>NC_141874.1:357496806-362496806 GCF_056163025.1 Triticum urartu | reverse complement strand
TAATACTTGAGAATATTATTTGGCTCCCCTTGTGTCGAATCAATAAATTTGGGTTGAATACTCTACCCTCAAAAACTGTTGCGATCCCCTATACTTGTGGGTTATCACTCACCACCCCGGAGGGAAAAAGGATCAAGTATGTATCTAGGCATGCGCCTAGGAGGAGCCAAGTAAATACCCTCACAGGAGTTGTTCAGGAGGAAGTGCCTGTAGTGAAGGATTACCCAGATGTTTTTCCAGAGGAGTTACCAGGCATGCCACCGGATCGAGACATTGAGTTTTTGATAGAGCTATTGCCAGGTACCGGGCCAATATCAAATAGACCCTTGTAACGCCCCGAGACCGATGTGCCAGGTGTCCTCTAGTTATTCGTTGTTGTTGCCTTGTCATTGCTTGCGTGTCATGCATTGCATATCATGTCATCATGTGCATTTCATTTGCATACATGTTCGTCTCATGCATCCGAGCATTTTCCCCGTTGTCCGTTTTGCAATCCGGCGCTCCTATGTCACCCGGTGCCCCTTTCTACCTCTTTTCGTGTGTGGGGGTTAAACATTTCCGGATTGGACCGAGACTTGTCATGCGGCCTTGGTTTACTACCGGTAGACCGCCTGTCAAGTTTCGTACCATTTGGACTTCGTTTGATACTCCATCATCTCGGTTGGCCGAAAACCGCACCTCATTTGGACTCTCCTAGCTCCCTCTACCTATAAATATTTGACATTCCCCGAAAATTCCGCGGTACAAACCCTAGATCTCTCCTCTCCGCGTCGCCGGACAAATTTTCCACCGACGGACATGTCCGTCGCCGCCTGCGTCCAATCGGAGGCCGCCATCTGTCTGCCGCCGCCCTCTCTCTCCTCAGCCCCGCCGCCGGCCCGCGGGACCCAGATCGGGCCCGCGCGAGCCCACACCGCCACCGTCGTCCGCCTGTTTCGGCCCGCCGCCTCCTCGCCGGATTTGTGCCGCCTCCTCGCCGGACTTGCGCCGCCTAATCGCCGGGGTGCCTCGCCGCCGTGCCCCTTCGTGCTTGCCGCCGTCGGCAGCCGCCCGCCGGAGCCGCGGCCCGCCGCCACCGCCTCCCGCGGAGGAGCCCGCAACCACCGCCGCCCGTCTCCCGTGCCTGCGCCGCCTCCCGCTCGCGGCCGAGCCCCTTCGCCGCCCCGGGCGCCATCGCCGGCGCGGCCATCCGCCGCCCCGACCACGCTACTCCGGCGCCGCCTGACCTCGCCACGGCCGCCTGCTACCTCGTCGTCGCCGGCGCCCTCTCCGGCCACCGGATCCGGCCCTCCTCCGGCTTCCTCCTTGTTCTCCTTCTCCGGCGACGACAAAATACTCCGGCGAACTGCTACAGTGATTCCGGCGAGATTCGGATCTGGATCTGGAAGAACACGGTTGACTTTTTATCCCCCGAAACCCTAATTTTTGGCAATTTTCATCATGCTATAACTCTGCATCCGTAGCTCCGATTTGTGCATGTAGCATATCAAAATGTTCGACTCGACGAGTACATCATTTCATCTCATTGCATCATTTTAATTTGAGCTCATCTTGTTGCCCAAAATGCTGTTGGAAGAGAGCTATGTGAGGTATTTGTCAGATCTGTTTCAGCAAATGGCATTTTGTCATTTTTGCCATGATTAATGTGTGCATGCTATGACCCTGAGCTCTACATGTATTTTGTTATATGCCATGCCATCTTTACAGTGGTGCTTGCCATGTATTTTTGTGATATTTGTGGTGACTAGCACAAGCTTGCAAAGTAGCGTAATCGGTAATGCTGATTTCAGGGACTTAGAATTTCACTAAGTCCTTGTCCTGATTTTGTTGATATGCCATATGTTCATGTTGTTTACTAGTGATCCGTGCCTCTTTTGAGGATGATCAGTAAGGATGTGTTGTTAACATTGTGGTGCTATATCCATCCATGTCTTTGTTTGCATTTATGGAGCAACCTAGCTTGAGTCAGTCGAGCTCTACTTTTGCTATATCGTGATCCTGGCAGATTGTTGATATGTTTAGCGATTGTGCCGAGGATGTTGCTATTGATCCGTGCATGCTATGTTGTTGTTCTTGCCATGTCTAGCTTCTATGCCATGTATTCTTGATGGGTGTATGCTTAGTTTGTCATGCCATGCTTTGTAGTGAGTGCATCGAGCTCGTAAACATGCCTACTCGTTAACTGTTTTGCATGCTCCAGTTTTTCACTAAGTCTGAGATCTGTTTATGCTTTTGCCATGTTCACATGCTTGCAATTGTATTTTCTGATCCCTTTTGGCTCAAGGTCACTAAGGGACTTTTGCTAAGTGCTTTGAGTAGCCTCATGCCATGCGTTGCTTTGCCATGTTAAGTTCCTGTAGCATGTAGTTTTCATGTTCTAAAGTGTGCTTCCTGATGATGAATTCCAAACTTGTGTTAATTTCACTCAGTCTGAAACCTGTTATCATTTGGTCTTTTGCCATGCTTGTTTGAACCTGTTAGTGGATAAATTAGCCGTAGCTCAGTGTTCATCTTTTGTCAAGCATCATGAGTGGATCCCTGCCATGTATTTTGTTGCCATGTTTGAGTGCTGTAGAATATTTAACTTGTTGCATTTAGATGGCTACTTGCTGATTATCGCAGACCGGTGCCATATTTGTTTTGCTTGCCATTTCCAAACCGTGCATCCGATTCCGGTGATCTTTATATCGCTTTCAACCGAAATCACCTCATCTTTCTAGTGGCACTCTTGGATTTCCATGTTGAGGCCAGATTCAATCATTCTGTGTCAAATCATGCATATGCACCGCATACCGCATCCCGCATATCATATCATGTTCATGTGTTGGTTGTTTACTATGTTGTGTGCTTCTTTCCGGTGTTGCTTCTTCGGGTTGGTTCCGGTAACGTCGCGTTTGTGAGGACCCGTTCGACTACGTCCGTTTGCCTTCTTCATGGACTCATTCTTCTTCCTTGCGGGATCTCAGGCAAGATGACCATACCCTCGAAATCACTTCTATCTTTGCTTGCTAGTTGCTCGCTCTTTTGCTATGCCTATGCTGCGATACCTACCACTTGCTTATCATGCCTCCCATATTGTTGAGCCAAGCCTGTAACCCACCTTGTCCTAGCAAACCGTTGTTTGGCTATGTTACCGCTTTGCTCAGCCCCTCTTATAGCGTCGTTAGTTGCAGGTGAAGATTGGAGTTTGTTCCTTGTTGGAACATGGATATTTTGTTGGGATATCACAATATCTCTTATTTAATTAATGCATCTATACACTTGGTAAAGGGTGGAAGGCTCGGCCTTATGCCGGGTGTTTTGTTCCACTCTTGCCGCCATAGTTTCCGTCATATCGGTGTTATGTTCCCGGATTTTGCGTTCCTTACATGTTTGGGTTATAATGGGAACCCCTTGACAGTTCTCCTTGAATAAAACTCCTCCAGCAAGGCCCAACATTGGTTTTACCATTTGCCACCTAGCCTTTTTCTTTCCCTTGAGTCGCCCAGCTCAAGGGTCATCTTATTTTAACCCCCCGGGCCAGTGCTTCTCTAAGTGTTGGTCCAAACTGAGCGATGTCCGAGGCTACCAGGGGCAATTCTGGGCTGGCTTACCCGACGTCTTGCTCATTCGGTGTGCCCTGAGAATGAGATATGTGCAGCTCCTATCGGGATTTGTCGGCACATCTGGGTGGCTTTGCTGGTCTTGTTTTACCATTGTCGAAATGTCTTGTAACCGGGATTCCGAGTCTGATCGGGTCTTCCCGCTAGAAGGAATATCCTTCGTTGACCGTGAGAGCTTGTGATGGGCTAAGTTGGGACACCCCTGCAGGGATTTGAAATTTCGAAAGCCGTGCCTGCAGTTATGGGCAGATGGGAATTTGTTAATGTCCGGTTGTAGAAAACCTGAAGGTGATCTTAATTAAAATACATCAACCGCGTGTGTTACCGTGATGGTCTCTTCTCGGCGGAGTCCGAGAAGTGAACACGGTGTTGGAGTTATGTTTGACGTAGGTTGTTCTAGGATCACTTCTTGATCATAGTTGTTCGACCATGATTTTTCCTTTCTCTTCTCGCTCTCATTTGCGTTGTTAGCCACCAGATATGCTAGTCGCTTGCTGCAGCTCCACCTCATACCTTTTCCCTACCTATAAGCTTAAATAGTCTTGATTGCGAGGGTGTAAGATTGCTGAGTCCCCGTGACTCACAGATACTTCCAAAACCAGTTTGCAGGTGCCGATGTTACCGAGCAGGTGACGCAACCAAGCTCAAGGAGGAGCTCGATGAAGATCTTGTCCTTTGTGTTGTTTCGTTCTAGTTGATCAGTAGTGGAGCCCAGTTGGGGTCGATCGGGAATCTGTGTAGCATTTGGGGTAGTCTTCTTTTATTTTGGTTCCGTAGTCGGACCTTGATTGTATCTGATTGATGTAATGCTTTATTCATGTAATTGTGTGAAGTGGCGATTGTAAGCCAAATATGTATCTCTTTCCCTTATGTATTACATGGGTTGCGTGAAGATTACCTCACTTGCGACATTGCTTTCAATGCGGTTATGCCTCTAAGTCGTTACAACCCTACCAAATGCCCAGAAACGATCTAGAAGAGATCAAGAAGAAGATTAAGAAGTTGTTGGAGAAAGGTTATATTCGAAGGAGTTCATCACCATGGGGAGCCCCAGTGCTTTTGGTTGAGAAGAAGGATAAGTCTCTAAGAATGGTTGTTGATTATCGTGCGTTGAATGGAGTGACAATTAAGAACAAGTACCCCCTGCCGATGATCAATGATTTATTTGACTAGTCGACAGGAGCTAAAGTGTTTTCGAAGATCGATCTGGGATCAGGATATCACTAGCTGAAGATTTGAGAGATGGATATACCTAAGACAGCTTTCACCACAAGGTACGGGCTTTATGAGTATACGGTCATGTCTTTTGGATTGACTAACGCCCCTGCCTATTTCATGAGTATGATGAGCAAGGTGTTCATGGAGTTCTTGGATAAGTTCGTTGTGGTGTTCATTGACGATATCTTGATATACTCGAAGAGTGAAGAGGAGCACAAGGAACATTTACGTTTAGTTCTCGGGAAGCTCAGGGAACATCAGTTGTATGCCAAGTTCAGCAAATGTGAGTTTTGGTTGAAGGAAGTTGGATTCCTTGGACATGTTATATCAGGAGAAGGTATAGCCGTGGATCCCACCAAGGTTCAGTCAGTCACTGAGTGGTTGGCACCCACCTCAGTTGGAGAGATCCGCAGTTTTCTTGGACTCACGGGATACTATTGGAGTTTATTGAGAATTTCTCTAAGATAGCAAAGCCTATGACGACATTGTTGAAGAAGGACACTAAGTTCCATTGGACTGAAGAATGTGAAGCAAGTTTCCAGGAGTTGAAGAAATGTTTGACTACAACCCCAGTGCTGATTCTGCCGGATATACGCAAGGACTTCCAAGTGTATTGCGATGCTTCACGCTTAGGACTTGGAGGAGTACGAATGCAAGACGGAAGAGTGGTTTTATATGCCTCACGACAACTGAAACCGCATGAGTTAAATTATGCCACGCATGATTTGGAGTTAGCAGCTGTGGTGCACGCGCTCAAGACCTGGAGACATTTTCTCATTAGAAACCGTTGTGATGTATACACGGATCACAAGAGTTTGAAGTACATCTTCACACAGAAGGAGCTGAACCTCAGGCAGAGGATATGGTTAGAACTCATAAAGGATTATGATATGAAGCTGCATTATCATCCAAGAAAGGCCAATGTCGTAGCAGATGCTTTGAGCCGTAAGAGTTATGTCAACACCCTCGTAAGCGAAGGGATGCCAAAGGAGTTAGCCGAGGATCTTAGGGAACTTCGATTGGAAATAGTTCCTAAAGGGTTTGTGGCAAAGTTGGAGGTTAAATCAACACTATTGGAAAAGATTCGAGAAGCTCATAAGGATGACAATGATATCACTGAGATAAAGGAGAAGATGAGTGTAGGGAAAGCCAAAGGGTTTCGTGAGGATGAGCACGGCACCTTGTGGTTTGAGGACCGTATATATGTGCCCAATAATGCAGAGATCATGAAGTTGATATTATAGGAAGCTCATGACTCGCCATACTCGATACACCCTGGAAACACCAAGATGTATTTGGATTTGAAGGAGTGTTTCTGGTGGAATGGTATGAAGAAGGATATTGCCAAGTATGTAGCCATCTGTGATGTATGTCAGAGAGTGAAGGCAGAACATCAGAAGCCAGCAGGATTGCTACAACCTATGCCGATACCCGAATGGAAGTGGGATAAGCTTGGCATGGATTTTATCACCGGATGGCCCAGGACCAAATCAGGATATGATTCTACATGGGTAGTAGTTGATCGCTTGACGAAAGTGGCTCACTTTATCCCCGTAAAAACCACGTATACAAGTGCGAAGTTGGCCAAGATATACATGACCAGGATCGTATGTCTGCATGGAGTTCCGAGGACCATCGTGTCAGATAGAGGAATGCAGTTTACTTCAAAATTTTGGCATCAGTTGCACCTGACCTTGGGTGCCATACTGGAGTTCAGTACAGCTTTTCATCCGCAGACAGATGGAAAGACTGAGAGAGTCAATCAGATTCTGGAGGACATGTTGAGAGCTTGTGCATTAGACTACGGATCTAGTTGGGACGATAATTTGCCCTACGCAGAGTTCTCATACAACAACAGCTACCAGGCCAGTTTGAAGATGGCACCATTCGAAGCATTGTATGGGAGAAGATGCAGAACACCGTTGATGTGGGATGAAGTTGGAGACCGCCAGTTGTTTGGACCAGATTTGATTAAGGAATCCGAAGAGAAGGTTAAACTAATTCGAGATAGACTGAAGGTAGCTCAGTCTCGACAGAAGAGTTATGCAGATTCAAAACGCAAGGAGGTAGTCTATGAAATTGGAGACAGAGTGTATCTGCGAGTGTCACCTCTTCGAGGTGTTAAACATTTTGGTGTTAAGGGGAAATTAGCCCCGAGATCTGTGGGACCGTACCATGTTCTGGAATGCATGGGAGAAGTTGCCTACGAGTTGGAGTTACCCGAAGGACTGTCAGGAGTACATGATGTGTTTCATGTTTCCTAGTTGAAGAAATGTCATGCGGAGATGGCCGACATTCCTCTGAGAGATACAGTGCCCCTGGAAGCAATTCAGTTGGACAGTGATTTGACGTATGAGGAGAAGCCTGTCAAGATTCTAGAGTTTGCTAGCCGAGTTACTCGCAGCAAGGTTATCAAATTTTGCAAAGTTCAGTGGAGCCACCATACCGAGGATGAAGCCACCTGGGAACGAGAGGATGATCTTCGCAAAAACCACCCACACCTATTTCCTAGCCAACTCAAATCTCGAGGGTGAGATTCATCTTAAGGGGGTAGGTTTGTAACATCCCAAATTTTCAATTTGGAATGTTATACGTAGGTCATTCATGCATATCATATTTTATTTGCTTTTCATTTTGTGATCCTCGAAATTCTAAGCAACTCAAGGACCCTCAGAGAGAGTTGGGGATTTCACAGTTTTCATATTTGAATTTTATCAAATATCAAAACGAGGATCAGTTGTTTTATTATTTTTCTCTCCGAAAATATTTCATATTAAAATATATGAGAGGAGATAATATGACTTCTCCAAAATAAGCGAAATATTGGAGGAAAAAATATATTAAAATCAACCTTTTGATTTTATTCGGATTTTATTGCTATTTTTATTTGCATAGGAAAAAACATGCATTTTCAAAAATTGCATTTTAGGCCAAGAAAATGTTCACCTTGTTCTAAATATTCTATTTAGACGGTGAAAATTTGTTTTGGTATTTTTTAGTTTTTTTATTTTTTTCTAGGATTTCTTTTTGGCGGAATATGTTTAAAAAAAGAGGAAGCCCGCCGGACCAAACTGGGTCGCGGCCCAGCTGGCCCAGCCAGCCCCGCGCCGCCGTCGTCTTCGAGCCGGACTCCTCAAGGGAGTCCGAGCCGCCGCCGCCGCCATGGCCTCGCCCCCTCCCGCAAGTCGCCTCCCCTCCCCCTTTAAAAGCCGGTCCCGGCCCCCCTTGGAGCCCCAAGCTGCCACCGCCTCCAGCCCCCGCAAGCCGCGCCGCCAGCCCGCCGCCTCGCGCCGCCGCACGCTGCCGCTTGCCGCCTGCTGCTGCGCTGCCGCCAAGCCCTGCCGTGCCGACCTCCGCCGCCCCACGCTGCACCCCGCCGTCGCCCGCGCCGCCGCCCGCTCGCCGAAAGCCGCCGGAGCCACGCCGGAGTTTGAATCTCACCGTTCGGTTTTTTTTCGGTTTATGTAAAAACCGCCGTTTTAAAAAAAAACCCTAGTTACGTTTTTTAGACCGATTCGTTGGTTTTCTCGGTTTAGTTTATTCAACGGACGTTCGTCTGTACGTTCGTTTTAACGAACGGTTTTCGCCCGTTAGTCACAGACAACGAACGTTCGTTCGTTAGCCTGTTCGTCTATTTTTCTTTTTCTCGGGTTTTTCGTGATTATTTTCGATCGCGATTTCTGATCCGATTTTTGTTTTAGTTTTTCTTTTTGCTCATTTATCGGAATTAGGCGATTCAAGCGCCTAGATCTTTGTCTCGAAGCCCTCTTTCCGTTTAACCAACTTGAACAAGATTTTGGTACTGTAAAATTTGACTTCAGTCCAGATCAGTTACCAGATCTTGTTTCTTTCGCATTTTGTGTTTTGTTACTCCGTTTGTTTGATTCTTTTTGCAAACCGAAGTTCTTAAGTTGAAGTTTCTCGTTAGATCTTCTTATTTGAGTTTTACCCGTGCATCTTTGTTTGATTGCTTATGTATGCTATTGTTTGTCTGCGATAGAACACTCGGAGTGCGAATCATGCTACTACGAGTCTCTAGGTTTCACGGATCATCAGCAAGGCAAGTAACACTGTGATCATACCCCTTTATTACCCAGTTTTTTATGCATTAGTTCCAATCCTCAAACACTGCATGATTAGGATGTGATTAACTTATGGGTTTGGGAAGTAGATGACGAGGTAGAACCTAATACCTGTTTTACTATCAAACCCTCGGGAGTTACCTCTACGTTGCTTATATTGCTATGCTATGCTTGTAGACGTGGTTTGGGTTTGAGTGTATCCATGACAGATGTGAGATTGTTAATTAATGGTTCAACTTAAAGTGGCAACTTTAATACACATCTGGGTGGATTGCTTGTTTGGGCACCTAGAGAATCTAGTGTTGTCCTAGGATATCCCGGAGTACCCGTGTGATCATCCTACGGTCCGCCACCCAGGCTCAAAGGGATCTTAAGAATTACTCATGCTAGAAACTTCCGTGTGCAGCCACAAGCCATTATGGGCTCTGGCATAGTATGAGTAAGTTGTGTGACCTCTTTCAGTGGGCTAGCAGATGTAGAGGGAAAGTAGGTGTAACTGTCCACCCAGAGTAAAGAGTAAATGCTTCTAAAAGACTGTGTCTCGGTCATTCGTTTCTCAAACATCATGTAGTACGAGAAATCCAACGGAGGAGATCGAGTCTTGTGGGGAAAAGTGCACAAACCTCTGCAGAGTGTACAATCTAATCATGGTTAGCCGTGTCCCCGGTTATGGACATCTTGAGTATCTAGTACTTGGATTTTCCTATTGTATCTCATCACTCTAAATTAATTTGTTGGGTTAATGAACTACTTTAATTGGGATTGAGTTGGAGGAACCTTCTCAGTGTTGTTTCAACTACCATGATAGTTAAAATAAAACTTATTCCTTTGTTGTAGGGAAAAATTGGCTTTTCGCAAAAAAACATTATAACCATACAACCTCCACCAGCCAAATATGCATATAGTGTTAGCATTATTTTTGTTCATTGCTCTACTGTGTTACATTGCCAGCATATTCCATGTGCTGACCCGTTTTCGGGCTGCAACATATCACATTGCAGACTTTTCAGACGAGGAGTAAGGTTCGCTAGATCGTTGCCGTGCAGCTCAGCTATGCCGTTGGAGTTGATGGACTCACTTTATCTTCCAAGCCTTCCGCTATTATCATATTAGATGGCCTTAAGCCATATTTATTGTGATAAGTTCTCTTTTGGAGACATTCGATGTAATAAGTGTGTGATTGCTACTCTGTTATAAATCCTTCGAGTACTGTGTGTGTCAACATTACCGATCCAGTGATGACACTGAAGCACAGAGACTTAACCGTTTGAGGTCGGGTCGCTACACCTGGGAAATGCTAGGCAATCCAAAAAAGTAAAAGAGAAAGGAAATCTACAAAGAGAAGAAAAAACTAGTGAGGGTGATGGCACCGGTCTAGCCGTAGAAGCGCTGAAGCCGAGCTACGTTCCATGGGTTCAGTTCAAGGTGATTGTCCGTTGGGTTGCAGAGGCGATACGCTCGTCCTGCAAGCACCTCATCAATTATGAAGGGACCCTCCCTTTTAGGTGAGAGCTTATTCTTATGCTTCCCCGGGAGGTGTAAAATGAGCTCGCCCACATTATATGCCTTCGCCCGAACTTCCCTACTTTGGTAGCGTCGGGCCTGCTGTTGATAAAAAGTAGAGTGGGTCCGAGCTATATCGCCTCTCCTTCCAGTGCATCCAGGTCATCCTGCCGATCTAGCTCAGCCTCCTTCTCTTTGTACATGCGCACTCTGGGCGCGTCATGGATGAGGTCACAGGGGAGGACTGCTTTTGCCCCGTATACCATAAAAACGGTGTGTATCCCATTGATCGATTAGGGGTGGTGCGCAGGCCCCACAATACGGAGTCAATGGCAGTCAGATTCTTTCAGGGAATGGACCAGTCAGGGTTTAATGCCTCTTAGGATGAGTCCATTGGCCCGTTCGACCTGTCCATTGGTCTGTGGGTGATATCCGAGGCATAATCGAGCTTAATGCCCATGTTAGCGCACCAGTCCTTTACCTTCTAGGCCATGAAATTGGATCCATTGTCCGTTTTTATGATGTATGGGACACCCTAATGGTGGACCACGCCGGATATAAAGTCGATGACCAGTCCAGACTCGGCTTAAGTTACTGGGTTTCGCCTCAATCCACTTAGTGAATTTGTCGACCATGACTAGTAGATATTTCTTTTTCTTGGTCCCCCCTTTAAGGGGTCCAACCTGAAGGAAATATGCCCTAGAGGCAATAATAAAGTTGTTATTTATATTTCCTTATATCATGATAAATGTTTAGTATTCATGCTAGAATTGTATTAACCGGAAACTTAGTACATGTGTGAATACATAGACAAACAAAGTGTCACTAGTATGCCTCTACCTGACTAGCTCGTTGATCAAAGATGTTTAAGTTTCCTAGCCATGGACAAAGAGTTGTCATTTTATAAACGGGATCACATCATTAGAGAATGATGTGATTGACTTGACCCATCCGTTAGCTTAGCACTTTGATCGTTTAGTTTACTGCTATTGCTTTCTCCATAACTTATACATGCTCCTATGACTATGAGATTATGCAACTCCCGAATACCGGAGGAACACTTAGTGTGCTATCAAACGTCACAACATAACTGGGTGACTATAAAGATGCTCTACAAGTGTCTCCGATGGTGTTTGTTGAGTTGGCATAGATCGATATTAGGATTTGTCACTCCATGTATCAGAGAGGTATCTCTAGGCCCTCTCGGTAATGCGCATCACTATAAGCCTTGCAAGAAATGTAACTAATGAGTTAGTTACGGGATGTAGCATTATGGAACGAGTAAAGAGACTTGCCGGAAAGGAGATTGAACTAGGTATTAAGATACCGACGATCGAATCTCAAGCAAGTGACATAGCGATGACAAAGGGAACAACATATGTTGTTATGCAGTTTGACCGATAAAGAACTTCGTAGAATATGTAGGAACCAATATGAGCATCCATGTTCCGCTATTGGTTATTTACCGGAGATGAGTCTCGGTCATGTCTACATAGTTCTTGAACCCGCAGGGTCCGCATGCTTAACGTTCGGTGACGATCGGTATTATGAGTTTATGTGTTTTGATGTAACGAAGGTAGTTCGGAGTCCCGATGTGATCACGGACATGACGAGGAGTCTCATAATGGTCGAGACATGAAGATTGATATATTGGAAGCCTATGGTTGGACATCGGAATGGTTCTGGATGAGTTCGGGCATTTACCGGAGTACCGGGAGGTTACCGAAACCCCCGGGGAGTATATGGGCCTTATTGGGCCTTAGTGGTAAAGAGGAGAGGAAGGGAAGGTGGAGGGTGCCCCCCTAGCCCAATCCGAATTGGGTGGGCGGCCGGCCCCCCTTCCTTCCTTCTCTCTTCTCTCCTACTCCTACTAGGGAAAGGGGGGAATCCTACTCCCAGTGGGAGTAGGACTCCCCCTAGGGCGCGCCATAGAGAGGGACGGCCCTTCCCTCCTCCACTCCTTTATATACGGGGGAGGGGGGCACCCCATAGACATACAAGTTGATCTCTTAGCCGTGTGCGGTGCCCCCCTCCACAGATTTCCACCATGGTCATATCGTTGTAGTGCTTAGGCGAAGCCCTGCGTCGGTAACTTCATCATCACCATCATCACGCCTTCGTGCTAACGAAGCTCTTCCCCGACACTCAGCTGGATCTAGAGTTCATGGGACGTCACCGAGCTGAACGGAGAAGCCCGGTGGCTCAAAGCCCACAGATGAGCGTGGCAGAAGCAGGACCACAGGCAGCTCGCAGCGGCGATTCTGGATGCAACACCGGCAAGACAACGGGCCGGTGGTTTAAAGCGGCACTGTGGTGACTTAGAGCAGAGGCGCGGGTGCTTGGTAATGAAGGCGACGACCGTGGCCATGGAAGATCGAAAACCGCGGTCTAGAGGCGAGGTGAACCAACAGGTCGACGGAGGCGGCGCCGAGGAGCACTAAAACGGGGCGACTCATGGAGGAGTGGCAAGGTGGTTACACTGTAGTGGCGGGTCGAAGACGAATGCGGCGGCTCAGTGAGGGACAGCCGATTCGAGGCACACTGAGGCGGCCTGCCGGCGAGGCGCGGCTGAGCCAGCGTCAGGTTGAAGAGGAACAGGCGGTTGAATGCTTGACGTGGAGTACCCGCAGTGGCAGGAAGATCCACAATGGAGGAAGTAGATTCAATGGCGAAGGTGAGCCGGCGTGGGCATGCTCAGAGACGGGTCGTGGCCAAGCAGCTCCAGGCGGCACCGTAGCAGAGGCGGGTTAAGGCCAAGGCAATTTGACGAGGCTGCAACGGTGGAAATGGGAGGCCACGGCCGCGGTGGCAGAGGTAACTCGCTGCGGCACTGCTCCAAGGCGGGGGCGGTTCGCCCACGACAGATCATGATGGCTCAAAGCAGCAGAGGCGGTACCCACGGGTCGACAACGGTGGCAGGCCGCTTAGCGCGGGATCGATGGAAATAGAAGGTGACCTGGCGCAGCGGCGGTTCATAAGTGCAGCGGCGGCGGCGGCAGGGCCCAGGCCGGCCGTAACGGTTTAGAGGCGAGTCACTGCGGCGGTTCAGCATCGCAGGCTGGTGATGCAGTGAGTCATAACAACGATGGAGGTGACCCGGCTGGGGCGATTCATAAACCGGCCGCGGGCAGCGTGAGTCGGCCAGAGGTAAAGGCCGCAGCAGTGAAGGCATCTGGCGGCTAAAGGCGCGGGCAACGAGTAAGGCTGCGGTAGCGGCAGCGGCTCGACACAGCGGCCCAAGATGACCACTTTGAAACAGAGGTAAGGCCAAACCGGGGTTAGCAGCTTCTACACTCGAAGTGGCGTTGTGTGATGACGGTTGTAGTTTCCATCTCCAGTAGATTTGATTGATTCTCTGGGCTCGAACCTGAAGCATGGTCGCAATCTGCACTGTCTTTTGTTTGATCTAAGAGAGCCATATCAATTTAACTCCTGCAGGATTTGTATGGTACAAAGAGCAGGAGCCCCAACGTATTTAACCCTTTGTATTGTACGCGCGCGGGAAAACATATAGTCTGATCGAGCCGTTGTAAAACTTTGTAGTGGAATTCCTGAAGAATCTTTGACCTGGTGACTTGCTGTGCCGTATGAAGGCGAAAACTTCAACTTGTCTCAATCTAGTCTGGCACATGCTTTCTCAATGAGGTGGCTTGGTATGGCCACAGGAGCAGTGAGTCGACGAAGCGGGGGACCACGATGGCGGTTTGAGGCAAGGCGGCCGTGAGCGACTTGCAGCAGATATAAGCAGCGTGGTCAAAGCGGAGAGCGGCAGCGCTGGCTCGGCCACGGCGGCTTATGGCAGTAGAGGACGGTAGAGACGAGCTGGTGTTGGAGTACAGTAGCCAGCGCGCCTCGGCGGGTCAACGGCGCAGGCGAACCAGGCGGGTCCACGGCAAAGGCGAGCTGCTGGCTTGGAGTTACCCCAGAAGCGAGGTAAGGCCGCAGTAGTGGCATGCCGTCAACTCGGAGGTAGCTCAGAGCGGTTCGGAGACGGCTTGGCAACTTAGCAGAACGACGCTTGGAGCGGTGGGTTAAAGCCATGGCGGGTTGACCGGGGCAGCGTCTTGACAAGGCGGAGGTGGGTCGCGGCGAACCTCGGCAGAAGAGCAGACCGGCCCCGAGACAAGGTAGGCCCGGCTCGGAATGGCTTCGGGTGTAACTTGACGCACCACAACAGGGGCGACTTAGCAAAAAACGACACCGACCACTAGTTGAAAACCATCTTGACTCCATGCGTGACTCAACAAGTAGTAGTAATTAGCTCTTTTTGGCAGCGATTTAGAGGCCGAGTCGTGGTTAGTTTGACTCCACTGTCACTTATGTCAGCGACCGTAGCAAATATTGATGCCTTCGGTTTCGAAGGATCACCGGATCCTCAGTGACTTAACCCTAATTTCCCTTGAACTCAAAACCTCGCCCGGGCATTAGATCCGACCGCTGTTTTAGACTGATAAACTCAATACTGATGCAAATCTTTCCAAGCCGGTTTCTCTTCATCCAGAAAATTATGAACTTCTCGATCCCTGAGAAAAGATCCCTCCAAGAACTCATCACCACCGTGCGCAGGCCCCACGGTGGGCGCCAACTGTCGTGGAATTGTCACGGCAGATGTCCTAGTGTGAGGACTTAGTCGTGAGGCCAACACATCTATGTGGTAGCTTGAGAGGGGTTGATTGGAATCGAGAGACGCAACACAAGACAAGGATTTAGACAGCTTCGGGCCCCGGGAAACATCATCCGGTAACGACCCTACATGCTGTTTGTGGTTAGGTCTTATTATCATCATGAGGGAGTCGCCGTAAACCGGCTCTCCTAGTTATGTCTAGCCTTAAGATTCTCCTCTCTTCTCTTGGGGTGCCCTGCCCCTCCTTATATAAGTTGAAGGGGCGGGTCACATGTAGAGTCCATCTCGGACTAAGACTTAAACTATTCAGACTTCTCTTCATGGGCTTCTTAACATCTTGGGCTTCTTAACGTCTCGGGCTTATTAACCCCAAGCGACTCTGTCTGCTGGGTTATGACTGTCTGCCGGGTTACCATCTGACTTACCATCTGACTTATCATCTGTTGGGTTATGATCTGACTTAACATCTACCGGGTTATGATCTGACTTAACATCTGTCGGTTTATGATCTGACTTAACATCTGCCTTATCATCTGCCTTAACATCTGCCGGGTTACGATCTGACTTAACATCTACCGGGTTATGATCTGACTTAACATCTGCCTTAACATCTACCGGGTTATGATCTGACTTAACTGTCCCAGCTGGGTCATAACTTCCTCCGGGTCATATTGCGGGGTATATCCCCGACAGTGGTAGTTGTTTTGATCTTGCTGAAAAAACAGAAACTTTTGCACCCAGGAAAATAATTTTCATTTGTTACAGAAGCATGATTTTAATCTGATTCGTTTGCACAAGATTGGTACACAAATTTCCCAGGTTGTCCTAATTTTTCAGAATTTTTGGAGTTACAGAAGTATTCTAGAGTTACCGATTACTTCAGGCTGTTCTGTTTTTTACAGATTCTGTTTCTATATGTTGTTTGCTTATTTTGATGAATCTGTGGGTAGTATCGGGGGGGTATGAACCATGGAAAAGTCGGAATATAGTAGATATTACACCAATATAAATGAAGAATGATTTCACAACATAACCAAAAGTGGTGATTTATTTTCTTATACTAACGGAACTTATGAGATTTTCTGTTGAGTTTGTGTTGTGAAGTTTTCAAGTTTTGGGTAAGGATTTGATGGACTATGGAATAAGGAGTGGCAAGAGCCTAAGCTTGGGGATGCCCAAGGCACCCAAAGGTAATATTAAAGGACAAACAAGAGCCTAAGCTTGGGGATGCCCCGGAAGGCATCCCCTCTTTCGTCTTCGTCTATCAGTAACTTTACTTGAGGCTATATTTTTATTCACCACATGATATGTGTTTTGCTTGGAGCGTCTTGTATTATATGAGTCTTTGCTTTTTAGTTTGCCACAATAATCCTTGTTGTACACACCTTTTGAGAGGGACACGCATGAATCGTGATTTATTAGAATACTCTATGTGCTTCACTTATATCTTTTCAGCTAGGCAATTTTGCTTTAGTGCTTCACTTATATCTTTTTAGAGCACTGATACGTCTCCAACGTATCTATAATTTATGAAGTATTCATGCTATTATTTTATCATTCTTGGATGTTTTACAATCATTTTTAGCAACTTTATATCATTTTTTGGGACTAACCTATTGACCCAGTGCCCAGTGCCAGTTGCTGTTTTTAGCTTGTTTTTTACATTGCAGGAAATCAATATCAAATGGAGTTCAAACACCACAAAACTTTTTGTGGATTTTTTGGACCAGAAGATGAACAGTGGGCCAAAGAAGCACCTGGGTGGTGCCCCAAGGGGGGCACAGCCCACCAGGGCGCGCCTGGGGGCCCAGGCGCGCCCAGGTGGGTTGTGCCCACCTCGGTGGACTCCCGCACCCCTTCTTTGCACTATAAATTCCCAAATATTCCGAAACCATTCGGGGTTAACCTAGATCAGAAATTCCACCGCCGCAGGGCTCCATAGCCACCGAAAACCAAGCTAGACCCGTCCCGGCACCCTGCCAGAGGGGGGAATCATCTCCGGTGGCCATCTTCATCATCCCGGCGGCCACCACGATGAGGAGGGAGTAGTCCACCCTCGGGGCTGAGGGTTTGTACCAGTAGCTATGTGATTAATCTCTCTCTCGTGATCCATATCATGGGCTTTGTTAATATAGTCGGATCATATGATGTTTCTCCCCTGTACACTATTGTTGTGATGAATTGAATCTTTACCCTTTGAAGTTTTGTGATGTCGGATTGAATGTTCATATTTGAGAACACATGATGTATGTCTTACGGTATGAATACTTGAGGTGACAATGGGGTATCATATTGATTCACTTGATATACGTTATGGCACTCAACTTGCGGATTCTCGCGCTGATATTGGGGTAATCTATCCATAGGGGTTGATGCATGTTTTTATTATCTTTTCTCTGATAGAAACTTTGGGGTCTCTTTGTAGTTCTTTGTGTGGATTGAGTATTATGAATATGAATATGCTTTGGTGTTATTCTAGTATGAACTCTAGGATAGATCGAACGGAAAAAATAGCTTTGCGATATTTTAGTACGAACTCTTGAATAGATCGAGCAGAAAGAATAGCTTTGAGGTGGTCTTGTACCCTACCAACAATTTCTATCTTTTTTTCTCCGCTAATAGGAACTCGGGAGTGATTCTTTGTTACACTTTGAGGGATAATCATATGATCCAACTATGTTAGCACTGTTGGGAGATTGCACTAGTGAAAGTACAGACTCTAGGCCTTGTTTTTAAGCTTTGCAATACCGTTTTTGTGCCCGTTTACTATTTGCTACCTTGCTGTTTTTATTTATTCAGACTATATAAATATATTCGACCATCAATATTACACTTTTATCACCATCTCTTCGCCGAACTAGTGCACCTATATAATTTGCCATTGTATTGGGTGTGTTGGGGACACAAGAGATTTCTTCTATTTGATTGCAGGGTTGTTTGTGAGAGACTATCTTCATCCTACACATCTCACGGATTGATAAACCTTAGGTCATCCACTTGAGGGAAAATTGCTACTGTCCTACAAAACTCTACGCTTGGAGGCCCAACACGTGTCTACAATAATAAAGTTGCGTAGTAGACATCAAGCTCTTTTCTAGCACCGTTGCTGGGGAGGTGAGTGCTTGAAGGTATATCTTTAGATCTTGCAATTGAATATTTTAGTTTCTTTTTTTATCACTAGTTTGGTTTATAAAAAGAAAACTACAAAAAATGGAATTGAGGTTGCATCATATTATTAATCATCTTTATAACATCTTTCTTGAAAATGATGGTTCAAAAAATTGTGCTCAATTGTTAGAAGAAGAAGTCAATAAAATATTTGGCACAAAATATTTGAATGATGAGCATGATTGCAATGTTGTTAGTATAAATTCTTTGAATATCCAAAATGCTAATGATGATTGCACAAGTCATGACAAAATTGTTTCTTATAACATGTCAATTTTTGCGGAGTGAATTGGGAATGCATTTGCACACCAAAAAGGGAAGATAGATTTTGTAAGAAGCATAAATATTTAGAAATGAAAAGTTGCAAGAGAGGCTAGATGGTTGTGCTGAAAGATGTAATTTTTTCTCCATCCTTGTGAACTTTGCAATGAATGTGGTCATTTAAATATCCAATGCAATTTGTTTCAATCAAATCGTGTCCAAGAATTGTGATAACTTGATTTCCCTTGAGCATCATAAAGAGCTTAGTCTTCTTTTGGGGTATGAAGAAATGAAACATATAACTAAGGGTTTCCCAAATCCCAAGAGATTTCTTGATTTTGATCTAGAGGAAATTTATATGTCTTGTACGGTAAATTGCATTGAGAATCCTTATATTGCCAACTATCTAAAGACAAGAAAACAAATAGAATATGAAGAGAGTACTAATGAAAGGGAAAATATTTCCCAATACCCTCCTAGTGTTTATTATGATGAATCAGGTAATGAGGAGGAGCTTCCTATCCAATCAATCTCTTCAACAAGAAGCTTGAAAGAATTAATTAAACCCACACATGATGTGGTGAAGAAGAAGAAAGGAAGAAAGAATAAAGGTAAAAAGGTATCTCTCCCAAATAATATTGCTCCTATCACCATTGTGCCTCATGAAAGTGAATCAAATATGTTGATGGAGGATGATGATATTGAATATGATTTTGTGATACCTACTACTTGTTGTAATGATTATGATTGGGAAGACAACGATATCCCTTATGATCTTGAAAATCTATTTAACGCTTGCTTGGAAGAATATGATAATAATGTTTGCTATACTATTGGTGCCATTCATGCTATTGATAAGAATGGTTGTGATGACATGCAAAACCACAAGCTTGGGGATGCTATGTTTAATGAGTATGATATGTTTGAAGATTTATTTACTGAAAATAATGCTTGTCCTAAGTTTGGGGATGCTTTGCTTAATGAATATGATCCTTTGATTCCTTCTACTTTCGATAAGAAAATTTATTATGATGATAGCATGCCTCCTATTTATGATGATTACATTGATAAAAGTGGGTTTGGATTCAACTCTAGGTAGTAGTGATCCCACTATTTTGGAGGGTGTTGAATCTTATTACAATATTGATGAAAGTGGATTTGGAGAGGTCATGACTCTATTTAGTGATACATCCACTATTTTGAAAGAGGTTTCAATTGACTTATACAATGAAGTTGCTATCTATGATGATTATTATGATGACATCTATGCCATAAAGAGTGATAAATCTTCTATGTTTGAGCATCATGAAAAGAGTGCTGTATGTGATAGTTATATTGTTGAATCCATTCATGATGTTTCTGAAAATTATTATGAGGAAGGAACTTATGCTCTTACATATCTCAATAATATCAAGTTTCTTCTCTATGTGTTGATTGTTTTGAAGTTGCACTTGTTTTGCCTTCCCATCCTAGTTGATTCTTGTTCCCATAAGTTGTTTGCTCACAAAATCCCTATGCATAGGAAGTGGGTTAGACATAAATGTGCTACTTATATGCTTCATGATGCTCTCTTCATGTTTCAATTCTTATTTTTTATGCGAGCATCATTGAAATCATCATGCCTAGCTTAAAAGGCATTAAAGAAAAGCGCTTGTTGGGAGACAACCCAACACTTTTACCTACTGTTTTTGTGTGTTCACATTATTATGCTACCGTATTTATCATGTTTTATTGCTTTCGTTTCAATAAAGTGCCAAGTAAAGCCTTTAGGATCATGTTGGGTGATAGTTGCTTTGATCTTGTTGAAAAACAGAAATGTTTGCGCTCATGAAAATAATTCTAGTTTTTAACCTAAGAGCGCTTTTGAGTTTATTCTTTTGGCACAAGATTAATATACAAATTGCTCACGTGGTCCTACTTTTTCAGAATTGTTGGAGTAGTGGAAGTATGGTTGGAGTACAGATTACTACAAACTGTTCTATTTTTGACAGATTCTGTTTTCAATGCATAGTTTGCTTGTTTTCTAGTTTCTATGGCTTATATTGCTCAATACAAATTGTGGAAATGCGAAAATGCTCTTTAGAGCTTGGGCTCCATGGAGCCCGAGTTTGACTTGGTCAAAATTCAAACTTTCACGTTTCAATTTTTTTTGAAAAAAATTACACACATACTTAGAGACATAAAGCATATGTGTTAGGGTTTGATCCCTAGTATCCACTATGTTCTGAGATTGATGTTGCTATGACTTTGCTATGCTTAATGCTTGTCACTAGGGCCCGAGTGCCATGATTTCAGATCTGAACCTATTATGTTTTCATCAATATATGAGTGTTCTTGATCCTATCTTGCAAGTCTATAGTCACCTATTATGTGTTATGATCCGTTAACCCCGAAGTGACAATAATCGGGATACTTACCGGTGATGACCGTAGTTTGAGGAGTTCATGTACTCACTATGTGTTAATGCTTTGTTCCCTCTATTAAAAGGAGGCCTTAATATCCCTTAGTTTCCGTAAGGACCCCGCTGCCACGGGAGGGTAGGACAAAAGATGTCATGCAAGTTCTTTTCCATAAGCACGTATGACTATGTTCGGAATACATGCCTACATTATATCAATGAACTGGAGCTAGTTCTGTGTCACCCTAGGTTATGACTGTTACATGATGAACCGCATCCGACAGAATTCTCCATCACTGATCCATTCCCTACGAGCTTTCTATATATTGTTCTTCGCTTATTTACTTTCCCGTTGCTATTGCTATCATCACTACAAAATACCAAAAACATACTTTTACTACTGTTATCCTTTGCTACCGTTACCACTACTATCATATTACTTTGCTACAAAACACTTTGCTGCAGATATTAAGTTTCCAGGTGTGGTTGAATTGACAACTCAGCTGCTAATACTTGAGAATATTATTTGGCTCCCCTTGTGTCGAATCAATAAATTTGGGTTGAATACTCTACCCTCAAAAAAAGTTGCGATCCCCTATACTTGTGGGTTATCACTCACCACCCCGGAGGGAAAAAGGATCAAGTATGTATCTAGGCATGCGCCTAGGAGGAGCCAAGTAAATACCCTCACAGGAGTTGTTTAGGAGGAAGTGCCTGTAGTGAAGGATTACCCAGATGTTTTTCTAGAGGAGTTACCAGGCATGCCACCGGATCGAGACATTGAGTTTTTGATAGAGCTATTGCCAGGTACCGGGCCAATATCAAATAGACCCTTGTAACGCCCCGAGACCGATGTGCCAGGTGTCCTCTAGTTATTCGTTGTTGTTGCCTTGTCATTGCTTGCGTGTCATGCATTGCATATCATGTCATCATGTGCATTTCATTTGCATACATGTTCGTCTCATGCATCCGAGCATTTTCCCCGTTGTCCGTTTTGCAATCCGGCGCTCCTATGTCACCCGGTGCCCCTTTCTACCTCTTTTCGTGTGTGGGGGTTAAACATTTCCGGATTGGACCGAGACTTGTCATGCGGCCTTGGTTTACTACCGGTAGACCGCCTGTCAAGTTTCGTACCATTTGGACTTCGTTTGATACTCCAACGGTTAACCAAGAGACTGAGAAGGCCTCGTTTGTGTTGCAGCCCAACACCTTTCCAATTTGGCCCAAAACCCACCTAAACCTCCTCAATCATCTCGGTTGGCCGAAAACCGCACCTCATTTGGACTCTCCTAGCTCCCTCTACCTATAAATATGTGACCTCCCCCGAAAATTCCACGGTACAAACCTTAGATCTCTCCTCTCCGCGTCGCCGGACAAATTTTCCACCAACGGACATGTCCGCCGCCGCCTGCGTCCAATCGGAGGCCGCCATCTGTCTGCCGCCGCCCTCTCTCTTCTCAGCCCCGCCGCCGGCCCGCGGGACCCAGATCAGTCCCGCGCGAGCTCATACCGCCACCGTCGTCTGCCCGTTTCGGCCCGCCGCCTCCTCACCGGATTTGTGCCGCCTCCTCGCCGGACTTGCGCCGCCTAATCGCCGGGGTGCCTCGCCGCCGCGCCCCTTCGTGCTCGCCGCCGTCGGCAGCCGCCCGCCGGAGCCGCGGCCCGCCGCCACCGCCTCCCGCGGAGGAGCCCGCAACCACCGCCGCCCGTCTCCCGTGCCTGCGCCGCCTCCCGCTCGTGGCCGAGCCCCTTCGCCGCCCCGGGCGCCATCGCCGGCGCGGCCATCCGCCGCCCCGACCACGCTACTCCGGCGCCGCCCGACCTCGCCACGGCCGCCTGCTACCTCGTCGTCGCCGGCGCCCTCTCCGGCCACCGGATCCGGCCCTCCTCTGGCTTCCTCCTTGTTCTCCTTCTCCGGCGACGACAAAAAACTCCGGCGAACTGCTACAGTGATTCCGGCGAGATTCGGATCTGGATCTGGAAGAACACGGTTGACTTTTTATCCCCCGAAACCCTAATTTTTGGCAATTTTCATCATGCTATAACTCTGCATCCGTAGCTCCGATTTGTGCATGTAGCATATCAAAATGTTCGACTCGACGAGTACATCATTTCATCTCATTGCATCATTTTAATTTGAGCTCATCTTGTTACCCAAAATGCTGTTGGAAGAGAGCTATGTGAGGTATTTGTCAGATCTGTTTCAGCAAATGGCATTTTGTCATTTTTGCCATGATTAATGTGTGCATGCTATGACCCTGAGCTCTACATGTGTTTTGTTATATGCCATGCCATCTTTACAGTGGTGCTTGCCATGTATTTTTGTGATATTTGTGGTGACTAGCACAAGCTTGCAAAGTAGCGTAATCGGTAATGCTGATTTCAGGGACTTAGAATTTCACTAAGTCCTTGTCCTGATTTTGTTGATATGCCATATGTTCATGTTGTTTACTAGTGATCCGTGCCTCTTTTGAGGATGATCAGTAAGGATGTGTTGTTAACATTGTGGTGCTATATCCATCCATGTCTTTGTTTGCATTTATGGAGCAACCTAGCTTGAGTCAATCGAGCTCTACTTTTGCTATATCGTGATCCTGGCAGATTGTTGATATGTTTAGCGATTGTGCCGAGGATGTTGCTATTGATCCGTGCATGCTATGTTGTTGTTCTTGCCATGTCTAGCTTCTATGCCATGTATTCTTGATGGGTGTATGCTTAGTTTGTCATGCCATGCTTTGTAGTGAGTGCATCGAGCTCGTAAACATGCCTACTCGTTAACTGTTTTGCATGCTCCAGTTTTTCACTAAGTCTGAGATCTGTTTATGCTTTTGCCATGTTCACATGCTTGCAATTGTATTTTCTGATCCCTTTTGGCTCAAGGTCACTAAGGGACTTTTGCTAAGTGCTTTGAGTAGCCTCATGCCATGCCTTGCTTTGCCATGTTAAGTTCCTGTAGCATGTAGTTTTCATGTTCTAAAGTGTGCTTCCTGATGATGAATTCCAAACTTGTGTTAATTTCACTCAGTCTGAAACCTGTTATCATTTGGTCTTTTGCCATGCTTGTTTGAACCTGTTAGTGGATAAATTAGCCGTAGCTCAGTGTTCATCTTTTGTCAAGCATCATGAGTGGATCCCTGCCATGTATTTTGTTGCCATGTTTGAGTGCTGTAGCATATTTAACTTGTTGCATTTAGATGGCTACTTGCTGATTATCGCAGACCGGTGCCATATTTGTTTTGCTTGCCATTTCCAAACCGTGCATCCGATTCCGGTGATCTTTATATCGCTTTCAACCGAAATCACCTCATCTTTCTAGTGGCACTCTTGGATTTCCATGTTGAGGCCAGATTCAATCATTCTGTGTCAAATCATGCATATGCACCGCATACCGCATCCCTCATATCATATCATGTTCATGTGTTGGTTGTTTACTATGTTGTGTGCTTCTTTCCGGTGTTGCTTCTTCGGGTTGGTTCCGGTAACGTCGCGTTTGTGAGGACCCGTTCGACTACGTCCGTTTGCCTTCTTCATGGACTCATTCTTCTTCCTTGCGGGATCTCAGGCAAGATGACCATACCCTCGAAATCACTTCTATCTTTGCTTGCTAGTTGCTCGCTCTTTTGCTATGCCTATGCTGCGATACCTACCACTTGCTTATCATGCCTCCCATATTGTTGAGCCAAGCCTGTAACCCACCTTGTCCTAGCAAACCATTGTTTGGTTATGTTACCGCTTTGCTCAGCCCCTCTTATAGCGTCGTTAGTTGCAGGTGAAGATTGGAGTTTGTTCCTTGTTGGAACATGGATATTTTGTTGGGATATCACAATATCTCTTATTTAATTAATGCATCTATACACTTGGTAAAGGGTGGAAGGCTCGGCCTTATGCCTGGTGTTTTGTTCCACTCTTGCCGCCATAGTTTCCGTCATATCGGTGTTATATTCCCGGATTTTGCGTTCCTTACATGGTTTGGTTATAATGGGAACCCCTTGACAGTTCGCCTTGAATAAAACTCCTCCAGCAAGGCCCAACATTGGTTTTACCATCTGCCACCTAGCCTTTTTCTTTCCCTTGAGTCGCCCAGCTCAAGGGTCATCTTATTTTAACCCCCCGGGCCAGTGCTTCTCTAAGTGTTGGTCCAAACTGAGCGATGTCCGAGGCTACCAGGGGCAACTCTGGGCTGGCTTACCCGACGTCTTGCTCATTCGGTGTGCCCTGAGAATGAGATATGTGCAGCTCCTATCGGGATTTGTCGGCACATCTGGGTGGCTTTGCTGGTCTTGTTTTACCATTGTCGAAATGTCTTGTAACCGGGACTCCGAGTCTGATCGGGTCTTCCCGCTAGAAGGAATATCCTTCGTTGACCGTGAGAGCTTGTGATGGGCTAAGTTGGGACACCCCTGCAGGGATTTGAACTTTCGAAAGCCGTGCCTGCAGTTATGGGCAGATGGGAATTTGTTAATGTCCGGTTGTAGAAAACCTGAAGTTGATCTTAATTAAAATACATCAACCGCGTGTGTTACC
This sequence comes from Triticum urartu, assembly GCF_056163025.1. Classification (NCBI taxonomy): domain Eukaryota; kingdom Viridiplantae; phylum Streptophyta; class Magnoliopsida; order Poales; family Poaceae; genus Triticum; species Triticum urartu. Next base: position 362,471,426 of record NC_141874.1, on the reverse strand, counting down.
GTGATGGTCTCTTCTCGGCGGAGTCCGAGAAGTGAACACGGTGTTGGAGTTATGTTTGACGTAGGTTGTTCTAGGATCACTTCTTGATCATAGTTGTTCGACCATGCTTTTTTCCTTTCTCTTCTCGCTCTCATTTGCGTTGTTAGCCACCAGATATGCTAGTCACTTGCTGCAGCTCCACCTCATACCTTTTCCCTACCTATAAGCTTAAATAGTCTTGATTGCGAGGGTGTAAGATTGCTGAGTCCCCGTGACTCACAGATACTTCCAAAACCAGTTTGCAGGTGCCGATGTTACCGAGCAGGTGACGCAACCAAGCTCAAGGAGGAGCTCGATGAAGATCTTGTCCTTTGTGTTGTTTCGTTCTAGTTGATCAGTAGTGGAGCCCAGTTGGGGTCGATCGGGAATCTGTGTAGCATTTGGGGTAGTCTTCTTTTATTTTGGTTCCGTAGTCGGACCTTGATTGTATCTGATTGATGTAATGCTTTATTCATGTAATTGTGTGAAGTGGCGATTGTAAGCCAAATATGTATCTCTTTCCCTTATGTATTACATGGGTTGCGTGAAGATTACCTCACTTGCGACATTGCTTTCAATGCGGTTATGCCTCTAAGTCGTGCTTCGACACATGAGAGATATAGCCGCATCGAGGGCGTTACAACCCTACCAAACGCCCAGAAACGATCTAGAAGATATCAAGAAGAAGATTAAGAAGTTGTTGGAGAAAGGGTATATTCGAAGGAGTTCATCACCATGGGGAGCCCCAGTGCTTTTGGTTGAGAAGAAGGATAAGTCTCTAAGAATGGTTGTTGATTATCGTGCGTTGAATGGAGTGACAATTAAGAACAAGTACCCCCTGCCGATGATCAATGATTTATTTGACTAGTCGACAGGAGCTAAAGTGTTTTCGAAGATCGATCTGTGATCAGGATATCACTAGCTGAAGATTTGAGAGAAGGATATACCTAAGACAGCTTTCACCACAAGGTACGGGCTTTATGAGTATACGGTCATGTCTTTTGCATTGACTAACGCCCCTGCCTATTTCATGAGTATGATGAGCAAGGTGTTCATGGAGTTCTTGGATAAGTTCGTTGTGGTGTTCATTGACGATATCTTGGTATACTCGAAGAGTGAAGAGGAGCACAAGGAACATTTACGTTTAGTTCTCGGGAAGCTCAGGGAACATCAGTTGTATGCCAAGTTCAGCAAATGTGAGTTTTGGTTGAAGGAAGTTGGATTCCTTGGACATGTTATATCAGGAGAAGGTATAGCCGTGGATCCCACCAAGGTTCAGTCAGTCACTGAGTGGTTGGCACCCACCTCAGTTGGAGAGATCCGCAGTTTTCTTGGACTCACGGGATACTATTGGAGTTTATTGAGAATTTCTCTAAGATAGCAAAGCCTATGACGACATTGTTGAAGAAGGACACTAAGTTCCATTGGACTGAAGAATGTGAAGCAAGTTTCCAGGAGTTCAAGAAATGTTTGACTACAACCCCAGTGCTGATTCTGCCGGATATACGCAAGGACTTCCAAGTGTATTGTGATGCTTCACGCTTAGGACTTGGAGGAGTACGAATGCAAGACGGAAGAGTGGTTTTATATGCCTCACGACAACTGAAACCGCATGAGTTAAATTATGCCACGCATGATTTGGAGTTAGCAGCTGTGGTGCACGCGCTCAAGACCTGGAGACATTTTCTCATTAGAAACCGTTGTGATGTATACACGGATCACAAGAGTTTGAAGTACATCTTCACAAAGAAGGAGCTGAACCTCAGGCAGAGGATATGGTTAGAACTCATAAAGGATTATGATATGAAGCTGCATTATCATCCAAGAAAGGCCAATGTCGTAGCAGATGCTTTGAGCCGTAAGAGTTATGTCAACACCCTCGTAAGCGAAGGGATGCCAAAGGCGTTAGCCGAGGATCTTAGGGAACTTCGATTGGAAATAGTTCCTAAAGGGTTTTTGGCAAAGTTGGAGGTTAAATCAACACTATTGGAAAAGATTCGAGAAGCTCAGAAGGATGACAATGATATCACTGAGATAAAGGAGAAGATGAGTGTAGGGAAAGCCAAAGGGTTTCGTGAGGATGAGCACGACACCTTGTGGTTTGAGGACCGTATATATGTGCCCAATAATGCAGAGATCATGAAGTTGATATTATAGGAAGCTCATGACTCGCCATACTCGATACACCCTGGAAACACCAAGATGTATTTGGATTTGAAGGAGTGTTTCTGGTGGAATGGTATGAAGAAGGATATTGCCAGGTATGTAGCCATCTGTGATGTATGTCAGAGAGTGAAGGAAGAACATCAGAAGCCAGCATGATTGCTACAACCTATGCCGATACCCGAATGGAAGTGGGATAAGCTTGGCATGGATTTTATCACCGGATGGCCCAGGACCAAATCAGGATATGATTCTACATGGGTAGTAGTTGATCGCTTGACGAAAGTGGCTCACTTTATCCCCATAAAAACCACGTATACAAGTGCGAAGTTGGCCAAGATATACATGACCAGGATCGTATGTCTGCATGGAGTTCCGAGGACCATCGTGTCAGATAGAGGAACGCAGTTTACTTCAAAATTTTGGCATCAGTTGCACCTGACCTTGGGTGCCATACTGGAGTTCAGTACAGCTTTTCATCCGCAGACAGATGGAAAGACTGAGAGAGTCAATCAGATTCTGGAGGACATGTTGAGAGCTTGTGCATTAGACTACGGATCTAGTTGGGACGATAATTTGCCCTACGCAGAGTTCTCATACAACAACAGCTACCAGGCCAGTTTGAAGATGGCACCATTCGAAGCATTGTATGGGAGAAGATGCAGAACACCGTTGATGTGGGATGAAGTTGGAGACCGCCAGTTGTTTGGACCAGATTTGATTAAGGAATCCGAAGAGAAGGTTAAACTAATTCGAGATAGACTGAAGGTAGCTCAGTCTCGACAGAAGAGTTATGCAGATTCAAAACGCAAGGAGGTAGTCTATGAAATTGGAGACAGAGCGTATCTGCGAGTGTCACCTCTTCGAGGTGTTAAACGTTTTGGTGTTAAGAGGAAATTAGCCCCGAGATCTGTGGGACCGTACCATGTTCTGGAATGCATGGGAGAAGTTGCCTACGAGTTGGAGTTACCCGAAGGACTGTCAGGAGTACATGATGTGTTTCATGTTTCCTAGTTGAAGAAATGTCATGCGGAGATGCCCGACATTCCTCTGAGAGATACAGTGCCCCTGGAAGCAATTCAGTTGGACAGTGATTTGACGTATGAGGAGAAGCCTGTCAAGATTCTAGAGTTTGCTAGCCGAGTTACTCGCAGCAAGGTTATCAAATTTTGCAAAGTTCAGTGGAGCCACCATACCGAGGATGAAGCCACCTGGGAATGAGAGGATGATCTTCGCAAAAACCACCCACACCTATTTCCTAGCCAACCCAAATCTCGAGGGTGAGATTCATCTTAAGGGGGGTAGGTTTGTAACATCCCAAATTTTCAATTTGGAATGTTATACATAGGTCATTCATGCATATCATATTTTATTTGCTTTTCATTTTTTGATCCTCGAAATTCTAAGCAACTCAAGGACCCTCGGAGAGAGTTGGGGATTTCACGGTTTTCATATTTGAATTTTATCAAATATCGAAACGAGGATCAGTTGTTTTATTATTTTTCTCTCCGAAAATATTTCATATTAAAATATATGAGAGGAGATAATATGACTTCTCCAAAATAAGCGAAATATTGGAGGAAAAAATATATTAAAATCAACCTTTTGATTTTATTCGGATTTTATTGCTATTTTTATTTGCATAGGAAAAACATGCATTCTCAAAAATTGCATTTTAGGCCAAGAAAATGTTCACCTTGTTCTAAATATTCTATTTAGACGGTGAAAATTTGTTTTGGTATTTTTTAGTTTTTTTATTTTTTTCTAGGATTTCTTTTTGGCGGAATATGTTTAAAAAAAGAGGAAGCCCGCCGGACCAGACTGGGTCGCGGCCCAGCTGGCCCAGCCAGCCCCGCGCCGCCGTCGTCTTCGAGCCGGACTCCTCAAGGGAGTCCGAGCCGCCGCCGCCGCCATGGCCTCGCCCCCTCCCGCAAGCCGCCTCCCCTCCCCCTTTAAAAGCCGGTCCCGGCCCCCCTTGGAGCCCCAAGCTGCCACCGCCTCCAGCCCCCGCAAGCCGCGCCGCCAGCCCGCCGCCTCGCGCCGCCGCGCGCTGCCGCTTGCCGCCTGCTGCTGCGCCGCCGCCAAGCCCTGCCGTGCCGACCTCCGCCGCCCCACGCTGCACCCCGCCGTCGCCCGCGCCGCCGCCCGCTCGCCGAAAGCCGCCGGAGCCACGCCGGAGTTTGAATCTCACCGTTCGGTTTTTTTTCGGTTTATGTAAAAACCGCCGTTTTAAAAAAACCCTAGTTACGTTTTTTAGACCGATTCGTTGGTTTTCTCGGTTTAGTTTATTCAACGGACGTTCGTCTGTACGTTCGTTTTAACGAACGGTTTTCGCCCGTTAGTCACAGACAACGAACGTTCGTTCGTTAGCCTGTTCGTCCATTTTTCTTTTTCTCGGGTTTTTCGTGATTATTTTCGATCGCGATTTCTTATCCGATTTTTGTTTTAGTTTTTCTTTTTGCTCATTTATCGGAATTAGGCGATTCAAGCGCCTAGATCTTTGTCTCGAAGCCCTCTTTCCGTTTAACCAACTTGAACAAGATTTTGGTACTGTAAAATTTGACTTCAGTCCAGATCAGTTACCAGATCTTGTTTCTTTCGCATTTTGTGTTTTGTTACTCCGTTTGTTTGATTCTTTTTGCAAACCGGAGTTCTTAAGTTGAAGTTTCTCGTTAGATCTTCTTATTTGAGTTTTACCCGTGCATCTTTGTTTGATTGCTTATGTATGCTATTGTTTGTCTGCGATAGAACACTCGGAGTGCGAATCATGCTACTACGAGTCTCTAGGTTTCACGGATCATCAGCAAGGCAAGTAACACTGTGATCATACCCCTTTATTACCCAGTTTTTTATGCATTAGTTCCAATCCTCAAACACTGCATGATTAGGATGTGATTAACTTATGGGTTTGGGAAGTAGATGACGAGGTAGAACCTAATACCTGTTTTACTATCAAACCCTCGGGAGTTACCTCTACGTTGCTTATATTGCTATGCTATGCTTGTAGACGTGGTTTGGGTTTGAGTGTATCCATGACAGATGTGAGATTGTTAATTAATGGTTCAACTTAAAGTGGCAACTTTAATACACATCTGGGTGGATTGCTTGTTTGGGCACCTGGAGAATCTAGTGTTGTCCTAGGATATCCCGGAGTACCCGTGTGATCATCCTACGGTCCGCCACCCAGGCTCAAAGGGATCTTAAGAATTACCCATGCTAGAAACTTCCGTGTGCAGCCACAAGCCATTATGGGCTCTGGCATAGTATGAGTAAGTTGTGTGACCTCTTTCAGTGGGCTAGCAGATGTAGAGGGAAAGTAGGTGTAACAGTCCACCCAGAGTAAAGAGTAAATGCTTCTAAAAGACTGTGTCTCGGTCATTCGTTTCTCAAACATCATGTAGTACGAGAAATCCAACGGAGGAGATCGAGTCTTGTGGGGAAAAGTGCACAAACCTCAGCAGAGTGTACAATCTAATCATGGTTAGCCGTGTCCCCGGTTATGGACATCTTGAGTATCTAGTACTTGGATTTTCCTATTGTATCTCATCACTCTAAATTAATTTGTTGGGTTAATGAACTACTTTAATTGGGATTGAGTTGGAGGAACCTTCTCAGTGTTGTTTCAACTACCATGATAGTTAAAATAAAACTTATTCCTTTGTTGTAGGGAAAAATTGGCTTTTCGCAAAAAAACATTATAACCATACAACCTCCACCAGCCAAATATGCATATAGTGTTAGCATTATTTCTGTTCATTGCTCTACTGTGTTACATTGCCAGCATATTCCATGTGCTGACCCGTTTTTGGGCTGCAACATATCACATTGCAGACTTTTCAGACGAGGAGTAAGGTTCGCTAGATCGTTGCCGTGCAGCTCAGCTATGCCGTTGGAGTTGATGGACTCACTTTATCTTCCAAGCCTTCCGCTATTATCATATTAGATGGCCTTAAGCCATATTTATTGTGATAAGTTCTCTTTTGGAGACATTCGATGTAATAAGTGTGTGATTGCTACTCTGTTATAAATCCTTCGAGTACTGTGTGTGTCAACATTACCGATCCAGTGATGACACTGAAGCATAGAGACTTAACCGTTTGAAGTCGGGTCGCTACACCTGGGAAATGCTAGGCAATCCAAAAAAGTAAAAGAGAAAGGAAATCTACAAAGAGAAGAAAAAACTAGTGAGGGTGATGGCACCGGTCTAGCCGTAGAAGCGCTGAAGCCGAGCTACGTTCCATGGGTTCAGTTCAAGGTGATTGTCCGTTGGGTTGCAGAGGCGATACGCCCGTCCTGCAAGCACCTCATCAATTATGAAGGGACCCTCCCTTTTAGGTGAGAGCTTATTCTTATGCTTCCCCGGGAGGTGTAAAATGAGCTCGCCCACATTATATGCCTTCGCCCGAACTGCCCTACTTTGGTAGCGTCGGGCCTGCTGTTGATAAAAAGTAGAGTGGGTCCGAGCTATATCGCCTCTCCTTCCAGTGCATCCAGGTCATCCTGCCGATCTAGCTCAGCCTCCTTCTCTTCGTACATGCGCACTCTGGGCGCGTCATGGATGAGGTCACAGGGGAGGACTGCTTTTGCCCCGTATACCATAAAAACGGTGTGTATCCCATTGATCGATTAGGGGTGGTGCGCAGGCCCCACAATACGGAGTCAATGGCAGTCAGATTCTTTCAGGGAACGGACCAGTCAGGGTTTAATGCCTCTTAGGATGAGTCCATTGGCCCGTTCGACCTGTCCATTGGTCTGTGGGTGATATCCGAGGCATAATCGAGCTTAATGCCCATGTTAGCGCACCAGTCCTTTACCTTCTGGGCCATGAAATTGGATCCATTGTCCGTTATTATGATGTATGGGGCACCCTAATGGTGGACCACGCCGGATATAAAGTCGATGACCAGTCCAGACTTGGCTTAAGTTACTGGGTTTCACCTCAATCCACTTAGTGAATTTGTTGACCATGACTAGTAGATATTTCTTTTTCTTGGTCCCCCCTTTAAGTGGTCCAACCTGAAGGAAATATGCCCTAGAGGCAATAATAAAGTTGTTATTTATATTTCCTTATATCATGATAAATGTTTATTATTCATGCTAGAATTGTATTAACCGGAAACTTAGTACATGTGTGAATACATAGACAAACAAAGTGTCACTAGTATGCCTCTACCTGACTAGCTCGTTGATCAAAGATGTTTAAGTTTCCTAGCCATGGACAAAGAGTTGTCATTTTATAAACGGGATCACATCATTAGAGAATGATGTGATTGACTTGACCCATCCGTTAGCTTAGCACTTTGATCGTTTAGTTTACTGCTATTGCTTTCTCCATAACTTATACATGCTCCTATGACTATGAGATTATGCAACTCCCGAATACCGGAGGAACACTTAGTGTGCTATCAAACGTCACAACATAACTGGGTGACTATAAAGATGCTCTACAAGTGTCTCCGATGGTGTTTGTTGAGTTGGCATAGATCGAGATTAGGATTTGTCACTCCATGTATCGGAGAGGTATCTCTAGGCCCTCTCGGTAATGCGCATCACTATAAGCCTTGCAAGCAATGTAACTAATGAGTTAGTTACGGGATGTAGCATTACGGAACGAGTAAAGAGACTTGCCGGAAAGGAGATTGAACTAGGTATTAAGATACCGACGATCGAATCTCAAGCAAGTGACATACCGATGACAAAGGGAACAACATATGTTGTTATGCAGTTTGACCGATAAAGAACTTCATAGAATATGTAGGAACCAATATGAGCATCCATGTTCCGCTATTGGTTATTTACCGGAGATGAGTCTCGGTCATGTCTACATAGTTCTTGAACCCGTAGGGTCCGCACGCTTAACGTTCGGTGACGATCGGTATTATGAGTTTATGTGTTTTGATGTAACGAAGGTAGTTCGGAGTCCCGGATGTGATCACGGACATGACGAGGAGTCTCATAATGGTCGAGACCTAAAGATTGATATATTGGAAGCCTATGGTTGGACATCGGAATGGTTCTGGATGAGTTCGGGCATTTACCGGAGTACCGGGAGGTTACCGAAACCCCCGGGGAGTATATGGGCCTTATTGGGCCTTAGTGGTAAAGAGGAGAGGAAGGGAAAGGTGGAGGGTGCCCCCTAGCCCAATCCGAATTGGGTGGGCGGCCGGCCCCCCTTCCTTCCTTCTCTCTTCTCTCCTACTCCTACTAGGGGAAGGGGGGAATCCTACTCCCAGTGGGAGTAGGACTCCCCCTAGGGCGCGCCATAGAGAGGGACGGCCCTCCCCTCCTCCACTCCTTTATATACGGGGGAGGGGGGCACCCCATAGACATACAAGTTGATCTCTTAGCCGTGTGCGGTGTCCCCCTCCACAGATTTCCACCATGGTCATATCGTTGTAGTGCTTAGGCAAAGCCCTGCATCGGTAACTTCATCATCACCGTCATCACGCCTTCGTGCTAACGAATCTCTTCGCCGACACTCAGCTGGATCTAGAGTTCATGGGACGTCACCGAGCTGAACGGAGAAGCCCGGTGGGTCAAAGCCCACAGATGAGCGTGGCAGAAGCAGGACCACAGGCAGCTCCCAGCAGCGATTCTGGATGCAACACCCGCAAGACAATGGGCCGGTGGTTTAAAGCGGCACTGTGGTGACTTAGAGCAGAGGCGCGGGTGCTTGGTAATGAAGGCGACGACCGTGGCCATGGAAGATCGAAAACCGTGGTCTAGAGGCAAGGTGAACCAGCAGGTCGACGGAGGCGGCGTCGAGGAGCACTAAAACGGGGCGACTCATGGAGGAGTGGTAAGGTGGTTACACTGTAGTGGCGGGTCGAAGACGAATGCAGCGGCTCAGTGAGGGACAGCCGATTCGAGGCACACTGAGGCGGCCTGCCGGCGAGGCGCGGCTGAGCCAGCGTCAGGTTGAAGAGGAACAGGCGGTTGAATGCTTGACGTGGAGTACCCGCAGTGGCAGGAAGAGCCACAATGGAGGAAGTAGATTCAATGGCGAAGGTGAGCCGGCGTGGGCGTGCTCAGAGACGGGTCGTGGCCAAGCAGCTCCAGGCGGCACCGTAGCAGAGGCGGGTTAAGGCCAAGGAAATTTGACGAGGCTGCAACCGTGGAAATGGGAGGCCATGGCGGCAGAGGTAACTCACTGCGGCACTACTCCAAGGCGGGGGCGGTTCGCCCACGGCAGATCATGATGGCTCAAAGCAGCAGAGGCGGTACCCACGGGTCGACAACGGTGGCAGGCCGCTTAGCGCGGGATCGATGCAAATAGAAGGTGACCTGGTGCAGCGGCGGTTCATAAGTGCAGCGGCGGCGGCGGTAGGGCCCAGGCCGGCCGTAACGTTTTAGAGGCGAGTCACTGCGGCGGTTCAGCATCGCAGGCTGGTGATGTAGTGAGTCATAACAACGGTGGAGGTGACCCGGCTGGGGCGATTCATAAACCGGCCGCGGGCAGCATGAGTCGGCCAGAGGCAATGGCCGCAGCAGGGAAGGCATCGGGCGGCTAAAGGCGCGGGTAACGAGTAAGGCTGCGGTAGCGGCAGCGGCTCGACACAGCGGCCCAAGATGACCACTTTGAAACAGAGGTAAGGCCAAACCGGGGTTAGCAGCTTCTACACTCGAAGTGGCGTTGTGTGATGACGGTTGTAGTTTCCATCTCCAGTAGATTTTATTGATTCTCTGGGCTCGAACCTGAAGCATGGTCGCAATCTGCACTGTCTTTTGTTTGATCTAAGAGAGCCATATCAATTTAACTCCTGCAGGATTTGTACGGTACAAAGAGCAGGAGCCCCAACGTATTTAACCCTCTGTATTGTACGCGCGCGGGAAAACATATAGTCTGATCCAGCCGTTGTAAAACTTTGCAGTGGAATTCCTGAAGAATCTTTGACCTGGTGACTTGCTGTGCCGTATGAAGGCGAAAACTTCAACTTGTCTCAATCTAGTCTGGCACATGCTTTCTCAACGAGGTGGCTTGGTATGGCCACAGGAGCAGTGAGTCGACGAAGCAGGGGACCATGATGGCGGTTTGAGGCAAGGCGGCGTGAGCGACTTGCAGCAGATATAAGCAGCGTGGTCAAAGCGGAGAGCGGCAGCGCCGGCTCGGCCATGGCGGCTTATGGCAGTAGAGGACGGTAGAGACGAGCTGGTGTTGGAGTACAGTAGCCAGTGCGCCTCGGCGGGTCAATGGCGCAGGCGAACCAGGCGGGTCCACGGCAAAGGCGAGCTGCTGGCTTGGAGTTACCCCAGAAGCGAGGTAAGGCCGCAGTAGTGGCATGCCGTCAACTCGGAGGTAGCTCAGAGCGGTTCGGAGACGGCTTGGCAACTTAGCAGAACGACGCTTGGAGCGGTGGGTTAAAGCCATGGCGGGTTGACCGGGGCGGCGTCTTGACAAGGCGGAGGTGGGTCGCGGCGAACCTCGGCAGAAGAGCAGACCGGCCCCGAGACAAGGTAGGCCCGGCTCGGAACGGCTTCGGGTGTAACTTGACGCACCACAACAGGCGCGACTTAGCAAAAAACGACACCGACCACTAGTTGAAAACCATCTTGACTCCACGCGTGACTCAACAAGTAGTAGTAATTAGCTCTTTTTGGCAGCGATTTAGAGGCCGAGTCGTGGTTAGTTTGACTCCACTGTCACTTATGTCAGCGACCGTAGCAAATATTGATGCCTTCGGTTTCGAAGGATCACCGGATCCTCAGTGACTTAACCCTAATTTCCCTTGAACTCAAAACCTCGCCCGGGCATTAGATCCGACTGCTGTTTTAGACTGATAAACTCAAAACTGATGCAAATCTTTCCAAGCCGGTTTCTCTTCATCCGGAAAATTATGAACTTCTCGATCCCTGAGAAAAGATCCCTCCAAGAACTCATCACCATCGTGCGCAGGCCCCACGGTGGGAGCCAACTGTCGTGGAATTGTCACGACAGATGTCCTAGTGTGAGGACTTAGTCGTGAGGCCAACGCATCTATGTGGTAGCTTGAGAGGGGTTGATCGGAATCGAGAGACGCAACACAAGACAAGGATTTAGACAGCTTCGGGCCCCGGGAAACATCATCCGGTAACGACCCTACATGCTGTTTGTGGTTAGGTCTTATTATCATCATGAGGGAGTCGCCGTAAACCGGCTCTCCTAGTTATGTCTAGCCTTAAGATTCTCCTCTCTTCTCTTGGGGTGCCCTGCCCCTCCTTATATAAGTTGAAGGGGCGGGTCACATGTAGAGTCCATCTTGGACTAAGACTTAAACTATTCAGACTTCTCTTCATGGGCTTCTTAACATCTTGGGCTTCTTAACGTCTCGGGCTTATTAACCCCAAGCGACTCTATCTGCCGGGTTACCATGACTTATCATCTGTCGGGTTATGATCTGACTTAACATCTACCGGGTTATGATCTGACTTAACATCTGTCGGTTTATGATCTGACATAACATCTGCCTTATCATCTGCCTTAACATCTGCCGGGTTACGATCTGACTTAACATCTACCGGGTTATGATCTGATTTAACATCTGCCTTAACATCTACCGGGTTATGATCTGACTTAACTGTCCCAGCTGGGTCATAACTTCCTCCGGGTCATATTGCGGGGTATATCCCCGACAGTGGTAGTTGTTTTGATCTTGCTGAAAAAACAGAAACTTTTGCGCCCAGGAAAATAATTTTCATTTCTTACAGAAGCATGATTTTAATCTGATTCGTTTTGCACAAGATTGGTACACAAATTTCCCAGGTTGTCCTAATTTTTCAGAATTTTTGGAGTTACAGAAGTATTATAGAGTTACCGATTACTTCAGGCTGTTCTGTTTTTGACAGATTCTGTTTCTATATGTTGTTTGCTTATTTTGATGAATCTGTGGGTAGTATCGGGGGGGTATGAACCATGGAAAAGTCAGAATATAGTAGATATTACACCAATATAAATGAAGAATGATTTCACAACATAACCAAAAGTGGTGATTTATTTTCTTATACTAACGGAACTTATGAGATTTTCTGTTGAGTTTGTGTTGTGAAGTTTTCAAGTTTTGGGTAAGGATTTGATGGACTATGGAATAAGGAGTGGCAAGAGCCTAAGCTTGGGGATGCCCAAGGCACCCAAAGGTAATATTCAAGGACAAACAAGAGCCTAAGCTTGGGGATGCCCCGGAAGGCATCCCCTCTTTCGTCTTCGTCTATCAGTAACTTTACTTGAGGCTATATTTTTATTCACCACATGATATGTGTTTTGCTTGGAGCGTCTTGTATTATATGAGTCTTTGCTTTTTAGTTTGCCACAATAATCCTTGTTGTACACACCTTTTGAGAGGGACACGCATGAATCGTGATTTATTAGAATACTCTATGTGCTTCACTTATATCTTTTCAGCTAGGCAATTTTGCTTTAGTGCTTCACTTATATCTTTTTAGAGCACTGATACGTCTCTAACGTATCTATAATTTATGAAGTATTCATGCTGTTATTTTATCATTCTTGGATGTTTTACAATCATTTTTAGCAACTTTATATCATTTTTTGGGACTAACCTATTGACCCAGTGCCCAGTGCCAGTTGCTGTTTTTTGCTTGTTTTTTACATTGCAGGAAATCAATATCAAATGGAGTCCAAACACCGCAAAACTTTTTGTGGATTTTTTGGACCAGAAGACCAACAGTGGGCCAAAGAAGCACCTGGGTGGTGCCCCAAGGGGGGCACAGCCCACCAGGGCGCGCTTGGGGGCCCAGGCGCGCCCAGGTGGGTTATGCCCACCTCGGTGGACTCCCGCACCCCTTCTTTGCACTATAAATTCCCAAATATTCCGAAACCATTCGGGGTTAACCTAGATCAGAAATTCCACCGCCGCAGGGCTCCATAGCCACCGAAAACCAAGCTAGACCCGTCCCGGCACCCTGCCAGACGGGGGAATCATCTCCGGTGGCCATCTTCATCATCCCGGCGGCCACCACGATGAGGAGGGAGTAGTCCACCCTCGGGGCTGAGGGTTTGTACCAGTAGCTATGTGATTAATCTCTCTCTCGTGATCCATATCATGGGCTTTGTTAATATAGTCGGATCATATGATGTTTCTCCCCTGTACACTATTGTTGTGATGAATTGAATCTTTACCCTTTGAAGTTTTGTGATGTCGGATTGAATGTTCATATTTGAGAACACATGATGTATGTCTTACGGTATGAATACTTGAGGTGACAATGGGGTATCATATTGATTCACTTGATATACGTTATGGCACTCAACTTGCGGATTCTCGCGCTGATATTGGGGTAATCTATCCATAGGGGTTGATGCATGTTTTTATTATCTTTTCTCTGATAGAAACTTTGGGGTCTCTTTGTAGTTCTTTGTGTGGATTGAGTATTATGAATATGAATATGCTTTGGTGTTATTCTAGTATGAACTCTAGGATAGATCGAACGGAAAAAATAGCTTTGCGATATTTTAGTACGAACTCTTGAATAGATCGAGCGGAAAGAATAGCTTTGAGGTGGTCTTGTACCCTACCAACAATTTCTATCTTTTTGTCTCCGCTAATAGGAACTCGGGAGTGATTCTTTGTTGCACTTTGAGGGATAATCATATGATCCAACTATGTTAGCACTGTTGGGAGATTGCACTAGTGAAAGTACAGACTCTAGGCCTTGTTTTTAAGCATTGCAATACCGTTTTTGTGCCAGTTTACTATTTGCTACCTTGCTGTTTTTATTTATTCAGACTATAAAAATATATTCGACCATCAATATTACACTTTTATCACCATCTCTTCGCCGAACTAGTGCACCTATATAATTTGCCATTGTATTGGGTGTGTTGGGGACACAAGAGATTTCTTCTATTTGATTGCAGGGTTGTTTGTGAGAGACTATCTTCATCCTACACATCTCACGGATTGATAAACCTTAGGTCATCCACTTGAGTGAAAATTGCTACTGTCCTACAAAACTCTACGCTTGGAGGCCCAACACGTGTCCACAATAATAAAGTTGCGTAGTAGACATCAAGCTCTTTTCTAGCACCGTTGCTGGGGAGGTGAGTGCTTGAAGGTATATCTTTAGATCTTGCAATTGAATATTTTAGTTTCTTTTTTTATCACTAGTTTGGTTTATAAAAAGAAAACTGCAAAAAATGGAATTGAGGTTGCATCATATTATTAATCATCTTTATAACATCTTTCTTGAAAATGATGGTTCAGAAAATTGTGCTCAATTGTTAGAAGAAGAAGTCAATAAAATGTTTGGCACAAAATATTTGAATGATGAGCATGATTGCAATGTTGTTAGTATAAATTCTTTGAATATCCAAAATGCTAATGATGATTGCACAAGTCATGACAAAAATGTTTCTTATAACATGTCAATTTTTGCGGAGTGAATTGGGAATGCATTTGCACACCAAAAAGGGAAGATAGATTTTGTAAGAAGCATAAATATTTAGAAATGAAAAGTTGCAAGAGAGGCTAGATGGTTGTGCTGAAAGATGTAATTTTTTCTCCATCCTTGTGAACTTTGCAATGAATGTGGTCATTTAAATATCCAATGCAATTTGTTTCAATCAAATCGTGTCCAAAAATTGTGATAACTTGATTTCCCTTGAGCATCATAAAGAGCTTAGTCTTCTTTTGGGGTATGAAGAAATGAAACATATAACTAAGGGTTTCCCAAATCCCAAGAGATTTCTTGATTTTGATCTAGAGGAAATTTATATGTCTTGTACGGTAAATTGCATTGAGAATCCTTATATTGCCAACTATCTAAAGACAAGAAAACAAATAGAATATGAAGAGAGTACTAATGAAAGGGAAAATATTTCCCAATACCCTCCTAGTGTTTATTATGATGAATCAGGTAATGAGGAGGAGCTTCCTATCCAATCAATCTCTTCAACAAGAAGCTTGAAAGAATTAATTAAACCCACACATGATGTGGTGAAGAAGAAGAAAAGAAGAAAGAATAAAGGTAAAAAGGTATCTCTCCCAAATAATATTGCTCCTATCACCATTGTGCCTCATGAAAGTGAATCAAATATGTTGATGGAGGATGATGATATTGAATATGATTTTGTGATACCTACTACTTGTTGTAATGATTATGATTGGGAAGACAACAATATCCCTTATGATCTTGAAAATCTATTTAACGCTTGCTTGGAAGAATATGATAATAATGTTTGCTATACTATTGGTGCCATTCATGCTATTGATAAGAATGGTTGTGATGACATGCAAAACCACAAGCTTGGGGATGCTATGTTTAATGAGTATGATATGTTTGAAGATTTATTTACTGAAAATAATGCTTGTCCTAAGTTTGGGGATGCTTTGCTTAATGAATATGATCCTTTGATTCCTTCTACTTTCGATAAGAAAATTTATTATGATGATAGCATGCCTCCTATTTATGATGATTACATTGATAAAAGTGGGTTTGGAGTCAACTCTAGGTAGTAGTGATCCCACTATTTTGGAGGGTGTTGAATCTTATTACAATATTGATGAAAGTGGATTTGGAGAGGTCATGACTCTATTTAGTGATACATCCACTATTTTGAAAGAGGTTTCAATTGACTTTTACAATGAAGTTGCTATCTATGATGATTATTATGATGACATCTATGCCATAAAGAGTGATAAATCTTCTATGTTTGAGCATCATGAAAAGAGTGCTGTATGTGATAGTTATATTGTTGAATCCATTCATGATGTTTCTGAAAATTATTATGAGGAAGGAACTTATGCTCTTACATATCTCAATAATATCAAGTTTCTTCTCTATGTGTTGATTGTTTTGAAGTTGCACTTGTTTTGCCTTCCCATCCTAGTTGATTCTTGTTCCCATAAGTTGTTTGCTCACAAAATCCCTATGCATAGGAAGTGGGTTAGACATAAATGTGCTACTTATATGCTTCATGATGCTCTCTTCATGTTTCAATTCTTATTTTTTATGCGAGCATCATTGAAATCATCATGCCTAGCTTAAAAGGCATTAAAGAAAAGCGCTTGTTGGGAGACAACCCAACACTTTTACCTACTTTTTTTGTGTGTTCACATTATTATGCTACCGTATTTATCATGTTTTATTGCTTTCGTTTCAATAAAGTGCCAAGTAAAGCCTTTAGGATCATGTTGGGTGATAGTTGCTTTGATCTTGCTGAAAAACAGAAATGTTTGCGCTCACGAAAATAATTCTAGTTTTTAACCTAAGAGCGCTTCTAAGTTTATTCTTTTGGCACAAGATTAATATACAAATTGCTCACGTGGTCCTACTTTTTCAGAATTGTTGGAGTAGTGGAAGTATGGTTGGAGTACAGATTACTACAAACTGTTCTATTTTTGACAGATTCTGTTTTCAATGCATAGTTTTCTTGTTTTCTAGTTTCTATGGCTTATATTGCTCAATACAAATTGTGGAAATGCGAAAATGCTCTTTAGAGCTCGGTCTCCATGGAGCCCGAGTTTGACTTGGTCAAAATTCAAACTTTCACGTTTCAATTTTTTTTGAAAAAAATTACACACATACTTAGAGACATAAAGCATATGTGTTAGGGTTTGATCCCTAGTATCCACTATGTTCTGAGATTGATGTTGCTATGACTTTGCTATGCTTAATGCTTGTCACTAGGGCCCGAGTGCCATGATTTCAGATCTGAACCTATTATGTTTTCATCAATATATGAGTGTTCTTGATCCTATCTTGCAAGTCTATAGTCACCTATTATGTGTTATGATCCGTTAACCCCGAAGTGACAATAATCGGGATACTTACCGGTGATGACCGTAGTTTGAGGAGTTCATGTACTCACTATGTGTTAATGCTTTGTTCCCTCTATTAAAAGGAGGCCTTAATATCCCTTAGTTTCCGTAAGGACCCCGCCGCCACGGGAGCGTAGGACAAAAGATGTCATGCAAGTTCTTTTCCATAAGCACGTATGACTATGTTCGGAATACATGCCTACATTATATCCATGAACTGGAGCTAGTTCTGTGTCACCCTAGGTTATGACTGTTACATGATGAACCGCATCCGGCAGAATTCTCCATCACTGATCCATTGCCTACGAGCTTTCCATATATTGTTCTTCGCTTATTTACTTTCCCGTTGCTATTGCTATCATCACTACAAAATACCAAAAACATACTTTTACTACTGTTATCCTTTGCTACCATTACCACTACTATCATATTACTTTGCTACTAAACACTTTGCTGCAGATATTAAGTTTCCAGGTGTGGTTGAATTGACAACTCAGCTGCTAATACTTGAGAATATTATTTGGCTCCCCTTGTGTCGAATCAATAAATTTGGGTTGAATACTCTACCCTCAAAAACTGTTGCGATCCCCTATACTTGTGGGTTATCACTCACCACCCCGGAGGGAAAAAGGATCAAGTATGTATCTAGGCATGCGCCTAGGAGGAGCCAAGTAAATACCCTCACAGGAGTTGTTCAGGAGGAAGTGCCTGTAGTGAAGGATTACCCAGATGTTTTTCCAGAGGAGTTACCAGGCATGCCACCGGATCGAGACATTGAGTTTTTGATAGAGCTATTGCCAGGTACCGGGCCAATATCAAATAGACCCTTGTAACGCCCCGAGACCGATGTGCCAGGTGTCCTCTAGTTATTCGTTGTTGTTGCCTTGTCATTGCTTGCGTGTCATGCATTGCATATCATGTCATCATGTGCATTTCATTTGCATACATGTTCGTCTCATGCATCCGAGCATTTTCCCCGTTGTCCGTTTTGCAATCCGGCGCTCCTATGTCACCCGGTGCCCCTTTCTACCTCTTTTCGTGTGTGGGGGTTAAACATTTCCGGATTGGACCGAGACTTGTCATGCGGCCTTGGTTTACTACCGGTAGACCGCCTGTCAAGTTTCGTACCATTTGGACTTCGTTTGATACTCCATCATCTCGGTTGGCCGAAAACCGCACCTCATTTGGACTCTCCTAGCTCCCTCTACCTATAAATATTTGACATTCCCCGAAAATTCCGCGGTACAAACCCTAGATCTCTCCTCTCCGCGTCGCCGGACAAATTTTCCACCGACGGACATGTCCGTCGCCGCCTGCGTCCAATCGGAGGCCGCCATCTGTCTGCCGCCGCCCTCTCTCTCCTCAGCCCCGCCGCCGGCCCGCGGGACCCAGATCGGGCCCGCGCGAGCCCACACCGCCACCGTCGTCCGCCTGTTTCGGCCCGCCGCCTCCTCGCCGGATTTGTGCCGCCCTCTCTCTCCTCAGCCCCGTCGCCGGCCCGCGGGACCCAGAACGGGCCCGCGCGAGCCCACACCGCCACCGTCGTCCGCCCGTTTCGGCCCGCCGCCTCCTCACCGGATTTGTGCCGCCTCCTCGCCGGACTTGCGCCGCCTACTCGCCGGGGTGCCTCGCCGCCGCGCCCCTTCGTGCTCGCCGCCGTCGGCAGCCGCCCGCCGGAGCCGCGGCCCGCCGCCACCGCCTCCCGCGGAGGAGCCCACAACCACCGCGGCCCGTCTCCCGTGCCTGCGCCGCCTCCCGCTCGCGGCCGAGCCCCTTCGCCGCCCCGGGCGCCATCGCCGGCGCGGCCATCCGCCGCCCCGACCACGCTACTCCGGCACCGCCCGACCTCGCCACGGCCGCCTGCTACCTCCTCGTCGCCGGCGCCCTCTCCGGCCACCGGATCCGGCCCTCCTCCGGCTTCCTCCTTGTTCTCCTTCTCCGGCGACGACAAAAAACTCCGGCGAACTGCTACAGTGATTCCGGCGAGATTCGGATCTGGATCTGGAAGAACACGGTTGACTTTTTATCCCCCGAAACCCTAATTTTTGGCAATTTTCATCATGCTATAACTCTGCATCCGTAGCTCCGATTTGTGCATGTAGCATATCAAAATGTTTGACCCGACGAGTACATCATTTCATCTCATTGCATCATTTTAATTTGAGCTCATCTTGTTACCCAAAATGCTGTTGGAAGAGAGCTAGGTGAGGTATTTGTCAGATCTGTTTCAGCAAATGGCATTTTGTCATTTTTGCCATGATTAATGTGTGCATGCTATGACCCTGAGCTCTACATGTATTTTGTTATATGCCATGCCATCTTTACAGTGGTGCTTGCCATGTATTTTTGTGATATTTGTGGTGACTAGCACAAGCTTGCAAAGTAGCGTAATCGGTAATGCTGATTTCAGGGACTTAGAATTTCACTAAGTCCTTGTCCTGATTTTGTTGATATGCCATATGTTCATGTTGTTTACTAGTGATCCGTGCCTCTTTTGAGGATGATCAGTAAGGATGTGTTGTTAACATTGTGGTGCTATATCCATCCATGTCTTTGTTTGCATTTATGGAGCAACCTAGCTTGAGTCAATCGAGCTCTACTTTTGCTATATCGTGATCCTGGCAGATTGTTGATATGTTTAGCGATTGTGCCGAGGATGTTGCTATTAATCCGTGCATGCTATGTTGTTGTTCTTGCCATGTCTAGCTTCTATGCCATGTATTCTTGATGGGTGTATACTTAGTTTGTCATGCCATGCTTTGTAGTGAGTGCATCGAGCTCATAAACATGCCTACTCGTTAACTGTTTTGCATGCTCCAGTTTTTCACTAAGTCTGAGATCTGTTTATGCTTTTGCCATGTTCACATGCTTGCAATTGTATTTTCTGATCCCTTTTGGCTCAAGGTCACTAAGGGACTTTTTCTAAGTGCTTTGAGTAGCCTCATGCCATGCCTTGCTTTGCCATGTTAAGTTCCTGTAGCATGTAGTTTTCATGTTCTAAAGTGTGCTTCCTGATGATAAATTCCAAACTTGTGTTAATTTCACTCAGTCTGAAACATGTTATCATTTGCTCTTTTGCCATGCTTGTTTGAACCTGTTAGTGGATAAATTAGCCATAGCTCAGTGTTCATCTTTTGTCAAACATCATGAGTGGATCCCTGCCATGTATTTTGTTGCCATGTTTGAGTGTTGTAGCATATTTAACTTGTTGCATTTAGATGGCTACTTGCTGATTATCGCAGACCGGTGTCATATTTGTTTTGCTTGCCATTTCCAAACCGTGCATCCGATTCCGGTGATCTTTATATCGCTTTCAACCGAAATCACCTCATCTTTCTAGTGGCATTCTTGGATTTCCATGTTGAGGCCAGATTCAATCATTCTGTGTCAAATCATGCATATGCACCGCATACCGCATCCCACATATCATATCATGTTCATGTGTTGGTTGTTTACTATGTTGTGTGCTTCTTTCCGGTGTTGCTTCTTCGGGTTGGTTCCGGTAACGTCGCGTTTGTGAGGACCCGTTCGACTACGTCCGTTTGCCTTCTTCATGGACTCATTCTTCTTCCTTGCGGGATCTCAGGCAAGATGACCATACCCTCGAAATCACTTCTATCTTTGCTTGCTAGTTGCTCGCTCTTTTGCTATGCCTATCCTGCGATACCTACCACTTGCTTATCATGCCTCCCATATTGTTGAGCCAAGCCTCTAACCCACCTTGTCCTAGGAAACCGTTGTTTGGCTATGTTACTGCTTTGCTCAGCCCCTCTTATAGCGTCGTTAGTTGCAGGTGAAGATTGGAGTTTGTTCCTTGTTGGAACATGGATATTTTGTTGGGATATCACAATATCTCTTATTTAATTAATGCATCTATATACTTGGTAAAGGGTGGAAGGCTCGGCCTTATGCCTGGTGTTTTGTTCCACTCTTGCCGCCATAGTTTCCGTCATATCGGTGTTATGTTCCCGGATTTTGCGTTCCTTACACGGTTGGGTTATAATGGGAACCCCTTGACAGTTCGCCTTGAATAAAACTCCTCCAGCAAGGCCCAACATTGGTTTTACCATTTGCCACCTAGCCTTTTTCTTTCCCTTGAGTCAGCCAGCTCAAGGGTCATCTTATTTTAACCCCCGGGCCAGTGCTTCTCTAAGTGTTGGTCCAAACTGAGCGATGTCCGAGGCTACCAGGGGCAACTCTGGGCTGGCTTACCCGACGTCTTGCTCATCCGGTGTGCCCTGAGAATGAGATATGTGCAGCTCCTATCGGGATTTGTCGGCACATCTGGGTGGCTTTGCTGGTCTTGTTTTACCATTGTCGAAATGTCTTGTAACCGGGATTCCGAGTCTGAACGGGTCTTCCCGCTAGAAGGAATATCCTTCGTTGACCGTGAGAGCTTGTGATGGGCTAAGTTGGGACATCCCTGCAGGGATTTGAACTTTCGAAAGCCGTGCCTGCGGTTATGGGCAGATGGGAATTTGTTAATGTCCGGTTGTAGAAAACCTGAAGTTGATCTTAATTAAGATACATCAACCGCGTGTGTTACCGTGATGGTCTCTTCTCGGCGGAGTCCGAGAAGTGAACACGGTGTTGGAGTTATGTTTGACGTAGGTTGTTCTAGGATCACTTCTTGATCATAGTTGTTCGACCATGCTTTTGCCTTTCTCTTCTCGCTCTCATTTGCGTTGTTAGCCACCAGATATGCTAGTCGCTTGCTGCAACTCCACCTCATACCTTTTCCCTACCTATAAGCTTAAATAGTCTTGATTGCGAGGGTGTAAGATTGCTGAGTCCCCGTGACTCACAGATACTTCCAAAACCAGTTTGCAGGTGCCGATGTTACCGAGCAGGTGACGCAACCAAGCTCAAGGAGGAGCTCGATGAAGATCTTGTCCTTTGTGTTGTTTCGTTCTAGTTGATCAGTAGTGGAGCCCAGTTGGGGTCGATCGGGAATCTGTGTAGCATTTGGGGTAGTCTTCTTTTATTTTGGTTCCGTAGTCGGACCTTGATTGTATCTGATTGATGTAATGCTTTATTCATGTAATTGTGTGAAGTGGCGATTGTAAGCCAAATATGTATCTCTTTCCCTTATGTATTACATGGGTTGCATGAAGATTACCTCACTTGCGACATTGCTTTCAATGCGGTTATGCCTCTAAGTCGTGCTTCGACACGTGAGAGATATAGCCGCATCGAGGGCGTTACAACCCTACCGAATGCCCACAAACGATCTAGAAGAGATCAAGAAGAAGATTAAGAAGTTGTTGGAGAAAGGTTATATTCGAAGGAGTTCATCACCATGGGGAGCCCCACTGCTTTTGGTTGAGAAGAAGGATAAGTCTCTAAGAATGGTTGTTGATTATCAAGCGTTGAATGGAGTGACAATTAAGAACAAGTACCCCCTGCCGATGATCAATGATTTATTTGACTAGTCGACAGGAGCTAAAGTGTTTTCAAAGATCGATCTGCGATCAGGATATCACTAGCTGAAGATTCGAGAGAAGGATATACCTAAGACAGCTTTCACCACAAGGTACGGGCTTTATGAGTATACGGTCATGTCTTTTGGATTGACTAACGCCCCTGCCTATTTCATGAGTATGATGAGCAAGGTGTTCATGGAGTTCTTGGATAAGTTCGTTGTGGTGTTCATTGATGATATCTTGGTATACTCGAAGAGTGAAGAGGAGCACAAGGAACATTTACGTTTAGTTCTCGGGAAGCTCAGGGAACATCAGTTGTATGCCAAGTTCAGCAAATGTGAGTTTTGGTTGAAGGAAGTTGGATTCCTTGGACATGTTATATCAGGAGAAGGTATAGCCATGGATCCCACCTAGGTTCAGTCAGTCACTGAGTGGTTGGCACCCACCTCAGTTGGAGAGACCCACAGTTTTCTTGGACTCACGGGATACTATTGGAGTTTATTGAGAATTTCTCTAAGATAGCAAAGCCTATGACAACATTGTTGAAGAAGGACACTAAGTTCCATTGGACTGAAGAATGTGAAGCAAGTTTCCAGGAGTTGAAGAAATGTTTGACTACAACCCCAGTGCTGATTCTGCCGGATATACGCAAGGACTTCCAAGTGTATTGCGATGCTTCACGCTTAGGACTTGGAGGAGTACGAATGCAAGACGGAAGAGTGGTTTTGTATGCCTCACGACAACTGAAACCGCATGAGTTAAATTATGCCACGCATGATTTGGAGTTAGCAGCTGTGGTGCACGCGCTCAAGACCTGGAGACATTTTCTCATTAGAAACCGTTGCGATGTATACACGGATCACAAGAGTTTGAAGTACATCTTCACACAGAAGGAGCTGAACCTCAGGCAGAGGATATGGTTAGAACTCATAAAGGATTATGATATGAAGCTGCATTATCATCCAAGAAAGGCCAATGTCGTAGCAGATGCTTTGAGCCGTAAGAGTTATATCAACACCCTCGTAAGCGAAGGGATGCCAAAGGAGTTAGCCGAGGATCTTAGGGAACTTCGATTGGAAATAGTTCCTAAAGGGTTTGTGGCAAAGTTGGAGGTTAAATCAACACTATTGGAAAAGATTCGAGAAGCTCAGAAGGATGAAAATGATATCACTGAGATAAAGGAGAAGATGAGTGTAGGGAAAGCCAAAGGGTTTCGTGAGGATGAGCACGGCACCTTGTGGTTTGAGGACCGTATATATGTGCCCAATAATGCAGAGATCATGAAGTTGATATTATAGGAAGCTCATGACTCGCCATACTCGATACACCCTGGAAACACCAAGATGTATTTGGATTTGAAGGAGTGTTTCTGGTGGAATGGTATGAAGAAGGATATTGCCAAGTATGTAGCCATCTGTGATGTATGTCAGAGAGTGAAGGCAGAACATCAGAAGCCAGCAGGATTGCTACAACCTATGTCGATACATGGGTAGTAGTTGATCGCTTGACGAAAGTGGCTCACTTTATCCCCGTAAAAACCACGTATACAAGTGCGAAGTTGGCCAAGATATACAAGACCAGGATCGTATGTCTGCATGGAGTTCCGAGGACCATCGTGTCAGATAGAGGAACGCAGTTTACTTCAAAATTTTGGCATCAGTTGCACCTGACCTTGGGTGCCATACTGGAGTTCAGTACAGCTTTTCATCCGCAGACAGATGGAAAGACTGAGAGAGTCAATCAGATTCTGGAGGACATGTTGAGAGCTTGTGCATTAGACTATGGATCTAGTTGGGACGATAATTTGCCCTACGCAGAGTTCTCATACAACAACAGCTACCAGGCCAGTTTGAAGATGGCACCATTCGAAGCATTGTATGCGAGAAGATGCAGAACACCGTTGATGTGGGATGAAGTTGGAGACCGCCAGTTGTTTAGACTAGATTTGATTAAGGAATCGGAAGAGAAGGTTAAACTAATTCGAGATAGACTGAAGGTAGCTCAGTCTCGACAGAAGAGTTATGCAGATTCAAAACGCAAGGAGGTAGTCTATGAAATTGGAGATAGAGCGTATCTGCGAGTGTCACCTCTTCGAGGTGTTAAACGTTTTGGTGTTAAGGGGAAATTAGCCCCGAGATTTGTGGGACCGTACCATGTTCTGGAATGCATGGGAGAAGTTGCCTACAAGTTGGAGTTACCCGAAGGACTGTCAGGAGTACATGATGTGTTTCAAGTTTCCTAGTTGAAGAAGTGTCATGCGGAGATGGCCGACATTACTCTGAGAGATACAGTGCCCCTGGAAGCAATTCAGTTGGACAGTGATTTGACGTATGAGGAGAAGCCTGTCAAGATTCTAGAGTTTGCTAGCCGAGTTGCTCGCAGCAAGGTTATCAAATTTTGCAAAGTTCAGTGGAGCCACCATACCGAGGATGAAGCCACCTGGGAACGAGAGGATGATCTTCGCAAAAACCACCCACACCTATTTCCTAGCCAACCCAAATCTCGAGGGTGAGATTCATCTTAAGGGGGGTAGGTTTGTAACATCCCAAATTTTCAATTTGGAATGTTATACGTAGGTCATTCATGCATATCATATTTGATTTGCTTTTCATTTTGTGATCCTCGAAATTCTAAGCAACTCAAGGACCCTTGGAGAGAGTTGGGGATTTCACGGTTTTCATATTTGAATTTTATCAAATATTGAAACGAGGATCAGTTGTTTTATTATTTTTCTCTCCGAAAATATTTCATATTAAAATATATGAGAGGAGATAATATGACTTCTCCAAAATAAGCGAAATATTGGAGGAAAAAATATATTAAAATCAACCTTTTGATTTTATTCGGATTTTATTGCTATTTAGACGGTGAAAATGTTCACCTTGTTCTAAATAATCTATTTAGACGGTGAAAATTTGTTTTGGTATTTTTTAGTTTTTTTATTTTTTTCTAGGATTTCTTTTTGGCGGAATATGTTTAAAAAAAGAGGAAGCCCGCCGGACCAAACTGGGTCGCGGCCCAGCTGGCCCAGCCAGCCCCGCGCCGCCGTCGTGTTCGACCCGGGCTCCTCGAGGGAGTCCGAGCCACCGCCGCCGCCATGGCCTCCCCCCTCCCGCAAGCCGCCTCCCCTCCTCCTTTAAAAGCCGGTCCCGGCCCCCCCCCTTGGAGCCCCAAGCTGCTACCGCCTCCAGCCCACGCAAGCCGCGCCGCCAGCCCGCCGCCTCGCGCCGCCGCACGCCGCCGCCAAGCCCTGCCGTGCCGACCTCCGCCGCCCCGCGCTGCAACCCGCCGTCGCCCGCGCCGCCGCCCGCTCGCCGAAAGCCGCCGGAGCCGCGCCGGAGTTTGAATCTCACCGTTCGTTTTTTTTTCGGTTTATGTAAAAACCGCCGTTTAAAAAAAACCCTAGTTACGTTTTTTAGACCGATTCGTTGGTTTTCTCGGTTTAGTTTATTCAACGGATGTTCGTCCGTACGTTCGTTTTAACGAACGGTTTTCACCCGTTAGTCACAGACAACGAACGTTCGTTCGTTAGCCTGTTCGTCCATTTTTCTTTTTCTCGGGTTTTTCGTGATTATTTTCGATCGCGATTTCTGATCCGATTTTTGTTTTAGTTTTTCTTTTTGCTCATTTATCGGAATTAGGCGATTCAAGTGCCTAGATCTTTGTCTCGAAGCCCTCTTTCCGTTTAACCAACTTGAACAAGATTTTGGTACTGTAAAATTTGACTTCAGTCCAGATCAGTAACCAGATCTTGTTTCTTTCGCATTTTGTGTTTTGTTACTCCGTTTGTTTGATTCTTTTTGCAAACCGGAGTTCTTAAGTTGAAGTTTCTCGTTAGATCTTCTTATTTGAGTTTTACCCGTGCATCTTTGTTTGATTGCTTATGTATGCTATTGTTTGTCTGCGATAGAACACTCGGAGTGCGAATCATGCTACTACGAGTCTCTAGGTTTCACGGATCATCATCAAGGCAAGTAACACTGTGATCATACCCCTTTATTACCCAGTTTTTTATGCATTAGTTCCAATCCTCAAACACTGCATGATTAGGATGTGATTAACTTATGGGTTTGGGAAGTAGATGATGAGGTAGAACCAAATACCTGTTTTACTATCAAACCCTCGGGAGTTACCTCTACGTTGCTTATATTGCTATGCTATGCTTGTAGACGTGGTTTGGGTTTGAGTGTATCCATGACAGATGTGAGATTGTTAATTAATGGTTCAACTTAAAGTGGCAACTTTAATACACATCTGGGTGGATTGCTTATTTGGGCACCTGGAGAATCTAGTGTTGTCCTAGGATATCCCGGAGTACTCGTGTGATCATGCTACGTTCCGCCACCCAGGCTCAAAGGGATCTTAAGAATTACTCATGCTAGAAACTTCCGTGTGCAGCCACAAGCCATTATGGGCTCTGGCATAGTATGAGTAAGTTGTGTGACCTCTTTCAGTGGGCTAGCAGATGTAGAGGGAAAGTAGGTGTAACGGTCCACCCAGAGTAAAGAGTAAATGCTTCTGAAAGACTGTGTCTCGGTCATTCGTTTCTCAAACATCATGTAGTACAAGAAATCCAACGAAGGAGATCGAGTCTTGTGGGGAAAAGTGCACAAACCTCTGCAGAGTGTACAATCTAATCATGGTTAGCCGTGTCCCCGGTTATGGACATCTTGAGTATCTAGTACTTGGATTTTCCTATTGTATCTCATCACTCTAAATTAATTTGTTGGGTTAATGAACTACTTTAATTGGGATTGAGTTGGAGGTACCTTCTCAGTGTTGTTTCAACTACCATGATAGTTAAAATAAAACTTATTCCTTTGTTGTAGGGAAAAATTGGCTTTTCGCAAAAAAACATTATAACCACACAACCTCCACCAGCCAAATATGCATATAGTGTTAGCATTATTTCTGTTCATTGCTCTACTGTGTTACATTGCTAGCATATTCCATGTGCTGACCCGTTTTCGGGCTGCAACATATCACATTGCAGACTTTTCAAACGAGGAGTAAGGTTCGCTAGATCATTGCCGTGCAGCTCAGCTATGCCGTTGGAGTTGATGGACTCACTTTATCTTCCAAGCCTTCCGCTATTATCATATTAGATGGCCTTAAGCCATATTTATTGTGATAAGTTCTCTTTTGGAGACATTCGATGTAATAAGTGTGTGATTGCTACTCTGTTATAAATCCTTCGAGTACTGTGTGTGTCAACATTACCGATCCAGTGATGACACTGAAGCACAGAGACTTAACCGTTTGAGGTCGGGTCGCTACACCGGGGAAATGCTAGCCAATCCAAAAAAGTAAAAGAGAAAGGAAATCTACAAAGAGAAGAAAAAACTAGTGAGGGTGATGGCACCGGTCTAGCCGTAGAAGCGCTGAAGCCGAGCTACATTCCATGGGTTCAGTTCAAGGTGATTGTCCGTTGGGTTGCAGAGGCGATACGCTCGTCCTGCAAGCACCTCATCAATTATGAAGGGACCCTCCCTTTTAGGTGAGAGCTTATTCTTATGCTTCCCCGGGAGGTGTAAAATGAGTTCGCCCACATTATATGCCTTCGCCCGAACTTCCCTACTTTGGTAGCGTCGGGCCTGCTGTTGATAAAAAGTAGAGTGGGTCCGAGCTATATCGCCTCTCCTTCCAGTGCATCCAGGTCATCCTGCCGATCTAGCTCAGCCTCCTTCTCTTCATACATGCGCACTCTGGGCGCGTCATGGATGAGGTCACTGTTGGAAATATGCCCTAGAGGCAATAATAAGTTAGTTATTATTATATTTCCTTGTTCATGATAATCGTTTATTATCCATGCTATAATTGTATTGATAGGAAACTCAGATACATGTGTGGATACATAGACAACACCATGTCCCTAGTGAGCCTCTAGTTGACTAGCTCGTTGATCAATAGATGGTTACGGTTTCCTGACCATGGACATTGGATGTCGTTGATAACGGGATCACATCATTAGGAGAATGATGTGATGGACAAGACCCAATCCTAAGCCTAGCACAAAGATCGTGTAGTTCGTATGCTAAAGCTTTTCTAATGTCAAGTCTCATTTCCTTAGACCATGAGATTGTGCAACTCCCGGATACCGTAGGAGTGCTTTGGGTGTACCAAACGTCACAACGTAACTGGGTGATTATAAAGGTGCACTACAGGTATCTCCGAAAGTGTCTGTTGGGTTGGCACGAATCGAGACTGGGATTTGTCACTCCGTGTAAACGGAGAGGTATCTCTGGGCCCACTCGGTAGGACATCATCATATGCGCAATGTGACCTAGGAGTTGATCACGAGATGATGTGTTACGGAACGAGTAAAGAGACTTGCCGGTAACGAGATTGAACAAGGTATAGGGATACCGACGATCGAATCTCGGGCAAGTACAATACCGCTAGACAAAGGGAATTGTATACGGGATTGATTAAGTCCTTGACATCGTGGTTCATCCGATGAGATCATCGTGGAACATGTGGGAGCCAACATGGGTATCCAGATCCCGCTGTTGGTTATTGACCGGAGAACGTCTCGGTCATGTCTGCATGTCTCCCGAACCCGTAGGGTCTACACACTTAAGGTTCGTTGACGCTAGGGTTATAAAGGAAGCTTGTATGTGGTTACCGAATGTTGTTCGGAGTCCCGGATGAGATCCCGGATGTCACGAGGAGTTCCGGAATGGTTCGGAGGTAAAGATTTATATATAGGAAGTCCTATTTCGGCCATCGGGACAAGTTTTGGGGTCATCGGTATTATACCGGGACCACCGGAAGGGTCCCGGGGGCCCACCGGGTGGGGCCACCTATCCCGGAGGGTCCCATGGGCTGAAGTGAGAAGGGATCCAGCCCAAAGTGGGCTGGGGCGCCACTTCCCCTAGGGCCCATGCGCCTAGGGTGAAAGGGGAACCCTAAGGAAGAGTCCCAAGGAGGGAAGGCACCTCCTAGGTGCCTTGGGGTGGAGGGAAACCTCCCCTGGCCTCCGCCCCCTAGGAGATTGGATCTCCTAGGGCTGGCGCACCCCCCTTGGGCTCCCTATATATAGTGAGGGTAGGAGGGCCTCTTCAGACACACCTTTGCCTTTGGTGCAGCCCTCCCTCTCTCCCAAGTCCTTCTCCTCTCCCGTGGTGCTTGGCGAAGCCCTGCAGGACTGCCATGCTCCTCTACCACCACCATGCCGTTGTGCTGCTGCTGGATGGAGTCTTCCTCAACCTCTCCCTCTCTCCTTGCTGGATCAAGGCGTGGGAGACGTCACCGGGCTGTACGTGTGTTGAACGCGGAGGTGCCGTCCGTTCGGCACTAGGATCATCGGTGATTTGAATCACGACGAGTACGACTCCATCAACCCCGTTCACTTGAACGCTTCCGCTTAGCGATCTACAAGGGTATGTAGATGCACTCTCCTTCCCCTCGTTGCTGGTCTCTCCATAGATAGATCTTGGTGACACGTAGGAAAAAATTTGAATTTCTGCTACGTTCCCCAACAGTGGCATCATGAGCTAGGTCTATTGCGTAGATTCTATGCACGAGTAGAACACAAAGTAGTTGTGAGCGTTGATTTTGTTCAATATGCTTGCCGTTACTAGTCTTATCTTGATTCGGTGGCATCGTGGGATGAAGCGGCCCGGACCAACCTTACACGTACTCTTACGTGAGACCGGTTCCACTGACAAACATGCACTAGTTGCATAAGGTGGCTGGCGGGTGTCTGTCTCTCCCACTTTAGTCGGATCAGATTCGATGAAAAGGGTCCTTATGAAGGGTAAATAGCAATTGGCATATCACGTTGTGGTATTCGCGTAGGTAAGAACCGTTCTTGCTAGAGACCCATAGCAGCCACGTAAAACATGCAAACAACAATTAGAGGACGTCTAACTTGTTTTTGCAGGGTATGCCATGTGATGTGATATGGCAAAAGGATGTGATGAATGATATATATGATGTATGAGATTGATCATGTTCTTGTCAAGGGAATTATGACTTGCATGTCGATGACGAGACAACTTCAAGAAGACACGATGATGGAGATCATGATGATGGAGATCATGGTGTCATACCGGTGACAAGATGATCATGGAGCCCCAAGATGGAGATCAAAGGAGCTATATGATATTGGCCATATCATGTCACTATTATTTGATTGCATATGATGTTTATCATATTTATACATCTTATTTGCTTAGAACGACGGTAGTAAATAAGATGATCCCTTACAACAATTTCAAGAAGTGTTCTCCCCTAACTGTGCACCGTTGCTACAGTTCGTCGTTTCTAAGCACCACGTGTTAATCGGGTGTGATGGATCCTTACGTTCACATACAATGGGTGTAAGACAGTTTTACACATGCAAAAACACTTAGGGTTAACTTGACGAGCCTAGCATGTACAGACATGGCCTCGGAACACAGAAGACCGAAAGGTCGAGCATGAGTCGTATAGAAGATACGATCAACATAAAGATGTTCACCGACGTTGACTAGTCCGTCTCACGCACAGATCGGACACGGCCTAGTTGACTCGGATCATGTAATCACTTAGATGACTAGAGGGATGTCTATCTAAGTGGGAGTTCATAAGATGAACTTAATTATCTTGAACATAGTCAAAAGGATTTTGCAAATTATGTCGTAGCTCGCGCTTTAGTTCTACTGTTTAGTTATGTTCCTAGAGAAAAATTAGTTGAAAGTTGATAGTAGCAATTATGCGGACTAGGTCCGTAAACTGAGGATTGTCCTCATTGCTTCTTAGAAGGCTTATGTCCTTAATGCACCGCTCAGTGTGCTAAACCTCGAATGTTGTGTGTGGATGTTGCGAACATCTGACATACATGTTTTGATAACTACATGATAGTTCAGGTAAACGGTTTAGAGTTGAGGCACCAAAGACGTTTTTGAAACGTCACGAAACATATGAGATGTTTTGAGGGCTGAAATTGGAATTTCAGGCTCGTGCCCACGTCAAGAGGTATAAGACCTCTGACGATTTTCTTAACCTGCAAACTAAGGGAGAAAAGCTCAATTGTTGAGCTTGTGCTTAGATTGCCTGAGTACAACAATCGCTTGAATCAAGTGGGAGTTGATCTTCCAGATGAGATAGTGATGTTTCTCCGAAGTCATTACCACCAAGCTGCTAGAGCTTCGTGATGAACTATAATATATCAGGGACACATATGATGATCCTTGAGATATTCGCGATGTTTGACACCACAAAAGTAGAAATCAAGAAGGAGCATCAATCGTTGATGGTTGGTGAAACCACTAGTTTCAAGAAGGGCAAGGGAACAAAGGGATACTTCATGAAACGGCAATTCAGCTGCTGCTCTAGTGAAGAAACCCAAGGTTGAACCCAAACCCGAGACTGAGTGCTTCTGTAATAAGGGGAACAGCCACTGGAGCAGAATTACCCTAGATACTTCGTAGATGAGAAGGCTGGCAAGGTCGATAGAAGTATATTGGATATACATTGTGTTGATGTGTACTTTACTAGTACTCCTAGTAGCACCAGGGTATTAGATACCGGTTCGGTTGCTAAGTGTTAGTAACTCGAAATAAAAGCTACGAAATAAACGGAGACTAGCTAAAGGTGAGCTGACGATATGTGTTGGAAGTGTTCTCAATGTTGATATGATCAAGCATCGCACGCTCCCTCTACCATCGAGATTGGTGTTTGCGTTGAGCATAGACATGATTGGATTATGTCTATCGCAATACGGTTATTCATTTAAGGAGAATAATGGTTACTCTGTTTATTTGAATAATACCTTCAATGGTCTTACACCTAAAATGAATGGTTTATTGAATCTCGATCGTAGTGATACACATGTTCTTGCCAAAAGATAGTAATGATAGTACCACCTACTTGTGGCACTGCCACGTAAGTCATATCGGTATAAAACGCATGAAGAAGCTCCATGTTGATGGATCTTTGGGCTCACTCGTTTTTGAAAAGTTTGAGGCATGCGAACCATGTCTATTGGTAGATATGCATGAAGAAACTCTATACAGATGGATCGTTTGGACTCACTTGATTTTGAATCACTTGAGACATGCAAATCATACCACATGGGCAAGATGACTGAAAGCCTCGTTTTCAGTAAAATGGAACTAGAAAGCAACTTGTTGGAAGTAATACATTTTGATGCGTGCAGTCCAATGAGTGCTGAGGCATGTAGTGGATATCATTATGTTCTTACTTCACAGATGATTTGAGTAGATGTTGAGTATATTTACTTGATGAATCACGAGTCTGAATTATTGAAAGGTTCAAGTAATTTCAGTGTGAAGTTGGAAGATCGTCGTGATAAGAGGATAAAAATATCTATGATATGATCATAGAGATGAATATCTGAATTACGAGTTTGGCACAGAATTAAAACATTGTGGAAATTGTTTCAAAACTAATACAGCCTGGAACACCATAGTGTGATGGTGTGTCCGAACATCGTAACTACACCCTATTGGATATGATGCATACCATGATGTCTCTTATCGAATTACCACGATAGTTTATGGGTTAGGCATTAGAGACAACCACATTCACTTTAAATAGGGCACCATGTAATTCCGATGAGATGACACCGTATGAACTATGGTTTAGAGAAACCTAAGCTGTCATTTCTTAAAAGTTTGGCGCTGCGACGCTTATGTGAAAAAGTTTCAGGCTGATAAGCTCGAACCCAAAGCGGATAAATGCATCTTCATAGGACACCCAAAACAGTTGGGTATACCTCCTGTCTCAGATCCTAAAGCAATAAGGGATTGTTTCTAGAATCGGGTCCTTTCTCGAGGAAAAGTTTCTCTCGAAGGAATTGAGTGGGAGGATGGTGGAGACTTGATGAGGTTATTGAACCGTCACTTCAACTAGTGTATAGCAGGGCACAAAGAGTTGTTCCTGTGGCACCTACACCAATTGAAGTGGAAGCTTATGATATTGATCATGAGACTTCAGATCAAGTCACTCCCAAACCTCGTGGGATGAAAAGGATGCGTACTACTTCAGAGTGGTACGTAATCCTGTCTTGGAAGTCATGTTGCTAGACAAAAATGAACCTACGAGCTATGGAGAAGCGATGGTGGGCCTGGATTCCGATAAATGGCTTGAGGCCATATAATCCGAGAGAGGATCCATGTATGAAAACAAAGTGTATACTTTGGAAGAACTACTTGATGGTCGTAAGGCTGTTGAGTGTAGATGGATTTAAAAAGGAAGACGGACAATGATGGTAAATGTCACCATTAAGAAAGCTCGACTTGTCGTTAAGATGTTTTCCGACAAGTTCAAGGAGTTGACTACGGTGAGATTTTCTCACTCGTAGCGATGCTAAGAGTCTGTTGGAATTATATTAGCGATTACTGCATTATTTATGAAATCTTGCAGATAGGATGTCAAAACATTGTTTCCTCGACGATTTTCTGAGGAAAGGTTGTATGTGATACAACCGGAAGGTTTTGTCAATCCTGAAAGATGCTAATAAGTATGCAAAGCTCCAGCAATCCTTCTAAGGACTGGAGTAAGCATCTCGGAGTTGGAATGTATTCTTTGATGAGATGATCAAAGATTTTGGGTGTATACAAAGTTTATGAGAAACTGGTATTTCCAAAGAAGTGAGTGGGAGCACTATAGAATTTCTGATGAATATATGCTGTTGATCGGAAATGATGTAGAATTTCTGGAAAGCATATATGGATATTTGGAAAGTGTTTTTCAATGAAAACCTGGATTAAGCTATTTGAACATTGAGCATCAAGATCTATAAGGATAGATCAAAACGCTTAATGGTACTTTCAAATGAGCACATGCCTTGACGTGATCTTGAAGGTGTTCAAGATGGATCAGTCAAAGAAGGAGTTCTTGCCTGAGTTGTAAGGTATGAAGTTAAGACTTAAAGCTCGACCGCGGCAGAATAGAGAGAAAGGACGAAGGTCGTCCCCTATGCTTAAGACATAGGCTCTACAGTATGATGTGCTGTGTACCGCACCTGAAGTGTGTCTTGCCATGAGTCAGTCAAGGGGTACCAGAGTGATCCAAGAATGGATCACAGGACAGCGGTCAAAGTTATCCTTAGTAACTAGTGGACTAAGGAATTTTCTTGATTATGGAGGTGGTAAAAGAGTTCGTCGTAAAGGGTTACGCCGATGCAAACTTTGACACTAATCCAGATTATTCTGAGTAGTAAACTGGATTCGTATAGTAGAAAAGTTATTTGGAATAAGCTCCAAATAGAACGTGGTAGCTACATCTAGGAGATGACATAGATATTTGTAAAGCACACACGGATCTGAAAGGTTCAGACCCGTTGACTAAAACCTCTCTCACAAGCAACATGATCAAACCCAGAACTCATTGAGTGTTAATCACATAGTGATGTGAACTAGATTATTGACTCTAGTAAACTCTTTGGATGTTGGTTACATGGCGATGTGACCTGTGAGTGTTAATCACATGGCGATGTGAACTAGATTATTGACTCTAGTGCAAGTGGGAGACTGTTGGAAATATGCCCTAGAGGCAATAATAAATTAGTTATTATTATATTTCCTTGTTCATGATAATCGTTTATTATCCATGCTATAATTGTATTGATAGGAAACTCAGATACATGTGTGGATACATAGACAACACCATGTCCCTAGTGAGCCTCTAGTTGACTAGCTCGTTGATCAATAGATGGTTACGGTTTCCTGACCATGGACATTGGATGTCGTTGATAACGGGATCACATCATTAGGAGAATGATGTGATGGACAAGACCCAATCCTAAGCCTAGCACAAAGATCGTGTAGTTTGTATGCTAAAGCTTTTCTAATGTCAAGTATCATTTCCTTAGACCATGAGATTGTGCAACTCCCGGATACCGCAGGAGTGCTTTGGGTGTACCAGACGTCACAACGTAACTGGGTGATTATAAAGGTGCACTACAGGTATCTCCGAAAGTGTCTGTTGGGTTGGCACGAATCGAGACTGGGATTTGTCACTCCGTGTAAACGGAGGGGTATCTCTGGGCCCACTCGGTAGGACATCATCATATGCGCAATGTGACCAAGGAGTTGATCACGAGATGATGTGTTACGGAATGAGTAAAGAGACTTTCCGGTAACGAGATTGAACAAGGTATAGGGATACCGACGATCGAATCTCGGGCAAGTACAATACCGCTAGACAAAGGGAATTGTATACGGGATTGATTAAGTCCTTGACATCGTGGTTCATCCGATGAGATCATCGTGGAACATGTGGGAGCCAACATGGGTATCCAGATCCCGCTGTTGGTTATTGACCGGAGAACGTCTCGGTCATGTCTGCATGTCTCCCGAACCCGTAGGGTCTACACACTTAAGGTTCGATGACGCTAGGGTTATAAAGGAAGCTTGTATGTGGTTACTGAATGTTGTTCGGAGTCCCGAATGAGATCCCGGACGTCACGAGGAGTTCCGAAATGGTCCGGAGGTAAAGATTTATATATAGGAAGTCCTATTTCGGCCATCGGGACAAGTTTCAGGGTCATCGGTATTGTACCGGGACCACCGGAAGGGTCCCGGGGGCCCACCGGGTGGGGCCACCTATCCCGGAGGGTCCCATGGGCTGAAGTGAGAAGAGATCCAGCCCAAAGTGGGCTGGGGCGCCACTTCCCCTAGGGCCCATGCGCCTAGGGTGAAAGGGGAACCCTAAGGAAGAGTCCCCAAGGAGGGAAGGCACCTCCTAGGTGCCTTGGGGGGGGGGGAGGGAAACCTCCCCTGGCCGCCGCCCCCTAGGAGATTGGATCTCCTAGGGCTGTCGCACCCCCCCTTGGGCTCCCTATATATAGTGAGGGTAGGAGGGCCTCTTCAGACACACCTTTGCCTTTGGTGCAGCCCACCCTCTCTCCCAAGTCCTTCTCCTCTCCCGTGGTGCTTGGCGAAGCCCTGCAGGATTGCCACGCTCCTCCACCACCACCATGCCGTTGTGCTGCTGCTGGATGGAGTCTTCCTCAACCTCTCCCTCTCTCCTTGCTGGATCAAGGCGTGGGAGACGTCATCGGGCTGTACATGTGTTGAACGCGGAGGTGCCGTCCGTTCGGCACTAGGATCATCGGTGATCTGAATCACGACGAGTACGACTCCATCAACCCCGTTCACTTGAACGCTTCCTCTTAGCGATCTACAAGGGTATGTAGATGCACTCTCCTTCCCCTCGTTGCTGGTCTCTCCATAGATAGATCTTGGTGATACGTAGGAAATTTTTTGAATTTCTGCTACGTTCCCCAACAGTCACAGGGGAGGACTGCTTTTGCCCCGTATACCATAAAAACGGTGTGTATCCCATTGATCGATTAGGGGTGGTGCGCAGGCCCCACAATACGGAGTCAATGGCAGTCAGATTCTTTCAGGGAACGGACCAGTCGGGGTTTAATGCCTCTTAGGATGAGTCCATTGGCCCGTTCGACCTGTCCATTGGTCTGTGGGTGATATCCGAGGCATAATCGAGCTTAATGCCCATGTTAGCGCACCAGTCCTTTACCTTGTGGGCCATGAAATTGGATCCATTGTCCGTTATTATGATGTATGGGACACCCTAATGGTGGACCAGCCGGATATAAAGTCGATGACCAGTCCAGACTCGGCTTAAGTTACTGGGTTTCGCCTCAATCCACTTAGTGAATTTGTCGACCATGACTAGTAGATATTTCTTTTTCTTGGTCCCCCCTTTAAGTGGTCCAACCTGAAGGAAATATGCCCTAGAGGCAATAATAAAGTTGTTATTTATATTTCCTTATATCATGATAAATGTTTATTATTCATGCTAGAATTGTATTAACCAGAAACTTAGTACATGTGTGAATACATAGACAAACAAAGTGTCACTAGTATGCCTCTACCTGACTAGCTCATTGATCAAAGATGTTTAAGTTTCCTAGCCATGGACAAAGAGTTGTCATTTTATAAACGGGATCACATCATTAGAGAATGATGTGATTGACTTGACCCATCCGTTAGCTTAGCACTTTGATCGTTTAGTTTACTGCTATTGCTTTCTCCATAACTTATACATGCTCCTATGACTATGAGATTATGCAACTCCTGAATACCGGAGGAACACTTAGTGTGCTATCAAACGTCACAACATAACTGGGTGACTATAAAGATGCTCTACAAGT
Source organism: Triticum urartu (assembly GCF_056163025.1). Lineage (NCBI taxonomy): Eukaryota > Viridiplantae > Streptophyta > Magnoliopsida > Poales > Poaceae > Triticum > Triticum urartu. The sequence continues at coordinate 362,433,939 of NC_141874.1, read as the reverse complement.
GTCTCCGATGGTGTTTGTCAAGTTGGCATAGATCGAGATTAGGATTTGTCACTCCATGTATCAGAGAGGTATCTCTAGGCCCTCTCGGTAATGCGCATCACTATAAGCCTTGCAAGCAATGTAACTAATGAGTTAGTTACGGGATGTAGCATTACGGAACGAGTAAAGAGACTTGCCGGAAAGGAGATTGAACTAGGTATTAAGATACCGACGATCGAATCTCAAGCAAGTGACATACCGATGACAAAGGGAACAACATATGTTGTTATGCAGTTTGACCGATAAAGAACTTCGTAGAATATGTAGGAACCAATATGAGCATCCATGTTCCGCTATTGGTTATTTACCGGAGATGAGTCTCGGTCATGTCTACATAGTTCTTGAACCCGCAGGGTCCGCACGCTTAACGTTCGGTGATGATCGGTATTATGAGTTTATGTGTTTTGATGTAACGAAGGTAGTTCGGAGTCCCGGATGTGATCACGGACATGACGAGGAGTCTCATAATGGTCGAGACATAAAGATTGATATATTGGAAGCCTATGGTTGGACATCGGAATGGTTCTGGATGAGTTCGGGCATTTACCGGAGTACCGGGAGGTTACCGAAACCCCCGGGGAGTATATGGGCCTTATTGGGCCTTAGTGTTAAAGAGGAGAGGAAGGGAAAGGTGGAGGATGCCCCCCTAGCCCAATCCGAATTGGGTGGGCGGCCGGCCCCCCTTCCTTCCTTCTCTCTTCTCTCCTACTCCTACTAGGGAAAGGGGGGAATCCTACTCCCAGTGGGAGTAGGACTCCCCCTAGGGCGCGCCATAGAGAGGGACGGCCCTCCCCTCCTCCACTCCTTTATATACGGGGGAGGGGGGCGCCCCATAGACATACAAGTTGATCTCTTAGCCATGTGCGGTGCCCCCCTCCACAGATTTCCACCATGGTCATATCGTTGTAGTGCTTAGGCGAAGCCCTACGTTGGTAACTTCATCATCACCGTCATCACGCCTTCGTGCTAACGAAGCTCTTCCCCGACACTCAGCTGGATCTAGAGTTCATGGGACGTCACCGAGCTGAACGGAGAAGCCCGGTGGGGCAAAGCCCATAGATGAGCGTGGCAGAAGCAGGACCACAGGCAGCTCGCAGCGGCGATTCTGGATGCAGCACCCGCAAGACAACGGGCCGGTGGTTTAAAGTGGCACTGTGGTGACTTAGAGCAGAGGCGCGGGTGCTTGGTAATGAAGGCGATGACCGTGGCCATGGAAGATCGAAAACCGCGGTCTAGAGGCGAGGTGAACCAGCAGGTCGAGGGAGGCGGCGCCGAGGAGCACTAAAACGGGGCGACTCATGGAGGAGTGGCAAGGTGGTTACACTGTAGTGGCGGGTCGAAGACGAATGCAGCGGCTTAGTGAGGGACAGCCGATTTGAGGCACACTGAGGCGGCCTGCCGGCGAGGCGCGGCTGAGCCAGCGTCAGGTTGAAGAGGAACGGGCGGTTGAATGCTTGACGTGGAGTACCCGCAGTGGCAGGAAGAGCCACAATGGAGGAAGTAGATTCGATGGCGAAGGTGAGCCGGCGTGGGCGTGCTCAGAGACGGGTCGTGGCCAAGCAGCTCCAGGCGGCACCGTAGCAGAGGCGGGTTAAGGCCAAGGCAATTTGACGAGGCTGCAACCGTGGAATTCCTGAAGAATCTTTGACCTGGTGACTTGCTGTGCCGTATGAAGGCGAAAACTTCAACTTGTCTCAATCTAGTCTGGCACATGCTTTCTCAATGAGGTGGCTTGGTATGGCCACAGGAGCAGTGAGTCGACGAAGCGGGGGACCACGATGGCGGTTTGAGGCAAGGCGGCCGCGAGCGACTTGCAGCAGATATAAGCAGCATGGTCAAAGCGGAGAGCGGCAGCGCCGGCTCGGCCACGGCGGCTTATGGCAGTAGAGGACGGTAGAGACGAGCTAGTGTTGGAGTACAGTAGCCAGCGCGCCTCGGCGGGTCAACGGCGCAGGCGAACCAGGCGGGTCCACGGCAAAGGCGAGCTGCTCGCTTGGAGTTACCCCAGAAGCGAGGTAAGGCCGCAGTAGTGGCATGCCGTCAACTCGGAGGTAGCTCAGAGCGGTTCGGAGACGGCTTGGCAACTTAGCAGAACGACACTTGGAGCGGTGGGTTAAAGCCATGGCTCGTTGACCGGGGCGGCGTCTTGACAAGGCGGAGGTGGGTCGCGGCGAACCTCGGCAGAAGAGCAGACCGGCGCCGAGACAAGGTAGGCCCGGCTCGGAACAGCTTCGGGTGTAACTTGACGCACCATAACAGGGGCGACTTAGCAAAAAACGACACCGACCACTAGTTAAAAACCATCTTGACTCCACGCGTGACTCAACAAGTAGTAGTAATTAGCTCTTTTTGGCAGTGATTTAGAGGCCGAGTCGTGGTTAGTTTGACTCCGCTGTCACTTATGTCAGCGACCGTAGCAAATATTGATGCCTTCGGTTTCGAAGGATCACCGGATCCTCAGTGACTTAACCCTAATTTCCCTTGAACTCAAAACCTCGCCCGGGCATTAGATCCGACTGCTGTTTTAGACTGATAAACTCAAAACTGATGCAAATCTTTCCAAGCCGGTTTCTCTTCATCCGGAAAATTATGAACTTCTCGATCCCTGAGAAAAGATCCCTCCAAGAACTCATCACCATCGTGCGCAGGCCCCACGGTGGGCGCCAACTGTCGTGGAATTGTCACGGCAGATGTCCTAGTGTGAGGACTTAGTTGTGAGGCCAACGCATCTATGTGGTAGCTTGAGAGGGGTTGATCGGAATCGAGAGACGCAACACAAGACAAGGATTTAGACAGCTTCGGGCCCTGGGAAACATCATCCGGTAACGACCCTACATGCTGTTTGTGGTTAGGTCTTATTATCATCATGAGGGAGTCGCCGTAAACTGGCTCTCCTAGTTATGTCTAGCCTTAAGATTCTCCTCTCTTCTCTTGGGGTGCCCTGCCCCTCCTTATATAAGTTGAAGGGGCGAGTCACATGTAGAGTCCATCTCGGACTAAGACTTAAACTATTCAGACTTCTCTTCATGGGCTTCTTAACATCTTGGGCTTCTTAACGTCTCGGGCTTATTAACCCCAAGCGACTCTGTCTGCTGGGTTATGACTGTCTGCCGGGTTACCATCTAACTTACCATCTGACTTATCATCTATCGGGTTATGATCTGACTTAACATCTGCCGGGTTATGATCTGACTTAACATCTGCCGGTTTATGATCTGACTTAACATCTGCCTTATCATCTGCCTTAACATCTGCCGGGTTACGATCTGACTTAAGATCTACCGGGTTATGATCTGACTTAACATCTGCCTTAACATCTACTGGGTTATGATCTGACTTAACTGTCCCAGCTGGGTCATAACTTCCTCCGGGTCATATTGCGGGGTATATCCCCGACAGTGGTAGTTGTTTTGATCTTGCTGAAAAAACAGAAACTTTTGCGCCCAGGAAAATAATTTTCATTTGTTACAGAAGCGTGATTTTAATCTGATTCGTTTTGCACAAGATTGGTACACAAATTTCCCAGGTTGTCCTAATTTTTCAGAATTTTTGGAGTTACAGAAGTATTCTAGAGTTACCGATTACTTCAGGCTGTTCTGTTTTTGACAGATTCTGTTTCTATATGTTGTTTGCTTATTTTGATGAATCTGTGGGTAGTATCGGGGGGTATGAACCATGGAAAGTCGGAATATAGTAGATATTACACCAATATAAATGAAGAATGATTTCACAACATAACCAAAAGTGGTGATTTATTTTCTTATACTAACGGAACTTATGAGATTTTCTATTGAGTTTGTGTTGTGAAGTTTTCAAGTTTTGGGTAAGGATTTGATAGACTATGGAATAAGGAGTGGCAAGAGCCTAAGCTTGGGGATGCCCAAGGCACCCAAAGGTAATATTCAAGGACAAACAAGAGCCTAAGCTTGGGGATGCCCCAGAAGGCATCCCCTCTTTCGTCTTCGTCTATTAGTAACTTTACTTGAGGCTATATTTTTATTCACCACATGATTTGTGTTTTGCTTGGAGCGTCTTGTATTATATGAGTCTTTGCTTTTTAGTTTGCCACAATAATCCTTGTTGTACACACCTTTTGAGAGGGACACGCATGAATCGTGATTTATTAGAGTACTCTATGTGCTTCACTTATATCTTTTCAGCTAGGCAATTTTGCTCTAGTGCTTCACTTATATTTTTTTAGAGCACTGATACGTCTCCAACGTATCTATAATTTATGAAGTATTCATGTTGTTATTTTATCATTCTTGGATGTTTTACAATCATTTTTAGCAACTTTCTATCATTTTTGGGACTAACCTATTGACCCAGTGCCCAGTGCCAGTTGCTATTTTTTGCTTGTTTTTTACATTGCAGGAAATCAATATCAAATGGAGTCCAAACACCGCGAAACTTTTTGTGAATTTTTTGGACTAGAAGACCAACAATGGGCCAAAGAAGCACCTGGGTGGTGCCCCAAGGGGGGCACAGCCCACCAGGGCGCGCCTGACACCCCTTATTTGCAATATAAATTCCCAAATATTCCGAAACAATTCGGGGTTAACCTACATCAGAAATTCCACCGCCGCAGGGCTCCATAGCCACCGAAAACCAAGCTAGACCCATCCCGGCACCCTGCCAGAGGGGGGAATCATCTCCGGTGGCCATCTTCATCATCCCGGTGGCCACCACGATGAGGAGGGAGTAGTCCACCCTCGGGGCTGAGGGTTTGTACCAGTAGCTATGTGATTAATCTCTCTCTCATGATCCATATCATGGGCTTTGTTAATATAGTCAGATCATATGATGTTTCTCCCCTGTACACTATTGTTGTGATGAATTGAATCTTTACCCTTTGAAGTTTTGTGATGTCGGATTGAATGTTCATATTTGAGAACACATGATGTATGTCTTACGGTATGAATACTTGAGGTGACAATGGGGTATCATATTGATTCACTTGATATACGTTATGGCACTCAACTTGCGGATTCTCGTGCTGATATTGGGGTAATCTATCCATAGGGGTTGATGCATGTTTTTATTATCTTTTCTCTGATAGAAACTTTGGGGTCTCTTTGTAGTTCTTTGTGTCGATTGAGTATTATGAAAATGAATATGCTTTGGTGTTATTCTAGTATGAACTCTAGGATAGATCGAACGGAAAAAATAGCTTTGCGATATTTTAGTACGAACTCTTGAATAGATCGAGCGGAAAGAATAGCTTTGAGGTGGTCTTGTACCCTACCAACAATTTCTATCTTTTTTTCTCCGCTAATAGGAACTCGGGAGTGATTCTTTGTTACACTTTGAGGGATAATCATATGATCCAACTATGTTAGCACTGTTGGGAGATTGCACTAGTGAAAGTACAGACTCTAGGCCTTGTTTTTAAGCATTGCAATACCGTTTTTGTGCCCGTTTACTATTTGCTACCTTGTTGTTTTTATTTATTCAGATTATAAAAATATATTCGACCATCAATATTACACTTTTATCACCATCTCTTCGCCGAACTAGTGCACCTATACAATTTGCCATTGTATTGGGTGTGTTGGGGACACAAGAGATTTCTTCTATTTGATTGCAGGGTTGTTTGTGAGAGACTATCTTCATCCTACACATCTCACGGATTGATAAACCTTAGGTCATCCACTTGAGGGAAAATTGCTACTGTCCTACAAAACTCTACGCTTGGAGGCCCAACACGTGTCTACAATAATAAAGTTGCGTAGTAGACATCAAGCTCTTTTCTAGCACCGTTGCTGGGGAGGTGAGTGCTTGAAGGTATATCTTTAGATCTTGCAATTGAATATTTTAGTTTCTTTTTTTATCACTAGTTTGGTTTATAAAAAGAAAACTACAAAAAATGGAATTGAGGTTGCATCATATTATTAATCATCTTTATAACATCTTTCTTGAAAATGATGGTTTAGAAAATTGTGCTCAATTGTTAGAAGAAGAAGTCAATAAAATGTTTGGCACAAAATATTTGAATGATGAGCATGATTGCAATGTTGTTAGTATAAATTCTTTGAATATCCAAAATGCTAATGATGATTGCACAAGTCATGACAAAAATGTTTCTTATAACATGTCAATTTTTGCGGAGTGAATTGGGAATGCATTTGCACACCAAAAAGGGAAGATAGATTTTGTAAGAAGCATAAATATTTAGAAATGAAAAGTTGCAAGAGAGGCTAGATGGTTGTGCTGAAAGATGTAATTTTTTCTCCATCCTTGTGAACTTTGCAATGAATGTGGTCATTTAAATATCCAATGCAATTTGTTTCAATCAAATCGTGTCCAAAAATTGTGATAACTTGATTTCCCTTGAGCATCATAAAGAGCTTAGTCTTATTTTGGGGTATGAAGAAATGAAACATATAACTAAGGGTTTCCCAAATCCCAAGAGATTTCTTGATTTTGATCTAGAGGAAATTTATATGTCTTGTACGGTAAATTGCATTGAGAATCCTTATATTGCCAACTATCTAAAGACAAGAAAACAAATAGAATATGAAGAGATTACTAATGAAAGGGAAAATATTTCCCAATACCCTCCTAGTGTTTATTATGATGAATCAGGTAATGAGGAGGAGCTCCCTATCCAATCAATCTCTTCAACAAGAAGCTTGAAAGAATTAATTAAACCCACACATGATGTGGTCAAGAAGAAGAAAAGAAGAAAGAATAAAGGTAAAAAGGTATCTCTTCGAAATAATGTTGCTCCTATCACCATTGTGCCTCATGAAAGTGAATCAAATATGTTGATGGAGGATGATGATATTGAATATGATTTTGTGATACCTACTACTTGTTGTAATGATTATGATTGGGAAGACAACGATATCCCTTATGATCTTGAAAATCTATTTAGCACTTGCTTGGAAGAATATGATAATAATGTTTGCTATACTATTGGTGCCATTCATGCTATTGATAAGAATGGTTGTGATGACATGCAAAACCACAAGCTTGGGGATGCTATGTTTAATGAGTATGATATGTTTGAAGATTTATTTACTGAAAATAATGCTTGTCCTAAGCTTGGGGATGCTTTGCTTAATGAATATGCTCCTTTGATTCCTTCTACTTTCGATAAGAAAATTTATTATGATGATAGCATGCCTCCTATTTATGATGATTACATTGATAAAAGTGGGTTTGGAGTCAACTCTAGGTAGTAGTGATCCCACTATTTTGGAGGGTGTTGAATCTTATTACAATATTGTTGAAAGTGGATTTGGAGAGGTCATGACTCTATTTAGTGATACATCCACTATTTTGAAAGAGGTTTCAATTGACTTTTACAATGAAGTTGCTATCTATGATGATTATTATGATGACATCTATGCCATAAAGAGTGATAAATCTTCTATGCTTGAGCATCATGAAAAGAGTGTTGTATGTGATAGTTATATTGTTGAATCCATTCATGATGTTTTTGAAAATTATTATGAGGAAGGAACTTATGCTCTTACATATCTCAATAATATCAAGTTTCTTCTCTATATGTTGATTGTTTTGAAGTTGCACTTGTTTTGCCTTCCCATCCTAGTTGATTCTTGTCCCATAAGTTGTTTGCTCACAAAATCCCTATGCATAGGAAGTGGGTTAGACATAAATGTGCTACTTATATGCTTCATGATGCTCTCTTCATGTTTCAATTCTTATTTTTTATGCGAGCATCATTGAAATCATCATGCCTAGCTTAAAAGGCATTAAAGAAAAGCGCTTGTTGGGAGACAACCCAACACTTTTACCTACTGTTTTTGTGTGTTCACATTATTATGCTACCGTATTTATCATGTTTTATTGCTTTCGTTTCAATAAAGTGCCAAGTAAAGCCTTTAGGATCATGTTGGGTGATAGTTGCTTTGATCTTGCTGAAAAACAGAAATGTTTGCGCTCACGAAAATAATTCTAGTTTTTAACCTAAGAGCGCTTTTGAGTTTATTCTTTTTGCACAAGATTAATATACAAATTGCTCACGTGGTCCTACTTTTTCAGAATTGTTGGAGTAGTGGAAGTATGGTTGGAGTACAGATTACTACAAACTGTTCTATTTTTGACAGATTCTGTTTTCAATGCATAGTTTGCTTGTTTTCTAGTTTCTATGGCTTATATTGCTCAATACAAATTCTGGAAATGCGAAAATGCTCTTTAGAGCTCGGGCTCCATGGAGCCCGAGTTTGACTTGGTCAAAATTTAAACATTCACGTTTCAATTTTTTTTTGAAAAAAATTACGCACATACTTAGAGACATAAAGCATATGTGTGTAAATTTTCAGGACGAAACACATTAAAATGAGTTCTACACAAAAAGAACAAATCTAAGGCTTTTTAGTAGATGCACTATTCATCCTCAAAGTCCATGAATTTGTCTTTTTTACACAGATCGCATTTTAGGATATTTCATTCTTAAATTTTACATACATACACGTAATATCCTTGTTTACTCGTATGATTTTTTTTCCAGATTTTATTGAAATAGAAAAGTGCGAATTTTGAATTTTTCAAAAAATCTGGCCTCCATGGAGGCCGAGCTCCAAAAGGCCCTACTCGTGGAAATGATATGATATAGTAGGCATTGTGTGAGAATAATTATCAATCTTGTCTTTGGCGGTACCAAAAGTGGAATGGTTTGCTCTTTATCATACTAACCTATCTCACAAAGTTCCTTAAAGTTTTGTGTGATTGAAGTTTTCAAGTTTTGGGTGAGATGTCGATATGAGTAGAATAAGGAGTGACGAGACTCTAACCTTGGGGATGCCCAAGGCACCCCAAGGTAATATTCAAGGAAGATCCAAGCAACTAAGCTTGGGGATGCCTCGGAAAGCATCCCGTCTTTCGTTTCCAACATTATCGGTAACCTCACTTGGAGCTATGTTTTCATTCATCACATGATGTGTGTTTTGCTTGGAGCATCATTTTCTTTTGCTAGGATTTGCTTGATGTTATTTAGAATAATATTTTGCATCTTTCTTTTCAATAAAAATATCAAGTATAGCCTTTGCCATGCTTATTTTGCAAGTCTACTTGTTGCTGTTTCAAAACAGAAAGTTTATCGATGTTGCAAAAATTCCCTAGAAAATTCAGAATGTGATAAAATGTTGATTTTTTTTTTTGCAAAATGAGCTCTGATAAATTTCTACAGTTTGGCAAATGTTCATAACTTTTGGAGTTAGGGAAGTACTGATACTGTTGCATTCTTTACAGACTATACTATTTTAGCAGATTGTTGTTATGTTTGCATTGTTTGCATATGTTTGGTTTTTTAATGATTCTATTTGAGGACAGGAGTATTAAATATGCAGAGGCATTTAGTATGCAATATTGAATAATAATTTTAGTGGTTTGCTACAGTAGAGTATGATAAGGTTTTTGCATTGGTTTATACTAACTTATCTCACGAGTTCTTGTTGAGTTTTGTGTGGATGAAGCTTTTGAGATTTAGGAAAACCGTGATATGGGAGGAACTAAGGAGACACAAAAGCTCAAGCTTGGGGATGCCCAAGGCATCCCAAGATAATATTTCAAGAAGTCTCAAGCATCTAAGCTTGGGTATGCCCCGGTAGGCATCCCACCTTTTTTCTTCAACAATTATCGGCTAGTATCGGTTGAGCCTAAGTTTTTGCTTCTTCACCTGATGTGTGCTATCCTTGGATTGATATTTTATTTTGTTTTGCTTGCTGTTTTAATAAAGTACTTAGATTTGAATGTTTTTAAATAAAATAGAGTCCTCAAATAGTTGTCAGGGAGGCTAAGTAAGCGGCATTCACATCTCGTCAATGAAGCTCTTTTCTATAAAATTGCTCTTGTGCTTCACTTATATCCTATGAGTAAATTGTTGAATAAATTGAATGTCATGAAGTTGAAATCATATCATGCCTAGTGGTAGCTTAACATTGGGTTTAAAAGTGAAATCTTTTGAGGCTTGACAATCACAATATTGTTCATACAAGCAATTCATGAATAATTAGTATAAGGAAGAGAACTTTCACATATAAATATACTATCATGGAAATCTTTTGTGATTGTGAGCCCCCATCAAAATATTATATGCCAAAATTGTTGATGTTGGACAAGGAATACAACGTAATGATTTATGTTTGTTCATATTCATATAGAAGTTATATTGTCATAAATCGTTCAACATGTGGTGCTTGCCCCCCATCTTTGCTAGCCAAAAATTCCGCACCAAGTAGAGATACTACTTGTGCATCCAAAAACCCTTAAACGCAAATCTTATTTTCAAGAGTCCACCATACCTACCTAAGGATTGAGCAAGATCCTTCAAGTAAGTTGTCATCGGTGCAATAAGGCAATAGAAATTGCTTCTAAAAGTGTGAGAGAAAATTGAGCGTTGTACGAACTTGTGATGGCAAAAGCGACGGACTGCATAATAAAGGTTGCTATCATAAGGGGCAATACAACGTGACATTCTTTTGCACTATGGGGTTGAGCATACAAACAAATAAGCGCATGGCAACCTATGCTTACCTCTACGAAGGGCCTATCTTTTACTTTTCAGTATTTACTTTTATGCAAAGAGTCAAAGTTTTTCTCTCTATTCCCTTTTATTTTTCTCCTTTGGCAAGCATCATGTGGTGAGGAAAGATCTAGGCACATATGTCCAGTTGAATATGGGTAGCATGAGTTATTATTGTTGACATCACCCTTGAGGTAAATACGTTGGGAGGTAAAACAATAAGCCTCTATCTTCTATGTGTCCGGTTGAAACGCTTTGCTCATGTGTATGCAGCGAGTGTTAGCAATCATAGAAGACTATATGATGGTTGAGTATGTGGAGCTCTTACTTAAACTCTATTGAATAAGTTGAATTGCAATTGCTTGGTGACTAAGAACATAGGTTGTTGGGTTTCAAGAGAATTCATTGTTTGAACCTTAACAGGTGAATTGGTTGCCACTATAACATGAGAAGTTTTATAAGAAAGAATTGTTGTTATGATGCTAGGAAAAGTGATTGAAATTATCATTGATTAAACTTGTGCACTTTTCTAGCATTCACACTTTGTAAATTATTTATTTTATCATTTACCTACTCGAGGATGAGTAGGAATTAAGCTTGGGGATGCTGATACGTCTTCAACTTATCTATAATTTATTAAGTATTCATGCTGTTATTTTATCATTCTTGGATGTTTTACAATCATTTTATAGCAACTTTATATCATTTTTGGGACTAACCTATTAACCCAGTGCCCAGTGCCAGCTGTTGTTTTTTGCTTATTTTTTACATCGTAGGAAATCAATATCGAACGGAGTTCAAACACCATGAAACTTTTTGTGGATTTTTTTGGACCAGAAGACCAACAGTGGGCCAAAGAAGCACATGGGTGGTGCCCCGAGGGGGGCACAACCCACCATGGCACGCCTGGGGGCCCAGGCGCGCCCAAGTGGGTTGTGCCCACCTCGGTGGCCTCCCGCACCCCTTCTTTGCACTATAAATTCTCAAATATTCCGAAACCCTTCGGGGTTAACCTAGATCAGAAGTTCCGCCACCCCAGGGCTCCATAGCCACCTAAAACCAATCTAGACCCGTTCCGGCACCCTGTCGGAGGGGGAATCATCTCCGATGGCCATCTTCATCATCCCAGCGGCCACCACGATGAGGAAGGAGTATTCCACCCTCGGGGCTGAGGGTTTGTACCAGTATCCATGTGATTAATCTCTCTCACTCTCGTGATCTATATCATGGGCTTTGCTAATATAGTCAAATCATATGATGTTTCTCCCCTGTACACTCTTGTTGTGATGAATTGAATCTTTACTCTTTGAAGTTTTGTCATGTCGGATTGAATGTTCAGATTTGAGAACACATGATTTATGTCTTCCGGTATGAATACTTGAGGTGACAATGGGGTATCATGTTGATTCACTTGATATACGTTATGGCACTCAACTTGCGGATTCCCGCGGTGATATTGGGGTAATCGATGCATAGGGGTTGATGCACGTTTTTATTATCTTTACTCCGATAGAAACTTTGGGGTCTCTTTGTAGTTCTTTGTGTGGATTGAGTATTATGAATATGAATATGCTTTGGTGTTATTCTAGTACAAAATCTAGGATAGATCGAACAGAAAAAATAGCTTTACGTTATTTTAGTACAATCTCTTGAATAGATCGAGCGGAAAGAATAGCTTTGAGGTGGTCTCGTACCCTACAAACAATTTCTATCTTTTGTTCTCCGCTAATAGGAACTCGGGAGTGATTCTTTGTTGCACTTTGAGGGATAATCATATGATCCAACTATGTTAGAATTGTTGGGAGATTGCACTAGTGAAAGTACGGACCCTAGGCCTTGTTTTTAAGCATTGCAATACCATTTTTGTGCCTGTTTTCTATTTGCTACCTTGCTGTTTTTATTCATTCAGATTATAAATATATATTTCTACTATCAATATTACACTTTTATCTCCATCTCTTCATCGAACTAGTGCACCTATACAATTTTCCATTGTATTGGGTGTGTTGGGGACACAAGAGAGTTCTTGTATTTGATTGCAGGGTCATTTGAGAGACACCATCTTCATCCTACACCTCTCACGGATTGATAAACCTTAGGTCATCCACTTGAGGGAAAATTGCTACTGTCCTACAAAACTCTGCGCTTGGAGGCCCATCACGTGTCTACAACAATAAAGTTGTGTAGTATGCTAGAAGTATTATTGTTTTTATGTCAATATTAAACTTTTGTTTTGAATCTTATGGATCTGAAAATTCATGCCACAATAAAGAAAAATTACATGGATAAATGTGTTCGGTAGCATTCCACATAAAAAAGTCTGTTTTTATCATTTACCTACTCGAGGACGAGCGGGAATTAAGCTTGGGGATGCTTGATACGTCTCCAAGGTATCTATAATTTTTTATTGTTCCATGCTATTATATTATCTGTTTTGGATCTTTTACATGCATTAATATGATATTTTACATTATTTTTGGGACTAACCTATTAACCTAGAGCCCAGCACCAGTTTCTGTTTTTCCCTTGTTTTTGAGCTTCACAGAAAAGGAATACCAAACAAAGTCCAAATTAAATAAAACTTTCACGATGATTTTTCTTGGACCAGAAGACACCCCGGAGATTTGGAGTTCAAGTCAGAAGAGCCACGAGGCGGCGACAAGGGGGGAGGGCGTGGCCCCTGCCTTATGGCCTCCTCGTGACTCCCGTGACCTAGTTCTGCCTCCTATATATTCACATATATTCCCAATCCACCAGAAGCATCCACGAAAACACTTTTCCACTGCCGCAACCTTCTGTTCCCGTGAGATCCCATCTTGGGGCCTTTTCCGGCATCCTGTTGGAGGGGGATTCGATCACGGAGGGCACCTACATCAACTCTATTGCCCTTCCAATGAAGCGTGAGTAGTTTACCTCAGACCAACGGGTCCATAGCTAGTAGCTAGATGGCTTATTCTATTTCTCTTTGATTCTCAATACCATGTTCTCCTCGATGTTCTTGGTTTCTACCCGATGTAATCTTTGTTTGCGGTGTGATTGTCGAGATCCGATGAATTGTGGATTTATGATCAGTTTATCTATGAATATTATTTGAATCTTCTCTGAATTCTTTTATGTATGATTTGATATCTTTGTAATTCTCTTCGAACTATCGGTTTGGTTTGGCCAATTAGATTGGTTTTTCTTGCAATGGGAGAAGTGCTTAGCTTTGGGTTCAATATTTCGGTGTCCTTTCCTAGTGACAGTAGGGGCAGCAAGGCACATATTGTATTGTTGCCATCGAGGATAAAAAGATGGGGTTTACATCATATTGCTTGAGTTTATTCCTCTACATCATGTCATCTTACTGAAAGCGTTACTCTGTTCTTCATGAACTTAATACTTTAGATGCAGGCAGGAGTCGGTCGATGTGTGGAGTAATAGTAGTAGATGCAGGCAGGAGTCGTTCTACTTGACACAGACGTGATGCCTATATTTCGTAATCATTGCCTTAGATATCGTCATAACTTTGCGCTTTTCTATCAATTGCTCGACAATAATTTGTTCACCCACCATATTATTTGCTATCTTGAGAGAAGCCTCTAGCGAAACCTATGGCCCCCGGGTCTATTTTCCATCATATAAGTTTTCGATCTACTATTTTGCAATCTTTTACTTTCCGATCTATAAACCAAGAAACCCCAAAATATTTTATCTTTTATTTAGTTTTATTTATCTATCCCTATCAGATCTCACTTTTGCAAGTGACCGTGAAGGGATTGACAACCCCTTTATCGCGTTGGGTGCAAGTGGTTTGATTGTTTGTGCAGGTATTGGTGATTAGTGTGTTGTTTCCTACTGGATTGATACCTTGGTTCTCCAACTGAGGGAAATACTTATCTCTACTTTGCTGCATGATACGTCTCCAACGTATCTATAATTTTTGATTGCTCCATGCTACTTTATCTACTGTTTTGGACTATATTGGGCTTTATTTTCCACTTTTATATTATTTTTGGGACTAACCTATTAACCGGAGGCCCAGCCCAGAATTGCTGTTTTTTTGCCTATTTCAGTATTTTGAGGAAACAGAATATCAAACGGAGTCCAAATGGAATGAAACCTTCGGGAATGTGATCTTCTCACCGAATGTGATCCAGGAGACTTGGACCCTACTCCAAGAAGTTTCCGGGGAGGTCACAAGGGTGGAGGGCGTGCCCCCCCTGGGCGCGCCCCCCTGCCTCGTGGGCCCCTTGGAGCTCCACCGACGTGCTCCTTCCTCCTATATATACCTACGTACCCCCATTAGACCAGAGACGGAGCCAAAAACCTAATTCCACCGCCGCAACTTCCTGTATCCACGAGATCCCATCTTGGGGCCTGTTCCGGAGCTCCGCCGGAGAGGTCATCCATCACGGAGGGCTTCTACATCAACACCATATCCCTTCTGATGAAGTGTGAGTAGTTTACTTCAGACCTTCGGGTCCATAGCTAGTAGCTAGATGGCTTCTTCTCTCTTTTTGGATCTCAATACAATGTTCTCCCCCTCTCTCGTGGAGATCTATTCGATGTAATCTTCTTTTTGCGGTGTGTTTGTTGAGACCGATGAATTGTGGGTTTATGATCCAACTTATCTATGAATAATATTTGAATCTTCTCTGAATTCTTTTATGTATGATTGAGTTATGTTTGCAAGTCTGTTCGAATTATCCGTTTGGTTTGGCCAACTAGATTGGTAGTTCTTGCAATGGGAGAAGTGTTTAGCTTTGGGTTCAATCTTGCGGTGTCCTTACTCAGTGATAGAAAGAGTTACAAGGCACGTATTGTATTGTTGCCATCGAGGATAACAAGATGGGGTATTTATCATATTGCATGAATTTATTCCTCTACATCATGTCATCTTGCTTA
This sequence comes from Triticum urartu, assembly GCF_056163025.1. Taxonomy (NCBI): domain Eukaryota; kingdom Viridiplantae; phylum Streptophyta; class Magnoliopsida; order Poales; family Poaceae; genus Triticum; species Triticum urartu. The sequence goes on along the minus strand of NC_141874.1, from coordinate 362,418,521 downwards.
AGGCGTTACTCTATTTTTAACTTAATACTCTAGATGCATCCTGGATAGCGGTCGATGAGTGGAGTCATAGTAGTAGATGCAGGCAGGAGTCGGTCTACTTGTCACGGACGTGATGCCTATATACATGATCATACCTAGATAACCTCATAACTATGCTAAATTCTATCAATTGCTCAACAGTAATTTATTCACCCACCGTAGAATATCTATGCTCTTGAGAGAAGCCACTAGTGAAACCTATGGCCCCCGGGTCTATTCTCATCATATCAATCTCCATTACTTTATTTTACTTGTTTTGCTTTTACTTTTTACTTTGCATCTTTATACCAAAAATACCAAAAATATTATCTCTATCAGATCTCACTCTCGTAAGTGACCGTGAAGGGATTGACAACCCCTAAGCGTTGGTTGCGAGTTTCTACAATTTTGTGTAGGTACGAGGGACTTGCGCGTGACCTCCTACTGGATTGATACCTTGGTTCTCAAAAACTGAGGGAAATACTTACGCTACAGTGCTGCATCACCCCCTCCTCTTTGGGGAAAACCAACGCTAGCTCGAGACGTAGCAAGAAGGATTTCTGGCGCTGTTGCCGGGGAGGCCTACGCCAAGTCAATTCAAGATTTACTCTCCCGTCAACGAGCCATTTCTGGCGCCGTTGCCGGGGAAGCCTACGCAAAAGTCAACATACCAAGTACCCATCACAATCTCTATCTCTCGCATTACATTATTTGCCATTTTCCTCTCGTTTTCCTCTCCCCCACTTCACCCTTGCCGTTTTATTCGCCCTCTCTTTCCCAATCTCCTCCTCTTTTTCCCTTTGCCTTTTGTTTGCTCATGTGTTAGTTTGCTTGCTAGTTCGTCACGATGGCCTTACCTAATTTTGGTGATCTTCACCTTAAAAGGCTAGAAGATATCGAAAACAATGTCAGGAAGTTTATGGTCTTGCAATTTGAGCATAATAATTTCTTTAGAAACGAGCTTAAGGAACAAAAGAGTTTTATGAGTTATATGAATAAAGAGCTCGATGATATGTCCAAAGAATTTGATGGTGTAAGAGCCCAAATTGCTCATCTTGAAAAAATGACCGCTGAAATTTCGGATATGCAAGCCACCTTAGTCAATAAGATGGCCGCTAAACCGAATAACTATGAGAATCAAGATGAAGATCTAAAAGTTATTGATGTGTCCCCTATTAAATCGTTGTTTTGCAATGTGAATCTTGATGAATCTGATTATGATCTTCCTTTACCTAGAAGGCGTTCTAAGAATTCTGAGTTTTTAGATCCTGATGATGAAATTGATAAAAAAGGGATTGAAAGAAATAAAAATCTAGATATTGCTAAACCCACTATTTTGGATCTCAAGGAATTTAACTATGAAAATTGCCCTTTAATTGATTGTATTTCCTTGTGGCAATCCGTGTTAAATTCTCCTCATGCTTATAGTCGAAATAAGGCCTTTACCGAACACATTGTTGACGCCTTAATGCCATCTTATGAAGTAAAGCTTTAATTGAAAGTTTCTATCCCTATAAAACTCCATGATGAGTGGGAACCTACAATTAAAAGTAAAATTAGAAATTACGAGTTTCATGCTTTGTGTGATTTGGGTGCTAGTGTCTCTACTATCCCCAAAGCTTTGTGTGATTTGCTAGATTTTTGTGACTTTGATGATTGCTCTCTAAACTTGCATCTTGCGGATTCCACTATTAAAAAGCCTATGAGAAGAATTAATGATGTTCTTATTGTTGCAAATAGGAATTATGTGCCCGTAGATTTTATCGTTCTTGATATAGATTGCAATCCTTCATGTCCTATTATTCTTGGTAGACCTTTCCTTAGAACGATTGGTGCAATTATTGATATGAAGGAAGGGAATATTAAATTCCAATTTCCCTTAAAGAAGGGCATGGAACACTTTCCTAGAAAGAAAATAAAATTACCATATGAATCTATCATGAGAGCCACTTATGGATTGCCTACCAAAGATGGCAATACCTAGATCTATCCTTGCTTTTATGCCTAGCTAGGGGCGTTAAACGATAGCGCTTGTTGGGAGGCAACCCAATTTTATTTTGTGTTTTTTGTTTTTGGTTCTGTTTAGGAATAAATAATCCATCTAGATTCTGTTTAGATGTGGTTTTATCTTTTAATTAGTGTTTGTGCCAAGTTAAACCTATTAGATCTTCTTCGAAGATAATTATTTGATCTTGCTGTAATTTCCAGAATCTTTGTGCTCAGTGCCCGAATTGTCAAAAATCACCAGAACGTGATAAAATAGTGATTCCAATTGCTGCTGATCAATAAAAAAATTTCCCAGGTCGTATAATTTTGGTAGAATTTTTTGGGTTCCAGAAGTTTGCGTTAGTAACAGATTACTACAGACTGTTCTGTTTTTGACAGATTCTGTTTTGCGTGTGTTGTTTGCTTATTTTGATGAATCTATGGCTAGTAAAATAGTTTATAAATCATAGAGAAGTTGGAATACAGTAGGTTTAACACCAATACAAATAAAGAACAAGTTCACTACAGTACCTTAAAGTAGTCTTTTGTTTTCTTTCTCTAACGGAGCTCACGAGATTTCTATTGAGTTTTGTGTTGTGAAGTTTTCAAGTTTTGGGTGAATTCTTTTGATGGATTATGGAACAAGGAGTGGCAAGAGCCTAAGCTTGGGGATGCCCATGGCACCCCCAAGATAATCCAAGGACACCAAAAAGTCAAAGCTTGGGGATCCCCCGGAAGGCATCCCCTCTTTCGTCCACTTCCATCGGTAATTTACTTGGAGCTATATTTTTATTCACCACATGATATGTGTTTTGCTTGGAGCGTCTTGTATTATTTGTGTCTTTGCTTGTTAGTCTACCACAATCATCCTTGCTGTACACACCTTTTGATAGTGCCATGTATGAATTGAAATTTGTTAGAATACTCTATGTGCTTCACTTATATCTTTTGAGCTTGATAGTTTACTCTATGTGCTTCACTTATATCTTTTTGAGCGTGATAATTTTTGCTCTAGTGCTTCACTTAGATCTTTTAGATCACAGTGGTGGTTTGTTTTAAAGAAACTTGCTCTCTCATGCTTCACTTAGATTATTTTGAGAGTCGTTAATAGCATGGTAATTTGCTTAATGTTAATATACTTGGTATTCAAGATATGTGAAACTTTCTTTTTAGTGGGTTGAATACTAAGATAAGTTTCATGCTTGATAATTGTTTTGAGATATGGAGGTGATAATATCATAGTCGTTCTAGTTGAGTAGTTGTGAATTTGAGAAATACTTGTGTTAAAGTTAGCAAGTCCCGTAGCATGCACGTATGGTTAAAGTTGTGTAACAAATTTGAAGCATGAAGTGTATCTCGCTTGTGCATGCTTATGAGTGGCGGTCGGGGACGAGCGATGGTCTTTTCCTACCAATCTATCCCCCTAGGAGCTTTTCATTTTCTTTTCATGCATATCATATTTTATTTGCTTTTCATTTTGTGATCCTCGAAATTCTAAGCAACTCAAGGACCCTCGGAGAGAGTTGGGGATTTCACGGTTTTCATATTTGAATTTTATCAAATATCAAAACGAGGATCAGTTGTTTTATTATTTTTCTCTCCAAAAATATTTCATATTAAAATATATGAGAGGAGATAATATGACTTCTCCAAAATAAGGGAAATATTGGAGGAAAAAATATATTAAAATAAACCTTTTCATTTTATTCGGATTTTATTGCTATTTTTATTTGCATAGGAAAAAAATATGCATTTTCAAAAATTGCATTTTAGGCCAAGAAAATGTTCACCTTGTTCTAAATATTCTATTTAGACGGTGAAAATTTGTATTGGTATTTTTTTAGTTTTTTTATTTTTTTCTAGGATTTCTTTTTGGCGGAATATGTTTAAAAAAAGAGGAAGCCCGCCGGACCAAACTGGGTCGCGGCCCAGCTGGCCCAGCCAGCCCCACGCCGCCGTCGTCTTCGAGTCGGACTCCTCGAGGGAGTCCGAGCCGCCGCCGCCATGGCCTCGCCCCCTCCCGCAAGCCGCCTCCCCTCCCCCTTTAAAAGCCGGTCCCGGCCCCCCCTTGGAGCCCCAAGCTGCCACCGCCTCCAGCCCCTGCAAGCCGCGCCGCCAGCCCGCCGCCTCGCGCCGCCGCACGCTGCCGCTTGCCGCCTGCTGCTGCGTCACCGCCAAGCCCTGCCGTGCCGACCTCCGCCGCCCCACGCTGCACCCCGCCGTCGCCCGCACCGCCGCCCGCTCGCCGAAAGCCGCCGGAGCCGCGCCGGAGTTTGAATCGCATCGTTCGGTTTTTTTTCGGTTAGTGTAAAAACCGCCGTTTTAAAAAAAACCCTAGTTACGTTTTTTAGACCGATTCGTTGGTTTTCTCGGTTTAGTTTATTCAACGGACGTTCGTCCGTACGTTCGTTTTAACGAACGGTTTTCACCCATTAGTCACAGACAACGAACGTTCGTTCGTTAGCCTGTTCGTCCATTTTTCTTTTTCTTGGGTTTTTCGTGATTATTTTCGATCGCGATTTCTGATCCGATTTTTGTTTTAGTTTTTCTTTTTGCTCATTTATCAGAATTAGGCGATTCAAGCGCCTAGATCTTTGTCTCGAAGCCCTCTTTCCGTTTAACCAACTTGAACAAGATTTTGGTACTATAAAATTTGACTTCAGTCCAGATCAGTAACCTGATCTTGTTTCTTTCGCATTTTGTGTTTTGTTACTCCGTTTGTTTGATTCTTTTTGCAAACCGGAGTTCTTAAGTTGAAGTTTCTCGTTAGATCTTCTTATTTGAGTTTTACCCGTGCATCTTTGTTTGATTGCTTATGTATGCTATTGTTTGTCTGCGATAGAACACTCGGAGTGCGAATCATGCTACTACGAGTCTCTAGGTTTCACGGATCATCAGCAAGGCAAGTAACACTGTGATCATACCCCTTTATTACCCAGTTTTTTATGCATTAGTTCCAATCCTCAAACACTGCATGATTAGGATGTGATTAACTTATGGGTTTGGGAAGTAGATGATGAGGTAGAACCTAATAACTGTTTTACTATCAAACCCTCGGGAGTTACCTCTACGTTGCTTATATTGCTATGCTATGCTTGTAGACGTGGTTTGGGTTTGAGTGTATCCATGACAGATGTGAGATTGTTAATTAATGGTTCAACTTAAAGTGGCAACTTTAATACACATCTGGGTGGATTGCTTGTTTGGGCACCTGGAGAATCTAGTGTTGTCCTAGGATATCCCGGAGTACCCGTGTGATCATCCTACGGTCCGCCACCCAGGCTCAAAGGGATCTTAAGAATTACTCATGATAGAAACTTCCGTGTGCAGCCACAAGCCATTATGGGCTCTGGCATACTATGAGTAAGTTGTGTGACCTCTTTCAGTGGGCTAGCAGATGTAGAGGGAAAGTAGGTGTAACTGTCCACCCAGAGTAAAGAGTAAATGCTTCTGAATGACTGTGTCTCGGTCATTCGTTTCTCAAACATCATGTAGTACGAGAAATCCAACGGAGGAGATCGAGTCTTGTGGGGAAAAGTGCACAAACCTCTGCAGAGTGTACAATCTAATCATGGTTAGCCGTGTCCCCGGTTATGGACATCTTGAGTATCTAGTACTTGGATTTTCCTATTGTATCTCATCACTCTAAATTAATTTGTTGGGTTAATGAACTACTTTAATTGGGATTGAGTTGGAGGAACCTTCTCAATGTTGTTTCAACTACCATGATAGTTAAAATAAAACTTATTCCTTTGTTGTAGGGAAAAACTGGCTTTTCGCAAAAAAACATTATAACCATACAACCTCCACTAGCTAAATATGCATATAGTGTTAGCATTATTTCTGTTCATTGCTCTACTGTGTTACATTGCCAGCATATTCCATGTGCTGACCCGTTTTCGGGCTGCAACATATCACATTGCAGACTTTTCAGACGAGGAGTAAGGTTCGCTAGATCGTTGCCGTGCAGCTCAGCTATGCCGTTGGAGTTGATGGACTCACTTTATCTTCCAAGCCTTCCGCTATTATCATATTAGATGGCCTTAAGCCATATTTATTGTGATAAGTTCTCTTTTGGAGACATTCGATGTAATAAGTGTGTGATTGCTACTCTGTTATAAATCCTTCGAGTACTGTGTGTGTCAACATTACCGATCCAGTGATGACACTGAAGCACAGAGACTTAACCGTTTGAGGTCAGGTCACTACACCTGGGAAATGCTAGCCAATCCAAAAAAGTAAAAGAGAAAGGAAATCTACAAAGAGAAGTAAAAACTAGTGAGGGTGATGGCACCGGTCTAGCCGTAGAAGCGCTGAAGCCGAGCTACGTTCCATGGGTTCAGTTCAAGGTGATTGTCCGTTGGGTTGCAGAGGCGATACGCTCGTCCTGCAAGCACCTAATCAATTATGAAGGGACCCTCCCTTTTAGGTGAGAGCTTATTCTTATGCTTCCCCGTGAGGTGTAAAATGAGTTCGCCCACATTATATGCCTTCGCCTGAACTTCCCTACTTTGGTAGCGTCAGGCCTGCTATTGATAAAATGTAGAGTGGGTCCGAGCTATATCGCCTCTCCTTCCAGTGCATCCAGGTCATCCTGCCGATCTAGCTCAGCCTCCTTCTCTTCGTACATGCGCACTCTGGGTGCATCATGGATGAGGTCACAGGGGAGGACTGCTTTTGCCCCGTATACCATAAAAACGGTGTGTATCCCATTGATCGATTAGGGGTGGTGCGCAGGCCCCACAATACGGAGTCAATGGCAGTCAGATTCTTTCAGGGAACGGACCAGTCGGGGTTTAATGCCTCTTAGGATGAGTCCATTGGCCCGTTCGACCTGTCCATTGGCCTGTGGGTGATATGCGAGGCATAATCGAGCTTAATGCCCATGTCAGCGCACCAGTCCTTTACCTTCTGGGCCATGAAATTGGATTCATTGTCCGTTATTATGATGTATGGGACACCCTAATGGTGGACCACACCGGATATAAAGTCGATGACCAGTCCAGACTCGGCTTAAGTTACTGGGTTTCGCCTCAATCCACTTAGTGAATTTGTCGACCATGACTAGTAGATATTTCTTTTTCTTGGTCCCCCCTTTAAGTGGTCCAACCTGAAGGAAATATGCCCTAGAGGCAATAATAAAGTTGTTATTTATATTTCCTTATATCATGATAAATGTTTATTATTCATGCTAGAATTGTATTAACCGAAAACATAGTACATGTGTGAATACATAGACAAACAAAGTGTCACTAGTATGCCTCTACCTGACTAGCTCGTTGATCAAAGATGTTTAAGTTTCCTAGCCATGGACAAAGATTTGTCATTTTATAAACGGGATCACATCATTAGAGAATGATGTGATTGACTTGACCCATCCGTTAGCTTAGCACTTTGATCGTTTAGTTTACTGCTATTGCTTTCTCCATAACTTATACATGCTCCTATGACTATGAGATTATGCAACTCCCGAATACCGGAGGAACACTTAGTGTGCTATCAAACGTCACAACATAACTGGGTGACTATAAAGATGCTCTACAAGTGTCTCCGATGGTGTTTGTTGAGTTGGCATAGATCGAGATTAGGATTTGTCACTCCATGTATCGGAGAAGTATCTCTAGGCCCTCTCGGTAATGCGCATCACTATAAGCCTTGCAAGCAATGTAACTAATGAGTTAGTTACATGATGTAGCATTACGGAACGAGTAAAGAGACTTGCGGGAAAGGAGATTGAACTAGGTATTAAGATACCGACGATCGAATCTCAAGCAAGTGACATACCGATGACAAAGGGAACAACATATGTTGTTTTGCAGTTTGACCGATAAAGAACTTCGTAGAATATGTAGGAACCAATATGAGCATCCATGTTCCGCTATTGGTTATTTACCGGAGATGAGTCTCGGTCATGTCTACATAGTTCTTGAACCCGCAGGGTCCGCACGCTTAACGTTCGGTGACGACCGGTATTATGAGTTTATGTGTTTTGATGTAACGAAGGTAGTTCGGAGTCCCAGATGTGACCACGGACATGATGAGGAGTCTCATAATGGTCGAGACATAACGATTGATATATTGGAAGCCTATGGTTGGACATCGGAATGGTTCTGGATGAGTTCGGGCATTTACCGGAGTACCGGGAGGTTACCGAAACCCCCGGGGAGTATATGGGCCTTATTGGGCCTTAGTGGTAAAGAGGAGAGGACGGGAAAGGTGGAGGGTGCCCCCCTAGCCCAATCCAAATTGGGTGGGCGGTCGGCCCCCCTTCCTTCCTTCTCTCTTCTCTCCTACTCCTACTAGGGAAAGGGGGGAATCCTACTCCCAGTGGGAGTAGGACTCCCCCTAGGGCGCGCCATAGAGAGGGACGGCCCTCCCCTCCTCCACTCCTTTATATACGGGGGAGGGGGGCACCCCATAGACATACAAGTTGATCTCTTAGCCGTGTGCGGTGCCCCCCTCCACAGATTTCCACCATGGTCATATCGTTGTAGTGCTTAGGCGAAGCCGTGCGTCGGTAACTTCATCATCACCGTCATCACACCTTCGTGCTAACGAAGCTCTTCCCTGACACTCAGCTGGATCTAGAGTTCATGGGACGTCACCGAGCTGAACGGAGAAGCCCGGTGGGTCAAAGCCCACAGATGAGCTTGGCAGAAGCAGGACCACAGGCAGCTCGCAGCGGCGATTCTGGATGCAGCACCCGCAAGACAACGGGCCGGTGGTTTAAAGCGGCACTGTGGTGACTTAGAGCAGAGGCGCGGGTGCTTGGTAATGAAGGCGACGACCGTGGCCATGGAAGATCGAAAACCGTGGTCTAGAGGCGAGGTGAACCAGCAGGTCGACGGAGGCAGTGCCGAGGAGCACTAAAACGGGGCGACTCGTGGAGGAGTGGCAAGGTGGTTACACTGTAGTGGCGGGTCGAAGACGAATGCGGCGGCTCAGTGAGGGACAGCCGATTCGAGGCACACTGAGGCGGCCTGCCGGCGAGGCGCGGCTGAGCCAGCGTCAGGTTGAAGAGGAACGGGCGGTTGAATGCTTGGCGTGGAGTACCCGCAGTGGCAGGAAGAGCCACAATGGAGGAAGTAGATTCAATGGCAAAGGTGAGCCGGCTGGGGCGTGCTCAGAGATGGGTCGTGGCCAAGCAGCTCCAGGCGGCACCGTAGCAGAGGCGGGTTAAGGCCAAGGCAATTTGACGAGGCTGCAACCATGGAAATGGGAGGCCACGGCTGCGGTGGCAGAGGTAACTCGCTGCGGCACTGCTCCAAGGCGGGGGCGGTTCGCCCACGGCAGATCATGATGGCTCAAAGCAGCAGAGGCGGTACCCGCGGGTCGACAACGGTGGCAGGCCGCTTAGCGCGAGATCGATGGAAATAGAAGGTGACCTGGCGCAGCGGCGGTTCATAAGTGCAGCGGCGGCAGGGCCCAGGCCAACCGTAACGGTTTAGAGGCAAGTCACTGCGGCGGTTCAGCATCGCAGGCTGGTGATGCAGTGAGTCATAACAACGGTGGAGGTGACCCGGCTGGGGCGATTCATAAACCGGCCACAGGCAGCGTGAGTCGGCCAGAGGTAAAGGCCGCAGCAGTGAAGGCATCTGGCGGCTAAAGGCGCGGGCAACGAGTAAGGCTGCGGTAGCGGCAGCGGCTCGACACAGCGGCCCAAGATGACCACTTTGAAACAGAGGTAAGGCCAAACCGGGGTTAGCAGCTTCTACACTCGAAGTGGCGTTGTGTGATGACGGTTGTAGTTTCCATCTCCAGTAGATTTGATTGATTCTCTGGGCTCGAACCTGAAGCATGGTCGCAATCTGCACTGTCTTTTGTTTGATCTCAGAGAGCCATATCAATTTAACTCCTGCAGGATTTGTACGGTACAAAGAGCAGGAGCCCCAACGTATTTAACCCTCTATATTGTATGCGTGCGGGAAAACATATAGTCTGATCGAGCCGTTGTAAAACTTTCCAGTGGAATTCCTGAAGAATCTTTGACCTGGTGACTTGCTGTGCCGTATGAAGGCGAAAACTTCAACTTGTCTCAATCTAGTCTGGCACATGCTTTCTCAATGAGGTGGCTTGGTATGGCCACAGGAGCAGTGAGTCGACGAAGCGGGGGACCACGATGGCGGTTTGAGGCAAGGTGGCCGTGAGCGACTTGCAGCAGATATAAGCAGTGTGGTCAAAGCGGAGAGCGGCAGCGCCGGCTCGGCCACGGCGGCTTATGGCAGTAGAGGACGGTAGAGACGAGCTGGTGTTGGAGTACAGTAGCCAGCGCGCCTCGGCGGGTCAACGGCGCAGGCGAACCAGGCGGGTCCACGGCAAAGGCGAGCTGCTGGCTTGGAGTTACCCCAGAAGCGAGGTAAGGCCGCAGTAGTGGCATGCCGTCAACTCGGAGGTAGCTCAGAGCGGTTCGGAGACGGCTTGGCAACTTAGCAGAACGACGCTTGGTGCGGTGGGTTAAAGCCATGGCGGGTTGACCGGGGCGGCGTCTTGACAAGGCGGAGGTGGGTCGCGGCGAACCTCGGCAGAAGAGCAGACCGGCCCCGAGACAAGGTAGGCCCGGCTCGGAACGACTTCGGGTGTAACTTGACGCACCACAACAGGGGCGACTTAGCAAAAAACGACACCGACCACTAGTTGAAAACCATCTTGACTCCATGCGTGACTCAACAAGTAGTAGTTATTAGCTCTTTTTGGCAGCGATTTAGAGGCGAGTCGTGGTTAGTTTGACTCCGCTGTCACTTATGTCAGCGACCGTAGCAAATATTGATGCCTTCGGTTTCGAAGGATCACCGGATCCTCAGTGACTTAACCCTAATTTCCCTTGAACTCAAAACCTCGCCCGGGCATTAGATCCGACTGCTGTTTTAGACTGATAAACTCAAACCTGATGCAAATCTTTCCAAGCCGGATTGTCTTCATCCAGAAAATTATGAACTTCTCGATCCCTGAGAAAAGATCCCTCCAAGAACTCATCACCACCGTGCGCAGGCCCCACGGTGGGCGCCAACTGTCATGGAATTGTCACGGCAGATGTCCTAGTGTGAGGACTTAGTCGTGAGGCCGACACATCTATGTGGTAGCTTGAGAGGGGTTGATTGGAATCGAGAGACGCAACACAAGACAAGGATTTAGACAGCTTCGGGCCCCGGGAAACATCATCCGGTAACGACCCTACATGCTGTTTGTGGTTAGGTCTTATTATCATCATGAGGGAGTCGCCGTAAACCGGCTCTCCTAGTTATGTCTAGCCTTAAGATTCTCCTCTCTTCTCTTGGGGTGCCCTGCCCCTCCTTATATAAGTTGAAGGGGCGGGTCACATGTAGAGTCCATCTCGGACTAACACTTAAACTATTCAGACTTCTCTTCATGGGCTTCTTAACATCTTGGGCTTCTTAACGTCTCGGGCTTATTAACCCCAAGCGACTCTGTCTGCTGGGTTATGACTGTTTGCCGGGTTACCATCTGACTTACCATCTGACTTATCATCTATCGGGTTATGATCTGACTTAACATCTGCCGGGTTATGATCTCACTTAACATCTGCCGGTTTATGATCTGACTTAACATCTGCCTTATCACCTGCCTTAACATCTGCCGGGTTACGATCTGACTTAACATCTACCGGGTTATGATCTGACTTAACATCTGCCTTAACATCTACTGGGTTATGATCTGACTTAACTGTCCCAGCTGGGTCATAACTTCCTCCGGGTCATATTGCGGGGTATATCCCCGACAGTGGTAGTTGTTTTGATCTTGCTGAAAAAACAGAAACTTTTGCGCCCAGGAAAATAATTTTCATTTGTTACAGAAGCATGATTTTAATCTGATTAATTTTGCACAAGATTGGTACACAAATTTCCCAGGTTGTCCTAATTTTTCAGAATTTTTGGAGTTACAGAAGTATTCTAGAGTTACCGATTACTTCAGGCTGTTCTGTTTTTGACAGATTCTGTTTCTATATGTTGTTTGCTTATTTTGATGAATCTGTGGGTAGTATCGGGGGGTATGAACCATGGAAAAGTCGGAATATAGTAGATATTACACCAATATAAATGAAGAATGATTTCACAACATAACCAAAAGTGGTGATTTATTTTCTTATACTAACGGAACTTATGATATTTTCTATTGAGTTTGTGTTGTGAAGTTTTCAAGTTTTGGGTAAGGATTTGATGGACTATGGAATAAGGAGTCGCAAGAGCCTAAGCTTGGGGATGCCCAAGGCACCCAAAGGTAATATTCAAGGACAAACAAGAGCCTAAGCTTGGGGATGCCCCGGAAGGCATCCCCACTTTCGTCTTCTTCTATCAGTAACTTTACTTGAGGCTATATTTTTATTCACCACATGATATGTGTTTTGCTTGGAGCGTCTTGTATTATATGAGTCTTTGCTTTTTAGTTTGCCACAATAATCCTTGTGGTACACACCTTTTGAGAGGGACACACATGAATCGTGATTTATTAGAATACTCTATGTGCTTCACTTATATCTTTTCAGCTAGGCAATTTTGCTTTAGTGCTTCACTTATATCTTTTTAGAGCACTGATACGTCTCCAACGTATCTATAATTTATGAAGTATTCATGCTGTTATTTTATCATTCTTGGATGTTTTACAATCATTTTTAGCAACTTTATACCATTTTTTGGGACTAACCTATTGACCCAGTGCCCAGTGCCAGTTGCTGCTTTTTGCTTGTTTTTTACATTGCAGGAAATCAATATCAAATGGAGTCCAAACACCGCGAAACTTTTTGTGAATTTTTTGGACCAGAAGACCAACAATGGGCCAAAGAAGCACCTGGGTGGTGCCCCAAGGGGGGCACAGCCCACCAGGGCGCGCCTGACACCCCTTATTTGCAATATAAATTCCCAAATATTCCGAAACAATTCGGGGTTAACCTAGATCAGAAATTCCACCGCCGCAAGGCTCCATAGCCACCGAAAACCAAGCTAGACCCATCCCGGCACCCTGCCAGAGGGGGGAATCATCTCCGGTGGCCATCTTCATCATCCCGGTGGCCACCACGATGAGGAGGGAGTAGTCCACCCTCGGGGCTGAGGGTTTGTACCAGTAGCTATGTGATTAATCTCTCTCTCGTGATCCATATCATGGGCTTTGTTAATATAGTCAGATCATATGATGTTTCTCCCCTGTACACTATTGTTGTGATGAATTGAATCTTTACCCTTTGAAGTTTTGTGATGTCGGATTGAATGTTCATATTTGAGAACACATGATGTATGTCTTACGGTATGAATACTTGAGGTGACAATGGGGTATCATATTGATTCACTTGATATACGTTATGGCACTCAACTTGCGGATTCTCGTGCTGATATTGGGGTAATCTATCCATAGGGGTTGATGCATGTTTTTATTATCTTTTCTCTGATAGAAACTTTGGGGTCTCTTTGTAGTTCTTTGTGTCGATTGAGTATTATGAAAATGAATATGCTTTGGTGTTATTCTAGTATGAACTCTAGGATAGATCGAACGGAAAAAATAGCTTTGCGATATTTTAGTACGAACTCTTGAATAGATCGAGCGGAAAGAATAGCTTTGAGGTGGTCTTGTACCCTACCAACAATTTCTATCTTTTTTTCTCCGCTAATAGGAACTCGGGAGTGATTCTTTGTTACACTTTGAGGGATAATCATATGATCCAACTATGTTAGCACTATTGGGAGATTGCACTAGTGAAAGTACAGACTCTAGGCCTTGTTTTTAAGCATTGCAATACCGTTTTTGTGCCCGTTTACTATTTGCTACCTTGCTGTTTTTATTTATTCAGATTATAAAAATATATTCGACCATCAATATTACACTTTTATCACCATCTCTTCGCCGAACTAGTGCACCTATACAATTTGCCATTGTATTGGGTGTGTTGGGGACACAAGAGATTTCTTCTATTTGATTGCAGGGTTGTTTGTGAGAGACTATCTTCATCCTACACATCTCACGGATTGATAAACCTTAGGTCATCCACTTGAGGGAAAATTGCTACTGTCCTACAAAACTCTATGCTTGGAGGCCCAACACGTGTCTACAATAATAAAGTTGCGTAGTAGACATCAAGCTCTTTTCTAGCACCGTTGCTGGGGAGGTGAGTGCTTGAAGGTATATCTTTAGATCTTGCAATTGAATATTTTAGTTTCTTTTTTTATCACTAGTTTGGTTTATAAAAAGAAAACTACAAAAAATGGAATTGAGGTTGCATCATATTATTAATCATCTTTATAACATCTTTCTTGAAAATGATGGTTTAGAAAATTGTGCTCAATTGTTAGAAGAAGAAGTCAATAAAATGTTTGGCACAAAATATTTGAATGATGAGCATGATTGCAATGTTGTTAGTATAAATTCTTTGAATATCCAAAATGCTAATGATGATTGCACAAGTCATGACAAAAATGTTTCTTATAACATGTCAATTTTTGCGGAGTGAATTGGGAATGCATTTGCACACCAAAAAGGGAAGATAGATTTTGTAAGAAGCATAAATATTTAGAAATGAAAAGTTGCAAGAGAGGCTAGATGGTTGTGCTGAAAGATGTAATTTTTTCTCCATCCTTGTGAACTTTGCAATGAATGTGGTCATTTAAATATCCAATGCAATTTGTTTCAATCAAATCGTGTCCAAAAATTGTGATAACTTGATTTCCCTTGAGCATCATAAAGAGCTTAGTCTTATTTTGGGGTATGAAGAAATGAAACATATAACTAAGGGTTTCCCAAATCCCAAGAGATTTCTTGATTTTGATCTAGAGGAAATTTATATGTCTTGTACGGTAAATTGCATTGAGAATCCTTATATTGCCAACTATCTAAAGACAAGAAAACAAATAGAATATGAAGAGATTAGTAATGAAAGGGAAAATATTTCCCAATACCCTCCTAGTGTTTATTATGATGAATCAGGTAATGAGGAGGAGCTCCCTATCCAATCAATCTCTTCAACAAGAAGCTTGAAAGAATTAATTAAACCCACACATGATGTGGTCAAGAAGAAGAAAAGAAGAAAGAATAAAGGTAAAAAGGTATCTCTTCCAAATAATGTTGCTCCTATCACCATTGTGCCTCATGAAAGTGAATCAAATATGTTGATGGAGGATGATGATATTGAATATGATTTTGTGATACCTACTACTTGTTGTAATGATTATGATTGGGAAGACAACGATATCCCTTATGATCTTGAAAATCTATTTAGCACTTGCTTGGAAGAATATGATAATAATGTTTGCTATACTATTGGTGCCATTCATGCTATTGATAAGAATGGTTGTGATGACATGCAAAACCACAAGCTTGGGGATGCTATGTTTAATGAGTATGATATGTTTGAAGATTTATTTACTGAAAATAATGCTTGTCCTAAGCTTGGGGATGCTTTGCTTAATGAATATGCTCCTTTGATTCCTTCTACTTTCGATAAGAAAATTTATTATGATGATAGCATGCCTCCTATTTATGATGATTACATTGATAAAAGTGGGTTTGGAGTCAACTCTAGGTAGTAGTGATCCCACTATTTTGGAGGGTGTTGAATCTTATTACAATATTGATGAAAGTGGATTTGGAGAGGTCATGACTCTATTTAGTGATACATCCACTATTTTGAAAGAGGTTTCAATTGACTTTTACAATGAAGTTGCTATCTATGATGATTATTATGATGACATCTATGCCATAAAGAGTGATAAATCTTCTATGCTTGAGCATCATGAAAAGAGTGTTGTATGTGATAGTTATATTGTTGAATCCATTCATGATGTTTTTGAAAATTATTATGAGGAAGGAACTTATGCTCTTACATATCTCAATAATATCAAGTTTCTTCTCTATGTGTTGATTGTTTTGAAGTTGCACTTGTTTTGCCTTCCCATCCTAGTTGATTCTTGTCCCATAAGTTGTTTGCTCACAAAATCCCTATGCATAGGAAGTGGGTTAGACATAAATGTGCTACTTATATGCTTCATGATGCTCTCTTCATGTTTCAATTCTTATTTTTTATGCGAGCATCATTGAAATCATCATGCCTAGCTTAAAAGGCATTAAAGAAAAGCGCTTGTTGGGAGACAACCCAACACTTTTACCTACTGTTTTTGTGTGTTCACATTATTATGCTACCGTATTTATCATGTTTTATTGCTTTCGTTTCAATAAAGTGCCAAGTAAAGCCTTTAGGATCATGTTGGGTGATAGTTGCTTTGATCTTGCTGAAAAACAGAAATGTTTGCGCTCACGAAAATAATTCTAGTTTTTAACCTAAGAGCGCTTTTGAGTTTATTCTTTTTGCACAAGATTAATATACAAATTGCTCACGTGGTCCTACTTTTTCAGAATTGTTGGAGTAGTGGAAGTATGGTTGGAGTACAGATTACTACAAACTGTTCTATTTTTGACAGATTCTGTTTTCAATGCATAGTTTGCTTGTTTTCTAGTTTCTATGGCTTATATTGCTCAATACAAATTGTGGAAATGCGAAAATGCTCTTTAGAGCTCGGGCTCCATGGAGCCCGAGTTTGACTTGGTCAAAATTTAAACTTTCACGTTTCAATTTTTTTTTGAAAAAAATTACACACATACTTAGAGACATAAAGCATATGTGTGTAAATTTTCAGGACGAAACACATTAAAATGAGTTCTACACAAAAAGAACAAATCTAAGGCTTTTTAGTAGATGCACTATTCATCCTCAAAGTCCATGAATTTGTCTTTTTTACACAGATCGCATTTTAGGATATTTCATTCTTAAATTTTACATACATACACATAATATCCTTGTTTACTCGTATGATTTTTTTTCCAGATTTTATTGAAATAGAAAAGTGCGAATTTTGAATTTTTCAAAAAATCTGGCCTCCATGGAGGCCGAGCTCCAAAAGGCCCTGCTCGTGGAAATGATATGATATAGTAGGCATTGTGTGAGAATAATTATCAATCTTGTCTTTGGCGGTACCAAAAGTGGAATGGTTTGCTCTTTATCATACTAACCTATCTCACAAAGTTCCTTAAAGTTTTGTGTGATTGAAGTTTTCAAGTTTTGGGTGAGATGTCGATATGAGTAGAATAAGGAGTGACGAGACTCTAACCTTGGGGATGCCCAAGGCACCCCAAGGTAATATTCAAGGAAGATCCAAGCAACTAAGCTTGGGGATGCCTCGGAAAGCATCCCGTCTTTCGTTTCCAACATTATCGGTAACCTCACTTGGAGCTATGTTTTCATTCATCACATGATATGTGTTTTGCTTGGAGCATCATTTTCTTTTGCTAGGATTTGCTTGATGTTATTTAGAATAATATTTTGCATCTTTCTTTTCAATAAAAATATCAAGTATAGCCTTTGCCATGCTTATTTTGCAAGTCTACTTGTTGCTGTTTCAAAACAGAAAGTTTATCGATGTTGCAAAAATTCCCTAGAAAATTCAGAATGTGATAAAATATTGATTTTTTTTTGCAAAATGAGCTCTAATAAATTTCTACAGTTTGGCAAATGTTCATAACTTTTGGAGTTAGGGAAGTACTGATACTCTTGCATTCTTTACAGACTATACTATTTTAGCAGATTGTTGTAATGTTTGCATTGTTTGCATATGTTTGGTTTTTTAATGATTCTATTTGAGGACAGGAGTATTAAATATGCAGAGGCATTTAGTATGCAATATTGAATAATAATTTTAGTGGTTTGCTACAGTAGAGTATGATAAGGTTTTTGCATTGGTTTATACTAACTTATCTCACGAGTTCTTGTTGAGTTTTGTGTGGATGAAGCTTTTGAGATTTAGGAAAACCGTGATATGGGAGGAACTAAGGAGACACAAAAGATCAAGCTTGGGGATGCCCAAGGCATCCCAAGATAATATTTCAAGAAGTCTCAAGCATCTAAGCTTGGGTATGCCCCGGTAGGCATCCCACCTTTTTTCTTCAACAATTATCGGTTAGTATCGGTTGAGCCTAAGTTTTTGCTTCTTCACCTGATGTGTGCTATCCTTGGATTGATATTTTATTTTGTTTTGCTTGCTGTTTTAATAAAGTACTTAGATTTGAATGTTTTTAAATAAAATAGAGTCCTCAAATAGTTGTCAGGGAGGCTAAGTAAGCGGGATTCACATCTCGTCAATGAAGCTCTTTTCTATAAAATTGCTCTTGTGCTTCACTTATATCCTATGAGTAAATTGTTGAATAAATTGAATGTCATGAAGTTGAAATCATATCATGCCTAGTGGTAGCTTAACATTGGGTTTAAAAGTGAAATCTTTTGAGGCTTGACAATCACAATATTGTTCATACAAGCAATTCACGAATAATTAGTATAAGGAAGAGAACTTTCACATATAAATATACTATCATGGAAATCTTTTGTGATTGTGAGCCCCCATCAAAATATTATATGCCAAAATTGTTGATGTTGGACAAGGAATACAACGTAATGATTTATGTTTGTTCATATTCATATAGAAGTTATATTGTCATAAATCGTTCAACATGTGGTGCTTGCCCCCCATCTTTGCTAGCCAAAAATTCCGCACCAAGTAGAGATACTACTTGTGCATCCAAAAACCCTTAAACGCAAATCTTATTTTCAAGAGTCCACCATACCTACCTAAGGATTGAGCAAGATCCTTCAAGTAAGTTGTCATCGGTGCAATAAGGCAATAGAAATTGCTTCTAAAAGTGTGAGAGAAAATTGAGCGTTGTACGAACTTGTGATGGCAAAAGCGACGGACTGCATAATAAAGGTTGCTATCATAAGGGGCAATACAACGTGACATTCTTTTGCACTATGGGGTTGAGCATACAAACAAATAAGCGCATGGCAACCTCTGCTTACCTCTACGAAGGGCCTATCTTTTACTTTTCAGTATTTACTTTTATGCAAAGAGTCAAAGTTTTTCTCTCTATTCCCTTTTATTTTTCTCCTTTGGCAAGCATCATGTGGTGAGGAAAGATCTAGGCACATATGTCCAGTTGAATATGGGTAGCATGAGTTATTATTGTTGACATCACCCTTGAGGTGAATACGTTGGGAGGTAAAACAATAAGCCTCTATCTTCTATGTGTCCGGTTGAAACGCTTTGCTCATGTGTACGCAGCGAGTGTTAGCAATCATAGAAGACTATATGATGGTTGAGTATGTGGAGCTCTTACTTAAACTCTATTGAATAAGTTGAATTGCAATTGCTTGGTGACTAAGAACATAGGTTGTTGGGTTTCAAGAGAATTCATTGTTTGAACCTTAACAGGTGAATTGGTTGCCACTATAACATGAGAAGTTTTATAAGAAAGAATTGTTGTTATGATGCTAGGAAAAGTGATTGAAATTATCATTGATTAAACTTGTTCACTTTTCTAGCATTCACACTTTGTAAATTATTTATTTTATCATTTACCTACTCGAGGATGAGTAGGAATTAAGCTTGGGGATGCTGATACGTCTTCAACTTATCTATAATTTATTAAGTATTCATGCTGTTATTTTATCATTCTTGGATGTTTTACAATCATTTTATAGCAACTTTATATCATTTTTGGGACTAACCTATTAACCCAGTGCCCAGTGCCAGCTGTTGTTTTTTGCTTATTTTTTACATCGTAGGAAATCAATATCGAACGGAGTTCAAACACCACGAAACTTTTTGTGGATTTTTTTGGACCAGAAGACCAACAGTGGGCCAAAGAAGCACATGGGTGGTGCCATGAGGGGGGCACAACCCACCATGGCACGCCTGGGGGCCCAGGCGCGCGCAAGTGGGTTGTGCCCACCTGGGTGGCCTCCCGCACCCCTTCTTTGCACTATAAATTCTCAAATATTCCGAAACCCTTCGGGGTTAACCTAGATCAGAAGTTCCGCCACCCCAGGGCTCCATAGCCACCTAAAACCAATCTAGACCCGTTCCGGCACCCTGTCGGAGGGGGAATCATCTCCGATGGCCATCTTCATCATCCCAGCGGCCACCACGATGAGGAAGGAGTATTCCACCCTCGGGGCTGAGGGTTTGTACCAGTATCCATGTGATTAATCTCTCTCACTCTCGTGATCTATATCATGGGCTTTGCTAATATAGTCAAATCATATGATGTTTCTCCCCTGTACACTCTTGTTGTGATGAATTGAATCTTTACCCTTTGAAGTTTTGTCATGTCGGATTGAATGTTCAGATTTGAGAACACATGATTTATGTCTTCCGGTATGAATACTTGAGGTGACAATGGGGTATCATGTTGATTCACTTGATATACGTTATGGCACTCAACTTGCGGATTCCCGCGGTGATATTGGGGTAATCGATGCATAGGGGTTGATGCACGTTTTTATTATCTTTACTCCGATAGAAACTTTGGGGTCTCTTTGTAGTTCTTTGTGTGGATTGAGTATTATGAATATGAATATGCTTTGGTGTTATTCTAGTACAAAATCTAGGATAGATCGAACAGAAAAAATAGCTTTACGTTATTTTAGTACAATCTCTTGAATAGATCGAGCGGAAAGAATAGCTTTGAGGTGGTCTCGTACCCTACAAACAATTTCTATCTTTTGTTCTCCGCTAATAGGAACTCGGGAGTGATTCTTTGTTGCACTTTGAGGGATAATCATATGATCCAACTATGTTAGAATTGTTGGGAGATTGCACTAGTGAAAGTACGGACCCTAGGCCTTGTTTTTAAGCATTGCAATACCATTTTTGTGCCCGTTTTCTATTTGCTACCTTGCTGTTTTTATTCATTCAGATTATAAATATATATTTCTACTATCAATATTACACTTTTATCTCCATCTCTTCATCGAACTAGTGCACCTATACAATTTTCCATTGTATTGGGTGTGTTGGGGACACAAGAGATTTCTTGTATTTGATTGCAGGGTCATTTGAGAGACACCATCTTCATCCTACACCTCTCACGGATTGATAAACCTTAGGTCATCCACTTGAGGGAAAATTGCTACTGTCCTACAAAACTCTGCGCTTGGAGGCCCATCACGTGTCTACAACAATAAAGTTGTGTAGTATGCTAGAAGTATTATTGTTTTTATGTCAATATTAAACTTTTGTTTTGAATCTTATGGATTTGAATATTCATGCCACAATAAAGAAAAATTACATGGATAAATGTGTTCGGTAGCATTCCACATAAAAAAGTCTGTTTTTATCATTTACCTACTCGAGGACGAGCGGGAATTAAGCTTGGGGATGCTTGATACGTCTCCAAGGTATCTATAATTTTTTATTGTTCCATGCTATTATATTATCTGTTTTGGATCTTTTACATGCATTAATATGATATTTTACATTATTTTTGGGACTAACCTATTAACCTAGAGCCCAGCACCAGTTTCTGTTTTTCCCTTGTTTTTGAGCTTCACAGAAAAGGAATACCAAACAAAGTCCAAATTAAATAAAACTTTCACGATGATTTTTCTTGGACCAGAAGACACCCTGGAGATTTGGAGTTCAAGTCAGAAGAGCCACGAGGCGGCGACAAGGGGGGAGGGCGTGGCCCCTGCCTTATGGCCTCCTCGTGACTCCCGTGACCTAGTTCTGCCTCCTATATATTCACATATATTCCCAATCCACCAGAAGCATCCACGAAAACACTTTTCCACTGCCGCAACCTTCTGTTCCCGTGAGATCCCATCTTGGGGCCTTTTCCGGCATCCTGTTGGAGGGGGATTCGATCACGGAGGGCACCTACATCAACTCTATTGCCCTTCCAATGAAGCGTGAGTAGTTTACCTCGGACCAACGGGTCCATAGCTAGTAGCTAGATGGCTTATTCTCTTTCTCTTTGATTCTCAATACCATGTTCTCCTCGATGTAATCTTTGTTTGCGGTGTGATTGTCGAGATCCGATGAATTGTGGATTTATGATCAGTTTATCTATGAATATTATTTGAATCTTCTCTGAATTCTTTTATGTATGATTTGATATCTTTGTAATTCTCTTCGAACTATCGGTTTGGTTTGGCCAATTAGATTGGTTTTTCTTGCAATGGGAGAAGTGCTTAGCTTTGGGTTCAATATTTCGGTGTCCTTTCCTAGTGACAGTAGGGGCAGCAAGGCACATATTGTATTGTTGCCATCGAGGATAAAAAGATGGGGTTTACATCATATTGCTTGAGTTTATTCCTCTACATCATGTCATCTTACTGAAAGCGTTACTCTGTTCTTCATGAACTTAATACTTTAGATGCAGGCAGGAGTCGGTCGATGTGTGGAGTAATAGTAGTAGATGCAGGCAGGAGTCGTTCTACTTGACACAGACGTGATGCCTATATTTCGTAATCATTGCCTTAGATATCGTCATAACTTTGCGCTTTTCTATCAATTGCTCGACAATAATTTGTTCACCCACCATATTATTTGCTATCTTGAGAGAAGCCTCTAGCGAAACCTATGGCCCCCGGGTCTATTTTCCATCATATAAGTTTTCGATCTACTATTTTGCAATCTTTTACTTTCCGATCTATAAACCAAGAAACCCCAAAATATTTTATCTTTTATTTAGTTTTATTTATCTATCCCTATCAGATCTCACTTTTGCAAGTGACCGTGAAGGGATTGACAACCCCTTTATCGCGTTGGGTGCAAGTGGTTTGATTGTTTGTGCAGGTATTGGTGATTAGTGTGTTGTTTCCTACTGGATTGATACCTTGGTTCTCTAACTGAGGGAAATACTTATCTCTACTTTGCTGCATGATACGTCTCCAACGTATCTATAATTTTTGATTGCTCCATGCTACTTTATCTACTGTTTTGGACTATATTGGGCTTTATTTTCCACTTTTATATTATTTTTGGGACTAACCTATTAACCGGAGGCCTAGCCCAGAATTGCTGTTTTTTGCCTATTTCAGTATTTTGAGGAAACAGAATATCAAACGGAGTCCAAATGGAATGAAACCTTCGGGAATGTGATCTTCTCACCGAATGTGATCCAGGAGACTTGGACCCTACTGCAAGAAGTTTCCGGGGAGGTCACAAGGGTGGAGGGCGTGCCCCCCCTGGGCGCGCCCCCCTGCCTCGTGGGCCCCTCGGAGCTCCACCGACGTGCTCCTTCCTCCTATATATACCTACGTACCCCCATTAGACCAGAGACGGAGCCAAAAACCTAATTCCACCGCCGCAACTTCCTGTATCCACGAGATCCCATCTTGGGGCCTGTTCCGGAGCTCCGCCGGAGAGGTCATCCATCACGGAGGGCTTCTACATCAACACCATATCCCTTCCGATGAAGTGTGAGTAGTTTACTTCAGACCTTCGGGTCCATAGCTAGTAGCTAGATGGCTTCTTCTCTCTTTTTGGATCTCAATACAATGTTCTCCCCCTCTCTCGTGGAGATCTATTCGATGTAATCTTCTTTTTGCGGTGTGTTTGTTGAGACCGATGAATTGTGGGTTTATGATCCAACTTATCTATGAATAATATTTGAATCTTCTCTGAATTCTTTTATGTATGATTGAGTTATCTTTGCAAGTCTGTTCGAATTATCCGTTTGGTTTGGCCAACTAGATTGGTAGTTCTTGCAATGGGAGAAGTGTTTAGCTTTGGGTTCAATCTTGCGGTGTCCTTACTCAGTGACAGAAAGAGTTACAAGGCACGTATTGTATTGTTGCCATCGAGGATAACAAGATGGGGTATTTATCATATTGCATGAATTTATTCCTCTACATCATGTCATCTTGCTTAAGGCGTTACTCTATTTTTAACTTAATACTCTAGATGCATCCTGGATAGCGGTCGATGAGTGGAGTCATAGTAGTAGATGTAGGCAGGAGTCGGTCTACTTGTCACGGACGTGATGCCTATATACATGATCATACCTAGATAACCTCATAACTATGCTAAATTCTATCAATTGCTCAACAGTAATTTATTCACCCACCGTAGAATATCTATGCTCTTGAGAGAAGCCACTAGTGAAACCTATGGCCCCCGGGTCTATTCTCATCATATCAATCTCCATTACTTTATTTTACTTGTTTTGCTTTTACTTTTTACTTTGCATCTTTATACCAAAAATACCAAAAATATTATCTCTATCAGATCTCACTCTCGTAAGTGACCGTGAAGGGATTGACAACCCCTAAGCGTTGGTTGCGAGTTTCTACCGTTTTGTGTAGGTACGAGGGACTTGCGCGTGACCTCCTACTGGATTGATACCTTGGTTCTCAAAAACTGAGGGAAATACTTACGCTACAGTGCTGCATCACCCCCTCCTCTTTGGGGAAAACCAACGCTAGCTCGAGACGTAGCAAGAAGGATTTCTGGCACTGTTGCCGGGGAGGCCTACGCCAAGTCAATTCAAGATTTACTCTCCCGTCAACGAGCCATTTCTGGCGCCGTTGCCGGGGAAGCCTACGCAAAAGTCAACATACCAAGTACCCATCACAATCTCTATCTCTCGCATTACATTATTTGCCATTTTCCTCTCGTTTTCCTCTCCCCCACTTCACCCTTGCCGTTTTATTCGCCCTCTCTTTCCCAATCTCCTCCTCTTTTTCCCTTTGCCTTTTGTTTGCTCGTGTGTTAGTTTGCTTGCTAGTTCGTCACGATGGCCTTACCTAATTTTGGTGATCTTCACCTTAAAAGGCTAGAAGATATCGAAAACAATGTCAGGAAGTTTATGGTCTTGCAATTTGAGCATAATAATTTCTTTAGAAACGAGCTTAAGGAACAAAAGAGTTTTATGAGTTATATGAATAAAGAGCTCGATGATATGTCCAATGAATTTGATGGTGTAAGAGCCCAAATTGCTCATCTTGAAAAAATGACCACTGAAATTTCGGATATGCAAGCCACCTTAGTCAATAAGATGGCCGCTAAACCGAATAACTATGAGAATCAAGATGAAGATCTAAAAGTTATTGATGTGTCCCCTATTAAATCGTTGTTTTGCAATGTGAATCTTGATGAATCTGATTATGATCTTCCTTTACCTAGAAGGCGTTCTAAGAATTCTGAGTTTTTAGATCCTGATGATGAAATTGATAAAAAAGGGATTGAAAGAAATAAAAATCTAGATATTGCTAAACCCACTATTTTGGATCTCAAGGAATTTAACTATGAAAATTGCTCTTTAATTGATTGTATTTCCTTGTGGCAATCCGTGTTAAATTCTCCTCATGCTTATAGTCGAAATAAGGCCTTTACCGAACACATTGTTGACGCCTTAATGCCATCTTATGAAGTAAAGCTTTAATTGAAAGTTTCTATCCCTATAAAACTCCATGATGAGTGGGAACCTACAATTAAAAGTAAAATTAGAAATTACGAGTTTCATGCTTTGTGTGATTTGGGTGCTAGTGTCTCTACTATCCCCAAAGCTTTGTGTGATTTGCTAGATTTTTGTGACTTTGATGATTGCTCTCTAAACTTGCATCTTGCGGATTCCACTATTAAAAAGCCTATGAGAAGAATTAATGATGTTCTTATTGTTGCAAATAGGAATTATGTGCCCGTAGATTTTATCGTTCTTGATATAGATTGCAATCCTTCATGTCCTATTATTCTTGGTAGACCTTTCCTTAGAACGATTGGTGCAATTATTGATATGAAGGAAGGGAATATTAAATTCCAATTTCCCTTAAAGAAGGGCATGGAACACTTTCCTAGAAAGAAAATAAAATTACCATATGAATCTATCATGAGAGCCACTTATGGATTGCCTACCAAAGATGGCAATACCTAGATCTATCCTTGCTTTTATGCCTAGCTAGGGGCGTTAAACGATAGCGCTTGTTGGGAGGCAACCCAATTTTATTTTGTGTTTTTTGTTTTTGGTTCTGTTTAGGAATAAATAATCCATCTAGATTCTGTTTAGATGTGGTTTTATCTTTTAGTTAGTGTTTGTGCCAAGTTAAACCTATTAGATCTTCTTCGAAGATAATTATTTGATCTTGCTGTAATTTCCAGAATCTTTGTGCTCAGTGCCCGAATTGTCAAAAATCACCAGAACGTGATAAAATAGTGATTCCAATTGCTGCTGATCAATAAAAAAATTTCCCAGGTCGTATAATTTTGGTAGAATTTTTTGGGTTCCAGAAGTTTGCGTTAGTAACAGATTACTACAGACTGTTCTGTTTTTGACAGATTCTGTTTTGCGTGTGTTGTTTTCTTATTTTGATGAATCTATGGCTAGTAAAATAGTTTATAAATCATAGAGAAGTTGGAATACAGTAGGTTTAACACCAATACAAATAAAGAACAAGTTCACTACAGTACCTTAAAGTAGTCTTTTGTTTTCTTTCTCTAACGGAGCTCACGAGATTTCTATTGAGTTTTGTGTTGTGAAGTTTTCAAGTTTTGGGTGAATTCTTTTGATGGATTATGGAACAAGGAGTGGCAAGAGCCTAAGCTTGGGGATGCCCATGGCACCCCCAAGATAATCCAAGCACACCAAAAAGTCAAAGCTTGGGGATGCCCCGGAAGGCATCCCCTCTTTCGTCCACTTCCATCGGTAATTTACTTGGAGCTATATTTTTATTCACCACATGATATGTGTTTTGCTTGGAGCGTCTTGTATTATTTGTGTCTTTGCTTGTTAGTCTACCACAATCATCCTTGCTGTACACACCTTTTGATAGTGCCATGTATGAATTGAAATTTGTTAGAATACTCTATGTGCTTCACTTATATCTTTTGAGCTTGATAGTTTACTCTATGTGCTTCACTTATATCTTTTTGAGCGTGATAATTTTTGCTCTAGTGCTTCACTTAGATCTTTTAGATCACAGTGGTGGTTTGTTTTAAAGAAACTTGCTCTCTCATGCTTCACTTAGATTATTTTGAGAGTCGTTAATAGCATGGTAATTTGCTTAATGTTAATATACTTGGTATTCAAGATATGTGAAACTTTCTTTTTAGTGGGTTGAATACTAAGATAAGTTTCATGCTTGATAATTGTTTTGAGATATGGAGGTGATAATATCATAGTCGTTCTAGTTGAGTAGTTGTGAATTTGAGAAATACTTGTGTTAAACTTAGCAAGTCCCGTAGCATGCACGTATGGTTAAAGTTGTGTAACAAATTTGAAGCATGAAGTGTATCTGGCTTGTGCATGCTTATGAGTGGCGGTCGGGGACGAGCGATGGTCTTTTCCTACCAATCTATCCCCCTAGGAGCTTTTCATTTTCTTTTCATGCATATCATATTTTATTTGCTTTTCATTTTGTGATCCTCGAAATTCTAAGCAACTCAAGGACCCTCGGAGAGAGTTGGGGATTTCACGGTTTTCATATTTGAATTTTATCAAATATGAAAACGAGGATCAGTTGTTTTATTATTTTTCTGTCCAAAAATATTTCATATTAAAATATATGAGAGGAGATAATATGACTTCTCCAAAATAAGTGAAATATTGGAGGAAAAAATATATTAAAATCAACCTTTTCATTTTATTCGGATTTTATTGCTATTTTTATTTGCATAGGAAAAAATATGCATTTTCAAAAATTGCATTTTAGGCCAAGAAAATGTTCACCTTGTTCTAAATATTCTATTTAGACGGCGAAAATTTGTTTTGGTATTTTTTAGTTTTTTTATTTTTTTCTAGGATTTCTTTTTGGCGGAATATGTTTAAAAAAAGAGGAAGCCCGCCGGACCAAACTGGGTCGTGGCCTAGCTGGCCCAGCCAGCCCCACGCCGCCGTCGTCTTCGAGCCGGACTCCTCAAGGGAGTCCGAGCCGCCGCCGCCATGGCCTCGCCCCCTCCCGCAAGCCGCCTCCCCTCCCCCTTTAAAAGCCGGTCCCGGCCCCCCCTTGGAGCCCCAAGCTGCCACCGCCTCCAGCCCCTGCAAGCCGCGCCGCCAGCCCGCCGCCTCGCGCCGCCGCACGCTGCCGCTTGCCGCCTGCTGCTGCATCACCCCCAAGCCCTGCCGTGCCGACCTCCGCCGCCCCACGCTGCACCCCGCCGTCGCCCGCACCGCCGCCCGCTCGCCGAAAGCCGCCGGAGCCGCGCCGGAGTTTGAATCTCACCGTTCGGTTTTTTTTCGGTTAGTGTAAAAACCGCCGTTTTAAAAAAAACCCTAGTTACGTTTTTTAGACCGATTCGTTGGTTTTCTCGGTTTAGTTTATTCAACGGACGTTCGTCCGTACGTTCGTTTTAACGAACGGTTTTCACCCATTAGTCACAGACAATGAACGTTCGTTCGTTAGCCTGTTCGTCCATTTTTCTTTTTCTCGGGTTTTTCGTGATTATTTTCGATCGCGATTTCTGATCCGATTTTTGTTTTAGTTTTTCTTTTTGCTCATTTATCAGAATTAGGCGATTCAAGCGCCTAGATCTTTGTCTCGAAGCCCTTTTTCCGTTTAACCAACTTGAACAAGATTTTGGTACTGTAAAATTTGACTTCAGTCCAGATCAGTAACCTGATCTTGTTTCTTTCGCATTTTGTGTTTTGTTACTCCGTTTGTTTGATTCTTTTTGCAAACCGGAGTTCTTAAGTTGAAGTTTCTCGTTAGATCTTCTTATTTGAGTTTTACCCGTGCATCTTTGTTTGATTGCTTATGTATGCTATTGTTTGTCTGCGATAGAACACTCGGAGTGCGAATCATGCTACTACGAGTCTCTAGGTTTCACGGATCATCAGCAAGGCAAGTAACACTGTGATCATACCCCTTTATTACCCAGTTTTTTATGCATTAGTTCCAATCCTCAAACACTGCATGATTAGGATGTGATTAAATTATGGGTTTGGGAAGTAGATGATGAGGTAGAACCTAATAACTGTTTTACTATCAAACCCTCGGGAGTTACCTCTACGTTGCTTATATTGCTATGCTATGCTTGTAGACGTGGTTTGGGTTTGAGTGTATCCATGACAGATGTGAGATTGTT
Organism: Triticum urartu; assembly: GCF_056163025.1. Taxonomy (NCBI): domain Eukaryota; kingdom Viridiplantae; phylum Streptophyta; class Magnoliopsida; order Poales; family Poaceae; genus Triticum; species Triticum urartu. The sequence goes on along the minus strand of NC_141874.1, from coordinate 362,389,671 downwards.
AATTAATGGTTCAACTTAAAGTGGCAACTTTAATACACATCTGGGTGGATTGCTTGTTTGGGCACCTGGAGAATCTAGTGTTGTCCTAGGATATCCCGGAGTACCCGTGTGATCATCCTACGGTCCGCCACCCAGGCTCAAAGGGATCTTAAGAATTACTCATGATAGAAACTTCCGTGTGCAGCCACAAGCCAATATGGGCTCTGGCATACTATGAGTAAGTTGTGTGACCTCTTTCAGTGGGCTAGCAGATGTAGAGGGAAAGTAGGTGTAACTGTCCACCCAGAGTAAAGAGTAAATGCTTCTGAATGACTGTGTCTCGGTCATTCGTTTCTCAAACATCATGTAGTACGAGAAATCCAACGGAGGAGATCGAGTCTTGTGGGGAAAAGTGCACAAACCTCTGCAGAGTGTACAATCTAATCATGGTTAGCCGTGTCCCCGGTTATGGACATCTTGAGTATCTAGTACTTGGATTTTCCTATTGTATCTCATCACTCTAAATTAATTTGTTGGGTTAATGAACTACTTTAATTGGGATTGAGTTGGAGGAACCTTCTCAATGTTGTTTCAACTACCATGATAGTTAAAATAAAACTTATTCCTTTGTTGTAGGGAAAAACTGGCTTTTCGCAAAAAAACATTATAACCATACAACCTCCACCAGCTAAATATGCATATAGTGTTAGCATTATTTCTGTTCATTGCTCTACTGTGTTACATTGCCAGCATATTCCATGTGCTGACCCGTTTTCGGGCTGCAACATATCACATTGCAGACTTTTCAGACGAGGAGTAAGGTTCGCTAGATCGTTGCCGTGCAGCTCAGCTATGCCGTTGGAGTTGATGGACTCACTTTATCTTCCAAGCCTTCCGCTATTATCATATTAGATGGCCTTAAGCCATATTTATTGTGATAAGTTCTCTTTTGGAGACATTCGATGTAATAAGTGTGTGATTGCTACTCTGTTATAAATCCTTCGAGTACTGTGTGTGTCAACATTACCGATCCAGTGATGACACTGAAGCACAGAGACTTAACCGTTTGAGGTCAGGTCACTACACCTGGGAAATGCTAGCCAATCCAAAAAAGTAAAAGAGAAAGGAAATCTACAAAGAGAAGTAAAAACTAGTGAGGGTGATGGCACCGGTCTAGCCGTAGAAGCGCTGAAGCCGAGCTATGTTCCATGGGTTCAGTTCAAGGTGATTGTCCGTTGGGTTGCAGAGGCGATACGCTCGTCCTGCAAGCACCTAATCAATTATGAAGGGACCCTTCCTTTTAGGTGAGAGCTTATTCTTATGCTTCCCCGTGAGGTGTAAAATGAGTTCGCCCACATTATATGCCTTCGCCTGAACTTCCCTACTTTGGTAGCGTCGGGCCTGCTATTGATAAAATGTAGAGTGGGTCCGAGCTATATCGCCTCTCCTTCCAGTGCATCCAGGTCATCCTGCCGATCTAGCTCAGCCTCCTTCTCTTCGTACATGCGCACTCTGGGCGCGTCATGGATGAGGTCACAGGGGAGGACTGCTTTTGCCCCGTATACCATAAAAACGGTGTGTATCCCATTGATCGATTAGGGGTGGTGCGCAGGCCCCACAATACGGAGTCAATGGCAGTCAGATTCTTTCAGGGAACGGACCAGTCGGGGTTTAATGCCTCTTAGGATGAGTCCATTGGCCCGTTCGACCTGTCCATTGGCCTGTGGGTGATATGTGAGGCATAATCGAGCTTAATGCCCATGTCAGCGCACCAGTCCTTTACCTTCTGGGCCATGAAATTGGATTCATTGTCCGTTATTATGATGTATGGGACACCCTAATGGTGGACCACGCCGGATATAAAGTCGATGACCAGTCCAGACTCGGCTTAAGTTACTGGGTTTCGCCTCAATCCACTTAGTGAATTTGTCGACCATGACTAGTAGATATTTCTTTTTCTTGGTCCCCCCTTTAAGTGGTCCAACCTGAAGGAAATATGCCCTAGAGGCAATAATAAAGTTGTTATTTATATTTCCTTATATCATGATAAATGTTTATTATTCATGCTAGAATTGTATTAACCGGAAACTTAGTACATGTGTGAATACATAGACAAACAAAGTGTCACTAGTATGCCTCTACCTGACTAGCTCGTTGATCAAAGATGTTTAAGTTTCCTAGCCATGGACAAAGATTTGTCATTTTATAAACGGGATCACATCATTAGAGAATGATGTGATTGACTTGACCCATCCGTTAGCTTAGCACTTTGATCGTTTAGTTTACTGCTATTGCTTTCTCCATAACTTATACATGCTCCTATGACTATGAGATTATGCAACTCCCGAATACCGGAGGAACACTTAGTGTGCTATCAAACGTCACAACATAACTGGGTGACTATAAAGATGCTCTACAAGTGTCTCCGACGATCGAATCTCAAGCAAGTGACATACCGATGACAAAGGGAACAACATATGTTGTTTTGCAGTTTGACCGATAAAGAACTTCGTAGAATATGTAGGAACCAATATGAGCATCCATGTTCCGCTATTGGTTATTTACCGGAGATGAGTCTCGGTCATGTCTACATAGTTCTTGAACTCGCAGGGTCCGCACGCTTAACGTTCGGTGACGACCGGTATTATGAGTTTATGTGTTTTGATGTAACGAAGGTAGTTCGGAGTCCCAGATGTGACCACGGACATGATGAGGAGTCTCATAATGGTCGAGACATAACGATTGATATATTGGAAGCCTATGGTTGGACATCAGAATGGTTCTGGATGAGTTCGGGCATTTACCGGAGTACCGGGAGGTTACCGAAACCCCCGGGGAGTATATGGGCCTTATTGGGCCTTAGTGGTAAAGAGGAGAGGACGGGAAAGGTGGAGGGTGCCCCCCTAGCCCAATCCAAATTGGGTGGGCGGTCGGCCCCCCTTCCTTCCTTCTCTCTTCTCTCCTACTCCTACTAGGGAAAGGGGGGAATCCTACTCCCAGTGGGAGTAGGACTCCCCCTAGGGCGCGCCATAGAGAGGGACGGCCCTCCCCTCCTCCACTCCTTTATATACGGGGGAGGGGGGCACCCCATAGACATACAAGTTGATCTCTTAGCCGTGTGCGGTGCCCCCCTCCACAGATTTCCACCATGGTCATATCGTTGTAGTGCTTAGGCGAAGCCGTGCGTCGGTAACTTCATCATCACCGTCATCACGCCTTCGTGCTAACGAAGCTCTTCCCTGACACTCAGCTGGATCTAGAGTTCATGGGACGTCACCGAGATGAACGGAGAAGCCCGGTGGGTCAAAGCCCACAGATGAGCTTGGCAGAAGCAGGACCACAGGCAGCTCGCAGCGGCGATTCTGGATGCAGCACCCGCAAGACAACGGGCCGGTGGTTTAAAGCGGCACTGTGGTGACTTAGAGCAGAGGCGCGGGTGCTTGGTAATGAAGGCGACGACCGTGGCCATGGAAGATCGAAAACCGTGGTCTAGAGGCGAGGTGAACCAGCAGGTCGACGGAGGCGGCGCCGAGGAGCACTAAAACAGGGCGACTCGTGGAGGAGTGGCAAGGTGGTTACACTGTAGTGGCGGGTCGAAGACGAATGTGGCGGCTCAGTGAGGGACAGCCGATTCGAGGCACACTTAGGCGGCCTGCCGGCGAGGCACGGCTGAGCCAGCGTCAGGTTGAAGAGGAACGGGCGGTTGAATGCTTGGCGTGGAGTACCCGCAGTGGCAGGAAGAGCCACAATGGAGGAAGTAGATTTAATGGCAAAGGTGAGCCGGCTGGGGCGTGCTCAGAGATGGGTCGTGGCCAAGCAGCTCCAGGCGGCACCGTAGCAGAGGCGGGTTAAGGCCAAGGCAATTTGACGAGGCTGCAACCATGGAAATGGGAGGCCACGGCCGCGGTGGCAGAGGTAACTCGCTGCGGCACTGCTCCAAGGCGGGGGCGGTTCGCCCACGGCAGATCATGATGGCTCAAAGCAGCAGAGGCGGTACCCGTGGGTCGACAACGGTGGCAGGCCGCTTAGCGCGGGATCGATGGAAATAGAAGGTGACCTGGCGCAGCGGCGGTTCATAAGTGCAGCGGCGGCAGGGCCCAGGCCGGCCGTAACGGTTTAGAGGCAAGTCACTGCGGCGGTTCAGCATCGCAGGCTGGTGATGCAGTGAGTCATAACAACGGTGGAGGTGACCCGGCTGGGGCGATTCATAAACCGGCCACGGGCAGCGTGAGTCGGCCAGAGGTAAAGGCCGCAGCAGTGAAGGCATCTGGCGGCTAAAGGCGCGGGCAACGAGTAAGGCTGCGGTAGCGGCAGCGGCTCGACACAGCGGCCCAAGATGACCACTTTGAAACAGAGGTAAGGCCAAACCGGGGTTAGCAGCTTCTACACTGGAAGTGGCGTTGTGTGATGACGGTTGTAGTTTCCATCTCTAGTAGATTTGATTGATTCTCTGGGCTCGAACCTGAAGCATGGTCGCAATCTGCACTGTCTTTTGTTTGATCTCAGAGAGCCATATCAATTTAACTCCTGCAGGATTTGTACGGTACATGTGCAGGAGCCCCAACGTATTTAACCCTCTGTATTGTATGCGCACGGGAAAACATATAGTCTGATCAAGCCATTGTAAAACTTTCCAGTGGAATTCCTGAAGAATCTTTGACCTGGTGACTTGCTGTGCCGTATGAAGGCGAAAAATTCAACTTGTCTCAATCTAGTCTGGCACATGCTTTCTCAATGAGGTGGCTTGGTATGGCCACAGGAGCAGTGAGTCGACGAAGCGGGGGACCACGATGGCGGTTTGAGGCAAGGCGGCCGTGAGCGACTTGCAGCAGATATAAGCAGTGTGGTCAAAGCGGAGAGCGGCAGCGCCGGCTCGGCCACGGCGGCTTATGGCAGTAGAGGACGGTAGAGACGAGCTGGTGTTGGAGTACAGTAGCCAGCGCGCCTCGGCGGGTCAACGGCGCAGGCGAACCAGGCGGGTCCACGGCAAAGGCGAGCTGCTGGCTTGGAGTTACCCCAGAAGCGAGGTAAGGCCGCAGTAGTGGCATGCCGTCAACTCGGAGGTAGCTCAGAGCGGTTCGGAGACGGCTTGGCAACTTAGCAGAACGACGCTTGGTGCGGTGGGTTAAAGCCATGGCGGGTTGACCGGGGCGGCGTCTTGACAAGGCGGAGGTGGGTCGCGGCGAACCTCGGCAGAAGAGCAGACCGGCCCCAAGACAAGGTAGGCCCGGCTCGGAACGACTTCGGGTGTAACTTGACGCACCACAACAGGGGCGACTTAGCAAAAAACGACACCGACCACTAGTTGAAAACCATCTTGACTCCACGCGTGACTCAACAAGTAGTAGTTATTAGCTCTTTTTGGCAGCGATTTAGAGGCGAGTCGTGGTTAGTTTGACTCCGTTGTCACTTATGTCAACGACCGTAGCAAATATTGATGCCTTCGGTTTCGAAGGATCACCGGATCCTCAGTGACTTAACCCTAATTTCCCTTGAACTCAAAACCTCGCCCGGGCATTAGATCCGACTGCTGTTTTAGACTGATAAACTCAAACCTGATGCAAATATTTCCAAGCCGGATTGTCTTCATCCAGAAAATTATGAACTTCTCGATCCTTGAGAAAAGATCCCTCCAAGAACTCATCACCACCGTGCGCAGGCCCCACGGTGGGCGCCAACTGTCATGGAATTGTCACGGCAGATGTCCTAGTGTGAGGACTTAGTCGTGAGGCCGACACATCTATGTGGTAGCTTGAGAGGGGTTGATTGGAATCGAGAGACGCAACACAAGACAAGGATTTAGACAGCTTCGGGCCCCGGGAAACATCATCCGGTAACGACCCTACATGCTGTTTGTGGTTAGGTCTTATTATCATCATGAGGGAGTCGCCGTAAACCGGCTCTCCTAGTTATGTCTAGCCTTAAGATTCTCCTCTCTTCTCTTGGGGTGCCCTGCCCCTCCTTATATAAGTTGAAGGGGCGGGTCACATGTAGAGTCCATCTCGGACTAACACTTAAACTATTCAGACTTCTCTTCATGGGCTTCTTAACATCTTGGGCTTCTTAACGTCTCGGGCTTATTAACCCCAAGCGACTCTGTCTGCTGGGTTATGACTGTTTGCCGGGTTACCATCTGACTTACCATCTGACTTATCATCTATCGGGTTATGATCTGACTTAACATCTGCCGGGTTATGATCTCACTTAACATCTGCCGGTTTATGATCTGACTTAACATCTGCCTTATCTTCTGCCTTAACATCTGCCGGGTTACGATCTGACTTAACATCTACCGGGTTATGATCTGACTTAACATCTGCCTTAACATCTACTGGGTTATGATCTGACTTAACTGTCCCAGCTGGGTCATAACTTCCTCCGGGTCATATTGTGGGGTATATCCCCGACAGTGGTAGTTGTTTTGATCTTGCTGAAAAAACAGAAACTTTTGCGCCCAGGAAAATAATTTTCATTTGTTACAGAAGCATGATTTTAATCTGATTCATTTTGCACAAGATTGGTACACAAATTTCCCAGGTTGTCCTAATTTTTCAGAATTTTTGGAGTTACAGAAGTATTCTAGAGTTACCGATTACTTCATGCTGTTCTGTTTTTGACAGATTCTGTTTCTATATGTTGTTTGCTTATTTTGATGAATCTGTGGGTAGTATCGGGGGGTATGAACCATGGAAAAGTCGGAATATAGTAGATATTACACCAATATAAATGAAGAATGATTTCACAACATAACCAAAGTGGTGATTTATTTTCTTATACTAACGGAACTTATGAGATTTTCTATTGAGTTTGTGTTGTGAAGTTTTCAAGTTTTGGGTAAGGATTTGATGGACTATGGAATAAGGAGTCGCAAGAGCCTAAGCTTGGGGATGCCCAAGGCACCCAAAGGTAATATTCAAGGACAAACAAGAGCCTAAGCTTGGGGATGCCCCGGAAGGCATCCCCACTTTCGTCTTCTTCTATCAGTAACTTTACTTGAGGCTATATTTTTATTCACCACATGATATGTGTTTTGCTTGGAGCGTCTTGTATTATATGAGTCTTTGCTTTTTAGTTTGCCACAATAATCCTTGTGGTACACACCTTTTGAGAGGGACACACATGAATCGTGATTTATTAGAATACTCTATGTGCTTCACTTATATCTTTTCAGCTAGGCAATTTTGCTTTAGTGCTTCACTTATATCTTTTTAGAGCACTGATACGTCTCCAACGTATCTATAATTTATGAAGTATTCATGCTGTTATTTTATCATTCTTGGATGTTTTACAATCATTTTTAGCAACTTTATACCATTTTTTGGGACTAACCTATTGACCCAGTGCCCAGTGCCAGTTGCTGTTTTTTGCTTGTTTTTTACATTGCAGGAAATCAATATCAAATGGAGTCCAAACACCGCAAAACTTTTTGTGGATTTTTTGGACCAGAAGACCAACAGTGGGCCAAAGAAGCACCTGGGTGGTGCCCCAAGTGGGCACAGCCCACCAGGGCGCGCCTGGGGGGCCAGGCGCGCCCAGGTGGGCTGTGCCCACCTCGGTGGACTCCCGCACCCCTTCTTTGCACTATAAATTCCCAAATATTCCGAAACCATTCGGGGTTAACCTAGATCAGAAATTCCATCGCCGCAGGGCTCCATAGCCACCGAAAACCAAGCTAGACCCGTCCCAGCACCCTGCTAGAGGGGGGAATCATCTCCGGTGGCCATGTTCATCATCCCAGCGGCCACCACGATGAGGAGGGAGTAGTCCACCCTCGGGGCTGAGGATTTGTACCAGTAGCTATGTGATTAATCTCTCTCTCATGATCCATATCATGGGCTTTGTTAATATAGTCAGATCATATGATGTTTCTCCCCTGTACACTATTGTTGTGATGAATTGAATCTTTACCCTTTGAAGTTTTGTGATGTCGGATTGAATGTTCATATTTGAGAACACATGATGTATGTCTTACAGTATGAATACTTGAGGTGACAATGGGGTATCATATTGATTCACTTGATATACGTTATGGCACTCAACTTGCAGATTCTCGCGCTGATATTGGGGTAATCTATCCATAGGGGTTGATGCATGTTTTTATTATCTTTTCTCTGATAGAAACTTTGGGGTCTCTTTGTAGTTCTTTGTGTGGATTGAGTATTATGAATATGAATATGCTTTGGTGTTATTCTAGTATGAACTCTAGGATAGATCGAACGGAAAAAATAGCTTTGCGATATTTTAGTACGAACTCTTGAATAGATCGAGCGTAAAGAATAGCTTTGAGGTGGTCTTGTACCCTACCAACAATTTCTATCTTTTTTTCTCCGCTAATAGGAACTCGGGAGTGATTCTTTGTTGCACTTTGAGGGATAATCATATGATCCAACTATGTTAGCACTGTTGGGAGATTGCACTAGTGAAAGTACAGACTCTAGGCCTTGTTTTTAAGCATTGCAATACCGTTTTTGTGCCTGTTTACTATTTTCTACCTTGCTATTTTTATTTATTCAGATTATAAAAATATATTCGACCATCAATATTACACTTTTATCACCATCTCTTCGCCGAACTAGTGCACCAATACAATTTGCCATTGTATTGGGTGTGTTGGGGACACAAGAGATTTCTTCTATTTGATTGCAGGGTTGTTTGTGAGAGACTATCTTCATCCTACACATCTCACGGATTGATAAACCTTAGGTCATCCACTTGAGGGAAAATTGCTACTGTCCTACAAAACTCTACGCTTGGAGGCCCAACACGTGTCTACAATAATAAAGTTGCGTAGTAGACATCAAGCTCTTTTCTAGCACCGTTGCTGGGGAGGTGAGTGCTTGAAGGTATATCTTTAGATCTTGCAATTGAATATTTTAGTTTCTTTTTTTATCACTAGTTTGGTTTATAAAAAGAAAACTACAAAAAATGGAATTGAGGTTGCATCATATTATTAATCATCTTTATAACATCTTTCTTGAAAATGATGGTTTAGAAAATTGTGCTCAATTGTTAAAAGAAGAAGTCAATAAAATGTTTGGCACAAAATATTTGAATGATGAGCATGATTGCAATGTTGTTAGTATAAATTCTTTGAATATCCAAAATGCTAATGATGATTGCACAAGTCATGACAAAAATGTTTCTTATAACATGTCAATTTTTGTGGAGTGAATTGGGAATGCATTTGCACACCAAAAAGGGAAGATAGATTTTGTAAGAAGCATAAATATTTAGAAATGAAAAGTTGCAAGAGAGGCTAGATGGTTGTGCTGAAAGATGTAATTTTTTCTCCATCCTTGTGAACTTTGCAATGAATGTGGTCATTTAAATATCCAATGCAATTTGTTTCAATCAAATCGTGTCCAAAAATTGTGATAACTTGATTTCCCTTGAGCATCATAAAGAGCTTAGTCTTCTTTTGGGGTATGAAGAAATGAAACATATAACTAAGGGTTTCCCAAATCCCAAGAGATTTCTTGATTTTGATCTAGAGGAAATTTATATGTCTTGTACGGTAAATTGCATTGAGAATCCTTATATTGCCAACTATCTAAAGACAAGAAAACAAATAGAATATGAAGAGAGTACTAATGAAAGGGAAAATATTTCCCAATACCCTCCTAGTGTTTATTATGATGAATCAGGTAATGAGGAGGAGCTTCCTATCCAATCAATCTCTTCAACAAGAAGCTTGAAAGAATTAATTAAACCCACACATGATGTGGTCAAGAAGAAGAAAAGAAGAAAGAATAAAGGTAAAAAGTTATCTCTCCCAAATAATGTTGCTCCTATCACCATTATGCCTCATGAAAGTGAATCAAATATGTTGATGGAGGATGATGATATTGAATATGATTTTGTGATACCTACTACTTGTTGTAATGATTATGATTGGGAAGACAACGATATCCCTTATGATCTTGAAAATCTATTTAACACTTGCTTGGAAGAATATGATAATAATGTTTGCTATACAATTGGTGCCATTCATGCTATTGATAAGAATGGTTGTGATGACATGCAAAACCACAAGCTTGGGGATGCTATGTTTAATGAGTATGATATGTTTGAAGATTTATTTACTGAAAATAATGCTTGTCCTAAGCTTGGGGATGCTTTGCTTAATGAATATGATCCTTTGATTCCTTCTACTTTCGATAAGAAAATTTATTATGATGATAGCATGCCTCCTATTTATGATGATTACATTGATAAAAGTGGGTTTGGAGTCAACTCTAGGTAGTAGTGATCCCACTATTTTGGAGGGTGTTGAATCTTATTACAATATTGATGAAAGTGGATTTGGAGAGGTCATGACTCTATTTAGTGATACATCCACTATTTTGAAAGAGGTTTCAATTGACTTTTACAATGAAGTTGCTATCTATGATGATTATTATGATGACATCTATGCCATAAAGAGTGATAAATCTTCTATGTTTGAGCATCATGAAAAGAGTGCTGTATGTGATAGTTGTATTGTTGAATCCATTCATGATGTTTCTGAAAATTATTATGAGGAAGGAACTTATGCTCTTACATATCTCAATAATATCAAGTTTCTTCTCTATGTGTTGATTGTTTTGAAGTTGCACTTGTTTTGCCTTCCCATCCTAGTTGATTCTTGTTCCCATAAGTTGTTTGCTCACAAAATCCCTATGCATAGGAAGTGGGTTAGACATAAATGTGCTACTTATATGCTTCATGATGCTCTCTTCATGTTTCAATTCTTATTTTTTATGCGAGCATCATTGAAATCATCATGCCTAGCTTAAAAGGCATTAAAGAAAAGCGCTTGTTGGGAGACAACCCAACACTTTTACCTACTGTTTTTGTGTGTTCACATTATTATGATACCGTATTTATCATGTTTTATTGCTTTCGTTTCAATAAAGTGCCAAGTAAAGCCTTTAGGATCATGTTGGGTGATAGTTGCTTTGATCTTGCTGAAAAACAGAAATGTTTGCGCTCACGAAAATAATTCTAGTTTTTCACCTAAGAGCGCTTTTGAGTTTATTCTTTTTGCACAAGATTAATATACAAATTGCTCACGTGGTCCTACTTTTTCAGAATTGTTGGAGTAGTGGAAGTATGGTTAGAGTAAAAATTACTACAAACTGTTCTATTTTTGACAGATTCTGTTTTCAATGCATAGTTTGCTTGTTTTCTAGTTTCTATGGCTTATATTGCTCAATACAAATTGTGGAAATGCGAAAATGCTCTTTAGAGCTCGGGCTCCATGGAGCCCGAGTTTGACTTGGTCAAAATTCAAACTTTCACGTTTCAATTTTTTTTGAAAAAAATTACACACATACTTAGAGACATAAAGCATATGTGTTAGGGTTTGATCCCTAGTATCCACTATGTTCTGAGATTGATGTTGCTATGACTTTGCTATGCTTAATGCTTGTCACTAGGGCCCGAGTGCCATGATTTCAGATCTGAACCTATTATGTTTTCATCAATATATGAGTGTTCTTGATCCTATCTTGCAAGTCTATAGTCACCTATTATGTGTTACGATCCGTTAACCCCGAAGTGACAATAATCGGGATACTTACCGGTGATGACCGTATTTTTAGGAGTTTATGTACTCACTATGTGTTAATGCTTTGTTCCCTCTATTAAAAGGAGACCTTAATATCCCTTAGTTTCCATAAGGACCCCGCTGCCACGGGAGGGTAGGACAAAAGATGTCATGCAAGTTCTTTTCCATAAGCACGTATGACTATGTTCGGAATACATGCCTACATTATATCAATGAACTGGAGCTAGTTCTGTGTCACCCTAGGTTATGACTGTTACATGATGAAGCGCATCCGGCAGAATTCTCCATCACTGATCCATTGCCTACGAGCTTTCCATATATTGTTCTTCGCTTATTTACTTTCCCGTTGCTATTGCTATCATCACTACAAAATACCAAAAACATACTTTTACTACTGTTATCCTTTGCTACCGTTACCACTACTATCATATTACTTTGCTACTAAACACTTTGCTGCAGATATTAAGTTTCCAGGTGTGGTTGAATTGACAACTCAGCTGCTAATACTTGAGAATATTATTTGGCTCCCCTTGTGTCGAATCAATAAATTTGGGTTGAATACTCTACCCTCAAAAACTATTGTGATCCCCTATACTTGTGGGTTATCACTCACCACCCCGGAGGGAAAAAGGATCAAGTATGTATCTAGGCATGCGCCTAGGAGGAGCCAAGTAAATACCCTCACAGGAGTTGTTCAGGAGGAAGTGCCTGTAGTGAAGGATTACCCAGATGTTTTTCCAGAGGAGTTACCAGGCATGCCACCGGGTCGAGACATTGAGTTTTTGATAGAGCTATTGCCAGGTACCGGGCCAATATCAAATGGACCCTTGTAACGCCCAGAGACCGATGTGCCAGGTGTCCTCTAGTTATTCGTTGTTGTTGCCTTGTCATTGCTTGCGTGTCATGCATTGCATATCATGTCATCATGTTCATTTCATTTGCATACATGTTCGTCTCATGCATCCGAGCATTTTCCCCGTTGTCCGTTTTGCAATCCGGCGCTCCTATGTCACCCGGTGCCCCTTTCTACCTCTTTTCGTGTCTGGGGGTTAAACATTTCCGGATTGGACCGAGACTTGTCATGCAGCCTTGGTTTACTACCGGTAGACCGCCTGTCAAGTTTCGTACCATTTGGACTTCGTTTGATACTCCAACGGTTAACCGAGAGACCGACAAGGCCTCGTTTGTGTTGCAGCCCAACACCTTTCCAATTTGGCCCAAAACCCACCTAAACCTCCTCCATCATCTCGGTTGGCCGAAAACCGCACCTCATTTGGACTCTCCTAGCTCCCTCTACCTATAAATATGTGACCTCCCCCGAAAATTCCGCGGTACAAACCTTAGATCTCTCCTCTCCGCGTTGCCGGACAAATTTTCCACCGACGGACATGTCCGCCGCCGCCTGCGTCCAATCGGAGGCCGCCATCTGTCTGCCGCCGCCCTCTCTCTCCTCAGCCCCGCCGCCGGCCCACGGGACCCAGATCGGGCCCGCGCGAGCCCACACCGCCGCCGTCGTCCGCCCGTTTCGGCCCGCCGCCTCCTCACCGGATTTGTGCCGCCTCCTCGCCGGACTTGCGCCGCCTACTCGCCGGGGTGCCTCGCCGCCGCGCCCCTTCATGCTCGCCGCCGTCGGCAGCCGCCCGCCGGAGCCGCGGCCCGCCGCCACCACCTCCCGCGGAGGAGCCCGCAACCACCGCCGCCCGTCTCCCGTGCCTGCGCCGCCTCCCGCTCGCGGCCGAGCCCCTTCGCCGCCCCGGGCGCCATCGCCGGCGCGGCCATCCGCCGCCCCGACCACGCTACTCCGGCGCCGCCCGACCTCGCCACGGCCGCCTGCTACCTCCTCGTCGCCAGCTCCCTCTCCGGCCACTGGATTCGGCCCTCCTCCGGCTTCCTCCTTGTTCTCCTTCTCCGGCGACGACAAAAAACTCCGGCGAACTGCTACAGTGATTCCGGCGAGATTCGGATCTGGATCTGGAAGAACACGGTTGACTTTTTATCCCCCAAAACCCTAATTTTTGGCAATTTTCATCATGCTATAACTCTGCATCCGTAGCTCCGATTTGTGCATGTAGCATATCAAAATGTTCGACTCGACAAGTACATCATTTCATCTCATTGCATCATTTTAATTTGAGCTCATCTTGTTGCCCAAAATGCTATTGGAAGAGAGCTATGTGAGGTATTTGTCAGATCTGTTTCAGCAAATGGCATTTTGTCATTTTTGCCATGATTAATGTGTGCATGCTATGACCCTGAGCACTACATGTATTTTGTTATATGCCATGCCATCTTTACAGTGGTGCTTGCCATGTATTTTTGTGATATTTGTGGTGACTAGCACAAGCTTGCAAAGTAGCGTAATCGGTAATGCTGATTTTAGGGACTTAGAATTTCACTAAGTCCTTGTCCTGATTTTGTTGATATGCCATATGTTCATGTTGTTTACTAGTGATCCGTGCCTCTTTTGAGGATGATCAGTAAGGATGTGTTGTTAACATTGTGGTGCTATATCCATCCATGTCTTTGTTTACATTTATGGAGCAACCTAGCTTGAGTCAATCGAGCTCTACTTTTGCTATATCGTGATCCTGCCAGATTGTTGATATGTTTAGCGATTGTGCCGAGGATGTTGCTATTGATCCGTGCATGCTATGTTGTTGTTCTTGCTATGTCTAGCTTCTATGCCATGTATTCTTGATGGGTGTATGCTTAGTTTGTCATGCCATGCTTTGTAGTGAGTGCATCGAGCTCGTAAACATGCCTACTGGTTAACTGTTTTGCATGCTCCAGTTTTTCACTAAGTCTGAGATCTGTTTATGCTTTTGCCATGTTCACATGCTTGCAATTGTATTTTTTGATCCCTTTTGGCTCAAGGTCACTAAGGGACTTTTGCTAAGTGCTTTGAGTAGCCTCATGCCATGCCTTGCTTTGCCATGTTAAGTTCCTGTAGCATGTAGTTTTCATGTTCTAAAGTGTGCTTCCTGATGATAAATTCCAAACTTGTGTTAATTTCACTCAGTCTGAAACCTGTTATCATTTGGTCTTTTGCCATGCTTGTTTGAACCTGTTAGTGGATAAATTAGCCGTAGCTCAGTGTTCATATTTTGTCAAGCATCATGAGTGGATCCCTGCCATGTATTTTGTTGCCATGTTTGAGTGCTGTAGCATATTTAACTTGTTGCATTTAGATGGCTACTTGCTGATTATCGCAGACCGGTGCCATATTTGTTTTGCTTGCCATTTCCAAACCGTGCATCCGATTCCGATGATCTTTATATCGCTTTCAACCGAAATCACCTCATCTTTCTAGTGGCACTCTTGGATTTCCATGTTGAGGCCAGATTCAATCATTCTGTGTCAAATCATGCATATGCACCGCATACCGCATCCCGCATATCATATCATGTTCATGTGTTGGTTGTTTACTATGTTGTGTGCTTTTTTCCAGTGTTGCTTCTCCGGGTTGGTTCCGGTAACGTCGCGTTTGTGAGGACCCGTTCGACTACGTCTGTTTGCCTTCTTCATGGACTCATTCTTCTTCCTTGCGGGATCTTAGGCAAGATGACCATACCCTCGAAATCACTTCTATCTTTGCTTGCTAGTTGCTCGCTATTTTGCTATGCCTATGCTGCGATACCTACCACTTGCTTATCATGCCTCCCATATTGTTGAGCCAAGCCTCTAACCCACCTTGTCCTAGCAAACCGTTGTTTGGCTATGTTACCACTTTGCTCAGCCCCTCTTATAGCGTCGTTAGTTGCAGGTGAAGATTGGAGTTTGTTCCTTGTTGGAACATGGATATTTTGTTGGGATATCACAATATCTCTTATTTAATTAATGCATCTATATACTTGGTAAAGGGTGGAAGGCTCGGCCTTATGCCTGGTGTTTTGTTCCACTCTTGCCGCCATAGTTTTCGTCATATCGGTGTTATGTTCCCGGATTTTGCGTTCCTTACATGGTTGGGTTATAATGGGAACCCCTTGACAGTTCGCCTTGAATAAAACTCCTCCAGTAAGGCCCAACATTGGTTTTACCATTTGCCACCTAGACTTTTTCTTTCCCTTGAGTCGGCCAGCTCAAGGGTCATCTTATTTTAACCCCCCGGGCCAGTGCTTCTCTAAGTGTTGGTCCAAACTGAGCGATGTCCGAGGCTACCAGGGGCAACTCTGGGCTGGCTTACCTGACGTCTTGCTTATCCGGTGTGCCCTGAGAACGAGATATGTGCAGCTCCTATCGGGATTTGTCGGACATCTGGGTGGCTTTGCTGGTCTTGTTTTACCATTGTCGAAATGTCTTGTAACCGGGATTCCGAGTCTGATCGGGTCTTCCCGCTAGAAGGAATATCCTTCGTTGACCATGAGAGCTTGTGATGGGCTAGGTTGGGACACCCCTGCAGGGATTTGAACTTTCGAAAGCCGTGCCCGCGGTTATGGGCAGATGGGAATTTGTTAATGTCCGGTTGTAGAAAACCTGAAGTTGATCTTAATTAAAATACATCAACCGCGTGTGTTACCGTGATGGTCTCTTCTCGGCGGAGTCCGAGAAGTGAACACGGTGTTGGAGTTATGTTTGACGTAGGTTGTTCTAGGATCACTTCTTGATCATAGTTGTTCGACCATGCTTTTGCCTTTCTCTTCTCGCTCTCATTTGCGTTGTTAGCCACCAGATATGCTAGTCGCTTGCTGCAGCTCCACCTCATACCTTTTCCCTACCTATAAGCTTAAATAGTCTTGATTGCGAGGGTGTAAGATTGCTGAGTCCCCGTGACTCACAGATACTTCCAAAACCAGTTTGCAGGTGCCGATGTTACCGAGCAGGTGACGCAACCAAGCTCAAGGAGGAGCTCGATGAAGATCTTGTCCTTTGTGTTGTTTCGTTCTAGTTGATCAGTACTGGAGCCCAGTTGGGGTCGATCGGGAATCTGTGTAGCATTTGGGGTAGTCTTCTTTTATTTTGGTTCCATTGTTGGACCTTGATTGTATCTGATTGATGTAATGCTTTATTCATGTAATTGTGTGAAGTGGCGATTGTAAGCCAAATATGTATCTCTTTCCCTTATGTATTACATGGGTTGCGTGAAGATTACCTCACTTGCGACATTGCTTTCAATGCGGTTATGCCTCTAAGTCGTGCTTCGACACGTGAGAGATATAGCTGCATCGAGGGCGTTACAACCCTACCGAATGCCCACAAACGATCTAGAAGAGATCAAGAAGAAGATTAAGAAGTTGTTGGAGAAAGGTTATATTCGAAGGAGTTCATCACCATGGGGAGCCCCATTGCTTTTGGTTGAGAAGAAGGATAAGTCTCTAAGAATGGTTGTTGATTATCGTGCGTTGAATGGAGTGACAATTAAGAACAAGTACCCCCTACCGATGATCAATGATTTATTTGACTAGTCGACAGGAGCTAAAGTGTTTTCGAAGATCGATCTACGATCAGGATATCACTAGCTGAAGATTCGAGAGAAGGATATACCTAAGACAGGTTTCACCACAAGGTACGGGCTTTATGAGTATACGGTCATGTCTTTTGGATTGACTAACGCCCCTGCCTATTTCATGAGTATGTTGAGCAAGGTGTTCATGGAGTTCTTGGATAAGTTCGTTGTGGTGTTCATTGATGATATCTTGGTATACTCGAAGAGTGAAGAGGAGCACAAGGAACATTTACGTTTAGTTCTCGGGAAGCTCAAGGAACATCAGTTTTATGCCAAGTTCAGCAAATGTGAGTTTTGGTTGAAGGAAGTTGGATTCCTTGGACATGTTATATCAGGAGAAGGTATAGCCGTGGATCCCACCAAGGTTCAGTCAGTCACTGAGTGGTTGGCACCCACCTCAGTTGGAGAGATCCGCAGTTTTCTTGGACTCACGGGATACTATTGGAGTTTATTGAGAATTTCTCTAAGATGGCAAAGCCTATGACGACATTGTTGAAGAAGGACACTAAGTTCCATTGGACTGAAGAATGTGAAGCAAGTTTCCAGGAGTTGAAGAAATGTTTGACTACAACCCCAGTGCTGATTCTGCCGGATATACGCAAGGACTTCCAAGTGTATTCCGATGCTTCACGCTTAGGACTTGGAGGAGTACG
Source organism: Triticum urartu (assembly GCF_056163025.1). Classification (NCBI taxonomy): domain Eukaryota; kingdom Viridiplantae; phylum Streptophyta; class Magnoliopsida; order Poales; family Poaceae; genus Triticum; species Triticum urartu. The sequence continues at coordinate 362,372,048 of NC_141874.1, read as the reverse complement.
AATGCAAGATGGAAGAGTGGTTTTGTATGCCTCACGACAACTGAAACCGCATGAGTTAAATTATGCCACACATGATTTGGAGTTAGCAGCTGTATTGCACGCGCGCAAGACCTGGAGACATTTTCTCATTAGAAACCGTTGCGATGTATACAAGGATCACAAGAGTTTGAAGTACATCTTCACAGAGAAGGAGCTGAACCTCAGGCAGAGGATATGGTTAGAACTCATAAAGGATTATGATATGAAGCTGCATTATCATCCAAGAAAGGCCAATGTCGTAGCAGATGCTTTGAGCCGTAAGAGTTATGTCAACACCCTCGTAAGCGAAGGGATGCCAAAGGAGTTAGCCGAGGATCTTAGGGAACTTCGACTGGAAATAGTTCCTAAAGGATTTGTGGCAAAGTTGGAGGTTAAATCAACACTATTGGAAAAGATTCGAGAAGCTCAGAAGGATGACAATGATATCACTGAGATAAAGGAGAAGATGAGTGTAGGGAAAGCCAAAGGGTTTCGTGAGGATGAGCACGGCACCTTGTGGTTTGAGGACCGTATATATGTGCCCAATAATGCAGAGATCATGAAGTTGATATTATAGGAAGCTCATGACTCGCCATACTCGATACACCCTGGAAACACCAAGATGTATTTGGATTTGAAGGAGTGTTTCTGGTGGAATGGTATGAAGAAGGATATTGCCAAGTATGTAGCCATCTGTGATGTATGTCAGAGAGTGAAGGCAGAACATCAGAAGCCAGCAGGATTGCTACAACCTATGCCGATACCCGAATGGAAGTGGGATAAGCTTGGCATGGATTTTATCACCGGATGGCCCAGGACCAAATCAGGATATGATTCTACATGGGTAGTAGTTGATCGCTTGACGAAAGTGGCTCACTTTATCCCCGTAAAAACCACGTATACAAGTGCGAAGTTGGCCAAGATATACATGACCAGGATCGTATGTCTGCATGGAGTTCCGAGGACCATCGTGTCAGATAGAGGAACGCAGTTTACTTCAAAATTTTGGCATCAGTTGCACCTGACCTTGGGTGCCATACTGGAGTTCAGTACAACTTTTCATCCGCAGACAGATGGAAAGACTGAGAGAGTCAATCAGATTCTGGAGGACATGTTGAGAGCTTGTGCATTAGACTACGGATCTAGTTGGGACGATAATTTGCCCTACACAGAGTTCTCATACAACAACAGCTACCAGGCCAGTTTGAAGATGGCAGCATTCGAAGCATTGTATGGGAGAAGATGCAGAACACCGTTGATGTGGGATGAAGTTGGAGACCGCCAGTTGTTTGGACCAGATTTGATTAAGGAATCCGAAGAGAAGGTTAAACTAATTCGAGATAGACTGAAGGTAGCTCAGTCTCGACAGAAGAGTTATGCAGATTCAAAACGCAAGGAGGTAGTCTATGAAATTGGAGACAGAGCGTATCTACGAGTGTCACCTCTTCGAGGTGTTAAACGTTTTGGTGTTAAGGGGAAATTAGCCCCGAGATTTGTGGGACCGTACCATGTTCTGGAATGCATGGGAGAAGTTGCCTACAAGTTGGACTTACCCGAAGGACTGTCAGGAGTACATGATGTGTTTCATGTTTCCTAGTTGAAGAAGTGTCATGCGGAGATGGCCGACATTCCTCTGAGAGATACAGTGCCCCTGGAAGCAATTCAGTTGGACAGTGATTTGACGTATGAGGAGAAGCCTGTCAAGATTCTAGAGTTTGCTAGCCGAGTTACTCGCAGCAAGGTTATCAAATTTTGCAAAGTTCAGTGGAGCCACCATACCGAGGATGAAGCCACCTGGGAACGAGAGGATGATCTTCGACAAAACCACCCACACCTATTTCCTAGCCAACCCAAATCTCGAGGGTGAGATTCATCTTAAGGGGGGTAGGTTTGTAACATCCCAAATTTTCAATTTGGAATGTTATACGTAGGTCATTCATGCATATCATATTTTATTTGCTTTTCATTTTGTGATCCTCGAAATTCTAAGCAACTCAAGGACCCTTGGAGAGAGTTGGGGATTTCACGGTTTTCATATTTGAATTTTATCAAATATCAAAACGAGGATCAGTTGTTTTATTATGTTTCTCTCCAAAAATATTTCATATTAAAATATATGAGAGGAGATAATTTGACTTCTCCAAAATAAGCGAAATATTGGAGGAAAAAATATATTAAAATCAACCTTTTGATTTTATTCGGATTTTTTGCTATTTTTATTTGCATAGGAAAAAAATATGCATTTTCAAAAATTGCATTTTAGGCCAAGAAAATGTTCACCTTGTTCTAAATATTCTATTTAGAGGGTGAAAATTTGTTTTGGTATTTTTTAGTTTTTTTATTTTTTTCTAGGATTTCTTTTTGGCGGAATATGTTTAAAAAAAGAGGAAGCCCGCCGGACCAAACTGGGTCGCGGCCCAGCTGGCCCAGCCAGCCCCGCGCCGCCGTCATCTTCGAGCCGGACTCGTCGAGGGAGTCCGAGCCGCCGCCGCCGCCATGGCCTCGCCGCCTCCCGCAAGCCCCCTCCCCTCCCCTTTTAAAAGCCGGTCCCGGCGCCCCCTTGGAGCCCCAAGCTGCCACCGCCTCCAGCCCCCGCAAGCCGCGCCGCCAGCCCGCCGCCTCGCACCGCCGCACGTCGCCGCTTGCCGCCTGCTGCTGTGCCGCCGCCAAGCCCTGCCGTGCCGACCTCCGCCGCCCCGCGCTGCACCCCGCCGTCGCCCGCGCCGCCTCCCGCTCGCCGAAAGCCGCCGGAGCCACGCCGGAGTTTGAATCTCACCGTTCGGTTTTTTTCGGTTTATGTAAAAACCGCCGTTTTAAAAAAACCCTACTTACGTTTTTAGACCGATTTGTTGGTTTTCTCGGTTTAGTTTATTCAACGGACGAGTCCGTACGTTCGTTTTAACGAACGGTTTTCGCCCGTTAGTCACAGACAACGAACGTTCGTTCGTTAGCCTGTTCTTCCATTTTTCTTTTTCTCGGGTTTTTCGTGATTATTTTCGATCGTGATTTCTGATCCAATTTTTGTTTTAGTTTTTCTTTTTGCTCATTTATCGGAATTAGGTGACTCAAGCGCCTAGATCTTTGTCTCGAAGCCCTCTTTCCGTTTAACCAACTTGAACAAGATTTTGGTACTGTAAAATTTGACTTCAGTCCAGATAAGTAACCAGATCTTGTTTCTTTCGCATTTTGTGTTTTGTTACTCCGTTTGTTTGATTCTTTTTGCAAACCGGAGTTCTTAAGTTGAAGTTTCTCGTTAGATCTTCTTATTTGAGTTTTACCCGTGCATCTTTGTTTGATTGCTTATGTATGCTATTGTTTGTCTGCGATAGAACGCTCGGAGTGCGAATCATGCTACTACGAGTCTCTAGGTTTCACGGATCATCAGCATGGCAAGTAACACTGTGATCATACCCCTTTATTACCCAGTTTTTTATGCATTAGTTCCAATCCTCAAACACTGCATGATTAGGATGTGATTAACTTATGGGTTTGGGAAGTAGATGATGAGGTAGAACCTAATACCTGTTTTACTATCAAACCCTCGGGAGTTACCTCTACGTTGCTTATATTGCTATGCTATGCTTGTAGACGTGGTTTGGGTTTGAGTGTATCCATGACAGATGTGAGATTGTTAATTAATGGTTCAACTTAAAGTGGCAACTTTAATACACATCTGGGTGGATTGCTTGTTTGGGCACCTGGAGAATCTAGTGTTGTCCTAGGATATCCCGGAGTACCTGTGTGATCATCCTACGGTCCGCCACCCAGGCTCAAAGGGATCTTAAGAATTACTCATGCTAGAAACTTCCGTGTGCAGCCACAAGCCATTATGGGCTCTGGCATAGTATGAGTAAGTTGTGTGACCTCTTTCAGTGGGCTAGCGGATGTAGAGGGAAAGTAGGTGTAACTGTCCACCCAGAGTAAAGAGTAAATGCTTCTGAAAGACTTTGTCTCAGTCATTCGTTTCTCAAACATCACGTAGTACGAGAAATCCAACGGAGGAGATCGAGTCTTGTGGGGAAAAGTGCACAAACCTCTGCAGAGTGTACAATCTAATCATGGTTAGCCGTGTCCCCGGTTATGGACATCTTGAGTATCTAGTACTTGGATTTTCCTATTGTATCTCATCACTCTAAATTAATTTGTTGGGTTAATGAACTACTTTAATTGGGATTGAGTTGGAGGAACCTTCTCAATGTTGTTTCAACTACCATGATAGTTAAAATAAAACTTATTCCTTTGTTGTAGGGAAAAATTGGCTTTTCACAAAAAACATTATAACCATACAACCTCCACCAACCAAATATGCATATAGTGTTAGCATTATTTCTGTTCATTGCTCTACTGTGTTACATTGCCAGCATATTCCATGTGCTGACCCGTTTTCGGGCTGCAACATATCACATTGCAGACTTTTCAGAGGAGGAGTAAGGTTCGCTAGATCGTTGCTGTGCAGCTCAGCTATGCCGTTGGAGTTGATGGACTCACTTTATCTTCCAAGCCTTCCGCTATTATCATATTAGATGGCCTTAAGCCATATTTATTGTGATAAGTTCTCTTTTGGAGACATTCGATGTAATAAGTGTGTGATTGCTACTATGTTATAAGTCCTTCGAGTACTGTGTGTGTCAACATTACCGATCCAGTGATGACACTGAAGCATAGAGACTTAACCGTTTGAGGTCGGGTCGCTACACCTGGGAAATGCTAGCCAATCCAAAAAAGTAAAAGAGAAAGGAAATCTACAAAGAGAAGAAAAAACTAGTGAGGGTGATGGAACCGGTCTAGCCGTAGAAGCGCTGAAGCTGAGCTACGTTCCATGGGTTCAGTTCAAGGTGATTGTCCGTTGGGTTGCAGAGGCGATACGCTCGTCCTGCAAGCACCTCATCAATTATGAAGGGACCCTCCCTTTTAGGTGAGAGCTTATTCTTATGCTTCCCCGGGAGGTGTAAAATGAGTTCGCCCACATTATATGCCTTCGCCTGAACTTCCCTACTTTGGTAGCGTCAGGCCTGCTGTTGATAAAAAGTAGAGTGGGTCCGAGCTATATCGCCTCTCCTTCCAGTGCATCCAGGTCATCCTGCCGATCTAGCTCAGCCTCCTTCTCTTCGTACATGCGCACTCTGGGCGCGTCATGGATGAGGTCACAGGGGAGGACTGCTTTTGCCGCGTATACCATAAAAACGTGTGTATCCCATTGATCGATTAGGGGTGGTGCGCAGGCCCCACAATACGGAGTCAATGGCAGTCAGATTCTTTCAGGGAACGGACCAGTCGGGGTTTAATGCCTCTTAGGATGAGTCCATTGGCCTGTTCGACCTGTCCATTGGTCTGTGGGTGATATCCGAGGCATAATCGAGCTTAATGCCCATGTTAGCGCACCAGTCCTTTACCTTCTGGGCCATGAAATTGGATCCATTGTCCGTTATTATGATGTATGGGACACCCTAATGGTGGACCAAACCGGATATAAAGTCGATGACCAGTCCAGACATGGCTTAAGTTACTGGGTTTCGCCTCAATCCACATAGTGAATTTGTCGACCATGACTAGTAGATATTTCTTTTTCTTGGTCCCCCCTTTAAGTGGTCCAACCTGAAGGAAATATGCCCTAGAGGCAATAATAAAGTTGTTATTTATATTTCCTTATATCATGATAAATGTTTATTATTCATGCTAGAATTGTATTAACCGGAAACTTAGTACATGTGTGAATACATAGACAAACAAAGTGTCACTAGTATGCCTCTACCTGACTAGCTCGTTGATGAAAGATGTTTAAGTTTCCTAGCCATGGACAAAGAGTTGTCATTTTATAAACGGGATCACATCATTAGAGAATGATGTGATTGACTTGACCCATCCGTTAGCTTAGCACTTTGATCGTTTAGTTTACTGCTATTGCTTTCTCCATAACTTATACATGCTCCTATGACTATGAGATTATGCAACTCCCGAATACCGGAGGAACACTTAGTGTGCTATAAAACGTCACAACATAACTGGGTGACTATAAAGATGCTCTACAAGTGTCTCCGATGGTGTTTGTTGAGTTGGCATAGATCGAGATTAGGATTTGTCACTCCATGTATCGGAGAGGTATCTCTAGGCCCTCTCGGTAATGCACATCACTATAAGCCTTGCAAGCAATGTAACTAATGAGTTAGTTACGGGATGTAGCATTACGGAACGAGTAAAGAGACTTGCCGGAAAGGAGATTGAACTAGGTATTAAGATACCGACGATCGAATCTCTAGCAAGTGACATACCGATGACAAAGGGAACAACATATGTTGTTATGCAGTTTGACCGATAAAGAACTTCGTAGAATATGTAGGAACCAATATGAGCATCCATGTTCCGCTATTGGTTATTTACCGGAGATGAGTCTCGGTCATGTCTACATAGTTCTTGAACCCGCAGGGTCCGCACGCTTAACGTTCGGTGACGATCGGTATTATGAGTTTATGTGTTTTGATGTAACAAAGGTAGTTCGGAGTCCCGATGTGATCACGGACATGACGAGGAGTCTCATAATGATCGAGACATGAAGATTGATATATTGGAAGCCTATGGTTGGACATCGGAATGGTTCTGGATGAGTTCGGGCATTTACCGGAGTACCGGGAGGTTACCGAAACCCCCGGGGAGTATATGGGCCTTATTGGGCCTTAGTGGTAAAGAGGAGAGGAAGGGAAAAGTGGAGGGTGCCCCCTAGCCCAATCCGAATTGGGTGGGCGGCCGGCCCCCCTTCCTTCCTTCTCTCTTCTCTCCTACTCCTACTAGGGAAAGGGGGGAATCCTACTCCCAGTGGGAGTAGGACTCCCCCTAGGGCGCGCCATAGAGAGGGACGGCCCTCCCCTCCTCCACTCCTTTATATACGGGGGAGGGGGGCACCCCATAGACATACAAGTAGATCTCTTAGCCGTGTGCGGTGCCCCCCTCCACAGATTTCCACCATGGTCATATCGTTGTAGTGCTTAGGCAAAGCCCTGCGTCGGTAACTTCATCATCACCGTCATCACGCCTTCGTGCTAACGAAGCTCTTCCCCGACACTCAGCTGGATCTAGAGTTCATGGGACGTCACCGAGCTGAACGGAGAAGCCCGGTGGGTTAAAGCCCACAGATGAGCGTGGCAGAAGCAGGACCACAGGCAGCTCGCAGCGGCGATTCTGGATGCAACACCCGCAAGACAACGAGCCGGTGGTTTAAAGCGGCACTGTGGTTACTTAGAGCAGAGGCGTGGGTGCTTGGTAATGAAGGCGACGACCGTGGCCATGGAAGATCGAAAACCGCGGTCTAGAGGCGAGGTGAACCAGCAGGTCGACGGAGGCGGCGCCGAGGAGCACTAAAATGGGGCGACTCATGGAGGAGTGGCAAGGTGGTTACACTGTAGTGGCGGGTCGAAGAAGAATGCAGCGGCTCAGTGAGGGACAGCCGATTCGAGGCACACTGAGGCGGCCTGCCGGCGAGGCGCGGCTGAGCCAGCGTCAGGTTGAAGAGGAACGGGCGGTTGAATGCTTGACGTGGAGTACCCGCAGTGGCAGGAAGAGCCACAATGGAGGAAGTAGATTCAATGGCGAAGGTGAGCCGGCGTGGGCGTGCTCAGAGACGGGTCGTGGCCAAGCAGCTCCAAGCGGCACCGTAGCAGAGGCGGGTTAAGGCCAAGGCAATTTGACAAGGCTGCAACCGTGGAAATGGGAGGCCACGGCCACGGTGGCAGAGGTAACTCGCTGCGGCACTGCTCCAAGGCGTGGGCGGTTCGCCCATGGCAGATCATGATGGCTCAAAGCAGCAGAGGCGGTACCCGCGGGTCGACAACGGTGGCAGGCCGCTTAGCGCGGGATCGATGGAAATAGAAGGTGACCTGGCGCAGTGGCGGTTCATAAGTGCAGCGGCGGCGGCGGCAGGGCCCAGGCCGGCCGTAACGGTTTAGAGGCGAGTCACTGCGGCGGTTCAGCATCGCAGGCTGGTGATGCAGTGAGTCATAACAACGGTGGAGGTGACCCGGCTGGGGTGATTCATAAACCGGCCGCGGGCAGCGTGAGTCGGCCAGAGGCAAAGGCCGCAGCAGTGAAGGCATCTGGCGGCTAAAGGCGCGTGCAACGAGTAACGCTGCGGTAGCGGCAGCAGCTCGACACAGCGGCCCAAGATGACCACTTTGAAACAGAGGTAAGGCCAAACCGGGGTTAGCAGCTTCTACACTCGAAGTGGCGTTGTGTGATGATGGTTGTAGTTTCCATCTCCATTAGATTTGATTGATTCTCTGGGCTCGAACCTGAAGCATGGTCGCAATCTGCACTGTCTTTTGTTTGATCTCAGAGAGCCATATCAATTTAACTCCAGCAGGATTTGTACAGTACAAAGAGCAGGAGCCCCAATGTATTTAACCCTCTGTATTGTACATGCGCGGGAAAACATATAGTCTGATCCAGCCGTTGTAAAACTTTGCAGTGGAATTCCTGAAGAATCTTTGACCTGGTGACTTGCTGTGCCGTATGAAGGCGAAAACTTCAACTTGTCTCAATCTAGTCTGGCACATGCTTTCTCAACGAGGTGGCTTGGTATGGCCACAGGAGCAGTGAGTCGACGAAGCGGGGGACCACGATGGCGGTTTGAGGCAAGGCGACCGTGAGCGACTTGCAGCAGATATAAGCAGCGTGGTCAAAGCGGAGAGCGGCAGCGCCGGCTCGACCACGGCGGCTTATGGCAGTAGAGGACGGTAGAGACGAGCTGGTGTTGGAGTACAGTAGCCAGCGTGCCTCGGCAGGTCAACGGCGCAGGCGAACCAGGCGGGTCCACGGCAAAGGCGAGCCGCTGGCTTGGAGTTACCCCAGAAGCGAGGTAAGGCCGCAGTAGTGGCATGCCGTCAACTCGGAGGTAGCTCAGAGCGGTTCGGAGACGGCTTGGCAACTTAGCAGAACGACGCTTGGAGCGGTGGGTTAAAGCCATGGCGGGTTGACCGGGGCGGCGTCTTGACAAGGCGGAGGTGGGTCGCGGTGAACCTCGGCAGAAGAGCAGACCGGCCCCGAGAAAAGGTAGGCCCGGCTCGGAACGGCTTCGGGTGTAACTTGACGCACCACAACAGGGGCGACTTAGCAAAAAACGACACCGACCACTAGTTGAAAACCATCTTGACTCCACGCGTGACTCAACAAGTAGTAGTAATTAGCTCTTTTTGGCAGCGATTTAGAGGCTGAGTCATGGTTAGTTTGACTCCGCTGTCACTTATGTCAGCGACCGTAGCAAAAACTGATGCCTTCGGTTTAGAAGGATCACCGGATCCTCAGTGACTTAACCCTAGTTTCCCTTGAACTCAAAACCTCTCCCGGGCATTAGATCGACTGCTGTTTTAGACTGATAAACTAAAAACTGATGCAAATCTTTCCAAGCCGGTTTCTCTTCATCCGGAAAATTATGAACTTCTCGAACCCTGAGAAAAGATCCCTCCAAGAACTCATCACCATCGTGCGCAGGCCCCACGGTGGGCGCCAACTGTCGTGGAATTGTTACGGCAGATGTCCTAGTGTGAGGACTTAGTCGTGAGGCCAACGCATCTATGTGGTAGCTTGAGAGGGGTTGATCGGAATCGAGAGACGCAACACAAGACAAGGATTTAGACAGCTTTGGGCCCCGGGAAACATCATCCGGTAACGACCCTACATGCTGTTTGTGGTTAGGTCTTATTATCATCATGAGGGAGTCGCCGTAAACCGGCTCTCCTAGTTATGTCTAGCCTTAAGATTCTCCTCTCTTCTCTTGGGGTGCCCTGCCCCTCCTTATATAAGTTCAAGGTGCGGGTCACATGTAGAGTCCATCTCGGACTAAGACTTAAACTATTCAGACTTCTCTTCATGGGCTTCTTAACATCTTGGGCTTCTTAACGTCTCGGGCTTATTAACCCCAAGCGACTCTGTCTGCTGGGTTATGACTGTCTGCCGGGTTACCATCTGACTTACCATCTGACTTATCATCTGTCGGGTTATGATCTGACTTAACATCTGCCGGGTTATGATCTCACTTAACATCTGCCGGTTTATGATCTGACTTAACATCTGCCTTATCATCTGCCTTAACATCTGCCGGGTTACGATCTGACTTAACATCTACCGGGTTATGATCTGACTTAACATCTGCCTTAACATCTACTGGGTTATGATCTGACTTAACTGTCCCAGCTGGGTCATAACTTCCTCCGGGTCATATTGCGGGGTATATCCCCGACAGTGGTAGTTGTTTTGATCTTGCTGAAAAAATAGAAACTTTTGTGCCCAGGAAAATAATTTTCATTTGTTACAGAAGCGTGATTTTAATCTGATTCGTTTTGCACAAGATTGGTACACAAATTTCCCAGGTTATCCTAATTTTTCAGAATTTTTGGAGTTACAGAAGTATTCTAGAGTTACCGATTACTTCAGGCTGTTCTGTTTTTGACAGATTCTGTTTGTATATGTTGTTTGCTTATTTTGATGAATCTGTGGATAGTATCGGGGGGGTATGAACCATGGAAAAGTCGGAATATAGTAGATATTACACCAATATAAATGAAGAATGATTTCACAACATAACCAAAAGTGGTGATTTATTTTCTTATACTAACAGAACTTATGAGATTTTCTGTTGAGTTTGTGTTGTGAAGTTTTCAAGTTTTGGGTAAGGATTTGATGGACTATGGAATAAGGAGTGGCAAGAGCCTAAGCTTGGGGATGCCCAAGGCACCCAAAGGTAATATTCAAGGACAAACAAGAGCCTAAGCTTGGGGATGCCCCGGAAGGCATCCCCTCTTTCGTCTTCATCTATCAGTAACTTTACTTGAGGCTATATTTTTATTCACCACATGATATGTGTTTTGCTTGGAGCGTCTTGTATTATATGAGTCTTTGCTTTTTAGTTTGCCACAATAATCCTTGTTGTACACACCTTTTGAGAGGGACACGCATGAATCGTGATTTATTAGAATACTCTATGTGCTTCACTTATATCTTTTCAGCTAGGTAATTTTGCTCTAGTGCTTCACTTATATCTTTTTAGAGCACTGATACGTCTCCAACGTATATATAATTTATGAAGTATTCATGCTGTTATTTTATCATTCTTGGATGTTTTACAATCATTTTTAGCAACTTTATATCATTTTTTGGGACTAACCTATTGACCCAGTGCCCAGTGCCAGTTGCTGTTTTTTGCTTGTTTTTTACATTGCAGGAAATCAATATGAAATGGAGTCCAAACACTGCGAAACTTTTTGTGGATTTTTTGGACCAGAAGACCAACAGTGGGCCAAAGAAGCACCTGGGTGGTGCCCCAAGGGGGGCACAGCCCACCAGGGCGCGCCTGGGGGCCCAGGCGCGCCCAGGTGGGGTGTGCCCACCTCGGTGGACTCCCGCACCCCTTCTTTGCACTATAAATTCCCAAATATTCCAAAACCATTCGGGGTTAACCTAGATCAAAAATTCCACCGCCGCAGGACTCCATAGCCACCGAAAACCAAGCTAGACCCATCCCGGCACCCTGCCAGAGGGGGGAATCATCTCCGGTGGCCATCTTCATCATCCCGGCGGCCACCACGATGAGGAGGGAGTAGTCCACCCTCGGGGCTGAGGGTTTGTACCAGTAGCTATGTGATTAATCTCTCTCTCGTGATCCATATCATCGGCTTTGTTAATATAGTCGGATCATATGATGTTTCTCCCCTATACACTATTGTTGTGATGAATTGAATCTTTACCCTTTGAAGTTTTGTGATGTCGGATTGAATGTTCATATTTGAGAACACATGATGTATGTCTTACGGTATGAATACTTGAGGTGACAATGGGGTATCATATTGATTCACTTGATATACGTTATGGCACTCAACTTGCGGATTCTCGCGCTGATATTGGTGTAATCTATCCATAGGGGTTGATGCATGTTTTTATTATCTTTTCTCTGATAGAAACTTTGGGGTCTCTTTGTAGTTCTTTGTGTGGATTGAGTATTATGAATATTAATATGCTTTGGTGTTATTCTATTATGAACTCTAGGATAGATCGAACGGAAAAAATAGCTTTGCGATATTTTAGTACGAACTCTTGAATAGATCGAGCGCAAAGAATAGCTTTGAGGTGGTCTTGTACCCTACCAACAATTTCTATCTTTTTTTCTCCGCTAATAGGAACTCGGGAGTGATTCTTTGTTGCACTTTGAGGGATAATCATATGATCCAACTATGTTAGCACTGTTGGGAGATTGCACTAGTGAAAGTACAGACTCTACGCCTTGTTTTTAAGCATTGCAATACCGTTTTTGTGCTCGTTTACTATTTGCTACCTTGCTATTTTTATTTATTCAGACTATAAAAATATATTCGACCATCAATATTACACTTTTATCACCATCTCTTCGCCGAACTAGTGCACCTATACAATTTGCCATTGTATTGGGTGTGTTGGGGACACAAGAGATTTCTTCTATTTGATTGCAGGGTTGTTTGTGAGAGACTATCTTCATCCTACACATCTCACGGATTGATAAACCTTAGGTCATCCACTTGAGGGAAAATTGCTACTGTCCTACAAAACTCTACGCTTGGAGGCCCAACACGTGTCTACAATAATAAAGTTGCGTAGTAGACATCAAGCTCGTTTCTAGCACCGTTGCTGGGGAGGTGAGTGCTTGAAGGTATATCTTTAGATCTTGCAATTGAATATTTTAGTTTCTTTTTTTATCACTAGTTTGGTTTATAAAAAGAAAACTACAAAAAATGGAATTGAGGTTGCATCATATTATTAATCATCTTTATAACATCTTTCTTGAAAATGATGGTTCAGAAAATTGTGCTCAATTGTTAGAAGAAGAAGTCAATAAAATGTTTGGCACAAAATATTTGAATGATGAGCATGATTGCAATGTTGTTAGTATAAATTCTTTGAATATCCAAAATGCTAATGATGATTGCACAAGTCATGACAAAAATGTTTCTTATAACATGTCAATTTTTGCGGAGTGAATTGGGAATGCATTTGCACACCAAAAAGGGAAGATAGATTTTGTAAAAAGCATAAATATTTAGAAATGAAAAGTTGCAAGAGAGGCTAGATGGTTGTGCTGAAAGATGTAATTTTTTCTCCATCCTTGTGAACTTTGCAATGAATGTGGTCATTTAAATATCCAATGCAATTTGTTTCAATCAAATCGTGTCCAAAAATTGTGATAACTTGATTTCCCTTGAGCATCATAAAGAGCTTAGTCTTCTTTTGGGGTATGAAGAAATGAAACATATAACTAAGGGTTTCCCAAATCCCAAGAGATTTCTTGATTTTGATCTAGAGGAAATTTATATGTCTTGTACGGTAAATTGCATTGAGAATCCTTATATTGCCAACTATCAAAAGACAAGAAAACAAATAGAATATGAAGAGAGTACTAATGAAAGGGAAAATATTTCCCAATACCCTCCTAGTGTTTATTATGATGAATCAGGTAATGAGGAGGAGCTCCCTATCCAATCAATCTCTGCAACAAGAAGCTTGAAAGAATTAATTAAACCCACACATGATGTGGTGAAGAAGAAGAAAAGAAGAAAGAATAAAGGTAAAAAGGTATCTCTCCCAAATAATGTTTCTCCTATCACCATTGTGCCTCATGAAAGTGAATCAAATATGTTGATGGAGGATGATGATATTGAATATGATTTTGTGATACCTACTACTTGTTGTAATGATTATGATTGGGAAGACAACGATATCCCTTATGATCTTGAAAATCTATTTAGCACTTGCTTGGAAGAACATGATAATAATGTTTGCTATACTATTGGTGCCATTCATGCTATTGATAAGAATGGTTGTGATGACATGCAAAACCACAAGCTTGGGGATGCTATGTTTAATGAGTATGATATGTTTGAAGATTTATTTACTGAAAATAATGCTTGTCCTAAGCTTGGGGATGCTTTGCTTAATGAATATGATCCTTTGATTCCTTCTACTTTTGATAAGAAAATTTATTATGATGATAGCATGCCTCCTATTTATGATGATTACATTGATAAAAGTGGGTTTGGAGTCAACTCTAGGTAGTAGTGATCCCACTATTTTGGAGGGTGTTGAATCTTATTACAATATTGATGAAAGTGGATTTGGAGAGGTCATGACTCTATTTAGTGATACATCCACTATTTTGAAAGAGGTTTCAATTGACTTTAACGATGAAGTTGCTAACTATGATGATTATTATGATGACATCTATGCCATAAAGAGTGATAAATCTTCTATGTTGGAGCATCATGAAAAGAGTGCTGTATGTGATAGTTATATTGTTGAATCCATTCATGATGTTTCTGAAAATTATTATGAGGAAGGAACTTATGCTCTTACATATCTCAATAATATCAAGTTTCTTCTCTATGTGTTGATTGTTTTGAAGTTGCACTTGTTTTGCCTTCCCATCCTAGTTGATTCTTGTTCCCATAAGTTGTTTGCTCACAAAATCCCTATGCATAGGAAGTGGGTTAGACATAAATGTGCTACTTATATGCTTCATGATGCTCTCTTCATGTTTCAATTCTTATTTTTTATGCGAGCATCATTGAAATCATCATGCCTAGCTTAAAAGGCATTAAAGAAAAGCGCTTGTTGGGAGACAACCCAACACTTTTACCTACTGTTTTTGTGTGTTCACATTATTATGCTACCGTATTTATCATGTTTTATTGCTTTCGTTTCAATAAAGTGCCAAGTAAAGCCTTTAGGATCATGTTGGGTGATAGTTGCTTTGATCTTGCTGAAAAACAGAAATGTTTGCGCTCACAAAAATAATTCTAGTTTTTAACCTAAGAGCGCTTTTGAGTTTATTCTTTTTGCACAAGATTAATATACAAATTGCTCACGTGGTCCTACTTTTTCAGAATTGTTGGAGTAGTGGAAGTATGGTTGGAGTACAGATTACTACAAACTGTTGTATTTTTGACATATTCTGTTTTCAATGCATAGTTTGCTTGTTTTCTAGTTTCTATGGCTTATATTGCTCAATACAAATTGTGGAAATGCGAAAATGCTCTTTAGAGCTCGGGCTCCATGGAGCCCGAGTTTGACTTGGTCAAAATTCAAACTTTCACATTTCAATTTTTTTTGAAAAAAATTACACACATACTTAGAGACATAAAGCATATGTGTTAGGGTTTGATCCCTAGTATCCACTATGTTCTGAGATTGATGTTGCTATGACTTTGCTATGCTTAATGCTTGTCACTAGGGCCCGAGTGCCATGATTTCAGATCTGAACCTATTATGTTTTCATCAATATATGAGTGTTCTTGATCCTATCTTGCAAGTCTATAGTCACCTATTATGTGTTATGATCCGTTAACCCCAAAGTGACAATAATCGGGATACTTACCGGTGATGACCGTATTTTGAGGAGTTCATGTACTCACTATGTGTTAATGCTTTGTTCCCTCTATTAAAAGGAGGCCTTAATATCCCTTAGTTTCCGTAAGGACCCCGCTGCCACGAGAGGGTAGGACAAAAGATGTCATGCAAGTTCTTTTCCATAAGCACGTATGACTATGTTCGGAATACATGCCTACATTATATCAATGAACTGGAGCTTGTTCTGTGTCACCCTAGGTTATGACTGTTACATGATGAACCGCATCCGGCAGAATTCTCCGTCACTGATCCATTGCCTACGAGCTTTCCATATATTGTTCTTCGCTTATTTACTTTCCCGTTGCTATTGCTATCATCACTACAAAATACGAAAAACATACTTTTACTACTGTTATCCTTTGCTACCGTTACCACTACTATCATATTACTTTGCTACTAAACACTTTGCTGCAGATATTAAGTTTCCAGGTGTGGTTAAATTGACAACTCAGCTGCTAATACTTGAGAATATTATTTGGCTCCCCTTGTGTCGAATCAATAAATTTGGGTTGAATACTCTACCCTCAAAAACTGTTGCGATCCCCTATACTTGTGGGTTATCACTCACCACCCCAGAGGGAAAAAGGATCAAGTATGTATCTAGGCATGCGCCTAGGAGGAGCCAAGTAAATACCCTCACAGGAGTTGTTCAGGAGGAAGTGCCTGTAGTGAAGGATTACCCAGATGTTTTTCCAGAGGAGTTACCAGGCATGCCACCGGATCGAGACATTGAGTTTTTGATAGAGCTATTGCCAGGTACCGGGCCAATATCAAATAGACCCTTGTAACGCCCCGAGACTGATGTGCCAGGTGTCCTCTAGTTATTCGTTGTTGTTGCCTTATCATTGCTTGCGTGTCATGCATTGCATATCATGTCATCATGTGCATTTCATTTGCATACATGTATGTCTGATGCATCCGAGCATTTTCCCCGTTGTCCGTTTTGCAATCCGGCGCTCCTATGTCACCCGGTGCCCCTTTCTACCTCTTTTCATGTGTGTGGGGGTTAAACATTTCCGGATTGGACCGAGACTTGTCATGCGGCCTTGGTTTACTACCGGTAGACCGCCTGTCAAGTTTCGTACCATTTGGACTTCGTTTGATACTCCAACGGATAACCGAGAGACCGAGAAGGCCTCGTTTGTGTTGCAGCCCAACACCTTTCCAATTTGGCCCAAAACCCACCTAAACCTCCTCCATCATCTCGGTTGGCCGAAAACCGCACCTCATTTGGACTCTCCTAGCTCCCTCTACCTATAAATATGTGACCTCCCCCGAAAATTCCGCGGTACAAACCTTAGATCTCTCCTCTCCGCGTCGCCGGACAAATTTTCCACCGACGGACATGTCCGCCGCCGCCTGCGTCGAATCGGAGGCCGCCATCTGTCTGCCCCGCCCTCTCTCCTCAGCCCCGCCGCCGGCCTGCGGGACCCAGATCGGGCCCGCGCGAGCCCCCACCGCCACCGTCGTCCGCCCGTTTCGGCCCGCCGCCTCCTCATCGGATTTGTGCCGCCTACTCGTCGGACTTGCGCCGCCTACTCGCCGGGGTGCCTCGTCGCC
Organism: Triticum urartu; assembly: GCF_056163025.1. Classification (NCBI taxonomy): domain Eukaryota; kingdom Viridiplantae; phylum Streptophyta; class Magnoliopsida; order Poales; family Poaceae; genus Triticum; species Triticum urartu. The sequence continues at coordinate 362,355,056 of NC_141874.1, read as the reverse complement.
GCGCCCCTTCGTGCTCGCCAGCGTCGGCAGCCGCCCGCCGGAGCCGCGGCCCGCCGCCACCGCCTCCCGCGGAGGAGCCCGCAACCACCGCCGCCCGTCTCCCGTGCCTACGCCGCCTCCCGCTCGCGGCCGAGCCCCTTTGCCGCCCCGGGCGCCATCGCCGGCGCGGCCATCCGCCGCCCTGACCACGCTACTCCGGCGCCGCCCGACCTCGCCACGGCCGCCTGCTACCTCCTTGTCGCCGGCGCCCTCTCCGGCCACCGGATCCGGCCCTACTCCGGCTTCCTCCTTGTTCTCCTTCTCCGGCGACGACAAAAAACTTCGGCGAACTGCTACAGTGATTCCGCCGAGATTCGGATGTGGATCTGGAAGAACACGGTTGACTTTTTATCCCCCGAAACCCTAATTTTTGGCAATTTTCATCATGCTATAACTCTGCATCTGTAGCTCTGATTTATGCATGTAGCATATCAAAATGTTTGACTCGACAAGTACATCATTTCATCTCATTGCATCATTTTAATTTGAGCTCATCTTGTTGCCTGAAATGCTGTTGGAAGAGAGCTATGTGAGGTATTTGTCAGATCTGTTTCAGCAAATGGCATTTTGTCATTTTTTCCATGATTAATGTGTGCATGCTATGACCCTGAGCTCTACATGTATTTTGTTATATGCCATGCCATCTTTATAGTGGTGCTTGCCATGTATTTTTGTGATATTTGTGGTGACTAGCACAAGCTTGCAAAGTAGCGTAATCGGTAATGCAGATTTCAGGGACTTAGAATTTCACTAAGTCCTTGTCCTGATTTTGTTGATATGCCATATGTTCATGTTGTTTACTAGTGATCCGTGCCTCTTTTGAGGATGATCAGTAAGGATGTGTTGTTAACATTGTGGTGCTATATCCATCCATGTCTTTGCTTGCATTTATGGAGCAACCTAGCTTGAGTCAATCGAGCTCTACTTTTGCTATATCGTGATCCTGGTAGATTGTTGATATGTTTAGCGATTGTGCCGAGGATGTTGCTATTGATCCGTGCATGCTATGTTTTGTTCTTGCCATGTCTAGCTTCTATGCCATGTATTCTTGATGGGTGTATGCTTAGTTTGTCATGCCATGCTTTGTAGTGAGTGCATCGAGCTCGTAAACATGCCTACTCGTTAACTGTTTTGCATGCTCCAGTTTTTCACTAAGTCTGAGATCTGTTTATGCTTTTGCCATGTTCACATGCTTGCAATTGTATTTTCTGATCCCTTTTGGCTCAAGGTCACTAAGGGACTTTTGCTAAGTGCTTTGAGTAGCCTCATGCCATGCCTTGCTTTGCCATGTTAAGTTCCTGTAGCATGTAGTTTTCATGTTCTAAAGTGTGCTTCCTGATGATAAATTCCAGACTTGTGTTAATTTCACTAAGTCTGAAAGCTGTTATCATTTGCTCTTTTGCCATGCTTGTTTGAACCTGTTAGTGGATAAATTAGCCGTAGCTCAGTGTTCATCTTTTGTCAAGCATCATGAGTGGATCCCTGCCATGTATTTTGTTGCCATGTTTGAGTGCTGTAGCATATTTAACTTGTTGCATTTAGATGGCTACTTGCTGATTATCACAGACCGGTGCCATATTTGTTTTGCTTGCCATTTCCAACCCGTGCATCCGATTCCGGTGATCTTTATATCGCTTTCAACCGAAATCACCTCATCTTTCTAGTGGCACTCTTGGATTTCCATGTTGAGGCCAGATTCAATCATTCTGTGTCAAATCATGCATATGCACCGCATACCGCATCCCGCATATCATATCATGTTCATGTGTTGGTTGTTTACTATGTTGTGTGCTTTTTTCCGGTGTTGCTTCTCCGGGTTGGTTCTGGTAACGTCGCGTTTGTGAGGACCGGTTCGACTACGTCTGTTTGCCTTCTTCATGGACTCATTCTTGCTATGCCTATGCTGCGATACCTACCACTTGCTTATCATGCCTCCCATATTGTTGAGCCAAGCCTCTAACCCACCTTGTCCTAGCAAACCGTTGTTTGGCTATGTTACCACTTTGCTCAGCCCCTCTTATAGCGTCGTTAGTTGCAGGTGAAGATTGGAGTTTGTTCCTTGTTGGAACATGGATATTTTGTTGGGATATAACAATATCTCTTATTTAATTAATGCATCTATATACTTGGTAAAGGGTGGAAGGCTCGGCCTTATGCCTGGTGTTTTGTTCCACTCTTGCCGCCATAGTTTCCGTCATATCGGTGTTATGTTCCGGGATTTTGCGTTCCTTACGCGGTTGGGTTATAATGGGAACCCCTTGACAGTTCGCCTTGAATAAAACTCCTCCAGCAAGGCCCAACATTGATTTTACCATTTGCCACCTAGCCTTTTTCTTTCCCTTGAGTCGGCCAGCTCAAGGGTCATCTTATTTTAACCCCCCGGGCCAGTGCTTCTCTAAGTGTTGGTCCAAACCGAGCGATGTTCGAGGCTACCAGGGGCAACTCTGGGCTGGCTTACCTGACGTCTTGCTCATCCGGTGTGCCCTGAGAACGAGATATGTGCAGCTCCTATCGGGATTTGTCGGACATCTGGGTGGCTTTGCTGGTCTTGTTTTACCATTGTCGAAATGTCTTGTAACCGGGATTCCGAGTCTTATCGGGTCTTCCCGCTAGAAGGAATATCCTTCGTTGACCGTGAGAGCTTGTGATGGGCTAAGTTGGGACACCCCTGCAGGGATTTGAACTTTCGAAAGCCGTGCCCGCGGTTATGGGCAGATGGGAATTTGTTAATGTCCGGTTGTAGAAAACATGAAGTTGATCTTAATTAAAATACATCAACCGCATGTGTTACCGTGATGGTCTCTTCTCGGCGGAGTGAACGCGGTGTTGGAGTTATTTTTGACGTAGGTTGTTCTAGGATCACTTCTTGATCATACTTGTTCTATCATGCTTTTGCCTTTCTCTTCTCGCTCTCATTTGCGTTGTTAGCCACCAGATATGCTAGTCGCTTGCTGCAGCTCCACCTCATACCTTTTCCCTACCTATAAGCTTAAATAGTCTTGATTGCGAGGGTGTAAGATTGCTGAGTCCCCGTGACTCACAGATACTTCCAAAACCAGTTTGCAGGTGCCGATGTTACCGAGAAGGTGACGCAACCAAGCTCAAGGAGGAGCTCGATGAAGATCTTGTCCTTTGTGTTGTTTCGTTCTAGTTGATCAGTACTGGAGCCCAGTTGGGGTCGATCGGGAATCTGTGTAGCATTTGGGGTAGTCTTCTTTTATTTTGGTTCCGTAGTCGGACCTTGATTGTATCTGATTGATGTAATGCTTTATTCATGTAATTGTGTGAAGTGGCGATTGTAAGCCAAATATGTATCTCTTTCCCTTATGTATTACATGGGTTGCGTGAAGATTACCTCACTTGCGACATTGCTTTCAATGCGGTTATGCCTCTAAGTCGTGCTTCGACACGTGAGAGATATAGCCGCATCGAGGGCGTTACAACCCTACCGAATGCCCACAAACGATCTAGAAGAGATCAAGAAGAAGATTAAGAAGTTGTTGGAGAAAGGTTATATTCGAAGGAGTTCATCACCATGGGGAGCCCCATTGCTTTTGGTTGAGAAGAAGGATAAGTCTCTAAGAATGGTTGTTGATTATCGTGCGTTGAATGGAGTGACAATTAAGAACAAGTACCCCCTGCCGATGATCAATGATTTATTTGACTAGTCGACAGGAGCTAAAGTGTTTTCAAAGATCGATCTGTGATCAGGATATCACTAGCTGAAGATTCAAGAGAAGGATATACCTAAGACAGCTTTCACCACAAGGTACGGGCTTTATGAGTATACGGTCATGTCTTTTGGATTGACTAACGCCCCTGCCTATTTCATGAGTATGATGAGCAAGGTGTTCATGGAGTTCTTGGATAAGTTCGTTGTGGTGTTCATTGATGATATCTTGGTATACTCGAAGAGTGAAGAGGAGCACAAGGAACATTTACGTTTAGTTCTCGGGAAGCTCAGGGTACATCAGTTGTATGACAAGTTCAGCAAATGTGAGTTTTGGTTGAAGGAAGTTGGATTCCTTGGACATGTTATATCAGGAGAAGGTATAGCCGTGGATCCCACTAAGGTTCAGTCAGTCACTGAGTGGTTGGCACCCACCTCAGTTGGAGAGATCCGCAGTTTTCTTGGACTCACGGGATAGTATTGGAGTTTATTGAGAATTTCTCTAAGATAGCAAAGCCTATGACGACATTGTTGAAGAAGGACACTAAGTTCCATTGTACTGAAGAATGTGAAGCAAGTTTCCAGGAGTTGAAGAAACGTTTGACTACAACCCCAGTGCTGATTCTGCCGGTGCCGGGGTTTCTGATCCACGGACACCTATGGGACCGGCGGACCGGGTCCCTTTTGGTTCGGCGGGGGCGGAGGTCGCGCAAAGAGCAGATCGAGACGAAACACGCGGGCGGTTGGTCGTACGAAGGGAAAATCGAGGCGAAGCACGCGAGCGATTTACCCAGGTTCGGGCCGCACGGATGCGTAAAACCCTACTCCTTCTTTGTGGTTTGGTATTGATTTCTAGCTCGGGAGCGCGGAGTGCTACAGTACACACCGGCGACTAGCAAGACCGAGCGTGGGTGTCTGGAATGGCCATCCCCCCGAAGGCTCTCAAAATGGCCGACCTCCCTCTACGTTGCACACGGGCCTCCTTTTATACTCAAGGGGTTACCGACATAGAGCTACGGGGGCCAAGGGAAAAAATGGAAAGGGTGCCGTGGATAGGCACAGCTAGGTGCTGTAGTAGGCACAGCTACCCGCTACAGTGTTATCATACCTAACCCTGACGGCAGGGGACAAGGGCATTAAATGCCCGTCTGTGTCGCCCAAACAGTACCGAAAGGGACCGCTAGGGACGGCACCGTTTGCTTCGATGGTTGTCTTGTCAGCGCCTGCTCGCCACCTCGCGCCCCTAGCTGCACGGTCTCCCGCCACGTGTGCTCGGAGGAGCGACACGTGGGCGGGTGTGCTGGAGCGCGGGCTCAGAGAGGCGGTTCCCGCGGCAAACTCCTCGCCGCAGTCGTCGTCTTGTTGCGTCCGGGAGCTTGTCGCTCACCGGGTCTTGCCGGGACGCGCGGCGCGTCGCGGCAGGTCTTCTAGGTATGCCTAGGTTGGCCTCCCCGGCAAGCTCCTCTTGCCGGGGTCTCGGGGTGCTTCTGATAGTCTTCCCGGCAAGCTCCTCTTGCCGGGGTCTTGTTTCCTTCCCGGCCAGCTCCTTGCCGGGGCCTTGGTTTGAGTACTTTGTTCTTGAATGGCTCCGAAGGAACCTCGGAGGATCTTGGCGGTCACCCGGCAAGCCTTGCCGCGGGATGCTCCAACTGTCCATGCACAAGTTCGGGATACTAGGGTACCCCTACTCTAGTACACCGACAGGAGCCCCCGGGCCTGGGCCAGACACGGTGCCGAGCGCTGTTGGGCCAGGCCCAAAACAGTGCACGGGCACGCGCGGCCTAGGTTACGCCGCGTATCTCTCCGCTTCCACCGCGCACGCCCAGAACGGCACGCGTCGAACGCGGCGTCGTGGCCGGCATGCGCGGGGCTAAGGCCCGCGAGCATGCGTCAGGCCATGATGAAGGGGGCGGTTCACGCCCTCCTCCTTAAACGGAGGTAGGCGTGGGGGCACCGTGCATTTATTGGACGGGGCCGGCGCGCGGTTTTTCGAGGCGTCCACTCCCCGCGATCACGGGGCGGGGCGAGGCTGCCTCGTCCGTCGCCTTGGCTCCGCATCCTCGCCACGCGGCTCCCATGCGCTCGGAGTTGCGGACGGTGGAAGTGGGAATCTGGGCCGTTGCGAGTAGAGGCAGCGGGTTGGCCCCGACTCCCTGCTCTCCCCGTGCCCTGATTCGCTGAGCGGGGCGGCCGAGCCCCCACCTCGCTCCTTTATAAAGAGCGGGAGGGGAGCGCGGAAGCCCGCACTCTCTCATCTCCTCCTTTCTTCAGCTTCTGCTCCCCTTTCTCTCATTTGCCATGGAGAAAGGGAACCCTGGTCCTTCCTCGGTGGCGGCAAGGGTCGCCGCCAGGCAGCGCACCTCTCCCTCTCCCGCGCCTGCGGTGGCAGAGCCAGCCATAAGGGGAAGAGGGAGGGGGCGAGGTCGTGGACGAGGCCGAGGACGAGGTCGAGGCACTCGGGGAAGAGGCGGACGGGGCGGCGCGCCAGCTCCGCCTCCGACGGCGGCTCCCCTCCCCACGGCGGTCCATATAGGGGACGACCCTTGCGAGTTCTTCGTCAGGCTGCGCCGGGCGCCTCGTCGTCGCCTCCGGCTTCCAGCTTCGTTTGCGAGCGCGATGGAGTTGGACCCGCCCGAGACACTGAGGCTGCACATGAGGGGCTGTAGGATCAGCGGCACGCGGGTCCGCGTTGTATTCCCAGCCCCTAATGTGATGTATCTTGATCGAGGGTGGAAGACGTTCGCACGTATCCACAGCCTGACGGGGGGGCTCACCCTCCATTTTAAGTTGATGGAGGGCGATCTCCTCTCCGTCAAGGTCTTCGGGTGCCTCGGCACTCGGGCGAAGTGCTGCGTGGACAGCTCCTCCGATAGTGAAGGCTCCTCCTCGAGCGATAGTGACGAGGAGGAGAGCGACAGCGACAATGAGGGTAACGGGCGGCGGGATGGTGGGTCCGACTAGGTGTCGGGCGCCGCTCCGCGTGGCACCGGCGACCCCATCATCCGTGTCGCCGGCTCCTTGAACTCCCCGGAGGCGTCTCCTTGGGCGGCTGGCGTAGGGAGGCTGCGGAAGGGGAAGAGGGCTGGCGGCAAGGCCGTCAGGTCGGAGTACGAGGGCGTGGTGCCCTCGACAGCGTGCTGACGTCCTGCCGCCTCGTCTTCGAGCCCCGCTTCCGGCGTCGCCATCACCGTCAAGCCCTCGGTCGGCCCCCCGGATGTTCTCTTGGTGTCTTCTGGCACCTGTAGCTCGCCTAGGCGCCCCTTTTCCCCTTTTCGCCTCCTTGACCTATCTCCTGAAGAGAGGGACAGGAAAAGGGATTACGGGCACCTTATCTTTTTAATTTGTAAGCCCTCGGGCCTTAGCTGCATCTAAAACTTGTAATCCTCTCATTCATGTTTTTCATCCTCTTTGGACTGTACCTGAGTGGGATGTTTTTTAATGAAAGGGGGATGTTTGCCGGGTTATTTGTCTCGCGGGTTGAACCCACGCCAAGGAGCGAATCCTTGGTATCCATCGGACAGACATTTCTTCACCCGGCAACAGGCCCTCCCGCCTTCCCACGCCGCTCGACCTTTCTCACGCCTTTGACGGAGGCGGGAACGAGGTGGGCGCGGCCTCCTCGTTTCATCCCTTTGCTGCCGCGACTACGACCAAACTTGGTGCCGGGAACGCGCTCCGGGGCCTAGAGTCGGGGGAGCACGGCAGTTTTCGGGAAGAAACGCGGTTTCACATTCCCCAGTCCATAAAAGGATGCATGATGAGGGACGAAAAACTTATCTGATATCGCAGTCCCCGGCAATTCTGGCTTGCCGGGGACGAATCTTGGTACCCGCAGCCCCCGGCAACACTGGCTTGCCGGGGCTCAGGTGCCGGCGCGCCCTTCTTCTCCTTTTCGTCCTTAAGCGGTCTGGCCAGGATATGCGAGCCCTGCGAACGAAGGAAAAGCAAAGGGACGGACACTCGACCTCTAAGCTAGGGGTTAGCCGCTGTTAGGCACTATCAACCCTAACCAAGGACGAGACTCGACCTAGCATGCATGCTCTAACCCCGGGGTAGCAGCGCTTCATTTACTGGTGCTCAGGGTCTGCGCCTGGCTCTGTACAAAGGATTACATGCAACAGCGGCAAGACTTGTACAGAAAGGTGGTTGCCGGGCAGGGCCCGACAACCGCGCCGTATGGGTAAAACTTACGAAGATGCTCGATGTTCCAGGAGTTGCTCACTGGTACGCCATCTTCGGTCTCAAGGCGGACAGCGCCAGGCCTTGTGACTCGCTTCACCCGGTAAGGGCCTTCCCACTTCGGCGTCAACTTGTTGGAATTCTTGGCCGACTGAACATGCCGAAGAACAAGGTCGCCTTCCTCGAGACTCCTGGCATTGACTCTGCGGCTATGGTAGCGGCGCAGAGCTTGCTGGTAGCGAGCAGCTCGCACAGCAGCCTAGAGACGATCTTCCTCAAGGAGCAGCGCGTCATCTTGCCGCAGCCACTCTTGCTCAAGCTCATCGTAAGCGAGCACTCGAGGTGACCCGTATACGAGTTCTGTGGGGGAAACTGCCTCTGCTCCATAGACTAGAGCAAAGGGTGTCTGTTCAGTGGCTCGATTTGGTGTCGTTCTGATCGACCAAAGAACCACCGGTAGCTCCTCGATCCAGTTTCTTCCGCACTCGCGCAGCCTGTCGAAAGTCCTGGTCTTGAGCCCGCGCAGCACTTCAGCGTTCGCCCTCTCCGCTTGACCGTTGCTCCTTGGCTGAGCAACAGAAGCGAAGCAGACCTTGGCGGCGAGATCTTGGACATACTGTATGAAGGCGTGGCTCGTGAATTGTGTGCCGTTGTCGGTGATTATCCGGTTAGGGATCCCGAAGCGGCAAACAATCGACCTGAAGAACTTGACGGCTGACTGTGCGGTCACCTTCCTCACTGGTTCCACTTCCGGCCACTTTGTGAACTTGTCGATTGCAACGTACAAGTACTCAAAGCCCCCGACATCTCGGGGAAAGGGGCCGAGGATGTCGAGCCCCCAGACCGAAAATGGCCAGGATAAAGGGATCGTTTGGAGAGCTTGAGCCGGCTGGTGTATCTGCTTGGAATGGAACTGGCATGCTTCACACTTGGTTACTTGTGCAGTTGCATCCTGGAGGGCTGTTGGCCAGAAGAAACCTTGCCGGAATGCTTTGCCGACGAGTGCTCTTGCGCCAATGTGGTGTCCACATATGCCTCCATGTATCTCTGCCAACAGGTTTTGTCCGTCTTCCCGGGGAATACACCTCAATTTCACACCATTGAGTCTTCTTCTGTACAGTGTCTTGTCGACGAACTGGTACATACTTGACTGTCGGGCTACTCTTTCGGCTTCTTCTGGCTCTTCGGGAAGTTCTCCTGTCTGAAGGAAACGGACAATCTGCTGCGCCCATGTTGGAGCCTGTGGCTCGACAACAAGGACTAAAGGAAAATCCACTGATGCGGGAACATTCGCTTCTACGGCAAGATGTTGTGTCTCTGCCGGAGCTTGACGTTCCCCGACAAGCTTGTCAGGGCAAGACTTGTCGGGAGCTTCTGCTTCAACGGAACAAACCCTGGGGCTTGCCGGAGCATCTTGCTCCTCAGCGCTCTTGGTGTTGGTCTCAGCTGCTGCGGGAACGTCCGCTTCTACGGTGAGAAGCTGCGTCTCTGCCGGAGCGTGACGTTCCGCGACAAGCTTGCCGGGAGCTTCTGCGTCAACGGAACAAGCCCTAAGGCTTGCCGGAGCAAACTACTCCTCAGCGCCTTCGACGTTGATCTTAGGGACCTTCTTGGCGGCGGCTTCGGGAAGCTCTGCCGGCAGATGGTCACCAGGAATCAACTTCCTCTTCTTGCTCTGTCCAGTTGATGGTGTTACGGACGGTTGGGTTAGCTTGAGCACAAAGGTCCCTGGTTCCACAGGTAACTTAAATGCGGCGCACTTCGACAGGCCATCTACAATGGCGTTCTGAGTTCTTGGAACGTGCTCCATTTGCAGGCCGTCAAAGCGCTCTTCCAGCTTTCTCACCTCGTCAACGTAAGCTTCCATCAACGGACTCTGATAATTCTTGTTTACTTGGCGGACGACAAGCTGTGAGTCACCCCTGACAATGAGCTTCTTGATCCCAAGGTCTGCCGCGATCCGGAGACCGGCAAGCAATCCCTCATACTCTGCAGTATTGTTTGTTGCTTGCTCCTCGGGAAAGTGCATCTGGACTATGTACTTGAGGTGCTCTCCGGTGGGTGCGATAAGTAGCACACCAGTGCCGGCGCCTTGCAGCGAAAAGGCACCATCAAAGTACATCAGCCACTCTTTGCTTGCTTCCTTGTCGGGGATGCTCGCTTCTGGAATTTCTTCATCTGGTGTTGGCATCCATTCTGCTATAAATTCTGCCAATGCTCTGCTCTGGATAGTTGAAGTGCTTCCAAACTTGAGGCCAAAGCTTGACAGTTCCAGTGCCCACTCAACAATCCTGCCTGTCGCTTCGGGATTCTGTATTATCCTCTTCAGCGGAAAGCGAGTGACGACTGTGATCTCATGTGCTTGGAAGTAATGGCGCAGCTTTCTCGAGGCCATGAGAAGGCCGAAAAGCAATTTCTGCACACCAGAATACCTTGACCTAGCCCCCTGCAGGAGGGAACTGACAAAGTAAACTGGGCGCTGCACCATTCTCTTCCGTGTCTCCTCGTGCATCTGCGCAGATCCATCTTTATCGGGACCAAAGCTTGTCGGGGAAGCCCCCTGCTTGTCGCTGGATGCGCTTGCCGTGGTTGCTGGCTCATCATCTGCCTCCCTCTCTGCTACTAGCGCAGCACTAACCACTTGATTGGTTGCCGCTATGTACAGCAGCAACTTCTCTTGTGGCTTAGGTGCGACAAGTATTGGAGGAGAGGACAGGTATCTCTTCAGGTCTTGCAGCGCAGCCTCCGCTTCCGGGGTCCATTTCATTGGACCTACCTTTTTCAATAATTTAAAAAACGGCAAGGCGCGCTCAGCAGACCGAGAGATGAACCTGCTGAGAGCAGCCACGCAACCGGCAAGTTTCTGTACATCCTTGACGCGCTTTGGTGCTTCAATCTGCTCGATGGCCCTGATCTTGTCGGGATTGGCTTCAATTCCCCGCTGAGACACGAAGAACCCGAGAAGCTTGCCGGAGGGAACTCCAAACACACACTTCTCTGGGTTGAGCTTGAGGCTGATCTTGCGCAGGTTTGCAAAGGTCTCGTCTAAATCTTGAGTCAGGGTTGCTCTGTCCTTGCTCTTGACCACTATACCATCCATGTAGGCTTCCACATTTCTGTGTATCTGCGGCTCGAGAGCAATATGGACTACTCTTGCAAATGTCGAACCAGCATTTTTTAATCCGAAAGGCATCCGTACAAAACAGTACATGCCACATGGAGTAATAAATGCGGTCTTCTCCTCATCCTCTTCTGCCATGAAGATCTGATGATATCCTGAGTATGCGTCAAGAAACGAAAGGAAATCACATCAGGCGGTGGAGTCAACAATCTGGTCAATGCGCGGTAAAGGAAATGGGTCTTTGGGACAAGCTTTGTTAACATCGGTAAAATCGATACAAAGCCTCCATTTCCCGTTTGCCTTGCGCACGACTACAGGATTGGCCAACCACGTGGGATGGAGCACTCCTCTGACGAGGCCTGCTGCTTCCAGTTTCTTGATCTCCTCTGCAATGAATTCTTGGCGCTCCATTGCCTGCTTCCTGACTTTCTGCTTGATGGGCCGCGCATGGGGACAAACGGCAAGGTGGTGCTCAATCACATTCCTGGGAACACCGGGGATGTCAGACGGCTGCCATGCAAACACGTCGACATTCGCCCGCAGGAAAGTAACGAGCGCGCTTTCCTATTTAGGGTCAAGCGTGGCACTGATGGTGAAGGTACCACCAGCGCCGTCCACCTTGGCGGATACCCTCTTTGTCTCTAGCGGAGCTGCCATCGTCTTCTTGCACTTGCCGGTGGAGCTCGATGGTGCATCCTCGACGGCAGCGCAGCACTCCGAAGAGGTGCGCTTGCCGGAGTGGGCATCAGAGCTCTTGCCGGGCTTGGTCTTGTCGGTGGAGCTCGATGGTGCGTCCTCAACGGCGGCGCAGCACTCTGAAGAGGTGCGCTTGCCGGAGTGGGCACCAGAACTCTTGCCGGACTTGGTCTTCTTCCCCCTGGGAGCTTCAGCGGCAAGTTGATCACGATGTGCCGTGGCTGCTGCTTCCCGGTAGATCTTGTCGGCACAGACGAGAGCATCCTTCCTGTCGCCAGGGACAGAAATGACGCTCATCGGGCCTGGCATCTTCAGCATGTTATACGCGTAGTGAGAGGCCGCCATGAACTTGGCGAGTGCTGGACGGCCAAGTATCCCATTGTAAGGCAACGGGATATCGGCAACGTCGAATGTGACCCTCTCAGTCCTGAAGTTTAACTCGCTGCCGAATGTTACCGGCAGCGTGACCTTCCCCTTCGTCTTGCTCCTTCCCGGATTGATTCCTTGGAATGTGCCGGTCTCTTCGAGCTCGCTGTCAGGGATCTGGAGTTTTCGGAGTACAGCGGAGGAGATCAGGTTTAAGTCGGCCCCGCCGTCAACTAGCATCTTGGTGACTTTGAGGTTGCGGATAGTTGGTGAAACCAACATCGGCAGACACCCGACCGCGGTTGTGCGATCAGGGTGGTCCTCAATGTCAAAGATGATAGGCGTGCTGGACCACTTCAGAAGCTTGCGCGATTCGATGGGTGGCTCTGCTGCATTGACTTCCCGCACCCACTGTTTGAGTTGGCGGTGCGAGGTATGCAGGGAAGCACCACCGTCAACGCACAAGACCTCTGTGGCTTTCTGAAACTCCTGCTCACTGGTCTCAACGTCATCCATGTCTTCGTCGTCTTCGTCGTCTTCGTCGTTGTCGCGGCCGCGGGGAGGTCTGTCTCCTTGCCGCTGCTTGGCCTTGCCGCGGCGTTCTTCCCGTCCGGCGCGTTTCTTGCCAGATTCTCCAGCACCCCCTTGGGCCCTCTCCTTGTCGCGCCGCTCGTACTCAGCCTTCTGCTGCTGGACGAGCTGCTCGACCTTCTTGCAGCTTTGGAGGTCGTGGCCCTTGGTGCGGTGAATCTTGCAATATCGCTTGTCGGAGCCGTCCCGCTTGTCAGCGACCGCCACAGCCTGACAGTTGGTGCACGCGGCAACTTCTTTGCCGGGGCTACCAACTGTAGCCTTGGCGCCACCTTCATCGCCGGACTGCTCAACGACCAGCACCTCCTTGCCCTTCTTCTTCCTGTTGCGCCGCCGGTTTTTCTTTGTCGGGGCAGCATCCTCACTGTCAGACCCTTCTGCGCCAGTGCTTTCTCCGGGGAATTTCCTTCCTTCCTCAGCGCGTGCACATTTGTCGGCCAGGGCATATAGCTCGCTGATGTCCCGAATCTTGCACATCGCCATCTCCTCCCGCATCCTGCGGTTACGCATGTTCTGATGGAACGCGCTGATTACCGCGGCAGGGTGGATATTTGGGATGTTGTGGTGCACACGGCTGAACCTCTGGATGTACTGGCGCAGGGGCTCTCCTTCCTTCTGGACGAGAAGATGAAGATCGCTCTCTTGGCCATGCGGTTTGTGGCCGCCTGTGAAGGCGCCAACAAACTGATGGCATAGGTCTGCCCAGGAGGATACGGAGTTATCCGGCAAGTGCATGAGCCAGGACCTGACATTGGGCTTAAGCACCAGCGGGAAGTAGTTGGCAAGGATCTTGTCGTCCCGTCCCCCAGCAGCCTGCACCGTGATGGTGTAGATGCTGAGGAACTCCGACGGATGCAACTTGCCGTCGTACTTCTCCGGTACATCTGGCTTAAAGTTCTTCGTACTGGGCCACTGGACTTGCCGCAGCTCACGAGTGAACGCAGGGCAACCTACCATGTAGGGCAAGTCACCGGGTTCCCCTGGCGCATGCATGTCAACAGAGGGCCCAGCGCGCTGGTCTGATTGACGCCGCGCTTCTCTCCGGCGCTCGATGCGAGTACGAGCGTCTTCCCGCTGTCGTTCTTGAAGAACTTGGCGCTGATCGCGACGAGCTCGCGGATCTGACGACGCGGTGGAGTCGCTGTCGAGGTGGATTCGGCGAGTCGGCGATCTTGGCCTTCGGGGCGGAGAGTGCACGGTGGTCGTACCCTCGCCAGCCTCGTCGCCACCGGCTCGCGCATGGCTGACTTGCTGCGGCTGCGATGTGCCCGGCTGCCGAGGAGTGTCGCCGTTGGCGAAGCCGATGAGACTCTGGATAGTGGCCCTCCAGTCGTCGATCTTGTCCGCCGCTGGAGGGTAGTCTAGGAGCAGCTGAGCTCGTGCCAAAGCTTCGGCTGCGGTGGCGGGTGGCGGTAGCGAACGGTGCGAGGAGCGGGATATGCTCGGACTTCTAACCACGTTAGAAGGAGCAGTATCCCGTCCAGGCGACCGTGTGTCGCTCGCGCCGGCTTGTTGACGTGCATGGTGGTCTTGAGCGCTCCGAGATCCACCAGCTCGGTCTTTATCTAGCGAACGCAAGGTACCGTGAGTGCCATGATGCTGCCGGTCCCGCGCCTCCTGAGACGGGCGCGGTGCATGCACGGATGCCGAGGTCTTGGAGTGCGCCCGGTCATTGTGGGAGCCGGCTACGCCGCCGATGGGCAACGCAGCCTTGTCCTTGGACCTGGCGGCACCGCGAGCTCCCTCGTCGACGCGTGCCCTTCCACCGGTGCCTACCTCACCAACCGTTTGCTCCGGCGGTGGCTGGCTCGGCGCGGACGGAGCAGCTACCTCCGAAACTTTCTTCTTCGGCGGCATGTTGATGAAGATGATGAAGATCTAGCTCGCGAGAACGCCGGATCTGAGGACGATGAAGATCTAGCCTGCGAGAACGCCGGATCTGGTTCACACAACTTCGACGCCCCCTACCTGGCGCGCCAAAGATGCCGGGGTTTCTGATCCACGGACACCTATGGGACCGGCGGACCGGGTCCCTTTTGGTTCGGCGGGGGCGGAGGTCGCGCAAAGAGCAGATCGAGACGAAACACACGGGCGGTTGGTCGTACGAAGGGAAAATCGAGGCGAAGCACGCGAGCGATTTACCCAGGTTCGGGCCACACGGATGCGTAAAACCCTACTCCTGCTTTGTGGTTTGGTATTGATTTCTAGCTCGGGAGCGCGGAGTGCTACAGTACACACCGGCGACTAGCAAGACCGAGCGTGGGTGTCTGGAATGGCCGTCCCCCCGAAGGCTCTCAAAATGGCCGACCTCCCTCTACGTTGCACACGGGCCTCCTTTTATACTCAAGGGGTTACCGACATAGAGCAACGGGGGCCAAGGGCAAAAATGGAAAGGGTGCCGTGGATAGGCACAGCTAGGTGCTGTAGTAGGCACAGCTACCCGCTACAGTGTTATCATACCTAACCCTGACGGTAGGGGACAAGGGCATTAAATGCCCGTCTGTGTCGCCCAAACAGTACCGAAAGGGACCGCTAGGGACGGCACCGTTTGCTTCGATGGTTGTCTTGTCAGCGCCTGCTCGCCACCTCGCGCCCCTAGCTGCATGGTCTCCCGCCACGTGTGCTCGGAGGAGCGACACGTGCGCGGGTGTGCTGGAGCGCGGGCTCGGAGAGGCGGTTCCCGCGGCAAACTCCTCACCGCCGTCGTCGTCTTGTTGCGTCCGGGAGCTTGTCGCTCACCGGGTCTTGCCGGGACGCGCGGCGCATCGCGGCAGGTCTTCTAGGTATGCCTAGGTTGGCCTCCCCGGCAAGCTCCTCTTGCCGGGGTCTCGGGGTGCTTCTGATAGTCTTCCCGGCAAGCTCCTCTTGCCGGGGTCTTGTTTCCTTCCCGGCCAGCTCCTTGCCGGGGCCTTGGTTTGAGTACTTTGTTCTTGAATGGCTCCGAAGGAACCTCGAAGGATCTTGGCGGTCACCCGGCAAGCCTTGCCGCGGGATGCTGCAACTGTCCGTGCACAAGTTCGGGATACTAGGGTACCCCTACTCTAGTACACCGACAGCCGGATATATGCAAGGACTTCCAAGTGTATTGCGATGCTTCACGCTTAGGACTTGGAGGAGTACGAATGCAAGACGAAAGAGTGGTTTTGTATGCCTCACGACAACTGAAACCGCATGAGTTAAATTATGCCACGCATGATTTGGAGTTAGCAGCTGTGGTGCACGCGCTCAAGACCTGGAGACATTTTCTCATTAGAAATCGTTGCGATGTATACACGGATCACAAGAGTTTGAAGTACATCTTCACACAGAAGGAGATGAACCTCGGGCAGAGGATATGGTTAGAACTCATAAAGGATTATGATATGAAGCTGCATTATCATCCAAGAAAGGCCAATGTCGTAGCAGATGCTTTGAGCCATAAGAGTTATGTCAACACCCTCGTAAGCGAAGGGATGCCAAAGGAGTTAGCCGAGGATCTTAGGGAACTTCGATTGGAAATAGTTCCTAAAGGGTTTGTGGCAAAGTTGGAGGTTAAATCAACACTATTGGAAAAGATTAGAGAAGCTCAGAAGGATGACAATGATATCACTGAGATAAAGGAGAAGATGAGTGTAGGGAAAGCCAAAGGGTTTCGTGAGGATGAGCACGGCACCTTGTGGTTTGAGGACCGTATATATGTGCCCAATAATGCAGAGATCATGAAGTTGATATTATAGGAAGCTCATGACTCGCCATACTCGATACACCCTGGAAACACCAAGATGTATTTGGATTTGAAGGAGTGTTTCTGGTGGAATGGTATGAAGAAGGATATTGCCAAGTATGTAGCCATCTGTGATGTATGTCAGAGAGTGAAGGCAGAACATCAGAAGCCAGCAGGATTGCTACAACCTATGCCGATACCCGAATGGAAGTGGGATAAGCTTGGCATGGATTTTATCACCGGATGGCCCAGGACCAAATCAGGATATGATGCTACATGGGTAGTAGATCGCTTGACGAAAGTGGCTCACTTTATCCCCGTAAAAACCACGTATAAAAGTGCGAAGTTGGCCAAGATATACATGACCAGGATCGTATGTCTGCATGGAGTTCCGAGGACCATCGTGTCAGATAGAGGAACGCAGTTTACTTCAAAATTTTGGCATCAGTTGCACCTGACCTTGGGTGCCATACTGGAGTTCAGTACAGCTTTTCATCCGCAGACAGATGGAAAGACTGAGAGAGTCAATCAGATTCTGGAGGACATGTTGAGAGCTTGTGCATTAGACTACGGATCTAGTTGGGACGATAATTTGCCCTACGCAGAGTTCTCATACAACAATAGCTACCAGGCCAGTTTGAAGATGGCACCATTCGAAGCATTGTATGGGAGAAGATGCAGAACACCGTTGATGTGGGATGAAGTTGGAGACCGCCCATTGTTTGGACCAGATTTGATTAAGGAATCCGAAGAGAAGGCTAAACTAATTCGAGATAGACTGAAGGTAGCTCAGTCTCGACAGAAGAGTTATGCAGATTCAAAACGCAAGGAGGTATTCTATGAAATTGGAGACAGAGCGTATCTGCGAGTGTCACCTCTTCGAGGTGTTAAACGTTTTCGTGTTAACGGGAAATTAGCCCCAAGATTTGTGGGACCGTACCATGTTCTGGAATGCATGGGAGAAGTTGCCTACAAGTTGGAGTTACCCGAAGGACTGTCAGGAGTACATGATGTGTTTCATGTTTCCTAGTTGAAGAAGTGTCATGCGGAGATGGCCGACATTCCTCTGAGAGATACAGTGCCCCTGGAAGCAATTCAGTTGGACAGTGATTTGACGTATGAGGAGAAGCCTGTCAAGATTCTAGAGTTTGCTAGCCGAGTTACTCGCAGCAAGGTTAACAAATTTTGCAAAGTTCAGTGGAGCCACCATACCGAGGATGAAGCCACCTGGGAACGAGAGGATGATCTTCGCAAAAACCACCCACACCTATTTCCTAGCCAACCCAAATCTCGAGGGTGAGATTCATCTTAAGGGGGGTAGGTTTGTAACATCCCAAATTTTCAATTTGGAATGTTATACGTAGGTCATTCATGCATATCATATTTGATTTGCTTTTCATTTTGTGATCCTCGAAATTCTAAGCAACTCAAGGACCCTCGGGGAGAGTTGGGGATTTCACGGTTTTCATATTTGAATTTTATCAAATATCAAAACGAGGATCAGTTGTTTTATTATTTTTCTCTCCGAAAATATTTCATATTAAAATATATGAGAGGAGATAATATGACTTCTCCAAAATAAGCGAAATATTGGAGGAAAAAATATATTAAAATCAACCTTTTGATTTTATTCGGATTTTATTGCTATTTTTATTTGAATAGGAAAAAATATGCATTTTCAAAAATTGCATTTTAGGCCAAGAAAATGTTCACCTTGTTCTAAATATTCTATTTAGACGGTTAAAATTTGTTTTGGTATTTTTTAGTTTTTCTATTTTTTTCTAGGATTTCTTTTTGGCGGAATATGTTTAAAAAAAGAGGAAGCCCGCCAGACCAAACTGGGTCGCGGCCCAGCTGGCCCAGCCAGCCCCGCGCCGCCGTCGTCTTCGAGCCGGACTCCTCGAGGGAGTCCGAGCCGCCGCCGCCGCCATGGCCTCGCCCCCTCCTGCAAGCCGCCTCCCCTCCCCCTTTAAAAGCCGGTCCCGGCCCCCCCTTGGAGCCCCAAGCTGCCACCACCTCCAGCCCCCGCAAGCCGCGCCGCTAGCCCGCCGCCTCGCGCCGCCGCACACCGCCGCTTGCCGCCTGCTGCTGCGCCGCCGCCAAGCCCTGCCATGCCGACCTCCGCCGCCCCGCGCTGCACCCCGCCGTCGCCCGCGCCGCCGCCCGCTCGCCGAAAGCCGCCGGAGCCGCGCCAGAGTTTGAATCTCACCGTTCGGTTTTTTTCGGTTTATGTAAAAACCGCCGTTTAAAACAAACCCTAGTTACGTTTTTTAGACCGATTCGTTGGTTTTCTCGGTTTAGTTTATTCAATGGACATTCGTCCGTACGTTCGTTTTAACGAACGGTTTTCGCCCGTTAGTCACAGACAACGAACGTTCGTTCGTTAGCCTGTTCGTCCATTTTTCTTTTTCTCGGGTTTTTCGTGATTATTTTCGATCACGATTTCTGATCCGATTTTTGTTTTAGTTTTTTTGCTCATTCATCGGAATTAGGCGATTCAAGAGCCTAGATCTTTGTCTCGAACCCTCTTTCCGTTTAACCAACTTGAACAAGATTTTGGTACTGTAAAATTTGACTTCAGTCCAGATCAGTAACCAGATCTTGTTTCTTTCGCATTTTGTGTTTTGTTATTCCGTTTGTTTGATTCTTTTTGCAAACCGGAGTTCTTAAGTTGAAGTTTCTCGTTAGATCTTC
This sequence comes from Triticum urartu, assembly GCF_056163025.1. NCBI lineage: Eukaryota > Viridiplantae > Streptophyta > Magnoliopsida > Poales > Poaceae > Triticum > Triticum urartu. The sequence goes on along the minus strand of NC_141874.1, from coordinate 362,335,997 downwards.
TTATTTGAGTTTTACCCGTGCATCTTTGTTTGATTACTTATGTATGCTATTGTTTGTCTGCGATAGAACACTCGGAGTGCGAATCATGCTACTACGAGTCTCTAGGTTTCACGGATCATCAGCAAGGCAAGTAACACTGTGATCATACCCCTTTATTACCCAGTTTTTTATGCATTAGTTCCAATCCTCAAACACTGCATGATTAGGATGTGATTAACTTATGGGTTTGGGAAGTAGATGATGAGGTAGAACCTAATACCTGTTTTACTATCAAACCCTCGGGAGTTACCTCTACGTTGCTTATATTGCTATGCTATGCTTGTAGACGTGGTTTGGATTTGAGTGTATCCATGACAGATGTGAGATTGTTAATTAATGGTTCAACTTAAAGTGGCAACTTTAATACACATCTGGGTGGATTGCTTGTTTGGGAACTTGGAGAATCTAGTGTTGTCCTAGGATATCCCGGAGTACTCGTGCGATCATCCTACGGTTCGCCACCCAGGCTCAAAGGGATCTTAAGAATTACTCATGCTAGAAACTTCCGTGTGCATCCACAAGCCATTATGGGCTCTGGCATAGTATGAGTAAGTTGTGTGACCTCTTTCAGTGGGCTAGCAGATGTAGAGGGAAAGTAGGTGTAACTTTCCACCCAGAGTAAAGAGTAAATGCTTCTGAATGACTGTGTCTCGGTCATTTGTTTCTCAAACATCATGTAGTACCAGAAATCCAACAGAGGAGATCGAGTCTTGTGGGGAAAAGTGCACAAACCTCTGCAGAGTGTACAATCTAATCATGGTTAGCCGTGTCCCCGGTTATGGACATCTTGAGTATCTAGTACTTGGATTTTCCTATTGTATCTCATCACTCTAAATTAATTTGATGGGTTAATGAACTACTTTAATTGGGATTGAGTTGGAGGAACCTTCTCAGTGTTGTTTCAACTACCATGATAGTTATAATAAAACTTATTCCTTTGTTGTAGGGAAAAATTGGCTTTTCGCAAAAAAACATTATAACCATACAACCTCCACCAGCCAAATATGCATATAGTGTTAGCATTATTTCTGTTCATTGCTCTACTGTGTTACATTGCCAGCATATTCCATGTGCTGACCCGTTTTCGGGCTGCAACATATCACATTGCAGACTTTTCAGACGAGGAGTAAGGTTCGCTAGATCGTTGCCGTGTAGCTCAGCTATGCCGTTGGAGTTGATGGACTCACTTTATCTTCCAAGCCTTCCGCTATTATCACATTAGATGGCCTTAAGCCATATTTATTGTGATAAGTTCTCTTTTGGAGACATTCGATGTAATAAGTGTGTGATTGCTAGTCTGTTATAAATCCTTCGAGTACTGTGTGTGTCAACTTTACCGATCCAGTGATGAAACTGAAGAACAGAGACTTAACCGTTTGAGGTCGGGTCGCTACACCTAGGAAATGCTAGCCAATCCAAAAAAGTAAAAGAGAAAGGAAATCTACAAAGAGAAGAAGAAACTAGTGAGGGTGATGGCACCGGTCTAGCCGTAGAAGCGCTGAAGCCGAGCTACATTCCATGGGTTCAGTTCAAGGTGATTGTCCGTTGGGTTGCAAAGGCGATACACTCGTCCTGCAAGCACCTCATCAATTATGAAGGGACCCTCCCTTTTAGGTGAGAGCTTATTCTTATGCTTCCCCGGGAGGTGTAAAATGAGTTCGCCCACATTATATGCCTTCGCCCGAACTTCCCTACTTTGGTAGCGTCGGGCCTGCTGTTGATAAAAAGTAGAGTGGGTCCGAGCTATATCGCCTCTCCTTCCAGTGCATCCAGGTCATCCTGCCGATCTAGCTCAGCCTCCTTCTCTTCGTACATGCGCACTCTGGGCGCGTCATGGATGAGGTCACAGGGGAGGACTGCTTTTGCCCCGTATACCATAAAAACGGTGTGTATCCCATTGATCGATTAGGGGTGGTGCGCAGGCCCCACAATACGGAGTCAATGGCAGTCAGATTCTTTCAGGGAATGGACCAGTCGGGGTTTAATGCCTATTAGGATGAGTCCATTGGCCCGTTCGACCTATCCATTGGTCTGTGGGTGATATCCGAGGCATAATCGAGCTTAATGCCCATGTTAGCGCACCAGTCCTTTACCTTCTGGGCCATGAAATTGGATCCATTGTCCGTTATTATGATGTATGGGACACCCTAATGGTGGACCACGCCGGATATAAAGTCGATGACCAGTCCAGACTTGGCTTAAGTTACTGGGTTTCGCCTCAATCCACTTAGTGAATTTGTCGACCATGACTAGTAGATATTTATTTTTCTTGGTCCCCCCTTTAAGTGGTCCAACCTGAAGGAAATATGCCCTAGAGGCAATAATAAAGTTGTTATTTATATTTCCTTATATCATGATAAATGTTTATTATTCATGCTAGAATTGTATTAACCGGAAACTTAGTACATGTGTGAATACATAGACAAACAAAGTGTCACTAGTATGCCTCTACCTGACTAGCTCGTTGATCAAAGATGTTTAAGTTTCCTAGCCATGGACAAAGAGTTGTCATTTTATAAACGGGATCACATCATTAGAGAATGATGTGATTGACTTGACCCATCCGTTAGCTTAGCACTTTGATCGTTTAGTTTACTGCTATTGCTTTCTCCATAACTTATACATGCTCCTATGACTATGAGATTATGCAACTCCCGAATACCGGAGGAATACTTAGTGTGCTATCAAACATCACAACATAACTGGGTGACTATAAAGATGCTCTACAAGTGTCTCCGATGGTGTTTGTTGAGTTGGCATAGATCGAGATTAGGATTTGTCACTCCATGTATCGGAGAGGTATCTCTAGGCCCTCTCGGTAATGCGCATCACTATAAGCCTTGCAAGCAATGTAACTAATGAGTTAGTTACGGGATGTAGTATTACGGAACGAGTAAAGAGACTTGCCGGAAAGGAGATTGAACTAGGTATTAAGATACCGACGATCGAATCTCAAGCAAGTGACATACCGATGACAAAGGGAACAACATATGTTGTTATGCAGTTTGACCGATAAAGAACTTCGTAGAATATGTAGGAACCAATATGAGAATCCATGTTCCGCTATTGGTTATTTACCGGAGATGAGTCTCGGTCATGTCTACATAGTTCTTGAACCCGCAGGGTCCGCACGCTTAACGTTCGGTGACGATCGGTATTATGAGTTTATGTGTTTTGATGTAACGAAGGTAGTTCGGAGTCCCGGATGTGATCACGGACATGACGAGGAGTCTCATAATGGTCGAGACATAAAGATTGATATATTGGAAGCCTATGGTTGGACATCGGAATGGTTCTGGATGAGTTTGGGCATTTACCGGAGTACCGGGAGGTTACCGAAACCACCGGGGATTATATGGGCCTTATTGGGCCTTAGTGGTAAAGAGGAGAGGAAGGGAAAGGTGGAGGGTGCCCCCCTAGCCCAATCCGAATTGGGTGGGCGGCCGGCCCCCTTCCTTCCTTCTCTCTTCTCTCCTACTCCTACTAGGGAAAGGGGGGAATCCTACTCCCAGTGGGAGTAGGACTCCCCCTAGGGCGCGCCATAGAGAGGGACGGCCCTCCCCTCCTCCACTCCTTTATATACGGGGGAGGGGGGCACCCCATAGACATACAAGTTGATCTCTTAGCCGTGTGCGGTGCCCCCCTCCACAAATTTCCACCATGGTCATATCGTTGTAGTGCTTAGGCGAAGCCCTGCGTCGGTAACTTCATCATCACCGTCATCACGCCTTCGTGCTAACGAAGCTCTTCCCCGACACTCAGCTGGATCTAGAGTTCATGGGACGTCACCAAGCTGAACGGAGAAGCCCGGTGGCTCAAAGCCCACAGATGAGCGTGGCAGAAGCAGGACCACAGGCAGCTCGCAGCGGCGATTCTGGATGCAGCACCCGCAAGACAACGGGCCGGTGGTTTAAAGCGGCACTGTGGTGACTTAGAGCAGAGGCGCGGGTGCTTGGTAATGAAGGCGACGATCGTGGCCATGGAAGATCGAAAACCGCGGTCTAGAGGCGAGGTGAAGCAGCAGGTCGACGGAGGCGGCGCCGAGGAGCACTAAAACGGGGCGACTCATGGAGGAGTGGCAAGGTGGTTACACTGTAGTGGCGGGTCGAAGACGAATGCAGCGGCTCAGTGAGGGACAGCCGATTCGAGGCACACTGAGGCGGCCTGCCGGTGAGGCGCGGCTGAGCCAGCATCAGGTTGAAGAGGAACGGGCGGTTGAATGCTTGACGTGGAGTACCCGCAGTGGCAGGAAGAGCCACAATGGAGGAAGTAGATTCAATGGCGAAGGTGAGCCGGCGTGGGCGTGCTCAGAGATGGGTCGTGGCCAAGCAGCTCTAGGCGGCACCGTAGCAGAGGCGGGTTAAGGCCAAGGCAATTTGACGAGGCTGCAACCGTGGAATTCCTGAAGAATCTTTGACCTGGTGACTTGCTGTGCCGTATGAAGGCGAAAACTTCAACTTGTCTCAATCTAGTCTGGCACATGCTTTCTCAACGAGGTGGCTTGGTATGGCCACAGGAGCAGTGAGTCGACGAAGCGGGGGACCACGATGGCGGTTTGAGGCAAGGCGGCTGTGAGCGACTTGCAGCAGATATAAGCAGCATGGTCAAAGCGGAGAGCGGCAGTGCCGGCTCGGCCACGGCGGCTTATGGCAATAGAGGACGGTAGAGGCGAGCTAGTGTTGGAGTACAGTAGCCAGCGCGCCTCGGCGGGTCAACGGCGCAGGCGAACCAGGCGGGTCCACGGCAAAGGCGAGCTGCTGGCTTGGAGTTACCGCAGAAGCGAGGTAAGGCCGCAGTAGTGGCATGCCGTCAACTCGGAGGTAGCTCAGAGCGGTTCGGAAACGGCTTGGCAACTTAGCAGAACGACGCTTGGAGCGGTGGGTTAAAGCCATGGCGGGTTGACCAGGGCGGCGTCTTGACAAGGCGGAGGTCGGTCGCGGCGAACCTCGGCAGAAGAGCAGACCGGCCCCGAGACAAGGTAGGCCCGGCTCGGAACGGCTTCGGGTGTAACTTGACGCACCATAACAGGGGCGACTTAGCAAAAAACGACACCGACCACTAGTTAAAAACCATCTTGACTCCACGCGTGACTCAACAAGTAGTAGTAATTAGCTCTTTTTGGCAGCGATTTAGAGGCCGAGTCGTGGTTAGTTTGACTCCGCTGTCACTTATGTCAGCGACCGTAGCAAATATTGATGCCTTCGGTTTCGAAGGATCACCGGATCCTCACTGACTTAACCCTAATTTCCCCTGAACTCAAAACCTCGCCCGGGCATTAGATCTGACTGCTGTTTTAGACTGATAAACTCAAAACTGATGCAAATCTTTCCAAGCCGGTTTCTCTTCATCCGGAAAATTATGAACTTCTCGATCCCTGAGAAAAGATCCCTCCAAGAACTCATCACCATCGTGCGCAGGCCCCACGGTGGGCGCCAACTGTCGTGGAATTGTCACGGCAGATGTCCTAGTGTGAGGACTTAGTCGTGAGGCCAACGCATCTATGTGGTAGCTTGAGAGGGGTTGATCGGAATCGAGAGACGCAACACAAGACAAGGATTTAGACAGCTTCGGGCCCCGGGAAACATCATCCGGTAACGACCCTACATGCTGTTTGTGGTTAGGTCTTATTATCATCATGAGGGAGTCGCCGTAAACCGGCTCTCCTAGTTATGTCTAGCCTTAAGATTCTCCTCTCTTCTCTTGGGGTGCCCTGCCCCTCCTTATATAAGTTGAAGGGGCGGGTCACATGTAGAGTCCATCTCGGACTAAGACTTAAACTATTCAGACTTCTCCTCATGGGCTTCTTAACATCTTGGGCTTCTTAACGTCTCGGGCTTATTAACCCCAAGCGACTCTGTCTGCTGGGTTATGACTGTCTGCCGGGTTACCATCTGACTTACCATCTGACTTATCATCTGTCGGGTTATGATCTGACTTAACATCTACCAGGTTATGATCTGACTTAACATCTGTCGGTTTATGATCTGACCTAACATCTGCCTTAACATCTGCCGGGTTACGATCTGACTTAACATCTACCGGGTTATGATCTGACTTAACATCTGCCTTAACATCTACCGGGTTATGATCTGACTTAACTGTCCCAGCTGGGTCATAACTTCCTCCGGGTCATATTGCGGGGTATATCCCCGACAGTGGTAGTTGTTTTGATCTTGCTGAAAAAACAGAAACTTTTGCGCCCAGGAAAATAATTTTCATTTGTTACAGAAGCGTGATTTTAATCTGATTCGTTTTGCACAAGATTGGTACACAAATTTCCCAGGTTGTCCTAATTTTTCAGAATTTTTGGAGTTACAGAAGTATTCTAGAGTTACCGATTACTTCAGGCTATTCTGTTTTTGACAGATTCTGTTTCTATATGTTGTTTGCTTATTTTGATGAATCTGTGGGTAGTATCGGGGGGGTATGAACCATGGAAAAGTCGGGATATAGTAGATATTACACCAATATAAATGAAGAATGATTTCACAACATAACCAAAAGTGGTGATTTATTTTCTTATACTAACGGAACTTATGAGATTTTCTGTTGAGTTTGTGTTGTGAAGTTTTCAAGTTTTGGGTAAGGATTTGATGGACTATGGAATAAGGAGTGGCAAGAGCCTAAGCTTGGGGATGCCCAAGGCACCCAAAGGTAATATTCAAGGACAAACAAGAGCCTAAGCTTGGGGATGCCCCGGAAGGCATCTCCTCTTTCGTCTTTGTCTATCAGTAACTTTACTTGAGGCTATATTTTTATTCACCACATGATATGTGTTTTGCTTGGAGCGTCTTGTTTTATATGAGTCTTTGCTTTTTAGTTTGCCACAATAATCATTGTTGTACACACCTTTTGAGAGGGACACGCATGAATCGTGATTTATTAGAATACTCTATGTGCTTCACTTATATATTTTCAGGTAGGCAATTTTGCTCTAGTGCTTCACTTATATCTTTTTAGAGCACTGATACGTCTCCAACGTATCTATAATTTATGAAGTATTCATGTTGTTATTTTATCATTCTTGGATGTTTTACAATCATTTTTAGCAACTTTATATCATTTTTTAGGACTAACCTATTGACCCAGTGCCCAGTGCCAGTTGCTGTTTTTGCTTGTTTTTTACATTGCAGGAAATCAATATCAAATGGAGTCCAAACACCGCGAAACTTTTTGTGGATTTTTTGGACCAGAAGACCAACAGTGGGCCAAAGAAGCACCTGGGTGGTGCTCCAAGGGGGGCACAGCCCACCAGGGCGCGCCTGGGGGCCCAGGCGCGCCCAGGTGGGTTGTGCCCACCTCGGTGGACTCACGAACCCCTTCTTTGCACTATAAATTCCCAAATATTCCGAAACCATTCGGGTTAACCTAGATCAGAAATTCCACCGCCGCAGGGCTCCATAGCCACCGAAAACTAAGCTAGACCCATCCCGGCACCCTGCCAGAGGGGGGAATCATCTCCGGTGGCCATCTTCATCATCCCGGCGGCCACCACGATGAGGAGGGAGTAGTCCACCCTCGGGGCTGAGGGTTTGTACCAGTAGCTATGTGATTAATCTCTCTCTCGTGATCCATATCATCGGCTTTGTTAATATAGTCGGATCATATGATGTTTCTCCCCTATACACTATTGTTGTGATGAATTGAATCTTTACCCTTTGAAGTTTTGTGATGTCGGATTGAATGTTCATATTTGAGAACACATGATGTATGTCTTACGGTATGAATACTTGAGGTGACAATGGGGTATCATATTGATTCACTTGATATACGTTATGGCACTCAACTTGCGGATTCTCGCGCTGATATTGGGGTAATCTATCCATAGGGGTTGATGCATGTTTTTATTATATTTTCTCTGATAGAAACTTTGGGGTCTCTTTGTAGTTCTTTGTGTGGATTGAGTATTATGAATATGAATATGCTTTGCTGTTATTCTAGTATGAACTCTAGGATAGATCGAACGGAAAAAATAGCTTTGCGATATTTTAGTACGAACTCTTGAATAGATCGAGCGGAAAGAATAGCTTTGAGGTGGTCTTGTACCCTACCAACAATTTCTATCTTTTTTTCTCCGCTAATAGGAACTCGGGAGTGATTCTTTGTTGCACTTTGAGGGATAATCATATGATCCAACTATGTTAGCACTGTTGGGAGATTGCACTAGTGAAAGTACAGACTCTTGGCCTTGTTTTTAAGCATTGCAATACCGTTTTTGTGCCCGTTTACTATTTGCTACCTTGCTGTTTTTATTTATTCAGATTATAAAAATATATTCGACCATCAATATTACACTTTTATCACCATCTCTTCGCCGAACTAGTGCACCTATACAATTTGCCATTGTATTGGGTGTGTTGGGGAAACAAGAGATTTCTTCTATTTGATTGCAGGGTTGTTTGTGAGAGACTATCTTCATCCTACACATCTCACGGATTGATAAACCTTAGGTCATCCACTTGAGGGAAAATTGCTACTGTCCTACAAAACTCTACGCTTGGAGGCCCAACACGTGTCTACAATAATAAAGTTGCGTAGTAGAAATCAAGCTCGTTTCTAGCACCGTAGCTGGGGAGGTGAGTGCTTGAAGGTATATCTTTAGATCTTGGAATTGAATATTTTAGTTTCTTTTTTTATCACTAGTTTGGTTTATAAAAAGAAAACTACAAAAAATGGAATTGAGGTTGCATCATATTATTAATCATCTTTATAACATCTTTCTTGAAAATGATGGTTCAGAAAATTGTGCTTAATTGTTACAAGAAGAATTCAATAAAATGTTTGGCACAAAATATTTGAATGATGAGCATGATTGCAATGTTGTTAGTATAAATTCTTTGAATATCCAAAATGCTAATGATGATTGCACAAGTCATGACAAAAATGTTTCTTATAACATGTCAATTTTTGCGGAGTGAATTGGGAATGCATTTGCACACCAAAAAGGGAAGATAGATTTTGTAAGAAGCATAATTATTTAGAAATGAAAAGTTGCAAGAGAGGCTAGATGGTTGTGCTGAAAGATGTAATTTTTTATCCATCCTTGTGAACTTTGCAATGAATGTGGTCATTTAAATATCCAATGCAATTTGTTTCAATCAAATCGTGTCAAAAAATTGTGATAACTTGATTTCCCTTGAGCATCATAAAGAGCTTAGTCTTCTTTTGGGGTATGAAGAAATGAAACATATAACTAAGGGTTTCCCAAATCCCAAGAGATTTCTTGATTTTGATCTAGAGGAAATTTATATGTCTTGTACGGTAAATTGCATTGAGAATCCTTATATTGCCAACTATCTAAAGACAAGAAAACAAATAGAATATTAAGAGAGTACTAATGAAAGGGAACATATTTCCCAATACCCTCCTAGTGTTTATTATGATGAATCAGGTAATGAGGAGGAGCTCCCTATCCAATCAATCTCTTCAACAAGAAGCTTGAAAGAATTAATTAAACCCACACATGATGTGGTGAAGAAGAAGAAAAGAAGAAAGAATAAAGGTAAAAAGGTATCTCTCCCAAATAATGTTGCTCCTATCACCATTGTGCCTCATGAAAGTGAATCAAATATGTTGATGGAGGATGATGATATTGAATATGATTTTGTGATACCTACTACTTGTTGTAATGATTATGATTGGAAAGACAACGATATCCCTTATGATCTTGAAAATCTATTTAACACTTGCTTGGAAGAATATGATAATAATGTTTGCTATACTATTGGTGCCATTCATGCTATTAATAAGAATGGTTGTGATGACATGCAAAACCACAAGCTTGGGGATGCTATGTTTAATGAGTATGATATGTTTGAAGATTTATTTACTGAAAATAATGCTTGTCCTAAGCTTAGGGATGGTTTGCTTAATGAATATGATCCTTTGATTCCTTCTACTTTCGATAAGAAAATTTATTATGATGATACCATGCCTCCTATTTATGATGATTACATTGATAAAAGTGGGTTTGGAGTCAACTCTAGGTAGTAGTGATCCCACTATTTTGGAGGGTGTTGAATCTTATTACAATATTGATGAAAGTGGATTTGGAGAGGTCATGACTCTATTTAGTGATACATCCACTATTTTGAAAGAGGTTTCAATTGACTTTTACAATGAAGTTGCTATCTATGATGATTATTATGATGACATCTATGCCATAAAGAGTGATAAATCTTCTATGCTTGAGCATCATGAAAAGAGTGTTGTATGTGATAGTTATATTGTTGAATCCATTCATGATGTTTCTGAAAATTATTATGAGGAAGGAACTTATGCTCTTACATATCTCAATAATATCAAGTTTCTTCTCTATGTGTTGATTGTTTTGAAGTTGCACTTGTTTTGCCTTCCCATCCTAGTTGATTCTTGTTCCCATAAGTTGTTTGCTCACAAAATCCCTATGCATAGGAAGTGGGTTAGACATAAATGTGCTACTTATATGCTTCATGATGCTCTCTTCATGTTTCAATTCTTATTTTTTATGCGAGCATCATTGAAATCATCATGCCTAGCTTAAAAGGCATTAAAGAAAAGTGCTTGTTGGGAGACAACCCAACACTTCTACCTACTGTTTTTGTGTGTTCACATTATTATGCTACCGTATTTATCATGTTTTATTGCTTTCGTTTCAATAAAGTGCCAAGTAAAGCCTTTAGGATCATGTTGGGTGATAGTTGCTTTGATCTTGCTGAAAAACAGAAATGTTTGCGCTCACGAAAATAATTCTAGTTTTTAACCTAAGAGCGCTTTTGAGTTTATTCATTTTGCACAAGATTAATATACAAATTGCTCACGTGGTCCTACTTTTTCAGAATTGTTGGAGTAGTGGAAGTATGGTTGGAGTACAGATTACTACAAACTGTTGTATTTTTGACAGATTCTGTTTTCAATGCATAGTTTGCTTGTTTTCTAGTTTCTATGGCTTATATTGCTCAATACAAATTGTGGAAATGCGAAAATGCTCTTTAGAGCTCGGGCTCCATGGAGCCCGAGTTTGACTTGGTCAAAATTCAAACTTTCACCTTTCAATTTTTTTTGAAAAAAATTACACACATACTTAGAGACATAAAGCATATGTGTGTAAATTTTCAGGACGAAACACATTAAAATGAGTTCTACACAAAAAGAACAAATCTAAGGCTTTTTAGTAGATGCACTATTCATCCTCAAAGTCCATGAATTTGTCTTTTTTACACAGATCGCATTTTAGGATATTTCATTCTTAAATTTTACATACATACACATAATATCCTTGTTTACACGTATGATTTTTTTTCCAGATTTTATTGAAATAGAAAAGTGCGAATTTTGAATTTTTCAAAAAATCTGGCCTCCATGGAGGCCGAGCTCCAAAAGGCCCTACTCGTGGAAATGATATGATATAGTAGGCATTGTGTGAGAATAATTATCAATCTTGTCTTTGGCAGTACCAAAAGTGGAATGGTTTGCTCTTTATCATACTAACCTATCTCACAAAGTTCCTTAAAGTTTTGTGTGATTGAAGTTTTCAAGTTTTGGGTGAGATGTCGATATGAGTAGAATAAGGAGTGACGAGACTCTAACCTTGGGGATGCCCAAGGCAACCCAAGGTAATATTCAAGGAAGATCCAAGCAACTAAGCTTGGGGATGCCTCGGAAAGCATCCCGTCTTTCGTTTCCAACATTATCGGTAACCTCACTTGGAGCTATGTTTTCATTCATTACATGATATGTGTTTTGCTTGGAGCATCATTTTCTTTTGCTAGGATTTGCTTGATGTTATTTAGAATAATATTTTGCATCTTTCTTTTCAATAAAAATATCAAGTATAGCCTTTGCCATGCTTATTTTGCAAGTCTACTTGTTGCTGTTTCAAAACAGAAAGTTTATCGATGTTGCAAAAATTCCTTAGAAAATTCAGAATGTGATAAAATGTTGATTTTTTTTTGCAAAATGAGCTCTGATAAATTTCTACAGTTTGGCAAATGTTCATAACTTTTGGAGTTAGGGAAGTACTGATACTCTTGCATTCTTTACAGACTATACTATTTTAGCCAATTGTTGTTATGTTTGCATTGTTTGCATATGTTTGCTTTTTTAATGATTCTATTTGAGGATAGGAGTATTAAATATGCAGAGGCATTTAGTATGCAATATTGAATAATAATTTTATGGTTTGCTATAGTAGATTATGATAAGGTTTTTGCATTGGTTTATACTAACTTATCTCACGAGTTCTTGTTGAGTTTTGTGTGGATGAAGCTTTTGAGATTTAGGAAAACCGTGATATGGGAGGAACTAAGGAGACACAAAAGCTCAAGCTTGGGGATGCCCAAGGCATCCCAAGATAATATTTCAAGAAGTCTCAAGCATCTAAGCTTGGGTATGCCCCTGTAGGCATCCCACCTTTTTTCTTCAACAATTATCGGTTAGTATCGGTTGAGCCTAAGTTTTTGCTTCTTCACCTGATGTGTGCTATCCTTGTATTGATATTTTATTTTGTTTTTCTTGCTGTTTTAATAAAGTACTTAGATTTGAAAGTTTTTAAATAAAATAGAGTCCTCAAATAGTTGTCAGGGAGGCTAAGTAAGCGGCATTCACATCTCGTCAATGAAGCTCTTTTCTATAAAATTGCTCTTGTGCTTCACTTATATCCTATGAGTAAATTCTTGAATAAATTGAATGTCATGAAGTTGAAATGATATCATGCCTAGTGGTAGCTTAACATTGGGTTTAAAAGTGAAATCTTTTGAGGCTTGACAATCACAATATTGTTCATACAAGCAATTCACGAATAATTAGTATAAGGAAGAGAACTTTCACATATAAATATACTATCATGGAAATCTTTTGAGATTGTGAGCCCCCATCAAAATATTATATGCCAAAATTGTTGACGTTGGACAAGGAATACAACGTAATGATTTATGTTTGTTCATATTCATATAGAAGTTATATTGTCATAGATCGTTCAACATGTGGTGCTTGCCCCCCATCTTTGCTAGCCAAAAATTCCGCACCAAGTAGAGATACTACTTGTGCATCCAAAAACCCTTAAACCCAAATCTTATTTTCAAGAGTCCACCATACCTACCTAAGGATTGAGCAAGATCCTTCAAGTAAGTTGTCATCGGTGCAATAAGGCAATAGAAATTGCTTCTAAAAGTGTGAGAGAAAATTGAGCGTTGTACAAACTTGTGATGGCAAAAGCGACGGACTGCATAATAAAGGTTGCTATCATAAGGGGCAATACAACGTGACGTTCTTTTGCACTAAGGGGTTGAGCATAAAAACAAATAAGCGCATGGCAACCTCTGCTTACCTCTGCGAAGGGCCTATCTTTTACTTTTCAGTATTTACTTTTATGCAAAGAGTCAAAGTTTTTCTCTCTATTCCCTTTTATTTTTCTCCTTTGGCAAGCATCATGTGGTGAGGAAAGATCTAGGCACATATGTCCAGTTGAATATGGGTAGCATGAGTTATTATTGTTGACATCACCCTTGAGGTGAATACGTTGGGAGGTAAAACAATAAGCCTCTATCTTCTATGTGTCCGGTTGAAACGCTTTGCTCATGTGTACGCAGCGAGTGTTAGCAATCATAGAAGACTATATGATGGTTGAGTATGTGGAGCTCTTACTTAAACTCTATTGAATAAGTTGAATTGCAATTGCTTGGTGACTAAGAACATAGGTTGTTGGGTTTCAAGAGAATTCATTGTTTGAACCTTAACAGGTGAATTGGTTGCCACTATAACATGAGAAGTTTTATAAGAAAGAATTGTTGTTATGATGCTAGGAAAAGTGATTGAAATTATCATTTATTAAACTTGTGCACTTTTCTAGCATTCACACTTCGTAAATTATTTGTTTTATCATTTACCTACTCGAGGATGAGTAGGAATTAAGCTTGGGGATGCTGATACGTCTTCAACTTATCTATAATTTATTAAGTATTCATGCTGTTATTTTATCATTCTTGGATGTTTTACAATCATTTTATAGCAACTTTATATCATTTTTGGGACTAACCTTTTGACCCAGTGCCCAGTGCCAGCTGTTGTTTTTTGCTTATTTTTTACATCGTAGGAAATCAATATCGAATGGAGTTCAAACACCACGAAACTTTTTGTGGATTTTTTTGGACCAGAAGACCAACAGTGGGCCAAAGAAGCACATGGGTGGTGCCCCGAGGGGGGCACAACCCACCATGGCACGCCTGGGGGCCCAGGCGCGCCCAAGTGGGTTGTGCCCACCTCGGTGGCCCCCCGGACCCCTTCTTTGCACTATAAATTCTCAAATATTCCGAGACCCTTCGGGGTTAACCTATATCAGAAGTTCCGCCACCCCAGGGCTCCGTAGCCACCTAAAACCAATCTAGACCCGTTCCGGCACCCTGTCGGAGGGGGAATCATCTCCGATGGCCATCTTCATCATCCCAGTGGCCACCACGATGAGGAAGGAGTATGCCACCCTCGGGGCTGAGGGTTTGTACCAGTATCCATGTGATTAATCTCTCTCTCTCTCTCGTGATCTATATCATGGGCTTTGTTAATATAGTCAAATCATATGATGTTTCTCCCCTGTACACTCTTGTTGTGATGAATTGAATCTTTACCCTTTGAAGTTTTGTCATGTCGGATTGAATATTCAGATTTGAGAACACATGATTTATGTCTTGTGGTATGAATACTTGAGGTGACAATGGGGTATCATGTTGATTCACTTGATATACGTTATGGCACTCAACTTGCGGATTCCCGTGGTGATATTGGGGTAATCTATGCATAGGGGTTGATGCACGTTTTTATTATCTTTACTCCGATAGAAACTTTGGGGTCTCTTTGTATTTCTTTGTGTGGATTGAGTATTATGAATACGAATATGCTTTGGTGTTATTCTAGTACAAACTCTAGGATAGATCGAATAGAAAAAATAGCTTTACGTTATTTTAGTACGATCTCTTGAATAGATCGAGCGGCAAGAATAGCTTTGAGGTGGTCTCGTACCCTACAAACAATTTCTATCTTTTGTTCTCCGCTAATAGGAACTCGGGAGTGATTCTTTGTTGCACTTTGAGGGATAATCATATGATCCAACTATGTTAGAATTGTTGGGAGATTGCACTAGTGAAAGTACGGACCCTAGGCCTTGTTTTTAAGCATTGCAATACCGTTTTTGTGCCCGTCTACTATTTGCTACCTTGCTGTTTTGATTCATTCAGATTATAAAAATATATTTCTACCATCAATATTACACTTTTATCTCCATCTCTTCATCGAACTAGTGCACCTATACAATTTTCCATTGTATTGGGTGTGTTGGGGACACAAGAGATTTCTTGTATTTGATTGCAGGGTCATTTGAGAGACACCATCTTCATCCTACACCTCTCACGGATTGATAAACCTTAGGTCATCCACTTGAGGGAAAATTGCTACTGTCCTACAAAACTCTGCGCTTGGAGGCCCAACACGTGTCTACAACAATAAAGTTGTGTAGTATGCTAGAAGTATTATTATTTTTATGTCAATATTAAACTTTTGTTTTGAATCTTATGGATCTGAACATTCATGCCACAATAAAGAAAAATTACATGGATAAATGTGTTCGGTAGCATTCCACATAAAAAAGTCTGTTTTTATCATTTACCTACTCGAGGACGAGCGGGAATTAAGCTTGGGGATGCTTGATACGTCTCCAAGGTATCTATAATTTTTGATTATTCCATGCTATTATATTATCTATTTTGGATCTTTTACATGCATTAATATGATATTTTACATTATTTTTGGGACTAACCTATTAACCTAGAGACCAGCACCAGTTTCTGTTTTTCCCTTGTTTTTGAGTTTCGCAGAAAAGGAATACCAAACAGAGTCCAAATTAAATAAAACTTTCACGATGATTTTTCTTGGACTAGAAGACACCCCGGAGATTTGGAGTTCAAGTCAGAAGAGCCACGAGGCGGCGACAAGGGGGGAGGGCGTGGCCCTTGCCTTATGGCCTCCTCGTGACTCCCGTGACCTAGTTCTGCCTCCTATATATTCACATATATTCCCAATCCACCAAAAGCATCCACGAAAACACTTTTCCACTGCCGCAATCTTCTGTTCCCGTGAGATCCCATCTTGGGGCCTTTTCCGGCATCCTGTTGGAGGGGGATTCGATCACGGAGGGCATCTACATCAACTCTATTGCCCTTCCAATGAAGCGTGAGTAGTTTACCTCAAACCAACGAGTCCATAGCTAGTAGCTAGATGGCTTATTCTCTTTCTCTTTGATTCTCAATACCATGTTCTCCTCGATGTTCTTGGTTTCTGCCCGATGTAATCTTTGTTTGCGGTGTGATTGTCGAGATCCGATGAATTTTGGATTTATGATCAGCTTATCTATGAATATTATTTGAATCTTCTCTGAATTCTTTTATGTATGATTTGATATTTTGTAATTCTCTTCGAACTATTGGTTTGGTTTGGCCAATTAGATTGGTTTTTCTTGCAATGGGAGAAGTGCTTAGCTTTGGGTTCAATATTTCGGTGTCCTTTCCTAGTGACAGTAGGGGCAGCAAGGCACATATTGTATTGTTGCCATCGAGGATAAAAAGATGGGGTTTACATCATATTGCTTGAGTTTATTCCTCTACATCATGTCATCTTACTGAAAGCGTTACTCTGTTCTTCATGAACTTAATACTTTAGATGCAGGCAGGAGTCGGTCGATGTGTGGAGTAATAGTAGTAGATGCAGGCAGGAGTCGTTCTACTTGACACAGACGTGATGCCTATATTTCGTAATCATTGCCTTAGATATCGTCATAACTTTGCGCTTTTCTATCAATTGCTCGACAGTAATTTGTTCACCCACCGTATTATTTGCTATCTTGAGAGAAGCCTCTAGCGAAACCTATGGCCCCGGGGTCTATTTTCCATCATATAAGTTTTCGATCTACTATTTTGCAATCATTTACTTTCCGATCTATAAACCAAGAAACCCCAAAATATTTTATCTTTTATTTAGTTTTATTTATCTATCCCTATCAGATCTCACTTTTGCAAGTGACCGTGAAGGGATTGACAACCCCTTTATCGCGTTGGGTGCAAGTTGTTTGATTGTTTGTGCAGGTATTGGTGATTTGTGTGTTGTTTCCTACTGGATTGATACCTTGGTTCTCTAACTGAGGGAAATACTTATCTCTACTTTGCTGCATGATACGTCTCCAACGTATCTATAATATTTGATTTCTCCATGCTACTTTATCTACTGTTTTGGACTATATTGGGCTTTATTTTCCACTTTTATATTATTTTTGGGACTAACCTATTAACCGGAGGCCCAGCCCAGAATTGCTATTTTTTGCCTATTTCAGTATTTTGAGGAAACAAAGTATCAAACGGAGTCCAAATGGAATGAAACCTTCGGGAACGTGATCTTCTCACCGAATGTGATCTAGGAGACTTGGACCCTACTCCAAGAAGTTTCCGGGGAGGTCACGAGGGTGGAGGGCGTGCCCCCCTGGGCGCGCCCCCCTGCCTCGTGGGCCCCTCGGAGCTCCACCGACGTGCTCCTTCCTCCTATATATACCTACGTACCCCCATTAGACCAGAGACGGAGCCAAAAACCTAATTCCACCGACGCAACTTCCTGTATCCACGAGATCCCATCTTGGGGCCTGTTCCGGAGCTCCGCCGGAGAGGGCATCCATCACGGAGGGCTTCTACATCAACACCATATCTTCTACATCAACACCATATCCCTTCCGATGAAGTGTGAGTAGTTTACTTCAGACCATTGAGTCCATAGCTAGTAGCTAGATGGCTTCTTCTCTCTTTTTGGATCTCAATACAATGTTCTCCCCCTCTCTCGTGGAGATCTATTCGATGTAATCTTCTTTTTGCGGTGTGTTTGTTGAGACCAATGAATTGTGGGTTTATGATCCAACTTATCTATGAATAATATTTGAATCTTCTCTGAATTCTTTTATGTATGATTGAGTTATCTTTGCAAGTCTGTTCGAATTATCCGTTTGGTTTGGCCAACTAGATTGGTAGTTCTTGCAATGGGAGAAGTGTTTAGCTTTGGGTTCAATCTTGCCATCGAGGATAACAATATGGGGTATTTATCATATTGCATGAATTTATTCCTCTACATCATGTCATCTTGCTTAAGGCGTTACTCTGTTTTTAACTTAATACTCTAGATGCATCCTGGATAGCGGTCGATGAGTGGAGTCATAGTAGTAGATGCAGGCAGGAGTCAGTCTACTTGTCACGGACGTGATGCCTATATACATGATCATACCTAGATAACCTCATAACTATGCTAAATTTTATCAATTGCTCAACAGTAATTTATTCACCCACCGTAGAATATCTATGCTCTTGAGAGAAGCCACTAGTGAAGCCTATGGCCCCCGGGTCTATTCTCATCATATCAATCTCCATTACTTTATTTTACTTGTTTTGCTTTTACTTTTTACTTTGCATCTTTATACCAAAAATACCAAAAATATTATCTCTATCAGATCTCACTCTCGTAAGTGACCGTGAAGGGATTGACAACCCCTAAGCGTTGGTTGCGAGTTGATACCATTTTGTGCAGGTACGAGGGACTTGCGCGTGACCTCCTACTGGATTGATACCCTAGTTCTCAAAAACTGAGGGAAATACTTACGCTACAGTGCTGCATCACCCCCTCCTCTTTGGGGAAAACCAACGCTAGCTCGAGACGTAGCAAGAAGGATTTCTGGCGCTGTTGCGGGGAGGCCTACGCCAAATCAAGTCAAGATTTACTCTCTCGTCAACGAGCCATTTCTGGCGCCGTTGCCGGGGAAGCCTACGCAAAAGTCAACATACCAAGTACCCATCACAATCTCTATCTCTCGCATTACATTATTTGCCATTTGCCTCTCGTTTTCCTCTCCCCCACTTCACCCTTGCCGTTTTATTCGCCCTCTCTTTCCCAATCTTCTCCTCTTTTTCCCTTTGCCTTTTGTTTGCTCGTGTGTTAGTTTGCTTGCTTGTTCGTCACGATGGCCTTACCTAATTCTGGTGATCTTCACCTTAAAAGGCTAGAAGATATCGAAAACAATGTCAGGAAGTTTATGGTCTTGCAATTTGAGCATAATAATTTCTTTAGAAACGAGCTTAAGGAACAAAAGAGTTTTATGAGTTATATGAATAAAGAGCTCGATGATATGTCCAAAGAATTTGATGGTGTAAGAGCCCAAATTGCTCATCTTGAAAAAATGACCGCTGAAATTTCGGATATGCAAGCCACCTTAGTCAATAAGATGGCCGCTAAACCGAATAACTATGAGAATCAAGATGAAGATCTAAAAGTTATTGATGTGTCCCCTATTAAATCGTTGTTTTGCAATGTGAATCTTGATGAATCTGATTATGATCTTCCCTTACCTAGAAGGCGTTCTAAGAATTCTGAGTTTTTAGATCCTGATGATGAAATTGATAAAAAAAGGATTGAAAGAAATAAAAATCTAGATATTGCTAAACCCACTATTTTGGATCTCAAGGAATTTAACTATGAAAATTGCTCTTTTAATTGATTGTATTTCCTTGTTGCAATCCGTGTTAAATTCTCCTCATGCTTATAGTCGAAATAAGGCCTTTACTTGGAGCTATTTTGATGGATTATGGAACAAGGAGTGGCAAGAGCCTAAGCTTGGGGATGCCCATGGCACCCCCAAGATAATCCAAGGACACCAAAAAGTCAAAGCTTGGGGATGCCCCGGAAGGCATCTCCTCTTTCGTCCACTTCCATCCGTAATTTACTTGGAGCTATATTTTTATTCACCACATGATATGTGTATTATTTGTGTCTTTGCTTGTTAGTCTACCCCAATCATCCTTGCTGTACACACCTTTTGATAGAGCCATGTATGAATTGAAATTTGTTAGAATACTCTATGTGCTTCACTTATATCTTTTGAGCTTGATAGTTTACTCTATGTGCTTCACTTATATCTTTTTGAGCGTGATAATTTTTGCTCTAGTGCTTCACTTAGATCTTTTAGATCACGGTGGTGGTTTGTTTTAAAGAAACTTGATCTCTCATGCTTCACTTAGATTATTTTGAGAGTCATTAATAGCATGGTAATTTGCTTAATGTTAATATACTTGGTATTCAAGATATGTGAAACTTTCTTTTTAGTGGGTTGAATACTAAGATAAGTTTGATGCTTGATAATTGTTTTGAGATATGGAGGTGATAATATCATAGTCGTTCTAGTTGAGTAGTTGTGAATTTGAGAAATACTTGTGTTAAAGTTAGCAAGTCCCGTAGCATGCACGTATGGTTAAAGTTGTGTAACAAATTTGAAGCATGAAGTGTATCTGGCTTGTGCATCCTTATGAGTGGTGGTCGGGGACGAGCGATGGTCTTTTCCTACCAATCTATCCCCCTAGGAGCATGCGCGTAGTACTTGATTTTTGATGACTTCTAAATTTTTTGCAGTAAGTATATGAGTTCTTTTGACTAATGTTGAGTCCATGGATTATACGCACTTTTACCTTTCCGCCATTTGCTAGCCTCTTCGGTACCGTGCATTGCCCTTTCTCACATTGAGAGTTGGTGCAAACTTCGCCGGTGCATCCAAACCCCGTGATATGATACACTCTTTCACACATAAACCTCCCTATATCTTCCTCAAAAGAGCCACCATACCTACCTATCATGGCATTTCCATAGCCATTCCGAGATATATTGCCATGCAACTTCCATCATCATCATCATCATCATGACATGCTTTACTTTTGTCATATTGCCATTGCATGATCTTGTAGTTGACATCGTATTTGTGGCAAAGCCAACATGAATTATTTTTCATACATGTCACTCTTGATTCATTGCACCATCCCGGTACACCGCCGGAGGCATTCATATAGAGTCATATCTTGTTCTAGTATCGAGTTGTAATCAATAGAAGTGTGATGATCATCATTATTAGAGCATTGCTCAATCAAAAAAAGAGAGAAAGGCCAAAAAGAAAAAAAAGAAAGGCCCAAAAACAAGAAGGAGAAAATAAAAAGGGCAATGCTACTATCTCTTTTTCCACACTTGTGCTTCAAAGTAGCACCTTGTTCTTCATGTAGTGAGTCTCATATATTGTGCTTCAAAGTAGCACCATGATTTTCATATAGTGAGTCTCATAATTTGTCTTGTTCATACTAGTGGGAATTTTTCATTATAGAACTTGGCTTGTATATTCCAACGATGGGCTTTCTCAAAATGCCCTAGGTCTTCATGAGCAAGCAAGTTGGATGCACACCCACTAGTTTTCTTTTGTTGAGCATTCTTAGCTCTAGTGCATCCGTTGCATGGCAATCCCTACTCCTTGCATTAACATCAATTGATGGGCATCTCCATAGCTCAATGATTAGCCTCGTTGATGTGAGACTTTCTCCTTTTTTGTCTTCTCCACACAATCCCCATCATCATATTCTATACCACCCATAGTGCTATGTCCATGGCTCGCGCTCATGTATTGCGTGAAGGTTGAAAAAGTTTGAGATTATTTGAGTATGAAACAATTGCTTCGCTTGTCATCGGGGGTATAGAAGTTGGGAACATCTTTGTGTGACGAAAATGAAGCATAGCCTAACTATATGATTTTGTAGGGATGAACTTCCTTTGGCCATGTTATTTCGAGATGACATAATTATTGATTAGTATGCTTAAAGTATTATCATTTTTATGTCAATATGAACTTTTGTCTTGAACCTTTCGGATCTGAATATTCATACCATGATTAAGAAGATTTACATTGAAATTATGCCAAAGTATCACACCGCATCAAAAATTCTCTTTTTATCATTTACCTACTCGAGGACGAGCAGGAATTAAGCTTGGGGATGCCTGATACGTCTCCAACGTATCTATAATTTTTGATTGCTCCATGCTACTTTATCTACTGTTTTGGACTATATTGGGCTTTATTTTCCACTTTTATATTATTTTTGGGACTAACCTATTAACCGGAGGCCCAGCCCAGAATTACTGTCTTTTGCCTATTTCAGTATTTCGGGAACATGATCTTCTCACCGAACGTGATCCAGGAGACTTGGACCCTACTCCAAGAAGTTTCCGGGGAGGTCACGAGGGTGGAGGGCGTGCCCCCCCTGGGCGCGCCCCCCTGCCTCGTGGGCCCCTCGGAGCTCCACCGACGTGCTCCTTCCTCCTATATATACCTACGTACCCCCATTAGGCCAGAGACGGAGCCAAAAACCTAATTCCACCGCCGCAACTTCCTGTATCCACGAGATCCCATCTTGGGGCCTGTTCCGGAGCTCCGCCGGAGAGGGCATCCATCACGGAGGGCTTCTACATCAACACCATAGCCCTTCCGATGAAGTGTGAGTAGTTTACTTCAGACCTTCGGGTCCATAGCTAGTAGCTAGATGGCTTCTTCTCTCTTTTTGGATCTCAATACAATGTTCTCCTCCTCTCTCGTGGAGATCTATTCTATGTAATCTTCTTTTTGCGGTGTGTTTGTTGAGACCGATGAATTGTGGGTTTATGATCCAACTTATCTATGAATAATATTTGAATCTTCTCTGAATTATTTTATGTATGATTGAGTTATCTTTGCAAGTCTGTTCGAATTATCCGTTTGGTTTGGCCAACTAGATTGGTAGTTCTTGCAATGGGAGAAGTGTTTAGCTTTGGGTTCAATCTTGCGGTGTCCTTACTAAGTGACAGAAAGAGTTGCAAGGCACGTATTGTATTGTTGCCATCGAGGATAACAAGATGGGGTATTTATCATATTGCATGAATTTATTCCTCTACATCATGTCATCTTGCTTAAGGCGTTACTCTGTTTTTAACTTAATACTCTAGATGCATGCTGGATAGCGGTCGATGAGTGGAGTAATAGTAGTAGATGCAGGCAGGAGTCGGTCTACTTGTCACGGATGTGATGCCTATATACATGATCATACCTAGATAACCTCATAACTATGCTAAATTCTATCAATTGCTCAACAGTAATTTGTTCACCCACCGTAGAATATCTATGCTCTTGAGAGAAGCCACTAGTGAAACCTATGGCCCCCGGGTCTATTCTCATCATATCAATCTCCATTACTTTATTTTACTTGTTTTGCTTTTACTTTTTACTTTGCATCTTTATACCAAAAATACCAAAAATATTATCTCTATCAGATCTCACTCTCGTAAGTGACCGTGAAGGGATTGACAACCCCTAAGCGTTGGTTGCGAGTTGCTACCGTTTTGTGCAGGTGCGAGGGACTTGCGCGTGACCTCCTACTGGATTGATACCTTGGTTCTCAAAAACTGAGGGAAATACTTATGCTACAGTGCTGCATCACCCCCTCCTCTTCGGGGAAAACCAACGCTAGCTCGAGACATAGCACTCCATCACCCTTTCCTCTTCAAGGGAAAAACTAACGCACCGTTGCCGGGGAGATCTACGCCAAGTCAAGACATACCAAGTACCCATCATAAAACTCTCATCTTTTGCATTACATTATTCGCCATTTGCCTCTCGTTTTCCTCTCCCCCACTTCTAAAATGATTTTCAAAAATATTTGCCTTTTTCCTCGCCCCTCTTCTGTTTGTCTTTTTCATTTGCTTTTTGTTTGCCCATTTGTTAGATTGGTTTGTTGCTACCATGTCTGAATCTGGGTAGGTTATCGCTGAAAAGGATAGTAGTAATGATGGGGGAAACTTTGATGCTTTTGCTAATAGTAATCCTCATGAAGAATCTACTATCTTGCACACTAAAAAACTTTGCATAGGTAGCAACAGTATTATTGAAAAAGGGGCTATTCAAGATTTCTTTACTCGTGCCAGTGTGCTACCGACGTTAGGTGTATCTATTCTCCATAAAACTAGTAGTCTCGCCGATGCTATATCTTTGCTTGTGGTTGAACTTGAAAGACAATTTTTTCATATGCATCCATGCATACAACGGATTTTTCTAGAGTTTTCTAATATTGAGCATTCTTCTGTTAAGCGCGCCACCACTATATTTCTAGCCCATGAATTTAGATTTATTATGAAACAAGCTAGTGAAATTTTCACGCATTATAAAGTAGATGGTGGTCGACCTCCCATAGAGGGGGTTCTCTTTAATCAAGAGGAAATAATGCGTTTACAATCTCTAGATCATGTTGCTTATAATGAAAATTTAAGAAAGAGGGTCCCTACCGATGTTTTAGTTGATAAGATTTCTAAACTTAATGATAATTTTGCTATACAAAACAACGGATTAGGTTTCTCTCTTGGACACAAGCTCATGACTTTTTCCCAAAAGAACACTTACAATGATGAATTGGTCATACAATATGAGGGGCCGAAGGTGGAACCAATTCCTCCCAAGCTTGATCTTAGGGATCCTTATCCCATTAAATTAAGCCCTTTTGATTACTTTTGCTTACCACAAAGAAAACTTGTTGCTGAACGAAGGAAGTATGACATGAGCTTTCGAGATTTGCCTTATCATTACTATGATTATACCTAGATCTATTTGTGTTTTATGCCTAGTTAAGGGCGTTAAACAATAGCGCTTGTTGGGAGGCAACCCAATTTTATTTTTGTTCTCTGCTTTTTGGTTCTGTTTTTCAATAAATAATTCATCTAGCCTCTGGTTAGATGTGTTTTGGTGTTTTAATTAGTGTTTGTGCCAAGTAAGACCTTTGGGATGGCTTACGGTGGTTGTCGTGGAATTGTCACAGCAGATGTCCTAGTGTGAGGACTTAGTCATGAGGCCAACACATCTATGTGGTAGCTTGAGAGGGGTTGATCAGAATCGAGAGACGCAACACAAGACAAGGATTTAAACAGCTTTGGGCCCCGGGAAACATCACCCAGTAACGACCCTACATGCTGTTTGTGGCTAGGTCTTATTATCATCATGAGGGAGTCGCCGTAAATCGGCTCTCCTAGTTATGTCTAGCCTTAAGATTCTCCTCTCCTCTTTTGGGGTGTCCTGGCCCTCCTTATATAAGTTGAAGGGGTGGGTTACATGTAGAGTCCATCTCGGACTAAGACTTAAACTATTCTGACTTCTCTTCATGGGCTTCTTAACATCTTGGGCTTCTTAACGTCTCGAGCTTATTAACCCCAGGCGACTTTGTCTGTTGGGTTATGGCTATCTGCCGGGTTACCATCTGACTTACCATCTGGCTTATCATCTGCCGGGATATGATCTGACTTAACATTTGCCGAGTTATGATCTAACTTAACATCTGCCGGGTTATGATCTGACTTAACATCTGCCGGGTTATGATCTGACTTAACATCTGCCGGTTTATGATCTGACTTAACATCTGCCTTAACATCTGCCGAGTTATGATCTGACTTAACTATCCCAGCCGGGTCATAACTCCGGCTGGGTCATACTGCGGGGTATATCCCCGACATTAGCCCCAATTTAATTTGGATTTATCCATGTTAAACTAATCCTGTAAAACAAACACAAGAACAATTTTGACAGATTATGCTCCGGTTTAAGAACTTTTGTAAGTCGACACCCGATCATCCTTAACTCCTTGTCATTTCCTTCTTCTAGAAAATCTGGGTCAATAGACCAACTTCATACTCAGTCTTATCTTCAGTCGGCTTGAAGATGTAGAACTTGCCCATTTATCATTGCCAAAATTGCCGGGTTATAAAAACTGATGGCACCAGGTCATAATTGTTTGTTAACATCAGCTTTGAAAGCGTACCTCCCTTATATGAATATCACTTGTAGCCCCCAAGTCTTAAGAAGGGAACGTAGTAACAACTTAAGACTTGCTTCAATATGAATGTCACAAGCTTGAAGAAATCCAGGTTATTCATCTCAATCATTAATCATAAACTGAGTATTCCACATATGTAGCCCCCAAGTGCCGGGTTGTCATGCTTGCAGCAACCTGGAACTTGTAATTGTCTTATGCTCATAAAAACTTCAACCAGTGTAGCCCCCAAGGGTCGGGTCGTTATGCAATAAGGAGCAGGGACTTTATAGATATGATCATGTAGACTTGAACAACAATGTGTATCCCCCATCATGGGGCTTGAACCCATGCCCACAAGGTTAAGAGCCTTGTGTTTTACCAACTGAGTGGTGGATCCTTCAATATAACGGAATAAGGCACGTGTACCTTCAATTTTTAACAGGAGCAATTGGTAACCCCCAAGGGCCGGCTCATTATGATGTGATGAGTCGGGTCTTCAATAAGGTGAGCAAAAAATGACTTTGCATTAGCCCCCAAGTGCCATGGTGCATGCTGGCAGTGACACGGGACTTGCATATTTAATGTAATCTCAATTTGAATAATGTAGCCCCCAAGTGCTGGGTCGTAAGCCTGCAGCGACTCGAGACTATTCCTTCCATTGTAGAATAAATTATATCCATTGGTAAAATAATAGCCATTGCGCTGAAGCGACTTTGAAAACCTCAATCATAATATTGGTTATTGATAACCGTAATAAAAATCCAGCCATGTTGGCTATTGAAGATTTGAATAATATAATCCATCAAGTGTATTGACCCGTAGGCATGCAATAGCATGATTTTGATTGCTCAAGGTAAATATATCCTAGCAACTTAACGCCCTTTATCAGGACAGGTTATCAAAACCCCAAATATGCTCAAATATGAGTCATAAAGATTAAGGCTACATGGCCTGAATTGTTTTAAACAAGGATGAACTCAAAAATGTTCAAACAGAAATAATAAATCGGAAAAACAAGGCTTTCATAGGTGTCCAGGCCTAAAACTCAAGTGCTTTCACGGGCCGCACAGCCACTGAGTTAAACCTTTATACAAAACTTATAAGGCAGACTTCACACAACCAATCGTTGTTTTAACTTTGACAAGTTCAGGGTCTGTATAAGATTGACTTGTCAAAAGTACGGCGGGTCGTTCCAGGATTACCTAGGCGGAGTGGCAGACTTAAAAAGGCAGGATAACCCGGGGTTTTAGGTGAATACACCTGGCTTCCAAGCCTGGCTTTTAAGCCTATTACAAGGGTCACAAAAACTCTTGTCCTTTAGAACAAAGAGCCCCCAAGCAATATCTTTGAGCTATGCTCAATGGCACCTATGTTTGAGTTGTGCTTTTGCAACAGACTCTCTTTGGTCCCTTTAACCTGGGTAGCAATCCCCCAAGTGTTTTTATAAACATGGCATATAAGCCGGATCAAAAGGGTAATCATAACTCCGCTAAATAAGCCGGAAGCCCCCATGTGACCATAATAAGATAAGCCCATAAGGCAGGATACCCATGTTTGAACCGCGCATCATGGCAGCAAGTTCTCTTTGGAAACCTTTAATTTTTTTGAGAACTCAAACTTGCGAGAGAGGAATTTCTTTTTTCAACCGGAGTTTTAAATCGGATACTAAGAGCTTCCAAGCTTTATGGGAGAGAGATATCTCTTGAGCCGGATTTTAAACCGGAATCTTCATTTTGAGCCGGAAATTTTCTGACGGCCTTTAAATTTTCACCAATAGGGCAGTAACCTCCGGGACCGGGTTATTTTTCCCTTTAATGACCTAGAGTTCTTGAGTCTGCTTTAAACTGGCAATCATTTACTGAATCATGTCATCATAGCCCTCGAGTCTCAAAGCGACTCGAGGAGTTGGCTTGAGATTCTCCATAATTGACCGTGATATAAACCAGCATATAGTTGAACAGCGGAACGCTGCAATATGGTGAAGCTTAGCGGCAAAGGTGGCAAGTTGATGATCTTTGCAATACTCATTGTATATCCCAATATGAGTTATTCAATAAATTTGGTGATATGGTGGTCACTTCTGCAGCAGAAAATTTGTCTTGCACATGAAAATATATAGACCAAAGTAATTGTTCTTTGACAAAAACAATATGTGCGAATAAAATAGACGTAGATAGACATCACCTGACTTTGTCCAGATGACGGATGATCCGTATATATATCGTTCATGAATAATCCACAGTAATTTCAATGGCGCTTTAATCACTCTCTCGAAGAGACTTCAAACTGGGCGACTCTTGTTTGAAGAAACGGAAAAGCCCGGTGGGTCAAAGCCCATAGATGAGCGTGGCAGAAGCAGGACCACAGGCAGCTCGCAGCGGCGATTCTGGATGCAACACCCGCAAGACAACGGGCCGGTGGTTTAAAGCGGCACTGTGGTGACTTAGAGCAGAGGCGCGGGTGCTTGGTAATGAAGGCGACGACCGTGGCCATGGCGGATCGAAAACCGCGGTCTAGAGGCGAGGTGAACCAGCAGGTCGACAGAGGCGGCGCCGAGGAGCACTAAAACGGGGCGACTCATGGAGGAGTGGCAAGGTGGTTACACTGTAGTGGCGGGTCGAAGACGAATGCGGCGGCTCAGTGAGGGACAGCCGGTTCGAGGCACGCTGAGGCGGCCTGCCGGCGAGGCGCGGCTGAGCCAGCGTCAGGTTGAAGAGGAACAGACGGCTGAATGCTTGACGTGGAGTACCCGTAGTGGCAGGAAGAGCCACAACGGAGGAAGTAGATTCAATGGCGAAGGTGAGCCGGCGTGGGCGTGCTTAGAGACGGGTCGTGGCCAAGTAGCTCCAGGCGGCACCGTAGCATAGGCGGGTTAAGCCGAGGCAATTTGACGAGGCTGCAACCGTGGAAATGGGAGGCCACGGCCGCGGTAGCAGAGGTAACTCGCCGTGGCACTGCTCCAAGGCGAGGGCGGTTCGCCCACGGCAGATCATGATGGCTCAAAGCAGCAGAGGCGGTACCCGCGGGTCGACAACAGTGGCAGGCTGCTTTGCGTGGGATCGATGGAAATAGAAGGTGACCTGGCGCAGCGGCGGTTCATAAGTGCAGCGGCGGCGGCGGCAGGGCCCAGGCCGGCCGTAACGGTTTAGAGGCGAGTCACTGTGGTGGTTTAGCATCGCAGGCTAGCGAGCAGTGAGTCATAACAACGGTGGAGGTGACCCGGCCGGGGTGATTCATAACCCGGCCACGGGCAGCGTGAGTCGGCCAGAGGCAAAGGCTGCAGCAGTGAAGGCATCTGGCGGCTCAAGGCACGGGCAACGAGTAAGGCTGCGGTAGCGGCAGCAGCTCGACACAGCGGCCCAAGATGACCACTTTGAAATGGAGGTAAGGCCAAACTAGGGTTAGCAGCTTCTGCACTCGAAGTGGCGTTGTGTGATGATGGTTGTAGTTTCCATCTCCAGTAGATTTGATTGATTCTCTGGGCTCGAACCTGAAGCATGGTCACAATCTGCACTGTCTTTTGTTTGATCTCAGAGAGCCATATCAATTTAACTCCTGCAGGATTTGTACGGTACAAAGAGCAGGAGCCCCAACGTATTTAACCCTTTGTATTGTATGCGCGCGGGAAAACATATAGTCTGATCCAGCCGTTGTAAAACTTTGCAGTGGAATTCCTAAAGAATCTTTGACCCGGTGACTTGCTGTGCCGTATGAAGGCGAAAACTTCAACTCGTCTCAATCTAGTCTGGCACATGCTTTCTCAACGAGGTGGCTTGGTATGGCCACACGAGCAGTGAGTCAACGAAGCGGTTGACCCCGATGGCGGTTTGAGGCAAGGCGGTCGTGAGCGACTTGCAGCAGATATAAGCAGCATGGTCAAAGCAGAGAGCGGCAGCGCCGGCTCGGCCATGGCGGCTTATGGCAGTAGAGGACGGTAGAGACGAGCCGGTGTTGGAGTACAGTAGCCAGCGCGCCTCGGCGGGTCAACGGCGCAGGCGAACCGGGCGGGTCCACAGCAAAGGCGAGCTGCTGGCTTGGAGGTAGCCCAGAAGCGAGGTAAGGCCGCAGTAGTGGCAGGCCGTCAACTCGGAGGTAGCTCAGAGCGGTTCGGAGCGGAGGTGGGTCACGGCGAACCTCGGCGGAAGAGCAGACCGGCCCCGAGACAAGGTAGCCCCGGCTCGGAACGGCTTCGGGTGTAACTTGACGCACCACAATAGGGGCGACTTAGCAAAAAACGACGCCGACCACCAGTTAAAAACCATCTTGACTCCACGCGTGACTCAACAAGTAGTAGTAATTAGCTCTTTTTGGCAGCGATTTAGAGGCCGAGTCATGGTTGGTTTGACTCCGCTGTCACTTATGTCAGCGACCGTAGCAAATATTGATGCCTTCGGTTTCGAAGGATCACCGGATCCTCAGTGACTTAACCCTAATTTCCCTCGAACTCAAAACTTCGCCCGGGCATTAGATCCGACTGCTGTTTTAGACTGATAAACTCAAAACTGATGCAAATCTTCCCAAGCCGATTTCTCTTCATCCGGAAAATTATGAACTTCTCGATCCCTGAGAAAAGATACCTCCAAGAACTCATCACCACCGTGCGCAGGCCCCATGGTGGGCGCCAACTGTCGTGGAATTCTCACGGCAGATGTCCTAGTGTGAGGACTTAGTCGTGAGGCCAACACATCTATGTGGTAGCTTGAGAGGGGTTGATCGGAATCGAGAGACGCAACACAAGACAAGGATTTAGACAGCTTCGGGCCCCGGGAAACATCATCCGGTAACGACCCTACATGCTGTTTGTGGTTAGGTCTTATTGTCATCATGAGGGAGTCGCCGTAAACCGGCTCTCCTAGTTATATCTAGCCTTAAGATTCTACTCTCTTCTCTTGGGGTGCCCTGCCCCTCCTTATATAAGTTGAAGGGGCGGGTCACATATAGAGTCCATCTCGGACTAAGACTTCAACTATTCTGACTTCTCTTCATGGGCTTCTTAACATCTTGGGCTTCTTAACGTCGCGGGCTTATTAACCCCAAGCGACTCTGTCTGCTGGGTTATGACTGTCTGCCGGGTTACCATCTGACGTACCATCTGGCTTATCATCTGTCGGGTTATGATCTGACTTAACATCTGCCGAGTTATGATCTAACTTAACATCTGCCGGGTTATGATCTGACTTAACATCTGCCGGGTTATGATCTGACTTAACATCTGCCTTATCTTCTGCCTTAACATCTGTCGGGTTACGATCTGACTTAACATCTACCGGGTTATGATCTGACTTAACATCTGCCTTAACATCTACTGGGTTATTATCTGACTTAACTATCCCAGCCGGGTCATAACTTCCTCCGGGTCATATTGCGGGGTATATCCCCGACAGTGGTAGTTGTTTTGATCTAGCTGAAAAAACAGAAACTTTTGCACCTAGGAAAATAATTTTCGTTTGTTACAGAAGCATGATTTTAATCTGATTCTTTTTGCACAAGATTGGTACACAAATTTCACAGGTTGTCCTAATTTTTCAGAATTTTTGGAGTTACATAAGTATTCTAGAGTTACAGATTACTACATGCTGTTCTGTTTTTGACAGATTCTGTTTCTATATGTTGTTTGCTTATTTTGATGGATCTGTGGGTAGTATCGGGGGGTATGTACCATGGAAAAGTCGGAATATAGTAGATATTACACCAATATAAATGAAGAATGATTTCACAACATTACCAAAAGTGGTGATTTATTTTCTTATACTAACGGAACTTATGAGATTTTCTGTTGAGTTTGTGTTGTGAAGTTCTCAAGTTTTGAGTAAGGATTTGATGGACTATTGAATAAGGAGTGGCAAGAGCCTAAGCTTGGGGATGCCCAAGGCACCCAAAGGTAATATTCAAGGACAACCAAGAGCCTAAGCTTGGGGATGCCCCGGAAGGCATCCCCTCTTTCGTCTTCTTCCATCAGTAACTTTACTTGAGGCTATATTTTTATTCACCACATGATATGTGTTTTGCTTGGAGCGTCTTGTATTATATGAGTCTTTGCTTTTTAGTTTGCCACAATAATCCTTGTTGTACACACCTTTTGAGATGGACACGCATGAATCGTGATTTATTAGAATACTCTATGTGCTTCACTTTGCTAGTAAACACTTTACTGCAGATATTAAGTTTCCAGGTGTGGTTGAATTGACAACTCAGCTGCTAATACTTGAGAATATTATTTGGCTCCCCTTGTGTCGAATCAATAAATTTGGGTTGAATAATCTATCCTCAAAAACTGTTGCGATCCCCTATACTTGTGGGTTATCACTCACCACCCCGGAGGGAAAAAGGATCAAGTATGTATCTAGGCATGCGCCTAGGAGGAGCCAAGTAAATACCCTCACAGGAGTTGTTCAGGAGGAAGTGCCTGTAGTGAAGGATTACCCAGATGTTTTTCCAGAGGAGTTACCAGGCATGCCACCGGATCGAGACATTGAGTTTTTGATAGAGCTATTGCCAGGTACCGGGCCAATATCAAATAGACCCTTGTAACGCCCCGAGACCGATGTGCCAGGTGTCCTCTAGTTATTCATTGTTGTTGCCTTGTCATTGCTTGCGTGTCATGCATTGCATATCATG
Source organism: Triticum urartu (assembly GCF_056163025.1). Taxonomy (NCBI): domain Eukaryota; kingdom Viridiplantae; phylum Streptophyta; class Magnoliopsida; order Poales; family Poaceae; genus Triticum; species Triticum urartu. The sequence goes on along the minus strand of NC_141874.1, from coordinate 362,303,658 downwards.
TCATCATGTGCATTTCATTTGCATACATGTTTGTCTCATGCATTCGAGCATTTTCTCCGTTGTCCGTTTTGCAATCCGGCGCTCCTATGTCACCCGGTGCCCCTTTCTACCTCTTTTCGTGTGTGGGGGTTAAACATTTCAGGATTGGACCGAGACTTGTCATGCGGCCTTGGTTTACTACCGGTAGACCGCCTGTCAAGTTTTGTACCATTTGGACTTCGTTTGATACTCCAACGGTTAACCGAGAGACCGAGAAGGCCTCGTTTGTGTTGCAGCCCAACACCTTTCCAATTTGGCCCAAAACCCACCTAAACCTCTTCCATCATCTCGGTTGGCCGAAAACCGCACCTCATTTGGACTCTCCTAGCTCCCTCTACCTATAAATATGTGACCTCCCCTGAAAATTCCGCGGTACAAACCCTAGATCTCTCCTCTCCGCGTCGCCAGACAAATTTTCCACCGACGGACATGTCCGCCGCCGCCTGCGTCTAATCGGAGGCCGCCATCTGTGTGCCGCAGCCCTCTCTCTCCTCAGCCCCGCCACCGGCCCGCGGGACGTAGATCGGGTACGCGCGAGCCCACACCGCCACCGTCGTCCGCCCGTTTCGGCCAGCCGCCTCCTCACCGGATTTGTGCCGCCTCCTCGCCGGACTTGCGCCGCCTCCTCGCCGGACTTGCGTCGCCTCCTCACCGGACTTGCGCCGCCTCCTCGCCGGGGTGCCTCGCCGCCGCGCCCCTTCGTGCTCGCCGCCGTCGGCAGCCGCCCGCCGGAGCCGCGGCCCGCCGCCACCGCCTCCCGCGGAGGAGCCCGCAACCACCGCCGCCCGGCTCCCATGCCTGCGCCGCCTGCCGCTCGCGGCCGAGCCCCTTCGCCGCCCCGGGCGCCATCACTTGTACTAAGTAGGAATACTGCTTGTGCATCCAATCCCTTAAACCCCAAAGTTATTCCACATGAGTCCACTATACCTACCTATATACGGTATCTACCTGCCGTTCCAAGTAAATTTGTATGTGCCAAACTCTAAACCTTCAAATAAATATCTTGTTTTGTATGCTCGAATAGCTCATGTATCAACTAGGGCTGTCTGTATCTTCCATGTTAGGCGGGTTATTCTCAAGAGGAGTGGACTCCGCTCCTCACTCACGAGATAAATGGCTGGTCACCGGGATGCCCAGTCCCATGCTTTATGCAAACTAAATCAAAATAATTGCAAACAAAACTCCCCTTGGGACTCTTGTTAGTTGTACGCACTTGTTGTTTTGAGCAAGCCATGGATTGATGCTTGTTGGTGGAAGGGGGAGTATAAACTTTACCATTCTGTTTGGGAACCGCCTATAATGTGTGTAGCATGGAAGATATCGCCATCTCTTGATTGTTATGTTGACAATGAAAGTATACCGCTCAAAATATTATTCACCTCTGTTTCAAAACCGAGCTCTGGCACCTCTACAAATCCCCGCTTCCCTTTGCGAAGGGCCTATCTATTTACTTTTATGCTGAGCCATCATCCTCTTATTAAAAAGCACTACTTGGAGAGCACCGCTGTCATTTGCATTCATTATTGTTAGTTTACATTGAGTATGACTTGACTTGATCTCTTTTACCATTAATTACAATGTCTAGTCAGTCCTTGGTCTTTAAAGGTGCTCTGCATTTATGTTTTGCGGTCTCAGAAAGGGCTAGCAAGATACCATCTTGTTATATCATATTATGATTGTTTTGAGAAAGTGTTGTCATCCGAGATTTATTATTATTGCTCGCTAGTTGATTATGCTATCGATATGAGTAAACTTGAGACCTAAGCATTATTGTGAATGTGGTTAGTTATAATCTTTGCTGAAAACTTGAATGCTGGCTTTACATATTTACAACAACAAGAGCAAACAGAGTTTGTAAAAGTTTTTCTTTATCACTTTCAGTTTGTCAACTGAATTGCTTGAGGACAAGCAAAGTTTTAAGCTTGGGGGAGTTGATACGTCTCTGTCGTATCTACTTTTCCAAACACTTTTGCCCTTGTTTTGGACTCTAACTTGCATGATTTGAATGGAACTAACCCGGACTGACGATGTTTTCAGTACAATTACCATGGTGCTATTTATGTGCAGAAACAAACGTTCTCGGAATGACCTGAAACTTCACGGAGCAACTTTTTGGAAAATATAAAAAATACCTGCAAAAGATGAAGGCCAGGGGGCCCGCCACCTGTCCACGAGGGTGGGGGCGCGCCCCCCTACCTCGTGGGCCCCCTGGTGCCTCTCCGACTCCAACTCCAACTCTGTATATTGTGTTTCGGGGAGAAAAAAAATCAGGGAGAAGAATTCATCGCATTTTACGATATGGAGGCACCGCCAAGCCCTAAAATCTCTCGGGAGGGCTGATCTGGAGTCCGTTCGGGGCTCCGGAGAGGGGAATCCGTCGCCATCGTCATCATCAACCATCCCCCATCACCAATTTCATGACGCTCACTGCCGTGCGTGGTAATTCCATCATAAGCTTGCTGGACGGTGGTGGGTTGGATGGGATCTATCATGTAATCGAGTTAGTTTTGTTAGGGTTTGATCCCTAGTATCCACTATGTTCTGAGATTGATGTTGCTATGAGTTTGCTATGCTTAATGCTTGTCACTAGGGCCCGAGTGCCATGATTTCAGATCTGAACCTATTATGTTTTCATCAATATATGAGTGTTCTTGATCCTATCTTGCAAGTCTATAGTCACCTATTATGTGTTATGATCCGTTAACCCCAAAGTGACAATAATCGGGATACTTACCGGTGATGACCGTAGTTTGAGGAGTTCATGTACTCACTATGTGTTAATGCTTTGTTCCCTCTATTAAAAGGAGGTCTTAATATCCCTTAGTTTCCGTAAGGACCCCGCTGCCACGAGAGGGTAGGACAAAAGATGTCATGCAAGTTCTTTTCCATAAGCACGTATGACTATGTTCGGAATACATGCCTACATTATATCAATGAACTGGAGCTAGTTCTGTGTCACCCTAGGTTATGACTGTTATATGATGTACCGCATCCGGCAGAATTCTCCATCACTGATCCATTGCCTATGAGATTTCCATATATTGTTCTTCGCTTATTTACTTTCCCGTTGCTATTGCTATCATCACTACAAAATACCAAAAACATACTTCTGCTACTGTTATCCTTTGCTACCGTTACCACTACTATCATATTACTTTGCTACTAAACACTTTGCTGCAGATATTAAGTTTCCAGGTGTGGTTGAATTGACAACTCAGCTGCTAATACTTGAGAATATTATTTGGCTCCCCTTGTGTCGACTCAATAAATTTGGGTTGAATACTCTACCCTCAAAAACTGTTGCGATCCCCTATACTTGTGGGTTATCACTCACCACCCTGGAGGGAAAAAGGATCAAGTATGTATCTAGGCATGCGCCTAGGAGGAGCCAAGTAAATACCCTCACAGGAGTTGTTCAGGAGGAAGTGCCTGTAGTGAAGGATTACCCAGATGTTTTTCCAGAGGAGTTACCAGGCATGCCACCGGATCGAGACATTGAGTTTTTGATAGAGCTATTGCCAGGTACCGGGCCAATATCAAATAGACCCTTGTAACGCCCCGAGACCGATGTGCCAGGTGTCCTCTAGTTATTCGTTATTGTTGCCTTGTCATTGCTTGCGTGTCATGCATTGCATATCATGTCATCATGTGCATTTCATTTGCATACATGTTCGTCTCATGCATCCGAGCATTTTCCCCGTTGTCCGTTTTGCAATCCGGCGCTCCTATGTCACCCGGTGCCCCTTTCTACCTCTTTTCGTGTGTGGGGGTTAAACATTTCAGGATTGGACCGAGACTTGTCATGCGGCCTTGGTTTACTACCGGTAGACCGCCTGTCAAGTTTTGTACCATTTGGACTTCGTTTGATACTCCAACGGTTAACCGAGAGACCGAGAAGGCCTCGTTTGTGTTGCAGCCCAACACCTTTCCAATTTGGCCCAAAACCCACCTAAACCTCCTCCATCATCTCGGTTGGCCGAAAACCGCACCTCATTTGGACTCTCCTAGCTCCCTCTACCTATAAATATGTGACCTCCCCCGAAAATTCCGCGGTACAAACCCTAGATCTCTCCTCTCCGCGTCGCCGGACAAATTTTCCACCGACGAACATGTCCGCCGCCGCCTGCGTCCAATCGGAGGCCGCCATCTGTCTGCCGCCACCCTCTCTCTCCTCAGCCCCGCCGCCGGCCCGCGGGACCCAGATTGGGCACGCGCGAGCCCACACCGCCACCGTCGTCCGCCCGTTTCGGCCCGCCGCCTCCTCGCCGAATTTGTGCCGCCTCCTCGCCGGACTTGCGCCGCCTGCTCGCCGGGGTGCCTCGCCGCCGCGCCCCTTCGTGCTCGCCGCCGTCGGCAGCCGCCCGCCGGAGCCGCGGCCCGCCGCCACCGCCTCCCGCGGAGGAGCCCGCAACCACCGCCGCCCGGCTCCCGTGCCTGCGCCGCCTCCCGCTCGCGGCCGAGCCCCTTCGCCGCCCCAGGCGCCATCGCCGGCGCGGCCATCCGCCGCCCCGACCACGCTACTCCGGCGCCGCCCGACCTCGCCACGGCCGCCTGCTACCTCCTCGTCGCCGGCGCCCTCTCCGGCCACCGGATCCGGCCCTCCTCCGGCTTCCTCCTTGTTCTCCTTCTCCGGCGACGACAAAAAACTCCGGCGAACTGCTACAGTGATTCCGGCGAGATTCGGATCTGGATCTGGAAGAACACGGTTGACTTTTTATCCCGCGAAACCCTAATTTTTGGCAATTTTCATCATGCTATAACTCTGCATCCGTAGCTCCGATTTGTGCATGTAGCATATCAAAATGTTCGACTCAACGAGTACATCATTTCATCTCATTGCATCATTTTAATTTGAGCTCATCTTGTTGCCCGAAATGCTGTTGGAAGAGAGCTATGTGAGGTATTTGTCAGATCTATTTCAGCAAATGGCATTTTGTCATTTTTGCCATGATTAATGTGTGCATGCTATGACCCTGAGCTCTACATGTATTTTGTTATATGCCATGCCATCTTTACAATGGTGCTTGCCATGTATTTTTGTGATATTTGTGGTGACTAGCACAAGCTTGCAAAGTAGCGTAATCGGTAATGCTGATTTCAGGGACTTAGAATTTCACTAAGTCCTTGGAACGTGCTCCATTTGCAGGCTGTCAAAGCGCTCTTCCAGCTTTCTCACCTCGTCAACGTAAGCTTCCATCAACGGACTCTGATAATTCTTGTTTACTTGGCGGACGACAAGCTGTGAGTCACCCCTGACAATGAGCTTCTTGATCCCAAGGTCTGCCGCGATCCGGAGACCGGCAAGCAATCCCTCATACTCTGCAGTATTGTTTGTTGCTTGCTCCTCGGGAAAGTGCATCTGGACTATGTACTTGAGGTGCTCTCCGGTGGGTGCGATAAGTAGCACACCAGTGCCGGCGCCTTGCAGCGAAAAGGCACCATCAAAGTACATCAGCCACTCTTTGCTTGCTTCCTTGTCGGGGATGCTCGCTTCTGGAATTTCTTCATCTGGTGTTGGCATCCATTCTGCTATAAATTCTGCCAATGCTCTGCTCTGGATAGTTGAAGTGCTTCCAAACTTGAGGCCAAAGCTTGACAGTTCCAGTGCCCACTCAACAATCCTGCCTGTCGCTTCGGGATTCTGTATTATCCTCTTCAGCGGAAAGCGAGTGACGACTGTGATCTCATGTGCTTGGAAGTAATGGCGCAGCTTTCTCGAGGCCATGAGAAGGCCGAAAAGCAATTTCTGCACACCAGAATACCTTGACCTAGCCCCCTGCAGGAGGGAACTGACAAAGTAAACTGGGCGCTGCACCATTCTCTTCCGTGTCTCCTCGTGCATCTGCGCAGATCCATCTTTATCGGGACCAAAGCTTGTCGGGGAAGCCCCCTGCTTGTCGCTGGATGCGCTTGCCGTGGTTGCTGGCTCATCATCTGCCTCCCTCTCTGCTACTAGCGCAGCACTAACCACTTGATTGGTTGCCGCTATGTACAGCAGCAACTTCTCTTGTGGCTTAGGTGCGACAAGTATTGGAGGAGAGGACAGGTATCTCTTCAGGTCTTGCAGCGCAGCCTCCGCTTCCGGGGTCCATTTCATTGGACCTACCTTTTTCAATAATTTAAAAAACGGCAAGGCGCGCTCAGCAGACCGAGAGATGAACCTGCTGAGAGCAGCCACGCAACCGGCAAGTTTCTGTACATCCTTGACGCGCTTTGGTGCTTCAATCTGCTCGATGGCCCTGATCTTGTCGGGATTGGCTTCAATTCCCCGCTGAGACACGAAGAACCCGAGAAGCTTGCCGGAGGGAACTCCAAACACACACTTCTCTGGGTTGAGCTTGAGGCTGATCTTGCGCAGGTTTGCAAAGGTCTCGTCTAAATCTTGAGTCAGGGTTGCTCTGTCCTTGCTCTTGACCACTATACCATCCATGTAGGCTTCCACATTTCTGTGTATCTGCGGCTCGAGAGCAATATGGACTACTCTTGCAAATGTCGAACCAGCATTTTTTAATCCGAAAGGCATCCGTACAAAACAGTACATGCCACATGGAGTAATAAATGCGGTCTTCTCCTCATCCTCTTCTGCCATGAAGATCTGATGATATCCTGAGTATGCGTCAAGAAACGAAAGGAAATCACATCAGGCGGTGGAGTCAACAATCTGGTCAATGCGCGGTAAAGGAAATGGGTCTTTGGGACAAGCTTTGTTAACATCGGTAAAATCGATACAAAGCCTCCATTTCCCGTTTGCCTTGCGCACGACTACAGGATTGGCCAACCACGTGGGATGGAGCACTCCTCTGACGAGGCCTGCTGCTTCCAGTTTCTTGATCTCCTCTGCAATGAATTCTTGGCGCTCCATTGCCTGCTTCCTGACTTTCTGCTTGATGGGCCGCGCATGGGGACAAACGGCAAGGTGGTGCTCAATCACATTCCTGGGAACACCGGGGATGTCAGACGGCTGCCATGCAAACACGTCGACATTCGCCCGCAGGAAAGTAACGAGCGCGCTTTCCTATTTAGGGTCAAGCGTGGCACTGATGGTGAAGGTACCACCAGCGCCGTCCACCTTGGTGGATACCCTCTTTGTCTCTAGCGGAGCTGCCATCGTCTTCTTGCACTTGCCGGTGGAGCTCGATGGTGCATCCTCGACGGCAGCGCAGCACTCCGAAGAGGTGCGCTTGCCGGAGTGGGCATCAGAGCTCTTGCCGGGCTTGGTCTTGTCGGTGGAGCTCGATGGTGCGTCCTCAACGGCGGCGCAGCACTCTGAAGAGGTGCGCTTGCCGGAGTGGGCACCAGAACTCTTGCCGGACTTGGTCTTCTTCCCCCTGGGAGCTTCAGCGGCAAGTTGATCACGATGTGCCGTGGCTGCTGCTTCCCGGTAGATCTTGTCGGCACAGACGAGAGCATCCTTCCTGTCGCCAGGGACAGAAATGACGCTCATCGGGCCTGGCATCTTCAGCATGTTATACGCGTAGTGAGAGGCCGCCATGAACTTGGCGAGTGCTGGACGGCCAAGTATCCCATTGTAAGGCAACGGGATATCGGCAACGTCGAATGTGACCCTCTCAGTCCTGAAGTTTAACTCGCTGCCGAATGTTACCGGCAGCGTGACCTTCCCCTTCGTCTTGCTCCTTCCCGGATTGATTCCTTGGAATGTGCCGGTCTCTTCGAGCTCGCTGTCAGGGATCTGGAGTTTTCGGAGTACAGCGGAGGAGATCAGGTTTAAGTCGGCCCCGCCGTCAACTAGCATCTTGGTGACTTTGAGGTTGCGGATAGTTGGTGAAACCAACATCGGCAGACACCCGACCGCGGTTGTGCGATCAGGGTGGTCCTCAATGTCAAAGATGATAGGCGTGCTGGACCACTTCAGAAGCTTGCGCGATTCGATGGGTGGCTCTGCTGCATTGACTTCCCGCACCCACTGTTTGAGTTGGCGGTGCGAGGTATGCAGGGAAGCACCACCGTCAACGCACAAGACCTCTGTGGCTTTCTGAAACTCCTGCTCACTGGTCTCAACGTCATCCATGTCTTCGTCGTCTTCGTCGTCTTCGTCGTTGTCGCGGCCGCGGGGAGGTCTGTCTCCTTGCCGCTGCTTGGCCTTGCCGCGGCGTTCTTCCCGTCCGGCGCGTTTCTTGCCAGATTCTCCAGCACCCCCTTGGGCCCTCTCCTTGTCGCGCCGCTCGTACTCAGCCTTCTGCTGCTGGACGAGCTGCTCGACCTTCTTGCAGCTTTGGAGGTCGTGGCCCTTGGTGCGGTGAATCTTGCAATATCGCTTGTCGGAGCCGTCCCGCTTGTCAGCGACCGCCACAGCCTGACAGTTGGTGCACGCGGCAACTTCTTTGCCGGGGCTACCAACTGTAGCCTTGGCGCCACCTTCATCGCCGGACTGCTCAACGACCAGCACCTCCTTGCCCTTCTTCTTCCTGTTGCGCCGCCGGTTTTTCTTTGTCGGGGCAGCATCCTCACTGTCAGACCCTTCTGCGCCAGTGCTTTCTCCGGGGAATTTCCTTCCTTCCTCAGCGCGTGCACATTTGTCGGCCAGGGCATATAGCTCGCTGATGTCCCGAATCTTGCACATCGCCATCTCCTCCCGCATCCTGCGGTTACGCATGTTCTGATGGAACGCGCTGATTACCGCGGCAGGGTGGATATTTGGGATGTTGTGGTGCACACGGCTGAACCTCTGGATGTACTGGCGCAGGGGCTCTCCTTCCTTCTGGACGAGAAGATGAAGATCGCTCTCTTGGCCATGCGGTTTGTGGCCGCCTGTGAAGGCGCCAACAAACTGATGGCACAGGTCTGCCCAGGAGGATACGGAGTTATCCGGCAAGTGCATGAGCCAGGACCTGACATTGGGCTTAAGCACCAGCGGGAAGTAGTTGGCAAGGATCTTGTCGTCCCGTCCCCCAGCAGCCTGCACCGTGATGGTGTAGATGCTGAGGAACTCCGACGGATGCAACTTGCCGTCGTACTTCTCCGGTACATCTGGCTTAAAGTTCTTCGTACTGGGCCACTGGACTTGCCGCAGCTCACGAGTGAACGCAGGGCAACCTACCATGTAGGGCAAGTCACCGGGTTCCCCTGGCGCATGCATGTCAACAGAGGGCCCAGCGCGCTGGTCTGATTGACGCCGCGCTTCTCTCCGGCGCTCGATGCGAGTACGAGCGTCTTCCCGCTGTCGTTCTTGAAGAACTTGGCGCTGATCGCGACGAGCTCGCGGATCTGACGACGCGGTGGAGTCGCTGTCGAGGTGGATTCGGCGAGTCGGCGATCTTGGCCTTCGGGGCGGAGAGTGCACGGTGGTCGTACCCTCGCCAGCCTCGTCGCCACCGGCTCGCGCATGGCTGACTTGCTGCGGCTGCGATGTGCCCGGCTGCCGAGGAGTGTCGCCGTTGGCGAAGCCGATGAGACTCTGGATAGTGGCCCTCCAGTCGTCGATCTTGTCCGCCGCTGGAGGGTAGTCTAGGAGCAGCTGAGCTCGTGCCAAAGCTTCGGCTGCGGTGGCGGGTGGCGGTAGCGAACGGTGCGAGGAGCGGGATATGCTCGGACTTCTAACCACGTTAGAAGGAGCAGTATCCCGTCCAGGCGACCGTGTGTCGCTCGCGCCGGCTTGTTGACGTGCATGGTGGTCTTGAGCGCTCCGAGATCCACCAGCTCGGTCTTTATCTAGCGAACGCAAGGTACCGTGAGTGCCATGATGCTGCCGGTCCCGCGCCTCCTGAGACGGGCGCGGTGCATGCACGGATGCCGAGGTCTTGGAGTGCGCCCGGTCATTGTGGGAGCCGGCTACGCCGCCGATGGGCAACGCAGCCTTGTCCTTGGACCTGGCGGCACCGCGAGCTCCCTCGTCGACGCGTGCCCTTCCACCGGTGCCTACCTCACCAACCGTTTGCTCCGGCGGTGGCTGGCTCGGCGCGGACGGAGCAGCTACCTCCGAAACTTTCTTCTTCGGCGGCATGTTGATGAAGATGATGAAGATCTAGCTCGCGAGAACGCCGGATCTGAGGACGATGAAGATCTAGCCTGCGAGAACGCCGGATCTGGTTCACACAACTTCGACGCCCCCTACCTGGCGCGCCAAAGATGCCGGGGTTTCTGATCCACGGACACCTATGGGACCGGCGGACCGGGTCCCTTTTGGTTCGGCGGGGGCGGAGGTCGCGCAAAGAGCAGATCGAGACGAAACACACGGGCGGTTGGTCGTACGAAGGGAAAATCGAGGCGAAGCACGCGAGCGATTTACCCAGGTTCGGGCCACACGGATGCGTAAAACCCTACTCCTGCTTTGTGGTTTGGTATTGATTTCTAGCTCGGGAGCGCGGAGTGCTACAGTACACACCGGCGACTAGCAAGACCGAGCGTGGGTGTCTGGAATGGCCGTCCCCCCGAAGGCTCTCAAAATGGCCGACCTCCCTCTACGTTGCACACGGGCCTCCTTTTATACTCAAGGGGTTACCGACATAGAGCAACGGGGGCCAAGGGCAAAAATGGAAAGGGTGCCGTGGATAGGCACAGCTAGGTGCTGTAGTAGGCACAGCTACCCGCTACAGTGTTATCATACCTAACCCTGACGGTAGGGGACAAGGGCATTAAATGCCCGTCTGTGTCGCCCAAACAGTACCGAAAGGGACCGCTAGGGACGGCACCGTTTGCTTCGATGGTTGTCTTGTCAGCGCCTGCTCGCCACCTCGCGCCCCTAGCTGCATGGTCTCCCACCACGTGTGCTCGGAGGAGCGACACGTGCGCGGGTGTGCTGGAGCGCGGGCTCGGAGAGGCGGTTCCCGCGGCAAACTCCTCACCGCCGTCGTCGTCTTGTTGCGTCCGGGAGCTTGTCGCTCACCGGGTCTTGCCGGGACGCGCGGCGCATCGCGGCAGGTCTTCTAGGTATGCCTAGGTTGGCCTCCCCGGCAAGCTCCTCTTGCCGGGGTCTCGGGGTGCTTCTGATAGTCTTCCCGGCAAGCTCCTCTTGCCGGGGTCTTGTTTCCTTCCCGGCCAGCTCCTTGCCGGGGCCTTGGTTTGAGTACTTTGTTCTTGAATGGCTCCGAAGGAACCTCGAAGGATCTTGGCGGTCACCCGGCAAGCCTTGCCGCGGGATGCTGCAACTGTCCGTGCACAAGTTCGGGATACTAGGGTACCCCTACTCTAGTACACCGACAGCCGGATATATGCAAGGACTTCCAAGTGTATTGCGATGCTTCACGCTTAGGACTTGGAGGAGTACGAATGCAAGACGAAAGAGTGGTTTTGTATGCCTCACGACAACTGAAACCGCATGAGTTAAATTATGCCACGCATGATTTGGAGTTAGCAGCTGTGGTGCACGCGCTCAAGACCTGGAGACATTTTCTCATTAGAAATCGTTGCGATGTATACACGGATCACAAGAGTTTGAAGTACATCTTCACACAGAAGGAGATGAACCTCGGGCAGAGGATATGGTTAGAACTCATAAAGGATTATGATATGAAGCTGCATTATCATCCAAGAAAGGCCAATGTCGTAGCAGATGCTTTGAGCCATAAGAGTTATGTCAACACCCTCGTAAGCGAAGGGATGCCAAAGGAGTTAGCCGAGGATCTTAGGGAACTTCGATTGGAAATAGTTCCTAAAGGGTTTGTGGCAAAGTTGGAGGTTAAATCAACACTATTGGAAAAGATTAGAGAAGCTCAGAAGGATGACAATGATATCACTGAGATAAAGGAGAAGATGAGTGTAGGGAAAGCCAAAGGGTTTCGTGAGGATGAGCACGGCACCTTGTGGTTTGAGGACCGTATATATGTGCCCAATAATGCAGAGATCATGAAGTTGATATTATAGGAAGCTCATGACTCGCCATACTCGATACACCCTGGAAACACCAAGATGTATTTGGATTTGAAGGAGTGTTTCTGGTGGAATGGTATGAAGAAGGATATTGCCAAGTATGTAGCCATCTGTGATGTATGTCAGAGAGTGAAGGCAGAACATCAGAAGCCAGCAGGATTGCTACAACCTATGCCGATACCCGAATGGAAGTGGGATAAGCTTGGCATGGATTTTATCACCGGATGGCCCAGGACCAAATCAGGATATGATGCTACATGGGTAGTAGATCGCTTGACGAAAGTGGCTCACTTTATCCCCGTAAAAACCACGTATAAAAGTGCGAAGTTGGCCAAGATATACATGACCAGGATCGTATGTCTGCATGGAGTTCCGAGGACCATCGTGTCAGATAGAGGAACGCAGTTTACTTCAAAATTTTGGCATCAGTTGCACCTGACCTTGGGTGCCATACTGGAGTTCAGTACAGCTTTTCATCCGCAGACAGATGGAAAGACTGAGAGAGTCAATCAGATTCTGGAGGACATGTTGAGAGCTTGTGCATTAGACTACGGATCTAGTTGGGACGATAATTTGCCCTACGCAGAGTTCTCATACAACAATAGCTACCAGGCCAGTTTGAAGATGGCACCATTCGAAGCATTGTATGGGAGAAGATGCAGAACACCGTTGATGTGGGATGAAGTTGGAGACCGCCCATTGTTTGGACCAGATTTGATTAAGGAATCCGAAGAGAAGGCTAAACTAATTCGAGATAGACTGAAGGTAGCTCAGTCTCGACAGAAGAGTTATGCAGATTCAAAACGCAAGGAGGTATTCTATGAAATTGGAGACAGAGCGTATCTGCGAGTGTCACCTCTTCGAGGTGTTAAACGTTTTCGTGTTAACGGGAAATTAGCCCCAAGATTTGTGGGACCGTACCATGTTCTGGAATGCATGGGAGAAGTTGCCTACAAGTTGGAGTTACCCGAAGGACTGTCAGGAGTACATGATGTGTTTCATGTTTCCTAGTTGAAGAAGTGTCATGCGGAGATGGCCGACATTCCTCTGAGAGATACAGTGCCCCTGGAAGCAATTCAGTTGGACAGTGATTTGACGTATGAGGAGAAGCCTGTCAAGATTCTAGAGTTTGCTAGCCGAGTTACTCGCAGCAAGGTTAACAAATTTTGCAAAGTTCAGTGGAGCCACCATACCGAGGATGAAGCCACCTGGGAACGAGAGGATGATCTTCGCAAAAACCACCCACACCTATTTCCTAGCCAACCCAAATCTCGAGGGTGAGATTCATCTTAAGGGGGGTAGGTTTGTAACATCCCAAATTTTCAATTTGGAATGTTATACGTAGGTCATTCATGCATATCATATTTGATTTGCTTTTCATTTTGTGATCCTCGAAATTCTAAGCAACTCAAGGACCCTCGGGGAGAGTTGGGGATTTCACGGTTTTCATATTTGAATTTTATCAAATATCAAAACGAGGATCAGTTGTTTTATTATTTTTCTCTCCGAAAATATTTCATATTAAAATATATGAGAGGAGATAATATGACTTCTCCAAAATAAGCGAAATATTGGAGGAAAAAATATATTAAAATCAACCTTTTGATTTTATTCGGATTTTATTGCTATTTTTATTTGAATAGGAAAAAATATGCATTTTCAAAAATTGCATTTTAGGCCAAGAAAATGTTCACCTTGTTCTAAATATTTTATTTAGACGGTTAAAATTTGTTTTGGTATTTTTTAGTTTTTCTATTTTTTTCTAGGATTTCTTTTTGGCGGAATATGTTTAAAAAAAGAGGAAGCCCGCCAGACCAAACTGGGTCGCGGCCCAGCTGGCCCAGCCAGCCCCGCGCCGCCGTCGTCTTCGAGCCGGACTCCTCGAGGGAGTCCGAGCCGCCGCCGCCGCCATGGCCTCGCCCCCTCCTGCAAGCCGCCTCCCCTCCCCCTTTAAAAGCCGGTCCCGGCCCCCCCTTGGAGCCCCAAGCTGCCACCACCTCCAGCCCCCGCAAGCCGCGCCGCTAGCCCGCCGCCTCGCGCCGCCGCACACCGCCGCTTGCCGCCTGCTGCTGCGCCGCCGCCAAGCCCTGCCATGCCGACCTCCGCCGCCCCGCGCTGCACCCCGCCGTCGCCCGCGCCGCCGCCCGCTCACCGAAAGCCGCCGGAGCCGCGCCAGAGTTTGAATCTCACCGTTCGGTTTTTTTCGGTTTATGTAAAAACCGCCGTTTAAAACAAACCCTAGTTACGTTTTTTAGACCGATTCGTTGGTTTTCTCGGTTTAGTTTATTCAATGGACATTCGTCCGTACGTTCGTTTTAACGAACGGTTTTCGCCCGTTAGTCACAGACAACGAACGTTCGTTCGTTAGCCTGTTCGTCCATTTTTCTTTTTCTCGGGTTTTTCGTGATTATTTTCGATCACGATTTCTGATCCGATTTTTGTTTTAGTTTTTTTGCTCATTCATCGGAATTAGGCGATTCAAGAGCCTAGATCTTTGTCTCGAACCCTCTTTCCGTTTAACCAACTTGAACAAGATTTTGGTACTGTAAAATTTGACTTCAGTCCAGATCAGTAACCAGATCTTGTTTCTTTCGCATTTTGTGTTTTGTTATTCCGTTTGTTTGATTCTTTTTGCAAACCGGAGTTCTTAAGTTGAAGTTTCTCGTTAGATCTTCTTATTTGAGTTTTACCCGTGCATCTTTGTTTGATTACTTATGTATGCTATTGTTTGTCTGCGATAGAACACTCGGAGTGCGAATCATGCTACTACGAGTCTCTAGGTTTCACGGATCATCAGCAAGGCAAGTAACACTGTGATCATACCCCTTTATTACCCAGTTTTTTATGCATTAGTTCCAATCCTCAAACACTGCATGATTAGGATGTGATTAACTTATGGGTTTGGGAAGTAGATGATGAGGTAGAACCTAATACCTGTTTTACTATCAAACCCTCGGGAGTTACCTCTACGTTGCTTATATTGCTATGCTATGCTTGTAGACGTGGTTTGGATTTGAGTGTATCCATGACAGATGTGAGATTGTTAATTAATGGTTCAACTTAAAGTGGCAACTTTAATACACATCTGGGTGGATTGCTTGTTTGGGCACTTGGAGAATCTAGTGTTGTCCTAGGATATCCCGGAGTACTCGTGCGATCATCCTACGGTTCGCCACCCAGGCTCAAAGGGATCTTAAGAATTACTCATGCTAGAAACTTCCGTGTGCATCCACAAGCCATTATGGGCTCTGGCATAGTATGAGTAAGTTGTGTGACCTCTTTCAGTGGGCTAGCAGATGTAGAGGGAAAGTAGGTGTAACTTTCCACCCAGAGTAAAGAGTAAATGCTTCTGAATGACTGTGTCTCGGTCATTTGTTTCTCAAACATCATGTAGTACCAGAAATCCAACAGAGGAGATCGAGTCTTGTGGGGAAAAGTGCACAAACCTCTGCAGAGTGTACAATCTAATCATGGTTAGCCGTGTCCCCGGTTATGGACATCTTGAGTATCTAGTACTTGGATTTTCCTATTGTATCTCATCACTCTAAATTAATTTGATGGGTTAATGAACTACTTTAATTGGGATTGAGTTGGAGGAACCTTCTCAGTGTTGTTTCAACTACCATGATAGTTATAATAAAACTTATTCCTTTGTTGTAGGGAAAAATTGGCTTTTCGCAAAAAAACATTATAACCATACAACCTCCACCAGCCAAATATGCATATAGTGTTAGCATTATTTCTGTTCATTGCTCTACTGTGTTACATTGCCAGCATATTCCATGTGCTGACCCGTTTTCGGGCTGCAACATATCACATTGCAGACTTTTCAGACGAGGAGTAAGGTTCGCTAGATCGTTGCCGTGTAGCTCAGCTATGCCGTTGGAGTTGATGGACTCACTTTATCTTCCAAGCCTTCCGCTATTATCACATTAGATGGCCTTAAGCCATATTTATTGTGATAAGTTCTCTTTTGGAGACATTCGATGTAATAAGTGTGTGATTGCTAGTCTGTTATAAATCCTTCGAGTACTGTGTGTGTCAACTTTACCGATCCAGTGATGAAACTGAAGAACAGAGACTTAACCGTTTGAGGTCGGGTCGCTACACCTAGGAAATGCTAGCCAATCCAAAAAAGTAAAAGAGAAAGGAAATCTACAAAGAGAAGAAGAAACTAGTGAGGGTGATGGCACCAGTCTAGCCGTAGAAGCGCTGAAGCCGAGCTACATTCCATGGGTTCAGTTCAAGGTGATTGTCCGTTGGGTTGCAAAGGCGATACACTCGTCCTGCAAGCACCTCATCAATTATGAAGGGACCCTCCCTTTTAGGTGAGAGCTTATTCTTATGCTTCCCCGGGAGGTGTAAAATGAGTTCGCCCACATTATATGCCTTCGCCCGAACTTCCCTACTTTGGTAGCGTCGGGCCTGCTGTTGATAAAAAGTAGAGTGGGTCCGAGCTATATCGCCTCTCCTTCCAGTGCATCCAGGTCATCCTGCCGATCTAGCTCAGCCTCCTTCTCTTCGTACATGCGCACTCTGGGCGCGTCATGGATGAGGTCACAGGGGAGGACTGCTTTTGCCCCGTATACCATAAAAACGGTGTGTATCCCATTGATCGATTAGGGGTGGTGCGCAGGCCCCACAATACGGAGTCAATGGCAGTCAGATTCTTTCAGGGAATGGACCAGTCGGGGTTTAATGCCTATTAGGATGAGTCCATTGGCCCGTTCGACCTATCCATTGGTCTGTGGGTGATATCCGAGGCATAATCGAGCTTAATGCCCATGTTAGCGCACCAGTCCTTTACCTTCTGGGCCATGAAATTGGATCCATTGTCCGTTATTATGATGTATGGGACACCCTAATGGTGGACCACGCCGGATATAAAGTCGATGACCAGTCCAGACTTGGCTTAAGTTACTGGGTTTCGCCTCAATCCACTTAGTGAATTTGTCGACCATGACTAGTAGATATTTATTTTTCTTGGTCCCCCCTTTAAGTGGTCCAACCTGAAGGAAATATGCCCTAGAGGCAATAATAAAGTTGTTATTTATATTTCCTTATATCATGATAAATGTTTATTATTCATGCTAGAATTGTATTAACCGGAAACTTAGTACATGTGTGAATACATAGACAAACAAAGTGTCACTAGTATGCCTCTACCTGACTAGCTCGTTGATCAAAGATGTTTAAGTTTCCTAGCCATGGACAAAGAGTTGTCATTTTATAAACGGGATCACATCATTAGAGAATGATGTGATTGACTTGACCCATCCGTTAGCTTAGCACTTTGATCGTTTAGTTTACTGCTATTGCTTTCTCCATAACTTATACATGCTCCTATGACTATGAGATTATGCAACTCCCGAATACCGGAGGAATACTTAGTGTGCTATCAAACATCACAACATAACTGGGTGACTATAAAGATGCTCTACAAGTGTCTCCGATGGTGTTTGTTGAGTTGGCATAGATCGAGATTAGGATTTGTCACTCCATGTATCGGAGAGGTATCTCTAGGCCCTCTCGGTAATGCGCATCACTATAAGCCTTGCAAGCAATGTAACTAATGAGTTAGTTACGGGATGTAGTATTACGGAACGAGTAAAGAGACTTGCCGGAAAGGAGATTGAACTAGGTATTAAGATACCGACGATCGAATCTCAAGCAAGTGACATACCGATGACAAAGGGAACAACATATGTTGTTATGCAGTTTGACCGATAAAGAACTTCGTAGAATATGTAGGAACCAATATGAGAATCCATGTTCCGCTATTGGTTATTTACCGGAGATGAGTCTCGGTCATGTCTACATAGTTCTTGAACCCGCAGGGTCCGCACGCTTAACGTTCGGTGACGATCGGTATTATGAGTTTATGTGTTTTGATGTAACGAAGGTAGTTCGGAGTCCCGGATGTGATCACGGACATGACGAGGAGTCTCATAATGGTCGAGACATAAAGATTGATATATTGGAAGCCTATGGTTGGACATCGGAATGGTTCTGGATGAGTTTGGGCATTTACCGGAGTACCGGGAGGTTACCGAAACCACCGGGGATTATATGGGCCTTATTGGGCCTTAGTGGTAAAGAGGAGAGGAAGGGAAAGGTGGAGGGTGCCCCCCTAGCCCAATCCGAATTGGGTGGGCGGCCGGCCCCCTTCCTTCCTTCTCTCTTCTCTCCTACTCCTACTAGGGAAAGGGGGGAATCCTACTCCCAGTGGGAGTAGGACTCCCCCTAGGGCGCGCCATAGAGAGGGACGGCCCTCCCCTCCTCCACTCCTTTATATACGGGGGAGGGGGGCACCCCATAGACATACAAGTTGATCTCTTAGCCGTGTGCGGTGCCCCCCTCCACAAATTTCCACCATGGTCATATCGTTGTAGTGCTTAGGCGAAGCCCTGCGTCGGTAACTTCATCATCACCGTCATCACGCCTTCGTGCTAACGAAGCTCTTCCCCGACACTCAGCTGGATCTAGAGTTCATGGGACGTCACCAAGCTGAACGGAGAAGCCCGGTGGCTCAAAGCCCACAGATGAGCGTGGCAGAAGCAGGACCACAGGCAGCTCGCAGCGGCGATTCTGGATGCAGCACCCGCAAGACAACGGGCCGGTGGTTTAAAGCGGCACTGTGGTGACTTAGAGCAGAGGCGCGGGTGCTTGGTAATGAAGGCGACGATCGTGGCCATGGAAGATCGAAAACCGCGGTCTAGAGGCGAGGTGAAGCAGCAGGTCGACGGAGGCGGCGCCGAGGAGCACTAAAACGGGGCGACTCATGGAGGAGTGGCAAGGTGGTTACACTGTAGTGGCGGGTCGAAGACGAATGCAGCGGCTCAGTGAGGGACAGCCGATTCGAGGCACACTGAGGCGGCCTGCCGGTGAGGCGCGGCTGAGCCAGCATCAGGTTGAAGAGGAACGGGCGGTTGAATGCTTGACGTGGAGTACCCGCAGTGGCAGGAAGAGCCACAATGGAGGAAGTAGATTCAATGGCGAAGGTGAGCCGGCGTGGGCGTGCTCAGAGATGGGTCGTGGCCAAGCAGCTCTAGGCGGCACCGTAGCAGAGGCGGGTTAAGGCCAAGGCAATTTGACGAGGCTGCAACCGTGGAATTCCTGAAGAATCTTTGACCTGGTGACTTGCTGTGCCGTATGAAGGCGAAAACTTCAACTTGTCTCAATCTAGTCTGGCACATGCTTTCTCAACGAGGTGGCTTGGTATGGCCACAGGAGCAGTGAGTCGACGAAGCGGGGGACCACGATGGCGGTTTGAGGCAAGGCGGCTGTGAGCGACTTGCAGCAGATATAAGCAGCATGGTCAAAGCGGAGAGCGGCAGTGCCGGCTCGGCCACGGCGGCTTATGGCAATAGAGGACGGTAGAGGCGAGCTAGTGTTGGAGTACAGTAGCCAGCGCGCCTCGGCGGGTCAACGGCGCAGGCGAACCAGGCGGGTCCACGGCAAAGGCGAGCTGCTGGCTTGGAGTTACCGCAGAAGCGAGGTAAGGCCGCAGTAGTGGCATGCCGTCAACTCGGAGGTAGCTCAGAGCGGTTCGGAAACGGCTTGGCAACTTAGCAGAACGACGCTTGGAGCGGTGGGTTAAAGCCATGGCGGGTTGACCAGGGCGGCGTCTTGACAAGGCGGAGGTCGGTCGCGGCGAACCTCGGCAGAAGAGCAGACCGGCCCCGAGACAAGGTAGGCCCGGCTCGGAACGGCTTCGGGTGTAACTTGACGCACCATAACAGGGGCGACTTAGCAAAAAACGACACCGACCACTAGTTAAAAACCATCTTGACTCCACGCGTGACTCAACAAGTAGTAGTAATTAGCTCTTTTTGGCAGCGATTTAGAGGCCGAGTCGTGGTTAGTTTGACTCCGCTGTCACTTATGTCAGCGACCGTAGCAAATATTGATGCCTTCGGTTTCGAAGGATCACCGGATCCTCACTGACTTAACCCTAATTTCCCCTGAACTCAAAACCTCGCCCGGGCATTAGATCTGACTGCTGTTTTAGACTGATAAACTCAAAACTGATGCAAATCTTTCCAAGCCGGTTTCTCTTCATCCGGAAAATTATGAACTTCTCGATCCCTGAGAAAAGATCCCTCCAAGAACTCATCACCATCGTGCGCAGGCCCCACGGTGGGCGCCAACTGTCGTGGAATTGTCACGGCAGATGTCCTAGTGTGAGGACTTAGTCGTGAGGCCAACGCATCTATGTGGTAGCTTGAGAGGGGTTGATCGGAATCGAGAGACGCAACACAAGACAAGGATTTAGACAGCTTCGGGCCCCGGGAAACATCATCCGGTAACGACCCTACATGCTGTTTGTGGTTAGGTCTTATTATCATCATGAGGGAGTCGCCGTAAACCGGCTCTCCTAGTTATGTCTAGCCTTAAGATTCTCCTCTCTTCTCTTGGGGTGCCCTGCCCCTCCTTATATAAGTTGAAGGGGCGGGTCACATGTAGAGTCCATCTCGGACTAAGACTTAAACTATTCAGACTTCTCCTCATGGGCTTCTTAACATCTTGGGCTTCTTAACGTCTCGGGCTTATTAACCCCAAGCGACTCTGTCTGCTGGGTTATGACTGTCTGCCGGGTTACCATCTGACTTACCATCTGACTTATCATCTGTCGGGTTATGATCTGACTTAACATCTACCAGGTTATGATCTGACTTAACATCTGTCGGTTTATGATCTGACCTAACATCTGCCTTAACATCTGCCGGGTTACGATCTGACTTAACATCTACCGGGTTATGATCTGACTTAACATCTGCCTTAACATCTACCGGGTTATGATCTGACTTAACTGTCCCAGCTGGGTCATAACTTCCTCCGGGTCATATTGCGGGGTATATCCCCGACAGTGGTAGTTGTTTTGATCTTGCTGAAAAAACAGAAACTTTTGCGCCCAGGAAAATAATTTTCATTTGTTACAGAAGTGTGATTTTAATCTGATTCGTTTTGCACAAGATTGGTACACAAATTTCCCAGGTTGTCCTAATTTTTCAGAATTTTTGGAGTTACAGAAGTATTCTAGAGTTACCGATTACTTCAGGCTATTCTGTTTTTGACAGATTCTGTTTCTATATGTTGTTTGCTTATTTTGATGAATCTGTGGGTAGTATCGGGGGGGTATGAACCATGGAAAAGTCGGGATATAGTAGATATTACACCAATATAAATGAAGAATGATTTCACAACATAACCAAAAGTGGTGATTTATTTTCTTATACTAACGGAACTTATGAGATTTTCTGTTGAGTTTGTGTTGTGAAGTTTTCAAGTTTTGGGTAAGGATTTGATGGACTATGGAATAAGGAGTGGCAAGAGCCTAAGCTTGGGGATGCCCAAGGCACCCAAAGGTAATATTCAAGGACAAACAAGAGCCTAAGCTTGGGGATGCCCCGGAAGGCATCTCCTCTTTCGTCTTTGTCTATCAGTAACTTTACTTGAGGCTATATTTTTATTCACCACATGATATGTGTTTTGCTTGGAGCGTCTTGTTTTATATGAGTCTTTGCTTTTTAGTTTGCCACAATAATCATTGTTGTACACACCTTTTGAGAGGGACACGCATGAATCGTGATTTATTAGAATACTCTATGTGCTTCACTTATATATTTTCAGGTAGGCAATTTTGCTCTAGTGCTTCACTTATATCTTTTTAGAGCACTGATACGTCTCCAACGTATCTATAATTTATGAAGTATTCATGTTGTTATTTTATCATTCTTGGATGTTTTACAATCATTTTTAGCAACTTTATATCATTTTTTAGGACTAACCTATTGACCCAGTGCCCAGTGCCAGTTGCTGTTTTTGCTTGTTTTTTACATTGCAGGAAATCAATATCAAATGGAGTCCAAACACCGCGAAACTTTTTGTGGATTTTTTGGACCAGAAGACCAACAGTGGGCCAAAGAAGCACCTGGGTGGTGCTCCAAGGGGGGCACAGCCCACCAGGGCGCGCCTGGGGGCCCAGGCGCGCCCAGGTGGGTTGTGCCCACCTCGGTGGACTCACGAACCCCTTCTTTGCACTATAAATTCCCAAATATTCCGAAACCATTCGGGTTAACCTAGATCAGAAATTCCACCGCCGCAGGGCTCCATAGCCACCGAAAACTAAGCTAGACCCATCCCGGCACCCTGCCAGAGGGGGGAATCATCTCCGGTGGCCATCTTCATCATCCCGGCGGCCACCACGATGAGGAGGGAGTAGTCCACCCTCGGGGCTGAGGGTTTGTACCAGTAGCTATGTGATTAATCTCTCTCTCGTGATCCATATCATCGGCTTTGTTAATATAGTCGGATCATATGATGTTTCTCCCCTATACACTATTGTTGTGATGAATTGAATCTTTACCCTTTGAAGTTTTGTGATGTCGGATTGAATGTTCATATTTGAGAACACATGATGTATGTCTTACGGTATGAATACTTGAGGTGACAATGGGGTATCATATTGATTCACTTGATATACGTTATGGCACTCAACTTGCGGATTCTCGCGCTGATATTGGGGTAATCTATCCATAGGGGTTGATGCATGTTTTTATTATATTTTCTCTGATAGAAACTTTGGGGTCTCTTTGTAGTTCTTTGTGTGGATTGAGTATTATGAATATGAATATGCTTTGCTGTTATTCTAGTATGAACTCTAGGATAGATCGAACGGAAAAAATAGCTTTGCGATATTTTAGTACGAACTCTTGAATAGATCGAGCGGAAAGAATAGCTTTGAGGTGGTCTTGTACCCTACCAACAATTTCTATCTTTTTTTCTCCGCTAATAGGAACTCGGGAGTGATTCTTTGTTGCACTTTGAGGGATAATCATATGATCCAACTATGTTAGCACTGTTGGGAGATTGCACTAGTGAAAGTACAGACTCTTGGCCTTGTTTTTAAGCATTGCAATACCGTTTTTGTGCCCGTTTACTATTTGCTACCTTGCTGTTTTTATTTATTCAGATTATAAAAATATATTCGACCATCAATATTACACTTTTATCACCATCTCTTCGCCGAACTAGTGCACCTATACAATTTGCCATTGTATTGGGTGTGTTGGGGAAACAAGAGATTTCTTCTATTTGATTGCAGGGTTGTTTGTGAGAGACTATCTTCATCCTACACATCTCACGGATTGATAAACCTTAGGTCATCCACTTGAGGGAAAATTGCTACTGTCCTACAAAACTCTACGCTTGGAGGCCCAACACGTGTCTACAATAATAAAGTTGCGTAGTAGAAATCAAGCTCGTTTCTAGCACCGTAGCTGGGGAGGTGAGTGCTTGAAGGTATATCTTTAGATCTTGGAATTGAATATTTTAGTTTCTTTTTTTATCACTAGTTTGGTTTATAAAAAGAAAACTACAAAAAATGGAATTGAGGTTGCATCATATTATTAATCATCTTTATAACATCTTTCTTGAAAATGATGGTTCAGAAAATTGTGCTTAATTGTTACAAGAAGAATTCAATAAAATGTTTGGCACAAAATATTTGAATGATGAGCATGATTGCAATGTTGTTAGTATAAATTCTTTGAATATCCAAAATGCTAATGATGATTGCACAAGTCATGACAAAAATGTTTCTTATAACATGTCAATTTTTGCGGAGTGAATTGGGAATGCATTTGCACACCAAAAAGGGAAGATAGATTTTGTAAGAAGCATAATTATTTAGAAATGAAAAGTTGCAAGAGAGGCTAGATGGTTGTGCTGAAAGATGTAATTTTTTATCCATCCTTGTGAACTTTGCAATGAATGTGGTCATTTAAATATCCAATGCAATTTGTTTCAATCAAATCGTGTCAAAAAATTGTGATAACTTGATTTCCCTTGAGCATCATAAAGAGCTTAGTCTTCTTTTGGGGTATGAAGAAATGAAACATATAACTAAGGGTTTCCCAAATCCCAAGAGATTTCTTGATTTTGATCTAGAGGAAATTTATATGTCTTGTACGGTAAATTGCATTGAGAATCCTTATATTGCCAACTATCTAAAGACAAGAAAACAAATAGAATATTAAGAGAGTACTAATGAAAGGGAACATATTTCCCAATACCCTCCTAGTGTTTATTATGATGAATCAGGTAATGAGGAGGAGCTCCCTATCCAATCAATCTCTTCAACAAGAAGCTTGAAAGAATTAATTAAACCCACACATGATGTGGTGAAGAAGAAGAAAAGAAGAAAGAATAAAGGTAAAAAGGTATCTCTCCCAAATAATGTTGCTCCTATCACCATTGTGCCTCATGAAAGTGAATCAAATATGTTGATGGAGGATGATGATATTGAATATGATTTTGTGATACCTACTACTTGTTGTAATGATTATGATTGGAAAGACAACGATATCCCTTATGATCTTGAAAATCTATTTAACACTTGCTTGGAAGAATATGATAATAATGTTTGCTATACTATTGGTGCCATTCATGCTATTAATAAGAATGGTTGTGATGACATGCAAAACCACAAGCTTGGGGATGCTATGTTTAATGAGTATGATATGTTTGAAGATTTATTTACTGAAAATAATGCTTGTCCTAAGCTTAGGGATGGTTTGCTTAATGAATATGATCCTTTGATTCCTTCTACTTTCGATAAGAAAATTTATTATGATGATACCATGCCTCCTATTTATGATGATTACATTGATAAAAGTGGGTTTGGAGTCAACTCTAGGTAGTAGTGATCCCACTATTTTGGAGGGTGTTGAATCTTATTACAATATTGATGAAAGTGGATTTGGAGAGGTCATGACTCTATTTAGTGATACATCCACTATTTTGAAAGAGGTTTCAATTGACTTTTACAATGAAGTTGCTATCTATGATGATTATTATGATGACATCTATGCCATAAAGAGTGATAAATCTTCTATGCTTGAGCATCATGAAAAGAGTGTTGTATGTGATAGTTATATTGTTGAATCCATTCATGATGTTTCTGAAAATTATTATGAGGAAGGAACTTATGCTCTTACATATCTCAATAATATCAAGTTTCTTCTCTATGTGTTGATTGTTTTGAAGTTGCACTTGTTTTGCCTTCCCATCCTAGTTGATTCTTGTTCCCATAAGTTGTTTGCTCACAAAATCCCTATGCATAGGAAGTGGGTTAGACATAAATGTGCTACTTATATGCTTCATGATGCTCTCTTCATGTTTCAATTCTTATTTTTTATGCGAGCATCATTGAAATCATCATGCCTAGCTTAAAAGGCATTAAAGAAAAGTGCTTGTTGGGAGACAACCCAACACTTCTACCTACTGTTTTTGTGTGTTCACATTATTATGCTACCGTATTTATCATGTTTTATTGCTTTCGTTTCAATAAAGTGCCAAGTAAAGCCTTTAGGATCATGTTGGGTGATAGTTGCTTTGATCTTGCTGAAAAACAGAAATGTTTGCGCTCACGAAAATAATTCTAGTTTTTAACCTAAGAGCGCTTTTGAGTTTATTCATTTTGCACAAGATTAATATACAAATTGCTCACGTGGTCCTACTTTTTCAGAATTGTTGGAGTAGTGGAAGTATGGTTGGAGTACAGATTACTACAAACTGTTGTATTTTTGACAGATTCTGTTTTCAATGCATAGTTTGCTTGTTTTCTAGTTTCTATGGCTTATATTGCTCAATACAAATTGTGGAAATGCGAAAATGCTCTTTAGAGCTCGGGCTCCATGGAGCCCGAGTTTGACTTGGTCAAAATTCAAACTTTCACCTTTCAATTTTTTTTGAAAAAAATTACACACATACTTAGAGACATAAAGCATATGTGTGTAAATTTTCAGGACGAAACACATTAAAATGAGTTCTACACAAAAAGAACAAATCTAAGGCTTTTTAGTAGATGCACTATTCATCCTCAAAGTCCATGAATTTGTCTTTTTTACACAGATCGCATTTTAGGATATTTCATTCTTAAATTTTACATACATACACATAATATCCTTGTTTACACGTATGATTTTTTTTCCAGATTTTATTGAAATAGAAAAGTGCGAATTTTGAATTTTTTAAAAAATCTGGCCTCCATGGAGGCCGAGCTCCAAAAGGCCCTACTCGTGGAAATGATATGATATAGTAGGCATTGTGTGAGAATAATTATCAATCTTGTCTTTGGCAGTACCAAAAGTGGAATGGTTTGCTCTTTATCATACTAACCTATCTCACAAAGTTCCTTAAAGTTTTGTGTGATTGAAGTTTTCAAGTTTTGGGTGAGATGTCGATATGAGTAGAATAAGGAGTGACGAGACTCTAACCTTGGGGATGCCCAAGGCAACCCAAGGTAATATTCAAGGAAGATCCAAGCAACTAAGCTTGGGGATGCCTCGGAAAGCATCCCGTCTTTCGTTTCCAACATTATCGGTAACCTCACTTGGAGCTATGTTTTCATTCATTACATGATATGTGTTTTGCTTGGAGCATCATTTTCTTTTGCTAGGATTTGCTTGATGTTATTTAGAATAATATTTTGCATCTTTCTTTTCAATAAAAATATCAAGTATAGCCTTTGCCATGCTTATTTTGCAAGTCTACTTGTTGCTGTTTCAAAACAGAAAGTTTATCGATGTTGCAAAAATTCCTTAGAAAATTCAGAATGTGATAAAATGTTGATTTTTTTTTGCAAAATGAGCTCTGATAAATTTCTACAGTTTGGCAAATGTTCATAACTTTTGGAGTTAGGGAAGTACTGATACTCTTGCATTCTTTACAGACTATACTATTTTAGCCAATTGTTGTTATGTTTGCATTGTTTGCATATGTTTGCTTTTTTAATGATTCTATTTGAGGATAGGAGTATTAAATATGCAGAGGCATTTAGTATGCAATATTGAATAATAATTTTATGGTTTGCTATAGTAGATTATGATAAGGTTTTTGCATTGGTTTATACTAACTTATCTCACGAGTTCTTGTTGAGTTTTGTGTGGATGAAGCTTTTGAGATTTAGGAAAACCGTGATATGGGAGGAACTAAGGAGACACAAAAGCTCGAGCTTGGGGATGCCCAAGGCATCCCAAGATAATATTTCAAGAAGTCTCAAGCATCTAAGCTTGGGTATGCCCCTGTAGGCATCCCACCTTTTTTCTTCAACAATTATCGGTTAGTATCGGTTGAGCCTAAGTTTTTGCTTCTTCACCTGATGTGTGCTATCCTTGTATTGATATTTTATTTTGTTTTTCTTGCTGTTTTAATAAAGTACTTAGATTTGAAAGTTTTTAAATAAAATAGAGTCCTCAAATAGTTGTCAGGGAGGCTAAGTAAGCGGCATTCACATCTCGTCAATGAAGCTCTTTTCTATAAAATTGCTCTTGTGCTTCACTTATATCCTATGAGTAAATTCTTGAATAAATTGAATGTCATGAAGTTGAAATGATATCATGCCTAGTGGTAGCTTAACATTGGGTTTAAAAGTGAAATCTTTTGAGGCTTGACAATCACAATATTGTTCATACAAGCAATTCACGAATAATTAGTATAAGGAAGAGAACTTTCACATATAAATATACTATCATGGAAATCTTTTGAGATTGTGAGCCCCCATCAAAATATTATATGCCAAAATTGTTGACGTTGGACAAGGAATACAACGTAATGATTTATGTTTGTTCATATTCATATAGAAGTTATATTGTCATAGATCGTTCAACATGTGGTGCTTGCCCCCCATCTTTGCTAGCCAAAAATTCCGCACCAAGTAGAGATACTACTTGTGCATCCAAAAACCCTTAAACCCAAATCTTATTTTCAAGAGTCCACCATACCTACCTAAGGATTGAGCAAGATCCTTCAAGTAAGTTGTCATCGGTGCAATAAGGCAATAGAAATTGCTTCTAAAAGTGTGAGAGAAAATTGAGCGTTGTACAAACTTGTGATGGCAAAAGCGACGGACTGCATAATAAAGGTTGCTATCATAAGGGGCAATACAACGTGACGTTCTTTTGCACTAAGGGGTTGAGCATAAAAACAAATAAGCGCATGGCAACCTCTGCTTACCTCTGCGAAGGGCCTATCTTTTACTTTTCAGTATTTACTTTTATGCAAAGAGTCAAAGTTTTTCTCTCTATTCCCTTTTATTTTTCTCCTTTGGCAAGCATCATGTGGTGAGGAAAGATCTAGGCACATATGTCCAGTTGAATATGGGTAGCATGAGTTATTATTGTTGACATCACCCTTGAGGTGAATACGTTGGGAGGTAAAACAATAAGCCTCTATCTTCTATGTGTCCGGTTGAAACGCTTTGCTCATGTGTACGCAGCGAGTGTTAGCAATCATAGAAGACTATATGATGGTTGAGTATGTGGAGCTCTTACTTAAACTCTATTGAATAAGTTGAATTGCAATTGCTTGGTGACTAAGAACATAGGTTGTTGGGTTTCAAGAGAATTCATTGTTTGAACCTTAACAGGTGAATTGGTTGCCACTATAACATGAGAAGTTTTATAAGAAAGAATTGTTGTTATGATGCTAGGAAAAGTGATTGAAATTATCATTTATTAAACTTGTGCACTTTTCTAGCATTCACACTTCGTAAATTATTTGTTTTATCATTTACCTACTCGAGGATGAGTAGGAATTAAGCTTGGGGATGCTGATACGTCTTCAACTTATCTATAATTTATTAAGTATTCATGCTGTTATTTTATCATTCTTGGATGTTTTACAATCATTTTATAGCAACTTTATATCATTTTTGGGACTAACCTTTTGACCCAGTGCCCAGTGCCAGCTGTTGTTTTTTGCTTATTTTTTACATCGTAGGAAATCAATATCGAATGGAGTTCAAACACCACGAAACTTTTTGTGGATTTTTTTGGACCAGAAGACCAACAGTGGGCCAAAGAAGCACATGGGTGGTGCCCCGAGGGGGGCACAACCCACCATGGCACGCCTGGGGGCCCAGGCGCGCCCAAGTGGGTTGTGCCCACCTCGGTGGCCCCCCGGACCCCTTCTTTGCACTATAAATTCTCAAATATTCCGAGACCCTTCGGGGTTAACCTATATCAGAAGTTCCGCCACCCCAGGGCTCCGTAGCCACCTAAAACCAATCTAGACCCGTTCCGGCACCCTGTCGGAGGGGGAATCATCTCCGATGGCCATCTTCATCATCCCAGTGGCCACCACGATGAGGAAGGAGTATGCCACCCTCGGGGCTGAGGGTTTGTACCAGTATCCATGTGATTAATCTCTCTCTCTCTCTCGTGATCTATATCATGGGCTTTGTTAATATAGTCAAATCATATGATGTTTCTCCCCTGTACACTCTTGTTGTGATGAATTGAATCTTTACCCTTTGAAGTTTTGTCATGTCGGATTGAATATTCAGATTTGAGAACACATGATTTATGTCTTGTGGTATGAATACTTGAGGTGACAATGGGGTATCATGTTGATTCACTTGATATACGTTATGGCACTCAACTTGCGGATTCCCGTGGTGATATTGGGGTAATCTATGCATAGGGGTTGATGCACGTTTTTATTATCTTTACTCCGATAGAAACTTTGGGGTCTCTTTGTATTTCTTTGTGTGGATTGAGTATTATGAATACGAATATGCTTTGGTGTTATTCTAGTACAAACTCTAGGATAGATCGAATAGAAAAAATAGCTTTACGTTATTTTAGTACGATCTCTTGAATAGATCGAGCGGCAAGAATAGCTTTGAGGTGGTCTCGTACCCTACAAACAATTTCTATCTTTTGTTCTCCGCTAATAGGAACTCGGGAGTGATTCTTTGTTGCACTTTGAGGGATAATCATATGATCCAACTATGTTAGAATTGTTGGGAGATTGCACTAGTGAAAGTACGGACCCTAGGCCTTGTTTTTAAGCATTGCAATACCGTTTTTGTGCCCGTCTACTATTTGCTACCTTGCTGTTTTGATTCATTCAGATTATAAAAATATATTTCTACCATCAATATTACACTTTTATCTCCATCTCTTCATCGAACTAGTGCACCTATACAATTTTCCATTGTATTGGGTGTGTTGGGGACACAAGAGATTTCTTGTATTTGATTGCAGGGTCATTTGAGAGACACCATCTTCATCCTACACCTCTCACGGATTGATAAACCTTAGGTCATCCACTTGAGGGAAAATTGCTACTGTCCTACAAAACTCTGCGCTTGGAGGCCCAACACGTGTCTACAACAATAAAGTTGTGTAGTATGCTAGAAGTATTATTATTTTTATGTCAATATTAAACTTTTGTTTTGAATCTTATGGATCTGAACATTCATGCCACAATAAAGAAAAATTACATGGATAAATGTGTTCGGTAGCATTCCACATAAAAAAGTCTGTTTTTATCATTTACCTACTTGAGGACGAGCGGGAATTAAGCTTGGGGATGCTTGATACGTCTCCAAGGTATCTATAATTTTTGATTATTCCATGCTATTATATTATCTATTTTGGATCTTTTACATGCATTAATATGATATTTTACATTATTTTTGGGACTAACCTATTAACCTAGAGACCAGCACCAGTTTCTGTTTTTCCCTTGTTTTTGAGTTTCGCAGAAAAGGAATACCAAACAGAGTCCAAATTAAATAAAACTTTCACGATGATTTTTCTTGGACTAGAAGACACCCCGGAGATTTGGAGTTCAAGTCAGAAGAGCCACGAGGCGGCGACAAGGGGGGAGGGCGTGGCCCTTGCCTTATGGCCTCCTCGTGACTCCCGTGACCTAGTTCTGCCTCCTATATATTCACATATATTCCCAATCCACCAAAAGCATCCACGAAAACACTTTTCCACTGCCGCAATCTTCTGTTCCCGTGAGATCCCATCTTGGGGCCTTTTCCGGCATCCTGTTGGAGGGGGATTCGATCACGGAGGGCATCTACATCAACTCTATTGCCCTTCCAATGAAGCGTGAGTAGTTTACCTCAAACCAACGAGTCCATAGCTAGTAGCTAGATGGCTTATTCTCTTTCTCTTTGATTCTCAATACCATGTTCTCCTCGATGTTCTTGGTTTCTGCCCGATGTAATCTTTGTTTGCGGTGTGATTGTCGAGATCCGATGAATTTTGGATTTATGATCAGCTTATCTATGAATATTATTTGAATCTTCTCTGAATTCTTTTATGTATGATTTGATATTTTGTAATTCTCTTCGAACTATTGGTTTGGTTTGGCCAATTAGATTGGTTTTTCTTGCAATGGGAGAAGTGCTTAGCTTTGGGTTCAATATTTCGGTGTCCTTTCCTAGTGACAGTAGGGGCAGCAAGGCACATATTGTATTGTTGCCATCGAGGATAAAAAGATGGGGTTTACATCATATTGCTTGAGTTTATTCCTCTACATCATGTCATCTTACTGAAAGCGTTACTCTGTTCTTCATGAACTTAATACTTTAGATGCAGGCAGGAGTCGGTCGATGTGTGGAGTAATAGTAGTAGATGCAGGCAGGAGTCGTTCTACTTGACACAGACGTGATGCCTATATTTCGTAATCATTGCCTTAGATATCGTCATAACTTTGCGCTTTTCTATCAATTGCTCGACAGTAATTTGTTCACCCACCGTATTATTTGCTATCTTGAGAGAAGCCTCTAGCGAAACCTATGGCCCCGGGGTCTATTTTCCATCATATAAGTTTTCGATCTACTATTTTGCAATCATTTACTTTCCGATCTATAAACCAAGAAACCCCAAAATATTTTATCTTTTATTTAGTTTTATTTATCTATCCCTATCAGATCTCACTTTTGCAAGTGACCGTGAAGGGATTGACAACCCCTTTATCGCGTTGGGTGCAAGTTGTTTGATTGTTTGTGCAGGTATTGGTGATTTGTGTGTTGTTTCCTACTGGATTGATACCTTGGTTCTCTAACTGAGGGAAATACTTATCTCTACTTTGCTGCATGATACGTCTCCAACGTATCTATAATATTTGATTTCTCCATGCTACTTTATCTACTGTTTTGGACTATATTGGGCTTTATTTTCCACTTTTATATTATTTTTGGGACTAACCTATTAACCGGAGGCCCAGCCCAGAATTGCTATTTTTTGCCTATTTCAGTATTTTGAGGAAACAAAGTATCAAACGGAGTCCAAATGGAATGAAACCTTCGGGAACGTGATCTTCTCACCGAATGTGATCTAGGAGACTTGGACCCTACTCCAAGAAGTTTCCGGGGAGGTCACGAGGGTGGAGGGCGTGCCCCCCTGGGCGCGCCCCCCTGCCTCGTGGGCCCCTCGGAGCTCCACCGACGTGCTCCTTCCTCCTATATATACCTACGTACCCCCATTAGACCAGAGACGGAGCCAAAAACCTAATTCCACCGACGCAACTTCCTGTATCCACGAGATCCCATCTTGGGGCCTGTTCCGGAGCTCCGCCGGAGAGGGCATCCATCACGGAGGGCTTCTACATCAACACCATATCTTCTACATCAACACCATATCCCTTCCGATGAAGTGTGAGTAGTTTACTTCAGACCATTGAGTCCATAGCTAGTAGCTAGATGGCTTCTTCTCTCTTTTTGGATCTCAATACAATGTTCTCCCCCTCTCTCGTGGAGATCTATTCGATGTAATCTTCTTTTTGCGGTGTGTTTGTTGAGACCAATGAATTGTGGGTTTATGATCCAACTTATCTATGAATAATATTTGAATCTTCTCTGAATTCTTTTATGTATGATTGAGTTATCTTTGCAAGTCTGTTCGAATTATCCGTTTGGTTTGGCCAACTAGATTGGTAGTTCTTGCAATGGGAGAAGTGTTTAGCTTTGGGTTCAATCTTGCCATCGAGGATAACAATATGGGGTATTTATCATATTGCATGAATTTATTCCTCTACATCATGTCATCTTGCTTAAGGCGTTACTCTGTTTTTAACTTAATACTCTAGATGCATCCTGGATAGCGGTCGATGAGTGGAGTCATAGTAGTAGATGCAGGCAGGAGTCAGTCTACTTGTCACGGACGTGATGCCTATATACATGATCATACCTAGATAACCTCATAACTATGCTAAATTTTATCAATTGCTCAACAGTAATTTATTCACCCACCGTAGAATATCTATGCTCTTGAGAGAAGCCACTAGTGAAGCCTATGGCCCCCGGGTCTATTCTCATCATATCAATCTCCATTACTTTATTTTACTTGTTTTGCTTTTACTTTTTACTTTGCATCTTTATACCAAAAATACCAAAAATATTATCTCTATCAGATCTCACTCTCGTAAGTGACCGTGAAGGGATTGACAACCCCTAAGCGTTGGTTGCGAGTTGATACCATTTTGTGCAGGTACGAGGGACTTGCGCGTGACCTCCTACTGGATTGATACCCTAGTTCTCAAAAACTGAGGGAAATACTTACGTTACAGTGCTGCATCACCCCCTCCTCTTTGGGGAAAACCAACGCTAGCTCGAGACGTAGCAAGAAGGATTTCTGGCGCTGTTGCGGGGAGGCCTACGCCAAATCAAGTCAAGATTTACTCTCTCGTCAACGAGCCATTTCTGGCGCCGTTGCCGGGGAAGCCTACGCAAAAGTCAACATACCAAGTACCCATCACAATCTCTATCTCTCGCATTACATTATTTGCCATTTGCCTCTCGTTTTCCTCTCCCCCACTTCACCCTTGCCGTTTTATTCGCCCTCTCTTTCCCAATCTCCTCCTCTTTTTCCCTTTGCCTTTTGTTTGCTCGTGTGTTAGTTTGCTTGCTTGTTCGTCACGATGGCCTTACCTAATTCTGGTGATCTTCACCTTAAAAGGCTAGAAGATATCGAAAACAATGTCAGGAAGTTTATGGTCTTGCAATTTGAGCATAATAATTTCTTTAGAAACGAGCTTAAGGAACAAAAGAGTTTTATGAGTTATATGAATAAAGAGCTCGATGATATGTCCAAAGAATTTGATGGTGTAAGAGCCCAAATTGCTCATCTTGAAAAAATGACCGCTGAAATTTCGGATATGCAAGCCACCTTAGTCAATAAGATGGCCGCTAAACCGAATAACTATGAGAATCAAGATGAAGATCTAAAAGTTATTGATGTGTCCCCTATTAAATCGTTGTTTTGCAATGTGAATCTTGATGAATCTGATTATGATCTTCCCTTACCTAGAAGGCGTTCTAAGAATTCTGAGTTTTTAGATCCTGATGATGAAATTGATAAAAAAAGGATTGAAAGAAATAAAAATCTAGATATTGCTAAACCCACTATTTTGGATCTCAAGGAATTTAACTATGAAAATTGCTCTTTTAATTGATTGTATTTCCTTGTTGCAATCCGTGTTAAATTCTCCTCATGCTTATAGTCGAAATAAGGCCTTTACTTGGAGCTATTTTGATGGATTATGGAACAAGGAGTGGCAAGAGCCTAAGCTTGGGGATGCCCATGGCACCCCCAAGATAATCCAAGGACACCAAAAAGTCAAAGCTTGGGGATGCCCCGGAAGGCATCTCCTCTTTCGTCCACTTCCATCCGTAATTTACTTGGAGCTATATTTTTATTCACCACATGATATGTGTATTATTTGTGTCTTTGCTTGTTAGTCTACCCCAATCATCCTTGCTGTACACACCTTTTGATAGAGCCATGTATGAATTGAAATTTGTTAGAATACTCTATGTGCTTCACTTATATCTTTTGAGCTTGATAGTTTACTCTATGTGCTTCACTTATATCTTTTTGAGCGTGATAATTTTTGCTCTAGTGCTTCACTTAGATCTTTTAGATCACGGTGGTGGTTTGTTTTAAAGAAACTTGATCTCTCATGCTTCACTTAGATTATTTTGAGAGTCATTAATAGCATGGTAATTTGCTTAATGTTAATATACTTGGTATTCAAGATATGTGAAACTTTCTTTTTAGTGGGTTGAATACTAAGATAAGTTTGATGCTTGATAATTGTTTTGAGATATGGAGGTGATAATATCATAGTCGTTCTAGTTGAGTAGTTGTGAATTTGAGAAATACTTGTGTTAAAGTTAGCAAGTCCCGTAGCATGCACGTATGGTTAAAGTTGTGTAACAAATTTGAAGCATGAAGTGTATCTGGCTTGTGCATCCTTATGAGTGGTGGTCGGGGACGAGCGATGGTCTTTTCCTACCAATCTATCCCCCTAGGAGCATGCGCGTAGTACTTGATTTTTGATGACTTCTAAATTTTTTGCAGTAAGTATATGAGTTCTTTTGACTAATGTTGAGTCCATGGATTATACGCACTTTTACCTTTCCGCCATTTGCTAGCCTCTTCGGTACCGTGCATTGCCCTTTCTCACATTGAGAGTTGGTGCAAACTTCGCCGGTGCATCCAAACCCCGTGATATGATACACTCTTTCACACATAAACCTCCCTATATCTTCCTCAAAAGAGCCACCATACCTACCTATCATGGCATTTCCATAGCCATTCCGAGATATATTGCCATGCAACTTCCATCATCATCATCATCATCATGACATGCTTTACTTTTGTCATATTGCCATTGCATGATCTTGTAGTTGACATCGTATTTGTGGCAAAGCCAACATGAATTATTTTTCATACATGTCACTCTTGATTCATTGCACCATCCCGGTACACCGCCGGAGGCATTCATATAGAGTCATATCTTGTTCTAGTATCGAGTTGTAATCAATAGAAGTGTGATGATCATCATTATTAGAGCATTGCTCAATCAAAAAAAGAGAGAAAGGCCAAAAAGAAAAAAAAGAAAGGCCCAAAAACAAGAAGGAGAAAATAAAAAGGGCAATGCTACTATCTCTTTTTCCACACTTGTGCTTCAAAGTAGCACCTTGTTCTTCATGTAGTGAGTCTCATATATTGTGCTTCAAAGTAGCACCATGATTTTCATATAGTGAGTCTCATAATTTGTCTTGTTCATACTAGTGGGAATTTTTCATTATAGAACTTGGCTTGTATATTCCAACGATGGGCTTTCTCAAAATGCCCTAGGTCTTCATGAGCAAGCAAGTTGGATGCACACCCACTAGTTTTCTTTTGTTGAGCATTCTTAGCTCTAGTGCATCCGTTGCATGGCAATCCCTACTCCTTGCATTAACATCAATTGATGGGCATCTCCATAGCTCAATGATTAGCCTCGTTGATGTGAGACTTTCTCCTTTTTTGTCTTCTCCACACAATCCCCATCATCATATTCTATACCACCCATAGTGCTATGTCCATGGCTCGCGCTCATGTATTGCGTGAAGGTTGAAAAAGTTTGAGATTATTTGAGTATGAAACAATTGCTTCGCTTGTCATCGGGGGTATAGAAGTTGGGAACATCTTTGTGTGACGAAAATGAAGCATAGCCTAACTATATGATTTTGTAGGGATGAACTTCCTTTGGCCATGTTATTTCGAGATGACATAATTATTGATTAGTATGCTTAAAGTATTATCATTTTTATGTCAATATGAACTTTTGTCTTGAACCTTTCGGATCTGAATATTCATACCATGATTAAGAAGATTTACATTGAAATTATGCCAAAGTATCACACCGCATCAAAAATTCTCTTTTTATCATTTACCTACTCGAGGACGAGCAGGAATTAAGCTTGGGGATGCCTGATACGTCTCCAACGTATCTATAATTTTTGATTGCTCCATGCTACTTTATCTACTGTTTTGGACTATATTGGGCTTTATTTTCCACTTTTATATTATTTTTGGGACTAACCTATTAACCGGAGGCCCAGCCCAGAATTACTGTCTTTTGCCTATTTCAGTATTTCGGGAACATGATCTTCTCACCGAACGTGATCCAGGAGACTTGGACCCTACTCCAAGAAGTTTCCGGGGAGGTCACGAGGGTGGAGGGCGTGCCCCCCCTGGGCGCGCCCCCCTGCCACGTGGGCCCCTCGGAGCTCCACCGACGTGCTCCTTCCTCCTATATATACCTACGTACCCCCATTAGGCCAGAGACGGAGCCAAAAACCTAATTCCACCGCCGCAACTTCCTGTATCCACGAGATCCCATCTTGGGGCCTGTTCCGGAGCTCCGCCGGAGAGGGCATCCATCACGGAGGGCTTCTACATCAACACCATAGCCCTTCCGATGAAGTGTGAGTAGTTTACTTCAGACCTTCGGGTCCATAGCTAGTAGCTAGATGGCTTCTTCTCTCTTTTTGGATCTCAATACAATGTTCTCCTCCTCTCTCGTGGAGATCTATTCTATGTAATCTTCTTTTTGCGGTGTGTTTGTTGAGACCGATGAATTGTGGGTTTATGATCCAACTTATCTATGAATAATATTTGAATCTTCTCTGAATTATTTTATGTATGATTGAGTTATCTTTGCAAGTCTGTTCGAATTATCCGTTTGGTTTGGCCAACTAGATTGGTAGTTCTTGCAATGGGAGAAGTGTTTAGCTTTGGGTTCAATCTTGCGGTGTCCTTACTAAGTGACAGAAAGAGTTGCAAGGCACGTATTGTATTGTTGCCATCGAGGATAACAAGATGGGGTATTTATCATATTGCATGAATTTATTCCTCTACATCATGTCATCTTGCTTAAGGCGTTACTCTGTTTTTAACTTAATACTCTAGATGCATGCTGGATAGCGGTCGATGAGTGGAGTAATAGTAGTAGATGCAGGCAGGAGTCGGTCTACTTGTCACGGATGTGATGCCTATATACATGATCATACCTAGATAACCTCATAACTATGCTAAATTCTATCAATTGCTCAACAGTAATTTGTTCACCCACCGTAGAATATCTATGCTCTTGAGAGAAGCCACTAGTGAAACCTATGGCCCCCGGGTCTATTCTCATCATATCAATCTCCATTACTTTATTTTACTTGTTTTGCTTTTACTTTTTACTTTGCATCTTTATACCAAAAATACCAAAAATATTATCTCTATCAGATCTCACTCTCGTAAGTGACCGTGAAGGGATTGACAACCCCTAAGCGTTGGTTGCGAGTTGCTACCGTTTTGTGCAGGTGCGAGGGACTTGCGCGTGACCTCCTACTGGATTGATACCTTGGTTCTCAAAAACTGAGGGAAATACTTATGCTACAGTGCTGCATCACCCCCTCCTCTTCGGGGAAAACCAACGCTAGCTCGAGACATAGCACTCCATCACCCTTTCCTCTTCAAGGGAAAAACTAACGCACCGTTGCCGGGGAGATCTACGCCAAGTCAAGACATACCAAGTACCCATCATAAAACTCTCATCTTTTGCATTACATTATTCGCCATTTGCCTCTCGTTTTCCTCTCCCCCACTTCTAAAATGATTTTCAAAAATATTTGCCTTTTTCCTCGCCCCTCTTCTGTTTGTCTTTTTCATTTGCTTTTTGTTTGCCCATTTGTTAGATTGGTTTGTTGCTACCATGTCTGAATCTGGGTAGGTTATCGCTGAAAAGGATAGTAGTAATGATGGGGGAAACTTTGATGCTTTTGCTAATAGTAATCCTCATGAAGAATCTACTATCTTGCACACTAAAAAACTTTGCATAGGTAGCAACAGTATTATTAAAAAGGGGCTATTCAAGATTTCTTTACTCGTGCCAGTGTGCTACCGACGTTAGGTGTATCTATTCTCCATAAAACTAGTAGTCTCGCCGATGCTATATCTTTGCTTGTGGTTGAACTTGAAAGACAATTTTTTCATATGCATCCATGCATACAACGGATTTTTCTAGAGTTTTCTAATATTGAGCATTCTTCTGTTAAGCGCGCCACCACTATATTTCTAGCCCATGAATTTAGATTTATTATGAAACAAGCTAGTGAAATTTTCACGCATTATAAAGTAGATGGTGGTCGACCTCCCATAGAGGGGGTTCTCTTTAATCAAGAGGAAATAATGCGTTTACAATCTCTAGATCATGTTGCTTATAATGAAAATTTAAGAAAGAGGGTCCCTACCGATGTTTTAGTTGATAAGATTTCTAAACTTAATGATAATTTTGCTATACAAAACAACGGATTAGGTTTCTCTCTTGGACACAAGCTCATGACTTTTTCCCAAAAGAACACTTACAATGATGAATTGGTCATACAATATGAGGGGCCGAAGGTGGAACCAATTCCTCCCAAGCTTGATCTTAGGGATCCTTATCCCATTAAATTAAGCCCTTTTGATTACTTTTGCTTACCACAAAGAAAACTTGTTGCTGAACGAAGGAAGTATGACATGAGCTTTCGAGATTTGCCTTATCATTACTATGATTATACCTAGATCTATTTGTGTTTTATGCCTAGTTAAGGGCGTTAAACAATAGCGCTTGTTGGGAGGCAACCCAATTTTATTTTTGTTCTCTGCTTTTTGGTTCTGTTTTTCAATAAATAATTCATCTAGCCTCTGGTTAGATGTGTTTTGGTGTTTTAATTAGTGTTTGTGCCAAGTAAGACCTTTGGGATGGCTTACGGTGGTTGTCGTGGAATTGTCACAGCAGATGTCCTAGTGTGAGGACTTAGTCATGAGGCCAACACATCTATGTGGTAGCTTGAGAGGGGTTGATCAGAATCGAGAGACGCAACACAAGACAAGGATTTAAACAGCTTTGGGCCCCGGGAAACATCACCCAGTAACGACCCTACATGCTGTTTGTGGCTAGGTCTTATTATCATCATGAGGGAGTCGCCGTAAATCGGCTCTCCTAGTTATGTCTAGCCTTAAGATTCTCCTCTCCTCTTTTGGGGTGTCCTGGCCCTCCTTATATAAGTTCAAGGGGTGGGTTACATGTAGAGTCCATCTCGGACTAAGACTTAAACTATTCTGACTTCTCTTCATGGGCTTCTTAACATCTTGGGCTTCTTAACGTCTCGAGCTTATTAACCCCAGGCGACTTTGTCTGTTGGGTTATGGCTATCTGCCGGGTTACCATCTGACTTACCATCTGGCTTATCATCTGCCGGGATATGATCTGACTTAACATTTGCCGAGTTATGATCTAACTTAACATCTGCCGGGTTATGATCTGACTTAACATCTGCCGGGTTATGATCTGACTTAACATCTGCCGGTTTATGATCTGACTTAACATCTGCCTTAACATCTGCCGAGTTATGATCTGACTTAACTATCCCAGCCGGGTCATAACTCCGGCTGGGTCATACTGCGGGGTATATCCCCGACATTAGCCCCAATTTAATTTGGATTTATCCATGTTAAACTAATCCTGTAAAACAAACACAAGAACAATTTTGACAGATTATGCTCCGGTTTAAGAACTTTTGTAAGTCGACACCCGATCATCCTTAACTCCTTGTCATTTCCTTCTTCTAGAAAATCTGGGTCAATAGACCAACTTCATACTCAGTCTTATCTTCAGTCGGCTTGAAGATGTAGAACTTGCCCATTTATCATTGCCAAAATTGCCGGGTTATAAAAACTGATGGCACCAGGTCATAATTGTTTGTTAACATCAGCTTTGAAAGCGTACCTCCCTTATATGAATATCACTTGTAGCCCCCAAGTCTTAAGAAGGGAACGTAGTAACAACTTAAGACTTGCTTCAATATGAATGTCACAAGCTTGAAGAAATCCAGGTTATTCATCTCAATCATTAATCATAAACTGAGTATTCCACATATGTAGCCCC
This sequence comes from Triticum urartu, assembly GCF_056163025.1. Lineage (NCBI taxonomy): Eukaryota > Viridiplantae > Streptophyta > Magnoliopsida > Poales > Poaceae > Triticum > Triticum urartu. Next base: position 362,263,233 of record NC_141874.1, on the reverse strand, counting down.
CAAGTGCCGGGTTGTCATGCTTGCAGCAACCTGGAACTTGTAATTGTCTTATGCTCATAAAAACTTCAACCAGTGTAGCCCCCAAGGGTCGGGTCGTTATGCAATAAGGAGCAGGGACTTTATAGATATGATCATGTAGACTTGAACAACAATGTGTATCCCCCATCATGGGGCTTGAACCCATGCCCACAAGGTTAAGAGCCTTGTGTTTTACCAACTGAGTGGTGGATCCTTCAATATAACGGAATAAGGCACGTGTACCTTCAATTTTTAACAGGAGCAATTGGTAACCCCCAAGGGCCGGCTCATTATGATGTGATGAGTCGGGTCTTCAATAAGGTGAGCAAAAAATGACTTTGCATTAGCCCCCAAGTGCCATGGTGCATGCTGGCAGTGACACGGGACTTGCATATTTAATGTAATCTCAATTTGAATAATGTAGCCCCCAAGTGCTGGGTCGTAAGCCTGCAGCGACTCGAGACTATTCCTTCCATTGTAGAATAAATTATATCCATTGGTAAAATAATAGCCATTGCGCTGAAGCGACTTTGAAAACCTCAATCATAATATTGGTTATTGATAACCGTAATAAAAATCCAGCCATGTTGGCTATTGAAGATTTGAATAATATAATCGATCAAGTGTATTGACCCGTAGGCATGCAATAGCATGATTTTGATTGCTCAAGGTAAATATATCCTAGCAACTTAACGCCCTTTATCAGGACAGGTTATCAAAACCCCAAATATGCTCAAATATGAGTCATAAAGATTAAGGCTACATGGCCTGAATTGTTTTAAACAAGGATGAACTCAAAAATGTTCAAACAGAAATAATAAATCGGAAAAACAAGGCTTTCATAGGTGTCCAGGCCTAAAACTCAAGTGCTTTCACGGGCCGCACAGCCACTGAGTTAAACCTTTATACAAAACTTATAAGGCAGACTTCACACAACCAATCGTTGTTTTAACTTTGACAAGTTCAGGGTCTGTATAAGATTGACTTGTCAAAAGTACGGCGGGTCGTTCCAGGATTACCTAGGCGGAGTGGCAGACTTAAAAAGGCAGGATAACCCGGGGTTTTAGGTGAATACACCTGGCTTCCAAGCCTGGCTTTTAAGCCTATTACAAGGGTCACAAAAACTCTTGTCCTTTAGAACAAAGAGCCCCCAAGCAATATCTTTGAGCTATGCTCAATGGCACCTATGTTTGAGTTGTGCTTTTGCAACAGACTCTCTTTGGTCCCTTTAACCTGGGTAGCAATCCCCCAAGTGTTTTTATAAACATGGCATATAAGCCGGATCAAAAGGGTAATCATAACTCCGCTAAATAAGCCGGAAGCCCCCATGTGACCATAATAAGATAAGCCCATAAGGCAGGATACCCATGTTTGAACCGCGCATCATGGCAGCAAGTTCTCTTTGGAAACCTTTAATTTTTTTGAGAACTCAAACTTGCGAGAGAGGAATTTCTTTTTTCAACCGGAGTTTTAAATCGGATACTAAGAGCTTCCAAGCTTTATGGGAGAGAGATATCTCTTGAGCCGGATTTTAAACCGGAATCTTCATTTTGAGCCGGAAATTTTCTGACGGCCTTTAAATTTTCACCAATAGGGCAGTAACCTCCGGGACCGGGTTATTTTTCCCTTTAATGACCTAGAGTTCTTGAGTCTGCTTTAAACTGGCAATCATTTACTGAATCATGTCATCATAGCCCTCGAGTCTCAAAGCGACTCGAGGAGTTGGCTTGAGATTCTCCATAATTGACCGTGATATAAACCAGCATATAGTTGAACAGCGGAACGCTGCAATATGGTGAAGCTTAGCGGCAAAGGTGGCAAGTTGATGATCTTTGCAATACTCATTGTATATCCCAATATGAGTTATTCAATAAATTTGGTGATATGGTGGTCACTTCTGCAGCAGAAAATTTGTCTTGCACATGAAAATATATAGACCAAAGTAATTGTTCTTTGACAAAAACAATATGTGCGAATAAAATAGACGTAGATAGACATCACCTGACTTTGTCCAGATGACGGATGATCCGTATATATATCGTTCATGAATAATCCACAGTAATTTCAATGGCGCTTTAATCACTCTCTCGAAGAGACTTCAAACTGGGCGACTCTTGTTTGAAGAAACGGAAAAGCCCGGTGGGTCAAAGCCCATAGATGAGCGTGGCAGAAGCAGGACCACAGGCAGCTCGCAGCGGCGATTCTGGATGCAACACCCGCAAGACAACGGGCCGGTGGTTTAAAGCGGCACTGTGGTGACTTAGAGCAGAGGCGCGGGTGCTTGGTAATGAAGGCGACGACCGTGGCCATGGCGGATCGAAAACCGCGGTCTAGAGGCGAGGTGAACCAGCAGGTCGACAGAGGCGGCGCCGAGGAGCACTAAAACGGGGCGACTCATGGAGGAGTGGCAAGGTGGTTACACTGTAGTGGCGGGTCGAAGACGAATGCGGCGGCTCAGTGAGGGACAGCCGGTTCGAGGCACGCTGAGGCGGCCTGCCGGCGAGGCGCGGCTGAGCCAGCGTCAGGTTGAAGAGGAACAGACGGCTGAATGCTTGACGTGGAGTACCCGTAGTGGCAGGAAGAGCCACAACGGAGGAAGTAGATTCAATGGCGAAGGTGAGCCGGCGTGGGCGTGCTTAGAGACGGGTCGTGGCCAAGTAGCTCCAGGCGGCACCGTAGCATAGGCGGGTTAAGCCGAGGCAATTTGACGAGGCTGCAACCGTGGAAATGGGAGGCCACGGCCGCGGTAGCAGAGGTAACTCGCCGTGGCACTGCTCCAAGGCGAGGGCGGTTCGCCCACGGCAGATCATGATGGCTCAAAGCAGCAGAGGCATTACCCGCGGGTCGACAACAGTGGCAGGCTGCTTTGCGTGGGATCGATGGAAATAGAAGGTGACCTGGCGCAGCGGCGGTTCATAAGTGCAGCGGCGGCGGCGGCAGGGCCCAGGCCGGCCGTAACGGTTTAGAGGCGAGTCACTGTGGTGGTTTAGCATCGCAGGCTAGCGAGCAGTGAGTCATAACAACGGTGGAGGTGACCCGGCCGGGGTGATTCATAACCCGGCCACGGGCAGCGTGAGTCGGCCAGAGGCAAAGGCTGCAGCAGTGAAGGCATCTGGCGGCTCAAGGCACGGGCAACGAGTAAGGCTGCGGTAGCGGCAGCAGCTCGACACAGCGGCCCAAGATGACCACTTTGAAATGGAGGTAAGGCCAAACTAGGGTTAGCAGCTTCTGCACTCGAAGTGGCGTTGTGTGATGATGGTTGTAGTTTCCATCTCCAGTAGATTTGATTGATTCTCTGGGCTCGAACCTGAAGCATGGTCACAATCTGCACTGTCTTTTGTTTGATCTCAGAGAGCCATATCAATTTAACTCCTGCAGGATTTGTACGGTACAAAGAGCAGGAGCCCCAACGTATTTAACCCTTTGTATTGTATGCGCGCGGGAAAACATATAGTCTGATCCAGCCGTTGTAAAACTTTGCAGTGGAATTCCTAAAGAATCTTTGACCCGGTGACTTGCTGTGCCGTATGAAGGCGAAAACTTCAACTCGTCTCAATCTAGTCTGGCACATGCTTTCTCAACGAGGTGGCTTGGTATGGCCACACGAGCAGTGAGTCAACGAAGCGGTTGACCCCGATGGCGGTTTGAGGCAAGGCGGTCGTGAGCGACTTGCAGCAGATATAAGCAGCATGGTCAAAGCAGCGAGCGGCAGCGCCGGCTCGGCCATGGCGGCTTATGGCAGTAGAGGACGGTAGAGACGAGCCGGTGTTGGAGTACAGTAGCCAGCGCGCCTCGGCGGGTCAACGGCGCAGGCGAACCGGGCGGGTCCACAGCAAAGGCGAGCTGCTGGCTTGGAGGTAGCCCAGAAGCGAGGTAAGGCCGCAGTAGTGGCAGGCCGTCAACTCGGAGGTAGCTCAGAGCGGTTCGGAGCGGAGGTGGGTCGCGGCGAACCTCGGCGGAAGAGCAGACCGGCCCCGAGACAAGGTAGCCCCGGCTCGGAACGGCTTCGGGTGTAACTTGACGCACCACAATAGGGGCGACTTAGCAAAAAACGACGCCGACCACCAGTTAAAAACCATCTTGACTCCACGCGTGACTCAACAAGTAGTAGTAATTAGCTCTTTTTGGCAGCGATTTAGAGGCCGAGTCATGGTTGGTTTGACTCCGCTGTCACTTATGTCAGCGACCGTAGCAAATATTGATGCCTTCGGTTTCGAAGGATCACCGGATCCTCAGTGACTTAACCCTAATTTCCCTCGAACTCAAAACTTCGCCCGGGCATTAGATCCGACTGCTGTTTTAGACTGATAAACTCAAAACTGATGCAAATCTTCCCAAGCCGATTTCTCTTCATCCGGAAAATTATGAACTTCTCGATCCCTGAGAAAAGATACCTCCAAGAACTCATCACCACCGTGCGCAGGCCCCATGGTGGGCGCCAACTGTCGTGGAATTCTCACGGCAGATGTCCTAGTGTGAGGACTTAGTCGTGAGGCCAACACATCTATGTGGTAGCTTGAGAGGGGTTGATCGGAATCGAGAGACGCAACACAAGACAAGGATTTAGACAGCTTCGGGCCCCGGGAAACATCATCCGGTAACGACCCTACATGCTGTTTGTGGTTAGGTCTTATTGTCATCATGAGGGAGTCGCCGTAAACCGGCTCTCCTAGTTATATCTAGCCTTAAGATTCTACTCTCTTCTCTTGGGGTGCCCTGCCCCTCCTTATATAAGTTGAAGGGGCGGGTCACATATAGAGTCCATCTCGGACTAAGACTTCAACTATTCTGACTTCTCTTCATGGGCTTCTTAACATCTTGGGCTTCTTAACGTCGCGGGCTTATTAACCCCAAGCGACTCTGTCTGCTGGGTTATGACTGTCTGCCGGGTTACCATCTGACGTACCATCTGGCTTATCATCTGTCGGGTTATGATCTGACTTAACATCTGCCGAGTTATGATCTAACTTAACATCTGCCGGGTTATGATCTGACTTAACATCTGCCGGGTTATGATCTGACTTAACATCTGCCTTATCTTCTGCCTTAACATCTGTCGGGTTACGATCTGACTTAACATCTACCGGGTTATGATCTGACTTAACATCTGCCTTAACATCTACTGGGTTATTATCTGACTTAACTATCCCAGCCGGGTCATAACTTCCTCCGGGTCATATTGCGGGGTATATCCCCGACAGTGGTAGTTGTTTTGATCTAGCTGAAAAAACAGAAACTTTTGCACCTAGGAAAATAATTTTCGTTTGTTACAGAAGCATGATTTTAATCTGATTCTTTTTGCACAAGATTGGTACACAAATTTCACAGGTTGTCCTAATTTTTCAGAATTTTTGGAGTTACATAAGTATTCTAGAGTTACAGATTACTACATGCTGTTCTGTTTTTGACAGATTCTGTTTCTATATGTTGTTTGCTTATTTTGATGGATCTGTGGGTAGTATCGGGGGGTATGTACCATGGAAAAGTCGGAATATAGTAGATATTACACCAATATAAATGAAGAATGATTTCACAACATTACCAAAAGTGGTGATTTATTTTCTTATACTAACGGAACTTATGAGATTTTCTGTTGAGTTTGTGTTGTGAAGTTCTCAAGTTTTGAGTAAGGATTTGATGGACTATTGAATAAGGAGTGGCAAGAGCCTAAGCTTGGGGATGCCCAAGGCACCCAAAGGTAATATTCAAGGACAACCAAGAGCCTAAGCTTGGGGATGCCCCGGAAGGCATCCCCTCTTTCGTCTTCTTCCATCAGTAACTTTACTTGAGGCTATATTTTTATTCACCACATGATATGTGTTTTGCTTGGAGCGTCTTGTATTATATGAGTCTTTGCTTTTTAGTTTGCCACAATAATCCTTGTTGTACACACCTTTTGAGATGGACACGCATGAATCGTGATTTATTAGAATACTCTATGTGCTTCACTTTGCTAGTAAACACTTTACTGCAGATATTAAGTTTCCAGGTGTGGTTGAATTGACAACTCAGCTGCTAATACTTGAGAATATTATTTGGCTCCCCTTGTGTCGAATCAATAAATTTGGGTTGAATAATCTATCCTCAAAAACTGTTGCGATCCCCTATACTTGTGGGTTATCACTCACCACCCCGGAGGGAAAAAGGATCAAGTATGTATCTAGGCATGCGCCTAGGAGGAGCCAAGTAAATACCCTCACAGGAGTTGTTCAGGAGGAAGTGCCTGTAGTGAAGGATTACCCAGATGTTTTTCCAGAGGAGTTACCAGGCATGCCACCGGATCGAGACATTGAGTTTTTGATAGAGCTATTGCCAGGTACCGGGCCAATATCAAATAGACCCTTGTAACGCCCCGAGACCGATGTGCCAGGTGTCCTCTAGTTATTCATTGTTGTTGCCTTGTCATTGCTTGCGTGTCATGCATTGCATATCATGTCATCATGTGCATTTCATTTGCATACATGTTTGTCTCATGCATTCGAGCATTTTCTCCGTTGTCCGTTTTGCAATCCGGCGCTCCTATGTCACCCGGTGCCCCTTTCTACCTCTTTTCGTGTGTGGGGGTTAAACATTTCAGGATTGGACCGAGACTTGTCATGCGGCCTTGGTTTACTACCGGTAGACCGCCTGTCAAGTTTTGTACCATTTGGACTTCGTTTGATACTCCAACGGTTAACCGAGAGACCGAGAAGGCCTCGTTTGTGTTGCAGCCCAACACCTTTCCAATTTGGCCCAAAACCCACCTAAACCTCTTCCATCATCTCGGTTGGCCGAAAACCGCACCTCATTTGGACTCTCCTAGCTCCCTCTACCTATAAATATGTGACCTCCCCTGAAAATTCCGCGGTACAAACCCTAGATCTCTCCTCTCCGCGTCGCCAGACAAATTTTCCACCGACGGACATGTCCGCCGCCGCCTGCGTCTAATCGGAGGCCGCCATCTGTGTGCCGCAGCCCTCTCTCTCCTCAGCCCCGCCACCGGCCCGCGGGACGTAGATCGGGTACGCGCGAGCCCACACCGCCACCGTCGTCCGCCCGTTTCGGCCAGCCGCCTCCTCACCGGATTTGTGCCGCCTCCTCGCCGGACTTGCGCCGCCTCCTCGCCGGACTTGCGTCGCCTCCTCACCGGACTTGCGCCGCCTCCTCGCCGGGGTGCCTCGCCGCCGCGCCCCTTCGTGCTCGCCGCCGTCGGCAGCCGCCCGCCGGAGCCGCGGCCCGCCGCCACCGCCTCCCGCGGAGGAGCCCGCAACCACCGCCGCCCGGCTCCCATGCCTGCGCCGCCTGCCGCTCGCGGCCGAGCCCCTTCGCCGCCCCGGGCGCCATCACTTGTACTAAGTAGGAATACTGCTTGTGCATCCAATCCCTTAAACCCCAAAGTTATTCCACATGAGTCCACTATACCTACCTATATACGGTATCTACCTGCCGTTCCAAGTAAATTTGTATGTGCCAAACTCTAAACCTTCAAATAAATATCTTGTTTTGTATGCTCGAATAGCTCATGTATCAACTAGGGCTGTCTGTATCTTCCATGTTAGGCGGGTTATTCTCAAGAGGAGTGGACTCCGCTCCTCACTCACGAGATAAATGGCTGGTCACCGGGATGCCCAGTCCCATGCTTTATGCAAACTAAATCAAAATAATTGCAAACAAAACTCCCCTTGGGACTCTTGTTAGTTGTACGCACTTGTTGTTTTGAGCAAGCCATGGATTGATGCTTGTTGGTGGAAGGGGGAGTATAAACTTTACCATTCTGTTTGGGAACCGCCTATAATGTGTGTAGCATGGAAGATATCGCCATCTCTTGATTGTTATGTTGACAATGAAAGTATACCGCTCAAAATATTATTCACCTCTGTTTCAAAACCGAGCTCTGGCACCTCTACAAATCCCCGCTTCCCTTTGCGAAGGGCCTATCTATTTACTTTTATGCTGAGCCATCATCCTCTTATTAAAAAGCACTACTTGGAGAGCACCGCTGTCATTTGCATTCATTATTGTTAGTTTACATTGAGTATGACTTGACTTGATCTCTTTTACCATTAATTACAATGTCTAGTCAGTCCTTGGTCTTTAAAGGTGCTCTGCATTTATGTTTTGCGGTCTCAGAAAGGGCTAGCAAGATACCATCTTGTTATATCATATTATGATTGTTTTGAGAAAGTGTTGTCATCCGAGATTTATTATTATTGCTCGCTAGTTGATTATGCTATCGATATGAGTAAACTTGAGACCTAAGCATTATTGTGAATGTGGTTAGTTATAATCTTTGCTGAAAACTTGAATGCTGGCTTTACATATTTACAACAACAAGAGCAAACAGAGTTTGTAAAAGTTTTTCTTTATCACTTTCAGTTTGTCAACTGAATTGCTTGAGGACAAGCAAAGTTTTAAGCTTGGGGGAGTTGATACGTCTCTGTCGTATCTACTTTTCCAAACACTTTTGCCCTTGTTTTGGACTCTAACTTGCATGATTTGAATGGAACTAACCCGGACTGACGATGTTTTCAGTACAATTACCATGGTGCTATTTATGTGCAGAAACAAACGTTCTCGGAATGACCTGAAACTTCACGGAGCAACTTTTTGGAAAATATAAAAAATACCTGCAAAAGATGAAGGCCAGGGGGCCCGCCACCTGTCCACGAGGGTGGGGGCGCGCCCCCCTACCTCGTGGGCCCCCTGGTGCCTCTCCGACTCCAACTCCAACTCTGTATATTGTGTTTCGGGGAGAAAAAAAATCAGGGAGAAGAATTCATCGCATTTTACGATATGGAGGCACCGCCAAGCCCTAAAATCTCTCGGGAGGGCTGATCTGGAGTCCGTTCGGGGCTCCGGAGAGGGGAATCCGTCGCCATCGTCATCATCAACCATCCCCCATCACCAATTTCATGACGCTCACTGCCGTGCGTGGTAATTCCATCATAAGCTTGCTGGACGGTGGTGGGTTGGATGGGATCTATCATGTAATCGAGTTAGTTTTGTTAGGGTTTGATCCCTAGTATCCACTATGTTCTGAGATTGATGTTGCTATGAGTTTGCTATGCTTAATGCTTGTCACTAGGGCCCGAGTGCCATGATTTCAGATCTGAACCTATTATGTTTTCATCAATATATGAGTGTTCTTGATCCTATCTTGCAAGTCTATAGTCACCTATTATGTGTTATGATCCGTTAACCCCAAAGTGACAATAATCGGGATACTTACCGGTGATGACCGTAGTTTGAGGAGTTCATGTACTCACTATGTGTTAATGCTTTGTTCCCTCTATTAAAAGGAGGTCTTAATATCCCTTAGTTTCCGTAAGGACCCCGCTGCCACGAGAGGGTAGGACAAAAGATGTCATGCAAGTTCTTTTCCATAAGCACGTATGACTATGTTCGGAATACATGCCTACATTATATCAATGAACTGGAGCTAGTTCTGTGTCACCCTAGGTTATGACTGTTATATGATGTACCGCATCCGGCAGAATTCTCCATCACTGATCCATTGCCTATGAGATTTCCATATATTGTTCTTCGCTTATTTACTTTCCCGTTGCTATTGCTATCATCACTACAAAATACCAAAAACATACTTCTGCTACTGTTATCCTTTGCTACCGTTACCACTACTATCATATTACTTTGCTACTAAACACTTTGCTGCAGATATTAAGTTTCCAGGTGTGGTTGAATTGACAACTCAGCTGCTAATACTTGAGAATATTATTTGGCTCCCCTTGTGTCGAATCAATAAATTTGGGTTGAATACTCTACCCTCAAAAACTGTTGCGATCCCCTATACTTGTGGGTTATCACTCACCACCCTGGAGGGAAAAAGGATCAAGTATGTATCTAGGCATGCGCCTAGGAGGAGCCAAGTAAATACCCTCACAGGAGTTGTTCAGGAGGAAGTGCCTGTAGTGAAGGATTACCCAGATGTTTTTCCAGAGGAGTTACCAGGCATGCCACCGGATCGAGACATTGAGTTTTTGATAGAGCTATTGCCAGGTACCGGGCCAATATCAAATAGACCCTTGTAACGCCCCGAGACCGATGTGCCAGGTGTCCTCTAGTTATTCGTTGTTGTTGCCTTGTCATTGCTTGCGTGTCATGCATTGCATATCATGTCATCATGTGCATTTCATTTGCATACATGTTCGTCTCATGCATCCGAGCATTTTCCCCGTTGTCCGTTTTGCAATCCGGCGCTCCTATGTCACCCGGTGCCCCTTTCTACCTCTTTTCGTGTGTGGGGGTTAAACATTTCAGGATTGGACCGAGACTTGTCATGCGGCCTTGGTTTACTACCGGTAGACCGCCTGTCAAGTTTTGTACCATTTGGACTTCGTTTGATACTCCAACGGTTAACCGAGAGACCGAGAAGGCCTCGTTTGTGTTGCAGCCCAACACCTTTCCAATTTGGCCCAAAACCCACCTAAACCTCCTCCATCATCTCGGTTGGCCGAAAACCGCACCTCATTTGGACTCTCCTAGCTCCCTCTACCTATAAATATGTGACCTCCCCCGAAAATTCCGCGGTACAAACCCTAGATCTCTCCTCTCCGCGTCGCCGGACAAATTTTCCACCGACGAACATGTCCGCCGCCGCCTGCGTCCAATCGGAGGCCGCCATCTGTCTGCCGCCACCCTCTCTCTCCTCAGCCCCGCCGCCGGCCCGCGGGACCCAGATTGGGCACGCGCGAGCCCACACCGCCACCGTCGTCCGCCCGTTTCGGCCCGCCGCCTCCTCGCCGAATTTGTGCCGCCTCCTCGCCGGACTTGCGCCGCCTGCTCGCCGGGGTGCCTCGCCGCCGCGCCCCTTCGTGCTCGCCGCCGTCGGCAGCCGCCCGCCGGAGCCGCGGCCCGCCGCCACCGCCTCCCGCGGAGGAGCCCGCAACCACCGCCGCCCGGCTCCCGTGCCTGCGCCGCCTCCCGCTCGCGGCCGAGCCCCTTCGCCGCCCCAGGCGCCATCGCCGGCGCGGCCATCCGCCGCCCCGACCACGCTACTCCGGCGCCGCCCGACCTCGCCACGGCCGCCTGCTACCTCCTCGTCGCCGGCGCCCTCTCCGGCCACCGGATCCGGCCCTCCTCCGGCTTCCTCCTTGTTCTCCTTCTCCGGCGACGACAAAAAACTCCGGCGAACTGCTACAGTGATTCCGGCGAGATTCGGATCTGGATCTGGAAGAACACGGTTGACTTTTTATCCCGCGAAACCCTAATTTTTGGCAATTTTCATCATGCTATAACTCTGCATCCGTAGCTCCGATTTGTGCATGTAGCATATCAAAATGTTCGACTCAACGAGTACATCATTTCATCTCATTGCATCATTTTAATTTGAGCTCATCTTGTTGCCCGAAATGCTGTTGGAAGAGAGCTATGTGAGGTATTTGTCAGATCTATTTCAGCAAATGGCATTTTGTCATTTTTGCCATGATTAATGTGTGCATGCTATGACCCTGAGCTCTACATGTATTTTGTTATATGCCATGCCATCTTTACAATGGTGCTTGCCATGTATTTTTGTGATATTTGTGGTGACTAGCACAAGCTTGCAAAGTAGCGTAATCGGTAATGCTGATTTCAGGGACTTAGAATTTCACTAAGTCCTTGTCCTGATTTTGTTGATATGCCATATGTTCATGTTGTTTACTAGTGATCCGTGCCTCTTTTGAGGATGATCAGTAAGGATGTGTTGTTAACATTGTGGTGCTATATCCATCCATGTCTTTGTTTGCATTTATGGAGCAACCTAGCTTGAGTCAATCGAGCTCTACTTTTTCTATATCGTGATCCTGGCAGATTGTTGATATGTTTAGCGATTGTGCCGAGGATGTTTCTATTGATCCGTGCATGCTATGTTGTTGTTCTTGCCATGTCTAGCTTCTATGCCAAGTATTCTTGATGGGTGTATGCTTAGTTTGTCATGCCATGCTTTGTAGTGAGTGCATCGAGCTCGTAAACATGCCTACTCGTTAACTGTTTTGCATGCTCCAGTTTTTCACTAAGTCTGAGATCTGTTTATGCTTTTGCCATGCTCACATGCTTGCAATTGTATTTTCTGATCCCTTTTGGCTCAAGGTCACTAAGGGACTTTTGCTAAGTGCTTTGAGTAGCCTCATGCCATGCCTTGCTTTGCCATGTTAAGTTCCTGTAGCATGTAGTTTTCATGTTCTAAAGTGTGCTTCCTGATGATAAATTCCAAACTTGTGTTAATTTCACTCAGTCTGAAACCTGTTATCATTTGCTCTTTTGCCATGCTTGTTTGAACCTGTTAGTGGATAAATTAGCCGTAGCTCAGTGTTCATCTTTTGTCAAGCATCATGAGTGGATCCCTGCCATGTATTTTGTTGCCATGTTTGAGTGCTGTAGCATATTTAACTTGTTGCATTTAGATGGCTACTTGCTGATTATCGCAGACCGGTGCCATATTTGTTTTGCTTGCCATTTCCAAACCATGCATCCGATTCCGGTGATCTTTATATCGCTTTCAACCGAAATCACCTGATCTTTCTAGTGGCACTCTTGGATTTCCATGTTGAGGCTAGATTCAATCATTCTGTGTCAAATCATGCATATGCACCGCATACCGCATCCCGCATATCATATCATGTTCATGTGTTGGTTGTTTACTATGTTTTGTGCTTCTTTCCGGCATTGCTTCTTCGGGTTGGTTCCGGTAACGTCGCGTTTGTGAGGACCCGTTCGACTACGTCCGTTTGCCTTCTTCATGGACTCATTCTTCTTCCTTGCGGGATCTCAGGCAAGATGACCATACCCTCGAAATCACTTCTATCTTTGCTTGCTAGTTGCTCGCTCTTTTGCTATGCCTATGCTGCGATACCTACCACTTGCTTATCATTCCTCCCATATTGTTGAGCCAAGCCTCTAACCCACCTTGTCCTAGCAAACCGTTGTTTGGCTATGTTACCGCTTTGCTCAGCCCCTCTTATAGCGTCGTTAGTTGCAGGTGAAGATTGGAGTTTGTTCCTTGTTTGAACATGGATATTTTGTTGGATATCACAATATCTCTTATTTAATTAATGCATCTATATACTTGGTAAAGGGTGGAAGGCTCGGCCTTATGCCTGGTGTTTTGTTCCACTCTTGCCGCCATAGTTTCCGTCATATCGGTGTTATGTTCCCGGATTTTGCGTTCCTTACGCGGTTGGGTTATAATGGGAACCCCTTGACAGTTCGCCTTGAATAAAACTCCTCCAGCAAGGCCCAACATTGGTTTTACCATTTGCCACCTAGCCTTTTTCTTTCCCTTGAGTCGGCCAGCTCAAGGGTCATCTTATTTTAACCCCCCGGGCCAGTGCTTCTCTAAGTGTTGGTCCAAACTGAGCGATGTCCGAGGCTACCAGGGGCAACTCTGGGCTGGCTTACCCGACGTCTTGCTCATCCGGTGTGCCCTGAGAACGAGATATGTGCAGCTCCTATCAGGATTTGTCGGCACATCTGGGTGGCTTTGCTGGTCTTGTTTTACCATTGTCGAAATGTCATGTAACCGGGATTCCGAGTCTGATCGGGTCTTCCTGCTAGAAGGAATATCCTCCGTTGACCGTGAGAGCTTGTGATGGGCTAAGTTGGGACACCCCTGTAGGGATTTGAACTTTCGAAAGCCGTGCCCGCGGTTATGGGAAGATGGGAATTTGTTAATGTCCGGTTGTAGAAAACCTGAAGTTGATCTTAATTAAAATACATCAACCGCGTGTGTTGGAGTTATGTTTGACGTAGGTTGTTCTAGGATCACTTCTTGATCATAGTTGTTAGACCATGCTTTTGCCTTTCTCTTCTTTCTCTCATTTGCGTTGTTAGCCACCAGATATGCTAGTCGCTTGCTGCAGCTCCACCTCATACCTTTTCCCTACCTATAAGCTTAAATAGTCTTGATTGCGAGGGTGTAAGATTGCTGAGTCCCCGTGACTCACAGATACTTCCAAAACTAGTTTGCAGGTGCCGATGTTACCGAGCAGGTGACTCAACAAAGCTCAAGGAGGAGCTCGATGAAGATCTTATCCTTTTTGTTGTTTCGTTCTAGTTGATCAGTAGTGGAGCCCAGTTGGGGTCGATCGGGAATCTGTGTAGCATTTGGGGTAGTCTTCTTTTATTTTGGTTCCATAGTCGGACCTTGATTGTATCTGATTGATGTAATGCTTTATTCATGTAATTGTGTGAAGTGGCGATTGTAAGCCAACTATGTATCTCTTTCCCTTATGTATTACATGGGTTGCGTGAAGATTACCTCACTTGCGACATTGCTTTCAATGCGGTTATGCCTCTAAGTCGTGCTTCGACACGTGAGAGATATAGCCGCATCGAGGGCGTTACAACCCTACCGAATGCCCACAAACGATCTAGAAGAGATCAAAAAGAAGATTAATAAGTTGTTGGAGAAAGGTTATATTCGAAGGAGTTCATCACCATGGGGAGCCCCAGTGCTTTTGGTTGAGAAGAAGGATAAGTCTCTAAGAATGGTTGTTGATTATCGTGCGTTGAATGGAGTGACAATTAAGAACAAGTACCCCCTGCCGATGATCAATGATTTATTTGACCAGTCGATAGGAGCTAAAGTGTTTTCGAAGATCGATCTGCGATCAGGATATCACTAGCTGAAGATTCGAGAGAAGGATATACCTAAGACAACTTTCACCACAAGGTACAGGCTTTATGAGTATACGGTCATGTCTTTTGGATTGACTAACGCCCCTGCCTATTTCATGAGTATGATGAGCAAGGTGTTCATGGAGTTCTTGGATAAGTTCGTTGTGGTGTTCATTGATGATATCTTGGTATACTCGAAGAGTGAAGAGGAGCACAAGGAACATTTACGTTTAGTTCTCGGGAAGCTCAGGGAACATCAGTTGTATGCCAAGTTCAGCAAATGTGAGTTTTGGTTGAAGGAAGTTGGATTCCTTGGACATGTTATATCAGGAGAAGGTATAGCCGTGGATCCCACCAAGGTTCAGTCAGTCACTGAGTGGTTGGCACCCACCTCAGTTGGAGAGATCCGCAGTTTTCTTGGACTCACGGGATACTATTGGAGTTTATTGAGAATTTCTCTAAGATAGCAAATCCTATGACGACATTGTTGAAGAAGGACACTAAGTTCCATTGGACTGAAGAATGTGAAGCAAGTTTCCAGGAGTTGAAGAAACGTCTGACTACAACCCCAGTGCTGATTCTGCCGGATATACGCAAGGACTTCCAAGTGTATTGCGATGCTTCACGCTTAGGACTTGGAGGAGTACGAATGCAAGACGGAAGAGTGGTTTTGTATGCCTCACGACAACTGAAACCGCATGAGTTAAATTATGCCATGCATGATTTGGAGTTAGCAGCTGTGGTGCACGCGCTCAAGACCTGGAGACATTTTCTAATTAGAAACCGTTGCGATGTATACACGGATCACAAGAGTTTGAAGTGCATCTTCACACAGAAGGAGCTGAACCTCAGGCAGAGGATATGGTTAGAACTCATAAAGGATTATGATATGAAGCTGCATTATCATCCAGGAAAGGCCAATGTCATAGCAGATGCTTTGAGCCGTAAGAGTTATGTCAACACCCTCGTAAGCGAAGGGATGCCAAAGGAGTTAGCCGAGGATCTTAGGGAACTTCGATTGGAAATAGTTCCTAAAGGGTTTTTGGCAAAGTTGGAGGTTAAATCAACACTATTGGAAAAGATTCGAGAAGCTCAGAAGGATGACAATGATATCACTGAGATAAAGGAGAAGATGAGTGTAGGGAAAGCCAAAGGGTTTCGTGAGGATGAGCACGGCACCTTGTGGTTTGAGGACCGTATATATGTGCCCAATAATGCAGAGATCATGAAGTTGATATTATAGGAAGCTCATGACTCGCCATACTCGATACACCCTGGAAACACCAAGATGTATTTGGATTTGAAGGAGTGTTTCTGGTGGAATGGTATGAAGAAGGATATTGCCAAGTATGTAGCCATCTGTGATGTATGTCAGAGAGTGAAGGCAGAACATCAGAAGCCAGCAGGATTGCTACAACCTATGCCGATACCCGAATGGAAGTGGGATAAGCTTGGCATGGATTTTATCACCGGATGGCCCAGGACCAAATCAGGATATGATTCTACATGGGTAGTAGTTGATCGCTTGACGAAAGTGGCTCACTTTATCCCCGTAAAAACCACGTATACAAGTGCGAAGTTGGCCAAGATATACATGACCAGGATCGTATGTCTGCATGGAGTTCCGAGGACCATCGTGTCAGATAGAGGAACGCAGTTTACTTCAAAATTTTGGCATCAGTTGCACCTGACCTTGGGTGCCATACTGGAGTTCAGTACAGCTTTTCATCCGCAGACAGATGGAAAGACTGAGAGAGTCAATCAGATTCTGGAGGACATGTTGAGAGCTTGTGCATTAGACTATGGATCTAGTTGGGACGATAATTTGCCCTACGCAGAGTTCTCATACAACAACAGCTACCAGGCCAGTTTGAAGATGGCACCATTCGAAGCATTGTATGGGAGAAGATGCAGAACACCGTTGATGTTGGATGAAGTTGGAGACCGCCAGTTGTTTGGACCAGATTTGATTAAGGAATCCGAAGAGAAGGTTAAACTAATTCGAGATAGACTGAAGGTAGCTCAGTCTCGACAGAAGAGTTATGCAGATTCAAAACACAAGGAGGTAGTCTATGAAATTGGAGACAGAGCGTATCTGCGAGTGTCACCTCTTCGAGGTGTTAAACTTTTTGGTGTTAAGGGGAAATTAGCCCCGAGATTTGTGGGACCGTACCGTGTTCTGGAATGCATGGGAGAAGTTGCCTACAAGTTGGAGTTACCCGAAGGAGTGTCAGGAGTACATGATGTGTTTCATGTTCCCCAGTTGAAGAAGTGTCATGCGGAGATGGCCGACATTCCTCTGAGAGATACAGTGCCCCTGGAAGCAATTCAGTTGGACAGTAATTTGACGTATGAGGAGAAGCCTGTCAAGATTCTAGAGTTTGCTAGCCGAGTTACTCGCAGCAAGGTTATCAAATTTTGCAAAGTTCAGTGGAGCCACCATACCGAGGATGAAGCCACCTGGGAACGAGAGGATGATCTTCGCAAAAACCACCCACACCTATTTCCTAGCCAACCCAATCTCGAGGGTGAGATTCATCTTAAGGGGGGTAGGTTTGTAACATCCCAAATTTTCAATTTGGAATGTTATACGTAGGTCATTCATGCATATCATATTTTATTTGCTTTTCATTTTGTGATCCTCGAAATTCTAAGAAACTCAAGGACCCTCGGAGAGAGTTGGGGATTTCACGGTTTTCATATTTGAATTTTATCAAATATCGAAATGAGGATCAGTTGTTTTATTATTTTTCTCTCCGAAAATATTTCATATTCAAATATATGAGAGGAGATAATATGACTTCTCCAAAATAAGTGAAATATTGGAGGAAAAAATGTATTAAAATCAACCTTTTGATTTTATTCGGATTTTATTGCTATTTTTATTTGCATAGGAAAAAATATGCATTTTCAAAAATTGCATTTTAGGCCAAGAAAATGTTCACCTTGTTCTAAATATTCTATTTAGACGGTGAAAATTTGTTTTAGTATTTTTTATTATTTTTATTTTTTTCTAGGATTTATTTTCGGCGGAATATGTTTAAAAAAAGAGGAAGCCCACCGGACCAAACTCGGTCGCGGCCCAGCTGGCCCAGTCAGCCCCGCGCCACCGTCGTCTTCGAGCCGGACTCCTCGAGGGAGTCCGAGCCGCCGCCGCCATGGCCTCGCCCCCTCCCGCAAGCCGCCTCCCCTCCCCCTTTAAAAGCCGGTCCCGGCCCCCCCTTGGAGCCCCAAGCTGCCACCACCTCCAACCCCCGCAAGCCGCGCCGCCAACCCGCCGCCTCGCGTCGCCGCACGCTCCGCTTGCCGCCTGCTGCTGCGCCGCCGCCAAGCCCTGCCGTGCCGACCTCCGCCGCCCCGCGCTGCACCCCGCCGTCGCCCGCGCCGCCGCCCGCTCGCCGAAAGCCGCCGGAGCCGCGCCGGAGTTTGAATCTCACCGTTCGGTTTTTTTCCGTTTATGTAAAAACCGCCGTTTTAAAAAAAAACCCTAGTTACGTTTTTTAGACCGATTCGTTGGTTTTCTCGGTTTAGTTTATTCAACGGATGTTCGTCCGTACGTTCGTTTTAACGAACGGTTTTCGCCCGTTAGTCACAGACAACGAACGTTCGTTCGTTAGCCTGTTCGTCCATTTTTCTTTTTATCGGGTTTTTCGTGATTATTTTCGATCGCGATTTCTAATCCAATTTTTGTTTTAGTTTTTCTTTTCGCTCATTTATTGGAATTAGGCGATTCAAGCGCCTAGATCCTTGTCTCGAAGCCCTCTTTCCGTTTAACCAACTTGAACAAGATTTTGGTACTGTAAAATTTGACTTCAGTCCAGATCAGTAACCAGATCTTGTTTCTTTCGCATTTTGTGTTTTGTTACTCCGTTTGTTTGATTCTTTTTGCAAACCGGAGTTCTTAAGTTGAAGTTTCTCGTTAGATCTTCTTATTTGAGTTTTACCCGTGCATCTTTGTTTGATTGCTTATGTATGCTATTGTTTGTCTGTGATAGAACACTCGGAGTGCGAATCATGCTACTACGAGTCTCTAGGTTTCACGGATCATCAGCAAGGCAAGTAACACTGTGATCATACCCCTTTATTACCCAGTTTTTTATGCATTAGTTCCAATCCTCAAACACTGCATGATTAGGATGTGATTAACTTATGGGTTTGGGAAGTAGATGATGAGGTAGAACCTAATACCTGTTTTACTATCAAACCCTCGGGAGTTACCTCTACGTTGCTTATATTGCTATGCTATGCTTGTAGACGTGGTTTGGGTTTGAGTGTATCCATGACAGATGTGAGATTGTTAATTAATGGTTCAACTTAAAGTGGCAACTTTAATACACAACTGGGTGGATTGCTTGTTTGGGCACCTGGAGAATCTAGTGTTATCCTAGGATATCCCGGAGTACCCGTGTGATCATCCTACGGTCCGCCACCCAGGCTCAAAGGGATCTTAAGAATTACTCATGCTAGAAACTTCCGTGTGCAGCCACAAGCCATTATGGGCTCTGGCATAGTATGAGTAAGTTTTGTGACCTCTTTCAGTGGGCTAGCAGATGTAGAGGGAAAGTAGGTGTAACTGTCCACCCAGAGTAAAGAGTAAATGCTTATGAAAGACTGTGTCTCGGTCATCCGTTTCTCAAACATCATGTAGTATGAGAAATCCAACGGAGGAGATCGAGTCTTGTGGGGAAAAGTGCACAAACCTTTGCAGAGTGTACAATCTAATCATGGTTAGCCGTGTCCCCAGTTATGGACATCTTGAGTATCTAGTACTTGGATTTTCCTATTGTATCTCATCACTCTAAATTAATTTGTTGGGTTAATGAACTACTTTAATTGGGATTGAGTTGGAGGAACCTTCTCAGTGTTTTTTCAACTACCATGATAGTTAAAATAAAACTTATTCCTTTGTTGTAGGGAAAAATTGGGTTTTCGCAAAAAAACATTATAACCATACAACCTCCACCAGCCAAATATGCATATAGTGTTAGCATTATTTCTGTTCATTGCTCTACTGTGTTACATTGCCAGCATATTCCATGTGCTGACCCGTTTTCGGGCTGCAACATATCACATTGCAGACTTTTCAGACAAGGAGTAAGGTTCGCTAGATCGTTGCCGTGCAGCTCAGCTATGCCGTTGGAGTTGATGGACTCACTTTATCTTCCAAGCCTTCCGCTGTTATCATATTAAATGGCCTTAAGCCATATTTATTGTGATAAGTGCTCTTTTGGAGACATTCGATGTAATAAGTGTGTGATTGCTACTCTGTTATAAATCCTTTTTAGTACTGTGTGTGTCAACATTACCGATCCAGTGATGACACTGAAGCACAAAGACTTAACCGTTTGAGGTTGGGTCGCTACACCTGGAAAATGCTAGCCAATCGAAAAAAGTAAAAGAGAAAGGAAAATCTACAAAGAGAAGAAAAAACTAGTGAGGGTGATGGCACCGGTCTAGCCGTAGAAGCGCTGAAGCCGAGCTACGTTCCATGGGTTCAGTCCAAGGTGATTGTCCGTTGGGTTGCAGAGGCGATAGGCTCGTCCTGCAAGCACCTCATCAATTATGAAGGGACCCTCCCTTTTAGGTGAGAGCTTATTCTTATGCTTCCCCGGGAGGTGTAAAATGAGTTCGCCCACATTATATGCCTTCGCCTGAACTTCCCTACTTTGGTAGCGTTGGGCCTATTGTTGATAAAAAGTAGAGTGGGTCCGAGCTATATCGCCTCTCCTTCCAGTGCATCCAGGTCATCCTGCCAATCTAGCTCAGCCTCCTTCTCTTCGTACATGCGCACTCTGGGCGCGTCATGGATGAGGTCACAGGGGAGGACTGCTTTTGCCCCGCATACCATAAAAACGGTGTGTATCCCATTGATCGATTAGGGGTGGTGCGCAGGCCCCACAATACGGAGTCAATGGCAGTCAGATTCTTTCAGGGAACGGACCAGTCGGGGTTTAATGCCTCTTAGGATGAGTCCATTGGCCCGTTCGACCTGTCCATTGGTCTGTGGGTGATAACCGAGGCATAATCGAGCTTAATGCCCATGTTAGCGCACCAGCCCTTTACCTTCTTGGCCATGAAATTGGATCCATTGTCGGTTATTATGATGTATGGGACACCCTAATGGTGGACCACGCCGGATATAAAGTCAATGACCAGTCCAGACTCGGCTTAAGTTACTGGGTTTCGCCTCAATCCACTTAGTGAATTTGTCGACCATGACTAGTAGATATTTCTTTTTCTTGGTCCCCCCTTTAAGTGGTCCAACCTGAAGGAAATATGCCCTAGAGGCAATAATAAAGTTGTTATTTATATTTCCTTATATCATGATAAATGTTTATTATTCATGCTAGAATTGTATTAACCGGAAACTTAGTACATGTGTGAATACATAGACAAATAAAGTGTCACTAGTATGCCTCTACTTGACTAGCTCGTTGGTCAAAGATGTTTAAGTTTCCTAGCCATGGACAAAGAGTTGTCATTTTATAAACGGGATCACATCATTAGAGAATGATGTGATTGACTTGACCCATCCGTTAGCTTAGCACTTTGATCGTTTAGTTTACTGCTATTGCTTTCTCCATAACTTATACATGCTCCTATGACTATGAGATTATGCAACTTCTGAATACCGGAGGAACACTTAGTGTGCTATCAAACGTCACAACATAACTGGGTGACTATAAAGATGCTCTACAAGTGTCTCCGATGGTGTTTGTTGAGTTGGCATAGATCGAGATTAGGATTTGTCACTCCATGTATCGGAGAGGTATCTCTAGGACCTCTCGGTAATGCGCGTCACTATAAGCCTTGCAAGCAATGTAACTAATGAGTTAGTTACGGGATGTAGCATTACGGAACGAGTAAAGAGACTTGCCGGAAAGGAGATTGAACTAGGTATTAAGATACCGACGATCGAATCTCAAGCAAGTGACATACCGATGACAAAGGGAACAACATATGTTGTTATGCAGTTTGACCGATAAAGAACTTCGTAGAATATGTAGGAACCAATATGAGCATCCATGTTCCGCTATTGGTTATTTACCGGAGATGAGTCTCGGTCATGTCTACATAGTTCTTGAACCCGCAGGGTCCGCACGCTTAACGTTCGGTGACGATCGGTATTATGAGTTTATGTGTTTTGATGTAACGAAGGTAGTTCGGAGTCCCAGATGTGATCACGGACATGACGAGGAGTCTCATAATGGTCAAGACATAAAGATTGATATATTGGAAGCCTATGGCTGGACATCGGAATGGTTCTGGATGAGTTCGGGAATTTACCGGAGTACCGGGAGGTTACCGAAACCCCCGGGGAGTATATGGGCCTTATTGGGCCTTAGTGGTAAAGAGGAGAGGAAGGGAAAGGTGGAGGGTGCCCCCCTAGCCCAATCCGAATTGGGTGGGCAGCCGGCCCCCCTTCCTTCCTTCTCTCTTCTCTCCTACTCCTACTAGGGAAAGGGGGAATCCTACTCCCAGTGGGAGTAGGACTCCCCCTAGGGCGCGCCATAGAGAGGGACGGCCCTCCCCTCCTCCACTCCTTTATATACGGGGGAGGGGGGCACCCCATAGACATACAAGTTGATCTCTTAGCCGTGTGCGGTGCCCCCCTCCACAGATTTCCACCATGGTCATATCGTTGTAGTGCTTAGGCGACGCCCTGCGTCGGTAACTTCATCATCACCGTCATCACGCCTTCGTGCTAACGAAGCTCTTCCCCGACACTCAGCTGGATCTAGAGTTCATGGGACATCACCGAGCTGAACGGAGAAGCCCGGTGGGTCAAAGCCCACAGATGAGCGTGGCAGAAGCAGAACCACAGGCAGCTCGCAGCGGCGATTCTGGATGCAACACCCGCAAGACAACGGGCCGGTGGTTTAAAGCGGCACTGTGGTGACTTAGAGCAGAGGCGCGGGTGCTTGGTAATGAAGGCGACAACCGTGGCCATGGAAGATCGAAAACCGCGGTCTAGAGGCGAGGTGAACCAGCAGGTCGATGGAGGCGGCGCCGAGGAGCACTAAAACGGGGCGACTCATGGAGGAGTGGCAAGGTGGTTACACTGTAGTGGCGGGTCGAAGACGAATGCGGCGGCTCAGTGAGGGACAGCCGATTCGAGGCACACTGAGGCGGCCTGCCGGCGAGGCGCGGCTGAGCCAGCGTCAGGTTGAAGAGGAGCGGGCGGTTGAATGCTTGACGTGGAGTACCCGCAATGGCAGGAAGAGCCACAATGGAGGAAGTAGATTCAATGGCGAAGGTGAGCCGGCGTGGGCGTGCTCAGAGACGGGTCGTGGCCAAGCAGCTCCAGGCGGCACCGTAGTAGAGGCAGGTTAAGGCCAAGGTAATTTGACGAGGCTGCAACCGTGGAAATGGGAGGCCACGGCCGCGGTGGCAGAGGTAACTCGCTGCGGCACTGCTCCAAGGCGGGGGCGGTTCGCCCACTGCAGATCATGATGGCTCAAGGCAGCAGAGGCGGTACCCGCGGGTCGACAACGGTGGCAGGCCGCTTAGCGCGGGATCGATGGAAATAGAAGGTGACCTGGCGCAGCGGCGATTCATAAGTGCAGCGGCGGCAGCGGCAGGGCCCAGGCCGGCCGTAACGGTTTAGAGGCGAGTCACTGCGGCGGTTCAGCATTGCAGGCTGGTGATGCAGTGAGTCATAACAACGGTGGAGGTGACCCGGCTGGGGCGATTCATAAACCGGCCGCGGGCAGCGTGAGTTGGCCAGAGGCAAAGGCCGCGGCAGTGAAGGCATCTGGCGACTAAAGGTGCGGGCAACGAGTAAGGCTGCGGTAGCGGCAGCGGCTCGACACAGCGGCCCAAGATGACCACTTTGAAACAGAGGTAAGGCCAAACTGGGGTTAGCAGCTTCTACACTCGAAGTGGCGTTGTGTGATGACGGTTGTAGTTTCCATCTCCAGTAGATTTGATTGATTCTCTGGGCTCGAACCTGAAGCATGGTCGCAATCTGCACTATCTTTTGTTTGATCTCAGAGAGCCATATCAATTTAACTCCTCCAGGATTTGTACGGTACAAACAGCAGGAGCCCCAAAGTATTTAACCCTCTGTATTGTACGCGCGGGGGAAAACATATAGTCTGATCCAGCCGTTGTAAAACTTTGTAGTGGAATTCCTGAAGAATCTTTGACCCGGTGACTTGCTGTGCCGTATGAAGGCAAAAACTTCAACTTGTCTCAATCTAGTCTGGCACATGCTTTCTCAACGAGGTGGCTTGGTATGGCCACAGGAGCAGTGAGTCGACGAAGCGGGGGACCACGATGGCGGTTTGAGGCAAGGCGGTCGTGAGCGACTTGCAGTAGATATAAGCAGCATGGTCAAAGCGGAGAGCGGCAGCGCCGGCTCGGCCACGGCGGCTTATGGCAGTAGAGGACGGTAGAGACGAGCTGGTGTTGGAGTACAGTAGCCAGGGCGCCTCGGCGGGTCAACGGCGCAGGCGAACCAGGCGGGTCCACGGCAAAGGCGAGCTGCTGGCTTGGAGTTACCCCAGAAGCGAGGTAAGGCCGCAGTAGTGGCATGCCGTCAACTCGGAGTAGCTCAGAGCGGTTCGGAGACGGCTTGGCAACTTAGCAGAACGACGCTTGGAGCGGTGGGTTAAAGCCATGGCGGGTTGACCGGGGCGGCGTCTTGACAAGGCGGAGGTGGGTCGCGGCGAACCTCGGCAGAAGAGCAGACTGGCCCCGAGACAAGGTAGGCCCGGCTCGGAACGGCTTCGGGTGTAACTTGACGCACCACAACAGGGGCGACTTAGCAAAAAACAACACCGACCACTAGTTAAAAACCATCTTGACTCCACGCGTGACTCAACAAGTAGTAGTAATTAGCTCTTTTTGGCAGCGATTTAGAGGCCGAGTCGTGGTTGGTTTGACTCCGCTGTCACTTATGTCAGCGACCGTAGCAAATATTGATGCCTTCGGTTTCGAAGGATCACCGGATCCTAAGTGACTTAACCCTAATTTCCCTTGAACTCAAAACCTCGCCCGGGCATTAGATCCGACTGCTATTTTAGACTGATAAACTCAAAACTAATGCAAATATTTCCAAGCCGGTTTCTCTTCATCCAGAAAATTATGAACTTCTCGATCCCTGAGAAAAGATCCCTCCAAGAAATCATCACCACCGTGCGCAGGCCCCACGGTGGGCGCCAACTATTGTGGAATTGTCACGGCAGATGTCCTAGTGTGAGGACTTAGTCGTGAGGCCAACGCATCTATGTGGTAGCTTGAGAGGGGTTGATCGGAATCAAGAGACGCAACACAAGACAAGGATTTAGACAGCTTCGGGCCCCGGGAAACATCATCCGGTAACGACCCTACATGCTGTTTGTGGTTAGGTCTTATTATCATCATGAGGGAGTCGCTGTAAACCGGCTCTCCTAGTTATGTCTAGCCTTAAGATTCTCCTCTCTTCTCTTGGGGTGCCCTGCCCCTCCTTATATAAGTTGAAGGGGCGGGTCACAAGTAGAGTCCATCTCAGACTAAGACTTAAACTATTCAGACTTCTCTTCATGGGCTTCTTAATATCTTGGGCTTCTTAACGTCTCGGGCTTATTAACCCCAAGCGACTCTGTCTGCTGGGTTATGACTGTCTGCCGGGTTACCATCTGACTTACCATCTGACTTATCATCTGTCGGGTTATGATCTGACTTAACATCTGCCGGGTTATGATCTGACTTAACATCTGCCGGTTTATGATCTGACTTAACATCTGCCTTATCATCTGCCTTAACATCTGCCGGGTTACGATCTGACTTAACATCTACCGGGTTATGATCTGACTTAACATCTGCCTTAACATCTACTGGGTTATGATCTGACTTAGCTGTCCCAGCTGGGTCATAACTTCCTCCGGGTCATATTGCGGGGTATATCCCCGACAGTGGTAGTTGTTTTGATCTTGCTGAAAAAACAGAAACTTTTACGCCCAGGAAAATAATTTTCATTTGTTACAGAAGCGTGATTTTAATCTGATTCGTTTTGCACAAGATTGGTACACAAATTTCCCAGGTTGTCCTAATTTTTCAGAATTTTTGGAGTTACAGAAGTATTCTAGAGTTACCGATTACTTCAGGCTGTTCTGTTTTTGACAGATTCTGTTTCTATATGTTGTTTGCTTATTTTGATGAATCTGTGGGTAGTATCGGGGGGTATGAACCATGGAAAAGTCGGAATATAGTAGATATTACACCAATATAAATGAAGAATGATTTCACAACATAACCAAAAGTGGTGATTTATTTTCTTATACTAACAGAACTTATGAGATTTTCTGTTGAGTTTGTGTTGTGAAGTTTTCAAGTTTTGGGTAAGGATTTTATGGACTATGGAATAAGGAGTGGCAAGAGCCTAAGCTTGGGGATGCCCTAGCCACCCAAAGGTAATATTCAAGGACAAACAAGAGCCTAATCTTGGGGATGCCCCGGAAGGCATCCCCTCTTTCGTCTTCGTCTATCAGTAACTTTACTTGAGGCTATATTTTTATTCACCACATCATATGTGTTTTGCTTGGAGCGTCTTGTATTATATGAGTCTTTGCTTTTTAGTTTTCACAATAATCCTTGTTGTACACACCTTTTGAGAGGGACACGCATGAATCGTGATTTATTAGAATACTCTATGTGCTTCACTTATATCTTTTCAGCTAGGCAATTTTGCTCTAGTGCTTCACTTATATCTTTTTAGAGCACTGATACGTCTCCAACGTATCTATAATTTATGAAGTATTCATGCTGTTATTTTATCATTCTTGGATGTTTTACAATCATTTTTAGCAACTTTATATCATTTTTTGGGACTAACCTATTGACCCAGTGCCCAGTGCCAGTTGCTGTTTTTTGCTTGTTTTTTACATTGCAGGAAATCAATATCAAATGGAGTCCAAACACCGTGAAACTTTTTGTGGATTTTTTGGACCAGAAGACCAACAGTGGGCCAAAGAAGCACCTGCGTGGTGCCCCAAGGGGGCACAGCCCACCAGGGCGCGCCTGGGGGCCCAGGCACGCCCAGGTGGGTTGTGCCCACCTCGGTGGACTCCCGCACCCCTTCTTTGCATTATAAATTCTCAAATATTTCGAAACCATTCGGGGTTAACCTAGATCAAAAATTCCACCGCCGCAGGGCTCCATAGCCACCGAAAACCAAGCTAGACCCGTCCCGGTACCCTGTCAGAGGGGGGAATCATCTCCGGTGGCCATCTTGATCATCCCGGCGGCCACCACGATGAGGAGGGAGTAGTCCACCCTCGGGGCTGAGGGTTTGTACCAGTAGCTATGTGATTAATCTCTCTCTCGTGATCCATATCATGGGCTTTGTTAATATAGTCAGATCATATGATGTTTCTCCCCTGTACACTATTGTTGTGATGAATTGAATCTTTACCCTTTGTAGTTTTGTGATGTCGGATTGAATGTTCATATTTGAGGACACATGATGTATGTCTTATGGTATGAATACTTGAGGTGACAATGGGGTATCATATTGATTCACTTGATATACGTTATGGCACTCAACTTGCGGATTCTCACGCTGATATTGGGGTAATCTATCCATAGGGGTTGATGCATGTTTTTATTATCTTTTCTCTGATAGAAACTTTGGGGTCTCTTTGTAGTTCTTTGTGTGGATTGAGTATTATGAATATGAATATGCTTTGGTGTTATTCTAGTATGAACTCTAGGATAGATCGAACGGAAAAAATAGCTTTGCGATATTTTAGTACGAACTCGTGAATAGATCGAGCGGAAAGAATAGCTTTGAGGTGGTTTTGTACCCTACCAACAATTTCTATCTTTTTTTATCCGCTAATAGGAACTCGGGAGTGATTCTTTGTTGCACTTTGAGGGATAATCATATGATCCAACTATGTTAGCACTGTTGGGAGATTGCACTAGTGAAAGTACAGACTCTAGGCCTTGTTTTTAAGCATTGCAATACCGTTTTTGTGCCCGTTTACTATTTGCTACCTTGATGTTTTTATTTATTCAGATTATAAAAATATATTTGACCATCAATATTACACTTTTATCACCATCTCTTCGCCGAACTAGTGCACCTATACAATTTGCCATTGTATTGGGTGTGTTGGGGACACAAGAGATTTCTTCTATTTGATTGCAGGGTTGTTTGTGAGAGACTATCTTCATCCTACACATCTCACGGATTGATAAACCTTAGGTCATCCACTTGAGGGAAAATTGCTACTGTCCTACAAAACTCTACGCTTGGAGGCCCAACACGTGTCTACAATAATAAAGTTGCGTAGAAGACATCAAGCTCTTTTCTAGCACCATTGCCTGGGAGGTGAGTGCTTGAAGGTATATCTTTAGATCTTGCAATTGAATATTTTAGTTTCTTTTTTTATCACTAGTTTGGTTTATAAAAAGAAAACTACAAAAAATGGAATTGAGGTTGCATCATATTATTAATCATCTTTATAACATCTTTCTTGAAAATGATGGTTCAGAAAATCGTGCTCAATTGTTAGAAGAAGAAGTCAATAAAATGTTTGGCACAAAATATTTGAATGATGAGCATGATTGCAATGTTGTTAGTATAAATTCTTTGAATATCCAAAATGCTAATGATGATTGCAGAAGTCATGACAAAAATGTTTCTTATAACATGTCAATTTTTGCGGAGTGAATTGGGAATGCATTTGCACACCAAAAAGGGAAGATAGATTTTGTAAGAAGCATAAATATTTAGAAATGAAAAGTTGCAAGAGAGGCTAGATGGTTGTGCTGAAAGATGTAATTTTTTCTCCATCCTTGTGAACTTTGCAATGAATGTGGTCATTTAAATATCCAATGCAATTTGTATCAATCAAATCGTGTCCAAAAATTGTGATAACTTGATTTCCCTTGAGCATCATAAAGAGCTTATTCTTCTTTTGGGGTATGAAGAAATGAAACATATAACTAAGGGTTTCCCAAATCCCAAGAGATTTCTTGATTTTGATCTAGAGGAAATTTATATGTCTTGTACGGTAAATTGCATTGAGAATCCTTATATTGCCAACTATCTAAAGACAAGAAAACAAATAGAATATGAATAGAGTACCAATGAAAGGGAAAATATTTCCCAATACCCTCCTAGTGTTTATTATGATGAATCAGGTAATGAGGAGGAGCTTCCTATCCAATCAATCTCTTCAACAAGAAGCTCGAAAGAATTAATTAAACCCACATATGATGTGGTGAAGAAGAAGAAAAGAAGAAAGAATAAAGATAAAAGGTATCTCTCCCAAATAATGTTGCTCCTATCACCATTGTGCCTCATGAAAGTGAATCAAATATGTTGATGGAGGATGATGATATTGAGTATGATTTTGTGATACCCACTACTTGTTGTAATGATTATGATTGGGAAGACAACGATATCCCTTATGATCTTGAAAATCTATTTAACACTTGCTTGGAAGAATATGATAATAATGTTTGCTATACTATTGGTGCCATTCATGCTATTGATAAGAATGGTTGTGATGACATGCAAAACCACAAGCTTGGGGATGCTATGTTTAATGAGTATGATATGTTTGAAGATTTATTTACTGAAAATAATGCTTGTCCTAAGCTTGGGGATGCTTTGCTTAATGAATATGATCCTTTGATTCCTTCTACTTTCGATAAGAAAATTTATTATGATGATAGCATGCCTCCTATTTATGATGATTACATTGATAAAAGTGGGTTTGGAGTCAACTCTAGGTAGTAGTGATCCCACTATTTTGGAGGGTGTTGAATCTTATTACAATATTGATGAAAGTGGATTTGGAGAGGTCATGACTCTATTTAGTGATACATCCACTATTTTGAAAGAGGTTTCAATTGACTTTTACAATGAAGTTGCTATCTATGATGATTATTATGATGACATCTATGCCATAAAGAGTGATAAATCTTCTATGTTTGATCATCATGAAAAGAGTGTTGTATGTGATAGTTATATTGTTGAATCCATTCATGATGTATCTGAAAATTATTATGAGGAAGGAACTTATGCTCTTACATATCTCAATAATATCAAGTTTCTTCTCTATGTGTTGATTGTTTTGAAGTTGCACTTGTTTTGCCTTCCCATCCTAGTTGATTCTTGTTCCCATAAGTTGTTTGCTCACAAAATCCCTATGCATAGGAAGTGGGTTAGACATAAATGTGCTACTTATATGCTTCATGATGCTCTCTTCATGTTTCAATTCTTATTTTTTATGCGAGCATCATTGAAATCATCATGCCTAGCTTAAAAGGCATTAAAGAAAAGCGCTTGTTGGGAGACAACCCAACACTTTTACCTACTGTTTTTGTGTGTTCACATTATTATGCTACCATATTTATCATGTTTTATTGCTTTCGTTTCAATAAAGTGGCAAGTAAAGCCTTTAGGATCATGTTGGGTGATAGTTGCTTTGATCTTGCTGAAAAACAGAAATGTTTGCGCTCACGAAAATAATTCTAGTTTTTAACCTAAGAGCGCTTTTGAGTTTATTCTTTTTGCACAAGATTAATATACAAATTGCTCACATGGTCCTACTTTTTCAGAATTGTTGGAGTAGTGGAAGTATGGTTGGAGTACAGATTACTACAAACTGTTCTATTTTTGACAGATTCTGTTTTCAATGCATAGTTTGCTTGTTTTCTAGTTTCTATGGCTTATATTGCTCAATACAAATTGTGGAAATGCGAAAATGCTCTTTAGAGCTCGGGCTCCATGGAGCCCGAGTTTGACTTGGTCAAAATTCAAACTTTCACGTTTCAATTTTTTTTTGAAAAAAATTACACACATACTTAGAGAGATAAAGCATATGTGTGTAAATTTTCAGGAAGAAACACATTAAAATGAGTTCTACACAAAAAGAACAAATCTAAGGCTTTTTAGTAGATGCACTATTCATCCTCAAAGTCCATGAATTTGTCTTTTTTACACAGATCGCATTTTAGGATATTTCATTCTTAAATTTTACATACATACACATAATATCCTTATTTACTCGTATGATTTTTTTCCAGATTTTATTGAAATAGAAAAGTGCGAATTTTGAATTTTTCAAAAAATCTGGCCTCCATGGAGGCCGAGATCCAAAAGGCCCTACTCGTGGAAATGATATGATATAGTAGGCATTGTGTGAGAATAATTATCAATCTTGTCTTTGGTAGTACCAAAAGTGGAATGGTTTGCTCTTTATCATAATAACCTATCTCATAAAGTTCCTTAAAGTTTTGTGTGATTGAAGTTTTCAAGTTTTGGGTGAGATGTCGATATGAGTAGAATAAGGAGTGACGAGACTCTAACCTTGGGGATGCCCAAGGCACCCCAAGGTAATATTCAAGGAAGATCCAAGCAACTAAGCTTGGGGATGCCTCGAAAAGCATCCCGTCTTTCGTTTCCAACATTATCGGTAACCTCACTTGGAGCTATGTTTTCATTCATCACATGATATGTGTTTTGCTTGGAGCATCATTTTCTTTTGCTAGGATTTGCTTGATGTTATTTAGAATAATAATTTGCATCTTTCTTTTCAATAAAAATATCAAGTATAGCCTTTGCCATGCTTATTTTGCAAGTCTACTTGTTGCTGTTTCAAAACAGAAAGTTTATCGATGTTGCAAAAATTCCCTAGAAAATTCAGAATGTGATAAAATGTTGATTTTTTTTGCAAAATGAGCTCTGATAAATTTCTACAGTTTGGCAAATGTTCATAACTTTTGGAGTTAGGGAAGTACTGATACTCTTGCATTCTTTACAGACTATACTATTTTAGCAGATTGTTGTTATGTTTGCATTGTTTGCATATGTTTGCTTTTTTAATGATTCTATTTGAGGATAGGAGTATTAAATATGCAGAGGCATTTAGTATGCAATATTGAATAATAATTTTAGTGGTTTGCTACAGTAGAGTATGATAAGGTTTTTGCATTGGTTTATACTAACTTATCTCACGAGTTCTTGTTGAGTTTTGTGTGGATGAAGCTTTTGAGATTTAGGAAAACCGTGATATGGGAGGAACCAAGGAGACACAAAAGCTCAAGCTTGGGGATGCCCAAGGCATCCCAAGATAATATTTCAAGAAGTCTCAAGCATCTAAGCTTGGGTATGCCCCGGTAGGCATCCCACCTTTTTTCTTCAACAATTATGAGTTAGTATCGGTTGAGCCTA
This sequence comes from Triticum urartu, assembly GCF_056163025.1. Classification (NCBI taxonomy): domain Eukaryota; kingdom Viridiplantae; phylum Streptophyta; class Magnoliopsida; order Poales; family Poaceae; genus Triticum; species Triticum urartu. Next base: position 362,231,447 of record NC_141874.1, on the reverse strand, counting down.
AGTTTTTGCTTCTTCACCTGATGTGTGCTATCCTTGGATTGATATTTTATTTTGTTTTGCTTGCTGTTTTAATAAAGTACTTAGATATGAAAGTTTTTAAATAAAATAGAGTCCTCAAATAGTTGTCAGGGAGGCTAAGTAAGCGGCATTCACATCTCGTCAATGAAGCTCTTTTCTATAAAATTGCTCTTGTGCTTCACTTATATCCTATGAGTAAATTGTTGAATAAATTGAATGTCATGAAGTTGAAATCATATCATGCCTAGTGGTAGCTTAACATTGGGTTTAAAAGTGAAATCTTTTGAGGCTTGACAATCAAAATATTGTTCATACAAGCAATTCACGAGTAATTAGTATAAGGAAGAGAACTTTCACATATAAATATACTATCATGGAAATCTTTTGTGATTGTGAGCCCCCATCAAAATATTATGTGCCAAAATTGTTGACGTTGGACAAGGAATACAACGTAATGATTTATGTTTGTTCATATTCATATAGAAGTTATATTGTCATAGATCGTTCAACATGTGGTGCTTGCCCCCCATCTTTGCTAGCCAAAAATTCCGCACCAAGTAGAGATACTACTTGTGCATCCAAAAACCCTTAAACCCAAATCTTATTTTCAAGAGTCCACCATACCTACCTAAGGATTGAGCAAGATCCTTCAAGTAAGTTGTCATCGGTGCAATAAGGCAATAGAAATTGCTTCTAAAAGTGTGAGAGAAAATTGAGCGTTGTACGAACTTGTGATGGCAAAAGCGACGGACTGCATAATAAAGGTTGCTATCATAAGGGGCAATACAACGTGACGTTCTTTTGCACTAAGGGGTTGAGCATACAAACAAATAAGCGCATGGCAACCTCTGCTTACCTCTGCGAAGGTCCTATCTTTTACTTTTCAGTATTTACTTTTATGCAAAGAGTCAAAGTTTTTCTCTCTATTCCCTTCTATTTTTCTCCTTTGGCAAGCATCATGTGGTGAGGAAAGATCTAGGCACATATGTCCAGTTGAATATGGGTAGCATGAGTTATTATTGTTGACATCACCCTTGAGGTGAATACGTTGGGAGGTAAAACAATAAGCCTCTATCTTCTATGTGTCCGGTTGAAACGCTTTGCTCATGTGTACGCAGCGAGTGTTAGCAATCATAGAAGACTATATGATGGTTGAGTATGTGGAGCTCTTACTTAAACTCTATTGAATAAGTTGAATTGCAATTGCTTGGTGACTAAGAACATAGGTTGTTGGGTTTCAAGAGAATTCGTTGTTTGAACCTTAACAGGTGAATTGGTTGCCACTATAACATGAGAAGTTTTATAAGAAAGAATTGTTGTTATGATGCTAGGAAAAGTGATTGAAATTATCTTTGATTAATCTTGTGCACTTTTCTAGCATTCACACTTCGTAAATTATTTGTTTTATCATTTACCTACTCGAGGATGAGTAGGTATTAAGCTTGGGGATGCTGATACGTCTTCAACTTATCTATAATTTATTAAGTATTCATGCTGTTATTTTATCATTCTTGGATGTTTTACAATCATTTTATAGCAACTTTATATCATTTTTGGGACTAACCTATTGACCCAGTGCCCAGTGCCAGCTGTTGTTTTTTGCTTATTTTTTACATCGTAGGAAATCAATATCGGACGGAGTTCAAACACCATGAAATTTTTTGTGGATTTTTTGGACCAGAAGACCAAAAGTGGGCCAAAGAAGCACATGGGTGGTGCCCCGAGGGGGGCACAACCCACCATGGCACGCCTGGGGGCCTAGGCGCACCAAAGTGGGTTGTGCCCACCTCGGTGGCCTCCCGCACCCCTTCTTTGCACTATAAATTCTCAAATATTCCGAAACCCTTCGGGGTTAACCTAGATCAGAAGTTCCGCCACCCCAGGGCTCCGTAGCCACCTAAAACCAATCTAGACCCGTTCCGGCACCCTGTCGGAGGGGGAATCATCTCCGATGGCCATCTTCATCATCCAAGCGGCCACCACGATGAGGAAGGAGTATTCCACCCTCGGGGCTGAGGGTTTGTACCAGTACCCATGTGATTAATCTCTCTCTCTCTCTCGTTATCTATATCATGGGATTTGTTAATATAGTCAAATCATATGATGTTTCTCCCCTGTACACTCTTGTTGTGATGAATTGAATCTTTACCCTTTGAAGTTTTGTCATGTCGGATTGAATGTTCAGATTTGAGAACACATGATTTATGTCTTGCGGTATGAATACTTGAGGTGACAATGGGGTATCATGTTGATTCACTTGATATACGTTACGGCACTCAACTTGTGGATTCCCGCGGTGATATTGGGGTAATCTATGCATAGGGGTTGATGCACGTTTTTATTATCTTTACTCCGATACAAACTTTGGGGTCTCTTTGTAGTTCTTTGTGTGGATTGAGTATTATGAATATGAATATGCTTTGGTGTTATTCTAGTACAAACTCTAGGATAGATCGAACAGAAAAAATAGCTTTACGTTATTTTAGTATGATCTCTTGAATAGATCGAGCGGAAAGAATAGCTTTGAGGTGGTCTCGTACCCTACAAACAATTTCTATCTTTTGTTCTCCGCTAATAGGATCTCGGGAGTGATTCTTTGTTGCACTTTGAGGGATAATCATATGATCCAACTATGTTAGAATTGTTGGGAGATTGCACTAGTGAAAGTACGGACCCTAGGCCTTGTTTTTAAGCATTTGCAATACCGTTTTTGTGCCCGTTTACTATTTGCTACCTTGCTGTTTTTATTCATTCAGATTATAAAAATATATTTCTACCATCAATATTACACTTTTATCACCATCTCTTCATCGAACTAGTGCACCTATACAATTTTCCATTGTATTGGGTGTGTTGGGGACACAAGAGATTTCTTGTATTTGATTGCAGGGTCATTTGAGAGACACCATCTTCATCCTACACCTCTCACAGATTGATAAACCTTAGGTCATCCACTTGAGGGAAAATTGCTACTGTCCTACAAAACTCTGCGCTTGGAGGCCCAACACGTCTCTACAACAATAAAGTTGTGTAGTATGCTAGAAGTATTATTGTTTTTTTGTCAATATTAAACTTTTGTTTTGAATCTTATGGATCTGAATATTCATGCCACAATAAAGAAAAATTACATGGATAAATGTGTTCGGTAGCATTCCACATAAAAAATTCTGTTTTTATCATTTACCTACTCGAGGACGAGCGAGAATTAAGCTTGGGGATGTTTGATACGTCTCCAAGGTATCTATAATTTTTGATTGTTCCATGCTATTATATTATCTGTTTTGGATCTTTACATGCATTAATATGATATTTTACATTATTTTTGGGACTAACCTATTAACCTAGAGCCCAGCACCAGTTTCTGTTTTTCCCTTGTTTTTGAGCTTCGTAGAAAAGGAATACCAAACAGAGTCCAAATTAAATAAAACTTTCACGATGATTTTTCTTGGCCCAGAAGACACCCCGGAGATTTGGAGTTCAAGTCAGAAGAGCCACGAGGCGGCGACAAGGGGGGAGGGCGTGGCCCCTGCCTTATGGCCTCCTCGTGACTCCCGTGACCTAGTTCTGCCTCCTATATATTCACATATATTCCCAATCCACCAGAAGCATCCACGAAAACACTTTTCCACTGCCGCAACCTTCTGTTCCCGTGAGATCCCATCTTGGGGCCTTTTCTGGCATCCTGTTGGAGGGGGATTCGATCACGGAGGGCATCTACATCAACTCTATTGCCCTTCCAATGAAGCGTGAGTAGTTTACCTCAGACCAACGGGTCCATAGCTAGTAGCTAGATGGCTTATTCTCTTTCTCTTTGATTATCAATACCATGTTCTCCTCGATGTTTTTGGTTTCTACCCGATGTAATCTTTGTTTGCAGTCTGATTGTCGAAATCCGATGAATTGTGGATTTATGATCAGCTTATCTATGAATATTATTTGAATCTTCTCTGGATTCTTTTATGTATGATTTGATATCTTTGTAATTCTCTTCGAACTATCGGTTTGGTTTGGCCAATTAGATTGGTTTTTCTTGCAATGGGAGAAGTGCTTAGCTTTGGGTTCAATATTTCGGTGTCCTTTCCTAGTGACAGTAGGGGCAGCAAGGCACATATTGTATTGTTGCCATCGAGGATAAAAAGATGGGGTTTACATCATATTGCTTGAGTTTATTCCTCTACATCATGTCATCTTACTGAAAGCGTTACTCTGTTCTTCATGAACTTAATACTTTAGATGCAGGCAGGAGTCGTTCGATGTGTGGAGTAATAGTAGTAGATGCAGGCAGGAGTTGTTCTACTTGACACAGACGTGATGCCTATATTTCGTAATCATTGCCTTATATATCGTCATAACTTTGCGCTTTTCTATCAATTGCTCGACAGTAATTTATTCACCCACCGTATTATTTGCTATCTTGAGAGAAGCCTCTAGCGAAACCTATGGCCCCCGGGTCTATTTTCCATCATATAAGTTTTCGATCTACTATTTTGCAATCATTTACTTTCCGATCTATAAACCAAGAAACCCCAAAATATTTTATCTTTTATTTAGTTTTATTTATCTATCCCTATCAGATCTCACTTTTGCAAGTGACCGTGAAGGGATTGACAACCCCTTTATCGCGTTGGGTGCAAGTTGTTTGATTGTTTGTGCAGGTATTGGTGATTTTTGTGTTGTTTCCTACTGGATTGATACCTTGGTTCTCTAACTGAGGGAAATACTTATCTCTACTTTGCTGCATGATACGTCTCCAACGTATCTATAATTTTTGATTGCTCCATGCTACTTTATCTACTGTTTTGGACTATATTGGGCTTTATTTTTCCACTTTTATATTATTTTTGGGACTAACCTATTAACCGGAGGCCCAGCCCAGAATTGCTGTTTTTTGCCTATTTCAGTTTTTTGAGGAAACAGAATATCAAACGGAGTCCAAATGGAATGAAACCTTCGGGGACGTGATCTTCTCACCGAACGTGATCCAGGAGACTTGGACCCAACTCCAAGAAGTTTCCGGGGAGGTCACGAGGGTGGAGGGCGTGCCCCCCTGGGCGCGCCCCCCTGGGCGCGCCCCCTGCCTCGTGGGCCCCTTGGAGCTCCACCGGCGTGCTCCTTCCTCCTATATATACCTACGTACCCCCATTAGACCAGAGACGGAGCCAAAAACCTAATTCCACCGCCGCAACTTCCTGTATCCACGAGATCCCATCTTGGGGCCTATTCCGGAGCTCCGCCGGAGAGGGCATCCATCACGGAGGGCTTCTACATCAACACCATAGCCCTTCCGATGAAGTGTGAGTAGTTTACTTTAGACCTTCGGGTCCATAGCTAGTAGCTAGATGGCTTGTTCTCTCGTTTTGGATCTCAATACAATGTTCTCCCCCTCTCTCGTGGAGATCTATTCGATGTAATCTTCTTTTTGCGGTGTGTTTGTTGAGACCGATGAATTGTGGGTTTATGATCCAACTTATCTATGAATAATATTTGAATCTTCTCTGAATTTTTTTATGTATGATTGAGTTATCTTTGCAAGTCTGTTCGAATTACCCATTTGGTTTGGCCAACTAGATTGGTAGTTCTTGCAATGGGAGAAGTGTTTAGCTTTGGGTTCAATCTTGCGGTGTCCTTACTCAGTGACAGAAAGAGTTGCAAGGCACGTATTGTATTGTTGCCATCGAGGATAACAAGATGGGGTATTTATCATATTGCATGAATTTATTCCTCTACATCATGTCATCTTGCTTAAGGCGTTACTCTGTTTTTAACTTAATACTCTAGATGCATCCTGGATAGCGGTCGATGAGTGGAGTCATAGTAGTAGATGCAGGCAGGAGTCGGTCTACTTGTCACGGACGTTATGCCTATATACATGATCATACCTAGATAACCTCATAACTATGTTAAATTCTATCAATTGCTCAACAGTAATTTGTTCACCCATCGTAGAATATCTATGCTCTTGAGAGAAGCCACTAGTGAAACCTATGGCCCCCGGGTCTATTCTCATCATATCAATCTCCATTACTTTATTTTACTTGTTTTGCTTTTACTTTTTACTTTGTATCTTTATACCAAAAATACCAAAAATATTATCTCTATCAGATCTCACTCTCGTAAGTGACCGTGAAGGGATTGACAACCCCTAAGCGTTGGTTGCGAGTTGCTACCGTTTTGTGCAGGTACGAGGGACTTGCGCATGACCTCCTACTGGATTGATACCTTGGTTCTCAAAAACTAAGGGAAATACTTACGCTACAGTGCTGCATCACCCCCTCCTCTTTGGGGAAAACCAACGCTAGCTCGAGACGTAGCAAGAAGGATTTCTGGCGCTGTTGCCGGGGAGGCCTACGCCAAGTCAAGTCAAGATTTACTCTCCCGTCAACGAGCCATTTCTGGCGCCGTTGCCAGGGAAGCCTATGCAAAAGTCAACATACCAAGTACCCATCACAATCTCTATCTCTCGCATTACATTATTTGCCATTTGCCTCTCGTTTTCCTCTCCCCCACTTCACCCTTGCCGTTTTATTCGCCCTCTCTTTCCCAATCTCCTCCTCTTTTTCCCTTTGCCTTTTGTTTGCTCGTGTGTTAGTTTGCTTGCTTGTTCGTCACGATGGCCTTACCTAATTTTGGTGATCTTCACCTTAAAAGGCTAGAAGATATCGAAAACAATGTCAGGAAGTTTATGGTCTTGCAATTTGAGCATAATAATCTCTTTAGAAACGAGCTTAAGGAACAAAAGAGTTTTATGAGTTATATGAATAAAGAACTCGATGATATGTCCAAAGAATTTGATGGTGTAAGAGCCCAAATTGCTCATCTTGAAAAAATGACCACTGAAATTTCGGATATGCAAGCCACCTTAGTCAATAAGATGGCCGCTAAACCGAATAACTATGAGAATCAAGATGAAGATCTAAAAGTTATTGATGTGTCCCCTATTAAATCGTTGTTTTGCAATGTGAATCTTGATGAATCTGATTATGATCTTCCCTTACCTAGAAGGCGTTCTAAGAATTCTGAGTTTTTAGATCCTGATGATGAAATTGATAAAAAAAGGGATTGAAAGAAATAAAAATCTAGATATTGCTAAACCCACTATTTTGGATCTCAAGGAATTTAACTATGAAAATTGCTCTTTAATTGATTGTATTTCCTTGTTGCAATCCGTGTTAAATTCTCCTCATGCTTATAGTCGAAATAAGGCCTTTACCGAACACATTGTTGACGCCTTAATGCAATCTTATGAAGAAAAGCTTGAGTTGAAAGTTTCTATCCCTAGAAAACTCCATGATGAGTGGGAACCTACAATTAAGATTAAAATTAGAAATTACGAGTTTCATGCTTTGTGTGAGTTGGGTGCTAGTGTCTCTACTATCCCCAAAGCTTTGTGTGATTTGCTAGATTTCCGTGACTTTGATGATTGCTCTCTAAACTTGCATCTTGCGGATTCCACTATTAAAAAGCCTATGGGAAGAATTAATGATGTTCTTATTGTTGCAAATAGGAATTGTGTGCCCGTAGATTTTATCTATCTTGATATAGATTGCAATCCTTCATGTCCTATTATTCTTGATAGACCTTTCCTTAGAACGATTGGTGCAATTATTGATATGAAGAAAGGGAATATTAAATTCCAATTTCCCTTAAAGAAGGGCATGGAATACTTTCCTAGAAAGAAAATAAAATTACCATATGAATCTATCATGAGAGCCACTTATGGATTGCCTACCAAAGATGGCAATACCTAGATCTATCCTTGCTTTTATGCCTAGCTAGGGGCGTTAAACGATAGCGCTTGTTGGGAGGCAACCCAATTTTATTTTGTGTTTTTTGTTTTTGGTTCTGTTTAGGAATAAATAATCCATCTAGATTCGGTTTAGATGTGGTTTTATCTTTTAATTAGTGTTTGTGCCAAGTTAAACCTATTAGATCTTCTTGGAAGATAATTATTTGATCTTGCTGTAATTTCCAGATTCTTTGCGCTCAGTGCCTGAATTGTCAAAAATCACCAGAACGTGATAAAATAGTGATTCCAATTGCTGCTGATCAATAAAAAATTTCCCAGGTCGTCTAATTTTGGTAGAATTTTTTGGGTTCCAGAAGTTTACGTTAGTAACAGATTACTACAGACTGTTCTGTTTTTGACAGATTCTGTTTTGCGTGTGTTGTTTGCTTACTTTGATGAATCTATGGCTAGTAAAATAGTTTATAAACCATAGAGAAGATGGAATACAGTAGGTTTAACACCAATACAAATAAAGAACAAGTTCACTACAGTACCTTAAAGTAGTCTTTTGTTTTCTTTCTCTAACGGAGCTCACGAGATTTCTATTGAGTTTTGTGTTGTGAAGTTTTCATGTTTTGGGTGAATTCTTTTGATGGATTATGGAATAAGGAGTGGCAAGAGCCTAAGCTTGGGGATGACCATGGCACCCCCAAGATAATCCAAGGACACCAAAAAGTCAAAGCTTGGGGATGCCCCGTAAGGCATCCCCTCTATCGTCCACTTCCATCGGTAATTTACTTGACGCTATATTTTTATTCACCACATGATATGTGTTTTGCTTGGAGCGTCTTGTATTATTTGTGTCTTTGCTTGTTAGTCTACCACAATCATCGTTGCTGTACACACCTTTTGATAGAGCCATGTATGAATTGAAATTTGTTAGAATACTCTATGTGCTTCACTTATATCTTTTGAGATTGATAGTTTACTCTATGTGCTTCACTTATATCTTTTTGAGCGTGATAATTTTTGCTCTAGTGCTTCACTTAGATCTTTTAGAGCACGGTGGTGGTTTGTTTTAAAGAAAGTTGATCTCTCATGCTTCACTTAGATTATGTGCATGTGCTTGCTGCTCCTACTTGCAATTACTATGAGAGAGGAACTATATCTCCACCTCTCTATGTTTCCAACATGGTAAAATTGCAAGAAACTGTTTATAGTATGCATTGGCCTTTACTGTGTGTGCATGAATTGTTCTTTTATGACATGATGATGCATAGGAAGAGAGTTAGACTTCGTTGTTACATGATATATGTTACTTTGTGCTCACTACTAAATTACAAATCATTGCTAATTAAAATTGGCTTCGATATACCTTGGGATCCGGGTGGATTCATTACTTGAGCACTATACGCCTAGCTTAATGGCTTTAAAGAAAGCGCTGCCAGGGAGACAACCTGGAAGTTTTAGAGAGTCATTTATTTCTGTTGAGTGCTTTCATATAGTTTAAAAACAACAAAAATAAAGAGGGGAACCCAAAACTTTCTCAAAAAGGAAAGTGAAAGTGAGAAAGACAAGCATTGTTGAAGTGGGAGAGCTCCTTGAACTTTGTTCATGCTCACGGCAACTTTGTGAATCTTGATTACAGAAAATTTTCAAAAAAAAATAATTATACCCTCATACAATTCCATTGTATTATAAAAATAATGTGCCAAGGTTTGCCTTTAGGGTGTTTACATTTGCTTGATGGTTTGTACGGTGCAGGACAAAAACTTTGGCTGTAGTGCATGATTTTACATTTTTAGCTGGAACGCCAAATGGTTCTGATTCTTTTTGCACTATCTTTATATATAAATTTTTTATTTTTCCTAATTTTGGCATATTTTTTCAAGTATCATAAGTATGGTGAATGTTCAGACTATTCTGTTTTAGACAGATTCTGTTTTTGATGCATAGTTTGCTTGTTTTGATGAAACTAACGATTTATATCAGTGGATTAAGTCATGAAAAAGTTATATTACAGTATACACAATGCTAAAACAAAATATGAATTGGTTTTCAATAGTACTTATAGTAGTGATTTGCTTTATTATACTAACGGATCTTACCGAGTTTTCTGTTGAAGTTTTGTGTGGATGAAGTGTTCGATGATCGAGAAGGTCTCGATGTGAGAAGAAGGAAGAGAGGCAAGAGCTCAAGCTTGTGGATGCCCGAGGCACCCCAAGTAAATATTCAAGGAGACTCAAGCGTCTAAGCTTGGGGATGCCCCCGAAAGCATCCCCTCTTTCTTCAACAAGTATCTGTATGTTTTTGGATTCGTTTCGTTCATGCGATATGCGCAATCTTGGAGCGTCCTTTGCCTTTAGTTTTCATTTTTCTTTTATGCACCATGCTGGTATGAGGTAGTCCTTGGTTGATTTATAGAATGCTCTTTGCACTTCACTTATATCTTTTGAGTATGGCTTTATAGAATGCTTCATGTGCTTCACTTATATCAGTTGAAGTTTGGATTGCCTGTTTCTCTTCACTTAGACAACCGCCATTTGTAGAATGCTCTTTTGCTTCACTTAGATTTGGTAGAGCATGGGCATATATTTTGTAGAAAGAATTAAACTCTCTTGCTTCACTTATATCTATTTAGAGAGATGACAGGAACTGGTCATTCACATGGTTAGTCATAAAATCCTACATAAAACTTGTAGATCACTGAATATGATATGTTTGATTCCTTGCAATAGTTTTGCGATATAAAGATGGTGATATTAGAGTCATGCTAGTGGGTAGTTGTGGATTAGTAGAAATACTTGTGTTGAGGTTTGTGATTCCCGTAGCATGCACGTATGGCGAACCGTTATGTAACAAAGTCGGAGCATGAGGTATTTATTGATTGTCTTCCTTATGAGTGGCGGTTGGGGACGAGCGATGGTCTTTTCCTACCAATCTATCCCCCTAGGGTCATGCGTAGTAGTACTTTGCTTCGAGGGCTAATAAACTTTTGCAATAAGTATGTGAGTTCTTTATGACTAATGTTGAGTCCATGGATTATACGCACTCTCACCCTTCCATCATTGTTAGCCTCTCTAGTATCGCGCAACTTTCGCTGGTACCATAAACCCACCATCTACCTTCCTCAAAACAGTCACCATACCTACCTATCATGGCATTTTCATAGTCATTTCGAGATATATTGCCATGCAACTTCCATCATCATCATGTACATGACTTGAGCATTCATTGTCATATTGCTTTGCATGATCGTAAGATAGATAGCATGATGTTTTCATGGCTTGTCCGTTTTTTGATGTCATTACTATGCTAGATCATTGCACATCTCGGTACACCGCCGGAGGCATTCCTATAGAGTCACATCTTTGTTCTAGTATCGAGTTGTAATATTGAGTTGTAAGTAAATAAAAGTGTGATGATCATCATTATTAGAGCATTGCCTCAAAAAAGAGAGGCCAAAGAAGCCTAAATAAAAAAAGGGGGCCAAAGAAGCCCACAAAAAAATAAAAAAAGAAAAAGAAAATAAAAGGGGGCAATGTTACTATCCTTTTACCACATTTGTGCTTTAAAGTAGCACCATGTTCTTCATATAGAGTGTCTCTTGAGTTATCACTTTCATATACTAGTGGGAATTTTCATTATAGAACTTGGCTTGTATATTCCAATGATGGGCTTCCTCAAATGCCCTAGGTCTTCCTGAGCAAGCAAGTTGGATGCACACCCACTTAGTTTCAGTTTGAGCTTTCATATACTTATAGCTCTAGTGCATCCGTTGCATGGCAATTCCTACTCACTCACATTCATATCTATTGATGGGCATCTCCATAGCCCGTTGATACGCCTAGTTGATGTGAGACTATCTTCTCCTTTTTGTCTTCTCCACAACCACCATTCTATTCCACCTATAGTGCTATATCCATGGCTCACGCTCATGTATTGCGTGAGGGTTGAAAATGCGGAAGCGCGTTAAAAAGTATGAACCAATTGCTCCGCTTGTTATCGGGGTTGTGCATGATGTGAATATTTTGTGTGGTGAAGATGGAGCATAGCCAGACTATATGATTTTGTAGGGATAACTTTCTTTGGCCTTGTTATTTTGAAAAGACATGATTGCTTTATTAGTGGGCTTGAAGTATTATTGTTTTTATGTCAAATGATAGACTATTGCTTTGAATCACTCGTGTCTTAATATTCATGCCATGATTAGATATGTGATCAAGATTATGCTAGGTAGCATTCCACATCAAAAATTATCTTTTTATCATTTACCTACTCGAGGACGAGCAGGAATTAAGCTTGGGGATGCTGATACGTCTCCGTCGTATCTATATTTTTTGATTGTTCCATGCCAATATTCTACAACTTTCATATACTTTTGGCAACTTTTTATACTATTTTTGGGACTAACATATTGATCCAGTGCCCAGTGCCCAGTGCTAGTTCTTGTTTGCTGCATGTTTTATGTTTTGCAGAAACCCCATATCAAACGGAATCCAAACGGGATAAAAACAGATGGAGAATATTTTTAGAATATTTGGAGAATTCCGGAAGAAAAATCCATGCAAGACGGTGCCCGAGGTGGCCACGAGGCAGGGGGACGCGCCCCTGACCCTCGTGGGCCACCTGTAAGGCGGTTGATGCCCTTCTTCGGCCGCAAGAAAGCTAATTTTTGCTAAAAAAATCACAGCAAAGGTTTCAGTCCAATCGGAGTTACGGATCTCCATATATATACGAAACGGTGAAGGGGCAGCAGACGAGAACGCAGAAACAGAGAGAGATAGAGAGACAGATCCAATCTCGGAGGGGCTCTCACCCCTCCCACACCATGGAGGCCATGGACCAGAGGGGAAACCCTTCTCCCATCTAGGGAGGAGGTCAAGGAAGAAGAAGAAGGAGGGGCTCTCTCTCCCCCTCGCTTCCGCTGGCACCGGAGTGCCACCGGGGGCCATCATCATCACTGCAATCTTCACCAACAACTTCACCGCCATCATCACCAACTCTTCCCCCCTCTATGCAGCGGTGTAATCTCTCTCTCTTACCCGCTGTAATATCTACTTAAACATGGTGCTCAACACTATATATTATTTCCCAATGATGTATGGCTATCCTATGATGTTTGAGTAGATCCGTTTTGTCCTATGGGTTATTTGATGATTGTGATTGGTTTGAGTTGCATGTTTTATTATTGGTGCTATCCTATGGTGCTCTCCGTGTCGCGCAAGCATGAGGGATTCCCGTTGTAGGGTTTACAATATGTTCATGATTTGCTTATGGTGGGTGGCGTGAGTGACAGAAGCACAGACCCGAGTAAGTAGGTTGTTTGCGTATGGGATAAAGAGGACTTGATGCTTTAATGCTATGGTTGGGTTTTACCTTAATGACCTTTAGTAGTTGCGGATGCTTGCTAGAGTTCCAATCATAAGTGCATATGATCCAAGTAGAGAAAGTATGTTAGCTTATGCCTCTCCCTCATATAAATTGCAATAATGATTACCAGTCTAGTTATCGATTGCCTAGGGACAAGTAACTTTCTCGTGACAACAAGCTCTCTACTAAACCTAACTTATTTGTGTCTTTATCTAAACAGCCCTTACTTTTTATTTACGTCATCTTTATTATCTTGCAAACCTATGCAACAACACCTACAAAGTACTTCTAGCTTCATACTTGTTCTAGGTAAAGCGAACGTCAAGCGTGCGTAGAGTTGTATCGGTGGTCGATAGAACTTGAGGGAATATTTGTTCTACCTTTAGTTCCTCGTTGGGTTCGACACTCTTACTTGTCGAAAGAGGCTACAATTGACCCCCTATACTTGTGGGTTATCAAAGAGTTACTCTCATTAGAAGGTGGGCACGGGTAGCTAATCCGCTCTTCCTCCTTTTGTTCTTCGCTCTCCTCATCATCTTTTTATCCAATGAGCCCACAATTTCATAAATTTCTTCTTCCATAGACTCCTGCAAAATATTAGTCTCTTCTTGGACAGCGGAGACTCTCTCAATAAAATCATCAATATCGGAATTGAATTCATAATTTTCATAGCAATATTTAAGTATAGCAAATTTTCAGGTGTGTAAACAGCATCATCAAGATTTTCACACTCTTTAAACAAAGATTCAATTTCATAAGCACCCATAAAAGCAACGAATTCTTCTATTCGTTCCACATCATAGTAATCATATATACCATTAGCATAAGAAGCCAAGGTTTCATCATCATTAAATTTACATGAAAAGGGAAGGTGTGGAGCCTTCATCCTAGAGCAACAAGTATAATCATATATCAAGCATAGTTGCCGAGCATACCAATGCAACACATAAATTTGATCCCATAATAGTTTCCCTTTTGAGTCAAGCGATAATCCCTAAAGTATTCACGTTGATCCCATTATAAATTTGAATGTGGTTTTCTCAGGATTATCAAAGTAGTTCATAATATCTTTCACATAATGAGCATCCAGGCTTTTAGGAGGTTCCCCATCTCCATGAGTAGCAAGTAAACCTAATTTTTTTGGTATTTCGTGTTCCATATCCATAAATAAAGATAGAGAACAACTTAGAACAGCAAATAAAAATTACTTAGTAATAAAGCAAACAAGCACACACGAGAATAATCACCCCACGCTATAACTCCCCGACAACGGCGCCAGAAAAAGGTCTTGATAACCCACAAGTATAGGGGATCAATTGTAGGCTCTTTCGATAAGTAAGAGTGTCGAACCCAACGAGGAGCTAAAGGTAGAACAAATATTCCCTCAAGTTCTATCGACCACCGATACAACTCCACGCACGCTTAACGTCCGCTTTACTTAGAACAAGTATGAAACTAGAAATACTTTGTAGGTGTTGTTGGATAGATTTGCAAGATAATAAAGAGCACATAAATAAAAAGTAGGGGTTGTTTAGATGAAGACACAACTAAGTTAATTTTAGTAAAGAGCTTGTTGTCACACAAGAAAGTTATTTGTCCCTAAGCAATCGATAACTAGACCGGTGATCATTATTGCAATTTTATTTGAGGGAGAGGCATAAGCTAACACACTTTCTCTTCTTGGATCATATGCACTTATGAGTGAAACTCTAGCAAGCATCCGCAACTACTAAAGATCATTAAGGTAAAACCCAACCATAGCATTATAAGGCATCAAGTCCTCTTTACTCCCATACGCAAACAACCTACTTACGCAGGTCTGTGCTTCTGTCACTCACGCCATCCACCACAAGCAAATCATGAACATATTGAAAACCCTACAACGGGGATCCCTCACACTTGTGCGACGCGGAGAGCACCATAGGACAGCACCAATAATAAAACATGCAACTCAAACCAATCACGATCATCTATTAACCCATAGGACAAAACGAATCTACTCAAACATCATAGGATAGCCATACATCATTGGGAAATAATATATAGCGTTGAGCACCATGTTTAAGTAGATATTACAATGGGTAAAAGAGGGGTTACACCGCTGCATAGAGGGGGGAAGAATTGGTGATGACGGTGGTGAAGTTGTTGGTGTAGATCGTTGTCGCGATGATGGCCTCGGCGGTGTTCCGGCGCCACCGGGAGAGAGGGGGAGAGAGCCCCCTTTCTTCTTCTTCTTCCTTGTCCTTCCCCCTAGATGGGAGAAGGGTTTCCCCTCTGGTCCATGGCCTCCATGGTGGTGGAGGGGCGGGAGCCCCTCCGAGATTGTATCCGTCTCTCTGTCTCTCTGTTTCTGCGTTTTCTGATTCCGCCCTTTCACCGTTTCTTAAATTCCCGGAGATCCATAACTCCGATTGGGCTGAATTTTGGACACGATTTTTATCCGGATATTGGCTTTCTTGCGGTGAAAGAAGGACACCAACCGCCTTACGGGGTGGCCACGAGGGCCCAGGGCGCGCCCCCTACCTCGTGGCTCCCTCGGGCAATCTCTCATGTTGATTCTTCTTCCCCAAAATCACATATATTCCAAAAAAAATCTCCATCAATTTTTATCCCGTTTGGACTCCGTTTGATATGGATTTTCTGCGAAACAAAAAACATGCAACAAACAGGAACTGACACTGGGCACTGGATCAATATTTTAGTCCCAAAAATAGTATAAAAAGTTGCCAAAAGTATATGAAAGTTGTATAATATTGGCATGGGACAATCAAAAATTATAGATACAACGGAGACGTATCAGTCACCAACTTCGAAGTCGAAAGTGTGATGAATCACCGGCGGCGTAACGACTCACTACGTCACCCCGCGTTTTCTGAACAAGAGTTCAATTCTCTTAATTCGGTAGATGCATATATCGGAGCCGCCCGAGCAGGACTTGAGGGAGCCGCAAACCTTATGTCAACCAACTTGCAGGTAAGTGATTGGTTTTGACAATTGAACACAAATCCTAACCCAGTAGCCCCCAAGCCTTAATTTGGTTGGGACAACCGAGTTAAGGGTCTGAATCTGCATATTGTTGCGACATGGTGTAGGACTCTAGGGAACAAAACAAAAAAATATCCGAGGACCTTGAGCTAAGCCGAACATAGTTGGCATCTATGAAGGCCGAACTCGAGGAGGTCAAGAAATTCACCATGGAAGCCCATGATGAGTAAAAGATTTAACATGCAGAATTGCTTGGGGCAACTTTTCTAATGGAATATTGCCTTGTAGCAGCCGAGTCCATAAGTCAACTACAGAAGGATTTGGACACTGCCAGAGAATCTCAAAGGTACGCCAAATCGTAGCACGAAGCCGGCCGCCGGGTACTGACCCGAAGCCATGAGGAAAAGAACAAGCTTAAGGAGGAAAACTAGCGGCAAGTCAAAGAAATTGAGAGTTTAAAAACTCATCTGGCACAAGCCTACGAGGAGAACCTCAAAAAGGTGGCATGTTCGGTGAGTGAAATTTTAACTTGTGATTAAGTAAAGGACGTGTATTATGCAAATGTAAGATACATGCCACGTCTCTTGCTAGGTCTCCTTACCGGTCGTCCCGAGGAAGAGGCCATCTCATTCGGAGGGAACCTGCTAAAGGAATTGTCCATTGTGCACGAGCGAGCTTGGAAAGCTATGAAGAGCAAGGTTAAGGCATTGTGGCCGAACAAGACGCTTCCGGAAGCTAACCGTTTTAAAGGAGCTCAACGTCGCTTTGAGCTATGGAATATGTCGGCCTATTGAGAAGGAGCGTGGGAGGCATGGGAGATGGTTAAGACCCACTTTACCAAACTTGACCTAGAGCATCTAACTCGAGTTGGGCCAGTAGGACCGGACGGGCAGGAACTGCCACTATACTTGGTGTATGACCAAGTGATGCCTGATGCTCAGTTTTCTCAGGAGGACTGTACCCTGTACGCCATAATAGACGACCTCGACCGAGAACTGGGTATTTGATTCCATGTATCCATGTACTTTACATCATATATTCTCCAACCGTGCTTTAAACATTGTCTTAACCGGCCATTAGCTTCTTCCTGTCCCGCCATTCGCCAAGGAGTGTTTCTTACTATGTGACCTGGAATCACTAGGAAATCATTTCGGAGAACTAGGCAATCCGACCATTCGGTGCAAACAAACAAAATGCGCTCGGGGGTCATGTTATATTACTGTTTAACGTAAGAAACATCTTCCGAATAAAATAGTTCCTCCATGGGTTCCTTTCTTTGGTTTGTCATGTTGACCGTAGACGTTGTAACCGAATACCCGTGCTATGCAAGTTATGGTTACCTCGGGAAAATAACCTCGGTTTTTGGTGATGATCACAAATTATTTCCACTTCCCTCGTGGCCGATAAATTATTTTCTTAAGAATGCTAGCTTTCGGCTTCACCCGTATAAGGTACGTACCTGGGTGATCCGGATGTAACAATCGCAGAGGTGCTCCCTTTACCCCCTAGCCGAACGATCGGGAATGTAGGGGTAAGCATAGGAGCAAGGCAACCCAGCTTTGCCAAATCTTAAGTCAAATTGATGCATATAGTGGCTTAAAAATGACACTAGAAGGGTGCAAACATGACGAGAACGAATATATGCACAAAAAGATATATTTATCAGCTTGGTGAAAGAAGCCCCCAAGTAAGACTAGGTAGTGCATTTTAAGATGTATGTCGAGGAAACCTTAACGTAGCTCGGTCTAGCCGAACACATCCTGGTGTAACATCCCAAATTTTCAATTTGGAATGTACGTCAGAGAGTGAAAGCAGAACATCAGAAGCCAGCAGGATTGCTACAGCCTATGCCGATACCCGAATGGAAGTGGGATAAGCTTGGCATGGATTTTATCACCGGATTGCCCGGGACCAAATCAGGATATGATTATATATGGGTAGTAGTTGATCACTTGACGAAAGTGGCTCACTTTATCCCTGTAAAAACCACGTATACAAGTGTGAAGTTGGCCAAGATATACATGACCAGGATCGTATGTCTGCATGGAGTTCCGAGGACCATCGTGTCAGATAGAGGAACACAGTTTACTTCAAAATTTTGGCATCAGTTGCACCTGACCTTGGGTACCAGACTGGAGTTCAGTACAACTTTTCATCCGCAGACAGATGGACAGACTAAGAGAGTCAATCAGATTCTGGAGGACATGTTGAGAGCTTGTGCATTAGACTACAGATCTAGTTGGGACGATAATTTGCCCTACGCAGAGTTCTCATACAACAACAGCTACCAGGCCAGTTTGAAGATGGCACCATTCGAAGCATTGTATGGGAGAAGATGTTGAACACCGTTGATGTGGGATGAAGTTGGAGACCGCCAGTTGTTTGGACCAGATTTGATTAAGGAATCCGAAGACAAGGTTAAACTAATTCGAGATAGACTGAAGGTAGCTCAGTCTCGATAGAAGAGTTATGCAGATTCAAAACGCAAGGAGGTAGTCTATGAAATTGGAGACAGAGCGTATCTGCGAGTGTCACCTCTTCGAGGTGTTAAACGTTTTGGTGTTAAGGGGAAATTAGCCCCGAGATTTGTGGGACCGTACCATGTTCTGGAACGCATGGGAGAAGTTGCCTACAAGTTGGAGTTACCCGAAGGACTGTCAGGAGTACATAATGTGTTTCATGTTTCCCGGTTGAAGAAGTGTCATGCGGAGATGGCCGACATTCCTCTGAGAGATATAGTGCCCCTGGAAGCAATTCAGTTGGACAGTGATTTGACGTATGAGGAGAAGCCAATCAAGATTCTAGAGTTTGCTAGCCGAGTTACTTGTAGCAAGGTTATCAAATTTTGCAAAGTTCGTTGGAGCCACCATACCGAGGATGAAGCCACCTAGGAACGAGAGGATGATCTTCGCAAAGACCACCCACACCTATTTCCTAGCCAACCCGAATCTCGAGGGTGAGATTCATCTTAAGGGGGGTAGGTTTGTAACATCCCAAATTTTCAATTTGGAATGTTATACGTAGGTCATTCATGCATATCATATTTTATTTGCTTTTCATTTTGCGATCCTCGAAATTCTAAGCAACTCAAGGACCCTCGGAGAGAGTTGGGGATTTCACGGTTTTCATATTTGAATTTTATCAAATATCGAAACGAGGATCAGTTGTTTTATTATTTTTCTCTCCGAAAATATTTCATATTAAAATATATGAGAGGAGATAATATGACTTCTCCAAAATAAATGAAATATTGGAGGAAAAATATTAAAATTAACCTTTTGATTTTATTCGGATTTTATTGCTATTTTTATTTGCATAGGAAAAAAATATGCATTTTAAAAAAAATTGCATTTTAGGCCAAGAAAATGTTCACCTTGTTCTAAATATTCTATTTAGACGGTGAAAATTTGTTTTGGTATTTTTTTAGATTTTTTTCTAGGATTTCTTTTCGGTGGAATATGTTAAAAAAAGAGGAAGCCCGCCTGACCGAACTGGGCCGTGGCCCAGCTGGCCCAGCCAGCCCCGCGCCGCCGTCGTCTCTGAGCCGGACTCCTCGAGGGAGTCCGAGCCGCCGCCGCCATGGCCTTGCCCCCTCCCGCAAGCCGCCTCCCCTCCCCATTTAAAAGCCGGATCGGGGCCCCCCTTGGAGCCCCAAGCCGCCACAGCCGCCAGCCCCGCAAGCCGCGCCGCCAGCCCGCCGCCGCTCGCCGCCGCCAAGCCCTGTCGCGCCGCCCTCCATCGCTCTGCGCTGCACCCCGCCATCGCCCATGCCGCCGCCCGCTCACCGGAAGCCGCCGGAGCCGCGCCGGAGTTCAAATCTCGCCATTCGGTTTTTTTTCAGTTTAGGTAAAAACCGCCGGTTTTTTTAAAAAATAACCCTAGTAACGTTTTTTATACCGATTCGTTGGTTTTCTCGGTTTAGTTTATTCAGCGGACGTTCGTCCGTACGTTTGTTTTAACGAACGGTTTTCGCCCGTTAGTCACAGACAACGAACGTTCGTTAGTTAGCATGTTCGTCCGTTTTTCTTTTTCTCGGGTTTTTCGCGATTATTTTCGATCGTGATTTCTGATCCGATTTTCGTTTTAGTTTTTCTTTTCACTCGTTTATCTTCGTCTCGAAACCCTCTTTACATTTAACCAACTTGAACAAGATTCTGGTACTGTAAAATTTGACTTTAGTCCAGATTAGTAATCGGATCTTGTTTCTTTCGCAGTTTGTGTTTCGTTGCTCCGTTTGATTTGATTCTTTTTTCAAACCAGAGTTCTTCAGTTGAACTTTCTGGTTAGATCTTATTATTTGAGTTTTACTCATGCATCTTTGTTTGATTGCTTATGTATGCTATTGTTTGTCTGCGATAGAACACCCGGAGTTCGAAGCGTGCTACTACGAGTCTCTAGGTTTCACGGATCATCAGCAAGGAAAGTAACACTTTGATCATACCCCTTTATTACCCAGTTTTTTATGTATTAGTTCCAATCCTCAAACACTGCATGATTAGGATGTGATTAACTTGTGGGTTTGGGAAGTAGATGATGAGGCAGAACCTATTACCTGTTTTATTATCAAACCCTCGGGAGTTACCTCTATGTTGCTTATATTGCTATGCTATGCTCGTAGACGTGGTTTGGGTTTGAGTGTATCCATGCATATGTGAGATTGTTCTTTAATGGTTCAACTTAAGGTGGCAACTTTAATACACATCTGGGTGGATTGCTTCTTTGGGCACCTGGAGAATCCAGTGTTGTCCTAGGATATCCCGGAGTACCCGTGTGATCATCCTACGACCCGCCACCCAGGCTCAAAGGGATCTTAAGAATTATTCATGCTAGAAACTTCCGTGTGCAGCCACAAGCCATTATGGGCTCTGGCATAGTAGGAGTAAGTTGTGTGACCTCTTTCAGTGGTGGGCTAGCAGATGTAGAGGGAAAGTAGGTGTAACTGTCCACCCAGAGTAAAGAGTAAATGCTTCTGAAAGACTGTGTCTCGGTCATCCATTTCTCAAACATCATGTAGTGCGAGAAATCGAACGGAGGAGATCGAGTCTTGTGGGGAAAAGTGCATAAACCTCTGCTGAGTGTACAATCTAATCATGGTTAGCCATGTCCCCGGTTAAGGACATCTTGAGTATCTAGTACTTGGATTTTCCTATTGTATCTCATCACTCTAAATTAATTTGTTGGGTTAATGAACTACTTCAATTGGGATTGAGTTGGAGGAACATTCTCAGTGTTGTTTCAACTACCATGATAGTTAAAATAAAACTTATTCCTTCGTTGTAGGAAAAAATTGGCCTTTCGCAAAAACATTATAACCATACAGCCTCCACCAGCCAAATATGCATATAGTGTTGGCATTATTTCTGTTCATTGCTCTACTGTGTTACATTGCCAGCATATTCCATGTGCTGACCCGTTTTCGGGCTGCAACATATCACGTTGCAGACTTTTCAGACGAGAAGTAAGGTTCACTAGGTCGTTGTCGTGCAGCTCAGCTATGCCGTTGGAGTTGATGGACTCACTTTATCTTCCAAGCCTTCTGCTGTTATCGTATTAGATGGCCTTAAGCCATATTTATTGTGATAAGTTCTCTTTTGGAGACATTCGATGTAATAAGTGTGTGATTGCTACTCTGTTATAAATTCTTCGAGTACTGTGTGTGTCAGCATTACCGATCCAGGGATGACACTAAAGCACAGAGACTTGACCGTTTGAGGTCGAGTCGCTACAAGATGGTATCAGAGCACACGCCGAGTGTAGGACACGACCACTAAGCTAAAGCCTTAGATCACTACTCTCTTCTCATTTCTGACTCCTCTCCATTTTCTACTCTTTAGGATGGCGGACGCAAGGAACAAGTTTGCACAACCGGATGAAGAAGCACCTTTTGGACGACACTTGAAGGAAGTCACTAAGTACCTGAACATTGGAATACCAAGCTTCACCGAGACTTACAACGCCACTTTACCAGAAGAGGAGCGCTGGATGATTCAAGTTCAAGTTCCAGGAAGGACATTCACGCCAGTCACTAAGCCCATGGAGTTTTCCTTTGATGCACCAACCTGGAGTCTAGGAAAGAGTATGGCAGCCCACATCACCATGGGACGCATTGGAGAAGTTTACCATAAGGAGCTTAAGGATACTATCTACCAGATTTGTGGGTGCCGAGATGAGCAATGGGAGATGATCAACAGCAGGAAGGATAGATCAATCGCAGCTTTCATCCAGGAGTTAAACCAGCACATTCGTCGCCAGGAGAATCAGATGTGCGCAGGCATGATAGATTTGAAGAAGGCAATGACAAGGATCACCGAGCTTGAAGAAGAACTCAAGTCTACATGTCATGGATACGAGGAGGAGATGATGATACTAGTGGAGACGAATGACGATCTGACAAGGAAGCCGGGAGTATTCATGGGAGACCCCGCGCCAGGAGGAGAAGACGATGAACCTAAGGAGATTTGTTCTGAAGACTACATCATCATCGACGACACCGATTCTGACCCGGATAGTAGTGATGATGATTTTGAAGACGAAGCTGGAGCAGACATCATGGAGTCTTCACTGATCAAAATTTCTAGATGACCACCAAAACAGTAGTAGTAGTAGTAGTAGTAGTAGTAGTCTACCATGTATATAGTGTAGTCTGAGCACTTTTGTAACGATAGTTAGATCGATTTGTATGCCCTTGCTTGATTGATTGAGTGATATGATCGTGTTTGTCTCATGTGCATACGGGTAGTGTTTTCCTCACTAGACCTCATTCTATTCTACTTCTCTTCCCTCTAAACCCTCAGATGCCTCCGAGACGTGACCCCAAATTTACCTTTCCGTCGGAGCTCACTCAGTTGATCCAGCAGCAGAATACACTGATATAGTTGTTAGCTCAGAACCAAGGCAACAACAACAACAACCCACCGCCACCACCACCAGTTGACAACTTAGCCCATTTTCTGAGGTTGCAGCCACCAGTGTTCTCCAGTAGCACCGAGCCGATAGTGGCAGATGATTGGCTCCACAGGATTGGAAGGGAGTTAACCACTGTAGGATGCACAGATGCTGAGAAGGTGTGATTTTCCGCACATAAGTTTGATGGACCAACAGCCTCATGGTGGGAGAATTACACTATCACCTATCCTATAGCCACTATTACATGGGATCAGTTTCAGCAAGCATTCCGCACAACCCATGTCTCAACTGGAGCTATGAGCATGAAGAAGCATGAGTTTCGCAGCTTACACCAAGGGAACCATACTGTCGGGCAGTATATGGATGAATTTAGTAAGCTATCTTGTTATGCTCCTGATGATGTGGCCACAGATGTTGCAAAGCAGGAGAAGTTTATGGAAGGTCTGAATGATGAGATGAGCATGCAGTTGATGGTGGCAACATTCAACAACTACCAGGAGTTGGTAGACAAGGCTCTTATGATTGAAGGGAAGCAACAACAAATTGAGAGCCACAAAAGGAAGTATGGACAAAGAAGGTACAACTCAGGAGCTCAGCAGATGCCTCGATTAACCTCGAACTCGGGAGGACTTGTCCATAACCATGGAGGTCACAACCACAATGGAGGGAGTTCTCACAACTACAGTGGCCCCAAGAATGGAAACGGGAACGGAGCAGGTATTAATCAGAACCGCTCTAACCCAGCCACACCCGCCAAGAAGGACCTAAGTCACATTACTTGTTTCAAGTGCGGGAAGACTGGACATTACGCCACTGAGTGCCCTAAAGCGAAGAATGGAAATGGCAATGGAAGCGCTGGGAAGAAGCCCAACCCTTTCAACAGGGGACAAGTGAACCACATGAACATGGAGGAGGTTGAGGAGCAGCCTGATGCCGTTATCGGTAAGTTTTTGGTTAAGTCGTTTACTGCAATCATTCTTTTTGATACTGGTGCATCGCATTCATACATATCAAGGGGATTTGTGGATAAGTATAAACTGCCCACTAAAGTTCTTAGGACACATATGCTAGTAACCTCACCCGGAGATGAGTATATGGCAAGCAGTGGATGTTTTCAGATGCCATTAGCCATTGGAAGCCATGTTTTCCCCTCAGCCTTGATAATTTGGAGTCACAAGGATTGGATGTGATACGGGGAATGGTTTGGCTATCGTTGTATGGGGGAAACATAGATTGCGGGAGTAAGTCAATTTTGCTCACTGATACGTCTCCGTCGTATCTAATTTTCCAAACACTTTTGCCCTTGTTTTGGACTCTAACTTGCATGATTTGAATGGAACTAACCCGGACTGACGTGTTTTCAACAGAATTGCCATGGTGTTATTTATGTGCAGAAACAAACGTTCTCGGAATGACCTGAAACTTCACGGAGCAACTTTTTGGAAAATATAAAAAATACCTGCAAAAGATGAAGGCCAGGGGGCCCACCACCTATCCACGAGGGTGGGGGGCGCACCCCCCTACCTTGTGGGCCCCTGGTGCCTCTCCGACTCCAACTCCAACTCTATATATTGTGTTTCGGGGAGAAAAAAATCACGGAGAAGAATTCATCGCATTTTACGTACAAAGCCGCCGCCAAGCCCTAAAACCTCTCGGGAGGGCTGATCTGGAGTCCGTTCGGGGCTCCGGAGAGGGGAATCCGTCGCCATCGTCATCATCAACCATCCTCCATCACCAATTTCATGATGCTCACCGCCGTGCGTGAGTAATTCCATCGTAGGCTTGCTCGACGGTGATGGGTTGGATGGGATCTATCATGTAATCGAGTTAGTTTTGTTAGGGTTTGATTCCTAGTATCCACTATGTTCTGAGATTGATGTTGCTATGACTTTGCTATGCTTAATGCTTGTCACTAGGGCCCGAGTGCCATGATTTCAGATCTGAACCTATTATGTTTTCATCAATATATGAGTGTTCTTGATCCTATCTTGCAAGTCTATAGTCACCTATTATGTGTTATGATCCGTTAACCCCGAAGTGACAATAATCGGGATACTTACCGGTGATGACCGTAGTTTGAGGAGTTCATGTATTCACTATGTGTTAATGCTTTATTCCGGTTCTCTATTAAAAGGAGGCCTTAATATCCCTTGGTTTCCGTAAGGACCCCGCTGCCACGGGAGGGTAGGACAAAAGATGTCATGCAAGGTCTTTTCTATAAGCACGTATGACTATGTTCAGAATACATGCCTACATTATATCAATGAACTGGAGCTAGTTCTGTGTCACCATAGGTTATGGCTGTTACATGATGAACCGCATCTGGCATAATTATCCATCACTGATTCATTACCTACGAGCTTTCCATATATTGTTCTTCACTTATTTACTTTCCCGTTGCTATTGCTATCATCACTACAAAATACCAAAAACATTACTTTTACTACTGTTATCCTTTGCTACCGTTACCACTACTATCATATTACTTTGCTACTAAACACTTTGCTGCAGATATTAAGTTTTCAGGTGTGGTTGAATTGACAACTCAGCTGCTAATACTTGAGAATATTATTTGGCTCCCCTTGTGTCGAATCAATAAATTTGGGTTGAATACTCTACCCTCGAAAACTGTTGCGATCCCCTATACTTGTGGGTTATCAAGACTATTTTTTGGCACCGTTGCCGGGGAGCATAGATCTATTCTTTGAGTCACTTTGGATATATATATCTGCTTATCATTATGAAGAACTTGAGAGATCCAAAAACCAAGATCTATCCCTCAACTACGAGGGGAAGTAAGGAACTGCCATCTAGCTCTACACTTGATTCACCTTCTGTTTTGAGTAAGCTTGCGACACCTACACTTGCTTCTGCTATTCGTTCTGATATGTCGCATGTTATTGATGATGCCACTTCTTCTATGCATGATACTTATGATGAAACTACTTGTATGCTTGATACTACTGTGCCACTTGGTGATTTTCTTGATGAACAACTTGCTAGGGCTAGAGAAATTGAAAATATTGAATCTAATGATACTGATGAAAGTGATGATGAAGAATCACTTGTTATTCCTAAGGGTTATGTTTTTGATCAAGAAGCTTCTTTAGCTATTTTAGCTTGCAAAGATAGATATGAACTCAAAAGGTTATTAGCTAAATGGAATAAGCAATCTCTAAATGCTAGAATGAAACCTGACCCTGCTTTTGCTACTTCACCTATCTGTGTTATTGATAAGGATTATGAATTCTCTATTGATCCTGATATAATTACTTTAGTTGAATCTGATCCTTTTCATGGTTATGAATCTGAAACTGTTGTGGCACATCTTACTAAACTGAATGATATAGCCACCTTGTTCACTAAAGATGAGAGAACTCGTTACTTTTATATCCTTAAAATATTTCCGTTCTCATTAAAAGGTGATGCTAAGATATGGTTTAATTCTCTTGATCCTGGTTGTGTGCGTAGTCTCCAGGATATGATTTATTACTTCTCTACTAAATATTTCCCTGCTCATAAGAAACAAGCTGCTTTAAGGGATATATATATAATTTTGTGCAAATTTAAGAAGAGAGTCTCCCACAAGCTTGGGGGAGGCTTCTCCAATTACTTAATGCTTTGCCTGATCATCCTCTTAAGAAAAATGAAATACTTGATATCTTTTATAGTTGGATGCTTCCAGAGATTACCTGGATAGTTGTGCTGGTTCCGTTTTCAGGGAAAGAACACCGGATGAAGCTGAAATTCTATTGAATAATATGTTGACAAATGAAAATAATTGGACACCTCCGGAGCCAATTCCTGAGCCTATTCCTAAACCAACTCCGAAGAAGAGGGGTATTCTATTTCTCAGTCCTGAAGATATGCAAGAGGCAAAGAAATCTATGAAAGAAAAAGGTATTAAAGCTGAAGATGTTAAGAATTTACCTCCTATTGAAGAAATACATGGTCTTAATTTACCGCCTGTTGAAGAAACATATGATCTTAATCCTTTTCCTATTGAAGAAACTCATGGTCTTGATAACCCGACACAGGTAGTAAAGGTAAATTCTCTCTATAGATTTGATAAAGCTGAAATCCCATTTACTAAGTTTGCTAGCCCATGCTTAGATGAGTTTGATAAATTTATGGCTAAGCAAGAATACTTTAATGCTTATTTTGGTAAACAATTGAAATACAATTCAAATATGCTTGAACACTTGGGTGATTATATGGCTAATGTTAAAGGTGAACTTAAACTTATTAGTAAACATGCTTCTATGGTTACCACTCAAGTAGAACAAGTACTTAAGGCTCAAAATGATTTGCTCAATGAATTGAATAGTAAGGATAATGATAATGCTGTTAGAGTTATGACTAGAGGTGGTAGAATGACTCAGGAACCTTTGTATCCTGAAGGCCATCCTAAGAGAATTGAGCAAGATTCTCAGAGAAATAATATAGATGCACCTAGTTTGTCTAAAAAGAAGAAAAAGAAAAATGATAGGACTTTGCATGCTTCTAGTGAACCTGTTACTGAAACACCTGAGAATCCAAATGATATTTCTATTTTTGATGCTTAAACACAATCTGGTAATGAACCTGAAACTAGTGATAATGTTAATAATAATGTTCATGATGATGCTCAACCTATTAATGATAATGATATAGAAATTGAACCTGTTGTTGATCTTGATAACCCACAATCAAAGAATCAACGTTATGATAAGAAAGACTTTGGTGCTAGGAAACATGGTAAAGAAAGAGAACCATGGGTTCAGAAACCCATGCCTTTTCCTCCTAAACCATCCAAGAAAAAGGATGATGAGGATTTTGAGCGCTTTGCTGAAATGATTAGACCTATCTTTTTGCGTATGCGATTAACTGATATGCTCAAAACCAATCCTTATGCTAAGTACATGAAAGATATAATTACAAATAAAAGAAAGATACCAGAAGCTGAAATTTCCACCATTCTTGCTAATTATACTTTTAAGGGTGGAATACCAAAGAAACTTGGAGATCCAGGAGTATCCACTATACCATGCTCCATTAAAAGAAACTATGTCAAAACTGCTTTATGTGATCTTGGAGCCGATGTTAGTGTTATGCCTCTCTCTTTATATTGTAGACTTGATTTGAATAAGTTGACACCTACTGAAATATCTTTTCAAATGGCTGATAAATCAACTGCTATACATGTCGGTATTTGTGAGGATGTGCCTGTTGTAGTTGCAAATGTTACTATTTTAACGGACTTTGTTATTCTTGATATTCCCGAGGATGATAGTACGTCTATTATTCTAGGAAGACCCTTTTTGAATACTGCAGGGGCTGTTATTGATTGCACTAAAGGCAATGTCACTTTTCATGTTAATGGTAATGAGCACATGGTACACTTTCTGAGGAAACAACCTCAAGTTCAGAGTATCAACTCTATTGGAAAAATTCCATCGATTATATTTGGAGGTTTTGAATTTCCCATTCCTACTGTCAAGAAGAAATATAATATTCTTATTATTGGGGATGTGCATATCCCCGTTGAGGTAACATGGTGTTATTTGAAATTTCTCCGGTTCCATGTTATTCGAATGAGTTCGATAACAAGACTTGATCAACCTTGTTAGTGGATTGCTTTCGATGATCATGAGATGGATGAAACTAGAAGACACAACCTTCTGTACCCTCCTTTTACTTTCTATTATTTATATTAAATAAAATAAAAATAAATATTTTTCCGTCTGTTATCTGATTATCCGTGCAATATAATAATACCTCGAAAATAAAACTTCCCCAAATGCCTTGAAATTTAAATATGATTTTTTCAGAATATTTGAGAATATTTGGCACTGAGAACACAGCAGGGTGGTCAACCACCTGCCCACGAGGGTGGAGGGCGTGCCCTACCCCCTAGGCGCGCCCCCTGCCTCGTGGGCCCACGGTGGCCCCCCTCCACTTATCCTTTCACCCACACACTCCTTCCTCCCCCAAACACGAATATCCAGCTCAAACCTGAGTCCAAGCTCGTTTTTCTGCCATTTTCGATCTCCTTGCTCAAAGCACCTCTCACAAAACTTCTTGGGGAGATTGTTCCTTGGTATGTCACTCCTCCATTGGTCCAATTAGTTTTTGTTCTAGTGCTTTATTGATTGCAAATTTTTGCTGCTTAGGTGACCCTGTTCTTGAGCTTGCATGTCAAATTAATATTATTGAGTTTGGTTTACTTTTATTTTGAAGTTACTAAAAATTTCAGAATTTTTCAGAAAATTATAAAGAGATTTTTGAGGGGCTCATCGAGCCGAATCTCAAGGGAAAAGCAAAATGAAGAGGCACAAAAGCCCAAATATAATTTGCCTCGCATCGCGCAAGTTAGGCCGTGTGAATGGCACTCCGATGAATTCCTGAGAGCAACCGGGATTTATGAGGATTTTTATGAATTGGCAAAGAATGCAGGCCTCACCAACTTCCTCCACGACCAACGCGAACAGTATCTCTTACTCACCAATACTTTTGTGCAAAACTTCTACTATTATCCTAGGGAATCACCTCCTTCAGTAGAGTTTCATTTATATGATGTGGTTAACAAGATGTCACTTTATGATTTTTGTCGGGTTTGTTTGATCCCTTTTGAGGGAAATTTAGAGGAACTACATTGCAAGGATGTGGAAGGTTTTATTGATACTATCACTGTAGGGGAAACTAGGAAGGTTTCCGATGCATGAATCACTAGCATACATTTTCCTGTTTTACGCTACTTTGCAATATTTGCTAGTCGTTGCTTAATTGGTCGCGGAAACTGTGGAAACCTTAGTGTTCCTGATATTTTTATTCTGTTCCACGGTTTATACACTGATAACTCTGTTAGTATGGGCGGTATTATTGCTAAATGGTTAAGTCTTAACCGTACAAAAGGACCCATCTTTGGTGGTATTTATGCTTCAAGCCTTGCTGCACATTATGATATACGTATTAGGCACTATGAAAAAGAAGAAAAATTGCTGCCTCGTGTTTATTTAGATTATAAGAGTATGGTAGCACATGATTTTATTATAAAGAATAGGGAAGGGGAGCTGAAATACAAACTTTTCTTTGATAAACATCATCCTGAGACTATCACCTTTCCTGCGCCTTCCTTGTTTGATTTATCTTCAGGAAAGTACCTCGTCTCGCCAAAGGACATTCACGCCTACTGGAACCCTACATCAGCCACAGAGCCAGAGGCGGAACCACAAGTTGATCCTCCGCGACAGTCTAATTACCAATGGGATCCGGAGATGATTGCCAACCAGTGGCAATCGGAGTCTTCTTCTTCGCAGTACGACCCCAACTATTATTATGGATATCCGCCAGGCCAACCGTGGCCATAGACCAACTTAGGCCAAAAGCCTAAGCTTGGGGGATTACGTATTTCTCACTGACATTACATTTATGCTCCCACACTCATTGCTAGATGTCGGTGCTCATACTTTTTCATTGTATCATCCATGCTAGTTTATTTCCTTTTTATGCTTTCTTCTTGTGTGTTTAATAAACCTTAAGAAAAACCAAAAAAATAAGTTGTAGCTTTTAGCTAGTTTTAATTTCCATGCTTGTAGTAGTAACTAAAAAGAAAACCCAAAAATATTTCCTATTCCTCTTTTACTTGTTGGGAGCTTTCCCGTGTAAATAGTTTTATTTCTTTTCTTTTCTTTTCTTTTCTTTGGGGGTCGATAGGAGAAGACCATAATTAAATTGTTAAAGTGGATCTTATATGCATTATTGTTGATCTGACAAAACAGCCCATATTGCCTTGTCTTCTCCTGTTTATGGAATGCTTGCAGATTCCAGCTTAGTCCAATGTACGTGCACTATTATTATTATTATTCACATCATTTGGTCGTGCAAGTGAAAGGCAATTATGACTGACTGAGATGAGAAAAGCTGGTATGAACTCGACCTCTTTTGTTTTTGTAAATATGATTAGTTCATCGTTCCTGATTCAGCCTATTATGAATAAACATATTTGCAATGACAACTAGAGATCATAGTTCCTTGTGCCATGCTTGATTAGCTATGAGTCATAATGGTTTACCTTGCGTGCCAACATGCTATTGAGATGGTTATGATGTGGTATGATAGGGTGGTATCCTCCTCTGAATGATTTAAGTGACTTGACTTGGCGCATGTTCATGCATGTAGTTGAAACAAAATCAACATAGCCTTCACGATATTTATGTTCATGGTGGATTATATCCTACTCATGCTTGCATTCGGTGTTGATTAATTTTAATGCATGTTCATGACTGTTGTCGCTCTCTAGCTGGTCGCTCCCCAGTCTTTTGCTAGCCTTCACTTGTACTAAGTAGGAATACTGCTTGTGCATCCAATCCCTTAAACCCCAAAGTTATTCCACATGAGTCCACTATACCTACCTATATACGGTATCTACCTGCCGTTCCAAGTAAATTTGTATGTGCCAAACTCTAAACCTTCAAATAAATATCTTGTTTTGTATGCTCGAATAGCTCATGTATCAACAGGGCTGTCTGTATCTTCCATGTTAGGCGGGTTATTCTCAAGAGGAGTGGACTCCGCTCCTCACTCACGAGATAAATGGCTGGTCACCGAGATGCCCAGTCCCATGCTTTATGCAAACTAAATCAAAATAATTGCAAACAAAACTCCCCCTAGGACTCTTGTTAGTTGTACGCACTCGTTGTTTCGAGCAAGCCATGGATTGATGCTTGTTGGTGGAAGGGGGAGTATAAACTTGACCATTCTGTTTGGGAACCGCCTATAATGTGTGTAGTATGGAAGATATCGCCATCTCTTGATTGTTATGTTGACAATGAAAGTATACCGCTCAAAATATTATTCACCTCTGTTTCAAAACCAAGCTCTGGCACCTCTACAAATCCCCGCTTCCCTCTGCGAAGGGCCTATATATTTACTTTTATGCTGAGTCATCATCCTCTTATTAAAAAGCACTAGTTGGAGAGCACCGCTGTCATTTGCATTCATTATTGTTAGTTTACGTTGAGTATGACTTGACTTGATCTCTTTTACCATGAATTACAATGTCTAGTCAGTCCTTGGTCTTTAAAGGTGCTCTGCATTTATGTTTTGCGGTCTCAGAAAGGGCTAGCAAGATACCATCCTGTTATATCATATTATGATTGTTTTGAGAAAGTGTTGTCATCCGAGATTTATTATTATTGCTCGCTAGTTGATTATGCTATCGATATGAGTAAACTTGAGACCTAAGCGTTATTGTGAATGTGGTTAGTTATAATCTTTGCTGAAAACTTGAATGCTGGCTTTACATATTTACAACAACAAGAGCAAATAGAGTTTGTAAAAGTTTTTCTTTATCACTTTCAGTTTGTCAACTGAATTGCTTGAGGACAAGCAAAGTTTTAAGCTTGGGGGAGTTGATACGTCTCTGTCGTATCTACTTTTCCAAACACTTTTGACCTTGTTTTGGACTCTAACTTGCATGATTTGAATGGAACTAACCCGGACTGACGATGTTTTCAACATAATTACCATGGTGCTATTTATGTGCAGAAACAAACGTTCTCGGAATGACCTGAAACTTCACGGAGCAACTTTTTGGAAAATATAAAAAATACCTGCAAAAGATGAAGGCCAGGGGGCCCACCACCTGTCCATGAGGGTGGGGGGCGCGCCCCCCTACCTCGTGGGCCCCCTGGTGCCTCTCCGACTTCAACTCCAACTCTGTATATTGTGTTTCGGGGAGAAAAAAATCAGGGAGAAGAATTCATCGCGTTTTACGATACGGAGGCACCGCCAAGCCCTAAAACCTCTCGGGAGGGCTGATCTGGAGTCCGTTCGGGGCTCCGGAGAGGGGAATCCGTCGCCATCGTCATCATCAACCATCCTCCATCACCAATTTCATGACGCTCACCGCCGTGCGTGGGTAATTCCATCGTAGGCTTGCTGGACGGTGATGGGTTGGATGGGATCTATCATGTAATCGAGTTAGTTTTGTTAGGGTTTGATCCCTAGTATCCACTATGTTCTGAGATTGATGTTGCTATGACTTTGCTATGCTTAATGCTTGTCACTAGGGCCCGAGTGCCATGATTTCAGATCTGAACCTATTATGTTTTCATCAATATATGAGTGTTCTTGATCCTATCTTGCAAGTCTATAGTCACCTATTATGTGTTATGATCCGTTAACCCCGAAGTGACAATAATCGGGATACTTACCGGTGATGACCGTAGTTTGAGGAGTTCATGTACTCACTATGTGTTAATGCTTTGTTCCCTCTATTAAAAGGAGGCCTTAATATCCCTTAGTTTCCGTAAGGACCCCGCTGCCACGGGAGGGTAGGACAAAAGATGTCATGCAAGTTCTTTTCCATAAGCACGTATGACTATGTTCGGAATACATGCCTACATTATATCAATGAACTGGAGCTAGTTCTGTGTCACCCTAGGTTATGACTGTTACATGATGAACCGCATCCGGCAGAATTCTCCATCACTGATCCATTGCCTACGAGCTTTCCATATATTGTTCTTCGCTTATTTACTTTCCCGTTGCTATTGCTATCATCACTACAAAATACCAAAAACATACTTTTACTACTGTTATCCTTTGCTACCGTTACCACTATTATCATATTACTTTGCTACTAAACACTTTGCTGCAGATATTAAGTTTCCAGGTGTGGTTGAATTGACAACTCAGCTGCTAATACTTGAGAATATTATTTGGCTCCCCTTGTGTCGAATCAATAAATTTGGGCTGAATACTCTACCCGCAAAAACTGTTGCGATCCCCTATACTTGTGGGTTATCACTCACCACCCCGGAGGGAAAAAGGATCAAGTATGTATCTAGGCATGCGCCTAGGATGAGCCAAGTAAATACCCTCACAGGAGTTGTTCAGGAGGAAGTGCCTGTAGTGAAGGATTACCCAGATGTTTTTCCAGAGGAGTTACCAGGCATGCCACCGGATCAAGACATTGAGTTTTTGATAGAGCTATTGCCAGGTACCGGGCCAATATCAAATAGACCCTTGTAACGCCCCGAGACCGATGTGCCAGGTGTCCTCTAGTTATTCGTTGTTGTTGGCTTATCATTGCTTGCGTGTCATGCATTGCATATCATGTCATCATGTGCATTTCATTTGCATACATGTTCGTCTCATGCATCCGAGCATTTTCCCCGTTGTCCGTTTTCAATCCGGCGCTCCTATGTCACCCGGTGCCCCTTTCTACCTCTTTTCGTGTGTGGGGGTTAAACATTTCCGGATTGGACCGAGACTTGTCATGCGGCCTTGGTTTACTACCGGTAGACCGCCTGTCAAGTTTCGTACCATTTGGACTTCGTTTGATACTCCAATGGTTAACCGAGAGACCGAGAAGGCCTCGTTTGTGTTGCAGCCCAACACCTTTCCAATTTGGCCCAAAACCCACCTAAACCTCTTCCATCATCTCGGTTGGCCGAAAACCGCACCTCATTTGGACTCTCCTAGCTCCCTCTACCTATAAATATGTGACCTCCCCCGAAAATTCCGCGGTACAAACCCTAGATCTCTCCTCTCTGCGTCGCCGGACAAATTTTCCACCGACGGACATGTCCGCCGCCGCCTGCGTCCAATCGGAGGCCGCCATCTATCTGCCGCCGCCCTCTCTCTCCTCAGCCCCGCCGCCGGCCCGCGGGACACAGATCGGGCCCGCACAAGCCCACACCGCCACCGTCGTCCGCCCGTTTCGGCCCGCCACCTTCTCGCCGGATTTGTGCCGCCTCCTCGCCGGACTTGCGCCGCCTGCTCGCCGGGGTGCCTCGCCGCCGCGCCCCTTCGTGCTCGCCGCCGTCGGCAGCCGCCCGCCGGAGCCGCGGCCCACCGCCACCGCCTCCCGCGGAGGAGCCCGCAACCACCGCCGCCCGGCTCCCGTGCCTGCGCCGCCTCCCGCTCGCGGCCGAGCCCCTTCGCCGCCCCGGGCGCCATCGCCGGCACGGCCATCCGCCGCCCCGACCACGCTACTCCGGCGCCGCCCGACCTCGCCACGGCCGCCTGCTACCTCCTCGTCGCCGGCGCCCTCTCCGGCCACCGGATCCGGCCCTCCTCCGGCTTCCTCCTTGTTCTCCTTCTCCGGCGACGACAAAAAACTCCGGCGAACTGCTACAGTGATTCCGGCGAGATTCGGATCTGGATCTGGAAGAACACGGTTGACTTTTTATCCCCCGAAACCCTAATTTTTGGCAATTTTCATCATGCTATAACTCTGCATCCGTAGCTCCGATTTGTGCATGTAGCATATCAAAATGTTCGACTCGACGAGTACATCATTTCATCTCATTGCATCATTTTAATTTGAGCTCATCTTGTTGCCCGAAATGCTGTTGGAAGAGAGCTATGTGAGGTATTTGTCAGAGCTGTTTCAGCAAACGGCATTTTGTCATTTTTGCCATGATTAATGTGTGCATGCTATGACCCTGAGCTCTACATGTATTTTGTTATATGCCATGCCATCTTTACAGTGGTGCTTGCCATGTATTTTTGTGATATTTGTGGTGACTAGCACAAGCTTGCAAAGTAGCGTAATCGGTAATGCTGATTTTAGGGACTTAGAATTTCACTAAGTCCTTGTCCTGATTTTGTTGATATGCCATATGTTCATGTTGTTTACTAGTGATCCGTGCCTCTTTTGTGGATGATCAGTAAGGATGTGTTGTTAACATTGTGGTGCTATATCCATCCATGTCTTTGTTTGCACTTATGGAGCAACCTCGCTTGAGTCAATCGAGCTCTACTTTTGCTATATCGTGATCCTGGCAGATTGTTGATATGTTTAGCAATTGTGCCGAGGATGTTGCTATTGATTCGTGCATGCTATGTTGTTGTTCTTGCCATGTCTAGCTTCTATGCCATGTATTCTTGATGGGTGTATGCTTAGTTTGTCATGCCATGCTTTGTAGTGAGTGCATCGAGCTCGTAAACATGCCTACTCGTTAACTGTTTTGCATGCTCCAGTTTTTCACTAAGTCTGAGATCTGTTTATGCTTTTGCCATGTTCACATGCTTGCAATTGTATTTTCTGATCCCTTTTGGCTCAAGGTCACTAAGGGACTTTTGCTAAGTGCTTTGAGTAGCCTCATGCCATGCCTTGCTTTGCCATGTTAAGTTCCTGTAGCATGTAGTTTTCATGTTCTAAAGTGTGCTTCCTGATGATAAATTCCAAACTTGTGTTAATTTCACTAAGTCTGAAACCTGTTATCATTTGCTCTTTTGCCATGCTTGTTTGAACCTGTTAGTGGATAAATTAGCCGTAGCTCAGTGTTCATCTTTTTTCAAGCATCATGAGTGGATCCCTGCCATGTATTTTGTTGCCATGTTTGAGTGCTGTAGCATATTTAACTTGTTGCATTTAGATGGCTACTTGCTGATTATCGCAGACCGGTGCCATATTTGTTTTGCTTGCCATTTCCAAACCGTGCATCCGATTCCGGTGATCTTTATATCGCTTTCAACCGAAATAACCTCATCTTTCTAGTGGCACTCTTGGATTTCCATGTTGAGGCCAGATTCAATAATTCTGTGTCAAATCATGCATATGCACCGCATACCGCATCCCGCATATCATATCATGTTCATGTGTTGGTTGTTTACTATGTTGTGTGCTTATTTCTGGTGTTACTTCTTCGGGTTGGTTCCGGTAACGTCACGTTTGTGAGGACCCATTCGACTACGTCCGTTTGCCTTCTTCATGGACTCATTCTTCTTCCTTGCGGGATCTCAGGCAAGATGACCATACCCTCGAAATCACTTCTATCTTTGCTTGCTAGTTGCTCGCTCTTTTGCTATGCCTATGCTGCGATACCTACCACTTGCTTATCATGCCTCCCATATTGTTGAGCCAAGCCTCTAACCCACCTTGTCCTAGCAAACCGTTGTTTGGCTATGTTACCGCTTTGCTCAGCCCCTCTTATAGCATCGTTAGTTGCAGGTGAAGATTGGAGTTTGTTCCTTGTTGGAACATGGATATTTTGTTGGGATATCACAATATCTCTTATTTAATTAATGCATCTATATACTTGGTAAAGGGTGGAAGGCTCGGCCTTATGCCTGGTGTTTTGTTCCACTCTTGCCGCCATAGTTTCCGTCATATCGGTGTTATGTTCCCGGATTTTGCGTTCCTTACGCGGTTGTGTTATAATGGGAACCCCTTGACAGTTCGCCTTGAATAAAACTCCTCCAGCAAGGCGCAACATTGGTTTTACCATTTGCCACCTAGCCTTTTTCTTTCCCTTGAGTCGGCCAGCTCAAGGGTCATCTTATGTTAACCCCCCCGGGCCAGTGCTTCTCTAAGTGTTGGTCCAAACTGAGCGATGTCCGAGGCTACTAGGGGCAACTCTGGGCTAGCTTACCCGACGTCTTGCTCATCCGGTGTGCCCTGAGAACGAGATATGTGCACCTCCTATCGGGATTGTCGGCACATCTGGGTGGCTTTGCTGGTCTTGTTTTACCATTGTCGAAATGTCTTGTGACCGGGATTCCGAGTCTGATCGGGTCTTCCCGCTAGAAGGAATATCCTTCGTTGACCGTGAGAGCTTGTGATGGGCTAAGTTGGGACACCCCTGCAGGGATTTGAACTTTTG
The DNA here is from genome assembly GCF_056163025.1 of Triticum urartu. Classification (NCBI taxonomy): domain Eukaryota; kingdom Viridiplantae; phylum Streptophyta; class Magnoliopsida; order Poales; family Poaceae; genus Triticum; species Triticum urartu. Next base: position 362,193,842 of record NC_141874.1, on the reverse strand, counting down.
AAAGCCGTGCCCGCGGTTATGGGCAGATGGGAATTTGTTAATGTCCGGTTGTAGAAAACCTGAAGTTGATCTTAATTAAAATACATCAACCGCGTGTGTTACCGTGATGGTCTCTTCGCGGCGGAGTCCGAGAAGTGAACACGGTGTTGGAGTTATGTTTGACGTAGGTTGTTCTACCATCACTTCTTGATCATAGTTGTCCGACCATGCTTTTGCCTTTCTCTTCTCGCTCTCATTTGCGTTGTTAGCCACCAGATATGCTAGTCGCTTGCTGCAGCTCCACCTCATACCTTTTCCCTACCTATAAGCTTAAATAGTCTTGATTGCGAGGGTGTAAGATTGCTGAGTCCCCGTGACTCACAGATACTTCCAAAACCAATTTGCAGGTGCTGATGTTACCGAGCAGGTGACGCAGCCAAGCTCAAGGAGGAGCTCGATGAAGATCTTGTCCTTTATGTTGTTTCGTTCTAGTTGATCAGTAGTGGAGCCCAGTTGGGGTCGATCAGGAATCTGTGTAGCATTTGGGGTAGTCTTCTTTCATTTTGGTTCCGTAATCGGACCTTGATTGTATCTGATTGATGTAATGCTTTATTCATGTAATTGTGTGAAGTGGCGATTGTAAGCCAAATATGTATCTCTTTCCCTTATGTATTACATGGGTTGCGTGAAGATTGCCTTAGTTGCGACATTGCTTTCAATGCGGTTATGCCTCTAAGTCGTGCTTCGACACGTGAGAGATATAGCCGCATCGAGGGCGTTACAACCCTACCGAATGCCCACAAACGATCTAGAAGAGATCAAGAAGAAGATTAAGAAGTTGTTGGAGAAAGGTTATATTCGAAGGAGTTCATCACCATGGGGAGCCCCAGTGCTTTTGGTTGAGAAGAAGGATAAGTCTCTAAGAATGGTTGTTGATTATAGTGTGTTGAATGGAGTGACAATTAAGAACAAGTACCCCCTGCCGATGATCAATGATTTATTTGACTAGTCGACAGGAGCTAAAGTGTTTTTGAAGATCGATCTGCGATCAGGATATCACTAGCTGAAGATTCGAGAGAAGGATATACCTAAGACAGCTTTCACCACAAGGTACGGGCTTTATGAGTATACGGTCATGTCTTTTGGATTGACTAACGCCCCTGCCTATTTCATGAGTATGATGAGCAAGGTGTTCATGGAGTTCTTGGATAAGTTCGTTGTGGTGTTCATTGATGATATCTTGGTATACTCGAAGAGTGAAGAGGAGCACAAGGAACATTTACGTTTAGTTCTCGGGAAGCTCAGGGAACATCAGTTGTATGCCAAGTTCAGCAAATGTGAGTTTTGGTTGAAGGAAGTTGGATTCCTTGGACATGTTCAGTCAGTCACTGAGTGGTTGGCACCCACCTTAGTTGGAGAGATCCGCAGTTTTCTTGGACTCACAGGATACTATTGGAGTTTATTGAGAATTTCTCTAAGATAGGAAAGCCTATGACGACACTGTTGAAGAAGGACACTAAGTTCCATTGGACTAAAGAATGTGAAGCAAGTTTCCAGGAGTTGAAGAAACGTTTGACTACAACCCCAGTGCTGATTCTGCCGGATATACACAAGGACTTCCAAGTGTATTGCAATGCTTCACGCTTAGGACTTGGAGGAGTACGAATGCAAGACGGAAGAGTGGTTTTGTATGCCTCACGACAACTGAAACCGCATGAGTTAAATTATGCCACGCATGATTTGGAGTTAGCAGCTGTGGTGCACGCGCTCAAGACCTGGAGACATTTTCTCATTAGAAACATTGCGATGTATACACGGATCACAAGAGTTTGAAGTACATCTTCACACAGAAGGAGCTGAACCTCAGGCAGAGGATATGGTTAGAACTCATAAAGGATTATGATATGAAGCTGCATTATCATCCATGAAAGGCCAATGTCGTAGCAGATGCTTTGAGCCGTAAGAGTTATGTCAACACCCTCGTAAGCGAAGGGATGCCAAAGGAGTTAGCCGAGGATCTTAGGGAACTTCGATTGGAAATAGTTCCTAAAGGGTTTGTGGCAAAGTTGGAGGTTAAATCAACACTATTGGAAAAGATTCGAGAAGCTCAGAAGGATGACAATGATATCACTGAGATAAAGGAGAAGATGAGTGTAGGGAAAGCCAAAGGGTTTAGTGAGGATGAGCACGTAACCTTGTGGTTTGAGGACCGTATATATGTGCCCAATAATGCAGAGATCATGAAGTTGATATTATAGGAAGCTCATGACTCGCCATACTCGATACACCCTGGAAACACCAAGATGTATTTGGATTTGAAGGAGTGTTTCTGGTGGAATGGTATGAAGAAGGATATTGCCAAGTATGTAGCCATCTGTGATGTATGTCAGAGAGTGAAGGCAGAACATCAGAAGCCAGCAGGATTGCTACAACCTATGCCGATACCCGAATAGAAGTGGGATAAGCTTGGCATGGATTTTATCACCGGATGGCCCAGGACGAAATCAGGATATGATTCTACATGGGTAGTAGTTGATCGCTTGACGAAAGTGTCTCACTTTATCCCCGTAAAAACCACGTATACAAGTGCGAAGTTGGCCAAGATATACATGACCAGGATCGTATGTCTGCATGGAGTTCCGAGGACCATCGTGTCAGATAGAGGAACGCAGTTTACTTCAAAATTTTGGCATCAGTTGCACCTGACCTTGGGTGCCATACTGGAGTTCAGTACAACTTTTCAGCCGCAGACAAATGGAAAGACTGAGAGAGTCAATCAGATTCTGGAGGACATGTTGAGAGCTTGTGCATTAGACTACGGATCTAGTTGGGATGATAATTTGCCCTACGCAGAGTTCTCATACAACAACAGCTACCTGGCCAGTTTGAAGATGGCACCATTCGAAGCATTGTATGGGAGAAGATGCAGAACACCGTTGATGTGGGATGAAGTTGGAGACCGCCAGTTGTTTGGACCAGATTTGATTAAGGAATCCGAAGAGAAGGTTAAACTAATTCGAGATAGACAGAAGGCAGCTCAGTCTCTACAGAAGAGTTATGCAGATTCAAAACGCAAGGAGGTAGTCTATGAAATTGGAGACAGAGCGTATCTGCGAGTGTCACCTCTTCGAGGTGTTAAACGTTTTGGTGTTAAGGGGAAATTAGCCCCGAGATTTGTGGGACCGTACCATGTTCTGGAATGCATGGGAGAAGTTGCCTACAAGTTGGAGTTACCCGAAGGACTGCCAGGAGTACATGATGTGTTTCATGTTTCCTAGTTGAAGAAGTGTCATGCGGAGATGGCCGAGATTCCTCTGAGAGATACAGTGCCCCTGGAAGCAATTCAGTTGGACAGTGATTTGACGTATGAGGAGAAGCCTGTCAAGATTCTAGAGTTTGCTAGCCGAGTTACTCGCAGCAAGGTTATCAAATTTTGCAAAGTTCAGTGGAGCCACCATACCGAGGATGAAGCCACCTGGGAACGAGAGGATGATCTTCGCAAAAACCACCCACACCTATTTCCTAGCCAACCCAAATCTCGAGGGTGAGATTCATCTTAAGGGGGGTAGGTTTGTAACATCCCAAATTTTCAATTTGGAATGTTATACGTAGGTCATTCATGCATATCATATTTTATTTGCTTTTCATTTTGTGATTCTCGAAATTCTAAGCAACTCAAGGACCCTCGGAGAGAGTTGGGGATTTCATGGTTTTCATATTTGAATTTTATCAAATATCGAAACGAGGATCGGTCGTTTTATTATTTTTCTCTCCAAAAATATTTCATATTAAAATATATGAGAGGAGATAATATGACTTCTCCAAAATAAGCAAAATATTGGTGGAAAAAATATATTAAAATCAACCTTTTGATTTTATTCGGATTTTATTGCTATTTTTATTTGCATAGGAAAAAATACGCATTTTCAAAAATTGCATTTTAGGCCAAGAAAATGTTCACCTTGTTCTAAATATTCTATTTAGACGGTGAAAATTTGTTTTGGTATTTTTTATTTTTTTTTATTTTTTTCTAGGATTTCTTTTCGGCGGAATATGTTTAAAAAAAGAGGAAGCCCGCCGGACCAAACTGGGTCGCGGCCCAGCTGGCCCAGCCAGCCCCGCGCCGCCGTCGTCTTCGAGCCGGACTCCTCGAGGGAGTCCGAGCCGCCGCCGCCATGGCCTCGCCCGCTCCCGCAAGCCGCCTCCCCTGCCCCTTTAAAAGCCGGTCCCGCCCCCCCCCCCCTTGGAGCCCTAAGCTGCCACCGCCTCCAGCCCCCGCAAGCCGCGCCACCAGCCCGCCGCCTCGCGCTGCCGCACGCCGCCGCTTGCCGCCTGCTGCTGCGCCGCCGCCAAGCCCTGCCGTGCCGACCTCCGCCGCCCCAGGCTGCACCCCGCCGTCGCCCGCGCCGCCGCCCGCTCGCCGAAAGCCGCCGGAGCCGCGCCGGAGTTTGAATCTCACCGTTCGGTTTTTTTTCGGTTTATGTAAAAACCGCCGTTTTAAAAAAAACCCTAGTTACGTTTTTTAGACCGATTCGTTGGTTTTCTCGGTTTAGTTTATTCAACGGACGTTCGTCCGTACGTTCATTTTAACGAACGGTTTTCGCCCGTTAGTCACAGACAACGAACGTTCGTTCGTTATCCTGTTCGTCCATTTTTCTTTTTCTCGGGTTTTTCGTGATTATTTTCGATCGCGATTTCTGATCCGATTTTTGTTTTAGTTTTTCTTTTCGCTCATTTATCGGAATTAGGCGATTCAAGCGCCTAGATCTTTGTCTCGAAGCCCTCTTTCCGTTTAACCAACTTGAACAAGATTTTGGTACTGTAAAATTTGACTTCAGTCCAGATCAGTAACCAGATCTTGTTTCTTTCGCATTTTGTGTTTTGTTACTCCGTTTGTTTGATTCTTTTTGCAAACCGGAGTTCTTAAGTTGAAGTTTCTCGTTAGATCTTCTTATTTGAGTTTTACCCGTGCATCTTTGTTTGATTGCTTATGTATGCTATTGTTTGTCTGCGATAGAACACTGGGAGTGCGAATCATGCTACTACGAGTCTCTAGGTTTCACGGATCATCAGCAAGGCAAGTAACACTGTGATCATACCCCTTTATTACCTAGTTTTTTATGCATTAGTTCCAATCCTCAAACACTGCATGATTAGGATGTGATTAACTTATGGGTTTGGGAAGTAGATGATGAGGTAGAACCTAATACCTGTTTTACTATCAAACCCTCGGGAGTTACCTCTACGTTACTTATATTGCTATGCTATGCTTGTAGACGTGGTTTGGGTTTGAGTGTATCCATGACAAATGTGAGATTGTTAATTAATGGTTCAACTTAAAGTGGAAACTTTAATACACATCTGGGTGGATTGCTTGTTTGGGCACCTGGAGAATCTGGTGTTGTCCTAGGATATCCTAGAGTACCCGTGTGATCATCCTACGGTCCGCCACCCAGGCTCAAAGGGATCTTAAGAATTACTCATGCTAGAAACTTCCGTGTGCAGCCACAAGCCATTATGGGCTCTGGCATAGTATGAGTAAGTTGTGTGACCTCTTTCAGTGGGCTAGCAGATGTAGAGGGAAAGTAGGTGTAACTGTCCACCCAGAGTAAAGAGTAAATGCTTCTGAAAGACTGTGTCTCGGTCATTCGTTTCTCAAACATCATGTAGTATGAGAAATCCAACGGAGGAGATCGAGTCTTGTGGGGAAAAGTGCACAAACCTCTGCAGAGTGTACAATCTAATCATGGTTAGCCGTGTTCCCGGTTATGGACATCTTGAGTATCTAGTACTTGGATTTTCCTATTGTATCTCATCACTCTAAATTAATTTGTTGGGTTAATGAACTACTTTAATTGGGATTAAGTTGGAGGAACCTTCTCAGTGTTGTTTCAACTACCATGATAGTTAAAATAAAACTTATTCCTTTGTTGTAGGGAAAATTGGCTTTTCACAAAAAAACATTATAACCATACAACCTCCACCAGCCAAATATGCATATAGTGTTAGCATTATTTCTGTTCATTGCTCTATTGTGTTACATTGCCAGCATATTCCATGTGCTGACCCGTTTTCGGGCTGCAACATATCACATTGCAGACTTTTCAGACGAGGAGTAAGGTTCGCTAGATCGTTGCCGTGTAGCTCAGCTATGCCGTTGGAGTTGATGGACTCGCTTTATCTTCCAAGCCTTCCGCTATTATCATATTAGATGTCCTTAAGCCATATTTATTGTGATAAGTTCTCTTTTGGAGACATTCGATGTAATAAGTGTGTGATTGCTACTCTGTTATAAATCCTTCGAGTACTGTGTGTGTCAACATTACCGATCTAGTGATGACACTGAAGCACAGAGACTTAACCGTTTGAGGTTGGGTCGCTACACCTGGGAAATGCTAGCCAATCCAAAAAAGTAAAAGAGAAAGGAAATCTACAAAGAGAGGAAAAAACTAGTGAGGGTGATGGCACCGGTCTAGCCGTAGAAGCGCTGAAGCCGAGCTACGTTCCATGGGTTCAGTTCAAGGTGATTGTCCGTTGGGTTGCAGAGGCGATACGCTCGTCCTGCAAGCACCTCATCAATTATGAAGGGACCCTCCCTTTTAGGTGAGAGCTTATTCTTATGCTTCCCCGGGAGGTGTAAAATGAGTTCGCCCACATTATATGGCTTCGCCCGAACTTCCCTACTTTGGTAGCGTCGGGCCTGCTGTTGATAAAAAGTAGAGTGGGTCCGAGCTATATCGCCTCTCCTTCCAGTGCATCCAGGTCATCCTGCCGATCTAGCTCAGCCTCCTTCTCTTCGTACATGCGCACTTTGGGCGCGTCATGGATGAGGTCACAGGGGAGGACTGCTTTTGCCCCGTATACCATAAAAACGGTGTGTATCCCATTGATCGATTAGGGGTGGTGCGCAGGCCCCACAATACGGAGTCAATGGCAGTCAGATTCTTTCAGGGAACGGACCAGTCGGGGTTTAATGCCTCTTAGGATGAGTCCGTTGGCCCGTTCGACCTGTCCATTGGTTTGTGGGTGATATCTGAGGCATAATCGAGCTTAATGCCCATGTTAGCGCACCAGTCCTTTACCTTCTGGGCCATGAAATTGGATCCATTGTCCGTTATTATGATGTATGGGACACCCTAATGGTGGACCACGCCGGATATAAAGTCGATGACCAGTCCAGACTCGGCTTAAGTTACTGGGTTTCGCCTCAATCCACTTAGTGAATTTGTCGACCATGACTAGTAGATATTTCTTTTTCTTGGTCCCCCCTTTAAGTTGTCCAACCTGAAGGAAATATGCCCTAGAGGCAATAATAAAGTTGTTATTTATATTTACTTATATCATGATAAATGTTTATTATTCATTCTAGAATTGTATTAACCGGAAACTTAGTACATGTGTGAATACATAAACAAACAAAGTGTCACTAGTATGCCTCTACCTGACTAGCTCGTTGATCAAAGATGTTTAAGTTTCCTAGCCATGGACAAAGAGTTGTCATTTTATAAACGGGATCACATCATTAGAGAATGATGTGATTGACTTGACCCATCCGTTAGCTTAGCACTTTGATTGTTTAGTTTACTGCTATTGCTTTCTCCATAACTTATACATGCTCCTATGACTATGAGATTATGCAACTCCCGAATACCGGAGGAACACTTAGTGTGCTATCAAACGTCACAACATAACTGGGTGACTATAAAGATGCTCTACAAGTGTCTCCGATGGTGTTTGTTGAGTTGGCCTAGATCGAGATTAGGATTTGTCACTCCATGTATCGGAGAGGTATCTCTAGGCCCTCTCGGTAATGCGCGTCACTATAAGCCTTGCAAGCAATGTAACTAATGAGTTAGTTACGGGATGTAGCATTACGGAACGAGTAAAGAGACTTGCCGGAAAGGAGATTGAACTAGGTATTAAGATACCGACGATCGAATCTCAAGCAAGTGACATACCGATGACAAAGGGAACAACATATGTTGTTATGCAGTTTGACCGATAAAGAACTTCGTAGAATATGTAGGAACCAATATGAGAATCCATGTTCCGCTATTGGTTATTTACCGGAGATGAGTCTCGGTCATGTCTACATAGTTCTTAAACCCGCAGGGTCCGCACGCTTAATGTTCGGTGACGATCGGTATTATGAGTTTATGTGTTTTGATGTAACGAAGGTAGTTCGGAGTCCCGGATGTGATCACGGACATGACGAGGAGTCTCATAATGGTCGAGACATAAAGATTGATATATTGGAAGCCTATGGTTGGACATCGGAATGGTTCTGGATGAGTTCGGGCATTTACCTGAGTACCGGGAGGTTACCGAAACCCCCGGGGAGTATATGGGCCTTATTGGGCCTTAGTGGTAAAGAGGAGAGGAAGGGAAAGGTGGAGGGTGCCCCCCTAGCCCAATCCGAATTGGGTGGGCGGCCGGCCCCCCTTCCTTCCTTCTCTCTTCTCTCCTACTCCTACTAGGGAAAGGGGGGAATCCTACTCCAAGTGGGAGTAGGACTCCCCCTAGGGCGCGCCATAGAGAGGGACGGCCCTCCCCTCCTCCACTCCTTTATATACGGGGGAGGGGGGCACCCCATAGACATACAAGTTGATCTCTTAGCCGTGTGCGGTGCCCCCTCCACAGATTTCCACCATGGTCATATCGTTGAAGTGCTTAGGCGAAGCCCTGCGTCGGTAACTTCATCATCACCGTCATCACGCCTTCGTGCTAACGAAGCTCTTCCCCGACACTCAGCTGGATCTAGAGTTCATGGGACGTCACCGAGCTGAACTAAGAAGCCCGGTGGGTCAAAGCCCACAGATGAGCGTGGCAGAAGCAGGACCACAGGCAGCTCGCAGCGGCGATTCTGGATGCAACACCCGCAAGACAACGGGCCGGTGGTTTAAAGCGGCACTATGGTGACTTAGAGCAGAGGCGCGGGTGCTTGGTAATGAAGGCGACGACCGTGGCCATGGAAGATCGAAAACCGCAGTCTAGAGGCGAGGTGAACCAGCAGGTCGACGGAGGCGGCGCCGAGGAGCACTAAAACGGGGCGACTCATGGAGGAGTGGCAAGGTGGTTACACTGTAGTGGCGGGTCGAAGACGAATGCGGCGGCTCAGTGAGGGACAGCCGATTCGAGGCACACTGAGGCGGCCTGCCGGCGAGGCGCGGCTGAGCCAGCGTCAAGTTGAAGAGGAACGGGCGGTTGAATGCTTGATGTGGAGTACCCGCAGTGGCAGGAAGAGCCACAATGGAGGAAGTAGATTCAATGGCGAAGGTGAGCCGGCGTGGGCGTGCTCAGAGATGGGTCGTGGCCAAGCAGCTCCAGGCGGCACCGTAGCAGAGGCGGGTTAAGGCCAAGGCAATTTGACGAGGCTGCAACCGTGGAAATGGGAGGCCACGGCCGCGGTGGCAGAGGTAACTCGCTGCGGCACTGCTCCAAGGCGGGGGCGGTTCGCCCACGGTAGATCATGATGGCTCAAAGCAGCAGAGGCGGTACCCGCGGGTCGACAACGGTGGCAGGCTGCTTAGCGCGGGATCGATGGAAATAGAAGGTGACCCGGCGCAGCGGCGGTTCATAAATGCAGCGGCGGCGGTGGCAGGGCCTAGGCCGGCCGTAATGGTTTAGAGGCGAGTCACTACGGCGGTTCAGCATCGCAGGCTGGTGATGCAGTGAGTCATAACAACGGTGGAGGTGACCCGGCTGGGGTGATTCATAAACCGGCCGCGGGCAGCATGAGTCGGCCAGAGGCAAAGGCCGTAGCAGTGAAGGCATCTGGCGGCTAAAGGCGCGGGCAACGAGTAAGGCTGCGGTAGCGGCAGCGGCTCGACACAGCGGCCCAAGATGACCACTTTGAAACAGAGGTAAGGCCAAACTGGGGTTAGCAGCTTCTACACTCGAAGTGGCGTTGTGTGATGACGGTTGTAGTTTCCATCTCCAGTAGATTTGATTGATTCTCTGGGCTTGAACCTGAAGCATGGTCGCAATCTGCACTGTCTTTTGTTTGATCTCAGAGAGCCATATCAATTTAACTCCTGCAGGATTTGTACGGTACAAAGAGCAGGAGCCCCAACGTATTTAACCCTCTGTATTGTATGTGCGCGGGAAAACATATAGTCTGATCCAGCCGTTGTAAAACTTTGCAGTGGAATTCCTGAAGAATCTTTGACCTGGTGACTTGCTGTGCCGTATGAAGGCAAAAACTTCAACTTGTCTCAATCTAGTCTGGCATATGCTTTCTCAATGAGGTGGCTTGGTATGGCCACAGGAGCAGTGAGTCGACGAAGCGGGGGACCACGATGGCGGTTTGAGGCAAGGCGGCCGTGAGCGACATGCAGCAAATATAAGCAGCGTGGTCAAAGCGGAGAGCGGCAGCGCCGGCTCGTCCACGGCGGCTTATGGCAGTAGAGGACGGTAGAGACGAGCTGGTGTTGGAGTACAGTAGCCAGCACGCCTCGGCGGGTCAACGGCGCAGGCGAACCAGGCGGGTCCACGGCAAAGGCGAGCTGCTGGCTTGGAGTTACCCCAGAAGCGAGGTAAGGCCGCAGTAGTGGCATGCCGTCAACTCAGAGGTAGCTCAGAGCGGTTCGGAGACGGCATGGCAACTTAGCAGAACGACGTTGGAGCGGTGGGTTAAAGCCATGGCGGGTTGACCGGGGCGGCGTCTTGACAAGGCGGAGGTGGGTCACGGCGAACCTCGGCAGAAGAGCAGACCGGCCCCGAGACAAGGTAGGCCCGGCTCGGAACGGCTTCGGGTGTAACTTGACGCACCACAATAGGGGCGACTTAGCAAAAAACGACACTGACCACTAGTTAAAAACCATCTTGACTCCACGCGTGACTCAACAAGTAGTAGTAATTAGCTCTTTTTGGCAGCGATTTAGAGGCCGAGTCATGGTTAGTTTGACTCCGCTGTCACTTATGTCAGCGACCGTAGCAAATATTGATGCCTTCGGTTTCGAAGGATCACCGGATCCTCAGTGACTTAACCCTAATTTCCCTTGAACTCAAAACCTCGCCCGGGCATTAGATCCGACTGCTGTTTTAGACTGATAAGCTCAAAACTGATGCAAATCTTTCCAAGCCGGTTTCTCTTCATCCGGAAAATTATGAACTTCTCGATCCCTGAGAAAAGGTCCCTCCAAGAACTCATCACCACCGTGCGCAGGCCCCACGGTGGGCGCCAACTGTCGTGGAATTGTCACGGCAGATGTCCTAGTGTGAGGACTTAGTCGTGAGGCCAACGCATCTATGTGGTAGCTTGAGAGGGGTTGATCGGAATTGAGAGGGGTTGATCGGAATCGAGAGACGCAACACAAGACAAGGATTTAGACAGCTTCGGGCCCCGGGAAACATCATCCGGTAACGACCCTACATGCTGTTTGTGGTTAGGTCTTATTATCATCATGAGGGAGTCGCCGTAAACCGGCTCTCCTAGTTATGTCTAGCCTTAAGATTCTCCTCTCTTCTCTTGGGGTGCCCTGCCCCTCCTTTTATAAGTTGAAGGGGCGGGTCACATGTAGAGTCCATCTCGGACTAAGACTTAAACTATTCAGACTTCTCTTCATGGGCTTCTTAACATCTTGGGCTTCTTAACGTCTCGGGCTTATTAACCCCAAGCGACTCTGTCTGCTGGGTTATGACTGTCTGCCGAGTTACCATCTGACTTACCATCTAACTTATCATCTGTCGGGTTATGATCTGACTTAACATCTACCGGGTTATGATCTGACTTAACATCTGCCGGTTTATGATCTGACTTAACATCTGCCTTATCATCTGCCTTAACATCTGCCGGGTTATGATCTGACTTAACACCTACCGGGTTATGATCTGACTTAACATCTGCCTTAACATCTACTGGGTTATGATCTGACTTAACTGTCCCAGCTGGGTCATAACATCCTTCGGGTCATATTGCGGGGTATATCCCCGACAGTGGTAGTTGTTTTGATCTTGCTGAAAAAACAAAAACTTTTGCGCCCAGGAAAATAATTTTCATTTGTTACAGAAGCGTGATTTTAATCTGATTCGTTTTGCACAAGATTGGTACACAAATTTCCCAGGTTGTCCTAATTTTTCAGAATTTTTGGAGTTACAGAAGTATTCTAGAGTTACCGATTACTTCAGGCTGTTCTGTTTTTGACAGATTCTGTTTGTATATGTTTTTTGCTTATTTTGATGAATCTGTGGGTAGTATTGGGGGGTATGAACCATGGAAAAGTTGGAATATAGTAGATATTACACTAATATAAATGAAGAATGATTTCACAACATAACCAAAAGTGGTGATTCATTTTCTTATACTAACGGAACTTATGAGATTTTCTGTTGAGTTTGTGTTGTGAAGTTTTCAAGTTTTGGGTAAGGATTTGATGGACTATGGAATAAGGAGTGGCAAGAGCCTAAGCTTGGGGATGCCCAAGGCACCCAAAGGTAATATTCAAGGACAAACAAGAGCCTAAGCTTGGGGATGCCCCAGAAGGCATCCCCTCTTTCGTCTTCGTCTATCAGTAACTTTACTTGAGGCTATATTTTTATTCACCACATGATATGTGTTTTGCTTGGAGCGTCTTGTATTATATGAGTCTTTGCTTTTTAGTTTGCCACAATAATCCTTGTTGTACACACCTTTTGAGAGGGACACGCATGAATCGTGATTTATTAGAATACTCTATGTGCTTCACTTATATCTTTTCAGCTAGGCAATTTTGCTCTAGTGCTTCACTTATATCTTTTTAGAGCACTGATACGTCTCCAACGTATCTATAATTTATGAAGTATTCATGCTGTTATTTTATCACTCTTGGATGTTTTACAATCATTTTTAGCAACTTTATATCATTTTTTGGGACTAACCTATTGACCCAGTGCCCCGTGCCAGTTGCTATTTTTTTGCTTGTTTTTTACATTGCAGGAAATCAATATCAAATGGAGTCCAAAAACCGCGAAACTTTTTGTGGATTTTTTGGACCAGAAGACCAACAGTGGGCCAAAGAAGCACCTGGGTGGTGCCCCAAGGGGGGCACAGCCCACCAGGGCGCGCCTAGGGGCCCAGGCGCGCCCAGGTGGGTTGTGCCCACCTCGGTGGACTCCCGCACCCCTTCTTTGCACTATAAATTCCCAAATATTCCAAAACCATTCGGGGTTAACCTAGATCAGAAATTCCACCGCCGCAGGGCTCCATAGCCACCGAAAACCAAGCTAGACCCGTCCCGGCACCCTGCCAGAGGGGGGAATCATCTCCGATGGCCATCTTCATCATCCCGGCGGCCACCACGATGAGGAGGGAGTAGTCCACCCTCGGGGCTGAGGGTTTGTACCAGTAGCTATGTGATTAATCTCTCTCTCGTGATCCATATCATGGGCTTTGGTAATATAGTCGGATCATATGATGTTTCTCCCCTGTACACTATTGTTGTGATGAATTGAATCTTTACCCTTTGAAGTTTTGTGATGTCGGATTGAATGTTCATATTTGAGAACACATGATGTATGTCTTACGGTATGAATAGTTGAGGTGACAATGGGGTATCATATTGATTCACTTGATATACGTTATGGCACTCAACTTGCGGATTCTCGCGCTGATATTGGGGTAATCTATCCATAGGGGTTGATGCATGTTTTTATTATCTTTTCTTTGATAGAAGCTTTGGGGTCTCTTTGTAGTTCTTTGTGTGGATTGAGTATTATGAATATGAATATGCTTTGGTGTTATTCTAGTATGAACTCTAGGATAGATCGAACGGAAAAAATAGCTTTGTGATATTTTAGTACGAACTCTTGAATAGATCGAGCGGAAAGAATAGCTTTGAGGTGGTCTTGTACCCTACAAACAATTTCTATCTTTTTTTCTCTGCTAATAGGAACTCGGGAGTGATTCTTTGTTGCACTTTGAGGGATAATCATATGATCCAACTATGTTAGCACTGTTGGGAGATTGCACTAGTGAAAGTACAGACTCTAGGCCTTGTTTTTAAGCATTGCAATACCATTTTTGTGCCCGTTTACTATTTGCTACCTTGCTGTTTTTTATTTATTCAGATTATAAAAATATATTCAACCATCAATATTACACTTTTATCACCATCTCTTCGCCGAACTAGTGCACCTATACAATTTGCCATTGTATTGGGTGTGTTGGGGACACAAGAGATTTCTTCTATTTGATTGCAGGGTTGTTTGTGAGAGACTATCTTCATCCTACACATCTCACAGATTGATAAACCTTAGGTCATCCACTTGAGGGAAAATTGCTACTGTCCTACAAAACTCTACGCTTGGAGGCCCAAGACGTGTCTACAATAATAAAGTTGCGTAGTAGACATCAAGCTCTTTTCTAGCACCGTTGCTAGGGAGGTGAGTGCTTGAAGGTATATCTTTAGATCTTGCAATTGAATATTTTAGTTTCTTTTTTTATCACTAGTTTGGCTTATAAAAAAAAGTACAAAAAATGGAATTGAGGTTGCATCATATTATTAATCATCTTTATAACATCTTTCTTGAAAATGATGGTTCAGAAAATTGTGCTCAATTGTTAGAAGAAGAAGTAAATAAAATGTTTGGCACAAAATATTTGAATGATGAGCATGATTGCAATGTTGTTAGTATAAATTCTTTGAATATCCAAAATGCTAATGATGATTGCACAAGTCATGAAAAAAATGTTTCTTATAACATGTCAATTTTTGTGGAGTGAATTGGGAATGCATTTGCACACCAAAAAGGGAAGATAGATTTTGTAAGAAGCATAAATATTTAGAAATGAAAAGTTGCAAGAGAGGCTAGATGGTTGTGCTGAAAGATGTAATTTTTTCTCCATCCTTGTGAACTTTGCAATGAATGTGGTCATTTAAATATCCAATGCAACTTGTTTCAATCAAATCATGTCCAAAAATTGTGATAACTTGATTTCCCTTGAGCATCATAAAGAGCTTAGTCTTCTTTTGGGGTATGAAGAAATGAAACATATAACTAAGGGTTTCCCAAATCCCAAGAGATTTCTTGATTTTGATCTAGAGGAAATTTATATGTCTTGTACGGTAAATTGCATTTAGAATCCTTATATTGCCAACTATCTAAAGATAAGAAAACAAATAGAATATGAAGAGAGTACCAATGAAAGGGAAAATATTTCCCAATACCCTCCTAGTGTTTATTATGATGAATCAGGTAATGAGGAGGAGCTTCCTATCCAATCAATCTCTTCAACAAGAAGCTTGAAAGAATTAATTAAACCCACACATGATGTGGTGAAGAAGAAGAAAAGAAGAAAGAATAAAGGTAAAAAGGTATCTCTCCCAAATAATGTTGCTCCTATCACCATTGTGCCTCATGAAAGTGAATCAAATATGTTGATGGAGGATGATGATATTGAGTATGATTTTGTGATACCTACTACTGGTTGTAATGATTATGATTGGGAAGACAACGATATCCCTTATGATCTTGAAAATCTATTTAACACTTGCTTGGAAGAATATGATAATAATGTTTGCTATACTATTGGTGCCATTCATGCTATTGATAAGAATGGTTGTGATGACATGCGAAACCACAAGCTTGGGGATGCTATGTTTAATGAGTATGATATGTTTGAAGATTTATTTACTGAAAATACTGCTTGTCCTAAGCTTGGGGATGCTTTGCTTAATGAATATGATCCTTTGATTCCTTCTACTTTCGATAAGAAAATTTATTATGATGATAGCATGCGTCCTATTTATGATGATTACATTGATAAAAGTGGGTTTGGAGTCAACTCTAGGTAGTAGTGATCCCACTATTTTGGAGGGTGTTGAATCTTATTACAATATTGATGAAACTGGATTTGGAGAGGTCATGACTCTATTTAGTGATACATCCACTATTTTGAAAGAGGTTTCAATTGACTTTTACAATGAAGTTGCTATCTATGATGATTATTATCATGACATCTATGCCATAAAGAGTGATAAATCTTCTATGTTTGAGCATCATGAAAAGAGTGCTGTATGTGATAGTTATATTGTTGAATCCATTCATGATGTTTGTGAAAATTATTATGAGGAAGGAACTTATGCCCTTACATATCTCAATAATATCAAGTTTCTTCTCTATGTGTTGATTGTTTTGAAGTTGCACTTGTTTTGCCTTCCCATCCTAGTTGATTCTTGTTCCCATAAGTTGTTTGCTCACAAAATCCCTATGCATAGGAAGTGGGTTAGACATAAATGTGCTACTTATATGCTTCATGATGCTCTCTTCATGTTTGAATTCTTATTTTTTATGCGAGCATCATTGAAATCATCATGCCTAGCTTAAAAGGCATTAAAGAAAAGCGCTTGTTGGGAGACAACCCGACACTTTTACCTACTATTTTTGTGTGTTCACATTATTATGCTACCGTATTTATCATGTTTTATTGCTTTCGTTTCAATAAAATGCCAAGTAAAGCCTTTAGGATCATGTTGGGTGATAGTTGCTTTGATCTTGCTGAAAAACAGAAATGTTTGCACTCACAAAAATAATTCTAGTTTTTAACCTAAGAGCGCTTTTGAGTTTATTCTTTTTGCACAAGATTAATATACAAATTGCTCACGTGGTCCTACTTTTTCAGAATTGTTGGAGTAGTGGAAGTATGGTTGGAGTACACATTACTACAAACTATTCTATTTTTGACAGATTCTGTTTTCAATGCATAGTTTGCTTGTTTTCTAGTTTGTATGGCTTATATTGCTCAATACAAATTGTGGAAATGCGAAAATGCTATTTAGAGCTCGGGCTCCATGGAGCCCGAGTTTGACTTGGTCAAAATTCAAACTTTCACGTTTCAATTTTTTTTGAAAAAAATTACACACATACTTAGAGACATAAAGCATATGTGTTAGGGTTTGATCCCTAGTATCCACTATGTTCTGAGATTGATGTTGCTATGACTTTGCTATGCTTAATGCTTGTCACTAGGGCCCGAGTGCCATGATTACAGATCTGAACCTATTATGTTTTCATCAATATATGAGTGTTCTTGCTCCTATCTTGCAAGTCTATAGTCACCTATTATGTGTTATGATCCGTTAACCCCGAAGTGACAATAATCGGGATACTTACCGGTGATGACCGTATTTTGAGGAGTTCATGTACTCACTATGTGTTAATGCTTTGTTCCCTCTATTAAAAGGAGGCCTTAATATCCCTTAGTTTCCATAAGGACCCCGCTGCCACGGGAGGGTAAGACAAAAGATGTCATGCAAGTTCTTTTCCATAAGCACGTATGACTATGTTCGGAATACATGCCTACATTATATCAATGAACTGGAGCTAGTTCTGTGTCACCCTAGGTTATGACTGTTACATGATGAACCGCATCCGGCAGAATTCTCCATCACTGATCCATTGCCTACGAGCTTTCCATATATTGTTCTTCGCTTATTTACTTTCCCGTTGCTATTGCTATCATCACTACAAAACACCAAAAACATACTTTTACTACTTTTATCCTTTGCTACCGTTACCACTACTATCATATTACTTTGCTACTAAACACTTTGCTGCAAATATTAAGTTTCCAGGTGTGGTTGAATTGACAACTCAGCTGCTAATACTTGAGAATATTATTTGGCTCCCCTTGTGTCGAAACAATAATTTTGGGTTGAATACTCTACCCTCAAAAACTGTTGCGATCCCCTATACTTGTGGGTTATCACTCACCACCCCGGAGGGAAAAAGGATCAAGTATGTATCTAGGCATGCGCCTAGGAGGAGCCAAGTAAATACCCTCACAGGAGTTGTTCAGGAGGAAGTGCCTGTAGTGAAGGATTACCCAGATGTTTTTCCAGAGGAGTTACCAGGCATGCCACCGGATCGAGACATTGAGTTTTTGATAGAGCTATTGCTAGGTACCGGGCCAATATCAAATAGACCCTTGTAACGCCCCGAGACCGATGTGCCAGGTGTCCTCTAGTTATTCGTTGTTGTTGCCTTGTCATTGCTTGCGTGTCATGCATTGCATATCATGTCATCATGTGCATTTCATTTGCGTACATGTTCATCTCATGCATCCGAGCATTTTCCCCGTTGTCTGTTTTGCAATCCAGCGCTCCTATGTCTCCCGGTGCCCCTTTCTACCTCTTTTCGTGTGTGGGGGTTAAACATTTCTGGATTGGACCGAAATATGTGACCTCCCCCGAAAATTCCGCGGTACAAACCCTAGATCTCTCCTCTCCGCGTCGCCGGACAAATTTTCCACCGACGGACATGTCCGCCCCGCGTGCGTCCAATCGGAGGCCGCCATCTGTCTGCCGCCGCCCTCTCTCTCCTCAGCCCCGCCGCCGGCCCACGGGACCCAGATTGGGCCCGCGCGAGCCCACACCGCCACCGTCATCCGCCCGTTTCGGCCCGCCGCCTCCTCGCCGGATTTGTGCCGCCTCCTCGCCGGACTTGCGCCGCCTACTCGCCGGGGTGCCTCGCCGCCGCGCACCTTCGCGCTCGCCGCCGTCGGCAGCCGCCCGCCGGAGCCGCGGCCCGCCACCACCGCCTCCCGCGGAGGAGCCCGCAACCATCGCCGCCCGGCTCCCGTGCCTGCGCCGCCTCCCGCTCGCGGCCGAGCCCCTTCGCCGCCCCGGGCGCCATCGCCGGCGCGGCCATCCGCGGCCCCGACCATGCTATTCCGGCGCCGCCCGACCTCGCCACGGCCGCCTGCTACCTCCTCGTCGCCGGCGCCCTCTCCGGCCACCGGATCCGGCCCTCCTCCGGCTTCCTCCTTGTTCTCCTTCTCCGGCCACGACAAAAAACTCCGGCGAACTGCTACAGTGATTCCGGCAAGATTCAGATCTGGATCTGGAAGAACACGGTTGACTTTTTATCCCCCGAAACCCTAATTTTTGGCAATTTCCATCATGCTATAACTCTACATCCGTAGCTCCTATTTGTGCATGTAGCATATCAAAATGTTCGAATCGACGAGTACATGATTTCATCTCATTGCATCATTTTAATTTGAGCTCATCTTGTTGCCCGAAATGCTGTTGGAAGAGAGCTATGTGAGGTATTTATCAGATCTGTTTCAGCAAATGGCATTTTGTCATTTTTGCCATGATTAACGTGTGCATGCTATGACCCTGAGCTCTACATGTATTTTGTTATATGCCATGCCATCTTTACAGTGGTGCTTGCCATGTATTTTTGTGATATTTGTGGTGACTAGAATAAGCTTGCAAAGTAGCGTAATCGGTAATGCTGATTTCAGGGACTTAGAACTTCACTAAGTCCTTGTCCTGATTTTGTTGATATGCCATATGTTCATGTTGTTTACTAGTGATCCGTGCCTCTTTTGAGGATGATCAGTAAGGATGTGTTGTTAACATTGTGGTGCTATATCCATCCATGTCTTTGTTTGCATTTATGGAGCAACCTCGCTTGAGTCAATCGAGCTCTACTTTTGCTATATCGTGATCCTGGCAGATTGTTGATATGTTTAGCGATTGTGCCGAGGATGTTGCTATTGATCCGTGCATGCTATGTTGTTGTTCTTGCCATGTCTAGCTTCTATGCCATGTATTCTTGATGGGTGTATGCTTAGTTTGTCATGCCATGCTTTGTAGTGAGTGCATCGAGCTCGTAAACATGCCTACTCGTTAACTGTTTTGCATGCTCCAGTTTTTCACTAAGTCTGAGATCTGTTTATGCTTTTGCCATGTTCACATGCTTGCAATTGTATTTTCTGATCCCTTTTGGCTCAAGGTCACTAAGGGACTTTTGCTAAGTGCTTTGAGTAGCCTCATGCCATGCCTTGCTTTGCCATGTTAAGTTCCTGTAGCATGTAGTTTTCATGTTCTAAAGTGTGCTTCCTGATGATAAATTCCAAACTTGTGTTAATTTCACTAAGTCTGAAACCTGTTATCATTTGCTCTTTTGCCATGCTTGTTTGAACCTGTTAGTGGATAAATTAGCCGTAGCTCAGTGTTCATCTTTTGTCAAGCATCATGAGTGGATCCCTGCCATGTATTTTGTTGCCATGTTTGAGTGCTGTAGCATATTTAACTTGTTGCATTTAGATGGCTACTTGCTGATTATCGCAGACCGGTGCCATATTTGTTTTGCTTGCCATTTCCAAACCGTGCATCCGATTCCGGTGATCTTTATATCGCTTTCAACCGAAATAACCTCATCTTTCTAGTGGCACTCTTGGATTTCCATGTTGAGGCCAGATTCAATAATTCTGTGTCAAATCATGCATATGCACCGCATACCGCATCCCGCATATCATATCATGTTCATGTGTTGGTTGTTTACTATGTTGTGTGCTTCTTTCCGGTGTTACTTGTTCGGGTTGGTTCCGGTAACGTCGCGTTTGTGAGGACCCGTTCGACTACGTCCGTTTGCCTTCTTCATGGACTCATTCTTCTTCCTTGCGGGATCTCAGGCAAGATGACCATACCCTCAAAATCACTTCTATCTTTGCTTGCTAGTTGCTCGCTCTTTTGCTATGCCTATGCTGCGATACCTACCACTTGCTTATCATGCCTCCCATATTGTTGAGCCAAGCCTCTAACCCACCTTGTCCTAGCAAACCGTTGTTTGGCTATGTTACCGCTTTGCTCAGCCCCTCTTATAGCGTCGTTAGTTGCAGGTGAAGATTGGAGTTTGTTCCTTCTTGGAACATGGATATTTTGTTGGGATATCATAATATCTCTTATTTAATTAATGCATCTATATACTTGGTAAAGGGTGGAAGGCTCGGCCTTATGCCTGGTGTTTTGTTCCACTCTTGCCGCCATAGTTTCCGTCATATCGGTGTTATGTTCCCGGATTTTGCGTTCGTTACGCGGTTGGGTTATAATGGGAACCCCTTGACAGTTCGCCTTGAATAAAACTCCTCCAGCAAGGCCCAACATTGATTTTACCATTTGCCACCTACCCTTTTTCTTTCCCTTGAGTCGGCCAGCTCAAGGGTCATCTTATTTTAACCCCCTGGGCCAGTGCTTCTCTAAGTGTTGGTCCAAACTGAGCGATGTCTGAGGCTACCAGCGGCAACTCTGGGCTGGCTTACCCGACGTCTTGCTCATCCGGTGTGCCCTGAGAACGAGATATGTGCAGCTCCTATCGGGATTTGTCGGCACATCTTGGTGGCTTTGTTGGTCTTGTTTTACCATTGTCGAAATGTCTTGTAACCGGGATTTTGAGTCTGATCGAGTCTTCCCGCTAGAAGGAATATCCTTCATTGACCGTGAGAGCTTGTGATGGGCTAAGTTGGGACACCCCTGCAGGGATTTGAACTTTTGAAAGCCGTGCCCGCGGTTATGGGCAGATGGGAATTTGTTAATGTCCGGTTGTAGAAAACCTGAAGTTGATCTTAATTAAAATACATCAACCGCGTGTGTTACCGTGATGGCCTCTTCTCGGTGGAGTCCGAGAAGTGAACACGGTGTTGGAGTTATGTTTGACGTAGGTTGTTCTAGGATCACTTCTTGATCATACTTGTTCGACCATGCTTTTGCCTTTCTCTTCTCGCTCTCATTTGCGTTGTCAGCCACCAGATATGCTAGTCGCTTGCTGCAGCTCCACCTCATACCTTTTCCCTACCTATAAGCTTAAATAGTCTTGATTGCGAGGGTGTAAGATTGCTGAGTCCCCGTTACTCATAGATACTTCCAAAACCAGTTTGCAGGTGCCGATGTTACCGAGCAGGTGACGCAACCAAGCTCAAGGAGGAGCTCGATGAAGATCTTGTCCTTTGTGTTGTTTCGTTCTAGTTGATCAGTACTGGAGCCCAGTTGGGGTCGATCGGGAATCTGTGTAGCATTTGGGGTAGTCTTCTTTTATTTTGGTTCCGTAGTCGGACCTTGATTGTATCTGATTGATGTAATGCTTTATTCATGTAATTGTGTGAAGTGGCGATTGTAAGCCAAATATGTATCTCTTTCCCTTATGTATTACATGGGTTGCGTGAAGATTACCTCACTTGCGACATTGCTTTCAATGCGGTTATGCCTCTAAGTCGTGCTTCGACACGTGAGAGATATAGCCGCATCGAGGGCATTACAACCCTACCGAATGCCTACAAACGATCTAGAAGAGATCAAGAAGAAGATTAAGAAGTTGTTGGAGAAAGGTTATATTCGAAGGAGTTCATCACCATGGGGAGCCCCAGTGCTTTTGGTTGAGAAGAAGGATAAGTCTCTAAGAATGGTTGTTGATTATCGTGCGTTGAATGGAGTGACAATTAAGAACAAGTACCCCCTGTCGATGATCAATGATTTATTTGACTAGTCGACAGGAGCTAAAGTGTTTTCGAAGATCGATCTGCGATCAGGATATCACTAGCTGAAGATTCGAGAGAAGGATATACCTAAGACAGCTTTCACCACAAGGTACGGGCTTTATGAGTATACGGTCATGTCTTTTGGATTGACTAACGCCCCTGCCTATTTCATGAGTATGATGAGCAAGGTGTTCATGGAGTTCTTGGATAAGTTCGTTGTGGTGTTCATTGATGATATCTTGGTATACTCGAAGAGTGAAGGGGAGCACAAGGAACATTTACGTTTAGTTCTCGGGAAGCTCAGGGAACATCAGTTGTATGCCAAGTTCAGCAAATGTGAGTTTTGGTTGAAGGAAGTTGGATTGCTTGGACATGTTATATCAAGAGAAGGTATAGCCGTGGATCCCACCAAGGTTCAGTCAGTCACTGAGTGGTTGGCACCCACCTCAGTTGGAGAGATCCGCAGTTTTCTTGGACTCACGGGATACTATTGGAGTTTATTGAGAATTTCTCTAAGATAGCAAAGCCTATGACGACATTGTTGAAGAAGGACACTAAGTTCCATTGGACTGAAGAATGTGAAGCAAGTTTCCAGGAGTTGAAGAAACGTTTGACTACAACCCCAGTGCTGATTCTGCCGGATATACGCAAGGACTTCCAAGTGTATTGCGATGCTTCACGCTTAGGACTTGGAGGAGTACGAATGCAAGACGGAAGAGTGGTTTTGTATGCCTCACGACA
Organism: Triticum urartu; assembly: GCF_056163025.1. Lineage (NCBI taxonomy): Eukaryota > Viridiplantae > Streptophyta > Magnoliopsida > Poales > Poaceae > Triticum > Triticum urartu. The sequence continues at coordinate 362,170,879 of NC_141874.1, read as the reverse complement.
ACTGAAACCGCATGAGTTAAATTATGCCACACATGATTTGGAGTTAGCAGCTGTGGTGCACGCGCTCAAGACCTGGAGACATTTTCTCATTAGAAACCGTTGCGATGTATACACGGATCACAAGAGTTTGAAGTACATCTTCACACAGAAGGAGCTGAACCTCAGGCAGAGGATATGGTTAGAACTCATAAAGGATTATGATATGAAGCTGCATTATCATCCAAGAAAGGCCAATGTCGTAGTAGATGCTTTGAGCCGTAAGAGTTATGTCAACACCCTCGTAAGCGAAGGGATGACAAACGAGTTAGCCGAGGATCTTAGGGAACTTCGGTTGGAAATAGTTCCTAAAGGGTTTTTGGCAAAGTTGGAGGTTAAATCAACACGATTGGAAAAGATTTGAGAAGCTCAGAAGGATGACAATGATATCACTGAGATAAAGGAGAAGATGAGTGTAGGGAAAGCCAAAGGGTTTCGTGAGGATGAGCACGACACCTTGTGGTTTGAGGACCGTATATATGTGCCCAATAATGCAGAGATCATGAAGTTGATATTATAGGAAGCTCATGACTCGCCATCCTCGATACACCCTGGAAACACCAAGATGTATTTGGATTTGAAGGAGTGTTTCTAGTGGAATGGTATGAAGAAGGATATTGCCAAGTATGTAGCCATCTGTGATGTATGTCAGAGAGTGAAGGCAGAACATCAGAAGCCAGCAGGATTGCTACAACCTATGCCGATACCCGAATGGAAGTGGGATAAGCTTGGAATGGGTTTTATCACCGGATGGCCCAGGACCAAATCAGGATATGATTCTACATGGGTAGTAGATGATCGTTTGACGAAAGTGGCTCACTTTATCCCCGTAAAAACCACGTATAAAAGTGCGAAGTTGGCCAAGATATACATGACCAGGATCATATGTCTGCATGGAGTTCCGAGGACCATCGTGTAAGATAGAGGAACGCAGTTTACTTCAAAATTTTGGCATCAGTTGCACCTGACCTTGGGTGCCATACTAGAGTTCAGTACAGCTTTTCATCCGCAGACAGATGGAAAGACTGAGAGAGTCAATCAGATTCTGGAGGACATGTTGAGAGCTTGTGCATTAGACTACGGATCTAGTTGGGACGATAATTTGCCCTACGCAGAGTTCTCATACAACAGCAGCTACCGGGCCAGTTTGAAGATGGCACCATTCGAAGCATTGTATGGGAGAAGATGCAGAACACCGTTGATGTGGGATGAAGTTGGAGACCGCCATTTGTTTGGACCAGATTTGATTAAGGAATCCGAAGAGAAGGTTAAACTAATTCGAGATGGACTGAAGGTAGCTCAGTCTCGACAGAAGAGTTATGCAGATTCAAAACGCAAGGAGGTAGTCTATGAAATTGGAGAAAGAGCGTATTTGCGAGTGTCACCTCTTCGAGGTGTTAAACATTTTGGTGTTAAGGGGAAATTAGCCCAGAGATTAGTGGGACCATACCATGTTCTGGAATGCATGGGAGAGGTTGCCTACAAGTTGGAGTTACCCGAAGGACTGTCAGGAGTACATGATGTGTTTCATGTTTCCTAGTTGAAGAAGTGTCATGCGGAGATGGCTGACATTCCTCTGAGAGATACAGTGCCCCTGGAAGCAATTCAGTTGGATAGTGGTTTGACGTATGAGGAGAAGCCTGTCAAGATTCTAGAGTTTGCTAGCCGAGTTACTCGCAGCAAGGTTATCAAATTTTGCAAAGTTCAGTGGAGCCACCATACCGAGGATGAAGCCACCTGGGAACGAGAGGATGATCTTCGCAAAAACCACCCACACCTATTTCCTAGCCAACCCAAATCTCGAGGGTGAGATTCATCTTAAGGGGGGTAGGTTTGTAACATCCCAAATTTTCAATTTGGAATGTTATACGTAGGTCATTCATGCATATCATATTTTATTTGCTTTTCATTTTGTGATCCTCGAAATTCTAAGCAACTCAAGGACCCTCGAAGAGAGTTGGGTATTTCACGGTTTTCATATTTGAATTTTATCAAATATCGAAACGAGGATCAGTTGTTTTATTATTTTTCTCTCCGAAAATATTTCATATTAAAATATATGAGAGGAGATAATATGACTTCTCCAAAATAAGCGAAATATTGGAGGAAAAAATATATTAAAATCAACCTTTTGATTTTATTCGGATTTTATTGCTATTTTTATTTGCATAGGAAAAAATATGCATTTTCAAAAATTGCATTTTAGGCCAAGAAAATGTTCACCTTGTTCTAAATATTCTATTTAGACGGTGAAAATTTGTTTTGGTATTTTTTATTATTTTTTATTTTTTTCTAGGATTTCTTTTCGGCGGAATATGTTTAAAAAAAGAGGAAGCCCGCCGGACCAAACTGGGTCACGGCCCAGCTGGCCCAGCCAGCCCCGCGCCGCCGTCGTCTTCGAGCCGGACTCCTTGAGGGAGTCCGAGCCGCCGCCGCCGCCATGGCCTCGCCACCTCCCGCAAGCCGCCTCCCCTCCCCCTTTAAAAGCCGGTCCCGGCCCCCCCTTGGAGCCCCAAGCTGCCACCGCCTCCAGCCCCCGCAAGCCGCGCCGCCAACCCACCGCCTCGCGCCACCGCACGCCGCCGCTTGCCGCCTGCTGCTGCGCCGCCGCCAAGCCCTGCCGTGCCGACCTCCGCCGCCCCGCGCTGCACCCCGCCGTCGCCCGCGCCGCCGCCCGCTCGCCGAAAGCCGCCGGAGCCGCCCCGGAGTTTGAATCTCACCGTTCGGTTTTTTTCGGTTTATGTAAAAACTGCCGTTTTAAAAAAACCCTAGTTACGTTTTCTAGACCGATTCGTTGGTTTTCTCGGTTTAGTTTATTCAACGGACGTTCATCCGTACGTTCGTTTTAACGAACGGTTTTCGCCTGTTGGTCACAGACAACGAACGTTCGTTCGTTAGCCTGTTCGTCCATTTTTCTTTTTCTCGGGTTTTTCGTGATTATTTTCGATCACGATTTCTGATCCGATTTTTGTTTTAGTTTTTCTTTTCGCTCATTTATCGGAATTAGGCGATTCAAGCGCCTAGATCTTTGTCTCGAAGCCATCTTTCCGTTTAACCAACTTGAACAAGATTTTGGTACTGTAAAATTTGACTTCAGTCTAGATCAGTAACCAGATCTTGTTTCTTTCGCATTTTGTGTTTTGTTACTCCGTTTGTTTGATTCTTTTTGCAAACCGGAGTTCTTAAGTTGAAGTTTCTCGTTAGATCTTCTTATTTGAGTTTTACCCGTGCATCTTTGTTTGATTGCTTATGTATGCTATTGTTTGTCTGCGATAGAACACTCGGAGTGCGAATCATGCTACTACGAGTCTCTAGGTTTCACGGATCATCAGCAAGGCAAGTAACACTGTGATCATACCCCTTTATTACCCAGTTTTTATGCATTAGTTCCAATCCTCAAACACTGCATGATTAGGATGTGATTAACTTATGGGTTTGGGAAGTAGATGATGAGGTAGAACCTAATACCTTTTTTACTATCAAACCCTCGGGAGTTACCTCTACGTTGATTATATTGCTCTGCTATGCTTGTAGACGTGGTTTGGGTTTGAGTGTATCCATGACAGATGTGAGATTGTTAATTAATGGTTCAACTTAAAGTGGCAACTTTAATACACATCTGGGTGGATTGCTTGTTTGGGCACCTGGAGAATCTAGTGTTGTCCTAGGATATCCCGGAGTACCCGTGTGATCATCCTACGGTCCGTCACCCAGGCTCAAAGGGATCTTAAGAATTACTCATGCTAGAAACTTCCGTGTGCAGCCACAAGCCATTATGGGCTCTGGCATAGTATGAGTAAGTTGTGTGACCTCTTTCAGTGGGCTAGCAGATGTAGAGGGAAAGTAGGTGTAACTGTCCACCCAGAGTAAAGAGTAAATGCTTCTGAAAGACTGTGTCTCGGTCTTCCGTTTCTCAAACATCATGTAGTACGAGAAATCCAGCGGAGGAGATCGAGTCTTGTGGGGAAAAGTGCACAAACCTCTGCAGAGTGTACAATCTAATCATGGTTAGCCGTGTCCCCGGTTGTGGACATCTTGAGTATCTAGTACTTGGATTTTCCTATTGTATCTCATCACTCTAAATTAATTTGTTGGGTTAATGAACTACTTTAATTGGGATTGAGTTGGAGGAACCTTCTCAGTGTTGTTTCAACTACCATGATAGTTAAAATAAAACTTATTCCTTTGTTGTAGGGAAAAATTGGCTTTTCGCAAAAAAAACATTATAACCATACAACCTCCACCAGCCAAATATGCATATAGTGTTAGCATTATTTCTGTTCATTGCTCTACTATGTTACATTGCCAGCATATTCCATGTGCTGACCCATTTTCGGGCTGCAACATATCACATTGCAGACTTTTCAGACGAGGAGTAAGGTTCGCTAGATCGTTGCCGTGCAGCTCAGCTATGCCGTTGGAGTTGATGGACTCACTTTATCTTCCAAGCGTTCCGCTATTATCATATTAGATGGCCTTAAGCCATATTTATTGTGATAAGTTCTCTTTTGGAGACATTCGATGTAATAAGTGTGTGATTGCTACTCTGTTATAAATCCTTCTAGTACTGTGTGTGTCAACATTACCGATCCAGTGATGACACTGAAGCACAAAGACTTAACCGTTTGAGGTTGGGTCGCTACACCTGGGAAATGCTAGCCAATCGAAAAAAGTAAAAGAGAAAGGAAAATCTACAACGAGAAGAAAAAACTAGTGAGGGTGATGGCACCAGTCTAGCCGTAGAAGCGCTGAAGATGAGCTACGTTCCATGGGTTCAGTTCAAGGTGATTGTCCGTTGGGTTGCAGAGGCGATACGCTCGTCCTGCAAGCACCTCATCAATTATGAAGGGACCCTCCCTTTTAGGTGAGAGCATATTCTTATGCTTCCCCGGGAGGTGTAAAATGAGTTTGCCCACATTATATGCCTTCGCCCGAACTTCCCTACTTTGGTAGCGTCGGTCCTGCTGTTGATAAAAAGTAGAGTGGGTCCGAGCTATATCGCCTCTCCTTCCAGTGCATCCAGGTCATCCTGCCGATCTAGCTCAGCCTCCTTCTCTTCGTACATGCGCACTCTGGGCGCGTCATGGATGAGGTCACAGGGGAGGACTGCTTTTGCCCCGTATACCATAAAAACGGTGTGTATCCCATTGATCGATTAGGGGTGGTGCGCAGGCCCCACAATACCGAGTCAATGGCAGTCAGATTCTTTCAGGGAACGGACCAGTCGGGGTTTAATGCCTCTTAGGATGAGTCCATTGGCCCGTTCGACCTGTCCATTGGTCTGTGGGTGATATCCGAGGCATAATCGAGCTTAATGCCCATGTTAGCGCACCAGTCCTTTACCTTCTCGGCCATGAAATTAGATCCATTGTCCGTTATTATGATGTATGGGACACCCTAATGGTGGACCACGCCGGATATAAAGTCGATGACCAGTCCAGACTCGGCTTAAGTTACTGGGTTTCGCCTCAATCCACTTAGTGAATTTGTCGACCATGACTAGTAGATATTTCTTTTTCTTGGTCCCCCCTTTAAGGGGTCCAACCTGAAGGAAATATGCCCTAGAGGCAATAATAAAGTTGTTATTTATATTTCCTTATATCATGATAAATGTTTAGTATTCATGCTAGAATTGTATTAACCGGAAACTTAGTACATGTGTGAATACATAGACAAACAAAGTGTCACTAGTATGCCTCTACCTGACTAGCTCGTTGATCAAAGATGTTTAAGTTTCCTAGCCATGGACAAAGAGTTGTCATTTTATAAACGGGATCACATCATTAGAGAATGATGTGATTGACTTGACCCATCCGTTAGCTTAGCACTTTGATCGTTTAGTTTACTGCTATTGCTTTCTCCATAACTTATACATGCTCCTATGACTATGAGATTATGCAACTCCCGAATACCGGAGGAACACTTAGTGTGCTATCAAACGTCACAACATAACTGGGTGACTATAAAGATGCTCTACAAGTGTCTCCGATGGTGTTTGTTGAGTTGGCATAGATCGATATTAGGATTTGTCACTCCATGTATCAGAGAGGTATCTCTAGGCCCTCTCGGTAATGCGCATCACTATAAGCCTTGCAAGAAATGTAACTAATGAGTTAGTTACGGGATGTAGCATTATGGAACGAGTAAAGAGACTTGCCGGAAAGGAGATTGAACTAGGTATTAAGATACCGACGATCGAATCTCAAGCAAGTGACATAGCGATGACAAAGGGAACAACATATGTTGTTATGCAGTTTGACCGATAAAGAACTTCGTAGAATATGTAGGAACCAATATGAGCATCCATGTTCCGCTATTGGTTATTTACCAGAGATGAGTCTCGGTCATGTCTACATAGTTCTTGAACCCGCAGGGTCCGCACGCTTAACGTTCGGTGACGATCGGTATTATGAGTTTATGTGTTTTGATGTAACGAAGGTAGTTCGGAGTCCCGGATGTGATCACGGACATGACGAGGAGTCTCATAATGGTCGAGACATAAAGATTGATATATTGGAAGCCTATGGTTGGACATCAGAATGGTTCTGGATGAGTTCGGGCATTTACCGGAGTACCGGGAGGTTACCGAAACCCCCGAGGAGTATATGGGCCTTATTGGGCCTTAGTGGTAAAGAGGAGAGGAAGGGAAAGGTGGAGGGTGCCCCCCTAGCCCAATCCGAATTGGGTGGGCGGCCGGCCCCCCTTCCTTCCTTCTCTCTTCTCTCCTACTCCTAGTAGGGAAAGGGGGGAATCCTACTCCCAGTGGGAGTAGGACTCCCCCTAGGGCGCGCCATAGAGAGGGACGGCCCTCCCCTCCTCCACTCCTTTATATAAGGGGGAGGGGGCACCCCATAGACATACAAGTTGATCTCTTAGCCGTGTGCGGTGCCCCCCTCCACAGATTTCCACCATGGTCATATCGTTGTAGTGCTTAGGCGAAGCCCTGCATCGGTAACTTCATCATCACCGTCATCACGCCTTCGTGCTAACGAAGCTCTTCCCCGACACTCAGCTGGATCTAGAGTTCATGGGACGTCACCGAGCTGAACGGAGAAGCCCGGTGGGTCAAAGCCCACAGATGAGCGTGGCAGAAGCAGGACCACAGGCAGCTCGCAGCGGCGATTCTGGATGCAACACCCGCAAGACAACGGGCCGGTGGTTTAAAGCGGCACTGTGGTGACTTAGAGCAGAGGCGCGGGTGCTTGGTAATGAAGGCGACGACCGTGGCCATGGAAGATCGAAAACCGCGGTCTAGAGGCGAGGTGAACCAGCAGGTCGACGGAGGCGGCGCCGAGGAGCACTAAAACGGGGCGACTAATGGAGGAGTGGCAAGGTGGTTACACTATAGTGGCGGGTCGAAGACGAATGCGGCGGCTCAGTGAGGGACAGCCGATTCAAGGCACACTGAGGCGGCCTGCCGGCGAGGCGCGGCTGAGCCAGCGTCAGGTTGAAGAGGAACGGGTGGTTGAATGCTTGACGTGGAGTACCCGCAGTGGCAGGAAGAGCCACAATGGAGGAAGTAGATTCAATGGCGAAGGTGAGCCGGCGTGGGCGTGCTCAGAGACGGGTCGTGGCCAAGCAGCTCCAGGCGGCACCGTAGCAGAGGCGGGTTAAGGCCAAGGCAATTTGACGAGGCTGCAACCGTGGAAATGGGAGGCCACGGCCGCGGTGGCAGAGCTAACTCGCTGCGGCACTGCTCCAAGGCGGGGGCGGTTCGCCCACGGCAGATCATGATGGCTCAAAGCAGCAGAGGCGGTACCCGCGGGTCGACAACGGTGGCAGGCCGCTTAGCGCGGGATCGCTGGAAATAGAAGGTGACCTAGCACAGTGGCGGTTCATAAGTGCAGCGGCGGCGGCGGCAGGGCCCAGGCCGGCCGTAACGGTTTAGAGGCAAGTCACTGCAGCGGTTCAGCATCGCAGGCTGGTGATGCAGTGAGTCATAACAACGATGGAGGTGACCCGGCTGGGGCGATTCATAAACTAGCCGCGGGCAGCGTGAGTCGGCCAGAGGCAAAGGCCGCAGCAGTGAAGGCATCTGGCGGCTAAAGGCACGGGCAACGAGTAAGGCTGCGGTAGCGGCAGCGGCTCGACACAGCGGCCCAAGATGACCACTTTGAAACAGAGGTAAGGCCAAACTGGGGTTAGCAGCTTCTACACTCGAAGTGGCGTTGTGTGATGACGGTTGTAGTTTCCATCTCCAGTAGATTTGATTGATTCTCTGGGCTCGAACCTGAAGCATGGTCGCACTCTGCACTGTCTTTTGTTTGATCTCAAAGAGCCATATCAATTTAACTCCTGCAGGATTTGTATGGTACAAAGAGCAGGAGCCCCAACGTATTTAACCCTCTGTATTGTACGCGCGCGGGAAAACATATAGTCTGATCCAGCCGTTGTAAAACTTTTGCAGTGGAATTCCTGAAGAATCTTTGAAGTGGTGATTTGTTGTGCCGTATGAAGGCGAAAACTCAACTTGTCTCAATCTAGTCTGGCACATGCTTTCTCAACGAGGTGGCTTGGTATGGCCACAGGAGCAGTGAGTCGACGAAGCGGGGGACCACGATGGCGGTTTGAGGCAAGGCGGCCGTGAGCGACTTGCAGCAAATATAAGCAGCGTGGTCAAAGCGGAGAGCGGCAGCGCCGGCTCGGCCACAGCGGCTTATGGCAGTAGAGGACGGTAGAGACGAGCTAGTGTTGGAGTACAGTAGCCAGCGCGCCTCGGCGGGTCAACGGCGCAGGCGAACCAGGCGGGTCCACAGCAAAGGCGAGCTGCTGGCTTGGAGTTACCCCAGAAGCGAGGTAAGGCCGCAGTAGTGGCATGCCGTCAACTCGGAGGTAGCTCAGAGCGGTTCGGAGACGGCTTGGCAACTTAGCAGAACGACGCTTGGAGCGGTGGGTTAAAGCCATGGCGGGTTGACCGGGGCGGCGTCTTGACAAGGCGGAGGTGGGTCGCGGCGAACCTCGGCAGAAGAGCAGACCGGCCCCGAGACAAGGTAGGCCCGGCTCGGAACGGCTTCGGGTGTAACTTGACGCACCACAACAGGGGCGACTTAGCAAAAAACGACACCGACCACTAGTTAAAAACCATCTTGACTCCACGCGTGACTCATCAAGTAGTAGTAATTAGCTCTTTTTGGCAGCGATTTAGAGGCCGAGTCGTGGTTAGTTTGACTCCGCTGTCACTTATGTCAGCGACCGTAGCAAATATTGATGCCTTCGGTTTCGAAGGATCACCGGATCCTCAGTGACTTAACCCTAATTTCCCTTGAACTCAAAACCTCGCCCGGGCATTAGATCCGACTGCTGTTTTAGACTGATAAACTCAAAAGTGATGCAAATCTTTCCATGCCGGTTTCTCTTCATCCGGAAAATTATGAACTTCTCGATCCCTGAGAAAAGATCCCTCCAAGAACTCATCACCACCGTGCGCAGGCCCCACGGTGGGCGCCAACTATCGTAGAATTGTCACGGCAGATGTCCTAGTGTGAGGACTTAGTCGTGAGGCCAACGCATCTATGTGGTAGCTTGAGAGGGGTTGATCGGAATCGAGATACGCAACACAAGACAAGGATTTAGACAGCTTCGGGCCCAGGGAAACATCATCCGGTAACGACCCTACATGCTGTTTGTGGTTAGGTCTTATTATCATCATGAGGGAGTCGCCGTAAACCGGCTCTCCTAGTTATGTCTAGCCTTAAGATTCTCCTCTCTTCTCTTGGGGTGCCCTGCCCCTCCTTATATAAGTTGAAGGGGCGGGTCACATGTAGAGTCCATCTCGGACTAAGACTTAAACTATTCAGACTTCTCTTCATAGGCTTCTTAACATCTTGGGCTTCTTAACGTCTCGGGCTTATTATCCCCAAGCGACTCTGTCTGCTGGGTTATGACTGTCTGTCGGGTTACCATCTGACTTACCATCTGACTTATCATCTGTCGGGTTATGATCTGACTTAACATCTGCCGGGTTATGATCTGACTTAACATCTGCCGGTTTATGATCTGACTAAACATCTGCCTTATCATCTGCCTTAACATCTGCCGGGTTACGATTTGACTTAACATCTACCGGGTTATGATCTGACTTAACATCTTCCTTAACATCTACTGGGTTATGATCTGACTTAACTGTCCCAGCTGGGTCATAACTTCCTCCGGGTCATATTGCAGGGTATATCCCCGACAGTGGTAGTTGTTTTGATCTTGCTGAAAAAACAGAAACTTTTGCGCCCAGGAAAATAATTGTCATTTGTTACAGAAGCGTGATTTTAATCTAATTCGTTTTGCACAAGATTGGTACACAAATTTCCCAGGTTATCCTAATTTTTCAGAATTTTTGGAGTTACAGAAGTATTCTAGAGTTACCGATTACTTCAGGCTGTTCTGTTTTTGACACAGTCTGTCTCTATATGTTGTTTGCTTATTTTGATGAATCTGTGGGTAGTATCGGGGGGGTATGAACCATGGAAAAGTCGGAATATAGTAGATATTACACCAATATAAATGAAGAATGATTTCACAACATAACCAAAAGTGGTGATTTATTTTCTTATACTAACGGAACTTATGAGATTTTCTGTTGAGTTTGTGTTGTGAAGTTTTCATGTTTTGGGTAAGGATTTGATGGACTATGGAATAAGGAGTGGCAAGAGCCTAAGCTTGGGGATGCCCAAGGCACCCAAAGGTAATATTCAAGGACAAACAAGAGCCTAAGCTTGGGGATGCCCCGGAAGGCATCCCCTCTTTCGTCTTCGTCTATCAGTAACTTTACTTGAGGCTATATTTTTATTCACCACATGATATGTGTTTTGCTTGGAGCGTCTTGTATTATATGAGTCTTTGCTTTTTAGTTTGCCACAATAATCCTTGTTGTACACACCTTTTGAGAGGGACACGCATGAATCGTGATTTATTAGAATACTCTATGTGCTTCACTTATGTCTTCACTGGTACAAAAAGGGCCTTTAGTCCCGGTTCGTAAGGGCCTTTAGTCCCGGTTCTGGAACCGGGACTAAAGTGTCGGTACTAATGCCCTGACCCTTTAGTCCCGGTTCAATCCAGAACCGGGACTAAAGGCCCTCCACGTGGCCGGTCCACCTTTAGTCCCGGTTGGTAACACCAACCGGTACTAAAGGAAATTTTTTGATTTTTTTTTTTGAATTTTTTTTGAATTTTTTTTTTGAATTTTTTTTTCAAATTTTTTATTTTCAAATTTCTTAATTATTTTAACCTCTAATCTCTAATCACCCCTCATCACTGCTCAATTTAATCTCTAATCACCCCTCATCATTCCAAATCATCTCACTTCCCGAACGGTCACCCATCCTCTCACTACTCCAGCCTGAGCACGCTTAACTTCCGGGTTCTATTCTCCCTCGTTTCCAAGTCTGCACTTGTTGTTTTCCTGACAATAGTAAGATGTCAATCCTATTAACCCTCAGGAATTTAGCTTGAGCATGAAGTCACATATTTCACTATTTGAGTTTAAAACTATTGTTGTAAACCTCAATAATTTTTTAGTAACACTAATATTTCTTGAATAAGTAGTTTGACCATAGTTTGACCATAGTTTGACCATAGTTTGACCAGATTTGACCAAAATTCAAAAAAGGTGAAATAATTATTTAATAACACTAATATTCTTGAATAATTATTTAGTAACACTAATACTTCTTGAATAAGTAGTTTGACCATAGTTTGACCAGATTTACTAAAAAATTAAAAAAACTGAAATTTGCAAACAGGCCGTAGGCTGTCTCCATCGGATGTAACTTTTCGAGTAAAGTCAAAATTCACATTTGCAAATTTTCCCAACAACTAGACCACATATCACATGTGAAACTTATTTTCTTTTATTTTTTTGACATTTCCATCATTTTCTTTTATTTTTTTTAAAACTGAAAAGGCGATCCACAGGGGGGGGGTTATAGTTTGAAAATGGGACCTTTAGTACCGGTTCGTGGCACGAACCGGGACTAAAGGTCTCATCCCCATCAGTCCCGGTTCGTGCCTCAAACTGGGACTAAAGGTCTAATCTTTAGTCCCGGTTGGTGGCACGAACCGGGACCAATGGTTGTGGGCCAGGAGCGAGGCCCATTGGTCCCGGTTCATCCCACCAACCGGGACCAAAAGGTCTAAATGAACCGGGACTAATGCCTTAGCCGCACGAAACGGGACCAATGCTCACATTAGTCCCGGTTCTAGACTGAACCGGGACTAATGGGCTGAGCCGGCCTGGACCATAGCCCTGTTTTCTACTAGTGCTTTTCAGCTAGGCAATTTTGCTCTAGTGCTTCACTTATATCTTTTTAGAGCACTGATACGTCTCCAACGTATCTATAATTTATGAAGTATTCATGCTGTTATTTTATCATTCTTGGATGTTTTACAATCATTTTTAGCAACTTTATATCATTTTTTGGGACTAACCTATTGACCCAGTGCCCAGTGCCAGTTGCTGTTTTTTGCTTGTTTTTTACATTGCAGGAAATCAATATCAAATGGAGTCCAAACACCGCGAAACTTTTTGTGGATTTCTTGGACCAGAAGACCAACAGTGGGCCAAAGAAGCACCTGGGTGGTGCCCCAAGGGGGGCACAGCCCACCAGGGCGCGCCTGGGGGCCCAGGCGCGCCCAGGTGGGTTGTGCCCACCTCGGTGGACTCCCGCACCCCTTCTTTGCACTATAAATTCCCAAATATTCCGAAACCATTCGGGGTTAACCTAGATCAGAAATTCCACCGCCGCAGGGCTCCATAGCCACCGAAAACCAAGCTAGACCCGTCCCTGCACCCTGCCAGAGGGGGGAATCATCTCCGGTGGCCATCTTCATCATCCCGGCGGCCACCACGATGAGTAGGGAGTAGTCCACACTCGGGGCTGAGGGTTTGTACCAGTAGCTATGTGATTAATCTCTCTCTCGTGATCCATATCATGGGCTTTGTTAATATAGTCGGGTCATATGATGTTTCTCCCCTGTACACTATTATTGTGATGAATTGAATCTTTACCCTTTGAAGTTTTGTGATGTCGGATTGAATGTTCATATTTGAGAACACATGATGTATGTCTTACGGTATGAATACTTGAGGTGACAATGGGGTATCATATTGATTCACTTGATATACGTTATGGCACTCAACTTGCGGATTCTCGCGCTGATATTGGGGTAATCTATCCATAGGGGTTGATGCATGTTTTTATTATCTTTTCTCTGATAGAAACTTTGGGGTCTCTTTGTAGTTCTTTGTGTGGATTGAGTATTATGAATATGAATATGCTTTGGTGTTATTCTAGTATGAACTCTAGCATAGATCGAACGGAAAAAATAGCTTTGCGATATTTTAGTACGAACTCTTGAATAGATCGAGCGAAAAGAATAGCTTTGAGGTGGTCTTGTACCCTACCAACAATTTCTATCTTCTTTTCTCCGCTAATAGGAACTCGGGAGTGATTCTTTGTTGCACTTTGAGGGATAATCATATGATCCAACTATGTTAGCACTGTTGGGAGATTGCACTAGTGAAAGTACAGACTCTAGGCCTTGTTTTTAAGCATTGCAATACCGTTTTTGTGCCCGTTTACTATTTGCTACCTTGCTATTTTTATTTATTCAGATTATAAAAATATATTCGACCATCAATATTACACTTCTATCACCATATCTTCGCCGAACTAGTGCACCTATACAATTTGCCATTGTATTGGGTGTGTTGGGGACACAAGAGATTTCTTCTATTTGATTGCAGGGTTGTTTGTGAGAGACTATCTTCATTCTACACATCTCACGGATTGATAAACCTTAGGTCATCCACTTGAGGGAAAATTGCTACTGTCCTACAAAACTCTATGCTTGGAGGCCCAACACGTGTCTACAATAATAAAGTTGCGTAGTAGACATCAAGCTCTTTTCTAGCACCGTTGCTGGGGAGGTGAGTGCTTGAAGGTATATCTTTAGATCTTGCAATTGAATATTTTAATTTCTTTTTTTATCACTAGTTTGGTTTATAAAAAGAAAACTACAAAAAATGGAATTGAGGTTGCATCAAATTATTAATCATCTTTATAACATCTTTCTTGAAAATGATGGTTCAGAAAATTGTGCTCAATTGTTAGAAGAAGAAGTCAATAAAATGTTTGGCACAAAATATTTGAATGATGAGCATGATTGCAATGTTGTTAGTATAAATTCTTTGAATATCCAAAATGCTAATGATGATTGCACAAGTCATGACAAAAATGTTTCTTATAACATGTCAATTTTTGCGGAGTGAATTGGGAATGCATTTGCACACCAAAAAGGGAAGATAGATTTTGTAAGAAGCATAAATATTTAGAAATGAAAAGTTGCGAGAGAGGCTAGATGGTTGTGCTGAAAGATGTAATTTTTTCTCCATCCTTGTGAACTTTGCAATGAATGTGGTCATTTAAATATCCAATGCAATTTGTTTCAATCAAATCGTGTCCAAAAATTGTGATAACTTGATTTCCCTTGAGCATCATAAAGAGCTTAGTCTTCTTTTGGGGTATGAAGAAATGAAACATATAACTAAGGGTTTCCCAAATCCCAAGAGATTTCTTGATTTTGATCTAGAGGAAATTTATATTTCTTGTACGGTAAATTTCATTGAGAATCCTTATATTGCCAACTATCTAAAGACAAGAAAACAAATAGAATATGAAGAGAGTACCAATGAAAGGGAAAATATTTCCCAATACCCTCCTAGTGTTTATTATGATGAATCAGGTAATGAGGAGGAGCTTCCTATCCAATCAATCTCTTCAACAAGAAGCTTGAAAGAATTAATTAAACCCACACATGATGTGGTGAAGAAGAAGAAAAGAAGAAAGAATAAAGGTAAAAAGGTATCTCTCCCAAATAATGTTGCTCCTATCACCATTGTGCCTCATGAAAGTGAATCAAATATGTTGATGGAGGATGATGATATTGAGTATGATTTTGTGATACCTACTACTTGTTGTAATGATTATGATTGGGAAGACAACGATATCCCTTATGATCTTGAAAATCTATTTAACACTTGCTTGGAAGAATATGATAATAATGTTTGCTATACTATTGGTTCCATTCATGCTATTGATAAGAATGGTTGTGATGACATGCGAAACCACAAGCTTGGGGATGCTATGTTTAATGAGTATGATATGTTTGAAGATTTATTTACTGAAAATAATGCTTGTCCTAATCTTGGGGATGCTTTGCTTAATGAATATGATCCTTTGATTCCTTCTACTTTTGATAAGAAAATTTATTATGATGATAGCATGCCTCCTATTTATGATGATTACATTGATAAAAGTGGGTTTGGAGTCAACTCTAGGTAGTAGTGATCCCACTATTTTGGAGGGTGTTGAATCTTATTACAATATTGATGAAAGTGGATTTGGAGAGGTCATGACTCTATTTAGTGATACATCCACTATTTTGAAAGAGGTTTCAATTAACTTTTACAATGAAGTTGCTATCTATGATGATTATTATGATGACATCTATGCCATAAAGAGTGATAAATCTTCTATGTTTGAGCATCATGAAAAGAGTGATGTATGTGATAGTTATATTGTTGAATCCATTCATGATGTTTGTGAAAATTATTATGAGGAAGGAACTTATGCCCTTACATATCTCAATAATATCAAGTTTCTTCTCTATGTGTTGATTGTTTTGAAGTTGCACTTGTTTTGCCTTCCCATCCTAGTTGATTCTTGTTCCCATAAGTTGTTTGCTCACAAAATCCCTATGCATAGGAAGTGGGTTAGACATGAATGTGCTACTTATATGCTTCATGATGCTCTCTTCATGTTTCAATTCTTATTTTTTACGCGAGCATCATTGAAATCATCATGCCTAGCTTAAAAGGCATTAAAGAAAAGCGCTTGTTGGGAGACAACCCAACACTTTTACCTACTGTTTTTGTGTGTTCACATTATTATGCTACCGTATTTATCATGTTTTATTGCTTTCGTTTCAATAAAGTGCCAAGTAAAGCCTTTAGGATCATGTTGGGTGATAGTTGCTTTGATCTTGCTGAAAAACAGAAATGTTTGCGCTCACGAAAATAATTCTAGTTTTTAACCTAAGAGCGCTTTTGAGTTTATTCTTTTTGCACAAGATTAATATACAAATTGCTCACGTGGTCCTACTTTTTCAGAATTGTTGGAGTAGTGGAAGTATGGTTGGAGTACAGATTACTACAAACTGTTCTATTTTTGACAGATTCTGTTTTCAATGCATAGTTTGCTTGTTTTCTAGTTTCTATGGCTTATATTGCTCAATACAAATTGTGGAAATGCGAAAATGCTCTTTAGAGCTCGGGCTCCATGGAGCCCGAGTTTGACTTGGTCAAAATTCAAACTTTCACGATTCAATTTTTTTTGAAAAAAATTACACACATACTTAGAGACATAAAGCATATGTGTGTAAATTTTCAGGACGAAACACATTAAAATGAGTTCTACACAAAAAGAACAAATCTAAGGCTTTTTAGTAGATGCACTATTCATCTTCAAAGTCCATGAATTTGTCTTTTTTACACAGATCGCATTTTAGGATATTTCATTCTTAAATTTTACATACATACACATAATATCCTTGTTTACTCGTATGATTTTTTTCCAGATTTTATTGAAATAGAAAAGTGCGAATTTTGAATTTTTCAAAAAATCTGGCCTCCATGGAGGCCGAGCTCCAAAAGGCCCTACTCATGGAAATGATATGCTATAGTAGGCATTGTGTGAGAATAATTACCAATCTTGTCTTTGGCAGTACAAAAAGTGGAATGGTTTTCTCTTTATCATACTAACCTATCTCACAAAGTTCCTTAAAGTTTTGTGTGATTGAAGTTTTCAAGTTTTGGGTGAGATGTCGATATGAGTAGAATAAGGAGTGACGAGACTCTAACCTTGGGGATGCCCAAGGAACCCCAAGGAAATATTCAAGGAAGATCCAAGCAACTAAGCTTGGGGATGCCTCGGAAAGCATCCCGTCTTTTGTTTCCAACATTATCGGTAACCTCACTTGGAGCTATGTTTTCATTCATCACATGATATGTGTTTTGCTTGGAGCATCATTTTCTTTTGCTAGGATTTGCTTGATGTTATTTAGAATAATATTTTGCATCTTTCTTTTCAATAAAAATATCAAGTATAGCCTTTGCCATGCTTATTTTGCAAGTCTACTTGTTGCTGTTTCAAAACAGAAAGTTTATCGATGTTGCAAAAATTCCCTAGAAAATTCAGAATGTGATAAAATGTTGATTTTTTTTGCAAAATGAACTCTAATAAATTTCTACAGTTTGGCAAATGTTCATAACTTTTTGAGTTAGGGAAGTACTGATACTCTTGCATTCTTTACAGACTATACTATTTTAGCAGATTGTTGTTATGTTTGCATTGGTTGCATATGTTTGCTTTTTTAATGATTCTATTTGAGGATAGGAGCACTAAATATGCAGAGGCATTTAGTATGCAATATTGAATAATAATTTTAGTGGTTTGCTACAGTAGAGTATGATAAGGTTTTTGCATTGGTTTATACTAACTTATCTCACGAGTTCTTGTTGAGTTTTGTGTGGATGAAGCTTTTGAGATTTAGGAAAACCATGATATGGGAGGAACTAAGGAGACACAAAAGCTCAAGCTTGGGGATGCCCAAGGCATCCCATGATAATATTTCAAGAAGTCTCAAGCATCTAAGCTTGGGTATGCCCCGGTAGGCATCCCACCTTTTTTCTTCAACAATTATCGGTTAGTATCGGCTGAGCCTAAGTTTTTGCTTCTTCACCTGATGTGTGCTATCCTTGGATTGATATTTTATTTTGTTTTGCTTGCTATTTTAATAAAGTACTTAGATTTGAAAGTTTTTAAATAAAATAGAGTCCTCAAATAGTTGTCAGGGAGGCTAAGTAAGCGGCATTCACATCTCGTCAATGAAGCTCTTTTCTATAAAATTGCTCTTGTGCTTCACTTATATCCTATGAGTAAATTGTTGAATAAATTGAATGTCATGAAGTTGAAATCATATCATGCCTAGTGGCAGCTTACCATTGGGTTTAAAAGTGAAATCTTTTGAGGCTTGACAATCACAATATTGTTCATACAAGCAATTCACGAATAATTAGTATAAGGAAGAGAACTTTCACATATAAATATACTATCATGGAAATCTTTTGTGATTGTGAGCCCCCATCAAAATATTATATGCCAAAATTGTTGACGTTGGACAAGGAATACAACGTAATGATTTATGTTTGTTCATATTCATATAGAAGTTATATTGTCATAGATCGTTCAACATGTGGTGCTTGCCCCCCATCTTTGCTAGCCAAAAATTCCGCACCAAGTAGAGATACTACTTGTGCATCCAAAAACCCTTAAACCCAAATCTTATTTTCAAGAGTCCACCATACCTACCTAAGGATTGAGCAAGATCCTTCAAGTAAGTTGTCATCGGTGCAATAAGGCAATAGAAATTGCTTCTAAAAGTGTGAGAGAAAATTGAGCGTTGTACGAACTTGTGATGGCAAAAGCGACAGACTGCATAATAAAGGTTGCTATCATAAGGGGCAATAAAACGTGACGTTCTTTTGCACTAAGGGGTTGAGCATACAAACAAATAAGCGCATGGCAACCTCTGCTTACCTCTGTGAAGGGCCTATCTTTTACTTTTCAGTATTTACTTTTATGCAAAGAGTCAAAGTTTTCTCTCTATTCCCTTTTATTTTCTCCTTTGGCAAGCATCATGTGGTGAGGAAAGATCTAGGCACATATGTCTAGTTGAATATGGGTAGCATGAGTTATTATTGTTGACATCACCCTTGAGGTGAATACGTTGGGAGGTAAAACAATAAGCCTCTATCTTCTATGTGTCCGGTTGAAACGCTTTGCTCATGTGTACGCAGCGAGTGTTAGAAATCATAGAAGACTATATGATGGTTGAGTATGTGGAGCTCTTACTTAAACTCTATTGAATAAGTTGAATTGCAATTGCTTGGTGACTAAGAACATAGGTTGTTGGGTTTCAAGAGAATTCATTGTTTGAACCTTAACAGGTGAATTGGTTGCCACTATAACATGAGAAGTTTTATAAGAAAGAATTGTTGTTATGATGCTAGGAAAAGTGATTGAAATTATCATTGATTAAACTTGTGCACTTTTCTAGCATTCACACTTTGTAAATTATTTGTTTTATCATTTACCTACTCGAGGATGAGTAGGAATTAAGCTTGGGGATGCTGATACGTCTTCAACTTATCTATAATTTATTAAGTATTCATGCTGTTATTTTATCATTCTTGGATGTTTTACAATCATTTTATAGCAACTTTATATCATTTTTGGGACTAACCTATTGACCCAGTGCCCAGTGCTAGCTGTTGTTTTTTGCTTATTTTTTACATCGTAGGAAATCAATATCGAACGGAGTTCAAACACCACGAAACTTTTTGTGGATTTTTTTGGACCAGAAGACCAACAGTGGGCCAAAGAAGCACATGGGTGGTGCCCCGAGGGGGCACAACCCACCATGGCATGCCTGGGGGCCCAGGCGCGCCCAAGTGTGTTGTGCCCACCTCGGTGGCCTCCCGCACCCCTTCTTTGCACTATAAATTCTCAAATATTCCGAAACCCTTTGGGGTTAACCTAGATCAGAAGTTCCGCCACCCCAGGGCTCCGTAGCCACCTAAAACCAATCTAGACCCGTTCTGGCACCCTGTCGGAGGGGGAATCATCTCCGATGGCCATCTTCATCATCCCAGCGGCCACCACGATGAGGAAGGAGTATTCCACCCTCGGGGCTGAGGGTTTGTACCAGTATCCATGTGATTAATCTCTCTCTCTCTCTCTCGTGATCTATATCATGGGCTTTGTTAATATAGTCAAATCATATGATGTTTCTCCCCTGTACACTCTTGTTGTGATGAATTGAATCTTTACCCTTTGAAGTTTTGTCATGTCGGATTGAATGTTCAGATTTGAGAACACATGATTTATGTCTTGCGGTATGAATACTTGAGGTGACAATGGGGTATCATGTTGATTCACTTGATATACGTTATGGCACTCAACTTGCAGATTCCTGCGGTGATATTGGGGTAATCTATGCATAGGGGTTGATGCACGTTTTTATTATCTTTACTCCCATAGAAACTTTGGGATCTCTTTGTAGTTCTTTGTGTGGATTGAGTATTATGAATATGAATATGCTTTGGTGTTATTCTAGTACAAACTCTAGGATAGATCGAACAGAAAAAATAGCTTTACGTTATTTTAGTACGATCTCTTGAATAGATCGAGCGGAAAGAATAGCTTTGAGGTGTTCTCGTACCCTACAAACAATTTCTATCTTTTGTTCTCCGCTAATAGGAACTCGGGAGTGATTCTTTGTTGCACTTTGAGGGATAATCATATGATCCAACTATGTTAGAATTGTTGGGAGATTGCACTAGTGAAAGTACGGACCCTAGGCCTTGTTTTTAAGCATTGCAATACCGTTTTTGTGCCCGTTTACTATTTGCTACCTTGCTATTTTTATTCATTCAGATTATAAAAATATATTTCTACCATCAATATTTCTACCATCAATATTTCTTTCATCGAACTAGTGCACCTATACAATTTTCCATTGTATTGGGTGTGTTGGGGACACAAGAGATTTCTTGTATTTGATTGTAGGGTCATTTGAGAGACACCATCTTCATCCCACACCTCTCACGGATTGATAAACCTTAGGTCATCCACTTGAGGGAAAATTGCTACTGTCCTACAAAACTCTGCACTTGGAGGCCCAACACGTGTCTACAACAATAAAGTTGTGTAGTATGCTAGAAGTATTATTGTTTTTATGTCAATATTAAACTTTTGTTTTGAATCTTCTGGATCTGAACATTCATGCCACAATAAAGAAAAATTACATGGATAAATGTGTTCGGTAGCATTCCACATAAAAAATTCTATTTTTATCATTTACCTACTCGAGGACGAGCGGGAATTAAGCTTGGGGATGCTTGATACGTCTCCAAGGTATCTATAATTTTTTATTGTTCCATGCTATTATATTATCTGTTTTGGATCTTTTACATGCATTAATATGATATTTTACATTATTTTTGGGACTAACCTATTAACCTAGAGCCTAGCACCAGTTTCTGTTTTTCCCTTGTTTTTGAGCTTCGCAGAAAAGGAATACCAAATAGAGTCCAAATTAAATAAAACTTTCACGATGATTTTTCTTGGACCAGAAGACACCCCGGAGATTTGGAGTTCAAGTCAGAAGAGCCACGAGGCGGCGACAAGGGGGGAGGGCGTGGCCCCTGCCTTATGGCCTCCTCGTGACTCCCGTGACCTAGTTCTGCCTCCTATGTATTCACATATATTCCCAATCCACCAGAAGCATCCACGAAAACACTTTTCCACTGCCGCAACCTTCTGTTCCCGTGAGATCCCATCTTGGGGCCTTTTCCGGCATCCTGTTGGAGGGGGATTCGATCACGGAGGGCACCTACATCAACTCTATTGCCCTTCCAATGAAGCGTGAGTAGTTTACCTCAGACCAACGGGTCCATAGCTAGTAGCTAGATGGCTTATTCTCTTTCTCTTTGATTCTCAATACCATGTTCTCCTCGATGTTCTTGGTTTCTACCCGATGTAATCTTTGTTTGCGGTGTGATTGTCGAGATCCGATGAATTGTGGATTTATGATCAGCTTATCTATGAATATTATTTGAATCTTCTCTGAATTCTTTTATGTATGATTTGATATCTTTGTAATTCTCTTCAAACTATCGGTTTGGTTTGGCCAATTAGATTGGTTTTTCTTGCAATGGGAGAAGTGCTTAGCTTTGGGTTCAATATTTCGGTGTCCTTTCCTAGTGACAGTAGGGGCAGCAAGGCACATATTGTATTGTTGCCATCGAGGATAAAAAGATGGGGTTTACATCATATTGCTTGAGTTTATTCCTCTACATCATGTCATCTTACTGAAAGCGTTACTCTGTTCTTCATGAACTTAATACTTTAGATGCAGGTAGGAGTCGGTCGATGTGTGGAGTAATAGTAGTAGATGCAGGCAGGAGTCGTTCTACTTGACACAGACGTGATGCCTATATTTCGTAATCATTGCCTTAGATATCGTCATAACTTTGCGCTTTTCTATCAATTGCTCGACAGTAATTTGTTCACCCACCGTATTATTTGCTATCTTGAGAGAAGCCTCTAGCGAAACCTATGGCCCCCGGGTCTATTTTCCATCATATAAGTTTTCGATCTACTATTTTGCAATCTTTTACTTTCCGATCTATAAACCAAGAAACCCCAAAATATTTTATCTTTTATTTAGTTTTATTTATCTATCCCTATCAGATCTCACTTTTGCAAGTGACCGTGAAGGGATTGACAACCCCTTTATCGCGTTGGGTGCAAGTTGTTTGATTGTTTGTGCAGGTATTGGTGATTTGTGTGTTGTTTCCTACTGGATTGATACCTTGGTTCTCTAACTGAGGGAAATACTTATCTCTACTTTGCTGCATGATACGTCTCCAACGTATCTATAATTTTTGATTGCTCCATGCTACTTTATCTACTGTTTTGGACTATATTGGGCTTTATTTTCCACTTTTATATTATTTTTGGGACTAACCTATTAACCGGAGGCCCAGCCCAGAATTGCTGTTTTTTGCCTATTTCAGTATTTTGAGGAAACAGAATATCAAACGGAGTACAAATGGAATGAAACCTTCGGGAACGTGATCTTCTCACCGAACGTGATCCAGGAGACTTGGACCCTACTCCAAGAAGTTTCCGGGGAGGTCACGAGGGTGGAGGGCGTGCCCCCTGCCTCGTGGGCCCCTCGGAGCTCCATCGATGTGCTCCTTCCTCCTATATATACCTACGTACCACCATTAGACCAGAGACGGAGCCAAAAACCTAATTCCACCGCCGCAACTTCCTGTATCCACGAGATCCCATCTTGGGGCCTGTTCCGGAGCTCCGCCAGAGAGGGCATCCATCACGGAGGGCTTCTACATCAACACCATAGCCCTTCCGATGAAGTGTGAGTAGTTTACTTCAGACCTTCAGGTCCATAGCTAGTAGCTAGATGGCTTCTTCTCTCTCTTTGGATCTCAATACAATGTTCTCCCCCTCTCTCGTGGAGATCTATTCGATGTAATCTTCTTTTTGCGGTGTGTTTGTTTAGACCGATGAATTGTGGGTTTATGATCCAACTTATCTATGAATAATATTTGAATCTTCTCTGAATTCTTTTATGTATGATTGAGTTATCTTTGCATGTCTTTTTGAATTATCCGTTTGGTTTGGCCAACTAGATTGGTAGTTCTTGCAATGGGAGAAGTGTTTAGCTTTGGGTTCAATCTTGCGGTGTCCTTACTCAGTGACAGAAAGAGTTGCAAGGCACGTATTGTATTGTTGCCATCGAGGATAACAAGATGGGGTATTTATCATATTGCATGAATTTATTCCTCTACATCATGTCATCTTGCTTAAGGCGTTACTCTGTTTTTAACTTAATACTCTAGATGCATCCTGGATAGCGGTCAATGAGTGGAGTCATAGTAGTAGATGCAGGCAGGAGTCGGTCTACTTGTCACGGACGTGATGCCTATATACATGATACCTATATAACCTCATAACTATGCTAAATTCTATCAATTGCTCAACAGTAATTTGTTCACCCACCGTAGAATATCTGTGCTCTTGAGAGAAGCCACTAGTGAAACCTATGGCCCCCGGGTCTATTCTCATCATATCAATCTCCATTACTTTATTTTACTTGTTTTGCTTTTACTTTTTACTTTGCATCTTTACACCAAAAATACCAAAAATATTATCTCTATGAGATATCACTCTCGTAAGTGACCATGAAGGGATTGACAACCCCTAAGCGTTGGTTGCGAGTTGCTACCGTTTTGTGCAGGTACGAGGGACTTGCCCGTGACCTCCGACTGGATTGATACCTTGGTTCTCAAAAACTGAGGGAAATACTTATGCTACAGTGCTGCATCACCCCCTCCTCTTTGGGGAAAACCAACGCTAGCTCGAGACGTAGCAAGAAGGATTTCTGGCGCTGTTGCCGGGGAGGCCTACGCCAAGTCAAGTCAAGATTTACTCTCCCGTCAATGAGCCATTTCTGGCGCCGTTGCCGGGGAAGCCTACGCAAAAGTCAACATACCAAGTACCCATCACAATCTCTATCTCTCGCATTACATTATTTGTCATTTTCCTCTCGTTTTCCTCTCCCCCACTTCACCCTTGCCGTTTTATTCGCCCTCTCTTTCCCAATCTCCTCCTCTTTTTCCCTTTGCCTTTTGTTTGCTCGTGTGTTAGTTTGCTTGCTTGTTCGTCACGATGGCCTTACCTAATTTTGGTGATCTTCACCTTAAAAGGCTAGAAGATATCGAAAACAATGTCAGGAAGTTTATGGTCTTCCAATTTGAGCATAATAATTTCTTTAGAAACGAGCTTAAGGAACAAAAGAGTTTTATGAGTTATATGAATAAAGTGCTCGATGATATGTCCAAAGAATTTGATGGTGTAAGAGCCCAAATTGCTCATCTTGAAAAAATGACCACTGTCAATAAGATGGCCGCTAAACCGAATAAATATGAGAATCAAGATGAAGATCTAAAAGTTATTGATGTGTCCCCTATTAAATCGTTGTTTTGCAATGTGAATCTTGATGAATCTGATTATGACATTCCCTTACCTAGAAGGCGTTCTAAGAATTCTGAGTTTTTAGATCCTGATGATGAAATTGATAAAAAAGGAATTGAAAGAAATAAAAATCTAGATATTGCTAAACCCACTATTTTGGATCTCAAGGAATTTAACTATGAAAATTGCTCTTTAATTGATTGTATTTCCTTGTTGCAATCCGTGTTAAATTCTCCTCATGCTTATAGTCGAAATAAGGCCTTTACCGAACACATTGTTGACGCCTTAATGCAATCTTACGAAGAAAAGCTTGAGTTGAAAGTTTCTATCCCTAGAAAACTCCATGATGAGTGGGAACCTACAATTAAGATTAAAATTAGAAATTACGAGTTTCATGCTTTGTGTGATTTGGGTGCTAGTGTCTCTACTATCCCCAAAGCTTTGTGTGATTTGCTAGATTTCCGTGACTTTGATGATTGCTCTCTAAACTTGCATCTTGCGGATTCCACTATTAAAAAGCCTATGGGAAGAATTAATGATGTTCTTATTGTTGCAAATAGGAATTATGTGCCCGTAGATTTTATCGTTCTTGATATAGATTGCAATCCTTCATGTCCTATTATTCTTGGTAGACCTTTCCTTAGAACGATTGGTGCAATTATTGATATGAAGGAAGGGAATATTAAATTCCAATTTCCCTTAAAGAAGGGCATGGAACACTTTCCTAGAAATAAAATAAAATTACCATATGAATCTATCATGAGAGCCACTTATGGATTGCCTACCAAAGATGGCAATACCTAGATCTATCCTTGCTTTTATGCCTAGCTAGGGGCGTTAAACGATAGCGCTTGTTGGGAGGCAACCCAATTTTATTTTGTGTTTTTTGTTTTTGGTTCTGTTTAGGAATAAATAATCCATCTAGATTCTGTTTAGGTGTGGTTTTATCTTTTAATTAGTGTTTGTGCCAAGTTAAACCTATTAGATCTTCTTGGAAGATAATTATTTGATCTTGCTGTAATTTCCAGAATCTTTACGCTCAGTGCCCGAATTGTCAAAAATCACCAGAACGTGATAAAATAGTGATTCCAATTGCTGCTGATCAATAAAAAAAATTGCCCAGGTCGTCCAATTTTGGTAGAATTGTTTGGGTTCCAGAAGTTTGCGTTAGTAACAGATTACTACAGACTGTTCTGTTTTTGACAGATTCTGTTTTGCGTGTGTTGTTTGCTTATTTTGATGAATCTATGGCTAGTAAAATAGTTTATAAACCATAGAGAAGTTGGAATATAGTAGGTTTTACACCAATACAAATAAAGAACAAGTTCACTACAGTACCTTAAAGTAGTCTTTTGTTTTCTTTCTCTAACGGAGCTCACGAGATTTCTATTGAGTTTTGTGTTGTGAAGTTTTCAAGTTTTGGGTGAATTCTTTTGATGGATTATGGAACAAGGAGTGGCAAGAGCCTAAGCTTGGGGATGCCCATGGCACCACCAAGATAATCCAAGGACACCAAAAAGTCAAAGCTTGGGGATGCCCCGGAAGGCATCCCCTCTTTCGTCCACTTCCATCGGTAATTTACTTGGAGCTATATTTTTATTCACCACATGATATGTGTTTTGCTTGGAGCGTCTTGTATTATTTGTGTCTTTGCTTGTTAGTCTACCACAATCATCCTTGCTGTACACACCTTTTTATAGAGCCATGTATGAATTGAAATTTGTTAGAATACTCTATGTGCTTCACTTATATCTTTTGAGCTTGATAGTTTACTCTATGTGCTTCACTTATATCTTTTTGAGCATGATAATTTTTGCTCTAGTGCTTCACTTAGATCTTTTAGAGCACGGTGGTGGTTTGTTTTAAAGAAACTTGATCTCTCATGCTTCACTTAGATTATTTTGAGAGTCGTTAATAGCATGGTAATTTGCTTAATGTTAATATACTTGGTATTCAAGATATGTGAAACTTTCGTTTTAGTGGGTTGAATACTAAGATAAGTTTGATGCTTGATAATTGTTTTGAGATATGGAGGTGCTAATATCATAGTAGTTCTAGTTGAGTAGTTGTGAATTTGAGAAATACTTGTGTTAAAGTTAGCAAGTCCCGTAGCATGCACGTATGGTTAAAGTTGTGTAACAAATTTGAAGCATGAAGTGTATCTGGCTTGTGCATCCTTATGAGTGGCGGTCGGGGACGAGCGATGGTCTTTTCCTACCAATCTATCCCCCTAGGAGCATGCGCGTAGTACTTGATTTTTGATGACTTCTAAATTTTTTGCAGTAAGTATATGAGTTCTTTGGACTAATGTTGAGTCCATGGATTATACGCACTTTTACCTTTCCGCCATTTGCTAGCCTCTTCGGTACCGTGCATTGCCCTTTCTCACATTGAGAGTTGGTGCAAACTTCGCCGGTGCATCCAAACCCCGTGATATGATACACTCTTTCACACATAAACCTCCCTATATATTCCTCAAAATAGCCACCATACCTACCTATCATGGCATTTCCATAGCCATTCCGAGATATATTGCCATGCAACTTCCATCATCATCATCATCATCATGACATGCTTTACTTTTGTCATATTGCCATTGCATGATCTTGTAGTTGACATCGTATTTGTGGCAAAGCCACCATGCATTATTTTTCATACATGTCACTCTTGATTCATTGCACCATCCCGGTACACCGCCGGAGGCATTCATATAGAGTCATATCTTGTTCTAGTATCGAGTTGTAATCATTATGTTGTAATCAATAGAAGTGTGATGATCATCATTATTATAGCATTGCCCAATCAAAAAAAGAGAGAAAGGCCAAAAAGAAAAAAAGAAAGGCCCAAAAAAAGAAGGAGAAAATAAAAAGGGCAATGCTACTATCTCTTTTTCCACACTTGTGCTTCAAAGTAGCACTTTGTTCTTCATGTAGTGAGTCTCATATATTGTGCTTCAAAGGAGCACCATGATTTTCATATAGTGAGTCTCATAATTTGTCTTGTTCATACTAGTGGGAATTTTTCATTATAGAACTTGGCTTGTATATTCCAACGTTGGGCTTCCTCAAAATGCCCTAGGTCTTCATGAGCAAGCAAGTTGGATGCACACCCACTAGTTTTCTTTTGTTGAGCATTCTTAGCTCTAGTGCATCCGTTGCATGGCAATCCCTACTCCTTGCATTAACATCAATTGATGGGCATCTCCATAGCTCATTGATTAGCCTCGTTGATGTGAGACTTTCTCCTTTTTTGTCTTCTCCACACAATCCCCATCATCATATTCTATACCACCCATAGTGCTATGTCCATGGCTCGCGCTCATGTATTGCGTGAAGGTTGAAAAAGTTTGAGATTATTTGAGTATGAAACAATTGCTTGGCTTGTCATCAGGGGTATAGAAGTTGGGAACATCTTTGTGTGACGAAAATGAAGCATAGCCTAACTATATGATTTTGTAGGGATGAACTTCCTTTGGCCATGTTATTTCGAGATGACATAATTGTTTGATTAGTATGCTTGAAATATTATCATTTTTATGTCAATATGAACTTTTTTCTTGAACCTTTCGGATCTGAATATTCATACCATGATTAAGAAGATTTACATTGAAATTATGCCAAAGTATCACACCGCATCAAAAATTCTCTTTTTATAATTTACCTACTCGAGGACGAGCAGGAATTAAGCTTGGGGATGCCTGATACGTCTCCAACGTATCTATAATTTTTGATTGCTCCATGCTACTTTATCTATTGTTTTGGACTATATTGGGCTTTATTTTACACTTTTATATTATTTTTGGGACTAACCTATTAACCGGAGGCCCAGCCCAGAATTGCTGTTTTTTGCCTATTTCAGTATTTCGGGAACATGATCTTCTCACCGAATGTGATCCAGGAGACTTGGACCCTACTCCAAGAAGTTCCGGGGAGGTCACGAGGGTGGAGGGCGTGCCCCCCCCCGGGCGCGCCCCCTGCCTCGTGGGCCCCTCGGAGCTCCACCGACGTGCTCCTTCCTCCTATATATACCTACGTACCCCCATTAGACCAGAGACGGAGCCAAAAACCTAATTCCACCGCCGCAACTTCCTGTATCCACGAGATCCCATCTTGGGGCCTGATCCGGAGCTCCGCCGGAGAGGGCATCCATCACGGAGGGCTTCTACATCAACACCATAGCCCTTCCGATGAAGTGTGAGTAGTTTACTTCAGACCTTCGGGTCCATAGCTAGTAGCTAGATGGCTTCTTCTCTCTTTTTGGATCTCAATACAATGTTCTCCCCCTCTCTTGTGGAGATCTATTCGATGTGATCTTCTTTTTGCGGTGTGTTTGTTGAGACCGATGAATTGTGGGTTTATGATCCAACTTATCTATGAATAATATTTGAATCTTCTCTGAATTCTTTTATGTATGATTGAGTTATCTTTGCAAGTCTGTTCGAATTATCTGTTTGGTTTGGACAACTAGATTGGTAGTTCTTGCAATGGGAGAAGTGTTTAGCTTTGGGTTCAATCTTGCGGTGTCCTTACTCAGTGACAGAAAGAGTTGCAAGGCACGTATTGTATTGTTGCCATCGAGGATAACAAGATGGGGTATTTATCATATTGCATGAATTTATTCCTCTACATCATGTCATCTTGCTTAAGGCGTTACTCTGTTTTTAACTTAATACTCTAGATGCATGCTGGATAGCGGTCGATGAGTGGAGTAATAGTAGTAGATGCAGGCAGGAGTCGGTCTACTTGTCACGGACGTGATGTCTATATACATGATCATACCTAGATAACCTCATAACTATGCTAAATTCTATCAATTGCTCAACAGTAATTTGTTCACCCACCGTAGAATATCTATGCTCTTGAGAGAAGCCACTAGTGAAACCAATGGCCCCCGGGTCTATTCTCATCATATCAATCTCCATTACTTTATTTTGCTTGTTTTGCTTTTACTTTTTACTTTGCATCTTTATACCAAAAATACCAAAAATATTATCTCTATCAGATATCACTCTCGTAAGTGACCATGAAGGGATTGACAACCCCTAAGCGTTGGTTGCGAGTTGCAACCGTTTTGTGCAGTTACGAGGGACTTGCGCGTGACCTCCTACTGGATTGATACCTTGGTTCTCAAAAACTGAGGGAAATACTTATGCTACAGTGTTGCATCACCCCCTCCTCTTCGGGGAAAACCAACGCTAGCTCGAGACATAGCACTGCATCACCCTTTCCTCTTCAAGGGAAAAACTAATGCACCGTTGCCGAGGAGATCTACGTCAAGTCAAGACATACCAAGTACCCATCATAAAACTCTCATCTTTTGCATTACATTATTCGCCATTTGCCTCTCGTTTTCCTCTCCCCCACTTCTGAAATGATTTACAAAAATATTTGCCTTTTTCCTCGCCCCTCTTCTGTTTGTCTTTTTCATTTGCTTTTTGTTTGCCCATTTGTTAGATTGGTTTGTTGCTACCATGTCTGAATCTGGGTAGGTTATCGCTGA
The DNA here is from genome assembly GCF_056163025.1 of Triticum urartu. Taxonomy (NCBI): domain Eukaryota; kingdom Viridiplantae; phylum Streptophyta; class Magnoliopsida; order Poales; family Poaceae; genus Triticum; species Triticum urartu. The sequence continues at coordinate 362,140,664 of NC_141874.1, read as the reverse complement.
AAAGGATAGTAGTAATGATGGGGGAAACTTTGATGCTTTTGCTAATAGTAATCCTCATGAAGAATCTACTATCTTGCACACTAAAAAACTTTGCATAGGTAGCAACAGTATTATTGAAAAAAGGGGCTATTCAAGATTTCTTTACTTGTTCCAGTGTGCTACCGACGTTAGGTGTATCTATTCTCCATAAAACTAGTAGTCTCGCCGATGCTATATCTTTGCTTGTGGCTGAACTTGAAAGACAATTTGTTCATATGCATCCATGCATACAACGGATTTTTCTAGAGTTTTCTAATATTGAGCATTCTTCTGTTAAGCGCGCTACCACTATATTTCTAGCCCATGAATTTAGATTTATTATGAAAGAAGCTAGTGAAATTTTCACGCATTATAAAGTAGATGGTGGTCGACCTCCCATAGAGGGGGTTCTCTTTAATCAAGAGGAAATAATGCGTTTACAATCTCTAGATCATGTTGCTTATAATGAAAATTTAAGAAAGAGGGTCCCTACCGATGTTTTAGTTGATAAGATTTCTAAACTTAATGATAATTTTGCTATACAAAACAACAGATTAGGTTTCCCTCTTGGACACAAGCTCATGACTTTTTCCGAAAAGAACACTTACAATGATGAATTGGTCATACAATATGAGGGGCCGAAGGTGGAACCAATTCCTCCCAAGCTTGATCTTAGGGATCCTTATCCCATTAAATTTAGCCCTTTTGATTACTTTTGCTTACCACAAAGAAAACTTGTTGCTGAACGAAGGAAGTATGACATGAGCTTTCGAGATTTGCCTTATCATTACTATGATTATACCTAGATCTATTTGTGTTTTATGCCTTGTTAAGGGCGTTAAACAATAGCGCTTGTTGGGAGGCAACCCAATTTTATTTTTGTTCTCTGCTTTTTGGTTCTATTTTTCAATAAATAATTCATCTAGCCTCTGGTTAGATGTGTTTTGGTGTTTTAATTAGTGTTTGTGCCAAGTAAGACCTTTGGGATGGTTTACGGTGGTTGTCGTGGAATTGTCACAGCAGATGTCCTAGTATGAGGACTTAGTCATGAGGCCAACACATCTATGTGGTAGCTTGAGAGGGGTTAATCGGAATCGAGAGACGCAACACAAGACAAGGATTTAAACAGCTTTGGGCCCTGGGAAACATCACCCAGTAACGACCCTACATGCTGTTTGTGGCTAGGTCTTATCATCATCATGAGGGAGTCGCCGTAAATCGGCTCTCCTAGTTATGTCTAGCCTTAAGATTCTCCTCTCCTCTCTTGGGGTGTCCTGGCCCTCCTTATATAAGTTGAAGGGGTGGGTTACATGTAGAGTCCATCTCGTACTAAGACTTAAACTATTCTGACTTCTCTTCATGGGCTTCTTAACATCTTGGGCTTCTTAACGTCTCGAGCTTATTAACCCCAGGCGACTTTGTCTGTTGGGTTATGGCTGTCTGCCGGGTTACCATCTGACTTACCATCTAGCTTATCATCTGCCGGGATATGATCTGACTTAACATTTGCTGAGTTATGATCTAACTTAACATCTGCCGGGTTATGATCTAACTTAACATCTGTCGGGTTATGATCTGACTTAACATCTGCCGGGTTATGATCTGACTTAACATCTGCCTTAACATCTGCCGAGTTATGATCTGACTTAACTGTCCCAGTCGGGTCATAACTCCGGCTGGGTCATACTGCGGGGTATATCCCCGACATTAGCCCCAATTTAATTTGGATTTATCCATGTTAAACTAATCCTGTAAAACAAACACAAGAACAATTTTGACAGATTATGCTCCGGTTTAAGAACTTTTGTAAGCCGACACCTGATCATCCTTAACTCCTTGTCATTTCCTTCTTCTAGAAAATCTGGGTCAATAGACCAACTTCATACTCAGTCTTATCTTCAGCCGGCTTGAAGATGTAGAACTTGCCCATTTATCATTGCCAAAATTGCCGGGTTATAAAAACTGATGGCACCAGGTCATAATTGTTTGTTAACATCAGCTTTGAAAGCATACCTCCCTTATATGAATATCACTTGTAGCCCCCAAGTCTTAAGAAGGGAACGTAGTAACAACTTAAGACTTGCTTCAATATGAATGTCACAAGCTTGAAGAAATCCAGGTTATTCATCTCAATCATTAATCATAAACTGAGTATTCCACATATGTAGCCCCCAAGTGCCGGGTTGTCATGCTTGCAGCAACCTGGAACTTGTAATTGTCTTATGCTCATAAAAACTTCAACCAGTGTAGCCCCCAAGGGTTGGGTCGTTATGCAATAAGGAGCAGGGACTTTATAGATCTGATCATGTAGACTTGAACAACAATGTGTATCCCCCATCATGGGGCTTGAACCCATGCCCACAAGGTTAAGAGCCTTGTGTTTTACCAACTGAGCGGTGGATCCTTCAATATAACGGAATAAGGCTCGTGTACCTTCAATTTTTAACAGGAGCAATTGGTAACCCCCAAGGGCCGGCTCATTATGATGTGATGAGTCGGGTCTTCAATAAGGTGAGCAAAAAATGACTTTGCATTAGCCCCCAAGTGCCATGGTGCATGCTGGCAGTGACACGGGACTTGCATATTTAATGTAATCTCAATTTGAATAATGTAGCCCCCAAGTGCCGGGTCATAAGCCTGCAGCGAGTCGAGACTATTCCTTCCATTGTAGAATAAATTATATCCATTGATAAAATAATAGCCATTACGCTGAAGCGACTTTGAAAACCTCAATCATAATATTGGTTATTGATAACCATAATAAAAATCCAGCCATGTTGGCTATTGAAGATTTGAATAATATAATCCATCAAGGGTATTGACCCGTAGGCATGCAATAGCATGATTTTGATTGCTCAAGATAAATATATCCTAGCAACTTAACGCCCTTTATCAGGACAGGTTATCAAAACCCCAAATATGCTCAAATATGAGTCATAAAGATTAAGGCTACATGGCCTGAATTGTTTTAAACAAGGATGAACTCAAAAATGTTCAAATAGAAATAATAAATCAGAAAAACAAGGCTTTCATAGGTGTCCAGGCCTAAAACTCAAGTGCTTTCACGGGCCGCACAGCCACTGAGTTAAACCTTTATACAAAACTTATAAGCCAGACTTCACACAACCAATCGTTGTTTTAACTTTGACAAGTTCAGGGTCTGTATAAGATTGACTTGTCAAAAGTACAGCGGGTCGTTCCAGGATTACCTAGGCGGAGTGGCAGACTTAAAAAGGCAGGATAACCCGGGGTTTTAGGTGAATACACCTGGCTTCCAAGCCTGGCTTTTAAGCCTATTACAAGGGTCACAAAAACTCTTGTCCTTTAGAACAAAGAGCCCCCAAGCAATATCTTTGAACTATGCTCAATGGGCACCTATGTTTGAGTTGTGCTTTTGCAACAGACTCTCTTTGGTCCCTTTAACCTGGGTAGCAATCCCCCAAGTGTTTTTATAAACATGGCATATAAGCCGGATCAAAAGGGTAATCATAACTCCGCTAAATAAGCCGGAAGCCCCCATGTGACCATAATAAGATAAGCCCATAAGGCAGGATACCCATGTTTGAACCGCGCATCATGGCAGCAAGTTCTCTTTGGCAACCTTTAATTTTTTTGAGAACTCAAACTTGCGAGAGAGGAATTTCTTTTTTCAACCGGAGTTTTAAATCAGATACTAAGAGCTTCCAAGCTTTATGGGAGAGAGATATCTCTTGAGCCGGATTTTAAACCGGAATCTTCATTTTGAGCCGGAAATTTTCTGACGGCCTTTAAATTTTCACCAATAGGGCAGTAACCTCCGGGACCGAGTTATTTTTCCCTTTAATGACCTGGAGTTCTTGAGTCTGCTTTAAACTGGCAATCATTTACTGAATCATGTCATCATAGCCCTCGAGTCTCAAAGCGACTCGAGGAGTTGGCTTGAGATTCTCCATAATTGACCGTGATATAAACCAACATATAGTTGAACACCGGAACGCTGCAATATGGTGAAGCTTAGCGGCAAAGGTGGCAAGTTGATGATCTTCGCAATACTCATTGTATATCCCAATATGAGTCATTCAATAAATTTGGTGATATGGTGGTCACTTCTGCAGTAGAAAATTTGTCTTGCACATGAAAATATATAGAACAAAGTAATTGTTCTTTGACAAAAACAATATGTGCGAATAAAATAGACGTAGATAGACATCACCTGACTTTGTCCAGATGACGGATGATCCGTATATATATCGTTCATGAATAATCCACAGTAATTTCAATGGCGCTTTAATCACTCTCTCAAAGAGACTTCAAACTGGGCGACTCTTGTTTGAAGAAATGGAAAAGCCCGGTGGGTCAAAGCCCATAGATGAGCGTGGCAGAAGCAGGACCACAGGCAGCTCGCAGCGGCGATTCTGGATGCAACACCCGCAAGACAACGGGCCGGTGGTATAAAGCGGCACTATGGTGACTTAGAGCAGAGGTGCGGGTGCTTGGTAATGAAGGCGACGACCGTGGCCATGGCGGATCGAAAACCGCGGTCTAGAGGTGAGGTGAACCAGCAGGTCGACGGAGGCGGCGCCGAGGAGCACTAAAACGGGGCGACTCATGGAGGAGTGGCAAGGTGGTTACACTGTAGTGGCGGGTGGAAGACGAATGCGGCGGCTCAGTGAGGGATAGCCGGTTCGAGGCACGCTGAGGCGGCCTGCCGGCGAGGCGCGGCTGAGCCAGCGTCAGGTTGAAGAGGAACAGACAACTGAATGCTTGACGTGGAGTACCCGTAGTGGCAGGAAGAGCCACAACGGAGGAAGTAGATTCAATGGCGAAGGTGAGCCGGCGTGGGCGTGCTCAGAGACGGGTCGTGGCCAAGCAGCTCCAGGCGGCACCATAGCATAGGCGGGTTAAGGCCGAGGCAATTTAACGAGGCTGCAACCATGGAAATCGGAGGCCACGGCCGAGGTGGCAGAGGTAACTCGCCGTGGCACTGCTCCAAGGCGAGGGCGGTTCGCCCACGGCAGATCATGATGGCTCAAAGCAGCAGAGGCGGTATCCGCGGGTCGACAACGGTGGCAGGCTGCTTAGCGTGGGATCGATGGAAATAGAAGGTGACCTGGCGCAGCGGCGGTTCATAAGTGCAGCGGCGGCGGCGGCAGGGCCCAGGCCGGTCGTAACGGTTTAGAGGCGAGTCACTGTGGTGGTTTAGCATCGCAGGCTAGCGATGCAGTGAGTCATAACAACGGTGGAGGTGACCCGGCTGGGGTGATTCATAAACCGGCCGCGGGCAGCGTGAGTCGGCCTCAGGCAAAGGCCGCAACAGTGAAGGCATCTGGCGGCTCAAGGCACGGGCAATGAGTAAGGCTGCGGTAGCGGCAGCAGCTCGACACAGCGGCCCAAGATGACCACTTTGAAATGGAGGTAAGGCCAAACTAGGGTTAGCAGCTTCTGCACCCGAAGTGGCGTTGTGTGATGACGATTGTAGTTTCCATCTCCAGTAGATTTGATTGATTCTCTGGGCTCGAACCTGAAGCATGGTCACAATCTGCACTGTCTTTTGTTTGATCTCAGAGAGCCATATCAATTTAACTCCTGCAGGATTTGTACGGTACAAAGAGCAGGAGCCCCAACGTATTTAACCCTTTGTATTGTACGCGCGCGGAAAACATATAGTCTGATCCAGCCGTTGTAAAACTTTGCAGTGGAATTCCTAAAGAATCTTTGACCCGGTGACTTGCTGTGCCGTATGAAGGCGAAAACTTCAACTCGTCTCAATCTAGTCTGGCACATGCTTTCTCAACGAGGTGGCTTGCTATGGCCACAGGAGCAGTGAGTCGACGAAGCGGGGGACCCCGATGGCGGTTTGAGGCAAGGCGGCCGTGAGCGACTTGCAGCAGATATAAGCAGCATGGTCAAAGCGGAGAGCGGCAGCGCCGGCTCGGCCATGGCGGCTTATGGCAGTAGAGGACGGTAGAGACGAGCCGGTGTTGGAGTACAGTAGCCAGCGCGCCTCGGCGGGTCAACGGCGCAGGCGAACCGGGCGGGTCCACGGCAAAGGCGAGCTGCTGGCTTGGAGGTAGCCCAGAAGTGAGGTAAGGCCGTAGTAGTGGCAGGCCGTCAACTCGGAGGTAGCTCAAAGCGGTTCGGAGCCGAGGTGGGTTGCGGCGAACCTCGGCAGAAGAGCAGACCGGCCCCGAGACAAGGTAGGCCCGGCTCGGAACGGCTTCGGGTGTAACTTGACACACCACAACAGGGGCGACTTAGCAAAAAACGACGCCGACCACCAGTTAAAAACCATCTTGACTCCACGCGTGACTCAACAAGTAGTAGTAATTAGCTCTTTTTGGGAGCGATTTACAGGCTGAGTCATGGTTGGTTTGACTCCGCTGTCACTTATGTCAGCGACCGTAGAAAATATTGATGCCTTCGGTTTTGAAGGATCACCGGATCCTCAGTGACTTAACCCTAATTTCCCTTGAACTCAAAACCTCGCCCGGGCATTAGATCCGACTGCTGTTTTAGACTGATAAACTCAAAACTGATGCAAATCTTTCCAAGCCGATTTTTCTTCATCTGGAAAATTATGAACTTCTCGCTCCCTGAGAAAAGATTCCTCCAAGAACTCATCACCACCGTGCGCAGGCCCCATGGTGGGCGCCAACTATCGTGGAATTATCACGGTAGATGTCCTAGTGTGAGGACTTAGTCTTGAGGCTAACACATCTATGTGGTAGCTTGAGAGGGGTTGATCGGAATCGAGAGACGCAACACAAGACAAGGATTTAGACAGCTTCGGGCCCCGGGAAACATCATCGGGTAACGACCCTACATGCTGTTTGTGGTTAGGTCTTATTGTCATCATGAGGGAGTCGCCGTAAACCGGCTCTCCTAGTTATGTCTAGCCTTAAGATTCTCCTCTCTTCTCTTGGGGTGCCCTGCCCCTCCTTATATAAGTTGAAGGGGCGGGTCACATATAGAGTCCATCTCGGACTAAGACTTAAACTATTCTGACTTCTCTTCATTGGCTTCTTAACATCTTGGGCTTCTTAACGTCGCGGGCTTATTAACCCCAAGCGACTCTGTCTGCTGGGTTATGACTGTCTGCCGGGTTACCATCTGACGTACCATCTGGCTTATCATCTGTCAGGTTATGGTCTAACTTAACATCTGCCGAGTTATGATCTAACTTAACATCTGCCGGGTTATGATCTGACTTAACATCTGCCGGGTTATGATCTGACTTAACATCTGCCTTATCATCTGCCTTAACATCTGTCGGGTTTCGATCTGACTTAACATCTACCGGGTTATGATCTGACTTAACATCTGCCTTAACATCTACTGGGTTATTATCTGACTTAACTATCCTAGCCGGGTCATAACTTCCTCCGGGTCATATTGCGGGGTATATCCCCAACAGTGGTAGTTGTTTTGATCTTGCTGAAAAAACAGAAACTTTTGCGCCCAGGAAAATAATTTTCATTTGTTACAGAAGCGTGATTTTAATCTGATTCTTTTTGCACAAGATTGGTACACAAATTTCCCAGGTTGTCCTAATTTTTCAGAATTTTTGGAGTTACAGAAGTATTCTAGAGTTACAGATTACTACATGCTGTTCTGTTTTTGACAGATTCTGTTTCTATATGTTGTTTGCTTATTTTGATGAATCTGTGGGTAGTATCGGGGGGTATGTACCATGGAAAAGTCAGAATATAGTAGATATTACACCAATATAAATGAAGAATGATTTCACAACATTACCAAAAGTGGTGATTTATTTTCTTATACTAACGAAACTTATGAGATTTTCTGTTGAGTTTGTGTTGTGAAGTTCTCAAGTTTTGAGTAAGGATTTGATGGACTATGGAATAAGGAGTGGCAAGAGCCTAAGCTTGGGGATGCCCAAGGCACCCAAAGGTAATATTCAAGGACAACCAAGAGCCTAAGCTTGGGGATGCCCCGGAAGGCATCCCTCTTTCGTCTTCATCTATCAATAACTTTACTTGAGGCTATATTTTTATTCACCACATGATATGTGTTTTGCTTGGAGCGTCTTGTATTATATGAGTCTTTGCTTTTTAGTTTGCCACAATAATCCTTGTTGTACACACCTTTTGAGAGGGTCACGCATGAATCGTGATTTATTAGAATACTCTATGTGCTTCACTTTGCTACTAAACACTTTGCTGCAGATATTAAGTTTCCAGGTGTGGTTGAATTGACAACTCAGCTGCTAATACTTGAGAATATTATTTGGCTCCCCTTGTGTCGAATCAATAAATTTGGGTTGAATACTCTACCCTCAAAAACTATTGTTATCCCCTATACTTGTGGGTTATCACTCACCACCCCGGAGGGAAAAAGGATCAAGTATGTATCTAGGCATGCGCCTAGGAAGAGCCAAGTAAATACCCTCACAGGAGTTGTTCAGGAGGAAGTGCCTGTAGTGAAGGATTACCCAGATGTTTTTCCAGAGGAGTTACCAGGCATGCCACCGGATCGAGACATTGAGTTTTTGATAGAGCTATTGCCAGGTACCGGGCCAATATCAAATAGACCCTTGTAACGCCCCGAGACCGATGTGCCAGGTGTCCTCAAGTTATTCGTTGTTGTTGCCTTGTCATTGCTTGCGTGTCATGCATTGCATATCATGTCATCATGTGCATTTCATTTGCATACATGTTCGTCTCATGCATCCAAGCATTTTCCCCGTTGTCCGTTTTGCAATCCGGCGCTCCTATGTCACCCGGTGCCCCTTTCTACCTCTTTTCGTGTGTGGGGGTTAAACATTTCAGGATAGGACCGATACTTGTCATGCGGCCTTGGTTTACTAACGGTAGACCGCCTGTCAAGTTTTGTACCATTTGGACTTCGTTTGATACTCCAACGGTTAACCGAGAGACCGAGAAGGCCTCGTTTGTGTTGCAGCCCAACACCTTTCCAATTTGGCCCAAAACCCACCTAAACCTCCTCCATCATCTTGGTTGGCCGAAAAGCACACCTCATTTGGACTCGCCTAGCTCCCTCTACCTATAAATATGTGACCTCCCCCGAAACTTCCGCGGTACAAACCCTAGATCTCTCCTCTCCGCGTCGCCGGACAAATTTTCCACCGACGGACATGTCCGCCGCCACATGCGTCCAATCGGAGGCCGCCATCTGCCTGCCGCAGCCCTCTCTCTCCTCAGCCCCGCCGCCGGCCCGCGGGACCCAGAACGGGCACGCGCGAGCCCACACCGCCACCGTCGTCCGCCTGTTTCGGCCCGCCGCCTCCTCGCCGGATTTGTGCCGCCTCCTCGCCGGACTTGCGCCACCTGCTCGCTGGGGTGCCTCGCTGCCGCGCCCCTTCGTGCTCGCCACCGTCGGCAGCCGCCCGCCGGAGCCGCGGCCCGCCGCCACCGCCTCCCGCGGAGGAGCCCGCAACCACCGCCGCCCGGCTCCCGTGCCCGCGCCGCCTCCCGCTCGCGGCCGAGCCCCTTCGTCGCCCCGGGCGCCATCACTTGTACTAAGTAGGAATATTGCTTGTGCATCCAATCCCTTAAACCCCAAAGTTATTCCACATGAGTCCACTATACCTACCTATATACGGTATCTACCTGCCGTTCTAAGTAAATTTGTATGTGCCAAACTCTAAACCTTCAAATAAATATCTTGTTTTGTATGCTCGAATAGCTCATGTATCAACTAGGGCTGTCTGTATCTTCCATGTTAGGCGGGTTATTCTCAAGAGGAGTGGACTCCGCTCCTCACTCATGAGATAAATGGCTGGTCACCAGGATGCCCAGTCCCATGCTTTATGCAAACTAAATCAAAATAATTGCAAACAAAACTCCCCCTGGGACTCTTGTTAGTTGTACGCACTCGTTGTTTCGAGCAAGCCATGGATTGATGCTTGTTGGTGGAAGGGGGAGTATAAACTTTACCATTCTGTTTGGGAACCGCCTATAATGTGTGTAGGATGGAAGATATCGCCATCTGTTGATTGTTATGTTGACAATGAAAGTATACCGCTCAAAATATTATTCACCTCTATTTCAAAACCGAGCTCTAGCACCTCTACAAATCCCCGCTTCCCTTTGTGAAGGGCCTATCTATTTACTTTTATGCTGAGTCCTCATCCTCTTATTAAAAATCACTAGTTGGAGAGCACCGCTGTCATTTGCATTCATTATTGTTAGTTTACATTGAGTATGACTTGACTTGATCTCTTTTACCATGAATTACAATGTCTAGTCAGTCCTTGGTCTTTAAAGGTGCTCTGCATTTATGTTTTGCGGTCTCAGAAAGGGCTAGCGAGATACCATCTTGGTATATCATATTATGATTGTTTTGAGAAAGTGTTGTCATCCGAGATTTATTATTATGGCTCGCTAGTTGATTATGCTATCGATATGAGTAAACTTGAGACCTAAGCGTTATTGTGAATGTGGTTAGTTATAATCTTTGCTGAAAACTTGAATGCTGGCTTTACATATTTACAACAACAAGAGCAAACAGAGTTTGTAAAAGTTTTTCTTTACCACTTTTAGTTTGTCAACTGAATTGCTTGAGGACAAGCAAAGTTTTAAGCTTGGGGGAGTTGATACGTCTCTGTCGTATCTACTTTTCCAAACACTTTTGCCCTTGTTTTGCACTCTAACATGCATGATTTGAATGGAACTAACCCAGACTGACGATGTTTTCAGCAGAATTACCATGGTGCTATTTATGTGCAGAAACAAACGTTCTCGGAATGACCTGAAACTTCACGAAGCAACTTTTTGGAAAATATAAAAAATACCTGCAAAAGATGAAGGCCAGGGGGCCCACCACCTGTCCACGAGGGTGGGGGGCGCGCCCCCCTACCTCGTGGGCCCCCTGGTGCCTCTCCGACTCCAACTCTATATATTGTGTTTCGGGGAGAAAAAAATCAGGGAGAAGAATTCATCACGTTTTACGATACGGAGGCACCGCCAAGCCCTAAAACCTCTCGGGAGGGCTGATCTGGAGTCCGTTCGGGGCTCCGGAGAGGGGAATCCGTCGCCATCGTCATCATCAACCATCCTCCATCACCAATTTCATGACGCTCACCGCCGTGCGTGGGTAATTCCATCATAGGCTTGCTGGACGGTGATGGGTTGGATGGGATCTATCATGTAATCGAGTTAGTTTTGTTAGGGTTTGATCCCTAGTATCCACTATGTTCTGAGATTGATGTTGCTATGACTTTGCTATGCTTAATGCTTGTCACTAGGGCCCGAGTGCCATGATTTCAGATCTGAACCTATTATGTTTTCATCAATATATGAGTCTTCTTGATCCTATCTTGCAAGTCTATAGTCACCTATTATGTGTTATGATCCGTTAACCCCAAAGTGACAATAATCGGGATACTTATCGGTGATGACCGTAGTTTGAGGAGTTCATGTACTCACTATGTGTTAAAGCTTTGTTCCCTCTATTAAAAGGAGGCCTTAATATCCCTTAGTTTCCGTAAGGACCCCGCTGCCACGGGAGGGTAGGACAAAAGATGTCATGCAAGTTCTTTTCCATAAGCACGTATGACTATGTTCGGAATACATGCCTACATTATATCAATGAACTGGAGGTAGTTCTGTGTCACCCTAGGTTATGACTGTTATATGATGAACCGCATCCGGCAGAATTCTCCATCACTGATCCATTGCCTACGAGCTTTCCATATATTGTTCTTCGCTTATTTACTTTCCCGTTGCTATTGCTATCATCACTACAAAATACCAAAAACATACTTCTACTACTGTTATCCTTTGCTACCGTTACCACTACTATCATATTACTTTGCTACTAAACACTTTGCTGCAGATATATAGTTTCCAGGTGTGGTTGAATTAACAACTCAGCTGCTAATACTTGAGAATATTATTTGGCTCCCCTTGTGTCGAATCAATAAATTTGGGTTGAATACTCTACCCTCAAAAACTGTTGCGATCCCCTATACTTGTGGGTTATCACTCACCACCCTGGAGGGAAAAAGGATCAAGTATGTATCTAGGCATGCGCCTAGGAGGAGCCAAGTAAATACCCTCACAGGAGTTGTTCAGGAGGAAGTGCCTGTAGTGAAGGATTACCCAGATGTTTTTCCAAAGGAGTTACCAGGCATGCCAACGGATCGAGACATTGAGTTTTTGATAGAGCTATTGCCAGGTACCGGGCCAATATCAAATAGACCCTTGTAACGCCCCGAGACCGATGTGCCAGGTGTCCTCTAGTTATTCGTTGTTGTTGCCTTGTCATTGCTTGCGTGTCATGCATTGCATATCATGTCATCATGTGCATTTCATTTGCATACATGTTTGTCTCATGCATCTGAGCATTTTCCCCGTTGTCCGTTTTGCAATCCGGCGCTCCTATGTCACCCGGTGCCCCTTTCTACCTCTTTTCGTGTGTGGGGGTTAAACATTTCAGGATTGGACCGAGACTTGTCATGCGGCCTTGGTTTACTACCGGTAGACCGCCTGTCAAGTTTTGTACCATTTGGATTTCGTTTGATACTCCAACGGTTAACCGAGAGACCGAGAAGGTCTCGTTTGTGTTGCAGCCCAACACCTTTCCAATTTGGCCCAAAACCCACCTAAACCTCCTCCATCATCTCGGTGTGCTTGCTATGATTAATGTGTGCATGCTATGACCCTGAGCTCTACATGTATTTTGTTATATGCCATGCCATCTTTACAGTGGTGCTTGCCATGTATTTTTGTGATATTTGTGGTGACTAGCACAAGCTTGCAAAGTAGCGTAATCGGTAATGCTGATTTCAGGGACTTAGAATTTCACTAAGTCCTTGTCCTGATTTTGTTGATATGCCATATGTTCATGTTGTTTACTAGTGATCCGTGCCTCTTTTGAGGATGATCAGTAAGGATGTGTTGTTAACATTGTGGTGCTATATCCATCCATGTCTTTGTTTGCATTTATGGAGCAACCTAGCTTGAGTCAATCGAGCTCTACTTTTGCTATATCGTGATCCTGGCAGATTGTTGATATGTTTAGCGATTGTGCCGAGGATGTTGCTATTGATCCATGCATGCTATGTTGTTGTTCTTGCCATGTCTAGCTTCTATGCCATGTATTCTTGATGGGTGTATGCTTAGTTTGTCATGCCATGCTTTGTAGTGAGTGCATCGAGCTCGTAAACATGCCTACTCGTTAACTGTTTTGCATGCTCCAGTTTTTCACTAAGTCTGAGATCTGTTTATGCTTTTGCCATGTTCACATGCTTGCAATTGTATTTTCTGATCCCTTTTGGCTCAAGGTCACTAAGGGACTTTTGCTAAGTGCTCTGAGTAGCCTCATTCCATGCCTTGCTTTGCCATGTTAAGTTCCTGTAGCATGTAGTTTTCATGTTCTAAAGTGTGCTTCCTGATGATAAATTCCAAACTTGTGTTAACTTCACTCAGCCTGAAACCTGTTATCATTTGCTCTTTTGCCATGCTTGTTTGAACCTGTTAGTGGATAAATTAGCCGTAGCTCAGTGTTCATCTTTTGTCAAGCATCATGAGTGGATCCCTGCCATGTATTTTGTTGCCATGTTTGAGTGCTGTAGCATATTTAACTTGTTGCATTTAGATGGCTACTTGCTGATTATCGCAGACCGGTGCCATATTTGTTTTGCTTGCCATTTCCAAACCGTGCATCCGATTCCGGTGATCTTTATATCGCTTTTAACCGAAATCACCTCATCTTTCTAGTGGCACTCTTGGATTTCCATGTTGAGGCTAGATTCAATCATTCTGTGTCAAATCATGCATATGCACCGCATACCGCATCCCGCATATCATATCATGTTCATGTGTTGGTTGTTTACTACGTTGTGTGCTTCTTTCCGGTGTTGCTTCTTCGGGTTGGTTCCAGTAACGTCGTGTTTGTGAGGACCCGTTCGACTACGTCTGTTTGCCTTCTTCATGGACTCATTCTTCTTCCTTGTGGGATCTAAGGCAAGATGACCATACCCTCGAAATCACTTCTATCTTTGCTTGCTAGTTGCTCGCTCTTTTGCTAGGCCTATGCTGCGATACTAACCACTTGCTTATCATGCCTCCCATATTGTTGAGCCAAGCCTCTAACCCACCTTGTCCTAGCAAACCGTTGTTTGGCTATGTTACCGCTTTGCTCAGCCCCTCTTATAGCGTTGTTAGTTGCAGGTGAAGATTGGAGTTTGTTCCTTGTTGGAACATGGATATTTTGTTGGGATATCACAATATCTCTTATTTAATTAATGTATCTATATACTTGGTAAAGGTTGGAAGGCTCGGCCTTATGCCTGGTGTTTTGTTCCACTCTTGCCGCCATAGTTTCGGTCATATCGGTGTTATGTTCCCGGATTTTGCGTTCCTTACGCGGTTGGGTTATAATGGGAACCCCTTGACAGTTCGCCTTGAATAAAACTCCTCCAGCAAGGCCCAACATTGGTTTTACCATTTGCCACCTAGCCTTTTTCTTTCCCTTGAGTCGGCCAGCTCAAGGGTCATCTTATTTTAACCCCCCCGGGCCAGTGCTTCTCTAAGTGTTGGTCCAAACTGAGCGATGTCCGAGGCTACCAGGGGCAACTCCGGGCTAGCTTACCCAACGTCTTGCTCATCTGGTGTGCCCTGAGAACGAGATATGTGCAGCTCCTATCGGGATTTGTCGGCACATCTGGGTGGCTTTGCTGGTCTTGTTTTACCATTGTCGAAATGTCTTGTAACCGGGATTCCGAGTCTGATCGGGTCTTCCCGCTAGAAGGAATATCCTTCGTTGACCGTGAGAGCTTGTGATGGGCTAAGTTGGGACACCCCTACAGGGATTTGAACTTTCGAAAGCCGTGCCCGTGGTTATGGGCAGATGGGAATTTGTTAATGTCCGGTTGTAGAAAACCTGAAGTTGATCTTAATTAAAATACATCAACCGCGTGTGTTACTGTGATGGTCCCTTCTCGGCAGAGTCCGAGAAGTGAACACGGTGTTGGAGTTATGTTTGATGTAGGTTGTTCTAGGATAACTTCTTGATCATAGTTGTTCGACCATGCTTTTGCCTTTCTCTTCTCGCTCTCATTTGCGTTGTTAGCCACCAGATATGCTAGTCGCTTGCTGTAGGTCCACCTCATACCTTTTCCCTACCTATAAGCTTAAATAGTCTTGATTGCGAGGGTGTAAGATTGCTGAGTCCCTGTGACTCACAGATACTTCCAAAACCAGTTTGCAGGTGCCGATGTTACCGAGCAGGTGACGAAACCAAGCTCAAGGAGGAGCTCGATGAAGATCTTATCCTTTGTGTTGTTTCGTTCTAGTTGATCAGTAGTGGAGCCCAGTTGGGGTCGATCGGGAATCTGTGTAGCATTTGGGGTAGTCTTCTTTTATTTTGGTTCCGTAGTCGGACCTTGATTGTATCTGATTGATGTAATGCTTTATTCATGTAATTGTGTGAAGTGGCAATTGTAAGCCAACTATGTATCTCTTTCACTTATGTATTACATGGGTTGCGTGAAGATTACCTCACTTGCAACATTGCTTTCAATGCGGTTATGCCTCTAAGTCGTGCTTCGACACGTGAGAGATATAGCCGCATCGAGGGCGTTACAACCCTACTGAATGCCCACAAACAATCTAGAAGAGATCAAGAAGAAGATTAAGAAGTTGTTGGAGAAAGGTTATATTCGAAGGAGTTCATCACCATGGGGAGCCCCAGTGCTTTTGGTTGAGAAGAAGGATAAGTCTCTAAGAATGGTTGTTGATTATCGTGCGTTGAATGGAGTGACAATTAAGAACAAGTACCCCCTGCCGATGATCAATGATTTATTTGACCAGTCGACAGGAGCTAAAGTGTTTTCGAAGATTGATCTGCGATCAGGATATCACTAGCTGAAGATTCGAGAGAAGGATATACCTAAGACAGCTTTCACCACAAGGTACAGGCTTTATGAGTATACGGTCATGTCTTTTGGATTGACTGACGCCCTTGCCTATTTCATGAGTATGATGAGCAAGGTGTTCATGGAGTTCTTGGATAAGTTCGTTGTGGTGTTCATTGATGATATCTTGGTATACTCGAAGAGTGAAGAGGAGCACAAGGAACATTTACGTTTAGTTCCCGGGAAGCTCAGGGAACATCATTTGTATGCCAAGTTCAGCAAATGTGAGTTTTGGTTGAAGGAAGTTGGATTCCTTGGACATGTTATATCAGGAGAAGGTATAGCCGTGGATCCCACCAAGGTTCAGTCAGTCACTGAGTGGTTGGCACCCACCTTAGTTGGAGAGATCCACAGTTTTCTTGGACTCACGGGATACTATTGGAGTTTATTGAGAATTTCCCTAAGATAGCAAATCCTATGACGACATTGTTGAAGAAGGACACTAAGTTCCATTGGACTGAAGAATGTGAAGCAAGTTTCCAGGAGTTGAAGAAATGTTTGACTACAACCCCAGTGCTGATTCTGCCGGATATACGCAAGGACTTCCAAGTGTATTGCGATGCTTCACGCTTAGGACATGGAGGAGTACGAATGCAAGACGGACGAGTGGTTTTGTATGCCTCATGACAACTGAAACCGCATGAGTTAAATTATGCCACGCATGATTTGGAGTTAGCAGCTGTGGTGCACGCGCTCAAGACCTGGAGACATTTTCTCATTAGAAACCATTGCGATGTATACACGGATCACAAGAGTTTGAAGTACATCTTCACACAGAAGGAGCTGAACCTCAGGCAGAGGATATGGTTAGAACTCATAAAGGATTATGACATGAAGCTGCATTATCATCCAGGAAAGGCCAATGTCGTAGCAGATGCTTTGAGCCGTAAGAGTTATGTCAACACCCTCGTAAGCGAAGGGATGCCAAAGGAGTTAGCCGAGGATCTTAGGGAACTTCGATTGGAAATAGTTCCTAAAGGGTTTTTGGCAAAGTTGGAGGTTAAATCAACACTATTGGAAAAGATTCGAGAAGCTCAGAAGGATGACAATGATATCACTGAGATAAAGGAGAAGATGAGTGTAGGGAAAGCCAAAGGGTTTCGTGAGGATGAGCACGGCACCTTGTGGTTTGAGGACCGTATATATGTGCCCAATAATGCAGAGATCATGAAGTTGATATTATAGGAAGCTCATGACTCGCCATACTCGATACACCCTGGAAACACCAAGATGTATTTGGATTTGAAGGAGTGTTTCTGGTGGAATGGTATGAAGAAGGATATTGCCAAGTATGTAGCCATCTGTGATGTATGTCAGAGAGTGAAGGCAGAACATCAGAAGCCAGCAGGATTGCTACAACCTATGCCGATACCCGAATGGAAGTGGGATAAGCTTGGCATGGATTTTATCACTGGATGGCCCAGGACCAAATCAGGATATGATTCTACATGGGTAGTAGTTGATCGCTTGACGAAAGTGGCTCACTTTATCCCCGTAAAAACCACGTATACAAGTGCGAAGTTGGCCAAGATATACATGACCAGGATCGTATGTCTGCATGGAGCTCCAAGGACCATCGTGTCAGATAGAGGAACGCAGTTTACTTCAAAAATTTGGCATCAGTTGCACCTGACCTTGGGTTCCATACTAGAGTTCAGTACAGCTTTTCATCCACAGACAGATGGAAAGACTGAGAGAGTCAATTAGATTCTGGAGGACATGTTGAGAGCTTGTGTATTAGACTATGGATCTAGTTGGGACGATAATTTTCCCTACGCAGAGTTCTCATACAACAACAGCTACCAGGCCAGTTTGAAGATGGCACCATTCGAAGCATTGTATGGGAGAAGATGCAGAACACCGTTGATGTGGGATGAAGTTGGAGACCGCCAGTTGTTTGGACCAGATTTGATTAAGGAATCCGAAGAGAAGGTTAAACTAATTCGAGATAGACTGAAGGTAGCTCAGTCTCGACAGAAGAGTTATGCAGATTCAAAACGCAAGGAGGTAGTCTATGAAATTGGAGATAGAGCGTATCTGCGAGTGTCACCTCTTCGAGGTGTTAAACATTTTGGTGTTAAGGGGAAATTAGCGCCGAGATTTGTGGGACCGTACCGTGTTCTCGAATGCATGGGAGAAGTTGCCTACAAGTTAGAGTTACCCGAAGGACTGTCAGGAGTACATGATGTGTTTCATGTTCCCTAGTTGAAGAAGTGTCATGCGGAGATGGCCGACATTCCTCTCAGAGATACAGTGCCCCTGGAAGCAATTCAGTTGGACAGTGATTTGACGTATGAGGAGAAGCCTGTCAAGATTCTAGAGTTTGCTAGCCGAGTTACTCGCAGCAAGGTTATCAAATTTTGCAAAGTTCAGTGGAGCCACCATACCGAGGATGAAGCCACCTGGGAACGGGAGGATGATCTTCGCAAAACCACCCACACCTATTTCCTAGCCAACCCAAATCTTGAGGGTGAGATTCATCTTAAGGGGGGTAGGTTTGTAACATCCCAAATTTTCAATTTGGAATGTTATACGTAGGTCATTCATGCATATCATATTTTATTTGCTTTTCATTTTGTGATCCTCGAAATTCTAAGCAACTCAAGGACCCTCGGAGAGAGTTGGGGATTTCACGGTTTTCATATTTGAATTTTATCAAATATCGAAACGAGGATCAGTTGTTTTATTATTTTTCTCTCCGAAAATATTTCATATTAAAATATATGAGAGGAGATAATATGACTTCTCCAAAATAAGCGAAATATTGGAGGAAAAAATATATTAAAATCAACCTTTTGATTTTATTCGGATTTTATTGCTATTTTTATTTGCATAGGAAAAAATATGCATTTTCAAAAATTGCATTTTAGGCCAAGAAAATGTTCACCTTGTTCTAAATATTCTATTTAGACGGTGAAAATTTGTTTTGGTATTTTTTCGTTTTTTTATTTTTTTTCTAGGATTTCTTTTCGGCGGAATATGTTTAAAAAAAGAGGAAGCCCGTCGGACCAAACTGGGTCGCGGCCCAGCTGGCCCAGCCAGCCCCGCGCCGCCGTCGTCTTCGAGCCGGACTCCTCGAGGGAGTCCGAGCCGCCGCCGCCGCCATGGCCTCGCCCCCTCCCGCAAGCCGCCTCCCCCCCCCTTTAAAAGCCGGTCCCGGCCCCCCCTTGGAGCCCCAAGCTGCCACCGCCTCCAGCCCCCGCAAGCCGCGCCGCCAGACCGCCGCCTCGCGCCGCCGCACGCCGCCGCTTGCCGCCTGCTACTGCGCCGCCGCCAAGCCCTGCCGTGCCGACCTCCGCCGCCCCGCGCTGCACCCCGCCGTCGCCCGCGCCGCCGCCCGCTCGCCGAAAGCCGCCGGAGCCGCGCCAGAGTTTGAATCTCACCGTTCTGTTTTTTTTCGGTTTATGTAAAAACCGCCGTTTTAAAAAAACCCTAGTTAGGTTTTTTAGACCGATTCGTTGGTTTTCTTGGTTTAGTTCATTCAACGGACGTTCGTCCATACGTTCGTTTTAACGAACGGTTTTCGCCCGTTAGTCACAAACAACGAACGTTCGTTCGTTAGCCTATTCGTCCATTTTTCTTTTTCTCGGGTTTTTCGTGATTATTTTCGACCGCGATTTGTGATCCGATTTTTGTTTTAGTTTTTCTTTTCGCTCATTTATCGGAATTAGGCGATTCAAGCGCCTAGATCTTTGTCTCAAAGCCCTCTTTCCATTTAACCAACTTGAACAAGATTTTGGTACTGTAAAATTTGACTTCAGTCCAGATCAGTAACCAAATCTTGTTTCTTTCGCATTTTGTGTTTTGTTACTCCGTTTGTTTGATTCTTTTTGCAAACCGGAGTTCTTAAGTTGAAGTTTCTCATTAGATCTTCTTATTTGAGTTTTACCCGTGCATCTTTGTTTGATTGCTTATGTATGCTATTGTTTGTCTGCGATAGAACACTCGGAGTGCGAATCATGCTACTACGAGTCTCTAGGTTTCACGGATCATCAGCAAGGCAAGTAACACTGTGATCATACCCCTTTATTACCCAGTTTTTTATGCATTAGTTCCAATCCTCAAACATTGCATGATTAGGATGTGATTAACTTATGGGTTTGGGAAGTAGATGATGAGGTAGAACCTAATACCTGTTTTACTATCAAACCCTCGGGAGTTACCTCTACGTTGCTTATATTGCTATGCTATGCTTGTAGACGTGGTTTGGGTTTGAGTGTATCCATGACAGATGTGAGATTGTTAATTAATGGTTCAACTTAAAGTGGCAACTTTAATACACATCTGGGTGGATGGCTTGTTTGGGCACCTGGAGAATCTAGTGTTGTCCTAGGATATCCCGGAGTACCCGTGTGATCATCCTACGGTCCGCCACCCAGGCTCAAAGGGATCTTAAGAATTACTCATGCTAGAAACTTCCGTGTGCAGCCACAAGCCATTATGGGCTCTGGCATAGTATGAGTAAGTTGTGTGACCTCTTTCAGTGGGCTAGCAGATGTAGAGGGAAAGTAGGTGTAACTGTCCACCCAGAGTAAAGAGTAAATGCTTCTGAAAGACTGTGTCTCGGTCATCCGTTTCTCAAACATCATGTAGTACGAGAAATCCAACGGAGGAGATCGAGTCTTGTGGGGGAAAGTGCACAAACCTCTGCAGAGTGTACAATCTAATCATGGTTAGCCGTGTCCCGGTTATGGACATCTTGAGTATCTAGTACTTGGATTTTCCTATTGTATCTCATCACTCTAAATTAATTTGTTGGGTTAATGAACTACTTTAATTGGGATTGAGTTGGAGGAACCTTCTCAATGTTGTTTCAACTACCATGATAGTTAAAATAAAACTTATTCCTTTGTTGTAGGGAAAATTTGGCTTTTCGCAAAAAAACATTATAACCATACAACCTCCACCAGCCAAATATGCATATAGTGTTAGCATTATTTCTGTTCATTGCTCTATTGTGTTACATTGCCAGCATATTCCATGTGCTGACCCGTTTTCAGGCTGCAACATATCACATTGCAGACTTTTCAGACGAGGAGTAAGGTTCGCTAGATCGTTGCCGTGTAGCTCAGCTATGCCGTTGGAGTTGATGGACTCACTTTATCTTCCAAGCCTTCCGTTGTTATCATATTAGATGGCCTTAAGCCATATTTATTGTGATATGTTCTCTTTTGGAGACATTCGATGTAATAAGTGTGTGATTGCTACTCTGTTATAAATCCTTCGAGTACTGTGTGTGTCAACATTACCGATCCAGTGATGACACTGAAGCACAGAGACTTAACCGTTTGAGGTCGGGTCGCTACACCTGGGAAATGCTAGCCAATCCAAAAAAGTAAAAGAGAAAGGAAATCTACAAAGAGAAGAAAAAACTAGTGAGGGTGATGGCACCGGTCTAGCCGTAGAAGCGCTGAAGCCGAGCTACGTTCCATGGGTTCAGTTCAAGGTGATTGTCCATTGGGTTGCAGAGGCGATACGCTCGTCCTGCAAGCACCTCATCAATTACGAAGGGACCCTCCCTTTTAGGTGAGAGCTTATTCGTATGCTTCCCCGGGAGGTGTAAAATGAGTTCGCCCACATTATATGCCTTCGCCCGAACTTCCCTACTTTGGTAGCGTCGGGCCTGCTCTTGATAAAAAGTAGAGTGGGTCCGAGCTATATCGCCTCTCCTTCCAGTGCATCCAGGTCATCCTGCCGATCTAGCTCAGCCTCCTTCTCTTCGTACATGCGCACTCTGGGCGCGTCATGGATGAGGTCATAGGGGAGGACTGCTTTTGCCCCGTATACCATAAAAACGGTGTGTATCCCATTGATCGATTAGGGGTGGTGCGCAGGCCCCACAATACGGAGTCAATGGCAGTCAGATTCTTTCAGGGAACGGACCAGTCGGGGTTTAATGCCTCTTAGGATGAGTCCATTGGCCCGTTCGACCTGTCCATTGGTCTGTGGGTGATATCCGAGGCATAATCGAGCTTAATGCCCATGTTAGCGCACCAGTCCTTTACCTTCTGGGCCATGAAATTGGATCCATTGTCCGTTATTATGATGTATGGGACACCCTAATGGTGGACCACGCCGGATATAAAGTCGATGACCGGTCCAGACTCGGCTTAAGTTACTGGGTTTCACCTCAATCCACTTAGTGAATTTGTCGACCATGACTAGTAGATATTTCTTTTTCTTGGTCCCCCCTTTAAGTGGTCCAACCTGAAGGAAATATGCCCTAGAGGCAATAATAAAGTTGTTATTTATATTTCCTTATATCATGATAAATGTTTATTATTCATGCTAGAATTGTATTAACCGGAAACTTAGTACATGTGTGAATACATAGACAAACAAAGTGTCACTAGTATGCCTCTACTTGACTAGCTCGTTGATCAAAGATGTTTAAGTTTCCTAGCCATGGACAAAGAGTTGTCATTTTATAAACGGGATCACATCATTAGAGAATGATGTGATTGACTTGACCCATCCGTTAGCTTAGCACTTTAATCGTTTAGTTTACTGCTATTGCGTTCTCCATAACTTATACATGCTCCTATGACTATGAGATTATGCAACTCCCGAATACCTGAGGAACACTTAGTGTGCTATCAAACGTCACAACATACCTGGGTGACTATAAAGATGCTCTACAAGTGTCTCCGATGGTGTTTGTTGAGTTGGCATAGATCGAGATTAGGATTTGTCACTCCATGTATCGGAGAGGTATCTCTAGGCCCTCTCGGTAATGCGCATCACTATAAGCCTTGCAAGCAATGTAACTAATGAGTTAGTTACGGGATGTAGTATTACGGAACGAGTAAAGAGACTTGCCGGAAAGGAGATTGAACTAGGTATTAAGATACGGACGATCGAATCTCAAGTAAGTGACATACCGATGACAAAGGGAACAACATATGTTGTTATGCAGTTTGACTGACAAAGAACTTCGTAGAATATGTAGGAACCAATATGAGCATCCATGTTCCGCTATTGGTTATTTACCGGAGATGAGTCTCGGTCATGTCTACATAGTTCTTGAACCCGCAGGGTCCGCACGCTTAACGTTCGGTGACGATCAGTATTATGAGTTTATGTGTTTTGATGTAACGAAGGTAGTTCGGAGTCCCGGATGTGACCACGGACATGACGAGGAGTCTCATAATGGTCGAGACATAAAGATTGATATATTGGAAGCCTATGGCTGGACATCGGAATGGTTCTGGATGAGTTCGGGCATTTACTGGAGTACCGGGAGGTTACCGAAACCCCCGGGGAGTATATGGGCCTTATTGGGCCTTAGTGGTAAAGAGGAGAGGAAGGGAAAGGTGGAGGGTGCTCCCTAGCCCAATCCGAATTGGGTGGGCGGCCGGCCCCCCTTCCTTCCTTCTCTCTTCTCTCCTACTCCTACTAGGGAAAGGGGGGAATCCTACTCCCAGTGGGAGTAGGACTCCCCCTAGGGCGCGCCATAGAGAGGGACGGCCCTCCCCTCCTCCACTCCTTTATATACGGGGGAGGGGGGCACCCCATAGACATACAAGTTGATCTCTTAGCCGTGTGCGGTGCCCCCCTCCACAGATTTCCACCATGGTCATATCGTTGTAGTGCTTAGGCGAAGCCCTGCATCGGTAACTTCATCATCACCGTCATCACGCCTTCGTGCTAACGAAGCTCTTCCCCGACACTCAGCTGGATCTAGAGTTCATGGGACGTCACCGAGCTGAACGGAGAAGCCCGGTGGGTCAAAGCCCACAGATGAGCGTGGCAGAAGCAGGACCACAGGCAGCTCGCAGCGGCGATTCTGGATGCAACACCCGCAAGACAACGGGCCGGTGGTTTAAAGCGGCACTGTGGTGACTTAGAGCAGAGACGCGGGTGCTTGGTAATGAAGGCGACGACCGTGGCCATGGAAGATCGAAAACCGCGGTCTAGAGGCGAGGTGAACTAGCAGGTCGACGGAGGCGGCGCCGAGGAGCACTAAAACGGGGCGACTCATGGAGGAGTGGCAAGGTGGTTACACTGTAGTGGCGGGTTGAAGACGAATGCGGCGGCTCAGTGAGGGACAGCCGATTCGAGGCACACTGAGGCGGCCTGCCGGCGAGGCGCGGCTAAGCCAGCGTCAGGTTGAAGAGGAACGGGCTGTTGAATGCTTGACGTGGAGTACCCGCAATGGCAGGAAGAGCCACAATGGAGGAAGTAGATTCAATGGCGAAGGTGAGCCGGCGTGGGCGTGCTCTGAGACGGGTCGTGGCCAAGCAGCTCCAGGCGGCACCGTAGCAGAGGCGGGATAAGGCCAAGGCAATTTGACGAGGCTGCAACCGTGGAAATGGGAGGCCACGGCCGCGGTGGCAGAGGTAACTCGCTGCGGCACTGCTCCAAGTCAGGGGCGGTTCGCCCATGGCAGATCATGATGGCTCAAAGATGCAGAGGCGGTACCAGCAGGTCGACAACGGTGGCAGGCCGCTTAGCGCGGGATCAATGGAAATAGAAGGTGACCTGGCGCAGCGGCGGTTCATAAGTGCAGCGGCGGCGGCGGCAGGGCCCAGGCCGGCCGTAACGGTTTAGAGGCGAGTCACTGCGGCGGTTCAGCATCCCAGGCTGGTGATGCAGTGAGTCATAACAACGGTGGAGGTGACCCGGCTGGGGTGATTCATAAACCGGCCGCGGGCAGCGTGAGTCGGCCAGAGGCAAAGGCCGCAGCAGTGAAGGCATCTGGCGGCTAAAGGTGCGGGCAACGAGTAAGGCCGCGGTAGCGGCAGCGGCTCGACACAGCGGCCCAAGATGACCACTTTGAAACAGAGGTAAGGCCAAACTGGGGTTAGCAGCTTCTACACTCGAAGTGGCGTTGTGTGATGACGGTTGTAGTTTCCATCTCTAGTAGATTTGATTGATTCTCTGGGCTCGAACCTGAAGCATGGTCGCAATCTGCACTGTCTTTTGTTTGATCTCAGAGAGCCATATCAATTTAACTCCTGCAGGATTTGTACGGTACAAAGAGCAGGAGCCCCAACGTATTTAACCCTCTGTATTGTACGCGCGCGGGAAAACATATAGTCTGATCCAGCCGTTGTAAAACTTTGCAGTGGAATTCCTGAAGAATCTTTGACCCGGTGACTTGCTGTGCCGTATGAAGGTGAAAACTTCAACTTGTCTCAATCTAGTCTGGCACATGCTTTCTCAACGAGGTGGCTTGGTATGGCCACAGGAGCAGTGAGTCGACGAAGCGGGGGACCACGATGGCGGTTTGAGGCAAGGCGGCCGTGAGCGACTTGCAGCAGATATAAGCAGCGTGGTCAGAGCGGAGAGCGGCAGCGCCGGCTCGGCCACGGCGGCTTATGGCAGTAGAGGACGATAGAGACGAGCTGGTGTTGGAGTACAGTAGCCAGCGCGCCTCGGCGGGTCAACGGCGCAGGCGAACCAGGCGGGTCCACGGCAAAGGCGAGCTGCTGGCTTGGAGTTACCCCAGAAGCGAGGTAAGGCCGCAGTAGTGGCATGCCGTCAACTCGGAGGTAGCTCAGAGCGGTTCGGAGACAGCTGGGCAACTTAGCAGAACGACGCTTGGAGCGGTGGGTTAAAGCCATGGCGGGTTGACAGGGGTGGCGTCTTGACAAGGCGGAGGTGGGTCGCGGCGAACCTCGGCAGAAGAACAGACCGGCCCCAAGACAAGGTAGGCCTGGCTCGGAACGGCTTCGGGTGTAACTTGACGCACCACAACAGGGGCGACTTAGCAAAAAACGACACCGACCACTAGTTAAAAACCATCTTGACTCCACGCGTGACTCAACAAGTAGTAGTAATTAGCTCTTTTTGGCAGCGATTTAGAGGCCAAGTCGTGGTTGGTTTGACTCCGCTGTCACTTATGTCAGCGACCGTAGCAAATATTGATGCCTTCGGTTTCGAAGGATCACTGGATCCTCACTGACTTAACCCTAATTTCCCTTGAACTCAAAACCTCGCCCGGCATTAGATCCGACTGCTGTTTTAGACTGATAAACTCAAAACTGATGCAAATCTTTCCAAGTCGGTTTCTCTTCATCCGGAAAATTATGAACTTCTCGATCCCTGAGAAAAGATCCCTCCAAGAACTCATCAGCACCGTGCGCAGGCCCCACGGTGGGCGCCAACTGTCGTGGAATTGTCACGGCAGATTTCCTAGTGTGAGTACTTAGTCGTGAGGCCAACGCATCTATGTGGTAGCTTGAGAGGGGTTGATCGGAATCGAGAGACGCAACACAAGACAAGGATTTAGACAGCTTCGGGCCTCGGGAAACAACATCCGGTAACGATCCTACATGTTGTTTGTGGTTAGGTCTTATTATCATCATGAGGGAGTCGCTGTAAACCGGCTCTCCTAGTTATGTCTAGCCTTAAGATTCTCCTCTCTTCTCTTGGGGTGCCCTGCCCCTCCTTATATAAGTTGAAGGGGCGGGTCACATGTAGAGTCCATCTCGGACCAAGACTTAAACTATTCAGACTTCTCTTCATGGGCTTCTTAACATCTTGGGCTTCTTAACGTCTCGGGCTTATTAACCCCAAGTAACTCTGTCTGCTGGGTTATGACTGTCTGCCGGGTTACCATCTGACTTACCATCTGACTTATCATCTGTCGGGTATGATCTGACATAACATCTGCCGGGTTATGATCTGACTTAACATCTGCCGGTTTATGATCTGCTTAACATCTGCCTTATCATCTGCCTTAACATCTGCCGGGTTACGATCTGACTTAACATCTACCGGGTTATGATCTGACTTAACATCTGCATTAACATCTACTGGGTTATGATCTGACTTAACTGTCCCAGCTGGGTCATAACTTCCTCCGGGTCATATTGCGGGGTATATCCCCGACAGTGGTAGTTGTTTTGATCTTGCTGAAAAAATAGAAACTTTTGCGCCCAGGAAAATAATTTTAATTTGTTACAGAAGCGTGATTTTAATCTGATTCGTTTTTCACAAGATTGGTACACAAATTTCCCAGGTTGTCCTAATTTTTCAGAATTTTTGGAGTTATAGAAGTATTCTAGAGTTACCGATTACTTTAGGCTGTTCTGTTTTTGACAGATTCTGTTTCTATATGTTGTTTGCTTATTTTGATGAATCTGTGGGTAGTATCGGGGGGTATGAACAATGGAAAAGTCGGAATATATTAGATATTACACCAATATAAATGAAGAATGATTTCACAAATAACCAAAAGTGGTGATTTATTTTCTTATACTAACGGAACTTATGAGATTTTCTGTTGAGTTTGTGTTGTGAAGTTTTCAAGTTTTGGGTAAGGATTTGATGGACTATGGAATAAGGAGTGGCAAGAGCCTAAGATTGGGGATTCTCAAGGCACCCAAAGGTAATATTCAAGGAAAAACAAGAGCCTAAGCTAGGGGATGCCCCGGAAGGCATCCCCTCTTTCGACTTCGTCTATCAGTAACTTTACTCGAGGCTATATTTTTATTCACCACATGATATGTGTTTTGCTTGGAGCGTCTTGTATTATATGAGTCTTTGCTTTTTAGTTTGCCACAATAATACTTGTTGTACACACCTTTTGAGAGGGACACGCATGAATCTTGATTTATTAGAATACTCTATGTGCTTCACTTATATCTTTTCAGCTAGGCAATTTTGCTCTAGTGCTTCACTTATATCTTTTTAGAGCACTGATACGTCTCCAACGTATCTATAATTTATGAAGTATTCATGCCGTTATTTTATCATTCTTGGATGTTTTACAATCATTTTTAGCAACTTTATATCATTTTTTGAGACTAACCTATTGACCCAGTGCCCAGTGCCAGTTGCTGTTTTTTTGCTTGTTTTTTACATTACAGGAAATCAATATCAAATG
Organism: Triticum urartu; assembly: GCF_056163025.1. Lineage (NCBI taxonomy): Eukaryota > Viridiplantae > Streptophyta > Magnoliopsida > Poales > Poaceae > Triticum > Triticum urartu. The sequence continues at coordinate 362,112,933 of NC_141874.1, read as the reverse complement.
GAGTCCAAACACCGCGAAACTTTTTGTGGATTTTTTACTAGAAGACCAACAGTTGGCCAAAGAAGCACCTGGGTGGTGCCCCAAGGGGGCACAGCACACCAGGGCGCACCTGGGGGCCCAGGCGCGCCCAGGTAGGTTGTGCCCACCTCGGTGGACTCCCGCACCCCTTCTTTGCACTATAAATTCCCAAATATTCTGAAACCATTCGAGGTTAACCTAGATCAGAAATTCCACCGCCGCGGGGCTCCATAGCCACCGAAAACCAAGCTAGACCCGTCCCGGCACACTGCCAGAGGGGGGAATCATCTCCGGTGGCATCTTCATCATCCCGGCGGCCACCACGATGAGGAGGGAGTAGTCCACCCTCGGGGCTGAGGGTTTGTACCAGTAGCTATGTGATTAATCTCTCTCTCGTGATCCATATCATGGGCTTTGTTAATATAGTCGGATCATATGATGTTTCTCCCCTGTACACTATTGTTGTGATGAATTGAATCTTTACCCTTTGAAGTTTTGTGATGTCGGATTGAATGTTCATATTTGAGAACACATGATGTATGTCTTACGGTACGAATACTTGAGGTGATAATGGGGTATCATATTGATTCACTTGATATACGTTATGGCACTCAACTTGCGGATTCTCGCGCTGATATTGGGGTAATCTATCCATAGGGGTTGATGCATGTTTTTATTATCTTTTCTCTGATAGAAACTTTGGGGTCTCTTTGTAGTTCTTTGTGTGGATTGAGTATTATGAATATGAATATGCTTTGGTGTTATTCTAGTATGAACTCTAGGATAGATCGAACAGAAAAAATAGCTTTGCGATATTTTAGTACGAACTCTTGAATAGATCGAGCGGAAAGAATAGCTTTGAGGTGGTCTTGTACCCTACCAACAATTTCTATCTTTTTTTCTCCGCTAATAGGAACACGGGAGTGATTCTTTGTTGCACTTTGAGGGATAATCATATGATCCAACTATGTTAGCACTGTTGGGAGATTGCACTAGTGAAAGTACAGACTCTAGGCCTTGTTTTTAAGCATTGCAATACCGTTTTTGTGCCCGTTTACTATTTGCTACCTTGATGTTTTTATTTATTCAGATTATAAAAATATATTCGACCATCAATATTACACTTTTATCACCATCTCTTCGCCGAACTAGTGCACCTATACAATTTGCCATTGTATTGGGTGTGTTGGGGACACAAGAGATTTCTTCTATTTGATTGCAGGGTTGTTTGTGAGAGACTATCCTCATCCTACACATCTCACGGATTGATAAACCTTAGGTCATCCACTTGAGGGAAAATTACTACTGTCCTACAAAACTCTACGCTTGGAGGCCCAACACGTGTCTACAATAATAAAGTTGCGTAGTAGACATCATGCTCTTTTCTAGCACCGTTGCTGGGGAGGTGAGTGCTTGAAGGTATATCTTTAGATCTTGCAATTGAATATTTTAGTTTCTTTTTTTATCACTAGTTTGGTTTATAAAATGAAAACTACAAAAAATGGAATTGAGGTTGCATCATATTATTAATCATCTTTATAACATCTTTCTTGAAAATGATGGTTCAGAAAAATTGTGCTCAATTGTTAGAAGAAGAAGTCAATAAAATGTTTGGCACAAAATATTTGAATGATGAGCATGATTGCAATGTTGTTAGTATAAATTCTTTGAATATCCAAAATGCTAATGATGATTGCACAAGTCATGACAAAAATGTTTCTTATAACATGTCAATTTTTGCGGAGTGAATTGGGAATGCATTTGCACACCAAAAAGGGAAGATAGATTTTGTAAGAAGCATAAATATTTAGAAATGAAAAGTTGCAAGAGAGGCTAGATGGTTGTGCTGAAAGATGTAATTTTTTCTCCATGCTTGTGAACTTTGCAATGAATGTGGTCATTTAAATATCCAATGCAATTTGTTTCAATCAAATCGTGTCCAAAAATTGTGATAACTTGATTTCCCTTGAGCATCATAAAGAGCTTAGTCTTCTTTTGGGGTATGAAGAAATGAAACATATAACTAAGGGTTTCCTAAATCCCAAGAGATTTCTTGATTTTGATCTAGAGGAAATTTATATGTCTTGTACGGTAAATTGCATTGAGAATCCTTATATTGCCAACTATCTAAAGACAAGAAAACAAATAGAATATGAAGAGAGTACCAATGAAAGGGAAAATATTTCCCAATACCCTCCTAGTGTTTATTATGATGAATCAGGTAATGAGGAGGAGCTTCCTATCCAATCAATCTCTTCAACAAGAAGCTTGAAAGAATTAATTAAACCCACACATGATGTGGTGAAGAAGAAGAAAAGAAGAAAGAATAAAGGTAAGAAGGTATCTCTCCCAAATAATGTTGCTCCTATCACCATTGTGCCTCATGAAAGTGAATCAAATATGTTGATGGAGGATGATGATATTGAGTATGATTTTGTGATACCTACTACTTGTTGTAATGATTATGATTGGGAAGACAACGATATCCCTTATGACCTTGAAAATCTATTTAACACTTGCTTGGAAGAATATGATAATAATGTTTGCTATACTATTGGTGCCATTCATGCTATTGATAAGAATGGTTGTGATGACATGCAAAACCACAAGCTTGGGGATGCTATGTTTAATGAGTATGATATGTTTGAAGATTTATTTACTGAAAATAATGCTTGTCCTAAGCTTGGGGATGCTTTGCTTAATGAATATGATCCTTTGATTCCTTCTACTTTCGATAAGAAAATTTATTATGATGATAGAATGCCTCCTATTTATGATGATTACATTGATAAAAGTGAGTTTGGAGTCAACTCTAGGTAGTAGTGATCCCACTATTTTGGAGGGTGTTGAATCTTATTACAATATTGATGGAAGCGGATTTGGAGAGGTCATGACTCTATTTAGTGATACATCCACTATTTTGAAAGAGGTTTCAATTGACTTTTATAATGAAGTTGCTATCTATGATGATTATTATGATGACATCTATGCCATAAAGAGTGATAAATCTTCTATGTTTGAGCATCATGAAAAGAGTGATGTATGTGATAGTTATATTGTTGAATCCATTCATGATGTTTCTGAAAATTATTATGAGGAAGGAACTTATGCTCTTACATATCTCAATAATATCAAGTTTCTTCTCTATATGTTGATTGTTTTGAAGTTGCACTTGTTTTGCCTTCCCATCCTAGTTGATTCTTGTTCCCATAAGTTGTTTGCTCACAAAATCCCTATGCATAGGAAGTGGGTTAGACATAAATGTGCTACTTATATGCTTCATGATGCTCTCTTCATGTTTCAATTCTTATTTTTTACGCGAGCATCATTGAAATCATCATGCCTAGCTTAAAAGGCATTAAAGAAAAGCGCTTGTTGGGAGATAACCCAACACTTTTACCTACTGTTTTTGTGTGTTCACATTATTATGCTACCGTATTTATCATGTTTTATTGCTTTCGTTTCAATAAAGTGCCAAGTAAAGCCTTTAGGATCATGTTGGGTGATAGTTGATTTGATCTTGCTGAAAAACAGAAATGTTTGCGCTCACGAAAATAATTCTAGTTTTTAACCTCAGAGCGCTTTTGAGTTTATTCTTTTTGCACAAGATTAATATACAAATTGCTCACGTGGTCCTACTTTTTCAGAATTGTTGGAGTAGTGGAAGTATGGTTGGAGTACAGATTACTACAAACTGTTCTATTTTTGACAGATTCTGTTTTCAATGCATAGTTTGCTTGTTTTCTAGTTTCTATGGCTTATATTGCTCAATACAAATTGTGGAAATGCGAAAAATGCTCTTTAGAGCTCGGGCTCCATGGAGCCCGAGTTTGACTTGGTCGAAATTCAAACTTTCACGTTTCAATTTTTTTTTGAAAAAAATTACACACATACTTAGAGACATAAAGCATATGTGTGTAAATTTTCAGGACGAAACACATTAAAATGAGTTCTACACAAAAAGAACAAATCTAAGGCTTTTTAGTAGATGCACTATTCATCCTCAAATTCCATGAATTTGTCTTTTTTTACACAGATCGCATTTTAGGATATTTCATTCTTAAATTTTACATACATACACATAATATCCTTGTTTACTCGTATGATTTTTTTCCAGATTTTATTGAAATAGAAAAGTGCGAATTTTGAATTTTTCAAAAAATCTGGCCTCCATGGAGGCCGAGCTCCAAAAGGCCCTACTCGTGGAAATGATATGATATAGTAGGCATTGTGTGAGAATAATTATCAATCTTGTCTTTGGCAGTACCAAAAGTGGAATGGTTTGCTCTTTATCATACTAACCTATCTCACAAAGTTCCTTAAAGTTTTGTGTGATTGAAGTTTTCAAGTTTTGGGTGAGATGTCGATATGAGTAGAATAAGGAGTGACGATACTCTAACCTTGGAGATGCCCAAGGCACCCCAAGGTAATATTCAAGGAAGATCCAAGCAAGTAAGCTTGGGGATGCCTCGGAAAGCATCCCGTCTTTTGTTTCCAACATTATCGGTAACCTCACTAGGAGCTATGTTTTCATTCATCACATGATATGTGTTTTTCTTGGAGCATCATTTTCTTTTGCTAGGATTTGCTTGATGTTATTTAGAATAATATTTTGCATCTTTCTTTTCAATAAAAATATCAAGTATAGCCTTTGCCATGCTTATTTTGCAAGTCTACTTGTTGCTGTTTCAAAACAGAAAGTTTATCGATGTTGCAAAAATTCCCTAGAAAATTCAGAATGTGATAAAATGTTGATTTTTTTTGCAAAATGAGCCCTGATAAATTTCTACAGTTTGGCAAATGTTCATAACTTTTGGAGTTATGGAAGTACTGATACTCTTGAATTCTTTACAGACTATACTATTTTAGCAAATTGTTGTTATGTTTGCATTGTTTGCATATGTTTGCTTTTTTAATGATTCTATTTGAGGATAGGAGTATTAAATATGCAGAGGCATTTAATATGCAATATTGAATAATAATTTTAGTGGTTTGCTACAGTAGAGTATGATAAGGTTTTTGCATTGGTTTATACTAACTTATCTCACGAGTTCTTGTTGAGTTTTGTGTGGATGAAGCTTTTGAGATTTAGGAAAACCGTGATATGGGAGGAACTAAGGAGACACGAAAGCTCAAGCTTGGGGATGCCCAAGGCATCCCAAGATAATATTTCAAGAAGTCTCAAGCATCTAAGCTTGGGTATGCCCCGGTAGGCATCCCACCTTTTTTCTTCAACAATTATCGGTTAGTATCGGTTGAGCCTAAGTTTTTGCTTCTTCACCTAATGTGTGCTATCCTTGGATTGATATTTTATTTTGTTTTGCTTGCTGTTTTAATAAAGTACTTAGATTTGAAAGTTTTTAAATAAAATAGAGTCCTCAAATAGTTATCAGGGAGGCTAAGTAAGCGGCATTCACATCTCGTCAATGAAGCTCTTTTCTATAAAATTGCTCTTGTGCTTCACTTATATCCTATGAGTAAATTGTTGAATAAATTGAATTTCATGAAGTTGAAATCATATCATGCCTAGTGGTAGCTTAACATTGGGTTTAAAAGTGAAATCTTTTGAGGCTTGACAATCACAATATTGTTCATACAAGCTATTCACGAATAATTAGTATAAGGAAGAGACCTTTCACATATAAATATACTATCATGGAAATCTTTTGTGATTGTGAGCCCCCATCAAATATTATATGCCAAAATTGTTGACGTTGGACAAGGAATACAACGTAATGATTTATGTTTGTTCATATTCATATAGAAGTTATATTGTCATAGATCGTTCAACATGTGGTGCTTGCCCCCCATCTTTGCTAGCCAAAAATTCCGCACCAAGTAGAGATACTACTTGTGCATCCAAAAACCCTTAAACCCAAATCTTATTTTCAAGAGTCCACCATACCTACCTAAGGATTGAGCAAGATCCTTCAAGTAAGTTGTCATCGGTGCAATAAGGCAATAGAAATTGCTTCTAAAAGTGTGAGAGAAAATTGAGCGTTGTACGAACTTGTGATGGCAAAAGCGACGGACTGCATAATAAAGGTTGCTATCATAAGGGGCAATACAACGTGACGTTCTTTTGCACTAAGGGGTTGAGCATACAAACAAATAAGCGCATGGCAACCTCTGCTTACCTCTGTGAAGGGCCTATCTTTTACTTTTTAGTATTTACTTTTATGCAAAGAGTCAAAGTTTTTCTCTCTATTCCCTTTTATTTTCTCCTTTGGCAAGCATCATGTGGTGAGGAAAGATCTAGGCACATATGTCTAGTTGAATATGGGTAGCATGAGTTATTATTATTGACATCACCCTTGAGGTGAATACGTTGGGAGGTAAAACAATAAGCCTCTATCTTCTATGTGTCCGGTTGAAACGCTTTGCTCATGTGTACGCAGCGAGTGTTAGAAATCATAGAATACTATATGATGGTTGAGTATGTGGAGCTCTTACTTAAACTCTATTGAATAAGTTGAATTGCAATTTCTTGGTGACTAAGAACATAGGTTGTTGGGTTTCAAGAGAATTCATTGTTTGAACCTTAACAGGTGAATTGGTTGCCACTATAACATGAGAAGTTTTATAAGAAAGAATTGTTGTTATGATGCTAGGAAAAGTGATTGAAATTATCATTGATTAAACTTGTGCACTTTTCTAGCATTCACACTTCATAAATTATTTGTTTTATCATTTACCTACTCGAGGATGAGTAGGAATTAAGCTTGGGGATGCTGATACGTCTTCAACTTATCTATAATTTATTAAGTATTCATGCTGTTATTTTATCATTCTTGGATGTTTTACAATCATTTTATAGCAACTTTATATCATTTTTGGGACTAACCTATTGACCCAGTGCCCAGTGCTAGCTGTTGTTTTTTGCTTATGTTTTACATCGTAGGAAATCAATATTGAACGGAGTTCAAACACCACGAAACTTTTTGTGGATTTTTTTGGACCAGAAGACCAACAGTGGGCCAAAGAAGCACATGGGTGGTGCCCCGAGGGGGGCACAACCCACCATGGCACGCCTGGGGGCCCAGGCGCGCCCAAGTGAGTTGTGCCCACCTCGGTGGCCTCCCGCACCCCTTCTTTGCACTATAAATTCTCAAATATTCCGAAACCCTTCGGGGTTAACCTAGATCAGAAGTTCCGCCACCCCAGGGCTCCGTAGCCACCTAAAACCAATCTAGACCCGTTCCGGCACCCTGTCGGAGGGGGAATCATCTCCGATGGCCATCTTCATCATCCCAGCGGCCACCACGATGAGGAAGGAGTATTCCACCCTCGGGGCTGAGGGTTTGTACCAATATCCATGTTATTAATCTCTCTCTCTCTCGTGATCTATATCATGGGCTTTGTTAATATAGTCAAATCATATGATGTTTCTCCCCTGTACACTCTTGTTGTGATGAATTGAATCTTTACCCTTTGAAGTTTTGTCATGTCGGATTGAATGTTCAGATTTGAGAACACATGATTTATGTCTTGCGGTATGAATACTTGAGGTGACAATGGGGTATCATGTTGATTCGCTTGATATACGTTATGGCACTCAACTTGCGGATTCCCGCGGTGATATTGGGGTAATCTATGCATAGGGGTTGATGCACGTTTTTATTATCTTTACTCCAATAGAAACTTTGGGGTCTCTTTGTAGTTCTTTGTGTGGATTGAGTATTATGAATATGAATATGCTTTGGTGTTATTCTAGTACAAACTCTAGGATAGATCGAACAGAAAAGAATAGCTTTACGTTATTTTAGTACGATCATCTCTTGAATAGATCGAGCGGAAAGAATAGCTTTGAGGTGGTCTCGTACCCTACAAACAATTTCTATCTTTTGTTCTCCGCTAATAGGAACTCGGGAGTGATTCCTTGTTGCACTTTGAGGGATAATCATATGATCCAACTATGTTAGAATTGTTGCACTAGTAGAAAACAGGGCTATGGTCCAGGCCGGCTCAGCCCATTAATCCCGGTTCAGTGTAGAACCGGGACTAATGTGGGCATTGGTCCCGGTTCGTGAGCTCAGGGGGCCGGCCATACCACGTGGGCCATTGGTCCCGGTTCATCTGGACCTTTTGGTCCCGGTTGGTGGGACGAACCGGGACCAATGGGCCTCGCTCCTGGCCCACCACCATTGGTCCCGGTTGGTGGCCTGAACCGGGACCAAAGGCTCCCCTTTAGTCCCGGTTCTTGCCACAAACCGGGACCAATGGGGTGCCTATATATACCCTCGCCCGCGAGCAGAGCACTCCAGTGCTCTGTTTTTCTCTGGCCGGCAAGGGGAGGGGTTTGTGGTGCTCTAGCCACACTACTTAAACTTTCTCCTCTCGAAGCTCGACCTCCAAGCTCCATTTTCCTCGAGATTTGTCTAGATTTAGCGGTCCGTCATGCCCCGTCCCCGTCATCACCGCCGTCGATCACCCGCGCTGATCTCATCACCGACACCACCGTGGTGAGCCTCTTGTTCTTATCTTCTTTTTGAAAGGAAAAATATTCTTACTTGTCTGTTTAGATAGATACTTGTATCATTTTCTTACATTTATTATTGCATCTTATATAGTGCGATGGTTTTGGTATCCGCCCCCGTCGGCCCTCGTCCTGTCTATGATTCGGATTTGGTATGTATATTATCTTCATAACTATTGGTTCATTTATTGTTTATGAAAATTATGCCGACCAACGTGACATAGATTTTATTTATCTAGGATGTATGTGAATCGGAAATGCCAACCGACCCTATTGTCGAGAGGTTAAATTTAGTTGAAGAAGAAAACAATTTGTTGAAGGAAAAAATAAGAAAAATTGAGGAGGAGAAGATGATATTGGAGTTGCATGTTGCGGATGTCGTCGATGATCACAAGATCAAGATGGATGCAATGCGCTTGAAGATTAGAAAGATTAGAAAATATGCCATTCATACCGAGGCTTGGTATCATTATGCCGTTGGATCAATTGTTACCTTGGTTGCGATTATGATCGCATTTGTTTTCACATTGAAATGTTTTACATAGTTTCAATGTATGGTTTAATTAATTAGATGCTCTGGAGAGCTATATGTTGTTAGATGAGAACTATGTATGCACTTTGGTTTTAATGTGATGATGAACTTCTATTAATTTGGACACTTAATTATATATAATGCACGCAGATGAACCGGCAATGGATGTACGGTGACAGACACACCCGCGAGTACATTAAGGGCGTGCATGAGTTTCTCGATGCGGCTAAGGCAAACAAGCAGAATGGTTTTATGTGTTGTCCATGCACTGAATGTGGGAATACAAGGTCTTACTCTAACCGGAAAATCCTTCACTCCCACCTGCTTTACAAGGGTTTCATGCCACACTATAATGTTTGGATGAGGCACGGAGAAATAGGGGTTATGATGGACGACGGCGAAGAAGAAGAGTACGATGACAACTATTTGCCCCCTGAATACGGTGATGCTGCAACGGGGGGAGCTGGTGAAGATCAAGAGGAAACAGACGATGTGCCCAATGATGCTGCCACGGGTGAAGCTGCTGAAGATAAAGAGGAACCAGACGATGTGCCCGATGATGATGATCTCCGCCAGGTCATTGTCGATGCAAGGACGCAATGCATTAGTCAAAAAGAGAAGCTGAAGTTCGATCGCATAATAGAGGATCACAAAAAAGGGTTATACCCCAATTGCGAAGATGGCAACACAAAGCTCGGTACCGTACTGGAATTGCTGCAGTGGAAGGCAGAGAATGCTGTGGCTGACAAAGGATTTGAGAAGCTACTGAAAATATTGAAGAAGAAGCTTCCAAACGATAACGAATTGCCCGACAGTACATACGCAGCAAAGAAGGTCGTATGCCCTCTAGGATTGGAGGTGGAGAAGATACATGCATGCCCTAATGACTGCATCCTCTACCGCGGTGCCTACAAGGATCTGAACGAATGCCCGGTATGCGGTGCGTTGCAGTATAAGATCAGACGAGATGACCCTGGTGATGTTGACGGCGAGCCCCTCAGGAAGAGGGTTCCTGCGAAGGTGATGTGGTATGCTCCTATAATACCACGGTTGAAACGTCTGTTCAGAAACGAAGAGCATGCCAAGTTGATGCGATGGCACAGTGAGAACCAAAAGAAAGATGGGAAGTTGAGAGCACCCGCTGACGGGTCGCAGTGGAGAAAAATCGAGAGAAAGTACTGGGATCAGTTTGCAAAGGACCCAAGGAATGTATGGTTTGCTTTAAGCGCGGATGGCATTAATCCTTTCGGGGAGCAGAGCAGCAATCACAGCACCTGGCCCATGACTCTATGTATGTATAACCTTCCTCCTTGGATGTGCATGAAGCGGAAGTTCATTATGATGCCAGTTCTCATCCAAGGCCCTAAGCAACCCGGCAACGAAATTGATGTGTACCTAAGGCCATTAGTTGAAGAACTTTTACAGCTATGGAATGGAAACGGTGTACGTACGTGGGATGAGCACAGACAGGAGGAATTTAACCTTAAGGCGTTGCTGTTCGTGACCATCAACGATTGGCCCGCTCTCAGTAACCTTTCAGGACAGACAAACAAAGGATACCACGCATGCACGCACTGTTTAGATGACACTGAAAGTATATACTTGGACAAATGCAGGAAGAATGTGTACCTGGGCCATCGTCGATTTCTTCCGACCAACCATCAATGTCGAAAGAAAGGCAAGCATTTCAAAGGCGAGGCAGATCACCGGAAGAAGCCCGCCATGCGCACCGGTGATCACGTGCTTGCTATGGTCAATGATTTACACTACGTAATCTTTGGAAAGGGTCCCGGTGGATTAGCTGTTCCGAATGATGCTGAGGGTCACGCACCCATGTGGAAGAAGAAATCTATATTTTGGGACCTACCCTACTAGAAAGACCTAGAGGTCCGCTCCTCAATCGACGTGATGCACGTGACGAAGAACCTTTGCGTGAACCTGCTAGGCTTCTTGGGCGTGTATGGGAAGACAAAAGATACACCTAAGGCACGAGAGGACCTGCAACGTTTGCACGAAAGAGACGGCATGCCTCCGAAGCAGTATAAAGGTCCTGCCAGGTACGCTCTTACGAAAGAAGAGAAAGAAATCTTCTTTGAATGCCTGCTCAGTATGAAGGTCACGACTGGCTTCTCGTCGAATATAAAGGGAATAATAAATATGCCAGAGAAAAAGTTTCAGAACCTAAAGTCTCATGACTGCCACGAGATTATGACGCAACTGCTTCCGGTTGCATTGAGGGGGCTTCTACCGGAAAATGTCCGATTAGCCATTGTGAAGCTATGTGCATTCCTCAATGCAATCTCTCAGAAGGTGATCGATCCAAAAATCGTACCAAGGCTAAGGAGTGATGTGGCACAATCTCTTGTCAGTTTCGAGCTGGTGTTCCCACCATCCTTCTTCAATATCATGACGCACGTCCTAGTTCATCTAGTCGACGAGATTGTCATCCTGGGGCCCGTATTTCTACACAATATGTTCCCCTTTGAGAGGTTCATGGGAGTCCTAAAGAAATATGTCCATAACCGCGCTAGGCCAGAAGGAAGCATCTCCATGGGCCATCAAACAGAGGATGTTATCGGGTTTTGTGTTGACTTCATTCCTAGCCTTAACAAGATAGGTCTCCCTAAATCGCGGTATGAGGGGAGACTCACTGGAAAAGGCACTCTGGGAAGAGACTCAATAATATGCAGGGACGGATATTCTTGGTCTCAAGCACACTACACAGTTCTACAGAACTCTACCTTGGTGACCCCGTATGTCGATGAACACAAGAACAGTCTGCGCTCCAAACACCCGGAGCAGTGCGACGACTGGATTACATGTGAACACATCAGGACTTTCAGCAGTTGGTTGGAAACACGTCTCAGAGGTGACAACACTGTTTGTGATGAGTTGTACTTGTTGTCCAGGGGACCATCTTTGACTGTATTGACTTACAAAGGATACGAGATAAATGGGAATACATTTTACACGATCGCCCAAGATCAAAAGAGCACCAACCAAAACAGCGGTGTCCGCTTTGATGCAGCAACCGAGAGCGGAAAGGACACATATTATGGTTACATAGTGGACATATGGGAACTTGACTACGGACCTGATTTTAAGGTCCCTTTGTTTAAGTGCAAATGGGTCAATCTGTTAGGCGGCGGGGTACAGGTAGACCCACAGTACGGAATGACAACAGTGGATCTGAAAAATCTTGGGTACACTGACGAACCGTTCGTCCTAGCCAATGATGTGGCACAGGTTATCTATGTGAAGGACATGTCTACCAAACCGAGAAAAAGAAAAGATAAGGAAGCGAATACATCATACGATGAGCCAAAGCGCCACATAGTTCTTTAAGGAAAAAGGGACATCCTGGGAGTGGACGGCAAGACAGACATGTCTGAAGATTATGAAAAGTTTCATGAAATTCCTCCCTTCAATGTCAAGGCTGACCCAAGCATCCTGATAAACAATGAAGATTATCCATGGTTACGGTGCAATAAGCAAATGACACAAGCGAAGAAAAAGTGAACACTTTCTCCCGCAATAAGCAAATGCTATGTGGGTCAAATTATGATACCATCCCAACTTTCAACTTTTTCAGAGTTCATTTGAAATGCTTTCATGTCTTTTGGTTCGAAACTTTGATACTTCGAAAGTGATTGTCCATTTTGTACACGAAGTGCATCAAGTTTTTGTCGTAACCCTCTCTACTTTTTGGAACATGCTATGTGGGTGAAATGATGATACCATGCCAACTTTCAACCTTTTCAGAGTTCATTTTGAAATGCTTTCCAATTTCAGAGTCATTTAGCTCAAGGAATGAATTAATAGCAAACAGAATGAACTACAAAACTTTTATGAAAATAAAACAATCAATTAAAATATTATGTTATGATCAACTAAAATAAAACTATAATATTCTTCAATAGCAAAAAGAATATAATTTGTGTGACCTAAAATCAAACTATAAGTATTTAATTGTAAGTATAAATAAAAAATAAATAGCAAAGAAGAAAAAAATTCTAATTTTATAGTAAAGTTATTCATAAACTAGTGATTCACACAAATTTTTAAAAATTCAAATTTAAACTATTTAAAATTTAAAACTAATGGCACTAACAGAAAGTTTATAATTTTTGTGACCTAAAAGCAAAAAGAAATCACTAAAAAATAGTAAGTATTTAGTTTTAAGTAGAAATAAAAAAATAAAAAACCAAAAAATATAGAAATCAAAAAGAAAAAACCAAAAAAAAATGCCACCAACTGGGCCTCCACGGCCTGAATACGACTAGAAACCCTACATGGGCCAGGATTCAGGCCCGCAGAAGGCCCAATAGGCCCACATGCAAAGCAGTATCAAATTAGGCCCATAGGCCTGCTATTCAGAGGAGTTCGAGAGGGAGGAGGCAGTAGAGGTTATAAACCAGTGCCGGGCGCTCTCAACTAGCGATGTGGGACTAAACTTTTGGGCGCGGGCAGCACAAGGGCATTGGTCCCGGTTGGTGGCACCAACCGGGACTAAAGGGGGCATTGGTCACGGTTCGTGGCACCAACCGTGACCAATGCCCCCCTTTAGTCCCGGTTGGTGCCACCAACCGGGACCAATGGGCTTCGCTTCCCGCCCTTTGGGCTGCCGAAAAGAGGCCATTGGTCCCAGTTCGTGGCACCAACCGGGACTAATGCCCACCTTTAGTCCCGGTTGCTGCCACGAACCGGGACTAAAGCCTCTGCTATATAAGGCCACACTTTGGAATTTTTCATTCTCATCTTGCAGTTGCAGTTGCCGACACCGCCAGGCTGCCCCGACGCCGCCCGCCCCCATTGTCGCCGTCGCCCGCGACGCGCGCCGCCCCGGCCCGCCCCCGTCGCCGTCGCCCTCGTCCCTGCCCCCGTCGCCGCGCCCCCGTCGCCGTCGCCAAGCTCAAGCTCAAGGAGGAGCTCGATGAAGATCTTGTCCTTTGTGTTGTTTCGTTCTAGTTGATCAGTAGTGGAGCCCAGTTGGGGTCGATCAGGAATCTGTGTAGCATTTGGGGTAGTCTTCTTTCATTTTGGTTCCGTAATCGGACCTTGATTGTATCTGATTGATGTAATGCTTTATTCATGTAATTGTGTGAAGTGGCGATTGTAAGCCAAATATGTATCTCTTTCCCTTATGTATTACATGGGTTGCGTGAAGATTGCCTTAGTTGCGACATTGCTTTCAATGCGGTTATGCCTCTAAGTCGTGCTTCGACACGTGAGAGATATAGCCGCATCGAGGGCGTTACAACCCTACCGAATGCCCACAAACGATCTAGAAGAGATCAAGAAGAAGATTAAGAAGTTGTTGGAGAAAGGTTATATTCGAAGGAGTTCATCACCATGGGGAGCCCCAGTGCTTTTGGTTGAGAAGAAGGATAAGTCTCTAAGAATGGTTGTTGATTATAGTGTGTTGAATGGAGTGACAATTAAGAACAAGTACCCCCTGCCGATGATCAATGATTTATTTGACTAGTCGACAGGAGCTAAAGTGTTTTTGAAGATCGATCTGCGATCAGGATATCACTAGCTGAAGATTCGAGAGAAGGATATACCTAAGACAGCTTTCACCACAAGGTACGGGCTTTATGAGTATACGGTCATGTCTTTTGGATTGACTAACGCCCCTGCCTATTTCATGAGTATGATGAGCAAGGTGTTCATGGAGTTCTTGGATAAGTTCGTTGTGGTGTTCATTGATGATATCTTGGTATACTCGAAGAGTGAAGAGGAGCACAAGGAACATTTACGTTTAGTTCTCGGGAAGCTCAGGGAACATCAGTTGTATGCCAAGTTCAGCAAATGTGAGTTTTGGTTGAAGGAAGTTGGATTCCTTGGACATGTTCAGTCAGTCACTGAGTGGTTGGCACCCACCTTAGTTGGAGAGATCCGCAGTTTTCTTGGACTCACAGGATACTATTGGAGTTTATTGAGAATTTCTCTAAGATAGGAAAGCCTATGACGACACTGTTGAAGAAGGACACTAAGTTCCATTGGACTAAAGAATGTGAAGCAAGTTTCCAGGAGTTGAAGAAACGTTTGACTACAACCCCAGTGCTGATTCTGCCGGATATACACAAGGACTTCCAAGTGTATTGCGATGCTTCACGCTTAGGACTTGGAGGAGTACGAATGCAAGACGGAAGAGTGGTTTTGTATGCCTCACGACAACTGAAACCGCATGAGTTAAATTATGCCACGCATGATTTGGAGTTAGCAGCTGTGGTGCACGCGCTCAAGACCTGGAGACATTTTCTCATTAGAAACATTGCGATGTATACACGGATCACAAGAGTTTGAAGTACATCTTCACACAGAAGGAGCTGAACCTCAGGCAGAGGATATGGTTAGAACTCATAAAGGATTATGATATGAAGCTGCATTATCATCCATGAAAGGCCAATGTCGTAGCAGATGCTTTGAGCCGTAAGAGTTATGTCAACACCCTCGTAAGCGAAGGGATGCCAAAGGAGTTAGCCGAGGATCTTAGGGAACTTCGATTGGAAATAGTTCCTAAAGGGTTTGTGGCAAAGTTGGAGGTTAAATCAACACTATTGGAAAAGATTCGAGAAGCTCAGAAGGATGACAATGATATCACTGAGATAAAGGAGAAGATGAGTGTAGGGAAAGCCAAAGGGTTTAGTGAGGATGAGCACGGAACCTTGTGGTTTGAGGACCGTATATATGTGCCCAATAATGCAGAGATCATGAAGTTGATATTATAGGAAGCTCATGACTCGCCATACTCGATACACCCTGGAAACACCAAGATGTATTTGGATTTGAAGGAGTGTTTCTGGTGGAATGGTATGAAGAAGGATATTGCCAAGTATGTAGCCATCTGTGATGTATGTCAGAGAGTGAAGGCAGAACATCAGAAGCCAGCAGGATTGCTACAACCTATGCCGATACCCGAATAGAAGTGGGATAAGCTTGGCATGGATTTTATCACCGGATGGCCCAGGACGAAATCAGGATATGATTCTACATGGGTAGTAGTTGATCGCTTGACGAAAGTGTCTCACTTTATCCCCGTAAAAACCACGTATACAAGTGCGAAGTTGGCCAAGATATACATGACCAGGATCGTATGTCTGCATGGAGTTCCGAGGACCATCGTGTCAGATAGAGGAACGCAGTTTACTTCAAAATTTTGGCATCAGTTGCACCTGACCTTGGGTGCCATACTGGAGTTCAGTACAACTTTTCATCCGCAGACAAATGGAAAGACTGAGAGAGTCAATCAGATTCTGGAGGACATGTTGAGAGCTTGTGCATTAGACTACGGATCTAGTTGGGATGATAATTTGCCCTACGCAGAGTTCTCATACAACAACAGCTACCTGGCCAGTTTGAAGATGGCACCATTCGAAGCATTGTATGGGAGAAGATGCAGAACACCGTTGATGTGGGATGAAGTTGGAGACCGCCAGTTGTTTGGACCAGATTTGATTAAGGAATCCGAAGAGAAGGTTAAACTAATTCGAGATAGACTGAAGGAAGCTCAGTCTCTACAGAAGAGTTATGCAGATTCAAAACGCAAGGAGGTAGTCTATGAAATTGGAGACAGAGCGTATCTGCGAGTGTCACCTCTTCGAGGTGTTAAACGTTTTGGTGTTAAGGGGAAATTAGCCCCGAGATTTGTGGGACCGTACCATGTTCTGGAATGCATGGGAGAAGTTGCCTACAAGTTGGAGTTACCCGAAGGACTGCCAGGAGTACATGATGTGTTTCATGTTTCCTAGTTGAAGAAGTGTCATGCGGAGATGGCCGAGATTCCTCTGAGAGATACAGTGCCCCTGGAAGCAATTCAGTTGGACAGTGATTTGATGTATGAGGAGAAGCCTGTCAAGATTCTAGAGTTTGCTAGCCGAGTTACTCGCAGCAAGGTTATCAAATTTTGTAAAGTTCAGTGGAGCCACCATACCGAGGATGAAGCCACCTGGGAACGAGAGGATGATCTTCGCAAAAACCACCCACACCTATTTCCTAGCCAACCCAAATCTCGAGGGTGAGATTCATCTTAAGGGGGGTAGGTTTGTAACATCCCAAATTTTCAATTTGGAATGTTATACGTAGGTCATTCATGCATATCATATTTTATTTGCTTTTCATTTTGTGATTCTCGAAATTCTAAGCAACTCAAGGACCCTCGGAGAGAGTTGGGGATTTCATGGTTTTCATATTTGAATTTTATCAAATATCGAAACGAGGATCGGTCGTTTTATTATTTTTCTCTCCAAAAATATTTCATATTAAAATATATGAGAGGAGATAATATGACTTCTCCAAAATAAGCAAAATATTGGTGGAAAAAATATATTAAAATCAACCTTTTGATTTTATTCGGATTTTATTGCTATTTTTATTTGCATAGGAAAAAATACGCATTTTCAAAAATTGCATTTTAGGCCAAGAAAATGTTCACCTTGTTCTAAATATTCTATTTAGACGGTGAAAATTTGTTTTGGTATTTTTTATTTTTTTTTATTTTTTTCTAGGATTTCTTTTCGGCGGAATATGTTTAAAAAAAGAGGAAGCCCGCCGGACCAAACTGGGTCGCGGCCCAGCTGGCCCAGCCAGCCCCGCGCCGCCGTCGTCTTCGAGCCGGACTCCTCGAGGGAGTCCGAGCCGCCGCCGCCATGGCCTCGCCCGCTCCCGCAAGCCGCCTCCCCTCCCCCTTTAAAAGCCGGTCCCGCCCCCCCCCTTGGAGCCCTAAGCTGCCACCGCCTCCAGCCCCCGCAAGCCGCGCCACCAGCCCGCCGCCTCGCGCTGCCGCACGCCGCCGCTTGCCGCCTGCTGCTGCGCCGCCGCCAAGCCCTGCCGTGCCGACCTCCGCCGCCCCAGGCTGCACCCCGCCGTCGCCCGCGCCGCCGCCCGCTCGCCGAAAGCCGCCGGAGCCGCGCCGGAGTTTGAATCTCACCGTTCGGTTTTTTTTCGGTTTATGTAAAAACCGCCGTTTTAAAAAAAACCCTAGTTACGTTTTTTAGACCGATTCGTTGGTTTTCTCGGTTTAGTTTATTCAACGGACGTTCGTCCGTACGTTCATTTTAACGAACGGTTTTCGCCCGTTAGTCACAGACAACGAACGTTCGTTCGTTATCCTGTTCGTCCATTTTTCTTTTTCTCGGGTTTTTCGTGATTATTTTCGATCGCGATTTCTGATCCGATTTTTGTTTTAGTTTTTCTTTTCGCTCATTTATCGGAATTAGGCGATTCAAGCGCCTAGATCTTTGTCTCGAAGCCCTCTTTCCGTTTAACCAACTTGAACAAGATTTTGGTACTGTAAAATTTGACTTCAGTCCAGATCAGTAACCAGATCTTGTTTCTTTCGCATTTTGTGTTTTGTTACTCCGTTTGTTTGATTCTTTTTGCAAACCGGAGTTCTTAAGTTGAAGTTTCTCGTTAGATCTTCTTATTTGAGTTTTACCCGTGCATCTTTGTTTGATTGCTTATGTATGCTATTGTTTGTCTGCGATAGAACACTGGGAGTGCGAATCATGCTACTACGAGTCTCTAGGTTTCACGGATCATCAGCAAGGCAAGTAACACTGTGATCATACCCCTTTATTACCTAGTTTTTTATGCATTAGTTCCAATCCTCAAACACTGCATGATTAGGATGTGATTAACTTATGGGTTTGGGAAGTAGATGATGAGGTAGAACCTAATACCTGTTTTACTATCAAACCCTCGGGAGTTACCTCTACGTTACTTATATTGCTATGCTATGCTTGTAGACGTGGTTTGGGTTTGAGTGTATCCATGACAGATGTGAGATTGTTAATTAATGGTTCAACTTAAAGTGGAAACTTTAATACACATCTGGGTGGATTGCTTGTTTGGGCACCTGGAGAATCTGGTGTTGTCCTAGGATATCCTAGAGTACCCGTGTGATCATCCTACGGTCCGCCACCCAGGCTCAAAGGGATCTTAAGAATTACTCATGCTAGAAACTTCCGTGTGCAGCCACAAGCCATTATGGGCTCTGGCATAGTATGAGTAAGTTGTGTGACCTCTTTCAGTGGGCTAGCAGATGTAGAGGGAAAGTAGGTGTAACTGTCCACCCAGAGTAAAGAGTAAATGCTTCTGAAAGACTGTGTCTCGGTCATTCGTTTCTCAAACATCATGTAGTATGAGAAATCCAACGGAGGAGATCGAGTCTTGTGGGGAAAAGTGCACAAACCTCTGCAGAGTGTACAATCTAATCATGGTTAGCCGTGTTCCCGGTTATGGACATCTTGAGTATCTAGTACTTGGATTTTCCTATTGTATCTCATCACTCTAAATTAATTTGTTGGGTTAATGAACTACTTTAATTGGGATTAAGTTGGAGGAACCTTCTCAGTGTTGTTTCAACTACCATGATAGTTAAAATAAAACTTATTCCTTTGTTGTAGGGAAAATTGGCTTTTCACAAAAAAACATTATAACCATACAACCTCCACCAGCCAAATATGCATATAGTGTTAGCATTATTTCTGTTCATTGCTCTATTGTGTTACATTGCCAGCATATTCCATGTGCTGACCCGTTTTCGGGCTGCAACATATCACATTGCAGACTTTTCAGACGAGGAGTAAGGTTCGCTAGATCGTTGCCGTGTAGCTCAGCTATGCCGTTGGAGTTGATGGACTCGCTTTATCTTCCAAGCCTTCCGCTATTATCATATTAGATGTCCTTAAGCCATATTTATTGTGATAAGTTCTCTTTTGGAGACATTCGATGTAATAAGTGTGTGATTGCTACTCTGTTATAAATCCTTCGAGTACTGTGTGTGTCAACATTACCGATCTAGTGATGACACTGAAGCACAGAGACTTAACCGTTTGAGGTTGGGTCGCTACACCTGGGAAATGCTAGCCAATCCAAAAAAGTAAAAGAGAAAGGAAATCTACAAAGAGAGGAAAAAACTAGTGAGGGTGATGGCACCGGTCTAGCCGTAGAAGCGCTGAAGCCGAGCTACATTCCATGGGTTCAGTTCAAGGTGATTGTCCGTTGGGTTGCAGAGGCGATACGCTCGTCCTGCAAGCACCTCATCAATTATGAAGGGACCCTCCCTTTTAGGTGAGAGCTTATTCTTATGCTTCCCCGGGAGGTGTAAAATGAGTTCGCCCACATTATATGCCTTCGCCCGAACTTCCCTACTTTGGTAGCGTCGGGCCTGCTGTTGATAAAAAGTAGAGTGGGTCCGAGCTATATCGCCTCTCCTTCCAGTGCATCCAGGTCATCCTGCCGATCTAGCTCAGCCTCCTTCTCTTCGTACATGCGCACTTTGGGCGCGTCATGGATGAGGTCACAGGGGAGGACTGCTTTTGCCCCGTATACCATAAAAACGGTGTGTATCCCATTGATCGATTAGGGGTGGTGCGCAGGCCCCACAATACGGAGTCAATGGCAGTCAGATTCTTTCAGGGAACGGACCAGTCGGGGTTTAATGCCTCTTAGGATGAGTCCGTTGGCCCGTTCGACCTGTCCATTGGTTTGTGGGTGATATCTGAGGCATAATCGAGCTTAATGCCCATGTTAGCGCACCAGTCCTTTACCTTCTGGGCCATGAAATTGGATCCATTGTCCGTTATTATGATGTATGGGACACCCTAATGGTGGACCACGCCGGATATAAAGTCGATGACCAGTCCAGACTCGGCTTAAGTTACTGGGTTTCGCCTCAATCCACTTAGTGAATTTGTCGACCATGACTAGTAGATATTTCTTTTTCTTGGTCCCCCCTTTAAGTTGTCCAACCTGAAGGAAATATGCCCTAGAGGCAATAATAAAGTTGTTATTTATATTTACTTATATCATGATAAATGTTTATTATTCATTCTAGAATTGTATTAACCGGAAACTTAGTACATGTGTGAATACATAGACAAACAAAGTGTCACTAGTATGCCTCTACCTGACTAGCTCGTTGATCAAAGATGTTTAAGTTTCCTAGCCATGGACAAAGAGTTGTCATTTTATAAACGGGATCACATCATTAGAGAATGATGTGATTGACTTGACCCATCCGTTAGCTTAGCACTTTGATTGTTTAGTTTACTGCTATTGCTTTCTCCATAACTTATACATGCTCCTATGACTATGAGATTATGCAACTCCCGAATACCGGAGGAACACTTAGTGTGCTATCAAACGTCACAACATAACTGGGTGACTATAAAGATGCTCTACAAGTGTCTCCGATGGTGTTTGTTGAGTTGGCCTAGATCGAGATTAGGATTTGTCACTCCATGTATCGGAGAGGTATCTCTAGGCCCTCTCGGTAATGCGCGTCACTATAAGCCTTGCAAGCAATGTAACTAATGAGTTAGTTACGGGATGTAGCATTACGGAACGAGTAAAGAGACTTGCCGGAAAGGAGATTGAACTAGGTATTAAGATACCGACGATCGAATCTCAAGAAAGTGACATACCGATGACAAAGGGAACAACATATGTTGTTATGCAGTTTGACCGATAAAGAACTTCGTAGAATATGTAGGAACCAATATGAGAATCCATGTTCCGCTATTGGTTATTTACCGGAGATGAGTCTCGGTCATGTCTACATAGTTCTTAAACCCGCAGGGTCCGCACGCTTAATGTTCGGTGACGATCGGTATTATGAGTTTATGTGTTTTGATGTAACGAAGGTAGTTCGGAGTCCCGGATGTGATCACGGACATGACGAGGAGTCTCATAATGGTCGAGACATAAAGATTGATATATTGGAAGCCTATGGTTGGACATCGGAATGGTTCTGGATGAGTTCGGGCATTTACCTGAGTACCGGGAGGTTACCGAAACCCCCGGGGAGTATATGGGCCTTATTGGGCCTTAGTGGTAAAGAGGAGAGGAAGGGAAAGGTGGAGGGTGCCCCCCTAGCCCAATCCGAATTGGGTGGGCGGCCGGCCCCCCTTCCTTCCTTCTCTCTTCTCTCCTACTCCTACTAGGGAAAGGGGGGAATCCTACTCCAAGTGGGAGTAGGACTCCCCCTAGGGCGCGCCATAGAGAGGGACGGCCCTCCCCTCCTCCACTCCTTTATATACGGGGGAGGGGGGCACCCCATAGACATACAAGTTGATCTCTTAGCCGTGTGCGGTGCCCCCTCCACAGATTTCCACCATGGTTATATCGTTGAAGTGCTTAGGCGAAGCCCTGCGTCGGTAACTTCATCATCACCGTCATCACGCCTTCGTGCTAACGAAGCTCTTCCCCGACACTCAGCTGGATCTAGAGTTCATGGGACGTCACCGAGCTGAACTAAGAAGCCCGGTGGGTCAAAGCCCACAGATGAGCGTGGCAGAAGCAGGACCACAGGCAGCTCGCAGCGGCGATTCTGGATGCAACACCCGCAAGACAACGGGCCGGTGGTTTAAAGCGGCACTATGGTGACTTAGAGCAGAGGCGCGGGTGCTTGGTAATGAAGGCGACGACCGTGGCCATGGAAGATCGAAAACCGCAGTCTAGAGGCGAGGTGAACCAGCAGGTCGACGGAGGCGGCGCCGAGGAGCACTAAAACGGGGCGACTCATGGAGGAGTGGCAAGGTGGTTACACTGTAGTGGCGGGTCGAAGACGAATGCGGCGGCTCAGTGAGGGACAGCCGATTCGAGGCACACTGAGGCGGCCTGCCGGCGAGGCGCGGCTGAGCCAGCGTCAGGTTGAAGAGGAACGGGCGGTTGAGTGCTTGATGTGGAGTACCCGCAGTGGCAGGAAGAGCCACAATGGAGGAAGTAGATTCAATGGCGAAGGTGAGCCGGCGTGGGCGTGCTCAGAGATGGGTCGTGGCCAAGCAGCTCCAGGCGGCACCGTAGCAGAGGCGGGTTAAGGCCAAGGCAATTTGACGAGGCTGCAACCGTGGAAATGGGAGGCCACGGCCGCGGTGGCAGAGGTAACTCGCTGCGGCACTGCTCCAAGGCGGGGGCGGTTCGCCCACGGTAGATCATGATGGCTCAAAGCAGCAGAGGCGGTACCCGCGGGTCGACAACGGTGGCAGGCTGCTTAGCGCGGGATCGATGGAAATAGAAGGTGACCCGGCGCAGCGGCGGTTCATAAATGCAGCGGCGGCGGTGGCAGGGCCTAGGCCGGCCGTAATGGTTTAGAGGCGAGTCACTACGGCGGTTCAGCATCGCAGGCTGGTGATGCAGTGAGTCATAACAACGGTGGAGGTGACCCGGCTGGGGTGATTCATAAACCGGCCGCGGGCAGCATGAGTCGGCCAGAGGCAAAGGCCGTAGCAGTGAAGGCATCTGGCGGCTAAAGGCGCGGGCAACGAGTAAGGCTGCGGTAGCGGCAGCGGCTCGACACAGCGGCCCAAGATGACCACTTTGAAACAGAGGTAAGGCCAAACTGGGGTTAGCAGCTTCTACACTCGAAGTGGCGTTGTGTGATGACGGTTGTAGTTTCCATCTCCAGTAGATTTGATTGATTCTCTGGGCTTGAACCTGAAGCATGGTCGCAATCTGCACTGTCTTTTGTTTGATCTCAGAGAGCCATATCAATTTAACTCCTGCAGGATTTGTACGGTACAAAGAGCAGGAGCCCCAACGTATTTAACCCTCTGTATTGTATGTGCGCGGGAAAACATATAGTCTGATCCAGCCGTTGTAAAACTTTGCAGTGGAATTCCTGAAGAATCTTTGACCTGGTGACTTGCTGTGCCGTATGAAGGCAAAAACTTCAACTTGTCTCAATCTAGTCTGGCATATGCTTTCTCAATGAGGTGGCTTGGTATGGCCACAGGAGCAGTGAGTCGACGAAGCGGGGGACCACGATGGCGGTTTGAGGCAAGGCGGCCGTGAGCGACATGCAGCAAATATAAGCAGCGTGGTCAAAGCGGAGAGCGGCAGCGCCGGCTCGTCCACGGCGGCTTATGGCAGTAGAGGACGGTAGAGACGAGCTGGTGTTGGAGTACAGTAGCCAGCACGCCTCGGCGGGTCAACGGCGCAGGCGAACCAGGCGGGTCCACGGCAAAGGCGAGCTGCTGGCTTGGAGTTACCCCAGAAGCGAGGTAAGGCCGCAGTAGTGGCATGCCGTCAACTCAGAGGTAGCTCAGAGCGGTTCGGAGACGGCATGGCAACTTAGCAGAACGACGTTGGAGCGGTGGGTTAAAGCCATGGCGGGTTGACCGGGGCGGCGTCTTGACAAGGCGGAGGTGGGTCGCGGCGAACCTCGGCAGAAGAGCAGACCGGCCCCGAGACAAGGTAGGCCCGGCTCGGAACGGCTTCGGGTGTAACTTGACGCACCACAATAGGGGCGACTTAGCAAAAAACGACACTGACCACTAGTTAAAAACCATCTTGACTCCACGCGTGACTCAACAAGTAGTAGTAATTAGCTCTTTTTGGCAGCGATTTAGAGGCCGAGTCATGGTTAGTTTGACTCCGCTGTCACTTATGTCAGCGACCGTAGCAAATATTGATGCCTTCGGTTTCGAAGGATCACCGGATCCTCAGTGACTTAACCCTAATTTCCCTTGAACTCAAAACCTCGCCCGGGCATTAGATCCGACTGCTGTTTTAGACTGATAAGCTAAAAACTGATGCAAATCTTTCCAAGCCGGTTTCTCTTCATCCGGAAAATTATGAACTTCTCGATCCCTGAGAAAAGGTCCCTCCAAGAACTCATCACCACCGTGCGCAGGCCCCACGGTGGGCGCCAACTGTCGTGGAATTGTCACGGCAGATGTCCTAGTGTGAGGACTTAGTCGTGAGGCCAACGCATCTATGTGGTAGCTTGAGAGGGGTTGATCGGAATTGAGAGGGGTTGATCGGAATCGAGAGACGCAACACAAGACAAGGATTTAGACAGCTTCGGGCCCCGGGAAACATCATCCGGTAACGACCCTACATGCTGTTTGTGGTTAGGTCTTATTATCATCATGAGGGAGTCGCCGTAAACCGGCTCTCCTAGTTATGTCTAGCCTTAAGATTCTCCTCTCTTCTCTTGGGGTGCCCTGCCCCTCCTTATATAAGTTGAAGGGGCGGGTCACATGTAGAGTCCATCTCGGACTAAGACTTAAACTATTCAGACTTCTCTTCATGGGCTTCTTAACATCTTGGGCTTCTTAACGTCTCGGGCTTATTAACCCCAAGCGACTCTGTCTGCTGGGTTATGACTGTCTGCCGAGTTACCATCTGACTTACCATCTAACTTATCATCTGTCGGGTTATGATCTGACTTAACATCTACCGGGTTATGATCTGACTTAACATCTGCCGGTTTATGATCTGACTTAACATCTGCCTTATCATCTGCCTTAACATCTGCCGGGTTATGATCTGACTTAACACCTACCGGGTTATGATCTGACTTAACATCTGCCTTAACATCTACTGGGTTATGATCTGACTTAACTGTCCCAGCTGGGTCATAACATCCTTCGGGTCATATTGCGGGGTATATCCCCGACAGTGGTAGTTGTTTTGATCTTGCTGAAAAAACAAAAACTTTTGCGCCCAGGAAAATAATTTTCATTTGTTACAGAAGCGTGATTTTAATCTGATTCGTTTTGCACAAGATTGGTACACAAATTTCCCAGGTTGTCCTAATTTTTCAGAATTTTTGGAGTTACAGAAGTATTCTAGAGTTACCGATTACTTCAGGCTATTCTGTTTTTGACAGATTCTGTTTGTATATGTTTTTTGCTTATTTTGATGAATCTGTGGGTAGTATTGGGGGGTATGAACCATGGAAAAGTTGGAATATAGTAGATATTACACTAATATAAATGAAGAATGATTTCACAACATAACCAAAAGTGGTGATTCATTTTCTTATACTAACGGAACTTATGAGATTTTCTGTTGAGTTTGTGTTGTGAAGTTTTCAAGTTTTGGGTAAGGATTTGATGGACTATGGAATAAGGAGTGGCAAGAGCCTAAGCTTGGGGATGCCCAAGGCACCCAAAGGTAATATTCAAGGACAAACAAGAGCCTAAGCTTGGGGATGCCCCAGAAGGCATCCCCTCTTTCGTCTTCGTCTATCAGTAACTTTACTTGAGGCTATATTTTTATTCACCACATGATATGTGTTTTGCTTGGAGCGTCTTGTATTATATGAGTCTTTGCTTTTTAGTTTGCCACAATAATCCTTGTTGTACACACCTTTTGAGAGGGACACGCATGAATCGTGATTTATTAGAATACTCTATGTGCTTCACTTATATCTTTTCAGCTAGGCAATTTTGCTCTAGTGCTTCACTTATATCTTTTTAGAGCACTGATACGTCTCCAACGTATCTATAATTTATGAAGTATTCATGCTGTTATTTTATCACTCTTGGATGTTTTACAATCATTTTTAGCAACTTTATATCATTTTTTGGGACTAACCTATTGACCCAGTGCCCCGTGCCAGTTGCTATTTTTTTGCTTGTTTTTTACATTGCAGGAAATCAATATCAAATGGAGTCCAAAAACCGCGAAACTTTTTGTGGATTTTTTGGACCAGAAGACCAACAGTGGGCCAAAGAAGCACCTGGGTGGTGCCCCAAGGGGGGCACAGCCCACCAGGGCGCGCCTAGGGGCCAGGGCGCGCCCAGGTGGGTTGTGCCCACCTCGGTGGACTCCCGCACCCCTTCTTTGCACTATAAATTCCCAAATATTCCAAAACCATTCGGGGTTAACCTAGATCAGAAATTCCACCGCCGCAGGGCTCCATAGCCACCGAAAACCAAGCTAGACCCGTCCCGGCACCCTGCCAGAGGGGGGAATCATCTCCGATGGCCATCTTCATCATCCCGGCGGCCACCACGATGAGGAGGGAGTAGTCCACCCTCGGGGCTGAGGGTTTGTACCAGTAGCTATGTGATTAATCTCTCTCTCGTGATCCATATCATGGGCTTTGGTAATATAGTCGGATCATATGATGTTTCTCCCCTGTACACTATTGTTGTGATGAATTGAATCTTTACCCTTTGAAGTTTTGTGATGTCGGATTGAATGTTCATATTTGAGAACACATGATGTATGTCTTACGGTATGAATAGTTGAGGTGACAATGGGGTATCATATTGATTCACTTGATATACGTTATGGCACTCAACTTGCGGATTCTCGCGCTGATATTGGGGTAATCTATCCATAGGGGTTGATGCATGTTTTTATTATCTTTTCTTTGATAGAAGCTTTGGGGTCTCTTTGTAGTTCTTTGTGTGGATTGAGTATTATGAATATGAATATGCTTTGGTGTTATTCTAGTATGAACTCTAGGATAGATCGAACGGAAAAAATAGCTTTGTGATATTTTAGTACGAACTCTTGAATAGATCGAGCGGAAAGAATAGCTTTGAGGTGGTCTTGTACCCTACAAACAATTTCTATCTTTTTTTCTCTGCTAATAGGAACTCGGGAGTGATTCTTTGTTGCACTTTGAGGGATAATCATATGATCCAACTATGTTAGCACTATTGGGAGATTGCACTAGTGAAAGTACAGACTCTAGGCCTTGTTTTTAAGCATTGCAATACCATTTTTGTGCCCGTTTACTATTTGCTACCTTGCTGTTTTTTATTTATTCAGATTATAAAAATATATTCAACCATCAATATTACACTTTTATCACCATCTCTTCGCCGAACTAGTGCACCTATACAATTTGCCATTGTATTGGGTGTGTTGGGGACACAAGAGATTTCTTCTATTTGATTGCAGGGTTGTTTGTGAGAGACTATCTTCATCCTACACATCTCACAGATTGATAAACCTTAGGTCATCCACTTGAGGGAAAATTGCTACTGTCCTACAAAACTCTACGCTTGGAGGCCCAAGACGTGTCTACAATAATAAAGTTGCGTAGTAGACATCAAGCTCTTTTCTAGCACCGTTGCTGGGGAGGTGAGTGCTTGAAGGTATATCTTTAGATCTTGCAATTGAATATTTTAGTTTCTTTTTTTATCACTAGTTTGGCTTATAAAAAAAAGTACAAAAAATGGAATTGAGGTTGCATCATATTATTAATCATCTTTATAACATCTTTCTTGAAAATGATGGTTCAGAAAATTGTGCTCAATTGTTAGAAGAAGAAGTAAATAAAATGTTTGGCACAAAATATTTGAATGATGAGCATGATTGCAATGTTGTTAGTATAAATTCTTTGAATATCCAAAATGCTAATGATGATTGCACAAGTCATGAAAAAAATGTTTCTTATAACATGTCAATTTTTGTGGAGTGAATTGGGAATGCATTTGCACACCAAAAAGGGAAGATAGATTTTGTAAGAAGCATAAATATTTAGAAATGAAAAGTTGCAAGAGAGGCTAGATGGTTGTGCTGAAAGATGTAATTTTTTCTCCATCCTTGTGAACTTTGCAATGAATGTGGTCATTTAAATATCCAATGCAACTTGTTTCAATCAAATCATGTCCAAAAATTGTGATAACTTGATTTCCCTTGAGCATCATAAAGAGCTTAGTCTTCTTTTGGGGTATGAAGAAATGAAACATATAACTAAGGGTTTCCCAAATCCCAAGAGATTTCTTGATTTTGATCTAGAGGAAATTTATATGTCTTGTACGGTAAATTGCATTTAGAATCCTTATATTGCCAACTATCTAAAGATAAGAAAACAAATAGAATATGAAGAGAGTACCAATGAAAGGGAAAATATTTCCCAATACCCTCCTAGTGTTTATTATGATGAATCAGGTAATGAGGAGGAGCTTCCTATCCAATCAATCTCTTCAACAAGAAGCTTGAAAGAATTAATTAAACCCACACATGATGTGGTGAAGAAGAAGAAAAGAAGAAAGAATAAAGGTAAAAAGGTATCTCTCCCAAATAATGTTGCTCCTATCACCATTGTGCCTCATGAAAGTGAATCAAATATGTTGATGGAGGATGATGATATTGAGTATGATTTTGTGATACCTACTACTGGTTGTAATGATTATGATTGGGAAGACAACGATATCCCTTATGATCTTGAAAATCTATTTAACACTTGCTTGGAAGAATATGATAATAATGTTTGCTATACTATTGGTGCCATTCATGCTATTGATAAGAATGGTTGTGATGACATGCGAAACCACAAGCTTGGGGATGCTATGTTTAATGAGTATGATATGTTTGAAGATTTATTTACTGAAAATACTGCTTGTCCTAAGCTTGGGGATGCTTTGCTTAATGAATATGATCCTTTGATTCCTTCTACTTTCGATAAGAAAATTTATTATGATGATAGCATGCGTCCTATTTATGATGATTACATTGATAAAAGTGGGTTTGGAGTCAACTCTAGGTAGTAGTGATCCCACTATTTTGGAGGGTGTTGAATCTTATTACAATATTGATGAAACTGGATTTGGAGAGGTCATGACTCTATTTAGTGATACATCCACTATTTTGAAAGAGGTTTCAATTGACTTTTACAATGAAGTTGCTATCTATGATGATTATTATCATGACATCTATGCCATAAAGAGTGATAAATCTTCTATGTTTGAGCATCATGAAAAGAGTGCTGTATGTGATAGTTATATTGTTGAATCCATTCATGATGTTTGTGAAAATTATTATGAGGAAGGAACTTATGCCCTTACATATCTCAATAATATCAAGTTTCTTCTCTATGTGTTGATTGTTTTGAAGTTGCACTTGTTTTGCCTTCCCATCCTAGTTGATTCTTGTTCCCATAAGTTGTTTGCTCACAAAATCCCTATGCATAGGAAGTGGGTTAGACATAAATGTGCTACTTATATGCTTCATGATGCTCTCTTCATGTTTGAATTCTTATTTTTTATGCGAGCATCATTGAAATCATCATGCCTAGCTTAAAAGGCATTAAAGAAAAGCGCTTGTTGGGAGACAACCCGACACTTTTACCTACTATTTTTGTGTGTTCACATTATTATGCTACCGTATTTATCATGTTTTATTGCTTTCGTTTCAATAAAATGCCAAGTAAAGCCTTTAGGATCATGTTGGGTGATAGTTGCTTTGATCTTGCTGAAAAACAGAAATGTTTGCACTCACAAAAATAATTCTAGTTTTTAACCTAAGAGCGCTTTTGAGTTTATTCTTTTTGCACAAGATTAATATACAAATTGCTCACGTGGTCCTACTTTTTCAGAATTGTTGGAGTAGTGGAAGTATGGTTGGAGTACACATTACTACAAACTATTCTATTTTTGACAGATTCTGTTTTCAATGCATAGTTTGCTTGTTTTCTAGTTTGTATGGCTTATATTGCTCAATACAAATTGTGGAAATGCGAAAATGCTATTTAGAGCTCGGGCTCCATGGAGCCCGAGTTTGACTTGGTCAAAATTCAAACTTTCACGTTTCAATTTTTTTTGAAAAAAATTACACACATACTTAGAGACATAAAGCATATGTGTTAGGGTTTGATCCCTAGTATCCACTATGTTCTGAGATTGATGTTGCTATGACTTTGCTATGCTTAATGCTTGTCACTAGGGCCCGAGTGCCATGATTACAGATCTGAACCTATTATGTTTTCATCAATATATGAGTGTTCTTGCTCCTATCTTGCAAGTCTATAGTCACCTATTATGTGTTATGATCCGTTAACCCCGAAGTGACAATAATCGGGATACTTACCGGTGATGACCGTATTTTGAGGAGTTCATGTACTCACTATGTGTTAATGCTTTGTTCCCTCTATTAAAAGGAGGCCTTAATATCCCTTAGTTTCCATAAGGACCCCGTTGCCACGGGAGGGTAAGACAAAAGATGTCATGCAAGTTCTTTTCCATAAGCACGTATGACTATGTTCGGAATACATGCCTACATTATATCAATGAACTGGAGCTAGTTCTGTGTCACCCTAGGTTATGACTGTTACATGATGAACCGCATCCGGCAGAATTCTCCATCACTGATCCATTGCCTACGAGCTTTCCATATATTGTTCTTCGCTTATTTACTTTCCCGTTGCTATTGCTATCATCACTACAAAACACCAAAAACATACTTTTACTACTTTTATCCTTTGCTACCGTTACCACTACTATCATATTACTTTGCTACTAAACACTTTGCTGCAAATATTAAGTTTCCAGGTGTGGTTGAATTGACAACTCAGCTGCTAATACTTGAGAATATTATTTGGCTCCCCTTGTGTCGAATCAATAATTTTGGGTTGAATACTCTACCCTCAAAAACTGTTGCGATCCCCTATACTTGTGGGTTATCACTCACCACCCCGGAGGGAAAAAGGATCAAGTATGTATCTAGGCATGCGCCTAGGAGGAGCCAAGTAAATACCCTCACAGGAGTTGTTCAGGAGGAAGTGCCTGTAGTGAAGGATTACCCAGATGTTTTTCCAGAGGAGTTACCAGGCATGCCACCGGATCGAGACATTGAGTTTTTGATAGAGCTATTGCTAGGTA
The DNA here is from genome assembly GCF_056163025.1 of Triticum urartu. Lineage (NCBI taxonomy): Eukaryota > Viridiplantae > Streptophyta > Magnoliopsida > Poales > Poaceae > Triticum > Triticum urartu. The sequence goes on along the minus strand of NC_141874.1, from coordinate 362,081,552 downwards.
CCGGGCCAATATCAAATAGACCCTTGTAACGCCCCGAGACCGATGTGCCAGGTGTCCTCTAGTTATTCGTTGTTGTTGCCTTGTCATTGCTTGCGTGTCATGCATTGCATATCATGTCATCATGTGCATTTCATTTGCGTACATGTTCATCTCATGCATCCGAGCATTTTCCCCGTTGTCTGTTTTGCAATCCAGCGCTCCTATGTCTCCCGGTGCCCCTTTCTACCTCTTTTCGTGTGTGGGGGTTAAACATTTCTGGATTGGACCGAAATATGTGACCTCCCCCGAAAATTCCGCGGTACAAACCCTAGATCTCTCCTCTCCGCGTCGCCGGACAAATTTTCCACCGACGGACATGTCCGCCCCGCGTGCGTCCAATCGGAGGCCGCCATCTGTCTGCCGCCGCCCTCTCTCTCCTCAGCCCCGCCGCCGGCCCACGGGACCCAGATTGGGCCCGCGCGAGCCCACACCGCCACCGTCATCCGCCCGTTTCGGCCCGCCGCCTCCTCGCCGGATTTGTGCCGCCTCCTCGCCGGACTTGCGCCGCCTACTCGCCGGGGTGCCTCGCCGCCGCGCCCCTTCGCGCTCGCCGCCGTCGGCAGCCGCCCGCCGGAGCCGCGGCCCGCCGCCACCGCCTCCCGCGGAGGAGCCCGCAACCATCGCCGCCCGGCTCCCGTGCCTGCGCCGCCTCCCGCTCGCGGCCGAGCCCCTTCGCCGCCCCGGGCGCCATCGCCGGCGCGGCCATCCGCGGCCCCGACCATGCTATTCCGGCGCCGCCCGACCTCGCCACGGCCGCCTGCTACCTCCTCGTCGCCGGCGCCCTCTCCGGCCACCGGATCCGGCCCTCCTCCGGCTTCCTCCTTGTTCTCCTTCTCCGGCCACGACAAAAAACTCCGGCGAACTGCTACAGTGATTCCGGCAAGATTCAGATCTGGATCTGGAAGAACACGGTTGACTTTTTATCCCCCGAAACCCTAATTTTTGGCAATTTCCATCATGCTATAACTCTACATCCGTCGCTCCTATTTGTGCATGTAGCATATCAAAATGTTCGAATCGACGAGTACATGATTTCATCTCATTGCATCATTTTAATTTGAGCTCATCTTGTTGCCCGAAATGCTGTTGGAAGAGAGCTATGTGAGGTATTTATCAGATCTGTTTCAGCAAATGGCATTTTGTCATTTTTGCCATGATTAACGTGTGCATGCTATGACCCTGAGCTCTACATGTATTTTGTTATATGCCATGCCATCTTTACAGTGGTGCTTGCCATGTATTTTTGTGATATTTGTGGTGACTAGAATAAGCTTGCAAAGTAGCGTAATCGGTAATGCTGATTTCAGGGACTTAGAACTTCACTAAGTCCTTGTCCTGATTTTGTTGATATGCCATATGTTCATGTTGTTTACTAGTGATCCGTGCCTCTTTTGAGGATGATCAGTAAGGATGTGTTGTTAACATTGTGGTGCTATATCCATCCATGTCTTTGTTTGCATTTATGGAGCAACCTCGCTTGAGTCAATCGAGCTCTACTTTTGCTATATCGTGATCCTGGCAGATTGTTGATATGTTTAGCGATTGTGCCGAGGATGTTGCTATTGATCCGTGCATGCTATGTTGTTGTTCTTGCCATGTCTAGCTTCTATGCCATGTATTCTTGATGGGTGTATGCTTAGTTTGTCATGCCATGCTTTGTAGTGAGTGCATCGAGCTCGTAAACATGCCTACTCGTTAACTGTTTTGCATGCTCCAGTTTTTCACTAAGTCTGAGATCTGTTTATGCTTTTGCCATGTTCACATGCTTGCAATTGTATTTTCTGATCCCTTTTGGCTCAAGGTCACTAAGGGACTTTTGCTAAGTGCTTTGAGTAGCCTCATGCCATGCCTTGCTTTGCCATGTTAAGTTCCTGTAGCATGTAGTTTTCATGTTCTAAAGTGTGCTTCCTGATGATAAATTCCAAACTTGTGTTAATTTCACTAAGTCTGAAACCTGTTATCATTTGCTCTTTTGCCATGCTTGTTTGAACCTGTTAGTGGATAAATTAGCCGTAGCTCAGTGTTCATCTTTTGTCAAGCATCATGAGTGGATCCCTGCCATGTATTTTGTTGCCATGTTTGAGTGCTGTAGCATATTTAACTTGTTGCGTTTAGATGGCTACTTGCTGATTATCGCAGACCGGTGCCATATTTGTTTTGCTTGCCATTTCCAAACCGTGCATCCGATTCCGGTGATCTTTATATCGCTTTCAACCGAAATAACCTCATCTTTCTAGTGGCACTCTTGGATTTCCATGTTGAGGCCAGATTCAATAATTCTGTGTCAAATCATGCATATGCACCGCATACCGCATCCCGCATATCATATCATGTTCATGTGTTGGTTGTTTACTATGTTGTGTGCTTCTTTCCGGTGTTACTTCTTCGGGTTGGTTCCGGTAACGTCGCGTTTGTGAGGACCCGTTCGACTACGTCCGTTTGCCTTCTTCATGGACTCATTCTTCTTCCTTGCGGGATCTCAGGCAAGATGACCATACCCTCAAAATCACTTCTATCTTTGCTTGCTAGTTGCTCGCTCTTTTGCTATGCCTATGCTGCGATACCTACCACTTGCTTATCATGCCTCCCATATTGTTGAGCCAAGCCTCTAACCCACCTTGTCCTAGCAAACCGTTGTTTGGCTATGTTACCGCTTTGCTCAGCCCCTCTTATAGCGTCGTTAGTTGCAGGTGAAGATTGGAGTTTGTTCCTTCTTGGAACATGGATATTTTGTTGGGATATCACAATATCTCTTATTTAATTAATGCATCTATATACTTGGTAAAGGGTGGAAGGCTCGGCCTTATGCCTGGTGTTTTGTTCCACTCTTGCCGCCATAGTTTCCGTCATATCGGTGTTATGTTCCCGGATTTTGCGTTCGTTACGCGGTTGGGTTATAATGGGAACCCCTTGACAGTTCGCCTTGAATAAAACTCCTCCAGCAAGGCCCAACATTGATTTTACCATTTGCCACCTACCCTTTTTCTTTCCCTTGAGTCGGCCAGCTCAAGGGTCATCTTATTTTAACCCCCTGGGCCAGTGCTTCTCTAAGTGTTGGTCCAAACTGAGCGATGTCTGAGGCTACCAGCGGCAACTCTGGGCTGGCTTACCCGACGTCTTGCTCATCCGGTGTGCCCTGAGAACGAGATATGTGCAGCTCCTATCGGGATTTGTCGGCACATCTTGGTGGCTTTGTTGGTCTTGTTTTACCATTGTCGAAATGTCTTGTAACCGGGATTTTGAGTCTGATCGAGTCTTCCCGCTAGAAGGAATATCCTTCATTGACCGTGAGAGCTTGTGATGGGCTAAGTTGGGACACCCCTGCAGGGATTTGAACTTTCGAAAGCCGTGCCCGCGGTTATGGGCAGATGGGAATTTGTTAATGTCCGGTTGTAGAAAACCTGAAGTTGATCTTAATTAAAATACATCAACCGCGTGTGTTACCGTGATGGCCTCTTCTCGGTGGAGTCCGAGAAGTGAACACGGTGTTGGAGTTATGTTTGACGTAGGTTGTTCTAGGATCACTTCTTGATCATACTTGTTCGACCATGCTTTTGCCTTTCTCTTCTCGCTCTCATTTGCGTTGTCAGCCACCAGATATGCTAGTCGCTTGCTGCAGCTCCACCTCATACCTTTTCCCTACCTATAAGCTTAAATAGTCTTGATTGCGAGGGTGTAAGATTGCTGAGTCCCCGTTACTCATAGATACTTCCAAAACCAGTTTGCAGGTGCCGATGTTACCGAGCAGGTGACGCAACCAAGCTCAAGGAGGAGCTCGATGAAGATCTTGTCCTTTGTGTTGTTTCGTTCTAGTTGATCAGTACTGGAGCCCAGTTGGGGTCGATCGGGAATCTGTGTAGCATTTGGGGTAGTCTTCTTTTATTTTGGTTCCGTAGTCGGACCTTGATTGTATCTGATTGATGTAATGCTTTATTCATGTAATTGTGTGAAGTGGCGATTGTAAGCCAAATATGTATCTCTTTCCCTTATGTATTACATGGGTTGCGTGAAGATTACCTCACTTGCGACATTGCTTTCAATGCGGTTATGCCTCTAAGTCGTGCTTCGACACGTGAGAGATATAGCCGCATCGAGGGCATTACAACCCTACCGAATGCCCACAAACGATCTAGAAGAGATCAAGAAGAAGATTAAGAAGTTGTTGGAGAAAGGTTATATTCGAAGGAGTTCATCACCATGGGGAGCCCCAGTGCTTTTGGTTGAGAAGAAGGATAAGTCTCTAAGAATGGTTGTTGATTATCGTGCGTTGAATGGAGTGACAATTAAGAACAAGTACCCCCTGTCGATGATCAATGATTTATTTGACTAGTCGACAGGAGCTAAAGTGTTTTCGAAGATCGATCTGCGATCAGGATATCACTAGCTGAAGATTCGAGAGAAGGATATACCTAAGACAGCTTTCACCACAAGGTACGGGCTTTATGAGTATACGGTCATGTCTTTTGGATTGACTAACGCCCCTGCCTATTTCATGAGTATGATGAGCAAGGTGTTCATGGAGTTCTTGGATAAGTTCGTTGTGGTGTTCATTGATGATATCTTGGTATACTCGAAGAGTGAAGAGGAGCACAAGGAACATTTACGTTTAGTTCTCGGGAAGCTCAGGGAACATCAGTTGTATGCCAAGTTCAGCAAATGTGAGTTTTGGTTGAAGGAAGTTGGATTGCTTGGACATGTTATATCAAGAGAAGGTATAGCCGTGGATCCCACCAAGGTTCAGTCAGTCACTGAGTGGTTGGCACCCACCTTAGTTGGAGAGATCCGCAGTTTTCTTGGACTCACGGGATACTATTGGAGTTTATTGAGAATTTCTCTAAGATAGCAAAGCCTATGACGACATTGTTGAAGAAGGACACTAAGTTCCATTGGACTGAAGAATGTGAAGCAAGTTTCCAGGAGTTGAAGAAACGTTTGACTACAACCCCAGTGCTGATTCTGCCGGATATACGCAAGGACTTCCAAGTGTATTGCGATGCTTCACGCTTAGGACTTGGAGGAGTACGAATGCAAGACGGAAGAGTGGTTTTGTATGCCTCACGACAACTGAAACCGCATGAGTTAAATTATGCCACACATGATTTGGAGTTAGCAGCTGTGGTGCACGCGCTCAAGACCTGGAGACATTTTCTCATTAGAAACCGTTGCGATGTATACACGGATCACAAGAGTTTGAAGTACATTTTCACACAGAAGGAGCTGAACCTCAGGCAGAGGATATGGTTAGAACTCATAAAGGATTATGATATGAAGCTGCATTATCATCCAAGAAAGGCCAATGTCGTAGTAGATGCTTTGAGCCGTAAGAGTTATGTCAACACCCTCGTAAGCGAAGGGATGACAAACGAGTTAGCCGAGGATCTTAGGGAACTTCGATTGGAAATAGTTCCTAAAGGGTTTTTGGCAAAGTTGGAGGTTAAATCAACACGATTGGAAAAGATTTGAGAAGCTCAGAAGGATGACAATGATATCACTGAGATAAAGGAGAAGATGAGTGTAGGGAAAGCCAAAGGGTTTCGTGAGGATGAGCACGACACCTTGTGGTTTGAGGACCGTATATATGTGCCCAATAATGCAGAGATCATGAAGTTGATATTATAGGAAGCTCATGACTCGCCATACTCGATACACCCTGGAAACACCAAGATGTATTTGGATTTGAAGGAGTGTTTCTAGTGGAATGGTATGAAGAAGGATATTGCCAAGTATGTAGCCATCTGTGATGTATGTCAGAGAGTGAAGGCAGAACATCAGAAGCCAGCAGGATTGCTACAACCTATGCCGATACCCGAATGGAAGTGGGATAAGCTTGGAATGGGTTTTATCACCGGATGGCCCAGGACCAAATCAGGATATGATTCTACATGGGTAGTAGATGATCGTTTGACGAAAGTGGCTCACTTTATCCCCGTAAAAACCACGTATAAAAGTGCGAAGTTGGCCAAGATATACATGACCAGGATCATATGTCTGCATGGAGTTCCGAGGACCATCGTGTAAGATAGAGGAACGCAGTTTACTTCAAAATTTTGGCATCAGTTGCACCTGACCTTGGGTGCCATACTAGAGTTCAGTACAGCTTTTCATCCGCAGACAGATGGAAAGACTGAGAGAGTCAATCAGATTCTGGAGGACATGTTGAGAGCTTGTGCATTAGACTACGGATCTAGTTGGGACGATAATTTGCCCTACGCAGAGTTCTCATACAACAGCAGCTACCGGGCCAGTTTGAAGATGGCACCATTCGAAGCATTGTATGGGAGAAGATGCAGAACACCGTTGATGTGGGATGAAGTTGGAGACCGCCATTTGTTTGGACCAGATTTGATTAAGGAATCCGAAGAGAAGGTTAAACTAATTCGAGATGGACTGAAGGTAGCTCAGTCTCGACAGAAGAGTTATGCAGATTCAAAACGCAAGGAGGTAGTCTATGAAATTGGAGAAAGAGCGTATTTGCGAGTGTCACCTCTTCGAGGTGTTAAACATTTTGGTGTTAAGGGGAAATTAGCCCAGAGATTAGTGGGACCATACCATGTTCTGGAATGCATGGGAGAGGTTGCCTACAAGTTGGAGTTACCCGAAGGACTGTCAGGAGTACATGATGTGTTTCATGTTTCCTAGTTGAAGAAGTGTCATGCGGAGATGGCTGACATTCCTCTGAGAGATACAGTGCCCCTGGAAGCAATTCAGTTGGATAGTGGTTTGACGTATGAGGAGAAGCCTGTCAAGATTCTAGAGTTTGCTAGCCGAGTTACTCGCAGCAAGGTTATCAAATTTTGCAAAGTTCAGTGGAGCCACCATACCGAGGATGAAGCCACCTGGGAACGAGAGGATGATCTTCGCAAAAACCACCCACACCTATTTCCTAGCCAACCCAAATCTCGAGGGTGAGATTCATCTTAAGGGGGGTAGGTTTGTAACATCCCAAATTTTCAATTTGGAATGTTATACGTAGGTCATTCATGCATATCATATTTTATTTGCTTTTCATTTTGTGATCCTCGAAATTCTAAGCAACTCAAGGACCCTCAAAGAGAGTTGGGTATTTCACGGTTTTCATATTTGAATTTTATCAAATATCGAAACGAGGATCAGTTGTTTTATTATTTTTCTCTCCGAAAATATTTCATATTAAAATATATGAGAGGAGATAATATGACTTCTCCAAAATAAGCGAAATATTGGAGGAAAAAATATATTAAAATCAACCTTTTGATTTTATTCGGATTTTATTGCTATTTTTATTTGCATAGGAAAAAATATGCATTTTCAAAAATTGCATTTTAGGCCAAGAAAATGTTCACCTTGTTCTAAATATTCTATTTAGACGGTGAAAATTTGTTTTGGTATTTTTTATTATTTTTTATTTTTTTCTAGGATTTCTTTTCGGCGGAATATGTTTAAAAAAAGAGGAAGCCCGCCGGACCAAACTGGGTCACGGCCCAGCTGGCCCAGCCAGCCCCGCGCCGCCGTCGTCTTCGAGCCGGACTCCTTGAGGGAGTCCGAGCCGCCGCCGCCATGGCCTCGCCACCTCCCGCAAGCCGCCTCCCCTCCCCCTTTAAAAGCCGGTCCCGGCCCCCCCTTGGAGCCCCAAGCTGCCACCGCCTCCAGCCCCCGCAAGCCGCGCCGCCAGCCCACCGCCTCGCGCCACCGCACGCCGCCGCTTGCCGCCTGCTGCTACGCCGCCGCCAAGCCCTGCCGTGCCGACCTCCGCCGCCCCGCGCTGCACCCCGCCGTCGCCCGCGCCGCCGCCCGCTCGCCGAAAGCCGCCGGAGCCGCCCCGGAGTTTGAATCTCACCGTTCGGTTTTTTTCAGTTTATGTAAAAACTGCCGTTTTAAAAAAACCCTAGTTACGTTTTTTAGACCGATTCGTTGGTTTTCTCGGTTTAGTTTATTCAACGGACGTTCGTCCGTACGTTCGTTTTAACGAACGGTTTTCGCCCGTTGGTCACAGACAACGAACGTTCGTTCGTTAGCCTGTTCGTCCATTTTTCTTTTTCTCGGGTTTTTCGTGATTATTTTCGATCACGATTTCTGATCCGATTTTTGTTTTAGTTTTTCTTTTCGCTCATTTATCGGAATTAGGCGATTCAAGCGCCTAGATCTTTGTCTCGAAGCCATCTTTCCGTTTAACCAACTTGAACAAGATTTTGGTACTGTAAAATTTGACTTCAGTCTAGATCAGTAACCAGATCTTGTTTCTTTCGCATTTTGTGTTTTGTTACTCCGTTTGTTTGATTCTTTTTGCAAACCGGAGTTCTTAAGTTGAAGTTTCTCGTTAGATCTTCTTATTTGAGTTTTACCCGTGCATCTTTGTTTGATTGCTTATGTATGCTATTGTTTGTCTGCGATAGAACACTCGGAGTGCGAATCATGCTACTACGAGTCTCTAGGTTTCACGGATCATCAGCAAGGCAAGTAACACTGTGATCATACCCCTTTATTACCCAGTTTTTATGCATTAGTTCCAATCCTCAAACACTGCATGATTAGGATGTGATTAACTTATGGGTTTGGGAAGTAGATGATGAGGTAGAACCTAATACCTGTTTTACTATCAAACCCTCGGGAGTTACCTCTACGTTGATTATATTGCTCTGCTATGCTTGTAGACGTGGTTTGGGTTTGAGTGTATCCATGACAGATGTGAGATTGTTAATTAATGGTTCAACTTAAAGTGGCAACTTTAATACACATCTGGGTGGATTGCTTGTTTGGGCACCTGGAGAATCTAGTGTTGTCCTAGGATATCCCGGAGTACCCGTGTGATCATCCTACGGTCCGTCACCCAGGCTCAAAGGGATCTTAAGAATTACTCATGCTAGAAACTTCCGTGTGCAGCCACAAGCCATTATGGGCTCTGGCATAGTATGAGTAAGTTGTGTGACCTCTTTCAGTGGGCTAGCAGATGTAGAGGGAAAGTAGGTGTAACTGTCCACCCAGAGTAAAGAGTAAATGCTTCTGAAAGACTGTGTCTCGGTCTTCCGTTTCTCAAACATCATGTAGTACGAGAAATCCAGCGGAGGAGATCGAGTCTTGTGGGGAAAAGTGCACAAACCTCTGCAGAGTGTACAATCTAATCATGGTTAGCCGTGTCCCCGGTTGTGGACATCTTGAGTATCTAGTACTTGGATTTTCCTATTGTATCTCATCACTCTAAATTAATTTGTTGGGTTAATGAACTACTTTAATTGGGATTGAGTTGGAGGAACCTTCTCAGTGTTGTTTCAACTACCATGATAGTTAAAATAAAACTTATTCCTTTGTTGTAGGGAAAAATTGGCTTTTCGCAAAAAAAACATTATAACCATACAACCTCCACCAGCCAAATATGCATATAGTGTTAGCATTATTTCTGTTCATTGCTCTACTATGTTACATTGCCAGCATATTCCATGTGCTGACCCATTTTCGGGCTGCAACATATCACATTGCAGACTTTTCAGACGAGGAGTAAGGTTCGCTAGATCGTTGCCGTGCAGCTCAGCTATGCCGTTGGAGTTGATGGACTCACTTTATCTTCCAAGCGTTCCGCTATTATCATATTAGATGGCCTTAAGCCATATTTATTGTGATAAGTTCTCTTTTGGAGACATTCGATGTAATAAGTGTGTGATTGCTACTCTGTTATAAATCCTTCTAGTACTGTGTGTGTCAACATTACCGATCCAGTGATGACACTGAAGCACAAAGACTTAACCGTTTGAGGTTGGGTCGCTACACCTGGGAAATGCTAGCCAATCGAAAAAAGTAAAAGAGAAAGGAAAATCTACAACGAGAAGAAAAAACTAGTGAGGGTGATGGCACCAGTCTAGCCGTAGAAGCGCTGAAGCTGAGCTACGTTCCATGGGTTCAGTTCAAGGTGATTGTCCGTTGGGTTGCAGAGGCGATACGCTCGTCCTGCAAGCACCTCATCAATTATGAAGGGACCCTCCCTTTTAGGTGAGAGCATATTCTTATGCTTCCCCGGGAGGTGTAAAATGAGTTTGCCCACATTATATGCCTTCGCCCGAACTTCCCTACTTTGGTAGCGTCGGTCCTGCTGTTGATAAAAAGTAGAGTGGGTCCGAGCTATATCGCCTCTCCTTCCAGTGCATCCAGGTCATCCTGCCGATCTAGCTCAGCCTCCTTCTCTTCGTACATGCGCACTCTGGGCGCGTCATGGATGAGGTCACAGGGGAGGACTGCTTTTGCCCCGTATACCATAAAAACGGTGTGTATCCCATTGATCGATTAGGGGTGGTGCGCAGGCCCCACAATACGGAGTCAATGGCAGTCAGATTCTTTCAGGGAACGGACCAGTCGGGGTTTAATGCCTCTTAGGATGAGTCCATTGGCCCGTTCGACCTGTCCATTGGTCTGTGGGTGATATCCGAGGCATAATCGAGCTTAATGCCCATGTTAGCGCACCAGTCCTTTACCTTCTGGGCCATGAAATTAGATCCATTGTCCGTTATTATGATGTATGGGACACCCTAATGGTGGACCACGCCGGATATAAAGTCGATGACCAGTCCAGACTCGGCTTAAGTTACTGGGTTTCGCCTCAATCCACTTAGTGAATTTGTCGACCATGACTAGTAGATATTTCTTTTTCTTGGTCCCCCCTTTAAGGGGTCCAACCTGAAGGAAATATGCCCTAGAGGCAATAATAAAGTTGTTATTTATATTTCCTTATATCATGATAAATGTTTAGTATTCATGCTAGAATTGTATTAACCGGAAACTTAGTACATGTGTGAATACATAGACAAACAAAGTGTCACTAGTATGCCTCTACCTGACTAGCTCGTTGATCAAAGATGTTTAAGTTTCCTAGCCATGGACAAAGAGTTGTCATTTTATAAACGGGATCACATCATTAGAGAATGATGTGATTGACTTGACCCATCCGTTAGCTTAGCACTTTGATCGTTTAGTTTACTGCTATTGCTTTCTCCATAACTTATACATGCTCCTATGACTATGAGATTATGCAACTCCCGAATACCGGAGGAACACTTAGTGTGCTATCAAACGTCACAACATAACTGGGTGACTATAAAGATGCTCTACAAGTGTCTCCGATGGTGTTTGTTGAGTTGGCATAGATCGATATTAGGATTTGTCACTCCATGTATCAGAGAGGTATCTCTAGGCCCTCTCGGTAATGCGCATCACTATAAGCCTTGCAAGAAATGTAACTAATGAGTTAGTTACGGGATGTAGCATTATGGAACGAGTAAAGAGACTTGCCGGAAAGGAGATTGAACTAGGTATTAAGATACCGACGATCGAATCTCAAGCAAGTGACATAGCGATGACAAAGGGAACAACATATGTTGTTATGCAGTTTGACCGATAAAGAACTTCGTAGAATATGTAGGAACCAATATGAGCATCCATGTTCCGCTATTGGTTATTTACCGGAGATGAGTCTCGGTCATGTCTACATAGTTCTTGAACCCGCAGGGTCCGCACGCTTAACGTTCGGTGACGATCGGTATTATGAGTTTATGTGTTTTGATGTAACGAAGGTAGTTCGGAGTCCCGGATGTGATCACGGACATGACGAGGAGTCTCATAATGGTCGAGACATAAAGATTGATATATTGGAAGCCTATGGTTGGACATCAGAATGGTTCTGGATGAGTTCGGGCATTTACCGGAGTACCGGGAGGTTACCGAAACCCCCGAGGAGTATATGGGCCTTATTGGGCCTTAGTGGTAAAGAGGAGAGGAAGGGAAAGGTGGAGGGTGCCCCCCTAGCCCAATCCGAATTGGGTGGGCGGCCGGCCCCCCTTCCTTCCTTCTCTCTTCTCTCCTACTCCTAGTAGGGAAAGGGGGGAATCCTACTCCCAGTGGGAGTAGGACTCCCCCTAGGGCGCGCCATAGAGAGGGACGGCCCTCCCCTCCTCCACTCCTTTATATAAGGGGGAGGGGGCACCCCATAGACATACAAGTTGATCTCTTAGCCGTGTGCGGTGCCCCCCTCCACAGATTTCCACCATGGTCATATCGTTGTAGTGCTTAGGCGAAGCCCTGCATCGGTAACTTCATCATCACCGTCATCACGCCTTCGTGCTAACGAAGCTCTTCCCCGACACTCAGCTGGATCTAGAGTTCATGGGACGTCACCGAGCTGAACGGAGAAGCCCGGTGGGTCAAAGCCCACAGATGAGCGTGGCAGAAGCAGGACCACAGGCAGCTCGCAGCGGCGATTCTGGATGCAACACCCGCAAGACAACGGGCCGGTGGTTTAAAGCGGCACTGTGGTGACTTAGAGCAGAGGCGCGGGTGCTTGGTAATGAAGGCGACGACCGTGGCCATGGAAGATCGAAAACCGCGGTCTAGAGGCGAGGTGAACTAGCAGGTCGACGGAGGCGGCGCCGAGGAGCACTAAAACGGGGCGACTAATGGAGGAGTGGCAAGGTGGTTACACTATAGTGGCGGGTCGAAGACGAATGCGGCGGCTCAGTGAGGGACAGCCGATTCAAGGCACACTGAGGCGGCCTGCCGGCGAGGCGCGGCTGAGCCAGCGTCAGGTTGAAGAGGAACGGGTGGTTGAATGCTTGACGTGGAGTACCCGCAGTGGCAGGAAGAGCCACAATGGAGGAAGTAGATTCAATGGCGAAGGTGAGCCGGCGTGGGCGTGCTCAGAGACGGGTCGTGGCCAAGCAGCTCCAGGCGGCACCGTAGCAGAGGCGGGTTAAGGCCAAGGCAATTTGACGAGGCTGCAACCGTGGAAATGGGAGGCCACGGCCGCGGTGGCAGAGCTAACTCGCTGCGGCACTGCTCCAAGGCGGGGGCGGTTCGCCCACGGCAGATCATGATGGCTCAAAGCAGCAGAGGCGGTACCCGCGGGTCGACAACGGTGGCAGGCCGCTTAGCGCGGGATCGCTGGAAATAGAAGGTGACCTAGCACAGTGGCGGTTCATAAGTGCAGCGGCGGCGGCGGCAGGGCCCAGGCCGGCCGTAACGGTTTAGAGGCAAGTCACTGCAGCGGTTCAGCATCGCAGGCTGGTGATGCAGTGAGTCATAACAACGATGGAGGTGACCCGGCTGGGGCGATTCATAAACCAGCCGCGGGCAGCGTGAGTCGGCCAGAGGCAAAGGCCGCAGCAGTGAAGGCATCTGGCGGCTAAAGGCACGGGCAACGAGTAAGGCTGCGGTAGCGGCAGCGGCTCGACACAGCGGCCCAAGATGACCACTTTGAAACAGAGGTAAGGCCAAACTGGGGTTAGCAGCTTCTACACTCGAAGTGGCGTTGTGTGATGACGGTTGTAGTTTCCATCTCCAGTAGATTTGATTGATTCTCTGGGCTCGAACCTGAAGCATGGTCGCACTCTGCACTGTCTTTTGTTTGATCTCAAAGAGCCATATCAATTTAACTCCTGCAGGATTTGTATGGTACAAAGAGCAGGAGCCCCAACGTATTTAACCCTCTGTATTGTACGCGCGCGGGAAAACATATAGTCTGATCCAGCCGTTGTAAAACTTTTGCAGTGGAATTCCTGAAGAATCTTTGAAGTGGTGATTTGTTGTGCCGTATGAAGGCGAAAACTCAACTTGTCTCAATCTAGTCTGGCACATGCTTTCTCAACGAGGTGGCTTGGTATGGCCACAGGAGCAGTGAGTCGACGAAGCGGGGGACCACGATGGCGGTTTGAGGCAAGGCGGCCGTGAGCGACTTGCAGCAAATATAAGCAGCGTGGTCAAAGCGGAGAGCGGCAGCGCCGGCTCGGCCACAGCGGCTTATGGCAGTAGAGGACGGTACAGACGAGCTAGTGTTGGAGTACAGTAGCCAGCGCGCCTCGGCGGGTCAACGGCGCAGGCGAACCAGGCGGGTCCACAGCAAAGGCGAGCTGCTGGCTTGGAGTTACCCCAGAAGCGAGGTAAGGCCGCAATAGTGGCATGCCGTCAACTCGGAGGTAGCTCAGAGCGGTTCGGAGACGGCTTGGCAACTTAGCAGAACGACGCTTGGAGCGGTGGGTTAAAGCCATGGCGGGTTGACCGGGGCGGCGTCTTGACAAGGCGGAGGTGGGTCGCGGCGAACCTCGGCAGAAGAGCAGACCGGCCCCGAGACAAGGTAGGCCCGGCTCGGAACGGCTTCGGGTGTAACTTGACGCACCACAACAGGGGCGACTTAGCAAAAAACGACACCGACCACTAGTTAAAAACCATCTTGACTCCACGCGTGACTCATCAAGTAGTAGTAATTAGCTCTTTTTGGCAGCGATTTAGAGGCCGAGTCGTGGTTAGTTTGACTCCGCTGTCACTTATGTCAGCGACCGTAGCAAATATTGATGCCTTCGGTTTCGAAGGATCACCGGATCCTCAGTGACTTAACCCTAATTTCCCTTGAACTCAAAACCTCGCCCGGGCATTAGATCTGACTGCTGTTTTAGACTGATAAGCTCAAAACTGATGCAAATCTTTCCAAGCCGGTTTCTCTTCATCCGGAAAATTATGAACTTCTCGATCCCTGAGAAAAGGTCCCTCCAAGAACTCATCACCACCGTGCGCAGGCCCCACGGTGGGCGCCAACTGTCGTGGAATTGTCACGGCAGATGTCCTAGTGTGAGGACTTAGTCGTGAGGCCAACGCATCTATGTGGTAGCTTGAGAGGGGTTGATCGGAATTGAGAGGGGTTGATCGGAATCGAGAGACGCAACACAAGACAAGGATTTAGACAGCTTCGGGCCCAGGGAAACATCATCCGGTAACGACCCTACATGCTGTTTGTGGTTAGGTCTTATTATCATCATGAGGGAGTCGCCGTAAACCGGCTCTCCTAGTTATGTCTAGCCTTAAGATTCTCCTCTCTTCTCTTGGGGTGCCCTGCCCCTCCTTATATAAGTTGAAGGGGCGGGTCACATGTAGAGTCCATCTCGGACTAAGACTTAAACTATTCAAACTTCTCTTCATAGGCTTCTTAACATCTTGGGCTTCTTAACGTCTCGGGCTTATTATCCCCAAGCGACTCTGTCTGCTGGGTTATGACTGTCTGTCGGGTTACCATCTGACTTACCATCTGACTTATCATCTGTCGGGTTATGGTCTGACTTAACATCTGCCGGGTTATGATCTGACTTAACATCTGCCGGTTTATGATCTGACTAAACATCTGCCTTATCATCTGCCTTAACATCTGCCGGGTTACGATTTGACTTAACATCTACCGGGTTATGATCTGACTTAACATCTTCCTTAACATCTACTGGGTTATGATCTGACTTAACTGTCCCAGCTGGGTCATAACTTCCTCCGGGTCATATTGCAGGGTATATCCCCGACAGTGGTAGTTGTTTTGATCTTGCTGAAAAAACAGAAACTTTTGCGCCCAGGAAAATAATTGTCATTTGTTACAGAAGCGTGATTTTAATCTAATTCGTTTTGCACAAGATTGGTACACAAATTTCCCAGGTTATCCTAATTTTTCAGAATTTTTGGAGTTACAGAAGTATTCTAGAGTTACCGATTACTTCAGGCTGTTCTGTTTTTGACAGAGTCTGTCTCTATATGTTGTTTGCTTATTTTGATGAATCTGTGGGTAGTATCGGGGGGGTATGAACCATGGAAAAGTCGGAATATAGTAGATATTACACCAATATAAATGAAGAATGATTTCACAACATAACCAAAAGTGGTGATTTATTTTCTTATACTAACGGAACTTATGAGATTTTCTGTTGAGTTTGTGTTGTGAAGTTTTCATGTTTTGGGTAAGGATTTGATGGACTATGGAATAAGGAGTGGCAAGAGCCTAAGCTTGGGGATGCCCAAGGCACCCAAAGGTAATATTCAAGGACAAACAAGAGCCTAAGCTTGGGGATGCCCCGGAAGGCATCCCCTCTTTCGTCTTCGTCTATCAGTAACTTTACTTGAGGCTATATTTTTATTCACCACATGATATGTGTTTTGCTTGGAGCGTCTTGTATTATATGAGTCTTTGCTTTTTAGTTTGCCACAATAATCCTTGTTGTACACACCTTTTGAGAGGGACACGCATGAATCGTGATTTATTAGAATACTCTATGTGCTTCACTTATATCTTCACTGGTACAAAAAGGGCCTTTAGTCCCGGTTCGTAAGGGCCTTTAGTCCCGGTTCTGGAACCGGGACTAAAGTGTCGGTACTAATGCCCTGACCCTTTAGTCCCGGTTCAATCCAGAACCGGGACTAAAGGCCCTCCACGTGGCCGGTCCACCTTTAGTCCCGGTTGGTAACACCAACCGGTACTAAAGGAAATTTTTTGATTTTTTTTTTTGAATTTTTTTTGAATTTTTTTTTTGAATTTTTTTTTCAAATTTTTTATTTTCAAATTTCTTAATTATTTTAACCTCTAATCTCTAATCACCCCTCATCACTGCTCAATTTAATCTCTAATCACCCCTCATCATTCCAAATCATCTCACTTCCCGAACGGTCACCCATCCTCTCACTACTCCAGCCTGAGCACGCTTAACTTCCGGGTTCTATTCTCCCTCGTTTCCAAGTCTGCACTTGTTGTTTTCCTGACAATAGTAAGATGTCAATCCTATTAACCCTCAGGAATTTAGCTTGAGCATGAAGTCACATATTTCACTATTTGAGTTTAAAACTATTGTTGTAAACCTCAATAATTTTTTAGTAACACTAATATTTCTTGAATAAGTAGTTTGACCATAGTTTGACCATAGTTTGACCATAGTTTGACCAGATTTGACCAAAATTCAAAAAAGGTGAAATAATTATTTAATAACACTAATATTCTTGAATAATTATTTAGTAACACTAATACTTCTTGAATAAGTAGTTTGACCATAGTTTGACCAGATTTACTAAAAATTTAAAAAAACTGAAATTTGCAAACAGGCCGTAGGCTGTCTCCATCGGATGTAACTTTTCGAGTAAAGTCAAAATTCACATTTGCAAATTTTCCCAACAACTAGACCACATATCACATGTGAAACTTATTTTCTTTTATTTTTTTGACATTTCCATCATTTTCTTTTATTTTTTTTAAAACTGAAAAGGCGATCCACAGGGGGGGGGGTTATAGTTTGAAAATGGGACCTTTAGTACCGGTTCGTGGCACGAACCGGGACTAAAGGTCTCATCCCCATCAGTCCCAGTTCGTGCCTCAAACTGGGACTAAAGGTCTAATCTTTAGTCCCGGTTGGTGGCACGAACCGGGACCAATGGTTGTGGGCCAGGAGCGAGGCCCATTGGTCCCGGTTCATCCCACCAACCGGGACCAAAAGGTCTAAATGAACCGGGACTAATGCCTTAGCCGCACGAAACGGGACCAATGCTCACATTAGTCCCGGTTCTAGACTGAACCGGGACTAATGGGCTGAGCCGGCCTGGACCATAGCCCTGTTTTCTACTAGTGCTTTTCAGCTAGGCAATTTTGCTCTAGTGCTTCACTTATATCTTTTTAGAGCACTGATACGTCTCCAACGTATCTATAATTTATGAAGTATTCATGCTGTTATTTTATCATTCTTGGATGTTTTACAATCATTTTTAGCAACTTTATATCATTTTTTGGGACTAACCTATTGACCCAGTGCCCAGTGCCAGTTGCTGTTTTTTGCTTGTTTTTTACATTGCAGGAAATCAATATCAAATGGAGTCCAAACACCGCGAAACTTTTTGTGGATTTCTTGGACCAGAAGACCAACAGTGGGCCAAAGAAGCACCTGGGTGGTGCCCCAAGGGGGGCACAGCCCACCAGGGCGCGCCTGGGGGCCCAGGCGCGCCCAGGTGGGTTGTGCCCACCTCGGTGGACTCCCGCACCCCTTCTTTGCACTATAAATTCCCAAATATTCCGAAACCATTCGGGGTTAACCTAGATCAGAAATTCCACCGCCGCAGGGCTCCATAGCCACCGAAAACCAAGCTAGACCCGTCCCTGCACCCTGCCAGAGGGGGGAATCATCTCCGGTGGCCATCTTCATCATCCCGGCGGCCACCACGATGAGTAGGGAGTAGTCCACACTCGGGGCTGAGGGTTTGTACCAGTAGCTATGTGATTAATCTCTCTCTCGTGATCCATATCATGGGCTTTGTTAATATAGTCGGGTCATATGATGTTTCTCCCCTGTACACTATTATTGTGATGAATTGAATCTTTACCCTTTGAAGTTTTGTGATGTCGGATTGAATGTTCATATTTGAGAACACATGATGTATGTCTTACGGTATGAATACTTGAGGTGACAATGGGGTATCATATTGATTCACTTGATATACGTTATGGCACTCAACTTGCGGATTCTCGCGCTGATATTGGGGTAATCTATCCATAGGGGTTGATGCATGTTTTTATTATCTTTTCTCTGATAGAAACTTTGGGGTCTCTTTGTAGTTCTTTGTGTGGATTGAGTATTATGAATATGAATATGCTTTGGTGTTATTCTAGTATGAACTCTAGCATAGATCGAACGGAAAAAATAGCTTTGCGATATTTTAGTACGAACTCTTGAATAGATCGAGCGAAAAGAATAGCTTTGAGGTGGTCTTGTACCCTACCAACAATTTCTATCTTCTTTTCTCCGCTAATAGGAACTCGGGAGTGATTCTTTGTTGCACTTTGAGGGATAATCATATGATCCAACTATGTTAGCACTGTTGGGAGATTGCACTCGTGAAAGTACAGACTCTAGGCCTTGTTTTTAAGCATTGCAATACCGTTTTTGTGCCCGTTTACTATTTGCTACCTTGCTATTTTTATTTATTCAGATTATAAAAATATATTCGACCATCAATATTACACTTCTATCACCATATCTTCGCCGAACTAGTGCACCTATACAATTTGCCATTGTATTGGGTGTGTTGGGGACACAAGAGATTTCTTCTATTTGATTGCAGGGTTGTTTGTGAGAGACTATCTTCATTCTACACATCTCACGGATTGATAAACCTTAGGTCATCCACTTGAGGGAAAATTGCTACTGTCCTACAAAACTCTATGCTTGGAGGCCCAACACGTGTCTACAATAATAAAGTTGCGTAGTAGACATCAAGCTCTTTTCTAGCACCGTTGCTGGGGAGGTGAGTGCTTGAAGGTATATCTTTAGATCTTGCAATTGAATATTTTAATTTCTTTTTTTATCACTAGTTTGGTTTATAAAAAGAAAACTACAAAAAATGGAATTGAGGTTGCATCAAATTATTAATCATCTTTATAACATCTTTCTTGAAAATGATGGTTCAGAAAATTGTGCTCAATTGTTAGAAGAAGAAGTCAATAAAATGTTTGGCACAAAATATTTGAATGATGAGCATGATTGCAATGTTGTTAGTATAAATTCTTTGAATATCCAAAATGCTAATGATGATTGCACAAGTCATGACAAAAATGTTTCTTATAACATGTCAATTTTTGCGGAGTGAATTGGGAATGCATTTGCACACCAAAAAGGGAAGATAGATTTTGTAAGAAGCATAAATATTTAGAAATGAAAAGTTGCGAGAGAGGCTAGATGGTTGTGCTGAAAGATGTAATTTTTTCTCCATCCTTGTGAACTTTGCAATGAATGTGGTCATTTAAATATCCAATGCAATTTGTTTCAATCAAATCGTGTCCAAAAATTGTGATAACTTGATTTCCCTTGAGCATCATAAAGAGCTTAGTCTTCTTTTGGGGTATGAAGAAATGAAACATATAACTAAGGGTTTCCCAAATCCCAAGAGATTTCTTGATTTTGATCTAGAGGAAATTTATATTTCTTGTAAGGTAAATTTCATTGAGAATCCTTATATTGCCAACTATCTAAAGACAAGAAAACAAATAGAATATGAAGAGAGTACCAATGAAAGGGAAAATATTTCCCAATACCCTCCTAGTGTTTATTATGATGAATCAGGTAATGAGGAGGAGCTTCCTATCCAATCAATCTCTTCAACAAGAAGCTTGAAAGAATTAATTAAACCCACACATGATGTGGTGAAGAAGAAGAAAAGAAGAAAGAATAAAGGTAAAAAGGTATCTCTCCCAAATAATGTTGCTCCTATCACCATTGTGCCTCATGAAAGTGAATCAAATATGTTGATGGAGGATGATGATATTGAGTATGATTTTGTGATACCTACTACTTGTTGTAATGATTATGATTGGGAAGACAACGATATCCCTTATGATCTTGAAAATCTATTTAACACTTGCTTGGAAGAATATGATAATAATGTTTGCTATACTATTGGTTCCATTCATGCTATTGATAAGAATGGTTGTGATGACATGCGAAACCACAAGCTTGGGGATGCTATGTTTAATGAGTATGATATGTTTGAAGATTTATTTACTGAAAATAATGCTTGTCCTAATCTTGGGGATGCTTTGCTTAATGAATATGATCCTTTGATTCCTTCTACTTTTGATAAGAAAATTTATTATGATGATAGCATGCCTCCTATTTATGATGATTACATTGATAAAAGTGGGTTTGGAGTCAACTCTAGGTAGTAGTGATCCCACTATTTTGGAGGGTGTTGAATCTTATTACAATATTGATGAAAGTGGATTTGGAGAGGTCATGACTCTATTTAGTGATACATCCACTATTTTGAAAGAGGTTTCAATTAACTTTTACAATGAAGTTGCTATCTATGATGATTATTATGATGACATCTATGCCATAAAGAGTGATAAATATTCTATGTTTGAGCATCATGAAAAGAGTGATGTATGTGATAGTTATATTGTTGAATCCATTCATGATGTTTGTGAAAATTATTATGAGGAAGGAACTTATGCCCTTACATATCTCAATAATATCAAGTTTCTTCTCTATGTGTTGATTGTTTTGAAGTTGCACTTGTTTTGCCTTCCCATCCTAGTTGATTCTTGTTCCCATAAGTTGTTTGCTCACAAAATCCCTATGCATAGGAAGTGGGTTAGACATAAATGTGCTACTTATATGCTTCATGATGCTCTCTTCATGTTTCAATTCTTATTTTTTACGCGAGCATCATTGAAATCATCATGCCTAGCTTAAAAGGCATTAAAGAAAAGCGCTTGTTGGGAGACAACCCAACACTTTTACCTACTGTTTTTGTGTGTTCACATTATTATGCTACCGTATTTATCATGTTTTATTGCTTTCGTTTCAATAAAGTGCCAAGTAAAGCCTTTAGGATCATGTTGGGTGATAGTTGCTTTGATCTTGCTGAAAAACAGAAATGTTTGCGCTCACGAAAATAATTCTAGTTTTTAACCTAAGAGCGCTTTTGAGTTTATTCTTTTTGCACAAGATTAATATACAAATTGCTCACGTGGTCCTACTTTTTCAGAATTGTTGGAGTAGTGGAAGTATGGTTGGAGTACAGATTACTACAAACTGTTCTATTTTTGACAGATTCTGTTTTCAATGCATAGTTTGCTTGTTTTCTAGTTTCTATGGCTTATATTGCTCAATACAAATTGTGGAAATGCGAAAATGCTCTTTAGAGCTCGGGCTCCATGGAGCCCGAGTTTGACTTGGTCAAAATTCAAACTTTCACGTTTCAATTTTTTTTGAAAAAAATTACACACATACTTAGAGACATAAAGCATATGTGTGTAAATTTTCAGGACGAAACACATTAAAATGGGTTCTACACAAAAAGAACAAATCTAAGGCTTTTTAGTAGATGCACTATTCATCTTCAAAGTCCATGAATTTGTCTTTTTTACACAGATCGCATTTTAGGATATTTCATTCTTAAATTTTACATACATACACATAGTATCCTTGTTTACTCGTATGATTTTTTTCCAGATTTTATTGAAATAGAAAAGTGCGAATTTTGAATTTTTCAAAAAATCTGGCCTCCATGGAGGCCGAGCTCCAAAAGGCCCTACTCATGGAAATGATATGCTATAGTAGGCATTGTGTGAGAATAATTACCAATCTTGTCTTTGGCAGTACAAAAAGTGGAATGGTTTGCTCTTTATCATACTAACCTATCTCACAAAGTTCCTTAAAGTTTTGTGTGATTGAAGTTTTCAAGTTTTGGGTGAGATGTCGATATGAGTAGAATAAGGAGTGACGAGACTCTAACCTTGGGGATGCCCAAGGAACCCCAAGGAAATATTCAAGGAAGATCCAAGCAACTAAGCTTGGGGATGCCTCGGAAAGCATCCCGTCTTTTGTTTCCAACATTATCGGTAACCTCACTTGGAGCTATGTTTTCATTCATCACATGATATGTGTTTTGCTTGGAGCATCATTTTCTTTTGCTAGGATTTGCTTGATGTTATTTAGAATAATATTTTGCATCTTTCTTTTCAATAAAAATATCAAGTATAGCCTTTGCCATGCTTATTTTGCAAGTCTACTTGTTGCTGTTTCAAAACAGAAAGTTTATCGATGTTGCAAAAATTCCCTAGAAAATTCAGAATGTGATAAAATGTTGATTTTTTTTGCAAAATGAACTCTGATAAATTTCTACAGTTTGGCAAATGTTCATAACTTTTTGAGTTAGGGAAGTACTGATACTCTTGCATTCTTTACAGACTATACTATTTTAGCAGATTGTTGTTATGTTTGCATTGGTTGCATATGTTTGCTTTTTTAATGATTCTATTTGAGGATAGGAGCACTAAATATGTAGAGGCATTTAATATGCAATATTGAATAATAATTTTAGTGGTTTGCTACAGTAGAGTATGATAAGGTTTTTGCATTGGTTTATACTAACTTATCTCACGAGTTCTTGTTGAGTTTTGTGTGGATGAAGCTTTTGAGATTTAGGAAAACCATGATATGGGAGGAACTAAGGAGACACAAAAGCTCAAGCTTGGGGATGCCCAAGGCATCCCATGATAATATTTCAAGAAGTCTCAAGCATCTAAGCTTGGGTATGCCCCGGTAGGCATCCCACCTTTTTTCTTCAACAATTATCGGTTAGTATCGGCTGAGCCTAAGTTTTTGCTTCTTCACCTGATGTGTGCTATCCTTGGATTGATATTTTATTTTGTTTTGCTTGCTATTTTAATAAAGTACTTAGATTTGAAAGTTTTTAAATAAAATAGAGTCCTCAAATAGTTGTCAGGGAGGCTAAGTAAGCGGCATTCACATCTCGTCAATGAAGCTCTTTTCTATAAAATTGCTCTTGTGCTTCACTTATATCCTATGAGTAAATTGTTGAATAAATTGAATGTCATGAAGTTGAAATCATATCATGCCTAGTGGCAGCTTACCATTGGGTTTAAAAGTGAAATCTTTTGAGGCTTGACAATCACAATATTGTTCATACAAGCAATTCACGAATAATTAGTATAAGGAAGAGAACTTTCACATATAAATATACTATCATGGAAATCTTTTGTGATTGTGAGCCCCCATCAAAATATTATATGCCAAAATTGTTGACGTTGGACAAGGAATACAACGTAATGATTTATGTTTGTTCATATTCACATAGAAGTTATATTGTCATAGATCGTTCAACATGTGGTGCTTGCCCGCCATCTTTGCTAGCCAAAAATTCCGCACCAAGTAGAGATACTACTTGTGCATCCAAAAACCCTTAAACCCAAATCTTATTTTCAAGAGTCCACCATACCTACCTAAGGATTGAGCAAGATCCTTCAAGTAAGTTGTCATCGGTGCAATAAGGCAATAGAAATTGCTTCTAAAAGTGTGAGAGAAAATTGAGCGTTGTACGAACTTGTGATGGCAAAAGCGACAGACTGCATAATAAAGGTTGCTATCATAAGGGGCAATACAACGTGACGTTCTTTTGCACTAAGGGGTTGAGCATACAAACAAATAAGCGCATGGCAACCTCTGCTTACCTCTGTGAAGGGCCTATCTTTTACTTTTCAGTATTTACTTTTACGCAAAGAGTCAAAGTTTTCTCTCTATTCCCTTTTATTTTCTCCTTTGGCAAGCATCATGTGGTGAGGAAAGATCTAGGCACATATGTCTAGTTGAATATGGGTAGCATGAGTTATTATTGTTGACATCACCCTTGAGGTGAATACGTTGGGAGGTAAAACAATAAGCCTCTATCTTCTATGTGTCCGGTTGAAACGCTTTGCTCATGTGTACGCAGCGAGTGTTAGAAATCATAGAAGACTATATGATGGTTGAGTATGTGGAGCTCTTACTTAAACTCTATTGAATAAGTTGAATTGCAATTGCTTGGTGACTAAGAACATAGGTTGTTGGGTTTCAAGAGAATTCATTGTTTGAACCTTAACAGGTGAATTGGTTGCCACTATAACATGAGAAGTTTTATAAGAAAGAATTGTTGTTATGATGCTAGGAAAAGTGATTGAAATTATCATTGATTAAACTTGTGCACTTTTCTAGCATTCACACTTTGTAAATTATTTGTTTTATCATTTACCTACTCGAGGATGAGTAGGAATTAAGCTTGGGGATGCTGATACGTCTTCAACTTATCTATAATTTATTAAGTATTCATGCTGTTATTTTATCATTCTTGGATGTTTTACAATCATTTTATAGCAACTTTATATCATTTTTGGGACTAACCTATTGACCCAGTGCCCAGTGCTAGCTGTTGTTTTTTGCTTATTTTTTACATCGTAGGAAATCAATATCGAACGGAGTTCAAACACCACGAAACTTTTTGTGGATTTTTTTGGACCAGAAGACCAACAGTGGGCCAAAGAAGCACATGGGTGGTGCCCCGAGGGGGCACAACCCACCATGGCACGCCTGGGGGCCCAGGCGCGCCCAAGTGTGTTGTGCCCACCTCGGTGGCCTCCCGCACCCCTTCTTTGCACTATAAATTCTCAAATATTCCGAAACCCTTTGGGGTTAACCTAGATCAGAAGTTCCGCCACCCCAGGGCTCTGTAGCCACCTAAAACCAATCTAGACCCGTTCTGGCACCCTGTCGGAGGGGGAATCATCTCCGATGGCCATCTTCATCATCCCAGCGGCCACCACGATGAGGAAGGAGTATTCCACCCTCGGGGCTGAGGGTTTGTACCAGTATCCATGTGATTAATCTCTCTCTCTCTCTCTCTCGTGATCTATATCATGGGCTTTGTTAATATAGTCAAATCATATGATGTTTCTCCCCTGTACACTCTTGTTGTGATGAATTGAATCTTTACCCTTTGAAGTTTTGTCATGTCGGATTGAATGTTCAGATTTGAGAACACATGATTTATGTCTTGCGGTATGAATACTTGAGGTGACAATGGGGTATCATGTTGATTCACTTGATATACGTTATGGCACTCAACTTGCAGATTCCTGCGGTGATATTGGGGTAATCTATGCATAGGGGTTGATGCACGTTTTTATTATCTTTACTCCCATAGAAACTTTGGGATCTCTTTGTAGTTCTTTGTGTGGATTGAGTATTATGAATATGAATATGCTTTGGTGTTATTCTAGTACAAACTCTAGGATAGATCGAACAGAAAAAATAGCTTTACGTTATTTTAGTACGATCTCTTGAATAGATCGAGCGGAAAGAATAGCTTTGAGGTGTTCTCGTACCCTACAAACAATTTCTATCTTTTGTTCTCCGCTAATAGGAACTCGGGAGTGATTCTTTGTTGCACTTTGAGGGATAATCATATGATCCAACTATGTTAGAATTGTTGGGAGATTGCAGTAGTGAAAGTACGGACCCTAGGCCTTGTTTTTAAGCATTGCAATACCGTTTTTGTGCCCGTTTACTATTTGCTACCTTGCTATTTTTATTCATTCAGATTATAAAAATATATTTCTACCATCAATATTTCTACCATCAATATTTCTTTCATCGAACTAGTGCACCTATACAATTTTCCATTGTATTGGGTGTGTTGGGGACACAAGAGATTTCTTGTATTTGATTGTAGGGTGATTTGAGAGACACCATCTTCATCCCACACCTCTCACGGATTGATAAACCTTAGGTCATCCACTTGAGGGAAAATTGCTATTGTCCTACAAAACTCTGCACTTGGAGGCCCAACACGTGTCTACAACAATAAAGTTGTGTAGTATGCTAGAAGTATTATTGTTTTTATGTCAATATTAAACTTTTGTTTTGAATCTTCTGGATCTGAACATTCATGCCACAATAAAGAAAAATTACATGGATAAATGTGTTCGGTAGCATTCCACATAAAAAATTCTATTTTTATCATTTACCTACTCGAGGACGAGCGGGAATTAAGCTTGGGGATGCTTGATACGTCTCCAAGGTATCTATAATTTTTTATTGTTCCATGCTATTATATTATCTGTTTTGGATCTTTTACATGCATTAATATGATATTTTACATTATTTTTGGGACTAACCTATTAACCTAGAGCCTAGCACCAGTTTCTGTTTTTCCCTTGTTTTTGAGCTTCGCAGAAAAGGAATACCAAATAGAGTCCAAATTAAATAAAACTTTCACGATGATTTTTCTTGGACCAGAAGACACCCCGGAGATTTGGAGTTCAAGTCAGAAGAGCCACGAGGCGGCGACAAGTGGGGAGGGCGTGGCCCCTGCCTTATGGCCTCCTCGTGACTCCCGTGACCTAGTTCTGCCTCCTATATATTCACATATATTCCCAATCCACCAGAAGCATCCACGAAAACACTTTTCCACTGCCGCAACCTTCTGTTCCCGTGAGATCCCATCTTGGGGCCTTTTCCGGCATCCTGTTGGAGGGGGATTCGATCACGGAGGGCACCTACATCAACTCTATTGCCCTTCCAATGAAGCGTGAGTAGTTTACCTCAGACCAACGGGTCCATAGCTAGTAGCTAGATGGCTTATTCTCTTTCTCTTTGATTCTCAATACCATGTTCTCCTCGATGTTCTTGGTTTCTACCCGATGTAATCTTTGTTTGCGGTGTGATTGTCGAGATCCGATGAATTGTGGATTTATGATCAGCTTATCTATGAATATTATTTGAATCTTCTCTGAATTCTTTTATGTATGATTTGATATCTTTGTAATTCTCTTCAAACTATCGGTTTGGTTTGGCCAATTAGATTGGTTTTTCTTGCAATGGGAGAAGTGCTTAGCTTTGGGTTCAATATTTCGGTGTCCTTTCCTAGTGACAGTAGGGGCAGCAAGGCACATATTGTATTGTTGCCATCGAGGATAAAAAGATGGGGTTTACATCATATTGCTTGAGTTTATTCCTCTACATCATGTCATCTTACTGAAAGCGTTACTCTGTTCTTCATGAACTTAATACTTTAGATGCAGGTAGGAGTCGGTCGATGTGTGGAGTAATAGTAGTAGATGCAGGCAGGAGTCGTTCTACTTGACACAGACGTGATGCCTATATTTCGTAATCATTGCCTTAGATATCGTCATAACTTTGCGCTTTTCTATCAATTGCTCGACAGTAATTTGTTCACCCACCGTATTATTTGCTATCTTGAGAGAAGCCTCTAGCGAAACCTATGGCCCCCGGGTCTATTTTCCATCATATAAGTTTTCGATCTACTATTTTGCAATCTTTTACTTTCCGATCTATAAACCAAGAAACCCCAAAATATTTTATCTTTTATTTAGTTTTATTTATCTATCCCTATCAGATCTCACTTTTGCAAGTGACCGTGAAGGGATTGACAACCCCTTTATCGCGTTGGGTGCAAGTTGTTTGATTGTTTGTGCAGGTATTGGTGATTTGTGTGTTGTTTCCTACTGGATTGATACCTTGGTTCTCTAACTGAGGGAAATACTTATCTCTACTTTGCTGCATGATACGTCTCCAACGTATCTATAATTTTTGATTGCTCCATGCTACTTTATCTACTGTTTTGGACTATATTGGGCTTTATTTTCCACTTTTATATTATTTTTGGGACTAACCTATTAACCGGAGGCCCAGCCCAGAATTGCTGTTTTTTGCCTATTTCAGTATTTTGAGGAAACAGAATATCAAACGGAGTACAAATGGAATGAAACCTTCGGGAACGTGATCTTCTCACCGAACGTGATCCAGGAGACTTGGACCCTACTCCAAGAAGTTTCCGGGGAGGTCACGAGGGTGGAGGGCGTGCCCCCTGCCTCGTGGGCCCCTCGGAGCTCCATCGATGTGCTCCTTCCTCCTATATATACCTACGTACCACCATTAGACCAGAGACGGAGCCAAAAACCTAATTCCACCGCCGCAACTTCCTGTATCCACGAGATCCCATCTTGGGGCCTGTTCCGGAGCTCCGCCAGAGAGGGCATCCATCACGGAGGGCTTCTACATCAACACCATAGCCCTTCCGATGAAGTGTGAGTAGTTTACTTCAGACCTTCGGGTCCATAGCTAGTAGCTAGATGGCTTCTTCTCTCTCTTTGGATCTCAATACAATGTTCTCCCCCTCTCTCGTGGAGATCTATTCGATGTAATCTTCTTTTTGCGGTGTGTTTGTTTAGACCGATGAATTGTGTGTTTATGATCCAACTTATCTATGAATAATATTTGAATCTTCTCTGAATTCTTTTATGTATGATTGAGTTATCTTTGCATGTCTTTTTGAATTATCCGTTTGGTTTGGCCAACTAGATTGGTAGTTCTTGCAATGGGAGAAGTGTTTAGCTTTGGGTTCAATCTTGCGGTGTCCTTACTCAGTGACAGAAAGAGTTGCAAGGCACGTATTGTATTATTGCCATCGAGGATAACAAGATGGGGTATTTATCATATTGCATGAATTTATTCCTCTACATCATGTCATCTTGCTTAAGGCGTTACTCTGTTTTTAACTTAATACTCTAGATGCATCCTGGATAGCGGTCAATGAGTGGAGTCATAGTAGTAGATGCAGGCAGGAGTCGGTCTACTTGTCACGGACGTGATGCCTATATACATGATACCTATATAACCTCATAACTATGCTAAATTCTATCAATTGCTCAACAGTAATTTGTTCACCCACCGTAGAATATCTGTGCTCTTGAGAGAAGCCACTAGTGAAACCTATGGCCCCCGGGTCTATTCTCATCATATCAATCTCCATTACTTTATTTTACTTGTTTTGCTTTTACTTTTTACTTTGCATCTTTATACCAAAAATACCAAAAATATTATCTCTATCAGATATCACTCTCGTAAGTGACCATGAAGGGATTGACAACCCCTAAGCGTTGGTTGCGAGTTGCTACCGTTTTGTGCAGGTACGAGGGACTTGCCCGTGACCTCCGACTGGATTGATACCTTGGTTCTCAAAAACTGAGGGAAATACTTATGCTACAGTGCTGCATCACCCCCTCCTCTTTGGGGAAAACCAACGCTAGCTCGAGACGTAGCAAGAAGGATTTCTGGCGCTGTTGCCGGGGAGGCCTACGCCAAGTCAAGTCAAGATTTACTCTCCCGTCAATGAGCCATTTCTGGCGCCGTTGCCGGGGAAGCCTACGCAAAAGTCAACATACCAAGTACCCATCACAATCTCTATCTCTCGCATTCCATTATTTGTCATTTTCCTCTCGTTTTCCTCTCCCCCACTTCACCCTTGCCGTTTTATTCGCCCTCTCTTTCCCAATCTCCTCCTCTTTTTCCCTTTGCCTTTTGTTTGCTCGTGTGTTAGTTTGCTTGCTTGTTCGTCACGATGGCCTTACCTAATTTTGGTGATCTTCACCTTAAAAGGCTAGAAGATATCGAAAACAATGTCAGGAAGTTTATGGTCTTGCAATTTGAGCATAATAATTTCTTTAGAAACGAGCTTAAGGAACAAAAGAGTTTTATGAGTTATATGAATAAAGTGCTCGATGATATGTCCAAAGAATTTGATGGTGTAAGAGCCCAAATTGCTCATCTTGAAAAAATGACCACTGTCAATAAGATGGCCGCTAAACCGAATAAATATGAGAATCAAGATGAAGATCTAAAAGTTATTGATGTGTCCCCTATTAAATCGTTGTTTTGCAATGTGAATCTTGATGAATCTGATTATGACATTCCCTTACCTAGAAGGCGTTCTAAGAATTCTGAGTTTTTAGATCCTGATGATGAAATTGATAAAAAAGGAATTGAAAGAAATAAAAATCTAGATATTGCTAAACCCACTATTTTGGATCTCAAGGAATTTAACTATGAAAATTGCTCTTTAATTGATTGTATTTCCTTGTTGCAATCCGTGTTAAATTCTCCTCATGCTTATAGTCGAAATAAGGCCTTTACCGAACACATTGTTGACGCCTTAATGCAATCTTACGAAGAAAAGCTTGAGTTGAAAGTTTCTATCCCTAGAAAACTCCATGATGAGTGGGAACCTACAATTAAGATTAAAATTAGAAATTACGAGTTTCATGCTTTGTGTGATTTGGGTGCTAGTGTCTCTACTATCCCCAAAGCTTTGTGTGATTTGCTAGATTTCCGTGACTTTGATGATTGCTCTCTAAACTTGCATCTTGCGGATTCCACTATTAAAAAGCCTATGGGAAGAATTAATGATGTTCTTATTGTTGCAAATAGGAATTATGTGCCCGTAGATTTTATCGTTCTTGATATAGATTGCAATCCTTCATGTCCTATTATTCTTGGTAGACCTTTCCTTAGAACGATTGGTGCAATTATTGATATGAAGGAAGGGAATATTAAATTCCAATTTCCCTTAAAGAAGGGCATGGAACACTTTCCTAGAAATAAAATAAAATTACCATATGAATCTATCATGAGAGCCACTTATGGATTGCCTACCAAAGATGGCAATACCTAGATCTATCCTTGCTTTTATGCCTAGCTAGGGGCGTTAAACGATAGCGCTTGTTGGGAGGCAACCCAATTTTATTTTGTGTTTTTTGTTTTTGGTTCTGTTTAGGAATAAATAATCCATCTAGATTCTGTTTAGGTGTGGTTTTATCTTTTAATTAGTGTTTGTGCCAAGTTAAACCTATTAGATCTTCTTGGAAGATAATTATTTGATCTTGCTGTAATTTCCAGAATCTTTACGCTCAGTGCCCGAATTGTCAAAAATCACCAGAACGTGATAAAATAGTGATTCCAATTGCTGCTGATCAATAAAAAAAATTGCCCAGGTCGTCCAATTTTGGTAGAATTGTTTGGGTTCCAGAAGTTTGCGTTAGTAACAGATTACTACAGACTGTTCTGTTTTTGACAGATTCTGTTTTGCGTGTGTTGTTTGCTTATTTTGATGAATCTATGGCTAGTAAAATAGTTTATAAACCATAGAGAAGTTGGAATATAGTAGGTTTGACACCAATACAAATAAAGAACAAGTTCACTACAGTACCTTAAAGTAGTCTTTTGTTTTCTTTCTCTAACGGAGCTCACGAGATTTCTATTGAGTTTTGTGTTGTGAAGTTTTCAAGTTTTGGGTGAATTCTTTTGATGGATTATGGAACAAGGAGTGGCAAGAGCCTAAGCTTGGGGATGCCCATGGCACCATCAAGATAATCCAAGGACACCAAAAAGTCAAAGCTTGGGGATGCCCCGGAAGGCATCCCCTCTTTCGTCCACTTCCATCGGTAATTTACTTGGAGCTATATTTTTATTCACCACATGATATGTGTTTTGCTTGGAGCGTCTTGTATTATTTGTGTCTTTGCTTGTTAGTCTACCACAATCATCCTTGCTGTACACACCTTTTTATAGAGCCATGTATGAATTGAAATTTGTTAGAATACTCTATGTGCTTCACTTATATCTTTTGAGCTTGATAGTTTACTCTATGTGCTTCACTTATATCTTTTTGAGCATGATAATTTTTGCTCTAGTGCTTCACTTAGATCTTTTAGAGCACGGTGGTGGTTTGTTTTAAAGAAACTTGATCTCTCATGCTTCACTTAGATTATTTTGAGAGTCGTTAATAGCATGGTAATTTGCTTAATGTTAATATACTTGGTATTCAAGATATGTGAAACTTTCGTTTTAGTGGGTTGAATACTAAGATAAGTTTGATGCTTGATAATTGTTTTGAGATATGGAGGTGCTAATATCATAGTAGTTCTAGTTGAGTAGTTGTGAATTTGAGAAATACTTGTGTTAAAGTTAGCAAGTCCCGTAGCATGCACGTATGGTTAAAGTTGTGTAACAAATTTGAAGCATGAAGTGTATCTGGCTTGTGCATCCTTATGAGTGGCGGTCGGGGACGAGCGATGGTCTTTTCCTACCAATCTATCCCCCTAGGAGCATGCGCGTAGTACTTGATTTTTGATGACTTCTAAATTTTTTGCAGTAAGTATATGAGTTCTTTGGACTAATGTTGAGTCCATGGATTATACGCACTTTTACCTTTCCGCCATTTGCTAGCCTCTTCGGTACCGTGCATTGCCCTTTCTCACATTGAGAGTTGGTGCAAACTTCGCCGGTGCATCCAAACCCCGTGATATGATACACTCTTTCACACATAAACCTCCCTATATATTCCTCAAAATAGCCACCATACCTACCTATCATGGCATTTCCATAGCCATTCCGAGATATATTGCCATGCAACTTCCATCATCATCATCATCATCATGACATGCTTTACTTTTGTCATATTGCCATTGCATGATCTTGTAGTTGACATCGTATTTGTGGCAAAGCCACCATGCATTATTTTTCATACATGTCACTCTTGATTCATTGCACCATCCCGGTACACCGCCGGAGGCATTCATATAGAGTCATATCTTGTTCTAGTATCGAGTTGTAATCATTATGTTGTAATCAATAGAAGTGTGATGATCATCATTATTATAGCATTGCCCAATCAAAAAAAGAGAGAAAGGCCAAAAAGAAAAAAAAGAAAGGCCCAAAAAAAGAAGGAGAAAATAAAAAGGGCAATGCTACTATCTCTTTTTCCACACTTGTGCTTCAAAGTAGCACTTTGTTCTTCATGTAGTGAGTCTCATATATTGTGCTTCAAAGGAGCACCATGATTTTCATATAGTGAGTCTCATAATTTGTCTTGTTCATACTAGTGGGAATTTTTCATTATAGAACTTGGCTTGTATATTCCAACGTTGGGCTTCCTCAAAATGCCCTAGGTCTTCATGAGCAAGCAAGTTGGATGCACACCCACTAGTTTTCTTTTGTTGAGCATTCTTAGCTCTAGTGCATCCGTTGCATGGCAATCCCTACTCCTTGCATTAACATCAATTGATGGGCATCTCCATAGCTCATTGATTAGCCTCGTTGATGTGAGACTTTCTCCTTTTTTGTCTTCTCCACACAATCCCCATCATCATATTCTATACCACCCATAGTGCTATGTCCATGGCTCGCGCTCATGTATTGCGTGAAGGTTGAAAAAGTTTGAGATTATTTGAGTATGAAACAATTGCTTGGCTTGTCATCAGGGGTATAGAAGTTGGGAACATCTTTGTGTGACGAAAATGAAGCATAGCCTAACTATATGATTTTGTAGGGATGAACTTCCTTTGGCCATGTTATTTCGAGATGACATAATTGTTTGATTAGTATGCTTGAAATATTATCATTTTTATGTCAATATGAACTTTTTTCTTGAACCTTTCGGATCTGAATATTCATACCATGATTAAGAAGATTTACATTGAAATTATGCCAAAGTATCACACCGCATCAAAAATTCTCTTTTTATAATTTACCTACTCGAGGACGAGCAGGAATTAAGCTTGGGGATGCCTGATACGTCTCCAACGTATCTATAATTTTTGATTGCTCCATGCTACTTTATCTATTGTTTTGGACTATATTGGGCTTTATTTTACACTTTTATATTATTTTTGGGACTAACCTATTAACCGGAGGCCCAGCCCAGAATTGCTGTTTTTTGCCTATTTCAGTATTTCGGGAACATGATCTTCTCACCGAACGTGATCCAGGAGACTTGGACCCTACTCCAAGAAGTTCCGGGGAGGTCACGAGGGTGGAGGGCGTGCCCCCCCCGGGCGCGCCCCCTGCCTCGTGGGCCCCTCGGAGCTCCACCGACGTGCTCCTTCCTCCTATATATACCTACGTACCCCCATTAGACCAGAGACGGAGCCAAAAACCTAATTCCACCGCCGCAACTTCCTGTATCCACGAGATCCCATCTTGGGGCCTGATCCGGAGCTCCGCCGGAGAGGGCATCCATCACGGAGGGCTTCTACATCAACACCATAGCCCTTCCGATGAAGTGTGAGTAGTTTACTTCAGACCTTCGGGTCCATAGCTAGTAGCTAGATGGCTTCTTCTCTCTTTTTGGATCTCAATACAATGTTCTCCCCCTCTCTTGTGGAGATCTATTCGATGTGATCTTCTTTTTGCGGTGTGTTTGTTGAGACCGATGAATTGTGGGTTTATGATCCAACTTATCTATGAATAATATTTGAATCTTCTCTGAATTCTTTTATGTATGATTGAGTTATCTTTGCAAGTCTGTTCGAATTATCTGTTTGGTTTGGACAACTAGATTGGTAGTTCTTGCAATGGGAGAAGTGTTTAGCTTTGGGTTCAATCTTGCGGTGTCCTTACTCAGTGACAGAAAGAGTTGCAAGGCACGTATTGTATTGTTGCCATCGAGGATAACAAGATGGGGTATTTATCATATTGCATGAATTTATTCCTCTACATCATGTCATCTTGCTTAAGGCGTTACTCTGTTTTTAACTTAATACTCTAGATGCATGCTGGATAGCGGTCGATGAGTGGAGTAATAGTAGTAGATGCAGGCAGGAGTCGGTCTACTTGTCACGGACGTGATGTCTATATACATGATCATACCTAGATAACCTCATAACTATGCTAAATTCTATCAATTGCTCAACAGTAATTTGTTCACCCACCGTAGAATATCTATGCTCTTGAGAGAAGCCACTAGTGAAACCAATGGCCCCCGGGTCTATTCTCATCATATCAATCTCCATTACTTTATTTTGCTTGTTTTGCTTTTACTTTTTACTTTGCATCTTTATACCAAAAATACCAAAAATATTATCTCTATCAGATATCACTCTCGTAAGTGACCATGAAGGGATTGACAACCCCTAAGCGTTGGTTGCGAGTTGCAACCATTTTGTGCAGTTACGAGGGACTTGCGCGTGACCTCCTACTGGATTGATACCTTGGTTCTCAAAAACTGAGGGAAATACTTATGCTACAGTGTTGCATCACCCCCTCCTCTTCGGGGAAAACCAACGCTAGCTCGAGACATAGCACTGCATCACCCTTTCCTCTTCAAGGGAAAAACTAATGCACCGTTGCCGGGGAGATCTACGTCAAGTCAAGACATACCAAGTACCCATCATAAAACTCTCATCTTTTGCATTACATTATTCGCCATTTGCCTCTCGTTTTCCTCTCCCCCACTTCTAAAATGATTTACAAAAATATTTGCCTTTTTCCTCGCCCCTCTTCTGTTTGTCTTTTTCATTTGCTTTTTGTTTGCCCATTTGTTAGATTGGTTTGTTGCTACCATGTCTGAATCTGGGTAGGTTATCGCTGAAAAGGATAGTAGTAATGATGGGGGAAACTTTGATGCTTTTGCTAATAGTAATCCTCATGAAGAATCTACTATCTTGCACACTAAAAAACTTTGCATAGGTAGCAACAGTATTATTGAAAAAAGGGGCTATTCAAGATTTCTTTACTTGTTCCAGTGTGCTACCGACGTTAGGTGTATCTATTCTCCATAAAACTAGTAGTCTCGCCGATGCTATATCTTTGCTTGTGGCTGAACTTGAAAGACAATTTGTTCATATGCATCCATGCATACAACGGATTTTTCTAGAGTTTTCTAATATTGAGCATTCTTCTGTTAAGCGCGCTACCACTATATTTCTAGCCCATGAATTTAGATTTATTATGAAAGAAGCTAGTGAAATTTTCACGCATTATAAAGTAGATGGTGGTCGACCTCCCATAGAGGGGGTTCTCTTTAATCAAGAGGAAATAATGCGTTTACAATCTCTAGATCATGTTGCTTATAATGAAAATTTAAGAAAGAGGGTCCCTACCGATGTTTTAGTTGATAAGATTTCTAAACTTAATGATAATTTTGCTATACAAAACAACAGATTAGGTTTCCCTCTTGGACACAAGCTCATGACTTTTTCCGAAAAGAACACTTACAATGATGAATTGGTCATACAATATGAGGGGCCGAAGGTGGAACCAATTCCTCCCAAGCTTGATCTTAGGGATCCTTATCCCATTAAATTTAGCCCTTTTGATTACTTTTGCTTACCACAAAGAAAACTTGTTGCTGAACGAAGGAAGTATGACATGAGCTTTCGAGATTTGCCTTATCATTACTATGATTATACCTAGATCTATTTGTGTTTTATGCCTTGTTAAGGGCGTTAAACAATAGCGCTTGTTGGGAGGCAACCCAATTTTATTTTTGTTCTCTGCTTTTTGGTTCTATTTTTCAATAAATAATTCATCTAGCCTCTGGTTAGATGTGTTTTGGTGTTTTAATTAGTGTTTGTGCCAAGTAAGACCTTTGGGATGGTTTACGGTGGTTGTCGTGGAATTGTCACAGCAGATGTCCTAGTATGAGGACTTAGTCATGAGGCCAACACATCTATGTGGTAGCTTGAGAGGGGTTAATCGGAATCGAGAGACGCAACACAAGACAAGGATTTAAACAGCTTTGGGCCCTGGGAAACATCATCCAGTAACGACCCTACATGCTGTTTGTGGCTAGGTCTTATCATTATCATGAGGGAGTCGCCGTAAATCGGCTCTCCTAGTTATGTCTAGCCTTAAGATTCTCCTCTCCTCTCTTGGGGTGTCCTGGCCCTCCTTATATAAGTTGAAGGGGTGGGTTACATGTAGAGTCCATCTCGTACTAAGACTTAAACTATTCTGACTTCTCTTCATGGGCTTCTTAACATCTTGGGCTTCTTAACGTCTCGAGCTTATTAACCCCAGGCGACTTTGTCTGTTGGGTTATGGCTGTCTGCCGGGTTACCATCTGACTTACCATCTAGCTTATCATCTGCCGGGATATGATCTGACTTAACATTTGCTGAGTTATGATCTAACTTAACATCTGCCGGGTTATGATCTGACTTAACATCTGTCGGGTTATGATCTGACTTAACATCTGCCGGGTTATGATCTGACTTAACATCTGCCTTAACATCTGCCGAGTTATGATCTGACTTAACTGTCCCAGTCGGGTCATAACTCCGGCTGGGTCATACTGCGGGGTATATCCCCGACATTAGCCCCAATTTAATTTGGATTTATCCATGTTAAACTAATCCTGTAAAACAAACACAAGAACAATTTTGACAGATTATGCTCCGGTTTAAGAACTTTTGTAAGCCGACACCTGATCATCCTTAACTCCTTGTCATTTCCTTCTTCTAGAAAATCTGGGTCAATAGACCAACTTCATACTCAGTCTTATCTTCAGCCGGCTTGAAGATGTAGAACTTGCCCATTTATCATTGCCAAAATTGCCGGGTTATAAAAACTGATGGCACCAGGTCATAATTGTTTGTTAACATCAGCTTTGAAAGCATACCTCCCTTATATGAATATCACTTGTAGCCCCCAAGTCTTAAGAAGGGAACGTAGTAACAACTTAAGACTTGCTTCAATATGAATGTCACAAGCTTGAAGAAATCCAGGTTATTCATCTCAATCATTAATCATAAACTGAGTATTCCACATATGTAGCCCCCAAGTGCCGGGTTGTCATGCTTGCAGCAACCTGGAACTTGTAATTGTCTTATGCTCATAAAAACTTCAACCAGTGTAGCCCCCAAGGGTCGGGTCGTTATGCAATAAGGAGCAGGGACTTTATAGATCTGATCATGTAGACTTGAACAACAATGTGTATCCCCCATCATGGGGCTTGAACCCATGCCCACAAGGTTAAGAGCCTTGTGTTTTACCAACTGAGCGGTGGATCCTTCAATATAACGGAATAAGGCTCGTGTACCTTCAATTTTTAACAGGAGCAATTGGTAACCCCCAAGGGCCGGCTCATTATGATGTGATGAGTCGGGTCTTCAATAAGGTGAGCAAAAAATGACTTTGCATTAGCCCCCAAGTGCCATGGTGCATGCTGGCAGTGACACGGGACTTGCATATTTAATGTAATCTCAATTTGAATAATGTAGCCCCCAAGTGCCGGGTCATAAGCCTGCAGCGAGTCGAGACTATTCCTTCCATTGTAGAATAAATTATATCCATTGATAAAATAATAGCCATTACGCTGAAGCGACTTTGAAAACCTCAATCATAATATTGGTTATTGATAACCATAATAAAAATCCAGCCATGTTGGCTATTGAAGATTTGAATAATATAATCCATCAAGGGTATTGACCCGTAGGCATGCAATAGCATGATTTTGATTGCTCAAGATAAATATATCCTAGCAACTTAACGCCCTTTATCAGGACAGGTTATCAAAACCCCAAATATGCTCAAATATGAGTCATAAAGATTAAGGCTACATGGCCTGAATTGTTTTAAACAAGGATGAACTCAAAAATGTTCAAATAGAAATAATAAATCAGAAAAACAAGGCTTTCATAGGTGTCCAGGCCTAAAACTCAAGTGCTTTCACGGGCCGCACAGCCACTGAGTTAAACCTTTATACAAAACTTATAAGCCAGACTTCACACAACCAATCGTTGTTTTAACTTTGACAAGTTCAGGGTCTGTATAAGATTGACTTGTCAAAAGTACAGCGGGTCGTTCCAGGATTACCTAGGCGGAGTGGCAGACTTAAAAAGGCAGGATAACCCGGGGTTTTAGGTGAATACACCTGGCTTCCAAGCCTGGCTTTTAAGCCTATTACAAGGGTCACAAAAACTCTTGTCCTTTAGAACAAAGAGCCCCCAAGCAATATCTTTGAACTATGCTCAATGGGCACCTATGTTTGAGTTGTGCTTTTGCAACAGACTCTCTTTGGTCCCTTTAACCTGGGTAGCAATCCCCCAAGTGTTTTTATAAACATGGCATATAAGCCGGATCAAAAGGGTAATCATAACTCCGCTAAATAAGCCGGAAGCCCCCATGTGACCATAATAAGATAAGCCCATAAGGCAGGATACCCATGTTTGAACCGCGCATCATGGCAGCAAGTTCTCTTTGGCAACCTTTAATTTTTTTGAGAACTCAAACTTGCGAGAGAGGAATTTCTTTTTTCAACCGGAGTTTTAAATCAGATACTAAGAGCTTCCAAGCTTTATGGGAGAGAGATATCTCTTGAGCCGGATTTTAAACCGGAATCTTCATTTTGAGCCGGAAATTTTCTGACGGCCTTTAAATTTTCACCAATAGGGCAGTAACCTCCGGGACCGAGTTATTTTTCCCTTTAATGACCTGGAGTTCTTGAGTCTGCTTTAAACTGGCAATCATTTACTGAATCATGTCATCATAGCCCTCGAGTCTCAAAGCGACTCGAGGAGTTGGCTTGAGATTCTCCATAATTGACCGTGATATAAATCAACATATAGTTGAACACCGGAACGCTGCAATATGGTGAAGCTTAGCGGCAAAGGTGGCAAGTTGATGATCTTCGCAATACTCATTGTATATCCCAATATGAGTCATTCAATAAATTTGGTGATATGGTGGTCACTTCTGCAGTAGAAAATTTGTCTTGCACATGAAAATATATAGACCAAAGTAATTGTTCTTTGACAAAAACAATATGTGCGAATAAAATAGACGTAGATAGACATCACCTGACTTTGTCCAGATGACGGATGATCCGTATATATATCGTTCATGAATAATCCACAGTAATTTCAATGGCGCTTTAATCACTCTCTCAAAGAGACTTCAAACTGGGCGACTCTTGTTTGAAGAAATGGAAAAGCCCGGTGGGTCAAAGCCCATAGATGAGCGTGGCAGAAGCAGGACCACAGGCAGCTCGCAGCGGCGATTCTGGATGCAACACCCGCAAGACAACGGGCCGGTGGTATAAAGCGGCACTATGGTGACTTAGAGCAGAGGTGCGGGTGCTTGGTAATGAAGGCGACGACCGTGGCCATGGCGGATCGAAAACCGCGGTCTAGAGGTGAGGTGAACCAGCAGGTCGACGGAGGCGGCGCCGAGGAGCACTAAAACGGGGCGACTCATGGAGGAGTGGCAAGGTGGTTACACTGTAGTGGCGGGTGGAAGACGAATGCGGCGGCTCAGTGAGGGATAGCCGGTTCGAGGCACGCTGAGGCGGCCTGCCGGCGAGGCGCGGCTGAGCCAGCGTCAGGTTGAAGAGGAACAGACAACTGAATGCTTGACGTGGAGTACCCGTAGTGGCAGGAAGAGCCACAACGGAGGAAGTAGATTCAATGGCGAAGGTGAGCCGGCGTGGGCGTGCTCAGAGACGGGTCGTGGCCAAGCAGCTCCAGGCGGCACCATAGCATAGGCGGGTTAAGGCCGAGGCAATTTAACGAGGCTGCAACCATGGAAATCGGAGGCCACGGCCGAGGTGGCAGAGGTAACTCGCCGTGGCACTGCTCCAAGGCGAGGGCGGTTCGCCCACGGCAGATCATGATGGCTCAAAGCAGCAGA
Source organism: Triticum urartu (assembly GCF_056163025.1). Taxonomy (NCBI): domain Eukaryota; kingdom Viridiplantae; phylum Streptophyta; class Magnoliopsida; order Poales; family Poaceae; genus Triticum; species Triticum urartu. The sequence goes on along the minus strand of NC_141874.1, from coordinate 362,041,176 downwards.
GGCGGTACCCGCGGGTTGACAACGGTGGCAGGCTGCTTAGCGTGGGATCGATGGAAATAGAAGGTGACCTGGCGCAGCGGCGGTTCATAAGTGCAGCGGCGGCGGCGGCAGGGCCCAGGCCGGTCGTAACGGTTTAGAGGCGAGTCACTGTGGTGGTTTAGCATCGCAGGCTAGCGATGCAGTGAGTCATAACAACGGTGGAGGTGACCCGGCTGGGGTGATTCATAAACCGGCCGCGGGCAGCGTGAGTCGGCCTCAGGCAAAGGCCGCAACAGTGAAGGCATCTGGCGGCTCAAGGCACGGGCAATGAGTAAGGCTGCGGTAGCGGCAGCAGCTCGACACAGCGGCCCAAGATGACCACTTTGAAATGGAGGTAAGGCCAAACTAGGGTTAGCAGCTTCTGCACCCGAAGTGGCGTTGTGTGATGACGATTGTAGTTTCCATCTCCAGTAGATTTGATTGATTCTCTGGGCTCGAACCTGAAGCATGGTCACAATCTGCACTGTCTTTTGTTTGATCTCAGAGAGCCATATCAATTTAACTCCTGCAGGATTTGTACGGTACAAAGAGCAGGAGCCCCAACGTATTTAACCCTTTGTATTGTACGCGCGCGGAAAACATATAGTCTGATCCAGCCGTTGTAAAACTTTGCAGTGGAATTCCTAAAGAATCTTTGACCCGGTGACTTGCTGTGCCGTATGAAGGCGAAAACTTCAACTCGTCTCAATCTAGTCTGGCACATGCTTTCTCAACGAGGTGGCTTGCTATGGCCACAGGAGCAGTGAGTCGACGAAGCGGGGGACCCCGATGGCGGTTTGAGGCAAGGCGGCCGTGAGCGACTTGCAGCAGATATAAGCAGCATGGTCAAAGCGGAGAGCGGCAGCGCCGGCTCGGCCATGGCGGCTTATGGCAGTAGAGGACGGTAGAGACGAGCCGGTGTTGGAGTACAGTAGCCAGCGCGCCTCGGCGGGTCAACGGCGCAGGCGAACCGGGCGGGTCCACGGCAAAGGCGAGCTGCTGGCTTGGAGGTAGCCCAGAAGTGAGGTAAGGCCGTAGTAGTGGCAGGCCGTCAACTCGGAGGTAGCTCAAAGCGGTTCGGAGCCGAGGTGGGTTGCGGCGAACCTCGGCAGAAGAGCAGACCGGCCCCGAGACAAGGTAGGCCCGGCTCGGAACGGCTTCGGGTGTAACTTGACACACCACAACAGGGGCGACTTAGCAAAAAACGACGCCGACCACCAGTTAAAAACCATCTTGACTCCACGCGTGACTCAACAAGTAGTAGTAATTAGCTCTTTTTGGGAGCGATTTACAGGCTGAGTCATGGTTGGTTTGACTCTGCTGTCACTTATGTCAGCGACCGTAGAAAATATTGATGCCTTCGGTTTTGAAGGATCACCGGATCCTCAGTGACTTAACCCTAATTTCCCTTGAACTCAAAACCTCGCCCGGGCATTAGATCCGACTGCTGTTTTAGACTGATAAACTCAAAACTGATGCAAATCTTTCCAAGCCGATTTTTCTTCATCTGGAAAATTATGAACTTCTCGCTCCCTGAGAAAAGATTCCTCCAAGAACTCATCACCACCGTGCGCAGGCCCCATGGTGGGCGCCAACTATCGTGGAATTATCACGGTAGATGTCCTAGTGTGAGGACTTAGTCGTGAGGCTAACACATCTATGTGGTAGCTTGAGAGGGGTTGATCGGAATCGAGAGACGCAACACAAGACAAGGATTTAGACAGCTTCGGGCCCCGGGAAACATCATCGGGTAACGACCCTACATGCTGTTTGTGGTTAGGTCTTATTGTCATCATGAGGGAGTCGCCGTAAACCGGCTCTCCTAGTTATGTCTAGCCTTAAGATTCTCCTCTCTTCTCTTGGGGTGCCCTGCCCCTCCTTATATAAGTTGAAGGGGCGGGTCACATATAGAGTCCATCTCGGACTAAGACTTAAACTATTCTGACTTCTCTTCATTGGCTTCTTAACATCTTGGGCTTCTTAACGTCGCGGGCTTATTAACCCCAAGCGACTCTGTCTGCTGGGTTATGACTGTCTGCCGGGTTACCATCTGACGTACCATCTGGCTTATCATCTGTCAGGTTATGGTCTGACTTAACATCTGCCGAGTTATGATCTAACTTAACATCTGCCGGGTTATGATCTGACTTAACATCTGCCGGGTTATGATCTGACTTAACATCTGCCTTATCATCTGCCTTAACATCTGTCGGGTTTCGATCTGACTTAACATCTACCGGGTTATGATCTGACTTAACATCTGCCTTAACATCTACTGGGTTATTATCTGACTTAACTATCCTAGCCGGGTCATAACTTCCTCCGGGTCATATTGCGGGGTATATCCCCAACAGTGGTAGTTGTTTTGATCTTGCTGAAAAAACAGAAACTTTTGCGCCCAGGAAAATAATTTTCATTTGTTACAGAAGCGTGATTTTAATCTGATTCTTTTTGCACAAGATTGGTACACAAATTTCCCAGGTTGTCCTAATTTTTCAGAATTTTTGGAGTTACAGAAGTATTCTAGAGTTACAGATTACTACATGCTGTTCTGTTTTTGACAGATTCTGTTTCTATATGTTGTTTGCTTATTTTGATGAATCTGTGGGTAGTATCCGGGGGTATGTACCATGGAAAAGTCAGAATATAGTAGATATTACACCAATATAAATGAAGAATGATTTCACAACATTACCAAAAGTGGTGATTTATTTTCTTATACTAACGAAACTTATGAGATTTTCTGTTGAGTTTGTGTTGTGAAGTTCTCAAGTTTTGAGTAAGGATTTGATGGACTATGGAATAAGGAGTGGCAAGAGCCTAAGCTTGGGGATGCCCAAGGCACCCAAAGGTAATATTCAAGGACAACCAAGAGCCTAAGCTTGGGGATGCCCCGGAAGGCATCCCTCTTTCGTCTTCATCTATCAATAACTTTACTTGAGGCTATATTTTTATTCACCACATGATATGTGTTTTGCTTGGAGCGTCTTGTATTATATGAGTCTTTGCTTTTTAGTTTGCCACAATAATCCTTGTTGTACACACCTTTTGAGAGGGTCACGCATGAATCGTGATTTATTAGAATACTCTATGTGCTTCACTTTGCTACTAAACACTTTGCTGCAGATATTAAGTTTCCAGGTGTGGTTGAATTGACAACTCAGCTGCTAATACTTGAGAATATTATTTGGCTCCCCTTGTGTCGAATCAATAAATTTGGGTTGAATACTCTACCCTCAAAAACTATTGTTATCCCCTATACTTGTGGGTTATCACTCACCACCCCGGAGGGAAAAAGGATCAAGTATGTATCTAGGCATGCGCCTAGGAAGAGCCAAGTAAATACCCTCACAGGAGTTGTTCAGGAGGAAGTGCCTGTAGTGAAGGATTACCCAGATGTTTTTCCAGAGGAGTTACCAGGCATGCCACCGGATCGAGACATTGAGTTTTTGATAGAGCTATTGCCAGGTACCGGGCCAATATCAAATAGACCCTTGTAACGCCCCGAGACCGATGTGCCAGGTGTCCTCAAGTTATTCGTTGTTGTTGCCTTGTCATTGCTTGCGTGTCATGCATTGCATATCATGTCATCATGTGCATTTCATTTGCATACATGTTCGTCTCATGCATCCAAGCATTTTCCCCGTTGTCCGTTTTGCAATCCGGCGCTCCTATGTCACCCGGTGCCCCTTTCTACCTCTTTTCGTGTGTGGGGGTTAAACATTTCAGGATAGGACCGAGACTTGTCATGCGGCCTTGGTTTACTAACGGTAGACCGCCTGTCAAGTTTTGTACCATTTGGACTTCGTTTGATACTCCAACGGTTAACCGAGAGACCGAGAAGGCCTCGTTTGTGTTGCAGCCCAACACCTTTCCAATTTGGCCCAAAACCCACCTAAACCTCCTCCATCATCTTGGTTGGCCGAAAAGCACACCTCATTTGGACTCGCCTAGCTCCCTCTACCTATAAATATGTGACCTCCCCCGAAAATTCCGCGGTACAAACCCTAGATCTCTCCTCTCCGCGTCGCCGGACAAATTTTCCACCGACGGACATGTCCGCCGCCACATGCGTCCAATCGGAGGCCGCCATCTGCCTGCCGCAGCCCTCTCTCTCCTCAGCCCCGCCGCCGGCCCGCGGGACCCAGAACGGGCACGCGCGAGCCCACACCGCCACCGTCGTCCGCCTGTTTCGGCCCGCCGCCTCCTCGCCGGATTTGTGCCGCCTCCTCGCCGGACTTGCGCCACCTGCTCGCTGGGGTGCCTCGCTGCCGCGCCCCTTCGTGCTCGCCACCGTCGGCAGCCGCCCGCCGGAGCCGCGGCCCGCCGCCACCGCCTCCCGCGGAGGAGCCCGCAACCACCGCCGCCCGGCTCCCGTGCCCGCGCCGCCTCCCGCTCGCGGCCGAGCCCCTTCGTCGCCCCGGGCGCCATCACTTGTACTAAGTAGGAATATTGCTTGTGCATCCAATCCCTTAAACCCCAAAGTTATTCCACATGAGTCCACTATACCTACCTATATACGGTATCTACCTGCCGTTCTAAGTAAATTTGTATGTGCCAAACTCTAAACCTTCAAATAAATATCTTGTTTTGTATGCTCGAATAGCTCATGTATCAACTAGGGCTGTCTGTATCTTCCATGTTAGGCGGGTTATTCTCAAGAGGAGTGGACTCCGCTCCTCACTCATGAGATAAATGGCTGGTCACCAGGATGCCCAGTCCCATGCTTTATGCAAACTAAATCAAAATAATTGCAAACAAAACTCCCCCTGGGACTCTTGTTAGTTGTACGCACTCGTTGTTTCGAGCAAGCCATGGATTGATGCTTGTTGGTGGAAGGGGGAGTATAAACTTTACCATTCTGTTTGGGAACCGCCTATAATGTGTGTAGGATGGAAGATATCGCCATCTGTTGATTGTTATGTTGACAATGAAAGTATACCGCTCAAAATATTATTCACCTCTATTTCAAAACCGAGCTCTGGCACCTCTACAAATCCCCGCTTCCCTTTGTGAAGGGCCTATCTATTTACTTTTATGCTGAGTCTTCATCCTCTTATTAAAAATCACTAGTTGGAGAGCACCGCTGTCATTTGCATTCATTATTGTTAGTTTACATTGAGTATGACTTGACTTGATCTCTTTTACCGTGAATTACAATGTCTAGTCAGTCCTTGGTCTTTAAAGGTGCTCTGCATTTATGTTTTGCGGTCTCAGAAAGGGCTAGCGAGATACCATCTTGGTATATCATATTATGATTGTTTTGAGAAAGTGTTGTCATCCGAGATTTATTATTATGGCTCGCTAGTTGATTATGCTATCGATATGAGTAAACTTGAGACCTAAGCGTTATTGTGAATGTGGTTAGTTATCTTTGCTGAAAACTTGAATGCTGGCTTTACATATTTACAACAACAAGAGCAAACAGAGTTTGTAAAAGTTTTTCTTTACCACTTTTAGTTTGTCAACTGAATTGCTTGAGGACAAGCAAAGTTTTAAGCTTGGGGGAGTTGATACGTCTCTGTCGTATCTACTTTTCCAAACACTTTTGCCCTTGTTTTGCACTCTAACATGCATGATTTGAATGGAACTAACCCAGACTGACGATGTTTTCAGCAGAATTACCATGGTGCTATTTATGTGCAGAAACAAACGTTCTCGGAATGACCTGAAACTTCACGAAGCAACTTTTTGGAAAATATAAAAAATACCTGCAAAAGATGAAGGCCAGGGGGCCCACCACCTGTCCACGAGGGTGGGGGGCGCGCCCCCCTACCTCGTGGGCCCCCTGGTGCCTCTCCGACTCCAACTCTATATATTGTGTTTCGGGGAGAAAAAAATCAGGGAGAAGAATTCATCACGTTTTACGATACGGAGGCACCGCCAAGCCCTAAAACCTCTCGGGAGGGCTGATCTGGAGTCCGTTCGGGGCTCCGGAGAGGGGAATCCGTCGCCATCGTCATCATCAACCATCCTCCATCACCAATTTCATGACGCTCACCGCCGTGCGTGGGTAATTCCATCATAGGCTTGCTGGACGGTGATGGGTTGGATGGGATCTATCATGTAATCGAGTTAGTTTTGTTAGGGTTTGATCCCTAGTATCCACTATGTTCTGAGATTGATGTTGCTATGACTTTGCTATGCTTAATGCTTGTCACTAGGGCCCGAGTGCCATGATTTCAGATCTGAACCTATTATGTTTTCATCAATATATGAGTCTTCTTGATCCTATCTTGCAAGTCTATAGTCACCTATTATGTGTTATGATCCGTTAACCCCAAAGTGACAATAATCGGGATACTTATCGGTGATGACCGTAGTTTGAGGAGTTCATGTACTCACTATGTGTTAAAGCTTTGTTCCCTCTATTAAAAGGAGGCCTTAATATCCCTTAGTTTCCGTAAGGACCCCGCTGCCACGGGAGGGTAGGACAAAAGATGTCATGCAAGTTCTTTTCCATAAGCACGTATGACTATGTTCGGAATACATGCCTACATTATATCAATGAACTGGAGGTAGTTCTGTGTCACCCTAGGTTATGACTGTTATATGATGAACCGCATCCGGCAGAATTCTCCATCACTGATCCATTGCCTACGAGCTTTCCATATATTGTTCTTCGCTTATTTACTTTCCCGTTGCTATTGCTATCATCACTACAAAATACCAAAAACATACTTCTACTACTGTTATCCTTTGCTACCGTTACCACTACTATCATATTACTTTGCTACTAAACACTTTGCTGCAGATATATAGTTTCCAGGTGTGGTTGAATTAACAACTCAGCTGCTAATACTTGAGAATATTATTTGGCTCCCCTTGTGTCGAATCAATAAATTTGGGTTGAATACTCTACCCTCAAAAACTGTTGCGATCCCCTATACTTGTGGGTTATCACTCACCACCCTGGAGGGAAAAAGGATCAAGTATGTATCTAGGCATGCGCCTAGGAGGAGCCAAGTAAATACCCTCACAGGAGTTGTTCAGGAGGAAGTGCCTGTAGTGAAGGATTACCCAGATGTTTTTCCAAAGGAGTTACCAGGCATGCCAACGGATCGAGACATTGAGTTTTTGATAGAGCTATTGCCAGGTACCGGGCCAATATCAAATAGACCCTTGTAACGCCCCGAGACCGATGTGCCAGGTGTCCTCTAGTTATTCGTTGTTGTTGCCTTGTCATTGCTTGCGTGTCATGCATTGCATATCATGTCATCATGTGCATTTCATTTGCATACATGTTCGTCTCATGCATCTGAGCATTTTCCCCGTTGTCCGTTTTGCAATCCGGCGCTCCTATGTCACCCGGTGCCCCTTTCTACCTCTTTTCGTGTGTGGGGGTTAAACATTTCAGGATTGGACCGAGACTTGTCATGCGGCCTTGGTTTACTACCGGTAGACCGCCTGTCAAGTTTTGTACCATTTGGATTTCGTTTGATACTCCAACGGTTAACCGAGAGACCGAGAAGGTCTCGTTTGTGTTGCAGCCCAACACCTTTCCAATTTGGCCCAAAACCCACCTAAACCTCCTCCATCATCTCGGTGTGCTTGCTATGATTAATGTGTGCATGCTATGACCCTGAGCTCTACATGTATTTTGTTATATGCCATGCCATCTTTACAGTGGTGCTTGCCATGTATTTTTGTGATATTTGCGGTGACTAGCACAAGCTTGCAAAGTAGCGTAATCGGTAATGCTGATTTCAGGGACTTAGAATTTCACTAAGTCCTTGTCCTGATTTTGTTGATATGCCATATGTTCATGTTGTTTACTAGTGATCCGTGCCTCTTTTGAGGATGATCAGTAAGGATGTGTTGTTAACATTGTGGTGCTATATCCATCCATGTCTTTGTTTGCATTTATGGAGCAACCTAGCTTGAGTCAATCGAGCTCTACTTTTGCTATATCGTGATCCTGGCAGATTGTTGATATGTTTAGCGATTGTGCCGAGGATGTTGCTATTGATCCATGCATGCTATGTTGTTGTTCTTGCCATGTCTAGCTTCTATGCCATGTATTCTTGATGGGTGTATGCTTAGTTTGTCATGCCATGCTTTGTAGTGAGTGCATCGAGCTCGTAAACATGCCTACTCGTTAACTGTTTTGCATGCTCCAGTTTTTCACTAAGTCTGAGATCTGTTTATGCTTTTGCCATGTTCACATGCTTGCAATTGTATTTTCTGATCCCTTTTGGCTCAAGGTCACTAAGGGACTTTTGCTAAGTGCTTTGAGTAGCCTCATTCCATGCCTTGCTTTGCCATGTTAAGTTCCTGTAGCATGTAGTTTTCATGTTCTAAAGTGTGCTTCCTGATGATAAATTCCAAACTTGTGTTAACTTCACTCAGCCTGAAACATGTTATCATTTGCTCTTTTGCCATGCTTGTTTGAACCTGTTAGTGGATAAATTAGCCGTAGCTCAGTGTTCATCTTTTGTCAAGCATCATGAGTGGATCCCTGCCATGTATTTTGTTGCCATGTTTGAGTGCTGTAGCATATTTAACTTGTTGCATTTAGATGGCTACTTGCTGATTATCGCAGACCGGTGCCATATTTGTTTTGCTTGCCATTTCCAAACCGTGCATCCGATTCCGGTGATCTTTATATCGCTTTCAACGGAAATCACCTCATCTTTCTAGTGGCACTCTTGGATTTCCATGTTGAGGCTAGATTCAATCATTCTGTGTCAAATCATGCATATGCACCGCATACCGCATCCCGCATATCATATCATTTCATGTGTTGGTTGTTTACTACGTTGTGTGCTTCTTTCCGGTGTTGCTTCTTCGGGTTGGTTCCAGTAACGTCGTGTTTGTGAGGACCCGTTCGACTACGTCCGTTTGCCTTCTTCGTGGACTCATTCTTCTTCCTTGTGGGATCTAAGGCAAGATGACCATACCCTCGAAATCACTTCTATCTTTGCTTGCTAGTTGCTCGCTCTTTTGCTAGGCCTATGCTGCGATACTAACCACTTGCTTATCATGCCTCCCATATTGTTGAGCCAAGCCTCTAACCCACCTTGTCCTAGCAAACCGTTGTTTGGCTATGTTACCGCTTTGCTCAGCCCCTCTTATAGCGTTGTTAGTTGTAGGTGAAGATTGGAGTTTGTTCCTTGTTGGAACATGGATATTTTGTTGGGATATCACAATATCTCTTATTTAATTAATGTATCTATATACTTGGTAAAGGTTGGAAGGCTCGGCCTTATGCCTGGTGTTTTGTTCCACTCTTGCCGCCATAGTTTCGGTCATATCGGTGTTATGTTCCCGGATTTTGCGTTCCTTACGCGGTTGGGTTATAATGGGAACCCCTTGACAGTTCGCCTTGAATAAAACTCCTCCAGCAAGGCCCAACATTGGTTTTACCATTTGCCACCTAGCCTTTTTCTTTCCCTTGAGTCGGCCAGCTCAAGGGTCATCTTATTTTAACCCCCCCGGGCCAGTGCTTCTCTAAGTGTTGGTCCAAACTGAGCGATGTCCGAGGCTACCAGGGGCAACTCCGGGCTAGCTTACCCAACGTCTTGCTCATCTGGTGTGCCCTGAGAACGAGATATGTGCAGCTCCTATCGGGATTTGTCGGCACATCTGGGTGGCTTTGCTGGTCTTGTTTTACCATTGTCGAAATGTCTTGTAACCGGGATTCCGAGTCTGATCGGGTCTTCCCGCTAGAAGGAATATCCTTCGTTGACCGTGAGAGCTTGTGATGGGCTAAGTTGGGACACCCCTACAGGGATTTGAACTTTCGAAAGCCGTGCCCGTGGTTATGGGCAGATGGGAATTTGTTAATGTCCGGTTGTAGAAAACCTGAAGTTGATCTTAATTAAAATACATCAACCGCGTGTGTTACTGTGATGGTCCCTTCTCGGCAGAGTCCGAGAAGTGAACACGGTGTTGGAGTTATGTTTGACGTAGGTTGTTCTAGGATAACTTCTTGATCATAGTTGTTCGACCATGCTTTTGCCTTTCTCTTCTCGCTCTCATTTGCGTTGTTAGCCACCAGATATGCTAGTCGCTTGCTGTAGGTCCACCTCATACCTTTTCCCTACCTATAAGCTTAAATAGTCTTGATTGCGAGGGTGTAAGATTGCTGAGTCCCTGTGACTCACAGATACTTCCAAAACCAGTTTGCAGGTGCCGATGTTACCGAGCAGGTGACGCAACCAAGCTCAAGGAGGAGCTCGATGAAGATCTTATCCTTTGTGTTGTTTCGTTCTAGTTGATCAGTAGTGGAGCCCAGTTGGGGTCGATCGGGAATCTGTGTAGCATTTGGGGTAGTCTTCTTTTATTTTGGTTCCGTAGTCGGACCTTGATTGTATCTGATTGATGTAATGCTTTATTCATGTAATTGTGTGAAGTGGCAATTGTAAGCCAACTATGTATCTCTTTCACTTATGTATTACATGGGTTGCGTGAAGATTACCTCACTTGCAACATTGCTTTCAATGCGGTTATGCCTCTAAGTCGTGCTTCGACACGTGAGAGATATAGCCGCATCGAGGGCGTTACAACCCTACTGAATGCCCACAAACGATCTAGAAGAGATCAAGAAGAAGATTAAGAAGTTGTTGGAGAAAGGTTATATTCGAAGGAGTTCATCACCATGGGGAGCCCCAGTGCTTTTGGTTGAGAAGAAGGATAAGTCTCTAAGAATGGTTGTTGATTATCGTGCGTTGAATGGAGTGACAATTAAGAACAAGTACCCCCTGCCGATGATCAATGATTTATTTGACCAGTCGACAGGAGCTAAAGTGTTTTCGAAGATTGATCTGCGATCAGGATATCACTAGCTGAAGATTCGAGAGAAGGATATACCTAAGACAGCTTTCACCACAAGGTACAGGCTTTATGAGTATACGGTCATGTCTTTTGGATTGACTGACGCCCTTGCCTATTTCATGAGTATGATGAGCAAGGTGTTCATGGAGTTCTTGGATAAGTTCGTTGTGGTGTTCATTGATGATATCTTGGTATACTCGAAGAGTGAAGAGGAGCACAAGGAACATTTACGTTTAGTTCCCGGGAAGCTCAGGGAACATCATTTGTATGCCAAGTTCAGCAAATGTGAGTTTTGGTTGAAGGAAGTTGGATTCCTTGGACATGTTATATCAGGAGAAGGTATAGCCGTGGATCCCACCAAGGTTCAGTCAGTCACTGAGTGGTTGGCACCCACCTTAGTTGGAGAGATCCACAGTTTTCTTGGACTCACAGGATACTATTGGAGTTTATTGAGAATTTCCCTAAGATAGCAAATCCTATGACGACATTGTTGAAGAAGGACACTAAGTTCCATTGGACTGAAGAATGTGAAGCAAGTTTCCAGGAGTTGAAGAAATGTTTGACTACAACCCCAGTGCTGATTCTGCCGGATATACGCAAGGACTTCCAAGTGTATTGCGATGCTTCACGCTTAGGACATGGAGGAGTACGAATGCAAGACGGAAGAGTGGTTTTGTATGCCTCATGACAACTGAAACCGCATGAGTTAAATTATGCCACGCATGATTTGGAGTTAGCAGCTGTGGTGCACGCGCTCAAGACCTGGAGACATTTTCTCATTAGAAACCATTGCGATGTATACACGGATCACAAGAGTTTGAAGTACATCTTCACACAGAAGGAGCTGAACCTCAGGCAGAGGATATGGTTAGAACTCATAAAGGATTATGACATGAAGCTGCATTATCATCCAGGAAAGGCCAATGTCGTAGCAGATGCTTTGAGCCGTAAGAGTTATGTTAACACCCTCGTAAGCGAAGGGATGCCAAAGGAGTTAGCCGAGGATCTTAGGGAACTTCGATTGGAAATAGTTCCTAAAGGGTTTTTGGCAAAGTTGGAGGTTAAATCAACACTATTGGAAAAGATTCGAGAAGCTCAGAAGGATGACAATGATATCACTGAGATAAAGGAGAAGATGAGTGTAGGGAAAGCCAAAGGGTTTCGTGAGGATGAGCACGGCACCTTGTGGTTTGAGGACCGTATATATGTGCCCAATAATGCAGAGATCATGAAGTTGATATTATAGGAAGCTCATGACTCGCCATACTCGATACACCCTGGAAACACCAAGATGTATTTGGATTTGAAGGAGTGTTTCTGGTGGAATGGTATGAAGAAGGATATTGCCAAGTATGTAGCCATCTGTGATGTATGTCAGAGAGTGAAGGCAGAACATCAGAAGCCAGCAGGATTGCTACAACCTATGCCGATACCCGAATGGAAGTGGGATAAGCTTGGCATGGATTTTATCACTGGATGGCCCAGGACCAAATCAGGATATGATTCTACATGGGTAGTAGTTGATCGCTTGACGAAAGTGGCTCACTTTATCCCCGTAAAAACCACGTATACAAGTGCGAAGTTGGCCAAGATATACATGACCAGGATCGTATGTCTGCATGGAGCTCCAAGGACCATCGTGTCAGATAGAGGAACGCAGTTTACTTCAAAAATTTGGCATCAGTTGCACCTGACCTTGGGTTCCATACTAGAGTTCACAGCTTTTCATCCACAGACAGATGGAAAGACTGAGAGAGTCAATTAGATTCTGGAGGACATGTTGAGAGCTTGTGTATTAGACTATGGATCTAGTTGGGACGATAATTTTCCCTACGCAGAGTTCTCATACAACAACAGCTACCAGGCCAGTTTGAAGATGGCACCATTCGAAGCATTGTATGGGAGAAGATGCAGAACACCGTTGATGTGGGATGAAGTTGGAGACCGCCAGTTGTTTGGACCAGATTTGATTAAGGAATCCGAAGAGAAGGTTAAACTAATTCGAGATAGACTGAAGGTAGCTCAGTCTCGACAGAAGAGTTATGCAGATTCAAAACGCAAGGAGGTAGTCTATGAAATTGGAGATAGAGCGTATCTGCGAGTGTCACCTCTTCGAGGTGTTAAACATTTTGGTGTTAAGGGGAAATTAGCGCCGAGATTTGTGGGACCGTACCGTGTTCTCGAATGCATGGGAGAAGTTGCCTACAAGTTAGAGTTACCCGAAGGACTGTCAGGAGTACATGATGTGTTTCATGTTCCCTAGTTGAAGAAGTGTCATGCGGAGATGGCCGACATTCCTCTCAGAGATACAGTGCCCCTGGAAGCAATTCAGTTGGACAGTGATTTGACGTATGAGGAGAAGCCTGTCAAGATTCTAGAGTTTGCTAGCCGAGTTACTCGCAGCAAGGTTATCAAATTTTGCAAAGTTCAGTGGAGCCACCATACCGAGGATGAAGCCACCTGGGAACGGGAGGATGATCTTCGCAAAACCACCCACACCTATTTCCTAGCCAACCCAAATCTTGAGGGTGAGATTCATCTTAAGGGGGGTAGGTTTGTAACATCCCAAATTTTCAATTTGGAATGTTATACGTAGGTCATTCATGCATATCATATTTTATTTGCTTTTCATTTTGTGATCCTCGAAATTCTAAGCAACTCAAGGACCCTCGGAGAGAGTTGGGGATTTCACGGTTTTCATATTTGAATTTTATCAAATATCGAAACGAGGATCAGTTGTTTTATTATTTTTCTCTCCGAAAATATTTCATATTAAAATATATGAGAGGAGATAATATGACTTCTCCAAAATAAGCGAAATATTGGAGGAAAAAATATATTAAAATCAACCTTTTGATTTTATTCGGATTTTATTGCTATTTTTATTTGCATAGGAAAAAATATGCATTTTCAAAAATTGCATTTTAGGCCAAGAAAATGTTCACCTTGTTCTAAATATTCTATTTAGACGGTGAAAATTTGTTTTGGTATTTTTTCGTTTTTTTATTTTTTTCTAGGATTTCTTTTCGGCGGAATATGTTTAAAAAAAGACGAAGCCCGTCGGACCAAACTGGGTCGCGGCCCAGCTGGCCCAGCCAGCCCCGCGCCGCCGTCGTCTTCGAGCCGGACTCCTCGAGGGAGTCCGAGCCGCCGCCGCCGCCATGGCCTCGCCCCCTCCCGCAAGCCGCCTCCCCCCCCCTTTAAAAGCCGGTCCCGGCACCCCCTTGGAGCCCCAAGCTGCCACCGCCTCCAGCCCCCGCAAGCCGCGCCGCCAGACCGCCGCCTCGCGCCGCCGCACGCCGCCGCTTGCCGCCTGCTACTGCGCCGCCGCCAAGCCCTGCCGTGCCGACCTCCGCCGCCCCGCGCTGCACCCCGCCGTCGCCCGCGCCGCCGCCCGCTCGCCGAAAGCCGCCGGAGCCGCGCCGGAGTTTGAATCTCACCGTTCGGTTTTTTTTCGGTTTATGTAAAAACCGCCGTTTTAAAAAAACCCTAGTTAGGTTTTTTAGACCGATTCGTTGGTTTTCTTGGTTTAGTTCATTCAACGGACGTTCGTCCATACGTTCGTTTTAACGAACGGTTTTCGCCCGTTAGTCACAGACAACGAACGTTCGTTCGTTAGCCTATTCGTCCATTTTTCTTTTTCTCGGGTTTTTCGTGATTATTTTCGACCGCGATTTGTGATCCGATTTTTGTTTTAGTTTTTCTTTTCGCTCATTTATCGGAATTAGGCGATTCAAGCGCCTAGATCTTTGTCTCAAAGCCCTCTTTCCATTTAACCAACTTGAACAAGATTTTGGTACTGTAAAATTTGACTTCAGTCCAGATCAGTAACCAAATCTTGTTTCTTTCGCATTTTGTGTTTTGTTACTCCGTTTGTTTGATTCTTTTTGCAAACCGGAGTTCTTAAGTTGAAGTTTCTCATTAGATCTTCTTATTTGAGTTTTACCCGTGCATCTTTGTTTGATTGCTTATGTATGCTATTGTTTGTCTGCGATAGAACACTCGGAGTGCGAATCATGCTACTACGAGTCTCTAGGTTTCACGGATCATCAGCAAGGCAAGTAACACTGTGATCATACCCCTTTATTACCCAGTTTTTTATGCATTAGTTCCAATCCTCAAACATTGCATGATTAGGATGTGATTAACTTATGGGTTTGGGAAGTAGATGATGAGGTAGAACCTAATACCTGTTTTACTATCAAACCCTCGGGAGTTACCTCTACGTTGCTTATATTGCTATGCTATGCTTGTAGACGTGGTTTGGGTTTGAGTGTATCCATGACAGATGTGAGATTGTTAATTAATGGTTCAACTTAAAGTGGCAACTTTAATACACATCTGGGTGGATGGCTTGTTTGGGCACCTGGAGAATCTAGTGTTGTCCTAGGATATCCCGGAGTACCCGTGTGATCATCCTACGGTCCGCCACCCAGGCTCAAAGGGATCTTAAGAATTACTCATGCTAGAAACTTCCGTGTGCAGCCACAAGCCATTATGGGCTCTGGCATAGTATGAGTAAGTTGTGTGACCTCTTTCAGTGGGCTAGCAGATGTAGAGGGAAAGTAGGTGTAACTGTCCACCCAGAGTAAAGAGTAAATGCTTCTGAAAGACTGTGTCTCGGTCATCCGTTTCTCAAACATCATGTAGTACGAGAAATCCAACGGAGGAGATCGAGTCTTGTGGGGGAAAGTGCACAAACCTCTGCAGAGTGTACAATCTAATCATGGTTAGCCGTGTCCCGGTTATGGACATCTTGAGTATCTAGTACTTGGATTTTCCTATTGTATCTCATCACTCTAAATTAATTTGTTGGGTTAATGAACTACTTTAATTGGGATTGAGTTGGAGGAACCTTCTCAATGTTGTTTCAACTACCATGATAGTTAAAATAAAACTTATTCCTTTGTTGTAGGGAAAATTTGGCTTTTCGCAAAAAAACATTATAACCATACAACCTCCACCAGCCAAATATGCATATAGTGTTAGCATTATTTCTGTTCATTGCTCTATTGTGTTACATTGCCAGCATATTCCATGTGCTGACCCGTTTTCAGGCTGCAACATATCACATTGCAGACTTTTCAGACGAGGAGTAAGGTTCGCTAGATCGTTGCCGTGTAGCTCAGCTATGCCGTTGGAGTTGATGGAGTCACTTTATCTTCCAAGCCTTCCGTTGTTATCATATTAGATGGCCTTAAGCCATATTTATTGTGATATGTTCTCTTTTGGAGACATTCGATGTAATAAGTGTGTGATTGCTACTCTGTTATAAATCCATCGAGTACTGTGTGTGTCAACATTACCGATCCAGTGATGACACTGAAGCACAGAGACTTAACCGTTTGAGGTCGGGTCGCTACACCTGGGAAATGCTAGCCAATCCAAAAAAGTAAAAGAGAAAGGAAATCTACAAAGAGAAGAAAAAACTAGTGAGGGTGATGGCACCGGTCTAGCCGTAGAAGCGCTGAAGCCGAGCTACGTTCCATGGGTTCAGTTCAAGGTGATTGTCCATTGGGTTGCAGAGGCGATACGCTCGTCCTGCAAGCACCTCATCAATTACGAAGGGACCCTCCCTTTTAGGTGAGAGCTTATTCTTATGCTTCCCCGGGAGGTGTAAAATGAGTTCGCCCACATTATATGCCTTCGCCCGAACTTCCCTACTTTGGTAGCGTCGGGCCTGCTCTTGATAAAAAGTAGAGTGGGTCCGAGCTATATCGCCTCTCCTTCCAGTGCATCCAGGTCATCCTGCCGATCTAGCTCAGCCTCCTTCTCTTCGTACATGCGCACTCTGGGCGCGTCATGGATGAGGTCATAGGGGAGGACTGCTTTTGCCCCGTATACCATAAAAACGGTGTGTATCCCATTGATCGATTAGGGGTGGTGCGCAGGCCCCACAATACGGAGTCAATGGCAGTCAGATTCTTTCAGGGAACGGACCAGTCGGGGTTTAATGCCTCTTAGGATGAGTCCATTGGCCCGTTCGACCTGTCCATTGGTCTGTGGGTGATATCCGAGGCATAATCGAGCTTAATGCCCATGTTAGCGCACCAGTCCTTTACCTTCTGGGCCATGAAATTGGATCCATTGTCCGTTATTATGATGTATGGGACACCCTAATGGTGGACCACGCCGGATATAAAGTCGATGACCGGTCCAGACTCGGCTTAAGTTACTGGGTTTCACCTCAATCCACTTAGTGAATTTGTCGACCATGACTAGTAGATATTTCTTTTTCTTGGTCCCCCCTTTAAGTGGTCCAACCTGAAGGAAATATGCCCTAGAGGCAATAATAAAGTTGTTATTTATATTTCCTTATATCATGATAAATGTTTATTATTCATGCTAGAATTGTATTAACCGGAAACTTAGTACATGTGTGAATACATAGACAAACAAAGTGTCACTAGTATGCCTCTACTTGACTAGCTCGTTGATCAAAGATGTTTAAGTTTCCTAGCCATGGACAAAGAGTTGTCATTTTATAAACGGGATCACATCATTAGAGAATGATGTGATTGACTTGACCCATCCGTTAGCTTAGCACTTTAATCGTTTAGTTTACTGCTATTGCGTTCTCCATAACTTATACATGCTCCTATGACTATGAGATTATGCAACTCCCGAATACCAGAGGAACACTTAGTGTGCTATCAAACGTCACAACATACCTGGGTGACTATAAAGATGCTCTACAAGTGTCTCCGATGGTGTTTGTTGAGTTGGCATAGGTCGAGATTAGGATTTGTCACTCCATGTATCGGAGAGGTATCTCTAGGCCCTCTCGGTAATGCGCATCACTATAAGCCTTGCAAGCAATGTAACTAATGAGGTTGTTACGGGATGTAGTATTACGGAACGAGTAAAGAGACTTGCCGGAAAGGAGATTGAACTAGGTATTAAGATACGGACGATCGAATCTCAAGTAAGTGACATACCGATGACAAAGGGAACAACATATGTTGTTATGCAGTTTGACTGACAAAGAACTTCGTAGAATATGTAGGAACCAATATGAGCATCCATGTTCCGCTATTGGTTATTTACCGGAGATGAGTCTCGGTCATGTCTACATAGTTCTTGAACCCGCAGGGTCCGCACGCTTAACGTTCGGTGACGATCAGTATTATGAGTTTATGTGTTTTGATGTAACGAAGGTAGTTCGGAGTCCCGGATGTGACCACGGACATGACGAGGAGTCTCATAATGGTCGAGACATAAAGATTGATATATTGGAAGCCTATGGCTGGACATCGGAATGGTTCTGGATGAGTTCGGGCATTTACTGGAGTACCGGGAGGTTACCGAAACCCCCGGGGAGTATATGGGCCTTATTGGGCCTTAGTGGTAAAGAGGAGAGGAAGGGAAAGGTGGAGGGTGCTCCCTAGCCCAATCCGAATTGGGTGGGCGGCCGGCCCCCCTTCCTTCCTTCTCTCTTCTCTCCTACTCCTACTAGGGAAAGGGGGGAATCCTACTCCCAGTGGGAGTAGGACTCCCCCTAGGGCGCGCCATAGAGAGGGACGGCCCTCCCCTCCTCCACTCCTTTATATACGGGGGAGGGGGGCACCCCATAGACATACAAGTTGATCTCTTAGCCGTGTGCGGTGCCCCCCTCCACAGATTTCCACCATGGTCATATCGTTGTAGTGCTTAGGCGAAGCCCTGCGTCGGTAACTTCATCATCACCGTCATCACGCCTTCGTGCTAACGAAGCTCTTCCCCGACACTCAGCTGGATCTAGAGTTCATGGGACGTCAGCGAGCTGAACGGAGAAGCCCGGTGGGTCAAAGCCCACAGATGAGCGTGGCAGAAGCAGGACCACAGGCAGCTCGCAGCGGCGATTCTGGATGCAACACCCGCAAGACAACGGGCCGGTGGTTTAAAGCGGCACTGTGGTGACTTAGAGCAGAGACGCGGGTGCTTGGTAATGAAGGCGACGACCGTGGCCATGGAAGATCGAAAACCGCAGTCTAGAGGCGAGGTGAACTAGCAGGTCGACGGAGGCGGCGCCGAGGAGCACTAAAACGGGGCGACTCATGGAGGAGTGGCAAGGTGGTTACACTGTAGTGGCGGGTTGAAGACGAATGCGGCGGCTCAGTGAGGGACAGCCGATTCGAGGCACACTGAGGCGGCCTGCCGGCGAGGCGCGGCTAAGCCAGCGTCAGGTTGAAGAGGAACGGGCTGTTGAATGCTTGACGTGGAGTACCCGCAATGGCAGGAAGATCCACAATGGAGGAAGTAGATTCAATGGCGAAGGTGAGCCGGCGTGGGCGTGCTCTGAGACGGGTCGTGGCCAAGCAGCTCCAGGCGGCACCGTAGCAGAGGCGGGTTAAGGCCAAGGCAATTTGACGAGGCTGCAACCGTGGAAATGGGAGGCCACGGCCGCGGTGGCAGAGGTAACTCGCTGCGGCACTGCTCCAAGTCAGGGGCGGTTCGCCCATGGCAGATCATGATGGCTCAAAGATGCAGAGGCGGTACCAGCAGGTCGACAACGGTGGCAGGCCGCTTAGCGCGGGATCAATGGAAATAGAAGGTGACCTGGCGCAGCGGCGGTTCATAAGTGCAGCGGCGGCGGCGGCAGGGCCCAGGCCGGCCGTAACGGTTTAGAGGCGAGTCACTGCGGCGGTTCAGCATCCCAGGCTGGTGATGCAGTGAGTCATAACAACGGTGGAGGTGACCCGGCTGGGGTGATTCATAAACCGGCCGCGGGCAGCGTGAGTCGGCCAGAGGCAAAGGCCGCAGCAGTGAAGGCATCTGGCGGCTAAAGGTGCGGGCAACAAGTAAGGCCGCGGTAGCGGCAGCGGCTCGACACAGCGGCCCAAGATGACCACTTTGAAACAGAGGTAAGGCCAAACTGGGGTTAGCAGCTTCTACACTCGAAGTGGCGTTGTGTGATGACGGTTGTAGTTTCCATCTCTAGTAGATTTGATTGATTCTCTGGGCTCGAACCTGAAGCATGGTCGCAATCTGCACTGTCTTTTGTTTGATCTCAGAGAGCCATATCAATTTAACTCCTGTAGGATTTGTACGGTACAAAGAGCAGGAGCCCCAACGTATTTAACCCTCTGTATTGTACGCGCGCGGGAAAACATATAGTCTGATCCAGCCGTTGTAAAACTTTGCAGTGGAATTCCTGAAGAATCTTTGACCCGGTGACTTGCTGTGCCGTATGAAGGTGAAAACTTCAACTTGTCTCAATCTAGTCTGGCACATGCTTTCTCAACGAGGTGGCTTGGTATGGCCACAGGAGCAGTGAGTCGACGAAGCGGGGGACCACGATGGCGGTTTGAGGCAAGGCGGCCGTGAGCGACTTGCAGCAGATATAAGCAGCGTGGTCAGAGCGGAGAGCGGTAGCGCCGGCTCGGCCACGGCGGCTTATGGCAGTAGAGGACGGTAGAGACGAGCTGGTGTTGGAGTACAGTAGCCAGCGCGCCTCGGCGGGTCAACGGCGCAGGCGAACCAGGCGGGTCCACGGCAAAGGCGAGCTGCTGGCTTGGAGTTACCCCAGAAGCGAGGTAAGGCCGCAGTAGTGGCATGCCGTCAACTCGGAGGTAGCTCAGAGCGGTTCGGAGACAGCTGGGCAACTTAGCAGAACGACGCTTGGAGCGGTGGGTTAAAGCCATGGCGGGTTGACAAGGGTGGCGTCTTGACAAGGCGGAGGTGGGTCGCGGCGAACCTCGGCAGAAGAACAGACCGGCCCCAAGACAAGGTAGGCCTGGCTCGGAACGGCTTCGGGTGTAACTTGACGCACCACAACAGGGGCGACTTAGCAAAAAACGACACCGACCACTAGTTAAAAACCATCTTGACTCCACGCGTGACTCAACAAGTAGTAGTAATTAGCTCTTTTTGGCAGCGATTTAGAGGCCAAGTCGTGGTTGGTTTGACTCCGCTGTCACTTATGTCAGCGACCGTAGCAAATATTGATGCCTTCGGTTTCGAAGGATCACTGGATCCTCACTGACTTAACCCTAATTTCCCTTGAACTCGAAACCTCGCCCGGCATTAGATCCGACTGCTGTTTTAGACTGATAAACTCAAAACTGATGCAAATCTTTCCAAGTCGGTTTCTCTTCATCCGGAAAATTATGAACTTCTCGATCCCTGAGAAAAGATCCCTCCAAGAACTCATCAGCACCGTGCGCAGGCCCCACGGTGGGCGCCAACTGTCGTGGAATTGTCACGGCAGATTTCCTAGTGTGAGTACTTAGTCGTGAGGCCAACGCATCTATGTGGTAGCTTGAGAGGGGTTGATCGGAATCGAGAGACGCAACACAAGACAAGGATTTAGACAGCTTCGGGCCTCGGGAAACAACATCCGGTAACGATCCTACATGCTGTTTGTGGTTAGGTCTTATTATCATCATGAGGGAGTCGGTGTAAACCGGCTCTCCTAGTTATGTCTAGCCTTAAGATTCTCCTCTCTTCTCTTGGGGTGCCCTGCCCCTCCTTATATAAGTTGAAGGGGCGGGTCACATGTAGAGTCCATCTCGGACCAAGACTTAAACTATTCAGACTTCTCTTCATGGGCTTCTTAACATCTTGGGCTTCTTAACGTCTCGGGCTTATTAACCCCAAGCAACTCTGTCTGCTGGGTTATGACTGTCTGCCGGGTTACCATCTGACTTACCATCTGACTTATCATCTATCGGGTATGATCTGACATAACATCTGCCGGGTTATGATCTGACTTAACATCTGCCGGTTTATGATCTGCTTAACATCTGCCTTATCATCTGCCTTAACATCTGCCGGGTTACGATCTGACTTAACATCTACCGGGTTATGATCTGACTTAACATCTGCATTAACATCTACTGGGTTATGATCTGACTTAACTGTCCCAGCTGGGTCATAACTTCCTCCGGGTCATATTGCGGGGTATATCCCCGACAGTGGTAGTTGTTTTGATCTTGCTGAAAAAATAGAAACTTTTGCGCCCAGGAAAATAATTTTAATTTGTTACAGAAGCGTGATTTTAATCTGATTCGTTTTTCACAAGATTGGTACACAAATTTCCCAGGTTGTCCTAAGTTTTCAGAATTTTTGGAGTTATAGAAGTATTCTAGAGTTACCGATTACTTTAGGCTGTTCTGTTTTTGACAGATTCTGTTTCTATATGTTGTTTGCTTATTTTGATGAATCTGTGGGTAGTATCGGGGGGTATGAACAATGGAAAAGTCGGAATATATTAGATATTACACCAATATAAATGAAGAATGATTTCACAAATAACCAAAAGTGGTGATTTATTTTCTTATACTAACGGAACTTATGAGATTTTCTGTTGAGTTTGTGTTGTGAAGTTTTCAAGTTTTGGGTAAGGATTTGATGGACTATGGAATAAGGAGTGGCAAGAGCCTAAGATTGGGGATTCTCAAGGCACCCAAAGGTAATATTCAAGGAAAAACAAGAGCCTAAGCTAGGGGATGCCCCGGAAGGCATCCCCTCTTTCGACTTCGTCTATCAGTAACTTTACTCGAGGCTATATTTTTATTCACCACATGATATGTGTTTTGCTTGGAGCGTCTTGTATTATATGAGTCTTTGCTTTTTAGTTTGCCACAATAATACTTGTTGTACACACCTTTTGAGAGGGACACGCATGAATCTTGATTTATTAGAATACTCTATGTGCTTCACTTATATCTTTTCAGCTAGGCAATTTTGCTCTAGTGCTTCACTTATATCTTTTTAGAGCACTGATACGTCTCCAACGTATCTATAATTTATGAAGTATTCATGCCGTTATTTTATCATTCTTGGATGTTTTACAATCATTTTTAGCAACTTTATATCATTTTTTGAGACTAACCTATTGACCCAGTGCCCAGTGCCAGTTGCTGTTTTTTGCTTGTTTTTTACATTACAGGAAATCAATATCAAATGGAGTCCAAACACCGCGAAACTTTTTGTGGATTTTTTACTAGAAGACCAACAGTTGGCCAAAGAAGCACCTGGGTGGTGCCCCAAGGGGGCACAGCACACCAGGGCGCGCCTGGGGGCCCAGGCGCGCCCAGGTAGGTTGTGCCCACCTCGGTGGACTCCCGCACCCCTTCTTTGCACTATAAATTCCCAAATATTCTGAAACCATTCGAGGTTAACCTAGATCAGAAATTCCACCGCCGCGGGGCTCCATAGCCACCGAAAACCAAGCTAGACCCGTCCCGGCACCCTGCCAGAGGGGGGAATCATCTCCGGTGGCATCTTCATCATCCCGGCGGCCACCACGATGAGGAGGGAGTAGTCCACCCTCGGGGCTGAGGGTTTGTACCAGTAGCTATGTGATTAATCTCTCTCTCGTGATCCATATCATGGGCTTTGTTAATATAGTCGGATCATATGATGTTTCTCCCCTGTACACTATTGTTGTGATGAATTGAATCTTTACCCTTTGAAGTTTTGTGATGTCGGATTGAATGTTCATATTTGAGAACACATGATGTATGTCTTACGGTACGAATACTTGAGGTGATAATGGGGTATCATATTGATTCACTTGATATACGTTATGGCACTCAACTTGCGGATTCTCGCGCTGATATTGGGGTAATCTATCCATAGGGGTTGATGCATGTTTTTATTATCTTTTCTCTGATAGAAACTTTGGGGTCTCTTTGTAGTTCTTTGTGTGGATTGAGTATTATGAATATGAATATGCTTTGGTGTTATTCTAGTATGAACTCTAGGATAGATCGAACAGAAAAAATAGCTTTGCGATATTTTAGTACGAACTCTTGAATAGATCGAGCGGAAAGAATAGCTTTGAGGTGGTCTTGTACCCTACCAACAATTTCTATCTTTTTTTCTCCGCTAATAGGAACACGGGAGTGATTCTTTGTTGCACTTTGAGGGATAATCATATGATCCAACTATGTTAGCACTGTTGGGAGATTGCACTAGTGAAAGTACAGACTCTAGGCCTTGTTTTTAAGCATTGCAATACCGTTTTTGTGCCCGTTTACTATTTGCTACCTTGATGTTTTTATTTATTCAGATTATAAAAATATATTCGACCATCAATATTACACTTTTATCACCATCTCTTCGCCGAACTAGTGCACCTATACAATTTGCCATTGTATTGGGTGTGTTGGGGACCCAAGAGATTTCTTCTATTTGATTGCAGGGTTGTTTGTGAGAGACTATCCTCATCCTACACATCTCACGGATTGATAAACCTTAGGTCATCCACTTGAGGGAAAATTACTACTGTCCTACAAAACTCTACGCTTGGAGGCCCAACACGTGTCTACAATAATAAAGTTGCGTAGTAGACATCATGCTCTTTTCTAGCACCGTTGCTGGGGAGGTGAGTGCTTGAAGGTATATCTTTAGATCTTGCAATTGAATATTTTAGTTTCTTTTTTTATCACTAGTTTGGTTTATAAAATGAAAACTACAAAAAATGGAATTGAGGTTGCATCATATTATTAATCATCTTTATAACATCTTTCTTGAAAATGATGGTTCAGAAAAATTGTGCTCAATTGTTAGAAGAAGAAGTCAATAAAATGTTTGGCACAAAATATTTGAATGATGAGCATGATTGCAATGTTGTTAGTATAAATTCTTTGAATATCCAAAATGCTAATGATGATTGCACAAGTCATGACAAAAATGTTTCTTATAACATGTCAATTTTTGCGGAGTGAATTGGGAATGCATTTGCACACCAAAAAGGGAAGATAGATTTTGTAAGAAGCATAAATATTTAGAAATGAAAAGTTGCAAGAGAGGCTAGATGGTTGTGCTGAAAGATGTAATTTTTTCTCCATGCTTGTGAACTTTGCAATGAATGTGGTCATTTAAATATCCAATGCAATTTGTTTCAATCAAATCGTGTCCAAAAATTGTGATAACTTGATTTCCCTTGAGCATCATAAAGAGCTTAGTCTTCTTTTGGGGTATGAAGAAATGAAACATATAACTAAGGGTTTCCCAAATCCCAAGAGATTTCTTGATTTTGATCTAGAGGAAATTTATATGTCTTGTACGGTAAATTGCATTGAGAATCCTTATATTGCCAACTATCTAAAGATAAGAAAACAAATAGAATATGAAGAGAGTACCAATGAAAGGGAAAATATTTCCCAATACCCTCCTAGTGTTTATTATGATGAATCAGGTAATGAGGAGGAGCTTCCTATCCAATCAATCTCTTCAACAAGAAGCTTGAAAGAATTAATTAAACCCACACATGATGTGGTGAAGAAGAAGAAAAGAAGAAAGAATAAAGGTAAGAAGGTATCTCTCCCAAATAATGTTGCTCCTATCACCATTGTGCCTCATGAAAGTGAATCAAATATGTTGATGGAGGATGATGATATTGAGTATGATTTTGTGATACCTACTACTTGTTGTAATGATTATGATTGGGAAGACAACGATATCCCTTATGACCTTGAAAATCTATTTAACACTTGCTTGGAAGAATATGATAATAATGTTTGCTATACTATTGGTGCCATTCATGCTATTGATAAGAATGGTTGTGATGACATGCAAAACCACAAGCTTGGGGATGCTATGTTTAATGAGTATGATATGTTTGAAGATTTATTTACTGAAAATAATGCTTGTCCTAAGCTTGGGGATGCTTTGCTTAATGAATATGATCCTTTGATTCCTTCTACTTTCGATAAGAAAATTTATTATGATGATAGAATGCCTCCTATTTATGATGATTACATTGATAAAAGTGAGTTTGGAGTCAACTCTAGGTAGTAGTGATCCCACTATTTTGGAGGGTGTTGAATCTTATTACAATATTGATGGAAGCGGATTTGGAGAGGTCATGACTCTATTTAGTGATACATCCACTATTTTGAAAGAGGTTTCAATTGACTTTTATAATGAAGTTGCTATCTATGATGATTATTATGATGACATCTATGCCATAAAGAGTGATAAATCTTCTATGTTTGAGCATCATGAAAAGAGTGATGTATGTGATAGTTATATTGTTGAATCCATTCATGATGTTTCTGAAAATTATTATGAGGAAGGAACTTATGCTCTTACATATCTCAATAATATCAAGTTTCTTCTCTATATGTTGATTGTTTTGAAGTTGCACTTGTTTTGCCTTCCCATCCTAGTTGATTCTTGTTCCCATAAGTTGTTTGCTCACAAAATCCCTATGCATAGGAAGTGGATTAGACATAAATGTGCTACTTATATGCTTCATGATGCTCTCTTCATGTTTCAATTCTTATTTTTTACGCGAGCATCATTGAAATCATCATGCCTAGCTTAAAAGGCATTAAAGAAAAGCGCTTGTTGGGAGATAACCCAACACTTTTACCTACTGTTTTTGTGTGTTCACATTATTATGCTACCGTATTTATCATGTTTTATTGCTTTCGTTTCAATAAAGTGCCAAGTAAAGCCTTTAGGATCATGTTGGGTGATAGTTGATTTGATCTTGCTGAAAAACAGAAATGTTTGCGCTCACGAAAATAATTCTAGTTTTTAACCTCAGAGCGCTTTTGAGTTTATTCTTTTTGCACAAGATTAATATACAAATTGCTCACGTGGTCCTACTTTTTCAGAATTGTTGGAGTAGTGGAAGTATGGTTGGAGTACAGATTACTACAAACTGTTCTATTTTTGACAGATTCTGTTTTCAATGCATAGTTTGCTTGTTTTCTAGTTTCTATGGCTTATATTGCTCAATACAAATTGTGGAAATGCGAAAAATGCTCTTTAGAGCTCGGGCTCCATGGAGCCCGAGTTTGACTTGGTCGAAATTCAAACTTTCACGTTTCAATTTTTTTTTGAAAAAAATTACACACATACTTAGAGACATAAAGCATATGTGTGTAAATTTTCAGGACGAAACACATTAAAATGAGTTCTACACAAAAAGAACAAATCTAAGGCTTTTTAGTAGATGCACTATTCATCCTCAAATTCCATGAATTTGTCTTTTTTTACACAGATCGCATTTTAGGATATTTCATTCTTAAATTTTACATACATACACATAATATCCTTGTTTACTCGTATGATTTTTTTCCAGATTTTATTGAAATAGAAAAGTGCGAATTTTGAATTTTTCAAAAAATCTGGCCTCCATGGAGGCCGAGCTCCAAAAGGCCCTACTCGTGGAAATGATATGATATAGTAGGCATTGTGTGAGAATAATTATCAATCTTGTCTTTGGCAGTACCAAAAGTGGAATGGTTTGCTCTTTATCATACTAACCTATCTCACAAAGTTCCTTAAAGTTTTGTGTGATTGAAGTTTTCAAGTTTTGGGTGAGATGTCGATATGAGTAGAATAAGGAGTGACGATACTCTAACCTTGGAGATGCCCAAGGCACCCCAAGGTAATATTCTAGGAAGATCCAAGCAAGTAAGCTTGGGGATGCCTCGGAAAGCATCCCGTCTTTTGTTTCCAACATTATCGGTAACCTCACTAGGAGCTATGTTTTCATTCATCACATGATATGTGTTTTTCTTGGAGCATCATTTTCTTTTGCTAGGATTTGCTTGATGTTATTTAGAATAATATTTTGCATCTTTCTTTTCAATAAAAATATCAAGTATAGCCTTTGCCATGCTTATTTTGCAAGTCTACTTGTTGCTGTTTCAAAACAGAAAGTTTATCGATGTTGCAAAAATTCCCTAGAAAATTCAGAATGTGATAAAATGTTGACTTTTTTTTGCAAAATGAGCCCTGATAAATTTCTACAGTTTGGCAAATGTTCATAACTTTTGGAGTTATGGAAGTACTGATACTCTTGAATTCTTTACAGACTATACTATTTTAGCAAATTGTTGTTATGTTTGCATTGTTTGCATATGTTTGCTTTTTTAATGATTCTATTTGAGGATAGGAGTATTAAATATGCAGAGGCATTTAATATGCAATATTGAATAATAATTTTAGTGGTTTGCTACAGTAGAGTATGATAAGGTTTTTGCATTGGTTTATACTAACTTATCTCACGAGTTCTTGTTGAGTTTTGTGTGGATGAAGCTTTTGAGATTTAGGAAAACCGTGATATGGGAGGAACTAAGGAGACACGAAAGCTCAAGCTTGGGGATGCCCAAGGCATCCCAAGATAATATTTCAAGAAGTCTCAAGCATCTAAGCTTGGGTATGCCCCGGTAGGCATCCCACCTTTTTTCTTCAACAATTATCGGTTAGTATCGGTTGAGCCTAAGTTTTTGCTTCTTCACCTAATGTGTGCTATCCTTGGATTGATATTTTATTTTGTTTTGCTTGCTGTTTTAATAAAGTACTTAGATTTGAAAGTTTTTAAATAAAATAGAGTCCTCAAATAGTTATCAGGGAGGCTAAGTAAGCGGCATTCACATCTCGTCAATGAAGCTCTTTTCTATAAAATTGCTCTTGTGCTTCACTTATATCCTATGAGTAAATTGTTGAATAAATTGAATTTCATGAAGTTGAAATCATATCATGCCTAGTGGTAGCTTAACATTGGGTTTAAAAGTGAAATCTTTTGAGGCTTGACAATCACAATATTGTTCATACAAGCTATTCACGAATAATTAGTATAAGGAAGAGACCTTTCACATATAAATATACTATCATGGAAATCTTTTGTGATTGTGAGCCCCCATCAAATATTATATGCCAAAATTGTTGACGTTGGACAAGGAATACAACGTAATGATTTATGTTTGTTCATATTCATATAGAAGTTATATTGTCATAGATCGTTCAACATGTGGTGCTTGCCCCCCATCTTTGCTAGCCAAAAATTCCGCACCAAGTAGAGATACTACTTGTGCATCCAAAAACCCTTAAACCCAAATCTTATTTTCAAGAGTCCACCATACCTACCTAAGGATTGAGCAAGATCCTTCAAGTAAGTTGTCATCGGTGCAATAAGGCAATAGAAATTGCTTCTAAAAGTGTGAGAGAAAATTGAGCGTTGTACGAACTTGTGATGGCAAAAGCGACGGACTGCATAATAAAGGTTGCTATCATAAGGGGCAATACAACGTGACGTTCTTTTGCACTAAGGGGTTGAGCATACAAACAAATAAGCACATGGCAACCTCTGCTTACCTCTGTGAAGGGCCTATCTTTTACTTTTCAGTATTTACTTTTATGCAAAGAGTCAAAGTTTTTCTCTCTATTCCCTTTTATTTTCTCCTTTGGCAAGCATCATGTGGTGAGGAAAGATCTAGGCACATATGTCTAGTTGAATATGGGTAGCATGAGTTATTATTATTGACATCACCCTTGAGGTGAATACGTTGGGAGGTAAAACAATAAGCCTCTATCTTCTATGTGTCCGGTTGAAACGCTTTGCTCATGTGTACGCAGCGAGTGTTAGAAATCATAGAATACTATATGATGGTTGAGTATGTGGAGCTCTTACTTAAACTCTATTGAATAAGTTGAATTGCAATTTCTTGGTGACTAAGAACATAGGTTGTTGGGTTTCAAGAGAATTCATTGTTTGAACCTTAACAGGTGAATTGGTTGCCACTATAACATGAGAAGTTTTATAAGAAAGAATTGTTGTTATGATGCTAGGAAAAGTGATTGAAATTATCATTGATTAAACTTGTGCACTTTTCTAGCATTCACACTTCATAAATTATTTGTTTTATCATTTACCTACTCGAGGATGAGTAGGAATTAAGCTTGGGGATGCTGATACGTCTTCAACTTATCTATAATTTATTAAGTATTCATGCTGTTATTTTATCATTCTTGGATGTTTTACAATCATTTTATAGCAACTTTATATCATTTTTGGGACTAACCTATTGACCCAGTGCCCAGTGCTAGCTGTTGTTTTTTGCTTATGTTTTACATCGTAGGAAATCAATATTGAACGGAGTTCAAACACCACGAAACTTTTTGTGGATTTTTTTGGACCAGAAGACCAACAGTGGGCCAAAGAAGCACATGGGTGGTGCCCCGAGGGGGGCACAACCCACCATGGCACGCCTGGGGGCCCAGGCGCGCCCAAGTGAGTTGTGCCCACCTCGGTGGCCTCCCGCACCCCTTCTTTGCACTATAAATTCTCAAATATTCCGAAACCCTTCGGGGTTAACCTAGATCAGAAGTTCCGCCACCCCAGGGCTCCGTAGCCACCTAAAACCAATCTAGACCCGTTCCGGCACCCTGTCGGAGGGGGAATCATCTCCGATGGCCATCTTCATCATCCCAGCGGCCACCACGATGAGGAAGGAGTATTCCACCCTCGGGGCTGAGGGTTTGTACCAATATCCATGTGATTAATCTCTCTCTCTCTCGTGATCTATATCATGGGCTTTGTTAATATAGTCAAATCATATGATGTTTCTCCCCTGTACACTCTTGTTGTGATGAATTGAATCTTTACCCTTTGAAGTTTTGTCATGTCGGATTGAATGTTCAGATTTGAGAACACATGATTTATGTCTTGCGGTATGAATACTTGAGGTGACAATGGGGTATCATGTTGATTCGCTTGATATACGTTATGGCACTCAACTTGCGGATTCCCGCGGTGATATTGGGGTAATCTATGCATAGGGGTTGATGCACGTTTTTATTATCTTTACTCCAATAGAAACTTTGGGGTCTCTTTGTAGTTCTTTGTGTGGATTGAGTATTATGAATATGAATATGCTTTGGTGTTATTCTAGTACAAACTCTAGGATAGATCGAACAGAAAAGAATAGCTTTACGTTATTTTAGTACGATCATCTCTTGAATAGATCGAGCGGAAAGAATAGCTTTGAGGTGGTCTCGTACCCTACAAACAATTTCTATCTTTTGTTCTCCGCTAATAGGAACTCGGGAGTGATTCCTTGTTGCACTTTGAGGGATAATCATATGATCCAACTATGTTAGAATTGTTGCACTAGTAGAAAACAGGGCTATGGTCCAGGCCGGCTCAGCCCATTAATCCCGGTTCAGTGTAGAACCGGGACTAATGTGGGCATTGGTCCCGGTTCGTGAGCCCAGGGGGCCGGCCGTACCACGTGGGCCATTGGTCCCGGTTCATCTGGACCTTTTGGTCCCGGTTGGTGGGACGAACCGGGACCAATGGGCCTCGCTCCTGGCCCACCACCATTGGTCCCGGTTGGTGGCCTGAACCGGGACCAAAGGCTCCCCTTTAGTCCCGGTTCTTGCCACAAACCGGGACCAATGGGGTGCCTATATATACCCTCGCCCGCGAGCAGAGCACTCCAGTGCTCTGTTTTTCTCTGGCCGGCAAGGGGAGGGGTTTGTGGTGCTCTAGCTCACCTCCTATGCACATGAGGTGTTCGATGGAATGCCCGAGCCACACTACTTAAACTTTCTCCTCTCGAAGCTCGACCTCCAAGCTCCATTTTCCTCGAGATTTGTCTAGATTTAGCGGTCCGTCATGCCCCGTCCCCGTCATCACCGCCGTCGATCACCCGCGCTGATCTCATCACCGACACCACCGTGGTGAGCCTCTTGTTCTTATCTTCTTTTTGAAAGGAAAAATATTCTTACTTGTCTGTTTAGATAGATACTTGTATCATTTTCTTACATTTATTATTGCATCTTATATAGTGCGATGGTTTTGGTATCCGCCCCCGTCGGCCCTCGTCCTGTCTATGATTCGGATTTGGTATGTATATTATCTTCATAACTATTGGTTCATTTATTGTTTATGAAAATTATGCCGACCAACGTGACATAGATTTTATTTATCTAGGATGTATGTGAATCGGAAATGCCAACCGACCCTATTGTCGAGAGGTTAAATTTAGTTGAAGAAGAAAACAATTTGTTGAAGGAAAAAATAAAAAAAATTGAGGAGGAGAAGATGATATTGGAGTTGCATGTTGCGGATGTCGTCGATGATCACAAGATCAAGATGGATGCAATGCGCTTGAAGATTAGAAAGATTAGAAAATATGCCATTCATACCGAGGCTTGGTATCATTATGCCGTTGGATCAATTGTTACCTTGGTTGCGATTATGATCGCATTTGTTTTCACATTGAAATGTTTTACATAGTTTCAATGTATGGTTTAATTAATTAGATGCTCTGGAGAGCTATATGTTGTTAGATGAGAACTATGTATGCACTTTGGTTTTAATGTGATGATGAACTTCTATTAATTTGGACACTTAATTATATATAATGCACGCAGATGAACCGGCAATGGATGTACGGTGACAGACACACCCGCGAGTACATTAAGGGCGTGCATGAGTTTCTCGATGCGGCTAAGGCAAACAAGCAGAATGGTTTTATGTGTTGTCCATGCACTGAATGTGGGAATACAAGGTCTTACTCTAACCGGAAAATCCTTCACTCCCACCTGCTTTACAAGGGTTTCATGCCACACTATAATGTTTGGATGAGGCACGGAGAAATAGGGGTTATGATGGACGACGGCGAAGAAGAAGAGTACGATGACAACTATTTGCCCCCTGAATACGGTGATGCTGCAACGGGGGGAGCTGGTGAAGATCAAGAGGAAACAGACGATGTGCCCAATGATGCTGCCACGGGTGAAGCTGCTGAAGATAAAGAGGAACCAGACGATGTGCCCGATGATGATGATCTCCGCCAGGTCATTGTCGATGCAAGGACGCAATGCATTAGTCAAAAAGAGAAGCTGAAGTTCGATCGCATAATAGAGGATCACAAAAAAGGGTTATACCCCAATTGCGAAGATGGCAACACAAAGCTCGGTACCATACTGGAATTGCTGCAGTGGAAGGCAGAGAATGCTGTGGCTGACAAAGGATTTGAGAAGCTACTGAAAATATTGAAGAAGAAGCTTCCAAACGATAACGAATTGCCCGACAGTACATACGCAGCAAAGAAGGTCGTATGCCCTCTAGGATTGGAGGTGGAGAAGATACATGCATGCCCTAATGACTGCATCCTCTACCGCGGTGCCTACAAGGATCTGAACGAATGCCCGGTATGCGGTGCGTTGCAGTATAAGATCAGACGAGATGACCCTGGTGATGTTGACGGCGAGCCCCTCAGGAAGAGGGTTCCTGCGAAGGTGATGTGGTATGCTCCTATAATACCACGGTTGAAACGTCTGTTCAGAAACGAAGAGCATGCCAAGTTGATGCGATGGCACAGTGAGAACCAAAAGAAAGATGGGAAGTTGAGAGCACCCGCTGACGGGTCGCAGTGGAGAAAAATCGAGAGAAAGTACTGGGATGAGTTTGCAAAGGACCCAAGGAATGTATGGTTTGCTTTAAGCGCGGATGGCATTAATCCTTTCGGGGAGCAGAGCAGCAATCACAGCACCTGGCCCATGACTCTATGTATGTATAACCTTCCTCCTTGGATGTGCATGAAGCGGAAGTTCATTATGATGCCAGTTCTCATCCAAGGCCCTAAGCAACCCGGCAACGAAATTGATGTGTACCTAAGGCCATTAGTTGAAGAACTTTTACAGCTATGGAATGGAAACGGTGTACGTACGTGGGATGAGCACAGACAGGAGGAATTTAACCTTAAGGCGTTGCTGTTCGTGACCATCAACGATTGGCCCGCTCTCAGTAACCTTTCAGGACAGACAAACAAAGGATACCACGCATGCACGCACTGTTTAGATGACACTGAAAGTATATACTTGGACAAATGCAGGAAGAATGTGTACCTGGGCCATCGTCGATTTCTTCTGACCAACCATCAATGTCGAAAGAAAGGCAAGCATTTCAAAGGCGAGGCAGATCACCGGAAGAAGCCCGCCATGCGCACCGGTGATCACGTGCTTGCTATGGTCAATGATTTACACTACGTAATCTTTGGAAAGGGTCCCGGTGGATTAGCTGTTCCGAATGATGCTGAGGGTCACGCACCCATGTGGAAGAAGAAATCTATATTTTGGGACCTACCCTACTAGAAAGACCTAGAGGTCCGCTCCTCAATCGACGTGATGCACGTGACGAAGAACCTTTGCGTGAACCTGCTAGGCTTCTTGGGCGTGTATGGGAAGACAAAAGATACACCTAAGGCACGAGAGGACCTGCAACGTTTGCACGAAAGAGACGGCATGCCTCCGAAGCAGTATAAAGGTCCTGCCAGGTACGCTCTTACGAAAGAAGAGAAAGAAATCTTCTTTGAATGCCTGCTCAGTATGAAGGTCACGACTGGCTTCTCGTCGAATATAAAGGGAATAATAAATATGCCAGAGAAAAAGTTTCAGAACCTAAAGTCTCATGACTGCCACGAGATTATGACGCAACTGCTTCCGGTTGCATTGAGGGGGCTTCTACCGGAAAATGTCCGATTAGCCATTGTGAAGCTATGTGCATTCCTCAATGCAATCTCTCAGAAGGTGATCGATCCAAAAATCGTACCAAGGCTAAGGAGTGATGTGGCGCAATCTCTTGTCAGTTTCGAGCTGGTGTTCCCACCATCCTTCTTCAATATCATGACGCACGTCCTAGTTCATCTAGTCGACGAGATTGTCATCCTGGGGCCCGTATTTCTACACAATATGTTCCCCTTTGAGAGGTTCATGGGAGTCCTAAAGAAATATGTCCATAACCGCGCTAGGCCAGAAGGAAGCATCTCCATGGGCCATCAAACAGAGGATGTTATCGGGTTTTGTGTTGACTTCATTCCTAGCCTTAACAAGATAGGTCTCCCTAAATCGCGGTATGAGGGGAGACTCACTGGAAAAGGCACTCTGGGAAGAGACTCAATAATATGCAGGGACGGATATTCTTGGTCTCAAGCACACTACACAGTTCTACAGAACTCTACCTTGGTGACCCCGTATGTCGATGAACACAAGAACAGTCTGCGCTCCAAACACCCGGAGCAGTGCGACGACTGGATTACATGTGAACACATCAGGACTTTCAGCAGTTGGTTGGAAACACGTCTCAGAGGTGACAACACTGTTTGTGATGAGTTGTACTTGTTGTCCAGGGGACCATCTTTGACTGTATTGACTTACAAAGGATACGAGATAAATGGGAATACATTTTACACGATCGCCCAAGATCAAAAGAGCACCAACCAAAACAGCGGTGTCCGCTTTGATGCAGCAACCGAGAGCGGAAAGGACACATATTATGGTTACATAGTGGACATATGGGAACTTGACTACGGACCTGATTTTAAGGTCCCTTTGTTTAAGTGCAAATGGGTCAATCTGTTAGGCGGCGGGGTACAGGTAGACCCACAGTACGGAATGACAACAGTGGATCTGAAAAATCTTGGGTACACTGACGAACCGTTCGTCCTAGCCAATGATGTGGCACAGGTTATCTATGTGAAGGACATGTCTACCAAACCGAGAAAAAGAAAAGATAAGGAAGCGAATACATCATACGATGAGCCAAAGCGCCACATAGTTCTTTCAGGAAAAAGGGACATCCTGGGAGTGGACGGCAAGACAGACATGTCTGAAGATTATGAAAAGTTTCATGAAATTCCTCCCTTCAATGTCAAGGCTGACCCAAGCATCCTGATAAACAATGAAGATTATCCATGGTTACGGCGCAATAAGCAAATGACACAAGCGAAGAAAAAGTGAACACTTTCTCCCGCAATAAGCAAATGCTATGTGGGTCAAATTATGATACCATCCCAACTTTCAACTTTTTCAGAGTTCATTTGAAATGCTTTCATGTCTTTTGGTTCGAAACTTTGATACTTCGAAAGTGATTGTCCATTTTGTACACGAAGTGCATCAAGTTTTTGTCGTAACCCTCTCTACTTTTTGGAACATGCTATGTGGGTGAAATGATGATACCATGCCAACTTTCAACCTTTTCAGAGTTCATTTTGAAATGCTTTCCAATTTCAGAGTCATTTAGCTCAAGGAATGAATTAATAGCAAACAGAATGAACTACAAAACTTTTATGAAAATAAAAACAATCAATTAAAATATTATGTTATGATCAACTAAAATAAAACTATAATATTCTTCAATAGCAAAAAGAATATAATTTGTGTGACCTAAAATCAAACTATAAGTATTTAATTGTAAGTATAAATAAAAAATAAATAGCAAAGAAGAAAAAAATTCTAATTTTATAGTAAAGTTATTCATAAACTAGTGATTCACACAAATTTTTAAAAATTCAAATTTAAACTATTTAAAATTTAAAACTAATGGCACTAACAGAAAGTTTATAATTTTTGTGACCTAAAAGCAAAAAGAAATCACTAAAAAACAGTAAGTATTTAGTTTTAAGTAGAAATAAAAAAATAAAAAACCAAAAAATATAGAAATCAAAAAGAAAAAACCAAAAAAAAATGCCACCAACTGGGCCTCCACGGCCTGAATACGACTAGAAACCCTACATGGGCCAGGATTCAGGCCCGCAGAAGGCCCAATAGGCCCACATGCAAAGCAGTATCAAATTAGGCCCATAGGCCTGCTATTCAGAGGAGTTCGAGAGGGAGGAGGCAGTAGAGGTTATAAACCAGTGCCGGGCGCTCTCAACTAGCGATGTGGGACTAAACTTTTGGGCGCGGGCAGCACAAGGGCATTGGTCCCGGTTGGTGGCACCAACCGGGACTAAAGGGGGCATTGGTCACGGTTCGTGGCACCAACCGTGACCAATGCCCCCCTTTAGTCCCGGTTGGTGCCACCAACCGGGACCAATGGGCTTCGCTTCCCGCCCTTTGGGCTGCCGAAAAGAGGCCATTGGTCCCAGTTCGTGGCACCAACCGGGACTAATGCCCACCTTTAGTCCCGGTTGCTGCCACGAACCGGGACTAAAGCCTCTGCTATATAAGGCCACACTTTGGAATTTTTCATTCTCATCTTGCAGTTGCAGTTGCCGACACCGCCAGGCTGCCCCGACGCCGCCCGCCCCCATCGTCGCCGTCGCCCGCGCCCATCATCGCCGTCGCCCGCGACGCGCGCCGCCCCGGCCCGCCCCCGTCGCCGTCGCCCTCGTCCCTGCCCCCGTCGCCGCGCCCCCGTCGCCGTCGCCCTCGTCCCTGCCCCCGTCGCCGCGCCCCCGTCGCCGTCGCCCTCGTCCCTGCCCCCGTCGCCGCGCCGGCCGGCCCCTTGCCCGATGCCCGCCGCCCCGGCCCACCGTCGCCGTCGCCCGCGTCTCCTACCCCAAGCGCACGACCACTGCCCCGTCGCCATCCTCGCCGCCGACTCCGCGGTCCTCCTCTGGTCCGGCCGGCGCCCTAGATTTTTTTCATATATATATGCTTGTTTTTTATATATATGTATACATATGTTCTCTGTGTATATATCTATGTTCATGTATATATGCAAAAGATTAGGATTAGAAGAGGGAGAAAAATATTAGGATTTTTTATATATATGTATACATATGTTCTCTGTGTATATATATATCTAGCTATGTTATATATGCAAAAGATTAGGATTAGAAAAATTATGATTTTTTTCTGTTCATAGATTTTTTTTGGTGATATTAATTATTGTAAATATGAAAATGTTTGTATATTCATATGAACAAATGAATTAGAAGAGGGAGAAGAAGAGGGGGTCGAGGGTCGTCGAACATGAGAGGAGGAAGAGGATAAAAAATGAAGAGGAATAAGAAAAGAAAAAAGAGGAGAAGAAAGAATAGAGGAGAAGATCTTCTCCTCTATTCTTTCTTCTCCTCTTTTTTTCTTCTTCTTCCTCTTTTTTTTATCGGGAACGAGGGTCGTCGAGGGTCGCCGAGTGGTAGAGGAAGAAGAGGATAAAATAGAAGAGAAAGAAAAAAAAGAGAGGGGTCGACGGTCGCCTAGGGGTTGAGGGTCGAGAGGGGGTCTAGGGTCGCCGAGAGGGGAGAGGAAGACGAGGAGAAATAAATAAGAAGAAGAAAAAAGAAGAAAAAGAAGAGGAGAAGAAGAAAGGAATAGTGGAGAAGAAGAGAAAATAGAATATATTCTATTTTCTCTTCTTCTCCACTATTCCTTTCTTCTTCTCCTCTTTTTTTTCTTCTTTTTTTTCTTCGACACGTGGCGGGGGGGGGGTCAAGAACGTCTAACATTCATGAGAGAGGCGAGGAAGAAGGGGAAGAAGAGGGAGAAGAAGAGGAGAGGAAGAAGAGGAAGTCTTCTCCTCTATTGTTTCTTTTCTTCTTTTTTCTTCTTCTTCTTCCTCTTTATTTTATCGGGAACGAGGGTCGTCGAGGTTTCCTAGTGTCAAAGTATTGAAGAAATCCATGCCTTCATCATTAGCCGGAAGTAACCAGGGCATGTTGGTACGAAGTTCTGCAAAGTTATTCTAGAATGGAGTCCCGGATAGAATAATCCGCTTTTTGGTACGAATTCAGCAAACGCCTTCCAAATAGCGATATTCGGAAGGCTCTTGCTAAACTTTGTACCAAAAAGCGAATTATCCTATCTGGGACTCCGTTCCAGAACAACTTTGAAGAGCTTCATACCATCATGCACATGTTACTTTCACCTAATGATGAAGACATGGTTTTGTTGAATCCTTTGACACTAGGCAACCTCCCGACCCCTCGGCGATCCTCTCGAACATGAGAGGAAGAAGAGGGTCGTCTAGGGGTCGAGGGTTCCAGGGTCGTCGAGGGTTCGAGGGGTCGAGAGAGGTTTCCTAGTGTCAAAGTATTGAAGAAATCAATGCCTTCATCATTAGCCGGAAGTAACCAGGGCATGTTGGTACGAAGTTTTGCAAAGTTGTTTGGGAATGGAGTCCCGGATAGAATAATCCGCCTTTTGGTACCAATTGCTGAACTTTGTACCAAAAGGCGGATTATCCTATCTGGGAGTCCGTTCCAGAACAACTTTGAAGAGCTTCGTACCATCATGCACATGTTACTTTCGCCTAATGATGATGACATGGTTTTGTTGAATCCTTAGACACTACGCAACCACCTGACCCCTCGGCGATCCTATCGAACATGAGAGGAAGACGAGGATAAAAAAAGAAGAGGAAGAAGAAAAAAAGAGGAGAAGAAAGAATAGAGGAGATCTTCTCCTCTATTCTTTCTTCTCCTCTTATTTTTCTTCTTCTTCCTCTTTTTTTTATCGGGAACGAGGGTCGTCGAGGGACATAGATGTAGTGTCGTCGTTGTCGATATATACCCCCTCCCGATAGCTTACTATGATTAGGTAGCTAGTTCTACGTTTGGCACTAATATATCCATCTATCATGTTTGAATAATAATTGCCATGTTGTAAATATTTGTAGAAACTATGGACACCGCCCTAGACGAAGCAACAAAAGAAGCGTTGTTGAGGGACATAATCGCAGAAGGAAGTGATGCCATCTCGTTGTTTCTCAACGAAACCGATGGTCTGGAAGGACAGGGTGAACAAGCTGGCTACGGTGACCTAATGCCGGTGCAAGAAGAAGAACATGAGGACGGCTCCGGTGACCAGCTGATTGATGCATTCATTGTTTTGGTATGTACACATATTAATTAAGTCTTTGTTCTTTTTTCTAGCCCTCCGGATCGAGCACAACTTCGGTAAAGAGACGAGGCCCGAAGAAAAAGTTGAGCTCGGATGAAAAGTTTGACATCATAGCAATCGCGCCCGACGGCCAACCTATTGAACCCCTCCGGACAAAGAGCGCATTTGTTGCTCAGTGCGGGGTTCTGGTTAGGGACAAGATCCCGATAAGCATCCAGCAATGGTTTAAGCCGGCTACAGAAGACCCTGAGGTCTCTTATGTCAATGATATGCAGAAAAATGATCTTTGGACTGAGCTGAAGTCAAATTTCACCCTACCGCCTGAGGATAATCCAGAGAACCCAGTTCAAGAGAAATTAATCAAGTCTTTTGCTCTGAAGAGGATGGCAGAACTATTCAGGAGGTGGAAGAAAGAGCTGAATAAGTTTGTCGAAAATAATGAGACACCAGAATTCAAGGGCAGATATGAGAATATCAGAGATCACTGGCCCGCATTTGTGGCCCACAAGACATCGGAAAAGAGTAAGAAGATGTCGGCGACAAACAAGCAAAATGCTGCGAAGAAGAAGCTTCACCATCGCACGGGGTCAGGTGGCTACCTCGTAGCCCGGCCTAAGTGGTCCAAGACTGAGAATGATCTGGTTCATAAAGGGATCGAACCAGAGACAATTAACTGGCCAGACCGTTTCCGGACTTGGTTCTTCGGGGCTGGCGGAACCCTGGACCCTGAAACAGGGAAGTGCATTTGGACGAACGATCAAATGGACATACCAGTCAGTAAGCTTAAGCAGTATATCGAAGCAGCGCAGGAAGGGACGTTCTTTCCAGACAGAGAGAACGACGAGCTCACAATGGCCCTCGGGAATCCTAAGCACCCTGGACGGACACGAGGCACGCCAGGCTCCGTTCCGTGGAAGGTTGGGTTTCCGGACGCAGGCGGTTACAAATCCCATGAGAGGAGGAAAAAAGTGCAGCAGACCCAAATGCAGGCGCTGCAAGCAAGGGTGGACGCGATAGAGGAACGAGAAGCAAATTGCAGCAAATGTACTGCCGAAGCCTCCCCCGAAGCTACCCCGCCATCTCAGCGCAGAAGCAGCGTGGCTTCCACCGAG
This sequence comes from Triticum urartu, assembly GCF_056163025.1. Taxonomy (NCBI): domain Eukaryota; kingdom Viridiplantae; phylum Streptophyta; class Magnoliopsida; order Poales; family Poaceae; genus Triticum; species Triticum urartu. Next base: position 362,000,965 of record NC_141874.1, on the reverse strand, counting down.
CTGCTTCAGCTAGAGCATGCCTTGACGGCTCCTGCCAGCTATCCCGTGGATGCTATCACGGAGTCTCAAAATTGCCACCTTATGATGCAATGGATGAATTTGAAGGTCAAGGCGGCTGTTGGCTCTGTTTATCCTACTGAACCCGGCGCAACTTTTCACTGCCGGCCGATTCCAGAAGGATATGCTAGGGTGATGGTGGATGAGATAACAGAGGGATTTGGGGACCTCCAGCTTGACCACCCTACCGGTGAAGGGGAGACTCGGCTGGGGTCTGCTCTGAAGACTCCATGCCTATGGCGGAAGGACCTCATCAACCTTCCGAACTGGACGCCACCGCCTCCTCCTCCTCCTCCGGCAAGTCAGGGCACTCCGCCTCCACCACCTCCTCCTCCTCCGGCGAGTGACGATCAGGGCCCTCGGCCGGCTCCTTCTCCGGCGCGCGGCGGCACTCCGCCTCCTTCTCCGCCTGCGCCAACGCGCCCGAGCAGCCCGCCTCCTCCTTCTCCGCCTCGTCAGCAAGGGCGGAAGAGACCTGCCACTGCTCCAGCTGCTCCGGCGCGTTGTAGTCCTTCTCCTCCGCCGCTTAAGCAAGTAAAGAAGACAACCGCTACGTCTGCTCGGTCGGCGTCGAGCAGTACAACCAGAGGCGGGAGGACATACAGATTCGGTCCTTCTCTGAAGACTCCAGAGAAGTTACCATACGAGAGGACCCAGGAGGAGAACGCCGAGATCGCGCGAGAAGAAGTGAAGAAATTCTTTGAAGGGGTGAAAGCAAAGAAACATCCACCTCCGGAGGAGAAGGTAGATCGGGTGAAAGTGAAGCACACTCTGGCTGCCCTGACAAAAACACCGAAGTCTGATTCGCCGAAAGGAAACTATGACCCATTATTGGAAAGGAATTTGCCGAAGCGGAGTGGTTAGGAAGTACCGTCAGTGATCAAAGGCTGAAACAACGACGAGCTGGGAAACAAATTGCCCAGCTCGGCGAACAAGCGAAGCAATCGTGCCCCCCGCTCAAGGTGCCTAGCCACAACGTCAATAATGATCCGAGGATGGTGCCCGGTTATAGCAATCCTGCAGATTACCTACCCGACGAAGTACATTATGACCCCATGGACGTGCAGATACAAAGATACGAGTACGGGAAGCCTGTCGTCAAAGATGAAAGATCTCTATCAACGATGATGCGAAGATTGCATGATTGGTACTTGAAAATCTGCAGAGACTCTGGGGGAGGAGTACTTTGTATGCGAGAGTTAAACCGGAGCATGACCTCGTTGGAATTGATCTGTTGCCTGTTCCATTTGAGGAGTTCTATCAGTTCTTCAATCAATTGGCCCTCGATAAAGCAACTGTCACCTGCTACTGTCTGTAAGTAGTACTACTTCTGTCATTAAGTTTCTCTATATAGCTTAGCTCTTTCATTGCATGTATTTATAATCATCCTCACTATATTATGCAGATTGAAGATCATCGAATTGAAGAAAAGACAAGTCGGTGATATTGGGTTCATTAACACAAATCTCATAGATGCAACTCAGGTTAAATTTCATGCCGCAGAAACCGAGGCCAGCATGCTAGAATCGTTGATAATAAATCAAAACAAAGATATAATACTCTTTCCTTACAACTTCAAGTGAGTGTTACTGTCTTGTGCGTATTCGGTTTCCCTTATATATTAGTCAAGGTTATAGTAATGTAATTGATGAGTTATGCATGCGTGTGCAGTTTCCACTATATTCTCCTACATATTAAGCTTGAGCAGGGACTAGTAACCGTCTTAGACTCAAGACGAAAAGATCCCAAGGACTATGCAGACATGACTCAAATACTCGAGAAGTAAGTTAAATCGATCATTATCCACCATATCAGCAACTTTGTTCATTTCCTGATATATCAAGTAATTGTTTTCTTTGTCCGGCAGGGTTTGGAGAAAATTCACCAGAAAAGCTCCGGGACTGCCGAAGGAGCTGCAATTTAGACACCCGAAAGTAAGTACTAGCTATAGTAGCATTTTAAGCGCATCTACTAGTCATTCAAGCGCTAGTTTCATCAATACCATTTGGCATTCTTGCTTATCAGTTGGATTAACCTCTATTTCTTGTAAAGTGGTTGTGGCAGCAACAAGGGAATGATTTCTGTGGTTACTATGTTTGCGAGTCCATCCGCCACACGACCTGTGAGCGGGGCTACACTGACGAACAATATGAAGTACGTAAATAACAACATTCACAATTTTATTTTATTACCATCATTTGTGTTGAGTTTCATTCATTCATATATATATGTATTGACCCCCTTCTTTAAATTAGATGTTTCGGAAGCGGGATGTACTCCTAGCACCAGCTCGCATGCGAGGAATTCAAGAGGAATTGGCGGCATTCTTTCTTGACCACGTGATCCCTGAAGACGGAGAATTCTATGTTAACCCTGAGTCCGTATGATTATATTTGTAAGAGATAATTATTGTATATATGTAGCCGGTAGTGTCAGATAGATATACGAGAACTTGTTGTTCGACCAATCTCTCGGAGAAGGAGAGGTGGTCGATATCACTTCTCTCTGTATATATGCATATATGTTCATGACGATCTTCTGTTTCCTTCGTTTGCTTACTAGCTAGCTAGCGTGTCTAGTCCTCTCTATATACGTATGTATAGTACGTAGCGTCGACCAAGCACAGACATAACAGAGGACACTTCTCTCTATTAATTATAACTAGCTAACACAATATATGAAACACCTAAATTAACCCCCTAAAACCCCCAACCCCCCCCCTTTCAAAAAAAAAAACAAAAACCCCAGGCACAGAAGTGCTGACGCGTGGATGCCTATTGGTCCCGGTTGGTGCCACCAACCGGGACCAAAGGGTCTCCACATGGGCAGTGCGCAGAGCCCAATCAGGAGACCCTTTGGTCCCGGTTGGTGGCACCAACCGGGACCAAAGGGTCTCCTGACTGGGCTCTGCGCACTGCCCACGTGGAGGGCCTTTAGTCCCAGTTCTGGATTGAACCGGGACTAAAGGGTGGAGGTATTAGTACCGACACTTTAGTCCCGGTTCCTGAACCGGGACTAAAGGCCCTTACGAACCGGGACTATAGGCCCTTTTTCTACCAGTGTTGGGAGATTGCACTAGTGAAAGTACGGACCCTAGGACTTGTTTTTAAGCATTGCAATACTGTTTTTGTGCCCGTTTACTATTTGCTACCTTGCTGTTTTTATTCATTCAGATTATAAAATTATATTTCTACCATCAATATTACACTTTTATCACCATCTGTTCATCGAACTAGTGCAACTATACAATTTTCCATTGTATTGGGTGTGTTGGGGACACAAGAGATTTCTTGTATTTGATTGCAGGGTCATTTGAGAGACACCATCTTCATCCTACACCTCTCGCGGATTGATAAACCTTAGGTCATCCACTTGAGGGAAAATTGCTACTGTCCTACAAAACTCTACGCTTGGAGGCCCAACACGTGTCTACAACAATAAAGTTGTGTAGTATGCTAGAAGTATTATTGTTTTTATGTCAATATTAAACTTTTGTTTTGAATCTTATGGATCTGAACATTCATGCCGCAATAAAGAAAAATTACATGGATAAATGTGTTCGGTAGCATTCCACATAAAAAATTCTGTTTTTATCATTTACCTAGTCGAGGACGAGCGGGAATTAAGCTTGGGGATGCTTGATACGTCTCCAAGGTATCTATAATTTTTGATTGTTCCATGCTATTATATTATCTGTTTTGGATCTTTTACATGCATTAATATGATATTTTACATTATTTTTGGGACTAACCTGTTAACCTAGAGCCCAGCACCAGTTTCTGTTTTTCCCTTGTTTTTGAGCTTTGCAGAAAAGGAATACCAAACAGAGTCCAAATTAAATAAAACTTTCACGATGATTTTTCTTAGACCAGAAGACACCCCGGAGATTTGGAGTTCAAGTCAGAAGAGCCACGAGGCGGCGACAAGGGGGGAGGGCGTGGCCCCTGCCTTATGGCCTCCTCGTGACTCCCGTGACCTAGTTCTGCCTCCTATATATTCACATATATTCCCAATCCACCAGAAGCATCCACGAAAACACTTTTCCACTCTCGCAACCTTCTGTTCCCGTGAGATCCCATCTTGGGGCCTTTTCCGGCATCCTGTTGGAGGGGGATTCGATCACGGAGGGCATCTACATCAACTCTATTGCCCTTCCAATGAAGCGTGAGTAGTTTACCTCAGACCAACGGGTCCATAGCTAGTAGCTAGATGGCTTATTCTCTTTCTCTTTGATTCTCAATACCATGTTCTCCTCGATGTTCTTGGTTTCTACCCGATGTAATCTTTGTTTGCGGTGTGATTGTCGAGATCCGATGAATTGTGGATTTATGATCAGCTTATCTATGAATATTATTTGAATCTTCTCTGAATTCTTTTATGTATGATTTGATATCTTTGTAATTCTCTTCGAATTATCGGTTTGGTTTGGCCAATTAGATTGGTTTTTCTTGCAATGGGAGAAGTGCTTAGCTTTGGGTTCAATATTTCGGTGTCCTTTCCTAGTGACAGTAGGGGAAGCAAGGCACATATTGTGTTGTTGCCATCGAGGATAAAAAGATGGGCTTTACATCATATTGCTTGAGTTTATTCCTCTACATCATGTCATCTTACTGAAAGCGTTACTCTGTTCTTCATGAACTTAATACTTTAGATGCAGGCAGGAGTTGGTCGATGTGTGGAGTAATAGTAGTAGATGCAGGCAGGAGTCGTTCTACTTGACACAGACCTGATGCCTATATTTCGTATTCATTGCCTTAGATATCGTCATAACTTTGCGCTTTTCTATCAATTGCTCGACAGTAATTTGTTCACCCACCGTATTATTTGCTATCTTGAGAGAAGCCTCTAGCGAAACCTATGGCCCCCGGGTCTATTTTCCATCATATAAGTTTTCGATCTGCTATTTTGCAATCTTTTACTTTCCGATCTATAAACCAAGAAACCCCAAAATATTTTATCTTTTATTTAGTTTTATTTATCTATCCCTATCAGATCTCACTTTTGCAAGTGACCGTGAAGGGATTGACAACCCCTTTATCGCATTGGGTGCAAGTTGTTTGATTGTTTGTGCAAGTATTGGTGATTTGTGTGTTTTTTCCTACTGGATTGATACCTTGGTTCTCTAACTGAGGGAAATACTTATCTCTACTTTGCTGCATGATACGTCTCCAACGTATCTATAATTTTTGATTGCTCCATGCTACTTTATCTACTGTTTTGGACTATATTGGGCTTTATTTTCCACTTTTATATTACTTTTGGGACTAACCTATTAACCGGAGGCTCAGCTCAGAATTGCTGTTTTTTGCCTATTTCAGTATTTTGAGGAAACAGAATATCAAACGGAGTCCAAATGGAATGAAACCTTCGGGAACGTGATCTTCTCACCGAACATGATCCAGGAGACTTGGACCCTACTCCAAGAAGTTTCCGGGGAGGTCACGAGGGTGGAGGGCGTTCCCCCCTGGGCGCGCCCCCTACCTCGTGGGCCCCTCGGAGCTCCACCGACGTGCTCCTTCCTCCTATATATACCTACGTACCCCCATTAGACCAGAGACGGAGCCAAAAACCTAGTTCCACCGCCGCAACTTCCTGTATCCACGAGATCCCGTCTTGGGGCCTGTTCCGGAGCTCCGCCGGAGAGGGCATCCATCACGGAGGGCTTCTACATCAACACCATAGTCCTTCCGATGAAGTGTGAGTTGTTTACTTCAGATCTTCGGGTCCATAGCTAGTAGCTAGATGGCTTCTTCTCTCTTTTTGGATCTCAATACAATGTTCTCCCCCTCTCTCGTGGAGATCTATTCGATGTAATCTTCTTTTTGCGGTGTGTTTGTTGAGACCGATGAATTGTGGGTTTATGATCCAACTTATCTATGAATAATATTTGAATCTTCTCTGAATTCTTTTATGTATGATTGAGTTATCTTTGCAAGTCTGTTCGAATTATCCGTTTGGTTTGGCCAACTAGATTGGTAGTTCTTGCAATGGGAGAAGTGTTTAGCGTTGGGTTCAATCTTGCGGTGTCCTTACTCAGTGACAGAAAGAGTTGCAAGGCACGTATTGTATTGTTGCCATCGAGGATAACAAGATGGGGTATTTATCATATTGCATGAATTTATTCCTCTACATCATGTCATCTTGCTTAAGGCGTTACTCTGTTTTTAACTTAATACTCTAGATGCATCCTGGATAGCGGTCGATGAGTGGAGCCATAGTAGTAGATGTAGGCAGGAGTCGGTCTACTTATCACGGACGTGATGCCTATATACATGATCATACCTAGATAACCTCACTAGTAGAAAACAGGGCTATGGTCCAGGCCGGCTCAGCCCATTCATCCCGGTTCAGTGTAGAACCGGGACTAATGTGGGCATTGGTCCCGGTTCATGAGCCCAGGGGGCCGGCCGGGCCACGTGGGCCATTGGTCCCGGTTCGTCTGGACCTTTTGGTCCCGATTGGTGGGACGAACCGGGACTAATGGGCCTGGCTCCTGGCCCACCACCATTGGTCCCGGTTGGTGGCCTGAACCGGGACCAAGGGCTGCCCTTTAGTCCCGGTTCATGCCACAAACCGGGACCAATGAGGTGCCTATATATACCCTCGCCCGCGAGCAGAGCACTCCAGTGCTCTGTTTTTGTCTGGCCGGCGAGGGGAGGGGTTTGTGGTGCTCTAGCTCACCTCCTATGCACATGAGGTGTTCGATGGAATGCCCGAGCCACACTACTTAAACTTTCTCCTCTCGAAGCTCGACCTCCAAGCTCCATTTTCCTCGAGATTTGTCTATATTTAGCAGTCCATCACGCCCCGTCCCCGTCTTCACCGCCGTCGATCACTCGCGCTGATCTCATCACCGACACCACCGTGGTGAGCCTCTTGTTCTTATCTTCTTTCTGAAAGGAAAAATATTCTTACTTGTCTGTTTAGATAGATACTTGTATCATTTTCTTACATTTATTATTGCATCTTATATAGTGCGATGGTTTTGGTATCCGCCCCCGTCGGCCCTCGTCCTGTCTATGATTCGGATTTGGTATGTATATTATCTTCATAACTATTGGTTCATTTATTGTTTATGAAAATTATGCCGACCAACGTGACATAGATTTTATTTATCTAGGATGTATGTGAATCGGAAATGCCAACCGACCCTATTGTCGAGAGGTTAAATTTAGTTGAAGAAGAAAACAATTTGTTGAAGGAAAAAATAAAAAAAATTGAGGAGGAGAAGATGATATTGGAGTTGCATGTTGCGGATGTCGTCGATGATCACAAGATCAAGATGGATGCAATGCGCTTGAAGATTAGAAAGATTAGAAAATATGCCATTCATACCGAGGCTTGGTATCATTATGCCGTTGGATCAATTGTTACCTTGGTTGCGATTATGATCGCATTTGTTTTCGCATTGAAATGTTTTACATAGTTTCAATGTATGGTTTAATTAACTAGATGCTCTGGAGAGCTATATATATGTTGTTAGATGAGAACTATGTATGCACTTTGGTTTTAATGTGATGATGAACTTCTATTAATTTGGACACTTAATTATATATAATGCACGCAGATGAACCGGCAATGGATGTACGGTGACAGACACACCCACGAGTACATTAAGGGCGTGCATGAGTTTCTCGATGCGGCTGAGGCAAACAAGCAGAATGGTTTTATGTGTTGTCCATGCATTGAATGTGGGAATACGAGGTCTAACTCTAACCGGAAAATCCTTCACTCCCACCTGCTTTACAAGGGTTTCATGCCACACTATAATGTTTGGACGAGGCACGGAGAAATAGGGGTTATGATGGAAGACGGCGAAGAAGAAGAGTACGATGACAACTATGTGCCCCCTGAATACGGTGATGCTGCAACGGGGGGAGCTGGTGAAGATCAAGAGGAACCAGACGATGTGCCCAATGATGCTGCCAGGGTGAAGCTGCTGAAGATCAAGAGGAACCAGACGATGTGCCCGATGATGATGATCTCCGCCGGGTCATTGTCGATGCAAGGACGCAATGCATTAGTCAAAAGGAGAAGCTGAAGTTCGATCGCATGTTAGAGGATCACAAAAAAGGGTTATACCCCAATTGTGTAGATGGCAACACAAAGCTCGGTACCGTACTAGAATTGCTGCAGTGGAAGGCAGAGAATGCTGTGGCTGACAAAGGATTTGAGAAGCTACTGAAAATATTGAAGAAGAAGCTTCCAAAGGATAACGAATTGCCCGACAGTACATACGCAGCAAAGAAGGTCGTATGCCCTCTAGGATTGGAGGTGGAGAAGATACATGCATGCCCTAATGACTGCATCCTCTACCGCGGTGCATACAAGGATCTGAACGCATGCCCGGTATGCGGTGCGTTGCGGTATAAGATCAGACGAGATGACCCTGGTGATGTTGACGGCGAGCCCCTCAGGAAGAGGGTTCCTGCGAAGGTGATGTGGTATGCTCCTATAATACCACGGTTGAAACGTCTATTCAGAAACGAAGAGCATGCCAAGTTGATGCGATGGCACAGTGAGAACCGAAAGAAAGATGGGAAGTTGAGAGCACCCGCTGACGGGTCGAAGTGGAGAAAAATTGAGAGAAAGTACTGGGATGAGTTTGCAAAGGACCCAAGGAATGTATGGTTTTCTTTAAGCGCGGATGGCATTAATCCTTTCGGGGAGCAGAGCAGCAATCACAGCACCTGGCCCGTGACTCTATGTATGTATAACCTTCCTCCTTGGATGTGCATGAAGCGGAAGTTCATTATGATGCCAGTTCTCATCCAAGGCCCTAAGCAACCCGGCAACAAAATTGATGTGTACCTAAGGCCATTAGTTGAAGAACTTTTACAGCTGTGGAATGGAAACGGTGTACGTAGGTGGGATGAGCACAGACAGGAGGAATTTAACCTTAAGGCGTTGCTGTTCATGACCATCAACGATTGGCCCGCTCTCAGTAACCTTTCAGGACAGACAAACAAAGGATACCACGCATGCACGCACTATTTAGATGACACTGAAAGTATATACCTGGACAAATGCAGGAAGAATGTGTACCTGGGCCATCGTCGATTTCTTCCGACCAACCATCAATGTTGAAAGAAAGGCAAGCATTTCAAAGGCGAGGCAGATCACCGGAAGAAGCCCGCCATGCGCACCGGTGATCACGTGCTTGCTATGGTCAATGATTTACACTACATAATCTTTGGAAAGGGTCCCGGTGGACTAGCTGTTCCGAATGACGCTGAGGGATACGCACCCATGTGGAAGAAGAAATCTATATTTTGGGACCTACCCTACTGGAAAGACCTAGAGGTCCGCTCCTCAATCAACGTGATGCATGTGACGAAGAACCTTTGCGTGAACCTGCTAGGCTTCTTGGGCGTGTATGGGAAGACAAAAGATACACCCGAGGCACGAGAGGACCTGCAACGTTTGCACGAAAAAGACGGCATGCCTCTGAAGCAGTATAAAGGTCCTGCCAGCTACGCTCTTACGAAAGAAGAGAAATAAATCTTCTTTGAATGCCTGCTCAGTATGAAGATCACGACTGGCTTCTCGTCGAATATAAAGGGAATAATAAATATGCCAGAGAAAAAGTTTCAGAACCTAAAGTCTCATGACTGCCACGTGATTATGACACAACTGCTTCCGGTTGCATTGAGGGGGCTTTTACCGGAAAACGTTCGATTAGCCATTATGAAGCTATGTGCATTCCTCAATGCAATCTCTTAGAAGGTGATCGATCCAGAAATCGTACCAAGGCTAAGGAGTGATGTGGCGCAATGTCTTGTCAGTTTCGAGCTGGTGTTCCCACCATCCTTCTTCAATATCATGACGCACGTCCTAGTTCATCTAGTCGACGAGATTGTCATCCTGGGGCCCGTATTTCTACACAATATGTTCCCCTTTGAGAGGTTCATGGGAGTCCTAAAGAAATATGTCCGTAACCGGCTAGGCCAGAAGGAAGCATCTCCATGGGCCATCAAACAGAGGATGTTATCGGGTTTTGGGTTGATTTCATTCCTGGCCTTAACAAGATAGGTCTCCCTAAATCGCGGTATGAGGGGAGACTGACTGGAAAAGGCACTCTGGGAAGAGACTCAATAATATGCAGGGACGGATATTCTTGGTCTCAAGCACACTACACAGTTCTACAGAACTCTACCTTGGTGACCCCGTATGTCGATGAACACAAGAACAGTCTGCGCTCCAAACACCCGGAGCAGTGCGATGTCTGGATTACATGTGAACACATCAGGACTTTCAGCAGTTGGTTGGAAACACGTCTCAGAGGTGACAACACTGTTTGTGATGAGTTGTACTTGTTGTCCAGGGGACCATCTTTGACTGTATTGACTTACAAAGGATACGAGATAAATGGGAATACATTTTACACGATCGCCCAAGATCAAAAGAGCACCAACCAAAACAGCGGTGTCCGCTTTGATGCAGCAACCGAGAGCGGAAAGGACACATATTATGGTTACATAGTGGACATATGGGAACTTGACTACGGACCCGATTTTAAGGTCCCTTTGTTTATGTGCAAATGGGTCAATCTGTTAGGCGGCGGGGTACAGGTAGATCTGAAAAATCTTGGGTACACTGACGAACCGTTCGACCTAGACAATGATGTGGCACAGGTTATCTATGTGAAGGACATGTCTACCAAACCGAGAAAAAGAAAAGATAAGGAAGCGAATACATCATACGATGAGCCAAAGTGCCACATAGTTCTTTCAGGAAAAAGGGACATCCTGGGAGTGGACGGCAAGACAGACATGTCTGAAGATTATGAAAAGTTTCATGAAATTCCTCCCTTCAATGTCAAGGCTGACCCAAGCATCCTGATAAACAATGAAGATTATCCATGGTTACGGCGCAATAAGCAAATGACACAAGCGAAGAAAAAGTGAACACTTTCTCCCGCAATAAGCAAATGCTATGTGGGTCAAATTATGATACCATCCCAACTTTCAACTTTTTCAGAGTTCATTTGAAATGCTTTCATGTCTTATGGTTCGAAACTTTGATACTTCGAAAGTGATTGTCCATTTTGTACACGAAGTGCATCAAGTTTTTGTCGTAACCCTCTCTACTTTTTGGAACATGCTATGTGGGTGAAATGATGATACCATGCCAACTTTCAACCTTTTCAGAGTTCATTTTGAAATGCTTTCCAATTTCAGAGTCATTTAGCGCAAAGAATGAATTAATAGCAAACAGAATGAACTACAAAACTTTTATGAAAATAAAAACAATCAATTAAAATATTATGTTATGATCAACTAAAATAAAACTATAATATTCTTCAATAGCAAAAAGAATATAATTTGTGTGACCTAAAATCAAACTATAAGTATTTAATTGTAAGTATAAATAAAAAATAAATAGAAAAAAAGAAAAAAAATTCTAATTTTATAGTAAAGTTATTCATAAACTAGTGATTCACACAAATTTTTAAAAATTCAAATTTAAACTATTTAAAATTTAAAACTAATGGCACTAACAGAAAGTTTATAATTTTTGTGACCTAAAAGCAAAAAGAAATCACTAAAAAACTGTAAGTATTTAGTTTTAAGTAGAAATAAAAAATAAATAGAAAAAAATTCTAATTTTATAGTAAAGTTATTCATAAACTAGTGATTCACACAAATTTTTAAAAATTCAAATTTAAACTATTTAAAATTTAAAACTAATGGCACTAACAGAAAGTTTATAATTTTTGTGACCTAAAAGCAAAAAGAAATCACTAAAAAACTGTAAGTATTTAGTTTTAAGTAGAAATAAAAAATAAAAAACAAAAAAAATGTAGAAAGAAAAAAGAAAAAACCAAAAAAATGCCACCTACTGGGCCTCCACGGCCTGAATACGACTAGAAACCCTACATGGGCCAGGATTCAGGCTCGCAGAAGGCCCAATAGGCCCACAGGCAAAGCAGTGTCAAATTAGGCCCATAGGCCTGTAGTTTAGAGGAGTTCGAGAGGGAGGAGGCAACAGAGCTTATAAACTGGTGTTGGGCGCTGTCAACTAGTGATGTGGGACTAAACTTATGGGCGCGGGGCAGCACAAGGGTATTGGTCCCGGTTGGTGGCACCAACCGGGACTAAAGGTGGCATTGGTCCCGGTTGGTGGCACCAGCCGTGACCATTGCCCCCCTTTAGTCCCGGTTGGTGCCACCAACCGGGACCAATGGGCTTCGCTTCCCGCCCTTTCGGCTGCCGAAAAGAGGCCATTGGTCTCGGTTCGTGGCACCAACCGGGACTAATGCCCACCTTTAGTCCCGGTTGCTGCCATGAACCGAGACTAAAGCCTCTTCTATATAAGGCCACACTTTGGAATTTTTCATTCTCATCTTGTAGTTGCCGCCCCTGACGCCGCCAGGCTGCCCCGACGCCGCCCGCCCCCATCGTCGCCGTCGCCCGCGCCCATCGTCGCCGTCGCCCGCGACGCGCGCCGCCCCGGCCCGCCCCCGCGCCGTCGCCCTCATCCCTGCCCCGACGCGCACCGCCCCGTCCCGCCCTCGCCGTCGCCCGCGCCGGCCCCTTGCCCGACGCCCGCCACCCCGGCTACCGTCCCCGTCACCGCGTCCCCGAGCCCGCCGTCCTCGTCGCCGGACTCCAGCCGTCGCCGCCCCCCTCAAAGTGAGCCCCCCTCTCGAGTGCCACTCTTGCGCCCGAGCGCCCTTGCTCTGCCCCTGCTCCATTGTCGCCGCCGCCCGAGCGCCCCGGCTCCGCCCCTGCGCCCTTGCTCCGCCCCTGCTCCACCGGCCCCGAGCGCCCGAGGAGAAGTAGAGGAGAGGAGAAGTGGAGCAGCAGCAACGCGCTGTCCACTTTTCTGAATTTTTTGGAACAGGAGGAATTTTTTTGTCCATATAGAAGGTGTTTGATGAAATGCTAGATGGCTTTGGGCATTTTTGGAATTTTTAATAAAAATTGTGGTGAGGTACTGATGCAAGACAAAGGCGATGGCAAAATTTCAGAATTTTTGGAGAGGTTTAGAATAGGTTTTCAACAAGTTATTTGAATCCGATTCAAATTTCATTTGAATGAAATTTGAAAATTTTGAACTATGGATCAGAATATGCTAAAAATGTCAAAAATGTTTTTTTATATGATGTTTTTTTTCATATATGTATTCATTTTTTTATTTAGGTTGTTAATTAGTAGATATCGATTTTAGGTTAGTGTAGAGGAAAAAGTAAATAAGGAAAAGGAAGAAAAGAGGAAGAAGGAAGAAGAAGAAGAAGAAGAAGAAGAAGAAGAAGAAGAAGAAGAAGAAGAAAAGGAAGGAGTGGAAAAAGGAAAATAAGAAGAGGAAGGCTTCTTTTTTTTTCTTCGATCTTCTCCTCTATTTTGTTCATGGATATATGCTATAGAAAACGAGGGGGGTGATAGATTTTGATGAGGGGTCGAGAGTGGGACGAGAGGTCGAGAGGTGTCGAGGGGAGAAAAAATATGTTATCAGGGACGAGGGTCATCGAGGGGTCGAGAGAGGAATGAGGGGTCGAGAGAAATAAATAAGAAGAAGAAGAGGAGAGGAAGAAGAGGAGAAATAAATAAGAAGAAGAAAAAAGAAGGGGAAGAAGATGGAGAAGAAGAGGAGAGGAAGAAGAGGAAGTCTTCTCCTCTATTCTTTCTTTTCTTCTTTTTTCTTCTTCTTCTTCCTCTTTATTTTATCGGGAACGAGGGTCGTCGGGAGGTCGAGGAGAGGTAGAGGAGAAACCCTAAATAGAAAGTATCGTCGGTGTGAGATACATGTACCGTCAGTGTCGGACACTACACCCACATCCCACAAGTGGCGCGGGCTTCGACGCCCACGTCACTTGTGGGACGTGGATGTAGTGTCCGACACCGAAGGCCACATGTATCTCACACCCACGATACTTGCTAGCTATTTAGGGTTTCCTCTACTGAAAAGAAGAGGAGAAATAAATAAGAAGAAGAAAAAAGAAGAAAAAGAAGAGGAGAAGAAGAAAGGAATAGTGGAGAAGAAGAGAAAATAGAATATATTATATTTTCTCTTTTCTCCACTATTCCTTTCTTCTTCTCCTCTTTTTTTTCTTCTTTTCTTCTTCTTCTTCTTCTTCTTCTTCTTCTTATTCTTATTAGCCGGAATTAGAGAGAGGTTTCCTAGTGTCAAAGTATTGAAGAAATCCATGCCTTCATCATTAGCCGGAAGTAACCAGGGCATGTTGGTACGAAGTTCTACAAAGTTGTTTTGGAATGGAGTCCCGGATAGAATAATCCGCCTTTTGGTACCAATTCAGCAAAGGCCTTCCAAATAGCGATATTCGGAAGGCTCTTGCTGAACTTTGTACCAAAAGGCGGATTATCCTATCTGGGAGTCCGTTCTAGAACAACTTTGAAGAGATTCGTACCATCATGCACATGTTACTTTCGCCAAATGATGAAGACATGGTTTTGTTGAATCCTGAGACACTATGCAACCTCCCGACCCCTCGGCGATCCTCTCGAACATGAGAGGAAGAAGAGGATCGTCGAGGGGTTGAGGGTTCCAGGGTCGTCGAGGGGTCGAGGATCGCCGAGGGGTCGAGAGAGGTTTCCTAGTGTCAAAGTATTGAAGAAATCCATGCCTTCATCATTAGCCGGAAGTAACCAGGGCATGTTGGTACGAAGTTCTGCAAAGTTGTTTTGGAATGGAATCCCGGATAGAATAATCCGCCTTTTGGTACCAATTCAGTAAAGGCCTTCCAAATAGCGATATTCGGAAGGCCCTTGCTGAACTTTGTAACAAAAGGCGGATTATCCTATCTGGGAGTCCGTTCTAGAACAACTTTGAAGAGCTTCGTACCATCATGCACATGTTACTTTCGCCTAATGATGAAGACATGGTTTTGTTGAATCCTGAGACACTACGCAACCTCCCGACCCCTCGGCGATCCTCTCGAACATGAGAGGAAGAAGAGGATCGTCGAGGGGTCGAGGGTTCCAGGGTCGTTGAGGGGTCGAGGATTGCCGAGGGGTCGAGAGAGGTTTCCTAGTGTCAAAGTATTGAAGAAATCCATGCCTTCATCATTAGCCGGAAGTAACCAGGGCATGTTGGTACGAAGTTCTGCAAAGTTGTTTTGGAATGGATTCCCGGATAGAATAATCCGCCTTTTGGTACCAATTCAGCAAAGGCCTTCCAAATAGCGATATTCGGAAGGCTCTTGCTGAACTTTGTACCAAAAGGCGGATTATCCTATCTGGGAGTCTGTTCCAGAACAACTTTGAAGAGCTTCGTACCATCATGCACATGTTACTTTCGCCTAATGATGAAGACATGGTTTTGTTGAGTCCTGAGACACTACGCAACCTCCCGACCCCTCGGCGATCCTGTCGAACATGAGAGGAAGAAGAGGATCGTCGAGGGGTCGAGGGTTCCAGGATCGTCGAGGGGTCGAGGATCGCCGAGGGGTCGAGAGAGGTTTCCTAGTGTCAAAGTATTGAAGAAATCCATGCCTTCATCATTAGTCGGAAGTAATCAGGGCATGTTGGTACGAAGTTCTGCAAAGTTGTTTTGGAATGGAGTCCCGGATAGAATAATCCGCCTTTTGGTACCAATTCAGCAAAAGCCTTCCAAATAGCGATATTCGGAAGGCTCTTGCTGAACTTTGTACCAAAAGGCGGATTATCCTATCTGGGAGTCCGTTCCAGAACAACTTTGAAGAGCTTTGTACCATCATGCACATGTTACTTTCGCCTAATGATGAAGACATGGTTTTGTTGAATCCTGAGACACTAGGCAACCTCCCGACCCCTCGGCGATCCTATCGAACATGAGAGGAAAAAGAGGATAAAAAAGAAGAGGAAGAAGAAAAAAAAGAGGGGAAGAAAGAGTAGAGGAGATCTTCTCCTCTATTCTTTCTTCTCCTCTTATTTTTCTTCTTCTTCCTCTTTTTTTTTATCGGGAACGAGGGTCGTCGAGGGACATAGATGTAGTGTCATCGTTGTCGATATATACCCCCTCCCGATAGCTTACTATGATTAGGTAGCTAGGTCTACGTTTGGCACTAATATATCCATCTGTCATGTTTGAATAATAATTGCCATGTTGTAAATATTTGTAGAAACTATGGACACCGACCTAGACGAAGCAACAAAAGAAGCGTTGTTGAGGGACATAATCGCAGAAGGAAGTGATGCCATCTCATTGTTTCTCAACGAAACCGATGGTCTGGAAGGAGAGGGTGAACAAGCTGGCTACGGTGACCTAATGCCGGTGCAAGAAGAAGAACATGAGGACGGCTCCGGTGACCCAATGCCGGTGCAAGAAGGAGACCGTGATGACGGCTCTGGTCAGGTATATATATTAGTTAAGCCTATGCTGACTAGCTGATTGATGCATTCATTGTTTTGGTATGTACACATATTAATTAAGTCTTTGTTCTTTTTTCAAGCCCTCCGGATCGAGCACAACTTCGGTAAAGAGACGAGGTCCGAAGAAAAAGTTGAGCTCGGATGAAAAGTTTGAGATCATAGCAATCGCGCCCGACGGCCAACCTATTGAACCCCTCCGGACAAAGAGCGCATTTGTTGCTCAGTGCGGGGTTCTGGTTAGGGACAAGATCCCGATAAGCATCCAACAATGGTTTAAGCGGGCTACAGAAGACCCTGAGGTGTCTTATGTCAATGATATGTAGAAAAATGATCTTTGGACTGAGCTGAAGTCAAATTTCACCCTACCGCCTGAGGATAATCCAGAGAACCCAGTTAAAGAGAAATTAATCAAGTCTTTTGCTCTAAAGAGGATGGCAGAACTATTCAGGAGGTGGAAGAAAGAGCTGAATAGGTTTGTCGAAAATAACGAGACACCAGAATTCAAGGGCAGAAATGAGAAGATCAGAGATCACTGGCCCGCATTTGTGGCCTACAAGACATCAGAAAAGAGTCAGAAGATGTCAACGAGAAACAAGAAAAATGCTGCGAAGAAGAAGCTTCACCATCGCACGGGGTCAGGTGGCTACCTCGTAGCCCGGCCTAAGTGGTCCAAGACTGAGAATGATCTGGTTCATAAAGGGATCGAACCAAAGACAATTAACTGGCCAGACCATTTCCGGACTTGGTTCTTCGGGGCTGGCGGAACACTGGACCCTGTAACAGGGAAGTGCATTTGGACGAACGATCAAATGGACATACCAGTCAGTAAGCTTAAGCAGTATATCGAAGCAGCGCAGGAAGGGACGTTCTTTCTAGACAGAGAGAACGACGAGCTCACAATGGCCCTCGGGAATCCTGAGCACCCTGGACGGACACGAGGCACGCCAGGCTCCATTCCGTGGAAGGTTGGGTTGCCGGACGCAGGCAGTTACAAATCCCATGAGAGGAGGAAAAAAGTGCAGCAGACCCAGATGCAGGAGCTGCAAGCAAGGGTAGACGCGATAGAGGAACGAGAAGCAAATCGCAGCAAACGTACTACCGAAGCCTCCCCCGAAGCTACCCCGCCATCTCAGCGCAGAAGCAGCGTGGCTTCCACCAAGCTGCTTCAGCCGGAGCATGCCTTGACGGCTCCTGCCAGCTATCCCGTGGATGCTATAACGGAGTCTCAAAATTGCCACCTTATGACGCAATGGATGAATTTGAACGTCAAGGCGGCTGTTGGCTCTGTTTTTCCTACTGAACCCGGTGCAACTTTTCACTGCCGGCCGATTCCAGAAGGATATGCTAGGGTGATGGTGGATGAGATAACGGAGGGATTTGAGGACCTCCAGCTTGACCACCCTACCGGTGAAGGGGAGACTCGGCTGGGGTCTGCTCTGAAGACTCCATGCCTATGGCGGAAGGAGCTCATCAACCTTCCGAACTGGACGCCACCGCCTCCTCCTCCTCCTCCGGCGAGTCAGGGCACTCCGCCTCCACCGCCTCCTCCTCCGGCGAGTGACGATCAGGGCCCTCGGCCGGCTCCTTCTCCGACACGTGGCGGCACTCCGCCTCCTTCTCCGCTTGCACCGACGCGCCCGAGCAGCCAACCTCCTCCTTCTCCGCCTCGTCAGCAAGGGCGGAAGAGACCTGCCGCCGCTCCAGCTGCTCCGGCGCGTCATAGTCCTTCTCCTCCGCCTCTTAAGCAAGTAAAGAAGACAACCACTACGTTTGCTCGGTCGGCGTCTAGCAGTACAACCAGAGGCGGGAGGACATACAGATTCGGTCCTTCTCTGAAGACTCAAGAGAAGTTACCATACGAGAGGACCCAGGAGGAGAACGCCGAGATCGCGCGAGAAGAAGTGAAGAAATTCTTTGAAGGGGTGAAAGCAAAGAAACATCCACCTCCGAAGGAGAAGGTAGATCGGGTGAAAGTGAAGCGCACTCTGGCTGCCCTGACAAAACCACCGAAATCTGATTCGCCGAAAGGAAACTATGACCGCATTGTTGGAAAGGAATTTGCCGAAGCGGAGCGGTCGGGAAGTACTGTCAGTGATCAAAGGCTGAAAGAACGACGAGCTGGGAAACAAATTGCCCAGCTCGGCGAACAAGCGAAGCAATCATGCCCCCCGCTCAAGGTGCCTAGCCACAACGTCGATAATGATCCGAGGATGGTGCCCGGTTATAGCAATCTTGCAGATTACCTACCCGACGAAGTACATTATGAACCCATGGAGGTGCAGATACAAAGATACGACTACGGGAAGCCTCTCGTCAAAGATGAAAGATCTCTATCAACGATGATGCGAAGATTGCATGATTGGTACTTGAAAATCTGCAGAGACTCTGGGGGGAGGAGTACCTTGTATGTGAAAGTTAAAAAGGAGCATGACCTCGTTGGAATTGATCTGTTGCCTGTTCCATTTGAGGAGTTCTATCAGTTTTTCAATCAATTGGCCCTCGATAAAACAACGGTCGCCTGCTACTGTCTGTAAGTAGTACTACTTCTGTCATTAAGTTTCTCTATATAGCTTAGCTCTTTCATTGCATGTATTTATAATCATCCTTGCTATATTATGCAGATTGAAGATCGCCGAATTGAAGAAAAGACAAGTCGGTGATATTGGGTTCATTAACACACATCTCATAGATGCAACTCAGGTTAAACTTCATGCCGCAGCTACCGAGGCCAGCTTGCTACGATCGTTCGTAATAAATCAAAACAAAGATATAATACTCTTTCCTTACAACTTCAGGTGAGTGTTACTGTCTTGTGCGTATTCGGTTTCCCTTGTATATTAGTCAAGGTTATAGTAATGTAATTCATGAGTTATGCCTGTGTGTGCAGTTACCACTATATTCTCCTAGAGATTAAGCTTGAGCAGGGTGTAGTAACCGTCTTGGACTCTAAACGAAAAGATCCCAAGGAGTATGCGGACATGACTGAAATCCTCAAGAAGTAAGTTAAATCGTTCATTATCCACCATATCAGCAACTTTGTTCATTTCCTGATATCAAGTAATTGTTTTCTTTGTCCGGCAGGGTTTGGAGAAAATTCACCAAAACAGTTCCGGGACTGCCGAAGGAGCTGGAATTTAGACACCCGAAAGTAAGTACTATAGTAGCATGTTCCGCGCATCTCCTAGTGACTCAAGCGCTAGTTTCATCAATACCATTTAGCATTCTTGCTTATCAGTTTGATTGACCTCTATTTCTTGTAAAGTGGTTGTGGCAGGAACAAGGGAATGATTTCTGTGGATACTACATCTGCGAGTCCATCTGCCACACGACCTGTGAGCGGGGAGGGTACTCTAACGAACAATATGAAGTACGTAAATAACAACATTCACAATTTTATTTTATTACAATCATTTGTGTTGAGTTTCATTCATTTATATATATATATATGTATTGACCCCCTTCTTCAAATTAGATGTTTCGGAAGCGGGATGAACTCCTAGCACCAGCTCGCATGCGAGCAATTCAAGAGGAATTGGCGGCATTCTTTCTTGACCACGTGATCCCTGAAGACGGAGAATTCTATGTGGACCCTGAG
Source organism: Triticum urartu (assembly GCF_056163025.1). NCBI lineage: Eukaryota > Viridiplantae > Streptophyta > Magnoliopsida > Poales > Poaceae > Triticum > Triticum urartu. The sequence continues at coordinate 361,981,000 of NC_141874.1, read as the reverse complement.
TCCGTATGATTATATTTGTAAGAGATAATTATTGTATATATGTAGCCGGTAGTGTCAGATAGATATACGAGAACTTGTTGTTCGACCAATCTCTCGGAGAAGGAGAGGTGGTCGATATCACTTCTCTCTGTATATATGCATATATGTTCATGACGATCTTCTATTTCCTTCGTTTGCTTACTAGCTAGCTAGCGTGTCTAGTACTCTCTATATACGTATGTATAGTACGTAGCGTCGACCAAGCACGAACATAACAGAGGACACTTCTCTCTATTAATTATAACTAGCTAACACAATATATGAAACACCTAAATTAACCCCCCAAAACCCCCACCCCCCCCTTTCAAAAAAAACAAAAACCCCAGCCACAGAAGTGCTGACGCGTGGACGCCTATTGGTCCCGGTTGGTGCCACCAACCGGGACCAAAGGGTCTCCTGACTGGGCTCTGCGCACTGCCCATGTGGAGGGCCTTTAGTCCCGGTTCTGGATTGAACCGGGACTAAAGGGGGGAGGTATTTGTACCGACACTTTAGTCCTGGTTCCTGAACCGGGACTAAAGGCCCTTACGAACCGGGACTATAGGCCCTTTTTCTACCAGTGCCTCATAACTATGCTAAATTCTATCAATTGCTCAACAGTAATTTGTTCACCCACCGTAGAATATCTATGCTCTTGAGAGAAGCCACTAGTGAAACCTATGGCCCCCGGGTCTATTCTCATCATATCAATCTCCATTACTTTATTTTACTTGTTTTGCTTTTACTTTTTACTTTGCATCTTTATACCAAAAATACCAAAAATATTATCTCTATCAGATCTCACTCTCGTAAGTGACCGTGAAGGGATTGACAACCCCTAAGCGTTGGTTGCGAGTTGCTACCATTTTGTGCAGGTACGAGGGACTTGCGCGTGACCTCCTACTGGATTGATACCTTGGTTCTCAAAAACTGAGGGAAATACTTACGCTACAGTGCTGCATCACCCCCTCCTCTTTGGGGAAAACCAACACTAGCTCGAGACGTAGCAAGAAGGATTTCTGGCGCTGTTGCCGGGGAGGCCTACGCCAAGTCAAGTCAAGATTTACTCTCCCGTCAACGAGCCATTTCTGGCGCCGTTGCCGGGGAAGCCTACGCAAAAGTCAACATACCAAGTACCCATCACAATCTCTATCTCTCGCATTACATTATTTGCCATTTGCCTCTCATTTTCCTCTCCCCCACTTCACCCTTGCCGTTTTATTCGCCCTCTCTTTCCCAATCTCCTCCTCTTTTTCCCTTTGCCTTTTGTTTGCTCGTGTGTTAGTTTGCTTGCTTGTTCGTCACGATGGCCTTACCTAATTTTGGTGATCTTCACCTTAAAAGGCTAGAAGATATCAAAAACAATGTCAGGAAGTTTATGGTCTTGCAATTTGAGCATAATAATTTCTTTAGAAATGAGCTTAAGGAACAAAAGAGTTTTATGAGTTATATGAATAAAGAGCTCGATGATATGTCCAAAGAATTTGATGGTGTAAGAGCCCAAATTGCTCATCTTGAAAAAATGACCGCTGAAATTTCGGATATGCAAGCCACCTTAGTCAATAAGATGGCCGCTAAACCGAATAACTATGAGAATCAAGATGAAGATCTAAAAGTTATTGATGTGTCCCCTATTAAATCATTGTTTTGCAATGTGAATCTTGATGAATCTGATTATGATATTCCCTTACCTAGAAGGCGTTCTAAGAATTCTGAGTTTTTAGATCCTGATGATGAAATTGATAAAAAAGGGATTGAAAGAAATAAAAATCTAGATACTGCTAAACCCACTATTTTGGATCTCCAGGAATTTAACTATGAAAATTGCTCTTTAATTGATTGTATTTCCTTTTTGCAATCCGTGTTAAATTCTCCTCATGCTTATAGTCTAAATAAGGCCTTTACCGAACACATTGTTGACGCCTAAATGCAATCTTATGAAGAAAAGCTTGAGTTGAAAGTTTCTATCCCTAGAAAACTCCATGATGAGTGGGAACCTACAATTAAGATTAAAATTAGAAATTACGAGTTTCATGCTTTGTGTGATTTGGGTGCTAGTGTCTCTACTATCCCCAAAGCTTTGTGTGATTTGCTAGATTTCCGTGACTTTGATGATTGCTCTCTAAACTTGCATCTTGCGGATTCCACTATTAAAAAGCCTATGGGAAGAATTAATGATGTTCTTATTGTTGCAAATAGGAATTATGTGCCCGTAGATTTTATCGTTCTTGATATAGATTGCAATCCTTCATGTCCTATTATTCTTGGTAGACCTTTCCTTAGAACGATTGGTGCAATTATTGATATGAAGGAAGGGAATATTAAATTCCAATTTCCCTTAAAGAAGGGCATGGAACACTTTCCGAGAAAGAAAATAAAATTACCATATGAATCTATCATGAGAGACACTTATGGATTGCCTAACAAAGATGGCAATACCTAGATCTATCCTTGCTTTTATGCCTAGCTATGGGCGTTAAACGATAGCGCTTGTTGGGAGGCAACCCAATTTTATTTTGTGTTTTTTGTTTTTGGTTCTGTTTAGGAATAAATAATCCATCTAGATTCTGTTTAGATGTGGTTTTATATTTTAATTAGTGTTTGTGCCAAGTTAAACCTATTAGATCTTCTTGGAAGATAATTATTTGATCTTGCTGTAATTTCCAGAATCTTTGCGCTCAGTGCCCGAATTGTCAAAAATCACCAGAACGTGATAAAATAATGATTCCAATTGCTGCTGATCAATAAAAAAGTTTCCAGGTCGTCTAATTTTGGTAGAATTTTTTGGGTTCCAGAAGTTTGCGTTAGTAACAGATTACTACAGACTGTTCTGTTTTTGACAGATTCTGTTTTGCGTGTGTTGTTTGCTTATTTTGATGAATCTATGGCTAGTAAAATAGTTTATAAACCATAGAGAAGTTGGAATACAGTAGGTTTAACACCAATACAAATAAAGAACAAGTTCACTACAGTACCTTAAAGTAGTCTTTTGTTTTCTTTCTCTAACGGAGCTCACGAGATTTCTATTGAGTTTTGTGTTGTGAAGTTTTCAAGTTTTGGGTGAATTCTTTTGATGGATTAGGGAACAAGGAGTGGCAAGAGCCTAATCTTGGGGATGCCCATGGCACCCCCAAGATAATCCAAGGACACCAAAAAGTCAAAGCTTGGGGATGCCCCGGAAGGCATCCCCTCTTTCGTCCACTTCCATCGGTAATTTACTTGGAGCTATATTTTTATTCACCACATGATATGTGTTTTGCTTGGAGCCTCTTGTATTATTTGTGTCTTTGCTTGTTAGTCTACCACAATCATCCTTGCTGTACACACCTTTTGATAGAGCCATGTATGAATTGAAATTTGTTAGAATACTCTATGTGCTTCACTTATATCTTTTGAGCTTGATAGTTTACTCTATGTGCTTCACTTATATCTTTTTGAGCGTGATAATTTTTGCTCTAGTGCTTCACTTAGATCTTTTAGAGCATGGTGGTGGTTTGTTTTAAAGAAACTTGATCTCTCATGCTTCACTTAGATTATTTTGAGAGTCATTAATAGCATGGTAATTTGCTTAATGTTAATATACTTGGTATTCAAGATATGTGAAACTTCCTTTTTAGTGGGTTGAATACTAAGATAAGTTTGATGCTTGATAATTGTTTTGAGATATGGAGGTGATAATATCATAGTCTTTCTAGTTGAGTAGTTGTGGATTTGAGAAATACTTGTGTTAAAGTTAGCAAGTCCCGTAGCATGCACGTATGGTTAAAGTTGTGTAACAAATTTGAAGCATGAAGTGTATCTGGCTTGTGCATCCTTATGAGTGGCGGTCGGGGACGAGCGATGGTCTTTTCCTACCAATCTATCCCCCTAGGATCATGCGCGTAGTACTTGATTTTTGATGACTTCTAAATTTTTTGCAGTAAGTATATGAGTTCTTTTGACTAATGTTGAGTCCATGGATTATACGCACTTTTACCTTTCCGCCATTTGCTAGCCTCTTCGGTACCGTGCATTGCCCTTTCTCACATTGAGAGTTGGTGCAAACTTCGCCGGTGCATCCAAACCCCGTGATATGATACACTCTTTCACACATAAACCTCCCTATATCTTCCTCAAAATAGCCACCATACCTACCTATCATGGCATTTACATAGCCATTCCGAGATATATTGCCATGCAACTTCCATCATCATCATCATCATGACATGCTTTACTTTTGTCATATTGCCATTGCATGATCTTGTAGTTGACATCGTATTTGTGGCAAAGCCACCATGCATTATTTTTCATACATGTCACTCTTGATTCATTGCACCATCCCGGTACACCGCCGGAGGCATTCATATAGAGTCATATCTTGTTCTAGTATCGAGTTGTAATCATTATGTTGTAATCAATAGAAGTGTGATGATCATCATTATTAGAGCATTGCCCAATCAAAAAAAGAGAGAAAGGCCAAAAAGAAAAAAAAGAAAGGCCCAAAAAAAAGAAGGAGAAAATAAAAAGGGAAATGCTACTATCTCTTTGTCAACAATTGTGCTTCAAAGTAGCACCTTGTTCTTCATGTAGTGAGTCTCATATATTGTGCTTCAAAGTAGCACCATGATTTTCATATAGTGTGTCTCATAATTTGTCTTGTTCATACTAGTGGGAATTTTTCATTATAGAACTTGGCTTGTATATTCCAACGATGGGGTTCCTCAAAATGCCCTAGGTCTTCATGAGCAAGCAAGTTGGATGCACACCCACTAGTTTTCTTTTGTTGAGCATTCTTAGCTCTAGTGCATCCGTTGCATGGCAATGCCTACTCCTTGCATTAACATCAATTGATGGGCATCTCCATAGCTCATTGATTAGCCTCGTTGATGTGAGACTTTCTCCTTTTCTGTCTTCTCCACACAATCCCCATCATCTTATTCTATACCACCCATAGTGCTATGTCCATGGCTCGCGCTCATGTATTGCGTGAAGGTTGAAAAAGTTTGAGATTATTTGAGTATGAAACAATTGCTTGGCTTGTCATCGGGGGTATAGAAGTTGGGAACATCTTTGTGTGACGAAAATGAAGCATAGCCTAACTATATGATTTTGTAGGGATGAACTTCCTTTGGCCATGTTATTTCGAGATGACATAATTGTTTGATTAGTATGCTTGAAGTATTATCATTTTTATGTCAATATGAACTTTTGTCTTGAACCTTTCGGATCTGAATATTCATACCATGATAAGATTTACATTGAAATTATGCCAAAGTATCACACCGCATCAAAAATTCTCTTTTTATCATTTACCTACTCGAGGACGAGCAGGAATTAAGCTTGGGGATGCCTGATACATCTCCAACGTATCTATAATTTTTGATTGCTCCATGCTACTTTATCTACTATTTTGGACTATATTAGGCTTTATTTTCCACTTTTATATTATTTTTGGGACTAACCTATTAACCGGAGGCCCAGCCCAGAATTGCTATTTTTTGCCTATTTCAGTATTTCGGGAACATGATCTTCTCACCGAACGTTATCTAGGAGACTTGGACCCTACTCCACGAAGTTTCCGAGGAGGTCACGAGGGTGGAGGGCGTGCCCCCCTTGGGCGCGCCCCCCTGCCTCGTGGGCCCCTCGGATCTCCACCGACGTGCTCCTTCCTCCTATATATACCTACGTACCCCCATTAGACCAGAGACGGAGCCAAAAACCTAATTCCACCGCCGCAACTTCCTGTATCCACGAGATCCCATCTTGGGGCCTGTTCCGGAGCTCCGCCAGAGAGGGCATCCATCACGGAGGGCTTCTACATCAACACCATAACCCTTCCGATGAAGTGTGAGTAGTTTACTTCAGACCTTCGGGTCCATAGCTAGTAGCTAGATGGCTTCTTCTCTCTTTTTGGATCTCAATACAATGTTCTCCCCCTCTCTCGTGGAGATCTATTCGATGTAATCTTCTTTTTGCGGTGTGTTTGTTGAGACCGATGAATTGTGGGTTTATGATCCAACTTATCTATGAATAACATTTGAATCTTCTCTGAATTCTTTTATGTATGATTGAGTTATCTTTGCAAGTCTGTTCGAATTATCCGTTTGGTTTGGCCAACTAGATTGGTAGCTCTTGCAATGGGAGAAGTGTTTAGCTTTGGGTTCAATCTTGCAGTGTCCTTACTCAGTGACAGAAAGAGTTGCAAGGCACGTATTGTATTGTTTCCATCGAGGATAACAAGATGGGGTATTTATCATATTGCATGAATATATTCCTCTACATCATGTCATCTTGCTTAAGGCGTTACTCTGTTTTTAACTTAATACTCTAGATGCATCCTGGATAGCGGTCGATGAGTGGAGTCATAGTAGTAGATGCAGGCAGGAGTCGGTCTACTTGTCACGGACATGATGCCTATATACAGGATCATACCTAGATAACCTCATAACTATGCTAACTTCTATCAATTGCTCAACAGTAATTTGTTCACCCACCGCAGAATATCTATGCTCTTGAGAGAAGCCACTAGTGAAACCTATGGCCCCCAGGTCTATTCTCATCATATCAATCTCCATTACTTTATTTTACTTGTTTTGCTTTTACTTTTTACTTTGCATCTTTATACCAAAAATACCAAAAATATTATCTCTATCAGATCTCACTCTCGTAAGTGACCGTGAAGGGATTGACAACCCCTAAGCGTTGGTTGCGAGTTGCTACCGTTTTGTGCAGGTACGAGGGACTTGCGCGTGACCTCCTACTGGATTGATACCTTGGTTCTCAAAAACTGAGGGAAATACTTATGCTATAGTGCTGCATCACCCCCTCCTCTTCGGGGAAAACCAACGCTAGCTCGAGACATAGCACTGCATCACCCTTTCCTCTTCAAGGGAAAAACTAACGCACCATTGCCGGGGAGATCTACGCCAAGTCAAGACATACCAAGTACCCATCATAAAACTCTCATCTTTTGCATTACATTATTCGCCATTTGCCTCTCGTTTTCCCCTCCCCCACTTCTAAAATGATTTTCAAAAATATTTGCCTTTTTCCTCGCCCCTCTTCCGTTTGTCTTTTTCATTTGCTTTTTGTTTGCCCATTTGTTAGATTGGTTTGTTGCTACCATGTCTGAATCTGGGTAGGTTATCGCTGAAAAGGATAGTAGTAATGATGGGGGAAACTTTGATGCTTTTGCTAATAGTAATCCTCATGAAGAATCTACTATCTTGCACACTAAAAAACTTTGCATAGGTAGCAACAGTATTATTGAAAAAAGGGGCTATTCAAGATTTCTTTACTTGTGCCAGTGTGCTACCGATGTTAGGTGTATCTGTTCTCCATAAAACTAGTAGTCTCGCCGATGCTATATCGTTGCTTGTGGTTGAACTTGAAAGACAATTTATTCATATGCATCCATGCATACAACGGATTTTTCTAGAGTTTTCTAATATTGAGCATTCTTCTGTTAAGCGCGCCACCACTATATTTCTAGCCCATGAATTTAGATTTATTATGAAAGAAGCTAGTGAAATTTTCACGCATTATAAAGTAGATGGTGGTTGACCTCCCATAGAGGGGGTTCTCTTTAATCAAGAGGAAATAATGCGTTTACAATCTCTAGATCATGTTGCTTATAATGAAAATTTAAGAAAGAGGGTCCCTATCGATGTTTTAGTTGCTAAGATTTCTAAACTTAATGATAATTTTGCTATACAAAACAACGGATTAGGTTTCTCTCTTGGACACAAGCTCATGACTTTTTCCCAAAAGAACACTTACAATGATGAATTGGTCATACAATATGAGGGGCCGAAGGTGGAACCAATTCCTCCCAAGCTTGATCTTAGGGATCCTTATCCCATTAAATTTAGCCCTTTTGATTACTTTTGCTTACCACAAAGAAAACTTGTTGCTGAATGAAGGAAGTATGCCATGAGCTTTCGAGATTTGCCTTATCATTACTATGATTATACCTAGATCTATTTGTGTTTTATGCCTAGTTAAGGGCGTTAAACAATAGCGCTTGTTGGGAGGCAACCCAATTTTATTTTTGTTCTCTGCTTTTTGGTTCTGTTTTTCAATAAATAATTCATCTAGCCTCTGGTTAGATGTGTTTTGGTGTTTTAATTAGTGTTTTTGCCAAGTAAGACCTTTGGGATGGCTTACGACGGTTGTCGTGGAATTGTCACAGCAGATGTCCTAGTGTGAGGACTTAGTCATGAGGCCAACACATCTATGTGGTAGCTTGAGAGGGGTTGATCGGAATCGAGAGACGCAACACAAGACAAGGATTTAAACAGCTTTGGGCCCCGGGAAACATCACCCAGTAACGACCCTACATGCTGTTTGTGGCTAGGTCTTATTATCATCATGAGGGAGTCGCCGTAAATCGGCTCTCCTAATTATGTCTAGCCTTAAGATTCTCCTTTCTTCTCTTGGGGTGTCCTGGCCCTCCTTATATAAGTTGAAGGGGTGGGTTACATGTAGAGTCCATCTCGGACTAAGACTTAAACTATTCTGACTTCTCTTCATGGGCTTCTTAACATCTTGGCCTTCTTAACGTCTCGAGCTTATTAACCCCAGGCGACTTTGTCTGTTGGGTTATGGCTGTCTGCTGGGTTACCATCTGACTTACCATCTGGCTTATCATCTGCCGGGATATGATCTGACTTAACATTTGCCGGGTTATGATCTGACTTAACATCTACCGAGTTATGATCTGACTTAACATCTACAGAGTTATGATCTGACTTAACATCTGCCGGGTTATGATCTGACTTAACATCTGCCTTAACATCTACCGAGTTATGATCTGACTTAACTGTCCCAGCCGGGTCATAACTCCCGCTGGGTCATACTGCGGGGTATATCCCCGACATTAGCCCCAATTTAATTTGGATTTATCCATGTTAAACTAATCCTGTAAAACAAACACAAGAACAATTTTGACAGATTATGCTCCGGTTTAAGAACTTTTTAAGCCGACACCTGATCATCCTTAACTCCTTGTCATTTCCTTCTTCTAGAAAATCTGGGTCAATAGACCAACTTCATACTCAGTCTTATCTTCAGCCGGCTTGAAGATGTAGAACTTGCCCATTTATCATTGACAAAATTGCCGGGTTATAAAAACTGATGGCACCAGGTCATAATTGTTTGTTAACATCAGCTTTGAAAGCGTACCTCCCTTATAGCCCCCAAGTCTTGTAGCCCCCAAGTCTTCAGAAGGGAACGTAGTAACAACTTAAGACTTGCTTCAATATGAATGTCACAAGCTTGAAGAAATCCAGGTTATTCATCTCAATCATTAATCATAAACTGAGTATTCCACATATGTAGCCCCCAAGTGTCGGGTTGTCATGCTTGCAGCAACTTGGAACTTGTAGTTGTCCTATGCTCATAAAAACTTCAACCAGTGTAGCCCCCAAGGGTCGGGTCGTTATGCAATAAGGAGCAGGGACTTTATAGATATGATCATGTAGACTTGAACAACAATGTGTATCCCCCATCATGGGGCTTGAACCCATGCCCACAAGGTTAAGAGCCTTGTGTTTTACCAACTGAGTGGTGGATCCTTCAATATAACGGAATAAGGCTCGTGTACCTTCAATTTTTAACAGGAGCAATTCGTAACCCCCAAGGGCCGGCTCATTATGATGTGATGAGTCGGGTCTTCAATAAGGTGAGCAAAAAATGACTTTGCATTAGCCCCCAAGTGCCATGGTGCATGCTGGCAGTGACACGGGACTTGCATATTTAATGTAATCTCAATTTGAATAATGTAGCCCCCAAGTGTCGGGTCGTAAGCCTGCAGCGACTCGAGACTATTCCTTCCATTGTAGAATAAATTATATCCATTTATAAAATAATAGCCATTGCGCTGAAGCGACTTTGAAAACCTCAATCATAATATTGGTTATTGATAACCATAATAAAAATCCAGCCATGTTGGCTATTGAAGATTTGAATAATATAATCCGTCGAGGGTATTGACCCGTAGGCATGCAATAGCATGATTTTGATTGCTCAAGGTAAATATATCCTAGCAACTTAACGCCCTTTATCAGGACAGGTTATCAAAACCCCAAATATGCTCAAATATGAGTCATAAAGATTAAGGCCACATGGCCTGAATTGTTTTAAACAAGGATGAACTCAAAAATGTTCAAATAGAAATAATAAATCAGAAAAACAAGGCTTTCATAGGTGTCCAGGCCTAAAACTCAAGTGCTTTCACGGGCCGCACAGCCACTGAGTTAAACCTTTATACAAAACTTATAAGCCAGACTTCACACAACCAATCGTTGTTTTAACTTTGACAAGTTCAGGGTCTGTATAAGATTGACTTGTAAAAAGTACGGCGGGTCATTTCAGGATTACCTAGGCGGAGTGGCAGACTTAAAAAGGCAGGATAACCCGGGGTTTTAGGTGAATACACCTGGCTTCCAAGCCTGGCTTTTAAGCCTATTACAAGGGTCACAAAAACTCTTGTCCTTTAGAACAAAGAGCCCCCAAGCAATATCTTTGAGCTATGGTCAATGGGCACCTATGTTTGAGTTGTGCTTTTGCAACAGACTCTCTTTGGTCCCTTTAACCTGGGTAGCAATCCCCCAAGTGTTTTTATAAACATGGCATATAAGCCGGATCAAAAGGGTAATCATAACTCCGCTAAATAAGCCGGAAGCCCCCATGTGACCATAATAAGATAAGCCCATAAGGCAGGATACCCATGTTTGAACCGCGCATCATGTCAGCAAGTTCTCTTTGGCAACCTTAAATTTTTTTGAGAACTCAAACTTGCGAGAGAGGAATTTCTTTTTTCAACCGGAGTTTTAAATCGGATACTAAGAGCTTCCAAGCTTTATGGGAGAGAGATATCTCTTGAGCCGGATTTTAAACCGGAATCTTCATTTTGAGCCGGAAATTTTTTGACGGCCTTTAAATTTTCACCAATAGGGCAGTAACCTCTGGGACCGGGTTATTTTTCCCTTTAATGACCTGGAGTTCTTGAGTCTGCTTTAAACTGGCAATCATTTACTGAATCATGTCATCATTGCCCTCGAGTCTCAAAGCGACTCGAGGAGTTGGCTTGAGATTCTCCATAATTGACCGTGATATAAACCAGCATATAGTTGAACAGCGGAACGCTGCAATATGGTGAAGCTTAGCGGCAAAGGTGGCAAGTTGATGATCTTCGCAATACTCATTGTATATCCCAATATGAGTCATTCAATAAATTTGGTGATATGGTGGTCACTTCTGCAGCAGAGAATTTGTCTTGCACATGAAAATATATAGACCAAAGTAATTGTTCTTTGACAAAAACAATATGTGCGAATAAAATAGACGTAGATAGACATCACCTGACTTTGTCCAGATGACAGATGATCCGTATATATATCGTTCATGAATAATCCACAGTAATTTCAATGGCGCTTTAATCACTCTCTCGAAGAGACTTCAAACTGGGCGACTCTTGTTTGAAGAAACGGAAAAGCCCGGTGGGTCAAAGCCCATATATGAGCGTGGCAGAAGCAGGACCACAGGCAGCTCGTAGCGGCGATTCTGGATGCAACACCCGCAAGACAACGGGCCGGTGGTTTAAAGCGGCACTGTGGTGACTTAGAGCAGAGACGCGGGTGCTTGGTAATGAAGGTGATGACCGTTGCCATGGCGGATCGAAAACCGCGGTCTAGAGGCGAGGTGAACCAGCAGGTCGACGGAGGCGGCGCCGAGGAGCACTAAAACGGGGCGACTCATGGAGGAGTGGCAAGGTGGTTACACTGTAGTGGCGGGTCAAAGACGAATGCGGCGGCTAAGTGAGGGACAACAGGTTCAAGGCACGCTGAGGCGGCCTGCCGGCGAGGCGCGGCTGAGCCAGCGTCAGGTTGAAGAGGAACAGACGGCTGACTGCTTGACGTGGAGTACCCTTTGTGGCAGGAAGAGCCACAACGGAGGAAGTAGATTCAATGGCGAAGGTGAGCCGGCGTGGGCGTGCTCAGAGACGCGTCGTGGCCAAGTAGCTCCAGGCGGCACCGTAGCATAGGCGGGTTAAGGCCGAGGCAATTTGACGAGGCTGCAACCGTGGAAATGGGAGGCCACGGCCGCGGTGGCAGAGGTAACTCGCCGCGGCACTGCTCCAAGGCGAGGGCGGTTCGCCCACGGCAGATCATGATGGCTCAAAGCAGCAGAGGCGGTACCCGCGGGTCGACAACGGTGGCTGGCTGCTTAGCGTGGGATCGATGGAAATAGAAGGTGACCTGGCGCAGCGGCGGTTCATAAGTGCAGCGGCGGCGGCGGCAGGGCCCAGGCCGGCCGTAACGGTTTAGAGGCGAGTGACTGTGGTGGTTTAGCATCGCAGGCTAGCGATGCAGTGCGTCATAACAACGATGGAGGTGACCCGGCTGGGGTGATTCATAAACCGGCCGCGGGCAGCGTGAGTCGGCCAGAGGCAAAGGCCGCAGCAGTGAAGGCATCTGGCGGCTCAAGGCACGGGCAATGAGTAAGGCTGCGGTAGCGGCAGCAGCTCGACACAGCGGCCCAAGATGACCACTTTGAAATGGAGGTAAGGCAAAACTAGGGTTAGCAGCTTCTGCACTCGAAGTGGCGTTGTGTGATGACGGTTGTAGTTTCCATCCCCAGTAGATTTGATTGATTCTCTGGGCTCGAACCTGAAGCATGGTCACAATCTGCATTGTCTTTTGTTTGATCTCAGAGAGCCATATCAATTTAACTCCTGCAGGAGCCCCAACGTATTTAACCCTTTGTATTGTACGCGCGCGGGAAAACATATAGTCTGATCCAGCCGTTGTAAAACTTTGTAGTGGAATTCCGAAAGAATCTTTGACCCAGTGACTTGCTGTGCCGTATGAAGGCGAAAACTTCAACTCGTCTCAATCTAGTCTGGCACATGCTTTCTCAACGAGGTGGCTCGGTATGGCCACAGGAGCAGTGAGTCGACGAAGCGGGGGACCCCGATGGCGGTTTGAGGCAAGGCGGCCGTGAGCGACTTGCAGTAGATATAAGCAGCATGGTCAAAGCGGAGAGTGGCAGCGCCGGCTCGGCCATGGCGGCTTATGGCAGTAGAGGACGGTAGAGACGAGCCGGTGTTGGAGTACAGTAGCCAGCGCGCCTCGGCGGGTCAACGGCACAGGCGAACCGGGCGGGTCCACGGCAAAGGCGAGCTACTGGCTTGGAGGTAGCCCAGAAGCGAGGTAAGGCCGCAGTAGTGGCAGGCCGTCAACTCGGAGGTAGCTCAGAGCAGTTCGGAGCGGAGGTGGTCACGGCGAACCTCGACAGAAGAGTAGACCGGCCCCGAGGCAAGGTAGGCCCGGCTCGGAACGGCGTCGGGTGTAACTTGGCGCACCACAACAGGGGCGACTTAGCAAAAAACGACGCCGACCAACAGTTAAAAACCATCTTGACTCCACGCGTGACTCAACAAGTAGTAGTAATTAGCTCTTTTTGGCAGCGATTTAGAGGCCGAGTCATGGTTGGTTTGACTCCGCTGTCACTTATGTCAGCGATCGTAGCGAATATTGATGCCTTCGGTTTCGAAGGATCACCGGATCCTCAGTGACTTAACCCTAATTTCCCTTGAACTCAAAACCTCGCCCGGGCATTAGATCCGACTGCTGTTTTAGACTGATAAACTCAAAACTGATGCAAATTTTTCCAAGCCGATTTCTCTTCATCCGGAAAATTATGTACTTCTCGATCCTTGAGAAAAGATCCCTCCAAGAACTCATCACCACCGTGCGCAGGCCCCATGGTGGGTGCCAACTGTCGTGGAATTCTTACGGCAGATGTCCTAGTGTGAGGACTTAGTCGTGAGGCTAACACATCTATGTGGTAGCTTGAGAGGGGTTGATCGGAATCGAGAGACGCAACACAAGACATGGATTTAGACAGCTTCGGGCCCCGGGAAACATCATCCGGTAATGACCCTACATGATGTTTGTGGTTAGGTCTTATTGTCATCATGAGGGAGTCGCCGTAAACCGGCTCTCCTAGTTATGTCTAGCCTTAAGATTCTCCTCTCTTCTCTTGGGGTGCCCTGCCCCTCCTTATATAAGTTGAAGGGGCGGGTCACATATAGAGTCCATCTCGGACTAAGACTTAAACTATTCTGACTTCTCTTCATGGGCTTCTTAACATCTTGGGCTTCTTAACATCGCGGGCTTATTAACCCCAAGCGACTCTGTCTGCTGGGTTATGACTGTCTGCCGGGTTACCATCTGACGTACCATCTGGCCTATCATCTGTCGGGTTATGATCTGACTTAACATCTGTCGGGTTATGATCTGACTTAACATCTGTAGGGTTATGATCTGACTTAACATCTGCCGGGTTATGATCTGACTTAACATCTGCCTTATCATCTGCCTTAACATCTGTCGGGTTACGATCTGACTTAACATCTACCGGGTTATGATCTGACTTAACATCTGCCTTAACATCTACTGGGTTATTATCTGACTTAACTATCCCAGCCGGGTCATAACTTCCTCCGGGTCATATTGCGGGGTATATCCCCGACAGTGGTAGTTGTTTTGATCTTGCTGAAAAACCAGAAACTTTTGTGCCCAGGAAAATAATTTTCGTTTGTTACAGAAGCGTGATTTTAATCTGATTCTTTTTGCACAAGATTGGTACACAAATTTCCCAGGTTGTCCTAATTTTTCAGAATTTTTGGAGTTACAGAAGTATTCTAGAGTTACAGATTACTACATGCTGTTCTGTTTTTGACAGATTCTGTTTCTATATGTTGTTTGCTTATTTTGATGAATCTGTGGGTAGTATCGGGGGGTATGCACCATGGAAACGTCGGAATATAGTAGATATTACACCAATATAAATGAAGAATGATTTCACAACATTACCAAAAGTGGTGATTTATTTTCTTATACTAACGGAACTTATGAGATTTTCTGTTGAGTTTGTGTTGTGAAGTTCTCAAGTTTTGAGTAAGGATTTGATGGACTATGGAATAAGGAGTGGCAAGAGCCTAAGCTTGGGGATGCCGAAGGCACCGAAAGGTAATATTCAAGGACAACCAAGAGCCTAAGATTGGGGATGCCCAGGAAGGCATCCCCTCTTTCGTCTTCGTCTATCAATAACTTTACTTGAGGCTATATTTTTATTCACCACATGATATGTGTTTTGCTTGGAGCATCTTGTATTATATGAGTCTTTGCTTTTTAGTTTGCCACAATAATCCTTGTTGTACACACCTTTTGAGAGGGACACGCATGAATCGTGATTTGTTAGAATACTCTATGTGCTTCACTTTGCTACTAAACACTTTGCTGCAGATATTAAGTTTCCAGGTGTGGTTGAATTGACAACTCAGCTGCTAACACTTGAGAATATTATTTGGCTCCCCTTGTGTCGAATCAATAAATTTGCGTTGAATACTCTACCCTCAAAAACTGTTGCGATCCCCTATACTTGTGGGTTATTACTCACCACCCCGGAGGGAAAAAGGATCAAGTATGTATCTAGGCATGCGCCTAGGTGGAGCCAAGTAAATACCCTCACAGGAGTTGTTCAGGAGGAAGTGCCTGTAGTGAAGGATTACCCAGATGTTTTTCCAGAGGAGTTACCAGGCATGCCACCAGATCGAGACATTGAGTTTTTGATAGAGCTATTGCCAGGTACCGGGCCAATATCAAATAGACCCTTGTAACGCCCCGAGACCGATGTGCCAGGTGTCCTCTAGTTATTCGTTGTTGTTGCCTTCTCATTGCTTACGTGTCATGCATTGCATATCATGTCATCATGTGCATTTCATTTGCATACATGTTCGTCTCATGCATCCGAGCATTTTCCCCGTTGTCCGTTTTGCAATCTGGCGCTCCTATGTCACCCGGTGCCCCTTTCTACCTCTTTTCGTGTGTGGGGGTTAAACATTTCAGGATTGGACCGAGACTTGTCATGCGGCCTTGGTTTACTACCGGTAGACCGCCTGTCAAGTTTTGTACCATTTGGACTTTGTTTGATACTCCAACGGTTAACCGAGAGACCGAGAAGGCCTCGTTTGTGTTGCAGCCCAACACCTTTCCAATTGGCCCAAAACCCACCTAAACCTCCTCCATCATCTCGGTTGGCCGAAAACCGCACCTCATTTGGACTCTCCTAGCTCCCTCTACCTATAAATATGTGACCTCCCCTGAAAATTCCGCGGTACAAACCCTAGATCTCTCCTCTCCGCGTCGCCGGACAAATTTTCCACCGACGGACATGTCCGCCGCCGCCTGCGTCCAATCGGAGGCCGCCATCTGTCTGCCGTAGCCTTCTCTCCCCTCAGCCCCGCCGCCGGCCCACGGGACCCAGATCGGGCACGCGCGAGCCCACACCGCCACCGTCGTCCGCCAGTTTCGGCCCGCCGCCTCCTCGCCGGATTTGTGCCGCCACCTCGCCGGACTTGCGCCGCCTGCTCGCCGGGGTGCCTTGCCGCCGCGCCCCTTCGTGCTCGCCGCCGTCGGCAGCCGCCCGCCGGAGCCGCGGACCGCCGCCACCGCCTCCCGCGGAGGAGCCCGCAACCACCGCCGCCCGGCTCCCATGCCTGCGTCGCCTCCCGCTCGCGGCCGAGCCCCTTCGCCGCCCCGTGCGCCATCACTTGTACTAAGTAGGAATACTGCTTGTGCATCCAATCCCTTAAACCCCAAAGTTATTCCACATGAGTCCACTATACCTACCTATATACGGTATCTACCTGCCGTTCCAAGTAAATTTGTATGTGCCAAACTCTAAACCTTCAAATAAATATCTTGTTTTGTATGCTCGAATAGCTCATTTATCAACTAGGGCTGTCTGTATCTTCCATGTTAGGCGGGTTATTCTCAAAAGGAGTGGACTCCGCTCCTCACTCACGAGATAAATGGCTGGTCACCGGGATGCCCAGTCCCATGCTTTATGCAAGCTAAATCAAAATAATTGCAAACAAAACTCCCCCTGGGACTCTTGTTAGTTGTACGCACTCGTTGTTTCGAGCAAGCCATGGATTGATGCTTGTTGGTGGAAGGGGGAGTATAAACTTTACCATTCTGTTTGGGAACCGCCTATAATGTGTGTAGCATGGAAGATATCACCATCTCTTGATTGTTATGTTGACCATGAAAGTATACCGCTCAAAATATTATTCACCTCTGTTTCAAAACCGAGCTCTGGCACCTCTACAAATCCCCGCTTCCCTTTGCGAAGGGCCTATCTATTTACTTTTATGCTGAGTCATCATCCTCTTATTAAAAAGCACTAGTTGGAGAGCACCGCTGTCATTTGCATTCATTATTGTTAGTTTACATTGAGTATGACTTGACTTGATCTCTTTTACCATGAATTACAATGTCTAGTCAGTCCTTGGTCTTTAAAGGTGCTCTGCATTTATGTTTTGCGGTCTCAGAAAGGGCTAGCGAGATACCATCTTGTTATATCATATTATGATTGTTTTGAGAAAATGTTGTCATCTGAGATTTATTATTATTGCTCGCTAGTTGATTATGCTATCGATATGAGTAAACTTGAGACCTAAGCGTTATTGTGAATGTGGTTAGTTATAATCTTTGCTGAAAACTTGAATGCTGGCTTTACATATTTACAACAACAAGAGCAAACAGAGTTTGTAAAAGTTTTTCTTTATCACTTTCAGTTTGTCAACTGAATTGCTTGAGGACAAGCAAAGTATTAAGCTTGGGGGAGTTGATACGTCTTTGTCGTATCTACTTTTCCAAACACTTTTGCCCTTGTTTTGGACTCTAACTTGCATGATTTGAATGGAACTAACCCGGACTGACGATGTTTTCAGCAGAATTACCATGGTGCTATTTATGTGCAGAAACAAATGTTCTCGGAATGACCTGAAACTTCATGGAGCAACTTTTTGGAAAATATAAAAAATACCTGCAAAAGATGAAGGCCAGGGGGCCCACCACCTGTCCACAAGGGTGGGGGGCGCGCCCCCTACCTCGTGGGCCCCTTGGTGCCTCTCCGACTCCAACTCCAACTCTGTATATTGTGTTTCGGGGAGAAAAAAATCAGGGAGAAGAATTCATCGCGTTTTACGATACGGAGGCACCGCCAAGCCCTAAAACCTCTCATGAGGGCTGATCTGGAGTCCGTTCGGGGCTCCGGAGAGGGGAATCCGTCGCCATCGTCATCATCAACCATCCTCCATCACCAATTTCATGACGCTCACCGCCGTGCGTGGGTAATTCCATCGTAGGCTTGCTGGACGGTGATGGGTTGGATGGGATCTATCATGTAATCGAGTTAGTTTTGTTAGGGTTTGATCCCTAGTATCCACTATGTTCTGAGATTGATGTTGCTATGACTTTGCTATGCTTAATGCTTGTCACTAGGGCCCGAGTGCCATGATTTCAGATCTGAACCTGTTATGTTTTCATCAATATATGAGTGTTCTTGATCCTATCTTGCAAGTCTATAGTCACCTATTATGTGTTATGATCCGTTAACCCCAAAGTGACAATAATCGGGATACTTACCGGTGATGACCGTAGTTTGAGGAGTTCATGTACTCACTATGTGTTAATGCTTTGTTCCCTCTATTAAAAGGAGGCCTTAATATCCCTTAGTTTCCGTAAGGACCCCGTTGCGACGGGAGGGTAGGACAAAAGATGTCATGCAAGTTCTTTTCCACAAGCACGTATGACTATGTTCGGAATACATGCCTACATTATATCAATGAACTGGAGCTAGTTCTGTGTCACCCTAGGTTATGACTGTTATATGATGAACCGCATCTGGCAGAATTCTCCATCACTGATCCATTGCCTACGAGCTTTCCATATATTGTTCTTCGCTTATTTACTTTCCCATTGCTATTGCTATCATCACTACAAAATACCAAAAACATACTTTTACTACTGTTATCCTTTGCTACCGTTACCACTACTATCATATTACTTTGCTACTAAACACTTTGCTGCAGATATTAAGTTTCCAGGTGTGGTTGAATTGACAACTCAGCTGCTAACACTTGAGAATATTATTTGGCTCCCCTTGTGTCGAATCAATAAATTTGCGTTGAATACTCTACCCTCAAAAACTGTTGCGATCCCCTATACTTGTGGGTTATTACTCACCACCCCGGAGGGAAAAAGGATCAAGTATGTATCTAGGCATGCGCCTAGGTGGAGCCAAGTAAATACCCTCACAGGAGTTGTTCAGGAGGAAGTGCCTGTAGTGAAGGATTACCCAGATGTTTTTCCAGAGGAGTTACCAGGCATGCCACCGGATCGAGACATTGAGTTTTTGATAGAGCTATTGCCAGGTACCGGGCCAATATCAAATAGACCCTTGTAACGCCCCGAGACCGATGTGCCAGGTGTCCTCTAGTTATTCGTTGTTGTTGCCTTCTCATTGCTTACGTGTCATGCATTGCATATCATGTCATCATGTGCATTTCATTTGCATACATGTTCGTCTCATGCATCCGAGCATTTTCCCCGTTGTCCGTTTTGCAATCTGGCGCTCCTATGTCACCCGGTGCCCCTTTCTACCTCTTTTCGTGTGTGGGGGTTAAACATTTCAGGATTGGACCGAGACTTGTCATGCGGCCTTGGTTTACTACCGGTAGACCGCCTGTCAAGTTTTGTACCATTTGGACTTTGTTTGATACTCCAACGGTTAACCGAGAGACCGAGAAGGCCTCGTTTGTGTTGCAGCCCAATACCTTTCCAATTGGCCCAAAACCCACCTAAACCTCCTCCATCATCTCGGTTGGCCGAAAACCGCACCTCATTTGGACTCTCCTAGCTCCCTCTACCTATAAATATGTGACCTCCCCCGAAAATTCCGCGATACAAACCCTAGATCTCTCCTCTCCGCGTCGCCGGACAAATTTTCCACCGACGGACATGTCCGCCGCCGCCTGCGTCCAATCGGAGGCCGCCATCTGTCTGCCGTAGCCTTCTCTCCCCTCAGCCCCGCCGCCGGCCCACGGGACCCAGATCGGGCACGCGCGAGCCCACACCGCCACCGTCGTCCGCCAGTTTCGGCCCGCCGCCTCCTCGCCGGATTTGTGCCGCCTCCTCGCCGGACTTGCGCCGCCTGCTCGCCGGGGTGCCTTGCCGCCGCGCCCCTTCGTGCTCGCCGCCGTCGGCAGCCGCCCGCCGGAGCCGCGGACCGCCGCCACCGCCTCCTGCGGAGGAGCCCGCAACCACCGCCGCCCGGCTCCCGTGCCTGCGTCGCCTCCCGCTCGCGGCCGAGCCCCTTCGCCGCCCCGTGCGCCATCACTTGTACTAAGTAGGAATACTGCTTGTGCATCCAATCCCTTAAACCCCAAAGTTATTCCACATGAGTCCACTATACCTACCTATATACGGTATCTACCTGCCGTTCCAAGTAAATTTGTATGTGCCAAACTCTAAACCTTCAAATAAATATCTTGTTTTGTATGCTCGAATAGCTCATTTATCAACTAGGGCTGTCTGTATCTTCCATGTTAGGCGGGTTATTCTCAAAAGGAGTGGACTCCGCTCCTCACTCAAGAGATAAATGGCTGGTCACCGGGATGCCCAGTCCCATGCTTTATTTAAACTAAATCAAAATAATTGCAAACAAAACTCCCCCTGGGACTCTTGTTAGTTGTACGCACTCGTTGTTTCGAGCAAGCCATGGATTGATGCTTGTTGGTGGAAGGGGGAGTATAAACTTTACCATTCTGTTTGGGAACCGCCTATAATGTGTGTAGCATGGAAGATATCACCATCTCTTGATTGTTATGTTGACCATGAAAGTATACCGCTCAAAATATTATTCACCTCTGTTTCAAAACCGAGCTCTGGCACCTCTACAAATCCCCGCTTCCCTTTGCGAAGGGCCTATCTATTTACTTTTATGCTGAGTCATCATCCTCTTATTAAAAAGCACTAGTTGGAGAGCACAGCTGTCATTTGCATTCATTATTGTTAGTTTACATTGAGTATGACTTGACTTGATCTCTTTTACCATGAATTACAATGTCTAGTCAGTCCTTGGTCTTTAAAGGTGCTCTGCATTTATGTTTTGCGGTCTCAGAAAGGGCTAGCGAGATACCATCTTGTTATATCATATTATGATTGTTTTGAGAAAGTGTTGTCATCCGAGATTTATTATTATTGCTCGCTAGTTGATTATGCTATCGATATGAGTAAACTTGAGACCTAAGCGTTATTGTGAATGTGGTTAGTTATAATCTTTGCTGAAAACTTGAATGCTGGCTTTACATATTTACAACAACAAGAGCAAACAGAGTTTGTAAAAGTTTTTCTTTACCACTTTCAGTTTGTCAACTGAATTGCTTGAGGACAAGCAAAGTATTAAGCTTGGGGGAGTTGATACGTCTTTGTCGTATCTACTTTTCCAAACACTTTTGCCCTTGTTTTGGACTCTAACTTGCATGATTTGAATGGAACTAACCCGGACTGACGATGTTTTCAGCAGAATTACCATGGTGCTATTTATGTGCAGAAACAAATGTTCTCGGAATGACCTGAAACTTCATGGAGCAACTTTTTGGAAAATATAAAAAATACCTGCAAAAGATGAAGGCCAGGGGGCCCACCACCTGTCCACGAGGGTGGGGGGCGCGCCCCCTACCTCGTGGGCCCCCTGGTGCCTCTCCGACTCCAACTCCAACTCTGTATATTGTGTTTCAGGGAGAAAAAAATCAGGGAGAAGAATTCATCGCGTTTTACGATACGGAGGCACCGCCAAGCCCTAAAACCTCTCGGGAGGGCTGATCTGGAGTCCGTTCGGGGCTCCGGAGAGGGGAATCCGTCGCCATCGTCATCATCAACCATCCTCCATCACCAATTTCATGACGCTCACCGCCGTGCGTGGGTAATTCCATCGTAGGCTTGCTGGACGGTGATGGGTTGGATGGGATCTATCATGTAATCGAGTTAGTTTTGTTAGGGTTTGATCCCTAGTATCCACTATGTTCTGAGATTGATGTTGCTATGACTTTGCTATGCTTAATGCTTGTCACTAGGGCCCGAGTGCCATGATTTCAGATCTGAACCTGTTATGTTTTCATCAATATATGAGTGTTCTTGATCCTATCTTGCAAGTCTATAGTCACCTATTATGTGTTATGATCCGTTAACCCCAAAGTGACAATAATCGGGATACTTACCGGTGATGACCGTAGTTTGAGGAGTTCATGTACTCACTATGTGTTAATGCTTTGTTCCCTCTATTAAAAGGAGGCCTTAATATCCCTTAGTTTCCGTAAGAACCCCGTTGCGACGGGAGGGTAGGACAAAAGATGTCATGCAAGTTCTTTTCCACAAGCACGTATGACTATGTTAGGAATACATGCCTACATTATATCAATGAACTGGAGCTAGTTCTGTGTCACCCTAGGTTATGACTGTTATATGATGAACCGCATCTGGCAGAATTCTCCATCACTGATCCATTGCCTACGAGCATTCCATATATTGTTCTTCGCTTATTTACTTTCCCATTGCTATTGCTATCATCACTACAAAATACCAAAAACATACTTTTACTACTGTTATCCTTTGCTACCGTTACCACTACTATCATATTACTTTGCTACTAAACACTTTGCTACAGATATTAAGTTTCCAGGTGTGGTTGAATTGACAACTCAGCTGCTAATCCTTGAGAATATTATTTGGCTCCCCTTGTGTCGAATCAATAAATTTGGGTTGAATACTCTACCCTCAAAAACTGTTGCAATCCCCTATACTTGTGGGTTATCACTCACCACCCCGGAGGGAAAAAGGATCAAGTATATATCTAGGCATGCGCCTAGGAGGAGCCAAGTAAATACCCTCACAGGAGTTGTTCAGGAGGAAGTGCCTGTAGTGAAGGATTACCCAGATGTTTTTCCAGAGGAGTTACCAGGCATGCCACCGGATCGAGACATTGAGTTTTTGATAGAGCTATTGCCAGGTACCGGGCCAATATCAAATAGACCCTTGTAACGCCCCGAGACCGATGTGCCAGGTGTCCTCTAGTTATTCGTTGTTGTTGCCTTGTCATTGCTTGCGTGTCATGCATTGCATATCATGTCATCATGTGCATTTCATTTGCATACATGTTCGTCTCATGCATCCGAGCATTTTCCCCATTGTCCGTTTTGCAATCCGGCGCTCCTATGTCACCCGGTGCCCCTTTCTACCTCTTTTCGTGTGTGGGGGTTAAACATTTCAGGATTGGACCGAGACTTGTCATGCGGCCTTGGTTTACTACCGGTAGACCGCCTGTCAAGTTTTGTACCATTTGGACTTTGTTTGATACTCCAACGGTTAACCGAGAGACCGAGAAGGCCTCGTTTGTGTTGCAGCCCAACAGCTTTCCAATTTGGCCCAAAACCCACCTAAACCTCCTCCATCATCTCGGTTGGCCGAAAACCGCACCTCATTTGGACTCTCCTAGCTCCCTCTACCTATAAATATGTGACCTCCCCCGAAAATTCCGCGGTACAAACCCTAGATCTCTCCTCTCCGCGTCGCTGGACAAATTTTCCACCGACGGACATGTCCGCCGCCGCCTGCATCCAATCGGAGGCCGCCATCTGTCTGCCGCCGCCCTCTCTCTCCTCAGCCCCGCCGCCGGCCCGCGGGACCCAGATCGGGCACGCGCGAGCCCACACCGCCACCGTCGTCCTCCCGTTTCGGCCCGCCGCCTCCTCGCCGGACTTGCGTCGCCTGCTCGCCGGGGTGCCTCGCCGCCGCGCCCCTTCGTGCTCGCCGCCATCGGCAGCCGCCCGCCGGAGCCGCGGCCTGCCGCCACCGCCTCCTGCGGAGGAGCCCGCAACCACCGCCGCCCGGCTCCCGTGCCTGCGCCGCCTCCCGCTCGTGGCCGAGCCCCTTCGCCGCCCCGGGCGCCATCGCCGGCGTGGCCATCCGCCGCCCCGACCACGCTACGTTGGCGCCGCCTGACCTCGCCACGGCCGCCTGCTACCTCCTCGTCGCCGGCGCCCTCTCCGGCCACCGGATTCGGCCCTCCTCCGGCTTCCTCCTTGTTCTCCTTCTCCGGCGATGACAAAAAACTCCGGCGAACTGCTACAGTGATTCCAGCGAGATTCGGATCTGGATCTGGAAGAACACGATTGACTTTTTATCCCCCGAAACCCTAATTTTTGGCAATTTTCATCATGCTATAACTCTGCATCCGTAGCTCCGATTTGTGCATGTAGCATATCAAAATGTTTGACTCGACGAGTACATCATTTCATCTCATTGCATCTTTTTCATTTGATCTCATCTTGTTGCCCAAAATGCTGTTGGAAGAGAGCTATGTGAGGTATTTGTCAGATCTGTTTCAGCAAATGGCATTTTGTCATTTTTGCCATGATTAATGTGTGCATGCTATGACCCTGAGCTCTACATGTATTTTGTTATATGCCATGCCATCTTTACAGTGGTGCTTGCCATGTATTTTTGTGCTATTTGTGGTGACTAGCACAAGCTTGCAAAGTAGCGTAATCGGTAATGCTGATTTCAGGGACTTAGAATTTCACTAAGTCCTTGTCTTGATTTTGTTGATATGCCATATGTTCATGTTGTTTACTAGTGATCCGTGCCTCTTTTGAGGATGATTAGTAAGGATGTGTTGTTAACATTGTGGTGCTATATCCATCCATGTCTTTGTTTGCATTTATGGAGCAACCTAGCTTGAGTCAATCGAGCTCTACTGTTGCTATATCGTGATCCTGGCAGATTGTTGATATGTTTAGCGATTGTGCCGAGGATGTTGCTATTGATCCGTGCATGCTATGTTGTTGTTCTTGCCATGTCTAGCTTCTATGCCATGTATTCTTGATGGGTGTATGCTTAGTTTGTCATGCCATGCTTTGTAGTGAGTGCATCGAGCTCGTAAACATGCCTACTCGTTAACTGTTTTGCATGCTCCAGTTTTTCACTAAGTCTGAGATCTGTTTATGCTTTTGCCATGTTCACATGCTTGCAATTGTATTTTCTGATCCCTTTTGGCTCAAGGTCACTAAGGGACTTTTGCTAAGTGCTTTGAGTAGCCTCATGCCATGCCTTGCTTTGCCATGTTAAGTTCCTGTAGCATGTAGTTTTCATGTTCTAAAGTGTGCTTCCTGATGATAAATTCCAAACTTGTGTTAATTTCACTCAGTCTGAAACCTGTTATCATTTGCTCTTTTGCCATGCTTGTTTGAACCTGTTAGTGGATAAATTAGCCGTAGCTCAGTGTTCATCTTTTGTCAAGCATCATGAGTGGATCCCTGCCATGTATTTTGTTGCCATGTTTGAGTGCTGTAGCATATTTAACTTGTTGCATTTAGATGGCTACTTGCTGATTATCGCAGACCGGTGCCATATTTGTTTTGCTTGCCATTTCCAAACCGTGCATCCGATTCCTGTGATCTTTATATCGCTTTCAACCGAAATCACCTCATCTTTCTAGTGGCACTCTTGGATTTCCATGTTGAGGCCAGATTCAATCATTCTATGTCAAATCATGCATATGCACCGCATACCGCATCCCGCATATCATATCATGTTCATGTGTTGGTTGTTTACTATGTTGTGTGCTTCTTTCCGGTGTTGCTTCTTCGGGTTGGTTCCGGTAATGTCGCGTTTGTGAGGACCCGTTCAACTACGTCCGTTTGCCTTCTTCATGGACTCATTCTTCTTCCTTGCGGGATCTCAGGCAAGATGACCATACCCTCGAAATCACTTCAATCTTTGCTTGCTAGTTGCTCGCTCTTTTGCTATGCCTATGCTGCGATACCTACCACTTGCTTATCATGCCTCCCATATTGTTGAGCCAAGCCTCTAACCCACCTTGTCCTAGCAAACCGTTGTTTGGCTATGTTACCGCTTTGCCCAGCCCCTCTTATAGCTTTGTTAGTTGCAGGTGAAGATTGGAGTTTGTTCCTTGTTGGAACATGGATATTTTGTTGGGATATCACAATATCTCTTATTTAATTAATGCATCTATATACTTGGTAAAGGGTGGAAGGCTCGGCCTTATGCCTGGTGTTTTGTTCCACTCTTGCCGCCATAGTTTCCATCATATCGGTGTTATGTTCCCGGATTTTGCGTTCCTTACGCGGTTGGGTTATAATGGGAACCCCTTGACAGTTCGCCTTGAATAAAACTCCTCCAGCAAGGCCCAACATTGGTTTTACCATTTGCCACCTAGCCTTTTTCTTTCCCTTGAGTCAGCCAGCTCAAGGGTCATCTTATTTTAACCCCCCCGGGCCAGTGCTTCTCTAAGTGTTGGTCCAAACTGAGCGATGTCCGAGGCTACCAGGGGCAACTCTGGGCTGGCTTACCTGACGTCTTGCTCATCCGGTGTGCCCTGA
The DNA here is from genome assembly GCF_056163025.1 of Triticum urartu. Lineage (NCBI taxonomy): Eukaryota > Viridiplantae > Streptophyta > Magnoliopsida > Poales > Poaceae > Triticum > Triticum urartu. The sequence continues at coordinate 361,954,686 of NC_141874.1, read as the reverse complement.
GAACGAGATATGTGCAGCTCCTATCGGGATTTGTCAGCACATCTGGGTGGCTTTGCTGGTCTTGTTTTACCATTGTCGAAATGTCTTGTAACCGGGATTCCGAGTCTGATCGGGTCTTCCCGCTAGAAGGAATATCCTTCGTTGACCGTGAGAGCTTGTGATGGGCTAAGTTGGGACACCCCTGCAGGGATTTGAACTTTCGAAAGCCGTGCACGCGGTTATGGGCAGATGGGAATTTGTTAATGTCCGGTTGTAGGAAACCTGAAGTTGATCTTAATTAAAATACATCAACCGCGTGTGTTACCGTGATGGTCTCTTCTCGGCGGAGTCCGAGAAGTGAACACGGTGTTGGAGTTATGTTTGACATAGGTTGTTCTAGGATCACTTCTTGATCATAGTTGTTCGACCATGCTTTTGCCTTTCTCTTATCGCTCTCATTTGCGTTGTTAGCCACCAGATATGCTAGTCGCTTGCTGGAGCTCCACCTCATACCTTTTCCCTACCTATAAGCTTAAATAGTCTTGATTGCGAGGGTGTAAGATTGCTGAGTCCCCGTGACTCACAGATACTTCCAAAACCAGTTTGTAGGTGCCGATGTTACCGAGCAGGTGACGCTACCAAGCTCAAGGACGAGCTCGATGAAGATCTTATCCTTTGTGTTGTTTCGTTCTAGTTGATCAGTAGTGGAGCCCAGTTGGGGTCGATCGGGAATCTGTGTAGCATTTGGGGTAGTCTTCTTTTATTTTGGTTCCGTAGTCGGACCTTGATTGTATCTGATTGATGTAATGCTTTATTCATGTAATTGTGTGAAGTGGCGATTGTAAGCCAACTATGTATCTCTTTCCCTTATGTATTACATGGGTTGCGTGAAGATTACCTCACTTGCGACATTGCTTTCTATGCGGTTATGCCTCTAAGTCATGCTTCGACACGTGAGAGATATAGCCGCATCGAGGGTGTTACAACCCTACCGAATGCCCACAAACGATCTAGAAGAGATCAAGAAGAAGATTAAGAAGTTGTTGGAGAAAGGTTATATTCGAAGGAGTTCATCACCATGGGGAGCCCCAGTGCTTTTGGTTGAGAAGAAGGATAAGTCTCTAATAATGGTTGTTGATTATCGTGCGTTGAATGGAGTGACAATTAAGAACAAGTACCCCCTGTCGATGATCAATGATTTATTTGACCAGTCGACAAGAGCTAAAGTGTTTTCGAAGATCGATCTGCGATCAGGATATCACTAGCTGAAGATTCGAGAGAAGGATATACCTAAGACAGCTTTCACCACAAGGTACAGGCTTTATGAGTATACGGTCATGTCTTTTGGATTAACTAACGCCCCTGCCTATTTCATGAGTATGATGAGCAAGGTGTTCATGGAGTTCTTGGATAAGTTCGTTGTGGTGTTCATTGATGATATCTTGGTATACTCGAAGAGTGAAGAGGAGCACAAGGAACATTTACGTTTAGTTCTCGGGAAGCTCAGGGAACATCAGTTGTATGCCAAGTTCAACAAATGTGAGTTTTGGTTGAAGGAAGTTGGATTCCTTGGACATGTTATATCAGGAGAAGGTATAGCCGTGGATCCCACCAAGGTTCAGTCAGTCACTGAGTGGTTGGCACCCACCTCAGCTGGAGAGATCCACAGTTTTCTTGGACTCACGGGATACTATTGGAGTTTATTAAGAATTTCCATAAGATAGCAAATCCTATGACGACATTGTTGAAGAAGGACACTAAGTTCCATTGGACTGAAGAATGTGAAGCAAGTTTCCAGGAGTTGAAGAAACGTTTGACTACAACCCCAGTGCTGATTCTGCCGGATATACGCAAGGACTTCCAAGTGTATTGTGATGCTTCACGCTTAGGACTTGGAGGAGTACGAATGCAAGACGGAAGAGTGGTTTTGTATGCCTCACGAGAACTGAAACCGCATGAGTTAAATTATGCCACGCATGATTTGGAGTTAGCAGCTGTGGTGCACGTGCTCAAGAGCTGGAGACATTTTCTCATTAGAAACCGTTGCGATGTATACGCGGATCACAAGAGTTTGAAGTACATCTTCACACAGAAGGAGCTGAACCTCAGGCAGAGGATATGGTTAGAACTTATAAAGGATTATGATATGAAGCTGCATTATCATCCAGGAAAGGCCAATGTCGTAGCAGATGCTTTGAGCGTAAGAGTTATGTCAACACCCTCGTAAGCGAAGGGATGCCAAAGGAGTTAGCCGAGGATCTTAGGGAACTTCGATTGGAAATAGTTCCTAAAGGGTTTTTGGCAAAGTTGGAGGTTAGATCAACACTATTGGAAAAGATTCGAGAAGCTCAGAAGGATGACAATGATATCACTGAGATAAAGGAGAAGATGAGTGTAGGGAAAGCCAAAGGGTTTCGTGAGGATGAGCACGGCACCTTGTGGTTTGAGGACCGTATATATGTGCCCAATAATGCAGAGATCATGAAGTTGATATTATAGGAAGCTCATGACTCGCCATACTCGAGACACCCTGGAAACACCAAGATGTAATTGGATTTGAAGGAGTGTTTCTGGTGGAATGGTATGAAGAAGGATATTGCCAAGTATGTAGCCATCTGTGATGTATGTCAGAGAGTGAAGGCAGAACATCAGAAGCCAGCAGGATTGCTACAACCTATGCCGATACCCGAACGGAAGTGGGATAAGCTTGGCATGGATTTTATCACCGGATGGCCCAGGACCAAATCAGGATATGATTCAACATGGGTAGTAGTTGATCGCTTGACGAAAGTGGCTCACTTTATCCCCGTAAAAACCACGTATACAAGTGCGAAGTTGGCCAAGATATACATGACCAGGATCGTATGTCTGCATGGAGTTCCGAGGACCATCGTGTCAGATAGAGGAACGCAGTTTACTTCAAAATTTTGGCATCAGTTGCACCTGACCTTGGGTGCCATACTAGAGTTCAGTATAGCTTTTCATCCGCAGACAGATGGAAAGACTGAGAGTCAATCAGATTCTGGAGGACATGTTGAGAGCTTGTGCCTCAGACTATGGATCTAGTTGGGACGATAATTTGCCCTACGCAAAGTTCTCATACAACAACAGCTACCAGGCCAGTTTGAAGATGGCACCATTCGAAGCATTGTATGGGAGAAGATGCAGAACACCGTTGATGTGGGATGAAGTTGGAGACCGCCAGTTGTTTGGACCAGATTTGATTAAGGAATCCGAAGAGAAGGTTAAACTAATTCGAGATAGACTGAAGGTAGCTCAGTCTCGACAGAAGAGTTATGCAGATTCAAAACGCAAGGAGGTAGTCTATGAAATTGGAGACAGAGCGTATCTGCGAGTGTCACATCTTCGAGGTGTTAAACGTTTTGGTGTTAAGGGGAAATTAGCCCCGAGATTTGTGGGACTGTACCGTGTTCTGGAATGCATGGGAGAAGTTGCCTACAAGTTGGAGTTACCCGAAGGACTGTCAGGAGTACATGATGTGTTTCATGTTCCCTAGTTGAAGAAGTGTCATGTGGAGATGGCCGACATTCCTCTAAGAGATACAGTGCCCCTGGAAGCAATTCAGTTGGACAGTGATTTGACGTATGAGGAGAAGCCTGTCAAGATTCTAGAGTTTGCTAGCCGAGTTACTCGCAGCAAGGTTATCAAATTTTGCAAAGTTCAGTTGAGCCACCATACCGAGGATGAAGCCACCTGGGAATGAGAGGATGATCTTCGCAAAAACCACCCACACCTATTTCCTAGCCAACCCAAATCTCGAGGGTGAGATTCATCTTAAGGGGGGTAGGTTTGTAACATCCCAAATTTTCAATTTGAAATGTTATACGTAGGTCATTCATGCACATCATATTTTATTTGCTTTTCATTTTGTGATCCTCGAAATTCTAAGCAACTCAAGGACCCTCAGAGAGAGTTGGGGATTTCACGGTTTTCATATTTGAATTTTATCAAATATCAAAACGAGGATCAGTTGTTTTATTATTTTTCTCTCCGAAAATATTTCATATTAAAATATATGAGAGGAGATAATATGACTTCTCCAAAATAAGCAAAATATTGGAGGAAAAACATATATTAAAATCAACCTTTTGATTTTATTCGGATTTTATTGCTATTTTTATTTGCATAGGAAAAAATATGCATTTTCAAAAATTGCATTTTAGGCCAAGAAAATGTTCACCTTGTTCTAAATATTCTATTTAGACGGTGAAAATTTGTTTTGGTATTTTTTTAGTTTTTCTTATTTTTTTCTAGGATTTCTTTTCGGCGGAATATGTTTAAAAAAAGAGGAAGCCCGCCGGACCAAACTGGGTCGCGGCCCAGCTGGCCCAGCCAGCCCCGCGCCGCCGTCGTCTTCGAGCCGGACTCCTCGAGGGAGTCTGAGCCGCCGCCGCCATGGCCTCTCCCCCTCCCGCAAGCCGCCTCCCCTCCCCCTTTAAAAGCCGGACCCGGCCCCCCTTGGAGCCCCAAGCTGCCACCGCCTCCAGCCCTCGCAAGCCGCGCCGCCAGCCCGCCGCCTCGCGCCGCCGCACGCCGCCGCTTGCCGCCTGCTGCTGCGCTGCTTCTAAGCCCTGCTGTGCCGACCTCCGCTGCCCCGCGCTGCACCCCGCCGTCGCCCGCGCCGCCGCCCGCTCGCCGAAAGCCGCCGGAGCTGCGCCGGAGTTCGAATCTTACCGTTCAGTTTTTTTTCGGTTTATGTAAAAACCGTCGTTTTAAAAAAACCCTAGTTATGTTTTTAGACCGATTCGTTGGTTTTCTCGGTTTAGTTTATTCAACGGACGTTCGTCCGTACGTTCGCTTTAACGAACGGTTTTCGCCCGTTAGTCACAGATAACGAACTTTGTTTGTTAGCCTATTCATCCATTTTTCTTTTTCTCTGGTTTTTCGTGATTATTTTCGATCGCGATTTTCGATCCGATTTTTGTTTTAGTTTTTCTTTTCGTTCATTTATCGGAATTAGGCGATTCAAGCGCCTAGATCTTTGTCTCGAAGCCCTCTTTCCGTTTAACCAACTTGAACAAGATTTTGGTACTGTAAAATTTGACTTTAGTCCAGATCAGTAATCAGATCTTGTTTCTTTCACATTTTGTGTTTTGTTACTCCGTTTGTTTGATTCTTTTTGCAAACCGGAGTTCTTAAGTTGAAGTTTCTCGTTAGATCTTCTTATTTGAGTTTTACACATGCATCTTTGTTTGATTGCTTATGTATGCTATTGTTTGTGTGCGATAGAATAGTCGGAGTGCGAATCATGCTACTACGAGTCTCTAGGTTTCTCGGATCATCAGCAAGGCAAGTAACACTGTGATCATACCCCTTTATTACCCAGTTTTTTATGCATTAGTTCCAATCCTCAAACACTGCATGATTAGGATGTGATTAACTTATGGGTTTGGCAAGTAGATGATGAGGTAGAACCTAATACCTGTTTTACTATCAAACCCTCGGGAGTTACCTCTACGTTGCTTATATTGCTATGCTATGCTTGTAGACGCGGCTTGGGTTTGAGTGTATCCATGACAGATGTGAGATTGTTAATTAATGGTTCAACTTAAAGTGGCAACTTTAATACACATCTGGGTGGATTGCTTGTTTGGGCACCTGGAGAATCTAGTGTTGTCCTAGGATATCCCGGAGTACCCGTGTGATCATCCTACGGTCCGCCACCCAGGCTCAAAGGGATCTTAAGACTTACTCATGCTAGAAACTTCCGTGTGCATCCACAAGCCATTATGGGCTCTGGCATAGTATGAGTAAGTTGTGTGACCTCTTTCAGTGGGCTAGCAGATGTAGAGGGAAAGTAGGTGTAACTGTCCACCCAGAGTAAAGAGTAAATGCTTCTGAAAGACTGTGTCTCGGTCATCCGTTTCTCAAACATCATGTAGTACGGGAAATCCAACGGAGGAGATCGAGTCTTGTGGGGAAAAGTGCACAAACCTCTGCAGAGTGTACAATCTAATCATGGTTAGCGGTGTCCCCGGTTATGGACATCTTGAGTATCTAGTACTTGGATTTTCCTATTGTATCTCATCACTCTAAATTAATTTTTTGGGTTAATGAACTACTTTAATTGGGATTGAGTTGGAGGAACCTTCTCAGTGTTGTTTCAACTACCATGATAGTTAAAATAAAACTTATTCCTTTGTTGTGGGGAAAAATTGGCTTTTCGCAAAAAAACATTATAACCATACAACCTCCACCAGCCAAATATGCATATAGTGTTAGCATTATTTCTGTTCATTGCTCTACTGTATTACATTGCCAGCATATTCCATGTGCTGACCCGTTTTCGGGCTGCAACATATCACATTGCAGACTTTTCAGACGAGGAGTAAGGTTCGCTAGATCGTTGCCATGGACTCACTTTATCTTCCAAGCCTTCCGCTGTTATCATATTATATGGCCTTAAGCCGTATTTATTGTGATAAGTTCTCTTTTGGAGACATTCGATGTAATAAGTGTGTGATTGCTACTCTGTTATAAATCCTTCGAGTACTGTGTGTGTCAACATTACTGATCCAGTGATGACACTGAAGCACAGAGACTTAACCGTTTGAGGTCGGGTCGCTACACCTGGGAAATGCTAGCCAATCCAAAAAAGTAAAAGAGAAAGGAAATCTACAAAGAGAAGAAAAAACTAGTGAGGGTGATGGCACCGGTCTAGCCGTAGAAGCACTGAAGCCGAGCTACGTTCCATGGGTTCAGTTCAAGGTGATTGTCCGTTGGGTTGCAGAGGCGGTACGCTCGTCCTGCAAGCAACTCATCAATTATGAAGGGACCCTCCCTTTTAGGTGAGAGCTTATTCTTATGCTTCCCCGGGAGGTGTAAAACGAGTTCGCCCACATTATATGCCTTCGCCCGAACTTCCCTACTTTGGTAGCGTCGGGCCTGCTGTTGACAAAAAGTAGAGTGGGTCCGAGCTATATCACCTCTCCTTCCAGTGCATCCAGGTCATCCTGCCGATCTAGCTCAACCTCCTTCTCTTCGTACATGCACACTCTGGGCGCGTCATGGATGAGGTCACAGGGGAGGACTGCTTTTGCCCCGTATACAATAAAAACGGTGTGTATCCCATTGATCGATTAGGGGTGGTGCGCTGGCCCCACAATACGGAGTCAATGGCAGTCAGATTCTTTCAGGGAATGGACCAGTCGGGGTTTAGTGCCTCTTAGGATGAGTCCATTGGCCCGTTCGACCTGTCCATTGGTCTGTGGGTGATATCCGAGGCATAATCGAGGTTAATGCCCATGTTAGCGCACCAGTCCTTTACCTTCTGGGCCATAAAATTGGATCCATTGTCCGTTATTATGATGTATGGGACACCCTAATGGTGGACCATGCCGGATATAAAGTCGATGACCGGTCCATACTCGGCTTAAGTTACTGGGTTTCGCCTCAATCCACTTAGTGAATTTGTCGACCATGACTAGTAGATATTTCTTTTTCTTGGTCCCCCCTTTAAGTGGTCCAACCTGAAGGAAATATGCCCTAGAGGCAATAATAAAGTTGTTATTTATATTTCCTTATATCATGATAAATGTTTATTATTCATCCTAGAATTGTATTAACCGGAAACTTAGTACATGTGTGAATACATAGACAAACAAAGTGTCACTAGTATGCCTCTACCTGACTAGCTCGTTAATCAAAGATGTTTAAGTTTCCTAGCCATGGACAAAGAGTTGTCATTTTATAAACGGGATCACATCATTAGAGAATGATGTGATTGACTTGACCCATCTGTTAGCTTAGCACTTTGATCGTTTAGTTTACTGCTATTGCTTTCCCCATAACTTATACATGCTCCTATGACTATGAGATTATGCAACTCCCGAATACCAGAGGAACACTTAGTGTGCTATCAAACGTCACAACATAACTGGGTGACTATAAAGATGCTCTACAAGTGTCTCCGATGGTGTTTGTTGAGTTGGCATAGATCGAGACTAGGATTTGTCACTCCATGTATCGGAGAGGTATCTCTAGGCCCTCTCGGTAATGCGCATCACTATAAGCCTTGCAAGCAATGTAACTAATGAGTTAGTTACGGGATGTAGCATTATGGAATGAGTAAAGAGACTTACCGGAAAGGAGATTGAACTAGGTATTAAGATACCGACGATCGAATCTCAAGCAAGTGACATACCGATGACAAAGGGAACAACATATGTTGTTATGCAGTTTGACCGATAAAGAACTTCGTAGAATATCTAGGAACCAATATGAGCATCCATGTTCCGCTACTGGTTATTTACCGGAGATGAGTCTCGGTCATGTCTACATAGTTCTTGAACCCGCAGGGTCCGCACGCTTAACGTTCGGTGACGATCGGTATTATGAGTTTATGTGTTTTGATGTAACGAAGGTAGTTCGGAGTCTCGGATGTGATCACGGACATGACGAGGAGTCTCATAATGGTCGAGACATAAAGATTGATATATTGGAAGCCTATGGTTGGACATCGGAATGGTTCTGGATGAGTTCGGGCATTTACCAAAGTACCGGGAGGTTACCGAAACCCCCCGGGAAGCATATGGGCCTTATTGGGCCTTAGTGGTAAAGAGGAGAGGAAGGGAAAGGTGGAGGGTGCCCCCTAGCCCAATCCGAATTGGGTGGGCGGCCAACCCCCCTTCCTTCCTTCTCTCTTCTCTCCTACTCCTACTAGGGAAAGGGGGGAATCCTACTCCTAGTGGGAGTAGGACTCCCCTAGGGCGCGCCATAGGGAGGGACGGCCCTCCCCTCCTCCACTCCTTTATATACGGGGGAGGGGGACACCCCATAGACATACAAGTTGATCTCTTAGCCGTGTGCGGTGCCCCCCTCTACAGATTTCCACCATGGTCATATCGTTGTAGTGCTTAGGCGAAGCCCTGCGTCGGTAACTTCATCATCACCATCATCACGCCTTCGTGCTAACGAAGCTCTTCCCCGACACTCAGCTGGATCTAGAGTTCATGGGACGTAACCGAGCTGAACGGAGAAGCCCGGTGGGTCAAAGCCCACAGATGAGCATGGCAGAAGCAAGACCACAGGCAGCTCGCAGCGGCGATTCTGGATGCAACACCCGCAAGACAACGGGCCGGTGGTTTAAAGCGGCACTGTGGTGACTTAGAGCAGAGGCGCGGGTGCTTGGTAATGAAGGCGACGACCGTGGCCATGGAAGATCGAAAACCACGGTCTAGAGGCGAGGTGAACCAGCAGGTTGACGGAGGCGGCGCCGAGGAGCACTAAAATGGGGCGACTCATGGAGGAGTGGCAAGGTGGTTACACTGTAGTGGCGGGTCGAAGACGAATGCGGCGCCTTAGTGAGGGACAGCTGATTCGAGGCACACTGAGGCGGCCTGCCGGCGAGGCGCGGCTGAGCCAGCGTCAGGTTGAAGAGGAACGGGCGGTTGAATGCTTGACATGGAGTACCCGCAGTGGCAGGAAGAGCCACAATGGAGGAAGTACATTCAATGGCGAAGGTGAGCCGGCGTGGGCGTGCTCAGAGACGGGTCATGGCCAAGCAGCTCCAGGCGGCACCGTAGCATAGGCGGGTTAAGGCCAAGGCAATTTGACGAGGCTGCAACCATGGAAAAGGGAGGCCACGGCCGCGGTGGCAGAGTTAACTCGCTGCGGCACTGCTCCAAGGCGGGGGCGGTTCGCCCATGGCAGATCATGATGGCTCAAAGCAGCAGAGGCGGTACCCGCGGGTCGACAACGGTGGCAGGCCGCTTAGCGCGGGATCGATGGAAATAGAAGGTGACCTGGCGCAGCGGCGGTTCATAAGTGCAGCGGCGGCGGCGGCAGGGCCCAGGCCGGCCGTAACGGTTTAGAGGCGAGTCACTGCGGCGGTTCAGCATCGCAAGCTGGTGATGCAGTGAGTCATAACAACGGTGGAGGTGACCCGGCTGGGGCAATTCATAAACCGGCCGCGGGCAGCGTGAGTCGGCCAGAGGCAAAGGCCGCAGCAGTGAAGGCATCTGGCGGCTAAAGGCGCGGGCAACGAGTAAGGCTGCGGTAGCGGCAGCGGCTCGACACAGCGGCCCAAGATGACCACTTTAAAACAGAGGTAAGGCCAAACTGGGGTTAGCAGCTTCTACACTCGAAGTGGCGTTGTGTGATGACGGTTGTAGTTTCCATCTCCAGTAGATTTGATTGATTCTCTGGGCTCGAACCTGAAGCATGGTCGCAATCTACATTGTCTTTTGTTTGATCTCAGAGAGCCATATCAATTTAACTCCTGCAGGATTTGTACGGTACAAAGAGCAGGAGCCCCAATGTATTTAACCCTCTGTATTGTACGCGCGCGGGAAAACACATAGTCTGATCCAGCCGTTGTAAAACTTTGTAGTGGAATTCCTGAAGAATCTTTGACCCGGTGACTTGCTGTACCGTATGAAGGCGAAAACTTCAACTTGTCTCAATCTAGTCTGGCACATGCTTTCTCAACAAGGTGGCTTCGTATGGCCACGGGAGCAGTGAGTCGACGAAGCGGGGGACCACGATGGCAGTTTGAGGCAAGGCGGCCGTGAGCGACTTGCAGCAGATGTAAGCAGCGTGGTCAAAGCGGAGAGCGGCAGCGCCGTCTCGGCCACGGCGGCTTATGGCAGTAGAGGATGGTAGAGACGAGCCGGTGTTGGAGTACAGTAGCCAGCGCGGCTCGGTGGGTCAACGGCGTAGGCGAACCAGGCGGGTCCACGGCAAAGGCGAGCTGCTGGCTTGGAGTTACCCCAGAAGCGAGGTAAGGCCGCGGTAGTGGCATGCCGTCAACTCGGAGGTAGCTCAGAGCGGTTCGGAGCGGTGGGTTAAAGCCATGGCGGGTTGACCGGGGCGGCGTCTTGACAAGGCGGAGGTGGGTCACGGCGAACCTCGGCAGAAGAGCAGACCGGCCCCGAGACAAGGTAGGCCCGGCTCGGAACGGCTTCGGGTGTAACTTGACGCACCACAATAGGGGCGACTTAGCAAAAAACGACACCGACCACTAGTTAAAAACCATCTTGACTCCACGCGTGACTCAACAAGTAGTAGTAATTAGCTCTTTTTGGCAGCGATTTAGAGGCCGAGTCGTGGTTGGTTTGACTCCGCTGTCACTTATGTCAGCCACCATAGCAAATATTGATGCCTTCGGTTTCGAAGGATCACCGGATCCTCGGTGACATAACCCTAATTTCCCTTGAACTCAAAACCTCGCCCGGGCATTAGATCCGACTGTTGTTTTAGACTGATAAACTCAAAACTGATGCAAATCTTTCCAAGCCGGTTTCTCTTCATCCGGAAAATTATGAACTTCTCGATCCCTGAGAAAGGATCCCTCCAAGAACTCATCACCACCGTGCGCAGGCCCCACGGTGGGCGCCAACTATCGTGGAATTGTCATGGCAGATGTCCTAGTGTGAGGACTTAGTCGTGAGGCCAATGCATCTATGTGGTAGCTTGAGAGGGGTTGATCGGAATCGAGAGACGCAACACAAGCAAGGATTTAGACAGCTTCGGGCCCCGGGAAACATCATCCGGTAACGACCCTACATGCTGTTTGTGGTTAGGTCTTATTATCATCATGAGGGAGTCGCCGTAAACCGGCTCTCCTAGTTATGTCTAGCCTTAAGATTCTCCTCTCTTCTCTTGGGTGCTCTCTTCATGTTTCAATTCTTATTTTTTATGCGAGCATCATTGAAATCATCATGCCTAGCTTAAAAGGCATTAAAGAAAAGCGCTTGTTGGGAGACAACCCAACACTTTTACCTACTGTTTTTGTGTGTTCACATTATTATGCTACCGTATTTATCATGTTTTATTGCTTTCGTTTCAATAAAGTGCCAAGTAAAGCCTTTACGATCATGTTGGGTGAAAAACAGAAATGTTTGCGCTCACGAAAATAATTCTAGTTTTTAACCTAAGAGCGCTTTTGAGTTTATTCTTTTTGCAGAAGATTAATATACAAATTGCTCACGTGGTCCTACTTTTTCAGAATTGTTGGAGTAGTGGAAGTATGGTTGGAGTACAGATTACTACAAACTGTTCTATTTTTGATAGATTCTGTTTTCAATGCATAGTTTGCTTGTTTTCTAGTTTCTATGGCTTATATTGCTCAATACAAATTGTGGAAATACGAAAATGCTCTTTAGAGCTCGGGCTCCATGGAGCCCGAGTTTGACTTGGTCAAAATTCCAACTTTCATGTTTCATTTTTTTTTGAAAAAAATTACACACATACTTAGAGACATAAAGCATATGTGCGTAAATTTTCAGGACGAAACACATTAAAATGAGTTCTATACAAAAAGAACAAATCTAAGGCTTTTTAGTAGATGCACTATTCATCCTCAAAGTCCACGAATTTGTCTTTTTTACACAGATCGCATTTTAGAATATTTCATTCTTAAATTTTACATACATACACCTAATATCCTTGTTTACTCGTATGATTTTTTTTCCAGATTTTATTGAAATTGAAAAGTGCGAATTTCGAATTTTTCAAAAAATCTGGCCTCCATGGAGGCCGAGCTCCAAAAGGCCCTACTCGTGGAAATGAAATGATATAGTAGGCATTATGTGAGAATAATTATCAATCTTGTCTTTGGCAGTACCAAAAGTGGAATGGTTTGCTCTTTATCATACTAACCTATCTCACAAAGTTCCTTAAAGTTTTGTGTGATTGAAGTTTTCATGTTTTGGGTGAGATGTCGATATGAGTAGAATAAGGAGTGACGATACTCTAACCTTGGGGATGCCCAAGGCACCCCAAGGTAATATTGAAGGAAGATCCAAGCAACTAAGCTTGGGGATGCCTCGGAAAGCATCCCGTCTTTTGTTTCCAACATTATCGGTAACCTCACTTGGAGCTATGTTTTCATTCATCACATGATATGTGTTTTTCTTGGATCATCATTTTATTTTGCTAGGATTTGCTTGATGTTATTTAGAATAATATTTTGCATCTTTCTTTTCAATAAAAATATCAAGTATAGCCTTTGCCATGCTTATTTTGCAAGTCGACTTGTTGCTGTTTCAAAACAGAAAGTTTATCGATGTTGCAAAAATTCCCCAGAAAATTCAGAATATGATAAAATGTTGATTTTTTTTTGCAAAATGAGCTCTGATAAATTTCTACAGTTTGGCAAATTTTCATAACTTTTGGAGTTAGGGAAGTACTGATACTCTTGCATTCTTTACAGACTATACTATTTTAGCAGATTGTTGTTATGTTTGCATTGTTTGCATATGTTTGCTTTTTTAATGATTCTATTCGAGGATAGGAGTATTAAATATGCAGAGGCATTTAGTATGCAATATTGAATAATAATTTTAGTGGTTTGCTACAGTAGAGTATGATAAAGTTTTTCCATTGGTTTATACTAACTTATCTCACGAGTTCTTGTTGAGTTTTGTGTGGATGAAGCTTTTGAGATTTAGGAAACCCGTGATATGGGAGGAACTAAGCAGACACAAAAGCTCAAGCTTGGGGATTCCCAAGGCATCCCAAGATAATATTTCAAGAAGTCTCAAGCATCTAAGCTTGGGTATGCCCTGATAGGCATCCCACCTTATTTCTTCAACAATTATTGGTTATTATCGGTTAAGCCTAAGTTTTTGCTTCTTCACCTGATGTGTGCTATCCTTGGATTGATATTTTATTTTGTTTTGCTTGCTTTTTTAATAAATTACTTAGATTTGAAAGTTTTTAAATAAAATAGAGTCCTCAAATAGTTGTCAGGGAGGCTAAGTAAGCGGCATTCACATCTCGTCAATGAAGCTCTTTTCTATAAAATTGCTCTTGTGCTTCACTTATATCCTATGAGTAAATTGTTGAATAAATTGAATGTCATGAAGTTGAAATCATATCATGCCTAGTGTTAGCTTAACATTTGGTTTAAAAGTGAAATCTTTTGAGGCTTGACAATCACAATATTGTTCATACAAGCAATTCACGAATAATTAGTATAAGGAAGAGAACTTTCACATATAAATACACTATCATGGAAATCTTTTGTGATTGTGAGCCCCCATCAAAATATTATATGCCAAAATTGTTGACATTGGACAAGGAATACAACATAATGATTTATGTTTGTTCATATTCATATAGAAGTTATATTGTCATAGATCGTTCAACATGTGGTGCTTTCCCCCGATCTTTGCTAGCCAAAAATTCGGCACCAAGTAGAGATACTACTTGTGCATCCAAAAACCCTTAAACCCGAATCTTATTTTCAAGAGTCCACCATACCTACCTAAGGATTGAGCAAGATCCTTCAAGTAAGTTGTCATCAGTGCAATAAGGCAATAGAAATTGCTTCTAAAAGTGTGAGAGAAAATTGAGCGTTGTACGAACTTGTGATGGCAAAAGCGACGGACTGCATAATAAAGGTTGCTATCATAAGGGGCAATACAACGTGACGTTCTTTTGCACTAAGGGGTTGAGCATACAAACAAATAAGCGCATGGCAACCTCTGCTTACCTCTGTGAAGGGCCTTTTACTTTTCAGTATTTACTTTTATGCAAAGAGTCAAAGTTTTTCTCTCTATTCCCTTTTATTTTTCTCCTTTGGCAAGCATCATGTGGCGAGGAAAGATCTAGGCACATATGTCCAGTTGAATATGGGTAGCATGAGTTATTATTGTTGACATCACCCTTGAGGTGAATACGTTGGGAGGTAAAACAATAAGCCTCTATCTTCTATGTGTCCGGTTAAAATGCTTTGCTCATGTGTACGCAGCGAGTGTTAGCAATCATAGAAGACTATATGATGGTTGAGTATGTGGAGCTCTTACTTAAACTCTATTGAATAAGTTGAATTGCAATTGCTTGGTGACTAAGAACATAGGTTGTTGGGTTTCAAGAGAATTCATTGTTTGAACCTTAACAGGTGAATTGGTTGCCACTATAACATGAGACGTTTTATAAGAAAGAATTGTTGTTATGATGCTAGGAAAAGTGATTGAAATTATCATTGATTAAACTTGTGCACTTTTCTAGCATTCACACTTTGTAAATTATTTGTTTTATCATTTACCTACTCGAGGATGAGTAGGAATTAAGCTTGGGGATGCTGATACGTCTTCAACTTATCTATAATTTATTAAGTATTCATGCTGTTATTTTATCATTCTTGGATGTTTTACAATCATTTTATAGCAACTTTATATCATTTTTGGGTCTAACCTATTGACCCAGTGCCCAGTGCCAGCTGTTGTTTTTTGCTTATTTTTTACATCGTAGGAAATCAATATCGAACGGAGTTCAAACACCATGAAACTTTTTGTGGATTTTTTTGGAGCAGAAGACCAACAGTGGGCCAAAGAAGCACATGGGTGGTGCCTCGAGGGGGGCACAACCCACCATGGCACAACTGGGGGCCCAGGCGCGCCCAAGTGGGTTGTGCCCACCTCGGTGGCCTCCCGCACCCCTTCTTTGCACTATAAATTCTCAAATATTCTGAAACCCTTTCCGGCACCCTGTCGGAGGGGGAATCATCTCCGATGGCCAGCTTCATCATCCCGACGGCCACCACGATGAGGAAGGAGTATTCCACACTCGGGGCTGAGGGTTTGTACCAGTATCCATGTGATTAATCTCTCTCTCTCTCGTGATCTATATCATGGGCTTTGTTAATATAGTCAAATCATATGATGTTTCTCCCCTGTACACTCTTGTTGTGATGAATTGAATCTTTACCCTTTGAAGTTTTGTCATGTCGTATTGAATGTTCAGATTTGAGAACACATGATTTATGTCTTGTGGTATGAATACTTGAGGTGACAATGGGGTATCATGTTGATTCACTTGATATACGTTATGGCACTCAACTTGCGGATTCCCGCGGTGATATTAGGGTAATCTATGCACAGGGGATGATGCACGTTTTTATTATCTTTACTCCGATAGAAACGTTGGGGTCTCTTTGTAGTTCTTTGTGTGGATTGAGTATTATGAATATGAATATGCTTTGGTGTTATTCTAGTACAAACTCTAGGATAGATCGAACAGAAAAAATAGCTTTACGTTATTTTTGTATGATCTCTTGAATAGATCGAGCGGAAAGAATAGCTTTGAGGTGGTCTCGTACCCTACAAACAATTTCTATCTTTTGTTCTCCGCTAATAGGAACTCGGGAGTGATTCTTTGTTGCACTTTGAGGGATAATCATATGATCCAACTATGTTAGAATTGTTGGGAGATTGCACTAGTGAAAGTACGGACCCTAGGCCATGTTTTTAAGCATTGCAATACTGCTTTTGTGCCCGTTTACTATTTGCTACCTTGCTGTTTTTATTCATTCAGATTATAAAAATATATTTCTACCATCAATATTACACTTTTATCACCATCTCTTCATCGAACTAGTGCACCTATACAATTTTCCATTGTCTTGGGTGTGTTGGGGACACAATAGATTTCTTGTATTTGATTGCAGGGTCATTTGAGAGACACCATCTTCATCCTACACCTCTCACGGATTGATAAACCTTAGGTCATCCACTTGAGGGGAAATTGCTACTGTCCTACAAAACTCTGCGCTTGGAGGCCCAACACGTGTCTACAACAATAAAGTTGTGTAGTATGCTAGAAGTATTATTGTTTTTATGTCAATATTAAACTTTTGTTTTGAATCCTATGGATCTGAACATTCATGCCACAATAAAGAAAAATTACATGGATAAATGTGTTCGGTAGCATTCCACATCAAAAATTCTGTTTTTATCATTTACCTACTCGAGGACGAGCGGGAATTAAGCTTGGGGATGCTTGATACGTCTCCAAGGTATCTATAATTTTTGATTGTTCCATGCTATTATATTATCTGTTTTGGATCTTTTACATGCATTAATATGATATTTTACATTATTTTTGGGACTAACCTATTAACCTAGAGCCCAGCACCAGTTTATGTTTTCCCCTTGTTTTTGAGCTTCGCAGAAAAGGAATACCAAACAGAGTCCAAATTAAATAAAACTTTCATGATGATTTTTCTTGGACCAGAAGACAACCCAGAGATTTGGAGTTCAAGTCAGAAGAGCCATGAGGCGGCGACAAGGGGGGAGGGCGTGGCCCCTGCCTTATGGCCTCCTCGTGACTCCCGTGACCTAGTTCTGCCTCCTATATATTCACATATATTCCCAATCCACCAGAAGCATCCACGAAAACACTTTTCCACTGCCGCAACCTTCTGTTCCTGTGAGATCCCATCTTGGGGCCTTTTCCGGCATCCTGTTGGAGGGGGATTCGATCACGGAGGGCATCTACATCAACTCTATTGCCCTTCCAATGAAGCGTGAGTAGTTTACCTCAGACCAACGGGTCCATAGCTAGTAGCTAGATGGCTTATTCTCTTTCTCTTTGATTCTCAATACCATGTTCTCCTCGATGTTCTTGGTTTCTACCCGATGTAATCTTTGTTTGCGGTGTGATTGTCGAGATCCGATGAATTGTGGATTTATGATCAGCTTATCTATGAATATTATTTGAATCTTCTCTGAATTCTTTTATGTATGATTTGATATCTTTGTAATTCTCTTCGAACTATCGGTTTGGTTTGGCCAATTAGATTGGTTTTTCTTGCAATGGGAGAAGTGCTTAGCTTTGGGTTCAATATTTCGGTGTCCTTTCCTAGTGACAGTAGGGGCAGCAAGGCACATATTTTATTGTTTCCATCGAGGATAAAAAGATGGGGTTTACATCATATTGCTTGAGTTTATTCCTCTAGATCATGTCATCTTACTGAAAGCATTACTCTGTTCTTCATGAACTTAATACTTTAGATGCAGGCGGGAGTCGGTCGATGTGTGGATTAATAGTAGTAGATGCAGGCAGGAGTCGTTCTACTTGACACAGACGTGATGCCTATATTTCGTAATCATTGCCTTAGATATCGTTATAACTTTGCGCTTTTTATCAATTGCTCGACAGTAATTTGTTCACCCACCGTATTATTTGCTATCTTGAGAGAAGCCTCTAGCAAAACCTATGTCCCCCGGGTCTATTTTCCATCATATAAGTTTTCGATCTACTATTTTGCAATCTTTTACTTTCCGATCTATAAACCAAGAAACCCCAAAATATTTTATCTTTTATTTAGTTTTATTTATCTATCCCTATCAGATCTCACTTTTTCAAGTGACCGTGAAGGGATTGACAACCCCTTTATCGCGTTGGGTGCAAGTTGTTTGATTGTTTGTGCAGGTATTGGTGATTTGTGTGTTGTTTCCTACTGGATTGATACCTTGGTTCTCTAACTGAGGGAAATACTTCTACTTTGCTGCATGATACGTCTCCAACGTATCTATAATTTTTGATTGCTCCATGCTACTTTATCTACTGTTTTGGACTATATTGGGCTTTATTTTCCACTTTTATATTATTTTTGGGACTAACCTATTAACCGGAGGCCCAGCCCAGAATTGCTGCTTTTTGCCTATTTCAGTATTTCGAGGAAACAGAATATCAAACGGAGTCCAAATGGAATGAAACCTTCGGGAACGTGATCTTCTCACCGAACGTGATCCAGGAGACTTGGACCCTACCCCAAGAAGTTTCCGGGGAGGTCACGAGGGTGGAGGGCGTGCCCCCCTTGGGCGCGCCCCCCTGCCTTGTGGGCCCCTCGGAGCTCCACCGACGTGCTCCTTCCTCCTATATATACCTGCGTACCCCCATTAGACCAGTGACGGAGCCAAAAACCTAATTCCACCGCCGCAACTTCCTGTATCCATGAGATCCCATCTTGGGGCCTGTTCCGGAGCTCCGCCGGAGAGGGCATCCATCACGGAGGGGCTCTACATCAACACCATAGCCCTTCCGATGAAGTGTGAGTAGCTTACTTCAGACCTTCGGGTCCATAGCTAGTAGCTAGATGGCTTCTTCTCTTTTTTTGGATCTCAATACAATGTTCTCCCCCTCTCTCGTGGAGATCTATTCGATGCAATCTTCTTTTTGCGGTGTGTTTGTTGAGTCCGATGAATTGTGGGTTTATGATCCAACTTATCTATGAATAATATTTGAATCTTCTCTGAATTCTTTTATGTATGATTGAGTTATCTTTGCAAGTCTGTTCGAATTATCCGTTTGGTTTGGCCAACTAGATTGGTAGTTCTTGCAATGGGAGAAGTGTTTAGCTTTGGGTTCAATCTTGCGGTGTCCTTACTCAGTGACAGAAAGAGTTGCAAGGCACGTATTGTATTGTTGCCATCGAGGATAACAAGATGGGGTATTTATCATTTTGCATGAATTTATTCCTCTACATCATGTCATCTTGTTAAGGCGTTACTCTGTTTTTAACTTAATACTCTAGATGCATGCTGGATAGCGGTCGATGAGTGGAGTAATAGTAGTAGATGCAGGCAGGAGTCGGTCTACTTGTCACGGACGTGATGCCTATATACATGATCATACCTAGATAACCTCATAACTATGCTAAATTCTATCAATTGCTCAACAGTAATTTGTTCACCCACCGTAGAATATCTATGCTCTTGAGAGAAGCTACTAGTGAAAGCTATGGCCCCCGGGTCTATTCTCATCATATCAATCTCCATTACTTTATTTTACTTGTTTTGCTTTTACTTTTTACTTTGCATCTTTATACCAAAAATACCAAAAATATTATCTCTATCAGATCTCACTCTCGTATGTGACCGTGAAGGGATTGACAACCCCTAAGCGTTGGTTGCGAGTTACTACCGTTTTGTGCAGGTACGAGGGACTTGCGCGTGACCTCCTACTGGATTGATACCTTGGTTCTCAAAAACTGAGGGAAATACTTATGCTACAGTGCTGCATCACCCCCTCCTCTTCGGGGAAAACCAACGCTAGCTCGAGACGTAGCAAGAAGGATTTCTGGTGCTGTTGCCGGGGAGGCCTATGCCAAGTCAAGTCAAGATTTACTCTCCCGTCAACGAGCCATTTCTGGCGCCGTTGCCGGGCAAGCGCAAAAGTCAACATACCAAGTACCCATCACAATCTCTATCTATCGCATTACATTATTTGCCATTTGCCTCTCATTTTCCTCTCCCCCACTTCACCCTTGCTGTTTTATTCGCCCTCTCTTTCCCAATCTCCTCCTCTTTTTCCCTTTGCCTTTTGTTTGCTCGTGTGTTAGTTTGCTTGCTTGTTCGTCACGATGGCCTTACCTAATTTTGGTGATCTTCACCTTAAAAGGCTAGAAGATATCGAAAACAATGTCAGGAAGTTTATGGTCTTGCAATTTGAGCATAATAATTTCTTTAGAAACGAGCTTAAGGAACAAAAGAGTTTTATGAGTTATATGAATAAAGATCTCGATGATATGTCCAAAGAATTTGATGGTGTAAGAGCCCAAATTGCTCATCTTGAAAAAATGACCGCTGAAATTTCGGATATGCAAGCCACCTTAGTCAATAAGATGGCCGCTAAACCGAATAACTACGAGAATCAAGATGAAGATCTAAAAGTTATTGATGTGTCCCCTATTAAATCGTTGTTTTGCAATGTGAATCTTGATGAATCTGATTATGATCTTCCCTTACCTAGAAGGCGTTCTAAGAATTCTAAGTTTTTAGATCCTAATGATGAAATTGATAAAAAAGGGATTGAAAGAAATAAAAATCTAGATATTGCTAAACCCACTATTTTGGATCTCAAGGAATTTAACTACGAAAATTGCTCTTTCATTGATTGTATTTCCTTGTTGCAATCCGTGTTAAATTCTCCTCATGCTTATAGTCGAAATAAGGCCTTTACCGAACACATTGTTGACGCCTTAATGCAATCTTGTGAAGAAAAGCTTGAGTTGAAAGTTTCTATCCCTAGAAAACTCCATGATGAGTGGGAACCTACAATTCAGATTAAAATTAGAAATTACGAGTTTCATGCTTTGTGTGATTTGGGTGCTAGTGTCTCTACTATCCCCAAAGCTTTGTGTGATTCGCTAGATTTCCGTGGCTTTGATGATTGCTCTCTAAACTTGCATCTTCGGATTCCACTATTAAAAAGCCTATGGGAAGAATTAATGATGTTCTTATTGTTGCAAATAGGAATTATGTGCCCGTAGATTTTATCGTTCTTGATATAGATTGCAATCCTTCATGTCCTATTATTCTTGGTAGACCTTTCCTTAGAACGATTGGTGCAATTATTGATATGAAGGAAGGGAATATTAAATTCCAATTTCCCTTAAAGAAGGGCATGGAACACTTTCCTAGAAAGAAAATAAAATTACCATATGAATCTATCATGAGAGCCACTTATGGATTGCCTACCAAAGATGGCAATACCTAGATCTATCCTTGCTTTTATGCCTAGCTAGGGGCGTTAAACGATAGCGCTTGTTGGGAGGCAACCCAATTTTGTTTTATGTTTTTTGTTTTTGGTTCTGTTTAGGAATAAATAATCCATCTAGATTCTGTTTAGATGTGGATTTTATCTTTTAATTAGTGTTTGTGCCAAGTTAAACCTATTAGATCTTCTTGGAAGATAATTATTTGATCTTGCTGTAATTTCCAGAATCTTTGCCCTCAGTGCCCGAATTGTCAAAAATCACCAGAACGTGATAAAATAGTGATTCCAATTGCTGCTGATCAATAAAAAAATTGCCCAGGTCTTCTAATTTTTGTAGAATTTTTTGGGTTCAGAAGTTTGCGTTAGTAACAGATTACTACAGACTGTTCTGTTTTTGACAGATTCTATTTTGCGTGTGTTGTTTGCTTATTTTGATGAATCTATGGCTAGTAAAATAGTTTATAAACCATAGAGAAGTTGGAATACAGTAGGTTTGACACCAATACAAATAAAGAACAAGTTCACTACAGTACCTTAAAGTAGTCTTTTGTTTCTTTCTCTAACGGAGCTCACGAGATTTCTATTGAGTTTTGTGTTGTGAAGTTTTCAAGTTTTGGGTGAATTCTTTTGATGGATTATGGAACAAGGAGTGGCAAGAGCCTAAGCTTGGGGATGCCCATGGCACCCCCAAGATAATCCAAGGACACCAAAAAGTCAAAGCTTGGGGATGCCCCGGAAGGCATCCCCTCTTTCGTCCACTTCCATCGGTAATTTACTTGGAGCTATATTTTTATTCACCACATGATATGTGTTTTGCTTGAAGCGTCTTGTATTATTTGTGTCTTTGCTTGTTAGTCTACCACAATCATCCTTGTTGTACACACCTTTTGATAGAGCCATGTATGAATTGAAATTTGTTAGAATACTCTATGTGCTTCACTTATATCTTTTGAGCTTGATAGTTTACTCTATGTGCTTCACTTATATCTTTTTGAGCGTGATAATTTTTGCTCTAGTGCTTCACTTAGATCTTTTAGAGCACGGTGGTGGTTTGTTTTAAAGAAACTTGATCTCTCATTCTTCACTTAGATTATTTTGAGAGTCGTTAATAGCATGGTAATTTGCTTAATGTTAATATACTTGGTATTCAAGATATGTGAAACTTTCTTTTTAGTGGGTTGAATACTAAGATAAGTTTGATGCTTGATAATTGTTTTGAGATATGGAGGTGATAATATCATAGTCGTTCTAGTTGAGTAGTTGTGAATTTGAGAAATACTTGTGTTAAAGTTAGCAAGTCCCGTTGCATGCACGTATGGTTAAAGTTGTGTAACAAATTTGAAGCATGAAGTGTATCTGGCTTGTGCATCCTTATGAGTGGCGGTCGGGGACGAGCGATGGTCTTTTCCTACCAATCTAACCCCCTAGGAGCATGCGCGTAGTACTTGATTTTTGATGACTTCTAAATTTTTTGCAGTAAGTATATGCGTTCTTTTGATTAATGTTGAGTCCATGGATTATACGCACTTTTACCTTTCTGCCATTTGCTAGCCTCTTCGGTACCGTGCATTTCCCTTTCTCACATTGAGAGTTGGTGCAAACTTCGCCGGTGCATCCAAACCCTGTGATATGATACACCCTTTCAAACATAAACCTCCCTATATCTTCCTCAAAATAGCCACCATACCTACCTATCATGGCATTTCCATAGCCATTCCGAGATATATTGCCATGCAACTTCCATCATCATCATCATCGTGACATGCTTTACTTTTTTCATATTGCCATTGCATGATCTTGTAGTTGACATCGTATTTGTGGCAAAGCCACCATGCATTATTTTTCATACATGTCACTCTTGATTCATTGCACCATCCTGGTACACCACCGGAGGCATTCGTATAGAGTCATATCTTGTTCTAGTATCGAGTTGTAATCATTATGTTGTAATCAATAGAAGTGTGATGATCATCATTATTAGAGCATTGCCCAATCAAAAAAAAGAGAGAAAGGCCAAAAAGAAAAAAAGAAAGGCCCAAAAAAAGAAGGAGAAAATAAAAAGGGCAATGCTACTATCTTTTTTTCCACACTTATGCTTCAAAGTAGCACCTTGTTCTTCATGTAGTGAGTCTCATATATTGTGCTTCAAAGTAGCACCATGATTTTCATATAGTGAGTCTCATAATTTGTCTTGTTCATACTAGTGGGAATTTTTCATTATAGAACTTGGCTTGTATATTCCAACGATGGGCTTCCTCAAAATGCCCTAGGTCTTCATGAGAAGTTGGATGCAAACCCACTAGTTTTCTTTTGTTGAGCATTCTTAGCTCTAGTGCATCCGTTGCATGGCAATCCCTACTCCTTGCATTAACATCAATTGATGGGCATCTCCATAGCTCATTGATTAGCCTCGTTGATGTGAGACTTTCTCCTTTTTTGTCTTCTCCACACAATCCCCATCATCATATTCTATACCACCCATAGTGCTATGTCCATGGCTCGCGCTCATGTATTGCGTGAAGGTTGAAAAAGTTTGAGATTATTTGAGTATGAAACAATTGCTTGGCTTGTCATCGGGGGTATAGAAGTTGGGAACATCTTTGTGTGACGAAAATGAAGCATAGCCTAACTAAATGATTTTGTAGGGATGAACTTCCTTTGGCCATGTTATTTCGAGATGACATAATTGTTTGATTAGTATGCTTGAAGTATTATCATTTTTATGTCAATATGCACTTTTGTCTTGAACCTTTCGGATCTGAATATTCATACCATGATTAAGAAGATTTACATTGAAATTATGCCAAAGTATCACACCGCATCAAAAATTCTCTTTTTATCATTTACCTACTCGAGGACGAGCAGGAATTAAGCTTGGGGATACCTGATACGTCTCTAACGTATCTATAATTTTTGATTGCTCCATGCTACTTTATCTACTGTTTTGGACTATATTGGGCTTTATTTTCCACTTTTATATTATTTTTGGGACTAACCTATTAACCGGAGCCCAGCCCAGAATTGCTGTTTTTTGCCTATTTCAGTATTTCGAGGAAACAGAATATCAAACGGAGTCCAAACGGAATGAAACCTTCGGGAACGTGATCTTCTCACCGAACGTGATCTAGGAGACTTGGACCCTACTCCAAGAAGTTTCCGAGGAGGTCACGAGGGTGGAGGGTGTGCCCCCCTGGGCGCGCCCCCTGCCTCGTGGGCCCCTCGGAGCTCCACCGACGTGCTCCTTCCTCCTATATATACCTACGTATCCCCATTAGACCAGAGACGGAGCCAAAAACCTAATTCCACCGCCGCAACTTCCTGTATCCACGAGATCCCATCTTGGGGCCTGTTCCGGAGCTCCGCCGGAGAGGGCATCCATCACGGAGGGCTTCTACATCAACACCATAGCCCTTCCGATGAAGTGTGAGTAGTTTACTTCAGACCTTCGGGTCCATAGCTAGTAGCTAGATGGCTTCTTCTCTCTTTTTGGATCTCAATACAATGTTCTCCCCCTCTCTCGTGGAGATCTATTCGATGTAATCTTCTTTTTGCGGTGTGTTTGTTGAGACCGATGAATTGTGGGTTTATGATCCAACTTATCTATGAATAATATTTGAATCTTCTCTGAATTCTTTTATGTATGATTGAGTTATCTTTGCAAGTCTGTTCGAATTATCCGTTTGGTTTGGCCAACTAGATTGGTAGTTCTTGCAATGGGAGAAGTGTTTAGCTTTGGGTTCAATCTTGCGGTGTCCTTACTCAGTGACAGAAAGAGTTGCAAGGCACGTATTGTATTGTTGCCATCGAGGATAACAAGATGGGGTATTTATCATTTTGCATGAATTTATTCCTCTACATCATGTCATCTTGTTAAGGCGTTACTCTGTTTTTAACTTAATACTCTAGATGCATGCTGGATAGCGGTCGATGAGTGGAGTAATAGTAGTAGATGCAGGCAGGAGTCGGTCTACTTGTCACGGACGTGATGCCTATATACATGATCATACCTAGATAACCTCATAACTATGCTAAATTCTATCAATTGCTCAACAGTAATTTGTTCACCCACCGTAGAATATCTATGCTCTTGAGAGAAGCCACTAGTGAAAGCTATGGCCCCTGGGTCTATTCTCATCATATCAATCTCCATTACTTTATTTTACTTGTTTTGCTTTTACTTTTTACTTTGCATCTTTATACCAAAAATACCAAAAATATTATCTCTATCAGATCTCACTCTCGTAAGTGACCGTGAAGGGATTGACAACCCCTAAGCGTTGGTTGTGAGTTGATACCGTTTTGTGCAGGTACGAGGGACTTGCGTGTGACCTCCTACTGGATTGATACCTTGGTTCTCAAAAACTGAGGGAAATACTTACGCTACAGTGCTGCATCACCCCCTCCTCTTCGAGGAAAACCAACGCTAGCTCGAGACATAGCACTGCATCACCCTTTCCTCTTCAAGGGAAAAACTAACACACCGTTGCCAGGGAGATCTACGGCAAGTCAAGACATACCAAGTACCCATCATAAAACTCTCATCTTTTGCATTACATTATTCGCCATTTGCCTCTCGTTTTCCTCTCCCCCACTTCTAAAATGATTTTCAAAAATATTTGCCTTTTTCCTCGCCCCTCTTTCGTTTGTCTTTTTCATTTGCTTTTTGTTTGCCCATTTGTTAGATTGGTTTGTTGCTACCATGTCTGAATCTGGGTAGGTTATCGCTGAAAAGGATAGTAGTAATGATGGGGGAAACTTTGATGCTTTTGCTAATAGTAATCCTCATGAAGAATCTACTATCTTGCACACTAAAAAACTTTGCATAGGTAGTAGCAGTATTATTGAAAAAGGGGATATTCAAGATTTCTTTACTTGTGCCAGTGTGCTACCGACATTAGGTGTATCTATTCTCCATAAAACTAGTAGTCTCGCCGATGCTATATCTTTGCTTGTGGTTGAACTTGAAAGACAATTTGTTCATATGCATCCTTGCATACAACGGATTTTTCTAGAGTTTTCTAATATTGAGCATTCTTCTATTAAGCGCGCCACCACTATATTTCTAGCCCATGAATTTAGATTTATTATGAAAGAAGCTAGTGAAATTTTCACGCATTATAAAGTAGATGGTGGTCGACCTCCCATAGTGGGGGTTCTCTTTAATCAAGAGGAAATAATGCGTTTACAATCTCTAGATCATGTTGCTTATAATGAAAATTTAAGAAAGAGGGTCCCTACCGATGTTTTAGTTGATAAGATTTCTGAACTTAATGATAATTTTGCTATACAAAACAACGGATTAGGTTTCTCTCTTGGACACAAGCTCATGACTTTTCCCAAAACAACACTTACAATGATGAATTGGTCATACAATATGAGGGGCCGAAGGTGGAACCAATTCCTCCCAAGCTTGATCTTAGGGATCCTTATCCCATTAAATTTAGCCCTTTTGATTACTTTTGCTTACCACAAAGAAAACTTGTTGCTGAACGAAGGAAGTATGACATGAGCTTTCGAGATTTGCCTTATCATTACTATGATTATACCTAGACCTATTTGTGTTTTATGCCTAGTTAAGGGCGTTAAACAATAGTGCTTGTTGGGAGGCAACCCAAATTTTATTTTTGTTCTCTGCTTTTTGGTTCTATTTTTCAATAAATAATTCATCTAGCCTCTGGTTAGATGTGTTTTGGTGTTTTAATTAGTGTTTGTGCCAAGTAAGACCTTTGGGATGGCTTACGGTGGTTGTCGTGGAATTGTCACAACAGATGTCCTAGTGTGAGGACTTAGTCATGAGGCCAACACATCTATGTGGTAGCTTGAGAGGGGTTGATCGGAATCGAGAGATGCAACACAAGACAAGGATTTAAACAGCTTTGGGCCCCGGGAAACATCACCCAGTAACGACCCTACATGCTGTTTGTGGCTAGGTCTTATTATCATCATGAGGGAGTCGTCGTAAATCGGCTCTCCTAGTTATGTCTAGCCTTAAGATTCTCCTCTCCTCTCTTGGGGTGTCCTGGCCCTCCTTATATAAGTTGAAGGGGTGGGTTACATGTAGAGTCCATCTCGGACTAAGACTTAAACTATTCTGACTTCTCTTCATGGGCTTCTTAACATCTTGGGCTTCTTAACGTCTCGAGCTTATTAACCCTAGGCGACTTTGTCTGTTGGGTTATGGCTGTCTGCCGGGTTACCATCTGACTTACCATCTGGCTTATCATCTTCCGGAATATGATCTGACTTAACATTTGCCGAGTTATGATCTAACTTAACATCTGTCGGGTTATGGTCTGACTTAACATCTACCGAGTTATGATCTGACTTAACATCTGCCGGGTTATGATCTGACTTAACATCTGCCTTAACATCTGCCGAGTTATGATCTGACTTAACTGTCCCAGCCGGGTCATAACTCCGGCTGGGTCATACTGCGGGGTATATCCCCGACATTAGCCCCAATTTAATTTGTATTTATCCATGTTAAACTAATCCTATAAACAAACACAAGAACAATTTTGACAGATTATGCTCCAGTTTAAGAACTTCTGTAAGCCGACACCTGATCATCCTTAACTCCTTGTCATTTCCTTCTTCTAGAAAATCTGGGTCAATAGACCAACTTCATACTCAGTCTTATCTTCAGCCGGCTTGAAGATGTAGAACTTGCCCATTTATCATTGCCAAAATTGCCGGGTTATAAAAACTGATGGCACCAGGTCATAATTGTTTGTTAACATCAGCTTTGAAAGCGTACCTCCCTTATATGAATATCACTTGTAGGCCCCAAGTCTTAAGAAGGGAACATAGTAACAACTTAAGACTTGCTTCAATATGAATGTCACAAGTTTGAAGAAATCCAGGTTATTCATCTCAATCATTAATCATGAACTGAGTATTCCACATATGTAGCCCCCAAGTGCCGGGTTGTCATGCTTGCAACAACCTGGAACTTGTAATTGTCTTATGCTCATAAAAACTTCAACCAGTGTAGCCCCCAAGGGTCGGGTCGTTATGCAATAAGGAGCAGGGACTTTATAGATATGATCATGTAGACTTGAACAACAATGTGTATCCCCCATCATGGGGCTTGAACCCATGCCCACAAGGTTAAGAGCCTTGTGTTTTACCAACTGAGCAGTGGATCCTTCAATATAACGGAATAAGGCTCGTGTACCTTCAATTTTTAACAGGAGCAATTGGTAACCCCCAAGGGCCGGCTCATTATGATGTGATGAGTCAGGTCTTCGATAAGGTGAGCAAAAAATGACTTTGCATTAGCCCCCAAGTGCCATGGTGCATGCTGGTAGTGACACGGGACTTGCATATTTAATGTAATCTCAATTTGAATAATGTAGCCCCCAAGTGCCGGGTCGTAAGCCTGCAGTGACTCGAGACTATTCCTTCCATTGTAGAATAAATTATATCCATTAATAAAATAATAGCCATTGCGCTGAAGCGACTTTGAAAACCTCAATCATAATATTGGTTATTGATAACCATAATAAAAATCCAGCCATGTTGTCTATTGAAGATTTGAATAATATAATCCGTCGAGGGTATTGACCCGTAGGCATGCAATAGCATGATTTTGATTGCTCAAGGTAAATATATCCTAGCAACTTAACGCCCTTTATCAGGACAGGTTATCAAAACCCCAAATATGCTCAAATATGAGTCATAAAGATTAAGGCTACATGGCCTGAATTGTTTTAAACAAGGATGAACTCAAAAATGTTAAAATAGAAATAATAAATCAGAAAAACAAGGCTTTCATAGGTGTCGAGGCCTAAAACTCAAGTGCTTTCATGGGCCGCACAGCCACTGAGTTAAACCTTTATACAAAACTTATAAGCCAGACTTCACACAACCAATCGTTGTTTTAACTTTGACAAGTTCAGGGTCTGTATAAGATTGACTTGTCAAAAGTACGGCGGGTCGTTCCAGGATTACCTAGGCGGAGTGGCAGACTGAAAAAGGCAGGATAACCCGGGGTTTTAGGTGAATACACCTGGCTTCCAAGCCTGGCTTTTAATCCTATTACAAGGGTCACAAAAACTCTTGTCCTTTAGAACAAAGAGCCCCCAAGCAATATCTTTGAGCTATGCTCAATGGGCACCTATGTTTGAGTTGTGCTTTTGCAACAGACTCTCTTTGGTCCCTTTAACCTGGGTAGCAATCCCCCAAGTGTTTTTATAAATTGGCATATAACGCGGATCAAAAGGGTAATCATAACTCCGCTAAATAAGCCGGAAGCCCCCATGTGACCATAATAAGATAAGCCCATAAGGCAGGATACCCATGTTTGAACCGCGCATCATGGCAGCAAGTTCTCTTTGGCAACCTTTATTTTTTTGAGAACTCAAACTTGCGAGAGAGGAATTTCTTTTTTCAACCGGAGTTTTAAATCGGATACTAAGAGCTTCCAAGCTTTATGGGAGAGAGATATCTCTTGAGCCGGATTTTAAATCGGAATCTTCATTTTGAGCCGGAAATTTTCTGACGGCCTTTAAATTTTCACCAATAGGGCAGTAACCTCCGGGACCGGGTTATTTTTCCCTTCAATGACCTGGAGTTCTTGAGTCTGCTTTAAACTGGCAATCATTTACTGAATCATGTCATCATAGCCCTCGAGTCTCAAAGCGACTCGAGGAGTTGGCTTGAGATTCTCCATAATTGACCGTGATATAAACCAGCATATAGTTGAACAGCGGAACGCTGCAATATGGTGAAGCTTAGCGGCAAAGGTGGCAAGTTGATGATCTTTGCAATACTCATTGTATATCCCAATATGAGTCATTCAATAAATTTGGTGATATGGTGGTCACTTCTGCAGCAGAAAATTTGTCCTGCACATGAAAATATATAGACCAAAGTAATTGTTCTTTGACAAAAACAATATGTGCCAATAAAATAGACGTAGATAGATATCACCTGACTTTGTCCTGATGACGGATGATCTGTATATATATCGTTCATGAATAATCCACAGTAATTTCAATGGCGCTTTAATCACTCTCTCGAAGAGACTTCAAACTGGGCGACTCTTGTTTGAAGAAACGGAAAAGCCCGGTGGGTCAAAGCCCATAGATGAGCGTGGCAGAAGCAGGACCACAGGCAGCTCGCAGCGGCGATTCTGGATGCAACACCCGCAAGACAACGGGCCGGTGGTTTAAAGCGGCACTGTGGTGACTTAGAGCAGAGGCGCGGGTGCTTGGTAATGAAGGCGACGACCGTGGCCATGGCAGATCGAAAACCGCAGTCTAGAGGCGAGGTGAACCAGCAGGTCGACGGAGGTGGCGCCGAGGAGCACTAAAACGGGGCGACTCATGGAGGAGTGGCAAGGTGGTAACACTGTAGTGGCGGGTCGAAGACGAATGCGGCGGCTCAGTGAGGGACAGCCGTTTCGAGGCACGCTGAGGCGGCCTGCCGGCGAGGCGCGGCCGAGCCAGCGTCAGGTTGAAGAGGAATAGACGGCTGAATGCTTGACGTGGAGTACCCGTAGTGGCAGGAAGAGCCACAACGGAGGAAGTAGATTCAATGGCGAAGGTGAGCCGGCGTGGGCGTGCTCAGAGACGGGTCGTGGCCAAGCAGCTCCAGGCGGCACCGTAGCATAGGGGGTTAAGGACGAGGCAATTTGACGAGACTGCAACCGTGGAAATGGGAGGCCACGGCCGCGGTGGCAGAGGTAACTCGCCGCGGCATTGCTCCAAGGCGGGGGCGGTTTGCCCACGGCAGATCATGATGGCTCAAAGCAGCAGAGGCGGTACCCACGGGTCGACAACGGTGGCAGGCTGCTTAGTGTGGGATCGATGGAAATAGAAGGTGACCTGGCGCAGCGGCGCACTAGTAGAAAACAGGGCTATGGTCCAGGCCGGCTCAGCCCATTAGTCCCGGTTCAGTCTACAACCGGGACCAATGTGGGCATTGGTCCCGTTTCGTGAGCCCAGGGGGCCGGCCGGGCCACGTGGGCCATTGGTCCCGGTTCGTCTGGACCTTTTGGTCCCGGTTGGTGGGACGAACCGGGACCAATGGGCCTCGCTCCTGGCCCACCACCATTGGTCCCGGTTGGTGGCTTGAACCGGGACCAAAGGCTTCCCTTTAGTCCCGGTTCATGTCATCAACCGGGACCAGTGAGGTGCCTATATATACCCCCTCGCGCAAGAGCAGAGCACAGTGCTCTGTTTTTTCTGGCCGAGGGGGAGAGGGCTTTGTGGTGCTCTAGCTCACCTCCTATGCACATGAGGTGTTCGATGGAATGCTCAAGCCACACTACTTAAGCTTTCTCCTCTCGAAGCTCGACCTCCAAGCTCCATTTTCCTCGAGATTTGTCTAGATTTAGCGGTCCGTCACGCCCCGTCCCCGTCTTCACCGCCGTCGATCACCCGCGCCGATCTCATCACCGACACCACCGTGCTGAGCCTCTTGTTCTTATCTTCTTTCTGAAAGGAAAAATATTCTTACTTGTATGTTTAGATAGATACTTGTATCATTTTCTTACATTTATTATTGCATCTTATATAGTGCGATGGTTTTGGTATCCGCCCCCGTCGGCCCTCGTCCTGTCTATGATTCGGATTTGGTATGTATATTATATTTATAACTATTGGTTCATTTATTGTTTATGAAAATTATGCCGACCAACGTGACATAGATTTTATTTATCTAGGATGTATGTGAATCGGAAATGCCAACCGACCCTATTGTGGAGAGGTTAAATTTAGTTGAAGAAGAAAACAATTTGTTGAAGGAAAAAATAAAAAAAAATTGAGGAGGAGAAGATGATATTGGAGTTGCATGTTGCGGATGTCGTCGATGATCACATGATCAAGATGGATGCAATGCGCTTGAAGATTAGAAAGATTAGAAAATATGCCATTCATACCGAGGCTTGGTATCATTATGCCGTTGGATCAATTGTTACCTTGGTTGCGATTATGATCGCATTTGTTTTCGCATTGAAATGTTTTACATAGTTTCAATGTATGGTTTAATTAATTAGATGCTCTGGAGAGCTATATGTTTTTAGATGGGAACTATGTATGCACTTTGGTTTTAATGTGATGATGAACTTCTATTAATTTGGACACTTAATTATATATAATGCACGCAGATGAACCGGCAATGGATGTACGGTGACAGACACACCCGCGAGTACATTAAGGGCGTGCATGAGTTTCTCGATGCGGCTGAGGCAAACAAGTAGAATGGTTTTATGTGTTGTCCATGCACTGAATGTGGGAATACGAGGGGGCTTCTACCGGAAAATGTCCGATTAGCCATTGTGAAGCTATGTGCATTCCTCAATGCAATCTCTCAGAAGGTGGTCGATCCAGAAATCGTACCAAGGCTAAGGAGTGATGTGGCGCAATGTCTTGTCAGTTTCGAGCTGGTGTTCCCACCATCCTTCTTCAATATCATGACGCACGTCCTAGTTCATCTAGTCGACGAGATTGTCATCCTGGGGCCCGTATTTCTACACAATATGTTCCCCTTTGAGAGGTTCATGGGAGTCCTAAAGAAATATGTCTGTAACCGTGCTAGGCCAGAAGGAAGCATCTCCATGGGCCATCAAACAGAGGATGTTATCGGGTTTTGTGTTGACTTCATTCCTGGCCTTAACAAGATAGGTCTCCCTAAATCGCGGTATGAGGGGAGACTGACTGGAAAAGGCACTCTTGGAAGAGACTCAATAATATGCAGGGACGGATATTCTTGGTCTCAAGCACACTACACAGTTCTACAGAACTCTACCTTGGTGACCCCGTATGTTGATGAACACAAGAACAGTCTACGCTCCAAACACCCGGAGCAGTGCGACGACTGGATTACATGTGAACACATCAGGACTTTCAACAGTTGGTTGGAAACACGTCTCAGAGGTGACAACACTGTTTGTGATGAGTTGTACTTGTTGTCCAGGGGACCATCTTTGACTGTATTGACTTACAAAGGATACGAGATAAATGGGAATACATTTTACACGATCGCCCAAGATCAAAAGAGCACCAACCAAAACAGCGGTGTCCGCTTTGATGCAGCAACCGAGAGCGGAAAGGACACATATTATGGTTACATAGTGGACATATGGGAACTTGACTACGGACCTGATTTTAAGGTCCCTTTGTTTAAGTGCAAATGGGTCAATCTGTTAGGCGGGGGGGTACAGGTAGACCCACAGTACGGAATGACAACAGTGGATCTGAAAAATCTTGGGTACACTGACGAACCGTTCGTCCTAGCCAATGATGTGGCACAGGTTATCTATGTGAAGGACATGTCTACCAAACCGAGAAAAAGAAAAGATAAGGAAGCGAATACATCATATGATGAGCCAAAGCGCCACATAGTTCTTTCAGGAAAAAGGGACATCCTGGGAGTGGACGGCAAGACAGACATGTCTGAAGATTATGAAAAGTTTCATGAAATTCCTCCCTTCAATGTCAAGGCTGACCCAAGCATCCTGATAAACAATGAAGATTATCCATGGTTACGGCGCAATAAGCAAATGACACAAGCGAAGAAAAGTGAAGACTTTCTCCCGCAACTATTATGATGATACCATGCCAAATTTGTAACAGACGAACATGCTATGTGGGTGAAATTATGATACCATCCCAACTTTCAACTTTTTCAGAGTTCATTTGAAATGCTTTCATGTCTTATGGTTCGAAACTTTGATACTTCGAAAGTGATTGTCCATTTTGTACACGAAGTGCATCAAGTTTTTGTCGTAACCCTCTCTACTTTTTGGAACATGCTATGTGGGTGAAATGATGATACCATGCCAACTTTCAACCTTTTCAGAGTTCATTTTGAAATGCTTTCCAATTTCAGAGTCATTTAGCTCAAAGAATGAATTAATAGCAAACAGAATGAACTACAAAACTTTTATGAAAATAAAAACAATCAATTAAAATATTATGTTATGATCAACTAAAATAAAACTATAATATTCTTCAATAGCAAAAAGAATATAATTTTTGTGAACTAAAATCAAACTATAAGTATTTAATTGTAAGTATAAATAAAAAATAAATAGCAAAGAAGAAAAAAATTCTATTTTTATAGTAAAGTTACTCATAAACTAGTGATTCACACAAATTTTTAAAAATTCAAATTTAAACTATTCAAAATTTAAAACTAATGGCACTAACAGAAAGTTTATAATTTTTGTGACCTAAAATCGAAAAGAAATCACTAAAGAACTATAACTATTTAGTTGTAAGTATAAATAAAAAATAAATAGAAAAAAAATTCTATTTTTATAGTAAAGTTATTCATAAACTAGTGATTCACACAAATTTTTAAAAATTCAAATTTAAACTATTCAAAATTTAAAACTAATGGCACTAACAGAAAGTTTATAATTTTTGTGACCTAAAAGCAAAAAGAAATCACTAAAAAACTGTAAGTATTTAGTTGTAAGTAGAAATAAAAAATAAATAGAAAAAAAATTCTATTTTTATAGTAAAGTTATTCATAAACTAGTGATTCACACAAATTTTTAAAGATTCAAATTTAAACTATTCAAAATTTAAAACTAATGGCACTAACAGAAAGTTTATAATTTTTGTGACCTAAAATCAAAACGAAATCACTAAAAAACTATAAGTATTTACTTGTAAGTATAAATAAAAAATAAATAGAAAAAAATGCCTCCTACTGGGCCTCCACGGCCTGAATACGACTAGAAACCCTACATGGGCCAGGATTCAGGCCCGCAGAAGGCCCAATAGGCCCACAGGCAGTAGCAAGTTTAGGCCCGAAAGCCTACATTAGAGAGGAGCTCGAATGGGGAGGCACACCAGCGCTTATAAACCAGTGCCGGCGCCCTTCTGCTAGCGATGTGGGACTAAACTTTTGGGCGCGGGGCAGCACAAGGCCATTGGTCCCGGTTGGTGGCACCAACCGGGACTAAAGGGGGCATTGGTCCCGGTTGGTGGCACCAACCGGGACCAAAGGCCCCCTTTAGTCCCGGTTGGTGCCACCAACCGGGACCAATGGCCTTCGCTTCCCGCCCTTTTGGCTGCTGAAAATTGGCCTTTGGTCCTGGTTCGTCGCACCAACCGGGACTAAAGGGAGCATTAGTCCCGGGTCGTAGCACGAACCGGGACCATTGCTCTGGCTATATAAGCCAACACTTGTGAAATTTTGGCCAACCGCCTCCCATTCGCCCCGACGCCCCCAGGCTGTTGGTCGTTGTCGTCGCCGCCCCGAGCCCGTCGTCGCCCCGCGCCGTCGCTCCGAACCCGCCGCCGTCGCCCCGCCCTGGCCCGCCGTCGCCCCGAGCCCGTACGTCGTCGCCCCGCGCCGTCGCCCCGAGCCCGTCGTTGCTCCGCGCCCGCCGCCGTCGCCCCGCCCCGAGCCCGCCGCCGTCGCCCCGCCCCGTCGCTGCCCTGATCCCGTCGCCGCCCCGAGCCCGTCGCCGCCCCGCCCCGTCATCGCCCCGCACCGGCGCCGGCCCTTTAGGTTGATGATGTTGATGATATGATGATATGATTATGTTTTTTTTCTGTTGATGATATGATGATGTTTTTCTCTGTTGATGATATGATGATGTTTTTTTTCATATATGCATTTTTTCATATATGTATTAATGTTTTTAGTTGTTAGTAGATATCGATTTTAGGTTAGTGCATTTTATCACTGATTTTAGGTTAGTTGAGCCTCTTTAGTGCATTTTATGTTTGTTGCATTTTAGGTTAGTGCATTTTATGTTAGTGGAGAGGAAAAAGTAAAATAAGGAAAAGGAAAATAAGTAGAGAAAGAAGGAGAAGAAGAAGGAGAAGACGAGGAGAGGAACAAAAGGAAGAGGAGAAGAAGAAAGGAATAGAGGAGAAGAAGAAAAAATAGAAAAAAAAATCTATTTTTTCTTCTCCTCCTCTATTTCTTTCTTTTTCTCCTCTTTTTTTTCTTCTTTTTTTTCTTCGATCTTCTCCCCCTCCCGATAGGAAAGTTTTATATAGAAAGTTACAATTTTAGAAAAGTTTTATATATGCAAAAAATACAATTTTAGAAAAAGAAGGATAGGAAAGAAGAAAATAAGAAGAGGAAAGAAAGAAGAAGAGGAGAGGAAAAGAAGAGGAGAAATAAATAAGAAGAAGAAAAAAGAAGAAAAAGAAGAGGAGAAGGAAGAAAGGAATAGTGGAGAAGAAGAGAAAATAGTAGCAATAAATAAGAAGAAGAAAAAAGAAGAAAAAGAAGAGGAGAAGGAAGAAAGGAATTCCTTCTCCTCTTCTTTTTCTTCTTTTTTCTTCTCCTTATTTATTTCTCCTCTTCGAGGGGTCGAGCGTCGGGAACTAGGGTAGAGGGTCGAGGGTCGTTAAGAGGTTTCCTAGTGTCAAAGTATTGAAGAAATCCATGCCTTCATCATTAGCCGGAAGTAACCAGGGCATGTTGGTACGAAGTTCTGCAAAGTTGTTCTAGAATGGAGTCCCGGATAGAATAATCCGCCTTTTGGTACGAATTCAGCAAAGGCCTTCCAAATAGCGATATTCGGAAGGCTCTTGCTGAACTTTGTACCAAAAAGCGAATTATCCTATCTGGGACTCCGTTCCAGAACAACTTTGAAGAGCTTCATACCATCATGCACATGTTACTTTCGCCTAATGATGAAGACATGGTTTTGTTGAATCCTTTGACACTAGGCAACCTCCCGACCCCTCGGCGATCCTCTCGAACATGAGAGGAAGAAGAGGGTCGTCTAGGGGTCGAGGGTTCCAGGGTCGTCGAGGGTTCGAGGGGTCGAGGATCGCCGAGGGGCCGAGAGAGGTTTCCTAGTGTCAAAGTATTGAAGAAATCCATGCCTTCATCATTAGCCGGAAGTAACCAGGGCATGTTGGTACGAAGTTCTGCAAAGTTGTTCTGGAATGGAGTCCCGGATAGAATAATCCGCCTTTTGGTACGAATTCAGCAAAGGCCTTCCAAATAGCGATATTCGGAAGGCTCTTGCTGAACTTTGTACCAAAAAGTGAATTATCCTATCTGGGACTCCGTTCCAGAACAACTTTGAAGAGCTTCGTACCATCATGCACATGTTACTTTCGCCTAATGATGAAGACATGGTTTTGTTGAATCCTTTGACACTAGGGAACCTCCCGACCCCTCGGCGATCCTCTCGAACATGAGAGGAAGAAGAGGGTCGTCTAGGGGTCGAGGGTTCCAGGGTTCTTCTCCTCTATTCTTTCTTCTCCTCTTTTTTTTTCTTCTTCTTCCTCTTTTTTTTATCGGGAATGAGGGTCGTCGAGGGACATAGATGTAGTGTCATCGTTGTCGATATGTACCCCCTCTCGATAGCTTACTATGATTAGGTAGCTAGTTCTACGTTTGGCACTAATATATCCATCTGTCATGTTTGAATAATAATTGCCATGTTGTAAATATTTGTAGAAACTATGGACACCGCCCTAGACGAATCAACAAAAGAAGCGTTTTTGAGGGACATAATCGCAGAAGGAAGTGATGCCATCTCGTTGTTTCTCAACGAAACCGATGGTCTGGAAGGAGAGGGTGAACAAGCTGGCTATGGTGACCTAATGCCGCTGCAAGAAGAAGAACAAGAGGACGGCTCCGGTGACCCAATGCCGGTGCAAGAAGGAGACCGTGATGACGGCTCCGGTGACCGAACCGAGTCCGGCCAGGTATATATATTAGTTAAGCCTATGCTGACTAGCTGATTGATGCGTTCATTGTTTTGGTATGTACACATATTAATTAAGTCTTTGTTCTTTTTTCTAGCCCTCCGGATCGAGCACAACTTCGGTAAAGAGACGAGGCCCGAAGAAAAAGTTGAGCTCGGATGAAAAGTTTGAGATCATAGCAATCGTGCCCGACGGCCAACCTATTGAACCCTTCCGGACAAAGAGCGCATTTGTTGCTCAGTGCGGGGTTCTGGTTAGGGACAAGATCCCGATAAGCATCCAGCAATGGTTTAAGCCGGCTACAGAAGACCCTGAGGTCTCTTATGTCAATGATATGCAGAAAAATGATCTTTGGACTGAGCTGAAGTCAAATTTCACCCTACCGCCTGAGGATAATCCAGAGAACCCAGTTAAAGAGAAATTAATCAAGTCTTTTGCTCTGAAGAGGATGGCAGAACTATTCAGGAGGTGGAATAAAGAGCTGAATAAGTTTGTCGAAAATAATTAGACACCAGAATTCAAGGGCAGATATGAGAAGATCAGAGATCACTGGCCCGCATTTGTGGCCCACAAGACATCAGAAAAGAGTCAGAAGATGTCGGCGACAAACAAGCAAAATGCTGCGAAGAAGAAGCTTCACTATCGCACGGGGTCAGGTGGCTACCTCGTAGCCCGGCCTAAGTGGTCCAAGACTGAGAATGATCTGGTTCATAAAGGGATCGAACCAGAGACAATTAACTGGTCAGACCGTTGCCGGACTTGGTTCTTCGGGGCTGGAGGAACCCTGGACCCTGTAACAGGGAAGTGCATTTGGACGAACGATCAAATGGACATACCAGTCAGTATGCTTAAGCAGTATATCGAAGCAACACAGGAAGGGACGTTCTTTCCAGACAGAGAGAACGACGAGCTCACAATGGCCCTGGGGAATCCTGAGCACCCTGAATGGACACGAGGCACGCCGGGCTCCATTCCGTGGAAGGTTGGGTTTCCGGACGCAGGTAGTTACAAATCCCATGAGAGGAGGAAAAAAGTGCAGCAGACCCAAATGCAGGTGCTGCAAGCAAGGGTAGACGCGATAGAGGAACGAGAAGCAAATCGCAG
Source organism: Triticum urartu (assembly GCF_056163025.1). Lineage (NCBI taxonomy): Eukaryota > Viridiplantae > Streptophyta > Magnoliopsida > Poales > Poaceae > Triticum > Triticum urartu. Next base: position 361,915,711 of record NC_141874.1, on the reverse strand, counting down.
CAAACGTACTGCCGAAGCCTCCCCCGAAGCTACCCCGCCATCTCAGCGCAGAAGCAGCGTGGCTTCCACCGAGCTGCTTCAGCCGGAGCATGCCTTGACGGCTCCTGCCAGCTATCCCGTGGATGCTATAACGGAGTCTCAAAATTGCCACCTTGTGATGCAATGGATGAATTTGAAGGTCAAGGCGGCTGTTGGCTCTGTTTATCCTACTGAACCCGGCGCAACTTTTCACTGCCGGCCGATTCCAGAAGGATATGCTAGGGTGATGGTGGATGAGATAACGGAGGGATTTGAGGACCTCCAGCTTGACCACCCTAACGGTGAAGGGGAGACTCGGCTGGGGTCTGCTCTGAAGACTCCATGCCTATGGCGGAAGGAGCTCATCAACCTTCCGAACTGGACGCCACCGCCTCCTCCTCCTCCGGCGAGTCAGGGCACTCCGCCTCCACCGCCTCCTCCTCCGGCGAGTGACGATCAGGGCCCTCGGCCGGCTCCTTCTCCGATGCGTGGCGGCACTCCGCCTCCTTCTCTGCCTGCGCCGACGCGCCCGAGCAGCCAGCCTCCTCCTTCTCCGCCTCGTCAGCAAGGGCGGAAGAGACCTGCCGCCGCTCCAGCTGCTCCGGCGCGTCGTAGTCCTTCTCCTCTGCCTCTTAAGCAAGTAAAGAAGACAACCGCTACGTCTGCTCGGTCGGCGTCTAGCAGTACAACCAGAGGCGGGAGGGCATATAGATTCGGTCCTTCTCTGAAGACTCCAGAGAAGTTACCATATGAGAGGACCCTGGAGGAGAACGCCGAGATCGCGCGAGAAGAAGTGAGGAACTTCTTTGAAGGGGTGAAAGCAAAGAAACATCCACCTCCGGAGGAGAAGGTAGATCGGATGAAAGTGAAGCGCACTCTGGCTGCCCTGACAAAACCACCGAAGTCTGATCCGCCGAAAGGAAACTATGACCGCATTATTGGAAAGGAATTTGCCGAAGCGGAGCGGTCGGGAAGTACTGTCAGTGATCAAAGGCTGAAAGAACGACGAGCTGGGAAACAAATTGCCCAGCTCGGCGAACAAGCGAAGCAATCGTGCCCCCCGCTCAAGGTGCCTAGCCACAACGTCGCTAATGATCTGAGAATGGTGCCCGGTTATAGCAATCTTGCAGATTACCTGCCCGATGAAGTACATTATGAACCCATGGACGTGCAGATACAAAGATACGAGTACGGGAAGCCTCTCGTCAAAGATGAAAGATCTCTATCAACGATGATGCGAAGATTTCATGATTGGTACTTGAAAATCTGCAGAGACTCTAGGGGGAGGAGTACTTTGTATGTGCAAGTTAAAAAGGAGCATGACCTCGTTGGAATTGATCTGTTGCCTGTTCCATTTGAGGAGTTCTATCAGTTTTTCAATCAATTGGCCCTCGATAAAACAACGGTTGCCTGCTACTGTCTGTAACTAGTACTACTTTTGTCATTAAGTTTCTCTATATAGCTTAGCTCTTTCATTGCATGTATTTATAATCATCCTCACTATATTATGCAGATTGAAGATCGCCGAATTGAAGAAAAGACAAGTCGTCGATATTGGGTTCATTAACACATATCTCATAGATGCAACTGAGGTTAAACTTCATGCCGCAGCTACCGAGGCCAACTTGCTACGATCGTTCATAATAAATCAAAACAAAGATATAATACTCTTTCCTTACAACTTCAGGTGAGTGTTACTGTCTTGTGCGTATTTGGTTTCCCTTATATATTTGTCAAGGTTATAGTAATGTAATTGATGAGTTATGCATGTGTGTGCAGTTTTCACTATATTCTCCTAGAGATTAAGCTTGAGCAGGGAGTAGTAACCGTCTTAGACGCTAAACGAAAAGATCCCCAGGACTATGCAGACATGACTCAAATACTCCAGAAGTAAGTTAAATCGATCATTATCCACCATATCAGCAACTTTGTTCATTTCCTGATATGAAGTAATTGTTTTCTTTGTCCGGCAGGGTTTGGAGAAAATTCACCAAAACAGTTCCAGGACTGCCGAAGGAGCTGGAATTTAGACACCCGAAAGTAAGTACTATAGTAGCATGTTTCGCGCATCTCCTAGTGATTCAAGCTCTAGTTTCATCAATACCATTTAGCATTCTTGCTTATCAGTTTGATTGACCTCTATTTCTTGTAAAGTGGTTGTGGCAGGAACAAGGGAATGATTTCTGTGGATACTACATCTGCGAGTCCATCCGCCACACGACCTGTGAGCGGGGCGGGTACTCTAACGAACAATATGAAGTACGTAAATAACAACATTCACAATTTTATTTTATTACCATCATTTGTGTTGAGTTTCATTCATTCATATATATATGTATTGACCCCCTTCTTCAAATTAGATGTTTCAGAAGAGGGATGAATTCCTAGCACCAGCTCGCATGCGAGCAATTCAAGAGTAATTGGCGGCATTCTTTCTTGACCACGTGATCCCTGAAGACGGAGAATTCTATGTGGACCCTGAGTCCGTATGATTATATTTGTAAGAGATAATTATTGTATATATGTAGCCGGTAGTGTCAGATAGATATACAAGAACTTGTTGTTCGACCAATCTCTCGGAGAAGGAGAGGTGGTCGATATCACTTCTCTCTGTATGCATATATGTTCATGACGATCTTCTGTTTCCTTCGTTTGCTTACTAGCTAGCCAGCGTGTCTAGTCCTCTCTATACGTATGTATAGTACGTAGCATCGACCAAGCACAGACATAAGAGAGGACACTTCTCTCTATTAATTATAGCTAGCTAACACAATATATGAAACACCTAAATTAACCCCCCAAAACCCCCAACCCCACCCCCCCCTTTCAAAAAAAACAAAAACCCCAGCCACAGAAATGCTGACGCGTGGCTGCCTATTGGTCTCGGTTGGTGCCACCAACCGGGACCAAAGGGTCTACTGACTGGGCTCTGCGCACTGCCCACATGGAGGGCCTTTAGTCCCGGTTCTGGATTGAACCGAGACTAAAGGGGGGAGGTATTAGTACCGACACTTTAGTCCCGGTTCCGGAACCGGGACTAAAGGCCCTTACGAACCGGGACTATAGGCCCTTTTCTACCAGTGGCAGTTCATAAGTGCAGCGGCGGCGGCGGCAGGGCCCAGGCCGGCCGTAACGGTTTAGAGGCGAGTCACTGCGGTGGTTTAGCATCACAGGCTAGCGATGCAGTGAGTCATAACAACGGTGGAGGTGACCCGGCTGGGGTGATTCATAAACCGGCCGCGGGCAGCGTGAGTCGGCCAGAGGCAAAGGCCGCGGCAGTGAAGGCATCTGGCGGCTCAAGGCACGGGCAACGAGTAAGGCTACGGTAGCGGCAGCACCTCGACACAGCGGCCCAAGATGACCACTTTGAAATGGAGGTAGGGCCAAACTAGGGTTAGCAGCTTCTGCACTCGAAGTGGCGTTGTGTGATGATGGTTGTAGTTTCCATCTCCAGTAGATTTGATTGATTCTCTGGGCTCGAACCTGAAGCCTAGTCACAATCTGCACTGTCTTTTGTTTGATCTCAGAGAGCCATATCAATTTAACTCCTGCAGGATTTGTACGGTACAAAGAGCAGGAGCCCCAACGTATTTAACCCTTTGTATTGTACGCGCGCGGGAAAACATATAGTCTGATCCAGCCGTTGTAAAACTTTGTAGTGGAATTCCTGAAGAATCTTTGACCCGGTGACTTGCTGTGCCGTATGAAGGCGAAAACTTCAACTCGTCTCAATCTAGTCTGGCACATGCTTTCTCAACGAGGTGGCTTGGTATGGCCACAGGAGCAGTGAGTCGACGAAGTGGGGGACCACGATGGCGGTTTGAGGCAAGGCGGCCGTGAGCGACTTGCAGCAAATATAAGCAGCGTGGTCAAAGCGGAGAGCGGCAGCGCCGGCTCGACCATGGCTGCTTATGGCAGTAGAGGACGGTAGAGACGAGCCGGTGTTGGAGTACAGTAGCCAGCGCGCCTCGGCGGGTCAACGGCGCAGGCGAACTGGGCGGGTCCACGGCAAAGGCGAGTTACTGGGTTGAAGGTAGCCCAGAAGTGAGGTAAGGCCGCAGTAGTGGCAGGCCGTCAACTCGGAGGTAGCTCAGAGCGGTTCAGAGCGGAGGTGGGTCGCGGCGAATCTCGGCAGAAGAGCAGACCGGCCCCGAGACAAGGTAGGCCCGGCTCGGAACGGCTTCGGGTGTAACTTGACGCACCACAATAGGGGCGACTTAGCAAAAAACGATGCCGACCACCAGTTAAAAACCATCTTGACTCCACAAGTAATTAGCTCTTTTTGGCAGCGAGTTAGAGGCCGAGTCATGGTTGGTTTGACTCCGCTGTCACTTATGTCAGCGACCGTAGCAAATATTGATGCGTTCGGTTTCGAAGGATCACCGGATCAGTGACTTAACCCTAATTTCCCTTGAACTCAAAACCTCGCCCGAGCATTAGATCCGACTGCTGTTTTAGACTGATAAACTCAAAACTGATGCAAATCTTTCCAAGCCGATTTCTCTTCATCCGGAAAATTATGAACTTCTCGATCCCTGAGAAAAGATCCCTCCAAGAACTCATCACCACCGTGCGCAGGCCCCATGGTGGGCACCAACTATCGTGGAATTCTCATGGCAGATGTCCTAGTGTGAGGACTTAGTCGTGAGGCCAACACATCTATGTGGTAGCTTGAGAGGGGTTGATTGGAATCAAGAGACGCAACACAAGACAAGGATTTAGACAGCTTCGGGCCCCAGGAAACATCATCCGGTAACGACCCTACATGCTGTTTGTGGTTAGGTCTTATCGTCATCATGAGGTAGTCGCCGTAAACCGGCTCTCCTAGTTATGTCTAGCCTTAAGATTCTCCTCTCTTCTCTTGGGGTGCCTTGACCCTCCTTATGTAAGTTGAAGGGGCGGGTCACGTGTAGAGTCCATCTCGGACTAAGACTTAAACTATTCTGACTTCTCTTCATGGGCTTCTTAACATCTTGGGCTTCTTAACGTCGCGAGCTTATTAACCCCAAGCGACTCTGTCTGCTGGGTTATGACTGTCTGCCGGGTTACCATCTGGCATACCATCTGGCTTATCATCTGTCGGGTTATGATCTGACTTAAAATCTGCCAGGTTATGATCTGACTTAACATCTATCGGGTTATGATCTGACTTAACATCTGTTGGGTTATGATCTGACTTAACATCTGCCTTAACATCTGTCGGGTTATGATCTGACTTAACATCTACCGGGTTATGATCTGACTTAACATCTGCCTTAACATCTACTGGGTTATGATCTGACTTAACTATCCTAGCCGGGTCATAACTTCCTCCGGGTCATATTGCGGGGTATATCCCCAACAGTGGTAGTTGTATTGATCTTGCTAAAAAAACAGAAACTTTTGTGCCCAGGAAAATAATTTTCGTTTGTTACAGAAGCGTGATTTTAATCTGATTCTTTTTGCACAAGATTGGTACACAAATTTCCCAGGTTGTCCTAATTTTTCAGAATTTTTGGAGTTACAGAAGTATTCTAGAGTTACAGATTACTACATGCTATTCTGTTTTTGACAGATTCTGTTTCTATATGTTGTTTGCTTATTTTGATCAATCTGTGGGTAGTATCGGGGGGTATGTACCATGGAAAAGTCGGAATATAGTAGATATTACACCAATATAAATGAAGAATGATTTACTTGAGGCTATATTTTTATTTGCATCCCCTCTTTCGTCTTCGTCTATCAGTAACTTTACTTGAGGCTATATTTTTATTCACCACATGATATGTGTTTTGCTTGGAGCGTCTTGTATTATATGAGTCTTTGCTTTTTAGTTTGCCACAATAATCCTTGTTGTACAAACCTTTTGAGAGGGACACGCATGAATCGTGATTTATTAAAATACTCTATGTGCTTCACTTTGCTACTAAACACTTTGCTGCAGATATTAAGTTTCCAGGTGTGGTTGAATTGACAACTCAGTTGCTAATACTTGAGAATATTATTTGGCTCCCCTTGTGTTGAATCAATAAATTTGGGTTGAATACTCAACCATCAAAAACTGTTGCGATCCCCTATACTTTTGGGTTATCACTCACCACCCCGGAGGGAAAAAGGATCAAGTATGTATCTAGGCATGCGCCTAGGAGGAGCCAAGTAAATACCCTCACAGGAGTTGTTCAGGAGGAAGTGCCTGTAGTGAAGGATTACCCAGATGTTTTTCCAGAGGAGTTACCAGGCATGCCATCGGATCGAGACATTGAGTTTTTGATAGAGCTATTGCCAGGTACCGGGCCAATATCAAATAGACCCTTGTAACGCCCCAAGACCGATGTGCCAGGTGTCCTCTAGTTATTCGTTGTTGTTGCCTTATCATTGCTTGCGTGTCATGCATTGCATATCATGTCATCATGTGCATTTCATTTGCATACATGTTCGTCTCATGCATCCGAGCATTTTCCCCGTTGTCCGTTTTGCAATCCGGCGCTCCAATGTCACCCGGTGCCCATTTCTACCTCTTTTCGTGTGTGGGGGTTAAACATTTCAGGATTGGACCGAGACTTGTCATGCGGCCTTGGTTTACTACCGGTAGACCGCCTGTCAAGTTCTTACCATTTGGACTTCGTTTGATACTCCAACGGTTAACCGAGAGACCGAGAAGGCCTCGTTTGTGTTGCAGCCCAACACCTTTCCAATTTGGCCCAAAACCCACCTAAACCTCCTCCATCATCTCGGTTGGCCGAAAACCGCACCTCATTTGGACTCTCCTAGCTCCCTCTACCTATAAATATGTGACCTTCCCCGAAAATTCCGCGGTACAAACCCTAGATCTCTCCTCTCCGCGTCGCCAGACAAATTTTCCACCGACGGACATGTCCGCCGCCGCCTGCGTCCAATCGAAGGCCGCCATCTGTCTGCCGCCGCCCTCTCTCTCCCCAGCCCCGCCGCCGGCCCGCGGGACCAAGATCGGGCCCGCGCGAGCCCACACCGCCACCGTCGTCCGCCCGTTTCGGCCCGCCGCCTCCTCGCCGGATTTGTGCCGCCTCCTCGCCGGACTTGCGCCGCCTGCTCGCCCAGGTGCCTCGCCGCCGCGCCCCTTCGTGCTCGCCGCCGTCGGCAGCCGCCCGCCCGAGCCGCGGCCCGCCGCCACCGCCTCCCGCGGAGGAGCCCGCAACCACCGCCGCCCGGCTCCCGTGCCTGCGCCGCCTCCCGCTCGCGGCCGAGCCCCTTCGCCGCCCCGGGCGCCATCGCCGGCGCGGCCATCCGCCGCCCCGACCACGCTACTCCAGCGCCGCCCGACCTCACCACGGCCGCCTGCTACCTCCTCGTCGCCGGCGCCCTCTCCGGCCACCGGATCCAGCCCTCCTCCGGCTTCCTCCTTGTTCTCCTTCTCCGGCGACGACAAAAAACTCCGGCGAACTGCTACAGTGATTCCGGCGAGATTCGGATCTGGATCTGGAAGAACACGATTGACTTTTTATCCCCCGAAACCCTAATTTTTGGCAATTTTCATCATGCTATAACTCTGCATCCGTAGCTCCGATTTGTGCATGTAGCATATCAAAATGTTCGACTCGACGAGTACATCATTTCATCTCATTGCATCATTTTCATTTGAGCTCATCTTGTTGCCCGAAATGCTGTTGGAAGAGAGCTATGTGAGGTATTTGTCAGATCTGTTTCAGCAAATGGCATTTTGTCATTTTTGCCATGATTAATGTGTGCATGCTATGACCCTGAGCTCTACATGTATTTTGTTATATGCCATGCCATCTTTACAGTGGTGCTTGCCATGTATTTTTGTGATATTTGTGGTGACTAGCACAAGCTTGCAAAGTAGCGTAATCGGTAATGCTGATTTCAGGGACTTAGAATTTCACTAAGTCCTTGTCCTGATTTTGTTGATATGCCATATGTTCATGTTGTTTACTAGTGATCCGTGCCTCTTTTGAGGATGATCAGTAAGGATGTGTTGTTAACATTGTGGTGCTATATCCATCCATGTCTTTGTTTGCATTTATGGAGCAACCTAGCTTGAGTCAATCGAGCTCTACTTTTTCTATATCATGATCCTGGCAGATTGTTGATATGTTTAGCGATTGTCCCGAGGATGTTGCTATTGATCCGTGCATGCTATGTTGTTGTTCTTGCCATGTCTAGCTTCTATGCCATGTATTCTTGATGGGTGTATGCTTAGTTTGTCATGCCATGCTTTGTAGTGAGTGCATCGATCTCGTAAACATGCCTACTCGTTAACTGTTTTGCATGCTCCAGTTTTTCACTAAGACTGAGATCTGTTTATGCTTTTGCCATGTTCACATGCTTGCAATTGTATTTTCTGATCCCTTTTGGCTCAAGGTCACTATGGGACTTTTGCTAAGTGCTTTGAGTAGCCTCATGCCATGCCTTGCTTTGCCATGTTAAGTTCCTGTAGCATGTAGTTTTCATTTTCTAAAGTGTGCTTCCTGATGATAAATTCCAAACTTGTGTTAATTTCACTAAGTCTGAAACCTGTTATCATTTGCTCTTTTGCCATGCTTGTTTGAACCTATTAGTGGACAAATTAACCGTAGCTCAGTGTTCATCTTTTTTCAAGCATCATGAGTGGATCCCTGCCATGTATTTTGTTGCCATGTTTGAGTGCTGTAGCATATTTAACTTGTTGCATTTAGATGGCTACTTGCTGATTATCGCAGACCGGTGCCATATTTGTTTTGCTTGCCATTTCCAAACCGTGCATCTGATTCCGGTGATCTTTATATCGCTTTCAACCGAAATCACCTCATCTTTCTAGTGGCACTCTTGGATTTCCATGTTGAGGCCAGATTCAATCATTATGTGTCAAATCATGCATATGCACCGCATACCGCATCCTGCATATCATATCATGTTCATGTGTTGGTTGTTTACTATGTTCTGTGCTTCTTTCCGGTGTTGCTTCTTCGGGTTGGTTCCGGTAACTTCGCGTTTGTGAGGACCCGTTCGACTACGTCCATTTGCCTTCTTCATGGACTCATTCTTCTTCCTTGCGGGATCTCAGGCAAGATGACCATACCCTCGAAATCAATTCTATCTTTGCTTGCTAGTTGCTCGCTCTTTTGCTATGCCTATGCTGCGATACCTACCACTTGCTTATCATGCCTCCCATATTGTTGAGCCAAGCCTCTAACCCACCTTGTCCTAGCAAACCGTTGTTTGGCTATGTTACCGCCTTGCTCAGCCCCTCTTATAGCGTTGTTAGTTGCAGGTGAAGATTGGAGTTTGTTCCTTGTTGGAACATGGATATTTTGTTGGGATATCACAATATCTCTTATTTAATTAATGCATCTATATACTTGGTAAAGGGTGGAAGGCTCGGCCTTATGCCTGGTGTTTTGTTCCACTCTTGCCGCCATAGTTTCCGTCATATCGGTGTTATGTTCCCGGATTTTGCGTTCCTTACGCGGTTGGGTTATAATGGGAACCCCTTGACAGTTCGCCTTGAATAAAACTCCTCCAGCAAGGCCCAACATTGGTTTTACCATTTGCCACCTAGCCTTTTTCTTTCCCTTGAGTCGGCCAGCTCAAGGGTCATCTTATTTTAACACCCCCCCCGGGCCAGTGCTTCTCTAAGTGTTGGTCCAAACTGAGCGATGTCCAAGGCTACCAGGGGCAACTCTGGGCTGGCTTACCCGACGTCTTGCTCATCCGGTGTGCCCTGAGAACGAGATATGTGCAGCTCCTATCGGGATTTGTCGGCACATCTGGGTGGCTTTGCTGGTCTTGTTTTACCATTGTCGAAATGTCTTGTAATCAGGATTCCGAGTCTGATCGGGTCTTCCCGCTAGAAGGAATATCCTTCGTTGACCGTGAGAGCTTGTGATGGGCTAAGTTGGGACACCCCTGCAGGGATTTGAACTTTCGAAAGCCGTGCCCGCGGTTATGGGCAGATGGGAATTTGTTAATGTCCGGTTGTAGAAAACCTGAAGTTGATCTTAATTAAAATACATCAACCGCGTGTGTTACCGTGATGGTCTCTTCTCGGCGGAGTCCGGGAAGTGAACACGGTGTTGGAGTTATGTTTGACGTAGGTTGTTCTAGGATCACTTCTTGATCATAGTTGTTCGACCGTGCTTTTTCCTTTCTCTTATCGCTCTCATTTGCGTTGTTAGCCACCAGATATGCTACTCGCTTGCTGCAGCTCCACCTCATACCTTTTCCCTACCTATAAGCTTAAATAGTCTTGATTGCGAGCGTGTAAGATTGCTGAGTCCCCGTGACTCATAGATACTTCCAAAACCAGTTTGCAGGTGCCGATGTTACCGAGCAGGTGACGCAACCAAGCTCAAGGAGGAGCTCGATGAAGATCTTGTCCTTTGTGTTGTTTCGTTCTAGTTGATCAGTAGTGGAGCCTAGTTGGGGTCGATCGGGAATCTGTGTAGCATTTGGGGTAGTCTTCTTTTATTTTGGTTCCGTAGTCGGACCTTGATTGTATCTGATTGATGTAATGCTTTATTCATGTAATTGCGTGAAGATTACCTCACTTGCGACATTGCTTTCAATGCGGTTATGCCTCTAAGTCGTGCTTCGATACATGAGAGATATAGCCGCATCGAGGGCGTTACAACCCTACCGAATACCCACAAACGATCTAGAAGAGATCAAGAAGAAGATTAAGAAGTTGTTGGAGAAAGGTTATATTCGAAGGAGTTCATCACCATGGGGAGCCCCAGTGCTTTTGGTTGAGAAGAAGGATAAGTCTCTAAGAATGGTTGTTGATTATCATGCGTTGAATGGGGTGACAATTAAGAACAAGTACCCCCTGCCGATGATCAATGATTTATTTGACCAATCGATAGGAGCTAAAGTGTTTTCGAAGATCGATTGGCGATCAGGATATCACTAGCTGAAGATTCGAGAGAAGGATATACCTAAGACAGCTTTCACCACAAGGTACGGGCTTTATGAGTATACGGTCATGTCTTTTGGATTGACTAACGCCCCTGCCTATTTCATGAGTATGATGAGCAAGGTGTTCATGGAGTTCTTGGATAAGTTCGTTGTGGTGTTCATTGATGATATCTTGGTATACTCGAAGAGTGAAGAGGAGCACAAGGAACATTTACGTTTAGTTCTCGGGAAGCTCAGGGAACATCAGTTGTATGCCAAGTTCGGCAAATGTGAGTTTTGATTGAAGGAAGTTGGATTCCTTGGACATGTTATATCAGGAGAAGGTATAGCCGTGGATCCCACCAAGGTTCAGTCAGTCACTGAGTGGTTGGCACCCACCTTAGTTGGAGAGATCCGCAGTTTTCTTGGACTCATGGGATACTATTGGAGTTTATTGAGAATTTCTCTAAGATAGCAAAGCCTATGACGGCATTGTTGAAGAAATACACTAAGTTCCATTGGACTAAAGAATGTGAAGCAAGTTTCCAGGAGTTGAAGAAATGTTTGACTACAACCCAGTGCTGATTCTACCGGATATACGCAAGGACTTCCAAGTGTATTGTGATGCTTCACGCTTAGGACTTGGAGGAGTACGAATGCAAGACGGAAGAGTGGTTTTGTATGCCTCACGACAACTGAAACCGCATGAGTTAAATTATGCCACGCATGATTTGGAGTTAGCAGCTATGGTGCACACGCTCAAGACCTGGAGACATTTTCTCATTAGAAACCGTTGCGATGTATACACGGATCACAAGAGTTTGAAGTACATCTTCACACAGAAGGAGCTGAACCTCAGGCAGAGGATATGGTTAGAACTCATAAAGGATTATGATATGAAGCTGCATTATCATCCAGGAAAGGCCAATGTCGTAGCAGATGCTTTGAGCCGTAAGAGTTATGTCAACACCCTCATAAGCGAAGGGATGCCAAAGGAGTTAGCCGAGGATCTTAGGGAACTTCGATTGGAAATAGTTCCTAAAGGGTTTTTGGCAAAGTTGGAGGTTAAATCAACAATATTGGAAAAGATTCGAGAAGCTCAGAAGGATGACAATGATATCACTGAGATAAAGGAGAAGATGAGTGTAGGGAAAGCCAAAGGGTTTCGTGAGGATGAGCACGGCACCTTGTGGTTTGAGGACCGTATATATGTGCCCAATAATGCAGAGATCATGAAGTTGATATTATAGGAAGCTCATGACTCGCCATACTCGATACACCCTGTAAACACCAAGATGTATTTGGATTTGAAGGAGTGTTTCTGGTGGAATGGTATGAAGAAGGATATTGCCAAGTATGTAGCCATCTGTGATGTATGTCAGAGAGTGAAGGCAGAACATCAGAAGCCAGCAGGATTGCTACAACCTATGCCAATACCCGAATGGAAGTGGGATAAGGTTGGCATGGATTTTATCACCGGATGGCCTAGGACCAAATCAGGATATGATTCTACATGGGTAGTAGTTGATCCCTTGACGAAAGTGGCTCACTTTATCCCCGTAAAAACCACGTATACAAGTGCGAAGTTGGCCAAGATATACATGACAAAGATCGTATGTCTGCATGGAGTTCTGAGGACCATCGTGTCAGATAGAGGAACACAGTTTACTTCAAAATTTTGGCATCAGTTGCACCTGACCTTCGGTGCCATACTGGAGTTCAGTACAGCTTTTCATCCGTAGACAGATGGAAAGACTGAGAGAGTCAATCAGATTCTGGAGGACATGTTGAGATCTTGTGCATTAGACTACGGATCTAGTTGGGACGATAATTTACCCTACGTAGAGTTCTCATACAACAACAGCTACCAGGCCAGTTTGAAGATGGCACCATTCGAAGCATTGTATGGGAGAAGATGCAGAACACCGTTGATGTGGGATGAAGTTGGAGACCGCTAGTTGTTTGGACCAGATTTGATTAAGGAATCCGAAGAGAAGGTTAAACTAATTCAAGATAGATTGAAGGTAGCTCAGTCTCGACAAAAGAGTTATGCAGATTCAAAACGCAAGGAGGTAGTCTATGAAATTGGAGACAGAGCGTATCTGCGAGTGTCACCTCTTCGAGGTGTTAAACGTTTTGGTGTTAAGGGGAAATTAGCCCCGAGATTTGTGGGACCGTACCGTGTTCTGGAATGCATGGGAGAAGTTGCCTACAAGTTGGAGTTACCCGAAGGACTGTCAGGAGTACATGATGTGTTTCATGTTTCCCAGTTGAAGAAGTGTCATGCGGAGATGGCCGACATTCCTCTGAGAGATACAGTGCCCCTGGAAGCAATTCAGTTGGACAGTGATTTGATGTATGAGGAGAAGCCTGTCAAGATTCTAGAGTTTGCTAGCCGAGTTACTCGCAGCAAGGTTATTAAATTTTGCAAAGTTCAGTGGAGCCACCATACCGAGGATGAAGCCACCTGGGAACAAGAGGATGATCTTCGCAAAAACCACCCACACCTATTTCCTAGCCAACCCAAATCTTGAGGGTGAGATTCATCTTAAGGGGGGTAGGTTTCTAACATCCCAAATTTTCAATTTGGAATGTTATACGTAGGTCATTAATGCATATCATATTTTATTTGCTTTTCATTTTGTGATCCTCGAAATTCTAAGCAACTCAAGGACCCTCGGAGAGAGTTGGGGATTTCACGGTTTTCATATTTGAATTTTATCAAATATCGAAATGAGGATCAGTTGTTTTATTATTTTTCTCTCCGAAAATATTTCATATTAAAATATATGAGAGGAGATAATATGACTTCTCCAAAATAAGCGAAATATTGGAGGAAAAAATATATTAAAATCAACCTTTTGATTTTATTCGGATTTTATTGCTATTTTTATTTGCATAGGAAAAAATATGCATTTTCAAAAATTGCATTTTAGGCCAAGAAAATGTTCACCTTGTTCTAAATATTCTATTTAGACGGTGAAAATTTGTTTTGGTATTTTTCTAGTTTTTTTATTTTTTTCTAGGATTTCTTTTCGGCGGAATATGTTTAAAAAAAGAGGAAGCCCGCCGGACCAAACTGGGTCGCGGCCCAGCTGGCCCAGCCAGCCCCGCGCCGCCGTCGTCTTCGAGCCGGACTCCTCGAGGGAGTCCGAGCCACCGCCGCCGCCATGGCCTCGCCCCCTCCCGCAAGCCGCCTTCCCTCCCCCTTTAAAAGCCGGACCCGGCCCCCCCTTGGAGCCCCAAGCTGCCACCGCCTCCAGCCCCCGCAAGCCGCGCCGCCAGCCCGCCGCCTCGCGCCGCCGCACGTCGCCGCTTGCTGCCTGCTGCTGCGCCACCGCCAAGCCCTCCCGTGCCGACCTCCGCCAACCCGCGCTACACCCCGCCCTCGCTCGCGTCGCCGCCCGCTCGTGAAAGCCGCCGGAGCCGCGCCGGAGTTCGAATCTCACCGTTTGGTTTTTTCGGTTTATGTAAAAACCGCCGTTTAAAAAAAAACCTAGTTACGTTTTTTAGACCGATTCGTTGGTTTTCTCGGTTTAGTTTATTCAACGGACGTTCGTCCGTACGTTCGTTTTAACGAACGGTTTTCGCCCGTTAGTCACAGACAACGAACGTTCGTTTGTTAGCCTGTTCGTCCATTTTTCTTTTTCTCGGGTTTTTCGTGATTATTTTCGATCGCGATTTCTGATCTGATTTTTGTTTTAGTTTTTCTTTTCGCTCATTTATCGGAATTAGGCGATTCAAGCGCCTAGATCTTTGTCTCGAAGCCCTCTTTCCATTTAACCAACTTGAACAAGATTTTGGTACTTTAAAATTTGACTTTAGTCCAGATCAGTAATCAGATCTTGTTTCTTTTGCATTTTGTGTTTTGTTACTCCGTTTGTTTGATTCTTTTTGCAAACCGGAGTTCTTAAGTTGAAGTTTCTAGTTAGATCTTCTTCTTTGAGTTTTACCCGTGCATCTTTGTTTGATTGCTTATGTATGCTATTGTTTGTCTGCGATAGCACACTCGGAGTGCGAATCATGCTACTACGAGTCTCTAGGTTTCACGGATCATCAGCAAGGCAAGTAACACTGTGATCATACCCCTTTATTACCCAGTTTTTTATGCATTAGTTCCAATCCTCAAACACTGCATGATTAGGATGTGATTAACTTATGGGTTTGGGAAGTAGATGATGAGGTAGAACCTAATACCTGTTTTACTATCAAACCCTTGGGAGTTACCTCTACGTTGCTTATATTGCTATGCTATGCTTGTAGACGTGGTTTGGGTTTGAGTGTATCCATGACAGATGTGAGATTGTTAATTAATGGTTCAACTTAAAGTGGCAACTTTAATACACATCTGGGTGGATTGCTTGTTTGGGCACCTGGAGAATCTAGTGTTGTCCTAGGATATCCCGGAGTACCCGTGTGATCATCCTACGGTCCGCCACCCAGGCTCAAAGGGATCTTAAGAATTACTCATTCTAGAAACTTCCGTGTGCAGCCACAAGCCATTATGGGCTCTGGCATAGTATGAGTAAGTTGTGTGACCTCTTTTAGTGGGCTAGCAGATGTAGAGGGAAAGTAGGTGTAACTGTCCACCCAGAGTAAAGAGTAAATGCTTCTGAAAGACTGTGTCTCGGTCATCCGTTTCTCAAACATCATGTAGTACGAGAAATCCAACGGAGGAGATCGAGTCTTGTGGGGAAAAGTGCACAAACCTCTGCAGAGTGTACAATCTAATCATGGTTAGCCGTGTCCCCTGTTATGGACATCTTGAGTATCTAGTACTTGGATTTTCCTATTGTATCTCATCACTCTAAATTAATTTGTTGGGTTAATGAACTACTTTAATTGGGATTGAGTTGGAGGAACCTTCTCAGTGTTGTTTCAACTACCATGATAGTTAAAATAAAACTTATTCCTTTGTTGTAGGGAAAAATTGGCTTTTTGCAAAAAAACATTATAACCATACAACCTCCACCAGCCAAATATGCATATAGTGTTAGCATTATTTCTGTTCATTGCTCTACTGTGTTACATTGCCAGCATATTCCATGTGCTGACCCGTTTTCGGGCTGCAACATATCACATTGCAGACTTTTCAGACGAGGAGTAAGGTTCGCTAGGTCGTTGCCGTGCAGCTCAGCTATGCTGTTGGAGTTGATGGACTCACTTTATCTTCCAAGCCTTCCGATGTTATCATATTAGATGGCCTTAAGCCATATTTATTGTGATAAGTTCTCTTTTGGATACATTCGATGTAATAAGTGTGTGATTGCTACTCTGTTATAAATCCTTCAAGTACTGTGTGTGTCAACATTACTGATCCAGTGATGACACTGAAGCACAGAGACTTAACCGTTTGAGGTCGGGTCGCTACACCTGGGAAATGCTAGCCAATCCAAAAACGTAAAAGGGAAAGGAAATCTACAAAGAGAAGAAAAAACTAGTGAGGGTGATGGCACCGCTCTAGCCGTAGAAGCGCTGAAGTCGAGCTATGTTCCATGGGTTCAGTTCAAGGTTATTGTCCGTTGGGTTGCAGAGGCGATACGCTCGTCCTGCAAGCACCTCATCAATTATGAAGGGACCCTCCCTTTTAGGTGAGAGCTTATTCTTATGCTTCCCCGGGAGGTGTAAAACGAGTTCGCCCACATTATATGCCTTGGCCTGAACTTCCCTACTTTGGTAGCGTCGGGCCTGCTGTTGATAAAAAGTAGAGTGGGTCCGAGCTATATTGCCTCTCCTTCCAGTGCATCCAGGTCATCCTGCCGATCTATCTCAGCCTCCTTCTCTTCGTACATGCGCACTCTGGGCGCGTCATGGATGAGGTCACAGGGGAGGACTGCTTTTGCCCCGTATACCATAAAAACGGTGTGTATCCCATTGATCGATTAGGGGTGGTGCGCAGGCCCCACAATACAGAGTCAATGGCAGTCAGATTCTTTCAGGGAACGGACCAGTTGGGGTTTAATGCCATTGGCCCGTTCGACCTGTCGATTGGTGTGTGGGTGATATCCGAGGCATAATCGAGCTTAATGCCCATGTTAGCGCACCAGTCCTTTACCTTCTGGGCCATGAAATTGGATCCATTGTCCGTTATTATGATGTATGGGACACCCTAATGGTGGACCACGCCGGATATAAAGTCGATGACCGGTACAGACTCGGCTTAAGTTACTGGGTTTCGCCTCAATCCACTTAGTGAATTTGTCGACCATGACTAGTAGATATTTCTTTTTCTTGGTCCCCCTTTGAGTGGGCCAACCTGAAGGAAATATGACCTAGAGGCAATAATAATGTTGTTATTTATATTTCCTTATATCATGATAAATGTTTATTATTCATGCTAGAATTGTATTAACCGGAAACTTAGTACATGTGTGAATACATAGACAAACAGAGTGTCACTAGTATGCCTCTACCTGACTAGCTCGTTGATCAAAGATGTTTAAGTTTCCTAGCCATGGACAAAGAGTTGTCATTTTATAAACGGGATCAAATCATTAGAGAATGTTGTGATTGACTTGACCCATCCGTTAGCTTAGCACTTTGATCATTTAGTTTACTGCTATTGCTTTCTCCATAACTTATACATGCTCCTATGACTATGAGATTATGCAACTCCCGAATACCGGAGGAACACTTAGTGTGCTATCAAACATCACAACATAACTGGGTGACTATAAAGATGCTATACAAGTGTCTCCGATGGTGTTTGTTGAGTTGGCATAGATCGAGATTAGGATTTGTCACTCCATGTATCGGAGAGGTAGCTCTAGGCCCTCTCGGTAATGCGCATCACTATAAGCCTTGCAAGCAATGTAACTAATGAGTTAGTTACAGGATGTAGCATTACGGAACGAGTAAAGAGACTTGCCGGAAAGGAGATTGAACTAGGTATTAAGATACCGACGATCGAATCTCAAGCAAGTGACATACCAATGACAAAGGGAACAACATATGTTGTTATGCAATTTGACCGATAAAGAACTTCGTAGAATATGTAGGAACCAATATGAGCATCCATGTTCCGCTATTGGTTATTTACCGGAGATGAGTCTCGGTCATTTCTACATAGTTCTTGAACCCGCAGGGTCCGCACGCTTAACGTTCGGTGACGATCGGTATTATGAGTTTATGTGTTTTGATGTAACGAAGGTAGTTCGGAGTCCCGGATGTGATCACGGACATGACGAGGAGTCTCATAATGGTCGAGACATAAAGATTTATATATTGGAAGCCTATGGTTGGACATCGGAATGGTTCTGGATGAGTTCGGGCATTTACCGGAGTACCGAGAGGTTACCGAAACCCCCCGGGGAGTATATGGGCCTTAGGTCCTTAGTGGTAAAGAGGAGAGGAAGGGAAAGGTGGAGGGTGCCCCCTAGCCCAATCCGAATTGGGTGGGCGGCCGGCCACCCTTCCTTCCTTCTCTCTTCTCTCCTACTCCTACTAGGGAAAGGGGGAATCCTACTCCCAGTGGGAGTAGGACTCCCCCTAGGGCGCGCCATAGAGAGGGACGGCCCTCCCCTCCTCCACTCCTTTATATACGGGGGAGGGGGCACCCCATAGACATACAAGTTGATCTCTTAGAGGTGTGCGGTGCCCCCCTCCACAGATTTCCACCATGGTCATATCGTTGTAGTGCTTAGGCGAAGCCCTACGTCGGTAACTTCATCATCACCGTCATCACGCCTTTGTGCTAACGAAGCTCTTCCCCGACACTCAGCTGGATCTAGAGTTCATGGGACGTCACTGACCTGAACGGAGAAGCCCGGTGGGTCAAAGCCCACAGATGAGCGTGGCAGAAGCAGGACCACAGGCAGCTCGCAGCGGCGATTCTGGATGCAACACCCGTAAGACAATGGGCCGGTGGTTTAAAGTGGCACTATGGTGACTTAGAGCAGAGGCGCGGGTGCTTGGTAATGAAGGCGACGACCGTGGCCATGGAAGATCGAAAACCACGGTCTAGAGGCGAGGTGAACCAGCAGGTCGACGGAGGTGGCGCCGAGGAGCACTAAAACGGGGTGACTCATGGAGGAGTGGCAAGGTGGTTACACTATAGTGGCGGGTCGAAGACGAATGCGGCGGCTCAGTGAGGGACAGCCGATTCGAGGCACACTGAGGCGGCCTGCCGGCGAGGCGCGGCTGAGCCAGCGTCAGGTTGAAGAGGAACGGGCGGTTGAATGCTTGACGTGGAGTACCCGAAGTGGCAGGAAGAGCCACAATGGAGGAAGTAGATTCAATGGCGAAGGTGAGCCGGCATGGGCGTGCTCAGAGACGGGTCATGGCCAAGCAGCTCCAGGCGGCACCGTAGCAGAGGCGGGTTAAGGCCAAGGCAATTTGACGAGGCTGCAACCGTGGAAATGGGAGGCCACGGCCACGATGGCAGAGGTAACTCGCTGCGGCACTGCTCCAAGGTGGGGGCGGTTCGCCCACGGCAGATCATGATGGCTCAAAGCAGCAGAGGCGGTGCCCGCGTGTCGACAACGGTGGCAGGCCTCTTAGCACGGGATCGATGGAAATAGAAGGTGACCTGGCGCAGTGGCGGTTCATAAGTGCAGCGGCGGCGGTGGCAGGGCCCAGGCCGGCCTAACGGTTTAGAGGTGAATCACTATGGCGGTTCAGCATCGCAGGCTGGTGATGTAGTGAGTCATAACAACGGTGGAGGTGACCCGGCTGGGGCGATTCATAAACCGGCCGCGGGCAGCGTGAGTCAGCCAGAGGCAAAGGCCGCAGCAGTAAAGGCATCTAGCGGCTAAAGGCGCGGGCAACGAGTAAGGATGCGGTAGCAGCAGCGGCTCGACACAACGGCCCAAGATGACCACTTTGAAACAGAGGTAAGGCCAAACTGGGGTTAGCAGCTTCTACACTCGAAGTGGCGTTGTGTGATGACGGTTGTAGTTTCCATCTCCAGTAGATTTGATTGATTCTCTGGGCTCAAACCTGAAGCATGGTCGCAATCTGCACTGTCTTTTGTTTGATCTCAGAGAGCCATATCAATTTAACTCCTGCAGGATTTGTACGGTACAAAGAGCAGGAGCCCCAACGTATTTAACCCTCTGTATTGTACGCGCGCGGGAAAACATATAGTCTGATCTAGCCGTTGTAAAACTTTGCAGTGGAATTCCTGAAGAATCTTTGACCCGGTGACTTGCTGTGCTGTATGAAGGCGAAAACTTCAACTCGTCTCAATCTAGTCTGGCACATGCTTTCTCAACGAGGTGGCTTGGTATGGCCACAGGAGCAGTGAGCCGACGAAGCGGGGGACCACGATGGCGGTTTGAGGCAAGGCGGCCGTGAGCGACTTGCAGCAGATATAAGCAGCATGGTGAAAGCGGAGAGCGGCAGCGCCGGCTCGGCCACGGCGGCTTGTTGCAGTAGAGGACGGTAGAGACGAGCCGGTGTTGGAGTACAGTAGCCAGCGCGCCTCGGCGGGTTAACGGCGCAGGCAAACCAGGCGGGTCCACGGCAAAGGCGAGCTGCTGGCTTGGAGTTACCCCAGAAGCGAGGTAAGGCCGCAGTAGTGGCATGCCGTCAACTCAGAGGTAGCTCAGAGCGGTTCGGAGATGGCTTGGCAACTTAGCAGAACGACGCTTGGAGCGGTGGGTTAAAGCCATGTCGGGTTGACCGGGGCGGCGTCTTGACAAGGCAGAGGTGGGTCGCGGCGAACCTCGGCAGAAGAGCAGACCGGCCCTGAGACAAGGTAGGCCCGGCTCGGAACGGCTTCGGGTGTAACTTGACGCACCACAACAGGGGCGACTTAGCAAAAAACGGCACCGACCACTAGTTAAAAACCATCTTGACTCCACGCGTGACTCAACAAGTAGTAGTAATTAGCTCTTTTTGGCAGCGATTTAGAGGCCGAGTCATGGTTGGTTTGACTCCGCTGTCACTTATGTCAGCGACCGTAGCAAATATTGATGCCTTCGGTTTAGAAGGATCACCGGATCCTCAGTGACTTAACCCTACTTTCCCTTGAACTCAAAACCTCGCCCGGGCATTAGATCCAACAGCTGTTTAGACTGATAAACTCAAAACTGATGCAAATCTTTCCAAGCCGGTTTCTCTTCATCTGGAAAATTATGAACTTCTCGATCCCTGAGAAAAGATCCCTCCAAGAACTCATCACCACCGTGCGCAGGCCCCACGGTGGGCGCCAACTGTCGTGGAATAGTCACGGCAGATGTCCTAGTGTGAGGACTTAGTCGTGAGGCCAACGCATCTATGTGGTAGCTTGAGAGGGGTTGATTGGAATCGAGAGACGCAACACAAGACAAGGATTTAGACAGCTTCGGGCCCCGGGAAACATCATCCGGTAACGACCCTACATGCTGTTTGTGGTTAGGTCTTATTATCATTATGAGGGAGTCGCCGTAAACCGGCTCTCCTAGTTATGTCTAGCCTTAAGATTCTCCTCTCTTCTCTTGGGGTGCCCT
Source organism: Triticum urartu (assembly GCF_056163025.1). Lineage (NCBI taxonomy): Eukaryota > Viridiplantae > Streptophyta > Magnoliopsida > Poales > Poaceae > Triticum > Triticum urartu. The sequence goes on along the minus strand of NC_141874.1, from coordinate 361,894,415 downwards.
GCCCCTCCTTATATAAGTTGAAGGGGCGGGTCACATGTAGAGTCCATCTCGGACTAAGACTTAAACTATTCAGACTTCTCTTCATGGGCTTCTTAACATCTTGGGCTTCTTATCGTCTCGGGCTTATTAACTCCAAGCGACTCTGTCTGCTAGGTTATGACTGTCTGCCGGGTTACCATCTGACTTACCATCTGACTTATCATCTGTTGGGTTATGATCTGACTTAACATCTGCCGGGTTATGATCTGACTTAACATCTGCCGGTTTATGATCGAACTTAACATCTGCCTTATCATCTACCTTAACATCTGCCGGGTTACGATCTGACTTAACATCTACCGGTTTATGATCTGACTTAACATCTGCCTTAACATCTACTGGGTTATGATCTGACTTAACTGTCCCAGCTGGGTCATAACTTCCTCCGGGTCATATTGTGGGGTATATCCCTGACAGTGGTAGTTGTTTTGATCTTGCTGAAAAAACAGAAACTTTTGTGCCCAGGAAAATAATTTTCATTTGTTACAGAAGCGTGATTTTAATCTGATTCTTTTTGCACAAGATTGGTACACAAATTTCCCAGGTTTTCCTAATTTTTCAGAATTTTTGGAGTTACAGAAGTATTCTAGAGTTACTGATTACTTCAGGCTGTTCTGTTTTTGACAGATTCTATTTTCTATATGTTGTTTGCTTATTTTGATGAATCTGTGGGTAGTATCGGGGGGTATGAACCATGGAAAAGTCGGAATATAGTAGATATTACACCAATATAAATGAAGAATGATTTCACAACATAACCAAAAGTGGTGATTTATTTTCTTATACTAACGGAACTTATGAGATTTTCTGTTGAGTTTGTGTTGTGAAGTTTTCAAGTTTTGGGTAAGGATTTGATGGACTATGGAATAAGGAGTGGCAAGAGCCTAAGCTTGGGGATGCCCAAGGCACCCAAAGGTAATATTCAAGGACAAACAAGAGCCTAAGCTTGGGGATGCCCCGGAAGGCATCCCCTCTTTCGTCTTCGTCTATCAGTAACTTTACTTGAGGCTATATTTTTATTCACCACATGGTATGTGTTTTGCTTGGAGCGTCTTGTATTATATGAGTCTTTACTTTTTAGTTTGCCACAATAATCCTTGTTGTACACACCTTTTGAGAGGGACACACATGAATCGTGATTTATTAGAATACTCTATGTGCTTCACTTATATCTTTTCAGCTAGGCAATTTTGCTCTAGTGCTTCACTTATATCTTTTTAGAGCACTGATACGTCTCCAATGTATCTATAATTTATGAAGTATTCATGCTGTTATTTTATCATTCTTGGATGTTTTACAATCATTTTTAGTAACTTTATATCATTTTTTGGGACTAACCTATTGACCCAGTGCCCAGTGCCAGTTGTTGTTTTTTGCTTGTTTTTTACATTGCAGGAAATCAATATCAAAGGGAGTCCAAACACTGCGAAACTTTTTGTGGATTTTTTGGACCAGAAGACCAACAGTGGGCCAAAGAAGCACCTGGGTGGTGCCCCAAGGGGGGCACAACCCACCAGGGCGCGTCTGGGGGCCCAGGCGCGCCCAGGTGGGTTGTGCCCACCTCGGTGGACTCCCGCACCCCTTCTTTGCATTATAAACTCCCAAATATTCCGAAACCATTCGGGGTTAACCTAGATCAGAAGTTCCACTGCCGCAGGGCTCCATAGCCACCGAAAACCAAGCTAGACCCGTTCTGGCACCCTGCCAGAGGGGGGAATCATCTCCGGTGGCCATCTTCACAATCCCGGCGGCCACCACGATGAGGAGGGAGTAGTCCACCCTCGGGGCTGAGGGTTTGTACCAGTAGCTATGTGATTAATCTCTCTCTCGTGATCCATATCATGGGCTTTGTTAATATAGTCGGACCATATGATGTTTCTCCCCTGTACACTATTGTTGTGATGAATTGAATCTTTACCCTTTGAAGTTTTGTGATGTCGGATTGAATGTTCATATTTGAGAACACATGATGTATGTCTTACGGTATGAATACTTGAGGTGACAATGGGGTATCATATTGATTCACTTGATATACATTATGGAACTCAAGTTGCGGATTCTCGCGCTGATATTGGGGTAATCTATCCATAGGGGTTGATGCACGTTTTTATTATCTTTTCTCTGATAGAAACTTTGGGGTCTCTTTGTAGTTCTTTGTGTGGATTGAGTATTATGAATATGAATATGCTTTGGTGTTATTCTAGTATGAACTCTAGGATAGATCGAACGGAAAAAATAGCTTTGCGATATTTTGGTACGAACTCTTGAATAGATTGAGCGGAAAGAATAGCTTTGAGGTGGTCTCGTACCCTACCAACAATTTCTATCTTTTTTTGTCCGCTAATAGGAACTCGGGAGTGATTCTTTGTTGCACTTTGAGGGATAATCATATGATCCAACTATGTTAGCACTATTGGGAGATTGCACTAGTGAAAGTACAGACTCTAGTCCTTGTTTTTAAGCATTGCAATACCGTTTTTGTGCCCGTTTACTATTTGTTACCTTGCTATTTTTATTTATTCAGATTATAAAAATATATTTGACCATCAATATTACACTTTTATCACCATATCTTCGCCGAACTAGTGCACCTATACAATTTGCCATTGTATTGGGTGTGTTGGGGACACAAGAGATTTCTTCTATTTGATTGCAGGGTTGTTTGTGAGAGACTATCTTCATCCTACACATCTCACGGATTGATAAACCTTAGGTCATCCACTTGAGGGAAAATTGCTACTGTCCTACAAAACTCTACGCTTGGAGGCCCAACACGTGTCTACAATAATAAAGTTGCGTAGTAGACATCAAGCTCTTTTCTAGCACCGTTGCCGGGGAGGTGAGTGCTTGAAGGTATAGCTTTAGATCTTGCAATTGAATATTTTAGTTTCTTTTTTTATCACTAGTTTTGTTTATAAAAAGAAAACTACAAAAAATGGAATTGAGGTTGCATCATATTATTAATCATCTTTATAACATCTTTCTTGAAAATGATGGTTCAGAAAATTGTGCTCAATTGTTAGAAGAAGAAGTCAATAAAATGTTTGGCACAAAATATTTGAATGATGAGCATGATTGCAATGTTGTTAGTATAAATTCTTTGAATATCCAAAATGCTAATGTTGATTGCACAAGTCATGACAAAAATGTTTCTTATAAGCATGTCAAATTTTGCGGAGTGAATTGGGAATGCATTTGCACACCAGAAAGGGAAGATAGATTTTGTAAGAAGCATAAATATTTAGAAATGAAAAGTTGCAAGAGAGGCTAGATGGTTGTGCTGAAAGATGTAATTTTTTCGCCATCCTTGTGAACTTTGCAATGAATGTGGTCATTTAAATATCCAATTCAATTTGTTTCAATTAAATCGTGTCCAAAAATTGTGATAACTTGATTTCCCTTGAGCATCATAAAGAGCTTAGTCTTCTTTTGGGGTATGAAGAAATGAAACATATAACTAAGGGTTTCCCAAATCCCAAGAGATTTCTTGATTTTGATCTAGAGGAAATTTATATGTCTTGTACGGTAAATTGCATTGAGAATCCTTATATTGCCAACTATCTAAAGACAAGAAAACAAATAGAATATGAAGAGAGTACTAATGAAAGGGAAAATATTTCCCAATACCTTCCTAGTGTTTATTATGATGAATCAGGTAATGAGGAGGAGCTTCCTATCCAATCAATCTCTTCAACAAGAAGCTTGAAAGAATTAATTAAACCCACACATGATGTGGTGAAGAAGAAGAAAAGAAGAAAGATTAAAGGTAAAAAGGTATCTCTCCCAAATAATGTTGCTCCTATCACCATTGTGCCTCATGAAAGTGAATCAAATATGTTGATGGAGGATGATGATATTGAGTATGATTTTGTGATACCTACTACTTGTTGTAATGATTATGATTGGGAAGACAACGATATCCCTTATGATCTTGAAAATCTATTTAGCACTTGCTTGGAAGAATATGATAATAATGTTTGCTATACTATTGGTGCCATTCATGCTATTGATAAGAATGGTTGTGATGACATGCAAAACCACAAGCTTGGGGATGCTATGTTTAATGAGTATGATATGTTTGAAGATTTATTTACTGAAAATAATGCTTGTCCTAAGCTTGGGGATGCTTTGCTTAATGAATATGATCCTTTGATTCCTTCTACTTTCGATAAGAAAATTTATTATGATGATAGCATGCCTCCTATTTATGATGATTACATTGATAAAAGTGGGTTTGGAGTCAACTCTAGGTAGTAGTGATCCCACTATTTTGGAGGGTGTTGAATCTTATTACAATATTGATGAAAGTGGATTTGGAGAGGTCATGACTCTATTTAGTGATACATCCACTATTTTGAAAGAGGTTTCAATTGACTTTTACAATGAAGTTGCTATCTATGATGATTATTATGATGACATCTATGCCATAAAGAGTGATAAATCTTCTATGTTTGAGCATCATGAAAAGTGTGCTGTATGTGATAGTTATATTGTTGAATCCATTCATGATGTTTCTAAAAATTATTATGAGGAAGGAACTTATGCTCTTACATATCTCAATAATATCAAGTTTCTTCTCTATGTGTTGATTGTTTTGAAGTTGCACTTGTTTTGCCTTCCCATCCTAGTTGATTCTTGTTCCCATAAGTTGTTTGCTCACAAAATCTCTATGCATAGGAAGTGGGTTAGACATAAATGTGCTACTTATATGCTTCATGATGCTCTCTTCATGTTTGAATTCTTATTTTTTATGCGAGCATCATTGAAATCATCATGCCTAGCTTAAAAGGCATTAAAGAAAAGCGCTTGTTGGGAGACAACCCAACACTTTTACCTACTGTTTTTGTGTGTTCACATTATTATGCTACCGTATTTATCATGTTTTATTGCTTTCGTTTCAATAAAGTGCCAAGTAAAGCCTTTAGGATCATGTTGGGTGATAATTGCTTTGATCTTGCTGAAAAACAGAAATGTTTGCGCTCACGAAAATAATTCTAGTTTTTAACCTAAGAGCGCTTTTGAGTTTATTATTTTTGTAGAAGATTAATATACAAATTTCTCACGTGGTCCTACTTTTTTAGAATTGTTGGAGAAGTGGAAGTATGGTTGGAGTTCAGATTACTACAAACTGTTCTATTTTTGACAGATTCTGTTTTCAATGCATAGTTTGCTTGTTTTCTAGTTTCTATGGCTTATATTGCTCAATACAAATTGTGGAAATGCGAAAAATGCTCTTTAGAGCTTGGGCTCCATGGAGCCCGAGTTTGACTTGGTCGAAATTCAAACTTTCACGTTTCAATTTTTTTTTGAAAAAAATTACACACATACTTAGAGACATAAAGCATATGTGTGTAAATTTTCAGGACGAAACACATTAAAATGAGTTCTACACAAAAAGAACAAATCTAAGGCTTTTTAGTAGATGCACTATTCATCCTCAAAGTCCATGAATTTGTCTTTTTTACACAGATCGCATTTTAGGATATTTCATTCTTAAATTTTACAGACATACACATAATATCCTTGTTTACTCGTATGATTTTTTTTCCAGATTTTATTGAAATTGAAAAGTGCGAATTTTGAATTTTTCAAAAAATCTGGCATCCATGGAGGCCGAGCTCCAAAAGGCCCTACTCGTGGAAATGATATGATATAGTAGGCATTGTGTGAGAATAATTATCAATCTTGTCTTTGGCAGTACCAAAAGTGGAATGGTTTGCTCTTTATCATACTAACCTATCTCACAAAGTTCCTTAAAGTTTTGTGTGATTGAAGTTTTCAAGTTTTGGGTGAGATGTCGATATGAGTAGAATAAGGAGTGACGAGACTCTAACCTTGGGGATGCCCAAGGCACCCCAAGGTAATATTCAAGGAAGATCCAAGCAACTAAGCTTGGGGATGCCTCGGAAAGCATCCCGTCTTTCGTTTCCAACATTATCGGTAACCTCACTTGGAGCTATGTTTTCATTCATCACATGATATGTGTTTTTCTTGGAGCGTCATTTTCTTTTGCTAGGATTTGCTTGATGTTATTTAGAATAATATTTTGCATCTTTCTTTTCAATAAAAATATCAAGTATAGCCTTTGCCATTCTTATTTTGCAAGTCTACTTGTTGCTGTTTCAAAACAGAAAGTTTATCGATGTTGCAAAAATTCCCTAGAAAATTCAGAATGTGATAAAATGTTGATTTTTTTTTTGCAAAATGAGCTCTGATAAATTTCTACAGTTTGGCAAATGTTCATAACTTTTGGAGTTAGGGAAGTACTGATACTCTTGCAATCTTTACAGACTATACTATTTTAGCAGATTGTTGTTATGTTTGCATTGTTTGCATATGTTTGCTTTTTTAATGATTCTATTTGAGGATAGGAGTATTAAATATGCAGAGGCATTTAGTATGCAACATTGAATAATAATTTTAGTGGTTTGCTACAGTAGAGTATGATAAGGTTCTTGCATTGGTTTATACTAACTTATCTCACAAGTTCTTGTTGAGTTTTGTGTGGATGAAGCTTTCGAGATTTAGGAAAACCGTGATATGGGAGGAACTAAGGAGACACAAAAGCTCAAGCTTGGGGATGCCCAAGGCATCCCAAGATAATATTTCAAGAAGTCTCAAGCATCTAAGCTTGGGTATGCCCCGGTAGGCATCCCACCTTTTTTCTTCAACAATTATCGGTTAGTATTGGTTGAGCCTAAGTTTTTGCTTCTTCACCTGTTGTGTGCTATCCTTGGATTGATATTTTATTTTTTTTGCTTGCTGTTTTAATAAAGTACTTAGATTTTAAAGTTTTTAAATAAAATAGAGTCCTCAAATAGTTGTCAGGGAGGCTAAGTAAGCGGCATTCACATCTCGTCAATGAAGCTCTTTTCTATAAAATTGCTCTTGTGCTTCACTTATATCCTATGAGTAAATTGTTGAATAAATTGAATGTCATGAAGTTGAAATCATATCATGCCTAGTGGTAGCTGAACATTGTGTTTAAAAGTGAAATGTTTTGAGGCTTGACAATCACAATATTGTTCATACAAGCAATTCACGAATAATTAGTATAAGGAAGAGAACTTTCACATATAAATACACTATCATGGAAATCTTTTGTGATTGTGAGCCCCCATCAAAATATTATATGCCAAAATTGTTGACGTTGGACACGGAATACAACGTAATGATTTATGTTTGTTCATATCCATATAGAATTTATATTGTCATAGATCGTTCAACATGTGGTGCTTGCCCCCCATCTTTGCTAGCCAAAAATTCCACACCAAGTAGAGATACTACTTGTGCATCCAAAAACCCTTAAACCCAAATCTTATTTTCAAGAGTCCACCATACCTACCTAAGGATTGAGCAAGATCCTTTAAGTAAGTTGTCATCGGTGCAATAAGGCAATAGAAATTGCTTCTAAAAGTGTGAGAGAAAATTGAGCATTGTACGAACTTGTGATGGCAAAAGCGACGGACTGCATAATAAAGGTTGCTATCATAAGGGGCAATACAACGTGACGTTCTTTTGCACTAAGGGGTTGAGCATACAAACAAATAAGCGCATGGCAACCTCTGCTTACCTCTGCGAAGGGCCTATCTTTTACTTTTCAGTATTTACTTTTATGCAAAGAGTCAAAGTTTTTCTCTCTATTCCCTTTTATTTTTCTCCTTTGGCAAGCATCATGTGGTGAGGAAAGATCTAGGCACATATGTCCAGTTGAATATGGGTAGCATCAGTTATCATTGTTGACATCACCCTTGAGGTGAATACGTTGGGAGATAAAACAATAAGCCTCTATCTTCTATGTGTCCTGTTGAAACGCTTTGATCATGTGTACGCAGCGAGTGTTAGCAATCATAGAAGACTATATGATGGTTGAGTATGTGGAGCTCTTACTTAAACTCTGTTGAATAAGTTGAATTGCAATTGCTTGGTGACTAAGAACATAGGTTGTTGGGTTTCAAGAGAATTCATTGTTTGAACCTTAACAGGTGAATTGGTTGCCACTATAACATGAGAAGTTTTATAAGAAAGAATTGTTGTTATGATGCTAGGAAAAGTGATTGAAATTATCATTGATTAAACTTGTGCACTTTCCTAGCATTCACACTTCGTAAATTATTTGTTTTATCATTTACCTACTCGAGGATGAGTAGGAATTAACCTTGGGGATGCTGATACGTCTTCAACTTATCTATAATTTATTAAGTATTCATGCTGTTATTTTATCATTCTTGGATGTTTTACAATCATTTTATAGCAACTTTATATCATTTTTGGGACTAACCTTTGGAGGGTAGGACAAAAGATGTCATGCAAGTTCTTTTCCATAAGCACGTACGACTATGTTCGGAATACATGCCTACATTATATCAATGAACTGGAGCTAGTTCTATGTCACCCTAGGTTATGACTGTTACATGATGAACCGCATCTGGCAGAATTCTCCATCACTGATCCATTGCCTACGAGCTTTCCATATATGATTCTTCGCTTATTTACTTTCCCGTTGCTATTGCTATCATCACTACAAAATACCAAAAACATATTTATCAGATCTATTTCAGCAAATGGCATTTTGTCATTTTTGCCATGATTAATGTGTGCATGCTATGACCCTGAGCTATACATGTATTTTGTTATATGCCATGACATCTTTATAGTGGTGCTTGCCATGTATTTTTGTGATATTTGTGGTGACTAGCACAAGCTTGCAAAGTAGCGTAATTGGTAATGCTGATTTCAGGGACTTAGAATTTCACTAAGTCCTTGTCCTGATTTTGTTGATGTGCCATATGTTCATGTTGTTTACTAGTGATCCGTGCCTCTTTTGAGGATGATCAGTAAGGATGTGTTGTTAACATTGTGGTGCTATATCCATCCATGTCTTTGTTTGCATTTATGGAGCAACCTAGCTTGAGTCAATCGAGCTCTACTTTTGCTATATAGTGATCATGGCAGATTGTTGATATGTTTAGCGTTTGTGCCGAGGATGTTGCTATTGATCCGTGCATGCTATGTTGTTGTTCTTGCCTTGTCTAGCTTCTATGCCATGTATTCTTGATGGGTGTATGCTTAGTTTGTCATGCCATGCTTTGTAGTGAGTGCATCGAGCTCGTAAACATGCCTACTTGTTAACTGTTTTGCATGCTCCAGTTTTTCACTAAGACTGAGATCTGTTTATGCTTTTGCCATGTTCACATGCTTGCAATTGTATTTTCTGATCCCTTTTGGCTCAAGGTCACTAAGGGACTATTGCTAAGTGCTTTGAGTAGCCTCATGCCATGCCTTGCTTTGCCATGTTACGTTCCTGTAGCATGTAGTTTTCATGTTCTAAAGTGTGCTTCCTGATGATAAATTCCAAACTTGTGTTAATTTCACTAAGTCTGAAACCTGTTATCATTTGCTCTTTTGCCATGCTTGTTTGAACCTGTTAGTGGATAAATTAGCCGTAGCTCAGTGTTCATCTTTTGTCAAGCATCATGAGTGGATCCCTGCCATGTATTTTGTTGCCATGTTTGAGTGCTGTAGCATATTTAACTTGTTGCATTTAGATGGCTACTTGCTGATTATCGCAGACCGGTGCCATATTTGTTTTGCTTGCCATTTCCAAACCGTGCATCCGATTGCGGTGATCTTTATATCGCTTTCAACCGAAATCACCTCATCTTTCTAGTGGCACTCTTGGATTTCCATGTTGAGGCCAGATTCAATCATTCTCTATCAAATCATGCATATGCACCGCATACCGCATCCCGCATATCATATCATGTCCATCTGTTGGTTGTTTACTATGTTGTGTGCTTCTTTCCGGTGTTGCTTCTTCGGGTTGGTTCCGGTAACGTCGCGTTTGTGAGGACCCGTTCGACTACGTCTGTTTGCCTTCTTCATGGACTCATTCTTCTTCCTTATGGGATCTCAGGCAAGATGACCATACCCTCGAAATCACTTCTATCTTTGCTTGCTAGTTGCTCGCTCTTTTTCTATGCCTATGCTGCGATACCTACCACTTGCTTACCATGCCTCCCATATTGTTGAGCCAAGCCTCTAACCCACCTTGTCCTAGCAAACCGTTGTTTGGCTATGTTACCGCTTTGCTCAGCCCCTCTTATAGCGTTGTTAGTTGCAGGTGAAGATTGGAGTTTGTTCCTTGTTGGAACATGGATATTTTGTTGGGATATCACAATATCTCTTATTTAATTAATGCATCTATATACTTGGTAAAGGGTGGAAGGCTCGGCCTTATGCCTGGTGTTTTGTTCCACTTTTGCCGCCATAGTTTCCGTCATATCGGTGTTATGTTCCCGGATTTTGCGTTCCTTACACGGTTGGGTTATAATGGGAACCCCTTGACAGTTCGCCTTGAATAAAACTCCTCCAGCAAGGCCCAACATTGGTTTTACCATTTGCCACCTAGCCTTTTTCTTTCCCTTGAGTCGACCAGCTGAAGGGTCATCTTATTTTAACCCCCCTTGGCCAGTGCTTCTCTAAGTGTTGGTCCAAACTGAGCGATGTCCGAGGCTACCAGGGGCAACTCTGGGCTGGCTTACCCGACGTCTTGCTCATCCGGTGTGCCCTGAGAACGAGATATGTGCAGCTCCTATCGGGATTTGTCGGCACATCTGGGTGGCTTTGCTGGTCTTGTTTTACCATTGTCGAAATGTCTTGTAACCGGGATTCCGAGTCTGATCGGGTCTTCCCGCTAGAAGGAATATCCTTCGTTGACCGTGAGAGCTTGTGATGGGATAAGTTAGGACACCCCTACAGGGATTTGAACTTTCGAAAGCCGTGCCCATGGTTATGGGAAGATGGGAATTTGTTAATGTCCGGTTGTAGAAAACCGGAAGTTGATCTTAATTAACATACATCAACCGCGTGTGTTACCGTGATGGTCTCTTCTCGGCGGAGTCCGGGAAGTGCACATGGTGTTGGAGTTATGTTTGACGTAGGTTGTTCTAGGATCACTTCTTGATCATAGTTGTTCGACCGTGCTTTTGCCTTTCTCTTCTCGCTCTCATTTGCGTTGTTAGCCACCAGATATGCTAGTCGCTTGCTGCAGCTCCACCTCATACCTTTTCCCTACCTATAAGCTTAAATAGTCTTGATTGCGAGGGTGTAAGATTGCTGAGTCCCCGTGACTCACAGATACTTCCAAAACCAGTTTGCAGGTGCCGATGTTACCGAGCAGGTGACGCAACCAAGCTCAAGGAGGAGCTCGATGAAGATCTTGTCCTTTGTGTTGTTTCGTTCTAGTTGATCAGTAGTGGAGCCCAGTTGGGGTCGATCGGGAATCTGTGTAGCATTTGGGGTAGTCTTCTTTTATTTTGGTTCCGTAGTCGGACCTTGATTGTATATGATTGATGTAATGCTTTATTCATGTAATTGTGTGAAGTGGCGATTGTAAGCCAACTATGTATCTCTTTCCCTTATGTATTACATGGGTTGCGTGAAGATTACCTCACTTGCGACATTGCTTTCAATGCGGTTATGCCTCTAAGTCGTGCTTCGACACGTGAGAGATATAGCCGCATCAAGGGCGTTACAACCCTACCGAATGCCCACAAACGATCTAGAAGAGATCAAGAAGAAGATTAAGAAGTTGTGGGAGAAAGGTTATATTCGAAGGAGTTCATCACCATGGGGAGCCCCAGTGCTTTTGGTTGAGAAGAAGGATAAGTTTCTAAGAATGGTTGTTGATTATCATGCGTTGAATGGGGTGACAATTAAGAACAAGTACCCCCTGCCGATGATCAATGATTTATTTGACCAGTCGACAGGAGCTAAAGTGTTTTCGAAGATCGATTGGCGATCAGGATATCACTAGCTGAAGATTCGAGAGAAGGATATACCTAAGACAGCTTTCACCACAAGGTACGGGCTTTATGAGTATACGGTCATGTCTTTTGGATTGACTAACGCCCCTGCCTATTTCATGAGTATGATGAGCAAGGTGTTCATGGAGTTCTTGGATAAGTTCGTTGTGGTGTTCATTGATGATATCTTGGTATACTCGAAGAGTGAAGAGGAGCACAAGGAACATTTACGTTTAGTTCTCGGGAAGCTCAGGGAACATCAGTTGTATGCCAAGTTCAGCAAATGTGAGTTTTGATTGAAGGAAGTTGGATTCCTTGGACATGTTATATCAGGAGAAGGTATAGCCGTGGATCCCACCAAGGTTCAGTCAGTCACTGAGTGGTTGGCACCCACCTCAGTTGGAGAGATCCTCAGTTTTCTTGGACTCACGGGATACTATTGGAGTTTATTGAGAATTTCTCTAAGATAGCAAAGCCTATGACGGCATTGTTGAAGAAATACACTAAGTTCCATTGGACTAAAGAATGTGAAGCAAGTTTCCAGGAGTTGAAGAAACATTTGACTACAACCCTAGTGCTGATTCTGCCGGATATACGCAAGGACTTCCAAGTGTATTGCGATGCTTCACGCTTAGGACTTGGAGGAGTACGAATGCAAGACGGAAGAGTGGTTTTGTATGCCTCACGACAACTGAAACCGCATGAGTTAAATTATGCCACGCATGATTTGGAGTTAGCAGCTGTGGTGCACTCGCTCAAGACCTGGAGACATTTTCTCATTAGAAACCGTTGCGATGTATAAACGGATCACAAGAGTTCGAAGTACATCTTCACATAGAAGGAGCTGAACCTCAGGCAGAGGATATGGTTAGAACTCATAAAGGATTATGATATGAAGCTCCATTATCATCCAGGAAAGGCCAATGTCGTAGCAGATGCTTTGAGCCGTAAGAGTTATGTCAACACCCTCGTAAGCGAAGGGATGCAAAAGGAGTTAGCCGAGGATCTTAGGGAACTTCGATTGGAAATAGTTCCTAAACGGTTTTTGGCAAAGTTGGAGGTTAAATCAACACTATTGGAAAAGATTCGAGAAGCTCAGAAGGATGACAATGATATCACTAAGATAAAGGAGAAGATGAGTGTAGGGAAAGCCAAAGGGTTTCATGAGGATGAGCACGGCACCTTGTGGTTTGAGGACCATATATATGTGCCCAGTAATGCAGAGATCATGAAGTTGATATTATAGGAAGCTCATGACTCGCCATACTCGATACACCCTGGAAACACCAAGATGTATTTGGATTTGAAGGAGTGTTTCTGGTGGAATGGTATGAAGAAGGATATTGCCAAGTATGTAGCCATCTGTGATGTATGTCAGAGTGTGAAGGCAGAAGATCAGAAGCCAGCAGGATTGCTACAACCTATGCCGATACCCGAATGGAAGTGGGATAAGCTTGGCATGGATTTTATCACCGGATGGCCCAGGACCAAATCAGGATATGATTCTACATGGGTAGTAGTTGATATCTTGATGAAACTGGCTCACTTTATCCCCGTAAAAACCAAGTATACAAGTGCAAAGTTGGCCAAGATATACATGACCAGGATCGTATGTCTGCGTGGAGTTCCGAGGACCATCGTGTCAGATAGAGGAACGCGGTTTACTTCAAAATTTTGGCATCAGTTGCACCTGACCTTGGGTGCCATACTGGAGTTCAATACAGCTTTTCATCCACAGACAGATGGAAAGACTGAGAGAGTCAATCAGATTCTGGAGGACATGGTGAGAGCTTGTGCATTAGACTACGGATCTAGTTGGGACGATAATTTGCCCTACGCAGAGTTCTCATACAACAACAGCTACCAGGCCAGTTTGAAGATGGCACCATTCGAAGCATTGTATGGGAGAAGATGCAGAACACCGTTGATGTGGGATGAAGTTGGAGACCGCCAGTTGTTTGGACCAGATTTGATTAAGGAATCTGAAGAGAAGGTTAAACTAATTCGAGATAGACTGAAGGTAGCTCAGTCTCGACAAAAGAGTTATGCAGATTCAAAACGCAAGGAGGTAGTCTATGAAATTGGAGACAGAGCGTATCTACGAGTGTCACCTCTTCGAGGTGTTAAACGTTTTGGTGTTAGGGGAAATTAGCCCCGACATTTGTGGGACCGTACCGTGTTCTAGAATGCATGGGAGAAGTTGCCTACAAGTTGGAGTTACCCGAAGAACTGTCAGGAGTACACGATGTGTTTCATGTTTTCCAGTTGAAGAAGTGTCATGCGGAGATGGCCGACATTCCTCTGAGAGATACAGTGCCCCTGGAAGCAATTCAGTTGGACAGTGATTTGACGTATGAGGAGAAGCCTGTCAAGATTCTAGAGTTTGCTAGCCGAGTTACTCGCAGCAAGGTTATCAAATTTTGCAAAGTTCAGTGGAGCCACCATACCGAGGATTTAGCCACCTGGGAACAAGAGGATGATCTTCGCAAAAACCACCCACACCTATTTCCTAGCCAACCCAAATCTCGAGGGTGAGATTCATCTTAAGGGGGGTAGGTTTGTAACATCCCAAATTTTCAATTTGGAATGTTATACGTAGGTCATTCATGCATATCATATTTTATTTGCTTTTCATTTTGTGATCCTCGAAATTCTAAGCAACTCAAGGACCCTCGGAGACAGTTGGGGATTTCACGGTTTTCATATTTGAATTTTATCAAATATCGAAACGAGGATCAGTTGTTTTATTATTTTTCTCTCCGAAAATATTTCATATTAAAATATATGAGAGGAGATAATATGACTTCTCCAAAATAAGAGAAATATTGGAGGAAAAAATATTAAAATCAACCTTTTGATTTTATTCGGATTTTATTGCTATTTTTATTTGCATAGGAAAAAATATGCATTTTCAAAAATTGCATTTTAGGCCAAGAAAATGTTCACCTTGTTCTAAATATTCTATTTAGACGGTGAAAATTTGTTTTGGTATTTTTTTATTATTTTTATTTTTTTCTAGGATTTCTTTTCGGCGGAATATGTTTGAAAAAAGAGGAAGCCCGCCGGACCAAACTGGATCCCGGCCCAGCTGGCCCAGCCAGCCCCGCGCCGCCGTCGTCTTCGAGCCGGACTCCTCGAGGGAGTCCGAGCCGCCGCCGCCATGGCCTCGCCCCCTCCCGCAAGCCGCCTCCCCTCCCCCTTTAAAAGCCGGACCCGGCCCCCCCTTGGAGCCCCAAGCTGCCACCGCCTCCAGCCCCCGCAAGCCGCGCCGCCAGCCCGCCGCCTCGCGCCGCTTGCCGCCTACTGCTGCGCCGCTGCCAAGCCCTGCCGTGCCGACCTCCGCCGCCCCGCGCTGCACCCCGCCGTCGCCCGCGCCGCCGCCCGCTCACCGAAAGCCGCCGGAGCCGCGCCGGAGTTCGAATCTCACCATTCGGTTTTTTTGGTTTATGTAAAAACCGCCATTTTAAAAAAACCCTAGTTACGTTTTTTAGACCGATTCGTTGGTTTTGTCGGTTTAGTTTATTCAACGGACGTTCGTCCGTACGTTCGTTTTAACGAACGGTTTTCGCCCGTTAGTCACAAACAACGAACGTTCGTTCGTTAGCCTGTTCGTCCATTTTTCTTTTTCTCGGGTTTTTCGTGATTATTTTCGATCGTGATTTCTGATCCGATTTTTGTTTTAGTTTTTCTTTTCGCTCATTTATCGGAATTAGGTGATTCAAGCGCCTAGATCTTTGTCTCGAAGCCCTATTTCCGTTTAACCAACTTGAACAAGATTTTGGTACTGTAAAATTTGACTTTAGTCCAGATTAGTAATCGGATCTTGTTTCTTTCGTAGTTTGTGTTCCGTTGCTCCGTTTGATTTGATTCTTTTTGCAAACCGGAGTTCTTAAGTTGAAGTTTCTAGTTAGATCTTCTTATTTGAGTTTTACCAATGCATCTTTGTTTGATTGCTTATGTATGCTATTGTTTGTCTGCGATAGAACACTCGGAGTGCGAATCATGCTACTACGAGTCTCTAGGTTTCACGAATCATCAAAAGGCAAGTAACACTGTGATCATACCCCTTTATTACCCAGTTTTTTATGCATTAGTTCCAATCCTCAGACACTGCATGATTAGGATGTGATTAACTTATGGGTTTGGGAAGTAGATGATGAGGTAGAACCTAATACCTGTTTTACTATCAAACCCTCGAGAGTTACCTCTACGTTGCTTATATTGCTATGCTATGCTTGTAGACGTGGTTTGGGTTTGAGTGTGTCCATGACAGATGTGAGATTGTTAATTAATGGTTCAACTTAAAGTGGCAACATTAATACACATCTGGGTGGATTGCTTGTTTGGGCACCTGGAGAATCTAGTGTTGTCCTAGGATATCCCGGAGTACCCGTGTGATCATCCTACGGTCCGCCACCCAGGCTCAAAGGGATATTAAGAATTACTCATGCTAGAAACTTCCGTGTGCAGCCACAAGCCATTATGGGCTCTGGCATAGTATGAGTAAGTTGTGTGACCTCTTTTAATGGGCTAGCAGATGCAGAGGGAAAGTAGGTGTAACTGTCCACCCAGAGTAAAGAGTAAATGCTTCTGAAAGACTGTGTCTCGGTCATCCGTTTCTCAAAGATCATGTAGTACGAGAAATCCGACGGAGGAGATCGAGTCTTGTGGGGAAAAGTGCACAAACCTCTGCAGAGTGTACAATCTAATCATGGTTAGCCATGTCCCCGGTTATGGACATCTTGAGTATCTAGTACTTGGATTTTCCTATTGTATCTCATCACTCTAAATTAATTTTTTGGGTTAATGAACTACTTTAATTGGGATTGAGTTGGAGGAACCTTCTCAGTGTTGTTTCAACTACCATGATAGTTAAAATAAAACTTATTCCTTTGTTGTAGGGAAAAATTGGCTTTTCGCAAAAAAACATTATAACCGTACAACCTCCACCAGCCAAATATGCATATAGTGTTAGCATTATTTCTGTTCATTGCTCTACTGTGTTACATTGCCAGCATATTCCATGTGCTGACCCGTTTTCGGGCTGCAACATATCACATTGCAGACTTTTCAGACGAGGAGTACGGTTCGCTAGGTCATTGCCGTGCAGCTCAGCTATGCCGTTGGAGTTGATGGACTCACTTTATCTTCCAAGCCTTCTGCTGTTATCATATTAGATGGCCTTAAGCCATATTTATTGTGATAAGTTCTCTTTTGGAGACATTCGATGTAATATGTGTGTGATTGCTACTCTGTTATAAATCCTTCGAGTACTGTGTGTGTCAACATTACCGATCCAGTGATGACACTGAAGCACAGAGACTTAACCGTTTGAGGTCGGGTCGCTACACCTGGGAAATGCTAGCCAATCCAAAAACGTAAAAGGGAACTACAAAGAGAAGAAAAAACTAGTGAGGGTGATGGCACCGCTCTAGCCGTAGAAGCGCTGAAGTCGAGCTATGTTCCATGGGTTCAGTTCAAGGTTATTGTCCGTTGGGTTGCAGAGGCGATATGCTCGTCCTGCAAGCACCTCATCAATTATGAAGGGACCCTCCCTTTTAGGTGAGAGCTTATTCTTATGCTTCCCCGGGAGGTGTAAAACGAGTTCTCCCACATTATATGCCTTCGCCCGAACTTCCCTACTTTGGTAGCGTCGGGCCTGCCGTTGATAAAAAGTAGAGTGGGTCCGAGCTATATCGCCTCTCCTTCCAATGCATCCAGGTCATCCTGCCGATCTAGCTCAGCCTCCTTCTCTTCGTACATGCGCACTCTGGGTGCATCATGGATGAGGTCACAGGGGAGGACTGCTTTTGCCCCATATACCATAAAAACGGTGTGTATCCCATTGATCAATTAGGGGTGGTGCGCAGGCCCCACAATACGGAGTCAATGGCAGTCAGATTCTTTTAGGGAACGGACTAGTCGGGGTTTAATGCCTCTTAGCATGAGTCCATTGGCCCGTTCGACCTGTCCATTGGTCTGTGGGTGATATCCGAGGCATAATCGAGCTTAATGCCCATGTTAGCGCACCAGTCCTTTACCTTCTGGGCCATGAAATTGGATCCATTGTCCGTTATTATGATGTATGGGACACCCTAATGGTGGACCATGCCGGATATAAAGTCGATGACCGGTCCAGACTCGGCTTAAGTTACTGGGTTTCGCCTCAATCCAATTAGTGAATTTGTCGACCATGACTAGTAGATATTTCTTTTTCTTGGTCCCCTCTTTAAGTGGTCCAACCTGAAGGAAATATGCCCTAGAGGCAATAATAAAGTTGTTATTTATATTTCCTTATATCATGATAAATGTTTAGTATTCATGCTAGAATTGTATTAACCAGAAACTTAGTACATGTGTGAATACATAGACAAACAGAGTGTCACTAGTATGCCTCTACCTGACTAGCTCGTTGATCAAAGATGTTTAAGTTTCCTAGCCATGGACAAAGAGTTGTCATTTGTGATTGACTTGACCCATCCGTTAGCTTAGCACTTTGATCGTTTAGTTTACTGCTATTGCTTTCTCCATAACTTATGCATGCTCCTATGACTATGAGATTATGCAACTCCCAAATACCGTAGGAACACTTAGTGTGCTATCAAACGTCACAACATAACTGGGTGACTATAAATATGCTCTACAAGTGTCTCCGATGGTGTTTGTTGAGTTGGCATAGATCGAGATTAGGATTTGTCACTCCATGTATCGGAGAGGTATCTCTAGGCCCTCTCGGTAATGCGCATCACTATAAGCCTTGCAAGCAATGTAACTAATGAGTTAGTTAAGGGATGTAGCATTACGTAACGAGTAAGGAGACTTGCTGGAAAGGAGATTGAACTAGGTATTAAGATACCGACGATCAACTCTCAAGCAAGTGACATACCGATGACAAAGGGAACAACATATGTTGTTATGAAGTTTGACCGATAAACAACTTCGTAGAATATGTAGGAACCAATATGAGCATCCATGTTCCGCTATTGGTTATTTACCAGAGATGAGTCTCGGTCAGGTCTACATAGTTCTTGAACCCGCAGGGTCCGCACGCTTAATGTTCGGTGACGATCGGTATTATGAGTTTATGTGTTTTGATGTAACGAAGGTAGTTCGGAGTCCCGGATGTGATCACGGACATGAAGAGGAGTCTCATAATGGTCGATACATAAAGATTGATATATTGGAAGCCTATGGTTGGACATCGGAATGGTTCTGGATGAGTTCGGGCATTTATCGGAGTACGGGAGGTTACCGAAACCCCCCGGGGAGTATATGGGCCTTATTGGGCCTTAGTGGTAAAGAGGAGAGTAAGGGAAAGGTGGAGGGTGCCCCCCTAGCCCAATCCGAATTGGGTGGGCAGCCAGCCCCCCTTCCTTCCTTCTCTCTTCTCTCCTACTCCTACTAGGGAAAGGGGGGAATCCTACTCCCAGTGGGAGTAGGACTCCCCCTAGGGCGCGCCATAGAGAGGGACGGCCCTCCCCTCCTCCACTCCTTTATATACGAGGGAGGGGGGCACCCCATAGACATACAAGTTGATCTCTTAGTCGTGTGCGGTGCCCCCTCCACAGATTTCCACCATGGTCATATCGTTGTAGTGCTTAGGCGAAACCCTGCGTTGGTAACTTCGTCATCACCGTCATCACGCCTTCATGCTAACGAAGCTCTTCCACGACACTCAGCTAGATCTAGAGTTCATGGGACGTCACCGAGCTGAACGGAGAAGCCCGGTGGGTCAAAGCCCACAGATGAGCGTGGCAGAAGCAGGACCATAGGCAGCTCGCAGCGGCGATTCTGGATGCAACACCCGCAAGACAACGGGCCGGTGGTTTAAAGCGGCACTGTGGTGACTTAGAGCAGAGGCGCGGGTGCTTGGTAATGAAGGCGACGACCGTGGCCATGGAAGATCGAAAACCGCGGTCTAGAGGCGAGGTGAACCAGCAGGTCGACGGAGGCGACGCCCAGGAGCACTAAAACGGGGCGACTCATGGAGGAGTGGCAAGGTGGTTACACTGTAGTGGAGGGTCAAAGACGAATGCGGCGGCTCAGTGAGGGACAGCCGATTCGAGGCACACTGAGGCGGCCTGCCGACGAGGCGCGGCTGAGCCAGCGTCAGGTTAAAGAGGAACGGGTGGTTGAATGCTTGACGTGGAGTACCCGTAGTGGCAGGAAGAGCCACAATGGAGGAAGTAGATTGAATGGCGAAGGTGAGCCGGCGTGGGCGTGCGCAGAGACGGGTCGTGGCCAAGCAGCTCCAGGCGGCACCGTAGCAGAGGCGGGTTAAGGCCAAGGCAATTTGACGAGGCTGCAACCGTGGAAATGCGAGGCCACGGCCGCGGTGGCAGAGGTAACTCACTGCGGCACTGCTCCAAGGCGGGGGCGGTTCGCCCACGGCAGATCATGATGGCTCAAAGCAGCAAAGGCGGTACCTGCGGGTCGACAACGGTGGCAGGCCGCTTAGCGCGGGATCATTGGAAATAGAAGGTGACCTGGCACAGCGGCGGTTCATAAGTACAGCGGCGGCGGCGGCGGCAGGGCCCAGGCCGTCCGTAACGGTTTAGAGGCGAGTCACTGCGGCGGTTCAGCATCGCAGGCTGGTGATGCAGTGAGTCATAACAACGGTGGAGGTGACCCGGCTGGGGCGATTCATAAACTGGCTACGGGCAGCGTGAGTCGGCCAAAGGCAAAGGCCGCAGCAGTGAAGGCATCTGGCGGCTAAAGGCGCGGGCAACGAGTAAGGCTGCGGTAGCGGCAGCGGCTCGACACAGCGGCCCAAGATGACCACTTTGAAACAGAGGTAAGGCCAAACTGTGGTTAGCAGCTTCTACACTCGAAGTGGCGTTGTGTGATGACGGTTGTAGTTTCCATCTCCAGTAGATTTGATTGATTCTCTAGGCTCGAACCTGAAGCATGGTCGCAATCTGCACTGTCTTTTGTTTGATCTCAGAGAGCCATATCAATTAAACTCCTGCAGGATTTGTACGGTACAAAGAGCAGGAGCCCCAACGTATTTAACCCTTTGTATTGTACGCGCGCGGGAAAACATATAGTCTGATCTAGCCGTTGTAAAACTTTGCATTGGAATTCCTGAAGAATCTTTGACTCGGTGACTTGTTGTGCCGTATGAAGGCGAAAACTTCAACTCGTCTCAATCTAGTCTGGCACATGCTTTCTCAACGAGGTGGTTTGGTATGGCCACAGGAGCAGTGAGTCGACGAAGCGGGGGACCACGATGGCGGTTTGAGGCAAGGCGGCCGTGAGCGACTTGCAGCAGATATAAGCAGCGTGGTCAAAGCGGAGAGCGGCAACGCCGGCTCGGCCACGGCGGCTTATGGAAGTAGAGGACGGTAGAGACGAGCCGGTGTTGGAGTACAGTAGCCAGCGCGCCTCGGCGGGTCAACGGCGCAAGCGAACCAGGCGGGTCCACGGCAAAGGCGAGCTGCTGGCTTGGAGTTACCCTAGAAGCGAGGTAAGGCCGTAGTAGTGGCATGCCGTCAACTCGGAGGTAGCTCAGAGCGGTTCGGAGACGGCTTGGCAACTTAGCAGAACGACGCTTGGAGCGGTGGGTTAAAGCCATAGCCGGTTGACCGGGGCAGCGTCTTGACAAGGCGGAGGTGGGTCGCGGTGAACCTCGGCAGAAGTGCAGACCGACCCCGAGACAAGGTAGGCCTGGCTCGGAACGGCTTCGGGTGTAACTTGACGCACCACAACAGGGGCGACTTAGCAAAAAACGACACCGACCACTTGTTAAAAACCATCTTGACTCCACACGTGACTCAACAAGTAGTAGTAATTAGCTCTTTTTGGCAGCGATTTAGAGGCCGAGTCATGGTTGGTTTGACTCCGCTGTCACTTATGTCAGCGACCGTAGCAAATATTGATGCCTTCGGTTTCGTAGGATCACCGGATCCTTAGTGACTTAACCCTAATTTCCCTTGAACTCAAAACCTCGCCCAGGCATTAGATCCGACTGCTGTTTTAGATTGATAAACTCAAAACTAATGCAAATCTTTCCAAGCCGGTTTCTCTTCATCTGGAAAATTATGAACTTCTCGATCCCTGAGAAAAGATCCCTCCAAGAACTCATCACCACCGTGCGCAGGCCCCACGGTGGGCGCCAACTGTCGTGGAATTGTCACGGCAGATGTCCTAGTGTGAGGACTTAGTCGTGAGGCCAACACATCTATGTGGTAGCTTGAGAGGGGTTGATCGGAATCAAGAGACGCAACACAAGACAAGGATTTAGACAGCTTCGGGCCCCGGGAAACATCATTCGGTAACGACCCTACATGCTGTTTGTGGTTAGGTATTATTATCATCATGAGGGAGTCGCCGTAAACCGGCTCTCCTAGTTATGTCTAGCCGTAAGATTCTCCTCTCTTCTCTTGGGGTGCCCTGCCCCTCCTTATATAAGTTGAAGGGGCGGGTCACATGTAGAGTCCATCTCGGACTAAGACTTAAACTATTCAGACTTCTCTTCATGGGCTTCTTAACATCTTGGGCTTCTTAACGTCTCGGGCTTATTAACCCCAAGCGACTCTGTCTGCTGGGTTATGACTGTCTGCCGGGTTACCATCTGACTTACCATCTGACTTATCATCTGCCGGGTTATGATCTGACTTAACATCGGCCGGGTTATGATCTGACTTAACATCTGCCGGTTTATGATCTGACTTAACATCTGCCTTATCATCTGCCTTAACATCTGCCGGGTTACGATCTGACTTAACATCTATCGGGTTATGATCTGACTTAACATCTGCCTTAACATCTACTGGGTTATGATCTGACTTAACTGTCCCAGCTGGGACATAACTTCCTCCGGGTCATATTGCGGGGTATATCCCCGACAGTGGTAGTTGTTTTGATCTTGCTGAAAAAACAGAAACTTTTGCGCCCAGGAAAATAATTTTCATTTGTTACAGAAGTGAGATTTTAATCTGATTCGTTTTGCACAAGATTGGTACACAAATTTCCCAGGTTGTCCTAATTTTTCAGAACCTTTGGAGTTACAAAGTATTCTAGAGTTACCGATTACTTCAGGCTATTCTGTTTTTGACAGATTCTGTTTCTATGTTGTTTGCTTATTTTGATGAATCTGTGGGTAGTATCGGGGGTATGAACCATGGAAAAGTCGGAATATAGTAGATATTACACCAATATAAATGAAGAATGATTTCACAACATAACCAAAAGTGGTGATTTATTTTCTTATACTAACGGAACTTATGAGATTTTTTGTTGAGTTTGTGTTGTGAAGTTTTCAAGTTTTGGGTAAGGATTTGATGGACTATGGAATAAGGAGTGGCAAGAGCCTAAGCTTGGGGATGCCCAAGGCACCCAAAGGTAATATTCAAGGACAAACAAGAGCCTAAGCTTGGGGATGCCCCGGAAGGCATCCCCTCTTTCGTCTTCGTCTATCAGTAACTTTACTTGAGGCTATATTTTTATTCACCACATGATATGTGTTTTGCTTGGAGCGTCTTGTGTTATATGAGTCTTTGCTTTTTAGTTTGCCACAATAATCCTTGTTGTACACACCTTTTGAGAGGGACACGCATGAATCGTGATTTATTAGAATACTCTATGTGCTTCACTTATATCTTTTCAGCTAGGCAATTTTGCTCTAGTGCTTCACTTATATCTTTTTAGAGCACTGATACGTCTCCAACGTATCTATAATTTATGAAGTATTCATGCTGTTATTTTATCATTCTTGGATGTTTTACAATCATTTTTAGCAACTTTATATCATTTTTTGGGACTAACCTATTGACCCAGTGCCCAGTGCCAGTTGCTGTTTTTTGCTTGTTTTTTACATTGCAGGAAATCAATATCAAATGGAGTCCAAACACCGCGAAACTTTTTGTGGATTTTTTGGACCAGAAGACCAACAGTGGGCCAAAGAAGCACCTGGGTGGTGCCCCAAGGGGGGCACAACCCACCAGGGCGCGCCTGGGGGCCCAGGCGCGCCTAGGTGGGTTGTGCCCACCTCGGTGGACTCCCGCACCCCTTCTTTGCACTATAAATTCCCAAATATTCCGAAACCATTCGGGGTTAACCTAGATCAGAAGTTCCACCGCCGCATGGCTCCATAGCCACCGAAAACCAAGCTAGATCCGTTCCGGCACCCTGCCAGAGGGGGGAATCATCTCCGGTGGCCATCTTCATCATCCCGGCGGCCACCACGATGAGGAGGGAGTAGTCCACCCTCGGGGCTGAGGGTTTGTACTAGTAGCTATGTGATTAATCTCTCTCTCGTGATCCATATCATGGGCTTTGTTAATATAGTCGGATCATATGATGTTTCTCCCCTGTACACTATTGTTGTGATGAATTGAATCTTTACCCTTTGAAGTTTTGTTATGTCGGATTGAATGTTCATATTTGAGAACACATGATGTATGTCTTACGGTATGAATACTTGAGGTCACAATGGGGTATCATATTGATTCACTTGATATACGTTATGGCACTCAACTTGCGGATTCTCACGCTGATATTGGGGTAATCTATCCATAGGGGTTGATGCACATTTTTATTATCTTTTCTCTGATAGAAACTTTGGGGTCTCTTTGTAGTTCTTTTTGTGGATTGAGTATTATGAATATGAATATGCTTTGGTGTTATTCTAGTACAAACTCTAGGATAGAACGAACGGAAAAAATAGCTTTGCGATATTTTAGTACGAACTCTTGAATAGATCGAGCGGAAAGAATAGCTTTGAGGTGGTCTCGTACACTACCAACAATTTCTATCTTTTTTTCTCCGCTAATAGGAACTCAGGAGTGATTCTTTGTTGCACTTTGAGGGATAATCATATGATCCAACTATGTTAGCACTGTTGGGAGATTGCACTAGTGAAAGTACAGACTCTAGGCCTTGTTTTTAAGCATTGCAATACCGTTTTTGTGCCCGTTTACTAGTGCACCTATACAATTTGCCATTGTATTGGGTGTGTTGGGGATACAAGAGATTTCTTCTATTTGATTGCAGGGTTGTTTGTGAGAGACTATCTTCATCCTACACATCTCACGGATTGATAAACCTTAGGTCATCCACTTGAGGGAAAATTGCTACTGTCCTACAAAACTCTACGCCTGGAGGCCCAACACGTGTCTACAATAATAAAGTTGTGTAGTAGATATCAAGCTCTTTTCTAGCACCGTTACCGGGGAGGTGAGTGCTTGAAGGTATATGTTTAGATCTTGCAATTGAATATTTTAGTTTCTTTTTTTATCACCAGTTTGGTTTATAAAAAGAAAACTAAAAAAAATGGAATTGAGGTTGCATCATATTATTAATCATCTTTATAACATCTTTCTTGAAAATGATGATTCAAAAAATTGTGCTCAATTGTTAGAAGAAGAAGTCAATAAAATGTTTGGCACAAAATATTTGAATGATGAGTATGATTGCAATGTTTTTAGTATAAATTTCTTTTAATATCCAAAATGCTAATGATGATTGCACAAGTCATGACAAAAATGTTTCTTATAAGCATGTCAATTTTTGCGGAGTGAATTGGGAATGCATTTGCACACCAAAAAGGGAAGATAGATTTTGTAAGAAGCATAAATATTTAGAAATGAAAAGTTGCAAGAGAGGCTAGATGGTTGTACTGAAAGATGTAATTTTTTCGCCATCCTTGTGAACTTTGCAATGAATGTGGTCATTTAAATATCCAATGCAATTTGTTTCAATCAAATTGTGTCCAAAAATTGTGATAACTTGATTTCCCTTGAGCATCATAAAGAGCTTAGTCTTCTTTTGCGGTATGAAGAAATGAAACATATAACTAAGGGTTTCCCAAATCCCAAGAGATTTCTTGATTTTGATCTAGAGGAAATTTATATGTCTTGTACGGTAAATTGCATTGAGAATCCTTATAGTTCCAACTATCTAAAGACAAGAAAACAAATAGAATATGAAGAGAGTACAAATGAAAGGGAAAATATTTCCCAATACCCTCCTAGTGTTTATTATGATGAATCAGGTAATGAGGAGGAGCTTCCTATCCAATCAATCTCTTCAACAAGAAGCTTGAAAGAATTAATTAAACCCACACATGATGTGGTGAAGAAGAAGAAAAGAAGAAAGAATAAAGGTAAAAAGGTATCTCTCCCAAATAATGTTGCTCCTATCACCATTGTGCCTCATGAACGTGAATCAAATATGTTGATGGCGGATGATGATATTGAGTATGATTTTGTGATACCTACTACTTATTGTAATAATTATGATTGGGAAGACAACGATATCCCTTATGATCTTGAAAATCTATTTAGCACTTGCTTGGAAGAATATGATAATAATGTTTGCTATACTATTGGTGCCATTCATGCTATTGATAAGAATGGTTGTGATGACATGCAAAACCACAAGCTTGGGGATGCTATGTTTAATGAGTATGATATGTTTGAAGATTTATTTACTGAAAATAATGCTTGTCCTAAGCTTGGGGATGCTTTGCTTAACGAATATGATCCTTTGATTCCTTCTACTTTCGATAAGAAAATTTATTATGATGATAGCATGCCTCCTATTTATGATGATTACATTGATAAAAGTGGGTTTGGAGTCAACTCTAGGTAGTAGTGATCCCACTATTTTGGAGGGTGTTGAGCCTTATTACAATATTGATGAAAGTGGATTTGGAGAGGTCATGACTCTATTTAGTGATACATCCACTATTTTGAAAGAGGTTTCAATTGACTTTTACAATGAAGTTGCTATCTATGATGATTATTATGATGACATCTATTGGATAAAGAGTGATAAATCTTCTATGTTTGAGCATCATGAAAAGAGTGCTATATGTGATAGTTATATTGTTGAATCCATTCATGATGTTTCTGAAAATTATTATGAGGAAGGAACTTATGCTCTTACATATCTCAATAATATCAAGTTTCTTCTCTATGTGTTGATTGTTTTGAAGTAGCACTTGTTTTGCCTTCCCATCCTAGTTGATTCTTGTTCCCATAAGTTGTTTGCTAACAAAATCCCTATGAATAGGAAGTGAGTTAGACATAAATGTGCTACTTATATGCTTCATGATGCTCTCTTCATGTTTCAATTCTTATTTTTTATGCGAGCATCATTGAAATCATCATGCCTAGCTTAAAAGGCATTAAAGAAAAGCGCTTGTTGGGAGACAACCCAACACTTTTACCTACTGTTTTTGTGTGTTCACATTATTATGCTACCGTATTTATCATGTTTTATTGCATTCGTTTCAATAAAGTGCCAAGTAAAGCCTTTAGGATCATGTTGGGTGGTAGTTGGTTTGATCTTGCTAAAAAACAGAAATGTTTACGCTCACGAAAATAATTCTAGTTTTTAACCTAAGAGCGCTTTTGAGTTTATTCTTTTTGCAGAAGATTAATATACAAATTGCTCACGTGGTCCTACTTTTTTAGAATTGTTGGAGAAGTGGAAGTATGGTTGGAGTTCAGATTACTACAAACTGTTCTATTTTTGACAGATTCTGTTTTCAATGCATAGTTTGCTTGTTTTCTAGTTTCTATGGCTTATATTGCTCAGTACAAATTGTGGAAATGCGAAAAATGCTCTTTAGAGCTCGGGCTCCATGGAGCCCGAGTTTGACTTGGTCGAAATTCAAACTTTCACGTTTCAATTTTTTTTTGAAAAAAATTACACACATACTTAGAGACATAAAGCATATGTGTGTAAATTTTCAGGACGAAACACATTAAAATGAGTTCTACACAAAAAGAACAAATCTAAGGCTTTTTAGTAGATGCACTATTCATCCTCAAAGTCCATGAATTTGTCTTTTTTACACAGATCGCATTTTAGGATATTTCATTCTTAAATTTTACACACATACACATAATATCCTTGTTTACTCATATGATTTTTTTTCCAGATTTTATTGAAATTGAAAAGTGCCAATTTTGAATTTTTCAAAAAATCTGGCATCCATGGAGGCCGAGCTCCAAAAGGCCCTACTCGTGGAAATGATATGATATAGTAGGCATTGTGTGAGAATAATTATCAATCTTGTCTTTGGCAGTACCAAAAGTGGAATGGTTTGCTCTTTATCATACTAACCTATCTCACAAGGTTCCTTAAAGTTTTGTGTGATTGAAGTTTTCAAGTTTTGGGTGAGATGTCGATATGAGTAGAATAAGGAGAGACGAGACTCTAACCTTGGGGATGCCCAAGGCACCCCAAGGTAATATTCAAGAAAGATCCAAGCAACTAAGCTTGGGGATGCCTCAGAAATCATCCCGTCTTTCGTTTCCAACATTATCGGTAACCTCACTTGGAGCTATGTTTTCATTCATCACATGATATGTGTTTTGCTTGGAGCATCATTTTCTTTTGCTAGGATTTGCTTGATGTTATTTAGAATAATATTTTGCATCTTTCTTTTCAATAAAAATATCAAGTATAGCCTTTGCCATGCTTATTTTGCAAGTCTACTTGTTGCTGTTTCAAAACAGAAAGTTTATCGATGTTGCAAAAATTCCCTAGAAAATTCAGAATGTGATAAAATGTTGATTTTTTTTGCAAAATGAGCTCTGATAAATTTCTACAGTTTGGCAAATGTTCATAACTTTTGGAGTTAGGGAAGTACTGATACTCTTGCATTCTTTACAGACTATACTATTTTAGCAGATTGTTGTTATGTTTGCATTGTTTGCATATGTTTGCTTTTTTAATGATTCTATTTGAGGATAGGAGTATTAAATATGCAGAGGCATTTAGTATGCAATATTGAATAATAATTTTAGTGGTTTGCTACAGTAGAGTATGATAAGGTTCTTTCATTGGTTTATACTAACTTGTCTCACGAGTTCTTGTTGAGTTTTGTGTGGATGAAGCTTTTGAGATTTAGGAAAACCGTGATATGCGAGGAACTAAGGAGACACAAAAGCTCAAGCTTGGGGATGCCCAAGGCATCCCAAGATAATATTTCAAGAAGTCTTAAGCATCTAAGCTTGGGTATGCGCCGGTAGGCATCCCACCTTTTTTCTTCAACAATTATCGGTTAGTATCGGTTGAGCCTAAGTTTTTGCTTCTTCACCTGATTTGTGCTATCCTTGGATTGATATTTTATTTTGTTTTGCTTGCTGTTTTAATAAAGTACTTAGATTTTAAAGTTTTTAAATAAAATAGAGTCCTCAAATAGTTGTCAGGGAGGCTAAGTAAGCGGCATTCACATCTCGTCAATGAAGCTCTTTTCTATAAAATTGCTCTTGTGCTTCACTTATATCCTATGAGTAAATTGTTGAATAAATTGAATGTCATGAAGTTGGAATCATATCATGCCTAGTGGTAGCTTAACATTGGGTTTAAAAGTGAAATCTTTTGAGGCTTGACAATCACAATATTGTTCATAGAAGCAGTTCATGAATAATTAGTATAAGGAAGAGAACTTTCACATATAAATACACTATCATGGAAATCTTTTGTGATTGTGAGCCCCCATCAAAATATTATATGCCAAAATTGTTGACGTTGGACAAGGAATACAACGTAATGATTTATGTTTGTTCATATCCATATAAAATTTATATTGTCATAGATCGTTCATCATGTGGTGCTTGCCCCCCATCTTTGCTAGCGAAAAATTCCGCACCAAGTAGAGATACTACTTGTGCATCCAAAAACCCTTAAACCCAAATCTTATTCTCAAGAGTCCACCATACCTACCTAAGGATTGAGCAAGATCCTTCAAGTAAGTTGTCATCGATGCAATAAGGCAATAGAAATTGCTTCTAAAAGTGTGAGAGAAAATTGAGCGTTGTACGAACTTGTGATGGCAAAAGCGACGGACTGCATAATAAAGGTTGCTATCATAAGGGGCAATACAACGTGACGTTCTTTTGCACTAAGGGGTTAAGCATACAAACAAATAAGCCCATGGCAACCTCTGCTTACCTCTACGAAGGGCCTATCTTTTACATTTCAGTATTTACTTTTATGCAAAGAGTCAAAGTTTTTCTCTCTATTCCCTTTTATTTTTCTCATTTGGCAAGCATCATGTGGTGAGGAAAGATCTAGGCACATATGTCCAGTTGAATATGGGTAGCATGAGTTATTATTGTTGACATCACCCTTGAGGTGAATACATTGGGAGGTAAAACAATAAGCCTCTATCTTCTATGTGTCCGGTTGAAACGCTTTGCTCATGTGTACGCATCGAGTGTTAGCAATCATAGAAGACTATATGATGGTTGAGTATGTGGAGCTCTTACTTAAACTCTGTTGAATAAGTTGAATTGCAATTGCTTGGTGACTAAGAACATAGGTTGTTTGGTTTCAAGAGAATTCATTGTTTGAACCTTAACAGGTGAATTGGTTGCCACTATAACATGAGAAGTTTTATAAGAAAGAATTGTTGTTATGATGCTAGGAAAAGTGATTGAAATTATCATTGATTAAACTTGTGCACTTTTCTAGCATTCACACTTCATAAATTATTTGTTTTATCATTTACCTACTCGAGGATGAGTAGGAATTAAGCTTGGGGATGCTAATACGTCTTCAACTTATCTATAATTTATTAAGTATTCATGCTATTATTTTATCATTCTTGGATATTTTATAATCAATTTATAGCAACTTTATATCATTTTTGGGACTAACCTATTGACCCAGTGCCCAGTGCCAGCTGTTGTTTTTTGCTTATTTTTTACATCGTAGGAAATCAAAATCGAACGGAGTTCAAACACCACGAAACTTTTTGTGGATTTTTTTGGACCAGAAGACCAACAATGGGCCAAAGAAGCACATGGGTGGTGCCCCGAGGGGGGCACAACCCACCATGGCACGCCTGGGGGCCCAGGCGCGCCCAAGTGGGTTGTGCCCACCTCGATGGCCTCCCGCACCCCTTCTTTGCACTATAAATTCTCAAATATTCCGAAACCCTTCGGGGTTAACCTAGATCAGAAGTTCCGCCACCCCAGGGCTCCGTAGCAACCTAAAACCAATCTAGACCCGTTCCGGCACCCTGTCGGAGGGGGAATCATCTCCGATGGCCATCTTCATCATCCCGGCGGCCACCACGATGAGGAAGGAGTATTCCACCCTCGGGGCTGAGGGTTTGTACCAGTATCCATGTGATTAATCTCTCTCTCTCTCTCTCTGATCTATATCATGGGCTTTGTTAATATAGTCAAATCATATGATGTTTCTCCCCTGTACACTCTTGTTGTGATGAATTGAATCTTTACCCTTTGAAGTTTTGTCATGTCGGATTGAATGTTCAGATTTGAGAACACGTGATTTATGTCTTGCGGTATGAATACTTGAGGTGACAATGGGGTATCATGTTGATTCACTTGATATACGTTATGGCACTCAACTTGCGGATTCCCGCGGTGATATTGGGGTAATCTATGCATAGGGGTTGATGCACGTTTTTATTATCTTTTCTCCGATAGAAACTTTGGGGTCTCTTTGTAGTTCTTTGTGTGGATTGAGTATTATGAATATGAATATGCTTTGGTGTTATTCTAGTACAAACTCTAGGATAGATCGAACAGAAAAAATAGCTTTACATTATTTTAGTACGATCTCTTGAATAGATCGAGCGGAAAGAATAGCTTTGAGGTGGTCTCGTACCCTACAAACAATTTCTATCTTTTCTTCTCCGCTAATAGGAACTCGGGAGTGATTCTTTGTTGCACTTTGAGGGATAATCATATGATCCAACTATGTTAGAATTGTTGGGAGATTGCACTAGTGAAAGTACGGACCCTAGGCCTTGTTTTTAAGCATTGCAATACCGTTTTTGTGCCCGTTTACTATTTGCTACCTTGCTGTTTTTATTCATTCAGATTATAAAAATATATTTCTACCATCAATATTACACTTTTATCACCATCTCTTCATCGAACTAGTGCACCTATACAATTTTCCATTGTATTGGGTGTGTTGGGGACACAAGAGATTTCTTGTATTTGATTGCGGGGTCATTTGAGAGAAACCATCTTCATCCTACACCTCTCACGGATTGATAAACCCTAGGTCATCCACTTGAGAGAAAATTGCTACTGTCTTACAAAACTCTGTGCTTGGAGGCCCAACACGTGTCTACAACAATAAAGTTGTGTAGTATGCTAGAAGTATTATTGTTTTTATGTCAATATTAAACTTTTGTTTTGAATCTTATGGATCTGAACATTCATGCGACAATAAAGAAAAATTACATGGATAAATGTGTTCGGTAGCATTCCACATAAAAAATTCTATTTTTATCATTTACCTACTCGAGGAGGAGCGGGAATTAAGCTTGAGGATGCTTGATATGTCTCCAAGGTATCTATAATTTTTGATTGTTCCATGCTATTATATTATCTGTTTTGGATCTTTTACATGCATTAATATGATATTTTACATTATTTTTGGGACTAACCTATTAACCTAGAGCCCAGCACCAGTTTCTGTTTTTCCCTTGTTTTTGAGCTTCGCAGAAAAGGAATACCAAACAGAGTCCAAATTAAATAAAACTTTCACGATGATTTTTCTTGGACCAGAAGACACCCCAGAGATTTGGAGTTCAAGTCAAAAGAGCCACGAGGCGGCGACAAGGGAGGAGGGCGTGGCCCCTGCCTTATGGCCTCCTCGTGACTCCCGTGACCTAGTTCTGCCTCCTATATATTCACATATATTCCCAATCCACCAGAAGCATCCACGAAAACACATTTCCACTACCGCAACCTTCTGTTCCCGTGAGATCCCATCTTGGGGCCATTTCCGGCATCCTGTTGGAGGGGGATTCGATCACGGAGGGCATCTACATCAACTCTATTGCCCTTCCAATGAAGCGTTAGTAGTTTACCTCAGACCAACGGGTCCATAGCTAGTAGCTAGATGGCTTATTCTCTTTCTCTTTGATTCTCAATACCATGTTCTCCTCGATGTTCTTGGTTTCTACCCGATGTAATCTTTGTTTGCGGTGTGATTGTCGAGATCTGATGAATTGTGGATTTATGATCAGCTTATCTATGAATATTATTTGAATCTTCTCTGAATTCTTTTATGTAGGATTTGATATCTTTGTAATTCTCTTCGAACTATCGGTTTGGTTTGGCCAATTAGATTAGTTTTTCTTGCAATGGGAGAAGTGCTTAGCTTTGGGTTCAATATTTCGGTGTCCTTTCCTAGTGACAGTAGGGGCAGCAAGGCACATATTGTATTGTTGCCATCGAGGATAAAAAGATGGGGTTTACATCATATTGCTTGAGTTTATTCCTCTACATCATGTCATCTTACTGAAGGCGTTACTCTATTCTTCATGAACTTAATACTTTAGATGCAGGAAGGAGTCGGTCGATGTGTGGAGTAATAGTAGTAGATGCAAGCAGGAGTCGTTCTACTTGACACAGACGTGATGCCTATATGTCGTAATCATTGCCTTAGATATCGTCATAACTTTGCGCTTTTCTATCAATTGCTCGACAGTAATTTGTTCACCCACCGTATTATTTGCTATCTTGAGAGAAGCGTCTAGCGAAACCTATGGCCCTCGGGTCTATTTTCCATCATATAAGTTTTTGATCTACTATTTTGGAATCTTTTACTTTCCGATCTATAAACCAAGAAACCCCAAAATATTTTATCTTTTATTTAGTTTTATTTATCTATCCCTATCAGATCTCACTTTTGCAAGTGACCGTGAAGGGATTGACAACCCCTTTATCGCGTTGGGTGCAAGTTGTTTGATTGTTTGTGTAGGTATTGGTGATTTGTGTGTTGTTTCCTACTGGATTGATACCTTGGTTCTCTAACTGAGGGAAATACTTATCTCTACTTTGCTGCATGATATGTCTCCAACGTATCTATAATTTTTGATTGCTCCATGCTACTTTATCTACTGTTTTGGACTATATTGGGCTTTATTTTCCACTTTTACATTATTTTTGGGACTAACCTATTAACCGGAGGCCCAGCCCAAAATTGTTGTTTTTTGCCTATTTCAGTATTTCGAGGAAACAGAATATCAAACGGAGTCCAAACGGAATGAAACCTTCGGGAACATGATCTTCTCACCGAACGTGATCCAGGAGACTTGGACCCTACTCCAAGAAGTTTCCGGGGAGGTCACGAGGGTGGAGGGCGCGCCCCCCCTTGGCGCGCCCCCCTGCCTCGTGGGCCCCTCGGAGCTCCACCAACGTGCTCCTTCCTCCTATATATACCTAAGTACCCCCATTAGACCAGAGACGGAGCCAAAAACCTAATTCCACCGCCTCAACTTCCTGTATCCACGAGATCCCATCTTGGGGCCTATTCTGGAGCTCCGCCGGAGAGGGCATCCATCACGGAGGGC
This sequence comes from Triticum urartu, assembly GCF_056163025.1. Lineage (NCBI taxonomy): Eukaryota > Viridiplantae > Streptophyta > Magnoliopsida > Poales > Poaceae > Triticum > Triticum urartu. The sequence goes on along the minus strand of NC_141874.1, from coordinate 361,860,266 downwards.
TTCTACATCAACACCATAGCCCTTCCGATGAAGTGTGAGTAGTTTACTTCAGACCTTCGGGTCCATAGCTAGTAGCTAGATGGCTTCTTCTCTCTTTTTGGATCTCAATACAATGTTCTCCCCCTCTCTCGTGGAGATCTATTCGATGTAATCTTCTTTTTGCGGTGTGTTTGTTGAGATCGATGAATTGTGGGTTTATGATCCAACTTATCTATGAATAATATTTGAATCTTCTCTGAATTCTTTTATGTATGATTGAGTTATCTTTGCAAGTCTGTTCGAATTATCCGTTTGGTTTGGCCAACTAGATTGGTAGTTCTTGTAATGGGAGAAGTGTTTAGCTTTGGGTTCAATCTTGTGGTGTCCTTACTCAGTGACAGAAAGAGTTGCAAGGCACGTATTGTATTGTTGCCATCGAGGATAACAAGATGGGGTATTTATCATTTTGCATGAATTTATTCCTCTACATCATGTCATCTTGTTAAGGCGTTACTCTGTTTTTAACTTAATACTCTAGATGCATGCTGGATAGCGGTCGATGAGTGGAGTAATAGTAGTAGATGCAGGCAGGAGTCGGTCTACTTGTCACGGACGTGATGCCTATATACATGATCATACCTAGATAACCTCATAACTATGCTAAATTCTATCAATTGCTCAACAGTAATTTGTTCACCCACCGTAGAATATCTATGCTCTTGAGAGAAGCCACTAGTGAAACCTATGGCCCCCGGGTCTATTCTCATCATATCAATCTCCCTTACTTTATTTTACTTGTTTTGCTTTTACTTTTTACTTTGCATCTTTATACCAAAAATACCAAAAATATTATCTCTATCAGATCTCACTCTCGTAAGTGACCGTGAAGGGATTGACAACCCCTAAGCGTTGGTTGCAAGTTGCTACCGTTTTGTGCAGGTACGAGGGACTTGCGCGTGACCTCCTACTGGATCGATACCTTGGTTCTCAAAAACTGAGGGAAATACTTACGCTATAGTGCTACATCACCCCCTCCTCTTCGGGGAAAACCAACGCTAGCTCGAGACTTAGCAAGAAGGATTTCTGGCGCTGTTGCCGGGGAGGCCTACGCCAAGTCAAGTCAAGATTTACTCTCCCGTCAACGAGCCATTTCTGGCGCCGTTGCTGGGGAAGCCTACGCAAAAGTCAACATACCAAGTACCCATCACAATCTCTATCTCTCGCATTACATTATTTGCCATTTGCCTCTCGTTTTCCTCTCCCCCACTTCACCCTTGCCATTTTATTCACCCTCTCTTTCCCAATCTCGTCCTCTTTTTCCCTTTGCCTTTTGTTTGCTCGTGTGTTAGTTTGCTTGCTTGTTCGTCACGATGGCCTTACCTAATTTTGGTGATCTTCACCTTAAAAGGCTAGAAGATATTGAAAACAATGTCAGGAAGTTTATGGTCTTGCAATTTGAGCATAATAATTTCTTTAGAAATGAACTTAAGGAACAAAAGAGTTTTATGAGTTATATGAATAAAGAGCTCGATGATATGTCCAAAGAATTTGATGGTGTAAGAGCCCAAATTGTTCATCTTGAAAAAATGACCGCTGAAATTTCGGATATGCAAGCCACCTTAGTCAATAAGATGGCCGCTAAACCGAATAACTATGAGAATCAAGATGAAGATCTAAAAGTTATTGATGTGTCCCCTATTAAATCGTTGTTTTGCAATGTGAATCTTGATGAATCTGATTATGATCTTCCCTTACCTAGAAGGCGTCCTAAGAATTCTGAGTTTGTAGATCCTGATGATGAAATTGATAAAAAAGGGATTGAAAGAAATAAAAATCTAGATATTGCTAAACCCACTATTTTGGATCTCAAGGAATTTAACTATGAAAATTGCTCTTTAATTGATTGTATTTCCTTGTTGCAATCCGTGTTAAATTCTCCTCATGCTTATAGTCGAAATAAGGCCTTTGCCGAACACATTGTTGATGCCTTAATGCAATCTTATGAAGAAAAGCTTGAGTTGAAAGTTTCTATCCCTAGAAAACTCAATGATGAGTGGGAACCGACAATTAAGATTAAAATTAGAAATTACAAGTTTCAGGCTTTGTGTGATTTGGGTGCTAGTGTCTCTACTATCCCCAAAGCTTTGTGTGATTTGCTAGATTTCCGTGACTTTGATGATTGCTCTCTAAACTTGCATCTTGCGGATTCCACTATTAAAAAGCCTGTGGGAAGAATTAATGATGTTCTTATTGTTGCAAATAAGAATTATGTGCCCGTAGATTTTATCGTTCTTGATATAGATTGCAGTCCTTCATGTCCTATTATTCTCGGTAGACCTTTCCTTAGAACGATTGGTGCAATTATTGATATGAAGGAAGGGAATATTAAATTCCAATTTCCCTTAAAGAAGGGCATGGAACACTTTCCTAGAAAGAAAATAAAAATACCATATGAATCTATCATGAGAGCCACTTATGGATTGCCTACCAAAGATGGCAATACCTAGATCTATCCTTACTTTTATGCCTAGCTAGGGGCGTTAAACGATAGCGCTTGTTGGGAGGCAACCCAATTTTATTTTTTTTTTGGTTTTATTTAGGAATAAATAATCCATCTAGATTCTGTTTAGATGTGGTTTTATCTTTTAATTAGTGTTTGTGCCAAGTTAAACCTATTAGATCTTCTTGGAAGATAATTATTTGATCTTGCTGTAATTTCCAGAATCTTTGCGCTCAGTGCCCGAATTTTCAAAAATCACCCGAATGAGATAAAATAGTGATTCCAATTGCTGCTGATCAATAAAAAAATTGCCCAGGTCGTCTAATTTTGGTAGAGGTTCCAGAAGTTTGCGTTTTAACAGATTACTACAGACTGTTCTGTTTTTGACAGATTCTGTTTTGCGTGTGTTGTTTGCTTATTTTGATGAATCTATGGCTAATAAAATAGTTTATAAACCATAGAGAAGTTGGAATACAGTAGGTTTAACACCAATACAAATAAAGAACAATTTCACAACAGTACCTTAAAGTAGTCTTTTGTTTTCTTTCTCTAACGGAGCTCACGAGATTTCTATTGAGTTTTGTGTTGTGAAGTTTTCAAGTTTTGGGTGAATTCTTTTGATGGTGGAACAAGGAGTGGCAAGAGCCTAAGCTTGGGGATGCCCATGGCACCCCCAAGATAATCCAAGGACACCAAAAAGTCAAAGCTTGGGGATGCCCCAGAAGGCATCCCCTCTTTCGTCCACTTCCATCGGTAATTTACTTGGAGCTATATTTTTATTCACCACATGATATGTGTTTTGCTTGGAGCGTCTTGTATTATTTGTGTCTTTGCTTGTTAGTCTACCACAATCGTCCTTGCTGTACACACCTTTTGATAGAGCCATGTATGAATTGAAATTTGTTAAAATACTCTATGTGCTTCACTTATATCTTTTGAGCTTGATAGTTTACTCTATGTGCTTCACTTATATCTTTTTGAGCGTGATAATTTTTGCTCTAGTACTTCACTTAGATCTTTTAGAGCACGGTGGTGGTTTTTTTTAAAGAAACTTGATCTCTCATGCTTCACTTAGATTATTTTGAGAGTCGTTAATAGCATGGTAATTTGCTTAATGTTAATATACTTGGTATTCAAGATATGTAAAACTTTCTTTTTAGTGGGTTGAATACTAAGATAAGTTTGATGCTTGATAATTGTTTTGAGATATGGAGGTGATAATATCATAGTCGTTCTAGTTGAGTAGTTGTGAATTTGAGAAATACTTGTGTTAAAGTTAGCAAGTCCCGTAGCATGCACGTATGGTTAAAGTTGTGTAACAAATTTGAAGCATGAAGTGTATCTGGCTTGTGCATCCTTATGAGTGGCGGTCGGGGACGAGCGATGGTCTTTTCCTACCAATCTATCCCCCTAGGAGCATGCGCGTAGTACTTGATTTTTGATGACTTCTAAATTTTTTGCAGTAAGTATATGAGTTCTTTTGACTAATGTTGAGTCCATGGATTATACGCACTTTTACCTTTCCGCCATTTGCTAGCCTCTTCGGTACCGTGCATTGCCCTTTCTCACATTGAGAGTTGGTGCAAACTTCGCCGGTGCATCCAAACCCCGTGATATGATACACTCTTTCACACATAAACCTCCCTATATCTTCCTCAAAATAGCCACCATACCTACCTATCATGGCATTTCCATAGCCATTCCGAGATATATTGCCATGCAACTTTCATCATCATCATCATCATCATCATGACATGCTTTACTTTTTTCATATTGCCATTGCATGATCTTGTAGTTGACATCGTATTTGTGGCAAAGCCACCATGCATTATTTTTCATACATGTCACTCTTGATTCATTGCACCATCCCGGTACACCGACGGAGGCATTCATATAGAATCATATCTTGTTCTAGTATCGAGTTGTAATCATTATGTTGTAATCAATAGAAGTGTGATGATCATCATTATTAGAGCATTGCCCAATCAAAAAAAAGAGAGAAAGGCCAAAAAGAAAAAAAAGAAAGGCCCAAAAAAAGAAGGAGAAAATAAAAAGGGCAATGCTACTATCTCTTTTTCCACACTTGTGCTTCAAAGTAGCACCTTGTTCTTTATGTAGTGAGTCTCATATATTGTGCCATGATTTTCATATAGTGAGTCTCATAATTTGTCTTGTTCATACTAGTGGGAATTTTTCATTATAGAACTTGGCTTGTATATTCCAACAATGGGCTTCCTCAAAATGCCCTAGGTCTTCATGAGCAAGCAAGTTGGATGCACACCCACTAGTTTTCTTTTGTTGAGCATTCTTAGCTCTAGTGCATCCGTTGCATGGCAATCCCTACTCCTTGCATTAACATCAATTGATGGGCATCTCGATAGCTCATTGATTAGCCTCGTTGATGTGATACTTTCTCCTTTTTTGTCTTCTCCACACAATCCCCATCATCATATTCTATACCACCCATAGTGCTATGTCCATGGCTCGCGCTCATGTATTGCGTGAAGGTTGAAAAACTTTGAGATTATTTGAGTATGAAACAATTGCTTGGCTTGTCATCGGGGGTATAGAAGTTGGGAACATCTTTGTGTGACGAAAATGAAGCATAGCCTAACTATATGATTTTGTAGGGATGAACTTCCTTTGGCCATGTTATTTCGAGATGACATAATTGTTTGATTAGTATGCTTGAAGTATTATCATTTTTATGTCAATATGAACTTTTGTCTTGAACCTTTCGGATCTGAATATTCATACCATGATTAAGAAGATTTACATTGAAATTATGCCAAAGTATCACACCGCATCAAAAATTCTCTTTTTATCATTTACCTACTCGAGGACGAGCATGAATTAAGCTTGGGGATGCCTGATACGTCTCCAACATATCTATAATTTTTGATTGCTCCATGCTACTTTATCTACTATTTTGGACTATATTGGGATTTATTTTCCACTTTAATATTATTTTTGGGACTAACCTATTAACCGGAGGCCCAGCCCAGAATTGCTGTTTTTTGCCTATTTCAGTATTTCGAGGAAACAGAATATCAAACGGAGTCCAAACAGAATGAAACCTTCGGGAACATGATCTTCTCACCGAACGTGATCCAGGAGACATGGACCCTACTCAAAGAAGTTTCCGGGGAGGTCACGAGGGTGGAGGGTGCGCCCCCCCTTGGCGCGCCGCCCTGCCTCGTGGGCCCCTCGGAGCTCCACCGACGTGCTCCTTCCTCCTATATATACCTACGTACCCCCATTAGACTAGAGACGGAGCCAAAAACCTAATTCCATCGCCGCAACATCCTGTATCCACGAGATCCCATCTTGGGGCCTATTCCGGAGCTCCGCCGGAGAGGGCATGCATCACGGAGGGCTTCTACATCAACACCATAGCCCTTCCGATGAAGTGTGAGTAGTTTACTTCAGACCTTCGGGTCCATAACTAGTAGCTAGATGGCTTCTTCTCTCTTTTTGGATCTCAATACAATGTTCTCCCCCTCTCTCGTGGAGATCTATTCGATGTAATCTTCTTTTTGCGGTGTGTTTGTTGAGATCGATGAATTGTGGGTTTATGATCCAACTTATCTATGAATAATATTTGAATCTTCTCTGAATTCTTTTATGTATGATTGAGTTATCTTTGCAAGTCTGTTCGAATTATCCGTTTGGTTTGGCCAACTAGATTGGTAGTTCTTGCAATGGGAGAAGTGTTTAGCTTTGGGTTCAATCTTGCGGTGTCCTTACTCAGTGACGGAAAGAGTTGCAAGGCACGTATTGTATTGTTGCCATCGAGGATAACAAGATGGGGTATTTATCATATTGGATGAATTTATTCCTCTACATCATGTCATCTTGCTTAAGGCGTTACTCTATTTTTAACTTAATACTCTAGATGCATGCTGGATAGCGGTCGATGAGTGGAGTAATAGTAGTAGATGCAGGCACGAGTCGGTCTACTTGTCACGGACGTGATGCCTATATACATGATCATACCTAGATAACCTCATAACTATGCTAAATTCTATCAATTGCTCAATAGTAATTTGTTCACCCACCATAGAATATCTATGCTCTTGAGAGAAGCCACTAGTGAAACCTATGGCCCCCGGGTCTATTCTCATCATATCAATCTCCATTACTTTATTTTACTTGTTTTGCTTTTACTTTTTACTTTGCATCTTTATAGCAAAAATACCAAAAATATTATCTCTATCAGATCTCATTCTCGTAAGTGACCGTGAAGGGATTGACAACCCCTAAGCGTTGGTTGCGAGTTGGTACCGTTTTGTGCAGGTACGAGGGACTTGCGCGTGACCTCCTACTGGATTGATACCTTGGTTCTCAAAAACTGAGGGAAATACTTACACTACTGTGCTACATCACCCCCTCCTCTTCGGGGAAAACCAACGCTAGCTCGAGACATAGCACTGCATCACCCTTTCCTCTTCAAGGGAAAAACTAACGCACCGTTGCCGGGGAGAACTACACCAAGTCAAGACATACCAAGTACCCATCATAAAACTCTCATCTTTTGCATTACATTATTCGCCATTTGCCTCTCGTTTTCCTCTCCCCCACTTCTAAAATGATTTTAAAAAATATTTGCCTTTTTCCTCGCCCCTCTTCTGTTTTATTCGCCCTCTCTTTCCCAATCTCGTCCTCTTTTTCCCTTTGCTTTTTGTTTGCCCGTTTGTTAGATTGGTTTGTTGCTACCATGTCTGAATCTGGGTAGGTTATCGGTGAAAAGGATAGTAGTAACGATGGGGGAAACTTTGATGCTTTTGCTAATAGTAATCCTCATGAAGAATCTACTATCTTGCACACTAAAAAACTTTGCATAGGTAGCAGCAGTATTATTGAAAAAAGGGGCTATTCAAGATTTCTTTACTTGTGCCAGTGTGCTACTGACGTTAGGTGTATCTATTCTCCATAAAACTAGTAGTCTCACCGATGCTATATCTTTGCTTGTGGTTGAACTTGAAAGACAATTTGTTCATATGCATCCATGCATACAACGTATTTTTCTAGAGTTTTCTAATATTGAGCATTCTTCTGTTAAGCGCGCCACCACTATATTTCTAGCCCATGAATTTAGATTTATTATGAAAGAAGCTAGTGAAATTTTCACGCATTATAAAGTAGATGGTGGTCGACCTCCCATAGAGGGGGTTCTCTTTAATCAAGAGGAAATAATGCGTTTACAATCTCTAGATCATGTTGCTTATAATGAAAATTTAAGAAAGAGGGTCCCTACCGATGTTTTAGTTGATAAGATTTCTGAACTTAATGATAATTTTGCTATACAAAACAACGGATTAGGTTTCTCTCTTGGACACAAGCTCATGACTTTTTCCCAAAAGAACACTTACAATGATGAATTGGTCATACAATATGAGGGGCCGAAGGTGGAACCAATTCCTCCCAAGCTTGATCTTAGGGATCCTTATCCCATTAAATTTAGCCCTTTTGATTACTTTTACTTACCACAAAGAAAACTTGTTGCTGAACGAAGGAAGTATGACATGAGCTTTCGACATTTGCCTTATCATTACTATGATTATACCTAGATCTATTTATGTTTTATGCCTAGTTAAGGGCGTTAAACAATAGCGCTTGTTGGGAGGCAACCCAATTTTATTTTTGTTCTCTGCTTTTTGGTTCTATTTTTCAATAAATAATTCATCTAGCCTCTGGTTAGATGTGTTTTGGTGTTTTAATTAGTGTTTGTGCCAAGTAAGACCTTTGGGATGGCTTACGGTGGTTGTCCTGGAATTGTCACAGCAGATGTCCTAGTGTGTGGACTTAGTCATGAGGCCAACACATCTATGTGGTAGCTTGAGAGGGGTTGATCGGAATCGAGAGACGCAACACAAGACAAGGATTTAAACAGCTTTGGGCCCCGGGAAACATCACCCAGTAACGACCCTACATGCTGTTTGTGGCTAGGTCTTATTATCATCATGAGGGAGTCGCCGTAAATCGGCTCTCCTAGTTATGTCTAGGCTTAAGATTCTCCTCTCCTCTCTTGGGGTGTCCTGGCCCTCCTTATATAAGTTGAAGGGGTGGGTTACATGTAGAGTCCATCTCGGACTAAGACTTAAACTATTCTGACTTCTCTTCATGGGCTTCTTAACATCTTGGGCTTCTTAACATCTTGGGCTTCTTAACGTCTCGAGCTTATTAACCCGAGGCGACTTTGTCTGTTGGGTTATGGCTGTCTGCCGGGTTACCATCTGACTTACCATCTGGCTTATCATCTGCCGGGATATGATCTGACTTAACATTTGCCGAGTTATGATCTAACTTAACATCTGTCGGGTTATGATCTGACTTAACATCTGCCGGGTTATGATCTGACTTAACATCTGCCAGGTTATGATCTGACTTAACATCTGCCGGGTTATGATCTGCCTTATCATCTGCCTTAACATCTGCCGAGTTATGATCTGACTTAACTGTCCCAGCCGGGTCATAACTCTGGCTGGGTCATACTGCGGGGTATATCCCCGACATTAGCCCCAATTTAATTTGGATTTATCCATGTTAAACTAATCCTGTAAAACAAACACAAGAACAATTTTGACAGATTATGCTCTGGTTTAAGAACTTTTGTAAGCCGACACCTGATCATCCTTAACTCCTTGTCATTTCCTTCTTCTAGAAAATCTGGATCAATAGACCAACTTCATACTCAGTCTTATCTTCAGCCGGCTTGAAGATATAGAACTTGCCCATTTATCATTGCCAAAATTGCCGGGTTATAAAAACTGATGGCACCAGGTCATAATTGTTTGTTAACATCAGCTTTGAAAGCGTACCTCCCTTATATGAATATCAGTTGTAGCCCCCAAGTTTTAAGAAGGGAACGTAGTAACAACTTAAGACTTGCTTCAATATGAATGTCACAAGCTTGAAGAAATCCAGGTTATTCATCTCAATCATTAATCATAAACTGAGTATTCCACATATGTAGCCCCCAAGTGCCGGGTTGTCATGCTTGCAGCAACCTGGAACTTGTAATTGTCTTATGCTCATAAAAACTTCAACCAGTGTAGCCCCCAAGGGTCGGGTCGTTATGCAATAAGGAGCAGGGACTTTATAGATATGATCATGTAGACTTGAACAACAATGTGTATCCCCCATCATGGGGCTTGAACCCATGCCCACAAGGTTAAGAGCCTTGTGTTTTACCAACTGAGTAGTGGATCCTTCAATATAACGGAATAAGGCTCATGTACCTTCAATTTTTAACAGGAGCAATTGGTAACCCCCAAGGGCCGGCTCATTATGATGTGATGAGTCGGGTCTTCAATAAGGTGAGCAAAAAATGACTTTGCATTAGCCCCCAAGTGCCATGGTGCATGCTGGCAGTGACATGGGACTTGCATATTTAATGTAATCTCAATTTGAATAATGTAGCCCCCAAGTGCCGGGTCGTAAGCCTGCAGCGACTCGAGACTATTCCTTCCATTGTAGAATAAATTATATCCATCGATAAAATAATAGCCATTGCGCTGAAGCGACTTTGAAAACCTCAATCATAATATTGGTTATTGATAACCATAATAAAAATCCAGCCATGTTGGCTATTGAAGCTTTGAATAATATAATCCGTCGAGGGTATGACCCGTAGGCATGCAATAGCATGATTTTGATTACTCAAGGTAAATATATCCTAGCAACTTAACGCCCTTTATACGTACAGGTTATTGAAACCCCAAATATGCTCAAATATGAGTCATAAAGATTAAGGCTACATGGCCTGAATTGTTTTAAACAAGGATGAACTCAAAAATGTTCAAATAGAAATAATAAATCAGAAAAACAAGGCTTTCATAGGTGTCCAGGCCTAAAACTCAAGTGCTTTCACGGGCCGCACAGCCACTGAGTTAATCCTTTATACAAAACTTATAAGCCAGACTTCACACAACCAATCGTTGTTTTAACTTTGACAAGTTCAGGGTCTGTATAAGATTGACTTGTCAAAAGTACGGCGGGTCGTTCCAGGATTACCTAAGTGGAGTGGCAGACTTAAAAAGGCAGGATAACCCGGGGTTTTAGGTGAATACACCTAGCTTCCAAGACTGGCTTTTAAGCCTATTACAAGGGTCACAAAAACTCTTGTCCTTTAGAACAAAGAGCCCCCAAGAAATATCTTTGAGCTATGCTCAATGGGCACCTATGTTTGAGTTGTGCTTTTGCAACAGACTCTCTTTGGTCCCTTTAACCTGGGTAGCAATCCCCCAAGTGTTTTTATAAACATGGCACATAAGCCGGATCAAAAGGGTAATCATAACTCCGCTAAATAAGCCGGAAGCCCCCATGTGACCATAATAAGATAAGCCCATAAGGCAGGATACCCATGTTTGAACCGCGCATCATGGCAGCAAGTTCTCTTTGGCAACCTTTAATTTTTCTAAGAACTCAAACTTGCGAGAGAGGAATTTCTTTTTTCAACCGGAGTTTTAAATCGGATACTAAGAGCTTCCAAGCTTTATGGGAGAGAGATATCTCTTGAGCCGGATTTTAAACCGGAATCTTCATTTTGAGCCGGAAATTTTCTGACGGCCTTTAAATTTTCACCAATAGGGCAGTAACCTCCGGGACCGGGTTATTTTTCCCTTCAATGACCTGGAGTTCTTGAGTCTGCTTTAAACTGGCAATCATTTACTGAATCATGTCATCATAGCCCTCGAGTCTCAAAGCGACTCGAGGAGTTGGCTCGAGATTCTCCATAATTGACCGTGATATAAACCAGCATATAGTTGAACAGTGGAACGCTGTAATATGGTGAAGCTTAGAGGCAAAGGTGGCAAGTTGATGATCTTCGCAATACTCATTATATATCCCAATATGAGTCATTCAATAAATTTGGTGATATGGTGGTCACTTCTGCAGCAGAAAATTTGTCCAGCACATGAAAATATATAGACCAAGCTAATTGTTCTTTGACAAAAACAATATGTGCCAATAAAATAGACGTAGATAGACATCACCTGACTTTGTCCAAATGACGGATGATCCGTATATATATCGTTCATGAATAATCCACAGTAATTTCAATGGCGCTTTAATCACTCTCTCGAAGAGACTTCAAACTGGGCGACTCTTGGTTGAAGAAACGGAAAAGCCCGGTGGGTCAAAGCCCATAGATGAGCGTGGAAGAAGCAGGACCACAGGCAGCTCGCAGCGGCGATTCTGGATGCAACACCCGCAAGACAACGGGCCGGTGGTTTAAAGCGGCACTGTGGTGACTTAGAGCAGAGGCGCGGGTGCTTTGTAATGAAGGCGATGACCGTGGCCATGGCGGATCGAAAACCGCGGTCTAGAGGCGAGGTGAACCAGCAGGTCGACGGAGGCGGCGCCGAGGAGCACTAAAACGGGGCGACTCATGGAGGAGTGGCAAGGTGGTTACACTGTAGTGGCGGGTCGAAGACGAATGCGGCGGCTCAGTGAGGGACAGCCGGTTCGAGGCACGCTGAGGCGGCCTGCCGGCGAGGCGCGGCTGAGCCAGCGTCAGGTTGAAGAGGAACAGATGGCTGAATGCTTGACGTGGAGTACCCGTAGTGGCAGGAAGAGCCACAACGGAGGAAGTAGATTCAATGGCGAAGGTGAGCCGTCGTGGGCGTGCTCAGAGACGGGTCGTGGCCAAGCAGCTCCAGGCGGCACCGTAGCATAGGCGGGTTAAGGCCGAGGCAATTTGACGAGGCTACAACCGTGGAAATGGGAGGCCACGGCCGCGGTGGCAGCGTAACTCGCCGCGGCACTGCTCCAAGGCGGGGGCGGTTCGCCCACGGCAGATCATGATGGCTCAAAGCAGCAGAGGCAATACCCGCGGGTCGACAACGGTGGCAGGCTGCTTAGCGTGGATTCGATGGAAATAGAAGGTGACCTGGCGCAGCGGCGGTTCATAAGTGCAGCGGCGGCGGCGGCAGGGCCCAGGACGGCCGTAACGGTTTAGAGGCGAGTCGCTGCGGTGGTTTAGCATCGGAGGCTAGCGATGCAGTGAGTCATAACAACGGTGGAGGTGACCCGGCTGGGGTGATTCATAAACCGGCCGCGGGCAGCGTGAGTCGGCCAGAGGCAAAGGCCGCAGCAGTGAAGGCATCTGGCGGCTCAAGGCAACGAGTAAGGCTGCGGTAGCGGCAGCAGCTCGACACAGCGGCCCAAGATGACCACTTTGAAATGGAGGTAAGGCCAAACTAGGGTTAGCAGCTTCTGCACTCGAAGTGGCGTTGTGTGATGACGGTTGTAGTTTCCATCTCCAGTAGATTTGATTGATTCTCTGGGCTCGAACCTGAAGCATGGTCACAATCTGCACTGTCTTTTGTTTGATCTCAGAGAGCCATATCAATTTAACTCCTGCAGGATTTGTACGGTACAAAGAGCAGGAGCCCCAACGTATTTAACCCTTTGTACTGTACACGCGCGGGAAAACATATAGTCTGATCCAGCCGTTGTAAAACTTTGCAGTGGAATTCCTGAAGAATCTTTGACCCGGTGACTTGCTGTGCCGTATGAAGGCGAAAACTTCAACTCGTCTCAACCTAGTCTGGCACATTCTTTCTCAATGAGGTGGCTTGGTATGGCCACAGGAGCAGTGAGTCGACGAAGCGGGGGACCACGATGGCGGTTTGAGGCAAGGCGGCCGTGAGCGACTTGCAGCAGATATAAGCAGCGTGGTCAAAGCGGAGAGCGGCAGCGCCGGCTCAGCCATGGCAGCTTATGGCAGTAGAGGACGGTAGAGACGAGCCGGTGTTGGAGTACAGTAGCCAGCGCGCCTCGGCGGGTCAACGGCGCAGGCGAACCGGGCGGGTCCACGGCAAAGGCGAGCTGCTGGCTTGGAGGTAGCCCAGAAGCGAGGTAAGGCCGCAGTAGTGGCAGGCCGTCAACTCGGAGGTAGCTCAGAGTGGTTCAGAGCGGAGGTGGGTCTCGGTGAACCTCGGCAGAAGAGCAGACCGACCCCGAGACAAGGTAGGCCCGGCTCGGAACGGCTTCAGGTGTAACTTGATGCACCACAACAGGGGCGACTTAGCAAAAAACGACGCCGACCACCAGTTAAAAACCATCTTGACTCCACGCGTGACTCAACAAGTAGTAGTAATTAGCTCTTTTTGGCAGCGATTTAGAGGCCGAGTCATGGTTGGTTTGACACGCTGTCACTTATGTCAGCGACCGTAGCAAATATTGATGCCTTCGGTTTCGAAGGATCACCGGATCCTCAGTGACTTAACCCTAATTTCCCTTGAACTCAAAACCTCGCCCGAGCATTAGATCCGACTGCTGTTTTAGACTGATAAACTCAAAACTGATGCAAATCTTTCCAAGCCGATTTCTCTTCATCTGGAAAATTATGAACTTCTCGATCCCTGAGAAAAGATCCCTCCAAGAACTCATCACCACCGTGCGCAAGCCCCATGGTGGGCGCCAACTGTCGTGGAATTCTCACGGCAGATGTCCTAGTGTGAGGACTTAGTCGTGAGGCCAACACATCTATGTGGTAGCTTGAGAGGGGTTGATCAGAATCGAGAGACACAACACAAGACAAGGATTTAGACAGCTTCGGGCCCCGGGAAACAGCATCCGGTAACGACCCTACATGCTGTTTGTGGTTATGTCTTATTGTCATCATGAGGGAGTCGCCGTAAACTGGCTTTCCTAGTTATGTCCTTAAGATTCTCCTCTCTTCTCTTGGGGTGCCCTGCCCCTCCTTATATAAGTTGAAGGGGCGGGTCACATGTAGAGTCCATCTCGGACTAAGACTTAAACTATTCTGACTTCTCTTCATGGGCTTCTTAACATCTTGGGCTTCTTAACGTCGCGGGCTTATTAACCCCAAGCGACTCTGTCTGCTGGGTTATGACTGTCTGCCGGGTTACCATCTGACGTACCATCTGGCTTATCATCTGTCGGGTTATGATCTGACTTAACATCTGCCGGGTTATGATCTGACTTAACATCTATCGGGTTATGATCTGACTTAACATCTGTCGGGTTATGATCTGACTTAACATCTGCCTTATCATCTGCCTTAACATCTGTCGGGTTACGATCTGACTTAACATCTACCGCGTTATGATCTGACTTAACATCTTCCTTAACATCTACTGGGTTATGATCTGACTTAACTATCCCAGCCGGGTCATAACTTCCTCCGGGTCATATTGCGGGGTATATCCCCGACAGTGGTAGTTGTTTTGATCTTGCTGAAAAAACAAAAACTTTTGCGCCCAGGAAAATAATTTTCGTTTGTTACAGAAGCGTGATTTTAATCCGATTCTTTTTGCACAAGATTGGTACACAAATTTCCCAGGTTTTCCTAATTTTTCAGAATTTTTGGAGTTACATAAGTATTCTAGAGTTACAGATTACTACATGCTGCTCTGTTTTTGACAGATTCCGTTTCTATATGTTGTTTGCTTATTTTGATGAATCTATGGGTAGTATCGGGGGGTATGTACCATGGAAAAGTCGGAATATAGTAGATATTACACCAATATAAATGAAGAATGATTTCACAGCATTACCAAAAGTGGTGATTTATTTTCTTATACTAACGGAACTTATGAGATTTTCCGTTGAGTTTGTGTTGTGAAGTTTTCATGTTTTGAGTAAGGATTTGATGGACTATGGAATAAGGAGTGGCAAGAGCCTAAGCTTGGGGATGCCCAAGGCACCCAAAGGTAATATTCAAGGACAACCAAGAGCCTAAGCTTGGCGATGCCCCGGAAGGCATCCCCTCTTTCGTCTTCATCTATCAGTAACTTTACTTGAGGCTATATTTTTATTCACCACATGATATGTGTTTTGCTTGGAGCGTCTTGTATTATATGAGTCTTTGCTTTTTAGTTTGCCACAATAATCCTTGTTGTACACACCTTTTGAGAGGGACACGCATGAATCGTGATTTATTAGAATACTCTATGTGCTTCACTTTGCTACTAAACACTTTGCTGCAGATATTAAGTTTCCAGGTGTGGTTGAATTGACAACTCAGCTGCTAATACTTGAGAATATTATTTGGCTCCCCTTGTGTTGAATCAATAAATTTGGGTTGAATACTCTACCCTCAAAAACTGTTGCGATCCCGTATACTTATGGGTTATCACTCACCACCCAGGAGGGAAAAAGGATCAAGTATGTATCTAGGCATGCGCCTAGGAGGAGCCAAGTAAATACCCTCACAGGAGTTGTTCAGGAGGAAATGCCTGTAGTGAAGGATTACCCAGATGTTTTTCCAGAGGAGTTACCAGGCATGCCACCGGATCGTGACATTGAGTTTTTGATAGAGCTATTGCCAGGTACCGGGCCAATATCAAAAAGACCCTTGTAACGCCCCGAGACCGATGTGTCAGGTGTCCTCTAGTTATTCGTTGTTGTTGCCTTGTCATTGCTTGCGTGTCATGCATTGCATATCATGTCATCATGTGCATTTCATTTGCATACATGTCCGTCTCATGCATCCGAGCATTTTCCCCGTTGTCCGTTTTGCAATCCGGCGCTCCTATGTCACCCGGTGCCCCTTTCTACCTCTTTTCGTGTGTGGGGGTTAAACATTTCTGGATTGGACCGAGACTTGTCATGCGGCCTTGGTTTACTACCGGCAGACCGCCTGTCAAGTTTCGTACCATTTGGACTTCGTTTGATACTCCAACGGTTAACCGAGAGACCGAGAAGGCCTCGTTTGTGTTGCAGCCCAACACCTTTCCAATTTGGCCCAAAACCCACCTAAACCTCCTCCATCATCTCGGTTGGCCGAAAACCGCACCACATTTGGACTCTCCTAGCTCCCTCTACCTATAAATATGTGACCTCCCCCGAAAATTCCGCGGTACAAACCCTAGATCTCTCCTCTCCGCGTCGCCGGACAAATTTTCCACCGACGGACATGTCCGCCGCCGCCTGCGTCCAATCGGAGGCCGCCATCTGTCTGCCGCCGCCCTCTCTCTCCTCGGCCCCGCCGCTGGCCCGTGGGACCCAGATCGGGCCCGCACGAGCCCACACCGCCACCGTCGTCCGCCCGTTTCGGCCCGCCGCCTCCTCGCCGGATTTGTGCCGCCTCCTCGCCGGACTTGCACCACCTGCTCGCCGGGGTGCCTCGCCGCCGCGCCCCTTCGTGCTCGCCGCCGTCGGCAGCCGCCTGCCGGAGCCGCGGCCCGCCGCCACCGCCTCCCGCGGAGGAGCCCGCAACCACCGCCGCCCGGCTCCAGTGCCTGCGCCGCCTCCCGCTTGCGGCCGAGCCCCTTCGCCGCCCCGGGCACCATCGCCAGCGCGGCCATCCGCTGCCCCGACCACGCTACTCCGGCGCCGCCCGACCTCGCCATGGCCGCCTGCTACCTCCTCGTCGCCGGCGCCCTCTCCGGCCACCGGATCCGGCCCTCCTCAGGCTTCCTCCTTGTTCTCCTTCTCTGGCGACGACAAAAAACTCCGGCGAACTGCTACAGTGATTCCGGCGAGATTCGGATCTGGATTTGGAAGAACACGGTTGACTTTTTATCCCTCGAAACCCTAATTTTTGGCAATTTTCATCATGCTATAACTCTGCATCCGTAGCTCCAATTTGTGCATGTAGCATATCAAAATGTTCGAGTCGACGAGTACATCATTTCATCTCATTGCATCATTTTCATTTGAGCTCATCTTGTTGCCCGAAATGCTGTTGGAAGAGAGCTATGTGAGGTATGTTGGGGAACATAGCATAAATTCAAAATTTTCCTACGTGTCACCAAGATCTATCTATGGAGTCATCTAGCAACGAGGGAGGAGTGGATCTACATACCCTTGTAGATCGCGCGCGGAAGCGTTCAAGAGAACGGGGTTGATGGAGTCGTACTCGTCGTGATCCAAATCACCGATGATCCTAGCGCCGAACGGACGACACCTCCACGTTCAACACACGTACGGAGCAGCGACCTCTCCTCCTTCTTGATCCAGCAAGGGGGGAGGAGAGGTTGATGGAGATCAAGCAGCACGACGGCGTGGTGGTGGAAGTAGCGGGATTCCAACAGGGCTTCGCCAAGCGCTGCGGGAGGAGGGAGATGTGTCATGGGAGGGAGAGGGAGGCGCCAGGGCTTAGGTTTGGTTGCCCTCCCTTCCCCCCACTATATATAGAGGCCAAGGGAGAGGGGGGAGGCGCAGCCTTGGCCCTTCCTCCAAGGAAGGGTGCGGCCAGGGGAGGAGTCCCTCCTCCCCAAGGCACCTCGGAGGTGCCTTCCCCCTTTAGGACTCTTCCTTTCCCTCTTCTCTTGGCGCATGGGCCTCTTGGGGCTGGTGCCCTTGGCCCATATAGGCCAAGGCGCACCCCCTACAGCCCATGTGGCCCCCCGGGGCAGGTGGCCCCACCCGGTGGGCCCCCGGGACCCTTCTGGTGGTCCCGGTACAATACCTGTGACCCCGAAACTTGTCCCGATGGCCGAAATAGCACTTCCTATATATAATTCTTTACCTCCCGACCATTCCGGAACTCCTCGTGACATCCGGGATCTCATCCGGGACTCCGAACAACTTTCGGGTTACCGCATACTAATATCTCTATAACCCTAGCGTCACTGAACCTTAAGTGTGTAGACCCTACGGGTTCGGGAGACATGCAGACATGACCGAGATGACTCTCCGGTCAATAACCAACAGCGGGATCTGGATACCCATGTTGGCTCCCACATGTTCCACGATGATCTCATCGGATGAACCACGATGTCGAGGACTTAATCAATCCCGTATACAATTCCCTTTGTCTATCGGTACGACACTTGCCCGAGATTCGATCGTCGGTATCCGGATACCTTGTTCAATCCCGTTACCGGCAAGTCTCTTTTACTCGTTCCGTAACACATCATCCCGTGATCAACTCCTTGATCACATTGTGCACATTATGATGATGGCCTACCGAGTGGGCCCAGAGATACCTCTCCGTCACACGGAGTGACAAATCCCAGTCTTGATTTGTGCCAACCCAAAAGACACTTTCGGAGATACCCGTAGTGTACCTTTATAGCCACCCAGTTACGTTGTGACGTTTGGCACACCCAAAGCACTCCTACGGTATCCGGGAGTTGCACAATCTCATGGTCTAAGGAAATGATACTTCACATTAGAAAAGCTTTAGCATACGAACTACACGATCTAGTGCTATGCTTAGGATTGGGTCTTGTCCATCACATCATTCTACCAATGATGTGATCCCGTTATCAACGACATCCAATCTCCATGGTCAGGAAACCATAACCATCTATTGATCAACGAGCTAGTCAACTAGAGGCTTACTAGGGACATGGTGTTGTCTATGTATCCACACATGTATCTGAGTATCCTATCAATACAATTCTAGCATGGATAATAAACGATTATCATGAACAAGGAAATATAATAATAACTATTTATTATTGCCTCTAGGGCATATTTCCAACAGTCTCCCACTTGCACTAGAGTCAATAATCTAGTTCACATCGTCATGTGATTAGCACTCACAGGTCACATCTCCATGTCACCAACATCCAAAGAGTTTACTACTGTCACTAAACTAGTTCACATCATCATGTGATTAAGACTCAATGAGTTCTGGGTTTGATCATGTTTTGCTTGTGAGAGAGGTTTTAGTCAACAGGTCTGCAACATTCAGATCCATATGTACTTCGCAAATTTCTTATGTCATCTGTAGATGCAACTACTACGCTACATTTGGAGCTATTCCAAACAACTGTTCTACTATACGAATCCAGTTTACTACTCAGAATAATCTGGATTAGTGTCAAAGTTTGCATCGGCGTAACCCTTTACGACGAACTCTTTTACCATCTCCATAATCGAGAAAATTCCTTAGTCCACTAGTCACTAAGGATAACTTTGACCGATGTCCTGTGTTCCATTCTTAGATCACTCTTGTACCCCTTGACTGACTCATGGCAAGGCACATTTCAGGTGCGGTACACAGCATAGCATACTGTAGAGCCTATGTCTTAAGCATAGGGGACGACCTTCGTCCTTTCTCTCTATTCTGCCGTGGTCGAGCTTTAAGTCTTAACTTCATAGCTCACAACTCAGGCAAGAACTCCTTCTTTGACTGGTCCATCTTGAACACCTTCAAGATCATGTCAAGGTATGTGCTCATTTGAAAGTACCATTAAGCGTTTTGATCTATCCTTATAGATCTTGATGCTCAATGTTCAAGTAGCTTAATCCAGGCTTTCCATTGAAAAACACTTTTCAAATAACCCTACATGCTTTCCAGAAATTCTACGTTATTTCCGATCATCAATATGTTAACAACATATACTCATCGGAAATTCTATAGTGCTCCCACTCACTTCTTTGGAAATACAAGTTTCTCATAAACTTTGTATACACCCAAAATCTTTGATCATCTCATCAAAGCATACATTCCAACTCCGAGATGCTCACTCTAGTCCTTAGAAGGATTGCTGGAGCTTTGCATACTTATTAGCATCTTTCAGGATTGACAAAACCTTCCGGTTGTATCACATACAACCTTTCCTTAAGAAAAACGTCGAGGAAACAATGTTTTGATATCCTATCTGCAAGATTTCATAAATAATGCATTAATCACTAATATAATTCCAACAGACTCTCAGCATCGCTACGAGTGAGAAAGTCTCATCATAGTCAACTCCTTGAACTTGTCGGAAAACATCTTAACGACAAGTCGAGCTTTCTTAATGGTGATACTTACCATCATTGTCCGTCTTCCTTTTAAAATCCATATGTACCTAACAGCCTTACGACCATCAAGTAGTTCTTCAAAAGTCTACACTTTGTTTTCATACATGGATCCTCTCTCGGATTTTATGGCCTCGAGCCATTTATCGGAATCCGGGCCCACCATCGCTTCTCCGTAGCTCGTAGGTTCATTGTTGTCTAGCAACATGACTTCCAAGACAGGATTACGTACCACTCTGAAGTAGTACGCATCCTTGTTATCCCATGAGGTTTGGTAGTGACTTGATCTGAAGTTTCATGATCACTATCATAAGCTTCCACTTCAATTGGTGTAGGTGCCACAGGAACAACTCCCTGTGCCCTTTCACACACTAGTTGAAGAGACGGTTCAATAACCTCATCAAGTCTCCACCATCCACCCACTCAATTCTTTCGAGAGAAACTTTTCCTCGAGAAAGGACCCGATTCTAGAAACAATCCCTTATTGCTTTCGGATCTGAGACAGGAGGTATACCCAACTGTTTTGGGTGTCCTATGAAGATGCATTTATCTGCTTTGGGTTCGAGCTTATCAGCCTGAAACTTTTTCACATAAGCGTCGCAGCCCCAAACTTTTAAGAAATGACAGCTTAGGTTTTCCTAAACTATAGTTCATACGGTGTCATCTCATCGGAATTACGTGGTGCCCTATTTAAAGTAAATGTGGTTGTCTCTAATGCCTAACCCATAAACTATTGTGGTAATTCGATAAGAGACATCATGGTATGCATCATATCCAATAGGGTGCAGTTATGATGTTCGGACACACCATCACACTATGGTGTTCCAGGCTATATTAGTTGTGAAACAATTTCCACAATGTCTTAATTCTGTGCCAAACTCGTAATTCAGATATTCATCTCTATGATCATATCATAGATCTTTTATCCTCTTGTCACGACGATCTTTCAACTTCACCCTGAAATTACTTGAACCTTTCAATAATTCAGACTCGTGATTCATCAAGTAAACATACTCAACATCTACTCAAATCATCTGTGAAGTAAGAACATAACGATATCCACTACACGCCTCAGCACTCATTGGACTGCACACATCAAAATGTATTACTTCCAACAAGTTGCTTTCTAGTTCCATTTTACTGAAAACGAGGCTTTCAGTCATCTTGCCCACGTGGTATGATTTGCATGTCTCAAAAATCAAGTGAGTCCAAACGGTCCATTTGCATGGAGTTTCTTCATGCATATACACCAATAGACATGGTTCACATGTCTCAATCCTTTCAAAAATGAGTGAGTGCAAAGATCCATCAACATGGAGCTTCTTCATGCGTTTTATACCGATATGACTTAAGTGGCAGTGCCACAAGTAGGTGGTACTGTCATTACTATCTCTTGGCATGAACATGTGTATCACTATGATCGAGATTCAATAAACCATTCATTTCAGGTGTAAGACCATTTGAAGGTATTATTCAAATAAACAGAGTAACCATTATTCTCTTTAAATGAATAACCGTATTGCGATAGACATAATCCAATCATGTCTATGCTCAACGCAAACACCAAATAACAATTATTTAGGTTTTAATACCAATCTCGATGGTAGAGGGAGCGTGCGATGCTTGATCATATCAACCCTGGAAACACTTCCAACACATATCGTCAGCTCACCTTCAGCTAGTCTCCGTTTATTCCGTAGCCTTTTGTTTCGAGTTACTAACACTTAGCAACCGAACCAGTATCTAATACCCTGGTGCTACTAGGAGTACTATTAAAGTACACATTAACACAATGTATATCCAATATACTTCTATCGACCTTGCCAGCCTTCTCATCTACCAAGTATCTAGGGTAATTCTGCTCCAGTGGCTGTTCCCCTTATTACAGAAGCACTTAGTCTCGGGTTTGGGTTCAAACTTGGGTTTCCTCACTAGAGCAGCAGCTGATTTACCGTTTCGTGAAGTATCCCTTCTTGCCCTTGCCCTTCTTGAAACTAGTGGTTTCACTAACCATCAACAATTGATGCTCCTTCTTGATTTCTACTTTTGTGGTGTCAAACATCGCGAATATCTCAAGGATCATCATATATGTCCCTGATATATTATAGTTCATCACGAAGCTCTAGCAGCTTGGTGATAATGACTTCAGAGAACCATCACTATTTCATCTGGAAGATCAACTCCCACTCGATTCAAGCGATTGTTGTACTCAGACAATCCGAGCACAAGTTCAACAATTGAGCTTTTCTCCCTTACTTTGCAGGCTAAGAAAATCGTCGAAGGTCTTATACCTCTTGACGTGGGCACGAGCCTGAAATCCCAATTTCAGCCCTCGAAACATCTCATATGTTTTGCGACGTTTCAAAAAACATCTTCGGTGTCTCAATTCTAAACCGTTTAACTGAACTATCACGTAGTTATCAAAATGTGTATGTCAGATGTTCGCAACATCCACAGACAACGTTCGAGGTTCAGCACACTGAGCGGTGCATTAAGGACATAAGCCTTCTATGAAGCAATGAGGACAATCCTCAGTTTACGGACCTAGTCCGCATAATTGCTACTGTCAACTTTCAACTAAATTTTCTCTAGGAACATATCTAAACAGTAGAACAGAAGCGCGAGCTACGGCATAATTTGCGAAGACCTTTTGACTATGTTCAGGATAATTAAGTTCATCTTATGAACTCCCACTCAGATAGACATCCCTCTAGTCATCTAAGTGATTACATGATCCGAGTCAACTAGGCCGTGTCCGATCATCACGTGAGACGGACTAGTCAACATCGGTGAACATCTTCATGTTGATCGTATCTACCATACGACTCATGCTCGACCTTTCGGTCTCTTGTGTTCCGAGGCCATGTCTATACACATGCTAGGCTCGTCAAGTCAACCTAAGTGTTTTGCGTGTGTAAATCTGTCTTACACCCGTTGTATGTGAACATTAGAATCTATCACACCCGATCATCACGTGGTGCTTCGAAACAACGAACTGTCGCAACGGTGCACAGTTAGGGGGAACACTTTCTTGAAATTTTAATGAGGGATCATCTTATTTACTACCGTCGTTCTAAGCAAATAAGATGTATAAACATGATAAACATCACATGCAATCAAATAGTGACATGATATGGCCATCATCACTTTGCTCCTCTAGATCTCTATCTTCGGGGCTCCATGATCATCATCGTCACCGGCTATGAAACCATGATCTCCATCATCATGATCTCCATCATCGTGTCTTTATGAAGTTGTCTCGCCAACTATTACTTCTACAGCTAGCAATAAAGCAAAGTAATTACATGGCGTTTATGTTGACACGCAGGTCATAAATAAATAAAGACAACTCCTATGGCTCCGGCCGGTTGTTATACTCATCGACATGCAAGTCGTGATTCCTATTACAAGAACATGATAAATCTCATACATCACATATATCATTCATCACATCCTTTTGGCCATATCACATCACATAGCATACCCTGCAAAAACAAGTTAGACGTCCTCTAATTGTTGTTTGCATGTTTTACGTGGCTGCTATGGGTTTCTAGCAAGAACGTTTCTTACCTACGCAAAAACCACAACATGATATGCCAATTGCTATTTACCCTTCATAAGGACCCTTTTCATCGAATCCGATCCGACTAAAGTGGGAGAGACAGACACCCACTAGCCACCTTATGCAACTAGTGCATGTCAGTCGGTGGAACCAGTCTCACATAAGAGTACATGTAAGGTCGGTCTGGGCCGCTTCATCCCACAATGCTGCCGAATCAAGATTGGAGTAGTAACGGTAAGCATATTGAACAAAATCAACGCCCACAACTACTTTGTGTTCTACTCGTGCATAGAAACTACGCATAGACCTAGCTCATGATGCCACTGTTGGGGAACGTAGCATAAATTCAAAATTTTCCTACGTGTCACCAAGATCTATCTATGGAGTCATCTAGCAATGAGGGAGGAGTGGATCTACATACCCTTGTACATCGCGTGCAGAAGCGTTCAAGAGAACGGGGTTGATGGAGTCGTACTCGTCATGATCCAAATCACCGATGATCCTAGCGCCGAACGGACGGCACCTCCGCGTTCAACACACGTACGGAGCAGCGACGTCTCCTCCTTCTTAATCCAGCAAGGGGGGAGGAGAGGTTGATGGAGATCCAGCAGCACGACGGCGTGGTGGTGGAAGTAGCGGGATTCCAACAGGGCTTCGCCAAGCGCTGCGGGAGGAGGGAGATGTGTCATGGGAGGGAGAGGGAGGCGCTAGGGCTTAGGTTTGGTTGCCCTCCCTTCCCCCCACTATATATAGGGCCAACGGAGAGGGGGGAGGCGCAGCCTTGGCCCTTCCTCCAAGGAAGGGTGCGGCCAGGGGAGGAGTCCCTCCTCCCCAAGGCACCTCGGAGGTGCCTTCCCCCTTTAGGACTCTTCCTTTCCCTCTTCTCTTAGCGCATGGGCCTCTTGGGGCTGGTGCCCTTGGCCCATATAGGCCAAGGCGCACCCCCTACAGCCCATGTGGCCCCCCGGGGCTGGTGACCCCACCCGGTGGGCCCCCGGGACCCTTCCGGTGGTCCCGCTACAATACCGGTGACCCCGAAACTTGTCCCGATGGCCGAAATAGCACTTCCTATATATAATTCTTTACCTCCGGACCATTTCGGAACTCCTCGTGACGTCCGGGATCTCATCCGGGACTCCGAACAACTTTCGGGTTACCGCATACTAATATCTCTATAACCCTAGCGTCACTGAACCTTAAGTGTGTAGACCCTACGGGTTCGGGAGACATGCAGACATGACCGAGATGACTCTCCGGTCAATAACCAACAGCGGGATCTGGATACCCATGTTGGCTCCCACATTTTCCATGATGATCATCGGATGAACCACGATGTCGAGGACTTAATCAATCCCGTATAGAATTCCCTTTGTCTATCGGTACGACACTTGCCCGAGATTCGATCGTCGGTATCCCGATACCTTGTTCAATCCCGTTACCGGCAAGTCTCTTTTACTCGTTGCGTAACACATCATCCCGTGATCAACTCCTTGATCACATTGTGCACATTATGATGATGTCCTACCGAGTGGGCCCAGAGATACCTCTCCGTCACACGGAGTGACAAATCCCAGTCTTGATTCGTGCCAACCCAACAGACACTTTCGGAGATACCTGTAGTGTACCTTTATAGCCACCCAGTTACGTTGTGACGTTTGGCACACCCAAAGCACTCCTACGGTATCCGGGAGTTGCACAATCTCATGGTCTAAGGAAATGATACTTGACATTAGAAAAGCTTTAGCATACGAACTACACGATCTAGTGCTATGCTTAGGATTGGGTCTTGTCCATCACATCATTCTACCAATGATGTGATCCCCTTATCAACGACATCCAATGTCCATGGTCAGGAAACCGTAACCATCTATTGATCAACGAGCTATTCAACTAGAGGCTTACTAGGGACATGGTGTTGTCTATGTATCCACACATGTATTTGAGTATCCTATCAATACAATTCTAGCATGGATAATAAACGATTATCATGAACAAGGAAATATAATAATAACTATTTATTATTGCCTCTAGGGCATATTTCCAACAAGGTATTTGTCAGATCTGTTTCAGCAAATGGCATTTTGTCATTTTTGCCATGATTAATGTGTGCATGCTATGACCCTGAGCTCTACATGTATTTTGTTATATGCCATGCCATCTTTACAGTGGTGCTTGCCATGTATTTTTGTGATATATGTGGTGACTAGCACAAGCTTGCAAAGTAGCGTAATCGGTAATGCTGATTTCAGGGACTTAGAATTTCACTAAGTCCTTGTCCTGATTTTGTTGATATGCCATATGTTCATGTTGTTTACTAGTGATCCGTGCCTCTTTCGAGGATGATCAGTAAGGATGTGTTGTTAACATTGTGGTTCTATATCCATCCATGTCTTTGTTTGCATTTATGGAGCAACCTAGCTTGAGTCAACCGAGCTCTACTTGTGCTATATCGTGATCCTGGCAGATTGTTGATATGTTTAGCGATTGTGCCGAGGATGTTGCTATTGATCCGTGCATGCTATGTTGTTGTTCTTGCCATGTATAGCTTCTATGCCATGTATTCTTCATGGGTGTATGCTTAATTTGTCATGCCATGCTTTGTAGTGAGTGCATCGAGCTCGTAAACATGCCTACTCGTTAACTGTTTTGCATGCTCCAGTTTTTCACTAAATCTGAGATCTGTTTATGCTTTTGCCATGTTCACATGCTTGCAATTGTATTTTCTGATCCCTTTTGGCTCAAGGTCACTAAGGGACTTTTGCTATGTGCTTTGAGTAGCCTCATGCCATGCCTTGCTTTGCCATGTTAAGTTCCTGTAGCATGTAGTTTTCATGTTCTAAAGTGTGCTTCCTGATGATAAATTCCAAACTTGTGTTAATTTCACTATGTCTAAAACCTGTTATCATTTGCTCTTTTGCCATGCTTGTTCGAACCTGTTAGTGGATAAATTAGCCGTAGCTCAGTGTTCATCTTTTGTCAAGCATCATGAGTGGATCCCTGCCATGTATTTTGTTGCCATGTTTGAGTGTTGTAGCATATTTAACTTGTTGCATTTAGATGGCTACTTGCTGATTATTGCAGACCGGTGCCATATTTGTTTTGCTTGCCATTTCCAAACCGTGCATCCGATTCCGGTGATCTTTATATCGCTTTCAACCGAAATCACCTCATCTTTCTAGTGGCACTTTTGGATTTCCATGTTGAGGCCAGATTCAATCATTCTGTGTCAAATCATGCATATGCACCGCATACCGCATCCCGCATATCAAATCATGTTCATGTGTTGGTTGTTTACTATGTTGTGTGCTTCTTTCCATTGTTGCTTCTTCGGGTTGGTTCCGGTAATGTCGTGTTTGTGAGGACCCGTTCGACTACGTCCATTTGCCTTCTTCATGGACTCATTCTTCTTCCTTGCGGGATCTCAGGCAAGATGACCATACCCTCGAAATCACTTCTATCT
The DNA here is from genome assembly GCF_056163025.1 of Triticum urartu. Lineage (NCBI taxonomy): Eukaryota > Viridiplantae > Streptophyta > Magnoliopsida > Poales > Poaceae > Triticum > Triticum urartu. Next base: position 361,833,089 of record NC_141874.1, on the reverse strand, counting down.
TTGCTTGCTAGTTGCTCGCTCTTTTGCTATGCCTATGTTGCGATACCTACCACTTTCTTATCATGCCTCCCATATTGTTGAGCCAAGCCTCTAACCCACCTTGTCCTAGCAAACCGTTCTTTGGCTATGTTACCGCTTTGCTCAGCCCCTCTTATAGCGTTGTTAGTTGCAGGTGAAGATTGGAGTTTGTTCCTTGTTGGAACATGGATATTTTGTTGGGATATCACAATATCTCTTATTTAATTAATGCATCTATATACTTGGTAAAGGGTGGAAGGCTCGGCCTTATGCCTGGTGTTTTGTTCCACTCTTGCCGCCATAGTTTCCGTCATATCGGTGTTATGTTCCCAGATTTTGCGTTCCTTACGCGGTTGGGTTATAATGGGAACCCCTTGACAGTTCGCCTTGAATAAAACTCCTCCAGCAAGGCCCAACATTGGTTTTACCATTTGCCACATAGCCTTTTTCTTTCCCTTGAGTCGGCCAGCTCAAGGGTCATCTTATTTTAACCCCCCCGGGGCCAGTGCTTCTCTAAGTGTTGGTCCAAACTGAGCGATGTCCGAGGCTACCAGGGGCAACTCTGGGCTGGCTTACCCGACGTCTTGCTCATCCGGTGTGCCCTGAGAACGAGATATGTGCAGCTCCTATCGGGATTTACCGGCACATCTGGGTGGCTTTGCTGGTCTTGTTTTACCATTGTCGAAATGTCTTGTAACCGGGATTCCGAGTCTGATCGGGTCTTCCCGCTAGAAGGAATATCCTTCGTTGACCGTGAAAGCTTGTGATGGGCTAAGTTGGGACACCCCTGCAGGGATTTGAACTTTCGAAAGCCGTGCCCGCGGTTGTGGGCAGATGGGAATTTGTTAATGTCCGGTTGTAGAAAACCTGAAGTTGATCTTAATTAAAATACATCAACCGCGTGTGTTACCGTGATGGTCTCTTCTCAGCAGAGTCCGGGAAGTGAACACGGTGTTGGAGTTATGTTTGACGTAGGTTGTTCTAGGATGACTTCTTGATCATAGTTGTTCGACCGTGCTTTTGCCTTTCTCTTCTCGCTCTCATTTGCGTTGTTAGCCACCAGATATGCTAGTCGCTTGCTGCAGCTCCACCTCATACCTTTTCCCTACCTATAAGCTTAAATAGTCTTGATTGCGAGGGTGTAAGATTGCTGAGTCCCCGTGACTCACAGATACTTCCAAAACCAGTTTGCAGGTGCCGATGTTGCCGAGCAGGTGACGCAACCAAGCTCAAGGAGGAGCTCGATGAAGATCTTGTCCTTTCTGTTGTTTCGTTCTAGTTGATCAGTAGTGGAGCCCAGTTGGGGTCGATCGGGAATCTGTGTAGCATTTGGGGTAGTCTTCTTTTATTTTGGTTCCGTAGTCGGACCTTGATTGTATCTGATTGATGTAATGCTTTATTCATGTAATTGTGTGAAGTGGCGATTGTAAGCCAACTATGTATCTCTTTCCCTTATGTATTACATGGGTTGCGTGAAGATTACCTCACTTGCGACATTGCTTCCAATGCGGTTATGCCTCTAAGTCGTGCTTCGACCTGTGAGAGATATAGCAGCATCGAGGGCGTTACAACCCTACCGTATGCCCACAAACGATCTAGAAGAGATCAAGAAGAAGATTAAGAAGTTGTTGGAGAAAGGTTATATTCGAAGGAGTTCATCACCATGGGGAGCCCCAGTGCTTTTGGTTGAGAAGAAGGATAAGTCTGTAAGAATGGTTGTTGATTATCGTGCGTTGAATGGAGTGACAATTAAGAACAAGTACCCCCTGCCGATGATCAATGATTTATTTGATCAGTCGACAGGAGCTAAAGTGTTTTCGAAGATCGATCTGCGATCAGGATATCACTAGCTGAAGATTCGAGAGAAGGATATACCTAAGACAGCTTTCACCACAAGGTACGGGCTTTATGAGTATACGGTCATGTCTTTTGGATTGACTAACGCCCATGCCTATTTCATGAGTATGATGAGCAAGGTGTTCATGGAGTTCTTGGATAAGTTCGTTGTGGTGTTCATTGATGATATCTTGGTATACTCGAAGAGTGAAGAGGAGCACAAGGAACATTTACGTTTAATTCTTGGGAAGCTCAGGGAACATCAGTTGTATGCCAAGTTCAGCAAATGTGAGTTTTGGTTGAAGGAAGTTGGATTCCTTGGACATGTTATATCAGGAGAAGGTATAGCCGTGGATCCCACCAAGGTTCAGTCAGTCACTGAGTGGTTGGCACCCACCTCAGTTGGAGTGATCTGCAGTTTTCTTGGACTGACGGGATACTATTGGAGTTTATTGAGAATTTCTCTAAGATAGCAAAGCCTATGACGGAATTGTTGAAGAAGGACACTAAGTTCCATTGGACTGAAGAATGTGAAGCAAGTTTCCAGGAGTTGAAGAAACGTTTGACTACAACCCCAGTGCTGATTCTGCCAGATATACGCAAGGACTTCCAAGTGTATTGCGATGCTTCACGCTTAGGACTTGGAGGAGTACGAATGCAAGACGGAAGAGTGGTTTTCTATGCCTCACGACAACTGAAACCGCATGAGTTAAATTATGCCACGCATGATTTGGAGTTAGCAGCTGTGGTGCACGTGCTCAAGACCCGGAGACATTTTCTCATTAGAAACCGTTGCGATGTATACACGGATCACAAGAGTTTGAAGTACATCTTCACACAGAAGGAGCTGAACCTCAGGCAGAGGATATGGTTAGAACTCATAAAGGATTTTGATATGAAGCTGCATTATCATCAAGGAAAGGCCAATGTCGTAGCAGATGCTTTAAGCCGTAAGAGTTATGTCAACACCCTCGTAAGCGAAGGGATGCCAAAGGAGTTAGCCGAGGATCTTAGGGAACTTCGATTGGAAATAGTTCCTAAAGGGTTTTTGGCAAAGTTGGAGGTTAAATCAACACTATTGGAAAAGATTCGAGAAGCTCAGAAGGATGACAATGATATCACTGAGATAAAGGAGAAGATGAGTGTAGGGAAAGCCAAAGGGTTTCATGAGGATGAGCACGGCACCTTGTGGTTTGAGGACCGTATATATGTGCCCAATAATGCAGAGATCATGAAGTTGATATTATAGGAAGCTCATGACTCGCCATACTCGATACACCCTGGAAACACCAAGATGTATTTGGATTTGAAGGAGTGTTTCTAGTGGAATGGTATGAAGAAGGATATTGCCAAGTATGTAGCCATCTATGATGTATGTCAGAGAGTGAAGGCAGAACATCAGAAGCCAGCAGGATTGCTACAACCTATGCCGATACCTGAATGGAAGTGGGATAAGCTTGGCATGGATTTTATCACCGGATGGCCCAGGACCAAATCAGGATATGATTCTACATGGGTAGTAGTTGATCGCTTGACGAAAGTGGCTCACTTTATCCCCGTAAAAACCACGTATACAAGTGCGAAGTTGGACAAGATATACATGACCAGGATCGTATGTCTGCATGGAGTTCCGAGGACCATCGTGTCAGATAGAGGAACGCAGTTTACTTCAAAATTTTGGCATCAGTTGCACCTGACCTTGGGTGCCATACTGGAGTTCAGTACAACTTTTCATCCACAGACAGATGGAAAGACTGAGAGAGTCAATCAGATTCTGGAGGACATGTTGAGAGCTTGTGCATTAGACTACGGATCTAGTTGGGACGATAATTTGCCCTACGCAGAGTTCTCATACAACAACAGCTACCAGGCCAGTTTGAAGATGGCACCATTCGAAGCATTGTATGGGAGAAGATGCAGAACACCGTTGATGTGGGATGAAGTTGGAGACTGCCAGTTGTTTGGACCAGATTTGATTAAGGAATCCGAAGAGAAGGTTAAACTAATTCGAGATAGATGAAGGTAGCTCAGTCTCGACAGAAGTTATGCAGATTCAAAACGCAAGGAGGTAGTCTATGAAATTGGAGACAGAGCGTATCTGCGAGTGTCACCTCTTCGAGGTGTTAAACGTTTTGGTGTTAAGGGGAAATTAGCCCCGAGATTTGTGGGACCGTACCGTGTTCTGGAATGCATGGGAGAAGATGCCTACAAGTTGGAGTTACCCGAAGGACTGTCAGGAGTACATGATGTGTTTCATGTTTCCCAGTTGAAGAAGTGTCATGCGGAGATGGCCGACATTCCTTTGAGAGATACAGTGCCCCTGCAAGCAATTCAGTTGGACAGTGATTTGACGTATGAGGAGAAGCCTGTCAAGATTCTAGAGTTTGCTAGCCGAGTTACTCGCAGCAAGGTTATCAAATTTTGCAAAGTTTAGTGGAGCCACCATACCGAGGATGAAGCCACCTGGGAACGAGAGGATGATCTTCGCAAAAACCACCCACACCTATTTCCTAGCCAACCCAAATCTCGAGGGTGAGATTCATCTTAAGGGGGGTAGGTTTGTAACATCCCAAATTTTCAATTTGGAATGTTATACGTAGGTCATTCATGCATATCATATTTTATTTGCTTTTCATTTTGTGATCCTCGAAATTCTAAGCAACTCAAGGACCCTCGGAGAGAGTTGGGGATTTCACGGTTTTCATATTTGAATTTTATCAAATATCGAAACGAGGATCAGTTGTTTTATTATTTTTCTCTCCGAAAATATTTCATATTAAATTATATGAGAGGAGATAATATGACTTCTCCAAAATAAGCGAAATATTGGAGGAAAAAATATTAAAATCAACCTTTTGATTTTATTCGGATTTTATTGCTATTTTTATTTCCAGGAAAAATATGCATTTTCAATAATTGCATTTTAGGCCAAGAAAATGTTCACCTTGTTCTAAATATTCTATTTAGACGGTGAAAATTTGTTTTGGTATTTTTTTAGTTTTTTTTATTTTTTTCTAGGATTTATTTTCGGCGGAATATGTTTAAAAAAAGAGGAAGCCCGCCGGACCAAACTGGGTCGCGGCCCAGCTGGCCCAGCCAGCCCCGCGCTCCGTCGTCTTCGAGCTGGACTCCTCGAGGGAGTCCGAGCCGCCGCCGCCATGGCCTCGCCCCCTCCCGCAAGCCGCCTCCCCTCCCCCTTTAAAAGCCGGACCCGGCCCCCCCTTGGAGCCCCAAGCTGCCACCACCTCCAGCCCCCGCAAGCCGCGCCGCCAGCCCGCCGCCTCGCGCCGCCGCACGCCGCCGCTTGCCGCCTGCTGCTGCGCAGCCGCCAAGCCCTTCCGTGTTGACCTCCGCCGCCCCGCGCTGCACCCTGCCGTCGCCCGCGCCGCCGCCCGCTCGCTGAAAGCCGCCGGAGCCGCACCGGAGTTCGAATCTCACCGTTCGTTTTTTCGGTTTATATAAAAACCGCCCTTTAAAAAAAAACCCTAGTTACGTTTTTTAGACCGATTCGTTGGTTTTCTCGGTTTAGTTTATTCAAGGGACGTTCGTCCGTACGTTTGTTTTAACGAACGGTTTTTGCCCGTTAGTCACAGACAACGAACGTTCGTTCGTTAGCCTGCTCGTCCATTTTTCTTTTTCTCGGGTTTTTCGTGATTATTTTCGATCGCGATTTCTGATCCGATTTTTCTTTTAGTTTTTCTTTTCGCTCATTTATCGGAATTAGGCGATTCAAGCGCCTAGATCTTTGTCTCGAAGCCCTCTTTCCGTTTAACCAACTTGAACAAGATTTTGGTACTGTAAAATTTGACTTTAGTCCAGCTTAGTAATCGGATCTTGTTTCTTTCGCAGTTTGTGTTTCGTTGCTCCGTTTGATTTGATTCTTTTTGCAAACCGGAGTTCTTAAGTTGAAGTTTCTAGTTAGATCTTCTTATTTGAGTTTTACCCGTGCATCTTTGTTTGATTGCTTATGTATGCTATTGTTTGTCTGCGATAGAACACTCGGAGTGCGAATCATGCTTCTACGAGTCTCTAGGTTTCATGTATCATCAGCAAGGCAAGTAACACTGTGATCATACCCCTTTATTACCCAGTTTTTTATGCATTAGTTCCAATCCTCAAACACTGCATGATTAGGATGTGATTAACTTATGGGTTTGGGAAGTAGATGATGAGGTAGAACCTAATACCTGTTTTACTATCAAACCCTCGAGAGTTACCTCTACGTTGCTTATATTGCTATGCTATGCTTGTAGACGTGGTTTGGGTTTGAGTGTATCCACGACAGATGTGAGATTGCTAATTAATGGTTCAACTTAAAGTGGCAACTTTAATACACATCTGGGTGGATTGCTTGTTTGGGCACCTGGAGAATCTAGTGTTGTCCTAGGATATCCCAGAGTACCCGTGTGATCATCCAACGGTCCGCCACCCAGGCTCAAAGGGATCTTAAGAATTACTCATGCTAGAAACTTCCGTGTGCAGCCACAAGCCATTATGGGCTCTGGCATAGTATGAGTAAGTTGTGTGACCTCTTTTAGTGGGCTAGCAGATGTAGAGGGAAAGTAGGTGTAACTGTCCACCCAGAGTAAAGAGTAAATGCTTCTGAAAGACTGTGTCTCGGTCATCCGTTTCTCAAACGTCATGTAGTACGAGAAATCCAACGGAGGAGATCGAGTCTTGTGGGGAAAAGTGCACAAACCTCTGGAGAGTGTACAATCTAATCATGGTTAGCCGTGTCCCCGGTTATGGACATATTGAGTATCTAGTACTTGGATTTTCCTATTGTATCTCATCACTCTAAATTAATTTGTTGGGTTAATGAACTACTTTAATAGGGATTGAGTTGGAGGAACCTTCTCAGTGTTGTTTCAACTACCATGATAGTTAAAATAAAACTTATTCCTTTGTTGTAGGGAAAAATTGGCTTTTCGCAAAAAAACATTATAACCATACAACCTCCACCAGCCAAATATGCATATAGCGTTAGCATTATTTCTGTTCATTGCTCTACTGTGTTACATTGCCAGCATATTCCATGTGCTGACCCGTTTTCGGGCTGCAACATATCACATTGCAGACTTTTCAGACGAGGAGTAAGGTTCGCTAGGTCGTTGCCGTGCAGCTCAGCTATGCCGTTGGAGTTGATGGACTCACTTTATCTTCCAAGCCTTCCGCTGTTATCATATTAGATGGCCTTAAGCCATATTTATTGTGATAAGTTCTCTTTTGGAGACATTCGATGTAATAAGTGTGTGATTTCTACTCTGTTATAAATCCTTCGAGTACTGTGTGTGTCAACATTACCGATCCAGTGATGACACTGAAGCACAGAGACTTAACCGTTTGAGGTCGGGTCGCTACACCTGGGAAATGCTAGCCAATCCAAAAAAGTAAAAGAGAAAGGAAATCTACAAAGAGAAGAAAAAACTAGTGAGGGTGATGGCACCGGTCTAGACGTAGAAGCGCTGAAGCCGAGCTACGTTCCATGGGTTCAGTTCAAGGTGATTGTTCGTTGGGTTCCAGAGGCGATACGCTCGTCCCGCAAGCACCTCATCAATTATGAAGGGACCCTCCCTTTTAGGTGAGAGCTTATTCTTATGCTTCCCCGGGAGGTGTAAAACGAGTTCGCCCACATTATATGCCTTCGCCCGAACTTCCCTACTTTGGTAGCATCGGGCCTGCTGTTGATAAAAAGTAGAGTGGGTCCGAGCTATATTGCCTCTCCTTCCAGTGCATCCAGGTCATCCTGCCGATCTAGCTCAGCCTCCTTCTCTTCGTACATGCGCACTCTGGGCGTGTCATGGATGAGGTCACAGGGGAGGACTACTTTTGCCCCGTATACCATAAAAACGGTGTGTATCCCATTGATCGATTAGGGGTGGTGCGCAGGCCCCACAATATGGAGTCAATGGCAGTCAGATTCTTTCAGGGAACAGACCAGTCAGGGTTTAATGCCTCTTAGGATGAGTCCATTAGCCCATTCGACCTGTCCATTGATCTGTGGGTGATATCCGAGGCATAATCGAGCTTAATGCCCATGTTAGCGCACCAGTCCTTTACCTTCTGGGCCATGAAATTGGATCCATTGTCCGTTATTATGATGTATGGGACACCCTAATGGTGGACCACGCCGGATATAAAGTCGATGACCGGTCCAGACTCGGCTTAAGTTACTGGGTTTCTCCTCAATCCACTTAGTGAATTTGTCGACCGTGACTAGTAGATATTTCTTTTTCTTGGTCCCCCCATTAAGTGATCCAACCTGAAGGAAATATGCCCTAGAGGCAATAATAAAGTTGTTATTTATATTTCCTTATATCATGATAAATGTTTATTATTCATGCTAGAATTGTATTAACCGGAAACTTAGTACATGTGTGAATACATAGACAAACAGAGTGTCACTAGTATGCCTCTACCTGACTAGCTCGTTGATCAAAGATGTTTAAGTTTCCTAGCCATGGACAAAGAGTTGTCATTTTATAAACGGGATCACATCATTAGAGAATGATGTGATTGACTTGACCCATCCGTTAGCTTAGCACTTTGATCGTTTAGTTTACTGCTATTGCTTTCTCCATAACTTATACATGCTCCTATGACTATGAGATTATGCAACTCCCGAATACCGGAGGAACACTTAGTGTGCTATCAAACGTCACAACATAATTTGGTGACTATAAAGATGCTCTACAAGTGTCTCCGATGGTGTTTGTTGAGTTGGCATAGATCGAGATTAGGATTTGTCACTCCATGTATCGGAGAGGTATCTCTAGGCCCTCTCGGTAATGCGCATCACTATAAGCCTTGCAAGCAATGTAACTAATGAGTTAGTTACGGGATGTAGCATTACGGAACGAGTAAAGATACTTGCCGGAAAGGAGATTGAACTAGGTATTAAGATACCGACGATCGAATCTCAAGCAAGTGACATACCGATGACAAAGGGAACAACATATGTTGTTATGCAGTTTGACCGATAAAGAACTTCGTAGAATATGTAGGAACCAATATGAGCATCCATGTTCCACTATTGGTTATTTACCGGAGATGAGTCTCGGTCATGTCTACATAGTTCTTGAACCCGCAGGGTCCTCACGCTTAACATTCGGGGACGATCGATATTATGAGTTTATGTGTTTTGATGTAACGAAGGTAGTTCGGAGTCCCGGATGTGATCACGGACATGACGAGGAGTCTCATAATGGTCAAGACATAAAGATTGATAAATTGGAAGCCTATGGTTGGACATCGGAATGGTTCTGGATGAGTTCGGGCATTTACCGGAGTACCGGGAGGTTACCGAAACCCCCCGGGGAGTATATGGGCCTTATTGGGCCTTAGTGGTAAAGAGGAGAGGAAGGGAAAGGTGGAGGGTGCCCCCCTAGCCCAATCCGAATTGGGTGGGCGGCCGACCCCCTTCCTTCCTTCTCTCTTCTCTCCTACTCCTACTAGGGAAAGGGGGGAATCCTACTCCCAGTGGGAGTAGGACTCCCCCTAGGGCGCGCCATAGAGAGGGACGGCCCTCCCCTCCTCCACTCCTTTATATACGGGGGAGGGGGGCACCCCATAGACATACAAGTTGATCTCTTAGCCGTGTGCGGTGCCCCCCTCCACAGATTTCCACCATGGTCATATCGTTGTAGTGCTTAGGCGAAGCCCTGCGTCGGTAACTTCACATCACCGTCATCACGCCTTCATGCTAACGAAGCTCTTCCCCGACACCCAGCTGGATCTAGAGTTCATGGGACGTCACCGAGCTGAACGGAGAAGCCCGGTGGGTCAAAGCCCACAGATGAGCATGGCAGAAGCAGGACCACAGGCAGCTCGCAGCGGCGATTCTGGATGCAACACCCGCAAGACAACGGGCTGGTGGTTTAAAGCGGCATGTGGTGACTTAGAGCAGAGCTGCGGGTGCTTGGTAATGAAGGCGACGACCGTGGCCATGGAAGATAGAAAACCGTGGTCTAGAGGCGAGGTGAACCAGCAGGTCGACGGAGGCGGCGCCGAGGAGCACTAAAACGGGGCGACTCATGGAGGAGTGGCAAGGTGGTTACACTGTAGTGGCGGGTCAAAGACGAATGCGGCGGCTCAGTGAGGGACAGCCGATTCGAGGCACACTGAGGCGGCCTGCCGGCGAGGCGCGGCTGAGCCAGCGTCAGGTTGAAGAGGAACGGGCGGTTGAATGCTTGACGTGGAGTACCCGTAGTGGCAGGAAGAGCCACAATGGAGGAAGTAGATTCAATGGCAAAGGTGAGCCGGCATGGGCATGCTCAGAGACGGGTCGTGGCCAAGCAGCTCTAGGCGGCACCATAGCAGAGGCGGGTTAAGGCCAAGGCAATTTGACGAGGCTGCAACCGTGGAAATGGGAGGCCACGGCCGCGGTGGCAGAGGTATCTCGCTGCGGCACTGCTCCAAGGCGGGGGCGGTTCGCCCACGGCAGATCATGATGGCTCAAAGCAGCAGAAGCGGTACCCGCGGAGCAACAACGGTGGCAGGCCGCTTTGCGCGGGATCGATGGAAATAGAAGGTGATCTGGCGCAGCGGCGGTTCATAAGTGCAGCGGCGGCGGCGGCAGGGCCCAGGCCGGCCGTAACGGTTTAGAGGTGAGTCACTGCGGCGGTTCAGCATCGCAGGCTGGTGATGTAGTGAGTCATAACAACGGTGGAGGTGACCCGGCTGGGGCGATTCATAAACCGGCCGCGGGCAGCGTGAGTCGGCCAAAGGCAAAGGCCGCAGCAGTGAAGGCATCTGGCGGCTAAAGGCGCGGGCAACGAGTAAGGCTGCGGTAGTGACAGCGGCTCGACACAGCGGCCCAAGATGACCACTTTGAAATAGAGGTAAGGCCAAACTGGGGTTAGCAGCTTCTACACTCGAAGTGGCGTTGTGTGATGACGGTTGTAGTTTCCATCTCCAGTAGATTTGATTGATTCTCTGGGCTCGAACCTGAAGCATGGTCGCAATCTGCACTGTCTTTTGTTTGATCTCAGAGAGCCATATCAATTTAATTCCTGCAGGATTTGTACGGTACAAAGAGCAGGAGCCCCAACGTATTTAACCCTCTGTATTGTACGCGCGCGGGAAAACATATAGTCTGATCCAGCCGTTGTAAAACTTTGCAGTGGAATTCCTGAAGGATCTTTGACCCGGTGACTTGCTGTGCCGTATGAAGGCGAAAACTTCAACTCGTCTCAATCTAGTCTGGCACATACTTTCTCAACGAGGTGGCTTGGTATGGCCACAGGAGCAGTGAGTCGACGAAGCGGGGGACCACGATGGCGGTTTGAGGCAAGGCGGCCGTGAGCGACTTGCAGCAGGTATAAGCAGCGTGGTCAAAGCGGAGAGCGGCAGCGCCGGCTCGGCCACGGCGGCTTATGGCAGTAGAGGACGGTAGAGACGAGCCGGTGTTGGAGTACAGTAGCCAGCGCGCCTCGGCGGGTCAACAGCGCAGGCGAACCAGGCGGGTCCACGGCAAAGGCGAGCTGCTGGTTGGAGTTACCCCAGAAGCGAGGTAAGGCCGCAGTAGTGGCATGCCGTCAACTCGGAGGTAGCTCAGAGCGGTTCGGAGACGGCTTGGCAACTTAGCAGAATGACGCTTGGAGCAGTGGGTTAAAGCCATGGCGGGTTGACCAGGGCGGCGTCTTGACAAGGCGGAGGTGGGTCGCGGCGAACCTCGGCAGAAGAGCAGACCGGCCCCGAGACAAGGTAGGCCCGGCTCGGAACGGCTTCGGGTGTAACTTGATGCACCAAAACAGGGGCGACATAGCAAAAAACGACACCGACCACTAGTTAAAAACCATCTTGATTCCACGCGTGACTCATCAAGTAGTAGTAATTAGCTCTTTTTGGCAGCGATTTAGAGGCCGAGTCGTGGTTGGTTTGACTCCGCTGTCACTTATGTCAGCGACCGTAGCAAATATTGATGCCTTAGGTTTCGAAGGATCACTGGATCCTCAGTGACTTAACCCTAATTTCCCTTGAACTCAAAACCTCGCCCGGGCATTAGATCCGACTGCTGTTTTAGACTGATAAACTGAAATCTGATGCAAATCTTTCCAAGCCGGTTTCTCTTCATCCGAAAAATTATGAACTTCTCGATCCCTGAGAAAAGATCCCTCCAAGAACTCATCACCACCGTGCGCAGGCCCCACGGTGGGCGCCAACTGTCGTGGAATTCTCATGGCAGATGTCCTAGTGTGAGGACTTAGTCGTGAGGCCAACGCATCTATGTGGTAGCTTGAGAGGGGTTGATCGGAATCGAGAGACGCAACACAAGACAAGGATTTAGACAGCTTCGGGCCCCGGGAAACATCATCCGGTAACGACCCTACATGTTGTTTGTGGTTAGGTCTTATTATCATCATGAGGAAGTCGCCGTAAACCGGCTCTCCTAGTTATGTCTAGCCTTAAGATTCTCCTCTCTTCTCTTGGGGTGCCCTGCCCCTCCTTATATAAGTTGAAGGGGCGGGTCACATGTAGAGTCCATCTCGGACTAAGACTTAAACTATTCTGACTTCTCTTCATGGGCTTCTTAACATCTTGGGCTTCTTAACGTCTCGGGCTTATTAACCCCAAGCGACTCTGTCTACTGGGTTATGACTGTCTGCCGGGTTACCATCTGACTTATCATCTGTCGGGTTATGATCTGGCTTAACATCTACTGGGTTATGATCTGACTTAACATCTGCCGGTTTATGATCTGACTTAACATCTGCCTTATCATCTGCCTTAACATCTGCCGGGTTACGATCTGACTTAACATCTATCGGGTTATGATCTGACTTAACATCTGCCTTAACATCTACTGGGTTATGATCTGACTTAACTGTCCCAGCTGGGTCATAACTTCCTCCGGGTCATATTGCGGGGTATATCCCCGACAGTGGTAGTTGTTTTGATCTTGCTGAAAAAACAGAAACTTTTATGCCCAGGAAAATAATTTTCATTTGTTATAGAAGCGTGATTTGAATCTGATTCGTTTTGCACAAGATTGGTATACAAATTTCCCAGGTTGTCCTAATTTTCAGAATTTTTGGAGTTACAGAAGTATTCTAGAGTTACCGATTACTTCAGGCTGTTCTGTTTTTGACAGATTCTGTTTCTATATGTTGTTTGCTTATTTTGATGAATCTGTGGGTAGTATCGGGGGGTATGAACCATGGAAAAGTCGGAATATAGTAGATATTACACCAATATAAATGAAGAATGATTTCACAACATAACCAAAAGTGGTGATTTATTTTCTTATATTAACAGAACTTATGAGATTTTCTGTTGAGTTTGTGTTGTGAAGTTTTCAAGTTTTGGGTAAGGATTTGATGGACTATGGAATAAGGAGTGGAAAGAGCCTAAGCTTGGGGATGCCCAAGGCACCCAAAGGTAATATTCAAGGACAAACAAGAGCCTAAGCTTGGGGATGCCCCGGAAGGCATCCCCTCTTTCGTCTTCGTCTATCAGTAACTTTACTTGAGGCTATATTTTTATTCACCACATGATATGTATTTTGCTTGGAGCGTCCTGTATTATATGAGTCTTTGCTTTTTAGTTTGCCACAATAATCCTTGTTGTACACACCTTTTGAGAGGGACACGCATGAATCGTGATGTATTAGAATACTCTATGTGCTTCACTTATATCTTTTCAGCTAGGCAATTTTGCTCTAGTGCTTCACTTATATCTTTTTAGAGCACTGATACGTCTCCAATATATCTATAATTTATGAAGTATTCAAGCTGTTATTTTATCAATCTTGGATGTTTTACAATCATTTTTAGCAACTTTATATCATTTTTTAGGACTAACCTATTGACCCAGTGCCCATTGCCAGTTGCTGTTTTTTGCTTGTTTTTTACATTGCAGGAAATCAATATCAAATGGAGTCCAAACACCATGAAACTTTTTGTGGATTTTTTGGACCAGAAGACCAACAGTGGGCCAAAGAAGCACCTGGGTGGTGCCCCAAGGGGGGCACAACCCACCAGGGCGCGCCTGGGGGCCCAGGCGTGCCCAGGTGGGTTGTGCCCACCTCGGTGGACTCCCGCACCCCTTCTTTTCACTATAAATTCCCAAATATTCCGAAACCATTCGGGGTTAACCTAGATCAGAAGTTCCACCGCCGCAGGGCTCCATAGCCAACGAAAACCAAGCTAGACCCATTCCGACACCCTGCCAGAGGGGGGAATCATCTCCGGTGGCCATCTTCATCATCCCGGCGGCCACCACGATGAGGAGGGAGTAGTCCACCCTCGAGGCTGAGGGTTTGTACCAGTAGCTATGTGATTAATCTCTCTCTCGTGATCCATATCATGGGCTTTGTTAATATAGTCGGATCATATGATGTTTCTCCCCTGTACACTATTGTTGTGATGAACTGAATCTTTATCCTTTGAAGTTTTGTGATGTCGGATTGAATGTTCATATTTGAGAACACATGATGTATGTCTTACGGTATGACTACTTGAGGTGACAATGGGGTATCATATTGATTCACTTGATATATGTTATGGCACTCAACTTGCGGATTCTCGCGCTGATATTGGGGTAATCTATCCATAGGGGTTGATGCACGTTTTTATTATCTTTTCTCTGATAGAAACTTTGGGGTCTCTTTGTAGTTCTTTGTGTGGATTGAGTATTATGAATACGAATATGCTTTGCGATATTTTAGTACGAACTCTTGAATAGATCGAGCGGAAAGAATATCTTTGAGGTGGTCTCATACCCTACCAACAATTTCTATCTTTTTTTCTCTGCTAATAGGAACTCGGGAGTGATTCTTTGTTGCACTTTGAGGGATAATCATATGATCCAATTATGTTAGCACTGTTGGGAGATTGCACTAGTGAAAGTACAGACTCTAGGCCTTGTTTTTAAGCATTGCAATACCGATTTTGTGCCCGTTTACTATTTGCTACCTTGATGTTCTTATTTATTCAGATTATAAAAATATATTCGACCATCAATATTACACTTTTATCACCATCTCTTCGCCGAACTAGTGCACCTATACAATTTGCCATTGTATTGGGTGTGTTGGGGACACAAGAGGTTTCTTCTATTTGATTGCAGGGTTGTTTGAGAGAGACCATCTTCATCCTACACCTCTCACGGATTGATAAACCTTAGGTCATCCACTTGAGGGAAAATTGCTACTGTCCTACAAAACTCTGCGCTTGGAGGCCCAACACGTGTCTACAACAATAAAGTTGCGTAGTAGACATCAAGCTCTTTCCTGGCACCGTTGCCGGGGAAGTGAGTGCTTGAAGGTATATATTTAGATCTTGCAATTGAATATTTTAGTTTCTTTTTTTATCACTAGTTTGGTTTATAAAAAGAAAACTAAAAAAAAGGAATTGAGGTTGCATCATATTATTAATCATCTTTATAACATCTTTCTTGAAAATGTTGGTTCAGAAAATTGTGCTCAATTGTTAGAAGAAGAAGTCAATAAAATGTTTGGCACAAAATATTTGAATGATGAGCATGATTGCAATGTTGTTAGTATAAATTCTTTGAATATCCAAAATGCTAATGATGATTACACAAGTAATGACAAAAATGTTTCTTATAAGCATGTCAATTTTTGCGGAGTGAATTGGGAATGCATTTGCACACCAAAAAGGGAAGATAGATTTTGTAAGAAGCATAAATATTTAGAAATGAAAAGTTGCAATAGAGGCTATATGGTTGTGCTGAAAGATGTAATTTTTTCACCATCCTTGTGAACTTTGCAATGAATGTGGTCATTTAAATCTCCAATGCAGTTTGTTTCAATCAAATCATGTCCAAAAATTGTGATAACTTGATTTCCCTTGAGCATCATAAAGAGCTTTGTCTTCTTTTGGGGTATGAAGAAATGAAACATACAACTAAGGGTTTCCCAAATCCCAAGAGATTTCTTGATTTTGATCTAGAGGAAATTTATATGTCTTGTACTGTAAATTGCATTGAGAATCCTTATATTGCAAACTATCTAAAGACAAGAAAATAAATAGAATATGAAGAGAGTACTAATGAAAGAGAAAATATTTCCCAATACCCTCCTAGTGTTTATTATGATGAATCAGGTAATGAGGAGGAGCTTCCTATCCAATCAATCTCTTCAACAAGAAGCTTGAAAGAATTAATTAAACCCACACATGATGTGGTGAAGAAGAAGAAAAGAAGAAAGAATAAAGGTAAAAAGGTATCTCTCCCAAATAATGTTGCTCCTATCAACATTGTGCCTCATGAAAGTGAATCAAATATGTTGATGGAGGATGATGATATTGAGTATGATTTTGTGATACCTACTACTTGTTGTAATGATTATGATTGGGAAGACAACGATATCCCTTATGATCTTGAAAATCTATTTAGCACTTGCTTGGAAGAATATGATAATAATGTTTGCTATACTATTGGTGCCATTCATGCTATTGATAAGAATGGTTGTGATGACATGCAAAACCAAAAGCTTGGGGATGCTATGTTTAATGAGTATGATATGTTTGAAGATTTATTTACTGAAAATAATGCTTGTCCTAAGCTTGGGGATGCTTTGCTTAATGAATATGATCCTTTGATTCCTTCTACTTTCGATAAGAAAATTTATTATGATGATAGCATGCCTCCTATTTATGATGATTACATTGATAAAAGTGGGTTTGGAGTCAACTCTAGGTAGTAGTGATCCCACTATTTTGGAGGGTGTTGAATCTTATTACAATATTGATGAAAGTGGATTTGGAGAGGTCATGTCTCTATTTAGTGATACATCCACTATTTTGAAAGAGGTTTCAATTGACTTTTACAAGGAAGTTGCTATCTATGATGATTATTATGATGACATCTATGCCATAAAGAGTGATAAATCTTCTATGTTTGAGCATCATGAAAAGAGTGCTGTATGTGATAGTTATATTGTTGAATCCATTCATGATGTTTCTGAAAATTATTATGAGGAAGGAACTTATGCTCTTACATATCTCAATAATAACAAGTTTCTTCTCTATGTGTTGATTGTTTTGAAGTTGCACTTGTTTTGCCTTCCCATCCTAGTTGATTCTTGTTCCCATAAGTTGTTTGCTCACAAAATCCCTATGCATAGGAAGTGGGTTAGACATAAATGTGCTACTTATATGCTTCATGATGCTCTCTTCATGTTTCAATTCTTATTTTTTATGCGAGCATCATTGAAATCATCATGCCTAGCTTAAAAGGCATTAAAGAAAAGCGCTTGTTGAGAGACAACCCAACACTTTTACCTACTGTTTTTGTGTGTTCACATTATTATGCTACCGTATTTATCATATTTTATTGCTTTTGTTTCAATAAAGTGCCAAGTAAAGCCTTTAGGATCATGTTGGGTGATAGTTGCTTTGATCTTGCTGAAAAACAGAAATGTTTGCGCTCACGAAAATAAGCTTTTGAGTTTATTATTTTTGCAGAAGATTAATATACAAATTGCTCACGTGGTCCTACTTTTTCAGAATTGTTGGAGTAGTGGAAGTATGGTTGGAGTACAGATTACTACATATTGTTCTATTTTTGACAGATTCTGTTTTCAATGCATAGTTTGCTTGTTTTCTAGTTTCTATGGCTTATATTGCTCCGAAAATGCTCTTTAGAGCTCGGGCTCCATGGAGCCCGAGTTTGACTTGGTCAAAATTTAAACTTTCACGTTTCAATTTTTTTTGAAAAAAATTACACACATACTTAGAGACATAAAGCATATGTGTGTAAATTTTCAGGACGAAACACATTAAAATGAGTTCTACACAAAAAGAACAAATCTAAGGCTTTTTAGTAGATGCACTATTCATCCTCAAAGTCCATGAATGTCTTTTTTACACAGATCGCATTTTAGGATATTTCATTCTTAAATTTTACATACATACACATAATATCCTTGTTTACTCGTATGATTTTTTTCTAGATTTTATTGAAATTGGAAAGTGCGAAATTTGAATTTTTCAAAAAATCTGGCCTCCATGGAGGCCGAGCTCCAAAAGGCCCTACTCGTGGAAATGATATGATATAGTAGGCATTGTGTGAGAATAATTATCGATCTTGTCTTTGGCGGTACCAAAAGTGGAATGGTTTGCTCTTTATCATATTAACCTATCTCACAAAGTTTCTTAAAGTTTTTTGTGATTGAAGTTTTCAAGTTTTGGGTGAGATGTCGATATGAGTAGAATAAGGAGTGACGAGACTCTAACCTTGGGGATGCCCAAGGCACCCCAAGGTAATATTCAAGGAAGATCCAAGCAACTAAGCTTGGGGATGCCTCGGAAAGCACCCCGTCTTTCGTTTCCAACATTATCGGTAACCTCACTTGGAGCTATGTTTTCATTCATCACACGATATGTGTTTTGCTTGGAGCATCATTTTCTTTTGCTAGGATTTGCTTGATGTTATTTAGAATAATATTTTGCATCTTTCTTTTCAATAAAAATATCAAGTATAGCCTTTGCCATGCTTATTTTGCAAGTCTACTTGTTGTTGTTTCAAAACAGAAAGTTTATCGATGTTGCAAAAATTCCCTAGAAAATTCAGAAAGTGATAAAATGTTGATTTTTTTGCAAAATGAGCTCTGATAAATTTCTACAGTTTGGCAAATGTTCATAACTTTTGGAGTTAGGGAAGTACTGATACTCTTGCATTCTTTACAGACTATACTATTTTAGCAGATTGTTGTTATGTTTGCATTGTTTGCATATGTTTGCTTTTTTAATGATTCTATTTGAGGATAGGAGTATTAAATATGCAGAGGCATTTAGTATGCAATATTGAATAATAATTTTAGTCGTTTGCTACAGTAGAGTATGATAAGGTTTTTGCATTGGTTTATACTAACTTATCTCACGAGTTCTTGTTGAGTTTTGTGTGGATGAAGCTTTTGAGATTTAGGAAAACCGTGATATGGGAGGAACTAAGGAGACACAAAAGCTCAAGCTTGGGGATGCCCAAGGCATCCCAAGATAATATTTCAAGAAGTCTCAAGCATCTAAGCTTGGGTATGCCCCTGTAGGCATCCCACCTTTTTTCTTCAACAATTATCGGTTAGTATCGTTGAGCCTAAGTTTTTGCTTCTTCACCTGATGTGTGCTATCCTTGGATTGATATTTTATTTTGTTTTGCTTGCTGTTTTAATAAAGTACTTAGATTTGAAAGTTTTTAAATAAAATGGAGTCCTCAAATAGTTGTCAGGGAGGCTAAGTAAGCGGCATTCACATCTCGTCAATGAAGCTCTTTTCTATAAAATTGCTCTTGTTCTTCACTTATATCCTATGAGTAAATTGTTGAATAAATTGAATGTCATGAAGTTGAAATCATATCATGCCTAGTGGTAGCTTAACATTGGGTTTAAAAGTGAAATCTTTTGAGGCTTGACAATCACAATATTGTTCATACAAGCAATTCACGAATAATTAGTATAAGGAAGAGAGCTTTCACATATAAATACACTATCATGGAAATCTTTTGTGATTGTGAGCCCCCATCAAAATATTATATGCCAAAATTGTTGACGTTGGACAAGGAATACAACGTAATGATTAATGTTTGTTCATATTCATATAGAAGTTATATTGTCATAGATCGTTCAGCATGTGGTGCTTCCCCCCATCTTTGCTAGCCAAAAATTCCGCACCAAGTAGAGATACTACTTGTGCATCCAAAAACCCTTAAACCCAAAATCTTATTTTCAAGAGTCCACCATACCTACCTAAGGATTGAGCAAGATCCTTCAAGTAAGTTGTCATCGGTGCAATAAGGCAATAGAAATTGGTTCTAAAAGTGTGAGAGAAAATTGAGCGTTGTACGAACTTGTGATGGCAAAAGCGACGGACTGCATAATAAAGGTTGCTATCATTAGGGGCAATACAACGTGACGTTCTTTTGCACTAAGGGGTTGAGCATATAAACAAATAAGCGCATGGCAACCTCTGCTTACCTCTGCAAAGGGCCTATCTTTTACTTTTCAGTACTTACTTTTATGCAAAGAGTCAAAGTTTTTCTCTCTATTCCCTTTTATTTTTCTCCTTTGGCAAGCATCATGTGGTGAGGAAAGATCTAGGCACATATGTCCAGTTGAATATGGGTAGCATGAGTTATTATTGTTGACATCACCATTGAGGTGAATACGTTGGGAGGTAAAACAATAAGCCTCTATCTTCTATGTGTCCGGTTGAAACGCTTTGCTCATGTGTACGCAGCGAGTGTTAGCAATCATAGAAGACTATATGATGGTTGAGTATGTGGAGCTCTTACTTAAACTCTGTTGAATAAGTTGAATTCAATTTCTTGGTGACTAAGAACATAGGTTGTTGGGTTTCAAGAGAATTCATTGTTTGAACCTTAACAGGTGAATTGGTTGCCACTATAACATGAGAAGTTTTATAAGAAAGAATTGTTGTTATGATGCTAGGAAAAGTGATTGAAATTATCATTGATTAAACTTGTGCACTTTTCTAGCATTCACACTTTGTAAATTATTTGTTTTATCATTTACCTTCTCGAGGATGAGTAGGAATTAAGCTTGGGGATGCTGATACGTCTTAAACTTATCTATAATTTATTAAGTATTCATGCTATTATTTTATCATTCTTGGATGTTTTACAATCATTTTATAGCAACTTTATATCATTTTTGGGACTAACCTATTGACCCAGTGCCCAGTGCCAGCTGTTGTTTTTTGCTTATTTTTTACATCGTAGGAAATCAATATCGAACGGAGTTCATACACCACAAAACTTTTTGTGGATTTTTTTGGACCAGAAGACCAACAGTGGGCCAAAGAAGCACATGGGTGGTGCCCCGAGGGGGCACAACCCACCATGGCACGCCTGGGGGCCCAGGCGCGCCCAAGTGGGTTGTGCCCACCTCAGTGGCCTCCCGCACCCCTTCTTTGCACTATAAATTCTCAAATATTCCGAAACCCTTCGGGGTTAACCTAGATTGGAAGTTCGGCCACCCCAGGGCTCCGTAGCCACCTAAAACCAATCTAGACCCGTTCTGGCACCCTGTCGGAGGGGGAATCACCTCCGATGGCCATCTTCATCATCCCGGCGGCCACCACGATGAGGAAGGAGTATTCCACCCTCGGGGCTGAGGGTTTGTACCAGTATCCATGTGATTAATCTCTCTCTCTCTCTCTCTCGTGATCTATATCATGGGCTTTGTTAATATAGTCAAATCATATGATGTTTCTCCCCTGTACATTCTTGTTGTGATGAATTGAATCTTTACCCTTTGAAGTTTTGTCATGTCGGATTGAATGTTCAGATTTGAGAACACATGATTTATGTCTTGCGGTATGAATACTTGAGGTGACAATGGGGTATCATGTTGATTCACTTGATATACGTTATGGCACTCAACTTGCGGATTCCCGCGGTGATATTGGGGTAATCTATGCATAGGGGTTGATGCACGTTTTTATTATCTTTTCTCCGATAGAAACTTTGGGGTCTCTTTGTAGTTATTTTTGTGGATTGGGTATTATGAATATGAATATGCTTTGGTGTTATTCTACTATAAACTCTAGGATAGATCGAACAGAAAAAATAGCTTTACGTTATTTTAGTACGATCTCTTGAATAGATCGAGCGGAAAGAATAGCTTTCAGGTGGTCTCGTACCCTACAAACAATTTCTATTTTCTGTTCTCCGCTAATAGGAACTCGGGAGTGATTCTTTGTTGCACTTTGAGGGATAATCATATGATCCAACTATGTTAGAATTGTTGGGAGATTGCACTAGTGAAAGTACGGACCCTAGGCCTTGTTTTTAAGCATTGCAATACCGTTTTTGTGCCCGTTTACTATTTGCTACCTTGCTGTTTTTATTCACTCAGATTATAAAAATATATTTCTACCATCAATATTACACTTTTATCACCATCTCTTCATCGAACTAGTGCACCTATACAATTTTCCATTGTATTGGGTGTGTTGGGGACACAAGAGATTTCTTGTATTTGATTGCAGGGTCATTTGAGAGACACCATCTTCATCCTACACCTCTCACGGATTGATAAACCTTAGGTCATCCACTTTAGGGAAAATTGCTACTGTCCTACAAAACTCTGCGCTTGGAGGCCCAACACGTGTCTACAACAATAAAGTTGTGTAGTATGCTAGAAGTATTATTGTTTTTATGTCAATATTAAACTTTTCTTTTGAATCTTATGGATCTGATCATTCATGCCACAATAAAGAAAAATTACATGGATAAATGTGTTCGGTAGCATTCCACATCAAAAATTCTGTTTTTATCATTTACCTACTCGAGGATGAGCGGGAATTAAGCTTGGGGATGCTTGACACGTCTCCAAGGTATCTATAATTTTTGATTGTTCCATGCTATTATATTATCTGTTTTGGATCTTTTACATGCATTAATATGATATTTTACATTATTTTTGGGACTAACCTATTAACCTAGAGCCCAGCACCAATTTCTGTTTTCCCTTGTTTTTGAGCTTCGTGGAAAAGGAATACCAAACAGAGTCCAAATTAAATAAAACTTTCACGATGATTTTTCTTGGACCAGAAGACACCCCGGAGATTTGGAGTTCAAGTCAGAAGAGACACGAGGCGGCGAAAAGGGGGGAGGGCGTGGCCCCTGCCTTATGGCCTCCTCGTGACTCCCGTGACCTAGTTCTACCTCCTATATATTCACATATATTCCCAATCCACCAGAAGCATCCACGAAAACACTTTTCCACTGCCGCAACCTTCTGTTCCCGTGAGATCCCATCTTGGGGCCTTTTCCGGCATCCTGTTGGAGGGGGATTCGATCACGGAGGGCATTTACATCAACTCTATTGCCCTTCCAATGAAGCGTGAGTAGTTTACCTTAGACCAACGGGTCCATAGCTAGTAGCTAGATGGCTTATTCTCTTTCTCTTTGATTCTCAATACCATGTTCTCCTTGATGTTCTTGGTTTCTACCCGATATAATCTTTGTTTGCGATGTGCTTGTCGAGATCCGATGAATTGTGGATTTATGATCAACTTATCTATGAATATTATTTGAATCTTCTCTGAATTCTTTTATGTATGATTTGATATCTTTGTAATTCTCTTCGAACTATCGGTTTGGTTTGGCCAATTAGATTGGTTTTTCTTGCAATGGGAGAAGTGCTTAGCTTTGGGTTCAATATTTCAGTGTCCTTTCCTAGTGACAGTAGGGGCAGCAAGGCACATATTGTATTGTTGCCATCGAGGATAAAAAGATGGGGTTTACATCATATTGCTTGAGTTTATTCCTCTACATCATGTCATCTTACTGAAAGCGTTACTTTGTTCTTCATGAACTTAATACTTTAGATGTAGGCAGGAGTCGGTCGATGTGTGGAGTAATAGTAGTAGATGCAGGCAGGAGTCGTTCTACTTGACACAGACGTGATGCCTATATTTCATAATCATTGCCTTAGATATCGTCATAACTTTGCGCTTTTCTATCAATTGCTCGACAGTAATTTTTTCACCCACCGTATTATTTGCTATCTTGAGAGAAGCCTCTAGCAAAACCTATGGCCCCCGGGTCTATTTTCCATCATATAAGTTTACATCTACTATTTTGCAATCTTTTACTTTCCGATCTATAAACCAAGAAACCTCAAAATATTTTATCGTTTATTTAGTTTTATTTATCTATCCCTATCAGATCTCACTTTTGCAAGTGACCGTGAAGGGATTGACAACCCCTTTATCGCGTTGGGTGCAAGTTGTTTGATTGTTTGTGCAGGTATTGGTGATTTGTGTGTTGTTTCCTACTGGATTGATACCTTGGTTCTCTAACTGAGGGAAATACTTATCTCTACTTTGCTGTATGATACGTCTCCAACGTATCTATAATTTTTGATTGCTCCATGCTACTTTATCTACTGTTTTGGACTATATTGGGCTTTCTTTTCCACTTTTATATTATTTTTGGGACTAACCTATTAACTGGAGGCCCAACCTAGAATTGCTGTTTTTTGCCTATTTCAGTATTTCGAGGAAACAGAATATCAAACGGAGTCCAAACGGAATGAAACTTTGGGAACGTGATCTTCTCACCGAACGTGATCCAGGAGACTTGGGCCCTACTCCAAGAAGTTTCCGGGGAGGTCACGAGGGTGGAGGGCGTGCCCCCCCTTGGCGCGCCCCACTGCCTCGTGGGCCCCTCGGAGCTCCACCGACGTGCTCCTTCCTCCTATATATACCTACGTACCCCCATTAGACCACAGACGGAGCAAAAAACCTAATTCCACCGCCGCAACTTCCTGTATCCACGAGATCCCATTTTGGGGCCTGTTCCGGAGCTCCGCCGGAGAGGGCATCCATCACGGAGGGCTTCTACATCAACACCATAGCCCTTCCGATGAAGTGTGAGTAGTTTACTTCAGACCTTCGGGTCCATAGCTAGTAGCTAGATGGCTTCTTCTCTCTTTTTGGATCTCAATACAATTTTCTCCCCCTCTCTCGTGGAGATCTATTCGATGTAATCTTCTTTTTGCGGTGTGTTTGTTGAGACCGATGAATTGTGGGTTTATGATCCAACTTATCTATGAATAATATTTGAATCTTCTCTGAATTCTTTTATGTATGATTGAGTTATCTTTGCAAGTCTCTTCGAATTATCCGTTTGGTTTGGCCAACTAGATTGGTAGTTCTTGCAATGGGAGAAGTGTTTAGCTTTGGGTTCAATCTTGCGGTGTCCTTACTCAGTGACAGAAAGAGTTGCAAGGCACGTATTGTATTGTTGCCATCGAGGATAACAAGATGGGGTATTTATCATATTGCATGAATTTATTCCTCTACATCATGTCATCTTGCTTAAGGCGTTACTCTGTTTTTAACTTAATACTCTAGATGCATGCTGGATAGCGATCGATGAGTGGAGTAATAGTAGTAGATGCAGGCAGGAGTCAGTCTACTTGTCACGGACGTGATGCCTATATACATGATCATACCTAGATAACCTCATAACTATGCTAAATTCTATCAATTGCTCAACAGTAATTTGTTCACCCACCGTAGAATATCTATGCTCTTGAGAGAAGCCACTAGTGAAACCTATGGCCCCCGGGTCTATTCTCATCATATCAATCTCCATTACTTTATTTTACTTGTTTTGCTTTTACTTTTTACTTTGCATCTTTATACCAAAAATACCAAAAATATTATCTCCATCAGATCTCACTCTCGTAAGTGACCATGAAGGGATTGACAACCCCTAAGCGTTGGTTACGAGTTTCTACCGTTTTGTGCAGGTACGAGGGACTTGCGCGTGACCTCCTACTGGATTGATACCTTGGTTCTCAAAAACTGAGGGAAATACTTACGCTACAGTGCTGCATCACCCCCTCCTCTTCGGGGAAAACCAACGCTAGCTCGAGATGTAGCAAGAAGGATTTCTGGCACTGTTGCCGGGGAGGCCTACGCCAAGTCAATTCAAGATTTACTCTCCCGTCAACGAGCCATTTCTGGCGCCGTTGCCGGGGAAGCCTACGCAAAAGTCAACATACCAAGTACCCATCACAATCTCTATCTCTCGCATTACATTATTTGCCATTTTTCTCTCGTTTTCCTCTCCCCCACTTCACCCTTGCCGTTTTATTCGCCCTCTCTTTCCCAATCTCCTCCTCTTTTTCCCTTTGCCTTTTGTTTGCTCGTGTGTTAGTTTGCTTGCTAGTTCGTCATGATGGCCTTACCTAATTTTGGTGATCTTCACCTTAAAAGGCTAGAAGATATCGAAAACAATGTCAGGAAGTTTATGGTCTTGCAATTTGAGCATAATAATTTCTTTAGAAACGAGCTTAAGGAACAAAAGAGTTTTATGAGTTATATGAATAAAGAGCTCGATGATATGTCCAAAGAATTTGATGGTGTAAGAGCCCAAATTGCTCATCTTGAAAAAATGACCGCTGAAATTTCGGATATGCAAGCCACCTTAGTCAATAAGATGGCCGCTAAACCGAATAACTATGAGAATCAAGATGAAGATCTAAAAGTTATTGATGTGTCCCCTATTAAATCGTTGTTTTGCAATGTGAATCTTGATGAATCTGATTATGATCTTCCTTTACCTAGAAGGCGTTCTAAGAATTCTGAGTTTTTAGATCCTGATGATGAAATTGATAAAAAAGGGATTGAAAGAAATAAAAATCTAGATATTGCTAAACCCACTATTTTGGATCTCAAGGAATTTAACTATGAAAATTGCTCTTTAATTGATTATATTTCCTTGTGACAATCCGTGTTAAATTCTCCTCATGCTTATAGTCGAAATAAGGCCTTTACCGAACACATTGTTGACGCCTTAATGCCATCTTATGAAGTAAAGCTTGAATTGAAAGTTTCTATCCCTATAAAACTCCATGATGAGTGGGAACCTACAATTAAGAGTAAAATTAGAAATTACGAGTTTCATGCTTTGTGTGATTTGGGTGCTATTGTCTCTACTATCCCCAAAGCTTTGTGTGATTTGCTAGATTTCCGTGACTTTGATGATTGCTCTCTAAACTTGCATCTTGCGGATTCCACTATTAAAAAGCCTATGGGAAGAATTAATGATGTTCTTATTGTTGCAAATAGGAATTATGTGCCCGTAGATTTTATCGTTCTTGATATAGATTACAATCCTTCATGTCCTATTATTCTTGGTAGACTTTTCCTTAGAACGATTGGTGCAATTATTGATATGAAGGAAGGGAATATTAAATTCCAATTTCCCTTAAAGAAGGGCATGGAACACTTTCCTATAAAGAAAATAAAATTACCATATGAATCTATCATGAGAGCCACTTATGGATTGCCTACAAAAGATGGCAATTCCTAGATCTATCCTTGCTTTTATGCCTAGCTAGGGGCGTTAAACGATAGCGCTTGTTGGGAGGCAACCCAATTTTATTTTGTGTTTTTTTGTTTTTGGTTCTGTTTAGGAATAAATAATCCATCTAGATTCTGCTTAGATGTGGTTTTATCTTTTAATTAGTGTTTGTGCCAAGTTAAACCTATTAGATCTTCTTTGAAGATAATTATTTGATCTTGCTGTAATTTCCAGAATCTTTGCGCTCAATGCCCGAATTGTCAAAAATCACCAGAACGTGATAAAATATTGATTCCAATTGCTCCTGATAAATAAAAAATTGCCCAGGTCGTCTAATTTTGGTAGAATTTTTTGAGTTCCAGAAGTTTGCGTTAGTAACAGATTACTACAGACTGTTCTGTTTTTGACAGATTCTGTTTTGCGTGTGTTGTTTGCTTA
The DNA here is from genome assembly GCF_056163025.1 of Triticum urartu. Taxonomy (NCBI): domain Eukaryota; kingdom Viridiplantae; phylum Streptophyta; class Magnoliopsida; order Poales; family Poaceae; genus Triticum; species Triticum urartu. Next base: position 361,805,993 of record NC_141874.1, on the reverse strand, counting down.
TTTTGATGAATCTATGGCTAGTAAAATAGTTTATAAACCATAGAGAAGTTGGAATACAGTAGGTTTAACACCAATACAAATAAAGAACAAGTTCACTACAGTACCTTAAAGTAGTCTTTTGTTTTCTTTCTCTGACGGAGCTCACGAGATTTCTATTGAGTTTCGTGTTGTGAAGTTTTCATGTTTTGGGTGAATTCTTTTGATGGATTATGGAACAAGGAGTGGCAAGAGCCTAAGCTTGGGAATGCCCATGGCACCCCCAAGATAATCCAAGGACACCAAAAAGTCAAAGCTTGGGGATGCCCCGGAAGGCATCCCCTCTTTCGTCCACTTCCATCGGTAATTTACTTGGAGCTATATTTTTATTCACCACATGATATGTGTTTTGCTTGGAGCGTCTTGTATTATTTGTGTCTTTGCTTGTTAGTCTACCACAATCATCCTTGTTGTACACACCTTTTGATAGAGCCATGTATGAATTGAAATTTTTTAGAATACTCTATGTGCTTCACTTATATCTTTTGAGCTTGATAGTTTACTCTATGTGCTTCACTTATATCTTTTTGAGCGTGATAATTTTTGCTCTAGTGCTTCACTTAGATCTTTTAGAGCACGGTGGTGGTTTGTTTTAAAGAAACTTGATCTCTCATGCTTCACTTAGATTATTTTGAGAGTCGTTAATAGCATGGTAATTTGCTTAATGTTAATATACTTGGTATTCAAGATATGTGAAACTTTCTTTTTAGTGGGTTGAATACTAAGATAAGTTTGATGCTTGATAATTGTTTTGAGATATGGAGGTGATAATATCATAGTCGTTCTAGTTGAGTAGTTGTGAATTTGAGAAATACTTGTGTTGAAGTTAGCAAGTCCCGTAGCATACACGTATGGTTAAAGTTGTGTAACAAATTTGAAGCATGAAGTGTATCTGGCTTGTGTATCCTTATGAGTGGCGGTCGGGAACGAGCGATGGTCTTTTCCTACCAATCTATCCCCCTAGGAGCATGCGCGTAGTACTTGATTTTTGATGACTTATAAATTTTTTGCAGTAAGTATATGAGTTCTTTTGACTAATGTTGAGTCCATGGATTATACGCACTTTTACCTTTCCGCCATTTGCTAGCCTCTTCGGTACCGTGCATTGCCCTTTCTCACATTGAGAGTTGGTGCAAACTTCGTCGGTGCATCCAAACCCCGTGATATGATACACTCTTTCACACATAAACCTCCCTATATCTTCCTCAAAATAGCCACCATACCTACCTATCATGGCATTTCCATAGCCATTCCGAGATATATTGCCATGCAACTTCCATCATCATCATCATCATGACATGCTTTACTTTTATCATATTGCCATTGCATGATCTTGTAGTTGACATCGTATTTGTGGCAAAGCCACCATGCATTATTTTTCATACATGTCACTCTTGATTCATTGCACCATCCTGGTACACCGCCGGAGGCATTCATATAGAGTCATATCTTGTTCTAGTATCGAGTTGTAATCATTATGTTGTAATCAATAGAAGTGTGATGATCATCATTATTAGAGCATTGCCCAATCAAAAAAAAAGAGAAAGGCCAAAAAGAAAAAAAAGAAAGGCCCAAAAAAAAGAAGTAGAAAATAAAAAGGGCAATGCTACTATCTCTTTTTCCACACTTGTGCTTCAAAGTAGCACCTTGTTCTTCATGTAGTGAGTCTCATATATTGTGCTTCAAAGTAGCACCATGATTTTCATATAGTGAGTCTCATAATTTGTCTTGTTCGTACTAGTGGGAATTTTTCATTATAGAACTTGGCTTGTATATTCCAACAATGGGCTTCGTCAAAATGCCCTAGGTCTTCATGAGCAAGCAAGTTGGATGCACACCCACTAGTTTTCTTTTGTTGAGCATTCTTAGCTCTAGTGCATCCGTTGCATGGCAATCCCTCCTCCTTGCATTAACATCAATTGATGGGCATCTCCATAGCTCATTGATTAGCCTCGTTGATGTGAGACTTTCTCCTTTTTTGTCTTCTCCACACAATCCCCATCATCATATTCTATACCACCCATAGTGCTATGTCCATGGCTCGCGCTCATGTATTGCGTGAAGGTTCAAAAAGTTTGAGATTATTTGAGTATGAAACAATTGCTTGGCTTGTCATTGGGGGTATAGAAGTTTGGAACATCTTTGTGTGACGAAAATGAAGCATAGCCTAACTATATGATTTTGTAGGGATGAACTTCCTTTGGCCATGTTATTTCGAGATGACATAATTGTTTGATTAGTATGCTTGAAGTATTATCATTTTTATGTCAATATGAACTTTTGTCATGAACCTTTTGGATCTGAATATTCATACCATGATTAAGAAGATTTACATTGAAATTATGCCAAAGTATCACACCGCATCAAAAATTCTCTTTTTATCATTTACCTACTCGAGGACGAGCAGGAATTAAGCTTGGGGATGCCTGATACGTCTCCAACGTATCTATAATTTTTGATTGCTCCATGCTACTTTATCTACTGTTTTGGACTATATTGGGCTTTATTTTCCACTTTTATATTATTTTTGGGACTAACCTATTAACCGGAGGCCTAGCCCAGAATTGCTGTTTTTTGCCTATTTCAGTATTTCGAGGAAACAAAATATCAAACGGAGTCCAAACGGAATGAAACCTTCGAGAACATGATCTTCTCACCGAACGTGATCCAGGAGACTTGGACCCTACTCCAAGAAGTTTCCGGGGAGGTCACGAGGGTGGAGGGCGCCCCCCCCCCCGCTTGGTACGCCCCCCTGCCTCGTGGGCCCCTCGGAGCTCCACCGACGTGCTCCTTCCTCCTATATATAGCTACGTACCCCCATTAGACCGGAGACGGAGCCAAAACCCTAATTCCACCGCCGCAACTTCCTGTATCCACGAGATCCCATCTTGGGGCCTATTCCGGAGCTTCGCCGGAGAGGGCATCCATCACGGAGGGCTTCTACATCAACACCATAGCCCTTCCGATGAAGTGTGAGTAGTTTACTTCAGACCTTCGGGTCCATAGCTAGTAGCTAGATGGCTTCTTCTCTCTTTTTGGATCTCAATACAATGTTCTCCCCCTCTCTCATGGAGATCTATTCGATGTAATATTCTTTTTGCGGTGTGTTTGTTGAGACCGATGAATTGTGGGTTTATGATCCAACTTATCTATGAATAATATTTGAATCTTCTCTGAATTCTTTTATGTATGATTGAGTTATCTTTGCAAGTCTGTTCGAATTATCCGTTTGGTTTGGCCAACTAGATTGGTAGTTCTTGCAATGGGAGAAGTGTTTAGCTTTGGGTTCAATCTTGCGGTGTCCTTACTAAGTGACAGAAAGAGTTGCAAGGCATGTATTGTATTGTTGCCATCAAGGATAACAAGATGTGGTATTTATCATATTGCATGAATTTATTCCTCTACATCATGTCATCTTGCTTAAGGCGTTACTCTGTTTTTAACTTAATACTCTAGATGCATGCTGGATAGCGGTCGATGAGTAGAGTAATAGTAGTAGATGCAGGCAGGAGTCGGTCTACTTGTCACGGATGTGATGCCTATATACATGATCATACCTACATAACCTCATAACTATGCTAAATTCTATCAATTGCTCAACAGTAATTTGTTCACCCATCGTAGAATATCTATGCTCTTGAGAGAAGCCACTAGTGAAACCTATGGCCCCCGGGTCTATTCTCATCATATCAATCTCCATTAATTTATTTTACTTGTTTTGCTTTTACTTTTTACTTTGCATCTTCATACCAAAAATACCAAAAATATTATCTCTATCAGATGTCACTCTCGTAAGTGACCGTGAAGGGATTGACAACCCCTAAGCGTTGGTTGCGAGTTGCTACCATTTTGTGCAGGTATGAGGGACTTGCGCATGACCTCCTACTGGATTGATACCTTGGTTCTCAAAAACTGAGGGAAATACTTACGCTACAGTGCTGCATCACCCCCTCCTCTTCGGGGAAAACCAATGCTAGCTCGAGACATAGCACTGCATCACCCTTTCCTCTTCAAGGGAAAAACTAACGCACCGTTGCCGGGGAGATCTACGGCAAGTCAAGACATACCAAGTACCCATCATAAAACTCTCATCTTTTGCATTACATGATTCGCCATTTGCCTCTCGTTTTCCTCTCCCCCACTTCTAAAATGATTTTCAAAAATATTTGCCTTTTTCCTCGCCCCTCTTCCGTTTGTATTTTTCATTTGCTTTTTGTTTGCCCGTTTGTTAGATTGGTTTGTTGCTACAATGTCTGAATCTGGGTAGGTTATCGCTGAAAAGGATAGTAGTAACGATGGGGGGAACTTTGATGCTTTTGCTAATAGTAATCCTCATGAAGAATCTACTATCTTGCACAATAAAAAACTTTGCATAGGTAGCAGCAGTATTATTGAAAAAAGGGGCTATTCAAGATTGCTTTACTTGTGCCAGTGTGCTACCGACGTTAGGTGTATCTATTCTCCATAAAACTAGTAGTCTCGCCGATGCTATATCTTTGCTTGTGGTTGAACTTGAAAGACAATTTGTTCATATGCATCCATGCATACAACGGATTTTTCTAGAGTTTTCTAATATTGAGCATTCTTCTGTTAAGCGCGCCACCACTATATTTCTAGCCCATGAATTTAGATTTATTATGAAAGAAGCTAGTGAAATTTTCACGCATCATAAAGTAGATGGTGGTCGACCTCCCATAGAGGGGGTTCTCTTTAATCAAGAGGAAATAATGCGTTTACAATCTCTAGATCATGTTGCTTATAATGAAAATTTAAGAAAGAGGATCCCTACCGATGTTTTAGTTGATAAGATTTCTGAACTTAATGATAATTTTGCTATACAAAACAACGGATTAGGTTTCTCTCTTGGACACAAGCTCATGAATTTTTCCCAAAAGAACACTTACAATGATGAATTGGTCATACAATATGAGGGGCCGAAGGTGGAACCAATTCCTCCCAAGCTTGATCTTAGGGATCCTTATCCCATTAAATTTATCCCTTTTGATTACTTTTGTGTACCACAAAGAAAACTTGTTGCTGAACGAAGGAAGTATGACATGAGCTTTCGAGATTTGCCTTATCATTACATTTGCCTTATCATTACTATGATTATACCTAGATCTATTTGTGTTTTATGCCTAGTTAAGGGCGTTAAACAATAGCGCTTGTTGGGAGGCAACCCAATTTTATTTTTGTTCTCTGCTTTTTGGTTCTGTTTTTCAATAAATAATTCATCTAGCCTCTGGTTAGATGTGTTTTGGTGTTTTAATTAGTGTTTGTGCCAAGTAAGACCTTTGGGATGGCTTACGGTGGTTGTCATGGAATTGTCATAGCAGATGTCCTAGTGTGAGGACTTAGTCATGAGGCCAACACATCTATGTGGTAGCTTGAGAGGGGTTGATCGGAATCGAGAGACGCAACACAAGACAAGGATTTAAACAGCTTTGGGCCCCGGGAAACATCACCCAGTAACGACCCTACATGCTGTTTGTGGCTAGGTCTTATTATCATCATGAGGGAGTCACCGTAAATCGGCTCTCCTAGTTATGTCTAGCCTTAAGATTCTCCTCTCCTCTCTTGGGGTGTCCTGTCCCTCCTTATATAAGTTGAAGGGGTGGGTTACATGTAGAGTCCATCTCGGACTAAGACTTAAACTATTCTGACTTCTCTTCATGGGCTTCTTAACATCTTGGGCTTCTTAACGTCTCGAGCTTATTAACCCCAGGCGACTTTGTCTGTTGGGTTATGGCTTTCTGCCGGGTTACCATCTGACTTACCATCTGGCTTATCATCTGCCGGGATATGATCTGACTTAACATTTGCCGAGTTATGATCTAACTTAACATCTGCCGGGTTATGATCTGACTTAACATCTGCCGGGTTATGATCTGACTTAACATCTGCCGGGTTATGATCTGACTTAACATCTGCCTTATCATCTGCCTTAACATCTGCCGAGTTATGATCTGACTTAACTGTCCCAGCCAGGTCATAACTCCGGCTGGGTCATACTGCGGGGTATATCCCCGACATTAGCCCCAATTTAATTTGGATTTATCCATGTTAAACTAATCCTGTAAAACAAACACAAGAACAATTTTGACAGATTATGCTCCGGTTTAAGAACTTTTGTAAGCCGACACCTGATCATCCTTAACTCCTTGTCATTTCCTTCTTCTAGAAAATCTGGGTCAATAGACCAACTTCATACTCAGTCTTATCTTCAGCCGGCTTGAAAATGTAGAACTTGCCCATTTATCATTGCCAAAATTGCCGGGTTATAAAAACTGATGGCACCAGGTCATAATTGTTTGTTAACATCAGCTTTGAAAGCGTACCTCCCTTATATGAATATCACTTGTAGCCCCCAAGTCTTAAGAAGGGAACGTAGTAACAACTTAAGACTTGCTTCAATATGAATGTCACAAGCTTGAAGAAATCCAGGTTATTCATCTCAATCATTAATCATAAACTGAGTATTCCACATATGTAGCCCCCAAGTGCCGGGTTGTCATGCTTGCAGCAACCTGGAACTTGTAATTGTCTTATGCTCATAAAAACTTCAACCATTGTAGCCCCCAAGGGTCGGGTCATTATGCAATAAGGAGCGGGGACTTTATAGATATGATCATGTAGACTTGAACAACAATGTGTATCCCCCATCATGGGGCTTGAATCCATGCCCACAAGGTTAAGAGCCTTGTGTTTTACCAACTGAGCAGTGGATCCTTCAATATAACGGAATAAGGCTCGTGTACCTTCAATTTTTAACAGGAGCAATTGGTAACCCCCAAGGGCCGGCTCATGATGATGTGATGAGTCGGGTCTTCAATAAGGTGAGCAAAAAATGACTTTGCATTAGCCCCCAAGTGCCATGGTGCATGCTGGCAGTGACATGGGACTTGCATATTTAATGTAATCTCAATTTGAATAATGTAGCCCCCAAGTGCCGGGTCGTAAGCCTGCAGCGACTCGAGGCTATTCCTTCCATTGTAGAATAAATTATATCCATTGATAAAATAATAGCCATTGCGCTGAAGTGACTTTGAAAACCTCAATCATAATATTGGTTATTGATAACCATAATAAAAATCCAGCCATGTTGGCTATTGAAGATTTGAATAATATAATCCATCGAGGGTATTGACCCGTAGGCATGCAATAACATGATTTTGATTGCTCAAGGTAAATATATCCTAGCAACTTAACGCCCTTTATCAGGACAGGTTATCAAAACCCCAAATATGCTCAAATATGAGTCATAAAGATTAAGGCTACATGGCCTGAATTGTTTTAAACAAGGATGAACTCAAAAATGTTCAAATAGAAATAATAAATCAGAAAAACAAGGCTTTCATAGGTGTCCAGGCCTAAAACTCAAGTGCTTTCACGGGCCGCACAGCCACTGAGTTAAACCTTTATACAAAACTTATAAGCCAGACTTCACACAACCAATCGTTGTTTTAACTTTGACAAGTTCAGGGTCTGTATAAGATTGACTTGTCAAAAGTACGGCGGGTCGTTCCAGGATTACCTAGGCGGAGTGGCAGACTTAAAAAGGCAGGATAACCCGGGGTTTTATGTGAATACACCTGGCTTCCAAGCCTGGCTTTTAAGCCTATTACAAGGGTCACAAAACTCTTGTCCTTTAGAACAAAGAGCCCCCAAGCAATATCTTTGAGCTATGCTTAATGGGCACCTATGCTTGAGTTGTGCTTTTGCAACAGACTCTCTTTGGTCCCTTTAACCTGGGTAGCAATCCCCCAAGTGTTTTTATAAACATGGCATATAAGCCGGATCAAAAGGGTAATCATAACTCCGCTAAATAAGCTGGAAGCCCCCATGTGACCATAATAAGATAAGCCCATAAGGCAGGATACCCATGTTTGAACCGTGCATCATGGCAGCAAGTTCTCTTTGGCAACCTTTAATTTTTCTGAGAACTCAAACTTGCGGCAGAGGAATTTCTTTGTTCAACCGGAGTTTTAAATCGGATACTAAGAGCTTCCAAGCTTTATGGGAGAGAGATATCTCTTGAGCCGGATTTTAAACCGGAATCTTCATTTTGAGCCGGAAATTTTCTAACGGCCTTTAAATTTTCACCAATAGGGCAGTAACCACCGGGACCGGGTTATTTTTCCCTTCAATGACCTGGAGTTCTTGACTCTGCTTTAAACTGGCAATCATTTACTGAATCATGTCATCATAGCCCTCGAGTCTCAAAGCGACTCGAGGAGTTGGCTTGAGATTCTCCATAACTGACCGTATATAAACCAGCATATAGTTGAACAGCGGAACGCTGAAATATGGTGAAGGTTAGCGGCAAAGGTAGCAAGTTGATGATCTTCGCAATACTCATTGTATATCCCAATATGAGTCATTCAATAAATTTGGTGATATGGTGGTCACTTCTGCAGCAGAAAATTTGTCCTGCACATGAAAATATATAGACCAAAGTAATTGTTCTTTGACAAAAACAATATGTGCCAATAAAATAGACGTACATAGACATCACCTGACTTTGTCCAGATGACGTATGATCCGTATATATATCGTTCATGAATAATCCACATTAATTTCAATGGCGCTTTAATCACTCTCTCGAAGAGACTTCAAACTGGGCGACTCTTGTTTGAAGAAACGGAAAAGCCCGGTGGGTCAAAGCCCATAGATGAGTGTGGCAGAAGCAGGACCACAGGCAGCTCGCAGCGGTGATTCTGGATGCAACACCCGCAACACAATGGGCCGGTGGTTTAAAGTGGCACTGTGGTGACTTAGAGCAGAGGCGCGGGTGCTTGGTAATGAAGGGGACGACCGTGGCTATGGTGGATCGAAAACCGCGGTCTAGAGGCGAGGTGAACCAGTAGGTCGACGGAGGCGGCGCCGAGGAGCACTAAAACGGGGCGACTCATGGAGGAGTGGCAAGGTGGTTACACTGTAGTGGCGGGTCAAAGACGAATGCGGCGGCTTAGTGAGGGACAGCCGGTTCGAGGCACGCTGAGGCGGCCTGCCGGCGAGGTGCGGCTGAGCCAGCGTCAGGTTGAAGAGGAACAGACGGTTGAATGCTTGACGTGGAGTACCCGCAGTGGCAGGAAGAGCCACAATGGAGGAAGTAGATTCAATGGCGAAGGTGAGCCGGCATGGGCGTGCTCAGAGACGGGTCGTGGCCAAGCAGCTCCAGGCGGCACCGTAGCAGAGGCGGGTTAAGGCCGAGGCAATTTGACGAGGCTGCAACCGTGGAAATGGGAGGCCACGGCCGCGGTGGCAGAGGTATCTCGCTGCGGCACTGCTCCAAGGCGGGGGCGGTTCGCCCACGGCAGATCATGATGGCTCAAAGCAGCAGAGGCGGTACCCGCGGATCGACAACGGTGGCAGGCCGCTTTGCGCGGGATCGATGGAAATAGAAGGTGACCTGGCGCAGCGGCGGTTCATAAGTGCAGCGGCGGCGGCGGCAGGGCCCAGGCCGGCCGTAACGGTTTAGAGGTGAGTCACTGCGGCGGTTCAGCATCGCAGGCTGGTGATGCAGTGAGTCATAACAACGGTGGAGGTGACCCGGCTGGGGCGATTCATAAACCGGCCGCGGGCAGCGTGAGTCGGCCAGAGGCAAAGGCCGCAGCAGTGAAGGCATCTAGCGGCTAAAGGCGCGGGCAACGAGTAAGGCTGCGGTAGCGGCAGCGGCTCGACACAGCGGCCCAAGATGACCACTTTGAAATAGAGGTAAGGCCAAACTGGGGTTAGCAGCTTCTACACTCGAAGTGATGTTGTGTGATGACGGTTGTAGTTTCTATCTCCAGTAGATTTGATTGATTCTCTGGGCTCGAACCTGAAGCATGGTCGCAATCTGCACTGTATTTTGTTTGATCTCAGAGAGCCATATCAATTTAACTCCTGCAGGATTTGTACGGTACAAAGATCAGGAGCCCCAACGTATTTAACCCTCTGTATTGTATGCGCGTGGGAAAACATATAGTCTAATCCAGCCGTTGTAAAACTTTGCAGTGGAATTCCTGAAGGATCTTTGACCAGGTGACTTGCTGTGACGTATGAAGGCGAAAACTTCAACTCGTCTCAATCTAGTCTGGCACATACTTTCTCAACGAGGTGGCTTGGTATGGCCACAGGAGCAGTGAGTCGACGAAGCGGGGGACCACGATGGCGGTTTGAGGCAAGGCAGCCGTGAGCGACTTGCAGCAGATATATGCAGCGTGGTCAAAGCGGAGAGCGGCAGCGCCGGCTCAGCCACGGCGGCTTATGGCAGTAGAGGACGGTAGAGACGAGCCGGTGTTGGAATACAGTAGCCAGCGCGCCTCGGCGGGTCAACGGCGCAGGCGAACTAGGCGGGTCCACGGCAAAGGCGAGCTGTTGGCTTGGAGTTACCCCAGAAGCGAGGTAAGGCCGTAGTAGTGGCATGCCGTCAACTCGGAGGTAGCTCAGAGCGGTTCGGAGACGGCTTGGCAACTTAGCAGAACGACGCTTGGAGCGGTGGGTTAAAGCCATGGCGGGTTGACCGGGGCGGCGTCTTGGCAAGGCGGAGGTGGGTCGCGGCGAACCTCGGCAGAAGAGCAGACCGGCCCCGAGACAAGGTAGGCCCAGCTCGGAACGGCTTCGGGTGTAACTTGATGCACCACAACAGGGGCGACTTAGCAAAAAAACGACACCGACCACTAGTTAAAAACCATCTTGACTCCACGCGTGACTCATCAAGTAGTAGTAATTAGCTCTTTTTGGCAGCGATTTAGAGGCCGAGTCGTGGTTGGTTTGACTGCGCTGTCACTTATGTCAGCGACCGTAGCAAATATTGATGCCTTAGGTTTCGAAGGATCACCGGATCCTCAGTGACTTAACCCTAATTTCCCTTGAACTCAAAACCTCGCCCGGGCATTAGATCCGACTGCTGTTTTAGACTGATAAACTGAAAACTGATGCAAATCTTTCCAAGCCAGTTTCTCTTCATCTGGAAAATTATGAACTTCTCGATCCCTGAGAAAAGATCCCTCCAAGAACTCATCACCACCGTGCGCAGGCCCCACGGTGGGCGCCAACTGTCGTGGAATTCTCATGGCAGATGTCCTAGTGTGAGGACTTAGTCGTGAGGCCAACGCATCTATGTGGTAGCTTGAGAGGGGTTGATCGGAATCGAGAGACGCAACACAAGACAAGGATTTAGACAGCTTCGGGCCCCGGGAAACATCATCCGGTAACGACCCTACATGTTGTTTGTGGTTAGGTCTTATTATCATCATGAGGGAGTCGCCGGAAACCGGCTCTCCTAGTTATGTCTAGCCTTAAGATTCTCCTCTCTTCTCTTGGGGTGCCCTGCCCCTCCTTATATAAGTTGAAGGGGCGGGTCACATGTAGAGTCCATCTCGAACTAAGACTTAAACTATTCAGACTTCTCTTCATGGGCTTCTTAACATCTTGGGCTTCTTAATGTCTCGGGCTTATTAACCCCAAGCGACTCTGTCTGCTGGGTTATGACTGTCTGCCAGAGTTATGATCTAACTTAACATCTGCCGGGTTATGATCTGACTTAACATCTGCCGGGTTATGATCTGACTTAACATCTGCCGGTTTATGATCTGACTTAACATCTGCCTTATCATCTGCCTTAACATCTGCCGAGTTATGATCTGACTTAACTGTCCCAGCCGGGTCATAACTCCGGCTGGGTCATACTGCGAGGTATATCCCCGACATTAGCCCCAATTTAATTTGGATTTATCCATGTTAAACTAATCCTGTAAAACAAACACAAGAACAATTTTGACAGATTATGCTCCGGTTTAAGAACTTTTGTAAGCCGACACCTGATCATCCTTAACTCCTTGTCATTTCCTTCTTCTAGAAAATCTGGGTCAATAGACCAACTTCATACTCAGTCTTATCTTCAGCCGGCTTGAAGATGTAGAACTTGCCCATTTATCATTGCCAAAATTGCCGGGTTATAAAAACTGATGGCACCAGGTCATAATTGTTTGTTAACATCAGCTTTGAAAGCGTACCTCCCTTATATGAATATCACTTGTAGCCCCCAAGTCTTAAGAAGGGAACGTAGTAACAACTTAAGACTTTCTTCAATATGAATGTCACAAGCTTGAAGAAATCCAGGTTATTCATCTCAATCATTAATCATAAACTGAGTATTCCACATATGTAGCCCCCAAGTGCCGGGTTGTCATGCTTGCAGCAACCTGGAACTTGTAATTGTCTTATGCTCATAAAAACTTCAACCAGTGTAGCCCCCAAGGGTCGGGTCGTTATGCAATAAGGAGCGGGGACTTTATAGATATGATCATGTAGACTTGAACAACAATGTGTATCCCCCATCATGGGGCATTGAACCCATGCCCACAAGGTTAAGAGCCTTGTGTTTTACCAACTGAGCAGTGGATCCTTCAATATAATGGAATAAGGCTCGTGTACCTTCAATTTTTAACAGGAGCAATTGGTAACCCCCAAGGGCGGCTCATGATGATGTGATGAGTCGGGTCTTCAATAAGGAGAGCAAAAAATGACTTTGCATTAGCCCCCAAGTGCCATGGTGCATGCTGGCAGTGACATGGGACTTGCATATTTAATGTAATCTCAATTTGAATAATGTAGCCCCCAAGTGCCGGGTCGTAAGCCTGCAGCGACTCGAGACTATTCCTTCCATTGTAGAATAAATTATATCCATTGATAAAATAATAGCCATTGCGCTGAAGTGACTTTGAAAACCTTAATCATAATATTGGTTATTGATAACCATAATAAAAATCCAGCCATGTTGGCTATTGAAGATTTGAATAATATAATCCGTCGAGGGTATTGACCCGTAGGCATGCAATAGCATGATTTTGATTGCTCAAGGTAAATATATCCTAGCAACTTAACGCCCTTTATCAGGACAGGTTATCAAAACCCCAAATATGCTCAAATATGAGTCATAAAGATTAAGGCTACATGGCCTGAATTGTTTTAAACAAGGATGAACTCAAAAATGTTCAAATAGAAATAATAAATCAGAAAAACAAGGCTTTCATAGGTGTCCAGGCCTAAAACTCAAGTGCTTTCACGGGCCGCACAGCCACTGAGTTAAACCTTTATACAAAACTTATAAGCCAGACTTCACACAACCAATCGTTGTTTTAACTTTGACAAGTTCAGGGTCTGTATAAGATTGACTTGTCAAAAGTACGGCGGGTCGTTCCAGGATTACCTAGGCGGAGTGGCAGACTTAAAAAGGCAGGATAACCCGGGGTTTTAGGTGAATACACCTGGCTTCCAAGCCTGGCTTTTAAGCCTATTACAAGGGTCACAAAACTCTTGTCCTTTAGAACAAAGAGCCCCCAAGCAATATCTTTGAGCTATGCTCAATGGGCACCTATGTTTGAGTTGTGCTTTTGCAACAGACTCTCTTTGGTCCCTTTAACCTGGGTAGCAATCCCCCAAGTGTTTTTATAAACATGGCATATAAGCCGGATCAAAAGGGTAATCATAACTCCGCTAAATAAGCCGGAAGCCCCCATGTGACCATAATAAGATAAGCCCATAAGGCAGGATACCCATGTTTGAACCGTGCATCATGGCAGCAAGTTCTCTTTCGCAACCTTTAATTTTTCTGAGAACTCAAACTTGCGAGAGAGGAATTTCTTTGTTCAACCGGAGTTTTAAATCGGATACTAAGAGCTTCCAAGCTTTATGGGAGAGAGATATCTCTTGAGCCGGATTTTAAACCGGAATCTTCATTTTGAGCCGGAAATTTTCTAACGGCCTTTAAATTTTCACCAATAGGGCAGTAACCTCCGGGACCGGGTTATTTTTCCCTTCAATGACCTAGAGTTCTTGAGTCTGCTTTAAACTGGCAATCATTTACTGAATCATGTCATCATAGCCCTCGAGTCTCAAAGCGACTCGAGGAGTTGGCTTGAGATTCTCCATAATTGACCGTGATATAAACCAGCATATAGTTGAACAACGGAACGCTGCAATATGGTGAAGCTTAGCGGCAAAGGTGGCAAGTTGATGATCTTCGCAATACTCATTGTATATCCCAATATGAGTCATTCAATAAATTTGGTGATATGGTGGTCACTTCTGCAGCAGAAAATTTGTCCTGCACATGAAAATATATAGACCAAAGTAATTGTTCTTTGACAAAAACAATATGTGCCAATAAAATAGACGTAGATAGACATCACCTGACTTTGTCCAGATGACGTATGATCCGTATATATATCGTTCATGAATAATCCACAGTAATTTCAATTGCGCTTTAATCACTCTCTCGAAGAGACTTCAAACTGGGCGACTCTTGTTTGAAGAAACGGAAAAGCCCGGTGGGTCAAAGCCCATAGATGAGTGTGGCAGAAGCAGGACCACAGGCAGCTCGCAGCGGCGATTCTGGATGCAACACCCGCAAGACAATGGGCCGGTGATTTAAAGCGGCACTGTGGTGACTTAGAGCAGAGGCGCGGGTGCTTGGTAATGAAGGGGACGACCGTGGCCATGGCGGATCGAAAACCGCGGTCTAGAGGCGAGGTGAACCATTAGGTCGACGGAGGCGGCGCCGAGGAGCACTAAAACGGGGCGACTCATGGAGGAGTGGCAAGGTGGTTACACTGTAGTGGCGGGTCAAAGACGAATGCAGCGGCTCAGTGAGGGACAGCCGGTTCGAGGCACGCTGAGGCGGCCTGCCGGCGAGGTGCGGCTGAGCCAGCGTCAGGTTGAAGAGGAACAGACAGTTGAATGCTTGACGTGGAGTACCCGCAGTGGCAGGAAGAGCCACAATGGAGGAAATAGATTCAATGGCGAAGGTGAGCCGGCATGGGCGTGCTCAGAGACGGGTCGTGGCCAAGCAGCTCCAGGCGGCACCGTAGCAGAGGCGGGTTAAGGCCGAGGCAATTTGACGAGGCTGCAACTGTGGAAATGGGAGGCCACGGCCGCGGTGGCAGAGGTATCTCGCTGCGGCACTGCTCCAAGGCGGAGGCGGTTCGCCCACGGCAGATCATGATGGCTCAAAGCAGCAGAGGCGGTACCCGCGGATCGACAACGGTGGCAGGCCGCTTTGCGCGGGATCGATGGAAATAGAAGGTGACCTGGCGCAGCGGCGGTTCATAAGTGCAGCGGCGGCGGCGGCAGGGCCCAGGCCGGCCGTAACGGTTTAGAGGTGAGTCACTGCGGCGGTTCAGCATCGCAGGCTGGTGATGCAGTGAGTCATAACAACGGTGGAGGTGACCCGGCTGGGGCGATTCATAAACCGGCCGCGGGCAGCGTGAGTCGGCCAGAGGCAAAGGCCGCAGGAGTGAAGGCATCTGGCGGCTAAAGGCGCGGGCAACGAGTAAGGCTGCGGTAGCGGCAGCGGCTCGACATAGCGGCCCAAGATGACCACTTTGAAATAGAGGTAAGGCCAAACTGGGGTTAGCAGCTTCTACACTCGAAGTGGCGTTGTGTGATGACGGTTGTAGTTTCTATCTCCAGTAGATTTGATTGATTCTCTGGGCTCGAACCTGAAGCATGGTCGCAATCTGCACTGTCTTTTGTTTGATCTCAGAGAGCCATATCAATTTAACTCCTGCAGGATTTGTACGGTACAAAGATCAGGAGCCCCAACGTATTTAACCCTCTGTATTGTATGCGCGTGGGAAAACATATAGTCTGATCCAGCCGTTGTAAAACTTTGCAGTGGAATTCCTGAAGGATCTTTGACCCGGTGACTTGCTGTGCCGTATGAAGGCGAAAACTTCAACTCGTCTCAATCTAGTCTAGCACATACTTTCTCAACGAGGTGGCTTGGTATGGCCACAGGAGCAGTGAGTCGACGAAGCGGGGGACCACGATGGCGGTTTGAGGCAAGGCGGCCGTGAGCGACTTTCAGCAGATATATGCAGCGTGGTCAAAGCGGAGAGCGGCAGCGCCGGCTCGGCCACGGCGGCTTATGGCAGTAGAGGACGGTAGAGACGAGCCGGTGTTGGAATACAGTAGCCAGCGCGCCTCGGCGGGTCAACGGCGCAGGCGAACTAGGCGGGTCCACGGCAAAGGCGAGCTGTTGGCTTGGAGTTACCCCAGAAGCGAGGTAAGGCCGTAGTAGTGGCATGCCGTCAACTCGGAGGTAGCTCAGAGCGGTTCGGAGACGGCTTGGCAACTTAGCAGAACGACGCTTGGAGCGGTGGGTTAAAGCCATGGCGGGTTGACCGGGGCGGCGTCTTGGCAAGGCGGAGGTGGGTCGCGGCGAACCTCGGCAGAAGAGCAGACCGGCCCCGAGACAAGGTAGGCCCGACTCGGAATGGCTTCGGGTGTAACTTGATGCACCACAACAGGGGCGACTTAGCAAAAAAACGACACCGACCACTAGTTAAAAACCATCTTGACTCCACGCGTGACTCATCAAGTAGTAGTAATTAGCTCTTTTTGGCAGCGATTTAGAGGCCGAGTCGTGGTTGGTTTGACTCCGCTGTCACTTATGTCAGCGACCGTAGCAAATATTGATGCCTTAGGTTTCGAAGGATCACCGGATCCTCAGTGACTTAACCCTAATTTCCCTTGAACTCAAAACCTCGCCCGGGCATTAGATCCGACTGCTGTTTTAGACTGATAAACTGAAAACTGATGCAAATCTTTCCAAGCCGGTTTCTCTTCATCCGGAAAATTATGAACTTCTCGATCCCTGAGAAAAGATCCCTCCAAGAACTCATCACCATCGTGCGCAGGCCCCACGGTGGGCGCCAACTGTCGTGGAATTCTCATGGCAGATGTCCTAGTGTGAGGACTTAGTCGTGAGGCCAACGCATCTATGTGGTAGCTTGAGAGGGGTTGATCGGAATCGAGATACGCAACACAAGACAAGGATTTAGATAGCTTCGGGCCTCGGGAAACATCATCCGGTAACGACCCTACATGTTGTTTGTGGTTAGGTCTTATTATCATCATGAGGGAGTCACCATAAACCGGCTCTCCTAGTTATGTCTAGCCTTAAGATTCTCCTCTCTTCTCTTGGGGTGCCCTGCCCCTCCTTATATAAGTTGAAGGGGCGGGTCACATGTAGAGTCCATCTCGGACTAAGACTTAAACTATTCAGACTTCTCTTCATGGGCTTCTTAACATCTTGGGCTTCTTAATGTCTTGGGCTTATTAACCCCAAGCGACTCTGTCTGCTGGGTTATGACTGTCTGCCGGGTTACCATCTGACTTATCATCTGTCGGGTTATGATCTGACTTAACATCTGCTGGGTTATGATCTGACTTAACATCTGCCGGTTTATGATCTGACTTAACATCTGCCTTATGATCTGCCTTAACATCTGCCGAGTTATGATCTGACTTAACTGTCCCAGCCGGGTCATAACTCCGGCTGGGTCATACTGCGGGGTATATCCCCGACATTAGCCCCAATTTAATTTGGATTTATCCATGTTAAACTAATCCTGTAAAACAAACACAAGAACAATTTTGACAGATTATGCTCCGGTTTAAGAACTTTTGTAAGCCGACACCTGATCATCCTTAACTCCTTGTCATTTCCTTCTTCTAGAAAATCTGGGTCAATAGACCAACTTCATACTCAGTCTTATCTTCAGCCGGCTTGAAGATGTAGAACTTGCCCATTTATCATTGCCAAAATTGCCAGGTTATAAAAACTGATGGCACCAGGTCATAATTGTTTGTTAACATCAGCTTTGAAAGCGTACCTCCCTTATATGAATATCACTTGTAGCCCCCAAGTCTTAAGAAGGGAACATAGTAACAACTTAAGACTTTCTTCAATATGAATGTCACAAGCTTGAAGAAATCCAGGTTATTCACCTCAATCATTAATCATAAACTGAGTATTCCACATATGTAGCCCCCAAGTGCCGGGTTGTCATGCTTGCAGCAACCTGGAACTTGTAATTGTCTTATGCTCATAAAAACTTCAACCAGTGTAGCCCCCAAGGGTCGGGTCGTTATGCAACAAGGGTCGGATCATGTAGACTTGAACAACAATGTGTATCCCCCATCATGGGGCTTGAACCCATGCCCACAAGGTTAAGAGCCTTGTGTTTTACCAATTGAGCACTGGATCCTTCAATATAACGGAATAAGGCTCGTGTACCTTCAATTTTTGACAGGAGCAATTGGTAACCCCCAAGGGCCGGATCATTATGATGTGATGAGTCGGGTCTTCAATAAGGTGAGCAAAAAATGACTTTGCATTAGCCCCCAAGTGCCATGGTGCATGCTGGCAGTGACATGGGACTTGCATATTTAATGTAATCTCAATTTGAATAATGTAGCCCCCAAGTGCCGGGTCGTAAGCCTGCAGCTACTCGAGACTATTCCTTCCATTGTAGAATAAATTGTATCCATTGATAAAATAATAGCCATTGCGCTGAAGCGACTTTGAAAACCTCAATCATAATATTGGTTATTGATAACCATAATAAAAATCCAGCCATGTTGGCTATTGAAGATTTGAATAATATAATCCGTTGAGGGTATTGACCCGTAGGCATGCAATAGCATGATTTTGATTGCTCAAGGTAAATATATCCTAGCAACTTAACGCCCTTTATCAGGACAGGTTATCAAAACCCCAAATATGCTCAAATATGAGTCATAAAGATTAAGGCTACATGGCCTGAATTGTTTTAAACAAGGATGAACTCAAAAATGTTCAAATAGAAATAATAAATCAGAAAAACAAGGCTTTCATAGGTGTCCAGGCCTAAAACTCAAGTGCTTTCACGGGCCGCACAGCCACTGAGTTAAACCTTTATACAAAACTTATAAGCCAGACTTCACACAACCAATCGTTGTTTTAACTTTGACAAGTTTAGGGTCTGTATAAGATTGACTTGTCAAAAGTACGGCGAGTCGTTCCAGGATTACCTAGGCAGAGTGGCAGACTTAAAAAGGCAGGATAACCCGGGGTTTTAGGTGAATACACCTGGCTTCCAAGCCTGGCTTTTAAGCCTATTACAAGGGTCACAAAACTCTTGTCCTTTAGAACAAAGAGCCCCCAAGCAATATCTTTGAGCTATGCTCAATGGGCACCTATGTTTGAGTTGTGCTTTTGCAACAGACTCTATTTGGTCCCTTTAACCTGGGTAGCAATCCCCCAAGTGTTTTTATAAACATGGCATATAAGCCGGATCAAAAGGGTAATCATAACTCCGCTAAATAAGCCGGAAGCCCCCATGTGACCATAATAAGATAAGCCCATAAGGCAGGATACCCATGTTTGAACCGTGCATCATGGCAGCAAGTTCTCTTTGGCAACCTTTAATTTTTCTGAGAACTCAAACTTGCGAGAGAGGAATCTTTGTTCAACCGGGGTTTTAAATCGGATACTAAGAGCTTCCAAGCTTTATGGGAGAGAGATATCTATTGAGCCGGATTTTAAACCGGAATCTTCATTTTGAGCCGGAAATTTTCTAACGGCCTTTAAATTTTCACCAATAGGGCAGTAACCTCCGGGACCGGGTTATTTTTCCCTTCAATGACCTGGAGTTCTTGAGTCTGCTTTAAACTGGCAATCATTTACTGAATCATGTCATCATAGCCCTCGAGTCTCAAAGCGACTTGAGGAGTTGGCTTGAGATTCTCCATAATTGACCGTGATATAAACCAGCATATAGTTGAACAGCGGGACGCTGCAATATGGTGAAGCTTAGCGGCAAAGGTGGCAAGTTGATGATCTTCGCAATACTCATTGTATATCCCAATATGAGTCATTCAATAAATTTGGTGATATGGTGGTCACTTCTGCAGCAGAAAATTTGTCCTGCACATGAAAATATATAGACCAAAGTAATTGTTCTTTGACAAAAACAATATGGTCCAATAAAATAGATGTAGATAGACATCACCTGACTTTGTCCAGATGACGTATGATCCGTATATATATCGTCCATGAATAATCCACAGTAATTTCAATGGCGCTTTAATCACTCTCTCGAAGAGACTTCAAACTGGGCGACTCTTGTTTGAAGAAACGGAAAAGCCCGGTGGGTCAAAGCCCATAGATGAGTGTGGCAGAAGCAGGACCACAGGCAGCTCGCAGCGGCGATTCTGGATGCAACACTCGCAAGATAATGGGCCGGTGGTTTAAAGCGGCACTGTGGTGACTTAGAGCAGAGGCGCGGGTGCTTGGTAATGAAGGGGACGACCGTGGCCATGGCGGATCGAAAACCGCGGTCTAGAGGCGAGGTGAACCATTAGGTCAATGGAGGCGGCGCCGAGGAGCACTAAAATGGGGCGACTCATGGAGGAGTGGCAAGGTGGTTACACTGTAGTGGCGGGTCAAAGACGAATGCGGCGGCTCAGTGAGGGACAGCCGGTTCGAGGCACGCTGAGGCGGCCTGCCGGCGAGGTGCGGCTGAGCCAGCGTCAGGTTGAAGAGGAACAGACGGTTGAATGCTTGACGTGGAGTACCCGCAGTGGCAGGAAGAGCCACAATGGAGGAAGTAGATTCAATGGCGAAGGTGAGCCGGCATGGGCGTGCTCAGAGACGGGTCGTGGCCAAGCAGCTCCAGGCGGCACCGTAGCAGAGGCGGGTTAAGGCCGAGGCAATTTGATGAGGCTGCAACCGTGGAAATGGGAGGCCACGGCCGCGGTGGCAGAGGTATCTCGCTGCGGCACTGCTCCAAGGCGGGGGCGGTTCGCCCACGGCAGATCATGATGGCTCAAAGCAGCAGAGGCGGTACCCGCGGATCGACAATGGTGGCAGGCCGCTTTGCGCGGGATCGATGGAAATAGAAGGTGACCTGGCGCAGCGGCGGTTCATAAGTGCAGCGGCGGCGGCGGCAGGGCCCAGGCTGGCCGTAACGGTTTAGAGGTGAGTCACTGCGGCGGTTCAGCATCGCAGGCTGGTGATGTAGTGAGTCATAACAATGGTGGAGGTGACCTGGCTGGGGCGATTCATAAACCGGCCGCGGGCAGCGTGAGTCGGCCAGAGTCAAAGGCCGCAGTAGTGAAGGCATCTGGCGGCTAAAGGCGCGGGCAACGAGTAAGGCTGCGGTAGCGGCAGCGGCTCGACATAGCGGCCCAAGATGACCACTTTGAAATAGAGGTAAGGCCAAACTGGGGTTAGCAGCTTCTACACTCGAAGTGGCGTTGTGTGATGACGGTTGTAGTTTCTATCTCCAGTAGATTTGATTGATTCTCTGGGCTCGAACCTGAAGCATGGTCGCAATCTGCACTGTCTTTTGTTTGATCTCAGAGAGCCATATCAATTTAACTCCTGCAGGATTTGTACGGTACAAAGATCAGGAGCCCCAACGTATTTAACCCTCTGTATTGTACGCGCGTGGGAAAACATATAGTCTGATCCAGCCGTTGTAAAACTTTGCAGTGGAATTCCTGAAGGATCTTTGACCAGGTGACTTGCTGTGACGTATGAAGGCGAAAACTTCAACTCGTCTCAATCTAGTCTGGCACATACTTTCTCAACGAGGTGGCTTGGTATGGCCACAGGAGCAGTGAGTCGACGAAGCGGGGGACCACGATGGCGGTTTGAGGCAAGGCGGCCGTGAGCGACTTGCAGCAGATATATGCAGCGTGGTCAAAGCGGAGAGCGGCAGCGCCGGCTCGGCCACGGCGGCTTATGGCAGTAGAGGACGGTAGAGACGAGCCGGTGTTGGAATACAGTAGCCAGCGCGCCTCGGCGGGTCAACGGCGCAGGCGAACTAGGCGGGTCCACGGCAAAGGCGAGCTGTTGGCTTGGAGTTACCCCAGAAGCGAGGTAAGGCCGTAGTAGTGGCATGCCGTCAACTCGGAGGTAGCTCAAAGCGGTTCGGAGATGGCTTGGCAACTTAGCAGAACGACGCTTGGAGCGGTGGGTTAAAGCCATGGCGGGTTGACCGGGGCGGCGTCTTGGCAAGGCGGAGGTGGGTCGCGGCGAACCTCGGCAGAAGAGCAGACCGGCCCCGAGACAAGGTAGGCCCGGCTCGGAACGGCTTCGGGTGTAACTTGATGCACCACAATAGGGGCGACTTAGCAAAAAAACGACGCCGACCACTAGTTAAAAACCATCTTGACTCCACGCGTGACTCATCAAGTAGTAGTAATTAGCTCTTTTTGGCAGCGATTTAGAGGCCGAATCGTTGTTGGTTTGACTCCGCTGTCACTTATGTCAGCGACCGTAGCAAATATTGATGCCTTAGGTTTCGAAGGATCATCGGATCCTCAGTGACTTAACCCTAATTTCCCTTGAACTCAAAACCTCGCCCGGGCATTGGATCCGACTGCTGTTTTAGACTGATAAACTGAAAACTAATGCAAATCTTTCCAAGCCGGTTTCTCTTCATCCGGAAAATTATGAACTTCTCGATCCCTGAGAAAAGATCCCTCCAAGAACTCAACACCACCGTGCGCAGGCCCCACGGTGGGCGCCAACTGTCGTGGAATTCTCATGGCAGATGTCCTAGTGTGAGGACTTAGTCGTGAGGCCAACGCATCTATGTGGTAGCTTGAGAGGGGTTGATCGGAATCGAGAGACGCAACACAAGACAAGGATTTAGATAGCTTCGGACCTCGGGAAACATCATCCGGTAACGACCCTACATGTTGTTTGTGGTTAGGTCTTATTATCATCATGAGGGAGTCGCCATAAACCGGCTCTCCTAGTTATGTCTAGCCTTAAGATTCTCCTCTCTTCTCTTGGGGTGCCCTGCCCCTCCTTATATAAGTTGAAGGGGCAGGTCACATGTAGAGTCCATCTTGGACTAAGACTTAAACTATTCAGACTTCTCTTCATGGGCTTCTTAACATCTTGGGCTTCTTAATGTCTCGGGCTTATTAACCCCAAGCGACTCTGTCTGCTCGGTTATGACTGTCTGCCGGGTTACCATCTGACTTATCATCTGTCGGATTATGATCTGACTTAACATCTGCTGGGTTATGATCTGACTTAACATCTGCCGGTTTATGATCTGACTTAACATCTGCCTTATCATCTGCCTTAACATCTGCCGAGTTATGATCTGACTTAACTGTCCCAGCCGGGTCATAACTCCGGCTGGGTCATACTGCGGGGTATATCCCCGACATTAGCCCCAATTTAATTTGGATTTATCCATGTTAAACTAATCCTGTAAAACAAACACAAGTACAATTTTGACAGATTATGCTCCGGTTTAAGAACTTTTGTAAGCCGACACCTGATCATCCTTAAATCCTTGTCATTTCCTTCTTCTAGAAAATCTGGGTCAATAGACCAACTTCATACTCAGTCTTATCTTCAGCCGGCTTGAAGATGTAGAACTTGCCCATTTATCATTGCCAAAATTGCCGGGTTATAAAAACTGATGGCACCAGGTCATAATTGTTTGTTAACATCAGCTTTGAAAGCGTACCTCCCTTATATGAATATCACTTGTAGCCCCCAAGTCTTAAGAAGGGAACGTAGTAACAACTTTAGACTTTCTTCAATATGAATGTCACAAGCTTGAAGAAATTCAGGTTATTCATCTCAATCATTAATCATAAACTGAGTATTCCACATATGTAGCCCCCAAGTGCCGGGTTGTCATGCTTGCAGCAACCTGGAACTTGTAATTGTCTTATGCTCATAAAAACTTCAACCAGTGTAGCCCCCAAGGGTTAGGTCGTTATGCAATAAGGAGCGGGGACTTTATAGATATGATCATGTAGACTTGAACAACAATGTGTATCCCCCATCATGGGGCTTGAACCCATGCCCACAAGGTTAAGAGCCTTGTGTTTTACCAATTGAGCACTGGATCCTTCAATATAACGGAATAAGGCTCGTGTACCTTCAATTTTTGGCAGGAGCAATTGGTAACCCCCAAGGGCCGGCTCATTATGATGTGATGAGTCGGGTCTTCAATAAGGTGAGCAAAAAATGACTTTGCATTAGCCCCCAAGTGCCATGGTACATGCTGGCAGTGACATGGGACTTGCATATTTAATGTAATCTCAATTTGAATAATGTAGCCCCCAAGTGCCGGGTCGTAAGCCTGCAGCGACTCGAGACTATTCCTTCCATTGTAGAATAAATTGTATCCATTGATAAAATAATAGCCATTGTGCTGAAGCGACTTTGAAACCTCAATCATAATATTGGTTATTGATAACCATAATAAAAATCCAGCCATGTTGGCTATTGAAGATTTGAATAATATAATCCGTCGAGGGTATTGACCCGTAGGCATGCAATAGCATGATTTTGATTGCTCAAGGTAAATATATCCTAGCAACTTAACGCCCTTTATCAGGACAGGTTATCAAAACCCCAAATATGCTCAAATATGAGTCATAAAGATTAAGGCTACATGGCCTGAATTGTTTTAAACAAGGATGAACTCAAAAATGTTCAAATAGAAATAATAAATCAGAAAAACAAGGCTTTCATAGGTGTCCAGGCCTAAAACTCAAGTGCTTTCACGGGCCGCACAGCCACTGAGTTAAACCTTTATACAAAACTTATAAGCCAGACTTCACACAACCAATCGTTGTTTTAACTTTGACAAGTTTAGGGTCTGTATAAGATTGACTTGTCAAAAGTACGGCGGGTCGTTCCAGGATTACCTAGGCAGAGTGGCAGACTTAAAAAGGCAGGATAACCCGGGGTTTTAGGTGAATACACCTGGCTTCCAAGCCTGGCTTTTAAGCCTATTACAAGGGTCACAAAACTCTTGTCCTTTAGAACAAAGAGCCCCCAAGCAATATCTTTGAGCTATGCTCAGTGGGCAATTATGTTTGAGTTGTGCTTTTGCAATAGACTCTCTTTGGTCCCTTTAACCTGGGTAGCAATCCCCCAAGTGTTTTTATAAACATGGCATATAAGCCGGATCAAAAGGGTAATCATAACTCCGCTAAATAAGCCGGAAGCCCTCATGTGACCATAATAAGATAAGCCCATAAGGCAGGATACCCATGTTTGAACTGTGCATCATGGCAGCAAGTTCTCTTTGGCAACCTTTAATTTTTCTGAGAACTCAAACTTCCGAGAGAGGAATTTCTTTGTTCAACCGGAGTTTTAAATCGGATACTAAGAGCTTCCAAGCTTGATGGGAGAGAGATATCTCTTGAGCCGGATTTTAAACCGGAATCTTCATTTTGAGCCGGAAATTTTCTAACGGCCTTTAAATTTTCACCAATAGGGCAGTAACCTCCAGGACCGGGTTATTTTTCCCTTCAATGACCTGGAGTTCTTGAGTCTGCTTTAAACTGGCAATCATTTACTGAATCATGTCATCATAGCCCTCGAGTCTCAAAGCGACTCGAGGAGTTGGCTTGAGATTCTCCATAATTGACCGTGATATAAACCAGCATATAGTTGAACAGCGGAACGCTGCAATATGGTGAAGCTTAGCGGCAAAGGTGGCAAGTTGATGATCTTCGCAATACTCATTGTATATCCCAATATGAGTCATTCAATAAATTTGGTGATATGGTGGTCACTTCTGCAGCAGAAAATTTGTCCTGCACATGAAAATATATAGACAAAAGTAATTGTTCTTTGACAAAAACAATATGTGCCAATAAAATAGACGTAGATAGACATCACCTGACTTTGTCCAGATGACGTATGATCCGTATATATATCGTTCATGAATAATCCACAGTAATTTCAATGGCGCTTTAATCACTCTCTCGAAGAGACTTCAAACTGGGCGACTCTTGTTTGAAGAAATGGAAAAGCCCGGTGGGTCAAAGCCCATAGATGAGTGTGGCAGAAGCAGGACCACAGGCAGCTCGCAGCGGCGATTCTGGATGCAACACCCGCAAGACAATGGGCCGGTGGTTTAAAGCGGCACTGTGGTGACTTAGAGCAGAGGCGCGGGTGCTTGGTAATGAAGGCGACGACCGTGGCCCTGGCGGATCGAAAACCGCGGTCTAGAGGCGAGGTGAACCAGCAGGTCGACGGAGGCGGCGCCGAGGAGCACTAAAACGGGGCGACTCATGGAGGAGTGGCAAGGTGGTTACACTGCAGTGGCGGGTCAAAGACGAATGCGGCGGCTCAGTGAGGGACAGCCAGTTCGAGGCACGCTGAGGCGGCCTACCGGTGAGGTGCGGCTGAGCCAGCGTCAGGTTGAAGAGGAACAGACGGTTGAATGCTTGACGTGGAGTACCCGCAGTGGCAGGAAGAGCCACAATGGAGGAAGTAGATTCAATGGCGAAGGTGAGCCGGCATGGGCGTGCTCAGAGACGGGTCGTGGCCAAGCAGCTCCAGGCGGCACCGTAGCAGAGGCGGGTTAAGGCTGAGGCAATTTGACGAGGCTACAACCGTGGAAATGGGAGGCCACGGCCGCGGTGGCAGAGGTATCTCGCTGCGGCACTGCTCCAAGGCGGGGGCGGTTCGCCCACGGCAGATCATGATGGCTCAAAGCAGCAGAGGCGGTACCCGCGGATCGACAACGGTGGCAGGCCGCTTTGCGCGGGATCGATGGAAATAGAAGGTGACCTGGCGCAGCGGCGGTTCATAAGTGTAGCGGCGGCGGCGGCAGGGCCCAGGCCAGCCGTAACGGTTTAGAGGTGAGTCACTGCGGCGGTTCAGCATCGCAGGCTGGTGATGCAGTGAGTCATAACAACGGTGGAGGTGACCCGGCTGGGGCGATTCATAAACCGGCCGCGGGCAGCGTGAGTCGGCCAGAGGCAAAGGCCGCAGAAGTGAAGGCATCTGGCGGCTAAAGGCGCGGGCAACGAGTAAGGCTGCGGTAGCGGCAGCGGCTCGACACAGCGGCCCAAGATGACCACTTTGAAATAGAGGTAAGGCCAAACTGGGGTTAGCAGCTTCTACACTCGAAGTGGCGTTGTGTGATGACGGTTGTAGTTTCTATCTCCAGCAGATTTGATTGATTCTCTGGGCTCGAACCTGAAGCATGGTCGCAATCTGCACTGTCTTTTGTTTGATCACAGAGAGCCATATCAATTTAACTGCTGCAGGATTTGTACGGTACAAAGAGCAGGAGCCCGAACGTATTTAACCCTCTCTATTGTACGCGCGCGGGAAAACATATAGTCTGATCCAGCCGTTGTAAAACTTTGCAGTGGAATTCCTGAAGGATCTTTGACCCGGTGACTTGCTGTGCCGTATGAAGGCGAAAACTTCAACTCGTCTCAATCTAGTCTGGCACATTCTTTCTCAACGAGGTGGCTTGGTATGGCCACAGGAGCAGTGAGTCGACGAAGCGGGGGACCACGATGGCGGTTTGAGGCAAGGCGGCCGTGAGCGACTTGCATCAGGTATAAGCAGCTTGGTCAAAGCGGAGAGCGGCAGCGCCGGCTCGGCCACGGCGGCTTATGGCAGTAGAGGACGGTAGAGACGAGCCGGTGTTGGAGTACAGTAGCCAGCGCGCCTCGGCGGGTCAACAGCACAGGCGAACCAGGCGGGTCCACGGCAAAGGCGAGCTGCTGGCTTGGAGTTACCCCAGAAGCTATGTCAGGCCGTAGTAGTGGCATGCCGTCAACTCGGAGGTAGCTCAGAGCGGTTCGGAGACGGCTTGGCAACTTAGCAGAACGACGCTTGGAGCGGTGGGTTAAAGCCATGGCGGGTTGACCGGGGCGGCGTCTTGACCAGGCGGAGGTGGGTCGCGGCGAACCTCGGCAGAAGAGCAGACCGGCCCCGAGACAAGGTAGGCCCGGCTCGGAACGGCTTCGGGTGTAACTTGATGCACCACAACAGGGGCGACTTAGCAAAAAACGACACCGACCACTAGTTAAAAACCATCTTGACTCCACGCGTGACTCATCAAGTAGTAGTAATTAGCTCTTTTTGGTAGCGATTTAGAGGCCGAGTCGTGGTTGGTTTGACTCCGCTGTCACTTATGTCAGCGACCGTAGCAAATATTGATGCCTTAGGTTCCGAAGGATCACCGGATCCTAAGTGACTTAACCCTAATTTCCCTTGAACTCAAAACCTCGCCCGGGCATTAGATCTGACTGCTGTTTTAGACTGATAAACTGAAAACTGATGCAAATCTTTCCAAGCCGGTTTATCTTCATCCGGAAACTTATGAACTTCTCGATCCCTGAGAAAAGATCCCTCCAAGAACTCATCACCACCGTGCGCAGGCCCCACGGTGGGCGCCAACTGTCGTGGAATTCTCATGGCAGATGTCCTAGTGTGAGGACTTAGTCGTGAGGCCAACGCATCTATGTGGTAGCTTGAGAGGGGTTGATCGGAATCGAGAGACGCAACACAAGACAAGGATTTAGACAGCTTCGGGCCCCGGGAAACATCATCCGGTAACGACCCTACATGTTGTTTGTGGTTAGGTCTTATTATCATCATGAGGGAGTCGCCGTAAACCGGCTCTCCTAGTTATGTCTAGCCTTAAGATTCTCCTCTCTTCTCTTGGGGTGCCCTGCCCCTCCTTATATAAGTTGAAGGGGCGGGTCACATGTAGAGTCCATCTCGGACTAAGACTTAAACTATTCTGACTTCTCTTCATGGGCTTCTTAACATCTTGGGCTTCTTAACGTCTCGGGCTTATTAACCCCAAGCGACTCTGTCTGCTGGGTTATGACTGTCTGCCGGGTTACCATCTGACTTATCATCTGTCGGGTTATGATCTGACTTAACATCTGCTGGGTTATGATCTGACTTATCATCTGCCGGTTTATGATCTGACTTAACATCTGCCTTATCATCTGCCTTAACATCTGCCGGGTTACGATCTGACTTAACATCTATCGGGTTATGATCTGACTTAACATCTGCCTTAACATCTACTGGGTTATGATCTGACTTAACTGTCCCAGCTGGGTCATAACTTCCTCCGGGTCATACTGCGGGGTATATCCCCGACAGTGGTAGTTGTTTTGATCTTGCTGAAAAAACAGAAACTTTTACGCCCAGGAAAATAATTTTCATTTGTTACAGAAGCGTGATTTGAATCTGATTCGTTTTGCACAAGATTGGTATACAAATTTCCCAGGTTGTCCTAATTTTTCAGAATTTTTGGAGTTACAGAAGTATTCTAGAGTTACAGATTACTACATGTTGTTCTGTTTTTGACAGATTCTGTTTCTATATGTTGTTTGCTTATTTTGATGAATCTGTGGGTAGTATCGGGGGGTATGTACCATGGAATAGTCGGAATATAGTAGATATTACACCAATATAAATGAAGAATGATTTCACAACATTACCAAAAGTGGTGATTTATTTTCTTATACTAACGGAACTTATGAGATTTTCTGTTGAGTTTGTGTTGTGAAGTTTTCAAGTTTTGAGTAAGGATTTGATGGACTATGGAATAAGGAGTGGCAAGAGCCTAAGCTTGGGGATGCCCAAGGCACCCAAAGGTAATATTCAAGGACAACCAAGAGCCTAAGCTTGGGGATGCCCTGGAAGGCATCCCCTCTTTCGTCTTCGTCTATCAGTAACTTTACTTGAGGCTATATTTTTATTCACCACATGATATGTGTTTTGCTTGGAGCATCTTGTATTATATGAGTCTTTGCTTTTTAGTTTGCCACAATAATCCTTGTTGTACACACCTTTTGAGAGGGACACGCATGAATCGTGATTTATTAGAATACTCTATGTGCTTCACTTATATCTTTTCAGCTCGGCAATTTTGCTCTAGAGCTTCACTTATATCTTTTTAGAGCACTGATATGTCTCCAACGTATCTATAATTTATGAAGTATTCATGCTGTTATTTTATCATTCTTGGATGTTTTACAATCATTTTTAGCAACTTTATATCATTTTTTGGGACTAACCTATTGACCTAGTGCCCAGTGCCAGTTGCTGTTTTTTGCTTGTTTTTTACATTACAGGAAATCAATATCAAATGGAGTCCAAACACCGCGAAACTTTTTGTGGATTTTTTTGCACCAGAAGACCAACTGTGGGCCAAAGAAGCACCTGGGTGGTGCCCCAAGGGGGGCACAACCCACCAGGGCGTGCCTGGGGGCCCAGGCGCGCCCAGGTGAGTTGTGCCCACCTCGGTGGACTCCCACACCCCTTCTTTGCACTATAAATTCCCAAATATTCCGAAACCATTCAGGGTTAACCTAGATCAGAAGTTCCACCGCCGCAGGGCTCCATAGCCACAGAAAACCAAGCTAGACCCGTTCCGGCACCCTGCCAGAGGGGGGAATCATCTCCGGTGGCCATCTTCATCATCCCGGCGGCCACCAGGATGAGGAGGGAGTAGTCCACCCTCGGGGCTGAGGGTTTGTACCAGTAGCTATGTGATTAATCTCTCTCTCGTGATCCATATCATGGGCTTTGTTAATATAGTCAGATCATATGATGTTTCTCCCCTGTACACTACTGTTGTGATGAATTGAATCTTTACCCTTTAAAGTTTTGTGATGTCGGATTGAATGTTCATATTTGAGAACACATGATGTATGTCTTACGGTATGAATACTTGAGGTGACAATGGGGTATCATATGGATTCACTTGATATACATTATGGCACTCAATTTGCGGATTCTCGCGCTGATATTGGGGTAATCTATGCATAGGGGTTGATGCACGTTTTTATTATCTTTTCTCCGATAGAAACTTTGGGGTTTCTTTGTAGTTCTTTGTGTGGATTGAGTATTATGAATATGAATATGCTTTGGTGTTATTCTAGTATGAACTCTAGTATAGATCGAACGGAAAAAATAGCTTTGCGTTATTTTAGTACGAACTCTTGAATAGATCGAGCGGAAAGAATAGCTTTGAGGTGGTCTCGTACCCTACCAACAATTTCTATCTTTTTTTCTCCGCTAATAGGAACTCGGGAGTGATTCTTTGTTGCACTTTGAGGGATAATCATATGATCCAACTATGTTAGCACTGTTGGGAGATTGCACTAGTGAAAGTACAGACCCTAGGCCTTGTTTTTAAGCATTTCAATACCGTTTTTGTGCCCGTTTACTATTTTCTACCTTGATGTTTTTATTTATTCAGATTATAAAAATATATTCGACCATCAATATTACACTTTTATCACCATCTCTTCGCCGAACTAGCGCACCTATACAATTTGCCATTGTATTGGGTGTGTTGGGGACACAAGAGGTTTCTTCTATTTGATTGCAGGGTTGTTTGAGAGAGACCATCTTCATCCTACACCTCTCACGGATTGATAAACCTTAGGTCATCCACTTGAGGGAAAATTGCTACTATCCTACAAAACTATGCGCTTGGAGGCCCAACACGTGTCTACAACAATAAAGTTGTGTAGTATGCTAGAAATATTATTGTTTTTATGTCAATATTAAACTTTTGTTTTGAATCTTATGGATCTGAATATTCATGCCACAATAAAGAAAAATTACATGGATAAATGTGTTCGGTAGCATTCCACATCAAAATTCTGTGTTTATCATTTACCTACTCGAGGACGAGCGGGAATTAAGCTTGGTGATGCTTGATACGTCTCCAAGGTATCTATAATTTTTGATTGTTCCATGCTATTATATTATCTGTTTTGGATCTTTTACATGCATTAATATGATATTTTACATTATTTTTTGGACTAACCTATTAACCTAGATCCCAACACCAGTTTATGTTTTTACCTTGTTTTTGAGCTTCGCAAAAAAGGAATACCAAACAGAGTCCAAATTAAATAAAACTTTCACGATGATTTTTCTTGGACCAGAAGACACCCCGGAGATTTGGAGTTCAAGTCAGAAGAGCCACGAGGCGGCGACAAGGGGGGAGGGCGCAGCCCCTGCTGTCGGTGTACTAGAGTAGGGGTACCCTAGTATCCCGAACTTGTGCACGGGCAGTCGCAGCATCCCACGGCAAGGCTTGCCGGGTGACCGCCAAGATCCTCCGTGTTTCCTCTGGAGCCATTCAAGAACAAAGTGTCCAAGCCAAGAAGACAAGACCCCGGCAAGAGGAGCTTGCCGGGAAGGCTAACAAAAGCATCCCAAGACCCCGGCAAGAGGAGCTTGCCGGGAAGGCCACCCAAGGCAGTTCAAGGAACTTGCCGCGGCGCACCAAGCGTCCCGGCAAGGACCGGTGAGCGACAAGCTCCCGGACGTGACAAGACAACAACCGCGGCAAGGCGCTTGCCGCGGCAAGACACCACTGTGCCCGCGCTCCAGCACATCCACCAACGTGTCGCTCTGGGACCCCTCCAGGCGTACGTGGCGGAAGGCTGTGCAGCTTGCGGTGTGCGGTGGCAAGCGGCTGACAAGTTTGCCATCATGGCGAGCGGTGGCGCCCCTGACGGTCTCTTCTCGCACTGTTTAGGCGACACAGACGGGCATTTAAGGCCCTTGTCCCCTGCCGTCAGGGTTAGGTATGATACACTGTAGCAGGTAGCTGTGCCTACCACAGCACCTTTCCATTTTTGCCCTTTACCTCCGTTGCCACCTGTCGGTGACCCCTTGAGCATATAAAAGGAGGCATGTGTGCAACGTAGGGTGGGGGGGGGGGGTTCGAACACTCACGCTCGGTCTCGCTAGCTGCTGGTGTGTACTGTAGCACTCCACGCCCCCGAGCAAGAAATCAATACAAACCACAAAGCAGGAGTAGGGTTTTACGCATCCGTGTGGCCCGAACCTGGGTAAATCGCTCGCGTGCATCGCCTCGATTTGCTCTTTTCACGACCTCCGCCCCCGCCGAACCAAAAGGGACCCGGTCCGCCGGTCCCATAGGTGCCCGTGGATCAGTACCCCGGCACCTTCCTTATGGCCTCCTTGTGACTCCCGTGACCTAGTTCTGCCTCCTATATATTCACATATATTCCCAATCCACCAGAAGCATCCACGAACACTTTTCCACTGCCGAAACCTTCTGTTCCCGTGAGATCCCATCTTGGGGCCTTTTCCGGCATCCTGTTGGAGGGGGATTCGATCACGGAGGGCATCTACATCAACTCTATTTCCCTTCCAATGAAGCGTGAGTAGTTTGCCTCAGACCAGCGGGTCCATAGCTAGTAGCTAGATGGCTTATTCTCTTTCTCTTTGATTCTCAATACCATGTTCTCCTCGATGTTCTTGGTTTCTACCCGATGTAATCTTTGTTTGCGGTGTGATTGTCGAGATCCGATGAATTGTGGATTTATGATCAGCTTATCTATGAATATTATTTGAATCTTCTCTGAATTCTTTTATGCATGATTTGATATCTTTGTAATTCTCTTCGAACTATCGGTTTGGTTTGGCCAATTACATTGGTTTTTCTTGCAATGGGGGAAGTGCTTAGCTTTGGGTTCAATATTTTGGTGTCCTTTCCTAGTGACAGTAGGGGCAGCAAGGCACATATTGTATTGTTGCCATCGAGGATAAAAAGATGGGGTTTACATCATATTGCTTGAGTTTATTCCTCTACATCATGTCCTCTTACTGAAAGCGTTACTCTGTTCTTCATGAACTTAATACTTTAGATGCAGGCAGGAGTCGGTCGATGTGTGGAGTAATAGTAGTAGATGCAGGCAGGAGTCGTTCTACTTGACACAGACGTGATGCCTATATTTCGTAATCATTGCCTTAGATATCGTCATAACTTTGCGCTTTTCTATCAATTGCTCGACAGTAATTTGTTCACCCTTTCTCACATTTGCTAGCGTCTTCGGTACCGTGCATTGCCCTTTCTCACATTGAGAGTTGGTGCAAACTTCGCCGGTGCATCCAAACCCCATGATATGATACACTCTTTCACACATAAACCTCCCTATATCTTCCTCAAAACAGCCACCATACCTACCTATCATGGCATTTCCATAGCCACCATACCTACCTATCATGATATGATACACTCTTTCACACATAAACCTCCCTATATCTTCCTCAAAACAGCCACCATACCTACCTATCATGGCATTTCCATAGCCATTCCGAGATATATTGCCATGCAACTTCCATCATCATCATCATCATCATGACATGCTTTACTTTTGTCATATTGCCATTGCATGATCTTGTAGTTGACATCGTATTTGTGGCAAAGCCACCATGCATTATTTTTCATACATGTCACTCTTGATTCATTGCACCATCCCGGTACACCGCCGGAGGCATTCATATAGAGTCATATCTTGTTCTAGTATCAAGTTGTAATCATTATGTTGTAATCAATAGAAGTGTGATGATCATCATTATTAGAGCATTGCCCAATCAAAAAAAGAGAGAAAGTCCAAAAAGAAAAAAAAAGAAAGGCCCAAAAAAAAGAAGGAGAAAATAAAAAGGGCAATGCTACTATCTCTTTTTCCACACTTGTGCTTCAAAGTAGCACCTTGTTCTTCATGTAGTGAGACTCATATATTGTGCTTCAAAGTAGCACCATGATTTTCATATAGTGAGTATCATAATTTGTCTTGTTCATACTAGTGCGAATTTTTCATTATAGAACTTGGCTTGTATATTCCAACGATGGGCTTCCTCAAAATGCCCTAGGTCTTCATGAGCAAGCAAGTTGGATGCACACCCACTAGTTTTCTTTTGTTGACCATTCTTAGCTCTAGTGCATCCGTTGCATGGCAATCCCTACTCCTTGCATTAACATCAATTGATGGGCATCTCCATAGCTCATTGATTAGCCTCGTTGATGTGAGACTTTCTCCTTTTTTGTCTTCTCCACACAATCCCCATCATCATATTCTATACCACCCATAGTGCTATGTCCATGGCTCGCGCTCATGTATTGCGTGAAGGTTGAAAAAGTTTGAGATTATTTGAGTATGAAACAATTGCTTGGCTTTTCATCGGGGTATAGAAGTTGGGAACATCTTTGTGTGACGAAAATGAAGCATAGCCTAACTATATGATTTTGTAGGGATGAACTTCCTTTGGCCATATTATTTTGAGATGACATAATTGTTTGATTAGTATGCTTGAAGTATTATCATTTTTATGTCAATATGAACTTTTGTCTTGAACCTTTTGGATCTGAATATTCATACCATGATTAAGAAGATTTACATTGAAATTATGCCAAAGTATCACTCCGCATCAAAAATTCTCTTTTTATCATTTACCTACTCGAGGACGAGCAGGAATTAAGCTTGGGGATGCCTGATACGTCTCCAATGTATCTATAATTTTTGATTGCTCTATGCTACTTGATATACTGTTTTGGACTATATTGGGCTTTATTTTCCACTTTTATATTATTTTTGGGACTAACCTATTAACCGGAGGACTAGCCCAGAATTGCTGTTTTTTGCCTATTTCAGTATTTCGAGGAAACAAAATATCAAACAGAGTCCAAATGGAATGAAACCTTCGGGAACGTGATCTTCTCACTGAACGTGATCCAGGAGACTTGGACCCTACTCCAAGAAGTTTCCGGGGAGGTCACGAGGGTGGAGGGCGCGCCCCCCCTGGGCGCGCCCCCTGCCTCGTGGGCCCCTCGGAGCTCCACCGACGTGCTCCTTCCTCCTATATATACCTACGTACCCCCATTAGACCAGAGACAGAGCCAAAAACCTAATTCCACCACCGCAACTTCCTGTATCCACGAGATCCCATCTTGGGGCCTATTCCGGAGCTCCACCGGAGAGGGCATCCATCACGGAGGGCTTCTACATCAACACCATAGCCCTTCCGATGAAGTGTGAGTAGTTTACTTCAAACCTTCGGGTCCATAGCTAGTAGCTAGATGGCTTCTTCTCTCTTTTTGGATCACAATACAATGTTCTCCCCCTCTCTCATGGAGATCTATTCGATGTAATATTCTTTTTGCGGTGTGTTTGTTGAGAACGATGAATTGTGGGTTTATGATCCAACTTATCTATGAATAATATTTGAATCTTCTCTGAATTCTTTTATGTATGATTGAGTTATCTTTGCAAGTCTGTTCGAATTATCCGTTTGGTTTGGCCAACTAGATTGGTAGTTCTTGCAATGGGAGAAGTGTTTAGCTTTGGATTCAATCTTGCGGTGTCCTTACTCAGTAACAGAAAGAGTTGTAAGGCACGTATTGTATTGTTGCCATCGGGGATAACAAGATGGGGTATTTATCATATTGCATGAATTTAACTTAATGTCATCTTGCTTAAGGCGTTACTCTGTTTTTAACTTAATACTCTAGATGCATGCTGGATAGCGGTCGATGAGTGGAGTAATAGTAGTAGATGCAGGCAGGAGTCGGTCTACTTGTCACGGACGTGATGCCTATATACATGATCATACCTAGATAACCTCATAACTATGCTAAATTCTATCAATTGCTCAACAGTAATTTGTTCACCCACCATAGAATATCTATGCTCTTGAGAGAAGCCACTAGTGAAACCTATGGCCCCCGGGTCTATTCTCACCATATCAATCTCCATTACTTTATTTTACTTGTTTTTTCTTTTACTTTTTACTTTGCATCTTTATACCAAAAATACCAAAAATATTCCAAAAATACCAAAAATATTATCTCTATCAGTTCTCACTCTCGTAAGTGACCGTGAAGGGATTGACAACTTCTAAGCGTTGGTTGCGAGTTGCTACCGTTTTGTGCAGGTACGAGGGACTTGCGCGTGACGTCCTACTGGATTGATACCTTGGTTCTCAAAAACTAAGGGAAATATTTACGCTACCGTGCTGCATCACCCCCTCCTCTTCGGGGAAAACCAACACTAGCTCGAGACATAGCACTGCATCACCCTTTCCTCTTCAAGGGAAAAACTAACGCACCGTTGCCGGGGAGATCTATGCCAAGTCAAGACATACCAAGTACCCATCATAAAACTCTCATCTTTTGCATTACATTATTCGCCATTTGCCTCTCGTTTTCCTCTCCCCCACTTCTAAAATGATTTTCAAAAATATTTGCCTTTTTCCTCACCCCTCTTCTGTTCGTCTTTTTCATTTGCTTTTTGTTTGCCCGTTTGTTAGATTGGTTTGTTGCTACCATGTCTGAATCTGGGTAGGTTATCGCTGAAAAGGATAGTAGTAACGATGGGGGAAACTTTGATGCTTTTGCTAATAGTAATCCTCATGAAGAATCTACTATCTTGCACACTAAAAAACTTTGCATAGGTAGCAGCAGTATTATTGAAAAAAGGGGCTATTCAAGATTTCTTTACTTGTGCCAGTGTGCTACCGACGTTAGGTGTATCTATTCTCCATAAAACTAGTAGTCTCGTCGATGCTATATCTTTGCTTGTGGTTGAACTTGAAAGACAATTTGTTCATATGCATCCATGCATACAACGGATTTTTCTAGAGTTCTCTAATATTGAGCATTCTTCTGTTAAGCGCGCCACCACTATATTTCTAGCCCATGAATTTAGATTTATTATGAAAGAAGCTAGTGAAATTTTCACGCATTATAAAGTAGATGGTGGTCGACCTCCCATAGAGGGGGTTCTCTTTAATCAAGAGGAAATAGTGCGTTTACAATCTCTAGATCATGTTGCTTATAATGAAAATTTAAGAAAGAGGGTCCCTACCGATGTTTTAGTTGATAAGATTTCTGAACTTAATGATAATTTTGCTATACAAAAAAACGGATTAGGTTTCTCTCTTGGACACAAGCTCATGACTTTTTCCCAAAAGAACACTTACAATGATGAATTGGTCATACAATATGAGGGGCCGAAGGTGGAACCAATTCCTCCCAAGCTTGATCTTAGGGATCCTTATCCCATTAAATTTAGCCCTTTTGATTACTTTTGCTTACCACAAAGAAAACTTGTTGCTGAACGAAGGAAGTATGACATGAGCTTTCGAGATTTGCCTTATCATTACTATGATTATACCTAGATCTATTTGTGTTTTATGCCGAGTTAAGGGCGTTAAACAATAGCGCTTGTTGGGAGGCAACCCAATTTTATTTTTGTTCTCCGCTTTTTGGTTATGTTTTTCAATAAATAATTCATCTAGCCTCTGGTTAGATGTGTTTTCGTGTTTTAATTAGTGTTTGTGCCAAGTAAGACCTTTGGGATGGCTTACAGTGGTTGTCGTGGAATTGTCACAGCAGATGTCCTAGTGTGAGGACTTAGTCATGAGGCCAACACATCTATGTGGTAGCTTGAGAGGGGTTGATCGGAATCGAGAGACGCAACACAAGACAAGGATTTAAACAGCTTTGGGCCCCGGGAAACATCACCCAGTAACGACCCTACATGCTGTTTGTGGCTAGGTCTTATTATCATCATGAGGGAGTCGCCGTAAATCGGCTCTCCTAGTTATGTCTAGCCTTAAGATTCTCCTCTCCTCTCTTGGGGTGTCCTGGCCCTCCTTATATAAGTTGAAAGGGTGGGTTACATGTAGAGTCCATCTCGGACTAAGACTTAAACTATTCTGACTTCTCTTCATGGGCTTCTTAACATCTTGGGCTTCTTAACGTCTCGAGCTTATTAACCCCAGGCTACTTTGTCTGTTGGGTTATGGCTGTCTGCCGGGTTACCATCTGACTAACCATCTGGCTTATCATCTGCCGGGATATGATCTGACTTAACATTTGCCGAGTTATGACCTAACTTAACATCTGCCGGGTTATGATCTGACTTAACATCTGCCGGGTTATGATCTGACTTAACATCTGTCGGGTTATGATCTGACTTAACATCTGCCTTAACATCTGCCGAATTATGATCTGACTTAACTGTCCCAGCCGGGTCATAACTCCGGCTGGGTCATACTGCAGGGTATATCCCCGACATTAGCCCCAATTTAATTTGGATTTATCCATGTTACACTAATCCTATAAAACAAACACAAGAACAATTTTGACAGATTATGCTCCGGTTTAAGAACTTTTGTAAGCCGACACCTGATCATCCTTAACTCCTTGTCATTTCCTTCTTCTAGAAAATCTGGGTCAATAGACCAACTTCATACTCAGTCTTATCTTCAGCCGGCTTGAAGATGTAGAACTTGCCCATTTATCATTGCCAAAATTGCCGGGTTATAAAAAGTGATGGCACCATGTCATAATTGTTTGTTAACATCAGCTTTGAAAGCGTACCTCCCTTATATGAATATCACTTGTAGCCCCCAAGTCTTAAGAAGGGAACATAGTAACAACTTAAGACTTGCTTCAATATGAATGTCACAAGCTTGAAGAAATACAGGTTATTCATCTCAATCATTAATCATAAACTGAGTATTCCACATATGTAGCCCCCAAGTGCCGGGTTGTCATGCTTGCAGCAACCTGGAACTTGTAATTGTCTTATGCTCATAAAAACTTCAACCAGTGTAGCCCCCAAGGGTCGGGTCGTTATGCAATAAGGAGTGGGGACTTTATAGATATGATCACGTAGACTTGAACAACAATGTGTATCCCCCATCATGGGGCTTGAACCCATGCCCACAAGGTTAAGAGCCTTGTGTTTTACCAACTGAGCACTGGATCCTTCAATATAACGGAATAAGGCTCGTGTACCTTCAATTTTTGGCAGGAGCAATTGGTAACCCCCAAGGGCCGGCTCATTATGATGTGATGAGTCGGGTCTTCAATAAGGTGAGCAAAAATGACTTTGCATTAGCCCCCAAGTGCCATGGTGCATGCTGGCAGTGACATGGGACTTGCATATTTAATGTAATCTCAATTTGAATAATGTAGCCCCCAAGTGCCGGGTCGTAAGCCTGCAATGACTCGAGAGTATTCCTTCCATTGTAGAATAAATTATATCCATTGATAAAATAATAGCCATTGCACTGAAGCGACTTTGAAAACCTCAATCATAATATTGGTTATTGATAACCATAATAAAAATCCAGCCATGTTGGCTATTGAAGATTTGAATAATATAATCCGTCGAGGGTATTGACCCGTAGGCATGCAATAGCATGATTTTGATTTCTCAAAGTAAATATATCCTAGCAACTTAACGCCCTTTATCAGGACAGGTTATCAAAACCCCAAATATGCTCAAATATGAGTTATAAAGATTAAGGCTACATGGCCTGAATTGTTTTAAACTAGGATGAACTCAAAAATGTTCAAATAGAAATAATAAATCAGAAAAAACAAGGCTTTCATAGGTGTCCTGGCCTAAAACTCAAGTGCTTTCATGGGCCGCACAGCCACTGAGTTAAACCTTTATACAAAACTTATAAGCCAGACTTCACACAACCAATCATTGTTTTAACTTTGACAAGTTCATGGTCTCTATAAGATTGACTTGTCAAAAGTACGGCGGGTCGTTCCAGGATTACCTAGGCGGAGTGGCAGACTTAAAAAGGCAGGATAACCCAGGGTTTTAGGTGAATACACCTGGCTTCCAAGCCTGGCTTTTAAGCCTATTACAAGGGTCGTAAAAACTCTTGTCCTTTAGAACAAAGAGCCCCCAAGCAATATCTTTGAGCTATGCTCAATGGGCATCTATGTTTGAGTTGTGCTTTTGCAACAGACTCTCTTTGGTCCCTTTAACCTGGGTAGCAATCCCCAAGTGTTTTTATAAACATGGCATATAAGCTGGATCAAAAGGGTAATCATAACTCCGCTAAATAAGCCGGAAGCCCCCATGTGACCATAATAAGATAAGCCCATAAGGAAGGATACCGATGTTTGAACCGCACATCATGGCAGCAAGTTCTCTTTGGCAACCTTTAATTTTTCTGAGAACTCAAACTTGCGAGAGAGGAATTTCTTTTTTCAACCGGAGTTTTAAATTGGATACTAAGAGCTTCCAAGCTTTATGGGAGAGAGATATCTCTTGAGCCGGATTTTAAACCAGAATCTTCATTTTGAGCCAGAAATTTTCTGACGGCCTTTAAATTTTCACCAATAGGGCAGTAAACTCTGTGACCGGGTTATTTTTCCCTTCAATGACCTGGAGTTCTTGAGTCTGCTTTAAACTGGCAATCATTTACTGAATCATGTCATCATAGCCCTCGAGTCTCAAAGCGACTTGAGGAGTTTGCTTGAGATTCTCCATAATTGACCGTGATATAATCCAGCATATAGTTGAACAGCGGAACGCTGCAATACGGTGAAGCTTAGCGGCAAAGGTGGCAAGTTGATGATCTTTGCAATACTCATTGTATATCCCAATATGAGTCATTCAATAAATTTGGTGATATGGTGGTCACTTATGCAGCAGAAAATTTGTCCTGCACATGAAAATATATAGACCAAAGTAATTGTTCTTTGACAAAAACAATATGTGCCAATAAAATAGACGTAGATAGACATCACCTGACTTTGTCTAGATGACGGATGATCCGTATATATATCGTTCATGAATAATCCATAGTAATTTCAATGGCTCTTTAATCACTCTCTCAAAGAGACTTCAAACTGGGCGACGCTTGTTTGAAGAAACGGAAAAGCCCGGTGGGTCAAAGCCCATAGATGAGCGTGGCAGAAGCAGGACCACAGGCAGCTCGCAGCGGCGATTCTGGATGCAACACCCGCAAGACAACGGGCCGGTGGTTTAAAGCGGCACTGTGGTGACTTAGAGCAGAGGTGCAGGTGCTTGGTAATGAAGGCGACGACCGTGGCCATGGCGGATCGAAAACCGCGGTCTAGAGGTGAAGTGAACCAGCAGGTCGACGGAGGCGGCGCCGAGGAGCACTAAAACGGGGCGACTCATGGAGGAGTGGCAAGGTGGTTACACTGTAGTGGCGGGTCGAAGACGAATGCGGCGGCTCAGTGAGGGACAGCCGGTTCGAGGCACACTGAGGCGGCCTGCCGGCGAGGCGCGGCTGAGCCAGCGTCAGGTTGAAGAGGAACGGACGGCTGAATGCTTGACGTGGAGTACCCGTAGTGGCAGGAAGAGCCACAATGGAGGAAGTAGATTCAATGGCGAAGGTGAGCCAGCATGGGCGTGCTCAGAGACGGGTCGTGGCCAAGCAGCTCCAGGTGGCACCGTAGCATAGGCGGGTTAAGGCCGAGGCAATTTGACGAGGCTGCAACCGTGGAAATGGGAGGCCACGGCCGCGGTGGCAGAGGTAACTTGCCACGGCACTACTCCAAGGCGGGGGCGGTTCGCCCACGGCAGATCATGATGGCTCAAAGCAGCAGAGGCAGTACCCGTGGGTCGACAATGGTGGTAGGCTTCTTAGCGTGGGATCGATGCAAATAGAAGGTGACCTGGCGCAGTGGCGGTTCATAAGTGCAGCGGCGGCGGTGGCAGGGCCCAGGCCGGCCGTAACGGTTTAGAGGCGAGTCACTGTGGTGGTTTAGCATCGTAGGCTAGTGATGCAGTGAGTCATAACAACGATGGAGGTGACCCGGCTGGGGTGATTCATAAACCGGCCGCGGGCAGCGTGAGTCGGCCAGAGGCAAAGGCCGCAGAAGTGAAGGCATCTGGCGGCTCAAGGCACGGGCAACGAGTAAGGTTGCGGTAGCGGCAGCAGCTCGACACAGCGGCCCAAGATGACCACTTTGAAATGGAGGTAAGGCCAAACTAGGGTTAGCAGCTTCTGCACTCGAAGTGGCGTTGTGTGATGACGGTTGTAGTTTCCATCTCCAGTAGATTTGATTGATTCTCTGGGCTCAAACCTGAAGCATGGTCACAATCTGCACTGTGCTTTGTTTGATCTCAGAGAGCCATATCAATTTAACTCCTGTAGGATTTGTACGGTACAAAGAGCAGGAGCCCCAACGTATTTAACCCTTTGTATTGTACGCGCGCGGGAAAACATATAGTCTGATCCAGCCGTTGTAAAACTTTGCAGTGGAATTCCTGAAGAATCTTTGACCCGGTGACTTGCTGTGCCGTATGAAGGCGAAAACTTCAACTCGTCTCAATCTAGTCTGGCACATGCTTTCTCAACGAGGTGGCTTGGTATGGCCACAGGAGCAGTGAGTGGACGAAGCGGGGGACCACGATGGCGGTTTGAGGCAAGGCGGCCGTGAGCGACTTGCAGCAGATATAAGCAGCGTGGTCAAAGCGGAGAGCGGCAGCGCCGGCTCGGCCATGGCGGCTTATGGCAGTAGAGGACGGTAGAGACGAGCCGGTGTTGGAGTACAGTAGCCAACGCGCCTCGGCGGGTTAACGGCGCAGGCGAACCGGGCGGGTCCACGGCAAAGGCGAGCTGCTGGCCTGGAGGTAGCCCAGAAGCGAGGTAAGGCCGCAGTAGTGGCAGGCCGTCAACTCGGAGGTAGCTCAGAGCGGTTCGGAGTGGAGGTGGGTCGCGGCGAACCTCGGCAAAGAGCAGACCGGCCCCGAGACAAGGTAGGCCCGGCTCGGAACGGCTTTGGGTGTAACTTGACGCACCAAAATAGGGGCGACTTAGCAAAA
Source organism: Triticum urartu (assembly GCF_056163025.1). NCBI lineage: Eukaryota > Viridiplantae > Streptophyta > Magnoliopsida > Poales > Poaceae > Triticum > Triticum urartu. The sequence goes on along the minus strand of NC_141874.1, from coordinate 361,762,934 downwards.
TACAACGCCGACCACCAGTTAAAAACCATCTTGACTCCACGCGTGACTCAACAAGTAGTAGTAATTAGCTCTTTTTGGTAGCGATTTAGAGGCCGAGTCATGGTTGGTTTGACTCCGCTGTCACTTATATCAGCGACCGTAGCAAATATTGATGCCTTCGGTTTCGACGGATCACTAGATCCTCAGTGACTTAACCCTAATTTCCCTTGAACTCAAAACCTCGCCCGGGCATTAGATCCGACTGTTATTTTAGACTGATAAACTCAAAACTGATGCAAATCTTTCCAAGCCGATTTCTCTTCATCCGTAAAATTATGAACTTCTCGATCCCTGAGAAAAGATCCCTCCAAGAACTCATCACCACCATGCGCAGGCCCCATGGTCGGCGCCAACTGTCGTGGAATTCTCACGGCAGATGTCCTAGTGTGAGGACTTAGTCGTGAGGCCAACACATCTATGTGGTAGCTTGAGAGGGGTTGATCGGAATCGAGAGACGCAACACAAGACAAGGATTTAGATAGCTTCGGGCCCCGGGCAACATCATCTCGTAACGACCCTACATGCTGTTTGTGGTTAGGTCTTATTGTCATCATGAGGGAGTCGCCGTAAACTGGCTCTCCTAGTTATGTCTAGCCTTAAGATTCTCCTCTCTTCTCTTGGGGTGCCCTGCCCCTCCTTATATAAGTTGAAGGGGCGGGTCACATGTAGAGTCCATCTCGGACTAAGACTTAAACTATTCTGACTTCTCTTCATGGGCTTCTTAACATCTTGGGCTTCTTAATGTCGCGGGCTTATTAACCCCAAGCGACTCTGTCTGCTGGGTTATGACTGTCTGCCGGGTTACCATCTGACGTACCATCTGGCCTATCATCTGTCGGGTTATGATCTGACTTAACATCTGTCGGGTTATGATCTGACTTAACATCTGTAGGGTTATGATCTGACTTAACATCTGCCGGGTTATGATCTGACTTAACATCTGCCTTATCATCTGCCTTAACATCTGTCGGGTTACGATCTGACTTAACATCTACCAGGTTATGATCTGACTTAACATCTACCAGGTTATGATCTGACTTAACATCTACCGGGTTATGATCTGACTTAACTATCCCAGCCGGGTCATAACTTCCTCTGGGTCATATTGCGGGGTATATCCCCGACAGTGGTAGTTGTTTCGATCTTGCTGAAAAAACAGAAACTTTTACGCCCAGGAAAATAATTTTCGTTTGTTATAGATGCGTGATTTTAATCTGATTCTTTTTGCACAAGATTGGTACATAAATTTCCCTGGTTGTCCTAATTTTTCAGAATTTTTGGAGTTACAGAAGTATTCTAGAGTTAGAGATTACTACATGCTGTTCTGTTTTTGACAGATTCTGTTTCTATATGTTGTTTGCTTATTTTGATGAATCTGTGGGTAGTATCGGGGGGTATGTACCATGGAAAAGTTGGAATATAGTAGATATTACACCAAAATAAATGAAGAATGATTTCTCAACATTACCAAAAGTGGTGATTTATTTTCTTATACTAACGGAACTTATGAGATTTTCTGTTGAGTTTGTGTTGTGAAGTTTTCAAGTTTTGAGTAAGGATTTGATGGACTATGGAATAAGGAGTGGCAAGAGCCTAAGCTTGGGGATGCCCAAGGCACCAAAAGGTAATATTCAAGGACAACCAAGAGCCTAAGCTTGGGGATGCCCCGGAAGGCATCCCCTCTTTCGTCTTCGTATATCAGTAACTTTACTCGAGGCTATATTTTTATTCACCACATGATATGTGTTTTGCTTGGAGCGTCTTGTATTATATGAGTATTTGCTTTTTAGTTTGCCACAATAATCCTTGTTGTACACACCTTTTGAGAGGGACACGAATGAATCGTGATTTATTAGAATACTCTATGTGCTTCACTTATATCTTTTCAGCTAGGCAATTTTGCTCTAGTGCTTCACTTATATCTTTTTAGAGCACTGATACGTCTCCAACATATCTATAATTTATGAAGTATTCATGCTGTTATTTTATCATTCTTGGATGTTTTACAATCATTTTTAGCAACTTTATATCATTTTTTGGGACTAACCTATTGACCCAGTGCCCAGTGCCATTTGTTGTTTTTTGCTTATTTTTAAATCGCAGGAAATCAATATCAAACGGAGTCCAAACACAGTGAAACTTTTTGTGGATTTTTTTGGACCAGAAGATCAACAGTGGGCCAAAGAAGCACCTAGGTGGTGCCCCAAGGGGGGAACAACCCACCAGGGCGCGCCTGGGGGCCCAGGCGCGCCCAGGTGTGCCCACCTCGGTGGACTCCCGCACCCCTTCTTTGCACTATAAATTCCCAAATATTCTGAGACCTTTTGGTGTTAACCTAGATCAGAAGTTCCATCGCCGCAGGGCTCCATAGCCACCGAAAACCAAGCTAGACCCGTTCCGGCAACCTGCCAGAGGGGGAAATCATCTCCGGTGGACAGCTTCATCATCCCGGTGGCCACCAGGATGAGGAGGGAGTAGTCCACCCTCGGGGCTGAGGGTTTGTACCAGTAGCTATGTGATTAATCTCTCTCTCGTGATCTATATCATGGGCTTTGTTAATATAGTCCGATCATATGATGTTTCTCCCCTGTACACTATTGTTGTGATGAATTGAATCTTTACCCTTTAAAGTTTTGTGATGTCGGATTGAATGTTCATATTTGAGAACACATGATGTATGTCTTACGGTATGAATACTTGAGGTGACAATGGGGTATCATATTGATTCACTTGATATACATTATGGCACTCAACTTGCGCATTCTCGCACTGATATTGAGGTAATCTATGCATAGGGGTTAATGCATGTTTTTATTATCTTTTCTCTGATAGAAACTTTGGGGTTTCTTTATAGTTCTTTGTGTGGATTGAGTATTATGAATATGAATATGCTTTGGTGTTATTCTAGTATGAACTCTAGGATATATCGAATGGAAAAAATAGCTTTGCGTTATTTTAGTACGAACTCTTGAATAGATCGAGCGGAAGAATAGCTTTGAGGTGGTCTCGTACCCTACCAACAATTTCTATTTTTATTTCTCCGCTAATAGGAACTCGGGAGTGATTCTTTGTTGCACTTTGAGGGATAATCATATGATCCAACTATGTTAGCACTGTTGGGAGATTGCACTAGTGAAAGTACAGACCCTAGGCCTTGTTTTTAAGCATTGCAATACCGTTTTTGTGCCCGTTTACTATTTTCTACCTTGCTGTTTTTATTTATTCAGATTATAAAAATATATTCGACCATCTATATTACACTTTTATCACCATCTCTTCGCCGAACTAGTGCACCTATACAATTTGCCATTGTATTGGGTGTGTTGGGGACACAAGAGGTTTCTTCTATTTGATTGCAGGGTTGTTTGAGAGAGACCATCTTCATCCTACACCTCTCACGGATTGATAAACCTTAGGTCATCCACTTGAGGGAAAATTGCTACTGTCCTACAAAACTCTGCGCTTGGAGGCCCAACACGTGTCTACAACAATAAAGTTGCGTAGTAGACATCAAGCTCTTTTCTGGCACCGTTGCCGGGGAGGTGAGTGCTTGAAGGTATATCTTTAGATCTTCCAATTAAATATTTTAGTTTCTTTTTTTATCACTAGTTTGGTTTATAAAAAGAAAACTAAAAAAATGGAATTGAGGTTGCATCATATTATTAATCATCTTTATAACATCTTTCTTGAAAATGATGGTTCAGAAAATTGTGCTCAATTGTTAGAAGAAGAAGTCAATAAAATGTTTGGCACAAAATATTTGAATGATGAGTATGATTGCAATGTTGTTAGTATAAATTCTTTGAATATCCAAAATGCTAATGATGATTGCACAAGTCATGACAAAAATGTTTCTTATAAGCATGTCAATTTTTGCGGAGTGAATTGGGAATGCATTTGCACACCAAAAAGGGAAGATAGATTTTGTAAGAAGCATAAATATTTAGAAATGAAAAGTTGCAAGAGAGGCTATATGGTTGTGATGAAAGATATAATTTTTCGCCATCCTTGTGAACTTTGCAATGAATGTGGTCATTTAAATCTCCAATGCAGTTTGTTTCAATCAAATCGTGTCCAAAAATTGTGATACCTTGATTTCCCTTAAGCATCATAACGATCTTAGTCTTCTTTTGGGGTATGAAGAAATGAAACATATAACTAAGGGTTTCCCAAATCCCAAGAGATTTCTTGATTTTGATCTAGAGGAAATTTATATGTCTTGTACGGTAAATTGCATTGAGAATCCTTATATTGCCAACTATCTAAAGACAAGAAAACAAATAGAATATGAAGAGAGTAGTAATGAAAGGGAAAATATTTCCCAATACCGTCCTAGTGTTTATTATGATGAATCAGGTAATGAGGAGGAGCTTCCTATCCAATCAATCTCTTCAACAAGAAGCTTTAAAGAATTAATTAAACCCACACATGATGTGGTGAAGAAGAAGAAAAGAAGAAAGAATAAAGGTAAAAAGGTATCTCTCCCAAATAATGTTGCTCCTATCACCATTGTGCCTCATGAAAGTGAATCAAATATGTTGATGGAGGACGATGATATTGAGTATGATTTTGTGATACCTACTACTTGTTGTAATGATTATGATTGGGAAGACAACGATATCCCTTATGATCTTAAAAATCTATTTAGCACTTGCTTAGAAGAATATGATAATAATGTTTTCTATACTATTGGTGCCATTCATGCTATTGATAAGAATGGTTGTGATGACATGCAAAACCACAAGCTTGGGGATGTTATGTTTAATGAGTATGATATGTTTGAAGATTTATTTACAGAAAATAATGCTTGTCCTAAGCTTGGGGATGCTTTGCTTAATGAATATGATCCTTTGATTCCTTCTACTTTTGATAAGAAAATTTATTATGATGATAGCATGCCTCCTATTTATGATGATTACATAGATAAAAGTGGGTTTGGAGTCAACTCTAGGTAGTAGTGATCCCACTATTTTGGAGGGTGTTGAATCTTATTATAATATTGATGAAAGTGGATTTGGAGAGGTCATGACTCTATTTAGTGATACATCCACTATTTTGAAAGAGGTTTCAATTGACTTTGACAATGAAGTTGCTATCTATGATGATTATTATGATGACATCTATGCCATAAAGAGTGATAAATCTTCTATGCTTGAGCATCATGAAAAGAGTGCTGTATGTGATAGTTATATTGTTGAATCCATTCATGATGTTTCTGAAAATTATTATGAGGAAGGAACTTATGCTCTTACATATCTCAATAATATCAAGTTTCTTCTCTATGTGTTGATTGTTTTGAAGTTGCACTTGTTTTGCCTTCCCATCCTAGTTGATTCTTGTTCCCATAAGTTGTTTTCTCACAAAATCCCTATGCATAGGAAGTGGGTTAGACATAAATGTGCTACTTATATGCTTCATGATGCTCTCTTCATGTTTCAATTCTTATTTTTTTATACGAGCATCATTGAAATCATCATGCCTAGCTTAAAAGGCATTAAAGAAAAGTGCTTGTTGGGAGACAACCCAACACTTTTACCTACTGTTTTTGTGTGTTCACATTATTATGCTACCGTATTTATAATGTTTTATTGCTTTCGTTTCAATAAAGTGCCAAGTAAAGCCTTTAGGATCATGTTGGGTGATAGTTGCTTTGATCTTGCTGAAAAACAGAAATGTTTGCGCTCACAAAAATAATTCTAGTTTTTAACCGAAGAGTGCTTTTGAGTTTATTCTTTTTGCAGAATATTAATATACAAATTGCTCACGTGGTCCTACTTTTTCAGAATTTTTCGAGTAGTGGAAGTATGGTTGGAGTACAGATTACTGCAAACTGTTCTATTTTTGACAGATTCTGTTTTCAATGCATAGTTTACTTGTTTTCTAGTTTCTATGGCTTATATTGCTCAATATAAATTGTGGAAATGCGAGAATGCTCTTTAGAGCTCGGGCTCCATGGAGCCTGAGTTTGACTTGGTCAAAATTCAAGCTTTTACGTTTCAATTTTTTTAAAAAAATACACACATACTTAGAGACATAAAGCATATGTGTGTAAATTTTCAGGACGAAACACCTTAAAATGAGTGGTACACAAAAAGAAAAAATCTAAGACTTTTTAGTATATGCACTATTCATCCTCAAAGTCCATGAATTTGTCTTTTTTGCACAGATCACATTTTAGGATAATTAATTCTTAAATTTAACATACATACACATAATATCCTTGTTTACTCGTATGATTTGTTTCAGATTTTATTGAAATTGAAAAGTGCGAATTTTGAATTTTTCAAAAAATCTGGCCTCCAAGGAGGCCGAGCTCCAAAAGGCCCTACTCGTGGAAATGATATGATATAGTAGGCATTGTGTGAGAATAATTATGAATCTTGTCTTTGGCAGTACCAAAAGTGGAATGGTTTGCTCTTTATCATACTAACCTATCTCACAAAGTTCCTTAAAGTTTTGTGTGATTGAAGTTTTCAAGTTTTGGGTGAGATGTCAATATGAGTAGAATAAGGAGTGATGATACTCTAACCTTGGGGATGCCCAAGGCACCCCAAGGTAATATTCAAGGAAGATCCAAGCAACTAAGCTTGGGGATGCCTCGGAAAGCATCCCCTCTTTCGTTTCCAACATTATCGGTAACCGCACTTGGAGCTATGTTTTCATTCGTCACATGATATGTGTTTTGCTTGGAGCATCATTTTCTTTTGCTAGGATTTGCTTGATGTTATTTAGAATAATATTTTGCATCTTTATTTTTAATAAAAATATCAAGTATAGCCTTTGCCATGCTTATTTTGCAAGTCTACTTGTTGTTGTTTCAAAACAGAAAGTTTATCGATGTTGCAAAAATTCCCTAGAAAATTCAGAATGTGATAAAATGTTGATGTTTTTTGCAAAATGAGCTCTGATAAATTTTCTACAGCTTGGCAAATGTTCATAACTTTTCGAGTTAGGGAAGTGCTGATACTCTTGCATTCTTTACAGACTGTACTATTTTAGCAGATTGTTGTTATGTTTGCATTGTTTGCATATGTTTGCTTTTTTAATGATTCTATTTGAGGATAGGAGTATTAAATATGCAGAGGCATTTAGTATGCAATGTTGAATAATAATTTTAGTGGTTTGCTACAGTAGAGTGTGATAAGGTTTTTGCATTGGTTTATACTAACTTATCTCACGAGTTCTTGTTGAGTTTTGTATGGATGAAGCTTTTGAGATTTAGGAAAACCGTGATATGGGAGGAACTAAGGAGACATAAAAGCTCAAGCTTGGGGATGCCCAAGGCATCCCAAGATAATATTTCAAGAAGTCTCAAGCATCTAAGCTTGGGTATCCCCCGGTAGGCATCCCACCTTTTTTCTTCAACAATTATCGGTTAGTATCGGTTGAGCCTAAGTTTTTGCTTCTTCACCTGATGTGTGCTATCCTTGGATTGATATTTTATTTTGTTTTTCTTGCTGTTTTATTAAAGTACTTAGATTTGAAAGTTTTTAAATAAAATAGAGTCCTCAAATAGTTGTCAGGAAGGCTAAGTAAGCGGCATTCACATCTCGTCAATGAAGCTCTTTTCTATAAAATTGCTGTTGTGCTTCACTTATATCCTATGAGTAAATTATTGAATAAATTGAATGTCATGAAGTTGAAATCATATCATGCCTAGTGGTAGCTTAACATTGGGTTTAAAAGTGAAATCTTTTGAGGCTTGACAATCACAATATTGTTCATACAAGCAATTCACGAATAATTAGTATAAGGAAGAGAACTTTCACATGTAAATACACTATCATGGAAATCTTTTGTGATTGTGAGCCCCCATCAAAATATTATATGCCAAAATTGTTGACGTTGGACAAGGAATACAACGTAATGATTTATGTTTGTTCATATTCATATAGAAGTTATATTGTCATAGATCGTTCAACATGTGGTGCTTGCCCCCCATCTTTGCTAGCCAAAAATTCCGCACCAAGTAGAGATACTACTTGTGCATCCAAAAACCCTTAAACCCAAATCTTATTTTCAAGAGTCCACCATACCTACCTAAGGATTGAGCAAGATCCTTCAAGTAAGTTGTCGTCGGTGCAATAAGGCAATAGAAATTTCTTCTAAAAGTGTGAGAGAAAATTGAGCGTTGCACGAACTTGTGATGGCAAAAGCGACGGACTGCATAATAAAGGTTGCTATCATCAGGGGCAATACAACGTGACGTTCTTTTGCACTAAGTGGTTGATCATACAAACAAATAAGCGCATGGCAACCTCTGCTCACCTCTACGAAGGGCCTATCTTTTACTTTTCAGTATTTACTTTTATGCAAAGAGTCAAAGTATTTCTCTCTATTCCCTTTTATTTTTATCCTTTGGCAAGCATCATGTGGTGAGGAAAGATCTAGGCACATATGTCCAGTTGAATATGGGTAGCATGAGTTATTATTGTTGACATCACCCGTGAGGTGAATACGTTGGGAGGTAAAACAATAAGCCTCTATCTTCTATGTGTCCGGTTGAAACGCTTTGCTCATGTGTACGAAGCGAGTGTTAGCAATCATAGAAGACTGTATGATGGTTGAGTATGTGGAGCTCTTACTTAAACTCTGTTGAATAAGTTGAATTGCAATTGCTTGGTGACTAAGAACATAGGTTGTTGGGTTTCAAGAGAATTCATTGTTTGAACCTTAACATGTGAATTGGTTGCCACTATAACATGAGAAGTTTTATAAGAAAGAATTGTTGTTATGATGCTAGGAAAAGTGATTGAAATTATCATTGATTAAACTTGTGCACTTTTCTAGCATTCACACTTCATAAATTATTTGTTTTATCATTTACCTACTCGAGGATGAGTAGGAATTAAGCTTGGGGATGCTGATACGTCTTCAATGTATCTATAATTTATTAAGTATTCATGCTGTTATTTTATCATTCTTGGATGTTTTACAATCATTTTATAGCAACTTTATATCATTTTTGGGACTAACCTATTGACCCAGTGCCCAGTGTCAGCTGTTGTTTTTTGCATATTTTTTACATCGTAGGAAATCAATATCGAACGGAGTTCAAACACCACGGAACTTTTTGTGGATTTTTTGGACCAGAAGACCAACAGTGGGCCAAAGAAGCACATGGGTGGTGCCTCAAGGGGGGCACAACCCACCAGGGCGCGCCTGGGGGCCCAAGCGCGCCCAAGTGGGTAGTGCCCACCTCGGTGGCCTCCCGCACCCCTTCTTTGCACTATAAATTCTCAAATATTCCGAAACCGTTCGGGGTTAACCTAGATCAGAAGTTCCGCCACCGCAGGGCTCCGTAGCCACCAAAAAACAATCTAGAACCGTTCCGGCACCCTGTTGGAGGGGGAATCATCTCCGATGGCCATCTTCATCATCCCAGCGGCCACCACGATGAGGAAGGAGTATTCCACCCTCGGGGCTGAGGGTTTGTACCAGTAGCCATGTGATTAATCTCTCTCTCTCGTGATCTATATCATGGGCTTTGTTAATATAGTCAAATCATATGATGTTTCTCCCCTGTACACTCTTGTGGTGATGAATTGAATCTTTACCCTTTGAAGTTTTGTCATGTCGGATTGAATGTTCAGATTTGAGAACACATGATTTATGTCTTGCGGTATGAATACTTGAGGTGACAATGGGGTATCATATTGATTCACTTGGTATACGTTATGGCACTCAACTTGCGGATTCCCGCAGTGATATTGGGGTAATCTATGCATAGGGGTTGATGCACGTTTTTATTATCTTTTCTCCGATAAAAACTTCGGGGTCTCTTTGTAGTTCTTCGTGTGGATTGAGTATTATGAATATGAATATGCTTTGGTGTTATTCTAGTACAAACTCTAGGATAGATCGAACAGAAAAAATAGCTTTACGTTATTTTAGTACGATCTCTTGAATAGATCGAGTGGAAAGAATAGCTTTGAGGTGGTCTCGTACCCTACAAAAAGTTTCTATCTTTTGTTCTCCGCTAATGGGAACTCGGGAGTGATTCTTCGTTGCACTCTGAGGATAATCATATGATCCAACTATGTTAGAATTGTTGGGAGATTGCACTAGTGAAAGTACGGACCCTAGGCCTTGTTTTTAAGCATTGCAATACCGTTTTCGTACCCGTTTACTATTTGCTACCTTGCTGTTTTTATTTATTCAGATTATAAAAATATATTTCTACCATCAATATTACACTTTTATCACCATCTCTTCATCGAACTAGTGCACCTATACAATTTCCATTGTATTGGGTGTGTTGGGGACACAAGAGATTTCTTGTATTTGATTGCAGGGTCATTTGAGAGACACCATCTTCATCCTACACCTCTCACGGATTGATAAACCTTAGGTCATCCACTTGAGGGAAAATTGCTACTGTCCTACAAAACTCTACGCTTGGAGGCCCAACACGTGTCTACAACAATAAAGTTGCGTAGTATGCTAGAAGTATTATTGTTTTTATGTCAATATTAAACTTTTGTTTTGAATCTTATGGATCTAAACATTCATCCCATAATAAAGAAAAATTACATGGATAAATGTGTTCGGTAGCATTCCACATCAAAAATTCTGTTTTTATCATTTACCTACTCGAGGACGAGCGGGAATTAAGCTCGGGGATGCTTGATACGTCTCCAAGGTATCTATAATTTTTGATTGTTCCATGCTATTATATTATCTGTTTTGGATCTTTTACATGCATTAATATGATATTTTATATTATTTTTGGGACTAACCTATTAACCTAGAGCCCAGCACCAGTTTCTGTTTTTTCCTTGTTTTTGAGCTTCGCAGAAAAGGAATACCAAACAGAGTCCAAATGAAATAAAACTTTCACGATAATTTTTCTTGGACTAGAAGACACCCCGGAGATTTGGAGTTCAAGTCAGAAGAGCCACGAGGCGGCTACAAGGGGGGAGGGCGCGTCCCCTGCCTTATGGGCTCCTCGTGACTCCCGTGACCTAGTTCTGCCTCCTATATATTCACATATATTCCCAAACCACCAAAAGCATCCACGAAAACACTTTTCCACTGCCGCAACCTTCTGTTCCCGTGAGATCCCATCTTGGGGCCTTTTCTGGCATCCTATTGGAGGGGGATTCGATCACGGAGGGCATCTACATCAACTCTATTGCCCTTCCAATGAAGCGTGAGTAGTTTCCCTCAGACCAACAGGTCCATAGCTAGTAGCTAGATGGCTTATTCTATTTCTCTTTGATTCTCAATACCATGTTCTCCTCGATGTTCTTGGTTTCTACCCGATGTACACTAGTAGAAAACAGGGCTATGGTCCAGGCCGGCTCAGCCCATTAGTCCCGGTTCAGTGTAGAACCGGGACTAATGTGGGCATTGGTCCCGGTTCGTGAACCCAGGGGGCCGGCCGGGCCACATGGGCCATTGGTCCCGGTTCGTCTGGACCTTTTGGTCCCGGTTGGTGGGACGAACCGGGACCAATGGGCCTCGCTCCTGGCCCACCACCATTGGTCCCGGTTGGTGGCCTGAACCGGGACCAAAGGCTCCCCTTTAGTTCCGGTTCTTGCCACAAACCGGGACCAATGAGGTGCCTATATATACCCTCGCCCGCGAGCAGAGCACTCCAATGCTCTATTTTTCTCTGGCCGGCGAGGGGAGGGGTTTGTGGTGCTCTAGCTCACCTCCTATGCACATGAGGTGTTCGATGGAATGCCCGAGCCACACTACTTAAACTTTCTCCTCTCGAAGCTCGACCTCCAAGCTCCATTTTCCTCGATATTTGTCTAGATTTAGCGGTCCGTCACGCCCCGTCCCCGTCTTCACCGCCGTCGATCACCCGCGCTGATCTCATCACCGACACCACCGTGGTGAGCCTCTTGTTCTTATCTTCTTTCTGAAAGGAAAAATATTCTTACTTGTCTGTTTAGATAGATACTTGTATCATTTTCTTACATTTATTATTGCATCTTATATAGTGCGATGGTTTTGGTATCCGCCCCCGTCGGCCCTCGTCCTGTCTATGATTCGGATTTGGTATGTATATTATCTTCATAACTATTGGTTCATTTATTGTTTATGAAAATTATGCCGACCAACGTGACATAGATTTTATTTATCTAGGATGTATGTGAATCGGAAATGCCAACCGACCCTATTGTCGAGAGGTTAAATTTAGTTGAAGAAGAAAACAATTTGTTGAAGGAAAAAATAAAAAAAATTGAGGAGGAGAAGATGATATTGGAGTTGCATGTTGCGGATGTCGTCGATGATCACAAGATCAAGATGGATGCAATGCGCTTGAAGATTAGAAAGATTAGAAAATATGCCATTCATACCGAGGCTTGGTATCATTATGCTGTTGGATCAATTGTTACCTTGGTTGCGATTATGATCGCATTTGTTTTCGCATTGAAATGTTTTACATAGTTTCAATGTATGGTTTAATTAATTAGATGCTCTGGAGAGCTATATGTTGTTAGATGAGAACAATGTATGCACTTTGGTTTTAATGTGATGATGAACTTCTATTAATTTGGACACTTAATTATATATAATGCACGCAGATGAACCGGCAATGGATGTACGGTGACAGACACACCCGCGAGTACATTAAGGGCGTGCATGAGTTTCTCGATGCGGCTAAGGCAAACAAGCAGAATGGTTTTATGTGTTGTCCATGCACTGAATGTGGGAATATGAGGTCTTACTCTAACCGGAAAATCCTTCACTCCCACCTGCTTTACAAGGGTTTCATGCCACACTATAATGTTTGGACGAGGCACGGAGAAATAGGGGTTATGATGGAAGACGGCGAAGAAGAAGAGTACGATGACAACTATGTGCCCCCTGAATACGGTGATGCTGCAACGGGGGGAGCTGGTGAAGATCAAGAGGAACCAGACGATGTGCCCAATGATGCTGCCACGGGTGAAGCTGCTGAAGAACAAGAGGAACCAGACGATGTGCCCGATGATGATGATCTCCGCCGGGTCATTGTCGATGCAAGGACGCAATGCATTAGTCAAAAGGAAAAGCTGAAGTTCGATCGCATGTTAGAGGATCACAAAAAAGGGTTATACCCCAATTGCGAAGATGGCAACACAAAGCTCGGTACCGTACTGGAATTGCTGCAGTGGAAGGCAGAGAATGCTGTGGCTGACAAAGGATTTGAGAAGCTACTGAAAATATTGAAGAAGAAGCTTCCAAACGATAACGAATTGCCCGACAGTACATACGCATCAAAGAAGGTCGTATGCCCTCTAGGATTGGAGGTGGAGAAGATACATGCATGCCCTAATGACTGCATCCTCTACCGCGGTGCATACAAGGATCTGAACGCATGCCCGGTATGCTGTGCGTTGCGGTATAAGATCAGACGAGATGACCCTGGTGATGTTGACGGCGACCCCCTCAGGAAGAGGGTTCCTGCGAAGGTGATGTGGTATGCTCCTGTAATACCACGGTTGAAACGTCTGTTCAGAAACGAAGAGCATGCCAAGTTGATGCGATGGCACAGTGAGAACCGAAAGAAAGATGGGAAGTTGAGAGCACCCGCTGACGGGTCGCAGTGGAGAAAAATCGAGAGAAAGTACTGGGATGAGTTTGCAAAGGACCCAAGGAATGTATGGTTTGCTTTAAGCGCGGATGGCATTAATCCTTTCGGGGAGCAGAGCAGCAATCACAGCACCTGGCCCGTGACTCTATGTATGTATAACCTTCCTCCTTGGATGTGCATGAAGCGGAAGTTCATTATGATGCCAGTTCTCATCCAAGGCCCTAAGCAACCCGGCAACGAAATTGATGTGTACCTAAGGCCATTAGTTGAAGAACTTTTACAGCTGTGGAATGGAAACGGTGTACGTACGTGGGATGAGCACAGACAAGAGGAATTTAACCTTAAGGCGTTGCTGTTCGTGACCATCAACGATTGGCCCGCTCTCAGTAACCTTTCAGGACAGACAAACAAAGGATACCACGCATGCACGCACTGTTTAGATGACACTGAAAGTATATACCTGGACAAATGCAGGAAGAATGTGTACCTGGGCCATCGTCGATTTCTTCCGACCAACCATCAATGTCGAAAGAAAGGCAAGCATTTCAAAGGCGAGGCAGATCACCGGAAGAAGCCCGCCATGCGCACCGGTGTTCACGTGCTTGCTATGGTCAATGATTTACACTACGTAATCTTTGGAAAGGGTCCCGGTGGACTAGCTGTTCCGAATGACGCTGAGGGACACGCACCCATGTGGAAGAAGAAATCTATATTTTGGGACCTACCCTACTGGAAAGACCTAGAGGTCCGCTCCTCAATCGACGTGATGCACGTGACGAAGAACCTTTGCATGAACCTGCTAGGCTTCTTGGGCGTGTATGGGAAGACAAAAGATACACCCGAGGCATGAGAGGACCTGCAACGTTTGCACGAAAAAGACGGCATGCCTCCGAAGCAGTATAAAGGTCCTGCCAGCTACGCTCTTACGAAAGAAGAGAAAGAAATCTTCTTTGAATGCCTGCTCAGTATGAAGGTCACGAGTGGCTTCTCGTCGAATATAAAGGGAATAATAAATATGCCAGAGAAAAAGTTTCAGAACCTAAAGTCTCATGACTGCCACGTGATTATGACACAACTGCTTCTGGTTGCATTGAGGGGGCTTCTACCGGAAAACGTTCGATTAGCCATTGTGAAGCTATGTGCATTCCTCAATGCAATCTCTCAGAAGGTGATCGATCCAGAAATCGTACCAAGGCTAAGGAGTGATGTGGCACAATGTCTTGTCAGTTTCGAGCTGGTGTTCCCACCATCCTTCTTCAATATCATGACGCACGTCCTAGTTCATCTAGTCGACGAGATTGTCATCCTGGGGCCCGTATTTCTACACAATATGTTCCCTTTTGAGAGGTTCATGGGAGTCCTAAAGAAATATGTCCGTAACCGCGCTAGGCCAGAAGGAAGCATCTCCATGGGCCATCAAACAGAGGATGTTATCGGGTTTTGTGTTGACTTCATTCCTGGCCTTAACAAGATAGGTCTCCCTAAATCGCGGTATGAGGGGAGACTGACTGGAAAAGGCACTCTGGGAAGAGACTCAATAATATGCAGGGACGGATATTCTTGGTCTCAAGCACACTACACAGTTCTACAGAACTCTACCTTGGTGACCCCGTATGTCGATGAACACAAGAACAGTCTGCGCTCCAAACACCCGGAGCCGTGCGACGACTGGATTACATGTGAACACATCAGGACTTTCAGCAGTTGGTTGGAAACACGTCTCAGAGGTGACAACACTGTTTGTGATGAGTTGTATTTGTTGTCCAGGGGACCATCTTTGACTGTATTGACTTACAAAGGATACGAGATAAATGAGAATACATTTTACACGATCGCCCAAGATCAAAAGAGCACCAACCAAAACAGCGGTGTCCGCTTTGATGCAGCAACCGAGAGCGGAAAGGACACATATTATGGTTACATAGTGGACATATGGGAACTTGACTACGGACCTGATTTTAAGGTCCCTTTGTTTAAGTGCAAATGGGTCAATCTGTTAGGCGGCGGGGTACAGGTTGACCCACAGTACGGAATGACAACAGTGGATCTGAAAAATCGTGGGTACATTGATGAACCGTTCGTCCTAGCCAATCATGTGGCACAGGTTATCTATGTGAAGGACATGTCTACCAAAACGAGAAAAAGAAAAGATAAGGAAGCGAATACATCATACGATGAGCCAAAGCGCCACATAGTTCTTTCAGGAAAAAGGGACATCCTGGGAGTGGACGGCAAGACAGACATGTCTGAAGATTATGAAAAGTTTCATGAAATTCCTCCCTTCAATGTCAAGGCTGACCCAAGCATCCTGATAAACAATGAAGATTATCCATGGTTACGGCGCAATAAGCAAATGACACAAGCGAAGAAAAAGTGAAGACTTTCTCCCGCAATAAGCAAATGCTATGTGGGTGAAATTATGATACCATCCCAACTTTCAACTTTTTCAGAGTTCATTTGAAATGCTTTCATGTCTTATGGTTCGAAACTTTGATACTTCGAAAGTGATTGTCCATTTTGTACACGAAGTGCATCAAGTTTTTGTCGTAACCCTCTCTACTTTTTGGAACATGCTATGTTGGTGAAATGATGATATCATGGCAACTTTCAACCTTTTCAGAGTTCATTTTGAAATGCTTTCCAATTTCAGAGTCATTTAGCTCAAAGAATGAATTAATAGCAAACAGAATGAACTACAAAACTTTTATGAAAATAAAAACAATCAATTAAAATATTATTTTATGATCAACTAAAATAAAACTATAATATTCTTCAATAGCAAAAAGAATATAATTTGTGTGACCTAAAATCAAACTATAAGTATCTAATTGTAAGTATAAATAAAAAATAAATAGCAAAGAAGAAAAAAATTCTAATTTTATAGTAAAGTTATTCATAAACTAGTGATTCACACAAATTTTTAAAAATTCAAATTTAAACTATTTAAAATTTAAAACTAATGGCACTAACAGAAAGTTTATAATTTTTGTGACCTAAAAGCAAAAAGAAATCACTAAAAAACTGTAAGTATTTAGTTTTAAGTAGAAATAAAAAATAAATAGAAAAAAATTCTAATTTTATAGTAAAGTTATTCATAAACTAGTGATTCACACAAATTTTTCAAAATTCAAATTTAAACTATTTAAAATTTAAAACTAATGGCACTAACAGAAAATTTATAATTTTTGTGACCTAAAAGCAAAAAGAAATCACTAAAAAACTGTAAGTATTTAGTTTTAAGTAGAAATAAAAAAATAAAAAACCAAAAAAATATAGAAATAAAAAAGAAAAAACCAAAAAAAAATGCCACCTACTGGGCCTCCACGGCCTGAATACGACTAGAAACCCTACATGGGCCAGGATTCAGGCCCGCAGAAGGCCCAATATGCCCACAGGCAAAGCAGTGCCAAATTAGGCCCATAGGCCTGCTGTTCAGAGGAGTTCGAGAGGGAGGAGGCAGCAGAGCTTATAAACTGGTGTTGGACGCTGTCAACTAGCAATGTGGGACTAAACTTATGGGCGCGGGGCAGCACAAGGGTATTGGTCCCGGTTGGTGGCCCTAACCGGGACTAAAGGTGGCATTGGTCCCGGTTGGTGGCACCAGCCGTGACCATTGCCCCCCTTTAGTCCCGGTTGGTGCCACCAACCGGGACCAATGGGCTTCGCTTCCCGCCCTTTGGGCTGCCGAAAAGAGGCATTGGTCTCGGTTTGTGGCACCAACCGGGAATAATGCCCACCTTTAGTCCCGGTTGCTGCCACGAACAGAGACTAAAGCCTCTTCTATATAAGGCCACACTTTGGAATTTTTCATTCTCATCTTGCAGTTGTCGCCCCTGACGCCGCCAGGCTGCCCCGACGCCGCCCCGCCCCCATCGTCGCCGTCGCCCGCGCCGCGCGCCGCCACGGCCCGCCCCCGTCGCCGTCGCCCTCGTCCCTGCCCCGACGCGCACCGCCCCGTCCCGCCCTCGCCGTCGCCCGCGCCGGCCCCTTACCCGACGCCCTCCGCCCTGGCTACCGTCCCCGTCATCGCGTCCCCGAGCCGGCCGTCCTCCTCGCCAGACTCCAGCCGTCGCCGCCCCCCTCAAAGTGAGCCCCCCTCTCGAGTGCCACTCTTGCGCCGCCCGAGCGCCCTTGCTCCGCCACTGCTCCATGGTCGCCGCCGCCCGAGCGCCCCGGCTCCGCCCCTGCGCCCTTGCTCCGCCCCTGCTCCGCCGGCCCCGAGCGCCCGAGGAGAAGTAGAGGAGAGGAGAAGTGGAGCAGCAGCAACGCGCTGTCCACTTTTCTGGAATTTTTTGGAACAGGAGGAATTTTTTTGTCCATATAGAAGGTGTTTGATGAAATACTAGATGGTTTTGGGCATTTTTGGAATTTTAAAAAAAATTTGTGGTGAGGTACTGATGCAAGACAAAGGCGATGGCAAAATTTCAGAATTTTTGGAGAGGTTTAGAATAGGTTTTCAACAAGTTATTTGAATCCGATTCAAATTTCATTTGAATGAAATTTGAAAATTTTGAACTATGGATCAGAATATGCTAAATATGTCAAAAATGTTTTTTATATGATGTTTTTTTCATATATGTATTCATTTTTTTATTTAGGTTGTTAATTAGTAGATATCGATTTTAGGTTAGTGTAGAGGAAAAAGTAAAATAAGGAAAAGGAAGAAAAGAGGAAGAAGGAAGAAGAAGAAGAAAAAGAAAAGGAAGGAGTTTGGAAAGGAAAATAAGAAGAGGAAGGCTTCTTTTTTTTTCTTCAATCTTCTCCTCTATTTTGTTCATGGATATATGCTAAAGAAAACGAGGGGGGTGATAGATGATGATGAGGGGTCGAGAGTGGGACGAGAGGTCGAGAGGTGTCGAGGGGAGAAAAAATATGTTATCAGGGACGAGGGTCATCGAGGGGTCAAGAGAGGGATGAGGGGTCGAGAGAACTAAATAAGAAGAAGAAGAGGAGAGGAAGAAGAGGAGAAATAAATAAGAAGAAGAAAAAAGAAGGGGAAGAAGAGGGAGAAGAAGAGGAGAGGAAGAAGAGGAAGTCTTCTCCTCTATTCTTTCTTTTCTTCTTTTTTCTTCTTCTTCTTCCTCTTTATTTTATCGGGAACGAGGGTCTTCGAGAGGTCGAGGAGCGGTAGAGGAGAAACCCTAAATAGAAAGTATCGTCGGTGTGAGATACATGTACCGTCGGTGTCGGACACTACACCCACATCCCACAAGTGGCGCGGGCTTCGACGCCCACGTCACTTGTGGGACGTGGATGTAGTGTCTGACACCGAAGGCCACATGTATCTCACACCCACGAAACTTGCTAGCTATTTAGGGTTTCCTCTACCGAAAAGAAGAGGAGAAATAAATAAGAAGAAGAAAAAAGAAGAAAAATAAGTGGAGAAGAAGAAAGGAATAGTGGAGAAAAAGAGAAAATAGAATATATTCTATTTTCTCTTTTCTCCACTATTCCTTTCTTCTTCTCCTCTTTTTTTTCTTCTTTTCTTATTCTTATTCTTCTTCTTATTCTTATTAGCCGGAAGTAGAGAGAGGTTTCCTAGTGTCAAAGTATTGAAGAAATCCATGCCTTCATCATTAGCCGGAAGTAACCAGGGCATGTTGGTACGAAGTTCTGCAAAGTTGTTTTGGAATGGAGTCCCGGATAGAATAATCCGCCTTTTGGTACCAATTCAGCAAAGGCCTTCCAAATAGCGATATTCGGAAGGCTCTTGCTGAACTTTGTACCAAAAGGCGGATTATCCTATCTGGGAGTCCGTTCCAGAACAACTTTGAAGAGCTTCGTACCATCATGCACATGTTACTTTCGCCTAATGATGAAGACATGGTTTTGTTGAATCCTGAGACGCTACGCAACCTCCCGACCCCTCGGCGATCCTATCGAACATGAGAGGAAGAAGAGGATAAAAAAGAAGAGGAAGAAGAAAAAAAGAGGAGAAGAAAGAATAGAGGAGATCTTCTCCTCTATTCTTTCTTCTCCTCTTATTTTTCTTCTTCTTCCTCTTTTTTTATCGGGAACGAGGGTCGTCGAGGGACATAGATGTAGTGTCGTCGTTGTCGATATATACCCCCTCCCGATAGCTTACTATGATTAGGTAGCTAGTTCTATGTTTGGCACTAATATATCCATCTATCATGTTTGAATAATAATTGCCATGTTGTAAATATTTGTAGAAACTATGGACACCGCCCTAGACGAAGCAACAAAAGAAGCGTTGTTGAGGGACATAATCGCAGAAGGAAGTGATGCCATCTCGTTGTTTCTGAACGAAACCGATGGTCTGGAAGGAGAGGGTGATCAAGCTGGCTACGGTGACCTAATGCCGGTGCAAGAAGAAGAACATGAGGACGGCTCCGGTGACCGAACCGAGTCCGGCCAGGTATATATATTAGTTAAGCCTATGCTGACTAGCTGATTGATGCATTCATTGTTTTGGTATGTACACATATTAATTAAGTCTTTGTTCTTTTTTCTAGCCCTCCGGATCGAGCACAACTTCGGTAAAGAGACGAGGCCCGAAGAAAAAGTTGAGCTCGGATGAAAAGTTTGAGATCATAGCAATCGCGCCCGACGGCCAACCTATTGAACCCCTCCGGACAAAGAGCGCATTTGTTGCTCAGTGCGGGGTTCTGGTTAGGGACAAGATCCCGATAAGCATCCAGCAATGGTTTAAGCCGGCTACAGAAGACCCTGAGGTCTCTTATGTCAATGATATGCAGAAAAATGATCTTTGGACTGAGCTGAAGTCAAATTTCACCCTACCACCTAAGGATAATCCAGAGAACCCAGTTAAAGAGAAATTAATCAAGTCTTTTGCTCTGAAGAGGATGGCAGAACTATTCAGGAGGTTGAAGAAAGAGCTGAATAAGTTTGTCGAAAATAATGAGACACCAGAATTTAAGGGCAGATATGAGAATATCAGAGATCACTGGCCCGCATTTGTGGCCCACAAGACATCGGAAAAGAGTAAGAAGATGTCGGCGACAAACAAGCAAAATGCTGCGAAGAAGAAGCTTCACCATCGCACGGGGTCAGGTGGCTACCTCGTAGCCCGGCCTAAGTGGTCCAAGACTGAGAATGATCTGGTTCATAAAGGGATCGAACCAGAGACAATTAACTGGCCAGACCGTTGCCGGACTTGGTTCTTCGGGGCTGGCGGAACACTGGACCCCGTAACAGGGAAGTGCATTTGGACGAACGATCAAATGGACATACCAGTCAGTAAGCTTAAGCAGTATATCGAAGCAACACGTGAAGGGACGTTCTTTCCAGACAGAGAGAATGACGAGCTCACAATGGCCCTCGGGAATCCTGAGCACCCTGGACGGACACGAGGCATGCCAGGCTCCATTCCGTGGAAGGTTGGGTTTCCGGACGCAGGCGGTTACAAATCCCATGAGAGGAGGAAAAAAGTGCAGCAGACCCAAATGCAGGCGCTGCAAGCAAGGGTAGACGCGATAGAGGAACGAGAAGCAAATCGCAGCAAACGTACTGCCGAAGCCTTCCCCGAAGCTACCCCGCCATCTCAGCGTAGAAGCAGCATGGCTTCCACCGAGGTGCTTCAGCCGGAGCATGCCTTGACGGCTCCTGCCAGCTATCCCGTGGATGCTATAACAGAGTCTCAAAATTGCCACCTTATGACGCAATGGATGAATTTGAAGGTCAAGGCGGCTGTTGGCTCTGTTTTTCCTACTAAACCCGGCGCAACTTTTCACTGCCAGCCGATTCCAGAAGGAAATGCTAGGGTGATGGTGGATGAGATAACGGAGGGATTTGAGGACCTCCAGCTTGACCACCCTACCGGTGAAGGGGAGACTCGGCTGGGGTCTGCTCTGAAGACTCCATGCCTATGGCGGAAGGAGCTCATCAACCTTCTGAACTGGACGCCACCGCCTCCTCCTCCTCCTCCGGCGAGTCAGGGCACTCCGCCTCCACCGCCTCCTCCTCCGGCGAGTGACGATCAGGGCCCTCGGCCGGCTCCTTCTTCGGCGCGTGGCGGCACTCCGCCTGCGCCGACGCGCCCGAGCAGCCAGCCTCCTCCTTCTCCGCCTCGTCAGCAAGGGCGGAAGAGACCTGCCGCCGCTCCAGCTGCTCCGGCGCGTCGTAGTCCTTCTCCTCCGCCTCTTAAGCAAGTAAAGAAGACAACCGCTACGTCTGCTCGGTCGGCGTCTAGTAGTACAACCAGAGGCGGGAGGACATACAGATTCGGTCCTTCTCTGAAGACTCCAGAGAAGTTACCATACGAGAGGACCCAGGAGGAGAACGCCGAGATCGCGCGAGAAGAAGTGAAGAAATTCTTTGAAGGGGTGAAAGCAAAGAAACATCCACCTCCGGAGGAGAAGGTAGATCGGGTGAAAGTGAAGCGCACTCTGGCTGCCCTGACAAAACCACCGAAGTCTGATTCGCCGAAAGGAAACTATGACCGCATTATTGGAAAGGAATTTGCCGAAGCGGAGCGGTCGGGAAGTACTGTCAGTGATCAAAGGCTGAAAGAATGACGAGCTGGGAAACAAATTGCCCAGCTCGGCGAACAAGCGAAGCAATCGTGCCCCCCGCTCAAGGTGCCTAGCCACAACGTCGATAATGATCCGAGGATGGTGCCCGGTTATAGCAATCTTGCAGATTACCTGCCCGACGAAGTACATTATGAACCCATGGAGATGCTGATACAAAGATACGAGTACGGGAAGCCTCTCATCAAAGATGAAAGATCTCTATCAACGATGATGCGAAGATTGCATGATTGGTACTTGAAAATCTGCAGAGACTCTGGGGGGAGGAGTACTTTGTATGTGAAAGTTAAAAAGGAGCATGACCTCGTTGGAATTGATCTGTTGCCTGTTCCATTTGAGGAGTTCTATCAGTTTTTCAATCAATTGGCCCTCGATAAAGCAACGGTCACCTGCTACTGTCTGTAAGTAGTACTACTTCTATCATTAAGTCTCTCTATATAGCTCAGCTCTTTCATTGCATGTATTTATAATTATCCTCACTATATTATGCAGATTGAAGATCGTTGAATTTAAGAAAAGACAAATCGGTGATATTGGGTTCATTAACACAAATATCATAGATGCAACTCAGGTTAAATTTCATGTCGCAGATACCGAGGCCAACTTGCTACGATCGTTGGTAATAAATGAAAACAAAGATATAATACTCTTTCCTTACAACTTCAAGTGAGTGTTACTATCTTGTGCATATTCGGTTTCCCTTATGTATTAGTCAAGGTTATAGTAATGTAATTGATGAGTTATGCATGTGTGTGCAGTTTCCACTATATTCTCCTAGAGATTAAGCTTGAGCAGGGACTAGTAACTGTCTTAGACTCAAGACGAAAAGATCCCCAGGACTATGCGGACATGACTCAAATGCTCGAGAAGTAAGTTTAATCGATCATTATCCAACATATCAGCAACTTTGTTCATTTCCTGATATATCAAGTAATTGTTTTCTTTGTCTGGCAGGGTTTGGAAAAAATTCACCAAAAAAGCTCCGGGACTCCCGAAGAAGCTGCAATTTAGACACCCGAAAGTAAGTACTATAGTAGCATGTTCCGTGCATCTCCTATTGATTCAAGCGCTAGTTTCATCAATACCATTTGGCATTCTTGCTTATCAGTATGATTGACCTCTATTTCTTGTAAAGTAGTTGTGGCAGGAACAAGGGAATGATTTCTGTGGATACTACATTTGCGAGTCCATCCACCACACGACCTGTGAGCGGGGCTACTCTGACGAACAATATGAAGTGCGTAATAAACAACATTCACAATTTTATTTTATTACCATCATTTGTGTTGAGTTTCATTCATTCATATATATATATATATATATATGTATTGACCCCCTTCTTCAAATTAGATGTTTCGGAAGCGGGATGAACTCCTTGCACTAGCTCGCATGCGAGCAATTCAAGAGGAATTGGCGGCATTCTTTCTTGACCACGTGATCCCTGAAGACAGAGAATTCTATGTGGACCCTGAGTCCGTATGATTACATTTGTAAGAGATAATTATTGTATATATGTAGCCGGTAGTGTCAGATAGATATACGAGAACTTGTTGTTCGACCAATCTCTCGGAGAAGGAGAGGTGGTCGATATCACTTCTCTCTGTATATATGCATATATGTTCATGACGATCTTCTGTTTCCTTCGTTTGCTTACTAGCTAGCTAGCGTGTCTAGTCCTCTCTATATACGTATGTATAGTACGTAGCGTCGACCAAGCACGGACATAAGAGAGGACACTTCTCTCTATTAATTATAACTAGCTAACACAATATATGAAACACCTAAATTAACCCCGCAAAACCCCCAACCCTCCCCCCTTCAAAAAAAACAAAAACCCCAGCCACAGAAGTGCTGACGCGTGGATGCCTATTGGTCCCGGTTGGTGCCACCAACCGGGACCAAAGGGTCTCCTGACTGGGCTCTGCGCAATGCCCACGTGGAGGGCCTTTAGTCCCGGTTCTGGATTGAACCGGGACTAAAGGGGGGAGGTATTAGTACCGACACTTTAGTCCCGGTTCTGGAACCGGGACTAAAGGCCCTTACGAACCGGGACTATAGGCCCTTTTTCTACCAGTGGTAATCTTCGTTTGCGGTGTGATTGTCGAGATCCGATGAATTGTGGATTTATGATCAGCTTATCTATGAATATTATTTGAATCTTCTCTGAATTCTTTTATGCATGATTTGATATCTTTGTAATTCTCTTCGAACTATCGGTTTGGTTTGGCCAATTAGATTGGTTTTTCTTGCAATGGGAGAAGTGCTTAGCTTTGGGTTCAATATTGCGGTGTCCTTTCCTAGTGACAGTAGGGGCAGCAAGGCACATATTGTATTGTTGCCATCGAGGATAAAAAGATGGGGTTTACATCATATTGCTTGAGTTTATTCCTCTACATCATGTCATCTTACTGAAAGCGTTACTCTGTTCTTCATGAACTTAATACTTTAGATGCAAGCAGGAGTCGGTCGATGTGTGGAGTAATAGTAGTAGATGCAGGCAGGAGTCGTTCTACTTGACACAGACGTGATGCCTATATTTCGTAATCATTGCCTTAGATATCGTCATAACTTTGTGCTTTTCTATCAATTGCTCGATACTAATTTGTTCACCCACCATATTATTTGCTATCTTGAGAGAAGCCTCTAGCGAAACCTATGGCCCCCGGGTCTATTTTCCATCATATAAGTTTTCGATCTACTATTTTGCAATCTTTTACTTTCCGATCTATAAACCAAAAAACCCCAAAATATTTTATCTTTTATTTAGTTTTTTTATCTATCTCTATCAGATCTCACTTTTGCATGTGACCGTGAAGGGATTGACAACCCCTTTATCGCGTTGGGTGCAAGTTGTTTGATTGTTTGTGCGGGTATTGGTGATTTGTGTGTTATTTCCTACTGGATTGATACCTTGGTTCTCTAACTGAGGGAAATACTTATCTCTACTTTGCTGCATCACCCTTTCCTCTTCAAGGGAAAAACCAACGCAAGCTCAAGAAGTAGCAGGTATCTTCTAGTAATACAGATACCTAGATGTGCACGAGGTGAGTACTTCTGATATGTAGTAGACTAGCTTCTCCGGAACTTGTGACCCTCCGCTTCTCGTTCGACAACGAGAACCGCACTGACCACTTGATTTGTGGCTGACATGTATAACATCATTGGTTCACCTATGCAAGGTGCTGCTAGTATAGGATTGCCGACCAACAATGTTTTAATTTCTTCCAATGCGGCCGTTGCTTTGTAGGTCCACTGAAAGTTTTTGGTCCGTTTGAGCAGTCTGTAGAGCGTAGTGCCTTTTCACCAAGGAGGGAGATAAAGCGGCTCAAAGTCACCATGCAGCCCGCCAATATTTGAACGGGCTTCAGCTCTGTAGGGACCGCTAGTTGGGATAGGGCTTGGATTTTAGCCGGATTTTCCTCTATTCCTCTATGGGATACAATAAATCTGAGTAGTTTACCAGCGGGAAGTCTGAGTACACATTTGTTAGGATTGAGCCGTATATCGTAAGCCTGCAGATTACTAAAGGTTTGGTGGAGGTCGTCCACCAGTTGGCTAACATTTTTGGTCTTGATGACTACGTCGTCCACGTATGCCTCAACTGTCATGCCGATTTGATTTTCCAGGCATGTCTGAATCATCGGCTGGTATGTGGCGCCTGCATTTTTAACCCGAAGGGCATTGTGTTGAAGCAGAATGGCCCGTAGGGGGTGATGAAGGCGGTTGCAGCTTGGCCGGACTCCTTCATTTTAATTTGGTGGTATCCGGAGTAGGCATCAAGGAAGCATAGTGAGTCGTGTCCGGCGGTGGCATCGATTATCTGGTCAATACGAGGTAAAGGGAAGGGATCCTTGGGGCAACCTTATTTAGGTCCTTGAAATCGACGCACAACTGCTAGGATTTGTCCTTCTTGGGCACCATGACCAGATTAGCCAACCACTTGGTGTGTTTGATTTCTTGGATGAATCCGGATTCAAGCAATTTTAGTAGTTCCTCACCCATAGCTTGACATTTGGGTTTAGAGAATTGTCGTAGCGCCTATTTGACTGGCTTAAAGCCTTTGATTATGTCAAGGTTATGCTCGGCTAGCCTTCGTAAGATTCCTGGCATATCCGATGAGTTCCAAGAAAATATGTCCCAGTTTTCGCACAGAAATGCGCACAATGCCTCATCAACCATGGGGTCTAGTTGATCTCCTATGGACGCTGTCTTGTTGGGGTCCGTCGGATGTACCTGAAACTTGATGATCTCGTCTGCTGGCTTGAAAGATGTGGGTTTGGGCCTCTTACTGAGGATTACATCATCTCTATCCACCATGGAGTGGAGTGTGGTTAATTCCTCGACTGCGAGAGCTTCAGAAAATGCTTCGAGGGCAAGTGATGTTGTTTTGTTTTCAGCCTGAAGAGCTCTATCCGGATCGCTTATAACAGTGATCAGGCCATTGGGGCATGATAGCCGTTGTGGAAGGGCACAATGTGGAAGAGTAATTCCTCGGACCGGTAGTTATTAGGAGTGCTGAATACTACATCGAGAGTGACTTGTTCGGTGCAACGCTCCTCTTTTCTGGAGATGATCCCTCGAAAGGTGGTATGGCTTTGCTCGACGCGAGATCTGTCGAATTGCATTTTGTCTAGAGTGTCCTCGTAAATGAGGTTTAGGCCGCTACCGCCGTCCATTGGTACATTTTGGAGTCTGAATTCGTCCACTATGGGACCGAGGACTAGTGTGGCAGGTGTTCGGGCGGGGCGGGCTCTCGGCTAGTTTGCCTCACCGAAGGTAATGGGTGTGCTTGTCCATGAATTCGTCGCTGCCACCTGGTGGATTTGATTGAGTTCTCGAGGAGCTCTCTTCCTCTAATTTTTTGAGGGAAATGTCTTGTAGATCGTTAGGATCTCGGCATTGTTATCCAGGGGTGCTGTTGAACGTCTATGTGAGGGTGAGACCCCGAGGATGGTCTCTCCGCTCTTTGCGACTTGCCTAATGACCCAACAAGCTCGAAGGCCGTGAGTCAGGTTCGTATTCATCAGGACGGAGTGTATGGGACATAGCTTGTCCAATAGTTTGTCAAGGACAATTCTAGATCCTGCAGGGGGTTTATTCTTTTTCTCGGTGGGCTTATGTTAGGCCGACCATCATGGAGGCACGCGCTTCGCCCAAGTTCTTCTGGGTTCCACGGCATGGATTGACTCCGTGCACATCTGTTGAGCCTATCAGGCGCTTTCCATGGCGCAGTATTTGCGTACCAGATCCGACATCTGGGTGAAGTTTTGAACATGGCGGTGGGCGAGGGCGTTTAGGGTTCCTTCGTCTTGGCAGTTATGTCGGAAGGTAGCAATAATTTCCTGGCTGCTACAGTATGATATCTTGTTTTTGACAAGGAGGAATCTGGTCCAAAAGTGTTGGACCATTCCCTCGGGCTATTGTTTTATGTACATTAGATCCCATATGTCGGGTGTCCCTTAGTTGCTTGGGGAGTACTCAACATGGGAGTGGGTGGGAAAAACTTTGTATCCCAATAGGCCGTGAGTCCAGAGCTTTAACAGCAGCGCCCTGTGCCGTCACGAAATTCGGCGTGCCAGACTCGAGGTCCGGATTGTCAACCGGGCATTGTTGTATGGACTCAAGGTCGTGCGACAGATCGAATCTCGATCCTGAATTCTTTCTCGGATGAAGGTCGGATTCCGAGCCAGAGGACTGCACCCGATGATTGGGAATCCGAACATAGTCCATTCTTAGCTTTGGTGGCCATGAGGGAGAGCCTTCAGGCACGTCCTCGATGGTAGTGACCAAGTGTGTGATAGGGGGGACGTGGATTTCCATATCATCAGGTTTGAGCCCAATCTGATGATAGACTGAGGACTGGCCGTCGGAAATCCCCATGGCTTGGATCAGGTCTAGTAACTCATTTAACAACGAGAGATCTGTCGGGTCCATGTTCTCAGAGTACTTGGGGTCGATCCATAGTATAGCCATCCCCAAGGTGTTCGAGGTCATGCTAGGACAGTGCTCAACCGATGCTAGTCTAGGAATATCGGCAAGATTTGGGCTCAAGGCTGGATCTAAGGCAGGGGCAGCCCTAGTGGCGGGGAACACCTCACCCGAAGTCAAGGCCTCGGGGTTTTCTGGCTCTTCAAGAAGAACCGCATACTTTGTCAGAATAAGATCTCCCCGGGAGTCGGCGATGAACTCTAGGTTCCTAAACATGATCTCTTGATCAGGGGTGAAACTTCTAACCTGGTCGAGGCGTCCGGTCGGGTCAGCGTGCAGTACGATGCTACCAAACGCGAAGATCTGTCAAGGGACGAAAGCGTCCCTATTGCAGATGCCGTCGCTAATGACTAGGTGAGCCATTGGTCCTTTGGTGATCCCACAACGGAACTCTCAATGAAAGCACAGATGTCGGTGTCAAAACCTGCAGATCTCGGGTAGGGGGTCCCGAGTTATGGATCTTGGATCAATGGGGAACAGGAAACACAGGGACAATATTTACCTAGGTTTAGGCCCTGTCGAAGAGGTAAAACCCTATGTCCTGCTTGATTATATTGATGTGTCTACGATGGTTACCAAGTTGATCTTCCACGAGATCGAATGAGCTAAACCCTAGATGAGTAGGATGATGGTTCTAGCCTCTACGGATTAAACCCTCTGGTTTATATAGACACCAGGGGTTCCTATGGTTACATATGTTGGCTATTATCATGGGATAAACATGTCAATCTCCCCACCTTGTCTTGGAGGGTACGCCATGTCTTCGGAGGTCTCCTTCCATAGCACAAGATTATCTGATGTTCGCTCTTTCTCCAAAGAACCAAAGGTAGACCATCAGTCCGGCCCACGAGAAAGAGGCCGGCTACCTGAGGAACCCTTAGTCCTAGACGCCCACAATGAGGACCACCAAGAGTACACCTTTTGTAGCAACCCGACCCCAATGGATCAAGTCTCTGTGCATAAGTGTCATCCGTGGATCGGTAATGCTGACACACACAATACTTTGAAGGATTTATAACAGAGCTGCAATCACACACTTATTACATCGAATATCTCATAAGAGAGTTCTTATTACAATAATACGGCTGAAGGCCATCTAACAATATAACAGCGGAAGGCTTGGAAGATAAAACGAGCCCATCAACTCCAACGGCATAACTGAGTGCAAAACAACAACCTAGTGCACCTTACTCTTCGTCTGAAAAGTCTGCAACATAATACGTTTTAGCCCCAAAACGGGTCAACACATGGAATATGCTGGCAAAGTAACACTGTAGAGGAATGAACATATAACAACTACAACTATATGCATATTTGGCTGGTGAAGGCTCTATGGTTATTATGTTTTTGTGAAAAGCCAATTTTCCCCTACAACAAAGGAATATATTTTATTTAACTACAAACTTTGTTGAAAACATTGAGAATGGAAAACCCATCTCAAACCCAATTAAAGTAATCATCAACCCAACAAATTAATTAGTGTGAAGTGATGAGATCAACATAATAATTCAAGCACCAGATACTCAAGATGTCCATAACCGGGGACACGGCTAACCATGATTAGTTTGTACACTCTGTAGAGGTTTGCACACTTTTCCCCACAAGACTCGATCTCCTCCGTTTGATTTCTCGCATTACATGGTGTTTGAGAAATGGATGACCGAGACACAGTCTTTCAGAAGCATTAACTCCCTCGACGGGTAAACCGTACCACCTACATCCCCTACATCTGCTAGTTTACCACTGAAAGAGGTCACACAACCTACTCAATTATGCCAGAGCCCATAATGGCTTGTGGCTACACACAGAAGTTTCCAGCATGAATAACAATATGATCCCTTTGAGCCTAGGTGGCGAGCCATAGGATGATCGCACGGATTCCCCGGGATCTCCTTGGACAACACTGGATTCCCCAGGTGCCCACAAACAATCCACCCAGATGTATGTTAAAGTAGCCACCTTAAATAAACCCTTAGTTCATAATGATCTCACATCTGTCATGAATCACTCAACCAATCCACGTCTACGAGCATAGCATAGCAGTATAAGCATAACATAGAAGTAACTCCCTGGGTTTGAATGAAAGGGCAATAGGTACTACCTCAACATCTACTCCCCAAATCCCACATGTTAAGCAGATCCTACTCATGCAATGTTTGAGGGTTGAAACTAATGCATAAAACTGGGTAACAAAGGGATATGATCAAAGTGTTACTTGCCTTGCTGACGATCCGCAAACCCTAGAGACTCATAGTAGCACGCTTCGCACTCCGGGAACTCTATCGCAAACAAACAATAGCATACATAATCACTCAATCACAGACGCAAGGGTAAAACTCAGATGAGAAAGTCCAAACTGAAATATCAACGGAAGAGCTTCGATTTGCAAAAAGAATCAATCAAATCGGAGCTACGAAACTCAAACTACAATCAAAAGAAGTTCGAATTCAAATCTGCTTGAAACCAAATTTTAAATTGTCAAAATCATGTTCAAGTTGATTAACTGGAAAGAGGGGTTCAAGACGAAGATTTGGCGTTGGTTTCACTGGATTTGGACGAACGGTTAAAAAGTTGCGAGGGTTTGAAGATTAGGGGCTAATCTGTGATAAAAATAATCACGGATAGGTCCCTAGCAAAAATAAAACAGAAAAAGAAAAATCTATCGGACGAACGTCCGCTAACAGAGACAAACGAACGAATTCGTTCATTATAAGAAATAAATGAACGAACGTTCGCAGAATAGATCTAACCGAGGAAAATCGAGAAAAACCCTAACCCTAAAGAAAAACCGACCTAGATCTCAAACCGAAAAAACTGGCGAACCGGGCGGTATCTATACCTGTCAACGGCGGCGGCGGCTCCGGCGAGGCTGCGGGGCGAGGTGCAGGGCGGCGGCAGCTGCAACCGGTGGAGGCGGCGGAGCGGCGGCGAGCGTGGGCGGTGGCGGCGCTGCTGCTGCCTGGGGGCGCGGCAGCTGCGGCTGTCGTGACGAAGAGGAGGCGGCGTCCTCGGGCGGCTTATAAAGCCCCCCCGGGTTCTCCGACTTGGAGAGGGGGTTGGCGCGGGGCGGCGGCGACCCGGACTCTCGTCGGAGTCCGGTGCGGACACGGGTGCGGTGGCGGTGCGGCGCTGGGCTTGACCCGGCTCGATTGGGCGTTGGCCCAGTCGGGCGAAACTCTTTTTTTTAAATAAATTCTGGCAAAAAAATCCTAAATAAATATATAAACAAAATTCTAAAAATGCCAAAAACAATTTTCACTGTCTAAATAAATTATTTAGAACAAGGTGAACATTTTTCTGGCCAAAAAATGCAATTTTAAAAAAATGCATATTTTTCTAATTCAAATAAAACTCTCGAATAAAAATCCAAAGAAAATATTTATTTGATTTTAACATTTTCCTCCTATATTTAATTTATTTTGTAGAAGTCATTTTATCTCCTCTCATTTATTTTGGATATTTAAAATATTTGGAGAGAAAAATATTAAAACCAAAATGATCCTCTTTTCAAATTTGAGAAAAAATCAAATATGAAAGTAAATGAAATCCCCAACTCTCTTTGTGGGTCCTTGAGTTTCTTAGGATTTCTAGGATCTCAACCAAAATGCAAAAAAATATGATATGCATATGATGACCTAGGTATAACATCCAAATTGAAAATTGGGATGTTACACCTTTCTTGGATGGCGCACAGGCCGTGGGATGGATGATCTAAACCGTAGTCAGGGAGTAGTGCTCGTCGGAAACCCGACCAGCCAGAAGGACACATGTCATTGTGGTCGAGGTGGCGCCGCTGACCGCGGTGTTCGACTGTAGACCTGAACAAATCTGTGGCACAAACAATCAGGTATTATGGCAGCACTGCATGGGTCTCCGACGGTGATGACCCGTGAAGGCTTGCTAGTGCTAGCATAGTGTGGAGAGATAGAGGTACATACTACAGATACAGAGGGAAGATGAGAAGAATCCGTAGGGATTTTCTTATAGAAAATGGTGGAGAGATTTATTCGTTTAGGGAGATGAAAGACCCTAGTCGTCTGCGTGAATTTCTATCCTAATCAAAGCAATTTCCTCCCATGTTAATATTGATGGCTATCCCCGTAACCACTTCATGCATGTAATAATGTTGGGTGTCCCTACCTATGAATGCATGCAGGTGTTTTGTGATAAGAGATAGACATTAATTTTCCCCTAATAATATGTTTCATGCATGAGGCCTAGGTGGAGGGAGAACTGGTGACGTGGCATAAAGCTGACATGGACAGTGTGGTGGTGAGAGAATAGGTAGAAGTGGGGAGCAACTTCTAAGAATGTTAGATACCTATAGAAAAATATTCCTCCAAATGTTCTTATATTATGAGAAGGAGGGATTAGATGTCATTTCATGCATATGATAGGATTTTTTTCAACGTGTCTATGCTAATGTGTTCTTTTTCTTTTTTGAGAACACGGTACAAATGCAGGTGCTCATATATACGCGCATACACTCATCCCTATGTACACACGTAGACCCTATCTCTATGAGCACCTCCGAGAGACTGAGCCGGCATATCATCTTGAAATTGACGAAGTCACAACAAATCCAGGAATAATGCGGGTACCACTATCCTCCTAGCCATCCAACCACAAGTTGGTTTGCAATGTTTTTCTTTGCTTTATAATGTGAAGGATTGGTTCCTATCCTGTAGTGCCCAGGATGTGGTCTTAGTCCCAACAAAAACTTTACAATCTTTGCGGCGGTTAGAAGCACATATTGGTCGCCCCAACATATGACTTAAAACATACATGGAGGGTCATATGTTGTTGAACAAAAGGAACATCACAACAAATACAACTAAAAACATCAAGAGATAAATACCAGTGACAATAGGGCAAATATATGCCAATACATAAATATATTATGGATTAGAGGTACACGACCCAACAATACATCATTCATTGTAGCAAAAGAAGACGAATCCAAGTATAAATATAAGAAAATATGCTTAAGAGACAAGAGAAATAAGCAAAGTGTCCACCCTGCAGTCTCAGACTACCAACCGTAATCCCAAGCTAGTGATCGACGTGATAGTAACCGAGAGTCACATGGTATCTGCCACTATATCCATCATAATGACCCTGGTAGTTTAGAACATCATCTGAACCTACACATGTCTCATCGTCACCTACATCTGGAGTTGTTAGTATCTGTGAGGTTTTTGGACTCAACAAGTACTTTACCAAGGGTACTAAGACTAACAACACTTTTGTGTATGATATGGTTAAGTGGTGAGATTGTAGCAAGCAACTAAGCAATGTAAACCAACTATTCCTACGTATACTAGATGAGATTAACCTACGCAAAAGGAGTCGCAACTAGTTGATGAAGAAGTGATCCTGAGCACCTGCCTACGAGTCATTCATAACCATACTGTGTCCTCTTCTTGCTTGCATACTGATACGCCTCCAACGGTGATGGTGTCCTGGATTAGGGGATACTCACTACGTCAGCCTATCATTCATGGGCCCACCAAGCCGAGGACCATCGACAACCGAAGAATGGTCCCCATAAGCTATGGACCTCGGCGTACTCAAGATCGAATCCTCCGAAGACTTGGCATACACTTCAAGGCATATTCAAATATTCTGCATGTTTATCTCTAGATGCAACCAACCATGTGTAACCCTAGGTACCCCTCGGTCCCTATATAAGCTGAGGGTTTTAGTTTGTAGAGGCAAGGTTAGATTCATTCATAGGATCTCGAGGTAGATCATCATGTACTTTGTACCCCATCCAAATCAATACAATATAAGCATGACATAGGTTTTTACCTCTTTTAGAAGGCTGATACTTATCCAACATATCTATAATTTCTGCTGGTTTCATGCGATTATATTACCAATCTTAGATACTTTATATGCAATTTTATATCATTTTTGGGGACTAACCTTTTAACTCAGTGCCCAGTGCCAGTTGATGTTTTTTTGCATGTTTTTGGCTTTTCAGAAAATCAGTACCAAACGAAGTCCAAACATGATGAAACTTTTCAGTGATTTTCTGGATCGAGAGGGACCCTAGAATGTTTGCGAGGAGGCAAGAAGATCAATGGGAGAGCGATGAGCTCACACGACGCGTCCCCAGGGGGTGCGCCACCTGAGCTTGTGGGTCCCATGCAGCTCCGTTTGACCTAATTCCAACTCCATAAATTCCCAACAGAGAGCCACCCTAAACACTCTTTTTTGCTGCAGTGAGCTTCTGTTCTTCCGTGATCCCATATGGAGGCCTTTTTTGTTACTCTACCGAAGGGGGAATCGATCATGGAGGGCTTCTACATCATTCTTGATGCACCTCCAATGTTGTGTGAGTAGTTTAATTATCACGGACCTACGGGTCCATCGATAGTAGCTAGATGTCTTCTTCTTTCTCTATGATCTTCAATACAAAGTTCTCCATGATCTCCATGGAGTTATAGCCGATGTAATCTTCTTTTGCAGTGTGTTTGTTGGGATCCGGTGAATTGTGAGTTTATGATCAGCTTATTCACTGAAAGTAATTGAGTCTTTTCTAAGCTTTATTATTCATGATTATTATAGCTTTGTAATTCTCCCCGATCTACCCGTTTGGTTTGGCCAACTAGATTGATTTATCTTTAGTGGGAGAGGTGCTTTGTAATGGGTTCAATCTTATGGTGTCCTCACCTCGTGATAGAAGGGGTAGCAAGGCACAAATTTGTATTGTTGCCGTTAAGGGTAAAATGATGGGGTTCAATCATATTGCTCGTTATTATTCTGTCTACATTATGTCATCAGACTTCATGCATTACTCTGTTTGTTATGAACTTAATACGTAGAGAGGCAAACACATAAGCTCTTGATACGTCTCCAACGTATCTATAATTTTTTCTTGTTCCATGTTGTTATATTATCATTCTTGGATGTTTTACAATAATTTTATAGCAACTTTACATCATTTTCTAGGACTAACCTATTGATATAGTGCCCAGTGCCAGTAGCTGTTTTTTTTGCTTGTTTTTTACTTCTCAGAAAATCAATACCAAACGGAGTCCAAACACAGTGGAACTTTTTGGAGAATTTTTCTGGACTAGAAGACACAAGATGGGCCAAAGAAGTACTAGAGGGGTGCCCCGAGGGGGGCACAACCCACCTGGGCGTGTCTGGGGGCCCAGGGGCACCCTGGTGGGTTGTGCCCACCTCGGTGGCCTCCAGCACCGCCTCTTCGTCCTATAAATCCCCCAAAATTCCAAAAACCCTAGGGGAATCGATGAAACATAATTCCAGCCACCGCAAGTTCTAGAACCACGAGATCCAATCTAGACACCATCACAGAGGGGTTCATCATCCTCATCTGTGCCTCTCCGATGATGCATGAGTAGTCCATCATAGACCTACGGGTATGTAGGCAGTAGCTAGATGGCTTCATCTCTCCCTTTTGATTCTCAATACAATGGTCTATTGGAGATTTATTTGATGTAACTCTTTTTGCAGTGTGTTTGTTGGGATCCGATGAACTTTGAGTTTATGATCAGATCTATATATCCATGAAAGTTACTTGAGTTTTTGATCTCTTATATGCATGATTATTTATAGCCTCGTATTTCTTATTCGAATCTTTGGTTTAGTTAGGATAACTAGATCGATTTTTGTTGCCATGGGAAGAGGTGCTTTGTGATGGGTTCGATCGTGCGATGTTCTTTCCCAGTGGCAGAAGGGGCAGCAAGACATGTATGTATCGTTGCTATTAAGGATAACAAGATGGGGGCTATTCCTGCATGAATAGATCTTGTCTACATCATGTCATCGTTCTTATTGCATTACTCCATTTCTCTATGAACTTAATACATTAGATGCATGCTGCATAGCGGTCAATGTGTGGAGTAATAGTAGTAGATGCAGGCAGGAGTCGGTCTACTAATCTTGGACATGATGCGTATATATTTATCATTGCATGGATATCATCATAATTATTTGAGGTTTTATCAATTGCCCAAAATTAATTTGTTTACCCACCGTGTGCTATTTTCTTGAGAGAAGCCACTAGTGAAATCTACGGCCCCGGGGTCTATATTTATCATATTTGCTTTCGGATCTATTATTTTCCACTTTTATTTTTAGATATATTGTTCCAAAAAACAAAAATACCTTGCTGCACTTTCTATTTGTATATTTTATTTCGCATTTTATCGAGATCTGTTTATCCAATCTATCACAATCTTATCGCGTCAACTTGATAATTTCTGGCGCCGTTACCCGAAGAAGGGATTGACAACCCCTTATATGCGTTGAGTTGCAAGTATTTGTTCTTTGTGTGTAGGTACCGTTTACATAGTGTTGCTTGGTTCTCCTACTGGATGGATACCTTGGTTTCATAACTGAGGGAAATACCTACCGTAGTTGTGCTACACCAACCCTTCCTCTTTGGGGAAATACCGATGTAGCTCAAGCGACATCAAAAGGAATTTCTGGCGCCGTTGCCGGGGAGACATCATCAACATCTATCAGGTTCCGAATCACAAATCTCATCTCCTTGCAATTTACATTATTTGCCATTTTCCTCTCATTTTCATCTCCCCCACTTCACAAAAAATTGTCGTTTTATTCATCCTCTTTTTTGTTCGTCGTTTTCTCGTCAGATCTATCTCTTTGTGTGTGATTTTGCTTGCTTTGTCGTTATAGCTAGCATGACTACCCCTCCTTTGCCACCTGATTTTGAAGTTTTATACTTCAAGTAGAAACACGGAGAAAATTTGAAAGATGCTTGGTATAGGCTAATGGAATCCTATCGCATTAGTAATCTAAAAGGGGATGCAAAGATTTTGCTTTGAAACTTTTATATAGTTCCAGCTTTGCATCATAGACAAATTTTGTATTTTGCCGCTAAAGGGAACTTTATTGAGCTTGATGCTAATACCGCTTATGAGATCCTAGAGGGGATTTTGGGAATTCCACCAACCAAAGAGGGGATTTCTTTTACCCAAGAAGGGGCTCAAATCTTAGACAAGTCGAGTGGTTTCCATAAACATTTGGTTGAGCTACAAAAATATAACGAACCTCTTAAACATATCGGTGGAAATCTCAATCGTATGAATACTTTGACTACTCTCCGCAATAATTATTTGGATATTTTAGATCTCAAGATGGTCTCTTTTCCGGAAAAATCTTGGGAAGCGTAAAGAGCCTCCCGGGTTTGAAAAAGCCCTTACAAAAGTTGCGAAAACTAAAGATGAAAATACTTAGATCTATGGATTATGCCTACCCAGGAGCATAAAATGACAACGCTGGTTGGGAGGTCACCCAATGAATAAATTCTATTTTTGCCTTTTTCTTTCTTTCTGGAGTGTTTGCACAATTATGGTACTGTTATGATTGTGTTTTCCATGTTTTAATTAGTGTTTGTGCCAAGTAAGGCCTTTGGGATTATATTTGGTGATAGTTGATTTGATCTTGTTGAAAAACAAAAACTTTTGCATCCAATAACATAATTGTTTAGATTTATCAAAGCGACGAAAAATTCTGAATTGTTTGTACAAGATTGATATACAAATCGTCTACATTTCCTAATTTTTCAGAATTTTTGGAGTTACAGAAGTATTTGAAGTTTTCAGATTGCTGCAGACTATTCTGTTTCTGACAGATTTTGTTTTCTTTGTGTTGTGTGCTTATTTTGATGAGTCTATGGTTTGTATTGGGGAGGGGGGGTATAAGCCATGGCAAAGTTATAATACAGTAGATATAATGCAAAAATAAAATATGAATTGGTTTGCAACGGTACTTAGAGTGGTGATTTGCTTTCTTATCCTAACGAATCTCATGAAGGTTTTGTTGTGTTTTGTGTGATTGAAGTTTTCAAGTTTTGGGTGAGATCACTGTAACACCTTGGATGTAACTTACCATATTTGTAACTCTGACTCTGCCATTTTCGGCCTTAAGTTATGAGATTCCCTTCGTGGTTGGGTTTTATCTTCGTTTTGCATTTTGTTCATGTCATGCATTTCATATCATGTTGTCATGTGCATCGCATTTGCATTCGTGTTCGTCTCATGCATCTGGGCATTTCCCCCGTTGTCCGTTTTGCAATCCGACACTCCCACATGCACCCGGCGCACCCCTCTTGTCTCTTTCCATTAGCGGGTGTTGAACGTTCTTGGAATGGACCAAGATTTGCGAAGTGGACTTGGTACACCACCGGTAGACCGCTTGCCAAATTTTGTTCCATTTGGAGTTCGTTTGATACTCCAACAGTTAACTGGCGAACCGCAAAGGCCTCGTGTGTGTTGCAGCGCACCATCCCTCCAAAACGGCCCAATAACCCATCCAAACCTCTTCCATGTCCTCCGTCATCGGATCACTATCGTGTGAGCGAAAACCACACCTCATTTGGACACTCCTACCTCCTCCTAGCTATAAATATGTGGACCCCACCCAATTTCCGGGTCCCAAAACCCTAAATTTCGTCCCCTCCGCCGCCGGACGTGTACGCACCCGCTGGACATGCCCGCGCCACCGCGCCCAGCCAATCTCCACCCGCCACATGGCACTCCCCGCCTCTAGTTGCTGCCGGCCTCCTCGGGCCCGAGGCAGGCCCGCCCGGCCCGCGCATCGCCGCCGCCCGTCCCGCGCGTGCTCAGCCGCCCGCGCTCGCCTGCTCCGGCCGCCGCCTCGCCGCCTGCCACATGCGCTGGCCTGCTCCGGCCGCCGCCTCGCCTGCTCCGATCGCCGCCTCGCTGCCCTCCGCCTCGCCGCGCCCTTCGCCGCCTCGCCTCGCCCGACGAGCTCCGGCGCTGCTCCGACGCTCCGGCCACCTTCTCCTCCGCCGGCCTCCTTCCCCCAACTCCGGCAAGAGCTCGGATCCGCCTCGGTTCGTGCACCCGGGGTCAAAGCCTAGATCCATTTAGAGGTTGTTTATTTTGCCTAAGTCTTTTTCTTTGCTATTTTTATGCCTCTGTTCATTGCCCTACTTTTGCATGCTCTTCATTGCATTCCATTGTAGCATGCTTGTTTGAGTTCATCTTGATGCCCAAATAATTGATGCAAGAGTGCTATAAATTGTTAATTGCTGCTACTTATCAGATTATGATGTGTTATCATTTTTGTCACATTTGATGTGTACATCATATGGGCATGAGCTCTACATGTGTTTTGAGCTATGCCATGCTATCTTTACAGGGGTGCTTGCTTTTTATTTTTGTGATCAATGTGATGACTAGCACAAGCATGCAAAGTATCCTTTGTGATATTGCTGTTTTCAGAGACTTAGGATTTTGCAAAGTCTTGTGCCTGCTGTTATTTTTATGCCATGTAAACATGATGCTACAGTGATATCCATGCTTGTTTTAAATATCATCAGTAAGGATGTTATAAACATATCGTTATGCTCTATCCATCCATGCCCCTGTTTGCAATTATGGAGTGACCTAGCACATCTTAATCTTGCTCTACTTTTGCTATAAAATGTTCCTGTCAGATTGTTTACATGTTAATCAATCTTGCCATGGTTGTTGTTTGTGATCCATGCATGATATGAACTTGCTCTTGCCATGGTTCGCTTCATGTACATGTTATCTTGCTGATGCTATGCTTGTTTTGTCATGCAATGCTTTGTGGTGAGTGATGTGAGCTCGCAAAGTTGCCCTTCATAATTCTGTTTATGCCATGCTCTGTTTTCTGCTAATTCTGAAACTGTTAATAAAACTTGCTATGTTTACATGAGTGCCATCATATCTTCTGTGCCTTTTTAGCTCATGATCAGTAAGGGACTTTTGTTCTATTCATTTTGTAGAAGCATGCCATGCCTTTGTGTGCTATGATATGTTCATGTAGCATGTTGTTTTAATGCTCTAAACATGGCTTCCTGATGTTATTTCTGGCATGTTAGTATTTTCACTAAGTCTGCGAAGCTGATATATTTGCACTTTTTCCATGCTTGTTTGAACCTGCTATTGTGTGAATTAGCCGTAGTTCAGTGTTCATGCTGAGTACATCACTTCCATATGCTTTGTTGCTATGTTGGAGTGTAGTAGCTTAGTTGCTTGTTGCATTCTAGATGACATTGTGATGTTAATCGCAAAATTGTGCCATTATTGTTTTGCTTGCCATTTGCAAACCGTGCCTCCGTTTCCGGTGATCTCTATATCGATTTTGACCAAAATCATCTCATCTTTCCAGCGGCACACTTGGTTTTCCAAGTTGATGCTTTGTTCATCCTTTTCCTTCCGGAGCATGCATATGCATTGCTTTTCACATCTCGCATATCATGCCATATATTGCATCATGTTGCTTGTGCATGGCACCGTAGTTGATTGGTGTTCCTTTGCTTATGTTCTTGCTTTGGGTAGAGCCGGGAGATGAGTACGTGATCAAGGAACCAGTTGAGTACGCTAACGAGGATCAAGCTTTTGTCAACTCTGAGAACTTTGTAGGCAACATGACCATACCCTCGAAATCACTTCTATCTTTGCTTGCTAGTTGTTCGCTCTATTGCTTTGACGCGATACCTACCACTTGCTATATCATGCCTCCCATATTTCCATGTCAAGCCCCTAACCCACCTTCCCTAGCAAACTGTTGTTTGGCTATGTTACCGCTTTTGCTCAGCCTCTCTTATAGCGTTGCTAGTTGCAGGTGAAGATGAAGTGTGTTCCTTGTTGGAACGTGGATATTGTTGGGATATCATTATTATATCTTGTTTACTTTAATGCATCTATATACTTGGTAAAGGGTGTAAGGCTCGGCCTTATGCCTGGTGTTTTGTTCCACTATTGCCGCCCTAGCTTCCGTCATATCGATGTTATGTTCCTTGATTTTGTGTTCGTTACACGGTTGGGTGATAATGGGAACCCCTTGAAAGTTCGCCTTGAATAAAACTCCTCTAGCAAGGTCCAAGCTTGGTTTTACCATTTGCCACCTAAGCCTTTTCCCTTGGGTTCCGCGGACTCAAGGGTCATCTTTATTTCAAACCCCTGGGCCTGTGCTCCTCTGAGTGTTGGTCCAAACTAGAGCACCGTGCGGGACTGTCCCTTGGAAACTTGGGTTATGATGGTACCTGTAGGCGTAGCTTATCCGGTGTGCCCTGAGAACGAGATATGTGCAACTCCTATCAGGATTTGTCAGCACAGTCCGGTGGTCTTGCTGGCCTTGTTTTACCATTGTCGAAATGTCTTGTAACCAGGATTCCGAGTCTGATCGGGTCTTCCTAGGAGAAGGAATATCCTTCGTTGACCATGAGAGCTTGTGATGGGCTAAGTTGGGACACCCTTGCAGGGTTTTGAACTTTCGAAAGCCGTGCCGCGGTTATGGGCAGATGGGAATTTGTTAATATCCAGTTGTAGAGAACTTGACACTTAACTTGATTAAAATGAATTAACTACGTGTAGACGTGATGGTCTCTTTTCGGCGGAGTCCGGGAAGAGAACACGGTCTCATGTTATGCTTGAACGTAAGTAGCTTCAGGATCACTTCTTGATCATTTCTAGCTTCTCGACCGTGCTTTGCTTCTCTTCTCGCTCTCTTTTGCGTATGTTAGCCACCATGTATGCTTAGTGCTTTGCTGCAGCTCCTCCTCACTACCCTTTCCTACCCTTAAGATTAAATAGTCTTGATCGCGAGGGTGTGAGATTGTTGAGTCCCCGTGACTCACAGATACTTCCAAACAGATGCAGGTGCCGATGATGACAGTGAAGGGGACGCTACCGAACTCAAGTGGGAGTTCGACGAGGATTCAAGCTGTTACTATGTTTCTTTTTCGGATGATCAGTAGAGGAGCTCAGTTGGGACGATCGGGGATCTAGCATTTGGGGTGGTGTTTCTTTATTTTGGTTCCGTAGTCGGACCTTGATTTTATTCTGGATGATGTATGATATATTTATGTATTGTGTGAAGTGGCGATTGTAAGCCGACTCTTTATCCATTCAGAGCACATCTTAATCTTGCTCTACTTTTGCTATAAAATGTTCCTGTCAGATTGTTTACATGTTAATCAATCTTGCCATGGTTGTTGTTTGTGATCCATGCATGATATGAACTTGCTCTTGCCATGGTTCGCTTCATGTACATGTTATCTTGCTGATGCTATGCTTGTTTTGTCATGCAATGCTTTGTGGTGAGTGATGTGAGCTCGCAAAGTTGCCCTTCATAATTCTGTTTATGCCATGCTCTGTTTTCTGCTAATTCTGAAACTGTTAATAAAACTTGCTATGTTTACATGAGTGCCATCATATCTTCTGTGCCTTTTTGG
Source organism: Triticum urartu (assembly GCF_056163025.1). NCBI lineage: Eukaryota > Viridiplantae > Streptophyta > Magnoliopsida > Poales > Poaceae > Triticum > Triticum urartu. Next base: position 361,720,633 of record NC_141874.1, on the reverse strand, counting down.
CTCATGATCAGTAAGGGACTTTTGTTCTATTCATTTTGTAGAAGCATGCCATACCTTTGTGTGCTATGATATGTTCATGTAGCATGTTGTTTTCTTGCTCTAAACATGGCTTCCTGATGTTATTTCTGGCATGTTAGTATTTTCACTAAGTCTGCGAAGCTGATATATTTGCACTTTTTCCATGCTTGTTTGAACCTGCTATTGTGTGAATTAGCCGTAGTTCAGTGTTCATGTTTTGTCAAGCATCCTGAGTACATCACTTCCATATGCTTTGTTGCTATGTTGGAGTGTAGTAGCTTAGTTGCTTGTTGCATTCTAGATGACATTGTGATGTTAATCGCAAAATTGTGCCATTATTGTTTTGCTTGCCATTTGCAAACCGTGCCTCCGTTTCCGGTGATCTCTATATCGATTTTGACCAAAATCATCTCATCTTTCCAGCGGCACACTTGGTTTTCCAAGTTGATGCTTTGTTCATCCTTTTCCTTCCGGAGCATGCATATGCATTGCTTTTCACATCTCGCATATCATGCCATATATTGCATCATGTTGCTTGTGCATGGCACCGTAGTTGATTGGTGTTCCTTTGCTTATGTTCTTGCTTTGGGTAGAGCCGGGAGATGAGTACGTGATCAAGGAACCAGTTGAGTACGCTAACGAGGATCAAGCTTTTGTCAACTCTGAGAACTTTGTAGGCAACATGACCATACCCTCGAAATCACTTCTATCTTTGCTTGCTAGTTGTTCGCTCTATTGCTTTGACGCGATACCTACCACTTGCTATATCATGCCTCCCATATTTCCATGTCAAGCCCCTAACCCACCTTCCCTAGCAAACTGTCGTTTGGCTATGTTACCGCTTTTGCTCAGCCTCTCTTATAGCGTTGCGACTTGCAGGTGAAGATGAAGTGTGTTCCTTGTTGGAACGTGGATATTGTTGGGATATCATTATTATATCTTGTTTACTTTAATGCATCTATATACTTGGTAAAGGGTGTAAGGCTCGGCCTTATGCCTGGTGTTTTGTTCCACTCTTGCCGCCCTAGCTTCCGTCATACCGATGTTATGTTCCTTGATTTTGTGTTCGTTACACGGTTGGGTGATAATGGGAACCCCTTGAAAGTTCGCCTTGAATAAAACTCCTCTAGCAAGGTCCAAGCTTGGTTTTACCATTTGCCACCTAAGCCTTTTCCCTTGGGTTCCGCGGACTCAAGGGTCATCTTTATCTCAAACCCCTGGGCCTGTGCTCCTCTGAGTGTTGGTCCAAACTAGAGCACCGTGCGGGATTGTCCCTTGGAAACTTGGGTTATGATGGTACCTGTAGGCGTAGCTTATCCAGTGTGCCCTGAGAACGAGATATGTGCAACTCCTATCAGGATTTGTCAGCACAGTCCGGTGGTCTTGCTGGCCTTGTTTTACCATTGTCGAAATGTCTTGTAACCAGGATTCCGAGTCTGATCGGGTCTTCCTAGGAGAAGGAATATCCTTCGTTGACCATGAGAGCTTGTGATGGGCTAAGTTGGGACACCCCTGCAGGGTTTTGAACTTTCGAAAGCCGTGCCGCGGTTATGGGCAGATGGGAATTTGTTAATATCCAGTTGTAGAGAACTTGACACTTAACTTGATTAAAATGAATTAACTACGTGTAGACGTGATGGTCTCTTTTCGGCGGAGTCCGGGAAGAGAACACGGTCTCGTGTTATGCTTGAACGTAAGTAGCTTCAGGATCACTTCTTGATCATTTCTAGCTTCTCGACCGTGCTTTGCTTCTCTTCTCGCTCTCTTTTGCGTATGTTAGCCACCATGTATGCTTAGTGCTTTGCTGCAGCTCCTCCTCACTACCCTTTCCTACCCTTAAGATTAAATAGTCTTGATCGCGAGGGTGTGAGATTGTTGAGTCCCCGTGACTCACAGATACTTCCAAACAGATGCAGGTGCCGATGATGACAGTGAAGGGGACGCTACCGAACTCAAGTGGGAGTTCGACGAGGATTCAAGCTGTTACTATGTTTCTTTTTCGGATGATCAGTAGAGGAGCTCAGTTGGGACGATCGGGGATCTAGCATTTGGGGTGGTGTTTCTTTATTTTGGTTCCGTAGTCGGACCTTGATTGTATTCTGGATGATGTATGATATATTTATGTATTGTGTGAAGTGGCGATTGTAAGCCGACTCTTTATCCCTTTCTTACTCAGTACATGGGATGTCTAAAGATTACCCCTCTTGCGACATGCCTACCATGCGGCTATGCCTCTAAGTCGTGCCCCGACACGTGGGAGATATAGCCGCATTGTGGGTGTTACAAGTTGGTAATTAGAGCATTCCCCGAGTTAGGAGCACCCTGCTTGATTGAATCGCTGACGTTGTTGAGTCTAGAACAAAATGTTTTGAGTCTTAGGATTATATATATCGGAGAGTAGGATTCTTTTTACTCCTCACTCCCTTTGTCGCTCTGGTGAGGCCTCCTGACATAGAGTTTTGACTCTTCTCTCCTCAAATTTCACGATCTTTTTAGGATCACGTGGGTATCTTGGAATCGTTCTGATGGTTTTGTGACGAGAACATTGTTCTTGGTGCCTCCTGACATTTATGGGTTGTGGCAGTGTCCCGGGGAGTTGAGCTCCGAGGTGTTGTCGTCACAATTTTATCGTTGCAGTTTTGGAATACCAGAGTTCACCAACATCGAAAATCTCTTTTATGCAGTTGTTGGTGAGATAACCTCGATGCCACCAAGTACCAGGGCGGGAGTTCGGGAGTATTGCCATAACTCGTATAACGGATGCTTTTCAAAGGTTGAGGTAGATGATTTCCGAAGGTTTCTTGGTTATGTGTTGAAGGATGGATACAACTGGATATAGGATTTGTTAGTTTTGGGTGAGATATTATGCTTCCCCTGTATCCCCAACACCTGATTGCATAACCAGAAAGTTTCAGGAGTTTCATAGGTGGGAATTCAAGTAGCTCTAGTATTTCTTCCCGCAGATATTTGGTTTGTGATTGGGTAATCCTTACCACTTATTTGTTCATATCTGTACCTTGTTTCTTTATTCATCTACCTTTATCTAAGTGGCTTCTCAACTTTATGGACGTGTGATGATTTACTTTGGAATTCATTCGTTCATCCTTGTTCGAATGTTAAGACTTTATGTTGCAATTTCGATCCATTGATTCAGCTTGACTATCTGTTTTTCAAGATGCTAACGGATGTCAACCTCTTCAGGATGGCTCCTCCAACGCGTCAGAATCCGGACCCTCCGCCACCACCTCCACCTCCGGAGGCATGGCAAGCTGTCATGGCAGCCACCAACGCCAACACTCAGATGCTTTTGCAACTCTTGCAAGAGCGCAACCAAGGGCAAGGAAACCAAGGAAATCAAGGCCAAGGAAACAATCAGCCTCAGCTTGCTACCCTCAACCAGTTCCTCGCAAACCAGCCAAAGTCCTTCAGCAACTGTGTCGAGGCCACAGACGCCGACGACTGGCTCGTGGATATCTGCAAACATTTTGAGTGTAGCAATGTCAAGCCTAAGAACTTTGTCAAGTTTGCTTCGTTTCAACTCAAGGATAAAGCTGCTGAGTGGTATCAACAATACAGAGATTCCAGAGGAGGTCGTGTGATTACCTGGGATGATTTCCGCCGAGACTTCAAAGCTCATCACATTCCAAAAAGTGTTGCTGAGAGCAAGCATGAGGAGTTCCGCAATCTCAAGCAAGGCAACATGTCCGTGTATCAATACAATATCCAGTTTCAAAAACTCGCTTGCTTCGCTAAACAAGATGTCCCTGATGAAAAGAGAATGATTTATCAATTCAGAGGTCGCCTCAGAGAAGATCTGCAATTAGCTCTCGTGCTTCTTGAGCCGACTAAGTTTGATGAATTCTACAACATGGCACTAAAGCAAGAAGCTTCTCAGCTCAAGTGTGAGGCATCTAAGAAGAGAGTCAGGGATGCAGTTCAATCTTCTTCTTCAACTCAAGTGGCAGCTAAGCAACAGAAGTTCTGGTTACCTCCTCCTCCTCCGTCTCGTCAGCCTTATCAGCATAAGAGCAAAGGTGGCAATGGATCTTCCCACCCACCAACCCAGGCTATCAGAACAAAGCTCAGTATCATACTCCAAGGTCAAGTGCTCCTTATCACCGGCCGCTCTCAGAGGTTACTTGCAACAAGTGTCAGCAGAAAGGGCACTATGCAAACAAATGCTTCAACCAAAGGCACCTTCCGTCTCCTCCTCCTGTGAGATCCGCCAGCAATGCAGTGGTCAAGCATAATCCCAAGCATGCTAAGGTCAACATGATGAACGCAGCTCAGGCAGAGGACTCTTCAGAAGTGATCATGGGTAACTTTCCAGTTAACTCTATTCATGCAAAAGTTCTTTTTGACACGGGTGCATCGCATTGTTTCATGTCAAGATCTTTTGTTTCAAAGCATGACTTCGTTTCGGAAATGTTGGGAAAACCCATGGGAGTGGTTTCTCCGGGCAAGTCTATGAGGGCTACCACGGTGATCCCGGATGTTTCCATCAAGATGGGAAACTATAAATTTCTGTCTTCTCCAATGGTTCTTGGTGACTCGGATATTGATCTAATTCTCGGCATGGACTGGATTTCTAGGCACAAGGCTCAACTTGATTGTGCTTCCAAACAAATTCAATTGACACACTCTTTTAAGGATGTGATTATCTATGCCGCTCGTGATGATACCATTCGACTATTTTCTCTCAATGAGAAGGGTGAGTTGAATGCCATCTCTCAGATTCCAGTCGTTTGTGAATATCAAGACGTCTTTCCAGAAGAGCTTCCAGGAATGCCTCCTCACTGGCCAGTTGAATTCGTTATCGATCTTGAGCCTGGCACGGAACCTGTTTGTAAACGTCCTTACAAGCTTGGACCAGAGGAGTTGAAGGAGTTGAAGAAACAACTCGATGAACAAGAGCGTATGGGTTTGATCAGACCGAGTTCATCTCCATGGGGTTGTGGTGTCCTTTTTGTCAAGAAGAAGGATGGAACGGAACGACTATGCATCGACTACCGCCCATTGAACAAGAAGACAATAAAGAACAAGTATCCACTTCCCAACATCAATGAGCTATTCGAGCAACTTAGAGGTGCCCAAGTTTTCTCCAAGCTTGACCTCCGTATGGGTTATCATCAGATTCGCATTCGTGAACAAGATATCCCCAAGACAGCATTCAGAACAAGCTATGGTTCTTATGAATATACTGTCATGTCTTTCGGCCTTGTCAATGCTCCTCCAACGTTCTCTCGCATCATTAACTTCATCTTCAACCCTTACACAAATGATTTCATCTTGGTGTATCTCGATGATATTTTGGTCTTTTCCAAGAATAAGGAGGATCATGCCAAGCATTTGAGATTGGTACTCGACAAACTTAGAGAACATCAATTCTATGTGAAGTTTTCCAAGTGTGAGTTCTGGCTTGACGAAGTTCTTTACCTTGGTAATATCATCTTCGCCAAAGGCATCGCTGTTAATCCTGACAAGGTGTCTGCAATTGTGAATTGGGAACCACCTCAGAATGTCAAGCAGCTCCGTAGTTTTCTTGGACTTGCAAGCTATTGTCGAATATTCGTTGAGAATTTCTCTAAGATTGCAAATCCTCTTTCCAACCTCCTCCAGAAGCATGTCAAGTATGTCTGTACGCCTGAGTGTGATGTTGCTTTCAACACCCTCAAAGAGAAGCTAGTCACAACTCCTGTCTTGACTCCTCCTGATGAATCCAAACCATTCGAAGTTTCCTGTGATGCCTCCCTACATGGTCTCGGTGCTATGTTAATGCAAGAGAAGAAAGTTGTGGCCTATACCTCTCGTCAGTTGAAGCCCAATGAAAGGAACTACCCCACTCATGATCTTGAGTTGGCGGCAGTTGTCCATGCATTATTAACATGGAGACATCTCTTGTTGGGAAGGAAAGTGGACATCTTCACAGATCATAAGAGCCTCAAGTACATCTTCACTCAACCCAACCTCAACCTTAGGCAAACTCGTTGGGTCGAAATGATTCAAGAATACAATCCGAGTATTAAATATACTCCAGGCAAGGACAATGTCATTGCAGATGCTTTGAGCAGGAAGGCTTACTGCAACAGCTTAATTCTCAAGCCCTTCCAACCGGACCTTTGTGAAGCTTTCCGCAAACGGAATCTCCAAGTTGTTCCTCAAGGTTTTCTTGCCAACCTCCAAGTCTCTCCTACTTTGGAAGATCAAATTCGTGAGGCACAACTTCTTGATTCCATGGTGAAGGTGAAAAATGGGATTACCAAGAGCCAACCCAAGTACAAGTGCTATCGCATTGATGACAAAGACACTCTATTCTTCGAGGATCGAATTGCGGTTCCTAAAGGCGATCTAAGGAAAGTCATTATGAACAAGGTACACAATTCCCTTCTATCCATTCATTGGGGTAGTACAAAGATGTACCATGACCTCAAGCAGTCGTATTGGTGGACTCGATGGAAATTGCTCAATTCATGAACGAATGTGATGTTTGCAGAAGGGTGAAAGCAGAACACCAACGGCCAGCTAGTCTCCACCAACCTCTTGCTATTCCAGAATGGAAGCTTCATCATATCGAGATGGACTTCATGACTGGATTTCCCAAGTCCAAACATGGAAATGATGCTATCTTTGTTGTCACCGACAAGCTTACTAAAGTGGCTCATTTCCTTCCAATCAAAGAATCTATCACAACAGCTCAGCTGGCAGAGCTATACACCTCCAAGATTGTCTCTTTGCATGGCATTCCCCAATTGATATCTTCAGATCATGGAAGCATCTTCACTTCTAAGTTCTGGGACTCCTTCCAAAAGGCCATGGGCACCAACATTCGCTTCAGCACAGCCTTCCATCCTCAAACTAGTGGCCAAGTCAAGCGAGTCAATAAAATCCTTGAATATATGCTTATGGCTTGTGTCATTTCCTTCGGTATGAAGTGGGAAGATTGTCTTCCATATGCCGAGTTCTCTTACAACAACAGTTTCCAAGCGAGTTCGGGTAAGGCCCCATTCGAGATTCTCTATGGCAGAAAGTGCCGTACTCCTCTCAATTGGTCAGAGACTGGTGAATGCCAACTTCTTGGCAACGAATTGATCACAGAGGCTGAAGAAATGTGCAAAGTCATCCGTGAAAATCTCAAAGTCGCGCAATCGCACCAGAAGAGTTACTATGATAGAAAGCACCGTGACTTGGCTTTCGAGATAGGAGACCATGTCTACCTCCGCGTCTCTCCAATGAAAGGCACTCGTTGCTTCAGTATCAAAGGGAAGCTTGCCCCTAGATACATGGGTCCTTTCAAGATCATTGGCAAAAGAGGCGATCTCTCCTATCAACTTGAGCTTCCGTCCAACTTCGCAAACGTGCATGATGTGTTTCATGTGTCACAGCTTCGCAAGTGCTTCAAGACTCCTGAGCGCACCATCAACTTCGAAGAGATTGATCACCAAGAAGATTTTTCTTACCATGAGCACCCCGTTGCTATTCTTGAAGAAACCGAGCGCAAGACTCGCAACAAGTCTATCAAATTCCTGAAAGTGAAGTGGTCTCACCATTCTGACTGAGAAGCCACCTGGGAATGCGAGGATCACCTTCGTTCTGAATATCTGGAGTTCTTTCAGTCCTAGATCTTGGGATGAGATCCTTTCGTAGTGGTGGAGTGTTGTAACATCCCAGATGTAACTTACCATATTTGTAACTCCGACTCTGCCATTTTCGTCCTTAAGTTATGAGATTCCCTTCGTGGTTGGGTTTTATCTTCATTTTGTATTTTTTTTCATGTCATGCATTTCGTATCATGTCATCATGTGCATCACATTTGCATTCACGTTCGTCTCATGCATCCGAGCATTTTCCCCATTGTCCACTTTGCAATCCGACACTCCCACATGCACCCGGCGCACCCCTCTTGTCTCTTTTCGTGAGCGGGTGTTGAACGTTCTCGAAATGGACCAAGATTTGCCAAGTGGCCTTGGTACACCACCGGTAGACCGCCTGTCAAATTTCATTCCATTTGGAGTCCGTTTGATACTCCAACAGTTAACCGGGGAACCGCAAAGGCCTCGTGTGTGTTGCAGCCCAACACCCCTCCAAAACGGCCCAATAACCCATCCAAACCTCTTCCATCTCCTCCGTCGTCGGATCACGATCCTGTGGGCGAAAACTACACCTCATTTGGACACTCCTACCTCTTCCTAGCTATAAATATGTGCACCCCGTCCAATTTCCGGGTCCCGAAACCCTAAATTTCGTCCCCTCCGCCGTCGGACGTGTCCGCACCCGCCGGACACGCCCGCGCCACCGCGCCCGGCCAATCTCCACCTGCCACGTGGCACTCCCCGCCTCTAGTTACCGTCGGCCTGCTCGGGCCCGAGATAGGCCCGCCCGGCCCGCGCATCAACGCCGCCCGTCCCGCGCGTGCTCTACCGCCCACGCTCGCCTGCTCCGCCCGCCGCCTCGCCGCCCGCCGCACGCGCTCGCCTGCTCCGGCCGCCGCCTCGCCGCCCTCTGCTGCCTCGCCGCGCCCTCCACCGCCTCGCCTCGCCCGACGAGCTTCGGCGCCGCCCCGACGCTCCGGCCACCTTCTCCTCCGCCGGCCTCCTTCCCCCAACTCCGGCCAGCCGCAACTTCGGTGAGAGCTCGGATCCACCTCGGTTCGTGCGCCCGAGGTCAAACCCTAGATCCATTCGGAGGTTGTTTATTTTGCCTAAGTCTTTTTCTCTGTTAATTTTTATGCCTCTGTTCATTTCCCCATAACTCCATGACCGTAGTTCCGTTTCATGCATATGAGATATCGAAATGTTCATTGGGAGATGCTCTTCATTTCATTCCATTCCATCGTGGCATGTTTTTTTAGTTCATCTTGATTCCAAAATCATTGATGCAAGAGTTATATAAATTGTTAACTGCTGCTACTTATCAGATTATGATGTTTTATCATCTTTGTCACATTTGATGTGTGCATCATATGGGCATGAGCTCTACATGTGTTTTGAGCTATGCCATGCTATCTTTACAGGGGTGCTTGATTTGTATTTTTGTGATCAATGTGGTGACTAGAACAAGCATGCAAAGTAGCCTTCGTGATATTGCTGTTTTCAGAGACTTGGGATTTTGCTAAGTCTTGTGTCTGATGTTATTTTTATGCCATGTAAACATGATGCTACAGTGAGATCCATGCTTGTTTTATGTATCTTCAGTAAGTATGTTTTGAACATATGGTTATGCCCTATCCATCCATGCCCGTGTTTGCAATTATGGAGTGACCTAGCATGTCTTAATATTGCTCTACTTTTGCTATAAAATGTTCCTGGCAGATTGTTTACATGTTAACCAATCTTGCCATGGTTGTTATTAGTGATCCATGCATTCTATGAACTTTCTCTTGCCATGGTTAGCTTGATGTACATGTCATCTTGCTGATGATATGATTGTTTTGTCATGAAATGCTTTGTGGTGAGTGATTTGATCTCGCAAAGTTGCCTTCACAATTCTATTTATGCCATGCTCTGTTTCTGCTAAGTCTGAAACTGTTAATAAAACTTGCTATGTTTACATGAGTGCCATCATATCTTCTGTGCCTTTTTGTCTCATGATCAGTAAGGGACTTTTGTTCTATGCATTTATTAGAATTATGCCATGCCTTTTTTTGCTATGATATGTTCCTGTAGCATGTTGTTTGCTTGCTCTAAACATGGCTTCCTGATGTTATTTCTGGCATGTTAGTATTTTCCTGTGAAGCTGATATGTTTTGCACTTTTGCCATGCTTGTTTGAACCTGCTCTTGTGTGATTTAGCCGTAGTTCACTGTTCATGTTTTGTCAAGCATCTTGAGTACATCACTTCCATATGCTTTGTTGCTATGTTGGAGTGCAGTAACTTAGTTTCTTGTTGCATTCTAGATGGCATCGTGTTGTTAATCACAGAATTGTGCCATTATTGTTTTGCTTGCCATTTGCAAACCGTGCCTCCATTTCCGGTGATCTATATATCGATTTCGACCGAAATCATCTCATCTTTACAGCGGCACACTTGGTTTGCCAAGTTGATGCCTTGTTCATCCTTTTCCTTCCAGAGCATGCATATGCATTGCTTTTCACATCTCGCATATCATGCCATATATTGCATCATGTTGCTTGTGCGTTGCACCGTGGTTGATTGGTGTTCCTTTGCTTTTGTTCTTGCTTTGGGTAGAGCCAGGAGACGAGTACGTGATCGAGGAACCTGTTGAGTACGCTAACAAGGATCAAGCTTTCGTCAACTCTGAGAACTTTGCAGGCAAGATGACCATACCCTTGAAATCACTTCTATCTTTGCTTGCTAGTTGTTTGCTCTATTGCATTGCCGGGATACCTACCACTTTCTATATCATGCCTCCCATATTGCCATGTCAAGCCCCTAACCCACCTTCCCCAGCAAACTGTTGTTTGGCTATGTTACCGCTTTTGCTCAGCCGCTCTTATAGCGTTGCTAGTTGTAGGTGAAGATGAAGTTTGTTCCTTGTTGGAACATGGATATTGTTGGGATATCATTATTATATCTTGTTTACTTTAATGCATCTATATACTTGGTAAAGGGTGGAAGGCTCGGCCTTATGCCTGGTGTTTTGTTCCACTCTTGCCGCCCTAGTTTCCGTCATACCGGTGTTATGTTCCTTGATTTTGGGTTCCTTACGCGGTTGGGTGATAATGGGAACCCCTTGACAGTTCGCCTTGAATAAAACTCCTACAGCAAGGCCCAACCTTAGTTTTACCATTTGCCACCTAAGCCTTTTCCCTTGGGTTCCGCGGACTCAAGGGTCATCTTTATTTTCAACCCCCGGGCCAGTGCTCCTCTGAGTGTTGGTCCAAACTAGAGCACCGTGCGGGACCGTCCCTTGGCAACTTGGGTTATGTTGGTACTTGTACGCTTAGCTTATCCGGTGTGCCCTAAGAACGAGATATGTGCAGCTCCGATCGGGATTTTTCGGCACAGTCGGGTGGTCTTGCTGGCCTTGTTTTACGATTGTTGAAATGTCTTGTAACCGAGATTCCGAGTCTGATCGAGTCTTCTTGGGAGAAGGAATATCCTTCATTGACCGTGAGAGCTTGTGATGGTCTAAGTTGGGACACCCCTACAGGGTTTTGAACTTTCGAAAGCCGTGCCTGCGGTTATGGGCAGATGGGAATTTGTTAATATCCGGTTGTAGAGAACTTGACACTTAACTTGATTAAAATGAATCAACTGTGTGTGTAGACGTGATGGTCTCTTTTCGGCGGAGTCCGGGAAGAGAACACGGTCTCATGTTATAGTTGAACGTCAGTAGCTTCAGGATCACTTCTTGATCATTTATAGCTTCTCGACCGTGCTTTTCTTCTCTTCTCGCTCTCTTTTGCGTATGTTAGCCACCATATATGCTTAGTGCTTTGCTGAAGCTCCACCTCACTACCCTTTCCTACCCTTAAGCTTAAATAGTCTTGATCACGAGGGTGTGAGATTGCTCAGTCCCCGTGAGTCACAAATACTTCCAAACAGATGCATGTGCCGATGATGACAGTGCAGGGGACACTACCGAACTCAAGTGGGAGTTCGATGAGGATTCAGGCCATTACTATGTTTCTTTTCCGGATGATCAGTAGAGGAGCCCAGTTGGGACAATCGGGGATCTAGCATTTGGGGTTGTCTTTCTTTATTTTGGTTCCATAGTCGGACCTTGATTGTATTCTGGATGATATATGATATATTTATGTATTGTGTGAAGTGGCGATTGTAAGCCGACTCTTTATCCCTTTGTTATTCAGTACATGGGATGTGTAAAGATTACCCCTCTTGTGACATGCCTACCATGCGGCTATGCCTCTAAGTCGTGCCCCGACACGTGGGAGATATAGCCGCATTGTGGGTGTTACAATCATGATGGATGAAGGAATAAGGAGTAAGAAGCGCCTAAGCTTTGGGATGCCCCATGGCAGCCCAAGTTATTATCCAAAGAGAAACAAGCAACTAAGCTTGGGGATGCCCCAGAAGGCATCCCCTCTTTCTTCTAATGACCATTGGTATTTTACTTGGAGCTATATTTTTATTCATGACATATCATGAGTTTTGCTTGGAGCATCTTGTATTATATGAGTCTTTGCTTGTTTTTCTTTTTGTTTTGTATCAACTACTTTCTGAACACACCTATTTGAGAGAGCCAAGATTATGCTATTATTTGTTAGAATTGCTCTCTATACTTCACTTAATTTTTTTGAGCTATGGAATTGCTCTAGCGCTTCACTTATATCTTTTTGAGCATTGTGTGCTTTAATATTTTTGAAGAAATGCTCTCATGCTTCACTTAGATTTATTTGAGAGTTCGTGAATTTTTGAAGAAATTCTCTCGTGCTTCACTTATATTATTTTGAGAGACAAAAAATTTTATGCTCATGTTCTTCACTTAAATTAGTTTGAGCTATCAAAAGCAACATATGAAATTAGTCCCAATTTGATAGATATTCAAGAGGGATATAATAAAAACTTTCATGAATATCATTGGACAAAATAAACTTGATTCTTTGTAATAGTTTTGCGAAATGATGATAATGATATGTGAATCATGTTGGTGAGTAATTATGCTTTAGTAAGAATATTGGTGTTAAGGTTAGTGAGTCCCTATGCAAGCACAAAAGTCAATAGTTATGTAATGAAATTACATCCTACTTGCGGTGCATTATTCGGTGTTAGTTATGCTTAATGCTTGCTTATGTGATTTTTCGTTTCTTGGTTGGATGTTTCTCAATCTATTTGCTAGCCTTCATTTGTACTAAGTAGAAATACTACTTGTGCATCCAAAATCCTTAAGCCCAGTTTTGCCATATGAGTCCACCATACCTACCTATATGCGGTATTCCCATGCCGTTCTAAGTAAATTTGTATGTGCCATCTATAATTTTCAAAATAAATTTCCTTTTTGTGTGCTTTTACCGCTCATGAAGTGGAAGGGGGTGGCCAATATTTTACATGCTAGATGTGTTATTCTCAAGATGAGTGTTTATTCACTTGTCATTCCACGAGACTACAGCGGTAATAGGGATGCCCATTCTCGAAATGAAAAAGAAATTTACTTTATGTTGTCAAATAATAAATTCCTTATAAAGTGTTGCTATGGAAGGCACCCGTGGATACAGCTAGCCATGGATTGTGAAAGAATGGTGGAAAAATGAATACACTTTATTTCCTGTTGGGAACCGCCAATGATATATCTAGCATGGAAAGTGTTGGGAATTACTCAGTCGTTTTCGTTGACGGTAAAAGTATGCCTCTCAAAAATTGTGTCTCTCAATTTAAGCTTTGAGCTCTTGTACCTCTACAAATCCCTACTTCCCTCTGCGAAGGGCCTTTACTCCATCTTCTCTTATAAAGCACCAGCTGAGGGGCACTATGATCGTACTTGAGCATTGGGTGTAGCTAATATGCGAGGGTGCTTCATGAATGGATCAATGATTGAGCATGATGGGCTAGGGATGACTTGCTTTAGTGTTGATATTTTGAAAAACATGGTTGCTTTTTGATATGCTTGATTATTGAAATCTTCATGTGAAAACTAGACTATTGCTTTGAACCATATAAAAGTCCAAATGTCCATGCTACAAAAGAAAAGACTATGTGATGAACATGTTAGAAAACATTCCACATCAAAAATTCTGTTTTTATCATTTACCTACTCGAGGACGAGTAGGAATAAAGCTTGGTGATGCTGATACGTCTCCAACGTATCTATAATTTTTGCTTGTTCTATGTTGTTATATTATCATCCTTGGTTGTATTACAATCATTTTATAGCAACTTTATATCATTTTTTGGACTAACTTTTTGACCTGGTGCCTAGTGCGAGTTGCTGTTTTTGTCTTGTTTTTTACTTCGCAAAAAGTCAATGCCAAACAGAGCCCAAACGCAGCGAAACTTTTTGGTGATTTTTTTGGACCAGAAGACACACGATGGGCCAAAGAAGTACCAAAGGGGTGCCCCGAGGGGGGCACAACCCACCTGGGCATGCCTGGGGGCCCAGGCGCACCCTGGTGGGTTGTGCCCACCTTAGTGGCCTCCCGCATCGCCTCTTTGCCCTATAGATCCCCAAATATTCTAAAAACCCTAGGTGAGTCGACGAAACACAATTCCAGCTGCCGCAAGTTCCAGAACCACGAGATCCAATCTAGACACCATCACGGAGGGGTTCATCATCCTCATTGATGCCTCTCCAATGATGCATGAGTAGTTCATCATAAACCTCCAGGTTCGTATGCAGTAGCTAGATGGCTTCCTCTCTCTCTCTCTCTTGATTCTCAATACAATGGTCTCTTAGAGATCTATTTGATGTAACTCTTTTTGCAGTGTGTTTGTTGGGATCCGATGAACTTTGAGTTTATGATCAGATCTATATATCCATGATAGTTATTTGAGTTTTTGATCTCTTATATGCGTGATTATTTATAGCCTCGTATTTCTTCTTCAAATCTTTGGTTTAGTTAGGCCAACTAGATCGATTTTTCTTGCCATGGGAAGAGGTGCTTTGTGATGGGTTCGATCGTGCGGTGTTCTTTCCCAGTGACAGAAGGGGCAGCAAGACACGTATGTATTGTTGCTAGTAAGGATAACAAGATGGGGCTATTCCTAAATGAATTGATCTCATCGACATCATGTCATCATTATCATTGCATTACTTCATTTCTCCATGAACTCAATACACTAGATGCATGCTTGATAGCGGTCGATGTGTGGAGTAATAGTAGTAGATGCAGGCAGGAGTCGGTCTACTAATCTTGGATGTGATGCATATATATTGATCATTGCTTGGATATTGTCATAATTATTTGAGGTTTTATCAATTGCCCAACAGTAATTTCTTTACCCACCGTGTGCTATTTTCTTGAGAGAAGCCACTAGTGAAATCTACGGCCCCGGGTCTATTCTTTATCATATTTGCCTTCCGATCTATTATTTCCCACTTTTATTTTCAAGTCTATTATTCAAAAAACCCAAAAATACCTTGTTGCACTTTTTATTTGCATATTCTATTTTGGTTTTAACGAGATCTATTTATCCAATCTATCACAATTTTATCACGTCAACTTGACAATTTCTAGCGCCGTTACCCGAAGAAGGGATTGACAACCCCTTATACGTGTCGGGTTGCAAGTATTTGTTCTTTGTGTGCAGGTACCGTTTACATAGTGTTGCTTGGTTGTCCAACTGGATTGATAACTTGGTTTCATAACTGAGGGAAATACCTACCGTAGCTGTGCTGCATCATCCCTTCCTCTGTTGGGAAATATCGACGTAGTTCAAGCGACATTAGCTCTCTCAAAGTGGAGTAATAGTAGTAGATGCAGGCAGGAGTCAATCTAATTGTCACAGACATAATGCCTATATACATGATCATTGCCATGAATAACATCGTAACTATGCGCTTTTTCTATCAATTGCCCAATAGTAATCTGTCTACCCAGCTGTCGTGGGAAACCATGACCACCTATGGGGCCATGAGCCCCTTGTGGTTTGGCAAGGGGGATGAGCACATTGCACAAAGAGCTGAGAACGTTGCACAACACGACAGAGATCACACAGGCAGTTTTACCCAGGTTCAGGCCGCCGAGAGGCATAAAACCCTACCCCTGCTTTGGTGGATTGATGGTGGATTGTGGTGGAAACGCAGCGCTCTAGCCCGACAGGGTTGCCTCGGGGCAAGGGCAGCTACGCGCGTATGAGTGTACAAGGGTACGGATCCTTTCTACGGTTGCCACGAGCCTCCTTTTATAGATCAAGGGGTCACCACAATGGAAAATCAGTCATTGTGTACTGATTAGATAGCAAATAGTGCTATCATACCTAACTTTGTAGACAGGGAAGAGCCCATTAAATGCGCCGCTTAGTATCACATCATGGCATGCCCGGCAAGCCTCGCCGGGCTGTTCGGCCACCTTCTCTCCTTCCTGCATGACACGTCTTAGGACAGGTGTCATTTGGAGGTGATTTCCATAGGAAGTGGCTGCCATGTGGCAAGAAACAACCACTTATTCACTTGGGGGCTTGACACCACACCGATCGATGACTTGCGTCACTATGAGGTGGAGCGGTGAAGCCTTGGCGGGGTAGTTTGCCTTCGTAGGGCCCGACAGGCCTGCCAGGACGGTCTTGAGGCTTGTCTTCGGGGTAACCTTGACCTCGCCAGGCTCGCTTGCCCGGCAAGGGAGGTTTTCCCTTGGTGGTATCTTGCTCCATTGGTTTGACTTTCTCTTCTTGATCCGCACTCTGATTCTTCAAAGAGCTGATCTCTTCTGCTTGGTTTGGTCTTGGATGTTACAACCTTGCTCTTAGGTCTGTGCACGGTCTCGGAAATAGATCCAGTGTTTTTTGCACCGATAGGAGCCCACGGGCTTGGCCCAAATGCGCTGCCGGGCGTCGTCGAGGTAGGTGCTACCTCTTGAGCACTTGCGTTGGTTTCCCTTGAAGAGCAAAGGGTGATGCAGCAAAGTAGCGTAAGTATTTCCCTCAGTTTTTGAGAACCAAGGTATCAATATAGTAGGAGGCCACGCACGAGTCCCTCGCACCTACACAAACAAATAAATCCTCGCAACCAACGCGATAAGGGTTTGTCAATCCCTACACGGTCACTTACGAGAGTGAGATCTGATAGATATGATAAGATAATATTTTTCTTATTTTTAGGGTAAAGATGCAAAGTAAAATAAAAGGCAATAAAAATAACTAAGTATTGGAAGATTAATATGATGGAAAATAGACCCGGGGGCCATAAGGTTTCACTAGTGGCTTCTCTAGGTATGATCATGTATATAGGCATCACGTCCGAGACAAGTAGTTATGATAATATCTAGGTATGATCATGTATATAGGCAATGACAGAATTGACAGAATTGAGCATAGTTATGATAATATCTAGGTATGATCATGTATATAGGCATCACGTCCGAGACAAGTAGACCGACTCCTACCTGCATCTACTACTATTACTCCACACATCGACCGCTATCCAGCATGCATCTAGAGTATTAAGTTCATAAGAACAGAGTAAGGCTTTAAGCAAGATGACATGATGTAGAGGGATAAACTCATGCAATATGAAATAAACCCCATCTTGTTATCCTCGATGGCAACAATACAATATGTGCCTTTCTGCCCCTACTGTCACTGGGAAAGGACACCGCAAGATTGAACCCAAAGCTAAGCACTTCTCCCATTACAAGAACGATCAATCTAGTAGGCCAAACCAAACTGATAATTCGAAGAGACTTGCAAATATAACCAATCATACATAAAAGAATTCAAAGAAGATTCAAATATTGTTCATAGATAAACTTGATCATAAACCCACAATTCATCGGTCTCAACAAACACACCGCAAAAATAAGATTACATTGAATAGATCTCCACAAGAGAGGGGGAGAACTTTGTATTGAGATCCAAAAAGAGAGAAGAAGCCATCTAGCTAATAACTATGGACCGTAGGTCTGAAGTAAACTACTCACACTTCATCGGAGATGTTATGGTGTTGATGTAGAAGCCCTCCGTGATCGATGACCCCTCCGGCGGAGCTCCGGAACAGGCCCCAAGATGGGATCTCGTGGATATAGAAAGTTACGGCGGTGGAATTAGTGTTTTGGCTCCGAATCTGGTAGTTTGGGGGTACGTAGGTATATATAGGAGGAAGGAGTACATCGGTGCAGCAATAGGGGGCCCACGAGGGTGGAGGGTGCGCCTAGGGGGGGGGTAGGCGCGCCCCCTACCTCGTGCCATCCTCGTTGATTGCTTGACGTAGGGTTCAAGTCCCCTGGATCATGTTCGTTCCGAAAATCATGTTCCCGAATGTTTCATTCCGTTTGGATTCCGTTTGATATTCTTTTTCTGCGAAACCCTAAAATAGGCAAAAAACAGCAATTCTGGGTTGGGCCTCCGGTTAATAGGTTAGTCCCAAAAATAATATAAAGGTGTATAATAAAGCCCAAAAATGTCCAAAACAGAATATAATATAGCATGGAACAATAAAAAATTATAGATACGTTGGAGACGTATCAAGCATCCCCAAGCTTAATTCCTGCTCGTCCTCGAGTAGGTAAATGATAAAAATAGAATTTTTGATGTGGAATGCTACTTGGCATAATTTCAATGTAATTCTTCTTAATTGTGGTATGAATATTCAGATCCGTAAGATTCAAGACAAAAGTTCAATATTAACATAGAAATAATAATACTTCAAGCATACTAACTAAGCAATTATGTCTCTTCAAAATAACATGGCCAAAGAAAGTTATCCCTACAAAATCATATAGTCTGGCTATGCTCTATCTTCACCACACAAAGTATTTAAATCATGCACAACCCCGATGACAAGCCAAGTAATTGTTTCATACTTTTGGTGTTCTTAAACTTTTTCAATATTCACGCAATACATGAGCGTGAGCCATGGACATAGCAACTTAGGTTTAATAGAATGGTGGTTGTGGAGGAGACAAAAAGGGGGAAGATAGTCTCACATCAACTATGGAGATGCCCATCAATAGATATCAATGTGAGTGAGTAGGGATCGCCATGCAACAGATGCACTAGAGCTATAAGTATATGAAAGCTCAACGAAAAGAACTAACTGGGTGTGCATCCAACTCGCTTTCTATGAAGACCTAGGGTATTTTGAGGAAGCCCATCATTGGAATATACAAGCCAAGTTCTATAATGAAAAATTCCCAGTAGTATATGAAAGTGATAACATAGGAGACTCTCTACCATGAAGATCATGGTGCTACTTTGAAGCACAAGTGTGGTAAAAGGATACTAGCATTGTCCCTTCTCCCTTTTTCTCTCATATTTTTTTTATTTGGGCCTTTTCCTTTTTCATGGCCTCTTTTTTTTATATTTTTCGTCCAGAGTCTCATCCCGACTTGTGGGGGAATCATAGTCTCCATCATCCTTTCCTCACTTGGGATAATGCTCTAAAAATGATGATCATCACACTTTTATTTACTTACAACTCAATACTTAGAACAAAATATGATTCTATGTGAATGCCTTCGGCGGTGTACCAGGATATGCAATGAATCAAGAGTGACATGTATGAAATAATTATGAACGACGGCTTTGCCACAAATACAATGTCAACTACATGATCATGCAAAGCAATATGACAACGATGGAGTGTGTCATAGTAAATAGAATGGTGGAAAGTTGCATGGTAATATATCTCGGAATGGCTATGGAAATGCCAGGATAGTTAGGTATGGTGGCTGTTTTGAGGAAGGTATATATGGTGGGTGTATGATACCGGCAAAAGGTGTGCGGTATTAGAGAGGCTAGCAATGGTGGAAGGAAGAAAAGTGTGTATGATCAATGGACTCAACCTTAGTCATAAAGAACTCATATACTTATTGCAAAAATATACAAGTTATCAAAGCAAAGTGTTACGCGCATGCTCCTAGGGGGATAGATTGGTAGGAAAAGACCATCGCTCGTCCTCGACCGCCACTCGTAAGGAATACATTCAATAAATAAATCATGCTCCGACTTCATCACATAACGGTTCACCATACGTGCATGCTACGGGAATCACAAACTTTTACACAAGTATTTCTCAAATTCACAACTACTCGACTAGCATGACTCTAATATCACCATCTCCATATCTCAAAACAATTATCAAGTATCAAACTTCTCATAGTATTCAACACACTCATAAGAAAATTTTATTAATCTTGAATGCATATCATAATTAAAGCAAATTACCATGCTATTTTGTAGGACTCTCAAAATAATCTAAGTGAAGCATGAGAGAACAATAGTTTCTATAAAACAAATCCACCGACGTGCTCTAAAAGATATAAGTGAAGCACTAGAGCAAAAACTATATAACTCAAAAGATATAAGTGAAGCACATAGAGTATTCTAACAATTTCTGAATCATGTGTGTCTCTCTCAAAATGTGTGTACAGCAAGGATGATTGTGGAAAACTAACAAATAAGGACTCAAATCATACAAGACGCTCCAAGCAAAACACATATCATGTGGTGAATAAAAATATAGCTCCAAGAAAGTTACCGATGGAAGTAGACGAAAGAGGGGATGCCTTCCGGGGCATCCCCAAGCTTTGGCTTTTAGGTGTCCTTAGATTGTCTTGGGGGTGCCATGGGCATCCCCAAGCTTAGGCTCTTGCCACTCCTTGTTACATAATCCATCAAATCTTTACCCAAAACTTGAAAACTTCACAACACAAAACTTAAAGTAGAAAATCTGGTGAGCTCCGTTAGTGAAACAAAACAAAACACCACTTTAAGGTACTGTAATGAACTCATTCTTTATTTATATTGGTGTTAAACCTACTGTATTCCAACTTATCTATGGTTTATAAACTATTTTACTAGCCATAGATTCATCAAAATAAGCAAACAACACACAAAAACAGAATCTGTCAAAAACAGAACAGTCTGTAGTAATTTGTAGCTAACGCAAGATCTGGAACTCCAAAAATTCTAAAATAAATTTCTGGACGTGAGAAATTTATCTATTAATCATCTGCAAAAATAATTAACTAAATAACACTTTCCAAAAAAATGGCAGCAATTCTTGTTAGCGCTAAAGTTTCTGTTTTTTACAGCAAGATTAAAAAGACTTTCCCCAAGTCTTCCCAACGGTTCTACTTGGCACAAACACTAATTAAACACAAAAAACACAACCAAAACAGAGGCTAGGTAAATTATTTATTACTAAACAGGAGCAAAAATAAAGGAACAAAAATAAAATTGGGTTGCCTCCTAACAACCGCTATCGTTTAACGCCCCTAGCTAGGCATAAAAGCAAGGATAGATCTAGGTATCTTTAGTTGGTAGTTCTTTAATGAGACATCTATCACCTTGAGGAGTTTCTTCCCTTTTATCAATAATCAAACTTCTAGGCACAATATCGAAAAAAATCATTATTAGGAAATGGTTTCTTAATGATAGCAAAAAGATTAGGATGAATACATATAGGTTTGAGATCCGCCGTTTCTTTGCTAGAGGATTCACCCTTATTTTTAGGAACATACATAAGCTTGGCAATTTTACTTGGAGGACTTGGAGTATACTTTACGGAAGAAAAAGCGGTTCCCAAGTTGGTAATGATACCCTCAAGTTTATCGATTCTAGTGGAATCATGATTTATTCTTTCATTAACTATGGGTTCCTTCTCCTTAATATTTTTCAAAGTGACTCCTACTTTAGATCCATATTGAGTAATTTGGTTGTGGGTCTTTTTATCAAAAATTTCAGTTAACTCTATGGTAGCAACTTTATTTTCAATAATTTCAAGTTTTTGCATTACATGCTCCAAAGTTAACATAGTTCCATTAACCAAAAGAGGGGGTGCGCCAAATAAATCTATCATAGCATTGTAGGAATCAAAAGTGTGGCTACCCAAGAAGTTCCCTCCGGTAATGGTATCAAGGACATATTTGTGCCAAGGAATAGCACCTACATAAAAATTGCGAAGAAGAATAGAAGTAGATTGCTTCCTGGTAGATCTATTTTGAGCATTGCAAATTCTATACCAAGCGTCTTTTAGGTTTTCTCCTTCCCTTTGCTTGAAATTAAGAATTTCATTTTCGGGAGACAACAGAGAAGATAAGGGATTGGCCATAATGACAAGCAAGCAACACAACACACGAGCAAACAAGAGATGGGCAAAAAGAGGCAAACGGAGAAAGAGAGGAAGGATGGAGAGAGAGAGGGCGAATAAAACGGGAAGGGTGAAGTGGGGGAGAGGAAAATGAGAGACAAATGGAAAATAATGTAATGTGGGAGATAAGGGTTTGTGATGGGTACTTGGTGTGTTGACTTTTGCATAGACCTTCCCGGCAACGGCGTCAGAAATCCTTCTTGCTACCTCTTGAGCACTTGCGTTGGTTTTCCCTTGAAGAGGAAAGGGTGATGCAACAAAGTAGCGTAAGTATTTCCCTCAGTTTTTGAGAACCAAGATATTAATCCAGTAGAAGGCCACGCACGAGTCTCTCACACCTACACAAACAAATAAATCGTCGCAACCAACGCGATAAGGGGTTGTCAATCCCTACACGGTCACTTATGAGAGTGAGATCTGATAGATATGATAAGATAATATTTTTGGTAATTTTATGATAAAGATGCAAAGTAAAATAAAAGGCAATAAAAATAACTAAATATTGGAAGATTAATATGATGGAAAATAGACCCTGCGGCCATAGGTTTCACTAGTGGCTTCTCTCAAGAGCATAAGTATTCACGGTGGGTAAACAAATTACTGTTGAGCAATTGATAGAATTGAGCATAGTTATGATAATATCTAGGTATGATCATGTATGTAGGCATCACGTCCGAGACAAGTAGACCGACTCCTGCCTGCATCTACTACTATCACTCCACACATCGACCGCTATCCAGCATGCATCTAGAGTATTAAGTTCATAAGAATAGAGTAATGCTTTAAGTAAGGTGACATGATGTAGAGGGATAAACTCGTGCAATATGAAATAAACCCCATCTTGTTATCCTCGATGGCAACAATACAATACGTGCCTTGTGCCCCTAGTGTCACTGGGAAAGGACACCGCAAGATTGAACCCAAAGCTAAACACTTCTCCCATTGCAAGAAAGATCAATCTAGTAGGCCAAACCAAACTGATAATTCAAAGAGACTTGCAAAGATAACCAGTCATACATAAAAGAATTCAGAGAAGATTCAAATATTATTCATAGATAAACTTGATCATAAACCCACAATTCATCGGTCTCAGCAAACACACCGCAAAAAGAAGATTACATCGAATAGATCTCCACAAGAGAGGGAGAGACCTTTGTATTGAGATCCAAAAAGAGAGAAGAAGCCATCTAGCTAATAACTATGGACTCGTAGGTCTGAAGTAAACTACTCACACTTCATCGGAGAGACTATGGTGTTGATGTAGAAGCCCTCCGTGATCAATGCCCCCTCCGACGGAGCTCTGGAACAGGCCCCAAGATGGGATCTCGTGGATACAGAAAGTTACGGCGGTGGAATTAGGGTTTTGGCTCCATATCTGGTAGTTTGGGGGTACGTAGGTATATATAGGAGGAAGGAGTACATCGGTGGAGCAACATGGCGCCCATGAGGGTGGAGGTCGCGCCTCGGGGGGGGGGGGGGGGGGTAGGCGCGCCCCTACCTCGTGCATTCCTCGTTGATTGCTTGACGTAGGGTCCAAGTCCCCTGGATCATGTTCGTTCCGAAAATCACGTTCCCAAAGGTTTCATTCCGTTTGGACTCCGTTTGATATTCTTTTTCTGCGAAACCCTAAAATAGGCAAAAACAACAATTCTGGGTTGGGCCTCCGGTTAATAGGTTAGTCCCAAAAATAATATAAAAGTGTATAATAAAGACCAATAATGTCCAAAACAGAATATAATATAGCATGGAACAATCAAAAATTATAGATACATTGGAGACGTATAAGTAGGCCCTATCTAGTGCACAGGCAAGAGGGTAGTAGTTGCTTGTCCTTTGAGATCTTCTTTGCTTTTCATTAACCTGAGCCCAGGTCAGTTTCTGGTTCTCCCGCGTGTCGTGTAACTGCAATTGCAGTGGGGGAGATAATGGGCCACGATCTGCGGCGTACCCATGTCCCACGTTCACGGGGCGGTAACCACCACCCCATTATTTTTTCCCGCTCCAAGTCCTCCTGCCACATGTATTGCATGCATTGCGCAAGGTTGGTGGCGGATGCGGAGGGCGCGGGAATGAGCGCCATGGCAGAAAGCCAGGCGTCGTGGATTGGTGCAGGGAGTCGGCCTTGATTCTTCGATCCCTTAATGGCGAGAGGGAGCCGGACTGGTCGAACGGGCGGCTCCCTTCATGGAAATATCTAGCCCCCAGCCCCACTCGCCTATAAAAAGGGGATGCGGGGCAAGGCGTTTCTCCACACTTCTTTATCTCTGCAGCAGTCCTTGCCTATCATGGTGAGAGGTCGAGCGTCCGGTGCAGCTCTAGTGGCAACGAGAACTTCAGCTCGACAGTGTCTCCCTCCTTCCCCCGAAGATGCAGCGGCAGAGCCAGCAGTGAGGGGAGGTGGGAGGGGGCGAGGTCGTGGTCCTCGTGGTGCCCGGGGCCGAGGAGAATGGGATGGCGCTCTGATTGCGCCCCTACCGGCCGTCCCTCCCCCGATGGAAGGCCACGTTAGAGACCAAACTCTGGAGTTCATCATCAGATTATATAAGCCTCCGCGCGTTCGCCTCCGTCTCCCCAATCCATTCGCAAGGGCGATGGAGCTCGAACAGCCGCGCGTGTTGAAGCTGCACATGAGGGGTCGCGGGAATGGCGGCACGCGGGTGGATGTGGATTTTCCTGCCCCGAGGTCATGTTCTTCCATCGTAGCCGGAAGACCTTTGCTCGCGCCCATAGCTTGTCAGAGGGGCACGTCCTCTATTTTAAATTAATGGAGGCCGATTTGTTCTCCGTCAAGGTCTTTGGATGCTCAGGTGCTCGCTTAGGGTGATGTGCGGAGAGCTCGACCGATGAGGAAAGCTCCTCCTCAAGCGATAGCGACGAGGAGGAAAGTGACGGCGATGATGACGACGTCGACCGAGAGGGCAACGACTCTGACTCCGGTAGAACACCAGCCGCACCGTCACCATTAGGCGGTGGCACCACCATCTGCACCTACATCTCCTCTCTAGCAAGGTGATTTGCCGGAGAGTTGGGTGCAGGTGTTGAGATGGTGCCTCCGGCTCCTCCAGCAGCCTTCCATATGGGCCCCGACAGGCTTCCTCACGGGCTGCAACTTCTTTCGCCCTGCCGCGTCCTGCTGTCCCTAGTGGTGGTGGCCGGTGGGTCTTCTCCGCTGATCTCTTCACCATCACCTTTGCCCACGCCCTCCCGCTCTTGCCAGGCTCCTTGTCGAGGGACCTGACGGGGTCAGGCTGGGCTTCTACACAGGCACTCCTTTTGCCCTCTTCGCCTCCTACCGCGGTGCCTAGGAGGAGAGGGACAAGAAAGGGCATCACAGGGCACTTATCTTTTTTCAATCTAAAATGTGTAGGCTTTTGCCAAACTTTAGTTTAAATTATGTAATCTTGATGAGGACATCAATACCATTGTTACACCCACAGCCCCTACTGTTACATATAATGGACCAATTACTAGAGCTCGCGCATGCCAATTAAATTACCAGGTACTTTCGTTTCTTGGTAATGATTCTAATGTTCATGACCCTCGTGGTCAGGTTGATCGTGCTCCGGCGTGGTTAATAACCCTCGGAAGTTGGTTTAGCGATTGCTAAGGCGCGACGTCTCGCACGTTCGTAGTCGGATCGTCAAGGTCGACTCCCACAGAAAACGATAGCCACCATCTCATCGAAACATCAGGACACCTTAGCCTCTATCAAATCTTCTCTACCCATGTTTGTGTTCTGTAAGATCTGTACTTGTTAATCAGCATATTAATGAAAAAGACAAACCTTGCCGGGCACTTGTGCATGTAACATGTCCATGCAGAGGTAAAATTAATGCCTATATACACTCAAGTAAACAAGTTTTCCCCGATAGGCTATCCTGCCGGTACCCTCAGTTTGCTGCCGCGATGCTATGCCTGCCGGGTGCAAATCGCAAAGAGGGACTAGCCCCCGCCAAACCTTTTCGCCAAAGGCCACTTCAACCATCCTGACCGAAGCAACGTTCGAGTCAAGGGATGGGAGCACCTATGTTTCAAAGGTGGCGAGGTTTTCATATGCACAAGACTCTACTTATAGAACACATATGGATAAGAGAGAAAACTTATCTGTTGGGCTTGCCGGGGATCGCAATGTAGGCTTGTCTTCTTTCCTCCTCTCCAGAACTGTTTCCACGGTAGGGGCCCACAGTTTAGTGCAGATGAAAATGATTCCACATGCGATCCTATCTACATGAACATGCTATGCTCATGATATGCTTATGCATGCATGCAATTTGTCAGGGGCCCCCAGCGCTTCATTTATTTCTCTGTTGCTAAGGTTTTGCGCCTGGCTTTGTACAAGGGGTTACATGCAACATCGGCAAGGCATGTACAAAAGGGTGGCTGCCGGGCTATAGGTAGAACTTACAGAGATACTCCATGTTCCATGAGTTTTGCAATTGAATGCCATCTCCGGTCTCCAGATAGACTGTGCCAGGTCTGGTGATTCGTACTACCCGGTAAGGGCCTTCCCACTTTGGCGTCAACTTTTTTGTACCCTTGGCGGACTGAACGCGCCTAAGGACAAGGTCGCCTTTGATACGTCTTCAACGTATCTATAATTTTTGATTGTTCCATGTTGTTATATTATCAATCTTGGATGTTTTATAATCATTTTATATCATTTTTTGGTAGTAACCTATTGACATAGTGCCAAGTGCCAGTTGCTATTTTTTGCATGTTTTTACATTGCAGAAAATCAATACCAAACGGAGTCCAAATGCCACAATACTTTACAGAGATTTTTTATGGACCATAAGACACCTAATGGGCCAAGGCTGCGCCTGGGGGTGCTTCAAGGAGAGCACAACCCACCAGGGCTCTGGACTCTGCGGAGTCTGGAATTCATTTTTGTTGACTCCCCTAGGGTTTCTGGAATATTGGGGTATTTATAGAGCAAAGAGGCGGTCGGGGGTACCCGAGGTGGGCACAACCCACTAGGGCGCGCCAGGAGGCCCAGGCGCGCCCTGGTGAGTTGTGCCCACCTCGGGTACCCCCGACCGCCTCTTTGCTCTATAAATACCCCAATATTCCAGAAACCCTAGGGGAGTCGACGAAAATCAATTCTAGCCGCCGCAGATTCCAGAACTACCAGATCCAATCTAGACACCATCACAGATGGGGTTCACCACCTCCATTGGTGCCTCTCCGATGATGCGTGAGTAGTTCTTTGTAGACCTTTGGGTCTGTAGTTAGTAGCTAGATGGCTTCCTCTCTGTCGTTTGATTCTCAATATACTGGTCTCTTGGAGATCCATATGATGTAACTCTTTGCGGTGTGTTTGTTGGGATCAGATGAACTTTGAGTTTATGATCAGATCTATCTCTTTATATCCATGAAAGTATTTGAGTTTCTTTGATCTCTTTTATGCATGATTGCTTATAGCCTCGGATTTCTTCTCCGATATTTGGGTTTCTTTTGGCCAACTTGATCTATTTATCTTGCAATGTCAAGAGGTGCTTTGTAGTTATCTTACAGTGCTTGATCCCAGTGACAGAAGGGGAACCGACATGTATGTATCGTTGCTACTAAGGATAAAATGATGGGGTCTATCTCTACATATATAGATCTTGTGTACATCATGTCATCGTTCTTATTGCATTACTCCGTTTCTCCATGAACTTAATACATTAGATGCATACTGGATAGCGGTCGATGTGTGGAGTAATAGTAGTAGATGCAGGCAGGAGGCGGTCTACTAATCTTGGATGTGATGCCTATATAATGATCATTGCCTAGATATCTTCAAGATTATTTGAAGCTCTATCAATTGCCCAACAATAATTTGTTTACCCACCGTTTGCTATTTTTCTAGAGAGAAGCCACTAGTGAAACCTACGGCCCCGGGTCTCTTTCTCATTTTATTTGCCTTTGCGATCTATTTCCCTTTGCTTTTATTTTCAGATCTATTAACTCAAAAATCACAAAAATACCTTGCTGCATTTTATTCTTATTTATTTTATTTGGCGTTCGATCTATCAATCTACTGCAATTTATTCACGTCTGTTTGCCTATCTTGAGGCGCGGCTACCCGAAAGGGATTGACAACCCCTTTTACATGTCGGGTTGCGAGTAGTTTTTATTTGTGTGCAGGTGCTGTTTACGTTGTGTTGCTTGGTTCTCCTACTGGTTCAATAACCTTGGTTTCACATCTGAGGGAAATACCTACCGCCGCTATGCTGCATCATCCCTTCCTCTTTGGGGAAATACCGATGTAGTTTCAAGCGACATTAAAAGGAATTTCTGGCGCTGTTGCCGGGGAGGATCAAGTCAACATAGTCTCCCGACCACGCACCATTTCTGGCACCGTTGCCGGGGAGGATCTTCAACATATACCAGGTTCCTAATCACAAATCTCATCTCCTCGCGATTTACATTATTTTGCCATTTGCCTCTCATTTTTCTCTCCCCCACTTCACAAAAAATTGGCATTTTATTCGCCTCTCTTTTTCGTTGGCCGTTTTCTTGCCGGATCTGTTTTTGAGTGCAATCTTGTTGTGTAGTCATCATGACTCAAAAGAACACCAAGCTGTGCAATTTCTCAAATACCAACAACAATGATTTTATTGGCACTCCACTTGCTCCTCCCGCCACTAGTGCAGAGTCTTGTGATATTGATACTGCTTTGCTGAATCTTGTTATGAAAGATCAATTTTCCAGTACTCCTAATGAGGATGTTGTGCCCCATCTTAATACCTTTGTGGAATTATGCGATATGCAAAAGAAAAAAGATGTGACAATGATGTTGTGAAGATGAAATTATTTCCTTTTTCTTTGCGTGATTGTGTAAAATTTGGTTCTCTTCTTTGCCTCGCAATAGTATAGATTCTTGGAATAAGTGCAAAGATGGTTTTATCACTAAGTATTTTCTGCCTGCAAAAATTAATTCCCTTAGAACCCAGATCATGAATTTCAAGCAACTTGAATATGAGCATGTTGCACAATCTTGGGAAAGGATGAAAATGATGCTATGGAATTGCCCAACTCCTGGGTTAAATCTTTGGGTGATCATACAAATTTTTTATGCGGGATTGAATTTTGTTTCTTGTAGTCTTTTAGATTCTGTTGCAGGTGGTACTTTTGTGGAAATTACTTTGGGTGAAGCCACCAAATTAGTTGATAATATCATGGCAAATTATTCACAATGGCATACCGAAAGAGCTCCTACTAGTAAAAAAGTTAATTCGGTTGAAGAAATTTCTTCTTTTAGTGAAAAAGTTGATGCTCTTATGAAATTGGTTGCTACTAAAAGTGCTCCTATTGATTTCAATGATATGCCTTTGTCTACTTTGATTGGGCAAACTAGTGATGCCGTAGATGTGAATTTTATCTCTCCAAATAATTTCAACAACAATGCTTATAGAGGTAATTTTAATCCTAGGCCTTTTCCTAGTAATTCCTCTAATAATTATGGTAAGTCCTATGGAAATCAATCTTATAATAATAGGAACACCTCTGATCTTGAGAATAACATTAAAGAATTTATCAACACGCAAAAAGTTTTCAACACTACCATAGAAGAAAAGTTGAATAAGATTGATGATTTGTCTAGAAGTGTTGATAGAATTTCTCATGATGTGGAAAATCTCAAGATGAAATTTTTTGTGCCTAAGGTTGATGCATCAATTAAAGCTCTTTATGTTTCTATGGATGAAAGTAAGAAAAGAACCGCTACGCTTAGAGCTAAAGGAGAATTTTTTAGAAAAAGCGTTTTTTAGTGATTACTTTCGCAAAAGTGATGAAGATCTTAAAATGATTGGTGTTACTTCTATTGTTCCTTGTTTAGTAAAGTTAAGATTGATGAAAAAGGTACTGGATAAGAGTCAACTTTAGCTAGAAGGTGCCCCGATAACTCGGAGGGTGAAAATCTTGTTGAGAAAATTGATAAAAGTGGGTTTGAAGAGGTCAAAACTTTAGCTAGTGATGTGCCCACTCTTTTGGATTACAAAGACATTAATTATGATAGTTGCTCTTCCATTGATTGTATTTATTTATTGCAATCCATGATAAATTTACTCCATGCTTATAAATAAAATAAAGCTTTTACTAAACATATTGTTGATGCTGTGATAAAAGCTTTAGAAGAAAAGTTGGAATTATAAGTTTCAATTCCTAGAAAATTGCATGATGAATGAGAACCTACAATCAAAGTCAAGATAAAAAATTATGAGTTTTTTGCTTTGTGTGACTTGGGTGCTAGTGTTTCTACTATCATGAAATCTTTATGTGATGTGCTTGGTCTTACCGATATTGAATCATGTTCTTTAAATTTGTACTTGGCGGATTCTACTATTAAAAATCCTATGGGAAGAATTAATGATGTTCTTATTCTTGCAAATAGGAATTATGTGCCCATAGATTTAATTGTTCTTGATATTGATTGCAATCCGTCTTGTCCAATTATTCTTGGTAGACCGTTTTTACGCACTATCGGTGCCATGATTGATATGAAAGAAGGCAATATTAAGTTCCAATTTCCTTTGAGGAAGGGTATGGAACACTTCCGTAAAACAAGAATTAGACCACCATATGAATCAATCATGAGGGCATCTTATGGATCTCGAACCAAAGATGACAAAACGTAGACAGGTGCCAAGTGCTCTTTTTCCAAGTTTTTACATCACAGAAAATCAATATCAAACGGAGTCCAAATGCCACGAAACTTTATGGAGAATTTTTATGGGCTAAAAGGAACACAACCGGCCCTGGCTGCGACTAGGGGGTGCCTCGAGGGAGGCACAACCTACCAGGGCGCGCCAGGAGGCCCAGGCACGCCCTGGTGGGTTGTGCTCTATAAATACCACAATATTTCCAAAACCCTAGGGGAGTCGACGAAATATTGATCCAGCCACCGCAGAGTCCAGAACCACCAGATCCAATCTAGACACCATCTCGGATGGGGTTCACCACCTCCATTGGTGCCTCTCCGATGATGCATGAGTAGTTCTTTGTAGACCTTCGGGTCCGTAGTTAGTATCTAGATGGCTTCATCTCTCTCTCTTGATTCTCAATACAATGGTCTCTTGGAGATCCATATGATGTAACTGTTTTGCGGTGTGTTTGTTGGGATCGATGAACTTTGAGTTTATGATCAAGGGAGTACGTGCAAGCATAGCTTCATTCTCCTCAACAATACCACATCTAATCATGCCAGTTTGTAATTCCTGATAATATTCTTCTACAGAAGTTTTTCCTTGTCTTAAACGCTGCAATTTTTGAAGTAATTCACGTTGATAATATGGTGGAACCCAACGAGTACGCATAGCAGTTTTCAAAGCAGCCCAAGTAGCTGGAATAGGATATAATCTACAATGTTCATACCACCAAACACATGCAAAGCTACTGAAAGCACAAACAGCAGCAGGAACACGCCTCTCCTCAGGATATTGTAAACATGTAAATCGTTGTTCAGTTTCTGACTCCCAAGTAAGATATATATCAGGAACATATCTACCCTCAAATGATGGAATATTCAATTTCAGTTTAGGGAGATGGTCATGAT
The DNA here is from genome assembly GCF_056163025.1 of Triticum urartu. NCBI lineage: Eukaryota > Viridiplantae > Streptophyta > Magnoliopsida > Poales > Poaceae > Triticum > Triticum urartu. Next base: position 361,689,413 of record NC_141874.1, on the reverse strand, counting down.
CTCGTACCTGAGGTGGAGCCCTACCATTGCAATTATTTGCATGTGGATGACCTGGTGGTTGTGGTGCTGGTGGTTGCACGTAGTTCTGCTTTTGATCAACCTCATCCTCGTAATCTCCCACATAATCCTCCTCCTCCGCATCAGCAGCAGGAGAAATAGAAGAATCAACAACAGCACCAACAGTCTGACCAGGCGCAAGAGGGACACGGCTCGCTCGGCGGAGGGCTATTTCACGACGTGGAGGTAATCGTTGTTGTTGTTGTTGTCGAGGTGCGTTAGGTGCAGCCGGTGGTGGTGGTGGAAGACGCGCGAGCAATTCATTAAACTTGTTATCGAGCTTTGTTTCGAACGTCTTCTCCATGCCATCTATCTTCGCCATGGCCTCTTCAAATCTGTTTAGCACATCTTGCACCTGTCCACTCATCATTTGCTGAAATTTATCATGCAACTCCTTATTCGTCATGTTCTCCCAGTCAGTCTCGTCAGCTTGTGGTCCTGCCATGGTTAGCAGCAATAGAAACACACAAGAATATTATCCTACAGACTACTAACAACAGGTGGTAGTGGGTGTCACAAATCCGTCAAGCAAATCTCAAATTCTTACCAGTTCTTACCCAGCAGCAGGCGGTGGTTGGCAACCGTCGTAGTCAAAACTCTCAAAGCTTGGATAGAGCGATTACCAGGGAGAGTCAAACACACTACGTAGATGTACGTGGAGCTGGGAAGGCTTATAATATGGTAGCAAAAAGGGTTGGCAATAATCGATTCAGAGATGAAAAGTTGAATAAACGTTCAACGACGGTACTGTGCTGGTCCTAGGCTAGACCGTGCTAGAGACGCGAGCCTAGAACACTAACAAAATCACGGCGCTGCACGTAAAGAAGGGAGGAGCACGCTCTGATTTTTTTTTCTTTTTTTGCACTTTTTTGCACTTTTTTTCCTTTTTTTTCTCCGCAACAATTTCTTTTTGAAAAAGTCTACAAATCGTCTAAAAACTACCTAGCAGAATTTTCTAGACTTAGTTTTTTTTCGAGTTTGGAACTATTTTTCTACTGCGGGTAGCACGAAAGTTGGGGAGTCTGACTCTGTTACGACTCGGAGTATGGCGTGATCTGGAAATCCAAACAAAGCAACAAATACTGGACTCAGACTGGTGGCTGTAAGTGCATCTAGTGCCCCTTAGTGATTTTGGTGTACTGAAGACTTATAGGTTAAGGGACTAATGCGTTTGTGAGTGTACACAGGTCTATAAGTCTATGAGGAGTTTGATATTTACAGGAAAAGTCGACCCCTAAAAATGAATATCTTCGACTGAAGATTTTGGTATTTCTGAAGACTTTCACGAAGACTTTGAAAGTGAAGAAATTGGTGTGTCCGTGAAGACTTGATATTCATGGGAGGAATATGAAGCTTGAAGACTTTCGTTTTCATAGTTTTGTTTTTCTCTTTCTTGAGTCATAGGAAATACTGTACTGTTAAAGGGGGTCGAGGAAATACTAAGGAAGAATTTCCATGTGATGCTCAACTCAAAATCCTACACCTACCAATCCCTTCGAGTGAAGCCATTAGAAATCTCATATAGTTCAGTCAATTTCTTCAGTGACAGAGACGAAGTTCTTTTGGTCTCTGAGGATTTGTCCTGACTGAGGAGTTAGGAATTCGCCAGTGCCGATTGCCTACACAGTGAGGAACATGATAGCCCTGAGGATTTTGCTACTCAAAATTCCGACCGTTGCTGTGCTATGCGCCAGGTGTCCCAAAATATCTATCCACCTAACGGTCATATCATTGAAGGGCATTTATGTCTTATCATGTCGGGCTGCTCCCTAGGCTATAAATAGCCGCCCCCTACAACCACTAGCTGGTTGGCTGCTCTGAGAGAAATTGACACTTGTCATTTGAGAGCAACCCATCCTCTGTGGATTTTGAGCGAAAATCATCAAGTGAGGAAAAACCAAAAACCCAAAACCCAAACACCTACAAACCCCAAGTGATTGAGCATCACTGAAGAGATTGATCCTGAGTGGACCCGGCGCTTGTTACCTTTGAAGACTGTGCTTCTTCCAGACGGTTAGGCATCATGGTCTAGAGCATCCAAGAGGAATTGTGGATCACCGAGTAACCAAGTTTGTGAAGGTTTGGAAGTCGCCTGAAGACTTACCATGAGTGATTGGACGAGGTCTGTGTGACCTTAGTTCAAGGAGAATACGGTGAGGATTGGGTGTCTTGGACTAAGTGTCCTTGACTAGGTGTCCGGGACTGTGTGTCCTCGAGTTTAAATACTCAGCCGCTCCAACCAGACGTACAACTGAGACAGCAGTTGGAACTGGTCTACCAAATCATTGTCTTCACCAAGCTTACTGGTTCTATTTCCTCAACTCTTTCATTTCCTCATAACTATGTTGTGTGCTTGTTCATATCTATGCTTGAAGACTTTGACTGAAGACTTTCTCAATTTCCTGAATTTAATTTCTTCAGTCTGTTTGTCTTCATCCTGTGTTATCCTGTGATTACGCTTCCTGTATTCTGTGCCTGTCTTCATTTCATCATGATGACTATGCTTGTATTCTGTTATGTTTACTTTTGAGTACTTATTCCGCTGCTAGTAGTTCTTCGCTAAGGAATTTCCTCACCGGAAAATTCCTCAGTGAAGAATTTCATAAAAATCGCCTATTCACCCCCCTCTAGTCGATATAACACACTTTCACCTTCTCTGAATGCTGCCGATGTGAAGAGATTCAAGCAACTCGACTCTCAAGCGAAGAATATCATATGTGGCCATCCGAGCAAAGGACAGTATGGCAGAGTGAGGGCTTTGGAAACAGCGAAGCTTATCTGGGACAGGTTGTCCAAAGTGAATGAAGGAGTCTCAACTCAGTGTGATTCTCTAGTTGATGTTCTTCGCAATCTCTTCAACCGCTTCAAAAGACTCGACAATGAACATGTTCAACAAACCTTCAATCGCCTCACTGACATCTCAAATGAGCTTCAAGCACTTGGTGCCACTGACATCACCGACCATGAGGTGGTGAAGAAATTGCTGAGATCGCTTGATTCCTCATTTGACACTCTGGCATTGATGATACAAGAATGTGCTGATTACATGTCACTTGATCCCGCTGATATTCTCGAGAGGCTAAATACTCATGAGTTCCAACTTGCTGAAAAGAGAGATCTCTATGGTTCAAGCTATGGCAGAACATGTGCACTGAAGGCCAAGGCAGTATCTGAGTCCGAAGATGAAGACTCTGGCAGCAGGCTTGGTGATCCTGAAGAACTGAGCCATGATCTGGCTCTGCTCGTGAAGAAGTTCCAAAAGTTCTCAAGACATGGTCGCCTTGGAAGATCCTCAAGGATCAATGATTCCTCATCCAGTGACTACAAGAAGAGGCTCTATCACAAATGCAAGGAACCTGGACATTTCATTCAAGATTGTCCTCAGTGGGAAAAGGAATCAAAGAAGAAGAAATACAAGGATTACAGTTCTGATGATGCAAAGAAAAAGAAGAAATCCACAAAATCCTCATCATCAAAATCCTCAAAGCCTTCATATCACAAGAAGAGCATCTCCAAGAAGGCCAGGGCATTCATTGGCAAGGGAATGGACTCTAAGGCTAAATCTGAAGAAAATGAGGAAGAGGAGTCATCTGAGGAGTCCGAATCCGGAGTGGCGAGCCTTGCTCTCGCCACTGCATTCGTCAGCAAGTCTATCTTCAACACTGAAGAAAATGACCTCACCAACAAGGCTGATGAAGGCGATGATGACTACGCTCCCACCTATTGCTTCATGGCAAAGGGTGCCAAGGTACTCAAATATACCTCCTCTGAATCAAGTGAGAATGAATCTGATGAAAAACTTAAACCCAGCTATTCTAAACTTGCTAAGATTGCTATAAAACAACAAAGGGCTTTAGAAAAGGTTCAAAACATGGTAAATAAAAGTGATGATATGTTGGGTGAAGAAATGGATCGCACTGAAACTTTGACTAAAAATCTTCAGAGACTTCAGTCCAAGCTTGACAAACTTCAAAGTCATCATAACACTCTCTTATCGGATCATGAGAAGCTTTCTTATGAATTTCTTCAAAGAAAGAAAGACCTTGAGAAGCTAAGAGTGAGTTATGAAGATCTTCAGAAGGAGCGCAATTCATTACATGCTCAACAAATCAGCGCTTCTCATGAAGAATTTGTTCCTCCATGCTTGAAATGCATTGAACATGAATCTGCTAATTCTTCACCTGAATGTTCAAATGCTACTAATGTTTCAAATTCTTCACATGCCTCTGCTATCACTAATTGCTCATCTGAGGACATTGCTAGAATCACTGACGATGCAGGGCTGAAGGAATTGTACACGACAGGCATGTACAAAAGCCTCAAAGGGCATCAGGCTCTTTGTGATGTGCTTAAAAAGCAGATCCTCAACAGGAACCCTAGGAAAGAGGGTATCACCTTTGAGAGGAAACTCAATGCTGATGGTACATATTGGAAGCCTGAGCAGTACCCCAAAACTACATGGGTTGCTGCAAGGGGACCTCTAGTTGATCCATCTAACTTATCTGGATTTGCATGTGAATCTCCTCATTCTGATGATGAGTCAATTGACTCCAACTATAAGCTATTCAAAAATCAGAATGGTGAAGTATTTGCTAGATATGCTGGCACTAACTACAGGAACGGCTCCCCTATGAAGAAAATCTGGGTTCCCAAAAGATGCCTTGAAAATCTTCAGGTGAATGTCATCATGACGCCACCTGTGAAGAATAGGAACCCCAGATCAAATTCTTCATATGGACCAAATTCCTCATATGGATCAAAGTCCTCATATGAACATCATCGTGCTAACCCGTGTGTTTCACAGGGAAGATCTAAGGATTATGGATATGTGCATTATTCTTCAAATCATTATGTCCATAAGTCCTCGAAGAATTTCTCTGCATACTCTTATGCTTACACTAACCCCTCTTATGTGAGACAAAATGGACTGGCTTCTATGCCATCCTTCTCGTATGGAGATCGCAGAATGATGAACTCTTTGCCACCCCTTCAGATGTGGGTGATGAAGAAAAAGAACTAATCTCTTCTGCAGGGTCAGGTCTCCAGACGCACGTAATCGTCTGAAGAATTTGCTGGAGACCTGAGCATGCCTGATAGGACGCAGGCTAATCATGAAGAAATGAACTTTCATTTCTCACGTCCTCATATTGCTTTATCAGTTCTTTTACTTGATGAATTTGATCTGATGAATTGATGTCATATTCTTCAGTGATGAAGTATATGAGTTTGTAAGTTGCACTAATTCATCTGCAGGATGATCAACCCAAAGCCACTGAGTGGATCCTTGATAGTGGATGTACAAACCACATGACTGGTGACAAGAATCTATTGATGGATGCTCCATTATCTCCGTCACATTTGAAGCATATCATTTTTGCTGACAATGGCAAAAGTCAGGTATTGGGTCTAGGTAAGGTTGCGATTACAAAGGATCGACACATGGACAAAGTCATGCTTGTTGAGTCCTTAGGATACAACCTTATGTCTGTCTCAATGCTTTTTGATCTTGATATGGTTGTTGTCTTTGGCAAGTACCGTTGTGTTCTGGTTATGGAAGCTGACAATTCCAAAGTCTTCGAAGGCTTTAGGAGAGGAGATCTGTATATTGTTGATTTCTCTACAGGACCACGACCAGCCGTGTGCTTACTTGCAAAAGCTTCAGAAGGCTGGCTATGGCATCGACGACTTGGTCATGCAGGCATGAAGAATTTTCACACGCTTGCGAAGAAGAAGCATGTCGTTGGCATCGAGAATGTCAAATTCCTCAAGGATCACCTATGCGGAGCCTGTGAAGCTGGGAAGATGACGAAGGCCAAGCATCCAGCAAAGACTATCATGACCACCACTCGCCCGTTTGAATTTCTTCACATGGATCTCTTTGGTCCTAATCATTATTCTGCTATTTCAAATGAAACATCTCAATATGGCTTTATTATTGTTGATGATTATTCTCGCTATACATGGGTACACCTTGTTACTTACAAACATGAAGTGAAGGAAGTTTTCAAACGATTTTCCTCGTGGGCTTCAACCAACTTTGGTGTGAAGATCAAGGACATCAGAACTGACAATGGCACTAAGTTCAAGAATTCTAGTCTCGATGACTATCTTGATGAACTTGGTATTACTCATGAGTTATCTGCTCCCTACAGTCCTCAGCAGAATGGCGTTGTGGAGCGCAAGAAACATGACTCTTGCTGAGATGGCTCGCACTATGCTTGATGAATACAAAACGCCTCGCCGTTTCTGGACTAAGGCAATTGATACTGCGTGCCACATCATCAACAGAGTATATGTTCACAAATTCTTCAAAAAGACTGCCTATGAACTCCTCACTGATAAGAAACCCAATGTAAGTTATTTCAAAGTCTTCGGTGCTAAATGTTGGATTAGAGATCCTCATCACAACTCAAAATTTGCACCGAAAGCACATGAAGGTTTTATGCTTGGTTACGGAAAGGACTCGCACACCTACAGAGTCTTCAACAACGTTCTTCACAAAGTTTTTAAAACTGTAGATGTGCGGTTCGATGAAACTAATGGCTCGTAAAGAGAGCACCTACCTACTTTGATAGATGAACCAACACCTGAGGAAACTATCAAGTTCAAGGCTACCGAGGATGTCATTCCTACTGAAGAATCTACTGAAGAATTCATTCCAGAACATGAAGAACGTCGACCTAATGCACTTGAAGAAAATGCTGAAGAAAATGGTGCTGAAGAAAACACTGATCAAACTCTTCAACGACAACCAGCTCATCCTCGCATTGCAAAAGAAGTGCAAGTTGAAAAGATCATGAATGACATCAAAGCGCTAGGTCCTCTCACACGCTCAAAAGCTTCACATTTGTCTAACTTTTGTGGGCAGTATGCTTTTGTCTCTATTACAGAGCCCACTAAGGTAGATGAAGCATTTCTGGAGCCTGAGTGGATTCAGGCGATGCAGGAAGAATTACATCAGTTCGAGCTCAACAATGTTTGGGAACTGGTCAAATGTCCAGATCCTCGCAAGCACAATATCATCGACACAAAGTGGATCTACCGCAACACAGGTTGAAGGAATTGATTTCGATGAAACTTTTGCACCTGTTGCTAGACTTGAGGCTATTCGCATATTACTTGCTTATACTAACCATCATGATATCACTTTATATCAAATGGATGCGAAAAGTGCATTCCTCAATGGTAAGCTTGAGGAAGAAGTATATGTTGCTCAACCCCCAGGTTTTGAAGATCCAAAGAATCCTGACAAAGTCTTCAGACTCAACAAGGCCCTCTATGGCCTCAAGCAGGCCCCACGGGCTTGGTATGATACCTTGAAGGAACTCCTCATGAAGAAAGGCTTCAAACCCGGTTCACTCGACCCTACTCTTTTCACTAAATCTTATGATGGTGAATTGTTTGTGTGCCAAATATATATTGATGATATTATCTTTGGCTGTACGGACCAACGTTATAGTGATGAATTTGCCTATATGATGAGTGAAGAATATCAAATGTCTAGGATGGGAGAGTTGAAATTCTTCTTAGGTCTTCAAATTCGTCAACAACACAATGGCATATTCATCTCTCAGGAGAAATACCTCAAGGATGTACTGAGGAAATTCGGCATGCAAGATTGCAAAGGCGTCAAAATTCCTATGCCCACAAATGGCCATGTGTGCACTGATGAAAATGGTATTGACTTCGATCATAAGGTATACCGCTCCATGATAGGTTCCTTATTGTACTTATGTGCATCTAGGCCAGATATAATGCTTCGTGTTTGCATGTGTGCCCGATTTCAAGCTACACCGAAGGAATCACACCATAAGGCTGTGAAGCATATTCTTCGATATCTAGCTCACACACCAACACTTGGATTATGGTACGCCAAGGGCTCGGTTTTCGATCTTGTTGGATATTCTGACTCTGACTATGCTGGTGATCGTGTGGATCGCAAGTCAACATCTGGGACATGTCATTTCCTCGGACGATCTTTGGTCTGTTGGTCCTCGAAGAAACAGAACTGTGTATCACTATCTACTGCTGAAGCTAAGTACATTGCCACTGGTTCTTGTTGTGCCCAATTGCTATGGATGAAGCAAACTCTCAAGGACTACGGCGTCAAAATGAAGAATGTGCCTCTCTTTTGTGACAATGAGAGTGCCATCAAGATTTCTCACAACCCAGTTCAGCACTCGAAGACAAAGCACATTCAGATTCGTCATCATTTTCTTCATGATCATGTGTTGAAGGGCGACATTTCTATTGAGCATGTGAAGACTGAAGAACAGCTAGGCAATATCTTCACAAAGCCCTTGGATGAGAAGAGATTTAGCAAGTTGCGGTGTGAGCTAAATATCCTAGAATCTTCAAATGTTCTTTGAAAAGGACACTCATCCTAACACTTATGCAAAATTGATGAATTAGATGTGCAACACATGAAGAAACGTTTTTCTTCAATCAATGAAGAATAACACTCTTAGTGTGAAGAAATTAACGAAGAATTTGATTCTCAGAACCCTACGATAATTGTACGCGGTGTCTGAAATCATCATTCTTATATGGTGGGTCACGCCACCACCAAAAGTTGAAATTCCTCAATTATTCATATTCTTCAACTTTGCATAGTCTTCACTGGTTCCCTCATTTTTCTTCATTGGCTATATATATATATGAGTTTATGTCCTCTACAGCATTTACTTATAGCTATTTCTTCAAGTTGGTTTTCTACTAAGTGAATGTGATCGGACCCTTCCCCTCTATGCTTTACTCAACCCAATCTGTTCACAAATTCTTCATGTGCGTTCTATTTGAAACTCGTTCAAAATCTTCACTGTGTCCTTGTCAGCTAAAGAAATTGCGAACGGAACTTTAAAACCTATCTTATCTAAATTTTTGGCTTTGCCACTCAAACCGTTCTACATCCTACGATACACTTATCCACTCACCCACGATCTAACACGATCTCCACCTCTCACTACGTGGGTGACACATGTCATGCAAATGAGAAGGGTCAGGGGCACGTTCGTCCAATTTCTTCGGGCGAGTAGTTTTTCACCGTGGCTATAAATACCCCTCCTTCCCTTCCTCACTTCTTTTACTCCACTCGACCTCTCTCTCCAGCTCGAGCTTCTCAAACCCTAGCGCCGCCGCTACTTCATCGCCGCCGGTGAGGAAGAGCTTCACTGCCTCGACCTCGTCGCCAACGTACTCACGCCGACCGCGGACATCTTCACTCCGCCGCCGCCGTAGCCGTCTTCCTCCGCCAAGTTAGGGCGTGGAAGATCTCCACAGACGAACTTCACATCTCCTCACTCCAGTTCGTCGTTTTCTTCGTCCAGGGTAATTAAAAGTTACTTTTACTGCCCTCGTTGATTCGAATGATTATCTACAAAATCTTCAAAAGTGTTTTTCTTCATATATTCACACACTGAACACCTCACAAGTCATCTGTTCTTTATTCGTTTCTCTAAGCATCATTTTTCTTCAAGATTCCTCAATTGTGTGGATCTTCGATCTATACAACTCTGGAACCTAAGACAAAGAACGCTTAGTGAAAATCTTCAAGACTCATCTGGTAAAATTTCCTCAAACTTGTTCTTTTTGAAAAACCTTCTGAGAACGCATATGACCTCTCCAAATTCCTCGCAACTATACTCTGTTCATAGGTACACATGTCAGCTGCTGAATCACTAGGTTCTCATCTACTTAACTCATTTGCAGCGTTCCTCGAAGAAAAGTTGCATCCTTCTTCAGAGAATTCGATTGTTCAAATTCCTCAACCGAAGAAAATGGCTGATGGTAAAAGGCCACAGAAGGGAGGAAAGAGGCCTGAGGTAAATACAGCGTTTGAAATCCCTGATGACATATATGCTGGGTACTGCACACCTACTGAGGAAACCAAGAATGAGCACGAAGTGCGCAAACAGAGGATAGAGAGGAGATGGGCAAGAGAATGGAGGGAGTACAGATATGTCACTCCTAAGTACATGAAGAAATTCGCACTCAATCCTCCATGCCCAAGAGCTCCATTGGCACCTAGCCAAATAGCAGATCCCACCAGCCTCAAGTGCGGTGAGGACTATCCTGATGAATGGGCCAAGCGCCAAACCAAGTTGGCTAAGCAAGCCAGAGAAGCAGTGAGGAAATTCAATGAAGACTCTACCGCTGCTGCCTCTGCTGAGGCCTCTGTTGTCAAGCCAAAGAAGGCTATGTCTAAGAAGCCTGCACGCAGGCCAAGTTCCTCAGCAATGCCCTCACGGCCAGAATCATCGAAGCCCTCACGGCCAATTCCTCATGCTGCTCCTGTTCCTCCAAAGTCCTCAGCTCCTCCACCAAAGCCTTCAGCTATTCCGACCAAATCATCAGCACCTGTGCATCTCGCTTCGTGCCAAAGGACTGCCGGCATCTCCATTGCCTCAGGTGTCTCAGCTAGCTCCTCAGCTGCACCAAGTTCCTCAGCTGGCCCCTCATCGCTGAAGACAAAGGCCACCGCTGGACGAGGTCCTCGCCCAAGTCCTCAAAAGAAGCAAGTCGCTTTCCAAGTGTCGTCTGATGAAGACGAAGCTAATGATGATGAACTTGCAGTAATCATCAGAGACAGGCAAGTCAGGGCCGCTAGAGCCAAAGGATCAGAAGTGCCACTTCTTTGGATCCCAAGCTGATCCTCGACCACATTGATGATTGGCACAAGGACACCAACACTCCCTTTCCTGACTTCAAGCTGACTCCTGGCCAGAGTCACATGCTTACTCACTTCATTCAAGAAGAAAAGTGGAAATTTGAGAAGGTCAAGCAGATCAAGAAAGCGCAGTACAAGAAAGAGTGCTATCTGAAGAAAAATGTTGTCTCTATGACAACTGAAGAACTTGTCACTATTCAGACTGAGATTAAGAAACTCAGTGATAACTTTGATGCATATCGCTCTGATTGGCTTGGAGCCAAGGTTCGTTTTGTGAAACTTGTGAATAACTTCACTTCAAATGTTGCAGCCCCAACGCAACAGGAAATTCCTCAGGCTGAAGCATCTGCTCAGCCTACTGAAGAAAATGCCAGCACCGCTGATGATAATCAGGCTGCTGAAGATAATGTGAGTTCCAGGGCTGATGACTGCATTCCAGCCGCTGACGAAATTGCCAGGTCACCCACTAGTGGTGTGCCTGAAGAAACTGAAGAACTCAGGGCAACTGCATCAGTTGTGCCTGAAGAAAATCAACCAGATTCCTCAGCTGCTCCTGCACCAACTTCAACTCCAATCCTTCCATCTGCATCAGATGTGAAGAAGACCAAGCTTGCAGAGCATGCTGCAGTGAAGAAAAGGAAAGCATCAGCTGCTTCAGATTCTTCAGCTCCGAAGAAAATGAAGCCTATGACAAGTTCGTTTGCAAATCCGATTGATGTTGTTCCCATCTCAACCAGACCATCAAAGGACCTTGTTCCTTTTGATCAAGAATATGTGATCCCCAGCGGATTTGATGAAGAAACTCCTTCTGCTGCTTCATCTGAACCATTGGATGAAGAAATTGAAGTGGATGTGATCCCTTCAACACCTATCATCTCCTCGCCTATGCCTCAGTTCACAGTTGAAGAGGCTGGCGTTGAAGAAATGGAAGATGAAGATGTGGACATTGGCTGCTCCACACCCGTAATCAGTGATGAATTCTGGGAAAGTCAACATCCAAACTCTCCAATGTTCACCCCTCTATAGCAAATTCCTCAGTCCCCCACACAAAATGTTCACATGGGCTCTGAAGAAACTCATCCCACTGCTTCTGTCCATGAGGAAATTCCAGCCACTAGCGCTGAAGAAACTGTTGCTGCTGAACAACCAACGACGCAGACTGCCACTGAGGAGGAACCAGAAATTCCTCAGCCTAAAGAACCTGTGATTGAGATTCCTGAGGTGGTGATGCAACTCACTGACACTCCTCTGCCGAAGCCAAAGGATCCTTTCTCACGCAAGCAAAAGTTCAAGGCTGATGATTTCTTCGGCGAGCACGTATTCTTCGAAGATTACAACCCATATGACTCTGCTCGCATTAGGAAGAGGCGTTTCTGGACTGCCAGTCAAGCAAATTTCTATTCCTCAGTGTTGTTTAACAAGGAGAAAATCTTCTACCATGAGCATATTCCTCACGTGGATATGGAATCTCTGCCGTGCTTCGCACCAGTCCTCAGTGTTCTTCACGACGCTGGACTGCTCAACTTTTGCTTTGACATCTGCGATTGGAATGAAGAACTGATTCTTCAATTCTATGCAACGCTGCACATCACCGGAGATGCTGAAGATGTGAATTCATGGGTGCTGGTCTGGATGTCTGAAAACACTCACTACACTGCACCAGCCTCTGAATTGCTTCGTGCTCTACCACTCAGTCCTCCCCTTGAAGAAGCTCGCTGCATCTATAGTGAACCTGAGCTCACACATCATTACATGTAGGTGCTGATGAAGCCTTTGAAACCAGGTCAGGCACCTTGAACCAAATTCCTCGTGAAGGAATTGCTGTATGTGCCTAGAACTGTCTATCGTATTCTTACGAGGACAATCAGTCCCATCAAAGGCCACGACTCATCTGATGAGGAAATTGTTGGCATCAAGAAGAATCTAGTATTCAACATCGTTCATGGCATTCCTATTAATGATCACGATTTCTTCATGAGGACTATGGCCAATGTTGCACTGTCTCCGTTTGAGCTGAAGCCTTATGCACCTTGGATTATGAGATTCCTCAGGACAAGGTCTTCACTCAACTACAAAGCTGATTTCCAGAATCACCTCAGCTACTTGCCCCGAGTTGAAGTCCTCAAGCAGACATATTCCTCAGTTGATGGAAAGGGCAAGGCACCAACTGTAATTCATGAAGGCATTCTGTTTTTATCACTTACCTACTTGAGGACGAGTAGGAGTTAAGCTTGGGATGCTGATACGTCTCCAACATATGTATAATTTTTTATTGTTCCATGCTGTTATATTATCAACCTTGGATGTTTTATAATCATTTTATAGTCATTTTACATCATTTTTTGGTAGTAACCTATTGACATAGTGCCAAGTGCCAGTTGCTGTTTTTGCATGTTTTTTACATCATAGAAAGTCAATACCAAACAGAGTCCAAGTGCCACGAAACTTTACGGAGATTTTTTATGGACCAGAAGACACCTAATGAGCCAAGGCTACGCCCGGGGGGTGCTTCGAGGAGAGCACAACCCACTAGGGCGCATCCGGAGGCCGAGGAGCGCCCTGATGGGTTGTGCCCACCTCGGGTGCCCCCTGGACCGCCTCTTTGCTCTATAAATACCCCAATATTCCAGAAACCCTAGGGGAGTCGACAAAAATCAATTCCAGCCGCTGCAGAGTCCAGAACCACCAGATCCAATCTAGACACCATCACGGATGGGGTTCACCACCTCCATTGGTTCCTCACCGATGATGCGTGAGTAGTTCTTTGTAGACCTTCGGGTCCGTAGTTAGTAGCTAGATGGCTTCCTCTCTCTCGTTTCATTGTCAATACAATGGTCTCTTGTAGATCCATATGATGTAACTCTTTTTGCAGTGTGTTTGTTGGGATCGGATGAACTTTGAGTTTATGATCAGATCTATCTTTTTATATCCATGAAAGTATTTGAGTTTCTTTGATCTCTTTTATCCATGAAAGTATTTCTTCTATGATATTTGGGTTTTGTTTGGCCAAATTGATCTATTTATCTTGCAATGGGAAGAGGTGCTTTGTAGTGGGTTCGATCTTACGGTGCTTGATCCCAATGACATAAGGGGAACGGACACGTATGTATCGTTGCTACTAAGGATAAAACGATGGGGTCTATCTCTACATATATAGATCTTGTCTACATCATGTCATCATTCTTATCGCATTACTCCGTTTCTCCATGAACTTAATACACTAGATGCATGCTGGATAGCGGTCGATGTGTGGAGTAATAGTAGTAGATGCAGGCAGGAGTCGGTCTACTAATCTTGGACGTGATGCCTATATAATGATCATTGCCAGGCAAGCAAAACCCCCCTTGTTCATTCTGATACAATCCCACTCTCTCGCTCCTGCTCTCTTTTACTGCATTAGGACAACAACATTTCAAGTGTTACATGCTGCGGTAGCTAAACCCCTTTTCCTCTGCATGACCTGTCATTGCCACAGTAAATAGATGAAACCCACTAGCATGAGTAGGAGTTGTTTGAGCCCCAATGTGCCTACTCATTCATGCTTTTTTGTCATGCCTGCTACTGCTTAGAGTTGAGTCAGGTCTGATTCATCGGGGATGAATTGGAATGGTGTTGAACATGTCCTACTGTGTGTGAGCTAAGTGTGTGAACACGATTTGGTAAAGGGAGCGTGAGAGGCCATGTAGGAGTACATGGTGGGTTGTCTCATTGCAGCCGTCCTCAGGAACTGAGTTATGTGTTTGGTGATCCATGAACAGTTACTACCACACATTGGAATGCTTAAGTGCCCCTCTCGACTTATTAATCAACCTGATCTCTGTCTAGGTGTTGCAACTAGTTTCTGGTGTTTGTAGGTAGTGTTAGTAGTCTACCAAGTGGCACCCAGTACAGGTGGGCTTGGGACAGACTAGGCACAGTGGCATGGTGTACCAAGTGGCACCCGGATGGTGGGCTTGGGAACCCTGCACACATCGTTTGGGGCCGTGAGCGACACCCTGGCCGGATCTCCTTGCGGATGGAACACGAATAGGCGATAAACCTGGATGAGAGACTTGTGTGGTTAGTCAGGTCGTGTCCAACACCCTCGGCCGGCTTCCGCTTGAAGGTTGCCGAGGTACATGACGTGTACAGGGCGATAAGTGGCGAGAGCGTGTGTGAAAAGTACACCCCTGCAGGGTTATCTTTATCTATTCGAATAGCCGAATTCCTCGGATATGGAAACTTGGACCCCTTGCATAGTTCATAGACAAGTGAAAGTGGATACTCTAAAATGCTCAAGATAAGTGTGAGTGCTATGGATGGCGTTATCGCAGGGAGACGGGAGCGGATCCGTAGTGGTGTATTGGTATGGTGAATTTGTGGACTCGTGTGCGCCACCTCAAAAGAGTTACTTGTAGTCGTAGTTCAGGTTAGCCACTAAGTCAAAGCTGGCTTGCTGCAGTTAAACTCCACCACCCCTTTGTTGATACCGATGCATATGTAGTTAGTTCTGATGTAAGTCTTGTTGGGTACATTTGTACTCACGTTTGCTTATTTTATGTTTTGCAGAGAGATTTCAGTCTCGCTAGTAGTTCCACATGGACTTCGACATTTAGCTTGTTACCTCAGCTACAATCTTATACCCTTGGGAGGGTCTTGTAGATAGTCAGGCTTCTGAGCCTTCTTAATTTGTAGTTGTTTGTACTCAGACAAGTTAAGCTTCCGCATGTGCTTGTTGCTTGTATGCTTTATATGTTGGGTCATGAGACCATGTTTGTAATATCTCGCTCCTCGGAGCCTAATGAATAAATACTCTGAGTCGTAGAGCCATGTTGTATTTACACATATCGAGCATATTGTGTGTATGATTGAAATGCTTGGTATGTGTGGGATCCAACAATCTAGTTGTTTATCCTTGGCAGCCTCTCTTATGGGGAAATGTAGTCTAGTGCTTCCATGAGCCATAGTAGTCCGCTACAGCCCGGTTCACCGGAGTCCTGCTAGCCCAGCACTACTGCTCAGGACACTTGACTGGCCGGCATGTGTTTCACTTCATTCCTATGTCTGTCCCTTCGGGGAAATGTCACGCGGTGACATCCGGAGTCCTGCCTAGCCTGCTACAGCCCGGGTTCCCCGGAGTCCTGTTAGCCCAGTGCTACAGCCCAAATTCACATGCTGTTGACCGACATACTCGATGTGATTCATGTATGCCTATCCCCATAGGTCTGTGCCGCTTTGGGTCCACGAATAGCCATGTCGGCCCGGGTTGTCTGTCATATGGATGCTAGCGACACTATCATATACGTGAGCCAAAAGGCGCAAACGGTCCCTGGCCATGGTAAGGCGACACCCGTGGGAATACCGTGCGTGAGGCCACAAAGTGATATGAGGTGTTACCAGCTAGATCGATGTGACTTGGAATTGGGGTCCTGACAGGACATGTCCACTTTCCTCCCAGAGTGGACAATGGCTGTGGCTGCCGCTTCAGCCACTTCTCGCTCTGCCACCAGTGCCGCACTAACCACTTGATTAGTTGCTGCTAAATATAGCAGCAACAACTCTTGTGGTTTGGGAGCGACCAAAGTGGGCATAGAGGAAAGGTAGGTCTTCAAATCTTATAGCGCGGCGTCTGCCTCCGGGGCCCACTCCACAGGTCCTGCCTTCTTCAAGATTTTGAAGAACGGCAAGGTGGACTCGACAGATTTGGAAATGGATCTGCTAAGCGCGACAACACATCCAGTCAAACGCCTCATGTCTTTAACTGTCTTGGGTTCTTGGATTCTGCTCGATAGCCTTGATCTTGTCGCAGTTGGCCTCTATCCCCCGATGGGACACAAAGAAGCCAAGTAGCTTGCTGGAAGGAACACCAAACACACACTTCTTTGGGTTTAGCTTCAAGTTAATCTTGCACAGATTAGCAAACGTTTCTTCCAAATCCTGAATGAGGGTTGATCTGTTCTTCTCTGGTGCCTCCTGCTCCTGTTTTGGCCGCAGGGGAGGTAGTGACGACGACGCCTACGCCGACCACGTCCCCTGCAGCGCCCACATCCCCGTGCGTCCCCGTAGTCCCTGCGATGTTGGCGACCGCGTGTGATGGGGCCTTCGAGGTGGACGGCTGGACGACGACACCAGGCTTCTTCTTGGGCCTCATGGATGATGGAGCCATCGATGAAGAGAATGACGATGAAGATGACGCGCTGTGTACGCTTCTCGGGTTTGCGCAAGGGCTACCCCCTACCTCGCATGCCAAAGATGTCGTGGGAAACCATGGCCACCTATGGGGCCATGAGCCCCTTGTTGTTCGGTAAGGGGATGAGCACATTGCACAAAGAGCAGAGAACGTCGGGCAGCACGACAGAGATCACATAGGCAGTTTTACCCAGGTTTGGGCCGCCGTGAGGCATAAAATCCTACTCCTGCTTTGGTGGATTGTGGTGGAAACAAGACGCTCTAGCCCGACAGGGTTACCTCGGGGCGAGGGTAGCTACGCGCGTATGAGTGTACAAGGGTCCGAATCCTTTCTATGGTTGCCAAGGGCCTCCTTTTATAGATCAAGGGGTCACCACAATGGCAAATCAGTCATTGTGTACTTATTAGATAGAAAACAATGCTATCATGCCTAACTTTGCAGATAGGGCATAGTGCATTAAATGCGCCGCTTAGTGTCACATCATGGCGTGCCCGGCAAGCCTCGCCTGGGAGTTCGGCCACCTTCTCTCCTTACTGCATGACACGTCTTAGGACGGGTGTCATTTGGAGGTGATTTCCATAGGAAGTGGCTGCCATGTGGCAAGAAACAACCACTTATTCACTTGGGGGCTTGACACCTCACCGATCGATGATTTGCATCACTGTGAGGTGGAGCGGTGAAGCCTTGGCGGGGTAGTTTGCCTTCATAGGGCCCGGCAGGCCTGCCGGGACAGTCTTGAGGCCTGTCTTCGGGGCAACCTTGATCTTGCCAGGCTCGCCTGCCAGGCAAGGGAGGTTTTCCCTTGGTGGTATCTTGCTCCTTTGGCTTGACTTGGTCTTCTTGATCCGCACTCTGATTCTTCAAAGAGCTAATCTCTTCTGCTTGGTCTGGTCTTGGATGTTGCAACCTTGCTCTTAGGCCTCTACACGGTCTGGGCAACATACCCAGGGTTTGTTGCACCGACACCAGCGTATGCTATTTATTCGAGAGAGAAGCCTCTAGTGAAAATTATGGCCCCCGGGTCTACTTTTATCACATTACAAAAACCAAAAATACCTTGTTGCAATTTATTATCTTTTGTTTTACCATGCAATTTATATATCTACCACTACCAGATTTGATCCTTGTAAGTAACGAGTTCAAGGGGATTGGTAACCCTCTTTCCCACGTTGGGTGCAAGTATTTTCTTTTGTGTGTGCAGGTACTATTCACTAGTATTTGCGTGATTATCCTATTGGTTCGATAACCTTAGTTCTCACCAAGGGAAATAATTATCAGCTACTATATTGCTTCACCCTTTCTCTTTGGGGAAAAATCCAACATAGCTAACAAGTAGCAGAAAGAATTTTTGGCGCCATTATTGGAGAGACATCTCAAATACCTACATGTTCCTTCATACAAATTATCAATTACTTGCTCTACTTTTTATTGCTTTTATTTGCCTTATCTTTTTCATCTCCCTTCACTTCTCTAAAAAATCCGAAAACACAAAGATATTTTATTTTGCTTGTTTGCTTGCAATAATCATGTTATCACACAAAAACGGAAAATAAAGACATATGGATCCTTGATACGTCTCCGATGTATCTATATTTTTTTGATTGTTCCATGCTATTATAGTATCAATCTTGGATGTTTTATATAAGTTTTTGTGGTGTTTTATTTCATTTTTGGGGAGTAACCTATTAACCCAAGTGTTAGTTGTTGTTTTCTGCTTGTTTTTTGTTTTCCAGGAAATCAGTGCCAAACAGATTCCAAACACTATGAAACTTTTTGACAATTTTTCCGGACAAAAGAGACCCTAGAAGCTTTACGACAAGACCAGATGAGAAGTGAGGAGACGGCAAGGCAAGACGGTGCACACAGAGGGGTAGGCGTGCCCTGATGCCTTGTGGGCCCCTCGTGGCTCCATCTGACGTAATTCCACCTCTATAAATTCTCTAAAATCGAGAAAATGATAAGGATCCACCCCAAATAATTTTTCCCCGCCACAAGTTTTGGTTCTTCCATGATCCCATCTGGAGGCCTTTTTTGGTAATCAACCGGAGGGGGAATCAATCACGGAGGGCTTCTACATCATCCTTACTACCCTCCGATGATGCGTGAGTAGTTCACCATAGACCTATGGGTCCATAGCTAGTAGCTAGAAAGCTTCTTCTCTTGCATTGATCTTCAATACAATGTTCTCGTCGATGTTCTTGGAGTTCTATCCAATGTAATCTTCTTTTGTGGTGTGTTTGTTGGGATCCGATGAATTGTGGGTTTATGATCAGATTATTCATGAATATTAATTGAGTCTTTTCTGAACTTTATTATGCACGATTGTTATGGCCATGTATTTCTCTTTGGTCTATCCATTTGGTTTGGCCAACTAGATTGATTTATCGTGTAATGGGAGAGGTGCTTTGTAATGGTTTCAATCTTGTGGTGCTCTATATGCCAGTGATATAAAGGGAAAAGAAACGTATTTATATTGTTGCCATTAAGGATAAAACTACGTGGTTCATTCATATTGATTGGGTTTAGTTTGTCTACATCATGTCATCTTGCTTAAGGCGTTACTCTGTTTTATACTTAATACCCTAGATGCATGTTGGATATCGATCGATGGGTGGAGTAATAGTAGTAGATGCAGACAGGAGTCAGTCTACTTGTCTCAGACGTGATGCCTATATACATGATCATTGCCTTGAATATCTTCATAACTATGCGCTTTTCTATCAATTGCTCAACAATAATTTGTCCACCCACCGTATGTTATGTGCTCGAGAGAGAAGCCTCTAGTGAAAACTATGGCCAGTGGGTCTACTTTTATCATATATAAAAACACAAAAGTACCTTGCTGTAATTTTTTTGCAATCTATCTTATTACCCATCACTATGAGATTTAATCCTTGCAAGTAACCACTTAGGGGATTGACAACCCCCTTATTTGCGTTGGGTGCAAGTATTCGCTTTAATGTGTGCAAGTGCTGCTAACGAGGTTCTGTGTGGTTCTCCTACTGGATTTATAACCTTGATTCTTAACTAAGGGAAATAATACTTATATCTACTGTACTGCTTTATCCTATGTTCTTTAGGGAAATCCCAACGCAGCTCAGAAGTAGCAGGAAGAATTTCTGGCGCCATTGCCAGGAAGACATCATCAAAACCTATTAAGTACATCTGCACAAACTATCATCTACTTGCTCTTAATTTTATTTTCCTTTTTATTTGCCTTTTCCTCTCGTTTTCATCTTCCCCCTTCTATTTTTTTACAAAAACACAAAAAATAGTTTCCTTTGCTTGTTTGCTTGCTTAAAGTTGCTACCATGTCTGAATTTGAGAAAGATATTATTGAAAGCACTAGTGAAGGTAGTGCTGGTGAGTATCTTGAAGAGAAACCTAATTTTTTGATATTAATCACGATCCTCTGGAAACGAATCTCCCACAAATTGGAAAACTAAAATATATCATGTGGGTAGCGGGAATATTATTGGGAAGAACATTACTTAGGAGTTCTTTAATTGCATGGGAGTCATTCCAATAATTAAAGGATCTATTCTTGATAAAACAAATTTCTATGTGGATGCTATTGCTATTCTTGTGGTTAAGTTAGAAAGTATTTTTTTGCAATTCATCCTGCTTTACTAAAGATATTCTATGAACTTCCCAAGATCCATGATCCTAAAATTAAAAAGATTGCAACTATTATCCTTATGAATGAATTTGACTATATTATTCGGGAGGCTAGGAACATATTTTCATTTTATAACCCATATAGATTAAGTTCTTCATGACAAATACACTATACATAGGTTGGAATCCAAAGATTTTTTTGCGTATGGTGAATATCTTCGAAGAAGAGTCCCTTATGCTAAAATTATTAAAACTTTGTACCACCATACTTGTGATAAATTCGAGTGGATAACTAAGGGGATTGATGAATGATTTAGTGATGATTGGTTTGAAAATATGGCTAGAGATCATATTGATGATGAAATACATGTTTTGTATGAAGATGTTTATGGTGATGATTTGGATTTTGAAGCAATGAACGTTAAAATTACCGAGGAAAATCCCTTTAAATATTTAAGTTGTCCCACTAGGAAAGAAGAACATGAGAGTAGAGAACTAATGAGGAAAGTCTTGGATGACTTGATCAAAAGTACTAGGAAACTAAAGATGACAATAGTTGAAAGTATGCATTATGCCTAGCTAGGAGCATAAAACAATACCGTCTGTTGGGAGGCAACCCAATAGTTATCTTATTTTTCTTGTCATATTTTATATTTTTTATTCCACACAATTATGTTGTCGGATTTCGGGCTTCGCAGACCCTAGATCGATTTGAACTCTGGGGTGCGTGAGAAGAACTCAACCTCCCCAGTCTACCTACTCGCCAATCTCACGGCCTAGCTCGATGAAGAGGAAGGAAATGGAACACAGTAGTTTACCCAGGTTCGAGCCACCTTGCGGTGTAAAACCCTACTCCTGCTTTGTGGTGGACTGGCCTTGAGATGGGCAGAGGATGAACTGGTACAGTGGAAGAACAACCTCATGATGTGTGCTCTTGAGCTGGTGAGCTGGTGGGGGTGAATTGGATCCAAGCCCTCTCTACGGTGGCGGTGCTGCCCTATTTATAGTGGGCTTGGTCCTCTTCCCAAATGAAGGCGGGAAGGGATCCCACAACAGCAAATTCAAAGGGAGACAGCTGGTACATCTTATCCTGACAAAAGTAGTCTTCGCCTGCAAAGCTTCAGGTTGTGACACCGTCTTGCGCTCGGTGATGACCTCCACCCTGCCGTCCTGGCGATCTTGGTCTGGTTGCATGGGAATGGAAACCTTTGGATGATTCCTTGGGACTCTGCGCCTGCGCTTGCCTACTTAGAACCAAAGAGGAAACTGCTATCCTGCGCCCGCTGGTGCCCGCTTGGCCTTGGTCGTCATGGCTTACGTCATCTGTTCCTCACGAGGTGAGGCTTGCATAGGAATCTCCGCTCCCCGGGAGCCAGCTAAGGGAGTCCTGGACTAAGGGGTCCTCGATCGTCCGGCCTGTTGGACGTGGGCCGTACTGATGGGCTATGAAGATCTATGACCGAAGACTTTCACTCGTGTCCGGATGGGACTCTCCTTGGCGTGGATGGCAAGCTTGGCGTTCGGATATGAAGATTCCTTTCTCCGTAACCGACTTTGTATAACCCTAGTCTCCTCTGGTGTCTATATAAACCGGAGGGTTTTAGTCCGTAGAATCAATCATAATCAGATAGGCTAGACTTCTAGGGTTTTAGCCATTACGATCTCGTGGTAGATCAACTCTTGTAACCCCCATGCTGACATAGGATTTTACCTCCATCGAGAGGGCCCGAACCTGGGTAAACATTGAGTTCCCTGTCTCCTTTTACCATCAACCTCAGACGCTCAGTTCGGGGCCCCCTAACCAGATCCGCCGGTTTTGACACCAACATTGGTGTTTTCATTGAGAGTTCCGCCGTGCGACCGTCAGAAGGTTCGATGGCCCCATCCATCATCTACAACAACGCTGCCAGGAGGGATGTCTTTCTCCCTGGCCAGATCTTCGTGTTCGGCGACTTCGCATTGAGGGCCCACTCATTTGGACATCTAGAGCAGATCGACAGCTATGCCCCTGGCCATCAGGTCAGGTTTGGAAGCTTCAACTACATCGCTGATATCCGCGGAGACTTGATCTTCGACGGATTTGAGCCCATGGCAGCTGCTCCCTACCCCCACGATGAACATGACCTAAATCTGTCATCGGACCATACATAGGAAATTGCACTTGTAAGCGCTCCGGCCCCGGATTCAGAGCAACTTGCGCCATCCGAAAACGGGAAGCTCAACCCTGCTACAGAAGCCGCAGACTCAGCGGCGTTGGAGCCGCACACAGACCCAACTTCGAGCGAGGTCGGCGTCACCGAACCCCCGGGCTCATCTCCGGTGATTGGTTCTGAACTTCGTGCATCCGCGTCCGATGAGCCTTTCCAGGCGCCGCCCGTCGAATTTAGTTGCGCAGACATCTTCCGGCACCCACCTTTAGGCAATGTGCTAAACTCATTAAAAACCCTCTCTTTAGCAGGGGACTCACAGCTGAATTATATCCGGTTTGAACGGGGGGCTGATGATAGGGAATTTCGCGCCCCACCCACCCCCACTTAATAGCCACTGTCGAAGATCCTACCGACATGCTCGACTACGACTCCGGAGACATCGACGGTATGGACGACAATGCCGAAAAGGAGCAGGCCCGAAACCCGCCATTTACCGGGCGTTGGATGGCCACCTCCTCTTACGATGTGTACATGGTGGACACACCCGAAGAAATCAACGGCGATGACAAAGAAGACCCAGTGGAAGATAAACCTCCTGAGACACAACCAAAGTGCCGCCGACAGCGGCGCCATTCTAAGTCACACCGTGAGAAAGACAACAATACCGGCACAGGAGAAAATAATACTATAGATGATGCCGAAGATAATGAAGACCCCATTGAGCCAATTTACGGACAGGACCAAGGGAAGATGGGTGCGTCAGCCCCGACGGACAGGCCATGCATGAAGACTCGAAGGACAGTAATTATCTTCCACTCTCCGAGGATGAGGTGAGCCTCGGCGACGAGGATTTTATCGTGCCTGAGGAACCTCTCGAGCAGGAGCGCTTTAAGCGCCGGCTAATAGCCACCGCAAGGAACCTGAAAAGAAACAGCAATAGCTTCAAGCTAACCCGGATTTGCTCAATGATAAATGGACTAACGTCCTGGCAACCAAGGAATATGGCCGCGAGCGACCACCCAAAAGTTACCCGAAGCGCAGATGACTACCTCAATTCGACGACGAGGCGTTGGAGCCCGTGCCATCAACACACAATCCGGCCGACCGACCACCACATTGTCGAGACAAAGTGACAACCCAAGTCGAGCACCAGCCCGTACTACCTCGCTATAAAAATAGGGATAAAACAGCTCGGGCATATACATATGACCTTCGGCAGAACCTGGACAGTAGAGCAAGACATACCAGATGGATCTACTGATTGCGGGGCTATCTATTTGGACGTGACAAACTTAATCACGTGCAGGCCGAATGCCGCAGACGAACTCCATCTGAGCTACATCATGATGTGGCCCGATATAGAGGCGCCGCACACCCTCTTTGCTTCACTGATGAAGTAATGGCGCACAAATTCCTAGAGGGGTTTAAACCCATGAATATTGAATCATACGATGGAACAACTGATCCCGCTGTATGGATTGAAGATTTTCTTCTCCATATCCACATGGCCCGCGGTGATGATCTCCACGCCATCAAATACCTCCCATTAAAACTAAAGGGACCAGCGCGGCACTGGCTCAACAGCCTTCCAGAGAACTCCGTTGGCAACTGGGAAGACCTGGAAGACGCCTTTTGTGATAACTTCCAAGGTACATATGTCCGGCCACCAGATGCCGATGACTTAAGTCACATCATCCAGTAGTCCGGAGAGTCAGCCAAGAAGCTCTGGACTAGATTCCTAATTAAAAAGAACCAAATTGTCGATTTTCCGGACGCCGAAGCCCTCACGGCCTTCAAACACAGCGTCCGGGATGAGTGGCTCACCCGCCACCTCGGTCAAGAAAAACCAAAGTCCATGGCAGCCCTTACCTCTCTAATGACCCGCTTTTGCGCGGGAGAAGAGAGCTGGCTCGCTCGTAGAAGCATTGGCACCAGCGATCCAGGCACTTCGGAAGTCCGAGACGGCAATGGCAAGCCACGACACAATAAACACAAACATCGCAATCATAGCGAAGGAACGCAAGACACGTCAGTCAACACCGGATTCAGCGGCTCCAAACCCGGTCAACAGAAAAAGCCATTCAAGGCACATAGAGACGGATCATCCAATCTAGACAAAATACTAGATCGGCCCTACCAGATTCATGGCACCCCCGATAAACCAGCTACTCACACCAACAAAAGTTGTTCGGTCTTCAAACAACCTGGCAAGCTTAATGCCAAACACAAGGGGAAGGAGCTGCCCAGTGAAAGCGATGACGAAGAGACTCGCCAGCCAAATACCGGGGGTCAGAAACAATTTCCACCCGAAGTAAAAACCGTACATATGGTATATGCGACGTACACCCCTACAGGGGAGTGCAAGCACACACTACGGGACACATACACCATAGAGCCGTTTTCCCCCAAAATTTCTCCATATCCGTCCTGAAGGTTCGGCGGCTCTGATCATCGATCCAATTATCGATGGGTTCCATCTCACAAAAGTCCTTATGGACGCCAACAGTAGCCTTAATCTACTCTACCAAGACACTGTCCGCAAAATGGGCATCAATCCTTCAAGAATCAAGCCCACCACAGCTACCATCAAGGGAGCAGTATTCGGCGTAGAAGCTCACTCTAGGGGCTCCATCACACTGGAAGTCATTTTCGTTTCGCCGAACAACTTCCGAAGCGAACGCTTGACCTTTGATATTGTCCCATTCCGCAGTAGCTACCATGCACTTCTGGGGCGTGCCGCTTTTGCTCGTTTTAATGCGATCCCGCTCTACGCCCGCATGACAATAAATGGAAATATGAAACACTCCCTCTGTACGGAGAGTCATACTAAGGCCACCACAGTCGAAGTACCAAGCGGCCTCATCAAGCCGCATATCTCATCGGCCATTAAGCATCCAACCTCTATTAAATGGGGCCGATCAATCTCAGAGCTGGATTAGCAGTTCGGCCTCCGTCGTTCGCCTCATATACCCGCGAAGTTCGTACCGCGCGTACACAATGACGTACTTAGAATACCCTAGTCATTGGCAAAGGCACAATATGGACAGGCCTACAAGCTCTCTCATATCCTGCTTTTCTTTTCTTTTCTTTTCTTTTCTAATCATTTTTTACCTTTTACCACAGGTGGCACAAAGACGGGTCATCTCACGGACTCTTTCGGAGTTCGGCCCCATTCACCTACCCAAAGGCTATTCCTGTCAAGGACTCCTTTCATCGAGGCAAGGTGGCGCAGACGTGCGATAGGAGGTCCAAGTAATTCTTAGTAGACCGTACTCTCTATTTAGAGCCTGTAAAGTGCCTTCTCCCTCAGCCTTCGACCACCGGCATGGCGTTATTATCTGTAAATTGGCAATTGACGTATTAATCAGGTCCTAGTGAACATAATCCATATTTAGTATTCACCCTTTTTTAAAACAAAAGAGAACTGAATCTTGCTTCTTCGATTGTTTCACACGTGCACCTCGGCACAGATTGCCAGGGGCTCAATATGGGAACAAATAAATTGCCGGCAAGTCTGAACAGCTCTATAGCACACTTCAGCGTCATGAATTCAGCCTTATATGCATCAGCTCCGAATCATGTCTTTGGTCAATAGTTGGGTTGCCCGGCTCCTGTGCTTACTACCTTACATTCTGCTCTATCGGCTAGGTAGTAAAGGGAGAACTACTGCGATTGTGTCCTAGTTTATACAGATGAGCACCTCAGTAGAGAAAGCCGAAAATTGACTGTCATGATGCGGCGAGAGCTGGTCAACCACTCGATGACTTATCAGAATATTTTGCGTTTCCTTCCGTATTCATGAAGGACCGTTCTTACGGTCAACTATGTAACGCATCGTATTCGGATAACCGCATACATATCAGGGGCTATATCGTAGACCCACCATCAAAATCCTATGGCTAAGTGAAAGTATTAAAGCCCTATAGTCCGATTGCCTAGTTCACCGCATTGACACCTCCTTCACGGACCAAGACGTTGGGTCAAGAGTGATCAAGTGCTTTTCCGAACACCCCCGCATTTTATGCGAGGGGGCTGGAGCCGACGACTGGAAAACTTTCAGATTATACAAAAACGGCCGCACAGGAGGAGCCAAAATTTTTAGACATTGCCTTAAAGTATCACCATATTGTTTTTTACAATTCGGCACATTCACTCGAAGACTATATCCTTTGAGCACTGAACCTCTATTAAGCGGGCGCCCTCTAGGACATCTTCAAAATAATACTCTGGCGTGTGTTTGTCCTTGCCCCCAGGCGGACTCTTCGCTGCAATATCAGTGGCCTACATCTTCGCCCAATACGTCTTGACACGAGCAAAGGCCATCCGTGCACCTTCAATGCACGCCGATCGCTTCACGGCGTCGATACGCGGCACCACATCCATAAGCCGCTACACCAAACCGAAATAGCTATTAGGATTTGGTTCAGTCGGCCACAGCCAGACCACGATCTCCTTCATGGCAGAACCGGATATCTTGTGGAGCTCGGCCCATTGGGCCATCTGTTCGTTCAGCAACAGCGGGCGCTTTGGCGTGCCGAATTGTGTCTAGAAAAGTTTCTCCGTTGCATACCCCTCCTCCGCTTGGTAAAACTGCGCTGCATCGGAAGCGCTCTTCGGCAAGTCCAAGAATGCGTCTAGAGAGCTCCACATTTGATTAAGAGGGGCATATTTCGGATCGCCGAATTTAGTCTGCAATAAGAAAGGCTTACCGACCGCTATCTCCCCAGCTTGCCGGATCTCCTCCCGAGCCGCCCTAGACTCAGATCGTGCTTCCCTTGCCTTTGGTAAGGCATTGTCGAGATTGGCCGTTTTGGCTTTGTTATCCCTCTCCAGGAACTCGCACCGGACAACAGTTTCTTTAGCTCGCGCACCATGGTAGACATTCTCTCCTCGCACTGGCGCCGAGCAGCCTGTTCGGCTTTTAACACATCAGTTACCTTCTGGGCAGCCACATTACTCATCCGGGGTTGCTCCTTGGCTGGGGCAAGTTCAGCCCGAAGGGCCTCCACCACGACAGCACTATCTGCAGTTATGTATGTCTTAGTATATAATACTTAGCTTCATACTCATGTTATTATACATACATACATACATACATACATACACTTACTACCTCAAAACATACCTTGCGCTTCGTCGAGCCGCCTGTCAATAAGCACGAAGTTGTCATTCGCCGCATCAAGTTTTTGCTCCAGACCTGCAACCTCTATAGCGTACATAGTTGTCGTGGACGTAACAACCTGTGTTCCAATTAATCAGATTATTTCCTGGGCATGTATTTTTCGATCGTCTGATTGCCTCCTTTTGGACGCCAACCTGAGTCTCAAGGGCTACTATCTATACACATGTACATTTTGCGTATAGAGCACAATCAAAAATATTACATTACGTACCTCAAAGCCTCTTAGCAGGCCCTTGAAAGCTTCAGTCAATCCAATTTTCGTGGACATAATCCTCTCAACCACCGTACCCATCAGGGGACGATGTTCCTCCGAGATGATCGAATACCGCAACATATCCATCAGTGTATCCGGCGCCTCTGGATCCCGGGAAGCAGCTGTGGGAGTCCGGACCCCCTTTGAAGGGATATGTTCGTCCAACCCTAGAGCCGTCTCCGGCTGTAAGCCGGATAGTCCGGGGCCTTTATTGTTTGTCTCCACACACCCCGGACCCTGGGTGACCGATGTTTCACCTTGGGGCGTTGTCTTCATTATCCTCTGCACCACTTGTTGATGGGGGAGATCCTCCGGGACGACACCTCGAAGTCGTCCGCCCTATTGGGCGAGGAATCCTGTGGAGGCATGTCGCTTTCCATCATCTTCGGAAGAAGATCCCCTAAAGAGGATTGTTGAGGAAGACTGCGTACCGGACTACAGAACATGTATTCTAGATGTTATCCTTGTGAATAGGAAAAGTAACGGGACATGTTTAAAACACCCTTGTTCACTTACAATTAGGCTAAAGGCTCATCCTTACGGAGGAACTGCGCGACAATGTCGTCTTCCGAACCCGAACCGCTTGATAGGAGCGTCTTACCCCGCTTAGGAGCCTTTACCCCCCGACCTTTGGGGGCGGCCCTTTTCTTACCATGAGGAGGAAGGATGTCAGCTTCTCCTTCTCTTTTATCCTTGGAAGAGGGACCTTAACCTCTCCGGACACAGTGATTGGTGTACCTTCAGAATGGACGCCACCTTTGGCCTTCCTGCTCTCCTCATTGTCCTCTTTCACCGGCACCTGGAATGGTGCCGGAACCAGCATCCTTGTTAACACAAGACTAGCTAAATCTTCGGGAAGAGGGGCCGAACACCTAATTCGCTCCGCCTTCTTTGTCCAGCCCTAGAAAAAGATGGTCTTCTTAGTATCTTATTACGGGATATTTAATTATGCTGCGTCTAGGAGTGCAGTGCTTACCGAGGTATCCGGATGATTGCAGTCAAGGCCAATGTCCTCGGCGGTGTTCAGCCACTATTTTCGTGTCCCGAAAAATAACTTCCACATTCCTCTGTGCGTCATGCCGAAGAAGTGCTGAAGGGTTCGTGGTCCTTCCGGATTAAACTCCCACATACGGAGGGGCCGTCGCTGGCACGGGAGGACCCGACGGACTAACATTACTTTAATCACGTCGATGAGACTGGTGTCCTTCTCAAGGAGACTCCGAATGCGGCTCTGTAAAGTCTACACTTAGTTGATTGATCTCCAGTCCAGCCCCTTGTTGATCTTTGAAGCAATTTGAATTGGAGGGCCAGATCGGAACACAGGTGTAGCTGCACACTTGGTACCACGGGGTTCAGTGATGTAAAAGCACTCCCGCAGCCATAAGTTAGAAGATTCCGCGAAGGATCCCTTTAGCCAAAGAGCGTTGGTGAGCTTGCTCACCGCGGCGCCACCACACTTCGCTTGTTTCCCCTCGATCACCTTCGGCTTCACATTAAAGGTCTTGAGCCATAAGCCGAAGTGTGGGGGAATACAGAGAAAGGCCTCGCACATGACGATGAACACTGACGTGAGAAGATAAAAGTCTTGGGCCAGATCATGAAAATCTAGCCCGTAATAGAACATGAGCCCCCGACCAAAGGGGTGAAGAGAGAACCCTAGCCCTCAGAGGAAGTGGGAGATGAATACAACTCTCTCGTCGGATCTGGGGGTAGGAATAACCTGCCCTTAAGCAGGAAGCCTGTGGGGGATTTCCGCGGTTAGGTACCTCGCCGCCCGGAGCTTCGCAATATCCTCCTCTGTGATAGAGGAAGCCACCCACCGGCCTTGAAGTCTAGGTATGGACATGACTGGGAACCTTGAAGCACTTAGATTGAACCTTGGGTGTTGGAACTCGAGGTTGTAGAGGTTGAGGAAAGGGTTAGCGTAAAGGAGAAAGCCGGGTCGTAGCCCCTTTATGAAGACGATGAATATCGAACGTCTCCTCCTAGGCCTTAAAACCTGCCTATTCCTAAGGAATCATGCCAACATAACGATTGGGATACCCATGCCCGTATCGATGAGAATCCCGCGATAAGGGGACACGATCTCTGCTTCAACAAAATGTGCCAATAAAACCGTGTCTCAGAACATGGAGCAACAGGCCAAAAAATGGTTCGAAATAATAACCGGGTAGGAACGTGATGTCACATTACAAAAAGATTGTCAGCAGGAACGATATGGTACTTGTTTTGTAGATCCGGACACGGTCTTTGTGTTCGAAGGCTATTTTGGAGTTTTCGGAGGAGGAACCCGCCTTGCAATGCCGAAGACAATCTGCGCCGGACACCTCGTCATTGAAGCTTGGTTCAGGGGCTACTAAGGGAGTCCTGGACTAAGGGGTTCTCGGGCGTCCGGCCAGTTGGGCCTGGGATGGACTGATGGGCTATGAAGATATAAGACCGAAGACTTTCACTAGTGTCCGGATGGGACTCTCCTTGGCGTGGATGGCAAGCTTGGCATTCGGATATGAAGATTCCTTTATCTGTAACCGACTTTGTTTAACCTTAGTCTCCTCCAGTGTCTATATAAACCGGAGGGTTTTAGTCCGTAGAATCAATCATAATCAGATAGACTAGACTTCTAGGGTTTTAGCCACTACGATCTCGTGGTAGATCAACTCTTGTAACCCCCATACTCATTAATATTAATCTAGTAGGACGTAGGGCTTTACCTCCATCGAGAGGGCCCGAACCTGGGTAAACATTGAGTTTCCTATTCGGCCGAATTTCATATTCAACTCCCTATACCCGATGCCTTTCTTAAAGGCACATATTGCCTGATGATCTGACACATCTTCTACCGTGTGGTGTAAGGTGATCCATCTCTGGATATAATCCCTCAAAGTTTCATTCGGCTTCTAAACACAACACTGTAACTCTGTCAAACCTGCCGGTCGTTTGCAAGTGCCCTCGAATGTTCTTACAGACACTCGGGCGAGATCTTCCCAAGTATAGATGCTGCCAGGCGCTAACTGATTCAGCCATGCTCTAGCTGAGCGCTCCAACATCAGAGGAAGGTGTTTCATGGCCACTTCATCATTGCCTCCACCAATCTGGACAACCACTCGGTAGTCTTCAAGCCAAGTGTCAGGCTTGGACTCTCCGGTGAACTTACTAACTCCAGACGCCAACCTAAAGTTGGGGGGAATCACCGCGGCTCTGATAGCTCTGTTGAAGCACTCTGGACCAGAGACATGCACCCTGTTGCTGGTTTGCGGACCTCCATCATGGCCCTCTCGGTGAGCTCTGTTTCTGTCGACCAAGCCCTGCACGAGAATAGATCTCGCATCAAAGCCTGGCTCCCTGGGGTCAATTGGAATACCTCTCCCAACACTGTGAGGGCATCTGTCTTCATGCTGCTGAGGCACGTATGACCCGCTCCTCGGGGGAGGCGTGGGCACTCGGCGGCGATCATCACAATCGACTCGGTGATCATACTGCTCTCGATTTTTGTACTAATCTCGTTGATTCCCACGTCCCTCGCGCCTCGGAGGCGATCTTGGGCTATGGGCCGACTGAACTGTGTCTACCATCACGGATCTGCTGTGGATCTTATCCCACGACTGAGATACAACTGTATTCTGCTCTCCCGCCGCCCGGAGCAAGGCTTGGATCTGCACCAAACCTCGACCAGCTTCTGACTGGGAGGGTTGGATCGACTCCGCTATCCGGGCAGCAGCAGCTAGATTCTGGATCGGGGTTCGGTATACCTGTGTCAGAGGAGGAAAAAGCTGGCATCGACTGGATTCGGGAGCACGCTGTCGAGCGCGATCGTCGAGTGCGCTGGAGGTTCTCCAGTCGAGTGCGCTCAGCCAGGTTTCTCCAACTATAGGAGTTTCTGAAAGGCTCGACCCCTCACATTTCTGGCATGGAATCGACGCAAGTCTTGCTGATAGATGGTCGACCGGATCAAGGCCATCTCTCTTTCCTCTTCCAAGAGATCGACTGAATCTTGTCAGGCCTGTTCTGCTTCCTCTTCGGAGAAGAGCTCGAATCGGGGTTTCGTTGTGGAGCTGGTCACTTGGCAGAACAACTTCGGCCCCGTAAACCAAGAAGAAAGGGGGTTCGTCTGGTCGACCGATTAGGGGTTGTCCTCAAGCCCCACAGAACCGACGGAAGTTCATCAACCCAAGCGCCTGTTGCGTGTTTGAGATCACGCATCAGTCGGGGTTTCTGTCCTTTGAGAATTAGGCCATTGGCTCTTTCTGCTTGTCCGTTCGACTGCGGTTGAGCGACCGAAGCATAATTGACTCGAGTGCCCTGGGAGGCGCAGAAAGCTCTGAACTCATCAGAATCGAAGTTCGACCTGTTGTCCGTGATGATGCTGTGTGGGACTCCATATCTGAATGTCAATTCTCTGACAAAACTGACAGCGGTGCTTGCATCAAGGTTCTTGATAGGTTTAGCTTCAATCCATTTGGTAAACTTGTCGACTGCAATGAGCACATGAGTGAAGCCGCTCCTGCCAGTTCTTAGTGGTCCAACCATATCCAGACCCCAAACAGCAAAGGGCCAGATGAGGGGGATGGTCTTCAGGGCTGACGCCGGCTTGTGAGACATGTCGGAGTAAAATTGGCAGCTTTCACATCTGTCGACTATATCTTTCGCCATCTCATTTGCTCGTGGCCAATAGAATCCAGCTCGGTATGCTTTAGCCACGATGGCCCGAGAGGACGCATGATGACCATAGGTCCCCGAGTGGATGTCATTGAGGATCATTCGACCTTCTTCTGGTGTTATGCATTTCTGACCGACTCCAGTCACACTTTCCCTGAACAGCTGCCCTCTTATCACAGTAAAGGCCTTGGATCGATGGACGATCTATCGAGCCTCTTCTTCATCCTCCAGGAGTTCTTTCCTGAGGATGTACACAATGTAGGGCACCGTCCAGTCGGGAGTAATGGCCAGAACCTCCATGATCAGGTCAACCACGGCTGGGACCTCGACATCAGTCGGATCTGTGGCGCTCTTAGGTTGCGGGGGCTCTTCAGTAAAAGGATCTTGCTGAACTGTCGGCGAGTGGATATGCTCCAAAAATACATTGCTGGGAATGGCTTCTCTCTTGGAACCTATCTTTGCCAAATCGTCGGCTGCTTGATTTTTCAGTCGGGGTATGTGGTGGAGTTCTAACCCCTCAAACTTCTTCTCAAGCTTTCTCACCACGTTGCAGTAACCAGTCATGGCTGGGCTTCTGACGTCCCACTCCTTCATCACTTGATTAACTACCAAATCTGAGTCGCCATAGACCATGAGGCGACGGACGCCGAGTGAAATGGCCATGCGCAACCCATACAGGAGTGCTTCATATTCCGCTTCATTGTTGGAGGAATCAAACTGAATCTAGAGTACATATCTGAGCTTGTCTCCTCGGAGGGATACCAGAACTACTCTAGCACCGGAACCGTTCAGCATCTTGGATCCGTCAAAGAGCATGGTCCAGTGCTCAGAGTGAACTTGAGTCGGCAGTTGCTGTTTGATCCACTCGGCGAGGAAATCTGCTATTGCTTGGGACTTGATAGCTTTCTTTGCCTCAAACTTGATATCCAAGGGAAGGAGTTCAATCGCCCATTTGGCGACTTGACCAGTTGCATCTCCATTGTGTAGAATCTCTGACAATGGAGCGTCGCTGACGACTGTAACAGAGTGATCCGAGAAATAGTGTGCAACTTTCTTCGTGGTCATGTAAATCCCATAGACGAGCTTCTGATAATGAGGATATCTTTGCTTTGACGGGGTCAGGACTTCAGAAATATAATAAACTGGGCGCTGAACCTTATAAGCTTTTCCTTCTTCTTCCCACTCGATCGTAAGTACTGTACTGACGACTTGTCCAGTGGCTGCTATATAAAGCAGTAGAGGCTCTTTGCTGATTGGAGCAGCAAGCACCGGCTGGGTGGAAAGCAGGGCTATTAGCTCTGCAATCGCTGCATCAGCTTCTGGGGTCCACTCGAACTTGTGTGATTTCTTCATTAGTCGGTAAAGAGGCAGCGCGTTTTGACCGAGGCGAGAAATGAATCGACTTAGGGCGGCCAAGCAACCAGTAAACTTCTGGACATCATGCACACGCACAGGGCACTTCATTCGGAGTATAGCGCCTACTTTCTCTGGGTTAGCATCGATTCCTCGTTCGGAAACAAGAAAACCGAGTAACTTTCCGCCT
Source organism: Triticum urartu (assembly GCF_056163025.1). NCBI lineage: Eukaryota > Viridiplantae > Streptophyta > Magnoliopsida > Poales > Poaceae > Triticum > Triticum urartu. The sequence continues at coordinate 361,655,119 of NC_141874.1, read as the reverse complement.
GGAACTCCAAACGTGCACTTTGATGGATTGATCTTGATATCATACCTTCTGAGGTTGGCAAAGGTTTCAGCAAGGTCAGTCAGTAGGTCAGAACCTTTATGTGACTTGACTACAATGTCATCCATGTATGCTTCCACATTCCGATTGATCTGAGTGAGCAGGCACTTCTGAATCATCCTCATGAATGTGGCTCCGGCGTTCTTCAAACCGAATGACATTGTGACATAACAGAAGCACCGAAACGGGGTGATAAAAGCTGTCTTTATTTCGTCGAGTCCGTACAGACGGATCTGGTGGTACCCGGAATAGGCGTCCAAAAAGGACAAACGCTCGCACCCTGCAGTCGAGTCGACTATCTAATCGATGCGAGGGAGAGGGAAGTGATCTTTCGGGAAGGCCCGATTGATATGCTTGAAATCAATACACATACGAAGTGAGTCGTCTTTCTTTGGGACCATGACAACCTTGGCTAACCACTCGGAGTGATAAATCTCTCAGATAAACTCAGCTGCCAAAAGCCGAGCCACCTCTTCACCGATTGCCTTTCTTTTCTGGACGGCGGACCGTCGAAGATGCTCTTTAACTGGTTTCACCTTCGGGTCAACTCTCATACGATGCTCAGCCAGTCCCCTGGGAACACCCAGCATGTCAGAAGGATTCCATGCAAAGATGTCCCAGTTCTCATGGAGGAACTGGATGAGCACTTCTTCCTATTTGGAGTCGAGTGAGGTTGAAATGTGAGTCGGAGCAACATTGGGATCTGTCGGGTGAATGTGAATCGACTTCGTTTCACCAGACGACTGGAATGCTGAATAGGTGGCTGGCTTCTTGGCTCGCAGCAAGTCACTCGGATCTGCATTTTTCTGGTATTCTTGCAATTCTACCACTGCCATCTGGGCATCAGCGATCTTTGAGCCCTTCCAGAAGCACTCTTCTGCCTTCTTCCGATTACCAGAGATAGTGATCACTCCTCTGGGACCAGGCATCTTCAGTTTGAGGTACACGTAACATGGTTGAGCCATAAATTGTGCATAAGCTGGCCTGCCCAGAATTGCATGATAAGCACTCTGGAAATCCACAACTTCAAACGTCAACTTTTCTTTCTGGTAATTTTTGGAATCACTGAAAACCACGTCGAGTGCAATCTGATCGAGGGATGCAGCCTTCTTGCCTGGAATGACCCCATGGAAACTCATATGGCTTTCACTGAGTCTGGACATCGGAATGCCCATTTCTTTCAACGTTTCTGCATACAGTATGTTCAGACCACTGCCACCGTCCATCAGGACCTTTGTCAGTCGAGTGCCTTCGACCACCGGGTCGACCACCAGTGCTTGCCTCCCAGGGGTGGCGATGTGCGCTGGATGATCAGACTGGTTGAATGTAATGGCAGTCTGTGACCACTTCAAGTAACTGGGTGTCGCCGGAGCGACCATGTTCACTTCCCTGTTGATAACTTTCAATCGACTTTTGCTCTCAACATCAGCAAAAATCATCAGAGTGGAATTCACGTGGGGATAACCATCATCATCCTCACCCTCATCCTCAGCCTTGTCTGCTTCTTTCTCCTTCTCCTTGGGATGTTTCTCTCGGAACTGCTGGATTAGGAGACGACACTGCCGAGTGGTGTGCTTCGGGTAAATGAAGTTGCCTTATTCATCTTTTTTGGTGTGGATATGGCATGGCAAATCCAACACGTCATTCCCATCTTGATATTTTACTTTCTTGGGGTTCCATGGCCCTTTGGGCTTCCCCTTGAACTTTCCTTGAACCACAGCCAAGGCTTCACCCGGAGCAACTGGCTCGGCCTTGCACTTCTGTTTCCGACTGGAGTTTCCTCCTCCGGCTTCGTGGGCGACTGCTTTCTGCTTGCCTCTCCGGAGTCGCTCTTCTTCTTCACCATTGGCATACTTGGTGGCAATTTCCATCATCCGAGCCAGAGTCATATTTCCTGTTCGGCCGAATTTCATATTCAACTCCCTATATCCGATGCCTTTCTTAAAGGCACATATTGCCTGATGATCTGACACATCTTCTACCGTGTGGTGTAAGGTGATCCATCTCTGGATATAATCCCTCAAAGTTTCATTCGACTTCTAAACACAACACTGTAACTCTGTCAAACCTGCTGGTCGTTTGCAAGTGCCGTCGAATGTTCTGACAAACACTCGGGCGAGATCTTCCCAAGTATAGATGCTGCCAAACGCTAACTGATTCAGCCATGCTCTAGCTGAGCCCTCCAACATCAGAGGAAGGTGTTTCATGGCCACTTCATCATTGCCGCCACCAATCTGGACAACCACTCGGTAGTCTTCAAGCCAAGTGTCAGGCTTGGACTCTCCGGTGAACTTACTAACTCCAGACGCCAACCTGGAGTTGGGGGGAATCACCGCAGCTCTGATAGCTCTGTTGAAGCACTCTGGACCAGAGACATGCACCCTGTTGCTGGTTTGTGGACCTCCATCATGGCCCTCTCGGTGAGCTCTGTTTCTATCGACCAAGCCCTGCACAAGAATAGATCTCGCATCAAAGCCTGGCTCCCTGGGGTCAATTGGAATACCTCGCCCAACACTGTGAGGGCGTCTGTCTTCATGCTGCCGAGGCACGTATGACCCGCTCCTCGGGGGAGGCGTGGGCACTCGGCGGCGATCATCACGATCGACTCGGTGATCATATTGCTCTCGATTTCTGTACTAATCTAGTCGATCCCCACGTCCCTCATGCCTCGGAGGCGATCTTGGGCTATGGGCCGACTGAACTGTGTCTGCCATCGCTGATCTGCTGTGGATCCTATCCCGCGACTGAGATACAACTGTATTCTGCTCTTCCGCCGCCCGGAGCAAGGCTCGGATCTGCACCAAACCTCGACCAGCTTCTGACTGGGAGGGTTGGATCGACTATGCTATCCGGGCAGCAGCAGCTAGATTCTGGATCGGGGTTCGGTATACCTGTGTCAGAGGAGGAAAAAGCTGGCATCGACTGGATTCAGGAGCGCACTGCCGAGCGCGATCGTCGAGTCCGCGCTGGAGGTTCTCCAGTCGAGTGCGCTCAGCCAGGTTTCTCCAAGGCCTGGGCCTCAGGGGTTTCTCCAACTATAGGATTTTGCAATGCATCCATGTTCCGGCGGCAAATTTCCTCCCTCTACTGCGAGGAGAGGGGTTTGGGGCGGTACTCCTTGTGAACGCGCGACGGATCGCCGTTCCCGTCACCTCCGTCTTCGCGGTTGAAGCCAGGAGGGCTGCGTGGTCCATTGACCATCGGAACTTCAGCCGCTGGGTCGCTGCTGTCGCACTCGGATGCGGTCTCTACGGAGCCAGTCGACAGATCGAACAGGCCGTAGAGAGTTTCGTCGGGCTCGATCATCGCGACTTGAGGGGTGGCCGACTGGCGGGCCACCGCATGCCTCATCCACCGCTGAAGCCTGGACCGACCGGAGCGTTTGCTCCCGTGAGCCGCAGGGAGGGGGAAAGCTGAGGGAGTCGACTGGTACTGGGTCGACGGTTGCCGCAGGAGGACGCCGCGGACGCATGCGCGAAAGTGCGTCGCCCCACGGGCGGGGAGCGCGTCGGCGTTGAGTGGGGCCTCCTGAAGCCAAGCGGAGTCGTCGGCGACAAACACGAGAGCGCCGAGACTGATGTCGTGGCCCTCAATCAAACCTCCGCCTGGAACCATGATGAAGGGGATCGGAAAAATCACAACTTCTCCAACAAGTCGTTAAGACACCTGCCCCACGATGGGCGCCAACTGTCGTGGATCTAAGACTAACAGTAGAATGGGGGGTAGGTATGAGGAGGGAAGATCCTAGCTATGGAGTAGTTGTACACACGAGTTTTACGAGTTCAGGCCCTTCTCGGAGGAAGTAATAGCACTACGTCTCGGTGCCCTGAGGCGGTCGACTGGATTATATGTGTGTGTGAGTTCACAAAAGTGCGTACCCTTGTCCCAGAGGAGGGGGTGGCTTATATAGAGTGCGCCAGGACCCTAGCTCCCCTCCGTTACACAGGGTTCAATGTTCATAAAGGTGGGGGCTCACTGGTAACGTCTATAATAAAAGTGTTATAAATGCCCATAAAGCTATGGTTTAAGTCACGACCGTTGCAGAGTGGAGGGTTTCTCATCTTCAGGGTGGCCGAGTGTCTTCAAGGTCGTCGAGTGTCTTCAAGGAAGTCGAGTAGGCACATCTTCATGGTCGAGTGGATGATGTTTTCTCTTCGACTGCTTCTGATTCTTTGTAGAGATGTCCTTGGGGAGGGTATGCTGGACAGATCCATGACCCTACCGTAGGTACATAGCTTCATCATTCGGGGTATCTTCACCCCGACCAGTAGAGCAAAGAGTTGCTCCTCAACCTACTAAACCTACTGAAAATGTTTACTTTTAAATTGCTTCAGGTATGATAGAGAAACTGCTAGCTAATCCTTTCACAGGTGATGGAACATTACATCCCGATTTGCACCTAATCTATGTGGATGAAGTTTGTGGATTATTTAAGCTTGCAAGTATGCCCGAGGATGTTATCAAGAAGAATGTCTTCCCTTTATCTTTGAAGGTAAATGCATTGACATGGTTTAGGCTATGTGATGATATGGGATCATGGAACTACAACCGATTGAAATTGGAATTTCATCAGAAGTTTTATCCTATGCATCTTGTTCATCGTGATCGTAATTATATATATAATTTTTGGCCTCGCGAAGGAGAAAGCATCGCTCAAGCTTGGGAAAGGCTTAAGTCAATGTTATAATCATGCCCCAATCATGAACTCTCAAGAAAAATTATTATTCAAAAAATTTATGCTCGGCTTTCTCTCGATAATCGCTCCATGCTCGATACTTATTGTACTGGCTCTTTTATGATGAAGACTATTGAATTCAAATGGGATTTATTGGAAAGAATTAAATGCAACTCTGAACATTGGGATCTCGATGAAGGTAAGGAGTCAGGTATACTACCTAAGTTTGATTGTGTTAAATCTTTTATGGATACCGATGCTTTCCGTGAATTTAGCACTAAATATGGACTTGACTCTGAGATAGTAGCTTCTTTCTGTGAATCCTTTGCTACTCATGTTGATCTCCCTAAGGAGAAGTGGTTTAAGTATAATCCTCCCGTTGAAGTAAAAGTAGTTGCACCTATTAAAGTTGAAGAAAAGACTATCACTTATAATGATTCTGTTGTCCCTACTGCTTATATTGAGAAACCACCTTTCCCTGTTAGAATAAAGGATCATGCTAAAGCTTCAACTGTGGTTCGTAAGAATACTACTAGAACACCTACACCCTCTGAGCAAATTAAAGTTGAACCTAGTGTTGCTATGGTTAAAGATCTCTTGGCTGATAATAGTGATGGGCATGTTATTTACTTCTGTGATGAAGCTGCTAGAATTGCTAGACCCGATACTAAAAATAAACATAGACCTGTGGTAGGCATGCCTGTTATTTCTGTTAAAATAGGAGATCATTGCTATCATGGCTTATGTGATATGACTGCTAGTGCAAGTGCAATACCTCATTTCTTATATAAAGAAATTATGCCTGATATTGCACCTACTGAGATAGAGGAAATTGATGTTACAATTAAGCTTGCCAATAGAGACACTATTTCACGAGTTGGGATTGTTAGAGATGTTGAAGTCTTGTGTGGGAAAGTTAAATATCCTGCTGATTTTCTTCTTCTTGGTTCCCCACAAGATAGCTTTTGTCCATTATGTCTGTGGGAACGACACCTATGGGGTCACTGGGATCCCTTCTAAAGTAGGCGGGCGCCGGGTTGTGAGAAGAGGGGGTCTGACAGGGAGCACACGGATCGTTTACCCAGGTTCGGGCCACGAAGATGCGTAATACCCTAGTCCTGCTTTGGTGGATGTATTTGAGTGTGTTCTTGTGTTCTTGAGCTAGCTACGGGGTGCAACTTGCCCAAAAGAGCCGAATCCCTCTCCTGGTCGCCTAGGGCCTTCTTTTATAGGCAAAAAGGGGTCACCACAGTGGCACACAGGAGGTGGAAATGTCTACAGTCGATGAGCCTATCCTCTAGGACCGTCGGACAAATGCATTTAATGTGCTGCCGACGTGCCCCCTTGCTTTATCGGGGACGCCAGGGAAGCACGTCCCAGCTGTTGCTGGCTCGCCTGGCCTTGACACGCATCCGAGCTGACGGGACGTCATGGCACCACATTGGCTGGCTGCTGGGCTGGCGCGGTGGTGGAGCCTTCAGGAAGACTTGCATGCCACCACGCAGGAGCTTGCTGGGTTGGTGTAGAGGCCGCACGTCGCCACAAAGGCGCCTGCTCAGCTGGTTGAGCTGGCAGCTGCATGGGGACGGCGGTGGTGTCTTGGCTGGTGCAGGCCTGGCAGTGGCCCTGCTAATGCCCTCGGCAAGGGTTTCACCGGGGGCCCGGCAAGGGTCTTGCCGTGGCGTTGCTGTCATCCCCGGCAAGAGTCTTGCTGGGGGTCTTGTGGATTTTCTCGGCTAGGATCCTGCCGAGGGTCGCCGTCTTCTGGTCCTCATCTGAACTCATATGTTCATGATCTTGACGAAGATTTGCATGCCACCATAGAGGCGCCTCCCGAGCCTTGGCTCCAATGTAGTTGATTGGGTTGGAGCCTGTGGTCTCAAGGGTGGCTCGCTCTGCTGGTGTTGGACAAGTTTCCCTGGCAAGGCCCTTGTCGGGGCTGCGGGGGGCTGCCTCAGCAAGGATCTTGCCGAGGGAGTCCACCTTGCCCTCTTGCCCTCCCCCCGCGCTTCTGGTCTTGGGGTTGCCTTGGTTGTCTTCTGCTTCGGCTTCTCTCCGGCTTCCCTCCTCTGCCCTGCTAAGTGTGACCGCGGCGCGTGGCTCTGACTGCCCGTGCACAAGTAAAGGGGTCAAAAGGAGAGCCCCTACTTTTGTACACCGATAGCAGCCCTCGGGCCTAGGCCACACATAAGCGCGACATGTTGTTGGGCTAGGCCCAGAACGGTGCATGGGCAGGTGGGGCGGATTTTACCGCAGTAAATTCTCGTCCGCTGCGCTTCCCCATGACCCGCATTGAACGCGCAACGTGGAGGGTCGTGCGTGACGTGGGGGTCATGCATGGGGTGGTTTTTGCACGCATGCGTCACATCGTGGTTAATGGGAGAGGAGGCGGCCCGTGCCTTCCCCATAAAAAGAGGAATAATCGTGGGTGCGTTGCTCACTTTACCCCCTGCGCCTTTTCTAATCTCGGAACTGTCGTCCCTTTCTCCTTCCTTCTCAAGCTTCTGCCCCTTCTTGTCGCCGCTGCGTCTTCGCTATCCTCCGCCCCTCGCCTCTCGCAGCCACCATGGCCCCAAAAACCAACAAGGGCAAAGGGATGGCCAAGGACGCCGGAGCGATGGAGCCATCGGAGAGTGAGTTGGCGGCGCGGCAGATGCAGCTCACCTACTTCCCCTCGACGGTACACGTGTTCGAGCTCCGAGGCAACTTCAAGGTCCTGTGGGGGTGCAAGACGGGGGGGGGGGCACGACGGGGCATCCAGCCACGCGCGTCGTCCCCGCCAATTGCGCCGATGCCGCCCCGAATCGGTACCCATTTTTCATCGACTACTTCTCTTGCGGCCTCTGCCCCCCTTTCTCTGTTTTCTTCAATGATGTCATGCACACATTTGGCTTCTACCTTCTGGATTTTACTCCAAATGTTGTGTCATGCATGGCTCTTTTTGCCCACCTCTATGATGGCTTCGCCGGAGTCGTCCCCAACAGGGTGCTCTTCCGCCATTACTTTTACCCTCACATCCAGGGGGAGGTGCCATCTCTGGTTGCGTCGCCTGGATCCCGAGGTCCAAAGGGATGTACCCAGAGGGCGCCCAGAAGGAGAGGTGGGAAGAATGGCGGGGCCGGTGGTGCTGGATCAAGGATGACGACCCACAGGAGTTCTGCCAGGTTCGCCAGGCGCCAAAGGTTTGCAAGCCTGACTGGGGCGACATCGACGCGCAGGACAACAAGCTCAAGATCTCCATCACCCGGATTCTTCGCCTCACCGAGGCCAGGCTCACCCTTGAGGTGATCGTGGCGGATTTCATCCGCCGCCGAATTGCTCCGCTGCATAACAAGGGGAGGTCGGCCTGGCTCTTCACGAATGCGGCCGATATCATGAGGCTTCGCCCCGGCCTCGACCACAACTTCATGGTGCTGGCGCACGCTCACTTCTGCCAGCGGTTCTTCCAGCTTGACGTGGGCCGCGACGGCAAGGCCGAGAGGTCCGGCAAGGCCGCGGAGGCCGGCAAGGTCGCCAAGGGGCCCTTGTTTGGGTTGCCGGTGGGGGTGGTCCCACTAAGCAATAACTCACGCCGGAACGACATCATCGCCATGATGCCGGACTGCAACCCGCACAGCCCCGTCCCAAATTGGGCCGAGCTGCCGGAGGAGCAGGTGCAGGAGTTCTTTGACAGTCAGGATGAGAAGTACGTCTGCGAAGAGCCGCGGCTCATCCAGGACACCACCCAGGCGGAGCTAGACTACATCACCGCCAGGGCGGCAGAGGCAGAGTTTGCCAAGGAGGCCGGCAGCGCCGGCGGTATGGAGGACAAGGCCGTGGTGGCCGCAGAGGAGAAGGAACTCGCCCAGTGGGCGGAGTCCGCTAGGGAGGCCAGCAGCGCCCACACTGGGGCCCCTCTTGTCGAGGACGACGACGACGAGCCGTCCGAGGAGGAAGCTGAAGCTGTCGAGCCCCCAGCCGCGGGGAAAGGGCGAGTCCTACGGCAGGCCAGCTCCGGCGAGCCGGTTCTGCCCGGCAGGGCCGCACAACCCTGGCATGCCCAGGAGACGTCCGCACGCCAAACGAGGGCCGCGGTAGTGAAGAAGTTGGTGAAGGCCGCGGTGGTGAAGAACAAAGCATCTGCCTCTTCTTCGTCCAAGCGTTCCCCAACTCTGCCTACTTCCCCTCCTCCACCTGCTTCCCCTCCTCCCGCAGGCGGCGACACGGAGGTCTTCTTTAACCTCGTGTCTCTCAGCCCGAGGAGGAAGAGGAAGGTAGCAGAAGAGGAGGTGGAGGACGAGTAAGTGCCGTTTCCTTTGATCATCTCCGGCTCCTCTAAATGTGCTTCTTATCTTGACTTGTTTTCGTCTCGGCAGGGATGCGGAGATGCTGGCCCAGAGGATGAAGAGGGCCAGGTCTTCAGCAGGCAGCCAGCCCCCGGCGGGCACCTCTAAGGCGCCACGGGTGGTGGTGAGCAGCCCGGATAGCAGCCCCCGGGGCAGCCGCCAGCGTAAGTTCTCCACTCGCCCCTCGTCGATGTGTGCCAAGGGCATAATCCTTGGTGCTGACCTTGCCATGATCGCAGGAGGAGGACAACAACAGGAGGAGCCACTGAGGGCTACCCCCAACACACCGCCTCCGTCAGTCACGCCACCCCGAGGGGCATCCTTGGCAAGGGCGCCAAGCACCGAGCCCATGCACACGGAGGAGGAGGAGGAGGCAAGCTTGGGCACCGGTGGCCACACCCCGGCACCGGGTGTTGGCGGGGAGGGGGCCTCGTCTTCCCAGCCTGGCATGGGTAAGCCATTCGCCTTCCATCCCTTTTCTTTTTCTGTTCTTTCTGAATCTTGGTCTTGGCTTTGCTTCATCTCTTTCTTGACATCCAGATCCTCCATCGGTGGACCAGGAGGACATAGACACCGTCATTGAGAACGTCGCCAAGGCCACCGAGGCGGAGGCCGAAAAGATTGCCACCGAGGAGGCCGCCAAGGGTGCTGTCGTGGATGCCACCAAGGGGCCTGCTAGGGAGCCCGGCAAGGCTACTGCCGAGGAGGCCGGCAAGGGACCCGCCGGGGAGGCTGGCAAGCCCATTGCCGAGGAAGAGGTGGCTGATGAACAGCCTTCCTCCTCCGCTGCCTCTGGCTCCGGCAGGTATCTAAGGGTGAGCTACGACCTTTTCGTCCACCTTCTAGGGGCGTACAGCACCAGGGCGCCCATCAAGGGAGAGGTGTTCGACGAGGAGGTGCTTGCCGCCGCCGGGCTCGAGGTCATCGATGAGCCAAGCGCCAGTGGTGACGGTTCTCAGGAGGAGGGGCTTCTCCAGGCCATGGGCGCCAGCTTTCGGAAGCTCCAGGCGCTCCACCACGCCCGCCTGGACAAGGTCAAGTCCAGGACGGCAACCGTGGACAAGGCGGAGGCGGACCTCAAGGGACACATTTCCGAGGCGCAGACTTGGTACCGCCAAGCCTGTGAAGAGCTGAAGGCCGCCCAGGGCGAGCTGGCTAGGTGCGAGGTGGATCTCACCATGGAGTGGGGCGACATCGAGAAGGCCCAGGAGACCGCGAAGAACCTGGCCGCCGTAGCCGAGGCTGATCGAGCCCAGCATCAGGCCACGCTGAACTCCCAGGAGGAGGATCTTGCCGCACGTGAGGAGAAGTTGGCCGCAACACTCCGCAGCAAGGACGAGGAGGTGGAAAAGCTTGTTGTGCAGCGGACCCAGGAGCTGGAGCAGAGGCACAAGGAGGCACTCGATGCTCAAGCTCTGGTTCACGCCGACAAGGTGAAGGAGCTGGAGGTGGAGCGGGACAAGCTGAAGGATCAGGTCCGGAAGCTGTCCAAGGAGAAGGACACGCTCAACTGTGCCCTGGTTGAGGCGCAGGGCACATTCCTCAACAAGGCCGGGCAGCTCTCTGAAGCCAACAACTCCATCAAAGACCTCAAGCTGAAGCTGGAAGATCTCGAGGGGATGCTGCCGGAGGGCAAGGCCCGGGAGGATGCCCTGGCCAAGGACCTATAGACCGAGAAGCAGCTGCGGAAGAATGAAGCCGCCAATCACAAAGATTTTGTGGAAGGCGAGTACCGCTGGATCGGGCGCCTTGAAGGCATCGCCGGCAGGATCACCACGCAACTAGCTACCATGGGGATGCCAAATGTGAGGTATACCCCAGAGCGCAACGCGAGTCCCAATGCCAAGTTGATCATCTTCTTCAAGGGCGTCCTCGGGGCCCTAGAGCTGCTCCACTCCAACCGGGCGACCTCCCTGGCTGATGAGTCTCGGAGGCTTTGCCGGGGTGCCATGACCAAGGTTCTCACCAAGGTGGTGCACTAGAACACCAACCTCGACTTCGATGCCATGCTGGAGAGCTTGCCAGAGGATGCAGACCTCGCGACGCTCAAGGAGCGTATCAAGCCCATCATCAGCCTCATCGGCGGAATCGAGAGGGTGAAGGGCCATCGCCGGGATTAGGCACCCCATTTCTTGTTGCTACGGCGGGTTCATGGCCAAGAGAATTTATATCTTTAGTTAGAACCGCAGCAACAATTGATGTAATATAACTCTGCAGTACTTTTGATACAATGCATGTTATTTTCCTGTCTGATCTTTCTCTGTATGTCCACCCTATGTTGATCGGGTAAAATTGCCGGCGCGTAACCCAGGGCGGCACCTTGGGGACGGATCCCCAATGGCCTGCCGGGTGTGCTTGCTGCCGAGCGAACCACCTCACTGCTCTCAACACGGCCGCTCAAACTGTCGAGCTTGACTCGAGTCAGAATCAAGAGTGTTGCCAGTTGCGGAAGGCTACCCTGCCACTCTCGACGCGGCCGCTTGAGCTGTTGAGCAGACTCGAAACAGAACAAGGGCATTGCCAATTGCGGAAGGGCTCCTTTGCGTGCAGGTTTTCCATACACAGGGCATGACCTTCGAGGATAGTAACCATATATATAAAAAGAGATTGCTTAAAGTTTCGTATGACTTAGCTTTTCTGTCGTTGCACGGGCATCCACCGCATCTGCAGATGGAGCCACCAAGCTCGATCGTCTTCTTCCTTGGAACGACGGCCACGACGAAACTGTTTCCCCAGTCAGTCCAGATTTTCACAGCCGCGCCCCCTACCCGGCGCGCTTGAGATGTCGGTGGGAACGTCACCTATAGGGTCACTAGGATACCTTCTACGGTACGCGGACGCGGGGTTGTGAGAAGAGTGTGTCTAACAGGGTGCACACAGATCGTTTACCTAGGTTTGGGCCGCGAAGATGCGTAATACCCTAGTCCTGCTTTGGTCGATGTATTTGAGTGTGTTCTTGAGCTAGCTACAGAGTGCAACTTGCCCAAAAGAGCCGAATCCCTCTCCTGGTCGCCTTGGGCCTCCTTTTATAGGCAAAAGGGGGTCGCCACAGTGGCACACAAGAGGTGGAAAGGTCTACAGTCGATGAGCCTATCCTCGGGGACCATCGGACAAACACATTTAATGCATTGCCGACGTGCCCCCTTGCGTTATCGGGGACTCCAGGGAAGCATGTCCCAGTTGTCGCCGCCTCTCCTGGCCTTGACACGCGTCCGAGCTGACGGGGCGTCGTGGCGCCATGTTGGCTGGCTGCTGGGCTAGCGCGGTGGTGGCGCCTTCAGGAAGACTTGCATGCCACCACGCAGGAGCATGCTGGGTTGGTGTAGAGGCCGCACGTTGCCACACAGGCGCCTGCTCAACTAGTTGAGCTGGCAGTTGCATGGGGACGACTGTGGAGTCTTGGCTGGCGCAGGCCTGGCAGTGGCCCTGCTGATGCCCTTAGCAAGGGTTTTTCCGGGGCCCGACAAGGTTCTTGCCGTGGCGTTGCTGTCATCCACGGCAAGAGTCTTGCCGGGGGTCTTGTGGATTCTCTCAGCTAGGATCCTGCCGAGGGTCGCCGTCTTCTGGTCCTCATCTGAACTCATATGTTCATGATCTTGACGAAGATTTGCATGCCACCACAGAGGTGCCTCCCGAGCCTTAGCTCCAATGTAGTTGATTGGGTTGGAGCCTGTGGACTCAAGGGTGGCTCGCTCTGCTGGTGTTGGACAAGTTGCCCCGGCAAGGCCCTTGCCGGGGCTGCGGGGGGGGGGGGGGGGGGGGGGGGCGCCTCGGCAAGGATCTTGCCGAGGGAGTCCACCTTGCCCTCTTGCCCTCCCGCGCTTCTGGTCTTGCGGTTGCCTTGGTTGTCTTATGCTTCGGCTTCTCTCCGGCTTCCCTCCTCTGCCCTTCTAAGTGTGGCCGTGGCGCGTGGCTCTGAGTGCCCGTGCACAAGTAAAGGGGTCGAAAGGAGAGCCCCTACTTTTTTACACCGACACATTATATTTGGTAGACCCTTCTTGAATACTGTTGATGCTGTTACTATTGGTTGGGATAAATCTCATGAGTTTAATTTTGCTAAATTTCGTAGACAACCCCATGATAAAGAATTGCCTAGTAAAGATGAAATTATTGGTCTTGCTTCTATTGCCATGCCTCCTAACGATCCTTTAGAACAATATTTGCTCGACCATGAAAATGATATGTTTATGAATGAAAGAAGGGAAATAGATGAAGTATTCTTTAAACAGGGACCAATTTTGAAACACAACTTGGCTGTTGAAACTCTAGGGGATCCTCCTCCACCCAAGGGTGATACCGTGCTTGAGCTTAAACCTTTACCTGATACTCTTAAATATGCTTATCTTGATGAGAAAAAGATATATCCTTTTATTATTAGTGCTAACCTTTCAAAGCATGAAGAAAAGAAATTATTGAAAACTCTGAAGAAGCACCGTGCTGCTATTGGATATACTCTTGATGGTCTTAAGGGCATTAGTCCCACTCTATGCCAGCACAAAATAAAATTGGAGAAATACGCTAAACTGGTTGTTGATCACCAACGACGGTTAAATCCTAAGATGAAAGAAGTGGTAAGAAAATATATACTAAAGCTTCTGGAGGCAGGTATAATTATCCCGTTGCTGATAGTCAGTGGGTGAGTCATGTCCATTGTGTCCCTAAGAAGGGAGGTATTACTGTTGTTCCTAATGATAAAGATGAATTGATCCCACAAGGAATTGTTATAGGTTATAGAATGGTAATTGATTTCCGCAAATTAAATAAAGCTACTAAAAAGGATCATTACCCTTTACCTTTCATTGATCAAATGCTATAAAGGCTATCCAAACATACACATTTTTGCTTTCTAGATGGTTATTCTGGTTTCTCTCAAATACATGTGTCAAAAGAGGATCAAGAAAAGACAACTTTTACTTGCCCTTTCGGTACCTTTACTTATAGACCTATGCCTTTTGGTTTACGCAATGCACCTGCTACTTTTCAAAGATGTATGACTGATATATTCTCTGAATTTTGCGAAAAGATTGTTGAGGTTTTCATGGATGATTTCTCTGTATATGGAACTTCTTTTGATGATTGCTTAAGAAAACTTGATCGAGTTTTGTAGAGATGTGAAGAAACTAATCTTGTCTTGAATTGGGAGAAGTGCCACTTTATGATTAATGAAGGTATTGTCTTGGGGCATAAAATTTCTGAAAGAGGTATTGAAGTTGATAAAGCTAAAGTTGATGCTATTGAAAAGATGCCATGTCCTAAGGACATTAAAGGTATAAGAATTTTCCTTGGTCATGCCCGTTTTTATAGGAGGTTCATTAAGGACCTCTCTAAAATTTCTAGGACTCTGACTAATCTCTTACAAAAAGATGTTCCTTTTGTCTTTGATCATGATTGTGCATAAACATTTGAAATACTTAAGAAAGTCTTGATTTCTGCACCTATTGTTCAGCCACCTGATTGGAATTTACCCTTTGAAATTATGTGTGATGCTAGTGATTATGTTGTAGGTGCTGTTCTAGGACAAAGAGTTGATAAAAAATTAAATGTTATCCAATATGCTAGTAAAACTCTAGACAGTGCCGAGAGAAATTATGCAACTACTAAAGAAGAATTTTTAGCAGATGTATTTGCTTGTGATAAGTTCAGGCGTTATATTGTTGATTCTAAAGTAACTTTTCACACTGATCATGTTGCTATTAAATATCTTATAGAAAATTAAGATGCTAAACCTAGACTTATTAGATGGGTTCTCTTGCTATAAGAATTTGATTTGCATATTATCGATAGATAGGAAGCTGAGAACCTCGTTGCAGACAACTAATCTAGGTTAGAGAATATTCTTGATGACCCACTACCTATTGATGATAGCTTTCCTGATGAACAATTAGCTGTCATAAATGCTTCTCGTACTACTCCATGGTATGCTGATTATGCTAATTACATTGTTTCTAAATTTATACCACCTAGTTTCAGATACCAACAAAACAAAAAGTTTTTCTATGACTTAATACATTACTTCTGGGATGACCCACACCTTTAGAAGAAGGAGTAGATGGTATTATTAGACGTTGTGTACCTGAGCATGAACAGGAACAGATCCTACGCAAGTGTCATTCCAAGGCTTATGAAGGACACCATGCTGGAGACAGAACTGCACATAAGGTATTGCAATCCGGTTTTTATTGGCCTACTCTCTTCAAAGATGCCCGTAAGTTTGTCTTGTCTTGTGATGAATGCCAAAGAATTGGAAATATCAACAGACGTCAAGAAATGCCTATGAATTATTCACTTGTTATTGAACCATT
The DNA here is from genome assembly GCF_056163025.1 of Triticum urartu. NCBI lineage: Eukaryota > Viridiplantae > Streptophyta > Magnoliopsida > Poales > Poaceae > Triticum > Triticum urartu. The sequence goes on along the minus strand of NC_141874.1, from coordinate 361,639,760 downwards.
TGATGTTTGGGGCTTTGATTATATGGGACCGTTTCCTTCCTCTAATGGGTATACACATATTTTAGTTGTTGTTGATTACGTTAGTAAGTGGGCAGAAGCTATTCCAACTAGTTGGGCTGATCATAACACCTCTATCAAGATGCTTAAAGAAGTTATTTTTCCGAGGTTTGGAGTCCCTAAATACTTAATGACCGATGGTGGTTCACATTTTATTCATGGTGCTTTTCATAAAATGCTTGCTAAGTATGATGTTATTTATAGAATTGCATCTCCTTATCATCCACAATCTAGTGGTCAAGTAGAACTGAGTAATAGAGAGCTTAAATTAATTTTGCAAAAGACTGTTAATAGATCTAGAAAGAATTGGTCCAAGAAACTTGATGATGCATTATGGGCTTATCAAACCGCATATAAAAATCCTATGGGTATGTCTCCGTATAAAATGGTTTATGGAAAAGCATGTCACTTACCTCTCGAACTAGAACATAAGGCATATTGGGCCATTAAAGAGCTCAATTATGATTTCAAACTTGCCGGTGAGAATAGGCTTTTTGACATTAGCTCACTTGCTGAATGGAGAACCCATGCTTATGAGAATGCCAAACTATTTAAAGAAAAAGTTAAAAGATGGCATGACAAAAGGATACAAAAAGGTGAGTTTAATGTAGGTGATTATGTATTGTTATACAACTCTCGTTTAAGATTTTTTGCAGGCAAACTCCTCTCAAAATGGGAAGGTCCTTACATTATCGAGGAGTTCTATCGTTCTAGTGCCATAAAAATCAACAACTTCGAAGGCACAAACCCGAGGGTGGTGAACGGTCAAAGAATCAAACATTATATCCAAGGTAATCCCATAAATGTTGAAACTAATTTTATCGAAATCATAACCCTAGAGGAATACATAAAGGACACTTTCTAAAATGTTTCTGACTCCGAAAAGGAAGAGGTATGAGGTATGGTAAGTAAACCGACTCCAAAACAGTTCTAATAGCAATTTTGCTCCATTTTGGAATATTTCAGAAAATAGGAAATTAAGAAGCAGTCCGGGAAGGACACGAGGCGTCCATGAGGGTGGAGGGCACGCCCTACCCCCTGGGCGCGCCCCCCTGCCTCGTGGGCATCTCGTGTGCTCTCCGGACTCCGATTTCTTGCACGATACTTCTTTTGGTCGGTAAAAAATCATTATATAATCTCCCGAAGGTTTTGACCACCGTACCACGCGATTATCCTCTATTTTTGTTTCGAGTTGTTTCTACTGCAGATTTAGAGCAAGATGTCGTCTCAAGACTCCGATAGAGAAAGCTATGTCTCACATCTCATTGCCGATCCAAAGGCCTATGGGGACCTAGCTCCTTGTGGTCGAACTACGGATGATGAGGAGGATGCTCACTTGAGGATGATCAATGATTCAAGTTCGGAGGAGGAGGATGTCCCTCTACCTCAACCTGGGGATATGAACATGAAGTTCAAGAGGTATAGTCTCCCCAAGAGGGCTAAACTGTCTAACAACCGATCTATTCCTTCTCGTTTTCGGCAGAAAAGCAAAGGAGATTTATCTGACAAGATCTTGAAGCTGGAATCGGAGGTAGATGATTTAAAGGAGGAGATCGCTCTTCTCAATGACAACATGAAAAAGTTGAAGGCACAATTGTCATCATCATCACCATCATCACCAAAGAAGAACTGAGTAGCTGGTATGGGCATTCCCCTTGGCAACTGCCAAGCTTGGGGGAGGTGCCCCAGTATCGTATCACCATCACACCTTTTTATCTTTACCATTTTTCTTAGTTCGATCCTTTTGGTAATATCTTGATCTAGTAGAATAAAGTTTTAGTATGATCTAGTTTTGAGTTTTGCTTTATGATCCATCTATATAATCGAGTCCGTGAGCTATATAATAAAGATTAGTGTTGAGTCAAGGGCTTTGCCATCTTGCTATGATCTTGAGGGAATAAAAAAAAGAAAAAAGAAGAGAAAGAATAAAAAGAAATAAAGATATCATATGGATCTTATGGAGAGTAATGACTTCACATAGAAAAAGTATGATGAATAAAAGTTGTTGAGAGTTGACAAACATAGTTTTGGTCATAGTTGCAATTAATAGGAAGTAATAAAGAAAGAGAGGTCTTCACATATAAATATACTATCTTGGACATCTTTTATGATTGTGAGCACTCATTAAAATATGACATGCTAAAGAGTTGATGTTGGACAAGGAAGACAACGTAATGGGTTATGTTTTCTTACATTTGAAATAAATTATATTGTCATGGATCATCCAACATATTGAGCTTGCCTTTCCCTATCATGCTAGCCAATTCTTTGCACCAAGTAGAGATACTACTTGTGCTTCCAATTATCCTTAAACCCAGTTTTGCCATGAGAGTCCACCATATCTACCTATGGATTGAGTAAGATCCTTCAAGTAAGTTTTCATTGTTGCAAGCAATAAAAATTGCTCTCTAAATATGTATGATTTATTAGTGCGGAGAAAATAAGCTTTATACGATCTTGTGATGCGGAAGAAATAAGAGCGACAGACTGCATAATAAAGGTCCATATCACAAGTGGCAATATAAAGTGACATTCTTTTGCATTAAGATTTTGTGCATCCAACCATAAAAGCACATGACAACCTCTGCTTCCCTCTGCGAAGGGCCTATCTTTTATTCTTGTCTTATACTTCATACAAGAGTCATGGTGATCTTCACCTTCCCTTTTTACATTTTATCCTTTGGTAAGCACGATGTGTTGGAAAGATCCTAATATATATAGCTAATTTGATGTGAGTTTTCATGAACTATTATTGTTGACATTACCCTTAAGGTAAAAGGTTGGGAGGCAATACTATAAGCCCCTATCTTTCTCTGTGTCTGATTAAAACTTCATACCCATAAATATTGCGTGAGAGTTAGCAATTGTGAAAGACCAAATGATAGTTGACTCTTTTCCGATGTTATGATAAATTGCAATTTCTTCAATGACTAAGATTATATTTTGTTAGTTTTCAATGAAGTTTATGATTCATACTTGAAACTGTGAATGAATTGTTACTTTAGCATAAGAGATCATATAACAATATATATATATAGGACAACACTATTCTAATCCTCGGATTAGAATAGTTATTTGGATCACAGCCGGCTCTATATATAGAAGCCAACGAGGATCTCCCGAACTCCAAAGAAAAAAAAATGTGGCCAAACCGACCGTGCATCCCCTGCAACCTGCACCCTCCCACGATGCGCCGCTCCTCCCCGCCTCCTCCGCTGCGCCGCCGCGCATCCCCGCCCCAACCCCACCTCCTCCACTGCGCCGTTGCGCTGCCGCGCAACCCCCCAACCCCGCCTCCTCCGCCGTGCCGCCGCGCATCGCCCGCCTCCTTTGCGGTGCATCCCCACCCCGAAACACCGCCGACTCCGCCTTGCCGCCTTGCATATCCGCCGCCCGCCGCCTCCCCAAGTGCGCCGCCCACCTGTAGCCCACGCACCCCGGTAAACTGCCGCCTACAGTCCCCTCCGCCTCTCCTACTCTGGCTATGCCTGTTGATGCGTGCCGCCACCGGCCACACACTCAGGCGCCTCCTGCGGTCCTGCCAATCTTCTGCAATGCGCGTCGCCGCTCCTTCTGTCCCTCCTTCCGAGGAAGCTCCATGTCACCATCGTCTGCCCACTCCGGCGACCAACATGCATCGGTTGTTCTTCTGGTGACGGCCACCTTGAACTTCCCGATGTAGGTTCTTTGTAGCGGCAGCTCCTCACAAGAGCGACAAGGCCGACTGTTTATTAGGAAATCCCCCATTTTTGGTGAAATTTCTTGCTGTCTGGCATCGAGAACAGGAACTTCCTTGGCAAGAAGAAGGTAGTTTCTTTTTTCCTTGACCTGTCACACTCAGATCCACAAGCTTGACCAAACAGTCAAATTATCGAGCTTGATTTAGGGGTTTTGTGATGCTCTGAGCTGGGCCTGTACATAGAAAATGTCTTCTTTCTGGCTTACCCCGGAGTAGAAATTTGCGGATAGATAGTCAAAACAGAATATGTATTCTTCTGAGCTGGGCATGTGCATAGAAAATGTCTGATAGTGTTGTATTTCATTCAAAAGAACTGAGTGGACTTGTTTATAGATTGTCAAATATCTGTTCATATACCATTCTGTATATGTGATGTTCCTATGGCTTTCTGCCCATGAATCCACCTCTGTGTGTTGTAGGAATCATGTATATAAATGGAGCTGGTTCAGTTATCCTCTTAATTTTTCATGATTTCTGGTGCTTTTGGGAGTAATTACTCAATTTTGTTTTTCATTGGCTGTATTTTCCAGTAGAAAGAGATGGTTATTTTACAGTTGAATGCCTACATGTTCGTTCATATGCTCTAGTAATTTAAATTTTGGACATGCTCAAGTAAAAAATGTTAAAGGCATCCTTCCCTTCTCCATTCTTTTGCTAACTCTTTGACGTGATGCCCGAAAGTAGATGAACCTTGTCCAACGAAATATTTAAACTTCAGTTAACTTCCTATTAGACACACTAATGCAATGTAGTATGCCACTGCTTTCTTTGAGTATTTCTTATTAGACACATATTGGTTCGGTTCACAATCTCTTCTGTCATTCCAAAGTGATGCATTTCTTTGTCTTAAAAAGTATTTATCTACTGCTTGTGTTTATGCCACAAAAAAGAAATTAGTATGCTTGCACACGGTCCACTGTTCTTGACCATTTTCTAGAGTAATTAGTATGGCTGCAGTCCACTGTGTTGATTTTCAGTAGGCCAACTTGATTAATGCTAGTGCAACTCATCTTCCACTATCATGGCGAGATGTGCGTGTGCAGTGTGCACACATCCTGAAAACATCTTACTTTTTGATTGATATAGCGGCACCACATAATCCGTTGAGATTAGATGTAGCATCATTTGTGGAAAAGCAGCAGATGGATAGGCTTGATGTGTGTGTGTGTTGTACATGGAGCCATGGATAGAAGATCGACATCATCAACACACTGAACACCTGATGTACGTCATGTGCGTCACCGTCGGCGAGCAGAAGCACATCTTCACCATGGACATTTACCAAGGCAAGGTGATTAGGAGCTTTTCGCTTCAAAACCAATACCATTCACTTACCATGCGTTCTTCCACCCTGGCCTGGATCAAGCCAGATCCCTACGGTAGGTAATCGATCAGTTCCTTGTTATGTCTCAGTTTTGCAAAATATCTTGTTAGGGTTATTGTTATTGATGTGCTTCCATAGTCTTGATGTAGATTGACAGTTCTCTGTTTGGTATTCAAGTTCACTTAAAGCAAGTGCAAAAATGATCTTTCCTTGGTACTTGCACATGTTATTGTTTTCACACATAATTTTGATTCTAGATTAGCACAATGGCACATTCTCTTCTTTTAAAATAATTTCCGTGCACACATGAACTAATTCATAGAACAACATGTATGCATTATTTTAAAATCACATATGTTTATGGTATTTCAACCATCTTGTGGATGGAGCCTTATGTATTCAGTTAAGTAGGAGCAGTCATATACTATATGGTGTTTTTTCTCGTAGTTATGCTCAAAAGTTTGTGTCTCCAGGATCCTCCGTGCCGCTCTATTGTTCCCTACCCATGTGAACAGAGGAAGGAAGATGGTCACCATGTGCCAGAGGAGAAGGTCACACACGAGGTGTAGGGGACAAACTGTGTATGAGTTGACGCCATCTACCTACTTGATGTTATACTTTCGACAATTGTGTGAGCGCGCACGTCCGTTCTGTGCGTATGTTAGTGCAAAAAGTGGGTGGTTATATTTTCCTTTTGTGTATATAAGAGAAAGAAGTTCAAATATAAGAAATGGAAAAGTTTGGAACATGTAAAAGAATAAAAAAGTTCTTGTATGCAATTTGTGTGTAGAAATAAATGTAAATTCACAGTGAAGTTCATATACAAAAAGGTTGAAGTTCACATAGAGAAAAAAGGTGCATTTCTGAAAAAGCTATATTGAATAGTACATGTTCTCTAATACCTAATGCTTATATGGTCGGTCCTTGAGGAGCAAAAATGCAAAGCTTCAGACGCAACATAATGATAATTAAAAATATTGTTCAAGTATTGTCCTCCAGAAAAGTTCATGCATATAATATTCTGAATTCGGGAGGTTAGAAAAAATCAAACCCGTCAATGAAAAATGTACCTAAAAAGGAAAAAGGGTGAAAAAATATACCTAAAAAGGTTAAAAAAATAGGCGTTTAAATTTAAAAAACAGAGTGGCTCGATGTTTAATAAAGCAGCGTGGACTTTTTTGTTATTAAAATAAATAAAGCAAGAAGTCCAAATTAAAAAGGGGAGCAGTTGGATGATTAAAGAACGGAAACAAGAAGTTCAAAGTAATAATAATGTAGTTGTTCGATGTATAGAAGTCGGAAAATCCAAATCCGCTTACAAGAGGATTATAGGAAGTTCAAACAAAAATAACAGAGTAGTTCAAAAATAAAAGAGCACTTAAAAGCAGATATTTCATCGTTTGTAAAAATCAAAAAGAGAAGTCCAAATATTAAAAATAAAGAAGTTCAAAAATCATAAAAGATAACTTTCATTGTTTCTCAAATAAAAAACTCTAGAAGTTCAAATTTAAATAACAGACGGTCCTATATTTATTAAAAAATTTAGGATATTTTTGTTACTAAAGAATTAAACCAAGAAGTCCAAATTAGTAAATTAGAGAAGTTCGGTATTTATAAAGAAAATAAAATTTTCCTTATTACAAAAGAATAAAAATGAAGAAGTTGAAATTAAAGTAAAGGAGTAGTTTGATGTATACGAAAAAATCAAATTATTTCTGTTTCTAGGGAAAATAAAAGTATGAAGTCCAATTTTTAAAAAAGTGTTTGATGCTTACTTATTTTTTTCTAAGAATAAAATTAAGAAGTTCAAATTAAATTAACAAAGAAGTTCGAAGAATAAAATGAAGAAGTTCAAGTTAAAATCAAGGAGTAGTTCGATTTATATGGAAAACTCAAGTTCTTTCCGTTTCTAGAAAAATAGAAGTATGGAGGTCAATTTTTTTAAAAAAATTGATGCTTATTTAAAAACATAGTTTTTTTCTAAGAATAAGCCTAAGAAGTTCAAATTAAAATAACATAGAAGTTTGAAGTATATAAAAAAGACTTAGATTTTTCCTCATTACTAAAGTATAATGAAGAAGTTCAAATTTAAATAACAGAGTGGTTCAAATATTTATTACAAAACTAGGATATTTCCGTTACTAAAAGAAATAAACCAAGAAGTCCAAAATACAAAAATAGAGAAGTTCAATATTTAAAAAAAACTCAGGTTTTTCGTGTTACTAAAGAATAAAATGAAGAAGTTCAAATTAAAATAAAGGAGTAGTTTGATGTATAAAGAAAACTCAAATTCACCCCGTTTGTAGAAAAAAAAGAGTATGAAGTTTAATTTAGAAAAAAATGTTTGATGCTTATTTAACAGCATTATTTTCGAAGAATATATGGCTGAAGTTCAACGTCAAAACAGTGAGCAGTTCAACTACTATGCGGAATGCGTTTCAGACGAGAATAAAAGATTAGAAAAACTAAAAGCTTAAAAGGTTTGTTGTAAAAAGTTCACATGCTCACCCTGCAATGTTCAAAAATTATATTACGAGACTCCGACCTTCAATTACATGTTAAAAAAGAGAGGCAAAAACAACATCATGTTTGCCATTTTTAAAACTGCTCTCAAAAGGCAACAAATTTGTGACACCTATCTATATGAAAAAGTTGCTCATATTCATAAATTTCCAACAGTATATTATATGCTATATTCTGATGTACAATTTAGAAGTTCAGTGTATACCAATTAAAACACGTTTTTATGTATTCAATTTTTTAACCGTCGCCACTATGAAAATATGATCAACAGGCGAAAGTTGCATGTTTTCATCAACTTTCAATTGGTATATCATTTTCTAAATTCTGATTAGTTTCTAGGGAGTTACGGGCAAAAAACAGCACATGAAAAACAAAGTGAAGTTCAAACAGAACTGCTCCAGAAGTTCAACCTCTTCACACAGTGTATTTTCGGAGACTCTGTTTTCGCGATGAAGGTGGAATTCATGATATTAGAAGTTCAGATTCATAACTGCCAGAAGTTCACATACTACATGGTGTGCATTTTGTATTAAAAAAGAATGAAAAAGCAAAAGCTAAAAGTTTTGTTGCTAAATGATCAAGTGCTCGCCTCGACAAAGTTCAAAATTTCTTGTGAGAGAGGTTGAACAAAAATAAGTGACCGAAGTTTAAGGTGAAAACAACGGGAAGTTCAACTACTGCAAGGAATGAATTTCAGGTGAGAATAAAAGTATAGAAAAATAAAATCTTAAAAGGTTTGTTGAAAGAAATTGAAGTGCTCTTTTCGGGGAAGTTCAAAAATTCTTGCGAGAGAGGTTCACCTTGTATTTCCATGTTCAAAAACACAAAAAGAAATTGTTTGTGTTTTAAAATAATTCTCTCAACCCACACAGAAGTTCCATTTTTATTTGGGAGTGCTACCTCTTGAGCACTGCATTGGTTTTCCCCGAAGAGGAAGGGATGATGCAGTAAAGTAGCGTAAGTATTTCCCTCGGTTTTCGAGAACCAAGGTATGATAAGATAATATTTTTGGTATTTTTATGATAAAGATGCAAAGTAAAATAAAAGCAAAGTAAAAGCAAAAGGAAATAACTAAGTATTGGAAGATTAATATAATGAAGATAGACCCGGGGGCCATAGGTTTCACTAGTGGCTTCTCTCGAGAGCATAAGTATTCTATGGTGGGTGAATAAATTACTGTTGAGAAATTGACAGAATTGAGCATAGTTATGAGAATATCTAGGTATGATCATGTATATAGGCATCACGTCCGAGACAAGTAGACCGACTCCTGCCTGCATCTACTACTATTACTACACTCATCGACCGCTATCCAGCATGCATCTAGAGTATTAAGTTAATGAAAACAGAGTAACACCATAAGCAAGATGACATGATGTAGAGGGATAAACTCATGCAATATGATGAAAACCCCATCTTGTTATCCTCGATGGCAACAATATAATACGTGCCTTGCTGCCCCTACTATCACTGGGAAAGGACACCGCAAGATTGAACCCAAAGCTAAGCACTTCTCCCATTGCAAGAAAGATCAATCTAGTAGGCCAAACCAAACTGATAATTCGAAGAGACTTGCAAAGATAACCAATCATACATAAAAGAATTCAGAGAAGATTCAAATATTATTCATAGATAGACTTGATCATAAACTCACAATTCATCGGTCTCAACAAACACACCGCAAAAAGAAGATTACATCGAATAGATCTCCACAAGAGAGGGGGAGAACATTGTATTGCGATCCAAAAAGAGAGAAGAAGCCATCTAGCTACTAACTATGGACCCGTAGATCTAAAGTAATCTACTCACACTTCATCGGAGGGTCTATGGTGCTGATGTAGAAGCCCTCCGTGATCGATGCCCCCTCCGGCGGAGCTCCGGAACAGGCCCCAAGATGGGTTCTCGTGGATACAGAAAGTTGTGGCGGTGGAATTAGGGTTTTGGCTCCGTATCTGATCATTTGGGGGTACGTAGGTATATATAGGAGGAAGGAGTACGTCGGTGGAGCAACAGGGGGCCCACGAGGGTGGAGGGCACGCCTTGGGGGAGGGGGGGGTAGGCGCGCCCCCTACCTCGTGGCCTCTTCTTTTGTGTCTTGACATAGGGTCCAAGTCTCCTGGGTCTTGTTCGTTGAGAAAATCACGTTCCCGAAGGTTTCATTCCGTTTGGCCTCCGTTTGATATTCCTTTTCTTCGAAACCCTAAAATAGGCAAAAAAAACAGCAATTCTGGGCTGGGCCTCCGGTTAATAGGTTAGTCCCAAAAATAATATAAAATTGGATAATAAAGCCCAATAATGTCCAAAACAGTAGATAATATAGCATGGAGCAATCAAAAATTGTAGATACGTTGGAGACGTATCAAGCATCCCCAAGCCTGCTCGTCCTCGAGTAGGTAAATGATCAAAACAGAATTTTTGATGCGGAGTGCTACTTGGCATAATTTTAGTGTAATTCTTCTTAATTGTGGCATGAATATTCAGATCCGAAAGATTCAAGACAAAAGTTCATATTGACATAAAAATAATAATACTTCAAGCATACTAACTAAGCAATTATGTCTCTCAAAATAACATGGCTAAAGAAAGTTATCCCTACAAAATCATATAGTCTGGCTATGCTCTATCTTCACCACACAAAGTATTTAAATCATGCACAACCCCGATGACAAGCCAAGCAATTGTTTCATACTTTTGACATTCTCAAAACTTTTTCAATCTTCCCGCAATACCTGAGCGTGAGCCATGGATATAGCACTATATGTGGAATAGAGTGGTGGTTGTGGAGAAGACAAAGAGGGAGATGATAGTCTCACATCAACTAGGCGTATCAACGGGCTATGGAGCTGCCCATCAATAGATATCAATGTGAGTGAGTAGGGATTGCCATGCAACGGATGCACTAGAGCTATAAGTATGTGAAAGCTCAAAAAGACGCTAAGTGCGTGTGCATCCAACTTGCTTGCTCATGAAGACCTAGGGCATTTTGAGGAAGCCCATCATTGGAATATACAAGCCAAGTTCTATAATGAAAAATTCCCACCAGTATATGAAAGTGATAACATAAGAGACTCTCTATCATGAAGATCATGGTGCTACGTTGAAGCACAAGTGTGGTAAAAGGATAGTAGCATTGTCCCTTCTCTCTTTTTCTCTCATTTTTTTATTTGGGCCTTTTCTCTTTTTTTGGCCTCTTTTCTTCATCTGGAGTCTCATCCCGACTTATGGGGGAATCATAGGCTCCATCATCCTTTCCTCACTGGGACAATGCTCTAATAATGATGATCATCACACTTTTATTTTCTTTCAACTCAAGAATTACAACTCGATACTTAGAACAAGATATGACTCTATATGAATGCCTCCGACGGTGTACTGGGATATGCAATGACTCATCAGTGACAAGTATGAAAGAATTATGAACGGTGGATTTGCCACTAATACGATGTCAACTACATGATCATGCAAAGCAAATATTACAATGATGGAGTGTGTCATAATAAACGGAAAGGTGGAAAGTTGCATGGCAATATATCTTGGAATGGCTATGGAAATGCCATGATAGGTAGGTATGGTGGCTGTCTTGAGGAAGGTATATGGTGGGTGTATGATACCGGCGAAAGGTGCGCGGTATTAGAGAGGCTAGCAATGGTGGAAGGGTGAGAGTGCGTATGATCCATGGACTCAACATTAGTCATAAAGAACTCATATACTTATTGCAAAAATCTATAAGTTATCAAAGAAAAGTATTACGTGCATGCTCCTAGGGGGATAGATTGGTAGGAAAAGACCATCGCTCGTCCCCGACCGCCACTCATAAGGAAGACAATCAATAAATAAATCATGCTCCGACTTCATCACATAACAGTTCACCATACGTGCGTGCTACGGGAATCACAAGGTTCAACACAAGTATTTCTCAAATTCACAACTACTCAACTAGCATGACTTTAATATCACCATCTCCATATCTCAAAACAATTATCAAGTATCAAACTTCTCATAGTATTCAACACACTCATAAGAGAATTTTATTATTCTTGAATACCTAGCATATTAGGATTTTAAGCAAATTACCATGCTATTAAGACTCTCAAAATAATCTAAGTGAAGAATGAGAGATCAATAGTTTCTATAAAACAAATCGACCACCGTGCTCTAAAAGATATAAGTGAAGTACGAGAGAAAAATTATATAACTCAAAAGATATAAGCGAAGCACATAGAGTATTCTAAAAAATTCCAAATCATGTATGGATCTTTCAAAGGGTGTGTACAGCAAGGATGATTGTGGTAAACTAAAAAACAAAGACTCAAATCATAGAAGACGCTCCAAGCAAAACACATATCATGTGGTGAATAAAAATATAGCTCCAAGTAAAGTTACCGATAGAAGTAGACAAAAGAGGGGATGCCTTCCTGGGCATCCCCAAGCTTTGGCCTTTAGGTGTCCTTAGATTATCTTGGGGGTGCCATGGGCATCCCCAAGCTTAGGCTCTTGCCACTCCTTGTTCCATAATCCATCAAATCTTTACCCAAAACTTGAAAACTTCACAACACAAAACTCAAAGTAGAAAATCTCGTGAGCTCCGTTAGTGAAAGAAAACAAAAGACCACTTCAAGGTACTGTAATGAACTCATTCTTTATTTCTCTTGGTGTTAAACCTACTGTATTCCAACTTCTCTATGGTTTATAAACTATTTTACTAGCACATAGATTCATCAAAATAAGCAAACAACACACGGAAAACAGAACAGTCTGTAGTAATCTGTAGCTAGCGCAAGCTCTCGAACCCCAAAAATTCTAAAATAAATTGCTGGATGTGAGGAATTTATCTATTAAACATCTGCATTTTTTAACTAAATAGCACTTTCCAAATAAAAATGACAGCAGTTCTCGTGAGCGCTAAAGTTTCTGTTTTTTACAGCATGTTTAACAAGACTTTCCCCAAGTCTTCCCAACGGTTCTACTTGGCACAAACGTGAATTAAACATAAAAAACAAAACCAAAACATAGGCTAGGTAAATTATTTATTACTAAACATGAGCAAAAAGCAAGGAATAAAAATAAAATTGGGTTGCCTCCCAACAAGCGCTATCGTTTAACGCCCCTAGCTAGGCATAACAAGCAATGATAGATCTAGGTATTGCCATCTTTGGTAGGCAATCCATAAGTGGCGCTCATAATAGATTCATAAGGTAATTTAATTTTCTTTCTAGGAAAGTGTTCCATGCCTTTCCTTAACGGAAATTAGAATCTAATATTTCCTTCCTTCATATCAATAATTGCACCAATCGTTCTAATGAAGGATTGCAATCTATGTCAAGAACAATAAAATATACAGGCACATAATTACTATTTGCAATAATAATAACATCATTAATTCTTCCCATAGGTTTCTTAATAGTGGAATCCGCAAGGTGCAAGTTTAGAGAACAATCATCAAAATCACGGAAACCTAACAAATCACACAAAGTCTTTGGAATCGTGGAAACACTAGCACCCAAATCACATAAAGCATAACATTCATGATCTTTAATTTTAATTTTAATAGTTGGTTCCCACTCATCATAAAGTTTTCTAGGGATAGAAACTTCTAATTCAAGTTTTTCTTCATAAGATTGCATTAAGCCATCAACAATATGTTTAGTAAATGCTTTATTTTGACTATAAGCGTGAGGAGAATTTAGCACGGATTGCAACAAGGAAATACAATCAATAAAAGAGCAATTTTCATAATTAAATTTCTTTAAATCCAAAATAGTGGGTTTAGCAACATCTAGGGTTTTAATTTCTTCAATTCCACTTTATCAATTTTAGCATCAAGATCTAAATACTCCGAATTCTTAGAACGCCTTCTAGGTAAAGGTGGATCATATTCAGTCCCATCATTATCAAGATTCATATTGCAAAACAAAGATTTAATAGGGGACACATCAATAACTTTTAGATCTTCATCTCTATTTTCATAGGAACTAGAAGAACACACTCTTATAAAGGCATCTTTCTTAGCACACATCCTAGCGGTTCTTTCTTTGCACTCATCAATGGAAATTCTCATGGCTTTGAGAGACTCATTGATATCATACTTAGGTGGAATAGATCTAAGTTTCAAAGAATCAACATCAAGAGAAATTCGATCAACGTTCCTAGCCAACTCATCAATCTTAAGCAATTTTTCATCAATCATAGCATTGAAATTCTTTTGCGAAGTAATAAATTCTTTAATATTAGATTCAAAATGAGAGGGCATCTTATTATAATTTCCATAAGAATTGTTTTACGAATTACCATAATTATTAGAGGGATTACTAGGATAAGGCCTAGGATTGAAATTTCCTCTATACGCGTTGTTACCAAAATTGTTCCTACCAACAAAATTCACATCCATAGATTCATTATTATTCTCAATCAAAGTAGATAAGGGAATGTCATTAGGATCAGAAGAAACACTTTTACTAGCAAATAATTTCATAAGTTCATCCATCTTTCCACTCAAAACATTAATTTCTTCTATCACATGCACCTTTTTATTAGTAGATCTTTCAGTATACCATTGAGAATAATTAACCATAATATTATCTAGGAGTTTAGTAGCTTCTCCTAAAGTGATTTCCATAAGAGTGCCTCCCGCGGCCGAATTGAAAATATTTCTAGAAGCAAAATTCAATCCGGCATAAATTTTTTGTATAATCATCCACAAATTCAAACCATGAGTAGGGCAATTATGTATCATTAATTTCATTCTCTCCCAAGCTTGTGCTGCATGTTCATGATCAAGTTGCTTAAAATTCATAATATCATTTCTAAGAGAGATGATCTTAGCGGGAGGAAAATACTTAGAGATAAAAGCATCTTCGCACTTATTCCATGAATCAATACTATTTTTAGGCAAAGACGAAAACCAAGCTTTAGCACAATCTCTAAGCGAAAAAGGAAATAGCTTCAATTTAACAATATCGTTATCCATATATTTCTTCTTTTGCATATCACATAAATCAACGAAGTTATTAAGATGGGTAGCGGCATCTTCACTAGGAAGGCCGGAAAACGGATCTTTCATGACAAGATTTAGCAAAGCAGTATTAATTTCACAAGATTCAGCATCGGTAAGAGGAGCAATCGGAGTGCTAATAAAACCATTGTTGTTGGTGTTGGTAAAGTCACACAATTTAGTGTTATCTTGAGCCATCGGGACAAGCAAACAAACTAACACACAAGCAAAAAGCAAGCGAAAAAAGAGGCGAATAGAGAAAGAGAGGGAGGATAGAGAGAGAGGGAGAATAAAACGGCAAGGGTGAAGTGGGGGGAGAGGAAAACGAGAAGCAAATGGAAAATAATGTAATGCGGGAGATAAGGGTATGTGATAGGTACTTGGTATATTGACTTTTGCGTAGACCTCCCCGGCAACGGTGCCAGAAATCCTTCTTGCTACCTCTTGAGCATTGCGTTGGTTTTCCCCGAAGAGGAAGGGATGATGCAGCAAAGTAGCGTAAGTATTTCCCTCAGTTTTTGAGAACCAAGGTATCAATCTAGTAGGAGGCTACGCGCGAGTCCCTCGTACCTGCACAAAACAAATAAATCCTTGCAACCAACGCGAATAGGGGTTGTCAATCCCTACACGGCCACTTACGAGAGTGAGATCTGATAGATATGATAAGATAATATTTTTGGTGTTTTTATGATAAAGATGCAAAGTAAAATAAAAGAAAAGTAAAAGCAAAAGGAAATAACTAAGTATTGGAAGATTAATATGATGAAGATAGACCCGGGGGCCATAGGTTCACTAGTGGCTTCTCTCGAGAGCATAAGTATTCTACGGTGGGTGAACAAATTACTGTTGAGCAATTGACAGAATTGAGCATACTTATGAGAATATCTAGGTATGATCATGTATATAGGCATCACGTCCGAGACAAGTAGACCGACTCCTGCCTGCATCTACTACTATTACTACACTCATCGACCGCTATCCAGCATGCATCTAGAGTATTAAGTTAATGAAAACAGAGTAACACCATAAGCAAGATGACATGATGTAGAGGGATAAACTCATGCAATATGATGAAAACCCCATCTTGTTATCCTCGATGGCAACAATATAATACGTGCCTTGCTGCCCCTACTGTCACTGGGAAAGGACACCGCAAGATTGAACCCAAAGCTAAGCACTTCTCCCATTGCAAGAAAGATCAATCTAGTAGGCCAAACCAAACTGATAATTCGAAGAGACTTGAAAAGATAACCAATCATACATAAACAAATTCAGAGAAGATTCAAATATTATTCATCGATAGACTTGATCATAAACCCACAATTCATCGGTCTCAACAAACACACCGCAAAAAGAAGATTACATCGAATAGATCTCCACAAGAGAGGGGGAGAACATTGTATTCAGATCCAAAAAGAGAGAAGAAGCCATCTAGCTACTAACTATGGACCCGTAGGTCTGAAGTAAACTACTCACACTTCATCAGAGGGGCTATGGTGTTGATGTAGAAGCCCTCCGTGATCGATGCTCCCTCCGGCGGAGCTCCGGAACAGGCCCCAAGATGGGATCTCATGGATACAGAAAGTTGTGGAGGTGGAATTAGGGTTTTGGCTTTGTATCTGATCGTTTGGGGGTACGTAGGTATATACAGGAGGAAGGAGTACGTCGGTGGAGCAACAGGGGGCCCACGAGGGTGTAGGGCACGCCTTGGGGGAGGGGTGGGGGTAGGCGCCCCCCCTACCTCGTGGCCTCTTCTTTTGTGTCTTGACGTAGGTTCCAAGTCTCCTGGGTCTTGTTCGTTGAGAAAATCACGTTCCCGAAGGTTTCATTCCGTTTGGCCTCCGTTTGATATTCCTTTTCTTCGAAACCCTAAAATAGGTAAACAACAGCAATTCTGGGCTGGGCCTCTGTTTAATAGGTTAGTCCCAAAAATAATATAAAAGTGGATAATAAAGCCCAATAATGTCCAAAACAGTAGATAATATAGCATGGAGCAATCAAAAATTATAGATACGTTGGAGACGCATCAAGAGCAATTTGATTTCCAAAAAAGAAAACAAAAAATCAAATTATAAAATGGAAAAAGTTCGTGTACTACATGGTGCGTGTTTAACATGGGAAAAATGAATTAAAAGGCAAGGCCCAATTTTGTTGTTGTTATAAGTTCAAGTCCTCTTTCGGACAAAGTTAGAAAAAATATTGTGAGGGAGGTTTGTACAAAAGGAATATCATTTGTGTACCACCGACGAATGGATGAGAAAATTACAAACGAAAATAAGTCACAAAAGTTCAACGTGAAAACAGCAGGAAGTTCAACTACTAAACTAAATGAATTTCAGATGAAAAACTTTTAAAATCGTCGCGAGTATGAAAAATGATCAACACGGGAAAGTTGCGTGTTTATAGTAGCTTTCCATCGGTATATCGCTTGTTCAATTCTTGTGAGTGGATGGAGAGCTACGAGCAAAAAAGCACGTGAAAAACAGAGTGAAGTTCAAGTAGACATGCCAAGAAGTTCAGGTTCTTCACGCGGTGCATTTTCGAAGAATCTGTTTCACGATAAAGGCAGAACGAATGATCTCGCCATTTTTGAAATTTTACTTGAAAATGGCTACGAATCAGAGAAAGCCATCAACATGAAAAAGTTTTCGCATTTACCTTAGCTTTTCAACGGTATATTATTTGCCCCATTCCGATACAGTTTGTAGAAATTATGACGAAAATACGTTTTTAGCCATTTTCAAAATTGACTTAAAACAGTAAGGAATTGGGAGAAACAATATATACAAAAACGTTTCGCATTTCGTCAAGCTTTCCAACGCCATATCATTTGCTACATTCGGACGTACGGTTAAAAAATTAGCTAGAAAATACGAACTCGGTGCAACTTGGACCGATTTATAAATCACTTTTAAACCGTTCAAAATTAGAAAAAAAACTTTCATCATGAAAAATTAGCGCATTATCATGAGCTTTCCAATGCCATATAATTTGCATCAATTGTATTAGCCATTTAGAAATGACATCAAAGATATGAACTCGGCTGTTCGGTTTGTGAATTTTTACGATTTTCCAAATTACTCTTTAACCGTAGGGAATTAGATTAAACTTTCAACATGTGGAAGGAGGGGGTTTGCAGCAATTTTCCAATGCCATACTATTTGCCTCATTCCGATAAATGGTTTTGAAATGCGATCGAAAATACGATTCTCGTTTTTTGAATGAAGAAAAATGATTTTCAAAACTGCTCCTAAACCGCTTACATTTTGTCAAAAATTTAGCTTGGGTCATGATACTGGTGTCCATAGCTTTCCAACGGTATATCGCAAGCCCCATTTGGGCAATGTTGGCGGAAGTTAAACCTAGCACTAGGGGAAGTTCAAGTCAAACAACTCAGTCAGTAAAATTGCAAAAAACTCAATTTCATCATGACCCGAGAGCAAAATCCGCCAACGAGCAAGATGCCTATTTAAAACCAGTATTTAGTTGCTAAAAAACGTTAATAGATTACACTAACATCATATAGAACACGACTAACCAGAATAATTCACGGGGGAAGCCACAATTGCGAAGATAGCCCGAAGGTCGGGTTCGTACATAGGGAAGTTCAGGCGCGTTACTCAGGCAGTTCAGGTTGTGATCAGAATGTTGTGATCAGAATATATATATATATATATGTTGCTGTTCTAAGAATGATCATGATACCCTCATGTCCGTATTTTATTTTATCGACACCACTATCTCTAAACATGTGGGCATATTTTTCGATACCGGCTTCCGCTTGAGGACAAGCGAGGTCTAAGCTTGGTGGATTTGATATGTCCATTTGACATCATGCTTTTATATCAATATTTATTGCATTATGGGTTGTTATTACACATTATGTCACAATACTTATGCCTATTCTCCCTTATTTTACAAGGTTTACATGAAGAGGGAGAATGCCGGCAGCTGGAATTCTGGGCTGGAAAAGGAGCAAATATTATAGACCTATTCTGCACAACTCCAAAAGTCCTAAAACTTCACGGGAGCACATTTAAAAATATATAAAAATATTGGGCGAAGGAAGTACCAGAGGGGGGCCACCCACCATCCACGAGGGGGGGGGCTCCCTACCCCTTGGGCGTGCCCCCTGCCTCGTGAGCACCCTGACAGGCCTCCAATGCCCATCTTCTGCTATATGAGGTATTCCATCCGAGAAAAAATCATAAGCTAGCTTATGGGACGAAACTCCGCCGCCATGAGGCGGAACCTTGGCGGAACCAATCTAGGGCTCCGGCGGAGCTGTTCTGCCGAGGAAACTTCCCTCCAGGAGGGGGAAATCATCACCACCGTCATCATCATCGATCCTCCCATTGGGAGGGGGTCAATCTCCATCAACATCTTCACCAGCACCATCTCATCTCAAACCCTAGTTCATCTCTTGTATCCAATCTTCGTCCCAAAACCTAAGATTGGTACCTGTGGGTTGCTAGTAGTGTTGATTACTCCTTGTAGTTGATGCTAGTTGGTTTATTTGGTGGAAGATCATATGTTCAGTTCCTTTATGCATATTACTACCCCTCTGATTATGAACATGGATATGATTTGTGAGTAGTTACGTTTGTTCCTGAGGACATGGGAGAAGTCTTGCTATAAGTAGTCATGTGAATTTGGTATTTGTTCGATATTTTTATGAGATGTATGTTGTCTTTCCTCTAGTGGTGTCATGTGGACGTCAACTACATGACACTTCACCATTGTTTGGGCCTAGGGGAAGGCATTGTGAAGTAATAAGTAGATGATGGGTTGCTAGAGTGACAGAACCTTAAATCCTAGTTTATGAGTTGCTTCGTAAGGGGCTGATTTGGATCCATATGTTTCATGCTATGGTTAGGTTTACCTTAATACTTCTTTTGTAGTTGCGAATGCTTGCAAGAGGGGTTAATCATAAGTGGGATGCTTGTCCAAGGAAGGGCAGTACCCAAGAACTGGTCTACCGACATATCAAATTATCAAA
The DNA here is from genome assembly GCF_056163025.1 of Triticum urartu. Taxonomy (NCBI): domain Eukaryota; kingdom Viridiplantae; phylum Streptophyta; class Magnoliopsida; order Poales; family Poaceae; genus Triticum; species Triticum urartu. The sequence goes on along the minus strand of NC_141874.1, from coordinate 361,620,127 downwards.
GTACCGAACGCGAATCATATGAATGTGATGAAAACTAGCTTGACGATAATTCCCATGTGTCCTCGGGAGCGCTTTCCTTTATATAAGAATTTTTCTAGGCTTGTCCTTTGCTACAAAAAGGATTGGGCCATCTTGCTACACCTTATTTACATTTATTACTTGTTACCCATTACAAATTACCTTATCACAAAACTATCGGTTACCGACAATTTCAGTGCTTGCAGAGAATACCTTACTGAAAACCGCTTGTCATTTCCTTCTGCTCCTCGTTGGGTTCAACACTCTTACTTATCGAAAGGACTACGATAGATCCCCTATACTTGTGGGTCATCATCTCCCCACGTTGCCCCGGCAACCATTCGACTCGACAAGAGCCTGCTGCATGCAGAGAAATATCATCATTGCGTGGAATAGTGGAGGCCGGCAGTTTGGCTCCCTCCAACTATAAATGAGGGGAGGGGCGGAGCCCCCCTCGCTCATCTCCATCTTCTCGCTGCCCACTCCTCCTCCTCCTCCTCCTCCTCCTCCTCCTCCTTCTTCTTCTTCTTCTTCTTCTTCTTGGTTTTTCCATCTTGCCGAAGTGCTCATGGCGCCGACGAGGAAGTTATTCGCCGCTAATAAGGGGAAGGCCCCCACGGAGGGGCTGGATTCGCCACCGCCCAAGAGGGGCGGTGGATGTCCACACAAGTATGCTATGACCCCGAGGATGGCCCCTTAGGGGTGCAGGCGCACTCCTCCAAGAGCGGGCGCTTCCTCCGGTGGCCGCAGTGGTGCTTGTTCTTGCCACGGGATGCACCAAGATCAAGGCAACTCCTGCGATGAGTGAAGGCGCGCCGTGGTTGCCCGACCTCCTCGGCCACGCTTCCACTCGACGGACACGTTCTCGGAGTTTGTCGTGTGGTCGGAGAGGCTCGCGGGAACCTGGCTCCCACTCCCGCGCTTCTTTGTGGGGGCGCTGCCAACCGCGGGGCTTGATGGCCTCTGGTTGCAGGCAGACGACTACTGCACCAGGGCCTCATGGGCAGGGGTCGAAGTCACCGCTACGGGCAGCGTGTCCTTGACCCGCGGTTGGCAGGCGTTCGCCCAGGCACGCGGCCTGAGCAGGAGGTGCACCCTCCACTTCAAGTACGACGGCCTCGCATCCCTCAAGATGAGGGTGTTCGGGGAGGACGACCGCCGCGTGGGGTGCTTCCCAGAGGATGGCAACAGCGACAATGAGCTTGGCCTTGGCGACGTCCGTGACAACATCGAGGGTGATCTTGCCCTTGGCGACGGCTGTGCCACCCCAGCGGCGACAGCTCCTCCTCCGGCGAGAGCACCAGAAGCGGTGGCTACGACGAACCACCCTGCCACCGGGATCGGATCGGGGAAGGCGGCGGGCCATCTCGCCGCCGCGCTTCGGTGAAGAGGGAGGAGGGCTTGGACTGAGCTTCGGGCGCCGCTGGAGCCTAGCCTTGGGAGCTGCCGCAGCCATGTGGCCCGCTTTTGTTTAACCTTTCCTTTCTCCTGCATTTGAAAAAAGTAGAGGGCCCCGTTGGGGTGTGTAATGAACTATGGCACTTATGCCACTATTCTATGTTTATTATTTTGATATTGTTCCATGATACCCAAGTTCTGAGCCGGTGTGGTTAGGGTAACTTAGCTCGATATGCTTGTGGTAGTTTCCCGCCTTCCGAGGGAGCGCCTTTCTAGTAGCATCTGGCGAAGCTCCCTTCCTAACGACTCAGGAGCCGCCAGGCCTCAGGAGACATTGTACAGCTATAGAGTTATTAGAAATCCTGAAGAGGCGTCACATCCTTCCTGGCGCGAGCCCTCGAGCGTGGGTTGGTTGTGGCTAGTACACCGCGTTGTGCTGCCCGGAGGCACGGACTTGAGAGGGTGCGCACGCCCATGAGCTCATTCGAGAGCGTCTCAGAAGGATTAAGGAAGCCGAAGCTCTGGGGAAACAAGGCTTCAGCGAGGTGTGTTTGTGGTGTGGGCAAACCCAAATGTACACACCTGCCTAGCCCCCGTGCACGGACGCCCGAGGAGGAGCGACGGGCAGCTGCCGCTCTTCCTGGGTCAAGACTGAGAGGCGAGCGAAGTAAGAGGAGAAAAGTCCCAACCCTGGCGAACGAATAATGCAAAAACTCCAAATTTCATTCAAGAAGTTGCAAACCAGCTACAAAAAACAAGCAAAAGAATAGCCACGTCTGGAACCTAGACTAGTCTTCTCACCAGCACGGAGCTAAGTGCTGCCGCTAGGACATGGGTGGGAGCCCCCGTATGGCCCGCAGGCGGCACTCAGGAGACTCCGGGGCTTGTACAACCCCACTCATTTATTACGTGAGTGTGTCACGAGCGGAGACCTTTACAGGCACTAGGCCTTGCTCCATGGGTAGAACTTCCAGAGGTGCTGGATGTTCTAGGCGTCCTAGATGGGGATCCCGTCCCGTGTCTCCAGGTGCATGGCGCCAGGCCTAGAGACACGGGTAATTATGAATGGGCCCTCCCACATGGGAGAGAGCTTGTGCAACCCTTCCCTGGAGAGTATCCGCCTTAGGACGAGATCGCCCACCTCGAGCGTCCTGGAGCGGACGTTGCGGTAGTGGTACCGCCGCAGCACCTGCTGGTACCTCGCTGCTCGGAGCGAGGCTTGGCAGCGGCATTCCTCCCCCAGCATGAGGTCCATCCCCCATGAGGCGTCCTGGTGTGCCTCGTCAAACGCCAAGACCCGCCCGGACTGATGCCTGACCTCGTGAGGGATAACCGCTTCAGCTTCGTAGATGAGGAAGAATGGAGTTTCGCCCGTCGGCTTGGTCGCGGTCGTGCGGATGGACCACAACACAGAATGGAGCTCGTCGAGCTTGCCCCTGTCGCAGGCCTCGAGCTTCTTCTTGAAGGTTCTTGCCTTAAGGCCCCTCAGGACCTCCGCATTGGCGCGCTCGGCCTGGCCATTGCTCCTGGGGTGTGCCACTGAGGCGTAGAATATCTGCGTTCCAAGGTTAGCACAAATATGTTTTGAAAAGGTTGCTAGTGAACTATGAGCCATTGTCGGTGATGATGCGATTAGGAACCCCGAATCGGCTCACGAGGCCCTTGATGAACTTGACTGCCGAGCTGGCCGGGATGGTGCGGACGACCTCCACCTCTGCCCAATTGGTGAATTTGTCGATGGCGACAAAGAGGTAGCGGTAGCCCCCGAGCACTCGAGGGAATGGGCCTAGGATGTCCAGCCCTCAGACCACGAACGGCATGTGAGTGGGATGGTATGGAGACCCTGAGCGGGCTCGTGGATCTGCTTGGCGTGGAATTGGCAGACTTCACGGGATCTTACTAGCTCGGTGGCATCATTGAGCGCTGTGGGGCAATAGAATCCACTGCGGAACGCCTTGCCCACGAGGGTGTGCGATGAAGAATGATGCCCGTAGTCCCCGCCATGTATGTCAGCCAGCAGCTCACATCCCTGCTCCCTGGAGATGCACCGCAGAGAGGCGTCGTTCGGTCATTTTCGATAGAGCTCACTGTCCCTGATGCAGTATGCGGTGGCCTGGCGGCCTACTCGCTCTGCGTCTTCCTCCTTCTCCGGCATGGTGCCTTGGAGCAGGTACGCCTTGAACTCAAGTCCAGCACGCCTCCTGAGGCTCGAGCACGAGGAGCAGACGGGCTCCCAAGGTTGGACCGCAAGCAGGGGCGCCCGAGAGGGGTGCTGGGCGGGGGAGCTCCTCCTGGGGCGTTGCTGGTCCCACGGTGGAGGGGGCTGCCGATGGCTTGAAGAGCTGCTCCTTAAAGACGCCAGGCTCCTAAGGCAGGCGCCGAGACGCCCTCTTGGCGATCTCGCCTGCCTCCTTGTTCATGTCGGTGCAACCCCGCCGACACTTCTGCCCTCATCGAGCACGTGGCTCCATGTGCTCGTCCTTTGGCTTTTATGCTTTCTTGGAGAAGTTGACGAGGAGCTGGGAGTCGCCCTTGATGGTGAGGCGCCTCACTCCCAAGGCTGCCGCAACCTTGAGACCGGCGATCAGGCCTTCGTACTCCTAGATGTTGTTGGAGACCTTCTCGCCCTGCTGGAAGTAGAGTTGCACGGCGTAGTAGAGCTTGTCTTGGGTGGGCGAGATGAGCACGGCTCCAGCCCCCCGCGCCCTGATGCACGAATGCGCTGTCAAAGTACATGACCCAACCATCCGGTGCCTCGCTTCCTCACGAGAAGGGACAATCCTTGCCCACTTCTGGGCTGGGAGCGTTGGTCGACTCCACCATGAAGTCAGCAAGGGCCGCCCCCTTGATGACTCTGGGCGCTGAACTCCAATTGGAACGCCTGTAGCTCGCACTCTCTCCAGCGGGTAAGCCAAGACAACCATGATAGGGTGGCCTTGGAAGTAGTGGCGCAGCTTTCGCTAGGCGACTAGGAGCGCGAGCAAGAGCTTTTGCGGCATGGGGTAGTATGACCGTGCATCATGTAGCACCGTGCTGACGAAGTACACCGGGTGCTCGACGAGGGCGGAAGTGTCGGCGGGGTCTTGTGCCTCCTGAGATCGGGGGACCTTAGGAGCTTGGCCATTCATCGGGGCTATAAAGGCCTCAGGAGCGCCATCCTGAGGCACTTGGTCATTTGTTGGGGCAGCCGAGGCCTCTGGAACGCCGTCCTGAGGCCACGACGATCGACTAGGTGCGAAGTGTTGCTCTGTGAGCCCTTGGCTAGGCGCTCCTCCCGGACCGCCACCAGCACTGCGCTAGCTGAGTGAGGCATGGCGGCCAGGTAGAGTACCAAGGGCTCAAGGGGACGTGGTGCTACCATCACCGGCGGGCTGGCGAGGTACCTCTTGAGGTCTTGGAATGCCACGTTAGCCTCCAAAGTCCACTCGAATTGTCCTTTCTTTTTCATCAGCTTGAAGAACAGAAGGGCACGTTCTTCTGCATCTCCTTGAGGGTTTCTGGCGGGCTCATTCTTTCTATGGCCCTGACCTTCTCTGGGTTGACCTCGATTCCCCTGTGCGACACCAGAAATCATAGTAGCTTTCCGGAGGGAATGCCGAACACACATTTCTCTGGATTGAGCCGCAGATCCACCTTGCGCAGGCTGACAAATGTTTCCTCCAGGTCTTCAATGAGACTTCACCACTATGTCGTCAACGTAGGCCTCAGTGTTCCTCCCTGAAGGAAATATGCCCTAGAGGCAATAATAAAGTTGTTATTTATATTTCCTTATATCATGATAAATGTTTATTATTCATGCTAGAATTGTATTAACCGAAAACTTAGTACATGTGTGAATACATAGACAAATAGAGTGTCCCTAGTGTACCTCTACTTGACTAGCTCGTTAATCAAAGATGGTTAAGTCTCCTAACCATAGACATGTGTTGTCATTTGATGAATGGGATCACATCATTAGAGAATGATGTGATGGACAAGACCCATCCGTTAGCTTAGCACTTTGATCGTTTAGTTTATTACTATTGCTTTGTTCATGACTTATACATGTTCCTATAACTATGAGATTATGCAACTCCCGAATATCGAAAGAACACCTTGTGTGCTATAAAACATCACAACGTAACTAGGTGATTATAAAGATGCTCTACAGGTGTCTCCGATGGTGTTTGTTGAGTTGGCATAGATTGAGATTAGGATTTGTCACTCCGTGTATCGGAGATGTATCTCTGGGCCCTCTCGCTAATGCACATCACTATTAGCCTTGCAAGCAATGTGACTGAGGATTTAGTTACAGGATGATGCATTACGGAATGAGTAAAGAGACTTACCGGTGACGAGATTGAACTAGGTATGATTATACCGATGATCGAATCTCGGGAAAGTAACATACCGATGACAAAGGGAACAACATATGTTCTTATACGGTTTGACCGAGAAAGATCTTTCTAGAATATGTGGGAACCAATATGAGCATCTAGGTTCCGCTATTGGTTATTCACCGGAGATGTGTCTCGGTCATGTCTACATAGTTCTCGAACCCGTAGGGTCCGCACGCTTAACGTTCGATGATGACTTGTATTATGAGTTATGTGATTTGATGTACCAAAGTTTGTTCGGAGTCCCAAATGAGATCACGGAGATGACGAGGAGTCTCAAAATGGTCGAGACATAAAGATTCATATATTGGAAGGTTACATTTGGACACCAGAATGGTTCGGGTCATTTCAGATGAGTTTTGGAGTACCGAGGGTTACCGGACCCCCCATGAAGTTATTGGGCCTCATGGTCCTAGTGGTGGAAGATAGGAGGCAGGCCAAGGAGTGGCGCGCCCCCCTAACCCAAACCTAATTGGACTAGGGTTGGGGGGCCCGACCCCCCCCCTTTCCTTCTCTTCACCTCCTCCTTCCCCTCTTCTCCTTGCGGGAATAGGAAAGGGGGCATCCTACTTGGAGTAGGATTCCTCCCTTGGGCGCGCCACACCTTGGTTGGCCTCCTCCTCCCCCCTTTATATATGTTGGAGGGGGGCACCCCAAAGACACACCAAAGTTTCTCTTAGCTGTGTGCGGTGCTCCCCTCCATAGTTCCACACCTCGTTCATATCGTCATAGTGCTTAGGCGAAGCCCTGCACCGGTGAACTTCATCATCTCCATCACCATGCTGTCGTGCTGACAGAACTCTCCCTCGGCCTCAACTGGATCAAGAGTTCGAGGGACGTCACTGTGCTAAACGTGTGCAGATCGTGGAGGTGTTGTACGTTCGGTACTTGGATCGGTTGGATTGCGAAGACGTTCAACTACATCAACCACGTTACTAAACCCTTCCGCCTTTGGTCTACGAGGGTACGTGCACACACTCTCCCCGCTCGTTTCTATGCTTCTCCTAGATAAATCTTGCATGACTGTAGTCAAAATTTTGAAATACTACGTTACCCAACAGTGGCATCCGAGCCAGGTCTATGCGTAGATGTTATATGCATGAGTAGAACACAAAGAGTTGTGGGTGATAATAGTCATACTGCTTACTAGCACGTCATACTTTGATTCGGTGCTATTGTTGGATGAGGCGGCCCATACTGACATTACACGACCGCGTTCATGAGACTGGTTCTACCGTCGTGCTTTGCACACAGGTGGCTATTGGGTGTTTGTTTCTCCAGATTTAGTTGAATCAAGTTTGACTACGCCCGGTCCTTGTTGAAGGTTAAAGCAGCACACTTGATGAAAAATCATTGTGGTTTTGATGCGTAGGTAAGAACGGTTCTTGCTAGAAGCCCGTAGCAGCCACGTAAAACTTGCAACAACAAAGTAGAGGACGTCTAACTTGTTTTTGCAGGGCATGTTGTGATGTGATACGGTCAAGACGTGATAAGATATAAATTGTCGAATGAGATGATCATGTTTTGTAACCGTTATCGGCAACTAGCAGGAGCCTTATGGTTGTCACTTTATTGTATGAAATGCAATCTCCATGTAATTGCTTTACTTCATCACTAAGCGGTAGCGATAGTCATAGAAGCAATAGTTGGCGAGATGACAACGATGCTACGATGGAGATCAAGGTGTCAAGCCGGTGACGATGGTGATCGTGACGGTGCTTTGGAGATGGAGATCAAAGGCACAAGATGATGATGGCCATATCATATCACTTATTTCGATTGCATGTGATGTTTATCCTTTATGCATCTTATTTTGCTTAGTACGACGGTAGCATTATAAGATGACCTCTCACTAAATTTCAAGGTATAAGTGTTCTCCTTGAGTATGCGCCGTTGCTACAGTTCCTCGTGCCGAGACACCATGTGATGATCGGGTCTGATAAGCTCTACGTTCACATACAACGGGTGCAAGCCAGTTTTGCACACGTAGAATACTCGGGTTAGACTTGACGAGCCTAGCATATGCAGATATGGCCTTAGAACACAGAGACCGAAAGGTGGAGCATGGATCGTATAGTAGATATGATCAATATAGTGATGTTCACCATTGAAAACTACTCCATCTCACATGATGATCGGACATGGTTTAGTTGATTTGGATCATGTGATCACTTAGATGATTAGAGGGATGTCTATCTAAGTGGGAGTTCTTTAGTAATATGATTAATTGAACTTTAATTTATCATGAACTTAGTACCTGATAGTATTTTGCATGTCTATGTTGTTGTAGATAAATGGCCCGTGCTACTGTTCCTTTGAATTTTAATGCGTTCCTAGAGAAAGCTAAGTTGAAAGATGATGGTAACAACTACAAGGAAAGAGTCCATAACTTGAGGATTATCCTCATTGCTGCATAGAAGAATTACGTCCTGGAAGTACCGCTAGGTCCAAAGCCCGCTGCAGGAGCAACACCAGATGTTATGAACATCTGACAGAGCAAAGCTGATGACTACTCGATAGTTCAGTGTGCCATGCTTCACAGCTTAGAATCGGGACTTCAACGACGTTTTGAACGTCATGGAGCATATGAGATGTTTCAGGAGTTGAAGTTAATATTTCAAGCAAATGCCCGAATTGAGAGATATGAAGTCTCCAATAATTTCTATAGCTGCAAGATGGAGGCGAATAGTTCTGTCAGTGAACATATACTTAGAATGTATGGGTACCACAACCACTTGACTCAACTTGGAGTTAATCTTCCTGATGATAGTGTCATTGAAAGAGTTCTTCAATCACTGCCACCAAGCTACAAAAGCTTTGTGATGAACTATAATATGCAAGGGATGGATACGCCAATTCTCGAGCTCTTCGCAATGCTAAAGGCTGCGGAGGTAGAAATCAAGAAGGAGCATCAAGTGTTGATGGTCAACAAGACCACTACTTTCAAGAAGAAGGGTAAAGGGAAGAAGGGGAACTTCAAGAAGAACGACAAGCAAGTTGCTGCTCAAGTGAAGAAGCCCAAGTCTGGACCTAAGCCTGAGACTGAGTGCTTCTACTGCAAAGGGACTGGTCATTGGAAGCGGAACTGCCCCAAGTATTTGGCGGATAAGAAGGATGGAAAAGTGAAAGGTATATTTGATATACATGTTATTGATGTGTACCTTACTAATGCTCGTAGTAGCCTGGGAATTTGATACTGGTTCTGTTTGTCATATTTGCAACTCGAAACAGGGGCTACGGATTAAGCGAAGATTGGCTAAGGACGAGGTGACGATGCGTGTGGGAAATGGTTCCAAAGTCGATGTGATCACGGTCGGCACGCTACCTCTACATCTACCTTTGGGATTAGTTTTAGACATGAATAATTGTTATTTGGTGCCAGCGTTAAGCATGAACATTATATCTGGATCTTGTTTGATGCCAGACAATTATTCATTTAAATCATAGAAGAATGGTTGTTCTATTTATATGTCATGCACCCTTAATGAGTGGTCTATTTTTATTGAATCTCAATAGTAGTGATACACATATTCATAGTATTGAAGCCAAAAGATATAAGTTTAATAATGACAGTGCAACTTATTTATGGCACTGCCGTTTAGGTCATATTGGTGTAAAGCACATGAAGAAACTCCATGTTGATGGGCTTTTGTAATCACTTGATTATGAATCACTTGATGCTTGCGAACCATGCCTCATGGGCAAGATGACTAAAACTCCGTTCTCCGGAACAATGGAGCGAGCAACACACTTGTTGGAAATAATACATACTGATGTGTGTGGTCCGATGAGTGTTGATGCTCACGGCGGGTATCGTTATTTTCTTACCTTCATAGATGATTTGAGCAGATATGGGTATATCTACTTGATGAAACATAAGTCAGAAAATTTGAACAATGGAGTGAGCAACCAGACTTATTGGAAATAATGCATGCTGATATATGCGGTCCGATGAGTGTTGATGCTCGTGGAGGGTATCATTATTTTCTGACCTTCACAGATGATTTGAGAAGATATGGGTATATCTACTTAATGAAACATAAGTCTGAAACATTTGAAAAGTTCAAAGAATTTCAGAGTGAAGTGGAAAATCATCGTAACAAGAAAATTAAGTTTCTATGATCTAATCGTGGAGGTGAATATTTGAGTTATGAGTTTGGTCTTCATTTGAAACAATGCAGAATAGTTTCGCAACTCACGCCAGCTGGAACACCATAGCGTAATTGTGTGTCCGATTGTCGTAACCCACTTTATTAGATATGGTGCGATCTATGATGTCTATTACTGATTTATCGCTATCGTTTTGGGGTTATGATTTAGAGACGGCTGCATTAACGTTAAATAGGGCACCATCGAAATCCGTTGAGACGACACCATATGAACTGTGGTTTGGCAAGAAACCCATGTTGTCATTTCTTAAAGTTTGGGGCTGCAATGCTTATGTGAAAAAGCTTCTGCCTGATAAGCTCAAACCCAAATCGGAGAAGTGTGTCTTCATAGGATACCCAAAAGAAACTGTTGGGTACACCTTCTATCACAGATCCGAAGGAAAGATATTCGTTGCTAAGAATGGATCCTTTCTAGAGAAGGAGTTTCTCTCGAAAGAAGTGAGTGGGAGGAAAGTAGAACTTGATGAGGTAATTGTACCCGCTCCCATATTGGAAAGTAGTTCATCACAGAAATCAGTTCCAGTGATTCCTACACCAATTAGTGAGGAAGCTAATGATGATGATCATGAAACTTCTGATTAAGTTACTACGGAACCTCGTAGATCAACCAGAGTAAGATCCGCACCAGAGTGGTACGGTAATCCTGTTTTGAAGGTCATGTTACTTGACCATGACGAACCTACGAAATATGAGGAAGCGATGACGAGCCCAGATTTCGCGAAATGGCTTGAGACCATGAAATCTGAGATGGGATCCATGTATGAGAACAAAGTGTGGACTTTGGTTTACTTGCCCGATGATCGGCAAGCCATAGAGAATAAATGGATCTTCAAGAAGAAGACTGACGCTGACGGTAATGTTACTGTCCACAAAGCTCGACTTGTTGTGAGAGGTTTTCAACAAGTTAAAGGAGTTGACTACGATGAGACCTTCTCACCCGTAGCGATGCTTATGTCTGTCCGAATCATGTTAGCAATTGTCGCATTTTATGATGATGAAATTTGGCAAATGGATGTCAAAACTGCATTCCTTAATGGATATCTTAAAGAAGAGTTGTATATGATGCAACCAGAAGGTTTTGTCAGTCCTAAAGGTGCTAACAAAGTGTGCAAGCTTCAGTGATCCATTTATGGACTGGTGCAAGCCTCTCGGAGTTGGAATATATGCTTTGATGAGTTGATCAAAGCATATAGTGTTATACAGACTTGCTGTGAAGCCTGTATTTACAAGAAAGTGAGTGGGAGCACTACAGCCTTTCTGATAAGCATATGTGAATGACATATTGTTGATCGGAAATGATGTAGAACTATTTGGAAAGCATAAAGGAGTGTTTGAAAGGAGTTTTTCAAAGAAAGACCATGGTGAAGCTGCTTACATATTGAGCATCAAGATCTATAGAGATAGATCAAAACGCTTGATAAGGGTTTTCAATGGGTGTATACCTTGACATGATTTTGAAGTAGTTAAAAATGGAACGGTCAAAGAAGGAGTTCTTGCCTGCGTTGCAAGGTGTGAAGTTGAGTAAGGCTCAAAACCCGACCATGACAGAAAATAGAAAAAGAATGGAAGTCATTCCCTATACCTCAGTCATAGGTTCTATGAAGTATGCTATGCTGTGTATCAGACCTATTGTGTACCTTGCCATGAGTTTGGCAAGGGGGTACGATAGTAATCCAGGAGTGGATCACTGGACATCAGTCAAAGTTATCCTTAGTTACCTAAGAGGACTAAGGAAATATTTCTCGGTTATGGAGGTGATAAAGAGTTTGTCGTAAAGAGTTACATCGATGCAGGATTTTACATCAATCCAGATGACTCTAAGTCTCAATCTGGATACATATTGAAAGTTGGAGCGATTAGCTAGAGTAGCCCATGCAGAGCATTGTAGCCATGGAAAATTTGCAAAAAATACATACGGCTCTGAATGTGGCAGACCCGTTGACTAAACTTCTCTCACAAGCAAAACATGATCACACCTTAGTACTCTTTGAGTGTTAATCACATGGCGATGTGAACTAGATTGTTAACTCTAGTAAACCCTTTGGGTGTTAATCACATGGTGATGTGAACTATTGGTGTTAAATCACATGGCGATGTGAACTAGATTATTGACTCTAGTGCAAGTGGGAGACTGAAGGAAATATGCCATAGAGGAAATAATAAAGTTGTTATTTATATTTCCTTATATCATGATAAATGTTTATTATTCATGTTAGAATTTTATTAACCAGAAACTTAGTACATGTGTGAATACGTAGACAAATAGAGTGTCCCTAGTGTGCCTCTACTTGACTAGCTCATTAATCAAATATGGTTAAGTTTCCTAACCATATACATGTGTTGTCATTTGATGAACGGGATCACATCATTAGAGAATGATGTGATGGACAAGACCCATCCATTAGCTTAGCACTTTGATCTTTTAGTTTATTGCTATTGCTTTCTTCATGACTTATACATGTTCCTATAACTATGAGATTATGCAACTCCCGAATACCGGAAGAACACCTCGTGTGCTATCAACCATCACAACGTAACTGGGTGATTATAAAGATGCTCTATAGGTGTGTCTCCAATGGTGTTTGTTGAGTTGGCCTAGATCGAGATTAGGATTTGTCAATCCATGTATCGAAGAGGTATCTCTGGGCCCTCTCGGTAATGCATATCACTATGAGCCTTGCAAGCAATGTGACTAATGAGTTAGTTACAAGATGATGCATTACAGAATGAGTAAAGAGACTTGCCGGTGACAATATTGAACTAGGTATGATGATACTGATGATCGAATCTCGGGCAAGTAACATGCCGATGACAAAGGGAACAACATATGTTGTTATGTGGTTTGATCGATAAAGATCTTCATAGAATATGTGGGAACGAATATGGGCATCTAGGTTCCTCTATTCGTTATTGACTGGAGATGTGTCTCGGTCATGTCTACATAGTTCTCGAACCCGTAGGGTCCGCACGCTTAATGTTCGATGACGATTTGTATTATGAGTTATGTGATTTGATGTACTAAAGTTTGTTCGGAGTCCCGAATGAGATCATGGACATGACGAGCAGTCTCGAAATGGTCAAGACATAATGATTCATATATTGGAAGGTTACATTCGGACACCAGAATGGTTCGGGTCGTTTTGGATGAGTTTCGGAGTACCGGGGGTTACTGGAACCCCACGGGAAGTTATTGGGCGTCATGGGCCTAGTGGTGGAAGAGAGGAGGGAGGCCAAGGAGTGGCGCGCACCCCCTATCCAAACAGAATTGGACTAGGGTTGGGTGGCCGATCCCTCTTTCCTTCTCTTCTCCTCCTCCTTCCCCCATTCTCCTTGTGGGAATAGGAAAGGGGGGGGGAGAGAGAATCCTACTTGGAGTAGGACTCCCCCTTGGGCGCGCCACACCTTGGCCGGCCTCCTCCTCCCTGGTAACATCCCGGATGTAACTTTCCATATTTGTAACTCCGACTCTTGCCATTTTCAGCTATGTGATATGATATTCCCTTCGTGGTTGGGCCGAGATTTGTCAAGTGGCCCTGGTACATTACCGGTAGACCTCCTGTCAAATTCCGCTCCATTTGGAGGTCGTTTGATGCACCAACGGTCAACCGGGTAACTGCAAAAGCCTCTTTTGTGTTGCAGCCCAACACCCCTCCAAAACAGCCCAATAACCCATCTAAACCCCCTCCATGCTCTCCATCAATGGATCACGATCGTGTGGGTGAAAACCACACCTCATTTGGACTCTCCTAGCTCCCTCTACCTATATATTTGCACCTCCCCCCGAAATTTCATAGATGAAACCCTAGCCCCACTCTCCTCGTGCCGCCGAACAAAAACACCGCCCTGGACATGTCCGCCGGCCACATCCCTCCGGCCAATCCCGTCGCGCCACGTCATCCAGCCACCGCCCGCAACCAACCGCAGCGCGCCACCTATCCTCCGCCACCGTCCACGCGCCACCGGCCCGCGGAGCCCATCCGGGCCCGAGTCTCTGCCGCCCGATCCCGAGCATGCCTCGCCGCCCGCGTCCTCCCGCTTCACCGCCTTCACACCGGAGCTCCCCTGCGCCCCGACCTCCTCCTCGTCGGTTGTCGCCCTCGCCGCGACTCCTCCCGCCGGCGAGCGCCGCCACCTCTCCGTAGATCCCGGGGCACCGCCGCCGCCAATGGAAGCTCGCTGCCGGCCCTCGTTTCGCCACCCCACCGCCGGATCTGGCGCCCCTTCACCAGATTCGCCGCTTGCCTTTGTTCCCGGCCGCCCCGCCGTCCTCGAGCGTCCTCGCCGGAGGAGCGTGCTGATACGTCTTCGTCGTATCTATAATTTTTGATTGTTCCATGCCAATATTACTCAACTTTCATATACCTTTTGGCAACTTTTTATATTATTTTTGGGACTAACATATTGATCCAGTGCCCAGTGCCAGTTCCTCTTTGTTGCATGTTTTTGGTTTCGTAGAATATCCATATCAAACGGAGTCCAAACGGGATAAAAAAGGATGGAGCTTATTTTTGGAAAATATGGAAAATTCAGAAGGAAAATCAACACGAACCAGTGCCCAAGGTGGTCACGAGGCAGGGGGCGCCCCCCCTACCCTCGTGAGCCCATCGTAAGGCGGTTGACGCTCTTATTTTGCCGCATGAAAGCTAATATTCAGAAAAAAATCACGGCGAAGGTTTCAGGCCAATCAGAGTTACGGATCTCCATATATATACGAAATGGTGAAACAGAGCCAGAACAGAACGCAGAACCAGAGAGAAACAAAGGGATAGATCCAATCTCGGAGGGGCTCTCGCCCCTCGCATGCCATGGAAGCCAATGACCAGAGGGGAAACCGTTCTCCCATCTAGGGAGGAGGTCAAGGAAGAAGAGGAAGAAGGGGGCCCCTCTCCCCCTCTCCTCCGGTGGCGCCGGAACGCCGCCGTGGCCATCATCATCATCACCACGATCTTCACGAACACCTCTGCCATCTTCACCAACATCTCCATCACCTTCCCCCCTCTATCTACAGCGGTCCACTCTCCCACAACCCGCTGTACCGTCTACTTGAACATGGTGCTTTATGCTCCATATTATTATCCAATGATGTGTTGCCATCCTATGATGTCTGAGTAGATTTTTGTTGTCCTATCGGTGGTTGATGAATTGCTATGATTGATTTAATTTGCTTGTGGTTATGTTGCTGTCCTTTGGTGCCCATCATATGAGCGCGTGCGTGGATCACACCATAGGGTTAGTTGTATGTCGATAGGACTATGTATTGGAGGGCAAGAGTGACAGAAGCTTCAACCTAGCATAGAAATTGATGCATACGGCATTGAAGGGGGACCAATATATCTTAATGCTATGGTTGGGTTTTACCTTAATGAACATTAGTAGTTGTGGATGCTTGCTAATAGTTCCAATCATAAGTGCATAGAATTCCAAGTAAGGGATGACATGCTAGCAATGGCCTCTCCCACATAATACTTGCTATCGGTCTAGTAAAGTAGTCAATTGCTTAAGGGACAATTTCGCAACTCCTACCACCACTTTTCCACACTCACTATATTTACTTTAGTTGCTTCTTTACCTTAATAGCCCCTAGTTTTATTTTTGTGCTCTTTATTATCTTGCAAACCTATCCAACAACACCTACAAAGTACTTCTAGTTTCATAATTGTTCTAGGTAAAGCGAACGTCAAGCGTGCGTAGAGTTGTATCGGTGGTCGATAGAACTTGAGGGAATATTTGTTCTACCTTTAGCTCCTCGTTGGGTTTGACACTCTTACTTATCAAAAACTGTTGCGATCCCCTATACTTGTGGGTTATCAAGACCTTTATTTATGGGTAGGAAACGAAAAATACCAAAAAAATTAGTTGTACCTACTGAACCAATGGTTGAAGAACTACTCAAAATCTATCACACTGCTGAAGCTTTTTACTTGGATCATCTTCGATCCCTTTGTGCTCGTGCCGAAACCCCAACTAGCTTAGTTGAGGGCAAATCTTTAGATGAGCATGCTTGTTATGTGAGACACCGTATATCTGAAAAAGGGAAACTATTATGGGGTCAAATTCAACGTTTGCAATGCTATGCTTGGAATTTATGTGAAATATATGATTTTACTTGTTGTTCTGAAAACCCTAAGAAACACCTTCCCTATCAATGTGAGTTTAGTAATAATGGAATCGTATCTTCGTATGCTAAGGGTGTTTATAATTACTATGATGTTCAACAAATTAAAGAATTTGTTGCTTTTAAGGGTGCTTCTAAAATTGCTTCTTTGATTGAAAAGTATGATGCTACTCTTCACAAATCTGAAAATTTTTCCATACTTGAATATTGTTATGAGAATTATGCTTCTAATGCTTATGTTAAACTATATATTGAGGACTACTCCGCTGTCCAAGAAGAGACTAATATTTTGCTGGAGTCTATGGAAGAAGAAATTGATAAAACTGTGAGCTAACTGGATGAAAAAGATGAGGAGGAGAACGAAGAACAAAAGGAGGAAGAGTGGATTGATCACCCGTTCCCACCTTCTAATGAGAGTAACTCTTCAACTCATACATTGTTTAATTCCCCTTCGTGCTTACCGAAGGATGATTGCTATGATGACTGTTATGATCCCTATGATTCTATTGAAATATCCCTTTTTGATGATGCTTGCTATGCTTATGGCCAAGATGCCAATATGAATTATGCTTATGGAGATGAACTTGCTATAATTCCTTATGTTAAACATGAAATTGTTGCTATTGCACCCATGCATGATAGTCCTATTATCTTTTTGAATTCTCCCGATTATACTATATCGGAGAAGTTTGCACTTATTAAGGATTATATTGATGGGTTGCCTTTTACCGTTGCACATGATGATTTTGATAAATATAATATGCATGTGCTTGCTGCTCCTACTTGCAATTATTACGAGAGAGGAACTATATCTCCACCTCTCTGTGTTTCCAACATGATAAAATTGCAAGAAACTGTTTATACTATGCATCGGCCTTTACTAGGTGTGCATGAATTGTTCTTTTATGACATGCCGATGCATAGTTAGAGAGTTAGACTTCGTCATTGCTTGATATATGTTGCTTTGTGCTCACTACTAAATTACAAATCATTGTTAATTAAAATTGCCTTTGATATACCTTGGGATCCGGGTGGATTCACTACTTGAGAACTATATGCCTAGCTTAATGGCTTTAAAGAAAGCGCTGCCAGGGAGACAACACGGAAGTTTTAGAGAGTCATTTATTTCTGTTGAGTTCTTTCATATAGTTTAAAAACAACAAAAATAAATAGGGGAACCCAAAAATTTTCAAAAAGGAAAGTGAAAGTGAGAAAGACAAGCACTGTTGAAGTGGGAGAGCTCCTTGAACTTTGTTCATGCTCACGGCAACTTTGTGAATCTTGATTATAGAAACTTTTCAACAAAAATAATTATCCCCTTGTACAATTTCATTGTATTATAAAAATAATGTGCCAAGGTTTGCCTTTAGGATGTTTACATTTGCTTGATGGTTTGTACGGTGCAGGACAGAAACATTGGCTGTAGTGCGCGATTTTACATTTTTAGCTGGAATGTCAAATGGTTCTGATTCTTTTTGCACTGTCTTCCTATAAAAAATGTTTAGTTTTCCTAATTTTGGAAGAATTTTTAAAGTATCATAAGTATGGAGAATGTTCAGATTATTACATAATGTTCTGTTTTAGACAGATTCTGTTTTGATGCATAGTTTGCTTGTTTTGATGAAACTATCAATTTATATTAGTGGATTAAGCCATGAAAAAGTTATATTACAGTAGACACAATGCAAAAACAAAATATGAATTGGTTTGCAACAGTACTTAGAGTAGTGATTTGCTTTATTATACTAACGGATCTTACCAAGTTTTCTGTTGAAGTTTTGTGTGGATGAAGTGTTCGATGATCGAGAAGGTCTCGATGTGAGAAGAAGGAAGAGAGGCAAGAGCTCAAGTTTGGGGATGCCCGAGGCACCCCAAGTAAATATTCAAGGAGACTCAAGTGTCTAAGATTGGGGATGCTGGGGAGGCATCCCCTCTTTCTTCAACAAGTATCAGTATGTTTTCGGATTCGTTTCGTTCATGCGATATGTGCAATCTTGGAGCGTCTTTGCTTTAGTTTTCATGTTTCTTTTTTGCACCATGCTGGTATGAGATAGTCCTTGGTTGATTTACAGAATGCTCTTTGCACTTCACTTATATCTTTTGAGTATGGAATTATAGAAAGCATCATGTGCTTCACTTATATCATTTGAAGTTTGGATTGTTTGTTTCTCTTTACATAGACAATCGCCATTTGTAGAATGCTCTTTTGCTTCACTTATATTTGTTAGAGCGTGGGCATATCTTTTGCAGAAAGAATTAAACTCTCTTGCTTCACTTATATCTATTTATAGATATGACAGGAACTGGTCATTCACATGGTTAGTCATAAAATCCTACATAAACTTGTAGATTGCTGAATATGATATGTTTGATTCCTTGCAATAGTTTTGCGATATAAAGATGGTGATATTAGAGTCATGCTAGTGGGTAGTTATGGATTGTAGAAATACTTGTGTTGAGGTTTGTGATTCCCGTAGCATGCACGTATGGTGAACCGTTATGTAACGAAGTCGGAGCATGCTTTATTTATTGATTGTCTTCCTTATGAGTGGCGGTCGGGGACGAGCGATGGTCTTTTCCTACCAATCTATCCCCCTAGGAGCATGCACGTAGTACTTTGTTTCAATGACTAATAAATTTTTGCAATAATTAGGTGAGTTCTTTATGACTAATGTTGAGTCCATGGATTATACACACTCTCACCCTTCCACCATTGCTAGCCTCTCTAGTACCGCGCAACTTTCGCGAGTACCATAAACCCACCATATACCTTCCTCAAAACAGCCACCATATCTACCTATCATGGCATTTCCATAGCCATTCCAAGATATATTGCCATGCAACTTTCATCATCATCATATACATGACTTGAGCATTCATTGTCATATTGCTTTGCATGATTATAAGATAGCTACCATGATGTTTTCATGGCTTGCCCGGCTTTTGATGTCATTGCTACGCTAGATCATTGCACATCCCGGTACACCGCTGGAGGCATTCATATAGAGTTATATCTTTGTTCTAGTATCGAGTTTTAATATCGAGTTGTAAGCAAATAAAAAGTGTGATGATCATCATTATTAGAGCATTGCCCCAGTGAGGAAAGGATGATGGAGACTCCGGACTTTACAAAAAAATAGAAGAGGCCAAAGAAGCCCAAACAAAAAAGAGAGGCCAAAGAAGCCCACCAAAAAAAAATAAAAAATGAGAGAAAAAGAGAGAAGGGGCAGTGCTACTATCCTTTTTCCACACTTGTGCTTCAAAGTAGCGCCATGTTCTTCATATAGAGAGTCTCTTGAGTTATCACTTCCATATACTAGTGGGAATTTTCATTATAGAACTTGGCTTGTATATTCCGATGATGGGCTTCCTCAAATGCCCGAGGTCTTCATGAGCAAGCAAGTTGGATGCACACCCACTTAGTTTCAGTTAGAGCTTTCACACACATATAGCTCTAGTGCATCCGTTGCATGGCAATCCCTACTCATTCACATTGATATCTATTGATGGGCATCTCCATAGCCCGTTGATATGCCTAGTTGATGTGAGACTATCTTCTCCTTTTTGTCTTCTCCACCATCATATTCTATTCCACCTATAGTGCTATGTCCATGGCTCACGCTCATGTATTGCGTGAAAGTTGAAAAGGTTTGAGAATGTCAAAAGTATGAAACAATTGCTTGGCTTGTCATCGGGGTTGTGCATGATGTGAATATTTTGTGTGGTGAAGATGGAGCATAGCCAGACTATATGATTTTGTAGGGATAACTTTCTTTGGCCATGTTATTTTGAAAAGACATGATTGCTTTATTAGTGGGCTTGAAGTATTATTGTTTTTATGTCAAATGATAGACTATTGCTTTGAATCACTCGTATCTTAATATTCATGCCATGATTAGATATGTGATCAAGATTATGATAGGTAGCATTCCACATCAAAAATTATCTTTTTTATCATTTACCTACTCAACGACGAGCAGGAATTAAGCTTGGGGATGCTGATACGTCTCCGTCGTATCTATAATTTTTGATTGTTACATGCCAATATTACTCAACTTTCATATACTTTTTGGCAACTTTTTATATTATTTTTGGGACTAACATATTGATCCAGTGCCCAGTGCCAGTTCATGTCTGTTGCATGTTTTTGGTTTCGCAGAATATCCATATCAAATGGAGTCCAAACGGGATAAAAACGGACGGAGCTTATTTTTGGAAAATATGGAAAATTCGGAAGGAAAATCAACGCGAACCAGTGCCCGAGGTGGTCACGAGGCAGCCCCCCCCCTTAGGGCGCGCCCCCTACCCTCGTGAGCCCACCTTAAGGCGGTTGACGCTCTTCTTTTGCCGCAAGAAAGCTAATGTTCAGAAAAAAATCACGGTGAAGGTTTCAGGCCAATCAGAGTTATGGATCTCCATATATATACGAAACGGTGAAATAGAGCCAGAACAGAACGCAGAACCAGAGAGAAACAGAGAGATAGATCCAATCTCGGAGGGGCTCTTGCCCCTCCCATGCCATGGACGCCAAGGACCAGAGGGGAAACCCTTCTCCCATCTAGGGAGGAGGTCAAGGAAGAAGAGGAAGAAGGGGGCCCATCTCCCCCTCTCCTCCGGTGGCGCCGGAACGCCGCCGTGGCCATCATCATCATCACCGCGATCTTCACCAACACCTCCGCCATCTTCACCAACATCTCCATCACCTTCCCCCCTCTATCTACAGCAGTTCACTCTCCCGCAACCCGCTGTACCCTCTACTTGAACATGGTGCTTTATGCTTCATATTATTATCCAATGATGTGTTGCCATCCTATGATGTCTGAGTAGATTTTCGTTGTCCTATCGGTGGTTGATGAATTGATATATTTGATTTAATTTGCTTTTGGTTATGTTGTTGTCCTTTGGTGCCCATCATATGAGCGCGCGCGTGGATCACACCATAGGGTTAGTTGTATGTTGATAGGACTATGTGTTGGAGGGCAAGAGTGACAGAAGCTTCAACCTAGCATAGAAATTGATGCATACGAGATTGAAGGGGGGCCAATATATCTTAATGCTATGGTTGGGTTTTATCTTAATGAACATTACTAGTTGCGGATGCTTGCTAACAGTTCCAATCATAAGTGCATAGAATTCCAAGTAAGGGATGACATGCTAGCAGTGGCCTCTCCCACATAATACTTGCTATCGGTCTAGTAAAGTAGTCAATTGCTTAAGGGACAATTACGCAACTCCTACCACCACTTTTCCACACTCGCTATATTTACTTTAGTTGCTTCTTTACCTTAACAACCCCTAGTTTTATTTTCGTGCTCTTTATTATCTTGCAAACCTATCCAACAACACCTACAAAGTACTTCTAGTTTCATACTTGTTCTAGGTAAAACGAACGTCAATTGTGCGTAGAGTTGTATCGGTGGTCGATAGAACTTGAGGGAATATTTGTTCTACCTTTAGCTCCTCGTTGATTTCGACACTCTTACTTATCGAAAACTGTTGCGATCCCCTATACTTGTGGGTTATCACTCGCCGCCGCCACGTCCTGCCTCGTCCCGCTCGAGCGTCCTCCTAGGCCGCCTCCCCATCGCGCACATGGGCCCGACCTGGGCCACATCTGCTACAGCCCAGCCGACCTGCCTCCTCTGCAACATGGGCCGAAGCCCAGGGTGATCCACTGTCTAAATCCCTCCTGTGCGTTTTTTAATTATTCGATGCTCAGTGCTGAAACGACCAAGTCCCAAAATTATCACATCATGTGCCCATGTTCATCATGCCATATCTCCATGTCCGTAACTCAGTTTTGCATGCATGATATGTCGAAATGTTCGTCTCTTTAAGTACTTCATGTTAGTGGCATTTCGGTGCATGTTACTATCCATATTGATGCCATTTTCCTCGTTGCAAGAGTTCTATGAAATGTTAACTACTGGTTCTTAACAGAACATGGTGATTTGGCATTTTCATTGCATTTTGTGTGTGCATCCTATGAGCAAGATGTCCACATGTGTTTTGAGGTCCATCATGCCATCTTTACAGTGGAGCCACTCTTGTATTTTTATGAGCTATGGGGTGACTAGCACAAGCATGCAAAGTAGCCTTCATAATGTTGTTGTTTTCAGACACTTGGTGTTTTGCTATCATTTTCCTGATGTTATTTTGATACCATATAAACTTGTTGCTATCATGAGATCCATGCTTATTTTGAGATAGTTTAGTAAACATGTTTTGGATATGTGGTTTTGCTATACCCATTCATGCCTCTGGTTGCAAATATGGAGGAATCAAGCATGTCATTTCCTTGCTCTACTTTTTCTAAATAATGTTCCTGGCAGATTGTTAACATGTTAATCTATATTGCCATGTGTTTTGTTAGTGATGCATGTACCCTATGATCTTGCTTTTGCCATGTTTAACTTCTTGAGTATGTCTACCTCATTTTGGTTACCTTGCTATGACCTGAAATACTTCATGGTGAGTGATTTGAGCTTGTGAAGTTGCTATCATGAATCTGTTTCTGCCATGTCCACTAAGTCTGAATCTGTTTATAAAACTTGCTATGTTTGCGCGGGTGCCATCATATCTTCTTTGCCTTTTTGGCTCATTTTCACTAAGGGAGTGTTGTTAAGTGCGTTTAGTAGAAGCATTCCTTGCCTTGTTTTGCTATGTCAAGTTCCTGTAGCATGTTGTTTGCTTGCTCTAAACATTGCTTCCTGATGTTGTTTTTGGCATGTTAGTATTTTCACAAAGTCTGTGAAGCTGATATCTTTTGCACTTTTTCCATGCTTGTTTGAACTTCTTCTAGTGTGATTTAGCCATAGCTCAGTGTTCATGTTTTGTCAAGCTTCTCTTGTACATCATTTTCATATGCTTTGTTGCTATGTTGGAGTGCAGTAGCTTAGTTTCTTGTTGCATTCTAAGTGCTATCATGCTGTGAATCGCAGATTTGTGTCATTCTTATTTTGCTTGTCATTTGCAAAGCGTGCATCCATTTCCGGTGATCCTTATATCGATTTCGACCGAAATCACCTCATCTTTCCAGCGGCATACTTGTTTTTACAAGTTGATGCCTTGATCATCCTTTCCCTTCTGGAGTACCATATGCATTGCACATCATATCTTGCATTCCATGCCATGTTTTGCATCATGTTGCTTGTGCATTGCACCGTGATTGATTGTTGTTCCATTTCTTGTGTTCTTGCTTTGGGTAGAGCTGGGAGACGAGTACAAGAATGAGGAACCTGTTGAGTATGCTAACAAGGATCAAGCTTTTGACAACTTTGAGAGCATTGCAAGCAAGATGACCATACCCTCGATATCACTTCTATCATTGCTGGCTAGTTGTTCGTTCTATTTCTATGTCGCGCTACCTACCACTTGTTCTATCATGCCTCCCATATTGCCATGTCAAGACTCTAACCCACCTTCCTAGCAAACTGTTGTTTAGCTATGTTACCGCTTTTGCTCAGCCCCTCTTATAGCATTGCTAGTTGAAGGTGAAGTTGAAGTTTGTTCCATGTTGGAACATGGATATGTTGGGATATCACTTTATCTCTTATTTAATTAATGCAACGGTGGAAGGCTCGGCCTTTTGCCTGGTGTTTTGTTCCACTCTTGTCGCCCTAGTTTTCGTCATACCCGTGTTATGTTCCTTGATTTTGCTTTCCGTACGCGATTGGGCTTATGGGACCCCCTTGATAGTTCGCTTTGAATAAAAATCCTCCAGCAAGGCCCAACCTTGGTTTTGCATTTGCCTACCTAAGCCTTTCCCTTGGGTTCTGCAGACTCGAGGGTCATCTTTATTTCACCCCCCGGGCCAGTGCTCCTCTGAGTGTTGGTCCGGACTGAGTAGACTGCGGGGCCACCTCAGGGAAACTTGAGGGCTGGTTTTACTCATAGGATGTCTCATCCGGTGTGCCCTGAGAACGAGATATGTGCAGCTCCTATCGGGATTTGTTGGCATAGTCAGGTGGCTTTGTTGGTCTTGTTTTACCATTGTCAAAATGTCTTGTAACCGGGATTCCGAGACTAATCGGGTCTTTCCGGGAGAAGGAATATCCTTCGTTGACCGTGAGAGCTTGTGATGGGCTAAGTTGGGACACCCCTGCAGGATATAAACCTTCGAGAGCTGTGCCCGTGGTTATATGGTAGATGGGAATTTGTTAATATCAGGTTGTAGAGAACTTGACACTTGACTTAATTAAAATGAATCAACCACGTGTGTAGCCGCGATGGTCTCTTTTTGGCAGAGTCTGGGAAGTGAACATGGTATTGGGTTATGTTTGAACGTAAGTAGTTTCAGGATCACTTCTTGATCACTTCTAGCTTCAGGACCGCTGCGTAGCTTCTCATCTTACTCTTATTTGCATATGTTAGCCACCATATATTGCTTAGAGCTTGCTGTAGATCCACCTCTTTACCACATCCTACCCATAAGCTTAAATAGTCTTGATCTCGTGGGTGTGAGATTATTGAGTCCTCGTGACTCATGGATACTTCCAAACAGTTGCAGGTGCCGATGAAACCAGTGCAGGTGAGGCTACCGAACTCAAGTGGGAGTTCGACGAGGACCTTGGTCGTTACTATGTTTCGTTTCATGATGATTAGTAGTGGAGCCCAGTTGGGACGATCGGGGATCTAGCATTTGGGGTTTATCTTCCTTTTCTTTTGGATTTGATCATAGTCGGTCTATGAGTGTATTTGGATGATGTATGAATTATTTATGTATTGTGTGAAGTGGCGATTGTAAGCCAACTCTTTATCCCTTTCTTATTCAGTACATGGGATTGTGTGAAGATTACCCGTCTTGCGACAAAACCACCATGCGGTTATGCCTCTAAGTCGTACCTCGACAAGTGGGAGATATAGCCGCATCGTGGGCGTTACAAGTTGGTAATCAGAGCCATCCCCGACTTAGGAGCCTGTAACATCCCAAATTTTCAATTTGGAATGTCATACACTAGATCATCATTGCATATCATATTTTATTGCATTTTGGTTGAATTTGAATTTAGGAAAAATGTACGTTTTTCAAAATTGCATCTAGGCCCCAAATAAATGTTCATCCTATGCGACTTGATTTTAGAAGCCGGGGAAAATTTATTTCGGGATTTTTGGAGTTCGTTTAGTATTCCTTTTGTTTTTTTTCTGAGCGTAAGTTTTTTTTAAAAAAGTCGAACCGACCTAACGGGGCCGTGTCCGACCAGGACACTTGGCCCGACCGACCTTTTTATAGCCGCGAGGGCCCGACCAGAGCCGCAGCCCCAGCCGAAACCCTAGCCGCCTCCCGCCGCCGCCTCCCGCCGCTGCCGCCGCCGCTTCTCCTCGTCGCCTCCGCTGCCTCCCGCCGCCGCCGCACTGAAGATGCGCCGCCCCGCCGTCGTTCGCCGGAGCCGCCCGAGGTAGCCGTCGTTGCCTCAGTTTTCATGAAGAAAACCGATCATTTTTTTAAACCTAGATCCATTTTTTTATTTTCTCCGGTTCGGTTTATTTTTCCGGTTTAGTTTATTTAGCGAGCGTTCGCTCGTTCGTTCGTTTTAACGAACACATTCATCATTTAGATCCAGATAATGAATGTTCGTTCGTTAATCTGTTCGTCGTTTTTCTTTTTCTCAGATTTATTCCGCGATTTTTTCTGATGGCGATTTCTGATCCGATTTTCGTTCTAGTATAACTTTTCGCTCGTTTATCGGAATCAGGCAATTCAAGCGCCTAGAGTTTCGTCTCGAAACCCTCTCTCCGTTTAACCAACTCGAACAAGTTTTTGCCTCTGTAAAATTTGACCTAGATCCAGAATAGTAAACAAAGCTTGTTTCTTTTGCCATTTGTCTTTCGTTGCTTCGTCGATTTGGTTCTTTTTGCCAATCGGAGTTCTTAAGTTGAACTTTCTGGTTAGATCTCTTATTTGAGTTTTACCTGTGCATTAGTTGAGTACTTATTGTATGCTTGTTTGTTTGCGATAGAGTACCCGGAGTGCGCCGCTTGTTACTTCGAATCGCTAGGTTTTGCGGATCATCAGCAAGGCAAGTAACACTTTGATCATACATCCTACTACCAAGTTTTTATTGCATTAGATCAATACTCACACATTGCATGATTAGGGTCTAATTAAATTGTGGGTTTGGGAAGTAGATGAGGTAGTACCTATCACCTGTCTTATTATCAAACCTTTGGGAGTTACTTCTACGTTTGCTTATTATGCCATGCTATGCTAGTAGACGTGGATTGGGTGAGTGTATCCACGACAGATGTGATATTGTTAAATTAATGGTTTATCTAAGCTGGTAAGTTAAACACACATCTGGGTGGATTGAGGCACCTGGGTATTCCAGCGATTGCCTGTTTTTCTTTTGGACCGCCACCCAGGCTCAAAGGGATCATGAGATTATTCATACTAGAAACTTCCGTGTGCAGCCACAAGCTACTATGGGCTCTAGCATAGTTGATTAAGTCGTGCGAACTCTTACAGTGGTAGACTAGCAGATGTAGGGAAAAGTAGGTGTAACGGTCTACCCGATCGTAAGGTGCTAGCACTTCTGAAATACTATGTCTCGGCCATCCGTTTCTCAAACACCATGTAGTGCGAGAATCCCAGCGGAGGAGATCGAGTCTTGTGGGGAAAAGTGCGCAAACCTCTGCAGAGTGTATAAACTAATCATGGTTACCCGTGTCCCCGGTTATGGACATCTTGAGTATCTGGTACTTGGATTATCATGTGAATCTCATCATGTTACTCTAAATAATTTTGTTGGGTTTTAATGGTGATGCTTAATTGGGATTGAGAGGGTGTCTACACTCTCAATGTTTAACAACCACCATGATAGTTAAATAAAATTTATTCCTTTGCGGTAGGGAAAAATTGGCTTTACGCAAAACTATAACCATAGAGCTTTCCACCAGCCAAATATGCATATAGTATAATCTTATTCCTTCATTGCTCTCTATGTGTTACATTGCCAGCATATTCCATGTGCTGACCCGTTTCGGGCTGCAACGTTCATGTTGCAGACTTTTCAGACGACGAGTAAGGTGCCTTTAGGTTGTGGTTCTATACTCAATGATGCCATTGGAGTTGATGGACTCACTTATCTTCCAAGCCTTCCGCTGTTATCATTATTAGATGGCCTTAAGCCATATTTATTGTAATAAGTTCTCTTTTGAGACACTCGATGTAATAAGTGTGTGATTGCTACTCTGTTATAAATCCTTCAAGTACTGTGTGGTGTCGGCATTACTGATCTAGGGATGACACCTGAGCACAGAGATTGGACCATTTGAGGTCTGGTCGCTACAAGATGGTATCAGAGCACACACTAACTGTAGGACACGACCACTAAGCTAAAGCCCTAGATCACTACTCACTCTTCTCATTCTAACTTCTCATCTTTTCTACTCTTTTAGGATGGCGGATGCAAGGAACAAGTTCACGCAACCGGATGAAAATACACCCTTTGGACGTCACTTGAAGGAAGTCACTAGATATCTGAACATAGGAGTACCAAGTTTCACCGGAACCTACAACGCCACTTTACCTGAAGAAGAGCACTGGATGATTCAAGTTCAAGTTCCAGGAAGGACGTTCATGCCTGTCACTTAGCCCATAGAGTTTTCCTTTGATGCACCAACCTGGAGTCTAGGAAAGAGCATGGCAGCTCACATCGCCATGGGACGCATTAGAGAAGTTTACCGGAATGATCTCAAGGAAACTATCTACTAGATTTGTGGGCGTCGAGATGAGCACTGGGAGATGATCAGCACCAGGAAGGATAGATCAGTTGCAGCTTTTATCCAGGAGTTAAACCAGCACATTCGATGTCAGGAGAACCAGATGTGCGCCGACATGATAGATCTGAAGAAGGCGAGGACAAGAATCAAGGAACTAGAGGAAGAACTCAAGGCTACACGTGAAGATTATGAAGAGGAAATCGGAGTATTAGTGGAGAAGAATGACGATTTGATCAAGAAGATCAGAATATTTATGGGAGGCCCTACACCAGTAGTAGAAGAAGAAGAACCCAAGGGGATTCACCCGGAAGACTACATCATCATCGACGACACCGACTCGGATCCAGATGATAGCGATGATGACTATGTTGATGAAGCTAGAGCAGATATCATGGAGTCTGCAATCGAAGAATATTTCTAGTAGACCACCCCATCAGTAGTATTAGTCCAACATGTAAATATAGTAGTCCGAGCACTTTTGCGATAGTTAGATCGATTGTATGCCCTTGCTTGATTGAATGAAGTGAATTGTTTGTTTTTGCCTCATGTGCATATGGGTAGTGTTTTCTCTCTAGACCCCTCTCTATTCTTAAATCTCATCTTTTCTAAACCCTCAGATGCCTCCGAGACGTGACCCCGGATTTACCTTCCCACCGGAGCTCACCCAGTTGATCTAGCAGCAGAACACATTGATGCAGTTGCTAGTCCAGAATCAGAATCAGGGGAACAACAACAACAACCCACCACCACCACCACCACCTGTTGATCACTTAGCCCGTTTCCTTAGGCTGAATCCGCCGGTGTTTTCCAGTAGCACCGAGCCTATAGTAGCAGATGATTGGCTCTGCAAGACAGCAAGGGATTTGACCACGGAAGGATGCACAGATGCGGAAAAAGTGAAGTTTGTCACATATTAGCTTGAAGGACCCGCAGCATCATGGTGGGAGAATTTCACCGCCACTTTCCCTATCGACAGTCACATGGGACCAGTTCCAGCAGGCTTTTCGTACTACCCATGTTTCAGCAGGAGCTATGGCCATGAAGAAGCGAGAGTTTCGCAACTTGCGCCAAGGAGGACGGACAGTTGGCCAGTATGTGGAGGACTTTAGTAAGCTAGCACGTTATGCCCCAGATGACGTTGCTACGGATGCAGCTAAGCAGGAGAAGTTTCTGGAAGGACTGAATGATGAGTTGAGCATGCAGTTGATGGTAGCAACCTTCAACAACTACCAGGAGTTGGTAGATCGTGCTCTCATGATTGAAGGCAAGCAGCAGCAAATTGAGAACCTCAAGAGGAAGTATGGACAAGGGAAGTACAATTCTGGAGCTCAGCAGAAGCCACGTTTTACCCCTAGACCGGGAGGACATTTTCATCATACCCATGGAGGAGGTAGCACGCACAATCACAATGGCACCAAGAATGGTAATGGTAATGGAGGAAGCAACGGCCAGAACCGTACCAACCCATCAACCCCAGCCAAGAGAGACCTGAGCCAAGTCACTTGCTTTAAGTGCCAGAAGACCGGACATTATGCCAATGAATGTCCTGAATCCCAGAATGGAAATGGCAATGGAAGCTCTGGGAAGAAGCCGAACCCTTTCAATAGGGGACAGGTGAACCACGTTAACGTGGAGGAGGTTGAAGACCAGCTGGATGCAGTAATCGGTAAGGTTTTGGTTAAGTCATTTACTGCACTCGTTCTTTTCGATACTGGTGCATCACATTCATACATATCAAGGGGATTTGTGGATAAGTATAACCTTCCCACCAAAGTTCTTAGAACACCTATGTTAGTAAGATCACCAGGAGCGGAGTATATGGCTAGTAAGGGATGTTTTCAAGTGCCATTAAGTATAGGCAGGCATGTGTTTCCCTCGGATTTAATCATTTTGGAATCACAAGGTTTGGATGTAATTCTGGGTATGGATTGGCTGTCGATGTATGGAGGAAACATCGATTGCGCCAGTAAGTCAATTTTGCTTACCACCCTGGAAGGGAGAAGGATCAAGTATGTATCCCGACATGTGCCAAAAAGGACTCAAGTAAATTCATTAACCGGAGTTGTGCAGGAGGAAGTACCAGTAGTACAGGATTTCCCTGATGTATTTCTAGAGGAGTTGCCAGGCATGCCACCAGATAGATATATTGAGTTTTTGATTGAGCTTTTGCCAGGCACAGGGCCAATATCTAAGAGACCATATAGGATGCCCGCAAAGGATTTGGAAGAGATTAAGAAGCAGATTAAGGAGTTACCGGATAAAGGTTATATCCGCCCAAGTTCTTCGCCTTGGGGATCACCAGTACTTCTAGTGGAGAAGAAGGATGGATCGTTAAGGATGGTTGTTGATTATTGAGGATTGAATGAAGTAACCATCAAGAACAAGTACCCACTACCGATGATCAATGATCTGGTTGATCGATTGGAAGGAGCTAAGGTATTTTCCAAGATCGATCTGCGATCAGGATACCATCAGTTGAAGATTCGAGAACAGGATATACCTAAGACGGCTTTTACCACCAGGTATGGGTTGTACGAGTATACCGTTATGTCATTTGGTCTGACTAACGCACCTACATATTTTATGAACATGACGAACAAAGTGTTTATGGAGTTTTTGGATAAGTTCATCGTAGTGTTCATCGATGATATCCTGGTTTACTCGAAGAATGAAGAGGAGCATAAGGAGCATTTGCGTTTGGTAGTTGGTAAGCTCAGAGAACATCAGTTATATGCCACGTTTAGCAAATGTGAGTTTTGGTTGAAGGAAGTTGGATTTCTCGGACACGTTATATCCGGAGAGGGTATAGCAGTAGATCCCACTAAAGTTGACACTGTAACAAATTGGGAAGCACCAACAATAGTTGGAGAGATCCGGAGTTTTCTTGGACTTGCAGGATACTACCGGAGATTCATTGAAAATTTCTCGAAGATTGCAAAGCCTATGACGGAGTTGTTGAAGAAGGATACCAAGTTCATATGGACTGAGGAATGTGAGGCCAGTTTCCAGGAGTTGAAGAAACGTTTGGTTACATCACCAGTGTTGATTTTGCCAGATCAGACCAAGGATTATGAGGTGTATTGCGACGCTTCA
Organism: Triticum urartu; assembly: GCF_056163025.1. NCBI lineage: Eukaryota > Viridiplantae > Streptophyta > Magnoliopsida > Poales > Poaceae > Triticum > Triticum urartu. Next base: position 361,589,237 of record NC_141874.1, on the reverse strand, counting down.
CGTTGAGGACTTGGAGCGGTGCTTATGTAGGAAGGAAGAGTTGTTTCATATGCCTCACGACAGCTTAAGCCTCATGAGTTCAATTATGCCACGCATGATTTGGAGTTAGCAGCAGTAGTGCATGCATTGAAGACTTGGAGACATTTTCTCATTGGAAACCATTGCGAGGTGTACACGGATCACAAGAGTTTGAAGTATATTTTCACGCAGAAGGAGTTGAATCTCAGGCAAAGGAGATGGTTGGAGCTCATCAAGGATTACGATATGAGATTGCATTATCACCCCGGAAAGGCTAACGTAGTAGCCGATGCGCTGAGCCGTAAGAGCCATGTCAACACCCTAATGTCGGGAGATTTACCAATGGAGTTAGCCGAAAATCTTCGTGAGCTATGTTTGGAGATAGTCCCGAGAGGCTATGTAGCAGCATTGGAGATTCAGTCTACTTTGATGGATAAGATCAGAGAAGCCCAAAGGACTGACAAGGAGATCGCTTCTATTAAGGAGAAAATGAGCAAAGGAAAAGCTAAAGGATTTCGTGAGGATGAGCATGATACCTTATGGTTTGAAGACCGTGTTTATGTGCCCAACGACCCGGAGATCAGGAAGTTGATTCTGCAAGAGGCCCATGATTCACCATATTCGATTCACCCAGGAAATACCAAGATGTATTTGGATTTGAAGGATACTTTCTAGTGGACCAGAATGAAGAGGGATATTGCGGAGTATGCAGCAGTTTGTGATGTATGTTAGAGAGTAAAGGTAGAGCATCAGAAGCCAGCAGGATTGCTACAGCCATTGCCAACACCTGAATGGAAGTGGGATAAGTTAGGCATGGATTTTATCACAGGATTGCCCAGAACTTGTTCAGGCTATGACTCAATTTGGGTTGTAGTCGATCGTTTGACAAAGGTAGCTCATTTCATCCCAGTGAAGACTACCTATACCAGTGCCAAGTTAGCAAAGATATACATGACCAGGATCGTGTGTCTGCATGGATTTCCAAGGAGCATTGTATCCGATAGAGGAACCCAGTTTAGCTCAAAATTCTGGAATCAGTTGCACAAAACTTTGGGTACCAAGCTAGAGTTCAGTACAGCCTTCCATCTGCAGACAGATGGATAGACCGAGAGAGTCAATCAGATTTTGGAGGATATGCTGAGAGCTTGTGTGCTAGATTACGGATCTAGTTGGGACGAGTGTTGGTGTTCTGGGAACGGGGGTCCCCAGACTTGCCTGCCTGCGGCCTGCGGCGTGGCTCAAAAGGGGGCCCAGCATGGCCCGTCTTAACCAACACAAACCCAAGACCCTCGCGAGGGGCCAAGCCTCACGGGGCGGACGACACGGAGCTTCCTCAGGCACGGCCTCGTCAGGCTGGCTCACGAGGAGGTGGAGAGACCAAGGCGGGGTACCTCACGAGGTGCCCGTGACGCAAGCCATGACGACCGAGGGCGCCAGGCAGGTGCCAGCCCGCGTAGTGTCCTCCTTTTCTCTTTGGTGCAAGGGGGGCAAGCGCAGCCGCGGAGTACCAAGGCATCAGGCAAAGGCTGCCATTTCGGTGCAACGAGACCAAGACCAGGAGGACTACGAGATGGAGGTCACCGTGGAGCCCAAGACGGCGTCATCACCAGAGCTTTGCGCAGGCGAAGACTACTTTTGTCAGGATAGCTAGTACTAGTTGTCCCCTTTCAAATTAGCCTGCCATTGTTGGCTCCCTTCCCGCTCAATATTTGGGAAGAGGACCAGGGCCTCTATAAATAGGACCAGCCACCCACATCGAAAGGGGGAGACCACACGAAAACAAGGAGAGAGGACCCGAGGGCAAAGAGAGAGAGAGAGAGAGAGAAGGGCGACTGAGCTCCTCCTAGCAGTCCATCGCCCCAGCCAAGAACAGACCCTCGCGAGGCTGTTCTCCCTTGTATTGTTCATCATCATCAGCCCAAGGGGCAATCCACCACACCACACACTGGAGTAGGGTATTACACCACAACGATGGCCCGAACCAGTATAAACCCTGTGTCTCCTGTGTTGTTCTATCCTTAGTTTAGATCCTAGCAAGGCGGAGGGGTGCAGGTAGGTATGAGACGAAAGCTCCGCGCGCACCCCAGTGTTCGAACCTCAAGGGTCTGCCGGAACCCGAAATCTGACATTTGGCGCGCCAGGTAGGTGTGTGCCGGGATTCGTCTTCCACCACCCCGTTCTCCTCTGACCATCACGCCCATGTCTGACGCTCGTCGGGCCCGCGCCGAGGGCCGGGCCGTGCTCGCTTCCCGCGTCGCCCAGACGGCCCCTGTCGGCGGGCGCCCTCGCCGTTCCCCGTCACCTACCGTCAACGCCACCACCGGCCCGGCGGGGGACGAGCGGCAAGCATCGTGCCAGCATCCGTCCGTGCGGCAAGACGGCCGCACCACAACTCCCTCGCTCACCCCAGCTGGTTCTTCGTCCCGCGCGCTCCGTGCGCCCATGGAGGCTCGACCTGCACTCATTGCGGCAAACGAGTTCCTACGCTACCGCCCCGTCGACGATGTCTATGAAGAATGGCTCAACCGCGTCGCCAAGCTCGTCCGCGCCGTAGGGGGCTCTCCTGCGCCGTCCGTTCCGCTGCACCGCACTCTGCCCCGCGTGGGAAATGAAGCTACGGTGGCGCCCCGACCGCCTCCTCCTCAGGAAGGCACCATGGATCCAAGGCGCGTGGCCCCTAGGCGGAACCCGCTCTGGCAGGCGCCAGCGTAGCAGGAGCAGAGCTGTCAAGAAGTCCCTCGCCCACAAGAAAGCGCCCGGGCGCTCCCTGCTCCAGCACGTCGCGACCATGCTCTTGCTCCCGCGCATCAAGACCCCGCGCTGCACCCAGCTGCAGCGCGTGGGGACATGCAAGACCAAGCTCCCCTTCATCCAAGGCCTCCCATGGCCACAGCAGGCTGCCGCACCTTCACCACCGAGCTACGCAGCGTCGCGTGGCCCGGCAAGTTCAAGCCAGACTTGCCTCCTCGCTACGACGGCATGGCTGACCCTGCGGAGTTCCTCCAGCTCTACGAGCTGGGCATCGAAGCTGCCAACGGAGACGAGAAGGTCATGGCGAACTAGTTCCCCATGGCACTCAAGGACGGGGCCCGCACCTGGCTCCAGGCACAATCTCCTCCTGGGACGAGATGCGCACCCGCTTCATCGCCAACTTCCAAGGCACTCGCGACCGGCCACCCGCCGTAAGCGACATGCGCCGCATCAAGCAACAGCCCGGGGAGACCCTGCAGAAGTACATCCAGCGCTTCAACAACGCGCGCCTCAAGATTCCCAAGGTGACCGAGGAGGCCATCATCTCGGCCTTCTCCGACGGCGTGCGCGATGTCAAGATGAAGGAGGAGCTGGCGATGCATGAAGACCTGTGCACCTCCTTGGAGCTGTTCAACCTGGCAACCAAGTGCGCCAGGGCCGAGGAAGGGCGTCTCTCCCTCCTCGAGCTGCCTGCCGCAGACCCAGAAGAGAAGAAGCCCAAGACCAAGGATGTGAAGCGCAAGGGGGCTGTCGTGCTCGCGGCAGAACTAGACACCAAGCGAGGCAGGGATCAGCCCGAACCTTCCAAGGGCGGCCTGTACTGTGTGTACCACGACCTCCACACCCACAACACCAACGAATGTAAAGAGCTCTGAGCCGTGCGAGAAGGAAGGATCGGCCGTCGCCCTGACCGCAGTGACTGGGGCTACGGCCGAGGAGGGGAAAGGAACGCAGGACGCTGGGATAACCGTGGCCCACGCCAAGGGTGGCGCGACCAACCTCGCGAGGATCGCTGGCAAGACCCGTCTCGCGAGGGAGGCTGGAGGGATCAGCCTCGCGAGGGGGACTGGAGGGATCAGCCTTGCGAGGATCGCCCGCAAGCCAACGCAGGCCTCCCACCGCTGCCGCCACAGCCAAGAAGAAACGAAGACCGCCACCAGGACGAGGGGGCTGGGGGCTTCCAAGAGCCGCGCGCGATCACCTGCATCTTGGGCGGGGCACAAGCCCCAGCCTCTCAGCGCATCTTCAAGCAGTTCGCCCGCGAAGTGAACGCAGTCCTCCCCAGGCTCGAAGCCACGCGCCCTCTCAGGTGGTCGGCATGCGCCATCACGTTCAGCTCGGCAGATCAGCTCAAGTGTGCGGCTACAGCCGGACTCCTCCCGATGCTTTGTTCCCCAATCATCAGCAACATGGTGGTAACCAAGACCCTCATCGATGGCGGGGCAGGGCTCAACGTCCTATCTGTGGAAACATTCAACAACCTCCAAGTGCCCTACAGCCAGCTTCAGCCAACCAAGCCCCTCTCCGTTATCACCGACGGCTCCACGGTCCCGATTGGGCAGGTCCGCCTCCCTGTCACCTTCGGGGCACGCGACAACTACCGCACCGAGCTCATCGACTTCGACGTCGCTCACATTCGCCTGCCGTACAATGCCATCCTTGGGTACCCAGCGCTGGCCAAGTTCATGGCCGTAACTCACCATGGCTACAACGTCCTCAAGATGCCGGGAAGTGGCGGAGTCATCACGGTGCCCTATGAAGAGAAGGACGTGGTGTGTTTCCTGGAACGAGCCTTTCAGGCCGCGTCACTGGAAGACCCAGATCGTGGGAGCAGGAGGCCTCCCGAGACCGCCCCCAAGAAGAAGAAGACATCATCCGGCCCGACCACTTAGGAGGCAGGCCCCTCTGGGCCCGCGCCTGCCCAGGGGGAACCTCCTTCCATCGCATAGGAAAGCGCGCCCAGTGCCCTCCTCAGGCAGGGCTCGGGGGCTCTCCCCTGGAGGGCCACCGACCTAGCTAGGGTCACAAGGGAGGCGCTTGGGCACCACATGGAGGCGTGTTTCGAAGCACGTTTCCCTCAAGAAGGAGCAAGGCAAGGAGATCCAGACCCTCAGGAGTTCATCAGCAAGGCCATTCAGGAGCTACAGAAGTCAAGAGTCCTGAAAGGCGGCCGCCGCCTACCAGAAGTGGCCCCCCATCCAGGCAAGGATGGTGGGCTGCGCGTGTGCATCGACATACCAGGGCTCAACCGAGTCGCCTCTCTGGAGCGCCACTGGCCCTCGCGAGTGGGGCGCTGCGGAGGCCCACCCCACAGCTACGTTCGCATGCCTTACGGCCTGCCGAGCGCGGCTGACGCGTACCATCGCCTCATGAGGGGCATCACGGAGGCACGAGAGGCCAGGCGTTCCGCTGCCCTGGCAGGGATGGAGAAGGCCCGCGAGGAGCCGCCAGTGCCTCCGGAGCCTCCCGAGGCCCCTGGGCCTGGGGGCTCGTGAGGATCGGCTCCCGCGGCCCACCAAGCCTGCTACATCAGCGCTCCTTCGTCCTCAACATCATCAGGTGACATCTTTCAAGTTTCACTTCCAGCTAGGAGCGCCCCCCTAGGGCTGCATTATTCCCAGGCCGCGTGGGTCCATCCCTGCGGCATGTATCACTTTTTATTCCATGTTGTTAGCTTACCTTGTTGGGGGCGCCCCTCAGGCTGCATGATCCCCAAGTCACTCGGGCCTGACCCAGTGATGTCCGCATTCCCAGCATCTATTTGAACGAATCCACTCCTTCACGGCTAATGTGTTTTACCTAGTTGCCTGCTCAGCTGACGCCAACTAATGGAGCTGCTCCCAAACGGCACGACGCTTGCGCATGGGTCCGTCCTTGCAACGCCGACAAACCTGGATGGCTGAGCTCTGGCCGCGGCAGCCCCGCACAACGTCACCTCGTCAAGCCTTCAGTGCCTCACTACCCCTCGGAAGCGACCAATGGCTGACTGTCAATTGTCATGGCAACCCCTTGTTTTTTCTATGGTGGACCTGCAGGACCTCCTGAAGGAGCTGCGTCAGGCAAGGCCCTTGCGGTGTTTCTTTCGCACTCGTCCGCATGAACCGCTTACACGTTAAAGGGGGGTGCCTGAGCATCGTGACTCAGGGCTCCTACCGGCTCTCCAGCCCTCACCCTCTGGCCTTGACCACGGCATCGCAACCTGGCATACCAGCGACGGCTGAGACCCGCTCGAGGGCCGGGACCCGAGGACGTAGAGCAGAAAGGGGAACAAAGGCGAGAGGGGAGAGACACGCGAGGACCTCGCCGAGCAACCTCGCGCCTGCCGATGCACGGACCCGGCGATACCCCAGAGAGCGGCCCCAGATCCTCGAGATAAGTCATCACCCGGAAGCGCCAGTTATCGTGGCACCATCCCCGCACCTAATGCCATCCCGTGTTAGCGACGCCACTCTCCTTTCTTACCAAACGACGGCTGCTTGGGCGCCAAAGGGGACCTCCTGAGCATCGCGACTCAGGGGCTCTTACCGAACTCCGGGTCGCTCACCTCCTGGCCTTGACCACGGCATCATGACCTGGCATACCAGCGACGGCTGAAGCCGCCTTGGGACTGGGACCTGTCGGCGCAGAGCACCAAGCCCTCGTGAGGTTTGAAAGGGAGGACTGAGCTAAGACGGAATGAGCAACTCGCACAATTCTACGACAGGGGTTATATTAACAAAACAGGATCACAGGCACCTTACAAGCCCCCACGTGACGCGTTTTTGATTCCTCGCAGGGAACAGATCCTAAAGGGACACAAAGTACGCGCGTCCCAGCAATAGACGCCATCATCAACAGTGGGCCATCGAGCACCGACGCCAGCCCCATCCAGATCAGGGTCGGCGGCGGCCTGACGAGCCCGCCCTGCTCCAAGAGCGGTGCCGGTTCAGGGGCTCGTAGCTATCGTCGCTCATCTCCAGAGTCGCGAAGAGCTCGCCAGAGTCGCTGGAACCTCCGACGCCTCCACCACCTGAGGAGCCGCCAAGGGAGCGGTTGCCGGGCCCAGTCCTCATCGCGGCAGAGTCCTGGCCACCTTCCCCGGGGCAGCACTCCAGCCTATGCCCGCTCGCGTCGAAGACCTTGGAGAGCATCATCGAAGCACCATCGTAATCCAAGTGGACCGCGATCTCTCTCCAGCCCGAGTCATGTAGACCTCGCCCGGGGCAACGACCACGACCTCTGCCTCGGTCGCAAGGGTGCTGCAACCGACGTGCTGCAGCCAGAGCTCCAGGGGCTCCCCCTGCGGGATGATGGAGGCGAAGAAGGGAGGAAGGCGGATCCAAGACTGAAGAGGAATGACAACGTGAAGCACGAACTCTCGGGAGGAGCCCTCAGTGTGGACCCCAGGGGGGACGACCCACACCTTCGTGACCCACCGGCGCCGACGACGGCGCTGCCGGTGGCGGTCAGCATCAGCTCCTTCAGGGCCCTCGACGTGGGCGTACAATGGAAGCGGGAACCCCGGCGGTGCCCGCTCGCACAAAGACCTCGGCACCACCTGAAGGGCCCCCTCGCCCGAGCCACGGGGGGCGAGCCGTTTCTTCGGCGGGAGTGGGTCTGGTTCCTCTCAGGGAGCCTTTCCCTTCTCTGCCGTCGAGAACCGGCGGATCGGAGCCATCGCAGCAAGATGGAGCAAGGATCGGGAAGAAGGAGAAGCAAGGAGGGAGGGACTGGAAGGGCGCGCGCTGTTCCATACTTATGGCCGGCGAAGGCCAACCGCCTACCTCCACGATCACAGGTAATCATGACCCGCTTTGCATGCAGGGACTTGTCCAATCCGTGCAGTTACTGAGGCGCCATGGGGAAGTGGAGGCGCCCACGTCCGATCAACCACCACGCGGCGCCCAACGCCGCGGGCTGTTAGGGCCCGCGGCGCTTCGCTCTTGCCCTTCCGCCTCCCTGCACGGCCAAGTCCGGGCGCGCCTTGGGCCCGGGGGCTACTGTCGGCGTTCTGGGAATGGGGTTCCCCAGACTTGCCTGCCTGCGGCCTGTGGCGTGGCTCAAAAGGGGGCCCAGCACGGCCCATCTTCACCAACACAAACCCAAGACCCTCGTGAGGGGCCATGCCTCGTGGGGCGGACGACACGAAGCTTCCTCAGGCACAGCCTCGTCAGGCTGGCTCACGTGGAGGTGGAGAGACCAAGGCAGGGTACCTCACGTGGTGCCCGTGACGCAAGCCATGACGACCGAGGGCGCCAGGCGGGTGCCAGCCCGCGCAATGTCCTCCTTTCCTCTTTGGTGCAAGGGGGGCAAGCGCAGCCGCGGAGTACCGAGGCATCAGGCAAAGGTTTCCATTTCGGTGCAACGAGACCAAGACCAGGAGGACTACGAGACGGAGGTCACCGTGGAGCCCAAGACGGTGTCATCACCAGAGCTTTGCGCGGGCGAAGACTACTTTTGTCAGGATAGCTAGTACTAGTTGTCCCCTTCCAAATTAGCCCGCCATTGTTGGCTCCCTTCCCGCTCGATATTTGGGAAGAGGACCAGGGCCTCTATAAATAGGACCAGCCACCCACATCAAAAGGGGGAGACCACACGAACACAAGGAGAGAGAACCCGAGGGCAAAGAGAGAGAGAGAGAGAGAGAGAGAGAGAGAGAAGGGCGATTGTGCTCCTCCCAGCAGTCCATCGCCCCAGCCAAGAACAGACCCTCGCGAGGCTATTCTCCCTTGTATTGTTCATCATCATCAGCCCAAGGGGCAATCCACCACACCACACACTGGAGTACGGTATTACACCACAACGGTGGCCCGAACCAGTATAAACCCTGTGTCTCTTGTGTTGTTCTTTCCTTAGTTTAGATCCTAGCAAGGCGGAGGGGTGCAGGTAGGTAGGAGACGAAAGCTCCGCGCGCACCCCAGTGTTCGAACCTCAAGGGTCTGCCAGAACCCGAAATCGGACAACGAGAATTTGCCATACGTAGAGTTCTCTTACAACAACAGTTATCAATCCAGTTTGAAGATGGCCCCTTTTGAAGCTTTGTACGGAAGAAGGTTCAGAACACCATTGTCATGGGATGAAGTTGGAGACCGACAGTTGTTTGGACCGGATCTGATTAAGGAGTTTGAACAGAAGGTGAAATTGATTCGCGATAGGCTCAAGGTAGCCCAATCCAGGTAGAAGAGCTACGTAGATTCAAAACGCAAGGAGACATTTTACGAAGTCGGAGACCGAGTTTATCTTCGAGTATCTCCACTTCGAGGAGTTAAGCGCTTTGGAGTTAAGGGAAAGTTAGCGCCACGTTTTGTAGGACCATACAAAGTTTTGGAGCGTATGGGAGAAGTAGCCTACAAGTTGGAATTGCCTGAAGGATTGTCAGCAGTTCACGATGTATTCCACGTTTCCCAGTTGAAGAAGTGCCATGCAGAGATGGCTGATATACCGCTAAGAGATATAGTGCCGCTTGAAGCGATTCAGTTGGACGGTGATTTCACCTATGAGGAGAAACCAGTCAAGATTCTTGAGTATGCCAGTCGAGTCACCCGCACCAAGGTTATTAAGTTCTGCAAAGTTCAGTGGAGCCACCACACGGAGGATGAAGCCACCTGGGAACGAGAGGAAGAATTGCTGAAGGACCACCCTCACCTATTTTCAATTTCTAGGGCGAGATTCATCTTAAGGGGGGTAGGTTTGTAACATCCCCAATTTTCAATTTGGAATGTTATACACTAGATCATCATTGCATATCATATTTTATTGTATTTTGGTTGATCCTAGAAATTCTACACGACTCAAGGACCCTCGGAGAGAGTTGGGGATTTCGTTATTTTCATATTTGAGATTTCTCAAATTTTGAAAATAGGATCATTTGATTTTATTTATTTTATCTTTAATTATTTATATTATCAAAATATGAGAGAGGGAATAAAATGACTTTTCCAAAATAAAGAAATATTGAGGATTAAATAAAAAAAAATTAAATATGATTTTATTTTGGATTTATTTGCTATTTTTTTTGAATTTAGGAAAAATGTGCGTTTTTCAAAATTGCATTTAGGACCCAAATAAATGTTGATCCTGTGCGGATTGATTTTAGAAGCCGGGAAAAATTTATTTCGGGATTTTTGGAGTCCGTTTATTATTCCTTTAGTTTTTTTCTGAGAGTAATTGGTTTTTTTTTAAAAAAGTCGAACCGACCTAACCGGGCCGTGTCCGACCAGGACACCTGGCCCGGCCGGCCTTTTTATAGCCACGAGGGCCCGACCGGAGCCGCAGCCCAGCCGAAACCCTAGCCGCCTCCATCCGCGCGCTGCCACCTCCATCCGCGTGCGCCGCCTCCTCTCGCCACCACCGCCGCCGCCTCCCGCCGCCGCTGCACCGGAGCCGCGCCACCCCGCCGTTGTTGCCTTGGTTTTCGTGAAGAAAACCGATCGTTTTTTTTTTTAAAACCTAGATCTGTTTTTTTATTTTCTCCGGTTCGGTTTATTTTTCCGGTTTAGTTTATTTAGCGAGCATTCGCTCGTTCATTCGTTTTAACGAATGCGTTCATCGTTTAGATCCAGATAACGAACGTTCGTTCATTAATTTGTTCGTCATTTTTCTTTTTCTCGGATTTATTCCGCAATTTTTTTTGATCGCGATTTTTGATCCAATTTTCGTTCTAGTATAACTTTTCGCTCGTTTATTGGAATCAGGCGATTCAAGCGCGTGGAGTTTCTTCTCGAAACCCTCTCTCCGTTTAACCAACTCAAACAAGTTTTTTCCTTTGTAAAATTTGACCTAGATCCATAATAGTAAACGAAGCTTGTTTCTTTTGCCGTTTGTCTTTCGTTGCTTCATTCGATTTGGTTCTTTTTGCCAACCGGAGTTCTTAAGTTGAACTTTCTAGTTAGATCTCTTATTAGAGTTTTACCTGTGCATTAGTTGAGTACTTATTGTATGCTTGTTTGTTTGCGATAGAGTACCCGGAGTGCGCCGCTTGTTACTTCGAATCGCTAGGTTTTGCGGATCATTAGCAAGGCAAGTAACACTTTGATCATAAATCCTACTACCTAGTTTTTATTGCATTAGATCAATCCTCACACATTGCATGATTAGGATCTAATTAAATTGTGGGTTTGGGAAGTAGATGAGGTAGTATCTATCACCTGTCTTATTATCAAACCTTTGGGAGTTACTTCTATGTTTGCTTATTATGCCATGCTATGCTAGTAGACGTGGATTGGGTGAGTGTATCCATGAAGATGTGAGATTGTTAAATTAATGGTTTATCTAAGGTGGCAACTTAAACACACATCTGGGTGGATTGAGGCACCTGGGTATTCCAGGGATTGCCTGTTTTTCTTTTGGACCGTCACCCAGGCTCAAAGGGATCATGAGATTATTCATACTAGAAACTTCCGTGTGCAGCCACAAGCTACTATGGGCTCTAGTATAGTTGATTAAGTCGTGCGAACTCTTAAAGTGGTAGACTAGCAGATGTAGGAGAAAGTAGGTGTAACGGTCTACCCGATCGTAAGGTGCTAGCGCTTCTGAAAGACTATATCTCAGTCATCCGTTTCTCAAACACCATGTAGTGTGAGAATCCCAGTGGAGGAGATCGAGTCTTGTGGGGAAAAGCGCGCAAACCTCTGCAGAGTGTATAAACTAATCATGTAGCCGTGTCCCCGGTTATGGACATCTTGAGTATCCAGTACTTGGATTATCATGTGAATCTCATCATGTTACTCTAAATAATTTTGTTGGGTTTTAATGATGATGCTTAATTGGGATTGAGAGGGTGTCTACACTCTCAATGTTTAACAACCACCATGATAGTTAAATAAAATTTATTCCTTTGCAGTAGGGAAAAATTGGCTTTACGCAAAACTGTAACCATAGAGCTTTCCACCAGCCAAATATGCATATAGTATAGTCTTATTCCTTCATTGCTCTCTATGTGTTACATTGCCAACATATTCCATGTGCTGACCCGTTTCGGGCTGCAACGTTCATGTTGCAGACTTTTCAGACGACGAGTAAGGTGCCTTTAGGTCATGGTTCTATACTCAGTGATGGCGTTGGAGTTGATGGACTCACTTATCTTCGAAGCCTTCCGCTGTTATCCTTATTAGATGGCCTTAAGCCATATTTAAGTTCTCTTTTGAGACACTCGATGTAATAAGTGTGTGATTGCTACTCTGTTATAAAACCTTCAAGTACTGTGTGGTGTCAGCATTACTGATCCAGGGATGACACCTAAGCACAGAGATTGGACCGTTTGAGGTCTGGTCGCTACAGAGCCCCTGCTTGATCGAATCGCTGACGCTGTTGAGTCTAGAACAAAATGTTTTGAGTCTTAGGATTATATATAACGGTGAGTAGGATTCTTTTTACTCCTCAGTCCCTTCGTCGCTCTGGTGAGGTCTCCTGACGTAGATGTTTTGACTTTCCTCTCCTCAAATTTCACTAATTTTTTTAGGATCACACGGGTATCCTGGAATCATTCCGATATTCTTGTGATGAGAACATTGTTCTTGGTGCCTCCTGACATTTAGGGGTTGTGGCAGTGTCCCGGGGAGTTGAGCTCCGAGGTGTTTTCGTCACAATTTTATCGTTGCAGTTCTGGAATACCTGAGTTTGCTGACATCAAAAATCTCTTTTATGCAGTTGTTGGTGAGATAACGTCGACGCCACCCAATACTGGGGCGGGAGTTTGGGAGTATTGCCATAACTCATATAACGGATGCTTTTTGAAGGTTGAGGTACATGATTTCCGAAGGTTTCTTGGTTATGTGTTGATGGATGGATACAGCTGGATGTAGGGATTATTAGTTTGGGTGAAATATTAATCTTCCGCTGTATCCCCAACACCAGGTTGCATAACTAGAAAGTTTCGGGAGTCTATAAGTGGGAATTCAAGTAGCTCCTAGAATATCTTTCCGACAGATGCATGATATGGGATTGGGTAAATCTCTATCATATGTATTTGTTCCGGCTCTGCAAGCCAATCCTTGTTTTGTTTTTGTTGTGGTATTCGAGTTGCTTCGAAGTCAATTGTGGATTCCATACCTTTTCGAAACTGTGTTCTCATATTCCTATGTGAATACTAACCCTTCTTATTTATCGAGATTGTCATCTCAATTTTATTTCCAACCGGTGCGTTTCTCTTTGAGATGATCCCATCATTTTTCCCATCTGCAAGATCAATTCTAAGTTTTCTCAACGGTACCATTCCATCTTCCCAAGTTGCCTTTGTTTTTCCCTCCCTCCCACCCTTTTATTCAAGGACCCAGATTTCTTAATCAATTATCCATCTTATGGATGTGAAGTCTCTTCATTATTTTCTGTCAATGTTCTTACCCGGTGATTCTCAGGAAGATACTATCGGAGCTTCAAGTTCATCATTCTTCATTCTTTTCTTCTCCAGTGGATTCAATTCTAGCTTTGTCGATCATATCTTTTCCTCGTTTCAAATGTTTTCTCATGTCGGTGCACCTCTTAATCATCCACTCCTCGCCATTCATTTGTTCTGGAGTACTGAAGATATCTAAAAGATTCATGTTTCCACTCTACATTCATTCAATCTCTTTCGAGGATGTTATCTCATTCAAGACATTTAATTCAACTGGTGCAATCTCCCTTTCAAGTAATCATTTCAACGGTGTATCTTTTGAGTGGGCTCTATCCCACATGTCTTTTCCCAGGATCTTACCTGACTCTTCTATTTTCCCAGAGTTACTCTCAAATTCTTCTCCAAGTTTGACGTAAGGATGAATTACCATCAGTCAAATGTCTTTCTCCGAGATCTTCCAAATTCTTTTCATTGTTGATTCAGCCTATATATTCTGCATTATTCTGGAGTGTCTCAATAATTCTTGGTGGTGTTTCTCTTCATCTTTGTCAACATTTGAAGACCGAAGAAGAGTTTTTCCTCCAAATCTTATCCGTTCTCTCAAAGACGCAAAGTTCAAGATTGATGCCATCCTCTCATAATTGCTTTCGATTGTGAGAATTCTTTCCACCCATCTGGAGCAATTCAGGAGTATTTTTCAGTTTGACTCTTCGGAGCCCATCATCTCAGAATTATTCATTCCAGCTTTCAGCTCCCGTTCTCCAAATCTTACAGGTGCATCGTTCAAATATCCTCTAATCAGTTCATGATCTCTTCGTTCTCATGTATCTAAATTCCCTCAAGTATCTTCATTCGCTTTCCAATTCTTCCAAGTGAATTGCACCTTTGCTACTTTCATTTTCAATTCTTATGGTGGTTTGGTCAAGATTCCTCTTCCTATGTTCTCATATTATTTTATTCATTGTTTCAATCCTACCGGTGGTTCGTTGAAGACCTTCTCAAGTTTGCGCTATATCTATCTTAATCCTTTCTACGAGAATAAGTAGTATGCCAAATCTGTTGCTTGTCATCAATTTAAATTGGTGAAGGATACGCATAACGTAATTCTTATTCTTGTTTCATCCAAGTGATCTAATTTCTTATTTCCAGAGTTGTTCATCATGTCACATTCTCGGTTCGAGATGCTTCATCTTTTCTTTTCTGGAGTTCCAAGTTTTTTCGCATTATCTCGTCGTGAAGCTCCATCTAAATCATCGCAAGGCTTCACCTTGTGTTTTCAATTTCTCTTTCCTTTTGTTTGATCATTATTTTATTACCAGAGTTCTCACGAAGGCTCAGCATGGTGGTTCGTCAAGGATTCCTTTCATTCCTCAATTGTTCTTCAAGATTTCTCTCGAAGTTATGATCCACCAAGCTATACTCCGAAATAAACATGGTGTTCAACACATGTGTTGTTTTGAGGAGTTCAAGCACTCTTCATCTTGCATTCCAAAGTTCAATTCTTTCTATCTTATCTTTTGAGGTGGTGTTATGTCATTTTGACAGTTTCCTTCATGTTTCATGATTGACAAGTTGTCAGGAATGAGATATTTAAACCCATCACTTTCTTCCTTGGAGTTATCTTGGTATAGATTTCACCTAAAGCCTTCCATTGGGAATGTTGCTCTTTGTGATGATTATCTATGATCCAAGTTTTCTTATCACCTCGGTGGAAGAAGCTTTCTATCTTTTCTAGCTCTCAATCAAATCTTTTTCTCATGAGCGGCAGGTTGTCACCTCATAATTTTGATATGTTTTCCGTAAGCCCACATCAAGCGTATCCTTTCGTTGTTGATAATCCAATAGCTCCGTCCTAGCATTTCTTGTAAGCGTGCTCTTTCAAGATCTTGTTTCCCTCCGTTCATTCCATTCCATTCTTTCATTTCTTTCAGAGGCATTGTGATGTTGCTCTCTTCGACCCATCATCTTGTTTTGTCAAGGTCATGTTCAATTCCCTCCATTTACAGTTAGAGTGCTGCTCAAATTACATCATTCTTATTCCTTCTCTATCTTGTTTTAACCGGAGTGGTTTCAATATCCTTCTTGTCACTCAACTTCTTGGTTCTCGTCGTATCCCATGTTTCTCTTATCTAACGGAGTGTTCGCAATCTCGTTCATCTCCATTGTATTCTTTTCTCAAAATTGTTTAACCTCTCAAGGGTCATTGGTTTCACTCGTTTGTCAAAGTAGCAACTTTGTTTTACCTCTTCCTCTTCCGTTTTCTCTCCGGTGCCATCCTAGATCTCGGGACGAGATCCTCTTGTAGTGGTGGAGTGTTGTAAGACCCTGGATGAAATCCTCTTCCTATGTGATATGATATTCCCTTCATGGTTGGGTTTTGTCTTGCGTTTCATATTTTGTTCATGTCATGCATTTCATATCATGTCATCATGTGCATCGCATTTGCATTCGTGTCGTCTCATGCATCTGGTCCTTTTGCCCGTTGTCCGTTTCGCAATCCGACGCTCTCTCGTGCCCCGTTGCACCCCTCTTATCTTGTTTCGTAAGCAGGGTAAAAACATTCTCGGAATGGTCCAAGATTTGTCAAGTGGCCTTGGTACATTAGCGGTAGACCGCCTGTCAAATTTAGCTCCATTTGGAGGTCGTTTGATGCCCCGACGGTTAACCGTATAACCGCAAAAGCCTCTTTTGTGTTGCAGCCCAACACCCCTCCAAAACAGCCCAATAACCCATCTAAACCCCCTCCATGCTCTCCATAATTGGATCACGATCGTGTGGATGAAAACCGCACCTCATTTGGACTCTCCTAGCTCCCTCTACCTATATATTTGCACCTCCCCCCAAAATTTCACAGATGAAACCCTAGCCCCGCTCTCCTCGCGCCGCCGGACAAAAACACCGCTCCAGACATGTCTGCCGGCCACGTTGCTCCGGCCAATCCCGTCGCGCCACGTCATCCAGCCGCCGCCCGCAACCAACCATAGTGTGCCACCTGTCCTCCGCCGCCGTCCCCGCGCCGCCGGCCCGCGGAGCCCATCCGGGGCCCTCCTAGGCCTGAATCTCCGCCGCTCGATCCCAAGCATGCCTCGCCGCCTGCGTCCTCCCGCTTCGTCACCTCCATGCCGGAGCTCCCCTGCGGCCCGACCTCCTCCTTGTCGGTCATCACCTTCACCGTGGCTCCTCCCACCGGCGAGCGCCGCCGCCTCTCCACAGATCCCAGGGCACCGCCGCCGCCCATGGAAGCTCGCTGCCGGCCCCCGTTTTGCCGCCCCACCACTGGATCTAGCGCCCCTTCACCGGATCTGCTCCCTGCCGTCGTTCCCGGCCGCCCCGCCATCCTCGAGCGTCCTCGCCGGAGGAGCTCACCACCGTCGCGTCTTGCCTCGTCCCGCTCGTGCATCCTCCTGGGCCATCTCCCCCTTGTGCACATGGGCCCGACCTGGGCCATATCTGCTGCAGCCCAGCCGGCCTGCCTCCTCTGCAACATGGGCCGAAGCCGAGGGTGAGCCACTGTCTTAATCCCGCCCATGCATTTTTTAACTATTCGACGCTCGGTGCTGAAACGACTAAGTCCTAGAATTATCACATCATGTGCCCATGTTCATCATGCCATATCTCCATGTATGTAAGTCCGTTTTGCCTGCATGATATGTCAAAATGTTCGCCTCGTTAAGATCTTCATGTTAGTGGCATTTTCATGCATGTTACTGTCTATATTGATGCCACTTTCCTCATTGCAAGAGAGCTATAAAATGTTAACTTCTGGTTCTTAACAGAACATGGTGATTTGTCATTTTAGTTGCATTCTGTGTGAACATAGTGGCATATTTATAGTGGAGAAACTCTTGTATTTTTCTGAGCTATGTGGTGACTAGCACAAGCACATAAAGTAGTCATCATAATGTTGCTGTTTTCAGACAGTATTTTGCTAAGTCCTTTTCCTGATGTTATTTTGATGCCATATAAACTTGTTGCTTCCATGAGACCCATGATTATTTTTTGAGATAGTTCATTAAACATGTTTTGGAGATATGGTTTTTCTGTATCCATTCATTTCTATGGTTGCAATTATGGAGCACTCTAGCATGTCATTTCCTTGCTCTACTTTTGCTAAATAATGTTCCTAGCAGATTGTTAACATGTTAATCAATATTTCCATGTGTTTTGTTAGTGATGCATGTACCCTATGACCATGCTCTTGCCCTGTTTAGCTTCTTGAGTATGTCTAACTCATGTTGGTTGCCTTGCTATGCCATGAAATTCTTTGTTGTGAGTGAATTGAGCCTGCGAAGTTGCTATCATGAATCTGTTTCTGCCATATCCTGAAATTCCACAAAGTCTGAATCTGTTTATAAAACTTGCTATGTTTACGTGGGTGCCATCATATCTTCTGTGCCTTTTTGGCTCATGTTCAGTAAGGGAGTGTTGTTAAGTGCATTTAGTACAAGCATGCCGTTCCTTGTTTCGCTATGTTAAGTTCATGTAGCATGTTGTTTGCTTGCTCTAAACATTGATTCCTGATGTTCTTTTTGACATGTTAGTACTTTCACTAAGTCTGTGAAGCTGATATCTTTTGCACTTTTGCCATGCTTGTTTGAGGCTATTCTATTGTGATTTAGCCATAGCTCGGTGTTCATGTTTTGTCAAGCTTCTCTTGTACATCACTGTCATATGCTTTGTTGCTATGTTGGAGTGCAGTAGTTTAGTTTCTTGTTGCATTCTATGTGCTATCATGCTGTTAATTGCATATTTCCGTCATTCTTGTTTTTGCTTGTCATTTGCAAACCGTGCATCCGTTTTCGGTGATCCTTATATCGATTTCGACCGAAATAGCCTCATCTTTCCAGCGGAATACTTATTTTGACAAGTTGATGCCTTAATCATCCTTTCCCTTACGGAGTACCATATGCATTGCACATCATATCTTGCTTTCCATGCCATGTTTTGCATCATGTTGCTTGTGCATTGCACCATGATTGATTGTTGTTACATTGCTTGTGTTCTTTCTTTGGGTAGAGCCAGGAGACGAGTACGTGAACGAGGAACCTGTTGAGTATGCTAACGAGGATCAAGCTTTCGACAACTCTGAGAACATTGCAGGCAAGATGACCATACCCTTGATATCACTTCTATCTTTGCTTGCTAGTTGTTCGTTCTATCGCTATGTCGCGCTACCTACCACTTGTTATATCATACCTCCCATATTGCCATGTCAAGCCTCTAACGCACCTTCCTAGCAAACAGTTATTTGGCTATGTTACCGCTTTTGCTCAGCCCCTCTTATAGCGTTGCTAGTTGTAGGTGAAGTTGAAGTTTGTTCCATGTTGGAACATGGATATGTTGGGATATCACTTTATCTCTTATTTAATTAATGCATCTATATACTTGGTAAAGGGTGGAAGGCTCGGCCTTTTGCTTGGTGTTTTGTTCCACTCTTGCTGCCCTAGTTTCCGTCATACCGGTGTTATGTTCCTTGATTTTGCGTTCCATACGTGGTTGGGGTTATGGGACCCCCTTGACAGTTCGCTTTGAATAAAAATCCTCCAGCAAGGCCCAACCTTGGTTTTTCATTTGCCTACCTAAGCCTTTCCCTTGGGTTCTGTAGACCCGAGGGTCATCTTTATTTTAAAACCCCCCCGAGCCAATGTTCCTCTGAGTGTTGGTCCGAACTGAGTAGACTGCGGGGCCACCATGGGGAGACTTGAGGACTGATTTTACCTGTAGGATGTCTCATCCAGTGTGCCTTGAGAATGAGATATGTGCAGCTCCTATTGGGATTTGTTGGCACAGTCGGGTGGCTTTGCTGGTCTTGTTTTTCCATTGTCGAAATGTCTAGTAACCGGGATTCCAGGACTGATCGGGTCTTTCCGAAGAAGCAATATCCTTCGTTGACCGTGAGAGCTCGTGATGGGCTAAGTTGGGACACCCCTGCAAGGTATAAACTTTCGAGAGATGTGCCCGCGGTTATGTGGTAGATGGGAATTTGTAAATATCCGCTTGTAGAGAACTTGACACTTGACTTACTTAAAATGAATCAACCGCGTGTGTAGCCGTGATGGTCTCTTTTCGGCGGAGTGTTGGTCCGAACTGAGTAGACTGCGGGGCCACCATGGGTGTTGGTCCAGTGTGCTCTGAGTGTTGGTCCGAACTGAGTAGACTGCGGGGCCACCATGGGGAGACTTGAGGACTGATTTTACCTGTAGGATGTCTCATCCAGTGTGCCTTGAGAATGAGATATGTGCAGCTCCTATTGGGATTTGTTGGCACAGTCGGGTGGCTTTGCTGGTCTTGTTTTTCCATTGTCGAAATGTCTAGTAACCGGGATTCCAGGACTGATCGGGTCTTTCCGAAGAAGCAATATCCTTCGTTGACCGTGAGAGCTCGTGATGGGCTAAGTTGGGACACCCCTGCAAGGTATAAACTTTCGAGAGATGTGCCCGCGGTTATGTGGTAGATGGGAATTTGTAAATATCCGCTTGTAGAGAACTTGACACTTGACTTACTTAAAATGAATCAACCGCGTGTGTAGCCGTGATGGTCTCTTTTCGGCGGAGTCCGGGAAGTGAACACGGTCTTGGGTTATGTTTGAACGTAAGTAGTTTTAGGACCACTTCTTGATCACTTCTAGCTTCAGGACCGTTGCGTAGCTTCTCATCTTACCCTTATTTGCGTATGTTAACCACCATATATTGCTCAGCGCTTGCTGTAGCTCCACCTCCTTACCACATCCTACCCATAAGCTTAAATAGTCTTGATCTCACGGGTGTGAGATTACTGAGTCCTCGTGACTCACGGATACTTCCAAACAGTTGCAGGTGGCGATGAAACCAGTGCAGGTGATGCTACCGAACTCAAGTGGGAGTTCGACGAGGACCTTGGTCATTACTATGTTTCGTTTCCTGATGATCATTAGTGGAGCCTAGTTGGGACGATCGGGGATCTAGCATTTGGGGTTTATCTTCCTTTTCTTTTGGATTTGACCATAGTCGGTCTATGAGTGTATTTGGATGATGTATGAATTATTTATGTATTGTGTGAAGTGGCGATTGTAAGCCAACTCTTTATCCCTTTCTTATTCAATACATGGGATTGTATGAAGATTACCCCTCTTGCGACAAAGCACCATGAGGTTATGCCTCTAAGTCGTGCCTCGACACGTGGGAGATATAGCCGCATCGTGGGTGTTACATCCCTCCCCCTTCATATACGTGAGAGGGGGGCACCCCAAAGACACGCCAAAGTTTCTCTTAGCTGTGTGCGGTGCCCCCCTCCACAGTTGCACACCTCGGTCATATCGTTGTAGTGCTTAGGCGAAGCCCTGCACTGGCGAACTTCATCATCTCCATCACCACGCCATCGTGGTGACGAAACTCTCTCTCAGCCTCAACTTGATCAAGAGTTTGAGGGACGTCACCGAGCTGAACGTGTGTAGATCGCGGAGGTGCCATACATTCGGTACTTGGATCGGTTGGATCGCGAAGACGTTCGACTACATCAACCGTGTTACTAAATGCTTCCGCTTTCGGTCTACGAGGGCACGTGGACACACTCTCCCTGCTCATTTCTATGCTTCTCCTAGATATATCTTTCGTGATCGTAGGCAAATTTTTGAAATACTATGTTACCCAACACTCCTGAGCTGCTGGTCTAGAGCGATGTGCATCAAACGTTGGAAGGTTACTCCAGCATTACGCAGCCCAAACGGCATGCGGGTGTAGAAATACACCCCACATGGAGTGAAGAAGGCCATCTTCTCAACATCTTCCACCGCCATCTTGATTTGGTGATAGCTCGAGAAGGCGTCCCGAAAACATAGCAAGTCGCCCTCGATGGTGGAGTCGACGATCTGACCGATGCGTGGAAGCGGAAAGGGGTCTTGAGGGCAGGCCTTGTTGAGGTTGGTAAAATCGACGCACATGCGCTCCTTTCCGCCCTTCTTGGGGACAATAACCAGGTTTGCCAGCCATTTCGGGTACCACACTTCCCGAATGACACCAGCCTCTTGCACTTTGTAGGTCTCTTGGACGATGAACGGCTGCTTCTCTGTGGACTGCCGCCGTGCCTTCTGTTTCACTGGGCGTACGTTAGGGCACACCCTCAGGTGATGCTCGATTATCCCCCTCGGGATCCCAACCAGATCCTTGGGCTCCCATGTGAAGACATCCATGTTCGTGCGTAAGAAGCTGACTAACGCCTCCTCTTGATCTGGTGGGAGGCCGGCGCCTATGGTGAAGGTGGAGCCTGATGCCCCGTCTTCATCGACCGGCACGTGCTTCGTCTCAGCCCGATCTTGAGAAAACAACTACTTCTACTTCACCGGTCCCGCCCCTAGAGCCTCCGTGGTTCCTTCCTCACATGACTAAGTAGCCGTTGCGGCCCTGAATGAGAGCTTGAGGGCCAATAGCGCGTCCTTGGTGTCCCCTACCACAGTGAGGACGCCGCTGCTTCCCGGCATCTTCATGAGATTGTAGGCAGGGTGAGTTGCTGCCATGAATTTTCCAAGGCTGTGTACCCGAGGATTGTGTTTTACGGGAGGCCGATTTCGAAGTTGATAAGCTTGGTGCGGTAGTTGTCGCGGGCGCCGAAGGTGACGGGGAGGCGGATCTGCTCCAGGGGGCAGATGGAGCCATCGACGACTCCAGAGAAAGGCTTGGTGGGGTGGAGCCGGCCATGGGGCACATGAAGCAAGCTGAATGCTTCCACATAAAGCACATTGAGGCCGGCTCCGCCGTTGATGAGGGTCCTGGTGACTGATATGTCCATTTTGCATCATGTTTTCTTACTGTTATTTATAATGTTTATATCTATAATAATGCTTTTTGGGGTAATTCTAATGCCTTTTCTCTCATAATATGCAAAGGTGGTCTCCGCCTGACAAAGGTGCTTTCCGCCTGAGAAAGGCTCTGGTGGTGACATCGTCTTGGGCTCCACAATGACCTCCGTCTTGCTGTCCTTCTAGTCTTGGTCTTGTTGCACCGATATGGAAACCTTTGCCTGATGCCTCGGTACTCCTCGCCTACGCTGGCCTCCTTAGCACCAAAGAGGAAACAAGGATGCTCCGTGCGCTGGTGCTCGCCTGGTGTCGATCATCATGGCTCACGTCATGAGAGCATCGTGAGGTTTGCCTCACCTTGTTATCTCCGCCCCTAATGAGCCTGCCCGACTAGGCCACTCCAGAGGAGGCCTTGTGTCGTCCGCCTCGCGAGGCTTGGCCCCTCGCGAGGGTCTTGGATGCCTTGTTGATGAAGATGGGTCGTACGGCCCACTGGCTTAGCCACGCCGCGGGCCGCAGGCAGGCAAGTCTGGGGACCCCCGTTCCCAGAACACCAACAGTAGCCCCCGGGCCCAAGGTGCGCATGGGCTTGGCTTCGTGGCGAAGCCAGGGGTCAAGTATGGAGCACTACAGGCCCCCAAAATCCTGCGGCCTCGGTTGACGCATGGCGGTTGATTGGACATGGGCGTCTCCGCTTCTCCACGCTGCCTCGGCAACTGCACAACTTGACAAGTCCCTGCGACATGCAAGGAAAACCATCATTACCTGCGATCGTGAGAGGTGCCGGTTGGCCTTCTCTTGCTATAAATGGGGAGGGGGGCTGAGCCCCCGTTGCCTATCTCTTCCTTGCTTGCATGCTTCTTCCTCCTTGCTCCGCTGCTAACATCAATGGCGCCTATTAGAAGGTTCTCCGCCGAAGAAAAGGGGAAGCCCCCCCGAGATAACCCGGAGCAAATTCCGCCGAAGAAAAGGGCCATCCACCGTCATGCGAAGCGGCCATGCAGGTGGTGACGAGGCCTTGGTGCGAGCGGCCTCCCCCAGGGTATCCGCTACCCCTGTATTTCCAAGCCGAGGGCTTAGGAAGGTGGAGCGACGAGCAGGGCCGCCCGCGCCACGCCCGGGGTCGCCGTGTCGCGGCGACGCATGTCGTCGCCCCCAGAATTCATGTCGTGGACTCCTCGCGCGAGCTGGTGCTATGGGCGCCGATGCCCCCAAGCTCTTAGATCTGCTTCCCGTGGTTCTTCTCCGACGTGATGCCACCGAGGGGGCCTCTCGAGCTCTGGTTGCAGCACGCCGATTGCGGCGCTCCGGCGACTGGAGCAGAGATCAAAGCGGTCCCCTCTGGTAAGATCTGCATGACTAATGGTTTGGGCGAGATTGCGCTGGTCTGCCGCGCGAGGGGCGCCCTCGCGATCCACCTTGAGTACGACGGCGTCTCCACGCTCTTCTTCAAGGTCTTCGACGCCGAGGGCCGCCGCCTGGAGTGCTACTCCAGAGAGGAGCGTGAGGCTGACACGCGTTCTGCTCACGGCCACTCCAGCAGCAGCAGCCCTTGGGAGTCCAGAAGCTCTCCTGAGCTCTACGAGACTCCGGAGAAGAGCGACACAGCTACGTGCCCCCGAGCTCTCGCCGCGCTCGGAGCAGTGTCGCCGCGTACGGCCGTCGCCGCCGCTGGTCTGGATGGGGTTGGCACCGTCCTCCCGTGGCCCACTGTTGATGATGGCGCCTGCCATAGGAGGGTGTAGATAGGGTCCTTCTTAGTCTTAGCTTTCATTCCCTGCGAAGAGTCATGAAACGCCCCGTGGGGGCATATAAGGGTCTGTAATGTATTTTGTGCTTTTTTCCCTGTTATGAAGATTTGGTGAATGCGCGTTCCGTTAAGGCTCGGTCTCCCCTTTCTTTCCTTGTGATGTCTTGTTGCTCTACGCCGACAGGTCCCGGTCCCTAGGAAAGCTACAGCCGTCGCTGGTATGCCAGGTCGGGTGCCGTGGTCAACTCCAGGAGGTGTGCGGCCCGAGGTCCGGTTAGAGCCCCTAAGGCGCGATGCTCAGGAGGTCCCCCTTAGCGCTCAAGCAGCCACGGTAAGGGAAGAAAGGGAGTTGACATGGCCGCAATGGGGTTGCGGCAAGGCTTGGGTGACCATAAGGCTGAAACATTTAGCCGATCCGAGGGCGAGACTTATCTTGTGAACTTCGTGGTGATTCCTGACATTGCGCTAGGGCCGCGCGCCAACTTGTGCAGCATAGCTAGGCCGACCCACACGGGTTTCCCTCTTTCCATGCTCTCCTTAGTGCTCTGCGTCCTTAGGTCCCGGCCCTCGAGCGAGCTCAGCCGCTGCTGGTATGCCAGGTCGCGATGCCGTGGTCAAGGCCAGGAGGTGAGGGCTGGAGAGCCAGTAAGAGCTCCTGAGTCGCGATGCTCAGGAGCCCCCCTTTTAACGCGCAAGCGAAGTGCACGAGAGAAAAGGAGACACGCGGCACCGCCTGCTATCCTCCCCGCGGGGTCCCTGTGCATAGGCACAAGAAGAACATGGTTTGCCGTTACTGCCACGTGCCCGCCGCTAGTTGGTCCGGATGAAGTGAAGGCACTAAGGGCCTAGTGAGGTGATGTGTGCGGGGCGTGTCGCGAGCCAGAGCTCGACCGCTCAGATTTGTCGACGTGGCAGGGATGGACCCATGCATCAGCGTCGTGCGTGTGAGGAGGCCCCGTGGGAGGCGATGATCGAGAAGGTGATAACCGTAGGTAGGTTAAGCAGGGAAGGCAAGTCAGCTTGGGTAAATGTAGGAAGATACATGCCACTAGGTCCGGCCCGAGCGGCTTGGGGATGATGCAGCCCGAGGGGCGCCCCCAGCAAGGCAAGCTAAAAGACATGAGCCAAAAGGGATACTTGCCGCAGGGACGCACCCACGCGGCCTGGGAATAATGCAGCCCAAGGGGCACTCCTAGCTTAAATGAGCTTGGAAGATGTCACCTGGTTCTGTAGACGAAGCAGAGTTGGCGCAGCTAAAGGTGTGCGTCGAAGAAATGACTCCTCATGAGCCACTGGAGCCCTGAGCCTCGGGAAGCTCCGGGGGCTCACGAGGCTCCTTGAAGACCGTCTCCATTTCCTCCAGGACGGTGCTGTACCTGGCCTCTCAAGCCGCCAGGTCACGCCGCATGTTGCGCTGATAGGCCGGCGCCACGCTCGGCAAGCCGAGGGGCATGCAGACGTAGCTGTGTGGTGGGCCCTCGCAACGGCCCACATGCGAAGGCCAGAAGCGCTCCTGAGACACGACCCTGTTGAGCCCCGGGACGTCGATGCAGACGCGCGGCTCAACACCCTTTCCTGGGTGGTGAGCTGTGCCCTATGAGCGGCTGTCGCTGCGCATGGCTCTTGCATCTTGTAGTTCCTGTGTGGTCTTGGTAATGAACTCCTGAGTGGTGGGCACCCCTTGCCTTGTGTTCTCCTGAGGAAAACGTGCCATGTAGCACGCCTCCAAGTGGTGCCTGAGCGCCTCCCTCGTGAGGTTGGCAAGGCCTGAGGCCCTCCAGAAGAGAGCCCCCGAGCCCTGACCGAGGAGGGCGCTGGGCGCGCCTTCCTACGCGATGGAGGGTGGCGCTCCTGGGACGGACGCTGATCCTGATGAGGCTCCTGCCGTGATGCCATCCTCCTGAGGTCCAGCGCGGCGCATCTGCTTCTTCTTGGGGATGGCCTTCGGAGGGCCCTCACTTTTGCTGTCGGGGTCGTCGATTGCTGCATTGAAGGCGCGCTCAAGGGAGCACACCGCATCCCTTTCCTCACATGGGACCGTGATTACCCCGCCACTTCCAGGCATCTTGAGGACGATATAGCCATGGCGGGTGACCACCATGAACTTGGTCAGGGCCGGATACCCAAGGATGGCGTTGTACGGCAGGCGGATGTGGGCGACGTGGAAGTCGATGAGCTTGGTGCGGTAGTTGTCGCGCATGCCGAATGTGACAGGCAGGCGGACCTGCCCTATCGGTGTGGTGGAGCCGTTGGTCACTCCTAAGAAAGGTTTGGTAGGCTGGAGCTGCTCAGATGGCACTTGGAGGTTGTCGAATAAGTCGACGGACAGGACGTTGAGCCCTGCACTGCCGTCGATGAGGGTCTTGGTAACCTGCACATTGCTGATGACTGGGGAACACAACATCGGGAGGCCGCCAGCGGTGGCCGCGCACTTGAGCTGATCCGCCGAGTCGAAAGTGATGGCGCACTGGGACTACTTGAGCGGGCGCGCGGCCTCAAGCTTGGGGAGCACCGCGTTCACCTTGCGAGCGAACCGTTTGAAGATGCGCTGAGAGGCTGGGGCCTAGGCGCCGGCCAAGATGCAGGCGATTGCACGCGGCTCCTGGAAGCCCCCAACCCCCTCGTCTTGATGATGATCGTCGTTCCTTCTTGGTGGCGGTAGCAAGGGGAAGACCGGCGTTGCTTTAGGGGCGATCCTCACGAGGCTGGTCCCTCCAGGCCCCTTCCCGAGGATGGTCTTGCCAGCGGTCCTCACAAGGCCTGTCGCGCCATTCCTGGCGCGTGCCACGGTTGTCCCAGCATCTGCCTCCACGTCCTCCTCCACGGCCGTAGCCCCGATCGCTGCGCTCGGGGCGTCGACCGTAGCGGCCTTCTCGTATGGCTCTGAGCTCTTAGCAGTCGCTGGTGTTGTGGGTGTTCAGGTTGTGGAAGGTGCAGAACGGTCGGCTTTTCTTGGATGACCCGGGCTGATCTATGCCCCGTTTGCTGTCGGGCTCCGCTGCTAGCACCACTGCTTCCTTGCGCTTCACGTCCTTGGCCTTGGCTTTCTTCTGTTCTGTGCCCGCGTCTGGCAGCTCAAGGAGAGAGAGGCGCCCCTCCTCAGCTCTTGCACACTTGGTCGCCAGGTTGAACAACTTCTGAGATGTGCAGAGCTCCTCGTGGATAGCAAGCTCTTCCTTCATCTTGACATCACGGACGCCGTCGGAGAACGCGGAGATGATGGCCTCATCCGTGACCTTAGGGATCTTGAGGCGGGTGTTGTTGAAGCGCTGAATGTACTTCTGGAGGGTCTCCCCTGGCTGTTGTTTGATGCATTGCAGGTCGCCCGCAGCCGGCGGGCGGTCGCGAGTGCCCCGGAAGTTGGCGATAAAACGGTCGTGCATCTCGTCCCAGGAGGAGAT
This sequence comes from Triticum urartu, assembly GCF_056163025.1. Lineage (NCBI taxonomy): Eukaryota > Viridiplantae > Streptophyta > Magnoliopsida > Poales > Poaceae > Triticum > Triticum urartu. Next base: position 361,562,232 of record NC_141874.1, on the reverse strand, counting down.
CGAGCCGTGCTGCAAGTTCAGGAGCCAGGAGCGGGCCCCGTCCTTGAGAGCCATGGGAAACCAGTTTGCCATGACTTTCCCGTCGCCGTTGGCTGCTTCGATTCTTAGCTTGTAGAGCTGCAAGAACTCCGCGGGGTCGGCGGTGCCGTCATAGCGAGGAGGCAGATCCGGCTTGAACTTGCCTGGCCACGCGATGTTGCGCAGCTCGGGGGTGAAGGCGCGGCAGCCGGCCGTAGTTATTGGGGCCCGCTTCGGAGGTGGAGATTGGTCTTGACGAGGTCCGCGCGGCGCCGCCGCAGGCAGCGCGCGGTCATGACGAGGCGGCGTGGGAAGCGCGGGTGCAGCTCCTCGCAGCCGAGGGATTTCTTGGCAGCTTCTCTCTTCACGCGTGGGCACCGGACGTGGTGGGTCACACCGCGGGGCCGCGCGCCTTGGTGCCAAGGCACCATCTTTGGGCTGGGGTGGTGGAGGCGCGCCCCGGGCCTCGTCGCCCGTGGCCACCGGAGGGTGAGGCAGAGAGACGGATAGTGCCGGGGAGCCCCCTGCGGCTCGGACAAGCTCGGTGACACAGTCGAGCCACTCCTCGTAGAGGTCATCGACTGGGCAGTAGAGCAGGAGTTCGTTTGCGGCGAGGAGTGCGGCCCGCGCCTCCATGGGAGCGTGGCATGCATGGGACGAAGAACCGGCCGGGGTCAGCGATGGAGTGCCGGTGCGGCCGTCCTGCCGTACCGAAGGATGCAGCAAAGACGCTTGCTGCTCGTTCCCCACCGGGCCGGTGGCAGCACTGGCGGCAGGAGACAGAGAATGACGAGGTGGCCCACCGATGGGGGCCGTCTGAGCAACGCGGGCGGTGAGGGTAGCCCGACGCTCAGCTCGAGCACGGCGAGCGTCCGCCATGGAGACGATGGAGCGACGGAGTGATGAACTGATGGAAGGGAAGCCTTTAAGGTTCCAGCAAACCCTTAAGGTTCGAACACTCGGGTGCACGCGAAGTCTTTTCCTCCCACCGATCTACGCCCTAGCTCTCTAAGATCTCGCGGACGAACTCGACGAAGTCGCAACACAGAAAGACACAAGATTTATACTGGTTCGGGCCACCGTTGTGGTGTAATACCCTACTCCATTCTGGTGGTGGATTGCCTCTTGGGCTGATGATGAACAATACAAGGGGAAGAACAGCCTCCTGAGGGTGAGGTGTTCTCATGCTTGGCTAACTTGTGTGTCTAGTCCTGTTTATAGAGGCCCTGGTCCTCTTCCCAAATATTGAGCGGGAAGGGAGCCAACAACGGCGGGCAATTTCGAAGGGGGACAGCTAGTACAAGCTATCCTGACAAAGGTGGTCTCTGCCTGCGAAAGGCTCTGGTGGTGACGCCGTCTTGGGATCCACAATGAGCTCTGTCTTGCCGTCCTTCTGGTCTTGGTCTTGTTGCATCGTTATGGCAACCTTTGCCTAATGCCTCGGTACTCCTCGCCAGCGCTGGCCTCCTTAGCACCAAAGAGGAAACAAGGACACTGCGCGCGCTGGCGCCCGCCTGGTGTCGATCGTCATGGCTCACGTCACGAGAGCCTCGTGAGGTTTGGCTCGCCTTGTTATCTCCGCCCCTCGTGAACCTGTCCGACTAGGCCACTCCGGAGGAGGTCTTGTGTCGTCCGCCTCGTGAGGCTTGGCCCCTCGTGAGGGTCTTGGATGCCCTGTTGATGAAGATGGGTCGTATGGCCCGCTGGCTTAGCCACGCCGCGGGCCGCAGGAGGGCAAGTCTCGGGACCCCCGTTCCTAGAACGCTGACACTTGAGATCGAAGTGATTGGACAAGCCAGCCAGGGGTTGAATTTTGGGGCGACTGGCTCTATCGCATAGACGTCCCTTAGCGCGCGCTTGTGCTTCCTTTTGGGGATATGGGAGAAGTATATCATGTTCACCGTTTTGACTTCGAGGGGGGGGGGGATTTCTTCTGACCCCCTGTTTTCGGTGCGCGTGGTTCCTCGTCGTCATCCTCACTGGGCGATCCTTTCTCCTTGTGTTCGGCATTTAACTTGTCGGCCTGTTTGAAGACCCAACAACTTCTGTTGGTATGGTTGGCAGGCTTATCAGGAGTGCCGTGTATCTGGCAGGGTCAATCAAGTATTCGGTCCAGGCTTGATGAACCGTCTTTGTTTCGTCTGAATGGCTTCTTCCATTGACCGGATTTGGGGGCACTGAATCCGGCGTTGATTGTCGTATTCTCTGTATCATCATAGTTGCTTCGACACTTATGTTTGTTGCGTCGGGGCCTTCTATTGTCGTTGCGGGCTTCGAATGTGCCGGGGTCGCTAGTACTGTTACCGCGGCGGGCTAGCCAGCTATCCTCGCCCGCGCAGAAGCGGGTCATTAGTGCTCTAAGGGCTTCCATGGCCTTCGGCTTTTCTTAGCCGAGGTGTCAGGCGAGCCATTCATCACGGATGCTATGTTTAAAGGCCACTAGGGCTTCAGCGTATGGACAAACGACAATCTGGTTCTTTTTAATTAGGAACCTGGTCCAGAATTTCCTGGCCGACACTCCGGGCTGTTGGACTATATGACTGAGGTCATCGGCGTCCGGAGGCCGGACATAAGTGAATTGGAAGTTGTCTCTAAAGGCATCTTCCAAGTCTTCCCAGCTTCCAATAGAGTATTCTGGGAGGCTGTTTAACCAGTGTCTAGTTGGCCCCTTAAGTTTTAGGGGAAGGTATTTGATGGCATGTAGATCATCAGCACGAGCCATGTGAATGTGGAGAAGAAAATCTTAAATCCATACTGCGGGATCTGTTGTGCCATCGTATGATTGGATGTTCACGGGTTTAAACCCTTCAGGGAACTCGTGCTCCATTACCTCATCGGTGTAGCATAGGGGGTGTGCGGCGCCTCTGTATCGGGCCATGTTACGACGCAGTTCGGATGGAGTCCGTATGCGGTTTTCAGCCTGGGGTTGGTTATGCGTATCGCACCAGGCTTGATAGCCCTCCTCTCGCGCCGGAGCACACCCCCACGATCCGTAGATTGACCTAGTTTGACCTGCCCTATTTTCCAGGTCCTATCGTAGGTCATATGTGTATCCCCGAGCTGTTGTTTCTCTTCTTTTTCAGCGGGGTAGTGCGGGCTGGTGTTCGGCTTGAGTTGCCGTTCTGTCCCGGCCACGTGGTGGTCTATCGGGTCCGTCAGCCGTATTACGCACGGGTGGTATGGGCTCCAGTGCCTCGTCGTCAAATTGGGGTAGCAGCTTGCGCTTCGGGTAACTCTTTTTTGGTCGCTCAAGGGCGTATTCTTCGCTTGGTAGGACATTAGTCCATCTGTCATTGAGCAGGTCTTGGTTAGCTTGAAGCTACTGTTGTTTCTTTTTTAGGCTTCTGGCCGTGGCTATTAGCCGGCGCTTGAAGCGCTTTTGTTCGAGGGATTCCTCTGGCACGATAAAGTCTTCATCGCTGAGGCTTACGTTGTCCTCGGAGAGTGGCAGATAGTTGCTGTCCTCCGAGTCGTTGTTCCCTGTTTATTCGTCAGGGTCAACTTGACCATCCTCCCGATCGTCCTGTTCGATGGGGTTTTCTTGGTCTTCGGAGTTCTCCAGAGTATCATTGTCTTCGGTGCCGGTATTGCTGTTCTTACAGCGACGCGATTTAGAGTGGCGCCGCTGACGTCGACGTTTCGGTGGTATCTCAGGAGGTTCATCCTCGACTGGTTTTTTCTCATCATCGTCGTCATCATTTTTACGTGTATCCACCATGTATACGTCATACAAGGAGGTGGTCGTCCAACGTCCGGTAACCGGCGGGTCTTGGGCCTGCTGCTCTCCGGCATCGTCGTCCATACCGTTGATGTCTTTGGAGGTGTAATTAAGCATGTAAGTTAGGTCCTCAACATTGGCTATGAACTGGGTGCTGGGTGGGAAGTAAACTTCCCTATTTTCAACCCCTAGTCCGGTCTGGGCGTGATTCAGAAGCGGTTCCTCTGTGATGATGAGGGATCGCATTAGGTCCAGAGCCTCATTTAAGAGCGGGTTTGGACATGGTCGGAAGTTTCTGGGCCGACCTCGCTTGACGCGGGCCTCCAAGGTTCGGAAGTAGTATCCGGAGATGAGTCCGGCCTTGCAATGATTGCCTTAGACGCTATTCTTTTGGTGTTGATCTCTAAGGCCGCAGAGAATCTGGCGGGCTCTAGACTCCCGTCTTCGGACCTGATGATGCGCTCTGGATCTAAGGCCGGAGCGGTGGTTGAGGCCGCGAACCCTTTGAAGATCAAGTCTCCTCGGATATCAGCGACATAGTTCAGATTCCAAAACAGATCTGATGACCAGGGGCGTAGCTATCAATCTGCTCTAGGTGGCCAACCGAGTTGGCACACAGTGCGAAGCCGCCGAATACAAAGATCTGGCCGGGGAGAAAAATCTCCTTCGCGACAGCATTGTTGTAGATGATTGATGGAGCCATCGAGCCTTTCGATGACGGCACATCGGAACTCTCAATGGAAGCTCCAATGTCGGTGTCAAAACCGGCATATCTCAGGTAGGGGGTCCAAAACTATGCGTCTAAGGATCGATGGTAACAGGAGACAGGGACACAATGTTTACCCAGGTTCGGGCCCTCTTGATGGAGGTAATACCCTACGTCCTGCTTGATGGACTTTAATGAGTATAAGGGTTACAAGAGTTGATCTACCATGAGATCGTAATGGCTAAACCCTAATTGTCTAGCCTGTATGATTATGATTGTGTCTCTACGGACTAAACCCCCCAGTTTATATATACACCGGAGGGGGCTAGGGTTGTACATAGTCGGTTTACAGAGAAAGGAATATTCATATCCGCACGCTAAGCTTGCCTTCCATGCCAAGGAGAGTCCCATCCGGACATGAGGGAAGGCCTTCTATCTTGTATCTTCACGACCCGTCTGTCCGGCCCACATCACATAGCCCGGACACCCGAGGACCCCCCTAATCCAGGACTCCTCACTAGCACAGTGAAAGAACAACCTCGGGAGCTGTGTTCTTGAGCTGGTGAGTTGGTGGGGGTGAAGTGGATCCAATCCCTCTCTACGGTGGCGGTGCTTCCCTATTTATAATGGCCCTAGTCCTCTTCCCAAATGAAGGCGAGAAGGGATTCCACAACAACCAAATTCGAAGGGAGACAACCGGTACATCTTATCCTGACAAAAGTAGTCTTTGCCTGCAAAGCTTCTGGTCGTGACACCATGGTTGGCTCGGTGATGACCTCCGTCCTGTCGTCCTGGCGGTCTTGGTCTTGTTGCATGGGAATGGAAACCTTTGGCTGATTCCTCGGGACTCTTCACCTGCGCTTGCCTCCTTAGCACCAAAGAGGAAACTGTTGTCCTGCGCCCGCTGGCGCCTGCTTGGCCTTGGTCACCATGGCTCACGTCATCTGATCCTCATGAGGTGAGGCTTGCATAGGAATCTTCGCTCCTCGGGAGCCATCCCGAGGAGGAAACTCCCTCAGGAGGCCTTAGTGTCGTCCGCCTCGCAAGGCTTGGCCCCTCGCGAGTGTCTTGAGTTGTCGATGCTGAAGGCGGGCTGTACCAGGCCGTCGATGGAGCCACGTCGTGGGCCGTAGGAAGGCAAGTCTGGGTACCCCTGTTCCTAGAACGCTGACATATGCTACTCTTACGATTGTGGTTTTAGGTTTCAGTTAGTGTTTGTGTCAAGTAAAGCCTTTGGGATGATTTGGTTGATAATTGACTTGATTCTGTGAAAAAACAGAAATTTTGCGCCCACTAGTGGAATTCTTTAAATTCATTAGAACATGATAAAGTTTTAAACTTTTTCACACATGATTGATATACAAATTTCCCACGTTGTCCTATTTTTTCAGATTTTTTGGAGTTACACAAGTATTCCGTTTGTTTACATCATTACATATTGTTCTGTTTTTGACAGATTCTATTTCGTTGCATAGTTTGCTTGTTTTAATGATGCAATGGATTATACCGGGGGTATAAGTCATGGAGAAGTTGAATACAATAGGTATTATGCAATAATAAATTATGAATGGGTTGATAACAATACCTAATTTTTGTATTTTTCTTTTTATACTAATGCATCTCACGAGGTTTCTGTTGAGTTTTGTGTGTTGAAGTTTTCAAGCTTTGGGTGAGATCACGATGGATGAAGGAATAAGGAGCGGAAAGACCCTAAGCTTGGGGTTTCCCAAGGAACCCCAAGGTAACATTGAAGGACCATCAAGCATCTAAGCTTGGGGATTCCCCGGAAGGCATCCTCTCTTTCGTCTACAATCATCGGTATATTGCTTGGAGCTATACTTTTATTCATCACATGATATGTGTTTTGCTTGGAGCATCATGTATTGTAAGAGTATTTGCTTTGTTTGATTTTTAGTTTGCCACAATCATTATTTGCTGCACACACCTTTTGAGAGGGACACACATTTATTAGTGATTTGTTAAAATACTCCATGTGCTTCACTTTTATCTTTTGAGCTAGATAGTTGCTCTAGTGCTTCACTTTTAGAGCACGACGGTGGTTATATTTTAAAGAAATAGTTGCACTCTCATGCTTCACTTATATCTTTTTGAGAATCTAATAAATAGTAATGGCAATATGCACGGGTTATGAAATTGGTCCTAATATGATATGTATTCAAGAGGGATACAATAAAAACTTTCATGTAGATCACTTAATATGATAAGTTTGATTCCTTGCAATATTTTTGCAATATAGAGATGGTAATATGTCGGTTGTAGCGAATAATTGTGGTTTAATATGAATATTGGTGTAAAGGTTTGTGATTCCCAAAGCATGCACATATAGTCTCGCGTTATGCTAAGAAGTTGGAGCATGATTTATTATTGAGTGTCTTCCTTTGTGTGAAGGTTAGGGCATGCGCGATGGTTAACTCCTACCAACCTCCCCCTAGGAGCATGTATAGTAGTACTTTGATTCGAGGGCTAATCAACTTTCGCAATAAGTATGTGAGTCCATGGATTATACACACTCTCACCTTTCTGTAATTTGGTAGCCGTGCATTGCCCTTTCTCACCTCTAGAGTCGGTGCAAACTTCACCAGTGCATCCAAACCCTGTGATATTATATGCTCTATCACACATAAGTGATGTCAACTACGCAAATTTATTCTTGTAGACTCGTGCTGGACCTCCAAGCACAGAGTTTTGTAGGACTGTAGCAATTTTCCTTCAAGTGGACGACCTAAGGTTTATCAATCCGTGGGAGGCGTAGGATGAAGATGGTCTCTCTCAAACAACCCCGCAAGCAAATAACAAAGAGTCTCTTGTGTCCCCAACACACCAAATACAATTGTAATTTGTATAGCAGCACTAGTTCAGTGAAGAGATGGTGATACAAGTGTAGTAATGATAGTATATATTGATTTTTGTAATAGGAACAATAAAAAACAGCAAGGTAGCAATTGATAAAATGGAGAACAAACGGTAATGCAATGCTTGAAAATGAGGCCTAGGTTTCTTACTTTTGCTAGTGTAATCTCTCAACAATGCTAATATAATAGGATCATATAACCACCCCTCAACGTGCGATGAAGAATCACTCCAAATTTCCTATCTAGCGGAGAACATAAGAATAAATTATTTGTAGGGTATGAAACCACCTCAAAGCTATTCTTTCCTATCAATCTATCCTAGAGTTCATACTAAAATAACGCCAAGCTATTCTTTCCGATAGATCTAACCAAGAGTTCGTACTAAAATAACACCATATGATACACATCAACCAACTCTAATGTCACCTAGATACTCCAATGCCACGACGAGTATCCGTGAATTGATTATACGATATGCATCAAACAATTTCAGATTCATAATACTCAATCCAACACAAAGAGCCACAAAGAGCGCCCCAAGATTTCTACCGGAGAAACAAAGATGAGAACGTGCATCAACCCCTATGTGTAGATTACCCCATTGTCACCTCGGGAATCTGCCAGCTGAGTGCCAAAACACATATCAAGTGAATCAATATGATACCCCATTGTCACCACGAGTATTCATAAAAAGACATACATCAAGTGTTCTAAAATCCATGAAAGTATTCAATCCAATAAGGACGAAATATCAAAGGGAAAACTCAATTCACAAAAAGATAGAGAGGGGAAAACACCATATGATCCAACTATATTAGCAAAGGCCGCGATACATCAAGACCGTGACATGCATCTCAAGAACACGGGAGAGAGAGAGAGAGATTAAACACATAGCTACTAGTGCAAGCCCTCACCCCGAGAGTGCACTACTCACTACTAGGGAAAATCCTAGCAGCAGCGAGGGTTTTGGGCCTCTCAGTAGCGCGGGTGCCGGCGCTACTAATAAGGCGCTATAGCTAACGTATAGCAGTAGCGCCTGTTGTCCCATGCTACTGCTATACATGAATAGCTGTAGCGCTCTTTGGGAAAGGGCGCTACTGATATTATCTGCAGTGCTGTTTGCTGGGACGCGCTACTGGTAAGGAGGCGCTACTGCTAAATTTCCCCCCTCGCTACTACTAGTTTATTTATTAGTTTTTTTCCTGCATATTTGTTTTGTATTTGAATAGGCTTTATACAATAATCTTTAGCATATCATACACATACAAATGTAATCATAGCATATACATACAATTAGTCTCATCAAATCATGTCATCATCATAATCATCATCCAACACAAAGTGGTCTCTCATCATCATCCCAAAAATAGCGATACAAGTCTCGATTACTTGCAAATACATCGTCATCCATCTAAACAATGATACACACGAGAAGAGCTATCACTTTGAGAACATGAGTTCGTATCCCTCTCTCGAATTAGCGTGAACCTAAACTAACTACTGCCTGTCGCTCGAAAACCGGAAACCGGTACACCTGGGCGGCCTGACACTCCGGCCACTTGTCGTATATATAGTCCTGGCATAGCACTTCTTCGCCATCTATGATCTATGCACCTGCATCATCACATGAGTCGATGATATGCAACATATATAGTTGAGCAACAGAAAGAGACAGACTTGGCAAAAATAGAAACAACATATCATAAGCATAAATAACAAAGTTCATCGTACCCCAAAATGCCCTAACTAGAGTGATTTTCGCTAGTCGAGGAGGAGGACAATTTAATTACATCACAAATAAAGTTTCACCGTGCATAACTCAAAGTTTTGTCATACAGAAATTATGGACTAAACGGACACATTGTCATATATCGACAATCACTCCAACATGTCGTTCCATCCATCCAAGTCAGGGAGATAGTCCCCGAGCCTAGTGAAAGGCTTCAGGTCGAGCCGCTGAGAGGCTATCCATGTTCGGACGTCTTCCCGCGACATTTGTCCTTCTCCGTAGAACATCCTTGTTTTTCCGACGACCTCCTTCATGATGATTTGGGCAAGTTCGCGCTGGATGTTATAGAACTCAGCTCGAAGTCGATGATCCTCGATATCTCCTATGTCCTTTGCCATTGCAGAATATGGGCATCGCCAGAAGAAGGTGCCATGCGAAGGTTCTGGTGATCCCTTCTGTACTCCAGCATGTGGTGTAGGACATAGAATCCATCATTAAGAGAATCGTTCGGTTGCTGGATGCAGCAGAAGTCGGTCTTATGGCCGAAGGCGACCCTGTCGCCCCTTATCTTCTTGTCCTTGACCTCTCCACCCATTGATTGGTAGTAATACATAGCACTGTCGAGAACGTCCTTGATGTGGGTGTAATCCTTTTTGTGAATGTTCTTCGACGAGTCCAAGTAAAGAGCATGGGAGAATCGGGGGTAGAGGATGATGAGGACGGCGCGCCGGCCGCTGCGCAAAATAAGTCCTCAAATTAATTAGCCTCCACCGTGCAAATGAATGATTGAAATCGAAGGACGAAGGATAGCAGCGCGGATGACTTACACGGGATGATAAGTCACGAGAATCGCCCCCTTGTCCTTATTGACGAGCATGAAACTGATGATGTAATCCCTCGCATATTCACGGTGATTTGCGCAAACTCCCAAGAAGCCCTCGTGCATGTAGTACGGGTCAGCGACACAGCTATGAGATATCTGCTCAACCCCGATGATGTAGTTCATGTGCAAGGCATAAAGGCGGACAAACATAAAATCCAGCTTCTTCACGTGAAACATGTCGAATATGTAATCGAATCGGAGGAAGAACTTATCCGCGGGGAAGCTGTCGACGTACGACATTTGCCGCGGAACGTTAACCACATAGAGTGGGTATCCTGGATCATTCGAGGCGATGAGGTCTTTCTCTACCCGCAGGATATCGTCATGAAGTCTCTTTAGATCGTTGAATCTGGCCCGTAGCGCTGTTGCAGGTAGGATTGGTTGACCGGGGATATGCCATTTATCCGCATCGGGGATATCTATACGGTCCTGAAGCCGAGGCTGCTGAGGCGACTGGATCATAGAAACAGCTTTTTTGCCTTTCCTTGCTCTCTTCCTAAACTTCTTTACTACCGGAAGGTCGTCCATAATATGTTGAGACGGTAATTCAGGCACCGACTCATGACGCTCAAACCCTGAGGAGGCGCCAGTATAGACATACTGTTCAGCAGCGCCATCGTCGTCCTCATCCTCATCCATGGCGACGTCATCAGCAACTAATGGAGCCTCCTCCTTAACCCGTCCGCTATCACCCAACCCGACACCCGACGCTAATTGGGTAGGTGGGGTGTTGATGTTCAAACCTTGCTGAGGTTGCGTGCTCGTGGGTGTGCTCCCAGCCGCCTCCAGATGAAGCATTGCAACAATCCCCAAGCCACCGCGGTGTCTCGTCGTCATCTCCCAGTAGTACTGGAGGAGGCAAATTCTTGTGGCCCGGTTTGACACTGGCCACAGAAACCTCGAAGACGTTCGGGTGGATCGGCCGGCTATGGAACAATGGTTCCTTCGGCTCCATTATCGTCACCTTCCCCACGTCCACCTTCTGGTAGCCGATGGTGTACAATATGGTGCACGGGGTTTCGTCGGCCTGCAAAGAAAAGTCTGCGACATGAGACATCCGAAAGGCAACGAAAACGGGAGATTATACATTTATATTGAAGGGGGCCAGTGTGAAAGATACCGTGAGGGCATCGAGCTCAGCCAAAGACGAAGCACCGCATAGCACGTCCGGTGTGGGAGCCGGTGCGGGAGCAGGTGCAGCAGCAGGTGCTGGTGCAACGCTAGGTCATGGCGTGTTTGTTTATCTTCTTCATTGCCGGGTCCTCATCTGGATCTTTATAATCATTCTCATTCCGGCCCGGGAACAAGAATATCTGGTGAAACTTCTTTAGGAGGGAGCTCCTCATATTTTCTATCTTCTGTAGTTTCTCATCGTTGATGGTGGCGGTTGTCCATACGATGCAGCCTATTTGATTGCCGTAGCATCGACGCACTTCCTCGGGCGCCGTTGGCTCAAAATTGCCGTCGTCCACCTTCGTGACCACCACTCTAGTAGTCCTGTGTTTTTTCGGAACCTGTTGCCTCTTTGATTTCGGTTCTACACCGGCTCCGCTCCCCGAGGCAGCGCCGGTCTCAGTCTCAGCGCCGGTTTGCGTGTCGGTCTCAATCCCCGATGCCACCGGTGGGCCCAGCAATAACATCGGTTGATCGTCGGTAAGGCAAAAAAATTCGTCTGCCGATCGGTAGGCGTCGTCGCAATCACCAGAACCCTGTCCTTCATCGTTGCTAGCCATGTTTCCTATGATTAAATCTAGTCAATTAATTCTAGACCTAATAAAATAAATAATGACATAAAAAAGGCCTATTGTTTTGCTAGAATGTTGACTCCTTCCTGGTGCGGCAAATCACGGGCACTCGATATGTCCTAGTTTGTAGCACAAGTCATGCCGAAATTCACAGAAAATTTCGGCATGAACTTTGCTAAAAAGTGGACAAATCGAGAACCTGAAATTTGCTGGAAAAGAAATGAATCAACATTCCGGCAAAACATAGGCCACTAAGCATCATTCCCTGGAAATAGTGTCCAAATATACACGAGCAACCACATGTCCAAATTTCGCAAGCTAATTCAAAAACAAAGTGTAGAAGAAAATTCATTTAACTACTAATAGAACAAAATTCAGTTAACTTTAGTGCTCTATAATGATGAAAGGAAAAAAATTTCAGTTAACTACTAATTTCATCCATTTAGGTTATTCATTAAACATCACCTAATTAACCTACTGTACCACTACTACTAGCAACACTACTAACCTACTTAACCTAGCAAAACTCTAGTGCCCTAACCGAAAAACATCTAATTAACATCTACTAGTACCACTAATGCCCTAACCTAATTAACATCTACTAGTATCACTATATACTATACAAGCAGCATCTACACTAATTAAACCCTACTGCCCTAACTAACTTTTGCTCTACTAATTTTTTCTCTAAAATGCAGAGAGAGATGAGTGGGGGGAGGGGTGGGGGACTTACAGAGAGGGGAGAGAGGGCGGTCTCGGGCACGGGCAACGGCGGTCCTGGGCGGGCTCAGGCGGCGGTGAGGTGGAGGGCGCCGACGGTGACGTCGAGGGCGGCCTCGGGCGGCGGCGGTGAGGTTGAGGGCGTCCTCGGGCGGCAGTGCTGAGGATGACGGCGACCTCGGGGGGAGACGGTGAGGTTGCGGGCGTCCACGCCGGCAGGAGACGGCGGCGAAGTGGGCGACAGTGATTTGGGGACATGGCGGCGAGGGCGAGGGATTTGGGGAAGAAGTGGTGGCCAGGGGCGGGGGGGGGGGAAACCGCTGTTTAAGTGAAACGTAACGGTAGCGAGTTTCCGGAAACGCGCTATAGCTATGTTAGCTATAGCGCGTTTACTGAAACCCGCTACTGCTATTCCTTTCTCCTTTTTCCTTTTTTCTTTACATTTTATTTTTTCCTTTCTCCTTTTTCTATTTCTTTCATTTTCATTTACTTTTCTACTTGTTTTTCACTTTATTTTATTTCCGTTAGCAGCAGTGCCTTACACGTAAGAGCGCTACAGCTAAGGAGCGTAGCAGTAGCGCTGGGCCAGTATACGCGCTACTGCTAGGTTGGGCTAGCCATGTGTGCCCAGTTCAAACATAGCAACGACGCTTTTCGCCAATACGCGCTACTGCAAAAGTCGTAGCAGTAGCGCAGTTTATTTACGCGCGCTGCTACTAATTAGCAGTAGCGTTTGATTTTGTACAGCGCTACTGGTAACATTCTGTGTATAAGGTTGTCCCTAGTAGTGACTCCGTCCTTATCATGCTGGGTGCCGGGATGATTGTCAGGACCCCGATTCCAAGTCACATCGATCTAGCCGGTAACACCTCATATCACATTGCGGCCTCACGCACGGTATTCCCACGGGTGTCGCCTTACCATGGCCCGGGACCGTTTGGGCCTTTTGGCTCACGTATATGATAGTGTCGCTAGCATCCATATGACAGAGATCCCGGGCCGACATGGCTAGTCGTGAACCCAAAGCGGCGCAGACCTATGGAGATAGGCATACATGAATCACATCGAGCATGTCGGTCATCAGCGAGTGAATCCGGGCTGTAGAAGTGGGCCAATAGGGCTCCGGGGAACCCGGGACATTTCCCCGAAGGGACAGACATAGGAACGAAGTGAAACACATGCCGGCCAGTCAAGTGTCCTGAGCAGTAGTGTTGGGCTAGCAGGACTCCGGTGAACCGGGCTGTAGCGGACTACTATGGCTCGAGAAACACTAGACTACATTTCCTCATAAGAAAGGCTGCCAAGGATAAACAACTAGATTGTCGGATCCCACTCATACCAAGCATTTCAATCATACACACAATATGCCCGATATGAGTAAATACAACATGGCATCACAACAAAACTCTACAACACAACTACTTTATTTAAAGGCTCAAGAGAGCCATACATAACATGTTCATACAGGTAGGGGTCACATGACCCAACACTCAGGTCATACAAGCATACAGGCACATGCGGAAGCAAATAGTCTGAGTACAGACACTAGAAAGCAAGAAGGCTTCTCGAAGCCTGTCTATCTACATAGGGCCCTCCATGGCCAGGATCACCACCTGGGTGGCTAGTCACTCATCGACATCAAGGTCTACATAAAACCCATCAGAGGGGGCGGTGTTGTCGTCTGAAAATAGTAATTAAGCAAACATGAGTACAAAGGTACTCAGCAAGTCTTACATCAGAACCTACTATACATTCTCATTCTCAAGAAGGTGGTGGAGTTATTGCAGCAAGCCAGCTTTGACTCTCGGCTAAGCTATCCTACGGAACTCCACTAGTAAAATATTTTTTCGCACATGAGTCCACTAATCACCAACACAATATTCCTCCGGGGATTCTCCCTCGTCATCCTACGAGAGGGCCATCCTCGGTACTCACACTTATCTTGAGTCTTTTAGTAGTATCCATTAGCTTGTCTATGAACTGTATAGGCAACCAAGTAGTCCTTTACCGCGGACGCGACTATTCGAATAGTTTATACCCTGTAGGGGTGTACTTCTTCATACACGCTTTCACCACTTACCGCCGTTTACACGACATGTACTCGGCAACCTTCAAGAGGAAGCCCAACGAGGGTGTCAGCCACGGCCTACCTAAGCACTCAAGCCTCTTGTCCAGGTTTATCGCCTATCCAGGTTCCATCCGCAGGGAGTCCGGCCGAGGTTTCCACGCCCCGAACGATGTGAACAGGGTTCCCGAGACACCAAACGGGTGACTCGGTACACCGTGTCACGGTGTATCTACCGCAACATAGCCCACCCCTTGGGTCAGCGCTATGCACGGCCGCCAACACATAACCTACAAACACCAGAAACTAATTGCAACTCCTGGACAGAGTACTAGGATGATTAAGAAGCCGAGAGGGTCAATTAAGGATCCCAATGCATGGTAGTAGCTGATTCTTAAAATCACACATACAGATCTCAGTTCTTATGGACGGCCTCAATGAAACAACCCACCATGTACTCCTGCATGGCCTCTCATCAATACCTTTACCAAAACATGTTCAACACATCCCTCACATTACCGACATAATCATTTCACTCTAGCCCATCACCCAAATGAACCAGACCTGACACAACTCTAAGCATAGCAGGCATAGCAAGGTAGGAAACACAAACATGGCTCAATCAACTCCTACACATGCTAGTGGGTTTCATCTAGTTACTGTGGCAATGACAGGTCATGCAGACGATAAGGGTTCAACTACCGTAGCACACAGCAGTTTGAATCGCGTTGTCTTAATGCAGTAAACAAGAGCAGAAGCGAGAACATGGGTTTGTATCGGAATGATCAATGGGTTGCTTGCCTGTTGTAGTGGTAGTAGGGTACTGCCCTTCAAACGAATACTCGGGGTTATCCTCGGAGGCAGAACCTACGACGAAAGACACACCGAACATGATCAACACATGACAATATGCAACAATATGATGCATGCTATGACATGGCAAAATGAAACTGTCTTGGCCTAATGCAAGCTAAAACAAAAAGGAATGAGCTCATTTGAATCAAAGATTCAAACGTTAGCTCATTTAACATAGCCTTATTAGTGTATTATCTTATTCTGCTTAAACAACAAGGTCAACTTGTTTTGTCATGCATGAAACCATTACAGATGGATAGATTGAATTTTTCTGATCATTTTTCATATATAACTTGTTTGATTTGGAGCTATGGTTGGTTTTCTATGATTATCAGGTGGGCCCGGTCTGTTAGTGTCTCAGCTAATTATCAGAATTATATTAGTGCTAATTAACTATCAGTGGGGCCTGGGCCCACATGTCAGTCACTAAACTAATTAAAATTAGATAAAACTAATCCTAAACTAATTAGCATGCCGGCCCCACCTGTCATAGACTCAGGGGGGAGGTCAACCTGGGCCCACACGGGTCAAACAGAGTCAAACTCGCCAGTTTTTAGCCGCCGGCGTTTAGCCGCCGGCGAGGCCAGACGCGGCGAAGGGCTCGGGTTTTGCACTCCGGCGACCAAAAGGACGGCGGAGAACATCTACGTGTTGCGGGGAGTGAGCCGCATCGAGTGGTGGCAGTAGGTGGAGCTGGGGTGGCCGAAAACGTCGCCGGCCTCGACCTTGGCGGCGGCCGGAGCTCCGGTGAGGTTGAACTAGTCGTTAGCAGGCACGGCGAGGGGCGTGCGGGGGTGCTACGGGCTCCTGCGAGTGCGTGGAAGACGAAGGCGTGCTCGGTTGCGACCCAACGTGGCTGTGGCCACGACAGCGACGTGCGGTGGCGGCGGCGAGCTTCGGCTTCGATGGCCGTGGTGGTTAGAGGACCCGAACGAGCGCGAGGAGAGGGGGAAACGGTTGTGGAGGTCACAGCGGTTGCAGGGAAGCGAACTATGAGCTTGGGGAAGGGCTGGAGCGAGCGGGGCGGCGAGGGGGATCTCCGGTGACCGAGGATGAAGACGAGCTCGGTGCAGCGTCTCCGGGGCGAGCGAGCGCTCGGGGATTGGTCGAGGCGAAGCAGCAGATGACGGTGGTGCTTCTTGCCACGGCGAGGCAGTGAGTGGATGGCGGTGGCTGCGCTGGTGCTTGTCGGCAGCGACGGTTGTGCTCGGCCGGAAAGGGGGAGAGAGCTAGAGAGGGGAAGAGGCCACGGGGAGAGTGGGGAGAAAGAGAGGGGGGCGTGGGGGAGTGCGTGGCACTCATAAGCGCGTCCAGGGCGTCGGCGGAAGCAGGAGGTGGCCGGCGTGTGGCCGCGGGCGCCGGCCACACGCTTCTCGTCCTCCTGGCGGGAGGAGGAGGACGACTGGCAGGTTCCAGTGGACTGGGCCGAGCCGGTGGGCTCGGTGGGCTGCGCCAGGTGAGTTTCTTCTCTCTCTCCTTTTCTGTTTTTTATTTATTCCATTATTTCTGTAACTTCCGGGGTTTATTAAAAATGCCAAGGCATTTCCATAAATCATAAAATTAATCATGGCTACTGCTTAGAATATATCCAACAGCAAACATTTTGGTTTATGATTATTTGAGCATTTAAAATATTTTATAGCATTTAAATGCCCAAATGCAAATACTATAAGAATTAGTCCAATGACCTTAAGATGTCCTAGAAAAATGTGCACCATTTTTGTCAAAGGTTTTAACCCAAAACAAAAAGGGTGGGCTTTTTAGAAGGGCATTTCAGGTTCATTGAAAAATTTATTAGTAAACCCTAGTTGTTCCAGGGGGGTGCTGGTGGTTCTGTCATCCCCATTTCAAATTTAAGATAAATTTAAACATGATGCACACTCTAATGCTTGAACTGGCTAGGGTGTGACAACTCACCCCCACTCAAAAGAATCTCGTCCCGAGATTTAGGATCCTCCGGGAAGAAGGTGGGGTACTCGAGTCGAAGACGATCCTCCCTTTCCCAAGTGTCTTCCTTTTCGGAATGGTGTGACCATTGAACCTTGAGAAACTTGATATTATGGCGTCGAGTGGTACGAGAGGTTATCTTATAGATCAAGCGTTTCATGGTCCACTCCACGGATAGGATCCGCGAAGCAACTCCTGAGTTGTGAAACGTGGAAGACATCGTGGACTCTGGAAAGATGCAAAGGTAGTTCCAATTGGTAGGCAACTTCTCCTCGTTTGGCAAGAATGCGAAAGGGTCCGATGTAACGAGGAGCCAATTTTCCTTTGATACCGAAACGATGGGTTCCCTTTAACGGAGTAACCCGAAGGTAAGCCTTCTCGCCGACCTCATAAGTCATGAGATTATGTTTACGATCATATTGGCTCTTTTGATGAGATTGGGCTGTTTTCAATTTCTCACGAATAACGCGAACCTGCTCTTCTGCTTCCTGAATCATATCTGGGCCAAAGAGTTGTCTTTCCCTGGTTTCTGACCAGTTAAGAGGCGTTCGACATTTTCGTCCATAGAGAACTTCCAAAGGAGCTTTGCCCAAGCTAGCTTGATAACTATTGTTATAAGCAAACTCCGCGAATGGAAGGCATTTCTCCCAACCAATTCCGAACGAGAGGACAGAAGCTGGGAGCATATCTTCCAGAATTTGATTGACTCGCTCTACTTGACCACTTGATTGAGGATGGAAGGCGGTGCTAAAAGAGGGACGAGTTCCCATAGCATTTTGGAAACATTCCCAAAATCGAGAGGTGAAGAGACTCCCACGGTCTGAGTTAATTTCCAATGGGACACCATGAAGAGACACTATTCGGGAGATGTATAAATCAGCTAGCTGGCTAGCGGTGATACTCTCGCGAACAGGTAGGAAATGGGCTACTTTGGAAAGACGGCCGATCACGACGAAGATGGCATTATTCCCTCTCTTGGTCCTGGGAAACCCAGTAATGAAATCCATACTGATTTTATCCCATTTCCACTCAGGAATAGCCAAAGGTTGAAGGGTGCCAGCAGGCCGTTGATGCTCTGCTTTAACACGACCACAAACGTCGCAATTAGCAATGTATTGAGCGATTTCTCTCTTCATCCTAGTCCACCAAAACCTCTGGCGTAGGTCTTGATACATTTTAGTACTACCGGGATGAATGGTGAGTGGGGATTCATGAGCTTCCTTAAGAATCAACTGGCGTAGATGTTATTTCTTGGGAACCACCAAGCGGTTTTCGAAGAAGACAACACTTCGCTCATCCATGGAAAAACATTTAGCAACTCCGCTAGCAATTTTTTCCTTAATCCGGGATATGCCTTTATCATACCGCTGGGCGGTTATTATCTGATCCATAAGGTTAGGCTTCGCCACCAGGGTCGATAGGAATCCTCGAGGAACAATGTGAAGATTAAGCTTATGAAATTCCTCATGGAGAAGTGGTTGACTTTGTTGTAACATCAGATTGTTACAATAGGACTTACGACTTAGTGCATCAGCCATGACATTGGCTTTACCCGGGTTGTAAGTTATTCCTAAGTCGTAATCCGAGATCAACTCGACCCAACATCGTTGCCTAAGATTCAAATCCGGTTGGGTGAAGATATATTTCAAGATTTGGTGATCGGTGAAGATCTCGCAACGATTACCGAGGAGGTAATGTCGCCATGTTTTGAGTGCATGGACTACAGCTGCAAGCTCTCGATCATATGTGGGATAGTTTTCCTCATGTGGGTGTAATTATCATGAAGCATAGGCAATTACTTGACGGTATTGCATGAGTATGCAACCTAGTCCTTGTCGCGAGGCGTCGTAATAGATAATAAAGTCCTTGGAGAAATCTGGTGGTACCAGTACGGGAGCAGATGTCAGGCGTCTTTTCAGTTCCTGAAAGCTATACTCGCACTGTGGGGTCCACTCGAACTTTTTATCTTTCTTGAGGAGTTCAGTTAGAGGTTTAGCAACCTTGGAGAAATTCTCGACGAAGCGGCGACAATAGCTCGCTAAGCCAAGGAAGCTCCGAACTTGCTTGACCGTCTCAGGTGGAGTCCAATCAAGGATGGCTTGAACTCGCTCGGGATTGACAGCAATACCCTTACTAGAGATTACATGGCCTAAATAGGTCACTTCTAGAAACCAAAATTCACACTTGGAGAATTTGGCATAAAGGTGATGCTCACGAAGTTTCGTCAATACCAGCCTTAGATGTTCGGCATGTTCCTCTTCATTCTTGGAGTAGATGAGTATGTCATCGAGGTAAACTACGACAAATTTATCCAAATACTCCATGAAGACCGAGTTCATTAACCGTGAGAAGGTGGCTGGGGCATTGGTTAAACCGAAGGACATAACGGTGTACTCGTATTGGCCATAACGAGTAACAAAGGCCATTTTGGGAATGTCCCCGTTTCTGATTTTGATTTGATGGTAGCCCAACCTCAAATCCATCTTGGAAAAGATTGAGGATCCAGCGAGCTGATCATACAGATCGTTGATCCTGGGAAGCGGATACTTGTTCTTGATAGTGACCAAGTTGACAGGTCGGTAATCTACAACCATCCGATCCGTTCCATCCTTCTTTTTGACGAAGAGGACGGGGCAAGCCCAAGGAGAGGAACTAGGACGGATGAAACCCTTTTCCAAGGACTCATCGAGTTGGTTCTTAAGCTCGGCTAGTTCTAAGGGTGCCATCTTATAGGGTCTCCTAGAAATTGGAACGGTTCCTGGAACAAGGTCTATCACGAACTAGACATCCCTGTCAGGTGGAACACCTGGCAGTTCTTCTGGAAAGACATCCGGGAAGTCCCGGACTACCAGAACATCCTCAAGGTCTGGAAGGGGGTTGGCATTTAGGGAGTAGAGCTGGCGCTTGGCCACTCGAGTTAAGACATTGACTGTCTTGCCCGATGGATGAGTAAGTTGAATGGTTCTAGTGGCATAATCAATCTTAGCATAATGAGCTGACATCCAGTCCATACCCAAGATGATGTTTATGTTCGAGGACTTGAGAGCTATTAAGGATGCAAGGAAGACAAGTCTATCGACAAGAATTTCGTTCCCATGGCTTACTCTAGAAGTTTGCCATTTTTAACCCGGAGTTTGAATTACCATGGAAGTGGGCATGTCACAGAATGTCGTGTTATGAAATCGAGCATAGTTCTCAGATATGAATGAATGAGATGCTCCAGTATCGAAAAGAACAGCTGCCGGATGGCAGTTAACAAGGAGCGTACCAAGGATGACGTTAGGATCCTCGTGAGCCTCCTCGGCTGAGACATAGTTGACATGGCCACGTGCAGTGGTGACCGGCTTGGCGTAGAATGTCTTTCCCGCTGGCTTACCACGACCAACAGACTTTCCAGATTGATTGGAGTTGTTGTTCTAGGGACACTCTCGGCTATAGTGACCCGGCTCTCCACACTTGAAACACGTCACCACATTGGGACATGGAGCAACATTAGCAGCGGGGCCACCATAGGGCTTGGGCGGTGCAAACTGCTGGTTGCAACGAGGCGCCTCAAAGGATGGCCTCGGAATGAACCTGGGTGGCAGTGCCGTGCTTGGAATCCACACCCGGCGCTTCTGGGATCCAGAGCCGGATGAAGAGCCAAAATCACGAGAGTGCTTGCGTGAAGCGTCATAGTCAGACTGGCCTAACTCAGCACTGATGGCTTTATTGACCAACTTCTGAAAGGAAGTGCAGTCGTGCAGACGAAGATCGCGGCGAAGCTCAGGGCTAAGTCCCTTGCGGAACCTTGCCTGCTTCTTAGCGTCGGTAGATACTTCTTCAGGAGCATATCGTGTCAGATTCCCAAATTCATGACTATATGCATCCACAATCAGTCTTCCTCGGGTGAAATTGCAGAACTCCTCCCTCTTGCGATCCATGAGACCTTCCGGAATGTGATGCTCACGGAAAGCCTCACTGAATTCAGCTCAAGTAGTGATTTGGCTGACCGGGCCCATAGCTTCAAAGTTTTCCCACCAAAGGCTAGCAGGGCCTTCGAGGTGATAGGCAGCATAAGTAACCTTGTCAGCTTCGGCTACGTTGGCAGAACGTAGCATGTGGGTGATGCTACGAAGCCAGTCATCCGCGTCGAGAGGCTCGACGGAATGGTTAAACTTTGGTGGGTACAGCTTGATAAAGTCATTGATTGACACCAAGTCATTTTGCTGATGGCGTGTAGTGTTCTGCTCAGTCCGCTCTAACAGGCGGTTAGTATCATGCTTGTTTCTTTCCGCTTCCAGCATCACTTCGGCCAGAGAAGGCGGGTGAGGCAGATTTTCACCCCTAGCTGCACTGGCTTCCCCCCTGCTCCGGGGCAGCAGGGTTGCTGCGGGTGTTGACCATCCTAGGAGAAAACAAGACAACGGTTTATATAAGGATGGCACAAACTTAGCAAGGAAGTGCAGAATGTAATGGATAACACGGAATGTAGAGATGTTCATTGCACGGCATGGTAATATAGAAACTGCCATATATATACCATTGGTCATACACACCGTACATAGTTTAGAACAAGCCCGGGCTAGAGTACAACTATGGTGAAAGATATTACATCTCATCGGAGGCATTCCAAGCTCCTATACATTATTTGTCTACTCCTGCGGAATTGATTACTCCTAAGTCATATTCCACAAGTCACGCAAGACAGTGGAGATACAACTACTACAATACTAGTGAAACTACTACTAGCTCAGACGGGTCCGTAGTAATCCTCATAGAAGTCGCCACCAAAACCTGGAAGTGGAACATGATCATCTGGGAATAGACGGTCCTGCGGAACCTGCGGACCAAAGGGACTCGGATGTGGCCTTGGTCCCACAGGTGGTGGCAGACGGGGACCATGAGGTGGGGTGATGCCTCCCACATCGCGCCACTCCATACAATCCGGCAATCCAGACCGTACAGGGTACAGATCCCTCAGATCCATGTATCCTACTTGTACTGCCGGTGCAAACCGAGTCAAAGTGGCCAAGTGATCAGCACGAGAGTTAAAAAGCTCCATACGCAAGGCCCGATTTTCGCGGTCCTTATCCTCGAGCATCTCGGCAGTGGTGCGGAGTAGTGACTCCTCATGTGCGGGATCAACATAGATAGACTGGAGATACCCTTGCACTCCCGGAAGTGAAGCTGGCATATAACGGAAGTCGGTGTTCCGAAGTAGGCCAGTCCGGACTCGCATGATGGTCATCATGGAATAGGCAGCATCCTGCACAGCCATCTCAACAGTAACCCCAAGTCCATAGGAACAGTGAAGGGGCTCAGTGGCTCCAGGATAAGAGGGATATATCCTGATGGTAAAGAGGTACTGGCTCTGGTTGAAATCTCGGAATTGCTCTTCGACAGTGTATTCGGGATACCAACGGTAACCCGTCTCGGTCATTGCCCGGACTAACATAGCAGTATGACCGGGCACATCAAGGCACCAGGTCAGGCGAACCACTTGGTTTTGAGCACGAGTGGCCATCTGAAAGCACAACCACAATGCAAAGGCATTAGAATTTCTAGGGAAAATTGGACATCATAATAGCTGTAAATGCTCAGAAAAGGATTTGAGACATCCACAACAGTTTGCAATACCACTCAACAACATCATATCAAGGTTCTGATTCAACTGACAACATACTAAAAGTAGTATAAACTGTACTAAGGCTTGTAACAACAATCCTATAAGGTACTACGGAATAGTAACACGTGAACCTGATAGAAGAAGACAGCCAAGTCCTTAACCCACGTTGAATGAGAAGAGAATGACTCAGATCATAGGGCATAAGGTAAAGAAGTAAAAGAGCCTTACATTCCCTCCCACAATCAATTCCCCTACATATAACTAAAGCATTTCTAGACTCGACATCGACCAGTTTGGCTCAACGAACCTACAGGCAGTCCGGCTCTGATACCAACGCTGTCAGGACCCCGATTCCAAGTCACATCGATCTAGCCGGTAACACCTCATATCACATTGCGGCCTCACGCACGGTATTCCCACGGGTGTCGCCTTACAATGGCCCGGGAACATTTGCGCCTTTAGGCTCACGTATATGATAGTGTCGCTAGCATCCATATGACAGAGAACCCGGGCCGACATGGCTAGTCGTGAACCCAAAGCGGCGCAGACCTATGGAGACAGGCATACATGAATCACATCAGGCATCTCGGTCATCAGCGAGTGAATCCAGGCTGTAGCACTGGGCTAACAGGACTCCGGGGAACCCGGGCTGTAGCAGGCTAGGCAGGGCTCCGGATGTCACCGCGTGACATTTCCCCGAAGGGACAGACATAGGAACGAAGTGAAACACATGCCGGCCAGTCAAGTGTCCTGAGCAGTAGTGCTGGGCTAGCAGGACTCCGGTGAACCGGGCTGTAGCGGACTACTATGGCTCGAGAAACACTAGACTACATTTCCCCATAAGAAAGGCTGCCATGGATAAACAACTAGATTGTCGGATCCCACTCATACCAAGCATTTCAATCATACACACAATATGCCCGATATGAGTAAATACAACATGGCATCACAACAAAACTCTACAACTCAAGTACTTTATTTAAAGGCTCAAGAGAGCCATACATAACATGTTCATACAGGTAGGGGTCACATGACCCAACACTCACGTCATACAAGCATACAAGCACATGCGGAAGCAAATAGTCTGAGTACAAACACTAGAAAGCAAGAAGGCTTCTCGAAGCCTTTCTATCTACATAGGGCCCTCCATGGCCAGGATCACCACCTGGGTGGCTAGTCACTCGTCGACATCAAGGTCTACATAAAACCCATCGGAGGGGGCGATGTTGTCGTCTAAAAACAGTAATTAAGCAAACATGAGTACAAAGATACTCAGCAAGTCTTACATCAGAACCTACTATACATGCTCATTCCCAAGAAGGTGGTGGAGTTATTGCAGCAAGCCAGCTTTGACTCTTGGCTAAGCTATCCTATGGAACTCCACTAGTAAAATAGTTTTTCGCACAAGAGTCCACTAATCACCAACACAATACTCCACCGGGGATTCTCCCTCGTCATCCTATGAGAGGGCCATCCTCGGTACTCACACTTATCTTGAGTCTTTTAGTAGTATCCATTAGCTTGTCTATGAACTGTATAGGCAACCAAGTAGTCCTTTACCGCGGACGTGACTATTCGAATAGTTTATACCCTGCAGGGGTGTACTTCTTCATACACGCTTTCACCACTTACCGACGTTTACACGACATGTACTCGGCAACCTTCAAGTGGAAGCCCTACGAGGGTGTCGGCCACGGCCTACCTAAGCACTCAAGCCTCTAGTCCAGGTTTATCGCCTATCCAGGTTCCATCCACAGGGAGTCCGGCCGAGGTTTCCACATACGGCCCCGAACGATGTGAACAGGGTTCCAGAGACACCAAACGGGTGACTCGATACACTGTGCCACGGTGTATCTACCGCAACATAGCCCACCCCTAGGGTCAGCGCTACGACGGCCGCCAACACATTACCTACAAACACCAGAAACTAATTGCAACTCCTAGACAGATTACTAGGATGATTAAGTAGTCGAGAGGGTGAATTAAGGATCCCAATGCATGGTAGTAGCTGATTCTTAAAATCACACATACATATCTCAGTTCTTATGGACGGCCTCAATGAAACAACCCACCACGTACTCCTACGTGGCCTCTCATCGATACCTTTACCAAAACATGTTCAACACATCCCTCACATTACCGACATAATCATTTCACTCTAGCCCATCACCCAAATGAACCAGACCTGACACAACTCTAAGCATAGCAGGCATAGCAAGGTAGGAAACACAAATATGGCTCAATCAACTCCTACACATGCTAGTGGGTTTCATCTAGTTACTGTGGCAATGACAGGTCATGCAGAGGATAAGGGTTCAACTACCGTAGCACACAGCAGTTTGAATCGCGTTGTCTTAATGCAGTAAACAAGAGCAGAAGCGAGAACATGGGTTTGTATCGGAATGATCAATGGGTTGCTTGCCTGTTGTAGTGGTAGTAGGGTACTGCCCTTCAGACGGATACTCGGGGTTATCCTCAGAGGCAGAACCTACCACGAAAGACACACTGAACATGATCAACACATGACAATATACAACAATATGATGCATGCTATGACATGGCAAAATGAAAGTGTCTTGGCCTAATGCAAGCTAAAACAGAAAGGAATGAGCTCATTTGAATCAAAGATTCAAAAGTTAGCTCATTTAACATAGCCTTATTAGTGTATTATGTTATTCTGCTTAAACAGCAAGGTTAACTTGTTTTGTCATGCATGAAACCATTACATATGGATAGATTGAATTTTTCTGATCCTTTTTCATATATAACTTCTTTGATTTGGAGCTATGGTTGATTTTCTATGGTTTTTAGAAGTTTTCGCTATTTTCTGGAATTTCCTATATAAGAATAATTCCAGTAATTGAATTAATGCGTCAGCATGACATAGGTGTGATGTCAGCGGGTCAACTGGGTCGGCCAGTTCAAACCTGACTGGTGGGCCCTGTCTGTCAGTGTCTTAGCTAATTATCAGAATTATATTAGTGCTAATTAACTGTTAGTGGGGCCTGGGCCAACATGTCAGTGACTAAACTAATTAAAATTAGTTAAAACTAATCCTAAACTAATTAGCAGGCCGGCACCACCTGTCATAGACTCAGGGGGGAGGTCAACCTGGGCCCACACGGGGTCAAACAGAGTCAAACTCGCCGGTGTTTAGCCGCCGGCGAGGCCAGACGCGGTGGAGGGCTTGGGTTTTGCACTCAGGCGACCAAAAGGACGGCGGAGAACATCTACGTGTTGTGAGGAGTGAGCCGCGTCGAGTGGTGGCAGTAGGTGGAGCTGGGGTGGCCGGAAACGTCGCCGGCATCGACCTTGGCGGTGGCCAGAGCTCGGGTGAGGTTGAACTAGTCGTTAGCAGGCACGGCGAGGGGCGTGCGAGGGTGCTACGGGCTCCTGCGAGTGCGTGGAAGACGAAGTCATGCTCGGTTGCGACCCAACGTGGTTGTGGCCATGACGGCGACGTGCGGTGGCGGGGGCGAGCTTCGGCTTCGATGGCCATGGTGGTTAGAGGACGCGGATGAGCGCGAGGAGAGGGGGAAATGGTGGCGGAGCTCAGAGCGGTTGCAGGGAAGCAAACGGCGAGCTTGGGGAAGGGCTGGAGTGAGCGGGGTGGCGAGGGGGATCTCCGGTGACCGAGGTTGAAGACGAGCTCGGTGCAGCGTCTCCGGGGCGAGCGAGCGCTCGGGGATAGGTCGAGGCGAAGCAGCGGATGACAGTGGTGCTTCTTGGCACGACGAGGTAGCGAGTGGATGGCGGTGGCTGCGCTGGTGCTTGTCGGCGGCGACGGTTGCGCTCGGCCGGAAAGGGGGAGAGAGCCAGAGAGGGGAAGAGGCCACGGGGAGAGTGGGGAGAAAGAGGGCGTGGGGGAGTGTGTGGCACTCATAGGCGCGTCCAGTGCGTCGGCGGAAGCAGGAGGTGGCCGGCGTGTGGCCGCGGGCGCCGGCCACGCGCTTCTCGTCCTCCTGGCGGGAGGAGGAGGACGACCGGCAGGTGCCAGTGGACTGGGCCGAGCCGGTGGGCTCGGTGGGTTGCGCCAGGTGAGTTTCTTCTCTCTCTCTCCTTTTCTGTTTTTTATTTATTCTATTATTTCCGTAACTTCAGGGCTTTATTAAAAATGCCAGGGCATTTCCATAAATCATAAAATTAATCATGGCTACTGCTTAGAATATATCCAACAGCAAACATTTTGGTTTATGATTATTTGAGCATTTAAAATATTTTATAGTATTTAAATGCCCAAATGCAAATACTATAAGAATTAATCAATGACCTTAAGATGTCCTAGAAAAATGTGCACCATTTTTGTCAATGGTTTTAACCCAAAACAAAAAGGGTGGGCTTTTTAGAAGGGCATTTCAGGTTCATTGAAAAAGTTTTTAGTAAACCCTAGTTGTTCCAGGGGGGTGTTGAGGGTTCTGTCATCCCCATTTCAAATTTAAGATAAATTTAAACGTGATGCACACTCTAATGCTTGAACTGGCTAGGGTGTGACAATGATGAAGATGGCCACCAATGATGATTTGCCCCTCCGGCAGGGTTCTAGAATGGGTTCTAGATTGGTTTTTTGTGGCTACAGAGGCTTCCAGCGGCGGAACTTATGATCTATCAACTCCCCAAGGATTTTTGGAATATTTGGGAATTTATAGGGTGAAGAGGCGGTGCGGGAGGCCACCGAGGTGGGTACAACCTACCAGGGCGTACCTAGACCCCTAGGCGCGCCCAGGTGGGTTGTGCCCCCCTCAGGGCACCCCTTTGGTACTTGTTTGGCCCATGTTGTTTCTTCTAGTCCATAAAAATTCTCCAAAAAGTTTTGCTGCGTTTGGACTCCGTTTGGCATTGATTTTCCATGATGTAAAAATCAAGCAAAAAACAAGAATTGGCACTAGGCACTATGTCAATAGGTTAGTTCCAAAAAAGATATAAAGTTGCTATAAAATGATTGTAAAACATCCAAGAATGATAATATAACAACATGGAACAAGCAAAAAATATAGATACGTCGGAGACGTATCAGCATCCCCCAGCTTAACTCCTACTTGTCCTTGAGTAGGTAAATGACAAAAGCAGAATTTTGATGTGGAATGCTTCCTAACATGTTCATCACATATTCTTTTCTTTTATGGCATGGACATTTGGAATTTCATATGGTTCAAAGCAATACTCTAGTTTTGATATGAAGATCTCAATACTCAAGCATATCAATAAGCAACCATGTCTTTCAAAATATCAACACTAAAGAAATATATCCCTAGCCCATCATGCTCAATCATTGATCCATTCATGAAACACACTCGCATATTAGCTACATCCAATGCTCAAGTACGATCATAATGCCCCTTAGTTGGTGCTTTATAAGAGAAGATGGATACTCAAATAAAAATAAAAATTGCATAAAGTAAATACATAGGCCCTTCGCCGAGGGAAGTAGGGATTTGTAGAGGTGCCATAGCTCAAAGCTTAAATTGAGAGATGATTTTTTTTGAGAGGCATACTTTTCCCGTCAACAAAAATGACCGAGTAATTCCCAACACTTTGCATGCTAGATATATCATAGGCAGTTCCCAAACAAAAAATAAAGTTTATTCCTTTTCCACCATTCTTTCGCAATCCATGGCTAGCCGTATCCATGGGTGCCATCCATACTAACACTTTCCGAGGAATTTATTATTTAACAACATAAAGTAAGTTTCTTTTTCATTTCAGGACTGGGCATCCCTATTACCGCTGCACTCTCGTGCAATGACAAGTGAATAAACACTCATCTTGAGAACAACACATCTAGAATGGAAAATATTGGCCACCCCATGTCGCTTCATGAGCGGCAAGAGCACACAAAAAGGATATTTATTTTGAAAATTAGAGATGGCACATACAAATTTGCTTAGAACGACATGGGAATACCGCATATAGGTAGCTATGGTGGACTCATATGGCAAAACTGGGTTTAAAGATTTTGGATGCACAAGTAGTATTTCTACTTAGTACAAGTGGAGGCTAGCAAATAGATTGAGAAGCAACCAACCAAGAAATGAAAAATCACATAAGCGAGCATTAAGCATAACTAACACCAAATAATGCACCACAAGTAGGATGTAATTTCATTGCATAACTATTGACTTTCGTGCTTGCATAAGGAATCACAAACCTTAACACCAATATTCCTACTAAAGCATAATTACTCAACAACATGATTCACATATCATTACCATCATATAATAAAACTATTACAAAGAATCAAGTTTTTTGTCCAATGATCTTGATGGAAGTTTTTATTATATCCCTCTTGAATATCTATCACTTCGGGACTAATTTCATATGTTGCTTTTGATAGCTCAAACAAACTTAAGTGAAGAACATGAGCATAAAAATTTTCATCTCTCAAAATAATATAAGTGTAGCATGAGAAAATTTCTTCAAAAATATTAAAGCACGCCGTGCTCAAAAAGATATAAGTGAAGCACTAGAGCAAATAACAAACTACTCCAAAAGATATAAGTGAAGATCAAGTGAGTAGTTAAGTAGATGGGTAGCTATTTGAGGACTCTCTGTTATTTAAAACTATAAGATCTAAGTATTTTATTAAAACAAAAATAAAACCAAAATAAAATTACATTCCAAGAATAGCACAACTCATGTGAAGAAGCAAAAACATAGGCTCAACCGATACTAACCGATAATTGTTGATAAAGAAAGGTGGGATGCCAACGGGGCATCCCCAAGCTTAGATGCTTGAGACTTATTGAAATATAATCTTGGGATGCCTTGGGCATCCCCAAGCTTGAGATTTTGTGTCTCCTTAATTCCTTTTATATCATGATTTTCCTAAATCTTCAAAACTTCATCCAGACAAAACTCAACAAGAACTCATGAGATAAGTTAGTATAAACCAATGCAAAACCTTATCATTCTCTACTGTACCAAATCACTAAAATTATTATTTAACATTGCATACTAAATGCATCTACATATTTAATAGTCCTATCCTCAAATAGAATCATTAAACAAGCAAATATATGCAAACATAACAACTACAATCTGTCTAAACAGGACAATCTATAAGAATACAAGAATATATTCCCTAACTCCAAAAATTCCAAAAAAAATTCCATACTTTAGAAATTTTTTTAGCATATTGTGTAAAAAATTCAAGATTTTATCATGTTTTCAATTTACAGAACAATCAGACAATGATAGAAAACTTTCTGTTTTCAAACGGCGACATGTGGACTTGCAAAATAAGCATGGTAAAGGCTATACTTGACATTTTTATTGAAATGAAACATATTCTAAATAGCAGCAAACAAATACAAATAAAATAAAATTATGCTCCAAGCAAAACTCATATCATGTGATGAATAAAAATATAGCTCTAAGTAAGGTTACCGATAATGTTGAAGATGAAAGAGGGGATGCCTTCTAGGGCATCCCCAAGCTTAGTTGCTTGGGTGTTCCTTGAAAATTACCTTGGGGTGCATTGAGAATCCCCAAGCTTAGGGTCTTGTCACTCCTTATTTTCCTCATATCGATATCTCACCCAAAACATGAAAACTTCAATCCCACAAAATTTAATGAAACTTCGTGAGATAGGTTAGTATGATAAAGACAAATCATTCACTTTGGTACTGTCAAACACAAGATCCATAATTGTTATCACACAATTCCTATTGTACCTTATCATTTCCACAATTTATATTGAGCAATATAAGACATAGAAACTAGAAAACAAGCAAACTATGCATTGAAAACAAAATCTGTCAAAAACAGGACAGTCTGTAATGATGTGAACTTTGACCATACTTCTATAACTCCAAATATTCTGAAAAATTAGGACAATGTAGATAATTTTTATATAAATCATCTGTAAAAAAGGTAAATAATTTATCATGTTCCAGCAGGGCAGATCAATTCTATTACTGGGCGCCAAAGTTTCTGTTTTTGCACAGAATCAAGTCAACTATCATCCAGACTATCCCAATGGCCTTACTTGGTTCTTAATTGAAACAAAAGCTATAAAACATGATTACTACGGTAGCCTAATCATGTGAGCACACAAAAATAGTAGGGGTAAATGTTGAGTTGTCTCCCAACAAGCGTTTTTCTTTAATGCCTTTTTACTTAGGCATGGTGATTTCAATGATGCTCACATAGAAGTAAAGAATTGGAACAAAAAGAGAGCATCATGAAGCATATGACTAGCACATTTAAGTCTAACCCCCTTCCTTTGAATAGAGGTTTTTTGAGCAAACAACTTATGGGAACAAGAATCAACTAGCATAGGAAGGCAAAGCAAGCAAAACTTCAAGATTTTCAACAAAAAGAGAGGAAATTTGATATTATTGAGATATGTAAAAGCATAAGTTCCTCTCTCATAATAATTTTCAGTAGCATCATGAATGAATTCAACAATATAACTATCACATAAAGCATTCTTTTCATGGTCCACAAGCATAGAAATTTTAGTACTCTCGACATAAGCAAATTTATTCTCATAAATAGTAGTGGGAGCAAACTCAACAAAATAACTATCATGGGAATGAAAATTAAAATCATGATGGCAAGTTTCATGGTTATCATTCTTCTTTATAGCATACATGTCATCACCATAATCATCATAGATAGGAACTTTGTTGTCATAATCAATTGAAACCTCTTCCGAAATAGTGGATTCACCAGTAAATAAAGTCACGACCTCTCCAAATCCACTTCCATAAATATTACAATAAGATTCAACACCCTCCAAAATAGTGGGATCATTACTACCTAGAGTTGACACTCTTCCAGACCCACTTTCATCAATATAATCATTATAAATATGAGGCATGCTTTCATCATAATAAATTTCTCATCAAAACTTGGGGGACTAATAATATCATCTTCACCAAATATAGCATCCCCAAGCTTGTAGCTTTGCATATCATTAGCATCATGGATATTCAAAGAATTCATACTAATAACATTGCAATCTTTCTCATCATTCAAATAATTTATGCCAAACATTTTATAGAATTATTCCTCTAACAATTGAGCACAATTTTCCTTTCCATCATTTTCAAGAAAGACATGATAAAGACCTCAATTCCATTTTTTTGGAGTTTTCTTTTATGAACCGAACTGGTGATAAAACAAGAAACTAAAATATTCAATTGCAAGATCTAAAGATATAACTTCAAGCACTCACCTCCTTGGCAACGGCGCCAGAAAATAGCTTGATGTCTTCTATGCAACTTTATTCTTGTAGACTCGTGTTGGGCCTCCAAGCGTAGAGTTTTGTTGGACAGTTGCAATTTTCCCTCAAGTGGATGACCTAAGGTTTATCAATCTGTGGGAAGTGTAGGATGAAGATGGTCTCTCTCAATCAACCCTGCATGAAAATAACAAAGAGTCTCTTGTGTCCCCAACACGCCAAATACAATGGTAATTTGTATAGGTGCACTAGTTCTGCGAAGAGATGGTGATAAAAGTGTAGTAATGATAGTAGATATTGATTTTTGTAATAGGAACAATAAAAAACAGCAAGGTAGCAATTGATAAAACGGAGCAAAAACGTTAATGCAATGCTTGAAAATGAGGCATAGGGTCCGTTCTTTAGCTAGTGCAATATCTCAACAATGCTAATATAATTGGATCATATAACCATCCCTCAACGTGCAATGAAGAATCACTCCAAAGTTCCTATCTAGCGAAGAACATAAGAATAAATTATTTGTAGGGTAGGAAACCACCTCAAAGCTATTATTTCCGATCAATCTATCCTAGAGTTCATACTAAAATAACGCCAAGATATTCGTTCCAATAGATCTAACCAAGAGTTCGTACGAAAATAAAACCATATGATACACATCAACCAACTCTAATGTCTCCTAGATACTCCAATGTCACCACGAGTATCCGTGAGTTGATTATACGATATGCATCAAGAAATTTCAAATTCATAATACTAAATCCAACATAAAGAACCTCAAAGAGTGCCCCAAGATTTCTACCGGAGAAAGACAAACGAGAACGCGCATCAACCCCTATGCATAGATTACCCCAATGTCACCTCGGGAATCCGTGAGTTGAGTTCCAAAATACATATCAAGTGAATCAATATGATACCCCGTTGCCACCACGTGTATTCATAGCAAGACATACATCAAGTGTTCTCAAATCCCTAAAACTATTCAATCTGATAAGAACGAAATCTCAAAGGGAGGGTAAAACACCATATGATCCAACTATATTAAGAAAGCCCGCGATGCATCAAGATTGTGACATCTCAAGCACATGAGAGAGAGAGAGATTAAACACATAGCTATTGGTACAAACCCCCAGCCCTGAGGGTGGACTACTCCCTCATCATCATGGTGGTTGTCGGGATGATGAAGATGGCTATCGGTGATGGTCTAGATTGGATTTCCGCGTCTACAGAGGCTTGTGGTGGCGGAACTTCTGATCTATCGACTCCCCAAGGGTTTTTGGACTATTTGGGAATTTATAGGGCGAAGAGGCGGTGCAGGAGGCCACCGAGTTGGGCACAACCCACCAGGGCGCGCCTGGGCCCCTAGGCGCTCCTAGGTATGTTGTGCCCCCTCGGGACACCCCTATGGTACTTCTTTGTCCCATGTTATTTCTTCTGGTCCATAAAAATTCTCCAAAAAATTTCGTTGTGTTTGGACACAGTTTGGTATTGATTTTCTGCGAAGTGAAAACAAGCAAAAAATAGCAACTGGCACTAGGCACTATGTCAATATGTTAGTCCCAAAAAATGATATAAAGTTGCTGTAAAATGATTGTAAAACATCCAAGAACGATAATATAACAACATGGAACAAGCAAAAATTATAGATTCGTTGGAGACATATCAATAAGCCTCCTTATATCTTCCTCGAAACAACCACCATACCCACCTATCTTGGCATTTCCATAACCATTCCGGGATATATTGCCATGCAACTTCTAGCATTCTGTTATTATGACATACATCTTCATTATCATATCGCTTTGCATGATCATATAGCTGACATAGTATTTGTGGCTCAACCACCATTCATCATTATCATACATGTTACGCTAGTATCATTGCACACACTGGTACACTGCCAGAGGCATTCATATAGAGTCATATGTTTCAGTTTTTATTGAGTTGTAATACCGAGTTGTAAGTAAATAGAAGTATGATGACCATCATTATTAGAGAATTTTCCCAGTGAGAAAATAAATAAATAAAAAAGAAAAGAAAAAAGAGGCGAAAAAGAGCCCAATCAAAAAAGAGAAAAAGAGAGAAGGGGCAATGTTACTATCATTTTCCACACTTGTGGTTCAAAGTAGCACCATGTTTTTCATATAGAGAGTGTCCTATGTTATCACTTTCATATGCTAGAGGGAATTTTATGTTATATAAATTGGCTTATATATTTCGATGATGGGCTTCCTCAAATGCCCAGGTCTTCATGAGCAAGCAAGTTGGATGCACACCCACTTAGTTTTCAGTTTTAGATTTCATACACTTATAGCTCTTAGTGAATTTGTTGCATGGCAATCCCTACTCCTCTCATTGACATCAATTGATGGGCATCTCCATAACCCATTGATTAGCCGCGTTGATGTGAGACTATCTTCCTTTTTTGTCTTCCCTTTATTAATCTCTACCCCACATTCTATTCCACCCATAGTGCTATGTCAATGGCTTAAGCTCATTTAGTGCATGGCGGCTGAAAATGCTAAAGCGCGTTAAAAGTACGATAAAATTACTTGGTTTGACACTGGGTGCTCATGATTTATACTTATGCGGTGAAGGCAGAGTCATGCCATGCTTACATAAATAAATGAGTAGGGATAACAATAGTTGAGCATCGTATATTTTGAAAAGGTAATGATTGTGTTCTTATATTCATGGATATTGTTATGTTGATATCAATTACTTCATCGTTTCTCAATATTTGTACTGCAAAGAGATTAAATGATAAACATGCTATGTAGCACTCAATATCAAAATTTTTGTTTTTATCATTTACCTACTGGAGGACGAGTAGGAATTAAGCTTGGGGATGCTGGTACGTCTCCAAGGTATCTATAATTTTTTATTGTTTCATGCTATTATATTACTAATTTTAGATACACTACTACAGGATGCTGCTAACGTTATACATGTATCAGAGACCCTTCGACCGAACTACGTGCGATGCATGAATCACAAACGATATGGTTATAAAACCGTCACCAATAAAATGAACTGTGTGTGATGGCGCAGACATCAAATACAATTTAGATAAGAGTTGTGTGTGCGATACGTGGCATATAGTAGATGCATACAAACTGTTTGCGACGATTAAAAAAACACAAACTGTTACCCAAGTCCAGATGTGTGCAATAGATGGCATACGCTTCACTCAAATGAACTGTTTGCGATGATCCAGAAGAACACAAATGATTCGGCGTAACAAGATGTGTGTGATTCTTGAAAAATAGGTCGGTAATCAGAATTGTGTGCGATAATTATAGACAGCGCATACGATTTTTTGTTGTGAATTGTGTGCTCGACGGGGCACACATTTAAAGAAACCAACAGTAGGGGATAATGTAAAAGATCCATGTCGAATATGTATTGCTAATCGTTTGTGATGAGATTGATAGGGGAAATAGAGATAACAAATTAATATGAGCGAACGACAACAGAGATATACAGTCTGCTTAATTTAGTCCTTCTTGTTGTTTTTGCTGGATGGCCCTGAGACGCCACATTGGCGAGGAAGCTTCTTGCCTCTTGTGACGCCCCCGATTCAATTGTACACTAATCATACACGCAAACGTGTACGATCAAGATCAGGGACTCACGGGAAGATATCACAACACAACTCTACAAATAAAAATAAGTCATACAAGCATCATATTACAAGCCAGGGGCCTCGAGGGCTTGAATACAAGAGCTCGATCATAGACGAGTCAGCGGAAGCAAAAAAATCTGAGGACAGACATAAGTTAAACAAGTTTGCCTTAAGAAGGCTAGCATAAACTGGGATACAGATCGAAAGAGGTGCAGGCCTCCTGCCTGGGATCCTCCTACCTACTCCTGGTCGTCGTCAGCGGGCAGCACGTAGTAGTAGGCACCTCCGGTGTAGTAGGAGTCGTCGTCGACGGTGGCGTCTGGCTCCTGGGCCCCAGCATTTGGTTGCGACAACCAGGTAGAAAGGATAGAGGGAAGAGAAGGAGAAAGCAACCGTGAGTACTCATCCAAAGTAGTCGCAAGCAAGGAGCTACACTACATATGTATGTATTGGTATCAACTGGAATAAGGCTATTATATGTGGACTAAACTTCAGAAAGCCGGGATAAGGGGGGATAGCTAGTCCTTTCGAAGACTACGCTTCTAGCAGCCTCGTCTTGCAGCATGTATAAGAGAGTAGACTGAAGACCTCCAAGTAGCATCGCATAGCATAACCCTAACCGATGATCCTCCCCTCGTCGCCCTGTGAGAGAGCGATCACCGGTTGTATCTGGCACTTGGAAGGGTGTGTTTTATTAAGTATCCGGTTCTAGTTGTCATAAGGTCAAGGTACAACTCCAAGTCGTCCTGTTACCGAAGATCACGGCTATTCGAATAGATTAACTTCCCTGCAGGGGTACACCACATAACCCAACACGCTCGATCCCATTTGGCCGGACACACTTTCCTGGGTCATGCCCGGCCTCGTAAGATCAACATGTCGCAGCCCTACCTAGGCACAACAGAGAGGTCAGCACGTCGGTCAAAATCCTATGGCGCAGGGGTGTTGGCCCATCGCCCTTTGCACACCTGCACGTTGCGAACGCGGCCGGAAGCAGAACTAGCCCCCTTAATACAAGAGCAGGCTTACGGTCCAATCCGGTGCGCGCCACTCAGTCGCTGACGTCACGAAGGCTTCGGCTGATACCACGACGTCGAGTGCCCATAACTGTCCCCGCGTAGATGGTTAGTGTGTATAGGCCAATAGCCAGACTCAGATCAAATACCAAGATCTCGTTAAGCGTGTTATTTTGAAATAACCGCGAACGCCGACCAGGGCCAGGCCCACCTC
Organism: Triticum urartu; assembly: GCF_056163025.1. Lineage (NCBI taxonomy): Eukaryota > Viridiplantae > Streptophyta > Magnoliopsida > Poales > Poaceae > Triticum > Triticum urartu. Next base: position 361,525,329 of record NC_141874.1, on the reverse strand, counting down.
TCTCCTAGGTGGTCTCAACCTGCCCTCGCTTTGCCACAAAGATCCACACAGAGGGCCGTTGGGACAAAGGTCCTTTCAGCCCCCAATCCGTGAATCACTCGCGGGTGCTCCACAAGCCGACCCGTCTTTAGCCACCACATGTATCCTGTATAAAGTATATAGTATATACCCGTGATCACCTCCGGAGTGATCACAGCTCGATAATATAGCATGGCAGACGGACAAGAATGTATGGCCACTGATGATAAACTACCATCCTATACTAAGCATTAGGATTGCAGGTAAAGGTAACAACAGTAGTAGTAAGGACAGGCTATGCATCAGAATAGGATTAACGGAAAGCAGTAACATGCTACACTATTCTAATGCATGCAGTATAGAGGAGAGTAGGCGATATATGGTGATCAAGGGGGGGGCTTGACTGGTTGTTCTGGCAAGAGAGGGGTCGTCAACACCGTAGTCGTACTGGGTAGGAGCGGCGTCGGTCTCGGTGTCTAGCAAGAGAAGAGGGGGAAGAAACAATAAATATATCGCAAACAAATGCATGACGATGCATGACATGACAAAGCGTGATGCTAGGTGTGCCCTAACGCGGTATGAGGTGGTATCGGTGAAGGGGGGAATATCTGGGAAATTATCCCCGGTGTTTCGCGTTTTTGGACAGATGAACCGGAGGGGGAAAGTTGCGAGTTGGATATGTTAGGGGTGTGTGGTGGACGAACGGGTTGCGTATCTGGATTCGTCTCGTCGTGCTGAGCAACTTTCATGTAGAAAGTATTTTCATCCGAGTTACGGATTATTTTATATTAATTTTTAAAGATTTAATCCATTTCCCAAATTATTTGTATTTCAAAATTAATAGACAAAATGCTATGGGTACCCAGCCCTGTGTACATAGAATGTACACAAAGGCTGACATGTGGGCCAGTGGACCCAGTTGACTAGTCAAACTTTGACTGGTCAACAGGAGGGTGGGGCCTCCTTGTCATTGACTAATTGAACTAGTGAGGTAGTTAATTAGTTAACTAAGCAATATTAATTAAGTTATTTTGAAATTCTTTTTTTAACAGGGGGCGAGCCCCACTAGTCATACTCACAAGGGGCATTAGCACTTAATCTAATCTAGGGGTTATCCCCACTAATCCAACAGTGGACCGACTGGGCTCATGCGGGCAAGCGGCGCCGACGGCGGTTGGGGCGGTGCCAGGCAATGGCAGCAGCTACTGCAACAGCAGCAGCAGTAGCAGGCGACGGCGGCATGATGGAGCGATGCGGGGGAGGGGGGGGTTGCAGCAGCAGAAGTGGGCGGAGGTGCGGGGCTCCGGTGGTGGCGGGGCTACCAGGGGAGCGAAGGCAGAGCCGGCGAGGTCATGGCCCGCGCATGGCCAGCGCCACGGTCGGGGCTTCGGCGCGGCGGAGGCGCACGTGGCCGTAGCAGGGGGAGCAACACTCGGGCGGAAGCAGCATGGCACGACGTGTCAACTGCGGGGCCGGCGACGAGCGGGCGCGGTGGTGCGGGGACCGCGAGGCAGCGAGGCGAGGGGGAGGGCCGGCGCGAGCAGGAGAGCGCGAGCGTGGCTGATCCGGTGACGGGAAAGAGAGAGGTTGAAGAGAAGGTGCTCACGTTCGGAGCAGGGGATCGGGCAGCGAGGCTTGAGGTAGTCCGGCGGGGAGGAGGACGGGGACGAGCGACGGAGACGGGGAGGCGGTCCGGCGAGTTGGAGATGGTCGGGGACGTGGTTCCGGCGACGGGGTTCTAGGGACGATGGGCAACGCGGTCGGCGGGTCGATGGAGTCGGAGCGCCGTTGCCCCAATCTGGATCGAGGGGGAAACAGAGGGAGTGGGGATCGTGGGGGTGGGGAGTTAGGGTTTCGGGGGGCTAGCGGGGATATAGGCCAGGGCGTAGTGGGCTGGCCGGCCGGCTGACTAGCTGGGCCGGTTGGCCCAGTGGGGGAGGCTCCCCTTTTCTTGTTTTTTTGTTTTGTCTTTATTTATTTATTTTCCTTTTACTGTTTTACTTTTAGTCTCATCTTATTTAAGTTCTATAAAAAAACATAAAAGTTGTACCAAAATCAGTATTACTAATTATACCTTTATTACAAAAGTTTAAACCCCTAAATAAAATACTTTAACATTTTATAAGTAACAAAAGGCATTTATTATATTGGTTATGTTGCTGTTTCATTCACATTTAAGCATCTAAACCTTTTATAAAAGTGTGGTTTCTTTACCATAATTACCTATGCATTATTTGGCTCACTCCGAACATTTCTAGTTTTAATATTTAAAAACTTTTATTGTTTGCTTGATTTTGAATTTGAATTCAAACCGGTTTTGAACTAACGTGAGATTATCAACACTAACCGAGGTGATGTGGCATCATTTCCGGAGGGTTACTGTAGCTTAACTACCGGGGTACACCTTTGACTATTGGATTTTCATCGCCGCAGTCATCGTCATCATCGTTGATGTCCTTGTCGTCATCCTCCTTGTTCGACCATTCCTCCTAAATATCACGATCGTCATCATCTTCGTCCTCCGATGGCTCCTCGTCCATCTTGTTATCGTACAACAACTTGGGTGGCGGCATCCCTTCCATTATCTGGGTAAAATCAAGGTCAGGGCTCGATGTCGGACTCATGGAAGATGAGCGTGATGATTCCAAGGTTGACTTATGATCGGGCGCCAGACTTTTGGCGGAACCGCCGTCCTTGTTGTCGCTCGACATGGCTGTAGTACGTATACAAACAACGAGAAAGCGAGATTACAGAGTGTGAGTATGTGTGTAGTGCGGTCGGCCGTGACGACGTAGTGGAGACTAAAGTGGATTATGAAGAAAAGAGGAATGTCAATTGAAGCGGGGGTGTCGTGGGAAACCATGACCACCTATGGGGCCATGAGCCCCTTTTGGTTCGGCGTGGGGATGAGCACGTTGCATAAAGAGTGGAGAGCGTTGTGCAACATGAAAGAGATCACGCGGTCAGTTTTACCCAGGTTCAGGCCACCGCGAGGTGTAAAACCCTACTCCTGCTTTGGTGGATTAATGATGGATTGTGGTGGAAATGCAGCGCTCTAGCCCAGAAGGGTTGCCTTGGGGCGAGAGCAGCTACGCACGTGCGAGTGTACAAGGGTCCGAATCCATTCTATGGTTGCCATGGGCCTCCTTTTATAGATCAAGGGCCCACCACAGTGGCAAATCAATCATTATGCACTGATTAGATAGCAAACAATGCAATCATACCAAACTCTACACACAGGGAGGACATTAAATGCGCCGCTTAGTGTCACATCAAGGCCTGCCCGGCAAGGCTTGCCGGGCTGCTCGGCCACCTTCTCTCCTGTCTGCATGACACGTCACTGGACGGGTGTCATTTGGAGGTGATTTTCATAGAAAGTGGCTGCCATGTGGCGAGAAACAACCACTTAGTCACTTGGGGGCTTGATACCACACAGATCGATGACTTGCGTTGCTGTGCGGTGGTGCGGTGGAGGCTTGGTGGACTAGTTTGCCTCTACAAGCCCCAGCAGGCCTGCCGGGGCGGTCTTGAGGCTTGCTTCCGGGGTAACCCCGATCTTGCCAGGCTCGCCTGCCCGGCAAGAGAGGTTTTCCCTTAGTGGTATCTTGCTTCTTTAACTTGAGTTGGTCTTCTTGATCTGCACTCTGAGTCTTCAAAGAGCTGATCTCTTGTGCTTTGTCTGGTCTTGGGTGTTACCTTGTCAAGCCGGTGGCTTGCTGTCCGTGCACAAGTTAGGGGAAAACATACGCCCCTGTTTGTGTACACTGACAGAAGCCCCCGGGCCTGAGCCATACGTGTCGCTAGGCACGTTGGGTTAGCCCCCAATCAGTGAATGGACACATGGCGAGAAACCGCTATGCGCGCCATGATTTGTCATGATAATCAGTCAATCCAACATCCACTTCGCGTATTTACCACGGGTCGTGTGGTAGTGGGACAATAGAAGTTAATGTGAAATGGTAACCTTCTGAAGAGTCGCGCCCTCCCCCATGTTCTTTCCTTAAGAAAGAGAAACATGGAAGGGCACGACGCATTCGTTGCCCGCTTCACTCCTCCACCATGTTCTTTCGCAAGACAAACAACCGCTCTTCCTCCTCGCCCATACTCGCCACCATACTCTCCACCATTCTCCCACATGATACCTCTTCCCCAAACCCGTCGCAGCCTTGAGGGAATGGGGAAGAAAACCGCCCCCAAGGGAAAGCAGACGATCACTGTGAAAGAGGCGGACGTTGAGGGACAGGAGGCAGAGAGGGGATGTCGTATTCTTCCCGTCGAACCTGGACGGCGAAGTGCTGCAAGTAAGGTACATATACCTATGGGGGAGGGAAGTCCTGAAAGGGCATGGAGCAGCCAAGGTTCTGGTGGAGGGGAAAGAGGACCCGCCAGATTCATACCGATTCTTCTACATGTATTTCATTTGTGGCCTCTTCCCTCCCTTCTCGGATTTCTTCAAGGCAATGATGGTGATCTACGGATTCCATCTCCCGGATTTCACGCTAAATGCAATGGCGTGCATGGCTATTTTCGCCCATTGGTGTGAGAACTTCATTGGAGTTGCCTCCAATGTTGATTTGTTCATGCATTATTTTGTTCTGTGGGTGTAGAACAAAAACCACCACTCCGGGAACATAAGCGATGCCATGAGTGGCGAGGGGAAGCTAGGGTTACCTCCCAGGTCTGCAACGTGGCAGATGGGAAGAATGGAGAGCAGATTGGTGTTGGATCCTGGATGAGAAAGCCCCAGATATTTTCCAAGCGTGGACAGAGTGCATTGAGCGCGGCAATGATTGGAGGGAATTCGGCCTTTCCAATGATAGGCTCCGGCCGGCAATAAATAGGATCCCCCGCCTAAGGGCTGTTGGGCTAACTATCAAGCACGTGGGATCATACTTTCTCCTCCGTGGCATCTCACCACTTCAGAAGAGGGACATGTTCACCTGGGAGTACGGGGATGCATTGGATAGGATGAGATTTCTCCCTAGCCTGGCTAACAACCTGTCAGTCTACGTCCATGCTTGGCTGTGTGATCAACTATTTGGCCGTTTCGGGTTGCTCTAGCTACCGGCAAACATCATCCAAATGAACGTCAGCTCTGCCAGGGACCATATTTTGAAATGGATGGCTGATTGCAACGCTCACGGAGTTGTAGGTGATTGGAAGCTGCCCACGCTCGATGAAGAGCTCGCATGGTCTTCCACACTAGTGTAAAGGGCTACTAGGGTGGAGATCAGAATGTACAAGTGCACCTCCAAGGTGGAGGAGGCATACATCAGGAAGCGACCGGAGGAGGACAGGGTGCTAAGTGTTGTCGCGAAGGCGAAGCCTGGGAAGGCAGCGAGGGGGGAAGAGAAGGCGGAGGATGATGGTTCCTCCCAGGCGGAAGCGAGGCGCAAGCAACATAAGAGGTTGCCGGGGAGGATCCTTCCGGTGCAGAGCATGCCAGAGACGAGCCTGCCGGTGACGAGCCTTCCGGGATGGAAGCTCTGTACACCGCAGTGGCTGAGGCCCAGGAGGAAGAGGAGGGTGAGGGGGCGGAGGAAGCCAAGGAGGATTGGCTTGCTGCAGGTCCTCAAGACCCCAAACCATACTTGGACCAGCGCCCCCATAGGCGGGCTGCCAACCGAGGATCGGTGGTCCTCGATCTTACGCCTACCATGAAGAAGGTGAAGACGACCTCCTCCAAAAGTAATATGCAGGATGTGGTGCACCGGCAGTCCTTCCACCTTGTCGAGGCCAACTAATCTTCCGCCAAGCAATCTGCGGCTGCGAGAGTTGACTCCAGCTCCCAGTTCAGTTCGAGCTCCTCGCGAAACTCGTCTTCGTCGAAATCCTGTGTGCCAATGCAGAGTCCAAAGTTTTCGGGGAGTCCCGTTCTTCCACCCCAGAAGAGAGGTCGGGCACCCTCACCGCCCATTGAGTTTGAGCTGAACTCCATGCTCATTGTCGAGGAGTAAGAGAAAATGATCCCTTTCTCTTGCAGTTGCTTTAGTACGCTTGCTTACTCTTGATGACTGATCTTTATCGCTGTTGTCAATAGGGGGGAGGAGGAGGAGACGGAGACTCTCATCCACCGGTCCAAATGGCTCAAGGTGCGGAGCTGCCGAAGACTATGGAGGGCACGGGCTTGGAGGGGAGCGGTACAAACGACCAACCATTAAGCTCCCAACGAGGAAGCACGGGATTGGCCCCTACTATGGGGAGCGATGCCGGAGAACTCCCAGCTTTCTCAGCTGGAGGGGGAGGGGAGATCCAGGACAAGCCCCTCCAGGAAGGACGAACTCTGCCTATTGATCGAGTCGAGAAGTCCCAGACGACGGCTTCAACGGGAGAGCTCGCACAGGACGACGTCATGGGTGCTGTGGGAGGGGATGGAAACCAAGGCCCAACAACGGATGTTGCCGATGAAACTGAGGCCTCCACCCGGTAGACTCTTCCTGGTAATTCTCCCCCTCCCACTCTTTCTTTCCCTTTCTTCTTTTACCAACTTGTTCCATGCTTCGGGCTTTCCCGATACCTCTGTTTCTCAATTATTGCTTGCCGTTCTTCACTTGCAGCCCCTCAGGCCGAAGAACTTGAACTACTGGAAGAAGTGGCCAGCATAGGGACAGATGCCGCGGATGAAGCCACTAAGATTGCTGCCGCGGAGGAGCAGGGACATGCTGCCAGGGGTACCCATGAGCCCACCACAGTGACGACAGATCCCCGTCAGCGTGCCAGGGGCGGGAGCGCCGGTCGAAGAGAAGGTTCCCCTCCAAACTATGGACCCCCTCCCCTCATTCGGCACTATGGCGGAGACCTCGCAGCCACCCTCGAGGCAGTTGGTGCTGATGCTTGCACAACTTGGGCTCGGAGCCCCCGACTCGTCAATGGTGGTGAGTATGGACCTCGATGAAGAGCTTCAGCGCATTCTGGCGTCGCTGTATGAAGGGGTCGAGGAAGTCGATGACGCCGTCGCTGTCGTGATGGACTTGTCTTTTATGGAGTCCACAACGACAAGGCTTAAGGAGATGCAGGGTCGGCATAGCCGGAAGTGGGAGGCGCTCAAGGAGCAGCGCAAGTCCGCCAACAAGGTGGACCAACAGTTCAGGGACAAAGGCAACGAGCTTCGTGATTGGCACGACAAACAATTCCAGGTCCTGGTGAAGCAGCAGGAGACCATCTCGATGGCGAGGAAGGATGTCATGGCCCGGGAGGCCCGCATGGCGGAGCGCAAAGCGCTCCTAGACATCAGGGAGTAGGATATCTCTTCCCGGGAGGAGAAACTTGAAGCCACCTTCCATGCCAAGGATGATGGCCTGGAAGCTGTCATGCAACAGTGCACCAAGGAGCTAGAGGACAAACACAAGGCTGCCATGGATGCCCTTTCTACTGATTCTGCCACCCAGCTGAAGAAGCTTGCTAATGACCTTGCCGCTGCATCTTCTGTCAAGGTTGACCTCGACGACCAGGTGGCCAACCTGAAGGAAGAGCTTACCGGGAGTGCCAGGAGGACTCGACCATCAAGGAGGAGGCACAGAGAGCAAAGATCCTTTTGAGGGATATACAATCACACCTCTCCTCCAAGAGCCAAAGCCTCGAGAATGCTAATGGCACCATTGAAGAGCTGAAGGCCATGATCGGCACCTTGGAGAGCTCGGCAGAATCCAGCAGGGCCGATGAGCAGCAGCTGACGAAGGATCTGGACACCGCAAGGCGCCTCCGGAAGGGTGCAGAGGACAACTTCGAGAACCAGTCCGAGCAGGTCAACCTCTGGATCAAGAGCTTGATCGACATTGCCGGGCGTCCCTCTGCTCAGACTGCAGCGATGGGCATGGAAGGGCTAGTCTTTTCGGCTAGAAGGCAGGAGGTCCGCAGCGTCAAGCTATGGGTCTTCTTCAGCGAGCTGATCGACTGAGTCCCGAAAGCTTTCCCGGGACGCCCTCCTCATGGTGCTGAGCAACATCGCCTACCGTCATCCAGACATCAACCTCGCCGATGGCTTCAACAAGCCACCGGAAGGTGCAGACATTTCTGCCACCGAGGAGATGGCTGCCCCTTGCTGCCAAGGTCCTTTCTGTCCCAACGGCTCCACGTGGTCGCCAGGCCCGGTGTTGAACTACTCTTATCTCCATGCCGTCCTGTAACAAAACATGATGCATGTCCTCTGTTTAGACACCGTTTTTATTTATGCTTGCATGAAAAGGATGTTTTTGCTTAATCTTAAGCGCATGTTTATCCCTCTAGAGCGTGCTCGTCAGTGTTCGTATGGTTAGTCCCTATGCATGTTTTGGTTGCCTACTGGTATCATATTGTCATGATTGTCATAAGGGGCTCGCCCTTAACATTCATATTTTTGTGTATGCGTCCCGACAGGTCTTTCCTTGGTAATTCTCGACGCAGCCGCTCATTCTGTGAGCAGGCCCAATTGTCTATGAGTGGGAGGGGCAGAAAGAGAAACCTTGTACCTATACACTTTAATCCTTTCCCTAGGACGGGACTGGCATGGTGATTAGACCGCCCGAACCACAAGAGTTGGCCCGCCACTATTATTACTGACTCTCCCCGCCGCAGCAGCTGTGGCCGGGGGGTGATGGAGATTAAACAGGGTGCGGGGGAAGCGACATCGCTCCCCCTGCTCCCATCACCCCCATCTTTTCTTGGTCTTCGCAGATGATGAAGCCGTCGACGAAGAGATTGATGACGAAGATGACACGCTACATACAGTTCTCGGGTTCACACAAGCACATGCCCCCTACTTGAAGCGCCAAAGATGCCGTGGGAAACCACGACCACCTGTGGGTCCATGATCCCCTTTTGGTTTGGCGGGGAGCGTGCACATTGCACAAAGAGTGGAGAGCGTTAGGCAGCACGACAAAGATCACGCAGGCAGTTTTACCCAGGTTTGGGCCGCCGCGAGGCATAAAACCCTACTCCTGCTTTGGTGGATTCATGGTGGATTGTGGTGGAAATGCAGTGCTCTAGCCCGACAAGGCTGCCTCGGGGCGAGAGCAGCTACTCATGTACGAGTGTACATGGGTCCGAATCCTTTCTATTGTTGCCATGGGCCTCCTTTTATAGATCAAGGGGTCACCATAGTGGCAAATCAGCCATTATGCACTGATTAGATAGAAAACAGTTCTGTCATACCTAACTCTGCAGACAGGGCAGAGCGCATTAAATGCGCCTCTTAGTGTCACATCAAGGCTTGCCCAGCAAGCCTTGCGGGGCTGCCCGACCACATTCTCTCCTATCTGCGTGACACGTCGCTGCATGCGTATCATTTAGAAGTGATTTCCATAGAAAGTGGCTGCCATGTGGTGAGAAACAGCCACTTAGTCACTTGGGGGCTTGACACCGCACCGATCGATGACTTGCGTTGCTGTGAGGTGGTGCGGTGGAGCCTTGGTGGAGTAGTTTGCCTCCGCAAGCCCCAGCAGGCCTGCCGGGACGGTCTTGAGGCTTGCTTCCGGGGTAACCCCGGTCTTACCAGGCTCGCTTGCCCGGCAAGAAAGGTTTTCCCTTAGTGGTATCTTGCTTCTTTAACTTGACTTGGTCTTGTCTTGGGTGTTGTAACCTTGTTGGGCGGGTGGCTTGCCGTCCGTGAACAAGTTAGGGGAAAACATACGCCCCTGCTTGTGTACCCCGACAGGGGGATTGATGGATTATATTGGCGCCTTGGCAGGCGGTTAGAATCCTGGTATAATTAAGCACGCGAGTTGCAGAGTTCTCAATGTGATAATTAGTACCTAGTCACTTCAAATTCCCGTGGTTGCAGAGTTCTCAGTGTGATAATTAAGCACATGAGTTCTAGCATTCAAATGTGAAACAAACATTTTTCATAGGAGAGTTGGCAAGAAATAGATGAGCTCTTCTTATTGATGTAATCAGTAATAATCAAACAAAGCCCCTAATCATCATTACAAACAATGCATAAAAGATGGCTAATGCGACAACTACAACTACACATGCTAGTTCCTTCTTGTCTCTTCCTTTCATCTATTGCCTATGATTGATTCTTGCTTGCTTCATCATAGTGATTGTACACTCTAGATCAGTCAGTTTCTTCTCCAGCTTTACGTTATCTTCTGCAACCTTGGTTATAACACTCCAAGCCCTGGCATGCCATTCATCATCCAACCAGTTAACAAAGGCACAAACCTCATATCCCTACCAATGTTAAATGTTCAGGATGAGCGAGGGCATTAATTCAACTTAAATGATGAACCTAGCACTAACCTCTAAGGGGCAACTAAGAAACCGTCTGCCATGTCGAATCCCTCCATGCATACATGTCAAGAGTGAGTGTGTCTGTGCACACAACACAGCTTTTGGTACTTCTCAGTGGCGCAAAACTGGGGGTCAAACTCATAATGTGGGAATCTGGAGTCATACTCTGGTTCCGATGGTTGATCGCTTTCCTATGTGGGATGGGGGTCAATTCATGATGAATTGAGCAGAGAGCTACTTTGGACATGCTAAAAAAGATCGGAATTGATTAGAACCTCACAAGACAATTCAGATCCGTAGTACATCGGCCTTCTGATGACCTTAGGCAAGTGCTCCACGGTGACCGCCATTGTGGCGGCGGCGCCCATCGCGCTGCCAGAGCGATAATATGAGCCAGAGCAGCCGCTTCAAAACCATCAACACCACTCATCTCCATTCCCCCCAATGTCGGCACCTCACACGAAATTTGGGGGCTAGGGATTTGATCCTATCCAGGGATTTGGGGAAATGGGAAAACTGTGGGGATCTGATAACGGTCGGGAACTACTTATCACACTCTGTTGTGTATGGCACATGGTTTGTATATATCGTTTGTGTTTGACATTACAACTTCACACATGATTCCCACACCAAACCGTGTGAGAAGACAACATGCATGAGACATGGTTCCAGTGCCATAACCGTATGTGATGTACTACTCGGTACATATGGGGATGCAACAATTGAGTTAATACTTAAGGTATACATCTGCTCTATGGATACCCATCAAAAAATAAAAACAGCCGCTCTGCGGATAGAGATAGAGATGGTGGCCGAGGCAGCGACTATTGGACAGGAGGTCAATCCTTAGTTGGTGGGTGGTGGCAGCGTGATAGGAGGTCAATCCTCGGTTAGCGGCGGGAGATAGGAGAAGCTCTATCGTCGAGGTCATCAACAACGTGATTGGAGGACATCCTCACAGTCGATGGCGGGATAGTGGAGCTCGAACTTCAGGCAATTGCCCCACTAATCTTTGCTCCTCGACCCAGTTGTCTCGGCGCGCCACGGCATCGCGTTGCTCTGTGTGCTGGGTGGAGGTCGCCACATGGCTAACTAATTAAGGTATTCTTTTCTTTGAGCGGCTTAATTAAGGTATTCAATTCATAAGGGCGGTACTATACTCTACACATAAATTGACTGGTCATTAATTTTTGTCATCGCACGGCTGGATAACAATATAGAGTGCCCTTTCTGAATTATGAAAATAAAATCTTGTGACTTATGCACGCATATTTGGGCATCAATTAATCTATTTAATATTTTTTTTGAATTACCCCTCGTGTGGTGCAGATGGAACTATTTGAATGGATGAATGATCGGAGAAGCTCAAAGTTTACGAGTGGCGTGACGGAGTTCATCACTTTGGCTGAAAGGACAAACAAGAGAGTCTGCGAAGAATATTACATCCTGTGTCCATGCAAGGATTGAACCAATACAGAGTCACATAAAGTTACAGAGGTTGAGTTCCAATTAGCCAAGCGGGGATTCATGGATGGGTATAGACATTGGACTAGACACGGTGAAGAGCTGTGTCGGCGTCCTAGGAACGGGGGTACCCAGACTTGCCTGCCTGTGGCCCAGGGCATGGCTCATCTAGCGGCCTGGTACGTCCCATACTCATCAACAACCGCTCAAGACCCTCGCGAGGGGCCAAGCCTCATGAGGCAGAAGACACAAGACCTCCTCAGGGGCATCCTCCCTAGGCTGGCTCTAGAGGAGCGAAGATATATATGCAAGGTGCATCCCGCGAGGTCCGCATGACGTGAGCCATGACGACCAACGCCAGGCGGCCGCCAGCGGACGCAGGGTGCCAGTTTCCCATTTGGTGCTAAGGAAGCAGGCGCAGGCGAGGAGTCCCGAGGCATCAGGCAAATGCTTTCATGTCATTGCAACAAGACCAAGACCAACAGGACGGTAGGGCGGAGGTTACCGCGGAGCCTACGGGGGCGTCACCACTAGAGCCTTCGGCAAGCGAAGACCAGCTTTCGTTTGGATAACTTGTACTAGTGGCCTCCCTTCGAAATTGGCGGTTGTGGGATCCCTTCCCGCCCAAACATTTGGGAAGAGGACCAGGGCCTCTATAAATAGGGTTAGCCACCACTGTAGTTGAGGATCGGCTCATCTTGGATCGGATCCACACCACCAAGGCCACCTCACCAGCTCACCGAGATCAAGAACACCTCTCCTCAGGAGGCAGTTCATCCCTTGTACTAGTTCATCCTCAGCCTACGAGGCAATCCACCGCACCACACTGGAGTAGGGTATTACATAACCCGGACCAGTATAAACTCTCGTGTCATTTGTTTCTCGGGTTCGGCGAGCTAGGGCTAAAGATCATTGCGAGAGTGAGCGAGAGAGAGATTGAGATCTTCGTGCACACCCTAGTGTTCAAACCTCAAGGGTTTGCCAGAACCCGTAATCCGACATTTGGCACGCCAGGTAGGGGTGCGCCGAAGCTTCACCTCTCCGGATGCTTCATCCAGATCCATGGCCGACTCCATCCTCCCAATTAGGCCGGCGGGCGCCTGGGGATGCGCCACGGGCTTCCGGGCCTTCACCCACTCTTCACGGCAGGTGCGGTGGCCGCGCAAGTTCAAGCCGGAGATGCCGCCCCGCTACGATGGCGCGGCGGATCCGACAGCCTTCTTGCAGGCGTATGAGGAGGCCGTCCTCAAAGTCGGAGGCGATGGCCAGGTCATGGCCAACTGGTTCCCCCTGGCCCTGGCCGGCGTGTGACGCGCCTAGTTACTCAGCCTGCGAGGATCTTCTGTGGCCTCTTGGGAGGAGCTGCGCTGCCTCTTCGTTGTGCGCTTCTCCCCACCAAGCTTTTCTCTGGGGTCGGCATCGGCTCCACTAGCCCCCTAGGGCAAATACGCCTCCCGGTCACCTTTGGTACCCGTGACAACTACCGCACCGAGCTGATCAACTTCGACATTGCCCACATCGGCCTCCCGTACAATGACATCCTCATGTACCCTGCCCTGGCACAGTTCATGGCGGCAACCCATCTAGCCTACAACCACATGAAGATGCCGGGGAGCAGCGGCATTCTCACCGTGGCAGGGGATACCAAGGAAGCCCTATCGGCTCTCAAACTCACCTTCAGAGCCGCTGCGGCGGCACGTCCAGCCGATGAGGCCACCCTGGGGGCTAAGGGGGTCGCGCTAGCAAAAAAGAAGGAGATGTTCACTCAAGATCGGGCTGAAACCAAGAAAGTGCTGGTCGAGGAAGAGGGGCCTCGGCAGCCACTTTCACCATAGGCGCCAACCTCGACCCCGACCAAGAAGAGGCGGTGGTGAGGTTCTTGCGTGCGAACAAGGAGGTATTTGCCTGGGAGCCCAAGCAGCTGGTGGGAGTCCCATGGGGAGCAATCGAGCATCACATAAGGGTGTGCCCCAATGTGCACCCTGTGAAGCAGAAGGCACGACGGCAGTCCACAAAAAAGCAGTCTTTCATTGTCTTGGAAACCTGCAAGCTACAAGCTGCGGGCGTCATCCGCGAGGTCCGATACCTAGAATGGCTGGCGAACCCCATCGTTGTGCCCAAGAAAGGTGGGAAGGAACGTATCTGTGTCCACTTCACCAACCTCAAGAAAGCCTGCCCTCAAGAGCCGTTCCCATTTCCGCGCATCAACCAGATCGTCGACTCCACCGCCAAATGCGACCTGCTGTGTTTTCTAGATGCCTTCCCGGCTTATCACCAGATCAAGATGGCGGTGGAGGACGTGGAGAAGACGGCCTTCCTGACCCCGTGCGGGGTATGCTGCTACACCTGCATGCCGTTCGGACTGCGCAACGCTAAGGCAACCTTCTAGCGGCTGATACACATCGCCCTGGGCCAACAGCTCGGGAGGAATGCTGAGGCCTACGTCGATGACATCGTGGTGAAATATCAGGAGGCGAGGACCCTCATACAAGACTTGGAGGAAACTTTCGGCAGCCTGTGATAGGTGGACCTGCGGCTCAATCCCGAGAAGTGCGTGTTCGGCGTCCCTTCGGGCAAGCTGCTGGGTTTCCTCGTGTCGCATTGGGGGGTCGAGGCAGACCTGGAGAAGGTCAAGGCAATAGAATACACGAGCCCACCCCAAACTCTCAAGGAAATGCAGAATCTCACAGGGTGCATGACCTCGTTGGGGCGCTTCATCTGCAAGCTGGGAGAACGTGCCCTGCCGTTCTTCAAGCTGATGAAGAGGAAGGGCCCGTTCGAGTGGACCCCAGAGGCCGACCTGGCATTTCAAGACCTCAAGAGATATTTGACCAGCCCTCTGGTGATGGTCATGCCTCGACCCCTCGAGCTCCTGGTGTTCTACCTGGCCGCCACACCCCATTCAGCCAGCACGACGTTGTTGGCTGTCCAGGAGGAGCAATGGGCTAAGGATGGGCGGCGTAACGCCGAACCTCCAGCCGGGACGGAGTGGCACCAGGACGGCGCCGCTAAAGCCACGACGATGCCTGCGGACGATCAGACCCCGCTAGATGGCATCTCTGGGCCCGTAGAGGCCGTGGTGAGCAACCATGCTCCTGAGGTCCCCATACCTCGGGAGGCCCCACAACCTCTTGAGGCCACAGGCTCCACCGACGCTCCCACCCTCATTGAGAACCCGATCTACTTTGTCAGCACGGTACTATGGGACGCAACGGCACGATACCCCATGCTAGAGAAGCTCCTGCTCGCTCTCCTGGTGGCCTCATGCAAGCTGTGTCACTATTTCCAAGGCCACCCAATTAAGGTCGTCTCAGCCTACCCACTAGAGAGGGTGCTCTGAAGCCCCAATGAAGCGGGAACAGTGGCCGAGTGGAACATCGAGCTGCAGGCATTTCAGCTGGAGTTCAGCACCACCAGGGTCATCAAGGGGGCGGCCTTCACCGACTTCGTGGTAGAATGGACCGATGCTCCGAAACCCGAAGCGGGTGAGAACCGATCCCTTTCACCGGGAAGTGAAGCGCCAGGCGGCTGGGTCATGTACTTCGATGGCGCTTTCGCACGCCAGGGCGCGGGGGCTGGAGCCGTGCTCATCTCGCCCACTCAGGACAAGCTCTACTACGTCATGCAACTCTACTTCCAATGTGGCGAGAAGGTCTCCAACAACATCGCAGAGTACGAAGGCTTGATCGACAGCCTCAAGGCTGCGGCGGCCTTGGGGGTGAAGCGCCTCACCATCAAGGCTGACACTCAGCTCCTTGTCAACTTCTCCAACAAGGTATACGGGACAAAGGACGAGCACATGGAGGCATACCTCATGGAGGTACGCAAAATGGAGCAGCAATTCCTGGGCCTAGAACTAGAGCATGTGCACCATGACACAAACAAGGAAGCAGACGATATCGCCAAGAGGGCGTCAAGGCAACAGCCCTAAGAGCCTGGCGTCTTTGAGGAGCGGCTCTTTAAGCCTTCAGCGGCCCCTCCGGCTGCGGAGCCTACGCCACTTCAGGAGGAGCTCCCACCGCCACCAACCTCAGGAGCTCCCGCCTGCGACCCGACCTCAGGAGCACGCTTGCTCCTTGCGCTTGAAACTCAGGAGGGGTGCTGGACTGAAGAATTTAAATCGTACCTGTTGTGGCGGACACTGCCAGAGAAAGAGGAGGACGCGGAGCGCGTGGCCTGGCAAGCTACGGCGTATTGCATCCAGGATGGTGAGTTGTACAGGAAATGACCCAATGATGTTTCTTTGCAATCCATCTCCAGGAAGCAGGGGGCGAGCTGCTAGCTGACATACACGACGGGGACTGCGGGCATCACTCGTCGTCGCGCACCTTGGTTGGCACGGCGTTTCACAGCAGATTCTACAGGCCCACGGCACTCAGCGATGCAGCCGAGCTGGTGAAATCCTGGGAGGCTTGCTAGTTCCGTGTCAAGCAAATCCACCAGCCTGCTTAGGGCCTCCAGACCAACCCACTCTCGTGGTTGTTTGCGGTCTGGGGGCTGGATATCCTGGGTCCCATTCCCTTGAGTGCCAGTGGGCTACCGCTACCTCTACGTCGCCGTCGACAAGTTCCCCAAATGGGCGGAGGTGGTAGCCGTCCGCACCATCCCAGCTGGGTCGGCAGTTAAGTTCATCAAGGGCCTAGTGAGCCGGTTTGGGGTCCCTAACCACATCATCACCGATAACGGCTCATAGTTCACTAGCAATCTCTTCAAGACATATTGTTCTAACCTTGGAACGCAGATTTGCTACGCTTCGGTAGCGCACCCCAGGATCAACGGCCAAGCCGAGCATGCCAACGCGGAGGTCTTGAGAGGCCTCAAGACCAGGACCTTCAAGAAGAAGCTCAAGGCCTACGGCAGGGGCTGGCATGACGAGCTCCAGTCCGTGCTGTGGTCCATCCGTACCACCGCCACCAAGCCAATAGGCCAGACCCCGTTCTTCCTCGTCTATGGAGCAGAAGCGGTTCTCACACATGAGGTCAGGCATCGCTCCGCGCGGGTCCTGGCATTTGATGAGATGCAACAGGATGCCATGCGGGGGATGGACCTTGTGTTGGGGGAGGAACGCTGCTGTGAAGCCTCGCTCTGGGCGGCAAGGTACCTGCAGGCGTTGCGATGGTACCATTGTCGCAGCGTCCACTCCAGGACGCTCGAGGTGGGCGATCTCATCCTAAGGCGGGTGCTCTCCATGGAAGGGCTGCA
Organism: Triticum urartu; assembly: GCF_056163025.1. NCBI lineage: Eukaryota > Viridiplantae > Streptophyta > Magnoliopsida > Poales > Poaceae > Triticum > Triticum urartu. The sequence continues at coordinate 361,508,436 of NC_141874.1, read as the reverse complement.
CAAGCTCTCACCCATGTGGGAGGGCCCGTTTAGGATTGCCCGTGTCTCTAGGCCTGGCACCATTCGCCTACAGACACAGGACGAGATCCCCATCTAGAACGCCTGGAACATCCAGCACCTTCGGAAGTTCTACCCATGAAGCAAGGCCCAGTGCCTGTGAAGGTCTCCGCAAGTGACACTCCCACGTAATAATGAGTGGGGTTGTACACACCCCAGAGTCTCCGGAGTGCCACCCTCGGGCCTCAGGGGTTCCCTCCCACGTCCTAGTGGCAGTACTTAGCTCCGTGCTGGTGAGAAGACTAGACTAGGTGTCGAACGAGGCTGTTCATTTGCTTTCTGTAGTTAGTTTGCCCCCTTTTTATGGAATTTGGAGTTTTGGCGTTTCTCGATTGCTCGGTTGAACCCTTTCTTTGCCCTACTTCCTCGCTTGGTTCTTTTTTGTGCCAGGGAGGCTGGCAGTTGCCCGACGCTCTCCCTCGAGTGCCTCACGTAGGGGCTGGGCAGGTGTGTGCGCTCGCCAGGCCACGAACACGCCTCACCAAAACCCTGTCGCTCTAGAGCTCCGGCTCCCCTGACCTTCGCGAGGCACCCTTGATTGAGTTCGCGGTTGGCGCACCCTCCCTTAAGTCTGTGCCCCACGGGTACCGCGACGTGGTGCACTGGGCCACGGTCATGAGGCCTCGCGTAGGGAAGGGCAAGGCACCTGACGGACATCTTAGTGATTTCTGCAGCTCTATGACGCCTCCCGAGGACAACGACCCTCTAGCCAGCAACGAGGGCTCACCAGGTGCCAGAGGGCGTACCCTCATGAGACAAGAGACTACCCTGGGCGCATCCAGCTAAGTTACCCCTCTAAGTCTACATGGAGCACGAACGTCATATCACAACACAAGAGCGACAAACATGGCACAAAGCAGCATAAGCATTGCACTTCATTAAACGCCCCCGCGGGGCCCCCTACTTGTTCATGAAATACAGGAGGAAAGGAAAGGACGGGAAAAAGCAGCTTCTACGACATGGATGCTCGCGAGGATCCCCCCCCCCCCCGGACTCAGCTGGAGCCCTCCTCGCGCTTCACCGGGGCGCGGCGATGGTACGACCCGCCATCGTCCTCGAAGCGAGCCCGGCAACGTGGCGGCTGGTCGTAGCCGCCACTACTGGAGCTCTCATCGGAGGAGGACCTGTCATCGTTGAACGAGCCGCGGCCGTCGCCGGAGGCAAGGCCGCCTTCGTCCTCGTCACGGCCGTCGCCAAGGCCGAGTACTGCATTAACCTCGCTGTCTTCAAGGAAGCACCCGGCCCGGCGACCATATTCCCCGAACACCCTCACAAAGAGGGTCGCGGCCCCGTCGTATTTGAAATGGAGGGTGCACCGCCTGCCCAGGCCGCACGCGCGGGCAAACGTTTGCCAGCTACGGGCTAGGGCTACGTTGCCGATGACGGAGATCTCCACCGCGACCCATGAAGCCTTGCTGCAGCAGCCGTCGACCGGTAGCCAGAAGGTGCCGGGACCCAAGGCCGACAACTCAACGGCAACGGAGCGCGGAAGCTGAAGCCAGGTGCTGGACGGGTTCCCCGACCACACGACGAACTCCGGCAACACCTACGCCGAGTGGAAGCACGGCCGGGGAGGCCGGGCGACCATGGCGCACCTCCCTTCACGGACAGGACTACCCCATTTTGGGCGGCTCCTATCGTGCAAGGGGACGCCACCGCGGCCGCCAGGAACGGTGCTAGACCTCTAAGAAGTCCGCCCGCGCCCCCGAGCGGCCACGGCAGGAGTCGCGGTGTGCTTGCGGGGGCGGCCACGACCCCGCTTGGGCGGCGAGGAGTCTGGCCCCTCTTGGAGCGCCTTCCCCTTCTCCGCAGCCGTGAATCTCTTCGTCGGAGCCATGGGTGTCGCTGCAAGACGGCGAAGCAAAGAGGAAGAAGAGGAAGCAAGCGGGACGGAGGAAGAGATGAGCAATGGGGGCTCCGCCCCTCCCCTCATTTATAGCCAGAGGGAGGTCAACCGCCAGCCTCCTCGATCTAAGGTAATGATGATTTTCTTCTACAAGCAGTAGGGTCTCATCAAGTCAGGCAGTTGCCGAGGCAGCATGGGGAAGTGGAGACGCCTGCAACCTATCAATCGCCACACGTTAATCAAGGCTGCATGCTATAGGTGCCCGCGGTGCTCTGCACTTGACCCTTGGCTTCGCCTCGAAACCAAGTACGAGCATGCCTTGGGCCCGGGGGCTACTGTCGGCGTCCTGGGTACGGGGGTACCTAGATTTGCCTTCCTGCGGCCCAGGGCATGGCTCATCCAGCGGCCTGGTACGTCCCATATTCATCAACAACCGCTCAAGACCCTCGCGAGGGGCCAAGCCTCGTGAGGCGGACGACACAAGACCTCCTCAGAGGCGGCCTTCCTAGGCGGGCTCCTGAGGAGCGGAGATATCTATGCAAGGTGCACCTCGCGAGGCCCGCGTGACATGAGCCATGACGGCCAAGGCCAGGTGGGCGCCAGCGGGCGCAGGGTGCTAGTTTTCCCCTTTGGTGCGAAGGAAGCAGGCGCAGGCGAGGAGTCCCGAGGCATCAGGCAACTGTTTCCATGTTGGTGCAACAAGACCAAAACCAGCAGGACGGCAGGATGGAGGTCACTGCGGAGCCCGCGATGGCGTCACCACCAGAGCCATTGGCAGGCGAAAACCACCTTTTGTTAGGAAAGCTTGTACTAGTTGTCTCCCTTCGAAATTGGCTGTTGTGGGATCCCTTCCTGCCCAAACATTTGGGAAGAGGACCAGGGCCTCTATAAATAGGGTTAGCCACCACCGTAGTCGAGGACCGGCTCATCTTGGATCGGATCCACTCCACCAAGGCCACCTCACCAGCTCACCGAGTTCAAGAACACCTCTCCTCAGGTGGATGTTCATCCCTTGTACTAGTTCATCCTTAGCCTACGAGGCAATCCACCGCACCACACTGGAGTAGGGTATTACACCACAACGGTGGCCCGGACCAGTATAAACACTCGTATCATTTGTTCCTCTGGTTCGGCGAGCTAGGCCTAAAGATCGTTGCAAGAGTGAACGAGAGAGATAGAGAGAGAGAGAGAGAGAGATCTTCGTGTGTACCCCAGTGTTCGAACCTCAAGGGTTTGCCGGAACCCGTAATCCGACAAGCTATTCATGGATGAAGGTAACCAGGGCGGCAAGATACCAAACCCCAATAAGAGTCACAAGGATGTTGAATCTAACCTTAGGGCTTGGACGTCAAGCTACCAATGAAACAGAGACAAGCCAAAAACCCCACTGAAAAACCAAGATGGCACTGCAGATGACACCGATGACCTTGATGGTATGCTATATTTTGCTACTATGATTGTAGATTTCTAGGGCCCACATAAATATATGGTTTGGTACAACAATGCTCCAACCATTAAGGTGGACTCCGAGAAAGATTTGTATCCAGGCTGCAAAAAGAAATATTCTAAGTTTGGTGCCACACTGGTGCTTCTCAGATTTAATGTAGAAAACAGTCTATCAAACAAGGGCTCCAGAGAGTCGTTAGGTCTTTTGAAAGACATTCTTCCAGTTTTCGGGACTCGTTTGCAAAGCAAGTAGTCCTCTCATCCTCGTATGTCTTCAGCCCGTCGATCAAGCCTTCGAAGAAGAGCGTCAACTTCAAGCTTGGGACTTCATGGCTGTTGACAGAGAAGGCCCAACTCTTCATGTCAATCTTTGAGATCTGGGTAGTGAGGTGCTTGGCGATATCAACCAAGCTCTTGATCCAGAAATCGCGCTACTCAACTTGGTTCTGCAATTTGTCCTCCACGTCTTTCTGGAGATGTCGGTGCAAAAAACCTTGGGTCCTTTGCCCAGACTGTGCACAGGCCCAAGAACAAGATTACAACACCAAGATCAGATCAAGGCGCGAGGGATCAGTTCCTTGAAGGATCAAAGTGCAGATCAAGAAGACCAAGATTAGCCAGAGAGACAAGATACCACTACAAGAAGAACCTCCCTTGCCAGGCCGGCGAGCCTGGCGAGGTTGGGGTTACCCTGAAAGCAAGCCTCCAAGATTGCCCCGGCAGGCCTACCAGGGATCAAAGAGGCAAACCACTCCACCTCACCACCCCACAGTGAAGCACGTCGTCGATTAGTGCGGATTCAAGATCCTAAGTGACTAAGTGGCTGCACCCTGCCACATGGCAGCCACTTCCTAAAGGAAATAGTTCCAAGCGACAATTGTCCTGAGACGAGTCAAGCAAGTAGGCGTGAAGCTGGCAAAACAACCCGGTAGGGCATGCCGAGAGAGCTGTGATGTGACACGGAGTGGCGCATTTAATGCGCTCTGTCAGCCTGCAGAGGTAGGTATGATAACACTGTTCGCTATCTAATCAGTATGTAAAGACAGATTTGCCACTGTGGTGACCCCTTGATCTATAAAAGGAGGCCCATGGCAACCATATAAGGGATTCAGACTCCCTCACGCTCATATGCATGTAGCCACTCTCACCCCGAGGCAACCTTGCCGGGTATAAGTGCATCTAGTGCCCCTTAGTGATTTTGGTGTACTGAAGACTTATAGGTTAAGGGACTAATGAGTTTGTGAGTGTACACCTCATCTATAAGTCTATGAGGAGTTTGATATTTACGATGAAATTCAACCCCTAAAAATGAGTATCTTCGGCTCAAGACTTTGGTTTTCTTGAAGACTTTGAAATTGAAGAAATTAGTGTGATCGTGAAGACTTGACATTCATGCTAGGATTATGAAGCGTGAAGACTTTTGTTTTCATAGTTTCATTTTCTCTTTCTTGAGTCATAGGAAACTCCGTACTATTAAAGCGGGTTGAGGTAAAACTAAAGAAAAGTTTACAAGTGATGCTCATCTCAAATCCTACACCTACCCAATCCTTTCGAGTGAAGCCAATGGAAATCTCAAAAGTTCAGTCAATTTCTTCAGTCACAGAGAAGAAGATCTACTATTCTCTGAGGCATTTGTTCTGACTGAGGAGTTAGGAATTCGCCAGTGTGGATTGCCTACAAGTGAGGAACATGGTAGCCCTAAGGAATTTGATACTCAAATATCTGACCATTGCTGTGCTACGTGCCAGCTGTCGCAAAATATCTACCCACCTAATGGTCATATCATTGAAGGGCCTTTATGTCTTATAAGTCGGGCTGCTTCCTAGGCAATAAGTAGCCACCCCCTACAACCACAAGTTGGTTGGCTGCTCCGAGAGAAACTGACACTTGTCATTGAGAGCATCCCATCCTCCGAGGACTTTGAGCGAAAATCATCAAGTCAGGAAAACCCAAACCCAAACACCTACAAACCCAAAGTGATTGAGCATCACTGAAGAGATTGTTCCTCTGTGGAACCGACGCTTGTTACCTTGGAGGGCTGTGCATCCTCCAAATGGTTAGGCATCATGGTCTAGAGCATCCAAGAGGAAACTGTGGATCGCCGAGTGACCGAGTCTGTGAAGGTCTGGAAGTCACATGAAGACTTACCACGACTGATTGGACGAGGTCTGTGTGATCTTTGCTCAAGGAGAATACGGTGAGGACTGTGTGTCCGGGACCGTGTGTCCTTAGGTTTAAATACCTAGCCGCTCCAACCAGATGTACAACTGTCACAGTAGTTGGAACTGGTCTACCAAATCGTCGTCTTCACGAAGCTACTGGTTCTATTTCCTCAACCCTTTCATTTCATCATTCGTGTGTTGATGAACTTGATCATTAATGTTTGAAAACTTTGACTAAAGGCTTTCTCAATTTCCTCAATCCTAATTCTTCAGTCACTTTGTCTTCAGCCTGCTTATCCTGTTCATATGCTTCTTGTACTCCGTGCTTGTTTTTATTTCATCATGATGACTGTGTTATTACTCTGTTACACTTGCATATGAGTACTTATTCCGCTGCTAGTTATTCATGACTTAGGAAATTCATCACCTTGAATTTCCTCAGTGACGAATTTGTAATAATCGCCTATTCACCCCCTCTAGTCGATATAACGCACTTTCAATTGGTATGAGAGCAAGGTACTCCCTTGTTCTGTGTGATTTTGGTTTAACCACTTGGAGTTTTAGTTATGTCGACCGCAGGAATGAAGAAAGTGACATGCCCCATCTTTGACGGTCATGATTATCCCAAGTGGAAGGTCAGTATGAGGAAGCACCTCATGGCGATGAAAAATGAGCTATGGACCATCACTGAGATTGGTGTTACTGATCTTTCCAAGATGGCGGAGGCTGATGATATTCGCAAGTACACTCGACTTGACATGATGGCGAAGGACATCATCTGCTCCTGCTTATCCCGGAATTAGTTCAGGAACATTATGCATCTCTACCATGCAAAGCTTATCTAGGATCGACTCTCTGACGTCTATGAAGGTCATCGAACTCGTCATGATCCCTGGTTTGAGGAGTTCAAGGAATCACTCAAAACGATGAATTTCGATCCTAAACCATCATCCTCTGCACCATGCCTCATGGCAAAAGGTGCCAAGGTAACCGAATGTTACTCATTTGAGTCTAGTGATGATGAATCTGGTGATGAATTTGGACCAAACTAGACCAAGCTTGCTTCTATTGCCACTAAACAACAAAAAACTTTGGAGAAGGTTCAAAACATGCTAGATGAAAGCGGCGATATGTTGGGTGAAGAAATGGATCAAACTCAAACTTTCACTGAAAATCTTCAAAGACTTCAGTCTAAGTTTGACAACCTTCAAAGTCATCATAATACTCTTTTAGCTGATCATGAGAAACTTTTTGTTGAATTTCTTCAAAGAAAGCAAGATCTTGAGAAGCTAGGGTGAGTTACGAAGATCTTCAGAAGGAACGTGATTCATTGATTGCTCAACAGATCAGTTTCACTCAGGTTGAATTCATTCCACCATGTTTGAAATGCATTGAACGTGAATCTACTAATTCTTCACCTGAAAGTTCAAATGCTTTTATTGCTGCAATGTAACGCCCCGACACTGACGCTCCAGACGGCTTCCATGTTTTTCATTGCTGTCATGTGTTTCGTTTGTTTGTTGCTTTCATCATGTCATCTTTTGCATTGCCATCATGTCATTTAATTTTGTAAAACTCAACTAAATAAATTGCATGGATCTCGGGTCCATTTAAACCCAGGGAATTCACATGGTGATTCTCTTTATAACATATCCTCCCAATATTACGGAGCTATAATAACTATTTCATTATTTTGGAATTCACCATAACACACTTGCAAAAATCCCAATACCTTTGTTATCACAACTCTTGGCCTCCAAATTTGCCATATATCCTTTCTTCGTTCTCCGGAGCTCCACCTAAATTCTCAACATTTTTGGGCACTTCGAAAACCTGTCCTAGTTCAAACCTTTTGAATTAAATTCAAAGGATTTTGAATTTAATTTTTCAATCATGACCTTTTGTATTTTCTCAGAACAAGCATAATTTTGTGAGTCCGGGAAAATAATCCCATGACCAAACTATTTAACTTCTCCTTCACTCATTTTTCTTTCTTTGCATTTGTTTTTCTGCTATGAAAAACAAGAGAAGAGAGGAGAGAGGAGCCAGCCCAGCCGGCCTCTTAGGCCTGACCGACTAGGCCTCCCTTGGCCCAACTCCCCTTCTCTGTTTTTTCCTTTCTTTGCACTTTAGCCCCCAATCAGGTGAGCCCGTTTGGCCATCCCATCTCTCTCTCGATCCCCTGCCTAACCCTAGCTGCACCCTACTCGTTCCCCATCTCCCTCGATTCCTTCCTCCACCGCTGCTCCTTTCCTTCGGCCGCCTCTAGCGCCGCACGCGCATGCAGCCACCATCTCCTCTCGATCTGTCTCCCTCACACACTCCCTCGTTCCCCTACTTGCGCCTGCCGCCTGATGCCTGATGTGCCTCGATCGCCGGTCGCCAAAGACCTCAAGCCCGGGGGCCTCGCCGACCACCATCGCCTTCGGGTGCTGCACCGGAGTTCCACCTCGTCGGAGCAGCCCAGCGGACCAGGACGCCCCTGCCGCACCTCTCCTTTCTTCCCCTGTTTCCCTTTCTCTTTGACTCTCTCTCCCAACTCAAATCGCTCCCTCTCTCGTCTTTGTAACAAGAAGCCCCAAGGAGCCACCCTCGTCCCTGACACCGGCAAGCTCGCTGTTGTCCTTGTGCTGCAACGCTGCCGCGCCCACCTCTGCAAACCTACCTCGTCGGACCCCTACCCCGGCTCCATCTCCACGCCAAGACCGTCCGCCTCTCCTCATGGCGAAGCTCCTCCTGCAACTCTGCATCGCTTGTGCCTCCCCTTCCTAAACTGACCTCGAGCCATTTCTCTTCTACGCCCCGTGGTCAGTTGGGCAGTCCACCTTCACCTCCATGCTTCGGTCACAAACCTCCAAGATCACCACCGCCCGTGCACGCCTCTGGATTCGTCCAAGTCTGACGATGCTTTTGTACAACTACGCTGCAGAGACCAAGACCGGCAAGTCCACACGGGAGCCCGAACGACTACTTCCACGTTGATGGAGTACAAGTACCCTCGACGTGTTTTTCACCAAGTACCGCAACACCCAGATCCCTCGGATAAGTTAAGTTCATCTACGAAAACGTGTATGACCGTCGTCGAAACTGCAAAGTACCTCTATGCACGGATATTGCCAAGTACCACGATACCGATGACATCCACTACTACTGTCGCCGAGGGTTTCGTCAAGTTCAACTACATTGGCTACGAACGGTGACGACCCCGAACATCTATGGAAGTGTACGACTACCGTTGCCTAAAGAACTATGGATCTGACAAGACCAAGTGTACAACTACCGTCGACCATGGATTCGTCAAGTTCCTATCCGAAACGAACATGGCTCGCACTATGCTTGATGAATACAAGACGCCTCCTCGCTTCTTCCCTGAGGCAATTGATACTACATGCCACATCATCACTACTGCAGGATGCTGCTAACGCGACACTACGATCAGAGACAATTCGACGAAATTGTGTGCGATGCAATAATCGCAAACGATGGTGTAAAAAACCCGTGAAAAAAGGTGCAAAACATTTGCGATGACGGATGCATCAAACACAGTTCAGATTTTAGTCGCGTGTGCGATGCAGGGCATATGGTTCAGTTCAATTAACTATTTGCGATGAGGAGGAACAAAAGAAATGGGTAGCCAGATGAAGGTGTGTGTGATATATAGCATATGGTTCACTTGGATGAACTATTTGTGATTAGGCAACACAAAAGAAACGGTCAGCCAGATCAAGGTGTGTGCGATATACGGCATGCGGTTCAGTCGGATGAACTGTTTGTGTTGAGACAAGAGAACAAAAACGGTTCAATTTAACAAGATGTGTGTGATACGCGGCAAATAGGTCTGTAAATAAAAATGTGTGCGAAGACTGATAATAACACAGACGGTTGCTGCTAATATGACGTGTGTGTTGTGTGATGGGATTTCATACAGAACAATAACATATACATACACACACTTATAAGGACATGGTTGCATAATCAAATTAAACATCCACTTACATAGGTGGCTACTACAACCATGGCATTTGCACACACCAAAGTAAACTATTACATGCATAATTACATAGGTGGCTACTACACACATGACATTTCCACACACCAATAATGTAAACTATATATTACATTCATGATTAACTAGCATAAACGATCATGTGATCATCATCTACTTCTTGTGACGCTTGCTCTGCTTGTGGCTTGATCTGGGCTCGTCGATTTGGGTAACGAGGCACTTCCTCATGTCAACGATTTGACTGTGCATCTCATAATTTTTTAAAGAAATAAGAGGCAATGGATATCCTTTCGTCCCCAAATGTCAATCTTTCCAGTTTGACAAATGGCAACTTACACCCAATATGACAGATGCAAATCTTACCAAATTGTTTGTACGTGGTTGCACACGGGTCATCCAAAACAACCGTTTGCGTTGAAGGGATGCACAAATCCCGTGCTGCGAATTTTCCCTTGATTTAAGGAGGAAGACCATAGCTCTCACTTTGCATATGGGTGTTCTATCTAAAACGTTTGCGATCAAGAGCTGCAGAAATCCTTCTCGGCGCATTTTCTCTTTGCTTCCTAGGGAAGTTGTCGGTTTGCATACGGGTGTTCTAACTAAAATGTTTGCGATCAAGAGCTGCACAAATCCTGCTAGGCACATTTTCCCTTGGCTTCCTGGGGATGTTGTCGGTTTTGCATACGGGTGTTCTAACTAAAATGTTTGTGAAGAGTGTTTTATATTTAAAAACGTATTAAACTATGGCTTGGGTGCCATTAATGGAGAGGATGTGAGCAAGGCGGGCGGCCATGGAAGTCAAAGGGCTCGCTTCCCAATGAGCCTCCGCCGTACATCTCGCATGCTTCCCGATGAGCCTCCGCATTGGAGTACAGCTCGCACGCCTCCCGTTCAGTCAAGCACTCAAGCACCTGTCCGCATGCACCTCCTAGCAATTAAAAGAGTGAGGCGTGGCATCACGTGAATGGTTAACAAAACACACAAAATTTAAATTATACAAAACATTTGAGATGTTACAGTGACAGCTATTTGTTTCAAAATGCCTTTGTTGGCTGTTATTCGAGTGCGCCTTCTCTCAAAATGGACATGAAAAATACCACAGCATGCCGGGTGCCATTCCATTATAGCATGCCAAGTTTCATGAATTTCAGACGAGTTTTGGATTTACTGGAATTTAAAAAGAAAGTATTGATACGTCTCCAATGTATCTATATTTTTTGATTGCTCCATGCTATTATATTATCTATTTTGGATGTTAATGGGTTTTATTTTACACTTTTATATCATTTTTGGGACTAACCTACTAACCGGAGGCCTAGCCCAAATTGTTGTTTTTTTGCCTATTTTAGAGTTTCGCCAAAAAGGAATATCAAACAGAGTCCAAATGGAATGAAACCCTCGGGAACGTCATTTTCTCAACAAACATGATGCAGGAGAATTGGAGTGGGCGTCAAGAAACAATCGAGGCCACGAGGCAGGGGGTGTGCCCTCCACCCTCGTGGGCCCCTCGTTGCTCCACCGATGTACTTCTTCCTCCTATATATATCCACGTACCCCCAAACATCTAGGAGCACCACGAAAACCTAATTCCACTGCCGCAACCTTCTGCACCCGAGAGATCCCATCTTGGGGCCTTTTCCGGAGCTCCGCCGGAGGGGCATTGATCACGGAGGGCCTCTACATCAACTCCATGGCCTCTCCGATGATGTGTGAGTAGTTTATTTCAGACCTTCGGGTCCATAGTTATTAGCTAGATGGCTTCTTCTCTCTCTTTGGATCTCAATAAAAAGTTCTCCTCGATTCTCTTGGAGATCTATTCGATGTAATCTTCTTTTTGCGGTGTGTTTGTCGAGATCCGATGAATTGTGGGTTAATGATCTAGATTATCTATGAACAATATTTGAATATTCTCTGAATTCTTTTATGTATGATTGGTTTATCTTTGCAAGTCTCTTCAAATTATCAGTTTGGTTTGGCCTACTAGTTTGATCTTTCTTGCAATGGGAAAAGTGCTTAGCTTTGGGTTCAATCTTGCGGTGCTCGATCCCAGTGACAGAAAGGGAAATGACATGTATTGTATTGTTGCCATCGAGGATAAAAAGATGGGGTTTATATCTTATTGCATGAGTTTATCCCTCTGCATCATGTCATCTTACTTAAAGCATTACTCTGTTCTCATGAACTTAATACTCTAGATGCATGCTAGATAGCAGTCGATGTGTGGAGTAATAGTAGTAGATGCAGAATCGTTTCAGTCTACTTGTCACGGACGTGATGCCTATATACATGATCATACCTAGATATTCTTATAACTATGCTCAATTCTATCAATTGCTCGACAATAATTCGTTTACCCAGTGTAATACTTATGCTCTTGAGAGAAGCCACTAGTGGAACCTATGGCTCCCGGGTCTATCTTCCATCATATTAATCTTCCAATACTTAGATATTTATATTACCGTTTATTTTACTTTGCATCTTTATTTATCTTTATCATAAAAATACCAAAAATCTTATCTTATCATATCTATCAGATCTCACTCTTGTAAGTGACCGTGAAGGGATTGGCAACCCCTTTATCGCGTTGGTTGCGAGGTTCTTATTTGTTTGTGTAGGTGCGTGGGACTGGAGCACCATCTCCTACTGGATTGATACCTTGGTTCTCAAAAACTAAGGAAAATACTTACACTACTTTACTGCATCACCCTTTCCTCTTCAAGGGAAAACCAACGCAGTGCTCTAGAGGTAGCAAGAAGGATTTCTGGCGCCGTTGCCGGGGAGATTCGCGCCAAGTCATGTCAAGATTTGACTCCCGACAATGAGCTATTTCTGGCACCGTTGCCGGAGAGTCTACGCACAAGTCAAGACATACCAAGTACCCATCACAAACTCTTATCCCTCGCATTACATTATTTGCCATTTGCCTCTCGTTTTCCTCGCCCCCACTTCACCCTTGTCGTTTTATTCGCCCTCTTTTTCCATTCCCCTTCTCTTTTTTTTCTATTTGCCTTTTTTGCCTGTTTCTTGTTTGCTTGTGTGTTGGATTGCTCGCTTGTCATGATGGCTCAAGATAATACTAAATTGTGTGACTTCGCCAATACCAACAATAATGATTTTATTAGCACCCCGATTGCTCCTCTTACCGATGCTAAATCTTGTGAAATTAATACTGCTTTGCTGAATCTTGTCATGAAAGATCTGTTTTTTGGCCTTCCTAGTGAAGATTCCGCTACCCATATAAACAACTTTGTTGATTTGTGTGATATGAAAAATAAGAAAGATGTGGATAATGATATTGTTAAACTTAAGCTATTTCCATTTTCGCTTAGAGATCGTGCTAAAGCTTGGTTTTCGTCTTTGCCTAAAAATAGTATTGATTCCTGGAATAAGTGCAAAGATGCTTTTATCTCTAAGTATTTTCCTTCTACTAGGATCATCTCTCTTAGAAACGATATTATGAATTTTAAGCAACTTGATCATGAACATGTTGCACAATCTTGGGAGAGGATGAAATTAATGATAGGTAATTACCCTACACATGGTTTGAATTTATGGATGATTATACAGAATTTTTATGCTGGATTGAATTTTTCTTCTAGAAATCTTTTAGATTCGGCCGCGGGAGGCACTTTTATGGATATCACTTTAGGAGAAGCTACCAAAAATCCTAGATAATATTATGGTTAATTATTCTCAATGGCACACTGAAATATCTACTAGTAAAAAGGTGCATGCAATTGAAGAGATTAATGTTTTGAGTGGAAAGATGGATTAACTTATGAAATAGTTTGCTAATAAGAGTGTTTACTCTGATCCTAATGATGTGCCTCTGTCTACCTTGATTGAGAATAATAATGAATCTATGGATGTGAATTTTGATGGTAGGAACAATTTTGGTAACAACGCGTATAGAGGTAATTTTAATTCTAGGCCGTTTCCTAGTAATTCCTCTAATAATTATGGTAATTCCCACAACAATTCTTATGGAAATTTTAATAAGATGCTCTCTAAATTTGTGACTAGTGTTAAATATTTTATTACTTTGCAAAAGAGTTCCAATGCTTTTATTGAAGAAAAATTGCTTAAGATGGATGAATTGGCTAGGAACATTGATAGAATTTCTCTTGATGTGGATTCTTTGAAACTTAGATCTATTCCACCTAAGCATGATATCAATGAGTCTCTGAAAGCCATGAGAATTTCCATTGATGAGTGCAAAGAAAGAACCGCTAGGATGCATGCTAAGAAAGATTGCTTTGTGAAAGCCTGTTTGAAAGTGCGTTATATCGACTAGAGGGGGGTGAATAGGCGATTTTTATGTAAGTCTTCAGAACATAGAAGTTTTGAAGACAAACGATAAAATTAAACCTATTACCATGCAGCGGAAAGTGGACTACACTAGGCAAACCATAGTCAAGTATTCAATGAAGTGAAAGCAGAAAGACTAATAGCAGCTAGGTAGTAAGGATCAGGTAGGAAGATATTGTGAAGCCAAACAGAACACGCAGTCACTCAGTGAAGACAAATGATAGTGCAAACATACAATGACTTCACAAGGAGTAACAGTAAGTAAAGGGAAGTGAAGATCAAACTAGTGACTCATTGAAGACAATGATTTGTTGGACCAGTTCCAGTTGCTGTGACAACTGTACGTATGGTTGGAGCGGCTAGGTATTTAAACCTTAGGACACACAGTCCCGGACACCCAGTCCTGAACACGCAGCTCAGGACACCCAGTCCTCACTGTATTCTCCTTGAGCTAAGGTCACATAGACCTCGCCCAATCACTGTGGTAAGTCTTCAAGGTAGACTCCCAAACCTTCACAAACTTCGTTCACCGGAAATCCACAATGTCTCTTGGATGCTCAGAACGCGACGCCTAGCCGACTGGAGGATGCACAGTCCTCAAGTGTAATAAGTCTTCAGATCACACAGACAAGAAGACTTAAGTGATGCCCAATTCTCTCTGGCTCTGGTGGTTAGGGCTTTATCCTCGGAAGGAATTCTCTCTCAAAGGCTTCGAGGTGGGTTGCTCTCGAACGACAAAAGCCGTACTTTCAATCTGAGCAGCCGGCCGTTTATGGTTGTAGGGGGTGGGCTATTTATAGCCACTTGGCAACCCAACCTGATTTGTCCGAAATGACCCTGGGTTACTAAGGAACTGACAAGTGTTCCAACGGTCAGATTTCAAACTCACACGGCAACTTTACTTGGGCTACAAGCAAAGCTGACTTGTCTGACTCTGGACAAGATTCGCTCTCATAGTCTTCACTCGAAGACATAGGTTATTGGTTTAGGCGTCACTTCAGTCATTTTGACTGGTTCTCTTGGACCCCACTTAACAGTACGGTGGTTCCTATGACTCAACACAAAAGAAAAAGAACTACGAAAGATCTAAGTCTTCGAGCTCCATTGGCTTCATATAGTGTCTTCTCTTGTCATAGTCTTCAATGTGAATATCTTCATATACCACCTTTGACTTCAATGTCTTCATACATTTTTAGGGGTCATCTCTTGTAGTAAAACTGAATCAATGAGGGACTTCTACCTGTGTTATCCTGCAATTCTCACAAACACATTAGTCCCTCAACTAGGTTTGTCGTCAATACTCCAAAACCAACTAGGGGTGGCACTAGATGCACTTACAATCTCCCCCTTTTTGGTGATTGATGACAAACTAGTTGAAGTTTTCAACGGGGAATATAATCTGTGAAATTGTACAGGATAAGGAATTGTCTTCATAAGTTGCAAGGGCTCCCCCTGAAGATGTGCATATAAGTTAATTTGCTTTTGGAATGCAAATGCACATGGCAGGTTGTACTTGTGGAGATCCACTTCAACTTATGATGACAATCCACTATGCATGTGAAAGTATATGAAGATAATGACATGCATAATGGAAAATGGACGTCTACAGAATGAGCTAAGTGCGGAATTTATCGTCGCACATGTGGAATTTATCTTCGCAAAACAAGGTGGCAAATAAGTAGCAGACGACCATCTAGTTTAAGTGTTACAACTCATAAGAACCAAATGTAGCAAAAACGAGAGTTGTAAGCACGAAGCAAAATATAAAGCACCCGTCCATATGGACCCTCTTGAAGACTATCAATCTCATATGCTTCTCCCCCTTTTGTCAGTAATGACCAAAAAGGTTTGAAGACATAGATCCTCTACTCGTTCCCATGAGGAGTAGGTGAAGTAGCAGGGTTGTTGGTGTTGTTTGGCGGTGCAGAAGAGCTTGGAGGTGCTGAAGGAGGTGGCGGTGAAGTAGCATCGTCTTCTTCCTCAATAATTCTGGCAGTCACTGTGGCAGCAGAGGAAGAGAACTCAGAGTCTTCAAGGGATGGAGTTCCTAGCAGCACAGCCCTTCGAGGAGGTGTGGAGTCAAACTTGAATCTCTTAGTGAAGCCATCCTCTTGAAGATCAGCTTCAGAACACATCATCGTGAGCCCTTTCCATGTGGGGCGACAGGTTTCATGGGCAACGAAAGCATTCTTGGTGGCAAGATTTCGAGTGCGATTAACATCCACCAAGAGGCTTTTCATCTGACGCTTCAGCTAGTCATGATGCCTATCCTGTTTCTGATGTAGAGCCACAAGAAGCTCTCGGTCGTTGAGAACACGAGTGTGCTTCTTGGGTCTTGGAGCAGTGGCACTGTCAGTGGCTTCAGTGGAAGCAGGGTGTGGTGCACGTGTAGAGCCAGCCAAAGGATACACCTGAGAAACTGCTTCAACGCCTTCAACGTTCTGAGTAAAACTCTGATGTTCTGCATTTTGAAGACTTAGAGGTTGCTTGGCAGGCTCAGAATATATGGCTTCAGTAGACATGTCCACGTCAGGCAAGAAGATCCGATGGTTGCGGGCTGAGGGCTGATACGAGATGGCGGAGTGTAGCTTGATAAGCCGCATGACCCAAGGGGCGTAGAACTTCAAACCAAACAGATCAATGCCTGATGCAGCAAGTTGGCGTGTGAAGAAGTCCTGTGCATTGAAGCATTTTCCATGAAGTATATAGAAGACCAAAGTCTTCATTGCACCCTGAAGCTTGGCATTTGGAGAGTGCCCTTTGATAGGCCAGAGAGTTCGCCTGATGATGTGATAGATGGTTCTTGGCAGGTACTCAAGGTCTTCAACGAAGAACTCTGTGGGATAAGCAGCATCTTTGGGCAATGGCTTCATCATGCTGAGCATCTGACTCATATCTGGTTCTGGCCGCTGAAAGATGCTCTCAATAGCTTCAGCATGCAGCTGACAGCCTTGCTTGAAGAGATCGCCAGGAGTGGGCAAGCCAGTGAGCTCAATGATGTCAAATGCATTGGCTTCGTGATGAACGGTGCCAGTCATCCACTCCAGGACCCAAGTCTTCGGATCTCTGATGTACCCTCTGATGTGAAGTGTGGCATAGAATTGAAGCAGCAGTCCAATGCTCTTCGTCATTAATGAACTGCAGCAGTCCAACTTCCTTGAAGCAAGCTAAAGCTTCTTCTAGACAGGGCAGACCAGCTATAGCTTCAACGTCAAGGCGCTTGTGTGGGAAGATGCGACCTTGGTTGTAAAGAATGCAAGAGTAATAGCTTCGCTGAGGATAGCTCCAGAACCGATCAGATGATATCCTTTCCCTTGAGTAGGGGTTCCTGGAGCTATTGAAGAACGTGTTGTCTGCCCTGAAGCCATTGATGTTGAAGGAGCCAAGTGCTGATGCAGGACCTGGAAACCTTGGCAGTCTTGGGATTGGCTTCTGGACCTGAGGCCTGTGCTCAACATGATAGTCGAATTGGGGACCGGCAGCAGACTCAGGAACAGAAGTGGCGGGATCAGTGGCTTCGCTGTCTTCTGAAGCTTTTGCTGGGGAGGGCTCCACATTAGCTTCATTGGTGATTGTGACAGCCTCACGATTTTCATCCTCCACTTGACTAGCTGGAGGGTCGGTCACAAGCACATTCTCCTGGAGAACTGCTTCTTGGTGGGACAGGGGAGTGGGATCTTGTGGGACTCCTTCTTCTGCGGCTGATGCAGCCGGAATGTCTTCAGCAGATACTTGAGGCCTTGGACCTTTGCGAAGCCTGCGGAACGCAGACGACACCTGTTGAGTTGTAGTGGGCTAGGCCTCATAGTCTTCTTCCTCTTGTGGGCGATCCGCCCATGAAGCATCCTATGCAATTGGCGTCAGTGGATGACCAATGCTGATGAGTTCGCTGTTTTCATGCTGAGGAAGGACTGCAGCATCTTCTACATTGTTATGTTGACCAATGTCTTCAGCAGCCATGGGATCAGCTTCTCGAATGTCTTCAGCTTCATGAGCCTCTGTGGAAGCAGGCTCATGAATTGTCAGTTGTCGTTCAGCTTCAGGATAGACCATAAAAATGGGTCCAACTATCAAGGGCTCTGTGGAAGCAGCCCGAGCTTTCTTGGTCTTCCTCTTCTTCTTGGAGGGGGCAGTAGGAGAGGCTTCAGAGTGTTTCCTCTTCCTGGCTTCAGCCTCAGCAGTCCTGTTCTTCTTGAGCTCTGAAGCTGTTGACCGGCTTTTTGGCTTCGAGCCAGTCAGTCTAGTTGGGAAGACAATCGGAACTGCTTCTTGCCTTGGTGCATCAGGTTCAGCCGTAGCAGGCTTCTTCTTCTTCTTTGCGGCCATCCTGGGGTCGATGCCAGGACGCCCAAGTGCCTTGCGCTTCTCAGCCTCATTATAGGCTTGCACACATTTGTCAGCCAGAGTCTTCATGCGCTCACACGAACCCAGAGCTTCTGCACGCTTCTTCACAAAGGCTTCCTTGAGCTCGTGCATCATTGTTTTGAAGTTCTTCACTTCTTGCACGCTGAGCTTGGCCATATGCTTCTTGATTTGAGCCTTTTCATAGTCAATCTTCTGCTTCAGTTCAACAATGCGCTTGGCAATAGCAAGTTCTGAAGCAATGGCGCCTTGGAAGGCGACACTGAGGCCAATGGGTAGCTGCAGATCTTCAAAGCTGATGTTTGGCATGTCAAACCACTCGTCAATGAAGTTGTGGATGATGGTGACATCAAAGAGAGGCAGATCATTGAAGATTTCTGCTTCTTCTTTGCTCTTGTCGTCATTGCGCAGGATGGCAGTAGCTGTTAGCTCTTGGCCAGTGTGAGACAGAGGCATCTTGGCCTTCTGGGGCTTGGAGACGTGTGATAAGTCTTCAGACTGCACACTGTCTTCAGGAGGTGCATTTGCCAATGGCTTCGCCCTTGAGATTTTTGGTGAAGGGGCCGGCTTTGAAGCTTTTGGCTTCTTCAACTGCTTTGGGTTCGGCACTGCAGGCGCGTCATCAGACTCAGTGTCAGCTGCAGGCTCATTCGCTGCAGTCCCTTGAACCAAGATGTAGGTGAGAGGCCTTCAAGATTGGCGAAAGGACCGATGACATTGGTTCTGCATGTCGTGTGCCATCTGCCCTTGGAGATGAGGGACCAGGGTTGAAGTCTAAGCCAAAAGTCTTCTTGTTCTGCTTCGCTGAGTTCTGAGCAAACTGGAAGTTGCGCTTGAACAGATTGTCGTCACGACACCATAGTAGTGACAACGAGTGTGCATCAGCAGGCTGTGGTCCACGGACCATGCATGGATAGAAGCCTTGAGCAATGGCTTCATCTCTGGACCTGGGTAGAAGATTCTTGAATAGGATGTCTCCCCATGGTCTCTTGATGGTGTTTTTCTCAGCATACTCCCGGGTCACAAATCTGTATTTGAACCATTGTTCTGCCCAATATCTTCGAATCCATTGGATTCGGGTCTTGCGCTGACTGTAATCCTCTTCAGGATCTCTGGAGGTCTCACCATGACGCTTTCTGCCACCCTTCCTTGCTGCTTTCTCTGAAGCCATAAACTTTAACTTGAAAGGCTTCAAGACATTCAAAGGCTTCAAAGGTTTTCGTTTGCTGGACCAACAGGAACTGGCTTCGGGAGAATTTATGTGATGCTGTAAGAATTCTGCAAATGAATGCAGACTATGAGAACCAAAGGATTCTCCCACGGACATGTACCTGTGACAGCATTAAGGTGCGAGGGAAAGGGAAGAGGTCATATGCATTCTCAGAAGATTTTGAAGATAAATCAGTTTAGAAGACATTGACCTCATCGTGCGAAGACATTCACTCATAGATAAGAAGTTGGTTCCAGATTTGTACAAATCCACAGATCAGTACAAGTGAGGAATCTAACTACTTTGTGAAGCACAAGTGAATATACTAGGCATGTTATGAGATGCAGTATGAGAGAGATCTAGCTTCTGTGAACAGAAACTGCTTGTGGTAGAAAGTGACAAATCCATAGGATCAATGGTGCTGTAAAAAGAGGAAGTTTTATTTACCACACTAAGAACTGCTAGACGGAGTGTAAGATGAGGCCGAGCAGTTTGATCTTCCGTGCCCTAACTTGGTGACGGAGGACACCTACGGCGACGGCGGAGAGGACGATGTCCGCGGTCGGCATGAAGACGGCATCGGAGAGGTTGCGGCAACGAAGCGCTTCGTCGCCGGCGTCGTCGAGGGCTAGCGGTGGCGCTAGGGTTCGTGCGAGGGTGGAAGAAGAGATAATGACCGCAGTGAGTGTGTATTTATAGGTACAGGGGCAGCACTGTGCTATTACACAGGTGCCCCTGGCGATTCTCATCTGAGGAACACGTGGCCATTATGCGGAATTTTGGGGTTTGTTCCACGTCCCACGCACGCCTGGATTATCGGGTGGTCGTTCCTACTTCTCCGGATTTCATGTGGAGGAATGAGCATTGAAAACAGACTTAATGGTTGTCTCTGTATCTACTGCTGACAAGGACGCAGAGAAGACATTCGACAGTTTCAGTAGAATGCATATGACTTGGGGAGATAGAGTTTGAGATAGAAAGCATAGAGAGGTTAGGGTCCGATCACATTCACTTAGTTCAAAAGATTCAACACGAAGACATAGCTATAAGTGAATGCTGTAGAGGACAGAACACTAGTATATATATATATATAATCAACATAGTGAAGATAATCATGAAAATATGTTGAGATCGAAGCCAAACCAAATTTGAAGACATTGCAAGGTAACGCCATGAGTGAAACACTTCAAAATAGAACGTTTGGTGGTGGCGTTACCCACCGTATAGGAAGTATTAGACCCAGACACGGCGCACAATTATCGTGGCGCTCCGAAGTCAAATTCCACATTAATGTATTCACACTTAGAATGTATGTCTTCATTGATTGAAGATATACTTTACTTCGTCTGTTGCACATCTAAGTCATCAATATGCATAAGGGTTAGGATGTGTGCCTGATCACAGGACATTTGAGGATTCCAGGATATTTAGCTCACACCGTAACTTGCAAAACCTCTTCTCATCCAAGGGCTTGGTGAAGATATCTGCCAATTGCTCTTCAGTGTTGACGTGTATGATATCAATGTCTTCCTTCACAACATGATCTCTGAGAAAGTGATGACGAATTTCAATGTGCTTTGTCTTCGAGTGCTGAACTGGGTTGTTGGCAATCTTGATGGCGCTTTCGTTGTCGCAGTAAAGTGGCACTTGCTTCAGATGAATTCCATAGTCCTTGAGTGTTTGCTTCATCCACAGAAGCTGAGCGCAGCAAGATCCAGCAGCAATGTATTCAGATTCAGCAGTGGAGAGAGATACACAGTTCTGCTTCTTTGAAGACCAACATACAAGTGATCGTCCCAGAAAGTGACATGTGCCTGATGTAGACTTGCGATCAACTTTGTCACCAGCATAATCAGCATCCGAGAATCCAACCATATCAAACTCTGAGCCCTTTGGATACCATAATCCTAGAGTTGGGGTGTGAGCCAAATATCGAAGAATTCGCTTCACAGCTAAGTGATGCGACTCCTTTGGTGCCGCTTGAAATCGAGCACACATGCAAACACTAAGCATAATATCTGGCCTAGATGCACATAGATAAACTAAAGAACCAATCATGGAGCGGTATACCTTTTGATCGAACTCTTCACCATTGTCGTCAGGACCCAGATGATGTTTGGCTGGCATTGGTGTTGTGAAGCCTTTGCAGTCTTGCATACCGAACTTCTTCAGGCAATCTTAAGATACTTCTCTTGAGATATGAAGATGCCATTGCATTGTTGTCGTATTTGAAGACCGAGGAAGAACTTCAGCTCCCCCATCATGGACATGTGATATTGCTCTTGCATCATATATCCAAACTCTTCACTGTACATCTGATTGGTGTAGCCGAAGATAATGTCATCCACATATATTTGGCACACAAACAGTTCACCATCATATGTCTTCGTGAAAAGAGTGGGATCTAGGGAACTAGGTATGAAGCCTTTGCTCTTCAGGAAGTGTTTGAGTGTGTCATACCAGGCCCGAGGGGCTTGTTTGAGGCCATACAGTGCCTTGTTGAGCTTGTATACCATGTCAGGATGTTTTGGATTTTCAAAGCCAGGCGGTTGTGCAACATACACTTCTTCTTCAATCTTGCCATTGAGAAAGGCACTCTTCACATCCATTTGATATAGAAGTATTTTATGATGATTTGCATAGGCTAGCAGTATGCGTATGGCTTCAAGTCTAGCCACAGGAGCAAATGTTTCATCGAAGTCAATGCCTTCCACTTGAGTATATCCTTGAGCAACGAGACGAGCTTTGTTTCTGACAACTTGACCATGCTCATCTTGCTTGTTGCGGTATATCCATTTGGTGCCTATTATATTGTGCTTCCGTGGATCAGGACGCTTAACCAGTTCCCATACATTATTCAGCTCAAACTATTGAAGCTCTTCGTGCATAGCTTGAATCCATTCAGGTTCCATGAAGGCTTCTTCAACTTTCTTGGGTTCTGTCATTGAGACGAATGCGAAGTGCCCACAGAAATTTGCTAGCTGAGTTGCCCTTGAACGAGTGAGTGGACCAGGTGCATTGATGCTATCAATTATTCTTTCAATCTGCACTTCATTGGCAACGCGAGGATGTATAGGGCGAAGACTTTGCTCTTGCTATTCATTGTCGTTGTTGGAAGGAATGTCTTCAGGCTGAGCATTGTCTTCATGTTGATCAGGTGCTGAAATGATAAGTTCTTCTTCAGGATGAGCTCCAGAAGGTATAATTTCTCCAGTTCGCATTAGCTTGATTGATTCACTAGATGGAACTTCATCTAGCACATTTGGCAGCTGCTCTCTTTGTGAACCGTTGGTCTCATCGAACCACACATCCACTGTTTCAACCACTTTGTAATGAAAGAGATTGAAGACCCTGTAGGAGTGCGAATCCTTTCCATATCCAAGCATAAAACCCTCATGTGCTTTTGGTGCAAATTTTGAGGTGTGATGTGGGTCCTTGATCCAGCACCTTGCACCAAATACTCTGAAGTAACTGACATTTGGCTTCTTGCCAGTAAGGAGGTCATAAGATGTCTTCTTCAGTAGCTTGTGAAGATAAACACGATTGATTGTATGGCATGCAGTATCAATGGCTTCGGGCCAGAATTTTCTTGGGGTCTTGTATTCATCTAGCATCGTTTTGGCCATCTCAATTAGTGTTCTGTTCTTGCGTTCGATGACGCCATTCTGCTGTGGCGTGTACGGGGCTGACAATTCATGTGTGATGCCCAAGGTATCAAGATATGTATCAAGGCCAGTGTTCTTGAATTCAGTGCCATTGTCACTTCTGATGTGCTTTATCTTGGCGCCAAAATTGTTCATAGCTCGATTGGCGAAGCGTCTGAAGACATCCTGCACTTCAGTCTTGTAAAGGATTATGTCCACCCAAGTATATCTAGAATAATCATCAACAATAACGAAGCCATAGAGGCAAGCAGTAGTAGTTAGAGTTGAGTAATGAGTGGGACCGAAAAGATCCATGTGAAGTAGTTCGAAGGGTCGAGTAGTGGTCATGATTGTCTTCAAGGGATGTTTGGCCCTCGTCATCTTCCCTGCTTCACAGGCACCGCATAAGTGGTCTTTCTTGAACTTGACGCCCTCGATGCCTATGACATGCTTCTTCTCCGCAAGGGTGTGGAGGTTCCTCATGCCAGTATGTCCAAGCCTCCGATGCAAGAGCCAGCATTCTGAAGCATTTGCTAAAAGACATACTACAAGTTGTGGCCCTGCTGAGAAGTCTACCACGTACAAATCATCTTTTCGATACCCTTCAAACACTAGAGACTTGTCAGATTCCATTAGTACAAGGCAACGATATTTTCCAAACATTACGATCATGTTCAAATCGCAAAGCATTGAGACAGACATTAAGTTGAAGCCAAGGGATTCAACAAGCATGACTTTATCCATGTGTTGATCCCTTGAGATTGCAACTCTACCTAGACCCAATACCTTACTTTTACGAGTGTCAGCAAATGTTATGTGGCTCTTGTCGGATGGACGTAAGGTTGAGTCCATAAGAAGACTTCTTTTGCCAGTCATGTGATTTGTACACCCACTGTCAATAATCCATTCTGAAGACCCTGGTGTCGTACCCTACAGTGCAGTTAGGGGGATAGGCTTCACCAAGAGCATTGTGAAGCAAAAACATTTGACAAACCAGTGGGTTATGAAAGCTTAGATCCAGGTTAGGACTAATAGGGAGAGTAGCAAGCGATTCAGGTATGAAGTACATAGTAAGACCATTTGGGCATTTGATCTTGCGCCCTACAAGATGTTTAAGGTCCCCAGCAATAGCGTCAGACGATTTTGGTTTTCTGCTGGAGACCTTTCCCTGCAAAAGAGAGTTAAGCTTTCTTAGCCACCAACATCAAGGGAGGCTTAGAAGCAATAAGTCTAAGTGCAGCATCTGAGAATTTTGGCTTTGAAGCCTTAGCAAACAGTCTTGCAGGCGGACAATAGTACTCATAAGAATAAGCAGAATAGTTCTTGGTCTTATGAACATGGCGGTTTGATGAACCGCTCTCATATTCATATGCCTGAGTATGGTTTCCCTGCAAAACATTTGCGTTAGTGCGACTCAGGTGAGTCCTCTGTCTGTATGAAGCCTTTGGACCGTATGAAGCCTTTGGTCTGAGGTTTGTCTTCTTCACGTGAGGTGTCATGATGACATTCACAGGAAGACTCTCCAGACACCTTTTCGGAACCCAGATCTTCTTCATAGGCGGTCCATTCCTGCAGTTAGTACCAATGTACCTGGCAAACACTTCACCATTCTGATTCTTAAACAGTATATAGTTTGCATCGAAGGATTCATCAATGATAATGGGGTTAGCACAAGTGAAGCCAGATAGATTGGATGGATCTGCTGAAGGTTCCTTTGCAGCAACCCACATGGTTTTGGGGTACTGCTCAAGTTTCCAGTAAGAGCCATCTGCATTCATTTTCCTTACGAACCCTACACCCTCTTTCCTAGGGTTTCGGTTCAGAATCTGCTTTTTCAGGACATCAGATAGCGTCTGATGCCCTTTAAGACTTTTGTACATCCCTGTTTCAAGCAATGTCTTCAACCTAGCATTCTCATCAGCAATAGCGGTGGTATCCTCAGCAGAGGGGTTAGTTACCACATCAACAGTTGAAGATATTGCAACAGCAGTAGCAGTAGAACATTCAGCAACAGAAGTAGCATTATCACGCTCAATGCATTTAAGACATGGTGGTTCAAATCCTTCCTGAGCGGGACTGATCTGTTTGGCGCGAAGTGACTCGTTTTCTGTTTGAAGATCTTCATGAACCGCTCTCAATTTCTCAAGATCTTGCTTCCTTTGAAGATAATCATAGGAAAGCTTTTCATGAGTTGTTGAGAGAGTTTCATGACGACTTTCAAGTTCCTGATACTTAACATGAAGATTTTTTATGTCTTCAATTAAGGATTCAGATCGACTCATTTCAGCACCTAACAGATCATCGCTTCTGTCTAACAGTTTTTGAATATGTTCCATAGCTTTCTGTTGTTCAGTTGCAATTTTAGCAAGTGTTTTGTAGCTAGGTTTTGAACCACAATCAGAGTCATCGTCGCTAGATGTTTGATAGTGAGTAGTGCGTGTGTTTACCTTGGCACCGCGTGCCA
Source organism: Triticum urartu (assembly GCF_056163025.1). NCBI lineage: Eukaryota > Viridiplantae > Streptophyta > Magnoliopsida > Poales > Poaceae > Triticum > Triticum urartu. The sequence goes on along the minus strand of NC_141874.1, from coordinate 361,482,931 downwards.
TGAAGCAGTAGGTAGAAGCGGAGTAGTCCTTGTCATTTGCATCGGTGTCGGTGATGAAGTCATTGTCTTCAGTGTTGAAGATGGACTTGGCAACATATGCTGTAGCCAGACTTGTGATGCCTGAGTCGGATTCCTCCTCAGACTCCACCTCCGCCTCCTTAGAAGCAGACTCCTCCTCTGAATCCATTTCCTTGCCAACAAACGGACGTGCCTTGCCAGATGAGCTCTTCTTGTGTGATGAAGACTTTGAGGAAGACTTCGAAGAAGACTTTGAGTATTTCTTCTTCTTCTTCTTGTCGTCAGAGTCATATTCCTTGCTCTTCTTCTTCTTTTTGTTCTCATTGTCCCACTGTGGACACTCAGAGATGAAGTGGCCAAGTTTCTTGCACTTGTGACATGTTTTGTTCTTGTAGTCATGAGCAGGAGCTTCATCATTCCTTGAACTTGATCGGGAAGACTTTCTGAAGCCTTTCTTCTTGGTGAATTTTTGGAACTTCTTGACAAGCATAGCAAGTTCCCTTCCAATGTCTTCAGGATCATCAGAACTGCTGTCAGATTCTTCTTCAGATGAGGAGACATCTTTTGCCTTCAAGGCACGAGTTCGCCCATAGTTTGGACCATAGATATCTCTTTTCTCCGAAATCTGAAACTCATGTGTGTTGAGCCTCTCAAGTATGTCAGACGGATCGAGTGTCTTGAAATCAGGACGTTCTTGAATCATCAGGGCCAGGATGTCAAACAAACTATCAAGTGATCTCAGCAGCATCTTGACGACTTCGTGTTTAGTAATCTCAGTGGCGCCGAGGGCTTGAAGCTCATTTGTGATGTCAGTGAGTCGGTCAAATGTGTGCTGGACATTCTCATTGTCATTTCGCTTGAAGCGGTTGAAGAGGTTGCGAAGGACACTAATTCTCTGATCTCTCTGGGTTGAGATGCCTTCATTGACCTTGGAGAGCCAGTCCCAGACCAGCTTAGATGTCTTCAAAGCACTCACACGGCCATACTGTCCTTTGGTCAGATGACCACAGATGATATTCTTCGCAGTAGAGTCCAGTTGAACGAATTTCTTGACATCAGCAGCAGTGACACCTTCTCCAGCCTTGGGAACACCGTTCTCGACGACATACCATAGGTCGACGTCAATGGCTTCAAGATGCATGCGCATCTTATTCTTCCAGTAGGGATATTCAGTTCCATCCAAGACGGGGCACGCAGTGGAGACTTTAATTATCCCTGCAGTCGACATAGCTAAAACTCCAGGTGGTTAAACCTAATCACACAGAACAAGGGAGCACCTTGCTCTGATACCAATTGAAAGTGCATTATATCGACTAGAGGGGGGGTGAATAGGTGATTTTTATGAAAGTCTTCAGAACATAGAAGTTTTGAACACAAACAATAAAATTAAACCTATTACCATGCAGCGGAAAGTGGACTACACTAGGCAAACCATAGTCAAGTATTCAATGAAGTGAAAGCACAAAGACTAATAGCAGCTAGGTAGTAAGGATCAGGTAGGAAGATATTGTGAAGCCAAACAGAACACGCAGTCACTCAGTGAAGACAAATGATAGTGCAAACATACAATGACTTCACAAGGAGTAACAGTAAGTAAAGGGAAGTGAAGATGAAACCAGTGACTCATTGAAGACAATGATTTGTTGGACCAGTTCCAGTTGCTGTGACAACTGTACATCTGGTTGGAGCGGCTAGGTATTAAACCTTAGGACACATAGTCCCGGACACCCAGTCCTGAACACGCAGCTCAGGACACCCAGTCCTCACCGTATTCTCCTTGAGCTAAGGTCACATAGACCTCACCCAATCACTCTGGTAAGTCTTCAAGGTAGACTCCCAAACCTTCACAGACTTTGTTCACCGGCAATCCACAATGTCTCTTGGATTCTCAGAACGCGACGCCTAACCGGCTGGAGGATGCACAGTCCTCAAGTGTAATAAGTCTTCAGATCACACAGACAAGAAGACTTAAGTGATGCCCAATTCTCTCTGGCTCTGGTGGTTAGGGCTTTATCCTCGCAAGGAATTCTCTCTCAAAGGCTTCGAGGTGGGTTGCTCTCATACGACAAAAGCCGTACTTTCAATCTGAGCAGCCGGCCGTTTATGGTTGTAGGGGGTGGGCTATTTATAGCCACTTGGCAACCCGACCTGATTTGTCCGAAATGACCCTAGGTCACTAAGGAACTGACACGTGTTCCAACGGTCAGATTTCAAACTCACACGACAACTTTACTTGGGCTACAAGCAAAGTTGACTTGTCCGACTCTGGACAAGATTCGCTCTCATAGTCTTCACTCGAAGACATAGGTTTTTGGTTTAGGCATCACTTCAGTCATTCTGACTGGTTCTCTTGGACCCCACTTAACAGTACGATGGTTCCTATGACTCAACACAAAAGAAAAAGAACTACGAAAGATCTAAGTCTTCGAGCTCCATTGGCTTCATATAGTGTCTTCTCTTGTCATAGTCTTCAATGTGAATATCTTCATATACCACCTTTGACTTCAATGTCTTCATACATTTTTAGGGGTCATCTCTGGTGGTAAAAACAAATCAATGAGGGACTTCTACCTGTGTTATCCTGCAATTCTCACAAACAAATTAGTCCCTCAACTAGGTTTGTCGTCAATACTCCAAAACCAACTAGGGGTGGCACTAGATGCACTTACAGTGTTCTTCTAATTTCTATGAAAATAAATATGAAGATCTAAAAGTTATTGATGTGTCTCCTATCAAATCTTTGTTTTGCAATATGAATCTTGATAATGATGGGACTGAAAATGAGCCACCTTTACCTAGAAGGCGTTCCAAAAATTCAGAGTTTTTAGATCTTGATGCAAAAATTGGTAAAAGTGGGATTGAAGAGGTCAAAAACTTTAGATATCAATGAACCCACTATTTTGGATTTCAAGGAATTTGATTATGATAATTGCTCTTTGATAGATTGTATTTCCTTGTTGCTATCCGTGCTAAATTCTCCTCATGCTTATAGTCAAAATAAAGCTTTTAACATATCGTTGATGCTTTGATGCAATCTTCTGAAGAAAAACTTGAGCTGGAAGTTTCTATCCCTAGAAAACTTTATGATGAGTGGGAATATACTTTTAAAATTAAAATTAAAGATCATGAATTCTATGCTTTGTGTGATTTGGGTGCTAGTGTTTCCATGATTCCGAAAACTTTATATGATTTGCTAGGATTCCGTGAATTTGATGATTGTTCTTTAAACTTGCACCTTGCAGATTCCACTATTAAGAAACCTATGGGAAGGATTAATGTTGTTCTTATTGTTGCAAATAGGAACTGTGTGCCCGTAGATTTCATTGTTCTTGACATAGATTGCAATCCTTCATGTCCTATTATTCTTGGTAGACCTTTCCTTAGAACGATTGGTGCAATTATTGATATGAAGGAAGGGAATATTAAATTCCAATTTCCATTAAGGAAAGGCATGGAACACTTCCCTAGAAAGAAAACTAAATTACCATATGAATCTATTATGAGAGCCACTTATGGATTTCCTATCAAAGATGGCAATACCTAGATATATCCTTGCTTTTATGCCTAGCTAGGGGCGTTAAACGATAGCGCTTGTTTGGAGGCAACCCAATTTTATTTTAGTTTTTTTGCTTTTTGCTCCTGTTTACTAATAAATAATTTATCTAGACTCTGTTTTTGTTGTGTTTTTTGTGTTTAATTAGTGTTTGTGCCAAGTAGAACCGTTCGGAAGACTTGGGGAAAGTCTTTTTGATCTTGCTGTAAAAAACAGAAACTTTCGCGCTCACGAGAATTGATGCCATTTGTATTTGGAAAGTGCTATTTAGTTAATTATTTTTATGATTAATAGATAAATTCCTCACATCCAACAATTTATTTTAGAATTTTTGGGTTCTAGAAGTTTGCGTTAGCTATAGATTACTACAAACTGCTCTGTTTTTGACAGATTCTGTTTTTCGTGTGTTGTTTGCTTATTTTGATGAATCTATGGCTAGTAAAAGAGTTTATAAACCATAGAGAAGTTGGAATACAGTAGGTTTAACACCAATATAAATCAAGAATGAGTTCATTGTGTTTTGTTTTCTTTCGCTAACGGAGCTCACGAGATTTAATATTTATGTTTTGTGTTGTGAAGTTTTCAAGTTTTGGGTAAAGATTTGATGCATTATGGAACAAGGAGTGGCAAGAGACTAAGCTTGGGGATGCCCATGGCACCCCAAGGTAAAATTCAAGGACACCAAAAAGCCAAAGCTTGGGGATGCCCCGGAAGGCATCCCCTCTATCGTCTTCGTCTATCGGTAACTTTACTTGGAGCTATATTTTTAGTCACCACATTCTATGTGTTTTGCTTGGAGCGTCTTGTATGATTTGAGTCTTTGCTTTTTAGTTTACCACAATCATCCTTGTTGTACACACCTTTTTAGAGAGACTCACATGATTTGAAATTTATTAGAATACTCTATGTGCTTCACTTATATCTTTTGAGCCATATAGTTTTGCTCTAGTGCTTTACTTATATCTTTTAGAGCACGGCGATGGTTTTATTTTATATAGAAATAATCGATCTCTCATGCTTCACTTATATTATTTTGAGAGTCCTTTAGAAGAACATGGCAATTTGCTTTTAGTAATAATATAAAAACTTTCATAGAAAGTGCATTGAATACTATGAGAAGTTTGATACTTGATAATTGTTTTGAGATATGGAGATGGTGATATTAGAGTCATGCTAGTTGAGGAGTTGTAAATTTCAGAAATACTTGTGTTGAAGTTTGTGATTCCTGTAGCATGCACGTATGGTGAACCGTTATGTGGCGAAGTCAGAGCATGATTTATTTATTGATTGTCCTCCTTATGAGTGGCGGTCGGGGACGAGCGATGGTCTTCTCCTACCAATCTATCCCCCTAGGAGCATGCGCGTAATATTTTGTTTCGATAACTAATAGATTTTTGCAATAAGTATGTGAGTTCTTTATGACTAATGTTGAGTCCATGGATTATACGCACTCTCATCCTTCCACCATTGCTAGCCTCTCTAATATCGCGCACTTTTCGCCGGTATCATACACCCACCATATACCTTCCTCAAAATAGCCACCATACCTACTTATTATGGCATTTCCATAGCCATTCCGAGATATATTGCCATGCAACTTTCCACTGTTCCGTTATTATGACATGCTTAATCATTGTCATATTGCTTGCATGATCATGTAGTTGACATCGTATTTGTGGCAAAGCCACCATTCATAATTCTTCATACATGTAACTCATGCATCATTGCATATCTCGGTACACCGCCGGAGGCATTCACATAGAGTCATATTTTGTTCTAAGTATCGAGTTGTAATTATTGAGTTGTAAGTAAATAAAGTGTGATGATCATCATTATTAGAGCATTGTCCCAAGTGAGGAAAGGATGATGGAGACTATGATTCCCCCACAAGTCGGGATGAGACTCCGGACGAAAAAAGGCCATAAAAAAAGAAGGCGCCAAAAAAAGAGAAAAAGAGAGAAGGGACAATCCTACTATCCTTTTTTCCACACTTGTGCTTCAAAGTAGCACCATGATCTTCATGATAGAGAGTCTCCTATGATATCACTTCCATATACTAGTGGGAATTTTTCATTATAGAACTTGGCTTGTATGTTCCAATGATGGGCTTCCTCAAAATGCCCTAGGTCTTCATGAGCAAGCAAGTTTGATGCACACCCACTTAGTTTCTTTTTGAGCTTTCATATACTTATAGCTCTAGTGCATCCGTTGCATGGCAATCCCTACTCACTCACATTGATATCTATTGATGGGCATCTCCATAGGCCGTTGATACGCCTAGTTGATGTGAGACTATCTTCTCCTTTTTGTCTTCTCCACAACCACCATTCTATTCCACATATAGTGCTATATCCATGGCTCACGCTCATGTATTGCGTGAATATTGAATATTTTGCATGATTTGAATATTTTGTGTGGTGAAGATGGAGCATAGCCAGACTATATAATTTTATAGGGATAACTTTCTTTGGCCATGTTATTTTGAGAAGACATAATTGCTTAGTTAGTATGCTTGAAGTATTATTATTTTTATGTCCATATTAAACTTTTATCTTGAATCTTTCGGATCTGAACATTCATGCCACAATAAAGAAAAATTACATTGAGAAATATGTTAGAAAGCATTCCATATCAAAAATTCTTTTTTTATCATTTACCTACTCGAGGACGAGCATGAATTAAGCTTGGGGATGCTTGATACTTCTCCAATGTATCTATAATTTTTGATTGCTCCATGCTATTATATTATCTATTTTGGATGTTAATGGGCTTTATTTTACACTTTATATCATTTTTGGGACTAACTTACTAACCGAAGGCCCAGCCCAAATTGTTGTTTTTTTCCTATTTTAGAGTTTTGCCGAAAAGGAATATCAAACGGAGTCCAAACGGAATGAAACGGAATGAAACCTTTGGGAACGTGATTTTCTAAACAAACGTGATCCAGGAGACTTGGAGTGGGCATCAAGAAATAATCGAGGAGGCCACGAGGCAGGGAGCGCGCCTACCTCCCTGGGCACGCCCTCCACCCTTGTGGGCCCCTCGTTGCTCCACCGACGTACTTATTCCTCCTATATATATCCACCTACCCCCCAAACATCCAGGATCACCACGAAAACCTAATTCCACCGTCGCAACCTTCTGCACCCGAGAGATCCCATCTTGGAGCCTTTTCCGGAGCTTCGCCGGAGGGGGCATTGATCACGGAGGGCCTGTACATCAACTCCATGGCCTCTCCGGTGATATGTGAGTAGTTTATTTCAGACCTTCGGGTCGATAGTTATTAGCTAGATGGCTTCTTCTCTCTCTTTGGATCTCAATACAAAGTTCTCCTCGATTCTGTTGGAGATCTATTCGATGTAATCTTCTTTTTGCGGTGTGTTTGTCGAGATCCGATGAATTGTGGGTTTATGATCCAGATTATCTATGAGTATTTGAATTTACTCTGAATTCTTTTATGTATGATTGGTTTATCTTTGCAAGTCTCTTTGAATTATCAGTTTGGTTTGGGCTACTAGATTGATGTTTCTTGCAATGGGAGAAGTGCTTAGCTTTGGGTTCAATCTTGCGGGCTCGATCCTAGTGACAGAAAGGGAAATGACATGTATTGTATTGTTTCCATCGAGGATAAAAAGATGGGGTTTGTATCATATTGCATGAGTTTATCCCTCTACATCATGTCATCTTATTTAAAGCATTACTCTGTTCTCATGAACTTAATAGTCTAGATGCATGCTGGATAGCGGTCGATGCGTGGAGTAATAGTAGTAGATGAAGAATCGTTTCGGTCTACTTGTCATAGACGTGATGCCTATATACATGATTATACCTAGATATTCTCATAACTATGCTCAATTCTATCAATTGCTCGACAGTAATTTGTTTACCCACCGTAATACTTATGCTCTTGAGAGAAGCCACTAGTTAAACCTATGGCCTCCGGGTCTATCTTCCATCATATTAATCTTCCAATACTTAGCTATTTCTATTGTCGTTTATTTTACTTTGCATCTTTATTTCTCTCTATCAGATCTCACTCTCGTAGGTGACCATGAAGGGATTGACAACCCCTTGATCGTGTTGGTTGTGAGGTTCTTATTTGTTTGTGTAGGTGCGCGGGACTCGAGCGCGATCTCCTACTGGATTGATTCCTTCGTTCTCAAAAACTGAGGGAAATACTTACGCTACTTTACTACATCACCCTTTCCTCTTCAAGGGAAAACCAACGCGGTGCTCAAGAGGTAGCATGTATCTCAACGTTTTGCCGGCAATCATCAATGCCCTGGTGTTTGAAATTCATTCGCATTTATTGCATGGGACCTAAGCATGCACCAAAGGACATACCTTTGATTTTTCAACCAATTTATATGTACTGGAGCATGTGCATGTAGTTCAAATTTGAATTATGCACATAAAATTCATAGAAAACCCAGTTAATGTATAAAAATGTCCAAACGAACCCTGAAAAATTCCAAAATTAAACGCAATACTCCTGTTGTTCTATGTTGACACTAGATTTTTTTTGAAAGCAATAAGAGGTGACGGATATCGTTTCATCCCCAAAGGTGGCACATTCCCTACAGAAACCGTTACGCTTGTTCTAAGAAGCTCTGGTTTGTGAGAATCTTCTAGGACAATTTTTTTACCACGGCATGTTGATGCCACTCCATTATAGCATGCCAAGTTTCATGTATTTCAGACGAGTTTTCGGATTTACTAGAATTTAAAAACCAAGTATCTCGATGTTTGCAGCCGAGTGACGGTGGCAGGGTGTTTGACATTCATTCCCATTTCTTGCATGGGAACTAAGCATGCACCGAAGGACACATACTTGATTTTTCAACCCGTTTATATGCACTGGAGCATGTGCATGTAGTTAAAATTTGAATTATGCACCTGAAATGCCTACAAAACTAAGTTAACTTATAAAAACATCCAAACGAACCTTGAATAATTCCCATTTTTTTTGACGACACACCTATAGTTGCATGTTCACTGCAGATAAACATTCTAGCAATTCAAGTGTGGGTGTGCTCGATTAAGAAGTGTGGGTGTGCGGTAGTCTCCTTTGTGTACCCAAATTATGCAATGACGTGGATGACCACTCTAACCAGGGAAATTCGACCCAAAATTTTTGACGTTCAAACTCATCACACACGGTTAAGCTATCTGAACCGTTTGTGATGTTCACATATCGTACACAGTTTTGAATAAGGGACCGTTTCTGATGACACTTTGCGAGCCAGTTTTTTCGCCGATGCGATTCCAAATTTTCGACTTCCGCGGAAATATCTACTTCCCCGCCCCCTCCCCCTTACCAAATGCCACATTTCCCCTATTTCCGTCTTCCTTTCCAAGTTGAAACCTTCACTCATTGCTTGCAGCGCCGCCTCCTCGCCAGCGACCCTCCTCCACGCTGCTCGGCCTCGTCTATCCAGCAAGGTAATCCACACCTGACCCCCATCCTCCTCCACCTTCCACATCCCACATGCCCCGACCGCCGGCGCGAGCGCGACACCTTCCACCCAAATCACCGCCGGCGCGAACGCAGTATAGCCAGGATGTCAAGGAGCATTTGGTAGCGGAGAAGCAAATCCTGGTCGCACGCGCGGATGAGGTCGCGATGGCTGCCGTTCGTGCTGACCCACAGATCTTGGAGGAGCACCTTGCCATTTGCTAGCTACGTCGGTTAAGCATGCTTGGTTTACCCGTTGCGTGTGTGGCTCCGACCTTTCCTTCATGAATTCTAGTGAATTGTGCTATCTAATTTTAGCATGCAATCTGTTGCTCTAGTGTATATGTTCTATATTTCATGCAGTGGGGTGCTCACTTATTAATTGTTTTGTAAATTAGTTGTTGTCTTCAGTTAACTGTTTGGTTCAATTATGCAAATGTGATGTTCAATTCTTCAAGCTGGAATTTTGTATTGTCTTCCATGTGAGAAATAACTCGAATTTATCTTTACAAAGTACATGAGAAACAAATACAATTTCTATATTTCCAAGTTGTCAAGCATGCTTGGTTTGGTTATACATTCTGCACTGTGGTGCTCAGTTAATTCTTGGTTCATTTGTGTTGAGGTGTTTAGTTAACTGTTTGGTTCAATTCTGCAATGCGATGTTCAATAGTTGTGGGTGCATTCTGTTATTGTATACCATGTGAGGAATAAATTGAATTTGGTTGTAGTAAATACATGAGAAACAAATACAAGATGGTACTCAGTTAATAAGCATGATTGGTTTGGTTAACTATTTGATCTTCTATTAGGAGTATGTTATATTGTGCAATGTGGTGCTCAGTTAATGTTTAGTTCGTTTGTTGTGGTGTTTAGTTAACTGGTTGGTTCAATTCTGCAATGCGATGTCCAATTGTCGTGGGTAGAATTTTGTATTGTTGTGCATGTGATGAATAAATCGAATTTGGCTGCACTTAATACATGAGAAACATATACAAGTGCTATATTTCCTAGTTCTTAATCATGCTTGGTTTGGATAAATGGGTTTTCCCTGTGGCTTGAATTAATCTGAGGAATCTGCAATGTGCTTATTTTTCATAAACATATTTTACTGATAGCATGTGAACCCTTACTTAACCTGATGACTAACTACCTTATATGTGTTGTAGGGAAACAATGGGAAGCACTGAGGTTTACAATCGAGGTTAGCATGTCCATGGTCCGTTGTCTAATAGCACATTATTGTGCAATTGCGGGAACCATTCTAATATTTAGGTTTTTAACAATTTGGTCTTGCACATGTAGGTCCTACTGTCAGAGGTTTTGACCCACTGTTCGACCCTTTTTGCATGTGGGGAAATTAGTTGTCCATGATTATCAATCAAGTAAAGAAACTCAGAAAGATTGTTAGGATAAAGAAATTAGCGACAAAAAACAACAAGATCTTTGTCTGCACAATGAAGAAGCCATCAATTCAGTACAAGATGGTACTAACTATTATACCTTGCTTTTTTTATTCCTTTGCCCCATTTCCAATATAGAGAAGATATTTATGCACATCCTTGTTTTCAGGCCTTTCCAAAGCAGTTCACTGATGATTACCTCTCAAACCACCTCTATGGTTAAGAGGCAAGGAAGGTTTTCATACAACACCCACGGTTCAGTATTGAAAGTTCCTGAAAAGCATGAAGGACGGACGGTCAATCATCCACAGGCACTGGCCAAAAGTTGCAAAGAACTTCAACATGAATCAAGGCTCAATATTCGCCTTATGCTTCAGCAGTTTTCTAGATGAGATGCATCTGTCTATATACCGTCTATGATGCTTATTTCGAACGGTTCTACATGTTGCATGTGAAACTTGGTGCTGGTGCAGTTGTGTAATGGGGTAGCTAAGTGCTGAAGCTATATCATGTTGTACTCTGATGTACTTCAATTATGAAATCATGCTTCCTTAATATGGACATGAAATATATTATGTGCTTAATATGAATGTCAATTAGATTAATAAATGGATTATTAATAATAGGGCAATTAGCCTGCTATTGGTGAATTAGCCTGCTAATTGGGTTTTGCTATTGCAAACGGTTATTGAGAAAATACCGTGGGCGATGACCTCAGGCAACGCACACAGTTTATAGGAATAAACCGTGTTGGATCAATGAACAATCACACACGACCTTCTCTTGAAAACTGTTTGCACTAGGCCACCTTGTGCAAACATTTACCACATAAAAACTGTGTGTGATGGATAACCTTTGCCACACAGTTTCTTCTACGCACCATGTGTGATGCATTCAATAATGCAAATGATAAAATTGTTACTATCATGTGCAATGGCAATGCTATCACACACAATTTAACGGGGAAAATTGTGTGCGATGTACCTGTGAACGGAAACATTTTCCTGGAGCGACTGTGTGGGATGTACATATGAACGGAAACGTTTAGCGGGGACTGACTGTGCGGGGTGTACTTGCGACTGGAAACAATTTCGCCTGTATAATTGTATTTTTAGCTCTAGTGCACATATTTCCGTATTTGAGCACTCACCGGTCGCACAGGGCATATCCCCGACGGTTTCTGGGTCGTGTAGGAAGGACCCCCTATCACCATCACTCACTAGGCGATGGTTCCAAATGTCGTCGCGGAAAGGGGTTAAAAACATTTGTATAACACCGACGCATACCAGTGCATCAACAGGGTATATCTTCACAAATTCTTCAAAAAGAGCTCATATGAACTCCTCACTGACAAGAAATCCAATGTGAGTTATTTCAAAGTCTTTGGTGCTAAATATTGGATTAGAGATCCTCATCACAATTCTAAATTTGCACCGAAAGCACATGCAGGTTTTATGCTTGGTTATGGAAAGGACTCGCACACCTACAGAGTCTTCAATACCTTTCACCACAAGGTTGTTGAAAATGTAGATGTGCAGTTCGATGATACTAATGGCTCGCAAAGAGAGCACCTATCTCCTATGCTAGATGAAATGTCACGTGAGGAATCAATCAAGTTCAAGACTACCGAGGATGTCATTCCTACCGAAGAATCTGTTGAAGAAGTCATTCCAGAACGTGAAGAACATCATGCTGGTGCACCTGAGGAAAATGGCTGTGAAGAAAATGCTGAGCCCACTCAACGTCGTCAACCCACTCATCCTCGCATAGCAAATGAGTGCAGATTGAGAAAATCATGGACGACATCAAAGCACCAGGTCCTCTCACACGCTCAAGGGCTTCTCATTTGTCTAACTTTTGTGGGCACTTTCCTTTTGTCTCTATCACAGAGCTCACCAAAGTAGATCAGGCATTTCTGGAGCTTGAGTGGATTCAAGCGATGCAAGAGGAATTACATCAATTCGAGCTCAAGAATGTCTGGGAACTTGTCAAGCGTCCAGACCCACGCAAGCACAATATCATCAATATCAAATGGATCTACCGCAACAAGCAAGATGAAAATGGCCTTGTGGCGAGGAATAAGGCTCGTCTTGTAGTTCAAGGCTACGCACAGGTTGAAGGAATTGATTCCGATGCAACTTTTGCACTTGTTGCTATACTTGAGGCTATTCACATATTGCTTGCTTATTCTAACCATCATAATATCATATTATATCAAAGGGATGTGGAAGTGCATTCCTCAGTGGTAAGCTTGAGGAAGAAGTATATGTTGCTCGACCCCCAGGTTTTAAAGATCCAAAGAATCCTGACAAAGTCTTCAGACTCAATAAGGCCCTCTATGGCCTCAAGCAGGCCCCTCGGGCATGGTATGATACTTTGAAGGAATTCTTCATGAAGAAAGTCTTCAAACCCAGTTCACTTGACCCAACTCTTTTCACCAAAACCTATGATGATGAATTATTCATGTGCCAAATATATGTTGATGATATTATCTTCGGCTGTACTAACCAACGTTATAGTGACGAATTTTCCTATATGATGAGTGAGGAATATCAAATATCTATGATGGGAGAATTGAACTTCTTCTTAGGTCATCAAATTCATCAACATCGCAACGACATCTGCATATCTCAGGAGAAATACCTCAAGGATGTGTTGAGGAAATTGGGCATGCAAGATTGCAAAGGTGTTAAAATCCCTATGCCCAGAAATGGCCATCTATGCACTGATGAAAATGGTATAGACTTCGATCAAAAGGTATACCACTCCATGATTGGATCTTTATTGTATCTATGTGCATCTAGGCCAGATATTATGCTTAGTGTTTGCATGTGTGCCTGTTTTCAAGCTACACCGAAGGAATCACACCATAAGGTTGTGAAGCATATTCTTCAATATCTAGCTCACACACCAACACTTGTATTATGGTATCCCAAGGGCTCGGCTTTTGATCTCATTAGATATTCTGACTCTGACTATGCTGGTGATCGAGTGGATCACAAGTCAACATCAGGCACATGCCATTTCCTTGGACGATCCTTAGTATGTTGGTCCTCGAAGAAGCAGAACTGCATATCACTCTTTACTGCTGAAGCTGAGTACATTACTACTGGTTCGTGTTGTGCTCAATTGCTATGGATGAAGCAAACCCTCAAGGACTACAACATCAATGTGAAGAATGTGCCACTCTTCTGTGACAATGAGAGTGCCATCAAGATTTCTTATAACCCAGTTCAGCACTCGAAGACAAAGCACATCCAGATTCATCATCATTTTCTTCATGATCATGTGTTGAAGGGCGACATCTCTATCGAGCACGTGAAGAATAAAGAATAGCTAGACGATATCTTCACAAAGCACTTGGATGATAAGAGACTTAGCAAGTTGCGGTGTGAGCTAAATATCTTAGAATCTTTGAATGTTCTTTAAAAGGACACACATCCTAACACTTATGCAAAATTGATGACTTAGATGTGCAACACACGAAGTAATGTTTTTCTTCAATCAATGAAGACTAACCCTCTAAGTGTGAATAAATTAACAAATAATCTGATTCTCAGAGCCCTACAACAATTATACACGGCGTCTTAAATCATCATTCTTATACGGTGGGTCACGCCACCAACAAAAGTTGAAAATCTTCAATTTGAGTTTTTCTTCATTTTAGAAATTGCTCAATTGTTCAAATTCTTCAACTTTGCAAAGTCTTCGCTCTTTTTGATTGTGTTCTTCATTGGCTATATATATAATTGACTTTTCAGTCCTATACATCATTCACCTATTGATATTTCTTCAAGTTGACTTTTCTGCTAAGTGAATGTGATCGAACCCTTCCCCCTCTATGCTAAACTCAACCCAGTCCGTTCACAAATTCTTCATGTGCGTTCTATTTGAAACCCATTCAAAATATTCACTGTGTCCTTGTTAGTTGAAGAATTTGCAAATGAAACATTAAAATTTTCATATCTCAATTTTCGGCTTTTGCTGCTCAAACCGTTCCGCATCCCACGATGAGATTATTCTATTCACCCATGATCTATCATGATCTCCACTTCTCTGTATGTGGGTCACACATGTCGCTAAGATGAGAAGGGTCAGGGGCACGTTCGTCCATTTTCCTCAAACAAGCGGTTTTTCACCTCGGCTATAAATACCCCTCACCCTCCTCTGACCTCATTTACCCCGCTCGACCTCACTCCCCTCGCTCGAGCTCTCTGACCTAGCGCTGCCGCTACTTCCATCGTCGCTGGTGAGGAAGAGCTTCACTACCTTGACCTCGTCGCCGTCGTACTCGCGCTGGCCGTGGAAATCCTCACTCCGCTGTCGTAGCTGTCTTCCGCCACCAAGTTAGGGCGTGGAAGATCTCAACCGACGAGCTTATCAACTTCTACTCTCAGTTCGTCGTGTTCTTTGTCAAGGATAAATAAAAGCTATTTTTACTACCCTTGTTGATTTTGATGATTTCCACAAAATCTTCAAAAGGTGTTTATTCTTCAACCTCCACACTCTTAAACACCACAGTTGCATCTATTCTTGATTTGTTTCTCTAAGCCACATTTTTCTTCAAGATTCCTTAGTTGTGTGGATTTTCAATCTATACAAGTCTAGAACCTAAGTCAAGAACGCTTAATGAAATTCCTCAAGACACCCCTGGTCAAATTCCTCAAACTTGTTTCTTTTGAAAAACTTCTGAGAACGCATATGACCTCTCCAAATTCTTCGCACCTATACTCTGTTCACAGGTACACATGTCCGCTGCTGAATCTCTAGGTTCTCATCCACTTAACTCATTTGCAGCGTTCCTCGAAGACAAATTGCATACCTCGTCAGAGAATTCCATTGTTCAAAATCCTCAGTTGAAGAAAATGGCTGATGGCAAAAGACCTCAGAAGGGAGGCAAGTGACCAGAGGTGAATTCTGCTTTCGAGATCCCTGATGATATCGATGCAGAGTACTGCACTCCGGATGAAGCAATTCATGGCAAGGAGACGAAGAATGAGTGCAAAGTGCGCATTCATAGGATAGAGAGGAGATGGGCACAAGAATGGAGGGAGTACAGATATGCAACTCCAAAGTACATGAAGAAATTCGCTGTACACCCTCCATGCCCAAGACCTCCATTGGCACCAGGTCAAGAAGGTGATCCCACTAGCATCAAGAGTGGTGAGGATTTTCCAAAAGAATGGGCCAAGCGGCTAGCAAAGTTGGCCAAGATGGCCTAAGAAGCAGTGAAGAAATTCAATGAAGACTCTAATTTTGCCGCTGCTGAGGCCTCTGCTAGCAAGCCCAAGAAGGCCATGCCAAAGAAGCCTGCTCACAAGCCAGGTTCCTCTACTTCTATGCCCTCACGGCCAAGCTATTCTATGCCCTCACGGCCTGTTCCTCAAGATACTGCCTCAAAAGCAGCTCTAGTCCCCACTGCAAAATCCTCGACACATGCGCATCTTGCCTCCTGCCAAAGGACCGCTGGGATATCAATTGCTTCAGGAGCTTCTGCAAGTTCTTCAGCTCCTCCTCAGTCCTCAACCGACCCAACATTACTGAAGAAAAAGGTCACTTCTAGACGAGGCACAAGGCCAAGTCCTCATAAGAAGCAGGTCGCCTTTCAAGTACTGTCTAGTGAAGACGAAGCTGATGCTGAAGAACTAGCTGAAGTCATCAGAGACAAACACCAAAGGGCCGCGAGAGCCAAAGGCAGCAATGTGCCACTAATGCTGGATCCAAACTTGATCCTTGACTTCATTGATCTATGGCACAAGGACCCCAATACTCCTCTGCCTGAGCTGAACCTCACTCCTGGCCAAAGTCATGTGTTGACGGCCTTCATTGATGAGGAAAACTGAAAATTTGAACAGGGGAGGAAAGTGAAGAAAGCTCAGTACAAGAAAGAGCGCTTTCTGAAGAACAATTTTTTGAAGCTATCTCCTGATGAACTTGTATCTCTGCAAACATAAATCAAGGGACTCATTGAGGAATTTGACAGATACTATGCTGATTGGCTGGGAGCCAAAGTCAAATTTGTCAAGCTGACCAAGACCTTCACTCCAAATGTTGCAGCCTCATCGCAACATGAAATTGTCGAGGCTGCAACATCTGCTCAGCTTACCGAAGAACATGCAAGCACAGCTGATGACAATCAGGCTGTTGATGATTCTGAAAGTACCAGGGCTGTAGAAGAAATTCCAGCCATTGAAGAAACTGCCAGGGCAACCTCCAGTGTTGCGCCTGAAGAACAAGTCAGGCCAGTTGAAGCATCTACTACTGCGCCTGAGGAAATTGAAAATGCCAGGGTAACTGCATCAGTTGTGCCTGATGAAACTGAACAAATTTCATCTGCTCCTCCTGCCAAGTCACCTCATATGACAAGCATCAACCTTCCTTCTACATCAGAAGCGAAGAAGACCAAAGCTGCAGAGCGAGCAACTGTGAAGAAATGGAAATCATCTGTGACTGTAGAGTCTTCAGATCCATAGAAACTGAAGACTCTGACAAGTTCATACTCAAACCCAATAGATGCTGTTCCAATATCAAGCATGCCATCAAAGGAGATTGTTCCCTTTGGTGAGGAATATATGTTTCCTAGTGAATCGGATGAAGAAAATCCTTCTGCTACTATGTCAATGCAATTGGATGAAGAAATTGAAGTGGATAATATCCCTTCAACTCCTCTAGTATCATCGCCCATGCCTCAATTCACAGTTGAAGAGGCAGGCGTTGAAGAAATTGATGAAGAAGATGATGATGTGGATATTGGGTCTACAACTCCGATTATGAATGATGACTACTGGGAAAGTCATCACCCCAATTAACCACTTTTAACCCCTTTGCAGCAACTTCCTCAGTCCCTGGTCCAAACCGAAGACATCCATACGGGCTCTGAAGGATGTCAAGCTTCACTTCATTCTGTTCTAGAAGATGTCCCAGCTGCTAGTGCTGAAGAAATGGACGTCAAGGCTGCAGCTGATGAATCTGCCCCTGAAATTCCTTAGCCTGTGGCTCTAGAGGCTGTGCATCAAGAGGCTATGAAGACTTCAACTACTAATCTTCAGCCCAAGCCACATAATCCTCACACCAAAAAGCAAAAGTTCAAGGCTGATGACTTATTTGCTGAGCATCATTTCTTCACTGACTACAATTCATACGACTCTACTCGACTCAGTCGCAAGCGTTTCTGGACTGCCAGCCAGATGAATTTATATTCCTCACTGCTATTTGATAAGGACAAGATCTGTGACCATGAGAAAATTCCTCATGTGGGTATGGAGTCTCTTTCGTGCTTCACCCCAGTCCTCAATGTTCTTCATGACACTGGGCTGCTCAACTTCAGCACCAACATCTGCGATTGGAATGAAGAACTCATTCTTCAATTCTTCGCCACATTGAACATCACTGGAAATGTTGAAGATGTGAATTCATGGGTACTAGACTGGATGACTGAAAACACTCACTACAAAGCTCCGGCATCTGAATTACTTCATGTCGTTCTAGTCAGTCCTCCATTGAAGGTGCAAGGCGCATCTATGATGAACCGGAACTTTCAAATCATCTTATGAAAGTGTTAATGAAGCCTTTGAAGTCATTCCAAGCTCCAAGGACCACGTTCCTAGTAAAGGAATTGCTCTATGTGCCAAGGACGATCTACAGAATGTTGACCAAAACCCTCAGTCTAATCAAGGGCCACAACTCTGATGATGAAGAAGTTGTTGGCATCATGAAGAATCTGATGTTCAATATCATCCATGGTATTCCTATCAATTATCACGATTTCTTCATCAGGACTTTGGCCAATGCTACCTTGTCGCCTTTTGAGTTGAAGCCTTACGCTCCTTGGATTATGAGATTCATCAGATCAAGGTCTTCAATTCATTATAAGGATGACTGTCAAAATCATCTTAGCTACTTGCTGCCCATTGAAGTCCTCAAAAAAACTATTTCCTCAGCTGATGAGAAGGGAAAGGATGCCGTTATAGATGAAGGCACTCGTCCATTAGATGGACAGTTTCACAAAGCTGCCTCATATTCCACCAATGATGACTCTGCCACACATGATACTGCCGCAAATGCTTCAAAGCAATATCCTCAAGCCACTGCTCCATGAGTGATGACTAACCGTGAGCTTCCCCTCAGTCTGCATCAGAATGTTGATAGAAATCACAAGTGGGTTAAGCGTTAGTTTGGTGCTATTCTTCATAACATGAAAGTCACTCAAAATACTATGAAGAAGAACCACTACTACTTGCATGAAGTCTTTGACGCACATGGGCTATTCTATCCAATTTATACAGTGCTGAAGAACTCAAGGAGATGAACTTCAAACAGGACTTTGACTGGTCATAGCCACCTTTGAAGAAATTCAAGAAGGTCAAAGTTCCTCAGCTGGTTGCAAGTTCATATTCTTCATCGTGCGAGATGGTTGAAGCTGAAGACTTGAACGACACCGCGGCAGGCCGTACTCCAACAGACGACCCCAACAACGCTAGTGCTCCTCCATCGACATCATGATGCTATTCTTCAGGGGCGTTAGTCCTCACATTTTGTCCCTTTTGGTCATTCGATGACAAAGGGGGAGAGTCTTCAAGTGGATCTCTATATATGGGCGTTTTTTTTGTTAAGTTGCAACTCTCGCTCTTCTGAAGTATTTGTTGACCTATTTGTAAACTTAAGTCCTATGGTGGTCTGATACTTTTGCTCTGTTTCTACATGCTATTTCCTCAAGTTCGTTAATGCATGCAGGCTAAATTTCATCAAACACCATATTTCATCATGCATTTCAAATTCTTCACATCATATGTTAAATGCATGTATGAATTACAAGATATAGGGGGAGATCTCCATGATTCTACTCTACAATGTGCTTTTACTATTCAAAGCAAAATTCCTCAGATATGCACATCTTCAGGGGGAGTTCTTCTATATCTTGCAATCAAATTCCTCAATACTAGTATTTACACTTCATATGTTTATCCCCGTTGAAAACTTAACCTATATAGTCATCAGTCACCAAGAAAGGGGGAGATTGTAAGTGCATCTAGTGCCCCTTAGTGATTTTGGTGTATTGAAGGCTTATAGGTTAAGGGACTAATGAGTTTGTGAGTGTACACATGTCTATAAGCCTATGAGGAGTTTGATATTTACGATGAAAGTTGACCCCTAAAAATGAATGTCTTCGGCTGAAGACTTTGGTTTACTTGAAGACTTTGAAAGTGAAGAAATTGCTATGACCATGAATACTTGATATTCATGCTAGGATTATGAAGCATGAAGACTTTTATTTCCGTAGTTTCATTTTCTCTTTCTTGAGTCATAGGAAACAACGTACTGTTAAAGGGGGTCGAGGTAAAACTAAGGAAAGGTTTCCAAGTGATGCTCATCTCAAAATCCTACACCTACCCAATCCTTTTGATTGAAGCCATTGGAAATCTCATACAGTTCAGTCAATTTCTTCGGTGACAGAGATGAAAATCTTCTGTTCTCTGAGGAATTTGTTCTGACTGAGGAGTTAGGAATTCGCCAGTACGGATTGCCTACAAGTGAGGAACATGATAACCCTGAGGAATTTGATAATCAAATATCCGACTGTTGATGTGCTGTGCCCCAGCTATCCAAAAATATCTACCCACCTAATGGTCATATATTTGAAGGGCATTTATGTCTTATCATGTCGGGCTGCTCCCTAGGCTATAAATATCCACCCCCTACAACCACTAGTTGGTTTGCTGCTCTGAGAGAAACTAACACTTGTCATTGAGAGCATCCCATCCTGCGCAGACTTTGAGCGAAAATCATCAAGTGAGGAATAACCAAACCCAAACACCTACAAACCCAAAGTGATTGAGCATCGATGAAGAGATTGTTCATGTGTGGAACCGATGCTTGTTACCTTTGAGGACCGTGAATCCTCCAGACAGGTAGGCTTCATGGTCTAGAGCATCCAAGAGGAAATTGTGGATCGCGGAGTGACCGAGTCTGTGAAGGTTTGGAAGTCACCTGAAGACTTACCACGAGTGATTGGGCGAGGTCTGGGTGATCTTAGCTCAAGGAGAATATGGTGAGGACAGTGTTCCTCAGGTTTAAATACCTATCCCCTCCAACCAGACGTACAACTGTCACAAGAACTGGTCTACCAAATCATTGTCTTCACCAAGCTATTGGTTCTATTTCCTCAACCCTTTCATTTCCTCATTGATGTGTTGAGGAACATGATCGTTACTGTTTGAAGACTTTGATTGAAGACTTTCTCAATTTCCTCAATCCTAATTCTTCAGTCACTTTGTCTTCAGCCTGCTTATCCCGTTCATATGCTTCTTGTACTCTGTGCTTGTTTTTATTTCATCATGATGACTGTGTTACTACTCTATTACGCTTGCATTTGAGTACTTATTCCGCTGCTAGTTGTTCGTGACTTAGGAAATTCATCACCTTGAATTTCCTCAGTGAAAAATTTGTACAAATCGCCTAGTCACCCCCTCTAGTCGATATAACGCACTTTCACCGGGCAAGAGCGTTGCGCTTTTCCACCATCAATCCACCAAAGCAGGGGCAGGGTTTTACACCTCGCGGCGGCCCGAACCTGGGTAAAACTGCCGGTGTGATCTCTGTCGTGTTGTGTTACGCTTCTCCGCTCTGTGTGCAACATGACCACACCCTGTCGCGGGATATCCACGGCCACCTATGGGACCGGGCGGCCCCTTGCTGGTTTGGCGAGGGACGTCGCGTTGCACAAAGAGCAGACCAGCGCGCGACAGCACGATAGAGAGCACACAAGCAATTTACCTAGGTTCGGGCCGCCATGAGGCGTAAGACCCTAATCCTGCTTTGGTGCATTGATGGTGGAAATGAATGTGGTGGTGCATGGTACACTTGCCCGAAAAGGCCTGCCTTAGGGCTACGGTGACCACAAGCGTATGGTGGCATGGGTTTGTCAAGTTTCCAACCCTCCAACCGCCACCTACAATTGACATGGGCCTCCTTTTATAGATTAAGGGGTCACCATAGTGGCAAAACAGTCATTACCCACTGATATGATAGCAAACAGTGCTATCTTACCTAACTCTGCGGGCTGGCAGGGTGCATTAAATGCACCACTCAGTGTCACATCACTAGCTGCCCGGGAAGGCCTGCTGGGCTTATCTTGTCAGCTCCGCATCTGTTCTCTTGACACGTCGCTGGATGGGTGTTACTTGTGGGTTTCTTCAGTAGGAGATGGCTGCCATGTGGAAAATGCTGCCACTTAATCACCTTGCGGCTTGACACCGCACTGATTGACGACGTGGGTCGTACTTGCGTGGTTGGCGGGGTGGTTTAGGCCCCAAAGACCCCCACAGGTGCTGCCGGGGAGTCCTGGTTGCTTGCTTCTGGTGGTGGCATGGCCCCTTGCCGGGCTTGCCAGCCCGGCAAGGGAGGCCCTTCTCTTACCGATATTCTATTCCTTTGGCTCGATCTTGATCTCTCCGAGCTGGATGTTGGTCCTTCAAGTCCCTTGGTCCTTTAATTTCTGTCTTGCCCGTGTCTTGTCCATGCACGAGTCAGGGGGAAATGCCTGCCCCCTGTATATTTCCTCGACATAAGCCCCCGGGCATGAGCCATACATGGCGTGTGGCACGATGGGTTAGGCCCCAAATAGTGCACGGACACGTGGCAGGAGCGGGCTACGCGCGGCGGTTCGCCACAATGACCAGTCAATCCAACGTCCACTTGCGCATAATTATTGCGCGTCATGGGGTCGTGGGACTGTTGAAGTTAAGGTAAAATGGTAACTTTCTGAAGCGTCGTGCTTCTGTCCCACTTTTCCCCCTCTTAAGAGAAGTAAAAACCAGAATGACACGATTCATCTGTCTCTCACCCCGCTCCCCCATCTTCTGCCGCCGCAAGCCAAACGACAGTTCCCCATCTCGCTTCTCCTTCCGCCGCCACCCAATGAATTCCTCCCTCTCTGCGCTGCCGCAGCAATGGGGAAGAAACCCGCGAGGAAGTCGACGACCGCGGGGAAGGAACCCGCCGCCGAGGGGAGCAGATGGTCGGCAGAGCTGAACAAGAAGCGGAGAAAGGACGTTGTCTTCGTTCCGTCCAACCTGAGCGACCCCGTCCTTCAAGCGAAGTACGGGTACCTATGGGGGCAGATTTTCTCCTCCGCTTCATATCACTGCTGTAGGAAAGGGACAGGCCCGCGTGGCTATACAGTGGCGCTGCGGACAGGATGAGACTATTGCTGGGGCTGGCCAACAACATGTCGGTCTATGGCCACGCTTGGCTGTGCAAGCAGTTCTTTGGTCGATTCGAGATGTTCAAGCTCCCTGCAACTATCATCCCCCTGAACATCAACTCTGCTCGTGATCAGATACTGAAGTGGATGCCAGATTACAATGTCGACGGAGTGTCAGGCACTTGGTAGTTCCCTTCTCTTGATGAAGAGCTCCAGTGATCGAGCACCTTGGTGGAGAAGGCCACTAGGGATGAAGGGGAGATGTAGAAATGCACCTCTGTTGCGGAGGTTACATAAATTCTGAAGAGGGTCGCAGAGGACAAGGACGCCCGCCGCGTAGAGATGGAAAAGGCCGCAAAGGCTGGGAAAGGCAAAGGGAAGGCTGGGAATGAGAGCTCTTCCCAGGGCGGCAGCGAGGCGCAAGACACAGAAGACACTGCCGGCGAAGAGCCTACCGGGGAAAACTTCGTCAGGCTGGATGCTCTGGCCACGGCAGCAAAGGAGCTCCAGTAAGGGGAGGAGGCGGAGAGGGAGGGGAACGCGACAGTGGCCCCCAGAAAGTAATGGCTTGCGGCGGGACCGCAAGCCCCCGCGCCGGACCCATACTAGCGCACCCGTAGACATGCCACCGCTAGAGGAGCGGCGACCTCCCACCCGACACTGCCCACCAAGAAGGTGAAGAAGATCTCTACCAAGTCTTCCATGGCCGATGTGACGTGTCGCCAATCTCCTTGTCTTGCTCAGGTCAAAGAACCTCCCGCCAGACGGCCGGTGACCGCTGAGACGGAGTCCAGTAACTATTCTGGCTTGAGTTCTTCACTGAGCTCATCTCCCCCAGAGCCCTTGATGTCGCGGGAAGCACTGAAACTACCGGAGAGCTCCACCCTTCCGCCTCAGAAGAGAAGACGAGAGTTCCCTCCTCCCATGGAGTTCAACTTGAACTCCATGCTTATTGCAGAAGAGTAAGGAGAATTTCTCTTTGCGATAAACATCTTCCTATGCAAATTTTGAATGCTTTCGCTGACTGACATCTTGTTCTTGTTATCGTCGGCAGGGAAGTGGAGGAGGAGACAGAGACCCTCATCAACCACTCCCGGAGGAAGCTCCGGCGCCTCGGGTCGCTGAAGGGTGCAGGGGGATCGAACTCGGTAGGGAAGGATGCGAAAGACGCCATGTCAAACCCCCAATCCAGCCCCCGGCCTGGGAGCGGGGACTCGACCCTGCCCGCTAGAGGTGATGGAGATGACCCTTCCGCCCCTTCACACGGAGGTGGGGACGAAGCACCGTGGGATGAGCCTCTCTTGGAAGAGCATGCGTCCCCTGCCGCCCAAACTGAGGATGTCGTCATGGAATCCTCTGTGGCAGAGACGGCACAGAAAGCTGCCGGGACTTCTTCGGCAGAGGGCGAGGCCCGTGATCCGGAAACGACTATTGTCAGCAAAACAGAAACCCCTACCCGACAGACTTCTTCGGGTATCTAGCTTATCCTTTCTTCTCTTCCATACTCTGGCTGCTTCCACTGCTACTTTATTTGCTTCGAACCTTCCATTCTTACGTTTGTTTTCCGGATCCTTCCACCCGCAGCTCCCCAGGCTAAGGAACCAGACTTGTTGGAAGTGGTGGCGGACATAGGGAGGTCATCCTCAGATGAGACCGCGATGGTCGCGGCCGCTGAAGGGCAGGATCTCGTAGCTGGGGGAACGCATGGTTCCTGGCAGTGACGGAGCACTCTCTGGAGAGCGCCCTTGTGGAGGAAGTGGTCGCCGAGGTGAAGATTCCTCTTCAAAACATGGGTCCACTCCCCTCTGCCGGGGGCGCTGTGGACGCCGCGCCATCTTCCTCGAGCACACTGTCCGTGGTGTCATTGTTGCCTGATATCGAAGCCCCCAGCCCGTCTTTGACAGACTTAGAGTTTGATGAAGAGCTTCAGCATCTTTTGGCGCCACCGCATCTGCAAGGCGGGGGGGGGGGGGGGGGGCAATGATACCGCTGCCGTCACCATGGATTTGACCTTCATCAAATCCATGACAGTGGGCTTGAAGGAGATGCAGGACCGACACAACCAGAAGTGGCAGGAGCTCAAAGAGTGGCGCGAGTCCGCTGGCAAGGTGGATCAGAAGCTGAAGGAAAAGTGCCTAGAGTCGCGTGAATGGCACGAAAAGCAGTTCGAGGCACTCATGATGCAGCAAGAGATCCTCCAGATGATGAGTGAAGACGTTGTGGCTCAGGAGGGGTGCCTGGTGGACCACAAAGCTTCTTTGGATGCCAGGGAGCGAGAGATCTCCCTTCGGGAGGAGAATCTCGAAGCTACCCTCCGTGCTAAGGATGAAAGTTTGGAGGCTTTGGTGCAGCAACGCACCAAAGAGCTAAAGGACGAGCATGGGGCTGCCCTGGAAACCCTTGCTACTGACCATGTCGCCCAGCTGAAGAAGCTTGTTGAAGATCTGGATGCTGCATCCTCTGCTAAGGCCAAGCTCGACCTACAGGTGGCCAAATTGAACGAAGACCTTGCCGGGAGCGTCAAGGAGGTGGAGGTACTCAAAGAAGAGGCGTGGCAAGAAGAGCTCCATCTGGATGAGGTGCAGTTGCAACTTTCCTCCAAGACTCAAAGCCTCGAAGCCGCTAACAGCAATATCTCTGAATATGAGGGCGAGGATCGGCACACTGGAGCAGTCGATGGAGTCCCTCGAATCCCGATAGCAGTTGTTGTCCAAGGACTTGGAAAACGTCAAGCGCCTCTAGCAAGATGAAAAGGACAAGCTAAAGAATCGGGTCGACACGAGCAACCTCTGGATCAAGAGCCTGATTGATGTTGCCGAACGCCTTGGGGCCCAGGCTGCGGCGATGGGCATGGACGGCCCAGTCTACTCAGCCAGCCAGCAGGAGGTCCCGAGTGTCAAGCTAGGGATCTTCTTCAATGAGTCAATCGACAAGCTGAAGGCGCATGAAGAGGGGAGGGCCGCACGTTTTGCGACCGAGTCGTGGAGGCTCGCTCGCGACGCTCTCTTCATGGTTCTGAGCAACATCGCCTGTCGCCACCCAGAGCTCGACCTTGGTGACGGCTTCAAGAAGCTGCCAGTGCATGCTGACGTTGCCGCTACCGAGGAGAAGGTTGCTCCCCTTGCCGACAGGGTTATCCATGTTTATGTTATCCCTTCTGGTATTGTAATAGAACATGATGCACATTTTGTGTTTAGTCGCCTTATCTCTAGTGTTTGTGCGAAATGGGTATTCCTAGATGGATCTTTAAATGCGTGTTTATCCCGTTGAACTCTATACTCTTGTGTTCGTACGATCAATTCCTATCTATGCTCTGGATGCCTACCGATATCATGTTGCCGTGACTGTCGTAAGGGTCCGGGCCTTAACAGTCATCTTGGTGTGGATGCGTCTTGACAGGTTTTTCCTAGGTAGCTCTCGGTGCAGCCTCTCGTCCAGCGAGCATGGCTCTGGACAGGACCATGGAGCGACCAAAGAAACTTACCGAGGTTCCATCGCATGAGGGTTTTCTCAATACGAACACTTGCTAGAGTCAAGGGATAAATGACTGCAGAAATCTGAAACGCATCAACAAGAAGCGATAGCGTGTACTTAGCTTTCGTTTCAAGCTTCTTTTTCGTCTATCATGCCGCGCGTGTTCGACGCGCCCACGGCGCCCGGAGGAGCAGAGGGCAATTTGGTGGCTTCTTCGCTCCCGGCAAGAGCAGGCAAGCATTTCTTGTGTCTGGTGGTCATAGGGGCACTGTGGTGAGCTTCCCTGGTCCTCTTCTCTTTTTCTTCCCTCCCCTCGAGTCAGTACGACGGCTGCCATCGCACGGATCGTGCCAATGCTATCAGCCTCGCCGAAGTGTGCTTGCCCGGGAATCAATTGATGGACTCATACCAGCATTTTGCTCAGGATTACCCATGGCGGGGGAAATACTGGACCAAGTGTAGTGTGGTAATCGTCGACGTCAAAGATGTCGCGGGATATCCGCGGCCACCTATGGGACCAAGCGCCCCCTTGCTGGTTCGGCGGGGGATGTCGCATTGCACAAAGAGCAAACCAGTGCGCGGTAGCACGACAAAGAGCACACAAGAAATTTACCCAGGTTCGGGCCGCCGTGAGGCGTAAGACCCTACTCATGCTTTGGTGGATTGACGGTGGAAATGAACGCGGTGGTGCGTGGTACACTTGCTCGGCAAGGCCTGCCTCAAGGCTACAGTGACCACAAGCGTATGGTGGCTTGGGTTTATCAAGTTTCCAAACCTCCAACCCCCTCCTACGTTTGCCATGGGCCTCCTTTCATAAATTAAGGGGTCACCACAGTGGCAAAACATTCATTACCCACTGGTATGATAGCAAACAGTGCTATCATACCTAACTCTGTGGGCTGGCAGGGTGCATTAAAAGCAGCTCTTAGTGTCACATCACTAGCTGCCCAGCAAGGACTACTGAGCTTATCTTGCCAGGTCCGCATATGTTCTCTTGACACGTCGCTGAACGGGTGTCACATGTGGGTTTCTTCTGTAGGAGATGGCTACCATGTGGCAAATGATGCCACTTAATCACCTTGCGGCTTGACACTGCACAGATTGACGACGTGGGTCGTACTTGCGTGGTTGGTGGGGTGGTTCAGGCCCCGCAGGCCCTGGCAGGTGCTGCCAGGGACTCTTGGTTGCTTGCCTCTGGTGGTGGCCTGGCCCCTTGCCGGGCTCGCCTGCCCGGCGAGGGAGGCCCTTCTCTTGCCAATATTCTGTTCCTTTGGCTCGGTCTTGATCTATCGGAGCTGCATGTTGGTGCTTCAAGTCTCTTGGTCCTTCAATTTCTGTCTTGCCCTTGTCTTGTCCGTGCACGAGTTAGAGGAAAATGCCTGCCCCTTGTATATTTTCCCCGACACCCCCGCCGAAACAAAATGGGCTCTTTGGCCCCATAGGTGCCCGTGGTTTCCCACGACATCTTTGGCGCGCCAGGTAGGGGGATCACTTGCACGAACCCGAGAGCATAAGCATCGTGTCATCTTCATCGCCATTTTCATCATCAACGGCTCCATCGACTATGGTGCCCAAGAAGAAGTTCGGGGCCGCCGCTCACCCGTCCACCTCGAAGGCCCTGCCGCCCGCGACCGCTGACGCTGCGTGGAATGCGAAGGTGCATGAGGGTGTGGGCGCTGTGGGAGACATGGTCAGCGCAGGCGGCATTGTCACCACCTCTCCCACGGCCAAAGCAGGAGCGGGAGGCACCAGAGAAGGACAACACAAACAACATCCTGGCGACCACGCCCTGCGAGGTACGGGTAGAGAGATTATTCCTTCTGCCCCCCCCCCCTGGCCGGGCCGAGGGGCATAGCCACGACGGTGACGTTCACCCCGAGGCGAATCGCAAACCTATGGCCGACCCGCCGTGGGCACGGTCGCAGGACATGCACCACTCACGGAGCAAACTGGCCCAGCCAATGCCCGAACGGAGTCATTGGCCCACGAGCGCCATCACGTCGTCACCACACCATCCCATTGACTGGCTCCCGATGACGGGAGCCCGACGCAGCCACCGCCGACACTGTGAGGAGTCAGGCGACTCTGCGTTCTACATCATCATCACCAATGCCAAGCACCGCTTCGGAGGCCATGGCGTGGGCCCAACTGCTGCTGAGGTTTTCGCCGGTAGCTGATCATACGGATGAGTGGAGAGCCACCATTCAGAGTCTGATTGGCTTTGCCGAGGCTGGAGGATCATAGCGAGCTGGCTTGCCACGGCCTCCCCAGACGACGACGATAGCCCAGGTTGCTGGCCGTGCGGAAGGGGCCACCCCCACGGTACAATCCCCATAGAAGCAACCAGTGCGAGGGCCACGCAACCAAGAGCTTGACGACGTCTCAATGGTTTTGTCCAACCCTTGAGCACGTCAAGGCCAACGGCGAGCCCCAGAGAACAGGTAGATGGGGGATGTGCATGTCACCATTGAGCGGCGTCGTGACGACCACCGCCAGTCCAATTGGCATGATGGCCCCTACTCGACGAGCCCACGCTCGGTAGAGGTGGGTACCTGCCTTTCGAGGCTGGGTGCCCTGCCTTCACCCACGAGCTGCGGCAAGTCCGTTGGCCATTCACTCACATGTTCAAGCCAGAGATTCCAGAGAAGTATGATGGGAGACTGAACCCGGCAGAGTTCTTGAGCATCTACACCATCGGTGTTCAAGCTACCGAGGGAAGAGATAAGAAGGATTTTGCCAACTACTTCCCTTTGGCACTCAAGCCAAACATGAGTTCGTGGCTGATGCATCTTCCGGAGAACTCCATCTCGACCTGGGCTGACTTGTGTTGTGAGTTTGTTGGCGCCTTCACGGGTGGCCACCAAGAACTAGAGCGGCCCAGCAATTTGCCGTAGAAGGAAGGAGACACTCTGCGAAAGTACATGCAGAGGTTTAGCCGAGTCCATAGGAATATTCCAGATATTCTCCCAGCAGCTGTGATAACGTACGCAACCATCGAATACTATCCAAGATGAACGTCTAGTTGCCCAAGACTTTGAAGGAACTTTAGACCTTGGTGGACAAGTGTGCTCGGGCGGAGGAGGGGAGGAAACTCCCTGGAGAAGAGGATGGCGTCGATGTTGACTCAGAAGATGACGACGAGGCCACATGTCAGAAGAAGAAGAACAAGAAGTGAAACAAGAAGCAGAAGGACAAAGCAATATTGACCGTTGAGGGATCGAGCATGCCTAGTACCGGCAAGAAGGCTAAGGCCGAAGCCCCGACAAGGAAGTTGCCACGTGCACTGACTGCCAGGAAGCTGCGACTGCTGAGAAAGCTAGGAAAGGTGATGGTCCGTATTGCAAGATTCATCAGACCAAGGGCCACGATATCCACGATATCCACGATATCCAGGTTGAGTAGCTAGCGGGAAGGGCCAAGGAGGGAAGGGCTGAGGCGTGATAAGGAAAAAAGTCAGAATGGCACTAGCAGGAAGGGCCGAGGCGGTGAAGCAAATCACCCCGGCAAGGCTCTTCGGAACCAGGGAAAACCCGCCAGGGGCAGAGAGACGGAAGATTGCCATGATGGCAGTGATGGAGGAGATGAAGAGGAAACCAGCGAGCAGGAATTCCAGAAAGCCACTGACGCCCTATGCATTGACAGAGGTGCATCTCTTCACTCCTCTCACCGCCAACTTAAACGGTGGGCGCGTGAGGTCAATGTCATGGAGCTAGCGGTAGAGTCTCAGAAGCCGCTCAAATGGTCATGCACGCCCATCATCTTTGACAAAGAGGACCATCCTGAGCACACCACTGCAGTAGGATGCTTGCCATTGTTCGTTTCACCAAGGATCCGCAACCTCAAAGTCACAAAGATGTTGGTTGATGGTGGGGCCAAGTTGAATCTGATTTCCCCAAAGGTCATCAGCAAACATTAGATAGCAGAGGAAGAACTCAAAGTCACGGGCATGTTTCAAGGAATCAACCCCAGTAGCAGTCATCCTAAGGGAAATATCACGTTGCCAGTGACATTCGGAGGAGAGTTAAATTACCGGACTCTGCCACCCTGATTTTTGGCCCTTTCGTTTTCTTTTGGATTTATTTAAATTTTTTATTTGAATTGCTTTTATGTGGCTCTGTGGTCTTGAAACCTGGGAAGATCTTCTCTTCTTATGCTTCCAAGTGGCTTTTCATCCCCAAAACCATCTCAAAACCTTGTCATTTCCCATCTTGGACTAATCCCAATATTCTTTATATTGCGAATATTCCTTTTTCTATTAAAGGAATAATCCTTTTTGCCCTAGGTTGTGAAACAACCTATATTTCTGTCACTCCCAAAATTTCCAAATAATTCGCATAAATTGTTTGGGTCATATCTTCCTCAAATATGTCAAAACCCTTCCTTGATATCATCAAAGATAATTCACAAATATTTCTTTTCTCATTCTACCCTAAGTGGATTTTTGAGAAGGAAGTGTCATTTATATTTGCTTGATTGACCCCAAACTTTTTGGACACCTTTTCATGTCCATATCATTGCCTCATGCCAAAATTCAACTCAATTTTCTTAGTAAATATTCAAGAGCAATTTTTCAAAGTTCCTCTCTAAGGGAAGCCATTGTGAAGGAAGTACTAACTAGGGTAATACAAATGAGTTGAAAATTTTCAAGATCCTTCATATGATCAAATCATCACTCCCCTCAAGATTTGGGCTCATGTCATCACTCTATGTGAGCTCAGCATCAAATCTTGGTTTCTGGTCAGATTTTCAGGTTGTGAAGCACCTATATTTTATATTGCTTCATTTTTGCTGAAAATTTTCCAGGGCATGCTCCTACCCATATAAACTATCTCCACAAAATTTGGGCTCAATCTATCTACCCATTTCCCCCAGCAATTTTTCCAACATTCTATACAGAGAGGTGTAGTATGAAGGAAGTACCACTTTGGCTTGTCCAAATGGTATGAAAATTTTATGGCATCCTCATATGCCTAAATCATCAAGCCATGACCATTTTCAGCTCAATCCAATCAACTATGTGAGTGCCTCTTCATGATCTTGATTCCGGACCAGATTATGCAGTTGTTAAGCAACCATGTTAAACCTTGGTCCAAATCCCTCCAAACTTCACAGGATTCTTGTCCTACCTACTGTAAACCTCACAGACATCAATTTTGTTACATAGCCCTTTTTTGTTGATCACTGTATTGCAGATCAGTTTGCAACAGCAGAATTCAGAGGATCATTACAATCTAAACACAGTGCCCCTGATCGATTCATCACCTCATTTGTAACCTAGCTTGGAGAGACTATCTACTGGACATGGTCGGTCTGGCCAAAGCGCACCACTTGCACCAGTGCACACGGTGATCACGCTTGTGTCATGCAGATAGCAAGCTTTGGCTGGTTCCGTCCGCTATTCTCGTCCGCTCTCTCCGCGTCTCGACGTCCAACCTTGTCCAGGAGCTCCCCCGTGAGCCTCTGCATCGACCAGTGCCTCTGCCTCGTCCTCATTCACCATGAATGCGCCGCAAACGCCATGCCCATGACGTGTCCGCCCCTGTCCTACATTAGAGCCACATTGGAGCTCACCGTGATGCTCTAGAGCCATCCCCCGCGGCTATTTAAGCGCCCCCGAGCTCCTCCGCACCTCACCATTCCCTCCCCCGCCTCTCTAGCCCACTGGAGCGGCCTCACCCTACCTCTATTCGCCGCCGTCCACCATGGCCGCCTCGGCCTCGGCTTGATTCCGGCCATCCCGAGCCTCCTCCCCCATCCCTGACCAAACCACCACCGCCCCCACTCTCCGACAGTCCTCCCCACCCCCTCTCCCTCGCCGGAGTCAGCCCGCATCGCTGGAACCGCCACTGATGCCCGTACTCTGTACTCCTCCCTCCTGCCTCACCTCATCGC
Organism: Triticum urartu; assembly: GCF_056163025.1. Lineage (NCBI taxonomy): Eukaryota > Viridiplantae > Streptophyta > Magnoliopsida > Poales > Poaceae > Triticum > Triticum urartu. Next base: position 361,450,934 of record NC_141874.1, on the reverse strand, counting down.
CATTCCGCGCCTCCCCGGTGCCCCTCTGGCTGGGAGTGGGTGCGGCTGGCCGAGCCGTGCCCGCTAGTGCCCCTGCCCCGGCCGGGCATGGCCGGAGCCAGCCGGGCCCCTCGCCCCCACTCCTCTGTTTTCCTCCTCTGTCCCATGCGGGGCAGGGAGCGAGGAAGATGACGAGCGCAGCCGCCCCTACCTATAGGCCCCACGCTGCTCAACCCCACGCGTTAGTGGCACAAGCTTCGCCATGTCACGTAAGTGGATACGACTTTCCAGAAATACGTTTTCTAACTCTGAAAGCGTATTTCTTTCCTCCTTTGGATGAAATACGATTTCACTTCTCTGAAAGCACATTCTATTTTACTGCAAATGAGAATACGCTTTCTCTGTTCCGAAAGCGTATTCCTCAAAAAAGCGTTTTCCGTTTTTCAGCCCACGAACCTGTTTGTGGGGAAACTTTTTATAGATTGGTCCCTGGTGTTCAACCTCTCGTATCTTCGCGGCCGTAGCTCCGTTTGAGGTGAAACCAATGCCCACTTCTTCATCTCGTCGAGATCTTTCTATTTGGCACCATTTTCACTAGGTGGACCACTGTGAAAATTACCTTTATACCCTTCCCTTATCAACCCCCCTCCGAGAGAGAACCGTCCAGCGAATCTTTCTGCGAGCTTCACCACACTTCTTTCCGGAGATTCCATCACTCCCAAGCAAGCCACGATAGCCACTTGCATGATAGCCATATAGTAGGCATGGTTTTCAACATGAATATTTAAATATTGTGTGTCGGTTAATATTTTGTGAATGCTTTATATATGCTTGTGAATCCATGCTTATCTTTATGTTCTTTGCACCTGTTAGTTAAATGATTACCTGCTGATGTTATTATCATGTTTTATTATGCTATTATTTCCTGATGCAAGTGGTCATGATATGTTCTTATGTAGTGTTGCTATTGTGTTATTCATTGCCATGCCATGCTTAGGTGAATTCAGTAGGGTAAATGAATTGTTGTTGCTGATTTGTTAAATAGTGATGTGGTTCAACCATGCTCATGTTGATATCTTGCTCATATGCATTGTTATTTCATCATGTTATTATGATTCAGCTCATTACCTTCAAGTTAAACCGTCCATTAATCAAACTTGAACACCTGTTGGCTGAGTCATAGTGCCAGCGTTGTTGCGCGCAGTGGCGGAGCCATGAAAACTAAATGAGCTAGGGGCCAAGCATTGCTAATCCTTTACGAGGAGGGCCAATTCATCAACTTAAACCATTTTACCAACAATTGTCTAATAATCACATTCATATTAGCCTCGATATATAGTGATGTTAGGGGGGCAGGGCCCTTGCTGCCCTTGTCTTTGCCACTGTGCGCATGTCTGAGAGATGAAACGGAAGGGATGGATGATGAGAGGGGACATTGGATATATAATTAATGTTTGTGTATTAGCTATGTAATCCTATATAGAGAGGTATAGATTGATCGATGTGGACATGGGAAAGAAGGTGAGACCTCACTAGATATATAGATTGATCGGTTTGTGTGGGAAACTATGAAAGACCTAGCTATATACACACACACATAGAGGAACATCGATCGCTGCGCATGCACATGAGATATTATTTAGATGGTTGTATAACTAACCCGAGTACAATCCCATTCAAACAGGGAAAATGTACTCAAATTTAGTCCATATGCTAGACAACACAAATTGTTTTTTTATTTTTGAGGGAAGTGCAAATTGTTTTGGTACTGTACACATTATGTTTGTTGTCCCGATTTTTTTAGTTTTTTGTTGTTGTATTTGAATGCATTTCTAGTAATATAGTAAAACGGGACATGGCTCTCTCTAGTGATGATGTGCGAATTGTATTTTTTTGGTACACGTTAAGCTTGTTCTCCCGAAATTTCAAGTTGCGCCTTGTTATGCCAAAAGTTCAAACTAGCGTCTCTATCTATCGTGCTGCGAAACTCGTGCCTCTTCAACCCGCGCCTTGTTACCCTGAAATATTTAAGATATATCTTTCTCTCGTTGTGCTCTGACAACTCTCTCCATATCAACCCGCGCCTTGCTATTCCAAAATTACAACACGCGCAAAAACTCCCACCTCTTGTGAAATTCCGACACGCGAAATGCCCGTGATACCCCTGAACCGAAAGAACCGCCTAACTCAAATCGGTGGGGGAACTTTTGTAACTTACCCCACATTTCAAACAAGCACGTACCTATTCGTACACCCACTTCCATCCCATCTGCCTACCCATTCGTACACCAAGGCCGCGAGAACCTGCGAAGCCCCACACCCTCCTCCGTTTGTCACCTAGCCGGAGCCTCTTCCCCGACGATGTCGTCCACAACAACACCTCGACATCCCTCGTCCACCGTACCGGATGAGGATCCATCATCGATCTCGTCGTCCTGCCGGTTCAGCCACCCCGTCCTCCACCTCCAAGGAGCTGCCCCGACGTTCGCCTCGTCTTTCGCGCCACCTCCATTCCCACACCGCCGTCTTCACCTGCACCACCAGAAGAGCATCATCATCATCGTTTCCTCGGATGAAGCTGAGGCCTAATCGGCACCACCAAAGAGGTTATACACTAATTAACGCATTTTCTTCCTGATTCGATCTCACAGTGCTACCGGCGCTCCGTCCTGAGCCGACACGGCGCGGTTCCATCCACGGCAGCATCGCCGTCCACTTCCTCCATGTCGTCGCTCCATCGGCGGCGATGTCCACATCGGTAGGAGTTGCTGCTTCTTTAGCTCTCCCTCCTGTTGCTGCTCTGCTCTTGCTCTCGGTCCCCTACTTGGTCTGCTCTTGCTCGCGCAGCTGCTCTCGCTCTTGCTCTTGCTTGTGATGCTGCTCTGATTTAGCTACACTTCGGTTGACTAAATTGACTTTCGGGTTAGTCGATTGTTAGGGGGTGGGGGGCTCGCCAGAGTTAAGGAAGAACCAGCTGCAGCATGAAGGGGGGCTCGCCGGCGAGGTACCCCACTATCTATCTTAGGGTTCAGGGTCGGGCGGTGGTCACCGGCGGTGGTGGGGCGGTGGCATGGGGATCGCCGAAGAATAAGCTCGACACAGGGGCGGGGGGGGGGGGCTAGATGGATGGCCGGGGCGGCGGCAGACCGGTGGTGGGGAGTGGTTTTGGGGCGGGCGGGGCGGCGAACCGCCGGCCGCAGGTGGCGGGGGGGGGGGGGGGTTGTTTGGCCGGTGGTGGCTAGCGGCTCAGGGTAGCCTCACCTTATGCTGCTACACGACCAGCTGCCCCGACTCTTGCACGCACTGCTCCTGCTACTACTGCTTTTCTGCTACTAGTGCGTTTAGTTTCGATAGTAAAATTCAGTTTCGACAGCAAAATTCAGTTTCGACTGTTAAGTTCAGTTTCGACGATTAAATTCAGTTTCGACAGTTAAGTTCAGAGATGAGCGGCGGATGTATTTTACATCTAGCACTTTGTGGTTATGTATTTTACGTGATCTATTGGAGATGCTATTAGAATTCCACTCAGGTTAACGTTGTCTCTCTTGTCCTGCTTCAGCCTCGGTGTCGTACAACTCACCGGAGCTGCTCCAACGACGAAACCCTCCATCACAACAGAGCAGTACCCCGGGCTCCATCTCCAGATGCCTAAGATCTTCTTCCCCTCCTCCGACAGCCAAGTCAGCCGGAGCACCCTCACCGACCAACCCAATCACACTAAGATCGACATGGCTTCGCAAAAGAGGTTGTACACTTGTTGCATCTCTTTTTTACTCTACATGTTATATTTATTGTCCACTGAGCACACGTAGTAATGTGAAGTACGATTATTTTATCCTACTATATGACAAGCAGTGAGGTACCAGGCAACTTAGCTATCCGTGAACGCCATCATTATTTATCTCTGTGCGTTTGAGCTATGCATTTGTTGATGGGCCTGGGAGTTGAGCTAATAGGGCAGTGGCCTGGGTCCAAAGTAATAGAAGTAGCACAATTTTTTTGAGTGTAGGATTTTCCTTGCTCAAGCCTGCCTACTAGAATCGCCAGTGCTTGAAAGGAAAAGTGAACGAAAAACATAGGAATTGGAAAGTTTCCTATGGTACTACTATTCATGAATTTGGTTTAAGGGAATGGAGCAAAGGAAAACTGTAGGATTTGTTCCTTTAGTGTCTCCTTGAAAGAAAAACCGTAGGAATTTTAATTTCCACTTGTCCTCCTTTTCAAATTCCTACCCATGAAGCACAAGACTAAGAGATAATAGCATAATAGCATTATTACCGTACATTTTCTTGTGGTTTGACTTAATCTAACCATGCTTCTTTGCATCCTGTGATCTTACAATACTTGTGAATCAAACACCCAGATTGGCAGAAATCATGTGTTTTTAAATTCTCTATTTTGCACGTGCATTCCTATCCTATTCCTGTCTATTTCCTATCCCTGCATTCTTAGAATCCTCAAATTGGAACAAGCCCTTACACAATTACTTTTGTTACAGATATCTCAAAGAAAACCTTGTGTGGTTTGTCATGCTCCTGCTGCACTGTGTTCCACCCCAGCTCAGCTGCTCCAACGACGGAAGGGTTCACCACAGTAGGGATCCGCTCTCCAGACTGTCTTTTGCCGCCTCAGATCTTCTTCCCCGTTGCCGGCCGCCACGACAACTGCATTACCTTCATCAACTATGAAAATGACCTTGAGGACTACACGGGTCCGCAAGAGAGGTCGCACTCTTCCGTGTCTGCTTAGGTTATGCATCGCTTAATATGATGACATGCTACTTTATCGTCGTGTTCACCTAGACTTCGAGTCAGGTCCAAAATAATGCCGAAACTTGAGTTTTTAAATGGTTGTGGGGTACATATTGGGGCAGCAATCCGTACTATCTGTCTACAATCTGGTTAATCTCGGGAGTCTACTATGAGTTTCATGTTGGGTGCAAACAAACATTAAAGGAGCCATTATCTGTATTTTTTAACTAAAGCTATTATCTGCCTGCTATCATTGGTTTTGGGTCTATCCACAGTTTGCTACCATCACTCTGGATTTGTGCATGCACTCCTTACATAATCTCACTATGTTTTATTACTATGCATGTCAGTTATTGTACACAATAGAATTGAACATGTAGAGCAAAAGAGACGAGCCTTGCGTGGCAATAAAATTTCATGCAGACGTCGCTCCATGGTGGGCACAAAGGCAGCCCCCCTCCACCCATTTCGGATCGTAATCAAGAGGAAGATAACTGTTCTGAGGGGGATTCAGAAGGAGAGGACCACTCCTATTTACCCCTTGAGGTCTTGACTCTAACTTGGCATGCTGATGTTGGTAATATCATGCATAGGGCGCCTTGCATTGCTTATTGTATACATCAAATATGTCATCTGCTTAGTTTAGACATGCTTTGTGTCAATGCCATATGTTTAGTTTCTTTATCGTATATGTGAGTCATTCAATGCCATCTTATTTAGCTAGGCATCATATATGTGAATTTTCCAATGCCACCCTGGTTAGCCAGTCATCTTATATGTGAATTATATCATGCCATCATTTTTTATTACCTTTTAAATTTGTCAACAATTTTAGTACATACAATTACTCTTCCTGTGCATCAGCCATCCGGCATGGTCATGGAAAAAACTTAAGTGGAAACAAGGTCTTCAGAGAAGACAATGCTATCTGACAAAGTGCATGTCTTGCTGGTTACGGATAGCTCCTCGGAGGAGGATTCAAAGACAGATGACCAGTCTTATTCCCGCCCCCCGAGGTGCATGCTCTAACTTGGCAGGATTATGTTGCTCATATCATGTGTATGGTATCTTGCATTGCTATGTCATTTTTCTTAGTTTAGACATGCTTTGTGTGAATGCCACCTGTTTAGTTTCTAATTACCATATATGTGAATTATGCGATGCCATCATGTTGCAAGACATTATATAAGTGAATTATGCAATGCTATGTTGTTGCAAGGCATTATATATGTGAATTATGAAATGTCATGCTGTTTAGCCAAGCGTCATATATGTGAATTATATCATGCCGTCCTTTTTTGTATTTATCATTGCATTTGTCGACAGTGTTTGTATATTCAACTGCTCTTCCTGTGCATCAGCCATTTGAATTGGTGATGGAGAAATCTGGAGTGAAAACAAGATCTTCAGAGCAGACAATGCTACTTGCTGAAGCAGGTATCTTGCTGGTTACAGATAGCTCTTCAGAGGAGGATTCAGAGGCAGATGACCAGTCCTATTATCCCCCTGAGGTGTATGCTCAAACTTGGCAGGGTTATATTACTCATATCATGCATATGTTGTATTGCCATGCTTACTTTTTACATCATATACACTATATTGAATGCCATCTCCTTAGTTGACACATCATATATGCGATTGCCCTCTGCTCACTTGCTTAGTATATAAATCATATATTTGAATTATATCATGCCAAGATGTTTACATAGACAACATGTATCTGAATTATGGCATGCCAACCCATTTTCTAAAGACATAATATAGTTATATCATCTCATCCTGTTTACATAGTCATCATATTTTGAATTATGTCATTCTATCCGTGAATTATATCATGCCATCATGTTTCCATCGACGGCATGTTTGTGACTTATGGCATGCCAAACACTTTAATAGACACATCGTATAGTTATATCATGTCATCCTGTTTACATAGTCATCATATTTTGAAGTATGTCATTCTATCCTGTTTAGTTAGCCATCATACATGTGAAATTGTGTCATGATATCCTATTTAATTAGCCATCATATATGTGAAATTATGTCCTGCTATTCTATTTGGTTAGACAACATAAATGTGAATTATTTCATGCCCTGTTTTCTTCCCTACTATCCGTTGCACCTATCTATCTTACAATGTCTGTACATTCAATTACTTTTCTTATTTATCAGCCATTTCAATTGGAGGGGGTGACGGCAGTATCTGTCAGAGTAAAAACATGGTCTTCAGAAAAGATCATGCTACATGTCGATGCAGACAGAACCACGGTTGTACTTGCCCAAGAACCAGCCCCACCACACATAACCTTGACTCACGCAGATTGTACCCCTACCTAGTTGGACAGAGAACCAGCTACACCCCTTCTAACCCCAACCCCAGCAGATAGTAACCCAGTTCCAGTTGACGCATCACCGTCTCCACCAAAGAGCACCCGAACACAAGCAGTTAGTAAGGCAACTGTAGTGCCCAAAGCACGAGGACCACCACTCCGAACCCTAAGTCAACACTTAAAGCGGAAGAAGAGTTGTTCTCAGGTCAGGTTCCGTAGCTATGGTTCATACTACTTTGCTCTTGCATCACTGTATTTACTCATACCAACTAATTTCAAATTTGAAGGACGCAATTGTAACTACAATGGCGCAAACAGGTATGTTTTAAACCTATTTCTTTAACGTGTTTGCTGTTGTAACTTGCTCTATGTTGATTTTAGTTTCAATTGAATAAATAGTTATGTTCTCATGCCGTGCACATTACAAGTGTTGTTATTGCTGTGTAGTTTCCACACTTATATTCTGTCTATGCTGCTTTGTCTTAAATAGATATGATTCGAACTGTATCTATCTTGATTTGGCAACATAATCTAGAATGACATAGACCATACAGTGACCATACTACATAGATATATGTTTGTTTCATGTTGTTATCCTGTCCACCTTACTACTGAACTGGTTTACCAAAATGAGTTTCATATACTGCATTGTAAACCTGTGATGTGTTTGTTTGTTTGTCTTTTAGAACGCCGATAAAATATTGGAGAAGAGTACCCTGTTATGCAATGGTAAAGGAAGTAATGCAGATAAGGTTCAAGATAGTGAGACATCCCTATTGGTCTCCAAGAAAGCTGATAAAAACTATATTGAAGATACTGAGGCAACCCCAAAGTCCGGTCTTGATGTAGTGTTCGAGTTACTTGCTACTACTGCTGGCACCAGCTCTTCGAACTCGCAGCTTGAATCAATTCGACTTCTTGAGTATCAACTTCAAGTTGAAAGACATCGCTAAGATGTTATGCGATAGGAAGCCAAAGGACTGGGGAAGTCCCTGTAGAATTCAGATGCATACTTTCTGGTGCAACAGCAAGTGCTGGAGGATTTAAGCGCCAAACAAGAGAAAGTTAATAAGCTTGCTAAGCATCTTGCCAGCATTATGGGTACCCGGGATATTGTTTCTTGAGCTCTTATGAAGTGGTTTCAGTTCTGGACTTGTTTTGTTGCGGCATTTATTTGCACTGGTCGCCAACTTTGACAACCAGTGTATATGATATGCTGCTTTGTTCCCTATATTTGCACTGGTGGTGAACTTTGATGCCTAGTGGATGTAATATGTGTAATAGCCATGATAGCCTAGCATAAGTTGCTTCCTTATTTATTTCCTTGCTGTCTTGTTTATTTGTTTGCTTGTAGTCAGTGCAGTTCTTTTTCCACGGTTTGCTAGTGGCCAGAATAACCTATTTTTTAAAACGAGGCCACAATAACCATCGGCTACATATTTACTGTAGTTACCATGGGCCTCCTACGGGCCGTAGAAACAATGGGCCTTCTAAGGGCTATAGAAACAATGGGCCTTCTATGGGCCATAGCATCAATGGGCCTTCTACGTGTCGTATGATCGATAGGCCAAACATGGTCCAATAACAGGCCGCATTATGGGCCGTAAACTGGCTAGATTTGGAATCGTCCGTTCATGGGCCGACAGTAACGGGCCGTCATTAATCGGCCGTATTTGATGATGCTATGCAAATGGCCCAACGGATTAATGGGCCGCAAACGGGCTGGTTGTAACCGCGGGCTGAATTTGGCCCACAAGTAAAAAAGGCCAATAATGGGCCGTAAGTAACCGAATACTGGAAATGAGCCCAAGAATAAATGGGCCCTGAGAATGCTGAAAGATAACATGGGTTGGAAACGGCCCAATGGAATAATGGTCCGTTAATGGGTATAAAGGGGTACACTGTTCATTGCGGGCCAGATTCACCATGGGCCGTTAATGGGCCAAGAGTTACAAATGGCCTCGTATGGGCCGAAAGACATCATGGGCCATACACGGGCCGGAAGTTATAATAGGCTGGAATCATATTGGACGGTCCAGATGAAGCTACTGGGCTTCATTCCGATACGCCGTAACGGGCCGTGAGTTAGCGGGCTGTAAATGGGCTATATAGGAACATGCCATTAACATGCTCTCCATGGGCCGGCCCATTACCTTTTGACCAAGTCAAACAGGCCGACCTTTTCACCTGAATGGGCCTCTGTTGGGCCGTGCCACGTGTCGATGTATCATAGGCGCCTCCTGTCCAGTGAATGGATGACATCTGTCCCAACGGTGAGCCAACACGTTTTTCCTCCGGCCAATGAGAATTTTACCCGTGGAAAATCCTTATTGGTCCGGGCTGTTAGCGGGTTATCGGACCCAAAACCAGACCCGATAGCTTAACAACAACCCGTTATGGTGGATGCCACGTGTCGGTCACCCTTGACGAAAGCACTTCCATGATGCGCGATTTATCATCATGGAAGTGGACACTTCCATGATGATAATTTTCGTAATGTCATGGAACACTTCTAGGAGATCACATGTATGAGTATCTTGATTCTGTCATAAAACCGTCATGGATGTACATGCATGATAGAAAACGTGACCTACTGTGACAAACCCGTATCATCACGGAAGTGTCCTTTTTTTGTAGTGGATGGTTCTTGGGGTTTGAGCTGCATCTTCTTCCGGGGTCCACTTCATAGGCCCTGCCGACTTCAAAACCTTGAAGAACGACAGGGCACGCTCGACAGACTTGGAGATGAATCTGCTCAGTGCTGCAACGCATCCCGTCAAGCGCCTCAAATCCTTAAGTGTCCTTAGCACTTGGATCCGCTCAATGGCCTTGATCTTGTCAGGGTTGGCTTCGATCCCCCAATGGGACACGAAGAACCCAAGTAGCTTGCCGGAGGGAACACCGAATACTCACTTCTTCGTATTATGCTTCAGATTGATCTTGCGCAGATTAGCAAATGTCACTTCCAAATCCTGGATAAGGGTGGCCTTATCCTTGGTTTTGAGCATGATATCATCCATACAGGCTTCTATATTTCTATGCAACTATGGCTCAAAACCGATCTGGACTGCCCTTGCAAAAGTGGACCCGACACTCTTTAATCCGAACGACATGCGGACAAAGTAGTATGTACCACACGGAGTGATGAACGATGTCTTCTCTTCCTCTTCCTTCGACATGAAGATCCGATGATATCTGGAGTATGCGTCCAGAATGGAGAGAAAATCAGATCCCAAAGTAGAATCCATGATCTGGTCGATGCGCGGCAAGGGAAATGGGTCCTTCGGGCAAGCCTTGTTGAGGTTTGTGAAATCAATGCAAAGTCTCCACTTCCCATTAGCCTTACGGACCGCTACTGGATTTGCAAACCATGTAGGATGCAGTACTCGTCTGACCAAACCAGCTGCCTCCAAGTTTTTGATCTCTTCGGCAATGAACTGCTGCCTCTCCATGGCCTGCTTCCATACTTTATGATTGATGGGCCGCGCATGTGGGAAGACAACAAGGTGGTGCTCAATTACCTCCATGGGAACAACGGGGATATTAGATGGTTGCCCAGTAAACACATCGATATTCGCCAGCAGGAAGGCAACAAGCATGCTTTCCTATTTGTCATCGAGGGTGGTGCTGATAGTGAAAGTACCATTAACGCTAGCCAGCCCTGCCGGGACCTTCTTCACTTGGGGTGCAGTAACCTTGGATCTCTTGCTGTTGGAACACTCCGGCACGTCGTCAATGGGTGTCGTGCACTCGGAGGGGGCACGCTTCGAGGACTCCTTGTCGGAGGTCCTATAATCCCTCTTCTTTCCTTTGCTTTCCTTGGCGAGAACTGTCGTTGCTGCCGCTTCCGCTGCAACTGCATCCAGATACATCTTGTCCACACAAATAATTGCATCCTTCTCATCAGATGGGATAGTGAGGACCCCCAGTGGCCCAGGCATTTTCAAGGTGTTGTAAGGATAATGGGATGCTACCATGAACTTGGCCTGGGCTGGTCGTCCAAGAATCCCATTGTACGTATGGGGAGATCAAACACATCAAACACTAGCTTCTCAGTCCGATAGTTCAGTTCTCCCCAAACATCACCGGCAACGTAATCTTCCCCTTAGGATGACTCCTACCGGGATTAACTCCTTGAAATGTGCCGTGTCCTCTAGCCCTTCTTCTCATAGCTGAAGCTTGCTGATAACTGCTCGGGAAATCAGATTCAGCCCGGCCCCGCCGTCCACTAGCATCTTTGTAACCTTGAGATTGCAAATTGTTGGGGAGACCAACAACGGCAAACACCCTACTGCATTGGTGCGATCAGGGTGATCCTCTTCATCGAAGATGATGGGTGTGCGGGACCATTTGAGCGGTTTCCGGGCCTCTGGCGCTGGTTCCACAACATTGACCTCTTGTGCCATTGCTTGAGTTGGTGATGAGAGGTGTGAAAAGTTGCACCCCCATCAATGCATAGGGCGTCAGTGGCCTTCTAAAATTCCTGCTCACTAGTTTCCTCTTCATCCCCTCCATCACTGGCATCATCACAAGTTTCCTTCTCTTGGCCCCAGGCGGGCTTTCCTTGGTTCCAAAAGGATCTAGAGGGGTGATTTGCTTCACTACCCCGACCCTTACCGCAAGCAGCATTCTGACATTTCTCCTTATCACGCTTACCATACTGTCACGACCGGTTTTCCAATAAAAATATTTATTGAGAAACCAATCTTTTGAGTCCAGTATGGGAAAAATTCTCCTTACCGGTAGACAAATTCTTGATACAATAAGCCAGTAGCATAAAATATATTACAGAGTTGAGCTACGGTTGCTCAACCAAATTATTACAAGCACGCCAATAATTATACATAATGGCTGACATGACACAGTGGTGTGGAGGCATACTACTGACTCGAGGATAGGGTGGTGGTGGAAAAACACAGCGGGGAGTGAGATACATCACTCTAAAACTGGCATCTCATCGAGCGTCGAGGTGAGGCTCGATGAATTTATTTGGTAGCGGAAGAGGATATAATACAGTGACCAAATCCAGGGTCGTACGAGACTGACTGGGATTCCTCTAGGCGTCGGACTCGCTATCAAAATCTTCATCCATGAGATCGCCTTCGTCAGCATCTGGCCAAATCAACAAGCCAGGTGAGTACTTGGAAAGTACTCGCAAGACAGTTCGGACGTAAGATATAACAAATGCATGCATGAATGCGTCACGATTAATTCACCAATGTACATTCAAAGATTAGCATAACGAAGTAAGTAAAAGGGAAACGACGGTAGTCCGCCTGAAATCCCAACAAACATAAATGAAAACCGATCGGGTGTCTGAAGCGACGCGTCGAAAGGTGAACAAATAAATATAAGGAAATGATGCCACAGTCGGGCGTCTGAGCGACGCCACATAAAGGGCTTTAAAAGAAATGCCACAGTCGGACGTCGGGGGGACATCACAGAAAGGGCTTTAAAAGAAATGCCACAGTCGGGCGTCTTAGCGACACCACATAAAGGGCTTTAAAAGAAATGCCACAGTCGGACATCGGGGCGACATCACAGAAAGGGCTTTAAAAGAAATGCCACAGTCGGACGTCGGGGCGACATCACAGAAAGGGCTTTAAAAGAAATGCCACAGTCGGGCGTCTTAGCGACACCACATAAAGGGCTTTTATTCACAAGGAAGTAATGCTCATAATAAATATTCAATTCATGAAAATAAACGGGTTAGTCCATCCACAGGAATAATTATTTAACCGGACTTAGCACTCATGCGATTCACCGGAGTCTCTGTCATCAAAACTGGCACTTGTCAGGATAAGATAATACTGAACTTGGACATGGAATAGGTGATTCAAGGAATATATGACTCTGCAGAGTTTGCATAAAAATTTCCCACAGCCAACGGATTTCCGTAGTCACAAAGGACTAGTTCCGTTTACGGTTTTTCGGAAGAAAACACAGCTAACCAGTACACACCCATCCTACCTCTCGATGCTAGGAATCACCCTAGACATCGTCCAAGAAAAACTTTTGAGACGGGGAGATCACAATCTCGAATAGCATGGGATCAAATTTATATACGCGCGCTCTAAGGGGTGCCCCCCTCTCGGTCCCAACCGGAAACACCCATGCCCCCTGACCGGATGATTGGCTTTAATCCAGGGCCATGGAACCATCATCCCGGCCTCTCCTTTTGGTGTGTACCAGGAAAGCGGTTTGCAACTTACTAAGCCATATTCCTTGTGGAAAACATGTGGTAGTACAGGGAAGGAAATGGGAGGAACTGGACCGATATGGTTTGACACTGTAGTCATACAGCCTGGCATAAGACTGGCATGCTACAACACTGCCATCTTACCCATCCTCATGCCAACACATGGCCATTCATACTCACATCCATCCACTTATGGATCATCGAACTCACTTACCTCAACAATGCATGGAAAAGACGTTCATCGGTATGCTCAACAACATGCCATGAGACTAACTAAATGCAAAACATGCCAAGACACTCATCATATCAAAAGTTCAAACATGCTTGCCTGGTTCGGAGTAGTCGGAGCGTAGCTCGGTGAAGTTTGCGGTCCCGTCACCTCCTTCGATATCTACGGTATAAAGAAAATATACGCGCTATCGTGAATACCGTGAGGTGCACAAAAAGTATAGCAAATATTTTTCAAATAAATATGATAAAAAACTAGACAAAAATCTGAAGAGGACAGAAAAAAGAATCACTCAAAAATTCCTTTCTGTTAAAATGTTATAAGGGTTTTTGTCCAGGGACTCATCTGTAATGAAACAGAAAGTTTTCAGGGGCTAGCTTATAAAAACAGAAAACGTTTCGGTAGCAACTACGCCAGCCCAGAGGGAAAGCTTATTTGGCAGAAGGCGTTTTCAGAAAATGCTCCGCTTAGAAAGGACAGAGAGGCTGACGGCGGGTCCCGCTCGTCAGGTTTAAATTTTCAACGGGGAACGAAGCTCGTCGGCGCCCGAGAGCCGCGGTGGTCACCGGCGGCGATCCACGGCGAGGCAGAGGGATCGGAGCGTACCTCCGAGTTTAGGGCGCCATTCCACGTCGGTTGGTGGTGGTGGTGGTCGCCGGCGAGTACCACGTCGGCGGCGAGCCTTGCTCCGGCGGACGGCGGTTCGGGTGGTCGAGGGCCTCGTCGGAGAGAGCTGCGAAGGCCAAATTGAGGAGGGGGTTAGCTTACTGGGTGCTAGAGGGGGCTACTGACGGGGTTTGGGCGCCGGAGACGGCCTCACCGGAGCGAATTGAGCTGGTGGCCGAGGCGGATCGGGGCGGCCGGAGTCGGGGGAGGAGACCTCCTCGAGGTCCTCCTGGTGGCTTGGCAGGGTCTTGGAGAGGTGCAGTGAAGGTGTGGGGCTCGTGAGCGAGCTCGGGGTCCTTTTTATAAGTGATTCGAGGCGGTGGCCGTGAACGGGGATCTCCGGCGATGGTTACGGCGGCGCAGCGCTTGGTCGGGGGAGATTAGGGAGTTGGGCGTCATCATGGAGGTCCACCATTTCCATTTAGGTGCTAACCAGGCTTGGATTTGGTGCTTAGGGCGAGCTCGACAGAACGGGGCAGCGCGGGCCCGTCGGCGGCCGGGAGCACGTTCCGTGCTTGCCGGGCCACGGCGACGGTGCCACGGGCGTGCGCTGGCATGCATGAGCCACGCGGAGAGCAGAGGAGCGTTGGCGGCGCCGAACGGCGTTGAGCCGCCTTTCTGTTCCCTGTCGGCCGCTACGGTGGTTCGGCCGCCGCAAGACACGCCGGCGCGGGCGGGCCAGGGCGCCACCACGCCGGGAAGGCGCCAAGCGCACGTGTGGTGCTCCAGACAGGAGGAAGAGGCGGCGAGGACCGTGCCAAGGGCACTATCTACGCGTGATTGAAACTGACGAACGAAAACGACACTGAAACTGAATATTACTGAATATGAAGAGCAACAGTGCATGCAAGGTGTTCGACAGAATGAATTTGGCCTCTGGGGATTTTTCCTTGAGCTGATTTTTGGTGGAGTGGCTACTCATTGCTCCAGTAGGCTGCCTGAATTTTGGTGGAATTTTTGGAGAAGTGTAGATATGAATTTCACCAAATTTGGCAAATCTGGTCCAAACTTGCAGAGACTGAAATTTGAAAATTTTGAAAAGAGGAGGAGTGGATCAAGATGGTTCTGGGTTGTGGGTACAAAGGACTATCCAGGAGAGTTGGTTTGAGGTCAAAACTCAAATGCAAAAGGGTACTTGCTTTGAAAATCACTTAAGCTCAAAATAATTGGCAGAAATTATTTGAGGGAAAAAATAATTAGAATAAAATCCAAAACTTGCTTGGATTAGTTGGGACAGAGAACTTAGGTTGATTACAAGGAGGAGGGGAGGTTTTGGAGGGGTTTTACCACATGGGCAAAATACAAAGTCATGGGTGGTTTCTAAGACATGAAAATCCCAAATTTTCATAGAGTTTTCTTTTTAAAAGAAAAAGATTAAACTCCAAAAATAATTTGAGAGGGAACCAACAGAGAAGAAGTTTCAAAAGATCAAACACCATATTTTGAAGAAAAATAAAATCCTTGCCAAAGAAAAGGAAGTTTTTAAGAGGAAGGATTTCTGGAAAAGACATTTTAAATGCCCTCAAAAATAAAAATCCAACAAAGTTTTTGATGAAAACCAATTAAAATTTTTGGAGTGTCACAACACCTACCCCCTTAGGAAAAATCTCGTCCCCGAGATTTCAGTTGTTCCTCAAATAAGTATGGATGTTCTGTCCGAAGAAAATCCTCTCTTTCCCAAGTTGCTTCACTGTCGGTGTGATTGCTCCACTGAACTCTGAAGAATTTGATGGCCTTCTGTCGGGTCCTCCTTTCAGACTCCTCTAATATTTTTACAGGGCGTTCCCAATATGTGAGGTCTAGCTGCACGTCAATGTTCTCATGGGATACTTGCTTCTCTGGTTTGCTTACGCACTTCCGTAATTGAGAGACGTGGAACACGTCGTGAATGTCGGACAAGTCTTCGGGTAATTCTAACTGGTAGGCTACAGTGCCTCTTCGTGCCACTATGCAGAATGGTCCAATGAATCTTGGTGCTAACTTCCCTTTAATCTTAAACCGTTGCAGTCCCCTCATAGGTGATACTCGTAGGTACACAAATTCACCAGGTTCAAAATTGACCCTACGATGTTTCTGATCGTAATAACTCTTCTGTCGGCTTTGAGCGGTCTTGAGTCGGTCCCTGATTAGCTTGACTTTTTCCTCGGCTTCTTTGAGCATGTCTGGGCCGTAGATACGGCTGTGTCCGGTCTCTGACAAATTTAGCGAGGTACGACATCTCCGTCCGTATAGGGCTTCAAAAGGTGCCATTTGCAGGCTGGCCTGGTAGCTGTTGTTGTACGCGAACTCGGCGTATGGCAGGCTTTCTTCCCAACTGGTTCCATATGTGAGGAAACATGCTCTCAGCATGTCTTCTAAAATTTGGTTTACGCGTTCAGTCTGTCCATCAGTCTGGGGATGGTAGGCTGTGCTGAAGGCCAATTGAGTTCCCAGAGCCTGTTGTAAATGATCCCAGAATTTCGAGACAAATTGAGTGCCTCTGTCGGTTATTATAGTCTTCGGGACTCCATGCAGACAAACTATACGGGAGAGATAAATCCTGGCAAGCTTCTGAGTGTTGTAGGTTGTCTTCACTGGAATAAAATGTGCCACCTTGGTTAATCTATCGGTGATGACCCATATGGCATCATTCCCGTGTCGTGACCGAGGTAGTCCGACAATAAAATCCATCCCTATTTCATCCCATTTCCACTCCGGTATTTTGTTTGGTTGCAGTAGTCCGGCTGGTTTTTGATGCTCAACTTTTATGCGTTGACAAGAATCGCAACACGCAACGAATGTGGCTATGTCCCTCTTCATACCGTGCCACCAAAATATTTCCTGAATATCCTTATACATTTTGGTTCCTCCAGGGTGGATTGAATAGGGAGTGGTGTGTGCTTCAGCTAGGATTTGCTGTTTGAGGTCTTCTATGTTTGGCACGCAGAGTCTGTCCCCGTATCGTAATATTCCATCTTCGCCTATGACAAACTCCGAGGCCTTGCCCATACTCACCTTTCTTTTAATTCCTTCAATGCTGGGGTGACCAGGCTGAGCTTCTTTAATTATCTCCACAAGGTCGGGCTTTATTTCCAAGTTTGATATGGTGCCTTCCGCGATTATTAACAAGTTGAGTTTGGCAAATTCTTGTTGGAATTCAGGTCTCAAGCTTTGCAGACTATTTTCATCGGAGCTGGGGTTCCAACTAAGAGCATCAGCCACTACATTTTCTTTCCCTGGATGATAGTGGATACCAACATCATAATCTTTTACCAATTCCAACCAGCGTCGCTGCCGTAAGTTTAGTTCTGGCTGTGTGAAAATATATTTGAGACTTTTATGGTCCGTGTATATTTCACATCGATTCCCAAGTAAGAAATGCCTCCATTCCTTAAGTGCATGAATGACTGCTGCCATTTCTAAGTCATGAGTGGGATAATTTTCCTCATGCTTGCGGAGTTGTCGTGAAGCGTATGCGACAACCTTGCCTTCTTGCATCAACACGCACCCGAGACCTTTTCGGGATGCGTCACAATACACCTCAAAGTTTTTGTGTATGTATGGCACAATTAATACCGGTGCTGTGGTTAATTTCCGTTTTAACTCTTGGAAACTTTCTTCGCAGGCTTCTGTCCATTCAAACTTCTTGTCCTTCTTGAGCAACTGCGTCATTGGCTTGGCTAGGGTGGAGAATCCTTCAATAAATCAGCGGTAATATCCTGCCATTCCCAAGAAACTTCGTACGTCCGTTACGCTGGCTGGTGCCTTCCAGTCAAGTATGGCCCTGACTTTCTCCGGGTCCACTGCGATACCGTCTTGGGTCAGCACGTGACCTAGAAATCCTACTTGTCTTAGCCAAAATTTGCACTTGCTGAACTTGGCATACAATTGATGTTTCCCGAGTTCTCCTAGCACAATCCTGAGATGTTCCGCGTGCTCTTCTAGTGTTTTGGAGTATATCAGAATATCATCGATAAATGCCGCAACGAACTTGTCCATAAACTTCATAAATACTTTGTTCATGAGGTGAACAAAATATGCGGGGGCGTTTGTTAATCCAAAAGGCATAACTGTGAACTCATATAGTCCATATCTGGAGGTGAAGGCTGTTTTGGGGATATCTTCTGTTCGCACTTTTAATTGATGGTATCCTGACCTTAAGTCAATCTTTGAGAATACCTTGGCCTGAGCGAGCTGATCAAATAAATCATTTATTCGTGGCATCGGGTATTTGTTCTTGACTGTGACCATGTTAAGTGCTCAGTAGTCTATGCACAATCTTAGTGTTCCATCCTTCTTTTTGGCAAATAAAGTTGGTGATCCCCAAGGTGAGGAGCTGGCTCGAATGTATCCCTTGTCCAGTAATTCCTTTATTTGTTTCTTCAACTCAATTAACTCGGATGGTGCCATTCTGTATGGTTTCTTGTATATGGGGGTGGTTCCTGGTGCTAGCTCAATGCTGAATTCTATTTCTCGATCTGGTGGCATGCCTGGTAGTTCTTTGGGAAATACATCTGGAAATTCACATACCACTGGAACCTTGCTTAACTCAGAAACGTCCACCTTATTCAATCTCGGCTGCCGGGGTGTTTTTCTTTCCTTGGCTGATACTTTTATTGTCTTCCCGTGGTGGTGCGTGAGAATTACGGTCCGGTTGAAACAGTCAATAAAACCTTTGTTGGTGGTTAACCAGTCCATCCCTAGGATGACATCCAGTCCTTTATTTTCCAACACAATAAGATTGGCGTAAAATTTCAATCCTTCGAACTCAATAACCACATTCTGACAGTAACTCTGAGTAACTTGCTGAATCCCAGGGGACTTGATGATCATGGATTTTTCCAAGGGAAACATCGAAAAATTATTTTGCAAAGCAAAACTTTTCGAAATGAATGAGTGAGAAGCTCCAGAATCAAACAAAACCGTTGCAGGTATTGTGTTGACAGGAAACGTACCGAGTACGATATCCGGAGCGTTTTGTGCTTCTTCTTTGGTCACGTGGTTTAGATGACCCTTCCTGTGGTTGTTGTTGGGGTTGAAATTTTTGCGCTTGGGCGCTGAATTATTTCCACCATTGTTTGGCTTCGGGGTCGAGTTCCTTGGCTTGGGGCCCTGTTTGGCGTAGTGCCCTTCTTCTCCACAAGCGTAGCAGGTAACGCCTGGGCAATATGTGAACTCTTTGTCCCTTGCATGGAAATTCTTGATTGGGCGTGAGATGTTTGTCGTAGGTTTGTGTGTCCCACCTTTCTGAAAATGTATCCTGCTTCGATGATTGCGAGCATGGTTAGTCTGGTCCCTTTTTCGCTTGCGGATATCTTCCAGGCTGCGTCTCTCATTTTCCAGAGTAATGGCTTTGTCCACCAGCATTTTAAAATCTGGAAAAGTATGCACGACCAGTTGGCATTTAGCGTGGGCGCCAGACCGTCAAGGAATTTCTCCATCTTCTTGCTTTCAGTCATACGCTCTTCATTGGCATAGCGAGACAATAGAGTAAATTGACCGTTGTAATCTGACACTGTCATGTTCCTTTGTTTGAGGTCATCGAACTCTCTCTTCTTGATTTTCATAATACTCTTGGGAATGTGTGCACCACAGAAACCTTCCTTGAAATCATCCCAGGTTATATCATTTTCGTTGGGGTGCATGTGCAGAAAATTCTCCCACCATGATGCAGCTGCTCCTGTGAGATAGTGCGGAGCATATAGTACTTTCTCGAGATCTGAACATTTTGCAATAATTAATTTTCTCTCCATATCTCGAAGCCAATCCTCGGCTTCAAGAGGTTTTTCAGTATGAGAAAATGTTTGGGGACGTGTCTTCTGTAGCTCAGATAACTTGGAATGCTGCCGATACTGTCCATGGTGATTTCCCATGTTGATGACTTGGTTCATCATTTCCCGATGTTGTTGCTGACTCTGCTCATAAAGGCGGCACATTTGTGAAAGTGCCGATTCATTGCCCTGTTGGCTTGACTGTCCTTGTGTGAACTTGTTGCTGGGTTGTGTATCATAATTTTCCTCTGGTGGAGTTGGCATGGAACGAGTCCAAGGACGAGACATTTTTCACTCTGGGGATATATTTTGTAAAACCCATAAGAAAAGCGAAAAGAGTCGCAAAAACGATTCCATAAATGCATAAAGCTAGCAAATAAAAATTAAATAACCAAACTTACTTAAGAAAAACAAATCGATTTGCGCACGGAGAAGGACTGCTCATTACATATCTTACACGCGAGCGGTAATTATACATTACATCACTCAGGATATGCGTACATAATCCTGACATGTTATTTAGGCTAGTGCACTCCTCCAGATCCTACATGATGCGCAAACAAGCTACTTCTCACAACCTATGTACATATAAACATATCATACAAAGCGGTACATTGCATGGCGGCTAAGCATACTCAGGCGGAGATGTTGACGATCTCCTTTGCCCTGCCGAGGGTGAGGCGTAGCGAGGCTCGGGACTCGACTTCCTCCTCGCTAATAGGCTCCATACGTGTAGTGTTGCGCTGAGTAGATGGAGCGGGTGCCAGGGGCGGAACAACACGAACAGGAGTGGGCGCGCAGGGTGGTGCAGTGCGCGCTGGAGTGGGCGCAATGACTTGGTTGAACTCTTCGGTAGAAGGCAGGCGACGAGTAGGTGCATAAGATGCTGAGGACGAGACCAAAGTCAGTGGCGGTGCGATGGGTAGGAGCTCCCTCCTGTTGGCAGCACAGCCATGGACTGAGTCCATGCGGGCAGCCACAAAGTCATCCACCAGGTTGTCGAAGGCTGCCTCCAGGGCCCGGAGATACTCAATGAGCATCTCAAAAGCCTCGTCTCGTTCTCCTCTGGGGCAGGAGAATGCGTAGTGACAGTTGTAAGGCACATGGCATGGAAGATAACGGTAACGACGAGTCTTCATCACGGGGAGGACATCCCTGAGACGAGCTATCGCCTCGCGGGCTGCCATCTGCATAGCATGCCTCTCCGTAGGCATGGCTCTTCCCAAGAACCGGAGGCGGCGTAACTCACCACGCCCTCCCTTGAACTGCACCGTGGCCTGGTGCATGGTCAGACTGTCGTTGACTCGGTGCTGGCGGAGTGTGAAGACTGGGCGCACAGATGGCCCCATCGCGACCTGAACGATGAAGGAAAGAAGCTTGACGAACCCATCGGGCACGTTGGCGAAGGTCTGAGACTCGCAGCTGTTGTCGGCCATCTACAAAAGTAGGCAAAAATTCTACATGGTCAGATCATAAATTTATGCCGACTGACAGAAAATGACTACAATTGCAAGAAACTATGAAATGGCTCAATCATGCTAATAACCAATTAGCGATCGCACCTAGTGGCTTCCTACAATCAGCCTGGCTCTGGTACCAAGCTTGTCACGACCGGTTTTCCAATAAAAATATTTATTGAGAAACCAATATTTTGAGTCCAGTATGGGAAAAATTCTCCTTACCGGTAGACAAATTCTTGATACAATAAGCCAGTAGCATAAAATATATTACAGGGTTGAGCTACGGTTGCTCAACCAAATTATTACAAGCACGCCAATAATTATACATAATGGCTGACATGACACAGTGGTGTGGAGGCATACTACTGACTCGAGGATAGGGTGGTGGTGGAAAAACACAGCGGGGAGTGAGATACATGACTCTAAAACTGGCATCTCATCGAGCGTCGAGGTGAGGCTCGATGAATTTATTTGGTAGCGGAAGCGGATATAATACAGTGACCAAATCCAGGGTCGTACGAGACTGACTGGGATTCCTCTAGGCATCGGACTCGCTATCAAAATCTTCATCCATAAGATCGCCTTCGTCAGCATCTGGCCAAATCAACAAGCCAGGTGAGTACTTGGAAAGTACTCGCAAGACAGTTCGGACGTAAGATATAACAAATGCATGCATGAATGCGTCACGATTAATTCACCAATGTACATTCAAAGATTAGCATAACGAAGTAAGTAAAAGGGAAACGGCGGTAGTCCGCCTGAAATCCCAACAAACATAAATGAAAACCGATCGGGTGTCTGAAGCGACGCGTCGAAAGGTGAACAAATAAATATAAGGAAATGATGCCACAGTCGGGCGTCTGAGCGACGCCACATAAAGGGCTTTAAAAGAAATGCCACAGTCGGACGTCAGGGCGACATCACAGAAAGGGCTTTAAAAGAAATGCCACAGTCGGGCGTCTTAGCGACACCACATAAAGGGCTTTAAAAGAAATGCCACAGTCGGACGTCGGGGCGACATCACAGAAAGGGCTTTAAAAGAAATGCCATAGTCGGGCGTCTTAGCGACACCACATAAAGGGCTTTAAAAGAAATGCCACAGTCGGACGTCGGGGCGACATCACAGAAAGGGCTTTAAAAGAAATGCCACAGTCGGGCGTCTTAGCGACACCACATAAAGGGCTTTTATTCACAAGGAAGTAATGCTCATAATAAATATTCAATTCATGAAAATAAACGGGTTAGTCCATCCACAGGAATAATCATTTAACCGGACTTAGCACTCATGCGATTCACCGGAGTCTCTGTCATCAAAACTGGCACTTGTTAGGATAAGATAATACTGAACTTGGACATGGAATAGATGATTCAAGGAATATATGACTCTGCAGAGTTTGTACAAAAATTTCCCACAGCCAATGGATTTCCGTAGTCACGAAGGACTAGTTCCGTTTACGGTTTTTCGGAAGAAAACACAGCTAACCAGTACACACCCATCCTACCTCTCGATGCTAGGAATCACCCTAGACATCGTCCAAGAAAAACTTTTGAGACGGGGAGATCACAATCTCGAATAGCATGGGATCAAATTTATATACGCGCGCTCTAAGGGGTGCCCCCCTCTCGGTCCCAACCGGAAACACCCATGCCCCCTGACCGGATGATTGGCTTTAATCCAGGGCCATGGAACCATCATCCCGGCCTCTCCTTTTGGTGTGTACCAGGAAAGCGGTTTGCAACTTACTAAGCCATATTCCTTGCGGAAAACATGTGGTAGTACAGGGAAGGAAATGGGAGGAACTGGACCGATACGGTTTGACACTGTAGTCATACAGCCTGGCATAAGACTGGCATGCTAAAACACTGCCATCTTACCCATCCTCATGCCAACACATGGCCATTCATACTCACATCCATCCACTTATGGATCATCAAACTCACTTACCTCAACAATGCATGGAAAAGACGTTCATCGGTATGCTCAACAACATGCCATGAGACTAACTAAATGCAAAACATGCCAAGACACTCATCATATCAAAAGTTCAAACATGCTTGCCTGGTTCGGAGTAGTCGGAGCCTAGCTCGGTGAAGTTTGCGGTCCCGTCACCTCCTTCGATATCTACGGTATAAAGAAAATATACGCGCTATCGTGAATACCGTGAGGTGCACAAAAAGTATAGCAAATATTTTTCAAATAAATATGATAAAAAACTAGACAAAAATCTGAAGAGGACAGAAAAAAGAATCACTCAAAAATTCCTTTCTGTTAAAATGTTATAAGGGTTTTTGTCCAGGGACTCATCTGTAATGAAACAGAAAGTTTTCAGGGGCTAGCTTATAAAAACAGAAAACGTTTCGGTAGCAACTACGCCAGCCCAGAGGGAAAGCTTATTTGGCAGAAGGCGTTTTCAGAAAATGCTCCGCTTAGAAAGGACAGAGAGGCTGACGGCGGGTCCCGCTCGTCAGGTTTAAATTTTCAACGGGGAA
This sequence comes from Triticum urartu, assembly GCF_056163025.1. Lineage (NCBI taxonomy): Eukaryota > Viridiplantae > Streptophyta > Magnoliopsida > Poales > Poaceae > Triticum > Triticum urartu. The sequence continues at coordinate 361,427,080 of NC_141874.1, read as the reverse complement.
CGAAGCTCGTCGGTGCACGAGAGCCGCGGTGGTCGCCGGCGGCGATCCACGGCGAGGCAGAGGGATCGGAGGGTACCTCCGAGTTCAGGGCGCCATTCCGCGTCGGTTGGTGGTGGTGGTGGTCGCCGGCGAGTACCACGTCGGCGGCGAGCCTTGCTCCGGCGGACGACGGTTCGGGTGGTCGAGGGCCTCGTCGGAGAGAGCTGCGAAGGCCAAATTGAGGAGGGGGTTAGCTTACTGGGTGCTAGAGGGGGCTACTGACGGGGTTTGGGCGCCGGAGACGGCCTCACCGGAGAGAATCGAGCTGGTGGCCGAGGCGGATCGGGGCCGCCGGAGTCGGGGGAGGAGACCTCCTCGAGGTCCTCCTGGTGGCTTGGCAGGGTCTTGGAGAGGTGCAGTGAAGGTGTGGGGCTCGTGAGCGAGCTCGGGGTCCTTTTTATAAGCGATTCGAGGCGGTGGCCGTGAACGGGGATCTCCGGCGATGGTTACGGCGGCGCAGCGCTTGGTCGGGGGAGATTAGGGAGTTGGGCGTCATCATGGAGGTCCACCGGTTCCATTTAGGTGCTAACCAGGCTTGGATTTGGTGCTTAGGGCGAGCTCGACAGAACGGGGCGGCGCGGGCCCGTCGGCGGCAGGGAGCACGTTCCGTGCTTGCCGGGCCACGGCGACGGTGCCACGGGCGTGCGCTGGAATGCATGAGCCACGCGGAGAGCAGAGGAGCGTTGGGCGGCGCCGAACGGCGTTGAGCCGCCGTTCTGTTCCCTGTCGGCCGCTACGGTGGTTCGGCCGCCGCAAGACACGCCGGCGCGGGTGGGCCAGGGCGCCGCCGACGCAGGGAAGGCGCCAAGCGCACGTGTGGTGCTCCAGACAGGAGGAAGAGGCGGCGAGGAACGTGCCAAGGGCACTGTCTACGCGTGATTGAAACTGACGAACGAAAACGACACTGAAACTGAATATTACTGAATATGAATAGCAACAGTGCATGCAAGGTGTTCGACAGAATGAATTTGGCCTCTGGGGATTTTTCCTTGAGCTGATTTTTGGTGGAGTGGCTACTCATTGCTCCAGTAGGCTGCCTGAATTTTGGTGGAAATTTTGGAGAAGTGTAGATATGAATTTCACCAAATTTGGCAAATCTGGTCCAAACTTGCAGAGACTAAAATTTGAATAATTTGAAAAGAGGAGGAGTGGATCAAGATGGTTCTGGGTTGTGGGTACAAAGGACTATCCAGGAGAGTTGGTTTGAGGTCAAAACTCAAATGCAAAAGGGTACTTGCTTTGAAAATCACTTAAGCTCAAAATAATTGGCAGAAATGATTTGAGGGAAAAAAATAATTAGAATAAAATCCAAAACTTGCTTGGATTAGTTGGGACAGAGAACTTAGGTTGATTACAAGGAGGAGGGGAGGTTTTGGAGGGGTTTTACCACATGGGCAAAATACCAAGTCATGGGTGGTTTCTAAGACATGAAAATCCCAAATTTTCATAGAGTTTTCTTTTTAAAAGAAAAAGATTAAACTCCAAAAATAATTTGAGAGGTAACCAACAGAGAAGAAGTTTCAAAAGATCAAACACCATATTTTGAAGAAAAATAAAATCCTTGCCAAAGAAAAGGAAGTTTTTAAGAGGAAGGATTTTTGGAAAAGACATTTTAAATGCCCTCTAAATTAAAAATCCAACAAAGTTTTTGATGAAAACCAATTAAAATTTTTGGAGTGTCACACATTCTCTGCCCTCTGCTTCTTAACGAGCTGCTCAACCTGATAACACTCCTGAAGGTCGTGGCCTTTGGTCCGATGGATCTTCCAGTACGGCTCGTCGCCTTTCCCAACTTTTTCGGCGAAATGGCTTCCCGGCAGGCAGCGCATGCGGTAGCTTCCTTGCCGAGGGCCTCAACCTTGGCCTTCTTGCCGATACAGGCGTGCTCCATCCTTCCACAATCATTACTGCCTTATCCCTTAGCTTCTTATTGCACTTCTTGCCCTTCTTATGACTAGCTGATTCATCCTCATCTTCTGAATCAACATTAATGCAATCTTCTTCTCCGGGCAACTTCCTTCCTTCTTCCATTCGGGCACATTTATCCACCAGCGTATATAGTTCTTTCACAGTCTTGGGCAACCGCACGTTCATTTTGGAACGTATGCGGCGGTTGCACACATTGGACAGGAAAGCTGCTATAACGGCTACCGGATGGATATTTGGAATATTTCTATGAACTTTACTGAATCTCTACAAATACTTACTAAGGGTTTCTCCTTCCTTCTACTAGAGAAGCTACAGGTCGCTGGGCCTGCCGGGCTCTTGGTGGCCACTGGTGAAGGCACCGATGAACTCATGGCATGGGTCTGCCCATGATGAAATGGAGTTCTCCGGCAGGTGCATCAGCCAAGACCTCACATTGGACTTGAGGGCCAAAGGTAAGTAGTTGACGAACACGTTCACATCTCTTTCCCTGGCAGCCTGAACAGCGATGGTGTAGATGCTCAGAAACTCCTCCGGTTCAGCCTCCCATCGTACTTCTCAGGTATCTCAGACTTGAACATGCAAACGGAAAGCCAACGGACATGCCGCAGCTCTCGTGTAAAGGCAGGGAAGCTGACCTTGAAAGGTAGGCACCCACCAACACCGAGCGCAGGCTCATCGAAGTTGACGCCGTCGCACCCGTCGATCTAGCGGGGGTCGTTGCGGCGCCATTCGGCGATGATGCGCGCGTCTCCCCACCGCCTGTCTTTCGGGGTTCGACGTTGGCCTGGACGTGCTCGAGAGTAAGAAGAGGCCATCGAGACATCATCGGGGTCCTAATTCTGTGGTGCCCTCGTCGGCTGCCGTGGTGGGGACTGAACCGTGGGGACGGCCCCCTCCGTACGGCTAGCGGTGTGGGTGGTGGCTGTCGCTTCGAGACATTGTAGTGGACAAGATCGTCGTGAGCCCCCAGCTTCGGCAAAACCAAGCAGGCTTTGGATGGTGGCATGCCATTCATCCATCAGCTCGGCTGCTGGGGGAACCTCAGTAATAGTTCAGCTCGTGCCATAGCCTCCGTGGCTGTGCTTGGCATGGATGTCGATGACGTCGGCCGCACCGTCGCCTGGCTCCTGATGGTGCTAGCGGCGGCGGCGGCGCCGCCGCGCCCACGCTGATGTGGGACGACCACCGGGGAAGCGGGGTTGCGCGGTGGTGATGCTCCAAGATCAGTGGCTCCATTGAGTGCAGCGGTCTAGTTGGCTCGTCCGGGAGGAGGCACATGCGCCGCGGTCACTCCCGTGGTGGGGGCGGCCAGACGGCGATGGCTCGTCCTGGACCGAGCGTCGTTAATGTGGCCGTGCTCGTCGGTGAGAGGAGGGGGCGTATATGGAGTGACCCCCTCGCCCGCACCTTGTAGAGCATGACCGTCGAGACATTACTGATGCTATTCTGTTCCGATAGCTCCAGCCCCCGTGTCGGCTGTGGGAGAGGTGGTAATGGCGGCACCTGCTCCAACCACGTCCCTAGCAACGTCCACGTAGTCGCGCGCCCCCGCATCCCCCGCGGTGTTAGAGGCCGCGGGTGGTGGAGCCTTATAGGTGGATGGATGGGCCGACGTACCAGATTTCTTCTTGGGCGCTATGGTCGATGGCGCTGTCGAGGATGAAGATGGTGATGAAGATGACACGCTACGTACGCCCTCAGGTTCGCGCAAGCGCTCCGCCCTACCTAGCGCGCCAAAGATGTCGCGGGATATCCACGACCACCTATGGGACCAGGTGGCCCCTTGCTGGTTCGGCAGGGGGACGTCGCGTTGCACAAAGAGCTGACCAGTGTACGACTGTGCGGCAGAGAGAACACAAGCAATTTACCCAGGTTTGGGCCGCCGCGAGGCGTAAGACCCTACCCCTGCTTTGGTGGATTGATGGTGGAATGGCATAGTGATGTGTAGTACACTTGTCAGGCAGGTTTTGCCTCAGTGCCGCAGCGACTACAGGTGTATGGTGGCTTGGGTTCATCAACTTTCCAACCCTTCCCGCGAGTGCCATTGTCCTCCTTTTATAGATAAAGGGGTCACCACAATGGTAAAGTAGTCATTATCCACTGATATGATAGCTAATAGTGCTATCATACCTAACTCTGTGGGCTGACATGGTGCATTAAATGCGCCGCTTGGTGTCACATTACTGGTCGCCCGACAAGTCTTGTCGGGCTCTCTTGCCAGCTCTGTGCCTATTCCCTTGACACGTCGCAGGACGAGTGTCATCTGTAGGCTTCTTCTGTCGGAAATGGCGCTTCCATGTGGCGAACGGCTGCCACTTAATCATCTTGCGGCTTTACACCACACTGATTGATGATGTGGGTCGCGCTTGAGTGGTTGGTGGGGTGGTTCTGCCCCCGCGAACCCCGACAAACCTTGCGGGGGTGCCTTGGTTGCCTACTTCTAGTGATGCCCTTGCCCCTTGCCGGGCTCGCCTGCCCGGCAAGGGAGGCCCTTCTCTTGCCGATACTTTGCTCTTCTGGCTTGATCTTGGTCACTCTAGACTACGTGTCGGTTCTTAAAATCTCTTGGTCCTTCAATCACTGACTTGGGTTGGTGCTTCAATCTTGATCTCGTGCCTATGCACAGTCTGGGCAACAGACCCAGGGTTTGTTGCACCGACACCTGGCGGCATGGCGGCTGGTCGTAGCCACTGTGCTGGTGCTCTCACTGTAGAAGGAGCCACCGCCGCTGGACGAACCGCGGCCGTCGTCAAGGCCAAGCTCGTGGTTGCTGCCGTTGTCTCCGAGACAGCACCCTGCACGACGGCCATCTTCCCCAAACACCCTCACGAAGAGGGACGCGATGTCGTCGTACTTGAAGTGGAGGGTACACCTCCCGCTTAGGCCACGCGCGCGGGTGAACGTCTGCCAGCCACGGGTCAGGGCCATGCTGCCCGCGGCGGAGATCTCGACCGCAGCCCATGAGTCCTTGTTGTAGCAGCCATCGGCTTGCAACTAGAGGCCGTCAAGACCCATGTCCGGCAGCTCACTGATGAAGGAGCGCGGAAGCTGGAGCCAGGTGCCGGCCGGCCTCTCCGATCACACTATGAACTCCGGAAGCACCTCCGCCGAGTCGGAGCGCGGCCAGGGAGGTCGGGTGACCATGGCATGCCTCCCCTCCTCGCAAGGGCTGCCTTGCCCCCGGCAGCACCCACCATGAGAATAAGCGTCGCCACGACCGGCCGAGGCGCGCCCACACACCCGAGGAGCCACCGCAGGGGTCGCGGTATGTTTGCGGGGGCGGCCTCACCCCCTCTTAGGTGGCGGAAAGCCAGGTCCCTCCTTGGGGGCCTTCCCTTTCTTAGCAGCGGAGAACTTCCTCGTCGGCGCCACGGGTGCCACAGCAAGTCAGCCAGATGAAGAGACCAGGAAGAAGAAGAAGAAGCGGACTGTGAGAAGACAGAGATGAGCAAGGGGGATCCGCCCCTCCCCTCATTTATAGCCAAGAGGAGGCCAACCTCCGGCCTCCATGATCGCACATAATGATGGTTTTTATATGCATGCAGTAGAGTCTTGTCAAGTCGAACGGTTGCCAAGGCAGCATGGGGAAGCGGAGGCACCCACGTCCCATTAATCGCCACTCGTCGTCCAAGGCCACAGGGGATTGGGCCCGCGGCACTCCGCCCGTGCACTTTGGCTTCGCCTCAAAGCCAAGTACGAGCGCGCCTTGGGCCCGGAGGCTATTGTCGGCGACCTGGGAACGGGGGTACCCAGACTTGCCTGCCTGTGGCCCATGACGTGTCTCCATCAATGGCCTGGTAAGACCCAACCTCAGCAACAACGATCCAAGACCCTCGCAAGGGGACAAGCCTCGTGAGGCGGATGACACCAAGACATCCCTGGGGGAGGCGTCACCAGGCTGGCTCCCGAGGAGCGAGATATCAAGGCGAGGTGCACCTCGCGAGGTTCATGTGACGTGATCCATGACGACCAAGGCTAGGCGGGCGCCAATGGGCGCAGTGTACCAGTTGCCCCTTTGGTGCGAAAGAGGGAAAGCGCAGGCGTGGAGTCCCGAGGAATCAAGCAAAGGTTTCCATATCGGTGCAATAAGACAAAGACCGCCATGAAGACATGACGGAGGTCATCGCGGAGCCCACCGCAGCGTCACCACCAGAGCCTTTTGCAGGTAACACTACTTTTGTCAGGATAGCTTGTACTAGTTGTCTCCCTTCAAATTTAGCTGTTGTGGAATCCCTTCCCACCTACATTTGGGAAGAGGACCAAGGCCACTATGAATAGGACCTAGCCACCACCAAAGACGGGGATCGGGTCCATTCCTCACTGACCACCTTACTAGCTCATCGAGCTCAAGAACACCTCACCTCCTGAGGCTGTTCATCGACAGTACTAGTTTATCCTCAGCACCTCAAGGCAATCGACCACAAAGCTGGAGTAGGGTATTACACCGCAAGGCGGCCCGAACCAGGATAAATCATTGTGTCTCTTGTTCCTTGGGTTTGTCAAGCTAGGCCGTGGAATCATTGAGCAGGCAGACCGAGAGGGGAGAGTTCTTCGCATGTACCCTAGTGTTTGAACCTCTCAAGGGTCTGCAAAACCCCGAATCCGACAAAATTGGCTATTCAAACATCACACAACACCTCTTTGGGCCACATGCACGCAGGCGGTGGTTATCCTAGGACAGTCACATTTGACGCTTCCATCTGTGGGCCCACAAGGCCATCGTCAATGCATGCTGAAGGAAATATGCCCTAGAGGAAATAATAAAGTTATTATTTATTTCCTTATATCATTATAAATGTTTATTATTCATGGTAGAATTGTATTAACCGGAAACATAATACATGTGTGAATACATAGACAAACAGATTGTCACTAGTATGCCTCTACTTAACTAGCTCGTTGATCAAAGATGGTTATGTTTCCTAACCATAGACATGAGTTGTCATTTGATTAATAGGGTCACATCATTAGGAGAATGATGTGATTGAAATGACCCATTCCGTTAGCTTAGCGCCCGATCGTTTAGTATGTTGCTATTTCTTTCTTCATGACTTATACATGTTCCTATGACTATGAGATTATGCAACTCCCGTTTACCGAAGGAACACTTTGTCTGCTACCAAACGTCACAACGTAACTGGGTGATTATAAAGGTACTCTACATGTGTCTCCAAAGGTACTTGTTGGGTTGGCGTATTTCGAGATTAGGATTTGTCATTCCGATTGTCGGAGAGGTATCTATGGGCCATCTCGGTAATGCACATCACTTAAGGCTTGCAAGCATTGCAACTAATGAGTTAGTTGCGGGATGATTTATTACAGAATGATTAAAGAGACTTGCCGGTAACGAGATTGAACTAGGTATTGAAATACCGATGATCGAATCTCGGGAAAGTAACATACCGATGACAAAGGGAACAAAGTATGTTGTTATGCGGTTTGACCGATAAAGATCTTTGTAGAATATCTAGGAGCCAATATGACCATCCAGGTTCCGCTATTGGCTATTGACCGGAGACGTGTATCGGTCATGTCTACATAGTTCTCGAACCCGTATGGTCCGCACGCTTAATGTTACGATGACAGTTATATTATGAGTTTATATGTTTTGATGTATCGAAGGTTGTTCACAGTCCCGGATGTGATCACGGATATGACGAGGAGTCTCGAAATGGTCGATACATGAAGATTGATATATTGGAAGCCTATGTTTGGATATCAGAAGTGTTCCGGGTGAAATCGCGATTTTACCAAGTACCGGGAGGTTACCGGAACCCCCCGGGAGGTAAATGGGCCGTAGTGGGCATTTACGGAGAAGAGGAGAGGCGGCCAGGGCTAGGCCGCGCGCCCCTCCTCCCTAGTCCGGATAGGACAAGGAGAGGGGGGCGGCGCCCCCCTTTCCTTCTCTCCCTTCTCTTTCCCCCTCCCGAATCCTATTCCAACTAGGAAAGGGGGGGAGTCCTACTCCCGGTGGGAGTAGGACTCCTCCTGGCGCGACTCCTCCCTGGCCGGCCGCACCCCCCTTGCTCCTTCATATACGAGGGCGGGGGGCACCCCATAGACACAACAATTGATCAAGTTGATCTTTCAGCCGTGTGCGGTGCCCCCCTCCACCATAGTCCACCTCGATATTACTGTAGCGGTGCTTAGGCGAAGCCCTACGTCGGTAGAACATCAACATTGTCACCATGCTGTCATGCTGACGAAACTCTCACCCAACACTCGGTTGGATCGGAGTTCGAGGGACGTCATCGGGCTAAATGTGTGCTGAACTCGGAGGTGCCGTACGTTTGGTACTTGATTGGTCAGATCGTGAAGACGTACGACTACATCAACCGCGTTGTGCTTACGCTTCCGCTTTCGGTCTACGAGGGTACGTGGACAACACTCTCCCCTCTCATTGCTATGCATCACCATGATCTTGCGTGTCCGTAGGAATTTTTTTTAAAATTACTACGTTCCCCATCAGTGGCATCCGAGCCAGGTTTTATGCGTATATGTCATATGCACGAGTAGAACACAAGTGAGTTGTGGGTGATATAAGTCATACTGCTTACCAGCATGTCATACTTTGGTTCGGTGGTATTGTTGGTTGAAGCGGCCCGGACCGACATTACGCGTACACTTACGCGAGACTGGTTCTACCGACGTGCTTTGCACAAAGGTGGCTAGTGGGTGTCAGTTTCTCCAACTTTAGTTGAACCAAGTGTGGCTACGCCCGGTCCTTGCGAAGGTTAAAACAGCACCAACTTGACAAACTATCGTTGTGGTTTTGATGCGTATGTAAGAACGGTTCTTGCTAAGCCCGTAGCAGCCACATAAAACTTGCAACAATAAAGTAGAGGACATCTAACTTGTTTTTGCAGGGCATGTTGTGATGTGATGTGGTCAAGACATGATGCTAAATTTTATTGTATGAGATGATCATGTTTTGTAACCGAGTTATCGGCAACTGGCAGGAGCCATATGGTTGTCGCTTTATTGTATGCAATGCAATCGCCCTGTAATGCTTTACTTTATCACTAAGCGGTAGCAATAGTTGTGGAAGCATAAGTTTGGCGAGACGACAACGATGCTACGATGGAGATCAAGGTGTCGCGCCAGTGACGATGGTGATCATGACGGTGCTTCGGAAATGGAGATCACAAGCACAAGATGATGATGGCCATATCATATCACTTATATTGATTGCATGTGATGTTTATATTTTATGCATCTTATCTTGCTTTGATTGACGGTAGCATTATAAGATGATCTCTAACTAAATTTCAAGATAATAGTGTTCTCCCTGAGTATGCACCATTGCCAAAGTTCGTCGTGCCCAGACACCACGTGATGATTGGTTGTGATAAGATATGCGTCCATCTACAACGGGTGCAAGCCAGTTTTGCACATGCAGAATGTTCGGGTTAAACTTGACGAGCCTAGCATATGTAGATATGGCCTCGGAACACTGAGACCAAAAGGTCGACCGTGAATCATATAGTAGATATGATCAATATAGTGATGTTCACCATTGAAAACTACTCCATTTCACGTGATGATCAGTTATGGTTTAGTTGATTTGGATCACGTGATCACTTAGAAGATTAGAGGGATGTCTTTCTAAGTGGGAGTTCTTAAGTAACATGATTAATTGAACTTAAATTTATCATGAACTTAGTACCTGATAGTATCTTGCTTCTCTATCTTGATTGTAGATAGATGGCCCGTGTTGTTGTTCCGTTGAATTTTAATGCGTTCCTTGAGAAAGCAAAGTTGAAAGATGATGGTAGCAATTACACGAACTGGGTCCGTAACTTGAGGATTATCCTCATTGCTGCCCAGAAGAATTACGTCCTGGAAGCACCGCTGAGTGCCATGCCTGCTGTTGATGCAACTGACGACGTTAAGAACATCTGGCAGAGCAAAGCTGATGACTACTCGATAGTTCAATGTGCCATGCTTTACGGCTTAGAACCGGGACTTCAAAGACGTTTTGAACGTCATGGAGCATATGAGATGTTCCGGGAGTTGAAGTTAATATTTCAAGCAAATGCCCAGATTGAGAGATATGAAGTCTCCAAAAAGTTCTACAGCTGCAAGATGGAGGAGAATAGTTCTGTTAGTGAACATATAATTAGAATGTCTAGGTACCATAACCACTTGACTCAGCTGGCAGTTAATCTTCCGGTTGATAGTGTCATTGATAGAGTTCTTCAATCACTGCCACCAAGCTACAAGAGCTTCGTGATGAACTATAATATGCAAGGGATGAATAAGACAATTCCCGAGCTCTTCGCAATGCTAAAAGCTGTGGAGGTAGAAATCAAGAAGGAGCATCAAGTGTTGATGGTCAGTAAGACCACCAGTTTCAAGAAGGGCAAAAGGAAGAAGAAGGGGAACTTCAAGAAGAACAGCAAGCAAGTTGCTGCTCAGGAGAAGAAACCCAAGTCTGGACCTAAGCCTGAGACTGAGTGCTTCTACTCCAAGCAGACTGGTCACTGGAAGCAGAACTGCCCCAAGTATTTGGCGGATAAGAAGGATGGCAAGGTGAACAAAGGTATATGTGATATACATTATATTGATGTGTACCTTACTAGAGCCCGCAGTAGCACCTGGGTATTTGATACTGGTTCTGTTGCTAATATTTGCAACTCGAAACAGCGACTACGGATTAAGCGAACACTGGCAAAGGAGGAGGCGACGATGCGCGTGGGAAATGGTTCCAAAGTCGATGTGATCGCGGTCGGCACGATACCTCTACATTTACCTTCGGGATTAGTATTAGACCTAAATAATTGTTATTTGGTGCCAGCGTTGAGCATGAACATTATATCTAGATCTTGTTTGATGTGAGACGGTTATTCATTTAAATCAGAGAACAATGGTTGTTCTATTTCTATGAGTAATATCTTTTATGGTCATGCACCCTTGAAGAGTGGTCTATTTTTGACGAATCTCGATAGTAGTGATACACATATTCATAATGTTGAAGCCAAAAGATGCAGAGTTGATAATGATAGTGCAACTTATTCGTGGCACTGCCGTTTAGGTCATATCGGTGTAAAGCGCATGAAGAAACTCCATACTGATGGACTTTTGGAACCACTTGATTATGAATCACTTAGTACTTGCGAACCATGCCTCATGGGCAAGATGACTAAAACACCGTTCTCCGGAACTATGGAGAGAGCAACATATTTGTTGGAAATCATACATACAGATGTATGTGGTCCGATGAATGTTGAGGCTCGTGGCGGATATCGTTATTTTCTCACCTTCAAAGATGATTTAAGCAGATATGGGTATATCTCTTGATGAAGCATTAGTCTGAAACTTTTGAAAAGTTCAAAGAATTTCAGAGTGAAGTTGAAAATCATCATAACAAGAAAATAAAGTTTCTATGATCTGATCGTGGAGGAGAATATTTGAGTTACGAGTTTGGTCTACATTTGAAACAATGCGGAATAGTTTCGCAACTCACGCCACCGGGAACACCACAGCGTAATGGTGTGTCCGAACGTTGTAATCGTACTTTACTAGATATGGTACGATCTATGATGTCTCTTACTAATTTATCGCTATCATTTTGGGGATATGCTTTAGAGACGACCGCATTCACGTTAAATAGGGCACTATCGAAATCCGTTGAGACGACGCCTTATGAACTGTGGTTTGGCAAGAAACCAAAGTTGTCGTTTCTGAAAGTTTGGGGATGCGATGCTTATGTGAAAAAGCTTCAACCTGATAAGATCGAACCCAAATCGGAGAAATGTATCTTCATAGGATACCCAAAGGAAACTATTGGGTACACCTTCTATCACAGATCCGAAGGCAAGACATTCGTTGCTAAGAATGGATCCTTTCTGGAGAAGGAGTTTCTCTCGAAGGAAGTGAGTGGGAGAAAAGTGGAACTTGATGAGGTAACTATACCTGCTCCTGTATTGGAAAGTAGTTCATCATAGAAACCAGTTCCTATGACACCTACACCAATTAGTGAGGAAGTTAATGATGATGATCATGGAACTTCAGATCAAGTTACTACTGAACCTCGTAGATCAACCAGAGTAAGATCCGCACCAGAGTGGTACGGTAATCCTGTTCTGGAAGTCATGCTACCAGATCATGATGAACCTACGAACTATGAAGAAGCGATGGTGAGCCCAGATTCCGCAAAATGGCTTGAAGCCATGAAATCTGAGACGGGATCCATGTATGAGAACAAAGTGTGGACTTTGGTTGACTTGCCCGATGATCGGCAAGCAATTGAGAATAAATGGATCTTCAAGAAGAAGACTGACGCTAACGGTAATGCTACTGTCTACAAAGCTCGACTTGTTGCAAAAGGTTTTCAACAAGTTCAAGGGATTGACTACGATGAGACTTTCTCACCCGTAGCGATGCTTAAGTCTGTCCGAATCATGTTAGCAATTGCCACATTTTATGATTATGAAATTTGGCAAATGGATGTCAAAACTGCATTCCTGAATGGATTTCTGGAAGAAGAGTTGTATATGATGCAACCAGAAGGTTTTGTCGATCCAAAGGGAGCTAACAAAGTGTGCAAGCTCCAGCGATCCATTTATGGACTGGTGCAAGCCTCTCAGAGTTGGAATAAATGCTTTGATAGTGTGATCAAAGCATTTGGTTTTATACAGACTTTTTGAGAAGCCTGTATTTACAAGAAAGTGAGTGGGAGCTCTGTAGCATTTCTAATATTATATGTGGATGACATATTGTTGATTGGAAATGATATAGAATTTCTGGATAGCATAAAGGGATACTTGAATAAGAGTTTTTTAATGAAAGACCTCGGTGAAGCTGCTTATATATTGGGCATCAAGATCTATAGAGATAGATCAAGACGCTTAATTGGACTTTCACAAAGCACATACCTTGACAAAGTTTTAAAGAAGTTCAAAATGGATCAAGCAAAGAAAGGGTTCTTGCCTGTGTTACAAGGTGTGAAGTTGAGTAAGACTCAATGCCCGACCACTGCAGAAGATAGAGAGAAAATGAAAGATATTCCCTATGCTTCAGCCATAGGCTCTATCATGTATGCAATGCTGTGTACCAGACCTGATGTGTGCCTTGCTATAAGTCTAGCAGGGAGGTACCAAAGTAATCCAGGAGTGGATCACTGGACAGTGGTCAAGAACATCCTGAAATACCTGAAAAGGACTAAGGATATGTTTCTCGTATATGGAGGTGACAAAGAGCTCATCGTAAATGGTTACATTGATGCAAGATTTGACACTGATCCGGACGATTCTAAATCGCAAATCGGATACGTGTTTATATTGAATGGTGGAGCTGTCAGTTGGTGCAGTTCTAAACAAAGCGTTGTGGCGGGATCTACATGTCAAGCGGAGTACATAGCTGCTTCAGAAGCAGCAAATGAAGGAGTCTGGATGAAGGAGTTCATATCCGATCTAGGTGTCATACCTAGTGCATCGGGTCCAATGGAAATCTTTTGTGACAATACTGGTGCAATTGCCTTGGTGAAGGAATCCAGATTTCACAAGAGAACCAAGCACATCAAGAGACGCTTCAATTCCATCTAGGATTTAGTCCAGGTGGGAGACATAGAAATTTGCAAGATACATAGGGATCTGAATGTTGCAGACCCGTTGACTAAGCCTCTTCCACGAGCAAAACATGATCAGCACCAAGGCTCCATGGGTGTTAGAATCATTACTGTGTAATCTAGATTATTGACTCTAGTGCAAGTGGGAGACTGAAGGAAATATGCCCTAGAGGCAATAATAAAGTTATTATTTATTTCCTTATATCATGATAAATGTTTATTATTCATGCTATAATTGTATTAACCGGAAACATAATACATGTGTGAATACATAGACAAACAGATTGTCACTAGTATGCCTCTACTTGACTAGCTTGTTGATCAAAGATGGTTATGTTTCCTAACCATAGACATGAGTTGTCATTTGATTAACAGGGTCACATGATTAGGAGAATGATGTGATTTACATGACCCATTCTGTTAGCTTAGCACCCGATCGTTTAGTATGTTGCTATTGCTTTCTTCATGACTTATACATGTTCCTATGACTATGAGATTATGCAACTCCCGTTTAATAGAGGAACACTTTGTTTGCTACCAAACGTCACAACATAACTGGTTGATTATAAAGGTACTCTACAGGTGTCCCAAAGGTACTTGTTGTGTTGGCGTATTTCGAGATTAGGATTTGTCACTCCGATTGTCGGAGAGATATCTCTGGGCCCTCTCGGTAATCCACATCACTTAAGCGTTGCAAGCATTGCAACTAATGAGTTAGTTGCGGGATGATGTATTATAGAACGAGTAAAGAGACTTGCCGGTAACGAGATTGAACTAGGTATTGAGATACCGATGATCGAATCTCGGGCAAGTAACATACCGATGACAAAGGGAACAATGTATGTTGTTATGCGGGTTGACCGATAAAGATCTTCGTAGAATATGTAGGAGCCAATATGAGAATCCAGGTTCCGTTATTGGCTATTAACCGGAGACGTGTATCGGTCATGTCTACATATTTCTCGAACTCGTAGGGTCCGCACGCTTAACGTTACGATGACAGTTATATTATGAGTTTATATGTTTTGATGTACCGAAGGTTGTTCGGAGTCCTGGATGTGATCACGGACATCAAGAGGAGTCTCTAAATGGTCGAGACATGAAGATTGATATATTGGAAGCCTATGTTTGGATATCGGAAGTGTTCCGGGTGAAATCGGGATTTTACCGGAGTACCGGGAGGTTACCGGAACCCCCCGAGAGGTAAATGGGCCTTAGTGGGCCTTTACGGAGAACAGGAGAGGCGGCCAGGGCTGCGCCGCGTGCCCCTCCCCATAGTCCGGACAAGGAGAGGGGGGCGGCGCCCCCCCTTTCCTTCTCTCCCTTCTCTTTCTCCCTCCCGAATCCTATTCCAACTAGGAAAGGTGGGGGGAGTCCTACTCCCGGTGGGAGTAGGACTCCTCCTGGCGCGCCTCCTCCCTGGCTGACCGCACCCCCCTTGCTCCTTTATATACGGGGGCAGGGGGCACCCCATAGACACAACAATTGATCAAGTTGATCTTTTAGTCGTGTGCGGTGCCCCCCTCCACCATAGTCCACCTCGATATTACTGTAGCGGTTCTTAGGCAAAGCCCTGCGTCGGTAGAACATCAACATCGTCACCACGTTGTCGTGCTGACGAAACTCTCCCTCAACACTCGGCTGGATAGGAGTTCGAGGGACGTCATCGGGCTGAACGTGTGCTCAACTCGGAGGTGTTGTACGTTCGGTACTTGATCGGTCGGATCGTGAAGACGTACAACTACATCAACCGCGTTATGCTAACGCTTCCTCTTTCGGTACGAGGGTACGTGGACAACATTCTCCCCTCTCGTTGCTATGCATCACCATGATCTTATGTGTGCGTAGGAATTTTTTTGAAAATACTACGTTTCCCAACACATGCATCACTTTGACCTACATCAGGAGAGGTTAATTAATTTCAGCATCAAGGAGGATTCTTTTTGGGTAGTATTACGGTAGGAGCATATAGTATGTGTCAAAGAGGAGGAAGGGGACCATCATATGTAGTACGCTTGATGAACCTCGCTCTGTGTGGGGACTTTACAGTTTTTGAGGCATGTGCCACATCAAAGTTGTGCATTTTGGGTACTCAACCTATGTTTGGACCACATGCAAAGCGATGGTGGTTGTCCTCTCGCACCCACTTAAGCGGTTATCAGCGATATCGATGCTTTCCATCTGTGGGCCCTCTTGGTCCATCACTACTTTGCCTAACAATGAGAGAGGATAATTTGACTTAGGAGGGGATTATTTTTTTGTTTGTAATACGGTAGATATATAGGTCATGCTCTGTGATGACATGATAGAGTTTGAGCACACACATGCATGTGTACGCATGAATCCCTCCCATCGAGTGGAAGTTGCTAGTACAACGACACGTCATGAACTGATCTCGCTCTGTGTGGGGACAGTACGATTTTCGACGCACGCGCCACATCAATGTTGTGAAATGGTATTCAAACATGCATGCACGCATCACCTCCACACATATGCATGTAGTGGTTGTCTTCGAACAGTACACTCCCTCACGTGGTTATCGGTGACAAGCCTATATATTCATGGGCCCGCGTGGACATCCATGATCACCTTGACCGACAACACGATAGGTTACCATGGCAGATTCTTCCTTTGGTTCGTGTTATCGTAGAATAGGTCATGGTGAGATTTAGACCTAATTAAGTTTGAGCACATATTATGCACGCATGCATGAATCCCCGTCATCGGCTTGAAGTGTGGTGTGACATACATAGTCATCGTCAACCTAACCCTCACTTAGTGTCGGGATTTCAGGTTCGAAAGCACGGTGCCACATCAAAGTTGTTCCATTGTGTATTCAAAACACACCTCTCCATACATATGTTTAGGACACACGCATGCAATGGTTGTCTTCGGGGACTAGCTACTTGTGTGATTATTGGCGAGCTAGCCCATCACCGGGGTCGCATGGACGGCCATCACTTTGACCAACAACAAGAGAGAGGTTGTACGACCAAGGTGGATTATTCTTGGTATGTTTTACGATCCATCTTGGTAGGATGCCTCTCTGGCCTGCCAATGGAAAGTGGGTGTGTGTTGGGGGGGAAGCTACTTCCCACTTTGCTAGGTGAAGCTCGGTTGAGGGGGGTGTCGGTGTCAAAACCGGCGGATCTCGGGTAGGGGGTCCCGAACTGTGCGTCTAGGCGGATGGTAACAGGAGGCAGGGGACACGATGTTTTACCCAGGTTCGGGCCCTCTTGATGGAGGTAAAACCCTACGTCCTGCTCGATTAATATTCATGATATGGGTAGTACAAGAGTAGATCTACCACGAGATCAGAGAGGCTAAACCCTAGAAGCTAGCCTATGGTATGATTGTTGTCTGTCCTACGGACTAAAACTCTCCGGTTTATATAGACACCGGAGAGGGCTAGGGTTACACAGAGTCGGTTACAATGGTAGGAGATCTACATATCCGTATCGCCAAGCTTGCCTTCCACGCCAAGGAAAGTCCCTTCCGGACACGGGACGAAGTCTTCAATCTTGTATCTTCGTAGTCCTTGAGTCCGGCCGAAGGTATAGTCTGGCTATCCGGACACCCCCTAATCCAGGACTCCCTCAGTAGCCCCTGAACCAGGCTTCAATGACGACGAGTCCGGCGCGCAGATTGTCTTAGGCATTGCAAGGCGGGTTCCTCCTCCAAGTACTTCATAGAAGATTTTGAACACAAAGGTAGTGTCCGGCTCTGCAAAACAAGTTTCCACATATTGCCATAGAGAGAATAATATTTACACAAATCTAATCTGCTGAATTATTCCATAGCATGACATCACACCACGGCCAAGTCTTTATCCGAATCGTTTTACTGTCCCACCTCAGCGCGTTTAGTGAGGCGGTTTCCTTGGCACGTCTCGTTAAAGCAGAGATCGTGTCCCCTTATTCCGGGATTCTCATCAATACGGGCGTGGGTAACCCAACCGCGCCATTGATTACGGCGCTTGGGAGATAAGCGAGTTTTACCAGGCTGGTGGGGGTGCATAGTCGCGTCCACCCATATAAGGGGATAAGGATCCACCTTTTCATCCACCCCTTCTTGCTCCTTTGCCTATCCATTTCCGCGCACTCGAGCTCCAGCGCCCAAGTCCGCACACCCCACCTCAACCTTCTCCAGCCATGTCCGGAGCGGGAGGAAAGTGGATGGTCTCCTCCGTCACGGAGGGACACATCAAAAAACTGAGGAAGGCCGGATACTTGTCTAACGACATTGCGCACCGGCTTCCCGAAGAGGGGCAACTCATCCCCACCCCAAGGCCCCATGAGAGGGTGGTGTTCCTCCCCCATTTCCTCCGCGGATTGGGCTTCCCTCTCCACCCATTTGTCCGGGGGCTCATGTTCTACTATGGCCTGGATTTCCATGATCTGGCCCCAAACTTTGTCCTCAATATCTCGGCGATTATCGTCGTGTGCGAGGCTTTCTTCTGCATCCGCCCCCATTTCGGCCTATGGCTCAGGACTTTCAATGTCAAGCCGAAGGTGGTGCGCGGCACCCAGGCGGAGTGCGGAGGTGCCATGGTGGGCAAGATGCCCAACGTCCTATGGCTCGAGGGCTCTTTCGTGGAGTCCCTAAAGGGGTGGCAGTCGGGGTGGTTTTACATCACCGAGCCACGCGACCCTAAACGGGTCGCAGCCCCCGAGTTCCGATCCAGACCCCATACGCGGCTCACCTCCTGGAGAGAGACGGGCCTGTCGTGGGGTAAAGAAGGAGAGCTGACTGGACTCCAAACATGCGTCCAAACCCTGGTGGACAAGAAGCTCAAACTTGTGAACGTAGTCCAGGTTATGCTCATCCGCCGGATCCTCCCGTGTCAACAACGGGCTTTCCAGGAGTTCGACCCGGCACAACATCAAACTCTGAGCAGGCTCTTCGACACGACGTACGAAGATGCCTGGAAGGTGCTTTTCAAGGGCACCGAGGCCCCCGCATCCGCTACCGAAGATCGCGGATTCAGCATGCAGCGTCACGCTTGTGTGGTGAGCTATTTTTACCTTTTACGGGGTATTAGTTTTTCATAGTTTGACTCCATGCCGGATCTAAGCTCCCTTACCTTTGACAGGATTGGCAAGAGACGTCCGGACAGATCAACTGTCCGGCTCCTTTGCCCAAAGGCCCAGCGGACGCACGCTTGCCGAAGCTGCTGGTTCCGGCGCCCTATGTGGTGCCGGAGAAGAAGGCCAAGAAGAAGGCCACGAGGACTCGAAAGAGTGCCCAATGCCAGGAGGTGTCGGATACATCATCCGACGACTCCAAGGCGCACTCCTCCCGTGAAGACGAGGAGGAGGAAGAAGAGACCTCTCCCCCTCCTGCGGGGGGAGGGAAGAAAAGGAAGGCCGCCCCAACTAGGGAGGCCGAAGTGTCCAAGAAGGGGAAGACCCCTCCTCCGGACTACTCCACCAACACCGACGACGGCGAAGATGAGTGGTCGCACAGGGCCAAGCCCCTGCCGAGATCGTAAGTATTTAGACACTAGAGCAATTCATAGTGTTCCTTTCTTGCATAGCTCCTCCTTACGCCGAATATGACTATGCAGTCCGCCCAAGGCCGGGCTCGACGAGTCGTCGAGCGCCTCCCTGGATTCGTCGGATGTGAATTCGCTCCCGATGGCTTCCTCCCCCCACCCTACGGACGGCGCCGAGGTGGCGTCCCAACAGGTTCCAAGCCAGGAGGAGGTGGTCCTGGAGGCGCCGCAAGGCAACCTCCCGGACTCCAGGCATAAAGGGGATAGAACCCCCAAGGGCTCCAAGTCCGGCCTTGAGCCGGACACCGCGTCGGAACCTTCAACGGTTCCGGACTCCGGTAGGCAGCCTCCTTCCTAGAGGAGCAAGCCTACCGAGCCGGTGACCTCCGTCCAACCGGAGGCACCGGAAAATTTGCTGGAGGTGCTTAACGGCGCCTCCATCGACGAGGAGCACCGCACTATTATGAGTGCGGTGATCCAGAAGGTTCAGTCAGCCAAGAGCGGACTGACTGAAGCCTGTGCCAGCCTTCTAACAAGCTTTGAGGTAAGTAAAGAATATGTAAAAATATTACCGCATAGATTGTAGCCCCTGATGCTCTGTTCGGCGTTTGGAAAGAAAAGTCGAATAGAGGATCTAATAACATTTGCAGGAGTCTACCATAATCAAGTCAATATGCGTATGCAGGCTTCGCTGCTGGCCTCCGCCGCACTGACTGCGGAGGTGGATACGCTGAAGCAAAATCTCGCGTGGTCCGAGAACGAGCTCGGCCATGCCAAGAGGCAACTCAAGGAGAAGGAAGGTAAGTAATACCTTGCGCATGTATATAGAGAAGATGTGGTTGCAAAAAATGACAGGATCAATGTGCTATTATAGGGGCCACAACCGAGGTGGCAACCCTTAAGCAAGCGCTATCCGAGGCCGAAAACAGGGCGGCCGCGGAGCGCACAGAGAGAGGGAAGCAGGAGGCGCGGGTGGAGGCGGTGCAGAAAGAGCTCCAGGCTCTCGTGAAAAAACACGAGAGTTTGGAGCTTGACTCAAAGACGCAAGCGTCCGAGCTTGCGGTAGCCCTCAAAAGCGTGAAGTCTGCCAAGGCCGGAGCCCAGAAAGCCCTCTAAGAAATTGAAGCGATGAAGAAGATAGCAGCGGGTAAGGCATTCATTATGCAAAGCAAGCACGTGAAAGTGAGTTACTTGTTACTTACCCGAGTCCGGAGCTCTCTACGAGCATTCGCAGATTTGCCCCGCAGTGCGTCTGATGCCGCCACCTACTACCGATCCGAGGAGGGGAGCTCGACGGAGAAGGTGTTTTGGTCTTAGTATGCTGAGGCCGGACACCTGGTGCCTTTGAGCGACCAGCTGAAGCAAATGGTCGAGCTCCACAAGGTGGCCGAACAGGCCATAAAGGGCCTCGTAGTTCAGCTTTGGCCTGGAGAGGCTCTGCCTGGGAGCTACTTCAGGCTGGTGAGGTGGCAGCTGGATGCCTGCCCACGGCTTGAAGTAATCAAGCGCTCTGTCTGCATCGAAGGTGCTAGCAGGGCGCTTGCCCGTGCTAAGGTGCACTGGGGCAAGATGGATGCGGAGAAGCTGGTGAAGGACGGGCCGCCGCCGGGCAAGGAGCATCGCGTCCCAGAAGCGTATTATGAGGGTGTCCTGAAGGGTGCCTGCCTTATAGCGGATGAATGCTACAAAGATGTAATTTTTGAGTAAACCTACATTTGTGATCCTGTATGCTGAAAACTTGTTCATATGCGCTAAGCAACGCTTTTGAATTTAAAATATTACCTTATGTGCGGCCGTTTATCAAATTTTAGAGATGGCGAGTCGTCGGCTTCTGCCCCCATGCCACGAGTGCTGGGGTGTTCGGGATAACCATGAGCGCTCTTTTTCCCATTCTTGGGTCCTTCGAGGGAGGCGCTCAACACAACGAACAAGGTAATCGGACTATAATGCTTGAACACTCTCACTTAGCCATAGAATTCTATAATTTTAAATTTCGGCGAAGCCCCTAGTGTTCGGAAGACCGAGTTCGGGGCGCTATCCACACCTAGGCCGGACAAAGCCGACTCCTTGCTCTAACCGGCATAAGTCTTTAGGGACTCGAAAACCTCTCGAATAGCGACCAGCTCTCGCCTCATCATGACGGTCAGTTTTAGCTTTCTCTACTGAGGTGCTTAGCCCAGCTCAACTGGGGCACAATCGTAGTAGTTCTCCTAGTGCTACCTTAGCCGATATAACGGAACGTAAGGTACCAAAACATAGGAGCCGGGCAAACCCAACTATTGACCCAAGACATGATTCGGAGCCGATGCATATAATGCTATAAGTTCAGGGTGTCGTAGTTGTGAAAGTGTTCGGACTTCTCACACCGTATTGTGGGGTACTTAAGCCCCTGGCGTATTGGCCGTACCAAAGTGTACGGGTGCAACATGTCATTAATGAACATATATTCGTAAAAAAGAGTAATGCAATAATAGACAGAAGTTATGCATTGTTTATTTAAAAAAGCTGCGATCAAAGCAGAACGATACAAATAGTGCGATAAGCAAAAAATGGGACTGTATAACGTGTCCCTTCCAGGGGCGAGCTGCGGAATGGTATGTGAAACAGGTATACTGCTCGTTATAGAGACCACTTTAGAGTTCCATAGTGCGGCGTAGCTTTCTGCTTCCCTGGTTGTATCGTTTGTGTGGCAATTGTACTGTCGGACAAGCCTTCCGAAGAATGGAGTCCTGAAAATAAGAGAAAATTAAGAAATCGGCAGCCCCTAGTGCGGTTTAAGCTGCGATTCGGGCCTGCCGTGATGGTGCCCCTCCCCCTGTGCCCATGGTATTTCCAGAGCATAGTTATGTACGCGCAACACTGGTTTCGCAAGTTCGCGAGGGATGGGGTTGGGGCCTCATTGCTATGCTTGCTCGGAACGTGCCAGGCGGTCTTGTTGTAGGTTACTTCGAGCGCGCTTGACGGTGTCCAGACACTTAATGGCCGGACTAGAGAATTGCCTTGAGAGGCTGCTTTGTACTTCCGCTGGGATAGCCACCGTATGCTCCTCCGCTCGGAGAGAGCGTTCGGTGTTTCCATTGACTGTGATGATTCCTCGAGGGCCTGGCATCTTGAGCTTGAGGTATGCGTAGTGCGGCACCGCATTGAACTTGGCAAATGCGGTTCACCCGAGCAGTGCGTGATAGCCACTACGGAACGGGACTATGTCGAAGATTAACTCCTCGCTTCGGAAATTATCCGGAGATCCGAAGACCACTTCAAGTGTAACTGAGCTTGTATAGTTGGCCTCTACACCTGGTATGACGCCTTTAAATGTCATTTTAGTGGGTTTAATCCTTGAGGGATCGATGCCCATTTTCCGCACTGTATCCTAGTAAAGCAGGTTCAGGCTGCTGCCGCCGTCCATAAGGACTCTAGTGAGGTGAAATCCGTCAATAATTGGGTCTAGGACCAATGCGGCGAATCCGACATGACGGATGCTAGTGGGGTGGTCCCTTCGATCAAAAGTGATCGGGCAGGAAGACCATGGGTTGAACTTTGGGGCGACTGGCTCCATTGCGTATACGTCCCTGAGCACACGCTTCCGCTCCCTCTTGGGGACGTGGGTTGCGTATATCATGTTCACCGTGCACAATTGTGGGGGAAAACCTTTTTGTCCATTGTTGTTCGGTGGCCAGGGCTCCTCCTCATCATCGCTATGCAGCCCCTTGTCTCTGCTTTCGGCATTTAACTTGCCTGCCTGCTTGAACACCCAACAATCCCTGTTGGTGTGATTGGCTGGTTTTCGGGGGTGCCATGTATCTGGCATGAGCGGTCGAGTATTCGGTCCAAACTGGACGGGCCCAGAGTATTTCTTTTGAATGGCTTTTTCCGCTGACCGGGTTTAGAGCCTCTGAATCCGGCATTAACTGTCATATCCTCAGCATTGTCGATGTTAATGCGGCGCTTTTTCTTGTTGTGATGCGACCTGCCACTGCTGTCCTTGGTATCTGAATTATCAGGGCTCTTGGTCATGTTATTGTTGCGAGCTAGCCAGCTGTCTTCTCCCGCGCAAAAGCGGGTCATAAGTGTCATGAGGGCTGCCACAGATTTTGGCTTTTCCTGTCCTAGGTGCCGTGCAAGCCACTCGTCGCGGATGTTATGCTTGAAGGCTGCTAGGGCCTCTGCGTCCGGACAGTCGACGATTTGATTTTTCTTGGTTAGGAACCATGTCTAGAATTTTCTGGCCGATTCCTCTGGTTGCTGAATTATGTGGCTTAGGTCATCGGCGTCTGGTGGTCGCACATAAGTGCCCTGGAAATTGTCGAGGAATGCGGCTTCCAGGTCCTCCCAACAACCAATTGATTCTTCTAGCAAGCTGTTAAGCCAATGCTGAGCTGGTCCTTTAAGCTTGAGTGGGAGGTATTTGATGGCGTGTAGGTCATCACCGCGGGCCATGTGGATATGAACGAGATAGTCCTCGATCCATACCGCAGGATCTGTTGTGCCATCGTATGATTCGATGTTCATGGGTTTGAAACCCTCGGGGATTTGATGATCCATTACTCCATCTGTGAAGCATAGTGGGTGTGCGGTGCCTTTGTATTGGGCTATATCACGACGCAGCTCAAACAAGCTTTGTCTATTGTGTTCGGCCCGGCCGGATTTACTGTATCCAACGTGACGAGTACCATCTCGTGCCGTGGGGCACCCACGTGATCCATAGATCGATCTTGTTTGCCTTGCCTTGTCCTCCAATATATCTCGTAGGTCTGGCGCATTTTCCCATGCCTTGGTATTTTTTGAGCGGCGCCGGGGTGCGGCTTGAGTGGAGGGCCGAGAGGCCTTTCTGTCGCGGCCATGGGGTGGCCGGTCGGCCGCATCATGCACTGGTGATGTAGATTTAGGTGCTTCCTCCTCTAATTGGGGTAGCAACCTGCGCTTTGGGTAGCTCTTAGAGGGGCGTTCAAGTTCATACTCTTCGGCCGCAAGGACTTCAGTCCATCTGCCGGCTAGCAAATCTTGACCAGCTCTAAGTTGTTGCTGTTTTTTCTTGAGGCTGCTCGCCGTGGCCATAAGCCTGTGTTTGAAACGCTCTTGTTCGACGGGATCCTCCGGCATGACAAATTCTTCGTCGTCGAAGCTTGCCTCGTCTTCGGAGGGAGGCATATAATTATCGTCCTCGACCTCTTTGTCTGCCACTCTCTCATTAGGGCTGGCTTCTCTATCCTCCTATGCTGAATCTTGCTGGAGGTGGTTGTCTTCGGCACTGTCCGGGGTGTTATTATCTCCCGTGCCTGAATCTCCATTTTTGCTTTGGCGGGATTTAGAGTGGCGCCGCTGACACCGGCGCTTAGGCTGCTTCTTGGAGGGGTCATCCTCCGCTGTTCCATCGCCATTGCCTTCTTTTGGGGTGTCCACCATGTATATATCATACGACGAGGTGGCTTTCCAGTGCCCTATAGGCGCTGGTTCTTGATCGTCTCCTGCACCGGCGTCCATACCGTCGATGTCTTCGGAGTCGAAGTCGAGCATGTCGGTTAAATCATCGACAGTGGCTACGAAGTGGGTGGTGGGTGGGCTTTGAATTTCTTCATCATCCGCATCCCAACCTTGCTGACCATAGTCCGGCCAGGGCTCTCCTGATAAAGAGAAAGACTTTAGTGAATTCAGAATAGCGCCGAAGGGCGAGTGCTGAAAGATGTCCGCGGCGGTGAACTCCATGATCGGCGCCCAATCGGGTTCGATCGATAGGGGCACGGAGGGCTCGGAGTCAGGAGAGGATTCCTGCTCCTTGGAGTCATGGGCTTCGCAGAGAATAGGGCTGGTGTTCGGCTCGATCGCCATAGAGATTGCAGCCCCCGAGGCGGTGTGCAACCACCCATCCTTGATTGGCGCAGTTGGCTCCGAATTAAGGGTCGGAGCTGATGCGGGTGTGGCCTCCAGGGCACTGTTCGGCGGCAGGGCTAGATCATGCCCATCAAGACAGTGCGGCGCGCTCGGCTGCAGCTCGAATCCGTCAGAGATCAAGTCTCCACGGAGGTTGGCCGTGTAGCTCAAACTTCCAAATCTGACCAGATGGCCAGGGGCGTAGCTTTCGATCTGCTCCAGATGGCCAAGCGAATTGGCCCACAGTGCAAAGCCGCCAAATACGAAGATTTGTCTGGGGAGAAAGGTCTCACCCTGGACCGCATCGCTGTTAATGATCGTAGGAGCCATCAGGCCTAAAAGTGACGACACAGAGGAACTATCAATGAAAGCACCAATGTGGGTGTCAAAACTGGCGGATCTCGGGTAGGGGGTCCCGAACTGTGCGTCTAGGCGGATGGTAATAGGAGGCAGGGGACATGATGTTTTACCCAGGTTCAGGCCCTCTTGATGGAGGTAAAACCCTATGTCTTGCTCGATTAATATTGATGATATGGGTAGTACAAGAGTAGATCTACCACGAGATCAGAGAGGCTAAACCCTAGAAGCTAGCCTATGGTATTATTATTGTCTGTCCTACGGACTAAAACTCTCTGGTTTATATAGACAACAGAGAGAGCTAGGGCTACACAGAGTCGGTTACAACGGTAGGAGATCTACATATCCGTATCGCCAAGCTTGCCTTCCACACCAAGGAAAGTCCCTTCCGGACACGGGACGTAGTCTTCAATCTTGTATCTTCATAGTCCGGGAGTCCGGCCGAAGGTATAGTCCGGCTATCCGGACACCCCCTAATACAGGACTCCCTCAGGGGACATGCATTCATAGCTTAAGATTCCCTTCCTGCCGACACGGGGAGGGGGGGCAAGCAATACCATGCGCTTTGCAAGATAGGTGCCACATCGAAGCTGCATTTGGTATTTGAACATCAAACCACCCTTTTCATACATATATTTGGTCCACATGCCAGTGTGTTCATGTTATGACCCTCTCCCGCATCATTTTTTCACCAAATTTATGAACATTAGACAAGACGGATGATGCAACAGACATGGTTCACTCACACTTTCCATGTGCCATGCCGGTGCCCCTGTTACGCACATCCGCATAGTACATTGGGCTCCACAAGGCTTCCCCTCTCAAAAATATCTACCTGCCTGCAGCTTTTTCTATTTGATAACACATGGTTATTATGTTGTGACCGTGCGTGATGTTTCTTGTTCCCAATTCCGCCTGGATCCCTCGAAAATATCTGCCCGCCATTTTCAGTAGACGCGTCTATTTCATAACACACGGTTGTTATCTCTGGACCATGTGTGATGCACCATCATCCAAATTTTCAATAGCCCTGGTATTTCACCCCGCGTTGTAAAATTTTCAGTAGACGCATCATTTCCTCAAACACACCCCCGCCCTCCCCCTCCACACACACAAACACACCAAAACCTCCTCGGGCGCGTGCTCACACACACACACACACCCTCCCTTGCTCGAAACCCTAGCAAGGTCATCGCCGCCGCCGCAAGGCCTCCATTGTCAACATATGCCGGTTTGACCATGTAGCTTCCCACCGATATCCATACCAGGACGCCCTGCGTTTCTTAGATGACGCACTACATTTCTTAGATGATGCCTCCAAATTCCCCCTTTCCCACAGATCCCCATCCACATCCCCATGCCCACTCCAGAGCGTCGTAGCCTAAGCCCGGCCACGCTTCTCGTGGAGCTTGAGGAGCGACTAGCCCAAAAGAGGTGTATCGCGGTCTCTTCGCCCGATATCGCCGAGGAAGCTGACTACCATTACTGGCCGTAGGCACTCAATCAGTGGGCTAGATTATGCGGGTATGTCACGGACGCCGGCTACGACATCAGGGTCGTTGACAGCGACGGCCTGAGGCGGGCTATGTGGCTCACCCCTAATCCCTTGGGTTCAACCGCTGTCGATCTCATACATGGCACCGCCGCTGATCTCCTTTGGCTCGCTATCAAGAATTTGCCATCCTACATCGCCATCGAGCCCCTTTTGTCATTTCTGAAGGACATGTTCTACGACGCTGGCTTGGGATCCATAGCTTCCAAGTCAGACCTCATCGATGACAACCACAAGGAGGGCACCATCTCCGGCTCTTCCAAGGGGAAAGAGCCCATCTGCTCTTCCAAGGGGAAAGAGCCCGTCTGCAACATCAGGGAGGGCACCCAACAGTCGTGCTCTATCAAGGGGAAGGAGCCCATTTGTGATAACATGGAGCGCATCCAGGGTCCATGCTCTTCCCATGGGAAAGGGCCCATCTGTGACAAGTGAGGAAACCTGTGATTTGTTTTGCCATGCCTCTTCAAAGGGGGGAACCCATGATTTTATTGTTGAGTGCCTTTTGTAGTATAGTGAGAATATGTCTGGTTTTAATTGCTATATTTGGTTGTTTGCAGTATGCCTTGTTTATTTAAGTTGATCACAACGTGATGCTCTATATGTGCAATGATTTACTGTGCAATATATTTCATCAATCGGGTTTTAAACATACCGATAGGAATGCATATATTTGCTTACTGTTAAGCCTGTTATAGCTAGCATATGCCTCTTTTAAAGGTTTTTGATTGTTCGGATCTTTGTAGTTAGCATATGTCCAGTTTCAAATGCTATCTTTGGTTGTTCGTAGTATGCCTTGTTTATTCCAATTATTCACAACGTGATGTTCTATATGTGCAAGTATGAACTGTGCAGTTCAATTTCATCAATACCAGTTTCAACAATACCACTATGAATGACTACATTTGGTTCCTGCATCTTGTAGTTAACATGCCTTTCCATTTTTATTTAACAATAACCAGTGTACTTAGACCGGCACAATACCAGTTTGAATGAGTATGTTTGCTTGTTGTTAAATGTTAGGCCTATTGCAGTTAACACACCTTTCCACTTGTTTTGCTTTACTAGCATGCTTAAGTCTGCACACTGAAGCTATCTTTTGGAGATTATTTTGTGTGCCATGGATATATTTGGTTGATGTTTAGCCTGTTGTGCTTAACATGCCTCTCGATGTACCTACATAGGAAAATTTTGGGAACGACTGTTGTTTTCCATCGAGGTTAGTTTCATCCCATGGCTTATACATACTCACTGTTCAGGATATCGGTAGCTGGTACCATATAGGCTAGGGGCTGATAAGGGATTAATCGGTGAATCGAACTTTTAACAGAATATATTTGTAACCCATTTATCGTTAGGCTAACTAGGGCCATATGTAATATATCTGAGGATACATAGCAACATGCACTGTACTTAATGTCTAAGTGCAATCCTACGCTACATAGCAACATGCACTGTACTTAATGTCTAAATGGGCAATCCTAGGCTACATAGCAACAAGGAAGAGTGTTACCTTAATGTTCTGATGATGTATAGAGAGTGTTACCTTAATGTTCTGATGATGTATAGATATACATACAACAACAACAACAACAACAATAATGGGTATTTTGCCTTATGCTGGTGCTGATGCTTGGGGAGTGAGCTTGGTCCTTGGCGCAGCGAGTATTTTGGTATCTTCAATGCTCGTCTGGGAGGAGAGCGATAGGAAAGGGCATTACGGAGCACTTATCTTTTTTTAATCTTAAACTTGTACGCAATTGCCAAATTTTAATTCAAATAATGTCATCGTTCAAGTCCATCCTTGTGCTTTGTAATGCTTGTACTTGTTTATGCATGTCACTGAAAGAGATAAACCTTGCCAGGAACCCATGCATGTATATGTCCATGCAGAGGTGGAGTGCCTCTTTACTGTAATTAAACGAGCTTTCCATGGCAGGATATCCTGCCGGGACCCTTTTCATCTGCCGAAGAACCATGTTTGTCGAGGAACAGACTGAGGTGCCAAGCCCCCGCCCACTCCCTTTTTACCAAGGGCCACTTCGACCATCCAGGGTGAAGCAGCATTCGAGCCAAGGATGGGAGCACCCTGGTTCCAAGAGAGCGGCGAGGTTTCTTTATTCACAAGTTATAGCTTATAGAACACTAATGGACAAGAGTCAACTTATCTGTTTGGCTTGCGGGGGATCACTGTGTCGTGCAATCTTCTCGTCCCTTGTCGGAGTCAAGTTCACGGCAAGAACCTGCAACTAGATTAGAATGAATGTAGGATGCAATCCTATCTACATGCATATGCAAATTCTCATGAAATGCTAATGCAGTGATCTCGGTGTGCTCATGCATGCATGCGATCTTGATCGGGGCTCCCCACAACACTTCTTTATTTTCTCTTGCACGGGGTCATCACCCCGGCTTTGTATAATGGGTTACATGCAACTGAGGCAAGGCCTGTACAAAAGGGTGGCTGCCGGGCACTGCCTGGCAGCCTTGCACCTTACGGGTAGTACTACGGAGATGCTCAATATTCCATGAGTTTTGCAACTGTGTGCCATCCCCGGTCTCTAGATGGACTGTGCCAGTACTAGTGACTCATACCAGCCGGTAAGGGCCTTCCCACTTCGGTGACAGCTTGTTTGTACCCTTGGCAGACTGAACGCACCTAAGGACAAGGTCACCTTCCTCAAAACACCGGTCATGAACCTTGCTGCTATGATAGCGACGCGGGGCTTGCTGGTAGCGTGCAGCACGCGTAGCAGCCCGGAGACGGTTTTCCTCGAGTAGAACAACGTCGTCACATCGGTGCTGATCTTGCGCTACTTCATCGTAGGCAAGCACTCAAGGGGACCCATAAATGAGTTTCGTGGGGATAACTCCTTCTGCCCCATAGACAAGGGAGAAGGTAGTCTGCCTGGTAGCTTGGTTAGGTGTCGTTCTGAGGGACCAGAGAACTGTCGGCAGCTCCCCGATCCACCGCCTGCCGTGCTTCTGCAGCGTATCAAAAGTTCGTCTCTTGAGTCCATGAAGCACTTCACCATTCGCCCTCTCAGCTTTTCCATTGCTCCGGGGGTGTGCCACAAAAGAGAATGAGATTTTGCATCTGAGGGTGTGACACCCCAAAAATTTGGCCTTGTTTTAATGGATTAAATTTTTTTGCCAGGAATTAAAACTTTGAATTTCTGAGCTCCATTTTGATTTTTAAATCATTTCTTTCCCTATTATGATGAGTTTTTCCCAAAGAGAAAACTTTTTAAATATGTTATTGGACTAGTTTAACCTCTCATGAAAAACTTTTCTTTTATCAGTATAACTAATTAACTAATTTAATTGCTTGATCTTTATTTTCTTGAAGAATGGATTTTCAAGGTTAAATGGCCTTATTTGAACTACAACCATTTGATAAATTCACTTAAAATTCCCACAAAAATTTGGAGATGTCATGTGATGTTTTTAAATCACTTTTATACAAAAATATCTTCTATTCATGTAATATTTTGAGCTCTACACTCAATTTTTCTTCTCTGGTCCAGAGTGCAATTTGCACTACAACCCTTTTAAATAATTCTTTCTAGCCTCCACAAAAATTATGGGATATTGGTAGCAGCATATGATTCAACTTTATGCAAAAACCTAGTGCTGTTCTTTGAAAAATTTGAGTGAATCAACCACATCTTCATTCTGGACCAACTGGATGGTTTGTACAGCGACCATAATTTTGCTTGCTCTTTAACCCTTGGTTCTTTCTCCTACTTGTAGTCCTCCATGTTAAACCCTTAAGTCCAGGAGCATGCACCCTTTGGATCATTTTTGGTTCATGAAATAATGTCATTTATTTCCTGTCCAGAATTGAAACTCTGCTAAACTTGCACTAACAAGTTTCTACTTTTGGCAAACTAACCTCACCACCCTCTGGTACATCTAAAGAGACCACCATCTGGAAGTTTTGGCCACCCCAAGAGATGCCTAGGTGCCTGTGGCATTTTGTCAAACACCTGGAGAGCATGACCACTTTTAACATGAGTTTTGGCATTGCACTGTGGGCTTGCACCTCTGATCAAACAAGCATGTCCACTAGGCTCTCAGTTGCTCCTAACCTGGGTCTGTTAATTGCCAGCGTCGACCGCGACCTCTAGCGTGCTCTGGCATAGTGTCGAACACGTCCCGTGCACGCCCGGAGCGCGAGCAGAGCGCGCGTATTGCACGACCCGCACCCGAGCCGACACGCTGGCCCCACGGCTTTCGCCCGCTCCGCAGCACCTCGCCACGCGCTCCCCTTCTCACCGCAACACGCCAAGCAGCCCCCGCCGCGCCCGACAGGCCAAGCACTAGCCGCCGCCGCCGCCCGACAGCCTCTGCCCATGTCGGCGCCGCCAAAGCCACTCCCGCCCGCCACCTGGCCCCTGGAGCAGTGCCCACTCGTCCACTAGCTCTTGCCGTCATCCCAGCCACGCCACGTTGCCCTGCAAGCTACAGAGAGGCGGTTCGCCGGCATCCTCATCCACCATCGCGGAACCGACCTCGACGAGCTATAAAGGGAGGCCCCCAAGCTTCCCCGAGCATGCAGGCAACCTCAAGCCACCCCATTGGCGCTCCCCTAGCTCGCATCCGACGCGGGGAGGTCTCCTTCCTCGTCTCCGGCAACTGCTGCTGCCGCCACCACCCCGGTCAATTCGGCACCAGCAGGGCCTCCCACTCTCCGTTCTCTTCGCCAGGAACCTCCACATCCTCCCGTGAACACATTCCCCTACTCGATTTTGATCGGAATCCACCGTTGCCCCAAAACCACTCCGCTCCCGAAGCTCTCCGTCCGCCGCGAAGCTCGCCGCCAGCAGCTCCCTCCGTCCCCATCGGCCTGGCAACCACCGGGAGGACCGCACTGGAGTGGCGGATCCATCCCCGCCCTCGGGGCCCCGCAAAGAGCTGCCAGTCGACGGCGACGATCGCCTGAGCTCCGCCTCCGCTCGGGACAGGGGAAGGAGGGGGAGAAAGACTGGTCAAACCTGACCAGTGGGCCCCCTAGACCCACTGTCAGCGACCCCGCGCCGTCCACGCTGGAGTAAGTGGAGGCGTCATACCCGTAATACGTCTTCTCTGCGCGAAAGCGTAATCTCTTCGAAACGTTTTCTTTTCTGTTTTAATTTAAATAACAGATTTTGACCACAACTTTGACTGGCTATAACTTTTTAAATATAACTCCAAATGAATTGATTCTTTTTCCTACCTTCCTCAAATTTGGTCTAGTTTATTTTAAGATTTATTTAAAAAAATTTCAAACAACTTTTTTGTACTGTTTTTGAAATGTGTGTTAATTCAAATATATTTTAAAATAGGATTTTGGAGAGAGAGAATAAACTTTCAAAAGTTTTGGAGAGCACCTCACCCCTCCACAACTTAAAGGCAAGCATTCTGAACCCTGGCATAATGTTTTTGGTGTGTTATTTGACACGTTTATAACACCACCTTATTTCGAAGGACTTGTTATTTCATGTGACATGATCATTTGCATGGAAGCATGTTAGTGATTTCCTTGCTGTTGGGAATGAATATTATTGTGATGCTAATGATCCTCATGTGCCTTGCATGCATGCCGGAAAGGAATCTGGGAAAGCCTCGGCCTTGGGTAGGCGTGAGCTTGTCGCCGGTCCCCGTCGGGACGGTTATGTCCGGTATGGCATGGTAAGGTATATTGAGTGGTGTTTTTGTTGATTGAAATATATTTGTTTACATGTCATGCAGGGAACTTATAAACCTCCTGAGTCGACCGTAGACCGAGTCTTGTTTCCAGTAACCCCCATACTTGCTATGTACTACCACTTGTCCCTGCCGCAGGTAGGGTATGGTTCAGTAAGTCGTCAACCCCTTTCAAGCACACACCGTACAGAGAGACCATGGTGGAAGATATCGGTTGTAGCCGGTAGGCATGCCACCTGGTCCGGGGGCATGGGTGTTTCCGGTTGAGACCGAGAGGGGAGGCCACCCCTTAGAGCGCGCGATATAAATTTGATCCCATGCTACGCGAGGTTGTAGCCTCCCCACTTAGAGTTTTGCTTAACAAGTGTCGTGGGTGATTCTAGACACCGATGAGTTAAGCTGGTGTGTGCAAGTTAGGCGTGTTTTCAACTAAAAGGCCGTAGACAGAATTAGTCCCGATGGACTAAAGGAATCCGTTACTCATGGGTAAAGAGTACACCCTCTGCAGAGATTAAAACCTATTCGAATAGTCGTGTCCATGCGTAAGGATTACAGTCTGGGATGGGTCAAGTGTTGGTCTTAGTGTCGGTCTTTGGAGGAGATATTGTTAAACCAAACTTGGATATCGACTGGTGACTTGTGAGAACCATGATTATTATTTTATGATGGACTAACTCGTTGCATTAATTATATTATCAAGTATCCCTGGGATGGTTCTACCTCATGGATATTCATTGTGATCATTTCTTTTAAAGCCCTTTATGTGGTGTCGCTCAGACGCCCGACTGTGGCATTTCTTTTAAAGCCCTTTATGTGGTGTCACTCAGACGCCCGACTGTGGCATTCCTTTTAAAGCCCTTTATGTGGTGTCGCTCAGACGCCCGACTGTGGCATTCCTTTTAAAGCCCTTTATGTGGTGTCGCTCAGACGCCCGACTGTGGCATTCCTTTTAAAGCCCTTTATGTGGTGTCGCTCAGACGCCCGACTGTGGCATTTCTTTTAAAGCCCTTTATGTGGTGTCGCTAAGACGCCCGACTGTGGCATTTTATTCCTTCTCTATTATTGCTTATTCATGTTGCATGAAAATAACCTGCTTGCATGCATAAAAGATATTTTATTTATGACTGACGATGTGATCATAAAATTTTTCCGTGCATGATTATCAATTATATTATACCTGTGTTCTTAATGTTTGCGAGTACATTCAAAGTACTCACTGGCTTGTCCCTGGCTATTGTCTTGGCCAGATTGCTTGCTTGGAGAGGAGCGTGGCGATTGACAGCCTCGAGACCTAAGCAATGGTGATAGCAGCCTCGCAAAGATAGGAGTTAACCTGGTCAGCTGTTCCTGTGGGAAATGGAGTCCCATACGCTGATGATTCACAAACCGCTTCCGCCATCGACCACTAGAAAACCATTTGTTGTACTCACAGGCCAGAATGGTCTTGTGCTACATATGTTGTACTTTGCTTGGAATTTCTGTATCAAGTGGAGCCTCATCAGCTAACAGTAATCCTGGGGCTGATGAGCACGACGGTCTTTTCTGGAAATTTATGCCTGGAAAACCCGGTCGTGATAGACTTGGTATAAGAGCCAGGCTGACCATTGGCTAATCCTATCTTAGCCGGGCCTATAAACTTAGGCAAACGAACCCACCAAACCATAACCAAACCCTAGCCAAGCTTCTCGTGCAAGATAGCCACACAGTGACCCAACACCTTTTTGGCAGTCGGTGCCCAACCTATCAACCTAACCTGTCACTCATGCGCCAGTGACCGGCCCCTAAATAGTCCTTTCTCGCAAGCGTGCAAAGGAAGACTCCGTCCCCTTTTTCCTATAAAAAGGGGCACGCTAGCCCCAACACAGCACAGCCTCTACCCCAAACCGAGCCACAATGCCTGGACCTGTCGTGCACAATGAAACCACAGCAACCAACCTTGGAGGTTTTGTGATCATACTCGCAAACCTCACCCGTCGTGCCTATGCGTTAGAAGAGCCCCCAGAATATGTTGTGTACCAAGGACCCATGAGCGGTGAGAGCCGTCAATTCTGGGCCACTGTGCACATTTATGGTAGGGGACTAGAGCCCGAGCGCCCCTACAGGTTCACCGGAAGGACAACTTCCTTTGAGCCACAAGCCATCCAACTAGCTGCTCGAGAAGCTATAGTTCATCTCCGACACTTGTCGCCCAGAGTTAACTGTCGCTCGTTCCACTATTACCCCAGACGTGAAGGGTATGGTAGACCACCCCAAGTTGTCAACGGAGATCACGAGACGGATCCTGCATTGTTGCACCTAGTGCGCTATGTAAGTGCACTAGAGGAACTGTGCGATCAAATCACTATTGATCTAATCGCAGCTCGTGGAGAGCTGGTTCGTCGAACCCCGGCGAGAGAAGAAAACGAGCCCAATGCCGACAACCCAGTCGTGCTGTTTGGACACCCCATCGAGTCCCTGAGGACTGCCCCAGTCATCGGCCAAGGTGCTGCGATAACCCCAGAAGTGCTTCGTCGCATATTGGGAGCACACTCCAACGGGGTTGTGGCCAACAATCCCCGAGATGGTCATCATCGCTACCCCGAGCCTGCAACCCCTCAGACCACTCCAGTTAATTCAGACGACGTGACCCGTGGAGGAGCCTCAAGGCACGCCCGCTTGGATGTAAACGAGGTAGACTAAGTGACCCGAGTCATATCGAGTTCCTGTGTACCCTCGCTTTGTAATCGTGTGTCTTTGTAATTTTAATGCCGCCTGTTGTCGTGCCTCTATTTTAATAGTAGCCCTGCCTGGATACGCCAGTATGCAGCGAAAGATTTCTATCCCGGGCACAGTTACCAAAAATCACCCCGTCAACCCCACAGTAACACATCACTATAGTGAAATGTGTGAATCTGTGACTTGACCCCGACCCTTGGAACAGAGCTGAAAAATTTTCTTTACCATTCACCACGGTAAAAATGACCCAGCTCCGGTGCTATAAAAAAGACACCGCGTGACCTTGCCAAGCACCCCTCATCTTGTGCACCACCCTCACAACCATTTCTTGCCATGCCGAGCCCTAGCATTTATCTGAGAACCCCAGATGCAACCCTAGGTAGTTTTGTCAAGATATTGCGGGATTTTACCTGCAGTACCATGGGCGCTACCCAGCCACCCCAGTACGAGCTGTTCAAATCGAGGATTACCCCTTCCACCTCAAGATATTGGGCAGCAGTACACATCCCTCCCGTAAACTCAAACCAAGATCCAACGGAAGTCTCCTTCGTGGGGAAATCTATGCCAACCCCACAGATGGCCATAGAAGCCGTTGCATACGAAGCGCTTGCTCGCCTTCGATTCACAGTGCCCTATGCCAGCGAACGAGGATACTATTACTTTCCGAGCCGTGCAGAACCCGGAGGAGTGACATCTTTTCCTGGTGGACGAATTGAGAGAGACCCAGTCCTGGCCAACCTTGTCCAGTACGTCATCGCTCAAGAGCATTTAACCCAACGTGTGATGGGTTATCTTCAGAGCCTCGCAGATTTAAATCCTCAGATTGCCATCGGCAGAGCACTAAGGCCCGACCAGGAGAGACACGTGCATCGACTGGTCAATCCACTTTCCCCGATAGAAGAGGAGGGTATCCCAGTACCAGAGACGTTTTCCAGGGACCCCGTCCAATTACCGTTTCCATTTTAGACGTTGCTGCGATGTTCATTATTCGCAACATTTATTTATGTGTGTGACCTATGCGTGATACCCTGAGTTTGTACGACGAGTCAATTATTTGGCTTCTACTTATGTGTGTAGTTTTTGTTGTGGTTTATGCCCTTTTTAAAATTAATTGTTTTTCTCTCACAAAATCCCGGAGTGAGATTTCTTTTCCCTGTGTTGCTACGTCTGCACTTTCTCACGACGTGGATTATTTAATTTCTCGCAACACCACGGCAGCAGCCTCACAACCACAATCATTCGAATGCATACACTGTTTGCAAAACTTTGCAACGGTGTTACATCTAACTAATCACCCCCTAACAACGGTTAGCACTCGGCACACCCCATCTACTCCTCAAGATCACCACCACCACGGAGAGCCAACACCCGAGCAGCAGCGTCGCGACGATCGTCGAGGATCATCGCACAGGAGAACAGAGAGCCCCACTAGTGTCTCCAGCCCTCCAAATATCAGGATCGCAAACCAGTCCGGCATCGCCTCTGCCATTAGAGCCTCACCCGAGCTTCTGTAAGCAGTAATGGAGGAAGAAGGAGGAGGAGATGTGAGGCCAGGTGTGAGGAAGAAGAGGAGAACACCCCGGCCGTTTTATAGCTCGAGCTCGGTGTACGGTGGGTGAAGTCCACCAACGCCGCTCGTCGCCGATCGCCGGTGTTTGGAGACGAATCCGCAAGCAGTGCCGACAGCACGCTGGCCCGCGAGGTGAGTGCACGCTGCACCGGCAGCTAGCACGCCGCGCACTACCGCGGTACGGCCTAGATACCCTACGCGCTAAACGTCGCCGGTGGAGAAAGCGCGGGGAAGCGCGCGAGAGAGAGGAAGAAGAGAGAACCAGAGGGAGAAGAAGAGACTGACAGTGGACCCCGGGTCCACCTGTCAGCCAGAGAGAGCACTGCGCTCTCGGGTACGACCAGCGTATTTTTAAATTTAGGAGTTATTCTAAATTTATATCCAGCATAGAATCTCACGTTTTTGTCCCGAACCATAGACTTTTCCACACCGCACCAGTATTCACACTGTGGTTTTTCACCACTTATTGCCCTCTCACTATAGCCACATCTTTATTGCGCAATATTTTCTTAACACAGCTTTTAACAAATCTCGAGGACGAGATTTTTCTTAAGGGGGGTAGTGTTGTGACACCCCAAAAATTTGGCCTTGTTTTAATGGATTAAAAATTTTTGCCAGGAATTAAAACTTTGAATTTCTGAGCTCCATTTTGATTTTTAAATCATTTCTTTCCCTGTTATGATGAGTTTTTCCCAAAGAGAAAACTTTTCAAATATGTTATTGGACTTGTTTAACCTCTCATGAAAAACTTTTCTTTTATCAGTATAACTAATTAACTAATTTAATTGCTTGATCTTTATTTTCTTGAAGAATGGATTTTCAAGGTTAAATGGCCTTATTTGAACTACAACCATTTGATAAATTCACTTAAAATTCCCACAAAAATTTGGAGATGTCATGTGATGTTTTTAAATCACTTTTATACAAAAATATCTTCTATTCATGTAATATTTTGAGCTCTACACTCAATTTTTCTTCTCTGGTCCAGAGTGCAATTTGCACTACAACCCTTTTAAATAATTCTTTCTAGCCTCCACAAAAATTATGGGATATTGGTAGCAGCATATGATTCAACTTTATGCAAAAACCTAGTGCTGTTCTTTGAAAAATTTGAGTGAATCAACCTCATCTTCATTCTGGACCAACTGGATGGTTTGTACAGCAACCATAATTTTGCTTGCTCTTTAACCCTTGGTTCTTTCTCCTACTTGTAGTCCTCCATGTTAAACCCTTAAGTCCAGGAGCATGCACCCTTTCGATCATTTTTGGTTCATGAAATAATGTCATTTATTTCCTGTCCAGAATTGAAACTCTGCTAAACTTGCACTAACAAGTTTCTACTTTTGGCAAACTAACCTCACCACCCTCTGGTACATCTAAAGAGACCACCATCTGGAAGTTTTGGCCACCCCAAGAGATGCCTAGGTGCCTGTGGCATTTTGTCGAACACCTGGAGAACATGACCAGTTTTAACATGAGTTTTGGCATTGCACTATGGGCTTGCACCTCTGATCAAACAAGCATGTCCACTAGGCTCCCAGTTGCTCCTAACCTGGGTCTGTTAATTGCCAGCCTCGACCGCGACCACTAGCGTGCTCTGGCATAGTGTCGAACACGTCCCGTGCACGCCCGGAGCGCGAGCAGAGCGCGTGTATTGCACGACCCGCGCCCGAGCCGACACGCTGGCCCCACGGCTTTGGCCCGCTCCGCAGCACCTCGCCACGCGCTCCCCTTCTCACCGCAACACGCCAAGCAGCCCCCGCCGCGCCCGACAGGCCAAGCGCTAGCCGCCGCCGCCGCCCGACAGCCTCTGCCCATGTCGGCGCCGGCAAAGCCACTCCCGCCCGCCACCTGGCCCCTGGAGCAGTGCCCACTCATCCACTAGCTCTTGCCGTCATCCCAGCCATGCCACGTTGCCCTGCAAGCTACATAGAGGCGGTTCGCCAGCATCCTCATCCGCCGCCGCGGAACCGACCTCGACGAGCTATAAAGGGAGGCCCCCGAGCTTCCCCGAGCACGCAGGCAACCTCAGGCCACCCCATTGGCGCTCCCCTAGCTCGCATCCGACCCGGGGAGGTCTCCTTCCTCGTCTCCGGCAACTGCTACCGCCGCCACTGCCCCGGTCAATTCGGCACCACCAGGGCCTCCCACTCTCCGTTCTCTTTGCAAGGAACCTCCACATCCTCCCGTGAACACATTCCCCTACTCGATTTTGATCGGAATGCACCGTTGCCCCAAAACCACTCCGCTCCCGAAGCTCTCCGTCCGCCGCGAAGCTCGCCGCCGGCAGCTCCCTCCGTCCCCACCGGCCTGGCAACCACCGGGAGGACCGCACTGGAGTGGCGGATCCATCCCCGCCCTCGGGGCCCCGCGAAGAGCTGCCAGTCGCCGGCGACGATCGCCTGAGCTCCGCCTCCGCTCGGGACAGGGGAAGGAGGGGGAGAAAGACTGGTCAAACCTGACCAGTGGGCCCCCTGGACCCACTGTCAGCGACCCCGCGCCGTCCACGCTGGAGTAAGTGGAGGCGTCATACCCGTAATACGTCTTCTCTGCGCGAAAGTGTAATCTCTTTGAAACATTTTATTTTCTGTTTTAATTTAAATAACAGATTTTGACCACAACTTTGACTGGCTATAACTTTTTAAATATAACTCCAAATGAATTGATTCTTTTTCCTACCTTCCTCAAATTTGGTCTAGTTTATTTTAAGATTTATTTGAAAAAATTTCAAACAACTTTTTTGTACTGTTTTTGAAATGTGTGTTAATTCAAATATATTTTAAAATAGGATTTTGGAGAGAGAGAAGAAACTTTCAAAAGTTTTGGAGAGCACCTCACCCCTCCACAACTTAAAGGCAAGCATTCTGAACCCTGGCATAATGTTTTTGGTGTGTTATTTGACACGTTTATAACACCACCTTATTTCGAAGGACTTGTTATTTCATGCGACATGATCATTTGCATGGAAGCATGTTAGTGATTTCCTTGCTGTTGGGAATGAATATTATTGTGATGGTAATCATCCTCATGTGCCTTGCATGCATGCCGGAAAGGAATCCGGCAAAGCCTCGGCCTTGGGTAGGCGTATGCTTGTCGCCGGTCCCCGTCAGGACGGTTATGTCCGGAATGGCATGGTAAGGTATATTGAGTGGTGTTTTTGTTGATTGAAATATATTTGTTTACATGTCATGCAGGGAACTTATAAACCTCCTGAGTCGACCGTAGACCGAGTCTTGTTTCCAGTAACCCCCTACTTGCTATGTACTACCACTTGTCCCTGCCGCAGGTAGGGTATGGTTCAGTAAGTCGTCAACCCCTTTCAAGCACACACCGTACAGAGAGACCATGGTGGAAGATATCGGTTGTAGCCGGTAGGCATGCCACCTGGTCCGGGGGCATGGGTGTTTCCAGTTGAGACCGAGAGGGGAGGCCACCCCTTAGAGCGCGCGATATAAATTTGATCCCATGCTACGCGAGGTTGTAGCCTCCCCACTTAGAGTTTTGCTTAACAAGTGTCGTGGGTGATTCCAGACACCGATGAGTTAAGCTGGTGTGTGCAAGTTAGGCGTGTTTTCAACTAAAAGGCCATAGACGGAATTAGTCCCGATGGACTAAAGGAATCCGTTACTCATGGGTAAAGAGTACACCCTCTGCAGAGATTAAAACCTATTCGAATAGTCGTGTCCATGAGTAAGGATTACAGTCTGGGATGGGTCAAGTGTTGGTCTTAGTGTCGGTCTTCGGAGGAGATATTGTTAAACCAAACTTGGATATCGACTGGTGACTTGTGAGAACCATGATTATTATTTTATGATGGACTAACTCGTTGCATTAATTATATTATCAAGTATCCCTGGGATGGTTCTACCTCCTGGATATTCATTGTGATCATTTCTTTTAAAGCCCTTTATGTGGTGTCGCTCACACGCCCGACTGTGGCATTTCTTTTAAAGCCCTTTATGAGGTGTCGCTCAGACGCCCGACTGTGGCATTCCTTTTAAAGCCCTTTATGTGGTGTCGCTCAGACGCCCGACTGTGGCATTCCTTTTAAAGCCCTTTATGTGGTGTCGCTCAGACGCCCGACTGTGGCATTCCTTTTAAAGCCCTTTATGTGGTGTCGCTCAGACGCCCGACTGTGGCATTTCTTTTAAAGCCCTTTATGTGGTGTCGCTAAGACGCCCGACTGTGGCATTTTATTCCTTCTCTATTATTGCTTATTCATGTTGCATGAAAATAACCTGCTTGCATGCATAAAAGATATTTTATTTATGACTGACGATGTGATCATAAAATTTTTCCGTGCATGATTATCAATTATATTATACTTGTGTTCTTAATGTTTGTGAGTACATTCAAAGTACTCACTGGCTTGTCCCTGGCTATTGTCTTGGCCAGATTGCTTGCTTGGAGAGGAGCGTGGCGATTGACAGCCTCGAGACCTAAGCAATGGTGATAGCAGCCTCGCGAAGATAGGAGTTAACCTGGTCAGCTGTTCCTGTGGGAAATGGAGTCCCATACACTGATGATTCACAAACCGCTTCCGCCATCGACCACTAGAAAACCATTTGTTGTACTCACAGGCCAGAATGGTCTTGTGCTACATATGTTGTACTTTGCTTGGAATTTCTGTATCAAGTGGAGCCTCATCAGCTAACAGTAATCCTGGGGCTGATGAGCACGACGGTCTTTTCTGGAAATTTATGTCTGGAAAACCCGGTCGTGACAGAGGGTCAGCAGTTTCTTTCCATCCTCCAGGCAAACACACTTCAATTTCACACCGTTGGCCCTCCTTCTGTATAGAGTGTCATTGTAGCGACCAGACCACAAATAGTCTGATCTCTATGCTCCGGTGTCATCCCTGGATCAGTAATGCTGACACCACACAGTACTTGGAGGATTTATAGCAGAGTAGCAATCACACACTTATTACATCGAGTGTCTCAAAATAGAACTTATTACAATAAATATGTCTTAAGGCCATCTAATAACGATAACAGCGGAAGGCTTGGAAGATAAGTGAGTCCATCAACTCCAACGGCATCACTGAGTATAGAACCATGACCTAAAACTCCTTAATCGCCGTCTGAAAAGTCTGCAACATTAACGTTGCAGCCCAAAACGGGTCAGCACATGGAATATGCTAGCAAGGTAACACACAGAGAGTAATGGAATGAAACAGCTATACTATATGCATATTCGGCTGGTGGAAAGCTGTATGGTTACAGTTTTGCGTAAAGCCAATTTTTCCCTACTTCAAAGGAATAAAATTTATTTAACTATCATGGTAGTTATTAAACATTGAGAATGGTTGACAACATTCTCAATCCCAATTAAGCATCATCATTAAACATAACCCAACAAAATTA
The DNA here is from genome assembly GCF_056163025.1 of Triticum urartu. Taxonomy (NCBI): domain Eukaryota; kingdom Viridiplantae; phylum Streptophyta; class Magnoliopsida; order Poales; family Poaceae; genus Triticum; species Triticum urartu. Next base: position 361,384,936 of record NC_141874.1, on the reverse strand, counting down.
ATTTAGAGTAACATGTTGAGATTCACATGATAATCCAAGTACTAGATACTCAAGATGTCCATAACCGGGGACACGGCTAACCATGATTAGTTTATTACACTCTTCAGAGGTTTGCACACTTTTCCCCACAAGACTCGATCGCCTCCATTTGGTTTCTCGCACTACATGGTGTTTGAGAAGATGGATGACCGAGACATAGTCTTTCAGAAGCGCTAGCACCTTACGATCGGGTAGACCGTACCACCTACATCCCCTACATCTGCTAGTCTACCACTGTAAGAGTTCGCACAACTTAGTCAACTATGCTAGAGCCCATAATAGCTTGTGGCTGCACACGGAAGTTTCTAGTATGAATAGTCTCATGACCCTTTGAGCCTGGGTGGCGGTCCAAAAGAAAACAGGCAGGTCCTGGAATACCCGGGTGCCTCAATCCACCCAGATGTGTGTTTAAGTTGCCACCTTAGATAAACCTTTAATTAACAAAACTCACATCTGTCATGGATATCACTCACCCAATCCACGTCTACTAGCATAGCATGGCATAATAAGCAAACGTAGAAGTAACTCCCAAAGGTTTGATAATAAACAGGTAATAGGTTCTACCTCAACTACTTCCCATCCCACAATTTAATTAGACCCTAACCATGCAATGTGTGAGGATTGATCTAATGCAATAAAACTGTGTAGTAGGAAAGGTATGATCAAAGTGTTACTTGCCTTGCTGATGATCTGCGAAACCTAGAGATTCGAAGTAACAGGCGGCGCACTCCGGGTATTCTATCGCAGACAAACAAACAAGCATACAATAAGTACTCATCTAATGCAAAGGTAAAACTCAAATAAGAGATCTAACTAGAAGGTTCAACTTAAGAACTCCGGTTGGCAAAAAGAATCAAATCGAACAAAGCAACGAAAGTCAAACGGCGAAAGAAAACAACTTCGTTCTAGAAATCTGGATCTAGGGAAAATTTTACAGTAGCAAAATCTTGTTTAAGTTGGTTAAACGGATAGAGGGTTTCGATACGAAACTCTAGGCGCTTGAATCGCCTGATTCCGATAAACGAGCGAAAAGTTATACTAAAAAGAAAATCAGATCATGAATCGTGATCAGAAAAATCGCGAATTTAATCCGAGAAAAAGAAAAAATGACGAACGCTCGTTAGCGCGAACGAACGGAGGAACGCTCGCTATTTAAATAAACCGGAAAACCAGATCTATTTAAAAAACCGAATCTAAAAAAAAACCGATGGCATGGAAGTCGAGGCGGCGGCGAACCTCGGCGGCGGCGGCGGCGCGGGCGGGGCGGCGCGGGTGGTGGGGCTGGCTAGGGTTTTCTCCCAGGGGAGCTTGGCCGGCTTATATTGCCTAGTCGGGCCAGAGTCCTAGTCGGACACGGCCCGTTATGTTGGTTCGTTTTTTTAAATAATTACGCTCGGAAGAAAAATAAAAAGAAATACTAAACGGACTCCAAAAATTCCGAAATAAATTTTCATGGGCTTCTAAACTCAAGCCGCACAAGGTGAACATTTATTTTGGACCTAAATACAATTTTGAAAAACACACTTTTTTCCTAAATTCAAATAAAATACCGAAAAACTCCGAAATAAAATCTTATTTGATTTTATTATTATATCCTCAATATTTCTTTATTTTGGGAAAGCCATTTTATTCCCTCTCTCATATTTTTGTAATAGAAATAATTGATGATAAAATAAATAAAATCAAATGATCCTATTCTCAAAATTTGAGAGAACTCAAATATGAAAATAACGAAATCCCCAACTCTCTCCGTGGGTCCTTGAGTTGCGTAGAATTTCTAGGATCAACCAAAATGCAAAAATAAAATATGATATGCAATGATGATCTAATGTATAACATTCCAAATTGAAAATTTGGGATGTTACAAACCTACCCCCCTTAAGATGAATCTCGCCCTTGAGATTCGGGTTGGCTAGAAAATAGGTGAGGGTGGTCCTTGAGCACGTTCCCAGGTGGCTTCATCCTCCGTGTGGTGGCTCCACTGAACTTTGCAAAACTTGATAACCTTGCTGCGGGTAACTCGACTGGCAAACTCAAATGATCCTATTCTCAAAATTTGAGAGAACTCAAATCGTTATCCAACTGAATAGTTTCCAAAGGCACTGTATCTCTCAACAGTATGTCAGCCATCTCCGCGTGACATTTCTTTAACTAAGAAACGTGGAACACATCATGAACTCCTGACAATCCTTCAGGCAATTCCAACTTGTAGGCCACTTCTCCCATACGCTCCAAAACTCGATACGGTCCTACAAATCGTGGTTCTAACTTCCCTTTTACTCCAAAACGCTTTGTTCCCCGAAGTGGAGATACTCGAAGATAAGCTCTATCTCCAACTTCGTAAACTGTCTCCTTGCGTTTAGAATTTGCATAACTTTTCTGTCTGGACTGGGCTACCTTGAGCCTATCGCGAATCAACTTCACCTTCTATTCAGACTCTTTAATCAAGTCAGGTCCAAACAACTGGCGGTCTCCAACTTCGTCCCATGACAACGGTGTCCTGCACCTCCTTCTGTACAGGGCTTCGAAAGGGGCCATCTTTAAACTGGTTTGGTAACTGTTGTTGTAAGAGAACTCTGCATATGGCAAATTGTCGTCCCAACTAGATCCGTAATCTAGCGCACAAGCTCTCAGCATATCCTCCAAAATATGATTGACTCTCTCAGTTTGTCCATCTGTCTGTGGATGAAAAGCTGTATTGAATTCTAGCCTGGTTCCCAAAGTTTCGTGCAACTGCTTCCAGAACTTTGAGGTAAACTGGGTTCCTCTATCTGATACGATACTCCTCGGAACTCCATGCAAACATACGATCCTTGTCATGTATATCTTGGCCAACTTAGCACTGGTGTAAGTGGTCTTTACTGGGATGAAATGAGCTACTTTTGTCAATCGATCAACTACAACCCAAATTGAGTCATAGCCTGAACGAGTCCTGGGTAATCCCGTGATAAAATCCATGCCTGGCTTATCCCACTTCCATTCGAGTATCGGCAATGGTTGTAACAATCCTGCTGGCTTCTGATGGTCTGCCTTTACTCTCTGACATACATCACAAACTGCTACATACTCTGCAATATCCTTCTTCATTCCAGTCCACCAAAAAATATCCTTCAAATCCAAATACATCTTGGTATTTCCTGGGTGAATTGAATATGGTGAATCGTGTGCCTCTTGCAGAATCAACTTCCTGATCTCCGGGTCATTGGGAACATAAACACGGTCTTCAAACCATAGGGTGTCATGCTCATCCTCACGAAATCCTTTAGCTTTTCCTTTGCTCAGTTTCTCCTTTATAGCGGCAATCTGTTTGTCAGTTTTCTGAGCTTCTATGATTCTATCCATCAAAATTGACTGAATCTTCAATGTTGCTACATAGCCTCTCGGAACTATTTCTAAACATAGTTCACGAAGATTTTCTGCTAACTCCTTTGGTATTTCTCCCGTCATTAACGTATTGACATGGCTCATACGTCTTAATTCGTCAGCTACTACATTAGCCCTTCCGGGGTGATAATGCAATTTCATATCATAATCCTTGATAAGCTCCAACCATCTCCTTTGTCTGAGATTCAACTCCTTCTGTGTGAAAATGTACTTCAAGCTCTTATGATCCGTGTACACCTCACAATGGTTTCCAATGAGGAAATGCCTCCATGTTTTCAAAACATGCACTACAGCTGCTAACTCCAATCATGCGTAGCATAATTCAACTCATGAGGCTCCAGTTGTCTTGAGGCATATGAAACAACTCTCCCTTCCTGCATAAGCACTGCTCCAAGTCCTCGATGTGAAGCGTCGCAATACACCTCATAATCTTTGGTCTGATCTGGCAAAATCAACACTTGTGAAGTAACCAAGCGTTTCTTCAACTCCTGGAAACTAGCCTCACATTCCTCCGTCCATATGAACTTGGTATCCTTCTTCAACAACTCAGTCATAGGCTTCGCAATCTTTGAGAAATTATCAATAAATCTCCTGTAGTATCCTGCGAGTCCAAGAAAACTCCGGATCTCTCCAACTGTGGTTGGGGCTTCCCACTTGGTCACGGTATCAACTTTAGCGGGATCAACTGCTATACCTTCTCCAGATATAACGTGTCCGAGGAATCCTACTTCTTTCAACCAAAACTCACATTTGCTGAACTTGGCATATAATTGATGTTCTCTGAGCTTTCCAAGTACCAAACGCAAATGCTCCTTATGCTCCTCCTCATTCTTCGAATAAACCAGGATATCATCAATGAACACTATGACGAACTTATCCAGAAACTCCATAAAAACTTTGTTCATCATGTTCATAAAATAGGCAGGTGCCTTAGTCAGACCAAATGACATAAAGGTATACTCGTAGAGCCCATACCTAGTGGTAAAAGCTGTCTTCGAAATATCCTGTTCTCGAATCTTCAACTGGTGGTATCCTGATCGCAGATTGATCTTGGAAAATACCTTAGCTCCTTGCAATCGATCAAACAGATCATTGATCATTGGTAGTGGGTACTTGTCCTTGATCGTTACTTCATTTAATCCCCGATAATCTACAACCATCCTTAACGATCCATCCTTCTTCTCCACTAGAAGTACTGGCGATCCACAAGGCGAAGAACTTGGGCGAATATATCCCTTATCCAGTAACTCCTTAATCTGCTTCTTAATTTCCACCAAATCCTTTGCTGGCATCCTATATGGTCTCTTTGATATTGGCCCTGTGACTGGCAATAGCTCAATCAAAAACTCAATATCTCTATCCGGTGGCATGCCTAGCAACTCCTCTGGAAATACTTCAGGGAAATCCCTTACCACTGGTACTTCCTCCTGCACAACTCCTGTTAAGCAATTTACTTGAGTCCTCTTCGTCACATGTCGGGATACATACTTGATCCTTCTCCCTTCTGGGGTGTTAAGCAAAATTGACTTACTAGCACATTAAATATTCCCTTCATACTTTGATAACCAATCCATGCCTAATATCACATCCAATCCTTGGGATTCCCATACTATTAGGTCTGAGGGAAAAACATAGTTACCAATCCTTAATGGTAACCGATCACACCATAGACTAGCCACATACTCTGCTGCAGGCGAGGTTACTAACATGGGTGTCCTAAGGGCTTGGGTTGATAGGTTATACTTATCCACAAATCCCCTTCAGATGTATGAATGCAATGCACCAGTATCAAAAAGAACGAGTGCAGTAAATGACTTAACCAAAAACTTACCTATTACTTCATCGAGCTGAGCTTCAACCTGCTCCAAGCTAACGTGGTTCACTTGTCCCCTATTGAAAGGGTTCGGCTTCTTCCCAGAACTTCCATTGCCATTTTGGCCTTCAGGACATTCATTGGCATAATTTCCGGTCTTCGAACACTTAAAGCAAGTGACTTGGCTCAGGTCCTTCTTGGCTGGGGTTGATGGGTTGGTGCGGTTCTGGCCATTGCTTCCTCCATTCCAATTACCATTCTTAGTGCCATTGTGATTGTGCGAGCTACCTCCTCCATGGGTATGCTGAAAATGTCCTCTCGGTCTAGGGGTAAAACGTGGCTTCTACTGAGCTCCAGAATTGTACTTCCCTTGTCCATACTTCCTCTTGCGATTCTCAATTTGCTGCTGCTTCCCTTCAATCGTAAGAGCACGATCTACCAACTCCTGGTAGTTGTTGAAGGTTGCTACGATCAACTGCATGCTCAACTCATCATTCAGTCCTTCCAGAAACTTCTCCTGCTTAGCTGCATCCATAGCGACGTCATCTGGGGCATAACGTGCTAACTTACTAAATTCCTCCACATACTGGCTAACTGTCCGTCCTCCTTAGCGTAAGTTGCGAAACTCACGCTTCTTCATGGCCATAGCTCCTGCTGAAACATGTGCAGTACGAAAAGCTTGCTGAAACTGGTCCCATGTGACAGTGTCGACTGGAAAGTGGCTGTGAAATTCTCCCACCATGATGTTGTGGGTCCTTCTAACTGATGTGTGGCAAACTTCACCTTCTCCGCATCTGTGCATCCTGCTGTGGTCAACTCCCTAGAGGTCTTGCGGAGCCAATCATCTGCTACTATCGGCTCGGTGCTACTGGAAAACACCGGCGAATTTAGCTTAAGAAAATGGGCTAAGTGATCAACAGGTGGTGGTGGTGGTGGGTTGTTGTTGTTGTTCCCTTGATTCTGAATCTGGACTAGCAACTGCACCAATGTGTTCTGCTTCTGGATCAACTGGGTGAGCTCCGGTGGAAAGGCAAATCCGGGGTCACGTCTTGGAGGCATCTAAGGGTTTAGAAAAGATGAGATGTAAGAATAGAGGGGGTCTAAAGAGAAAACACTACCCATATGCACATGAGGCAAAATCAAACAATTCACTTCATTCAATCAAACAAGGGCATACAATCGACCTATCTATCGCAAAAGTGCTCGGACTACTATATTTACATGGTGGACTACTACTACTGATGAGGTGGTCTACTAGAAATATTCTTCGGTTGCAGACTCCATGATATCTTCTCCAGCTTCATCAACATAGTCATCGTTGCTACTATATGGTTCCGAATCGGTGCCGTCGATGATGATGTAGTCTTCCGGGCTAATCTCCTTGGGTTCTTTGTCTTCATCTACTGGTGTAGGGCCTCCCATAAATATTCCAATTTTCTTGATCAGGTTGTCATTCTTCTCCACCAATACTTTAATTTCTTCTTCATAATCTTCACATGTAGACTTGAGTTCTTCCTCCAGTTCCTTGATTCTAGTCTTAGCCTTCTTCAGATCTATCATGTCGGTGCCCATCTGGTTCTCCTGTCGTCGAAGGTGCTGGTTTAGCTCCTGGATAAAGGCTGCGATTGATCTATCTTTCCTGGTCTGATCATCTCCCAGTGTTCATCTCAGCGCCCACAAATCTGGTAGATAGTATCCTTGAGATCCTTGCGGTAGACTTCTCCAATGCGTCCCATGGAGATGTGAGCTGCCATGCTCTGTCCTAGACTCCAAGTTGGTGCATCAAAAGAAAACTCTATGGGTTCAGTGACTGGCATGAACGTCCTTCCTGGAACTTGAACTTGAATCATCCAGCGCTCCTCTTCAGGTAAAGTGGCGTTATAGGTTCTGGTGAAGCTTGGTACTCCTATGTTCAGGTATCTAGTGACTTCCTTCAAGTGACGTCCAAAGGGTGTATCTTCATCCGGTTGCGTGAACTTGTTCCTTGCATCCGCCATCCTAAAGAGTAGAAAAGATGAGAGGTCAGAAGAGAAGAGAGTGAATAGTGATCTAGGTCTTTTAGCTTAGTGGTCGTGTCCTACAGTCAGCGTGTGCTCTGACACCATCTCTGTAGCGACCAGACCTCAAATAGTCTGATCTCTGTGCTCCGGTGTCATCCCTGGATCAGTAATGCTGACACCACACAGTACTCGGAGGATTTATAGTAGAGTAGCAATCACACACTTATTACATCGAGTGTCTCAAAAGAGAACTTATTACAATAAATATGGCTTAAGGCCATCTAATAACGATAACAGCGGAAGGCTAGGAAGATAAGTGAGTCCATCAACTCCAACGGCATCACTGAGTATAGAACCACGACCTAAAACTCCTTAATCGTCGTCTGAAAAGTCTGCAACATTAACGTTGCAGCCCGAAACGGGTCAGCACATGGAATATGCTCGCGAGGTAACACACAGAGAGTAATGGAATGAAATAGCTATACTATATGCATATTTGGCTGGTGGAAAGCTCTATGGTTACAGTTTTGCGTAAAGCCAATTTTCCCTACTTCAAAGGAATAAAATTTATTTAACTATCATGGTAGTTGTTAAACATTGAGAATGGTTGACAGCATTCTCAATCCTAATTAAGCATCATCATTAAACATAACCCAACAAAATTAATTTAGAGTAACATGTTGAGATTCACATGATAATCCAAGTACTAGATACTCAAGATGTCCATAACCGGGGAAACGGCTAACCATGATTAGTTTATTACACTCTGCAGAGGTTTGCGCACTTTTCCCCACAAGACTCGATCGCCTCCGTTTGGTTTCTCGCACTACATGGTGTTTGAGAAGACGGATGACCGAGACATAGTCTTTCAGAAGCGCTAGCACCTTACGATCGGGTAGACCGTACCACCTACATCCCCTACAGCTGCTAGTCTACCATTGTAAGAGTTCGCACAACTTAGTCAACTATCCTAGAGCCCATAATAGCTTGTGGCTGCACACGGAAGTTTCTAGTATGAATAGTCTCATGATCCCTTTGAGCCTGGGTGGCGGTCCAAAAGAAAACAGGCAAGTCCTGGAATACCCAGGTGCCTCAATCCACCCAGATGTGTGTTTAAGTTGCCACCTTAGATAAACCATTAATTAACAAAACTCACATCTGTCATGGATATCACTCACCCAATCCACGTCTACTAGCATAGTATGGCATAATAAGCAAACGTAGAAGTAACTCCCAAAGGTTTGATAATAAACAGGTAATAGGTTCTACCTCAACTACTTCCCATCCCACAATTTAATTAGATGCTAACCATGCAATGTGTGAGGATTGATCTAATGCAATAAAACTGGGTAGTTGGAAAGGTATGATCAAAGTGTTACTTGCCTTGCTGATGATCCACGAAACCTAGAGATTCGAAGTAACAGGCGGCGCACTCCGGGTATTCTATCGCAGACAAACAAACAAGCATACAATAAGTACTCATCTAATGAATAGGTAAAACTCAAATAAGAGATCTAACCAGAAGGTTCAACTTAAGAACTCCGGTTGGCAAAAAGAATCAAATCGAACAAAGCAACGAAAGTCAAACGGCGAAAGAAAACAACTTCGTTCAAGAAATCTGGATCTAGGACAAATTTTACAGTAGCAAAATCTTGTTTAAGTTGGTTAAACGGATAGAGGGTTTCGAGACGAAACTCTAGGCGCTTGAATCGCCTGATTCTGATAAACGAGCGAAAAGTTATACTAAAAAGAAAATCGGATCAGGAATCGCGATAAGAAAACTCGCGGATATAATCCGAGAAAAAGAAAAAACGACGAACGCTCGCTAGAACGAACGAATGGACGAATGCTCGCTATTTAAATAAACCAGAAAAACCGATCTATTTAAAAAAAAACCGAATCTAAGAAAACCGATGGCACGGAAGTCGAGGCGGCAGCGAACCTCGGCGGTGGCGGCGGCGTACGGCGGCGCGGGGCGGCGGCGCGGCGGGGCGGCGGCATGGGGCGGCGGCGCGGGCGGGTTGGCGCGGGTGGCGGGGCTGGCTAGGGTTTTCTCCCGGGGGAGCTGGGCCGGCTTATATTGCCTAGTCGGGCCAGAGTCCTAGTCGGACACGGCCAGTTAGGTCGGTTCGTTTTTTTTAATAGTTACGCTCGGAAGAAAAATAAAAAGAAATACTAAACGGACTCCAAAAATTCCGAAATAAATTTTCACGGGCTTCTAAACTCAAGCCGCACAAGGTGAACATTTATTTGGGACCTAAATGCAATTTTGAAAAACGCACTTTTTTCCTAAATTCAAATAAAATACTGAAAAACTCCGAAATAAAATCTTATTTGATTTTATTATGAAATCCTCAATATTTCTTTATTTTGGGAAAGTAATTTTATTCCCTCTCTCATATTTTTGTAATAGAAATAATTGATGATAAAATAAATAAAATCAAATGATCCTATTCTCAAAATTTGAGAGAACTCAAATATGAAAATAACGAAATCCCCAACTCTCTCCATGGGTCCTTGAGTTGCGTAGAATTTCTAGGATCAACCAGAATGCAAAAATAAAATATGATATGCAACGATGATCTAATGTATAACATTCCAAATTGAAAATTTGGGATGTTACAGTCATCGACAAACTGATACATACTGGCCTTCTAGGCTACTCTTTCAGCTTCATCTTGGTTGCCAAGGAGTTCTACGGTTTGGAGGAAGTGGACAATGTGCCTTTCCCAAGTTGGAGCCTGAGGCTTGACAACAAGGACTAGCGGCACCTCCTGTGCTGCGGGAGCACTAGCCTCGTTCGAGGGGTCCATAGGCCCGGATGGAGGGGGCGGTCCGGCAGACTGTGAGGAGTTGTTTCCGGCAGGGTATCTGCCGGGAGCGGATGGCTCTGCCAGGAGAAGCTTACCGTAGTCCAACATTCTCCTCTTCAGGGCCATTGTGGCGGGTGATACGGAGGGTTGAGAGAGATGGATAACAGAAGTTCGTGGTTCCACAGGAAGCTTCTGCGCAACTCACTTTGACAGGGCCACAGGAAGCTTCTGTTTTCCGCATGGGGTATGTGCTCTGTTTGCAACCCGTCAAAGTGCTCCTCCAATCTCCTTACTTCCTCGACGTATGCTTCCATTAATGGGCTTTGGTAATCCTTGTTGACTTGTCTCACCACAAGCTATGAATCTCCTCGAATGATCAACTTCTTAATTCCCAATTCCGCTGCAATCCTGAGCCCGACAAGGAGCCCTTCATACTCCGTTGTATTGTTGGTGGCTTATTCCCGGGCAAAGTGCATCTGGACGACGTACTTCAAGTGCTCCCCGGAGGGGGTAACAAGAAGCGTGCCAGCCCCCGCACCTTGTAGGGAAAAAGCACCATTAAAATACATGATCCATTCTTGGGGTGATTCCTTGCCAGGGATGGCTGTCTCTGTCCTTTCCGCATTAGGGGTTGGCGTCCATTCTGCAATAAACTCTGCCAATGCCCTGCTCTAAATAGTTGAAGTTCTCTCAAACTTCAAACCAAAGCTGGACAACTCCAATTCCCATTCCACTATTTTGCCGGTTGCCTCAGGGTTTTGGAGTATCCTTTGTAACGGAAAATGAGTAACAACCGTGATCTCATGGGCTTGGAAGTAGTGGTGTAGTTTCCTTGAGGCCATAATGAGAACAAAGATCAACTTTTGCACACCAGAGTACCTCGATCTAGCCCCCTGTAGGAAGGAGCTGACGAAGTGCAATGGGCGCTGCACCATTTTCTTCCATGCCATGTCCCTGGGTTTGTTTTCGTTGTCGTGCTCACTGTTGTCCTGATCCTTCTCTGAATCTGCTGTTCTCTATTCAGTTTCAGTCTCACCCACCTCTCGCTACGCTACCAAGGCTGCACTGACCACCTGGTTGGTTGCCGCCAAGTATAGCAACAATCACTACAAAAAAAATACACATCCGTGACATTTTGGGTCAAATGATTTTTTTCTGTCATACTGATGACGCTTCTATGACTATAATTGTGACAAAACCCGGTATCATCATAGATGTGGTGGGGTCCTACTTCTATGACAAAAAATCATGACAGAAAATGGGCTTTTCGTCCTGGGCGGGCTGGAGACACAATTGCATGACATTCTTTGGGCCGTCCATGACGGAAAAAACCATGGTAGAAGCGAGGGCAAGGAAAATATCAGGGAGTTCCTGGTTATGGTGGGTGGTCAGGGGCCGAGCGATGCGCGTTTCTCTTGTACACGTACACGCGTGGGTGCGAGGCGTTGGGCTCTAACTGAACTCGAGTGAGGCATTCGCCTAACTGAACCTGAGACATTGCACTGCATGCTACGCATTACTGAACCCAAGTGAGGCATTCGCCTAACTGAACCTGAGCCATTGCACTGCAGGCTACGCGTTACTGAACCCGAGCGATCAATCGATCCCTTGCTGTTAACTGAACCTGAGTGATTCCTTTGCTACTACTGCTAATTGAAGCCAATCGAACACTACTGCCTCCTTCCCTTGATGAACAGTGAGCATTGTTGGGGGGTGGATGAATAGTTCCCAGTGGTGGGTCGGATGAACAGGACCCCGTGGTAGTAGAGGTCGTGAACAGTACCCTGATCGATCAAGCCGGTGGATGAACAGGACTCCGTGGAGGGCTGGACGAACAGGACCCCATGGAGGGCTGGATGAATAGGGCCCAGTGGAGGGCTGATGACCCACAAATATAGGGGATCTATCATAGTCCTTTCAATAAGTAAGAGTGTCGAACCCAATGAGGAGCAGAAGGAAATGATAAGTGGTTTTCAGCAAGGTATTCTCTGCAAGCACTCAAATAATAGGTAACAGATAGTTTTGTGATAGGATAATTTGTAATGAGTAACAAGTAATAAAAGTAAATAAAGTGCAGCAAGGTGGCCCAGTCCTTTTTGTAGCAAAGGACAAGCCTGGACAAACTCTTATATAGAGAAAAGCGCTCCTGAGGACACATGGGGATATCGTCAAGCTAGTTTTCATCACGTTCATATGATTCACTTTCGGTAGTTTGATAATTTGATATGTGGGTGAACCGGTGGTTGGGTGCTGTCCTTACTTGGACAAGCATCCCACTTATGATTAACCTCTATTGCAAGCATCCACGACTACAACAAAAGTATTAAGGTAAACCTAGCCATAGCATGAAACATATGGATCCAAATCAGCCCCTTACGAAGCAACGCATAAACTAGGGTTTAAGCTCCTGTCACTCTAGCAACCCATCATCTACTTATTACTTCCCAATTCCTTCCTCTAGGCCCAAATAATGGTGAAGTGTCATGTAGTCGACATTCACATAACACCACTAGAGGAGAGACAACATACATCTCATCAAAATATCGAACGAATACCAAATTCACATGACTACTAATAGCAAGATTTCTCCCATGTCCTCAGGAACAAACGTAACTACTCCCGAAGCATATTCATGTTCATAATCAGAGGGGTATTAATATGCATAAAGGATATGAACATATGATCTTCCACCAAATAAACCAACTAGCATCAACTACAAGGAGTAATCAACACTACTAGCAACCCACAGGTACCAATCCCGGACTTGGAGACAAGAATTGGATACAAGAGATGAACTAGGGTTTTGAGAGGAGATGGTGCTGGTGAAGATGTTGATGGAGATTGCCCTCTTCCGATGAGAGGTGGGTTGGTGATGACGATGGCGATGATTTCCCCCTCACGGAGGGAAGTGTCCCCGGCAGAACAGCTCTGCCGGAGCCCTAGATTGGTTCCGCCAAGGTTCCGCCTCATGGCGGCGGAATCTCGTCCGGAAATAAGGCTTATGATTTTTTCCTCATCGAAAGACTCCATATAGCAGAAGATGGGCATCGGAGGGCCACCAGGTGGCCCACGAGGTAGGGGGCGTGCCCAGGGGGGTAGGGCGCGCCCCCACCCTCGTGGGCAGGGTGTGGCCCCCCTGGTGAACTTCTTGCGCTCGGTATTTTTTATATATTCTGAAAATGACTTCCGTGAAGTTTCAAGACTTTTGGAGCTGTGGAGAATAGGTCTCTAATATTTGCTCCTATTCCAGCCCAGAATCCCAGCTCCCGACATTCTCCCTCTTTATGTAAACCTTGTAAAATAAGAGAGAATAGGCATAAGTATTGTGACATAATGTGTAATAACAGCCCATAATGCAATAAATATCGGTATAAAAGCATGATGCAAAATGGACGTATCAACTCCCCCAAGCTTAGACCTCGCTTGTCCTCAAGCGAAAGCCAAAATCGAAAAATATGTCCACATGTTTAGAGATAGAGGTGTCGATAAAAATAAAATACGAACATGAGGTCATCATGATCTTTCTTAAAACAACAACTTATATAATTCTTGTCATACGATCTCTTATTCTAGAGTAACAATTCGATCACAATTTCAAGTATGAATCATAAACTTCATTGAAAACTAACAAACTATAATCTTAGTCATTGGAGAAATTGCAATTTATCATAACATAGGAAAGAGTCAATATAAGAGCTTTTCAGCAAGTCGACATACTCAACTATCATATAGTCGTTCACAATTGCTAACACTCACACAATACTTATGGGTGTGGAGTTTTAATCGGACACAGAGAAAGATAGGGGCTTATAGTTTTGCCTCCCAATGTTTTACCTCAAGGGTAATGTCAACAATAAGGGTTCATGAAAACTCACATCCAATTAGCCATATATACCAGGATCTTTCCAACATGTTGTGCTTGCCAAAAGATAAAATTTAAAAAGGAAGGGTGAAGATCACCATGACTCTTATGCAAGGTAGGAGATAAAAGTAAAAGATAGGCCCTTCACAGAGGGAAGCAGAGGTTGTCATGCGCTTTTATGGTTGGATGCACAAAATCTTAATGCGAAAGAACGTCACTTTATATTGCCACTTGTGATATGGACCTTTATTATGCAGTCTGTCGCTTTTATTTCTTCCATATCACACGATCGTATAAAGCTTATTTTCTCCCACACTAATAAGTCATACATATTTAAAGAGCAATTTTTATTGCTTGCACCGATGACAACTTACTTGGAGGATCTTACTCAATCTATAGGTTGGTATGGTGGACTCTCATGGCAAAACTGGTTTAAGGGTGTTTGGAAGCACAAGTAGTATCTCTACTTGGTGCAAAGAATTTGGCTAGCATGAGGGGGAAAGGCAAACTCAATCATGTTGGGTGATCCATGAAAATATAATTTATCTCAGATGTAAGAAAACATAACTCATTACGTTGTCTTCCTTGTCCAACGTCAACTCTTTAGCATGTCATATTTTGAGTTCTCACAATCATAAAAGATGTCCAAGATAGTGTATTTATATGTGAAGACCTCTCTTTCTTTATTACTTCCCATTAATTGCAACGATGACCAAAACTATGTTTGTCAACTCTAAACAACTTTTATTCATCATACTCTTTCTATGTGAAGTCATTACTCTCCATAAGATCCATATGATCTCTTTGTTTCTTTTTATTTCTTTCTCTTTTCTTTTATTCCCTCAAGATCATAGCAAGATAATCAAGCCTTGGACTCAACACTAATCTTTATTATATAGCTCATGTACTTAATTACATAGAAGGATCATAAAGCAAAACTCACAACTAGATCATACTAAAAACTTTATGCTACTAGATCAAGATATTATCAAAAGGATCGAACTAAGAAAAACGGTAAAGATAAAAGTGATGGTGATACGATACCGAGGCACTCCCCCAATATTGGCAGTTGCCAAGGGGAGTGCCCATACTAGATACTCAATTCTTGTTTGTTGGTGGAGATGATGATGGTTTTGTTGATGGCGTAGGCTTCTTCCTTAATTTGCACTTGAGGACATAATTTTGGTCCCTTAGGTCATCGATCTCCTACTCCAGGCTCAATATCTTTTTGCATAGTTCTTGTGTGTGTTCCTGCAAGAGGCGAAAAGGGATAAACTCGATCTTAGGTTTCTTTACTCTATCCGGTAGGCTTGACTTTTTGAACTCCACATGCATGTCCCCAGGTTGAGGTAATGGGACTTCATCTTCTTCTGAGCTCGTCTCCTCCCTTCCCTTGGGTTCATAGTACTCTTCTTCTTCCGTAGTCCAACCACAATGCTCCACATCCCCATAGACCTTAGGATCTGCAAGGTAATCATCCACATAGCTTTCTCCTTCTGAATCCTGGGTCGACATGTTGCTCTAATCTGCAGCAAGACAGCTCGAAACAAAGACAGGAGATTTTTGCGTGATACGGTGGTCAAAACCTTCGGGAGGTTATATAATGAATTTTTACCTACCAAAATACGTGTCGTGTAAGAAAACGAAGTCTGGAGAGCACACGAGGTGCCCACAAGGTAGGGGGACGCGCCCAGTAGGGTAGGGCACGCCCTCCACCCTCGTGTCCTTCCCAGACTGCTTCTTATTTTTCTATTTTTCTAAATATTCCAAAACGGAAGAAAATTGCCATTAGAACTGTTTTGGAGTCAGTTTACTTACCGTACCACATACCTATTCCTTTTCGGAGTCCGAAACATTCCAGAAAGTGTCCCTTATGTATTCCTCCAGGGTTACGGTTACAATAACATTGGTTTCAACACTTATAGGATTACCTGAGATATAATGTTTGATTCTTTGACCGTTCACCACCTTCGGATTTGTGCCTTCGAAATTGTTGATTTTATGGCACTGGAACGATAGACCTCCTCGATAACGTAAGGGCCTTCCCATTTAGAGAGAATTTTTCCTGCAAAAAATCTTAAATGAGAGTTGTATAGCAATACATAATCACCTACATTAAACTCACGCTTTTGTATTCTTTTGTCATGCCATCTTTTAACTTTTTCTTTGAATAATTTGGCATTCTCATAGGCTTGGGTTCTCCATTCATCAAGTGAACTAATGTCAAATAACCTCTTCTCACCAGCAAGTTTGAAATCGTAATAGAGCTCTTTAATAGCCCAATATGCCTTATGTTCTAGTTCGAGAGGTAAGTGACATGCTTTTCCATAAACCATTTTATACGGAGACATACCCATAGGGTTTTTATATGCAGTTCTATAGGCCCATAATGCATCATCAAGTTTCTTGGACCAATTCTTTCTAGATCTATTAATAGTATTTTGCAAAATTAATTTGAGTTCTCTATTACTCAATTCTACTTGACCACTAGACTGCGGGTGATACGGAGATGCAATTATATGATTAACATCATACTTAGCAAGAATTTTAAGGAAAGCACCATGAATAAAATGTGAACCACCATCAGTCATTAAATATCTAGGGACTGCAAACCTCGGAAAAATAACTTCTTTAAGCATCTTAATAGAAGTGTTGTGATCAGCACTACTAGTTGGAATAGCTTCTACCCACTTAGTAACGTAATCAACAACGACTAAAATATGTCTGTAGCCGTTAGAGGCAGGAAAAGGTCCCATATAATCGAAGCCCCAAACATCAAATGGTTCAATAACAAGTGAATAATTCATAGGCATTTCTTGACGTCTACTAATATTACCAATTCTTTAAAATTCATCACAAGATACAACAAACTTACGGGCATCCTTGAAGAGAGTAGGCCAATAAAAACCGGATTGCAATACCTTGTGTGCAGTTCTATCTCCAGCATGGTGTCCTCCATAAACCTCGGAGTGACACTTGCGTAGGATCTGTTCCTGTTCATGCTCAGATACACAACGTCTAATAACACCATCTACTCCTTTATAAAGATGTGGGTCATCCCAAAAGTAATGTCTTAAATCATAGAAGAACTTTTCTTTTGCTGGTATGTGAAACTAGGTGGTATAAATTTAGCAACAATATAGTTAGCATAATCAGCATACCATGGAGCAGTGTGAGAAGCATTTATGATATTTAATTGTTCATCAGGAAAGCTATCATCAATAGGTAGTGGGTCATCAAGAACATTCTCTTGCCTAGACAAGTTGTCTGCAACGGGGTTCTCAGCTCCCTTTCTATCAATAATATGCAAATCAAATTCTTGTAGCAAGAGAACCCATCTAATAAGTGTAGGTTTAGCATCTTTCTTTTCCATAAGATATTTAATAGCAGCATGATTCGTGTGAATAGTTACTTTAGAATCAACAATTTAAGGTCTGAACTTATCACAAGCAAATACAACTGCTAAAAATTCTTTTTCAGTAGTGTCATAATTTCTTTGAGCATTGTCTAGAGTTTTACTAGCATATTGAATAACATTTAATTTCTTATCAACTCTTTTCCCTAGAACAGCACCCACAGCATAATCACTAGCATCACACGTAATTTCAAAGGGTAAATTCCAATCAGGTGGCTGAACAATCGGTGCAGAGATCAATGCTTTCTTAAGTATTTAAAATGCTTCTACGCAATCATCATCAAAAACAAATGGTATATCTTTTGTAATAAATTAGTTAGAGGCCGAGAAATTTTTGAGAAGTCCTTAATGAACTTCCTATAAAAACCGGCGTGACCAAGGAAACTTCTTATACCTTTGATGTCCTTGGGACATGGCATCTTTTCCATAGCATCAACCTTAGCTTTATCAACTTCAATACCTCTTTCAGAAACTTTATGCCCCAAGACAATACCTTCATTAACCATAAAGTGGCACTTCTCCCAATTCAAGACAAGATTAGATTCTTCACATCTCTACAAAACTCGGTCAAGGTTGCTTAAGCAATCATCAAAAGAGGATCCATAGACAGAAAAATCGTCCATGAAAACCTCACAAATCTTTTCACAAAAGTCAGAGAAAATAGCCATCATGCATCTTTGAAAGGTAGCAGGTGCATTACATAAACCAAAAGTCATACTTATATAAGCAAAAGTACCAAAAGGGCAAGTAAAAGTAGTCTTTGATTGATCATTGGATGACACAGGTATTTGAGAGAAACCAGAATAACCATCTAGAAAGCAAAAATGTGTATGTTTAGCTAATCTTTCTAGCATTTGATCGATAAAAGGTAAGGGGTAATGATCTTTTTTAGTAGCTTTATTTAATTTGCGGAAATCAATTACCATCCTATAACCTGTAATAATTCTTTGCGGGATCAACTCATCTTTATAATTAGGAACGACAGTAATACCTCCCTTCTTAGGGACACAATGGACAGGACTTACCCACTGACTATCAGCAACGGGATAAATTATACATGCCTCAAGAAGCTTTAGTATTTCCTTTCTTACCACTTCCTTCATCTTAGGATTCAACCGTCATTGATGATCACAAACTAGTTTGGCATCTTCCTCCAAATTTATTTTGTGTTGACGTAGAGTGGGACTAATGCCCTGAAGATCATCAAGAGTATATCCAATAGCAGCATAGTGCTTCTTCAGAGTTTTCAATAATCTCTCTTCTTCATGCTCCGAAAGGTTAGCACTAGTAATAACAGGATATATCTTTTTCTCATCAAGGTGAGCATATTTAAGAGTATCAGGTAATGGTTTAAGCTCAAACACGGGATCACCCTTGGGTGGAGGAGGATCCCCTAGTATTTCAACAGGCAAATTGTGTTTCAGGATGGGTTCCTGTTTAAAGAATACTTCATCTATTTCCCTTCTTTCATTCATAAACATATCATTTTCATGGTCTAGCAAATATTGTTCTAAAGGATCACTAGGAGGTACGGAAATAGAGGCAAGACCAATAATTTCATCTTTACTAGGAAATTCCTCTTCACGGTGTTGTCTACGAAATTTAGAGAAATTAAATTCATGAGAAATATCACCTAAACCAATAGTAACAACATCCTTTTTGCAATATATCTTAGCATTAACTGTGTTCAAGAAGGGTCTACCAAAAAATAATGGGACAAAAGCTATCTTGTGGGGAGCCAAGAACAAGAAAATCAGTAGGATATTTAGTTTTCCCACACAAGACTTCAACATCTCTAACAATTCCCATTGGTGAAATAGTATCTCTATTGGCAAGTTTAATTGTGACATCAATATCTTCTAACTCAGCAGGTGCAATATCATGCATAATTTCTCTGTATAAGTCAATAGGTATAGCACTAGAACTAGCACCCATATCACATAAGCCATGATAACAATGATCTCCTATTTTAACAGAAATAACAGGCATGCCTACCACAGGTCTAGGTTTATCTTTAGCACAAGGTTTAGCAATTCTAGCAGTTTCATCATAGAAATAAATAACATGCCCATCAATATTATCAGATAAGAGATCTTTAACAATAGCAATAATAGGTTCAATTTTAACTTGCCCAGAAGGTGTAGAAGTTCTAATATTGATTTTACGAACCACAGTTGAAGCTTTAGCATGATCTTTTATCCTAACAGGAAAAGGTGGTTTCTCAACACAAGCAGTAGGAACAATAGGATCATTATAAGTGATAGTCTTTTCTTCAACTTTATTAGGTGCAGCTACTTTTACTTCTATGGGATGATGGTATTTAAACCACTTCTCCCTAGGGAGATCAACATGAGTAGCAAAAGATTCACAGAAAGAAGCTACTATCTCAGAGTCAAGTCCATATTTAGTGCTAAATTCACGGAAAACATCGGTATCCATGAAAGATTTAACACAATCATACTTAGGTGTCATACCTGACTCCTTACCTTTGTCGAGGTCCCAATCTTCAGAGTTGCATTTAATTCTTTCCAATAAATCCCATTTGCATTCAATAGTCTTCATCATAAAAGAGCCAGCACAAGAAGTATCGAGCATTGTGCGATTGTTATCAGAAAGCTGAGCATAAATTTTTTGAATAATCATTTCTCTTGAGAGATCATGATTGGGGCATGAATATAACATTGATTTAAGCATCCCCCAAGCTTGAGTGATGCTTTCACCTTCGCGAGGCCAGAAATTATATATATAATTGCGATCACGATAAACAAGATGCATAGGATAAAACTTATGATGAAATTCCAATTTCAATCGTTTGTAGTTCCATGACCCTTTATCATCACATAGCCTATACCATGTGAATGCATATCCCTTCAAAGATAAAGTTAAGACCTTCTTATTAATAACATCTCCGGACACACCTGCAAGCTTAAATAATCCACAAACTTCATCCACATATATTAGGTGCTCATCGGGATGTAATGTTCCATCTCCTGCAAATGGTTTAGCTAGCATTTGTTCTATCATACCCGAAGGAATTTCAAAGTAGACATTTTCATTTTCAGTAGGTTTAGTATGTTGAGGAGCAACTCTTTGCTCTACTGGTCGGGGTGAAGATACCCTGAACAAGCCCCTCAGAGGATTACTTTCCGTAGTAACAAGTGACAGTAAATTTCAGCACACTATATAAATTTTTCCTTACCAAATTCCACCTACCAAAAGCGCTTCACCCCCCGGCAATGGCGCAAGAAAAGAGTCTTGATGACCCACAAGTATAGGGGATCTATCGTAGTCCTTTCGATAAGTAAGAGTGTCAAACCCAACGAGGAGCAGAAGGAAATGATAAGCGGTTTTCAGCAAGGTATTCTCTGCAAGCACTGAAATAATAGGTAACAGATAGTTTTGTGATCAGATAATTTGTCACGAGTAACAAGTACCAAAAGTAAATAAAGTGCAGCAAGGTGGCCCAATCCTTTTTGTAGCAAAAGATAAGCCTGGACAAACTCTTATATAGAGAAAAGCGCTCCCGAGGACACATGGGAATATCGTCAAGCTAGTTTTCATCACGTTCATATGATTCGCGTTCGGTAGTTTGATAATTTGATATGTGGGTGGACCGGTGCTTGGTTTCTGTCCTTACTTGGAAAAGCATCCCACTTATGATTAACCTCTACTGCAAGCATCCGCAACTACAACAAAAGTATTAAGGTAAACCTAACCATAGCATGAAACATATGGATCCAAATCAGCCCCTTACGAAGCAACGCATAAACTAGGGTTTAAGCTTCTGTCACTCTAGCAACCCACCATCTACTTATTACTTCCCAATGCCTTCCTCTAGGCCCCAATAATGGTGAAGTGTCATGTAGTCAACGTTCACATAACACCACTAGAGGAGAGACAACATACATCTCATCAAAATATCGAACGAATACCAAATTCACATGACTACTAATAGCAAGACTTCTCCCATGTCCTCAGGAACAAACGTAACTACTCACAAAGCATATTCATGTTCATAGTCAGAGGGGTATTGATATGCATAAAGGATCTGAACATATGATCTTCCACCAAATAAGCCAACTAGCATCAACTACAAGGAGTAATCAACACTACTAGCAACCCACAGGTACCAATCCCGAACATGGAGACAAGAATTGGATACAAGAGATGAACTAGGGTTTTGAGAGGAGATGGTGCTGGTGAAGATGTAGATGGAGATTGCCCTCTCCAGATGAGAGGAGCGTTGGTGATGACGATGGGGATGATTTCCCTCTCCCGGAGGGAAGTGTCCCCGGCAGAACAGCTCCGCCGGAGCCCTAGATTGGTTCTACCAAGGTTCCGCCTCGTGGCGGTGGAGTCTCGTCCGGAAAGATGGCTTATGATTTTTTCCTCGCTGAAAGACTCCATATAGCAGAAGATGGGCATGGGAGGGCCACCAGGGGGCCCAAGTGGTTGGGGGGCGCGCCTAGGGGGTAGGGCGCGCCCCCCACCCTCGTGGGCAGGGTGTGGCCCCCCTGGTGAACTTCTTGCACTCGGTATTTTTTTATATATTCTAAAAATGACTTCCGTGAAGTTTCAGGACTTTTGGAGCTGCGTAGAATATGTCTCTAATATTTGCTCCTTTTCCAGCCTAGAATCCCAGCTCCCGGCATTCTCCCTCTTTATGTAAACCTTGTAAAATAAGAGAGAATAGGCATAAGTATTGTGACATAATGTGTAATAACAGCCCATAATGCAATAAATATCGGTCTAAAAGCATGATGCAAAATGGATGTATCAAGGGCTGATTGAACAGTAGCCGGTGGAGGGCTGGAAGAACAATAGCCCATGGAGGGATGTTTGAACAGGACCCCATGGAGAGGGCTGGTTGAACAGTAGCCTGTGGAGGCTGGATGAGCATGAGCCCGTGGATGAACAGTCATAGGTGGAGGCTGGTGGAGGTCGACAGTGGATGAATAGTAGCCCGTGGAGGCTGGAGGAGGCCGACGGTGGAGATGACCAGTATCCCGTGGAGTCCCATTTTGCGGTACGCCACACCCCTCCCAATGAACAAGACCCCCGTTTCAACCGTAGCGCTCCAACACAAGTCTGTTTCCTCTGTTTTGCGGTACGCCACACCCCTCCCAATCAACAGGACCCCTTTTTCACCATAGGAGGTTCGTTTCCTCCATTTTGCGGAATGCTAGACCCCTCCCGATGAACAGGATCCCGTTTCGACCGTGGCCGGTCGAACACAAGGCCATTTCCTCCGTTCCGCGGTACGCCAGGCCTCGTTTCCATCGGTTGTTCCATCCAAGCCGATTGGCTCCCGATGAACACAATGATGCATTCCGTTCCGACCCAGCTGGTTGCCTCCCCATGAACATGACAACATCGCATCTTCTCCATTCTGACCCAACCATGTACACGAGCCATGGCCGTACGTATGCGCGAGTAGGAATTCGAGACCCCGCCCGTATGTACATACGTGGCCGTATTTTCTTTCTTGCACCCTGGCTGCTGTACGTACGTGTACATGCTATGTGCGTGCCTCTACTATGATACGTGTGCGCCTCTACATCGACTAGTATGTACGTACACATTCGCGACCAGAATGACAACGCAACGTACGCTTCGACTAGGTGGGTCCCGACTGTCAGGCACTTCCTTGCGTGCGAAGATGTAGCTGGTGCATCCCAGCAGTCAGAGGGGAAACGTTTTTTGTGGAATACGGTGGCCCATCCGGTGGGTCCCTGCTATCAGGTGGAGGAATCATTATTTTCCGCGTAATAAGGAGGCACTTCCTTGCTGCGGCCGTGGACCCAGCTGTCAGCCTCTCCATGTACAGTACTCTTCCGATGGAAGTCGTTCCTTGACCATGTTGACCATGCCAGGCCGAGAGCACCAGGGCGGTGGACGACGGCGAGGCCTAGGAAGGGGACAACACTGACCAGGGAAGACGTGGTAGTGGTTGCCCACGCGGAGAGGAGTACGAGGGTTCACTAGTTCGGCTGCGGTGTGAGGCTGCCGTCGCTGCAGAATAACAGGGGGTGTGGGTGAGTAGAGGAATGGCCAAGCCAGTGGTGGGAGTAGTAGGGGGAGCTGAGGCCTCCGCGGCATCACAGATGGCCACAGGAGGTAGGAGCACATGGACCGACGCTGGTTTGGGCGGCTGGAGCAAGAAGACAAGAGGTTCAAGAAGCACTAGGGCCGTTGGATGGACATCGTAAGGTCACTGGAGCTAGAATCGTTCATATTGACTAAGTTGACAAAGCCCTCCGTCCCCGTCAACTTAGTAGGCCCACAAGTCAGTCTCCCACTATGGCGGGTCCCAGCTAGCAGGGGTATTCATTTTTTGTGCGTAATAAGGAGGCACTTCCTTGCGTGCAAAGATATAGCTGGTGGGTCCGACCTGTCAGCGGGAGGAATGTTTTTTTGCAAAATACAGAGGCCCTTCCAGTGGGTCCCAACTATCAGGTGGAGGAATCATTATTTTGTGCATAATAAGGAGGTGTTTCCTTGCGTGCGGCCAAGGACCCATCTGTCAACCTCTCCACGCACAGTCTACTTCCGATGGATGTCGTTTGTTGACCACATTGACCACTCCGTGCCGAGCGCATCCAAGGTGGTGGACGACGGCGAGGCCCCGTACAGCAACGAGCCGGAGATGGGAAGACACGGGAGTGCAGTCGCAGACGGAGAGGTGTACGAGGTTTAACTGGTTCTGGTGCGGTGTGGTTCGGTAGTGGGTGGAGAAGAACAGGAGCTTGTCAACGGTGGGGTAGCGCTTCACAACTAAGCGTGCTAAGCAGAGCTGCTAGTAGCAGGAGGTGGGAGGAGGTGGTCCCGGCGGCGCTGGAGGAAGAAGACGAGAAATTGAAGATGGATGCTAGTCGTTGGATGTAAATCCAATGGCTAACGATGTCAGAATCATTTGTTGACTAAGTTGACAATGACTTGCGTTGGCTTCGAATTATTGCTTTGACTTGTGTTGGCTTCGAATTGTTGACTAAGCCCAAAACCTAGCTGATACTTGCTGCCCCACTGATAATAAATGGTACCTGCCAGCTCCCCGACTTTATTGTGAATTTATCTCCTATAGTAACTACGTTGAAGCACCTAAAAATGTAATTATGTTGACAAACCCGTGGGCCCCAATGTCAGTATAGCATTAGGAGGAAGTATTTCTTCTATGAGGCACTTGCTTGCGTACAACCATAGAACTGGTGGGTCCCGACTGTCCGCCTCTCCATGTATAGTCCTCTCCAGATTCCTCTCGTTTGTTCAGCATGTTCACAACGGATGACAGCGGTGCCGCGGTGAGCGCACAAAGGCCCAGGAGGAAGTCGGACCACCTAAGGTAGTGCCTTATTTGTAATGGAAGTACTAAACTAGCCCAGTGGCCAAGTTACACTACCCGACAGTAGTTTTGCCCGGCTTCGATTCCACCTGATGCAGGGAAAATATCTCCAATTTTTTTGCCTCTGCCATTATTGACATGTGGGTCCCCATTGTCATCTACGCACACCACGTCCAACACATGTCAAAACTTCATGCCTCGTTTTCTCTGTTTTTCGCACACTCGACATTGTGTGGGCATTTTGAAAATAGCATACCTTTTTGACTGTGCATCATATGAAGATGTGCTATGCATGAATGTTGATCAGCATGATGTTAACTGGCTGGTAGTTCCATTTTCGACCATGAATAAAACTTCCAACATGATGTTAACCCTGTTTGAAAAGGCCGTGTTAATATAAATGCTCTGCCTCTAAAAGTTGCAGTTTCTAATCTGAAACTGAACTTGTAGTTTCTTATCTAAAACTGAAACTTGTAGTTTCTTCTATGAGAATCACATTGTCTGCACTTTTACACTCCTATAAAACTACATTTTGAAGTGCTAAAAATAGATCACTAGAATTCATAAAATACATCATATGCTCAATACTGCACATCTGAAATTCAAAAGACAATCATATCTAAAAGTACTCTCAAAATACACAACACAAAGCACAATTCACAACCTGAAAATACTGACAACCCTAAGCTCCTCCTAACAATTCACAACCTGCCCGACTATTGGGTTGGGGGGGGCAGTCCCCTCCTATTCCTCGCTGATAGACAGTCACCCTGTGAGACGATGTGGATGGAGAGGGAGAGGATGGCGGGGAAGCGTCATCAGGCCAACTGCTTTTCTCCTCTTGAAGTTGGGTTCGGTCGAAGAAGACTCCACCGGCTTGCTTTGACACGACACCCTCACAAATGACACCCTGCAGATGCTCGATCCTTCAATCTCTGGTGGATGTTCCATCTACGATCGATACTCCCACCATCGCTCCCTCACGGTCGGATTCGGTGAAATCTGTTTGCTCCATGGCCCAGAGGAGCAGCTCTATGTACTCCCGCGCGACTCCCTTCGGGAGTATCGCCGCCTTTTCTCTCTGTTGCAGATATTTGGCCACGGATTTCGATGTCGCCGTCGCCACTAGTTGGTCCTTGTTGTCAAACCAAGACTGCATCTCCAACATCCTAGCTAGCTTCACAGGGTCGCCGTCTGCGGTCCTCACGTATCGGTTGTACTCCTCCATCGATCTACTTCTCCACAACACCTTCACTCGCCGGCGGTGGTTTTTGAATGGAAGAGGAGAGGAGCAGCGCTGATTTTGGATTAGAACAGGAGAGGAGTGACACTGGTTTTGGATTGGAACAAGAGAGGAGGGGCAATGCTTTTGAAATGGAAGAGGAGAGGAACGGCGCTGGATTTAGATTAGAATAGAAGAGGAGCGGCGGTGGTTTAAGAGGAGAGGAGTGGCGCTGGTCTTGGAAGTATTTTTGTTTTGTTTTGCGTATTTTGGGTCAAAGTTTGACCACGTATTGTATTTGACAAGCAAAATGTGAATGCATGTCACCAAAAATTGAAGCGTTTGGTTCATATGTGAATGTACATTCAAATTATATTATTTTTGCAACGTATAACATATATTTTATTTGTGAAAATCATGGTCTATTATGAGCCAGAATAAAAGGGAGACTAGTTAATGTGGGTCGCTTTCTTAATTGAAGGGTAAATTGATTTTGATTTTGATCCAGTCACAGCGTGCCGGCCCTCTCATCCAATCCTAAATCGCTGCTGCATGCTCCTCTCCCTCTTCTCCATTGCAAAACCACCTCCTCGCCTCTCCATCATCTCCATTCCAAAACCACTGCCTCGCCTCTCCCTCTTCTCCATTGCAAAACCACCTCCTCTCTCATCGGACAAGGATCCCCTGACGTAGCCCATCCTGCCATTGATACGCTGACACATGGGTCCCACCAAGTGTGGGGCCCACCTGTCAGTGACCGAAAGGTAGGGAAACCTCTCCTATCCATCATCTCCATTCCAAAACCACCGTCTCGCCTCTCCCTCTTCTCCCTTGCAAAACCACCCCCTCTCCTCTCCGTCATCTCCATTCCAAAACCACCGTCTCGCCTCTCCCTCTTCTCCCTTGCAAAACCACCCCCTCTCCTCTCCGTCATCTCCATTCCAAAACCACCGTCTTGCCTCTCCCTCTTCTCTATTGCAAGACCACCATCTCTCCTCCCATCTTCCAAAGCTAGCACAAGACCACTCAGAAGGACATCTATGGAGAGGATGCAGCAGCAAATCAGGCAGATCACCAGCGGCGACTAGGCAAAGTTAGCCAGGTTGAAGGAGATCCTTGCTTGGTTTTACAATGAGTGGGAGATTTCAAGGACGGTGAGGGCCATGTGGCAATGTATGAGAAAGAGTGAGACGGCGGTGATGAGGGCGGCAATGTACTCCTCGGCGGCAGTCACGCCGCAGTCCTTCGAGTTCATCGAGTATCTCATCTAGGCGATAGAGCAGACAGATTCGCCCGAGGCGAAAGTTAGGCGGAGGTGGTGGGCTTACAGGTCGAAGGTCGAGCACCCAGAGGATAACAAATCGATCGAGTAGGGTGTGCCGTCGTGAGGGTGCACAGCTAGCCGGAGCCACATCAGTATTCGTTCAACCACCACAAGAGGAGGACGGATGGCGCGACGTCGCTTCCCCACCACTCTCCACGGTTCCCTCGACACTCACCTCATTTCAACGGCATCGGTAGGGTTTAAGGTAAGCTTCTCAGTAACCTAATCTTCCATCTGCTCATGCTTACAATCAGTGTGACAGCTAATAAAAATCATGCTTACAATCAGTCTTCGAGTACTATGCCAATCACCCTAAAATAGCTCTGGACCTTTGGGTCAAAGTTGTGACACTATGTACAAATAAAGAAAAATAGATTGGTGCTTCTTTCAGAAAAGACTACTCCCTAGAAAACTGCCAATATAAGCTATTAGTATTTTTTTGAAGTCTAAGATACTAGTATTTGGTTAGAGGATTTGCTGTCGAGAAAGATCCGTCCATAGTGAGCGCCCCACATCCCACTGGTGGTGGTAGATGCCAATGCTTAGATGGAGGAGGGTTGGAGTCGGTAATTTTTACTTGGCACCTCACACTCTGCATATATGTCGGTTCCATCCGTACATTTGTGCAGTTCCACCAAAATGCAGATGAATAACCATGTTTGCACAGATAATGAAAAAAGTGTGATTACATTATAGTGGCACTAGTTGATGAAACATACACTAATAAATAGAATAAAATATTGCAATAGTATCATAGTATGCCATGATGGGAGGCGAGATGGGCCCTATGACGCCTCATACGCTATGCCTCATACTGGAAATCAACCCAAGTCTCCCTGATACACCTTCTGCCAGTGATGAACATCGATGTACAGCGGTAGTACAAGGAGGGGCCTTGAGACATTCGAATCTCTCTTTTTGTGCAGATCAACTAAAATTAAGCACCCGAGTTTGCAAAAGCGCTTAAACACTAACAATGGGACTAGTTGATGAAACATATACTAACAAAGAGAAGCACTTTCTTTATCTACATTGGAAATGAAATGATAGAGAGGACACTCGCTCTATTTTAACTGTATTATTACTTCATTTTATCAGTGGCACTAGGGTCGAGCAGGTGGCAAATGAGGTGTACTGTGCGTCGCAAGGATGGAGGCCGGGGGTGCTTAGACTGGGATGCTGAAGCTAGCTCTATCTTCCCCCTGATGTTTCTGTGGTAGCATTTGGGTTGTAATCCAAACTTGGTCGAGATGGTCCTATGTCCCCCTACCTGCCTAGCTTATGTGGGGAACTTGTTTCCTGCTAGTACTCAATCCGGTCTAGTAGTAGTTGCATAACTGCCCATTTACACTGAGATGTTGTCGGATAATGGTTGTCTATGCTAGGGTTTCTTTAATGAAATCAGAGGAAACCCCCTCTTTCGATATTAAAAAATCAGCGGCACTAGCAGTGCCAAAACATTGCCTCAAATTAATAGTGCCACAAGATTAAGGTGCAAAATAATAACATTACTGCTTTAGCATGGCAGTGCCAAAACAGTAGCACAAGAGCAGACTCAACATGCAGGATCTTTGCCAAACGGTCAAACCAAAAATCCACATACCTTGTGATGGGAACCATATCTGCAGTCAATTCTATCATAGAAGGGATGACACCAGTCACCAACAAGGATGATTCAATCCATGGGACCTTTTGATGTAGTTCACCTAAAATGAAGCAATGTCCCATTAACTAGCAACTTCTTCATTTTTTTAAGAAAAGGGCTTCAGCCCCGATTCCATTTGCATCAGAAAACGAAACCCACAGAGCTTCTTCTTCATTAGTTGCAATAAAATGGAGCAATGTCAAGGTTGGTTGTGAAGCTCCTGGAATGTTCAACTATAATTTGGATATCATTTGTGCGGTTCAACTAAGATCAAGCGTGAAATGTATGTCTCTGTTTGCACGAAAAAGGTGGAAAGAAGGGTGATAAACAAGTGATGAAACATACATCAAATGAAAAGAAGCATGGTCCTTATCTGAATGGCAATCCTGCAAGGACAGTAGCAATTTCTAAAGCAGCAGTATTGCTAGATATTAGTGTGGGCATTAGGATTAACTATGACAATCGTTAAAATAATACATTACTTTAATGGTGCCATTGTTTCATTTTACCAGCAGAATTACATTAACAGCTGCTATATAGTCGCTATTTGGGCACGGGAGAGTAGGCGGACCAGGACATTTGCATTTCTAACGAAAAGAAGCAACTTATCTTAATGGGAAATTTAGCAGGACATGAAAAAAGTCCCATTGATTCATATTACTGGAGGCACTACATTCAAAACAACATTGGTTTAACGTGTCCATACTTTTAATAGCGCGACTGCTACATTTTACCAGTAGCATTACATAAGAGTGGATCGGGGCAACAAACATCAGAACAGGATATCTGGGTTGGTCCCATTTTTGTTTGGTATAGCCACCTTATACTGTGTGAGGCTAGCAAAGCTAGTGCTGGACTTACTCTGTTGACTTGTCCCCCAGTCCCCACTTTCTTTCCTTTTTCAACCAATAGATCGGGTTTATATTGAGTTTGTATTGTGTTTCCCTTTATTTCCCTATTAGACAAAGAGACCAGTTGGATAGCCAGTCTCTGATACTTTTCGCCCCCATTATTTCCTCTTTCGACCAAGTCCTAGATTCAGGTAACAGATCTTCCACCACCCCACCCCTTTCTTCCTTGTTTGAACCAAGTAGTACTACATTCAAGTGCATGAACTACTTTTACCTCTTAACAGTCAAAATTTAGGTGGCTTTCGAACAACCGATCGATCATATCTATGAGGGGGCCTGGGAAATAGTAAAAGATACAAATGCAGTGACGTCAGGATCTCGGGAAGTAGAGCAAGGCCAGTTTCGAAGGAAGTTATACCTGAGGGTCGCCCAAATGTCGCTAGGTGGGCGGCGGGAGGCCAGATCTACCCACACTATGACAACAAAGAAGAAGGGGTCGGAGGCCCTCCCTAGCCAGTGGTGCTTGGGAGAGAACGGCAAGGCACGCTGATCAGGATGCGCCGGCAGTGGGCAAGAGTCATCGCATAAGACGACCGCGTGAATGTTGCACCTTCTCAACTTCCCCAGCGGAGAGGATCCGACTGGATCTGTGACCAGCGGTGAGCAGAGAGAGAGTGTGGCCACTGCTGTCGTGTTTAGATCTGGAGAGGACGACATAGTGTGAAGAGAGGAACACTAGCAAGCAAGTGCGGAGGCTCCTGCCTATATAGTGGAGTAGAAGTTTTCTTTTGTCTACTAGAGCCAGCTTGACCTCATCAATGACTGTCGAGAAGTCTTCATGCACGTGCCCCGGAGGCTTAGTTGTCGTCATTTTGATCTGAAGCACCGGATTATAACATATAACACGAAAAAATGCCACATGACAAGAAACCATAACATCACTGCCCAAAGGAGACAACATGAATCCCGACGGACAAACTAGACGAGGATCAAAGCTCAAATTAAATTTAAACTCGTAGAAAAGGGGTCCGTCGTTAGATGTCCTAATTAACATAGCCGGCTTGACTTAGATGGCAGCCGAGTAGTCTTCATGCATGTGCCCCAATGACCAGCGCCTTGGAGGAACTCAGTTGTCATTGTTTAACCTTCGAAGTGATCCGGAGCACATGACACCTAATATTGCGAGATGACAAGAAACCTTTTTTATGATTTCTCATCAGAACTATAGCCCTGTACACCATAGCCTGCACGATATGTAGATGATAGCCAATCCAGGCGTGTCTGTTGGAGTCTGGTCACATGCATGGATGAACTGATCTTCCTAGTCATGCAAGGATCGTCCAGGCACCAACGTCTATGCAACACTTCTCTAGTACTATCGCTCGTCTCTCTCTTCTATTAACTCACCCGACATGCGGGGCCAGGGAGTGTGCCTATGGTCGATTCTCGATTGCGGTCCCACATGTGTGTGCAAACGCAATATGACGTGCGTTCCATTCATAGAGCGGCGTGCCAGACCAGCCGACCGTCCGGGGTGCCACGCGAACGCGAAGGGCGTGTTGTATCCTCTGGACATGTGTACCGTCGTTTTCTTGAGGCTTTGCTGCATGGCGCAATCCATGGATACAATATTAGTATACAATAGTATTTAAAAGTCGAGGGCGGGGCTTTTCCGACGCGGTAGGCGGGGGAGTTCCGCCTAGTCAGTTCGACAGAGACTCGAGAAGATGAGGGAGTAGGCTGCTGCAAACATAGGGTTGTGTGATTTGACAGCGAGTTACTGCTGGACAAGTGGGGCCCCATGATTTGACTTGTCATTTTATCATTTTAATAGCGGCTTTACGACCAGCATGAGTCTCCCGATTCCCGACCACCTCCATGGTATACAGGTGCCTCTCCCAATGCTACACCATGTAGAAGCTGACTCTTGCATGAAAGCCCACTCCTCCACTTTTTCCTTGCCTCTTTCCTCCACATATGCAAGAATGCCATGTAAGCGGGCTTATAGCCCACTATTGTACTTGCTCGTACAGGTGCTAAGCCTGCCACAAAGGCATAATGTGACACCCCCGATTTGACCATACACTAACCATACACGCAAATGTGTGCAATCAAGATTAAGGACTCACGGGATGATATCACAACACAACTCTAGACACAAATTTAAAATAGTACAAGCTTTATATTACAATCCAGGGGCCTCAAGGGCTCGAATACATAAGCTCGAGAAACACAAGAGTAAGCGGAAACAACAATATCTGAGTACAGACATGAGTTAAACAAGTTTGCCTTAAGAAGGCTAGCACAAAAACAACAACGATCGAAAAGGCAAGGCCTCCTGCCTGGGAGCCTCCTAACTACTCCAAGTCGTCAGTGGCTGTCAGGTAGTAGTAGGCACCCTTGGGGTAGCAGTAGTCTTCAGTGGTGTCGTCTGGCTCCTGGGATCTGTCACCTGGTCGCAATAGTCGGGTATGGGGGAAAAGAGGTAGCAAAGCAACCATGAGTACTCATCCAAAGTACTCGCAAGACTTACATCAGATCTAAACTAAGTATGCATCTCTATCAAAGGAAATGGGCAGTATCTTTGGACTAAACTGCAGAATGCCAGAAAGAAGGGGAAAGCCTAGCCTAGCAAAGACTAGCATCTTCAAGCACCTTCAAGCATCTTGCAGCATATAGAAGAGTACAGATCAACATAATGTAAAGTAGTAGTGTTATCAACCTCGGCCAGAGATCCTTTCTCGACTCCCTGCGAGAAAGCAGTCCCAGAGCCATACTATGCAGTTACCATCACAATCCATTTCTCATCACAAGTATCCAGTTCTAGTTGTATCGATCGGGATACAACTCCAAGTGTCCGTTATCGTAGGACGGGCTATCGATAGGTGTTTTCTTCCCTGCAGGGGTGCACCAACTTACCCACCACGCTCGATTAAATTCGGCCGGACACACTTTCCTGGGTCATGCCCGGCCTCGGCCAAACAATACGCCACAACCCAACCTAGGCTTAATAGAGAGGTCAACACGCCAGACTAAGCCTATGCCCCAGGGGTCATGGGCCATCTCCCCGGGAACTCCTGCATGCTGCATGGGCGGCCGGTGAGCAGACCTAGCTACCTCCTTCAACAAGGAAGGAGCTTACACAGTCCAACCCGGTGCGCGCTGCTCAATCGCTGACTTCTATTAAGTTTTGGCTGATGCATACGACGCAAAACGCCCATACAATGCCCACGTGATGGTTAGTGCTATTACGCTAGAGGCCCCTCGGATCAAATATCCACACCGTAGTGAATTAGGAGCATGCGGTAACGAGCAGAGACTCATGATCGATGTGACCCCGTTGCCTCGTCTCGAGTACTTGCAGCAAGGGCTAAGAATGCCCGGCCACGCCTCGTAAGTATCTCGCGGGCACCTTCCAAGTCAACCCAACTCCACATCACTGGCTATTAAGCTCGCGCGGGTACCCCTCAGGGCCGACCCGTCTTTAGTAATATGGTTCAGTGTAAATACATAGTAACCATAGTAACTGTGTGTCTAACACCAAGGGGGAAACCCGAGGTATCACCCCCGGTGAATTCCACTTGATGTAATCATCAAGGTGAACGTAAGAGGATCCACCCTCGAGGTTCACACTTGAGGGGTTGCACGACAGAGCTGTATCGGAAGTGGTTAAGGAGGAAATCACCCTCGATGGCCACGACCGAATAGCTACACTACAGAGGTATAATCGGGAGTGATGTAAGAGGTTCCACCCTCGGCACTCGATGGTAACTTTGCAGAGTCATACAACTAGGGGTGTGATGTGCGGTGTCGGGACCTGTACGTCGATCCCGTTGATCGAGTCATCGAACATAAAGCGGGGCAACTGGGACAAGGTGGGGGTCACTGATGGATCACTAACCAACCTATACTAAGCAGTTTAGGATAAGTAGGTAAGGTAACAATAAGCAGGTAACAAAAATAGGCTATGCATCAGAGTAGGATCATACAGAAAGCAGTAGTAGTTCTAATGCAAGCATGAGAGGGAAAGAAATGGGCGATATCGGAATGCTCAAGGAGGGTTTGCTTGCCTGGTTGCTCTGGCAAGGATGGGTCGTCGTCGATGTAGTCGATCACAAGGGCAACATCGATCTCGGTGTCTACCGGAGAGAAGAGGGGGAAGAAATAGTCAATATAAAGCAACAAAGCATAACAAGACGATAGGCAGAGCTATGGTTGTCCTAACGTAGTACTACACGTTGCAGACGGAGGGGATAAACATCCAAGGATGAATCCCCGGCGTTAGACGAATTCTGACAGATGAAAGAGAGGGGACGGTTCCATGTTCAGCATGCTAAGGGCATGTGACAGGTGAAAGGACCGCGTATTCGGATTCGTTGGATTTTTCGGAGCAACTTTCATATATAAAGTTTTTCCGTTTTCAAAGATTTAAACAATTTCGGCATATTTTATTAAAACTAAAATAGAGTTACTGCACCAGCATGATTTCAACACATACTGTTGACTGGTCAACAAGGAGTGGGGCCCGTCTGTCATTGACCTGACTAATTAACAGATTTAATTTAACTAATCTCATTCATTAGGCTAATTAAATAAGGTTAATTAAGATAATTAATTACCCAATTAGTTAATTAATTAAATGTTTTTATATATTTTTTTGAAACGACTTTTTTCTACTAGGGCCGGGCCAAGCTGTCAGTGGCCCATAGGCCTTTAGCAGGTGCGGGCGTGATCGGGTGCGAGAGCCCACGCACCCGCACGGAGACGACGGAGGGCGGAGGCGGGGCTGTGGCCACGGCATGA
This sequence comes from Triticum urartu, assembly GCF_056163025.1. Taxonomy (NCBI): domain Eukaryota; kingdom Viridiplantae; phylum Streptophyta; class Magnoliopsida; order Poales; family Poaceae; genus Triticum; species Triticum urartu. The sequence continues at coordinate 361,350,426 of NC_141874.1, read as the reverse complement.
CCAGGGCAGGGCGCCGGCCGCGGCGAGGAGGCCGGCCAGCGAGCGGAGGGGGGAGAGCGTGTCGCAGCCGGAGCACAGCGGCGAGCAAGCGCGGCAGCGCGGCGACCGCGCCAGCGAATGGAGGCGGGTGCGCGGCCGGGCGGTGGTCGACGTTGCAGCAGCAGCGCGGCGCGGGTGCGCCAGGCGACAAGCAGCAGTTCGCAAGCGGGAGGGGTGCGGGGCAAGGCGTGGCCATGGCGCGGTGGGACGTGGGCTACGACTATAGGGAGGCTTGAGCGCGGGAGGGCACGACCAAGCCACGGTGGGGCACGCGCGGGGCGAGGCAGCGACGGGTCACGGTGGCTGCGGCGTCTAGGGGTGGGGCACGACAGTGGCGACGTGGGCGTGTGCATGCGGGGGGCGAGGCCAAGGAAGGTGTGCGCGCGCGGAGCGGCAGCAGCAGGTGGCGGTAGCGGGGCCATGTACGGGCGCGCAGGGAGGGGTGCACCGGCGCAGGCGATCATCGCCAGAGGCCGGTGAGCACGGGCAGAGCCGTGGCGACCGCGAGCTCGCTGTGGGCTCGGGCGCGACGGGGGAAGCAGCTACGGGCATGGGAAGAGGCACGGAGGAGAGGGGAAGGAAGCATGGCTCATAGCGGCCTTGTAGAGGTGCATAAGTGGGCTCGGGGAGGGCTCGATGGCGCCGGAATCAAAGACGAACGCCGGCGGTGGTCCGAGGTTGAAGACGACCTCCAACGGGGCGTTGCGACGGCGCTGAGCTCAAACCGATGGTCGAGGTTGACAAAGCGAATGGCGGAGTGGCTTGTGGACTCGATAGGAGGGCGCGGTGGTGCATGCCGGTGACCCCAGGAGTGGTTGGGTGAAAGGGGATCTGAGGAGGGGGGCGCGGGCGAGAGACAGCGAGGTGGAGATATTTCAGGCGAGAGGGGGAAGGACTCGGGGATGGTGGCGAGTTAGTTCGACGGCAACGGCAAGGACGCGCGCCCTCGGTCGTCCTCCTGTAGCGGAGCGGGAGGTCGAAGGCGACTAAGGGGGCTATGGGAGCTGGATTGGCACCGGGTGGGCCGAGGCCCAGGGAGAAACATGAGGGGGGGCTTCTCTTTTCTCTCTCTTCTACTTTTCCTTTTATTTTTCTGTAATTACCAGAGAAGGAAAATGATTTATCTGGGGACCCTAATGATTTAGGAACAATGTGGAACTGGATCATAAAAGTTGAGTGCATTTTTAGGCACTACCACAATTATTTTTGGGAGGGGGGTTTAGATTCATTTGGAATTTTCATAAATGAATTTGCATTTTAAATTGCTGGAATGGCACTGTTATACATGTTAGTGTCCATTTTAGCATAGGAGTGATGTAGTTTTTCTTAACAATCATTTGTTATAGATTTTTACTAAATGATGGACTACTTTGCAGCAACTTTTGTGCAACTTCAAAATCAACTTGCAAAATGAATTTGATTCCAAAGTGGAAATTCAAATGATATTTGAATCAAGGGTGGCCAAGCAATTCTTAGCAAATGATTAGCTTAATCACAGAGGTTTACTGTAGCATGACACCAGGGGTGTTACACATAAAGTTTGATGTGGCAAGTTAATCACTCCCTCCGTCTAGGTGTGCAAGTCATCTTACGAAGACCAAATAACCCTAAAACACTTAGGCACGGTGCATTAACTTCTAATCCCTCTTTTCTGGTTTATAAGGCTCAATTCTGAAATCTCATCAATCAAGGCATTTTGTGAGTGGAGGAATGTATCTCGTACTTTACAAAACTACCCCAATTAAACTCATGCATTAAATTGGATTAATTGCAGTGCATGCATGCTTGGCCACTAGATAAGTAGAAACATTAGATGCATTGGTGTGTTCCTTTTTAATTCTTACATGCAAAGATTTAATGCGTCTTGGAAACTAAAAATGAGATGGAGATGAGCCCTATAAATTGGAAAAACAAAAAAGTTGATATAAGCCCTATAAACCGGAAAGGAGGGAGTACATTGTATCTTGTTTCTTGACATATCAACCAATAAGAGATGTGGGGTGTGCATGCTTTTAATGACTTGAGACTACCATTTCATTGGAAGAGGCCACTCCTTGGCAAATGCGATAAATACTACGAAGAAAGAGATAGAGAGAAGTAAAAATGCTCTTATAGCCAACCTTGTAGCTAACATTGTTGTATGAGTGACTAAGTGATGACTATGTATGACATGCCAACATCAGATAGCCTAACGCATCGTGTTAAATCTCCAAGGGCGTGACCGCACGAGCGAGGCGATAGGCGTGGTAGGCGCGACCATGATACGGGCTGCTAGCAGCCCTTGGATCTGAGAATAACCCTCCACGATAGGATATTCACCCATACGTCTAGAATCACGCCATGCAACCGTTCAATCTCAGATCCAAGGGCTCTGGGAAGCCCGTATCATGGGAGAATGTAAAGCTTCCTATCACCTGTAATTTTCCTGATGCTTGACATGACATCGAAAGCCATTTAATTGGGCGTCGAGTAGACATGACATATAATTGGGCCCCCATAGTACTGTGCATGAATCCATTTATCCACTAGGCAAGCCTCTACCCTGCCGTTCGCACGCCCCACTTAGCATTTTTACATAAACCACTGGCAGTTCACTCCTACTCGTCCCCGAACGTCCTTTAACATTACGACAGTTCGCTCCTAGTCATCCCGTCCTTTCACGTTACGGCAGTTCCACTAATCCTAACCCTCCTCCCAAATCCATGGCGTCCCAAATCTCCATGATCGGCGGTGAGTACAAGGTTGGAACCATCACTGGCGATGAGTTCGACGTCATCTACACTCGTTCTTCCATGACGGTGAAAGGATGCCTTGCTCGCTTCAGACGGATGTTTGAAAACTCAAAGGATGAGTGGGTCGTTGGAATAGATGTTGAGTACACCATAGTCCTGCAGAGCGAGAAGAATCTAAAGGAGGCAGAGAAGAAGAAGCCCGTCATGATCCAGGTTTGCGTGCATGACTTATGCTTGGTCTACCACATATGCCATGCCGACGTTGAGTGCCAGGATTTTAAGTACTTCTTCAAGGACGGCCAAGTCAAATTCTTTATTGTATACTTTAGGAGCGATAGGGAGGTCCTTGATCGGATAGGCCTCGTTGTAGGCAACCCCTTCGACCTCCAAAAGAAAGGGCTGGTGCCCTCCCGTGGTCAGCCTTCAATGCTGACCCTGGCAGGAGCCATGGTTCATCCTTCATATGGTACACTGAAGAAACCTCCATTCAATTTTCATCATGCATGGGAGTGGAATGTACTAGATATAGACCACATCCACTACGCTGCAATGGATGTCTACCTTTGTTTCAATATCTACAAGGGTTGGATGAAGAGCAAGAGCCAAGTGTATGGTTCAAGCAAAGAAGTATCGGCCAAGAGGAAGAGGGACAAGGACGAAGTCGAGCACGTGGACGAGGAGTCTGAGTAAGGTGGTAGTGTCATTGCTCATGGTGGTTCTAATGCAGTGTCTACCGGATTAGTTGCTTAGTTCAATTTCAGGTGTGCTTAGTTTTATTTGAGGGGTGTGTTGTGCTGAGCCCCCAGCAGAACTATGTTATGTTCCTTCTCGTTACTTTAACTCTTCAGTACGTACATACTAGTATTTCTTATAGTTCATCTTTTAGTTGGTATAGTACTACCACTCGTTTCTTCACATTATATACGTACAATATATATGGCCAACATCATATAGCCAGCAGTTTAGTTGTTAAAGAATTTCAGGGTGCTTAGTTTTATGTGAGTGGTGTGTTGTGCTAGACACCATTTTTGTGACTCAAATCTCTTTGACCATGTTATAATGACATAAATACTGATGGACCAACATGCCAGCTCTCCCTCTATCTCACTACAGTAAAATAAAGTGTGGTGCCTACTTGATCCCAACAGCGTTCTTATTTTCCTGTAAAATTATTCGCTTGGTTAGTCTTGAAAAGCGGGGCCACACTTATCATTGTGAGAATCGGCTTATTTTTGTCATATAACATGGTCAACGGATTTGACGTGAAAATAACAATGTCTAATGGCATTTTGAGCAAACATCTAACTTAACGATGGCATTTTTGAGATATCTAATTGCATTTTTGAGCAGGCATCTCATGGATCGATGGCATTTTTGAGTAGGTGTAACTTCTAATGGCAAAACTGAGTAGTGATACACAACTAGTGGCATAAATAATAATAACCCAAGAACTAAATAGGTATGCTGATTTCTTTAATATAATTTAGCACCCCATTTAAGCATGTACTAGCTTTTTTAATAGTACTATATGCATAATTTGGCGACGAGCGCTCTCTATATGTACCACCTTTTTTCTTTAATTTCAGCTTGTTAGTTTTGCTCCATGGCGCAATCCATCGATACTACTACTGTACAAAAGTATACATTTTTAAAAGGCTAGAGGGCGGGGAAGTCTAGCTTGGTCAGTTTCAAGAGAGGCGAGGGCCTTTGTGATATGACGGCTCATTACTACTGGAAGGCGGTGCCTTTTGATTTGACTGCTCGTATAAATGTGCCGACGACCTGAGGACGAGTAAAGAACCGTGCAATATACTCAAGTTTTCCACTAGAGTAGTACGACAGAGGAGCACGAAACACGGCAGCCCAGTGCCATATGGCGATAAAAAATGATCTAATTTGTTAGTCATCTCATTGTTAGCATTGTTCTATTCATACCTCGTAGATAACATGACACGTGCGGTGAAACACCCGAAGCAAAAGAAGAAACACAGGAGCTAAAGAAGAATTAAGATTATCACCCCCAAAAAAGAAGGAAGACACACACACAAGTCTGGGGCGCTGCTCTCAACTACATGAAGGGTTGTTGGCCACGGTGTGTTAGCTTCTTCTTCATCGCCTCAACGACCTCCATCTCCTTGCGCGTCTCCTCTGCCATCTTCTTCATTCTGACCATGACGCAGGATTTCTCGACGCGAGCCTTCATCATCTGTTCCACGGTCGCATTACGTACCTTGACAGCAGCCGGGTGCTTGATGCGGAGCTTCGCCAACTGCTCCTTCGGTTCCATGATGAGGGCCTGCAACATCTTCATCGAGGAACTACTATTCTCATGCAGCTTCTTCCAGCCGGCGTTCTCCTCCTTCAGCAGGTCGAGCTCGTGGTAGAGCTTCACCTTGTCCTCCAGAAGTTGTAGGATTTCGCCGGTCGCCTTCTTCTCCGAGGCAATGCTCTTCTTCAGCAGCATCACCAAACCGGCGGTCAACTCCCCCTGCTCATTGAGCTCAGCAGGCATGTCATCAAGGCTCTCCTTCAGCAACTCTAGCAAGCCATGGATGAACTCTTTCTTCTTATTGAGGTGCTTATTGAGCTGATCGGGCATGCTGTCGAGGGATAATGACTCTAGCGTCGCCAGCTTGGCATGTTCGCCTATGCGGCTAGGGCGCTCCTGGGAGCCATCGCCTGCCCGTGAGAGATCTTTCGAGGTCTCTGCGTGGCGGCGAGCCCTCTCTTTTTTTACACGGCCTTGGTTGCTGCTCCCTTGTTACGAGTAGTTCTCGACCTAGAGCTCTGTACACCGGCCATGGCAAGGACGTACAAAGAAGAAGGACTTATGAGGAGGAAGGTAGAGTAATTTTCGGTTAGGTAGTTCCCCTTTTTATAACCTAAGTACTACTAGCACTAGTACTAAAACCTGCATAGTGGGAACAAATTTAGGTTTCGTACGTACTAGTAGGTGTGAGCAGGCTTGCACATAAATTTCAAGTACTCCCTCCATCTCAGTTCACAAGGCTTGCACATGTATCTTGGTCGTCAATGTAACTTATATAAAATAAATTGTTTAACATAAAATAATATATCACTAAAAAGAATATTTGAAGTTTGTAATCATATATTTTTCATAATGTATGCCTCTTATTAAGTTGGTCAAATTAATGACCTAGGTACACGTGCAAGACATGTAAACTGAGATAGAGGGAGTACTACACTGCTCAAATGGGGTCGCACAAGTCAGTGATGTATCTGGTCGTACATGTTAGACCAAGCCGATGTGTGTCCCTTCAGTGAGACGCGGGTCCGACCAACAGTCTGTTGGTGCGACCAACCATAAAGTATTACGTGATGGAGACTTCTGGTTGTGGCTTCGGTTGATTGTCACGACCAACCATTCTAAAACAAGTGATAAATCAATTACCATCTTTTTCCGAATGACCAAGTATTTTCACATGAATACAATACATATAGTTGGAGTGATTGTCAAGGTTGCAAACCGACATGGCGTTGCAAGTTTACTGCAGCAGCAACCGACTAGGTCACTGCATCGCTGGCAGGGTAGGAGGGCAGCTCACCTCACCTGTGATGCATGCCCAGCGGCGCCGCTGCAACTGCTCCCGGGATTTGGCATCTCCTACCGCCCATTTGAACAGTTGCACCGGCTGCTCACGCCATTGCACATGCATGCGCGTTCTTTCCTCCACAGTCGACTCCGTGAATATGATCTCTGCCATTAGCCCTAGCTCGAAATCAACACGACACTGCCAGATGCTAACATGCCTCAGCATCTCTCCCCTGAGATCGACTTGTGCCTCTGCCTTTTGTTGCGCAGGCGCAGCTCCTTGGAACTTCTCTCCAATCAATGCGACGCTTCCTCGATGCAATTTACCCTTGCTACCCACCACCTGAAATGCAGCCCTGGCATGTCCTCCAACGCCACCGATCTGTCATTCCAGAGCAATGGATCCCCTCTAAAACACACGTGGGTGTATTTCAAAGGCGGCAGTGCTGCGGGCTGTAGTGAGAGGACAGCCCGCGGGATCCTGGGATCTAAGGGATTATCCATGGCGGGATCCTCCATGGCGAGATCCGATTGGCGAGGCGGGGAGGCGAGCCTAGGTGCTGGGAGAGCCCTATGAGGCTAAGATAAAGATAGTACTACTCCACTCCATCCATATTTAAATACAAAGGCGACCAACAGTAGCACTGGCAAAAAATGATCATGCTGCCTGCGTCTTGGTTTAGTGGCCCCCTTTTTTTGTGCCACTTTTTACGAGATGCATAAATATTATGTTACTTACAAATATGTTCAAAAATTGGCACAAAATACGACGGAGACCAATGGAAGTACTAGCAACCCATGATTTAACTACTCGCATGCGGGCAGTGGAATAGTAATGTCTTTCTTCCGCCCTCACGTCCACTCAAGTTGCATGCACTATATTAATTGACCATCAATGAAGTGAAGGATTTTACACGTGTCAAATTATCACATGGGGTGGATCTTCGTACAAAAATGCGTTCCCCCGTGTACCCATGTGTGCTTGCGAGGGAATGAGTGCATGCGTGGCGTGTGTGCACATCTTCGCCTTGTGCATGTACCACCAGTGTGGCTCAGAGAGGACGAGTACATTCTTCTACAACAAGTAGCACGTCATTGTGATCAATCCACACAAGGAGGTTGCGATAACGCCTCCACATGTGCCACGTGGCTTCATGAATTGTAAGAGAGACACTATGTAGCGTGCCATTGGAATTCTAATTTACGTGCTTTGCACATACTCAAAGTACTAGTAAGGTACACGTGCATTGCACGCATCAGATTTGGCAACCAAATTATGAATAAATACCACCACCATATCATGTAAGCTCTGAGTCATATATGCCTGATATAGACCTTCGTTTAATTCTTATAGTTCATCTCATTCAAAATAAATTAGTTTTTATAAAAAAGCTAGGGCCTCTTTGATTCGTAGGATTTCTAAAATGCGGGAATAGGAAAAACATGGGATTAGAGTGGAATGTCGTCTTGAATCCTACAGGATTGTATGAGTGTTTGATTGTGCATAGAAAAAATGCAGGATTCTTTCAAAGAGGTTTGAGTGGATAGGATGTTTCCTATGAAATCTAGTGCAAATGAATCCTATGGAAAAATTCCTATGGTTTACAATCCTACGAATCTAACAACCAAGATAGGAAAAATTCCAAAGGATTAGAATCCTCCAAAAGTCCTTTGAGAATCTTTTGAATCAAAGAAGCCCTTAATCTATTTTATGATTCATGGAATTGTGCGTTTTAAAGCATAAAGTAAAAACAAATAATGGAAATTCAACTAGAAAAAAAGTTTGGGCAGTTATGATATGGAAGATTCTAGAACAAAGGAGAAGCACTTGCGTTTTGAGGTTTGTGCATTACGCTTAAGTTCAACCATGGACTCTGCTAGATTGTACATGTGGCAAAATCTGGTGGGGGGCTAGTAGATGGTGCGAGGGGCCAAGTGGTGGGAGACTATGAAGGAGTACGCAAGTGCGAGATCGATATTTAAAGAGAGGGGGCGAGAACGTGCGTTGTTGCGCGTAGTGGCAGAGCCATGAAAACTAAATGAGCTAGCGGGCCAAGCATTGCTAATCCTTTACGAGGAGGGCCAATTCATCAACTTAAACCATTTTACCAGCAATTGTCTAATGATCACATTCATATTAGCCTCGATATATAGTGATGTTAGGGGGTGCAGGGCCCTTGCTACCCCTGTCTTCACCACTGTGCGCGCGTCTGAGAGATGAAGCGGAAGGGATGGATGATGAGAGGGGATATTGGATATATAATTAATGTGTGTGTATTAGCTATGTAATCCTATATAGAGAGGTATAGATTGATCGATGTGGACGTGGGAAAGAAGGTGAGACCTCACTAGATATATAGATTGATCGGTTTGTGTGGGAAATTGTGAAAGACCTAGCTATATGTACACACACATACAGGAACATCGATCGTTGCGCATGCACGTGAGATATAAATAATGCTTGATATGATGGAGAGGGAGAGGTGTGTGTGTGTGTGTGCATGCATGGGAGACCGACCTGAAGAAAAAGATTGCATGTGTGCGATGGATAATGCCGGCTGGCACTGTGTGTGCATGCATGCACGGAAGGAAGTTAGTGGTACAATTATAAAAGAGAAGACGACTGTGTGGGTGTAAATGACTAGGTGAGGTCATAATCAATGTAAAGTCGAATTCAAATATTTGAATAAGAGATCTTGATGTTTGAAACCCATGCATGCATGAATATAACTGAAATAAGCGCAGTGTGGTTTGGAAACGAGCATGTTGTACTATATACACATTGAACAAGGTTAGACTGATTTGAATTTGAGATATCGATGGCAGACATCGTTTGGCCACATTGCATCCGTGCATGGACACACCATTCTAATTGGAGATGATGGGTGGCTTTCGCATCACATATCTATATATTACATTATATATTTTTAAATAGTGTGCGGATAACTTTAACTTTGAAAGATGGTCGTTGGATGAGGCCAATCCGATGGTGCAGAGATGGCAAATTTGAGCACTACTGGCCGGTGGATATCATCTAGATTCCACCAGATTTTGCCACATGCACAATCTAGAAGACTCCATGGTTGAACTTAAGCATAATGCACAAATCTCAAAACACAAGCACTTCTTATTTGTTCTAGAATCTTCCGTATCAGAATTGCCCAAATGTTTTTCTACGTGATTTGCCATTATTTGTTTTTAATTTATGCCTTACAAGGCACAACTCCATGACTCTTGAAATAGACTAGCTTTCTTATAAAAACTAGATGATTTTGAATGAAATGAACTATAAGAATTAAACAAACATCTACATCATGCATATATGACTCAAAGCTTACATGCTATAATGTGGTATTTATTCATAATTTGGTTGCCAAATCTCATGCGTGCAATGCACGTGTACCTTACTAGTCTAAATGGTGTTTGTGTGTGTGTTGTGCTTGTTAAACACATTGTACGTAGTATATCATACATGGTTTAGATTCCGAACATCTAGCTAGAGCATACATGTACTATGATTTGAATTCAACATAAAATGGATACATATATTTAAATTTGAGATCGTATGTACATGTAGTTCGTATTTATATAGGAATTTACTTGTCCTATAATCATGTCATGTGTTGTGAAGATAATATTTAGATGGTTTTATAACTAACCCGAGTACAATCCCATTCAAACAGGCAAAATGTACTCAAATTTAGTCCATATGCTAGACAACACACATCGTTTTTTATTTTTGAGGGAAGTGCAAATTGTTTTGGTACTGTACACATTATGTTTGTTGTCCTGTTTTTTTAATTTTTTGTTGTTGTATTTGAATGCATTTCTAGTAATATAGTAAAACGGGACATGACTCTCTCTAGTGATGAGGTGTGAATTGTATTTTTTGGGTACACGTTAAGCTTGTTCTCCCAAAATTTCAAGTCGCGCCTTGTTATGCCAAAATTTCAAGCTAGTGTCTCTGTCCATCGTGCTGCGAAACTCCTGCCTCTTCAACCCGCGCCTTGTTACCTCGAAATATTTAAGACATATCTTTGTCTCATTGTGCTCTAACAACTCCCTCCATATCAACCCGTGCCTTACTATTCCAAAGTTACAACACGCGCGAAAACTCCCACCTCCTGTGAAATTCCGACACGCGAAATGCCCGTGATACCCCTGAACCGAAAGAACCACCTAGCTCAAATCGGTGGGGGTACTTTCGTAACTTACCCCACATTTCGAACAAGCGCATACCTAAGCCGTGGTTCCCCACCGCCATCCCATCCGCCCACCCATTCGTACACCGAGGCCGCGAAAACCCGTGAAGCCCCACACCCTCCTCCGTCTGTCACCCAGCCAGAGCCTCTTCCCCGACGACATCATCCACAACAACACCTCGACATCCCTCATCCACCATAACGGATGAGGATCCGTCGTCGATCTCGTCGTCCTGCCGGTTTAGCCACCCCGTCCTCCACCTCCAAGGAACTGCCCCGACGTTCCCCTCATCTTTTGCGCCACCTCCATTCCCACACCGTCGTCTTCACCTGCACCACCAGAAGAGCATCATCATTATCACCGTTTCCTCGAATGAAGCTGAGGCCTAATCGGCGCCACCACAGAGGTTATACACTAATTGCCACATTTTCTTCCTGATTCGATCTCACAGTGCTGTGATGCTCGGTCCCGAGCCGACACGGCGTAGTTCCATCCACGGCAGCATCCCCATACACTTCCTCCACGGCGTCACTCCATTAGCGGCGACGTCCACATCGGTAGGAGTTGCTGCTGCTTTAGCTCTCGCTCCCGCTTGAAAGGATCGAGAAGAGGTGTCTAGAGGCGGGTGATTAGACACTAAGTGCTAAAAGTGGCAGTTTTTAATTTCCTTAAGTTGAAGTGGAGTTTAGGCACAAGTTTAACAAACACAATACATATCAAGCAAGCATGCAAAGAGTATATGAGCAGCGGAAAGTAAAGCATGCAACTTGCAAGAATGTAAAGAGATTGGATTGGAGTGTGCAAATGCAATTTGGAGACATGGAGATTTTTGAGACGTGGTTCCGATAGGTGGTGCTATCGTACATCCACGTTGATGGAGACTTCAACCCACGAAGGGTAACGGCTGCGCCAGTCCATGGAGGGATCCACCCACGAAGGGTCCATGAAGAAGCAACCTTGTCTATCCCACCATGGCCATCGCCCACGAAGGACTTGCCTCACTAGTGGTAGATCTTCACGAAGTAGGCCATCTCCTTGCCCTTGCAAACTCCTTCATTCTACTCCACACTCTTGTCGGAGGCTTCCAAGTGACACCTAGCCAATCTAGGAGACACCACTCTCCAAGAAGTAACAAATGGTGTGTTGATGACGAACTCCTTGCTCTTGTGCTTCAAATAATAGTCTCCCCAACACTCAACTCTCTCTCACAGGATATGGATTTGGTGGAAAGAGGATTTGAGTGGAAAGCAACTTGGGGAAGGCTAGAGATCAAGATTCATATGGTAAGAATGGAATATCTTGGCCTCGACACAAGTGTAGGTGGTTCTGTCTCAGAAAAAGTAGGTTGGAAGTGTAGGTTTGTTCTGATGGCTCTCTCCAGGAATGAAGAGGTCGTGGAGGGGTATATATAGCCTCCACACAAAATCTAACCGTTACACACAACTTGCCAATGTCGGTGGGACCAAATTGATAAACTCGGTCGGACCGATTCAGCAAAGCTAGTGACCGTTAGGGTTTTTAGTGGGACCGACTGGATCAACTCGGTAGGACCGATGTGCTAGGGTTAGGGTAAATCCAAAACTCGGTTTGACCGATTACTCAAGCTCGGTGGGACCGATTTGGGTAATAAACTCGGTGGGGCCGATTGCATATCTCGGTGGGACCGAAAATATTGCAACAGGTAATAGAGAGTTTGCAAGCCCATCTCGGTGAGACCGAGATCCCATCGGTGAGACCGAACTAATTAGGGTTTTTGGCAGTGGCTCTGTCAACTGAACTCGGTGGCTCCGGATAGAAAGAATCGGTGGAGCCAAGTTGGATATTTAGTGTGGGACATATTTGGAAGTGAGAAAGTGGTTGAGGTCTTTGGAGCATACCACTAAGCACTTTGAGCAAGCAAGCCATTAAGCAACACCTCATCCCTTCTTAATAGTATTGGCTTTCCTATTGACTCAATGTGATCTTGGATCACTAAAATAGAAAATGTAGAGTCTTGAGCTTGGAGCTTGAGCCAATCCTTTGTCCTTAGCATTTTGAAGGGGTTTCACATGCTCTAGTCCATGCCACTTCATTGTTGAACTTATCTGAAACATACTAGGTAAAAGTGTTAGTCCAACAAGAGATATGTTGACATTAATAACCAAAACCACCTAGGGATCACTTGCGCTTTCAGTCTCCCCCTTTTTGGTAATTGATGACAACATACATCAAAGCTTTAGATAAAGATATAGAGAATAGTAAGTAAAGCTTTGGAAAGACATGTAACATGCATGGGCTCCCCCTACATGTATGCAATCAGGTGAATATGGAATATAGAAGCATGTGAATGCATAAACATGACATAGTAAGCAATGTGTTACATGTATCTTGGCTATATGCATCAGAGAAAATGATGTGAATATGATAAATGTACCTTCATGCTCATGAGGCCTTCTTGCAAACAGTATGTACATCAGCAAGAATTTCTCATACGCATGACTGTGATGCATATACTTACCTTGTGGTCTTGAGTTGTCTTAGGATGGAATGAACCTGCATAAAAAAGGTTAGGTAACACAGATACACCTACTGGCCAGAGCAAACAAGAGAAACCACAAGAGTACCAAGACTAGGATGACATGTAAAGTGAGTACTAAGTACCACATTGGTTATAGACATGTCCCCAAAGGTAAAGATGTGCAATAAATTCAAGTATTTCCTCCCCTTACATGTCTTGCTCCCCCTGAATCTAGCATGGGATACTGGGAGAAGATAGGGAACAGAAAATCAGAGCAAAAATAGAGCTCAAAGGAAATAAACAGAGCTAATGCAAACGAGAAAATATGAACATGTCTTTCCCCTTGAAGACATGTGACTTCTCTCCTCTTGAACACCAAGCATCTGGGGTCCTTGATGATTACTCTTTCTTCCCTTCAGTATTCTCCCCCCCTATAGATATGATTAAGCTTTGATGTGATCTCTCTCTCCCCCTTTGACATCAATTTCCAAGAAGGGTTCTTCTGGATTTTTGTCATGATGGCTTTGGTCCTTGAGTCACAGAACAAAGTAGCAAGTTGAATCGGATGCTGGTCGAGGACAAGATTCATTGAGTGGAGCTGGATCAAAAAGAATGCAGAAACAAGTGGCAAGATGTCTTTCCTGTAGTGAAATCAGTGACACCGGGTTGTATGGTTCGGTTGTATCGAGAGGATTCGGTTTGACCGAAAGCATCAGACCGGTGAGACCGATTTCATCGTAGAGAAAACACTTGTCACCTCAGCTCACTAGACAAGTAAGATCTCACAAGGATTTGCAAGGAATTAACTGAAAGATTTGAAATGAATCGGATGCAAGGAATGCAGAAGAGAAAATAAAATAGAAGAAACTAAAAAGAAGTCTAGATGAAGTTGGAAACAAATATGCATGAGACAAATGCAAGAGCACAAAAAGAACACAAGATAACTTCATCTAGAAATGGTCGGCGACAAAGTCACCTATGTTAGAGTATATTGACTTAGGAGTCAAGTGAGATCACTTGATCTTAGGTCATACTCATCGTTTAAGCTCAAAATGGGGTTACCATTTTTTGTTTAGGCTTTTTGATGTATTCACATCTTGTAGAGTTGCTTTGACTCATGACTTGGAGTAAAGCTTCTCTAAGATGGAATAACATACCTCGGGTGGTGGCGCTGATCATGATCATGTAGTTGAACTTGTGTGGGTTGCTCAAGGTTGATGTAGCTCATCAAGAGTTGGGAGCACCACTTGGAGTTTGAGTTCATCTACCTACATGGGTTAGTTTTTGCAAGGAAGAGCACTTGTGTATCCAAAATGACAATCATGAAACTCAACATAAAATTTGTCAAAAGGATATGTTTGAATGGTTGCGTGCTTCCTTGTCTTCATCCACCGTTGTGTAGAGACTTGGTGATATAGAAATTGCTCAGGATGTGAGTGAGTTACAATCTCATAGATTTAGATTCATCCAAGTACCTACACGGGTTAGGTAACATGCAAGGTGCAAAAATATCCAAGACATAAGATAGTCAACATTAGAGAAATATCAAGGATTAGTAATAGGCTCATGCCTTGCATGTATCAAATGGAGTTCCTACTCCAAGTTTGAAGCATCAATGATGTTCAATTCACCTCTTAACCTGCAAAACACTTTCTCATTAAGTGGTTTCGTGAATATATCAGCTAACTGCTTTTCGGTGCGAACATGCTTAAGATTAATGTCCCCTTTGGCAACATGATCTCGAATGAAATAATGAAGAACTTCAATATGCTTAGTTCGAGAGTGTTGCACGGGATTGTGAGCAATCTTAATGGCACTTTCAATGTCACAAAGTAATGGAACATGTTTCAGAGATATCCCATAATCTTTAAGAGTTTGGGTCATCCAAAGTAATTGAGCACAACATGATCCAGCGGCAATGTATTCTGCTTCAGCGGTGGATAAGGATACCGAGTTTTGTTTCTTGGAAGACCGAGACACAAGAGATCTACCAAGAAATTGACAAGTGCCCGAAGTGGACTTTCTATCAACCTTGTCACCGGCATAGTCCGAGTCGGAGTAGCCAACAAGATCAAAGGAGACCCTCTTTGGATACCAAATGCCAAAATTTGGTGTATGGATTAAATATCTCACTATCCTTTTCCCGGCCTTAAGATGACATTCTTTAGGAGTGGCTTGATATCGTGCACACATGCACACACTTAGCATAATATCGGGGCGTGAAGCACATAGATATAACAATGAACCAATCATAGAGCGATAAACCTTTTGATCAACCGGTTCACCATCTTTGGTTAAATCAAGATGTCCACTAATAGACATGGGTGTAGTCATACCTTTAAATTCTTGCACATTGAACTTCTTGAATAAGTCCTTGGTGTACTTTGTTTGAGAGACAAAAGTACCTTCCTTAGTTTTCTTGATTTGCAAACCAAGAAAGAATTTGAGTTCACTCATCATCGACATCTCAAACTTCTCTGACATTATCTTTCCAAACTTTTCACTAAAATGAGGGTTAGTTGATCCAAATATAATATCATCGACATAAATTTGGCACACAAATAGTTCTCCATTAACCCTTTTAGTAAAAAGAGTAGAATCTATTTTTCCAATTTCAAAGCCTTTTTCAATAAGGAATTTGGTCAAGCATTTATACCATGCTCTAGGAGCTTGTTTAAGACCATAAAGAGCTTTGTGAAGTTTGTAAACATGATTAGGTTTCTTAGGATTGACAAATCCGGGAGGTTGCTTAACATAAACTTCCTCCTCTATTTCACCATTCAGAAAAGCAGTTTTAATGTCCATTTGGTACAAGGTGATATCATGATGATTAGCATAGGCAAGTAAGATGCGAATGGACTCAACTCTAGAAACGGGGGCATATGTCTCACCATAGTCCATACCTTCGACTTGAGTGTAGCCTTGGGCGACGAGACGTGCTTTGTTGCGAACTACTTGTCCATCTTCATCTTGCTTGTTGCGAAACGCACATTTGGAACCGATGATGTTGTGGTTGTTGTTGGGCTTCTCAACTAATGTCCAAACTTGATTTCTCTCAAAGTTGTGTAGCTCTTCATGCATGGCATTTATCCAATCCGGATCTTCCAAAGCTTCTTCAACCTTCATAGGTTGAATGCTAGAGATGAATGAATAGTGTTCACAAAAGTTAGCTAAACGAGTTTTGGAGCGAGTGATTCTCCCGGTTTGGATATCATTGTAGATTTGTTCGGCGGGATGGTCTTTAGTAATTCTTGCTCAAACTCGTGAAAGCTTTTGATTGGATCTTGGTTGAACATCTTCTTCATCTTGTTCTTCTTCTTGGCCTTCTTTGTTGTTGACGTTGTCGTTCTCTTGTCGTGGTGGAGAAGGAGGTTGCTGGCGTTCATCTTGGTGCACTTCCTCATTTTCTTCATCTTGGTGTGTCCCACTTGTGGATGCTTCCGTATCAACTCTTGGTTCACCTTGTCATGAGGTAGAAGCTTCCACTTGGACGGATGAGGTACTCTCCTTCACCTCCATTGGACGAATCTTGCCAATAGACAAGTCTTGGATTGCTTCCGAAGGGTCTTTGTCTCCTACATCAATTGGCAATTGCTCTACTTGCGAGCCGTTAGATTCATCAAACTTCACATCTACCGTCTCTTCAACCTTTCAGGTGAAATTATTGTAGACAAGGTATGTGTGAGAGTTTGAGCCATAACCAAGTAGGAAACCTTCATGAGACTTAGGAGAAAATTTAGAACGACAATGCTTATCGAGAATGTAGCACTTTGAGCCGAATACTGGAAAGTATCCAATTTGTGGTTTGTCACCAGTGAGGAGCTCGTATGCCGTCTTGTCGAGTAGCTTGTGAAGTTACAAGCGATTTGTTTCCTGACAAGCTGTCTCAACCGCTTCCGCCCAAAAGTGATTTGGCGTCTTGTACTCATCAAGCATCGTTCTCGCCATTTCGATGAGTGTCCGGTTTTTCCTCTCAACAACTCCATTTTGTTGAGGTGTGTACGTAGCCGAGAACACATGTGAAATCCCTTCTTCCCCAAGAAAGGTGTCCACATTTGTGTTCTTGAACTCCGTTCCATTGTCGCCATGAACCTTCTTGATTTTCACTTCAAATTGATTTTGGACCTTCCTAGCGAAGTTTATGAAGATCTTTTGGAACTGCGATTTATCATCGAGAAAGAACACCGACGTAAATCTTGAAAAATCGTCAACTATAACTAGACCAAAAGAATTTCCACCGAGACTTTTGTTAGCATTAGGACCAAAAAGATCCATGTGAAGTAGCTCGAGTGGTCTCCTTGTGGCCATGATGTTCTTCACGGGATCCCTTCCTCCAACCTGTTTACCTTCTTGACAAGCACTGCAAAGTCTATCCTTATCAAATATGACATCGTTAACGCCAAGGATATGATTTTCTTTAATAAGCTTGTCAACGTTTCGCATACCAACATGACCTAATTGTCTATGCCATAACCAACCTTTAGAGGATTTAGCAATTAAGCAAGTTCCAGGTTGAGCCTTTTTAGTGAAATCAACAATGTAAAGATCACCTCTGCGTATACCGGTAAAGACTATTTTATGATTATCTCTACGAAACACTTGGCAATCTACTTCAGGTAATAGGACATTGAAACTGAAATCAGCAAGTCTAGATACTGAAAGTAAATTGTAGCCAAGGGATTCAACGAGCATGACATTTTGTATGGAGCTATCATGTGAGATGGCCACCTTACCTAGGCCAACCACCTTACCCTTTGAGTTATCACCAAAGGTGACATTCTTTCGAGGGCCATTGTTTTCAACAAGCTCACGGAACATATCTTTATCTCCGGTCATATGATCAGTACATCCACTATCAAGGACCCGTTCCTTTCCTCCGGCCATGTAGCCGTGAAGATTTTCCATAAAACCAAAGTGTCTCATCGCATCATCAAGATCATAATCACTATCATCATCCTCATCGTAGTATCCATGCTCAACATCATCTTGTGATTGATCAACTCCTAGAGAGGGTAATTCGTTAGATAAAGGATCATTTCTATGGTCATCTTTGTGTATTCTAATAGCTTTGGAAATGATATTGCTAATGATTCCAACATCTCCTTTGGCACTCGTAAGATTTGTAAGCTCAAATAAGCAGTCACAAAATTTGGGATCATTGGAATTCATCTTAATCAAGGCAATGGACTTGTGGAGAATTTCATCTAGATCTTTCAAGGAATAATTTGGAAAGAGTTCCTCAAGAAATTTCCATATGGTGTGGGCACACTTAAGAGTGGGAAAATATCCAATCAAGTTTCTAGGCAAGCCTCTAGTGATAAGATTAACAGTTCTAAGATTGCGAATCATGTCAATTGACTCATCAAGGGGTAGGATGCATGGGATCAACATGAGGTGCACAAGGGCTAGCAATATACTTGCTCAAATGATATTCATTGAAAATCTCAAGCATTTCATTTTTCCACTCATGAAAATATTCTCCATCAAGAATAGGCACTCTACGTCTAAGACTCCCTAAATTAGACTCATCCATATTCCTCCAATGGAGTTCAAACCAAGGCAATGGAGACCAAAGCCTGATACCAATTGAAAGGATCGAGAAGAGGTGTCTAGAGGGGGGGTGATTAGACACTAAGTGCTAAAAGTTGCAGTTTTAAATTTCCTTAAGTTGAAGTGGACTTTAGGCACAAGTTTAACAAACACAATACATATCAAGCAAGCATGCAAAGAGTATACGAGCAGCGGAAAGTAAAGCATGCAACTTGCAAGAATGTAAAAAGATGGGATTGGAGTGTGCAAATGCAATTTGGAGACACGGAGATTTTTGAGACGTGGTTCCCATAGGTGGTGCTATCGTACATCCACGTTGATGGAGACTTCAAGCCACGAAGGGTAATGGTTGCGCGAGTCCACGGAGGGCTCCACCCACGAAGGGTCCACGAAGAAGCAACCTTGTCTATCCCACCATGTCCATTGCCCACGAAGGACTTGCCTCACTAGCGGTAGATCTTCATGAATTAGGCGATCTCCTTGCCCTTGCAAACTCCTTCGTTCTACTCCACAATCTTGTCGGAGGCTCCCAAGTGACACCTAGCCAATCTAGGAGACACCACTCTCCAAGAAGTAACAAATGGTGTGTTGATGTTGAACTCCTTGCTCTTGTGCTTCAAATGATAGTCTCCCCAACACTCAACTCTCTCTCACAGGATATGGATTTGGTGGAAAGAGGATTTGAGTGGAAAGCAACTTGGGGAAGGCTAGAGATCAAGATTCATATGGAAAGAATGGAATATCTTGGCCTCAACACAAGTCTAGGTGGTTCTCTCTCAGAAAATGTAGGTTGGAAGTGTAGGTTTGTTCTGATGGCTCTCTCCATGAATGAAGAGGTGGTGGAGGGGTATATATAGCCTCCACACAAAATCTAACCGTTACACACAACTTGCCAATCTCGATGGGACCGAATTGATAAACTCGGTCGGACCGATTCAGCAAAGCTGGTGACCGTTAGGGTTTTCGGTGGGACCGACTGGATCAACTCGGTAGGGCCGATGTGCTAGGGTTAGGGTAAATCCAAAACTTAGTTTGACCGATTACTCAAGCTCGGTGGGACATATTTGGGTAATAAGCGAAACAAAGAGTTGGCCAAGCAAACTTGGTGGGGCCGATTGCATATCTCGGTGGGACCAAAAATATTGCAACAGGTAACAGAGAGTTTGCAAGCCCATGTCGGTGAGAACGAACTGATTAGGATTTTTGGCAGTGGCTATGTCAAGTGAACTCGGTGGCTCCGGATAGAAAGAATCGGTGGGGCCGAGTTGGATATTTGGTGTGGGACATATTTGGAAGTGAGAAAGTGGTTTTGGGCTTTGGAGGATATCACTAAGCACTTTGAGCAAGCAAGCCATTAAGCAACACCTCATCCCTTCTTAATAGTATTGGCTTTCCAATTGACTCAATGTGATCTTGGATCACTAAAATAGAAAATGTAGAGTCTTGAGCTTGGAGCTTGAGCCAATCCTTTGTCCTTAGCATTTTGAAGGGGTTCCACATCCTCTAGTCCATGCCACTTCATTTTTGAACTTATGTGAAACATACTAGGTATAAGTGTTAGTCCAACAAGAGATATGTTGACATTAATTACCAAAACCACCTAGGGATCACTTGTGCTTTCACCGCTTCTGCTCTGCTCTTGCTCTCGGTCCCCTTCTTGGCCTGCTCTTGCTATTGCTCTTGCTCTTGCTCGCGCTGCTGCTCTCGCTCTTGCTCTTGCTTATGATGCTGCTCCGATTTAGCTACACTTCGGTCAACTGAATTGACTTTCGGGTTAGTCGATTTTCAGGGGGTGGGGGGTTCGCCAGAGTTAAGGAAGAACCAGCTGCAGCACAGAGGGGGGCTCGTCGGAGAGGTACCCCACTATCTATCTTAGGGTTCAGGGTCGGGGCGGTGGTGGGGTGGTGGCATGGGGTCGCCGGAGAAAGAGCTCGGCACGAGGAGGCGGGGTGGGGGCTAGAGGGATGGCCGGGGTGGCGGCGGACCGGCGGTGGGGAGTGGTTTCGGGGCGGGCGGGCGGCGAACCTCCGGCCGCGGGTGGCGGGGGTGACTGTTTGGCCGGTGGTGGCTGGCGGCTCAGGGTAGCCTCACCTGATGCTGCTACACGACCAGCTGCCCCGGCTCTTGCACACGGTGCTGCTGCTACTACTGCTTTTCTGCTACTAGTGCGTTCAGTTTCGACAGTAAAATTCAGTTTCGACAGCAAAATTCAGTTTCGACTGTTAAATTAAGTTTCGATAGTTAAATTAAGTTTCGACAGTTAAGTTCAGAGATGAGAGGCTGATGTATTTTACATATAGCACTTTGTGGTTATGTATTTTACATCATCTATTGGAGATGGTATTAGAATTCCACTCAGGTTAACGTTGTCTCTCTTGTCCTGCTTCACCCTCAGTGTCGTACAACTCACCGGAGCTACTCCAACAACGAAACCCTCCATCACAACACAGCAGTACCCCGGGCTCCCTCTCCAGACGCCTAAGATCTTCTTCCCATCCTCTGACAACCAAGTTAGCCGGAGCATCCTCACCGACCAACCCAATCACACTGAGATCGACAATATTTCCCCAAAGAGGTTGTACACTTGTTGCATCTCTTTTTTACTCTACATGTTATATATATTGTCCACTGAGCACACGTAGTAACATGAAATACGATTATTTTATCCTACTATATGACAAGCAGTGAGGTACCAGACAACTTAGCTATCCGTGATGGACTCTCTTGAACGCCATCATTATTTATCTCTGCGAGTTTGGGTTGTGCATTTGTCGATGGGCCTGGGAGTTGAGCTAATAGGGCAGTGGCCTGGGTCCAAAGTAATAGAAGTAGCACAATTTTTTTTTGAGTGTAGGCTTTTACTTGCTCAAGCCTGCCTACTAGAATCACCAGTGCCTGAAAGGAAAAGTGAAGGAAAAACATAGGAATTGGAAAGTTTCCTATGGTACTACTATTCATGAATTTCGTTCAAAGGAATGGAGCAAAGGAAAACTATAGGATTTGTTCCTTTAGTGTCTCCTTGAAAGAAAAAAAAGTAGGAATTTTAATTTCCACTTGTCCTCCTTTTCAAATTCCTATTCATGAAGCACAAGACTAAGAGATAGTAGCATAATAGCATTATAACCGTACATTTTCTTGTGGTTTGACTTAATCTCGCCATGCTTCTTTGCAACCTGTGATCTTACAATTCTTGTGAATCAAACACCCAGATTGGCAGAAATCCTGTGTTTTTAAATTCTATGTTTTGCACGTGCATTCCTATCCTATTCCCGTCTATTTCCTATCCCTGCATTGTTAGAATCCTCAAATTCAAACAAGCCCTTACACAATTACTTCTGTTACCGATATGTGTCAAAGAAAACCTTGTGTGTTTTGTCCTGCTCCTGCTGCGTTGTGTTCCACCCCAGCTCAGCTGCTCCAATGACGGAAGGGTTCACCACAGCAGGGATCCGCTCTCCAGACTGTCTTTAGTCGCCTCAGATCTTTTTCCCCGATGCCGGCAGCCACGACAACTGCATTACCATCATCAACTAAGCAAATGACCTTGAGGACTACATGGCTCCACAAGAGAGGTCGCACTCTTCCGTGTCTGCTTAGGTTATGCATTGCTTAATATGATGACATGCTACTTTATCGTTGTGTTCACCTATTAGACTTTGAGTCAGGTCCAAAATAATGCCGAAACTTGAGTTTTTAAATGGTTGTGGGGTTCATAATGGGGCAGCAATCCATACTATCTAGCTAATCTCGGGTGTCTACTATGAGTTTCATGTTGGGTGCAAACAAACATTAAAGGAGCCATTATCTGTATTTTTTAACTAAAGCTATTATCTGCCTGCTATCATTGGTTTTGGGTCTATCCACAGTTTGCTACCATCACTCTGGATTTGTGCATGCACTCCTTACAGAATCTCACTATGTTTTATTCCTATGCATGTCAGTTATTGTACACAATGGAATTGAACATGTAGAGCAAAAGAGATGAGCCTTGCGTGGCAATAAAATTTGATGCAGACATCGCTCCATGGTGGGCGCAAAGGCAGCCCCCTCCACCCAATTCGGATCGTAATCAAGAGGAAGATAACTGTTATGAGAGGGATTTAGAAGGAGAGGACCAATCCTATTTACCCCCTGAGGTCTTCGCTCTAACTTGGCATGCTGATGTTGGTAATATCATGCATAGGGTGCCTTGCATTGCTGACTATATACATCAAATATGTCATCTGCTTAGTTTAGACATGCTTTGTGTCAATGCCATATGTTTAGTTTCTTTATCGTATATGTGAGTCATGCAATGCCATCTTATTTAGCTAGGCATCATATATGTGAATTTTGCAATGCCACCCTGGTTAGCCAGTCATCTTATATGTGAATTATATCATGCCATCATTTTTTATTATGTTTTAAATTTGTCAACAATTTTAGTACATTCAATTACTCTTCCTGTGCATCAGCCATCCGACACGGTCATGGAAAAAAACTAAAGTGGAAACAAGGTCTTCCGAGCAGAAAATGCTATCTGACGAAGCGCATGTCTTGCTAGTTATGGATAGCTCCTCAGAGAAGGATTCAAAGACAGGTGACCAGTCCTATCCCCCCCCCCCCGAGGTGCATGGTCTAACTTGGCAAGGTTATGTTGCTCATATCATGTGTATGGTATCTTGCATTGCTATGTCATTTTCTTAGTTTAGACATGCTTTGTGTGAATGCCACCTGTTTAGTGTCTAATTACCATGTATGTGAATTATGTGATGTCATCTTGTTGCAAGACATTATATAAGTGAATTATGCAATGCTATGTTGTTGCAAGGCATTATATATGTGAATTATGAAATGTCATGCTGTTTAGCCAAGCGTCATATATGTGAATTATATCATGCCGTCCTTTTTTGTATTTATCATTGCATTTGTCGACAGTGTTTGTATATTCAACTGCTCTTCCTGTGCATCAGCCATTTGAATTGGTGATGGAGAAATCTGGAGTGAAAACAAGATCTTCAGAGCAGACAATGCTACTTGCTGAAGCAGGTATCTTGCTGGTTACAGATAGCTCTTCAGAGGAGGATTCAGAGGCAGATGACCAGTCCTATTATCCCCCTGAGGTGTATGCTCAAACTTGGCAGGGTTATATTACTCATATCATGCATATGTTGTATTGCCATGCTTAGTTTTTACATCATATACACTATATCGAATGCCATCTCCTTAGTTGACACATCATATATGCGATTGCCCTCTGCTCACTTGCTTAGTATATAAATCATATATTTGAATTATATCATGCCAAGATGTTTACATAGACAACATGTATCTGAATTATGGCATGCCAACCCATTTTCTAAAGACATAATATAGTTATATCATCTCATCCTGTTTACATAGTCATCATATTTTGAATTATGTCATTCTATCCGTGAATTATATCATGCCATCATGTTTCCATCGACGGCATGTTTGTGACTTATGGCATGCCAACCACTTTAATAGACACATCGTATAGTTATATCATGTCATCTTGTTTACATAGTCATCATATTTTGAAGTATGTCATTCTATCCTATTTAGTTAGCCATCATACATGTGAAATTGTGTCATGCTATCCTGTTTAATTAGCCATCATATATGTGAAATTATGTCCTGCTATTCTGTTTGGTTAGACAACATAAATGTGAATTATTTCATGCCCTGTTTTCTTCCCTACTATCCATTGCACCTATCTATCTTACAATGTCTATACATTCAATTACTTTTCTTGTTTATCAACCATTTCAATTGGAGGGGGTGATGGCAGTATCTGTCAGAGTAAAAACACGGTCTTCAGAAAAGATCGTGCTACATGTCGATGCAGACAGAACCACGGTTTTACATGCCCAAGAACCAGCCCCACCACACATAACCCAGTCTCACGCAGATTGTACCCCTACCTAGTTGGACAGAGAACCAGCTACACCCCTTCTAACCCCAACCCCAGCAGATAGTAACCCAGTTCCAGTTGAGCAGCACTGTCTCCACCACAGAGCACCCGAACATGAGCAGTTAGTAAGGCAACTATAGTGCCCAAAGCACGAGGACCACCACTCCGAACCCTAAGTCAACACTTAAAGCGGAAGAAGAATTGTTCTCAGGTCAGGTTCCGTAGCTATGGTTCATACTACTTTGCTCTTGCATCACTGTATTTACTCATACCAACTAATTTCAGATTTGAAGGAAGCAATTGAAACTCCAATGGCGCAAACAGGTATGTTTTAAACCTATTTCTTTAACGTGTTTGCTGTTGTAACTTGCTCTATGTTGATTGATACGTCTCCAACGTATCTATAATTTTTGATTGCTCCATGCTATATTATCTACTGTTTTGGGCAATATTGGGCTATATTATCCACTTTTATATTACTTTTGGGACTAACCTATTAACTGGAGGCCCAGCCCAGATTTGCTGTTTTATGCCTATTTCAGTGTTTCGAAGAAAAGGAATATCAGACGGAGTCGAAACGGAACGAAATCAACTAGAGAAGTTATTTTTGGAAGGAAACACACCAGATGAATTTGGACCCCACGTCAGGGGAGACACGAGGTGCTCACGAGGTGACCCCCGTGGCTCCTCCGACATCCTCCCTGCACCCATATATACCCACGTGACCTAAAACTTCCAGAACGAAAGATAGATTGGGAGTTCCGCCGCCAGAAGGCTCCGTAGCCACCAAAAACCAATCTAGACCCGTTCTGGCACCCTGCCGGAGGGGGCAATCCATCTCCGGTGGCCATCTTCATCATCCCGGTGCTCTCCATGATGAGGAGGGAGTAGTTCTCCCTCGGGGCTGAGGGTATGTACCAGTAGCTATGTGTTTGATCTCTCTCTCGTGTTCTTGAGATGATACGATCTTGATGTATCGCGAGCTTTGCTATTATATTTGGATCCTATGATGTTTCTTACCCCCTCTACTCTCTTGTAATGAATTGAGTTTCCCCCTTTGAAGTTATCTTATCGGATTGAGTCTTTAAAGATTTGAGAACACTTGATGTATGTGTTGCCGTGGATATCTGTGGTGACAATGGGATACCGTGTGCCACTTGATGTATGTTTTGGTGACCAACTTGCGGGTTCCGCCCATGAACCTATGCATAGGGGTTGGCACACATTTTCGTTGTTGAAAGTGCAACTATCCCTAGGTGGTTTTGGTAATTCATAACAACATATAGCTCATTGAGCTAATGCTATTCCAAGATGATTATTTCAGGAAAGCTCAATGATTGGCATGGCATGGATGTGAAAGTGGAACCCTCAAAATGCTAAGGACAAAGGATTGGCTCAAGCTCAAAAGCTCAAGACTCTTCATTTTATATTTTAGTGATCCAAGATCACATTGAGTCTTTAGGAAAAGCCAATACTATCAAGGAGGGATGAGGTGTTGCTTAATGAGCCTCTTGCTTCATGTGCTTAGTGATATGCTCCAAAACCCTCAACTACTTTCCCATATCCACATATGACCTAAACCCTAAGCCAAACTCGGTCCTACCGATTCTTCCTATCCGGCGCCACCGAGTTTCACTTGTCATTAGCCACTGCCAAACCCTAGCAATTCGGTTCTACCGATAGGGATCTCGGTCTCACCGAGATGGGATTGCAAACTCTCTGTTTCCCTTTCGTAACTTTTGGGTCTCACCCAAAAAGCGAATCGGTCCCATCGAGATTGCAATGTAAACTGAGTGTTTCCCCTTTGTAACTTTTCGGTCTCACCGAGTTCCACTCGGTCTCACCGAAAGAGCAAATCGGTCCCACCGAGTTTGCCTGACCAACTCTCTGGTTAGCTAATTACCAAATTCGGTCTCACCGAGTTTGTGTAATCGGTCTCACCGAGATTACATTATGCCCAAACCCTAACCATATCGGTCCTACCGAGTTGCATGTCAGTCCCACCGAAAATCTCTAACGGTCACTAGGTTTACATTTTCGGTCTGACCGAGCTTATTGATTCGGTCCCACCGAGATTGGAAAACTGTGTAACGGTTGGATTTTTTGTGGAGGCTATATATACCCCTCCACCTCCTTCTCATTCGAGGAGAGAGCCATCAGAACACACACACCATTCCAACTCATATGTTCTGAGAGAGAACCACCTACTCATGTGTTGAGACCAAGACATTCCATTCCTATCATATGAATCTTGATCTCTAGCCTTCCCAAGTTGCTTTCCACTCAAATCTTCTTTCCACCAAATCCAAATCCTATGAGAGAGAGTTGAGTGTTGGGGAGACTATCATTTGAAGCACAAGAGCAAGGAGTTCATTACCTACACACCATTTGTTACTTCTTGGAGAGTGGTGTCTCCTAGATTGGCTAGGTGTCACTTGGGAGCCTCCGACAAGATTGTGGAGTTGAACCAAGGAGTTTGTAAGGGCAAGGAGATCGCCTACTTTGTGAAGATCTACCGCTAGTGAGGCAAGTCCTGTGTGGGCGATGGCCATGGTGGGATACACAAGGTTGCTTCTTCGTGGACCCTTTGTGGGTGGTTGCTTCTTCGTGGACCCTTCGTGGGTGGAGCCCTGTGTGGACTCGCGCAACCGTTACCCTTGGGTGGAGCCCTGTGTGGACTCGCGCAACCATTACCCTTCGTGGGTTGAAGTCTCCATCAACGTGGATGTAGGATAGCACCACCTATCCGAACCACGGGAAAAACATCCTTGTCTCCAATTGCGTTTGAATTCTCCAAACCCTTCCCTTTACATTCTTGCAAGTTGCATGCTTTACTTTCCGCTGCCTATATACTCTTTGCATGCTTGCTTGAATTATGTGATGATTGCTTGACTTGTCCTAAAATAGCTAAAATCTGCCAAGAACTAAAATTGGGAAAAGGTTAAGTTTTTATTTGGTCAAGTAGTCTAATCACCCCCCTCTAGACATACTTTCGATCCTACAAGTGGTATCAGAGCTTTGGTCTCCATTTGCTTGATCTCCATAGCTTTTGGTGGTCATAGCCTTGGTTTCACAACCTAGGAGAGTATGGCATCTAGCGAGGGAAATTATCACCGTAGAGGTCCTTACTTTGATGGTACTAATTTTGCTAATTGGAAGCATAAAATGAAAATGCATATTCTTGGACATAACCCCGCCGTTTGGGCTATTGTGTGTGTTGGTTTGCAAGGTGACTTATTTGATGGGAGAGAACCAAACCGTGAAGCTACCGCGGATGATTTGAAGATGTTGCAATACAATGCTCAAGCTTGTGATATTCTCTTCAACGAATTGTGCCCTGAAGAATTCAACAAAATCAGCCGTCTTGAGAATGCGAAGGAAATTTGGGACACTTTGATTGATATGCACGAAGGTACCGACTCCGTCAAGGAATCCAAGTTGGATGTGCTTCAAAGCCAACTTGACAAGTTCAAGATGAAGGATGGTGAAGGTGTCGCCGAAATGTACTCCAGGCTTGCTCTCATCACAAATGAGATTGCCGGCTTAGGAAGTGAAGAGATGACCGATAGATTCATCATCAAGAAGATTCTAAGAGCCTTGGATGGAAAATATGATACCGTGTGCACATTGATCCAAATGATGCCCAATTACAAAGATCTCAAGCCAACTGAGGTGATTGGAAGAATTTTTGCTCATGAGATGTCACTTAAGGATAAATAGGAACTTCACAACAAATCAAGTGGTGCCTATAAAGCCTCATGTGAAGCCCCTACATCATCAAGTGAGAAACAAGACTTCAATGAAGAATTGAGCTTAATGGTGAAGAACTTCAACAAGTTCTACAAGATTAGAAGCAAAGATAGAAGCTTCAAGTCAAGGTCCTACAATGACAAAAGATCTTCTAGTCGAGAGCGAAACTGCTACAATTGTGGAAGACCCGGACACTATTCCAATGAGTGTACGGCTCCCTACAAGAGAAGAGAAGATTCTCCAAGAAGAAGAAGCAAAGAATCACCACCAAGAGAGAGAAGGAGTAGAGATGATCGTTATGAACGAAGATACTCACAGAGAAGCAAGGATTCGGAAAGGAAGGAAAAATCATCAAGGAGCTACACAAGACGAAGACATCAAGCTCATGTTGGTGAATGGGTATCCGGCTCCGACTCCGACAGCCACTCCGAGAGAAGTTATCACTCCGACTCCGAAGATACTCAAGATAAAGGTGTTGCCAGTCTAGCACTTGTGTCAACCAACTCCTACGACATATTTGACTCACCAAATGAAGGAATTGGAAGATGCTTCATGGCCAAAGGTCCTAAGGTAACACACCCCGAGTATGTTGATTTCAATAGTGATGAAGATGACTTGTTAGGTGATGATTTGCTTGGTGACAACTCTAGTGATGAATATTATGATGAAAGACCAAATAATCATGCTAATCAAGATAAAACGAATGACAATGATAAGGAGAAGATTGAGGCTCTAACTAAAGAACTAAACACTCTTAAGTTAGCTCATGAAACTATCTTCGAAGATCATCGAGAACTTTTAAGAGCTCATGAGAAATTACGCTTTGAAAATCTCAATCTTGAGCAAGAGCACGAGTTCTTAAAGGAAATCAATGATGATCTCCACAAGAAAATTTCTTCTTACATTGCCAAGCGTTTACTCTTATCTACTTACATGCCTCAAGTCAAGTCTAGTAACAAGAAAGATTCTTCCTCTAGCAGTAACAATGATCATGCTAAATCCAATATTGTTGCTTCTAGTAGTTCTCTTGATTCCACTAATGATTCTCTTAGCCAAGTTACACTTGAGCAAGAAAATAGTTTATTGAAGGGAATTATAGAGAAAGGAGTGTACAAAAGCCTTGCTGGGAGTAAGCAATTCGAGGAAATTGTGCGCAAGCAAGGAATGCACCGAAAGAATCAAGGTGTTGGTTTTGAACAAAAGTACAATGCCAATGGAGTGGGAAGAAGATCAATACCCCAAGACAAAGTTTGTCCCTCAACAATAGAAGTATGATGCTTCTTTCAAGGGGACACAAGCTCAAAATGATCTTCCACCACAACACTACAAGCAAAAAGGCAAGGACAAGCTTCAAGAGGAAATTAATGCATTTGAAGAAGCTCCTAAGACCTTAGTCAAGTGGATTCCCAAGACTAGTTCAAGTTCCACTTCATCAAGTACGACTACAACTCCAAGGATTCCCATCAAGATGATGTGGATCCAAAAGAAGAAGAACTAGAGAGTTCTTGAGGGTGACTCCGCCAACATACTTCACTCTTATCATTTTGGCAAGAACAAGTGCAATCAACTTTGTACCGACCAAACCTCAAACAGTCTGATCTCTGTGCTCCGGTGTCATCCCTGGATCAGTAATGCTGACACCACACAGTACTCGGAGGATTTATAACAGAGTAGCAATCACACACTTATTACATCGAGTGTCTCAAAAGAGAACTTATTACAATAAGTATGGCTTAAGGCCATCTAATAACGATAACAGCGGAAGGCTTGGAAGATAAGTGAGTCCATCAACTCCAACGGCATCACTGAGTATAGACCCACGACCTAAAACTCCTTAATCGTCGTCTGAAAAGTCTGCAACATTAACGTTGCAGCCCGAAACGGGTCAGCACATGGAATATGCTGGCAAGGTAACACATAGAGAGTAATGAAATGCAACAGCTATACTATATGCATATCTGGCTGGTGGAAAGCTCTATGGTTACAGCTTTTGCATAAAGCCAATTTTTCCCTACTTTAAAGGAATAAAATTAATTACTATCATGGTGGTTGTTAAACATTGAGAATGGTTGACAACATTCTCAATCCCAATTAAGTAACATCATTAAAACCCATCAAAATTAATTTAGAGTAACATGTTGAGATTCACATGATAATCCAGGTACTAGATACTCAAGATGTCCATAACCGGGGACACGGCTAACCATGATTAGTTTATTACACTCTGCAGAGGTTTGCGCACTTTTCCCCACAAGACTCGATCGCCTCCGTTTGGTTTCTCGCACTACATGGTGTTTGAGAAGACGGATGACCGAGACATAGTCTTTCAGAAGCGCTAGCACCTTACGATCCGGTAGACCGTACCACCTACAACCCCTACATCTGCTAGTCTACCACTATAAGAGTTCACACAACTTAGTCAACAATGCCAGAGCCCATAATGGCTTGTGGCTGCACACGGAAGTTTCTAATATTAATAATCTCATGATCCCTTTGAGCCTGGGTGGCGGTCCAATAAAAACAGGCCAGTCCTGGAAACCCCAGGTGCCTCAATCCACCCAGATGTGTGTTAGGTTGCCACCTTAGATAAACCATTAATTAACAATCTCACATCTGTCATGGATATCACTCACCCAATCCACGTCTACTAGCATAGCATGGCACAATAAGCAAACGTAGAAGTAACTCCCAAAGGTTTGATAATAAACAGGTAATAATTAGATCCTAATCATGCAATGTGTGAGGATTGATCTAATGCAAAAAAAACTGGGTTGTAAGAAAGGTATGATCAAATTGTTACTTGCCTTGCCGATGATCCGCGTAACCTAGAGATTCAACGTAACAGGCGGCGCACTCCGGGTTCTTTATCGCAGACAAACAACAAGCATACAATAAGTACTCATCTAATGCACTGGTAAAACTCAAATAAAAGATCTAACCAGAAAGTTCAACGAAGCAAAAGAAATCAAACGGCGAAAGAAAACAACTTCGTTCTAGTAATCTGGATCTAGGGAAAATTTTACAGGAGCAAAAACTTGTTTAAGTTGATTATTCGGAAAGAGGGTTTCGAGACGAAACTCCAGGCGCTTGAATCGCCTGATTCCGATAAACGAGCGAAAAGTTATACTAAAATGAAAATCGAATCAGAAATCGCGATCAGAAAATAACCGCGGAAAATCCGACGAAAAAGAAAAACGACGAACAGAATTTTTTTTTAAAAAAATGCATGGAAAAACGGGGCGGCGGCGAACCTCGAAAGGCGCGCTCTCCGGCGACGGCAACGGCGGGCGGCGGCGGCGGCGGCGGCTGGCTAGGGCGGCGGCTAGGGTTTCGGTGGTGGCGGGCTGGCTCTCTCTCGCAGGCCTCGGGCGCTATTTAAAGGCCTCGGCCGGCGGTGTCCTGGCCGGGTACGGCCCGGAGTCGGTTCCATTTTTTTTATATAAATCCGCTCGGAAGAAAAATAAAAAGAAATACTAAACAGACTCCAAAAATCACGAAATAAATTTTGCCGGGTTTCTAAAATCAAGCCCGATAAAGTGAACATTTATCTGGGCCCAAGCTACAACTTTGAAAAACGCGCATTTTTCCTAAATTCAAATAAAAATACCGAAAAACTCTGAAATAAATCTTATTTGATTTTTTATTAAATCCTCAATATTTCTATATTTTTGGAAAGTCATTTTATTCCCTCTCTCATATTTTTGTAATAGAAATAATTGATGATAAAATAAATAAAACCAAATGATCCTGTTTACATAATTTGAGAAAACTCAAATATGTAAATAACGAAATCCCCAACTCTCTCCGTGGGTCCTTGAGTTCCTTAGGATTTTCTAGGATCAAAACCAAAAGCAAAATAAAATATGATATGCACGATGACCTAATGTATAACATTCCAAATTGAAAATTTGGGATGTTACAAACCTACCCTCCTTAAGATGAATCTCGCCCTCGAGATTCGGGTTGGCTAGAAAATAGGTGAGGGTGGTCTTTACTGGGATGAAATGAGCTACCTTCATCAATCGATCAACTACGACCCAAATCGAGTCATAGCCTGAACGAGTCCTTGGTAATCCCGTGATAAAATCCATACCTAGCTTATCCCACTTCCATTCGGGTATCGGCAATGGTTGCAACAATCCTGCTGGCTTCTGATGCTCTGCCTTTACTCTCTGACATACATCACAAGCTGCTACATACTCCGCAATATCCTTTTTCATTCCGGTCCACCAGAAAATATCCTTCAAATCCAAATACATCTTGGTATTTCCTGGGTGAATCGAATACGGTGAGTCATGTGCCTCTTGTAGAATCAACTTTCTGATCTCATACGCTTCACCTTTTTAATATCTTTTGTGAGTATGATGGAAAGGATAATTGTGCTCAAGTGCTAGAAGAAGAAATCTATAAAATGTTTGGCACTAAATATTTGAATGATGAGCATGATTGCAATGTTGTTAGTATGAATTCCTTGAATATCCATGATGCTAATGATATGCAAAGCCACAAGCTTGGGAAGCTATGTTTGATGAAGATGATATTTTTTGTCCCCCAAGCTTTGATGAGCAAATTTATTATGATGAAAGCATGCCTCCTATATGTGATGATTATATTGATGAAAGTGGAATTGGAGAAGTCATGACTTTATTTTGTGATGAATCCACTATTCCGGAAGAGGTTCCAATTGATTATGAGAACAAAGTTGCTATCTATGATGATTATTGTGATGACTTGTATGCTATTAAAAATAATAATATCCATGAAACTTTTCATCATGCTTTTAGTTTTCAATTGGATTATGCCTCACATGATAATTATTTTGTTGAGTTTACTCCCGCTATCCCGAATGAGAAGAATTTTGCTTATTTGGAGAGTAGTAAAATTTCTATGCTTGTAGGTCATGAAAAGAATGCTTTAGGATCTGGTTATATTGTTGAATTCATTCATGATGCTACTGAAAAATTATTATGAGGGAGGAACATATGCTTGTAGGAATTGCAATAATATCAAGTTTCCTCTCTATGTGCTTAAAATTTTGAAGTTATGCTTGTTTTACCTTCCTATGCTAGTTGATTATTGTTCCCGTAAGTTATTTGCTCACAAAATCCCTATGCATAGGAAGCATGTTAGACTTAAATGTGCTAGTAATATTCTTCATGATGCTCTCTTTATGTTTCAATTCTTATCCCTTCTGTGAGCATCATTGAAATCATCATGCCTAGCTAGGGGCATTAAACAATAGCGCTTGTTGGGAGGCAACCCAATTTTATTTTTATTCCTTGCTTTTTATTCCTGTTTAGTAATAAATAATTCATCTAGCCTCAGTTTAGATGTGGTTTTAATTTGGTCCACAAGTAAGAAAGGCCAATAACGGGCCGTAAGTAACCGAATACTGGAAATGAGCCCAAGAATAAATGGGCCCAGAGAACGCTGAAAGATAACACGAGTTGGAAATGAGCCCAAGGATAAATGGGCCCTGAGAACGCTGATAGATAACACGGGTTGGAAACGGCCCAATGGAATAATGGGCCGTTAATGGGTATAAAGGGGTACACTGTTCATTGCGGGCTAGATTCACCATGGGCCGTTAATGGGCCAAGAGTTACAAATGGCCTTGTATGGGCCGAAAGACATCATGGGCCATACATGGGCCGGAAGTTACAATAGGCTGGAATCATATTGGACGGCCCAGATGAAGCTACTGGGCTTCATTCTGATAGGCAATAACGGGCTGTGAGTTAGCGGGCCGTAAATGGGCTATATACGAACATGCCGTTAACATGCTTTCCGTGGGCCGGCCCGTTACCTTTTGACCAAGTCAAATAGGCCGGCCTTTTCACCAGAATGGGCCTCTATTGGGCTGCGCCATGTGTCGACGTATCATTGGCGCCTCCTGTCCAGTGAATGGATGACATCTGTCCCAACGGTGAGCCAACACATGTTTCCTCCGGCCAATGAGCATTTTACACGTGGAAAATCCTCATTGGTCCGGGCTGTTAGCGGGTTACCGGATCCAAAACCGAACCCGATAGCTTAACGGCGACCCGTTATGGTGGACGCCACGTGTCGGTCACCCTTGACGAAAGCACTTCCATGACGCGCGATTTATCATCATGGAAGTGGACACTTCCATGATGATAATTTTGGTAATGTCATGGAACACTTCTAGGAAAGCACATGTATGACTATCTTGATTCTGTCATAAAACCATCATGGATGTACATGCATGATAGAAAACGTGACCTACTGTGAAAAACACGTATCATCATGAAAGTGTCTTTTTTTGTAGTGAATGGTTCTTGGGGTTTGGGCGCAACTAAGGTGGGTATGGACGACAGGTAGGCTTTTAACTCTTGCAGAGCTGCATCTGTTTCCGGGGTCCACTTCATAGGCCCTGCCTACTTCAAAACCTTGAAGAACGGCAGGGCATGCTCGGCAGACTTGGAGATGAATCTGCTCAGCGCTGCAACGCATCCCGTCAAGCGCCTCACATCCTTAAGTGTCCTTGGCACTTGGATCTGCTCAACGGCCTTGATTTTGTCAGGGTTGGCTTCGATCCCGCAATGGGACATGAAGAACCCAAGTAGCTTGCCGGAGGGAACACCGAATACACACTTCTCCATATTAAGCTTCGGATTGATCTTGCGTAGATTAGCAAATGTCTCTTCCAAATCCTGGATAAGGGTGGCCTTATCCTTGGTTTTGAGCATGATATCATCCATATAGGCTTCTATATTTCTATGCAACTGTGGCTCAAAACCGATCTGGACTGCCTTTGCAAAAGTGGACCCGACACTCTTTAATCCAAACGGCATGCGGACAAAGAAGTATGTACCACACGGAGTGATGAACGATGTCTTCTCTTTATCTTCCTTGGACATGAAGATCCGATGATATCCAGAGTATGCGTCAAGAAAGGAGAGAAAATTAGATCCCGAAGTAGAATCCATGATCTGGTCGATGCGCGGCAAGGGAAATGGGTCCTTCGGGCAAGCCTTGTTGAGGTTTGTGAAATCAATGCAGAGTCTCCACTTCCCATTAGCCTTCCGGACCGCTACTGGATTTGCAAACCATGTAGGATGCAGTACTCCTCTGACCAAACCAGCTGCCTCCAATTTTTTGATCTCTTCGACAATGAACTGCTGCCTCTCCATGGCCTGCTTCCATAATTTATGCTTGACAGGCCGGGCATGTGGGCAAACAGCAAGGTGGTGCTCAATTACCTCCCTGGGAACAACGGGGATATTAGATGGTTGCCAAGCAAACACATCGATATTCGCCCGCGGGAAGGCAACAAGCATGCTTTCCTATTTGTCATCGAGGGTGGTGCTGATAGTGAAAGTGTCATCAACGCCAGCCAGCCCTATCGGGACCTTCTTCACTTAGGGTGCAGTAACCTTGGATCTCTTGCTGTTGGAATACTCCGGCACATCGTCAACGGGTGCCGTGCACTCGGAGGGGGCACGCTTACCGGACTCCTTGTCAGAGGTCCTACAATCCCTCTTCTTTCCTTTGCTTTCCTTGGCGAGAACTATCGTTGCTGCCGCTTCCGGTGCAACTTCATCCGGATACATCTTGTCCACACAAATAATTGCATCCATCTCATCAGATGGGATAGTGAGGACCCCCAGTGGCCCAGGCATTTTCAAGGTGTTTGTCGGCGTTCTGGGAATGGGGGTCCCCAGACTTGCCTGCCTGCGGCCTGTGGCATGGCTCAAAGGGGGGCCCAGCACGGCCCATCTTCATCAACACAGACCCAAGACCCTCGCGAGGGGCCAAGCCTCGCGGGGTGGACGACACTGAGCTTTCTCAGGCACGGCCTCATCAGGCTGGCTCGCGAGGAGGCGGAGAGATCAAGGCGGGGTACCTCACGAGGTGCCCGTGATGCAAGCCATGATGACCAAGGGCGCCAGGCGGGCGCCAGCCCGCGCAGTGTCCTCCTTTCCTCTTTGATGCAAAGGGAGCAAGCGCAGGCGAGAGCATCAAGCAAAGGCACCCGTTTCGGTGCAACAAGACCAAGACCAGCCCAACGGCAGGGACGAAGTCATTGTGGAGCCCAAGCCAGCGTCACCACCCGAGCCTTTGGTAGGCGAGGACCAACTTTAGTCAGGATAAGTGTACCAGATGTTCCCCTTCAAAATGGCCAATTGTTGGCGCCCTTCCCGCTCAATATTTGGGAAGAGGCCCAGGGCCTTTGCCTATAAATAGGACTAGCCACCCCGAGGGTAGAGAGGATCGGCCAATCCAGAAACAAGCTGGGATCGGATCGAGTAGCATCACGCAGAGAGAGAGAGAGAGAGAGAAGGGTGACTGAACTCCTCCTAGCAGTTCATTCCCCAGCCAAGAACAGACGCTCACGAGGATGTTCTTCCTTGTATTGCTCATCATCATCAGCCCAAGAGGCAATCCACCACACCACAAACTAGAGTAGGGTATTACACCACAATGGTGGCCCGAACTAGTATAAACCCTGTGTCTCTTGTGCTGTTCTTTCCATAGCTTAGATCTTAGCGAGGCGGTGGGGTGCAGGTAGGTAGAAGGCAAAATCTCCACGCGCACCCCAGTGTTCGAACCTCTAGGGTCTGCGGGAACCCGAAATCTGACATTTGGCGCGCCAGGTAGGGGTGCGCCGGGATTCGTCTTCCACCGCCCCTTTCTCCTCCGACCATCGCGTCCATGTCTGACGCTCGTCGGGCCCGCGCCGAGCGCCGAGCCGCTCTCGCTTCCCGCGTCGCCCCGACGGCTCCTGTCGGCGGGCGTCCTTGCCGTTCCCCGTCACCTTCCGTCAACGCCGCCACCGGCCCGGCGGGGAACGAGCAGCAAGCGTCGTCTCAGCATCCGTCCGTGCGGCAAGACGACCGCACCGCTACGCCCTCGCTCACCCCAGCTGGTTCTTCATCCCGCGCGCTCCGCGCACCCATGGAGGCTCGAGCTGCGCTCATCGCGGCAAATGAGCTCCGGCACCACCATCCCGTCGACGTCGTCTACAAAGAATGGCTCGACCGCGTCGCCGAGCTCGTCCGCGCCGCAGGGGGCTCTCCTGCGCCGTCCGTTCCGCTGCGCCGCACCCCGCCCTACGCGGGCAACGAAGCACCGGGGCGCCCCGGCCGCCTCCTCCTCAAGAAGGCGCCCAGGCTTGAAGGCGCGTGGCCCCTGGGTGGAACCCGCTCTGTCAGGTGCCAGTGTGGCAAGAGCAGAGCTGCCAAGAAGTCCCTCGCCCGCAAGAAGCTTCCCGGGCGCTCCCTGCTCCAGCACGTCGCGGCCATGCTCCTGCTCCCGCACGTCAAGACCCCGCGCTGCTCCCAGCTGCAGCGCATGGGGACCTGCAAGACCAAGCTCTCTATCACCCAAGGCCTCCTGTGGCCACAGCAGGCTGCCGTGCCTTCACCACCGAGCTACGCAGCGTCGC
The DNA here is from genome assembly GCF_056163025.1 of Triticum urartu. Taxonomy (NCBI): domain Eukaryota; kingdom Viridiplantae; phylum Streptophyta; class Magnoliopsida; order Poales; family Poaceae; genus Triticum; species Triticum urartu. Next base: position 361,312,779 of record NC_141874.1, on the reverse strand, counting down.
GTGGCCCGGCAAGGTCAAGCCAGACCTGCCTCCTCGTTACGACGACACGGCCGACCCTGCGGAGTTCCTCCAGCTCTATGAGCTGGGCATCGAAGCTGCCAACGGAAACGAGAAGGTCATGGCGAACTGGTTTCCCATGGAGCTCAAGGACGGGGCCCGCACCTGGCTCCTGAACCTAGCTCCAGGCACGACTCCTCCTGGGACGAGATGCGCACTCGCTTCATCGCCAACTTCCAAAGTACTCGCGACCGGCCACCCGCCGTGAGCGACATGCGCCGCTTCAAGCAACAACCTGGAGAGACCTTGCAGAAGTACATCCAGTGCTTCAACAACGCACACCTCAAGATTCCCAAGGTGACCGAGGAGGCCATCATCCCAGCCTTCTCCGACGGCGTGCGCGACGTCAAGATGAAGGAGGAGCTGGTGATGCATGAAGACCCGTGAACTTCCTTGGAGCTGTTCAACTTGGCAACCAAGTGCGCCAGGGCTGAGGAAGGGCGTCTCTCCCTCCTCGAGATGCCTGCCACAGACCCAGAAGAGAAGAAGCCCAAGGCCAAGGATATGAAGCGCAAGGGGGCTGCCGTGCTCGCGGCAGAACCAGACACAAAGCGGGGCAGAGATCAGCCCAAATCTTCCAAGGGCAGTCGGTACTGTGTGTACCACGACCTCCACACCCACAACAGCAACGAATGTCAAGAGCTCTGAGCCGTGCGAGAAGGAAGGATCGTCCGTCGTCCCGACCGCGGTGACCGGGGCTACTGTCGAGGAGGAGGAAGGAACGCAGGACGCTGGGAAGACCGCTGCCTGCGCAAAGGGTGGCGCGATCGACCTCGCGAGGATCGCTGGCAAGACCTGTCTCGCGAGGGAGACTGGAGGGATCAGCCTCGCGAGGATCGCCCGCAAGGCAACGCAGGCCTCCCTCCGCTGCCGCCGCAGCCAAGGAGAAATAAGGACCGCCATCAGGACGAGGGGGCTGGGGGCTTCCAGGAGCCGCGCGCGATCGCCTGCATCCTGGGCGGGGCTCAAGCCCCAGCCTCTCAACGCATCTTCAAGCAGTTCGCCCGCGAAGTGAATGCAGTCCTCCCCAAGCTCGAAGCCACGCGCCCTCTCAGGTGGTCGGCGTGCGCCATCACGTTTAGCTCAGCGGATCAACTCAACTGTGCGGCCACGGCCGGAGTCCTCCCGATGCTTTGTTCCCCAATCATTAGCAACGTGGTAGTCACCAGGACCCTCATCGATGGCGGGGAAGGGCTCAACGTCCTATCTGTGGAAACATTCAACAATCTCCAAGTGCCCTACAACCAGCTTCAGCCAACCAAGCCATTCTCCGGAGTTACCGATGGCTCCACGGTCCCGATTGGGCAGGTCCGCCTCCCTGACACCTTTGGGGCACGCAACAACTACCGCACAGAGCTCATTGACTTCGATGTCGCTCACATTCGCCTGCCGTACAACGCCATCCTTGGGTACCCAGCGTTGGCCAAGTTCATGGCCGTAACTCACCACGGCTACAACGTCCTCAAGATGCCAGGAAGCGGCGGAGTCATCACGGTGCCCTGTGAAGAGAAGGACACAGTGTGTTCCTTGGAACGAGCCTTTCAGGCCGCACCACTGGAAGACCCGAATCACAGAAGCAGGAGGCTTCCCGAGGCCACCCCCAAGAAGAAGAAGACATCGTCCGGCCCGGCTCCTCAGGAGGTAGGCCCCTCAGGGCCCGCGCCTACCTAGGGGGAACCTCCTTCCATCGCATAGGAAAGCACGCCCGGCGCCCTCCTCAGGCAGGTCTCGGGGGCTCTCCCCTGGAGGGCCACCGACCTGGCTAGGGTCACGAGAGAGGCGCTTGGGCACCACATGGAGGCGTGTTTCGAAGCATGTTTCCCTCAAGAAGGAGTAAGGAAGAGGGCCAGACCCTCAGGAGTTCGTCAGCAAGGCCATTCAGGAGCTACAGGAGTCAAGAGTCATGAGAGGCGGCCACTGCCTACCAGCTGTGGCTCCCCATCCAGGCGAGGATGGTGGGCTGCGTGTCTGCATCGACATACTAGGGCTCAATCGAGTCGCCTCTCTGGAGCGCCTCTGGCCCTCGCGAGTGGGGCGCTGCGAAGGTCCACCCCAAAGCTACGTTCACATGCCTTACGGCTTGCTGAGCGCGGCTGCCACGTACCAGCACCTCATGAGGGGCATCATGGAGGCTCAAGAGGCCAAGCGTTCCGCAGCCCTGGCGGAGATGAAGATGGTCCGCGAGGAGCCACCAGTGCCTCCGGAGCCTCCCGAGGCCCCTGGGCCTGGGGGCTCGTGAGGATCGGCTTCCGTAGCCCACCGAGTCTGCTACACCAATGCTGCTTCGTCCTCAACATCATCAGGTGACATCTTTCAAGTTTCATTTCCAGCTGGGAGTGCCCCCCAGGGCTGCATTATTCCCGGGCTGCGTGGGTCCGTCCCTGCAGCATGTATCCCTTTTATTTCATGTTGTTAGCTTACTTTGTTAGGGGCGCCCCTCGGGCTGCATCATCCCCAAGTCGCTCAGGCCTGACCCAGTGATGTCCGCCTTCCCAGCATCTATTTGAATGAATCCACTCCTTCGCGGCTAATGTGTTTGACCTAGTTGCCCGCTCAACTGACGCCAACTGACGGAGCTGCTCCCAAAACGGCACGGCGCTTGTGCATGGGTCCGTCCCTGCAACGCCGACAAACCTGAATGGCGGAGCTCTGGCCGAGGCAGCCCCGCATGGCGCCACCTCGTCAAGCCTTCAATGCCTCATCTCCCCTAGGAAGCAACCAACGGCTGACTGTCAATTGTCATGGCAACCCCTTGTTCTTTCTATGATGGGTCTACAGGATCTCCTAAAGGAGCTACATCAAACGAGGCCCTTGCGGTGTCTCCTTCACTCTCATCCGCGCGAACCGCTTGCACGTTAAAGGGGGGGTGCCTGAGCATCGCGACTCGGGGCTCCTACTAGCTCTCCAGCCCTCACCCTCTGGCCTTGTCCACGACATCGCGACCTGGCATACCAGCAACGGCTGAGACTCGCTCGAGGGCCGGGACCCGAGGACGTAGAGCAGAAAGGGGAGCAAGGGCGAGAGGGGAGGGACACGCGAGGGCCTCGCCGAGCAACCTCACGCCTGCCGATGCACGGACCCGGCGACACACCAGGGAGCGGTCCCTGGTCCTCGAGATAAGTCACCACCCAGAAGCACCAGCTACCGTGGCACCATCCCCGCACCTAATGCAATCCCGTGTTAGCGACGCCGCTCTCCTTTCTCACCGAACGACGACTGCTTGAGCACCAAAGGGGACCTCCTGAGCATCGCGACTCAGGGGCTCTTACCGGACCCTGGGTCACTCACCTCCTGGCCTTGACCACGGCATCGCAACCTGGCATATCAGCGACGGCTGAAGCCGCCTTGCGACTGGGACCTGTCGCCACAGAGCACCAAGCCCTCGTGAGGTTCGAAAGGGAGAACTGAGCTAAGACGGAATGAGAAACTCGCACAATTCTACAACAAGGGTTATATTAACGAACAGGATCACAGGCACCTTACAAGCCCCCACGGGACGTGTCTTTGATTCCTCGCAGGGAACACATCCTAAAAGGACGCTAACTAGACGCGCCCCTGCAAAAGACGCCATCATCAATAGTGGGCCGTCAAGCACCGGCGCCAACCCCATCCAGATCAGAGTCGGCGACGGCCTGACGAGCCCGCCCTGCTCCAGGAGCGGCGCCGGCTCAGGGGCTCGTAGCTGTCGTCGCTCGTCTCCGGGGTCGCGAAGAGCTCTCCGGAGTCGCTGGATCCTCCGCCGCCTCCGTCGCCTGAGGAGCCGCCAAGGGAGCGGTCTTCGGGCCTAGTCCTCGCCGTAGCAGGGTCCCGACCACCTCTCCCGGGGCAGCACTCCAGCCGGCGCCCGTTCGCATCGAAGACCTTGAAGAACATCACCGAAGCACCGCGTACTCCAAGTGGATCGCGAAGGCGCCTCTTGTCCTGAAAACCCGGGCTATTTCGCCCCAGCCTCGAGTCATGAAGACCTTGCCCGGGGCAACGACCTCGACCTCTACCTCGGTCGCGAGGGTGCTGCAGCCGGCGTGCTGTAGCCAAAGCTCCAGGAGTTCTCCCTGCAGGATGATGGAGGCGAAGAAGGGAGGAAGGCGAATCCAAGACTGAGGAGGCATGGCGGCGAGGAGCACGAATTCTCGGGAGGAGCCCTCGGTGTGGACCCCAGGGGGGACGACCCACACCTTCGTGACCCGTCGACGCCGACGGCGGCGCCGCCCGTGGCGATCAGCATCGACTCCTTCAGAGCCCTCGATGTGGGCGTACAAGGATAGCGGGAACCCCGGCGGTGGCTGCTCGCACCAGGGCCTCGACACCACCTGATGGGCGCCCTCGTCCCGGCGACAGAGGGCGAGCCCTTTCTTCGGCAGGAGCGGGTCTGGTTCCTCCCGGGGAGCCTTTCCCTTCTCTGCCGCCGAGAACCGGCGGATCGGAGACATCGCAGCAAGACGAAGCAAGGACCGGGAAGAAGGAGAAGCAAGAAGAGATGGACTAGAAGGGCGCGTGTCGTTCCGTACTTATGGCCGGCGAAGGCCAACCGTCGACCCCCATGATCGCAGGTAATCATGACCTGCTTTGCATGCAGGGACTTGTCCGATCCGTGCAGTTGCCGAGGCACCATGGGGAAGTGGAGACGCCCACGTCCAATCAACCGCCACGCGGCGCCCAAGGCCGCAGGCTGGTAGGGCCCGCGGCGCTTCGCTCTTGCCCTTTCACCTCCCTGCACGGCCAAGTCCGGGCGTGCCTTGGGCCCGGGGGCTACTGTCGGCGTTCTGGGAATGGGGGTCCCCAGACATGCCTACCTGCGGCCTGCGGCATGGCTCAAAGGGGGGCCCAGCACGGCCCATCTTCATCAACACAGACCCAAGACCCTCGCGAGGGGCCAAGCCTCGCGGGGCGGACGACACGGAGCTTCCTCAGGCACGGCCTCATCAGGCTGGCTCGCGAGGAGGCGGAGAGATCAAGGCGGGGTACCTCACGAGGTTCCTGAGAGGCAAGCCATGACGACCAAGGGCGCCAGGCGGGCGCCAGCCCGCGCAGTTTCCTCCTTTCCTCTTTGGTGCAAAGGGAGCAAGCGCAGGCGAGAGCATCAAGCAAAGGCACCCGTTTCGATGCAATGAGACCAAGACCTGCCCAACGGCAGGGAGGAAGTCATTGTGGAGCCCAAGCTAGCGTCACCACCCGAGCCTTTGGCAGGCGAGGACCAACTTTAGTCAGGATAAGTGTACCAGATGTTCCCCTTCAAAATGGCCAATTGTTGGCGCCCTTCCTGCTCAATATTTGGGAAGAGGCCCAGGGCATGTGCCTATAAATAGGACTAGCCACCCCCAGGGTAGAGAGGATTGGCCAATCCAGAAACAAGCTGGGATCGGATCGAGTAGCATCACGTAGAGAGAGAGAGAGAGAAGGGTGACTGAACTCCTCCTAGCAGTTCATCCCCTAGCCAAGAACAGACCCTCGCGAGGCTGTTCTTCCTTGTATTGCTCATCATCATCAGCCCAAGAGGCAATCCACCGCACCACAAACTAGAGTAGGGTATTACACCACAATGGTGGCCCGAACTAGTATAAACCCTGTGTCTCTTGTGCTGTTCTTTCCATAGCTTAGATCTTAGCGAGGCGGTGTGGTGCAGGTAGGTAGAAGGAGAAATCTCCGCGCGCACCCCAGTGTTCGAACCTCTAGGGTCTGCCGGAACCCGAAATCCGACAGTGTTGTAAGCATAGTGGGATGCTTCCATGAACTTGGCCTGGGCTGGTCGTCCAAGAATCCCAATGTACGGCAAGGGGAGATCAAACACATCAAACACAATCTTCTTAGTTGATAGTTCAGTTCTCCCCAAACATCACCGACAATGTAATCGTTCCCTTGGGATGACTCCTGCCGGGATTAACTCCTTGAAATGTGCCAGTGACCTCTAGCTCTTCTTCTCCTATCTGAAGCTTGCTGATAACTGCTGGGGAAATTAGATTCATCCTGGCCCTGCCGTCCACTAGAATCTTTGTAACCTTGAGATTCCAAATTGTTGGGGAGACCAACAACAGCAAACACCCTACTGCAGTGGTGCGATCAGGGTGATCCTCTTCGTCAAAGATGATGGGTGTGCAGGACCATTTGAGCAGTTTCCGGGCCTCTGGCGCTGGTTCCACAGCATTGACCTCTCGTGCCCATTGCTTGAGTTGGCGATGAGAGGTGTGAAAAGATGCACCCCCATCAATGCATAGGGCGCTAATGGCCTTCTAAAATTCATGCTCACCAGTTTCCTCTTCATCCCCTCCATCACTGGCATCATCACAAGTTTCCTTCTCTTGGCCCCTGGCGGGCTTTCCTTGGTTCCAAAAGGATCTAGCAGGGCGATTTGCTTCACCACCCCGACCCTTACCGCAAGCAGCATTATGACCTTTCTCCTTATCACGCTTATCATACTCTGCCCTCTGCTTCTTGACGAGCCGCTCAACCTGATAACGCTCCTGAAGGTTATGGCCTTTGGTCCGATGGATCTTGCAGTACGGCCCGTCGCCTTTCCCAACTTTTTCAGCGGCAACGGCTTCCCGGCAGGCAGCGCATGCAGTAGCTTCCTTGCCGAGGGCCTCAACCTTGGCCTTCTTGACGATACTAGGCATGCCCGATCCTTCCACAATCATTACTGCCTTATCCCTTAGATTCTTATTGCACTTCTTGCCCTTCTTCTGACTAGTTGATTCATCCTCATGTTCTGAATCAACATTAATGCAATCTTATTCTCCGGGCAACTTCCTTCCTTCTTCCATTCGGGCACATTTATCCACCAGCGTATATAGTTCTTTCACAGTCTTGGGCAACCACACGTTCATTTTGGAACGTATGCGGCGGTTGCACACATTGGAATATTTCTATGAACTTACTGAATCTATGCAAATACTTACGGAAGGTTTCTCCTTCCTTCTGCTGGAGAAGCTACAGGTCGCTGGGCCTGTCGGGCTATTGGTGGCCACTGGTGAAGGCACCGATGAACTCGTGGCACGGGTCTGCCCATGATGAAATGGAGTTCTCTGGCAGGTGCATCAGCCAAGACCTCACATTGGACTTGAGGGCCAAAGGGAAGTAGTTGGCGAACACGTTCACATCTCTTTCCCTGGCAGCCTGAACATCGATTTTGTAGATGCTCAGAAACTCCTCCGGTTTAGCCTCCTGTCATACTTCTTAGGTATCTCAGACTTGAACGTGCGAACGGACAGCCAACAGACTTGAGGCAGCTCTCGTGTAAAGGTAGGGAAGCTGAACTCGAAAGGTAGGCACCCACCAACACCGAGCGCAGGCTCATCGGGGTTGTGCGGCGGTGATGCTCGAAGATCAGTGGCTCCATTGAGCGCAGCGGTCTGGTTGGCTCGTCCGGGAGGAGTCGCATGCGCCGCGGTCACTCCCGTGGTGGGGGCGGCCGGACGGTGATGGCACGTCCTGGACCGAGCATCGTTGCTGCGGCTGTGCTCGTCGGTGAGAGGAGGGGGCGCAGACGGAGTGACCCGCTTGCCCGCACCTTGTAGAGCATGATCGTCGAGACGTTACTGATGCTATTCTATTCCGATAGCTCCAGCCCCCGTGTTGGTCGCGGGAGAGGTGGTAATGGCGGCACCTGCTCCAACCACGTCGACAGCAACGTCCACGTCGTCGCGCGCCCCCGCACCCCCCGCGGTGTTAGAGGCCGCGGGTGGAGGAGCCTTCGAGGTGGATGGATGGGCTGAGGCACCAGATTTCTTCTTGGGCGCCATGGTCGATGGCGATGTTGATGTCTACTACACAACCTTCTTCTTGTAGACATTGTTGGGCCTCCAAGTGCAGAGGTTTGTAGTACAATAGCAAATTTCCCTCGAGTGGATGACCTAAGGTTTATCAATACGTAGGAGGCATAGGATGAAGATGGTCTTTCTCGAGCAACCCTGCAACCAAATAACAAAGAGTCTCTTGTGTCCCCAACACACCCAATACAATGGTAAATTGTATAGGTGCACTAGTTCGGCGAAGAGATGGTGATACAAGTGGTATATGGATGGTAGATAAAGGTATTTGTAATCTGAAAATATAAAAACAGCAAGGTAACTAATGATAAAAGTGCGCACAAATGGCATTGCAATGCTATGAAACAAGGCCTAGGGTTCATACTTTCACTAGTGCAAGTTCTCTCAACAATAATAACATAATTGGATCACATAACTATCCCTCAACATGCCACAAAGAGTCACTCCAAAGTCACTAATAGCGGAGAACAAACCAAGAGATTATGGTAGGGTACGAAACCACCTCAAAGTTATTCTTTCCAATCAATCCGTTGGGCTATTCCTATAAGTGTCACAAACAGCCCTAGAGTCCGTACTAGAATAACACCTTAAGACACTAATCAGCCAAAACCCTAATGTCACCTAGATACAACAATGTCACCTCAAGTATCCGTGGGTATGATTATACGATATGCATCACACAATCTCAGATTCATCTATTCAACCAACACATAGAACCTCAAAGACTGCCCCAAAGTTTCTACCGGAGAATCACGACGAAAATGTGTGCCAGCCCCTATGCATAAGTTCATGGGCGGAACCCGCAAGTTGGTCACCAAAACATACATCAAGTGAATCACGTGATATCCCATTGTCACCCCAGATACGCATGGCAAGACATACATCAAGTGTTCTCAAATCTTTAAAGACTCAATCTAATAAGATAACTTCAAAGGGGAAACTCAATCCATTACAAGAGAGTAGAGGGGGAGGAGAAACATAAGATCCAACTATAATAGCAAAGCTCGCGATACATCAAGATCGTGCCAAATCAAGAACACGAGAGAGAGAGAGATCAAACACATAGCTACTGGTACATACCCTCAGCCCCGAGGGAGAACTACTCCCTCCTCGTCATGGAGAGCACCGGGATGATGAAGATGGCCACCGGAGAGGGATTCCCCCCTCCAGCAGGGTGCCGGAACGGGTCTAGATTGGTTTTCGGTGGCTACGGAGGCTTCTGGCGGCGGAACTCCCGATCTATTCTGATCCCCGATCGTTTTAGGCTTCTGGTGGCTTCCTCGTTGATCCCCTGACGTGCACTCCAAGGCTCCTGTATTGTTTTCCTTCCAAAAATATGTTCCGTGAAGTCTCAGGTCAATTGGACTCTGTTTGATATTCCTTTTCTTCGATACTCTAAAACAAGGAAAAACAGAAACTGGCACTAGGCTCTGGGTTAATAGGTTAGTCCCAAAAATAATATAGAAGTGCATAATAAAGCCCATAAACATCCAAAACAGATAATATAATAGCATGGAACAATAAAAAATTATAGATACGTTGGAGACTTATCAGCTGTCGAGGATGAAGATGGTGATGAAGATGACACGCTACGTACGCCCTCAGGTTCACGCAAGCGCTCCCCACTACCTGGCGCGCCAAAGATGTCACGGGATATCTGTGGCCACCTATGGGACCGGGTGGCCCCTTGCTGGTTCGGCAGGGGGACGTCGCGTTGCACAAAGAGCAGACCAGCGTACGATTGTGCGGCAGAGATCACACAAGCAATTTACCCAGGTTCGGGCCGCCGCGAGGCGTAAGACCCTACTACTGCTTTGGTGGATTGATGGTGGAATGGGATAGTGATGCGTAGTACACTTGCCCGGCAGGTTTTTCCTTAGGGCCGCAGCGACTACACGCGTATGGTGGCTTGGGTTCATCAACTTTCCAACCCTTCCTGCGAGTTCCATTGTCTTCCTTTTATAGATAAAGGGGTCACCACAATGGTAAAGTAGTCATTATCCACTGATATGATAGCGAATAGTGCTATCATACCTAACTCTGCAGGCTGACATGGTGCATTAAATGCGCCGCTTGGTGTCACATCATTGGTCGCCCGACAAGGCTTGGCGGGCAATCTTGCCAGCTCTGCACCTATTCCCTTGACACGTCGCAGGACGGGTGTAATCTGTAGGCTTCTTCTGTAGGAAATGGCTTCCATGTGGCGAACGGCTGCCACTTAATCATCTTGCGGCTTTACACCGCACTGATTGATGACGTGGGTCGCGCTTGAGTGGTTGGTGGGGTGGTTCTGCCCCCGCGAGCGCCGATAGACCTTCCGGGGGTGCCTTGGTTTCCTAGTTCTAGTGATGCCCTTGCCCCTTGCGGGGCTCCCCTGCCCGGCAAGGGAGGCCCTTCTCTTGTTGATACCTTGTTCTTCTGGCTCGGTCCTGGTCTCTCTAGACTACGTGTCGGTTCTTAAAATCTCTTGGTCCTTCAATCACTGACTTGGATTGCTGCTTTAATCTTGATCTCGTGCCTATGCACAGTCTGGGCAACAGACGTAGGGTTTGTTTCACCGACACCCGGCGGCGTGGCGGCTGGTCATAGCCACCGTGATGGTGCTCTCACTTGAGAAGGAGCCACCATCGCTGGACGAACTGCGGCCGTCGCCAAGGGCGAGCTCGCCCTCAGCGTCGTCACGCCGTCGTCAAGGCCAAGCTCGTCATCGCTGTCGTTGTCTTCGAGACAGCACCCTGTGTGACGGCCATCTTCCCCAAACACCCTCACGAAGAGGGACGCGATGTCGTCGTACTTGAAGTGGAGGGTACACCTCCCACTCAGGCCGCGCGCGCGGGCGAAGGTATGCAGCCATGGGTCCGGGCCATGCTGCCCGCAGCGGAAATCGCGACCGCAGCCCATGAGTCCTTGGTGTAGCAGCCATCGGCTTGCAGCGAGAGGCCGTCAAGACCCATGGCCGGCAGCTCACCGACGAAGGAGCACGGAAGCTGGAGCCAGGTGCCGGCCGGCCTCTCCGACCACACTATGAACTCCGGAAGCACCTCCGCCGAATCAAAGCGCGGCCGGGGAGGTCGGGCGACCATGGCATGCCTCCCCTCCTTGCAAGGGCTGCCTCGCCCCCGGCGGCACCCACCATGAGAATAACTGTTGCCACGACTGGCCGAGGCGCGCTGACACCCCCAAGGAGCCATCGCAGGGGTCACGGCATGTTTGCGGGGGCGGCCTCGCCCCCTCTTAGGTGGCGGTGAGCCCGGTCCCTCCTTGGGGGCCTTCCCTTTCTCAGCAACGGAGAACTTCCTCGTCGGCGCCACGGGTGCCACGGCAAGTCTGCCAGATGAAGAGACCAGGAGGAAGAAGAAGAAGAAGAAGAAGCAGACTGTGAGAAGACAAAGACGAGCAAGGGGTCTCCGCCCCTCCCCTCATTTATAGCCAAGAGGAGGCCAACCGCCGGCCTCCACGATCGCACGTAATGATGGTTTTTCTATGCATGCAGTAGAGTCTCATCAAGTTGAACGGTTGCCAAGGCAGCATGGGGAAGCGGAGGCGCCCACGTCCCATTAATCTCTACTCGTCGTCCAAGGCCGCAGGCGGTTGGGCCCGTGGCACTCCGCCCTTGCCCTTTGGCTTTGCCTCAAAATCAAGTACGAGCGCGCCTTGGGCCCGGAGGCTAGTGTCATCGACCTGGGAACGGGGGTACCAAGACTTGCCTGCCTGCGACCCATGACATGTCTCCATCAATGGCCTGGTACGGCCCAGCCTCAGCAACAACGATCCAAGACCCTCGCGAGGGGCCAAGCCTCGTGACGAGGATGACACCAAGACGTCACTGGGGGCGGCCTAACCAGGCTGGCTCCCGAGGAGCGGAGATATCAAGGCGAGGTGCACCTCGCGAGGTTCATGTGACGTGAGCCATAACGACCAAGGCTAGGCGGGCGCGGTGTACCAGTTGCCCCTTTGGTGCCAAAGAGGGAAAGCGCAGGCGTGGAGTCCCAAGGAATCAAGCAAAGGTTTCCATGTCGGTGCAATAAGACCAAGACCGCCAGGAAGACATGACGGAGGTCATCGCGGAGCACACCACAGCGTCACCACCAGAGCCTTTTGCAGGTAACACTACTTTTGTCAGGATAGCTTGTACTAGTTGTCTCCCTTCAAATTTAGCTGTTGTGGAATCCCTTCCCGCCTACATTTGGGAAGAGGACCAAGGACACTATGAATAGGACCTAGCCACCACCATAGACGGGGATCGGATCCATTCCTCCCTGACCACCTTACTAGCTCATCGAGCTCAAGAACACCTCACCTCCTAAGGCTGTTCGTCGACTGTACTAGTTCATCCTCAGCCCCTCGAGGCAATCCACCACAAAGATGGAGTAGGGTATTACACCGCAAGGTGGCCTGAACCAGGATAAATCACTGTGTCTCTTGTCCCTTGGGTTTGTCGAGCTAGGCCATGGAATCATTGAGCAGGCAGACCGAGAGGGGAGAGTTCTTCGCATGCACCCTAGTGGTCGAACCTCTCAAGGGTCTACAGAACCCCGAATCCGACAAAATTGGCTATTCAAACATCACACAACACCTCTTTGGGCCACATGCATGCAGGCGGTGGTCATCCTAGGACAGTCACATGTGACGCTTCCATCTGTGGGCCCATAAGGCCACCGTTGATGCATGCTTCACTTTGACCTACATCAGGAGAGGTTAATTAATTTCACCATCAAGGAGGATTCTTTTTGGGTAGTATTACGGTAGGAGCATATAGTATGTGTCAAAGAGGAGGAAGGGGACCATCATATGTAGTACGCTTCATGAACCTCGCTCTGTGTGGGGGCTTTACGGTTTTTGAGGCATGTGCCACATCAAAGTTATGCATTTTGGGTACTCAACATATGTTTGGCCCACATGCAAAGCGATGGCGGTTGTCCTCTCGCACCCACTTAAGCGGTTATCAGCGATATCGATGCTTTTCATCTGTGGGCCCGCTTGGTCCATCACTACTTTGCCTAAGAACGAGAGAGGTTAATTTGACTTAGGAGGGGATTATTTTTTTGTTTGTAATACGGTAGATATATAGGTCATGCTCTGTGATGACATGATACAGTTTGAGCACACACATGCATGTGTACGCATGAATCCCTCCCATCAAGTCGAAGTTGCTAGTACAATGACACGTCAAGAACCGATCTCGCTCTGTGTGGGGACTGTACGATTTTTGACGCACGCGCCACATCAATGTTGTGAAATGGTATTCAAACATGCATGCACGCATCACCTCCATACATATGGATGTAGCGATTTTCTTCAAATAGTACACTCCCTCGCGTGGTTATCGGTGACAAGCCTATATATTCGTGGGCCCGCGTGGACATCCATGATCGCCATGACCGACAACACGATAGGTTACCACGGCAGATTCTTCCTTTGGTTCGTGTTATCGTAGAATAGGTTATGGTGAGACTTAGACCTAATTAAGTTTGAGCACTTATTATGCACGCATGCATGCATGAATCCCCGTCATCGGCTTGAAGTGTGGTGTGACATACATATGCATCGTCAACCTAACCATCACTCAGTGTCGGGATTTTAGGTTCGAAAGCACGGTGCCACATCAAAGTTGTTCCATTGTGTATTCAAAACACACCTCTCCATACATATGTTTAGGATGCATGCATGCAATGGTTGTCTTCGGGGACTAGCTACTTGCGTGATTATTGGCGGGCTAGCCAATCACCGGGGTCGCATGGACGTCCGTCACTTTGACCAACAACAAGAGAGAGGTTGTACGACCAAGGTGGATTATTCTTGGTCCGTTATACGATTCATCTTGGTAAGGTGCCTCTCTGGCCTTCCGATAGAAAGTGGGTGTGTGTGGGGGGAAGCTACTTCCCACTTTTCTAGGTGAACCTCGGTTGGGGGGCATGCATTCATAGCTTAAGATTCCCTTCCTGCCGACACGGGGGGAGGGGGGCAAGCAATACCATGCGCTTTGCAAGATAGGTGCCACATCGAAGTTGCATTTGGTATTTGAACATCAAACCACCCTTTTCGTACATATATTTGGTCCACATGCCAGTGTGTTCGTGTTCTGACCCTCTCCTGCATCATTTTTCGCCAAATTTATGAACATTAGACAAGTCGGATGACGCAATAGACATGGTTCACTCACACTTTCCGTGTGCCACGCCGGTGCCCCTGTCACGCACATCTGCACATTACATTGGGCTCCACAAGGCTTCCCCTCTCAAAAATATCTACCTGCCTGCAGCTTTTTCTATTTGATAACACATGGTTATTATGTTTCAACCTTGCATGATGTTTCTTGTTCCCAATCCCGCCCGGATCCCTCGAAAATATCTGCCCGCCATTTTTAGTAGATGCGTCTATTTCATAACACACGATTGTTATCTCTGGACCATGTGTGATGCACCATCATCCAAATTTTCAATAGCCCTGGCATTTCACTCCCGCGTTTGACTCCCGCATTGTAAAATATTCAGTAGACGCATCATTTCCTCAAACACACCCCGCCCTCCCCCTCGACACACACAGACACACCAAAACCTCCTCGGGCGCTCGCTCACACACACACACACCCTCCCTCGCTCGAAACCCTAGCAAGGTCGCCACCGCCGCCCCAAGGCCTCCGTTGTCAACGTATGCCGGTTTGACCGTGCAGCTTACCACCGATATCCATACCAAGACGCCCTGTGTTTCTTAGATGACGCCCTATGTTTCTTAGATGACGCCTGCCAAATGCCCCCTTTCCCATAGATCCCCATCCACATCCCCATGCCCCACTCCAGAGCATCGCAGCCTATGCCCGGCCATGCTTCTGGTGGGGCTCGTGGAGCGACTAGCCCAAAAGAGGTGTATTCCCGACATCGGCGGTGAAGCTGACTACCATTACTGGCCGTAGGCACTCAATCAGTGGGCTAGAGTATGCGGGTATGTCACGGACGCCGGCTACAACATCAAGGTCGTCGACAGCGATGGCCTGAGGCAGGCTATGTGGCTCACCCCTAATCCCTCGGGTTCAACCGTTGTCGATGTCATACATGGCACCGCCGCTGATCTCCTCTGGCTTGCTATCAAGAATTTGCCATCCTACATCGCCATCGAGCCCCTTTTGTCATTTCTGAAGGACATGTTCTACGATGCTGGCTTGGGATCAATAGCTTCCAAGTAAGACCTCATCGACGGTGACCTCAAGGAGGGCACCCTCTCCAGCTCTTCCAAGGGGAAAGAGCCCATCTGCTCTTCCAAGGGTAAAGAGCCCATCTGCGACATCAGGGAGGGAACCCAACAGGCATGCTCTATCTAGGGGAAGGAGCCCATCTGCGATAACATGGAGTGCATCCAGGGTCCATGCTCTTCCCGCGGGAACGAGCCCATCTGTGACAAGTGAGGAAACCCGTGATTTATTTTGCCATGCCTCTTCACAGGGGGGAACCCATGATTTGTTTTGTTGAGTCCCTTTTGTAGTATAGTGAGAATATGTGTGGTTTTAATTGCTATATTTGGTTGTTTGCAGTATGCCTTGTTTATTTCAGTTGCTCACAATGTGATGCTCTATATGTGCAATTATTTACTATTCAGTACATTTCATCAATCCAGTTTTAAACATACCGATAGGAATGCATATATTTGCTTGCTGTTAAGCCTGTTATAGCTAGCATATGCCTCTTTTAAAGTTTTTTGATTGTTCGGTTCTTTGTAGTTAGCATATGTCCAGTTTCAAATGCTATCTTTGGTTGTTCGTAGTATGCCTTGTTTATTCTAGTTATTCACAACATGATGTTCTATAGGTGCAAGTATGAACTGTGCAGTTCAATTTCATCAATACCAGTTTCAACAATACCACTATGAACGACTACATTTTGTTCCTGCATCTTGTAGTTAACACGCCTTTACATTTTTATTTAACAATTACCAGTGTACTTAGACCGACACAATACCAGTTGGAATGAGTATGTTTGCTTGTTGTTAAATGTTAGGCCTATTGTAGTTAACACACCTTTCCACTTGTTTTTCTTTACTAGCATGCTTAAGTCTTCACTTATGCTATCTTTTGGAGCTTATTTTGTGTGCCATGGATAAATTTGGTTAATGTTTAGCCTATTGTGCTTAATATGCCTCTCGATGTACCTACACAGGGAATTTTTGGGAATGACTGTTGTTTTCCATCGAGGTTAGTTTCATCCCATGGCTTATACATACTCACTATTCAAGATATCGGTAGATGGTACCATATAGGCTGGGGGCTGATAAAGGATTAATCGGTGAACCAAATTTTGAACTGAATATATCTGTAACCCATTTATCGTTAGGCTAACTAGGGACATATGTAATATATCTGAGGATACATAGCAACATGCACTGTACTTAATGTCTAAATGTGCAATCCTAGGCTACATAGCAACATGCACTGTACTTAATGTCTAAATGTGCAATCCTAGGCTACATAGCAACAAGGAAGAGTGTTACCTTAATGTTCTGATGATGTATAGATATACATAGAAGAGCAGCAGCAGCAACAACAACAACAACAACAACAACAACATCAACAACAACAATACAACCATGTTTGGATACTCAACTTAGCTAGAGGTTAGAGTTAGTTTCTAGCTCATGACTAACCCTGAACTAACTCCATCACAAGAGGTGTTTGGATGATAGGGTAAGATTGACAATAAATGCACTAGGTGAACTAGCTCCAATTAGCACCTCCTGGGTTGGATAGTTTTTTGGGTGTGTTAGATGCAACTAGCTCAAACTATCCCTCATGTTTGGATATACTTTAGGGCTATTTGAGCCCGAACTAGCTCAAATTAACTCTAACACATGGATACAGCAACAGTTAATCAGCTGATAATTTGTAATAATGCAATAAACTCCTTCCGGCCCATAATATAAGATGTTAATTCATCTAATATGTGAGTATACTAGATGTTACAAGATATTATAAAAGAGTGGTGTACTACATCATTGTGTAATTGATGTTTAGCTTCTAATATTAACTTGGTGCTTTTAGGTACATATGTCATTGGTAAACATCTGCGCTTCCACCGTTTCTGCGTATGGGGCAATGAGATATCGATGAAGCAACATCAAGTCGGGAAGTTGATAAAGATTGTTAGTCAAAATGGTTCAAAAGATGGAAATTAAACTATTTGTTTACACTTTATCCAAGACAATAGTGAACTGCAGGATGGCAAGTAGGAACTCTGCAGCCTTCTTTTTACTGCCCATAATGAGTTGCGCTAGATGACAATGTCTGAATGTTTTTCCTTTACAGTGGTTACCAAAGGAGTTTACTCAAGATTACCTCTCAAATTACATGATTGGTGGGCATGAAAAGGTTAAAGTATTTCTACCAGAACACGGTGAGTGCTCGACCAGCACAAGGGGTTGGACTAGAGTCGTGCGTGCCTTCTGCATGGAGGAGGGCACAATACGGGGATTCCGCTTCTCCTTGTTTAGCAACCACAATGTATTTCGCCTCTTTCTTTACCGTCTTGAATAGTACAAGTATACAACTGTGGTTCATCATTCTTTATTTGGTTCTTATGTAATTCTTGAACATATGTACCTATGAATCGAATAATGCATTGGTTTTTTGAACCTGATGGATATGAATAAAGCTATAGCATACATTCAAATTCAAATTCAAATCCAGTGCAATTTGAAATAGCAGAAATTAAATTACAGTGAAATTACGCTCTCCAGGTCGTTACGCACACATGGTTGGTAAAACACAAATGTTTGCGATATACACCATAATTTGACACAGTTCACAGAGAGGAAACATGTGCAAGCATGCATACAGTTGTGTTTTGCAAAGCACGTGCGATGTCACACCATATCACAAATGGTGCGGGAAAACTAAACGTTTGTGATAGTTGCCTTATTCTACACGATTCTCAACCATGAACTATTTCTTATGAAGTATGCATCATAAACATTGCACCACAAAATAGCATGTGCGATAGTTATCGTGTACGACAATGTTACGACGGTCCGACCTTTTGTAAGCTTGTCTGACACTCGTACAATGATTAGCTAATCTTCTTAATTAGTTATCACATACGGTTTGGGAAAAGCGAATGTGTGTGATTGTCTGCTTATCATACACATTCTATAATAGTGAACTGTTTGTGATGTGCCGCGCATCGTAAACATAGCACCAGAGAATACCGACTGCGATGGCAATGCGAGCACAAATGAGTAGCGAGTATTGTATATGCATCAAGGCTCCCTATCCCCGATGGTTTCTGGGTCGTGTGGGAAGGACCCCCTATCGCCCACAATCACTTGGCGACTGCTCCAAATGCCGTCGCAGAAAAGGGTTAAAACCGTTTGTATAGCACCTCATTGTACCAGTGCACACCCGCGCTGGTACAGGTGGAGCTCATTTTTGTACGAAATGGCAGCCCACGTGCTAATTTGAACGCGTGTAGCGGTTGTTTATCTACAGAGGTCGTGTACCATGTGTGCACGAAACAAAGTTCGAATTGATGCGTTGGCACATTATTTTTAAATAAAGTTATATCGCTCAATGGCACGTACATAGAATATAAAACGGTTTTATGGAGAAAAAGGTAGTCCGCTCCACTATATACAATGGAGCCTGCCTACCAGGGTTTGTCTCTCTTCAAAGTATCTCCCACAAGACGGTGATGTCCTCTCTCTCTCTCACCGTTGGTCACTGATCCGGCCGCATCCGGTCCGCCGGTGGAAAGGGAGGATGTGCATCGTTTCTTCGTTCGACGGTGCCGAGGTAGCATGTCCCGATCTGCGGTACCCGGTGTTCTCTCTGACCAAGCTCTGACGCGGTAGGGCCAACACCACTTGCTCGTTGCCGCAGTATGGGCAGATCCCCGCCCGCCTCGGACCTCCTAGTTACATCCCGTCGACACCCAGGTATCCCCTCCGGCCTTGCTCCACTGCCCATCTTCCCACGTCGCTGCATGTGGAAAATATTGCATGTGGATCTTCCCTAGTTCTTTGCCCAAAACGTAGCTCATCCGGCGTACTTTGCACATTGCAATGTCGTCCTCACACCGTTTTAGATAAACACAACTGTGCTGTTATCTTCCCTTAGGATAAGGAATATGCTTCTTTTTGGTCGTCGTATGTGTCATCAACTATTATTAGCGAGTAATTATTTCCTTTCCACCTCTTTTTTGCAAACAGGGCTATCCATTTCACCTCGTTGCTATTGAGACGTTTTGGTGAACTGCACAAATCACTTTTTTCTTAAGAGTGTTCTGTGCAGTTCTACTAAAATGTCACACGGGCAACGCCTCTACGTTTCAGTGCGACTGAACAAAGGGAGATTGGTTTTGATCTATCATCCTCCTCCAACTCCGAGCCTAGTATTCTCCAACTATTTGCTTAATCTTCTCCAACTAGTTAGTCTTAAGAGAGACTGCAAAGGTGACCGGCTTCTATTTGTGTGTTTATTGTTTCATCAACAGTCCTCTATTATTGTAATCACACTTAATATCTTTGGAATAGGGACGCTCAGCTCTGTTTTAGTGGAACTACACAAAATGATCGGAATGTTGCATGCTCCTGACAGCTACTTTTTTCCCAACATGGCTTGTTGATTTAGACAGAGCTCGGGTGAAATTGCCGCCAATGAAAGCATGGATCAATTCAAATTTAACACCTTCTCATTACTTTGTCTTAGGTTGTGATGTAAATATTAGCTCTGATCAGCTAATCATTGAGATGCATTAGCAAGGAAGTTAGTTTTTAATTTTTTTGAAAGAGCATGGATGGCAAGACACACGAAACAAAAACTCAAAGCTCAAAGCATTGTACAATTTCATGTCGCTAGAAATTATTTGTATAGTATGTCAATTATGTAAACAAATGCTGGAAGCTTGGTAGCATTGCCAGAAGCCTCTTTAGCATCCGGGTCCATGTGCCACGCACCAAATTATACTCCCTCTGTTCCTAAATATTTGTCTTTTTCGAAATTTTAAATGGACTACTCCCTCCGTCTAGGTGTGTAAGTCATCTTTAGAAAACCAAATAATCCCATAACACTAAGGCACGGTACATTAACTCCCTCCTCGTTTCTTGTTTCGTGACATATCAATCAATAAGAGATGTGGGTCATGCATGCTTTAAAATGGCTTGAGACTTTCAAACATGACATGCAGTGGTTAATTCATTGCATGCAATGCTATTAACTAGCAAAAAACATTAAGTTCTCTCATTTTCCCCTCTGCCTTGGTCGCGATGCACAACCTAAGATGACTTCTACACCTAGCCGGAAGGAGTACCACATACAGATGTATATAGACATATTTAAAGTGTAGATTCACTCATTTTGCTTCGTATGTAGTCACTCATTGAAATCTCTAGAAAGACAAATATTTATGAACGGAGGGAGTAGTACACAACCGCATGGGAGACTTAGCCCGGTCCTTGCGCCGCACTAATAGTGAGTAATGAGCAGTCAAATCATAAGCCCCACCTTTCCCACTGTAAGTTGCTCAGAAGAAGCAACCATCAATACGCTCTTCTTTGAATCCGCTCGTACTTCTCCCTTCATCACTGTTTATAGAGTGCGCTTCAAAAATCTATAGGACCAAGGCGACTAGCGATTGGCCTAAAAAATAGCATTGGTAGTTATAGCATGGCGTCTATTACTAGAGGAAATAATGCGTACACACATGCATGCAGTGCTTCCACCCCAAGTACACACATGCATGCACTTACTCCACTCTGCATACATACCTACATCGAGAGAAAATTGTGGACTTGATTGCGGTTACCACGCCCTAATTAATTAAGCATTAAACCAAACGCATCTAAAATCTCTCTGGTGGTGGAAATGCATGGAGAGAAATGCATGGGAATGAAGCGTGCCCTATAGACTATGACGGAGGGAGTAGTATGAAGGTGCAAAACCAAGCACACGTATGGCCAGTCGGTCAACTCACTTCCTCTTGGTATATCACTGACATGTGGGATCGGAGTGTGACCAAACTGATCTCAATTGACGGAAAACTGACCAACCCGCCGTTCCTTGAGAGAGACGAGGAGTGAGAACACACAGACGGGCTCTGATGGAGGCCAAGATATATTCGAGCATGGTTGATCGATATCATCATTACATGTTTGATTTTTTAATACTAGTACTATTGGGCTGCCATTTTCCGCACTTCTCCCGGATTAATGTGTACTTTGTGAGAGCTTAAAACAAAATAAGAGTGCAGACGCTCCACCATGCGGTTCCTAGTAACTGTATACTAGTAGTAATACTACTCATACTACTAAACCTCGTACTACGCACCACCATGCTTGGGGTAGACGGAAAGGGCGCAAGCAAGCTTCACCTGGTCCTGTATGCTTCTCCTCGTTCTGCGAGTTGACGGGACACACCAGAAAGTAGTGCTAGTCCATACTCCCTCCTTTCCGGTTAATATGGCTTAATCTTGTTTGCGGGTAAATGAGAGAGCTTTATTCATATATAAGTATTCTCAGGACGATCAGCCAAGAGACTGGTCACTAGGAAGCAAGGTTCCCCGCAAAAATGAAGAAGGAAGCGGGGTGTTTCATCAAGCCAGCTCTCGGTCACATTCAAAGTGCAGCAAGCACGGTTCGCACAAAGATGCGCCGCAAGGTTTGCTGACCTGTTTACATGTTGAATGACGAAAAAAGAGACAATATTACCGAGCACTCCTATTTCTAACAAGATAGGAGCCATAATTAAGTGAGATTGTGGCAAGTGTTCCATGAAATCAACTTCCATTATCACATGCGAGAACCCTCGAAGAGAACCAAATGTGTTGAAGATTGCTTTACCATAGATTAAAATAAAATAAGAGTGCAGATGCTCCACCATGCGGTTCCTAGTAGTACATACCTGTATAGTACTACTAGTACTACGTAATACTAGTACTTGGAGTAGTAAACTTTGTGCTTGGCTGTTCGCCTCTTCGGGAAGTCGAACAATAATGGTACTAGTACAGTGTATGCTTCTTGCAATCTGACACTGAATTAACTGTTGCACGTCTACCACGTGACCGAGGGAGAGCTTTCATTAGTCAAAAGTTTCTCTTTGTCCTGCGAGCCACCGCGTGCAAGCCTCTCCTCGTTCGGCAAGTTGACGGGACACAACAAAGTAATGCTAGTCCATACTGCCTCCTTTCTGGTTAATATGCCTTAATTTGAAATGAGATAAATACACTGTCTGTCACTCTATATTTGTAAAAATACGGTCAATGGACTTTGTCGTGGGAAACCACGACCACCTATGGGACCAAGGCCCCCTTGCTGGTTCGGCAGGGGGGATGTCACGTCGCACAAAGAGCAGAAGAGCATGGGGCAGCATGGCAGAAATCGCACGAGCAATTTCCCCAGGTTCGGGCCGCCGCGAGGCGTAAAACCCTAAACTTGCTTTGGTAGATTGATGGTGGAAGAATGCTAGTGGAGCATAGTACACTTGCCCGATAGGGTTGTCTTAGGGAGACAGTGGCTACGCATGTATGAATGTGTGGGTATCCAACCTTCCCACCCCTTGTTACGATTGCCATGGGCCTCCTTTTATAGGTTAAGGGGTCACCACAATGGCAAAGTAGTCATTATACACTGATAAGATAGCAAACAGTGCTATCATACCTAACCCTGTAGGCTGATGGGGTGCATTAAATGCGCCATTTATTGTCACATCGTCGCTTGCCTGGCAAGCCTTGCTGGGCTGTTTTGCCTGCTTCACACCTCCTCGCTTGACATGTCGTAGGATGGGTGTCGTTCGTAGGCATTTCCCATAGAAATAGGCTGCCATGTGGCGAGTGGCTGCCACTTAGTCACTTTGCAGCTTGACAGGGTTGTGGTCGAGCAGTTGGGCAAGGTGGTTTTTCCTCCGCGGGTCCCGGCAGGCCCTGCCGGGACGTCTTGGACGTTTTTCTTCCGAGGGCGAGCCCGCCCTCCCCGAGCTAGCCTGCCTGGTAAGGGAGGCTTTTCTCCTGGTGGTATCTTGCCTCTCTAGCTTGATCTTGGTCCTCTCGATCTGCATGTTGGTCCTTCGAAGATCTTGATCTCTCATACTCTGGCATGGCCTTGGCTTGTCCATCCACGAGTCGGGGGGAAATATATACCCCTGTTTGTTTTCCCCGACATAAGCCCCTGGGCGTGAACCACACGTGTTGGAGTGGCACGTTGGTTTAGTCGCCAAAACAGTGCACAGACATGTGGCATGAGAGGGCTGCATACACCAGTTTGCCATGGTGACTAGTCAATCCAACGTCCACTTCGCGTAATTACTATGCGTCGTGGGGTCATGGGACTGGAGCCCCCGGCCCGTCTTTGATGACAGGTGGGGAGCTCAATGAAATGCTTCAACGCCACTTGGCACCGTTGTAGCAGGGAGCTGGAGAGGCCGATAACTCAGTCACCGTCGCAATGGGCTTGTCCTTCTTGGAGTCCATGGCGACGAGCGTAAAGGAGATGGAGGACCGACACGACCAGAAGTGGCAGGCGCTCAAGGAGCGGCGCCAGTCCGCTAGTCGGGTGGACTAGAAGCTGAAGGATAAATGTTTGGAGCTGCGTGAGTGTCATGATAAGAAGTTCAAGGTGCTCATGAGGCAGAAAGAGATGCTCCTGATGACAAGGGAAGATCTCACGGCCCGTGAGGCGCGCCTGGCGGACCGCAAGGCACTCCTAGATGCTAGAGAGCAAGAGATCTCTCTCCGGGAGGAGAAACTCAAAGCCACCCTTCACGCCAAAGATGATGAGTTGGCGGCTCTTGTGTGGGAGCGCACCAAGGAGCGAGAAGACAAGCATGGAGCTACCCTGGACGCCCTTGGCGCTGATTCTGCCGCTCAACTAAAGAAGTTCACTGAACACCTGGCTGCCTCATTTGCCACCAAGGCTGATTTCGACCAACAAGTGGTTAAGCTAACTGAGGACCTTGCAGGGAGCACTAAGGAGGTGAAGGCTCTCAAAGAAGCATGGGAGGCAGAGGTTCTTCTTACTGACGTGCAGCCGCAACTCTCCTCCAAGGCCTAGAGTCTCGAGACCTCCAATGGCACAATCACCGTTCTAAAGACCAGGATCGACTCCTTGGAGAGTGCAGAAGAGTCCAGCGAATCCCGCCAACAGCTGCTGTCCAAGGATCTGGATACTGTCCAGCGCCTCCGAAAAGATGTGAAATATAAACTGGAGAATCAGTTCGAGTAGGTCAACCTCTCTATCAAGAGCCTAATCAACATCGCCAATCGCCTTGCTGCCCAAACTGTGGTAATGGGTATGGATGGACCAACTTTCTCAATCAACAAGCATGAGGTTCCAAGTGACAAACTGGGAGTCTTCTTCAATGAGCTAATCAAGAAACTGAAGGTGCATGAAGAGGGGAGGGCCGAGCGTTTCGCGATCGAGTCCTAGAAGCTTGCCCACGACGCCCTCTTCATGGTCTTGAGCAATATCGCCTGCTACCATCCGGACCTCGACCTTGATGATGGGTTCAAGAAGCCGCCAGCGGGTGCCGACGTCATAGTTGCCAAGGAGAAAGGCATTTCTCGGGCCGCCAGGGTCCTTCATGTCCAGACGGCTTAACCCGACCAACATACCAAGTAACGGGCCATCATTGCTCCTGCGTTACCCTGTAATAAAACATGACATATGTTTTGTGTTTAGGCACTATATCTTTTGCGTTTGCGTGGTACTGATATTCTCTGTTGGATCTTAAATGCGCGTTTATCCCTTTGAGCTTTATATTTTTCTGTTCGTATCATCAATCCCTATGTCTGTTTCGGATGCCTGCCGATTGTTGTAAGGGTCTAGCCCTTAACACTCATCTTGGCATGGATGCATCCCGACAGGTTTTTCCTAGGTAGCTCTCCACACAGCCTCTCATCCTGCGAGGATGGCCTAAGATAGGACGATGGTGCGATCAAAGAAACTAGCCAAGGTTCCATCACATGAGGGTTTTCACGATACGAACACTTACTAAAGCCAAGGGATAAACAACCGCAAGAATCTAAAATGCATCAACAAGAAACGATGATGTAGACTTAGCTTTTTTTTAGTTCTTCTCCCCTCCGCTCGGTCACGCGCACTTGGCGTGCTCATGATGTCCAGAGGAGTGGAAGCTAAAGAGGCAGCTTCCTGGTTCCCGGCAGGGACTGATACACATCATGTGTGCCTGCCGGTCAGTGGGGTATGGTGCCGGACTCTTCTGGTACCCTCCCCTTCCCCCTTCCCCTTCACAACAGCCTGGCGGCAGCGGTCGCATGAATCAAGCCAACACAGGCGGCCTTGCCGGAGCACGCCTTCCGGGGCATCAACCAACGGATTCATATCGGAGTTTCACTCAAGATTTCCCAAAATGGGGTAAATAATAGACTGAGTATCACGCGGTGGTCATCGACATTGATGATGCCAGGGCCAAAGCGGCTCGACGGCTTATGAAGGGAAGGGACGGAAAAGAGAGGCCTCGCGTCTGCACACCTTGTCCCCTTCTTCCGATCAACGCCTGAACAGCGGGCATGGCGCATGGGCCGCCGAGAGGAGCATACCACCGCCAGTAGCAACCATTGCCGTAGCCGCGGCTATGGCGAGATGTGGTGATGAAACATGCGGCCGCGGGGACGGCCCCGCTTGGTCTTCGTATCTTCATAGGTGCTACACACGCCAAAAACTTCAAGCAGGCTACCATGGACAGGGCATGCTGCTCACGCTTCCAGGTTCGCGAAAGTAATCCCCCTACCTGGCGCGCCAAAGATGTCGTGGGAAACCACAACCACCTATGGTAGGGGGGATGTCACGTCGCATATAGTAGAAGAGCGTGGGGCAGCACGGCAGAAATCACACGAGCAATTTACCTAGGTTCGGGCCGCCGCGAGGCGTAAAACCCTACTCCTGCTTTGGTGGATGGATGGTGGAGCATAGTACACTTGCCTGGCAGGGTTGCCTTAGGGTGACAGTGGCTACGCGCATATGAATGTGTGGGTATCCAACCTTCCCACCCCTTGTTACGATTGCCATGGGCCTCCTTTTATAGGTTAAGGGGTCACCACAATGGCAAAGTAGTCATTATGCACTGATAAGATAGCAAACAGTGCTATCATACCTAACCCTGCAGGCTGATAGGGTGCATTAAATGTGCCCTTAACATCCCATCATCACTTGCCTAGCAAGCCTTGTCGGGCTTTTTTGCCAGCTTCACACCTGCTCGCTTGACACGCCGCAGGACGGGTGTCGTTCGTAGGCATTTCCCGTAGACAGAGGCTTCCATGTGGCGAGTGGTTGCCACTTAGACACTTTGCGGCTTGACACTGCATTGATTTATGATGTGGGTCATGGTGGAGTATTTGGGTGAGGTGGTTTTGCCTCCGCGGGTCTCGGTAGGCCCTGTCGAGACGTCTTGGACATTTTTCTTCCAGGGGCGACCCCTCCCTCGCCGAGCTCGCCTGCCCGGCAAGGGAGGCTTTTCTCCTGGTGGTATCTTGCCTCTCTGGCTTGATCTTGGACCTCTTGATCTGCATGTTGGCCATTCGAAGATCTTGGTCTCTCGTACTTTGGCATGGCCTTGGTTTGTCCGTGCACGAGTCAGGGGAAAATATATACCCCTGTCTGTTTTCCCCGACAGACTTCATAATACGCTCATTGCGGTCAATATATACATTTTCTGGTGTTTATACGGTCACTAGCTCACCCTGGTTGAGTATGTGTGTGCATGCATGTGTAGGTCGAGGACTTGAGCATGACCGTGTGTGTTCCCTTGTGTGCTCGGACATGCATGCATTAGGGCGTCGCGCATGTTTTTGCGTCCATGTGTACGTGTGACTGTTGCATGCATGCACGAGGTTGTAGTCCCTCACATTCACATGTTCATAAGTCAATGCTTTGTCAAAACGTTGCATGCAAGGTTTAATCATTCGTTGTTCATGCATGCATTGCCGATATTAATACGTTGCTAAAGAAAATTCCTTGAGCAAAATGAGCCCATGAATTTAGTACAAAGCGGGCCAATAAGCCAAGACGGAGGGAGTACTAGTACTGAACCGGAAGGAGGGAGTAGGTACTAGTAGTACAACGTAACAACGTGCAGTAACAAAATTCCTCTATGTGCATCTTGTCTATGTTTCATGCAAGAAAATAGAGATAATACAAGTGAGACGCAAGAACGGTTATACACGTAGGGGGAGTATGTGTAGGGGCGACTCAGGAGTAGTCAAATCACACAGTTAGTTAGTCAGATGAATCAACCATCATTTCACTCTTCAATGACACGTATGCAATATACAATGGTTGATATGGAGAGAAAAAGAAAACCGCTCCACTATTTATACACTAGCAGGAGCCTAAGCTACAAGCCTGCTTGCTTGGGTTGCTCTCTTCACAAGCATAGAACGACGGTGGCCACACCTCTGGTCACAGATCCAGCCCGATCCCGCCGCTGGGGGAAGGGGACGATGTCTATGTAGATGCGGTAAATAGCAGCGAGGGAGAAAACCAACTGTTGGTGTGTCCCGATCGGGGGTCCCCGCGGTATGGGTTGATGCCGCCTCCCAACCGCTCTTCTAGCTACACCCCGACGTCCTAGGTACAACTTCCTTTTGGAGCCGGCCTGCTACACTGCCGTAGCTCCCCCGCGTAGCTCCATCTCCATGTGGATCTTTCTCTACTTCTACCAGCTTCTATTTGTGATGAGTTTATGTCCCATGAACTAGTGCCAGTATATTATTCTAATCACACTTCCTCAATATCTTTGCCAATAGGGATGCTCAGCTCGATTTTAGTGGAACTCCACAAAAGCATCGTATGATCCGACGGTGCCAACCTTCTTTCCTTTGACAGGTTCTACCTAGCCAGGAAATTAAATCATGTTTAGGGTTTAGGGTTTACGGCATAGACCCCATTAGTAGTTTTTTTGTACACACTCTCACAACTTTTGTCTTTAGTTGTGAAGTAAATATTGACGATGATCTGTGAATCATTGAGATGCATCAGCATGCGTGTTGGTTTTCCTTTGTATTTGATTGAA
This sequence comes from Triticum urartu, assembly GCF_056163025.1. Lineage (NCBI taxonomy): Eukaryota > Viridiplantae > Streptophyta > Magnoliopsida > Poales > Poaceae > Triticum > Triticum urartu. Next base: position 361,284,957 of record NC_141874.1, on the reverse strand, counting down.
TGCTGTAATGGGGCAACCTTTGAGTCAGGATACATACATGAAACAAAATCATAAAGCTTTGTACTCCCTCCGGTCCTTTTTTGTATGCGTATAAGGCTACTCATAGTGGGGAGTATCATATACTAGTATCATGCATAAATTACATGGGGGACAGAGGTAGTATGTGAGAGTGTATGGTGGGTCATGTGGTAAAATGTACTACTCCAAGAAAAACGGACCGGAGGTGTCGCACGATGTCCATGGAATATGGTGATAGTGGGAGGTGGGCCAAGTAGTCACTAGGCTGTCGTGTTTCGTGCTCCTCTGATGTAAGAGTGGAGAAAGTTAGATTTATCACAGAATAAATAAATAAGAGTGCAGGCGCTCTACGACGCCCTACTGCTGTAGTAATAGTGACCAATGAGCCGCCAAATCACATAGACCTGGTATAGTTATTGAACGGAAGAAGCAAACCATCACTCTATCTCTCTCATGTAGTACAGTATTCTTTTGGAAACCAATGTTCCGTTTCGTTGGATCACGCCGTCAAGCAAAACCAACGTTTAAATCATGTCTGTCGTGTTCGTGTCTCACCCTCCTCCACGGCTCCACCCCACACGGTCGCTCGGCATGCCACTCACCGCAAACTGAGTATACGATAACTTTCTCGCCTGCTTGTCGATGGATCGCGCCATGGAGTACTAGCACTACTGGAAGAGATTGACGAGGAGGGGGAGGACAGCTAGCTGTAGCATGGACTCCCAAGAACTTTTTACATGCATGTTGTGGCCGGCCATGGCAACATTTGAACGCGGAGTAGTCGTGTGCATTGGGAAGCGGCGCGTGCGGCCCTCTCTCGGCCGGCGCACCGCTTTAATGCCGGCACCAGTGAGAGGTCACATCCGCTCTGGCCAGACATGAATGCGGCACGGACCATTTCGGGTGGGAAGCACGCGCGGGTGATGAAGAGGGTTCGGGTTGGCCAGGGCGGTCAGGAGCTGGCGTGGCAGCGGTCTGGACGCCCGCAAACAAGAGATGTTGTACGTAAATATTGCTGCGTATATAATTAATAACGTAAACAATGCACCAGTTGGATAAATACGATTTGATATGGAGATGGAATTTTACGTAAACACGGATATGCATGTCTATGTGTATGTGTGTGTGCGCGATGACTCTCGCGACTACTCGTACACACCATCGATGTCTCGTTCTCCCTACACACACAAACTTAGTATCGCATTATTTTGTTCCTAGGATTGGAATATCATAGGAGTGGGAAACAATATGAAGTGAGATAGGTGGAGTATGACGTACAAGAAGAAATGTACACACACTCACTCTGCCTCCGAGATACCCGCGAGTACGCGATCAAATGCATTTGTACACGAAGAGGCAGCTTACGTACCTAATAATTTGACCCTTTAATTTGTTCACTTAATAATGGTGGGTCATGGATGACATGTGAGCGATATAAACTGCAACCTGGAAGCGGGGGCGTGTTTTTGATCGAGTTTTCTTTCTTGGTAAGTTAAAAAAAAGATTTGTCTGCCAGTTTTCGTTTCTTCTTTCCAGGAACGCGTGTATTCTATTTAAAACCACTGCTATGGAGAGATTTTTTACTCCATTGTATATATAGCCTCTTGTTTGTTAGGGTTTCTCGCGTCTCACTCTCTCACCCTCTCCATATCTAAACAAGATGACTGTGTCCACTCTATCTCTCTCCTCACCGGTGGTCACAGATCCGGCCGAATCCCGTTCGCTGCGGGAGCTGAGGAGGTGCAGCGTTGACATTGGAGCCGTTGGTGATGGAGGAAGCCAATGCGCATTGTCCTCTCTGATCCGGGGCTGGCGCAGACGAAGGTCCTCTACGCTCTTGTTCTCTACCATTGTGTGGGCACATCCTGCCTGCCCGCCAAAGCGACATCTCGCCCACCTGAGGTATAACTTCTTTTGGATTTCATACTTTGTTGTACTGGTCCAGCTCCCCAAGTCGCCGCATGCGGGTTTTCTTATATGCCAGTACTCCCCTAGCTCCCCATGTACGATAGCTAGGGTTTGTCGGCTGGTCCAACATCACCTATTTTTTAATATTATAGAGGAAAGTCCACTCGAAAACTTGTCCTGGTTTATGCCTCGGTGGAGGTATACATGTTTTTTCGACAAAAAGTACATGGTGGTTGTGCGGTCATTGTCCATATGCTCCTATTGCGACTGCTAATCTAATACTATCACTGGGTAAATGAAGCAATGCCCATGTTAATGTGACATACCTTTTAAGTAATGCTGATGTCAATCCAGAGGCGTCGATAAATGCTTATGTCTTACTTTTTTTCTTGGGTATCCTGGTTTAGTTCCCATCAAGATAATCATGATGCTTATGTTTGTTGGTGTAATTTTCATTAATTCTTATTGACAATTGAGATGTTGCTGTTAATCTTATACAACTACCAAAACAAAGTAACAACACTATATCCCTTTTTTATATTTTGGTAAACAACGATGTGTATCTCCATACCCGGGCATGTCTTCCTCAATTTTAGTGGAACTGCACAAAATAGGATGGCCATTGTTGTTTCGCCTCACTGTCCTCTACCACGTTGTTCTTCCTTCCTCGAGCTTGATTACCGAGAAGAAACAGACCACATTGAGGATTTGTCAAACTTCATTGGTGCCTCACTCAAACTTGATGCCAAATGGATGATGCATCACCACGATGACCTAACGATGCTCATGGTTGTGTCTCATGGTTGCATTGGCTGGTGAAGCTGATCGATTTTCGACGAAAAACAATCTATCATCCATTAGTGCTCTTTGCTTGTTAGCCGCAAAGATGATATCCTTCATCACTTCACCTTGGTTGCGTCGGAGACGCAGTCGTCTTTCACGTTGGTGCAATTTTATCACACAATTGTCTATGTACCAAATGTTTCCTCGAAGAAGCATCGACGTTGGTACTAAGAGCATAAGTTTTCTATTGATTTCTAAGCCTTCTCACAACTTTGTCTTCGGCTCCCCTATAATATTATTTGTCCAGCTATTAACTAAATATGTGGTCAGACTTTGATTAAAAATATGGTGTGGACTAAAAACACGGATGGACATAGTACCCCTCCATTTTTATTTACTCTGCATACTAGATTTGGCAGACGTCAAACTTTGTAATGTTTGACCAATTTTAGGCCGAAACCAACAAAACGATAATTATTGAGAGAGGGAAAACTATACATACTCTCAAACCTTTCCGATAATTGAAATTAAAATTATTTATTTGTACACACTCTCACACCTTTCTGATAATTTGGTGTGTGTGTGTGGTTGTTCACTTAACGGGGGGTAGTGTACCGCACGTGAAGGACATGAAGTGCGACCAAGACACATGGATCATTAGTTGATCGTAAGTAGTGTTCTTCGCTCGTATGTTAAATAAAGAGTTTCATTTTATACTTACACAATTTAAAATGATTGTTATGGAGAGAAAAAGAAAACCACTCCACTATATTAGTAGTATACACGAGTACTATATAAGTTGGAGCCTCAGTGCTTGTTCGCTAGGATTTGCACTCTCCACACTCTCGCTGCACAACATATATATATACACACACGCTGGAGGCTCAATGTTCCTTTGCTAGGGTTTGCTATATTCACAGTCTCTCACCCTCTTCACCAGATCTAAACAAGACTGTGTTGGCCTTTGTCTCTTTCTCCCCCTCACAGCTGGTGAAGGAGCCGTTCGGATCTCGTCGCAACAGGAAGGGGGGGGAGGTGCAGCGTTTACTCTATCGCCTTCGGCGAGGGAGGCAATCCACTTCCAGCTGCGCTATTCTCTTTCAGCCAGCACCTATGCAGGAGGGCCTCCGACCCCTTCTTCCTCACTATCGTACATAGTGTGGGCAAATCTGGCCTTCTGCCGCACGCCTAGCCACATCCCTACGACCCTAAGGTATAACTTTCTTTGAAACCGTCATTGCTCTAGATGCATGCAGATCTTTTTCGATTCTGTAGTCGAATCTAGGTCTCGATTCAAAGATGAAAGAAGGGTGGGGTGGGGTGGAGCATGGATCTAGGACGTGCTTCAATGAGGAAAGGAGGGAGGGAAAGTAGTATAGACTGGCTATCCAGCCGCTTTGTTGGTCGAAAAGGCAAAAAGGGGGTAACCCGATATACACATATGTAGGAACCGATCTCTTTGTTGAAAAATGAAAGAAATTGGGGGTCGAATAGTTTGTGCAGGACTAGATTTGCTTCCCTCACATAGGAAAAAGGTTCAAAGACAAAAAAATATGGGACCAACGCAGATATGCTGCTTGGCAACATAACCTGCATCACCCATTTATACATGTGGACGAACATGGTGCTGGCATGTCCCATGTCCCATGTCCCATACAACTATTTTTCTGTTGTTAATCTAAGAATGCCGCTGGAAAATTGAAGCAATACCACTATTAAAAGTAATTTACATATTGAATGAATGTGGTTTTAAGAGAATGTCTCTTTTAATATAAATCAATGCAACCGTTGCAGAAATGATACTGTCCTACTTTGTTTTCCATCAAGATAAGGTAGATGCTTATTTTTATCGCTATATGTTTCATCCTCCTTTATTGGCCAGTAATTGTTTCCTTTTCTGCCTCTATTAAAACAGGGATATCTATTCAAGTTGTTTCTATAGCGAAGTTAAATGTCACACCAGTGACTTTCCTTGATTTAGTTGAACTACACAAAACGAGCTTGGATTTTCTATTTGTGTTGGCAGATTCGTAGGTGATCTTGACTGCATCATGAAAGGTCAGTATCGGCCTTCATCCACATGATCGTGTAGTGTGCTTTGAGGTGATGTGCTACTTGTATTGGTACCGTTTTAAATGAATGCTGAATTGAAGCTATTGAATTGCTGTCTTTTCACACTAAGTGAACAAAAAGGGACCAACCCAGACATGATGCTTGTTGCTTTGTTACAACAAACTCTGCATCACCCCCTTTATAAGTAGATGGAAGCACATGGTGTTTTTGCGCCCACTCTCCCCTGGAATTGTTTATGCTTTTTGTTAATCTAATGCCACTTTCAGAATTAACTACTGAATCTTAGTTCAAAACTGCAACACTTATTAGGGATCGACGTGAGTGCCATTTCTGTTAGGGATCAGCCGGAGTACATGTTTCAAAAATGTATTGTTGAGATAATGTCTCTGTTATTATATATCAGTTACAGTGTTTTACAAATGGTACAATCTTGCTTTGTAGTTCTTTCTACATGTTTAATGAAGGTATTGTTAAGATAATTTCTCTGTTAATATGAATCAGTTGCATTGTTTTAGGATTGGTACTTTTCTGCTTTGTCGTTCTTTATACATGTTGAAACAAGGTATTGTTAACATAATGTCTGAGTTAATATGTGTGAATCACACTGTTTGAGAATTGCTACTGTCCTGCTTTGTTTCCCGCTAAGATAAGGTAGATGTTTTTTCTTCTGGGAGTATAAGTCATCAACCATTATTTCTCAGTAATTGTTTCCTTTATACCTATTGTTGTATACAGTGATATCAATACTTCTGCTCGGTTCTATTTCGATTTTGATTTTAGTTGAACTGCACAAAAGGAGCTAATGTGTTGAAGGAAAACTGTTCCATTATTGGGCCCAGTTGGTCTTCCCACTTTGCAGAAAGAAGCAGTCACTGTTTGCACTACATTGCACAAGGAATGATCGAGAAGCATTACAAATTATTAGTAGACGCTGGTGACATGACTAGTCTGTAGAGAGCATGTGAAACTCAACAACACGTGGAGTGCAAAATTCACTCCACAAGGAAAGGTATGACCAAGTCAGTTGCCGACGTAGCTGTAACAAATGAGGTCAGTATCGGCCTTCATCCACATGATTGTGCTTTGTTGTGTTGTGCTACTTATATTGTTGTGTTGTTTTGAATAAATGTTTAATTGAAGCTATTGTATTGCTATCTTTTCATGTTAAGATAATGAAGTTGATTATAGTTGTAAGCGTATGTTTAATCAACTAGTACCACTATTATATTCATCCCACTTTTTTTGTATTTATGCAGACAGGGATGCTCAGCTTGATTTTAGTGGAGCTACACAAAATGTTCAGATGATTCGTGTCCTCCATAATACTTCATCATGCACAATACATCGAATGGTTCTCTAAACATTCGTCGTCACCTTGAGCCACCAGACTATATACTTGAATGAAGCTGCCAATGTGTTCAACACCTTGCAACATATAAATACAAAATCCACCATGCTACGCAAGACATTATTTGATTTTCGTGGAACTGCACAAAAAGATACGCTGGTTAATCTGGCTCCATGTGCCATTTAAATGTGCAAACTGATGACAAACCCTGCCCGTTCCACAATCATAGGCATTACATATTTTGAATGGGAAAATCTTGTCAAAGTTTAATCATTGATGTTAGGAAGAAGACATTAGTTTAATATATTGGAATTGGAAAACCTTGTCAAATTTTGCTCATTGATGTTAGCCAGAAGACATGCATTTGATATTTTGGCGTGGGATGCCCTTTACTGTGAGCAGCGTCGATCATTTTTTCCTATTCCTGTGTTTAGTTCAGAAGTAAATATTTACTCTACTGAGATGCATAGTCACATGAATGTTGGCTTATGTAAGGTATTTTAAGAGTTTGTTTTGAATGTTGTCTATGAAATGCCAGGCCTTGTGAGTTTGATTGCAAAGTTGAGCTTGGAATGCTCTAGCAGCCTGCATCATGAGCTATTCACCGTGCCTCCTGAGAATAATGCTTCATATTGTTTTGCATGTTGATCTAATGCGAGTGATTTGCATGTTAAGAAGATCATGCTCTTCTATTGTTTCTGTGCTTAGGAAGTTCATCGTCTTATGTTTCATTCATAGCCTATACGATAACTCGGGTAGATTAGAGGTGAAACCATACGATCGTCCGACCAACATAAAGTAAATTAATTTTTCATTTCAGGACTGGGCATCCCTAATACCTTTTCCTTACTCGTGCAATGACAAGTGAATAAACACTCATCGTGAGAATAACACATCTAGCATGGAAAATATTAGCCACCCCTCAGTGCTCCGCGAGCGAAATGAACACACAAAAGAGAAGTTTATTTTGAAATTTAGAGATGGCACATACAAATTTGCTTAGAACGGCAAAACAATACCGCATTAGGTAGATATAGTGGACTCATGTGGCAAAACTGGTTTAAAGGTTTTTGGATGCACAAGTAGTGATCATATTTAGTGCAAAATGAAGGTTAGCAAAAGATTGAGAAGCGACCAACCAAGAAACGAATAATATCATAAGCAAGCATTAAGCATAATTATCACCGAATAATGCACCACAAGTATTAAATAATTTCATTGCATAATTATTGAGTTTCGTGCTTGCATAGGGTCATATGTTGCTTTTGACAAGCTCAAACAAATATAAGTGAACATCATGCGCATAATTTTTCTTTCTCTCAATTTAATTTAAGTGAAGAAAGCGAGAATTTCTTGGAAATTTTACTAACTCTCAAATAAATCTAAGTGCAGGAAGAGAGCATTTCTTCAAAAATAATAAAGCACATCATGCTCAAAATGATATAAGTGAAGCACTAGAGCAAGTCCATAGCTCATAAAAAATTTAAGTGAAGCATAAAGAGAAATTCTAACAAGTCATGACATAATTTTGGCTCTCTTAAATAGGTGTTTCCAGCAAGGAATCAAGATTTAAAACACAAAATAAAACAAGAAAAGACTCATATCATACAAGACGCTCCAAGAAAAACACATAGTATGCGACGAACAAAAATATAGCTTCGAGTAAAATACCGATGGTCCTTAGAAGAAAGAGGGGATGCCACTCGGGGGCATCCCCAAGCTTAGTTGCTTGATATCTTTTAGACAATAGCTTGGGATGCCGGGGCATCCCCAAGTTTAGTCTCTTCTTACTCCTTATTCCTTCATCCATCGTAAGATAACCCAAAACTTGAAAACTTCAATCACACAAAACTCAACAAAACCTTCGTGAGATCCGTTAGTATAAGAAAATAAATCACTACTATAAGTGATGTATCAAACCCATTCATATTTTCTTCTTTCATTATATCTACTGTATTCCAACTTTTATATGGCAAAAACTCATCAAAGAAAACCATAGATCCATTGAAACAAGCACACAACGCAAAGAAAACAGAATCTGTCAAAACAGAACAGTCTTCAGTAATCTGGGTGTTTCGAATACTTATGTAACTCCAAAAATTCTAAAAAATAAGGAAGACTCGAGCAATTTTTATATTGATATAATGCAGAAGTAATCGGTATTTTATTTCTCTGGCTAAAAATGAAAATTAATTCACGAGCGCGAAAGTTTCTGTTTTTTCAGCAGGATCAAACAACTATCACCCAAGAAGATCCTAAAGGCTTTACTTGGCACAAACACTAATTAAAACATAAAAAACACAATCATAACAGTAGCATAATTGTGCTAACACTCAAAAACAGGAAGCAAAAGGCAAAAATAAATTTTATTCATTGGGTTGCCTCCCAACAAGCGCTATAGTTCTACTCCCTTAGCTAGGCATAAAGCAAGGATCTAAGTTTTGTCATCTTCGGTTCGAGATCCATAAGATGCCCTCATGACTGATTCATATGTTTGCGTAATTCTTGTTCTAGGGAAGTGTTCCATCCCCTTCCTCAAAGGAAACTGGAACTTGATATTGCCTTCTTTCATATTAATCATGGCACCGATAGTAGAAACACTAGCACCCAAGTCACACAAAGAAAAATACTCATACTTTTTAATATTGAGTTTGATAGTAGGTTCCCATTCATCATGCAAATTTCTAGGAATTGAAACTTCTAATTCCAATTTTTCTTCAAGAGCTTTCATCATAGCATCAACAATATGTTTAGTAAAAGCTTTATTTTGTTCATAAGCATGGGGTGAATTTATGATGGATTGCAACAAATAAATACAATCAATCAAATAGCAGCTATCATAATTAAAATCTTTGTAATTCAAAAGAGTGGGTACATCACTAGCTAAAGTTTTTACCTCTTCAAACCCACTTTTATCAATTTTCTCAACAAGATTTTCACCCTCCAAATTATCAGGACGCCCTCTAGCTAAAGTTGACTCTTCTCCAGTCCCTTTTTAATCAATCTTAACTTTAATAAACAAGGATCAATAGAAGAAACACCAATCATTTTAAGATCTTCACCATTTTTGCGAAAATAGTCACTAGAAAATGATTTTTCTAAAAAAATTCTTTTAGCTCTATGCATAGCAGTTCTTTTCTTACTTTCATCTATAGAAACATAAAGAGCTTTAATTGATTCATCAACCTTAGGCACAAAAACTATCATCTTGAGATTTTCCACAACATGATAAATTCTATCAACGCTTCTAGACAAATCATCAATCTTATTCAACTTTTCTTCTATGGAAGTGTTGAAAACTTTTTGCATGTTGATAAATTCTTTAGTGTTATTCTCAAGATCAAGGGTGTTCCTATTATTATTATAAGAAGGATTTCCATAGGAATTACCATAACTATTAGAGGAATTACTAGGAAAAGGTCTAGGATTAAAATTACCTCTATAAGCATTGTTGTTGAAATTATTTCAAGAGATAAAATTCACATCTACGGCATCACTATTTTTCTCAAACAACATGGACAAAGGCATATCATTAGAATCAATAGTAGCACTTCTACTAGCAACCAATTTCATAAGAGCATCGACTTTTTCAATCAAAGAAGAAATTTCTTCAACCGAATTAACTTTTTTACTAGTGGGAGCTCTTTTAGTATGCCTTTGTGAGTAATTTGCCATGATATTATCAAGCAATTTGGTGGCTTCACCCAAAGTAATTTCCACAAAAGTACCACCCGTGGCGGAATCTAAAAGATTACAAGAAACAAAATTCAATCCCGCATAAAAAAATTGTATGATCATCCAAAGATGTAACCCATGAGTTGGGCAATTCCTTAGCATCATTTTCATCCTCTCCAAAGATTGTGCAACATGCTCATGTTCAAGTTGCTTGAAATTCATGATCTGGGTTCTAAGGGAAATATTTTGCAGGTGGAAAATACTTAGTGATAAAAGCATCGTTGCATTTATTCCAAGAATCAATACTATTGTGAGGCAAAGAAGAGAACCAAATTTTTGTAGAATCACAGAAAGAAAATGGAAAAAATTTCATCCTCACAACATCATTGTCCACATATTTTTTGCTTTTGCATATCGCATAATTCCACAAAGGTATTAATATGGGACACGACATCCTCATTAGGAGTACCGGAAAATTGATCTTTCAAAATAAGATTCAGCAAAGCAGTATTAATATCACAAGACTCCGCACTAGTGGCAGGAGGAGCAAGTGGAGTGCCGATAAAATCATTGTTGTTGGTATTTGAGAAATCACACAACTTGGTGTTCTCTTGAGTCATGATGACTACACAACAAGATTGCACTAAAAAACAGATTCGGCAAGAAAACGACAAACAAAAAAGGGAGACGAATAAAATAGAAAATAATGTAAATTGCCAGGAGATGAGATTTGAGATTAGGAACCTGGTATATGTTGAAGTTCCTCCCCCGCAACAGCGCCAGAAATTCCTTTTGATGTCGCTTGAAGCAATGTCAGTATTTCCCCAAAGAGGAAGGGATGATGTAGCACAGCGGCGGTAGGTATTTCCCTCAAATGTGAAACCAAGGTTATCGAACCAAGCAACACAACATAAACATCACCTGCACACAAATAGCAACTACTCACAACCCGACATGTAGAAGGGGTTGTCAATCCCTTTCGGGTAGCGGCACCCCAAGATGGGCAAACAGACATGAGAGAGTTGTAAATATTGATAGATCGAACGCCATATAAAATAAATTGCAGCAAGGTATTTTTGTATTTTTGGTTTAGTAGATATGAAAATAAAAACAAAGGAAAATAGATCGCAAAGGCAAATAATATTAGAAAGAGACCCGGGGGCCGTAGGTTTCACTAGTGGCTTCTCTCGAGAAAAATAGCAAACGGTGGGTAAACAAATTACAGTTGGGCAATTGATAGAACTTCAAAAACTCATGACGATATCCAAGCAATGATCATTATATAGGCATAACGTCCAAGATTAGTAGACCGACTCCTGGCTGCATCTATTACTATTACTCCACACATCGACTGTTATCCAGCATGCATCTAGTGTATTAAGTTCATGGAGAAATCGAGTAATGCAATAAGAATGATAACATGATGTAGACAAGATGTATCTATGTAGAGATAGACCCCGTCGTTTTATCCTTAGTAGCAATGATACATACATGTCGGTTCCCCTTCTGTCACTGGGATCAAGCACCGTAACATCGAACCCACTACAAAGCACCTCTTCCCATTGGAAGATAAATAGATCAAGTTGGGCAAACAAAACCCAAATATCGGAGAAGAAATACGATGCTATAGGAAATCATGCATATAAGAGATCAAAGAAACTCAAATAACTTTCATTGATATAAAAAGATATAACTAATCATAAACTCAAAGTTCATCGGATCCCAACAAACACATCGCAAAAGAGTTACATCATATGGATCTCCAAGAGACCATTGTATTGAGAATCAAGAGAGAGTTGAAGCCATCTAGCTACTAACTACGGACCCGCAGGTCTACAAAGAACTACTAACGCATCATCGGAGAGGCACCAATGGAGGTGGTGAACCCCATCTGTAATGATATCTAGATTGGATCTGGTGATTTTGGACTCTGCGACGGCTGGAATTGATTTTGTCGACTCCCGTAGGGTTTCTGTAATATTGGGGGTATTTATAGAGCAAAGAGGAAGTTCGGGGGGCACCCGTGGTGGCACAACCCAACAGGGCCCGCCTGGGCTTCCTGGCGCGCCTTGGTGGGTTGTTCTCTCCTCGGAGCACCCCAGGCACAACCTTGGCCCATGAGGTCTCTTCTGGTCCATAAAACATCTCCGTAAAGTGTCGTGGCATTTGGATATCGGTTGGTATTTATTTTCTGCGATGTAAAGACATGCAAAAAGCAGCAACTCGCACTTGTTACTATGTCAATAGGTTAGTACCAAAAAATGATATAAAATGACTATAAAATGATTATAAAACATCCAAGATTGATAATATAACAGCATGGAACAATCAAAAATTATAGATACGTTGGGGACGTATCAGTCAATAAATGATTCTAGCTGCACTGACTACTGGATGTTAATCCAACGGCCAAGCTGTGTCATCAACCTCTGGTTATTTGCTCTAGGTGCTCAAACCTGCGTCCGCCGTACTACCTGCTCCAGCCTCCCGTGGCCGGTTGTGCTGCCGCGCGGGCCTCACCGCCCGACCATAATTCTACTGGCCAGGCCTTCCTTCTACTCACCCACACCCTTTGTTATTCTTCGGCGACTGTAGCCTTACACCACAGCCGAACTAGTGAACCCTCATACTCCTCTCCGCGTGGGCATGCACCTACCTTGTCTTCCCTGGCTCAACGTCGTTCCCTTCCTAGGCCTCGCCGTCGTCCACCGCCTGGGTGTTGTCCGCACGAAGTGGTCAACGTGGTCAACGAACGATAGCCACAGAAAGAGTAGTGTACGTGGTGAGGCTGAAAGATGGACCCACCAGCTACATCTTCACACGCAAGGAAGTGCCTCCATATTAGGCGCGAAAAAAATGAATCCTCGCCCTGACAGCTCGGACCCACCATCAATACCTTCGCATGCAAGGAACTGCCTCCTTATCCTCCTTGATAGCCGGGACGCACGTGGTCGAAGCGTACGTAGCGTTCTCATTCTGGTCGCGGACGTGTACAAACATACTGGTCGATCGGTCTCTCTGTAGCGATGAACCATGGCTAAGCAAGCAGTGGCACATGTAGTAGTAGAGCCCCCGACATAGGAGTTCACGCAGTCCCTTCTAAACTGTGTACATGCACGTATAGCCACATGCCAAAAAATATGGCCACGTATGTACATACGGGCGGGGTCTCGAACGCGTACTCGCGCATACGTATGGCGAGGGCTCGTGTACATGGAGAGGCAACGGATGGCAGCAACGGTGTTCTGTTCATCGGGCAGCCAACCGGCTGGGTCAGAATGGAGAAACAGCTTCCTGTTCATCGGGAGGCAAGAGACTGGGTCGGAATGCGTCTTGTTCATCGAGAGCCAACCTGCTTGTACGGAACAGCCGAAACGGGGTCTGATGTACCGCAGTACGGAGGAAACAACATTTATTCGACTGGCTACAGTCAAAGCGGGGGTCCTGTTCATTGGAAGGGGTGTGGCGTACCGCAAAACGGAGGAAATAGACTTGTGCTGGAGAGCTACGGTCAAAATGGGGGTCCTATTCATTGGAGGGGTGTGGCGTACCGCAAAACGGGACTCCACGGGCCACTGTTCACCCACCATTGACTTCCTTCAGCCTTCACTGTTCATCCACCGCGTCTTCCTCCTGCCTCCACCGGCTACTGTTCATCCAGCCTCCACAGGTGTCGGTGTCAAAACCGGAGGATCTCGGGTAGGGGGTCCCGAACTGTGCATCTAATGCTGATGGTAACAGGAGGCGAGGGACACAATGTTTACCCAGGTTCGGGCCCTCTCGATGGAGGTAATACCCTACTTCCTGCTTGATTGATCTTGATGATATGAGTATTACAAGAGTTGATCTACCACAAGATCGTAGAGGCTAAACCCTAGAAGCTAGACTATGGTTATGATGGGTCTTGTCCTACGGACTAAACCCTTAGGTTTATATAGACACCGGAGGGGGCTAGGGTTACACAGAGTCGGTAACAGAGAAGGAGATCTACATATCTGATTCTCCAAGCTTGCCTTGCACGCAAAGGAGAGTCCCACCTGGACACGGGACCAAGTCTTCAATCTTGTATCTTCATAGTCCAACAGTCCGCCCAAAGTATATAGTCCGGCTTTCCGAGGACCCCCTAATCCAGGACTCCCTCAGTATCCGCTGAACCAAGCTTCAACGACGATGAGTCTGGCACGCAGATTGTCTTTGGCATTGCAAGGCGGGTTCCTTCTCCGAATACTCCATAGAAGATTTTGAACACAAGGATCATCTCCACCTCTGCAAAATAAATTCCACATACCACCGTAGAGAGTATATTATTCCACAAATATAATCTGCTGACAACTTTTTATAACCTGACGTCCTGCCGTGGCCCGATCATTACTAACCGTTTTTCCCTGCCTGCCACTGCACGTGTTGCGAGGCAGTTTTATTGGCACGTCTTGTCGAAGCAGAGATCGTGTTCCCCTTATCACAGGATTCTCATCAATACGAATATGGGTAACCCAACCGTGCCATCAATCGCGGCACTTGGGGAATAAGCGATTTTATGGGGCAAGTTGGGAGGCGCACAGTTTCTACCGCCTTTATAAAGGGACAAGGATTCCTCTTTTTCACCCACGTCTTCTTCTTCCCCTGCCCATCCATTCTCGCGCACTCGAGCTCCAGTGCCCAAGTTCTCATCTTCTCCGGAAAGCCATTCCAAACATGTCCGGAGCGGGAGGAAAGTGGATGATCTCCTCCGTCACGGAGGAGAACATTACGAAGCTCCGGGAAGCCAGATACCTGACTGCAGACATCGCTCACTGGCTCCCAGACGCGGGGCAGATCATCCCTACCCCAGAACCCCATGAGAGGGTTGTATTCCACACCCAGTTCGTCCGCGGACTAGGATTTCCCCTCCACCCATTTGTCCATGGGCTCATGTTCTACTACGGGCTGGACTTCCATGATCTGGCCCCCAATTTCATCCTCAACATCTCGGCGTTTATCTTTGTGTGTGAGGGCTTCCTCCGCATCAAGCCGAACTTCGGCCTGTGGCAGAAGACCTTCAACGTGAAACCGAAGGTGGTGGTAGGGCAGCAAGCGGAGTGCGGAGGCGCCATGGTGGGAAAAATGCCCAACATCACCTGGCTCGAAGGCTCCTATGTGGAGATCGTGAAGGGGTGGCAATCGGGGTGGTTCTACATCACCGAGTCGCGCGACACCAACTCGGTGACGGCCCCTGAATTTCGATCCATCATCCCCACGCGGCTCACCTCCTGGAAAGGGAAGGGCCTATCCTGGGGTTCATCGGTGGAGCTATCCAGACTCCAAAACTGTGTTAAAAGTATGATAAGCAAGAAAATCAAGCTTGTCAACGTGGTCTAGGTCATGCTCTTCCACCGGATCCTTCTGTGTCAAAGACGGGCATTCAATATGTGGGAGTTCGAACCGGCCAAGCACCAGACGCTGCGAGAGCTTTTCGACACGACGCACAAAGACGTCTGGAAGATGCTGTTCAAGGCCGCCGAGGTACCTCCTCCCCTTACCGAGGATTGCGGACTCAGCGCAAAGCACCCTGCCAATCCGGTAAGCTCTTTATATCTCATAAGATGTTCCTTTCCCCAGTATAATCATTTGAGGTATCTGAGCCTCCACGCCATTTTAACAGGACTGGGTAGAGACAGCGGAGCGGATCGATTGTCCGGCCCCATTGCCCGAAGATCCAGCAAGAGCTCTCTTAACGGAGATGCTGGTTCCGGTGCCCTATGAGGCGCCAGAGAAGAAGGCAAAGAAGGCCGCGGGGGCCAGGAAAGGTCTCTAGCACAAGGTTGTATCAGACTCATCGTCCAAAAACACCGAGGCGCACTACTCCCATGAAAATGAGGAGGAGGAAGAGGAAAGTTCTGTCCCCCCAACCGGGGAGGACAAAAAAAGGAAGGCCGCCCCATCTGGGGAGGCTGAAGGGTCCAAGAAGGGAAGGACCCTCCTTCCGGACCACTCCACAACAGCCGCTTACAGCGACGAGGAGTGGTTGCGCAGGGAGAAGCCGCTGGCGAAGTCGTAAGTATCTGGATACTATAATAGTTCTGGTATGTTTTGTTATATTGCATCTTATCATGTCAAACATGATCATGCAGTCCATCCAAAGCCCATATCGACGTATCCTCTTCGGATGAGTCTTTGGGCCAGTCGGCGATGAACATCGATTCACTCCCGACAGCCAACTCCCCCCGGCCCACGGACGACGTCGAGGTGTTGTCTCAAAGGGAACCGGACTAAGGGGAGATAACTCTAGAGGCGCCCCAAGGCGACATCCCAGATGTCGGGCGCATGGGGGGTAAGACTCCCGTGGGTTCAAATGACGGGGGCCGCAGCAAGTTTGGCCCCCAGCCGGATACTGCGCCGGAACCTCCAGTGGTTCTAGATTCTGTCAGGCGACCCCTCGCTAAGGGGGGCAAGCTATCTGCGTCAATGGACTTTGTCCATCCAGAGGCATTGGACAACTTGTTGGAAGCGCTTCGCGGCACTTCCATTGACGAAGAGCACCGCACCATCATGAGTGCGGTGGTCGAGAAGGTTCGATCCGCCAAAAGCAAATTGACCGAAGCTTATGCCAGCCTCCTAACAGGCTTTGACGTATGTAATCGAATTATGAGAAAATATCACAGCATAGACAGTAGCCCCTTGATGCTCCGTTTGGTGTTCGCAAAGAAAGGCCGAACAAAGGATCAAATAACAATCACATGAGTCTAATTAGAATATGTCTATGTGAATAAGCAGGCTTCGCTGCTGGCCGCTGCCGCTCGTACTGCGGAGGTCTCCGGACTGAAGCTGGACCTTGAGCAATCCGAGGAAGACCTCGGCCTTACCAAGAGGCAGCTCGAAGAGAACAAAGGTAAGTGATACCCCGTCTGTATATTGATAAAGAAAAAAGTGGTTATTAGATCATAGGATCATCACGAATTTTGCTAGGGGCCACGACCGAAGTGGCAGCCTTGAAGAAAGCAATGTCCTAGGCCGAAGACAGAGCGGCCCAGGAGCGCATCGAGCGCGAGAAGCAAGAGGCCCGAGTCGGCGAGGTTCAGCAAGAGCTCCAGGATTTCGTCAAAAAATATGAGTCCTTGGAGCATGACTCTAAGACGCAGGGGTAAGAGCTTGCGAAGGCCCTCGAGAACGCACAAAATGCCAAGTTCGAAGCTCAAAAGGCCCTCCAGGAGATTCAGCGGTCAAGAAGATAGCGGTGGGTAAGGCATTCATTATGCAAAGCAAGCATGTGAAGGAAACTTTCCTTTTACTTACCCGAATTCTAACCTCTCCAGGAGTGTTCGCAGATCTACCCAGTAGCGTATCGGATGCCGCGGAGTTCTACCGGGCCAAGGAAGGGAGCTTGACGAAAAAGTTGTTCTGGTCTCAATATACTTGGACTGAACATCCGATGCCCTTGAGCAACCAGCTGAAGCAACTGGTCGAGCTTCATAAGGCGGCCGAACTAGACATGAAGGGTCTCATAGTCCGGATGTGGCCTGGCGAGCCCCTGCTTGGCAGCTACTTGGGCCTGGTAAAGCGGCTTGTGAATGCATGCCCACAGTTTGGAGTCATAAAGCGGTCCGTTTGCATTGAAGGTGTGCGCAGGGCCTTTTCCCGTGCGAAAGTGCACTGGGCGAAAATGGACGCCCTAAAGCTGGTGAAGGAGGGGCCACTGGAGGGCAAGGAGCATCGCCACCCTGAAAAGTATTATGACAGTGTCCTAAAGGGTGCCCACCTTGTGGCGGAGGAATGTGCTAAGGATATAATATTTGAATGAATGTACTCATGTGATCTTGTAATATGAAAACGAGTTCATGTGCGCTATATAACGCTTGTCGATTTAAAATATTACCTTCTGTGCAGCCGTTTAGAAAATCTGAGAGTTGGCCAGTCGTCGGCTTCTGCCGCCATGTAACTAGTACTGAGGTGTTCGGGATAAATCTTAAACACTCTTTATCCAAAAAATTGGTCCTTTAAGGAGGTGTTTAGCGCAGTGAACAAGGCAATCGGACTATACAGCTTTATCACTCTCACTTTGACATAGAAGCCTAAAATTTTAAATTTTGGCGAAGCCCCTAGTATTCAGAAGGCCGAACTTGGGGCGCTACATACGCCTAAATCGGATAAGGTCGATTCCTCGCCCGAAGCAGAAAAAATCTTTAAGGATTTGAGACCTCTCGAATAGCGACCAGCTCTCACCGCATCATGATAGTCAGTTTTCGGCTTTCTCTACTGAGGTGCTCGTCCGGAAGAATCGGGACACAATCGTAGTAGTTCTCCCAGTGCTACCTTAGCCGATATAGCGGAACGTAAGGTACCAAAACATGGGAGCCAGGCAAACCCAACTATTGACCCAAGACATGATTCGGAGCTGATGCATATAATGCTATAAGTTTAGGGTGATGCACTGTCGAAAGTGTTCGGACTTTTCTTGCCGTGTTATGGGGTATACTGAAGCCCCTGGCGCACCGGACGTAGCAGAATGTACGGGTGCAATTTGTCGTAAATAAGCAGACAGGGAAAAAAGATGAAGAAATGTAATAATAAGCTAACGATGTACATTGTTATTTAAATGATACGTCAAAGCGTATGTGTAAGTAGTGCAATAAGCAAAAATAGGACTATTTGACATGTCCTATCCAAGGGCAGGCTGCGTGTGGGTATGTAAAACAGGTATAGCGATCGTTATCAGAGACCACCTGGGGATTCCCTTGTACGTCAAAGCTTCTTGCTTCCTTGGTGTTTCCCTCCCGTGATGGGTCCGATAATCAGGGTATCGGAGAGGGCCTTCAAAGAATAGGGTTGTGAAAGGAAGAAAATGGTAAAGATATACGGGTCCTGAGGCGGCTGAGCCGCATTGTGGGTCGTGCCATAGTCATGCCTCCGCCTATGCCCATGGTATTTTGAGTGCGTAATTATGTACGTGCGGCGCAAATTTCACCGCTTGAATGGGACTAGGACGGAGGCCGAATTGCTAGGCGAGCTCTGAACGTGCCGGGCGATCCTGTTGCAGGGTACTCCGGACTCGCTTGAAGGTGTCCGGGGGCTTTATTGCTGAATTGGCGGTTTGCCTCAGAAGGCTGCTTTGTACTTCTGCTACGAGGGCCACAGTGTGCTCCTCCGTACGGAGCGAGCATACAATGTTTCCATTAACTGTTATAACCCCGCGAGGTCCTGGCATTTTGAGCTTAAGGTATGCATAATGCGGTACCGCATTGAATCTGGCGAATGCGGTTCGTTCGAGCAGTGCGTGATAGCCACTGCGGAAGGGGACGATATCGAAGATCAACTCCTGGCTTCGGAAGTTGTCCGGGGATCCGAAGACCACTTCCAGTGTGATTGAGCCCGTGCAACCGGCCTCTACACCTGGTATGACACCTTTAAAGGTGGTTTTTGTGGGTTTGATCCTCGAGGGGTCGATACCCATCTTGCGCATTGTATCCTGATAGAGCAGGTTCAGGCTGTTGCCACCGCCCATAAGGACTCGAGTGAGGTGAAATCCGTCAATGATGGGGTCAAAGAACAATGCGGCAGAACCGCCATGACGGATACTGGTAGGGTGGTCCCTGCGATCGAAAGTGATCGGACAAGAAGACCATGGGTTGAACTTTGGGGCGACTGGCTCCATCGCATAGACGTCCCTTAGTGCATGCTTCCGTTCCCGCTTGGGAATATGAGTTGCGTATATCATGTTCACTGTTTTCACTTGGGGAGGAAATTTCTTCTGTCCTCCTGTGTTCGGCGACCGGGGCTCCTCCTCGTCGTCGCTATGCAACCCCTTTCCTTGTTTTCGGCATTCAACTTGCCGGCCTGTTTGAACACCCAGCATTCTCTGTTGGTGTGGTTGGCTGGTTTATCGGGGGTGCTGTGAATTTGACACAAGCGATCGAGTATGCGGTCCAAACTGGACGGGCCCAGATTGCTTCTTTTGAACGGCTTTTTCCGCTGACCGGATTTAGAGCCATTGAATCCGGCATTGACTGCCGTGTCTTTGGCGTTGTCGCCGTTGTTGCGGTGCTTGTGTCTGTTGCGATGTGGCTTGCCGTTGCTATCTTTGGCATCTGAATTTCCAGGATTTCTTGATGTGTTGTTGCTGCGAGCCAGCCAACTGTCCTTGCCCGCACAAAATTGGGTCATGAGTGTCGTGAGGGCTGCCATGGACTTCGGCTTCTCTTGGCCGAGGTGTCGGGCGAGCCACTCATCGCAGATGTTATGCTTAAATGCCGCTAAGGCCTCGGCATCTGTACAATCGACAATTTGGTTCTTTTTAGTTAGGAACCGAGTCCAGAATTTCCTGGCTTACTCCCCCGGCTGTTGGGTTATGTGACTCAAGTCATCAGCGTCCGGTGGTCGCACATAAGTGCCCTGGAACTTGTCAAGGAATACGTCTTCCAAGTTCTCCCAACTGCCAATGGAGTTTGCCGACAGGCTATTCAGCCAATGCCGAGCTGGCCCTTTGAGTTTTAGTGGGAGGTACTTGATGGCATGTAGATCGTCACCGCGAGCCATGTGGATGTGGAGGAGGAAATCTTCAATCCATACCGTGGGTTCTGTTGTACCATCATATGATTCAATGTTCACGGGTTTAAACCCTTCTGGGAATTTCTGATCCATTACTTCGTCGGTGAAGCATAGGGGGTGTGCGGCGCCTCTGTGCCGGGCTAAATCACGACGCAGTTGATACGAGTCTTGTCTGCTGTATTCGGCCTGACCGGATTTGCTTTTAGTATATCCGGCGTGACGGTCGTCGTCACGCGTTGGGGCGCGCCCCCGTGATTCGTAGATCGATCTTGTATGTCCTTCTTTGTTTTCCAATACGTCTCGCAGGTCCTGCGTTTAGCCCCGGGCCTTGGTGTTTTTGTTTGACTGGTGACGGGGTGTGGGCTGGACTTCAGGCTGATATGCCGCTTCGTATCGGCCACGAGGTGGCCGGTCAGCCACATCAAACACTGGTAGTGTAGGCTTTAATGTTTCCTCCTTAAGTTGGGGGAGCAACCTGCGCTTTGGGTAACTTTTGGCAGGGTGCTCGGGTTCGCATTCCTCGGCTGCTAAGACCTCGGTCCATCTATCCGCTAGCAGATCTTGATCAGCTTGAAGGTGGTGCTGCTGCTTTTTCTTTAGGACTTTTGCTGTGGCTATAAGTCGGCGCTTGAAGCGCTCCTGCTCGACGGGATCCTCAGGCACGATGAATTCTTCGTTGCTGAGGCTCACCTCATCTTCGGAGAGGGGCATGTAATTGCCATCCTCTGATTCTCTGTCTATCGCCTGTTCCTTAGGACTAGCTTGCCCATCCTCCCGCTCGAAGCCTAGCTGGAGGGGATTGTCTTCGTCTTCGGCACTATCTGCAGCGTTATTGTCTCTTGTGCCGGTATCACTGCTTTTGCTATGGCGGGGCTTAGAGCGGCGCCGATGACGCCGGTGCTTAGATTGCTTCTCGAGGGGATTATCCTCCATTGCCTTATTGCCATCGCTTTCTTTGGGGGTGTTCACCATATATATATATATATATATATATATATATATATATATATCATATGATGAGGTGGCTGTCCAGCGCCCTGTGGGCAGTGGTTCCTATTCTTCTCCTGCATCATCCTCCATACCGTCGATGTCTTCGGAGCCGAAATCAAGCATGTCGGTTAAGTCGTCGACAGTGGCTATTAAGTGGGTGGTGGGTGGGGAATGAATTTTTGTCATCCGCTTCCCACTCGAGCCAGCCATAGTTCGGCTAACGGTCTCCTGACAAGGAGAGAGACCTCAACGAATTTAGCACGTCGCCCAAGGGCGAGTGCTGAAAGATATCTGCGGAGGTAAACTCCATGATCGGTGCCCAATCAGATTGGATAGGCACGGACGCAGGCGGTTCGGAGCCTGTGGCTGGGGACGAATCCAAGGGTCCGGTAACACAGGTCTCATAGGAGGTGAAGTCAGTATTTGGCTCTATCGCCGCTGAGTGTGCGGCCTCCGTGGTGGGGTCCATCCACCCGCGCTTGGATGGCACGATCTGCTCTGGATTGAGGGATGGAGTAGCCACAGGTGTGATCTCCCGAACACCGTCCGACGGCAGGGCTAAGTCATGCTCGTCGTGACTGTGCGGCGCACCTATCATGGGATCGAATCCGTTGAAGATCAAGTCTCCGTGGATGTCGACAGTATAGTTCAAGCTTCCAAACCTGACCTGATGGCCAGGGGCGTAGCTCTCGATCTGCTCCAGATGGCCAAGCGAGTTGGCCCGCAGTACGAAGCCGCCGAGTACGAAGATCTGTCCGGGGAGGAAAACCTCACCCTGGATCGCATCATTATCGATGATCGAAGGATCCATCAAGCCTTTATCGTGACGGCTCAGTGGAACTCTCAATGAAAGCACCAATGTCAGTGTCAAAACCGGCGGATCTCGGGTAGGGGGTCCAGAGCTATGCGTCTAAGGCTGATGGTAACAGGAGGTGAGGGACACAATGTTTACCCGGGTTTGGGCCCTCTCGATGGAGGTAATACCCTACTTCCTGCTTGATTGATCTTGATGATATGAGTATTACAAGAGTTGATCTACCATGAGATCGTAGAGGCTAAACCCTAGAAGCTAGCCTATGGTTATGATGGGTCTTGTCCTACGGACTAAACCCTCTGGTTTATATAGACACCGGAGGGGGCAAGGGTTACACAGAGTCGGTTACAGAGAAGGAGATCTACATATGCGATTTGCCAATCTTGCCTTCCACGCAAAAGAGAGTCCCACCCGGACACGGGACGAAGTCTTCAATCTTGTATCTTCATAGTCCAATAGTCCGGCCAAAGTATATAGTCCGGCTGTCCGATGAACCCCTAATCCAGGACTCCCTCAACGGGGTCCTCTTCAACCAGCCCTCCACGGGGTCCTGTTCAACCAGCCCTCCACATGGTCCCTCCACCGGCTACTGTTCATCTACCCCACCTCCTCGATTGGGGTCCTGTTCATCCAGCGGCAACGACCTCTACTACCATGGGATCCTGTTCATCCAACCCCCTCTTGGGACTGTTCATCAAGTGGCAGCTTTGATCGGCTTCAGATAGCAGTAGTAGGGAAGGAATCACTAGGGTTAAGTTAACAGCAAGGGATCGATCGGGGTTCAGTAACGTAGCTATTGCAATCGCTCAGGTTAAGTTAGAGCCCGATGCCTTGCTCGGGTTCAGTTAGAGCGCAACGCCCCGCACACACGCACGTACGTGTACAAGAGAAATGCGCAAACCTCCGTGCATCGCTCGGCCTCGACCACCCACCGTAGCCGGGAACTCCTCGAAATTTTCCTCGCCCTCACTTCTACCACGATTTTTTCCGTCATGGATGGCCCAAAGAATGTCATGCTGGTGTGTCTCCGTACCGCCCAGGACGAAAACCCATTTCCTGTCATGATTTTTGTCATGGAAGTAGGAGCCCACCACATCTATGATGGTACCGAGTTTTGTCACAATTATCGTCATAGAAGTGTCAAAATGTCAGAAAAAATTCATTAGGCCCAAAATGTCACGGATGTGTCTTTTTCTTGTAGTGGCGGCCAGTGTACTTTGTCAGCTCCCTACTTCAGGGGGCTAGATCAAGGTATTCTGGCATGCCAAAGTTGATCTTTGGCCTCATCATGGCCTCAAGGAAACTGCGCCATTACTTCCAAGCCCCCGAGATCATGGTTGTCACCCGCTTCCCCTTGCAACTCATACTGAGGAACCCTGAGGACACTGGAAATATAGTGGAATGGGCTCTGGAGTTATCAAGCTTTGGTTTGAAGTTTGAGAGCACGTCATCTATTCAGAGCAGAGCATTGGCACAGTTTATTGCAGAATGGACACCAACTCCAGATGAAGAGACGCTGGAGACAGTCATTCCTAGCAAGGAAGCGCCCCAAGAGTGGATCATGTACTTCGATGGTGCTTTCTCACTACAGGGTGCGGGGGCTGGCATGCTCTTCATCGCACCCACTAGAGAGCACCTGAAGTACATAGTCCAAATGCACTTTTCCCGAGAAAGGGCTACCAACAACACTGCAGAGTATGAAGGGCTCCTTGCCGGGCTCAGGATTGCGACAGAGTTGGGGATTAAGAAGCTGATCATCTGTGGAGATTCACACCTTGTGGTGAGACAAGTCAACAAGGACTACCAGAGCCCTGACAGGTCACCAACGTATCTATAATTTTTGATTGTTCCATGCTGTTATATTATCAATCTTAGATGTTTTATAATTATTTTATGGTCATTTTATATCATTTTTTTGTACTAACCAATTGACATAGTGCCAAGTGCCAGTTCATGTTTTTTCTGTGTTTTTTTACATCGCAGAAAATCAATATCAGACGGAGTCCAAATGCCACGAAACTTTATAGAGAATTTTTATGGTCCAGAAGGAACACCACAGGCCCTGGCTGCGGCTGGGGGTGCCCCCAGGGGGAACAACCCACCAGGGCGCCCCGGGAGGCCCAGGAGCGCCCTGGTGGGTTGTCCCCACCTCGGGTGTCCCCCGGACCACCTCTTTGCTCTATAAATATCCCAAAAATCCCAGAACCCTAGAGGAGTCGATGAAATATTCATCCAGCCGCCGCAGAGTCCAGAACCACCAGATCCCATCTAGACACAATCTCGGATAGGGTTCACCACCTCCATTGGTGCCTCTCCGATGATGCGTGAGTAGTTCTTTGTAGACCTTCGGCTCCGTAGTTAGTAGCTTGATGGCCTCATCTCTCTCTTTATTCTCAATACAATGGTCTCTTGGAGATCCATATGATGTAACTCTTTTGCGATGTGTTTGTTGGGATTCGATGAACTTTGAGTTTATGATCAGTTATATCTTTTTATATCCATGAAAGTTATTTGAGTTTCTTTGATCTCTTATATGCATGATTGCCTATAGCATCGTATTTCTTCTCTTATATTTTGGTTTTGTTTGGCCAACATGATATATTTATCTTGCAACGGGAAGAGGTGCTTTGTACTGTGTTCGATCTTACGGTGCTTCATCCCAGTGACAGAAAGGGAAACAACACAAATGTACAATTGATACTAAGGATAAAACGATGGGATTTATCTCTACATAGATAGATCTTGTCTACATCATGTCATCGTTCTTATTGCATTACTCCGTTTCTCCATGAACTTAATACACTAGATGCATGCTGGATAGCGGTCGATGTATGGAGTAATAGTAGTAGATGCATGAAGGAGTCAGTCTACTAATCTTGGATGTGATGCCTATATAATAATCATTACCTGGATATTGTCATAATTATTTGAAGTTCTATCAATTTCCCAACAGTAATTTGTTGACCCATCGTTTGCTATTTTCTCGATAGAAGCCACTAGTGAAACCTACGGCCCCCGGGTCTTCTTTCTCATATATTTGCCTTTGCGATCTACTTTTCTCTTGCATTTATTGTTAGATCTATTAAACCAAAAAATACCTTGCTGCAATTTATTCTTATTTATTTATTTGGCATTCGATCTATCAATCTACTACAAATTTACCTCACATACGTTTGCTTATCTTGAGGCGCCGTAATCCGGAAGGGATTGACAACCCCTTTAACACGTCGGGTTGCGAGAAGTTGTTGTTTGTGTGCAGGTGCTATTTAGGTTGTCTTGCTTGGTTCTCCTACTGGTTCTATAACCTTGGTTTCATACCTGAGGGAAATACCTACCGCCGCTATGCTACATCATCCCTTCCTCTTTGGGGAAAGACCGACGTAGCTTCAAGCGACATCAAAAGGAATTTCTGGCGTCGTTGCCAGCGAGGATCTTCAACATATACCAGGTTCCTATTCACAAATCTCATCTCCTTGCAATTTACATTATTTTCCATTTGCCTCTCATTTTCCTCTCCCCCACTTCACAAAAAATTGCCGTTTTATTCGCCTCTCTTTCCTTTCGCCGTTTTCTTGCCGGATCTGTTTTTGAGTGCAATATTGTTGTGTAGTCATCATGACTCAAGAGAACACAAAGTTATGTGATTTCTCAAATATCAACAACAATGATTTTATCGGCACTCCGCTTGCTCCTCCCGCCTCTAGTGCGGAGACTTGTGATATTAATACTGCTTTGCTAAATCTTGTTATGAAAGACCAATTTTCTGGTACTCCTAATGAGGATGCCGCTTCCCATCTTAATACCTTCGTGGAATTATGTGATATGCAAAATAAAAAAGATGTGGACAATGATGTGGTCAAAATGAAATTATTTCCATTTTCCTTGCATGATTCTACAAAAAATTGGTTCTCTTCTTTGCCTCACAATAGTATCAATTCTTGGAATAAGTGCAAAGATGCTTTTATCACTAAGTATTTTCCTCCCTCAAAAAACATTTCCCTTAGAACCCAGATCATGAATTTCAAGCAACTTGAACATGAGCATGTTGTAGAATCTTGGTAAATGATGAAAATGACACTAAGGAATTGCCCTACTCATGGGTTCAATCTTTGGATGATCATACAAATTTTTTATGCGGGGTTGAATTTTGTTTCTCGTAATCTTTTAGATTCCGCAGCGGGTGGTACTTTTATGGAAATTACTTTGGGTGAAGCCACCCAATTTCTTGATGATATTATGGAAAATTATTCGCAATGGCATACCGAAAGAGCTTCTACTAGTAAAAAAGTTAATTCGGTTGAAGAAATTTCTTCTTTGAGTGAAAAAGTTGATGGTCTTGTGAAATTGGTTGCTAGTGGAAGTGATCCTATTGATCTTAATGATATGCCTTTGTCTACTTTGATTGAGCAAACTAGTGATGCCATAGATGTGAATTTTATCTCTCGAAATAATTTCAATAACAATGCTTATAGAAGTAATTTTAATCCTAGGCCTTTTCCTAGTAATTCCTCTAATAATTATGGTAATTCCTATGGAAACCAATCTTATAATAATAATAGGAACATCTTCGATCTTGAGAATAATATTAAAGAATTTATCAACACTCAAAAAGTTTTCAACACTTCCATAGAAGAAAAGTTTAGTAAAATTGATGATTTGTCTAGAAGTGTTGATAGAATTACACTTGATGTGGAAAATCTCAAGATGAAAATTTTTGCGCATAAAGTAGATGAATCAATTAAAGCTCCTTATGTTTCTATGGATGAAAGTAAAAAAAGAACCGCAATGCTTAGAGCTAAAAAATATTTTTTAAAAAAAGCGTTTTCTAGTGATTTCTTTCGCCAAAGTGATGAAGATCTTAAAATGATTGGTGTTTCTTCTATTGATTCCTTGTTTAGTAAAGTTAATATTTATGAAAAAGGGACTGGAGAAGAGTCAACTTTAGGTAGAAGGCGTCCCAATATTTCGAAGGGTGAAAATCTTGGTTCGAAAATTGATGAAAGTGGGTTTGGAGAGGTCAAAACTTTAACGAGTGATGTGCCCACTCTTTTGGATTACAAAGACTTTAATTATGATAGTTTCTCATTGATTGATTGTATTCCTTTGTTGCAATCCATGATAAATTCACCCCATGCTTATGAACAAAATAAAGCTTTTACTAAACATATTGTTGATGCTATGATGAAAGCTCTTGAAGAAAAATTGGAATTAGAAGTTTCAATTCCTAGAAAATTGCATGATGAATAGGAAACTACTATCAAAGTCAAGATTAAAAATTATGAGTGTTTTTCTTTGTGTGACTTGGGTGCTAGTGTTTCTACAGTTTCGAAATCTTTATGTGATGTGCTTGATCTTACCGATCTTGAATCATGTTCTTTGAATCTGCACTTGACGGATTCTACTATTAAAATGCCTATGGGAAGAATTAATTATGTTCTTATTCTTGCAAATAGGAATTATGTGCCCATATATTTTATTGTTCTTGATATTGATTGCAATCCGTCTTGTCCAATTATTCTTGGTAGACCATTTTCACGCACTATCAGTGTCATGATTGATATGAAAGAAGGCAATATTAAGTTCGAATTTCCTTTGAGGAAGGGTATGGAACACTTTCCTAGAACTATAATTAAGCCACCCTATTAATCAATCATGAGGGCATCTTATGGATCTCGAACCAAAGATAACAAAACTTAGATCCTTCCTTTATGCCTAGCTAAGGGCGTAAAACTATAGCGCTTGTTGGGAGGCAACCCAATGAATAAAATTTATTTTTTTACTTTTTCTTTCTCTTCTTGTGTGTCAGCACAATTATGCTACTGTTATGATTATGTTTTTATGTTTTAATTAATGTTTGTGCCAAGTAAAGCGTTTAGGATCTTCTTGGGTGATAGTTGTTTGATCTTGCTGAAAAAACAAAAACTTTTATGCTCGCGAAATTAATTTTCGTTTTTACTAGAGAGCAATAAAATACACATTCCACATGAAGTAGATCAATATACAAATTGCTCAGGTCGTCCTAATTTTTCAGAATTTTTTGAGTTACATAAGTATTCAAAATAGTCAGATTGCTACAAATTGTTCTGTTTTGACAAATGATGTTTTCGTAGATGAGTTTTTGCCACAGAAAAGTTAGAATACAGTAGATATAATATAAGAACAAAATATGAATTGGTTTGATACAGTACTTATAGTAGTGATTTATTATTCTTATACTAACGAATCTCACGAAGGTTTTGTTGAGTTTTGTGTGATTGAAGTTTTCAAGTTTTGGGTTATCTTACGATAGATGACAGAAGGATGGAAGAGCCTAAGCTTGGGGATGCCCTGCCATCCCAATCTATTATCCAAAAATGAGCAATCAACTAAGCTTGGGGATGACCCCGAGTGGCATCCCCGCTTTCTTCCAACGACCATCGGTATTTTACTCGAAACTATATGTTTATTCGTCGCATGATATGTGTTTTGCTTGGAGCGTCTTTTATGATATGAGCCTTTCTTTGTTTTATTTTGTGTTTTAAGAAATTAATCCTGGCTGGACACACCTATTTGAGAGAGCCAAAATTATGTCATGACTTGTTAGAATTGTTCTATGCTTCATTTCAATTTTTTTGAGCAATGGACTTGCTCTAGTGCTTCACTTATATCTTTTTGAGCATGGTGTGCTTTAGTATTTTTGAAGAAATGCTCTCTTGCTTCACTTAGAATTATTTGAGTGTTAGTAAAATTTTAAAGAAATTCTCTCTTGCTTCACTTAAGTTAATTTGAGAGAAAGAAAATTTTATTATGCTCATGATCTTCACTTATATTTGTTGGAGCTTGTCAAAAGCAACACGAAAATTACTACCAAAATAATAGATATCCAAGAAGGATATAATAAAAACTTTCATGAAGATAGTTGGACAAAATAAACTTGATTCTTAGTAATATTTTTGAGATATGATGATGTGATATGTGAGTCATCTTGATGAGTAATTATGCTTTAGTATGAATATTGGTGTTAAGGTTTGTGATTCCCTATGCAAGTACAAAAGTCAATAGTCATGCAATGAAATTACATCCTACTTGAGGTGCATTATTCGGTATTATTTATGCTTAATGCTTGCTTATGATATTATCTGTTTCTTGGTTGGTCGCTTCCCAATGTTTTGCTAGCCTTCATTTTTCACTAAGTATGATCACTACTTGTGCATACAAAAACCTTTAAACCATTTTTGCCACATGAGTCTACTATATCTACCTATATGCGGTATTCTTTTGCCGGTATAAGCAAATTTGCATGTGCCATCTCTAATTTTCAAAATAAACTTCTCTTTTGTGTGTTGGTTTCGTTCGCGGAGCGGTGAGGGGTGGCTATTATTTTCAATGTTGGATGTGTCATTCTCAAGATGAGTGTTTATTCACTTGGCATTGCATGAGATAAAGGCAAAGGTATTAGGGATGCCCAGTCCCGAAATGTAAAAAAATTGAATTTACTTTATGTTGTCAAATAATAAACTCCTTGGAAAGTGTTGGTATGGAGGGCACCCATGGATACGGATAGCCATGGAATGTGAAAGTATGGTGGAAAAAGGAATAAACTTTATTTTTTGTGTGGGAATTGCCTATGTCATATCTAGCATGGAAAGTGTTGGGAACTCTAAGTCGTTTTCGTTGGTGGGATGGATACACCTCCCAAAACATTTTTATCTCTAAGTTTTTCGCTTTGAGCTCTGGCACCTCTACAAATCCCTACCTCCCTCTGCGAAGGGCCTTTCTTTTACTTTATGCAATTTTTATTTTGAATTTGAGTCTCCATCTTCTCTTATAAAAGCACCAACTAGGAGGCAATATGATCGTACTTAAGTATTGGGTATAGCTA
Organism: Triticum urartu; assembly: GCF_056163025.1. Taxonomy (NCBI): domain Eukaryota; kingdom Viridiplantae; phylum Streptophyta; class Magnoliopsida; order Poales; family Poaceae; genus Triticum; species Triticum urartu. The sequence continues at coordinate 361,254,966 of NC_141874.1, read as the reverse complement.
ATATTCGAGTGTGTTTCATGAATGGATCAATGTTTGAGCATGATGAGCTAGGGATAACTTATTTTAGCGTTGATATTTTGAAAGACATGGTTGCTTGTTGATATGCTTGAGTATCTAAATTATCATGTCAAAACTAGACTATTGCTTTGAACAACTAAAAGTCTAAATGTCCATGCTATATAAAAAACAATATGATATGACATGATAGGTAGCATTGCACATAAAAAAATTTGTTTTTATCACTTACCTACTCGAGGACGAGTAGGAGTTAAGCTTGGGAATGCTGATACGTCTCCAATATTTCTATAATTTTTTATTGTTCCATGCTATTATATTATCAATCTTGGATGTTTTATAATCATTTTATAGTCATTTTATATAATTTTTTGGTACTAACCTATTAACATAGTGCCAAGTGACAGTTCCTGTTTTTTCCGTGTTTTTTACATCGCAGAAAATCAATATCAGACAGAGTCCAAATGCCACGAAACTTTACGGAGAATTTTTATGGGATAGAAGGAACATAACGGGCCCTGGCTGTGCCTGGGGGCTGCCCCAGGGGGGCACAACCCACCAGGGCGCGCCAGGAGGCCTAGGCGCGCCCTGGTGGGTTGTGCCCACCTAGGGTGCCCCCGGACCGCATCTTTGCTCTATAAATACCCCAAAAATCCCAGAACCCTTTCATCCAACTGCCTCAGAGTCCAAAACCACCAGATCCAATCTAGACACCATCTCGGATGGGGTTCACCACCTCCATTGGTGCCTCTCCGATGATGCGTGAGTAGTTCATTATAGACCTTCGGGTCCGTAGTTAGTAGCTAGATCGCTTCATCTTTCTCTCTTAATTCTCAATACAATGGTCTCTTGGAGATCCATATGATGTAACTCTTTTGCGCTGTGTTTGTTGGGATCCGATGAACTTTGAGTTTATGATCAGTTATATCATTTTATATCCAGGAAAGTTATTTGAGTTTCTTTGATCTCTTATATGCATGATTTCTTACAGCCTTGTATTTCTTCTGCAATATTTGGGTTTTGTTTAGCCAACTTGATTTATTTATCTTGCAGTGGGAAGAGGTGCTCTGTAGTGTGTTCCATCTTATAGTGCTTGATCCCAGTGACAGAAAGGGAAACAACACGTATTTATCGTTGCTACTAAGGATAAAACTATGGGGTCTATATCTACATAGATAGATCTTGTCTACATCATCTCATCGTTCTTATTGCATCACTTCGTTTCTCCATGAAATTAGTACACTAGATGCATGTTGGATAGCGGTCGATGTGTGGAGTAATAGTAGTAGATGCAGGCAGGTGTCGGTCTACTAATCTTGGACGTGATGCCTATATAATGAGAATTGCCTGGATATCGTCATAATTATTTGAAGTTCTATCAATTGCCCAACAGTAATTTGTCTACCCACCGTTTGCTATTTTTCTCGAGGGAAGCTACTAGTGAAACCTACGACCCCCTGGTATTCTTTCTCGTATATTTGCCTTTGCGATCTACTTTTCTCTTTCATTTATTTTCAAATCTATTAAACGAAGAACCCCAAAATACTTTGCTGCAATTTATTCTTATTTATTTATTTGTCGTTAGATCTATCAATCTACTACATATTTACCTCCCGTCCGTTTGCCTATCTTGAGGCGCCATGCCACGGAAGGGATTGACAACCCCTTTAACACGTGGGGTTGTGAGAAGTTGTTATTTGTGTGCAGGTGTTGTTTACGTTGTGTTTCTTGGTTCTCCTACTGGTTCGATAACCTTGGTTTCATATCTGAGGGAAATACCTACCGCCGTTGTGCTGCATCATCCCTTCCTCTTTGGGGAAATACCGACGTAGCTTCAAGCGACATCAAGCCCGTTGATGGAAGCATACGTTAAAGAAGTGTGGAAGTTGGAGGAACACTTTGACGGATTGCAAACAGAGCATGTACCATGTGTGGAAAATAGCATTGTTGATTATCTGTCAAAGTGTGCCGCGCAAAAGCTCCCTGTGGAACCAGGAACCTTTTTCCTCCATCTAACTGAGCCATCTGTATCCCCGTTGACAATGTCCAAGAAGAGAAGGAAGCTGGACTCGGGCAAGCCTTCACCGGCAGTACCTTTAGAGGTCCCCGGTAAGGGGGCTGTCGGGAACGACTCCACCTTGCCTGGCAAGCCGCACTCTTCCATAGGATCTCAAGTCTTCATGGTTGAGGCAAGCTCTCCCACGAGTGAAGAGGTGCCATTGGCTCTAGTTGTCGAGCCACAGGCTCCAACTTGGGCACAACACATCATCCACTACCTTCAAACTAGAGAACTTCCCGAAGAGCTAGAAGAAGCCGAAAGAGTAGCCTAGAGGGCCAGTATGTATCAGTTCATCGATGACATGTTATACAGAAGGAGGCCCAACGGTGTGAAACTAAAGTGCATTTGCCGGGACTAAGGAAAGTAACTATTGGCAGAAATACACAAAGGCATGTGTGGCTCTCATATTGGATCAAGAGCCTTGGTTGAGAAAGCCTCTCGGCAAGGTTTCTATTGGCCCTTAGCCCTCCAAGATGCAACTGAGCTTGCCACCGGATGTGAAGCCTGCTAGTTCCACTCCAAGAATATCCATCAGCCTGCTCAAGCTCTCCAGTCGATCCCTTTGTCATGGCCATTTTCGGTCTAGGGGCTCGACATCTTGGGCCCCTTATGTATCATCCCGGATGTAACATTTCATATTTGTACCTCCAACTCTTGCCATTTTCGGCAATGCTATATTAAATCATCCATGGTTGGGTTTTCTCATTTTGCATTTTTGTTCATGTCATGCATTTCATCTCATGTCATCATGTGCATTGCATTGCATTTGTGTCCGGTCACTTGCATCTGGTCATTTTCTCCCTTGTCCGTTTCGGAATCCAACACTCACACACGCACCCGTCGCACCTCCCAGATCTTGTTTCGTGAGTGCGAGAAAGACATTCTCGTAATGGGCCAAGAGTTGACAAGTGGTCTTGGTATATCACCGGTCAACCGCCTGTGAAATTTCGTTCCATTTGGAGGTCGTTTGATGCCCCAATGGTTAACCGCGTTAACCGCCGGACACCTCTCTCTTTGCACCCCAACACCCCTCAACAACATCCCTCTAGCCCAGAAAACTCCCCTCCATGCTCTTCACCGTCGGATCATGATCGTGTGGGCGAAAACCGCTCTGAAAAACTCGTCTCCTAGCTCCCTCTATCTATAAAACAATCTCCCCCATCCAAATCTGGGCAAACCTAACCCTAGACGCATCAAAATCCATGCAACGCAGCTTCTCCGATCTCCTCCACCCGCCTGTCGGCCGCCCAATTGCCGGAGAGGCTTGCGTCGCCGCCGTTGACCACTGTTCCGTCGAGGTCGATTTCGCCAGTCCCTAAGTTTCCATCTCATGTCTACATCTTCATTAAGTCGTAACTTCATGCATGTTGCTCCGATTTGCATGTATAATATGTCAAATTATTCATTTCCGAATGCTCTACATGATAATATAATTTTCTTTCATGTTACTACTCATATTGATGCCTTAATCCTTGTTGCAAAAGTGCTAAATGATATAACCTTCTAAAGATTGTTGTAACTTGCCTATTTATCTTTTTCATAACTGTTTGTGTGATTTTCTTTTGAGCATCATGTCAACATGTTTTAGGAGTATAATCGCACCATCTTTGCGCTGGTGTAGTCCATTTATTGTGATATGCCCTGTGGTGACTAGCACAAGCTTCCAAAGTGAGATACTTGTTGTTTCTGATTTCAGACACTTAGTGATTTCTGCTAAGTCTGAATCTACTATATTATGATGCCATGTTTACTTGATGCTACTAGTTAACATATGCATATTTTGAAGATGTCCAGTAAGCATGTTTTGAAGTTCATGTTATGCTCTACCCATCCATGCCCTTCTTTGCTATTATGGCCTAACTTAGCTTTCCATTACCATGCTCTCAAATTGCTAAATAATATTCTGTCAGCCTGTTAACAGCAAGTTCATTTTGCCATGTGAATAACTAGTGCTCTATGTATCCTATGACCATGTTCTTGACATGAGTAGCTGCACAAATATGTATTCTTGTTGTTGATTTTATTCACATGACATGATATGCTCTGGGATGAGTTATATAAGCTTATAAACATGCCTAATTAATGTTGTTTCTGCCGTGTCCAGTAAATTCCAGTCCGTGAATCTGTTATTATTTGCAATCTTGCCATGATGTTTTTAGTCTGTTCTAATGATTTCTAGCAGTAGGTCAGTGATCATATTTTGTTGTGCTCTACTTATACTTCACTGCCATTCCATGTCTTTTCATCTTGGGGTACTATAGAAGATTTTGATATTACATCTTAAGTGCCATGTTGCTGTTAATCTCAGTTTTGCACTGTTATTATTTTGCTCGCCGTTTGAGTTGTGTGCATTCGTTCCTCGTGATCTTTATATCGATTTCAACCAAAATCCTCCAATATATAGCCTCCCAAATTGCCATGAAAAGCCTCTAACCCACCTTCCTAGCAAACTGTTGTTTGGCTATGTTACCGCTTTTGCTCAGCCCCTCTTATAGCGCTGCTAGTTGCAGGTGCAGTGCAGGTTGTTCCATGTTGGAACATGGATATGTTGGGATATCACAATATCTCTTATTTAATTGATGCATCTATATACTTGGCAACGGGTGGAAGGCTTGGACTTTTGCTCGGTGATTTGTTCCACTCTTGTCGCCTTAGTTTCCGTCATACCGGTGTTATGTTCCTTGATTTTGTGTTCTTTACATGGTTGGGGTTTATGGACCCCCTTTGACAGTTCGCTTTGAATAAAACTCTTCTAGCAAGGCCCAACATTGGTTTTACCATTTGCCTAATAACAATAAAATTTTCATAGGGAGTAATTAACCCGAGGATTCTTAATCAACAACCCGGGCCAGTGCTCCTCATGAGTGTTAGTCCAAAGTGGCTAGACCGCGGGACCACTTCGGGGAAACTCGAGGTCTGGTTTTACTCGTAGGATGTCCCATCCAATCGTGGCCTGAGACGAGATATGCGGATACTATCAAGGTGTCGGCACGTCGGGAAGTGTTGATGGTGTTGTTTTACCATTGTCGAAATGTCTTGTGAACCAGGATTCCAAGTTTGATGGGGTTGTTCCGGGAGGAGGATTTTACTCCGTTGATCGTGAGAGCTTGTCATGGGCTAAGTTGGGACACCCCTGCAAGGTTTGAACTTTCGAGAGTCGTGCTTGCGGTTATGTGGCAGATGGGAGTTTTTAATATTCGCTTGTAGTGAACTTGAAGCTAATATCATTAAAACACACCAACCGCATGCGTAACCATGAGGGTCTCTTTTCGACGAGGTTTGGGAAGATAACACGATGGGGTTATGTTTGAACGTAAGTAGCTCAGGTTCACTTCTTGATCATTACTAGATTGCGATCGCTTGCGTAGCTTCTCACCTTGATCTTGTATTTATAAGTTAGCCACCATATAGTGCTTAGTGCTTGCTGCAACTCCACCACTTAACCATGCCGTACCTTTAAGCTTTGTTAGTCTTGATACCAAGGGTGATATGATTGCTGAGTCCCCGTGGCTCACAGATTACTACCAACACAGTGGCAGGTACCGATGAGACTGACACAAGTGATGACACTGAGCTCCTGTGGGAGTTTGATGCAAATAGTGGTCATTACTATGTGACTTATCCAGCCAATCAGTAGAGGACCTAGTCGGTGTACTCGTGGGCTAGTAGCAGGGTGGTTTTTTATACATCCCCATCGTATCTACTTTTCCAAACACTTTTGACCTTGTTTTGGAATCTTACTTGCATGATTTGAATGGAACTAACTCGGACTAACGTTGTTTTCAGCAGAATTGCCATGGTGTTATTTTTGTGCAGGAATAGAAGTTCTCGGAATGACCTGAAACTTCACGGAGAATATTTTTGGCATATATAAAAAATACTGGCGAAAGAATCAACATCAGGGGGACCACACCCTGTCCACGAGGGTGGGGGCGCGCCCCCTGTCTCATGGCCCCCCTAATACTCCACCGACCTCAACTAAGACTCTATATATTCACATTCGGGGAGAAAAAACAAGAGAGAAGGATTCGTCGTGTTTTACGATACGGAGCCGTCGCCAAGCCCTAATCTCTCGGGAGGGCTGATCTGGAGTCCGTTCGGGGCTCTGGAGAGGCGAATCCGTTGCCATCGTCATCATCAACCTTCCTCTATCACCAATTTCATGATGCTCACAGCTGTGCGTGAGTAATTCCATCGTAGGCTTTTTGTCGGTGATGGGTTGGATGAGATTGATCATGTAATCGAGTTAGTTTTGTTAGGTTTTGATCCCCAGTATCCACTATGTTCTAAAATTGATGTTTCTATGACTTTGCTATGCTTAATGCTTGTCACTAGGGCCTGAGTGCCATGATTCCAGATCTGAACCTATTATGTTTCCATGAATATATGTGAGTTCTTGATCTTATCTTGCAAGTCAATAGTCACCTATTATGTGTTATGATCCGTTAACCCCGTAGTGACAATAATCGGGATACTTACCAGTGATGACCGTAGTTTGAGGAGTTCATGTATTCACTAAGTGTTAATGCTTTGGTCCGGTACTCTATTAAAAGGAGGCCTTAATATCCCTTAGTTTCTGATAGGACCCCGCTACCACGGGAGGGTAGGACAAAAGATTTCATGCAAGTTCTTTTCCATAAGCACATATGATTATATTCGGAATACATGCCTACATTACATTGATGAACTGGACCTAGTTTTGTGTCACCCTATGTTATAACCATTGCATGACGAATCACATCCAACATAATTATCCATCACTGATCCAATGCCTACGATATTTTCACATATTGATCTTTGCTTAGTTACTTTTCTGTTGCCACTATTACAATCACTACAAAACCAATACTGTTACTTTTGCCAGTGTTATCGTTACTTCCATATTACTTTTCTACTAAATACTTTGCTTCTGATATTAAGTCTTTCAGGTGCGGTTGAATTGACAACTCAACTGTTAATACTTGAGAATATTCTTTGGTCCCCTTGTGTCGAGCCAATAAATTTGGGTTGAATACTCTACCCTCGAAAACTATTGCGATCCCCTATACTTGTGGGTTATCAAGTCTATTTTCTAGCGTCGTTGTCGGGGAGCATGGCTCTATTCTTTGAGTCACTTGGGTTTTATATCTATTGATCACTATGGGGAACTTGAAAGATGAAAGAACGAAGATTTTTCCCTCAACTACGAGGGGAGGTAAGGAACTGCCATCTAGCTCTGCACTTGATTCACCTTCTGTTTTGAGTAAACTTGCGACACCTCCACCTGCTATTTATTCTGATATGAGGCATGTTATTGATGATGCCACTTCTGCTTTGCATGATACTTATGATGAAACTACTTCTATGCTTGATAATACTATGCCATTAGGTGAATTTCTTGATGAACAACTTGCTAGGGTTAGAGAGAATGAAATTATTGAAACTGATAATATTGATGAAAGTGATGATGAAGATTCGGCCCCTAGATATGAATTGCCTGTTGTGCCTGAGGGTTATGTCATGGATGAAGAAACTGCGGAGACTTTTTAGCTAGCAATTATAAATATGATCTTAAGAAACTGTTAGCTAAGCTGAAAGAAAAATCCTTCAATGCTAGAATGAATTATGACCTTGCTTTTGCTACTTCACCTATCTGTATTTCCGAGAAGCATTATGATGTCTCAGTCTATCCTGAGTTATTACTTGGTTGAATCTGATCCTTTTTATGGCTATCAATCTGAAATTGTTGTGGCACATCTTACTAAATTAAATGATATTGCCAACCTGTTCACTAATGATGAGAAAACTCGCTATTACTTTATCCTTAAGTTGTTTCCCTTCTCATTAAAGGGTGATGCTAAAACATGGTTTAATTCTGTTGATCCTGGTTGTGAGCGTAGTCCCGAGGATATGATTTATTACTTCTTTGCTAAATATTTCCCCGCTCATAAGAAACAAGTTGCCTTAAGGGAAATATATAATTTTGTGAAAATTGAAGAAGAGAGTCTCCGACAAGCTTGGGGAGGCTTCTCCGATTACTTAATGGTTTGCTTGATCATCCTCGCAGGAAAAATGAAATACTTGATATCCTGTATAATGGACAAACCGATGCTTCAAGAGACCACCTGGATAGTTGTGCTGGTTGTGTTTTCAGGGAAAGAACTGTTGATCAAGCTTAATTGCTATTGAATAATATGTTGAGTAATGAAAATGATTGGACACTTTCTGAACCAACTCCTAAGCCGACTCCGAAGAAAAGGGGTATTCTATTTCTCAGTCTTGAAGATATGCAAGAGGCAAAGAAATCTATGAAAGAAAAAGGTATTAAAGCTAAAGATGATTAGAATTTACCACGTATTGAAGAAATACATGGTATTAATAACCCTACACAGGTAGTAAAGGTAAATTCTCTCTATAGATTTAATGAAGGTGATATTCCTCATAGTAAGTCTGCTAGCTAATGCTTGGATGAGTTTGATAATTTTCTGGTTAAACAAGAAGACTTCAATGCTTATGTTGGTAGACAATTGAACGTAATGCTTATATGATTGAACACTTGAGTGATTATATGTCTACAGTTAAAGGTGAACTTAAACTTATTAGTAAACATGCTTCTATGGTTACCACTCAAGTAGAACAAGCGCTTAAAGCTCAGAATGATTTTCTCAATGAATTAAATAATAAGAAAAATGATAATGATGTTAGAGTTGTGACTAGTGGGGTAAAATGACTCAGGAACCTTTGTATCCTGAGGGTCACCCTAAGAGAATTGAGCAAGATTCTAAGAGAACTAATGTTGATGCACCTAGTTCTTCTAAGAAGAAGAAAAATAAAAATGATAGGACTTTACATGCTTCTAGTGAACCTGTTGTTGACACACCTGAGAATCCCAATGATATTTCTATTTCTGATGCTGAAACACAATCTGGTAATGAACATGAACCTAGTGATAATGTTAGTGATGATGTTCATGTTGATGCTCAACCTAGCAATGACAATGATCTAGAAATTGAACCTGCTATTGATCTTGATAACCCACAATCAAAGAATCAACGTTATGATAAGAGAGAATTTGTTGCTAGGAAGCACGATAAAGAAAGAGAACCATGGGTTCAGAAACCCATGCCTTTTCCTCATAAACCATCAGAGAAAAAGGATGATGAGGATTTTGAGCGCTTTGCTGAAATGATGAGACCTATCTTTTTGCGTATGCGTTTGACTGATATGCTTAAAATGAATCCTTATGCTAAGTACATGAAAGATATTGTCACAAATAAAAGAAAGATACCGAAAGCTGAAATTTCCACCATGCTTGCTAATTATATTTTAAGGGTGGAATACCAAAGAAACTTGGAGATCCAGGAGTACCAACTATACCATGCTACATTAAAAGAAACTACGTTAAAACTGCTTTATGTGATCTTGGAGCCGGTGTTAGTGTTATGCCTCTCTCTTTATATCGTAGACTTGATTTGAATAAGTTGACACCTACAGAGGTATCTTTGCAAATGGCTGATAAATCAACTGTTATACCTGTTGGTATTTGTGAGGATGTGCCTGTTGTGGTTGCAAACGTTACTATTTTAACGGACTTTGTTATTCTTGATATTCCCAAGGACGATAGTATGTCTATTATTCTTGGTAGACCCTTTTTGAATACTGCAGGGGCTGTTATTGATTGCCACAAAGGCAATGTCACTTTTCATGTTAATGGTAATGAGCATATGGTTCACTTTTCGAGGAAACAACCTCAAGTCTACAGTATTAATTCTATTGGAAAAAGTTCAACGATTACTATTAGAGGTTTTGAATTTTATCTTCCTACTGTCAAGAAGAAATATGATATTCTTATTGTTGGGGATGTGCATATCCACATTGAGGTAACTTAGTGTAATTCGAAAATTCTCCGGTTTCATATGATTCGGAAAGAGTTTGTTAACAAGACTTGATCTACCTTGTTAGTGGATTCCTTTTGATGAGCATGAGATGGATGAAGTTAGAAAGCACAACTCTCTGTACCCTCCTTTTACTTTCTGTTATTTAGATTAAATAAAGAAAAAATAGTATTTTCTGTCTATTTTCTGAATTATCCTTGCAATAAAAAATACCTCGAAAATAAAAGTTCTCCAAATGTCCTGAAAATTTTATATGATTTTTTCTAGAATATTTAAGAATTATTGGTAGAACACACCAGGGGGACCCACCACATGGCCATGAGGGTCCAAGGCGCGCCCCCTGCCTCATGGACCCCACGTGGGCCCTCTCCACTTGTTCTTGCACCCACACACTTCTTCTTCCTCCAGAAAAAAAAATCCTCCACCAGCTCAAACCTGAGTTCTAGCTCATCTTGCGGCCATTTTCGATCTCCTTGCTCAAAGCTCCATTCACAAAACTGCTTTGGGGGATTGTTCTTCGGTATGTGACTCCTCCAATGGTCCAATTAGTTTTTGTTCTAGTGCTTTATTTATTGCAAATTTTTGCTGCTTAGGTGACCCCATTCTTGAGCTTGCATGCCATATTTATGTGGTCAAAAGTAGTTTTAATGCATGATATGGCCTCTAGGCACTTGTAGGTGTAGTTGCTATCAATCTTGTTGAGTTTGGTTCACTTTTATTTTGAGTTACTAAAAATTTCAGAATTTTTTCAGAGCAAAAATATGTTAAGGAAAATGTACCAAGGCGGGTCCTCAAGGAAGCAGGCACGTAGGCTCGCGATACGTGAGCCGGACTATGAACTACCAAGAGAAGCTCAAGTGTGGCCTTGTGAATGGTCGTCAGAAGATTTTATGGTCCGGGCAGGCATCAAGGAAGAATTTGATGCGTATGTGCGTAGCGCTGATCTTGAGGGCTTCATGTCAGATAAGTGCCCGCAGTACTGCTACCTATCTGATTCATTTGTGAGAAGGTTTAAATTTACATCCTCGCGCAATTCTCACACTATTTTATTTGATCTTTATGATAAATCATATACCATGGACCTAGAAGATTTTAATACTGCCTGTAAACTCCCGCACTGGGGCAATGTTAGTGAACCTCGCAAATATGAATATAAAGACTTTCTTGTTAGTATTACTGTGGGGGTAATCTAGGGAAATCACACAAGCTACCATAGGGAGCATTCATTTTCCTTCCATACATTATTTTTCTCTCTTCGTGGGTACATGCATTAACGGTAAAGATGAGGCTTGTCACATGTGCGTTCCAGATCTTCGTGTCTTCAAGAGTGCGGTATTAGGTGATAAACAATATAACTTGGGGGCAATTGTTGCTCGTAGGTTGCATCTTAATAGTTTAAGTGGAGACTTGTTTGGTGGAATTTATGCAACTCGTGTAGCTAATTTTCTTGAGATACCCATACATGAGAATGATATGGAATTGCCTCCTGCTTATCTAGATTATAATGCTATGGTTCATCATAAGTTTGTTGAGAGGAATGACCAGTCCCTTCAATACCGACTAATCTTTGACAGACATCGCACTGTCCATGTTGCTCTCCCTTCTCCTGCTTTCTTTGACTTTCAGACAAAAGGGAGATATGTTATAACCAGGGAGGAGGCGAACGAGTATGAGAGGAGGACGGAGACAGCTCGCCCCCAAGCTGCATCTCGTGAGGCAATAGCCGCTGCATCTCATTACGACCCCAGTTATAACTTCGGATATCCACCAGGCCAACCATGGCCCTAGACCAACTTAGGCCAAAAGCCTAAGCTTGGGGGAGTACGTATTTCTCACCGACATTACATTCATGTTCACACACTCATGCCAGTTGTTGGTGCTCATACTTTTTCATTGTGATATCCATGCCAGTTTATTTTCTTTTCCAACATTCTTCTTGTGTGTTTGAAAACCCTTAATAAAGACAAAAAAAATTAGTTGTAGCTTTTAGCTAGGTTACTCTTCATGCCTGTAGTAGTAGTAATTAAAAAGAAAACCCCAAAAGATTTCTCGTTCTTCTTTTGCTTGTTGGGAGCTTTCCCGTGTAAATAGTTTTGTTTCTTTTCTTTGGGGGTCGAGAGGAGAAGACCATGATGAAAATGCTGAGTGGCTTTTATATGCATTATTGTTGATCTAACAGAGAGCCCATATTACCTTGTCTTCTCCCTTGTATTGAATACTTGCAGATTCCAGCTTAGTCCATTGCACATGCACTATTATTATTATCCACACCGTTTGGTCGTGCAAGTGAAAGGCAATAATGATGATATACGATGAACTGATTGATATGAGAAAAGCTGGTATGAACTCGAACTCTCTTGTTTTTGTAAAATGATTAGTTCATCGTTCCTGATTCAGCCTATTATGAATGAAACATGTTTTCCATGCTTAATTAGCTAGGAGTTTATAATGGTTTACCCTGCGTGCCAACATGCTATTAAAATGGTTGTGATGTGGTATGATAGGATGGTATCCTCCTTTGAACGATTCGAGTGGCTTAACTTGGCACATGTTCACGCATGTAGTTGAAACAAAATCAAGATAGCATGCACGATATTTATGTTCATGGTGAACTATATCCTACTCATGCTTGCACTCAGTGTTGATTAATTTTAATGCATGTTCATGACTGTTGTCGCTCTCTAGCTGGCCGGTTCTCAGTCTCTTTCTAGCCTTCACTTGTACTAAGCGGGAATACTGCTTGTGCATCCACTTCCATAAACCCCAAAAGTTATTCCATATGAGTCCACCATACCTTCCTATATGCGGTATCTACATGCCGTTCCAAGTAAATTGTATGTGCCAAACTCTAAACCTTCAAATGAAATTCTGTTTTGTATGCTCGAATAGCTCATGTATCAACTAGGGCTATATGTATCTTCCATGCTAGGCGGGTTATTCTCAAGAGGAGTGGACTCCGCTCTTCACTCACGAGAAAATGGCTGGTAACCGGGATGCCCAGTCCCATGCTCTAACCAAATCAAAATAATTGCAAACAAAACTCCCCCAGGATTGTTATTAGTTGGAGGCACCCATTGTTTCAGACAAGCCATGGATTGATGTTTGTTGGTGGTAGGGGGAGTATAAACTTTACCATTCTGTTTGGGAACCGCCTATAATGTGTGTAGCATGGAAGATATCGAGATCTCTTGGTTGTTATGTTGACAATGAAAGTATACCATTCAAAATATTATTCATCTCTATTTCAAAATCGAGCTCTAGCACCTCTACAATTCCCTGCTTCCCTCTGCGAAGGGCCTATCTATTTACTTTTATGTTGAGTCATCATCCTCTTATTAAAAAGCACCAGTTGGAGAGCACTGCTGTCATTTGCATGCATTACTATTAGTTTACATTGAGTATGACTGTGGCTGGATCTCTTTTACCATGAATTACAATGTTTAGTCAGTCCTTGATCTTCAGAGGTGCTCTGCATTTATGTTTTGCGGTCTCGGAAAGGGCTAGCGAGATACCATCTTGTTATATCATATTATGATTGTTTTGAGAAAGTGTTGTCATCCGAGATTTTCTATTATTGCTCGCTAGTTGATTATACCATTGATATGAGTAAACATGAGACTTAAATGTTATTGTGAATATGGCTAGTTCATAATCTTTGCTGAAAACTTGAATGTTGGGTTTACATATTTACAACAACAAGATCAAACAGAGTTTGTAAAAGTTTCTCTTTATCACTTTCAGTTTGTTAACTGAATTGCTTGAGGACAAGCAAAGGTTTAAGCTTGGGGAGTTGATATGTCTCCATCATATCTACTTTTACAAATACTTTTGACCTTGTTTTGGACTCTAACTTGCATGATTTGAATGGAACTAACCCGGACTAATGTTGTTTCCGGTATAATTGCCATGGTGTTATTTTTGTGCAAAACTAAAAGTTCTCGGAATGACCTCAAACTTCACAGAGAATATTTTTGGAATATATAAAAAATACCGGTGAAAGAATCAACGTCAGGGGGCCCACACCCTGTCCATGAGGGTGGGGGCACGCCCACCTCCCTGGGCGTGCCCCCTGTCTCGTGGCCCCCTGATGCTCCACCGAACTCAATACCGACTCCACATAATCATGTCCGGGGATAAAAAATCAGAGAGAAGGATTCATCGTGTTTTACAATACGGAGCTGCCGCCAAGCCCTAATCTCTCTCGGGAGGGCTGATCTGGAGTCCGTTCGGGGCTCCGGAGAGGGGAACCCGTCACCATCGTAATCATCAACCTTCCTCCATCACCAATTTCATGATGATCACCGCCGTAGGCTTGCTGGACGGTGATGGGTTGGATGAGAGTTATCATGTAATCGAGTTAGTTTTGTTAGGGTTTGATCCCTAGTATCCATTATGTTTTGAGATTGATGTTGCTATGACTTTGCTATGCTTAATGCTTGTCACTAGGGCCCATGCACCATGATTTTGGATCTGAACCTATTATGTTTCCATGAATATATGTGAGTTCTTGATCTTATCTTGCAAGTCAATAGTCAGCTATTATGTGTTATGATCCGTTAACCCCGAAGTGACAATAATCGGGATACTTACCTGTGATGACCGTAGTTTGAGGACTTCATGTATTCACTAAGTGTTAATGCTTTGGTTCCGTACTCTATTAAAAGGAGGCCTTAATATCCCTTAGTTTCCGATAGGACCCCGCTGCCACGGGAGGGTAGGACAAAAGATGCCATGCAAGTTCTTTTCCATAAGCACGTATGACTATATTCGGAATACATGCCTACATTACATTGATGAACTGGAGCTAGTTCTGTGTCACCCTATGTTATAACCGTTGCATGACGAATCACATCTGACATAATTATCCATCACTGATCCAATGCCTATGAGCTTTCACATATTGATCTTTGCTTAGTTACATTTCCGTTGCCACTGTTACAATCATTACAAAACCAATATTGTTACTTTTGCCACTATTGTCGTTACTTCCATATTACTTTGCTACGCAATACTTTGCTACAGATATTAAGTCTTTCAGCTGTGGTTGAATTGACAACTCAACTGTTAATACTTGAGAATATTCTTTGGCTCCCCTCGAATCAATAAATTTGGGTTGAATACTCTACCCTCGAAAACTATTGCGATCCCCTATACTTGTGGGTTATCAGTTTTCCTTTTCCATATACTCTGTAGTCAGACACTACTTTATGTATGGATTACTGTATGTTGATCCTTATTTATGCTATTTGGGGCAAGTGATGCCTGGATTCTCGTACTCTTTCTATTTGGTCATGTTGTATGAATTTGTGTATCACCTTGCTATGCATCCGAAATGGAATTGTGCCCCAATCATGAATTCATCACGTGATTGGGATAGAACTGCATCTTGGGCGTTACACCTTCCCCCATGCTACCGGGGGCTTTGAATTCTGGTACGTTGCAATTGACAAGTTTACAAAGTGGCCGGAAGTGGATCTCGTGAGGAAGCCGACCGCATAGTCAGGTATCAAGTTATAGAAAGGATTGGTGTGCCATTTCGGAGTACCCGCCAGAGTCATCACTGACAATGGCACCCAATTCACAAGCCTCACCTTCATGCAATATGTTCATGCCCTCGGAAGCAAGGCCTTGTTCGCCTTTGTCGCCCATGCCAGAAGCAACGGACAAGCTAAGACGGCGAATGTTGAAGTGCTACGAGCACTCAAGACAAGAACATTTGATAGGCTACAAAAGTGTGGTAGTCGATGGATCGACGAGATGCCGGTGGTTCTTTGGTCCCTCCGTAAACACCAAATCGAGCTACCGGCCAGACTCCCTTCTCCCTAGTCTATTGGGCAGAAGGAGTGCTCCCCACGGAACTCATATATGGGCCGCCTCGGGTATTTACCTACGATGAAGTAGCGCAAGAACCACACCGGCGTGACGATGATGTGCTACTTGAGGAGAACCGTCTCTGGGTTGTTGTACGTGCTGCGCGATACCAGTACGCCCCGCGTCGCTATCACAGATGCAGGGTTCATGCTCAGAGCCTTGAGGAAGGCGACCTTGTCCTTAGGCGTGTTTAGTCCACCAAGGGTACAAACAGGTTGACACCAAAGTGGGAAGGCCCTTACCGTGTAGTATGAGTCACCAGACCTGGCGCAGTCCATCTGGAGACCGGAGATGGAATTCAGTTGCAAAATTCATGGAACATTTAGCATCTCCGTGAGTTCTACCCATGAGGCGCGGCTGTCGGGCCCTGCCCGGCAGCCACCCTTATGTACAAGCCTTGTCGATGTTGCATGTAACCCTTTGTACAAAGCTAGGCGTAGACCTTGAGCAACAGATAAATAAACGAAGTGCTGGGGTCCCCAAAAACTTGCATGCATGCATAAGCATAACATGAGCATAGCATGATCATCTAGATAAGGGCATATCTAGCATTGTTTTCCTCTACACTTAACTACAGGGCTCTTGCCACGGTCTCAGTCCCAAAGAGAAGAAATGGAGACAAACCTACATATCTTTTCCCGACAAGCCAAACAGATAAGTTCCCTCTTATCCATACATGTTAAAGTGAAAACTTGTGCTTATGAAAAGCTCATCACCTTCGAAACATAGGTGCTCCCATCCTTTGTCCCGAATGTTGTTTCGGTCAAGGTGGTTGTAGTGGACTTTCACGGAGGAGCTTCAACGAGGGGCTGGTCCCTTTCCACAGTTTTGAGCCTGACGGGCTAAGCCATGCGGCAGCAAACAGAAGGAGCTGGCAGGATAGCTTGCTAGAGAAAACTTGTTTACTTAAAATGTATAGAGGCATCTCACCTCCGCATGGACATGGTACATGAACCAGTACCCGGCAAGGCTTGTCTTTTTGCATTAATATGCGGATAAACAAGTACATATCTTACAGAACACAGACATGGATATAGAAGACTACATATTTAAGACTAAAGTTTGGCAAGCACCTACACATTTTAGACTGAAAAAAGATAAGTGCCCCGTAATCCTTTTCTTGTCCCCCTCCTCCTTGGAATTACAGTGGGAGGAGAAGAGGGCAAAAGGAGTACCTGAACAGAAGCCCAGCCCGACCCTGTCAAGACCTTCCGGGCGCAGCCTGAAATGATAGAGAGTGGCGAGGCTGCGAAGGAGGGGGACAAAGAGAGCATCTCAGCAGTGCCGTAGTCACCACCACCAGGGCCAGAAAGATGCCCCAACACAAGCGCCGACAGGGAGAGCCTGCCGAAGCTCAGCTAGAAGACTACTGTAGGAGGCGAAGGCACCAAGAGAGCGTCCCCCTCCCTGGCGGCCTTCTGGAAGAGGTCGGTGATGATGGTGCCGGGGAGGGAGGGGAAGAGCGGAAAGATGATGCTACGGGCCGGCAATACGAGACGAAGGCGTCGGTGCCATCGTACTCCGACCTGACGGCCTACCACCCACCTTCTCCGTCCTCCCTCATTTTTTTCCACACCACCATTTCTCCAGGAGGACACTGACCCCTCAGCCTGTCACCTCCACCGGAGGAGCGGCAAACGGTGGTTGTGTCCGAGGCGTGCGAAGAGCGCCACTCCTCGCCTTGGCGGGAAGGAAGACACTGCCATCTTCAGCGTCAACCCTGACCCCGTTGGAAGAAGCAGTGCTGGGATTACTGCTACCTCTTGAGCTTGTGTTGGTTTTTCCCTTGAAGATGAAAGGGTGATGCAGCAATGTAGAGTAAGTATTTCCCTCAGTTTTAAGAACCAAGGTATCAATTCAGTAGGAGACAATGCACAAGGCACCAAATACATGCACAAACAAACACCAACTTGCACCCAACGCGATAAAGGAGTTTTCAATCCCTTCATGGTTATTTGCAAAGTGAGATCTGATATAGATGGATAAGCGGTAAAGTAATATTTTTGGTATTTTTGGTTTATGGAACGGAAAGTAAAATATTGGAAAGAAAGTAAATCAGAAACTAAAATAGTAGATCGGAAACTTATATGATGGAAAATAGACGCGGGAGCCATAGGTTTCACTAGAGGCTTTTCTCAAGGTAGAAAATATTACAGTGGGTGAACAAGTTATTGTCGAGCAATTGATAGAAAGCGCAAAGTTATGATGATATCTAAGGCAATGATCATGAATATAGGCATCACATCCGTGTCAAGTAGACCGAAACGATTCTGCGTCTACTACTATTACTCCACACATTGACCGCTATCCAGCATGCATCTAGAGTATTAAGTTCATAAAGAACGGAGTAATGCGTTAAGTAAGATGACATGATGTAGAGGAATTAACTCAAGCAATATGATGAAAATCCCATCGTTTTATCCTCAATGGCAACAATACAATACGTGCCTTGCTGCCCCTACTGTCACTGGGAAAGGACACCGCAAGATTGAACCCAAAGCTAAGCACTTCTCCCATTGCAAGAAAAACCAATCTAGTTGGCCAAACCAAACCGATAGTTCAAAGATACTTGCAAAGATATCAAATCATGCATGTAAGGAGATTCAAATAATATTCATTGATAAGCTGATCAAAAATCCACAATTCATCGGATCTTCGCAAACACACCGCAAATGAGTATTACATCGAATAGACCTCCAAGAACATCGAGCAGAACTTTGTATAGAGAATCAAACAGAGAGAAAAAACCATTTAGCCACTAGGTATGGACCCATAGGTCTGTGCTAAACTACTCACGCTTCATCGGAGAGGCAATGGTGTTGATGTAGAAGCCCTCTATGATCCAATCCCCCACCAGTATGACGCTGGAAAAGGTCCCTAGATGGGATCTCACGGGTACAGAAGGTTGTGGCGGTGGAAAATTGGTTTTGTGGCTCCCTTGGCAGGTTTTGGGATATTTGAGAATATATAAGCGGAAGAAATAGGTCGGTGGAGTCACGAGGGGCCCACAAGGGTGGGGGCGTGCCTCCTAACATTGTGGCTGCCTCGTGGCTTTCTTGACGTGCACTCCAAGTCCTGTGGATGTCTTCTGGTCCAAGGAAAATCATCGCGAAAGTTTCATTCCCTTTGGACTTCGTGTGGTATTCCTTTTCTGTGAAACTCTAAAACAAGGAAAAAAACAGGAACTCGCTCTGGGCTCTAGGTTAATAGGTTAGTCCCAAAAATCATATAGAATAGCATATTAATGCATATAAAACATCCAAAACAGATAATATAATAGCATGGAACAATAAAAAATTATAGATACGTTGGAGACGTATCAAGCATCCCCAAGCTTAATTCCTGCCCGTCCTCGAGTAGGTAAATGATAAAAACAGAATTTTTATGTGGAATGCTACCTAACATATTTATCCATGTAATTCTCTTTATTGTGGCATAAACGTTTAGATCCGTATGATTCAAAACAAAAGTTTAATATTGAAATAAAAACAATAATACTTCAAGCATACTAACAAAATAATTATGTCTTCTAAAATATCATGGCCAAAGAAAGCTTATGCCTACAAAATCATATAGTCTCGCTATGCTCCATCTTCATCACACAAAATATTTAAATCATGCACAACCCTAATGACAAGCCAAGCAATTGTTTCATACTTTTAACGTTCTCAAACTTTTTCAACTTTCGCGCAATACATGAGCGTGAGCCATGGACATAGCACTATAGGTGATACAGACGGTGGTTGCGGAGAAGACAAAAAGGAGGAGATAGTCTCACATCAGCTAGGCGTATCAATGGGCTATGGAGATGCTCGTCAATAGATATCAATGTGAGTGAGTAGGGATTGCCATGCAACAGATGCACTAGAGCTATAAGTTTATGAAAGCTCAAAACGAAAACTAAGTGGGTGTGCATCCAACTCGCTTGCTCACGAAGAACTAGGGAATTTTGAGGAAGCCCATCATTGAAATATACAAGCCAAGTTCTATAATGAAAATTCCCACTAGTATATGAAAGTGATATCTTAGGAGACTCTATCATGAAGATCATGGTGCTACTTTGAAGCACAAGTGTAGTAAAAGGATAGTAACATTGCCCCTTCTCTCTTTTCCATCATTTTTTGGCCCCTTTTATCGTCGGGAGTCTCATCCCGTCTTGTGGGGGAATCATAGCCTCCATCATCCTTTCCTCACATGGGACAATGCTCTAATAATGAAGATCATCACACTTTTATGTCCTTACAACTCAAGAATTACAACTTGATACTTAGAACAAAATTTGACTCTATATGAATGCCTCCAGTGGTGTACCGGGATGTGCAATGAATCAAGAGTGACATGTATAGAAGAATTATGAATGGTGGCTTTGCAACAAATACGATGTCAACTACATGATCATGCAAAGAAATATGACAATAATGGAGCGTGTCATATAAACGGATCGGTGGAAAGTTGCATGGCAATGTATCTCAGAATGGCTATGGAAATGCCATAATAGGTAGGTATGGTGGCTGTTTTGAGGAAGGCATATGGTACCGGCGTGTGACACTCCCGATTTAATCGTACACTAATCATACACGCAAACGTGTACGATCAAGATCAGGGACTCACGGGAAGATATCACAACACAGCTCTACGAATAAAAATAAGTCATACAAGCATCATATTACAAGCCAGGGGCCTCGAGGGCTCGAATACAAGAGCTCGAACATAGATGAGTCAGCGGAAGCAACAATATCTGAGTACAGACATAAGTTAAACAAGTTTGCCTTAAGAAGGCTAGCACAAACTGGGATACAGATCGAAAGAGGCGCAGGCCTCCTGCCAGGGATCCTCCTAAACTACTCCTGGTCGTCGTCAGCAGGCATCACGTAGTAGTAGGCACCTCCGGTGTAGTAGGAGTCGTCGTCGAAGGTGGCGTCTGGCTCCTGGGGTCCAACATCTGGTTGCGACAACCAGGTAGAAGGGATAGGGGGAAAAGAGGGAGAAAGCAACCGTGAGTACTCATCCAAAGTACTCGCAAGCAAGGAGCTACACTACATATGCATGGGTATCAAATGGAATAAGGGTATCATATGTGGACTGAACTGCAGAATGCCAGAATAAGAGGGGGATAACTAGTCCTTTCGAAGTCTACGCTTCTGGCAACCTCCGTCTTGCATCATGTAGAAGAGAGTAGACTGAAGTCCTCCAAGTAGCATCGCATAGCATAATCCTAACCGATGATCCTCCCCTCATCGCCCTGTGAGAGAGCGATCACCGGTTGTATCTGGCACTTGGAAGGTGTGTTTTATTAAGTATCCGGTTCTAGTTGTCATAAGGTCAAGGTACAACTCCAAGTCTTCCTGTTACCGAAGATCACGGCTATTCGAATAGATTAACTTCCCTGCAGGGGTGCACCACATACCCCAACACGCTCGATCCCATTTGGCCGGGCACACTTTCCTGGGTCATGCCCGGCCTCGGAAGATCAACACGTCGCAGCCCCACCTAGACCAACAGAGAGGTCAGCACGCCCGTCTAAACCTAAGCGCACAGGGGTCTGGTCCCATCGCCCTTAGCACACCTGCACGTTGCGAACGCGGCCGGAAGCAGAACTAGCCCCCTTAATACAAGAGCAGGCTTACGTTCCAATCCGGCGCGCGCCGCTCAGTCGCTGACGTCACGAAGGCGCGGCTGATACCACGACGCCAGGATACCCATAACTACTCCCGCGTAGATGGTTAGTGCGTATAAGCCAGATGGCCAGACTCAGATCAAATACCCAAATCTCGTTTAGCATGTTAAGTATCCGCAAACGATGACGAGGGCCAGGCCCACCTCTCTCCTAGGTGGTCTCAACCTGCCCTGTCGCTCCACCTCAAAGTAACAGTCGGGGGCCGTCGGGAACCCAGGCCCACCACTACCTAGATGGAGCCACCTGCCCCTTCAGCCCCCAACTCCGAACAGTACCACAGGTAATGTAACTGTGTAAAGTATGTAGTATATGCCCGTGATCACCTCCCGAAGTGATCACGGCCTAGTAGTATAGCATGGAAGACGGACAAGAGTGTAGGGCCACTGATGGAACACTAGCATCCTATACTAAGCAGTAGGATAGCAGGTAATGGTAACAACAGCAGTAGCAAGGACAGGCTATGCATCAGGATAGGAATAACGGAAAGCAGTAACATGCTACACTACTCTAATGCAAGCAGTATAGAGGAGAGTTGGCGATATCTGGTGATCAAGGGGGGGGGGGCTTGCCTGGTTGCTCTGGCAAGAGAGAGGCATCGTCAACTCCATAGTCATACTGGGTAGCAGCGGCGTCGGTCTCGGTGTCTATCGAGAGAAGAGGGGGAAGAAAACAATGAATATATAAGCAAGCATATGCATAGTGATGCATGACATGACAAGTAACGACGTTAGAGGTGCCCTAACACGGTAGTAGGTGATACAGGTGAAGGGGGATGACATCCGGGAAGTATCCCCAGTGTTTCGCGTTTTCGGGCAGAGGAGCCGGAGGGGGAAGTTGCGTGTTCACTATGCTAGGGATGCGTGACGAACGAACAGGCCGCGTATCCAGATACGTCTCGTCGTTCTGAGCAACTTTCATGTATAAAACTTTTTCATCCGAGTTACGGATTAAAATATATGATTTTCTAAAGATTTTATTAATTTCTGGAATTTAATTAATTATTTAAATTAATTCAAAAAACAGATTAATGACATCAGCATGATGTCATGCTGACATCAGCAGTCAACAGGGTAGGCTTGGTCAACCTGACCAGTGGGTCCCACTGGTCAGTGTCACATTTTAAATAACAGATTAATTAAACTAATCATAATTAATTAGGGGGTGGGCCCCACTATCATTGTTTGATTAATTATCTAACAGTTAATTAGGTTAATCTAATTGTGATTAATTAACTTAATTAATTCCTTAATTAACTAATTAATTTAATTATTATTATCTATTTATTTATTTTTATTTTTTAATTCCCTTTTTTTTACTAAAACGTTCTGGGGCCGGACCCACTTGTCATAGGCACAGGGGCCTTAACGGGCAGGCGGGTTACGGGCACGGGCGCCCAGCCCGATTGGGCATTCGCCCAGATCGAAAGGGGGGCGACCATGGGCACGGCGAGGCCGCCCGCCTGAGGCGGCAGTGGCGAGGTCACCACAGGGCGGCGCGCGTTGCAGGCGGTTGAGGCCAGCAGGACTCGCAGCGGTGGCGAGCGGGGTCGAGAAGGGCGGCAGCAAGCAACGGCACCAGCAGCAGTAGAGCGAAGCAGCGGCGGCGACACCGGAGCAGTTAGCAGCGGCAACAGAGGCAGTTAGCAGCAGCCGTAGAGCAGGGGAGCAGGACGCGGCAGGGGCGGCCGGCGCGCGTGCGGGCGCCGGTGAGCGAGGCCATGGCCGAAGTGGCCGGAGCAGGGGAGGGGGAGGAGGTGTCGGGGCCTCACCACAGGGCCGTGGGGTGTAGGCAGCGGTGGCGATGATGCGTAAGTCGACGTGGTGGCCACCGGGCCTCGATCCAGCGGTGTAGACGAAGCAGGGGTCGGCGACGGTCCTCCCAACGAGATCCCAGGCGGCAGGGTGAGTGCGCGGGCGGGCGAGGTCGACGGCGGCCATGGCGATGTGCGGGGGTGGAGTCGGGGCGGATCCCCTCGATCCAGATCGAGAGGAGGCAGAGGGAGTCCGGCAGGGAGGGCGGCGAGGTGGTTCCGATGAGGGGGCCTCCTGGCAGCAGCGGTCGGCAGGTAGAGCGAGGGGCAAGCGCCTCCTGTACGGCGGCCTCCTGTACGGCGCACGTCGTGCTCGTGCGTTAGTGGGAGGGTGGCGGCGCCAGGAGGGGAGCGAGGGGAGAGATGGGTGGAGTGGGGATCGTGGGGGGGGGGAGTGGGGTTCGGTTGGGCTAGGGTTTGGTCACCCCAGGGGTGTTGGTAAAATATATTCGGCTGATACCACGACGCCAAGATACCCATAACTACTCCCGCGTAGATGGTTAGTGCGTATAAGCCAGATGGCCAGACTCAGATCAAATACCCAAATCTCGTTTAGCATGTTAAGTATCCGCAAACGATGACGAGGGCCAGGCCCACCTCTCTCCTAGGTGGTCTCAACCTGCCCTGTCGCTCCACCTCAAAGTAACAGTCGGGGGCCGTCGGGAACCCAGGCCCACCACTACCTGGATGGAGCCACCTGCCCCTTCAGCCCCCAACTCCGAACAGTACCACAGGTAATGTAACTGTGTAAAGTATGTAGTATATGCCCGTGATCACCTCCCGAAGTGATCACGGCCCAGTAGTATAGCATGGAAGACGGACAAGAGTGTAGGGCCACTGATGGAACACTAGCATCCTATACTAAGCAGTAGGATAGCAGGTAATGGTAACAACAACAGTAGCAAGGACAGGCTATGCATCAGGATAGGAATAACGGAAAGCAGTAACATGCTACACTACTCTAATGCAAGCAGTATAGAGGAGAGTAGGAGATATCTGGTGATCAAGGGGGGGGGCTTGCCTGGTTGCTCTGGCACGAGAGAGGGATCGTCAACTCCGTAGTCGTACTGGGTAGCAGCGGCGTCGGTCTCGGTGTCTATCGAGAGAAGAGGGGGAAGATAACAATGAATATATAAGCAAGCATATGCATAGTGATGCATGACATGACAAGTAACGACGTTAGAGGTGCCCTAACGCGGTAGTAGGTGATACCGGTGAAGGGGGATGACATCCGGGAAGTATCCCCGGTGTTTCGCGTTTTCGGGCAGAGGAGCCGGAGGGGGAAGTTGCTTGTTCACTATGCTAGGGATGCGTGACGAACGAACAGGCCGCGTATCCAGATACGTCTCGTCGTTCTGAGCAACTTTCATGTATAAAACTTTTCCATCCGAGTTACGGATTAAAAGATATGATTTTCTAAAGATTTTATTAATTTGCTGGAATTTAATTAATTATTTAAATTAATTCAAAAAACAGATTAATGACATCAGCATGATGTCATGCTGACATCAGCAGTCAACCTAATTGTCACATTTTAAATAACAGATTAATTAAACTAATCATAATTTTAAATAACTGGCTTGGTCAACCTGACCAGTGGGTCCCACTGGTCAGTGTCACATTTTAAATAACAGATTAATTAAACTAATCATAATTAATTAGGGGGTGGGCCCCACTGTCATTGTTTGATTAATTATCTAACAGTTAATTAGGTTAATCTAATTGTGATTAATTAACTTAATTAATTCCTTAATTTAATTATTATTATCTATTTATTTATTTTTATTTTTTAATTCCCTTTTTTTTTACTAAAACGTTCTGGGGCCGGGCCCACTTGTCATAGGCACAGGGGCCTTAACGGGCAGGAGGGTTATGGGCACGGGCGCCCAGCCCGATTGGGCATTCGCCCAGATCGAAAGGGGGCGACCATGGGCACGGCGAGGCCGCCCGCCTGAGGCGGCAGTGGCGAGGCCACCACAGGGCGGCACGCGTTGCAGGCGGTTGAGGCCAGCAGGACTCGCAGCGGTGGCGAGCGGGGTCGAGAAGGGCGGCAGCAAGCAACGGCACCAGCAGCAGTAGAGCGAAGCAGCGGCGGCGACACCGGAGCAGTTAGCAGCGGCAACAGAGGCAGTTAGCAGCAGCCGTAGAGCAGGGGAGCGGGACGCGGCAGGGGCGGCCGGCGCGCGTGCGGGCGCCGGTGAGCGAGGCCATGGCCGAAGTGGCCGGAGCAGGGGAGGGGGACGAGGTGTCGGGGCCTCACCACGGGGCCGTGGGGTCTAGGCAGCGGTGGCGATGATGCGTAAGTCGACGTGGTGGCCACCGGGCCTCGATCCAGCGGCATAGACGAAGCAGGGGTCGACGACGGTCCTCCCAACGAGATCCCAGGCGGCAGGGTGAGTGCGCGGGTGGGGGAGGTCGACGGCGGCCATGGCGATGTGCGGCGGTGGAGTCGGGGCGGATCCCCTCGATCCAGATCGAGAGGAGGCAGAGGGAGTCCGGCAGGGAGGGCGGCGAGGTGGTTCCGACGAGGGGGGCTCCTGGCAGCAGCGGTCGGCAGGTAGAGCGAGGGGCAAGCGCCTCCTGTACGGCGGCCTCCTATACGGTGGCCTCCTGTACGGCGCACGTTGTGCTCGTGCGTTAGTGGGAGGGTGGCGGCGCCAGGAGGGGTGCGAGGGGAGAGATGGGTGGAGTGGGGATCGTGGGGGGGGAGTGGGGTTCGGTTGGGCTAGGGTTTGGTCACCCCAGTGGTGTTGCAAGAGCCGGCTGGGCCGGCCTAATTGGCCCCGAGGCCATCTGGGCCGTGGCCCAGCGCGGGGGTAGGGGGGCTTCTCTTTTATCTTTTTGTTTGTATTTTTGTTTTTCTTTTAATTCATTTCTCTTTTATTTTAGTTGCACTATATTTTTGGTTTAGTAAAATATGAAAACAGGTCCAAAAATTGTGTGTCAAATTAATCCACTGTTCTAAGAAGTTTTACCTCAGAATAAAAATAGTTTAGTATTTGGTAAAATATATTAGGAGTATAACTAATTGTTTTGATGTTGTTTTAATCACTTAAGGGTATTTAAATATTTTATAAAGATGTTGTTACTCCACCAATAATATCCATGATTTATTTGTCACATTAAGAACACTTTAGTTTTGACTTTTGAAAACTTCAATTGTTTGACTTGATTTTAAATTTGAATTCGAACCGTTTTTGAACCATCGCGAGATTAATAACAGTAACCGAGGTGACGTGGCATCATTAGCATGGAATTACTGTAGCATGATTACCCGGGCGTCACAATTCTCCTCCACTACAAGAAATCTCGTCCCGAGATTTAGGAGCGGTTACAAGGGGAAGGGATCTGGTTACGAAATTCTAAAGATTCTTCTCGGTCATAGTTGCTCTTCTCGAAGAGGTCGATCCATTACATTGATGTCTTCGGTCCTCTGCTTCAGGTCGTCATGATGAAGTCACCGTCCTTCCTTCAGGACCATCACTGAACTTACGAAAGGGTGAGAAGGGAAAACTGTATATGGATGGATTCTAACAACATCGAGCATCAGACGGTTAACTCAGGGAAGAAGCATAAGTTTCTCTCGATTTGAAACTTAAGAAGATATCGAGAGCAAAGTAAGAAGGTACCATGAGAAGTTTCAAACGGATAGGCAATCGTTCGATGCCTAATCAGAAGGTGAAAGGGTTTCAGGGCAACGAGAATAGGTATTGCGCCTCATACCAGAATAGATCACTAGACAGGTGGTCCCTGAATTACATACGAAGTCGAGCGTGAGGAACAACCTTGGGAACAGGTGGTGTATAGGAGAGTCAGGTTTCGATCCTGGGACCTGTGGGTTATGGGCCCACCATGTGGGATAAAAGTAGGAGGGGTGACATCTTGCATGGTCATGATTGCGAAGTAGGTCAGAGCTTAGCCTGTCAGTTATGTTGGCAACAACGTTGGTACCAAGGGCGAGGGACGAGGAGAACCATTTTCCTGCTCGTTGAACGAGGCGGATCAGTAGGCAAAGTTCTCGTCCATCGGCGGTTACCGGAATGTCATCAACAATAGTAACAGGGTCTTGCTGACGGAATTGTACACCGAGGTGTTTACATAAGCAGTGAATCTTTACTGCTTAGATTATATAGATCACAAGAAAGCTCAAACAACCCAATGAAAAGAAAAATGTGATCATCAGGTTAAACAGAACAAGGGTAAGGGAAATGGGTTTAAACACATATTTTAGGGATATATCCTTCCCAAGGACAAGCAGAGCATGATATCCATGATAGGATATAACGTAGAAAAACTCTTTAGGTAGGGGAGAGAAATTTCATGACATTACCCATACAGCGGTGTTTGGATAATTTAGCAGGAAACATTTAGCATTGGCTTCAAATGTCCTTGTTGAAAATCGGAGTACCACAAACATGCTTCGAGATAGCATTACATGGTCTTCAAGCAAGTTCAGACTTTGGAAACAAAAAGGGTTCATCAGGAAGAACTTATAGGATAAGTCTTACAATTTCCTCATGGAAGAAAGGATAGCCTGGCTGAAAAGGGAAACTATAACAATTGGGCCTCCGACCAGGTGTGCTAGGCATGACATCAGCTTACCGGGTCACATAAGGACCATTGTTTTAACTCTTGGAAATATGTTCCAACCATCATATCTGACCTAGATTCAGATCTGATTAGTGCCAGGATACCTCCGACTTAGTAAGCCTGAGAAGAAAAGGTGCAACACAATTGACGAGATGACAATGTAAGATTCTCGGGAAATGAACTATGAAGTGATTTCCGTTAACAAGAGTTCATCATTAATCCACGGAGAGGACAAGGAGGTGTCTGGTGAACCCAACGGCAATTCATCGAGATTTCCAAAAGATGGATTTCCACAGTTAAGTGAACTAGGAGATAACATTTGTCAGAACAAATGATATAAGGAAGTATGCTCATGGAAAACATACACAATTAAACATTGGTTGAAAGGTGCGCCCAAAATATGGGTTGGGTTGCACGACCAATGTCAGAATGGTGATTCAATAATCAATAGTCTAAGAACGAACGGCCGACCATTAACTTCAAAGCAATAGGGTTGCTAGAAGTGCAAAATCCAAACAACACCGTTCACTTGTTGGTACCCCGGTTGGAATCAACACGAGGACCAAGAAAGAATGGTGATGGTGAGAAGTATCACGATACCAAGAATTCTTAAGAGGTGGTGAAATTCTCACAACATTCTTGACATAAAAGATGGTAATACTCCAAGGTAAAGGAGAACAAATGCTGGATAGCAAGGATCTCAAGGTATAACACAAAACACGAACAAGTTTGTGTTGAACGGAAGGCAATCAAGTGGTCGATGATAACACAAATCATCGAGGGCAAGGATGGTATTTCTCATCAGGAATTCAATTGATATCCTTGAGGAGCTCGAAATGTTGATGATGATCATGACAATTTCTGTCGAGAGGTTTCATGGAGATGTAATCGGTCGGCGATGACATCAAGTCAAACGAATGATGAAGCAAAAGGTTATTGGAACCATGGGTACGACACAAACTTGAAATCAAGTTTGTTGTATGAGGTGAAACGATAAGACAAGGAAGATCGACGTAAGCTTAGCCCATCGTCGAAATTGTGCTCCGGAAAGAAGGACCAGGTAGCACAGTTAAAATTTGGCACGATAATGATATAGCCGAGTAGACTCGGAATGACGTGATCGAGTTCAGACTCATAAGTAATGAAGGTTACCAAGAGTTGTTGAATCGTAGTGCGGACTCAATTCAGTTGTCAGTGTCCTTGAGGGGTTCTAACAACTGAGAACCCGTTGGAAAAATGGAATCGGCAAGAATATTAGTTGATGAAGAACTCATAAGAAGTTATGTATCCCGTGGTATCCTCGAGATACCAGGGGGTAACACTCGACGACAGATCAAAGTAGAGGTTGGACTGGGGTATTGCTCTGCAGAAGACAAGTGCTTAAACTTGCACGAGAAACGGTACCTAAAGGAGAACATGGTCGAAACCACGATTGCAAAAGGCCAGATCCTAGATATAACATGAACTTATACCAAGGGAGTAATTAATTTAAGAGTAGCTTTAAGAATAAGATCTACATCGTGTCCATGGGCATGAACACAAAGTTCAATGTCGACTCCCACTTCTTCAATGCATAACCTTACATTTACCTCCCCTTTTCGAAGTTGTAGTGTTGAAAAGTTATCTGACGAAGCGTCAGCAGGGTATAACCCGCATAACTTTTGAGGTCACACAAATTAAGGAAGGCATAGGTTCAACCCGTCAGGGTATCGTGGAAACATATACCACAAGCTTTGAGAGTAAATATTACCAGCTCGAAAGCAGAGCATGGTTGGCAAAAGGAGAGGATACAAATTACCAAAGGCATTATGTATCGGAGAAAGAACTCACAAGGTGATTAATTATGAAGGACATGGTCGGATAATAATCCAACAGTGGATATGGTGATCCACAATGGAGCTGATGTGAGTATCGATACCCAATCAGAGGAAGAAAGAATGCAAATGCATCGTTTTACAGAACATCTGAATAATTCAATGTTTAAATAACAAAGGAATTATGATTTTCAAATCAAGGGATCAGGAGCAAATGCTCTGATCAAGGACGGACAAGTTGAATAGACTTAGGGGTACAATCGATGGCAATCTGATTGGCCGAGGACCAGCTCACGTTTTAAATGACATCTGAGCTGGAAGGATGAATTCTATGATCTGAGTGAGGATTGCGAGCTTTGCAACATATTGAGTCAATGGACTCAAAATGATATTGACAAGGTTGCCAATAAGATTACTATACTTATGGGATTAACCATAATGCAAGCAAGCAAGAATTTCAGGAGCAATAGGTTGCTCAGGATTTTCGGAAGACCGAATGGTATTTCGAAGAATTTTGTGAACTGCATGAATATCTGGGGATGAGCGGATACTCGATAAATGCGAGTAATTATCCGTAGTGGTATGCATGAGGCAAAGAACTGCAAGGCAGTAGGCACAAAGTATTCTCGGGGTAGCTTATAATAACAAGATCGACTGGGAATAAAAGTAAGCACGACAGGTGTAAGTATTTATCCATAGGGATATTTCGGTGGAAGGGAATTGCAAAAGCAACGGCACAAGGTCTCGAGAGAATATCGGAGAGTATCTTCGAAATCTTCTGGTGCAGCCGGCGATCATCTGGACTGAAGGGGCTCTCCGGGAGAAAGTAATTTCGAGAACCTAAAGTTAGATTTTAGTAAAAATCGTTTAACCCGAATAGAAGAGAGTTCAGAATCCCGGAGTAAAGATCGAGGAGTAAAAGATTCTAATACCACCCAAATGGCGATGTGGGCCCGTAAGGCACACAGCCATGTTAGTAAAAGTTTTTGTAATGTCTAGACTCAACTTCGGCCAAGGAGTGTGGAAGGGGAATTCCTACAGGCAGTCGGCTCTGATACCAACTTGTGACGCCCCCGATTTAATCGTACACTAATCATACACGCAAACGTGTACGATCAAGATCAGGGACTCACGGGAAGATATCACAACACAGCTCTACAAATAAAAATAAGTCATACAAGCATCATATTACAAGCCAGGGGCCTCGAGGGCTCGAATACAAGAGCTCGAACATAGACGAGTCAGCGGAAGCAACAATATCTGAGTACAGACATAAGTTAAACAAGTTTGCCTTAAGAAGGCTAGCACAAACTGGGATACAGATCGAAAGAGGCGCAGGCCTCCTGCCTGGGATCCTCCTAAACTACTCCTTGTCGTCGTCAGCGGGCATCACGTAGTAGTAGGCACCTCCGGTGTAGTAGGAGTCGTCGTCGAAGGTGGCGTCTGGCTCCTGGGGTCCAACATCTGGTTGCGACAACCAGGTAGAAGGGATAGGGGGAAAAGAGGGAGAAAGCAACCGTGAGTACTCATCCAAAGTACTCGCAAGCAAGGAGCTACACTACATATGCATGGGTATCAAATGGAATAAGGGTATCATATGTGGACTGAAATGCAGAATGCCAGAATAAGAGGGGGATAACTAGTCCTTTCGAAGTGTACGCTTCTGGCAGCCTCCGTCTTGCATCATGTAGAAGAGAGTAGACTTAAGTCCTCCAAGTAGCATCGCATAGCATAATCCTAACCGATGATCCTCCCCTCGTCGCCCTGTGAGAGAGCGATCACCGGTTGTATCTGGCACTTGGAAGGGTGTGTTTTATTAAGTATCCGGTTCTAGTTGTCATAAGGTCAAGGTACAACTCCAAGTCTTCCTGTTACCGAAGATCACGGCTATTCGAATAGATTAACTTCCCTGCAGGGGTGCACCACATACCCCAACACGCTCGATCCCATTTGGCCGGGCACACATTCCTGGGTCATGCCCGGCCTCGGAAGATCAACACGTCGCAGCCCCACCTAGACCAACAGAGAGGTCAGCACGCCCGTCTAAACCTAAGCGCACAGGGGTCTGGGCCCATCGCCCTTATCACACCTGCACGTTGCGAACGCGGCCGGAAGCAGAACTAGCCCCCTTAATACAAGAGCAGGCTTACGTTCCAATCTGGCGCGCGCCGCTCAGTCGCTGACGTCACGAAGGCGCGGCTGATACCACGACGCCAGGATACCCATAACTACTCCCGCGTAGATGGTTAGTGCGTATAAGCCAGATGGCCAGACTCAGATCAAATACCCAAATCTCGTTTAGCATGTTAAGTATCCGCAAACGATGACGAGGGCCAGGCCCACCTCTCTCCTAGGTGGTCTCAACCTGCCCTGTCGCTCCACCTCAAAGTAACAGTCGGGGGCCGTCGGGAACCCAGGCCCACCACTACCTGGATGGAGCCACCTGCCCCTTCAGCCCCCAACTCCGAACAGTACCACAGGTAATGTAACTGTGTAAAGTATGTAGTATATGCCCGTGATCACCTCCCGAAGTGATCACGGCCCATTAGTATAGCATGGAAGACGGACAAGAGTGTAGGGCCACTGATGGAACACTAGCATCCTATACTAAGCAGTAGGATAGCAGGTAATGGTAACAACAGCAGTAGCAAGGACAGGCTATGCATCAGGATAGGAATAACGGAAAGCAGTAACATGCTACACTACTCTAATGCAAGCAGTATAGAGGAGAGTAGGAGATATCTGGTGATCAAGGGGGGGGGGGCTTGCCTGGTTGCTCTGGCACGAGAGAGGGATCGTCAACTCCGTAGTCGTACTGGGTAGCAGCGGCGTCGGTCTCGGTGTCTATTGAGAGAAGAG
Source organism: Triticum urartu (assembly GCF_056163025.1). Lineage (NCBI taxonomy): Eukaryota > Viridiplantae > Streptophyta > Magnoliopsida > Poales > Poaceae > Triticum > Triticum urartu. The sequence goes on along the minus strand of NC_141874.1, from coordinate 361,222,397 downwards.
GGGGAAGATAACAACGAATATATAAGCAAGCATATGCATAGTGATGCATGACATGACAAGTAACGACGTTAGAGGTGCCCTAACGCGATAGTAGGTGATACCGGTGAAGGGGGATGACATCCGGGAAGTATCCCCGGTGTTTCGCGTTTTCGGGCAGAGGAGCCGGAGGGGGAAGTTGCTTGTTCACTATGCTAGGGATGCGTGACGAACGAACAGGCCGCGCATCCAGATACGTCTCGTCGTTCTGAGCAACTTTCATGTATAAAACTTTTCCATCCGAGTTACGGATTAAAAGATATGATTTTCTAAAGATTTTATTAATTTCTGGAATTTAATTAATTATTTAAATTAATTCAAAAAACAGATTAATGACATCAGCATGATGTCATGCTGACATCAGCAGTCAACAGGGTTGGCTTGGTCAACCTGACCAGTGGGTCCCACTGGTCAGTGTCACATTTTAAATAACAGATTAATTAAACTAATCATAATTAATTAGGGGGTGGGCCCCACTGTCATTGTTTGATTAATTATCTAATAGTTAATTAGGTTAATCTAATTGTGATTAATTAACTTAATTAATTCCTTAATTTAATTATTATTATCTATTTATTTATTTTTGTTTTTTAATTCCCTTTTTTTTTACTAAAACGTTCTGGGGCCGGGCCCACTTGTCATAGGCACAGGGGCCTTAATGGGCAGGAGGGTTATGGGCACGGGCGCCCAGCCCGATTGGGCATTCGCCCAGATCGAAAGGGGGCGACCATGGGCACGGCGAGGCCGCCCGCCTGAGGCGGCAGTGGCGAGGCCACCACAGGGCGGCACGCGTTGCAGGCGGTTGAGGCCAGCAGGACTCGCAGCGGTGGCGAGCGGGGTCGAGAAGGGCGGCAGCAAGCAACGGCACCAGCAGCAGTAGAGTGAAGCAGCGGCGGCGACACCGGAGCAGTTAGCAGCGGCAACAGAGGCAGTTAGCAGCAGCCGTAGAGCAGGGGAGCGGGACGCGGCAGGGGCGGCCGGCGCGCGTGCGGGCGCCAGTGAGCGAGGCCATGGCCGAAGTGGCCGGAGCAGGGGAGGGGGGGGAGGTGTCGGGGCCTCACCACGGGGCCGTGGGGTCTAGGCAGCGGTGGCGATGATGCGTAAGTCGACATGGTGGCCACCGGGCCTCGATCCAGCGGCGTAGACGAAGCAGGGGTCGACGACGGTCCTCCCAACGAGATCCCAGGCGGCAGGGTGAGTGCGCGGGCGGGGGAGGTCGACGGCGGCCATGGCGATGTGCGGCGGTGGAGTCGGGGCGGATCCCCTCGATCCAGATCGAGAGGAGGCAGAGGGAGTCCGGCAGGGAGGGCGGCGAGGTGGTTCCGACGAGGGGGGCTCCTGGCAGCAGCGGTCGGCAGGTAGAGCGAGGGGCAAGCGCCTCCTGTACGGCGGCCTCCTGTACGGCGCACGTCGTGCTCGTGCGTTAGTGGGAGGGTGGCGGCTCCAGGAGGGGTGCGAGGGGAGAGATGGGTGGAGTGGGGATCGTGGGGGGGGAGTGGGGTTCGGTTGGGCTAGGGTTTGGTCACCCCAGTGGTGTTGCAGGAGCCGGCTGGGCCGGCCTAATTGGCCCCGAGGCCATCTGGGCCGTGGCCCAGCGCGGGGGTAGGGGGGCTTCTCTTTTATCTTTTTTTTTGTATTTATCTTTTTCTTTTTATTCATTTCTCTTTTATTTTAGTTGCACTATATTTTTGGTTTAGTAAAATATGAAAACAGCTCCAAAAATTGTGTGTCAAATTAATCCATTGTTCTAAGAAGTTTTACCTCAGAATAAAAATAGTTTATTATTTGGTCAAATATATTAGGAGTATAACTAATTGTTTTGATGTTGTTTTAATCACTTAAGGGTATTTAAATATTTTATAAAGATGTTGTTACTCCACCAATAATATCCATGATTTATTTTTCACATTAAGAACGCTTTAGTTTTGACTTTTGAAAACTTCAATTGTTTGACTTGATTTTAAATTTGAATTCGAACCGTTTTTGAACCATCGCGAGATTAATAACAGTAACCGAGGTGACGTGGCATCATTAGCATGGAATTACTGTAGCATGATTACCCGGGCGTCACAATTCCCCTCCACTACAAGAAATCTCATCCCGAGATTTAGGAGCGGTTACAAGGGGAAGGGATCTGGTTACGAAATTCTAAAGATTCTTCTCGGTCATAGTTGCTCTTCTCGAAGAGGTCGATCCATTACATTGATGTCTTCGGTCCTCTGCTTCAGGTCGTCATGATGAAGTCACCGTCCTTCCTTCAGGACCATCACTGAACTTACGAAAGGGTGAGAAGGGAAAACTGTATATGGATGGATTCTAACAACATCGAGCATCAGACGGTTAACTCAGGGAAGAAGCATAAGTTTCTCTCGATTTGAAACTTAAGAAGATATCGAGAGCAAAGTAAGAAGGTACCATGAGAAGTTTCAAACGGATAGGCAATCGTTCGATGCCTAATCAGAAGGTGAAAGGGTTTCAGGGCAACGAGAATAGGTATTGCGCCTCATACCAGAATAGATCACTAGACAGGTGGTCCGTGAATTACATACGAAGTCGAGCGTGAGGAACAACCTTGGGAACAGGTGGTGTATAGGAGAGTCAGGTTTCGATCCTGGGACCTGTGGGTTATGGGCCCACCATGTGGGATAAAAGTAGGAGGGGTGACATCTTGCATGGTCATGATTGCGAAGTAGTTCAGAGCTTAGCCTGTCAGTTATGTTGGCAACAACGTCGGTACCAAGGGCGAGGGACGAGGAGAACCATTTTCCTGCTCGTTGAACGAGGTGGATCAGTAGGCAAAGTTCTCATCCATCGACGGTTACCGGAATGTCATCAACAATAGTAACAGGGTCTTGCTGACGGAATTGTACACCGAGGTGTTTACATAAGTAGTGAATCTTTACTGCTTAGATTATATAGATCACAAGAAAGCTCAAACAACCCAATGAAAAGAAAAATGTGATCATCAGGTTAAACAGAACAAGGGTAAGGGAAATGGGTTTAAACACATATTTTAGGGATATATCCTTCCCAAGGACAAGCAGAGCATGATATCCATGATAGGATATAACGTAGAAAAACTCTTTAGGTAGGGGAGAGAAATTTCATGACATTACCCATACAGCGGTGTTTGGATAATTTAGCAGGAAACATTTAGCATTGGCTTCAAATGTCCTTGTTGAAAATCGGAGTACCACAAACATGCTTCGAGATAGCATTACATGGTCTTCAAGCAAGTTCAGACTTTGGAAACAAAAAGGGTTCATCAGGAAGAACTTATAGAATAAGTCTTACAATTTCCTCATGGAAGAAAGGATAGCCTGGCTGAAAAGGGAAACTATAACAATTGGGCCTCCGACCAGGTGTGCTAGGCATGACATCAGCTTACCGGGTCACATAAGGACCATTATTGTAACTCTTGGAAATATGTTCCAACCATCATATCTGACCTAGATTCAGATCTGATTAGTGCCAGGATACCTCCGACTTAGTAAGCCTGAGAAGAAAAGGTGCAACACAATTGACGAGATGACAATGTAAGATTCTCGGGAAATGAACTATGAAGTGATTTCCGTTAACAAGAGTTCATCATTAATCCACGGAGAGGACAAGGAGGTGTCTGGTGAACCCAACGGCAATTCATCGAGATTTCCAAAAGATGGATTTCCACAATTAAGTGAACAAGGAGATAACATTTGTCAGAACAAATGATATAAGGAAGTATGCTCACGGAAAACATACACAATTAAACATTGGTTGAAAGGTGCGCCCAAAATATGGGTTGGGTTGCACGACCAATGTCAGAATGGTGATTCAATAATCAATAGTCTAAGAACGAACGGCCGACCATTAACTTCAAAGCAATAGGGTTGCTAGAAGTGCAGAATCCAAACAACACCGTTCACTTGTTGGTACCCCGGTTGGAATCAACACGAGGACCAAGAAAGAATGGTGATGGTGAGAAGTATCACGATACCAAGAATTCTTAAGAGGTGGTGAAATTCTCACAACATTCTTGACATAAAAGATGGTAATACTCCAAGGTAAAGGAGAACAAATGCTGGATAGCAAGGATCTCAAGGTATAACACAAAACACGAACAAGTTTGTGTTGAACGGAAGGCAATCAAGTGGTCGATGATAACACAAATCATCGAGGGCAAGGATGGTATTTCTCATCAGGAATTCAATTGATATCCTTGAGGAGCTCGAAATGTTGATGATGATCATGACAATTTCTGTCGAGAGGTTTCATGGAGATGTAATCGGTCGGCGATGACATCAAGTCAAACGAATGATGAAGCAAAAGGTTATTGGAACCATGGGTACGACACAAACTTGAAATCAAGTTTGTTGTATGAATTGAAACGATAAGACAAGGAAGATCGACGTAAGCTTAGCCCATCGTCGAAATTGTGCTCCGGAAAGAAGGACCAGGTAGCACAGTTAAAATTTGGCACGATAATGATATAGCCGAGTAGACTCGGAATGACGTGATCGAGTTCAGACTCGTAAGTAATGAAGGTTACCAAGAGTTGTTGAATCGTAGTGCGGACTCAATTCAGTTGTCAGTGTCCTTGAGGGGTTCTAACAACTGAGAACCCGTTGGAAAAATGGAATCGGCAAGAATATTAGTTGATGAAGAACTCATAAGAAGTTATGTATCCCGTGGTATCCTCGAGATACCAGGGGGTAACACTCGACGACAGATCAAAGTAGAGGTTGGACTGGGGTATTGCTCTGCAGAAGACAAGTGCTTAAACTTGCACGAGAAACGGTACCTAAAGGAGAACATGGTCGAAACCACGATTGCAAAAGGCCAGATCCTAGATATAACATGAACTTATACCAAGGGAGTAATTAATTTAAGAGTAGCTTTAATAATAAGATCTACATCGTGTCCATGGGCATGAACACAAAGTTCAATGTCGACTCCCACTTCTTCAATGCATAACCTTACATTTACCTCCCCTTTTCGAAGTTGTAGTGTTGAAAAGTTATCTGACGAAGCGTCAGCAGGGTATAACCCGCATAACTTTCGAGGTCACACAAATTAAGGAAGGCATAGGTTCAACCCGTCAGGGTATCGTGGAAACATATACCACAAGCTTTGAGAGTAAATATTACCAGCTCGAAAGCAGAGCATGGTTGGCAAAAGGAGAGGATACAAATTACCAAAGGCATTATGTATCGGAGAAAGAACTCACAAGGTGATTAATTATGAAGGACATGGTCGGATAATAATCCAACAGTGGATATGGTGATCCACAATGGAGCCGATGTGAGTATCGATACCCAATCAGAGGAAGAAAGAATGCAAATGCATCGTTTTACAGAACATCTGAATAATTCAACGTTTAAATAACAAAGGAATTATGATTTTCAAATCAAGGGATCAGGAGCAAACGCTCTGATCAAGGACGGACAAGTTGAATAGACTTTGGGGTACAATCGATGGCAATCTGATTGGCCGAGGACCAGCTCACGTTTTAAATGACATCTGAGCTGGAAGGATGAATTCTATGATCTGAGTGAGGATTGCGAGCTTCGCAACATATTGAGTCAATGGACTCAAAATGATATTGACAAGGTTGCCAATAAGATTACTATACTTATGGGATTAACCATAATGCAAGCAAGCAAGAATTTCAGGAGCAATAGGTTGCTCAGGATTTTCGGAAGACCGAATGGTATTTCGAAGAATTTTGTGAACTGCATGAATATCTGGGGATGAGCGGATACTCGATAAATGCGAGTAATTATCCGTAGTGGTATGCTTGAGGCAAAGAACTGCAAGGCAGTAGGCACAAAGTATTCTCGGGGTAGCTTATAATAACAAGATCGACTAGGAATAAAAGTAAGCACGACAGGTGTAAGTATTTATCCATAGGGATATTTCAGTGGAAGGGAATTGCAAAAGCAACGGCACAAGGTCTCGAGAGAATATCGGAGAGTATCTTCGAAATCTTCTGGTGCAGCCGGCGATCATCTGGACTGAAGGGGCTCTCCGGGAGAAAGTAATTTCGACAACCTAAAGTTAGATTTTAGTAAAAATCGTTTAACCCGAATAGAAGAGAGTTCAGAATCCCGGAGTAAAGATCGAGGAGTAAAAGATTCTAATACCACCCAAATGGCGATGTGGGCCCGTAAGGCACACAGCCATGTTAGTAAAAGTTTTTGTAATGTCTAGACACAACTTCGGCCAAGGAGTGTGGAAGGGGAATTCCTACAGGCAGTCGGCTCTGATACCAACTTGTGACGCCCCCGATTTAATCGTACACTAATCATACACGCAAACGTGTACGATCAAGATCAGGGACTCACGAGAAGATATCACAACACAGCTCTACAAATAAAAATAAGTCATACAAGCATCATATTACAAGCCAGGGGCCTCGAGGGCTCGAATACAAGAGCTCGAACATAGACGAGTCAGCGGAAGCAACAATATCTGAGTACAGACATAAGTTAAACAGTTTTCCTTAAGAAGGCTAGCACAAACTGGGATACAGATCAAAAGAGGCGCAGGCCTCCTGCCTGGGATCCTCCTAAACTACTCCTTGTCGTCGTCAGCGGGCATCACGTAGTAGTAGGCACCTCCGGTGTAGTAGGAGTCGTCGTCGAAGGTGGCGTCTCGCTCCTCGGGTCCAACATCTGGTTGCGACAACCAGGTAGAAGGGATAGGGGGAAAAGAGGGAGAAAGCAACCGTGAGTACTCATCCAAAGTACTCGCAAGCAAGGAGCTACACTACATATGCATAGGTATCAAATGGAATAAGGGTATCATATGTGGACTGAAATGCAGAATGCCAGAATAAGAGGGGGATAACTAGTCCTTTCGAAGTCTACGCTTCTGGCAGCCTCCGTCTTGCATCATGTAGAAGAGAGTAGACTAAAGTCCTCCAAGTAGTATCGCATAGCATAATCCTAACCGATGATCCTCCCCTCGTCGCCCTGTGAGAGAGCGATCACCGGTTGTATCTGGCACTTGGAAGGGTGTGTTTTATTAAGTATCCGGTTCTAGTTGCCATAAGGTCAAGGTACAACTCCAAGTCGTCCTGTTACCGAAGATCACGGCTATTCGAATTAACTTCCCTGCAGGGGTGCACCACATACCCCAACACGCTCGATCCCATTTGGCCGGGCACACTTTCCTGGGTCATGCCCGGCCTCGGAAGATCAACACGTCGCAGCCCCACCTAGACCAACAGAGAGGTCAGCACGCCGGTCTAAACCTAAGCGCACAGGGGTCTGGGCCCATCGCCCTTAGCACACCTGCACGTTGCGAACGCGGCCGGAAGCAGAACTAGCCCCCTTAATACAAGAGCAGGCTTACGTTCCAATCCGGCGCGCGCCGCTCAGTCGCTGACGTCACGAAGGCTTCGGCTGATACCACGACACCGGGATACCCATAACTACTCCCGCGTAGATGGTTACTGTGTATATTCCAGATGGCCAGACTCAGATCAAATACCCAAATCTCGTTTAGCGTGTTAAGTATCCGCGAACGCTGACGAGGGACAGGCCCACCTCTCTCCTAGGTGCTCTCAAGCTGCCCTGTCGCTCCACCTCAAAGTAACAGTCGGGGGCCATCGGGAACCCAGGCCCACCACTACCTGGATGGAGCCACCTGCCCCTTCAGCCCCCAACTCCGAACAGTACCACAGGTAATGTAACTGTGTAAAGTATATAGTATATGCCCGTGATCACCTCCCGAAGTGATCACGGCCCAGTAGTATAGCATGGTAGACGGACAAGAGTGTAGGGCCACTGATGGAACACTAGCATCCTATACTAAGCAGTAGGATAGCAGGTAATGGTAACAACAGTAGTAGCAAGGACAGGCTATGCATCAGGATAGGAATAACGGAAAGCAGTAACATGCTACACTACTCTAATGCAAGCAGTATAGAGGAGAGTAGGCGATATCTGGTGATCAAGGGGGGCGGGGCTTGCCTGGTTGCTCTGGCAAGAGACAGGCATCGTCAACTCCATAGTCGTACTGGGTAGCAGCGGCGTCGGTCTCGGTGTCTATCGAGAGAAGAGGGGAAAGAAAACAATGAATATATAAGCAAGCATATGCATAGTGATGCATGACATGACAAGTAACGACGTTAGAGGTGCCCTAACGCGGTAGTAGGTGATACCGGTGAAGAGGGATGACATCCGGGAAGTATCCCCGGTGTTTCGCGTTTTCGGGCAGAGGAGCCGGAGGGGGAAGTTGCGTGTTCACTATGCTAGGGATGCGTGACGAACGAACAGGCCGCGTATCCAGATACGTCTCGTCGTTCTGAGCAACTTTCATGTATAAAACTTTTTCATCCGAGTTACGGATTAAAAGATATGATTTTCTAAAGATTTTATTAATTTCTGGAATTTAATTAATTATTTAAATTAATTCAAAAAACAGATTAATGACATCAGCATGATGTCATGCTGACATCAGCAGTCAACAGGGTTGGCTTGGTCAACCTGACCAGTGGCTCCCACTGGTGAGTGTCACATTTTAATTAACAAATTAATTAAACTAATCATAATTAATTAGGGGGTGGGCCCTACTATCATTGTTTGATTAATTATCTAACAGTTAATTAGGTTAATCTAATTATGATTAATTAACTTAATTAATTCCTTAATTAACTAATTAATTTAATTATTATTATCTATTTATTTATTTTATTTTATTTTTTTAATTCCCTTTTTTTTTACTAAAACGTTCTGGGGCCGGGCCCACTGGTCATAGGCACAGGGGCCTTAACGACCAGGCGGGTTACGGGCACGGGCGCCCAGCCCGATTGGGCATTCGCCCAGATCGAAAGGGGGGCGACCATGGGCACGGCGAGGCCGCCCGCCTGAGGCGGCAGTGGCGAGGCCACCACAGGGCGGCGCGCGTTGCAGGCGGTGGCAAGCGGGGTCGAGAAGGGCGGCAGCAAGCAACGGCACCAGCAGCAGTAGAGCGAAGCAGCGGCGGCGACACCGGAGCAGTTAGCAGCGGCAACAGAGGCAGTTAGCAGCAGCCGTAGAGCAGGGGAGCGGGACGCGGCAGGGGCGGCCGGCGCGCGTGCGGGCGCCGGTGAGCGAAGCCATGGCCGAAGTGGCCGGAGCAGGGGAGGGGGAGGAGGTGTCGGGGCCTCACCACGGGGCCATGGGGTCTAGGCAGCGGTGGCGATGATGCGTAAGTCGACGTGTGGCCACCGGGCCTCAATCCAGCGGCGTAGACGAAGCAGGGGTCGGCGACGGTCCTCCCAACGAGATCCCAGGCGGCAGGGTGAGTGCGCGGGCGGGCGAGGTCGACAGCGGCCATGGCGATGTGCGGCGGTGGAGTCGGGGCGGATCCCCTCGATCCAGATCGAGAGGAGGCAGAGGGAGTCCGGCAGGGAGGGCGGCGAGGTGGTTCCGACGAGGGGGGCTCCTGGCAGCAGCGGTCGGCAGGTAGGGCGAGGGGCAAGCGCCTCCTGTACGGCGGCCTCCTGTACGGCGCACGTCGTGCTCGTGCGTTAGTGGGAGGGTGGCGGCGCCAGGAGGGGAGCGAGGGGAGAGATGGGTGGAGTGGGGATCGTGGGGGGGAGTGGGGTTCGGTTGGGCTAGGGTTTGGTCACCCCAGGGGTGTTGTAGGAGCCGGCTGGGCCGGCCTAATTGGCCCCGAGGCCATCTGGGCTGTGGCCCAGCGCGGGGGTAGGGGGCTTCTCTTTTATCTTTTTTTTGTATTTTTGTTTTTCTTTTTATTCATTTCTCTTTTATTTTAGTTGCACTATATTTTTGGTTTAGTAAAATATGAAAACAGCTCCAAAAATAGTGTGTCAAATTAATCCACTGTTCTAAGAAGTTTTACCTCAGAATAAAAATAGTTTAGTATTTGGTAAAATATATTAGGAGTATAACTAATTGTTTTGATGTTGTTTTAATCACTTAAGGGTATTTAAATATTTTATAAAGATGTTGTTACTCCACCAATAATATCCATGATTTATTTGTCACATTAAGAACACTTTAGTTTTGACTTTTGAAAACTTTAATTGTTTGACTTGATTTTAAATTTGAATTCGAACCGTTTTTGAACCATCGCGAGATTAATAACAGTAACCGAGGTGACGTGGCATCATTAGCGTGGAATTACTGTAGCATGATTACCCGGGCGTCACACGGCGAAAGTTGCGCGGTACTAGAGAGGCTAGCAATGGCGGAAACGTAAGAGTGCATATAATCCATGGACTCAACATTAGTCATAAATAACTCACATACTTATTGCAAAAATATATTAGTTATCAAAACAAAGTACTACGTGCATGCTCATAGGAGGATAGATTGGTAGGAAAAGATCATCGCTCGTCCCCGACCGCCACTCATAAGGAAGACAATCATTAAATAAATCATGCTCCGACTTCATCACATAATGGTTCACCATACGTGCATGCTACGAGAATCACAAACTTTAACACAAGTATTTCTCAAATTCACAACTACTCACTAGCATGACTTTAATATCGCCATCTTCATATCTCAAAACAATCATAAGGGATCAAACTTCTCATAGTATTTAATGCACTTTATATAAAAGTTTGTATTACATCCCTCTTGGATGCCTATTATATTAGGACTAAATTTATAACCAAAGCAAATTCCCATACTGTTTTAAAGACTCTCAATGTAATATAAGTGAAGTGTGAGAGTTCATCAATTTCTATAAAATAAAACCACCGCCATGCTCTAAAAAGATATAAGTGAAGCACTAGAGCAAATTTGCCTAGCTCAAAAGATATAAGTGAAACACATAGAGTATTCTAATAAATCACGATTCATGCGTATCTCTCTCAAAAGGTGTGTACAGAAAGGATGACTGTGGCAAACTAAAAAGAAAAGACTCAAATCATACAAGACGCTCCAAGCAAAACACATATCATGTGGTGAATAAAAATATAGCCTCAAGTAAAGTTACCGATTGACGAAGACGAAAGAGGGGATGCCTTCCGGGGCATCCCCAAGCTTAGGCTCTAGGTTATCCTTGAATATTACCTTGGGGTGCCTTGGGCATCCCCAAGCTTAGGCTCTTTCAACTCCTTATTCCATAGTCCATCAAATCCTTACCCAAAACTTGAAAACTTCACAACACAAAACTCAACAGAAATCTCATAAGCTCCGTTATTATAACAAAATAAATCACCACTTTTGGTACTGTTGTGAAATCATTATTTATTTATATTGGTGTAATATCTCCTGCATTCCAATTTTTCTATGGTTCATACCCCCCGATACTAGCCATAGATGCGTCAAAATAAGCAAACAACATGCGAAAAACAGAATCTGTCCAAAACAGAACAGTCTGTAGCAATCTGGAGATTTCAAATACTTGTGTAACTCCAAAAATTCTGAAAACTTATGACGACCTAGGAAATTTGTTTATTAATCTTCTTAACAAATAATCAGTATTTTATCGCGCTTCTGCTAGAAAATGAAAATTAATCTCCTGGCCACAAAAGTTTCTGTTTTTCAGCAAGATCAAATCAACTATCACCGTAAGCTATCCCAAAGGTCTTACATGGCACAAACACTAATTAAAACACAAAACCACATCTAACCAGAGGCTAGATGATTACTTAATGCAAAACAGGACCTAAAAAGCAAGAACAAAAATAAAATTGGGTTACCTCCCAACAAGCGCTATTGTTTAATACCCTTAGCTAGGGATAAAACACGAATAGATCTAGGTATTATCATGTTTGGAATGAAATCCACCAGTGGCTCTCATAATAGATTCATAAGGCAATTTAATTTTCTTTCTTGAGAAGTGTTCCATTCCTTTCCTTAACATAAATTGAAATCTAATGTTTCCTTCTTTCATATCAATAATTGCACCAATCGTTCTAAGGAAAGGTCTACCAAGAATAATATGACATGTAGGATTGCAATCTATATCAAGAACAATGAAATCTATGTGCCCGTAATTCCTATTTGCAACAATAATAACATAATTAATTCTTCCCATAGGTTTCTTAATAATGGAATCCACAAGATGCAAATTTAAAGAACAATCATCTAATTCACGAAAAACCTAACATATCACATAGAGTTTTCAGAATCGTGGAAACACTACCACCCAAATCACACAAAGCATGGAACTCATAATCTTTAATCTTAATCTTAATAGTAGGTTCCCACCCATCATAAAGTTTTCTAGGGATAGAAACTTCCAATTCAAGCTTTTCTTTGAAAAATTACATCATAACATCAATGATATGTTTAGTAAAAGCTTTGTTTTGATTATAAGCATGAGGAGAATTGAACATGGATTGCAACAAGGAAATACAATCTATTAAAGAACAATGATCATAATTAAATTCCTTGAAATCCGCAAGAGAGGGTTCATTGCTGTTTAAAGTTTTGACCTCTCCAATCCCACTTTTATCAATTTTTATATTGGAAAACAAAGATTAAATAGGAGTCACATCAATCACTTTAAGATCTTCATCATTATTTTCAGATTCTGGTTTGGCGGCCATCTTATTTACTAAGGTGGCTTGTTTATCAGAAGTTTGTCCTACTAAATTTTCAACATGAGCAAACTGAGATTTTAAACCATAAAATTCCTTAGACATATCATCAAGCTCTTTGTTCCTGTATTCCATAAATGTTTTCTGCTCCTTGAGCTCGTTTCTAAAGAAATTATTATGCTCAAATTGCAAAGACATGAAGCTCCTAGCATTATTTTCTATTTCTTCCAACCTCCTAAAGTGAGGGTCAACGTTTCTTGGTTGAGCCATCGCGAGAAATAAAGCAATCCAACGCACGAGCACACAATAAGCAAGCGAAGAAGACGAATGGAAAAGGGGCGAAGAAAAGACAAAACTTTTCGAAAATCTTTTTAGAAGTGGGGGAGAGGAAAACGGGAGGCAGATGGCAAATAATGTAATGCGAGGGATGAAAGTTTATGATGGGTACTTGGTATGTCTTGGCTTGGCGTAGATCTCTCCGACAATGGCGCTAGAAATTCTTCGTGCTACCTCTTGAGCATGCGTTGGTTTTTCCTTTGAAGAGGAAAGGGTGAAGCAGCAAAGTAGAGTAAGTATTTCCCTCAGTTTTGAGAAGCAAGGTATCAATCCATTAGGAGACAACGCACAAGCCACCGAATACCTGCACAAACCAACACTAACTTGCACCCAACGCGATAAACGGGTTGTCAATTCCTTCACGGTTATTTGCAAAGTGAGATCTGATATAGCTGGATAAACGGTAAAGTAATATTTTTGGTATTTTTGGTTTATGGAACTGAAAGTAAAAGATTGCAAAGAAAGTAAATCAAAAACTAAAATAGTAGATCGGAAACTTATATGATGGAAAATAGACCCGGGGGCCATAGGTTTCACTAGAGGCTTCTCACAAGACCTAGGGGCAATTGATTCGGCGCCCACATCTACGAGCACCGCATCTCCTACAACCCCAGACCAGACGCACTCCCCGAGCATCAACATGACTATTCAGCAGCATCACCCCCGAGCTAGAGCCCGGGCATAGCCCCAGTCTCCCCCCTCGACATAACAAAGAAGGAAACATGAAATAAAAGGGGGAGAGGTGCGTGGATGGGCGCCTCTACTCCATCTCGCACCCCCTTTTTATAGGCATGTTGGGACTAGGGGTTGATCCTTCACCCCCACCACCAAGGGGCTCTTTCTGATCCAACCCGTCCAAGCTAGCACCGACGGCCAGATCTGATAACCGCCCTCTTACACGAATCCAAGAAGACCATGCCTTTTCTATGACGCTCTTTCCCGCATCATGCACCTCCATTACCTATGCCACTCGATGCATGCGGCATATGTGGCAAAGGATAAGGGCATGGTCGGATGAGTGAATTTGGCAGTTACTCCCCCGTGGGTTAAAGTCATTCACGGGCCATTACAGAAATGGCCACACCACAATTGGCATCACGCGACATGTGGGAGAACCGAAAACTGACTCAAGCACAGATCAATGAAGAAGCAAACAAAATCTCAAGGGATGAGCCACCACAAACTCTTCGCATGTATACTAGATAGGGCCTACCCCAATGATGCTCGGCAGCGCGTTCAGGCTAGGCCCGGGGGCTCCTGTCGGTGCAACAAACCCTAGTATATATTTCCCGGACTATACACAGGCTCAAGGGCAAGGTCACAACATCTAAGACAAGGCCAAGCAAAATATATAACTCTTTGAGAAATCAAAGGGCGGATCAAGAAGACCAGGACAAGCCAAAGGAACAAGATATCACTAAGGAAAAACCTCCCTTGCCGGGTAGGTGATCCTGGCAAGGTCGAGGTCACCTCAAAGACAAGTCCCAAGACCACCCTGGCAAGGGTTGCCGGAATGCTAGCGGCCCGGTTCCCCGCCATGGTTCCACCGCTCCACCTCACAGGAACACAAGTCACCTATCAGTGCCGTGTCGAGCCCCCAAGTGATTAAGTGGCTATCATTTCGCACGTGGTAGCCATTTCTAAGGAAGCTCGGCCCTAAATGACACTCGTCCGCGGGTGGTTGAATAGCACGGCAAGGCTTGCCGAGCTACCCCCACGATGTGACACTAAGCAGTGCATTTAATTCACCTTGTCCTGTCTGCAGAGTTAGGTATGGTAGCATTGTGGCTATCTAATCGCTAGGTAATGACTATTTTGCCATTATGGTAGCCCCTTGACCTATAAAAGGAGGGTTGCGGTAACTTTAGAAAGGATTTGGACCCTTTTACACACATACGTGTGTAGCTGCTCTTGTCCCATGGTGACCTTGCCGAGCTTGAGCGCTGCATCTCCACCACGGTCCTTTCATCAATCCACCAAAGCAGGAGTAGGGTTTTACGCCTCATGGTGGCCTGAACCTAGGTAAAAATTGCCTGTGTCATCGCTGTCGTGCTGGCCTCCACTCACTAGTAGAAAAAGGACCTAATGTGAGACACATTAGTGCCAGTTTGATTTTAGCCCGGTACTAATGGTACCATTAGTGCCGGTTGGAACGGCTATGCATTAATGCCGGTTCGTGTTGAACCTTTCGTACCGGTTCGTGCCACGAACTAGTACTAAAGGGGTGATGGCAGGCTGGCGTCAGGCCGGGGCCCCACGATCACCTTTAGTACCGGTCCGTGTCACAAACCGGTACTAAAGGGCTAACCATTAGTACCGGTTTGTGCCACGAACCGGTACTAAAGGGCTAACCTTTAGTACCGGTTTGTGCCACGAACCGGTACTAAAGGGGTCTGACCTATAGTACCGATTTGTGACACAAACCGGCACTATAGGGCAATTTTCAAACTCTACCCCCCCCCCCCCCCCCGTGTGTCGCCATTTCAGTTCTGAAAAAATCAAAAGAAAACGATAAAAACTTCAAAAAATAAAATCCTTCGAGAGGTAGTTATATTACTACATGTACTAGTTAGGAAAATTTGAAAACTTAAATTTGGACATGTTTTGCAAAAAGTGTAGGGAAAATGTAAAACGGCTATAACTTTTGCATACGATGTCGGAAAAAAAACCGTATAATATATCAAAAAATTCTGCACGAAAATCCGCATCCGATGGAGACGGCCTACAGCCTGTTTGCAATTTTTTAGAATCCTCAAATTCCAAAACGAAAAAAAGATATGGTCAAATTTTAGGTTTTTTAAAAAAAAATTGGTTAAATCTGGTCAAACTACTTATTCAAGAAGTATTAATGTTACTACATAATTATTCAAGAATATTAGTGTTACTAAGTAATTATTTCAATTTTTTAAATTTTGGTCAAATCTGGTCAAACTATGGTCAAACTTATTCAAGAAATATTAGTGTTACTAAATAATTACTGTTTTTTAGAATAATAGTTTCAAACTCAAACAGTGAAACGTGTGACCTAATGCTCAAGCTAAACTGCTGAGGGTTAATAGGATTGACAGCTTACATTTGTCACGAAAACAACAAGTGCAGACTTGGAATGTAGGGGGAATAGAACTCCGAAGTTAAGCATGCTCAGGCTGGGGGAGTGAGAGGATGGGTGACCGGCCGGGAAGTCAGGCGATTTGGAATGAGTGATCCACACTTGAGCAGTTAAGAGAGGTGATTAGAGACTAAATCATCAAATAATTCAGAAAAATTAAAAATCGAAAAAAATCAAATTTTTTTCCAAAATTTTCAAAAAAATAATTCAAAAAAACCTTTAGTACCGGTTGGTAACACCAACCAGTACTAAAGGTCCCCCATACCAGGGCGCGAGCTCACGCCACGTGGTGGCACTTTGGCGCCGATTCGTGCCGAACCGGTACTAATGGCGGGCCCTTTAGTGCCCACCCTTTAGTGCCGGTTCTGGAACTAAAGGCCCTTACGAACCGGCGCTAAAGCTCCGTTTTCTACTAGTGACTCTTTGTGCAGCGCGCCCTTCCCCCTTGCTGAAACACAAGGGGTCGATGGCTCCATAGGTGACCGTGTTGAACCACGACAAAGGTATAGTATGAATCAGAAACTTTATTGAAAACTAAAAAACTATCATCTCAGTCAGTGAAGCAATTGCAATTTATCATAATATTGGAAAGATTAAATGTAAGAGCTTTTGTATAGCAAGTCCACATACTCAATCATCTTTTAGTCTTTCATAATTGCTAACACTCACGCGATACTTATGAGATCAAAGCCTCAATCGGACACAGAGAAAGATATGGGCTTATGGCTTCACCTAATGTCAACAATAATACTTTATGAGAACCCACATCCGAGTGGATATATACGTCCGGATCTCTCCCCAACACATAGTGGTTACCAAAAAGAAAGAGTGTAAAAAGGAAAGGTGAAGATCACCATGACTCCTGTATGAAGGTAGAAGGTAGAAGGTAAAAGTAAAAGATAGGCCCTTCGGAGAGGGAAGCACAGGTTGTCATGCGCTTTTATGGTTGGATGCACAAAATCTTAATGCAAAAGACCGTCACTTTATAGTGCTGCTTGTGATAAAGAACTTTATTTTGCAGTCAGTCGTTTTATTTCTTCCATATCACAAGTTCGTATAATGCTTATTTTCTTAACAAAAAAATATCATACATATTTAGAGAGCAATTTTTAGTGCTTGCACCGATGACAACTTACTTGAAGGATCTTACTCAATCCATAGGTAGATATAGTGGACTCTCATGGCAAAAATGGTTTAAGGTATGTTTGGATGCACAAGTAGTATCTCTACTTGGTGCAAAATATTTGGCTAGCATGGGATCAGAAAGAAGCACAACATGTTGGAGGATCCATGACAATATAACTTCTACTCAGATGTAAGAAAACATAACCCTTTTATTCTTTTTACTTCTTTTATTATTTTCTCCTTTTTATTTTCTCAAGATCATGGCAAGAAAGCAAAGCCCTCGAGTCAAAACTATATGTTGGAGTGCCCATACCCATATACTCAATTTTCCTTCTTAGGAGGTGGCGATGATGGAGTTGATGATGCTTCTGTCAGTTTCATTCAGGCACCCTTCAAGGCCTGCAATTCTTGGAGTACGCGTTGGAGTATGTTTGCATTCTTCTGAATATCCTCCAAGAGATGCATATTTTCAGGCCACCAAGAACATTCCCCTGCATTACTTACACTCAGACGGGATATATCCCAATTGGAGGGTATATGTGCATGAGGCGTATTCTCCACACCATAGTTATGAGCCAAATTGTGAAAGTTGTTCCAATGTAACCTATGCAAGGGCCTCCTAGGGGAAGCCCTTCTCGAACCTCTTGGCCTTCATGGTTGCTTGTAGTCCCTATGGCTGGATGGGAATTTGGGATAGTTGAGATGCTGGCCAGGGTACCTCTATCTGAAGCTGGAGGCTGAACCCGAAGCGAATCTCCTTCACCTTCTTCCGTCATGACTTCCTTGGCATCCTCCCCCCTGAGTTCCATCTGCATCAACCAAGCATTGTTTTCCACATTGTTGGAGGAGGAAGAAGACATGATGTATGGCCTTGAAGACTCTACCAGAAAATAGCTCGAAACAAGAATAGCGGATATTGCCCTGATACGGTGGTCAAAGCCTTCGGGAGATTATATAATGAACTTTTACCGACCAAAAGAAGTAGTGTGCAAGAAAACAGAGTCCGGAGGGTACACGAGATGGCCAAAAGCCTGGGAGACGCGCCCAGGGGGTAGGGCGCGCCACCAAGGCTTGTCGCCTCCTGATAATCCACAAGTATAAGGGATCGCAATAGTTTTCGAGGGTAGAGTATTCAACTCAAATTTATTGATTCAACACAAGGGGAGCCAAAGAATATTCTCAAGTATTAGCAGCTGAGTTGTCAATTCAACCACACCCGGAAACTTAATATCTGCAGCAAAGTATTTAGTAGCAAAGTAATATGATAGTAGTGGTAACGGTAGCAAAAGGTAACGGTATGAAAAGTAATATTTTTGGTATTTTGTAGTGATGATAGCAATAGCAACGGAAAAGTAAATAAGCGAAGAACAATATACGGAAAGCTCGTAGGCAATGGATCGGGGATGGAGAATTATGTTGGATGTGGTTCATCATGTAACAATCATAACATAGGGTGACACAGAACTAGCTCCAGTTCATCAATGTAATGTAGGCATGTATTCCGAATATAGTCATACGTGCTTATGGAAAAGAACTTGCATGACATCTTTTGTCCTACCCTCCCGTGGTAGCGGGGTCCTAATGGAAACTAAGGGATATTAAGGCCTCCTTTTAATAGAGTATCAGATCAAAGCATTAACACATAGTGAATACATGAACTCCTCAAACTACGGTCATCCCCGGTAAGTATCCCGATTATTGTCACTTCGGGGTTAACGGATCATAACACATAATAGGTGACTATATACTTGCAAGATAGGATCAAGAACTCTCATATATTGATTAAAACATAATAGGTTCAGATCTGAAATCATGGCAGTCGGGCCCTAGTGACAAGCATTAAGCATAGCAAAGTCATAGCAACATTAATCTCAGAACATAGTGGATACTAGGGATCAAACCCTAACAAAACTAACTCGATTAATGATAGATCTCATCCAACCCATCACCGTCTAGCAAGCCTACGATGGAATTACTCATGCCCAACGGTGAGCATCATGAAATTGGTGATGGAGGATGGTTGATGATGATGATGGCGACGGATTCCCCTCTCCGGAGCTCCGAATGGACTCCAAATAAGCCCTCCCGAGAGGTTTTAGGGCTTGGCGGCGGCTTCATATCGTAAAACGCGATGAATCCTTCTCTCTGATTTTTTTCTCCCCGAAAGCAAATATATAGAGTTGGAGTTGAGGTCAGAGGAGCTCGAGGGGGCCCACGAGGTAGGGGGCGCGCCCTAGGGGGGCAGGTGCGCCCTCCACCCTCGTGGACAGGTGGTGGGGCCCCTGGTCTTCATCTTTTGCAAGGATTTTTTATTATTTCCGAATAGATGTTCCGTGAAGTTTTAGGTCATTTTGAGAACTTTTGTTTTTGCACATAAATAACACCATAGCAATTCTGCTGAAAACAGCGTCAGTCCGGGTTAGTTCCATTCAAATCATGCAAGTTAGAGTCCAAAACAAGGGCAAAAGTGTTTGGAAAAGTAGATACGACGGAGACATATCAAATCCCCTAACTTAAACCTTTGCTTGTCCTCAAGAAATTCAGTTGATAAACTGAAAGTGATAAAGAAAAACTTTTACAAACTCTGTTTGATCTTGTTGTTGTAAATATGTAAAGCCAGCATTCAAGTTTTCAGCAAAGATTATGACTAACCACATTCACAATGATGCTTAGGTCTCAAGTTTACTCATATCGATGGCATAATCAACTAGCGAGCAATAATAATAAATCCCAGATGACAACACTTTCTCAAAGCAATCATAATATGATATAACAAGATGGTATCTCACTATCCCTTTCTGAGACCGCAAAAGATTAATGCAAAGCACCTTTAAAGATCAAGGACTGATTAGACATTGTAATTCATGGTAAAAGAGATCCAGTCAAGTCATACTCAATGTAAACTAACAGTAATGAATGCAAATGACAGCGGTGCTCTCCAACTGGTGCTTTTTACACTACTAGGAAAAGGCCTACTAATGGCGCACCTAATTTGGCCATTAATGGCGCATTAGTGGTGCGCCATTAGTGCCATGCCATTAGTATATTTTACTAATGGCGCACCACTGGTGCGCCATTAGTATATACAAAAGTGCGCCATTAGTATGCCTCCCAGGGGGCCATGTATACCCAGGTGCTTTGGCATACTAATGGCGCACAACAACAGGATGCGCCATTAGTAACTTCGGCATACTAATGGCGCACTGTTTAATGATGCGCCATTAGTATCCTTTGGCATACTAATGGCGCACTATGATGTGATGCGCCATTAGTATGAATATTAGGTTTTTTTTTATTTTTTTATTTTCTGTTTTTTGCACAGGTTACAAAATGTATAATTGGACAAAATATAGACAGCACACATCAACAACAGATTCATCGAATACAATAGAAGATTAGTCTCTGAATACAATTCATCATTTTAGTCTCCGAATACAATTCATCATATTAGCCTCCGAATTGAAAAGACCGAACAAAGATAGAACAATATATTACAAGTCTCGAGACCGCGAGTTTGTCTTCACATTACAAGTTGATATCGATCATCTAAACTACCATCACATAGAAGAGAGCTGCGGTCATCATGATGAGCATCATCACGATGAAACTCGTCTTCATCCGGTTCCTCCAACGCTCCCTCCCCTCTCCCACTAGATAGCGGGCGTATCTAGATTCGGCCTCGGCCCTAGTGGTGTACCCTTTGTAACTGTTACCACTGAATTGGTGAACCTGTCTCCGACACTCCTCCCAGTCGTTGTAGACTCCGGGAACCTTACCCTTGTACACGACATACCACGGCATCGCTATGCAATAGCCAAACGAAACGTTAGTACCAATTCACAGACAATACATAAGCAATATGTAAGTATGCAACAGAACGATCGGAAGAGAAAAGCAAGACATTAATAGCATCGATTACATCTAAGTTGAACGACTCTCGAAACCAAAGAGACATACTACAAGTTCATTAAAGTTTAATTACAACATGAGCCAATCGATGTTTCAGAACTAGACATAGCATCACTGCTTTCGACTCGACTCAAGGGACCGGAGCGTGGATGAAGCCGCCGTCTATCGTGGGAGTCATGAAACAACGGGCGTTGTCAGCCTGCATTTGTAGGATTGTGTCGATGTCACTGTTTGACGGTTGATTTCTGAGGTAGAACTGTCCCGAGGTACGAAGGACATCTTGATGGATGATTTCCGCAAACTCCGACTGGATGCGAAAGAATTCTTGTCTGATGTCCGCGTCCTGGATTGCCGACACGCTCGCGGCCCAATCTTTGAGTCTACTCGGTAGCAGAAGTTGATGATGGTCCCGTACGATCGCCAGCATGTGATGGATGGTGTAGTAGGCACCCTTCTGACCGCCAGGCGGCTGCTTGACGCAGCAGAACGTCGTATTGTGGGAGAACACGTGCTTGTCGTACTTACGAATAGGCCTAGTGAAGGTGCCTCCAGATTTGACGTAGCCGGGGAGAACATCATCAAGAACCTTCTTGACATTTGTGTAGTCTACGTTCGACTGACGGTCCGGGTAGAAATACGTGGCCATGGAATATTTGCGGCTTAGGAGGATGAGCGTGCAACGTGTGTCACTGCAGAAAACACGGAATGTTAAAAGAAAAACGATCGAAATCTAAGAATTCATATGTTACGGGGCGGTTGAGGGGAGGACTTACTCGGGAAAGTAAGGCACGAGGAAGTTATCCTTATCTTGGTTTGCCAGAATGACGCCTTCGAGGTAAGAACTCGTGACTTGCCGGTCCCCAGCGCTGCCCAAGATCTTGGCACGCATGTAGAAGGGGTCGACTATCATGATGTCCGGGGTCTTGTCGCGAATGATCCGCATCTCCATACTCAGCGAAAATAGCCGAACGAAGGTGTAGTGCAGCGGATGAAGGTTCAACATAGCGTGGATGTCATCAAACCGCAGGACGATCGTACCCCCGATGGAGTTATCCACAAAGCCCTTGCCCTCTGGCACCTTGGCCGCGAAAACCGGGTATGCCACATCCTTCTCTCCGAGACGCCGCTTCTCCAAAGAAAGAACACTGTCATGCAGACTCCGCATAGCACCGGTTGCAGCATCGAGCATATTTCTCGGTAGCATCAGCCTACCCGCCACATGCACCCTCCTCGAGATATCCTCAGGTGAAGGTGGCCCGTCCTGAGCACGGATCGTACTCGGTGCCGGCTGGCCCGCACCCTTGTTAGTCTTTCTTTTGCGTGCCTTCTTCTTCTCCTGTAATGGGACCGAGTTCTGCTCACAGACCGCCTTCTTGAGTGTGTTGGGGCTAATAATATTTCGCACCTCGCCTATCTGAGGCTCGGTGAAGTCGGCAGCTGGAGGCGTCTCCTGAGAGCTAAACGGCAGACGACGCCTGTTGCAACTTGGCTTCTCCGCAGTACCAGCTAGATCGCGCACGTCTTTTGTTGGGTTGCGTTCTTGAGAAGGAGGCCCCATGAAGTCGCCACCATACCCATGATCGGCAAAGTACTGATCGACGTTGGCAAATGTATCGTCGTCATCGTCGTTCTGATCCTGTGCCATATGCATGTTTGGATCTAGTGGCATTGGGATGTCCGGCACCGTTGCGGCGGTCTTGCCATGGGGCCGACTTGGCGCCGGCACGACTGGCGGTGTTGTCTTTGGGGTGGTGTCCCCCGCCCCCAAACGAATCTGGCTCTTCGGCCAAAGCAGGGGCCAGCTCAGGCAGGCGCTGAGGGTCATCACGTCATCATTGTCGGCCCCGACTGGTCGAATTAGAGGTAACAACTCGTCACAGCCTGGCAGCACCCGAACCAGTTGAACCCTAAACAAGTTGGGTGGCATCTGGGTACCGTGGAACAAGGGGTTGCCCGGTTGAACGATTTTTCCCTTGGCGACATCGACCAACTCGTTGTTCACGAAGTGCAGGAGAGTGCACGGAACGTCGGCGGCGCCCTGCGAAAACATGTAGGGCGTCAGGGATGCCCAGTCAAAGGCAAGGAGATGAAGTCCTCGGCCGAGAGTGGCTTAATTAGTTACCGTGATGATGGCGTCAAGCTCGGCTAATGTTGAGGCACCGCCAACGGTGGGCGTGCAGTTGACGGAGGGGCCGCTTGCTGCAGAGGTGCCGGCCGGCGTACACCCGGGTGCATTAAGCTCCCGTGCCGGCGTCGGAGACACCAATGCCGCCTCCGCCGGAGACACCAATGGCCCCGCCATCGCGTTCTGCGAGTTGCTGTCCGTGAAGCTAGGAATCGGGGGCGGCCCCTGTTGGCCGCCGCAATCCACGCACTAATCCCCTGGATCAAGGTAGGCACAATGGCGGTGATCGTCGCTCCGAGTTGTTGTTGCACTTGCTCTTGGACAATCTCCGGAATCCGCGCCACCTGTGCCCTGAGTTCTTGAACCTCGCGCGCCTGGCTTTCCGAGCTGGTCTTTTTCTCCTTTCGCCCACCAGTGTTATAGTATGACGACCATTTTGTTGACAAGCCTTTGCCGGCCACACGACCAGCTGACGTCGGCTTACTGAGCTTATCCTTGTTCTTCATTACATTCAACGCCCTATTTAGAGTGGTGTCCCAAGGGTTGCTCTTAGTCGAACCCGCGCTACTGCTTTTAGTCGCCTGTGGAAGGAATGTGAACCATTTAGAAATATGGCTTCATTAATTAGAATGCAACCATATGGAGCTAATTACGCGGGGGTGTATTCCTTACCAGAACAAGCTCAAGCGCCCTGGTCTTCGGATCCGTGGTAAGCTCCTTTGTTTTCGGGTCCTTCTTGTACCGGGCCCTGACAAAGTTCCTGGTCTGCTTGTCACCGTATTTATCGAAGAGGGGCGGTAGGCCTTGCTCGGCACGGTCCACTTCCTCCTTGTCCCATATAGGCTCCGCCACTTTGTAACCGCCGGGACCGAGTGTGCGTTCCCCTAAGTTCAGCTCCCGCATTTCTTTCCCCCACTTACTTGATTCGGAGTTTGCGGTGCTCGAGCAATTGATCTTGAAGTCGTTGTAGTCATCTTCGGTGATAGAAGGATTTTTCTCCTTGATCTTCTCATAACTCTCACCTTTCTCGATCATTCTCTTCACATTGCTTTTCCAAGTAGACAGGGCCGTGCTCATCTTTGTGAGGGCAGCACTGTTCACTTTATTCCCTTTGAGGCTTGTGTTTTCAAATTCAGCGGGGAACTTGTATCGTTCGTGCAGCTTCGTAAAGAGGAGGTTGCGCAAATTCCCTCGGTCAGGATGCCTGAGGTTCTCGGTGTTGATCGAGATGGTGCTTCGGAGAATGCACCCGAGCTGAAGCGAGTACCCCTTGACTATTCGTTCGGGCGCCGTTGGATTCCCGTTGGAGTCCACTTCAATAACTTCCTCCTTGAGGGTGCAGAGCACGGTCGGGCGCCGGTCCTTCCGTTGCCTCTTCGGTTGGCTGCCATCTGTGCGTGCGCCGCCATCATCAGTGGTGGCATCCTCGGCGGCACCATCAGTGGTGGCATCAGTGGGGTCATCCTCGGCGGTACCATCAGTGGTCTCAGGATCGGTGGGGAAGGCGGCGTCCTCATACAAGTGAGGTTGTTCCTCCATCTCCTGGGACAGCTCCCAGAATGCCTTGACGCCCGAACCCCCGGCCTCATCGTTGTTGGCCATGTTTCTCTCTAAATAGGAACAAAGTTTGGTCAAGAAGTTGGTTATTGTCAAGGAAAAAGATCATGGTCTCATCATTTAGGGTTTGTCGACACCGAGGCATCCTAAAATCTAAGCTTTTATCATTGAGGGTTTTTCGACGCCGAGGCACCCTAAAAGCCTAAGCTTTCATCATTTTGGTTTTTATCGACACCGAGGCACCCTAAAAGCCATGCATTAGTCACAAGTACACCGGGGCACTTGATCCTACTTAATTAACTACTAAGATACCCCGGCCCATACATTAGTCACAAGTACCCCATATGTCCTATTTTTAGCAAAGTCATGCTAAAATTCACGGAAAATTTCAGCATGACCTTTGCTGAAAATAGGACATATGGAGTACCCGAATTTGCCGGAACGGAAGTTAATCGACATTCCAGCAAACTCAAGGGCCTCTCGGGTGGACCAGGCAAAAAAGGCCTCCATCACAACATGGAAAATACATTGGCATGTGAAAAAAGGCCTCCATTGCTTAGGATGCACTGCCACTGAAGCATTGGGTACAAGACTGTTACATGAAAGTAAATGCAACAGTTGAAGCAGAGATTGGTGTACAAGCAAGAATAGAGCAAGTTCTTCTTATCCTCTGCAATTATAATAGGAGCCAATCAAATGGATAAAAGGATAATTGGTTCATTGCAGGCAAGACTGAGCTACTCAACCGCATATGTTCACTAGTTCAGACTTAATAACATGAGTATCAATCAAGCTGGGAGCTAAGACCTGAGAACTAGGCACTCAAATTTCTGCAATTTACTCTAACCCCCTGCATACTGCAAATCAAAGCGCGTGCACACAGATGACCGGCACCAAGTAAGAAGTAACCATAAACCGAGCACTTTCACGGCTACAATGCATACTTTGATGAGCCAGGCATGTCGAAACATAAGAGAAACCAACCAACACTTGGGGTTTAGGAAGCACGGGACATCGCATTCGCATCAGTGCTGCTACTTGCATTCAGTAAACACTTGGGACATTAACCAGCTACAGATGCATTTCTATTCTTGCATCTGTATACTTCACCTATGTGCCAGACTGTTGTACTGAGGCATGACACCTATAAGATATGATAATTGTATCACTCGTGCGACGTGTACAATATACTAGTGTATCAATCAAAAGATAAGAGTTGCATCACGTACTATAAACAGGCGACATAGCAATGCACACTCTCTCCACACATATCAATTGGCAAGTAAAATGCACACCGTGTATACATGCTTCAATTGACAAATTCACATAGCAATGACCATCGTGTACACTGACTCTACATATGCTTCAATTGAAAAATTGACCATTTTTTTAGAACAGCGGCCACTAGCTAGCATCAACACAACCACCCATCCATGGTACAACAGAACAGTAGCGCAAGCAGCAGCACAACACCAGTGGCTCAAGCGGCAGCAGGTAGCACGCGCATGAGAGTAGAAGAGGAGCTCACCGTCCGGTGACGAGGCAGCGGCAGGTCGGCAGCGGCCGGCGTGGAAGAGGAGGCAGAGGCAGGGCGTCGTCGAGGAGGGCGGTGAAGAGGGGGGCGCCGGCATCTCGCCTGGATGCTCTGCACGACGGGGGAGGGGGCGGCGTCCGGTGGCAGTGGGAGGGCAACAGCTTTCGGCGACGGCTGCTGGTGGGAGCGGGAGGAGGAGCCCGACGAGGTGGACGGGGCGGTGTCGACGGGGCGGTGTCCGGGCCGCCGGCGATGAGGGGGAGGAAGGGGAGAGGGAGGTGGCGCGGGCGCGTGGGCGGCTACGGCGGAGTGGGTCGGGGCAGCGGCGGCGGCGGCGCGGTGGAGGGAGGGAGAGGGAACTGGCGAGGGGGAGAGGGAAGGGCGGATCGGGCAAAGGGGGAGAGGGAAGGGGGGATCGGGCACAATACTAATAGCGCACCACCCCTCGGTGCGCCATAAGTACATCCATACTAATGGCGCACCTCACCGTGGTGCGCCATTAGTAGTTTTTTTTCTTATAGCAATGGCACAATACTAATGGCGCACCACCCCTCGGTGCGGCATAAGTACATCCATACTAATGGCGCACCTCACCGTGGTGTGCCATTAGTATTCTTTTTATAAGACAGTAATAATTTTTTAAACTTGTTTAAGTCATAACAGTAATATTTTTTTATAAGACAGTAACAGTAATATTTTTTTATAAGACAGTAATAATTTTTTAAAAAATATCATCAAACAGTAATGCCGATGGAGCGGGGGAGGGTGCACGGGGTGCGGGGGGTCAGCGGCGGCGGTTGAGTAGGGGAGGGGTGCGGGGGGTCGGCGGCAGCGGTTGAGTAGGGGAATCGAGGGTGCGGGGGGTCGGCGGCGGCGGCCGGTGGACCGGGGGGTGCTCGGCGGCGAGGGGGACCGGATCTGGCGAGGTGGGATAGCGATCGAGATGGAGGGGGATCGAGATCGAGTGTCCATGAAATTTAAAAATATTCATGATAGTTCAAAAAGTGCCCATGAAATACAATCGAGAAATGAAGGCTACAATTTAAATACAATCGATCTTAGCTAGCTACTTGTTCACAATCTTCTTCCCCTTCTTTTTCGCAAATGGAGTTCTTCTGTGGAACGGACGTCCTTTAGGTAGGGTGGTCCTGCTTCTTCTTGTGGTGTATGCTGCTACTTCATCACCATCGTCATGTTCGATCCTCGGGTCGCCGTACTTGTCGAAGTCTTGCTCATTGGCTACTCCATCCATTCCGATGATCTTCCTTTTGCCTCTCCTCACGACAACACGACTGGGCTTTGACGGGTCGGTAATGAAGAAGCATTGGTCCACTTGGGAAGCCAGTACCCATGGCTCATTTTTCGCGGTGACGTTTGCGCCTGCGGTCTTGGATTTGGCTTCGGGTATAACCATGGTGGTGAAATACCGGTCTTCTTTTAGGACGCTCTTGGCCCATCTGACACAGAACATCGGGACCTTCTCTCCAGCGTAGCTCAGCTCCCAGATCTCCTCGATCCTCCCATAGTATCTGTCCTTGTCGTTACCGGAGTAGGATTCCATCGTTACCCCGGAGTTTTGATAACCATCGCTCTTCATGTCCTTGGCCTCGGTGTAGAATGTGTAGCCGTTGATATCGTACGCCTCATAGGTCATCAGGTTGTGCTCGGCGCCCTGTGACAAGGCGAATATGAGTTGTTCTTCCGCGGAAGAATCCTCATGTAAAGGGTACGATAGAAGCTTCTGCTTGAACCAACGCGTGAAACATGAGTTGTGCTCTTTGAGTATATCTCCGTCCGTCCTCTGTTGGCCTCAGTCATTGTACGTCTTCTTAATAAAGGTTTTGTGCTGTACCACCCAAGGATCGACCACGTCTATGTGTTGTAGCGCGACTAGGTTTTCTCTTTCAAAGTCTGCGAGTCGACCCTCGAAGTCGACATGCATTTCGCGACGACCCTCACGGTGACCCCATCCAGCGAGCCTGCCGAGGTGCCTGTTGACGGGCAGACCAACGGGGTTCTCGATGCCTAGATAATTCGTGCAGTAGGAGATGCACTCTTCGGTCAGAAAGCCCCTGGCTATGCTTCCCTCTGGACGTGACATGTTGCGAATGTATCCTTTGATGACACCATTCATCCTTTCGAACGGCATCATGCTGTGCAGGAACGTCGGCCTGAGTTGGATGATATCGTCCACGATATGGACCAGCAGATGCACCATAACGTCGAAGAATGCGGGCGGGAAGTACATCTCAAGCTCGCATAGTATCACCACGATCTCTTCCTGTAGCCTTCTGAGTTGCCTCACGCCAACAGACTTCCGAGAGATGACATCGAAAAAGTTGCATAGGCCAAATAGGGTTTCACGGACGTGCGTGTCCATGATCCCACGGATTGCAACTAGAAGTATCTGCGTCATCAGCACGTGACAGTCGTGAGACTTCCTCCCGCTGAACTTCAGCTTCGCTGGGTCTAGGTATCTGCTTATCTTCCCCGCGTAACCGTAAGGAAGTTTTACTCCTATGAGGCAGGTGAAAAACTGCTCGATCTCCTCCTGACTTAGAGTGAAGGACGCGGGAGGGTAGTCATTTCCGGTCTTCTTGGCATTTTTGCCTTTGCGATGACTTTCCGTGTCCTTCTTCGCCTCATCATCATCATCATCATCATGATCATCATATATAGCGTGAAGCTCCTGCCTGATGCCCATTGATTTCAAGTCTGCCCTTGCTTTCGGCCCATCTTTGGTCCTCTCTGGCATGTTGAGCAGGGTACCAAGCAGACTCTTGCACACGTTCTTCGTGATATGCATGACATCAAGGCTGTGAGGCACACGGTGGATCTTCCAGTACGGCAAGTCCCAGAAAACAGACCTCGTTTTCCATACCTTCAGCAGCGGCTCTGGCGCACTTCGCTTCTTTCCTGGCTCTGGCGCCTTTTGCTTCTTTCCCGGCAGTGGGCAGTCTTTCCAATTTTTCAACAGCTCGTCTATTTCCTCGCCGCTCCTCGTACGCGGGCGTCCTCGGGGTTTGGTTTCACCATCGAGCAGATCCTTGCGTTTTCTGCACGGGTCATCGTCGCGAAGCCACCTTCGATGTCCCATGAACACGGTTTTCGAAGACCCGGGATCTCTATCTAGCTGGCGATACGTTGTGTCATCCATGCACCTGACGCATCCAGAAAATCCATGGACCACCTGCCCCGCGACATATCCGTAACCGAGATAGTCGTGCACCGTCGTGAGCAGCGCGACTCTCATAGGGAAATATTCTTTCTCTGCGGCGTCCCACGTATTGGCTGGCATTTTCCATAGCGTGTCAAGCTCCTCTTTTAGCAGTCCCAGATACAGATTGATGTAGTTCCCTGGTTGTTTCGGTCCTTCAATTAGCATACTCATGTGAATGTACTTCCTCTTCATGCGCAACCAGGGGGGAAGGTTGTACATCCACACAAACACAGGCCAGGTGCTATGTGTGCTTCTCTGGCTGCCAAACAGATTGACTCCATCGGTGCTCGCGCCCAGCACGATGTTCCTTGGATCGTTCCCAAATTCTGGGTCTTCGAAGTTCAACGCTTGCCACTGGCTCGCATCCTTAGGGTGACTCAGCATCTTGTCTTTTTTATCTATCTCCGGATCATTTGCGTCATGTTCTTGCTTCTTCTCCTCCCTATCCGCGTGCCAACGCAGGAGCTTTGCTACCTTAGGGTCCGCGAAATACCGCTACAGATGAGGAGTGATCGGAAAGTACCACACCACTTTTCGAGGAGCTTTCTTCCTCTTCTTGTATCGAGTGACGCCGCACACCGGACATATGGTAGACTCCGCGTGCTCGTCCCGATAAATGATGCAATTGTTCATGCACACATGGTATTTCACGTGCAGTAAATCCAGAGGACACACGATTTTCTTCGCCTCCTCCAAACTGGTCGGGCACTTGTTCCCCTTGGGAAGACGTTCGTGCCAGAATGACATGTTCTCGTCGAAGCATGCGTCGGCCATTTTGTGTTTTACCTTCATCTCCAGAGCCTCGGGCCTGCATCCTTCATACAATGGAGTAACCGCGTCTAACTCAAGTTGATCCATCTTGGCTTTCTCTCGGGCGACAGCTCTTGCGTTATCCGTCTGCTTGAGAAGCAGCTCTTGAATATGAGGGTCCTGCACCCAGCCCATCAATGGTCCAGCGTCGTCTGCTTCACCGGCATCATCATCTTCATGATCATGCCCGTCGTTTGCTCCGGCATCTTCCTCATCATCATGTCTTGCATCTTCTACATGATGACTGTGTACAACATCACCGTCGTGATCATCTCCTGGGGATTCTTCGTCTTCTCGCCCGCCCGAGCCGTGGTGGTTGTCTTGCTGCCCTTCCTCATTTCTTGCCCGGCCCCCATGGACGACTTCGGAGTCATCTTCATCACCTTGCCACCGATAGCCATCCATGAAACCACGCAAGAGCAGGTGGTCCCGCACCTGCCCGGATTCCGGGTCCGCAATAAGGCTCTTCAGCTTGCATCTTCGACATGGACATCTTATCTCCGTCTCGTTCTTTTGAAGCATCTCGGCCTTCGCGGACCTCAAAAACCTATTCACGATGCCTTCGGTCATCATGCGGACCATGGTCGCCTGCGGGGTAGAGCAAAACGATATTTTAGAACCAAGAAAAAATTTGGCATGACTTTCCCTAAAAATAGGACCAAAAAGAATGCTTAATGCCAAAATTCTCGCCGAAATGGAAATGAATCAACATTCCGGCAAAATATTGGCAACTATCACATTTTAAATACCGGTACACCTCCAAACACAAACACATATGCAACACCACAAACATATGCAACACCACGAACATACATAGATCTAGCTAGGCCATAAAAAGTGCATGTGCACATTGTTGTAGGGAGAACAACATAAATATAGCTTCCCCCCTTACTTACCTATCAAAACAAGGTAATTTAACCACTAAAATTGAATGAATCTATGGTGGAAATGAGGTGAAAAAGAGGAGGCACCCGAGACAAGGAGGTGGAGAGAATGAAGTGGGGAGAAAGTGAGTGTGGGTAGGAGAGGCTGTCCAAAATATCTTGTTGCTGCCCACATACTAATGGCGCACCAACTCTAAATGCGCCATTAGTAATCCAGGTTACTAATGGCGCACCGTCTGGTGGTGCGCCATTAGTAGTTTTGCAAAAAAAAACATACTAATGGCGCACTGTTCCACAGTGCGCCATTACTAGTTTAAACTAGTAATGGCGCACGGTCAAACAGTGCGCCATTAGTAGTTTTGCAAAAAAAGGAATAAAAAAACAACATTAGTGGCGCACTTTCTTACAGGTGCGCCATTACTAGTTACAACTAGTAATGGCGCACTGTGTCTGGATGCGCCATTAGTATGTTTGGACAGGCGCACTAGTTCAAAAAAAATTTGATACTAATGGCGCACCCTGGGCCAGGTGCGCCATTAGTAGTTTCAGCTCTAATGGCATATCAGAAGGTGGTGCGCCATTAGTATATACTAATGGCGGACCACTTGTCTGGTGCGCTATTAGTGTCAATCCCATCTATAGCCCTTTTTCTATTAGTGTTAATAAGAAGATGATGACTCAACATGAAAGTAAATAGATAGGCCCTTCACAGAGGGAAGCAGGGATTTGTAGAGGTGCCAGAGCTAGGTTTTGAAATAGAGATGAATAATATTTTGAGCGGTATACTTTCATTGTCAACATAACAACCAAGAGATGGCAATATCTTCCATGCTACACACATTATAGGCGGTTCCCAAATAGAATGGTAAAGTTTATACTCCCCCTCCACCAACAAGCATCAATCCATGGCTTGCTCGAAACAACGAGTGCCTCCAACTAACAAGAGTCATAGGGGGAGTTTTGTTTGCAATTATTTTGATTTGATTTGCATAAAGCATCGGACTAGGCATCCCAGTGACCAGCCACTTTCTCGTGAGTGACGAGTGGAGTCCACTCCTCTTGAGAATAACCCGCCCAACATGGAAGATACGGACAGCCCTAGTTGATACATGAGCTATTCGAGCATACAAAACAGGATATTTATTTGAAGGTTTAGAGTTTGGCACAAACAAATTTACTTGGAACGGCAGGTAGATACTGTATATAGGTAGGTATGGTGGACTCATATGGAATAACTTTGGGGTTTATGGAGTTGGATGCAAAGCAGTATTCCCGCTTAGTACAGGTGAAGTCTAGAAAAAGACTGGGATGCGACCAGCTAGAGAGAAACAGTCATGAACATGCATTAAAATTAATCAACACCGAATGCAAGCATGAGTAGGATATAATCCACCATGAACATAAATATCGTGAAGGCTATGTTGATTTTGTTTCAATTACATGCGTGAACATGCGCCAAGTCAAGTCACTTAAATCATTCAGAGGAGGATACCACCCTATCATACCACATCACAACCATTATAATAGCATGTTGGCATGCAAGGTAAACCATTATAAGCTCCTAGCTAATCAAGCATGGCACAAGAAACTATGATCTCTAGTTGTCATTGCAAACATGTTTATTCATAATAGGCTGAATCAGGAATGATGAACTAATCATATTTACAAACGCAAGAGAGGTCGAGTTCATACCAGCTTTTCTCATACCAGTCAGTCCATCATATACCATCATAATTGCCTTTCACTTGCACGACCGAATAGTGTGAATAATAATAATAGTGCAGGTGCATTGGACTAAGCTGGAATCTGCAAGCATTCAATAAACAGGAGAAGACAAGGCAATATGGGCTCTTTTGTCAGATCAAAAATAATGCATATAAGAGCCACTTCAACAATTTAATCATGGTCTTCTCCCATCGACCCCAAAAGAAAAGGAAAGAAATAAAACTATTTACGCGGGAAATCTCCCAACATGCAAAAGAAGAACATGAAATATTTTTGGGTTTTCTTTTTAATTACTACTACAAGCATGGAGAGTAAACTAATTAAAAGCTACAACTAATTTTTTTGGTTTTTCTGAAGGTTTATTAAACACACAAGAAGAAAGCATAAAAAGGAAATAAACTAGCATGGATGATACAATGAAAAAGTATGAGCACCGACATCTAGCAATGAGTGTGTGAACATAAATGTAATGTCGGTGGGAAATACGTACTCTCCCAAGCTTAGGCTTTTGGCCTAAGTTGGTCTATGGCCACGGCTGGCCTGGCGGATATCCATAATAATAGTTGGGGTCATACTGAGATGAAGAAGACTCTGATTGCCACTGGTTGGAAATCATCTCCGGATCCCAATGGTAATTAGACTATCGTTGAGGATCAACTTGTGGTTCCGACTCCAGCTCTGTGGCTGATGTAGGGTTCCGGTAGGCGTGAATAGCCTCTAACGGAACAAGGTATTGGCCTGAAGATAAACAAACAAGGAAGGAGCAGGCAGGGTAATAGTCTCAGGATGATGTTTATCAAAGAACAATTTGTGTTTAAGCTCCCCTTCCCTATTCTTAACAATAAAATCGCGTGCCACCATACTCTTATAATCTAAATAAACACGGGGCAACAATTTTTATTCCTTCTCATAATGCCTAATAGGTATGTTAAAATGTGCAGCTAGGCGTGAAGCATAGATGCCTCCAAAGATGGGGCCCTTTGTACGGTAGAGACTTAGCCATTTAGCAAAAATACTGCCCATACTAACAAAGCTATCACTGAATAAACCGTGGGACAAAATAATAATATCAGGAACACTAAGGTTTCCACAGTTTCCGCGACCAATTAAGCAACGACTAGCAAATATTGCAAAGTAGCGTAAAACAGGAAAATGTATGCTAGTGATTCGTGCATCGGAAACCTTCCTCGTTTCCCCTATAGTGACGGTATCAATAAACCCATCCACATCCTCGCGATGTGGTTCCTCTATCGTGCCCTCGAAAGGGACCAAACAAACCCAACAAAAAATCATAAAGTGACATCTCCTTATGCTCATCATATAAATAAAACTCCACCGTAGGTGGTGAGCTCCTAGAATGGAAATGAAAGTTTTGCGCAAAGATATTTGTGGGTAAGAGATACTAGTCGCTGTCGGTGTCAAAACCGGCGGATCTCGGGTAGGGGGTCCCGAACTGTGCGTCTAGGAGGATGGTAACAGGAGACAAGGGACGCAATGTTTTTACCCAGGTTCGGGCCCTCTCGATGGAGGTAAAACCCTACTCCTGCTTGATTAATATTGATGATATGAATAGTACAAGAGTAGATCTACCACGAGATCAAGGAGGCTAAACCCTAGAAGCTAGCCTATGGTATGATTGTTGTATGATGAAGTTGTCCTACGGACTAGAACCCTCCGGTTTATATAGATACCGGATAGGGTTAGGGTTACACAGAGTCGGTTACAATGGTAGGAGATCTTGAATATCCGCATCGCCAAGCTTGCCTTCCACGCCAAGGAAAGTCCCATCCGGACACGGGACGAAGTCTTCAATCTTGTATCTTCATAGTCCTGGAGTCCGGCTGAAGGTATAGTCCGGCTACCCGAACACCCCCTAATCCAGGACTCCCTCAGTAGCCCCTGAACCAGGCTTCAATGACGACGAGTCCGGCGCGCAGATTGTCTTCGGCATTGCAAGGCGGGTTCCTCCTCCAAGTCCTTCAAGAAGATTTTAAACACCAAGGATAGTGTCTGGCTCTGCAAAATAAGTTTCCCCATATTGCCATAGAGAGAATAATATCAACACAAATCTAATCTGCTAACGTATTCCACAGCGTGACATCACACTACGGCCAAGTCCTTTACTCGAATCGTTTTTACTTTTCCACCTTAGCACGTTTAGCGAGGCGGTTTCCTTGGCAGGTCTTGTCAAAGCAGACATCGTGTGCCCCCTTTTACGGGATTCTCATCAATACGGACGTGGGTAACCCAACTGCGCCATTTATCACGGCGCTTGGGAGGCAAGCGAGTTTTACTAGGCTGGTGGGGACGCACAACCGCATCCGCCCATATAAGGGGATAAGGATCCACCTTTTTACCTACGCCTTCTTCCTCCTTTGCCTATCCATCACCTGCGCACTCGAGCTCCAGCGCCCAAGCCCGCGCTTCCTACCTCAACCTCCTCCAGCAATGTCCGGAGTGGGAGGCAAGTGGATGGTCTCCTCCGTCACGGAGGGCCATGTCAAAAAGATAAGGAAGGCCGGATACTTGTCCAAGGACATCGCACACTGGCTTCCCGAGGAAGGGCAGCTTCTCCCCACCCCAAGGCCCCA
The DNA here is from genome assembly GCF_056163025.1 of Triticum urartu. Lineage (NCBI taxonomy): Eukaryota > Viridiplantae > Streptophyta > Magnoliopsida > Poales > Poaceae > Triticum > Triticum urartu. The sequence goes on along the minus strand of NC_141874.1, from coordinate 361,186,949 downwards.
TGAGAGGGTAGTATTCCTTCCCCACTTCCTCTGCGGACTGGGTTTCCCACTCCACCCATTTGTCCGGGGGCTCATGTTCTACTATGGCCTAGATTTCCACGATCTGGCCCTGAACTTTGTCCTCAACATCTCGGCGTTTATCGTCGTGTGCAAGGATTTCCTCCGCATCCCCCCCCATTTCGGCCTCTGGCTCAAGACCTTCAACGACAAGCCCAAGGTGGTGCACAGAAGCCAGGCGGAGTGCGGAGGCGCCATGGCGGGCAAGATGGCCAGCGTCCTATGGCTCGAGGGCTCCTTCGTGGAGACCCTGAAGGGATGGCACTCATGGTGGTTTTACATCACCGAGCCGCGCGATCCGAAATGGATCGCAGCCCCCGAGTTCCGATCCGGACCCCCCACGCGGCTTATGTCCTGGAAAGAGACGGGCCTGTCGTGGGGCGAAGAAAAAGAGGTGACCGGATTGCAGACATGCATCCAGTCCCTGGTGAGCAAGCTGATCAAGCTTGTCAATGTAGTCGAGGTTATGCTCGTCCGCCGGATCCTCCCGTGTCAACAACGGGGCTTTAATCTGTGGGAGTTCGACCCGGCGCAGCACCAAACCCTTAACCGGCTCTTCGACACGACGTATGAAGACGTCTGGAAGGTGCTAACCAAAGGCACCGAGGCTCCCACATCCGCTTCCGAGGACCGCGGATACAGCTCACAGCGTCACGCTAGCGAGGTAAGCTATTTTCACCTTTTACAGGATGTTAAGTTTTTTCATAGTTTGACTCTATGCGGGATCTAAACTCCCTCACCTTTGACAGGCTTGGCAAGCGCAGTTCGGATCGATTAACTGTTCGACTCCCTTGCCCGAAGACCCAGCCCCTGCTCTCCTAGTGAAGCCGCTGGTTCCGGCGCCTTATGTGGTGCCGGAGAAGAAGGCCACGGGGACTCGAAAGAGTACCCGTAATGTGGTGGTGTCGGACTCGTCATCCGACGAGTCCGAGACGCTCTCCTCCTGTGAGAACGAGGAGGAGGAAGAAGAAGAACACTCTCCCCCTCCAGCGGGGGGAGGAAAGAAAAGGAAGGCCGCCCCAACGGGGGAGGACGAAGGGTCCAGGAAGAGGAAGGCCCCTCCGCCGAACTACTCCCCCGACGCCGAAGAGGACGAAGAGGAGTGGCCAGATAGGGCCAAGCGTCCGACGAAATCGTAAGTATTCGGATATCAGAGTAACTCATGGCGTTCCTTTGTTGCACAGCCTTCCCTAATCTCGAACATAATTATGCAACCCGCCCCGGGCCGAACTCAACGAGTCGTCCAGCGGCTCCCTGGATTCATCAGACGTGAACTCAGTTCCGCCCGCTGTCTCCCCCCGCACTGCGGATGACGCCGAAGTGGCGTCGCAACAAGCTCCGGGGCAGGAGGAGGTGGTCCTGGAGGAGCCGCAAGGCGACCTCCTGGACTCCAGGAATAAAGGGGACAAGACCCCCAGGGCTCCAAGTCCGGCTTTGTGCTGGACACCGCGCTGGAATCTTCAACAGTTCCGGACCGTGGTAGGCGAACTCCTTCCAAGAGGAGCAAGCCTTCTGAGCCGGCGGCCTCCGTCCACGCGGAGGTGCTGGACAATCTGCTGGAGGTGCTTGACGGCAACTCCATCGACGAGGAGCACCGTACTATTATGAGTACGGTGATCCAGAAGGTTCAGTCCACCAAGAGCGGACTGAGTGAAGCTTGCGCTAGCCTTCTAACAGGCTTCGAGGTAAGTAAAAAATATGTAAGAATATAACCGCATAGACAGTAGCCCCTGATGCTCTGTTTGGCGTTCGGAAAGAAAAGCCGAATAGAGGATCTATTAAATTTCGCGGGAGTCTAACAACAATGAGTCAATATGCGTATGCAGGCTTTGCTGCTAGCCACCGCCGCACCGACTGCGGAGGTGGGTGCCCTGAAACAGGGACTCGAGCGGACCGAGCAAGAGCTCGGCCTTGCCAAGCGGCAGCTCGAGGAGAAAGAAGGTAAGAAATAGCTTACAGAAAAAAGTGCCTATAAAAAGACGTGATTGCAAAAACTAACAGGATTGTACTGCTTATTGTAGGGGCCACGACTGAGGTGGCGACCCTCAAGCAGGCGCTGTCCGAGGCCGAAAAGAAAGCGGCCGCGGAGCGCACCGAGCGAGAGAAACTTGAGGCCCGGGTCGGCGAGGTGCAGCAAGAGCTTTAGGCTCTCATGAAAAAACATGAGAGTTTGGAGCTTGAGTCAAAGACGCAAGCGTCCGAGCTCGTCGCGGCCCTTGAGACTGCCAAGTCTGCCAAGGCCGAAGCCCAAAAGGCCCTCCAAGAGTTGGAGGAGATGAAAAAGATAGCAGCGGGTAAGGCATTATTTATGCAAAGCAGAAATATAAAAGTAAACTACTTGTTAGTTACCTGAACCCGGAGCTCTCCAGGGGCATTCGCAGATCTTCCCCGCAGCGTATCCGACGCAGCCGCATTCTACCGAGCTGAAGAGGGCAGCTCAACGGAGAAGGTGTTCTGGTCTCAGTATACTGAGGCCGGACACCCTGTGCCCTTGAGCGACCAGTTGAAACAGCTGGTCGAGCTCCACAAGGCGGCCGAACAGGCCATGAAGGGCTTCATAGTTCGGCTGTGGCCCAGAGAGGCCCTGCCTGGGAGCTACTTCGGGCCGATGCGGCGGCTGGTGGAGGCCTGTCCAAGGCTCGAGGTCATCAAGCGCTCCGTCTGCATCGAAGGTGCCCGTAGGGCCCTTGCCCGTTTAAAGGTGCACTGGGGTAAACTGGACGGTGAGAAGCTTGTGAGGGACGGGCCGCCGCCGGGGAAGGAGCATCGCAAGCCCGAGAACTACTATAAGGATATTCTTGCGGTTGCCTGCCTTGTGGCGGATGAGTGTACCAAGGATGTAATTTTTGAATGAACTCGCTCGTGTTTATCCTGTGCGCTGAAAACTTGTTCATATGCACTAAGCAATGCTTGTTGAATTTAAAATATTACTTTCTGTGCGGCCGTTTATCAAAAAATTGAGAGATGGCCAGTCGTCGGCTTCTGCCCCCATGCCACTAGTGCTGGGGTGTTCGGGATAAACCTGAGCGCTCTTTTTCCCATAGTTGGGTCCTTCGAGGGAGGCGCTCAGCACAACGAACCAGGCAATCGGACTATAATGCTTGAACACTCTCACTTAGCCATAGAACTCTATAATTTTAAATTTCGGCAAAGCCCCTAGTTCGGAAGACCGAGTTCGGGGCGCCATCCACGCCTTGGCCGGACAAAGCCGGCTCCTCGCTCGAAGCGGCATATGTCTTTAGGGACTCGAAAAACCTCTCGAACAGCGACCGGTCTCTCGCCTCATCATGACAGTCATTTTTAGCTTTCTCCACTGAGGTGCTTAACCCAGCTCTACTGGGGCACAATCGCAGTGGTTCTCCTAGTGCTACCTTAGCCGATATAGCAGAACGTAAGGCACCAAAACATAGGAGCCGGGCAAACCCAACTATTGACCCAAATCATGATTCGGAGCCGATGCATATAGTGGTATAAGTTCGGAGTGCCGCACTTGTGAAAGTGTACGGGCTTCTCACACCATATTGAGGGGTACTGAAGCCCCTGGCGTGTTTGCCGTACCATGGTGTATGGGTGCGACATGTCATTTAATAAACATATATATGAAAGGAGGATAATGCAAAAAATAGACAAAAAGCTATGCATTGTTAATAGAAAGGCTGCTATCAAAGCAGAACGATACAAGTAGTGCGATAAGCAAAAGATATTGGGCTATTTAACATGTCCTGGCCAGGAGCAGGCCGCGGAATTGTATGCCAAAACAGGTATACTTCTCGTAACAGAGACCACCTGGGAGTTCCATAATGCGGCATGGCTTGTCTGCTTCCCTGGATCTTGCATCGTTTGTGCGGCAGTTGAATTGCCGAACAGGTCGTCCGAAGTATGGAGTCCTGAAAGTAAGAGAAAATTAGAAAAAGAATTCGGCAGCCCCTAGTACGTTTTAAGCCGTATTTTGGGTTTGCCGTTATTGTGCCCCTTCCCCTACGCCCATGGTATTTCAAGAGCGTAGTTATGTGCGCGAGGCACTGGTTTCGCTATGTCGCGAGGGCTGGGGTTGGGGCTGCATTGCTACGCCTGCAAAGAACCTGCCAGGCGGTCTTGTTGTAGGTTACTCCGGGCGCGCTTGGCAGTGTCTGGCTTTTTAACGGCTGGACTAGAGAATTGCCTAAGAAGGCTGCTTTGTACTTCCGCTGCGAGGGCCGTCGTGTGCTCCTCCGTACGGAGGGAGCGTTCGGTGTTTCCGTTGACCGTGATTACTCGTCGAGGGCCTGGCATCTTGAGCTTGAGATATGCGTAGTGCGGTACCGCATTGAACTTTGCAAATGTGGTTCGCCCGAGCAGGGCGTGATAGCCACTGCGAAACGGGACCATATCAAACATTAACTCTTCGCTTCCCTAGATCTTGCATCGTTTGTGCGGCAGTTGAATTGCCGAACAGGTCGTCCGAAGTATGGAGTCCTGAAAGTAAGAGAAAATTAGAAAAAGAATTCGGCAGCCCCTAGTACGTATTAAGCCGTATTTTGGGTTTGCCGTTATTGTGCCCCTTCCCCTACGCCCATGGTATTTCAAGAGCGTAGTTATGTGCGCGAGGCACTGGTTTCGCTATGTTGCGAGGGCTGGGGTTGGGGCCGCATTGCTACGCCTGCTAAGAACCTGCCAGGCGGTCTTGTTGTAGGTTACTCCGGGCGCGCTTGGCAGTGTCTGGCTTTTTAACAGCTGGACTAGAGAATTGCCTAAGAAGGCTGCTTTGTACTTCCGCTGCGAGGGCCGTCGTGTGCTCCTCCGTACGGAGGGAGCGTTCGGTGTTTCCGTTGACCGTGATTACTCGTCGAGGGCCTGGCATCTTGAGCTTGAGATATGCGTAGTGCGGTACCGCATTGAACTTTGCAAATGTGGTTCGCCCGAGCAGGGCGTGATAGCCACTGCGAAACGGGACCATATCAAAGATTAACTCTTCGCTTCCCTAGATCTTGCATCGTTTGTGCGGCAGTTGAATTGCCGAACAGGTCGTCCGAAGTATGGAGTCCTGAAAGTAAGAGAAAATTAGAAAAAGAATTCGGCAGCCCCTAGTACGTTTTAAGCCGTATTTTGGGTTTGCCGTTATTGTGCCCCTTCCCCTACGCCCATGGTATTTCAAGAGCGTAGTTATGTGCGCGAGGCACTGGTTTCGCTATGTCGCGAGGGCTGGGGTTGGGGCCGCATTGCTACGCCTGCTCAGAACCTGCCAGGCGGTCTTGTTGTAGGTTACTCCGGGCGCGCTTGGCAGTGTCTGGCTTTTTAACGGCCGGACTAGAGAATTGCCTAAGAAGGCTGCTTTGTACTTGCGCTGCGAGGGCCGTCGTGTGCTCCTCCGTACGAAGGGAGCGTTTGGTGTTTCCGTTGACCGTGATTACTCCTCGAGCGCCTAGCATCTTGAGCTTGAGATATGGGTAGTGCGGTACCGCATTGAACTTTGCAAATGCGGTTCGCCCGAGCAGGGCGTGATAGCCACTGCGAAACGGGACTATATCGAAGATTAACTCTTCGCTTCGGAAATTGTCCGGGGACCCGAAGACCACTTCAAGTGTTACTGAGCCTGTACAGTTGGCCTCTGCACCTGGTATAACACCTTTAAAGGTCGTTTTTGTGGGCTTAATCCTCGAGGGATCTATGCCCATTTTCCGCACTGTATCCTGGTAAAGCAGGTTCAGGCTACTTCCGCCATCGATGAGGAATCTTGTGAGATGAAATCCGTCGATAATTGGGTCGAGAACCAATGCGGCGAAGCCGCCATGACGGATGCTAGTGGGGTGGTCCCTTCGATCAAAAGTGATCGGGCAGGAGGACCATGGGTTGAACTTTGGGGCGATTGGCTCCATCGCGTATACGTCCCGTAGCGCACGCTTCCGCTCCCTCATGGGAATGTGGGTTGCGTATATCATGTTCACCGTCCACACTTGTGGGGGAAAACCCATGAGGGAGTCCTGGAATAGGGGGTGTTTGGGTAGCCGGACTATACCTTCAGCCGGACTACAGGACTATGAAGATACAAGATTGAAGACTTCGTCCCGTGTCCGGATGGGACTTTCCTTGGCGTGGAAGGCAAGCTTGGCGATGCGGATATTCAAGATCTCCTACTATTGTAACCGACTCCGTGTAACCCTAACCCTATCCGGTGTCTATATAAACCGGAGGGTTCTAGTCCGTAGGACAACTTCATCATACAACAATCATACCATAGGCTAGCTTCTAGGGTTTAGCCTCCTTGATCTCGTGGTAGATCTACTCTTGTACTACCCATATCATCAATATTAATCAAGCAGGAGTAGGGTTTTACCTCCATCGAGAGGGCCCGAACCTGGGTAAAAACATCGTGTCCCTTGTCTCCTGTTACCATCCACCTAGACGCATAGTTCGGGACCCCCTACCCGAGATCCGCCGGTTTTGACACCGACATTGGTGCTTTCATTGAGAGTTCCTCTGTGTCGTCACTTTTGGGCTCAATGGCTCCTTTGATCATCAACGACGATGCGGTCCAGGGTGAGACTTTTCTCCCCAGACAGATCTTCGTCTTCGGCGGCTTCGCACTGCGGGCCAATTCGCTTGGCCACCTGGAGCAGATCAAAAGCTACGCTCCTGGCCATCAGGTCAGGTTTGGAAGCTTAAACTACACGGTAGACACCCGCAGGGATTCGATCTTCGACGGATTCAAGCCGCAGCTAAGCGCACCGCACTGTGTCGAGAGGCATGATCTAGCTCTGCCGCTGAACAGTGCCCTGGAGGCCGCACAAGCACCGGTTCCAACCCTTTATTCGGAGCCTATTGGGCCAATCGAGGATGAGCGGTTGGACGTCACCTCGGGGGCTACGATCTCAAAGGCGATCAAGCCGAACGTCAGCCCCGCGTTAAGCATGGCCCGTGACTCCAAGGAGCCGGATTCCTCTCCAAACTCCGAACCCCCCGTGCCCCTGCCGATCGAATCCAATTGGACGCCGATAATGGAGTTCACCGCCGCGGACATCTTTCAGCACTCGCCTTTTGGCGACATCCTGAATTCTCTAAAGTCTCTCTCTTTATCAGGAGAGCCCTGGCCGGACTACGGTCAGCGAGGATGGGATAAACCCACAAAGCAGAAGAATCTCCACAAGAGGCTCGTTGCAACGGCACGCAGCCTGAAAAAGAAGAGGTGGAAGCTAAAAACGACGGAAGATGCACTCAGGATCCGATGGAGCAAAGTAATCAATACCGCAGATAAATACGGCGACATTCGCCGCACTAAAAGCTATCCGAAGAGAAAGCTACTGCCCGAATTCGACGAAGAGGCCCTAGAGCCCTCGCATTCAAAAAATAAGAAAGCCACACGGTCGGATAGACGACCCCACGGCCAGCATAAAGCGGCAAGCAGCGCCGCACTTAAATCGGCATGCGACCCACTTAAGGATTCGCATTAGGGCCCAGTCAGGTCCATCTACGGGCCAAGAAAGCAAGCTCTCGTAAGCAATGCAATAAAGCCATCATCAGAATCCGGCACACCCAAATACAGGGGCGCCGCACACCCCCTATGTTTCACCAATGAGGTCCTGGACTATGAATTTCCAGAGGGATTCAAACCGTAAACATAGAGGCATATGATGGAACAACAGACCCTGGAGTCTGGATCGAGGATTATATCCTCCACATACATATGGCTAGAGGAGATGACCTCCACGCAATAAAATACTTACCCCTTAAGCTTAAAGGGCCAGCCCGGCATTGGCTTAAAAGCCTTCCTGAAAACACAATCGGAAGTTGGGAAGAACTCGAGGACGCTTTCCGAGCAAATTTTCATGGGACCTATGTACGCCCTCCAGATGCAGACGATCTTAGTCACATAACTCAACAGCCCGGAGAATCAGCTCGGCAATTCTGGAATAGATTCCTCACTAAAAAGAATCAGATAGTCGACTGTCCGGACGCTGAAGCCTTAGTAGCTTTCAGGCATAACGTCCGAGACGAATGGCTCGCCAGACACCTCGGCCAAGAAAAGCCAAGAACAATGGCCGCACTAACAAGCCTCATGACCCGCTTTTGTGCAGGAGAGGACAGCTGGTTGGCAAGATGCAGCCCCGGCGACCCAAGTACATCCGAAACTAGGGATGGAAATGGAAAACTGCGATGCAACAAGGACCGTCGCCGGACTAAGGAAAAAAGTCCGAAGAGCACGGCAGTCAACGCCGGATTCAAAAGCTCATGACAGAATCAGACAAAGCCACCCCTCCAAGATAACAGGGATGATCCATCCAACTTAAAAAAAATCCTGGATAGGATATGTGAAATACACAGTACTCCCGGTAAGCCTGCTAACCATACCCACAGAGATTGTTGGGTTTTCAAACAATCCGGTAGACTCAACGCCGAACACAAGGGGCTCGACACACCAAGCGAACAGGAGGACGAACCCCAAAAGCAGAGCACCAGGAAACAAAAGAACTTCCCACAAGAAGTAAAAACAGTAAACTTACTTCACATAACAAAACATGCGACGCCCATAAAGGTACACACCACACGACCTATCACTAAGGGGTCCCGCCATTGGTTGTCAAAACCAATCATCTTCGATCAACTGGATTATTCTAGAAGTATCAGGAACGCAGGCTGGACTGCCTTGGTACTCGATCCAATAATTGGCGGACTCCAGTTTTCAAATGTCCTTATGGACGGCGGCAGTGGACTAAACCTGATATATCAGGACACAATCCGCCACATGGGGATAGACCCAACAAGAATCCGCCGCAGCAAAACCGCCTTTCAAGGGGTCACGCCTGGTCCGGACACCCATTGCATGGGTTTTCTACGGCTCGAAGTTATATTCGGCTCTACCGATAACTTCCGCCGCGAAAAGCTGACCTTCCACATCGTCCCATTCTCCAGTCGCTATCAAGCACTACTGGGATGCGAAGCTTTCGCCCGCTTTAACGCAATACCGCATTATGCATCTCTAACGCTTAAGATGCCCGGTCCACGAGGCATCATCTCTTTGAAGGGGAAGCATTGATGTGCCCCTCCCCCAAGCGGAGGACCGTGCGGCTGCTTTGACAGCCCCACAGTAAAATGGCTTCACCGGCCAAATTTTTTGGAATAGGTCATTAAAGACCACGAACGCGGATAGACAAGTTCGGTACAAAATCATCATTGATGCAGGCTTAGTGGCCACATACCCCCTCACTAGGGGCTCCATACATATACAATAAGAGACAATAAATTCCCCTCTTTCGCAGATGAACGTCGTGCGGCGCCCGTCCAGGATACGGCACAACGGAGACACAGGCGCAGACGTGCAGTAGGGACCCGTCCTAAGGATTGTTTTTAGATTAAGACCCTGCGTAAACCTTTTTTACTGTCTCTTGTTGCTACATATCCCCTGGTTTTCTCTGATATAACCAAGGAGCAGGCTGGCGTCTTGGCATGTGGCCATGTTAGAATTTTTGCGCGTACATGGACACTAGGGGTTTTTTAATAAAGAGTGTTGTTTTGCCCGCACTCATAAAGACCGAACACCTTAGGGAGTGTTCGGCGTCACGGGTTTTGGCATTATATGCATTAGCTCCGAATCATGTCTATGGTCAAATGTTGGGTTGCCCGGCTCCTGAGTTCGGCTACCTTATGTTCCGCTCTATCGGCCAAGGTAGCACTAGGAGAACTACTGCGATTGTTCCCCGGTTAGGCCGGGCGAGCGCCTCAGTAGAGAAAGCCGAAAACTGACTGTCATGATGTAGCGTGAGACTGGTCAGCCACCCGATGACCTATCGGAATCTATAAGATTCCTCCGTTTTAACGAAGGGTCGTTTCCCGGCCAGGCACATACGCGCCCCGAACTCGGGCGAGCGCAGTCGCCACCAAGGGGCTACCTAAATAGTCCCACTGTCAAGCTCCTATGGCTAAGTGAAAGTGTTAAAGCATTATAGTCCTGTTGCCTGGCCCGCTGCGCTATCACCTCCTTTGTAGGACCAAGACGTTGGGTTAAGTGTGAAAATGCGTCTTCTGCGAGCACCCCCGCACTATATGCGTGGGGGCTGAAGCCAACGTCTGCCATCTTTCAGATTATATATATATATATATATATCTTAAAACGGCCGCACAGGAGGTGTTCCAAATACTTGAGGGCACAAGTATAAAAGGCCACTACAATTTATCAAAATATTGCTTTATAATTACATACGCTATTACACGAGCTCTGCCTCTCTATTACTCGAGCGCCTTCAAGGACTTCCTGAAAATAGTGCTCGGAGGGTACTCGGCTTTGTCCGAATCTCGAGAGGCAACAAAGGTGGTCTCCATCTCTGCCCAGTATGTCTTGACACGGGCAAGAGCCATCTGTGCGCCCTCTATGCATGCTGACCTCTTCATCGCATTGATACGCGGCACCACGTCAAGGAATTGCTGCACCAAGCTGAAATAACTCTTCGGCTCCGATCTCCCAGGCCACAGATGACCCATGACGTACTTCACGGTGAGTCCGGACAATCTATTTAGTTCGGCCCATTGAGCCAGGCGATCGTCCACTGCTAGTGGACGCTCTGGATTGTGGAACTGTGACCAGAAAAGCTTTTCCACTTCGCGATCTTTTACATCTCGAAAGTGTTCGGTCGGATCAGCAGCACTTGCTGCCAAATCCAGATAGGTGTCCTCCACACTCCACATCCGGTCCAATGGAGCAAACTTCGGACCGCAAAACTTCCTCCGCAGCATAAAGGGCTTTCCAGCCGCAATCTGGTCGGCGTAACGCAGCTCCTCCTTCGCAGCTCTCATCGCAGAGCGAGCGTCCTTGGCATCGGCAACGGCTTTCTCTAAGTCCGTCTTTCTCGCCCGGTCTTCTTTCTCAAGAAGTTTGCAACGATCTGCAGCGCTCTTTAACTTCTCGGCCATCTCGGCCATCTCTTCTTTGCTTCGGCAGTGAGGAGGCTGTTCGGCTCTCAGCTCTTCAAGGGCCTTCTCGGCAGCCGCATCGCTTTTTCTGGCTTGCTCCTTAGCTCGGGCAAGTTCTGCCCTAAGATCCTCCATGGCGGCCGTACCATCTGCGTCAAGCACACACATTGTAAGACACTGGCATGAAGCTCCTCTTACCAGATGCCGCGCAAGGAATTACATACCTTGAGCCTCATCAAGCCGCTTGTTGACAAGCGCGATGTCGGCATCTGCCACGTCCAGTTGCCGCTTTAGTTCGGCCAAATCATCAGTTCAGCTTGATTCCGGACACCTCGCCACCTACATTCAAAGGCGACATCTTAGACCTGGGATTATGATCCTCTGCGTGCCGTCATTTCTTGACAACGCGCAGAGTCTCAGGGGCTACTATCTACACAGGGCGCATCTTACTTATGCGCAACCGACAAAAGTGTACATTATCTAACGTACCTCAAAACCCGTTAGTAAACTTTTAACGGCCTCATGCAATCTTCTTTCTACGGATGAAATCCTTTCGATCACCGTGCCCATCAATGCACGGTGCTCCTCCGAGATAGAAGCTCGCCCCAGCAGAATCTTTAGCTCCTTCGGCCGAGCACCAGACGGTGCCGGACTTGTCCTATGGCCTCTTTCGAAGGCCGAACGCGGAGAACCTTGGGGGGCCACATAGCTATCTTCCGCCCCTGCCGGATTCAGAGAAACCCTCCGTGACGACACCTCAGGGTCGCCCGCCTCACTAGGCGGTACGGCAGGGGGAGGCGTCCCGCTCTCCATCATATCCGGAAGAAGATCCCCCGAAGACGAGCTCTGGTGAAAAGGGCTGAGGTCCGAGCTACAAGGTAAAATTTCAGTTAATCTTCTCAGATATAAATCAAGGAGTTCTCTCATCCCTCAAAAGGAAAACCTCTCTCTACTTACGGCTCGCTGGAGGGCTGATCCCTTTGAGGGCGTAGTTCGGCTGAGGAACTCCCCGGCGTCGGACCCTTTGACGAGGATTTTCTCCCCCGCTTCGAGGCCATGGTCTCCGGGTCGTCAGAGGCGGCCCTCTTCTTCCCCTTAGGAGAGGAATTGTTGGTTCCTCCCTTCAGAGCAGCCTCCTTCGAGGAGGCCATAGTTCCCTTGTCCTTCCACTTACTTCCCTCCAAAGGCATTATCTTCAACATCCTGACAAGCACGGGATCCGGCCTGGTTTCGGGAAGGGGAGCCAGACACCTGATTAGCTTTGCCTTCACTATCCACTCCTGTTTAAAAGGACAACTCTTTTAGGGGCAAGTTTATGACGATTATATGGATAGTAGGTCCGGGCACAAGGTTACTTCCTTGGGTATCCGGGCGATTGCAGCTTAGGCCTACATCCTCGGTCAAATCCGGACACATCATTTGTGATCCGAAGAACACTTTATACATCTCCATGGGCGTTGCGCCCATGAAATTCTGGAGAGCGCGCGGTCCCTCTGGATTAAACTCCCACAGGCGAAGGGAGCGATGTTTGCGGGGCAGTATCCGGTGAATCAACATGACCTGCGTCACCTTGACCAGGCTGAGGTCTCCTTCTAAGAGATCCCTAATGCGGCCCTGCAACAAGGGCACATCTTTGGGTAACCCCCAATCTAACCCTTTGCTGACCCATGACGTTAACCGTGGTGGGGGACCCGAGCGAAAGGTAGGAAGCGCCACCCACTTGGTGACCCTGGGAGCGGTGATATAGAACCACTCTCGTTGCCACAAGCCGAGCTCCTCGTGAAAAGAGCCCTCGGGCCATGGAGCATCAGCATTCTTGCTTATAACAGCGCCTCCGCACTCTGCGTGCCGTCCCTCGATCATCTTCGGCTCCACTTTAAAAGTCTTGAGCCATAATCCGAAGTGAGGGGTAACACGGAGGAACGCCTCACACACGACGATGAATGAGGAAATATGGAGGATGGACTCCGGAGCTAAGTCATGGAATTCCAGCCCGTAATAAAACAGCAGCCCCCTCATGAAGGGATCCATTGGGAAGCCTAACCCCCGAAGGAAGTGAGACATGAACACCACGCTCTCACCGGGCTGGGGACTGGGAATGGCCTGCCCTTGAGCAGGCAACCTATGCAAAATTTCACCGGTCAGGAACTTAGCCTCTCTCAACTTTAGCACGTCCTCCTCCGCGACGGAGGAGGGCATCCATCGGCCTTGAAGGTCAGAGCCGGACATTGTCGAAGGTCCGAAGCGCCTGGAATCTGGAGCCTAGGGTGTTGGAACTCGAGGCGACGGGCGAACTCGTTTGAGATTGGAAAAAGGAGTAAGTCCTTGGTCTCTTTATAAGAGGTTGAATACCAAGAGCCCCTCCGTAACCGTTTGGGACTCACCTTTAATCGAGGAAATGTGCTAATGGGCACGATTGGGTTACCCACGTCCGTATTGATGAGAATCCCGTAAAAGGGGGGACACGATCTCTGCTTTGACAAGACGTGCCAAGGAAACCGCCTCGCAAAACGTGCTGAGGTGGAAAAGTAAAAACGATTCGAGTAAAGGACTTGGCCGTAGTGTGATGTCACGCTGCGGAATATGTCAGTAGATTAGATTTGTGTTAATATTATTATCTCTATGGCAATATGTGGAAACTTATTTTGCAGAGCCGGACACTATCCTTGTTTAAAGTCTTCTTGAAGGACTTGGAGGAGGAACCCGCCTTGCAATGCCGAAAACAATCTGCGCGCCGGACTCGTCGTCATTGAAGCCTGGTTCAGGGGCTACTGAGGGAGTCTTGGATTAGGGGGTGTTCGGGTAGCCGGACTATACCTTCAGCCGGACTCCAGGACTTTGAAGATACAAGATTGAAGACTTCGTCTCGTGTCCGGATTGGACTTTCCTTGGCGTGGAAGGCAAGCTTGGCGATGCGGATATTCAAGATCTCCTACCATTGTAACCGACTCTGTGTAACCCTAACCCTATCCGTTGTCTATATAAACCGGAGGGTTCTAGTCTGTAGGACAACTTCATCATACAACAATCATACCATAGGCTAGCTTCTAGGGTTTAGCCTCCTTGATCTCGTGGTAGATCTACTCTTGTACTACCCATATCATCAATATTAATCAAGCAGGAGTAGGGTTTTACCTCCATCGAGAGGGCCCGAACCTGGGTAAAAACATCGTGTCCCTTGTCTCCTGTTACCATCCGCCTAGACGCACAGTTTGGGACCCCCTACCCGAGATCCGCCGGTTTTGACACGGACAACCCTTCTGTCCACTGTTGTTCGGCGGCCTGGGCTCCTCCTCGTCATCGATATGCAGCCCCTTGTCTTTATTTTCGGCTCTTAGCTTGCCTGCCTGCTTGAACACCCAACAATCCCTGTTGGTGTGATTGGCTGGCCTTTCGGGGGTGCCATGTATCTGGCACAAGCGGTCGAGTATTCGGTCCAAGCTGGACGGGCCCTGAGTATTCTTTTTGAATGGCTTTTTCCGCTGATCGGATTTATAGCCTCTGAATCTGGCATTAACTGCCGTGTCTTCATTGCTGTCGCTGCTAACGCAGCGCTTTTGCTTATTCCGACGTGTACTGCCACTTTTGTCCTTGGTATCCGAATTACCAGGGTTCTTTGCTAAGTTGTTACTGCGAGCTAGCCAGCTGTCTTCTCCCGCGCAAAAGCGGGTCATGAGTGTCGTGAGGGCTGCCATGGACTTTGGCTTTTCCTGTCCCAAGTGCCGGGCAAGCCACTCATCGCGGATATTATGCTTGAAGGCTGCTAGGGCCTCTGCGTCCGGACAGTCGACTATCTAGTTTTTCTTTGTTAGGAACCATGTCCAGAATTGCCCGACCGATTCCTCTGGCTGCTGAATTATGTGGCTTAAGTCATCGGCATCCGGTGGTCGCCCATAAGTAACCTGGAAGTTGTCGAGGAATGCGGCTTCCAGGTCCTCCCAATAACCGGTTGAGTCTGCTGGCAAGCTGTTAAGCCAATGCCGGGCCGGTCCCTTAAGTTTGAGCGGGAGATATTTGATGGCGTGTAGATCATCGCCGCGGGCCATGTGGATATGGAGGAGATAATCCTCAATCCATACCGCAGGATCTGTTGTTCCATCATATGATTCGAAGTTTACGGGTTTGAAACCCTCTGGGATTTTATGATCCATTACTTCGTCTGTGAAGCATAATGGGTGTGCGGCGCCTCTATACTGGGCTATATCACGACGCAGCTCGAAGGAGTTGTGTCTGTTGTGTTCGGCCCGGCCGGATTTGTTGTATCCGGAATGAAGATCACCGTCACGTGCCATGGGGCACCTGCTCGATCCGTAGATCGATCTTGTTTGTCTTGTCTTGTCCTCCAGTATGTCTCGCAGGTCTGGCGCATTTTCCCGTGCCTTGGTTGAACGGCGCCGGGGCATGGCTTGGGTGGAGGGCCGAGAGGCCTCTCTGTCGCGGCCGCGAGGTGGCTGGTCGGCCATGTCGTGCGCTGGTGATGTAGGTGCTTCCTCCTCTGATCGGGGTAGCGGCCTGCGCTTTGGGTAACTCTTGGAGGGGCGTTTGAGTTCATACTCTTCGGCTGCAAGGACTTCGGTCCATCTGTCAGCTAGCAAATCTTGATCAGCTCTAAGTTGTTGCTGCTTTTTCTTGAGGCTGCTTGCCGTGGCTAAAAGCCTGCATTTGAAACTCTCTTGTTCGGCGGGGTCCGATGGTACGACGAATTCGTCGTCGTCGAGGCTTGCCTCGTCTTCGGAGGGAGGCGTATAGTTATCATCCTCAACCTCTCGGTCTGCCGCTCTCTCATGAGGGCTGGCTTCTCCATCTTCCTGTGCCGAATCTTGCTATAGGGGGTGTTTGTCGGCGCTATTCGGGGTAGTATTATCTCCCGTGCCGGAATCACCGTTTTTGCTTTGGCGGGATTTAGAGCGGCGCCGCTGACGCTGACGCTTTGGCTGTTTCTTGGAGGTGTCATCCTCCGCTGTTCCATCGCCATCTCCATCTTTTGGAGTATCCACCATGTATATATCATATGACGAGGTGGCCTTCCAGCGCCCTACAGGTGCTGGTTCTTGTTCGTCTCCTGCATCGTCGTCCATACCGTCGATGCCTTCGGAGTCGAAGTCAAGCATGTCGGTTAAATCGTCGACAGTGGCTACAAAGTGGGTGGTGGGTGGGCTTCGAATTTCTTTGTCGTCTGCATCCCATCCTTGTTGATTGTAGTCCGGCCATGCCTCTCCTGATAAAGAGAGAGACTTTAGTGAGTTCAGGATGTCGCGAAGGGCGACTGCTGCAAGATGTCCGCTGCGGTGAACTCCATTATCGGCGCCCAATCGGATTCGATTAGTAGGGGCGCGGGGGGTTCGGAGTCCGGAGAGGAATCCGGATCCTCGGAGTCACGGGTCACGAAAAACGCGGGGCTGACGTTCGGATCGATCGCCTTTGAGATCGTAGCCCCTGATGTGACGTCCAGCCGCTCATCCTCGATTGGCGCAATAGGCTCCGGATTAAGGGTAGGAACCGGTGCGCGTGCGGCCTCCAAGGCACCGTTCGGCGGTAGAGTAAGATCATGCCGCTCAAAACAATGCGGCGCGCTTGGCTGTGGCTCGAATCCGTCGAAGATCAAATCCCCGCGGATGTCTGCCGTGTAGTTTAAGCTTCCAAACCTGACCTGATGGCCAGGGGCGTAGCTTTCGATCTGCTCCAGGTGGCCAAGCGAATTGGCCCGTAGTGGGAAGCCGCCGAAGATGCAGATCTGTCCGGGGAGAAAAGTCTCACCCTGGACCGCATCGTCGTTGATGATCAAAGGAGCCATCGGACCTAAAAGTGACGACACAGAGGAACTCTCAATGAAAGCACCAATGTCGGTGTCAAAACCGGCGGATCTCGGGTAGGGGGTCCCGAACTGTGCGTCTAGGCGGATGGTAACAGGAGACAAGGGACACGATGTTTTTACCCAGGTTCGGGCCCTCTCGATGGAGGTAAAACCCTACTCCTGCTTGATTAATATTGATGATATGGGTAGTACAAGAGTAGATCTACCACGAGATCAAGGAGGCTAAACCCTAGAAGCTAGCCTATGGTATGATTGTTGTATGATGAAGTTGTCCTACGGACTAGAACCCTCCGGTTTATATAGATACCAGATAGGGTTAGGGTTACACAGAGTCGGTTACAATGGTAGGAGATCTTGAATATCCGCATCGCCAAGCTTGCCTTCCACGCCAAGGAAAGTCCCATCCGGACACGGGACGAAGTCTTCAATCTTGTATCTTCATAGTCCTGGAGTCCGGTTGAAGGTATAGTCCGGCTACCCGAAAACCCCCTAATCCAGGACTCCCTCAGTCGCGTTGGTCGTGGAGGAAAGCGGTGAGGCCTCTGCGGTGCGAGGAAAATTATATTTAGGCTTCTGTGCATTTTCCTTCAAGCTTTGGCTCGATGAGCCCCTCAAAAATCTCTTCATTATTTTCTAATTTTTTTTGAAATTTTTAGTAACTTCAAAATAAAAGTGAACAAAGCTCAATAATATTGATAGCAACTACTCCTACAAGTGCCTAGAGCCTATATCATGCATCAAAACTACTTGGAACCATATAAGTTTGACATGCAAGCTCAAGAACATGGTCACCTAGGCAGCATAAATTTGCAATGAATAAAGCACTCGAACAAAAACTAATTGGACCAATGGAGGAGTCACATACCAAGGAACAATCCCCCCCCCCCAAGCTGTTTTGTGAGAGGTGCTTTGAGCAAGGAGATCGAAAATGGCAGAAAACGAGCTTGGACTCGGGTTTGAGCTGGATATTCATGTTTGTGGGAGGAAGAAGGAGTGTGTGGGTGCAGGAATAAGTGGTGGAGGGCCACTGTGGGCCCACGAGGCAGGGGGGCGCGCCCAGGGGGTAGGGCGCGCCCCTGACCCTCGTGGCCCGGTGCCAGCTCCTCCTGTTGTGTTCTCAGTGCCAAATATTCTCAAATATTCTAGAAAAAATCATATTTAAATTTCAAGGCATTTGGAGAACTTTTATTTTCGGGGTATTTTTATATTGCATGGATATTCAGATAATAGACAGAAACATACTTATTTTTATTTTATTTAATATAAATAACAGAAAGTAAAAGTAGGGTACAGAAGGTTGTGCCTTCTAGTTTCATCCATCTCATGCTCATCAAAAGGAATCCACTAACAAGGTTGATCAAGTCTTTTTAACGAACTCATTCTGAATAACATGGAACCGGAGAAATTTCGAATAACACTATGTTACCTCAATGGGGATATGCACATCCCCAATAATAAGAATATCATATTTCTTCTTGACACTAGGAAGAGGAAATTCAAAACATCCAAATATAATCAATGGAATTTTTTCAATAGAGTTGACACTATGAACTTGAGGTTGTTTCCTCAGAAAGTGTACCGTATGCTCATTACCATTAACATGAAAAGTGACATTGCCTTTAGTGCAATCAATAACAGCCCTTGCAGTATTCAAAAAGGGTCTTCCAAGAATAATAGACATACCATCGTCCTTGGGAATATCAAGAATAACAAAGTCTGTTAAAAAAGTAACGTTTGCAACTACAACATGCACATCCTCACAAATACCGACAAGTATAGCAGTTGATTTATCAGCCATTTGCAAAGATATTTCAATAGGTGTCAACTTATTCAAATCAAGTCTACGATATAAAGAGAGAGGCATAACACTAACACCGGCTCCAAGATCGCATAAAGCAGTTTTAACATTATTTCTTTTAATGGAGCATGGTATAGTTGCTACACCGGGATCTTCAAGTTTCTTTGGTATTCCACCTTTAAAAGTATAATTAGCAAGCATGGTGGAAATTTCAGCTTCCGGTATCTTTCTTTGTTAGAAACAATATCTTTCATATACTTAGCATAAGGATTCATTTTGAGCATATCAGTTAATCGCATACGCAAAAAGATAGGTCTAATCATTTCAGCAAAGTGCTCAAAATCCTCATCATCCTTTTTCTTGGATGGTTTGGGAGGAAAAGACATGGGTTTCTGAACCCAAGGCTCTCTTTCCTTATAGTGTTTCCTAGAAACAAAGTCTTTCTTATCATAACGTTGATTCTTTGATTGTGGGTTATCAAGATCAACAGCAGGTTCAATTTCTATATCATTATCATTACTAGGTTGAGCATCATCATGAACATTATTATTAGCATTTTCACTAGTTTCAGGTTCATTACCAGATTGTGTTTCAGCATCAGAAATTGAAATATCATTTGGATTCTCAGGTGTTTCAGTAATAGGTTCACTAGAAGCAGGCAAAGTCCTATCATTTTTCTTTTTCTTCCTTTTAGAAGGACTAGGTGCATCTATATTATTTCTCTGAGAATCTTGCTCAATTCTCTTAGGGTGGCCTTCAAGATACAAAGGTTCCTGGGTCATTCTACCACCTCTAGTCTTAACTCTAACAGCGTTATCATTATTCTTACTATTCAATTCATTGAGCAAATCATTTTGATCTTGAAGTACTTGTTCTACTTGAGTGGTAACCATAGAAGCATGTTTACTAATAAGTTTAAGTTCACCTTTGACATTAGCCATATAATCACCCAAGTGTTCAAGCATATTTGAATTGTATTTCAATTGTCTACGAAAATAAGCATTAAAATCTTCTTGCTTAGCCATAAATTTATCAAACTCATCTAAGCATGGGCTAGCAAACTTAGTAAATGGAATTTCAGCTTTATCATATCTATAGAGAGAATTTACCTTTACTACCCGTGTCGGGTTATCAAGACCATGTTTTTCTTCAACAGGTAATGGATTAAGATCATATGTTTCTTCAACAGGCAGTAAATTAAGACAGTGTATTTCTTCAATAGGAGGTAAATTCTTAACATCTTCAGCTTTAATACCTTTTTCTTTCATAGATTTCTTTGCCTCTTGCATATCTTCAGGACTGAGAAATAGAACACCCTCTTCTTCGGAGTTGGTTTAGGAATAGGCTCAGGAGCTGGCTCAGGAAGTGTCCAATTATTTTCATTTGTCAACATATTATTCAATAGAATTTCAGCTTCATCCTGTGTTCTTTCCCTGAAAGCAGAACTAGCACAACTATCCAAGTAATCTCTAGAAGCATCGGTTAGTCCATTATAAAAGATATCAAGTATTTCATTTTTCTTAAGAGGATGATCATGCAAAGCATTAAGTAATTGGAGAAGCCTCCCCCAAGCTTGTGGGAGACTCTCTTCTTCAATTTGCACAAAATTATATATATATATATCTCTTAAAGCAGCTTGTTTCTTATGAGCAGGGAAATCTTTAGCAGAGAAGTTATAAATCATATCCTGGGGACTACGCACACAACCAGGATCAAGAGAACTAAACCATATCTTAGCATCACCCTTTAATGAGAACGGAAATATTTTAAGGATATAAAAGTAACGAGTTGTCTCATCATTAGTGAACAGTGTGGCTATATCATTTAATTTAGTAAGATGTGCCACAACAGTTTCAGATTCATAGCCATGAAAAGGATTAGATTCAACCAAAGTAATTATATCAGGATCAACAGAGAATTCATAATCCTTATCAGTAACACAGATAGGTGAAGTAGCAAAAGCAGGGTCAAGTTTCATTCTAGCATTAAGAGATTGATGCTTCCATTTAGCTAATAACATCTTGAGTTCGTATCTATCTTTGCAAGCTAAAATAGCTGAAGCAGCTTCTTTTTCAAAAACATAACCCTCAGGAATAACAGGTGAGTCTTCATCATTACTTTCATCAATATTATCAGATTCAATATTTTCATTCTCTCTAACCCTACCAAGTTGTTCATCAAGAAATCACCAAGTGGCACAGTAGTATCAAGCATAGAAGTAGTTTCATCATAAGTATCACGCATAGCAGAAGTGACATCATCAATAACATGCGACATATCAGAACGAATAGCAGAAGCAGGTTTAGGTGTCACAAGCTTACTCAAAAGAGAAGGTGAATCAAGTGCAGAGCTAGATGGCAGTTCCTTACCTCCCCTCGTACTTGAGGGATAAATCTTTGTTTTTGGATCTCTCAAGTTCTTCATAATGATAAGCAAATATAAATCCCAAATGATTCAAAGAATAGAGCTATGCTCCTCGGCAACGGCGCCAGAAAATAGTCTTGATAACCCACAAGTATAGGGGATCACAACAGTTTTCGAGGGTAGAGTATTCAACCAAAATTTATTGATTCGACACAAGGGGAGCCAAAGAATATTCTCAAGTATTAGCAGCTGAGTTGTCAATTCAACCACACCTGGAAACTTAATATCTGCAGCAAAGTATTTAGTAGCAAAGTAATATGATAGTAGTGGTAACGGTAGCAAAAGGTAACAGTAGCAAAAGTAATATTTTTGGTATTTTGTAGTGATGATAGCAATAGCAACGGAAAAGTAAATATGGAAATCTCATAGGCAATGGATCGGTGATGGAGAATTATGCCAGATGCGGTTCATCATGTAACAATCATAACATAGGGTGACACAGAACTAGCTCCAGTTCATCAATGTAATGTAGGCATGTATTCCGAATATAGTCATACGTGCTTATGGAAAAGAACTTGCATGACATCTTTTGTCCTACCCTTTCGTGGTAGCGGGGTCCTAATGGAAACTAAGGGATATTAAGGCCTCCTTTTAATAGAGTATCGGACCAAAGCATTAACACATACTGAATACATGAACTCCTCAAACTACGGTCATCACCTGGAAGTATCCTGATTATTGACACTTCAGGGTTAATGGATCATAACACATAATAGGTGACTATAGACTTGCAAGATAGGATAAAGAACTCTCATATATTGATGAAAACATAATAGGTTCAGATCTAAAATCACGGCACTCGGGCCCTAGTGACAAGCATTAAGCATAGCAAAGTCATAGCAACATCAATCTCAGAACATAGTGGATACTAGGGATCAAACCCTAACAAAACTAACTCGATTACATGATAGATCTCATCCAACCCATCACCGTCCAGCAAGCCTACGATGGAATTAATCACACACGGCGGTGAGCATCATGAAATTGGTGATGGAGGAAGGTTGACGATGACGATGGCGACGGATTCCCCTCTCCGGAGCCCCGAACGGACTCTAGGTCAGCCCTCCTGAGAGGTTTTAGGGCTTGGTGGTGGCTCCGTATCATAAAACGCGATGAATCCTTCTCTCTGATTTTTTTCTCCCCGAAAGCAAATATATAGAGTTGGAGTTGAGGTCGGAGGAGCTCCAGGGGGGCCATGAGGTAGGGGGCGCGCACTAGGGGGGGCAGGCGCGCCCCCACCCTCCTACACAGGTGGTGGGCCCCCTGGTCTTCATCTTTTGCAAGGATTTTTTTTATTTCCAAATAGATGTTCTGTGAAGTTTTAGGTCATTCCGAGAACTTCTGTTTCTGCACATAAATAACACCATAGCAATTCTGGTGAAAACAACGTCAGTCTGGGGTAGTTCCATTCAAATCATGCAAGTTAGAGTCCAAACCAAGGGCCAAAGTGTTTGGAAAAGTAGATACGACGGACACGTATCACCTCCTCGTGCACTTTTTGGACTACTTTTTAATTTCCTAATTTTTTAAATATTCCAAAATGGAGTAAAATTTCCATTGGAAAACTTTTGGAGTCGGTTTACTTACCGTATCACATACCTATTCCTTTTCGGAGGTCTGGAGTGTTCTGGTAGGTCTCCCTTATGTACTCCTCCGGTGTTATGGTATTAATAATATTGGTTCAACATTTATGGGAGTACCTGAGATATAATGTTTGATTCTTTGCTCGTTTACCACCTTCGGGTTATTGCCCTCGGCATTGTTGATCTTGATGGCATATTTGGATCATCAGAAATGCCAAAGTGTTTAGAAATGAGAGGGCAAGTTTCAATAAATGGAGATTTGCTTTCAGGCAGGATATTACCCTCATGCAGCACAGAAACAGAGCTGCTTACAAGGATGACCTGCTCAAGTGGATTTCTTACCTCCCCCCTTAAGCTAGTTTGGTAGGGCTTTCTTTTTTCTTCTTTCTTGTAACCTGGTTACTCCTTGTAATCAACTTGTTGTATCTGTTATTTTTCAATAAAGTTTTGATCTGCTGTGGGGGTTTTGACCCACAGTTCTCAGTCAAAAAAAATGTAAGGCCCTTCCCATTTAGAGAGAAGTTTTCCTGCAAATAATCTTAAACAAGAGTTGTATAGCAAGACATGGTCACCTATATTAAATTCACGCTTTTGTATCTTTTAACTTTTTCTTTAAACAATTTGGCATTCTCATAGGCTTGGGTTCTCCATTCATCAAGAGAGCTAATGTCAAATAACCTCTTCTCACTAGCAGGTTTGAAATCATAATTGATCTCTTTAATTGCCAATAAGCTTTATGTTCTAGTTCTAGAGGTAAGTGACATGCTTTTCCGTAAACCATTTTATAAGGAGACATGCCCATAGGGTTTTTATATGAAGTTCTATAAGCCCATAATGCATCATCAAGTTTCTTAGACCAATTCTTTCTAGATCTATTAACAGTCTTTTGCAAGATCAATTTTATTTCCCTATTACTCAGTTCTACTTGACCACAAGACTAAGGGTGATAAGGTGATGCAATTCTATGGTTGACATCATACTTAGCAAGCAATTTACAGAAAGCACCATGAATAAAGTGTGAACCACCATCAGTCATTAAATATCTAGGGACTCCAAACCTCGGGAAAATTAACTTATTTAAGCATTTTAATAGAACTAATATGATCCACACTACTAGTTGGAATAGCTTCTACCCACTTAGTGACGTAATCAACAACAACTAAATTATGAGTATTCGCATTAGAGGATGGAAAAGGTCAC
This sequence comes from Triticum urartu, assembly GCF_056163025.1. NCBI lineage: Eukaryota > Viridiplantae > Streptophyta > Magnoliopsida > Poales > Poaceae > Triticum > Triticum urartu. The sequence continues at coordinate 361,163,191 of NC_141874.1, read as the reverse complement.
ATATAATCATAATCCCAAACATCAAATGGTTCAATGACGAGTGAATAATCCATAGGCATTTCTTGACGTCTACTAATATTACCAATTCTTTGACATTCACCACAAGACAAAACAAACTTACGAGCATCCTTGAAGAGAGTAGGCCAATAAAAACCAGATTGTAATACCTTATGTGCAGTTCTATCTCCAGCATGGTGTCCTCCGATACGTCCATTTTGCATCATGTTTACCTACTGTTATTTATATTGTTTTTATGTATAACAATGCATTTTGCTGTATTTCTAATGCCTTTTCTCTCATAATATGCAAGGTACACATAAAGAGGGAGAATATCGGCAGCTGGAATTCTGGACCTGAAAAAGCTACGTCAGGCTACCTATTTTGCACAACTCCAAATGAGATGAAACTTTACGGGGAATTTTTATGGTATATATAAGAAATATTGGAGCCAATAAGTACTAGAGGGGGCCAACCAGGTGGGCACAACCCACCTGGGCGCGCCAAGAGGCCCATGCGGACCTTGGTGGGTTGTGCCCTCCTCGGCCCACTTCCGATACCCCTCTTCTGTTATATATGTCATCTGGACCTAGAAAAAATAGGGGAGGACTTTCGGGATGAAGCGCTGCCATCTCGAGGCGGAACTTGGGCAGAGCACTTTTGCCCTCCGGCAGAGCGATTCCGCCGGAGGAACTTCCCTCCTAGAGGGGGAAATCATCATCGTCATCATCACCAACAACTCTCCCATCTTGTGGAGGGCAATCTCCATCCACATCTTCAATAGCACCATCTCCTCTCAAACCCTAGTTCATCTCTTGTGTTCAATCTTTGTACCAGAACTACAGATTGGTACTTGTGGGTGCCTAGTAGTGTTGATTACATCTTGTAGTTGATTACTATATGGTTTATTTGGTGGAAGATTATATGTTCAGATCCATTATGCTATTTAATACCCCTATGATCTTGAGCATTATTATCATTTGTGAGTAGTTACTTTTGTTCTTGAGGTCACGGGAGAAATCTTGTTACAAGTAATCATGTGAATTTTATATGTGTTCGATATTTTGATGGTATTTATGTTGTGATTCCCTTGGTGGTGTCATGCGAACGTCGACTGCATGACACTTCACCATATGTGGGCCTAAGGGAATGCATTGTGGAGTAGTTATTAGATGATGGGTTGCGAGAGTGACAGGATCTTAAACCTTAGTTTATGCGCTATACTGCAAGGGACTGATTTCGATCCAAAAGGTTAATGCTATGGTTAGAATTTATTCTTAATACTTTTCTCGTAGTTGCGGATGCTTGCAAGGGGGTTAATCATAAGTAGGAGGTTTTTCCAACTAAGAACAACACTTAAGCACCAGTCCACCCACATATCAAAGTAGCGAACACAAATCAAACCAACATGATGAAAGTGACTAGATGAAATTCCTGTGTACCCTCAAGAACGCTTTGCTTATCATAAGAGACCGTTTTGGCATGTCCTTTTCCTCAAAAGGACTGGGCTACCTTGCTGCACTTTCGTTACCCGTTACCATTACTTTCTCGTTACAAATTATCTTGCTATGAAACTACTCGTTACTTATAATTTCAGTTTTGCAAAGAATACCTTGCTGAAAACCACTTGCCATTTCCTTCTGCTCCTTGTTGGGTTCGACACTCTTACTTATCGAAAGGAAAACGATTGATCCCATATACCTTCAGGTCATGAAGGCTCTTTTCTGGCACCGTTGCCGCGGAGTGAAGCGCTCTTGGTAAGTGGAAATTGGTAAGGAAAAATTATTACTACGTGCTGAAATTTACTGTCACTTGTTACTATGGAAACCAGTCCTTTAAGGGGTTAATTCAGGGTATCTTCACCTCGACCAGAACCACAATTAGGCACCCCTCAACCTACTGCACCTACTGAAAATATTGGTTATGAAATTCCTTCGGGTATGATAGAAATTTGTGGATTATTTAAGCTTGCAGGTTTACCCAGAGATGAAGATCAGAAGAAGGTTTTCCCTTTATCTTCGAAGGGAACAACATTGGCATTGTATAGGCTATGCGATGATATTGGATCTTGGAATTGGAATCTATTAAAATTGGAGTTTCACCCAAAATATTATCCTATGCATCTAGTTCATCGTGATCAAAAGTACATATATAATTTTTGGCCTCATGAAGGAGAAAGTATCGCTCTAGCTTGGAGGAGGATTAAGTAAATGTGATATTCATGCCCCAATTATGAGCTCTCAAGAGAAATTATCATTCAGAATTTTTATGCTCGGCTTTCTCATGATGATCGATCCATGCTTGACACTTCTTATATTGGTTCCTTTATGAAGAAGACTATTGATTTCCGGTGGGATCTTTTAGAAAGAATTAAACACAACTCTGAAGATTCGGAAATCGATGAAGGTAAAGAGTCGGGTATTAAACTTAAGTATGATTGTGTTAAATCTTTTATGAATACCGATGCTTTTCAAAAGTTTAGCACTAAATATGGACTTGACTATTAGATAATAGCCTCCTTTTGTGAATCATTTGCTACTCATGTTGATCTCCCTAAGGAGAAGTGGTTTAAATATCACCCACCTATTAAAGAATAAATTAAAGAACCGGTAATGGCTAAAGATGAAACTATTATTTATAATATTGATCCAGTTGTTCCTACTGCTTATATTGAAAAATCACCTTTCCCTGTTAGGATAAAGGAACATTCTAAAGTTTCAACTATGGTCAATAAATGCTATATTAGAGCACCTAAACCAGCTGAACAAATCAAAGTAGAACCTAGTGTTGCTATGGTTAAGGATCTCCTGGTTGAAAATATAGATGGGCATGTTATTTACTTCTATGATGAAGCTGCTAGAATTGCCAAACCGGATGAAAAAGATAAACATAGACCCGTTGTTGGCATGCATGTTGTCTCAGTTAAAATAGGAGATCACTGTTATCATGGTTTATGTGACATAGGTGCTAGCATGAGTGCTATTCCTTTTACCTTGTATCAAGAAATTATGAATGCTATATAACCCGCTGAAATAGAAGACATAGATGTTACTATTAAACTTGCTAATAGAGACACCATCACACCGCTTTGGATTGTTCAAGATGTTGAAGTCTTGTGTGGGAAAATAAAATACCCTACTGATTTTCTTGTTCTTGGTTCCACACAAGATGACTTTTGCCCCATTATCTTTGGTAGACCTTTCTTGAACACCGTTAGTTTGTGAGAAACAAATTGTCAGTGTTAGTTTTGGTAATGACACTACTGTAGGATGGTCCAAACGCGACACTATGATCAGAGACCCTTCGACGAAACTATGTGCGATGCCATAATCACAAACGGTGGTACAAAAAACCGTCAAAAAAGGTGCAAAACTTTTGCGAAGACGGATGCATCAAACATGGTTCAGATTTTAGTTTCATGTGCGATGCTGGGCATACGGTTCAGTTCAATTAATTGTTTGCGATGAGGAGGAACAAAAGAAACGGCCAGCCAGATGAAGGTGTGTGCGATATACAACATACTGTTCACTAGGATGAACTGGCTGGGATTAGGCAACACAATGGAAATGGTACAATTGAACAAGATGTGTATGATACGGGGCAAACAGGTCCGTAATCAGAAATGTGTGTGAATACCAATAATAACACAGACGATTGCTGCTAATAAGTTGTCTGATTTGCTCTGTCTACAGAAGAATAACATGTATATATATAACTGAAATAAACATCCAATTACATAAGTGACTATACAGATCATTCGCACACACCTCAATAAAACAATTACATGCAATCTAAACTAGGAGAAACGATCATCTTGTCATCTACTTCTTGTGACGCTCCCGCCACTGCTCTGTGGCTTGGTCCCTCGTCTGGGGCATGAAGAAGACACTTCCTCATGTCAACAATCCGCGTGTACATCTCGTAGCTTGTGTACGAGTCCTTGGCCGCGTACTTGACATGTTGTTCATCCAGTCTCTCATGCCACACACTATGCCAAGCATTCTTGTCCTTCTTGCTCTCATTCTTCATCTTCATGTAGTAGGGGTAGATGATGGCTGAGGCGAGGTCAAACAGGGAGTTTAGTTTGTTTTTGTCGCTGCCCCATACCTTGTAGTGGTGTTGGATGTTGACAATATTCGAGCATTTCAAGCCCGAAACCTTGAGCGCTTTTAGATCATTGGTGGTGTTCACCATAGCGAAACTGTAGTCGGAGCTGTTGATAATCCTAGAGAAACACTCGCGAGGCCTTGTTGCCAGGTTGTAGTCATAGACGAGGATGTCATGTCGCACGCACAACAGGGCGACGACAACCTTCTAATCATGCCCGGCACGACCGATGGTGTACTCGAGGTCGAAACCGACCACTTGGTACTTGTCCTTGGCAAGGAACTGCTCCATAGTTTGGATGGAGCTCTCCACCGAGACCGGATAGTTTGTGTACACCACCGAGAGGGTCTCCCCCCTCACGTGCATGTCCACTACGTGATGCATGGTGAACTGCCCGTCGTTGTCGTCGTCGACCGCTGGGAGCGCCATTGGAGCCACAGGGATCACCATTGGAACCGCTGGATTTCCTCTTTGTATGTGTCATCGTGGGTGTGCTTATTGTATCGTGTGATGCGATAGATGAAGGTAAATGGCCGTGTGAAAAAATGGGGGCCAGGCAGCCTGGATTCTTTACCCATCCGCATGGCAGTTTCTGCAGCGGGTAACTGCATTGTCACACCGCGCCCGGCGCAACCGCATTCACAAGAATGTGTGTGATCTTGCGCCGGCCCCAAACACTGGCGTCACGCACGGAGGGATGTGGGCAGAGCACCTGGAGGGACACGATAGTAGAGCACGCGCGGCGAGACATGAGTAGAGCATGCCACGGCCGCCTTAACCGCAAGCAACCAAACACATAGAGCAGTTGAACACACAGGAAATGGTTGCCTACAAGCCGGCTAACAGTTGCGTCGCTGCGTAGAGAGTGGCCGTGTGCTACTACCTCCATCTTGGTCTATAGTCCCCTTTATATTATGTGCCATACTTTTCCCTCAAATTTAACAAAAAAATGTTAATGCATGTTATGAAAATTATATAATTGGAAACTATGTTCAAATATGATTTCAACTATATAATCTTTGGTGATATGCATTCGTATTGTATTAGTTAAATCCTACTTATAAACAAGGACGGGGGTATAGTAGGTAATTAAATCGCAAATGTTTTTTTATTAAGCGTATGTGTATGTGGCCTTTTGTCCTCCTCTCGCATGTCTTGTCACCCCACTGCCGCAGATGGCTTACAACGCAAGCTTGGACAGCGCGCAGGGGCGTTCTTTTGGCCAAACGGTGGCGCCAATGAATCGTCAGTGAGCACGTTCCCGCGTAACCTCATAGGTTCCCGCGCCAGCTTCCCGTCCTACTCGGTGAAATCCCCCAAAACCCTCATGACTGGCTAGTCCTGCATTTCCTTTCCCCCTCCCTCCCTCTAGCTTATCTCATCTGCTTCTCCCACAATTTCCAATGGCACCGGTCCGTCATCGTCGCTTAGCCACTCCACCGTCATCAGAGGACAGCTCCAGCTGGGAGGCTACACCGCATCGGCGGCACAGTCCCTGGCGTAGTGTTATGCGCCTGGCGTCCCTGTTGGGTGTGTGCTGAACACCCACCACATGTTCTGCCGCTGCTACCCGTCAATAGCTGTTTCCGGCTGCCGTTGCCGCCACACCACCGTCGAAAGCCAGGGCCATCGCCCACTCGGCCGCCGCGGCCCGAAGGCGGGATGTGGCCGTCGTGGCCGCCACACCACTGCCGGCCACAGTGGCCATCACCCGGTCCGCCACCGCGGCCCAAAGGCGGGAGGTGGTGGTCGTGGCCGCCACCCCATCGTCGGCCGCCATGGCCGCTAGCCCACCGTCGACCACCGGGGTCATCACCAGCTCCGCCACCGCCGCCCTAATGCGGGAGGCGGAGGTGGATCCCAGCATGTGCATCACAGACCTTGCGCGCTACACCGAGTTCTTGCAGGAGGAGGAGGAGAGCCTCATAGAGCATGCTAAGAGCCTTACCACCGCCGTAGCCGCGGAACACGCCACCTTAGAGGCGAGGAATCAGGAGATCTACGAGGAGAACCACCTCTTCGAGAGGGGTTGTCTGGAGCGGCAGAGGACGTTCGAGGTGAGCGTTGCCGAAGGTGCAGCAGCGGCAGGCACCGTATTGCAGCTGTCCAGCTCGTCATTAGTCTCCTCCTCCTCTGCCTCTTACTGAGCATGCTCGGCAGAGGAGAGGCTGCCAGAAGTAGTACAAAGCCCCTCCGTAGTAGTTGTATTTAGAGCCTATTTTTTTCAGTTCATCTGACTATAGATTTGGTGGAACAGTACAACGTACTTAAAATTAGCTAGTATATAAAGTAGAACTAGCTATTTCAGTACGTGGTTGGCAACAATTGGTGAAAAGTTTGGTCGGTTCAGCTATCGAGTTGAACTGTTTGTATAAAGAATGACTGCTTAATCTATGAATGAAATCTTTGCTTAATTACTGAATCTTAGTTGCAAAAATTAGACACTGCTAGTGATTTTTAGCTTCATATTTTGACAAATCGCAGTGTTACAAGGTTGACAAATGGCAATGTTACTAGATCAACAAATGTCAATCTTTCCATTTTGACAAATGGAAACATACCCAATATGACAGATGCAAATCTTACCAGATTGTTTGTAAGTGGTTGCACAATGGTCATCCAAAAGAACCATTTGCGTTGAAGAGATGCACAAATCCCGCCCTCACTTTGCATAAAGTGTTTTATCTAAAACGTTTGCGATCAGGAGCTGCACAAATCTTGCTCGACACATTTTCCCTTGGCTTCCTGGGGAAGCTGTCGGTTTGCATACGGATGTTTTAACTAAAATGTTTGGGATGAGTGTTTTATATTTAAAAACCATTGACGTTTTTTAAAAACAAATTTTTTTGATAAGTCTGTACATTAAGAGAGAAAACCGCAAGTTCGCTCAAACCATATCTTTCTTCAGTCATACTGCGAATTTATATTCATATGATCGAGAAACAGTATTAAACCCAAGAAAAAAACTTGGCGGCGGCAGAGGCGGCGTGCCACACCGTCATTGTCGTTGTTGTCCTCCGGGACGCCATTGTTGAAGTCTTAAATGCAGCATAGAATGTTCTTCTGTGCCATGACGTTGGTGTAGGTCTACGGGAGGGAGGGGAGGGAATGGGAGGCGAACAGCAAGGTCGCCCGTACTAAGCAGCGGCTCGGGCGCCATTAATGGAGAGGAAGGCGGGCGGCCATGAAAGTCCAAGGGCTCGCTTCCTAGTGAGCCTTCACAACATATAGCTCGCATGCTTCCCGGTGAGCCTGCACATTAGAGGACAGCTTCTGGGCCTCTCGGTCAGCCAGCGCACTGGACTGCGCTCGCACGCCTCCCGTTCAGTCAAGCGTCTGTCCACACGACACCTCCTGTAGCCATTAAAATGAAGACACATGGCGTCACGTGAATGGTTAACAGAACACACATGATTTGAATTATACAAACGTTTGCGATGTTAGAGTGGCAGCTATTTGTTTCAAAATGCCTTTGTTGGCTGTCATTCGAGTTCGCCTTCTCTCCAAATGGACACAAAAAATACCACAGCATGTCGGGTGCCATTCCATGATAGCATGCCAAGTTTCATGAATTTCAGATGAGTTCTGCTAGAATTTAAAAACAAAGTATCTCAACATTTTGCCGGCAATCAACGGTGCCCTGGTGTTTGAAATTCATTCCCATTTCTTGCATTGGACCTAAGCATGCACCCAAGGACAAAGATTTGATTTTTCAACCAATTTATATGCACTGGAGCATGTGCATGTAGTTCAAATTAGAATTATGCACATAAATGCATTGAAAACTCAATTGATGCAAAAAATGTCCAAATGAACCCCGAAAATCAAAAAAATTGACACAACACTCCTGTTGTTCTATGTTGACAGGAGAAAATTTTGGAAAGCAATAAGAGGCAATGGATATCATTTCATCCCCAAAAGTGGGACGTTCCCTACCGAAACCATTATGCTTGTTGTGAGAACCTCTGTTTTGTGAGAAGCATATACCCAAACCTGTCCCAAATGGGACGAAAAATTTACCACGACATGTTAATGCCGCTCCATGATAGCATGCCAAGTTTCATGAATTTCATACGAGTTTTGGATTTACTAGAATTCAAAAACCAGGTATCTCAATGTTTGCGGCCAAGTGACGGTGGCAGGGTGTTTGACATTCATTCTCATTTCTTGCATGGGACCTAAGCATGGAACCAAGGACACATATGTGAATTTTCAACCAATTTATATGCATTAGAGCATGTGCATGTAGTTCAAATTTGAATTATACACATAAATGCATTGAAAACTCAATTAACGCATAAAAATGTCCAAACGAACCCTGAAAACCCCCAAAAATGGACACAACACTCCTGTTGTTCTATGTTGACACGAGAATTTTTTTGGAAGCAATAAGAGGCAATGGATATCGTTTCGTCCCCAAAGGTGGGACGTTCCCTATGGAGACCATCATGCTTGTTGTGAGAAGCTTTGGTTTGTGATAAGCATATCCCCAAACCTGCCCCAAATGGGACAAAAAATTTACCACGACATGTTGATGCTGCTCCATGATAGCATGCCAAGTTTCATGAATTTCAGAAGAGTTTTGGATTTACTAGAATTTAAAAACCAGGTATCTCAATGTTTGTGGCTGAGTGACGGTGGCAGGGTGTTTGATATTCATTCCCATTTATTGCATGGGACCTAAGCATGCAGCCAAGGATATAGATTTGAATTTGCAACGATTTATATGCATTAGAGCATGTGCATGTAGTTCAATTTTGAATTATGCACACGAATGCACGGAAAACTCAGTTAATGCATAAAAAAGTTCAAACAAACCCCGAAAAATCCCAAAAATTGACATAACACTCCTGTTGTTCTATGTTGACATGAGAAATTTTTTGAAAGCAATAGGAGGCAATGGATATCGTTTTGTCCCCAAAGTTGGGACGTTCCCTACCGAAACCATCAGGCTTGCTGTGAGAAGCTCTGGTTTGTGAGAAGCATATCCCCAAACCTGCCCCATATGGGATAACAAATTTACCACGACATGTTGATGCCGCTCCATCATAGCATGCCAAGTTTGATGAATTTTAGACGAGCTTTGGATTTACTAGAATTTAAAAACCAGGAATCTCAATGTTTGCGACTGAGTGACGGTGGCAGGGTGTTTGATATTCATTCCCATTTCTTGCATGGGACCTAAGCATGCAACCAAGGACACAAATTTGAATTTTGAACCAATTTATATGCATTAGAGCATGTGCATGTAGTTCAAATTTGAATTATGCACATGAATGCATGGAAAACTCAGTTAATGCATAAAAAATGTCGAAACGAACCCCGAGGAATCCCAAAAATTGACACAACACTCCTGTTGTTCTATGTTGACACGAGAAATTTTTCGAAAGCAATAAGAGGCAACAGATATCATTTCATCCCCAAAGGTGGGACGTTCCCTACCAAAACCATCCGGCTTGTTGTGAGAAGCTCTGGTTTGTGAGAAGTATATCCCCAAGCCTGCCAAAAATGGGACAAAAAAATTACCAGAGCATGTTGATGCCGCTCCATGAGAGCATGCCAAGTTTCATGAATTTCACATGAGCTTTGGATTTACTAGAATTTAAAAACCAGGTATCTCAATGTTTGCGGCCGAGTGACGGTGGCAGGGTGTTCGACATTCATTCCCATTTCTTTCATGGGACCTAAGCATGCAACCAAGGACACAAATTTGAATTTTCAACTAATGTATATCCATTAGAGCATGTGCCCGTAGTTCAAATTTGGATTATGCACATGAATGCATAGAAAACTCAGTTAATGTATAAAAATGTCCAAGCGAACCCTGAAAAATGCCAAAAGTTGACACAACACTCCTGTTATTCTATGTTTACACTAGGAAAATATTTGAAATCAAGAAGAGGCAACGAATATCGTTTCATCCAGAAAGGTGAAACGTTCCCTACCGAAACCATCACACTTATTGTGAGAAGCTCTGGTTTGTGAGAAGCTTATACGCAGACCTGCCCCAAATGGGACAAAAAATTTACCACATCATGTTGATGCCGCTCCATGATAGCATGCCAAGTTTCATGAATATCGGATGACTTTTGGATTTACTAGAATTACAAAAGCAAGTAAGTCGACGTTTGCCGGAGAGCCACGGTGCCATGGTGTTCGAAATTCATCCCCATTTCTTGCATGGGACGGAAGCATAAACCCATGGACACATATATGATTTTACAACCCATGTTGGTGCATTGGAGTATGTGCATGTAGTTTAATTTTGAATCGTGCTCCTGAAATGGCTAGAAATCCAATTTATTCCCCTAATAATAAACCAGCTATTGCTTCTGGTCGTCCGTCAGTAATTTTTTACAGAAAAGTCCCTTTGTTTTTAGTATTCAACCCGCAGTCCTATTTTAAGTGGCCTATCTGAGAAAACGTTTCATTTATGACAAAAGACCCTGTGATTTGGGGTATTCAACTCGCGGTACGAGCATGTCAAGAAAAAAACTACACACGCGGCCACACACGGAGCACGGGCTCACGCCTCCTCTCCCTCTCGCCCACGAATCCTTCGCCGGCGGCGGCTGCTTCTCCAGCGAGCTCTGGTGCGGCGCAGCACGCCCACGAGCTCCCCATAGCCCGCTCCTCCCTCCCCTATGCCCAGATTCTTCTCTCCTGGCCTCTACCGCCTGCTCACAACCGAACCGCCATGGCTAGGGTTTTGGGCAGGGCTTCGCCGATGCGTCTCCGGTGGCCCTAGGTTCATCATGTCTTCCTTCTTGTCCGGCCCCTGTCCCCCATCTCCCCCGATTCACCTTGCCATTTTCTTCTCCGGTTAGCCTCATGGATGTCCTCTTCTCCTTCGATCTCAATTCAAAGTGGCGTGCCAGACTTTCTCGGGCTCTCGTCCCCTGTGTGAGTACGCTGAGCCAGAGGCAGAGGCTGACCAGCAACTCATGTATGTGTAGGAGGACACATCAGATCATTTTGGGAAACAATGGTTTTTGTCCTAGGGAAGCAAATCAAAGAGGGGAATTGTACTGATCTTATCAATGTTTTTATTTTGTTGTTCTGTACTGGCTAGGTGATTGACAAAATACCCATATGTAGATTAATTGATAGATTCCATGGAGAGGATGGTTCTTTATTCTTAGAGTATACAAATTTAAGAATGTTGCTGAAGATCCTCCTTGTCATGGACTTTTATTGTAAGTTAGTAAAAAAATCTTAATATTGGACACTATTTGTGGCTCAAATTTTATGGGCTCATGTCGTATTTCAGAGTTTCCTCCCACGCATCCAGTGTGGCACTCCTATGAGACAATATTCCATGGTGTATTTATCCCCTTTGCATTTACTTCATAACATTTTTGTGCATTGAATTCTAAGCTTATTTGTTATTCTTTTGTTACCTGCAGACAGGATCATGAGTGTGCATGCCTGGGAGAGTTAGCAAGAGCGTGTTAATTGAATGATTGATACTGACACTATAGTAACCCTCTTATATATTACACATTGCTGCTCGCTGGTCGATGCTAAGTGAATGGTTTGTTGTCGAGTATTATACTCACTTTTTGTTTCATATGCAATTTGAGAATATGGATGACATTGGTATGTTTCTTTTGAAGTTATGCCCTCCATTAGCTTACAGGAAAAGCTCCAGGGCTAGGCTAACATGAGTGAGTAAATTCTCACTGTGATTCTTTTTATTTAATAATAAGGCTTGATATGTTTCATCTTTCAACAATTCACATATGTGCCTTCAGCAACTTGATACAAGACACTTGCAATAGTTATAGGTTTAGTTTTGATGAGTTTTGAGAATATTATTTTTTCTTCTGATTATGTGAATCCTTCCTTTTCTTTTATTCAGTTACTACATATCTGGTTTATAATACTTCTTCTCCCAAGTTGTGCCAGTTCACCAACAGGACAGACGCCATGTTGCTTTGGTTCTGCAATCTTGAAAATTAATAACAAAAATTGAACAAGTAGTTTTATTCTTGTTATGCTACGTTCAAGGTGTCAGCTCTTGTCCTGACTTGCTTCAACTATCAATGTTGAACTATACATGTACTTATGTATAAGGTTACATTGTCTTCCAGAACTAACACGAGAGGCTTTATATAAATTTTCATATTGAATCACATCTGTTTGTCACATCTGGGATCCTCATTGTTTTCGTCATTCATTTTATCAGTATTATTTTCTGAATTTGTTTCTTTCATGGTCAGTTATTGAATCCATCCTAACCAGGTCACTTGGAGCTAGTTCATTTTTCTGATCCGTCGTTGATCCATGTTCCACCCAATTGCTGGTCTATTGTTGTTATCCTCTCTAGATTGATGATGTTGCAATTTCTCAAACCATGTAGGTGAGAGAAGCATATTTTCACAAATTTATTCTAGAAATTCAGTGTTTGGTTAAACCCGACATAACAGATCACTATGTTAGAACTAGTTGGGTTGAGCATATTCCTGTCATACAAGCAATGTACTGATATTATTGGTGATGCAATTCTGCAATCAATGTCTCCACTGGCTAAATCAATGCGAACAACTTGGTATGCCTATAATTTTTGCATGAGTTGCTGCTGTTGCATTGCCAGCAGCTTATACAAGGTTACTGATTTAATCTTGGTGTGTACTACTCTTGGTTTCTCTATTCTTCAGTAAATCGCATGACATGGCTTTCACCTTTTAGTACTATTTAGGCCCAAGATGAAAATTAGAACTAGAACTAGAACTGATTTAATTTTGTCTCCCTTTTACTGCCCAACTATAAATTAGAACTAGAACTAGAGGACTGGAGTATGTTCAGAGATAGAAGTTCAGGCCCCACATGACAATAGTTCAGGGTTAAGTTTCCAAATTTGAGCTTTATAGAAAAGCAAAGAGGATCAAGAGAAGCAGACTAGGATAATAAAGGTTCACATAGATGTCAATTCTGCAATCAACGTCTCCACTGGCTAAATCAATGCGAACAGCTTGGTCTGCCTATGATTTTTGCTTGAGCTGCTGCTGCTGCATTGCCAGCAACTTATACAAGGTTGATTTAATCATAGTGTGTACTACTCTTGGTTTCTCTGTTTTTCAGTAAATAGCATTTGGGGCCCAATTGGGACGATCAGGGATCTAGCATTTGGGGTTGTCTTTCTTTATTTTGGTTCCATAGTCGCACCTTGATTGTATTCTGGATGATGTATGCTATATTTATGTATTGTGTGCAGTGGCGATTGTAAGCCGAGTCTTTATCCCTTCCTTATTCAGTACATGGGATGTGTAAAGATTACCCCTCTTACGACAGACCTACCATGCGGCTATGTCTCTAAGTCGTGCCCCGACACGTGGGAGATATAGCCGCATTGTGGGTGTTACAAGTTGGTAATCAGAGCCTTCCCCGACTCAGGAGCCCCCTGCTTGATCGAATCACTGACATTGTTGAGTCTAGAAGAAAATGTTTTGAGTCTTAGGATTATATATATCGGAGAGTAGGATTCTTTTTACTCCTCAGTCCCTTCGTCGCTCTGGTGAGGCCTCCTGACATAGAGTTTTGACTCTTCTCTCCTCAAATTTCACAAAAAAAATTTAGGATCACGCGGGTATCTTGGAATCGTTCTGATTGTTTTGTGACGAGAACATTGTTCTTGGTGCCTCCTCACATTTAGGGGTTGTGGTAGTGTCCCAGGGAGTTGAGCTCCGAGGTGTAGTCGTCACAATTTTATCGTTGGAGTTCTAGAATACCTGAGTTCGCCGACATCAAAAATCTCTTTTATGCAGTTGTTGGTGAGATAACCTCGACGCCACCCAGTACTGGGGCGGGACTTCGGGAGTATTGCCATAACTCGTATAACGTATGCTTTTCGAAGGTTGGGGTACATGATTTCCAAAGGTTTCTTGGTTATGTGTTGAAGGATGGATACAGTTGGATGTAGGATTTTCTAGTTTTGGGTGAGATATTATGATTCCACTGTATCCCCAACACCTGATTGCATAACCATAAAGTTTCGGGAGTTTCATAGGTGGGAATTCAAGTATCTCTAGTATTTCTTTCCGCAAATATTTGGTTTGGTTAACTATCTGATCTTCTATTAGGAGTATGTTATATTGTGTAATGTGGTGCTCAGTTTATGTTTGGTTCTTTTGTTGTGGTCTTTAGTTAAGAGCTTGGTTCAATTCTGCAATGCGATGTCCAATTGTCTTGGTTAGAATTTTGTATTGTTGTGCATGTGAGGAATAAATCGAATTTGGCTGCACTTAATACATGAGAAACATATACAAGTGCTATATTTCCTAGTTCTTAATCATGCTTTTTTTGGATAAATGGGTTTTCCATGTGGCTTGAATTAATCTGATGAATCTGCAATGTGCTTATTTTTCATCAACATATTTTACTGATAGCCTGCGAACCTTACTTAACCTGATGACTAACTACGTTATATGTGTTGCAGGGAAACAATGGGAAGCACTAAGGTTTACAATTGAGGTTAGCACGTGCATAGCCCATTGTCTAATAGCACATTACTGTGAAATTGGAGGAACCATTCTAATATTTAGGTTTTTAAAATTTTGGTATTGCACATGTAGGTCCCGCTGTCAAAGGTTTTGACCCACTGTTCGACCCTTTTGCATATGGGGATATGAGTTGTCCATGAATATCAATCAAGTCAAGAAACTCAGAAATATAGTTAGGATAAAGAATTTAGCGACAAAAAACAACAAGATCTTTGTGTGCACAATGAAGAAGACATCAGTTCAGTACAAGATGGTAATAACTATTATTCCTTTGCTTTTTTTTCCTTTGCACCATTTCCAATATAGAGATGATATTTATGCACATCCTTGTTTTTAGGCCTTTCCAAAGCAGTTCACTGGTGATTACCTCTCAAACCACTTCTCTGGTCAAGAGGCGAGGAAGGTTTTCATCCAACACCCATGGTTCAATATTGAAGTTTTCCTGAAGAGGACGAAGAACGGACGGCCAATCATCCATAGGCATGGGCCTAAAGTTGTAAAGACCTTCAACATGAATGAAGGATCAATATTCTCCTTCCGCTTCAGTAGTTTTCCAGTTGAGGTGCATCTGTCTATGTACCATCTATGAAGCTAATTTTGAAAGGTTCTACATGTTGCATGTGAAACTTGGTGCCGGTGCAGTTGTGTAATGGGTGTAGCTGAGTGCTGAAGCTATATCATGTTGTACTCTGATGTATTTCAATTATGAAATCCTACTTGCTTAATATGGAAATGAAATATATTATGTGCTTAATATGAATGTCAATTAGATTAATAAATGGATTATTAATAATAGGGCAATTATCCTGCTAATGGAGGATTAGCCTGCTAATTGGGTTTTACTATTGCAAACGGTTATTGAGAAAATACTGTGGGCGATGACCTCAGGCAACGCACACAGTTTCTACGAATAAACCATGTTGGATCAATGAACAATCACACATGACCTTCTCTTGAAAACTATTTGCGTTAGGCCACATTGCGCAAACGTTTATGACATAAAAACTATGTATGATGGACAGCCTTTGCCACACGGTTTCTTCTACGCACCATGTGTGATGCATTCAATAACGCTAATGATAAAATTGTTAATATCGTGTGCAATGGCAATGCTATCACAAATGATTTATCGAGGAAAATTGTGTGTGATGTAACTGTAAACAGAAACATTTTCCTTGGAGCAACTGTGTGGGATGTACATACGAACGGAAACGTTTAGCGGGGACTGGTTGTGTGGGATGTACTTGCGACAGGAAAAAATTCGTGTGTACAATTGTATTTTTAGCTCTACTCTACATATTACCGTATTTGAGTGCTCGCCGGTCACACACGACCTCATTTTTCCAAGCGTGTGTGTCGGATTCAGGGCTTCGCAGAACCTTGAGAGGTTCGAACACTGGGGTGTGTATGAAGAACTCCTTCTTCCCAACCTGTCGGCCCAACGAATCCACAGCCTAGCTTGATGAACCCGAGGGACAAGAGACACGGCAGTTTACCCTGGTTCGGGCCACCTAGCAGTGTAATACTCTACTCCAGCTTTGTGGTGGATTGCCTCGAGGGTCTGAGGATGAACTAGTACAGTGGGTGAACAGCCTCAGGAGGTGAGGTGTTCTTGAGCTCGATGAGCTAGTGAGGTGGTCATGGTGGAATGGATCCGATCCCCTCTATGATGGTGGCTAAGTCCTATTTATAGTGGCCTTGGTCCTCTTCACAAATGTAGGTGGGAAGGGATCCCACAACGTCCAAATTCAAAGGGAGACAACTAGTACAAGTTATCCTGACAAAAGTAGTATTCGCTTGCAAAGGCTCTGGTGGTGATGCTGCTGTGGGCTCCATGATGACCTCTATCCTGTCGTCCTAGCGTTCTTGGTCTCGGTACACCAATATGGAAACCTTTGCCTATCCTCGGGACTCCGCGCATGCGCTTGCCTCTTTAGCACCAAAGGGGAAATTGGTACACTACGCCCACTAGAGCCCGCGTGGCCTTGGTCATCTTGGCTCACGTCACATGAACCTCGCGAGGTGCACCTTGCATCGATATCTTTGCTCCTCAGGAGCCAGCCTAGTGAGGCCGCCCCCAGGGAGGTCTTCACATCGTCCGCCTCGCGAGGCTAGGCCCCTCGTGAGGGTCTTGAGCTGCTGTTGCTGAAACTGGGCCGTACCGGACCGCCGATGGAGCCATGCTATGGGCCACAGGCAGGAAAGTCTGGGTACCCCCATTCGCAGGACGCCGACAGTAGCCACCAGGCCCAAGGCACGCTCGAACTCAGCTTCGAGGCGAAGCTAAAGGGCAAGTGCGGAGCGTCGCGGGCCCCAACAGCCTACGGCTTTGGTCGATGCATGGAAATTGATTGGACGTGGGCGCCTCCGCTTCCCCATGCTGCCTTGGCAACAGCTCGACTTGACGGGCCCCTGCTGCATGCAGAGGAAAACCATCATGAAGGCCGGCAGTTGGCCTCCTCCTGGCTATAAATGAGGCAGGGGTGGAGCCCCCCTGCTCATTTCCGTCTTCTCTCAGTCCACTTCTTCTTCTTCCTGGTCCCTCCATCTTCTTGACTTGCAGGAGCACCCATGGCGCCTATTAGGAGGTTTTCCGCAGCGGAGAAGGGAAAGACCCCCTCGAGGAGCCTGAGCTTCTCCTACCGAACAAGAGGTCCGGGCATCCTCATGACATCGGGGTGAGGCAGGAGGTGACGCGTCCCTGGTACAAGCGGCCACCACCTGGCCTCCCACTCCCTCTGTACGCTCGGGCGCAGGGCTTGGGGGAAGGAGACAATGCTCTACGCCGTGTGATCCGCGGCCGCGGGGATTACGCTGGGGCTGTGCGGCCGTCTGGCCCGCGAACTCATGCCGAATGCTCCTCGCATGAGCTTGTGATGTGGGCGGAGATGCCACCGTGCATGTGGATCCTGTTCCCGCGGTTCTTCACCGAAGAGATGCCACCGAGGGGGCCGCTCGAGCTGTGGCTGCAGCACACTGTGTGCTGTAGCCTGGCCACGGGGGCGAAGGTTGAGGTTGTCTTCCCCGGCAAGATCTTGATGACTCGCGGATGGGGCAAGGTCGCCCGCGCCTACTATGTGGAGGGGACCCTTGCCATCCATTTCAAGTATGATGGCGCCTCCACGCTGTTCTTCGAGGTTTTCAATTAGGAAGGCCGTCGCCTGGAGTGCTTCCCCAAAGGAGACCGTCCGTATGGCGAGGCGACGGGCGCAGGGCCTGCCGCCGGTCCTGCCGACAGCTCCTCCAGCAGCAGCAATGACTCCTAGGAGTCCGGTGACTCTCCCGAGCCTAGCGAGTCTCCGGAGTCGAGCGGCGACAGCTACGTGTCCCCGAGCTCTCGTCGTGCCCGGATCGCCGCGGCGACCTCCGTCCGGTGCTGACGGTGATCTGGATGGCGTTGGCGTCGATGGCAGTGCTCGTAGTCACGGCTTTTTGAAGTTGTTCTCCTTTCGTTCCCTGCTAGGAATCGAAATGAACCCCGTGGGGGTATGTAAAAAACTTGTAATGCTTTTGTTCCATCGTTTGTTGTTCTTAACATGAGATTGCGGCTGCGTGTCTCACTCTGGCATTACTCCCCCCTTTTCGTTCTTGCGGTAGCTTTAGCGCTCTATGCCGTCAAGTCCTAGTCCCTAGGCAGGCTTCAGCTGTTGCTGGTATGCCAGGTTGCGATGCCGTGGTCAAGGCCAGGAGGTGAGAGGCCCGAGGTCTGGTAAGAGATCCCAAGGCGCGATGCTCAAGAGATCCCCTTTGGCGTTCAAGCAGCTGCCTAGAGGCCGAAAAGTAAAGCAGTACTGCTGGAGCGAGTTTATGAGAGTGAAGGACTTCAGACAGAGAGATTCACTTCATTATGAATGGGTGACTTATGTTTTGGCGAGCCTGTGGTGATTCCCTACACAATGCCCGATTCGTGTTGTTGCGGCAATGCTACTGCCTACTAGGTAGGGCCATGCCGGTCTCCCCTTTCCACGCTCATCTGAATGCTCTGCATCCTTAGGTCCCGACCCTCGAGCGAGGCTCAGCCGCTGCTGGTATGCCAGGTCGCGATGCTGTGGTCAAGGCCAGGGGGTGAGGGCTGGAGAGTCAGTAAGAGCTCCTGTGGTGCGATGCTCAGGAGCCCCCCTTTAACGCGCAAGCGAATCGCATAAAAAAGGGGGCGGCCGGCGGGGCCGCCCGTAGTTAAGCTCCGGAGATTCCTGCAGGTTAGTCTGAGAGGAGAGCATAACCCATAATCGTGTTTGCAGTCAAGCCACTGATCTTTCCGCGGGAAGACGAAGGCACTAAGGATATGGTGAGGTGGTGTGCGCGGAGCGGGCCGCGAGCCAGAGCTCGATTTCACAGGTTTATTAGCATTGCAGGGACAGACCCGAGCACAAGCACCGTGCCAGCATGTGTAGCCCCCATTGCAGGATGAGCAAGAGGCCGGTCAGCAACGCGGGGAGCCGCAAAGGGTGTCAGGCAAGCAGGTGATAACATAAATCATCTTATGGAAGGAGATAAAGCTAGTTCTAATAGATGTAAGAACGATACATGCCGCAGGGATGGACCCATGCAGCTTGGGGAAGATGCAGCCCGAGGGGCACCCCCAACAAGGTAAGTCAAAGACGCAAAACGATACGTGTCACAGGGACAGGCCCGTGCGACGTGGGGATAATGCAGCCCGAGGGCGCGCCCAACTGACTAAACTGGAAAATGTCACCTGGCGCCGTTGCTAAAGAGATGTCGAAGTAGCTGAAGATCCGCGCTGAAGAGGTTGCTCCTCACGAGCCGCCAGGGTCCTGAACCTTGGGAGGCTCTAGAGGCTCGGGAGGCTCGTGAAGAACCGTCGGCATCTCTGCCAGGACCGCGTGGTGCCTGGCCTCCTGAGCTTCCATGCTGCTTCGCACGCGATGCTGGAAGGTGATAGCCGCATTCGTTAGGACAAAAGGCATGCAAACATAGCTATGAGGTGGGCCCTCACACCGACCAGCGCGCAAAGGCCAGAAGCGCTCCTGGGATGTGGCTCTGTTGAGCCCGGGGATGTTGACGCAGATGCGCAGCTCGTTGTCCTTGCCAGGACAAGGAGCCATGCCAAATGTTAGGTGATGGTCTCCATGCATGGCTCTCGCCTCTTGAAGCTCATCGGTCGTCTTGGCGATGAAAACCTGAGCACTTGGCACCCTATGCCTTGTGCCCTCATGAGGGAAGAGTGCGACCAAGCATGCCTCCATGTGGTGCCCTAGCGCCTCCCTCGTGGCGTTGGCTAGGTCATAGGCCCTCCAGAAGAGAGCCCGTGAGCCCAGCCAGAGGAGGGCGCCGGGCGTGCCTTCCTATGCGAGGGAGGGAGGCGCCCCACCCGTGGGCGCAGGTCCTGAGGTGGTGCCATTGTAGACTCCGCTCTCCTGAGGCTCTTGGTGGAGCAACTGCTTCTTTTTCTTGGGGACAGCCTGAGGAGGGTAGATGGTGCCTTAGTTGTGTGGGTCTTCAACTGCCACAGCCTGATAGGCGCGCTCGAGGGAGCACACCACGTCTTCTCCTCGCAGGCGGTCGTGATGATGTCGCGGTTCCCTGGCATCTTGAGGATATTATAGTCATGGTGGGTCACATCCATGAACTTGGCCAGGGCCGGATACCCGAGGATGGCGTTGTATGGGAGGCGGATCTGAGCGACGTTGAAGTCGATGAGCTCGGTGCGGTAGTTGTCGCGCTGTCCGAAGGTGACAGGGAGGCGGATCTGCCCTATCAGGGTGTTGGAGCTGTCGGTCACTCCTAAGAAAGTCTTGGTGGGCTGCAGCTAATCATACGACACTTGGAGGTGGTCGAATGTCTCGATGGAAAGAACATTGAGCCCCATGCCACCATCGATGAGGGTCTTTGTGACAAGAACATTGCTGATGACGGGCGAGCAAAGCATTGGGAGCGTGCTGGCAGTCGCTGCGCACTTGAGATGGTCGGACGAGCTGAAGGTGATGGTGCACTTGGACCACCTGAGTGGACGTGTGTCCTCAAGCCTGGGGAGGGCCGTGTTTACCTTACGAGCGAACTACTTGGAGATGCGGTGGGAGGCTAGGGCCTGAGTGCCTCCCTAGATGTAGGCGATGGTGCGAGGCTTCTGGAAGGCCCCCGCACCCTCGTCCTGGTGGTGGTCTTCATTCCTTCTTGGTGGTGGCGGCTGTGGAGGGAGGCCAGTGTTTCCCTGAGGACGGTCCTCACGAGGCTGGTCTCTCTAGGAACCCTCGCGAGGCTAGCCTTGCGAGCAATCCTCACGAGGCTGGTCACGCCACTCCTCGCGGGGGCCGCGGTCGTCCAACGTCCTCCACTTTCGCCTCCTCCACGTCCGTAGCCTCGAGCATTGCGCTTGGGGCGTCCACCGAGGCACCCGTCGCAGATGGCCCTGAGCTCCTAACAGTCATTGGTGTTGTGGTTGTGTATGTTGTCGAATACACAAAAAGGACGGCTCCCCTTGGACGACTCCGGGTGGTCGCAGTTGCGCTTCATCTCTAGTTCAGCCGCAAGCACAACAGCCCCCTTGCGCTTCACGTCCTTCGCCTTGGCCTTCTTGTCTTCTGGGTCAGCCACTGCGAGCTCGAGGAGGGAGAGGCACCCCTCCTCAGCTCTCGCGCACTTGGTAGCCATGTTGAACATCTCCAGGGTCATGCACTGGTCCTCGTGGATGGCGAGCTCCTCCTTCATCTTGACATCGCGGACGCCATCGGAGAATGCCGAGATGATGGATCTTGAGGCGAACGCTGTTGAAGCGCTGGATGTATTTCTGCAGAGTCTCCCTCGGCTGCTGCTAGATGCGCCGTAGGTCTCCGCGGCAGGCGGGCGTTCGTGAGTGCCCTGGAAGTTGGAGACAAAATGCTCGCGCATCTCACCCAAGAAGGAGATCGATCCGGTGGGTAGATTCAGGAGCCATGAGCGCGCGCCATCCTTGAGGGCCATCGGGAATCAGTTCGCCATGACCTTTTCGTCATCGCTAGCCACCTCGATGCTCAGCTCGTAGAGCTACAGGAACTCCACAGGGTCGGAGGTGCCGTCGTAGCGTGGAGGCAGCTCAGACTTGAACTTGCCCTGCCAGACGACACTGCGTAGCTCAGGGGTGAAGGCGCGATAGCCCGCTGTGGTCACCGGAGCTCATCGTGGAGGTGGAGCCTGATCTTGGTGCTCGCGCTCCACCACCGTAGGCGATGTGCGGTCTTGACATGGTGGTGGAGGGAGCGCTGGAGCACCTTCTTGCGGCCGCTGGATCTCCCGGTAGCTTTCTTGTTCACGTGCGGGCGCCTAGCATGGTGGGTCACACCGCGGGGCCTCGCGTCTTGGGCCGAGGGCGACATCCTGATGGGGAGGTGGCGGAGGCGCTCCATGGGCTATGTCGCCCGAGGCAGGCAGCGGACGAGGCGGCAAGAAGGACGGCGCAGGCGAGCCCCCAGCCGCGCTGGGTAGCTCGGTGAGCCGGCTGGAGTCAGCGACGGGGTGGCGGTGCGTCCGTCCTGCCACACGAAGGGATGCTGCAATGAAGCCTGCTGCTCGTGCCCCGCCAGGTCGGTGACGCCATTGGCGGCAGGTGATGGAGAACGACGAGGAGGCCTGACGATGGGAAACGCGGGTGGTGAGAGTGGCTCGAGGCTTGGCACGGGCTCAGCGAGCATCAGCCATGGAGATGGTGGAGCGGCGGCGAGCCGATCGATGGAAGACAAGCTTCGATGCACCCCTACCTTGTGTGCCAAATGTCGTATTTAGGGCTTCGTAGACCCTTGATAGGTTCGAACACTTGGGTGTGTATGAAGAACTCCTTCTTTCGAACCTCCTGGCCCAATGATTCCACAACCTAGCTTGACGAACCCGAGGGACAAGAGACAGGTCAATTTACTCTGGTTAGGGCCACCTTGGGGTGTAATACCCTACTCCTCCTTTGTGGTGGATTGCCTCGAGGGGCTGAGGATGAACTAGTACAGTGGATAAACAGCCTCATGAGGTGAGGTGTTCTTGAGCTTGATGAGCTAGTGAGTTGGTCAGGGTGGAATGGATCCGATCCCCTCTATGTTGGTAGCTAAGTCCTATTTATAGTGGCCTTGGTCCTCTTCCCAAATGTAGACGGGAAGGGATCCCACAATGGCCAAATTCAAAGGGAGACAACTAGTACAAGTTATCCTGACAAAAGTAGTCTTCGCTTGCAAAGGCTCTGGTGGTAACGCTGTTGTTCGCTCCCGCGATGACCTCCATCTTGTCGTCCGGACGGTCTTAGTCTCGTTGCACCAATATGGAAACCTTTTCCTGACTCCTCAGGACATCGCGTCTGCGCTTGCCTCTTCCGCACCGAAGGGGAAACTGGTACACTGCGCCCGCTGGCGCCCGCCTGGCCTTGGTCGTCATGGCAAAGGCCTCGTGAAACTCGCGAGGTGCACCTTGCATTGATATCTTCCAAGGAGGTCTTGACATCGTCTGCCTCGTGGGGCTTGGCCCCACGCGAGGGTCTTGAGCTATTGTTGCTGAAATTGGGCCATATCGGACCGCTGATGGAGCCATGCCATGGGCTGCAGGCAGGCAAGTCTGGGTACCCTCGTTCCCAGGATGCCGACAGTGTGTGCCAGGAGGGCATATCCCCGACGTTTTCTAGGTCGTGTGGGAAGGACCCCCTTATCGCCGACACTCGCTTGGCGACGGTTCCAAATGTCGTCATGGAAAGGGGTTAAAAACCGTTTGTATAGCACCTCGCTGTACCAGTGTGAGTCTCATGAATTTATTTTTTCTAAGTTAAGTAGGAAGCATCATAAGAAAGAATTGCCTACACTACTGCAAGATGCTACTAACATGACACTACGATCAGAGACCCTTTGACGAAACTGTGTGCGATGCAATAATCACAAATGGTGATGTAAAAAACGTCAATAATATGCAAAATGTTTGCGATGACGGATACATCAAACATGGTTCAGAATTTAGTTGTGTCTGTGTTAAGGGGCATACGATTCAGTTCAATCATGTGTTTGCGATGAGGCAAAAGAACAGAAATGGGCAGTCAGATGAAGGTGTGTGCGATATACAGCATATAGTTCACTTGGATGAACTATTTGTGATTAGGCAACACAAAAGGAACGGTCAGCCATATCAAGGTGTGTGTGATATACGGCATACGGTTCACTCGGATGAACTGTTTGCGTTGAGCCAAGAGAACAGAAACGGTTCAATTTAAGAAGATGTGTGTGATACGCGGCAAACAGGTCTGTAATCAGAAATGTGTGCGAAGACCGATAATAACATGGACGATTGCTGCTAATAAGACGTGTGTGTTGTGCGTTGGGATTGCATACAGAATAACACACACACACACACACATATATATATAGACACACACACACACACTTATCGGGACATGGTTGCATAACCAAATTAAACATCCAATTACATAGGTGGATACTACACACATGCCATTTGCACACACCAAAGTAAACTATTACCTACATAATTACATAGTGGCTGTCGGTGTCAAAACCGGCCGATCTCCGGTAGGGGGTCCCGAATTGTGCGTCTAAGGATCGAAGGTAACAGGAGGCAAGGGACATGACGTTTACCCAGGGTCAGGCCCTCTTAACGGAGGTAATACCCTACTTCCTACTTGATTGACTTTTATGAGTATAGGGGTTGCGAGAGTTGATCTACTTCGAGATCGTAATAGCTATACCCTAGATGTCTACCCTGGTGGGTTGTGCCCACCTCGGCCCACCTCTGGTACCCCTCTTCTGGTATATAAGTCATTTTGACCTAGAAAAAATAGGGGAGGACTTTCGGGATGAAGCGTTGCCGTCTCAAGCTGGAACTTGGGCAGGTTAACTTTTGCCCTCCGGCGGAGCGATTCTGCCGGAGGAACTTCCCTCCCGGAGGGGGAAATCATCGTCGTCATCATCATCAACAACTCTCCCCTCTTGGGGAGGGCAATCTCCATCAACATCTTCAACAACACCATCTCCTCTCAAAACCTAGTTCATCTCTTGTGTTCACTCTTTGTACCGGAACTACAGATTGGTACTTGTGGGTACCTAGTAGTGTTGATTACATCTTGTAGTTGATTACTATATGGTTTATTTGGTGGAAGATTATATGTTCAGATCCATTATGCTATTTAACACCCCTATGATCTTGAGCATTATTATCATTTGTGAGTAGTTACTTTTGTTCTTGAGGTCACGGGAGAAATCTTGTTACAAGTAATCATGTGAATTTTATATGTGTTCGATATTTTGATGGTATTTATGTTGTGATTCCCTTAGTGGTGTCATGTGAACGTCGACTGCATCACACTTCACCATATTTGGGCCTAAGGGAATGCATTGTGGAGTAGTTATTAGATGATGGGTTGCGAGGGTGACATGAGCTTAAACCTTAGTTTATGCGCTATTCCGCAAGGGACTGATTTCGATCCAAAAGGTTAATGCTATGGTTAGATTTTATTCTTAATACTTTTCTCGTAGTTGCGGATGCTTGCCAGGGGGTTAATCATAAGTAGGAGGTTTCTTCAAGTAATAACAACACCTAAGCACCGGTCCACCCACATATCAAATTATCAAAGTAGCGAACACAAATCAAACCAACATGATGAAAGTGAGTAGATGAAATTCTCATGTACCCTCAAGAACGCTTTGCGTATCACAAGAGATCGTTTTGGTATGTCCTTTGCCTCAAAAGGATTGGGCTACCTTGCTGCACTTTCGTTACCCGTTACCATTACTTGCTCGTTACAAATTATCTTGCTATGAAACAACTCGTTACTTATAATTTCAGTTTTGCAGAGAATACCTTTCTGAAAACCACTTGCCATTTCTTTCTGCTCCTCGTTGGGTTCGACCCTCTTACTTATCGAAAGGACAACGATTGATCACATATACTTTTGGGTCATCAAGGCTCTTTTCTGGCACCGTTGCCGGGGAGTGAAGCGCTTTTGGTAAGTGGAAATTGGTAAGGAAAAATTATTACTACGTGCTTAAATTTACTGTCACTTGTTACTATGGAAAACAATCCTTTAAGGGGTTAATTCATTGTATCTTCCCCTTGTCCGGAACCACAATTAGTTACCCCTCAACCTACTGCACGTACTGAAAATACTGGTTATGAAATTCCTTCGGGTATGATAGAACAACCGCTAGCTAATCCTTATGCAGGAGATGGAATAGAACATCCTGATATGCGCTTGATATATGTGGAAGAAATTTGTGGATTATTTAAGCTTGCAGGTTTACCCAGAGATGAAGATAAGAAGAAGGTTTTCCCTTTATCTTCGAAAGGAAACGCATTGGCATGGTATAGGATATGCGATGATATTGGATCTTGGAATTGGAATCGATTGAAATTGAAGTTTCACCAAAAAAATTATCCTATGCATCTAGTTCATCGTGATCAGAATTACATATATATTTTTTGGCCTCGTGAAGGAGAAAGTATCGCTCTAGCTTGGGGGAGGATTAAGTAAATGTGATATTCATGCCCCAATCATGAGCTCTCAAGAGAAATTATCATTCATAATTTTAATGCTCGACTTTCTCATGATGATCGATCCATGCTTGACACTTGTTATACTTGTTCCTTTATGAAGAAGACTATTGATGTCCGGTGGGATCTTTCAGAAAGAATTAAACGCAACTCTGAATATTGGGAAATCGATGAAGTTAAAGAGTCGGGTATTAAACTTAAGTATGATTGTGTTAAATCTTTTATGAATACCGATGTTTTTCAAAAGTTTAGCACTAAATATGGACTTGACTCTGAGATAGTAGCCTCCTTTTGTGAATCATTTGCTACTCATGTTGATCTCCCTAAGGAGAAGTGGTTTAAATATCACCCACCTATTAAAGAATAAATTAAAGAACCGGTAATCCCTAAAGATGAAACTATTATTTATAATGTTGTTCCAGTTGTTCCTACTGCTTATTTTGAAAAATCACCTTTCCCTATTAGGATAAAGGAAAATTCTAAAGTTTCAACTGTGGTCAATAAAAGCTTTATTAGAGCACCTAAACCAGCTAAACAAATTAGAGTAGAACCTAGTGTTGCTATGGTTAAGGATCTCCTGGTTGAAAATATAGATGGGCATGTTATTTACTTCTATGATGAAGCTACTAGAATTGCCAAACCGGATGAAAAAGATAAACATAGACCCATTGTTGGCATGCATGTTGTCTCAGTTAAAATAGGAGATCACTGTTATCATGGTTTATGTGACATAGGTGCTAGCATGAGTGCTATTCCTTTTACCCTATATCGAGAAATTATGAATGATATAGCACCTGCTGAAATAGAAGACATATATGTTACTATTAAACTTGCTAATAGAGACACCATCACACCGCTTGGGATCGTTCAAGATGTTGAAGTCTTGTGAGGGAAAATAAAATACTCTACTGGTTTTCTTTTTCTTGGTTCCCCACATGATGACTTTTGTCCCATTATCTTTGGTAGACCTTTCTTGAATAGCATTAGTTTATGAGAAACAAAATGTCAGTGTTAGTTTTGGTAATGACACTACTGCAGGATGGTCCAAACGCGACACTACGATCAGAGACCCTTCGACGAAACTGTGTGCGATGCCATAATCGCAAACGGTGGTGTAAAAAACCGTCAAAAGGTGCAAAACTTTTGGCGATGACAGATGGATCAAACATGGTTCAGATTTTAGTTGCGTGTGCGATGCAGGGCATACAGTTCAGTTCAATTAATTGTTTGCGATGAGGAGGAACAAAAGAAATGGGTAGCCAGATGAAGGTGTGTGCGATATGCAGCATACTGTTCACTAGGATGAACTGTGTGTGATTAGGCAACACAATGGAAATGGTTCAACTGAACAAGATGTGTATGATACGGGGCAACCAGGTCCGTAATCAGAAATTTGTGCGAAGACCAATAATAACACAGACGATTGCCGCTAATAAGACGTGTGATTTGCTCTGTCTACAGAAGAATAACATGTGTATATATATAACTGAAATAAACATCCAATTACATAAGTGACTATACAGATCATTCGCACACACCTCAATAAAACAATTGCAAGCATTCTAAACTAGGAGAAACGATCGTCTTGTCATCTACTTCTTGTGACACTCCTGCCACTGCTCCGTGGCTCGGTCCCTCGTCTGGGGCAGGAAGAAGACACTTCCTCATGTCAACGATCCACCTATACATCTCGTAGCTTGTGTACGCGTCCTTGGCCGCACACTTGACATGTTGTTCATCCAGTCTCTCATGCCACACATTGTGCCAAGCGTTCTTGTCCTTCCTGCTCTCGTTCTCCATCTTCATGTAGTAGGGGTAGATAATGGCCGAGGCAATGTCAACCATGGATTATAGTTTGTTTTTGACGCTGCCCCATACCTTGTAGTGGTGTTGGATGTTGACAATATTTGGGCATTTCAAGGCTGAAACCTTGAGAGCTTTTAGATCATTGGTGGTGTCCACCGTAGCGAAACAGTAGTCGGAGCTGTTGATAATCCTGGAGAAACAAACACGAGGCCTTGTGGCCAGGTTGTAGTGGTAGACGAGGATGTCATGTCGCACGCACAACTGGGAGATGACAACCTTCTAATCATGACCCGGCATGACCGATGGTGTACTCGAGGTCAAAACCGACCACTTGGTACTTGTCCTTGGCAAGGAATTGCTCCATAGTTTGGATGGAGCTCTCCACCGAGACCGGATCGTTCGTGTACACCACCGAGAGGGCCTCCCACCTCACGTGCATGTCCACTACGTGATGCATGGTGAACTGCCCGTCGTTGTCGTCGGTGGCCGCCGGGAGCGCCATTGGGGCTACAGGGATTGCCATTGGAACCGCTGGATTTCCTCTCTGTATGTGTCATCGTGGGTGTGCTTATTGTATCGTGTGATGCGATAGATGAAGGTAAATGGCCGCAGGAATAAATGGGGGCCTGGCAGCCTGGATTCTCTGCGCGTCCGCATGGCAGTTTATGCAGTGGGTAACTGCATTATCACGCCGCGCCCGGCGCAACTGCATTCACACGAACGTGCGTGATCGTGCGCCGGCCCCAAACACTGGCATCACGCGTGGAGGTATGTGGGCAGAGCACCCGGAGGGATGCGATAGCAGAGCACGCGCGGCGGGACACGAGTAGAGCATGCCATGTCCACCTCAACCGCACGCAACCAAATGGATAGAGCAGTTGAACACACAGGAAATGGTTGCCTACAAGACAACCGGCAGTTGCGTCGCTGCGTAGAGAGTGGTCATGTGCTACTACCTCCATATTTGTCTATAGTCCCCTTTATATTATGTGCCA
The DNA here is from genome assembly GCF_056163025.1 of Triticum urartu. Classification (NCBI taxonomy): domain Eukaryota; kingdom Viridiplantae; phylum Streptophyta; class Magnoliopsida; order Poales; family Poaceae; genus Triticum; species Triticum urartu. The sequence goes on along the minus strand of NC_141874.1, from coordinate 361,134,321 downwards.
TACTTTGCCCTCAACTTTAACAAACAAAATGTTAATGCATGTTATAAAAATTATATAATTGGAAACTATGTTCAAATACAAATCCAACTATATAATCTTTGGCGACATGCATTCGTATTTTATTAGTTAAATCCTACTTATAAACAAGGACGGGGGTATAGTAGGTAATTAAATCGCAAACGTTTTTTCATTAACCGTATGTGTACGTGGCCTTTTGTCCTCCTCTCGCACGTCTTGTCACCCCGCTACCACAGATGGCTTACAGCGCAAGCTTGCGCAGCGAGCAGGGGCGTTCTTTTTGCCAAACGATAGCGCCAATGAATCATCGGTGAGCACGTTCCCACGCAACCTCACAGGTTCCCTTGCCAGCTTCCCGCCCAAGTCGATGAAATCCCCCAAAATCCCAATGCTTACCGGCCTGCTATATAAACCCTCACGACCGGCGAGTCCTGCGTCGCCTTTTCCCCTCCCTCCCTCTAGCTTATCTCATCTGCTTCTCCCACAATCGCCAATGGCACCGGTCCATCGTCGTCGCTCAACCACTCCACTGTCATCAAAGGACAGCTCCAGCTGGGAGGCTACACCGCGGCGGCGGCACAGTCCCTGGCATAGTGTACTGCGCCTAGCGTCCCTGTTGGGTGTGCGCGGAACACCCACCACACGCTCCGCCGCCGCTGCCCGTCAATAGCTGTTGCTGGCTGCCGTTGCCGCCACACCACCGTCGAAAGCCAGGGCCATCACCCACTCCGCCGCCGCAGCCCGAAGGCGGGATGTGGCCGTCGTGTCCGCCACCCCACTGTCGGCCACCGTGGCCATCACCCGCTCCACCACCGCGGCCCAAAGTCGGGATGTGGCCGTCGTGGCCGCCAGCCCACTGCCGGCCACCGTGGCCATCACCCGCTCCACCACCGCGGCCCAAAGGCAGGAGGTGGTGGTCGTGGCCACCACCCCATGGTCGCTCGCCGTGGCCGCCAGCCCACCGTCGACCGCCGGGGTTATCACCAGCTCCGCCACCGCCGCCGGAATGCGGGAGGCGGAGGTGGATCCCCGCACGTGCGTCACCGACCTTGCATGCTACACCGAGTTCTTGTGGGAGGAGGAGGAGCGCCTCATCGAGCACGCTAAGAGCCTTACTGCCGCCGTGGCCGCGGCACACGCCACCTCAGAGGCGAGGAATCAGGAGATGTATGAGGAGAACCACTGCTTCGAGAGGGGTCGTTTGGAGCGGTAGAGGGCGTTCGAGGTGAGCGTCGCTGAAGGTGTAGCAGCGGCAGGTACCGTATTGCAGTTGTCCAGCTCGTCAATAGTCTCCTCGTCCTCTGCCTCTTACCGAGCGCGCTCGGCAGAGGAGAGGCTGCCGGAAGTAGTACAAAGCCCCTTCGTAGTAGTATTTAGGGGCTATATTATTCAGTTCATTTGACTATAGATGTGGTGGAAGAGTACAATGTACTTAAAATTAGCTAGTATATAAAGTAGAACTAGCTATTTCAGTACGTGGTTGGCAACAATTGGTGGAAAGTTTGGTCGGTTCAGCTGTTGAGTTGAACTGTTTGTATAAAGAACGACTGCTTAATCTATGAATGAAATCTATGCTTAATTACTGAATTTTAGTTGCAAAAATTAGATACTAATAGTGATTTTTAGCTTCTTATTTTGACAAATCGCAGTGTTACAAGGTTGACAAATGGCAATGTTACTAGATCAACAAATGTCAATGTTTCTAGTTTGACAAATGGCAACATACCCAATATGACAGATGCAAATCTTACCAAATTGTTTGTAAGTGGTTGCACAAGGGTCATCCAAAAGAACCGTTTGCGTTGAAGAGATGCACAAATCCTGCTCTCACTTTGCATACAATGTTCTATCTAAAACGTTTGCGATCAAGAGCTACACAAATCTTGCTCGGCACATTTTCCCTTGGCTTCCTGGGGAAGCTGTCGGTTTGCATACGGATGTTCTAACTAAAATATTTGTGATGAATGTTTTATATTTAAAAACCATTGATGTTTTTTCAAAAGAAAATCGTTTGATAAGTATGTACATTAAGAGAGAAAAACGCAAGTTCGCTCAAACCATATCCTTCATTTAGTCATACTACGAATTTATTCATATGATCGAGATACAATATTAAACTAAAGGCGGCGAAGGCGGCGTGCCGCGCTGTCATTGTCGTTGTCGACCTCTAGGACTCCGTTGCTGAAGTCTTCAATGCAGCATCGAATGTTCTTCTGCGCCATGGCATTGGTGCAGGTCTGTGGGAGGGAAGGGAGGGAATGGGAGGCGAACAGTAAGGTTGCCCGTACTAAGCAGCGGCTCGGGCGCCATTAATGGAGAAGAAGGCGGGCGGCCATGAAAGTCAAAGGGCTCGCTTCCTAGTGAGCCTGCAGAACATACAGCTCGCACGCTTCCCGATGAGCCTGCACATTGGAGGACGGCTTGCATGCCTCTTGGTCAGCTCGCGCACTAGACTGCGCTCGCACGCCTCCTGTTCAGTCAAGTAGCTGTCCGCACGGCACCTTCTATAGCCATTAAAACGAAGACACGTGGCGTCACGTGAATGGTTAACAAAAGGCACATGATTTGAATTATACTAACGTTTGCGATGTTAGAGTGGCAGCTATTTGTTTCAAAATGCCTTTGTTGGCTGTTATTCGAGTTTGCCTTCTCTCCAAATGGACATGAAAAATACTACATCATGTCGGGTGCCATTCCATGATAGCATGCCAAGTTTCATGACTTTCAGACGAGTTTTGGATTTGCTAGAATTTAAAAACAAAGTATCTTAACATTTTGCCGGCAATCAACGGTGCCCTGGTGTTTGAAATTCATTCCCATTTCTTGCATTGGACCTAAGCATGCACCTAAGGACAAAGATTTGATTTTTCAACCAATTTATATACATTGGAGCATGTGCATGTCACTACAGGAATCAGCTACTTTGCCGTCTGCCACGGCGGACGGCAAAGGCCTGAACGGCGGACGGCAAAGGCCTTTTCCGTCAGCCGCGGACGGCAAAAGGCTCCGGCAAAGTAGGCTTCGGTAAATAGCTACTTTGCCGTCTGCTACTGACGGCAAAGTCTTTGCCGTCTGCGGCGGACGGCAAAGAGAGCGCGGTGGACGGCAAAGAGAGCGGACGGCAATAATTGCGCTGTCAGTCCGTTAAGTGGCTAACGGAAGGCCTTTGCCGTCCGCCGCTGACGATAAAATTTCTAGGGTCTTTGCCGTCCGCCGTATGATGTCATCGACACGTCACTACATGGCAGGTTCTTTGCCGTCTGCCACTGACGGCAAAGTCTTTGCCGTCTGCCACTGACGGCAAAGTCTTTGCCGTCTGCCACTGTAGGCAAACTGACCAAATGGGTCAGCTCCCAGGAAGCACAGCTCGATGCCACGTGGCTTCTTTGCCGTCCGCGGCAGACGGCAAAGAGCCCGTTGCCGTCAGTGGCAGACGGCAAAGAGCCTGCATTGCCTCTGTTTTTTCATATACCCAACCATTTTCACAGCAAATAGATGATACATATATATTTTTCACATGGCAAGTTCACAGCAAACATATGAGATATCCAACACATATAATTTCATCATACATGCATAGTTCCATCAACCATACATAGCAAGTTCGACATATACATGCATCCAACCATACATATTACAATAGTGTCATCCTACCATAGATGCATAGTTCATAGATACAAAGGAAACATAGTTCATCCAAACAAGCACTCCATCTATGCAAGCTTCCGTGAAGTGAATGAATTCTGCAAAATGGGAAATAAGAAAGTTAGAAGAAGAAGATTAGAAGAAGAAGAAGAAGAATATATGACATTTATGAGCTAATTTAGGTGAAATTGATCATTTGTGAGCTAACTTAGGTGAAATGGATCGTTTATGAGCTAACCTAGGTGCAATGGATCGCTTATGAGCAAACTTAGGTAAAATGCATCATTTTAGAGGTAACCTAGGTAAGATGGATCATTTTGGAGCTAACCTAGGTAAAATGGGTCATTTTAGAGCCAACTTGGGTAGAATGGATCATTTATGAGCTAAGTAAGGTTAAATGGGTCATTTTAGAGCTAAGTAGGTAAAATGGATCGTTTATGAGCTAAGTAAGGTAAAATGGATCATTTTAGAACTAACTTAGGTAAAATGGATCGTTTATGAGCTAACTAAGCTAATTATGCCATTTTTGACATAAGTAAGCTAAGTACATGTCATTATTGAGCAAACCTAGTTAACTAAGCATATTAGAGCTAACTTTGGTCATTTTGGAGGAAACAAAGCTAAGTACAGATCGTTTTAGAGCTAACTTAGGTAAAATGGATAGTTTTGGAGGTCAGTAAGCTTATTAAGTCATTTTGGAGGTGAAGAAGCTAAGTCTAGGTCATTATGGTAAGCATTGGAGGAAATAAAGCTAAGTCTAGGTCTTTATGCATGTGTTAAGCAAAACACTAGATAAACTTACCAAGATGTAGGAGGTGTAGGAGCGGGGTGGCTCGTGTCGGTAGCTGGAGAAGGATCGTGCGATGCTTGTCTGGAGTTACGCTGCACCAAAGATCATTTCCAATGTCTTGTTAGCATGATGACATTCAAATGTTAAGACTAGCAAGTAATGTCCATTCAATAAAACTCACCGTGGTCCCAGGAGCAATCACTGGCATCGGCGGAGCGGTCTGACCTGTCTTCTCGCACACAGACTGCACATTTGGTTTTGATGACTCAGTCATACTAGTTAGTAATGAGACAAACACTACATGAATGTTTTGGCTAATCTGCAGAAGAAACTTACCACAAGGAGCTCGTACATGGCCCTTGCCTGCATGTCATTCCGTGCCCTCTCCTCCTCCATCATCTTTTCGTCCTCTCCTCCAACTCCCGCTGCCTCTCCGCCGCCTCCGCCAGAAGTTTCTCCGTTCTATCTCTCTCACTCTGTATAGCAGCCTGCAACACCACTCACATGACCATTTGTAATCATTGATGGAAGCGCACAGAATGTAATGGAGAAAGATAACTGAGTATGTATCACTAACCTTGATGGCGAGTTGTACTGGCCGTTCACGAGGCCTTATCTCAGGAGCGGAGCTCGACTGGCGCGCCTTGATCTCCGGGAGAGTGCTAGGACAACGGATAAGTCCATCTCCAATGGCTATGGAGCCATGGGACCTCCCGCCACCAGCTATCATCAACAGCTCTGGATCAATGGGACCCTGGCTCGGGTTAAAGTCCTCCCCTTTCCTCGCCTTCCCCTCATCTCTATATCTCACGAGCTTGTTGTGGGAGGAGATGTTGGTGAAGTTGTTTGCATCATCGAGGTCAGACTGAGAGAAAGCCTTGACTTTCTTGAAAGAGGCAGTGTGGGCCATGGCATAGAGGTCGTACACCTCTGGCACCTTATCCGCCTTATTGTAGCGTGCCTGAAAGAGAGAAACAATGAAAATTAGTAATTAAAGGCCTCAAGCTAGCATGATGAATGAATTGCATGAATCATGAAGCAAACCACATACCCAGTTGCGCCCGAACTGATATAAGTTGGAGCTGCCTTGATGGTGTGGCACAGCTTCCATTTGGGCACGTTTGTCCTTGGCCTCGTTGTGGAGGGCTAGCCATTGTGGAGAGCACCACTCATCGACCAACACCTCCCAACAATCCATCCGATCCGCACACCATCTCGGAGGAGCCTAAGTTGGCAAATAGAAACTTGAGCGCTACGGCTAAGAATTACTAAATGAAGGAACTTAAGTAGAGAAGGCCTTAAGAATTACCTTCATGTACTGCTCCTTACTCAGGAACTTATCGCGGCACGCCGGCTTGGTCTTCTTGATACCACGCAAGGCGTAGTAGTCTCGAACAGCCTGCACCCGAGCCTCGTGCCGTAAGTTCTGGAGTAGGCGCTTGCAGACGTTCTCGATAACATGTGCCGCGTCCTCCTCGTATCCCTCCTCACACCTGTAGAATGTCTGCAATCAAATGAGACAATATTGATTAGTACAATTAATAACTAGCTAGTTGAAGATTTTTAAATGTGTAAAGGAGAAATTACCCAAAACTTTCTGATCACCATGTTTGCCCTCGTGTCGCACACGACACCGTCGATAATCTCATCTGGCAGGGCCGGGGCAGCCACGTAGTGCTCCCAGCTCAATCCAAGCTCTGGAAGCCGACCCTCACCAGGCAACGTGACAAACCCCGGGAAGTTTTGCCGGCAAAGAACTCCAAGGACGGAGTTGGGCCGGCGGACACTATGATGGTGGTCCCAACCCCTGCAGCATGACAAGGCCAACGCATTAGTTATTTGAAAAAACGTGAATGCACAAGGTACAAAAATATTGAATGCACTTACGTACCTCTCCCCATCAGGGAAAATCAACCACCTCTGCTCGCGGGTCACCGGCACGGACGGGAGCCGTGTAGCACCACGCTGGTAGACGGTGCCCCCCTCCTCCTCAAGATCAGTCGGCTCCCCACCATCATCAGCATGGCCACTCGGCTCCTCGGGCTGATCCGGCCAGGCACCCCATCCGGACGTGTGCTCCTCCGGGGTCACGTGGGCCGAACTCTCGTGGGCCGAAGGCCAGTAGACCCGAGGCTCGTGGGCCCAAGACCCGTGGACCGGAGGCTCGTGGACCAGAGTCCGTGTAGCCTCCTCCTCGGACGAGTCCACCCTAGCAGTCACGTGCTCGGGTGAAATAGCCGGGGGTGGCGGCGAGGAAGGCGCCGTAGCCCTACCTCCTCTCCCACGACCACGTGCCCCACCTCCTCTCTTCCTACCTCGAGCTCGTCCCCTGCTGGGCACCGCGGTCGACGAAGAAGGGCCCGGCGGTGTGGCCATACTGTCAAGCAACGCTCGGCGGAGAGGTGCGTCTGGAATGGAAGACCTCAGACCACGCTCCCGACCAGCGCCCACCATCTTTCAACACCTGCCATGACAAACAGTAAACGAAATTAGTACAACATAAAAAAAGACCGACATGAATAATAATATGTGTATCACTTAAGTGTATCATCATCAAGTACAACATAAAAAAATGTAATACCTGACACTACTAATAATCTCGATCAGTATCATCAATAAATGCGTAATCATCATCATCACTATAATCAATGACGTGCTCATAGGGTTCATTGGCATCAACATGTGCAAGGCCACCTTAACGTAATCGGTCAAGCATTGACAGGTCATCCGCAGCAGTAACCTCTTCTTGTTCCGGCTCTTCTTGTTCCTCCTCTGGGGTGATGTCAGATTCATTGTCGCTGTCTACTTCAATGTTTTGGGGTGAAGTATAGCGGTTCTTGAAACGATTTTTGGAAGACGTGTCTCTTGGAAGAATTCTCCTTCATATGTGTCTGGGTTAATGTGAGGTTCATAATCCTCTTCCTTTGGGGGAGAAAGTCTAGCACGTGGCGGCACTTCATAAACGACATCCCAACCTTTCAGATTTGGATTAGTTTGGCAGGCCCACGGTAGATAGAATACTTGGGTCGCCTGTTGAGCCATAATATAGACATCAGGAACATCTAAATGAGTGCTTTGGTTGATTTCAACTAGCCCTACATGCTCATGAGTCCTTCTAGTCTCCTTCGGCTGAAACCAATAACATTTGAAGACTACGACATTCTGTGGATTTTCACCATAGAACAGAAGTTCATAAATTGCTTCAACTCTCCCATAATACTCGGTACCTCCTTCGCCGATAGCAGATACACAACAATTTGTTGACTTTCGGTCGGCCATAGATAGCTCTTTGCCCTAGGTACGAAAGTGATACCCGTTGATGTCGTACTTGTCAAATGAACGGACCTTATAGTCAAAACCATTAGCGACTTGTCTCAATTCGGCGTCCATAGACTCTGAATTAGCCTACAAGTTTAATATGAAAGGATTGTTGCATTATGCACAAATTAGCGAATGATATGAAATTGTCTAATAGAAATTACCGTTTGTTTGAACCAAGAGATGAAACCGGGATAGCCACCTCCTTGCTTTGCGAGAAGCTCATACTCTTCGACGGAATCCTTTTGGATCTCCGCTCCATACGAGAATATGGTGACGTATCGACTGTATGACATATCCAGGAATAAGAGTAGTTCAAAGGAAATAGAAGTTGCGAAACAATGTACCGAGAACTTACTCGATGTACGGCCGCAGTTCTATTAGGTTGTTGAAGATATACAACGAAATGGTCCGCCATTCTTCATTATCCAAAGATACTGGATGTGAAACACTACCTGGTGCGAGATTCCCTTTGAATAGGCTGAGGTTGGATCCACCCTTTTTAGGCTCGTCAACATTGTACCGAGGCTTCGGATTATGCAAATGACGATTTTTGGCTTCGTAGTGCGCTGTTACGAAGTTTGCCGCCTCCTCTGTGATGAATGCCTCAGCCATCGATGCTTCAATTCTACGTTTATTTTTACATTTTTCTCGAAGCGTCTTCTGCATCCTCTCAGTTGGGTAGCACCAACGATTTTGCACGGGCTCCCCCAATCTTGCCTCGGTCGGGAGATGCAAAATCAAATGCTGCATTGGATTAAAGAAGCCCATTGGAAAGATCTTCTCTAACTTGCAGATCAACTCCGGCGCCAACTCTTCCATTTCTTCTAGCACGCCAGGCGATAGTTCTTTCGCACAAAGAACACGGAAGAAATAGCTGAGTTCTGCCAGTACTAGCCATTCATCCTCAGGGATGAAGCCACGCAACATCACCGGCATTACCCGCTCAATCCATATGTGCCAATCATGACTCTTGAGACCAAATATCTTTAGTTTATCAAGATTCGCTCCCCTCTTTAGATTCGCTGCATACCCATCGGGGAACATCAACTGCTGTTGCACCCACAAGAGAATTTCCCTCATAGCTGGCCTTCCAAGATTGAACCATGCCTTTGGCTTCGTCCAGTTCTGCTTTCCTTTCGGTTCTTTCATGTTTTGTAACGGCCTATCACATAGCGCCTCCAGATCGACTCTAGCCTTAGTATTATCCTTTGACATCCCATCTATGCCGAACAATGTACCAAAAAGTGCCTCGGCGATATTCTTCTCAGTGTGCATCACGTCGATGTTGTGTGGGCAAAGGAGGTCTTTGAAGTAAGGCAGATCCCATAAGCATGTTTTGTGAGTCCACGCATGCTTAGTATTATACCCCTTGAAGTACCCTGGACGTTGTGGATCTGGCTCGAGAGCGTTTAACTGATCCAGGGTCTGTTGGCCTGTCAATGCAGGTGGTGCAGAGTTTTTGACAACTCTACCCCTGATGAAGTTCTTCTTGTCTTTCCTGAACTTATGGCGAGGATCCAGGAACTGTCTATGCATGTCGAAGCAAGAAAACTTGCGACCGGCCTGAAGCCAACGAAACTCAAGAGCTCCCTTGCATGTGGGGCACGGGAACCTTCCATGCACACACCAGCCAACAAATAGCGCATACGCCGGCAAGTCATGCGTCGAGTACATGTACCAGACATGCATTATGAAGTTCCGTTTGCTAAAGGCGTCGTATGTCTTGAACCCATTATCCCAGGCTTCTTGCAATTCGTCCTTAAGCAGCTACATGTACACATTCATATTTTTGCCCGGATAGTTGGGTCCTGGAATTATCAACGTCAGGAAAATGTTCTTTCTTTGCATAATCTGTCCGGGGGGAGATTGAGTGGAAAGACAAATACGGGCCAACAACTGTATTGGGCTGCCGTCATACCAAACACACTGAACCCATCCGTGCTGATGCCGACTCGAGGATGCCTCGGATCTGCCGCTTTGTCAGCATGTAATTCATCAAACCTTTTCCACGCAACACCATCCGATGCGTGTACCATCATCAGATTCCCATCTACATCTAGTTCGGTTCTTTTGCCTGTTTTGTGCCATGTCATCTGTCTGGCTGTCTCTTCGACCATGAAAAGACGTTGAAGTCTTGGTACGATTGGCATATACCGAAGAACACTAACGGGGATTTTGGTCTGTGTCTTCTCACCCATACCGTTGTCTACCACAATATACCTGGAAGACTTGCAAATGGGACAATAGTTCAAGTCCGCATAGTCAAGCCTAAATAAGGCACATCCTTTCTCACAGGCTTGTATCTTCTCATAGGGCATCTTCAGTGCACGGAGGATTTTGTCCGACTGGTACAGGTTTGCACGCATTACATGGCCTTTGGGTAGAAAGCGTCCAAATACTGTCATAATTGCGTCATAGCATTCTCTGCCAAGTTGAACTGAGCCTTCAGAGCCATTACTTGTGAGATGGCATCCAACTGACAAAGCTCAGTGTGCTTGTGGAGCGGACGTTTCGAAGACTCCAACATTTCATTGAAGGCCTTTGCAGATTCCTCCATCTCCTCGTCCGAATCCCGAGCATCATCATAGCCTTGCACCATGTTTTCCATCCCGGTACCATGCTCGTCGGTGCGACGACGATCCACCTCAGCTCGGTCACGTTGGGCAGACTCACCATGAAATGTCCACACCGTATAATCGGGCGTAAAACCACTCTTCTGCAGGTGTTTGCCCATTTCAGCCTCTGTCTTCTTTTCCCAATTGCCGCACCGGAAACAGGGGCACCAGGTTTTCTTTTGGCCATTTGCAAATGCGGCTTGCACAAACCCCTTAGTTTTTGTGAACCATTCAGCGCTCCATTTGTTCTGACCAGTGTGGCCGGTATACATCCAAGCACGGTCACTCATCTTGACTTTCAGAGCTACTGGACACACAACAATTATATATGTAATTCACCATGTATGTATTCATCAGTTGATCTACTTTGTCAATTTTATTACGTCCATGCAACCTACACTCTAATAGGTAATGATAGGTCCTAATCCCACCCATGTATGTGTAGATTGGGTATATTTTCCCATGCTATGCTCCGGATCCGACGCAAAATTTCGGCAGCACCTCCCCGCTGTTCTCCTGATACACGTCTCTGCAATAAACAGAGAGGATGTGTACCTGGAGAACAACAGGGGAGGCACTGACGAAATATATGCGTCGGATCCGGAGCAAAGCATATGGAAAAACGAACCCAATCTACACATACTCGGGCTGTCCATGGATAGCGTTGGACAATTCGAAAGAATCAAGGTTATAAATATGCAAATGCATGCATATTTATAACTATGACGCTTTCGAACGGGAGACACATATTGGTTACGCATACTGATGATTCAAGACACATATATAGCTAGCTATCAAGTTTCATCGGAATAGATCAAATAATTAATGGGGGAGGAGGACTTGTCATTTGTGCTCACCCACGAACGAAGGGGCAGAGCTCGTCAAACGCACGGCGAGGTCGTCGAACACCAAACCTCGCAGCGATGAAACAACTGCACATTTAAAACTACACGATCAACACAATTATATATGATGTTTTTCATAACAAAATCGAAAAATATGTGACCTAACTACTAATTCACAAATATATGACCCCGTCGGCCTCTGGAAGGCCAAAGAACACCTTTTCGGGAGGTGTCGGTGGTTGGGGTGTCCTGTCGGTGTCGGGGTGCCGGGTCGGGGTCGGGGTGCCGTGTCGGTGTCGGGGTAAGGGTGGGTGTGGTGTCAGGGTGTCGGTGTCGGGGTAAGGGTGGGTGTGGTGTCAGGGTGTCGGTGTCGGGGTGTCGTGTCGGTGTCGGGGTGTCGTGTCGGTGTCGGGGTCGGGGTCTCGGGGTCGGGGTGTCAGGTCGGGGTGCCGGGTCGGGGTCGGGGTGCCGTGTCGGTGTCGGGGTCGGGGTGTCGGGTCAGGCTCGGGGTCGGGGTGTCGGGGTCGGGGTCGGGGTGTCGGGGTCGGGGTCTAGGGGTCGGGGTGTCGTGTCGGGGTGCCGGGTCGGGGTTGGGGTGCCGTGTCGGGTCGGGGTGCCGTGTCGGGTCGGGTTTTTTTTCCTCTTTTTTCCTTTTCTTCTTCTTCCTATTCTTCCTTTTCTTCCTTTTCTTCCTTCTTCTTCTTCTTCTTCTTCTTCTTCTTCTTCTTTCCTTTTTCCTTTTCTTCTTCTCCTCCTCTCCTCTTTTTTCTTCTTCTTCTTCCTCTTCTTCTTTTTTCTTCTCCTCCTCCTCTTCTTCTTCTTCCTTTCCTTTTTCCTCTTCTTCTTCTCCTCCTCTCCTCTTTTTCTCTTCTTCTTCTTCTTTCCTCAAACTAAACTAAACCTAAAACTAAAACTAAAACTAAATCTAAATTAAACATAAACCTAAAACTAATAAAACAGAAAAAAAGGAAAAAACTAAATCTAAACCTAAAAAAAAACTAAAACTAAACCTAAAACTAAATCTAAACTAAAACTAGAAAAGAAAAAAACAGAAAAAAAAACAGAAAAAAGGAGGGGGCTCACCTGGGGCAGGGCCGGTGGAGGAGGGGGGCGGGGCGGTGCAGGAGCTGGCCGGGGCGCCGGGGCGGCCTGGGGCGGCTGGGGGTCGGGCCCGGGGCGGCGGAGGAGCTGGCTGGGGCGCCCTGGGGCGGCGGGGGGCCGGGCCCGGGGCGGTGGGGCGCGGGGCGGCGGGGCGCCGGGGCGGCGGGGCGCCGGGGCGGCGGGGGGCTGGGGCGGCGTTGGGCCGGGGCGGGGGGGGGGGGCGACGGGGCGGCGGGGGGCCGGGGAGGCGGGGGCGACGGGGCGGCGGCGGCGGGGGCGAGAGGCGGCGGCGGTGGGCCGGGTGGGAAGTGGGGCGAGGAGAGAACAGAGAGGGGCGGGGGGCATACGGGCCGTTAGGTACTGCCTCTTTGCCGTCCGCCCCTCTTTGCCGTCCGCCTTTTGCCTCTTTGCCGTCTGCTCGCAGACGGCAAAGAGGTGGGCCGTTAAGTGTTTCCCAAACGGGCGGGGGGTGGGGGCCACCTCTCTCTTTGCCGTCCACCAGCTGATGGCAAAGATTCTTTGCCGTCAGCTGGCGGACGGCAAAGATCTGGCGGACGGCAAAGAGCTTGTTTGCCGTCCGCCAGATCTTTGCCGTCTGCTTTTTGGTAGCTGATGGCAAAGAGCTTCTTTGCCGTCAGCTAGCAGACGGCAAAGAGCTGGCAGATGGCAAATTAGCTGATTCCAGTAGTGTGTAGTTCAAATTTGAATTATGCACATAAATGCATTGAAAACTCAATTAATGAAAAAATGTCCAAACAAACCCCGAAATATCCCAAAATTTGACACAACACTCCTGTTGTTCCATGTTGACACGAGAAAATTTTCGAAAGCAATAAGAGGCAATGGATATCGTTTCATCCCCAAAGGTGGGACGTTCCCTATCGAAACCATCATGCTTGTTGTGAGAACCTCTCTTTTGTGAGAAGCATGTACCCAAACCTGCCCCAAATGGGACGAAAAATTTACCACGACATGTTAATGCCGCTCCATGATAGCATGACAAGTTTCATGAATTTCAGACAAGTTTTGGATTTTACTAGAATTTAAAAACTAGGTATCTCAATGTTTGCGGCCGAGTGACGGTGGCAGGGTGTTTGACATTCATTCCCGTTTCTTGCATGGGACCTAAGCATGCAACCATGGACACATATTTGAATTTTCAACCAATTTATATGCATTAGAGCATGTGCATGTAGTTTAAATTTGAATTATACACATAAATGCATTGAAAACTCAATTAATGCATAAAAATGCCCAAACGAACCCCGAAAACCCCCAAAAATTGACACAACACTCCTGTAGTTCTATGTTGACACGAGAATTTTTTTTGAAAGCAATAAGAGGCAATGGATATCGTTTCGTCCCCAAAGGTGGGACGTTCACTAAGACCATCATGCTTGTTGTGAGAAGCTTTTGTTTGTGATAAGCATATCCCGAAACCTGCCCCAAATTGGACAAAAAATTTACCACGGCATGTTGATGCCGCTCTATGATAGCATGCCATGTTTCATGAATTTCAGATGAGTTTTGGATTTACTAGAATTTAAAAACCAGGTATCTCACTATTTGCGGGCGAGTGACGGTCGCAGGGTGTTTGACATTCATTCCCATTTCCTGCATGGGACCTAAGCATGCAACCAAGGACACAGATTTGAATTTTCAACCAATTTATATGCATTAGAGCATGTGCATGTAGTTCAAATTTGAATTATTCACACGAATGCATTGAAAACTTAGTTAATGCATAAAAATGTCCAAACGATCCCCGAAAAATCCCTGAAATTGAAAAAACACTCCTGTTGTTCTATGCTGACATGAGAAAGTTTTTGAAAGCAATAAGAGGCAATGGATATCGTTTCATCCCCAAAGGTAGGACGTTCCCTACCGAAACCATCAGGCTTCTTGTGAGAAGCTCTGGTTTGTGAGAAGCATATCCCCAAACCTGCCCCAAATGGGATAGCAAATTTACCACGGCATGTTGATACCGCTCCATGATAGCATGCCAAGTTTCATGAATTTCAGACGAGATTTGGATCTACTAGAATTTTAAAACCAGGAATCTCAATATTTGCGGCTGAGTGACGGTGGCAGGGTGTTTGACATTCATTCCCATTTCTTGCATGGGACATAAGCATGCAACCGAGGACACATATTTGAATTTTAAACCAATATATGCATTAGAGCATGTAGATGTATTTCAAATTTGAATTATGCACATGAATGCATAGAAAACTCAGTTAATGCATAAAAATGTCCAAACGAACCCCAAAAAATCCAAAAAATTGACACAACACTCCTGTTGTCCTACCTTGACATGAGAATTTTTTTGAAAGCAATAAGAGGTAATGGATATCGTTTCGTCCCCAAAGGTGGTACGTTCCCTACCGAAACCATCAGGCTTGGTGTAAGAAGCTCTGGTTTGTGAGAAGCATATCCCCAAACCTGCCCCATATGGGACAACAAATTTACCACGGCGTGTTGATGCCTCTCCATCATAGCATGCCAAGTTTGATGAATTTCAGACGAGCTTTGGATTTACTAGAATTTAAAAACCAGGAATCTCAATGTTTGCGACTGAGTGACGGTGGCAGGGTGTTTGACATTCATTCCCATTTCTTGCATGGGACCTAAGCATGCAACTAACGACAAAGATTTGAATTTTCAACCAATTTATATGCATTAGAGCATGTGCATGTAGTTCAAATTTGAATTATGCACATGAATGCATTGAAAACTCAGTTAATGCATAAAATGTCCAAACGAACCTCGAAAAATCCCAAAACTTAACACAACACTCCTGTTGTTCTTTGTTGACACGAGAAAAATTTTGAAAGCAATAAGAGGCAATGGATATCATTTCGTCCCCAAAGGTGGGACGTTCCCTACCGAAACCATCAGGCTTATTGTGAGAAGCTCTGGTTTGTGAGAAGCATATCCTCAAGCCTGCCCCAAATGGGACAAAAAAATTATCACGGCATGTTGATGCCACTCCATGATAGCATGCCAAGTTTCATGAATTTCACACGAGCTTTGGATTTTCTAGAATTTAAAAACTAGGTATCTCAATGTTTGCGGCCGAGTGACGGTGGCAGGGTGTTTGACATTCATTCCCATTTCTTGCATGGGACCTAAGCATGCAACCAACGACATAGATTTGAATTTTAAACTAATTTATATGGATTAGAGCATGTGCCTGTAGTTCAAATTTGGATTATTCAATTGAATGCATAGGAAACTTAGTTAATGTATAAAAATGTCCAAGCGAACCCTGAAAATCCCAAAAATTGACACAACACTCCTGTTGTTCTATGTTTACACTAGGAAAAAAATTGAAATCAAGATGAGGGAACGAATATCGTTTCCTCCAGAAAGGTGAAACGTTCCCTACCGAAACCATCACACTTATTGTGAGAAGCTCTGGTTTGTGAGAAGCTTATGCCCAGATCTGCCCCAAATGGGACAAAATTTTTACCACGACATGTTGATGCTGCTCCATGATAGCATGCCAAGTTTCATGAGTATCAGACGACTTTTGGATTTACTAGAATTACAAAAGCAAGTAAGTCGACGTTTGCCGGAGAGCCACGGTGCCGTGGTGTTCGAAATTCATCCCCATTTCTTGCATGGGACATAAGTATAAACCCATGGACACATATATGATTTTATAACCCATGTTGGTGCATCGGAGTATGTGCATGTAGTTTAATTTTGAATTGTGCACTGAAATGGCTAGAAAACCAATTTCTTCCCCTAATAATAAACCAGCTATTGCTTCTGGTCGTCCGTTAGTAATTTTATAGAAAAGTCCCTCTATTTTTAGTATTCAACCTGTGGTCCTATTTTAAGTGGCCTATCTGAGAAAACATTTCATTTATGCAAAAAGACCTTGTGATTTGGGGTATTCAACCCGCGATCCGAGCATGTTCAGAGATAGAAGTTCAGGCCCAGCATGGCAATAGTTCATGGTTAAGTTTCACATAGAGGTTCAAGAGAAGCAGAGTTGAATAATAAAGGTTCACATAGATGTCAATTCTGCAATCAATGTCTCCACAGGCTAAATCAATACGAACAACTTGGTCTGCCTATGATTTTTGCATGAGTTGCTGCTGCAGCACTGCCAGCAGCTTATACAAGGTTACTGATTTAATCTTGGTGTGTACTACTCTTGGTTTCTCTATTCTTCAATAAATAGCATGACATGCCTTTCACCTTTTAGTACTATTCAGGCCCCACATGAAAATTAGAACTAGAACTGATTTAATTTTGTCTCCCTTTTACAGCCAACTGTAAGTTAGAACTAGAACTAGAGGACCGGAGTATGTTCAGAGATAGAAGTTCAGGCCCCACATTACAATAGTTCAGGGTTAAGTTTCCAAATTCAAGCTTTATAGAAAAGCAAAGAGGATCAAGAAAAACATACTAGGATAATAAAGGTCCACATAGATGTCAATTCTGCAATCAATGTCTCCACTGGCTAAATCAATGCGAACAACTTAGTCTGCCTATGATTTTTGCATGAGTTGCTGCTGCTGCATTGTCAGCAGCTTATACAAGGTTACTGATTTAATCTTGGTGTGTGCTACTCTTGGTTTCTCTATTTTTTAGTAAATAGCATGACATGGCTTTCACCTTTCAGTACTATTCAGGCCCCACATGAAAACTAGAAATAGAACTAGAACTGATTTAATTTTGTCCCCCTTTTACAGCCCAACTATAAATTAGAACTAGAACTAGAGGACTGGAGTATGTTCAGAGATAGAAGTTCAGGCCCACATGACAATAGTTCAGGGTCAAGTTTCCAAATTTGAGCTTTATAGAAAAGCAAAGAGGATGAAGAGTAACAGAGTAGGATAATAAAGGTTCACATAGATGTAGTAATATGTCTCTATATACTAGCTCAACTGTGTATGAATGTAGGATAATATAGGTTCACATATATGTAGTAATCTGTCACTATCAGCTAGCTCCAATTGAAATTTTCTTGGAGCAGTTTCATTTGCAAATAGACCAGGTACACGGGCACACACATACACCCTAATTGAGATATCATATTGCTTACATGATGTGGTTATTCAGGTTATTATGATAAATTATTTGACTTATCATTGTAAGCTGTCAAATCCAATGGGTAAACAGATGGCTAGGCTTCCTTTAGATCCAATGTACTCCAAGGCATTGATAGTGTCTACTGAATTCAAGTGTTTGGAAGGAATGTTGACTGATGTTAGTAGCTACACTTGTCTGCAATGAGATGAAGTACATGAGCAATAAGAAGGATGTGATGATGTACTTATGGGCTACCGAGCAGAACCACATATAGCCGTGTCTCCTTTGCTGCAACAAGGTCAGGAAGCTCCAGATTCATTGCTTCCTGGTCTTTATTTTGTTGGTAAATAAATTGTACTGCAGTGAATAACACAGAATGGATCAGAGGGACTTGAGATTTTCTTATGCCTAGATAAATAACAGAGTTTTTTTCTTTATTTTTATTGGAAAAATTGATAGTTTCCTTGATTTTTTTGTTCTAGATTAGTAGTAGAGCAGTGCACTGATATTTGTTTTGTGGTGCAGGAGCTTCAAGACAGAAGGCTTCACTGCAACATATTCGTCTATGAGTTTCTCCCCAAATCTGAAATTATTTGCCATCTAAATTTTAATTCCATGGAGAAAATCAGAGTATTTATCGACTATATATGCTCTATGGATGTTGACAAATTTGATTTAAGGGGCTAGCAATGCTTCATTTCCTACAACTGTTTCTTGTGTTATTACTTCCACAGTGAGTGACAAGTTTGCAAACTCATATATGCAGAGGTCGGCTGCTAATGGGTTGCAGGTGCCCGGGATTGAGGAAATTATATTAGGAAAGGAGTGCTCCCTCTGTTTTGTGGTGCAGCAACATTCTCTGTTAGAATGTACATTATATTTGTTTCCTTCTCTATTGATAATTGTAAGTGAACGTTTTCTCTCTTAAAGAATAGAAATCAGGACTGCTGTTTTTTTTCAAAATGAATTTACATTTTTAGAGTATTTAATTCTTTAAAACACTATAAAAGCTCATGTTGAGTGTGTAAATTCCCATCATTTTGTTGGAGCTCTGAAAATTTACATTTTCTTACATTTCGTCCTTCTTAATTGCCAGATCTGAACTGTGACCGCTGCTTACCGATTCTCACATCCATTTTTATCTGTTTTACAAGGATGCATCCCTTCTTACATGGGGAAGCAGATAACAAGAACGAATAGAGCAGGATGCCAACCTCCTCCAAGGAAGATAACTATGGTGCATGACCTCAAGCAATTGCCACTTTAGATTGGTAACAATAATTGGAAATCCTATAGATTGCTTTTGTTTTCAATTAGTGGTACTGAAGATTGCTCCTGGCACAAGAATAGTGGAAGGTTACAGGTTCTTAGGAAATGTAGTTCTTTTTATTTCCATCCTGTTAGAAGTTGCATGTGTAGAATTATTGAAATCGATGAGGTGTGTCAGTATACATGTACAGGATTTATTGTGTGAGTCTCACATATTGACACATGTATGAATAAGTTTCAGTTTTCGATTGGTGTACTCATCATGGCTATATTCAGTGGCGAAGCCACACTATATCTGGGTAGTCAAGCGACTACACAGCAATTTGGCAGGTCGAACACTACCCCGTCTGTCTACCCCGCCGCTAAAAAACTGGTTATGGAAACTGAATAAGACAGCAACATTTGTTATCTATTTTGTGTGTGATTCTGACTGGCCCATATAGCAAAGGAAAGTATACACGGGGCATCCTAATTATAACTTCCCTAATTAGCCTAATCCTCATATCCCATGATTACTCTTTCTACTACTACTTCTCTCTTTTTCGCCTTCCCATGTAATCCCTAATGGCCAACGGGGGCACAATGGGGGCACAACGCGGGCAGGTTGGAGCACATCATGCACGGATGTGAATGTTGCACACCAAGCGCTGACGCCGCCCTCCACCCGGAATCGCCACCGTGAGCACGGCCGCCTCCTCAGCCAGGCTCCTCTAGCGATCGACGAGTGCACCAGGAGTCTAGCACAAGGTCCTTTTTCTTCTATTTGTATGCTACATCTTCTTCCTCTTCCATTTTTTCTCTTATTAAGAAATTAAGGTCTTATGTTTCATAGTAAAAGGTTTGTTTTGTCACTTGTTAGGCCTTATATTTGGTAATGACACCAATCATAAATGGATAAATTTGTTAATGGGTTGCAACCAGAAATATGTGTAAAATGAAGAACGATCTTTTCTCTTCCTGTTTATTTGTCCATATTATCCATTTAAAAAGCTTGACAACGCAAGGTTTGGATCCTAGCACTGCCACTGGCTATATTGTGGAAGAGTTCTTGCGGGTAGTGTTTGAAAGTAGCATACTTCTGTTCTGTGTAATTGGTACTAGATAAAACAGATGTTCCATGTTCTGTAAATTGATAGATAAAATGGATGCAGGTGTGACCTTGGGGAAGGAGCCGGACGGCAAATGAAAGACTGAGAGGACCAGGGATTCTTCTTTGCCGGTGGTAAGGTGGAGACGATGCTTAGGAAACATGTTGCTTTCATCCTCGCTGCTTTTCTTCTTTCAATTTTAGGTACTTTCCAGCAAACTGTATTAGGATAGATAATCAGGAAGATATATAATGCGTCTGTGTATGAATTAATTATTACAATAACCTAGCTATCTTGTTAAGTGAAGGATCAAGGCAAACTTATACTGCATGGATGTTGTGTAGCTGATTTGTTGTGATGTTTCAGGGACACTTTGTTTTTCATTTCTAGGACTTCATGTCAGCTTTGGTTCATGGCTCCCTCAAATCAAGTGGGATGAACACCTCCTACATGTTAAGACGCTCCTTAATTAATGCTATAATATTATATATGATGACATTAAGGGACATTTTCCACGCATTGCTCCTTCTCTTCATTCGGTTTTAGACTATTAAGTACTACTTTCCAATAATCAATTTGCCAATCGAACAAAATGTGTCAGAAATTGTTCCCACTAAACTAGGTGAGTGTTGAAACTTTCATACTGTAAAGACATGTTTCAAACTCTTAGGTTCTAACAATATTTTTTTCATGAGAGAAGTTCTAACAATATTAGTACCACTGATATAGATAAGAAAAATGATATAGTATATACTTGTCTTGGTTTCAGTTTTTGTTATTCTTTATGCGTTAAAACCATTCCGCCCAGCCCCCTCTCCCTCCTTCCCGATCAACCCGCCCCTTTCTGATTAATGTGTGCACCAGAAGGCATCGTTTGCCAGGCACTGGACTAACACGCCCGCTGCAGTGTCGGGCAAAGGGCATGTCCCTCCGGCCTCTGTGCATGTGCCCTAGGTCACCTAGAACCATCAGCGATGGTGGCAAAGAGAAGTGGCAACATGGATGGGTTGCTAGGGGCATGTGAGGATTATTTCTCCCGTTGCAACGCACGGGCATTTTTACTAGTAATGCATAAAATGTCCAAATGAACCCTAACTAATTCCAATTCTTTTACGACACACATATAGTTGCATGTTCACCGCAGATAAAAGGTCTAGCAATTCAAACACCGTCCATTGATGCTGTGACCCCATTATGTAATTCAAATCAAGATGAAAAATCATGTAGATCCCACAGAGTTTATTTTCACCAACCATGTGAGATGAAGTACAAATTATCCTGGAGCACCGTCGGTGTGTAGTACGCCTATATATGGCTAACGCGAGAAGGTGCGTCGGCTACAATCCACAGCTGGCGTGTCAAGCGCACTAGCTCACTCGCCAAATATCATTTCACTGTTCAATCGTCGCCGGTGAAAGATGGGGATGTGGACCCGCGTGGTGAGGGCAACTTCGGCAGCCCACTTCGACGAGAGCGCGGCCACAGCCGCCATCCGTGTGCTAACAAGGTGCACGAGCACGGCCGCAATCTATGACCAGCCGGCCAAGGTAGCCCAAATGGCCGTTGTTGCTTCTCAGGTGGCGACACCAACATCTGCCTCGGGGATAGCAACTAGCGAGAGCGGCACAGCAGCTGTTCATTCTGCAGCGGCAGCCTTAGCCCTGATGGAGGCCGCCCACGACCATGTCGAGGCCGCCCACGCCCAGCTCGTGGTGGTCACTGCACAAATCGAAAGAAGCTTCTCCGACAACTATCGGCAACCCACAACCGAAGAGTTCGCAATCGCCGAGAGCGTTCAAGGAGCCGTCTTTTCCTCCGCCGCATACCTTGCAACGATGAAGCCCGTCCAAGGCCAGATCGTGGCCGCCCACGCCTAGCTCATGGCGGCCTTTTCCAAAGAGATGGCAGACGCGGATGGCAAGATGCTTGCCGAGTATGGTGCAATGGATGCCATGGAGCCCCTTCCCCAGGAGACAGTCGGGCGCGAGCTGGACATGGAGGAGGCGGCGGAGATCGACGAGCACCAGCTGTAGTAGTACTCTTTGTTTTGTTTAATTAAGAGCACTGGTCTTTAATTTGTTAGAGTAATGTTTAGACCATCTAGCTTAGTTTAATTGCTGAACTTGCTCAATTAAGAAGTGTGGGTGTGTTGTAGTCTCCTTTGTGTGCCCAAATTATGCAATGACGTGGATGACCACTTTAACATGGAAATTCGAACCAAAATTTTTGACGTTCAAACTCATCACAAACGGGTTAAGCTATCTAAATCATTTGTGATGTTCACATATCATACACAATTCTGAATAAGGGACCGTGTCTGATGACACTTTGCGCGCCAGTTTTTTCGCTCGAGCGATTCCAAATTTTTCGGTTCAAATTTACCTCCCTGCCCCCTCCCACTTACCAAAAGCCACATTTTTCCTGTTTCCGCTTTCCTTTCCAAGTTGAAACCTTCACTCCTTGCTTGCAGTGCTGCCTCCTCGCCGGCGGCCCTCCTTCACGCTGCTCGGCCTCGTCTATCCAGGCAGGTAATCCACACCCGACCCCCATCCTCCTCCTCCTTCCACATCCCACATGCCGCGACCGCCGGCGCGACACCTTCCACCCAAATCACCGACCCCTCCACCAAATAAGCACCGCCCTAAGCCATTGTGCATGTTGTATAGCCAGGAGCTCAAGGAGCTTTTGGAAGCGGAGAAGCACATCACGGCCGCACACGCGGATGAGGTCGCGATGGCTACCATTCGTGCCAACCCCCAGATCTTGGAGGAGCACCTTGCCATTTGCTAGCTATGCCGGTTAAGCATGATCGGTTCACCCGTTGCGTGTGATGCTCCTACCTTTCCTTAACAAATTCTAGCGAGTTGTGGTATCTAATTTTACCATGCAATCTTTTGCTCTAGTGCATATGTTCTATATGTTGTGCAGTGTGGTGCTCACTTATTAACTGTTTGGCTAATTAGTTTTCGTCTTCAGTTAACTATTTGGTTCAATTATGCAAATGTGATGTTCAATTCTTCAGGCTGCAATTTTTATTGTCTTCCATGTGAGAAATAAATCAAATTTATCTTTACAAAATACATGAGAAACGAATACAATTTCTATGTTTCCAAGTTGTCAAGAATGCTTGGATTGGTTATACATTGTGCAATGTGGTGCTCAGTTATCGTTTTGGTTCATTTGTGTTGTGGTGTTTAGTTAACTGTTTGGTTCAACTCTGCAATGCAATGTTCAATAGTTGTGGGTGCATTCTGTTATTGTATACCATGTGAGAAGTAAATCAAATTTGTTTGTACTAAATACATGATAAACAAATACAATTGCTATATTTCGAAGTTGTTAAGCATGCTTGGTTTGGTTTAACTGTTTGATCTTCTATTAGGAGTATGTTATATTGTGCAATGTTGTTCCCAGTTAACGTTTGGTTCATTTGTTGTGGTGTTTAGCTAACTGTTTGGTTCAATTCTGCAATGCGATGTTCAATTGATGTGGGTGCATTCTGTTATTGTATACCATGTGAGGAATACATGACAAACAAATACAATTGCTATATTTCCAAGTTGTTAAGCATGCTTGGTTTGGTTAAGTGTCTGATCTTCTATTAGGAGTATGTTATATTGTGCGATGTGGTGCTTAGTTAATGTTTGGTTCATTTGTTGTGGTGTTTAGTTAAGAGCTTGGTTCAATTCTGCAATGCGATGTCCAATTGTCATGGGTAGAATTTTGTATTGTTGTGCATGTGAGGAATAAATCGAATTTGGCTGCACTTAATACATGAGAAACATATACAAGTGCTATATTTCCTAGTTCTTAATCATGCTTGGTTTGGATAAATGGGTTTTCCATGTGGCTTCAATTAATCTAATGAATCTGCAATGTGCTTATTTTTCATCAACATATTTTACTGATAGCATGCGAACCCTTACTTAACATGATGACTAACTACCTTATATGTGTTGCAGGAAAACAATGGGAAACACCGAGGTTTATAATCGAGGTTAGCATGTGCATAGTCTGTTGTCTAATAGCACATTATTGTGCAATTGGAGGAACCATTCTAATATTTAGGTTTTTTAAAATTTGGTATTGCACAAGCAGGTCCTGCTGTCACAGGTTTTAACCCATTGTTCGACACTTGTTTTCAGGCCTTTCCAAAGCATTTCACTGATTATTACCTTTTAAACCACTTCTCTGGTCAGGAGGCGAGGAAGGTTTTCATACGACACCCGTGGTTCAATATTGAAGTGTTCCTGAAGAGGACGAAGGAGGGATGACCAATCATCCACAGGCATGGGCCTAAAGTTGCAAAGACCCTCAACACGAATGAAGGATCAATATTCGCCTTTTGCTTCAGTAGTTTTCCAGTTGAGATGCATCTGTCTATGTACCATCTATGGTTATTGAGAAAATACTATGGGCGATGACCTCAGGCAACGCACACAGTTTCTATGAATAAACCGTGTTGGATCAATGAACAATCACACACGACCTTCTCTTGAAAACGGTTTGCGTTAGGCCACATTGCGCAAACGTTTACCACATAAAAACTGTGTGTGATGGACAGCCTTTGCCACACAGTTTCTTATACGCATCGTGTGTGATGCATTCAATAAAGCAAATGATAAAATTGTTAATATCATGTGCAATGGCAAAGCTATCACAAATGATTTAACGAGGAAAATTGTGTGTTATGTACCTGTAAATGGAAACGTTTTCCTTGGGGCAACTGTGTGGGATGTACATACGAACGGAAACGTCTAGCGGGGACTGAATGTGTGGGATGTACTTGCGATCAAAAAAAATTTCATCTATATAATTGTATTTTTAGCTCTACTGTACATATTACCGTATTTGAGTGCTCGCCGGTCGCACACGACCTCATTTTGCCAACCGTGTGTGTCGGACTCAGGGCTGCGCAAACCCTTGAGAGGTTCGAACACTGGGGTGCGTACGAAGAACTCCTTCTTCCCAACCTGCCGGCCCAACGAATCCACAACCTAGCTTGACGAACCCGAGGGACGAGAGCCACAACAGTTTACCCTGGTTCGGGCTACCTTGCGGTGTAATACTCTACTCCAGCTTTGTGGTGGATTGCCTCGAGGGGCTGAGGATGAACTAGTACAGTGGGTGAACAACCTCAGGAGGTGAGGTGTTCTTGAGCTCGATGAGCTAGTGAGGTGGTCATGGTGGAATGGATCCGATCCCCTCTATGATGGTGGCTAAGTCCTATTTATAGTGGCCTTGGTCCTCTTCCCAAATGTAGGTGGGAAGGGATCTCACAACGGCCATATTCAAAGGGAGACAACTAGTATAAGTTATCCTGACAAAAGTAGTCTTCGCTTGCAAAGGCTCTGGTGGTGATGCTGCTGTGGGCTCCGCGATGACCTCCGTCCTGTCATCTTGGCGGTCTTGGTCTCATTGCACCAATATGGAAACCTTTGCCTAATTCCTCAGGACTCCGTGCATGCGCTTGCCTCTTTAGCACCGAAGGGGGAACTGGCACACTACGCCCGCTGGCGCCCGCGTGGCCTTGGTCATCATGGCTTACGTCACGTGAACCTCGCGAGGTGCACCTTGCATTGATATCTCTGCTCCTCAGGAGCCATCCTAGTGAGGCCGCCCCCAGGGAGGTCTTGACGTCGTCCGCCCCGCGAGGCTTGGCCCCTCGTGAGGGTCTTGAGCTGTTGTTGCTGAAACTGGGCCGTACCGGACCGCCGATGGAGGCATGCCATGGGCCACAGGCAGGCAAAGCTGGGTACCCCCATTCCCAGGACGCCGACAGTAGCCACCGTGCCCAAGGCACGCTCGAACTCGGCTTCGAGGCGAAGCTAAAGGGCAAGTGCACAGCATCGCGGGCCACAACCGCCTGCGGCTTTGGTCGACGCGTGGCAGTTGATTGGACGTGGGCGCTTCCGCTTCCCCATGCTGCCTCGGTAACCACTCGACTTGATGGGCCCCTTCCGCATGTACAGGAAAACCATCATTATGTGCGATCGTGGAGGCCGGCAGTTGGCCTCCTCTTGGCTATAAATGAGGGAGGGGGTGGACCCCCCCCTTCTCATCTCTGTCTTCTCGTAGTCCACTTCTTATTCTTCCTGGTCCCTCCATCTTGCTGACTTGCCGGAGCACCCATGGCGCCGATTAGGAGGTTTTCTGCAGCGGAGAAGGCAAAGTCCCCCCTCGAGGAGCCTGAGCTTCTCCCACCGAAGAACAGGTCCCGGCACCCTCACGACGTCGGGTTAGGAAGGAGGTGACGCAGCCCTAGTACGAGTGTCCACCACCTGGCCTCCCACTCCCTCTGTACGGTCGGGCGCAGGGCTTGGGGGAAGGCGGCAATGCTCTACGCCGTGTGATTCGCGGCCGCGGGGATCAGACTGGGCAGTGCGACCGTCTGGCCCGCGAACCCATGCCGAATGCTCCTCGCATGAGTTAGTGATGTGGGTGGAGATGCCACCGCGCATGTGGATCCGGTTCCCGCGGTTCTTCACCGAAGAGATGCCAGCGAGGGGGCCGCTCGAGCTGTGGCTGCAGCACACCGGGTGTCGTAGCCTGGCCACGGGGGCGAGGGTTGAGGTTGTCTCCCCCGACAAGATCTTCATGACTCGCGGATGGGGCAAGGTCGCCCGCGCCTGCTGCGCGGAGGGGACCCTCACCATCCATTTCAAGTATGACGGTGCCTCCATGCTGTTGTTCAAGGTTTTCTATGACGAAGGCCGTCGCTTGGAGTGCTTCCCCAGAGGAGACCGTCTACATGGCGAGGCAACGGGCGCAGGGCCTGTCGCCGGTCCTGCCGACAGCTGCTTCAGCAGCAGTAACGACTCCTGGGAGTCCAGCGAGTTTCTGGAGTCGAGCGGCGACAACTACGTGCCCCCGAGCTCTCGTCGTGCCCGGATCGCCGCAGAGACCTCTGTTCGGCGCTGACGGTGATCTGGATGGGGTTGGCGTCAGTGGCGGTGCCCGTAGTCAGGGCTCTTTGAAGTTGTTCTCCTTTTGTTCCCTGCTAGGAATCGAAACGAACCCCGTGGGGGTATTTAAAAATCTGTAATGCTTTTGTTCCACCGTATATTGTTCTTAACATGAGATTGCGGCTGCGTGTCTTTCTGTGGCGTTACTCCCCCTTTTCATTCTTGCGGTAGCTTTAGCGCTCTACGACGTTAGGTCCCAGTCCCCAGGCAGGCTTCAGTTGTCGCTGGTATGCCAGGTTGCGATGCCGTGGTCAAGTCCAAGAGGTGAGCAGCCCGAGGTCTGGTAAGAGCTCCTGAGGTGCGATGCTCAAGAGGTCCCCTTTGGCATGCAAGCAGCTCCCTGGATGCCGAAAAGGAAAGCAGTACTACGGAGCGAGTTTATGAGAGTGAAGGACTTTGGATGGAGAGATTCACTTCATTACGAATGGGTGACTTATCTTTTGGCGAGCCTGTGGTGATTCCTTGCACAACGCCTGATTCATGTTGTTGTGGCGATGTAACTAGGTATGGCCACGCTGGTCTCCCCTTTCCACGCTCATCTGAATGCTCTGCGTCCTCAGGTCCCGACCCTCGAGCGAGGCTCAGCCACTGCTGGTATGCCAGGTCGCGATGCCGTGGTCAAGGCCAGGGGTGAGGGTTGGAGAGTCAGTAAGAGCTCCTAAGGCGCGATACTTAGGAGCCCCCCTTTAACGCGCAAGCGAATCACGTAAAAAAGGGGGCAGCCGGCGGGTCTGCTCGTAGTTAAGCTCCAGAGATTCCTGCGGGTTAGTCTGAGAGGAGAGCATAACCCATAATCGTGTTTGTAGTCATGCCACTGATCTTTCCGCAGGAAGACGAAGGCACTGAGGATCTGGTGAGGTGACGTGTGCGGAGCGGGCCACGAGCCAGAGCTCGATCTCACAGGTTTATTAGCATTGTAGGGACGGACCCGAGCACAAGCACCGTGCCAGCATGTGTAGCCCCCGTTGCGGGATGAGCAAGAGGCCGGTCATCAACGCGGGGAGCCGCGGCATCAGGCAAGCAGGTGATAACATAAATCATCTTATGGAAGGAGATAAAGCTAGTTCCGATAGATGTAAGAACGATACATGCCGCAGGGATGGACCCACGTGGCTTGGGGAAGATGCAGCCCGAGGGGCGCCCCCCAACAAGGTAAGTCAAAGACACAAAACAATACGTGCCGCAGGGACAGGCCCATGCGACCTGGGGATAATGCAGCCCGAGGGGTGCCCCCAACTGAATAAACTGGAAAATGTCACTTGGCACCGTTGCTGAAGAGATGTCGAAGTAGCTGAAGATCCGCGCTGAAGAGGTTGCTCCTCACGAGCCGCCAGGGTCCTGAACCTTGGGAGGCTCTGGAGGCTCGGGAGGCTCGTGAAGAACCGTTGCCATCTCCGCCAGGACCGCGTGGTACCTGGCCTCCTGAGCTTCCATGATGCTTTGCATGCGATGCTGGAAGGTGACAACCGCATTCTTCAGGCCAAAAGGCATGCAAACATAGCTGTGAGGTGGGCCATCACACCGACCAGCACGTGAAGGCCTAAAGCGCTCCTGGGATGCGGCACTGTTGAGCCCTGGGATGTTGATGGAGACGCGCAGCTCGTTGTCCTTGCCAGGACAACGAGCCGTGCCAGGTGGTAGGCGATGGTCTCCATGCATGGGTCTCGCCTCTTGAAGCTCATCGGTCGTCTTGGCGATGAACTCCTGAGCACTTGGCACCCTATGCCTTGTTCCCTCATGAGGGAAGAGTGCGATGAAGCATGCCTCCATGTGGTGCCCGAGCATCTCCCTCGTGGCGTTGGCTAGGTTAGAGGCCCTCCAGAAGAGAGCCTGTGAGCCCAGCTAGAAGAGTGCACCGAGCGCGCCTTCCTATGCGAGGGAGGGAGGTGCCCCACCTGTGGGTGCAGGTCCTGAGGTGGTGCCGCTGGAGACTCCGCTCTCCTGAGGCTCTTGACAGAGCAACTGCTTCTTTTTCTTGGGGATAGCCTAAGGAGGGTAGATGGCGCCTCTGTTGTGTGGGTCTTCAACTGCCACAGCCTGATAGGCGCGCTCAAGGGAGCACACCGTGTCCTTCTCCTCGCAGGCGATCGTGATGATGTCGCGGTTCCCTGGCATGGTGGGTCACTGCCATGAACTTGGCCAGGGCCGGATACCCAAGGATGGCATCGTACAGGAGGCGGATGTGAGCGACGCCGAAGTTGATGAGCTCGGTGCAGTAGTTGTCGCTCTGGCCGAAGGTGACAGGGAGGTGGATCTGCCCTATCGGGGTGGTGGAGCCGTCGGTCACTCCTAAGAAAGGCTTGGTGGGCTGCAGCTGATCATACTGCACTTGGAGGCGGTCGAATGTCTCAATGGTAAGAACATTGACCCCGCGCCACCATCGATGAGGGTCTTGGTGACAAGAACATTGCTGATGACGGGCGAGCAAAGCAATGGGAGCGCACCGGCAGTCGCCACGGACTTGAGCTGATCAGATGAGTTTAAGGTGATGGTGCACTTGGACCACCTGAGTGGACGTGTGTCCTCTAGCCTGGGGAGGCGCGCTCACCTCACGAGCAAACTGCTTGAAGATGCGGTGGGAGGCTGGGGCCTGAGAGCCTCCCAAGATGCAGGCGATGGCGCGAGGCTCCTAGAAGCCCCCAGCACCCTCGTCCTGGTGGTGGTCTTCATTCCTTCTTGGTGGTGGCGGCAGCGGAGGTAGGCCAGCATTGCCCTGAGGACGGTCCTCACGAGGCTGGGCTCTCTAGGCACCTTTGCGAGGTTGGCCTTGTGAGCGATCCTCACAAGGCTGGTCGCGCCACTCGTGGCGGGGGCCGCGGTCGTCCCAATGTCCTCCACTTTTGCCTCCTCCGCGGCTGTAGCCTCGAGCATTGCGCTCGGGGCGTCGACCGAGGCGCCCGTCGCGGATGGCTCTGAGCTCCTGACAGTCATTGGTGTTGTGGCTGTGTACATTGTGGAAGACGCAGAAAGGACGGCTACCCTTCGACGACTCCGGGTGGTCGCAGCCGTGCTTCATCTCTGGTTCAGCCGAAAGCATAGCATCCCCCTTGCGCTTCACGTCCTTGGCCTTGGCCTTCTTGTCTTCTGGGCCGGCCGCTGCGAGCTCAAGGAGGGAGAGGCGCCCCTCCTCAGCTCTCGCGCACTTGGTAGCCATATTGAACATCTCCAGGGTCGTGCACAGGTCCTCGTGGATGGCGAGCGCCTCCTTCATCTTGACATCGCAGACGCCATTGGAGAACGCCAAGATGATGGATCTTGAGGCGAACGCTGTTGAAGCGCTAGATATATTTCTACAGAGTCTCCCTCGGCTGCTGCTTGATGTGCCGCAGGTCACCCACGGTAGGCGGGCGGTCACGAGTGCCCTGGAAGTTGGAGACGTAACGCTCGCGCATCTCACCCCAGGAGGAGATCTATCCCGTGGGCAGATTCAGGAGCCATGAGCGTGCACCATCCTTGAGGGCTATGAGGAACTAGTTTGCCATGACCTTTTCGGCACCGCTGGCCACCTCGATGCTCAGCTCGTAGAGCTGCAGGAACTCCGCAGGGTCGGAGGTGCCGTCGTAGCGTGGAGGCAGGTCAGACTTGAACTTGCCCGGCCAGATGAGGCTGCGTAGCTTAGGGATGAAGGCGCGGCAGCCCGCTGTGGTCACCGGAGCTTGTCGTGGAGGTGGAGCCTGATCTTGGTGCTCGTGCGCCACCACTGCAAGCGGTGCGCGGTCTTGACGTGGTGGTGGAGGGAGCGTTGGAGCACCTTCTTGCGGCTGCTGGATCTCCCGATTGCTTTCTTCTTCATGTGCGGGCGCCTGGCACGGTGGGTCACACCGCGGGGCCTCGCGTCTTGGGCCGAGGGTGACATCCTGATGGGGAGGTAGCGGAGGCGCTCCATTGGCTATGTCGCCCATGGTAGGCGGCAGACGAGGAAACGAGACGGACGGCACAGGCGAGCCCCCAGCCACGCTGACTAGCTCGGTGATGCGGTCCAGCCATTCTTAGTAGAGGTCATCAACTGGGCGGTAGTGCAGGAGCTCACGTGCCATGAACAACGCAGCCTGTGCATTCTCCGGGCCATGATGAGCGTGGAACGACAAGCCAGCCGGAGTAAGCGACGGGGTGGCAGTGCGTCCGTCCTGCCGCACGAAGGGATGCTGCAACGAAGCCTGCTGCTCGTGCCCCGCCGGGCCAGTGACGGCGTTGGCGGCAGGTGATGGAGAACGATGAGGAGGCCCGCCGATGGGCGCCGTCTGGGTGACGCGTGTGACGAGAGTGGATCGACGCTTGGCACGGGCTCGGCGAGCATCAGCCATGGTGATGGTGGAGCGGCGGCGAACCGATCGATGGAAGGGAAGATTCGACGCACCCCTACCTGGTGCGCCAAATGTTGGATTCAAGTCTCCACGGACCCTTGAGAGGTTCAAACACTTGGGTGCGTACAAAGCATTCCTTCTTCCCAACCTCCTGGCCCAATGATTCCACAGCCTAGATCGACGAACCCGAGGGACAAGAGACACATCAGTTTACTCTGGTTTGGGCCACCTTGTGGTGTAATACCCTACTCCAGCTTTGTGGTGGATTGCCTCGAGGGGCTGAGGATGAACTAGTATAGTGGGTGAACAGCCTCAGGAGGTGAGGTGTTCTTAAGCTTGATGAGCTAGTGAGGTGGTCAGGGTGGAATGGATCTGATCCCCTCTATGATGGTAACTAAGTCCTACTTATAGTGGCCTTGGTCCTCTTCCCAAATATAGACAGGAAGGGATCCCACAACGGCGAAATTCAAAGGGAGACAAATAGTCCAAGTTATCCTGACAAAAGTAGTATTCGCTTGCAAAGGCTCTGGTGGTGACGCTGTTGTTCACTCCACGATGTCCTCCGTCCTGTCGTCCTGGCGGTCTTGGTCTCGTTGCACCAATATGGAAACCTTTACCTGATTCCTTAGGACTCTGCGCCTGTGCTTGCCTCTTTCGCAACGAAGGGGAAACTGTTACACTGCGCCCGCTGGCGCCCACCTGGCCTTGGTCGTCATGGCAAACGCCACGTGAAACTCATGAGGTGCACCTTGCATTGATATCTTCGCTCCTCAGGAGCTAGCCTAGTGAGGTCGTCCCCCAGGGAGGTCTTGACATCGTCCGCCTAGCGGGGCTTGGCCCCACGCGAGGGTCTTGTGCTGTTGTTGCTGAAACTGGGCCGTATCAGACCACCGATGGAGCCACGGCATGGGCCGCAGGCAGGCAAGTCTGGGTACCCCCGTTCCCAGGATGCCGACAGTGTGTGTCAAGAGGGCATATCCCCGACGGTTTCTGGGTCATGTGGGAAGGACCCCCCTATCATCCACACTCACTTGGCGACGGTTCCAAATGTCATCGCGGAAAGGGGTTAAAAACCGTCTGTATAGCACCTCGCTGCACCAGTGTGAGTCTCATGAATTTAATTTTTCTAAGTTTAGTAGGAAGCATCATAAGAAAGAATTGCCTACACTACTTCAAGATGCTGCTAACGTGACACTACGATCCGAGACCCTTCCACGAAACTGTGTGCGATGCAATAATCGCAAATGGTGATGTAAAAAACTGTCAAAAAGATGTAAAATGTTTGCGATGACGGATGCATTAAACACAGTTCAGAATTTAGTTGCGTGTGCGATGAGGGGCATACAATTCAGTTCAATCAACTGTTTGCGATGAGGCAAAAGAAAAGTAATGGGCAGCCAGATGAAGGTGTGTGTGATATACAGCATGCAGTTCACTTGGATGAACTGTTTGTGATTAGGCAACACAAAAGAAACGTTCAGCCAGATCAAGGTGTGTGTGATATACGGCATACGGTTCACTCGGATGAACTGTTTGCGTTGAGCCAAGAGAACAGAAACGGTTCAATTTAACAAGATGTGTGTGATACGCGGCAAATAGGTCTGTAATCAGAAATGTGTGCGAAGACCGATAATAACATAGACGATTGCTGCTAATAAGACGTGTGTGTT
Organism: Triticum urartu; assembly: GCF_056163025.1. Classification (NCBI taxonomy): domain Eukaryota; kingdom Viridiplantae; phylum Streptophyta; class Magnoliopsida; order Poales; family Poaceae; genus Triticum; species Triticum urartu. The sequence continues at coordinate 361,101,644 of NC_141874.1, read as the reverse complement.
GTGCGTTGGGATTGCATACAGAACAACATATACATATATACACACACTTATAGGGACATGGTTGCATAACCAAATTAAACATCCAATTACATAGTTGGATACTACACACATGACATTTCCACACACCAAACTAAACTATTACCTAATAATTACATAGGTGGTTGTCGGTGTCAAAACCGGCCGATCTCCGGTAGGGGGTCCCGAATTGTGTGTCTGAGGATTGAAGGTAACAGGAGGCATGGGACATGATGTTTACCCAGGTTCGGGCCCTCTTAACGGATGTAATACCCTACTTCCTGCGTGATTGACTTTTATGAGTATAGGGGTTGCAAGAGTTGATCTACCTCGAGATCGTAATAGCTATATCCTAGATGTCTAGCCTGTATGATTATGATTGCCTCTAAGGACTAAACCCTCTGGTTTATATAGACACCGGAGGGGGGCAGGGTTGTACAAAGTCGATTTACATAAAAAGGAAATTATGCGACTAGCTGTCAAGCTTGCCATCCACGCCAAGGAGAGTGCCAGGGTCGTCATGCGTTTATGCATGACTAAGCCGTGATGCGAAAGAATCATAGAGTCTTTGTATTTTGGTAGTTTATATTGCCGCGAAGGCGGTTCTTCTTTTGTCTGCCGACCAATTATTCCCTTAAGAACGTTAGCTTTCGGCTTCACCCGTCTGTGTTTCATGTCCGGATGACCCGGTTGTAACAATCGCAGAGGTACTCCCTTTATGCCCTGGCCGAGCGAGCGGGAACGTAGGGTATAAGCACAGGAGCCAGGCAACCCAGCTTGGCAAAAACTTAATTTATAGAGGTGCATATAATGGCGAAGACAGGATGTATATGAGCGGACAACACACACATATATATGGTGTAACATCCCAAATTTTCAATTTGGAATGTTAAACATAGGTCATTCATGCATATCATATTTTGTTGCATTTCGTTCCACAATCCTCAAAATTCTAAGCAACTCAAGGACCCTCGGAGAGAGTTGGGGATTTCACCGTTTTCGTATTTGAATTTTATCAAATATCGAAACGAGGATCATTGGTTTTATTATTTTCTCTCCAAAATATTTTCATGCTAAAAGATATGAGAGGAGATAATATGACTTCCCAAAATAAATGAAATATTGGACGAAAAATATTAAAATCAAATATTTGATTTTATTCGGATTTTATTTCTATTTTCTTTGCATAGGAAAAATACGCATTTTTTCAAAATTGCATTTTAGGCCCAAATAAATGTTCACCTTGTCCGACATATTTTTAGAGGTCGGGAAAATTTTATTTCGGGATTTTTGGAGTCCGTTTAGTATTTCTTTTCTTTCTTTTTCTGCACGACAGAATTATTTAAAAAAAAAGAGTCAACCGACCTACGGGCCATGTCCGGCCTGGACTCCCCAGGCCAGGCCGCCTTATAAGCCGCCCGAGCCACAGCCCACCCTGCCGCCAGCCCGCCCGCGCCTCCCAAACCCTAGCCGCGCGTTGCGCCGGCCGCCGCCGCCACCGCCGACTCCGCCGGAGCCGCCGCCATTTTTTTCCTCGTCGGTTTTTTTCTGGTAAACCCTAGATCTAGATCCAGTTTTATTAAAAATTTTGGTTTATTTCTTTAGATCAGTTTAGGTCGGTTTTTTCGATTTAGTTATTTAGCAGACGTTCGTCCGTACATTCATTTTAACGCACTGTTTTCGCCCGTTAGTCACAGAAAACGAACGTTCGTTCGTTAGCCTGTTCGTCAGTTTTTCTTTTTCTCGGGTTTTTCACGATAATTTTTGATCGCGATTTCTGATCCGATTTTCGTTTTAGTTTATCTTTTCGCTCGTTTATTGGAATCAGGCGATTCAAGCGCCTACATCTTCGTCTCAAAACCCTCTTTCTGTTTAACCAACTTGAACAAGATTTTGGTACTGTAAAATTTGACTTTAGTTCAGATTAGTAATCGGATCTGGTTTCTTTTGTAGTTTGAGTTTCGTTGCTCCGTTTGATTTGATTCTTTTTGCAAATCGGAGTTCTTAAGTTGAACTTTCTGGTTAGATCTTCTTAGTTGAGTTTTACCCGTGCATATTTGCTTGATTGCTTATGTATGCTATTGTTTGTTTGCGATAGAACACCCGGAGTGCGAAGCGTGCTACTATAAATCTCTAGGTTTTGCGGATCATCAGCAAGGCAAGTAACACAATGATCATACTCTTTTCATACCCAGTTTTTATGCATTAGTTTCAATTACCTGTTATATTATCAAACCCTCGGGAGTTACTTCTACATTATGCCTTTATTGCTATGCTATGCTCGTAGACGTGGATTGGGTTCGAGTGTATCCATGAAAGATGTGAGATTGTTAATTAATGGTTCAACTTAAGGTGGCAACTTTAATACACATCTGGGTGGATTGCTTGTTTGGGCACCTGGAGAATCTAGTGTTGTCCTAAGATATCCCGGAGTACCCGTGTGATCATCCTATGGTCCGCCACCCAGGCTCAATGGGATCATAAGACTATTCATGCTAGAAACTTCCGTGTGCAGCCACAAGACATTATGGGCTCTGGCATAGTATGAGTAGGTTGTGTGACCTCTTTCAGTGGTGGGCTAACAGACGTAGAGGGAAAGTAGGTGTAACTATCCACCCAGAGTAAAGAGTTAATGCTTCTGAAAGACTGTGTCTCGGTCATCCATTTCCCAAACACCATGTAGTGCGATAAATCCAACGGGGGAGATCGAGTCTTGTGGGGGGAAACTGCGCAAACCTCTGTAGAGTGTACAATGTAATCATGGTTAGCCGTGTCCCCGTTTATGGACATCTTGAGTATCTAGTATTTGGATTATCTTATTGTATCTCATCACCCTAATTTAATTGGATGGGTTAATGAATTACTCTAATTGGGATTGAGTTGGAGGAACCTTCTCAATGATGTTTCAACTACCATGATAGTTAAAATAAAACTTATTCCTTTGTTGTAGGGAAAAATTGGCTTTTCGCAAAAAATATTAACCATACAGCCTCCACCTGCCATATTGCATGTAGTGTTAGCATTATTCTGTTCACTGCTATATTGTGTTACATTGCCAGCATATTCCATGTGCTGACCCATTTTTTGGGCTGCAACGTATCATGTTGCAGACTTTTCAGATGAGGAGTAAGGTTCGCTAGGTCGTTCCGCACAGCTCAACTATGTCGTTGGAGTTGATGGACTCACTTTATCTTCCAAGCCTTTCGCTGTTATCGTATTAGATGGCCTTAAGCCATATTATTGTAATAAGTTCTCCTTTGGAGACATTCGATGTAATAATTGTGTGATTTCTACTCTGTTATAAATCCTTCGAGTACTATGTGTGTCTGCATTACTGATCCAGGGATGACACTGAAGCACAGAGACTTGACCGTTTGAGGTTGGGTCGCTACATATGGTGAGCTTTATGCTCAAAATAATAGTAACCTTCTATTGAAGGAAGCCCCCGGTTATGGAGGGGTGTGTACATTTAAGGATGTATACCCCTCAAGTGTGCGGCTTACCTGAACACACGCTAGAAGTCATAAAAGAAATGAAAAGAAAAATGGAAAAGGGAAAAGGTAAAAGGAGAAAAAAGGTAACTAACAATGTGTCTGTACTTAGGCGTAGAATCTTCGGAGTCTGGCAGCGTTCCATGGCTTCGGCTCTAAGCAATTGTCCGATGCATTGCGAAGGCGGTAGGCTCCTCTAGTGAGAACTTCATCTATAATGAAGGGACCCTCCCATTTGGGCTTGAGCTTGTCCTTTTTCTTCTCTGGTAGGCGTAGAACGAGTTCACCGACATTATAAGTCTTATCCCGCACTTCTCTGCTTTGGTATCTTCGAGCTTGTTGTTGGTAGAATGCGGAACGGGCTTTTGCGACATCGCGCTCTTCCTCCAGGCCATCTAAGTCGTCTTGCCGATCTAGCTCGGCCGCTCTCTCCTCGTACATGTGCACTTGAGGTGAGTCATGAATAATATCGCAGGGCAGGACAGCCTCTGCGCCGTACACCATGAAGAATGGTGTGTATCCGGTCATGCGATTGGGTGTGGTCCGAAGCCCCCAGAGTACGGAGTCGAGCTCCTCGACCCAGTGTTTATCTGACTCTTTTAAGGATGACACTAGTCTGGGTTTGATTCCGCTCATTATCAAGCCATTGGCCCGTTCCACTTGACTGTTTGTTTGGGGAGGGGATACATGGAGGCATAATTGAGTTTAATACCTAGATTAGCACACCAATTTTCACCTTGTCAGCTGTAAAGTTAGAGCCATTGTGAGTAATAATGTTGTGTGGGACACCATAATGGTGTACGACGCCGGATATAAAGTCTATCACCGGTCCGGCTTCAGTCGTTTTAACTGGTTTGGCCTCTATCCACTTAGTGAATTTATCTACCATAACCAACAAATATTTTTTCTTATGGCTTCCCCATTAAAGGGTCCGACCATGTCCATCCCCCACACCGTGAAAGGCCAAGTAATGGGGATTGTTCGTAGGGCAGTGGGCGGCATATGGCTTTGATTGGCAAAAAGCCGGCATCCGACACAGTGTTGTACAAGGTCTTGCGCGTCTGCTCGGGCCGTGGGCCAAAAGAAACATGTACAGAAGGCCTTACTTCCAAGGGCCCGAGCTGCGACGTGATGACCGCCAAGACCAGCATGTATTTCGGCCAAGAGCTACCGTCCCTCCTCCTCGGAGATACATATTTGTAGGACTCCAGTAGTGCTTCTCTTGTAGAGCTCTCCTTCATGAACCTTGTTGCCTTTCGAACATCGAACGATGCAACAAGCCTCATTCTGGTCCTCAGGGAGCTCCCGCCTATTAAGGTAGGCCAGGAAGAGTTCGGTCCATGGGGCGATTACCGCATGATTACATGGGTAGAAGGCGTCAGTTCTGTGCCTGAGCCCTCGTTGATGTCCGAATCGTGTTCAGCCTCCGGGGGTGTGATCGGCGCTGGACTGGTATTTCTGCTCTCGTCCTGCCATACCACAGATGGCTTAAAGAGCCTTTCCATGAAGGTGTTAGGCGGGACGGGGTCGCGTTTAGTGCTTATTTGAGCAAGGATGCCCGGTGCTTGGTTACTGTCTCAGGCCACGCGATGAAACTCGAGCCCCTCGAACCAAGCTGATATTTTGAGCATGGCATTGCAGTAAGCTGCCATCTTTGGATCTTTTGCATCGAATTCTCCATTTATTTGGGATATTGTGAGGTTTGAATCCCTGCGCACCTCAAGGCGTTGTATGCCCATAAAAACAGCCATCCGGAGACCACGCAGTAGTGCCTCATATTCGGCTGCATTATTCGAGTCCGTGTACATGATTTTCAATACGTAACGGACTGTGTCCCCTATAGGGGATGGAAGGATGACACCGGCCCCCAGTTTGGCTAAAATTTTAGAACCATCGAAGTACATCACGCTCTTGGAGTATGTGACGTACTCTTTAGGGAGTTCGGCTTCTGTCCATTGGGCGACGAAGTCGGCCAACACCTGAGATTTAATAGCCTGGCGTGGTTTGTACGTTGTTTCGAATGGTAGGAGCTCAATGGCCCATTTTGCAATATGGCCGGTGGTGTCTCGATTGTTTATGATATCAATGAGTGGTACCTCGGAGGCCACCGTGATCGAACACTCCTAAAAGTAGTGTCGCAGCTTCTGAGATGCCATGAAAACCGCATATGGTATCTTTTGATAGTGCGGGTACCGGGATTTGCATGGTGTGAGAACCGCCGATACATAGTATATGGGTTATTGGAATGGGAATTTATGTCCCTCTTCCTCTCATTCGACGACGAGTACTGCTCTCACCACCTGGTGAGTTGCTGATATGTACAGTAGCATGGGTTCGCCGATGTTAGGCACGGCAAGGATTGGGTTGTTTGCTAGCAGAGTTTTTATTTCTTCCAACCCGGCTATTGCCGTGTCCGTCCACTCAAAGTGGTCGGTAAGTCGAAGCAGGAGATATAGCGGCAGCACATTCTCTCCCAATCTGGAGATAAAGAAGCTCAAAGTTGCCACGCACCCAGCTAGTTTTTGGACCTACTTTAGGTCTGTTGGAATTGCTAACTGTGACAAGGCTCGGATTTTTGTCGGGTTTGCTTCGATTCCTCTATTGGAAACAATGAACCCAAGCAGCTTTCCCGCCGGAACGCCGAAAACGCGTTTTCCGGATTGAGCCGTATGTCATATGTTCGAAGGTTGTCGAATATAAGATGTCAGTCGCCCACCAATGATTTGACATGTTTAGTGTTGATGACTACATCATCTACGTATGACTCCATCGTCTTGCCAATTTGGTTTTCCAGGCATGTCCAAATCATGTGTTGGTAGGTGGTGCTTGCATTTTTGAGTCCGGAAGGCATAATGTTGAAGCAGAAAGGCCCATACGGGGTAATGAATGTCGTTGCGGCCTGATCGGATTCCTTCATCTTAATTTGATGGTATCTAGAGTATGCGCCGAGGAAACATATTGAATCGTGTCTTGCGGTTGCATCAATGATATGGTCAATGTAGGGCAGTGGGAAGGGGTCCTTAGGGCAGGCTTTATTGAGGTCTTTAAAATCGACACAAAGGCGCCATGATTTCTCCTTCTTTGGCACCATGACCAGGTATGCTAGCCAATCTGGGTGTTTTATCTCTCGAATAAACCCAGCTTCAAGTAGTTTGGCTAGCTCCTCCCCCATAGCTTGTCGCTTGGGTTCAGAAAATTCCCGCAACGTCTACTTGACTGGCTTGAACCCCTTTATTATGTCGAGGCTATGTTCGGCCAGCCTGCGTGAGATTCCTGGCATATACGAAGGGTGCTAGGCAAAGATGTCCCAATTCTCGCGCAGGAATGCTCTTAGAGTGGCATCGACCATTGGATCCAGCTGTGCTCCAATGGCTGCTGTTTTATTAGGATCCGTTGGGTGGACATGGAATTTGACTATTTCGTCTAGTAGCTTGAAAGAAGTGGATTTAGGCATTTTATCGAGAATTACAGAACGGTGAGCTCCTCGGCCACAAGGGACTCGGATAATGCCTCGAGGGCCAGGGATGCGGTTTTGTTTTTGGTGCGGAGTGCTATGTCGGGATCACTAGCGATAGTGATAACTCCGTTGGGCCCGGGCATTTTGAGCTTCATGTTCCCGTAATGAGGTATAGCTTGAAAGCGTGTGAATGCGTCTCGCCCTAATAGGACGTGATATCCGCTGTTGAAAGGCGCCACTTGGAAAATTAACTCTTCGGACCTGTAGTTCTCAGGCGTGCCAAATACCCCATCAAGTTTAATTTTTCCCGAACATCGCACTTCTCGACTGGGAATAATGCCTCAAAAGGTTGTACTAGTCTGCTCGATGCGGCTCTTGTCCATTTGCATTTTGTCGAGCGTGTCCTCATAGATGAGGTTTAATCCGCTGCTACCGTTCATGAGCACTTTAGTCAACCGAAAGCCGTCCATAATTGGGTTTAGAACTAGACCGGCTGGTGCTTCGACTGATCGGGCCCGCGGTTCATTTTTAGGGTTGAAGGTTATTGCCATGTCGTTCCAAGGATTGATTGCAGCCACTTGGTTGACTTCGGCAAGGTCGTGGAGCGCCCTTTTGCGCCGATTGTTTAAAGAAAAGGTCTCAAAGATCGTAAGCACATTGAGGTCATGATCCTCCGGGGAGCACTTATCTGGGGTAGTGTTGGTGAGGATGGCCTCACCGCTCTAAGCCACCTGCCGGAGTATCCAACATGACCGAAGGCTATGTGTTGGTTCGGATTTTGGCGTCGTGTGTATCTGATAAGGCTTATCGAGCCATTCATCAAGGACAGTTTTATGTCTCGTTAAGGGCTTGATTTTCTTGTCCGTTGAGTGATGATCAGGTGCCCCGTGAGGGTGCATCCTTTTTGCCCGACCGGTGGGTGGCTTAAAAGCCAGTGGTTCCCACCGAGCTGTCTGGGCTTTCCAGGCGCTTTCCATTGCGCAGTACTTCTGTACTATGTGTGCCAAATCTGCAAAGTGTAGTATTCAGCGTCGGTTGAGGGCATTGAGGACCCCCTCGTCCGTACAGTTGCGGCAAAATAATGATACCGCATCGTCGTTGCAGCAATCCTTAATATTGTTTTAACAAGTAGGGATCTAGCCCAAAAGTGATGGATTGTTTCCAGAGGTTGCTGTCGTACATATATTAAGTCGCATATGTCTGTGGGACCGGAATTGCTTGGAGAGTATTGCTTGTGGTGGGTGTGTGGGCTTAAATCCGAGCCCCGGCCCATTGTGCAATCCGGAATTTGAAAGATTTCTGAGGTTACCGGCCCAGGATCCAGAGTGTCCTGGGAATTTTTAGGCTCAATGCCTGGTTCTATGTTCAGAGGGCGAAAGGTCTCTTCTCGAAGATGAGTATCCGGCTCGCAAAGCTCGGAGATCCGAGCATAGTTTGTTCTTAGCATAGGAGGAGAGGTATCCTCAACTTGCTCCTCGACAACTGTCACCATGTGGGCGAAAGGTGGGGACCTGATTTCCCTCTGATCGGGTTTAAGCCCAATCAGATCATAATCTATTACGACCCCCAGGGTGGCGATGCGGTCTAGCAGTTCGTTCACAGACGAGATATCTGCTGGATCCATCTTACTGACGTTTTCGGGGTCGATGCGAAGATGATTTTTGGCGATTTGGGAGACCGCCTTAGGCTTAATGGCCAGGCGGGCGCCTATAGTGAAACTGCCGAGCTGGAGGATCTGCCCAGGAGCTGGGGCCCTTCCAGAGGTAATTTTGTCATTGACGACATGGCGAGCCATCGATCCTTCTATTGAAAACATAGAGGGACTCTCAATGAAAGCACCAATGTCAGTGTCAAAACCGGCCGATCTCGGGTAGGGGTCCCGAACTGTGCGTCTTAGGATCGAAGGTAATAGGATGCAGGGGACATGATGTTTACCCAGGTTCAGGCCCTCTTAATGGAGGTAATACCCTACTTCCTTCTTGATTGACTTTGATGAGTATAGGGTTTACAAGAGTTGATCTACCTCGAGATCGTAATAGCTAAACCCTAGATGTCTAGCCTGTATGATTATGATTGCCTCTGCAGACTAAACCCTCCGGTTTATATAGACACCGGAGGGGGCCAGGGTTGTACAAAGTCGGTTTATAGAGAAAGGAAACTATGCGACTAGCCGTCAAGCTTGCCATCCACGCCAAGGAGAGTCCCATCCGGACACAGGGAAAAGCTTCTTCTTGTACCTTCACGACCCATTAGTCTGGGCCATGTCACATAGCCCGACCGTTCAAGGACCCCTTAATCCAAGACTCCCTTAGTGGCTAATACACACATGACATTTCCACACACCATGGTCAACTATATATTACATGCATGATTAACTAGGATAAACAATAATCTGATCATCATCTACTTTTTGGGATGCTTGCCGCTACTGCTCTGCTTGTGGCTCGATCCGACCTCGTCGATCTCGGTAACGAGGCACTTCCCCATGTCAACGCTCTACATGTGCATCTCATAATATGTGTACATGCTCTTGGCCACGAACCTGAGGTGGGGTTCATCCAGTTGCCGCATCCAGGCCCCATGCCAGGATACGGGACGTGTTCTGTTGGCATCCCGCTTCATCTTTTCGTAGTATGGGTCAATGATGGCCGAGGTGAGTTCAACCAGGGAGTCCTTCTTTGTGCTTCCCTTGACCCTGTAGTGCTCACGGATTTCAACAAGGTTCTTGCAGGCCAAGCCCATAACCCTAAGCGCTTTGACATCATCGGTGGTTTCCACCATAGCGAACTTGTAGTCGGTGCTGTTGACAAACCTGGTGAAACGGTCGCAAGGCTCTGTGGCCATGTAGTAGTGGTAGCTGAGGACATGATGGCGCACGAACAACCGGGCGATGACAACTTTCTAATCTATGTTGGGATGACCGGTGGTGTACTTGAGGTCGATGCCGACCACCTGATACTTGTCTCGAGCAAGCAACTGCTCAACAGTGTTGATGTAGTCGTCCTCCACGGCCGGGCCGATGGTGTACACCACCGAGAGATCCGTCTACCTCACATGGGTCTCCACTTTTTGCTTGCCGAACTCCATTTCAGCGCCGTTTGACATCCCCTCTTTATTTTTCATCGTGGGTGTGCTTGTTGTGTTGTAGCGTGCGATCGAAAGGTTGAAGAGACTAAGGTTGTAATCGCCGCGGGAATTAAAGGGGAAGTCGGAAGGCTTGGAATATCTGCATGCCCGGATGGCAGTTCTAATTTGCAGCGTCTTACTCCATCATGTCGCATGTAAATGCATCGTGTGGCGACGCGCATGGCACAACCGCATGCATATGGCCCCCCCGACGTGATCGTGTGCAGGCCCAACTGCTGGCAGAGCATGCGCGGAGGGCGCGAGCAGAGCGCTCCGTGGTTGCCTCAACGGTGAGCAATCATATATATGCATATAGAAGTGGAACACGCAAGGAAAAGCCGTCCACAAGCCGAGCGCGTCGACGGGCGCGAGGAGAGCGCGCCGCGGCGCCTAACGACGAGCAGACCTTGCCAAGGGACACAAGTAGAGGCCGGCATAGTGATACGTGGAAAATAAGATGAACTGTGCGAGTGATGTCAGAGACATCAAGCACGAATCAGATTAGAGTTGCGAGTGCGATACATGGCATACAGTTGATCCATCCGAGTTGTTTGTGATGGAATAAGCCATGTGTGTTGTGGGCAAATGCTTGTTGGTACATAACCATTTGTTATTGATGAATTCATCACCGACGGATTACCTAGTGTGGTCCATGTGCGATGTGATATGCTCTGTCCGCAGAACATCTATGCTCTGTGTATAGAAGAACAACATATATATACTTGTAACAGGACATGATTGCAATACAAAATTAAACATCCAATTCGACATAACAAATACCATAAATATTGAAAGGTTCAAATTCAAAGATTAAAATGTCCAAATTCAAGCATTGCAAACCTCGTCATTTCTGCAAAGGGATCAGCCGCTGACAAGTCATGTATGGGTTTGACACAATGACTTCCAATTACTCTGTCATATGCTATTCCAATACAAAGTTTAGATTTTTTGGAGCCTCTTCCATTCTGCAGTACCTGCCGGCTCTGATCAACATACCATTCATCTTTCCTAATTAAATGCATGTTCAACCTCACTACCCTCAGCACCCTTGCTCAGGAAAGAAAGAACCTGGCGAGTGTAATCTTCGGTAAGGTCCCTCGGTAGGAGTTCAAAGCAATATTTGACAGATGCAGATCCAGGCATTCGATGTGATTGTCGTTATCAACATTATCCACCTCCGGGCCTATTATTATCTGCAAAAGAAGAGAACGTGTTAGTGTCTACATGCAGTTTTGAACACTACAACACGCCTATTTGGTTTGTATGATTTGTAAAATGCACCAACATGCCATCTTCGATCCGACATGATTAACATGGGCATTTACAATCTAGAAAAATGTAGCCTTCTTCACAAGAGGTTGGATTGGATAAAAAATTCCCTAAGAAAACTAGTACAGATGAATCCAAAGGAGAAATGCTTATGGATTGTAACCATATGAATCAAGCAACCAATATGGGGTGGGGTGTATGTCCTGAAATCCTCCTAAATTCCTTCAGAAATCATGGTACATTGTCATTGTAAACTTGGGAAAAGGTGCAAAATTTGAACTCCCTTATGGTTAACGTTTAATAGGAAAGGAACATCACCTCGATATACACCTTCTTCAGGCACGGAAAGCATCTCAGGCAACTGACAACTTGGTCCAGGTTTGGCCCGACAGTTTCTAGTGCCAACACCTTCACTGTGCCCAGAATCTGGGTGAAGCTTTGCTGGATGACATACCAACATACATCTTCAAAACTAGAAATAATTTTGATATCAAGAAGGATAGGTATAAGACGACTGTTGTACGTGAAAGTTGTAGTATTTGACAGACGAGTAGCCCACCGCTGTCAATTTCAGCATAGAAATGACATTGATTCTTGATGGACCTTGTTGATCAACTACAAGTAGTCTCTCAAGTGAAGATGTGTCCTGACCATATTGTGGTCCACCTTTTGTGAACTCTCGTTGTAGCACGAGCAACACACATAAATAGTCCGGAGTGTCCTGGAGGTGATGTGGAAGGTACTCGACCAATTCATTGCCTGAAGACAAAGGAGCTCAAGTGTAGTACAGCCGTGGAGCAGGAGCTCCAAATCATCCTTTGGGATGTAGATGGCAATGAGCTCGAGGTGCTTCAGTCGTGGTAGAAAAAGAGTGGGCGTGTCATTAAGGGGGGTGGTAGTTCATGAACTTGTCGAGGCGCAGCGTGGGCGCGAAGCGGAGCACGGACGTTGGCAGCGAGTGCATATTCCCATCATTAAAACTGAGCTCCTTGAGCTGATCTATAGCGGGGGATCGGAACCACTCGTCAAGCTTGGCTCGGTCCTTGCTATTGGAATGGAACTTGCCTGTGATAAGGCCTCTGATTAGGCCATGGTGACTGCCGAGGATCTAGGAGAACGCATCCAAGCTTTTGTGATAGCCATGGCAATGCTTGTCGGGGTCGAGGAGGTCGACAGGGGTGAGGAGCCATAGAGGCGCCAGCGCCGGGAAAGGGCAGTTGTCCTTGCCCCACATTTGATTGGGAGGAGGGATATGATGGCTGTCAACATATCATCGGGGAGGTTACCAATGAAGTCTAGGCTTCCTGGAGTCGCTTGCGGTTCTTTGTCGACCCGCCTCCGCTTGTTGGCTCTCCACCTCATCGGCGGCGACGGAAACATCTATCTCCATGTTCACGCCATTCTCCGGTGCTTCAGCAGCCCCAGCGTCGCCAGTCCCTCCGATGGGGCGCTTCAGCGGCATCCTCATACACCAACGACTTTGAGGACTAAGAGCGATGTCGAGGATGTGGTTGGAGAGAGAGGATTGTGTGTGTGGCGAGGATGGGGGATGCTAACTTTGAGAATTGAGAGCGGTGTTGAAGATGCGGGCGGAGAGAGAGGATTGTGTGTGTGGTGAGGATGGGGGGTGTCGGTTTTGAGGACTAAGAGCGGCGTCGAGGATGTCGGCGGAGAGACATGATTGTGTGTGTGGCGAGGATGGGGGTGCGGCCGCTCGGGCGCGCCATTAATACAGACCAATGGGAGCGAGGTGAGTGCCGGTCAAGGGGTGTCTCGCTTCCCATTGAGCCTGCACAGCGAACTTCTGGCATTCCTATACCATCATCTCATGGAGCAAGGTGGGCGCGCCATTAATATGGAGCAGTGGGACCGAGGTAAGCGTCGGTCAAAGGGCTGGCTCGCCTCCCGGTGAGTCTGCGCGGCGGACTACTGGCACGCCTACCGTCATTTCACACAGCTACTAGCACGTGTCAGCCTCACGTCTCGTCAACTCATGCATGCTCGTATGGCACACGAGACGCGTGTGCGGCACGTATTATATTGATTTTTCCTTTTTGATGATTAATTCTATCACTTTATTGCTTAACCAAAGCACGACACTTACATTGTTGGCTAGCGCACATGGTTCGAATAATGAGTTTGTTTGCGATATTGGTTGATAATTATTTATAATTTCCTGTATGTAAGAAGATTGTATATAAACTCGTCTCAAATTTGAAAAAAAATCGTAGTCTATTGGTGTCCATATGACACCAGGATAGGCTTCATGAATTTCAACTTAGTTTTGGAATTATTGGATTTTAAAATCAAGATTCTAGATGTTAGAAATTTCTTGCATGGGGACTAAACATGCACCCAGGGACACGTACACATATGATTTTGTAATCCATTTTCATGCACTATCACGGGTGTCATGTAGATCAAATTTTATTTTGCAAAATTAAATCCCTAGGAAATTAATCAATGTATAAAAAACGAATAGATGTTATCTATGTTTTTTAATTTTCAACACCAATAAACTCCCTTGGTCGCATGTTTGCTACAGAAAAACTTTGACATGCATCTTTGGGCCACATGCACGTGGTGGTCCTAGGACACTCACTCGCGTGGGCCCGCGAGGTCGCCGTCCAATACTATGACATGCGGTGAGAGTGGTTAATTTGACCAACAAGGATGGTCATTTTTTGGTTTTTGTTATACATATGTAGGAATATATATATAGTACGTGTTGAAGAGGGTGACCGGGGGCAATACTACACATCATATAGGACACTCACTCGCATGTGATGCTTGCATCCGTGGGCCCGCGAGGTTGTCCTCCATCACTTTGACCCAGCAAGGAGGTTTCTTTTTGGGTTGTGTTGCGATTGGAGTATATTCGTGGGCCTGTGTATCACGCATGTCCATACATATGTTCGGGGCACATACATGCAGTGGTTGGCTTTGGACACTCTCCCTCGCTTGGTTATCATCGATGGCCTATATATTCGTGGGCCTGTGTGGACGTCTCCATCACTTTGACCAACAACGCGAGAGAGGTTACCAGGGTGGATTCTTCTTCTCTTGGATCGTGTAACCGTATAGTCGTACGTCGATCATGGTGAGATTTGAGACCTAAGTTTGAGGTCTTGCATACACGTGAATCAAAGTTGTGCATTGGGTATATTCAAACACCACATGACACTTCATACATATGTTTGGGCCAGACATGCATGCAGTGATTATCTTCAGGCACTCCCTCGTGTGGTTATCGGCGACAAGCTAGCCTATTTTGTGGGGCCGCGTGTGGAACGTCAATGCATGACTTTGACCCAACAAAAAAGAGAGGTTATACCACCAAGGTGGTGATTCTTCTTGGTCGGTCTTAATTACAATATACGCCTTTGTGAGATGCCCCCTACCACCGACTCAATGTGTGTGGGGGGGCATAGTACTACTTCATACTAGATGAACCTCCATGGGGTTGGGGATGCCCGGTTAATTTGCGATGCACATGCGCCACATCAAATTTGTGATTTGGTTATTTAAATATCACAGCACACCGTTTTCACACACACAAACACACACACACACATCGGACCACCAGCAGGTGTGGTTTGTAAGTGGTGTCACCCATCTAACACCAGAAGAACACATCTATGGGCCCACACACGGTCCACATTTGTTCGGAAGCAAATGGGGGTGGGGGTTGATGTACTTCTTTCGGTTTTGTGTTATGGTACGATGAGATGTCAGACCTAGCTATTTGGGGGCATGCATTCCTAGCTAGGATTTCCCTCCCAGCAACACGAAGTGTGTGTGTTGGGGGGGGGGGTAGCAATAATAACATGTGCTTTGTGCGACAGGTGTCACATGAAAGTTGTGCATTGGGTATTTGAACATCAAACCACCCTTTTCATACATATATTTGGTCCACATGCAAGTGTGTTCGTGTTCTGACCTTTGCTGTGTTTTTTGGGCCAAATTTATAAACAACAGACGAGTCAGACGCAGCAACCGTCTGCGATCGGGTACGAAATAGACACAGTTCCCTAGGACTACCCGTGTGTCGTGCCCCTGCCCCTGTCACCCACATGATCATAGTAGATTGGGCTCCACGAGGCTTCCCTCCCCCTATCAAAAATATCTACTCCCGCGTAATCTTGAAAATATCTACTAGCATCCACATAGATGGTTTTTTGTTTGATAGCACACTATTAGTATGTCTGGACCGTGTGCGATGTGTGTTACTCCCAAGTACTTTAATCAGTAGATCCAAATTTTCAGTGGCCCCAACATTTTAATCCTGCTCTGCTCTGCTTCAATCCATTGATCCAAATTTTCGGTAGCCTCGCCATTTTACTCCCGCCTAGTAAAATTGTCAGCACCCGCGGCATTTCTTCAAACACCACCTTGGACCCCTCCACACACACACAAACACACACACACCCCAAATCCTTCGCTCACTCCAAATCCCTACTCACACACATACACAACACCCCTCCCTCACTCCAAACCTAGCTAGGTCACCATCGCCGTCGCCGCCGCGCCGCCTCCATCGTCAACCTTTGTCGGTCTGCCCGTGCAATTTACCCACCAATATACATACCCTTGCTGCCCTGAGTTTCTTAGATGACGCCTACGAAATGCCCCCTTTCCCAGAGATCCCCATCCCCACCCCCCACTCCAGAGCATCGCAGCCTATGCCCAGCTATGCTTCCCAGAGAGCTCGATGAGCGGATGGCCCAAAAGAGCTTTATGGTAGCCTCTTCGCCCGATGATGATTTGACCTGGATTAAGCCTTTCAATCAGGGGTCTAGAGTATTCTGGCATGTCGTGGATGCCGGCTATGACATCGAGGTCGTCGACACCGACGGCTTGATGTGGGTTATGTCACAGGTTAAGTTGCCCACCCCCAACTCTTCAGGTTCGACAACCGTCCATCTCATCGATGGCCCTGTGTAACATCCCAAATTTTCAATTTGGAATGTTATACATTAGATCATTAATGCATATCATATTTTATTTGCTTTTGGTTTGATCCTAGAAATTTCTACGGAACTCAAGGACCCACGGAGAGAGTTGGGGAATTCATTACTTTCATATTTGAGTTTTCTCAAATTTTGAAAGATAGGATCATTCGATTTTAATTATTTTATCATCAATTATTTCTATTACAAAAGAATGAGAGAGGGAATAAAATGAATTTCCCAAAATAAAGAAATATTGAGGATTTAATAATAAAATCAAACAAGATTTTATTTCGGAGTTTTTCGGTATTCTATTTGAATTAAGGAAAAATGTGCGTTTTTCAAAATTGCATTTAGGCCCAAATAAATGTTCACCTTGTGCGGCTTGATTTTAGAAGCCCAGGAAAATTTATTTCGGGATTTTTGGAGTCCGTTTAGTATTTCTTTTATTTGTTTTTCTGCGCGGAATAATTTAAAAAAAACGCGAACCGACTTCGGGCCGTACCCAAGCAGGACACCGGCCGGGGGCAGCCTTTAAATAGCGCCGCCCCAAGCCGCCCCAGCCCACCCGCCCGAAACCGCCGCCGCCACCGCCGCCGCCCACCGCCGGAGCCGCCGCCGCCCGCCGCCCGAGGTCAACCTCGTTTTCGCCACCGTTTTTTTAAAGTCGTGGTTAAAAAAAGTCGCGGTTTTATTTTTTTTGTTTCGGTTTTTTTAATAGATCGGTTTTTCCGATTTATTTAATTAGCGAGCGTTTGTACGTTCGTTCGTTCTAGCGAACGTTCGTCATTTTTCTTTTTCTCGGATTAAATCCGCAATTTTTTCTGATCGCGATTCCTGATCCGATTTTTGTTTTAGTATAACTTTTCGCTCGGTTATCGGAATCAGGCGATTCAAGCGCCTGGAGTTTCGTCTCGAAACCATCTAACCGTTTAACCAACTTAAACAAGTTTTTGCCACGGTAAAAATTTCCCTAGATCCAGAATAGTAAATGAAGCCTGTTTCTTTTGCCGTTTGACTTTCGTTGCTTCATTTGATTTGATTCTTTTTGCCAACCGGAGTTCTTAAGTTGAACTTTCTGGTTAGATCTCTTATTCGAGCTTTACCTATGCATTAGATGAATACTTATTGTATGCTTGTTTGTTTGTCTGTGATAGAATACCCGGAGTGTGCCGCCTGTTACTTCGAATCGCTAGGTTTCGCGGATCATCAGCAAGGCAAGTAACACTTTGATCATACCTCCTACTACCCAGTTTTATTGCATTAGATCAATCCTCAAACATTGCATGATTAGGATCTAATTAAATTGTGGGATGGGAAGTAGTTGAGGTAGTACCTATTACCTGTTATATTATCAAACCTTTGGGAGTTACTTCTACGTTTGCTTACTATTGCCATGCTATGCTAGTAGACGTGAAATTGGGTGGGTGATATCCATGACAGATGTGAGTTTGTTAATTAATGGTTTATCTAAGGTGGAAACTTAAACACACATCTGGGTGGATTGAGGTACCTGGGTATTCCAGGATTGCCTGTTTTTATTTATGGACCACCACCCAGGCTCAAAGGGATCATGAGATTTTTCATACTAGAAACTTCCGTGTGCAGCCACAAGCTATTATGGGCTCTAGCATAGTTGATTAAGTCGTGTGATCTCTTACAGGGTAGACTAGCAGATGTAGGGGAAGGTAGGTGTAACGGTCTATCCATCGTAAGGTGCTAGCGCTTCCGAAAGACTATGTCTCGGTCATCCGTTTATCAAACACCATGTAGTGCGAGAAATCAAACGGAGGCGATCGAGTCTTGTGGGGAAAAGTGCGCAAACCTCTGCAGAGTGTATAAACTAATCATGGTTAGACGTGTCCCTGGTTATGGACATCTTGAGTATATAGTACTTGGATTATCATGTGAATCTCAACATGTTACTCTAAAATTTATTTTGTTGGGTTTTGTTTAATGATGATGCTTAATTGGGATTGAGAATGCTGTCAACCATTCTCAATGTTTAACAACTACCATGATAGTTAAATAAAAGTTTATTCCTTTGTAGTAGGGGAAAATTGGCTTTCCGCAAAACTGTAACCATAGAGCTTTCCACCAGCCAAATATGCATATAGTATAGTTGTTGCATTCCATTATTCTCTATGTGTTACCTTGCCAGCATATTCCATGTGTTGACCCGCTTTCGGGCTGCAACGTTAATGTTGCAGACTTTTCAAACAACGATTAAGGAGTTTTTAGGTCATGGTTCTATACTCAGTGATGCTGTTGGAGTTGATGGACTCACTTATCTTCCAAGCCTTTCGCTGTTATCGTTATTAGATGGCCTTAAGCCATATTTATTGTAATAAGTTCTCTTTTGAGACACTCGATGTAATAAGTGTGTGATTGCTACTCTGTTATAAATCCTCCAAGTACTGTGTGGTGTCAGCATTACTGATCCAGGGATGACACCTGAGCACAGAGATCAGACCATTTGAGGTCTGGTCGCTACAGAGATGGTATCAGAGCACACGCTGACTGTAGGACACGACCACTAAGCTAAAGACCTATAACACTATTCACTCTCTTCTCTTCTGACCTCTCATCTTTTCTATTCTTTAGGATGGCGGATGCAAGGAACAAGTTCACGCAACCGGATGAAGATACACCCTTTGGACGCCACTTGAAGGAAGTCACTAGATACCAGAACATAGGAGTACCAAGCTTCACCGGAACCTACAATGCCACTTTACCTAAAGAAGAGCACTGGATGATTCAAGTTCAAGTTCCAGGAAGGACGTTCATGTGAGTCACTGAGCCCATAGAGTTTTCTTTTGATGCACCAACTTGGAGTCTAGGAAAGAGCATGGCAGCTCACATCGCCATGGGACGCATTGGAGAAGTCTACTTCAATGATCTCAAGGATACTATATACCAGATTTGTGGGCGCTGAGATAAGCACTGGGAGATGATCAGCACCAGAAAGGATAGATCAATTGCAGCTTTTATCCAGGAATTAAACCAGCACCTTCGACGATAGGAGAACCAGATGTGCGCCGACATGATAGACCTAAAGAAGGCAAGGACAAGAATCAAGGAACTAGAGGAAGAACTCAAGGCTACACGTGAAGATTATGAAGAGGAAATAGAAGTATTAGTGGAGAAGAATGACGATCTGATCAAGAAGATCGGAATATTTATGGGAGGCCCTACACCAGTAGTAGAAGAAGAAGAACCCAAGGGGATTCACCCGGAAGACTACATCATCATCGACGACACCGACTCGGATCCAGATGATAGCGATGATGACTATGTTGATGAAGCTGGAGCAGATATCATGGAGTCTGCAATCGAAGAATATTTCTAGTAGACCACCCCATCAGTAGTATTAGTCCAACATGTAAATATAGTAGTCCGAGCACTGTTGCGATAGTTAGATCGATTGTATGCCCTTGCTTGATTGAATGAAGTGAATTGTTTGTTTTTGCCTCATGTGCATATGGGTAGTGTTTTCTCTCTAGACCCCTCTCTATTCTTAAATCTCATCTTTTCTAAACCCTCAGATGCCTCCGAGACGTGACCCCGGATTTACCTTCCCACCGGAGCTCACCCAGTTGATCTAGCAGCAGAACACATTGATGCAGTTGCTAGTCCAGAATCAGAATTAGGGGAACAACAACAACAACCCACCACCACCACCACCACCTGTTGATCACTTAGCCCGTTTTCTTAGGCTGAATCCGCCGGTGTTTTCCAGTAGCACCGAGCCGATAGTAGCAGATGATTGGCTCCGCAAGACAGCTAGGGAGTTGACCACAGTAGGGTGCACAGATGCGGAGAAGGTGAAGTTTGCCTCACATCAGCTTGAAGGACCCGCAACATCATGGTGGGAGAATTTCACAGCCACTTTACCGGTCGACACTGTCACATGGGACCAGTTTCAGCAGGCTTTTCGAACTGCCCATGTTTCAGCAGGAGCTATGGCCATGAAGAAGCGAGAGTTTCGCAACTTGCGCCAAGGAGGACGGACAGTTGGCCAGTATGTGGAGGACTTTAGTAAATTAGCATGTTATGCCCCAGATGACGTTTCTACAGATGCAGCTAAGCAGGAGAAGTTTCTGGAAGGACTGAATGATGAGTTGAGCATGCAGTTGATGGTAGAAACCTTCAATAACTACCAGGAGTTGGTAGATAGTGCTCTTATGATTGAAGGCAAGCAGCAGCAAATTGAGAACCGCAAGAGGAAGTATGGACAAGGGAAGTACAATTCAGGAGCTCAGCAGAAGCCTCGTTTTACCCCTAGATCGGGAGGACATTTTCAGCATACCCATGGAGGAGGTAGCTCGCACAATCACAATGGCACCAAGAATGGTAATGGCAATGGAGGAAGCAACGGCCAGAACCGTACCAACCCATCAACCCCAGCCAAGAAAGACCTGAGCCAAGTCACTTGCTTTAAGTGTCAGAAGACCGGACATTATGCCAATGAATGTCTTGAAGGCCAAAATGGCAATGGAAGCTTTGGGAAGAAGCCGAACCCTTTCAACAGGGGACAGGTGAACCACGTTAATGTGGAGGAGGTTGAAGAGCAGCCGGATGCCGTAATCGGTAAGTTTTTGGTTAAGTCATTTACTGCACTCGTTCTTTTTGATATTGGTGCATCGCATTCATACATATCAAGGGGATTTGTGGACAAGTATAACCTGCCCACTAAGGTTCTTAGAACACCTATGCTAGTAAGCTCACTAGGAGCGGAGTATATGGCCAGTCAAGGATGTTTCCAAGTGCCATTAAGTATAGGTACGCATGTGTTTCCCTCGGATTTAATCATTTTGGAATCACAAGGATTGGATGTAATTCTGGGTATGGATTAGCTATCGATGTATGGGGGAAACATCGATTGCGCCAGTAAGACAATTTTGCTTACTACCCTAGAAGGGAGAAGGATCAAGTATGTATCCGACATGTGCCAAAAGGGACTCAAGTAAATTGTTTAACAGGAGTTGTGCAGGAGGAAGTACCAGTGGTAAGGGATTGCCCTGAAGTATTTCCAGAAGAGTTGCCAGGCATGCCACCGGATAGAGATATTGAGTTTTTGATTGAGCTATTGCCAGGCACAGGGCCAATATCGAAGAGACCATACAGGATGCCTGCAAAGGATTTGGTGGAGATTAAGAAGCAGATTAAGGAGTTACTGGATAAAGGATATATTCGCCCAAGTTCGTCGCCTTGGGGATCACCAGTACTTCTAGTGGAGAAGAAGGATGGATCGTTAAGGATGGTTGTTGATTATCGTGGGTTGAATGAAGTAACCATCAAGAACAAGTACCCACTACCAATGATCAATGATCTGTTTGATCGATTGCAAGGAGCTAAGGTATTTTCCAAGATCGATCTGCGATCAGGATACCACCAGTTGATGATTCGAGAACAGGATATACCTAAGACAGCTTTTACCACCAGGTATGGGCTGTACGAGTATACCATTATGTCATTTGGTCTGACTAACTCACCTTCCTATTTTATGAACATGATGAACAAAGTGTTTATGGAGTTTTTGGATAAGTTC
Organism: Triticum urartu; assembly: GCF_056163025.1. Lineage (NCBI taxonomy): Eukaryota > Viridiplantae > Streptophyta > Magnoliopsida > Poales > Poaceae > Triticum > Triticum urartu. The sequence goes on along the minus strand of NC_141874.1, from coordinate 361,079,786 downwards.
GTCGTGGTGTTCATTGATGATATCCTGGTTTACTCGAAGAATGAAGAGGAGCATAAGGAACATTTGCGATTGGTACTTGAGAAGCTCAAAGAACATCAGTTGTATGCCAAGTTCAGCAAATGTGAGTTTTGGTTAAAGGAAGTAGGATTCCTCGGACACGTTATATCCGGAGAAGGTATATCAGTAGATCCCACTAAAGTTGATACAGTGACCAAGTGGGAAGCACCAACCACAGTTGGAGAGATCCGGAGTTTTCTTGGACTTGCAGGATACTAGCGGAGATTCATTGAGAATTTCTCCAAGATTGCAAAACCTATGACGGAGTTGTTAAAGAAGGATACCAAGTTCATATGGACTGCGGAGTGTGAGGCTAGTTTCCAGGAGTTGAAGAAACGCTTGGTTACTTCACCAGTATTGATTTTGCCAGACCAGACCAAGGATTATGAGGTGTATTGCGACGCTTCACGTCGAGGACATGGAGCAGTGCTTATGCAGGAAGGGAGAGTTGTTTCATATGCCTCAAGACAGCTTAAGCCCCATGAGTTGAATTATGCTACGCATGATTTGGAGTTAGCAGCCGTAGTGCATGCACTGAAGACTTGGAGACATTTTCTGATTGGAAACCATTGCGAGGTGTACTCGGATCATAAGAGTTTGAAATACATTTTCACGCAGAAGGAGTTAAGCCTCAGACAAAGGAGATGGTTGGAGCTCATCAAGGAGTATGATATGAGATTGCATTACCATCCCAGAAAGGCTAATGTAGTAGCTGACGCATTGAGCCGTAAGAGCCATGTCAATACATTAATGATGGGAGAAATACCAAGGGAGTTAGCCGAAAATCTTCGAGAATTATGTTTGGAAATAGTTCTGAGAGGCTATGTAGCAGCATTGGAGATTCAGTCAACTTTGATGGATAGAATCAGAGAAGCTCAGAAGACTGACAAGGAGATTGCCTCTATAAAGGAGAAAATAAGCGAAGGAAACGCTAAAGGATTTCGTGAGGATGAGCACGACACCCCATGGTTTGAAGACCGTGTTTATGTGCCCAATAACCCGGAGATCTGGAAGTTGATTCTGCAAGAGGCACATGATTCACCATATTCGATTCACCCAGGAAATACCAAGATGTATTTGGATTTGAAGGATGTTTTCTGGTGGACCGGAATGAAGAAAGATATTGCGGAGTATGTAGCAGTTTGTGATGTATGTCAGAGAGTAAAGGCAGAGCATCAGAAGCCAGCAGGATTGCTACAACCATTGCCGATACCCAAATGGAAGTGGGATAAGTTAGGCATGGATTTTATCACGGGATTACCCAGGACTCGTTCAGGCTATGACTCGATTTGGGTTGTAGTTGATGGGTTGACGAAAGTAGCTCATTTCATCCCGGTAAAGACCACTTATACCAGTGCTAAGTTGGCAAAGATATACATGACCAGGATTGTATGCTTACATGGAGTTCCAAGGAGCATTGTATCAGATAGAGGAACCCAGTTTACCTCAAAGTTCTGGAATCAGTTGCACGAAACTTTGGGTACCAGGCTAGAGTTCAACACAACTTTTCTTCCACAAACCGATGGACAGACCGAGAGAGTCAATCAGATTTTGCAGGACATGCTGAGAGCTTGTGCGCTAGATTATGGATCTAGTTGGGACGACAATTTGCCATATGCAGAATTCTCTTACAACAACTGTTATCAATCCAGTTTAAAGATGGCCCCTTTCGAAGCCTTGTACGGAAGAAGGTGCCGAACACCATTGTCATGGGATGAAGTTGGAGACCGCCAGTTCTTTGGACCTGATTTGATTAAGGAGTCTAAACAGAAGGTTAAATTAATTCGCGATAGGCTCAAGGTAGCTCAATCCAGGCAAAAGAGTTATGCAGATTCTAAGCGCAAGGAGATAGTTTACGAAGTCGGAGACCGAGTTTATCTTCGAGTATCCCCACTTCGGGGAACAAAGCGCTTTGGTGTTAATGGAAAGTTAGCGCCACGATTTGTAGGACCATACCGAGTATTGGAATGTATGGGAGAAGTGGCCTACAAGTTGGAATTACCCGAAGGATTGTCAGGAGTTCATGATGTGTTCCACGTTTCTCAGTTGAAGAAGTGTCACGCGGAGATGGCTGCCATACCCTTGAGAGACACAGTGCCATTGGAAGCAATTCGGTTGGACAGTGATTTGACCTATGAGGAGAAACCTATTAAGATTCTCGAGTTTGCCAGCCGAGTCACCCGCAGCAAGGTTATCAAGTTTTGTAAGGTTCAGTGGAGCCACCACACGGAGGATGAAGCCACCTAGGAGCGAGAGGAAGATTTGCTCAAGGACCACCCTCACCTATTTTCTAGCCAACCCGAATCTCGAGGGCGAGATTCATCTTAAGGGGGGTAGATTTGTAACATCCCAAATTTTCAATTTGGAATGTTATACATTAGATCTTCAATGCATATCATATTTTATTTATTTTGGTTTGATCCTAGAAATTTCTACGCAACTCAAGGACCCACGGAGAGAGTTGGGGAATTCATTATTTTCATATTTGAGTTTTCTCAAATTTTGAAAGATAGAATCATTCGATTTTAATTATTTTATCGTCAATTATTTCTATTACAAAAATATGAGAGAGGGAATAAAATGACTTTCCCAAAATAAAGAAATATTGAGGATTTAATAATAAAATCAAACAAGATTTTATTTCTGAGTTTTTCGGTATTTTATTTGAATTTAGGAAAAATGTGCGTTTCTCGAAATTGCATTTAGGCCCCAAATAAATGTTCATCTTGTGCGGCTTCATTTTAGAAGCCCGGGAAAATTTATTTCGGGATTTTTGGAGTCCGTTTAGTATTTCTTTTATTTGTTTTTCTGCGCGGAATAATTAAAAAAAACGCGAACCGACTTCGGGCCGTACCCGAGCGGGACACCGCCCGGGGGCAGCCTTTAAATAGCGCCGCCCCGAGCCGCCCCAGCCCACCGCGCCCGAAACCGCCGCAGCCGCCAGACCCGCCGCTCGAGGTCAACCTCGTTTTCGCTACCATTTTTTATATTTTTTTTAAAAGTCGCGGTTAAAAAAAGTCGCGGTTTTTTTAGTTTCGGTTTTTTTAATAGATTGGTTTTTCCGATTTATTTAATTAGCGAGCGTTCGACCGTTCGTTCATTCTAGCGAACGTTCGTCGTTTTTCTTTTTCTCGGATTAAATCCGCGATTTTTTCTGATCGCGATTCCTGATCCGATTTTCGTTTTAGTATAACTTTTCGCTCGGTTATCGGAATCAGGCGATTCAAGCGCCTGGAGTTTCGTCTCGAAACCCTCTAACCGTTTAACCAACTTAAACAAGTTTTTGCCACTGTAAAAATTGCCCTAGATCTAGAATAGTAAATGAAGTCTGTTTCTTTTGCCGTTTGACTTTCGTTGCTTCGTTTGATTTGATTCTTTTTGCCAACCGGAGTTCTTAAGTTGAACTTTCTGGTTAGATCTCTTATTCGAGCTTTACCTGTGCATTAGATGAATAATTTTTGTATGCTTGTTTGTTTTTCTGTGATAGAATACCCGGAGTGCGCCGCCTGTTACTTTGAATTGCTAGGTTTCGTGGATCATCAGCAAGGCAAGTAACACTTTGATCATACCTCCTACTACCCAGTTTTATTGCATTAGATCAATCCTCAAACATTGCATGATTAGGATCTAATTAAATTCTGGGATGGGAAGTAGTTGAGGTAGTACCTATTACCTGTTATATTATCAAACCTTTGGGAGTTACTTCTACGTTTACTTACTATTGCCATGCTATGCTAGTAGAAGTGGAATTGGGTGTGATATCCATGACAGATGTGAGTTTGTTAATTAATGGTTTATCTAAGGTGGCAACTTAAACACACATCTGGGTGGATTGAGGTACCTGGGTATTCCAGGATTGCCTGTTTTTCTTTATGGACCGCCACCCAGGCTCAAAGTTATCATGAGATTTTTCATACTAGAAACTTCCGTGTGCAGCCACAAGCTATTATGGGCTCTAGCATGGTTGATTAAGTCTTGCGAACTCTTACAGGGTAGACTAGCAGATGTAGGGGAAGGTTGGTGTAACGGTCTATCCATCGTAAGGTGCTAGCGCTTCTGAAAGACTATGTCTCGGTCATCCGTTTCTCAAACACCATGTAGTGCGAGAAATCCAATGGAGGCGATCGAGTCTTGTGGGGAAAAGTGCACAAACCTCTACAGAGTGTATAAACTAATCATGGTTAGCCGTGTCCCCGGTTATGGACATCTTGAGTATCTAGTACTTGGATTATCATGTGAATCTCAACATGTTAATCTGAAATTAATTTTGTTTGGTTTTTTAATGATGATGCTTAATTGGGATTGAGAATGCTATCAACCATTCTCAATGTTTAACAACTACCATGATAGTTAAATAAAAGTTTATTCCTTTGTAGTAGGGAAAAATTGGCTTTACGCAAAACTGTAACCATAGAGCTTTCCACCAGCCAAATATGCATATAGTATAGTTGTTGCATTCTGTTATTCTGTATGTGTTACCTTGCCAGCATATTCCCTGTGCTGACCCGTTTTCGGGCTGCAACGTTAATGTTGCAGACTTTTCAGACAATGATTAAGGAGTTTTTAGGTCGTGGTTCTATAGTCAGTGATGCCGTTGGAGTTGATGCACTCACTTATCTTCCAAGCCTTCCGCTATTATCGTTATTAGATGGCCTTAAGCCATATTTATTGTAGTAAGTTCTCTTTTGAGACACTCGATGTAATAAGTGTGTGATTGCTACTCTGTTATAAATCCTTCAAGTACTGTGTGGTGTCAGCATTACTGATCCAGGGATGACACCTGTGCACAGAGATCAGACCATTTGAGGTCTGGTCGCTACACCCTGCCGCTGATATCCTGCGGCTCGTTATGAAAAATTTGCCATCCTTCATCGCCATGGAGCCCCTTTTTTCTTTTCGGAAGGACACATTCTGCGACGCTGGCCTGGGATCCTCTGCTGCCAAGTCAGACCTCATCGACGGCGACCACGAGGAGGGAGCCAATCTGTGACAAGTGAGGAAACCCATGATTTGTTTTCTCGAACCCCTTTTGTAGTGAGAACATGTCCAGTGTTTATTGCTATATTAGGTTGTTTGCATTACGCCTTATTTATTTCTATGGTTTACGGTTGTTCGGTTGTTTGTAGTTAGCATATGTCCAGTTTCAATTGCCATCTTTGGTTGTTCGTAGTACGCCTTGTTTATTTCAGCTATTAACAGTGTGATGTTCTATATGTGCTAGTATGAACTGTGCAGTTCAATTTCATTAATAACAAATTTAACAGTAGGTCTATGAATGATTATATTTGGTTGCTGTTAAGCATGTTGTACTCCCTCCGAATCTTTTTAGTTCGCATATAAGATCTCTCTAAAGTGAGGCCTCTTAAAGTTTGACCAACTTTATAGGAAAAAAATACCAACATTCACAATATGAAGTAAATATTAGTACATGTGTCATGACTTCAATTTTCATACTGTATAACATTAGCATGCTAGATGTTGATATTTTTTCATAAAAATATGGTCGAACTTTATGAAGTTGACTCCAGAAAATTCTTATATGCAGAGTAAAAAGGACCGGAGGGAGTATTGAACATGCCTTTCCATTTGATTTAACAATGGCACTATTTGGATACTCTAACTTAGCTAGAGGTTGGAGTTAGTTTCTTGCTCATGACAGTTAAAAGGGAGAGGGAGATTGGTCGAAGAGTTGATTGTATTGCTTGAGCCTCGTGGGCATATATATAGGAGTACATGGTCATCTTGGAGTACAAGTCAAGGTAGAATAAATCCTACGCTATCCTACGTTTCCTAAATAACAATGATACTCAACAATTACTAACCCTGAACTAACTCTAGGCAAAGAGGTGTTTGGACGTCAGTGTTAGATTGAAAATAAATACACTAGGAGAACAAGCCCCAATCAGCACCTCTTGGGTGGGATAGTTGTTTTGGGTGGGTTTGACGCAACTAGCTCAAACTAGCTGTCATCTTTGGATACTTTAGAGATATTTGATCCCAAACTAAGTCAAACTAAATCTAACCCATGGATCCAAACAGGGCCAATAACTAGTGTACTTAGACCTGCACAATACAAGTTTGAATGACTACGTTTGCTTGTTTTTAATTATTGGGCCTATTGTTAATAACACACCTTTCTACTTCTTGTTTTTAAATATTAGGTTTTTAACAATTTGGTCTTGCATATGTAGGTCCTACCGTCAGAGTTTTTGACCCAGTGTTTGACCCTTTTTGCATATGTGGAAATGAGTTGTCCATTAATATCAGTCAAGTCAAGACACTCGAAAAGATTGTTACGATAAAGAAATTAGCGACAAAAAACAAAAACATCTTTTTCTGCACAATGAAGAATGCATCAGTTCACTACGGGATGGTACTAACTGATATACCTTGTCTTTTTAAGTCCTTTGCGCCATTTCAAATCCAGAGAAGATATTTATGTATATCCTTGTTTTCAGGACTTTCCAAATAAGGTCACTCATGACTACCTATCAAACCACCTGTATGGTCAGGAGGCGAGGAAGGTTTTCATACAACACCCACGGTTCAATATTGAAGTGTTCCTGAAGAGGACGAAGGATGGACGGTTAATCATCCACAGGCATTGGCCTAAAGTTGCAAATACCTTCAACATCAATGAAAAGCTTAATATTCGCCTTCCGCTTCAGCAGTTTTCCAGATGAGATTCATCTGACTATGTTCCGTCTATGATGCTAATTTCAAAATGTCGTAGACGTTGCATCTGAAACTGGTTGCTGGTGTAGCTATGTAATGGGGTAGCTGAGTGCTGAAGCTATATGATGTTGTACTCTGATGTATTTTAGTTATGAAATCCTGCTTCCTTAATATGGAAATGAAATATATTGTGTGCTTAATATGAAATGTCAATTGGATTAATAAATGGATCATTAATAATAGGACAATTAGCCTACTAATTGGGTTTTTATATTGCAAATGGTTATTGAGAACACACCATGGGTGATGACCTCAGACAACGCACACATTTTCTAGGAATAAACCATGTTGGATCATTGAACAATCACACATGACATCCTCTAGAAAACTGTTTGCGTTAGGCCACCTTGCGCAAACAATTACCACATAAAAAGTGTGTGTGATGGACAACCTTTTCCATACAGTTTTTTCCATGCACTGTGTGCGATGTACATACTAATGGAAACATATTCCTTGGATTGACTATGTGGAATGTACATACAAATGGAAACGTTTAGCAGGGACTGACTATGTGGGATGTACTTACGACCGGAAACAATTTCCCCTGTATAATTGTAGTTTTTAGCACTACTGTACAAATAACCGTATTTGATCGCTCGCCGGCCACACACGATCTCATTTTGCCGAGCGTGTGTGCCAGGAGGGCGTATCCCCCATGGTTTCTGGGTTGTCGGGGAAGGACCCCCATATCACAGTCACTCACAAGGTGGTGATTCCAAATGCCGTCACGGAAAGGGGTTAAAAACTATTTGTATAGCACCTCGTTGTACCAGTGCTAGTAAGGATGAAATAATTGGTCTTGCCTCTGTTGTTGTACCTCCTATTGATCCACTAGAACAATAATTGCTAGACCATGAGAATAATATGCATTTGCATGAAAGAAATGAAATAGATAAGATTTTCTTTAAACAACGTCCTCTGCTTAAACAAAATTTGCCTATTCAAACTCTAGGAGGTCCTGCTCCACCTAAAGGTGATCCTGTGTTTGAATTAAAACAATTGCGAGACACTTTGTAGTATGCTTATCTTGATGGGAATAATATATATCTTGTTATTATTAGTGCTAACCTTTTAGAACATGAAGAAGAAAGATTATTAAAGATTCTGAAGAAGCACCGAGCTGCTATTGGGTATACTGTTGTTGATTTAAAGAGCATTAGTCCCACTCTATGTCAGCACAAAATTAATATGGAACCTGATACACTTCATTAAGACTTGTTCCCTAAGCGCTTTGATAAGTTTGCTTTTGTTCCTTCTCGGGGTGCCTCTGGTGGCATTCTCACTGCTTGGAATAGTTCTATTTTTCTGGGGATGTTATTCTTTCTGAAGATTTTGCTCTTGCTGTACATTTCACCAACACCCTCTTGGCCCAGTCTTGGACTGTATATAATATATATGGCCCCTGTACTAGACCGGAACGTGACAGATACACTTCCTGGTTACATGATCTTGACCTCCAAGATACTGATGATTGCCTCCTCCTCGGAGACTTTAATTATATCTCCAGAAAATCACAACAAGCCTAGGGGAGATCCCAATGACATGGCCACCTTCAATGATATCATCAGAAAAAACAATCTTGTTGAATTACCACTCAAAGGGAGAGCCTATACTTGGTGTAATGTGAAGCAAGACCCCCTCCTCGAGCAGCTAGACTGGTTATTCACCTCGCTCAACTAGACTCACACGTATCCCAATACCCTGGTCAAACCAATTTGCAAGCCAGTCTCCAATCATACCCCGTGTGTGGTTAGCATTGAGACAAAAATACCTCGGGCCAAACTTTTTCTCTTTGAATCCTACTGGCTTCTCCATCCAGGCTTCATGGAACTGGTCAGATCCGTCTGGAATAAACCAGTCCATGCAACCAACGCTGCCACCATCCTCTACAAAAAATTCAAGGCCCTTCGTCAGGCCCTTAAGATTTGGAGAAAAACCATCTCGCGACTCACCATTGCCATTGAAAACTCCAAGCAAGCCCTACTAAATATTGATGAACTTGAAAACATTAGGCCCTTGACAATCGCTGAATGCAACTTCAGAACTATATTAAAGAAACATCTCTTGCGGTTGCTAGACTATCAAAAGAAATACCAGAAAAAGGTGCACTATTCACTGGGTCAAGTTTGGAGATGAGAACATCAAAATATTTTCAAGCCATGGTTACGGAGAGATATGGCAAAAACAATATCACCAACTTATGGACCACTGATGGGCTTTTTGTCGATGACCACACGGGTAAAGAGGCCCTCCTTTTCCAGGCATATACTGAGTGACTGGGTACTTCCACACCCACCAACATGAGATTTGACCTACCCATCTTGATCCGCCCTACAGAGAACATGGATCATCTCACCTCTCCATTTACCACCGAGGAAATTGACAAGTTTATTTTTTAGATGCCTACCGACCGAGCCCCGGGTCCTGATGGGTTTAGTGCACTCTTCCTCAAAGCCTGTTGGCCCATCATCAAAAAGGACTTCTATTCTCTATGTGAGAAATTCCATGCGGACACTCTACATTACAAAGCATCAACGATGGTCTCATCACCCTCATTCCAAAAAATATATCTCCTACAACTGTCAATGATTACCGCCCGATCACGTTGCTTAATTGCTGCCTCAAACTCATCACCAAGCTCCTTGCAAATAGGTTGCAATGTGTCATCCTAAAGATTGTACACCGAAAGCAGTATGGATTCATTAAAGATAGATCAATCGAAGATTGCCTGGCCTGGTCATTTCAATACATTAACCAATGCCAAGCCTCTAAAAGACAAATTCTCCTCTTCAAATTGGACTTTGCAAAAGAATTTGATACTATTGAACATGAGCCAATGATTAACATTATGAAGCACATGGGCTTTAGTGACAAATGGCTCTCTTGGATCAGATGTATTTTCTCCTTGGGGCGATCTTCAATTCTATTAAATGGAGTGCCGGGCCGACAATTCCATTGCTGTCGAGGAGTTCGACAAGGGGATCCGCTCTCCCCACTGATCTTTGTGCTTGCGGCTGAGCTACTGTAGTCTGTAATAAATGAGGCCTATCGAAGTGGCTTGATCCAGTTGCCTTTCCCTATCTCTTGTGATATGGACTATCCCATACGCGGATGACACACTCCTCCTCATGCCTACATGTACGCACCAAGCTGCGGTCATCAAAGGAGTTCTAGTGGACTATGCTGATTCAATTGTCCTTAAGATAAACTTCCAGAAGTCCACACTTATTCCCATCAACTTGGATGACGATCTAACGACGAGTATGGCTGCCATTTTTGGATGTTCGGTGGGTACGCTTCCCTTCACCTACCCCGGCCTCCCTCTCGGCACCTCTCGCCCTACGATTCAAGATCTCATGCCCCTGGTTAGCTCTTTGGAACACAACCTATCCTCCACACTCTCCATGATGTCCTACCTAGGAAAGTTGACTTTGCTGAACTCAACAATTACCTCACTGCTGATCTACGTAATGTGCACTCTGAAATTTCCACCCAAACTCATTGAGAGGCTTGACAAAATCAGGCGGCGTTGCCTTTGGATTAAGAAAATGGATCAAGGTGAAAAGAGTAATTCGCTGGCTGCCTGGGACATGGTTTGTAGACCCAAAAGCAAAGGTGGGCTTGGGGTTCTAAATCTGCGTCTTCAAAACGAAGCCCTACTCTTGAAATTTCTTCATAAATTCTATAATAAGATGGACGTGCTGTAGGTAACCCTCACTTGGGATGCTTATTACACTAACAAAATCCCACATGCTACTGATCCAGTCGGCTCTTTTTGGTGGAGAGATATCCTCAAACTCACGCCCACGTATAGAGGCATCTCAAGGGTCAATATATTCTGCGGCACCACTGCGCTATTCTGGAAAGATCTTTGGTCGAATTAGACCCTCATGGACTCCCACCCTCGTGCATTTTCCTTCACCACCCTTGACGACGTCTCTGTCAAGGATTTCTTGTGCATCACGTCGATTGGGCAGGCTTTCCACCTCCCCTTGACACCCCAGGCGCATGCAGAGGTTTGTGATCTCCTGGTTGCCACCACGCACTTCCAACCCACGACGGTAACTTCGGATGTTTGGCACTATGTCTGGGGAAAATCTTCGTTCAAATCCACAGACTATTATAAGTTCCTCTTTCGAGATGTCCATCCGCATCTTGTCATCACATGGCTTTGGAAAAATAAATGCACTATGAAAATCAAAGACTTTGGTTGGTTCCTTTTTAATGACAGACTCAATACCCGCAACATGTTAAGACGGAGGCACTACAACATCGGAGATGATCACGATTGCCTCTTGTGTGGACTCAACATTGAAGAAATGTTTGACCACATGATTTTCATGTGCACTTTCAGTGCAAAATGTTGGGCGCGCCTTGATCTTGACTGGGAGCCTTTCTCGAACCGCTTCCAAGCTATCCAGGAGAAGAAAGACAATCACCCCACGTTCATACTGATGGAAAAAATCCTTGTTGCTGCATGGAGCCTTTGGAAGGAGAGGAACAACAAACACTTTAGAGCTGTAGACCCATCTATACAATCATGGCTTGGTAGATTTACTAAGGACTTTGAACTCCTTCAGCACAGAGTTAAGGAGGCACATAGACCTCTTGCGATGGACTCTATAAATTCTCTTACCTACCTTTCCTTTATGAGTTTTACCCCTCACCCCACCCCTGCTGCTCCAAAGGGGCAGCCCCCTCCTTGTAATATGTAACCTGTATAGCATAGTCTGTTTTTTAATATATTTACATGATAGGAGCCTTTCCTGATATTCATAGTCAAAAAAATATGGAACCTGATGCTAAACCCGTTGTTGATGAACAACGACGTTTAAATCCTAAACTGAAAGAAGTGGTAAGAACTGAAATACTGAAGCTTCTGGAAGCAGGTATAATCTATCCTATAGCTGATAGTAGATGTGTAAGTCTTGTTCATTGTGTCCCTACTAAGGGAGGTATTATTGTTGTTCCTAATGATAAAAATGAACTTATTCCACAAAGAATTGTCACTGGCTATAGAATCACTAGTAGAAAAAGGGGCTTTTGTTCGGGCCTGGCCAGCCCATTAGTCCCGGTTCTACCATGAACCGGGACCAATGGATGCATTCGTCCCGGTTCGTGAGCCCAGGGGGCCGGCCGGGGCCTCGTGGGCATTGGTCCCGGTTCGTCTGGGCCCATTTGTCCCGGTTCTTGGCACGAACCGGGACCAATGGGCCTCGCTCCTGGCCCACAAACATAGGTCCCAGTTCTTGGCTCAAACCGGGACAGAAGACTAGGCTTTAATCCCGGTTCGAGCCACAAACTGGGACAAATGAGTTGCCTATATATACCCCATCACCGGCGAGCAAAGCACTCCAAAGTGCTCTGTTTTTTGCTGGCCGGCGAGGGGGGAGGCATTGGGTGCTCTAGCTCACCTCCTATGCACATGAGGTACTCGATAAAATGCCCGAGCCACGCTAGTTAAGCTTTCTCCTCTCGAAGCTCGACCTCAGAGCTCCATTTTTTCTGAGATTTGTCTAGATTTAGCGGTCTGTCATGCCCCGTCCTCGTCTTCACCGCCGTCGATCGCCTGCGCCGATCTCGTTGCCAGCACCACCGTGGTGAGCCTCTTGTTCTTATCTTCTTTCCGAAAGAAAAAAATCTTACTTTAGATAGATACTTGTCTAATTTTCTTACTTTTGACACACATAATTATATATAATGCACACAAATGAACCGGCAATGGATGTATGGTGACAGACACACCTCCGAGTACATTAAGGGAGTGCGTAAATTTCTTGAAGTGGCTGAGGCAAACAAGCAGAATGGTTTTATGTGTTGTGCATGCCCTGATTGTGGGAATATGAGGTCTTACTCTGACAAGAAAATCCTTTACACCCACCTGCTTTATAAGGGTTTCATGCCACACTATAATGTTTGGACAAAGCATGGAGAAATAGGGGTTATGATGGAAGACAGTGAAGAAGAAGAGGACGATGATAACTATGTGCCCCCGGAATACAGTGATGCTGCAACGGGGGAAGCTGAAGATCAATAGGAAGCTGAAGATCAAGATAAACCAGACAATGTGCCCGATGATGATCTCCGTCGGGTCATTGTTGATGCAAGGGAAAAGTGCAAAAGTGAAAAGGAGAAGCTGAAGTTCGATCGCATGTTAGAGGATCACAAAAAAGGGTTGTACCCCAATTGTGAAGATGGCAACACAAAGCTCGGTACCATACTGGAATTGCTGCAGTGGAAGGCAGAGAATGCTGTGCGTGACAAAGGATTTGAGAAGCTACTGAAATTATTGAAGAAGAATCTTCCAAAGGATAACGAATTGCCCGACAGTACGTATGCAACAAAGAAGGTCGTATGCCCTCTAGGGTTGGAGGTGGAGAAGATACATGCATGCCCTAATGACTGCATCCTCTACCGCGGTGCGTACAAGGATTTGAACGCATGCCCAGTATGCGGTGCATTGCGGTATAAGATCAGACGAGATGACCCTGGTGATGTTGAGGGCGAGCCCCGCAGGAAGAGCGTTCCTGCGAAGGTGATGTGGTATGCTCCTATAATACCATGGTTGAAATGACTATTGAGAAACAAAGAGCATGCCAAGTTGATGCGATGGCACAGTGAGGACCGTAAGAAAGACGGGAAGTTGAGAGCACCCGCTGACGGGTCGCAGTGGAGAAAAATCGAGAGAAAGTACTGGGCTCAGTTTGCAGGTGACCCAAGGAACGTATGGTTTGGTTTAAGCATGGATGGCATTAATCCTTTCGGGAAGCAGAGCAGCAATCACAGCACCTGGCCCGTGACTCTATGTATGTATAACCTTCCCCCTTGGATGTGCATGAAGCGGAAGTTCATTATGATGCCAATTCTCATCCAATGCCCTAAGCAAGCCAGCAACGACATTGATGTGTACCTAAGGCCATTAGTTGAAGAACTTTTACAGCTGTGGAATGGAAATGGTGTACGTGTGTGGGATGAGCACAAAAAGGTGGAATTTAACCTGCATGTGTTGCTGTTCGTAACCATCAACAATTTGCCCGCTCTTAGTAACCTTTCAGGACAGACAAACAAGGGATACCATGCATGCACGCACTGTTTAGCTGACACCGAAAGTATATACCTGGACAGATGCAGGAAGTATGTGTACCTAGGCCATCATCGATTTCTCCCGACCAACCATGAATGTCGAAAGAAAGGCAAGCATTTCAAAGGCGAGGCATATCACTGGAAGAAGCCCACCATGCGTACCGGTGATCATGTACTTGATATGGTCTCTGATTTACACGTAATATTTGGAAAGGGTCCCGGCAGACTAGCTGTTTCGAATGACGCTGAGGGACGCGGACCCATGTGGAAGTAGAAATCTATATTTTGGGACCTAACCTACTGGAAAGAGCTAGAGGTACACTCTTCAATAGACATGATGCACATGATAAATAACCTTTGCGTGAACCTGTTAGGCTTGTTGTGCGTGTATGGAAAGACAAAAGATACACCTGAGGCATGGGAGGACCTGCAACGTTTGCACGAAAAAGATGGCATGCCTCCAAAGCAGTATGAAGGTCCTGCCAGCTACGCTCTTACCAAAGAAGAGAAGGAAATCTTTTTTGAATGCCTGCCCAGTATGAAGATCCCGACTGGCTTCTCGTCGAATATAAAGGGAATAATAAATATTCCAGAGAAAAAGTACTAGAACCTAAAGTCTCATGGCTGCCACGTGATTATGACGCACTGCTTCCGGTTGCATTGAGGGGGTTTCTACCGGAAAACGTCCGATTAGCCATTGTGAAGCTATGTGCATTCCTCAATGCAATCTCTCAGAAGGTGATCGATCCAGATATCATACCAAGGCTAAGGAGTGATGTGGCGCAATGTCTTGTCAGTTTCGAGCTGGTGTTCCCACCATCCTTCTTCAATATCATCACGCACGTCCTAGTTCATCTAGTTGACGAGATTGTCATTCTGGGGCCCGTATTTCTACACAATATGTTCCCCTTTGAGAGGTTCATGGGAGTCCTAAAGAAATATGTCCGTAACCGTGCTAGGCCAGAAGGAAGCATCTCCATGGGCCATTAAACAGAGGATGTCATTGGGTTTTGTGTTGACTTCATTCCTGGCCTTAAGAAGATAGGTGAGGGAGTCCTGGATTAGGGGGTGTTCGGATAGCCGGACTATACCTTCAACCGGACTCCAGGACTATGAAGATACAAGATTGAAGACTTCGTCCCGTGTCCGGAAGGGACTTTCCTTGGCGTGGAAGGCAAGCTTGGCGATGCGGATATTCAAGATCTCCTACCATTGTAACCGACTCTATGTAACCCTAACCCTATCCGGTGTCTATATAAACCGGAGGGTTGTAGTCCGTAGGTAATCAACTCCATATACAAGAATCATACCATAGGCTAGCTTCTAGGGTTTAGCCTCCTTGATCTCGTGGTAGATCTACTCTTGTACTACCCATATCATCAATATTAATCAAGCAGGATGTAGGGTTTTACCTCCACCGAGAGGGCCCGAACCTGGGTAAAACATCGTGTTCCCTGCCTCCTGTTACCATCCGGCCTAGACGCACAGTTCGGGACCACCTACCCGAGATCCGCCGGTTTTGACACCGACATTGGTGCTTTCATTGAGAGTTCCTCTGTGCCGTCACAATCAGGAAGGATGCCTCCTCCCGTCTTTAAAGACAGCGCCGTTGCTAAGGGAGCCTTGGCTGTCAGCCAAACCCTCCGGCTAGGTGGTTTCCTCATGACCGCCTGTTCGGCTGTTGCGCCGACGGTGACCTCTCGGGTCATCAAAAGCAACCTACACGTCAGCTCGGAGCTCGTCGAGCAGCTAGATCCAATGGAGCTCTCTTCCGTAACCGAGCTGTTGGATCGCATCGCCGCCCTGGGGGTCGCTACGGATTACGACCAGGTTGGGCTTAAACCCGATCTAAGAGAAATTAACTCTCCCCAAGTCACCCACCACGTTGGTGTGGTAGAGACGCAGTGCGGCGACCCTTCATTTATTTTAAGGACTAGCTACGTCCGAATTCCCGACCCCTCCAAGCCGGATACCTGCGGAGGGGGAGATGTAACTCAAGACCTGAGCTTAGGATCAGGCAACGGGCCAGATTCACTGGACAACATCCAAGAATCCGAACTTCAGAGTTCGGAAACTCTTCGGCCTCCGAATCTTTGATTGGGTGAGGTTTCAGATTCAACGACACCCGCCCACCCGATCATAAGCGATCTCTCCCAAATCAGGCAGAGGCCCGAGGAAACAGTACATCATTACTGGGCCAGATTCCTCCTGATTATGAACAGGATAAAGGATTGCCGCGAGGAAGATGCAATCTCAATTTTCTGCAGTAATTGCACGGACAAGGGAATCCTTAACGCCGTAAGTCGTCGTGATATCACACGCTTCGCTGACTTGGCGTCTATAGTACAAAAATACTATGCGATGGAAAGCGCCTGGAAAACCGAAATAAATTTTTGGGATAATCCGGCCTTGAATAGTAATCCCGTCCGAACTAAGAGGGTGCATCATTACAGGACACCCGGGATAAACACCAAAAAGCCAAAACCCTCTACAGGGCATGGAACCGTACTGGAAAGATGGCTTGATGGACCCTGTAGAATTCACAGTACAGAGGACGCCACACCAACTCACAACCTTAGAGCATGTTGGATACTCTGGCAGGTGGCCAAAATCGGCGAGGACCTCTTAATTCTGGAGGCCGCAGAAAGCCAGCCCAAGGACACCAGTACCGTTCTCACAGTCTTCGAGACTTCCGCATCAAACAACGTGCGAAAAAGAACACTCCGCAGCCTCGCCAAAGTCTATCAAGTTGCAACAATAAATTCATGGAGCGACACTGCCATTACCTTCAACGCAAGTGATGAACCTAGATTCCGAATAGCCCGAGCACCAGCCGCATTGGTCCTCAGTCCCATAGTGGACGGCTTTCGCCTCACCAAGGTGCTCATGGATGGAGGCAGCGGACTGAACCACATTTATGAGGAAACCCTTCAAAAAATGGAAATAGACTGGAACCGCGTCGAGCGAAGAAGCACAACCTTTAGAGGAATAATCCCCAGTCGGGAAGCGCGCTGCACAGGAAAAATCACACTAGATGTGGTGTTCGGCACGCCGGATAATTACAGGTCCGAAGAAGTCACGTTTCAGGTGGCCCCGTTTAAGAGAGGATATCACGCTTTACTAGGGCTGGAAGCATTCACGATCTTCCAAGAAATACCCCATTACGGGTACATGAAGCTTAAGATGCCCGGGCCGAATGGAATTATCACTCTAGCTAGTGATCCGGACATAGCACTCTGCGCCGAAAACAAGACGGCCGCATTAGCCCTTGAGGCGCTATCTGAAGCCTTAGCGGCCGAGGAACTGACTGCTCTGCGCTCCACGGTTAACAGGGATGATGTGATACTCGATAAGAGATCCAAATCCACATCCTTCAAGCCAGCTGACGAAATAGTCAAATTCTAGGTCCATCCAACGGACCCCAATAAAACAGCTTCCATCGGGGCATGACTGAACCCTGATGCAGACGCCGCACTGCGAGAGTTCCTACGAGAGAACTGGGACATCTTCGCCTGGCACCCTTCAGACATGCCAGGGATCCCACACAGGCTGGCCGAACACAGCTTAAATATCCTAAAAGGATTTAAACCTGTCAAACAAGCCCTTCGGCGTTTTTCCGAACCCAAGAGACAGGCTATGGGAGAGGAGCTAGCCAAGATATTAGAGGCCGGATTCATCAGAGACATAAAACATCCAGACTGGCTAGCAAACCTGGTGATGGTACCAAAGAAGGACAAATCCTGGCGCCTGTGTGTCGATTTTAAAGACCTCAACAAGGCTTGCCCAAAGGATCCCTTCCCCCTCCCCCGTATCGATCAAATTATCGATGCCACCGCAGAACACGATTTGTTTTGTTTCCTCGACGCATACTCCGGTTACCATCAAATCAAGATGGCAGAATCAGACCAAGCTGCAACAGCATTCATCACACCATACGACCCATTCTGCTTCAACACAATGCCCTTCGGGCTGAAAAACGCCGGCGTAACATATCAGCGCATGATCCAGACATGTCTGGCAAACCAGATCGGCAAAACAGTGGAGGCGTATGTGGACGATGTGGTCATCAAATCAAGACATGTTGAATCCCTAGTAAACGACTTGAGGCTTACATTCGATAACCTCCGAAAATATGACATCAAGCTCAACCCAGAAAAATGCGTCTTCGGCATTCCAGCCGGAAAGCTCTTGGGCTTCATTGTATCCGGTAGAGGAATTGAAGCAAACCCAGCCAAGATCCGAGCTTTGTCACAATTGGATGTCCCAAAGGACCTTAAGCAAATACAAAAATTAACCGGGTGCGTGGTGGCTTTAAGCCGCTTCATCTCCCGCTTGGGAGAAAAGGCACTACCCCTTTATCGCCTCCTTCGACACACCGAACACTTCGAGTGGATGGATTCCGCCACGGCCGGACTTGATGAAATAAAAGCCATATTGGCAACAAACCCAATCCTGGCCGTGCCAATCACCGGTGAACCAATGTTATTGTACATTGCACCAACAAACCAAGTTGTCAGCGCAGTGCTCGTTGTCGAGCGGGAAACGGACGGACACAAATTCCCCCTTCAAAGGCCGGTCTACTACGTGTCCACTGTCCTCACTCCATGCAAATCACGGTACCCGCATTATCAAAATATTGCATACACGGCATTCATGGCATCCCGTAAGCTACGGCACTACTTTCAAGAGTGTTCCATAACAGTAGCCTCGGAAGTGCCACTAAACGATATTATCAACAACCGCGATGCAACGGGCCGGATTGTAAAATGGGCCATCGAGCTTCTCCCGTTCGATATAACCTATAAGCCACGGCGAGCTATTAAATCGCAAGTTTTGCCCGACTTCGTCACAGAATGGACGGAGGCCGAGCTCCCTAAAGAGTATGGCACATATTCAAACTGGATTATGCATTTCGACGGCTCCAAAATGTTGGCCGGACTGGGGGCTGGTGTCGTCCTGACGTCCCCCACAGGAGACACAGTCCAATATGTGCTCCATATCATGTACACGGATTCCAACAATGCAGCCGAATATGAGGCCCTCCTACATGGCCTCCGGATAGCAGTATCCATGGGTATCCAGCGCCTAGAGGTACGCGTGGATTCAAACCTCATGATATCCCAAATAAATGGAGACTTCGACGCCAAGGACCCAAAAATGGCAGCTTACCGCGATGCCGTCCTAAAAATGTCAGCTCGGTTCGAAGGGCTGGAGTTTCACAATATAGCCCGAGAAAACAATCAAGCGGCGGACGTCCTAGCACGCATCGGAGCAAAACGCGATGTAGTCCCCCCAACGTCTTTTTGGAAAGATTGTTCAAGCCATCCGTAGCATGGGAGGGGGAACCCGCAAATAACAGCCCGAACCCAGCCGCACCACTTGACGCCGAACAATCTGACACAATCGGAGGCTCTGCCAACGAAATTACACCTTCAGCCCACGTAATAATGGCGGTTATCGCCCTGTGGACAGAACCATTCCTAGCCTACCTTACTAGGCAGGAACTCCCGGAGGACCAAAACGAGGCCCGCTGCATAGTGCGGCGATCTAAGGCCTACAAAGTCCATGAGGGAGAACTTTATAAGAAAAGCACTACCGGAGTCCTTCAAAGGTGCATCTCCGAAGAGGAAGGGCGGAACCTCCTGGCTGAAATTCATGCCGGACTCGGTGGTCACCACGCCGCTGCTCGGTCCCTTGTTAGCAAGGCTTTCCGTATAGGCTTTTACTGGCCGATGGCCCGAGCAGACGCTCAAGACTTAGTCCAACGATGCGCTGGTTGCCAACTTTTTTCCAACCAAAGCCATATGCCACTCACCGCACTCCAAACTATACCCATCACCTGGCCTTTTGCGGTCTGGGGGCTTGACATGGTTGGACCCCTTAAAGGTGGAACCCATAGGAAAAAATACTTACTGGTCATGGTGGATAAGTTCACCAAATGGATAGAAGCCAAGCCTGTTAAAACGGCCGAATCCGGACCTGTGATAGACTTCATATCCGGGGTTGTACACCGTTACGATGTCCCCCACAGCATCATAACCGACAACGGTACAAACTTTACCGCCGACGAGGTAAAACTCTGGTGCAAAAACATGGGCATCAAGCTCGATTATGCTTCCGTATATCACCCACAAACCAATGGCCAGGTCGAACGTGCAAATGGTCTTATCATGAGTGGCATTAAACCCAGACTGGTGCGGTCCCTCAAGGAATCTAACACGCACTGGGTAGAGGAGCTTGACTCTGTGCTATGGGGGCTGCGGACCACGCCAAATCGCACCACCGGGTACACACAATTTTTTATGGTGTACGACGCAGAAGCAGTTCTGCCCTACGACATAATTCATGACTCACCTAGAGTGCGCATGTACGAAGAAAGAGAAGCCGAGCTCAATCAGCAGGACAACTTGGACGCCTTGGAGGAGGAGCGTGATGTGGCAAAAGCCCGTTCCGCATTTTATCAACAGCAGGCCCGAAGATATCAAAGCAGAGAAGTACGGTCCAAAAATTACAATGTTGGCGAACTAGTTCTATGCTTGTCGGATAAGAAAAAGGACAAACTCAAGCCCAAGTGGGAAGGTCCATTCATAATCGACCAAGCCATGACTGGTGGGGCGTACCGCCTGCAAGATGCATCGAACAACTGACTCGAGCCGAACCCGTGGAACACCACCCGTCTCCGAAGATTATATGCCTAGCACCGGACTCTGTGTTTGTCTCCTTCCTCTTTCCATCCCTTTTTGTATTTTTCTGTCTTACATTTCTCTCCTTCCCATTTTTTTTCTTTTTTCATAGCCCTTAAAGGCTCATCTAGTGACACGCCACTCACGCTCATTAAACCTAGGGGCTTCTTTAACAGAAGCTTATTTATACGGGCTTCACGCCCAACACATGCGTCAAACTTCCGCATGTACCTTTTTTCTTCACCATTATATGCATCGATATGACTTAAGTTTTGGCCAAGCTGGGTTGCCTGGCTCCTGTGCTTACCCATACGTTCCCGATTGAGCGGCTAGGCGGTAAAGGGAGCACCTCTGCGATTGTTACTGCCGGGTCAGCCGGAAGTGTACCTCAGACTGGGTGAAGCCAAAAGCTAGCGTTCTTAAGGGAATATTCGGTCGGTGAAATAAAAGATGATCTTTTTACTTATTTTATGTGCCCCCAGAGGCTTTGTTTTTCTGCGTCTCTTCACGCAGTCCAGACATGCACCTTAGGGCATGCCTCCCAGCGAAAGGAACCCTTAACGGAACTATTCTCTCTGGAAGATGTTTCTTACTAACCATGTAATATAACATAACTAGTTGGGCACTTGTCTGATAAAGCACTGATGACCCCTATGCCTGGTCTCCACGCATACCCCGGTTCTTATATAACCGCTAGGGTATTCGGACACACTCCGAACCGTCAGGTCCCATGGTTGAAGCGAAAAGGTCGGCAACGACAAACGATCTACAATCCGGCTAGACGGCATTACACATGTCAATTCAAAATTACACAGTCATTCTAACTAATTGTATTCCTCTTCTATACCATCTAACAGGCTGTCTAATTTACAGTCCTGCTGGGAATACTTCGTGGCCAACTCTACTTGGCCGTATACTAAGCTTACAGGGATCTCCTTCTTGTCAGGCCCCACTGGTCCGACCTCAGCCATGTGGTTCGGGTCAGACTTCGTAAAACGGGTCTTCACCATGGCCCAGGCCTCCCTAGTGCCTTGTCGGCAGGCCGATATCTTCCACAACCGGAAGCGCCACCGAGCTCCCTTCAGCTTCTCCGCAAGCTCTCCAAGGCCCTAGGGCACGGAGTGGGCAGGCCATAAGGCATGGGCAATACCCTGCATCGCCTGCCGAATTCGCTCGTGCAGTTGCAAGAGTTCGGGAAGAAGGTCACCCGTAGAACCGGGCATCTCCTCTACAGGACGACCTGTGAGCATACCTACAGACATTACTCTATTAGTCGACTTCCTCGCCGAACTGTTTTTTCGAAGTTCGTTCAAGCACTTACTAAAAATGCCGCGTCGAAGCCGCTGATTCTCCTTCGTGGAGTCCGACAGCTGGCCACGAACATCTTTAAGTTCGATCTCCAGCTTGGTGTTGGCATCCTGAAGATCATTCTTCTCTCGCCTCACCTTTGTCAACGTACTCTCACCGGCCTTTAGCCGGCGTAAGAGTTGTTGCTTGTCCGGATCGAGCCCGGCGCCATCTGCAAATTGATTTGTCAGATTTGCACCCACACCGCACAATACTAATCTTTCGAAGTGTATCATACCTGAGGGGGTCTCTTTGGGCTCCCCTGCTGCGGCTAGTGCGGCCTCTAGTTGGGCCTTGCACTTCTCCAGCTCCTGGGACAGTACGGTATTCTTCTCTGTAAGAAGATGCATATTAAATGATCCTTAAATCAGTTGCTCTAACTGCTTCAAGTCTCGGGGGCTACTGGCATATATATATATATTTAACCAAAATTTTCTTACCCATATGTCTTTTACATACTGCTCCGTGGCTCTGGCTAAACCATTTTGAGCGGCACGGAGGTACGCATCTCCCGAATTAAAGGCATCTAAAGCCTATTGGGAGAAACAAGCGTCACGTAGAATTGTCCGGCGACGCCTGTGGTTCATGGCACTCTCACTTTAGAATTTGTGGCAGACAGCCTGTCCGCATCCTCTGTCGGAGGAGCGTCCGGTGCGCGCCTTGTGCTCGCCTCCGCTTCCTGGCCAGACGTTGGCGCCTGGCTGGTGGAGGCGCGATTGGCAACCTCTCCGGAGGTAGTCCGGCGAGGTCTCTTCGTTCTGAAGATAGCACGAACGTTAATATGCCCTGACAGAATAACTCCAAGGAAACAAAGGGTACACTATACCTTTGTGCCAACATCTCAGTCCGGACTACATTCCTTTTTGCCCCACGGGGCCCTGCGGCCCCTCGTTGGCTAGCCGCCGCAGGTTCGGCCTCCTGCCTCGGAAATCTCCCCTGCAAAACACGGCTGTCGTCAGAAACACCGGGCTACGTGAGGGTGGAATCTCTTTCAAGGGAATAAGACCCCGGTTTCTATCACCTGGAAGGCCGGGATTAACCCTGGGTAATCCGCCGTAATGGCTACTAAGGTATTGTCCTTGCTTAGCTCATAGAACACCCCGTCGATAAGCTCCACCGATATGTCCGGATCCTCTTCGGAGTACGGATTGAGGGACCGTTCTGGGTCCTCGGGCTGTGGAGGGCGGCTGTTTATATCCTTTACCTCCTGTCGCAGTTCCTGCATTGAAGTCGCTAGACTACCTATCTAACCACGGGAGTATAAAACAAATGGGCAAGCGTAATTGTTCACTTACCCAACTTGGAGGATCGTACATACTAAATCCGGCCTGCGGGTTGACGCGGAGGAATTCCTCCTTTTCTCCCTTGTACAAAGAGGATAAGATCTTTACTAAGGCGGCGGCTGAGGCCGGCCCCTTACGACCGTAACGTGTGGCGTCATCCTTCCCGTTGAAATCCCAAATGGGGTGGCCTCTATATTGAAGCGGCTGCACCCCCCGCATAATGCATGCGGCCATGACTCCAATCATGGTTAGTCCGGAATGAGCCAACAGTCTTATCCGGCCCATCAGGTAAAGGACGTCTCTGTCGCTTTCTCTCTGAGAGCTCCGCGGACGCCAGCTCAAGCGTTTCTTCAATGGAGCACTGTTGAACTCAGGGAGGCCGACACAGATAGGGTTCGGTAGCGGGACGTCATCTATGTAAAACCATTCCGAAGGCCAGTCCTCGGACGCCTTCTTTGGGGTTCCGGATAGGTATCTGGTCCCGGCGATGCGCCATACTTTGGCTCCGCCCACTTTGTATATAGACCCCTCTTGAGAACGGGGCACCGGGCAGAATAACCTCTTCCACAGCGCGAAATGAGCCTCAACGCCTAAAAATAGCTCGCAAAGGGTGACGAAACCCGCAATATGCAATACGGAGGCGGGCGTGAGATTGTGCAGCTGGAGGTCGTAGAACTCCAGAAGCCCGCGGAGAAATGGATGAATTGGAAATCCCAGTCCCCTTATTAGATAGGGGACGAGGCACACCCGCTCTCCTTTAGAAGGATTGGGGGTGCTCTCCGCTTGTTTTCCGCCATTGTAGGTGGTGAGACCGTCTCAGACCGGGACCATGTATGCCTGAGGGAGAAATTCCTTGGCCTGAAGTGACACTAACTCGCTATGCGGGATGGTGCAACTCTCCCAGTCCCCGGGTTTGGGACCGGAGGGGCGAGGGGAGGAGCTGCGACGGGTAGTCATGTTGGAATGGACCTTTGCTGGAAGCGCTCTGATGATAACTCACGGAAAGGAGAAGATGTGGTTTGGACCTAGATCCCCATCCCGTTAAATAGGCGGCTCGTTTATACGACTAGGGGTGTGGGTGTAAAAATTCCCTGGCTTTTCGCATTCGTTTAACACGTGGAAGACGGCCATTATTGGGCGTGGAAGGCGAGGAGCACTACATTACAAAAATCGGACATTATTCCTACAGGTACACAAGATTTGGAGAAGAACCCGCCTTGCAATGACGAACAATCTGTGTGCCGGACTCGTCGTCATTGAAGCCTGGTTCGGGGGCTACTGAGGGAGTCCTGGATTAGGGGGTGTTCGGATAGCCGGACTATACCTTCAACCGGACTCCAGGACTATGAAGATACAAGATTGAAGACTTCGTCCCGTGTCCGGATGGGACTTTCCTTGCCGTGGAAGGCAAGCTTGGAGATGCGGATATTCAAGATCTCCTACCATTGTAACCGACTCTATGTAACCCTCGCCCTATCCGGTGTCTATATAAACCGGAGGGTTGAAGTCCGTAGGTAATCAACTCCATATACAACAATCATACCATAGGCTAGCTTCTAGGGTTTAGCCTCCTTGATCTCATGGTAGATCTACTCTTGTACTACCCATATCATCAATATTAATCAAGCAGGACGTAGGGTTTTACCTCCACCGAGAGGGCCCGAACATGGGTAAAACATCGTGTTCCCTGCCTCCTGTTACCATCCGGCCTAGACGCATAGTTCGGGACCCCCTACCCGAGATCCGCCGGCTTTGACACCGACAATAGGTCTCCCTAAATCGCAGTATGATGGGAGACTAACTGGAAAAGGCACGCTAGGATCGGACTCAATAATATGCAGGGACGAGCACTCTTGGTCTCAAGCACACTACACAGTTCTACAGAACTCTACCTTGGTGACCCCGTATGTCGATGAACACAAGAATAGTCTATGCTCCAAACACCCAGAGCAGTGTGACGACTGGATTACATGTGAACACATCATGACTTTCAGCAGTTGGTTGGAAACACGTCTCAGAGGTGACAACACTGTTTGTGATGAGCTGTACTCGTTGTCCAGGGGACCATCTTCGACTGTATTGACTTACAAAGGATACGAGATAAATGGGAATACATTTTACACGATCGCCCAAGATCAAAAGAGCACCAACCAAAACAGTGGTGTCCGCTTTGATGAAGCAACCGATAGTGGAAAGGACACATATCATGGTTACATAGTGGACATATGGGAACTTGACTACGGACATGATTTTAAGGTCCCTTTGTTTAAGTGCAAATGGGTCAATCTGTCAGGAGGCCCACAGTACGGAATGACAATAGTGGATCTGAACAATCTTGGGTACACTGACGAACCGTTCGTCCTAGCCAATGATGTGGCACAGGTTATCTATGTGAAGGACATGTCTACCAAACCGAGAAAAAGAAAAGATAAGGAAGCGAATACATCATACGATGAGCCAAAGCGCCACATAGTTCTTTCAAGAAAAAGGGACATCGTGGGAGTGGAGGGCATGACAGCCATGTCTGAAGATTATGAAAAGTTTCATGAAATTCCTCCCTTCAAAGTCAAGGATGATCCAAGCATCCTGATAAACAATGAAGATTACCCATGGTTATGGCGCAATAAGCAAAGCACACAAGCGAAAAAAGTGAAGAGTTTCTCTCCACAACTATTATGATGATACCATGCCAACTTTCAACCTTTTCGTAGTTCATTTGAAATGCCTGTTGCAACAGACGAGTTTCCGTATGAAATCCTGATACTTCGAAACAGATTGTCCGTTTTGTACACGAAGTGCATCCAGTTTTTGCCGTAACCCTCTCTACTTTCTTGCACATGCTATGTGGGTGAAATGATGATACCATGCCAACTTTCAACCTTTTCAGAGTTCATTTGTAGTGCTTTTCAATTTCAGAGTCTTATAGCTCAAAATAATCAGTAAATGCATGGAAAATAACAAATGAAGTAAGAAAGGGTTGAAAATTGATTATGTGGCTTTGAATGGTGCATTTTGAACACAAAAAAACTATGGAGTTCAAATAAGTTCTAAAAAATGAAATCCCTTTGTAACAGACGAGTTTTTGTATGAAACGATGATACTTCGAAAGAGATTGTCCGTTTAGTACACGAAGTGCAGCCAGTTTTTGCCGTAACCCTCTCTACTTTCTTGCACATGCTATGTGGGTGAAATGATGATACCATGCCAACTTTCAACCTTTTTAGAGTTCATTTGTAGTGATTTTCAATTTCGGGGTCTTATAGCTCAAAATAATCAGTAAGATAACAAATATCATAAAATAAAATAAACAAGTAATTAGAAACAGAATAAAATAAACTTTAATAAAATATATAAGTAGAAACAAATTAAAATAAAATAAACTTCAATAACATAAATAAAATTTATGAGACTAAAATTATCAACGTATTTTCTGTTCAAAACATTATAAGCAACCTCTAGTATTATTGAAACTAAAATTATATAAAATTGATGCAACTAAAATTATCAAAGTTTTTTCTGTTCAAAATCATTAAAAGCAAAAAGAATTTTCATAAAGAACTTTTTTTGTTAGAAACTTTAATAGCAAAAAGAATTATCATAAAATAAAATAAATAACTAATTAGAAACAAAATAAAATAAAATAAATAATTATTTTGTTGTAAGTAGAAACAAAATAAAATAAATAAAGCAAAAAAGAAAAGAAATAAACTTGCAAAAAATAAAAAATGCCACCTACTAGGCCACCACGGCGTGAATACGACTAGAAACCCATCCATGGTCCAGGATTCAGGCCCGTAGAAGGCCCAGCAGGCCCACAAGCATAGCAGTGCGAGATTAGGCCTAGAGGCCTGCAATTCAGAGGAGTTCAATGGAGATGGCGGGGCAGGGCTTATAAACAGGTCCTGTCGCTCCTCGACTAGCGAGGTGGGACTAAACATCCCACCGCACCGCGACTTTGGCAGGCGCAGGCCTTTGGTCCCGGTTGGTAGCACCAACTGGGACTAAAGGGAGGCATTGGTCCCGGTTGGTGCCACGAACCGGTACCAAAGCCCCCTTCAGTCCCGGTTGGTGCCACCAACCGGGACCAAAGGCGGCCTTTGGTCCCTGTTGGTGGCACCAACCGGGACTAAATGGGGGCTTTGGTCCCGGTTGTTGCCACGAACCGGGACTAAAGCCTTTCCTATATAAGCCAGCACTTAGCATTTTTTTTCAAATTTCATTGCCAGTTGCCGCCCGACGACGCCGACCTCCACGATGCCGCCAGGCTGCCCCACCACCATCGTCGTTGCCCGTGCCCCCGAGCGTACCCCAACGTCGTCCGCCGCCCCCGAGCCCACGCTGTCGCCTTCCGCCACCCCCGAGCGCCCCGGCCGCGCCCCTGCGCCACGACCCGCCCCCACCGTCGCAGTCGTCGCCGCCCACGCCCATCCCCGGCCCGCGCCACCCACCGTGGCCGTCGCCGATGCCCTCGCCACCCCACCGTCGCCGACGCCCTTGCCGCCCCAGTCGTCGCCCTCGCCGACCGCCCCTGATGTGAGCCGCCGCCGCCACGGCTCTGTTTTTCAGTGTTTTTTCGTATAATGTGTATTATTTTTTTGTTCATTTCATTTTTTTTCATATATATAATGTATATATGTATGTGGTAGCTATATGATGAATGGCTGTGGCTATGTATGTATGAATATAATGTTCATAGCATTTTTTTGTTTATATATGTTTTTTCGTATATGTATTAATTTTTTATTTAGATTGTTAGTAGATATCGATTTTAGGTTAGTGCATTTTAGGTTAGTGTAGAGGAATAAGTAAAATAAGGAAAAGGAAGAAAAGATGAAGATGGAAAGAAGGAAGAAGAAGAAGAAAAAGAAGCTGCAGGAGAGGAAGAAGGAGAAGAACAAGGATAAGAAGAGGATAGGAAGAAGAGGAAAAAAGAGGAGAAGAAGAAATGAATATTCTTTTTTATTCTTTTTTCTTCAATCTTCTCCTCTATTAATCCTTTCTTCTTCTCCTCTTTTTCTTCTTCGTCCAGACACCGCGGAGGTGGTTAATTAGTAGTTGAACTAGTTAAACCAGTTTATATATAGTAATGCTTAATTAGTAGTTGAACTAGTTGATTTAATAAAACTACTTTATTTATAGTATGTTCTTAATTATTTAGTAGTTGAACTAGTTGATTTAATCAAACTACTTTATTTTACTATATATAGAAGTAGTTTATATTTAGTGATGTGGTATTCATGGATTATGCGGCGTACGGTGGTGCTAGAGTTTCTTGGACTGCGCCTCTGTATATTTTGGGTGCGAACTTCGCTGAGCAGATGCCCCAGGATGAGGATTGGATGCCCATCAATGGCAATCCGCATCCAGTTCCTGGTGTTCCTTTCCCAGAGCTTCCTCCGTTCAATCTTCCTGCTTACCCTGCCTTGGGGTGGAATGCAGTCCCACCTCCGCCGCCAGAGCCTGTGATCAATGAGGTGGCTAATGACAATTGGGGAAATTGGAATGCCAATGTGGAACCTGAACCTGCACAAGATCAAGAATCAATGGTGGTGGATCTCTCAGCCCAGCCCAGCTCTGCTGCTAACCAGGATCCGCCCATTGTTGTGGTGGAGGATGATCTGTCTGAAGCACCTGTTTTGCCTTTGGTTACTAAAGATGCAGCTAACAATCGGGCCATTGTTGTCTATCAGCCTCCTGCTGTCAGGGAGGAGATTGTTCTGCCTGCGATTCCATTTGGGCCCCCTTTGCCTCCGGATATGGTTTGGAGGAGATCTTTTGAGAGCCTTCTGCAAGCTCCAGTAGCTTTCTCTGTACCCAGGCCAGTACTGCTGCAACCTCTGTCGCCGGTAGTTCTGTCCAAGAGGAGTTGGGATCTGGCATTCAGTGAATCAAACCTGCCACGTCTTACCTGGAGGGACTAGGAGCCAGCTAGGCCTGTTGCCAGGGCGCTTTTTCTGATCATGATGATGTGCAACCTGTGCAGGTATCCTCCCCTACAGCTGCGGTGGTTAAAGCTCGTAAGCGATGGAAAACCTTGGCGCTAACTCCAATTGTGGACACCGCAGTTAGGCGTTGCACCAGAAGCTCGGCTCAGCGCGATTGGTTCAAGCCCACCTTCCAGGAGCTCACTCTGCAACCCAAGAGAAAGAAGCCCAAGGCTAAGCCTTTCACGGCCCAGATGCACAATGAGCCTGCTTCTGAAGAAATTCCTCCTGCAACTCCTGTCAGTCGACTTCAAGAAGTTGGGCGAGAGCTGGAAATTGATGCTGCTCTGCTCTCTGTGGATGCACTTATGGTGGACCCACATGCTGTTGTTTCGCCTAAGCATGATGATTAGAATGTCCTTGGCATGTTGGGTTTCGCAAACCCTTAACTTTTCTTTACCTATATTTTTAGGCAGTACTCTACTTCATGAACTCTTGTGTGTTTTAATGTTGGGTCATACTAGGCTGTGCTCTTCTGGACATGTGGTATTGTGTGCCATGTGGTTTGTGTACTTTATCTTATGCTATAATGAGTAATATTTGTAGAAACTAGAATATTCTTTGCTGGAATGTAAGAGGTCTGAATTCTGAAGCTAGACAGAGGGCTGTTAGGCAGAAAATTGAGGAAAGCCAATGTTCAATAGCCTGTCTGCAAGAAAGAAAATGCTCCTCTTTTGACTCTAGGTCAATCAAATCTTTCTGCCCCAAAAGATTTGACTCTTTTGTTTGTTCTCCTTCTATTGCTGCTTCTGGAGGAATTATTGTGGTCTGGAATTCTTCTATTTTTAGTGGCACTGTAATTGAAGTGCAACAGTTTGCTGTGGTTGTCCAGTTTACTTCCAGACAGAACAATGAAACTTGGACACTTGCTGATGTTTATGGCCCTTGTCAGGGTGAAGCCAGGGACAATTTTGTTAATTGGTTATACAACCTGACTATACCTCTCAATGAGCACTGGTTGTTACTTGGCGATTTTAATTTCCTTCGGTCTGTGGATAATAGAAACTTGCCTGGTGGGGACATAAATGACATGTTTATTTTCAATGAGATTATTGGTCACCTGGGCCTCCTTGAACTTCCAATCAAAGGCAGATCATACACCTGGTCCAATATGCAAGATACCCCACTTCTTGAGCAGCTGGACTGGTTCTTTACATCTGTGGACTAGATTTTTGATTATCCTATGACTGAAGTTCTGCCCTTGGCCAGGACTGCCTCTGATCATGTGCCTTGCTTAGTCTCCATTAAGACTTCCATTCCAAAATCAAATCTCTTTAGTTTGAAAATTATTGGCTAGAACTAGAGGGTTTCATGGACTGTGTTGAATCTTCTTGGAAACAACCCTCTCGAAATACACATATAACTGCTAGAATTGCAGACAAATTTAAAAGTTTGAGAATGTGCCTTAAGAGGTGGCAAATGAATGTTTCCAAATTGAGATTATTGATCAGCAAATGCAATCATGTTATTTTCCTTCTAGATGAATTGTAGGAATGGAGACCACTTTTTATTCAGGAGAATAACTTCAGAAGAATTGTCAAAACCCATTTGGAAAAGTTTCTGCACTTGCAGTTTCTGTACTGGAAAAAGAGATGCACTATCAGGTATTTTAAGGTGGGGGGAGAGAACACCAAATTCTTCCATGCTATGGCCACTGAGAGACACAGGAGGAACTCTATAGCTAGTTTGAAGCTACCTGATGGATCTGTGGTCTCTGATCACTCCCAAATGGCTTGAATTATTTGGAGTTGCTTTAAGAATAGAATGGGCACCTCTAGAGGGATTGTGATGGGTTTTGATTTGCCCTCACTTATTTCACCTGTGGCTGGCCTTGAGGTGCTCACTAAGCCTTTTGAAAAGGAGGAAATGGACAATGTGGTCAAGCATATGCCTGTGGATAAAGCACCTGGTCCAAATGGTTTCAATGGCCTGTTTTTTTAAAAATGCTAGCACCTAATTTCTAAGGATTTTTATGAGCTGGCACAGGCTTTTCATGAAGGAACTGCTGTCTTGGAGAACATCAACAGTTCTTTTATTACTCTTGTGCCCAAAAAGCTATCACCTGAGGAAGTGGGAGATTATAGGCCTATTTCTCTCACTACTATGGGGCTCAAATTTCTGTCCAAAATGGCTGCAAATAGATTCCAAGAAATGATTATGCAGTGCATTCACAAAAACCAATACGGTTTCATTAAGACCAGAACAATCCAGGATTGTCTGGGTTGGACATTTGAATATTTGCACCAATGTCATCAGTCAAAGAGACCCATAGTAATTCTCAAACTGGACTTTGAGAAGGCCTTTGACTCTGTTGAGCATGAAGCTACCTTCCAAATTCTAAGGTATAAGGGCTTCAATGAAAAGTGGATTCTCTGGATGAAGCAGTTCCTAGGCACTGGTACTTCTTCTGTTCTTCTTAATGGGGTCCCTGGGAGGAAGTTTGTTTGTAAGAAAGGAGTTAGGCAGGGTGACCCCGTATCTCCTCTGCTCTTTGTCATAGCTGCTGATCTGTTGCAAATAGTGATTAATGATATGTTCACGAAGGGAGTTCTTCACCTACATATACCTTGCCATGATACATATTACCCTGTGATCCAGTATGCTAATGATACATTGATCATCCTCCCTGTAGACAGGGTTCAGCTTCTGGCCCTCAAGGATATGTTAAAGGTGTTCTCTCAGTCCACAGGTCTGGATGTCAACTACCATAAATCATTTATTATTCCAATCAATGTTGACTCTGCTGTAATGGAGGATCTGGCTGCTGCTTTTGGTTGCAAAATTGGTAAATTGCCATTTACATATCTTGGCTTACCTGTGGGGACCACAAGGCCCAAAATGGTGGACTTCATGCCATTGGTTGACTGTATGGAAAGAAGAATGACTGCCAGTTCATCTTTCCTTAACCAAGGTGAAAGGCTACAGTTCCTTAACTCTGCTCTATCTTCAATGCCAATATTCTTTTTGTGTAGTCTTGCTCTTCCAGCTGGTATTCTCAAGCAGTTGGAAAGAATCCAAAGGCAGTGTTTGTGGAGAAAGCATAGAGATGAGCCAACCCCATCTCTTGCTTCTTGGGAACTCATATGTAGGCCAAAAAACAAAGGAGGTCTTGGTATTCTTAATCTGGGGGTTCAGAATGTGGCTCTTCTTCTCAAGCATGCCAGTAACTTCCTGAACAAACAAGATATTCCTTGGGTGTCCCTAGTTTGGGATTCATATTATTTTGAAAGAATGCCTCAGGGAACAAATGATTGTGGCTCCTTCTGGTGGAGGGATATTTTTAAAGTCATGCAGAATTTTAGGGACTGCTCCTGGGTGCAGATTAATGAAGGGGACACTGCTCTTTTTTGGTTTGATAGTTGGAACCTTGGCACTGAAGTTTCTAGTTTGCAGACAAGATTCCCAAGGCTATTTTCTTTTGCCAAGGACCCCTGGGTTTCAGTTAAGGAAATTTTCAATACCCAGGATATGCACCAACTTTTCCACCTTCCCTTATCCGCTCAGGCCTTTGATGAGTTAAACTTGATTAAGGATTTGATGGATTCCCAGAACAGAGACCCCAGTTCGAGGGACCTTTGGTTCTGGCAGGACTCATCCAAGATTTTCAAGCCCAAGATGTTTTACTCCCACACATTTGTGTCTGAGTCCTTCAATCCTTTGCTCTGTTGGGTTTGGAAATCCTCTTGTACCCTCAAGATCAAGGTCTTTGCTTGGATGCTTATTATGGACAGGTTGAACACCAAGGATATGGTTGAGAGAAGGCACTAGCACATGGAAGATGGAGTCCATTGTAGGCTCTGCCCCTTGCTGGCTAGAGAAACCAGGGATCACTTATTCTTCAACTGCAATTTCAGTATTAGGGTCTGGAATTATCTGCAGATTGATTGGTCTGCTGGCACCTCCATGTTTGAGCTGGTTACTCAGGCAAGGAGAAGTTTTGATAAGCCTTTCTTCTCTGAAGTGGTATTCATTGCTTTCTGGAATATCTGGATCATCAGAAATGCCAAAGTGTTCAGAAATGAGAGGGCTAGTTTCAATAAATGGAGGGTTGCTTTTAGGCATGATATTAGCCTAATGCAGCACAGAATCAAATCTTCTTACAAGGATGACTTGCCCAAATGGATCTCTTTCCTCCCCCCTTAAGCTAGTTTTGTAAGATTCCCTTTTTATCCTTTGTACTATGGTTACTCCTTGTAATCAACTTGATGTATTTGTTCTTTATTTCAAAAAAGTTTTGATCTGCTATGGGGGTTTTGCCCCACAGTTCATAGTCAAAAAAAGTGCTTAGTAGTTGAACTACTTGATTTAATAAAACTAGTTTATTTTACTATAGAAGTAGTTTATTTTTAGCAAGAAAATTAATAGAACTAGTTTATTTCTTTAGTTAAAGCAATTATTCACGCCTCAACGTGACGATGCCTATCCCGCATCCTCGTCATCGACTCGATGGAGGTGGCCGGCTTGAACAGAGGGGCCATGTCCGGGACTGGGCTCCGCCGGGATGGTTTTGGGATGTGCTACCTTCCGGGGGGCGTAGGTTGGTGAGGAGCCAGCCCGTCGTTGACCCGATCCTTGTTTGGTGGCGGTCGCGTGGGCCAGTGACGGTGCCGAGGCTTCCGGACACCACGGAGGTGGTACATCACCGTGTCAGCGAGGAGGACGAGAACGTCCGTCGCTACATGGTTGCGTTGGAGGGCAGGTTCGACAATACCTGGCAGGTTCTTCAGGGATCTCGCTGGAGCGATCCTGTGATGGTTCCTTCTCTTTGGGTGTCCACCACCCGTGCCGATACCCGTCGGGCGCTACGGTTCTAGCTGTACTACCGATGTTATATGTATGATAGTATTCGAGGTGTATTAGTGATAATATTCGACGATGTACGGACGCAAGAGATGATGTAGTTTTTCTTATAATTGAATGCATCCTAATTTGAATACTACTTTATTTTGTGATTTGATTTTGCTTATTGATTGCTCAAATTGGAAAACTACTCCTACTTTGAATGCTAAAATTGGAGAGCACTATGCAAGGCGTATGCATATGATTAGTTGATAGCTTATAGGGTTTTTGTTTTCGCAGAATTCTAGGAGACCCTCTCCATCATCCCCGCCGTCGTCCCCGTCATTGACCCCCTCTGACCTCGAGGTGACACCAGCCAAATCCTTTTTTAGACAGATAATTAAATGATATTTCGGGTTGACTTTAAGTCTGTCGAGTCTCCAACATATATGAGAGGACGAAGAAGCCCGACTGTTGTCATGGGGGTCGTTTCTCCTTCTCCGGGTGCTAGACCTTTGTTATACACTAGGGGAAGAAGGAGTAACGACCATCACCGACGGTCGCAAATGTCAGAGAGGAATCTGTGAGGGAGACTTCCACCATATATATATACATATATATATATATGAGAGGACGAAGAATCCCGACTGTTGTCATGGGGGTCGCTTCTCCTTCGTTCCCGTGTGCTAGACATTTTGGTGTAATGCACTCGGGGACAAAGTGAGGAGCGACCATCACCGAGAGTCGAATATATACACCACGTGAGCTGGGAGTTTTCAAGAAAAGACTCGACAGACCGATAGTCAACCCATGATGAATAATAATGATCTAATTTAGTTTTTGTAGTACATATATTTAATTGTACAAGTTTAATCTTTGAATTATGAACGTAGGAAATGCCATCATCAGACGACGAAAGTCTCCCGGGGGAGTGCAGATGGTGCCACGACGATCGAGGTCTGTGCGACAGGCCTCACCTGGACGATGATCAACACTTCAGCATTAAGCTCGAGGAGACCTTCGATGTTGAAACAGTACGCAATGACGACAAGTGTTTTTTCGTAATTAAGCATGACTACAACTATTTCAACGTGTAATTTTCATCTTTTACAATTCGAGTAGCTTATCCCATGCCATGCAAGGCGCTATGTCTTGGAGAGGATGGGTTTTGGAGACCATGAAAGTTTCGAAACAAAGAAAATTCACCTATGGACTCATCATGATGTGGATTTTGAAGTAGAGCTGTACAATTCTGAGAGCGTAACCCATTTTGGTTGCAGAAAATGGGAAGCACTTTGCAAGATGTATGGTTTTGATGAGGGTATGCTTGTCCTGAAATCGAGCGAGACAATATGGACATTTGGGTCCTTGTTGATACGCCTCCAATTCTACCGCTATGTGAGTTTCTCAAACATAGTTATTAGCTAATTTATATTGTTTATTTCAAAATAGTTGACAGCTTATTTCCGTTGACACCTTATTTTCACTCTTCAAAGAATGTGCAGGAGATGGTAGACAAAACCAACTACACCAATGGCTCCGAATTAACTTTCAAGGAGAAAAATCATCTGGTCGGATTTTGTACAAACATTGAGAATTACAATATATACAATCAAACTCCTCAACATTATGGTCAATACGTGCTACTAGTGCATGTGTTGAACTACGGTAACTACCATGGAGATACCCTGGTAAGATTTTTTACTATTACGACATCCGTGCATCTTTTGCATACTTCTAAAAATAGTACATCATTGCTAACTATGAAGCTATTACTATGTTTTTCAACAGATAATCCCAGAGAATTGTGTGCCTCATTTGATGTATCAGAAAGGTAGTCTTAATGTTTTGAACATACAGCCAGGTCATCCTACGAATCTCAACTGTCCATACTAGATTTCTAAAAGGAATGGAGACATGCAAATCAAAGGATGGAAAAAATGTATGGACAGTCGTAGGGAGGTTCTTGGTAGCGAAAGGAAGCGAAGAGCAAGAATTGGAGACATGATGATCTCCATTCTCCATAATGGAGAGTCAGGGTCTATATTGTTTTATGCTATTTTACCTTAAAGAGGGTATTTAGATCCTACCTAATACTGATGATCATGTGCTAAGAACAATTAATTAGGGTTGGTTCGATGACTATGAGGTTGATGATCGTCTGACTTGTTATTAATAATGAGTAGAAGTTGTATAATGATGATTAGTAGACTTGTTATTATATATGATGATGCATGATGCGAGCATGAAGAGTTATTATATATCAGGGGGTGAAATGAACATGGATTGGATTGAAGTGAAGGCAACATGCATGTGGTGCATGTCGAAAGTAGGACAATCCAAACTTGATCAAGTTAGGATTAGTATTACTTTCGGCATGCACCAAATGTTGCCTCACTTCAATCTAAGTCATGTTTAGGCATCGTAGTAGCAGTAACACGGAGATAAGAGAGGACACAACTCTATTTATTAGCTACCTATACCAACCAAAATTAACCCCCCAAACCCCTAAACCACCCTCCTTTCAAAGAAAAAACAGCCCCTAAAATGCTGACGCGTGGAAGCTTATTGGTCCCGGTTGGTGCTACCAACTGGGACCAAAGGCCCTCGTGCCTGGGCTCGCCGGAGCAACCACGTGGAGGCCCATCTGTCCCGGTTAGTATAAGAACCGGGACTAAAGGCCTAGGGCATTTGTAACGACCCTTTAGTCCCGGTTCCCCAACCGGGACAGATGGGCCTTATGAACCGAGACAAATGGCCCTTTTTCTACTAATGAATGGTAATTGATTTTAGAAAATTAAATAAAGCTACTAGAAAAGATCATTACCCTCTGCCTTTTATTGATCAAATGCTAGAAAGATTGTCAAACACACACACTTTTGCTTCCTTAATGGATATTATGGTTTTTCTCAAATACCTATCTCACAACCTGATCAAGAGAAAACCACCTTTACTTGTCCTTTGGAACTTATGCTTAGAGACGTATGCCTTTTGTTTTATGCAATGCACCGGCTACCTTTCAAATATGTATGACTGCTATATTCTCTCATTTCTGTGAAGAGATTCTTGAGGATTTCATGGCTGATTTCTCCGTTTATGGAACTTATTTTGATTATTTCTTAAGCAACCTTGATCAATTTTTGTAGAGATGTGAGCAAACTAATCTTGTCTTGAATTGGTGACACTTTATGGTTAATGAAGGTATTGTCTTGGGACATAAAATTTCTAAACGAGGTATTGAGGTGGATAAAGCTAAAGTTGATGCAATTGAGAAAATGCCATGTCCTAAAGATATCAATGGTATTAATAGTTTCCTTTGTCATGCAGGTTTCTATAGGAGGTTTATTGAAGATTTCTATAAAATTTCTCAGCGTCTTACAAATCTTTTACAAACGGATGTTCCATTTGTTTTTGACGATGATTGTATAGAATACTTTGAAACACTTAAGAAATCCTTGATTTCTGCACCTGTTGTTCAACCACATGATTGAAACTTGCCTTTTGAAATTATGCGTGATCCTAGTGACTATGTTGTTGGTGATGTTCTAGGACAAAGAGTTGATAAGAAATTAAATGTTATTCATTATGCTAGTAAAACTCTAGACAGTTCTCAATGAAATTATGCTACTACTAAAAAGAACTCTTAGCAGTGGAGTTTGCTTGTGATAAATTTAGATCTTACATTTTTTATTCTGAAGTAATTGTTCACACTAACCATGCTGCTATAAAATATATTATGAAAAAGGAACATGCTAAACCTAGGCTTATTAGGTGGGTTCTCTTGTTGCAAGAATTTGACTTACATATCATTGAATAGAAAGGGAGTTCAGAACCCCGTGGCTAATAACTTGTCTAGGATAGAAAATATTCTTGATGACCCACAACCCATTAATGATAGTTTTCCTGATGAGCAATTAGCTGCAGTAAATGTTTCTCATAACACTCCTTGGTATTCTGACTATGCTAATTACACTGTTGCCATGTATATACCACCTAGCTTCACATACCAACAGAAGAAAAAAAATCTTTTATGATTTAATACATTACGTTTGGGATGTCACACATCTTTATAAAGAAGGAATATATGGTATTATTAGACGTTATGTACCTGAGCATGAACAGGGACAAATCATATGGAAATGTCATTCCGAAGCTTATGCAGGGCATCATGCGGGAGATAGAATTGCTCACAAGGTATTGCAATCTGCTTTTTATTGGCCTACTCTCTTCAAGGATGACCGTAAGCTAGTTTTATCTTGTGATGAATGTCAAAGAATTGGTAATATTGGTAAGCGTCAGGAAATGCCTATGAATTATTCTCTTGATGTTGGACCATTTGATGTTTGGGGTTTTGATTATATGGGACCTTTTCCTTCCTCTAATGGGTATACACATATTTTTGGTTGATGTTGATTATGTTACTAAGTGGGTAGAAGCTATTCCAACTAGTAGTCTTCATCACAACACCTCTATTAAAATGCTTAAGTTATTTTCCCAAGGCTTGGAGTCCCTAGATATTTAATGACTGATGGTGGTTCACATTTTATTCCTTATCATCCTCAGTCTAGTGGTCAAGTTGAACTTAGCAATAGAAAATTAAAATTAATTTTACAAAAGACTGTCAATAGGTCCCAGAAGAATTGGTCTAAGAGAATTAGATGATGCACTTTGGGCCTATAGGACAACATATAGAAATCCTATGGGTATGTTTACTTATAAAATGGTTCATCAAAAAGCTTGTCATTTGCCTCTTGAGTTAGAACATAAAGGATATTGGGCAATTAAAGAACTCAACTATGATTTCAAACTTGCCGATGAAAAGATGTTATTTGATATTAGCTCACTAGATGAATGGAGAACCCAAGCTTATGAAATTGCCAAGTTATTTAAAGAAAAAGTTAAAGGATGGCATGATAAAAGAATCCAAAAGCGTGAGTTCAAAGTTGGAGAATATGTTCTTTTGTACAACTCTCGTTTCATATTCTTTGCAGGAAAACTATTTTATCATGCCGAGGGTACTAACCCGAAGGTTGTCAATGGGCAAAGAATAAAACATTATATCTCAGGTGCGCCCATTAATGTTGAAAGCAATATTGTCCAAACTATGACACCGGAAGAACACATAAAGGAAACCTTCCGGAACACTCCAGAATTGTGAAAAAAGAGGAGGTGCGTGATACGATAAGTAAACTAACTCTGAAAAATCCGCAAAAATATTTTTTGTCTGTTTTGGAATATTTAAAAATTAGGAAAATAAGAAACTACCAGGAAGGTGACCCTGGTTGGCACAAGACACCAGGGCACGGCCAGGTGGGTTGTGCCCACCTCGGGTACCTTCTAGACTCCATTTTTCTTCCGTTTGCTTGTTTCCCAAGATAAAAAATTGTTATATACCCCCCCCAAACCTATTGACGACCGTATCATAGAGAAATCTCATGTTTTCTTTTCCTTGTTGTTTTCCGATATAATCCATATTTGCGGGAAGTGATGCAACACCCTCAGGCCATCCAGATTCATGAGGGGGTGCTTCACATCCGCGATGTGCTAGGTCCCAAAGGGACGGGAACCTTGGAGGCCAGGCTTGAAGCTATGGAGCATGAGGTCTTTCGGTGCAAGGGGATGGTGGAATGTGGACTCATTGCAAATCACATCATGATCGCGGACTACACCCATGATCTCAAGGTGGATGGCAAGTCCATGAAGGACATCATTTTCACCTTCAACGAGCAAATCAACTTCCTCCAAAGCCAGATCTATGATCTCCAAAACCAAGTCTTTGAATATGAGGCGAGGTTTAAAGGTATGAGTTTGGCTGCCAGTTGCAGGACCGGTGAGACTCACTACTCCTATTATGACGTTGAGCCTCTGCCGTGGAAACCCAAGGATTAGATCGCTACTTCATCACCACCACCTCCTTCTTCTTCATCACCAAAAGAAAATTGAGTATCGGGTGTGGGCACTCCCCTTGGCTTGTGCCAAGCTTGGGGGAGGTGCCCCGATATCATATCACCTCCACTATCTTTTGCTTTTACTTATGTTTGTTTGATCCATAGTTATCTTTTGCTTTAGATGAATCAAAGTTTAGTTCGATCCTTTCTTTTTAAGAGTTTGCTTAGTGATCTATCTGTGTAATCGTGTGTGAGATATATAATAAAGTTTAGTTTGAGTTTTGCTTTCTATACTTTCATGTTTGA
Organism: Triticum urartu; assembly: GCF_056163025.1. Taxonomy (NCBI): domain Eukaryota; kingdom Viridiplantae; phylum Streptophyta; class Magnoliopsida; order Poales; family Poaceae; genus Triticum; species Triticum urartu. The sequence goes on along the minus strand of NC_141874.1, from coordinate 361,039,641 downwards.
ATAAAAAGAAAGCAAATAAATGAAAATATCATATGCTAATCTTATGGTAAGTAATGACATCACATAAGGAAGAGTATAAGTAGAAAATCTTATTAGAGATTTACAAACATAGCATTGGTCAATGATGAAATTCATGAAACAATTAATAAGGGGTGAGAAGATTCACATGCAAATACACTATCCTGGACATCTTTTATAATTGTGAGCCCCCATCAAATTATTATATGCCAAAATTGTTGACGTTGGACAAGGAAGACAATGTAATAATTTATGTTTGTTCATATTCACATAGAAGTTATATTGTCATAGATCCTTTAACATGTGGTGCTTGCCCCTATCTTTGCTAGCCAAAAATTCTACACTAAGTAGAGATACTACTTGTGCATCCAAAACCCCTTAAACCCAAATATTGTTTTGAGAGTCCACCATACCTACATATGGACTAAGTAAGATCCTTCAAGTAAGTTGTCATCGGTGCAACAAGGCAATAAAAATTGCTTCTAAAAGTGTTATATCATTTAGTGTAAGATAAAATTGAGCGTTGTACCAACTTGTGACAACAAAGAATAAAATCGACAAACTGCACAATAAAGGTTGCTATAATAAGGGGCAATATAACGTGACGTTCTTTTGCACTAAGAGATTGAGCATACAAACAAATAAGCGCATGGAAACCTCTGCTTCCCTCTGCGAAGGGCCTATTGATAACCCACAAGTATAGGGGATCACAACAGTTTTCGAGGATAGAGTACTCAACCCAAATTTATAGATTCGACACAAGGGGAGCCAAAGAATATTTGAAGGTGTAGCGACCTGACCCGAATGGATCAAGTCTCTGTGCTTAAGTGTCATCCCAGGATCGGTATGCTGACACACACAGTACTCGAAGGATTTATAACAGAGGTAAATCACATGTATAAAGTAACGTAAATACTATTACCTCAATCCATATAGCGGAAGCAACAAGGTTGTGGATTCCCATCAACACCAATGGCAAAGTTGAGTGTAGAAATCGTAACCCTAACGTATCACTTACTCGTCGTAAGATAATCCTGCAACATGAGACGTTGCAGCCCGAAACGGGTCAGTACATTGAATCTACTGGCAAATTCACACCATAGAGAAATTGATGAACAATGGCTATCACTACATGCATATTTGGCTGGTGGAAAAGCTCTATGGTTATAAGGTTTTTTGCGAAAAGCCAATTTTTCCCTACTGCAAAGGAATAAATTTTATTTAACTATCATGGTGGTTGTTGAACATTGAGAATGGTTGACAGCATTCTCAATCCCAATTAAGTAACGTCATTAAAACCCAACAATATTTATTTAAAGTAACGTGATGAGATTCACATGATATCCAAGTACTAGTCACTCAAGTTGTCCATAACCGGGGACACGGCTAATCATGATTAGTTTGTACACTCTGCAGAGGTTTGCGCACTTTTCCCACAAGACTCGATCGCCTCCGTTTGGTTTCTCGCACTACAGGGTGTTTGAGAAGACGGATGATCGAGACATAGTCTTTCAGAAGCGCTAGCACCTTACATGTGGGTAGACCATACCACCTATAACCCCTACATCTGCTAGTCTACCCGTAAGAGTTCGCACGACTTAGTCAACTATGCTAGAGCCCATAATAGCTTGTGGCTGCACACGGAAGTTACTAGCATGAATGATCTTATGATCCCTTTGAGCCTGGGTGGCGGTCCAAAATAAAACAGGCAAGTCCTGATAGACATCAGGTGCCTCAATCCACCCAGATGTGTGTTTAAGTTGCCACCTTAGATAAACCATTAAAATTATCAACTCACATCTGTCATGGATATCACTCACCCAATCCAGGTCTACTAGCATAGCATGGCATAATAAGCAAACGTAGAAGTAACTCCCAAAGGTTTCATAATAATACAGGTGATAGGTACTACCTCATCTACTTCCCATCCCACAATTTAATTAGATCCTAATCATGCAATGTGAGAGGATTGATCTAATGCAATAAAACATGGATTGTAGAAAAGGTATGATCAAAGTGTGAACTTGCCTGCAATGTTGATGAAGATGATTCGCACTGAAAATCTTGATAGATCTACTCGTCACACTCCGGTCAATCTACCGTAAGCAAGCAATAGTAACCACACATAAGCAATTACTCAAAAGATCAGAAAGATCGAAGAAGATGATTCGGAAACATCAAAACCAAGCAAATAACTCTTGCAACATAAAACAATTTCTAACAGTACCAAAATTATGTGAATCTGGCCTTATTAGAATGTTTAGGTCAAGAGCTTCGATTTGCAAAAAGAATCAACTCAAACGGAGTTACGGATAAAAAGATATGATCAAAAGAAGTTTGAATTCAAATCTGATCTAATTCAAATTTTAAACTTTTCAAAAACATGTTTGAGTTGGATTATTGGATAGAGGAGATCATAACGAAGATGTGGGCGTTGGTTTCATTGAATTTGGACTAACGAGTAAAAAGTTATAATCGTTTGAAGTACAGGGACTAATCTGTGAAGAAGTTTATCATGAATAGGTCCCTGGCCGAAAATAACAGAAAAAGAAAAATACTAATTTACGAACGTTCATTCCTGAACCCTAAACTATGAACTCGTTCGCTCTAGAGGCTAAACCAGCGAGCGTTCTCTAAATATACTAATCGGGGTTTTAAAAGAAAAACCAACTACTAAAACGAAAACCTAAAAAAAACGGACCGGGCGGTTCTTACTGGTTCGGTCGGTTTTTCGCCGGAAACCGGCAGTGGTTGGCGGCAGCGGCAGATTGGACCGGCGAGCTCCGGCGAGGCGGCTGTGGCAGCTGGGCAGAGAGCGGCGGCTGGGCAGGCGAGCGGTGGTGGTGGCGCGGCGCAGCGGCAGCGGCGGAGCTACGCGGCGGCGGCGGTGGAGTGCGGGGCAGGGCGGCGGAGCTGCGGCAGCGACGGCAAACGGCGCGGCGGCGGCTCGGCTTCGAGCGGCGAGATGCGGGAGAGAGAGAGAAGTCGGGGCGGCGGCGGCGGCTTTATAGGGGAGGGGAGGCGAGGTGCCTGCGGGAGGGGCAAGTCGAGGCGGCGGCGGAGTCTGGCGTCGTCACGGCGGCGGCGCGGGATGCGTGCGGGAGCCGGACTCGGGGACGAGCGGGCGAGCGGCGGGGCTGGCTGGGCTTAGGCCCGGTCCGGTCGGTCCGAAAGTTTTTTTTTTAACATTTTCGCAGACAAGAAAATAAGCAAAAAAATAAAATGAAATAAAAATATAGTATAGGCATATTATATATCAAAATTTTCAGAAAAAGATTTTCTACGACATGAACATTTTTCTAGCATTAAATATAATTCACACAAATTCTAATAATTCAAAGAGTGTTACTGGTCTAATAAAAACTAAATAAAATCATTTTAAAAATACCAAAATGATTTCAAATTAATTTTCCTCCAATTTTCTAATGTAGGGAATCATGTTACCCTATTTTCCATATATTTTATTTTTGGAGAAAAATAATTTGAATAAAACTCAAATAACTCCAAATTGAAAATAAATACAAAAGAACTTTGAATTTAATTCTTTGAAACTCCCAACTCATATTTCATATAATTTGAAGAAGTCATTTTATCTTCTCTCATGAAAATCATTGAGTTGCATAAACTTCCAGAATCGGAAATATTTTCAAATGAAATTCAAATATTTTCAACACCCCTTGTCATTTAAATAAATGGAAGAAGTCATGTCATCTTCTCTCCGGGGTTTTGTGTTTGAAAAGAATTTGAATTCATGGAGATCAGAAAGAAAATATGAAAGTTTGGGAAAGTCCTTTTATTCCCTCTCATTTAACTTTCAAAGAGTTTCGAATTCACTCACTTTCAGTCAATCAATCAAACAGTCAATCTAATCTATCTATTTATTATAACATTCCAAAATTTAAAATTTTGGGATGTTACAGAAGGTATTAGTAGCTGAGTTGTCAATTCAACCACACTTGGAGATTAATTATTAGCAGCAAGCAATCAGTAGCACCGTAGTTTGATAGTTTTGATAGTAGTGACAGCAACAATTGTAACAGTAACATTGATAGCAGTAGTTTTGTAGCATGCGTAACAGTTATGATAGCAGTAGTAACTTAGCAGAAACAATATAAGATAAATTCGTAGGCATTGGATTAGTGACTTGTTGGATGATATTCATCATGTGACAGTTATAACCTAGGGATATTAGGTACTAGCTCCAGTTCATCGATATAATGTAGGCATGTATTCCGTAAATAGTCATACATGCTTTACGAAAAGAACTTGCATGACATCTTTTCTCCTACCCTCCCGTGGCAGCGGGGTCCATATTAGAAACTAAGGGATATTAAGGCCTCCTTTTAATCGAGAACCGGAACAAAGCATTAACACATAGTGAATACATGAACTCCTCAAACTACGGTAATCACCGGAAGAAGTCCCGGTTATTGTCACTCCGGGGTTACCGGATCATAACACGTAGTAGGTGACTATAACTTGCAAGATCGGATCTAGAACATGAATATAATGGTGAAAACATAAATGGCTCAGATCTGAAATCATGGCACCCGGGCCCAAAGTGACAAGCATTAAGCATGGCAAAGTCATAGCAACAGCAGTCTAAGAACATAGTGGATACTCGGGATCAAGCCCTAACAAAACTAACTCAATTACATGATGAATCTCATCCAACTCCTCACCGACAAGCGAGCCTACGAAGGGAATACTCACTCCCGGTGGGGAGCATCATGAAATTGGCGATGGAGAAGGGTTGGTGATGACGAAGAACGAAGATCCCCCTCTCCAGAGCACCAAACGGACTCCAGATCTGCCATCCTGCGGAAGAACATGGCTTGGCGGCGGCTCCGTCTCGTGGATCGTGATAATTGTTTCTCCCTGATTTTTTTCTCCAAAACTAGGATTTTATAGCGTTGGATTCAGGGTCTGCGGGGCCACCAAGTGGGGAAAACCCACGTGGGCGCGCTAGGAGAGGGGGCGTGCCCTGGTGGGTTGTGCCCACCTAGGTCCCCCTCTCCAATAGGTCTTGGCTCCAGAAATTCTTATATATTATATAAAAATTCCTTGCAAAGTTTTGTTCCATTCCGAGAACTTTTATTTCCGCACAAAAACAACACCATGGTAGTTCAGTTGAAAACAACGTCAGTCCGAGGTTAGTTTCATTCAAATCATGCAAATTAGAGTCCAAAACAAGAGGAAAAGCGTTAGGAAAAGTATGGAGACGTATCACCTATCTTTTACTTTTATGTATTTACTTTTATGCAAAGAGTCAAAGTTTTTCTCTCTATTCCTTTTTTTCTATTTTGGCAAGCATCATGTGGTGAGGAAAGATCTAGGCACATATATCCAGTTGGATGTGGGTAGCATGAGTTATTATTGTTGTCATCACCCTTGAGGTGAATATGTTGGGAGGTGAAACTATAAGCCCCTATCATTGTCCCAAGTGACTCAACAAATATAGCTATGCTCCTCGGCAAAGGCGCCAAAAAAGGTCCTGGTAACCCACAAGTATAGGGGATCGCCACCGTTTTCGAGGGTACAGTTTTCAACCCAAATTTATCGATTCGACACAAGGGGAGCCAAAGAATATTTGAAGGTATTAGCAGCTGAGTTTTCAATTCAACCACACCTGGAGATTAATTATCTGTAGCAAGTAATCAGTAACACGGTAGTTTGATAGTTTTGATAGTAGTGACAGCAACAATAGTAATAGTAACAGTTGTAGCATTAGTTTTGTAGCAAGCGTAACAGTGATGATAGCAGTAGTAACTTAGCAGAAACAATATAAGATAAATTCGTTGGCATTGGATTGGCGACTTGTTGGATATTATCCCTCATGTGACAGTTATAACCTAGGGCTATTAGGTACGAGCTCCAGTTCATCGATATAATGTAGGCATGTATTCCGTAAATAGTCATACATGCTTTACTAAAAGAACTTGCATGACATCTTTTCTCCTACCCTCCCATGGCAGCGGGATCCATATTAGAAACTAAGGGATATTAAGGCCTCCTTTTAATCGAGAACCGGAAAAAAGCATTAACACATAGTGAATACATGAACTCCTGAAACTACAGTAATCACCGGAAGAAGTCCCGGTTATTGTCACTCCGGGGTTACCGGATCATAACACGTAGTAGGTGACTATAACTTGCAAGATCGGATCTAGAACATGAATATAATGGTGATAACATAAATGGTTCAGATCTGAAATCATGGCATCCAGGCCCGAAGTGACAAGCATTAAGCATGGCAAAGTCATAGCAACATCAATCTAAGAACATAGTGGATACTAGGGATCAAGCGCTAACAAAACTAACTCGATTACATGATGAATCTCATCCAACTCCTCACCGACCTGCGAGCCTACGAAGGAATTACTCACTCCCAGTGGGGAGCATCATGGAATTAGCGATGGAGAAGGGTTGGTGATGACGAAGAACGAAAATCCCCCTCTCTGGAGCCCCAAACGGACTCCAGTTTTGCCCCCCGAGGAAGAACATGGCTTGCCGGCGGCTCCGTCTCGTGGATTGCAATAATTATTTCTCCCTGATATTTTTCTCCAAAAATAGGATTTTATGGCGTTGGTTTCAGGGTCTGCGGTGCCACCAGGTGGGGACAACCCACCTGTGCGCGCCAGGAGAGGGGGCGCGCCCTGGTGGGTTGTGTCCACCCAGGGGACCCTCTCCGGTAGGTCTTGGCTCCAGAAATTCTTATATATTATATAAAAATTCCTCGCAAAGTTTTGTTCCATTTCGAGAACTTTTATTTCTGCACAAAACAACACCATGGTAGTTCTGCTGAAAGCAACGTTAGTCCGGGGTTAGTTCCATTCAAATCATGCAAATTAGAGTCCAAAACAAGAGGAAAAGCGTTAGGAAAAGTAGATATGTTGGAGACGTATCAACTCCCCCAAGCTTAAACCTTTGCTTGTCCTCAAGCAATTCAGTTGATAAACTAAAAGTGAAAAAGAACAACTTTTACGAACTATTTTGCTCTTGTTTGCATAAATAAGCTTAAACAACAGCCAGGTTTTCAGCCAACATTACAAATAACCATATCAACAATAACTCTTAAACATTATAATGACTCATATCAATGACATAATCAGCTAGCGAGAAATAATAAGATATCTCAAACGTTAACACGTTGTCAAAACAACCATGATATAATATGAGAATAGTGGTATCTCGCTAGCCCTTCTGAGACTGCAAAACATAAATGCAGAGCATCTCCAAAGTTCTAGCATCGACTAAACATTATAATTCATGGTAGAAAATATGCAGTCATCATGCACTCAACATTAGCTACACACAATGCATAAATCATGACAACTGTGCTCTTCTTAGTTTCTGGCGCTTGTTTAAGAAGGTGATAAAACAACATAAAAGTAAATAGATAGTCCCTTCGCAAAGGGAAGCAGGGATTTGCAGAGGTGCGAGAGCTCAGTTTTTTGAAATAGAGATAAATGATATTTTGAGACATGCACCCTGCTCATTTACTTCACGACCATCAGTTATCTATGTCTCCCATGCTAAATAGGCTAGTGGCGGTTCCCAAGTGATAAAAGTAAAGGTTTACTCCCGCTCCACCAACAATCACATTCCACAGCTTGTCCGAAACAACAGGTGCCGTCCAAACCAACAACAGTCCCGGGGGTGTTTTCTTTAATTATTTGCATTTTTTAGTTCAGGACTGGGAATCCCTATTACCACCCTTTTCTCGTGCGATGGCGACTGAATAAGCATTCGACCTGAGAATAACCCGCTTAGTATGGAAGATACCAGCCACCTCCTATCGTTCCATGAACGATCCGGGCACACAAACGGATAATTTTTAGAAGTTTTTAGAGGTGGCACATGCAAATTTACTTAGGATGGCAGGGTAATACCGTGTATAGGTAGGTATGGTGGACTCATCTGGAATAACTTTGGGTTCAAGGTTTTTGATGTACAAGCAGAATCCCCACTTAGTACAGGCGAAGGCTAGCAATTAGATTGAGAAGCGACTAGCTAGAGAGCAACCACGATCATGACCATGCATTATGCATAAGTAACATTGGACACTAGCATGAGTAGGATATGAACACCATGAACATAAATATTATAGAGGCTATGTTGGTTTCGATTCAACTACATGCATGAACATGTACCAAGTCAAGCCACTTGAACATTCAGAGGAGGATACCATATCATCATACTACATCACAATCATTTTAACGCTATGTTGATATCCGATATAAATCATTATCAACTCCCAGCTACTTATGCATGGCATGAGAAACTATAATCTCTAATTGTCATTGCAAACATGTTTAATCATAATGGGCTGAATCATGGGTACTAGGTTAAACATATTTACACAAAAAGAATAAGTCAAGTTCATACCAGTTTCTCTCTGCCACAACTAGTTAATCAAATGTCGTCACTATTGCCTTTCACTTGCACGAGCGAATGATATGAAAATAATAATAATGCAAGAGTGTCGTGGAGTAAGCTGAAATCTGCAAACATTTTATTCAACATTAGAAGACAAGGTAAAATGTGCTCTTTATTGGTTCAACAATTATTCAGATGAAAGCAACTCAACATTTTCATTATGGTCTTCTCCTTGGTACAACTTGATAAAAAGAAAATAATTTCAGAGAAACACACTAAAATATTTTTGGAGTTTTTAGTTTTCTTGAGCAAGAAAATAAGGGAAAACAAAAACAAGAAAAACTATTTACACGGGAAAGCTCCCAACAAGCAAAAGAAGAACAAGGAAATCTTTTTGGGCTTTCTCTTTAATATTACTACTAAGCATGCATAGAAAGTAAATTAACTACAACTCATTTTTTTGGGTTTTCTAAAGTTTATCAAACGCACAAGAAGAAGGCAAGAAAAATAAATCTAAGCATGGATTATACAATGAAAAAGTGTGGACACGGAAAAATGGAATAAGTGAACATGAATGTAAAGTCGGTGGAAACACATACTCCCCCAAGCTTAGGCTTTTGGCCTAACTTGGTAGTCGATTAGTAGCCTGAAGGGTAGTAGTCGGCGTGGTAGCTCATGGAAGCTCTTGGTGCGGATGCCTCGGCCCGCCGTGCTGCCTCTACTGCTGCGTTGTGAGCTCGGGCCTCGCTCTCAATAAGAAAGTATCTTTCCTTGCTGTGATAATCAAAAAGAGCAGGTGCAGGCAAATATGTTTGCATATAAGATGTTTGGTTAAACACAAGACTATAAGTGAAATTATCAGCCTTTCCCTTGAGAATCTTATGGTCTTTCAAAGTGTTAAAATCCAAATACTGCGTGGGTAGGACAGGATCAAAGGGCAGAGGTGAAACACCAAGCCCTCGAGCTAAACGTGTGGCATAAATTCCACCATAGAACCGACCACTATTAGCGTTATGCTGAAGTCCGCGTTCAACAATTCCTCCAAGGTTATAATTCCTTTCACAGGTGAGACTGTGTGGATGAGGCTCAATTCTGGAGCACAAAGGGTACTACAATCTTGCTTGCCTACGATACATTTCCTATTAAATAATGCAAAGAACTAAATTGCAGGAAAACGAATGCTCTTTATTCTACCTTGTGTCACTCCTCTGTTCTCACCGTAACAAACACTAGTCAAGAATGTTTGGTACTCAGCATTTGACGGTTCGTCAAGCGAGCCCCAATACTAGAGTTTCTAGTGGTAAGCATAAACGACACCCTAGACTCACGGGAAAAGAATTTAAATCCTTTGACAAATGATTCAGTGAGAATGTGGCGTTGTTCACACTTATCTGAAAGGTAGGGACCAAGACCAACATTGTGAACATATTTCTCAAATTCCTCCTTAATGGCCACATGCACCATATACTCATCGCAAGGCCATAAGCATGTTTTGGTGGCGGCATCTTGTGTGGAACTTTCACTTGGTTCAACATAAGACCTGCGAGCAAAACTTTCACTAGAAGATGCCCCCAAGGATCGTCTCCTCGAAGAACTCCTTCCAAATAGGTTCATCATGTCCGCGTACAATTTTCTGAAAATAAAAATTTTGGGGTGACAAAAATTTGTCAACAAAACTTTATAAAATTGATAGCGACTACTCATAGGGGTACATAGAAGCCATAGCAAGCATTCAAACTACTTAGAACACTAAGAATTTAACATGCAAGCACATCTACAGCAGCTCCAAGAGTATCTAATTATTCAAAATAGAAACCACTAAAGCAAAAACGAATTGGAAAAAAAGTGGAGTCACATACCAAGCAACAATCCTCCGGAACAGTTATGGAAACGGAGCTTCGAGCAAAGAGATCGAAATCCGCGGGTTTGAGCTCAAAAACATGGGAGAGAGAGAGAGCAATGGAGACCTTTTCTAGAGGTAAGTGATGATGTGGGATGAAGAGGTAAGTGAGGGGGCCACGTGGGGACCACAACCCACCAGGGCGCGCCAGGAGGTGCAGGCGCGCCCAGGTGGGTTGTGCCCACCTGGTGCACCTCCCTCTGGTATTATTTGCACCAAAAATTCTTAAATATTCAGAAAAATCATGTAAAATTTTCAGGGCATTCTGAAAACTTTTATTTTTGGGTCATTTTTTATTACACTGGAAATTCAAAAAAGAGACAAAGCATGGCATTTTATTTTATTTAACTAATAAAAACAGAAAATGAAAGGTAGGGACAAAAAGTAGTGCTTACTAAATTCATCAACTTCATACCGTTCAAAAATGATCCATTAATATGGTTGATAAGGTCTCATTAACAACCACTTTTGATTAGCATGTAACCGAAGAACTTTCATAAATCACTAAGTTACCTCAATGGCGATATGCGTTTCCCTATCAATAAGTAATTCATATTTATTTTTGACAGTAGGTAGAGGTATTTGAAAACTTCCAATAGTGATTGTCGGAGATTTTTCAATAACATTAATACCATTCACATGGAATTGTTTCTTCGGAAAGTGCACCGTGTGCTCATTGCCAGTAATATGAAAAGTGACCTTGCTTTCTTAGCAATCAATAACAGCCCCTGCAGTATTAAAGAAGGGTCTACCAAGGATAATCGACATGTTGTCGTCCTCGGGCATCTCAAGTATAACAAAGTCAGTCAAAATAGTAACATTAGCAATAACAACGGGCACATCCTCACAGATACCGATAGGTATGGCAGTTGATTTGTCAGCCATTTGCCAAGATATTTCAGTAGGTGTGAGTTTATTCAAGTCAAGTCTTTTATATAAAGTGAAAGGTATAACACTAACACCAGCTCCTATATCACACAAAGCAGTTTTCACATAATTCTTTTTGATAGAGCAAGGTATAGTTGGTATTCCCAGTTCTCCAAGTTTTTTAGGTACTCTTTCTTTAAAAGTGTAATTAGCAAGCATAGTGGAGATTTCAGCTTCCAGTATTTTCTCTTATTTGTGATGATGCCTTCCATATACTTTGCATAAGGAGGCATTTTCAAGATATCAGTCAAGCGAGTATGCAAAAATACTGGCCTCAGCATTTCAACAAAGCTTTCAAATTCTTCATCATCATTCTTTTTAGTTGACTTGGGTGGAAAAGGCATAGGTTTTTGAACCCACGGTTCTCTTTCTTTACCGTGTTTTCTAGCAACAAAATCTCTTTTATCATACATTTTATTTTTAGGTTGTGGGTTATCAAGATCAACAGGTGGTTCTATCTCAACATCATTGTCTGGTTCTTTATCATTGGTTGGTTGAGAGTCTTCATGAACCTCATCATTATCTTTTTCATTATCGTTAGGTGAATGTTCATTACCAGATTGAGTTTCAGCATCTGAGATAGAAACTTCATTATCATTATCAGGAGGTTTTTCTATTTCAGGTTCACTAGAAGTATGCAAAGTCCTATCGTTTTTCTTTTTCTTTTTCTTTTTAGAAGGACTAGGTGCACTGGTGTTAGCTCTTTGTGAATCTGTTCAATTCTTTTAGGGTATCCCTCAAGATAAGGTGGTTCATGAGTCATTTTACCCCCTCTAGTTGCAACTCTAACAGCAAAGTCATGCATATTATTATTCATTTCATCAAGCAATTCTGTTTGTGATTTAGCAACTTGTTCTAATTGAGTTTGGACCATAGAAGCATCTTTTCCCACACCTCTAACATCATTTGATATCCTAAATAACAAGTCACTCAAGCGAGTAATCATATCAGAATTGTATTTCAATTGTTTCATAACATTTCCATTAAAGTGATCCTGTTTTCTAATATAGTTTTCAAACTCATAAAGGCATTGGCTAGGATGCATATTGTGAGGATTATCACTATCATTAAACTTCATAAGAGAATTTACCTCTACCACCTTAGGCAGTGGCAGTGTATTAAGCCCATGTATTTCTTCAATAGGAGGTAAATTTTTAACATCCTCAGCTTTAATACCTTTTTCCTTCATAGATTTCTTTGCCTCTTGCATATCTTCAGGACTGAGATATAATATACCCCTCATCTTCGGAGTGGGTTTAGCTGGTGGTTCAAGAATATTCGAATCATCATAATTTTTCAATATGTTATTCAATAATTCCTCAGCTTGTCCAACAATTCGTTCCCTGAAAACAAAACTAGCACAACTATCTAGGAAGTCCCTAGAAGCATCTACTAGTCCATTATAGAAGCTATCAAGTATTTCATTTTTCTTAAGAGGATGATCAGGCAAAGCATTAAGTAACTAGAAAAGCCTCTCTTCTTTAGTTTGAGAAAAGTTAAATATTTTTTGTAAGGCAGCTTGTTTCTTATGAGCAGGAAAATATTTTTCAGAGAAATAATAAATCATATCCTGGGACCTACGCACACAACCAAGAGCAAGAGTATTGTACCAAGCTTTACCATCACCCTTTAATGAGAAAGGAAATAATTTGTGAATAAAGTAATAGCAAGTTTTCTCATCATGAGTAAAAAGGGTGGCTATATCATTCAACTTAGTAAGATGTGCCACAACAGTTTCAGTTTCATAACCATGGAAAGGGTCGCATTCAACGAAAGTAATTAACTCTGGGTCGATAGAGAATTCATAATCCTTATCATCAATAAAGATAGGTGAAGTAGCAAACTTAGGATCACATTTCATTCTAGCATTCAAAGATTTTTTTATTTATACTTGCATAATAATTTCTCTAAATCATCTATATCATTGCAAGCAGGAATATCTCTAGTTGTTTCTTCACTCATAAAATAACCTTCCGGTACCTTAGGCAATTCATATCTAGGAGGGCTAGTTCTAGTAGGAGTTTTAGTTTCAAGCTCATCATCAGATTCAACAACATCATGATGTATAACTCTAGCAATTTGTTCATCAAGAAATTCACCAAGTGGCACATCATCATTATCATGCAAGGTACTAGCATCATTCGTAGTAGAAGTAGCATCATTAATAACTTATGATATATATGAATTAAGAGCATGTGGTGGAGGTGCAAGTTTACTCATAACATAAGGTGAATCTAAAGCAGAACTGGATGTCAGTTCCTTACCCCCCCCCCCTCGTCTTTGAGGGAAATATCTTAGTCTTTGCATCCTTCAGATTCTTCATAGTGATAATATGATAATAGTCCCAAGTGACTCAACAAATATAGCTATGCTCCCCGGCAACGGCACCAGAAAAAGGTCTTGATAACCCACAAGTATAGAGGATCACAACAGTTTTCGAGGGTAGAGTATTCAACCCAAATTTATAGATTCGACACAAGGGGAGCCAAATAATATTTGAAGGTATTAGCAGCTGAGTTGTCAATTCAAGCATACTGGAGATTAATTATCTGTAGCAAGTAATCAGTAACACAGTAGTCCGATAGTTTTGATAATAGTGACAGCACCAATGGTAACAGTAACAGTTGTAGCAGTAGTTTTGTAGCAAGCGTAACAGTGATGATAGCAGTAGTAACTTAGCAGAAACAATATAAGATAAATTCGTAGGCATTGGAATGGTGACTTGTTGGATGATATTCATCATGTGACAGTTATAACCTAGGGCTATTAGGTACTAGCTCCAGTTCATCGATATAATGTAGGCATGTATTCCGTAAATAGTCATATGTGCTTTATTAAAACTTGCATGACATCTTTTGTCCTACCCTCCCGTGGCAGTGGGGTACGTATTGAAAACTAAGGGATATCAAGGCCTCCTTTTAATAGAGAACCGGAACAAAGCATTAACACATAGTGAATACATGAACTCCTCAAACTACGGTAATCACCGGAAGAAGTCTCGGTTATTGTCACTCCAGGGTTACCGGATCATGACACGTAGTAGGTGACTATAACTTGCAAGATCGGATCCAGAACATGAATATAATAGTGATAACATAAACGGTTCAGATCTGAAATCATGGCACCCGGGCCCAAAGTGGCGAGCATTAAGCATGGAAAAGTCATAGCAACATTAATCTAAGAACATAGTGGATACTAGGGATCAAGCCCTAACAAAACTAACTCAATTAGATGATGAATTTCATCCAACTCCTCATTGACCAGCGAGCCTACGAAGGAATTACTCACTCTCGGTGGGGAGCATCATGGAATTGGCGATGGAGAAGGGTTGGTGATGATGAAGAACGAAGATCCCCGTCTCCGGAGCCCCAAACGGACTCCAGATCTTCCCTCCCAAGGAAGAACATGGCTTGGCGGCGGCACCGTCTCATGGATCGCGATAATTCTTTATCCCTGATTTTTTTCTCCAAAAATAGGATTTTATAGCGTTGGTTTCAGGATCTGTGCGGCCACCGCGTGGGGAAAACCCACCTGGGCATGCCAGGAGAGAGGGGCGTGCCCTGGTGGGTTGTGCCCACCCAGGGGCCCCTCTCCGGTAGGTCTTGGCTCTAGAAATTCTTATATATTATATAAAAATTCCTCGCAAAGTTTCATTCCATTCCGAGAACTTTTATTTCTGCACAAAAACAACACCATGGTAGTTCTGCTGAAAACAACGTCAGTCCGGGGTTAGTTTCATTCAAAGCATGCAAATTAGAGTCCAAAACAAGAGGAAAAGTAGATACGTTGGAGACGTATTAGCTATCTTTTGCTTTTATGTATTTACTTTTATGCAAAGAGTCAAAGTTTTTATCTCTGTTCCTTTTTATTTTCTCTTTTGGCAAGCATCATGTGGTGAGGAAAGATCTAGGAACATATATCCAGTTGGATGTGGGTAGCATGAGTTATTATTGTTGTCATCACCCTTGAGCTGAATACATTGGGAGGTGAAACTATAAGCCGCTATCTTTCTATGTGTCCGGTTGAAATGTTTTTCTCATGTGTATGTGGTGAGTGTTAGCAATTATAGAAGGCTATATGATTGTTGAGTATGTGGAATTGCCAAAAATGCTACGATACGCGACCCTTCCTGAAAAGATGATGAATTGTAGTTGCAAAGTTGACTGAGAACATAGTTTGTTAGTTTCCAATAGAGTTCATTCTTTATACTTTGATGTTATTATGAATTGTTACTTATTCATGAGAAGTCTATCATAAAAGCTCTATGATAAAAGTTTTATGTTAAAGTTTTATGTTGTTATAGTAATATACATGATGATTCTATGTATGTATTTTTTTATCGACACGTCTCTCTCTCTCCAAGCATCAGGACATGTTTTTCGCTTTCGGTTTTCGCTTGAGGACAAGCGAGATCTAACCTTGGGGGAGTTGATACGTCCATTTTGCATCATGTTTACCTACTATTATTTATATTGTTTTAATGTATAATAATTCTTTTTTGAGTATTTCTAATGCCTTTTCTCTCATAATATGAAAGGTACACACAAAGAGGGAGAATACCAGCAGCTGGAATTCTGGACCTGAAAAAGCTACATCACGCTACCTATTCTGCACAACTCCAAATGAGCTGAAACTTTATGGGGAATTTTTATGGAATATATAAGAAATATTGGAGCCAATAAATACCAGAGGGGGCCCACCAGGTGTGCAAAACCCACCGGGGCGCGCTAGGAGGCCCAGGCGCGCCCAGGTGGGTTGTGCCCTCCTCGGCCCACCTCCGATGCCCCTCTTCTGGTATATAAGTCATTTTGACCTAGAAAAATAGGGGAGGACTTCCGGGACGAAGCACGGCCGTCTCCAGGCGGAACATGGGCAGGAGCACTTTTGCCCTCCGACGGAGCGATTCCACCGGGGGAACTTCCCTCCCGGAGGGGGAAATCATCGTCATCATCATCACCAACAACTCTCCCATCTTCGGGAGGGAAATCTCCATCAACATCTTCAACAACACCATCTCCTCTCAAACCCTAGTTCATCTATTGTGTTCAATCTTTGTACTAGAACAATTGATTGGTGCTTCTGGGTGACTAGTAGTGTTGATTACATCTTGTAGTTTATTACTATATGGTTTATTTGGTGGAAGATTATGTGTTCAAATCCATTATGCTATCTAATACCCCCCTGATCTTGAGCATGATTATCATTTGTGAGTAGTTACTTTTGTTCTTGAGGTCACGGGAGAAATTTTGTTGCAAGTAATCATGTGAATTTTATATGTGTTCCATATTTTGATGGTATGTATGTTGTGATTCCCTTAGTGGTGTCATGTGAACGTCAACTACATGACAATTCACCATATTTGGGTCTAAGGGAATGCACTGTGGCGTAGTTATTAGATGATGGGTTGTGAGAGTGACAGAAGCTTAAACCCTAGTTTATGCACTATTCCGTAAGGGACTAATTTGGATCCAAAAGTGTAATGCTATGATTAGAATTTATCCTTAATACTTTTCTCGTAGTTGCGGATTCTTGCGAGGGGGTCAATCATAAGCAGGAGGTGTGTTCAAGTAAGAACAGCACCTATGCACCGGTCCACCCACATATCAAATTATCAAAGTAGCAAACACAAATCAAACCAACATGATGAAACTGACTAGATGAAATTCCCGTGTAACCGCAAGAACGCTTTGCTTATCATAGGAGACCCTTTTGGCCTGTCCTTTGCCTAAAAAGGATTGGGCTACCTTGCTGCACTTTTGTTACCGTTACTTGCTCGTTACAAATTATCTTGCTATCAAACTACTCGTTACTTATAATTTCAGTGCTTCCAGAGAATACCTTGCTGAAAACCACTTGTCAATAGCATCA
Organism: Triticum urartu; assembly: GCF_056163025.1. NCBI lineage: Eukaryota > Viridiplantae > Streptophyta > Magnoliopsida > Poales > Poaceae > Triticum > Triticum urartu. The sequence goes on along the minus strand of NC_141874.1, from coordinate 361,022,549 downwards.
TCTTTAGCTTTATCCACATCAATACCTCTTTAGGAGATTTTATGTCCCAAAACAATACCTTCATTAACCATAAAGTGGCACTTCTCTCAATTCAAGACAATATTAGTTTCTTCACATCTCTACAAAACTCAATCAAGGTTGCTTAAGCAATCATCAAAAGAAGTTCCGTAAACAGAGAAATCATCCATGAAAACCTCAACAATCTTTTCACAAAAGTCAGAGAATATAGTAGTCATACATCTTTGAAAGGTAGCAGGAGCATTGCATAAACAAAAGGCATACATCAACATGCAAAGGTACCAAAAGGGCATGTAAAAAGTAGTTTTTTCTTGATCCTCTTGTGACACAGATATTTGAGAAAAAACCAGAATAACCATCTAGAAAGCAGAAGTGTGTCTGTTTGGATAATCTTTCTAGCATTTGATCAATAAAAGGTAGAGGATAATGATCTTTCCTAGTAGCTTTGTTTAATTTCCGAAAATAAATTACCATTCTATAACCTGTAACAATTCTTTGTGGAATTAGTTCATTCTTATCATTGGGAACAACAATAATACCTCCCTTCTTAGTGACACAATGAACAAGACTTACCCATCTACTATCAAGAATAGGATAGATTATACCTTCTTCCAGAAGCTTTAATATTTCATTTCTTACCACTTCCTTCATATTAGGATTTAACTGTCATTGGTGATCAACAACTGGTTTAGCATCAGGTTCCATATTAATTTTGTGCTGACATAGAGTGGGACTAATGCCCTTAAGATCATCCAGAGTATATCCAATAGCGGCACGGTGCTTCCTGAGAGTTTTCAATAATTTCTTTTCTTCATGCTCTGAAAGGTTAGCACTAATAATAAGAGGATATATCTTCTTTTCATCATGATAAGCATATTTTAAAGTAGCATGTAATTGTTTAATATCAAAAATCAGGTCACTCTCGGGTGGTAGAGGATATCCAAGAGTCTCAACAGGAAAATTGTGTTTCAAAATAGGCATTTGTTTAAAGAATACTTCATCTATTCTATTTCTTTCATCCATGAACATATCATTTTCATGGTCTAGCAAATATTGTTCTAAAGGACCAGCAAAACCAATAATTTCATCTTTACTAGGCAATTCTTTATCACGAGGTTGTCTATGAAATTTGGAGAAATTAAATTCATGAGACAAATCCCTGAAATTCACACTAACAATTTCTTGCTTACAATCTATCTTAGCATTGATGGTGTTCTAGAAAGGTCTAACAAATATAATGGGCAAAAATCATCTTGTGGGGAACCAAGAACAAGAAAATCAGTAGGGTATTTTATTTTCCCACACAAGACTTCAACATCTCTAACAATCCCAATTGGTGATATAGTATCTCTATTAGCAAGCTTAATAGTAACATCAATATCTTGTATTTGAGAAGGTGCAATATCGTTCATAATTTCTAGATATAAAGTAAAGGGAGTTGTACTAACACTAGCACCCACATCACATAAGCCATGGTAACAATGATCTCCTATTTTAACAGAAACAACATGCATGCCAACAATAGGTCTATGTTTATCTTTATCATCGGGTTTGGCAATTCTAGCAGCTTCATCACAGAAGTAAGTAACATGCCCATCAATATTATCGACCAAGAGATCCTTAACCATAGCAATACTAGGTTCAACTTTAACTTGTCCAGGGGGTGTAGGTGTTCTAGTATAACTCTTAGGAACCATAGCTGAAGCTTTAGCATGTTCTTTTATCATAACAGGAAAGGGTGGTTTCTCAATGTAAGCAATTGGAATAACAGGGTCAACATTATAAGTAATAGTTTCTTCTTAAGCTTTAATAGGTTCTACTACTTTTACTTCAATCTGAGGATGATATTTAAACCATTTCTCCTTAGGGATATCAACATGAGTAGCAAATTATTCACAGAAAGAAGCTACTATGTCAGGGTCAAGTCCGTAATTAGTCCTAAATTCACGAAAAACATCGGTATCCATAAAAGATTTAACGCAATCAAACTTAAGGTTTACACCTGACTCCTTACCTTCGTCGAGCTCCCAATCTTTATAGTTGCGTTTAATTCTTTCCAATAAATCCCATTTGAATTCAATAGTCTTCTTCATAAAAGAACCAGTACAAGAAGTATCGTGCATGGATTGATCATTATGAGAAAGCAGAGCATAAAGATTATGAATAATAATTTCTCTTGAGAGCTCATGATTTGGGCATGAATATAACATTGACTTAAGACTCCCCCAAGCTTGAGCGATACTTTCTCCTTCACGAGGCCATAAATTATATATATAATTCCGATCACGATGAACCAAATACATAGGATAAAACTTCTGATGAAATTCCAATTTCAATCGGTTGCAGTTCCACGCTCCAATATCATCACATAGCCTGCCTTTCCCTTCAAAGATAAAGGGAAGACATTCTTCTTGACATCATCCTCGGGAAAACCTGCAAGCTTAAATAATCCATAATCTTCATCCACATAGATTAGATGCAAATCAGTATGTAGTGTTCCATCTCCCGCATAAGGATTAGCTAGCAATTTCTCTATCATACCCAAAGGAATTTCATAATAAATATTTTTAGTAGGTGCAGTGGGTTGAGGAGCAACTCTTTGCTCTTCTGGTCGAGGTGAAGATACCCTGAACAAACCCCTCAAAGGATTATTTTCCATAGTGACAAGTGACAGTAAATTTCATCATGTAATATAAATGTTTCCTTACCAAATTCAACTCACCAAAGGCGCTTCACTCCCCGGCAACGGTGCTAGAAAAGATTCTTGATGACCCACAAGTATAGGGGATCTATCGTAGTCCTTTCGATAAGTGAACCCAACGAGGGGCAGAAGGAAATGACAAGCGGTTTTTAGCAAGATATTTTCCAGAAGCACTGAAATTATCGCTAATAAATAGTTTTGTGATAAGATAATTCATAACGGGTAATAAGTAACAAGTGTAACAAAGGTGTAGCAAGGTGGCCCAATCCTTTTTGTAGCAAAGGATAAGCCTGGCTGAACTCCTATATAAAGCAAAGCACTCCCGAGGACACATGGGAATTATTTTGAAGTTAGTTTTCATCATACTCATATGATTCACGTTCGTTACTTTGATAATTTGATATGTGGGTGGACCATTGCTTGGGTGCTGTCCTTACTTGGACAAGCCTCCCACTCATGATTAACCCCTCTCGCAAGCATCACAACTATGAAAGAACAATTAAGATAAATCTAACCATAGCATGAAACATGTGGATCCAAATCAGCCCCTTGCGAAGCAACGCATAAACTAGGGTTTAAGCTTCTGTCACTCTAGTAACCCATCATCTACTTATTACTTCCTAGTGTCTTACCCTAGGCCCAAATCATGATGAAGTGTCATGTAGTCTACGTTCACATAACACCACTAGAGGAAAGACAACATACATCTCATCAAAATATTGAAAAAAATACCAAATTCACATGATTACTTATAACAAGACTTCTCCCATGTCCTCATGAAAAAAAGTAACTACTCACAAAGCATGTTAATGTTCAAGATCAGAGTGGTATTGAATATCATTAAGGATTTGAATATATAATCTTCCACCAAATAAACCAACTAGCATCAACTACAAGGAGTAATCAACACTACTAGCAACCCACAGGTACCAATCTGAGGTTTTGAGACAAAGATCGGATACAAGAGACGAAGTAGGGGTTGAGAGGACATGGTACTAGTGAAGATGTTGATGGAGATTTCCCCCCTCTAAATGATAGGATCATCGGTGATGTCGATGCCTTCGATTCCCCCCTCGAGGAGGAACTTCCCCCGACAGAACAGCTCCGTCAGAGCCCTAGATTGCTTCTGCCCAAGTTCCGCCTCGAGACGGTGGCGCTTCGTCCCGAAATCTTCCTTATGATTTCTTCCAGGTCGAAAGCCTCCATATAGCAGAAGATGGGCACCGGAGACCTGCTAGGGGGCCCACAAGCCCTAGGGGCACGCCTAGGAGGTAGGGCGTGCCCCCAGGCTTGTGGGCACCTGGTGGGTCCCCTTAGGTATTTTCTTTGCCAAATATTTTTTATATATTCCAAAATAATTCTCTGTAAATTTTCAGGACTTTTGGAGTTATGAAGAATAGGTATCTCAAATTTGCTCCTTTCTGGTCCAGAATTCTAGCTGCCGGCATTCTCCCTCTTCATGTAAATCTTGTAAAACAAGAGAGAAAATGCATAAGTATTGTACCATAATATGTAATAACATCCCATAATGCAATAAATATCAATATAAAAGCATGATGCAAAATAGATGTATCAACTACCCCATGGGAATTGCATACTACTTTCACTGAGGCGGGACATCGGGAGCCCATTCCTTTTAGGGTCTTACCGTAGAGTATGTTCAACCCGCTTGAAACTACAACTAATCCCCGGGTGGTTTTGATAATTCACAACAACATATAGCTCATTGAGCTAATATCCATTCAAGATAATTTTTTCAGGAAGTTCAATGAATGGAATGGCATGGAATAGAGATGTGGACCCATCAAAATACTGAGGACAAATATTGGCAAAAGCTCAAGACTCTTCATCTTTATTTTAGTGATCCAGGATTACATTGAGTCCATAGGAAAGCCAATACTATTAAAAGGCGATGAGGTGTTGGTTAATGGCTTGCTTTCTCAAATGCTTAGTGATATTGCTGTAAAACCCCTAGCCACTTTCTCCATCCAAATATGTCAATACCCTAAACTCCAACTCGGCCCCACCGATTCTTTATATCTGGAGCCACCGAGTTCATATGACAAAGCCACAGCCAGAAACCCTAACAGTTCGGTCTCACCGATACGGGTCTTGGTCTCACCGAGATGGTCTTGCCAACACTTTGTGGCTTGTTGCATTTATTTTGGTCTCACCGAGTTGGCTTGACAGATTCTCTGTTTCCTTATTGCTTCACTTCGGTCTCACCGAGTTGATGCAAACGGAGCCACTGAGGCGGTGTTTGCCCTAGGCCCTATCACATCGGTCCCACCGAGTTGTTCAAGTCGGTCCAACTGATATTCCTAACGTTCACATTTTTGAACATATCAGTGCCACCGAGTTTAACCATTCGGTCCCACCGAGATGAGTCAAATATCTGTAACGGTTGGATTTTGTGTGGAGGCTATATATACCCCTCCACCCCCTTCTCCATTTTTGAGAGAGCCATCAGAACATGCCTACACTTCCACCATACATTTTCTGATACAGAACCACCTACTAATGTGTTGAGATCAAGACATTCCAATCCTACCACAAGAATCTTGATTTCTAGCCTTCCCCAAGTTGCTTTCCACTCAAACCATCTTTCCACCATAGCCAAATCTGAGAGAGAGAGAGAGAGTTGAGTGTTGGGGAGACTATCATTTGAAGCACAAGGTCAAGGACTTCATCATCAACACACCATCTATTACCTTTTGGTGAGTCGTGTCTCCTAGATTGGTTAGGTGTCACTTGGGAGCCTCCATCAAGATGTATAGTTGAACCAAGAAGTTTGTAAGGTCAAGGAGATCACCTACTTCGTGAAGACCTACTCGAGTGAGGCAAGTCATTCGTGGGCGATGGCCATGGTGTGATAGACACGGTTACTTCTTCGTGGACCCTTTGTGGGTGGATCCCTCTGTGGACTCACGCAGTCATTACCCTTCGTGGGTTGAAGTCTCCTTCAGCGTGGACGTATGATAGCACCACCTATCGGAACCACGCCAAAAATCTCCGTGTCTCCATTGTGTTTGCCTTCTCCAAAACCTTCCCTTTACCTTCATATGCAATGTTTTATTTTCTACTGCTATAGTCTTAGAATTGCATGTGTAGGTTGATTGCTTGACTTTTGCTAATTGCTAAAATTTGCCCACAGCTAAAATTTGGAAAAGGATAGACTTTTATTTGGTCAAGTAGTCTAATCACCCCCCCTAGACATACTTTCTACCTTGATTGCATGTGATATCAGAGCTTTGGTCTCCATTCGCCTTGATTTCCATAGCTTTGGTGATCATAGCCTTGGTTTCACAACCTAGGAGAGTATGGCGTCTAGCGTGGGAAATTATCACCATAGAGGTCCTTACTTTGAGGCTACAATTTTTGATAGTTGGAAGCATAAGATGAAAATGCATATTCTTGGTCATAATTCCGTCGTTTGGGCTGTTGTGCGTATTGGCTTGAAAGGTGATTTCTTCAAGGATGGAACAGAACCAGATCGTGAAGCAAAAGCGAAGAAATGAAGATGTTGCAATACAATGCTCAAGATTGTGATATTCTCTTCAATGGATTGTGTCCTGAAGAATTCAACAAAAGAAATTGCCTTGAGAATGCAAAGGAAATTTGGGATACTGTTGTTGATATGCACGAAGCACCGAGTCCGTCAAGGAATCCAAGTTGGATGTACTTCAAAGTCAACTTGCCAAGTTCAAAATGAAGGATGGTGAAGGAGTCGCTGAAATGTACACTAGAAGTGCTCTCATCACAAATGAGATTGCCGGCTTAGGAAGTGAAGAGATGACCGACAAATTCATCACCAAGAAGATCCTAAGAGCCTTGGATGGAAAATATGATACTGTATGCACTTTAATCCAAATGATGCCCAATTACAAAGATCCCAAGCCCACAGAAGTCATTGGTAGAATTTTTTCGCATGAGATGTCACTCAAGGATAAGCACAATAAGTCAAGTGGTGCTCACAAAGCTTCAAGTGATGCTCCTACAACATCAAGTGAGAAGCAAGTCTCTAATGAAGAATTGAGCTTAATGGTGAACTTCAACAAGTTCGACAAAATAGAAGCAAAGAGAGAAGCTCCAAGTCAATGTCCTACAATGAAAAAAGATCTTGTAGTCGTGATTGCAATTGCTGCAATTGTGGAAGACATGGACACTACCCCAGTGAGTGTATGACTCCCTACAAGAAAAGAGAAGACTCACCAAAAGGAGGAGTAGAAGAGATGAATCACCTCCAAAAGAGAGAAGGAGTAAAGATGATCATTATGAATGAAGACCCTATCGTAGAAACAAGGATTCGGAAAGGAAGGAGAAGTCATCGAAGAGCTACATAAGACGAAGACATCAAGCTCACGTTGGTGAATGGGTATCCGGTTCCGACTCCGACAACTACTTCGAGAGAAGCTATCACTTTCACTCCGACTATACTCAAGATGAAGGTGTTGCCAGTCTTGCACTATCATCCAACTCCTACGACATATTTGACTCACCAAATTAAGGAATTGGAAGATGCTTCATGGCTAAAGGCCCTAAGGTATCACACCCCGAGTATGTTGATTTCAATAGTGATGAATATGATTTGCTAGGTGATGATGATTTACTTGTTGACAACACTAGTGATGAAAACTATAATGAACTGGCTAGTAATCATGCTAATCAAGATGAAGCAAATGACGATGATAAGAAGGAGATTGAGCGTCTAACTAAAGAACTAAACACTCTTAGGTTAGCTCATGAAACAACTTTAGACATAGAGAGCTCTTAAAGACTCATGAGAAGCTACACTTCGAGAAGCTAAATTTAGAGGAAGAGCATGAGTTTCTAAAAGCTATCAATGATGATCTTCAAAATAAGAGTTCTTCTTACCTTGCCAAATGTATCCTTTTGTCTACTTACATGCCAACAAGAGAAAGAAATATTCTTCCTCTAGTAATAAAAATAATCATGTTAAATCCAATATTGTTGCTTCTAGTAGTCCACTTGATTCCACAAATGATTCTCTTAGCCAAGATACACTTGATCAAGAAAATAGTTTATTGAAGGGAATTATAGAGAAAGGTGTTTACAGGAGACTTGTCGGGAGTAGGCAATTGGAGGAAATTGTACGCAAGCAAGGAAGGCACACTACAACAATCTGGAACTTTGCCGTCTGCCATGGCTGATCGCAAAGGCATGCCCGGCGGACCGCAAAGGCCTTTGCCGTCACCCAACAGATGGCAACACATCCGGTTGAAAAAACTATGACAAAGGGCTCTTTGTCGTCTGCTGGCGGACGACAAAGAAGCAAAGGTCTTTGCCATCTGCTAGCAGACATCAAAGAGCCTGGACAGCACACGTGGCAGCTTAGGTCCGTTAAGGGGTTAATGGCGTGCTTTGCCGTCTGCTAGCAGACAACAAAGTGCCCAAATAGGCCTGCCTAGATGCCCCCAGGTTGCTGACACATGGCATGCTTTACCTTCTACTGGTAGACGGGAAAGATGCGAAGGTCTTTGTCATCTGCCAGCAGACGGCAAAGCATGCCATATAGGCAAGCCCAATGCACCCCAGGTTGCACAGGTAGCTGACACGTGGCGGCTTTGCCGTCTGCCAGCTGATGGCAAAGCTCTTTGTCGTGTGCCAGCAGATGGCAAAGTGCCTGTATAGCCCCTGTTTTTTTGTTTTTTCTTAAATTCAATCAATTTCACATAATTTCACAAATATATATATACACACATTTTAAAATACTTTCAACAAGCATACCAACACATATACATGCCAAATCATATCCCTGCCATATGGATATGATCATCCAACACATATACATACCAAATCAAAAGTCTATATGCAACATATATAGCTAGCCAACATATCCAACAACAAGCATACAATGGTTTCATCCATACATACATATATAGGTAGCAAGTTTCACATTGTTCATCCTAGAAAAATCTAAACAAAAAGGAAGCACAAGGAGAAGAGTAGACTCCATCAATAGAAGCTTCCTCATCTAAACCAAATCTGGAAATTGGGAAAGAAGAAAGTTAGAAGAACAAAGTTAGAAGAAGAAGAAGACTAGCTAGAAGAAGAAGAAGAAGAAAAAGAAGAAGAAAAAGAAGAAGAAGATTTTTTTTCTTCTCTTTCTTTCTCTCCTCTTCTTTATCTTCTTCTTCTTCTTCTAACTAAGGTAGGTAAAAATGCCATTTTTTAGCTAAGCTAGGTAAAAAATGCTAAGTGTAGGTCATTTAAGAGCTAAGCTAGGTAAATAGGTCATTTTGGAGCTTATTAAGGTTATTATGTCATTTTCGAGGAAAATAAGATAAGTCTATGTCATTTTGGAGGTAACAAAGATTATCATGCCATTTTTGACCTAAGTATGCTAAGTATGTCATAAATGAACTGAACAAGCTAAGTATAGGTCTTTTTTGAGCTAACCTAGGCAGTCATGCCATTTTTGAGCTAACTAAGCATATTTATTCATTTTGGAGGACAAAATTGTAAGTGTAGGTCATTTTAGAGCTATCCTAGTTAAAATCGATCATTTTGGAGCTAGGTAAGGTTATTTTGTTATTTTGGAGGAAAATAAACTAATTATATGAGAGTTTGCAGCTAAACCAAGGTTATTATGCCATTTTTACCTAAGTAATCTAATTATGTCATAAATGAAGTAGGTAAGCTAAGTATAGATCATTATTGACCTATCCTAGGTAGTTATGCCATTTTTAGTTAACTAAGCATATTAAGTCATTTAGGAGGAAAAAATGCCAAGTATAGGTCATTTTATAGCTATCCTAGGTAAAGTATAGGTCAACTAAGCTTATTATGTCAATTTGGAGAAAAATTAGGTAAGTATAGGTCATTTTTTGTGCTAACCTAGGTGATGATGCCATTTTTGAGCCAACTTACATATGTATAGCTCATTTTTTACCTAACTTAGGAAAATATGCCATTTAGGAGGAAACTAGGCTAAGTATGCATTTGTTAAGCAAAACACTAGAGAAAACATACCCTCATCACAACAAATGTGATGAAGATCACAACTAAGGTAACAATTGATCCAACGGCATAATGATACCAAGCCTCATTATCAATGGCATATTTTCTAATCTTCTTAATCTTCAAGAGCACTGCATTCATCCTCATCTTGTGATCATCGACGACATCAACAACATACAACTCCAATATCATCTTCTCTTCTTCAATTCTTTTAATTTTTTCTGTCAAATACTCATTTTAATTTTCGAATAAATTTAACTTCTCGACAAGAGGGTCGGTTGCAATTTCTGGTTCACATAACTCCTAGATAAAAATATCTCTATCTCAACTTGATGGCCATAATTGTCATAAATGTGAAATGCAACAAATAGTTATAAAAGATAATTTACCACATCCGAATCATAAAACGGGCGAGGGCCAACGGGGACGGATTAAGACCATGGCACTATGTATAACAAACAATCATACAAAGTAATAAATTTATACAAGTAACTATATAAATCATACAATCATACAAGTAACTATATAAATCAAGTACAACATAAAAAATTGAATACCTAATAATAATCTGCATCGTCGGGTTCAATAAATGCTTAGGGATCAATAAATGCATCATCATCATCATTAATAAATGCATCATAATGTGGAAGGCCACCTTTATGTAATCGGTCAAGCATTGACAGGTCATCCGCAACAGTAACCTCTTCTAGTTCAGGCTCTTCTTGTTCCGGCTCAAGGCTGAAGTCAGGTTCACTGTCGCTGTCTACTTCAATGTTCTGGGGTGAAGTAGAACGGTTCTTGAAACATTTTTTGGAAATAAGTGTTTCTTGGAAGAATTCTCCTTCATATGTGTCTGGGTTAATGTGAGGTTCATAATCCTCTTCATTGGGTGGAGGTGGTCTAACATGTGGCGGCACTTCATAAACGACATCCCAACCATTGAGACTTGGATCACTTTGACAGGCCCATGGTAGATAGAAAACTTGGGTTGCCTGTTGAGCTGTAATATAGACATCGGGAACATCCAAATGGGTGCTTTGTTTGATTTCCACTAGCCCTATATGTTCATGAGTCCTTCTAGTCTCCTTCGGCTGGAACCAATAACATTTGAAAACTACAACGTTTGGTGGGTTTGCACCATAGAATTAAAGTTCATAAATTGCTTCAACTCTTCCATAATACTCGGTATCTCTTTCGCCGATAGCAGAGACACAACAATTTGTAGACTTTCAATCGGCCAAAGATAGCTCTTTGCCATAGGTATGAAAGCGATACCCGTTGATGTCATATTTGTCAAACGAACGGCCCTTAAAGTCAAAACCATTAGCGACTTGTCTCAATTCGGCATCCATAAACTCCAAATTATCCTACAAGTTTAATACAAAAGAGATTGTTGCATTGGCTGCAAATTAGATGAAAAGATGAAATGGTCTAATGGAAAGTACCGTTTGTTTGGACCAAGAGATGAAACCGGGATAGCCGCCTCCATGCTTTGCCAGAAGCTCATACTCTTTGACGGAATCCTTTTGGATCACTGCTCCATGCGAGAATTTGGAGATGTATCGACTGTACCAAAATTATCCGCGAATAAGAGCAGTTCAAAGGAATTAGAAGTTGCGAAACAATGTACCGAGAACATACTCAATGTATGGCCGCACTTCTGTTAGGTTGTTCAAGATATAGAACAAAATGGTCCACCATTCTTTGATATCCAACGTTAAGGAATTAGAAGCACCGGCTGGTGCGAGATCCCATTTGAATAGGATGAGGTTGGATCCACCCTTTTTAGGGTCACCAGAATTGTACCGAGGCTTCGGATTATCCAAATGACAATTTTTTGCTTCATAGTGTGCTATCACGAAGTTTGCCACCTCCTCAGTAATGAATGCCACATCCATTGATGCCTCAATTCTACGTTTATTTTTACATTTTTCTCAAAGCATCTTCTGCATCCTCTCAGTTGCGTAGCACCAACGATTTTGCATGCCCCCCCAATCTTGCCTCGGTTTGGAGATGCAAAATCAAGTGCTGCATTGCATTAAAGAAGCCCAGCGGAAAGATCTTCTCTAACTTGCATATCAACTTCGGCGCCAACTCTTCCATTTCTTCTAGCAGGCCAGGTGATAGTTTTTTCGCACAAAGAACATAGAAGAAATAGCTTAGCTCTGCTAGTACTAGCCATTCATCCTCACATGGATGTAGCCATGCAACATCACCGTCATTACCCGCTCAATCCATATGTGCCAATCATGACTCTTGAGACCAAATATATTCAATGTTTCAAGATTCACACCCCTCTTTAGATTCGCTGCATACCCATCAGGGAACATCAACTGCATTTTCACCCGCAAGATAATTTCCCTCATTGCCGGCCTTCCAAGATTGAACCATGCCTTTGACTTTGTCCAGTTCTGCTTTCCTTTCGGTGGTTGCATATTTTGTAACGGGCTATCACATAGAGCCTCTGGATCGACTCTGTCCTTAGTATTATCCTTTGACTTCCCCTCTATGCCGAACAATGTTCCAAAAAGTGCCTCGGCGATATTCTTTTCAGTATGCATCACGTCGATGTTGTGTGGGAAAAGGAGGTCTTTGAAGTAAGGCAGATCCCACAAGCATGTCTTGTGAGTCCAAGCGTGTTTCGAATTATACCCCTTGAAATACCCTGGACGCTCTGGATGTGGCTCGAGAGCATTTAACTGATCCAGAGTCTCTTGGCCTGTCAACGCAGATGGTGCAAAGTTTCTGACAACTCTACCTGAGGGAGTCCTGGTTTAGGGGGTGTTCGGGTAGCCGGACTATACCTTCAGCCAGACTCCAGAACTATGAAGATACAAGATTGAAGACTTCGTCCTGTGTCCGGATGGGACTTTCCTTGGCGTGGAAGGCAAGCTTGGCGATGCGGATATTCAAGATCTCCTACCATTGTAACCGACTTTGTGTAACCCTAACCCTCTCCGATGTCTATATAAACCGGAGGGTTTTAGTCCCTAGGACAACTTCATCATACAACAAGCATACCATAGGCTAGCTTCTAGGGTTTAGCCTCCTTGATCTCGTGGTAGATCTACTCTTGTACTACCCATATCATCAATATTAATCGAGCAGGACATAGGGTTTTACCTCCATTAAGAGGGCCCGAACCTGGGTAAAACATTGTGTCCCTTGTCTCCTATTACCATCCACCTAGACGCACAGTTCGGGACCCCCTACCCGAGATCCGCCGGTTTTGACACCGACTTTGGTGCTTTCATTGAGAGTTCCTCTGTGCCGTCGCAATCAGGAAGGATGCCTCTTCCCGTCTTTAAAGACGGCGCCGTTACTAAGAGAGCCTTGGCTGTCGGCCAAACTCTCCGGCTAGGCGGTTTTCTCATGACCGCCTGTTCGGCCGTTGCGCCGACGGTCAACTCTCGGGTCATCAAAAGCAACACTACTAGAAAAAGGGCTATAGATGGGATTGATACTAATGGCGCACCAGACAAGCGGTGCGCCATTAGTATATACTAATGGCGCACCACCTACTGATACGCCATTAGAGTTGAAACTACTAATGGCGCACCTGGCCCAGTGTGCGCCATTAGTATCAAAAAAAATTTAACTAGTGTGCCTGTCCAAACATACTAATGGCGCATCCAGATACAGTGCGCCATTACTAGTTGTAACTAGTAATGGCGCAGCAGCCGGGAAGTGCGCCACTAATGTTGTTTTTTATTATATTTTTTATTCCCTTTTTTGCAAAACTACTAATGGCGCACTGTTCCACCGTGCGCCATTACTAGTTTAAACTAGTAATGGCGCACTATGGGACAGTGCGCCGTTAGTATTTTTTTTTGCAAAACTACTAATGGCGCAGCACCAGGAGGTGCGCCATTAGTAACCTGGATTACTAATGGCGCATTTAGAGTTGGTGCGCCATTAGTAAGTGGGCAGCAACAAGATATTTTGGACATCCTCTCCTACCCACACTCACTTTCTCCCCACTTCATTCTCTCCACCTCCTCCTTGTCTCGGGTGCCTCCTCTTTTTCACCTCATTTCCACCATAGATTCATTCAATTTAAGTGGTTAAATTACCTTGTTTTGATAGGTAAGTAAGGGGGGAAGCTACATTTATGTTGTTCTCCCTACAACAATGTGCACATGCACTTTTTATGGCCTAGCTAGATCTCTGTATGTTCGTGGTGTTGCATATGTTTGTGGTGTTGCATATGTGTTTGTGTTTGGAGGTGTACCGGTATTTGAAATTCGATAGTTGCCAATATTTTGCCGGAATGTTGATTCATTTCTGTTTCGGCGAGAATTTTGGCATTAAACATTCTTTTTGGTCCTATTTTTAGGGAAAGTCATGCCAAATTTTTTCTTGGTTCTAAAATATCGTTTTGCTCTACCCCGCAGGCGACCATGGTTCGCATGATGACCGAAGGCATCGTGAATAGGTTTTTGAGGTCTGCAAAGGCCGAGATGCTTCAAAAGAACGAGACGGAGATAAGATGTCCGTGTCGAAGATGCAAGATGAAGAGCCTTATTGCGGACCCGGAATCTGGGCAGGTGCGGGACCACCTGCTCTTGCGTGGTTTCATGGATGGCTATCTGTGGCAAGGTGATGAAGATGACTACGAAGTCGTCCATGGGGGCCGGGCAAGAAATGAGGAAGGGCAGCAAGACAACCACCGCGGCTCGGGCGGGCGAGAAGACGAAGAATCCCGAGGAGATGATCACGACGGTGATGTTGTACACAGTCATCATGTAGAAGATGCAGGACATCATGATGAGGAAGATGCTGGAGCAGTCGACGGGCATGATCATGAAGATGATGATGCCGGCGGAACAGACGACGCTGGACCATCGATGGGCTAGGTGCAGGACCCTCATATTCAAGAGCTGCTTCTCAAGCAGACGGATAACGCAAGAGCTGCCGCCCGAGAGAAAGCCAAGATGGATCAACTTGAGTTAGACGCGGTTACTCCATTGTATGAAGGATGCAGGCCCGAGGATACCCGCCTGAAATTAACGCTCATGGCTCTGGAGATGAAGGTAAAACACAAAATGACCGACGCATGCTTCGACGAGAACATGTCATTCTGGCACGAACGTCTTCCCGAGGGGAACAAGTGCCCGACCAGTTTGGAGGAGGCGAAGAAAATCGTGTGTCCTCTGGATTTACCGCACGTGAAATACCATGTGTGCACGAAAAATTGCATCATTTATCGGGATGAGCACACGGAGTCTACCATATGTCCGGTGTGCGGCGTCACTCGATACAAGAAGAGGAAGAAAGCTCCTCGAAAACTGGTGTGGTACTTTCCGATCACTCCTCGTCTGCAGCGGTATTTCGCGGACCCTAAGGTAGCAAAGCTCCTGCGTTGGCACGCGGATAGGGAGGAGAAGAAGCGAGAAGATGACGCAAATGATCCGGAGATAGATAAAAAAGACAAGATGCTGAGTCACCCTAAGGATGCGAGCCAGTAGCAAGCGTTGAACTTCGAAGACCCAGAATTTGGGAATGATCCAAGGAACATCGTGCTGGGCGTGAGCACCGATGGAGTCAATCCGTTTGGCAGCCAGAGAAGCACACATAGCACCTGGCCTGTGTTTGTGTGGATGTACAACCTTCCCCCCTGGTTGTGCATGAAGAGGAAGTACATTCACATGAGTATGCTAACTGAAGGACCGAAACAACCAGGGAACGACATCAATCTGTATCTGGGGCTGCTGAAAGAGGAGCTTGACACGCTGTGGAAAACGCCAACCAATACGTGGGACGCCGCAGAGAAAGAATATTTCCCTATGAGAGCCGCACTGCTCACGATGGTGCACGACTATCTCGGTTACGGATATGTCGCGGGACAGGTGGTCCACGGATTTTCTGGATGCGTCAGGTGCATGGATGACACAACTTATCGCCAGCTAGATAGAGATCCCGGGTCTTCGAAAACCGTGTTCATGGGACATCGAAGGTGGCTTCGCGACGATGACCCATGGAGAAAACGCAAGGATCTGTTTGATGGTGAAACCGAACCCCGAGGACGCCCGCGTACGAGGAGCGGCGAGGAAATAGACGAGCTGTTGAAAAATTGGAAAGACTGCCCACTGCCGGGAAAGAAGCAAAAGGTGCCAGAGCCGGGAAAGAAGCGAAAGGCGCCAGAGCCGCTGCTGAAGGTATGGAAAACGAGGTCTGTTTTCTGGGACTTGCCGTACTGGAAGATCCACCGTGTGCCTCACAGCCTTGATGTCATGCATATCACGAAGAACGTGTGCGAGAGTCTGCTTCGTACCCTGCTCAACATGCCAGAGAGGACCAAAGATGGGCCGAAAGCAAGAGCAGACTTGAAATCAATGGGCATCAGGTAGGAGCTTCACGCTATATATGATGATCATGATGATGATGATGATGAGGCGAAGCAGGACACGGAAAGTCGTCACAAAGGCAAAAAGGCCAAGAAGACCGGAAATGACTACCCTCCCGCATGCTTCACTCTAAGTCAGGAGGAGATCGAGCAGTTTTTCACCTGCCTCGTAGGAGTAAAACTTCCTTACGGTTACATGGGGAAGATAAGCAGATACATAGACCCAGCGAAGCTGAAGTTCAGCGGGATGAAGTCTCACGACTGTCACGTGCTGATGACGCAGATACTTCCAGTTGCAATCCGTGGGATCATGGACGCGCACGTCCGTGAAACCCTATTTGGCCTATGCTACTTTTTCGACGTCATCTCTCGGAAGTCTGTTGGCGTGAGGCAACTCAGAAGGCTACAGGAAGAGATCATGGTGATACTATGTGAGCTTGAGATGTACTTCCCGCCCGCATTCTTCGACGTTATGGTGCATCTGCTAGTCCATATCGTGGACGATATCATCCAACTTGGGCCGACGTTCCTGCACAGCATGATGCCTTTTGAAAGGATGAATGGTGTCATCAAAGGATACGTTCGCAACATGTCACGTCCAGAGGGGAGCATAGCCAGGGGCTTTCTGACCGAAGAGTGCATCTCCTACTGCACGAATTATCTAGGCATCGAGAACCCCGTTGGTCTGCCCGTCAACAGGCACCTCGGCAGGCTCGCTGGATGGGGTCACCGTGAGGGTCGTCGCGAAATGCATGTCGACTTCGAGGGTCGACTCGCCGACTTTGAAAGAGCAAACCTAGTCGCGCTACAACACATAGACGTGGTCGATCCTTGGGTGGTACAGCACAAAACCTTTATTAAGAAGACGTACAATGACCGAGGCCAACAGAGGTCGGACGGAGATATACTCAAAGAGCACAACTCATGTTTCACGCGTTGGTTCAAGCAGAAGCTCCTGTTGTACCCTTTACATGAGGATTCTTCCGCGGAAGAACAACTCATATTCGCCTTGTCACAGGGCGCCGAGCACAACCTGATGACCTATGAGGCGTACGATATCAACGGCTACACATTCTACACCGAGGCCAAGGACATGAAGAGCGATGGTTATCAGAACTCCGGGGTAACAATGGAATCCTACACCGGTAACGACAAGGACAGATACTATGGAAGGATCGAGGAGATCTCGGAGCTGAGCTACGCTGGAGAGAAGGTCCCGATGTTCCGGGTCAGATGGGCCAAGAGCGTCCTAAAAGAAGACCGGTATTTCACCACCATGGTTATACCCGAAGCCAAATCCAAGACCGCAGGCGCAAACGTCACCGCGAAAAATGAGCCATGGGTACTGGCTTCCCAAGTGGACCAATGCTTCTTCATTACCGACCCGTCAAAGCCCAGTCGTGTTGTCGTGAGGAGAGGCAAAAGGAAGATCATCGGAATGGATGGAGTAGCCAATGAGCAAGACTTCGACAAGTATGGCGACCCGAGGATCGAACATGACGACGATGATGAAGTAGCAGCATACACCACAAGAAGAAGCAGGACCACCCTACCTAAAGGACGTCCGTTCCACAGAAGAACTCCATTTGCGAAAAAGAAGGGCAAGAAGATTGTGAACAGATAGTTAGCTAAGATCGATTGTATTTAAATCGCAGCCTTCATTTCTCGATTGTATTTCATAGGCACTTTTTGAACTATCATGAATATATTTAAATTTCATGGACACTCGATCTCGATCCCCCTCCATCTCGATCGCTATCCCACCTCGCCAGATCCGGTCCCCCTCGCCGCCGAGCACCCCCCGGTCCACCGGCCGCCGCCGCCGACCCCCCGCACCCTCGATTCCCCTACTCAACCGCCGCCGCCGACCCCCCGCACCCCTCCCCTACTCAACTGCCGCCGTCGACCCCCCGCACCCCTCCCCTACTCAACCGCCGCCGCCGACCCCCCGCACCCCGCGCACCCTCCCCCGCTCCACCGGCATTACTGTTTGATGTAATTTTTTTAAAAATTATTATTGTCTTATAAAAAAAATATTACTATTATGATTTAAACAAGTTTGAACATATTTAAACACAAATAAGTATCAAACAACATTTTAAATGGATAAAAAAAATTGTGGAGCCTGGGAATCGAACCCAGGACCTCCTAGTGTGAGAATCGGCTGCTGACCAGTCGAGCTAGTAGAGGGAACTTGGTGTGGATCAGGTCAGGTGGAAGATAACCTGTTGGCTCGAGCAGAAATCAAAAAAAATACTAATGGCGCACCACGGTGGGGTGCGCCATTAGTATGGATATACTTATGGCGCATCGAGGGGTGGTGCGCCATTAGTATTGTGCCCGACCCCATCCATATTCCCCTCCCTCCCCGGCCCCTCCCTATCCCCTCTCTCTCCCTCGCCCTCGCCCTCGATCCCCTTCCCCTCTCCTCTCCCGACGCCGCTGCCCCGCCGCCCCGACGCCGCCTCGACGCCGCCCCGCCGCCCCGACGCCGCCCCGACGCCGCCTCGATCCCCCGACATCCTTGGTGGGAGCCCCTACATTGCCGGATTCGTCGTCGTCTTCAACCTATAGTCACCGGCGCGTCCGCGACGATTGTCGCCGTTCTGCTGCTCCTAAGCCACCAACGGGCCATCGTGTGCCTCGGTGAGGCACTCAACCATTCCCTTCTCCTTCTCGTGCGGAACCGCCGTCGTATTCGTCGCTCTGTTCGAGGCCGAAGCCATCGTCCGCCATGGCCAGGAGCTCGTCGTGGCCGTGCTTTTTCCTCGCGTATCTAGCCGCCCCAGTTCGCCCCCTCGCGCGTGTGCACCTGCCCACGGCCGCGCCCCGCCCGCTGCCTTGCAACAGCTGCTGCTGCGCGTGCCTGTAGCCGCCACTGCCGTGTCTAACAGCTGCTGCTGTTGCTAGACATTGAATCGTGTTGCTTCCTTCTTCAGTTAACCCAAGTGTCAATTTTTTTTCAGTTTCGTCAAAATAAAAATGTACAAGGAGTCATTCTGTCCAACTCTGCTGAAAAATAGTTTTCTTGAGTTTTGATCATCGAAAGGACCGGCGCCCGACCGTGCTCCGCACCCTCAAGGAGGAAGTTACTGAAGTGGACTCCAACGGGAATCCAACGGCGCCCGAACGAATAGTCAAGGGGTACTCGCTTCAGCTCGGGTGCATTCTCCGGAGCACCGTCTCAATCAACACCGAGAACCTCAGGCATCCTGACCGAGGGAATTTGCGCAACCTGCTCTTCACGAAGCTGCACGAACGATACAAGTTCCCCGCTGAATTTGAAAACACAAGCCTCAAAGGGAATAAAGTGAACAATGCTGCCCTCACGAAGATGAGCACGACCCTGTCTACTTGGAAAAGCAATGTGAAGAGAATGATCGAGAAAGGTGAGAGTTATGAGAAGATCAAGGAGAAAAATCCTTCGATCATCGAAGATGACTATACCGACTTCAAGATCAATTGCTCGAGCACCGCAAGCTCCGAATCAAGTAAGTGGGGGAAAGAAATGCGGGAGCTGAACTTAGGGGAACACACACTCGGTCCCAGCGGTTACAGAGTGGCGGAGCCTATATGGGACAAGGAGGAGGCGGACCGTGCCGAGCAAGGCCTACCGCCCCTCTTCGATAAATACGGTGACAAGCAGACCAGGAACTTTGTCAGGGCCCGGTACAAGAAGGACCCGAAAACAAAGGAGCTTACCACGGACCCGAAGACCAGGGCGCTTGAGCTTGTTCTGGTAAGGAATACACCCCCGCGTAATTAGCTCCATATGGTTGCATTCTAATTAATGAAGCCAAATTTCTAAATGGTTCACATTCCTTCCGCAGGCGACTGAAAGCAGTAGCGCGGGGTCGACTAAGAGCAACCCTTGGGACACCACTCTAAATAGGGCGTTGAATGTAATGAAGAACAAGGATAAGCTCAGTAAGCCGATGTCAGCTGGTCGTGTGGCCGGCAAAGGCTTGTCGACAAAATGGTCGTCATACTATAACACTGGTGGGCGAAAGGAGAAAAAGACCAGCTCGGAAAGCCAGGCACGCGAGGTTCAAGTACTCAAGGCACAGGTGGCGCGGATTCCGGAGATTGTCCAAGAGCAAGTGCAACAACAACTCGGAGCGAAGATCACCGCCATTGTGCCTACCTTGATCCAGGGGATTAGTGTGTGGATTGCGGGCGGCCAACAGGGGCCGCCCCCGATTCCTAGCTTCACAGCCAGCAACTCGCAGAACGCAATGGCGGGGCCATTGGTGTCTAAGGCGGAGGCGGCATTGGTGTCTCCGGCGGAGGCGGCACGGGAGCTTAATGCACCCGGGTGTACGCCGGCCGGCACCTCTGCAGCAAGCGGCCCCTCCGTCAACTGCACACCCGCCGTTGGCGGTGCCTCGACATTAGCCGAGCTCGACGCCATCATCACGGTAACTAATTAAGCCTCTCTCGGCCGAGGACTTCATCTCCTTGCCTTTGACTGGGCATCCCTGACGCCCTACATGTTTTCGCAGGGCGCCACCGACGTTCCGTGCACTCTCCTACACTTCGTGAACAACGAGTTGGTCGATGTCGCCAAGGGCAAAATCGTTCAACCGGGCAACCCCTTGTTCCACGGTACCCAGATGACACCCAACTTGTTTAGGGTTCAACTGGTTCGGGTGCTGCCAGGCTGCGACGAGTTGTTACCTCCGATTCGACCCGTCGGGGCCGACGATGATGACGTGATGACCCTCGGCGCTTGCCTGAGCTGGCCCCTGCTTTGGCCGAAGAGTCATATTCGTTTGGGGGCGGGGGACACCACCCTAAAGACAACACCGCCACTCGTGCCGCCGCCAAGTCGGCCCCATGGCAAGACCGCCGCAACGGTGCCGGACATCCCTATGCCACTGGATCCAAACATGCATATGGCACAGGATCAGAACGACGACGACGACGATACATTTGCCAACGTCGATCAGTACTTTGCCGATCATGGGTACGGTGGAGACTTCATGGGGCCTCCTTCTCAAGAACCCAACCCAACAAAAGACGTGCGCGATCTAGCTGGTACCGCGGAGAAGCCAAGTTGCAACAGGCGTCATCTGCAGTTCAGCACTCAGGAAACGCCTCCAGCTGCCGACTTCACCGAGCCTCAGATAGGCGAGGTGCGAAATATGATCAGCCCCAACACACTCAAGAAGGCGGTCTGTGAGCAGAACTCGGTCCCATTACAGGAGAAGAAGAAGGCACGCAAAAGAAAGACTAACAAGGGTGCGGGCCGGCCAGCACCGAGTACGATCCGTGCTCAGGACGGGCCACCTTCACCTGAGGATATCTCGAGGAGGGTGCATGTGGCGGGTAGGCCGATGCTACCGAGAAATATGCTCGATGCTGCAACCGGTGCTATGCGGAGTCTGCATGACAGTGTTCTTTCTTTGGAGAAGCGGCGTCTCGGAGAGAAGGATGTGGCATACCCGGTTTTTGCGGCCAAGGTGCCAGAGGGCAAGGGCTTTGTGGATAACTCCATCGGGGGTACGATCGTCCCGCGGTTTGATGACATCCACGCTATGTTGAACCTTCATCCGCTGCACTACACCTTCGTTTGGCTATTTTCGCTGAGTATGGAGATGCGGATCATTCGCGACAAGACCCCGGACATCGTGATAGTCGACCCCTTCTACATGCGTGCCAAGATCTTGGGCAGCGCTGGGGACCGGCAAGTCGCGAGTTCTTACCTCGAAGGCGTCATTCTGGCAAACCAAGATAAGGATAACTTCCTCGTGCCTTACTTTCCCGAGTAAGTCCTCCCCTCAACCGCCCCGTAACATATGAATTCTTAGATTTCGATCGTTTTTCTTTTAACATTCCGTGTTTTCTGCAGTGACACACATTGCACGCTCATCCTCCTAAGCCCCAAATATTCCATGGCCACGTATGTCGACCCGGACCGTCAGTCGAACGTAGACTACACAAATGTCAAGAAGGTTCTTGATGATGTTCTCCCCGGCTACGTCAAATCTAGAGGCACCTTCACCAGGCCTATTCGTAAGTACGGCAAGCACGTGTTCTCCCACAATACGACGTTCTGCTACGTCAAGCAGCCGCCTGGCGGTCAGAAGGGTGCCTACTACGCCATCCATCACATGCGGGCGATCGTACGGGACCATCATCACCTTCTGCTACCGAGTAGACTCAAAGATTGGGCCGCGAGCGTGTCGGCAATCCAGGACGCGGACATCAGACCAGAATTCTTTCGCATCCAGTCGGAGTTTGCGGAAATCATCCATCAAGATGTCCTTCGTACCTCGGGGCAGTTCTACCTTAAAATCAACCGTCCAACAGTGACATCGACACAATCCTAAAAATGCAGGCTGACAACGCCCGTTCTTTCATGACTCCCACAATAGACGGCGGCTTCATCCACGCTCCGGTCCCTTGAGTCGAGTCGAAAGCAGTGATGCTATGTCTAGTTCTGAAACATCGATTGGCTCATGTTGTAATTAAACTTTAATGAACTTGTAGTATGTCTCTTTGGTTTCGAGAGTCGTTCAACTTAAGATGTAATCGATGCTATTAATGTCTTGCTTTTCTCTTTCGATCGTTCTGTTGCATACTTATATATTGCTTATGTATTGTCTGTGAATTGGTACTAACATTTCGTTTGGCTACTGCATAGCGATGTCGTGGTATGTTGTGTACAAGGGTATGGTTCCCGGAGTCTACGACGACTGGGAGGAGTGTCGGAGACAGGTTCACCAATTCAGCGGCAACAGTTACAAAGGGTACGCCACTAGGGCCGAGGCCGAATCTAGATACACCCGCTATCTAGCGGGAGAGGGGAGGGAGCGTTGGAGGAACCAGATGAAGACGAGTTTCATCGTGATGATGCTCATCGTGATGACCGCAGCTCTCTTCTATGTGATGGTAGTTTAGATGATCGATATCGACTTGTAATGTGAAGACAAACTCGCGGTCTCGAGACTTGTAATATAATGTTCTATCTTTGTTCGGTCTTTTCAATTCGGAGACTAATATGATGAATTGTATTCGGAGACTAAAATGATGAATTGTATTCAGAGACTAATCTTCTATTGTATTCGATGAATCTGTTGTTGATGTGTGCTGTTTATATTTTGTCCAAATATACATTTTGTAACCTGTGCAAAAAACAGAAAAATAAAAAATAAAAAAACCCTAATATTCATACTAATGGCGCATCACATCATAGTGCGCCATTAGTATGCCAAAGGATACTAATGGCGCATCATTAAACAGTGCGCCATTAGTATGCCGAACTTACTAATGGCGCATCTCTTTGTCGTGCGCCATTAGTATGCCAAAGCACCTGGGTATACATGGCCCCATGGGAGGCATACTAATGGCGCACTGTTATATATACTAATGGCGCATCCGAGGTGCGCCATTAGTATACCAGATACTAATGGCGCTGCGCCATTAGTAAAATATACTAATGGCGTGCTACTAATGGGGCACCACTAATGCGCCATTAATGGCCAAATTAGGTGCGCCATTAGTAGGCCTTTTCCTAGTAGTGCAATCTTCACGTCAGCTCAGAGCTCGTCGAGCAGTTAGATCCAATGGAGCTCTCTTCCGTAAACGAGCTCTTGGATCGCATCGCCGCCTTGGGTGTCACTACGGATTATGACCAGGTTGGGCTTAAACCCGATCTAAGAGAAATTAATTCTCCCCAAGTCACCCATCATGTTGCCGTGGTAGAGGCACAGTGTGGCGACTCTTCATCTATCTTAAGGACTAGCTACGTCCGTATTCCCGATCCCTCGAAGCCGGATACCCGCGGAGGGGAGGATGTAACTCAAGACCTGAACTTAGAATCAGGCAACGGGCTAGATTCACTGGACAACATCTAGGAATCCAAACTTTAGAGTTCGGCAACTCCTTGGCCTCTGAGTCTTATATTGGGTGAAGTTCTGGATTTAATTCCACCCACCCACCTGAACATAAGCGATCTATCCCAAATCAAGCAAAAGCCTGAAGAAATAGTACATCATTACTGGGCAAGGTTCCTCCTGGTTATGAACAGGATAAAGGACTACCGCGAGGAAGACGCAATCTCAATCTTTTGCACTAATTGCACGGACAAGGGAATCCTCAACGCCACAAGTCGTCATGATCTTACACGCTTCGCTGACTTGGCGTCCATAGTACAAAAGTACTGTGCGATGGAAAGCGCCCGGAAAACCAAAACTAAATTTTGGGACAATCCAGCCCTGAATAGAAACCTCGTCCGAAATAAAAGGGTGCATCATCATCAGACACCCGAGTTAAAAACGAAAAAACCAAAACCCTCTACAGGGCATGGAATCGTACTGGAGGGATGGCTTAATGGACCCTATAAAATTCATAGTACAGAGGACGCCACACCAACTCATAGCCTTAGAGCATGTTGGATACTCTGGCAGGTGGCCAAAAGGGGCGAAGAGCTCCTAATTCCGGAGGCCGCAGAAAGCCACCTCAGGGACTCCAGTACAGTCTTAATAGTCTTCGAGACTTTCGCATCAAATAATATGCGAAAAAGAACACTCCGCAGCCTCGCCGAAGTCTATGAAGTAGCAACAATAAACCCATGGAGTGACACGGCTATTACTTTTAATGCTAGTGATGAACCTAAATTGCGAACAGCTCGAGCACCAGCCGCATTGGTACTCAGTCCTATAGTGGACGGCTTTCGCCTCACCAAGGTACCCATGGACGGAGGCAGCGGATTGAACCTCATTTATGAGGAAACCCTTCAAAAAATGGAAATAGACTGGAACCGCATTGAGCGAAGCAGCACAACCTTTAGAGGAATAATCCCCAGTCGGGAAGCGCGCTGTGCAGGAAAAATCACACTAGATGTGGTGTTCGGCACGCCGAATAATTATAGGTCCAAAGAGGTCACATTCCAGGTGACCCCGTTCAGTAGAGGATGCCACGCTCTGCTCGGGCGGGAAGCCTTTACAATCTTCTAAGCAATACCCCATTACGGGTACATGAAGCTCAAGATGCCTGGGCCGAACGGAATCATCACTCTCACTAGTGATCCGGACATAGCACTCCGCGCCGAAAACAAGACAGCTGCATTACCATCAAATCAAGATGGCCGAGTCATACCAAGCCGCAATGGCATTCATCACCCCATACGGCCCATTCTCCTTCAACACAATGCCTTTCGGGCTCAAAAACGCCGGCGCAACATATCAGCGCATGATTCAGACATGTCTGGCAAACCAGATCGGCAAAACAGTAGAGGCATACGTGGATGATGTGGTCATAAAAACAAGACATGTCGAATCTCTAGTAGACGACTTGAGGCTTACATTTGACAACCTCCGAGCATATGACATCAAGCTAAATCCGGAAAAATGCGTTTCCGGCATTCCAGCCGGAAAGCTCTTGGGCTTCATTGTATCCGATAGAGGAATCGAAGAAAATCCAACCAAGATCCGAGCTTTGTCACAATTGAATATCCCAAAGGACCTCAAACAAATACAAAAATTAACCGGATGCGTGGCGGCTCTAAGCCGCTTTATCTCCCATTTGGGAGAAAAGGCGCTACCCCTCTATCGCCTCCTTCGGCGCACCGAACACTTCGAGTGGACGGATGCAGCCACGGCCGGACCCGAGGAAATAAAAGCCATATTGGCAACAAACCCTGTCCTGGCCGCGCCAAACATCGGCGAACCAATGCTATTGTACATTGCAGCAACCCATCAAGTTGTCAGCGCAGTACTCGTCGTCGAGCGGGAAACGGACGGACACAAATTCCCCCTTCAAAAGCCGGTTTACTATGTGTCCACTGTCCTCACCCCATGCAAATCACGTTACGCACATTATCAAAAGATTGCATATGCGGTATTCATGGCATCCCGGAAGCTACGACACTACTTTCAAGAGTGTTCAATCATAGTAGCATCGAAAGTACCACTCAACAATATTATAAACAACCGTGATGCAACGGGCCGGATTGCAAAATGGGCCATCGAGCTCCTCCCGTTCAACATAACTTATAGGCCACGGCGAGCTATCAAGTCGCAAGTTTTGGCCGACTTCGTCGCAGAATGGACGGAGGCCGAACTCCCTAAAGAGTACGACACATATTCAAACTGGATCATGCACTTCGACGGTTCCAAAATGTTGGCCGGACTAGGGGCTGGCGTCGTTTTGACGTCCCCCACAGGAGACACAGTTCAATATGTACTCCAGATTATGTACACGGACTCCAACAATGCAGCCGAATATGAGGCCCTTTTACATGGTTTCCGGATGGCAGTATCCATGGGCATTCAACGCCTAGAGGTGCACAGGGATTCAAACCTCGCGATATCCCAAATAAATGGAGACTTTGATGCCAAGGATCCAAGAATGGCAGCTTACCGTAACGCCATCCTCAAAATGTCAGTTCGGTTTGAGGGGCTCGAATTTCACCATAAAGCCCAAGAAAACAATCAGGCGGCAGACGTCCTGGCACGCATCGGTGCAAAACGCGATGCGGTCCCCCCCAACATCTTCCTGGAAAGGCTGCTCAAGCCATCCGTAGTATGGGAAGGGGAACATGGCAATATTAGCCCGGACCCAACCGCACTGTCTGACGCCGAACAATCTGACATAATCGGAGGCTCTGCCAATGAAATCACAACCTCTGCCCATGTACTAATGGCCGTTATCGCCCCGTGGATAGAACCATTCCTAGCCTACCTTACTAGGCAGGAACTCCTAGAGGACCAAAACGAGGCACACTGTATAGTGCGGCGATCTAGAGCCTATAAAGTCCATGAGGGAGAACTTTATAAGAAAAGCACTACAGGAGTCCTTCAAAGGTGCATCTCCGAAGAGGAAGGGCGGAACCTGCTGACTGAAATTCATGCCGGACTTGGTGGCCACCACACCGCAGCCCGGTCCCTTGTAAGCAAGGCTTTCCGTATAGACTTTTATTGGCCAACGGCCTGGGCGGACGCTCAGGACTTGGTCCAAAAATGCGTCGGTTGCCAGCTTTTTGCAAACCAAAGCCATATGCCACCCACCGCCCTCCAAACTATCCCCATCACTTGGCCTTTCGTGGTCTTGGGGCTTGACATGGTGGGACCTCTTAAAGGCGGAACCCACAAGAAAAAATACTTACTAGTCATGGTGGATAAGTTCACCAAATGGATAGAAGCCAAGCCTGTTAAGACGGCCGAATCCGGACATGTGATAGACTTTATATCCGGGGTCGTACACCGTTATGGCGTCCCCCACAGCATCATCACCAATAACGGCACGAACTTTACGGCCGATGAGGTAAAACTCTAGTGCAAAAACATGGGCATCAAGCTCGATTACGCTTCCGTCTATCACCCACAAACTAACGGTCAGGTCAAACGTGCAAATGGTCTCATCATGAGCGGCATCAAACCCAGATTAGTGCGGTCCCTCAAGGAATCTAACACGCACTGGGTAGAGGAGCTCGACTCCGTACTCTAGGGGCTGTGGACCACGCCGAATCGCACCACCTGATACACACCATTTTTTATGGCGTACGGTGCAGAGGCAGTCTTGCCCTGCGACATAATTCATGACTCACCTCGAGCACGCATGTACGAAGAAAGGGAAGTCGAGCTTGATCGGCAGGATAGTTTGGACGCCTTAGAGGAGGAGCGCGATGTGGCAAAAGCCCGTTCCGCATTCTATCAACAGCAGGCTCGAAGATATCAAAGCAGGGAAGTGCGGGCCAAAAACTACAACGTTGGCGAATTAGTTCTACGCCTGCCGGGCAAGAAAAAGGACAAGCTATAGCCCAAGTGGTAAGGTCCCTTCATAATCGACCATGTCCTGACTGGTGGAGCATACCGCCTGTGAGATGCGTCAGATAACCGACTCGAGCCGAACCCATGGAACGCAGCCCGTCTCCAAAGATTCTATGCCTAGCGCCGGACTCTGTCTTTGTCTCCTTCCTCTGTCCATTTTTTACATTTTCTGTCTTACATTTCTCTCCTTCCCCTCTTTTATTTTATAGCCCTTAAAGGCTCGTCAACTGATGTGCTACTTGCGCTCATTAAACCTGGGGGCTTCTTTAACAGAAGCTTATTTACTCGGGCTTCACGCCCACCACATGTGTCAAACTTCCGCATGTACCTTTTCTTCACCATTATATGCATTGATATGACTTAAGTTTTGGCCAAGCTGGGTTGCCTGGCTCCTGTGCTTACCCCTATGTTCCTGATTGTTCGGCTAGGTGCTAAAGGGAGCACCTTTGCGATTGTTACTGCCAGATCAGCCGGATGTGTACCTCAGACTGGGTGAAGCCGAAAGCTAGCGTTCTTAAGGGAATATTCGGTCGGTGAACTAAAATATGACCTTTTTTACTTATTTATATATGTGCCCCAGATGATTTTCCTGCGTTTGCAGTCCGGACATGCACTTTAGGGCATGCCTCCCAGAGAAAGGAACCCCTAACGGAACTATTCTCTCTGGAAGATGTTTTTTACTAACCATGTAATATAACATAACTAGTTGGGCACTTGTCTGATAAAGCACTAATGACCGCTACGCCTGGTCTCCATGCATACCCCGGTTCTTACATAACCGGCAAGGTATTCGGACACACTCCGGACCATCAGGTCCTGAGGTTGAAGCGAAAAGGTCAGCAACGACAAACGATCTACAATCCGGCTAGAAGGCATTACACATGTCAATTAAAAATTACATAGTCACTCTGACTGATTGTATTCCTCTTCAATACCATCTAACAGGCTGTCTAACTTACAGTCTGGCTGGGAATACTTTGCAGCCAATTCTACTTGGCCGTACACTAAGCTTACAGGGATCTCCTTCCCGTCAGGCCCCACAAGTCCGACCTCGGCCATGTGGTTTGGGTCAGACTTCGTGTACCGCGTCTTCACCATGGTCCAGGCCTCCCTAGCGCCTTGTCGGCAGGCCGATATCTTCCACAACTGGAAGTGCCGCCGAGCTCCCTTAAGCTTCTCCGAAAGCTCTCCAAGGCCCTCGGGCATGGAGTGGGAAGGCCATAAGGCTTGGGCAACGCCTCACATCGCCCGCCGAACTCGCTCGTGCAGTTGCGAGAGCTCGGGAAGAAGGTCACCCGTAGAACCGGGCATCTCCTCTGCAGGACGACCCATTAGCATACCTATAGACATTACTCTGTTAGTCGACTTACTCGCCGAACTCTTTTCTTTCAAAGATTCGCTTAAGCACTTACTAAATATGCCGCGTCGAAGCCGCTGATTCTCCTTAGTGGAGTCCGACAGCTGGCCACGAACATCTTTAAGTTCAACATCCAGCTTGGTGTTGGCGTCCTGAAGATCATTCTTCTCCCGCCTCACCCTTGTTAGCATACTCTCACCGGCCTTTATCCGGCGTAAGAGTTGTTTCCTCTCCGGATCCAGTCCGGCGCTATCTGCAATATGATTTGTCAGATTTACACCCACGCCGCACTTCGCAAGATACTAATCTTTCGAAGTGTATCTTACCAGAGGGGCTCTCTTTGGGCTCCCCTGCCGCGGCTAGTGCGGCCTCCAGTTGGGCTTTGCACTCTTCCAGCTCCTGGGCCAGTACGGTATTCTTCTCTGTAAGAACCTGCATAACAAATGATCCTTAAATCAGTTACTCTAGCTGTTTCAAGTCTCGGGGGCTACTGGTATATATATATTTACCAAAATTTTCTTACTCGTATGTCTTTTACATATTGCTCCATGTCTCTGGCTAAACCATTTTAAGCGGCACGGAGGTACGCATCTCCCGAATTGAAGGCATCTAATGCCTCTTGGGAGAAACAAGTGTCGCGAAGAACTGTCCGGCGACGCCTGTGGTTCAGGGCACTCTCCACCTCGGAATTGGTGGCAGACAGCCTGTCCGCATCCTCTGTCGGAGGAGCATCCGGTGGATGCCTTGTGTTCGCTTCCGCTTCCCGGCCAGGCGTTGGAGCCTGGCTGGTGGAGGCGCGATTGGCAACCTCTCCGGATGTAGTCCGGCGAGGTCTCTTTGTCCTGAAGATAGCACGAACGTTAATATGCCCTGAAGGAATAGCACCAGGGAAAAAGAGGGTGCGCTATACCTTTGCGCCGGCATCTCAGTCCAGACTACATTCCTTTTTACCCCATGGGGCCCTGCGGCCCCTCGTTGGCTAGCCGCCGCAGGTTCGGCCTCCCGCCTCGGAAACCTCCCCTGCAAAACACGGTCATTATCAGGAAAACTGAAATGCGTGAGAATGGATTCCTTCTCAAGGGGATGAGACTCCGCTCTCTGTTACCTGGGAGGCCGGGATTAACCCTAGGTAATCAGCTGTAATGGCCACCAAGGTATCGTCCTTGCTTAGCTGATGAAACACCCCATCAATCAGCTCCACCGATATGTCCGGATCCTCTTCAGAGTCCGGATCGAGGGACCGTCCTGGATCCTCGGGCTGTGGGGGACGGCTATTTATATCCTTTACTTCCTGACGCAGTTCCTGTGTTGAAATCGTTAGACTACATATTTAATCATGGGAATATAAAACGGATGGGCAAGCACAGTTGTCCACTTACCCAATTCGGAGGGTTGTACATAGTAAATCCGCCCTGCGGGTTGACGCGGAGGAATTCCTCCTCTTCTCCCTTGTACAAAGAGGATAAGATCTTTACTAGAGCGGCAGCTGAGGCTGGCCCCTTATGACCGTAACGGGTGGCGTCATCCTCCCTGTTAAAATCCCACATGGGGTGGCCTCTATATTGAAGTGGTTGCACCCCCCGCATAATGCATGCGGCCATGACTCCAATCATGGTTAGTCCGGAATGAGCCAATAGTCTTAACCGACCCATCAGGTGAAGGACGTCCCTGTCGCCTTCTCTCTGAGAGCTCCGCGGACGCCAGCTTAGGCGTTTCTTTAAGGGAGCATTGTTGAATTCGGGGAGACCGACCCGGATAGGATCCGGCAGCGGGACATCATCTATATAAAACCATTCCGAAGGCCAGTCCTCGGACGCCTTCTTTAGGGTTCCGGATAGATATCCGGTCCCGGCGATACGCCACACTTCGGCTCCGCCCACTTGATATATAGACCCCTCTTGAGAGCGGGGCACCAGGCAGAATAACCTCTTCCACAGCGCGAAATGGGCCTCAACACCCAGGAATAGCTCGCAAAGGGCGACGAAGCCCGCGATATGCAATATAGAGCCGGGCGTGAGATTGTGCAGCTGGAGGCCGTAGAACTCCAGAAGCCCACGGAGAAATGGATGAATTGGAAATCCAAGTCCTCTTACGAGATAAGGGACAAGGCACACCCGCTCTCCTTTTGAGGGATTGGGGGTGCTCTCCGCTTGCTCTCCGCCATTATAGGTGGCGAGTCCGGCTCGGACTGGGACCATATAGGCCTGAGGGAGAAATCCCTTGGCCTGAAGCGACACTAGCTCGCTGTGCGGGATGGAGTACCTCTCCCAGTCTCCAGGTTTAGGACTAGAAGGGCGATAGGAGGAGCTGCGACGGCTGGCCATGTTGGAATGGACCTTTACTTGAGCCGCTTTGATGATTACTCGCGGAGAGGAGAAGGTGTGGTTTGGATCTGAATCCCCATCCCATTAAATAGGCGGCTCATTTATGTAGCTAGGGGTGTGAATGTAAAAATACCCCAACTTTTCACATTCGTTTGATACGTGGAAGACGGCCATTATTGGGCATGGAAGCCAAGGTGCGCTACATTACGAAAATCGGACATTATTCAGCAGGTACACGGAATTTGGAGAAGAACCCGCCTTGCAATGCCAAAGACAATCTGCGCGCCGGACTCGTCATAATTGAAGCCTGGTTCGGGGGCTACTGAGGGAGTCCTGGTTTAGGGGGTGTTCGGGTAGCCGGACTATACCTTCAGCCGGACTCCAGGACTATGAAGATACAAGATTGAAGACTTCGTCCCGTGTCCGGATGGGACTTTCCTTGGCGTGGAAGGCAAGCTTGGCGATGCGGATATTCAAGATCTCCTACCATTGTAACTGACTTTGTGTAACCCTAACCCTCTCCGGTGTCTATATAAACCGAAGGGTTTTAGTCCGTAGGACAACTTCATCATACAACAATCATACCATAGGCTAGCTTCTAGGGTTTAGCCTCCTTGATCTCGTGGTAGATCTACTCTTGTACTACCCATGTCATCAATATTAATCGAGCAGGACGTAGGGTTTTACCTCCATCAAGAGGGCCCGAACCTGGGTAAAACATTGTGTCCCTTGTCTTCTGTTACCATCCGCCTAGACGCACAGTTCGGGACCCCCTACCCGAGATCCACCGGTTTTGACACCGACATTACCTTTGATGAAGTTCTTCTTGTCTTTCCTGGACTTATGGCGAGGATCCAGGAACTATCTATGGAAGTCAAAGCAAGAAAACTTGCGACCGGCCTGAAGCCAATGAAACTCAAGATCTCCCTTGCATGTGGGGCACGGGAACCTTCCATGCACACACCAGCCAATGAATAGCGCATATGCTGGCAAGTCATGCGGCGAG
Source organism: Triticum urartu (assembly GCF_056163025.1). Taxonomy (NCBI): domain Eukaryota; kingdom Viridiplantae; phylum Streptophyta; class Magnoliopsida; order Poales; family Poaceae; genus Triticum; species Triticum urartu. The sequence continues at coordinate 360,990,042 of NC_141874.1, read as the reverse complement.
TACATGTACCAGACACGCATTACGAAGTTATGTTTGCTAAAGGCATCGTATGTCTTGAACCCATTATCCCAGGCTTCTTGCAATTCGTCCTTCAGCGGCTGCATGTACACATTCATATTCTTCCTCGGATAGTTGGGCCCTGGAATTATCAACGTCAAGAAAATATTTTTTCTTTACATAATCTGTCCGGGGGGATTGATTGGAATGACAAATATGGGCCAACAACTGTATTTGGCTGCCGTCAGACCAAACACACTAAACCCATCCCTGCTGATGGTGACTCGAGGATGCCTCGGATCTACCGCTTTGTAATCATGTAATGCATCGAAGTGCTTCCCTGCTTCACCGTCCGATATGTGCACCATCATCAGCTTCCCATCTACATCTAGTTGGGTTCTTTTGCCCGTTTTGTGCCATGTCATCTATATGGCTGTCTCTTTGACCATGAAAAGACGATGAAGTGTTGGTACGATTGGCATATACCAAAGAACATTAACAGGGATTTTGGTCTGCGCCTTATCACCCATACCATTTTCTACCACAACATACCTGGATGACTTGCAAATGGGAGAATAGTTCAAGTCCGCATACTGAAGCCTAAATAAGGCACATCCTTTCTCACAGTCATGTATCTTCTCATAGGGCATCTTAATAGCACCGAGGATTTTGTCTGACTGGTACAGGTTTACAAGTAGTACATGGCCTTTGGGTAGAAAATGTCCAAATACTGTCATCATCATGTCATAGCATTCTCTGCCCAAGTTGAATTGAGCCTTCAGAGCCCTTATTTGTGAGATAGTATCAAGCTAACAATGCTCCGTGTGCTCGTGGAGAGGATGTTTTGAACACACCAACATTTCATTGAACGCCTTTGCAGATTCCTCCATCTCATCGTCTGAGTCCCGAGCATCATCAAAGTCTTGCACCATGTCTTCCATCCCGGTACCATGCTCGTCGGTGCGACTACGAAGCACCTCAGCTCTGGCACGTTGGGTAGACTCACCATGAAATGTCCACACCATATAACCTAGCATAAAAGCCCTCTTCTGCAGGTGTCTGCCCATTTCATCCTCTGTCCTCTTGTACCAATTGTTGCACCTGGCACAGGGGCACCAGGTTGTCCTCTGGCCATTTGCAAATGCGGCTCTCAGAAATCCCTTGGTTTTTGTTAACTATTCAATGGTCATGTCTTTCTGACTAGTGTGACTGGTGTACATCCACGCACGATCACTCATCTTGCCTAGCTACTGGACACATAAGAAATATATATATATATATATATATATATATAATAGGACTGGACTATTTTGTTACTAGTAACAGAATAATACTAGATGGATACCCCGCGCGTTGTTGCGGGACATGTTGCATGAGCTTCTAAATATTAAACGGATTGGCATCAATAACCATAAGAAAGTTGTTTTTTTACTAATGTAACACTGTCTATTTTGGGATGTTCACAAGAAATTGGCATTGCAGTTAAGTACACGCACTAAAAAAGACGGGATTTGCAGTATATGTACCTTGAAGATTAGTCATATTGCCATATAGCACTGAAGATGGTTCTCATATACACGAATACTAAAGATGATTTGATAAACATGAGTATTTGTTAGAGGTAGATCCTTTAGAGGTGATTTAATTTTGCAAGATGAAGATTGACGCAAGACAGGATTGAAGTTTTCATTCAATAAATAGTGCAAAATTACATACACGGTGAGAAAATAAAATTAGTTTTTAGCAATGGACCAGCTCTTTAATATTGCTTAAAAATATTATTGCTAGCAGGTGCACAAACGGGAACAAATGAAGCTACTAATTCTAGCGTGCGAGTTTGGAATAAAATAAATACAACTATTAGATAACCAAATTCCCTAGATCTCATTAGTGACCACAGATGGTATTTTTAGACTACCGCTAAAATAGTTCACAACAATGAGCGAAAACAACCCAGAGTCTTTCCTTTATGATGAATCAGACAATTTTTTTAATCAAGTCAACACCTTAGGAAAGACAAATAAAAATACAACTCCAATTAGATAATCAAATTCTACTTATCTCATTAGTGATAACAAATGACATTTTTATACTACGCTAAAAATAGTTCACAAGTATGAGCGACAACAACTTGTAGAGATTTATTTCTTTCTTACCTTTATGATTTTTCAGACAAAAAAATAAATCTAATCAACACCTTAGGAAAGATAAATAAGAAATTTCCAAGGAGACCAGCAAAATGCATAGCTATGTTCATAACTTGCTAAATGAAAGCAAGCAATTATGCTAGTTGATATATTGATCTCCACTTTGGCCGAATGCTTGAGAAAGTTAAAAGCGTACAATTTGACTGAGATGCAGAGAGACAACTGCTACTAAGATTGGAGGCAACATAACTAACAATTACCTATTGATGGTGGCACCAGAAAGATACCGTTGCTTTTAGGTGATATGGAGTGGAAAAACACATGCGTAGATGGCTTTTTGCCAGAACCTTTGCATGCATGTGCCCGTGGTAAGAAGCAGGTGCAGCAGGAAGTTGTCACTGACGACTTCTACTATTATATCTATAATCTATAATTCTGTATAAACAGCTGGGAGTTGAAAATGAATGAAAACAAAATGTGAAGGAAATACTGTTAGGTTGTGTATGAACTATCACTGTATGGACCATGGAGTAATTAAGTCTTGCTGCAAGAAAACATAATCAGAATGGACAAAAGAGTAAAACCTTATAGATTCTGTCTTTGTAATATGAGAATGTGCCGTTCCCTGTAGTTTTGTCATACCAAACATTAGCTTGTTGAAAGATGCAACGTGCCAATAAAATTAAAATGAATCACCACCAACAAATTCTTAATTTAAAATTTTGGTAGCGCCTTGTAGCAGCAGCACCGCGTCATTAAGCCAGAGAGACACGTACAGCCAAGCAAGGACTAAGGACATGTTCCTTGCCTGCTCGTCGGACGGCGACGACATGTTCTATCCGAGCGGCGAGGACACCACCTCGCATGCATGCTGAGCAACCCTTTGACGCGATTGGCTGGAGACCTGGATTCTCCTGTGCGTTCGCCTAAAATCCCCTTGATCGGCTCGCCGTGCTCCAGGCCGATCTGTTCTTCCTCTCCCACAGCGCACCATGCTGACCGTCTCGCCGTGCTCCAGACCAGAGGAAAAGAAGGAGGTATTAAGGGCTGTAGGGTGGGTGGGTGGCTGGCGGAAGGTGGCGGCAAGATTCTTGGTGACGCCGGTGGCAAAGCTGTAGGTAGTCGGGGGCAGATTAAGCCGATGCAGACGGTTGGTGGTGGTCGGCGGTGCGAAGCCCATGCAAGAGCCAGCGACGCACTATGGGCATGCTGACGGTTCCATCAAGCACGGTGCAGTGGCGCAACATCCAAGCCCATCTTGGCATCGAAGTCACGCCGGAGTTCGGTTCCAACGGCCGCAACTCGACAAGAAACAGGTGGGAAGATGAGATGTGTCGGGAAGTGAGAGACAATGCATCTGAGCTATTCCTCCAGTTACAGAGGGGATGCATCGTCCGTTCATGAATAGAAACGATGGGTTGCTTCAGTGACCAGGAGTCCAGGATTGTAGCGTGCCAAGTAAAAACTGAATCTAAGGAAATGACGGATCGGTTCAGTGACCAAAATAATGGCTGCGTATACTACTCCAAAGAAAAATTGAATGACAGGTCGCTTCAGTTACCAGGATCATTGTGTACTAAGGAAAAACCGAGTCCCATGATTGTTTGATAGAATTGTGTGGGCGTTAGCTGTAGGGTTAATGATGATGTGGCTGCAAATGGAATCAACTTTTGCTTACATGGCATGGTTGCTAATGTGGACAGCTTGCATGTTGGGACAAATATCATAGTAAGGATGAACTATTTAGGTATTATATATTATAGATTATGTTACCCTCGCTCCCTATAGAAGGCGATCCGTCTGTCCAATGGCCCGAAGTACGCACCAAAAGCCCACCGGAACCTCTTGCATCTGGTCAACCCCACGACCTTGTCTACATCCCGAGCGCCCACCATCTCCACCCTCGCGTGAGACGACCGCCGACTCCCTCCCGTGCGCCGCCGACCGCCGCCTCCCTCCCCCGTGCCACCGGACACCGGCTCCCTCCCCCGCGCCGCCGGACACCGCCTCCCTCCCCCGCCCTGCCGGATGGCTCCTCCCCCCCCCCCCCCCGCGCCGCCGGATGCCGCCTTCCTCCCCCGCAAAGCCGGATGACGCCTCCCTTCCCCATGTCGCCGGTCGCCGTCTCCTTTCCTTGCCCCGCCGGACGCTGCCTCCTTCCCAGATCCCGCCGCCGCCCGCAACACAACCGGCACCATGGATGTCGCCCTGCACCAGATTCATGAGCTGCTTTCTCTCCACCGCCGCGTACATGCAGTTCAATGCTGCAACCATAGGCTGTTCAATCTCTCCATCGTGGACACGCCCCTCCACCTCCTGGTTGCCACTCATCCCTGTGTGGCCAGGCCGTTTGGGTTTGCCGCCGCTGCGATCAGCAGTCCAACCCGGCAGCCCCCGGCCGTTCACCGTCGCAGCTCCTAGGCCGACTGTGTTGAGCCACCTTCCGCCGCACCTTGGGCTCCCCTATGCGTCCCCTACCCCAGCAGGTGCACACGCCCTGCCCACCGTTCCCCTGTGTTGTTCTTTTGACCTTGAACTATATAGGATACAACTTTTATTTGATTTTTAGTTCACCTTTTGCGTTCTTTTCAGTTCATAAACTTTAATGTATTGATGAAATACTGAAATATCATATGTGCACTCTACGTATTTGTTCTTATGCCTATGAACAATTCTGCACTTGTGCTGTTATGCATCACTTTTGGTCACCAAAAAAATGGAGGTTTAGATATGAAAAAATGGATTAGAGCACCATGCCCTCACCCAGAAGTTTGAAAAAAATCATTGGTTTCAGTTCTAGTAAAATGTTTTTGTTTAAAACTGGACTGCCGATTCTTTCCGTAATGGGATTTATATATTATCTTTCCTATGTCTTACTGTAGGAAAATATGGCGGCCTTCTGATGAGGACATCAATACCATTGTTACACCCACAACCCCTGCTGCTATACATACTAGACCAATTACTAGAGCTCGCGCACGCCAATTCAATTATCAGGTACTTTCGTTTCTTGGTAACGATTATAATGTTCATGAGAATATGATGTTGCCTAAATTGGATACATTTGTTCTGCTTACAAATGAAGGGCCTAGCTTGGACAAGAAAGATGAACCTTGGAGCAAGTTCAAGCATGGAGATGATGGCATGCGCAAGGGGATCAAGAACAGAGTTACAAGTGATGAATTCAGGACTTTGAAGCCACCATAAGGAGTGCATGAAGCCTTGGATGAAATATACAAGATGTCACTTCATAAATTTCATCCAGAGGCTATTCTAGGTGCTGCGTCACCTTATTATTGGGCCAGGCCCATGTATTTTTGAAATACTTAAGTATATGCTATTTTTGAAGTTCGTATGTGTGGGGAACCAAGAGTTAGGGTTTGTTTCATACCCCTCCTCCAAGGGCCACGAAATTTCCCCCTCTTCCTCCATATATACAGCCCTTAGGGCGTCATTTAGACTTTGGGTTTTGTTTAGATTAAAAGTTCACCATAGCTGCAACTTCGCGTACTTCATTTGTGTCCAACGACCAGACCAAGACGTCACAGAACCCCACCTTCATTAATAAAGCTTTCCTCTGTTATTCGCAATATCCAGATTGCAATCTCAGTTTCTTGCTTGTTCTTCGTTTGCTCGCAGGAAGTAGACCCTCGTGGTCAGGTTGATCGTGCTCCGGCGTGGTCAATAACCCTCTGAAGTTGGTTTAGCGATTGCTAAGGTGTGACGTCTTCGCACGTTCGTAGTCGGCTCGTCAAAGTCGACTCCCATAAAAAATGATATATATCTCATCGAAACATCGGGACACCTTCTCCTACATCAAGTGGTATCAGATTTCTAGGTTGCTCAGTGAGATTTTACAGTTTTTCGTAGTTTAGATCGAGTCTGCTCTTCATACCTACAGTCCACGAAAAAGCCAAAAAATTAGGGTTAGTTCATCATATCCGAACCAATCTGGGCCTTTGAATAATCTTTTCTATATTTGCTTTGTTGAATTTGCGGTTGCATCGTCGTGTCAAGTTGGTGGTCTTAGTGTCTAGTCCTTTAGAGTTTCGAGTTCTGTTCTTAGGTTGTCACGTCGCCGCTGCCATATATCACCACCGCATCATCATCATCGTTACTGCCATATACCACCACCACACCAACTTCATCGTCGTCGCCTGATACGTCTCCATCGTATCTATAATTTTTGATTGTTCCATGCCAATATTATTCAACTTTCATATACTTTTTGGCAACTTTTTATATTATTTTTGGGACTAACATATTGATCCGGTGCCCAGTGCCAGTTCCTGTCTGTTGCATGTTTTTGGTTTCGCAGAATATCCATATCAAACGGAGTCCAAACGGGATAAAAACGGACGGAGCTTATTTTTGGAAAAATGGAAAATTCGGAAGAAAAATCAACGCGAACCAGTGCCCGAGGTGGTCACGAGGCAGGGGGTGCGCCCCCACTAGGGCGCGCCCCTACCCTCGTGAGCCAACCGTAAGGCGGTTGATGCTCTTCTTTTGCCGCAAGAAAGCTAATATTCAGAAAAAAAATCACGGCAAAGGTTTCAGGCCAATCGGAGTTACGGATCTCCATATATATATATATACGAAGCGGTGAAAGAGAGCCAGAATAGAACGCAGAACCAGAGAGAAACAGAGAGATAGATCCAATCTCGGAGGGGCTCTCGCCCCTCCCATGCCATGGAGGCCAAGGACCAGAGAGGAAACCCTTCTGCCATCTAGGGAGGAGGTCAAGGAAGAAGAGGAAGAAGAGGAGGCCATCATTATCATCATCACTGCGATCTTCACCAACACCTCCGCCATCTTCACCAACATCTCCATCACCTTCCCCCCTCTATCTACAGCGGTCCACTCTCCCGCAATCCGCTGTACCCTCTACTTGAACATGGTGCTTTATGCTTCATATTATTATCCAATGATGTGTTGCCATCCTATGATGTCTGAGTAGATTTTTGTTGTCCTATCGGTGGTTGATGAATTGCTATGATTGATTTAATTTGCTTGTGGTTATGTTGTTGTCCTTTGGTGCCCATCATATGATTGCGCGCGTGGATCACACCATAGGGTTAGTTGTATGTTGATAGGACTATGTATTGGAGGGCAAGAGGGACAGAAGCTTCAACCTAGCATAGAAATTGATGCATACGGGATTGAAGGGGGACCAATATATCTTAATGCTATGGTTGGGTTTTACCTTAATGAACATTAGTAGTTGCGGATGCTTGCTAATAGTTCCAATCATAAGTGCATAGAATTCCAAGTCAGGGATGACATGCTAGCAGTGGCCTCTCCCACATAATACTTGCTATCAGTCTAGTAAAGTAGTCAATTACTTAAGGGACAATTTCGCAACTCCTACCACCACTTTTCCACACTTGCTATATTTACTTTATTGTTTCTTTATCTAAACAGCCCCTACTTTTTATTATCTTGCAAAACCTATCCAACAACACCTACAAAGTACTTATAGTTTCATACTTGTTCTAGGTAAAGCGAACGTCAAGCGTGCGTAGAGTTGTATCGGTGGTAGATAGAACTTGAGGGAATATTTGTTCTACCTTTAGCTCCTCGTTGGGTTCGACAATCTTACTTATCGAAAACTTTTGTGATCCCCTATACTTGTGGGTTATCAAGACCTTTTTCTGGCGTCGTTGCCGGGGAGCAATAGCGTGGGGTGAATATTCTCGTGTGTGCTTGTTTGCTTTATCACTATGTAATTTTTATTTACTGTTCTTAGTTGTTTTCTATCTTTAGTTATGGGTAGGAAACGCAAAATACCAAAAAATTAGTTGTACCTACTGAACCAATGGTTGAAGAACCAATCAAAATCTATCACATTGCTGAAGCTTTTTACTTTGATCATCTTCGATCCCTTTGTGCTCGTGCCAAAACCCCAACTAGCTTAGTTGAGGGCAAATCTTTAGATGAGCATGCTTGTTATGTGCGACACCGTATATCTGAAAAAGGGAAATTATTATGGAGTCAAATTCAACGTTTGCAATGCTATGCTTGGAATTTATGTGAAATATATGATTTTACTTATTGTTCTGAAAACCGTAAGAAACACCTTCCCTACCAATGTGAGTTTATTGATAATGGAATCTTATCTTCATATGCTAAGGGTGTTTATAATTACTATGATGTTGAACAAATTGAAGAATTTATTGCTTTTAATGGTGCTTTTGAAATTGCTTCTTTGATTGAAAAGTATGATGCTACTCTTTACAAATCTAAATTTTTTGCCATATCTAAATATTGCTATGATAATTATGCTTCTAATGCCTATGTTGAACCATATATTGAGTACTACTCCGCTGTCCAAGAAGAGACTAATATTTTGCAGGAGTCTATGGAAGAAGAAATTGATGAAACTGTGAGCTCATTGGATGAAAAATATGAGGAGGAGAGCGAAGAACAAAAGGAGGAAGAGCGGATAAGCTACCCATGCCCACCTTCTAATGAGAGTAACTCTTCAACTCATACATTGTTTAATTTCCCTTCGTGCTTACCGGAGGATGATTGCTATGATGATTATTATGATCCTGTTGATTCTTTTGAAATATCCCCTTTTGATGATGCTTGCTATGCTTGTGGACCAGATGCCAATATGAATGATGCTTATAGAGATGAACTTGCTATAGTTCCTTATGTTAAACATGAAATTGTTTCTCTTGCACCCACGCATGATAGTCCTATTATCTTTTTGAATTCTCCTGACTACACTATATCGGAGAAGTTTGCACTTATTAAGGATTATATTGATGGGTTGCCTTTTACCATTGCACATGATGATTTTGATGAATATAATATGCATGTGCGTTCTGCTCCTACTTGCAATTATTATGAGAGATGAACTATATCTCCACCTCTCTATGTTTCCAATATGACAAAATTGCAAGAAACTATTTATACTATGCATTGGCCTTTACTATGTGTGCATGAATTGTTCTTTTATGACATGCCGATGCATAGGAAGAGAGTTAGACTTCTTCATTACATGATATATGTTACCTTGTGCTCACTACTAAATTACAAATCATTGCTAATTAAAATTGGCTTTGATATACCTTGGGATCCGGGTGGATTCATTACTTGAGCACTATATGCCTAGCTTAATGGCTTTAAAGAAAGCGCTGCCAGGGAGACAACCCGGAAGTTTTAGAGAGTCATTTATTTCTGTTGAGTGCTTTCATATAGTTTAAAAACAACAAAAATAAAGAGGGGAACCCAAAACTTTTCAAAAAGGAAAGTGATAGTGAGAAAGACAAGCACTGTTGAAGTGGGAGAGCTCCTTGAACTTTGTTCATGCTCACGGCAACTTTGTGAATCTTGATTACAGAAAATTTTCAACAAAAATAATTATCCCCTAGTACAATTCCATTGTATTATAAAAATAATGTACCAAGGTTTGCCTTTAGGATGTTTACATTTGCTTGATTGTTTGTATGGTGCAGGACAGAAACTTTGGCTGTAGTGCGCTATTTTACATTTTTAGCTGGAACGTCAAATGGTTCTGATTCTTTTTGAACTGTCTTCCTATACAAATTGTTTATTTTTCCTAATTTGGGTAGAATTTTTCAAGTATCATAAGTATGGTGAATGTTTAGATTGCTACAGACTGTTCTGTTTTAGACAGATTCTGTTTTTGATGCATAGTTTGCTTGTTTTGATGAAACTATCAATTTATATCAGTGGATTAAGCCATGAAAAAGTTATACTACAGTAGAAACAATGCAAAAACAAAATATGAATTGGTTTGCAACAGTACTTAGAGTAGTGATTTGCTTTATTATACTAACGGATCATACCGAGTTTTCTGTTGAAGTTTTGTGTGGATGAAGTGTTCGATGATCAAGAAGGTCTCGATGTGAGAAGAAGGAAGAGAGGCAAGAGCTCAAGCTTGGGGATGCCCGAGGCACCCCAAGTAAATATTCAAGGAGACTCAAGCGTCTAAGCTTGGGGATGCTGGGGAGGCATCCCCTCTTTCTTCAACGAGTATCGGTATGTTTTCGGATTCGTTTCGTTCATGCGATATGTGCAATCTTGGAGCGTCTTTTGCATTTAGTTTTCATTTTTCTTTTATGCACCATGATGGTATGAGATAGTCCTTGGTTGATTTATAGAATGCTCTTTGCACTTCACTTATATTCTTTGAGTATGGCTTTATAGAATACTTCATGTGCTTCACTTATATCATTTGAAGTTTGGATTGCCTGTTTGTCTTCACTTAGACAACCGCCATTTGTAGAATGCTCTTTTGCTTCACTTATATTTGTTAGAGCATGGGCATATCTTTTGTAGAAAGAATTAAACTCTCTTTCTTCACTTATATCTATTTAGAGAGATGAAAGGAACTGGTCATTCACATGGTTAGTCATAAAATCCTACATAAACTTGTAGATCGCTGAATATGATATGTTTGATTCCTTGCAATAGTTTTGCGATATAAAGATGGTGATATTAGATTCATGTTAGTGGGTAGTTGTGGATTGTAGAAATACTTCTATTGAAGTTTGTGATTCCCGTAGCATGCACGTATGGTGAACCGTTATGTGATGAAGTCGGAGCATGATTTATTTATTGATTGTCTTCCTTATGAGTGGCGGTCGGGGACAAGCGATGGTCTTTTCGTACCAATCTATCCCCCGAGGAGCATGCGCGTAGTACTTTGTTTCGATGACTAATAGATTTTTGCAATAAGTATGTGAGTTCTTTATGACTAATGTTGAGTCCATGGATTATACACACTCTCACCCTTCCAACATTGCTAGCCTCTCTAGTAGCGGGCAACTTTCGCCGGTACCATAAACCCACCATATACCTTCCTCAAAACAGCCACCATACCTACCTATTATGGCATTTCCATAGCCATTCCGAGATATATTGCCATGCAACTTTCATCGTCATCATATAGATGACTTGAGTATTCATTGTCATATTGCTTTGCATGATCGTAAGATAGCTAGCATGATGTTTTCGTCGCATGTCCGTTTTTTGATGTCATTGCTACGCTAGATCATTGCACATCCCGGTACACCGCTGGAGGCATTCATATAGAGTCATATCTTTGTTCTAGATATCGAGTTGTAATATTAAGTTGTAAGTAAATAAAAGTGTGATGATCATCATTATTAGAGCATTACCCCGGTGAGGAAAGGATCATGGAGACTATGATTCCCCCACAAGTCGGGATGAGACTCTGGACGAAAAAAAGAAAAAATATATATATAAAAAAAGAAAGGTCAAAAAAGGAGAAGGCCCCCAAAAAAAAGAAAAAAAATGAGAAAATAAAAAAATCAGAGAAAAAGCGAGAAGGGGCAATGTTACTATCCTTTTACCACACTTGTGCTTCAAAGTAGCACCATGTTCTTCATATAGAGAGTCTCTTGAGTTATCACTTTCATATACTAGTGGGAATTTTCATTATAGAACTTGGCTTGTATATTCCAACGATGGGCTTCCTCAAATGCCCTAGGTCTTCATGAGCAAGCAAGTTGGATGCACACCCACTTAGTTTCAGTTTGAGCTTTCATATACTTATATCTCTAGTGCATCCGTTGCATGGCAATCCCTACTCACTCACATTGATATCTATTGATGGGCATCTCCATAGCCCGTTGATACGCCTAGTTGATGTGAGACTATCTTCTCCTTTTTGTCTCCTCCACCATCATATTTTATTCCACCTATAGTGCTATGTCCATGGCTCACGCTCATGTATTGCGTGAAAGTTGAAAAGGTTTGAGAACGTCAAAAGTATGAAACAATTGCTTGGCTTGTCATAGGGGTTGTACATGATTTGAATATTTTGTGTGGTGAAGATGGAGCATAACCAGACTATATGATTTTGTAGGGATAACTTTCTTTGGCCATGTTATTTTGAAAATACATGATTGCTTTATTAGTATGCTTGAAGTATTATTGTTTTTATGTCAAATGATAGACTATTGCTTTGAATCACTCATGTCTTAATATTCATGCCATGATTAGACATATGATCAAGACTATGCTAGGTAGCATTCCACATCAATTTTTTTTATCAATTACCTACTCGAGGACGAGCAGGAAATAAGCTTGGGGATGCTGATACGTCTCCGTCGTATCTATAATTTTTGATTGTTCCATGCCAATATTATTCAACTTTAATATACTTTTTGGCAACTTTTTATATTATTTTTGGGACTAACATATTGATCCAGTACCCAGTGCCAGTTCCTGTCTGTTGCATGTTTTTGGTTTCGCAGAATATCCATATCAAATGGAGTTCAAAAGGAAAATCAATGCAAACCAGTGCCCGAGGTGGTCACGAGGCAGGGGGTCGCCCCCCCCCCCTAGGGCGCGCCCCCTACCCTCGTGAGACCACCGTAAGGTAGTTGACGCTCTTCTTTTGACGCAAGAAAGCTAATATTCAGGAAAAAAATCAAGGCGAAGGTTTCAGGCCAATCGGAGTTACGGATCTCCATATATATACGAAACGGTGAAAGAGAGCCAGAACAGAACGCAGAACCAGAGAGAAGCAGAGAGATAGATCCAATCTCGGAGGGGCTCTCGCCCCTCCCATGCCATGGAGGCCAAGGACTAGGGGGGAACCCTTCTCCCATCTAGGGAGGAGGTCGAGGAAGAAGAGGAAGAAGGGGCCCCTCTCCCCCTCTCCTCCGGTGGCGCCGGAACGCCGTCGTGGCCATCATCATCATCATCACCGCGATCTTCACCAACACCTCGGCCATCTTCACCAACATCTCCATCACCTTCCCCCCTCTATCTACAGCGGTCCACTCTCCCGCAACCCGCTGTACCCTCTACTTGAACATGGTGCTTTATGCTTCATATTATTATCCAATGATGTGTTGCCATCCTATGATGTCTGAATAGATTTTCGTTGTCCTATCGGTGGTTGATGAATTGCTATGATTGATTTAATTTGCTTGTGGTTATGTTGCTGCCCTTTGGTGCCCATCCTATGATTGCGCGCGTGGATCACACAATAGGGTTAGTTGTATGTTGATAGGACTATGTATTGGAGGGCAAGAGTGACAGAAGCTTCAACCTAGCATAGAAATTGATGCATACGGGATTGAAGGGGGACCAATATATCTTAATGCTATGGTTGGGTTTTACCTTAATGAACATTAGTAGTTGCGAATGCTTGCTAATAGTTCCAATCATAAGTGCATAGAATTCCAAGTCAAGGATGACATGCTAGCAGTGGCCTCTCCCACATAATACTTGCTATCGGTCTAGTAGTCAATTTCTTAAGGGACAATTTCGCAACTCCTACCACCACTTTTCCACACTCGCTATATTTACTTTATTGTTTCTTTATCTAAACAGTCCCTACTTTTTATTTACGTACTCTTTATTATCTTGCAAACCTATCCAACAACACCTACAAAGTACTTCTAGTTTCATACTTGTTCTAGGTAAAGCGAACGTCAAGCGTGCGTAGAGTTGTATCGATGGCCGATAGAACTTGAGGGAATATTTGTTCTACCTTTAGCGCCTCGTTGGGTTCGACACTCTTACTTATCGAAAACTGTTGCGATCCCCTATTCTTGTGGGTTATCATCGCCATATACCACCACCACATATTTACCACCAATCCGAGTCCATATACACCACCACATATCTGCAGCCATCATGCCAATTCGAGTCCACCTGCAATATATATATCTGCCACTAGTCCGAGTTCCACCAGATTCATTTCCGCTACCAGTCCGAGTTCCACTAGATTCATCTCTGCCACTAATCCTAGTCCGAGTCCAGTATTTTGTTACTCTGTTTTGGATTTCCAGATCACTCCATACCCCGAGTCGTGACAGAGTAGGACTCTCGAACTTTCGTGCTACCTACAGTAGAAAAATAGTTCCAGTTTAAAAAAAAGCTAAGTCTGGAAAATTCTGGCCAGGCAGTTTTTAGACCATTTGAAGACTTTTTCGAAAAAAAATTGTTGCAGAGCAAAAAAAAAGGAAAAAAAGTGCAAAAAAGTGAAGAAAGGGAAAAAATTCCAGAGCGTGCTCCTCCCTTGTTTACGTGCAGCGCCGTGATTTAGTTAGTGTTCTAGCCTCGCGGCTCTAGCACGGTCTAGCCTTGGACCAGCACAGTACCGTCGTTGAGCGTTTATTCAACTTCGCATCTCTGAATTGATTATTGCTGACCCTTTTTGCGACCATATTGTAGGCCTCCCCAGCTCTACATACATCTACGTCGTGCATTTGACTCTCCCTAGTAATCGCTCTATCCAAGCATTGAGAGTTCTAACTACAACGGTTGCCGTTCACCGCCTGCTGCTTGGTAAGAACTGGTAAGAACTTGAGATTTGCTTGACGGTTTTGTGACACCCACCACCACCTCTTGTTAGTAGTCTGTAGTATCATATTCTTGTGTGTTTCTATTGCTGCTAACCATGGCAACATCACAAGCCGACGAGACTGACTGGGAGAACAAGACAAATAAGGAGTTGCATGTTAAAATTTCAGCAAATGATGAGTGGACAGGTGCAAGATGTGCTAAACAGATTTGAAGAGGCCATGGATAAGATAGATGGCATGGAGAAGACATTCGAAACAAAGCTCGATAACAAGTTTACTGAATTGCTCGCGCATCTTCCACCACCAGCACCGGATGCACCTAACGCACCTCTACAACAACAACAACAACAACAACAACGACTACCTCCACGTCACGAAATAGCCCTCCGCCGAGCAAGCCATGTCCCTCTTGCGCCTGGCCAAACTGTTGGTGCTACTGTTGATTCTTCTGTGGCTCCTGCTGCTGATGCGGAGGAGGATGATTATGTGGGAGATTACGAGGATGAGGTTGATCAAAATCATAACTACGTGCAACCACCAGCACCACAACCACCTGGTCGTCCACATGCAAATAATGGCAATGGTAGGGCTCCCCCTCAGGTACGTGATCATGACCATCTCCCTAAACTAAAATTGAATATTCCACCATTTGAGGGTAGATATGTTCCTGATATATATATCTTACTTGGGAGTTAGAAACTGAACAACGATTTACATGTTTACAATATCCTGAGGAGAGACGTGTTCCTGCTGCTGTTTGTGCTTTCACTAGCTTTGCATGTGTTTGGTGGTCTGAACATTGTAGATTATATCCTATTCCAGCTACTTGGGCTGCTTTGAAAACCGCTATGCATACTCGTTGGGTTCCACCATATTATCAACGTGAATTACTTCAAAAATTACAGTGTTTAAGACAAGGAAAAAATTCTATAGAAGAATATTATCAGGAAATACAAACTGGCATGATTAGATGTGGTATTGTTGAGGAGAATTATAATATGCTTGAACGTTTTATGGGTGGATTAAATAGAGAGATTCAGACCATTCTAGAGTATAAGGAGTATACTAATATCACTCGTTTATTCCATCTTGCTTGTAAAGCTGAACGTGAAGTGCAGGATCGACAGGCATTGGCGCGAACTAATTTTTCTGCAGGTCGACCTTCATCATGGACACCACATGCATCCTCTACTTCCACTGCACCAGCACCTCCAGCCGTGATACAAGAAATAAGACACAACCACCACTATCTGCCTAGAGCACACCTGTCGGGCCTGCGCAGAGCTCTTCTTCTTCCATGGCATCAACATGGCACACAAGTGATATTATTTGTCGTCGTTGTAAGGGAAGAGGACATTTTGCGAGAGAATGCAAATCTCAGCGTGTGATGATTCCTACTGAGGATGGTGGGTATGAGTCCGCTAGTGACTATGATGAGGAGACTTTGGCTCTTATTACACGTGAAGAACACGGTGGAAATGATTCTGATCATGAGACGCAATACATGGCTCCTAAAGATGTTGACAGGTATGAATGTTTAGTTTCTCAACGTGTTTTGAGTGTGCAAGTCACACAAGCTGAGCAAAATCAGAGGCATAATTTTTTCCATTCAAAGGGAGTTGTGAAGGAACGTTCTTTTCGCGTCATCATAGATGGATGGAGCTGCAACAACTTGGCTAGCATGGAGATGGTGGAGAAGCTATCTCTCACCACAAGACCACATCCACATCCTTACTACATCCAATGGTTCAACAACAGCGGCAAGGTTAAGGTAACACGTACTGTTCGTGTGCATTTTAGTATCTCTACATATGCTGATTATGTTGATTGTGATGTGGTACCCATGCAAACATGTTCCTTATTACTTGGTAGACCATGGCAATTTGATAAAAATTCTGTACACCATGGTAGAAATAATCAGTATGCTCTTGTTCATAAGGATAGCCATATTACTTTGCTTCCTATGACTCCTGAATCCATTTTGAAAGATGATATTAATAGAGCTAATAAAGCAAAACAGGAGAAAAATAAGAGTGAAAATCAGATTGTGGCAAAAGAATTTGAGCAACAAATGAAACCTAATAATCAACCATCTAGTGTTGCTTCTGAAATTAAATTGAAAAGTGCATGTTTACTTGCCACAAAATCTGATATTGATGAGCTAGATTTCAACAAATCTGTTTGCTATGCTTTTGTGTGCAAAGAGGCATTATTTTCATTCGAGGACGTGCCTTCCTCTTTTCCCCCTACTGTCACTAACATTTTGCAGGAGTTCGCTGACGTCTTCCCACAAGACGTGCCACCGGGATTACCACCTATTCGAGGGATCGAGAATCAAATTGACTTAATTCCCGGTGCATCGCTACCCAACCGTGCACCATACTGTACCAATCTAGAGGAGATGAAGGAGATTATGCGTCAAGTACAGGAGCTGCTCGACAAAGGTTACATACGCGAATCTCTTAGTCCTTGTGCTGTTCCTATTATACTAGTGCCTAAAAAGGATGGTACGTCGCGTATGTGTGTTGATTGTAGAGGCATTAATAATATTACTATTCGTTATCGTCATCCTATTCCTAGGCTATATGATATGCTTGATGAATTGAGTGGCTCTACAATTTTCTCCAAAGTTGATTTGCGTAGTGGATACCATCAAATTTGTATGAAATTGGGAGATGAATGGAAAATAACATTTAAAACTAAGTTTGGTTTATATGAGTGGTTAGTCATGCCTTTTGGGTTAACTAATGCACCTAGTACTTTCATGAGACTAATGAACGAAGTTTTACGTGCTTTCATTGGATGATTTGTGGTAGTCTATTTTGATGATATACTGATTTAAAGCAGATCTTTGGAGGAACATTTGGAACATTTACATGCTGTTTTTATTGCTCTACGTGATGCACGTTTGTTTGGTAACCTTCGGAAGTGTGCCTTATGCACCGATCGAGTATCTTTTCTTGGCTATGTTGTTACTCCACAGGGAATTGAAGTTGATAAAGCCAAGATTGAAGCTATTGTGAGTTGGCCGAGCCCAAAACGGTCACATAAGTGAGGAGTTTTCTTGGCCTCGCTGGATTCTATAGGCGTTTTGTGCGAGATTTCAGCACCATTGCTGCGCCTCTCAATGATCTTAGAAAGAAGGATGTGCCTTTTGTTTGGGGTACCGCACATGAAGAAGCCTTCACGATATTGAAAGATAAGTTGACACATGCTCCTTTACTCCAACTTCCTGATTTTAATAAGACTTTTGAGCTTGAATGTGATGCTAGTGGAATTGGATTAGGAGGTGTGTTATTACAATATGGCAAACTTGTTCCATACTTTTCTGAAAAATTGAGTGGGCCTAGTATGAACTATTCTACTTATGATAAAGAATTATATGTTCTTGTTCGACCTTAGAAACATGGCAAAACTATTTATGGCCCAAGGAATTTGTTATACATTCTGATCATGAATCTTTGAAACACATTAAAAGTCAAGCAAAACTGAACCATAGACATGCTAAATGGGTTGAATTCATTGAGACTTTCCCTTATGTCAATAAACAAAAGAAGGGTAAAGAAAATGTTATTGCTGATGCTTTGTCTCGTTGTTATACTATGCTTTCACAACTTGACTTTAAAATATTTGGTTTGGAGACCATAAAAGATCAATTTGTGCATGATGCTGAATTTAAAGATGTATTGCAGAATTGTAAGGAAGGGAGAACTTGGAACAAGTTCGTTCTTAACAATGGATTTGTGTTTCGTGCAAACAAGCTATGCATGCCAACTAGCTCCGTTCGGCTTTTGTTGTTGCAGGAGGCGCATGGAGGAGGATTAATGGGACACTTCCGCGTCAAGAAGACGGAGGATATACTTGCTACACATTTCTTTTGGCCAAAGATGAGACGGGATGTTGAGCGTTTTGTTGCTCGCTGCACTACATGTCAAAAAGCTAAGTCATGACTCAATCCTCATGGTTTATATATGCCTTTGCCTGTACCTAGTGTTCCTTGGGAGGATATATCTATGGACTTTGTTTTAGGTTTACCTCGAATAAAGAAGGGGAGGGATAGCATATTTGTTGTCGTGGATAGGTTCTCGAAAATGGCACACTTTATACCATGTCATAAAATCGATGATGCTGTTAATGTTGCTGATTTGTTCTTTCGTGAAATTATTCGATTGCATGGTGTGCCAAATACTATTGTTTCAGATCGTGATACTAAATTTCTTAGCCACTTTTGGAGATGTTTATGGGCTAAGTTGGGGACTAAACTGCTTTTTAGTACTACTTGTCACCCCCAAACTGATGGACAAACTAAAGTAGTCAATAGAACATTGTCTACTATGCTTCGGGCTGTTTTGAAGAATAACAAGAAAATGTGGGAAGAATGCTTGCCTCATATTGAATTTGCTTATAATCGTTCATTGCATTCTACTACTAAGATGTGCCCTTTTTGAAATTGTGTATGGTTTCCTACCTCGTGCACCTATTGATTTGTTGCCTCTTCCATCTTCGGAGAAGATTAATTTGATGCTAAAGAACATGCCGAATTGATTTTAAAAATGCATGAGTTAACTAAGGAAAACATTGATCGTTAGAATGCTAAATATAAACTTGCTGGAGATAAGCGTAGAAAACATGTTGTGTTTGCACCTGGAGATCTTGTTTGGTTACATTTGCGTAAGGATAGATTTCCTAATTTGCGGAAATCAAAGCTAATGCCACGTGCTGATGGTCATTTTAAGGTGTTAGAGAAAATAAATGATAATGCATATAAACTTGAGCTGCCTGCAGATTTTGGGGTTAGTCCCACTTTTAACATTGCAGATTTGAAGCCTTATTTGGGTGAGGAAGATGAACTTTCGTTGAGGACGACTTCATTTCAAGAAGGGGAGGATGATGAGGACATCAATACCATTGTTACACCCACAGCCCCTGCTGCTATACATACTAGACCAATCACTAGAGCTCGCGCATGCCAATTGAATTATCAGGTACTTTCGTTTCTTGGTAACAATTATAATGTTCATGAGAAAGATGAACCTTGGAGCAAGTTCAAGCATGGAGATGATGGCATGCGCAAGGGGACCAAGAACGGAGTTACAAGTGATGAATTCAGGACTTTGAAGCCACCATAAGGAGTGCATGAAGCCTTGGACGAAATATACAAGATGCCACTTCATAAATTTCGTCCAGAGGCTATTCTAGGTACTATGTCACCTTATTATTGGGCCAGGCCCATGTATTTTTTGAAATACTTAAGTATAGGCTGTTTTTAGAGTCCGTATGTGTGGGGAAACAAGAGTTAGGGTTGGTTTCGGGCCCCTCCTCCAAGGGCCACGAAATTTCCCCCTCTTCCTCCATATATACATCCCTCAGGGCGTCGTTTAGACTTTGGGTTTTGTTTAGATTAAAAGTTCGCCATAGCTGCAACTTCGCGTACTTCGTTTGTGTTCAATGACCAGACCAAGACGTCACAAAACCCCACCTTGATCAATAAAGCTTTCATCTTATGTTCGCAATATCCAGATTGCAACCTCAATTTCTTGCTTGTTCTTCGTTTGCTCGCAGGAAATAGACCCTCGTGGTCAGGTTGATCGTGCTCCGGCGTGGTCAATAACCCTCGGAAGTTGGTTTAGCGATTGCTAAGGCGCGACGTCTTCGCACGTTCGTAGTCGGATCGTCAAAGTCGACTCCCACAGAAAAGATATCTATCTCATCGCAACATCGGGATACCTTCGCCTCTATCACCTTCAACAAGTAATCTTTCTCTAATGGGCATCGTATGCCTGCGCCACCGAGAGCTTGATCCTACTTGCTGCGTGCTCACGGCGACCACAAGCATCGTAAGAAAAAGGCTTTGGTGTTCTTGTTTTGTGAAAATATAGCATGCAGAATGTTATAGAAAAATACTGAAATTTGAGAGTGTCTTTTACCTCCTTGTGGTAATGTGATCATGTTCAGATTTTGCTTCAGTATTTCTCGATAAGATAAAAAATAAAGGAGTCAAGTGTATAGATACATAAGTTCAGTACATAGTTTTTTGGTTTGGTCAATCTGTAATCTACGGATTTTATTTGCCTAGATTGCTAGATGTACTATCTTGTTGTGCCAAGGCAATCAAAAACATAAGTGTTTCTACTCTAATTCACCCCCGACACCTCGACAGTCGCCAGGCGTGACACGCCTCCTCCCAAGGACATGCTCGCCTTCCCGCGCCTCCTGCCGGCGACGTGACCACTTCTCGCGGCAATGCGCCATGTGTGGCCCATGTTCCGGCATCGCCCTCCGCGGCGTCAGCACGCAGGCCGTTCAACTCCACCACCTGAGGTCGTTCACCTCCGCCACCTGAGGCCATTCACCACCACCAGTCCCCGTCCAAGGTCGCCCCAACGACCCCGTGCGTTAACATCCCTGTCAACCCCGTGGAATTTTGTTTCTCTCAGCTTCAAAAAGAGGTTCAGTTCAAAACTTTGAACACCCAGAGGTTCGGTTCAGAACTTGCAATGTCTCCAAGAATGTTACTACTAAATTGTTTCTGTTTGAGTTCATTTTGAATCCATGTGCCATTTTGCTATCTTTTAAAGGTGTTTGTTGTAATGCAGAAAATAGTTTGTAATACCAAAAAACGAACGCTAGCAAATAGTTCATGCTTAGAAAGTTTGTACGTTCATACATAGAAACTTAATAAGTTCTGGAAAAAATTGAAAACAAAAAGATGTTGACTGTACATTGATACCAATTTAGTTATCCATACCGAAGCGTTGATCTCTTATTTTTTTTATCAAAATAGGGGGCTTCTTGTCGAGAGCACACCAAATGGATCTCTGCTTCTGGCCACGGTGGGAACTCCACGTATGCTACTCGTGTTTTGCCATGCTGGACACCAAGCAGCGCACATGAGAAAGATTGCTCTGCTTTTGTAGTCACTGTCCTAGTTTGTTGGGCAAAATGAAAAGTACATTTGAAGGAAGATTGAGGCTTAAAGTTCAGAGACATTTTGAATAAAAGTGTTGATAGTGTAGTAGCAGAAAAACATAGGGCAGATCTTGTAGTTTTGAACTTTTGGATGTGTATATCAATTTTCAGTCAAGTAGCTTTTCAGATCAAAATGATGTAATGTTAGTCGCTATGTTGCTCAGTTCATGTGCAACCATTGGAGGAGTTCAAAAAATCAGAACTCGTCCATTCCCATAAAATTTTGGAAGTTTCATGTGTGTGCTGCTACAAATCTAAAATATTTTTCCAATCATACCAGTACTGATGCAATCACCTAAAAAAGTTGAAGAAAAAATATGTAAGTTTGGTGCATGTGCTGCAACAAATCTAAACTTCTTGTCTAGTCATTCTAGTGCTGATGAAGATCGAGCTGACTGAAATAATATACTTCTACCAGATAAATTCAAAACGAAGACCACTGCTAGCCCCAACCGTCTTGGTAGAAAAAGAAGTTCAAATTTTATGTGGAATAGGCCACCGTAACTCATGCCACTCGATTGGTTTGTTATCCTTCCAACTAGTCATAGCAGTAAATGATGAATACAAGTAGATGATTGTGGTGTGTAGTAAAAATTCCTTCAAGTACATATGCAATCGAGCGCAAGTTCAACATCGTCGTATAAGAAGGTCCGCAGATATCATCACGAGGAATTCAGATTTTGAAAAGGTTCATATAAGAAACCACATGAAAATTCAGAGAACAATAATCAGATTCAAAGAGTACGAATGGTCCTAACAGGACTATAAGTCTTTGTGTACAAATATTAATGCACGAGAGAGAAAAAGTTAATAGCATTTCTGCCTATGGGTGTTTGTACTTATGCGTGGAAGACAAATATTGTGTTCCTAGCTCATCCAGTTTGTCTGAATAAGTTTATTTTCCTACATAAATGATTTTTCTAGTTGTAGAAGTTCATGTGCTACCCTAGATGATGCTTCTGAAACCTCCAATGGCACTTCTAGGTCTAAAACCTGCATGTATCAGTGTGCATGTTCAAACTGCACTAATTTTGGTGTGCATGTGTTTGAAAAAACACCTATTACACATTTCTTGTTGAAAGTCGGTGTCTTTTCCTGATTGTTTTTGTTTACGGAAATGAAAATTATTTGTTACAGGTTTCCTTTTTCATCTGTCCCTCTGATTGTTTTGGAGAACAGAGATGGGAGCAACCTGTAATTTGTGCTGCATGTTCACTGAAAAAGTTTGGATCCTGACCAGATAATTCTCACAAAAATAGTTTTGACTTGGTAGCATAATTTACTAAGCAGAAATATATGCAATTTGTACATTCCTTTACTGCCAATAATTACTTAGGTCCACATAGTTTCAGAACCGAATGTCAGAAAAAATGATGCCTTTTCAGTTACTGTACATTACTTGGCATTTGAGCCCTCACTATTGTTAGAATGTCAAAGCTAGTGTAATCCCTGTTGGGATGCTACTCTTCTGAATTTTGGTTCCCACACCAAAGTCTGGTGGTTTAGATATTTATTTTCAACAAGTACTGATAATAAAAACTAAAAGGTCACCCATCACAAAAGTTCACATAGCATTATACTTGTTTGTGTAGTATTGTTTAGCAAGTACAGAAGACATGCTCATCTGGTAAGTACAGAAGTTATGCTCTTATTTCCACCGTTGGGGAACGCAGTAATTTCAAAAAAAATCCTACGCACACGCAAGATCATGGTGATGCATAGCAACGAGAGGGGAGAGTGTTGTCCACGTACCCTCGTAGACTGTAAGCGGAAGCGTTATGACAACGTGGTTGATGTAGTCATATGTCTTCACGATCGACCGATCCTAGTACCGAAAGTACGACACCTCCGTGATTTGCACATGTTCGGCTCGGTGACATCCCACAAACTCACGATCCAGCAGAGTGTCGAGGGAGAGCTTCGTCAGCATGACAGCGTGATGACGGTGATGATGATGCTACCGGAACAGGGCTTCGCCTAAGCACCACTACGATATGACCGAGGTGGATTATGGTGGAGGGGGCACTGCACACGGCTAAGAGATCAATGATCAATTTGTGTGTCCTAGGGTGCCCCCTACCCCCTTTTATGAAGGAGCAAGGGGGGAGGCCGGCCGGCCCTAGTGGCGCGCCAAGGGAGGAGGTATCCTGCTCCTAGTAGGAGGTGGATTCCTCCATTCCTAGTCCTACTAGGAGGAGAAGGGGAAGGAAGGAAGGGAGAGGAGGAGAAGGAAAGGGGGGGGTGCCCTCCTCACTAGTACAATTCGGACTCCCTAGGATCCGGGGAGGTTGAGAAGCCAGGCGCGCGGTGCCCAGTGAGGGCCATGGGAAGCTAGTTGGCCATTACCTTGTCGTCGCCCCGGGCCCTAACGACGGCCTCGTCATACGCCAGCAGGAAAGCCGACGGGTCCGCCACGCCGTCATAGCACGGCGGCATCTCCGGCTTGAACTTGGGTGGCCATTGCACCTACCGCAAGGCAGGAGAAAGGGCCTGGAGCCCCCGAGTGCCACCGTGGGCCCCTGTAGATCTACCCGAAAGGGCGGCGCCAGCCATGGAGAATGGGTGCGAAGACGGTGGAGCGTGAACCGACGGAAGGAAAACTCCAGCGCACCCCTACCTGGTGCGCCAAATGTCGGGTTTCGGGTTCCGACAAAACCCTTAAGGTTCAAACACTTGGGTGTGCGTGAAGATCACTCCCTCACCGATCATGCCCTCAAGCACTTCGCGATCTCAAAGGCTAGCCCGACGAACTCGCAACACAAGGGACACAAGATTTATACTGGTTCGGTCCACCGTTGTGGTGTAATACCCTACTCCAGAGTGGTGTGGTGGATTGCCTCTTGGGCTGATAATGAACAGTACAAGGGGAAGAACAGCCTCCTGAGGAGAGGTGTTCTTGTGCTTGGTGTGTGTGAGGCTAAGGATGGAATGGCTCCGATCCAAGATTTGGTCGATCCCCTAGCTATGGTGGTGGCTAGTCCTATTTATAGAGGCCCTGGTCCTCTCCCCAAATATTGAGTGGGAAGGGAGCCAACAACAACCAATTTGAAAGGGGACAACTAGTACAGCTTATCCTGACAAAAGTAGTCTTCGCCTGCCAAAGGCTCTGGTGGTGACGCCGCCTTGGGCTCCATGGTGACCACCGTCTTGCCGTCCTACTAGTCTTGGTCTCATTTCACCGATATGGAAACCTTTGCTTGATGCCTCGGTACTCTTCGTCTACGCTTGCCTCCTTAGCACCAAAGAGGAAACAAGGACACCGTGTGTGCTGGCACCCGCCTGGTCTCGATTGTCATGGATCATGTCATCTGAACCTCGCGAGGTTTGCCTGGCCTTGATCCCTCCGCCCCTCAAGAGCCAGCCTGGTGAGGCCGCTCCTGAGGAGGTCTTATGTCGTCTGCCACGCGAGGGTCTTGAATGCTTGTTGGTGAAGATGGGCCGTACGGGCCCGCTTGGAGAGCCATGCCGTGGGCTGCAAGCAGGCAAGTCTGGGGACCCTCATTCCCAGAACGGCGACAATACTTATGACAGTTCTATGATGATAATTGTCACAAAACCCGGTATCATCATAGATGTGGTGGGCTCCTACTTCTATGATAAAAAAACATGACATAAAATGGGCTTTTCGTCCTGGGCGGGCCGGAGACACAGCTGCATGACATTCTTTGGACCGTCCATGACGGAAAAAACCATGGTAGAAGCGAGGGCGAGGAAAATATTCGGGTGTTCCCGGTTATAGTGGGTGGTCGGGGCCGAGCGATGCACGGAGGTTTGCTTGTTTCTCTCGTACACGCACGCGCGTGGGTGCGAGGCGTTGGGCTCTAACTGAACCCGAGCAAGGCGTTCGCCTACTGAACCCGAGCGATTGCACTACAGGCTATGCGTTACTGAACCCGAGCGATCGATCGATGGCTATTAACTGAACCCGATCGAGCGATTCCTTCTCTACTGCAGCTAACTGAAGCCGATCGATGTTGCCTCTGGATGAACAGTGAGTGTTGCTGGGGGGGTTGGATGAACAGTTCCCGGTGGGGTGGATGAACAGGACCCCGTGGTGTTGCCTCTGGATGAACAGGACCCCGATCGATCAAGTCGGTCGGGGCTGGATGAACAGGACCCCGTGGAGGGCTGGATGAACAGGACCACCCCGTGGGGCTGGATGAACAATAGATGGTGGAGGGCTGGATGAACAGTAGCCCGTGGAGGGGTGGTTGAGCAGGAGCCCGTGGAGAGGGCTGGTTGAACAGTAGCCGGTGGAGTAGCACGCGGTGGAGGCTGGATGAACAGGAGCCCATGGATGAACAGTCGCAGGTGGAGGCTGGAGGAGGTTGACGGTGGATGAACAGTAGCCCGTGGAGGCTGGAGGGGGTCGACGGTGGAGATGAACAGTATCCCGTGGAGTGTCGTTTTGCGGTACGCCACACCCCTCCCGATGAACAGAACCCCCATTTCGACCGTAGCGCTCCAACACAAGTCCGTTTCCTCCATTTTGCGGTACGCCACACCCCTCCCGATGAACGGGACCCCCGTTTCGATTGTAGGAGGTCCGTTTCCTCCGTTTTGCGGTATGCCAGACCCCTCCCGATGAACAAGATCCCGTTTCGAACGTGTCCGGTCAAACACAAGGCCGTTTCCTCCGTTGTGCGGTACGCCATGCCTCGTTTCCATTGGCTGTTCCATCCAAGCCCTGCCGATGAACACGACGACGCATTCCGTTCCGACCCAGCCGGTTGGCTCCCCATGAACACGACGACGACGCGGTTACTCCATTCTGACCCAGCCATGTACACGAGCCCTGGTCATACGTATGCGCGAGTAGGTGTTCGAGACCCCGCCCATATGTACGTACGTTCCGTATTTTCTTTCTTGCACACTGGCCGCTGTACATACGTGTACGTGCTACCTGCACGCCTCCACTACGACATGTGCGCGCCTCTACATCGACCAGTAGGTATGTACACGTTCGCGACCAGAATGACATTGCTACGTATGCTTCGACCAGGTGGGTCTCGACTGTCAGGCACTTCCTTGCGTGCGAAGATGTAGCTGGTGGGTCCCATCAATCAGGGGGGCGAATTGTTATTTTTTTGCTAGGATGCACTTCCTTGCGTGCGAAGATGTAGCTGGTAGGTCCCAGCAGTCAGGGGGGAAATGTTTTTTTCGCAAAATACGGTTTCCCATCCGGTGGGTCCCTACTGTCAGGTGGATGAATCATTATTTTCCGCGTAATAAGGAGGCACTTCCTTGCTGCGGTCGTGGACCCAGCTGTCAGCCTCTCCACGTACAGTCCATGTCCGATGGAAGCCGTTCCTTGACCACGTTGACCACGCCGCCGAGAGCACCAGGGCGGTGAATGAGGGCGAGGCCTAGGAAGGGGACGACGCGGAGCCGGCGAAGACGCGACAGTGGATGCCCACATGTAGAGGAGTATGAGGGTTCACTAGTTCGCTGCAGTGTGAGGCTGTCATCGCCGCAGAATAACAGGGGGTGTGGGTGAGTAGAGGGATGGCCTGGCCAGCGGTGGTAGTAGTAGGGGAGCGGTGAGGCCTCCGTGGCATCGCAGCCGGCCACGGGCGGCAGGAGCACGAGGCACGACCGGCGCTGGTTTGGGCGGCTGGAGCAAGAAGACCAAAGGTTGAAAAAGCACTACGACCGTTGGATGGAGATCGTACGGTCACTGAAGCTAGAATCGTTCATATTCACTAAGTTGACAAAGCCCTACGTCCTCGTCAACTTAGTAGGTCCACAAGTCAGCATCCCACTATATTAGGTCCAAGCTAACAGGGGGGTATTCATTTTTTTGTGCGTAATAAGGAGGCACTTCCTTGCGTGCGAAGAAATAGCTGGTGGGTCCGAGCTATCAGCGGCGGTAACGTTTCTTTCGTGAAATACAGAGGCCCTTTCAATGGGTCCCAGATGTCAGGTGGAGGAATCATTATTTTGCGCGTAATAAGGAGGCATTTCCTTGCGTGCGACCGTGGACCCAGCTGTTATCCTCTCCACTTATAGTCCACTTCAGATGCATGTCGGTCGTTGACCACATTGACCAGGCCGCGTCGAGAGCACCAGGGCGGTGGACGACGGCGAGGCCTAGGAAGGGAACGACACGGAGCTAGGGAAGACTCGGCAATTGTTTCCCACGCGGAGGGCAGTACGACTGTACAAGGGTTTACTAGTTCGTCCGCCGTTGCCGGAGAATAACAACAGGTGTGGGTGAGTAGAGGGATGGCTAGGCCAGCGATGGGAGTACGGTGGGGCGATGAGGCCTGCACGGCAGCATAGCCAGCCGCGGGGAGGAGGGAGCAGGCAGTCTCGCCGGCGCTTGTTTGAGCGGCTGGAGCAGGAAGAGCAGAGATTGAAGAAGCACGACGGTCGTTGGATGGACTTCCAACAGTCACTGCTTGTGTGTCAACCTTTTTTTAGGAAAGCCCAAATCTCTGGAAAAACAGCATATAACCCATCTGCCATTATTTCTAATAATTTACAGCCCATTTGGTAATTCTTAAGGTTTTTTGAGCCCATATTCTTTTTGTTAGCATTACATGCCATATTGTGGCCATGGTTAAAAAATTATACGAAATTTTGCATATTTCGGTGCGGTCCGAACTGTTTTCAATCCCGAAATTTTGAGTCACATTCAAACTGATTTTAAAAATAAATGTATATCAATATAAAATCCAACAAATTGTCCAAGCATAAAATCAATGCAATTTAAAATCTCGAAATGAAAAAAAGAAATTTGAAACTAATTTCCTGTTTGATGCGTTTTAAAAATGTACAACCCATTTCTCATTACTGATAGGCCATTTTCTTGGCCAGCCGAATGAAGCTCTCCTCATCTTGAAAGATTTGTAGGCCAACAGGCCTGACAAAGCGACTACCTTGGCAAATCACCAAAAAAACTGGGTTGTGGCCATGGACCCAGCTGTCAGCCTTTCCACGTACAGTACTCTTCCGATGGAAGTCGGTCGTTGATCACATTGACCACGCCGCGCCGAGAGCACCAAGGCGGTCGACGACGGCGAGGCCTAGGAAGGGGACGACGCGAAGCCGGGGAAGACGCGGTAGTGGATGCCCATGCGGAGAGGAGTACGAGGGTTCACTGGTTCGGCTGCGGTGTGAGGCTGCCGTCGCCGCAAAATAACAGGTGGTGTAGGTGAGTAGAGGGATGGCCTGGCCAGCGGTGGGAGTAGTAGGGGCGGTGAGGCATCCGCAGCATCGCAGCCGGCCACGGGAGGCAGGAGCATGAGGCACGACCGACACTGGTTTGGGCGGCTGGAGCAAGAAGACTAGAGGTTGAAGAAGCATTACGGCCGTTGGATGAACATCGTACAGTAACTAGAGCTAGTATCGTTCATATTGACTAAGTTGACAAACCCCTCTGTCCCCATCAACTTGGTAGGCCCACAAGTCAGCCTCCCACTATGCTGGGTTCCAGCTGGCAGGGGGAGTATTCATTCTTTTGTGCGTAATAAGGAGGCACTTCCTTGCGTGCGAAGATAGTTGGTGGGTCCGACCTGTCAGCGGCGGGGGGGGGGGGCACGTTTTTATTCGCGAAATACAGAGGCCCTTCTGGTGGGTCCCAGATGTCAGCTGGAGGAATCAAAGACTTGAGAAGGCGTACAGAACAAGCTAGTGTACCAATAAAGAGACGTTGCTGAGTTTTAGAGAAAAGAGAGACGTGCTCTTGTAGCTGGTTCAAATCCAAACCTAGACTGCTATGCTACTTTGCAAATAATGAAACTGACATATCCAACGGTCGCTTCTCCTCTTCTGTACTTACTTTGCCTAGCATCAGAAGCTCTGCCCGCAGCAACCATGTCTGCTGGCTGCTCATCCACCTGCTCTTCAGCAGACAACAACCAGATATGCGCCAAGTCGCCACCCGTACCATCGCCTGTGGGTCTCATCACACCCCCGCCGGCACACGCACCACAGCCGGTTGCTCATCACAACCCGCTTCTGTTGGTGTGGTGCCACTACTTCGAATCATGCAGAGTCATCCGTCGCGTCTCAACCAGAATCCTCAAACCTGGCCGAGTCTTCTACAAATGCCCGAATCATGGGGTAATAATATGTTTAAGTGTTGTTCTGCTGCTTTCAGTTGCTGATTTTTTTAATAGTTTGGTTGATGACCTTCCAATTTGATTCATGCAAAAAAGGGAAGATTCGTGTGATTTGTATTTCTGGGAAGTTGCTGATGTGGGGGAGTGCAACTACGCTGATTACTTGGTTAGCCCAGGAATCCCAATACTAGCAGGTTGGGGTGTTGGACAAGTAACTGAAGGAACGGTAGAAGAGGAAGATGCAGTTCCTCTGACCATGGCCAAGCAACAACTATTGAACGACCTTGATAGCAATGAGGAGATGAAAGAGCTTGTGAAGATAATGGACAAAATTGATGTGCTCTGTAGGATGATTGTCTCTTTATTTGT
Source organism: Triticum urartu (assembly GCF_056163025.1). Classification (NCBI taxonomy): domain Eukaryota; kingdom Viridiplantae; phylum Streptophyta; class Magnoliopsida; order Poales; family Poaceae; genus Triticum; species Triticum urartu. Next base: position 360,960,177 of record NC_141874.1, on the reverse strand, counting down.
AGTGTATGTAGCACTCATTATGTATTCAGTGGCTATGCCACGAGCACTTTGCTGAAACTAGTAATGAATGAAACCTGTGTAGCAGGCTGGGCGTAGTGTTTTGAACATCTAAAGATTTCTATTAACGGAAATCGGGGGGTATCCCCTTTTGCTCATAAATAAATAAATAGCAGAGGCCCTTTTGGTAATAAATAAATAAATTAGCAGAGGCCCTGTCGGTTCAGCTTTGTTCTCATTCAAAGATGTCGAGCAAATTGCAGTCCAACAGCAAACTATGTCATCAAATTCAAGTTTCACGGCCAAATATGAGTACAACTAAACAACAATGTCATCATGTTTTTGTCGTCATACAATCACCAAACACAAATCAGCATACATAACAAGTGATGTTCTCACAGGAAAATACTAAACAACATGTTCATCAGGTTTCAGTTGTCATAGCAAACACAATTTCACATAGTTGATAAAAACGTCTTCTGACAGGAAAATACGACAAAAGCAATGTAATCATCATCCGCAACAGCAGCGTCAACATCTTTGCCATGTGTCTCAATTTGAATCGTAATTCCCCACGGTGTCATCTTCTTCTTCGTCCTCAACGTCCTCGAAAGTTGGCTTCTTCTAGATCAACTCTTGTATGTCCACAGCACGACAAGCAATCTTTTCGCCGGCGTCATTGATGTGATGGTTCTCAAAGATATTAGGAACATCTGTCTTATCTTGTACATCAGGAGCAGTATCAGCATCATCTTGTAGTGCAACTTCATTAAACGAATTCCTCTGCTCAAACCTTTGCAATACTCTCCAGTCATCGCTACATGCAAATTTGTCTTTCAAGAAAAATATATGTGTTGCTTGATTTGCCAAAATAGAAGGCTCGTTGGTATAGTATGCCGCCTTGACATTGGTGGATTTGAAATAATCATCAGCTCTGGTTTTTGCGGTCCTGGAAAACAGGTTATACCAATGACAGCACAACAGAACCACACAACGATGATCCTCGAAACTGGAGATATACTGCAACTGAACAATGTCTGTTATGTTAGCATACATTTCAGTTGTCTCTTTTTCATACGTATCTGTGCTCATGATGGCATTGTTTTGTGTCTTCCTGCCTTCGTCTCGTGCAAGAGTGTTGTAGCGCACATCTTCAACAACGCAAGATTCAGAATGTCTTACCCGAGTATCAGGACCCATTGCTAGTGAGTAAAGGGCATCATCAATTGCCTGCCCATCCTCGAGCATCTTCTTAACCTATGGTTAGAAAATAGACAAGCTGATCATCTTATGTACTCAATATAGTAAAAAAACTGACAGTGCAATTCAAAAGCTTACATGGCTCTTGAACCATTTCGCAAATCTTGCCATAACCAGTTTGTCAATGTTTCTTGGATTTTGCGGCAGTAACTCCTTTTTGTAGATGCTGCACAACATAGTGATCGCGTCAAACATCTAAATATATAAGAATGTTCGGCAAGTTTAGTAGATTACGATGTATAAGCTGCAGTACTTAGCACTTACTTGATATAAGGTAGTATCCGAGGACAGTTATTCAACACATACCAAACCATTTTGTCCAAATCTTTAGGTTTGTCCTCTTTTTACTCTTCCTTGTATATTGAACAGAATAATCGAAAACATTGAGCACGAGATTGTCTTCACCCACCTCTTTGCTAACCTGATCAGCTGTTTCAATGTATTTTGAGCAGAATGTCAACGCTTCTATAGCAATGTAGGCCCTTGCAATGGAACCCTCGGGTCTAGCTCTGTTCCTAACATAGCCCTTGAAAGTGCCTAACCGCCTTTCAATAGGGTACATCCAGCCATACTATATTGGACCTCTAAGTAGTGCCTCATCAGGTAGATGAACAACCAAATGCACCATCACATCAAAGAAGGCTGGAGGACATATCTTCTCAAGGTCGCATAGGATAGTTGGTATCTTGTCTCTAAGACGCCCCAAAGCATATATCCTGATATTTCTACTTCAGAGTTCCCTAAAGAATTGTCCCAACTCTGCAACTGCTCTGTATAAGTCAGGGTGGCCCAATCCTCTAAGGATAACAGGTAAAACCCTTTGAAGTAGGACACGGCAGTCATGAGTTTTCAACCCTTGTACCTTGTTTCCATCTGCACTGACTCTCCTTTCAGGGTTGGAAGCAAATCCATGTGGGAATCTCACACGTGACAGGACCTCGCAGAATTCTTTTCTTTTTACCTTGTCCAAGACGTACGCAGATGGTGCCATATCCCGTGGTTTACCTTCATCTTGCACCTGCAAATCCTGTCTGATACCCAGGTGTGTTAAATCAATCCTAGATTTTGAGGTATCTTTCGTCTTGCCTTCAATATTAAGAAGTGTGCCGATAATGATGTCACATATATTTTTCTCGATGTCAATCACATCATGATTATGCCGAAGATCCAAATATTTCCAATACTCCAAGTCCCACAAAGTGGACCTGCGGGTAAACAATAATCTCTCTTCTGCCCTGCCACGCTTCCTTTTCTCGCTACCATTACCAGGATGGTTTCTTGGTGTAATATGCCTGACCTTCTCTAATTCCACTTGCAACTGATCGGCGGTGAGCCTCTTTGGCGCATCACGGTTTTCATGCTTTGCATTGAACACATGTCTTCGGTATTTTCTAGGATGCGGCTTGTCCTTGGCAAGGAAATGGCGGTGTCCAATGTAACAGATCTTGCTAAGTATTGCGTATGACAGCGGATTCCTATCACAGCAAACACATGCATTGTAACCATGTGTCGTTCGCCCTGGCATAGTGCCCAAAGACGAATAATCATGGATGCACCAAATTATAACATCACGCAGAAAGAAATCAGCTGGTGGGCTGCTATATAGGTCTCGAGTGAGAACACCCCTCCATAGCTATTGAAGTTCCTCCACAAGAGGCTCCATGAACAAATCAAAATCCTTTCCAGGACTTTTTGGACCTGGGCTGAGCAAGGCCATCATGTAGTTTGTTTCTTTGGTGCAGACATTTGGAGGCATGTTGTAAGGGATAACAAGCACTGGCGACATGCTATATGTGGCACTCTGGTGGCCAAATGGGTTAAATCCATCTGAAGCTAAGCCAAGTCTAATGTTTCTCAGGTCAGCAGCAAACTTTTTGTGTTTCTGATTGAAGCTTTTCCACTCACTACCATGTGATGGATGGCTCATTACATTCTGATCTCTGTACTCCTGGTTCCTAGAATGCCACAATACATCCTCTCTTGTTTCAGCATCATGAAACAACCTCTGCAATCTTGGTGTAATTTTAAAATGTCTCAGAACATTATGAGGAATCCTCTTCACAGCATCGCCATATTTCCATCTTGATGATTTGCATTTCGGGCATTCACTTAAGTTGGCATAATCCTTCCAGAACAGAACATAATTATTCTTACAAACATGGATCATATCATATCAAATTCCAACTACACGAAGGGAATTCTTCATTTTACTGTAGGTGTGTGGCAGCTCAGACGCATCTTGGAAAGCTTTGTGGAAAGCAACCAACATTGCATCGAATGATTTGTTGGTCATCCGCTCAGATGCCTTCACCTGAAGAAAGGTGACCATAGCTGAGAATACTGACAGCTTATTTCCTGGGGTGACAGCCACGTTGCATTGTTCCAACATGCAGGCCCACCGTTTTTCTTCTGCAGGTGAAAGTTCACGGAATCCATGAGCATTTCGTAGCATTGTCTCAATGTTGTTCAAACTCACTGGCTCCACCACCACCTCCTCCTCCTATTCCACCTGAGCATCAGGCAGATCAAGATGGTGATCTGCTGCTTCCACGTAGTCAATAACATTGACGTTCACAGCTTCACCATGATGAACCCACCTAGTATATGTGACCGACAACCCATACAAGTGTAGATTATTTTGCACAGTTGGCTGGGGTCTTGTAACTGAATTCATACAACTGCTACATGGGCAGAGCACATCTGATTTCGGACCACCGTACTCTGCTATGATAAAGTTCATGAAGTTTTCAACCCCCTCGACATATGCAACGGAGAATCTTCGAGCAGAAGTTATCCAAGTCCTGTCCATCTGTTAGACATACAAATTAGTTCTTCTACTGGATATTACAGGAAAAGCATATATGCTTTTTTATGAACTCCATAAAAAATACCTAGGTCGATGTCTAAATCTATGGCAAGATATTTGGATGAGCAGATCTGAGTAACGAAATATATGTAAAGCTAATTCAGCAAACAGATTTGAGTGCTAAATTATGGCAGGCTGTTTCAGCAGTCAATGAGGCCGAGAACACAACCATCGAACTATCGAAGGCCATTGTAGCAACAAAGATCGAGTATAAAACGGTGTAGAGCTATTTCACCTAACAGATTGGCTACTAGAACATGGCAATCTACGTCACAATAAATATATGGCAGGATATTTCAGCAACTAATCGGCCTTGGCATGGCATCTCAGCTAAGTAGATTGAGTGCAGAATAGGGCAAGGAAGCTTCTTAAGCAGAGCATATTGACTGGAAACTACTTCGACAAACAGTGAGATTAACAACGTCTATCATCTAACATTCAGCGCTACACCGACATGCATGGGGCCTCAGTCTAGAATGCGCGTACCGTGGGAGAAGCTGACCGCCGTGTATCTGCACACGAACATCGACAGCGCTGGCGACGCTGACCGCCGTGTGTCTCCACAAGAACGTCTCCAGTTGTGGCGGCGCGACTAGAGGACGACAGTCTATGAGAGCGTACTGTGGGAGGGAGAGGATAGCTGTGTGTCCCCTCGACGAACCGCGGCGCTGACGTATCGGCGCGGCAGGGAGGGCGGCTTTGGCGAAGCGAATGGAGTGGAGGGGGACGGGGGGGGGGGGTGGGGAATATTATTGCCTAGTTGGCCGAAGGGCAGTTGAATCTATGATTTGGGTGGAATTTTTTGGTGGGGGAGGATTTTTGCGTGGTGGGCGGGGGGAGTTTGGCGCATGGTCGGTTTCTCCAAGTGCAGTCCTACGTGGCAGTGAAGAGAAAAGCCGAAGCGTGTTCCGTTTGCGTGAGCCGTGTCTAGGACCGAACGTGTGTGGGGTGCAATGCGACCGCGACAGGGGTGCTGTGAGTGTACCACCTTTTTTCCTTTTAAACTAGGTGCTTCACCCCCTAAAAAAAACTTGTTGCTTCGGGCGATCCATCGATACTACTACTATTAATCCGGTAATCCCGACTAAAACGGCGCGGCCGGGTCTATTCCCGCGTGATATGCTGGGAGGTTGGCTTAGTTGGGTTTTTTAGGACGAGTAATGCTACACCTACGTAATCCCAGTTATGTAATTAACGTAATGTGAAACATGTGATCTATTGATTGTAGATTGGGGGGAGGAAGGGGTCCACCACCATGAAAATCAGGGGAGGAGAGAGAGGCAATTTACGTTAACCCTTTCGTAGGTTCCTGTATGTAACATCCCAAAATTATAAATTTTGGAATGTTATAATAATTAAAATATATGATTGTTGACTGATTGTTGAGTGATTGATTGAGTGAAATTTATTAGAATTTTAAACTTTTGAAGTTTTGTTGAGAGGGAATAAAAAGGACTTTCCAAAAAAAATCTGTTTGAAAATATTTGAATTTGGAAATATTTCAAACTTCATGCCACTTAATGATCCTCATGATTTCTTCAATGAAAGAGAGTGGGAAGTAAAGAAAAATTTCATTTTGAAGTTGTCATTTAATTTATTTATTTTAACTCAAAGTGGCATTTGAGTTTTACTCAAAAACTTTTCTGACAAAGAACACTCGAAAAAAAGTGTTGATAGGGAGTAACATGACACCCCAAAAATGTTGGAATAAATTTTCCATAGAGTTTTGAAAGTCATTTTGATTTTTGTTTGAATTTAAAAAAATGACTTTTCAAAAAGTATTTTATTTTCCCCTAGAAAATATCCATTTAAATTGGGCTTATTTTTCTGATCATTTTGATATATAATACTCCTATATTTTGTTTTCGTTTTATTTTCTAAAATGATTTTACTTCGCGGGTTATTCAAAAAAAGGGAAGGTACTATTTTCTTGGGCCAAATCCGGCCCGATCCGAACCGAATCATCTCCTTCCTCCAGACAAGATACTCACGATCTACAGCCACCGCCGGAGCATCGCCGAAATCGTGGGATTCGCGAAATCCCTCGCCCCTCCTCCAAGACGACCTCCTCCCCCTATAAATAGCCACATTACGCATCCATTCCCCCACCTAGTCCCTCCTCTCCTCGCCCCACGTTGCCGAGCCGCCCCGCCGGAGTTCGCCGGAGCCGCCGCCGCCATTTGCTCCGCCCCACCCACTGCTGGCCCTCCACGCCACCCACCGCCACCACCAGCTGCTCCGCCCCGCTCTTCCACCCCCGACCGTCCCTTCCCCGATGCCAGAGGGCCACCGGAGGACGTCGCCGGAGCTCCACCAGGACCCCATCACCGGAACTGCTACAGTAAATCCCGACCTACTATTTTTTTTCATTCTGTTTTTAAAACAGAATAGTTTCAATCTTGTAAAATCCATCCTAAATTATCTACGAGGTATTTTTGAGTTATTACAACTGCCTTGGATCACAAATTTTATGAAGTTTCTGTTAGTTCAATTTTATTTCACATTTGAGCAGTTTAAATTTGTGTTTGTATGAATTTGCTCAAATCACTAGATTTGAGCTATTTTGAGTTAGGAATATTATTTTTGACCGATTCTTTTTGCTACTGGTTACTTATTAGACTAGCTACGTAGTAGTGTTTAGTTTGCATGTTAGTGAGTTAGTTATATTAGCTTTTTATTGTAAACAGTACTATTTACTCTGTTTTTAGTACTGTTTGTAGTTTAATTATTATTAATAGTTTTAATTAGTTTCTTTTGCTAGTTTTCGCCAGTGTGTCATATATTCTATTGGTTAACAGTAGGTGATTTCTAGGATTTATTAGACTTATTATTCTTGAGGTTCTAGGTGTTGTTTGTTGTATGACTAGTTGCTAGCAATAGGAATAGTGTTAGAGGTTCTAGGTACTGTTAGAATTTTATTATAGGAAAAATACTTTATGTTACATAGCGAATAATTATTTTTACCTTGTGTTATGTATTTTTTGTTTTAGGATTTTTACTTGTTGTTAGGTAGAGTTGTTGTGGTGTAGATTAGCCCTATAAGTTTATTTGAGTGATTTGGAGTTCTCTTTGGTTTTTACCTTCAATCCTATTTCGATTTCGTTGTTATTTTGATTGTTATGATTGAGTGCTAGAATGATTGCTTATGTGAATACTATGCTTGCTTGTATAGATTTCATCAGAGAGTGACGACTAGTTTACCAAGTTTTTAAGAGCGATAATATCTTCACCAACTGGCCAGGCAAGTTCACTTTGACCATATTTTCCATACCTATGTTTATTTGCATGTAGTATCACCCTTTTAACAGTCTCTCTAGTAGTGTTATTGAATCTTGTAGTTGAGTAGAATGCATGAGGTAGGAACCATCTCCCTGTTACCAAACCCGGGACGTTATATATTTTTAATGCTACGCTATAGTAGATGGGGTTTGGTATGAGTGCATGAGAGTGGTGTGAAGAAGGAGGACTCTACGTCAATGGCGACAACTTCATGATGGCACCGGCAAGGACTGCATCTTCAGGACTCCTCAAGATTTTTGAGACTCGAGACAAGAATTCAATACACACTACTGGGTGACGGACGGTTGACGGGCACCCTGGAGAAACCAGTGGTTGGCCGGGATGCATGGAGAAGCGCCATGACATCTTGCGGAAAGCTTCACGCCGGCTCAAAGAGACGGAAGAATACTTCATGCCCGGAAGCTTACCTGTGCAACCGCAAGTCACTATGGGCTCTAGCATGGTTGACCTTAGTGGTGACTCTGGCTGGGACGGTGCTAGCAGATGTAGAACTACGGTAGGATTGGATGAGCACCGGACAGTGGTCAGAGGAACTCTTCGGAAGAACATGTTTCGGTCATCTTGTTCTCAAACACCATGAAGTGCGAGAACACAAAAGAGGGATCGAATCTTGCGGGTAAAGTGTACAAACCTCTACAGAGGGTTAAAACCTAATCGATTAGCCGTGTCCCCGGTTACGGACAATTTGAGCCTCTGGACTTGGATCTATCTCGGAACTCTCAACACCGGACTGATAACTTAATTGTGGGCAACTTATGATGATTTGGGCTATGAGACATCAGTTGGCGGAACCATGTCCTGACAGAAAACTCCATAGTACAGACTCATGATATTCCTTTGTTGTAGGGAAAATAAAACCAACTTTTACGCAAAAACATCAGACACAGAGCCACAAAGCCATATTGCATATAGAATAGTTTTATCATCTGCTTTCCTCATATTGTGATCTTGCCGGTACATTCAATGTACTGACCTACACGGCTGCAACGTCTCATGTTGCAGATATGTTCCTTCCAACGAGTAAGAGTACGGTACAGGGTTACGGTCTACACTCAATCTGCCGATGGCGTTGATGGGACTCCACACCTGATTGTTTGTTTCCGCTGAGACTTATGAGGTATATATCCGTTTTACGTTATTTATACATGTGATTGCACTTTGATATATACATTGATGTACTGTGTGTGCCAGCATACCGATCCAAGGATGGCACAGATACACAGAGGCTTGACCGTCTGAGGTCAGGTCGCTACAGATATGGTATCAGAGCACATGTTGACTGTTGGACGTGACCCTAGAAATCGGAAAGCCCTAGGACAGGAAGTCTCTAAAACTTTATTTCCAAAAGAATCTATTACTTCTCATCTTTTCTGATTTTATCAAATATCCTCTCTTACCTCAAATTGTTAGAATATACCCCTTTCCCTTTTGACCACACGGAGGATCAACTAAAGCCGCTCCAAGAAGGACAAGATATCGGACAACCGATGACCATTTCAGAGTAAAGAGGATTTCACCATGCATTAGAAGAGTTGAAGCTACAATGGTTGAAGACTCCGAAGACTTGAAGAATCTGAAGAATTATTTGACCTTTAGAAGACCAAACCCATGTTATATACTTACGTTAGATGCGACGATTTGTGAGCTGTCATTTGTTTGATGTTTTTCCGACAGCCACAAATAAAACCCATTTTCGAAACTATTGTTTGTATTGTGTGTATCCCTCCCCACCCCTCTCTTATCTCACCCTAAAACCCTTGGACCGAGTAGATGATGAATGAAGTTGGACTGGTATTCTCTGGACCGAAAACCCAGCCAGAGGCAGAGCTATGGATTCAGAACATGGAGAATCACTTCGGGAGCAATTTGGTTTCAAGGAAGAATGAAGTATCGTATGCTATTCAGTACTTTGAAGGAAGTGCTGCAACATGGTGGCATATGCATCAAGCTATACAGGGATGGAATGGAGCAAGGACTTGGGAAGAATTCAAGAAGACTCTGACAAGATCACGTCTTATCCGGAAGCACCATGATACCCCAAGAAATAAACCTTGTGCCTGCAAAATTTGCGGAGAAATAGGACACACCCAGGAGAAACACAAGGAGGGATGCCCTCATTGTAAGGAGAAACACCCAGCTGAGGAATGCCCAACTAGTCAGGTGACTTGTTTCTTGTGTGAAGGAACCACCCACTACCCAGCTCAGTGTCACATTTACCCCACGGTGCAACAAACTATTCAGAAGCAGGAAGAAGGAATGAAAGAAGCCCTCCGAGAAGTTATGAAAGAACATATGATTAAGGAAGGTGTTGAAGACCCTGATGGAGAAAGCCTCAACAGATTTTACTCCAATGCCTGTTATTCATGTGGAGAAGAAGGACATTTTTCACAGTATTGCACCAAGGAAAGAAAAGAGTATCTTGGATACTTCCCGACAGAAGCAGTGGAGTTTGATCCACAAGGAATAGAATGTTTGATCAGAACGAAGAAAACCAGGAACAGAAAACAAAGACACCCTCAGAACAACCCAATTTCTGCAAAGAGGGACAAGAGTCATATTACCTGTTTTGAATGTAAGGACATCGGGCATTATGCCAATGATTGTCTCGAAAGGAAGCAAGGAACTCAAGGAGCGGGCACCATCACCAAGAAGCCTCGAGACATGCTGGAAGTTATTTGTTTTCGTTGCAAGGAAGCAGGACATCTTGCTAGGGATTGTTCAAATCATGAGAAATCTGGAGCTGAGTAGTGGAGATGTTGATATCAGTAATAAGGGTAGTATGGAAAACACTTTTCATGAGAATGCGAGGTTGAGTTATGTAATAGATTACTCAGAGATTGTAATAATTCATGACTCAATAAAGTTGATATGTAATATGCTGAAAGGCTTTAAGGAGTTGTTATGTTTTATCTTGGAAATTAATATTCTGGGTGAACATGGAAGAAAATGAGTTGTGATACATAAACTGGATGTTGGAAATTGAGTTTGAAGTTCTTTTTGGATGATATGAATGTGTACCCGAGGAGATATGTACCTTATTTTGAGCACCATTTTTGTTTTACAACTGCAGATGATGACCCTTTATGAGTCTTTCCTTAAGGGCCCGAAAACGATCATGACCCTGACAAGTGATCATGATTACCCAAAAATCCTAAAGGACATGATGAAGCATATTCACCTTGAAGGAGATGCAGTCTACAAAGGCTATCCCTTCATGCAAAAGGGAGTGGAACTTGGTATGTGGAGGTACACCTCCACCGTATGAAAGGAGTTTGCCCAAAGATGATGGGGCAGTACTTTTTCATCTCATGTGTACCACAAGCAACTTTCTTCGACGCTGTTTGTGAAGCAGCCATGGAAGCCATACGCCAGATCGGAGATATACTTGAAGCAAGACTCTGTTATACTCAGGAATACCTAAGCGAAGTGCATGCAGAGATGATGGAGATGAAGCTCAAGGCCACCACGATGAAAAATAAGATTGAAGATTTCAAGGAGCATGTCGCCCAATTCCAGTGGGATTGAAGGATCCTCAAGGAGGAAAAATGAATAAAGTGGGAAGTAATGCTTGACCATACCAAACCATGTGGATGGCGGCATTTGTAATAAAGTATTTATTTGGAATTTGGATTTATGAAAAATGGTTAAGGAGGTAATAAAAGATTTAATATGAAAATAATATGATTTATGGATGAACTAGTGCATTTCATTTAAGTGTGGTAGTACTTCATAAAGCCACAGAATCAATGAAAAAAAGGCGTTGTTCATGACGTTCCATAGAAAGGAGCCGGACGAAATAATTGGAGTTTGATTATGATGGTTACCCCAAGAGTATGACAAAATGAAGTACTATTGGATTTAAAGGAGGTTTAATGTTGGAATATGGAACAATTTTAACTCCACGGATGAGTTAACACTATGAAAGCGCTGAAGTGGACCCATAACCCACATGCCCAGGATTTGACAAAGGCACAAGCACAATCTTGTTGAAGGAAGAATTCTGGAAGAAGCTGTGAATTGATCAGCAGACGTTACATAGGATGTTACATAAACCCCGAGATTGTGAAGAACGATAGATGTTTTGTTCAGCTTGCAGAATCAATGGGTTTACCCGAACCCAGTTCGAGGATAAGAGAAATTTCTGCAAAGCTTGTGAGGATGCACGACTGTTAGAAATACGAGATTCACTAAACCTTATACAGGGTAATGATCTGGGTGCGGAATGAATTGATCACCATACCGACTTACTCTTATCATTCACTCTTGATATTTGGAATGGTAAATCTGAGAGACTTACCCATAGTAAAGTGACGACGCTCGTTGAAGCCTTTCTTAAGCCTTAGAATGGTATGATGATAAACCCATGTACATGGCAGTTGTTGCCAATCGTAGATTATACGGTGAGAATGAAGCCAATGCCCTTTTTCTACGGAAACCATTAATGGTAGGCCACCATGAGTATTTCGATAGTTGTCTAGAATGGACACAGACCTATCAGCTGAGATCCAGTCTCGGACGAACTTCATCTTTGACGAAGCGACCAAAGATTTTGAGGAAAACGCTATGCTTCTGACAAAAGAACATTAATGAAGGAACTATTGTAAGATATGTGAAGAGATAAATATTGTTGGCACTCCGAAGGAAGTATCTGAGTTTACTGGAACTGTAACCTTGCTTTTAAGTGTGGTAGCACCCTTGACCCTTCCGGCCAAAATATTTGCTAGAAGACCCCCAACCCCTAACCTTTTCTTGCTAGCCTCTTTGAATCTCGAGGACGAGATTCATTTTAAGTGTGGTAGTTTGGTAGCCAACCCGAATCTCGAGGGCGAGATTCATCTTAAGGTGGGTAGGTTTGTAACATCCGAAACTTTCAATTTGGAATGTTTTACAATTATTAGTTAAGCATCTATGCATTTTGTTTGAATTTAGTGGCATTTGGAAATTTTCAAAGGCTTCTGAATTATTTTATTGAATTTGGATTCAGCTTGGCATTTCAAAATCTACCTCAATATCCCTGACAAATACTTGAGAAAAAGTATAAGAGGAGCTAACATGACACTCCAAAAATGTCAGAAGAGAATATTGCCAAAAGGTTTGAATTTTATTTGGAGTTTGCAGAAAATGTTTTTTTAGTTTCTGTTTTGCCTCTTTAAAAATGTCCATGCTATAGGATTAATTCCCCTGAGAATTTTGATATATATATATATATATATGTCCTATATAAAAATATTATAGGTTTACCTATAATTAGTTTTCTCTCTCTGTGGTATTTCAAAACAAAAAAAAGGGTCCAAGGCGCCAGCCAGGCCAACCGGCCCAGCAGCGCTGAGCCGCAGCCCACCAGCAACCGAGCCGGCCTGCCCCAGCGCGGCGCACGCCCGAACCCCTCTCCCCTCGGTCGCCCGCTCACTCTCCTCTCTCCCTCTCCCACTGACCCGCGGGGCCCGCCCTCATCCCCACCCCTTCTCTTTCCCCTACCCACGCTATGCCGCGCCAGAGCACGTTCGACGCCGCCGCCGCGTCCGAATTCAACGGGATCACGATCCCGAGTCACCCCTGCCCCAAGAAAGGTGTCCTATAAATACCTAGGCCCCTCCTCTCTCGATCCCCCTAAAACCCTAGCCCAAAACCCACCGTAGCTCGCGCCCTCGCCAAACGCATCTCGCTGCTGCCGCTGCAGTTCGCCGCCCGTTATGACTCCGGTGAGCTCTCCCTCGATCCCAATTTTCACCCACGTACTTCCGTCGCTGTTGCCCATTTTTTTGACATGTTCTGCGGCCCTCTTATCCGCAGCAGAGACGACCCCGAGCTCGTCCGCCAACCGCCAGAGCTGCAGAGCACCGGGCTCTGTTTCGCCTCGCACTCGACGTTTGCCGTCCCCGAGCTCCAACAACTCGGCCCCCGACTTCCCCAAGCTCCGCCGCATCTGCCCGACGTCTTCGCCACCCTCGCCGACCGCCGGAGACCCCGCCCCGCTCGACGCCGACCTCCGCCACCGTATGTCGCCGTCGACCTCCACCGCAGTATGCCGCCACCTCCCCTCGCCGTTCGATCTGAAACCTAGGGCCTAGATTAGATTCCAAAGGGGTATGGTGTTATTTCATATAGATCGGTTTTAGTTACGGGTTAGATCGGTTTAGGTGGTTTTATTTTGGTTTAGTTACCTGGTTTAGTTAGATCGAACCGGTCGGTTTTCTGTTATTAAGCGCGTGCACGGTTTAGTTTATACAATGCCCGAGCGTTGTTTAGTTTCCGGATCGCTCACTGTTTCGGCCCGTTAGCGCCTAGGTGTTTTATTTTAATTTTTTTTCGTTTTTGTTTTTAACAGAATAGTTCCAGTTTTGTAAAATCTATATCTTTTAAGTTATTTAATATTTTTAGTTGATTCTTTTTGCTCTAGTTTGCAAATTTCCTATAGTTGCTATAGAAATTAGATTCGGCCATGTTTAGGTTTTTAAAAATTGTTTTATATTAGTTTTAGTCAGATTAGTTTTTCTGCTATAAATTGAGTTAGGATTAATTTTTTTAGTGATTCTTGTTGTCACTGCTTTGTTTTGACTTTGTCTAGCAGTAGGAATTTATTTGGGCATTTTTAGTCTTTATTAAAAATAGTTTTTATGCGAAAACAAGCTTTTCTAGTTTATTTAGCTTGTTGTTAGTTTCTGTTGTTCTAGTTATTTTTTTAAAATTTTATTTTTCCTATGTTATAATTTATTTTAGATTAGTTTCTGTAGTTACAGAGAGTGAACATTTATTTACAGCAAAATAAAAGTTTTATTTTATTTTCTTAATAGTTTTGTTTTAGGTATAACAGGAGTTCTATAATAGATATTGGTCTGAATCTTTTTGCACCTAGTTTGTATGCTGTTTTCCTCTATGTTAGTTAGTAAAACCATTGTTTTGGATCTGTACAGAAAAGTGTTAGTAGGTTAAAACTATTTCCTTGTTGTTGCTTGATGTGATGGAAACCATGATTTTGTTTTCCTCGAGTTTTCTTTGATTTTGGTTTGAGTGCTTGTGTGTTTTCCTTTAGTTTGCTGATATGTCATTAGTGAAATACTTATTTGTGCTATTGTTTGACTCGATAGAATTTCCGGAGTGCGAAGCTTGCTATCTCGAGTCACTAGCGTTTGAAGACTGTCAGCCAGGCAAGTTATTTGATCGTGTTTTACAATACCTATGATTTTGTTGCATTAGAATTATTCCTCCCCACCATGCATGAAGTAGGAGAATTTTAAGTTATGTTCTTGAGTAGTACCATGAGGTAGGATGAACCCACTTCCCCTTGTTACCATTGCCCGGGACGATGTAGTTTATTTTGCTATGCTCGTAGACGGGGTTGGTTGAGTGTTTCATAAGGGAGATGTGAGAGTCAAGATGATGACAACCCCATGACTTCAAGCTCAAGATGGACTTCAAATTCACTACTGGGTGGAGGACGGTTGACGGGCACCCTAGAGGAACCAGCGGATGGCCAGGATGCATGGAGGAGCGCCATGACATCTTGCGGAAAGATTCACCCAGCCACGAAGATACGGATGGATACCCTTTGACAGGAAGCTTACCTATGCAGCCACAAGCCATTATGGGCTCTGGCTGGGTTGACCCTAGGCGTGACTCTGGACGGACGGTGCCAGCAGATGTAGAAGAACGGTAGGACATGGATGGGTACCGGCAGTGCTCAGAGAAACTCTACGGAAGACCTTGTTTCGTTCATCCCGTCTTCAAACACCAGGCAGTGCGAGGACATAAAGGAGGGAACGATTCTTGCGGGTAAAGTGCACAAGACTCTGCAGAGTAACAACCTAATCGATTAGCCGTGTCTCCGGTTATGGACAAATGAGCCTCTAGAAATTGGAGTATTTCGGAAATCTCAACACCAAACTAAATTAATTGAGGGGTTATTTAATAATTGGGAATGAGACATTGGTTGGCGGAACCATCTCAATAACAACCAACATTTTGTAGTAATTGCAAGCAAGTCCTTTGTTATAGGAAAAAAATTTGGCTTTTTCGCAGAAACATAAAACTTAGAGCTCCACAGCCAAATTGCATATAGTGTTAGAAATTTTATTGTTGTTCTCTCTATGACTTGCCGGCATATTCAAAATGCTGACCTACACGGCTGCAACATCTTATGTTGCAGAGGAGTTTTCCAACCAGGAGTGAGGCTACGATCTACGCTTGGCGATTGCCCTATGGAGTCGGATGGACTCGCTGTTCGTCTACGCTTTCGCAGCTTTGTTTAGTTTATTTCTCATGAGTTGGCCTTCGGCCGAATTTATTCTATTGTAATAAAGACTCGATATGAGAATCGTGTAATAAATTCAGGTGTGATTGAACTTTGAATCTTTTCATCAATGTACTATGTGTGCCAGCATGATTTTGGTATGGTACAGCTACAAAGAGACTTAACCGATTTTGGGTCGGGTCGCTACACTGTAGATGTAGAAAGATGTGAAATGCGTGAATGTGTAGTGGACGTACTATTGGAGTGCCTAAGATAAATTGTGTATGTATAGATCCTATGTGCTTATTTTACTTCGCACGTTAGCTTTGCCTCAGTTCAATAAAAAGCAGAGTTAGTGATGATGGTGTGTCTGTTATCCTGCAATATAGGCCGTCCGATCTATATCTAGCGGATAGGAAGGAAACTATGAAAATTTACACGCACTCCTCTCCACATTTGCAGATAAGGCCTTCTCTCGTTCATCCTTTTCTCCCACAAGATCTTGATCTTCCGTGCAACGCACGGGCATCTTGCTAGTACTCCTACAATATACTATATTATTGTGAAAGTTCATATACACCGGTCGAGATTAATGCAAACACGGCAGATTTTCATTACATTTCAAACTTATATAAGACAGAAAAATAAAAGAAACGTGACCCTAAACCTATTCTACGGTGGCAATCGACGTCCTCCATCTGCGATATCTATGTACGGGGCAGGGTTCAAGACCCGTGAAGTGAAGGTGCGGTCTTCGACGAGGAAGAGTAGAACACGGGATACAGACCGTAAAGTTGGCACAACATGCATGCCCTGCCGTCTCCCATGCCCTACTCATCCTCGGAGGAGTCCCCGACCTCGGCGGTGCCGGACATAGGACGGCGGCAAGTAGGACGCATGGCTAACGATGCTCCCGTCGTCGGCCGCCAGCATGGCCACCGCTTGTGCGGTCATGTCCGCGTTCGGCTATGCCGCTATTGCGTTGCGAGAGGTGACTTGAGTGAGGGCGGCGACCTCGAGCTTCATCCCCGAAGACAAGCTCTCCCGCAGAGCGTTCGCGCTTGCGGTCATGGCGGATGTGGTTCCAGGTAGGAGGACGATGCGCTATGGTGTGGAGGTTAGCCGGGCGTTGCCACTTTAAATAACACATTCTGGTGAGGCCAAGCGTCCTAGTGCGTCATTAACTCGTCGGAGTTGGTTCCTCGGGCACCGAGCCTCTTAACGACTGCATACTGATGGACGGCATGAATGCGGGCAGCTGGTGCTGGCTGGGAACGCACCGCGCGACGGCGCGAGGGACGAGGGTTTTTGGTGTGCCAGGGTAGTCAGCTGCGGTCATGGCAACGTTGGAGATGCCCGATCCCCACATGTCATTGAAAAAGCAAGATGACCCGACATGGTCTCAGGTCCTGAGGATGCAGTTGGTCACGCTACACCACTCTGCGGACGTGTCTCGGCGCCCCGTTCATCCTCGACGAGCCAGGTGTTGGGGTGTGTTTGGATTGTGGCCAAAGTGCACCTTACCAAGATTGGTCTTTGTTTGGATTGTTGCCACTTTTTGGCATGCTAATGAACTCTAGCCAACTCTAGTTCATTTTTCTTGCCAATGTCGGCCAAATCATGGGAAACCAAAACCTCAACCAAAATTTTGGCTACCCAATGCTTTGATGGGACAACCTTGGGCACACATCAAACATACTGTTGGTCGTGCCACCGCACTAACGCCACCCTCGGCACACTGAAATCGACAGTGTCTAGCGACGATGAGCGTGTCGCTCACCACGGTCGCCGTGTCCAGAGGCGGTGCTGGAGCTGCGCCACGTTGTTGGCCCCCACGACCCACATGAACAGTTGCCAGTGGCGAGGAGGTCGTGGGCCAGCTCCTCCATTGGACTAGTCTATGCTACATCCTCCCGACAGGTGTGCCCCACATGTCAGTTTCCCTGTTTTCCTAGCCATATTCGAGCGTTAGTGCTCCGCGTTGCGCATTAGGCCTTTCACTATGTAGGCCAAGCGAGACAACTTATTGTTTATTTGAGCCGTTCAAGTATAATCATGTGGCGTTTTCTTATTTCTCATTCCTCTCCAACCCTCTTCTCCATCGATCATGTCGCCCTCCGGTCGAGTCCATCCTCCCGGATGCCTAATTTGAACATTCCGCCGAGTATCATTCGCATGTGGGCCTAGACCATGCTTGTATTTCCAATGTTTTGTAATTTTTCCAACATGCATACAAACAAACGGTTCATTTAAAGTTTCACTTTGCCTCCACTACGTGTCGCTTCGCGTCTTAGTTTTGACATCCCATTCGGTTCATGCCTCGACACATGTTGACGAGATCGATTGATGTTCAGAGATCAATTGTGTGTCGTGCAAGGGGATAAAGGTTTGGTATGTTTCTATGATAGAAATGACCCGGGGGGGTCTGTGGGGATGAGAGGGAGTATATTGTACGTTCATAAGCGCAATGAACTTATTGTCCCCACCCTAGTCCTCTTTCAATTGATCTCCGGACCCCGAGATGAAATTGAGAGAGAACGAGTGGGGGCATGTGTGATACCTAAGGCGGATTCAAAATTTTGAACCAGTGATCATAGCATCTGCAAATGATATATAAAGGGTATTCAATGTTCGTTTCGTTTTTGAACGTACAATATACTCCCTCCTATCCTTTCTAGTTTACATATAAGTTTTATGTGTAGTCAAACTATCTCTACTTTGATCAAAAAAGTATCAACATTCAACAACGCCCAATCAATATAGTTAGATTTGTAAGTACTCCTAGATTTGTACTCGAGATGGTTTCCAATTTGTTTTCAACCACGTGAATGTGCTTGTTCTCGTGCATGCTCTTCCTACTAGGATTCCGCCACGTATAGCCAGTCCAATAGTAACTTTTCTTAAGCTCCCTGTCCAATAGTACTAGTGAAGTACTAACAACATCTGTACAAGAGTATGCAGTGCTCATAGTAGTACTCCCTCCTTCCATTTATATAGGTCCTATGTGGAGGAGAGAGATGTTAAAAAGTAAGGGGAGTATGCTTCGTGTAAGTTCCATGTCATATATTATTACTCTAACATTTGGTCAAAGTTAGCCTCGAAAAACGCATTAGGCCCTGTACAGTAAATGGAAGGAGGGAGTAGGGGCTCATTCGGTTTGGAGGAAATAAAAACGTAGGAATTAGGAGTAGTATAGGAATTTGATAGGATGGAACTTGCCATCCTAAGGAATTGACTTGCCTCATTCCTACGCGCAAATTGAGCTTTGAGTGGATGTGTAGTTTCCTCCAAAAATATAGGAAATGAGTAGTATCCCTACGAAATTCCTCTATGCATTTCCTACAAACCGAATGCATATGTAGGAAATTTTCCTCCAAAATCCTTGTTCCTATGATTTTTCTACGAAAATCCTCCAAACCGAATGAGGCCTAGTAGTGGAAGTGGATCCTCTGACGAAGGTATCCCTGCCTTACCCTCCCTTTCAATCACTTATTGGCGGACCCCATGCTTTCTAGGCCCCGCATGTTAGTTACTCAATGGGTTCGGCCACGTCAGGGTATCCTCATCCGTAGTATACTCCCTCTGTTTTTATTTACTCCGCATAAAACAGAGGGAGTGGTAGTATAAATGACGCGGGCAGGGGAGGGGAGGGACGTCGGTTTGCTCTCAACTGCGGTCCCACAAGCGAGCAAAAACGCAAGACGAAGCGCGTACCATTCGGTGAGCGACGTGGAGGGTCCAGCTTGCCGGGCTGCAACGCGAACGCGACAAGAGCGATGTACAGTCAAAACCAATTGACCGGTTGATACGTCTCCGTCGTATCTACTTTTGCAAACACTTTTGCCCTTGTTTTGGACTCTAACTTGTATGATTTGAATGGAACTAACCCGTACTAACGTTGTTTTCAGCAGAATTGCCATCGTGTTGTTTTATGTGCAGAAAACAAATATTCTCGGAATGACCTGAAACTCCACGGAACATCTTAGAAAAAATAAAAATAATCCTCGCCAAAGATGAAGACCAGGGGGCCCACACCCTGTCCACGAGGGTGGGGGGCGCCCCCCCACTCTAGGGCGCGCCCCTACCTCGTGGGCCCCCTGGATGCCCTCCGGCGCCAACTCCAACTCTATATATTTGCTTTCGGAGAGAAAAAAATCAGAGAGAAGAAATCATCGCGTTTTACGATACGGAGCCGCCGCCAAGCCCTAAAACCTCTCGGGAGGGCTGACCTGGAGTCCGTTCGGAGCTCCGGAGAGGGGGATTCGTCGCCATCGCCATCATCAACCATCATCCATCACCAATTTCATGATGCTCACCGCCGTGCGTGAGTAATTCCATCGTAGGCTTGCTGGACGGTGATGGGTTGGATGAGATTTATCATGTAATCGAGTTAGTTTTGTTAGGGTTTGATCCCTGGTATCCACTATGTTCTGAGATTGATGTTGATATGACTTCGCTATGCTTAATGCTTGTCACTAGGGCCCGAGTGCCATGATTTCAGATCTGAACCAATTATGTTTTCATGAATATATTTGAGTTCTTGATCCTATCTTGCAAGTCTATAGTCACCTACTACGTGTTATGATCCGGCAACCTCGAAGTGACAATAATCGGGACCACTCTCGGTGATGATCATAGTTTGAGGAGTTCATGTATTCACTATGTGCTAATGCTTTGTTCCGGATCTCTATTAAAAGGAGGCCTTAATATCCCTTAGTTTCCAATAGGACCCGACTGCCATGGGAGGGTAGGACAAAAGATGTCATGCAAGTACTTTTCCATAAGCATGACTATATACGGAATACATGCCTACATTACATTGATGAATTGGACTAGTTCTGTGTCACCCTATGTTATGACTATTATATGATGAACTGCATCCGGCATAATTATCCATCATTGATCCAGTGCCTACGAGTTTTCCATATACTGGTTTACACTTATTTACCTTCCCGCTGCTACTGTTACAATCACTACAAAATACCAAAAACATTACTTTTGCTGTCTTTACTTTTGTTGCCGCTACCACCACTATCATATTACTTTGCTACTAAACACTTTGCTGCAGATACTAAGTTTACTGGTGTGGTTGAATTGACAACGCAGCTACTAATACTTGAGAATATTCTTTGGCTCCCCTTGTGTTGAATCAATAAATATGGGTTGAATACTCTACCCTCGAAAGTTGTTGCGATCCCCTATACTTGTGGGTTATCAAGACTAATTTCCGGCGCCGTTGCCGAGGAGGATAGCTCTATTCTTTGAGTCACTTGGGATTTATATCTGCTGGGCACTATGAAGAACTTGAAAGACGCTAAGACAACAATTTATCCCTCAATTACGAGGGGAGGTAAGGAACTGCCATCTAGCTCTGGACTTGATTCACCTTCTGTTATGAGTAGGCTAGCGACACCTAAACCTGCTTCTGCTATTCGTTCCGATATGTCGCATGTTATTGATGATGCCACTTCTGTTATGCATGATACGTATGATGAAACTGCTTCTATGCCTGATACTACTGTGCCCGTTAGTGAATTTCTTGATGAACAAATTGCTAGGTCTAGAGAAAAAGAAACTATTGAATCTGAATACGATGATGAAAGTGATGATGAAAATATGCCTGTTATTCCCGAGGGCTATCTTTTTGATATGGAATCTTCTGCCACTATTTTAGCTTGCAAAGATAGATATGAGCTCAAGAGGTTATTAGTTAAATGGAACAAAGAATCACTTAGAGATAAAATGAAACCCGACTCTACTTTTGCTACTTCACCTATTTGTGTTCCTAATAAGGATTATGAATTCTCTATTGATCCTGATATAATTACTTTGGTTGAATCTGATCTGTTTTATGGCTATGAATCTGAAACTGTTGTGGCACATCTTACTAAGTTAAATGATATAGCTGCCCTGTTCACTAATGATGAGAGATCGCGTTACTTCTATATACTCAAAATATTTCCGTTCTCATTAAAGGGTGATGCTAAGATATGGTTTAACTCTCTTGATCCTGGTTGTGTGCGTAGTCCCCAGGATATGATTTATTAGTTCTCTACTAAATATTTCCTTGCTCATAAGAAACAATCTGCTTTGAGGGAAATATACAACTTTGTGCAAATTAAAGAAGAGAGTATCCCACAAGCTTGGGGGAGGCTTCTCAAGTTACTTAATGCTTTGCCTGATCACCCTCTTAAGAAACCTGAAATACTTGATATCTTTAATAATAGACTAACTGATGCTTCCAGAGATTACCTGGATAGTTGTGCTGGTTCTCTTTTCAGGGAAAGAACACCGGTTGAAGCTGAAATTCTATTCAATAATATGTTGACAAATGAAAGTAATTGGGCACCTCCGCTTGGCTGATTATATGGCTAATATTAAAGGTGAACTTAAACTTGTTAGCAAACATGCGTCTATGGTTACCACTCAAGTAGAACAAGTACTTAAGGCTCAAAAAGAAGTGCTTGATGAAATGAATAGTAAGAAAAATGATTATGCTATTAGAGTGGCTACTAGAACGGGTAGAATGACTCAGGAACCTTTGTATCCTGAAGACCACCCTAAGAGAATCGAGCAAGATTCTCAGAGAAATAATATTGATGTTTCTAGTTCTTCTAAAAAGAAGAAAAAGAAAATGATAGAACTGTGCAAACTTCCAGTGAACCTATTGCTGAACCACCTGATAATCCAAATGATATATCTATGTCTGATGCCGAAACACAATCTGGTAATGAACATGAACCTAATGAAAATATTAATGATGATGTTCATGATGATGCTCAACCTAGTAATGACAATGATGTAGAAATTGAACCTATTGTTGATCTTGATAACCCACAATCAAAGAATCAACATTATGATAAAAGAAACTTTCTTACTGGTATAACTGTGGGGGAATCTAGAGATATAACGCAGGCTACCATAGGGAGCATTCACTTTCCTTCTATACATTATTTTGCTCTCTTCATCGGTAGAAGCATAAATGCTAAGGATGAAGCATGTCACATGTGTGTCCCTGATCTTAGCATTCTTAGGAGTGCTGTGTTAGGAGACCAATCTTATCATATGGGAGCCATTGTAGCTCGTAGGTTGCGTCATAATAGACATAATGGAGATTTCTTTGGAGGAATTTATGCAACCCGCTTAGCTCATTTTCTTGAGATAGACATTCGTGAGGGTGATACGGAGTTGCCTCCTAACTCTATGGCTTCGCACCAGTTTGTCCAGAGGCCTAAATCACCTCTCTTATATCATTCAATTTTTGATAAATGACGTGTTTTCCGTATTACTCTCCCTGCTCCTGCCTTCTTTGATTCACAGACAAAAATAAGATATGTTATTACCAGAGAGGAGGCAGAAGAGTACGAGAGGAGAGCGGAGGCAGCTCGACTCCACGCTGCAGGTCAGCAGGCGATAACCGCTGCACATCAGTATGATCCCAACTATTCTTCGTCGCAGTACGACCCCAGATACACCTACAGGTACCCGCCAGGCTATCCCTGGCAATAGACCAACTTAGGCCAAAAGCCTAAGCTTGGGGGAGTACGTATTTCTCACCGACATTACATTTATGCTCACACACACTCATTACTAGATGTCGGTGCTCATACTCTTTCACTGTAATATCCATGCTAGTTTATTTTCTTTTTCCTGCTTTCTTCTTGTGTGTTTGTTAAACATTAAGAAAAACAAAAAAATTTAGTTGTAGTTTACTTTTCTACTGTAGTAGTAATAAAAAAAGAAAACCCAAAAATATTTCCCGTTCTTCTTTTGCTTGTTGGGAGCTTTCCCGTGTAAATAGTTTTTATTTCTTCTCTTTCCTTTGGGGGTCAGTAGGAGAAGACCATGATTAAATTGGTGAAGTGGCTTTTATATGCATTATTGTTGATTTAACCCAGAGACCATATTGCCTTGTCTTCTCCTGTTTATTGAATGCTCGCAGATTCCAGCTTAGTCCAATGCACGTACACTCTTATTATTATTCACACTGTTCGGTCGTGCAAGTGAAAGGAAATTATGATGATATATGATGGGCTGACTGAGATGAGAAAAGCTGGTATGAACTCGACCTCTTTTGTTTTTGTAAATATGATGAGTCCCTCATTCTTGATCCATCTTATTATGAATAAACATGTTTGCAATGACAATTAGAGATCATAGTTGCTGGTGCCATGCTTGATTAGCTATGAGTTATAATGGTTTACCTTGTGTGCCAACATGCTATTGCGATGATTATGATGTGGTATGATGGGGTGGTATCCTCCTTTGAATGATTTAAGTGACTTGACTTGGCACATGTTCACGCATGTAGTTGAAACAAAATCAACATAGCCTTCACGATATTTATGTTCATGGTGGATTATATCCTACTCATGCTTGCATCCAATGTTTATTAATTTAATGCATGTACATGGCTGTTGTCTCTCTCTAGTTGGTCGCTTCCCAGTCTTTTGCTAGCCTTCACTTGTACTAAGCGGGAATACTTCTTGTGCATCCAATCCCTTAAACCCCAAAGTTCCAGATGAGTCCACCATACCTTCCTATATGCGGTATCTACCTGCCGTTCCAAGTAAATTTGTATGTGCCAAACTCTAAATCTTCAAATAAACATTCTGTTTTGTATGCTCGAATAGCTCATGTATCAACCAAGGCTGTCCTTATCTTCTGTGTTAGGCGGGTTATTCTCAAGAGGAGTGGACTCTACTCCTCACTCATGAGAAAATGGCTGGTCACCGGGATGCCCAGTCCCATGCTTTATGCAAACTAAATCAAAATTAATTGCAAACAAAACTCCCCCTGGGACCTGATGTATGTTGGAGACACTCGTTGTTTCGAGCAAGTCATGGATTGATGCTTGTTGGTGGAGGGGGAGTATAAACTTTACCATTCTGTTTGGGAACCACCTATAATGTGTTTAGCATGGAAGATATCGCCATATCTTAGTTGCTACGTTGACAATGAAAGTATACCGCTCAAAATACAATTTATCTCTATTGCAAAACCGAGCTCTGGCACCTCTACAAATCCCTGCTTCCCTCTGCGAAGGGTCTATCCATTTACTTTTATGTTGAGTCATCACCCTCTTATTAAAAAACACCAGCTGGAGAGCACAACTGTCATTTGCATTCATCACTATTAATCCATGTTGGGTGTGGCTATGATTGGATCTCTTTTACCATGAATTACAATGTCTAGTCAGTCCTTGATCTTTAAAGGTGCTCTACATTTATGTTTTGCGGTCTCAGAAAGGGCTAGCGAGATACCATCTTGTTATATCATATTATGATTGTTTTGAGAAAGTGTTGTCGTCCGAGATTTATTATTATGACTTGCTAGTTGATTATGCTATTGATATGAGTAATTATGAGACCTGAGAATTATTGCAAATGTGGTTAGTTATGATCTATGCTGAAAACTTGAATGTTGGCTTGACATAGTTACAACAACAAGAGAAAACAGAGTTTGTAGAAGTATTTCTTTCTTTCTTTTAGTTTGTCAACTGAATTTCTTGAGGACAAGCAAGGGTTTAAGCTTGGGGGAGTTGATACGTCTCCGTCATATCTACTTTTCCAAACACTTTTGCCCTTGTTTTGGACTCTAACTTGTATGATTTGAATGGAACTAACCCGGACTGACGCTGTTTTCAGCAGAATTGCCATGGTGTTGTTTTATGTGCAGAAAACAAATATTCTCGGAATAACCTGAAACTCCATGGAACATCTTAGAAAAAATAATAAAAAATCCTCACCAAAGATGAAGACCAGGGGGCCCACACCCTGTCCACGAGGGTGGGGGCGCGCCCCCTACCTCGTGGGCCCCCTGGATGCCCTCCGACGCCAACTCCTACTCCATATATTTGCATTCAGAGAGAAAAAATCGGAGAGAAGAACTCATCGCGTTTTACAATACGGAGGCGCCGCCAAGCCCTAAAAACCTCTCGGGAGGGCTGATCTGGAGTCCGTTCGGGGCTCCGGAGAGGGGGATTCATCGCCGTCGTCATCATCAACCATCTTCCATCACCAATTTGATGATGCTCACCGCCGTGCGTGAGTAATTCCATCATAGGCTTGCTAGACGGTGATGGGTTGGATGAGATTTATCATGTAATCGAGTTAGTTTTGTTAGGATTTGATCCCTAGTATCCACTATGTTCTGAGATTGATGTTGCTATGACTTTGCTATGCTTAATGCTTGTCACTAGGGCCCGAGTGCCATGATTTCAGATCTGAACCTATTATGTTTTCATGAATATATGTGAGTTCTTGATCCTATCTTGCAAGTCTATAGTCACCTACTATGTGTTATGATCCGGCAACCCCGAAGTGACAATAATCGGGACCACTCCCGGTGATGACCATAGTTTGAGGAGTTCATGTATTCACTATGTGCTAATGCTTTGTTCCGGTTCTCTATTAAAAGGAGGCCTTAATATCCCTTAGTTTCCAATAGGACCCCGCTGCCATGGGAGGGTAGGACAAAAGATGTCATGCAAGTTCTTTTCCATAAGCACGTATGACTATATATGGAATACATGCCTACATTACATTGATGAATTGGAGCTAGTTCTGTGTCACCCTATGTTATGACTGTTACATGATGAACCGCATCCGGCATAATTATCATCACTGATCTGATGCCTACGAGTTTTCCATATACTGGTTTACGCTTATTTACTTCCCGCTGCTACTGTTACAATCACTACAAAATAACAAAAACATTACTTTTGTTGTCTTTACTTTTGTTGCCGCTACCACCACTATCATATTACTTTGCTACTAAACACTTTGCTGCAGATACTAAGTTTCCAGGTGTGGTTGAATTGACAACTCAGCTGTTAATACTTGAGAATATTCTTTGGCTCCCCTTGTGTCGAATCAATAAATTTGGGTTGAATACTCTACCCTCGAAAGCTGTTGAGATCCCCTATACTATGGGTTATCACCGGTCGTCACCGGAACCACTATTCACACCAGAACCTTCGCCGCTCGGCCTACGCCGGCCATTGCCCTAAAACCACACCTAATCTCCAGCCCCTTCCCCCACCTTTCGATCCCCTAGCCCGCATCAAGCGTCCCCTAGTTCGCCGGAAAGCCATGGTGCACTGCAAGATCACATACTACAAGATGCTGATGCCGGAGCGCCGCGCAGAAATCCCGGCGGCGGTCGGTGCCACAGACCTCCGTTCCCAAGCTCGCTTTGCGACGAGCCAATCCCCAAGTTCTCTGGAGCCAATCTACGAGGAGGAGGAAGCCGATCAAATGTTCATGGCGGAGGTCGCGGCGCAAAAGGCTCCCGATGGGTATGAGATGATGTATGTCGACTTCGTTCTCACATCCGAGTCCCCCATGGCGCAGGCGGACCAGCGGTTCAACCTGGCGATACTAAAGGAGGACCAGGAGGCAGAGGCTCAACTCGACGTGGAGCGCGCACATGCCACTTCCATCGAGGCTCTCCTGCAGGTGGAACCGGATGTCGTGGATGTGAACCGGGCGGCGGAGGCTCAACTTGAGGCAGAGCGCACGGATGCCGCTGCCATTGAGGCCCTCCTGCAGGCGGAACCGGATGTCCTAGACTGAACCGGGCGGCAAAGGCTCAACTCCACACGGAGCACGTGGATGCCGCTCTCATCGAGGCCCTCCTGCAGGCGGAACCGGACATCCTAGACATGAATCGGGCAGCGGAGGCTCGACTCGACGCGGAGCGCGCGGATGCCGCTGCCATCGAGGCGCTCCTGCAGGCGGAACCGGACGTCCTCAACTTGAACCGAGCGGTGCTCTCGTCCATGTAGAGCGCTCGCACGCTCCGCGTGAACGAGTAGCTGGAGGCCGAGGACAACCATGGTGCGGAGACACACGTCGGCAGCTACGGCTGGTTCACGCCGGCAGCAAAAGACGACAAGGCCGTCTCCTTCCGCGAGCAGTGATAGTTTTTCTTTATGTTGTTGTTTTTATGGATCTTTTGCTGTGTAAAAACATACATTGTTATGCAAGTCGCCTGACTTGGGTCAGTCTACCATTTCAGGCGGTTCGATGAATATCCTATCTCTCCTAACCCTTCTTCCTCACCTCTTCTTCTTCCCCAACAAACCACCGCACGGGCCATACGGATACTCCCCAACATGCGGTTGGATAAACATACTCTATGAACAAAAATTATGTGTCAGCGGTAGGATGGCTGAGTTTGGTTTGTTCACATGTGACAGCATGCGTCAGTGAGGGTGCATTCCCTTGGTTGGGTTTGCGGCATGCATGAGCCACTGTGTGAGGGTGCGGTGCGACCGCGGCGTGCAGGAGCGACCGTGTGAGGGTGCGGTGCGAGCACGACAGTCGTGCGCAAGTGTACCTCCTTTTCATTTTGAAAACTTTAGGCAAGCTTGGCAAAAATGTGTGGCGAAGTATGGCAATGCAAGGCCTAGACCCAAACAGGATAAGTGAGTTCTAGGAGTACTAGTGTTAAAAAAGAAAGGTGGGATTTTCATTCGCCGGATTAATCGATACAAATCCTCGTTTCACGTGTCAATTAATGCATATTTGTTTCTTAAAAGCCCAAAGAGCTGACCATCTCACTCCTCATCGCTTGATTAATGCAGCGCCATGCAAACCAACCTTCTCACTTCTGCATGCATGCATGGGATATTAATTTTCTTGGTTGCTAGTATACTCCCTCCGTTCTTTTTTAGTTTGCGTATAACTCGGCGCACGCATACCAAGCAGACCACCCCGTGCATTATTTTGGACAATTTTACCTCTACATGCAAGGACCTAGAGAAATGCATGGCTCTTAATACGCATGGAGTCATTGGCTCCTTTTCCTTGATTCCTACTTGAGTCTTCTCAGATTCTCCGCAAGCGCGCTTCCCCTGCCTCTTATATGCATGCTGCATGCATGTGTTTGGTCTGTCATCACTCTCGGGCTGCACGCACAGCTATAAAGCAAGGGTAAAAAAACCCATCAATTTTGCCTCGATTAGTGTTAGTGGCCTTTTGCAAATTTTAATTTTGATATACTGGCCTTATGTACAAAAAATGGAGGTAGTAACTATTATATTTGACTTCCTTCCCCATTACGGTGACGTCGACGATATCTCGAACGTTGTGGTTTGGCTAAGTGCGTTCGACGGAGAACACCATTGAGGGAGACCACGGTAAGTCGTTCGCAAGTGCCGCCTGCAAGCCGAGACAACCGCCTTATTTGCTTCCAGGAAGTCCGTTGAACCAAAGGACACGTAAATGTACTAGAACTACTAGTACACAATAGCGTCGTCCGTCCAGCTTAGTGCGGTGAGATGGTTTCTCGAAGAAGATGATGGAGAAGCGGAAGCAACGAATAGTGAAATGATGGTTGCTGCGTCCGTGCTTTGTGATTTGACGCCTCACTGCTTTGTGATTTGTGATAGAAGGGACAGGGGAGTAGTCTATGTGCTCTATACTATACATGCATCCAAGCATGGGAGAAAGAGGATAGACGTTGCATTTTTCTATTCCTCCAATTAATCAATCAATCAATCAATCAGGGAGCTTCGGTTCCATCCTTTTGGCTTTGGCAAAACCGTCCACAATGGTTCCCACGATGCCAAAAGCTATTTTCACATTTGGCTACACACTGTGGATGCCCTTAACCGTACCACTTGGTTTTGCTCCTGTGTGCTATCTATACAAATCTCAATTATATTGATCTAAAACATTATAGAATCAAGATTAGTAAAAAGGAGGTGATTTTGCCGCACGGATGGCGGGGGAGGTTTCTTATTTTTAGAGGATGTTGTCCTGGCGGTTTGCTAACATGCGGCCCCACATGTCAGTGCTTTACCAAGCCGATCCGCGTCCCACATGAGGCAGAACAACGTCAGAAGCAACACGTAACTTGAAGAAGATGAGGGAGAAGCAGATTCAGCAACGAGTGAAATGATGGTTGCTTCGTCCCTCCAACTCTATTTTTAGCATTATTACTTCGTCCCTCCAACTTAACTGCGGGAAAGGTGCAGCTTTGTGATTTGACGCCTCATTGCTCATTACTACGCCGGTGCCATGACTGGGTGCTTCACCCCGGCTGCTCTGCACTGTATTCCGGTATGGCACATGGACCTGGTAGCTTCATGTCCCACATGTCGGCGAAAGGGACTAGAAGACTTATGAAAGCGAGCGCTCCACTCTTACGATGGAGGAGTACATGACACGACGGCCCAGTGAACTGTCACTTCTACTGTATAGTACTATAGTTTTGCTGTTTCGCACGATCCATCGATACAAACCCGATTAAACAGGAAAGGGCGGGATTTTTCCCGTGCGGTATATGATACTGGCCATACATTTCAAAGGAAATTTTAATGTATGCAAACTGAATAATTAAGTAACAATATGATATCTAGTAAAACTAAAAACACATATGATTTATTGTGTTAGAGTGTAGTAGTAGTGCTGTATTGCATACTTGTTAGATGTAACTTGCCAGAACATGTAGAGATGTAGTTTTGGAGGGCCTACAGAGATAAAAGCGTAATACGTTCACCGAACTTCAGAATAAGCTGATTACGGTCACTATATACGTGTTGCAGTGATTATACGGTCACTTGCTCACGGTTCAGCATCGGATTGCACTTCTGTTGACCGGCCAAATAGTCTGCGTGGCACCATGTTGACTAGTTAAATTGACCACATTCCTTGTGGGTCCCACCTATCAGTTCGCATAGGGAAAAGGTCAGATAAACACAAATTTATGCAGGCGCGACAAGACTCCAACCCGTGCGCGGGAATCACCTAGTTGTGTATGTGTCTGTCAGGGCCTGATTTGTGCGCATGCATGTGTAGGTTGAGCACTTGAGCGTGAGAGTGTGTGTTGGTCGTGTGGTGTACTGGTGTGTGCATCCATTCGTGTGTGTCTGCGTGTGAGTGTTGCATGCGTGTGTGGTTGCGTGTGTACGTGTGAGTGTTGCGTTCGTGCGTGGGTGCATGTGTTCGTGTGAGTGTTGCGTGCGTGCAGTTTGTGTGCATGCGTGTGTGTGTGTGTGTGTATAATCACCACACCAGCTCCTGTGTGTTAAAACAGACGGCTCAGCATACCAATACAAGGCCACCTTGTTCGCTGTGCCCGCAGTCATGACTTCGAACCATCGTCCAATATTTTTTTGTCGTTTGTTTTCATTCTTACTAGCAAGATGCCCGTGCATTGCACGTAACATCAAGATGCATTTGTATGACTAGTTTATCTTGTGAGAGAAAAGGATGAACGAGGGAAGGCCTTATTTGCAAATGTGGAGAGGTGTGTGGGTACCTTTTTGCAAAATTGCCATGGTTTCTTTCCTATCCGTCAGATACAAATCGGACGGCCTATATTGCAAGATGGCAGGCACACCATCATCACCAACTCTGTTTTTTAAAGAGTGTATTTTATAAGAGTGTAGATGTAGAGTAGATACAAGCCGACAGGTGGGCCCAATGGTAGTGAGATAATGTGATGCAACACTAGAGGTGCCACGTGGAGCGTTTAACTGGTCAACTAGTCTTGTCTAGAGCAAATACATAGTTGTACGATGAGCCCGTAAATGGTGACTGTAATGAGTGGATTCTGAAGTCCAATGTACGTATCGTGCTTTCGCTTCAAATACAATGATCGTCACTCTATATATTGCGAGAGAAAGATGAAACATGCTTGAATGTGCTGGGGGCTTACTTTTAGAGGACCTGGAGATAGTTTGTGTGCGTACGTGAAAGGGGCGTAGAGTGGGGTATGCATGGAGAGAGAGATGCTCTTTGTTTCTCTTTATTATGACTAACTTTATATATAGTATAAAAATATACAAATTCACAGCGCGGAATAAATATCATTGTGGGCACCATGCAATGCAAATTAGTGTTCATACTCCTCCATATAACTTTGTAATGTTGTATATATGTAGAAATTCTAAAATAATTTTTTGGCCACACTTTATTCGAAAGGAATGTTGTATGCGAAATAAACGTGAAGAGAGGGATTTTTAGATCAATGGGGTACGTGATGTAACATGTGTGAATGTGTAGTTGATGCATTTGGTAGGGCCTAGAGAGGTATGTGTGTGTATAACATATTCGAGAGAGGCATGGATAGAGGGGCCGGCGGGGGGGGGGGGAGATAGCACGAGAAATGAGAGTGGTCTAGAGAGAGAGATGAATATGATGTCACGGCGAGAGATTCCCTTGAGTGTGTATATGCAAGGGGGAGTGGATAGAGGCACCAGGAGAATTTTGTTTCATGTGTGGTGTTTGTGTTGGTATGTGTGGGTCTGAGAAGATAACGAGACGTGGGGGCAGAGGGTGTGTCACTGCGTGAGGTCTGGTGGGTCGACGTGAGGCCCTTCGTTCGGTTTCATCCTGCGCCACATTGGTCGGCCCGTGACGCATTTAGGGAGACCCATGGATGACTAGTCGTACAAGACAAAGGTAGCATAATTGTGAAGGACTCTATGTCCACTGACAAAGCCGACTAGGATTTGTAACCCTAGGTTCTCGGACTAAGGTAACCCCTTTATCTCTGATATTACTATTCATCCAACCTAACTTTAAGGGGCATCCTACAGAATGCTCTGCTAGAATCATACTCGTCGATTAGGAAGAGAGGTGTGAGACAATGCGTGAGAGACAGGCCTAAAGATAATGTGCGTACAGGAGACACGTAGGTAGGTCGATGTATATAGAAAGGGTCGACGGGGATTGTGCATGTGTATGCTTGCGAGAGGAAGAGTGCTTGTGATAAAGGTTAGTGAAAACAGTCGTAAATGGTTACGAGAGGGAGGGAGGGTTATATCGAGAGCATGTGTGCGAGAAAGACACCTCGGGAGAGAGTGTGTGAGCATGTGTGAGAGACCACTGATGGAGAGTGAAACTACACGTAAAAGACTGCTGTACACATTGATTAAAGATATAAATTGTATCCAAATATTAGGATGGGATCATGATATTTGCAGTTCGCGTAAGGAACGGTCATTGATCCATCAGACATCTAGATTCTGTCAAATTTGAGCATGTCCATGTTATTATTCGACACAATTGATCCACATAGTTAGTATTTTGAACTCCAAACAATGCATCACTTTAGCAATCGAATATAAACATGAGTATAGTTCATGTTGTGTGTGTAAAGCACATTATACATACGAAAGTTACACTATGAACATTATAAATAGCTACCTATGAACTAGCATACTTTTGAATTCAACTTAAGGTGGTTTAAAAAAATCAAATTCAACATGAAGTCCATTCAATTATTTGAATTTGATATCATGGCATTTGTAAATCATACCTAAATTACGGGGCCACCAATCTTTGCTCTGATTTTGTACATAATAGCATATGTAGTCGTGTACAAAATAGATTAAAATTTAGCTCCTCCATTCCAAAATAATTGTAGTTATAGGATTTTTAAGTGTCAAAATTTCAAAAAGAAGCGGATAATTTAATGAGGTTTTCAAACATATAAGGTCAAATTTAACGTTGTCTATTTAGGCGAATCCTCAAAGTTCAAGAGTACTCTAAACGTGAATGCTTGTGTTTCAAAACTTCGAACGAAGTGCCAAAAGAGCCTCTACTCACCCGAAACCGCATGAGACCAATGTTTGGTAGTACAAGGAAATTACTTTTCTAATAACTCTGACCCGTGAAACCTACCGGCCCGACGTCCAAAGGTCTAAACCGGGGTAGGTCTGTAGCTTCATCTAGACTCCACGCAACCGCCTCCGAAAAACATTCATACACAACGGCCGCCTAAGCACACATGCGTGCAGCCAAAATCGCTGCCGCCCACTATTTGGAACACCTGGGATTACCATCCTACCCCCGACACATAGTAGGTCCGAAATTTAAGAGGGGGCAAAGTTTGTAATTTCCCCAAATTTCAAACAAGCGCGGCCTATCTTCTGTTCAAAAAAGCCAAAAACAAGCGCGTCCCAGACCGAAACATGGTTCTCCCCCCTCCCCCCGCCCACCCGTCCGATTCCCCATTCATACTCCATGGGCGCAAAAACTACCTCTCCACCAGCCACGAAACCCCGGAGTCCTCCGTCTGCCACCCCATCCGACCCATCAACCGCCGCCCTCCTCCGTCACGCCAGAGCCGATACCCCGTCGTCGTCGTCCACCGTAACGCCCTCCACGGCTAGTAGTTGAAGCCGAGGCCGAGCCGTCCGTACCCAAGCTAGTTCAACCACGCCGTCCTGCGCCTCACCGTTGCCGCTCCAACTTCTCCACTCTCCACCGCACTAGAGTTGTTCCTGCTACGTCGTTCTTCACCGCCTCAGATCTGCTTCCCCTGCACCGATATACGGCCACAGCAACACAGTCAACAATTTGGCCATGGGTTTGTCCAAGGATCCACGGTCCTCCAAAACATCGGTTCCCCCGGGAGAAAAAACAAGATCGCCGCGACAGATGGAGGAGACCACACTGGCAACCGATAAGGGTACTCCTCTTCCCTTATTCATGCAAATCTTACTGTCTGCTTGCATAGTATTCATCCCACAGAAGACACTAGTTGACCGCTTCTTCTTGATACTAGATGTTCCTAGTAACTCGCGATGCACAAGGTTTCTCCTCATATACTATTTCACCTTAGCTAGAGGTACGTCGTCCCCCTGAATTTCAATTCCTGGTCAGTTGATTCCCAATTACGGAAGCATTCCCCGGCATGACAAGCGCTAGTCCGCCTATTACGCTGGGGAAGCAGCACCTCGGTGTTTATCTTAGGGGCGTGTGGGGCCTAGAGCTACTGGCGCCCGATCTGGAGGTCGGCCGGGATTAAAGGGATGGCCTAGGTGCGCTGCCAAGCATGGAGGTGGTGTGAGGTTGAGGGGAGGGCGGGGAGGCGGAGGCAGGGGTTTGGGCTGGTGGTCACTGGCGGTTCGAGAAAGATTATCAACCGTGACGGGCAGGAGGTAGACGAAGGCCATCTGCCTGTTCCTTATAGATCGGATGGTTCATTAAAAAATCGACTGACCTATTTATTTTTAGTCGACTGTTATCTTGATATGACCACATGTGGTGGTGTGATGGAGGAGTACCTGCATTTCCTGTGCTCATATATTAGAAAATCATATGGAGTAGAATCTAATTTTGTTTGCCATGCAATGTTGTAGAGCTATCATATGTCTCCTTTCATTTATTTTTCTGCCACCTGCTATCTGCTACTTTTATAGTGCACTAGTTCTGCACACACTTCACCCATACTCTCACTATTGTATTTTTATGCAAGGGTATTTTGGAGTCTGCCTTTAGAGAAGCAGAAAAGAAAAGAGAGAAGTTGCTCCAGCTTTCTACGCGGGTAAGCACGACACGTTATAGCGCTATAAAGGGTGCAGTATCAGCAGATGTTGACGGTAAACGTAGCTCTGGAGTTCATGACCTTGCTCGCAATGAACCACCATCCCAGGTGCTTGCTATAACTTCGCTGTGTCATATGTGGTTGCATGTTCCATATGGTGTCTAGCTTGTATTCGAAAGATAGTTTTTACATGAACCACCATCCTGTGAGCACCAGAAGACAAATAGCTAGTCAGGGCACTGGCCGAGCCAGTGACAAGCCCAGCAAAGACATGCATCACCTGGAAGCCAACTAAAAATCCGCGATGGTGGCAAAGCAGCCCGCCTCCCACCTGGTTCTCCGGTCCTAGATGATCATGCTCACCAATCCATCCAGATGCCTAGCTTGTATTGCTTCCAATTTGGTTAAATTGCATCTGCCTAGCTTACACATTATACCTTTGAATATGACATGCTCTTGATAACCCACAAGTATAGGGGATCGCAACAGTTTTTGATAAGTAAGAGTGTCGAACCCAACGAGGAGCTAAAGGCAGAACAAATATTCCCTCAAGTTCTATCGACCACCGATACAACTCTACGCACGCTTAACGTTCGCTTTACCTAGAACAAGTATGAAACTAGAAGTATTATGTAGGTCTTTTTGGATAGGTTTGCAAGGTAATAAAGATTACGTAAATAAAAAGTAGGGGCTGTTTAGATAAAGACACAACTAAGTTAGTTTTAGTAGAGAGCTTTTTGTTACGAGAAAGTTATTTGTCCCTAGGCAATCGATAACTAGACCGGTAATCATTATTGCAATTTTATATGAGGGAGAGGCATAAGCTAACATACTTTCTCTACTTGGATCATATGCACTTATGATTGGTACTCTAGCAAGCATCCGCAACTACTAGAGATCATTCAGGTAAAACCCAACCATAGCATTAAAGTATCAAGTCCTCTCTATCCCATACACAAACAACCTACTTACTCGGGTCTGTGCTTCTGTCACTCACGCCACCCACCATAAGCAAATCATGAACATATTGAAAACCCTACAATGGGAATCCCTCACGCTTGCGTGACACGGAGAGCACCATAGGACAGCACCAATAATAAAACATGCAACTCAAACCAATCACGATCATCAAATAACCCATAGGACAAAACGGATCTACTCAAACATCATAGGATAGCCATACATCATTGGGAAATAATATATAGCGTTGAGCACCATGCTTAAGTAGAGATTATAGCGGGTAAGAGAGAGGTTACAACTCTGCATAGAAGGGGGAAGAGTTGGTGATGCTGGCGGTGAAGTTGCTGGTGAAGATTGCGGTGATGATGATGGCCCCCGGTGACACTCCGGGGCCACCGGAAGCAAGGGGGAGAGAGCTCCCCCTCCTTCCTCTTCTTTCTTGACCTCCTCCCTAGATAGGAGAAGGGTTTCCCCTCTGGTCCTTGGTCTCCATGGCATGGGAGGGGCGAGAGCCCCTCCAAGATTGGATCTGTCTCTCTGTCTCTCTCTATTTCTGCATTCTCTGATTCTGCCCCTTCAGTGTGACTTATATTCCCGGAGATCCGTAACTCTGATTGGGCTGAAATTTTAACACGATCTCTATCCGGATATTAGCTTTCTTGCGGCGACAGAAGGGCATCAACCGCCTTACGGGGTGGCCACGAGGGTCAGGGGTGCGCCCCCTGCCTCGTGCCCCCTCGGGCATCGTCTCGCGTGGATTTTTCTTCCCAAAAATCACATATATTACAAATAAACCTCCGTCAGTTTTTATCCCGTTTGGACTCCGTTTGATATGGATATTCTACGAAAGAAAAAACATGCAATAAACAGGAACTGGCACTGGGCACTGGATCAATATGTCAGTCCCAAAAATAGTACAAAAAGTTGCCAAAAGTATATGAAAGTTGTAGAATATTGGCATGGAACAATAAAAAATTATAGATATGACGGAGACGTATCAGCATCGCCAAGCTTAATTCCTGCTCGTCCTCGAGTAGGTAAATGATAAAAAAAGAGATAATTTTTGATGCGGAATGCTACCTAGCATAATCTTGATCACATATCTAATCATGGCATGAATATCAAGATACGAGTGATTCAAAGCAATAGTCTATCATTTGACATAAAAACAATAATACTTCAAGGCTACTAATAAAGCAATCATGTGTTTTCAAAATATCATGGCCAAAGAAAGTTATCCCTACAAAATCATATAGTCTGGCTATGCTCCATCTTCACAACACAAAATAATCACATCATGCACAACCCTGATGACAAGCCAAGCAATTGTTTCATACTTTTGACGTTCTCAAACCTTTTCAACTTTCACGCAATACATGAGCGTGAGCCATGGACATAGCACTATAGGTGGAATAAAATGGTGGTTGTGGAGAAGACAAAAAAGGAGAAGATAGTCTCACATCAACTAGGCGTATCAACGGGCTATGGAGATGCCCATCAATAGATATCAACTAGCAAAAGGGCCCGTGAGTTGCAACGGGAGAAAAAATTGATGGATCAATTGAGGGAAAAAATTGGATGCTAGTTTGGAACATGAGATATGATGTCTGCTTTGGGTGAACAACACTAAATGACGGAATTCTTTCCAAGAATATAATACCATAAAATACAACAATGGTTCAGAACTATAGCAGTTGTGAAAGCACTTACCAGCTCTTGTCGCAATTAGGGCTGCAAACAAGTCGAGCTCGAGCGAGTTGGAGTTGGCTCTGCTGACTGAAGCTCATGATTGAGCTGTAGAACATGACTCGCGCTCAGCTTGTAACGATCTCGAGTAAAAACAGGAGTCAGGCATCTCAGAGAATCCATCCAAAACATTAATTCTTTTCATGTTTACATTCTGCGACCGTGTGGAACATATCATGGAAAAATTCACAAATAAAAATCCATAAAGTATAGTGCACACACTTGGTGAAGAGCCCTTATACATAGTCACAAATTCTATAGCCTTAGTCCTCTCTCTCATGATCGTACATTTCTGTACTGTCGGCATGTATCAGAATTGGCTCCCATGGTCAAGATAAG
Organism: Triticum urartu; assembly: GCF_056163025.1. Classification (NCBI taxonomy): domain Eukaryota; kingdom Viridiplantae; phylum Streptophyta; class Magnoliopsida; order Poales; family Poaceae; genus Triticum; species Triticum urartu. Next base: position 360,922,192 of record NC_141874.1, on the reverse strand, counting down.
AATGCAGGTAAATGTGTGTGAACACCTCATCATTGTGTCTGCCACCTTTCATAAATAAATCCATGCTGCCACCCATGCTCGAGTATCTAGAAGCAAACATTTCAATCTGTAGCAATAATAGACAATAAGCAATTATTTTAAGCTCTAAACCCATAACTCCCTATAGCCGATAACAAATTCCACTACATAGATATATTGCATTATGTGCTTTGACCAAGTTCATTGTGAAGAGAATATTGTCCTTTTTCTGAAACCTTAAACCCTTCTGAATGATTTTGATGCATAGCAGTAATGTCATACACTTTGCGCCATCAGAAAATATTACCCACAAAAACCTTGCATCCACTAAACAACTGTTGTTGAATCTCAAAGCTAGATTTAGGTATTGCAGAAAAGTGTAAGCAGGGCCAGAGAGCAAAAGGTGGAAATAGGTCCATAAAGTGATCGGAATGGAATTGTGACCTCTCTGTATTGAAGGTTTCTGAACAAAAATAGAATTCTAAACCAGAATGTTTAGAGACTACTATGCATGCTCCAATTGATACAGTGAGCCCGACATCATGCCCAATTAGAAACGAAGCTTGCATCTGCAGAAAAGACAGGATTTTTTAACTTACTTCTGCCTTGCAGTGATGAAACAAACACAAGGCTAATTTAAGTGACTAAGGGCCTCTCTGGGAACTATCAACCGCAAGTTCCTACTGAGTTCCAAACCGTTGCAGGGCTAGTAGAATTCAGACATGCTCTTCCCTGGTTGAAGTTTGTTTGAAATTAAATCAAGCTAAAGCCAAGTGTATGATCAAATGCAGTTTAGGACATAATTTTGATGGATGGCTGCATACTGATAGCGTTTATAGAACTACATTATTTCACTATCTGAATACAAAGACAACATGAATCGGGAGAAATAAATGAGTAGAGCCTGAGCTTTCTGAACACCAATTAGACAATTAGGAGATACAATTATACCTCCCGTCCAAAGGATCCAATCAAGTTAAAAGTCCCAAGGTCCCAAAAATAATTGTCTTATCAGCTGAACCTGGATAAGTTTTTGGAAAGAACATAAAGCAAAAGTTACAACAAACCAAGTCTAGATTATATAAATAGTTTTAGGCGAAAGATGTTACTTGGGAACAAATATCCTGTTCTTGTATAGGTTTTGCAATACATTATCATCCAAAATGCCCATGTCTAGCAAGTGAGAATATGATCTTTCAGCCTCAGAATATGAATCTTTCAGACTTGAATCAAACAAGGAGCAAACAGAAACTTCTTCATGAACTTATGTGTTCATGGATTAGAATAAAAAAGGAAGCGGTAGTCAAAAAAAAGGGAGCAGAAGTACCTTGTGAAGGGGGTATGGAATAGGCAGTAGTACCTTTCTTGTCAACATAGTGGTCATGGTCAGGAGGGTGCCGGAGATGCTGCTGTATGTTTTCGCTCCTCTAGTTGTAGGAGACCGTATCGATGTATCGACGTCCAGCAGTCCACCGGCAACAGGGCAGAGGTGGAGGCCATGACGGCCCTCGTCGGCGAGGATCTAGCCGGCTCCCAGCTCTCCACGCCCACCGCAATTGTGAGCTCTCCTCTATGTTGCATCCAGAAAAGGGGTGAATCTGAATCGAGCACGCGTGCGTGCGCACACACACAGAGGAGGGGGATTGAGAGGTGCTCGTGTGGGGAGGGGTAGAACTGAGGGAGTTGGCCAGCCGATGGAGAGCGGCAGTGGCAGAAGAGGAGGAGAGAGATGAGCTGGGGAAGGTGCGGCACCGGCGGTGGAAAGACGCAGGGGTTGGGGCACTTTGGGTAGGGGTGGCCCCGGCGGCAGGGGTCGGCATTGGCGGAGCGCGACGCTGGGGTGGGGGCGGCGGCGGCCGCGCGGGGCGGAGGGGCGGGGGGAGGTGGCGGCGGTGCGCGACTGCTTGGAAGGGGTCAGTGGCGCGGCGGCGCACTGAAGGAGGAGATGAGGTACCCGTACCGGTCCAGATTAAGTTGAATAATAGGACTGCGGGTTTCTTTCAGAAAACTCTAGGGGTATTTAGCAAAAGCGCGATGATAGTGAGCGGGAAAAAGCGATAACTTGCCTGGCTCCAGCCCAACATCAATTACGGTTGGAAATAATTGTTACCAGCGAACGGAACGGGTTTAGTACCACCTCGCGTATATGGTTTAAATTCAAACTGAAAGCTTAAAATCACGGAAAGAAGTGTATTGTGACGGTGAACCCACGGAGTCAATCCGTGCTTTATTATTAGGGAAAGATGTGAGTGAGTAGTGATTGCCATGCAATGGATGCACTAGGAGCTATAAGTGTATGAAAGCTCAGACTGGAAACTAAGTGGGTGTGCATCCAACTTGCTTGCTCATGAACACCTCGGGTGTTTGAGGAAGCCCATCATCGGAATATACAAGCCAAGTTCTATAATGAAAATTCCCACTAGTATATGAAAGTGATAACTCAAGAGTCTCTCTATATGAAGAACATGTTGCTACTATGAAGCACAAGTGTGGTAAAAGGATAGTAACATTGCCCCTTCTCTCTTTTTCTCTCATTTTTTTGTTTTTTTTGTTTTTGGGTGGGCTTCTTTGGCCTCTTTTATTTTTTTAAAGTCTGGATTCTCATCCCGACTTGTGGGGGAATCATAGTCTCCATCATCCTTTCCTCACTGGGGCAATGCTCTAATAATGATGATCATCACACTTTTATTTACATACAACTCAATATTACAACTCAATGTCTAGAACAAAGGTATGACTCTATATGAATGCCTCTGATGGTGTACCGGGATGTGCAATGATCTAGCGTAGCAATGGCATCAAAAAACGGACAAGCCATGAAAACATCATGCTAGCTATCTTACGATCATGCAAAGCAATATGACAATGAATGCTCAAGTCATGTATATGATGATGATGGAAATTTCCTAGCAATATATCTCGGAATGGCTATGAAAATGCCATGATAGGTAGGTATGGTGGCTGTTTTGAGGAAGGTATATGGTGGGTTTATTGTACCGGCGAAAGTTGCGCGACACTAGAGAGGCTAGCAATGGTGGAAGGGAGAGAGGGCGTATAATCCATGGACTCAACATTAGTCATAAAGAACTCACATACTTATTGCAAAAGTCTATTAGCTACGGAAACAAAGTACTACACGCATGCTCCTAGGGGGATAGATTGGTAGGAAAAGACCATCGTTCATCCCCGACCGCCACTCATAAGGAATACAATCAATAAATAAATCATGCTCCGACTTCATCACATAACGGTTCACCATACGTGCATGCTACGGGAATCACAAACTTAAACACAAGTATTTCTACAATCTACAACTACCCACTAGCATGACTCTAATATCACCATCTTTATATCGCAAAACTATTGCAAGGAATCAAACATATCATATTCAGTGATCTACAAGTTTTATGTAGGATTTTATGACTAACCATGTGAATGACCAGTTCCTGTCATCTCTCTAAATAGATATAAGTGAAGCAAGAGAGTTTAATTCTTTCTACAAAAGATATGCCCACACTCTAACAAATATAAGTGAATCAAAAGAGCATTCTACAAATGGCAGTTTTCTATGTGAAGAGAAACATGCAATCCAAACTTCAAACGATATAAGCGAAGCACATGATGCCTTCTATAAAGCCATACTGAAAATATATAAGTGAAGTGCATAGAGCATTCTATAAATCAACCAAGGACTATATCATACCAGCATGGTGCATAAAAGAAAAATGAAACTAAGTGCAAAAGACGCTCCAAGATTGCACATATCACATGAATGAAACGAATCCGAAAACATACTGATACTTGTTGAAGGAAGAGGGGATGCCTTCCGGGGCATCCCCAAGCTTAGACGCTTGAGTCTCCTTGAATATTTACTTGGGGTGCCTTGGGCTTCCCCAAGCTTGATCTCTTGCCTCTCTTCCTTCTTCTCACATCGAGACCTTCTCGATCATCTAACACTTCATCCACACAAAACTTCAACAGAAAACTCGGTAAGATCCGTTAGTATAATAAAGCTAATCACTACTCTAAGTACTGTTGCAAACCAATTAATATTTTGTTTTTGCATTGTGTCTACTATAATATAACTTTTCCATGGCTTAATCCACTGATATAAATTGATAGTTTCATCAAAACAAGCAAACTATGCATCAAAAATAGAATCTGCCTAAAACAGAACAGTCTATAATAATCTGAACATTAACCATATCTATGGTACTCCAAAAATTCTACCAGAATTAGGAAAAATAAAAATTTGTATAGAAAGGCATTTCAAAAAGAATCAGAACCATTTGATGTTCCAGTAAAAAATGTAAAATCGCAGACTACAGCCAAAGTTTCTGTCCTACACCGTACAAACCAACAAGCATCTAAAACATCCTAAAGGCAAACCTTGGCACATTATTTTTATAATAAAATGGAATTGTACAAGGGGATACTTTTTTTTAAGTTTCTGTAATTAAGATTCACAAAGTTTCCATGGGCATGAACAAAGTTCAAGGACGTCCCCCACTTTCACAATGCTCGTCTATCTCACTTTCACTTTTCTTTTTGAAAAGTTTTGGGTTTCCCTCTTTATTTTTTTTGTTTTTAAACTATATAAAAGCACTCAACAGAAATCAATGACTCTCTAAAACTTTCGGGTTGTCTCTCTGGCAGCGCTTTCTTTAAAGCCATTAAGCTAAGCATATAGTGCTCAAGTAATGAATCCACTCAGATCCCAAGGTATATCAAAGCCAATTTGAATAAACAATGATTTATGATTTAGTAGTGAGCACAAAGTAACATATATCATGCAACAACGAAGTCTAACTCTCTTCCTATGCATCGACATGTCATAAAAGAACAATTCATGCACACATAGTAAAGGTCAATGCATAGTATAAACAGTTTCTTGCAATTTTATTGTATTGGAAACATAGAGAGGTGGAGATATAGTTCCTCTCTCATAATAATTGCAAGTAGGAGCAGCAAGCACATGCATATTATTATCATGTGCAATACTAAAACGCAACCCATCAATATAATCCTTAATAAGTGCAAACTTCTCTGATATAGTGTATTCGGGAGAATTCAAAAAGATAATAGGACTATCATGCGTGGGTGCAATGGCAACAATTTCATGTTTAACATAAGGAACTATAGCAAGTTCATCTCCATAAGCATAATTCATATTGGCATCTTGGCCATAAGCATAGCAAGCATCATCAAAAAGGGATATTTCAAGAGAATCAACAGGATCATAACAATCATCATAGCAATCATCCTTCGGTAAGCACGAAGGGCAATTAAACAATGTATGAGTTGGAGGGTTACTCTCATTAGAAGGTGGGCATGGGTAGCTAATCCTCTCTTCCTCCTTTTGTTTGTCGCTCTTCTCATCATCTTTTTCATCCAATGATCTCACAGTTTCATCAATTTCTTCTTCCATAGACTCCTGCAAAATATTAGTCTCTTCTTGGACAGCGGAGACTTTCTCAATAAACGCATCAATATCGGCATTGAATTCATAATTCTCATAGCAATATTTAAGGATAGCTAAATTTTCAGGTCTATAAACTGAATCATCAAATTTTTCACACTCATTAAACAAAGATTCAATTTCATAAGCACCCATAAAAGCAACAAATTCTTCTATTTGTTCCACATCATAGTAATCATATATACCATTAGCATAATAAGCCCAGGTTTTATCATCATTAAATTTGCATGAAAAGGGAAGGTGTGGAGCCTTTATCCTAGAGCAACAAGTATAGTCATATCTCAAGCAAAGTTGCCGAGCATACCAATGCAACATATGAATTTGATCCCATAATAGTTTCCCCTTTTGAGTCAAGCGATAATCCCTAAAGTATTCACATTGATCCAACGTGTCTCCCATAACATAATTGAATGGGGTTTTCTCTGGATTATCAAAGTAGTACATAATATCTGTCACATACCGAGCATCGAGGGTTTTAGGAGGTTCCTCATCTCCATGAGCAGCAAGTACACCTAATTTTTTTGGTATTTCATGTTCCATATCCATAATTAAAGATAAAGAACAACTAAGAACATCAAATCAAAATTACTTAGTGATAAAGCAAACCAGCACACATGATAATATTCACCCCACGCTATGACTCCCCGGCAACGGCGCCAGAAAAAGGTCTTGATAACCAAAAAGTATAGGGGATGGCAACAGTTTTCGATAAGTAAGAGTGTCGAACCCAATGAGGAGCAAAAGGCAGAACAAATATTCCCTCAAGTTTTATCGACCACCGATACAACTCTACGCATGCTTAACATTCGCTTTACCTAGAACAAGTATGAAACTAGAAATATTATATAGGTATTTTTGGATAGGTTTACAAGATAATAAAGATTACGTAAATAAAAAGTAGGGGCTGTTCAGATAAAGATACAACTAAGTTAGTTTTAGTAGAGAGCTTTTTATTATGAGGAAGTTATTTGTCCCTAGGCAATCGATAACTAGACCGTAATCATTATTGCAATTTTATATGAGGGACAGGCATAAGCTAACATACTTTATGTACTTGGATCATATGCCCTTATGATTGGAACTGTAGCAAGCATCCGCAACTACTAGAGATCATTAAGGTAAAACCCAACCATAGCATTAAAGTATCAAGTCCTCTTTATCCCATACGCAAACAACCTACTTACTCGGGTCTATGCTTCTGTTACACACGCCACCCACCATAAGCAAATCATGAACATATTGCAAACCCTACAATAGGAATCCCTCATGCTTGCATGACACGGATAGCACCATAGCACAGCACCAATAATAAAACATGCAACTCAAACCAATCATGATCATCAAATAACCCATAGGACAAAATGGATCTACTCAAACATCATAGGATAGCCATACATCATTGGGAAATAATATATAGTGTTGAGCACCATGTTTAAGTAGAGATTACAGCGGGTAAGAGAGAATTTACACCGCTGCATAGAGGGGGGAAGAGTTGGTTATGATGGCGGTGAAGTTGTTGGTGAAGATTATGGTGATGATGATGGCCCCTGGTGGCTCTCCGGTGCCACCGGAAGCGAGGGGGAGAGGGCCCCCCTCCTTCTTGTTCTTCCTTGAATTCCTCCCTAGATGGGAGAAGGGTTTCCCCTCTGGTCCTTGGTCTCCATGGCATGGGAGGGGCGAGAGCCCCTACGAGATTGGATCGGTCTCTCTGTCTCTCTCTATTTCTGCGTTCTCTGATTCTGCCCTTTCACCATTTCTTATATTCCGGAGATCCGTAAATCTGATTGGGCTGAAATTTTAACACGATCTATATCTGGATATTAGCTTTCCTGTGGCGAAACAAGGGCATCAACCGCCTAACGGGGTGGCCACGAGCGTCAGGGGCGCGCCCCCTGAGTCATGGACCCCTCGGGCATCGTCTCGCGTGGATTTTTCTTCCCAAAAATCACATATATTGCAAAAAAATCTCCGTCAGTTTTTATCCCGTTTGGACTCCGTTTGATATGGATATTCTGCAAAAAAAAACATGCAGCAAACAGGAATTGGCACTGGGCACTGGATCAATATGTTAGTCCCAAAAATAGTATAAAAAGTTGCCAAAAGTATATGAAAGTTGTATAATATTGGCATGGAACAATAAAAAATTACAGATACGACGGAGACGTATCACATGTCTTTCTGTTTTTTGGTACATACTAGTACATCTTTGTATTAACCATGTTCTTACATCAAACTAATGTTTTTCTGTATCCCTCATCAATCACTCCTCATTTAAAGAATGCAGTGTCAGCCTCCCGACATGATTCTCAAGAAACAGCAAGGCTAGATGAAGATAGTGGACGTAGATCTGTTGTTGATTACCGCATTTCCCCTACACTAGCATCGTAGGTGCTTGCTCTAACTTGGCAGCGTGATATGTGGTTGCATGTTGCATATGGTGTCTAGATTGTAATTCTTCCAATCTGGTTAAACTGCATGTGCTATTCTGCTTAGCTTATACATTATACCTGTTAATGTGACATGCCTTCTTGTATTTACTACATAGTGCATCTGTCTATTAAGCATGTCCTTACATAAAACTATTGTTTTTTGTATTCCACATCAATCAATATGACGAGACACTTTTAGTATATGTAGTGCGATATTAGTTGCATCTTTCATATGATTTATAGGATGCGCTGCTTCTAATTTGTTGAAATTACATTTATGATGGGACGCTTTTAACTTGGCAGAGTCATATTGGTTGCATCGTTCATGTGGTGTCTAGCTTGCATTACTTCTTATTTGTTGGAATGGTTGCTTAGTTTACACAAATAGTTGTGAACATGCCATGCCGTCCTGTTTTTCATACATATTCCATCCTGGTATCATGTGTTTGCCTTACATCAAAGTAGTGATTGTCAGTATCATGCATGAATGAGTTTCGAAGAGAGAATTTTATTGCTTTTTCTTGTCGGTTTTACTTGCCAATTCGAAATCAATAAAGCGGAAGGAAGTTAGCAAGGCAGCGGATAAAGGTGCTCCTTCCAAACGGAGGGCCTCTACAGTTTCTACTCCTCCATCCCCCCAAGATGATTTCTAAGACAACACATGCATAGACACTCAACGTAGGTGTGTTTATGATGAGCACGTCTCCCCTAGTGCACCATCACCGGTGCTCCCTCTAACTTGGCACTGTTATATGTGGTTGCATGTTATGTGTGATTTCTAGCTTGTATTGCTTCTAATTTTGTTGAATTCCATCTGCTTACTTTACACATTATACTTGAATAAGACACATGTTCCTGTTTCTAGAACATACAATATTTGTCTATCACACCATGTTCTTACATAAAATTACTACCGTTGTGTAACCTGCAACAATCACTTATCATAAGACACGTTTGACTTTGGTGTGTGATATAGGTTACATCTCGCATTCTTTTCTAGCTTGTACTACTAATTTGTTGAAATGGCACTTATGACGAGATAGTTTTAACTTGGTAGAGTGATATTCATTGTAGCTTTCATACGGTGTCTAGCTTTCATTGCTTCTAATTTGTTGAAATGCCTTCTCCTTAGTTTACACATCATAAGTTGTGAATATGCAATGTCACTAATGATGAGAGACCTCTAACTTGGTAGTGTGATGTTGTTTGCATTTTGCATCTAATTTATTTCTTGTACCGCTTCACATTTGTTTAAACACCATTTATGATGAGACACTGTTAACTTGGCAGAGCGATATTTGTAGCATCTTTCGTATGGTGTCTACTTTCCATTGCATTGTTTCTAATTTAGTGAAATGTCTTCTACTTAGTTTACACATCATAGTTCTAGTTATCTCTTCCGGCCTGTTTTTCGTGCATATTACATCCTCCTATCATGTGGTTGTCTAACATCAAAGTTCAGTTCGTTTCTATCATGCATCAATTTGTTCTGAAGAACTAAATTGTTATTTGTTTTTCTCGTCAGCTTAACTGAACATGGCACAAAGAAAGATGAAGAAACACAGAATGGCAGGGAACGAGAGCCGGAAGAATCCTGCAGATTCTGCTGGTACTTATGGTGTAATAGAAGGTCAAAGTCCAGCGGAAAATTCTACAAACAGGGTATCCCATGCTACACGAGCTGCAGAAAAAGCCAAACAGAAACAAATAGCTACCACCAAACAAGCAGAGATAGCCCTAGTTCTTGCAACACCTTCCATAGTACTACCAGCTTCATGAGTTACTCGTGGCTCAACTAAGCTAGCAGCACGTTCCCAAGCTCCCTTGCCACCTGACACTACTTCCCAAGCACTCTTGACACAAGACGAGTTGGCAAGATCAGATGAACCTTGTGAGCTTCAACATCAAGAAGGTAGTTGCTGGAGTCAAGTTACAGTTGCATGCTTCTTTATATGTAGTCTCACAGTTTGATGTACACTAACACTTCCTATGTTCGTTGTTGGACTAGCACTTAGGCGCAAGAGGAAACAAACATCAGGGTAATGCTCTATGGGTTAACTAAATCTAGAGGAGGAAGAATGGAGATCCGTTTTGAGGCAGGTTTAAAAAGGCCACGTGATGCTACAGTGTCAGCCAAGTTAGTATCAGAGGTAGCGGTTGCCGTTAGGTGTCATGTACGTATCGTCCCAACGTGGATTCAGTACATGAATGACAAACACGAAACCCAGTTCAACACCTTCCACTACAAAACAAGACACATTCGTGACATTTTGGGCCGAACGAAATTATTTCTGTCATACTTATGACACTTTTATGACAATAATTGTGACAAAACACGGTATCATCATAGATGTGGTGGGGTTCTACTTGTATGACAAAAACTCATGACAGAAAATGGGCTGTTCGTCCTGGGTGGGACGGAGACACAACTGCATGACATTCTTTGGGCCATCCATGACGAAAAAAACCATGGTAGAAGCGAGGGCGAGGAAAATATCGGGGTGTTCCTGGTTACGGTGGGTGGTCGGGGCCGAGCGATGTGTGTTTCTCTCGTACACACATGCGCGTGGGTGCGAGGCGTTGGGTTCTAACTGAACCCGAGCGAGGCGTTGGGCTCTAACTAAACCCGAGCGATTGCACTGCAGGCTACGCGTTACTGAACCCGAGCGATCGATCGATGGCTGTTAACTGAACCCGATCGAGCGATTCCTTCGCTACTACTGCTAACTGAAGCCGATCGATGCTGCCTCTGGATGAACAGTGAGCGTTGCTGGGGGGGTTGGACGAATAGTTCCTGGTGGGGGTGGATGAAGAGGACCCTGTGGTGTTGCCTCTGGATGAACAGTGAGCGTTGCTGGGGGGTTTGGATGAATAGTTCCCGGTGTGGGTCGATGAACAGGACCCCATGGTGTTGCCTCTGGATGAATAGGACCCCGATCGATCGAGCCGGTTGGGGCTGGATGAACAGGACCCCGTGGAGGGCTGGATGAACAGGACCACCCCGTGGAGGGTTGGATGAACAGTAGACGGTGGAGGGCTGGATGAACAGTAGCGCGTGGAGGGGTGGTAGAACAGGAGCCCGTGAAGAGGGCTGGTTGAACAGTAGCCGGTGGAGTAGCGCGCGGTGGAGGCTAGATGAACAGGAGCCCGTGGATGAACAGTCGCAAGTGGAGGCTGGAGGAGGCCGACGGTAGCCCGTGGAGGCAGGAGGGGGTCGATGGTGGAGATGAACAGTATCCCGTGCAGTCTTGTTTTGCGGTACGCCACGACCCCCCCGATGAACAAGACCCCCCTTTCGACCGTAGCGCTCCAACACAAGTTCGTTTCCTCCGTTTTGCGGTATGCCACACCCCTCCCGATCAACAGGACTCCCGTTTTGACCGTAGCGCTCCAACACAAGTCTGTTTCCTCCGTTTTGCGGTATACCAGACCCCTCCTGGTGAACAAGATCCCGTTTCGAACATGGCCGGTTGAACACAAGGCCGTTTCCTCTGTTCTGTGGTACGCCAGGCCTCGTTTCCATCAACTGTTCCGTCCAAGCCGGTTGGCTCCCACACATTCCGTTGCCTCCCGATGAACACGACGCATTCCGTTGCCTCCCGATGAACACGACGACGACGCAGTTTCTCCGTTCCGACCCAGCCATGTACACGAGCCCTGGCCGTACGTACGCACGAGTAGGCGTTCAAGACCTTGCTAGTATGTACGTACGTGGCCGTATTTACTTTCTTGCACCCTGGCCGCTGTATGTATGTGTACATGCTACGTGCGCACCTCTACTATGACACATGCACGCCTCTTCATCGACTAGTATGTACGTACACGTTCGCGACCAGAATGACAACGCTACGTACGCTTCGACCAGGTGGGTCCCGACTGTCAGGCACTTCCTTGCGTGCGAAGATGTAGCTGGTGGGCCCCAGCAGTCAGGCGGGCGAATCATTTTTTTGCCTGGACGCACTTCCATGTGTGCAAAGATCTAGCTGGTGGGTCCCAGCAGTCAGGGGGAAACATTTTTTTCATGAAATACGGTGGCCCATCCGGTGGGTCCCCGCTGTCAGGTGGAGGAATAATTATTTTGCGCGTAATAAGGAGGCACTTCCTTACTGCGGCCGTGGACCCAACTGTCAGCCTCTCCAGTACAGTACTCTTCCAATGGTATTCGTTCCTTGACCAGGTTAACCACGCCACGCCGAGAGCATCAGGGCGGTGGACGACGGCGAGGCCTAGGAAGGGGACGACGCGGAGGCGGGGAAGACGCGGCAGTGGAGGCCCGCATGGAGAGGAGTACGAGGGTTCACTGGTTCGACTGCGATGTGAGGCTACCATCGCCGCAGGGCCTGGACAGCGGTGGGAATAGTAGGGGGCGGTGAGGCCTCCTGATGTCTACTACACAACCTTCTTCTTGTAGACGTTGTTGGGCCTCCAAGTGCAGAGGTTTGTAGGACAGTAGCAAATTTCCCTCAAGTGGATGACCTAAGGTTTATCAATCCGTAGGAGGCGTAGGATGAAGATGGTCTCTCTCAAGCAACCCTGCTACCAAATAACAAAGAGTCTCTTGTGTCCCCAACACACCCAATACAATGGTAAATTGCATAGGTGCACTAGTTTGGCAAAGAGATGGTCAAACAAGTGGTATATGGATAGTAGATAAAGGTATTTGTAATCTGAAATAATAAAAACAGCAAGGTAGCAAGTGATAATAGTGAGCGTAAACGGTATTGCAATGTGTGGAAATAAGGCCTAGGGTTCATACTTTCGCTAGTGTAAGTTGCCTCAACAATACTAACATAATTGGATCATAAAACTATCCCTCAACATGCAACAAAGAGTCACTCCAAAGTCACTAATAGCGGAGAACGAACGAAGACATTATGGTAGGGTACGAAACCACCTCAAAGTTATTCTTTCCAATCAATCCGTTGGGTTATTCCTATAAGTGTCACAAACAGCCCTAGAGTTCGTACTAGAATAACACCTTAAGATACAAATCAACCAAAACCCTAATGTCACCTAGATACTCCAATGTCACCTCAAGTATCTGTGGGTATGATTATACGATATGCATCACACAATCTCAGATTCATCTATTCAACCAACACAAAGGACCTCAAAGAGTGCCCCAAAGTTTCTACTGGAGAATCACGACGAAAACATGTGCCAACCCCTATGCATAGGTTCATGGGCGGAACCCGCAAGTCGATCACCAAAACATACATCAAGTGAATCACGTGATATCCCATTGTCACCACAGATATCCACGGCAAGACATACATCAAGTGTTCTCAAATCTTTAAAGACTCAATCCGATAAGATAACTTCAAATGGGAAACTCAATTCATTACAAGAGAGTAGAGGGGGGAGAAAACATCATAGGATCCAACTATAATAGCAAAGCTCGCGATACATCAAGATCGTATCACCTCAAGAACACGAGAGAGAGAGAGAGAGAGAGAGAGAGAGGGAGATCAAACACATAGCTACGGGTACATACCCTCAGCCCCGAGGGAGAACTACTCCCTCCTCGTCATGGAGAGCACCGGGATGATGAAGATGGCCACCGGAGAAGGATTGCCCCCTCAGCCAGGGTGCCGGAACGGGTCTAGATTGGTTTTCGGTGGCTACGGAGGCTTCTGGCGGCGGAACTCCCGATCTATTCTCCGTTGTGGAAGTTTTAGGATACGTGGGTATATATGGGTGCAGGGAGTACATCAGGGGAGCCACGAGGGCCCCACGAGGCAGGGGGCGCGCCCTAGGGGGGTGGGCGCACCCCCACCCTCGTGGCTTCCTCGTCCCTTCCTTGACGTGGGGTCCAAGTCCATCGGGTGGCTTTCATTCCAAAAATAACTTCTCTAGTTGATTTCGTTCCGTTTTGACTCCGTCTGATATTCCTTTTCTTCGAAACACTGAAATAGGCATAAAACAGCAAATCTGGGCTAGGCCTCTGGTTAATCGGTTAGTCCCAAAAATAATATAAAAGTGGATAATAAAGCCCAATATTGCCCAAAACAGTAGATAATATAGCATGGAGCAATCAAAAATTATAGATACGTTGGAGACGTATCACCTCCCCGGCAGCACAGCCGGCCATGGGAGGCAGGAGCATGCGGCACGCCCGGCACTGCTTTGGGCGGCTAGAGCAAGAAGACCAGAGGTTGAAGAAGCATTATGGCCGTTGGATGGACATCGTATGGTCACTGGAGCTAGAATCGTTCATATTGACTAAGTTGACAAAGCACTCCGTCCCCGTCAACTTAGTAGGCCCTGCTGTCAAGTGGAGGAATAATTATTTTCCGCGTAACAAGGAGGCACTTCCTTGCGGCTGCCGTGGACCCAGCTGTCAGCCTCTCCACATACATTACTCTTCCGATGGAAGTCGTTCCATGACCATGTTGAGCACGCCGCGCCGACAGCACCAGGGCGGTGGATGATGGCGAGGCCTAGGAAGGGGACGACGCTGAGCCGGGGAAGATGCGGCAGTGGATGCCCATGTAGAGTATGAGGGTTCACTAGTTAGCTGCGGTGTGAGGTTGCCGTCGCCGCAGAATAACAAGGGGTGTGGGTGAGTAGAGGGATGGCCTGACCAGCGGTGGGAGTAGTAGGGGGCGGTGAGGCCTCTGCTGCATCGCAGCCGGCCATGGGAGGCAGGAGCACGAGGCACGTCCGGCGCTGGTTTGGGCGGCTGGAGCAAGAAGACCAGAGGTTGAAGAAGCGGTACGGCCGTTGGGTGGACACTGTACGGTCACTGGAGCTAGAATCGTGCATATTGACTAAGTTGACAAAGCCCTCCGTCCCCATCAACTTAGTAGGCCCACAAGGTAGCCTGCCACTATACTGGGTCCCAGCTAGCAGGGGGAGTATTAATTTTTTTGTGCGTAATAAGGACACACTTCCTTGCTACGAAGATATCAGTGGCGGTAATGTTCTTTTTTCACGAAATACAGAGGCCCTTTCGGTGGGTCCCAGATGTCAGGTCGAGGAATCATTATTTTGCGCGTAATAAGGAGGCATTTCCTTGCATGCGACCGTGGACCCACCTGTTAGCCTCTCCACGTATAGTCCACTTCATATGGATGTCGGTCGTTGACCATGTTGATCAAGCCGCGCCGAGAGCACCAGGGCGGTGGACGACGGCGAGGCCTAGGAAGGCAACAACGCGGAGGCGGGGAAGACTCTGCAGTTGTTTCCCATGCGGAGGGGAGTATGACTGTACGAGGGTTTACTGGTTCGTCTGTCGTCACCGGATAATAACAGTAGGTGTGGGTGAGTAGAGGGATGGCTAGGCCAGCGATGGGAGTGCGGTGGGGCGGTGAGGCCTGCGCGGCAGCTCAGCCGGCCACGGGGAGGAGGGAGCAGGCAGTCCCGCCGGCGCTTGTTTGAGCGGCTGGAGCAGGAAGAGCAGAGATTGAAGAAGCACGACGGCCATTGGATGGACATCCAACAGTCACTGCTTGGGCGTCAACCTTTTTTTAAGAAAGCCTCAAATCTGTGGAAAACAGCATACAACCCATCTGCCATTATTTCTAATAATTTACAACCCATTTTCTAATTCTTAAGATATTTTTTGGAGCCCATATTCTTTTTGTTAGCATGACAACCCATATTGTGGCCACGGTTAAAAAATTATACGTAATTTTGCATATTTCGGTGCGGTCCGAACTATTTTCAATCCCGAAATTTCGAGTCACATTCCAACTGATTTTAAAAATAAATGTATATCAATATAAAATCCAACAAATTGTCCACGCATTAAAATTAATGCAATTTAAAATCTTGAAATGAAAACAAAGAAATTTGAAACTAATTGCCGGTTTGATGTGTTTTAGAAATGCACAACCCATTTCTCATTACTAATAGGCCATTTTCTCGTCCAGCTGAATGAAGCTCTCCTCGTTTTGAAAGATTTGCAGCCCAACAGGCCTAACAAAGCGACTTACTTGGCAAATCACAAAAAACTAGGCTAGCCATTTTCAGAAAGAAAAAAAACTACAGGGCTGGTCTGTGGTAAACATAAAAGAGAAGGCTGTCTAGAGAGGCCAGAGTGCCCCGCACAGCCTAGTTGACACCCTGCTCCCATCTCAAAAACAAATTAGATAAATACCACTCCAACTATGGCGATTCATAAAAATCCCACTGCAATTTCCAAACTTTGAAAATGCCACTTCAATTTTTGCAAACTTTGCAAAACGCTACTGCAATTTGCAAACTTGGAAAAACGCCACTCCAGACTTCGAAAAATGCCACTAGAAATGGCATGAAATGGCATTTTTCAAAGTTTGGAAATTACAGTGGCATTTCTCAGAAACACCAGATTTGTAGTGGCATTTATCAAATTAACCCAAAACAAAAATAACTGGGTGAGCTGCTGGGTCCCTGGTGTCAGCCGCTCATTGTGCAATTCTCTCGTTTATTGACTACGTTGACAATGGCATGGGACCCAGATGTCAGAAATCCATTAGGAGGATCCATTTTTTATTGGCTTGAAATAAGGAGGCACTTGCTTGCGTACTGCCATGACCTTGGCGGGTCCCTGCTGTCATCCTCTCCACGTACAATCATCTCCTGATTGTGTATGCGTCAACTTGGTAGGCCCACAAGTCATCCTCTAAACCCGTGGAGGACAAATACAACCCATTTTAAAAAATAACAGCCCATTCCATACGTTCAAACGGAAAGTTCAACATTCAGAGCAAAGTAACAGGTCTGATCCACATATAGAGTACTGAACTTCCACGTTGACAACCATCATAGCCAAGTTAACTATCTACTCCCACTAATACTCTAGTAGCGTACACATACTAACTTACTGTTAGCTAACTAGACGATGCCGGCCGCCATCTGCGGTACACGCTAAATGCCGGCACCGGCGTCCTCCGCCTCGCCTCGGACTTGCCGAAGGTGTGATAGGGCGCGTTGCTCGCGTGCATTGGCCCTTTCCATGCCGGCGTGGTCCACCAAAGCTTCGGCTTCTAAGCGGGAAACCCACTTGACGAGATGGTAGTAAAAATCGGCGTCGCGAACGCGTGCGTGCCCGACAGCCTCTAGGGCTATTTGCTGGGCGCCGGCCTCCACGTAGTCGGCCCAGTTGCGGGCGCTATGCTCGTGACTCAAAGTGTCGGTGCGCTGCTGCTCCATGTCCCGTTGGCAGCGCAAATCGGCGATACGCTGCTCCTCCGCCAAGTGGTCGTGCTCCAACAACTCCTGCTCCTCCGCCAGGCGGTCACGCTCCAACAAGTCCTCGATCTCTGCATTGCCATCTAAAGACCGATAGAATGCCTCCTCCCTCCGTCTGCCTTCCTGTGAAAAACCGAACACTAGTTCCGTTGGTGACCGCCTCCGGCCTCGCCTATTGCGGACGGGCGAGGGCATGGCGGACGTGGCGAGAGCGAGGATAAGTGGCGAGCGGCGTCGGGCCGGTGGGGGCTTATGAGGATAGGGCGAGTTGGGTCACGGTGCCACCATAGAAGGCCGGGAAACAATACTTATAGGCGGAAGATAGCGCGACGGTCATTGGAATTCAATACATAATTAAGCAGGCATGGCTTAGCGTGCCAGCTTGCCATGGAAAACTAGAGAAACTGAAATTCTGACTGTGCCGTCCCGTCCCATCCATGCTGGGTCGCACGCCGGCATGACGGTCAAACGAGTGCACTTGAATCATCTCCCTCCTTATCAGTAACGATTCCATGGATTTAAAAGGCCCGCAACAATTAAAGTGCATCTCTTTTCGCATCAATTAGCTGCCTTAATTACCGCTGGCTGCATGCAGGCACTCAAAATCGCTCGCAGCCAGTACGTGGGGCAGCATGCAACGAGTCGCAGCCGAGGGCATTAC
Source organism: Triticum urartu (assembly GCF_056163025.1). Lineage (NCBI taxonomy): Eukaryota > Viridiplantae > Streptophyta > Magnoliopsida > Poales > Poaceae > Triticum > Triticum urartu. The sequence continues at coordinate 360,904,431 of NC_141874.1, read as the reverse complement.
TTGATGAACTTTAGCTGGGAGATAAGGCATTTGCGAAGTTTTTCACTGCCAGTTTCTTCAGATTCGGATGGCATTTTCTTCAGAGAAGTTTGTCATTTTATTCAGAGGTGGGCTTTTTCATTCAAAAAACTGCCACTTTGGATCTTGCGTCGCAACTAAAACTGCCAGGAGCGCATTAGTAGGCTAGCTAGTGATCGATCAGTAACTTGTAAAGACCGAGCGAACAGATATAAGGAACTGTTAATGCATCTCAATGAATCACAGATCATATACAAATATGTAGCTCCAAAAGCAAAGATCAGCCACAACTAAAACCAACTAGTACGATTCCCATACATAATATCAAAATGTTAATGCATCTCAATATTCACAAATCATATACAAATATGTAGCTCCAAAAGCAATGATCTAGAAAAAACATATGTTCTTCCTCCTAAGAGGGATGCTTCTCTTGGCCAACATTCAGTACAGATTGAAAGACAAATTTGTTTGTGAAGTCTACAATTCCTCTTGCAAACATAAGTGGTGTCACCAACAGCTGGAACCATGAGAATGAACCACACATGATGGAGGAACATCTACTGCAATATGATTTGGTCTTCTCTCGATCACACGGCGAGACTATTTTCGGAATACAAACTTTAACTTAGGCAAAATGATGCCCATTGTATAATCAGACCAAAGCAATGAAGCACCTAGTGTTGGCCAATAAATAGTACAGTACTACTTTTCTGCAGTCCATGAAGTGACTACCCAATCTTTCTGTGTCTACTTTCAAATGGCACTGCATGCAGTGACTATACTATTCTCTTGTGCAGTTCAACCAAAATTGCGGTCACTTTGTGTGTTTGCCAAATAGCAATGGGCAGAAATCTCTGTCTTCACAAATATCAAGCAGCTAGTAAACATATACCCCACCTTGTATTTTCGGTTTAAACATGTCTCTTCCGCTTAGCATCTCTCATGTTTTACACTTGACAATTTGATACAGTCATGTTTTGCCCTGGACAATTTCATACTGAATTGATTTTCTTGTTCAGAGCAGAAATATAGTGCCTATTCTTCATCAGACCAAGGGTATCCATATTCGCAGTGATGGAAGAGGTGAAATCGATACAACCGAAATTGAGCATCCAATCATTGAATCATGTCCTGCACCTCCAATGTAGGTCCACCCTGCCAATAAATTCACATGCAAACCACTAGTATTACTATCTAATGACAGTACAAAAAGAGTAGGAAGATAGTAGCAGACCATGTACCTTCTTAATAAACAGCTCATAGTGCCACCAATTGGCTATAAAGGTTTGGAAGAAAACATGCTCCTAATGTTGAACCAGTTGGACTTTTTGTGTAGTTCCACTAAAATAGGGCATCCCTGTTTGCATAGATATTGAAAGTGTGATTACGATAAAAGTGGCACTAGTTGAAGCATAGACTCAAAAATATAAGCATTCCAATTTCTTAATGGGAAAAGGTAGCAAGACTGTTTCTAACAACCTGTTTGAAGGAATAAATAAGGCAACAACGACTGATATCAGAAAGGCATATATAGTTCTTTCTAAAAGAATTATCTATTCCTGACCTTTCCTCTTCTTTTAAGCATATTTTGTGCAGTTCGACTAAAATAAAATGCCATCACCGCCTTGAAAATTCAGTGACACTGTACAAAAGGAAATGACTTAACATTACATCATGATGTTAGGTATGTAGTCGACAGGCATTACAGACCTCCTCCGATAACATAATGAACATTAATTTTAACAAAGGTGTGACTAGCTTTACCGGGATAATTTGAGTGAACTCTACACCCTCTGTTCCTTAATATAAGACATTTTCGTGGTTCAGTTTAAAGTACCCAAACGTCTATTATTTAGAAAAATAGGTAGTAGTTTTCTTGAGCACATATCTAGGAAAGCTTGCCACACTTTATTTATGTCCATAAGCTAATGCAGCACCATTTGAAATTTCAAATACTACAAATATACACTAATCCAGTGGCTAGTGCAATAGTAGAGTAGTTATTTTATTACAGTGTACAGTACAATGGTTTTACTGAACATATTTCAATAAACTTTGGCACTGGAAGATTTTTACAAGAATTAATAATACAAAATGTAAAGGTAACACGTTTCAGTATTGGTATACTAGTTGTGCATAAGAATTAAACCAAATACAAAAGTCTGGAGGTAACTAGCATTATTAACTAATGACAGTATAAAAAAATTGCAAACCATGTACCTCCAGGGTAAATATCATTTCGAACTCGGGGGGGGGGGGACCTTAAAAATTGCTATCCCAATCTTGATAATCGATCAAACATAAAAACTTGATCGAACGAATCTAGAGAACAGCCGGAGGAGGAGGTGCCCACTCTTAACCTTTCCTCTTGTCTTCATAATTTTTTGTGCAGTTTAACCAAAATATAATGACATCGACGCCTTGGCATTTTGGTGACACTGTACAAAAAAATTAACTTATCTCATGAAAGTGAGGTATGTAATCTATAAGCATTAACAGTGCAAAAATCTGAATATAGTAACAAGTTTCATCGTTGGTATACTAGCTGTGCAACAACATTAGAATGCCTTAGCTGAAAAATCTTTAATACATACACAATCAACGGCTAACCTTGAAATAATCTAGTGACATTATATGACATTGCTTAAATTTATCGGTGGCATTAGACTGAGTGCGGCATTAGTTAAATGTGGCCACACTTTAGCAGTAGCATTGCTTTACTTGACCGCTGGCGTTATACTAACAGCAAAAAAGTGACAATAAGAGCATGGGAGGCCCATTCGGTCAATGGGCGCACCAGTACGATGTACCTCCATGGACGCATAGAGTGGTGAGGGAGGTATGGTTGCCCAGAGCAACAAATATCCAGGTAGCATGTGTGGATTATGTCCCATTTTTGTTATGCTTAGCCACCTTTTTCCTATGTAAGGACAACAAACCGATCGACCTGGTCATTCTCTATTGCGTTGTCATGCCTTTCTACCCTTCTTCAACCAATAGATACGGGACTCATTCCTCAGCTACTGATTTTCCCCTTTTCATCCTAGATGCGGGTTCAATGCCTACTCTCTTGGACAGTACAGTCTCCCTTCCTTTCCTTATTCAACCCACACATGGATTAGTCTGCATGAAGTAGGGTTTCCTTTAATAGTGCAAATTAAGGTTTTCATCTGCGTCCAGCAGAGCAGAGGATAGCAAATTGGGAAGATGGTGGAGTGGAAAAAGATCCACATGCAGCGACATGGCAGATAGGGCAATAGAACAAGGGTATGGTTCGAAAAGAGGTAGCATACCTGAGGGTTGATGGGAAGTGGCTTCGCTCGTGGTCATCATCCTCCGCAGGCACTACGACAGCGAGCTTGGCGACGGAGGTCATCCCGCGCGGGTGCTATGTCTGAGAGGACGGCCTTGTCGTCAATGCGTGATCTCGCTCGCCGACGACGAGTGCGTCAACGCTGCACGTCCGTTTCTTCCCCGGAGGATCTATGACCACCGGTGAGGAGGGAGAGAGAGGCCATCTTTTTAGATCTGGAGAGAGGGTGATAGTGTGAGAAGCAAGTGGGCGGCCCTTAGCAAGAAAGCTCTGAAGCTCCGGCTTATATATCTTTTTACACTACTAGTACTAGAGGTGGAGTAGTGGTAGAGTAGTTTATATTTTCTCTGGAAACAATACCAGTTGCTTCAAAACTGAACGACACGCCATTAAAAAAATAAAGTCGAGAAATAATACGGCACTTCGGGCCAACGCGGCCAGATCACATTTTGCACGAGAAATTACACACCATGTTTCGTTGACATGTGGTCCCGTTCCAACATGTCAGTGAGACGACGGCGAGTCCTTTTGTACAATTTCTGAAAGGACGTGTAGGCTGGGGCGCCTCTTCGTGTACCGTGGCAAACTGGCAACCGTCCACCAACTCTTCGCCTTTCCCTCTCGATTTGGAACTGTTGTTGCACGCTCTTCCTCCCTCCTCCATTTGCCTTCACTCTTCCTTCTGCCATTGTTCGATCGTCTTCTCCATGGAGGGAACAAGCCGGAGACGCCCCCATTATTCTTGCCCCGATCTGAAAGATGACGTACTGGGGGAACTCATTGATCGGTGGGACATCATCACCTCGGCTAGTGTCACACCCATGATGCGGCTATATCTCCCACGTGTCGGTGCACGACTTAGAGGCATAGCCGCATGGTTGTTTAGTCGCAAGTGGGATAATCTTCACAAAATCTCTTGTACAAAATAAGAAAGGGATAAAGAGTTGTCTTACAATCGCCACTTCACACAAATAACAAGTTAAACATACATCATCCAGAATACAATCAAGGTCCGACTACGGAACCAAAATAAAAGAAGACAACCCCAAATGCTAGATCCCCGATCGTCCCAACTGGGATCCACTACTAATAATAGGAAACAAAACAAAGCAACGATCAAGATCTTCATCGAGCTCCCACTTGAGCTGGGTTGCGTCACCTGCACTGGTATCATCGGCACCTGCAACTGTTTGGAAGTATCTGTGAGTCACGAGGACACAACAATCTCACACCCGCGAGATCAAGACTATTTAAGCTTATGGGTAGGATGGGGTAATGAGGTGGAGCTGCAGCAAGCACTAAGCTAATATGGTGGCTAACATATGCAAATGAGTGTGAGAAGAGAAGCAAATCGACGGTCGAGAAGCTAGAAGTGATCAAGAAGTGATCCTGAAAGCTACTTATGTTCAAGCATAACACAAGACTGTGTTCTCTACCCGGACTCCGCTGAAAAGAGACCATTCATGGCTACACACGCGGTTGATTCATTTTAATTAAGTTAAGTGTCAAGTTCCCTACAACCGGATATTAACAAATTCCCATCTGCCACATAACCGCGGGCACGGCTTTCGAAAGTTTATACCCTGCATGGGTGTTCCAACTTAGCCCATGACAAGCTCTCATGGTCAACGAAGGATATGCCTTCTCCCGGGAAGACCCGATCAGTCTCAGAATCCCGGTTACAAGACATTTCGATAATGGTAAAACAAGACCACCAAAGCCACCTGATGTGCTGATAATCCCGATAGGAGCTGCACATATCTCGTTCTCAGGGCAACACCGGATGAGACATCCTACGAGTAAAACCAGCCCTCAAGTTTCCCCAAGGTGGCCCCGCAGTCTACTCGGTTCGGACCAACACTGAGAGAAGCACTGGCCCGGGGGGGGGGGTAAATAAAGATGACCCTCGGGCTCGTGAAAACCCAAGGGAAGGTTATATGATGTGAGGAAAATGTAAAACCAAGGTTGGGCCTTGCTGGAGGAGTTTTATTCAAAGCGAACTGTCAAGGTGTTCCCATAACACCCAACCGCGTAAGGAACTCATAATCAAGGAACATAACACAGGTATGACGGAAACTTGGGCGGCAAGAGTGGAACAAAACACTAGGCAAAAGGCCGAGCCTTCCACCCTTAACCGAGTATATAGATGCATTAATTAAATAAGAGATATTGTCATATCCCAAAATAACCATGTTCCAACATGGAACAAACTTCAGCTTCACCTTCAACTGACAGCGCTATAAGAGGGGCTGAGCAAAGCGGTAACTTAGCTAAACAATGGTTTGCTAGGAAAGGTTGGGGTAGAGGCTTGACATGGCAATATGGGAGGCATGATATAACAAGTGGTAGGTAGCGCGATAGAGTGAACAACTAGCAAGCAAAGATAGAAGTGATTTCGAGGGTATGGTCATCTTGCCTGAGATCCCGCAAGGAAGAGCAACGAGTCCATGAAGAAGACAAACGAACGTAGTCGAACGGATCCCCACAACTCCGGAACGAAACCGAAGCTAACGAGAGAAGCAACCCGGAAAGAAGTAAGCAACATAGTAAACAACCATCACATAAACATGGCACGATGCACAAGCAAGTATGATGCATGTCTGGTTTAATGAGGCATGGCATCGCAAAGTGCACAAACAATACTGCAAATTAACTGGAGCTCAATATGCAACGAGTTGCATATCGACGAAACACCACATGACTTATTTAGTTCTCTGGTTTAGGTACCCATCAATATTAAATGTTTTTAAACATGGAAAGGGGTGAAGCATGAGTAAAATACACTATTAGGCATTTTAAATGAGGCCGGAAACATCAAACAACAATTCCGGTAAAACCTCATGTGCATTAGCAATTTAATGCAACAACAATTTTAAACATTATAAATGTTATTATCATGATGCGGATGACATGTGCAAGTTTTATGCAATTTTTGTTAAAAGTTGACTTGAACATGATATGAAGCATTTGGTCGCCATGACGAAATGAAAGGGGTGCCATGGCGGCGATAAAGAAAATGATGCCAAGGCAACATTCCAGGTACCGGTAACTCGTTGGAGTACAGGTGCAAAGAGCAAGTGTGCGGAGCGAGTCACACAAGGATCGTGGGGTGATCCCGGATTCCGGGTGTCCCACGGGTTCGCGGCAAGGCTAACGGGGACGTGCATGAAAAAAACAGGCACGGTGCAAACACGGGCATCTCATAGAACACACATGCATTCGTCCACGGGTCATCGTCTCGGCGGTTATACCTTCCAAAGGTGCATTTATGGAGCGGTTTGAGTTCGGTAAAGGAAGTAGGTGTTCTCGGGACGGTCGTAGGAAGTAATTGTTCTCGCGACGGTAGTGGTACACGGTCGTCATGGAAGTAGTTGTACATATTGTCTTGTCGAATCCACGGTGATGGTAGCTGTTCACTCAATGGCCTTCGGCGACGGTCGTCGTACACGGTTCGTAGACGTTCGGGTCTTCCATAGAGGTACTCGACGCATCCCGGATGAGTACTCGTACACGCACATAGATGAACTTGACGGATTCCGTGAGTAGTCGTACTGGGCGAACCCATGTGGTTGTACATATCTTCATGTTGTAGTCGAACTTGATGAAAAACACACGGCGACAGTAGACGTACACGGCCGGCTTGATGGAACTTGGTGAAACCAAAACGTGGCAGCACAAGATGGTCTTGGCGGTCAATGACGGGAGGTGGGTGGTGGAGTAGCAGCAACTTGAGGGCACTGACAGCGGTAGAGCAGAGGCACAGGGTTGGTCGTGGGCACCGGCGGCGACCGGATGAGGTGGCAGGAGGGCAAGCTGCTTGGGGGCACGGAGGCGGCGTGGCTTCGGTGGTTGAGGCCAAACGGAAGGAGAAGGCGCTGGACCACACGACGATGGAATGGGAGGCCAGGGAGGCCTTAGGCGGTCGAGGTCGCCGGCCGGCTGGATTGCCTGAGCGGCGTGGCGTGGATCCTGTTCGTCTTGGTCGCTGGTCGTCGACGTGTGGAGGAGCAAGGACGAGGTAGTCGGGGACAGGGCAAGGGCGCGAGGAAGAGGAGCCTAGCACGGCTCTTCTTGGAGGAGCTCGGCGGCAGCGGTCCCAGGCCGGCGCGGCAGAGGCATGGGAGGTGAGGAGGCGGAGTAGCACGCTAGCGGCGAGGAAGGAGGCATAGGCAAGCGGGCATGAGCTCGAGGTAGTGGCACCATGGCAGGGCCCGAGGTCACGACAAACGCGAGCATGCGGGGAGGAGGCGAGATGGCGCGGCGGCGGCCTGGTTCTTCGGTGGCTAGCGGTGTCTTGCAAGACAGCGATGAGGACCGAGTAGGGGGTTGGGGAGGTGGCCGCACCTGCGTGCGTGTGTCTCTGGTGGCGTAGGAGGAGAACGAAGGGAGAGACGGGGATCGGGCAAAGGGTGCGGGCTAGGGTTGTGCGAGGGTTAGGAGGGAGTGGGCGTTTGCTGCAGATGGCCGAGGTGGGCCGGTGTGGGAGGTTGCGGTAGTTGGGAGGCACAGCTAGCTCATCGGTTTCCTTCTCTTTCTCTCTCTCTTACTATTTTTCAAAACAGAAAATAAAGAGAAAGAAAAGGGAGGAAAAGAAAATGTTAAAGAAAGATTCTGGGCACGGGGATAATTTTTCCAGACTCACGAAAATGTGCACGGCCCAAGAAAATTGGAGTAGGCAAGATTGAAAGGTTTCAATTCAAATGCATTTGAATTTAATTCAAATGGTTTGAACAAGGGGTAGGATTTTGAAGTGCCCAAAAATGTTCTGATTTTTGGAGGAACCTCGGTAAATGCGAAGAGAATTTTGGGCAAGGTTTTGAAGTCAAGCTTGAACTAGAAAAGACATGGGGAATATTTGCAAGTGTGTTTATGGGTGATTCCGAAAATGGAATATTTTATAATAGCTCCCTAAATATCGGGAGGGTATGTTTTAAAGAGAAACCACCATGTGAGTTCCCTCAATTTAAATGATCAGAAATCCATGCAATTTATTTAAGTGAGTTTTAGTTAGCTTTCAGAAAATGATGGCATGATGCAATGCACATGATGCAAAGATGAATGCAACGAACCAAACAAATCACACGACGAATCTCGTAAAACAAGGAAGGCATCTGGAGCACCGGTCTTGGGGTGTCACAACACTCCACCACTACGAGAGGATCTCGTGCCGAGATCTAGCATTGCACCGGAGAGAAACGGATGAGGAAGAGAAGAGGTAAAACTAAGTTGCTTCTTTGAGAAACGAGTGATACCAAATAACCTTAAGAGGTTAAACCATTTTGAGAAAAGAATACAATGGAGATGATCGAAGTTGAAAACACTCCATTAGATAAAAAAGGAACAAGGAAGAACAAATTCGGATAGCACTCCAGTTAAACGGACAAGCACGAAAAGAACACGATCCTCACCATTCGAGATGACGAGAGAAAATAGCAACATGACAATGCCTCCGGAAGAAAGAATAGAAGGTCGATTGTGAGAACAATAGAATCGAGAAGAAAATGACAACATCTGCCACAATTGAGCTTGGAAGGCACCTTCCAAGAAGGTTATAACGGAGTTTTTGGAGAACCAACAATGAACGAATAAGCTTGTAGTGGGCTTATGGAAAAAAATTCTCAAAATTGAGGTGAAATTATGCCACTACGGAAACAATAGATTGGATTGATATCAACCAGGAGGCGAGAAACTTATTTCACGGGGAGGATAAATGAAGAACTTGGGTCATGTATAAGCACCATCAATAGCAACAATCCTTAGGGAAAGCTTTATGTGAAATATAACCCAAGATAAATCCAATGAAGAGATTGATGGGTTGCAAAGGATCTCATGAATGAATTGAAAATGACGAGTCTTAAAATATGTTATTCCGGACATCTTGTGAATCATGAAACACGAAGGGAAATTGTCATGAGTGACATAATACAACCTCAAAAGATAAGATAGAAAGAATTGCACTTCAGAATGCAAGATGAAGAATGCTTGAACTCCTCAGATAAAAACATGTGATGAGCACCATGTTTACTTTTGAGTAAAGCTTGGCGGATCATAATTTTGAGAGAACTCTTGAAGAGCAATTGAAGAATGAAAGAAATCCTTGACGGGCCACCCTGTTTTGCCTCCATGAGAACTCCCGTAATAAAAGAATGATAAAACGGAAGGAACGTTGAAAAGAACTCCGGTAGAAGCCTTGCAATGATTAGATGAAGTTTTGAAATGATATAACCGAGAAAACTTGAAACTCAGGAAAGTAAGAAGAACAACTGAAATCAAGAATTTTGATGATCCTCCGAAATAAGGAATTAATCACTTGGATGAAACAAGAATAAGAATTACATTATGCTTACCCTTCATCAATTAAATTGATGACAAGCAACGTATTTGGCATACTACTCATTCTCATTGGAAATGATAAAGGAGAGATATAGCGTAATACTTGAGACGGTCTTGATGGATCCACCGGTAGGGTTTGGAAAAATACGAATGCGTTGATATGATAACCAAGGACGAGGACTCTTGAACGAACCACCGTAAGAATTGAAAATGAATGAAGAATAGAGAACGAATCACCGGGAGGAATTAGAGAACGAATGACGATGCTTGAGGGAATTTAGATAGATGAGAACGAAGAGATCACGAGCTGATTAGAGAATACTTGAACGATGCACCGGTAAGATTGGGGAAAGAGAGATGAATGCTGAGAATGAATAATTCTGAGATGAAGGGCTCCGGAGAATCAAGCTGAAAAGACCGCTGAATTGCTTTGGATGGGTGAAAAGAATTCTCACAATCGAAAACAATTATGAGAGGATGGCATAACGCTAGAGCCATGAATCTTCGAGAGAACGGACCAAGATTTAGAGGAAACACTTCTTTGGTCTCCAAAATCTGAGAATGATGACGAGATATGGCACCATAATTATTAGGTACTCCGGAATGAAGAATAGAAAGGTTGAGCCAACGATGAAATTTTTTTGAAAGATCTTGAATAAAGAAATATGACTGATGAAAATCCATTCTTATGTCAAACTTGGAAAAGAATTTAAAACTAACTCCGGAAAAATTAGAAGAGTTAGGTAAGATCCTGGGAAAAGACCTATGGGTTAAGGCCCACTCAAAAGATATACCTCTGAACGACTTAAAAGAGCGATTGCGCTGGTTGAATGTAATGACTTGAATGAGATAACAATCTCGAGCTAGGTTTGAACGGATCTTGAATGAAAAGATGAGCCTTCTGAGATATCTTCAGCACTCCAGAACAAATGAATAGCGAGGAGGTGGATAGTTGAGAGGTGCACTGGCATGAGAAAGCATTGGGCAAATGAAAGGACTATGCTCAACACCAAAGCTTGAATTGATTCCACCGGAGAAGAAAGAGAACGAATAATGATGAACTTGAGGCTCCGTTAGTATCTTCCTGAGAATCACCGGATAAGAACATTGGCGGAAATGAATGGAGAGACTTCCCATCAATAAAAAAGATACTTGATTAAGAGATCTGAGTCCTTGAATAAAAAGGGTGGGTGGGCGGGAAAACAAAGGCAACTTGGGGACAGATGAAACGAACAACGTTGGGAAAACCGAGAGGAGATCTTGCGGATGTTGAAATGATCAGATCCACTTGAAGAGAAACACGCCGTTTGAAAAGTGAGGGAGTCCTGGATTAGGGGGTCTCCGGACAACTGGACTATATCCTTTGGCCGGACTGTTGGACTATGAAGATACAAGATTGAAGACTTCGTCCCGTGTCTGGATGGGACTCTACTTGGCGTGGAAGGCAAGCTAGGCAATACGGATATGTATATCTCCTCCTTTGTAACCGACCTTGTGTAACCCTAGCCCCCTCCGGTGTCTATATAAACCGGAGGGTTTTAGTCCGTAGGACAACATACAATCATACCATAGGCTAGCTTCTAGGGTTTAGCCTCTTTGATCTTGTGGTAGATCAACTCTTGTACTACTCATATAATCAAGAACAATCAAGCAAGACATAGGGTATTACCTCCATCAAGAGGGCCCGAACCTGGGTAAACATCGTGTCCCCTGCCTCCTGTTACCATCCGCCTTAGATGCACAGTTCGGGACCCCCTACCCGAGATCCGCCGGTTTTGACACCGCCATTGGTGATTTTATTGAGAGTTCAACTGTGTTGTCACCGTAAGGCTTGATGGCTCCTTCGTTCATCGCTAGCGATGTGGTCCAGGGCGAGGTTTTCCTCCCTGGATAGATCTTCGTATTCGGCGGCTTCGCACTGCGGGCCAATTCGCTTGGCCATCTCGAAGAGATCGAGAGCTACGCCCATGGCCATCAGTTCAGATTTGGAAACTTGAACTACACGACCGACATCCACGGAGACTTGATCTTCGACGGATTCGAGCCCATGTCAGACGCACCGCATAGTCGCGACGAGCATGACGTAACTCTACCGCCGGACAATGTTCGGGAGATCGCATCCGCAACTACTCTGGCCATCAATCCGGAGCAAGTCGCACCATCCAAGAGTGGAGAGATGTAGTCCGCCATGGAGGTCGCACTCTCAGTGGCGATAGAGCCGGATACTGACTTCACCCCTGACGAGAGCCGTGTCGCCGAATCACTGGATTCATCTCCGTCCACGGACTCCGAGCCGCTGACATCCGTGCCCGTCGAGTCCGAGTGGGCGCCTATCATGGAGTTCACCTCCACGAATATCTTTCAGCACTCACCTTTCGGAGATGTGCTAAATTCATTAAGGTCTCTCTCCCTGTCAGGAGAACCTTGGCCGAACTATGTCCGGCTAGAATGGGATGCGGACAACGAAGAAATTCGCTGCCCACCCACCACCCACTTAGTAGCCACTGTTGATGACTTAACCGACATGCTCGACTTTGACTCCGAAGACATCGAAGGTATGGACGACGATGCTGGAGACAAACAGGAACCACCACCCACAGGGCGCTGGACCGCTACTTCATCACATGACGTATACATGGTGGATACACCCAGAGAGGGCAATGACAAAGAGACAGCGGAGGATGCCCCCTCCAAGCAACCCAAGCGCCGACGTCAGTGGCGCCGCTCTAAGTCCCGCCATAGCAAAAACAACGATAACAGTGCAAGAGGAAATAAGAGTCTAGTCGACTCTAGAAGAAACGACGACTGCACCACCCCGGTGGCAGAGCACGATCAAGATGCAAATTGCAAACATAGTATGGATCCGACGTCCGAACACGATGACGCCAAGGATAAACCTCATCAAACCCCGCCGGGGGAGGAAAACAGTCCAGACGAAGATGCACACATCATCCCGGAAACGCACCTAGAGCAAGAGAACCTCCGCAGAAGGCTTATTGCCACAACGAGGAGCCTGAAGAAACAGAAGCAAAGGCTTAAGGCCGCACAAGATACGCTCAACAGCAGGTGGAACAATGTAACAAAGTATGGTAGAAGTTACCACACAAATAGCTATCCAAAGCGCAAGCTATTACCGGAATTCAACGATGAGGCCTTAGAGCCCACACAGCCGAAGAATGATAGGACCAACCGGCTGGATCCACCACCTTGTGAGCGCGATAGAGCGGCTAACAACGTCGCGCATAAGTCAACACATGATCTAGGTGAGAACTTGCGCCAAAAATCCGGCGCGACCAGATCCATCTACGGATCTAGGAAGCGCGCTCCGGTACAAAACCAAAACCGAAAACTACAACCATCCGAACACCATGGCACATCCCAATACAGGGGTGCCGCACACCCCCTATGTTTCACTGATGAGGTGCTGGATCACGAATTCCCATAGGGATTCAAACTGGTGAACATAGAGGCGTATGACGGGACCACAGACCCTGCAGTCTGGATAGAGGACTTCATCCTCCATATTCATATGGCTCGTGGAGACGATCTCCATGCCATTAAATACTTGCCCCTCAAGCTTAAAGGGCCAGCTCGGCACTGGCTGAAAAGCCTCCCCGAAAACTCAATTGGAAGTTGGGAGGAGCTCGAGGACGCTTTTCGGGCCAAGTTTCAAGGGACTTATGTCCGACCTCCGGATGCAGACGATTTAAGTCATATAATCCAACAGCCGTAGAGTCTGCCCGAAAGCTTTGGAACAGGTTCCTCACCAAGAAGAACCAAATCGTCGACTGTTGAAACGCTGAAGCCTCATCAGCTTTTAAACACAGCGTCCGAGACGAATGGCTCACCAGACACCTCGGCCAAGAAAAACCGAGAATGATGTCAGCCCTAACAAGCCTCGTGACCCGCTTTGTGCGGGCGAGGACAGCTGGTTGGCCCGTAGCAGCACCAGCAACTCAAGCGCATTCGAAGTCAGGGATGGCAATGGTAAACCACGACGCAACAAAAACAAGCATCAAAATAAAGAAGCTAGCCCAGATAACACGGCGGTCAACGCCGGATTCATGTCCTCCCGACCAGTTCAGCGGAAAAAGCCTTTCAAAGGTAGCAGAGAAGGACATCTGGCCTAAACAAAATTCTTGATAAACTCTGTCAGATTCACGGCACCCCAGACAAACCTGCAAATCATACCCACAGAGAATGTTGGGTTTTCAAGCAGGCCGGTAAGCTAAACGCCAAACACAAAGGGGAAGAGACACCAAGCAAAGACGAGGATGAACCTTGCCAGCAAAGTGCCGGAGGACAGAAAAAGTTCCCACCAGAGGTCAAAACGGTAAACGTGATCCATGTGATGAAAAGGAGAGGCAAGCATGCACTCCGAGACACACGCGATTTGATTTCAGAAGGACAATCTGGTTCTGATTTGACTTGACGATAGCCCATACTCAAGTCAAAGTTTTGACAAGGCAATAGATCCGACAACTGATCACGGGGATCAGTCGATGAAAATATCATCTTTCTTCAACACACACACACACACACACTCAAGGATATCCCTTAGCGATGAACTAAGTCGGACAAGCTTTCATCTTCCAACTCTCCAAGTTGTTGTTTGGCTTAACCAACTAGCTTAGGGGTATCCAACACAGATTCTTGGAGAATGGGTGGTTTGGAGGGAAACCAACATGATCACAAACTCAACATAGCGGTCAGGTGACAACCCGATAATACTTCCGAGAAGATAACCGGAACGTCATGAACCATCGATATGTTACTAAGCTCGAGAACAATCTCGCTTTCAAGGCAAGACGATGTGATCAAAAGAGCAAAGGTTTGACAAAATCCTAACTCATCGATCGAAGAGTGCACCAACAAAAGTGGACAAGGTAGCACAATCTATCTTAGAATGATGATTCAATAACCAACACGCTAAGAATTAGAATATTGCCCATTTACCTACCAAGCAACGGGGTTGCTAGGAGTATTGATTTCACTCAACATAGTTCACTTGTTGGCATTCCGGTTGCAACAACATGGGAACAAAAAATGAATGATGATGGCGAGAAGTATCACTGTATCAAGAGTTCATAGGAGGTGGTGCAATTCCCATGACAATCCTGACATAAAGGGGGTAATACTCCAGGGTAGAACAGAGCAAAAGCTGGATTGGCATTTGATCTGCAGAACACACCTACTTTGACCCAATCCTGGATATGGATCAGGTACTGGAGTTTGTTTCTCCTAGTCATTCTGAAATAGAATGGCTTAACGGACCACAAGAATAATAAGCATCGATTACACGGATGTACAATTACTCCTGACTATCAATTGATAGGGGATGGTCGGAATACAAATGAAGAGGGACAACTCAAGAGGACATATATCTTTCTGAGTTGTGGATGCATAGATTAATATGTTGAACCAAGTTCAACAGGTTTCTTCCAGATAACCCATGCAGAAAGGTAGAACTGGCAGAATCACAATTATGAATGGAGAACTCCTCAGGAGTACTTTCATTGTGATATTTTACTTCAAAGAACTTCTGCCTTAATGGTTCATGGTATTTGGAAGAAAGAAATACCACGAACCTCGAGGACTGTCACAAGGTTACTAATATCCTAAAGGAACGAGCAAACACTATCAACAGGAGGTAAGTAGGGTGAATTTTGGGTTTGAGAACCCAGGAATAGAATACCTACTACTAAATGGCATCACGGGATGCTGAATGGTGGCCAGAATCATCATGCCGGAACACAAAACATGGCTAGATTACTAGGTGACTCCCTAAAACACCTAGGATCATAATAATAGCTCCAACATATATGTCGAGGCAATAGAGTACCTCAACTCACGGATTAGTGTGGTTGAACAGGCCCAAAGGAACATCGGGAACGGAAAGAAGGGATTTGCAAATGCATCAGACTATTTAGAAACCTGGGATGACTCGGACAGCATAACGGCTGTAAATGCTCAAAAGATTTGAGACATCCTGCAAAATGGTGGCATAACCACTCAACAACACAACATCAAGGTTCCGAGAACAACTATCAACATACGGAAGTAGTAGGAATGGAACTGAGGCTTGAAACTATCAATTCTATAAGTCTAAGGATTAGTAACATGTCATCCTGATAGATAGGTGAGAAGGCCTAGTTCTTAATCCCCGTAGAAAAGAAGAGGTTGACTCAGATCAGAAGGACATAAGGTATAAGGAGTAAAAAGAGCCTTACGTTCCCTTCCACAATCAATTCCCTTACATAAAAAGAGCCTTAGATTCAAACTATGAATTCAAATAGTGCATGATCATGTTTTGAACTAAACAGCAAGGTTAATTTGTTTAAACATGCATGGAAATGCAATAAACATATTCTTTGGATTTTGCTGATAATTTTTCATATATAATTTGTTTCATTTGGAGTTATGGTTCAATTTATATGATTTTTACAAGTTTATACTATTTTCTGGAATTTCCTGGTTATTAATAAATCCAGAAAATGTAATACTGCATCAGCATTAGGTCATGCTGACGTCAGCAGGTCAATAGGCGCCGTCCAGGTCAAACCTGACCAATGGGGCCCACTAGTCAGTGACTCAGTTAGTTAACTAGGTTAATTAGGGTTAGACTAATTCTAACAAGAATGTCAGCAGGGCTGGGCCCACATGTCGGTGGCTCAGGGTTAGTTTAGTGAGGGGATTAACACCTGACAGCGGTGATTAGCACTAACTAACACCTAACTAAACCAGTTAGGGCCGGCCCCACGTGTTAGTGGCTAACTAAACTAACCTAGTTTAATTAGCACTAATCTAGGTTAAACTAATTAAGTTTAAACCTAAACTAGATTAATTAGCCAGGCGGGGCCCGCATGTCATAGACCCAGGGGAGGTCAAATCCCCTGGTCAACCGGGGCTGAACCACCGGCGGTCAAAGCGGTCAACACGATGGCGACTCAACGCCGGCGAGGCCAGACGCGGCGGAGGGCCTCGGATTTGGTCCTCCGGTGACCAAATCGACGGCGAAGACATGCCACGTGGAGCTGGGGGCTGCCGCATCCAAGGGTGCAAGTGGTTGGACACGGGGACGCCGTAAACGATGCCGGCGAGCTCGACAGCGGCGGCCGGAGTTCGGTGGGCTCGGGGTCGTTGTTGCGACGGCCGTGGGGGCTCGTGCGGGGCACCTACGTGCTCTACGCGGCGCGGGGAGGGAGCTGGGCAGGACGGCTGGACCAATATATGGCAAAAGACACGTCGGCGACGAGCACAGGCAGTGATGCGTGCGGGCGAGCTCAAGGCGGTGCGTACCGTGCACGCAAGAGAAAAAGGAAAGGGGGAAGGATCAATGGCTCATTGCGGGTGCAGGGGAGCGAACGGCGAGCTCGGGGAGGCAGAGACGGCAAGAAAACGGCGATGGGGATCTTGGTGTCGGGAGGTTGAAGACGAGCTCAGTGAGGTCGTCCGGGGGTTTCAGGCGTCGCGCGGGTCGGTGAGAAGGTCGAGGAAGAAGTGGCGGGGCTTCTGGGCGCGTCGGCGGGGCATGGGGTGGCCGGTGGCCGCGGTAGAGCACGGCAGCGCCCTCTGGTGTGCTCGGGAAGAGAGGGGGAGGGAGCCAGAGGAGGGGAGGAGCTGCGGGTGTGAGAGAGAGGTCAGGGGGCGCGTGGCGTCGTCTGGAGCCGTCCAGGGTGTCGGCAGAAGCAGGAGGTGGCTCGGGCGCGTGGGCGTGCGCATCGAGCACGCGACTCTCGTCCTTCTGGCGAGAGGAGGGAGATGACTGGCATGGACCAGCTGGACTGGGCCATGCTGGGGCAGGCCAGGTGGGCGCCAGGTTAGTTTCCTTTCTCTCTCTCTTTTCTGTTTTATATTTATTCTGTTTTGTTTTGATTTAGTAAAATACTAAACCATTTTATAAAATCCTGGATATAATTAGGGGTGCCGTCTGAATTATTCCAGTGACCCATAACAACTTCCAACATTTTTGGAGCACCTAAAAAATATATATATATATAGCATTTAAATAGCTCCAATTCAAATATGTTTGAATTAATTCAAAGCCCAAATATGTCCTGCAAAAATGTAAACCATTTTTGGTAGATGCTTCCACCTCAATCCAGAAATGTTGAACATTTTTAGAGGGCATTTTGAGTTCAATGAAAAAGATTTTATTTTGACCCTAGTTGAATTCATTTGGTGCTAGGGTTTAAGCATCCCCATTTCAAGATTAATTGAAATTGAAAATGATGCATGGATGCAATGCCACTAATTACAAGAAGATTTCTATGGCTGTGACATCGGTGGTGTCCGGACACTCTATTTGGGGTCTAAAGAACGATTTGTACATCTCTTCGTGCATCATGCTGAGGAAATGTTGAATAGCTTGCGGTCCTTCCGGGTTGAATTCCCACATGCGGAGGGGCCGGCGTTTGCAAGGCTTGACTCGACGAACTAGCATAACTTGCATTACCATAACCATTCTGAAATCTCTCTCAAAGAGATCTCGGATACGGCTTTGCAGTATTGGCACGTCCATGGCTGGACCCCAGCTCAGCCCCCTGCTGATCCATGACATTAGTTGTGGTGGGGGGCCCGAGCGAAAGGTGGGGGCAGCTACCCACTTGGCACTTCGGGGAGCTGTGATGTAAAACCACTCCCATTGCCACAATCCGGACACCTCTGGGAAGGAACCCTCGCACCATGGAGCGTCAGCGGTTTTTCTTATTAAAGCTCCTACGCACGCTGTGTGCCACCCCTCGATCATCTTCGGCTTCACATCGAAGGTCTTGAGCCACAGGCCGAAGTGAGGGGTAATGCGGAGGAAGGCCTTGTATACGACAATAAATGACAAGATGTGAAGAAGGGAATCCGGGGCCAGATCGTGATAATCCAGCCCATAATAGAACATAAGACCCCTAACAAAGGGATCCAGAGCGAGGCCTAGTCCTCGGAGGAAGTGGGAGATGAACACGACGCTCTCGTTTGGGTTCAGGAGTAGGGACGACCTGCCCTCGGGCAGGCAGCCTATGCGAAATTTCGGCGGTCAGATATCTGGCCTCTCTCAACTTCTTGATGTCCTCCTCTGTGACGGAGGAAGGCATCCACCGACCTTGAAGGTTGGATCCGGACATAGTTGAAGGTCCGAAGCACCTGACCTGAGCTTTGGGTGTTAGAACTCGAGGCAGGGGAAGGATTCGATTGAGCACGGGGGGGGGGGGGGAGAAAAAGCCTTGTCCCCTTTATAAAGAGGGTGAATATCAAGCGTCCTCCTCGTGGCCGTTTGGGACTTGCCTAAGATCTAGGAGTCCTACCAACAGGCACGGTTGGGTTACCCACGTCTGTATTGATGAGAATACCGTGATAAGGGGGACACGATCTCTGCTTTGACAAGACGTGGCAAGAAAACCGCCTCGCGTTATGTGCGGAGCTGGTTGAGAAAAACGGTTTTAGTAAAGACCGGGCCCTGGCATGATTTCATGTTGTCAGAACGTGTCAGCAGATTAGATTTGTGGAAATATTATTCTCTCTACAGTGGTATGTGGAACTTATTTTGCAGGGCGGGACACTATCCTTGTATTCAAAACTCTTCCATCGTGTATGCGGAGGAGGAACCCGCCTTGCAATGCCGAACACAATATAGCGCGCCGGACTCATTGTCATTGAAGCCTGGTTCAGGCGCTACTGAGGGAGTCCTGGATTAGGGTGTCTCTGGACATCCGGACTATATCCTTTGGCCGGACTGTTGGACTATGAAGATACAAGATTGAAGACTTCGTCCAGTGTTCGGATGGGACTCTACATGGCGTGGAAGGCAAGCTAGGCAATACGGATATGTATATCTCCTCGTTTGTAACCGACCTTGTGTAACCCTAGCCCCCTCCGGTGTCTATATAAACTGGAGGATTTTAGTCCGTAGGACAACATACAATCATACCATAGGCTAGCTTGTAGGGTTTAGCCTCTTTGATCTCGTGGTAGATCAACTCTTGTACTACTCATATTATCAAGAACAATCAAGCAGGACATAGGGTATTACCTCCATCAGGAGGGCCCGAACCTGGGTAAACATCGTGTCCCCCGCCTCCTGTTTCCATCCGCCTTAGACGCACAGTTTGGGACCCCCTCCCGAGATCCGCCGGTTTTGACACCGACAAAAAGGATTGACATGAAAATCTCGATTATCATGAAGGATTAGTATTCACATAGAAATATGAGAACACCGCTTAGGAAAGGTATGGAATCCACATATGACTTCAAAGCAATTCGAATACCACAAACCAAAACAAAACAAAGGATTACCTTAGGAAATAAGCCAGAAACAAACATATGATAGACCCCATATCGTATCATGTGTCTGTTGGAAGGATATGCTACGTGATACTTGAATTCCCACTTTTAAACTCCTAAAACTTTCTGGTTATGCAATCAGGTGTTGGGCATACAGGGGAGGCAATATATCTCACCCCAACTAACAATCCCTACATCCAGCTGTATCCATCCTTCAACACATAACCAAGAAACCTTTGGAAATCATGTACCTCAACCTTCGAAAAGCATCTGTTATACGAGTTATGGCAATACTCCCGAACTCCCGCCCCAATACTGGGTGGTGTCGAGGTTATCTCACCAGCAACTGCATAAAAGAGATTTTCGATGTCGGCGAACTCAGGTATTCCAGAACTGCAATGATAAAATTGTGACGATAACACCTCGGAGCTCAACTCCCTGGGACACTGCCACAACCCCTAAATGTCAGGAGGCACCAGGAACAATGTTCTTGTCACAAGACTATCGAAAGGATTCCAAGATACCCGCGTGATCCTAAATTTTTTTTCGTGAAATTTGAGGAGAGGAGAGTCAAAACTTCTACGCCAGGAGGCCTCACCAGAGCGACAAAGGGACTGGGGAGTAAAAAGAATCCTACTCTCCGATATATATAATCCTAAGACTCAAAACATTTTGTTCTAGACTCAACAACGTCAGCGATTCGATCAAGTAGGGGGCTCCGTAGTCGGGGATGGCTCTGATTACCAACTTGTCACAACCACGATGCGGCTATATCTCCCACGTGTCTGGGCACGACTTAGAGGCATAGCCGCATGGTAGTTTAGTCGCAAGTGGGGTAATCTTCACACAATACCATGTACTGAATAAGAAAGGGAGAAATAGTTGGCTTACAATCGCCACTTCACACAAATAACAAGTTAAACATACATCATCTAGAATACAATCAAGGTCTGACTACGGAACCAAAATAAAAGAAGACAACCCCAAATGCTAGATCCCCGATAGTCCCAACTGGGCTCCACTACTGATCAATAGGAAATGGAACAAAACAATGATCAAGATCTTCATCGAGCTCGCACTTGAGCTGGGTTGCGTCACCTGCACTAGTATCATCGGCACCTGCAACGGTTTGGAAGTATCTGTGAGTCACGTGGACTCAGCAATCTCACACCCGTGAGATCAAGACTATTTAAGCTTATGGGTAGGATGGGGTAATGAGGTTGAGCTACAACAAGCACTAAGCAAATATGGTGGCTAGCATACGCAAATGAGAGTGAGAAGAGAAGCAAAGCAACGGTCCAGAAGCTAGAAGTGATCCTGAAAGCTACTTACGTTCAAGCATAACACAAGACTGTGTTCTCTTCCCGGACTCCGCGAAAAGGGACCATCATGGCTACACACGCGGTTGATTCATCTTAATTAAGTTAAGTGTCAAGTTATATACACCCGGATATTAACAAATTCCCATATGCCACATAACCGCGGGAACGACTTTCGAAAGTTTATACCTTGCAGGGGTGTTCCAACTTAGCCCATCACAAGCTCTCACAGTCAATGAAGGATATTCCTTCTCTCGGGAAGACCCGATCAGTCTTGGAACCCCGGTTACAAGACATTTCGACAATGGTAAAACAAGACCAGCAAAGCCGCCTGATGTGCCGATAATCCCGATGGGATCTGCACATATGTCGTTCTCAGGGCAACACCGGATGAGACATCCTACGAGTAAAACCAGCCCTCAAGTTTCCCCGAGGTGGCTCCTCAGTCTATTCAGTTCGGACCAACACTTAGAGAAGCACTGGCCCCGGGGGGGGGGGGGGTTAAATAAAAATGACCCTCATGTCGCGAAAACCCAAGGGAAGGTTATATGATGTTAGGAAAATGTAAAACAAAGGTTGGGCCTTGCTGGAGGAGTTTTATTCAAAGCAAACTGTCAAGGGGTTCCCATAACACCCAACCATGTAAGGAACGCAAAATCAAGGAACATAACACCTGTATGACGGAAACTAGGGCGGCAAGAGTGGAAACAAACACCAGGGAAAAGGCAGAGCCTTCCACCCTTTACCAAGTATATAGATGCATTAATTAAATAAGAGATATTGTGATATCCCAAAATAACCATGTTCCAACATGGAACAAACTTCAGCTTCACCTGCAACTAACAACGCTATAAGAGGGGTTGAGCAAAGCAGTAACTTAGCCAAACAACGGTTAGCTAGGAAAGGTTGGGTTAGAGGCTTGACATGGCGATATGGGAGGCATGATATAACAAGTGGTAGGTAGCGCGACATAGCGATAGAGCGAACAACTAGCAAGCAAACATAGAAGTGATTTCGAGGGTATGGTCTTCTTGCCTGAGATCCCGCAAGGAAAAAGAATGAGTCCATGAAGAAGACAAACAAACGTACTTGAACGGATCCTCACAACTCTGGAACGAAATCGAAGCTAACGAGACAAGCAACAAAGAAAGAAGCAAGCAACATAGTAAACAACCATCACATAAACATGGCATGATGCACAACCAAGTATGATGCATGTCCGGTTTAATGAGGCATGGCATGGCAAAGTGCACAAACAATACTACAAATTAAGTGGAGCTCAATATGCAACGAGTTGCATATTGACGAAACACCACATGACTTATTTAGTTCTCTCTCATTTAGGTACCCATCAATATTAAATGTTCTTAAACATGGCAAGGGGTGAAGCATGAGTAAAATACACAGTTAGGCATTTTAAATGAGGCCAGAAACATCAAATAACAATTTCGGTAAAACCTCATGTGCATTAGCAATTTAATTCAATAACAATTTTAAACATTATAAATGTTATTATCATGATGCAGATGACATGTGCAAGTTTTATGCAATTTTTGTTAAAAGTTGACATGAACATGATATGAAGCATTTGGTCGCCATGACGGAATGAAAGGGGTGCCATGGCGGCAATAACGAAAATGATGCCAAGGCAAAATTCCGGGTACCGGTAACTGGGAAAGAGAAAGTGTGCGGAGCGAGTCACGCCAGGATGGTGGGGTGATCCCGGATTCCGGGTGTCCCACGGGTTCGCGGCAAGGCTAACTGGGACGTGCATGAAACAAACGGGCACAGTGCAAACATGGGCATCTCATACAACACACATGCATTCGTCCATGGGTCATCGTCTCGGCGGTTATACCTTCCAAAGGTGCGTTTATGGAGCGATACGAGTTTGGTAAAGGAAGTAGGTGTTCTCGGGACGGTCATAGGAAGCAGTCATTCTCGCGACGGTAGTGGTACACGGTCGTCATGGAAGTAGTTGTACACATTGTCTTGTCGAATCCACGGCGACGGTAGTTGTTCACTCAATGGCCTTCGGCGACGGTCGTCATATAGAGTTCGTAGACGTTCGGGTCTTCCTTAGAGGTACTCGACGCATCCCGGATGAGTAATCATACATGCATGTAGATGAACTTGAAGGATTCCGTGAGTAGTCGTACTGCGCGAGCCCGTGTAGTTGTACATATCTTCATGTTGTAGTCGAACTTGATGAAAAACCCATGGCGATGGTAGACGTACACGACCGGCTTGATGGAACTTGGTGAAACCAAAACGTGGAAGCACAAGACGGCCTTGGCGGTCAACGACGGGAGGTGGGCGGCGAAGCAGTAGCAACGTGTGGGCACTGGCAGCGGAATCCGCGAGCAGAGGCACAACGTTGGTCGTGGGCACTGGCGGTGACCGGAAGCGGTGGAAGGAGGGCGAGGTGCTTGGGGGCATGGAGGCGGCGTGGCTTCGGTGGTTGAGGCCGAATGGAGGGAGAAGGCGCCAGACCACGCAGCGGTGGAACAGGAGGCCAGGGAGGCCCTAGGCGGTCGAGGTCGACGGCGGGCTGGATCGCCGGAGCGGTGTGGCGTGGTTCCTGTTCGTCTTGGTCGCTGGTCATCGGCGCGTGGAGTAGCAAGGGCGAGGCTGTCGGGGACGGGGCAAGGGCGCGAGGAAGAGGATCCTGGTGCGGCTCGCGCTAGAGGTGGCCTTCCTATAGGAGCTCGGCGACGGCGGTCGCAGGCCGGCACGGCGGAGGCATGGGAGGTGAGGAGGTGGTGTAGCAGGCTCGCGGCGAGGAAGGAGGCACAGGCATGCAGACATGAGCTCGGGGCAGTGGCGCCATGGCAGGGCCCGAGGTCGCGACGAACGCGGGGACGCGGGGACGCGGGGAGGAGGCGAGATGGCGCAGCGGAGGCCTAGTTTTGCGGTGGCTAGCGGGGGCTTGCGAGACAGCGATGAGGATCGAGAAGGGAGGTTGGGGAGATGGCCGCGCCCGCGTGCATGTGTCTCTGGCGGCATAGGAGGAGAACAAAGGGAGAGACGGGGATCGGGCAAAGGGTGCGGGCTAGGGTTGTAGGAGGGTTAGGAGGGAGTGGGCCTTGGCTATAGATGGCCTAGGTGGGCCGGTGTGGGAGGTTGCGGTAGTTGGGAGGCCTAGCTGGCTCATGGGCTTCCTTTCTCTCTCTCTTACTATTTTTCAAAACAGAAAATAAAGGGAAAGAAAAGGGAAGAAAAGAAAAGGTTAGAGAAAGAGTCTGGACATGGGTATAATTTTCCCGGACTCACGAAAATGTGCTCGGCCCAAGAAAATTGGGGTGGTCGATATTGCAAGGTTTCAATTCAAAAGCATTTGAATTTAATTCAAATGGTTTGAACAAGGGGTAGGATTTTAAAGTGCCCAAAAATGTTCGGGTTTTTGGAGGAACCTCGGTAAATGGGAAGAGAATTTTGGGCAAGGTTTTGAAGTCAAGCTTGAACTAGAAAAGACATGGGGAATATTTGCAAGTGTGTTTATGGGTGATTCCGAAAAATGGAATATTTTATAATAGCTCCATAAATATCGGGAGGGTATGTTTTAAATAGAAACCACCATGTGAGTTCCCTCAATTTAAATGGATCAGAAATCCATGCAATTTATTTAAGTGAGTTTTAGTTAGCATTCAGAAAATGATGGCATGATGACATGATGCAAAGATGAATGCAACGAACCAAACAAATCACACGACGAATCTCGGAAAACAAGGAAGGCATCTGGAGCAACGGTCTTGGGGCGTCACAACACTCCACCACTACGAGAGGATCTCGTGCCGAGATCTAGGATCGCACCGGAGAGAAACGGAAGAGGAAGAGAAGAGGTAAAACTAAGTTTCTTCTTTGACAAACCAGCGATACCAAAGAACCTTAAGAGGTTAAAACATTTTGAGAAAAGAATACAGCGGAAATGATCGAAGTTGAAAACTCTTCGTTAGGAAAAAAAAGGAACAAGGAAGAACAAATTCGGATAGCACTCTGGTTAAATGAACAAGCACAAAAAGAACACGATCCTCACCATTCGAGATGACGAGAGAAAAGATCAACATGACAATGCCTCCAGAAGAAAGAATAGAAGGTCGATTGTCGGAACAATAGAACCGAGAAGAAAATGACAACTTCTGCCACAACTGAGCTTGGAAGGCACCTTCCAATAAGGTTATAACGGAGTTGTTGGAGAACCAACAACGAACGAATAAGCTTGTAGTGGGCTTATGGAAAAAACTTTCTCAAAATTGAGGTGAAATTCTACCACTACGGAAACAATGGATTGGATTGATATCAACCAGGAGGCGAGAAACTTATTTCACCGAGAGGATAAATGAAGAACTTGGTTCATGTATAAGCACCATCAATAGCAACAATCCTTAGGGAAAGCTTTATGTGAAATATAACCGAAGATAAATCCAATGAAGAGATTGATGGGTTGCAAAGGATCTCATGAACGAATTGAAAATGATGGGTTTTAAAACATGTTATTCCGACAACTTGTGAATCATGAAACACGAAGGGAAATTGTCATGAGTGACGTAATACGACCTCAAAAGATAAGACAGAAAGAATTGCACTCCGGAATGCAAGATGAAGAATGCTTGAACTCCTCAGATAAAAACATGTGTTGAGCACCATGTTTAATTTTGAGTAAAGCTTGGCGGATCATAACTTCGAGAGAACTCTTGAAGAGCAATTGAAGAAAGAACGAAATCCTTGACGAACCACCCTGTTGAGCCTCCGTGAGAACTCCGGTAATAAAAGAATGATAAAACAAAAGGAAAGTTGAAAAGAACTCCGGTAGAAGCCTTCCAATGATTAGAGGAAGTTTTGAAATGATATAACCGAGAAAACTTGAAACTCAGGAAAGAAAGAAGAACAACTAAAATCAAGAATTTTGATGATCCTCCAGAATAAGGAATTAATCACTTGGATGAAAGAAGAATAAGAATTACATTATTTTTACCCTTCATCAATTAAATTGATGACAAGCAACATATTTGGCATACTACTCATTCTCATTGGAAATGATAAAGGAGATATACAATGTAATACTTGAGAAGGTCTTGATGCATCCACCGGTAGGGTTTGGAAAAATACGAATGCGTTGATATGAAAACCAAGGACGAGAACTCTTGAACGAACCACCGTAAGAATTGAAAATGAACGAAGAAAAGAGAACGAGTCACCGGGAGGAATGAGAGAACGAATGGTGATGCTTGAGGGAATTTAGATACATGAGAACGAAGAGATCACGAGCTGATTAGAGAATACTTGAACGATGCACCAGTAAGATTGGGGAAAAAGAGATGAATGCTGAGAATGAATAATTCTGAGATGAAGGGCTTCGGAGAATCAAGCTGAAAAGACTCCTGAATTGCTCCGGATGGGTGAAAAGAATTCTCACAATCGAAAACAATTATGAGAGGATGGCATAACGCTAGAGCCATGAATCTTCGAGAGAACAGACCAAGATTTAGAGGAAACACTTCTTTGGTCTTCAAAATCTAAGAATGACGACAAGATACGGCACCATAATTATTAGGCACTCCGGAATGAAGAATAGAAAGGTTAAGCCAACGATGAAAAGAATTTGAAAGATCTTGAAGAAAGATATATGACTGATGACAATCCATTCTTATGTCAAACTTGGAAAAGAATTTAAAACTAACTCCGGAAAAATTAGAAGAGTCAGGTAAGATCCTGGGAAAAGACCTGTGGGTTAAAGCCCACTCAAAAGATACACCGTTCAACGATTTAAAAGAGCGATTGCGCCGGTTGACTTAAATGACTTGAATGAGATAACAATCTCGAGATAGGTTTGAACAGATCTTGAATGAAAAGACGAGCCTTCTGACATATCTTCAGCACTCCAGAACAAATGAATAGCGAGGAGGTGGATAGTTGAGAGGTGCACCGGCATGAGAAAGCATTGGGCAAATGAAAGGACTATGATCAACACCAAAGCTTGAATTGAATCAACCGGATAAGAAAGAGAATGAATAATGATGAACTTGAGGCTCCGTTAGTATCTTCCTGAGAATCACCGGATAAGAACATTGACGGAAAAGAATGGAGAGACTTCCCATCAATAAAAAGGATACTTGATTAAGAAGTCTAGGTCCTTGAAAAAAAGGGTGGGTGGGTGGGAAAACAAAGGCAACTTGGGGACAGATGAAACGAACAACATTGGGAAAACCGAGAGGAGATCTTGCGGATGTTGAAATGATCGGATCCACATGAAGAGAAACACGCCGGTTTAAAAGGATTGACATGACAATCTCGATTATCATGAAGGATTAGTATTCACATAGAAATATGAGAACATTGCTTAGGAAAGGTATGGAATCCACATTTGACATCAAAGCAACTGGAATACCACAAACCAAAACAAAACAAAGGATTGGCTTGGGAAATAAGCCGGAAACAAACATATGATAGACCCCATATCATATCATCTGTGTGTTGGAAGGATATCCTATGTGATACTTGAATTCCCATTTATAAACTCCTGAAACCTTCTGGTTATGCAATCAGGTGTTGGGGATGCAGGGGAAGCAATATATCTCACCCAAACTAACAATCCCTACATCCAGCTGTATCTATCCTTCAACACATAACCAAGAAACCTTCGGAAATCATGTACCTCAACCTTCGAAAAGCATCCGTTATAAGAGTTACAGCAATACTCCTGAACTCCCGCCCCAGTACTGGGTGGCGTCGAGGTTATCTCACCAACTCCCGCCCTAGAACTGCAACGATAAAATTGTGACGACAACACCTCAGAGCTCAACTCCTCGGGACACTGCCACTAAACCTAAATGTTAGGAGGCACCAAGAACAATGTTCTCATCACAAGACTATTGGAACGATTCCAAGATACCTGCGTGATCCTAATTTTTTTTCATGAAATTTGAGGAGAGAAGAGTCAAACCTTCAACGTCAGGAGGCCTCACTAGAGCGATGAAGGGACTGAGGAGTAAAAAGAATCCTACTCTCCGATATATATAATCCTAAGACTCAAAACATTTTGTTCTAGACTCAACAACATCAGCGATTCGATCAAGCAGGGGGCTCCTAAGTCGGGGATGGCTCTGATTACCAACTTGTCACATCCACGATGCGTCTATATCTCCCACGTGTCGGGGCACGACTTCGAGGCATTGCCGCATGGTAGTTTAGTCGCAAGTGGGGTAATCTTCACACCATCCCATGTACTAAATAAGAAAGGGATAAAGAGTTGGCTTACAATTGGCACTTCACACAAATAGCAAGTTAAACATACATCATCCAGAATACAATCGAGGTCCGACTACGGAACCAAAATAAAAGAAGACAACACCAAATGCTAGATCCCCGATCGTCCCAACTGGGTTCCACTACTAATCAACAGGAAATGAAACAAAACAACGATCAAGATCTTCATCGAGCTCCCACTTGAGCTGGGTTGCGTCACCTGCACTGGTATCATCGGCACCTACAATTGTTTGGAAGTATCTGTGAGTCACGATGACTCAGCAATCTCACACCCGAGAGATCAAGACTATTTAAGCATATGGGTAGGAAGGGGTAATGAACTGGAGCTATAGCAAGCACTAATCAAATATGGTGGCTAACATACGCAAATGAGAGCGAGATGAGAAGCAACGCAACAGTCGAGAAGCTAGAAATGATCATGAAGTGATCCTGAAAGCTACTTATGTTCAAGCATAACACAAGACCGTGCCTTCCTGGACTCCACCGAAAAGAGACCATCACGGCTACACACGTGGTTGATTCATTTTAATTAAGTTAAGTGTCAAGTTCTCTACAACCGGATATTAACAAATTCCCATCTGCCACATAACCACAGGCACGACTTTCGAAAGTTTATACCCTGCAGGGTGTTCCAACTTAGCCCATCACAAGCTCACACAGTCAACGAAGGATATTCCTTCTCCCGGGAAGACCCGATCAGTCTTGGAATCCCGGTTACAAGACACTTCGACAATGGTAAAACAAGACCAACAAAGCCGCCTGATGTGCCAATAATCCCGATAGGAGCTGCACATATCTCGTTCTCAGGGCAACACCGTATGAGACATCCTACGAGTAAAATCAGCCCTCAAGTATCCCCGAGGTGGCCCCGCAGTCTACTCAGTTCGGACCAACACTTAGAGAAGCACTGGCCCGGGGGGTTAAATAAAGATGACCCTCGGGCTCGCAAAACCCAAGGGAAGGTTATAGGATGTTAGGGAAATGTAAAACCAAGGTTGGGCCTTGCTGGAGGAGTTTTATTCAAAGCGAACTGTCAAGGGGTTCCCATAACACCCAACCGCATAAGGAACACAAAATCAAGGAACATATACCGGTATGACGGAAACTAGGGCGGCAAGAGTGGAACAAAACACCAAGCAAAAGGCCAAGCCTTCCACCCTTTACCAAGTATATAGATGCATTAATTAAATAAGAGATATTGTGATATCCCAAAATAACCATGTTTCAACATGGAACAAACTGCAGCGTCACCTGCAACCAACAACACTATAAGAGGGGCTGAGCAAAGCGGTAACCTAGCCAAACAACGGTTTGCTAGGAAAGGTTGGGTTAGAGGCTTGACATGGCAATATGGGAGGCATGATATAACAAGTGGTAGGTAGCGCGACATAGCGATAGAGCGAACAACTAGAAAGCAAAGATAGAAGTGATTTCGAGGGTATGGTCATCTTGCCTGAGATCCCGTAAGGAAGAAGAAGAAGTCCATGAAGAAGACAAACGGATGTAGTCGAACGGATCCTCACAACTCCAGAACCAAACCGAAGCTAACGAGAGAAGCTACCCGGAAAGAAGCAAGCAACATAGTAAACAACCATCACATTAACATGGCATGATGCACAACCAAGTATGATGCATGTCCGGTTTAATGAGGCATGGCATGGCAAAGTGCACAAACAATACTACAAATTAAGTGGTGCTCAATATGCAATGAGTTGCATATTGACGAAACACCACATGACTTATTTAGTTCTCTCTCGTTTAGTCACCCATCAATATTAAATGTTCTTAAACATGGCAAGGGGTGAAGCATGAGTAAAATACACATTTAGGCATTTTAAATGAGGCCGGAAACATCAAACAACAATTCTGGTAAAACCTCATGTGCATTAGCAATTTAATGCAACAACAACTTTAAACATTATAAATTTTATTATCATGATGCGGATGACATGTGCATATTTTATGCAATTTTTTTAAAAGTTGACATGAACATGATATGAAGCATATGGTCGCCATGACGGAATCAAAGGGGTGCCATGGCGGCGATAACGAAAATGATGCCAAGGCAACATTCCGGGTCCCGGTAACTTGTTGGAGTATAGGTGCAAAGAGCAAGTATGTGGAGCGAGTCACTCAAGGATGGTGGGGTGATCCCAGATTCCGGGTGTCCCACGGGTTCGCGGCAAGGATAACGGGGACGTGCATGAAACAAACGGGCTCGGTGCAAACACGGGCATCTCATACAACACACATGCATTCGTCCACGGGTCATCATCTTGGCGGTTATACCTTCCAAAGGTGCGTTTATGGAGCGGTTCGAGTTCGGTAAAGGAAGTAGGTGTTCTCGGGACGGTCGTAGGAAGTAGTCGTTCTCACGACGGTAGTGGTACACGGTCGTCATGGAAGTAATTGTACACATTGTCTTGTCGAATCCACGGCGATGGTAGTTGTTCACTCCATGGCCTTCGGTGACGGTCATCGTACATGGTTCTTATACATTCGAGTCTTCCGTAGAGGTACTCTACACATCCCGGATGAGTACTCGTACACGCACGTAGATGAAATTGATGGATTCTATGAGTAGGCATACTCGGCGAACCCGCATAGTTGTACATATCTTCATGCTGTAGTCAAACTTGATGAAAAACCCACAGCGATAGTAGACGTACACGGCCGGATTTATGGAACTTGGTGAAACCAAAACATGGCAGCACAAGACGGTCTTGGCGGTCAACGACGGGAGGTGGGCGGCGAAGCAGCAGCAACGTGCGGCCACTGGCAGCGGCATCCGCGAGTAGAGGCACAGCGCTGGTCGTGGGCACCGGCGGTGACCGGATGCGGTGGAAGGAGGGCAAGGTGCTTGGGGGCACGGAGGTGGCGACTGAACAGAGGGAGAAGGCGCCGGACCACACAGCGGTGGAACGGGAGGCCTGGGAGGCCCTAGGTGGTCTAGGTCGCCGGCGGGCTGAATCGCCAGAGCGGCGTGGCGTGGTTCCTGTTTGTCTTGGTCGCTGCTTGTCGGCGCGTGGAGGAGCAAGGGCGAGGCAGTCGGGGGCGGGGCAAGGGCGTGAGGAAGAGGGGCCTAGCGCGGCTTGTGCTAGAGGTGGCCTTCCTGGAGGAGCTCGGCGGCAGCGGTCGCAGGCCGGCGCGGCAGAGGCATGGGAGGTGAGGAGGTGGCGTAGCAGCCTCACGGCGAGGAAGGAGGCACAGGCGTGCGGGCATGAGATCGGGGCAGTGGCACCATGGCAGGGCCCGAGGTCGCGACGAACGCAGGGACGCGGGGAGGAGGCGAGATGGCGCGACTGTGGCCTGGTTCTGCGGTGGCTAGCGGCGGCTTGCGAGAGAGCGATGAGGATCGGGTAGGGGGTCGGGGAGATGGCCGTGCCTGCTTGCATGTGTCTCTGGCGGCGTAGGAGGAGAACGAAGGGAGACACGGGGATCGGGCAAAGGGTGCGGGCTAGGGTTGTAGGAGAGTTAGGAGGGAGTGGGCCTTGGCTGCAGATGGCCTAGTTGGGCCGGTGTGGGAGGTTGCAGTAGTTGGGAGGCCCAATTGGCTCCTGGGCTTCCTTCTCTCTGTCTTACTATTTTTCAAAACATAAAATAAAGAGAAAGAAAAGGGAAGAAAAGAAAAGGTTAGAGAAAGACTTTGGGCACGGGGATAATTTTCCCGGACTCTCGAAAATGTGCACGGCCCAAGAAAATTGGAGTGGGAAAGATTGCAAGGTTTCAATTCAAAAGCATTTGAATTTAATTCAAATGGTTTGAACAAGGGCTAGGATTTTGAAGTGCCCAAAAATGTTCGGATTTTTGGAGGAACCTCGGTAAATGGGAAGAGAATTTTGGGCAAGGTTTTGAAGTCAAGCTTCAACTAGAAAAGACATGGGGAATATTTGCAAGTGTGTTTATGGGTTATTCCGAAAAATGGAATATTATATAATAGCCCCCTAAATATCAGGAGGGTATGTTTTAAAGAGAAACCACCATGTGAGTTCCCTCAATTTAAATGGATCAGAAATCCATGCAATTTATTTAAGTGAGTTTTAGTTAGATTTCAGAAAATGGTGGCATGATGACATGATGCAATGCACATGATGCAAAGATGAATGCAACAAACCAAACAAATCACACGATGAATTTCGGAAAACAAGGAAGGCATCTGGAGCACCGGTCTTGGGGCATCACAGCTCGCATGGCAGGTTCGTTCAAGAACATTCTCAACTCAACTAATAACATCATTACAAGGAACCCAAGGGTCCAGGAGCGGTTTGATCTCCCTTATCTTCTTTGCTATAAGCCTGTTTGCATGGGCTCGGACGACGGAGGCCTCGCCTTGTGCAAGTTGATGCCGCTTGATAATGATACGTGTGATGTCAAGATGCCATCGCTTAAGGGTAAGGCCTGGGTTGGCACAAATGGAGATTGGGTTGTTTATATTGGGTACAATTGCGAGTGGGAACTTGTGAATGTGTACACTCGTCAGCGGATTCCACTTCCAAAAATATCAGAGTGCCCTGAGGTTGAGCACACAGATGATCTACATACATTCAAATATGATCATGGTGGCTATCGTCTACGGAACATAGCAATTTGTCGAGTTCCCAACTGCTCTTGGAATTACAAGAACTATGAAGTTGCTGCTATATTTGACAAGCTTGTTGCCATCGTTACTGATTCCACGATCCGTCCATGGATATTTCTCAAAAATCAGTTTCTGTACACGGATGATAAGTACTATGATGCAATTAAATACGAGGATCTTGTGTTTGCTTCCACCACTCGTTGCATTGTTTTTGCATGGGATCCTCATTGTTTCGGTACGTTTGTCTTCGATCGTAATTATAATTGTTTCATCCACATGCATGCGGGTTAGCAAGTTTCTCTTTACTAATTAACCTAATTCTTGTGTTTCCAAGGTCCTGCGAACATTCCACCACCTATACTTGAAAAATTTTATAACCAAGGGGGAGATGACGATGGTGATGATCACGATCATGAGGACGACCAGGACTTATATAATTAGTGGTGGCTGGCAACTAATTCCGATGGATCACCTCTTCTTGTCTGTATACAGTGCACTGAGATTGTTACTACTGAGGGAGCACGTGTTGTCTCCCATGGTCGGCCTCTCCGGACCTATTCCAACACCCGTTGCAGGGTATTCGGGATGGATACTGGTGTGCTAGCGCTAACACCTTCTCCCTGGTACAGTATTGATAGTCTTGGAGCAAACTCGCTCTTCGTTGGACCACACTATACAATGATGGTTAAAGGTGATCCAGCTGCTGTTGACACAACGTTACTACCATTTATGAGAAGCAATTGTATCTATACCTCGGACATTGCGGTGGTTCCCTACCCTGCTCCTGATATATGCCGCTTCAACCTGGATGATCAGTCCTACGTTGCTCTCGATATTGACAATAGCTGGCCCTTCCCAGAGCACCTATGGTTCAAAGCAAGCGTTTCCAACGCCAAGGATTGGTTGAGTTGAAGTTCATTTCATTGCTTATTATTTGTTGTGTGATGAAATCTTCAATATTTACTAGAATGTTTTGTTGGAAATAATCTATAATCCAACATGTATCATCGTTGTCGTTGTGTGTTGATGACTTGTTGTATGTAATGAATGGTACATTTGCAAATGCGTGTCATAGACTCAATTTATGAATAGTTTTCGAGTCACTTCCTGGATTGTGAGTACCGTAGTAGTATAGCCTGCATCCGGTTAGTATATGAAGTTGCCACATCACATAGAGTCAACCTAATATTGGAGTACCAGATCTGAGATGCCACGTGTACCAGATGAATGACTCCAAGTTCGACCACCGTGAAGCTTGGTGCGAGCCGGGGAACACTGTTGGAGAGACCCCCCACATAATTTTCCTACATTGGTCGTTTGATTCATAGGATAGAATTCTATATGATTTTTTTCCTATGTAATCATGTTTTAATTGGCAATCTAGCATCCACTCCAACTTTTGTTTCACTTCCTTTGATCCTACGAAGAGAGTACTTGCTCTAAATGATGTGCCGTTGAAAGAGCTGCCTATATTAATTAACCATGCTCTAAAAAGGTGGACCAGCTTTCGCTATAGTAGTACAGTACTAGGTTAGTAGGTGACCTTGCGATTGGCTCTTCTCCTCTTTCGACAATAATGATGGTACTACTTCTGGCAATTTGACACCAAATGAATTTCTGCACGTCCACCGCTTGTAAGCAAAAGTTTCTCCTCGTGCTGCGAGCCACCGCGCACGCGTTGGTGAGGGAGAAGGCGTAGTAAGCAAGCTTCTCGTCATTCTGTGAGTTGACAGGATACATCAAAGTTACGTATTTATTAGTACTCTCTTCAAAAAGGGCCGACCATATCCATGGCTACCATCCCGTGCTCTGTCATTGAGTACGTGCACTATTCACATGCCATCGAGGACAAAAAATATTGTGTAGTACTAGGTGCCATCGAAGTGCACGACTCACTTACGCACTTCATATCTCCATTTTCTTGCATGACACGCCACCTTGATGCTAGATGTCCCGCTTGTCATGAAGGCATATAGTATGATTTTGTAAAATGGAGGCATATAGATGTCCCGTGTGATGGCAACAGGATGAACGAAGCTCTTGTCTTAAATGAAAAAGTGGAAGAACATAGATTCCCGATGACCATAGTGTGAGGTGGGCCATATGTTAATGTGTTTGATGTACGTAACCATCACCTCGAATCCTCGATACTACCACTATAAGTAGTAGGAGTAGTAGGGTGGCATGGGCCAGAACAAGCATTCACATCCAGGAGTACGGCACACGCCACCAGCACGACTTCCATCTGGCATCATATTTGTTGGAGTCCGTGCTACAACAATCTCTTCAACCTAGTCATTTCTCTAACTCAGCCATCGCGCGGCAGTCGAGGTGGGGGTTTACCGATAGTCAGCTTCCTCAACTGTGGTCCCACTTGTAAGGCCAACTCCAATGCACGACCCCAAACGAACCTCCATTGTTCCCGGATTCTGTCCGTTTTGGTATGGCAATGGGGTTGTGTCCGGGCCATTTCTCGGATGCGGTGGCCGTGCGCCAAACGCGCAGACGCATCCCGACCGCGTACATTTTTCTTTGCAAACACATATCTTTTTTTCATCATTGATTTTTTGGTACATGGAAATACATCACCAAAAATTTTACTAGAAAAACAAGAACCACAAGAATACATTTTAGAAGATATCCAACTTCCATAACTGCTCCTGTAGGTTGGATTAGTGCCTTCTCGATGCATTCATTGTTGATCTGCGGAGGCTCGATCCTGCGTGCTTCTTTATTCTTCGAGTGTGAAGAAGTAGACGTGTCTAGCCTCTATTCTATCAACAAGTGCACTAGTCTCGTCTCTAGCCTCTATGCTAGCTAAAAGTGCTAGAACGTCTACTAAATTGCGCTGTATCGATATATCATTGTACTCTTCTTCCCAGTACCAGAACTTGCATCCATTCTACACAATAAAATTTTAAGTTAGCACAACTAGTCTAATCCGAGGGCACAACCAAAGATTAGGTCAAGTTCTTCCTCCTTTTGCCGACACATGGGACATCCAGCATCCAAGACGTGTCATGCAAGAAAATAGAGTGGTAGTTGAAGCCACGTGATGTGCATCTTGGGTTCAACTGTAAATAGAATCTTACTACTCTTGAGTAACTCCAAAAGCAGCCACCGAAGATCTTTATTGTATTTGTTTTTCATCATCAGTACGTCGAGGTGAAAGATGTGCAGGTTTAGTGGGTCCTCTTGCGTTTTCACTGACATGTGGGGTCGCATATGAGCAAACAGACGATGGGCTCCGCGCGTCTGCTACCTGGCTGAGAAGAGAGATAGAGGAGGGCTGAGCACAGACATCAGGAAATTTGTTCTACGTAACCTGCACCTCGATATAGTGGGGTGGCATGGGCCATAACTAGCATTCATGTCTAGTAGTACGGCACACGCCACCCACACGAGTACCATCCGACACCAATTTTCTTGGAGTCCGTGCTACAGCCATCTCTTCTCCCTCCTGTTTTCTCAGCCATCGCGCGGTGGGCGGGGTGGGGGTTTGCCGATAGTCAGTTTGCTCAACTGTGGTCCCACTTGTAAGTGAAAATGCAACACAGCATGCATTCCCCCTTGAGTGGCGTGCCGGACCAACCGTGTGGGGGTGCGACACGAACACGGCAAGCTTTTCCTTTTAAACTTGTAACTTGTAAAATTTGGTTCTGCTCCATGGCATGACTGATAGATAGAAATAACGATTTTCCCTAGAGTAATGAAAAGTTTGGTTCTAGCGTGGTTCATGCATGGAGTACGTAGGAAAATTATGAAGTTGACATGAAAGGTAAGATAATTACTATTAGTACCATATACTACTACACGGATTTGACGGAAATATAAAGATACATATGGATCCATCAATGACATCATCACACCCTAGTGCACCGGGTCACCAACCGATGTGTGAGGAGTAGTGGCGTTGGCGGCAAGCTCAACGTGCTTCTGAACAATGCCGTCCAAGGATGCCCTGTGGTCCAAGAAGGCCAGCATCCTATCGTCCTCCTATTGCATGTAGTAGTCCTTGTGGACTATTTGCGCCTAGACGTGGGTGATTATGTCAATGGTGTCTTGCTGCGCCAGGCGCTACGTGGTGAGTGCGACCTCGAGGTGGACATTCTTCGGCGCAACGGCGGGCAGTCACAGGGCCACTAGGGCATCGAAGAGGCTGTCACCTTGGAGGCCGTTGAGGGTGGCAGGCATCGCAGAGCCTGGGCGCGTGGGCTGGAGGCTTACGTCAAGGTCGTCCGCGAGCTTCTTGACGACGGTGAACTTATCGAGGAAGCCAACGAGGACCTCGTCGAACAAGGACACGAAGCTGTCGTCCAAGCGGCCCCTCGCCCTGGCAGCCTCAAGCACTACTTGGGGACGTTCCTCGGTGCCCGGCCGCAGGCCAGCGTCGTGGACCATCCGGCACAGCCAGCTGGTGCTCGCGCTCATCGCCTCCATGGGTCTAGCTTCTAGTCAACTGATCTTGCGATTGGAGTGATCACTCTTGCCCTTGGGTGCGTAGGTGCGCAGGATTTCATAGATTGGACTGGCGGGAGCCTTTATATGAGAACTGCAGACTATGTTGAATTCACGTGTGTGTTGGCCATCTACTCCTCGCCCCTCTACTACACCTGCCTTTGGCTGTATGATAGGTTGGCCAGCCACCCATTGGGCCCACGTGTCATACACCCAAAGGCAGGTGCAGTAAGTCAATGAAGCTGCGTCCCCCTTCGTGCCCGTGCATGCTTTCAATGACTTAAGACTACCAAACATCACACGCAGTTGTTAGTTCATTGCATGTAATCCTATTAAGTAGCAAAAAGACATTAAGTTATCTCGCCGATAGGAATAAAACAATACACCATGTATTTATTTACAGAGGGAGTAGTACATTTTTTGTGACATGCATTACTAGATATTGCTAGTCAAATACTAAATCCAGATGGACGTGGTAGTACTACTAAGTCCAGACGGTGGTGCTAGTACTAGTAGTAGTACTACCAATGTAGTAGCACTGTACTACCCGTTGGTCAAATTATTACGTGTTGCTCCTCACAATGAAGTGACAAGACCCTTCGCCGGAGATGACACCTGATTATAGGCGCCATGTTCGACATAGCATAATCAGCCTCACCATCTGCAATCACTATCATCATGGCAGTAGACCTAGCCTGCATACAACTAGCCGTGTTCGACATAATTTCCCATGCGTAGGTGCCCGTGCATTCCACGGAACACCAAAATTTGGGGCTGGACGGCGCCGGCAGTGGCCATCGCGCCAGATTTTTCCATGGCCTTCTAGATGTGGTGGGGAGGAGATAAGGCTGATTGTGAGAGACAAGGAGTCTTTTGTAAATAGGGAACACGTGCGGGTATCTTTTTGCAAAACTGGAGAAGTTTGGTTTGTATGCGTAAGATCTAGATCCGACGGCTATTGGTGAAAGATAGCAGGCACACCATCATCACTAACTCAGGACCTGTTTGATTAACAGGATTTTGAAAACGCGGGAATAGGACACGACAATATTACAAGTTGCAAACTGATATTACAAATGTTAGGAGTAATGTTGCACCTACGAAGAGGGAATTACTAGGAAGTTTACATAAGAACTTTCGTTACTTTAGGTGGATGCAGCATTATCGTACAAACTAAAATCCACCGCCCTGACAAGTCACTAATGGGCAAATAAGTTTTCAAGTCTCTGGCCACTTGATGTTTCAAAAACAAATTCAGCTTCTGTGGAGACTTTGTTATTTAGGCTTAGACGCTTGCGGTGATCAACATGCCATTCATTGTTGCGCCTGAGAACGCCAAACCTCATTACCTTGAGCACACTTGCCTCTAGAACAAAGAACCTGGCCAATTTAATCTCAGATGTGCTGCCTCGGTAGTCGATCAAATCAATTTTTGTAAGATTGAGATCAAGGCATTCGATGAGATTGTTATAGTGCAGCACATTTTTCACTTTCGAGTCTTTTTCTATCTGCAAGAGAAGAGAACATATTAGAGCAGCTGGCTGTATAAGGTTGTCGTGTCATCAAGAGGTACCAATATCATTCGCTCATACGATAGGTTTGGCTAGCTAGTAATATTTTTTTTCTCTCTCTCTCTCTCTGTTTCTCTTTCCTCTCATTTACCAAGGAGTACGCGAAGAGCTTGGGCATTTGTTGCCTTCCACTATGTGGCCAATGCCATATTTCACATAAGTATGCCACATAATACGCATCAATGTCAAATCAAAAGATTTTGGCACCGCTCTCGCGATGTGAGAGAGTTGGCACCGCTGTGCACACAGACCCACATGTATAAACAAATCAATCAAACCAACTACACCAGCCTCTCACTCTCCTAAACAAGTGTTTTTTTATTGCCTCAGTCCTCTCTCTCTCCCACGCAAGTGTTTTTTCATTGCGTGAGTTTATTTGGCACCGGAGCGAAGTAGGTGATCCAGATTGGGGCACCAGGTGAGCAATGGAGGGGCATCGATGCCAAATGCATCACAAGTGAATTTGGCACGTGTTTTGGCCTACATAGTGGAGGGCCGTTATAGCCCACTTTTGTACTACCTCTTATTTAGTATAAAATTTTGACCATAGATTTACGTAAGAAAATGCCAATGC
This sequence comes from Triticum urartu, assembly GCF_056163025.1. NCBI lineage: Eukaryota > Viridiplantae > Streptophyta > Magnoliopsida > Poales > Poaceae > Triticum > Triticum urartu. The sequence continues at coordinate 360,864,725 of NC_141874.1, read as the reverse complement.
ATGTCACTAAAAATTACACCATTTGAAATTATGTTCAAATACGAATCCAACGATATAGTTCTTAGTGACATGCATTAAAATTTTGTCGGTTAAATCTATGGTCAAATTTTGATACTACAAAATAGGAAGAGTGAACCAGGACGGAGGTAGAACTTGCTCTTAGGGTAACCATAGAGTTACTGGAGTAGTCTAAGTTACTTTCCACTATGACTAACCTAGGCTACTATAGTAGTACAACAAAAAAATGATGCAGGTGATCACGTGATAAAAAATACAAAAAACATTTCTTTCGGTGCAGTGCGTAGATGCATTTTTGAACACTACACTTGTCATCATAATTTGGGAAAATTACAAAAAAATTGTGTTATGTTGTGATTACCATTTACTAATAGGAAAGAAGTTTCACCTTGATGAGTAGCTTCTCCGTGCATGGAAAGCATGTAAGGAATCCAACAACTTGATCCAGATTGGGGCCGATAGATTTTATTGCCAAGATCTTCACTATGCGCATAGACTGGGTCAAGCTTGTGGGAATCATTTTCTAGAAGATGGTCATAAATACATCAAGAAGAAATTTAAAAATGTGAATTTCAAGAAGACGGAGAAGAAGATGAGTGTTGTACCTGAACGATTACAAATCCAATAAAGAGTTCGGAGAATTTGGCAGACGAGTGCACCAAGGCTGTCAATTTCGGCGCGTCAATGACCATGATTTTTGCTAGACCTTCTAGATCCGGTACAAGCAATCTCTCAACGAAAGGCGCATTCTCAATGACCATAACGTGGAACAGCTGGAGTGATCTCTTCCCAATTGATGTCTTGTTGCGGGGCCAGCAAGACACATAAATCCATCGGAGATTCGTCGAGGCGATGTGGAGGCTAATGAACCCGTGGATCTGCTCAAGACGAAGGTACTCGAGCGCAGTATAGCTGCGGCACAGGTGATCCATAGCCTTCTTCGAGAAGACAACGTCGAAGAGGTCGAGCTGGTTGAGTTGAGGGAGAAGAAGGGAGGGCGCGGAATTAATCTGGGGAAGATAGCAAGAGCTGAAGCTGGCGCGGCGCAGCGTTGGCGTGAGGCAGAGCGCGGACGGCGGCAGAGAGCGACATCGTCTAGCTTGACAGCTGAGCTCCTCGAGCTGATCTAGGGTGGGGGATAAGAACCACTCGTCAAACTTAGATTGGACCTTGCAGTTGGTACTGAACATGCAAATGTCAAGGCGTCTGGCTGGCCCAGGGTGCGATGAAAGGATCTTGGAGACTGCGGCCATGCGTTTGCAATCCCCGTCGCAGAGCCAGCTGTCGACGATGAGGTTGAGGGGGATGCGGCGCCAGAGGGGGCGCCACCGCCGGGAGAGCAGGGCGGTCCGCACGGCGGATTTGGTGGGGAGGAGGCCGATGATGACGAGCAGCATGTCGTCGGGGAGGCTGCTGATGAAGTCCAGGCTCGTCGGATGTGGTTTTGGCTCGAGCCGCCTCCTATTGTTGGCTGCCTCGCCGTCCATCTCAACCGGCAGCGACGCCGGTGTACTCGTGTGCTGGTGTGTGTTGTGTGCTGGGTGTGCGTGAGTTCGTCTTTCTGTGCATGCCACCGCGCAGTGGTGAATTGTGCGCGAGTGCGTCCTCCACACGGAAGAAGTGTGTCCTCAATGCGCCCTCAATTTACTAGCATGCGGGGTGCTACCCCGAGTGGTTTCAACTTTGTTTACTTCACCGCATGTCAGATGGGCCTCTAGTTTACTTATTTTCACCCACTGCCACATGGGCCAGCACACAAAGATACAGAACACGAGCTGACAAGGCAGCATGTGGACTGGTTGACCAGTCAACTAAACAATATATGGAGGTATACGCTGACACAGTGAGCGTATAATCCATCGGTATAGAGTGCTTGGGTGAGAGGGGAGGCCCGTGAGAGATAGCAGAGAGACAGAAAGAGCTACTCCCTCCGTTCGATAATGTTGTTCCAACATTTTTTTAAAGTCATACTTTTGAAACTTTGACCAAGTTTCTAAACAAATTACTTATATCTGCAATACCAAAGATAAATGATAGTATGAAGTAAGTACATGTTGTGATGAATCTAATGATGTTTCCAGATGTAAATGTTTTTCTACACATATAACTGGTCAAACTTTTCTGAGGTTTGACTTTTCAAAACATCCATATGCTTATGGACGTGAGAGAGTCCCTAACTAGAGAGAGAGAGAGAGAGAGAAATAGAAAGAGTGAGTGAAAAAAGTGTGTGTGCGTGTGTGAAAGAGACATGGACAACACTCGATAAAAGTCAAGAAAAAATGTGTGTGTCTTATGCAAACATATCACACATGCATCTTCGACAACGGAAGCAAGGTGAGGAGATAGTGTGGGGTTGTTTGCAACCGAGAGAGCAAGACCCCTAGCACGTGGCCAAGAGGGGTCTGACAAACAAGGGAGAGAGGTCGAGAGAGATGTACGGAGAAAATGCAGACATGGGGAGGAGAGAGTGTATGTTTGTCATAGAGAGATCCCCTGGAGATCGTGATGGGACTACATGGGTGGGAGATCGAGTGACAAGGTGTGTGCGTGATAGAAGATACCCCGAGAGATATCGAGATAGACATATGGATGGAAGGGACAATACGTGTGTTCTTGATGGCTAGTGAGAGATAATCATACTTAGGGGGGAGTGCTTGCGCCTGTGATGGAGTGAGGGATTATGGTACTTATTAGGGGGGTGCATGTCCCAAAGAGAGAGAACAAGGGCGGAGTGTGTTGGATGGGTCTATATGTATAGCGCGAGCGAGACATGTGTATGTGTGAACCAGGGAGATATAAAGTTTGAGAGAGATTGAGGAGCCCCGATAAGGCTGAGTGGTGCTTCAGATAGCTGAGAGGGGGAAAGAGATATTCCATCCGCTCGATAATGCAGTGCATGTAATTTTTTTAGAAGTCAAACTTTGGAAACTTTGATCAGATTTACACAAGTGTTATTTATATCTTCAATACCAAAGATACATCATAGAAAACTACATCTCATGGTGAATCTAATGGTATATGTTTGCTGTTCCAGATGTAATTGTTTTTCTCCATGTACATGGTCAAACTTTGTGATGTTTGACTTTTCAATAAATCAATATGCTATGGACCGAGGAGAGTGCCTAAGTGGACGGGGATCAAGTGTGTGCGAAGGAGAATGAGTAAGTGTGCAAAACGAGTATGTGTGTTAAAGAGAAAGTGACAACAAACAATAAATTAGAGAGAGTGCATTTTTTTTGTTTCTTAGGCAAACATATCACGCATGCATCTCTGAGATAGAAAAGCGAGGCGAGGAGACACACGAAGATAGCTAGTGTGTGATTGTTTGCAACAGAGAGAGAGACACCCCTATAGCACATGTCCAATAGAGGTCTAGACAACAAGGAACAAAGGTCGAGAGGGACACATGGGGAGGGCGAGAGGGTGTGTTTGTGATAGAGAGACCCCCTCAAGATCGTGAGGGTACTATATGGGTGGGAGATCGAGGGAGGTGCGTGCGTGATAGAAAGATGGCCTGAGAGAAATTGAGATAGACCATGCACATGTTTGTGATGGAGACTAAGATTAACTAGTCATATACATATAGGGGGGACTGCGTGTGCCTACAATTGAGTGAGAGACCATCATACTTGGCTAGCTAGGCATGAGATTGTGTGTGTGCGTGCGAGATGGAGAGAGAACGAAGGAGAGAGATAGAGTTTTAGATGGGCCTATCGAGTGCGAGTGAGATATGCATGTGTATGTGTGACCCAGGTAGATGGAGAGTTTGAGAGAGAGAGGAGGAAGAGCTCCGAGACGACAGAGTGGTGCGTGAGAGAGTTAAGGGCAACGAGCCAAGGAATTTGTGTGCGTATGATGAGTGCACCCAAGATATCTAGCTTGGACTAGAGAATCATACATAGTGTGCGAGAGAGACCTATAGATGGAGCATATATGCATGCGAACTAGAAAGACCCCCCTCCCACGCACACACACAAAGAGAGAGAGAGAGAGATGGAGAGAAAGAGAGAGGACCAACAAGGTTTGTGTATTGGATGCGTGAGACAGAATTGAAGATTGTCGGCGAGAGAGAGAGAGACAGCTGGAGTCCGGGAGAGGGGGAGGTCGCGTTTTATGCATCAAAGACTGATATACACCATGTTTTGATATTAACTTGAATTCAAATATTTAAATTGGAGAACATGTTGTCTGCAATCCACACATGAACGGATATATGTGTATATCAAACAAGTTCATTAATTTGACTTTCAACATGTTCACGGAGTACTATAATACTGTACAACATGCTATTCGATTGAGGTGTTCAATTTTGGATTTAGTTCACTATTTTGACCTGGTGAACGAGCTATTTCATTGAATCGAGATATTTCATTTCGGGTTTGATTCCTGTTTTTGAGTGGGCCAACTATTTGTCATATATTAAATCGCTAGCAACGAGCATGTAAAAACACATTACTCCCGAGCATCATCTCTCCATCTATAAAAGAAGTGGCAAGCTAACATTTCTAAATTTGATTCGAATCGACTTGGTAAGGTAGATGTGGATGCTCATTCTCCCAAATTTTGAGCGAACCATTAAACATCCTCTACTCGGAGGAATTCGCCTAAGCAAATAAATGGGATACGCGAAATTACCGTCCTATGTGGGAGACGCATTAATTGGTCCATTGTGCATCGAGGGTAGGTTCGTAACTTCATCAAAGCGCGCCTTCTCCTCGGCCGAAATGACATGTGCCGAATAATTCATAAACCATGGTCGGCAAAACACGCTCTCCTCGCCCGAAATAGCTCGCGGCCACTATTTCAAAACACACTCTCCTCGCCCGAAATCGTTCGCGCCCACTATATTTCAAAACACGCCCTCCTCGCCCGAAATCGCTCCCGCACACTATTTGGGGAGAAGCAAAGTGACTCTACTATCCCCGACCCTCAGTACATAGACCCAAGCCGAGAAGCCGAAAGGCAGGGGTAGAACTGTAACTCCCCCTCACATTTCAGAAAAATGTGTCCGTAAAACATGGTTCCACTCCCCTCCCAATTCCCCCCCCCCCCCGTTCATACCTCCTGGGCGCCAAATCACCTTCTCCCCGGAAGCTCCCTTCTCCCGAGCCGCGAAACCTCAGCCCTCCTCAATGGCGCCTCCCACCGCACCAATTTCACAGCCGCCCTCCTCCCTAATGCCAGAGACGCTGTTCATTTGTTGTTGTGCACTGGGTCATGTGCCTCTTACTCCGTGCTACTGGAGCTACCTCGACGACAGCCGTGTGAACCGTACCGGAGCCGATTCACCCCCGCCGTTGTTCACGGCGCCGGAGCGGCTCCAACTTCGGATCCGTCCAGAGTCCCAGCGCTGCTTGCCCATAGCCGTCGACCGCCGCGACATCGTTGTTTCCCTGCCGCCGGTGGCCACCGCAACCGCGCCGGTCTCAACGACTCGACAGCTGGACCTGCCTACTTCACCATGCCGCCAGATAGGTCGCACCCTCATCTCAAATCACTTTATTTAGGCATCAGTTGTCTGAATTTTTATTCTAGGCCAATCGATTCCCAATGGGAAGCAGCACCCCTCGAGGCGACAGAGCTCCTAGGCTGCCGGTTGGCTTGTGTCTAACGTAAGCGTGCGGGGCCGCAAGTTCTCTGTGGAAGCAGCGCTTAGATGGCTACCTTAGAGTTATGTGGGTTCAAGGTACTGCCGCCGCCAGATCTGGGTGACGGGGAGTCTTTGTGGATTGGCCCGGGGGAGTTGCAACCACGACAGTGCGGTGGGGCGGGGAGCGGGGTTTTGGCCGGGGCCACGGACGGCGGAGGCAAGCTGCTCTGCCGTTGGTCGCTGGCTCTTTGGCTAAGATTCCTAACAGTGTCAGCCGGGAGGCACAAGACGGCCATCAAGCCATCCGGCCTAGATCGAATAGTACCAAAATAAAATAAAATCGTGTGACCCGAATTTAGTCTCAGTTAAGAGACGTCTGGCCACTCTCGTACCTTGCTATTGATCTCTTAGTGTATTTCTTCAGATCAAAGAGATGTGTCGTTCTTAACATTATGCGTTATCTGCATCTTCAGCCACACTGTCTTCAGACTCACCGCAGCTACTCCAACAAGGGAAGCATACACCAGTAGGGAGCTATAGTCCCCACTCAACAGTTCCCTGCATCGAATGCGCGTTCCCGACATGGACAGCCACAACAACTGCAGGGCCATCGACAAGTCAGCACATGATGCTCACTCCTATGGATGGCGGCCAGATAGGTTGTACCCTCATCTTACTTGTGTGCAACATTTATGGCTTTGTTATTCATCTAAGAATGGAAAATAGATTATCGCATTTCACAGTATATTCATGTTGATCTCTTACGGGTCTTGTTCAGGAGTTAACGTTGTTCCATAGTTCAACTAAGATACTTGTTCTTTAGGTAACGCTGTTCCATAGTTATCATCCATCAGCCAATGCTATCCCACAGGCTGGTGATTATAGTATTATACCACATCTACTATTACCTATGTTGTTCTCTAATACTTTTGTGTGCCATCTAGTTAATCTCAAGTACAAATGATACATATTCTGTAGCTTTCATCTATGTTCTCCCTTTAGTTTTTGAGACCTATTGCTGCTAGGTAACCCAGTCTAATATTTATGTTGTCTCCTATTGGCACTCATTACATAAATCTAACTACTAGTTGTCTTCGATGCATGCCAGATATTATTGCACACACTGATATATCCACAAGAACCTCACGGAGCACCGTAAAGGCCAACAAACTTGATGTCAATGATACCCAATATGATGGAACATGTAAAGCCAGTTCTTCAGAAGACTTGCAGAAAGATGTTGAATCCTCTTCACCCCACAAGGTCCTTGCTCTAACTTGGCCCGTGATATGGGTACAACTTGCATATAATGTCCTGGAGTGTATCTACTCTATTGTAATGCCATGTGCTTAGCACGCTGATCATGCATGTAAATATGTCATGCCTTCCTGTTTTTCAGTACCTATTCCATTCATGATAACATGTTTTCAAATTCAAGTACTGTCATTCTACTCTATCGCAATGCCATCTGCTTAATTTGGACATCATGCTTCTGGATATGTTATGCATTTTTATTCATCAGTATGTACTTCATCTATATACCATACCATGTTTTTTACATTGAAGTGTTGTTCTAGTGCTCTGTTGCAATGCCATCTTAGTTTCCCAATCATACACGTGTATGTTGCCTTAGTTTTTTCTGTACGTATTCCGCTAGCATATAGTTTTACATTCAACTAGTGTTCTTTTTACTGTGTTGTCCTGTCGTATCCCTAGCTCTTACACCATACTCCCTCCGTCCGGATTACATGTTGCCGAAATGGATAAAAAAGGATGTATCTAGAACTGAAATACGCCTAGACCCATCCAATTTTTTCCGGATAGAGGGAATACATGTCAATATGTCATGCCTTTCTATTCTTCAGTACCTATTCCATCTCTCTGCTGCCGCTTGTTTTATAATTAAAGCACCATTCTTCTATACAAGGCATGCAAGGGGAAGACAACTATGTTAGAATCTGAAGGGTTACAAACAAGGCCTTTGCAAAATATCCAAACGCCAGGAGATAATAAACCAACTCCAGTTTTTAAAGATACTGCTCCAGCACAGAGAAACCCAACTCCTACTGATAATAAGCAGATTCCAGTGGCCAAAGAACTAGTCCGCTCCAGTCCAGCAAAAATATGTCAACTCAATTCTAAGAAGCGTGCGCATATCCTTGCATCATGAAATTTTAAAGCATGTCGATCATATTTTCTACATGTTTCTTACCCATCTCTCTTTTAGAAAATAAGCTTAACAGATAGAAGAATTTTGGCACTGGTATCGTCTGTGAGGAAAGATTCTTGCAGGAATTCTCTGTACTCCAATGCAGATGTAAGTACCTGTTGTATATCACTATATTTTTACATCAGCATGTATTTTGTTAATCGGCGTGAATCCACCCTTTATCTGATCTAAATTTAGTTGTAGCAAAATGTATGATTAAAGGCCACAATGTTGATTTTTGTAAGGAAAACTGTCTGGTAGTTTTGCATCCTGAGCTGCATGAGTATACTATCTCATATCAGTGGGTTTGATTACATTGGTTCTGCAGTGGGTTTTCAGTGTTTTTTTACCGTGTTGTCCCATCATATCCCTAGCTCTTACATCATACTCCCTCCGTCCGTATTACATGTCGCAGAAATGGATAAGACTGGATGTATCTAGAACTGAAATATTCCTAGACCCATCCATTTATTTCCAGATGGAGGGAATGCATGTCAATATGTCATGCCTTTCTATTCTTCAGTACCTATTCCATCTCTGCTATAGCATGTTTCATAATTGAAGCACCATTCTTCTATATAAGGCATGCAAGGGGAAGACGGCTATGTTAGAGTCTGAAGGGTTACAAACCAGGTCTTTGCAAAAGATCCAAATGCCAGGAGATAATAAACCAACTACATTTTTCATAAATACTACTCCAGCATAGAGAAACCCAACTCCCACAAATAATAAGAAGATTCCAGTGGCCAAAGAACTAGTCCGCTCCAGTCCAGCAAAAGAATGTCAACTCCATTCTAAGAAGCGTGTGCGTATCCTCACATCATGAAAATTTATAGCATTCTGATCATATTTTCTACATGTTTCTTACGCATCTCTCTTTTAGAAAATAAGGTTAAATGATAGAAGATTTCCTTCATCGGGATTGTATTCGAGGAAAATATCTTGCGGGAATTCTCTGTGCTCCAATGCTGATGTAAGTACCTGTTGTATATCACTATATTTTTACATCAGCATGTATTTTGTTAATCGATGTGAATCCAACCTTTGTCTGATCTAGAATTAGCTGTAGCAAAATGTTAAAGGCGCCAATGTTGATTTTTGTAAAGAAAACTGCGTGGTAGTTTTGCATACCGAGCTGCATGAGTGTACTATCTCATATCATGCACATTACTGAATTGTGGTGCTGCTCTGGTTGCCCATTCATTCATTGTGTCAATATTGCTTTCGGATTACCTTACCTGGCTGATCATAGCTATGCCATATTGTGTTAATTTGGTGTTCGCTAGTTGCCCAAACATTCATCGTGCCAATGTTGCTTTCCTATTATCTGACTTAGCCAATGATAGCAATGCTAGTGTCTTAATTTGGTGCAGGCTGCTGAAGATAAGAAGACAAACTCTAAAAACAGCAAGGCAACCCCATTGTTTCTTCCCAATAAATCTAGGCCTGGTAATATGCCAATAACTCATGATTAATCTGTTTGGTTCCCCTCCTAATTTATGTTATGATGCAGTGGTCGAGACAGTCTCCACTATTAATAATACAAGCCTACCAAAATCACCATCTGAATCTGTTCAATATCCTCTATTTCGAATGCAACGGAAAAAATGTATATTTTTGAACCAATTAATGGCTGAATGAATGGTGGAAATGGTGGAGGAATCAGAGGTGCAGAGTCGTGCGACACAACAACTGATCAATGTTTTCAGAGACAGTGTAGCAAAGTAGCAAGAACTTGCCCACATGCTTATGGGCGTCATCCGTGTTGAGGTTGCAGATTGTGATGTTGTAGATCGTTTGGTTCTGTTCATTTATTTGCACTGGCATGAATCTTTGATTGCCCAGTATGCCGTACCTTTGCTGTAATTTCCTGTAATATATGCTGGATGTGCAACGTTTTTCCCTGTATGCCGTACCTTTGCTTGATCGGTTTTGGTCCTGTGCATAATTGCTCATCGTAATGGGCTCAAATTATCTAATTTTGCCTAAAGACATGTACGAAGTTTAGTGGGCCCATTAAGTTAATGGGCCGTTACCAGGCCGAAAGTTAATGGTCGGCCCTCTTTACTCCCGGGTTGTTAACAGGCTGACATCGAAGCAGGCAACAGGTGGGCCCAATAGGTGGGCCGTTAATAAGTTCGGGCTACATATGGCCCAACTATACCATGGGCCTTTAGCAGGCCGAAAGAGACGCCGGGCTTGTAGTGGACCATGAAGAGCATGGGCCGTTAAGAGGCCGAAAGTCAGGTCGTATTGTAAATGGCCCAACTGTGTTGTGGGCCTTTATCAGGCCGAAAGAGGAACCGGGCTAGAATTGGACCATGAAGGGCATGGGTCATTAAAAGGCCAAAACTCAGGTCCGACTACAAGTGGCCCAACTCATTTATGGTCCGTTAACAGGCTGAAAGGCACACAGGGCCGGGAATTGGCCCAACACTTAAATGGGTCGCTAAAAGGCCAAAACTTAGGTCCGACTACAAATGGCCCAACAGATATATGGGCCGTCACCAGGCTAAAAGACACACCGGGACGGAAATTGGCCCAACACTTAAATGGGTCGCTAAAAGGCTGAAAGATGTACATCATGAAAATTGGCCCATCCACTAAATGGGCCGTTAACAGGCAAAAATCTCATCGGGCCGATATTGAGCCCAAATATATAGCAGGCTGTTAACGGGCTCGGACTGATGATGGGATGCAATGGTGTCAAATCTTTAATGGGCCATTAACGGGCCGAATTGGCACATCTCGTATGTGCCGTGGGCTTAAATGAACCTGACACAAGTAGGCCTTATATGGGCCGGCCTTTTTCACCGGAATGGCCACTATTGGGCAGTGCCATGTGTCGACCTATCATAGGCGCCTCCTGTCCAATAAGTGGATGACATCTGTCCCAACGGTGTGGTAACACGTGTTTCCTCTGGCCAATGATGATTTTACACGTGGAAAATCCCCATTGGTCCAGGTTGTTAACGGGTTATCGGATCCGAAACCGGACCCGATAGCTTAACGACGTTCCATTACGGTGGATGCCACGTGTCGGTCACCCTTGACTAAAGCACTTCTGTGACGCGCGATTTATCGTCTTGGAAGTGGACACTTCCGTGATGATAATTTTGGTAATGTCATGGAACACTTCTATGACAGCACAGGTATGAGTATCTTGATTCTGTCATAAAATTGTCATGGATGTACATGCATGACAGAAAATGTGACCTACTGTGACAAACACGTATCATCACGAAGTGTATTTTTTTGTAGTGTTCCTCGACCATTTATCTGTAAGTATGGTTATGTATGGAAACTAGTAATATCGTCTTGCTCTGTCCCATACTTTCTAGGTTGCTGATAATGAGACTCCCATAATTTTCAACATATGAGGTTCAAGTTGGATAGCCAATATGATGCAACCAGACAAGCTTGCACCCATGTTTTCAAGTATGCTCTGCGAGAGTATCGGTATAACTTGAGGAAAACTCACTTTGAAGGCAAGTCTACCAGTGAACTTTCCCAAACATATCCAGTGGAAAATATATCAGATGAAGACTGGAGGGGCCTCGTTAAATACTGGTCTGATCCGAAGTATCAGGTACATTATATATATATATGTGATCAGATCACATGTTGAAGTCCTATTTACGCATGTGCCACACAAATCTATCTTCTTGTAGGTGAACTGTTCAAAGAATAAGGCCAACCGTACGAAAGTGAAATTCCAACAGACGATAGGATCTCGTAGCTATATTGCACACTGCGAGGCTCTTGTAATTGGCTGTTGTTTCACTCTTTTCGATGTACCATATTATCATATCTAGATTGACTTGTTTCAAATGCAGAGGAAAGCCCGCAAGGACCAAAATGTACCTGAACCACATGCTGTGGAAATCTTCAAGGACTGTCACACTAGCAAGACGAAGGGCATGACTACACCAGTCAAAGCCGCTGTTGTAAGTCCTTAATCCTCATGCCTTTTAACTACTACTTACTCTGACTTGTGCCTTGAACTGCATGGTTTGCAGCCAATGTCTATTACCTCTTTTCAATTTTATACACAATTGTCTTAGAGTATCATTGCACCTTACAAGGTTTAAAAGAGAGGAGTAATGTTCCTTTGATCTTGACCTGTAATCTATTTCCATGCTAGACTTTCCCACACAATGTTTCAATTGCATGTTTGTCTGTTCTAAGTTGTTTTGTGATATGAATGATGTCATACTATGCTTACCGTATTATAAACTTCGTCTCTTTATCCTTAGCCCTCAATACAATGTGAAGAAATAGACAATACATTAGCGATGGTACATGGTCATATGTTTGGAACCTGGTTTTATTATGTTCTTTGCAATAAAATACAACAAATATTTTACATGGGTTCACCAGAATAAGTTCTGTATATAGACCAAAGCTATTTTATTTGATTTTGCTGCCTCCTTAATATCTTCTGTTGTGGTACTACTAATGTAAAACCTCAACTTTTCAGCGAGCTATGGAACAAATGGTGGAACCGCCACCTTTTGAAGGTGGCGAGGCAACTATAACCGCAATGTCAGCTCTTGCTGCAGTGGATCAGTACCTGTCCACTAACAGTGCCAAAAGCACGTTCCTGCATAATACTGGGTTGGTTGTTAAGGCAATCTCGTCCAAACTGCCTCATGATCAAGATATGCAAGCTCAAAACAATGTTGTATCTGCACTCCAGACACAAGTCCGTTCCCTAACAGAGACCCTTTGTGAAACAAGGAGAGACATTGTTATGTTGTTGATACGACTCCGTCGTATCTATAATTTTTGATTTTTCCATGCCAATATTCTACAACTTTCATATACTTTTGGCAACTTTTTATACTATTTTTGGGACTAACATATTGATCCAGTGCCCAGTGCCAGTTCCTGTTTGTTGCATGTTTTATGTTTCACGGGAACCCCATATCAAACGGAATCCAAAACGGGGTAAAAATGGACGGAGAATATTTTTGGAATATTTGGAGAATTCTAGAAGAAAAATCCACGCGAGACGGTGCCCGAGGTGGCCACGAGGCAGGGGGGCGCGCCTGCCCCCCTAGGCACGCCCCTGACCCTCGTGGGCCACCCGTAAGGCGGTTGATGCCCTTCTTCAACTGCAAGAAAGCTATTTTTTGGTAAAAAATCACGGCAAAGGTTTCAGTCCATTCGGAGTTACGGATCTCCATATATATACGAAATGGTGAAGGGGCAGCAGACGAGAACGCAGAAATAGAGAGAGACAGAGAGACAGATCCAATCTCGGAGGGGCTCCCGCCCCTCCCATGCCATGCAGACCAAGAACCAGAGGGGAAACCCTTCTCCCATCTAGGGAGGAGGTCAAGGAAGCAAAAGAAGGAGGGGGGCTCTCCCCCTCGCTTCCGGTGGCACCAGAGTGCCACCGGGGGCCATCATCATCACCGCCATCTTCACCAACAACTTCACCGCCATCATCACCAACTCTTCCCCCCTCTATGCAGCGGTGTAACCCCTCTCTTACCCACTGTAATCTCTACTTAAACATGGTGCTCAACACTATATATTATTTCCCAATGATGTATGGCTATCATATGATGTTTGAGTAGATCCGTTTTGTCCTATGGGTTATTTGGTGATCGTGATTGGTTTGAGTTGCATGTTTTATTATTGGTGCTGTCCTATGGTCCTCTCCATGTCGCGCAAGCGTGAGGGATTCCCGCTGTAGGGTTTGCAATATGTTCATGATTTGCTTATGGTGGGTGGCGTGAGTGACAGAAGCATAGACCTGAGTAAGTAGGTTGTTTGCGTATGGGACAAAGAGGACTTTATACTTTAATGCTATGGTTGGGTTTTACCTTAATGATCTTTAGTAGTTGCGGATGCTTGATAGAGTTCCAATCATAAGTGCATATGATCCGAGTAGAGAAAGTATGTTAGCTTATTCCTCTCCCTCAAATAAAATTGCAACAACGATTACCGGTCTAGTTATCGATTGCCTAGGGACAAATAACTTTCTCGTAACAACAAGCTCTCTACTAAAACTAATTTAGTTGTGTCTTTATCTAAACAGCCCCTAATTTTTATTTACGTGCTCTTTATTATCTTGCAAACCTATCCAACAACACCTACAGAGTACTTCTAGTTTCATACTTGTTCTAGGTAAAGCGAACGTCAAGCGTGCGTAGAGTTGTATCGGTGGTCGATAGAACTTGAGGGAATATTTGTTCTGCCCTTAGCTCCCCGTTGGGTTCGACACTCTTACTTATCGAAAGAGGCTACAATTGATCCCCTATAATTGTGGGTTATCAAGACCTTTTTCTGGCGCTCTTGCCGGGGAGCAATAGCGTCGGGCGAATATTCTCGTGTGTTCTTGTTTTCTTTATAACTAAGTAATTTTATTTGTTGTTCTTAGTTGTTCTTTATCTTTAGTTATGGATATGGAACACGAAATACCTAAAAAATTAGGTGTACTTGCTGCTCATGGATATGAGGAACCTCCTAAAACCCTCGATGCTCGTTATGTGACAGAAATTATGTACTACTTTGATAATCCTGAGAAAACCCCATTCAATTTGGTAATGGGAGTAACGTTGGATCAACGTGAATACTTTAGGGATTATTACTTGACACAAAAAGGGAAACTATTGTGGGATCAAATTTATATATTGAAGTGGTATGCTCGGCAAGTATGCTTGAGTTATGATTATACTTGTTGCTCTAGGATGAAGGCTCCACACTTTCCCTTTTCATGCAAATTTAATGATAATGAAACCATAGCTTCTTATGCTAATGGTATATATGATTACTATGATGTGGAACAAATAGAATAATTTGTTGCTTTTAAGAGTGCTTATGAAATTGAATCTTTGTTTGAAAAGTATGAAGCTTTTGATGATGATGTTTATAGGCCTGAAAATTTGGCTATATTGAAATATTGCTATCATAATTATGAATATGATTCCTATATTAATGCGCTTATTGAGAAAGTCTCCGCTGTCCAAGAAGAGACTAATATTTTGCAGGAATCTATGGAAGAAGAAGTTGAAGAAACTGTGAGCTCATTGGATGAAAAAGATGAGGAGGAGAGCGAAGAACAAAAGGAGGAAGAGCGGATTGATCACCCGTGCCCACCTTCTAATGAGAGTAACTCTTCAACTCATACATTGTTTAATTTCCATTCATGCTTACCGAAGAATGAATGCTATGATAATTGCTATGATCCCGTTGATTCTTTTGCAATATCCCTGTTTGATGATGCTTGCTATGCTTGTGGCCAAGATGCTAATATGAATTATGCTTATGGAAATGAACTTGCTATAGATCCTTATGTTAAACATGAGATTGTTGCTATTGCATCCACGCATGATAGTCCTATTATCTTTTTGAATTCTCCCGACTACACTCTATCGAAGAAATTTGCACTTATTAAGGATTATATTGATGGGATGCCTTTTACTATTACACATGATAATTTTGATGAATATAATATGCATGTGCTTGCTGCTCCTACTTGCAATTACTATGAGAGAGGAACTATATCTCCACCTCTCTATGTTTCCAACTGTTTATACTATGCATTGGCCTTTACTGTGTGTGCATGAATTGTTCTTTTATGACATGCCGATGCATAGGAAGAGAGTTAGACTTCGTTGTTACATGATATATGTTACTTTTTGCTCACTACTAAATTATAAATCAATGCTAATTAAAATTGGCTTTGATATATCTTGGGATCCGGGTTGATTCATTACTTGAGCACTATATCACTACTAGAGAAAAGCTTATACACAGGATCTTACCAGCAGCGAGTTTTAAATTAAGGCGCTGCTGCAATGTAGCAGTAGCGCGCTCCGGCAGTACTCACTGCTGAAATAAACGTAGCAGTAGCACGCCTCCCCTAAGCCGCGCTACTGCTATAATTCCCACGACCCCGCCGCGAAGCTAGTTCTAGCAGCAGCGCGTTAATTTGGAGCGCGCTACTGCTAGGTAGTTTAGCAGTAGCGCCTTTGCGTTTAGAGCGCTACTGCTAAAACTAGCTATCTCCCACCCCCACGCTCTCCTCTATCCGATCCACACTCACACTCACACTCACTCCCCCTCAACCCCCCCCCCCCCCCCGCTCACCGGTCCTTCCCCGCCGGCCGCCATCTCCCCCGCCAGCCGCCGTCGCCTACCCCTCTTCCCTCTGTGCCGCCGTCAACTCCTCCTCCTCACTGGACTCGGTACTGCCCTCCTCCTCCGTCCTCCCTTGACTCGCCGCCAGCCAGCCCCTCCTCGCTCCGCCTTCCTCCTTCGTCCTACTCTCTTCTCCCTCCTCGAGTCGCCCCTCCTTCTCCCTCTTCCCTGCTACATTTTGATTTAGTAGGCTAGTTCATATGCAACATTTTGATTTAGTTCATTTAGAACATTTTGATTTAGTTGATTTAGTAGGCTAGTTGATTTGGTTGATTTAGAACATTTTGATTTAGTTGATTTAGTAGGCTAGTTGATTTAGTTGATTTAGAACATTCTGATTTAGTTGATTTAGAACATTTTGATTTAGAGTATTTCATATGCTAGGGGATTTAGTAGGCTAGTTGATTTAGTATGCACTATTTTATTGTTATTTTTTATGTACATGGATATGTAGATGCTTTTGTTTTTTTTGTAATAAGTTATTTTTTGGCAAAATGTAGGTGCCAATTTAGTTAAATTTGCCACTTGTTCTTTTAATCAATTATCTCAGGCAATAGGAGCCAAATTAGATGAAATGTCCTGGTAGGTGGTACCCTTATTTGGTAGATATTTGTGAAAAGTTTTTTCGGTAATAGGTGCCACCGAAATCCTTTATTAGGTGGTACCTTGTCATCTAATATGTTACTAGATCTTAGGATTATAATTGTCCATAAAATTGGTTCTCGCGGAAGAACCAAAAATATCACATGCTACTGTTTTTCTTTCCTGTGAAGTGGATCGTTAATCCTTTGCTCATATTGCCTTAGGAAAATGGTGCCACCACCACCACCACTACGTCAACTGTGCAAGTCAAGGTGCGCTAGCAGCCTTGCAACTGGAAAGCTATTCGACATCTACTTCCAGCCGAGTTTTCGTCATGCGGCGGTAAGAAATTAGATGAAATGTAACAACTATTTTATTTTTAGTGTTGGAATTACTGCATTGTGTCATTTTGCTTCTTTTACACAGATTGTCCCATGGAATGTGAGGTTGAAATTCAACAAGCTGACAGGAGACAATGTGACATTTGAGGCTCCTGGGGGGCCGTACACTATGGAGGTTGAGAAAGGACGCAATATGTCGCAGATTGGAGGATGTAGGATTTCGGGTTCCGGCAGACCCTTGAGGATCGAACACTGGGGTGTGCGCGGAGATTTCGCCTCCTACCTACCTGCTCCCCTCCGCCTCACTAAGATCTAAGCAATGGAAAGAACAACACGAATGACACAGGGTTTATACTGGTTCGGGCCACCGTTGTGGTGTAATACCCTACTCCAGTGTGCTGGTGGATTGCCTCTTGCGCTGATGATGATGAACAATACAAGGAAGAACAGCCTCGCGAGGGTCTGCTCTTGGCTGGGGCGATGAACTGCTGGGAGGAGTTCAGTCACCCTTCTCTCTCTCTTTCTTTCCCTTTCTTGTCATTTTCCTCTTCCCCCCCCCCTTCGTCCTCCGTCCTTCGTTCCTCTCTCTTTTTTCCCCTTTTTGTGGGTGGCTGGTCCTATTTATAGAGGCCCTGGTCCTCTTCCCAAATATCGAGCGGGAAGGGAGCCAACAATGGCGGGCTAATTTGAAGGGGGACAACTAGTACCAGCTATCCTGACAAAAGTAGTCTTCGCCTGCACAAAGCTCTGGTGGTGACGCCGTCTTGGGCTCCACAATGACCTCCATCTTGCAGTCCTCCTAGTCTTGGTCTTGTTGCACCGAAATGGCAACCTTTGCCTGATGCCTCGGTACTCCGCGGTTGCGCTTGCTCCCTTTGCACCAAAGAGGAAAGGAGGACGCTGCGCGGGCTGGCGCCCGCCTGGCGCCTTTGGTCATCATGGCTTGTGTCACGGGCACCTTGTGAGGTACCCCGCCTTGATCTCTCCGCCTCCTCGCGAGCCAGCCTGATGAGGCCGTGCCTGAGGAAGCTCCACGTCGTCCGCCCTGCGAGGCTCGGCCCCTTGCGAGGGTCTTGGGTCTGTGTTGGTGAAGATGGGCCGTGCTGGGCCCCCCTTTGAGCCATGCCGCAGGCCGCAGGCAGGCAAGTCTGGGGACCCCCGTTCCCAGAATGCCGATAGTAGCCCCCGGGCCCAAGGCGCTCCCGGACTTGGCCGTGCAGGGAGGCGGAAGGGCAAGAGCGAAGCGCCGCGGGCCCTAACAGCCTACAGCCTTGGGCGTCGCGTGGCGGTTGATTGGACGTGGGCGTCTCCACTTCCCCATGGCGCCTCGACAACTTCACGGATTGGACAAGTCCCTGCATGCAAAGCGGGTCATGATTACCTGCGATCGTGGAGGTCGACGGTTGGACTTCGCCGGCCATAAGTACGGAACGGCGCGCGCCCTTCCAGTTCATCCCCCCTTGCTTCTCCTTCTTCTTCATGGCCCCGTCGAGGAGGTTCTCGGCCGCAGAGAAGGGGAAGGCTCACCAGGTTGAGCCTGCCTCTCCCCCGCCCAAGCGCGGCTGAGGGCGCCCTCGCAAACATCCTGTGGCCACCACGGCAGCTCCCCGTGGCTGTGGAGACGATTTCCAGCGCGGCGACGGGCGGATCGCCATGGCCGAGGGGCGCGCTCCGGTCGCGCGTCCCCCTAGGCTGCGCTTTCGCGCTGTGGAGGTGCTACCAGAGTTCGTCGTGTGGTCGGCGGAGCCGACTAGCACCCGGCTTCCGCTTCCTCGCTTCCTCCTCGGCGAGCTCTCGGCCGTCGCTCCGGGCGGCCTCTGGCTTCAGGCCGACGGCTGCTGCAGCCGGGCCTCATGGGCTTCACTGGAGGTCTCCGCAGCCGGGAGCCTGGCCCTAGCCCGCGGTTGGCACACGTTTGCTCGCGTGCGTGGCCTGAGCCGTCGTTGCACCCTGCACTTCAAGTTTGACGGTGATGCCACCCTCTACGTGAGGGTGTTTGGGGAAGATGGTCGCCGCGCAGGGTGCTGCTTCGAGGACGACGAC
Organism: Triticum urartu; assembly: GCF_056163025.1. Classification (NCBI taxonomy): domain Eukaryota; kingdom Viridiplantae; phylum Streptophyta; class Magnoliopsida; order Poales; family Poaceae; genus Triticum; species Triticum urartu. The sequence continues at coordinate 360,845,788 of NC_141874.1, read as the reverse complement.
CGCGGCCGGGAGCCTAGCTCCGGCGACGATGGAGAAGACAGCGCTCGCGTGACTGGCGGCGCTCGGGGTTCCCCAAGCTTCTCCGGTTCTTCTTCAGGCGGCGACTCTTCCAGCGGTGGCCGCGGTCAGCCTCCACGCCGTCGCTTCTGCTTCGGGGGTGGTAGCGCGTCCGCCCGCCGTCGTGCCTCGGTGAAGCGCGAGAGGGAGTCTGCCTGAGCCCCGGAGTCTTCCCCGCAGGCCGGTGTGAGGCGAGCTGCGCCTGATCTGTTCTTTCTTTTCCTTTTTTCCTGCGTAAAAAAGACGGTAGTGTGGAGCCCCGCGGGGGTGTGTTTGGGTTATTGCTGTTAATCATCGTTTTGCTTCCGTTATCATGCCTTCCGGCTACGTGCCCGCGTGTGGATAGTTCCCGGCCCCAGCCGTGGGGGGGCGACCGACCCAGGCCCTGTGTTCGTGTCGCGATGCCCGTGGGGCACGGACTGGAGGGGTGCTCCTGTAATGGACCCAGGTCGCGAACCCTTTGAACGACTAGGACGGGAACACTCGTGAGGGTGCTCGGCAGTCCCCCCCCCTCGCGAGGCCTTGCATAAGAGAAATCGAGGCAGGAGAGTGAAAAGTCGAAGAACCACAAGCCAAAGACGGCAATAACTTCAATAAAACTTCGAATGAGAAGGAACAAGCCAACTGCGAAAAGCAAATGAAAAGCCGCGTCCGGCACCTAATCTAGTCTTCGACGTCTTCTCACCAGCGCGGAGCTAAGTGCTGCCACTGGGCATGGGAGGGAGCCCCAGGGCCTGAGGACGGCGCTCCTGAGACTCCGGGGTGTGTACAGCCCCAACTCATTATTACGTGAGAGTGTCATGGGCGGCGAGCTTCACAGGCGTTGGCCTTCTTCACAGGCTCCGGGCCTTTTCCAAAACGCGACAGCTTCACAGGCATTCGCCTTCTTCACAGGCTCTGGGCCTTTTCCAAAACGCGACAGCTTCATAGGCATTCGCCTTCTTCACAGGCTCTGGGCCTTTTCCAAAACGCGACAGCTTCACAGGCATTCGCCTTCTTCACAGGCTTTGGGCCTTTTCCAAAACGCGACAGCTTCACAGGCATTCGCCTTCTTCACAGGCTCTGGGCCTTTTCCAAAACGCGACAGCTTCACAAGCATTCGCCTTCTTCACAGGCTCTGGGCCTTTTCCAAAACGCGACAGCTTCACAGGCATTCGCCTTCTTCACAGGCTCTGGGCCTTTTCCAAAACGCGACAGCTTCACATTTGGTTAGATGCCGGTGCTCTATGTCCTCGGGTCCCGGCCCTCGAGCTTGTCTCAGCCGTCCCTGGTATGCCAGGTCGCGATGCCGTGGACAAGGCCAGAGGGTGAGGCCGGAGAGCCAGTAAGAGCCCTGAGTCGCGATGCTCAGGGCCCCCCCCCCTTTAACATGCAAGCGGTCAGCATGGAGAAGAAGAGGTGCCGTGGGCCGGCATCAAATAATCAAGCATGGTGGGTATGACGCAACACCGGAAATAACTGCAAATGAGATACACGCCGCTGGGTCTAGCCCAAGCGACTTGGGGATCGTGCAGCCCGAGGGGCGCCCCCAACAAGGTAGGCTAACAGCATGAAATAAAAGAGATACATGCCGCAGGGACGGACCCACGCGGCCTGGGAATAATGCAGCCCTGGGGGGGCTGTAACGCCCTCGATGCGGCTATATCTCCCACGTGTCGAAGCACGACTTAGAGGCATAACCGCATTGAAAGCAATGTCACGAGTGAGGTAATCTTCACACAACCCATGTAATACATAATGGAAAAAGATACATAGTTGGCTTACAATCGCCACTTCACACAATTACATGAATAAAGCATTACATCATCCAAATACACTCAAGGTCCGACTACAGAACCAAAATAAAAGAAGACTACCCTAAATGCTACACAGATCCCCGATCGACCCGACTGGGCTCCACTACTGATCAACTAGAACGAAACAACACAAAGGATAAGATCTTCAGTGAGCTCCTCCTGGAGCTTGGTTGTGTCACCTGCTCGGTAACATCGGCACCTACAAACTGGTTTTGGAAGTATCTGTGAATCACGGGGACTCAGCAATCTTGCACCCTCGCGATCAAGACTATTTAAGCTTATAGGTAAGGTAAAAGATATGAGGTGGAGCTGCAGCAAGCGACTAGCATATAAGGTGGCTAACATACGCAAATGAGAGCGAGAAGAGAAGGCAAAAGCACGGTCGAGAATCTATGATCAAGAAGTGATCCTAGAACAACCTACGTCAAGCATAACTCCGGCACCGTGTTCACTTCCCGGACCCCGCCGAGAAGAGACCATCAAGGTTACACACGCGGTTGATGTATTTTAATTAATGTCAACTTCAGGTTTTCTACAACCGGACATTAACAAATTCCCATCTGCCCATAACCGCGGGCACGGCTTTCGAAAGTTCAAATCCCTGCAGGGGTGTCCCAACTTAGCCCATCACAAGCTCTCACGGTCAATGAAGGATATTCCTTCTAGCGGGAAGACCCGATCAGACTTGGAATCCCGATTACAAGACATTTCGACAATGGTAAAACAAGACCAGCAAAGCCGCCCGATGCGCCGACAAATCCCGATAGGAGCTGCACATATCTCGTTCTCAGGGCACACCGGATAGGTCAAGCTACGAGTAAAACCAACCCTCGAGTTGCCCCGAGGTGGCCCCGCAGGCTGCCCGTTTCGGACAAACACTCAGAGGAGCACTGGCCCGGGGGGGGGGGTTAAAATAAAGATGACCCTCGGGCTCGCGAAAACCCAAGGGAAGGTTATAGGTTGTTAGTGCAAATGGTAAAACCAATGTTGGGCCTTGCTGGAGGAGTTTTATTAAAGGCGAACTATCAAGGGGTTCCCATTATTACCCAACCGCGTAAGGAATGCAAAATCCGGGAACATAACACCGATATGACGGAAACTAGGGCGGCAAGAGTGGAACAAAACACCAGGCATAAGGCCGAGCCTTCCACCCTTTACCAAGTATATAGATGCATTAATTAAATAAGATATATCGTGATATCCCAACAAGTAACCATGTTCCAACAAGGAACAACATCTCCATGTTCCAACAAGGAACAAACTTCAATCTTCACCTGCAACTAACAACGCTATAAGAGGGGCTGAGCAAAGCGGTAACATAGCCAAACAACGTTTTGCTAGGACAAGGTGGGTTAGAGGCTTGGTTCAACAATATAGGAGGCATGATAAGCAAGTGGTAGGTATCGCACCATAGGCATAACAAAAGAGCGAGCATCTAGCAAGCAAACATAGAAGTGATTTCGAGGGTATGATCATCTTGCCTGAGATCCCGCAAGGAAGAAGAACGAGTCCATGAAGAAGTCAAACGGTCGTAGTCGAACGGTTCCTCACAACGCGACGTTATCAGAACCAACCCGAAGAAACAACACCGGAAAGGAGCAAACAACATAGTAAACAACCAACACATGACCATGGCATGATGCACAACCAAGTATGATGCATGTCCGATTTAATGAAGCATGGCATGGCAAAGTGCACAAGCAATCCTACAAATTAAGTGGAGCTCAATATGCAACGAGTTGCATATTGGCGAAACACCACATTCAAGTTATTTAGTCGGATCTCGGTTATGTACCCAACAAGATTAAATGTTGTTAGCATGGCAAGAGGGTGAAGCAAAGTAAAACTACCTATCTACTCAAGTTTAAATGAGGCCGGAAGCAACGAACAACAATTCCGGTAAAACCCCATGAGCATATTATAGATTTGGTACTGTTCTGCCCTAAGCCATATTTTTGAGTTGTTAAACATGCAAGATGATGCCACCATGTTAAACTAGGCAAAATTCTACCCCATTTACATATAAAGTTTATTAAATTTGGAGCTATGGTTAATTAGTTATGAATTAAAACATTTTAGCAAGTTATTTAAAAAATTTAAACAAACAGCATATTAAACATTTTAAACATGGATGAAAAAGACATATTATGAAACTAGATGAAAAACTAAGCAAGTTTCATATACAAAGTTTTTACATGTGATGCTTAGTTTGTGAGATATTAAATGCATGAAGGCTAGGGGGTTTTCTGTAAATCCACAATTCCCTAGAAATTAGCTAAATCCGTCCAGGAAAAAAAACAAAGAACGGGCCGAAACTGGAGTCGGGCCAACAGGAACAGGCGGTGGGGGGTTCCTCACGATTGGCCTCGGCCCAGCTGGTGGAGAGGCCAAAGCAGGCCGGCAGGACGCTGGGTCTTGGCGAGGCAAACAAGGCCGAATCGACGAGGCGGTCAACGAAGGCGGTCGTCCTCTGAAAGAACAGAGGTAGCAACAACTGCAGGGAGGTGGAGGTCGCCGGCGCGGGTGGATCCCAGTGAGGCGGGGCGGCGACCTGGAGGCGTGGTCAATGCGGGCGGGACGAGGCGCTCGTCTCACGCGAGCAGGAATAGGGGAGGCGGGCGCCTGACAAACGTGCCTCTTCTCGTTGCAGAGGAACCGGAGGCAGTGACATGGACTTGGCGGCAAGGACGTCACGGGGACGACCCGATCCAAGGCGGGGGAGGCGCGTGGAGGTGGGGAACGATCGGCCCCATCTGTCCCGTGGCGCAGCTGGTCCGGCGGCGCTTGCTCGGAGCTCGGGCATCGAGCGCCATGGCACTACATTGGGAGACCGAGACAGAGAGAGATGTTACAGGAGGAGGGAGAGAAACCGAGGAAGAAAAAAGGAGGATATGGGCACGGGGAACCTCGGGAGGTCGGCGCTTGATGGTGGAGCTCAACGATGGAGGCAGCTCCGGGGCTGCTGCTTGCGGTCATCGCGCGGGAAGCTACGGGCGCCCATGGCGTTCCTTCTACTGCTGGACCAAGAGAGGGAAAGAGAGGTCAGGAAGGAGAGAGCATGGGGAAGGAAAAGAAAGAGGGCAGGGGCCGCGATGGTCCTTCTGATGACTGTTGCTGCTCCGGCCGGCAGTCTCCGATGGAAAAACATCGGCGAGGAGGAGGTCCTTGGGCGGCTGGGTTGGAGGAGATCGAGGAGAGGGGTGGCGGCTGGCTGGTGGATCGGGAGGAGGCTGCGGGATTGGCCAGATGAGAAATCAAGGGAGAGGAGGTGGGAGGATCAGGGAGGATCCCGATGAGAGAGTGGCGGCGGTCGAAAGGGAAAGATGGGACAAGTGCCCTCGGTTTTAGGCATTGATCTAGGGTTGGACTATATATAGCATTAGGATTTTTTGGGTAGGGGCTAATCTGTCCCTCCGATCATAATCGGATGGTCGGAAAAAAATAGGTTAGGGAGTCCAAATAAGAAAACGGAGACGTTTTGTAGATGTTTGGGGATGATCCGGACACGACGGTGACGACTGCTCGGGTCGGGTCCGGGACAATTTTCGGACGCGCGCGAGGAGGGCCGCGGGCTGACGAGAGAGGATAGGTTGGGGGCTAGCAGTGAGTGGACTGTGTAGACGGTCTCGAGCTGAGAGAAGAGAAGAGAGAGAGGCCCAGCGACTGTTTCCGGAGACCGAAAACGTCTGAATTAGACCGGCTATATTGCCGCTATAGTTTAACGGTTGGGCTATCAAACGAGCTCCGAATGCGATGAAACTTGGAGGGAGACCTACTAACAACATAACAACACCGCACACCAACTTTCAACCCATTCCAAGAACATTTTCCGGCCACTTATAAAATAATATTTCGGACATGCCGCGGGCGCGTGCGAGTGTGGTTGGGCTCAGAACGGACAACAGACGGAACTGGGGAAACCCGGACGGATGCAAGTTTTGAAAACATGATGATGCAATGCACATGATGACATCACAAGATGCAACACGCAAGCGAATGACAACGCAACAACAACGAATAACTGGAGGACACCTGGCACATCGGTCTCGGGGCGTCACAACACTCCACCACTACGAGAGGATCTCGTCCCGAGATCTAGAATGGCACCGGAGGGAAAACGGAAAATAAAAAGAAGAGGTAAAACTAAGTTGCTTCTATGACCAATGAGTGAAACCAAAGAACCTTCAAAAGGTTAAGGCATTTCGAGAAAAGAATACAACGCAGATGAACGAAGTTGAAAACTCTCCGTTAGAAAAGAGGAACAAGGAAGAACAACTTCGGGCAGCACTCCAATTGAAAAGAAAAAGGAGTTGAATAAGAACTTGATAAGATGTGAAGATACTTGAATGAAAACACGACACTCCGATTGGAAAAGGAAGGAATTGAACATGATCTTGACAAACCGAGATGAGGAGAGAAAAGAGCAACCTCACTAGACCTCCGGGAGAAAGAATAGAAGTTGGGTCGTCGGAACAAAAGAACGGAGAAGAAAACAACATCTTCTACCTTAAATGATTTTGCAAAAGAATCTTTAGGAGAAGGTTCGAACGGAGTTGTTGGAAACCAACAACGAAAAGAATAAGCTTGATATGGTCTTATGGACTACATCTCAAATTATGAGGTGACAACCTGCCACTCACGGGAAGCAGAATTGGATTGATATCAACAAAGAGACGAGGAAGTATTTCACCGGGAGGATAAAGAAGAACTTGGGTCCTTTATAAGCACCATAGATAGCAACAAACCTTAGGGAAGGCTTTAGGTGAAATATAACCCAAGATAACTCCAAAGAAGAGATTGATGGATTTAAAATACCTCATTCCTAACAACATGTGAATCATGAAACATGAACCCTAATTATCAAGAATGACATAATACCACCTCCAATGATATGAACGAAAGAATTACACTCCGGATTACAATATGAGGAAAACATGAGCTTTTTAGAAAAGAATTTCGATGAACACTTCGAGAAGGAATTAAATCCTTGATGCTTGATGGGCCCATCATGAAGAACCTTCATGAAGAACTCCGGTAACAAAAGAAATGATCAAACGGAAGGAAAGAGAGGTCGAAAACACAAGGTGAATCCTTGCAATGATTTGATGGATCTTCGCGATGAAATAATTGAGAGAACTTGGAACTCCGGCAAAAGAATAGATAAAGCATCTCGAACCGAGAATTTGATGAGCCTCTGGAATGAAGAATTAATCATTTGGGTGAATCAAGAATAAGAATTATGTTATGCTCCTCCTTCACCAATTAAATTGATGACGAGCAAACAGATTGCATAAAACTTATTCTCGAAGAAAGGATTTGGATAGATGTGGCGCCAACTTGAGAAGGTCTTCAACGAACCACCGGTGGGATTGGAAAGAACGAATGAATTGATAAATAACCAAGGAAGAGAATTCTTGAATGAGCCACCGGTAAGAATTGAAAACGAACAAAGTAAAAGGGGTGAATCACCGGTAAGAATTAGCAAATGAACGAAGATACATGAGAGAGTTTAGATCCATGAGAACGAAGGAATCACGACTGATTAGAGATCACTTGAACGATGCACCGGTAAGATTTGGAGAACCATAGCTGAAAGCCGAGAATGAATACTTCTGAGATGATGGGATCCGGATAAAACAAACTAAAATACTCTTGAAATGCTCCGGATAGGTGAAAGAATACTCACGATCAAAACAATTACGAGAGGATGGCAACAAGCTAGAATCACGAATCTTTGAGAGAACGGATAAGATTGAAGAGAAACTCTTCTTCGGTCTTCAAGTGTTGAGAATGACAAAGAGAAACACCATCATGAATTGTTTAGACACTCTGGAGGAAGCAAAACGAAGAGGTTGAGCCAACGATGAAAGAATCTAACTGATCTTGGAGAAAGGCATTTGACTGATCATAAATCATTCTTACATCAAACTTTAAAAGATTTGAGAATAGCTCCGATAAAATTAGAAGAGTCAGGTAAGATCCTGGAAAAAGACCTGTGGGTTAGGGCCCACTGAAAAGAAACACCGTTGAACGATTTAAGAGAGAAAGCACCGGTTGAATTAAATGGTTTGAATAAGATAACATTCTCGAAAGATCTTGGAAGAATGAGAATAAACACTAACATCCTCTGACATATCTTGAGCACTCCGGAACAATTGAATAGTGAGAAGTGGAAGATTAAGAGGTGCACCGGCATGAGAAAGCATTGAAACGAGGAAAGGATGTGATCAACACCAAAGCTAGATTTTAATCCACCAGAGAAGAAAATGAGTGAAGAGTGCCAGACTTGAGGCTCCGTTAGAATCTTCATCAGAATCACCGGGTAAGAGGAAAAGAATGGAGAGACTTCACAAGAATAAAATGGATACCTAATGAAGAAATCTGAGTCCTTGAAGAAACAAAGGGAGGGAGGGTGGGAAAACAAAGGCAACTTGGAGACGGATGAAACAAACACCGTTGAGAAGAACTAATAATTGATCTTGCAGATGTTGCAATGATCGGAACCACTTGAAGAGAAGCACACCGGTTAAAAAGGATTGACATGACAATCTCGATTATCAAGAAGGATTAGTATTCACATAGAAATATGAGAACACCATTTAGGAAAGGTATGGAATCAACATTTGACTTCGAAGCAACTCGAATACCACAACTCAAAACAACACAAAGGGTTGGCTTGCAGAATAAGCCGGAACAAACATATGATAGAGATTTCGTCCGAAGTTTTCGTGGTGGGGCCTACACGGGCTCGATCGTACAGCACCATCATGTGCAAGGCAGTGCACATGACATACGAAGCGTCCCCGAGTCGGCATAGCCAAGGACTCTTTAAGACACACCGAGACCACTGTAAAACCAACCACGAATAGGCGGACCACTAGACATCGAAACCCAATTTCATATCATACATCTGTGAGAAAGATATCCTACGAACTACTTGAATTCCCACTTATAAACTCCCGAAACTTTTTTGTTATGCAATCAGGTGTTGGTGATACAGGGGAAGCATAATATCTCACCCAAAACTAGCAAATCCTACATCCAGCTGTATCCATGCTTCAACACATAACCAAAAAACTTTCGGAAATCATCTACCTCAACCTTCAAAAAGCATCCATTATACAAGTTATGGCAATACTCCCGAACTCCCGCCCCAGTACTGGGTGCCGTCGAGGTTATCTCACCAACAACTGCATAAAAGAGATTTTCGATGTCGGCGAAACTAATCTCAGGTATTCTAGAACTACAACGATAAAATTGTGACGACAACACCTCGGAGCTCAACTCCCCGGGACACTATGTAACACCCTTGATGCGACTATAGCTCCCACGTGTCGAGGCACGACTTAGAGATATAATCGCATTGAAGGCATATGTCGCAAGTCAGGCAATCTTCACAACATCCCATGTAATATGATAATAAAAGGGGAGATAACATAGTTGGCTTACACTCGCCACGTCAATCAAGTACATAAATAACATTACATCATCCAAAACACTCATGGCCCGACTACGGCGCCAAAATAAAGAGAACCCAACATGCGACAATGGTCCCAATCACCCCCAACTGGGCACCACTACTAATCATCGGGAAAGGAAACGTAGTATCGTTGAGAGTCTTCGTCGAACTCCCACTTGAGCTCATACGCGTCTCCTGGAGCGGAATCATCAGGCCCTACATCTGGTGTAATAGTAATCTATGAGCCACAGGGACTCAACAATCTCGCACCCTCGCGATCAATACTATTTAAGCTTATAGGAATGGCAAGGTAAAATATGAGTAGAGCTGCAGCAAGCGACTAGCAAGTATGGTGGCTAACTTATTCGCAAAAGAGAGCGAGAAGAGGAGGCAAAGCGCGAGCGAGAAACTAGAGAATAACCTTCGCAAACATTACTCCAACACGTGTCCACTTCCTGGACTCCGTCGAAAAGAGGCCATCACGGCAACACACTCAGTTGATTCATTTTAATTAAGTTAAGGTTCAAGTTATCTACAACCGGACATTAACAAATTCCCATCTGCCCATAACCGCGGGCACGGCTTTCGAAAGTTCAATCCCTGCAGGGGAGTCCCAACTTAGCCCATGACAAGCTCTCACGGTCAACGAAGGAATAGACGTCCTCCCAAGACGTTCCGATCAGACTCGGTATCTCGGTAATTCAAGACACTTCGACAGGTTAAAACAAGACCAGCAACACCGCCCGAATGTGCTGAAAAATCCAGATAGGAGCTGCACATATCTCTTTCTCAGGGCACACTCAGATGAGCCAGACGTCGGGTAGGTCAGCCCAGAGTTGCCCCTGGTAGCCCCGGACATCGCTCGGTGGGACCAACACTCAGAGGAGCACTGGCCCGGGGGGGATAAAATAAGATGACCCTTGAGTCTGTAGAACCCAAGGGAAAGAAAAGGCTAGGTGGCAAATGGTAAGACCAATGTTGGGCATTGCTGGAAAAGCTTTAATCAAGGCGAACTATCAAGGGGTTCCCATTATAACCCAACCGCGTAAGGAACGCAAAATCCAGGAACATAACACCGATATGACAGAAACTAGGGCGGCAAGAGTGGAACAAAACACTAGGCGAGAGGCCGAGACTTCCACCCTTTACCAAGTATATAGATGCATTAAGATAACATGGCAATATAATGATATCCCAACAAGTAAATAAAAGATGTTCCAACAAGGAACGGCCTCCAATCTTCACCTGCAACTAGCAACGCTATAAGAGGGGCTGAGCAAAGCAGTAACATAGCCAATCAACGGTTTGCTAGGACAATGGTGGGTTAGAGGTTTGACATGGAAAATTGGGAGGCTTGTAAGCAAGTAGTAGGCATCGTAGCAATGGCATAGCAAAAGAGCGAGCAAACTAGCATAGCAAAGATAGTAGTGATTTCGAGGGTATGATCATCTTGCCTGCACAGTTGTCAGAGTTGACTGGATCCTCAAGAGCAAAATCAACGGGCTCCTCGTTAGCAAACTCGTCTCCCAGCTCTAGCCAAACAAGACAAACAGCAACAAGGATACAATCAACCACGTGCAAGATCAAGCAATATGATGAAATGATGATATGCTATGCGGGATGCAAAATGCAAGATATGACAGGAAATGCAGGAACCTGGCCTCAACTCGGAATTCCAAGTGTGCCACTGGAAAGATGAGATGAAATCGCTTGAAAATGATATAAAGAACGCCGGAATCGGAGTTACGGTTTGGAAATGGCAAGCGATTCAAAATTGACACTGGTCTGCGATTTACAGCAAGTAGGCATCTAAATGCAATGAAATGAACATGCTAAAGCACCCAAACATGACAACAAAATACATGGAAGAGATGCACACAAGATGCTTAACAAAAGTCTAGCACTGAGCTACGGCCAATTCATCCATTAGGAGGTTCAAACAAGCATGGCAAAAATGCAAATGACAAATAGATCTCAGACTTTGTGAAATTAACACTTGTCTGGAATTTCAGATCATATAGCCCTCTTCGGAGCAACAAAACAACATGCTACAGGACCTGAACATGACAAAGAAATACATGGCATGGAGCTACTCAACAAGCTTAACAAAAGTCCCTTGGTGACCTTGAGCCAAAAGGGATTACAAAATATACTAACAAGCACACGAACATAGCCAAAAACATAATCAGTTTTCAGACTTGATGAAAACTGGGACATGCTGAAAAATAACTCACGAAGGCATGTTTACGAGCTCGATGCACTCACCACGGTGAAAGTAATGGCAAGACAAGCATACATCCCTTAAGAAGGCAAAAAATACAAGCTAGACATGGCAAGAACAATGGCATAGCATGCACGGATCAACTACAATAACATCGGCAAAATCGCAAACAAGTTGACGATCTGCCCAGATTCGCAACGAAGCAAAAGTAGAGCTCAATTGACTCAAGCTAGGGTGCTCCATAATTTCAAAAAAAGATATGGATGGATAGAGCACTACAAGATTAACAAAACTCCCTTACTGATCATTCTCAAAAGAGCCACGGATCACTAGGAAACAACATGAACATATGGCATCATGAGGTAAACAATCCCAGGACTTAGTGAAATCACTAAGTCCATGAAAACAGAATTAGCAAGTGCACCACTTTGCAAGCTTGCACAAGTCACCACACACATCCTAAAAATACATGGGTTACACCTCTGGATAGATGACAAAACCCTTAACAAAACATATGGAGAACTCACGGGCTTAGCATGCACACATTAATCATGGCAAAAATGACAAAAGTGCTAAATGGAGTAACAGATCTGACAATTATCTCAAGTAGCCCTCTTCTAACAGCATTTCGGGCATCAAGATGAGCTCAAATGAAAATGGTGCAATGGAACGAAATGATGTACTATCTGAGATGAACATTTTAATATGCTATATGCATGAATCGGAGCTACGGATGCAAAGTTATGGGGCCCGAACAGGAGCACTTGGACTAAAAATTCTGGGGACTTGGGAAAAATTCAACCTCCGGATCTAGATATAGGGTTTGCACGGAAACCGAGGCAAACTCCGGCGGCACTGTAGCAGCTCGAGGACCGCCGAAAATAGAGCCGCGGTGGCCGAATCTCTCGCCGGAGAGGCCGCCGGCGACGAGGAGGCGGGGCGGCGGAGCTTCACGGAGGCGGGGCGGCCGGCGACGATCTTGGCGGCGGGGCGGCGAGTGGCGAGGCGGCGGTCGGCGGTGAGCAGCTCCGGCCGGCGCGGGCGGCGCGGCTGCCGGCTGTGGGCGGGGCGGCGGAGGCGGCGTGGAGGCGGGGCCCGCGGTAGGCGGCGAAGGCCGGGCGGCGGCGGATCCGGGCCCCGCGGGCCAGATCTGGGCCGCGCGGGCCCGTGGCGGCGGAGGAGAGAGAGGGAGGCCGGGTGGCGCGCGGTGGTTGGCCTGGAGCGGCGGCGGGGCGACGTGGCGAGCTCCTATAGGCCGGAGTGAGGTGGCGGCGGCGTGGTGGACACGTCCGGCGCGGACGGACAATGTCCGGCGCACGGAGCTGCAGTTTTTAGGGTTTTGGGGAGGAAGAAGATCCGAAAACGGAGGGGTGTATATATAGGCATAGAGGGAGCTAGGAGAGTCCAAATGAGGTGTGGTTTTTGGCCACGCGATCGTGATCGAATGCTCTAGAGCATGGAGTAGAGTTTGGTGGGTTTTGGACCAAATTGGAGGGGTGTTGGGCTGCAACACACACGAGGCCTTTTCGGTCCCTCGGTTAACCGTTGGAGTATCAAACGAAGTCCAAATGGTACGAAACTTGACAGGCGGTCTACCGGTAGTAAACCAAGGCCTCTTGGCAAGTCTCGGTCCAATACGGAAATGTTTAATCCCCACACACGAAAGAAAGCTAGAAATGACCACCGGAGGAGAACGGAGCGCCGGAATGCAAAACGGACAACGGGGAAAATGCTCGAATGCATGAGATGAACACGTATGCAAATGCAATGCACATGATGACATGAAATGATGCAACACGCAAGCAAATGACATGGCAACGATGGTGAATAACTGCACGACACCTGGCACATCAGTCTCGGGGCGTTACACACTACCACAACCCCTAAATGTCAGGAGGCACCAAGAACAATGTTCTCGTCACAAAACCATCGGAACGATTCCAAGATACCCGCGTGATCCTATATTTTTTTAGTGAAATTTGAGAAGAGAATAGTCAAAACTATATGTCAGGATGCCTTACCCGAGCGATGAAGGGACTAGGGAGTAAAAAGAATTCCTAAATGACTGAAAACATTTTTCTAGACTCGACAACGGCTGCTAATTCGATCAAGTAGTGGGGGCTCCTAAGGTCGGGGAAGGCTCTGATTACCAACTTGTAACGCCCTCGATGTGGCTATATCTCCCACGTGTCGAAGCACGACTTAGAGGCATAACCGCATTGAAAGCAATGTCGCAAGTGAGGTAATCTTCACAGAACCCATGTAATACATAAGGGAAAAAGATACATAGTTGGCTTACAATCGCCACTTCACACAATTACATGAATAAAGCATTACATCACCCAAATACAATCAAGGTCCGACTATGTAACCAAAATAAAAGAAGACTACCCCAAATGCTACACAGATCCCCGATCGACCCGACTAGGCTCCACTACTGATAAACTAGAACGAAACAACACAAAGGATAAGATCTTCAACGAGCTCCTCCTGGAGCTTGGTTGCATCACCTGCTCAGTAACATCGGCACCTGCAAACTGGTTTTGGAAGTATCTGTGAGTCACGGGGACTCAGCAATCTCGCACCCTCACGGTCAAGACTATTTAAGCTTATAGGTAAGGTAAAAGATATGAGGTGGAGCTGCAGCAAGCGACTAGCATATAAGGTGGCTAACATACGCAAATGAGAGCGTTAAGAGAAGGCAAAAGCACGGTCGAGAATCTATGATCAAGAAGTGAACCTAGAACAACCTACGTCAAGCATAACTCCAACACCGTGTTCACTTCCTGGACCCCGCCGAGAAGAGACCATCACGGTTACACATGTGGTTGATGTATTTTAATTAATGTCAACTTCAGGTTTTCTACAACCGGACATTAACAAATTCCCATCTGCCCATAACTGCGAGCACGGCTTTCGAAAGTTCAAATCCGTGCAGGGGTGTCCCAACTTAGCCCAACACAAGCTCTCACGGTCAACGAAGGATATTCCTTCTAGTGGGAAGACCCGATCAGACTCGGAATCCCGGTTACAAGACATTTTGACAATGGTAAAACAAGATCAGCAAAGCCGCCCGATGCACCGACAAATCCCGATAGGAGCTCCACATATCTCGTTCTCAGGGCACACAGGATAGGTCAAGCTACGAGTAAAACCAACCCTTGAGTTGCCCCGAGGTGGCCCCGCAGGCTGCCCGTTTCGGACCAACACTCAGAGGAGCACTGGCCCGGGGGGGTTTAAAATAAAGATGACCCTCAGGCTCGCGAAAACCCAAGGGAAGGTTATAGGTTGTTAGTGCAAATGGTAAAACCAATGTTGGGCCTTGCTGGAGGAGTTTTATTCAAGGCGAACTGTCAAGGGGTTCCCATTATTAACCAACCGCGTAAGGAACGCAAAATCCGGGAACATAGCACCGATATGACGGAAACTAGGGCGGCAAGAGAGGAACAAAACACCAGGCATAAGGCCGAGCCTTCCACCCTTTACCAAGTATATAGATGCATTAATTAAATAAGATATATCGTGATATCCCAACAAGTAACCATGTTCCAACAAGGAACAACATCTCCATGTTCCAACAAGGAACAAACTTCAATCTTCACCTGCAACTAACAACGCTATAAGAGGGGCTGAGCAAAGCGGTAACATAGCCAAACAACGTTTTGCTAGGACAAGGTGGGTTAGAGGCTTGGTTCAACAATATAGGAGGCATGATAAGCAAGTGGTAGGTATCGCACCATAGGCATAACAAAAGAGCGAGCATCTAGCAAGCAAACATAGAAGTGATTTCGAGGGTATGATCATCTTGCCTGAGATCCCGCAAGGAAGAAGAACGAGTCCATGAAGAAGTCAAACGGTCGTAGTCGAACGGTTCCTCACAACGCGACATTATCAGAACCAACCCAAAGAAACAACACCGGAAAGGAGCAAACAACATAGTAAACAACCAACACATGACCATTGTATGATGCACAACCAAGTATGACGCATGTCCGGTTTAATGAAGCATGGCATGGCAAAGTGCACAAGCAATCCTACAAATTAAGTGGATCTCAATATGCAATGAGTTGCATATTGGCGAAACAGCACATTCAAGTTATTTAGTTCGATCTCGTTTATGTACCCAACAAGATTAAATGTTGTTAGCATGGCAAGAGGGTGAAACAAAGTAAAACTACCTATCTAGTCAAGTTTAAATGAGGCCGGAAGCAACGAACAACAATTCTGGTAAAACCCCATGAGCATATTATAGATTTGGTACTGTTCTGCCCTAATCCATATTTTAGAGTTGTTAAACATGCAAGATGATGCCACCATGTTAAACTAGGCAAAATTCTACCCCATTTACATATAAAGTTTATTAAATTTGGAGCTATGGTTAATTAGTTATGAATTAAAACATTTTAGCAAGTTATTTAAACAAATTTAAACAAATAGCATATTAAACATTTTAAACATGGATGAAAAAGACATATTATGAAACTAGATAAAAACTAAGCAAGTTTCATATACAAAGTTTTTACATGTGATGCTTAGTTTGTGAGATATTAAATGCATGAAGGCTAGGGGGTTTTTTGTAAATCTGCAATTCCTTGGAAATTAGCTAAATCCGTCCAGGAAAAAAAACAAATAACGGGTCGAAACTGGAGTCGGGCCAACAGGAACAGGCGGTGGGGGGTTCCTCACCATTGGCCTCGGTAGGACGCTGGGTCTTGGCGAGGCAAACAAGGCCGAATTGACGAGGCGGTCAACGAAGGTGCTCGTCCTCTGAAAGAACAGAGGCAGCAACAACTGCTGGGAGGTGGAGGTCGCCGGTGCGGGTGGATCCCGGTGAGGCGGGGCGGCGACCTGGAGGCGTGGTCAATGCGGGCGGGACGAGGCGCTCATCTCACGCGAGCAGGAACAGGGGAGGCGGGCGCCTGACAAACGTGCCTCTGCTCGTTGCAGAGGAAGCGGAGGCAGCGACATGGACTTGGCGGCAAGGACGTCGTGGGGACGACCCGATCCAAGGCGGGGGAGGCGCGTGGAGGTGGGGAACGATCGACCCCTTCCGTCCCGTGGCGCAGCTGGTCCGGCGGGGCTTGCTCGGAGCTCGGGCGTCGAGCGCCATGGCACTGCATCGGGAGACCGAGACAGAGAGAGATGTTATAGGAGGAGGGAGAGAAACCGAGAAAGAAAAAAGGAGGAGATGGGCATGGGGAACCTCGGGAGGTCGGCACTTGATGGTGGAGCTCGACGATGGAGGGAGCTCCGGGGCTGCTGCTTGCGGTGATCGCGCGGGAAGCTACGGGCGCCCATGGCGTTCCTTCTGCTGCTGGACCAAGAGAGGGAAAGAGAGGTCAGGAAGGAGAGAGCACGGGGAAGGAAAAGAAAGAGGGCAGGGGCCGCGATGGTCCTTCTGATGGCTGTTGCTGCTCCGGCCGGCAGTCTCCGATGGAAAAACACCGGCGAGGAGGAGGTCCTCGGGCGGCTGGGTTGGAGGAGATCGAGGAGAGGGGTGGCGGCTAGCTGGTGGATCGGGAGGAGGCTGCAGGATTGGCCAGATGAGAAATCAAGGGAGAGGAGGTGGGTGGATCGGGGAGGATCCCGATGAGAGAGTGGCGGCGGTCGAAAGGGAAAGATGGGACAAGTGCCCTCGGTGTTAGGGATTGATCTAGGGTTGGACTATATATAGCATTAGGATTTTTTGGGTAGGGGCTAATCTGTCCCTCCGATCGTAATCATAGGGTCGGAAAAAAATAGGTTAGGGAGTCCAAATAAGAAAACGGAGACGTTTTGTAGATGTTTGGGGATGATCCGGACACGACGGTGACGACTGCTCGGGTCGGGTCCGGGACAATTTTCGGACGCGCGCGCGAGGAGGGCCACGGGCTGACGAGAGAGGATAGGTTGGGGGCTAGCGTTGAGTGGACTGTGTAGACGGTCTAGAGCTGAGAGAAGGGAAGAGAGAGAGGCCCAGCGACTGTTTCCGGAGACCGAAAACGTCTGACGTTAGACCGGCTATATTGCCGCTATAGTTTAATGGTTGGGCTATCAAACGAGCTCCGAATGCGATGAAACATGGCGGGCGACCTACTAACGACATAACAACACCGCATGCCAACTTTCAACCCATTCCGAGAACATTTTCCGGCCACTTATAAAATAATATTTCGGACATGGCGCGGGCGCGTGCGAGTGTGGTTGGGCTCAGAACGGACAACAGACGGAACTGGGGAAACCCGGACGGATGCAAGTTTTGAAAACATGATGATGCAATGCACATGATGACATGACAAGAGGCAACACGCAAGAGAATGACAACGCAACAACTACGAATAACTGGAGGACACCTGGCACATCGGTCTTGGGGCGTCACAGGGGCGCTCCCAGCTGGAAGTGAAACTTGAAAGATGTCACCTGATGACGTTGAGGACGAAGGGGTGTTGGTGTAGCAGACTCAATGGGCTGCGAAAGCCGATCCTCACGAGCCCCCAGGCCCAGGGGCCTTAAGAGGCTCCGGGGGTGCTGGTGGCTCCCTGCGGGCCATCTCCATCTCTGCCAGGGCTGCGGAACGCCTGGCCTCTTGTGCCTCCATGATGCCCCTCATGAGGCGCTGGTACGTGACAGCCGAGTTCGGCAAGCCGTAAGGCATGCGAACGCAGCTGTGGGGTGGACCTCCATAGCGCCCCCCTCGCGAGGGCCAGAGGCGCTCCAGAGAGGTGACTCGGTTGAGCCCTGGTATGTCGATGCAGACGTGCAGCCCACCATCCTCGCCTGGATGGGGAGCCACTGCTGGTAGACGGCGGCCGCCTTTCATGACCCTTGACTCCTGTAGCTCCTGAATGGCCTTGCTGACGAACTCCTGAGGGTCTGGCTGAAGGAAATATGCCCTAGAGGCAATAATAAAGTTATTATTTATTTCCTTATAATCATGATAAATGTTTATTATTCATGCTAGAATTGTATTAACCGGAAACATAATACATGTGTGAATACATAGACAAACAAAGTGTCACTAGTATGCCTCTACTTGACTAGCTCGTTAATCAAAGATGGTTATGTTTCCTAACCATGAACAATGAGTTGTTATTTGATTAACGAGGTCACATCATTAGTTGAATGATCTGATTGACATGACCCATTCCATTAGCTTAGCACCCGATCGTTTAGTATATTGCTATTGCTTTCTTCATGACTTATACATGTTCCTATGACTATGAGATTATGCAACTCCCGTTTGCCGGAGGAACACTTTGGGTGCTACCAAACGTCACAACGTAACTGGGTGATTATAAAGGAGCATTACAGGTGTCTCCAAAGGTAGATGTTGGGTTGGCGTATTTCAAGATTAGGATTTGTCACTCCGATTGTCGGAGAGGTATCTCTGGGCCCTCTCAGTAATACACATCACATAAGCCTTGCAAGCATTTCAACTAATATGTTAGTTGTGAGATGATGTGTTACGGAACGAGTAAAGAGACTTGCCGGTAATGAGATTGAACTAGGTATTGGATACCGACGATCGAATCTCGGGCAAGTAACATACCGATGACAAAGGGAACAACGTATGTTGTTATGCGGTCTGACCGATAAAGATCTTCGTAGAATATGTAGGAGCCAATATGGGCATCCAGGTCCCGCTATTGGTTATTGACCGGAGACGTGTCTCGGTAATGTCTACATTGTTCTTGAACCCATAGGGTCCGCACGCTTAAGGTTACGATGACAGTTTCATTATGAGTTTATGCATTTTGATGTACCGAAGGTTGTTCGGAGTCCCGGATGTGATCACGGACATGACGAGGAGTCTCGAAATGGTCGAGACGTAAAGATTGATATATTGGAAGCCTATGTTTGGACATCGGAAGTGTTCCGGGTGAAATCGGGATTTTACCGGGTTACCGGGAGGTTACCGGAACCCCCGGGAGCCATATGGGCCTTCATGGGCCTTAGTGGAAAGGAGAAAGGGGCAGCCCAAGGTGGCTGCACCACTTCCCCATCCCCTAGTCCTATTAGGACTAGGAGAAGGTGGCCGGCCCCCCTCTCTCTCTTCCCCCCTTGGGAATCCTAGTTGGAATAGGATTGGTGGACTCCTCCTGCGCCTCTCTCCCTGGCCGGCGCCCCCCTTCCCCCTTGGCTCCTTTATATACTGAGGTAGAGGCACCCTAGAACACACAAGTTGATCCACGTGATCTATTCCTTAGCCGTGTGCGGTGCCCCCTGCCACCATATACCTCGATAATACTGTAGCGGAGTTTAGGCGAAGCCCTGCTGCTGTAGTTCATCAAGATCGTCACCACGCCGTCGTGCTGACGGAACTCTTCCCCGACACTTTGCTGGATCGGAGTCCGGGGATCGTCATCGAGCTGAACGTGTGCTCGAACTCGGAGGTGCCGTAGTTTCGGTGCTTGATCGGTTGGATCGTGAAGACGTACGACTACTTCCTCTACGTCGTGTCAGTGCTTCCGCAGTCGGTCTGCGTTGTGTACGTAGTCAACACTCTCCCCTCTCGTTGCTATGCATCACATGATCTTGCGTGTGCATAGGAAATTTTTTGAAATTACTACGAAACCCAACACTGGCTCTCCTTGCCTTACTCCTTCTTGAGGGAAACGTGCTTCGAAGCACGCCTCCATGTGGTGCCCAAGCGCCTCCCTCGTGACCCTAGCCAGGTCGGTGGCCCTCCAGGGGAGAGCCCCCAAGCCCTGCCTGAGGAGGGTGTCGGGCGCGCTTTCGTATGCGACGGAAGGAGGTTCCCCCTGGGCAGGCACGGGCCCAGAGGGGCCTGCCTCCTGAGGGGCCGGGCCGGACAATGTTTTCTTCTTCTTGGGGGTGGTCTCGGGAAGCCTCCTGCTTCCGCGATCCGGGTCTTTCAGTGACACGGCCTAAAAGGCTCGTTCCAGGGAACACACCGCGTCCTTCTCTTCACAGGGCACCGTGATGACTCCGCCACTTCCTGGCATCTTGAGGACGTTGTAGCCATGGTGAGTTATGGCCACGAACTTGGCCAGCGCCGGGTACCCAAGGATGGCGTTGTACGGCAGGCGAATGTGAGCGACGTCGAAGTCGATGTGCTCGGTGCGGTAGTTATCGCGTGCCCCGAAGGTGACAGGGAGGCGTACCTGCCCAATCGGGACCGTGGAGCCGTCGGTGATTCCGGAGAAGGGCTTGGTTGGCTGAAGCTGGCTGTAGGGCACTTGGAGATTGTTGAATGTTTCCACGGACAGGACGTTGAGCCCTGCCCCACCATCGATGAGGGTCCTGTTGACCACCACATTGCTGATGATCAGGGAACAAAGCATCGGGAGGACTTCGGCTGTAGCCGCACACTTGAACTGATCTGCTGAGATGAACGTGATGGCGCACGCCGACCACCTGAGAGGGCATGTGGCTTCAAGCCTGGGGAGGACTGCATTCACTTCGCGGGCGAACTGCTTGAAGATGCGTTGAGAGGCCGGGGCCTAAGCCCCGCCCAGGATGCAGGCGATCGCACGCGGCTCCTGGAAGCCCCCAGCCCCCTCGTCTTGGTGGCGGTCCTCGTTTCTCCTTGGCTGCGGCGACAGCGGATGGAGGCCTGCGTTGCCATGCGGGCGATCCTCACGAGGCTGATCAATCTAGTCTCCCTCGCGAGGCGGGTCTTGCCAGCGATCCTCGCGAGGTTGATCGCGCCACCCTTGGCGCGGGCCACGGTCTTCCCAGCATCCTGCGTTCCTTCCTCCTCCTCGACCGTAGCCCCGGTCACCGCGGTCGGGGCGACGGCCGATCCTTCCTTCTCGCACGGCTCGGAGCTCTTGACATTCGTTGGTGTTGTGGGTGTGGAGGTCGTGGTACACACAGTACCGGCTGCCTTTGGAAGGTTCGGGCTGATCTCTTCCCTGCTTGGTGTCTGGTTCTGCCGTGAGCACGGCAGCCCCCTTGCGCTTCACGTCCTTGGCCTTGGGCTTCTTCTCTTCTAGGTCTGCGGCAGGCAGCTCGAGGAGGGAGAGACGCCCTTCCTCAGCCCTGGCGCACTTGGTCGCCAGGTTGAACAGCTCCAAGGAAGTGCACAGGTCTTCATGCATCGCCAGCTCCTCCTTCATCTTGACGTCGCGCACGCCATCGGAGAAGGCTGAGATGATGGCCTCCTCGGTCACCTTGGGAATCTGGAGGCATGCGTTCTTGAAGCGCTGGATGTACTTCTGCAGGGTCTCCATGGGTTCTTGCTTGATGTGGCGCATGTCGCTCACGGCGGGTGGCCGGTCGCGAGTACCTTGGAAGTTCGCGATGAAGCGGGTGCGCATCTTGTCCCAGGAGGAGATCGTGCCTGGAGCCAGGTGCGGGCCCCGTCCTTGAGCGCCATGGGAAACCAGTTCGCCATGACCTTCTCGTCTCCGTTGGCAGCTTCGATGCCCAGATCGTAGAGCTGGAGGAACTCCGCAGGGTCAGCCGTGCTGTCGCAACGAGGAGGCAGGTCCGGCTTGAACTTGCCAGGCCACACGACGTTGCGTAGCTCGGTGGTGAAGGAACGACAGCCTGCTGGGGCCACAGGAGGCCTTGGGTGACGGAAACCTTGGTCTTGCATGTCCCCACGCGCTGCAGCTGGGTCTTGACGTGCGGGAGCAGGAGCATGGTAGCGATGTGCTGGAGCAGGGAGCGCTCGGGCAGCTTCTTGCGGGCGAGGGACTTCTTGGCAGCTCTGCTCTTGCCGCGCTGGCACCTGACGGAGCGGGTTCCGCCCAGGGGCCGCGCGGTTGGAGCCATGGCGCCTTCTTGTGGAGGAGGCGGCCGGGGCGCCGCCGGAGCTTCGTCGCCCGCGTGGGGCAGGGTGCGGTGCAGCGGAGCGGACGGCGCAGGAGAGCCCCCTGCGGCACGGACGAGCTCGGTGACGCGGTCTAGCCATTCTTCGTAGACGTGGTCGACGGGACGGTAGCGCAGGAGCTCGTTTGCCGCGATGAGCGCAGCTCGAGCCTCCATGGGTGCGCGGAGCGCACGGGACGAAGAACCAGCTGGGGTGAGCGAGGGAGTAGCGCGGCCGTCTTGCCGCACGGACGGATGCTGAGACGATGCTTGCTGCTCGTTTCCCCGCCGGGTCGGTGGCGGCGTTGACGGCAGGTGACGGGGAACGGCGAGGACGCCCGCCGACAGGAGCCGTCTGGGCGACGCGGGAAGCGAGAGCGGCCCGGCGCTCGGCGCGGGCCCGACGAGCGTCAGACATGGGCGCGATGGCCGGAGGAGAACGGGGCGGTGGAAGACGAATTCCGGCGCACCCCTACCTGGCGCGCCAAATGTAGGATTTCGGGTTCCGACAGACCCTTCAGGTTCGAACACAGGGGTGCGCACGGAGATTTCGCCTCCAACCTACCTGCTCCCCTCCGCCTTGCTAAGATCTAAGCAATGGAAAGAACAACACGAATGACACAGGGTTTATACTGGTTCGGGCCACCGTTGTGGTGTAATACCCTACTCCAGTGTGGTGGTGGATTGCCTCTTGGGCTGATGATGATGAACAATACAAGGAAGAATAGCCTCGCGAGGGTCTGCTCTTGGCTGGGGAGGAGTTCAGTCACCCTTCTCTCTCTCTTTCTTTCCCTTTCTCGTCCTTTTCCTCTTTCCCCCCCTTCGTCCTCCGTCCTTCATTCCTCTCTCTTTTTCCCCTTTCTGTGGGTGGTTGGTCCTATTTATAGAGGCCCTGGTCCTCTTCCCAAATATCGAGCGGGAAGGGAGCCAACAATGGCGGGCTAATTTGAAGGGGGACAACTAGTACCAGCTATCCTGACAAAAGTAGTCTTCGCCTGCACAAAGCTCTGGTGGTGACGCCGTCTTGGGATCCACAATGACCTCTGTCTTAAGGTCCTCCTGGTCTTGGTCTTGTTGCACCGAAATGGCAACCTTTGCCTGATGCCTCGGTACTCCGCGGTTGCGCTTGCTCCCTTTGCACCAAAGAGGAAAGGAGGACACTGCACGGGCTGGCGCCCGCTTGGCGCCTTTGGTCGTCATGGCTTGCGTCTGGGCACCTCGTGAGGTACCCCGCCTTGATCTCTCTACCTCCTCGCGAGCCAGCCTGATGAGGCCGTGCCTGAGGAAGCTCCGCGTCGTCCGCCCCGCGAGGCTCGGCCCCTCGCGAGGGTCTTGGGTCTGTGTTGGTGAAGATGGGCCATGCTGGGCCCCCCTTTGAGCCACGCCGCAGGCCGCAGGCAGGCAAGTCTGGGGACCCCCGTTGCCAAAACGCCGATAGAGGAGATGGATGGGCCCGTTTCCTTGCCCACATGCGTCTTACTGGTGGTGAGTTGATCAGCTTCTCCTTCGGAGCAGAAAGATCCAAGCTGGCTGTCATTTATCTCAACCTGGTGGAAGATGATGAAGATGATGAAGATGATGAAGATGATGAAGATAATGAGGACCCACTCGATGAAGATGATGATAACCCACTTCATGAAGCCATCGTAGCTCAAAGAATGAGGCTGAGCGAGGAGGAGGTGTGCAACCTATGGGACATAATTCCGCCACGTGATGACTTTGTCAGGGTGCCATTCCTGACCCGCCTGACAAGTACCATGGTCGATCGGCATGAAATGGTATGTTATACTGACTGTAGTAATTTGATGATATATATATATGCTTTATTGTTATACTTACTAATGCAAATTATCCGATGATATGCTTAGTGAATCCGATGATATGCTTACTGTAGAGTCCAATGATATGCTTTGTGGAATCTAGTTGATGATATGCTTTAGTGTAGAGTCTGATCACATGCTTATTAGTGTAGAATCCAAGGAACTATTAATAGTGTAGATAATCCATATATACTTATTAGTAGAATTCATGATTAATTAGTACAAATATGTAGTACTTTGTCTTTTGATAGTGTAGAAATCTAGACTTAATAGAAATATATTCGGAAGAGTTTGTGCGAGGCTATTTATTAATTGATATGTTTTTCTTATTCAGAAATTACCAAAAAACCTATCTGTGAGGTGTAGTATCGAGCCTGATGAAGAAGGCTCAGCTGGACTACGCCTTACCGCAAGGGGCTCCGTCACCACCTGTACTTACCGCATGGACACAGACGGTCGCACACCCTTAAACTCGATTGGGTGGAAGAGATTCCTCGTTGGCAAGAATCTTCGTGTTGGACAGGCCATCCTAATTACTATCAGGAACACCCACCGCCCAGGCTTGAGGATGATGATCGTCGTTGATATCATGTAGAACTACATATGATGATCGTCGTCGATATCATCTAGAACTACATATGATGATCATCGTTGATACCGCCTAGTACTTCTTGAGGATGCATGTTGAGTATATATGAAATTGTTATCTAGTACTCCCTCCGTTCCAAATTACTCGTCGTGGTTTTAGTTCAAATTTGAAATAGAACCATGACGAGTAATTTGGAACCGAGGGAGTACCACCTAGTACCTATAATGCTTTATGAAATTGATATCTAGTAGTACCTAGTATCTGGAAATTGCAGTTTATTGAAGCTGAAATGGGGTAGGAAGCCGGGGGGAAATGATGAAAGATATAGCAGTAGCGCGGGGCCAGAAAATCGCTACAGCTAATTAATAGTAGCGCGTTCCGGAAAAGCGCTGCTGATATAGTCAATAGTAGTAGCGCGGGTACAGACCACGCTACTACTAATAGTTAGTTGTAGCGCCTTATCGATAGCGCGGCTGCCCGCGCTACTGATAGCCTCAAAACACGCGCTACTACTAGGGTTTTCCATAGTAGTGTATGCCTAGCTTAATGGCTTTAAAGAAAGCGCTGCCAGGGAGACAACCCGGAAGTTTTAGAGAGTCATTTATTTCTGTTCAGTGCTTTCATATAGTTTAAAAACAACAAAAATAAAGATGGGAACCCAAAACTTTTTCAAAAAGGAAAGTGAAAGTGAGAAAGACGAGCATTGTTGAAGTGGGAGCTAGCCTTGAACTTTGTTCATGCTCACCGAAACTTCGTGAATCTTGATTACAGAAACTTTTCAGCAAAAATAATTATCCCCTTCTACAATTCCATTGTATTATAAAAATAATGTGCCAAGGTTTGCCTTTAGGATGTTTTAGATGCTTGTTGGTTTGTACGGTGCAGGACAGAAACTTTGGTTGTAGTGCATGATTTTACATATTTTACTGGAACATCAAATGGTTCTTATTCTTTTTGCACTGTCTTTCTATACAAATTGTTTATTTTTCCTAATTGTGGTAGAATTTTTCATGTATCAGAAGTATGGTGAATGTTTAGATTGTTACAGACTATTCTGTTTTAGACAGATTCTGTTTTTGATGCATAGTTTTCTTGTTTTGATGAAACTAACGATTTATATTAGTGGATTAAGCCATGGAAAATTATATTACAGTAGACACAATTCAAAAACAAAATATGAATTGGTTTGCAACAGTACTTAGAGTAGTGATTTGCTTTATTATACTAACGGATCTTATCAAGTTTTCTGTTGAAGTTTTGTGTGGATGAAGTGTTCGATGATCGAGAAGGTCTCGATGTGAGAAGAAGGAAGAGAGGCAAGAGCTCAATCTTGGAGATTCCCGAGGCACCCCAAGTAAATATTCAAGGAGACTCAAGCGTCTTGGGGATGCCCCGGAAGGCATCCCCTCTTTCTTCAACAAGTATCGGTATGTTTCCGGATTCGTTTCATTCATGCGATATGTGCAATATTGGAGCGTCATTTGCATTTAGTTTTCATTTTTCTTTTATGCACCATGCTGGTATGAGGTAGTCCTTGGTTGATTTATAGAATGCTCTTTGCACTTCACTTATATCTTTTGAATATGGCTTTATAGAATGCTTCATGTGCTTCACTTATATCAGTTGAAGTTTGGATTGCATGTTTATCTTCACTTAGACAACCACCATTTGTAGAATGCTCTTTTGCTTCACTTAGATTTGTTAGAGCATGGGCATATCTTTTCTAGAAAGAATTAAACTCTCTTGCTTCACTTCTATCTATTTAGAGATATGATAGGAACTGGTCATTCACATGGTTAGTAATAAAATCCTACATAAAACTTGTAGATCACTGAATATGATATGTTTGATTCCTTGCAATAGTTTTGCGATATAAATATGGTGATATTAGAGTCATGCTAGTGGGTAGTTGTGGATTGGTAGAAATACTTGTGTTGAGGTTTGTGATTCCCGTAGCATGCACGTATGGTGAACCATTATGTAACGAAGTCGGAGCATGAGGTATTTATTGATTGTCTTCCTTATGAGTGGCGGTCGGGGATGAGCGATGGTCTTTTCCTACCAATCTATCCCCCTAGGGGCATGCGTAGTAGTACTTTGCTTTGAGGGCTAATAAACTTTTGCAATAAGTATGTGAGTTCTTTATGACTAATGTTGAGTCCATGGATTATACGCACTCTCACCCTTCAATCATTGCTAGCCCCTCTAGTATCGCACAACTTTCGCCGGTACCATAAACCAACCATCTACCTTCCTCAAAACAGCCACCATACCTACCTATCATGGCATTTCCATAGCCATTCCGAGATATATTGCCATGCAACTTCCATCATCATCATATACATGACTTGAGCATTCATTGTCATATTTCTTTGCATGATCGTAAGATAGCTAGCATGATGTTTTCATGGCTTGTCCATTTTTTGATGTCATTACTACGCTAGATCATTGCACATCCCGGTATACCGCCGGAGGCATTCTTATAGAGTCACATCTTTGTTCTAGTATCGAGTTGTAATATTGAGTTGTATGTAAATAAAAGTGTGATGATCATCATTATTAGAGCATTGCCCCCCAAAAAAAGAGAGAGAGGCCAAAGAAGCCTAAATAAAAAAGGGGGCCAAAGAAGCCCACAAAAAAGAAAAAAAAGAAAGGAAAAGGGGGCAATGTTACTATCCTTTTACCACACTTGTGCTTCAAAGTAGCACCATGTTCTTCATATAGAGAGTCTCTTGAGTTATCACTTTCATATACTAGTGGGAATTTTCATTATAGAACTTGGCTTGTATATTCCAATGATGGGCTTCCTCAAATGCCCTAAGTCTTCATGAGCAAGCAAGTTGGATGCACACCCACTTAGTTTCAGTTCGAGCTTTCATATACTTATAGCTCTAGTGCATCCGTTGCATGACAATCCCTACTGACTCACATCGATATCTATTGATGGGCATATCCATAGCCCGTTGATACGCCTAGTTGATGTGAGACTATTTTCTCCTTTTTGTCGTCTCCACAACCACCATTCTATTCCACCTATAGTGCTATATCCATGGCTCACGCTCATGTATTGCGTGAGGGTTGAAAATGCTGAAGCGCGTTAAAAAGTATGAACCAATTGCTCGGCTTGTCATCGGGGTTGTGCATGACGTGAATATTTTGTGTGGTGAAGATGGAGCATAGCCAGACTATATGATTTTGTAGGGATAACTTTCTTTTGCCTTGTTATTTTGAAAAGACATGATTGCTTTATTAGTGGGCTTGAAGTATTATAGTTTTTATGTCAAATGATAGACTATTTCTTTGAATCGCTCGTGTATTAATATTCATGCCATGATTAGATATGTGATCAAGATTATGCTAGGTAGCATTGCACATAAAAAATTATCTTTTTTACCATTTACCTACTCGAGGACGAGCAGGAATTAAGCTTGGGGATGTTGATACGTCTCCATCATATCTATAATTTTTGATTGTTCCATGCCAATATTCTACAACTTTCATATACTTTTGGCAACTTTTTATACTATATTTGGGACTAACATATTGATCTAGTGCCTAGTGCTAGTGCCAGTTCCTGTTTGTTGCATGTTTTATGTTTCGCAGAAACCCCATATCAAACGGAATCCAAAACGGGATAAAAACGGACGGAGAATATTTTTGGAATATTTGGAGAATTCCGGAAGAAAAATCGACGCGAGACGGTGCCCGAGGTGGCCACGAGGCAGGGGGCGCGCCGGGGGCCATCATCATCACCGCAATCTTCACCAACAACTTCACCGCCATCATCACCAACTCTTCCCCCCTCTATGCAGTAGTGCAACCCTTCTCTTACCCGCTGTAATCTCTACTTAAACATGGTGCTCAACGCTATATATTATTTCCCAATGATGTATGGCTATCCTATGATGTTTGAGTAGATCCATTTTGTCCTATGGGTTATTTGATGATCATGATTGGTTTGAGTTGCATGTTTTATTATTGGTGCTGTCCTACGGTGCTCTCTGTGTCGCGCAAGCGTGAGGGATTCCCGTTGTAGGGTTTGCAATATGTTCATGATTTGCTTATGGTTGGTGGCGTGAGTGACAGAAGCACAAACTCGAGTAAGTAGGTTGTTCGCGTATGGGATAGAGAGGACTTGATACTTGCTAGAGTTCCAATCATAAGTGCATATGATCCAAGTAGAGAAAGTATGTTAGCTTATGCCTCTCCCTCAAATAAAATTGCAACAATGATTACCTGTCTAGTTATCGATTGCCTAGGGACAAATAACTTTCTCGTAACAACAAGCACTCTACTAAAACTAATTTAGATGTGTCTTTATCTAAACAGCCCCTAATTTTTATTTACGTGCTCTTTATTATCTTGCAAACCTATCCAACAACACCTACAAAGTACTTCTAGTTTCATACTTGTTCTAGGTAAAGTGAACGTCAAGCGTGCGTAGAGTTGTATCGGTGGTCGATAGAACTTGAGGGAATATTTGTTCTGCCTTTAGCTCCTCGTTGGGTTCGACACTCTTACTTATTGAAAGAGGCTACAATTGATCCCCTATACTTGTGGGTTATTAGTTGTCAAGATATGCATGGTTTTGAAACCAGACTATCAGACATTTGCTATGTTGTTCAGGAGCCTAGGAGAATAGAAGGCGAAGGTTATGGTGCTCCATCGGACAATACAGCATGAAAACGTAACAGTCAGGTCAAATGAACTGAGCTTCTGAACTTCTCGTGGTGCATTTATCTGCTAGACTGTTAACTTTTATGCCAACCTTCCTTTTGTATTATAGTTGTAATTTGTTTTGGTGCGATACAAAATTTGTTCTTAACGTGCAGCCACCGGCCGAAGAAAACAACAAGCCATTTTTGTATAGTGTAGGGTGTTCCTTATATTTGCACTGGTGGCGAACTTTGATGCCCACCGGCTGTAGTTCACATGGGCCTCCTACGGGCCATAGATACAATGTGCCTTCTAAGGGTCGTAGAAACAATGGGCCTTCTACGTGGTGTAGAAACAATGGGCCTTATATGGGTCGTAGACACAATGGGCCTTCTACGGACCGCATCATCAATGGGCCTTCTATGGGCCGTATGATCGGTTGGCCAAACATGGGCCGATAACAGACCACATTATGGTTGTAAATGGCCTAGAGTTGAAATTGTCCGTTCATGGGCCGACCATAATGGGCCATCGTTAATCGTCTGTATTTGATGACGCTGTGAAAACGGCCCAACGTATTAATGGGCCACAAACAAGCCGACTATAACCACGAGCTGAATTTGGCCCACAAGAAGAAAATGACAGTAATGGGCCGTAAGTAAACGAATGCTGGAAATGAGCCCAAGAATAAACGGGTCCTGAGAAGGCCGAAAGATAACATGGGCTGGAAACGGCCCAACGGAATAATGGGCCGTTAATGGGTACAAAGTGATACATTGTTCATTACGGGCCAGTTTCACCACGTGTTGTTAATGGGTATAAAGTGATACATTGTTCATTACGGGCCAATTTTACCACGGGCGGTCAATGGGCCGGGATTAATAAGGGCCTCATATGGGCCGAAAAACGTCATGGGCCATACATGGGCCAGAAGTTAAAACAGGCTGGAATTATATTGGACGGCCCAGATGACACTACTAGGCCTAATTCGGATAGGCCATACACGTGCCCTGGGTTAGCGGGCTATAAATGGGCTATATGCGAACAGGCTGTTAACAGGCTTGCCGTGGGCCGGCCCACCACCTTTTGACCAAGTCAAACGGCCGCGCTTTTCATAGGAATGGACCGGACCTCTATTGGTCCGTGCCACGTGTCTACGTATCATAGGCGCTTTGGGTCCAATGAGTGGATGACATCTGTCCCAACGGTGAGCCGACACATGTTTCCTCCAGCCAATGATGATTTTACACGTGGAAAATCCCCATTGGTCGGGGCTGTTAACGGGTTATCGGGCCCAAAACCGGACCCGATAGTTTAACGGTGTTCCGTTACGGTGGATGCCACGTGTCGGTCACCCTTGACGAAAGCACTTCTGTGACGCGTGATTTATCATCATGGAAGTGGACACTTCCGTGATGATAATTTTGGTAATGTCATGGAACACTTGTACGACAGCACATGTATGACTATCTTGATTCTGTCATAAAATCGTCATGGATGTACATGCATGACAGAAAATGTGACGTACTGTGACAAACACATATCATCATGGATGTGTATTTTTTTTGTAGTGAAACCTGTTGGCAATTAAAGTGGCATATCGATCGATGTCGCTCGTTTGAACGTAAAAAATCCAAAGCATGGGTAGTGCCTCTCCCCTTCCCTTCCCCTTTCCCTATTTAAACCACCACCCCTCCACCTATTCTCCACACATCCATTGGCACCGCCCCCTTCTCTTGTTCACCCAAAACCAGGGCACTCTCAAAGCGAGGCGAGGATGCAGTACAATGGCCCACCTTCGATCTCCCACCGACCGTGCCAGAGAGACAGTATCCGGCCGTCGTCGTCGTGGAGAGGACGCTCCGCGTGTGGTCGTTCTCACGCTGGAGGGGTGCAAGGGGGTTCGCCCTGTGGTTCCTCCGTGCGGGCTTCGCCCACCTCCCAGCGGGCTCGTCGGTGTTGTTCCGACTGGAGTAAGTGCGTCCAAACTCCAGGATTCCGCTGATAGGGCTCACCGTCACCTTCACCAACAAATTTGATGTGTACTACCTCTTTGGCAAGGTGTTTTGGTGTGGAGGTGAATTCATCGCATTCACAACCCACAACATCTTCAGAAACTTCGACTACGTCTTCCCCACCCGCGAAGTTATGCACAGCCTCCCCTACTACATCGACCAGGACAGCATGGAGAGGAGGCACAGTGAAGATGGTGGTGAAGGCCCGATCTCGTGAGCTTGTCTTTCCCTAGGGTGTTAGGGCTTTTATATTTTATATATTTCTATCTTAATTATGTCGTTGGTTGTATCATGAACTTTTAATCTCTGTCGTGTTATCCCCTAAGAACTAAGTTATGCTTGCTACCCTTATTTGGTATGTCATCGGTTATTTGTGTTTTGCTTGCTATTTCTATCTTATTTGACGTGAGATATCGCTAGATGGATATGGTTTTGTACATGAGCCCTTCTGCTAAATCAATCAATGAAAGGGTGTCCTTCAATGAAAACCAGCAAGTTTTGGGGTTAACCTTGTAAAAATGGTTGGAGGGTAGTCCATTCATCTTGTTACATTCATGGTGTGTACTTGTGTAGGTCAAGTTTTTGCATGCGCGGATAATGGACTAGTTGAAGTGTCAAAAAGGAAACTAGAGCTAGAAAAATGAGTCGTGTTCATGTTGAAAAGAAGAAGAAGAAAAGCTAATTCTTTTGAATTATTGGTGGCCCTATTCTGTATATTGTATGAACAAAAACAAGCTAATTTTTGAATAGTTTGTGGCCTATGTTATGGTTTAGGGCACCCTATGTTTTATGTAAGAAGTATGCTATGGTTGCTACTTTCTATGTTATGGATGTGTGCTTGCTATGTGAGATATCGGTAGATGGAGATGGTGCGTAGCCGAGCCATAGACATGCTCTCTAGATGGATATGGTGTCGTAGCCAATCCCTGGACATGCTCTCTAGATGGATATGGTGGCTAATGGTGCCACCTGACTTTATTTTAGATGTGGTTTCAGATGGATATCATGATCTACATAATTAAGTCTGACATTCTCTTAATAACAAAAAAAATCATGTATACAATATTTTTCTTGCAAGAAAAACATTTTTATAATACCCGCAAGTCAAAAAATCAAACTGTTGTGTTGTAGACTATATACAGAAGGAAATTGCCATGATATGTACAAATAAATTTGACATGGGCAAGTCCAAATATAAATCGATTTACCATCATGCACTATTTTTGTTCGGCATGTCAATAAATGTATTTACCATGGCAATAATCAAGGAAAAAATAGAGCCAATGCGTGCACTATTTTCTAGGCCTCTTTTATCTTTCTGGGCCTTCAACACTCAACGCAATGAGACGGCCCAACTAGAGCTTAGTTTCAATTTGGCCCCTAGAACTATGTTTTTTTTATTCTATGGTCAGTGTTGTCTAACGAAACTGAAGAAACTGAAAGTGTACAAAACTGACGAAACTGACATGATCCACAAATTAAGCAGCACAGAGAATAGAGCACATGATCCACAAATTAAGCAACATAGAGCATAGAGCACATGATCCAAAAATTTAAGAAAATCGTAGAGCACATAATCCACAAATTTAACCAAATCCTAGAGCACATGACACCACACTAATAACATCTCTATCGAGTGATGACCAGCAAGTAAGCAAATCCTAGAGCAACTACACAAAAATAAAAGGGATAAAATCCTAAAGCTATCAGATTCGCCTGCTTGTTCAATTGAATCATCTGCTTCAAGTTTTTGTTCATCTTCTTTAATTCCCCCTTCAGGTCTGCATCCCCAACTGTTAGAGCAGCACTTTCAGAGACCAAATTCGTTGGTGCTGACGGCAGATTGAGCTCTTGGGTTGGGGCCCCATTGAATTGAATCCGCTTAATGTAGTCATCTAGCCATTTAAAATGTGTGCATTTCTTCACAATCTGAAACGAAAACACGAACCCTAAATCCCAGATAAAAAAAGAATTAAAAGCAAATAGAAAAAGAAATCAATGAAAATTCATGAGATCTAACCTGCCCCTCTCGCTTGCTCTCGCATTTCACAAACTCGTGCCCATAGTTGCCATTCTTGACCTCCTTCAAAGTCAACCGTATCAGTGGCGCACTGCATGGGCAGTCAGGACATCGCTCCATGGGAAGTGGACCACACTGGGTCCACGAGGGGCGGGAGGCTGAAGTGGAGCTCGACATATCACCCAAAGTTGCCGGAGAAGAAGAAACAGAGGAGTGGCTCCTCTCATCGCCGGAGAAGAAGAAGCAGAGGAGGAGTGGCTCCTCACGTCGCAGCAGAATAAAGGGGAAGCACAACCAACAAGTCTCGCGGATCACCTCTCACGAATCGCCCCACGATCCAACGATGCGGAGCCGTCCATGTGATCCAACTGCGCGGAGCCTGCATGCAGCCTGCCCTCGGAATTCCTTCTAGAAGACCACATTCGAGGGTTGTCGCTTGGCGCTAGGGTATGATCGGATGGCTGACGTTCGGAGCTAGGGTTAGGCAAAACCCCACATGGTTTAGAGGGGTTTTGAGCTGGTCAACGGGGTTTCCAAGGATTTGACTGAGCATAACTAATTCTGCAAAAATCGAAAAAATATGAAACCTTCGTTGTTCGTCGTTTTATAAGACATACTAACGAGGAAAAATACTAAACTGGTATACGGACATTTACAAAAAAACTAGGTAGCACGATCGAGGTCAAATGAACACCATTAATTTTTTTAAAATAAAAAAGTATAAACCTGCGCACAATGTTGTTTTGTGTGACATGTTACCAACAAAAAATCATAAACTTTGTCTATGGACATTTTCATGAAAAAACCTTCACACATATGAGCTATCACATACAACGTTTCATAGAGACCAAGGAGAGGAGGTAGGGTTCCCTTCAGTTTTTGAAAATTTAGAAAAAATAAAAAAATCACCAAAACTTGATTTCAATGCGAATAAGAAGGATTTGAACTTAGTTTTTCATTTTCATATTTTAAACATGTTTTTAAAGGTTTTCTACTACAGTATATTTTTCAAAAAAATGTAAAAAAATATAAAGATTAATTCAATAAATAGTGATTCTTCGAATCTACACTATATAGATTGAATAGGTGTTAACAAAAAATATTTGGCTCATTTGGAGTAGGTCCAAAAATTGGTCTGTTTACCCTAGCTTGGGAGCTAATTTGGAGCATATTTCTCATGACTACAAGTTTTACCACGCAAATGAGATCGGATTGATCACCTAACATTTATAATAGTTCATCAAACTTTGCAACTCATGCCATAGGGGAATGGACTTGAAGTATTGGTTCAAATTCAAAGTTTGCCTAAAATTCAAATTTTACCTCAGTTTTGTATTCTACCTCAAATTTCACATCAAATTACAAATAGAATTATTACACCTTACAAGTTTTCATAGTACTTCAAATTGACGACAGAATCCTTATTACAAATCCTTCAACTTCAAAGTTTATGACTTGCATTCAAGTTCAAATTCAAATCTTTGCCTTACTCCTTGTGTTCTGGGATGGGTTAACCATCTTTCTTCTAGTTTCCCTGGCTGGGATATTTTGTGCTTTTAAAAGCTTTGTCTTGTTGCTTTTGATCTTCACTTCTTGTGGTGGCGGTTTTCTTGAGCTTTGACTGACTGAGCAAGTGATGACCAGTTGACGGTCATCTGTGAGTTCACTAATCCTTAAAGGAACTTTAGAAAAATAACTTCCACCTCTCTTGTAGCTTCAAAACCTTCATAAGCCATGGTTTCAAATTCTGCATCTGATGATGGTTCAACCGATGAAGTTTCTTCCTCTCTAGGTCTTTTCCGTCCTGTGCCTCTAATTAACCTAGACCTGGGTCAAAGAGAAATAAGCTTAGCCATCGACAAAAAAGAGAACAAATGCAAAAAAGGGAAAGGTTACAGACGTACCAAGCTGCTACATCATTTGCTTCATTCTCCTCTAAACTTGCTACATTCTCCTCTACTACTACATTTTCCTCTAAACTTGGTGCATTCTCCTCCACTGCTGCATTCTCCTCTACATTTGTTGCAGCCCATTGTTCCTCTTCTCCAAATGATGCATCAACTGGATTGGTATAACGCCTACCAATATGCCCTAGGATACCACATCTTTTGCACTTACATTGTTTTTTATGCGACCCTCTTCACCAGCTCTTATCCTGTTTTCCATGGTCTTCCTGGTGGTCTAGTCAGTATAGGAGAACGGAGTTTGAACCCTGGGTTTACTATGTTGCATTGGTCTTTTTCCAAGAGTGCAGGCACATTTTCAGCATAAGCAGCCCTAAATTTGGCAACAGAGAAATATTCAGAGCAATACTGATCAACTTCACTATCTTCACCTCCAATAACAGTCATGAGATGTAGGGCATGTATGTATGGCTTCCCGCTGATCTGCCATTGCCTATAGCTGCATTCCTTGGTTGCAAGGTTCACTGGATATATCCATTCCCTATTTTTACTGTCAGTGTATGTCACCTCAGCCTCGTATGTCGACGGTCGAATGCATTTCATCCTTAGTCATCTTGCCTTGGCATGCAATGCCTTAATCAGAGATGGGAGCATAAGATGGCCAACATATTGTGTTTCTACAATTCTTTTATGAAGAGCCATCTTTATCATGATCATCTGCCTGGTCTTATCAAATGCTTTCCACAACAAAAGCCCTTTCACTGACTTGAACTTTGCATTGAAACACTTAGCAAGGTTATTGGTCACATAGTCTACTTTGCAGATTTCATTGAATTTGCTTCTTGCCCACACCTTTCCATGATGTTCATCCATGTACTCCTTCACCAAAGGATTGTGAGCATACAACACTCTCAAATGGTACTCATGCTTCCTCAAGCTACATGTGTATGATGCTGGCCATAGGATCTCATCATAAACTTTGCTTTTGAATTTCTTTTAAAAGTTCTACGCTAGGTGTCGCATACATTCCCCATGTTCCACTCCAGGGAATATAATTTCTACCACAGTTTCTAAAACCTTGCAAGCATCTGTGTGTATAACTAAACCTGAGGGTGTACCTATAATGTCGCGCAACTGCTACAGAAACCAGACCCAACTCTCCTCAGACTCTACCTCCAACACACCAAATGCAACTGGGAATAGCCAGTTGTGTCCATCAACTGCAGAAGCTGCTGCTAGCTGGCCTCTCGACCTTCCATTCAAAGCAGTTGCATCGACAGTGAAATAGGGCCTACAACCATTCAGAAACCCATGCTAGCAAGCCTTGAAACAAACAAAAGCCCTCCGGAAGCACTCCTTCTCTAGTGTCTTCCCTTTTAATTTGTACTTAACTATATGCTTGTCAATCTCTACAACACTCCCTGGACTAGCCATCTCCACTTCAGCTTTGAAGGTGTAAAGAAACTGAAAACTCTCATTCCATGGACCATTAATCCTATCAAGAGCCCTTTCCTCAGCATAGAAAATCCTCATGTAAGGTATATTAATCTTGTACTTCTCAAATAGCTTCAAATGGAGTGATATTGGACCAATTGTTGGTGTTTCCCTCACCCAATCCAAGATTGCATCTTCCACCCACCTAGTCTTTGCAAGCTTTGATTTGTCCTTTCCCCCTCCCCCTCTAGGTGGGCAAGTGTGCTTGTGTGGGTTGATTTTTATCTAAAAAATGAAAAAGGATGTCAAATACAATTAAGAAACAGTACACATGATCTAAATATAGAGTGGATAAACAATTTGATAAAAAGATTCAGTTGTAATGCCTGAATCAATTTGCTCTTTCGCATAGTGGATGCATGAAACCTCCACCTACACCTATCATCAGGGCAATGAACAGTGAATCTTCCTGGCTCACTCCTATCAACCTCATAGGAGTTTTCAATGAGAATGCAATATGTAGTCACTGCATTATGACAGTCCACCATCGATTCGAATATGGTTCCTGGAGTAAGCTCAGGATTCTCGCTGTTCCACTCAATTGTTGGCATGTCCTCACCATCATATTATTCAAAAACTAAGGAGTCGATGTTCTCCTCCCTCTCTTCATTGTCAGTGTCATCAAATCTAGCACGGTTGCTAGGCTCCTTTAGATATTCATCTTCCACTGCCTATTGACTGACTCTATCTACCAATTCAGGGAATAGAATCTCATCATCATCATGTCGAGGAACTTCCTCGTCAAGCTCTGCATCTACTTCTAGATTAGGTGCAGAAGGGAGAGGAGAAGTGGATGAATTAGCGGCAACCGTCATGTTGTGGCTTTCAAAACCACTAGGTTTACTTGGTCTCGACCTACAAGGAGTGCGAGGACGCCGCTATTAGCAGAGAAAGATGATGTCTGAACACCCTTCCCCTTCGGGATATGTTGTTTGCGTGCCTGACGCACACCAATATGGATTTTACCG
The DNA here is from genome assembly GCF_056163025.1 of Triticum urartu. Taxonomy (NCBI): domain Eukaryota; kingdom Viridiplantae; phylum Streptophyta; class Magnoliopsida; order Poales; family Poaceae; genus Triticum; species Triticum urartu. Next base: position 360,808,031 of record NC_141874.1, on the reverse strand, counting down.
AAATGGTTGTCAACAGTCAAACTAAATAGCAATCACAGATGCTCATCACAAGTTAATGGGACAAATCTCTGCTCAGTACTGTCAAAATATCTCAGTTCAACATCATCGGCAGGGCTCCACGGATACTCACAACAGAGTGCCTCGTGGAAATTTGTGAACAAATCGCTGGTTTCTACCACTTTAGGATAGAAAAACCGAGAAATCAGACACAGTTTAGTTCCATGCAGCTTGCTAGTTTCCATTCTAACCGCCAGCCGAAAATCAAGTGCAGGATCAACCCTATTCGATTGAAATAAGATAAAGGGCATAGTTAGGCCGCAAATTTTCAGATAAATTGCACTGATTCACGCCAACGGTGGTCAAATACAACCTAATTTACGGATCTCCTAATCAATTTGGAGGAAAACGATGCTTAGCCAGGTGGAATCCATGAATTATACGGCTCTGATTCGACCCAATCATCTCCACGGTCGATGGGCCGGACGGGGTTCTCCCCCGACATCGCTTCCTAATCTTAGATGGGGAGATAGGGTAGATACGGCGGAGGCAGCACGACAGCGGCGGAGGCGGCATGATGGCGGCAGAGGTGGCACGACGGTGGCGGAGGGGGCTGCGTGGAAGCGACTCGATCTGATTCATGTTACAGTCAGTGTCAGTTTTGTGGCCCCACTGGTTACCACGTAACGGTCAAAATGTGGACCCCACTCGTCAGGGTTAATGGTCAAGCCATTGACCCGACAACAATGTCCGTTCTGAGCAATTCTGAGGGTTTCCGGCAAGGGAGTGGGGAAAAGTGAGCAAAATTTAAGATCATGGGGATGAATTAGTAGAACTAAGGAACCAGGGGCACAGAAATAAAAATCCCTTGATTACTATATAGTTTATTTGGTGGAAGATTATATGTTCAAATCCATTATGCTATTTAATACCCCTCTGATCTTGAGCATGTTTATCACTTGTGAGTAGTTACTTTTGTTTTTGAGGTCACAGGAAAAATCATGTTGCAAGTAATCATGTGAACTTGATATGTGTTCGATGTTTTAATAGTGTGTATGTTGTGGTTCCCTTAGTGGTGTCATGTGAACGTCGACTACATGACACTTCACCATATTTGGGCCTAAGGGAATGCATTGTGGAGTAGCAATTAGATGATGGGTTGCGAGAGTGACAGAAGCTTCAACCCCGGTTTATGCGCTATTCTGTAAGGGACCGATTGGATCTCAAAGTTTAATGCTATGGTTAGAATTTATTCTTAATACTTTACTCGTAGTTGCAAATGCTAGCGGGAGGTTTAATAATAAGTAGGAGGTTTGTTCAAGTAAGAATAGAAACTAAGAACCAGTCAACCCACATATGAAATTATCAAAGTACCGAACACAGATCAAACCAACATGGTGAAAGTGACTAGATGAAAATCCCGTGTACCCTCAAGAATGCTTTGCTTATCATAAGAGACCGTTCTGGCCTGTCCTTTGCCTCAAAAGGATTGGTCTACCTTGCTGCACTTTTGCTACTTTTATCGTTACTTGCTCGTTACAAATTATCTTGCTATCAAACTACTATGTTACTTACAATTTCTGCACTTGCAGACATTACCCTGCTGAAAACCACTTGTCATTTCCTTATGCTCCTCGTTGGGTTTGACACTCTTACTTATCAAAATGATCTACAATTGATCCCCTATACTTGTGGGTCATCAAGGCTATTTTCTGGCACCATTGCCAGGGAGTGAAGCGCCTTTGGTAAGTGGAATTTGGTAAGGGAACATTATATAGTGTGGTGAATTTTACTGTCACTTGATACTATGGAAAACAATCGTTTGAGGGGTTTGTTCGGGGTTTCTTAACCTCGACCGGAACCACAATTAGCTACACCTCAACCTACTGCACCTACTACAAATATTGAATATGAAATTCCTTCGGGTATGATAGAACAACTACTAGCTAATCCTTATGCACAAGACGGAACCGAACATCATGATATGCACTTGATATATGTAGAACAAATTTGTGGATTGTTCAAGCTTGCAGGTTTACCCGGAGATGAAGTTATGAAGAAGGTTTTCCCTTTATCTTTGAAGGGAAAAGCATTGGCATGGTATAGGCTATGGATGATATTGGATCCTGGAATTGGAATCGATTGAAATTGGAGTTCCATCAAAAAGTGTATCCTATCCATCTAGTTCATCGTGAAGGAGAAAGTATCACTCTAGCTTGGGAGAGGCTTAAGTCAATGTTATATTCAGGCCCCAATCATGAGCTCTCAAGTGAAATTATTATCTAGAATTTTTATGCTCGGCTTTCTCGTAATGATCAAACAATGCTTGATACTTCTTGTGTTGGTTCTTTTATGAATAAGACTATTGAATTCTGGTGGGATCTTTTGGAAAGAATTAAACGCAACTCTGAGGACTGGGAACTCGATGAAGGTAAAGAGTCAGGTATTAAACTTAAGTATGATTTTGTTAAATCTTTTGTGAATTTAGCACTAAATATGGACTTGACTCTGAGATAGTAGCCTCCTTTTGTGAATCATTTGCTACTCATGTTGATCTCCCTGAAGAGAAGTGGTTTAAATATCACCCACCTATTAAAGAAGAAATTAGAGAACTGGTACCAGTTAAATAAGAAACTATAATTTACAATGTTGATCCAGTTGTTCCTACTGCTTACATTGATAAACCACCTTTCCCTGTTAGGATAAAGAAACATGCTAAAGTTTCAACCATGGTCAACAAAAGTTACACTAGAACACCTAAACCTGATGAAATAAATTAAAGTAGAACCTAGTATTGCTATGGTTATGGATCTCTTGGAAGAAAATGTAGATGGGCATGTTATTTACTTCTATGAAGAAGCTGCTAGAATTGCCAAACCTAATAAAAAGGATAAACATAGACTTGTTGTTGGCATGCCCGTTGTCTTTGTCAAAATAGGAGATGACTGTTATCATGGTTTATGTGACATAGGTGCTAGCGTGAGTGCTATTAATTATTCCTTATATCAAGAAATTATGAATGACATAGCACCCAAAGAGATAGAGGGCATAGATGTTACTATTAAACTTGCTAATAGAGACACTATATCACCAATTAGGATTGTTAGAGATGTTGAAGTCTTGTGTGGGAAAATAAAATACCCTACTGATTTTCTTGTTCTTGGTTCCCCACAAGATGACTTTTGTCCCATTATTTTTGGTACACCTTTCTTGAACATTGTTAATGCTAAGATAGATTGTGAGAAACAAACTGTCGATGTTAGTTTTGGTGATGAATCTCATGAGTTTAATTTTTCCAAGTTTAGTAGAAAGCTTCATGAAAAATAATTGCCTAGTGAGGATGAAATAATTGGTCTTGCTTCTATTGTTGTACCACCTACTTATCCTTTAGAACAATATTAGCTTGACCATGAAAACGATTTACATATGCATGAAAGAAATGAAATAGATAAGATTTTCTTTGAACAATGTCCTCTGCTTAAACACAATTTGCCTATTGAAACTCTAGGAGGTCTACCTCCACTTAAAGGTGACCCTGTGTTTGAATTAAAACTATTGCCAGACACTTTGAAATATTCTTCTCTTGATGAAAAGAAGATATATCCTATTATTATTAGCGCTAACCTTCCAGAACATGAAGAAGAAAGATTATTGAAAGTTCTAAGGAAGCACCAAGCAGCTATTGGATATACTCTTGATGATTTAAAGGGCATTAGTCCCACTCTATGTCAGCACAAAATTAATATGGAACCTGGTGCTAAACCCGTTGTTGATTGCTACGTCTTGAGCTTGCATTGGTTTTCCCCAAAGAGGAAGGGATGATGCAACAGACTAGCGTAAGTATTTCCCTCAATTTTTGAGAACCAAGGTATCAATCCAGTAGGAGGCCACGCTCAAGTCCCTCGTACCTGCACAAAGCGATAGCTACTCGCAACCAACGTGATTAGGGGTTGTCAATCCCTTCACGATCACTTACGAGAGTGAAGTCTGACAGATATAATATTTTTGGTATAAAAATGCAAAGTAAAAAGTAAAAGCAAAGTAAAAAGCAAAGCAAGATTAAAGTGATGGAGATTGATATGATGAGAATAGACCCGGGGGCCATAGGTTTCACTAGTGGCTTCTCTCAAGAGCATAAGTATTCTATGGTGGGTGAACAAATTACTGTTGAGTAATTGACAGAATTGAGCATAGTTATGAGAATATCTAGGCATGATCTTGTATTATAGGCATCACGTCCATGACAAGTAGATCGAAACGATTTTGCATCTACTACTATTACTCCACTCATCGACCACTATCCAGCATGCATCTAGAGTATTAAGTTAAAACAGAGTAACGCCTTAAGCAAGATGACATGATGTAGAGAGATAAATTCATGCAATATGAAATAAACCCCATCTTGTTATCCTCGATGGCAACGATGCAATACGTGCCTTGCTGCCCCTTCTGTCACTGGGAAAGGACACCGCAAGATCGAACCCAAAGCTAAGCACTTCTCCCATGGCAAGAACTACCAATCTATTTGGCCAAACCAAACGAATAATTCGAAGAGACTTGCAAAGATAACCAATCATACATAAAAGAATTCAGAGAAGATTCAAATATTATGCATAGATAGACTTGATCATAAACCCACAATTCATCGGTCTCAACAAACACACCGCAAAAAGAAGATCACATCGAATAGATCTCCACAAGAGATGGGAGAACTTTGTATTGAGATTCAAAGAGAGAGAAGAAGCCATCTAGCTACTAACTATGGACCCGAAGGTCTGAGGTAAACTACTCACACTTCATCGGAGAGGCTATGATGATGCAGAAGCCCTCCGTGATGACGGCCCTCTTCCGGCGGAGCTCCGGAATAGGCCCCAAGATGGGATCTCGTGGATACAGAAAGTTGCGGCGGTGGAATTAGGTTTTTGGCTCCTGTTCTGATCATTTGGGGGTACGTGTGTATATATAGGAGGAAGAAGTAAGTCGATGGAGTACCGAGGGGCCCACGAGGCAGGGGGGCGCGCCCCCACCGTCGTGACCGCCTCTTTTGTTCCTTGGAGCAGGGTCCAAGTCTCCTGGATCACGTTCGGTGAGAAAATCACGTTCCCAAAGATTTTATTCCGTTTGGACTCTGTTTGACATTCCGTTTCTTGGAAACACTGAAATAGGCAAACAACAGCAATTCTGGGCTAAGCCTCCGGTTAATAGGTTAGTCCCAAAAATAATATAAAAGTGGAAAATAAAGCCCAATATAGTCCAAAACAGTAGATAATATAGCATGGAGCAATCAAAAATTATAGATACGTTGGAGACGTATCACGCATCCCCAAGCTTAATTCCTGCTCGTCCTCGAGTAGGTAAATGATAAAAAGAGAATTTTTGTTGTGGAGTGCTACTTGGCATAATTTCAATGCAAATCTTCTTAATTGTCATATGAATATTCAGATTCGAAAGATTCAAGACAAAAGTTTATATTGACATAAAAATAATAATACTTCAAGCATACTAACAAAGCAATTATGTCTTCTCAAGATAACATGGCCAAAGAAAGTTATCCCTACAAAATCATATAGTCCGGCTATGCTCTATCTTCACCACACAAAGTATTTAAATCATGCACAACCCCGATGACAAGCCAAACAATTGTTTCATACTCTAACTTTTTCAAAACTTTTTCAATCTTCACGCAATACATGAGCGTGAGCCATGGATATAGCACTATAGGTGGAATAGAGTGGTGGTTGTGGAGAAGACAAAAAGAAGGGGAAGATAGTCTCACATCAACTAGGCGTATCAACGGGCTATGGAGATGTCCATCAATAGATATCAATGTGAGTGAGTAGGGATTGCCATGCAACGGATGCACTAGAGCTATAAGTATATGAAAGCTCAAAAAGAAACTAAGTGGGTGTGCATCCAACTTGCTTGCTCACGAAGACATAGGGCAATTTGAGGAAGCCCATCATTGGAATATACAAGCCAAGTTCTATAATGTAAAATTCCCACTAGTATATGAAAGTTATAACATGAGAGACTCTCTACTATGAAAATCATGGTGCTACTTTGAAGCACAAGTGTGGTAAGAGGATAGTAACATTGTCCCTTCTCTCTTTTTCTCTCATTTTTTTAATTTTTTTTATTTGGGCCTTTTCTCCCTTTTTTATGGCCTCTTATTATTTGGGCTTCTTTGGCCTCTTTTTTTATTTTTCGTCCGGAGTCTCATCCCGACTTATGGGGGAATCATAGTCTCTATCATTCTTTCCTCACTTGGGACAATGCTCTAATAATGATGATCATCACACTTTTATTTTTCTTACAACTAAACAATTACAACTCGATACTTAGAACAAAATATGACTCTATATGAATGCATCCGGCGGTGTACCAGGATATGCAATATGACAATGATGGAGTGTGTCATGATGAACTAGATGGTGGAAAGTTGCATGGCAATATATCTCGGAATGGCTATGGAAATGCCATAATAGGTAGGTATGGTGGCTGTTTTGAGGAAGGTATATGGTAGGTGTATGATACCATCGAAAGGTGCGCATTATTAGAGAGGCTAGCAAAGGTGGAAGGGTGAGAGTACGTATGATCCATGGACTCAACATTAGTCATAAAGAACTCATATACTTATTGCAAAAATCTAGAAGTTATCAAAGCAAAGTATTACGCGCATGCTCCTAGGGGGATAGATTGGTAGGAAAAGACCATCGCTCGTCCCCAACCGCCACTCATTAGGAAGACAATCAATAAATAAATCATGCTCCGACTTCATCACATAACGGTTCACGATACGTGCATGCTATGGGAATCACAAACTTCTAACACAAGTATTCTTTAAATTCACAACTACTCAACTAGCATGACTTTAATATTATCACCTCCATATCTCAAAACAATTATCATGCTTCAATCTTTTCTTAGTATTCAACACACTCAAAAGAAAGTTTCACAAATCTTGACTACCAAGCATATTATTATTAAGCAAATTACCATGCTATTAAGAGACTCTCAAAATAATTTAAGTGAAGCATGAGAGATCAATAGTTTCTTTAAAACAAATCCACCACCGTGCTCTAAAAGATCTAAGTGAAGCACATAGAGCAAAATTATAATGCTCAAAAGATATAAGTGAAGCACATAGAGCAAAATTAACTAGCTCAACAGATATAAGTGAAGCACATAGAGCAAAACAACTTAGCTCAAAAGATATAAGTGTAGCACATAGAGCAAAACTACTTAGCTTAAAATATATAAGTGAAGCACATAGAGTATTCTATCAAATTTTAATTCATGTATGGATCTCTCAAAAGGTGTGTACAGAAAGGATGATTGTGGCATACTAAGACACAAAGACACAAATAATACAAGACGCTCCAAGCAAAACACATATCATGTTGGTGAATAAAAATATAGCTCCAAGTAAATTACCGATGGAAGTGGACAAAAGAGGGGATGCCTTCCGGGGCATCCCCAAGCTTTGACTTCTTGGTGTCCTTGGATTATCTTGGGGGTGCCATGGGCATACCCAAGCTTAGGCTCTTGCCACTCCTTGTTCCGTGATCCATCAAAAGAATTCACCCAAAACATGAAAACTTCACAACACAAAACTCAAAACAGAAAACTCGTGAGCTCCGTTAGTGAAAGAAAACAAAAGACCACTTCAAGGTACTGTAATGAACTCATTATTTATTCATATTGGTGTTAAACCTACTGTATTCCAATTTCTCTATGGATTATAAACTATTTTACTAGCCATAGATTCATCAAAATAAGCAAACAACACACGAAAAAACAGAATCTGTCAAAAACAGAACAGTCTGTAGTAATCTGTAGCTAGCGCAAGATCTGGAACCCCAAAAATTCTAAAATAAAATTCTGGACGTGAGGAATTTATCTATTAATGATCTTCAAAAATAATTAACTAAATAGCACTCTTCAAATAAAAATTACAGCAGTTCTCGTGAGCGCTAAAGTTTCTGTTTTTTACAGCAAGTTCAACAAGACTTTCCCCAAGTCATCCCAACGGTTCTACTTGGCACAAACACTAATTAAACACAAAAACACACAACCAAAACAGAGGCTAAATAATTTATTTATTAAATAACAGCAAGGAAAAATATTGGGATGTCTCCCAACAAGTGCTTTTCTTTAAAGCCTTGTAGCTAGTCATTGATAATTTTAATGATGCTCTCATGAAAGACAAGAATTGAAGCACAAAAGGAGCATCATAAAGCATGTGACAAACACATCTAAGTCTAACATACTTCCTATGCATAGGCATCCTATAGGCAAAAAAATTATCAAGGCAAGCAAAAACTAGCATATGCAAGGACGAGGAAAGAAACAATAGCAATCTCAACATAACGAGAGGTAATTTAGTAACATGAAAATTTCTACCACCATGTTTTCCTCTCTCATTGTAATTACATGTAGGATCATAAGAAAATTCAACAATATAGCTATCACATAAAATATTCTCAACATGATCCACATGCATGCAAAGTTGTCACTTTTCCGAAATGGTGGGATTAACATTAAGTAAAGTCATGACCTTCCCAAACACACTTTTATCAAAAACTTCATAAGATTGAACATTCTCTAAATATGTGGGATCTAAAGTTTAAATTCTTCCAAACCCATTTTCAATATTATTGCAAACATTATAATCAATCTCATATTCATCATGGGGTTTAAATAAATTTTCAAGATCATAAGAAGAATCACCCCAATCATGACCATTGCAACAAGTAGTAGACATAGCAAAACTAGCATCCCCAAGCTTAGGGTTTTGCATATTATTAGCACAATTGACATCAAGAGAAATTATAATAAAATCATTGCAATCATGCTTTTTATTCAAAGATCTATCGTGAAGCACTTCATCACAATTTTCCGATTTACGGATTTCAGGCAAAAGCTTATAAAGATAATCTAGTGCATCCAGATCACTAGGAATTGGTTCATCATAATTGAATCTCTTAAAAAGATTAGCAAGAGGATGAGGATCCATATATCTTAGGTTCTCTCTTTAGTAATAAATAAACAACTATTCCAACCATACGAGCAAACAAGAAACGGGCAAAAGAGGCAAATAGAGAACGAGAGGGAGGATAGAGAGAGAGGGCGAATAAAACGGCAAGGGTGAAGTGGGGGAGAGGAAAACGACAGGCAAATGGCAAATAATGTAATGCGAGAGATAGGGATTGTGATGGGTACTTGGTATGTTGACTTTTTGCGTAGACTCCCCGGCAACGACGCCAAAAATCCTTCTTGCTACGTCTTGAGCTTGCGTTGGTTTTCCCCAAAGAGGAAGGGATGATGCAGCAGAGTAGCGTAAGTATTTCCCTTAGTTTTTGAGAACCAAGGTATCAATCCAGTAGGAGGCCACGCTCAAGTCCCTCGTACCCGCACAAAGCGATAGCTACTCGCAACCAACGCGATTAGGGGTTGTCAATCCCTTCACGGTCACATACGAGAGTGAGATCTGATAGATATAATATTTTTGGTATTTTTTGTATAAAGATGCAAAGTAAAAAGTAAAAGCAAAGTAAAAAAGCAAAGCAAGATTAAAGTGATGGAGATTGATATGATGAGAATAGACCCAGAGGCCATAGGTTTCACTAGTGGCTTCTCTCAAGAGCATAAGTATTCTACGGTGGGTGAACAAATTACTGTTGAGCAATTGACAGAATTGAGCATAGTTATGAGAATATCTAGGCATGATCATGTATTATAGGCATCACGTCCGTGACAAGTAGATGGAAACGATTCTGCATCTACTACTATTACTCGACTCATCGACCGCTATCCAGCATGCATCTAGAGTATTAAGTTAAAACAGAGTAACACCTTAAGCAAGATGACATGATGTAGGGAGACAAATTCATGCAATATGAAATAAACCCCATCTTGTTATGCTCGATGGCAACGATGCAATACGTGCCTTGCTGCCCCTTCTGTCACTGGGAAAGGACACAGCAAGATCGAACCCAAAGCTAAGCACTTCTCCCATGGCAAGAACTACCAATCTAGTTGGCCAAACCAAACGGATAATTCGAAGAGACTTGCAAAGATAACCAATCATACATAAAAGAATTCAGAGAAGATTCAAATATTATTCATAGATAGACTTGATCATAAACCCACAATTAATCGGTCTCAACAAACACACCGCAAAAAGAAGATTACATCGAATAGATCTCCACAAGAGATGGGAGAACTTTGTATTGAGATTCAAAGAGAGAGAAGAAGCCATCCAGCTACTAACTATGGACCCGAAGGTCTGAGGTAAACTACTCACACTTCATCGGAGAGGCTATGATGATGTAGAAGCCCTCCGTGATGACGGCCCTCTTCCGGTGGAGCTCCGGAACAGGCCCCAAGATGGGATCTCGTGGATACAGAAAGTTGCAGCAGTGGAATTAGGTTTTTGGCTCCTATTCTGATCGTTTGGGGGTACGTGCGTATATATAGGAGGAAGAAGTACATCGGTGGAGCACCGAGGGGCCCACGAGGTAGGGGGCGCGCCCTAGGGGGGCACCCCCCACCCTCGTGACCGCCTCTTTTGTTCCTTGGAGCAGGGTCCAAGTCTCCTGGATCACGTTCGGTGAGAAAATCACGTTCCCGAAGATTTTATTCCGTTTGGACTCCGTTTGATATTCCGTTTCTTCGAAACACAAAAATAGGCAAAAAACAGCATTTCTGGGCTGGGCCTCCGGTTAATAGGTTAGTCCCAAAAATAATATAAAAGTGGAAAATAAAGCCCAATATAGTCCAAAATAGTAGATAATATAGCATGGAGCAATCAAAAATTATAGATACGTTGGAGACGTATCATTGATCACCAACGTCGGTTAAATGCAAAGATGAAAGAAGTGGTAAGAACAGAAATATTAAAACTTCCGGAAGCAGGTATAATCTATCCCATAGATGATAGTAGATGGGTAAGTCCTGTTCATTGTGTCTCTAAGAAAGGAGATATAACTGTTGTTCCTAATGATAATAATGAACTTATTCCACAAAGAATTGTTACAGGTCATAGAATGGTAATTGATTTTAGAAAATTAAACAAAGCAAGTAGAAAAGATCATTATCCTCTGCCTTTTATTGATCAAATGCTAGAAACATTATCTAAGCACACACATTTTTGCTTCCTTGATGGATATTCTGGTTTTCACAAATACTTGATTCTCAACCTGATCAAGAAAAGACCACTTTTATTTGTCCCTTTGGAACTTATGCTTCTAGTCGTATGCCTTTTGGTTTATGCAATGCACCTGCTACCTTTCAAAGATTGTTGAGATTTTCATGGTTGATTTCTCTCTTTATGGGAAGTCTTTTGATGATTGTTTAAGCAATCTTGATTGAGTTTTGCAGAGATGTGAACAAAAAAATCTTGTCTTGAATTGGGAGAAGTGCCACTTTATGGTTAATGAAGGCATTGTCTTGGGTCATAAAATTTCTGAAAGAGGTATTGAACTGGACAAAGCTAAGGTTGATGCAATTGAGAAAATGACATCTCCCAAAGATATCAAAGGTATTCATTGTTTCCTAGGTCATGCTGGTTTCTATAGGAGATTTATCAAAGAGTTTTCTAAAATCTCTAGGCCTCCTATGAATCTTTTGCAAAAAGGGTATTCCTTTTGTTTTTGATCATGATTGTTTAGAAGCCTTTGAAACACTCAAGAAAGCCTTAATTTCTGCACCTATTGTTCAACCACCTTATTGGAACTTGCCTTTTGAAATTATGTGTGATGCTAGTGATTATGTTGTTGGTGTTGTTCTAGGACAAAGACTTGATAAGAAACTGAATGTTATTCATTTTGCTACCAAAACTTTAGACCGTGCTCAACGAAATTATGCAAATACTGAAAAAGAATTCTTAGAAGTGGTGTTTGCTTGTGATAAATTTAGATCCTACATTGTTGATTCAAAAGTAATTGTTCACACCGATCATGCTGCTATTAAATATCTTATGGAAAAAATATGCTAAACCTAGACTTATTCGATGGGTTCTCTTGCTACAAGAATTCGATTTACATATCACTGATAGAAAAGGAGCCAAGAACCCCTAGCTGATAACTTGTCTAGGCTTGAAAATGTGCTTGATGACCCACTACATATTGATGATAGCTTTCCTTATGAGCAGTTTGCTGCAATAAATGTTGCTCATAACACTCCTTGGTATGCTAACTTTACTAATTACATTGTTGCTAAATATTTACCACCTAGCTTTACATACCAACAAAAGAAAAAAAATATTTATGATTTAAGACATTACTTTTGGGATGACCCACATCTTTATAAAGAAGGAGTAGATGGTATTATTAGATGTTGTGTACCTGAGCATGAACAGGGACAAATCCTACGGAAATGTCACTCTGAAGCTTATGGAGGGCATCATGCTGGAGATAGAACTCCTCACAAGGTATTGCAATCTGGATTTTATTAGCCTACTCTCTTCAAGGATGCCCATAAGTTCGTCTTGTCTTGTCATGAATGCCAAAGAATAGGTAATATCGGTAAGCGTCAAGAAATGCCTATGAATTATTCACTTGTTGTTGAACCATTTGATGTTTGGGGATTTGATTACAAGGGACTTTTCCTTCCTCTAATGGGTATACACATATTCTGGTTGATGTTGATTATGTTACTAAGTGGGTAGAAGCTATTCCAACCAGTAGTGCTGATCACAACACCTCTATTAAAATCCTTAAGGAAGTTATTTTCCCAAGGTTTGGAGTGTGTAGATACTTAATGACTGATGGTGGTTCACACTTTATTCATGGTGCTTTCCGTAAAAAGCTTGCCAAGTATGAAGTTATACATAGAAATGCATCACCTTATCATCCACAATCTAGTGGTCAAGTTGAACTTAGCAATAGATAAATAAAGTTAATTTTGCAAAAGACTGTCAATAGGTCCAGGAAGAATTGGTCTAAGAAATTAGAAGAAGCACTTTGGGCTTATAGAACAGCATATAAAAATCCTATGGGTATGTCTCCTTATAAAATGGTTTGTGGAAAAGCTTGTCATTTGCCTCTTGAGTTAGAACATAAAGCATATTGGGCAATCAAAGAGCTCAACTATGATTTGAAACTTGCTAGTGAAAAGAGGTTATTTTATATTAGCTCTATAGATGAATGGAGAACCCAAGCTTATGAATATGCTAAGTTGTTTAAAGAAAAAGTCAAAAGATGGCATGATAAAATAATCCAAAAGCTTGAGTTTAAAGTAGGAGAATATGTTCTTTTGTACAACTCTTGTTTCAGATTCTTTGCAGGAAAACTCCTCTCAAAATGGGAAGGGCCCTATGTTATCGAGGAGGTTTATCGGTCTGGAGCCATCAAAACAATTAATGCTGAAGGTACTAACCCGAAGGTTGTTAACGGGCAACGAATAAAACATTATATCTCAGGTACGTTCATTGATGTTGAACGTAATATTATCCAAACTTTGACACTTGAAGAACACATAAAGAGTCCTTCCGAAACACTCCAGAATTGTGAAAATAAGGAGGTACGTGATAAAGTAAGTAAACGAACTCCGAAAAATCCGTAAAAATATTTTTTGTCAGTTTTGCACCCAGGTGGGTTGGGGTACCTTCCGGACTCCGTTTTTCTACAGTTGGCTTGTTTCGCAAGATAAAAAATCTTTATATACCCCCCGAACCTGTTGACCACCGTATCGTGGAGAAATCTTTTGTTCTCTATTCTTGCTATTTTTGGTTAGATCTATTGAACTAGGCATCATGTCTTCCTCACCCTCCAACGATGGATAAGAAGATGCAGGGGTGTTCCAGGAGGACCTAAGGAGAGAGGAAGCTGAAGAAGTCTCTATGGAGGAAGAAGAGGAAATCCTTTTGGGGTTCACTGTAATGCCCTCGATGCGGCTATAGCTCCCACGTGTCGAGGCACGACTTAGAGACATAACCGCATTGAAAGCAATGTCGCAAGTTAGGCAATCATTACAACATCCCATGTAGTATATGAAAAAAAGGGGGAGATACATAGTTGGCTTACACTCGCCATGTCACATCAGAGTACATGAATAACATCCATCAAACAATCACTCATGGCCCGACTACGGCGCCAAAATAGAAAAGAACCCAACATGCGACAAGGCCCTGAATCAAACCCCAACTAGGCACCACTACTGATCATCGGGAAAGGAAACATAATAACGCTGAGAGTCCTCGTCGAACTCCCACTTGAGCTCGTACTCGTCACCTGGAGCGGAATCACCTGGACCTGCATCTGGAATTATAGTATCTGTGAGTCACAGGGACTCAGCTATCTCGCACCCTCGCGATCAAAACTATTTAAGCTTATAGGAATGGATAAGGCAAATATATGTGGAGCTGCAGCAAGCGACTAGCATATGTGGTGGCTAACTTATACGCAAAAGAGAGCGAGAAGAGGAGGCAAGGCGCGAGCGAGAATCTAGAGGAACAACCTGCGCAAGCATTACTCCAACACCGTGTCCACTTCCCGGACTCCGCCGAGAAGAAGCCATCACGGTAACACACTCATTTGATTCATTTTAATTAATTAAGGTTCAAGTTATCTACAACCAGACATTAACAAATTCCCATCTGCCCATAACCGCGGGCACGGCTTTCGAAAGTTCAATCCCTGCAGGGGGGTCCCAACTTAGCCCATGAAAAGCTCTCACGGTCAACGAAGGAATAGACCTCCTCCCAAGACGTTCCGATCAGACTCGGTATCTCGGTAACTCAAGACACTTCGACAGGTTAAAACAAGACCAGCAACACCGCCCGAATGTGCTGACAAATCCCGATAGGAGCTGCACATATCTCTTTCTCAGGGCACACTCAGATTGTCTTAGGTACGGGTAGGCTAGCCCAGAGTTGCCCCTGGTGGCCACCGGTAGCTGACAGGTCGACCAACACTCAGAGGAGCACTGGCCCGGGGGGGTTAAAATAAGATGACCCTTGAGTCTGCAGAACCCAAGGGAAAGAAAAGGCTAGGCGGCAAATGGTAAAACCAAGGTTGGGCATTGCTGGAAAAGCTTTAATCAAGGCGAACTATCAAGGGGTTCCCATTATAACCCAACCGCGTGAGGAACGCAAAATCCGGGAACATAACACCGATATGACGGAAACTAGGGCGGCAAGAGTGGAACAAAACACTAGGCGAGAGGCCGAGCCTTCCACCCTTTTACCAAGTATATAGATGCATTAATATAACATAGAAATATAATGATATCCCAACAAGTAAATAAATGATGTTCCAACAAGGAACGGCCTCCAATCTTCACCTGCAACTAGCAACACTATAAGAGGGGCTGAGCAAAGCGGTAACATAGCCAATCAACGGTTTGCTAGGACAAGGTGGGTTAGAGGTTGACATGGCAATTAGGAGGCTGACAAGCAAAAGGTAGGCATCGTAGCATTGGCAAAGCAAGAGCGAGCAAACTAGCATAGCAAAGATAGTAGTGATTTCGAGGGTATGATCATCTTGCCTGCATAGTTGTCAGAGTTGACTGGATCCTCACAAGCAAACTCAACAGGCTCCTCGGTAGCGAACTCGTCTCCCGGCTCTACCCAACAAGACAAACAAGCAACAAGGATACAATCAACCACGTGCAAGACCAAGCAATATGATGAAAAAATGATATGCTATGCGGGATGCGATGCGGGATGCAAAATGCAGGATATAACAGGAAAAGCATGAACCTGGCCTCAACATGGAATTCCAAGGGTGCCACTGGATAGAGGGGATGAAATCTCTTGAAAACGATATAGAGATCATTGGAATCGGAGTTACGGTTTGGAAATGGCAAGCGTTTTAAGATATGACACCGGTCTGCGATTTACAGCAAGTAGGCATCTAAATGCAACGAAATGAACATGCTACAGCCACCAAACATGACAACAAAATACATGGCAGGGATGCCCACAAGATGCTTAACAAAAGACTAGCACTGAGCCACGGCCAAATCATCCATTAAGAGGTTCAAACAAGCATGGCAAAAACGCAAATGCAAAACAGATTCCAGACTTTGTGAAATTAACACTTGTCTGAAATTTCAGATCACGATGCTCTCTTCGGAGCAGCAAAACATCATGATACATGACCTGAACATGACAAGTAAGAACATGGCATGGAGATACTCAACAAGCTTAACAAAAGATACAAAGGGACCTGGGGCCAAAAGGGATCACAAAATATATTAACGGGCACACGAACATAGCTAAAACACAATCAGTTTTCAGACTTGGTGAAAACTGAGACATGCTGAAATATAACTCACGAAGGCATGTAAACGAGCTCGATGCACTCACCATGGTGCAAGTCACAGCAAGGAAAGCATACATCCATTAATAAGGCACAAAATACAAGCTAGACATGGCAAGAACAATGGCATATCATGCACGGATAAACTACAACAACATCGGCAAAATTGCAAACAAGTTGACGATCTGCCCAGATTCACCATGAAGCAAAAGTAGACCTCGACTGACTCAAGCTATGTTGCTCCATAATTGCAAACAAAGACATGGATGGATAGAGCATAACATGAATAAAAAAAGTCCCTTACTGATCATCCTCAAAAGAGGCACGGATCATTAGGAAACAAGCTGAACATATGGCATCATGAACTAAAATATCCCAGACTTGGTGAAAACAAGTCCCTGAAAACAGATTTACCGGGTGCCTCACTTTGCAAGCTTGCACAAGTCACCACATACATCCTAAAAATTCATGGGTTGCACCTCTGGAAAAAAGACAAAATCCTTAACAAAACATATGAAGGACTCACAGGCATAGCATGCACACAATAATCATGGCAAAAATGACAAAAGTCTAAGATGAACTAGCAGATCTGACAATTAACTCGTGAAGCCTCCTTGTAACAGAATTTTGGGCATCAAGATGAACTCAAATGAAAATGATACAATGGAATGAAATGATGTACTCGTCGAGCTGAACGTTTTGATATATAATATGCCCAAAACGGAGCAACGGATGCAAAGTTACGGGCGGTCAAAGTAGGCATAAAAAATTAGGGTTGGAGGGGAAAAAGTCAACCGTCCAAAATATCTCAGATCTCAGATCTGAGATCCGGGCGGCGCGGAAAACGAGGTTGGCCGGGCTACTATAGCTCGAGGTCGCCGGAAATGTCGGCGAAGGAGGCCGGACGTGGGGAGGACTAGGAAGACGGGGCCGGCCGGATCCGACGATGGGCGGCGGTGGCGAGGTCCGGGCGAGGTCGGTGCGTTGGTCCGGCGCCGGGCGGGGCAGCGGCGAGCGGCGGTCGTCGGCCGGCGTCGAGGTCGGCGCAGCTCCAGTGGCGCGCGAGGCAGCTCCGGCCACCGGGCGCGAGGGAGGCGAAGGAGTCAGGCGGCGGCGCGGAGGCGTTGGGCTCGGGGGCCGTTCGCGGGCTCTCCCGGGCCGGCGACGGTGGCGGGCAGGCGGCGCCACGTGGCAAGGCGGGATTGGCGGGCTGCGGCGGCGGACACTTTCCGGCCGGGGGCGGACGTGTCCGTCGGCGCGAGGATCTGTTTTTTTTTAGAACTAGGGTTTCGAGGGGGAAGACGAGATCCGAAAATGGAGGGGGTATAACTAGGCATAAGTAGAGCTAGGAGAGTCCAAATGAGGTGCGGTTTTCGGCCACGCGATTGTGATCGAACGCTCTAGGATATGGAGCAGAGTTTGGTGGGTTTTGGGACAAATTTGAGGGGTGTTGGGCTGCAACACACACGAGGCCTTTTCGGTCCCTCGGTTAACCGTTGGAGTATCAAACGAAGTCCAAATGATACGAAACTTGACAGGCGGTCTACCGGTAGTAAACCAAGGCCGCATGACATGTCTCGGTCCAATCCGGAAATGTTTAATCCCCACACACAAAAGAAAGCTAGAAATGACCTCCGGATGAGAACGAAGCGCCGGAATGCAAAACGGACAACGGGGAAAATGCTCGGATGCATGAGATGAACACGTATGCAAATGCAATGCACATGATGACATGATATGACATGCATGAAAACGAAAACAACACACGGAGACAAAGACCCGAACCCGAGAAATAAATATAACTTAACGCCGAAAACGGCAAGAGTTGGGGTACAAATTGGGAAAGTCGTATCTGGGGCGTTACAACACTCCACCACTACGAAAAGATCTCGTCCCGAGATCTAGGACTGAAAGAACTTCGGGTACTCAGAACGGAGGTGATCCTCGCATTCCCAGGTAGCTTCACGGTCGGAATGGTGAGACCACATGACTTTGAGAAATTTGATTGACTTGTTGCGAGTCTTGCATTCAGTCTCTTCAAGAATAGCAACTGGGTGCTCACGATAGGAGAGATCTTCTTGGAGCTCAATGTCCTCGAAGTTGACGGTGCGGTCAGGCGTCTTGAAGCACTTTCGAAGCTGAGAGACATGGAACACATCATGGACATTTGCAAAGTTTGAAGGGAGCTCGAGTTGATAGGCGAGGTCGCCTCTCTTGCTGACAATCTTGAAAGGTCCCACGTATCTAGGGGCAAGCTTCCCTTTGATACCAAAGCGACGAGTACCTTTCATGGGAGACACGCGGAGGTAAACATGATCTCCGATCTCAAAAGCCAAATCACGGTGCTTACTATCATAGTAGCTCTTCTGGCGGGATTGGGCTGCTTTGAGGTTATCACGAATGACTTTGCACATTTCTTCTGCTTCTGTGATTAAGTCATTACCTAGCAGCTGACGTTCACCGGTTTCAAACCAGTTGAGAGGGGTACGGCACTTCCTGCCATACATAATTGCAAAAGGGGCCTTGCCCGAACTTGCTTGAAAACTGTTGTTATAGGAGAATTCAGCATAAGGAAGACAATCCTCCCACTTCATACCGAAGGAGATCACACAAGCCCTGAGCATATCTTCAAGAATCTGGTTGACACGCTCGACTTGACCGCTTGTTTGAGGATGGAAAGCAGTGCTGAAGCGGATGTTGGTGCCCATGGCCTTCTGAAAAGAATCCCAAAACTTCGAGGTAAAGATGCTGCCACGGTCTGAAGAGATCACTTGAGGAATACCGTGCAGAGAGACAATTCGAGAGGTATAGAGTTCCGCCAATTGAGTTGCAGTGATCGACTCTTTGATAGGCAGAAAATGAGCCACTTTGGTGAGCTTGTCGATGACAACAAATATAGCATCATTGCCACGCTTGGACTTTGGAAACCCAGTCACGAAGTCCATTTCAATGTGGTCAAACTTCCATTCTGGAATGGCAAGAGGTTGGAGGAGACCAGCTGGCCTTTGGTGTTCTGCCTTCACTCTTCTGCAGACATCACATTCATTCACGAATTGAGCGATCTCGCGCTTCATTCGAGTCCACCAATAAGCTTGCTTAAGGTCCTGATACATCTTCGTGCTCCCAGGGTGGATGGAGAGGAGAGAATTGTGAGCCTCGTTCATGATCACTTTACGAAGTTCACCTTTGGGCACAACAATACGATCCTCGAAGAAGAGAGTGTCCTTGTCATCAAGGTGGTAGCACTTGTACTTGGACTGACTCTTGGCAATCCCAATCTTCACCTTTTTCACCATAGCATCAAGAAGCTGGGCTTGGCGAATCTGGTCTTCTAAGGTAGGAGAGACTTGAAGGTTGGCGAGGAAACCTTGAGGAACAACTTGCAGATTAAGCTTGCGGAAAGCCTCACAAAGCTCGGGTTGATAAGGCTTGAGAATCATACTGTTGCAGTAGGCCTTTCTGCTCAAAGCGTCAGCAATCACATTGGCCTTGCCTGGAGTATACTCAATACTCGGATTATACTCTTGAATCATTTCGACCCATCGAGTTTGCCTTAGGTTGAGATTAGGCTGAGTGAAGATGTACTTGAGACTCTTGTGATCAGTGAAAATGTCCACTTTTCTTCCCAATAGAAGATGTCTCCAAGTCAAAAGAGCATGCACAACTGCCGCCAACTCGAGATCATGAGTGGGGTAGTTCTTCTCATTAGGCTTCAACTGGCGAGATTTATAAGCAACAACTTTCTTCTCTTGCGTCAAAACTGCGCCAAGACCTTGGAGAGAGGCATCACAAAAGACCTCGTACGGCTTGGATTCATCAGGCGGAGTCAGAACTGAAGCAGTGATCAACTTCTCTTTCAAAGTGTTGAAAGCAATATCACACTCCGGAGACCAAACATACTTGACGTGCTTCTGAAGAAGATTTGAGAGAGGCTTCGCGATCTTGGAAAAGTTTTCAACGAATCTTCGGCAATAGCTTGCGAGACCGAGAAAACTGCGGAGTTGCTTCACATTCTGAGGAGGTTCCCAATTCACAATTGCGGATACCTTCTCGGGATTCACGGAAATGCCCTTGGCAGAGATGATATGACCAAGATAAAGAACCTCATCGAGCCAAAATTCACACTTGGAGAACTTGGCATAGAACTGATGTTCCCTGAGCTTGTCAAGAACCAAACGCAAGTGCTTGGCATGATCTTCCTTGTTCTTCGAGAAAACCAGAATGTCATCGAGATATACCAAAACGAAGTCATTGGTGTAGGCGTTGGAGATGAAATTCATCATGCGAGAGAACGTCGGAGGAGCGTTGGCGAGGCCAAAAGACATGACAGTGTATTCATATGAACCAAAGCTTGTTCTGAATGCTGTCTTGGGAATATCTTCTTCACGAATGCGAATCTGGTGATAACCCATACGGAGATCAAGCTTGGAGAAAACTTGGGCACCTTTGAGTTGTTCGAACAGCTCATTGATGTTGGGAAGTGGGTATTTGTTCTTGATGGTTTTCTTGTTCACTGGACGGTAATCAACACAAAGTCGGTCCGTTCCATCCTTCTTCTTCACAAAAAGAAAACCACAACCCCACGGAGAAGTACTAGGCCGTATGAGGCCCATTCTTTCTTGCTCATCAAGTTGCTTCTTCAGCTCCTTCAACTCTTCAGGTCTGAGCTTGTAAGGGCGTTTGAACACAGGTTCTGTGCCAGGTTCAAGTTCAATAACGAATTCAACTGGCCGGTGCGGAGGCATTCCTGGGAGCTCTTCTGGAAAGACGTCTTGACATTCGCACACGACTGGAATTTGCGAGATGGCATCCAATTCACCCTTCTCATTGAGAGAAAACAGACGAATGGTATTATCCCGAGCGGCAAAGACAATTACATCCTCAGACAAATGAGTCAATTGAATCTGCCTGGCTGCACAATCAAGCTGAGCCTTGTGCTTAGAAAGCCAATCCATCCCGAGAATAAGATCAATATCCGAGTCACCAAGAACCGTTGGAGAAGATATAAACTTGTAGTCACCCAAAGTAATAGTAACATCCGGAGCAATGGAGTTATCCTGCATGTGCTTACCGGGAGAGACAACTGCTAAAGGACTAGGCAAAATTTGCAAAGGCAACCCATGCTTAGATGAAAACGGTCTCGAGATGAAACAATGTGATGCACCCGTGTCAAAAAGAACATTTGCAGGAACATCATTAACAGGAAGGTTACCCATGATCACATCTGACGATGGTTGAGTGTAGCAAAGTGACCCTGATTGCTGCCTTGATTCCCTTGACTGCCTTGATTGCGCTCTTGGAGAATTTGCATGATCAGCTGAGTGTTTGCATTGGTTGCGGCATAGCTTGCCATGCCTCTGGAGGAGGTGGAGGCGGTGGCGGATCTTGATTCTGGTTCTGACTGGTGCTCTTAGCGGGAGCCATCCTGAAGAGGTTGACCACCGTTAGCACATAGACAGATAAATATTGAAGCTGAATCCAACGGAATGAAAATTACAACATCTAGTCTTCACATCCGAACAAAATGAACAAATGCATTCTCTTCAAATGGTCACATATCCATAAATTGAGAAGCCACGTAGAATTAAGGTAGAGAAATAAATCAACAAGGTACGGATCAAGAACGAATAATCGGTAAGAAATCCCAATCTCAAACCAATATCCGTGGAAGAAGAACTAGAGCTACTAGAGTTCCCACCTATGAAACTCCCGAACTTTTCCGGTTATGCAATCAGGTGTTGGGGATACAGGGGAAGCATAATATCTCACCCAAACTAGCAAATCCTACATCCAGCTGTATCCATCCTTCAACACATAACCAAGAAAACTTCAGAAACCATCTACCTCAACCTTCGAAAAGCATCCGTTATACAAGTTATGGCGATACTCCCGAACTCCCGCCCCAGTACTGGGTGGCGTCGAGGTTATCTCACCAACGAACTGCATAAAAGAGATTTTCGATGTCGGCGAACATATCTCAAGTATTCCAGAATTGCAACGATAAAATTATGATGACAACACCTCAGAGCTCAACTCCCCGGGACACTTCCACTAAACCCCTGACAGGAGGCACCAAGACAGTATTCTCATCATAAGCCATCGGAACAAATCCAAGATACTCGCGTGATCCTAAAATTTTTTTTTGTGAAATTTGAGAAGAGAAGAGTCAAAACTCTACGTCAAGATGCCTTACCAGAGCGATGAGGAGACTGGGAAGTAAAAAGAATTCCTAAGCTCTCCGATATCTAATTCCTAAATGACTCAAAACATTTTTCTAGACACAACTCGGAGGCTAAAAACGATCAAGCAATGGGGCTCCTAAGGTCGGGGAAGGCTCTAATTACCAACTTGTAATGCCCTCGATGCGGTTATAGCTCCCACGTATCGAGGCACGACTTAGAGACATAACCGCATTGAAAGCAATGTCGCAAGTTAGGCAATCATTACAACATCCCATGTAGTATATGAAAAAAAGGGGGAGATACATAGTTGGCTTACACTCGCCATGTCACATCAGAGTACATGAATAACATCCATCAAACAATCACTCATGGCCCGACTACGGCGCCAAAATAGAAAAGAACCCAACATGCGACAAGGCCAAGAATCAAACCCCAACTAGGCACCACTACTGATCATCGGGAAAGGAAACATAATAACGCTGAGAGTCCTCGTCGAACTCCCACTTGAGCTCGTACTCGTCACCTGGAGCGGAATCACCTGGACCTGCATCTGGAATTATAGTATCTATGAGTCACAGGGACTCAGCAATCTCGCAACCTCGCGATCAAAACTATTTAAGCTTATAGGAATGGATAAGGCAAATATATGTGGAGCTGCAGCAAGCGACTAGCATATGTGGTGGCTAACTTATACGCAAAAGAGAGCGAGAAGAGGAGGCAATGCGCGAGCGAGAATCTAGAGGAACAACCTGCGCAAGCATTACTCCAACACCGTGTCCACTTCCCGGACTCCGCCGAGAAGAGGCCATCACGGTAACACACTCAGTTGATTCATTTTAATTAATTAAGGTTCAAGTTATCTACAACCGGACATTAACAAATTCCCATCTGCCCATAACCGCGGGCACGGCTTTCGAAAGTTCAATCCCTGCAGGGGGGTCCCAACTTAGCCCATGACAAGCTCTCACGGTCAACGAAGGAATAGACCTCCTCCCAAGACGTTCCGATCAGACTCGGTATCTCGGTAACTCAAGACACTTCGACAGGTTAAAACAAGACCAGCAACACCGCCCGAATGTGCCGACAAATCTTGATAGGAGCTGCACATATCTCTTTCTAAGGGCACACTCAGATTGTCTTAGGTACGGGTAGGCCTGCCCAGAGTTGCCCCTGGTGGCCACCGGTAGCTGACAGGTGGACCAACACTCAGAGGAGCACTGGCCCGGGGGGGGGGGGGGGGGGGTTAAAATAAGATGACCCTTGAGTCTGCAGAACCCAAGGGAAAGAAAAGGCTAGGCGGCAAATGGTAAAACCAAGGTTGGGCATTGCTGGAAAAGTTTTAATCAAGGCGAACTATCAAGGGGTTCCCATTATAACCCAACCGCGTGAGGAACGCAAAATCCGGGAACATAACACCGATATGACGGAAACTAGGGCGGCAAGAGTGGAACAAAACACTAGGCGAGAGGCCGAGCCTTCCACCCTTTTACCAAGTATATAGATGCATTAAGATAACATAGCAATATAATGATATCCCAACAAGTAAATAAATGATGTTCCAACAAGGAACGGCCTCCAATCTTCACCTGCAACTAGCAACGCTATAAGAGGGGCTGAGCAAAGCGGTAACATAGCCAATCAACGGTTTGCTAGGACAAGGTGGGATAGAGGTTGACATGGCAATTAGGAGGCTGACAAGCAAAAGGTAGGCATCGTAGCATTGGCAAAGCAAGAGCGAGCAAACTAGCATAGCAAAGATAGTAGTGATTTCGAGGGTATGATCATCTTGCCTGCACAGTTGTCAGAGTTGACTGGATCCTCACAAGCAAACTCAACGGGCTCCTCAGTAGCGAACTCGTCTCCCGGCTCTACCCAACAAGACAAACAAGCAACAAGGATACAATCAACCATGTGCAAGACCAAGCAATATGATGAAAAGATGACATGCTATGCGGCATGCGATGCGGGATGCAAAATGCAAGATATAACAGGAAAAGCATGAACCTGGCTTCAACTTGGAATTCCAAGGGTGCCACTGGATAGAGGGGATGAAATCGCTTGAAAACGATATAAAGATCATTGGAATCGGAGTTACGGTTTGGAAATGGCAAGCGTTTTAAGATATGACACCGGTCTGCGATTTACAGCAAGTAGGCATCTAAATGCAACGAAATGAACATGCTACAGCCACCAAACATGACAACAAAATACATGGCAGAGATTCCCACAAGATGCTTAACAAAAGATTAGCACTGAGCCACGGCCAAATCATACATTAAGAGGTTCAAACAAGCATGGCAAAAACGCAAATGCAAAACCGATCCAGACAGTGAAATTAACACTTGTCTAAAATTTCAGATCACGATGCTCTCTTCGGAGCAGCAAAACAACATGATCCATGACCTGAACATGACAAAATCCTTAACAAAACATATGAAGGACTCACAGGCATAGCATGCACACAATAATGATGGGAAAAATGACAAAAGTCTAAGATGAACTAGCAGATATGACAATTAACTCGTGAAGCCTCCTTGTAACAGCATTTTGGGCATCAAGATGAACTCAAATGAAAATGATGCAATGGAAAGAAATGATATACTCGTCGAGGAAAACATTTTGATATATAATATGCCCAAAACGGAGCTACGAATGCAAAGTTACGGGCGGTCAAAGTAGGCATAAAAAATTAGGGTTGGAGGGGAAAAAGTCAACCGTCCAAAATATCTCATATCTCAGATCTGAGATCCGGGCAGCGCGGAAACCGAGGTTGGCCGGGCTACTGTAGCTCGAGGTCGCTGGAAATGTCGGGGAAGGAGGCCGGACGTGGGGAGGAGGAGGAGGACGACGGGGCCGGCCGGATCCGACGATGGGCGGCGGTGGCGAGGTCCGGGCGAGGTCGGGGCGGTGGTGCGGCGCCGGGCGGGGCGGCGGCGAGCGGCGGTCGTCGGCCGGCGTCGAGGTCGGCGCAGCTCCAGTGGCGCGCGGGGGAGCTCCGGCCACCGGGCGCGAGGGAGGCGAAGGAGTCGGGCGGCGGCGCGGAGGCGTTGGGCTCGGGGGCCGTTCGCGGGCTCTCCCGGGCCGGCGACGGCGGCGGGCAGGCGGCGCCATGTGGCAAGGCGGGATTGGCGGGCTGCGGCGGCGGACACTGTCCGGCCGGGGGCGGACGTGTCCGTCGGCGCGAGGATCTGGTTTTTTTTTAGAACTAGGGTTTCGAGGGGGAAGACGAGATCCGAAAATGGAGGGGGTATAACTAGACATAAGTAGAGCTAGGAGAGTCCAAATGAGGTGCGGTTTTCGGCCACGCGATCGTGATCGAATGCTCTAGGACATGGAGCAGAGTTTGGTGGGTTTTGGGCCAAATTTGAGGGGTGTTGGGCTGCAACACACACGAGGCCTTTTCGGTCCCTCGGTTAACCGTTGGAGTATCAAACGAAGTCCAAATGATACGAAACTTGATAGGCGGTCTACCGGTAGTAAACCAAGGCCGCATGACAAGTCTCGGTCCAATCCGAAAATGTTTAATGCCCACACATGAACGAAAGCTAGAAATGACCTTCGGATGAGAACAAAGCGCCGGAATGCAAAACGGACAACGATGAAAATGCTCGGATGCATGAGATGAACACGTATGCAAATGCAATGCACATGATGACATGCTATGAGATGCATGAAAACGAAAACAACACACGGAGACAAAGACCCGAACCCGAGAAATAAATATAACTTAACGCCGGAAACGGCAAGAGTTGGAGTACAAATTGGGAAAGTCGTATCTGGGGCGTTACATTCACTCTCCGGCTTCCGAGAGAGGGACATTGGCTAGCATCTTCACTCATCCGAATCCTCATCAAGCTATGATATCGTCAAATAATCAAGAGAGACTCGAAGTGCAAGAAGAAACCCCACCAAGAAGGCCTTTACATAGGTTACATCATAACAATTTTCGCAATTTGATTCATAACAATGGGTTCGATAATACTCCTCATAGGCACATACCGTCCAATTGGGACATATCTTGCCCAACAGAAAACAGTGCAGGAACAAACCCCTGGGGTCCGGAAAATAAGCACATAATGGCTAAAGTGAAGAAAAATAGTGAGTTACTTAATCAAGCCCTTCGGGAGATCCATGGTTTGAAAGACCTACTCATGGTTATATTGGAGAATACCACATCACCACCACCTTCTTCTTTATCACCAAAAGAAAACTAAGTGTCGGGTATGGGCACTCCCCTTGGCTTCCGCCAAACTTGGGGGAGGTGACTCGGTATCGTACCATCCCCACTATCTTTTGCCTTTACTTATTTTAGTTCGATCTTTTGCTTTAGATGAATAAAAGTTTAGTTCGATCCTTTCTTTTCGAGAGTTTGCTTAGTGATCTATCCTTGTAATCATGTGCGAAATATATAATAAAGTTTAGTTTGAGATTTTGCTTTCTTTACTTTCATGTTGCAAATAAAAATAAGGAAATAAATGAAAATGATCATATGATAATCTTATGGTAGGTGATGACACCACATAAGGAAAAGTATAAGTAGAAAATTTTGTTACAGATTGACAAACATAGCATTAGTCAAATTATGTAACTCATGAAAGAATTAATAAGGGAAGAGAAGATTCACATATAAATATACTATCTTAGAAATATTTTGTGATTGTGAGCCCTCATCAAAATATTATATGCCAAAATTGTTGGCGTTGGACAAGGAAGACAACCTAATGGTTTATGTATGTTTATATTCACATAGAAGTCCTATTGTCATGGATCCTTTAACATGTGGTGCTTTCCCCCTATCCTTGCTAGCCAAAAATTCTGCACTAAGTAGAGATACTACTTGTGCATCCAAAAACCCTTATACCCAAATGTTATTTTCAAGAGTCCACCATACCTACCTAGGGATTGACCAAGATCCTTCAAGTAAGTTGTCATCGGTGCAAAAAGGCAGTAAATTCTAAAAGTGTGAGATCATTTAGTGTAAGAGAAAATTGAGTGTTGTACGAACTTGTGATGGTGACGAATAAAAGTGACATATTGCATAATAAAGGTTGCTATCACCAGGGGCAATACAACGTGACGTTCTTTTGCACTAAGGGGTTGAGCATACAAATAAATAAACGCACGGCAACCTCTGCTTCCCTCTGCGAAGGGCCTATCTTTTATTTTTATGCATTTACTTTTATGCAAAGAGTCAAAAGTTTTCTCTCTATTCCTTTTTATTGTTCTCCTGTGGCAAGCATCATGTGGTGAGGAAAGATCTAAGCACATATGTCCAGTTGAATATAGATAGCATGAGTTATTATTATCGGCATCACCCTTGAGGTGAATACGTTGGGAGCCGAAACTACAAGCCCCTATCTGTCTATCTGTCTGGTTGAAACGTTTTGCTCATGTGTATGAAGTGAGTTTTAGCAATCATGGAAGACTATATGATGGTTTAGTATGTGGACTTGCCTAAAGGTTCCGATACGTGACCCTTCCTGAAAAGATGATGAATTGTAGTTGCAAAGTTGACTGAGAACATAGTTTTTTAGTTTGTAATAGAGTTTTTGCTTTATACTTCAATAGTGTGATGAATTGTCACTTCTTCATGAGAAGTCTATGATAAAAGTTCTATGATAAGAGTCTTATGTTTAAATTTGTTGTTTTTATAATAATCAACATGATGCTTCTATGTCTGTATTTTGTTTTTTATCGACACCTCTCTCTCTAACCATGTGGACATGTTTTTCAATTTCGGTTGAGGACAAGCGAGCTCTAAGTTTGGGGTAGTTCATATGTCCATTTTGCATCATGTTTTCCTACTGTTATTTATGATGTTTTTATCCATAATAATGCTTTTGGAGTAATTCTAATGCCTTTTCTCTCATAATATGCAAGGTATACACAAAGAGGGAGAATTCCGGCATCTGCAAATCTGGACCTGGAAAACCTACATTAGGCTACCTATTATGCACAACTCCAAACAAGCTCAAACTTCATGGAGAATTTTTATGGAATATATGAAGAGTATTGGAGCAAATAAGTACCAGAGGGGGCCCACTAGGTAGGCACAACCCACCTGGGCGTGCCAGGGAGCCTAGGCGCGCCCTGGTGGGTTGTGCTCACCCAGGCCCACCTCTGGTGCCTATCGTTTGGTATATAATATATTTTGACTTAGAAAAAATAAATAAGGAGAGGACTTTATGGACGGAGCAACGCCGTACCGAGGCGGACCTTGGGAAGACTTTTGCCCTCCGTTGGAGCGATTCCACCGGGGGAACTTCCCTCTCGGAGGGGAAATCATCGTCCTCATCGTCACCAACAACTCTCCCATCTTTGGGAGGGCAATCTCCATCAACATCTCCAACAGCACCATCTCATCTCAAACCCTAGTTCATCTCTTGTGTTCAATCTTGTTACCGGAACTATAGATTGGTTCTTGTGGGTGACCAGTAGTGTTGATTACATCTTGTAGTTGATTACTATACGGTTTATTTGGTGGAATATTATATGTTCAGATCCATTATGCTATTTAATACCCCTCTGATCTTGAGCATGTTTATCACTTGTGAGTAGTAACTTTTGTTCTTGAGGTCACGAGATAAATCATGTTGCAAGTAATCATGTGAACTTGATATGTGTTCGATATTTTGATAGTATGTATGTTGTGATTCCCTTAGTGGTGTCATGTGAACGTTGACTACAGGACACTTCACCATATTTGCGCCTAAGGGAATGCATTGTAGAGTAGCAATTAGATGATGGATTGCGAGAGTGACAGAAGATTAAGCCCCAGTTTATGCGCTATTCCGTAAGGGACCGATTGGATCCAAAAGTTTAATGCTATGGTTAGAATTTATTCTTAATACTTTTCTCGTAGTTGCGGATGCTTGCACAGGGGGCGGGGGGGGGGGGTTAATAATAAGTAGGAGGTTTTTTTTCAAGTAAGAATGGCACCTAAGCACTGGTCCACCCACATATCAAATTATCAAAGTACCGAACACAAATCAAACCAACATGGTGAAAGTGACTAGATGAAAATCTCTTGTACCCTCAAGAATGCTTTGCTTATCATAAGAGACCGTTTTTCCCATCCTTTGCCTCAAAAGCATTGGGCTACCTGATGACCCACAAGTGTAGGGGATCTATCGTAGCCTTTTCGATAAGTAAGAGTGTCGAACCCAACGAGGAGCAGAAGGAAATGATAAGCGGTTTCCGACAAGGTATTCTCTGCAAGCACTGAAATTATCGGTAACAGATAGTTTTGTGATAAAATAAATTGTAACAAGCAACATGTAATGAAAGTAAATAAAGTGCAGCAAGATGGCCCAATCATTTTTGTAGCAAAGGACAAGACTGGACAAACTCTTGTATGAAGGAAAGCACTCCCAAGGACACATGGGAATTATCGTCAAGCTAGTTTTCATCACGCTCATATGATTAGCGTTCGGTACTTTGATAATTTGATATGTGGGTGGACCGGTGCTTGGGTACTGTCCTTACTTGGACAAGCATCCCACTTATAATTAACCCCTATTGCAAGCATCCGCAACTACAACATAAGTATTAAGGTAAACCTAACCATAGCATGAAACATATGGATCCGAATCAGCCCCTTACGAAGCAACACATAAACTAGGGTTTAAGCTTCTGTCACTCTAGCAACCCATCATCTACTTATTACGTCCCAATGCCCTCCTCTAGTACCAAACAATGGTGAAGTGTCATCTCGTCGACGTTCACATGACACCACTAGAGGAACGACAACATACATCTCATCAAAATATCGAACGAATACCAAATTCACATGACTACTTATAGCAAGACTTCTCCCATGTCCTCGGGAACAAACGTAACTACTCACAAAGCATATTCATGTTCATAATCGGAGGGGTATTAATATGCAAAATGGATCTAAACATATGATCTTCCACCAAGTAAACCAACTAGCATCAACTACAAGGAGTAATCAACACTACTAGCAACCCATAGGTACCAATATGAGGTTTGGATACAAAGATTGGATACAAGAGATGAACTAGGGTTTGAGATGAGATGGTGCTGGTGAAGATGTTGATGGAGATTAACCCCCTCCCGATGAGAGGATCGTTCGTGATGACAATGGGGATGATTTCCTCCTCCCGAAGGGAAGTTTCCCCGGCAGGACAGCTCGGTCGAAGCCCTAGATTGGTTCCACCAAGGTTCCGCCTCGTGGCGGCGGAGTTTCGTCCCGTGAGCTTGCTTATGATTTTTCTCTCAATGAAAGACTCCATATAGACAAAGATGGGCATCAGAGGGCCACCAGGGGCCCACGAGGCAGGGGGGCGCGCCCCCACCCTCGTGGATGGTGGGTGGCCCCGTCTGGTACTTTCTTCGCTCAGTATTTTTTATATATTCTGAAAATAACTCCCATGGAGTTTCAGGGCTTTTGGAGATGTGCAGAATAGATCTCTAATATTTGCTCCTTTTCCGGCCCAGAATTCCAGCTGCCGGCATTCCCCCTCTTCATGTAAACCTTGTAAAATAAGAGAGAATAGGCATAAGTATTGTGACATAATGTGTAATAACAGCCCATAATGCGATAATTATCGATATAAAAACATGATGCAAAATGGACGTATTGACTCCCCCAAGCTTAGACCTTGCTTGTCCTCAAGTGAAAGCCGAAATCGAAAAATATGTCCACATGTTTAGAGATAGAGGTGTCGATAAAATAAAATACAAACATGAGGGCATCATGATCATTCTTAGAACAGCAACATATATATATATTGTCATATGATCTCTTATGCTAAAGTAACAATTCAATCACAATTTCAAGTATGAATCATAAACTTCATTGAAAACTAACAAACCACAATCTCAGTCATTGAAGCAATTGCAATTTATCAAAACATCGGAAAGAGTCAATAAGAGCTTTTCAGCAAGTCCACATACTCAACTATCATTTAGTCTTCAAAAATTGCAAACACTCACGCGATATGTATGGTTATGAAGTTTTAGCTGGACACAGAGAAAGATAGGGGCTTATAGTTTGCCTCCCAGCTTTTTACCTCAAGGGTAATGTCAACAATAATAGTTCATGAAAACTCACATCCAATTAGCTATATGTATCTGGGTCTTTCCAACACATTGTGCTTGCCAAAGTATAAAATGTAAAAAGGAAAGGTGAAGATCACCATGACTCTTATATAAGGTAGAAGATAAAAGTAAAAAATAGGCCCTTCGCAAAGGGAAGTAGAGGTTGTCATGTGCTTTTATGGTTGGATGCACAAAATCTTAATGCAAAAGAACGTCACTTTATATTGCCACTTTTGGTAAGGACCTTTATTATGCAGTCCGTCACTTTTATTTCTTCCACATCACAAGATCGTATAAAGCTTATTTTCTCCACATTAATAGATCATACATATTTATAGAGAAATTTTTATTGCGTGCACGGATGACAACTTACTTGAAGGATCTTACTCAATCCGTAGGTAGGTATGGTGGACTCTCATGGCAAAAACGGGTTTAGGGATATTTGGAAGCACAAGTAGTATCTCTACTTGGTGCAAAGAAATTGGCTAGCATGAGAGGGAAAGGGAAGGTCAACATGTTGGACGATCCATGACAATATAATTTATCTCAGATGTTAAGAAAACATAACCCATTACATTGTCTTCCTTGTCCAATGTCAACTCTTTAGCATGTCATATTTTAATGAGTGCTCACAATCATAAAAGATGTCCAAGATAGTATATTTATATGTGAAAACCTCTTTTTCTTTATTACTTCCTATTAATTGCAACGATGACCAAAACTATGTTTCTCAACTTTCAACAACTTTTATTCATCATACTTTCATATGTGAAGTCATTACTCTCCATAAGATCCTTATGATCTCTTTATTTCTTTTTCTTTTATTTTATTCCCTCGAGATCATAGCAAAATAATCAAGCCCTTGACTCAGCACTAATCTTTATTATATAAAGCTCATGGACTCGATTACATAGAAGGATCATAGAGCAAAACTCAAAACTAGATCATACTAACTTTATTCTAATAGATCAAGATATTACCAAAAGGATCGAACTAAGAAAAACGGTAAAGATAAAAGTGATGGTGATACGATACCGGGGCACTCCCCCAAGCTTGGCAGTTGCCAAGGGGAGTCCCATACGCGATACTCAGTTCTTCTTTGTTGGTGAAGAAGGTGTTGGTGATGATGGATAGTCGCACATCGAGCGTAGGAGATCCTCCAATTTGCGGATAATGCCCTTGAGTGCGATGATATGCTCCTTCAACAAAATATTTTCACTTGTGAGATACTTGTTTTGAATACGAGCTAACTCAATCATCTTGAAAGCCTCAATCTCCGTTGGGGTAAAGAGATTGTGGTGAGGTTGAAGGATGTCTTCTTCTGCTACTGCCGGAACTTGGTCCCCCATGGCCTTCTTGATCCCATCATCCTTGTTGATCTCTCTGGGCTCTTCTCTCTTCAGCTCTATCTTCATTAGCCAAGCATCGTTGCCCTCATTGTTGGAGGAGGAGGGAGATGACATTATACGGTATTCAAAACCTTCGGGGGATTATATAATGAATTTTTACCGACCAAAAGAAGTATCATGCAAGAAAACAGAGTCCAGAGGGCACGCAAGGTGCCCACGATGCAGGGGGGCATGCCCAGGGGGTAGGATGTGCCCTCCATCCTCGTGGAAGCCTCGTGCCCTTCCCAGACTACTTCTTATTTTCCTATTTTCTTAAATATTCCAAAACAGAGAAAAATTGCCTTTAGAACTATTTTGGAGTCGGTTTACTTACCGTCCACGTACCTATTCCTTTTCGGAGTATGAAACGTTCTGTATAGTGTCCCTTATGTATTCCTCCGGGGTTACGGTTTCAATAACATTTATGGGATTACCTGAGATATAATGTTTGATTCTTTGATCATTTTCCACCATCGGATTTGTGCCTTTGAAGTTGTTGATTTTTATGGCACCAGGACGATAGACCTCCTCGATGACGTAAGGACCTTCCCATTTAGTGAGAAGTTTGCCTGCAAAAAATCTTAAATGAGAGTTGTATAACAATACATAATCACCTATATTGAACTCACGTTTTTGTATCCTTTTATCATGCCATCTTTTACTTTTTCTTTAAACAGATTGGCATTTTCATAGGCCTGGGTTCTCCATTCATCAAGTGAGCTAATGTCAAAAAGCCTCTTCTCACCGGCAAGTTTGAAATCATAATTGAGCTCTTTAATGGCCCAATATGCCCTATGTTCTAGTTCAAGAGGTAAGTGGCATGCTTTGCCATAAACCATTTTATACGAAGACATACCCATAGGATTTTTGTATGCAGTTCTATAAGCCCATAATGCATCATCAAGTTTCTTGGACCAATTCTTTCTAGATCTATTAACTGTCTATTGCAAAATTAATTTAAGCTCTCTATTTCTTAATTCTACTTGGCCACTAGACTGTGGGTGATAAGGAGATGCAATTCTATGATTAACATCATACTTAGAAAGCATTTTACAAAAGGCACCTTGAATAAAATGTGAACCACCATCAGTCATTAAGTATCTAGGGACTCCAAACCTCAGAAAAATAACTTCTTTAAGCATCTTAATAGAGGTGTTATGATCAACACTACTAATTGGAATAGCTTCTACCCACTTAGTAACGTAATCAACATCAACTACAATATGTGTGTATCCATTAGAGGAAGGAAACGGTCCCATATAATCAAAGACCCAAACATCAAATGGTTCAATAACAAGTGAATAAATCAGAGGCATTTCCTGACGTCTACTAATATTACCAATTCTTTGACATTCATCACAGGACAAAACAAACTTATGGGAATCCTTGAAGAGAGTAAGCCAATAAAAACTGGATTGCAATACCTTGTGCGCAGTTCTATCTCTAGCATGGTCTCCTCCATAAGCCTTGGAGTGACACTTACGTAGGTGTAACATCCCAAATTTTCAATTTGGAATGTTATACATAGAACATGGATGCATATCATATTTTATAGCACTTCATTTCGCGAATCCTCGAAATCCTAAGTAACTCAAGGATCCTCGGAGAGAGAGTTGGGGATTTCCCTGTTTTCATATTTGAGTTTTATCAAATATTGAAACGAGGAATTTTGGTTTTAATTATTTTTCTCTCCGAAAATATTTCATATTAAAATATTTGAGAGGAGACAATGTGAGTTCTCAAAAATAAATGAAATATTTGAGGAAAAATATTAAAATCAAATATTTGATTTTATTCGGAGTTTATTGCTATTTTATTTGAATTAGAAAAATTGGACGTTTTTCAAAGTTGCATTTTAGGGCCAAGAAAATGTTCATCTTGTTCTAAATATTTTATTTAGACGGTGACAATTTGTTTTGGCATTTTTAGATTTTTATTTTATTTTCTAGGATTTATTTAGTTTCGGCGAAATTATTTTTTTAAAAACGCAGTGCCCGACTAGGCCGAGGCCCAGCCGAGCCAGGCCGCCGGCCCACCTCCCCGCGCCGTCGTCTCCCACCTGGAGACCGTGCCCGCCGCCGCCGCACGCCATGGCCGAGTCGGCCACGCGCCCCGCCCCCTTCCCCAAGCCACGCCATCCCCCTTAGAAGCCACCCCGGGGCCCCCGTTGGAGCCCTGGAGCCGCACCCCGCCGCCGCGCCCGCCGCCGCAAGCGACCACCGCCCGCTGCCTGCGCCGCACGCCGCCGCCGCTCGCTGCTGCCGCCGCATACCGCACCTCGCCGCCCCGCCGCGGAAGCCGCCGGAGGTATATGCCGCCGCCACCGGTTTTCTCTAGAAAACCGATCCGGTTTTTTTAGAAACCCTAGTTTGTTTTTCTTTAAATCAGTTCACCGGTTTTTCTCGGTTTAGTTACTTTGCAGACGTTTTTCCATAAGTTCGTTCTAACGAACGGTGATCACTCGTTAGCCGCAGACAACGAACATTCGTTCGTTAGCCTGTTCGTCAGTTTTCTTTTTCTCGGATTTTCTGCGACTATTTCCCAATCGCGATTTCTGATCCGATTTTCGTTTCAGTTTATCTTTTCGCTCGCTTATCGGAATCAGGCGATTCGAGCGCCTAGATCTTTGTCTCAAAACCATCTTTCCGTTTAATCAACTTGAACATGATTTTCGTACTGTAAAATTTGATCTTAGCCGAGATTAGTAAATGGATCTTGTTTCTTTCGCAGTTTGAGTTTCGTTGCTTCGTTTGATTTGATTCTTTTCGCAAACCGGAGTTCTTAAGTTGAACTTTCTGGTTAGATCTTCTTATTTGAGATTTACCCATCTTTCTTTGCTAGATTGCTTATGTATGCTATTGTTTGTTTGCAAAGAACACCCGAAGTGTGAAGCGTGCTACTACGAGTCCCTAGGTTTTGCGGATCATCAGCAAGGCAAGTAACACTTTGGTCATACCCCTTTGTCACTGAGTTTTTATGCATTAGTTCCAATCCTCAAACATTGCATGGTTAGGATGTGATTAACATGTGGGTTGGGAAGTAGTTGATGAGGTAGAACCTATTGCAATGTTATTTATCAAACCCTTGGGACTTACTTCTATGTATGTCTTATATTGCTATGCTATGCTCGTAGACGTGGTTGGGTGAGTGAAATCCGTGACAGATGTGACATTGTTAATTAATGGTTCAACTTAAGGTGGCAACTTGAATAAACATCTGGGTGGATTGTTTGTTGGGCACCTGGGGAATCCAGTGTTGTCCTAGGATATCCCGGAGTACCCGTGTGATAATCCTATGGTCGGCCACCCAGGCTCAAAGGGAACTGAGATATTTTCATGCTAGAAACTTCCGTGTGCAGCCACAAGCTATTACGGGCTCTAGCATAGTTGATTAAGTTGCGTGAAGCTCCCGAAGAGGTGGATCAGCAGGTAGAGGGATGTAGGTTGGTATGGTCTTCCCGGAGTAAGGGGTTAATGCTTCTGAAAGACTGTGTCTCGGTCATCCGTTTCTCAAACACCATGAAGTGCGAGAAATCCAATGGAGGACATCGAGCCTTCTGGGGAGAAGTGCGAAAACCTCTGCAGAGTGTATAAACTAATCATGGTTCGCCGTGTCCCCGGTTATGGACATCTTCAGTATCTAGTACTTGGAGTATCATAAGTATCTCATCACTATTAAATAATATTGTTGGGTTGCTAATTACTTTAATTGGGATTGAGTTGGAGGAACCTTCTCAATGATGTTTCAACTACCATGATAGTTAAATAAAAATCTATTCCTTTGTTGTAGGAAAAAATTGGCTTTTCGCAAAAACGTTAACCATAGAGCTTTCCACCACCCAAATATGCATGTAGTGATAGCATTATTCTGCTGTTGCTCTATTGTGTTATTTTGCCAGCATATTCCATGTGTTGACCCGTTTTCGGGCTGCAACGTATTATTTTGCGGACTTTTTAGACGAGGAGTAAGGTTCATTAGGTCATTGCCGTGCAGCTCAACTATGCCGTTGGAGTTGATGGACTCACTTTATCTTCCAAGCCTTCCGCTATTATCGTATTAGATGGCCTTATGCCATATTTATTGTAATAAGTTCTCTATTGAGACATTCGATGTAGTATGTGTGTGATTGCTACTCTGTTATAAATCCTCGAGTACTGTGTGTGTCAGCATTACCGATCCACGGATGACACTAAAGCATAGAGACTTGACCGTTTGAGGTCGGGTCGCTACAAGATGGTATCAGAGCACACACTGAGTGTAGGACACAACCACTAAGCTAAAGCCCTAGATCACTATTCTCTTCTCATTTCTGACTCCTCTCCATTTGCTACTCTTTAGGATGGCAGACGCAAGTAACAAGTTTGCACAACCAGATGAAGACGCCCCCTTTGGACGACACTTGTAGGAAGTCACTAGCTACCTGAACATTGGAATACCAAGCTTCACCGGGACTTATAATGCCTCCTTACCAGAAGAGGAGCGATGGATGATTCAAGTTCAAGTTCCAGGAAGGACATTCATGCCAGTCACTAAACCCATAGAGTTTTCCTTCGATGCACCAACCTGGAGTCTAGGAAAGAGTGTGCCAGTTCACATCACCATGGGACGCATTGGAGAAGTTTATCATAAGAAGCTTAAGGATACTATCTATCAGATATGTGGGCGCCGAGATGAGAAATGGGAGATGATCAGCACCAGGAAGGATAAATCAATTACAGCTTTCATCTAGGAGTTAAACCAACACATTCGTCGCCAGGAGAACCAGATGTGCGCAGGAATGGAGACGGTCTTCGGGAAGCCTCCTGTCGGTGTCAAAACCGGTGGATCTCGGGTAGGGGGTCCCGAACTGTGTGTCTAGGCGAATGGTAACAGGAGACAAGGGACACGATGTTTTTACCCAGGTTCGGGCCCTCTCGATGGAGGTAAAACCCTACTCCTGCTTGATTAATATTGATGATATGGGTAGTACAAGAGTAGATCTACCACGAGATCAAGGAGGCTAAACCATAGAAGCTAGCCTATGGTATGATTGTTGTATGATGAAGTTGTCCTACGGACTAGAACCCTCCGGTTTATATAGATATCAGATAGGGTTAGGGTTACATAGAGTCGGTTACAATGGTAGGAGATCTTGAATATCCGCATCACCAAGCTTGCCTTCCACTCCAAGGAAAGTCCCATCCGGACACGGGACGAAGTCTTCAATCTTGTATCTTCATAGTCCTGGAGTCCGGCTACTCGAACACCCCCTAATCCAGGACTCCCTCGGTAGCCCCTGAACCAGGCTTCAACGACGACGAGTCCGGCGCGCAGATTGTCTTCGGCATTGCAAGGCGGGTTCCTCCTCCAAGTCCTTCAAGAAGATTTTAAACACCAAGGATAGTGTCCGGCTCTGCAAAATAAGTTTCCCGATATTGCCATAGAGAGAATAATATCAACACAAATCTAATCTGCTGACGTATTCTGCAGCGTGACATCACACTACGGCCAAGTCCTTTACTCGAATCGTTTTTACTTTTCCACCTCAGCACGTTTAGCGAGGCGGTTTCCTTGGCACGTCTTGTCAAAGCAGAGATCGTGTGCCCCCTTTTTACGGGATTCTCATCAATACGGACATGGGTAACCCAACTGCGCCATTTATCATGGCGCTTGGGAGGCAAGCGAGTTTTACTAGGCTGGTGGGGACGCACAACCACGTCCGCCCATATAAGGGGATAAGGATCCACCTTTTTACCTACGCCTTCTTCCTCCTTTGCCTATCCATCTCCTGTGCACTCGAGCTCCAGCGCCCAAGCCCGCGCTTCCTACCTCAACCTCCTCCAGCAATGTCCGGAGCGGTAGGCGAGTGGATGGTCTCCTCCGTCATGGAGGGCCATGTCAAAAAGCTAAGAAAGGACGGATACTTGTCCAAGGACATCGCGCACCGGCTTCCCGAGGAAGGGCAGCTTCTCCCCACCCCAAGTCCCCATGAGAGGGTAGTATTCCTTCCCCACTTCCTCCGCGGACTGGGTTTCCCACTCCACCCATTTGTCCGGGGGCTCATGTTCTACTATGGCCTGGATTTCCATGATCTAGCCCCGAACTTCGTCCTCAACATCTCGGCGTTTATCGTCGTGCGCGAGGCTTTCCTCCGCATCTGCCCCCATTTCGGCCTCTGGCTCAAGACCTTCAACGTCAAGCCCAAGGTGGTGCGCGGCAGCCAGGCGGAGTAAGGAGGCACCATGGCGGGCAAGATGGCCAACGTCCTATGGCTCGAGGGCTCCTTCATGGAGACCCTGAAGGGGTGGCAATCATGGTGGTTTTACATCACCGAGCCGCGCGATCCAAAATGGATCGCAGCCCCCGAGTTCCGATCCGGACCCCCCATGCGGCTTATGTCCTGGCAAGAGACGGGCCTGTCGTGGGGTGACGAAAAAGAGGTGACCGGATTGCAGACATGCGTCCAGTCCCTGGTGAGCAAGCCGATCAAGCTTGTCAATGTAGTCCAGGTTATGCTCGTCCGCCGGATCCTCCTGTGTCAACAACGGGGCTTTAATCTGTGGGAGTTTGACCCGACGCAGCACCAAACCCTTAACTGGCTCTTCGACATGATGTATGAAGACGTCTGGAATGTGCTAACTAAAGGCGCCGAGGCTCCCACATCCGCTTCCGAGGACCGCGGATACAGCTCGCAGCGTCACGCTAGCGAGGTAAGCTATTTTCACCTTTTACAGGATGTTAAGTTTCTTCATAGTTTGACTCTATGCGGGATCTAAACTCCCTCACCTATGACAGGCTTGGCAGGCGCAGTCCGGATCGATTAACTCTCCGGCTCCCTTTCCCGAAGACCCAGCCCCTGCTCTCCTAGTGAAGCTGCTGGTTCCGGCGCCTTATGTGGTGCCGGAGAAGAAGGCCAAGAAGAAGAAGGCCACTGGGACTCGAAAGAGTACCCGTAATGTGGTGGTGTCGGACTCGTCATCCGACGAGTCCGAGATGCTCTCCTCCCGTGAAAACGAGGAGGAGGAAGAAGAACACTCTCCCCCTCCAGCGGGGGGGAGGATAGAAAAGGAAGGCCACCCCAACGGGGGAGGCCGAAGGGTCCAGGAAGAGGAAGACCCCTCCGCCGAACCACTCCCCCGACGCCGAAGAGGACGAAGAGGAGTGGCCAGATAGGGCCAAGCGTCCGGCAAAATCGTAAGTATTCGGATATCAGAGTAACTCATGACGTTCCTTTGTTGCACAGCCTTCCCTAATGTCGAACATAATTATGCAGCCCGCCCCGGGCCGAACTCAACGAGTCTTCGAGCGGCTCCCTGGATTCATCGGACGTGAACTCAGTTCCGCCCGCTGTCTCCCCCCGCACTGCGGATGACGCTGAAGTGGCGTCACAACGAGCTCCGGGGCAGGAGGAGGTTGTCCTGGAGGAGCCGCAAGGCGACCTCCCGGACTCCAAGAGTAAAGGGGACAAGACCCCCCAGGGCTCCAAGTCCGGCTTTGTGCCGGACACCGCGCCGGAAGCTTCAACAGTTCCGGACCGCGGTTGGCGAACTCCTTCCAAGAGGAGCAAGCCTTCTGAGCTGGCGGCCTCCGTCCAACCGGAGGTGCCGGACAATCTGCTGGAGGTGCTTGACGGTGCCTCCATCGACGAGGAGCACCGTACTATTATGAGTACGGTGATCCAGAAGGTTCAGTCCGCCAAGAGCGGACTGAGTGAAGCTTGCGCTAGCCTTCTAACAGGCTTCGAGGTAAGTAAAAAATATGTAAGAATATAACCGCATAGACAGTAGCCCCTGATGCTCTGTTTGGCATTCGGAAAGAAAAGCAGAATGGAGGATCTATTAAATTTCGCAGGAGTCTAACAACAAAGAGTCAATATGCGTATGCAGGCTTCGCTGCTAGCCACCGCCGCACTAACTGCGGAGGTGGGTGCCCTGAAACAGGGACTCGAGCGGACCGAGCAAGAGCTCGGCCTTGCCAAGCGGCAGCTCGAGGAGAAAGAAGGTAAGAAATACCTTACAGAAAAAAGTGCCTATAAAAAGACGTGATTGCAAAAAATAACAGGATTGTACTACTTATTGTAGGGGACACGACTGAGGTGGAGACCCTCAAGCAGGCGCTGTCCGAGGCCGAAAAGAAAGCGGCCGCGGAGCGCACCGAGCGAGAGAAACTTGAGGCCCGGGTCGGCGAGGTGCAGCAAGAGCTTCAGGCTCTCATGAAAAAACATGAGAGTCTGGAGCTTGAGTCAAAGAAGCAAGCGTCCGAGCTCGCGGCGGCCCTTGAGACTGCCAAGTCTACCAAGGCCGAAGCCCAAAAGGCCCTCCAAGAGTTGGAGGAGATGAAAAAGATAGCAGTGGGTAAGGCATTCTTTATGCAAAGCAGAAATATAAAAGTAAACTACTTGTTACTTACCCGAATCCGGAGCTCTCCCGGGGCATTCGCAGATCTTCCCCGCAGCATATCCGACGCTGCCGCATTCTACCGAGCTGAAGAGGGCAGCTCGACGGAGAAGGTGTTCTGGTCTCAGTATACTGAGGCCGAACACCATGTGCCCTTGAGCGACCAGCTGAAACAGCTGGTCGAGCTCCACAAGGCGGCCGAACAGGCCATGAAGGGCTTCATAGTTCGGCTATGGCCCGGAGAGGCCCTGCCTGGGAGCTACTTCGGGCTGATGCGGCGGCTGGTGGAGGCCCGTCCAAGGCTCGAGGTCATCAAGCGCTCCGTCTGCATCGAAGGTGCCCGTAGGGCCCTTGCCCGTGCAAAGGTGCACTGGGGTAAGCTGGACGGTGAGAAGCTTGTGAGGGACGGGCCGCCGCCGGGGAAGGAGCATCGCAAGGCCGAGAACTACTATAAGGATGTTCTTGCGGGTGCCCGCCTTGTGGCGGATGAGTGTACCAAGGATGTAATTTTTGAATGAACTCGCTCGTGTTTATCCTATGCGCTGAAAACTTGTTCATATGCGCTAAGCAATGCTTGTTGAATTTTAAATATTACTTTCTATGCGGCCGTTTATCAAAAAAAATTGAGGGATGGCCAGTCGTCGGCTTCTGCCCCCATGCCCCTAGTGTTGGGGTGTTCGGGATAAACCTGAGCGCTCTTTTTCCCATAGTTGGGTCCTTCGAGGGAGGCGCTCAGCACAACGAACAAGGCAATCGGACTATAATGCGTGAACACTCTCACTTAGCCATAGAACTCTATAATTTTAAATTTCGGCGAAGCCCCTAGTTCGGAAGACCGAGTTCGAGGCACTATCCATGCATTGGCCGGACAAAGCCGGCTCCTCGCTCGAAGCGACATAAGTCTTTAGGGACTCGAAAAACCTCTCGAACAGCGACCGGTCTCTCGCCTCATCATGACAGTCAGTTTTAGCTTTCTCCACTGAGGTGCTTAACCCAGCTCAACTGGGGCACAATCGCAGTGGTTCTCCTAGTGCTACCTTAGCCGATATAGCGGAATGTAAGGCACCAAAACATAGGAGCCGGGCAAACCCAACTATTGACCCAAATCATGACTCGGAGCCGATGCATATAGTGCTATAAGTTCGGGGTGCCGCACTTGTGAAAGTGTACGGGCTTCTCACACCATATTGAGGGGTACTGAAGCCCCTCGTGTGTTTGCCGTACCATGGTGTACGGGTGCAACATGTCATTTAGTAAACATATATATGAAAGGAGGATAATGCAAAAAATAGACATAGAGCTATGCATTGTTTATAGAAAGGCTGCTATCAAAGCATAACGATACAAGTAGTGCGATAAGCAAAAGATATTGGGATATTTAACATGTCCTGGCCAGGAGCAGGCCGCGGAATTGTATGCAAAAACAGGTATACTGCTCGTAACAGAGACCACCTGGG
Organism: Triticum urartu; assembly: GCF_056163025.1. Classification (NCBI taxonomy): domain Eukaryota; kingdom Viridiplantae; phylum Streptophyta; class Magnoliopsida; order Poales; family Poaceae; genus Triticum; species Triticum urartu. The sequence goes on along the minus strand of NC_141874.1, from coordinate 360,765,304 downwards.
AGTTCCATAATGCGGCATGGCTTGTCTGCTTCCCTGGATCTTGCATCGTTTGTGCGGCAGTTGAATTGCCAAACAGTTCATCCGAAGTATGGAGTCCTGAAAGTAAGAGAAAATTAAAAAAAGAATTCGGCAGCCCCTAGTACATTTTAAGCCGTATTTTGGGTTTGCCGTTATTGTGCCCCTTCCCCTGCGCCCATGGTATTTCTAGAGCGTAGTTATGTACGTGAGGCACTGGTTTCGCTATGTCGCGAGGGCTGGGGGTATAGTCCGGCTACCCGAACACCCCCTAATCTAGGACACCCTCACCTCCTGAGCCCCCAGAGCCTCCAGAGGCTCAGGGCTCCGGTGGCTCATGAGGAGTCCTTTCTCCGACGCACGCCTTGAGCTGCACCAACTCTGCTTCATCTACAGAACCAGGTGACATCTTCCAAGCACGCTAAGCTGGGAGCGCCCCTTGGGCTGCATTATTCCCAGGCCGTGTGGGTCCGTCCCTACGGCATGTATTCCATTTGCTTATGTCTTCAGCTTACCTTGCTGGGGGCGCCCCTCGGGCTGCATCATCCCCAAGCCTCCCGGGCCGGACCCAGTGGCATGTATCTTCCTGCATTTACCCAAGCTGATTTGCCTTCCCAGCTTAACCTACCCGCGGTTATCACTTGCACGATCATCGCCTCCCACGGGGCCTCCTCACAGGCACGGCGCTGGTGCATGGGTCCGTCCCTGCCACGTCAACAAATCTGAGCGGTCGAGCTCTGGCTCGCGGCACGCCCCGCGCACGTCACCTCACTAGGCCCTTAGTGCCCTCACTTCATCCAGACCAACCAGCGGTAGGCTGATGGCTATAACGGCAAACCATGTTCTTTTTGTGCCTGTTCACAGGGACCCCGCGGGGAGGATAGCAGGCGGCACCACGAGTCTCATTTTTCTCTCGTGCAATTTGCTTGCGTGTTAAAAGGGGCTCTTACTGGCTCTCCAGCCCTCACCCCCTGGCCTTGACCACGACATCGCGACCTGGCATACCAGTGGCGGCAGAGCTTGCTTGAGGACCGGGACCTGAGGCGGCAGAGCACTAATGAAAAGCATGGGAGGAGGGAAACTTGTATGGGCCGGCTTGGCTATGCCGCACAAGGTGGCACGCAGCCCCATCGCGACGTCAGGAATCGCTGCGAAGTTCACAAGATAAGTCTCGCCCCCGGATCGGCTAAATGTCTGGGCCTTAGGGATACTCACGCCTTGCCGCAATCCCGTTGCGGCCACGTCAAATCCCTTTCTTCCCTTACCATGGCCACTTCAGCGCTAAGGGTACCTCCTGAGCATCGCGCCTCAGGGGCTCTTACTGGACCTCAGGCCGCACACCTCCTGGCCTTGACCACGGCACGCGACCTGGCATACTAGCGACGGCTGTAGCCTGCCTGGGGACCGGGACCTGTCGGCGTAGAGCAACAAGTTATCGCAAGGAAAGAAAGGGCGGACCGAGCCTTAGTAGGACGCGCGTTCATCAAATCTTCATAACAGGGAAGCTAAGCACAAAAGACATTACAGACCCTTACATGCCCCCACGGGGCGCTTCATGATTCTTCGCCCGAAACAAAAGCTAGAGCTAAGGAGGAACCTACCTACACCCCTCCCGTGGCAGACGCCATCATCAACAGTGGGCCACGGGAGGCTGGCGCCAACCCCATCCAGATTAGCGGCAGCGACGGTGGGACGTGGCAGCACTGCTCCGAGCGCGGCGAGAGCTCGGGGGCACGTAGCTGTCGTCGCTCGTCTCCGGAGACTCGTAGAGCTCAGGAGAGCTGCTGGACTCCCAAGGGCTGCTACTGCTGGAGTGCTCGCGAGCGGAGCGCGCATCAGCCTCGCGCTCCTCTCCGGAGCAGCACTCCAGGCGGTGGCCCTCGGCATCGAAGACCTTGAAGAAGAGCGTGGAGACGCCGTCGTATTCAAGATGGATCGCGAGGGCGCCCCTCGCGCGGCAAACCCGCGCGATCTCGCCCCAGCCGCGAGTCATGAAGATCTTGGCGGTGGGGACCACTTCGATCTTCGCACCCGTCGCCGGAGCGCCGTAGTCGGTGTGCTGCAACCAGTGCTCAAGAGGCCCCCTCGGCGGCATCACGTCGGAGAAGAACCGCGGGAAGCGAATCCAAGAGCTTGGGGGCATTGGTGCCCACAGCACCAGCTCACGCGAGGAGTCCCCAGTGTGGATTCTTGGGGCGACAGCGCGTGTCGCCGCGGCGCGGCGACCCCGGGCGTGGCGCCGGCAGCGCTTCTCATCGCTCCACCTTCCCGAGTCCTTTGCTTGGGCATACAGGGGTAGCGGATACCCTGGGGGAGGCCGCTCGCACCAAGGCCTCGTCACCACCTGCATCGCCACTTCTTCACGGTGATGGATCGACCTCTTCTTCGGTGGAAGTTGCTCCGGGACATCTCGGGGGGCCTTCCCCTTTTCTTCGGCATAGAACCTTCTGATGGGCGCCATTGGTGCTAGCAACGAAGCGAGGGAAAAGAAGCTAGCAGTGGAGCGAGGAGGAAGAAGCAAGCAAGCAAGGAAGTGATGGCCAACGGGGGCTCTGCCCCCTCCCCATTTATAGCAAGAGAAGGCCAACCGGCTCCTCCCACGATCGCAGGTAATGATGGTTCATCGGGTTCATCGAGTTCATCCACGATGGGAGGAAAAGACTTCGCACGCACCCCAGTGTTCGAACCTTAAGGGTTTGCCGGAACCCCACATTCGACTTTTGGCGCGCCAGGTAGGGGTGCGCCGTAGCTTTCCTTCCATCAGTTCGTCGCTCCATCGTCTCCATGGCGGACACTCGCCGTGCTCGAGCAGAGCGTCGGGCTGCCCTCACCGCCCGGGTCGCTCAGATGGCTCCCATTGGCGGGCCACCACGTCATTCTCAGTCTCCTGCCGCCAACGCTGCCACCGGCCCGGTGGGGAACGAGTAGCAAGCGTCTTCGATGCATCCTTCGGTACGGCAGGACAGCCACACCGCCACTCCATCGCTGGCCCCAGCCGGCTCTTCGTCTCATGCACACCGCGCTCCCATGGAGGCGCGGGCCGCACTCATCGCCGCAAACGAGCTCCTGTGCTACCGCCTAGTCGACGACCTCTACGAGGAGTGGCTTGACCGCATCGGGAGCTCGTCCGGGCCGTAGGGGGCTCCCCGGCACCGTCCCTCTCTCGGCCTCACCCTGAGCCAGCCACGGGTGACGAGGCCCGAGGCGCGCCTCCACCACCCTAGCCCAAAGATGGTGCCTTCGCACCAAGGCGTGCGGCCCTGCGGTGCGACCCGCCACGACCGGTGCCCGCGCGCGAAGAGAGAAGTTGCCAAGAAATCCCAAGGCCGTGTGAAACTGCACCCGCACATCCCACGCCGCCTCGTCAAGACCATGTGCCGCTTGCGACGGCGCCATGCGGACCTTGACAAGACCAAGCTCCACCTCCAAGGCGGGCCCCAGTAACCACGGCCGACTGCTGCGCCTTCACCCCCCAGCTGCGCAGTGTCGCCTGGCCAGGCAAGTTCAAGCCGGATCAGCCTCCTCGCTACGACGGCGCCGCCGACCCCGCAGAGTTCCTGCAGCTATATGAGCTGAGCATCGAAGCAGCCAACGGTGACGAGAAAGTCATGGCGAACTGGTTTCCCATGGCTCTCAAGGATGGGGCCCGCACCTGGCTCCTGAACCTGCAGCACGGCTTGATCTCCTCCTGGGACGAGATGCGCAACCACTTTATCGCCAACTTCCAGGGCACTCGCGACTGCCGACTGGCCGCGACCGACCTGCGCCGCATCAAGCAACAACCAGGGGAGACCCTCTAGAAGTACATCTAGCGCTTCAACAGCACCAGCCTCAAGATCCCGAAGGTCACGGATGAGGCCATCATCTCCGCATTCTCCGACGGCGTCCGTGACGTCAAGATGAAGGAAGAGCTAGCCATCCACGAGGAGCTCTGCACGTCTCAGGAGCTGTTCAACCTAGGAACCAAGTGCGCGAGAGATGAGGAGGGGCGGCTTTCCCTCCTTGAGCTGCCAGCCGCAGGCACAGAGGAGAAGAAAGCCAAGGCCAAGGACGTGAAGCGCAAGGAAGCGGTAGTGCTAGCTGCGGAGCCCGACACCAAACGGGGCAGAGATCAACCTGAGTCATCCAAGAACAGCCGACCGTTCTGCGCCTTCCAGAACGTTAACACCCACAACACCAGCGACTGCCAAGAGCTCCGAGCCCTTCGCGAGGGACGCTATGGTCGATGCCCCGAGCGCAGCGACCGGGGCTATGGCCGTGGAGGAGGATGAGGAAGCGGACGTTGGGATGACCGTGGCCCACGCCAGGAATGGCGCGATAGGCCTCGTGAGGACCGCTGGCAGGACCATCCTCGCAAGGGGCCATGGAGGGACCAGCCACGTGAGGATCGCCCCCAAGGCAATGCAGGTTTTCCTCCACTGCCACCATGAAGGAACGACGACCATCATCAGGACGAGGGGGCTGGGGGCTTCCAGGAGCCGCGTGCAATCGCCTGCATCTTGGGCGGCGCCCAGGCCCCAGCCTCTCAGCGCATCTTCAAACGGTTCACTCGCGAGGTGAATGCGGCGCTCCCCAAGCTTGACGCCATTCGCCCGCTCAAGTGATCCCAGTGCGCCATCATTTTCGACTCGGCAGATCAGCTCAAGTGCGCGGCCACCGCCGGCGTCCTCCCGATGTTGTGTTCCCCAGACATCAGCAATGTGCAGGTTACCAAGACTCTCATCGACGGTGGTGCAGGGCTCAATGTCTTGTCCATCGACACCTTCGACAACCTCCAGGTGCCATATGAGCAACTCCATCCTACCAAACCTTTCTCAGGAGTGACCGACGGCTCCAACACGCCGATAGGGCAGGGTCCGCCTGCCTGTCACCTTCGGCACACGCAACAACTATCGCACCGAGCTCATCCACTTCGACGTCGCGCACATCCTCCTGCTGTACAACGCCATCCTCGGGTATTCGCCGCTGGCAAAGTTCATGACGGTCACCCACCACGGCTACAACATCCTCAAGATGCCTGGAAGTGGTGGGGTCATCACGGTCCCGTGTGAAGAAAGGGATGCGGTGTGCTCCCTCGAGCGCGCCTTCGAAGCTGCAGCAATCGACGACCACGACAGCAGAAGTGAGGGCCCTCCGGAGGCCATCCCCAAGAAGAAGCAGCTGCGCCATGCAAGACCTCAGGAGGATGGCGTCAGGGCGGGAGCCTCGTCAGGATCAGCGTCTGTCCTAGGGGCGCATCCCTCCATCGCGTAGGATGGCGCGCCCAGCGCCCTCCTCGAGCAAGGCTCAGGGGCTCTCTTCTAGAGGGCCTCAGGCCTTGCCTACTTCACGAGGGAGGTGCTTGGGCGCCACTTGGAGGCGTGCCACGTGGCATGTTTTCCTCAAGAAGACGCAGTGCAAGGGGTGCCCACCGCTCAGGAGTCCATCGCCAAGACCACACAGGAACTGCAAGACGCAAGAGTCATGCATGGCGACAGCCGCTCACTGGGCGCGACTCACCACCTAGGCGAGGGTGCTGTGCTGCGTGTCTGCATCGACGTCCCAGGGCTCAACAGGGCTGCGTCTCATGAGCGCTCCTGGCCTTCGCGTGTGGGCCGTTGCGAGGGCCCGCCACACAGCTACGTTCGCATGCCCCTCGGCTTGCCGAGTATGGCGTCGGCCTATCAACGCCCCGCGCGGCGTGACCTAACGGCTCAAGAGGCCAGGCACCGCATCGTCCTGGAGGGAATGGAGACGGTCTTCGAGAAGCCTCCTGTCGGTGTCAAAACCGGCGGATCTCGGGTAGGGGGTCCCGAACTATGCGTCTAGGCAGATGGTAACAGGAGACAAGGGACACGATGTTTTTACCCAGGTTCGGGCCCTCTTGATGGAGGTAAAACCCTACTCCTGCTTGATTAATATTGATGATATGGGTAGTACAAGAGTAGATCTACCACGAGATCAAGGAGGCTAAACCCTAGAAGCAAGCCTATGGTATGATTGTTGTATGATGAAGTTGTCCTTCGGACTAGAACCCTCCGGTTTATATAGATACCGGATAGGGTTAGGGTTACACAGAGTCGGTTACAATGGTAGGAGATCTTGAATATCCGCATCGCCAAGCTTGCCTTCCACGCCATGGAAAGTCCCATCCGGACACGGGACGAAGTCTTCAATCTTGTATCTTCATAGTCCTGGAGTCCGGCTGAAGGTATAGTCCGGCTACCCGAACACCCCTTAATCCAGGACTCCCTCAGTAGCCCCTGAACCAGGCTTCAATAATGACGAGTCCGGTGCGCAGATTGTCTTCGGCATTGCAAGGCGGGTTCCTCCTCCAAGTCCTTCAAGAAGATTTTAAACACCAAGGATAGTGTCCGGCTCGGCAAAATAAGTTTCCACATATTGCCATAGAGAGAATAATATCAACACAAATCTAATCTGCTGACGTATTCCGCAGCGTGACATCACACTACGGCCAAGTCCTTTACTCGAAGAGTTTTTACTTTTCCACCTCAGCACGTTTAGCGAGGCGGTTTTCTTGGCACGTCTTGTCAAAGCAGAGATTGTGTCCCCCCTTTTACAGGATTCTCATCAATACGGACGTGGGTAACCCAACTGCGCCATTTATCACGGCGCTTGGGAGGCAAGCGAATTTTACTAGGCTGGTGGGGACGCACAACCGCATCCGCCCATATAAGGGGATAAGGATCCACCTTCTTACCTACGCCTTCTTCCTCCTTTGCCTATCCATCTCCTGCGCACTCGAGCTCCAGCGCCCAAGTCCGCACTTCCTACCTCGACCTCCTCCAGCAATGTCCGGAGCGGGAGGCAAGTGGATGGTCTCCTCCGTCACAGAGGGCCATGTCAAAAAGCTAAGGAAGGCCGGATACTTGTCCAAGGACATCGCGCACCGGCTTCCCGAGGAAGGGCAGCTTCTCCCCACCCCAAGGCCCCATGAGAGGGTAGTATTCCTTCCCCACTTCCTCCGCGGACTGGGTTTCCCACTCCACCCATTTGTCTGGGGGCTCATGTTCTACTATGGCCTAGATTTCCATGATCCGGCCCCGAACTTCGTCCTCAACATCTCGGCGTTTATCATCGTGTGCGAGGCTTTCCTCCGCATCCGCCCCCATTTCGGCCTCTGGCTCAAGACCTTCAACGTCAAGCCCAAGGTGGTGCGCGGCAGCCAGGCGGAGTGCGGAGGCGCCATGGAGGGCAAGATTGGCCAACGTCCTATGGCTCGAGGGCTCCTTCGTGGAGACCCTGAAGGGGTGGCAATCATGGTGGTTTTACATCACCGAGCCGCGCGATCCGAAATGGATCGCAGCCCCCGAGTTCCGATCCGGACCCCCGACGCGGCTTATGTCCTGGAAAGAGACGGGCCTGTCGTGGGGCCACGAAAAAGAGGTGACCGGATTGCAGACATGCATCCAGTACCTGGTGAGCAAGCCGATCAAGCTTGTCAATGTAGTCCAGGTCATGCTTGTCCGCCAGATCCTCCCGTGTTAACAACGGGACTTTACTCTGTGGAAGTTCGACCCGGCGCAGCACCAAACCCTTAACAGGCTCTTCGACACGACGTATGAAGACGTCTGGAAGGTGCTAACCAAAGGCGACGAGGCACCCACATCCGCTTCCGAGGACCGAGGATATAGATCGCAGCGGCACGCTAGCGAGGTAAGCTATTTTCACCTTTTACAGGATGTTAAGTTTTTCCATAGTTTGACTCTATGCGGGATCTAAACTCCCTCACCTTTGACAGGCTTGGCAGGCGCAGTCCGGATCAATTAACTGTCCAGCTCCCTTGCCCGAAGACCCAGCCCCTGCTCTCGTAGTGAAGCTGATGGTTCCGGCGCCTTATGTGGTGTCGGAGAAGAAGTCCGAGAAGAAGAAGGCCACGGGGACTCGAAAGAGTGCCCGTAATGTGGTGGTGTCGGACTCGTCATCCGACGAGTCCGAGATGCTCTCCTCCCGTTAGAACGAGGAGGAGGAAGAAGAAAACTCTCCCCCTCCAACGGGGGGAGGAAAGAAAAGGAAGGCCGCCCCAACGGGGGAGGCCGAAGGGTCTAGGAAGAGGAAGACCCCTCCGCTGTACTACTCCCTCGACGCCGAAGAGGACGAAGAGGAGTGGCCAGATAGGGCCAAGCGTCCGGCGAAATCGTAAGTATTCGAATATCAGAGTAACTCATGACGTTCCTTTGTCGCACAACTTTCCTTAATGTCGAACATAATTATACAGCCCGCCCCGGGCCGAACACGACGAGTCGTCGAGCGGCTCCCTGGATTCATCGGACGTGAACTCAGTTCCGCCCGCTGTCTCCCCCCGCACTGCGGATGACACCGAAGTGGCGTCGCAACAAGCTCCAAGGCAGGAGGAGGTGGTCCTGGAGGAGCCGCAGGGCGACCTCCCGGACCCCAGGAGTAAAGGGGACAAGACCCCCCAGGGCTCCATGTCCGGCTTTGTGCCGGACACCGCGCTGGAATCTTCAACAGTTCCGGACCGCGGTAGGCGAACTCCTTCCAAGAGGAGCAAGCCTTCTGAGCCGGCGGCCTCCGTCCAACCGGAGGTGCCGGACAATCTGCTGGAGGTGCTTGAGTACGGTGATCCAGAAGGTTCAGTCCGCCAGGAGCGGACTGAGTGAAGCTTGCGCTAGCCTTCTAACAGGCTTCGAGGTAAGTAAAAGATATGTAAGAATATAACCGCATAGAGAGTAGCCCCTGATGCTCTGTTTGGCGTTCGGAAAGAAAAGCTGAATAGAGGATCTATTAAATTTCGCAGGAGTCTAACAACAAAAAGTCAATATGCGTATGCAGGCTTTGCTGCTAGCCACCGCCGCACTAACTGCGGAGGTGGGTGCCTTGAAATAGGGACTCGAGCGGACCGAGCAAGAGCTCGTCCTTGCCAAGCGGCAACTCGAGGAGAAAGAAGGTAAGAAATACCTTACAGAAAAAGTGCCTATAAAAAGACATGATTGCAAAAAATAACAGGATTGTACTGCTTATTGTAGGGGCCACGACTGAGGTGGCGACCCTCAAGTAGGCGCTATCCGAGGCCGAAAAGAAAGCATCCGCGGAGCGCACCGAGCGAGAGAAACTTGAGGCCCGGGTCGGCGAGGTGCAGCAAGAGCTTCAGGCTCTCATGAAAAAACATGAGAGTTTGGAGCTTGAGTCAAAGACGCAAGCGTCCGAGCTCGCGGTGGCCCTTGAGACTGCCAAGTCTGCCAAGGCCGAAGCCCAAAAGGCCCTCCAAGAGTTGGAGGAGATGAAAAAGATAGCAGCGGGTAAGGCATTCTTTATGCAAAGCAGAAATATAAAAGTAAACTACTTGTTACTTACCCGAATCCGGAGCTCTCCCGGGGCATTCGCAGATCTTCCCCGCAGCGTATCCGCCGCCGCCGCATTCTACCGAGCTGAAGAGGGCAGCTCGACGGAGAAGGTGTTCTGGTCTCAGTATACAGAGGCCAGACACCCTGTGCCCTTGAGCGACCAGCTGAAACAGCTGGTCGAGCTCCACAAGGCGGCCGAACAGGCCATGAAGGGCTTCATAGTTCGGCTGTGGCCCGGAGAGGCCCTGCCTGGGAGCTACTTCGGGCTGATGCGGCGGCTGGTGGAGGCCTATCCAAGGCTCGAGGTCATCAAGTGCTCCGTCTGCATCGAAGGTGCCTGTAGGGCCCTTGCCCGTGCAAAGGTGCACTTGGGTAAGCTGGACGGTGAGAAGCTTGTGAGGGACGGGCCGCCGCCGGGGAAGGAACATCGCAAGCCCGAGAACTACTATAAGGATGTTCTTGCAGGTGCCCGCCTTGTGGCGGATGAGTGTACCAAGGATGTAATTTTTGAATGAACTCACTCGTGTTTATCCTGTGCACTGAAAACTTGTTCATATGCACTAAGCAATGCTTGTTGAATTTAAAATATTACTTTCTGTGCGGCCGTTTATCAAAAAATTGAGAGATGGCCAGTCGTCGGCTTCTGCCCCCATGCCACTAGTGCTGGGGTTGTTCGGGATAAACCTGAGCGCTCTTTTTCGCATAGTTGGGTCCTTCGAGGGAGGCGCTCAGCACAACGAACCAGGCAATCGGACTATAATGCGTGAACACTCTCACTTAGCCATAGAACTCTATAATTTTAAATTTCGGCGAAGCCCCTAGTTCGGAAGACCGAGTTCGGGGCGCTATCCATGCATTGGCCGGACAAAGCCGGCTCCTCGCTCTTTAGGGACTCGAAACACCTCTCGAACAGCGACCGATCTCTTGCCTCATCATAACAGTCAGTTTTAGCTTTCTCCACTGAGGTGCTTAACCTAGCTCAACTGGGGCACAATCGAAGTGGTTCGCCTAGTGCTACCTTAGCCGATATAGCGGAACGTAAGGCACCAAAACATAGGAGCCGGGCAAACCCAACTATTGACCCAAATCATGATTCGGAGTCGATGCATATAGTGCTATAAGTTCGGGGTGCCGCACTTGTGAAAGTGTACGGGCTTCTCACACCATATTGAGGGGTACTGAAGCCCCTGGCGTGTTTGCCGTACCATGGTGTATGGGTGCAACATGTCATTTAATAAACATATATATGAAAGGAGGATAATGCAAAAAATAGACAAAAAGCTATGCATTGTTAATAGAAAGGCTGCTATCAAAGCAGAACGATACAAGTAGTGCGATAAGCAAAAGATATTGGGCTATTTAACATGTCCTGGCCAGGAGCAAGCCGCGGAATTGTATGCCAAAACAGGTATACTGCTCGTAACAGAGACCACCTGGGAGTTCCATAATGTGGCATGACTTGTCTGCTTCCCTGGATCTTGCATCATTTGTGCGGCAGTTGAATTGCCGAACAGGTCGTCCGAAGTATGGAGTCCTGAATGTAAGAGAAAATTAAAAAAAGAATTCGACAGCCCCTAGTACATTTTAAGCCGTATTTTGGGTTTGCCGTTATTGTGCCCCTTCCCCTGCACCCATGGTATTTCAAGAGCGTAGTTATGTACGCGAGGCACTGGTTTCGCTATGTCGCGGGGGCTGGGGTTGGGGCCGCATTGCTACGCCTGCTCAGAACGTGCCAGGCGGTCTTGTTGTAGGTTACTCCGGGCGCGCTTGGCAGTGTCTGGCTTTTTAACGGCCGGACTGGAGAATTGCCTAAGAAGGCTGCTGTATACTTCCGCTGCGAGGGCCGCCGTGTGCTCCTCCGTACGGAGGGAGCGTTTGGTGTTTCCGTTGACCGTGATTACTCCTCAAGGGCCTGGCATCTTGAGCTTGAGATATGCGTAGTGCGGTACCGCATTGAACTTTGCAAATGCGGTTCGCCCGAGCAGGGCGTGATAGCCACTACGAAACGGGACTATATCGAAGATTAACTCTTCGCTTCGGAAATTGTTCGGGGACCCGAAGACCACTTCAAGTGTTACCGAGCCTGTACAGTTGGCCTCTACACCTGGTATAACGCCTTTAAAGGTCGTTTTTGTGGGCTTAATCCTCGAGGGATCTATGCCCATTTTCCGCATTGTATCCTGGTAAAGCAGGTTCAGGCTATTTCCGCCGTCCATGGGGACTCTTGTGAGATGAAATCCGTCGATAATTGGGTCAAGAACCAATGCGGCGAAGCCGCCGTGACGGATGCCAGTGGGGTGGTCCCTTCGATCAAAAGTGATCGGGCAGGAGGACCATGGGTTGAACTTTGGGGCGATTGGCTCCATCGCGTATACGTCCCGTAGCGCATGCTTCCGCTCCCTCTTGGGAATGTGGGTTGTGTATATCATGTTCACCATCCGCACTTGTGGGGGAAAACCCTTCTGTCCACTGTTGTTCGGCGGCCTGGGCTCCTCCTCGTCATCGCTATGCAGCCCCTTGTCTTTATTTTCGGCTCTTAGCTTGCCTGCCTGCTTGAACACCCAACAATCCCTGTTGGTGTGATTGGCTGGCCTTTCGGGGGTGCCATGTATCTGGCACAAGCGGTCGAGTATTCGGTCCAAACTGGACGGGCCCTGAGTATTCTTTTTGAATGGATTTTTCCGCTGACCGGATTTATAGCCTCTGAATCCGGCATAACTGCCATGTCTTCGTTGCTGTCGCTGCTAACGCGGCGCTTTTGCTTATTCCGACGTGTACTGCCACTTTTGTCCTTGGTATCCGAATTACCAGGGTTCTTTGCTAAGTTGTTACTACGAGCTAGCCAGCTGTCTTCTCCCACGCAAAAGCGGGTGATGAGTGTCGTGAGGGCTGCCATGGACTTCGGCTTTTCCTATCCCAGGTGCCGGGCAAGCCACTCGTTGCGGATATTATGCTTGAAGGCTGCTAGGGCCTCTGCGTCCGGATTGTCGACTATCTGGTTTTTCGTTGTTAGGAACCGTGTCCAGAATTGCCTGGCCGATTCCTCTGGCTGCTGAATTATGTGGCTTAAGTCATCGGCATCCGGTGGTCGCACATAAGTGCCCTGGAAGTTGTCGAGGAATGCGGCTTCCAGGTCCTCCCAAGAACCGATTTAGTCTGCTGGCAAGATATTAAGCCAATGCCGGGCCGGTCCCTTATGTTTGAGCGGGAGGTATTTGATGGCGTGTAGATCATTGCCGCGGGCCATGTGGATATGGAGGAGATAATCCTCAATCCATACCGCAGGATCTATTGTTCCATCATATGATTCGATGTTTACGGGTTTGAAACCCTCTGGGATTTTATGATCCATTACTTCGTCTGTGAAGCATAATGGGTGTGCGGCGCCTCTATACTGCGCTATATCACGACGCAGCTCGAAGGAGCTATGTCTGTTGTGTTCGGCCCGGCCGGATTTGTTGTATCCGGAATGAAGATCACCGTCACGTGCCGTGGGGCGCCTGCTCGATCCGTAGATCGATCTTGTTTGTCTTGCCTTGTCCTCCAGTACGTCTCGCAGATCTGGCGCATTTTCTCGTGCCTTGGTTGAACGGCGCCGGGGCATGGCTTGGGTGGAGGGCCGAGAGGCCTCTCTGTCGCGGCTGCGAGGTGGCCGGTCGGCCATGTCGTGCGTTGGTGATGTAGGTGCTTCCTCCTCTGATTGGTGTAGCGGCCTGCGCTTTGGGTAACTCTTGGAGGGGCGTTCGAGTTCATACTCTTCGGCTGCAAGGACTTCGGTCCATCTGTCAGCTAGCAAATCTTGATCAGCTCTAAGCTGTTGCTGCTTTCTCTTGAGGCTGCTTGCCATGGCTAAAACCCTGCATTTGAAACGCTCTTGTTCTGCGGGGTCCGATGGTACGACGAATTCGTCGTCGTCGAGGCTTGCCTCGTCTTCGGAGGGAGGCATATAATTATCATCCTCAACCTCTCGGTCTGCCGCTCTCTCATGAGGGCTAGCTTCTCCATCTTCCTGTGCCGAATCTTGCTGTAGGGGGTGTTCTTCGGCGCTATTCGAGGTAGTATTATCTCCCGTGCCGGAATCACCGTTTTTTGCTTTGGCGGGATTTAGAGCGGCGCCGCTGACGCCAGCGCTTTGGCTGTTTCTTGGAGGTGTCATACTCCGCTGTTCCATAGCCATCTCCATCTTTTGGAGTATCCACCATGTATATATCATATGACGAGGTGGCCTTCCAGCGCCCTACAGGTGCTGGTTCCTGTTTGTCTCCTGCATCGTCGTCCATACCGTTGATGTCTTCGGATTTGAAGTCAAGCATGTCGGTTAAATCATCGACAGTGGCTACAAAGTGGGTGGTGGGTGGGCTTCGAATTTCTTGGTCGTCCGCATCCCATCCTTGTTGACCATAGTCCGGCCATGCCTCTCCTGATAAAGAGAGAGACTTTAGTGAGTTCAGGATGTCGCCGAAGGGCGAGTGCTGAAAGATGTCCGCTGCAGTGAACTCCATTATCGGCGCCCAATCGGATTCGATCGGTAGGGGCGTGGGGGGTTCGGAGTCCGGAGAGGAATCCGGATCCTCGGAGTCACGGGTCACGCAGAACGCGGGGCTGACGTTCGGCTCGATCGCCTTTGAGATCTTAGCCCCTGAGGTGACGTCCAGTCGCTCATCCTCGATTGGCACAATAGGCTCCGGATTAAGGGTAGGAACCGGTGCACGTGCGGCCTCCAGGGCACTGTTCGGCAGCAGAGCAAGATCATGCCTCTCAAAACAGTGCGGCGCACTTGGCTGTGGCTCGAATCCGTCGAAGATCAAATCCCCGCGGATGTCTGCCGTGTAGTTTAAGCTTCCAAACCTGACATGATGGCCAGGGGCGTAGCTTTCGATCTGCTCCAGGTGGCCAAGCGAATTGGCCCGCAATGCGAAGCCGCCGAAGACGAAGATCTGTCCGGGGAGAAAAGTCTCACCCTGGACCGCATCATCGTTGATGATCAAAGGAGCCATCGGGCCTAAAAGTGACGACACAGAGGAACTCTCAATGAAAGCACCAATGTCGGTGTCAAAACCGGCGGATCTCGGGTAGGGGGTCCCCAACTGTGCGTCTAGGCGGATGGTAACAGGAGACAAGGGACACGATGTTTCTACCCAGGTTCGGGCCTCTCGATGGAGGTAAAACCCTACTCCTGCTTGATTAATATTGATGATATGGGTAGTACAAGAGTAGATCTACCACGAGATCAAGGAGGCTAAACCCTAGAAGCTAGCCTATGGTATGATTGTTGTATGATGAAGTTGTCCTATGGACTAGAACCCTCCGGTTTATATAGACACCGGATAGGGTTAGGGTTACACAGAGTCGGTTACAATGGTAGGAGATCTTGAATATCCGCATCGCCAAGCTTGCCTTCCACGCCAAGGAAAGTCCCATCCGGACACGTGACGAAGTCTTCAATCTTGTATCTTCATAGTCCTGGAGTCCGGCTGAAGGTATAGTCCGGCTACCCGAACACTCCCTAATCCAGGACTCCCTCAATTATGAGGAGGAAATCATCGTACTAGTGGAGAAGAATGACGATCTGGAAAGGAGGCTAGGAGTATTCATGGGAGACCCCACACCAGGAGGAGAAGACAAAGAACCCAAGGAGGTTCGCCCGGAGGACTACATTATCATCGATGACACCGACACGGACCCCGACGATAGCGATCATGACTATGAAGACGAAGCTGGAGCAAACATCATGGAGTCTTCAACCGAGGAATATTTTTAGTAGACCACCACATCAGTAGTAGTATTCCACCATGTATATAGTATAGTCCGAGCACTTTTGTAACGATAGTTAGATCGATTGTATGCCCTTGCTTGATTGATTGAGTGAAATGATTGTGTTTGTCTCATGTGCATATGGGTAGTGTTTTCTCATTATACCTCATTCTATTCTAATCTCTCCCCTCTAAACTCATCAGATGCCTCCGAGACGTGACCCCGGATTTACTTTCCCACCGGAGTTCACTCAATTGATCCAGCAGCAGAATACCTTGATGTAGTTGTTAGTTCAGAACCAAGGCAACAACAACAACAACAATCCACTGCTACCACCACCAGTTGATAACTTAGCCCGTTTTCTGAGGCTGCAGCCGCCGGTGTTTTCCAATAGCACCGAGCCGATAGTGGCAGATGATTGGCTCCACATGATTGGGAGGGAGTTAACCACTTCAGGATGTACAGATGCTGAGAAGGTGCGTTTTGCCGCACATCAGTTGGATGGACAAGCAGCCTCATGGTGGGAGAATTACACTGTCACCTACCCTATAGCCATTGTTACATGGGATCAGTTTCAGCAAGCTTTCCATACAGCCCATGTCTCAACTGGAGCTATGAGTATGAAGAAGCGTGAGTTTCGCAACTTATGCCAGGGGAACCATACTATGGCTCAGTGCGCGGATGAGTTTTGCAAGTTGTATCGCTATGCCCCTGATGATGTGGCCACAGATGCCGCAAAGCAGGAGAAGTTTATGGAAGGGCTGAATGATGAGATGAGCATGCAGTTGATGGTGGCAACATTCAACAACTACCAGGAGTTGGTAGATAAGGCTCTTATGATTGAAGGGAAGCAGCAACATATTGAGAGCCGTAAGAGGAAGTGTGGACAAGGAAGGTATAATTCAGGAGCTCAACAGAAACCTCGCCTAACCCCGAACTCGGGAGGACTTGTTCATAACCATGGAGGCCACACCCACAATGGAGGAAGTAACCATAATCATACTGGCCCAAGGAATGGGAATGGGAATGGAGCAAGCAACAATCAGAACCGTTCCAACCCAGCCACACCCACCAAGAGAGACCTAAGCCACGTTACTTGTTTCAAGTGCGGGAAGACTGGACATTATGCCACGGACTGCCCTGAAGCAAAGAATGGAAACGACAATGGGAGCGCTGGAAAGAAGCCCAATCCATTCAACAAAGGACAAGTGAACCACGTCAACGTGGAGGAGGTTGAAGAGCAGCCAGACACAGTTATTGGTAAGTTTTTGGTTAAGTCTTTTACCGCCCTTATTCTTTTTGATACTGGTGCATCGCATTCATACATATCAAGGGAATTTGTGGATAAGTTTAAACTACCAACCCAAACCATTAGGACCCATCTGTTAGTGAGTTCAGCCGGAGCAGAGTATATGGCTAGTCGATGGTGCGACCAGATACCCTTAACCATTGGTAGCCATGTTTTCCCGTCTGACCTAATAATCTTGAGGTCACAAGGATTGGATGTGATATTAGGCATGGACTGGATGTCAAAGTATGGAGGAAGCACTGACTGTGTTAGTAAGTTAATTTTTCTCACCACCCCGAAGGGAAAAAGGATCAAGTATGTATCTAGGTATGTGCCAAGGAGTAGCCAAGTAAATACCCTCACGGGAATTGTTCAGGAGGAAGTGCCTATAGTCAAGGATTACTCGGATGTTTTTCTATAGGAGTTACCAGGCATGCCACCGGACCGAGACATCGAGTTTTTGATAGAGCTATTGCTAGGTACCGGGCCTATATCGAAGCGACCATATCGGATGCCCGCAAATGATCTGGAGGAGATTAAGAAACAGATCAAGGAGTTATTGGAGAAGGGTTACATTCAACGGAGCTCATCACCATGGGGAGCCCCAGTGCTTTTGGTCGAGAAGAAGGATAAGTCTCTAAGAATGGTTGTTCACTATTGTGCGTTAAATGAGGTGACGATCAAGAACAAATACCCACTGCCAATGATCAATGATTTGTTTGACCAGCTGCAAGGAGCCAAGGTGTTTTCAAATATTGATCTGCAATCTGGATATCACCAGCTGAAGATTTGAGAGAAGGATACACCAAAGACAGCATTTACCACAAGGTACGGGTTATATTAGTATACGGTCATGTCATTTGGACTGACTAACACCCCTGCCTATTTCATGAGCATGATGAACAAGGTGTTCATGGAATATTTGGATAAGTTTGTTGTGGTATTCATTGATGATATAATGGTATACTCAAAGAATGAGGAGGAGCATGAAGAGCATTTGCGCTTATTTCTCGAGAAACTCAGGGAACATCAGTTGTATGCCAAGTTCAGCAAATGCCAGTTTTGGCCAAAGGAAGTTGGATTCCTTGGACATGTTATATCAGGAGAAGGTATAGCAGTAGATCCTACCAAGGTTTAGTCAGTCACTAAATGGTTGGCACCCACTTCAGTTAGTGAGATCCGTAGTTTTCTTGGACTCACAGGATACTATCAAAGATTCATTGAGAATTTTCCCAAAATTGCGAAGCCGATGACGGAGTTATTGAAAAAAAGATACAAAATTTAAATGGACAGAAGAATGTCAGGCGAGTTTTCAGGAGTTAAGGAAATGTTTGACTACAACCCCAGTGCTGATTCTGCCGGATATACGCTAGGAGTTTCAAGTGTATTGCGATGCCTCTCGCCTAGGACTTGGAAGTGTGCTTATGCAGGACGGAAGAGTTGTTTCGTATGCCTCACGACAACTAAAACCGCATGAATTGAATTATGCCACGCATGATTTGGAGTTAGCAGTCGTAGTGCATGCGTTGAAGACCTAGAGACATTACCTTATTGGAAATCGTTGTGATGTGTACACAGATCATAAGAGTTTGAAGTACATTTTCACACAGAAGGAGCTGAACCTTAGGCAGAGAAGATGGTTGGAGCTTATCAAGGATTACGACAAGAAGCTTCACTATCATCCCGGCAAGACTAATGTCGTAGCCGACGCTTTGAGTCGAAAGAGCTATGCTAATACCTCAGTGAGCACGGGATTACCAAAGGAGTTAGCAGATGATCTCAGGGAGCTTCGATTGGAGATTGTTCCTAGAGGTTTTGTTGCAATAATGGAAGTGCAGTCTACATTGTTAGGAAAGATTCGAGAAGCTCAGAAGGATGACAAATAGATTGCCGAGATAAAATAGAGAATGAGCGAAGGAAAGGCCAAAGGTTTTCGTGAGGATGAGCATGACACCTTATGGTTTGAGGACCACGTTTATGTGCCCAATAACCCAGAGATCAGGAAGTTAATACTTCAAGAGGCTCACGACTCTCCATACTCGATACACCCCGGAAACACCAAGATGTATTTGTATGTGAAGGAATGTTTCTGGTGGACTGGTATGAAGAAGGATATTTTCGAGTATGTAGCCGTATGTGATGTATGTCAGAGAGTGAAGGCTGAGCATCAAAAGCCAGCAGGATTGTTACAACCTATGCCGATACCCGAATGGAAGTGGGATAAACTTGGCATGGATTTTATCACCGGATTACCCAGGACGAAATTAGGATATGATTCTATATGGGTAGTAGCTGATCGCTTGACCAAAGTAGCTCACTTTATCCCGGTGAAAACCACCTATACAAGTGCAAAGTTGGCCAAGATGTATATGACCAGGATCGTATGTCTGCATGGAGTCCCGAGTACCATCGTATCAGATAAAGGAACACAGTTTACTTTAAAGTTTTGGCATCAGCTGCACCAAACTTTAGGGACAAGGATAGAGTTCAGTACAACATTCCACCCGCAGATAGATGGATATACTGAGAGAGTCATCCAGATTCTGGAGGATATGTTGAGAGCCTGTGCGCTAGATTACGGATCTAGTTGGGATGAAAATTTTCCCTACGTGGAGTTCTCATACAATAATAGCTACCAAGCCAGTTTGAAGATGGCATCGTTCGAAGCCCTGTATGGACAAAGGTGCAGAACACCGTTGATGTGGGATGAAGTTGGAGACCGACAGTTGTTTGGACCAGATTTGATCAAGGAGTCTGAAGAAAAGGTTAAGTTAATCCGAGATAGACTGAAGGTAGCTCAATCCAGGCAGAAGAGTTATGCAGATTCGAAACGCAAGGAAATAACCTATGAAATTGGAGACAGAGCATATCTGCGAGTGTCACCCCTGCGAGGAGTGAAACGTTTTGGAGTTAAGGGAAAATTAGCACCGAGATTTGTAGGACCGTACCGAATTTTGGAATGTATGGGAGAAGTTGCCTACAAATTGGAGTTACCTGAAGGACTGTTAGGAGTTCATGATGTATGTCATGTTTCACAACTGAAGAAGTGTCATGCTAAGATGGCCGATGTACCATTAAGAGATACAGTACCCTTGGAGGCGATTCAGTTGGACAGTGATTTGACCTATGAGGAGAAGCCTGTCAGGATTGTTGAGTTTCCAGCCGAGTCACCCGCAGCAAAGTTATCAAGTTTTGCAAAGTTCAGTGGAGCCACCATACGGAGGATGAAGCCACCTGGGAACAAGAGGATGATCTTCGCAAAGACCACCCACACCTATTCTCTAGCCAACCCGAATCTCGAGGGCGAGATTCAACTTAAGGGGGGTAGGTTTGTAACATCCCAAATTTTCAATTTGGAATGTTATACATAGAACATTCATGCATATCATATTTTATTGCACTTCGTTTCGTGAATCCTCGAAATCCTTAGCAACTCAAGGACCCTCGGAGAGAGAGTTGGGGATTTCCCTGTTTTCATATTTGAGTTTTATCAAATATTCAAACGAGGATTTTTGGTTTTAATTATTTTTCTCTCCGAAAATATTTCATATTAAAATATATGAGAGGAGATAATATGACTTCTCCAAAATAAATGAAATATTGGAGGAAAAATATTAAAATCAAATATTTGATTTTATTCAGAGTTTATTGCTATTTTATTTGAATTAGAAAAATTGCACGTTTTTCAAAGTTGCATTTTAGGGCCAAGAAAATGTTCATCTTATTCTAAATATTTTATTTAGAGGGTGAAAATTTGTTTTGGCATTTTTAGATTTTTATTTTATTTTCTAGGATTTATTTAGTTCTGAAGAAATTATTAAAAAAACGCAGCGCCCGATTGGGCCGAGGCCTAGCCGAGCCAGGTCGCCGGCCCACCTCCCCGCGCCACTGTCTCCTAGCAGGAGACCGCGCCTGCCGCCGCCGCACGCTGTGGCCGAGTCGGCCACGCGCCCCGCCTCCTTCCCCAAGCCACGCCACCCCCCTTATAAGCCACCCCGGGGCCCCCCTTGGAGCTCCGAAGCCGCACCCCGCCGCCGCACGCCACCGCCGCTCACCGCTGCTGCTGCACGCCGCTGCCGCCGCCCCGCCGCCGCATGTCGCACCTCGCCGCCCCGCCGCGGAAGCCGCCGAAGGTATACGCCGCCGCCGCCGGTTTTCTCTAGAAAACCGATCCGGTTTTTTTAGAAACCCTAGTTTGTTTTTTTTAAATCGGTTCACCAGTTTTTCTCGGTTTAGTTACTTTGCGGACGTTTGTCCGTACGTTCGTTCTAACTAACAATGTTCACTCGTTAGCCGCAGACAACAAACGTTCGTTCATTAGCCTGTTCGTCAGTTTTCTTTTTTCTCGGATTTTCCGCGACTATTTCTCAATCAAGATTTCTGATCCGATTTTCATTTCAGTTTATCTTTTCGCTCGTTTATCGGAATCAGGCGATTCAAGCGCCTAGATCTTCGTATTGAAACCCTCTTTCCGTTTACTCAACTTGAACATGATTTTGGTACTGTAAAATTTGATCTTAGCCTAGATTAGTAAACGGATCTTGTTTCTTTCACAGTTTGAGTTTCGTTGCTCCATTTGATTTGATTCTTTTCGCAAACCGGAGTTCTTGAGTTGAACTTTTTGGTTAGATCTTCTTATTTGAGATTTACCCATGTTTCTTTGCTTGATTGCTTATGTATGCTTTTGTTTGTTTGCGATAGAACATCCGGAGTGCAAAGCGTGCTACTACGAGTCCCTAGGTTTTGCGGATCATCAGCAAGGCAAGTAACACTTTGATCATACCCCTTTATCACCCAGTTTTTATGCATTAGTTCCAATCCTCAAAGATTGCATGGTTAGGATGTCATTAACATGTGGGCTGGGAAGTGGTTGATGAGGTAGAACCTATTGCCCTGTTATTTAGCAAACCCTTGGGAGTTACTTCTATGTATTGCTTATATTCCTATGCTATGCTCGTAGACATGGTTGGGTGAGTGAAATCCATGACAGATGTGAGATTGTTAATTAATGGTTCAACTTAAGGTGGCAACTTGAATACACATCTGGGTGGATTGTTTGTTGGGCACCTGGGGAATCCAGTGTTGTCCTAGGATATCCCGGAGTACCCGCGTGATAATCCTATGGTCCGCCACCTAGGCTCAAAAGGAACTGAGATATTTTCATGCTAGAAACTTCCGTGTGCAGCCACAAGCTATTGTGGGCTCTAGCATAGTTGAGTAAGTTGCATGACGCTCCTGAAGAGGTGGATTAGCAGGTAGAGGGATGTAGGTTGGTATGGTCTGCCCGGAGTAAGGGGTTAATGCTTCTGAAAGACTGTGTCTCGGTCATCCCTTTCTCAAACACCATGAAGTGTGAGAAATCCAACGGAGGAGATCGAGTCTTGTGAGGAAAAGTGCGCAAACCTCGGCAGAGTGTATAAACTAATCATTGTTAGCCGTGTCCCCGGTTATGGACATCTTGAGTATCTAGTACTTGGAGTATCATAAGTATCTCATCACTATTAAATAATATTGTTGGGTTGCTAATTACTTTAATTGGGATTGAGTTGGAGGAACCTTCTCAATGATGTTTCAACTACCATGATAGTTAAATAAAAATCTATTCCTTTGTTGTAGGGAAAAATTGGCTTTTCGCAAAAACTATAACCATAGATATTTCCACCAACCAAATATGCATGTAGTGATAGCATTATTCTGCTCTTGCTCTACCATGTTATTTTGCCAGCATATTCCATGTGCTGACCCATTTTCGGGCTGCAACGTATTATGTTGCAGACTTTACAGACGAGGAGTAAGGTTCGTTAGGTCGTTGCCGTGTAGCTCAGCTATGCTATTGGAGTTGATGGACTCACTTTATCTTCCAAGCGTTCCACTGTTATCGTATTAGATGGCATTAAGCCATATTTATTGTAATAAGTTCTCTTTTGAGACATTCGATGTAATAAGTGTGTGATTGCTACTCTGTTATAAATCCTCGAGTACTGTGTGTCTCAGTATTACCGATCCAGGGATGACACTGAAGCACAAAGACTTGACCGTTTGAGGTCGGTCGCTATAGTAGGATATGTTCCTGTTCATGCTTAGGTACACAACGTCTAATAACACCATCTACTCCTTCTTTGTAAAGATGTGGGTCGTCCCAGAAGTAATTTCTTAAATCATAGAAGAACTTTTTCTTTTGCTGGTATGTGAAACTAGGTGGTATAAATTTAGCAACAATGTAATTAGCATAATCAGCATACCATGGAGCAGTACGAGAAGAATTTATGAAAACTTGTTGTTCATCAGGAAACCTATCATCAATAGGTAGTGGGTCATCAAGAATATTGTCTAACCTAGACAAGTTGTCTGCAATGGGTTCTCAGCTCCCTTTCTATCGATAATATGCAAATCAAATTCTTGTTACAAGAGGACCCATCTAATGAGTCTAGGTTTAGCATCTTTCTTTTCCATAAGATATTTAATAGCAGCATGATCAGTGTGAACATTTACTTTAGAATCAACAATATAAGGTCTGAACTTATCACAAGAAAATATAGCTGCTAAAAATTCTTTTTCAGTAGTGGCATAATTTCTCTGGGCACCGTCTAGAGTTTTACTAGCATATTGAATAACATTTAGTTTCTTATCAACCCTTTGTCCTAGAATAGCACCTACAACATAACCACTAGCATCACACATGATTTCAAATGGTAAATTCCAATCAGGAGGTTGAACAATAGGTGCAGAAATCAAAGCTTTCTTAAGTATTTTAAATGATTCTACACAGTCATCATCAAAAACAAAAGGAACATCTTTTTGGAAGAGGTTAGTCAGAGGCCTAGAAATTTTAGATAAGTCCTTAATGAACCTCCTATAAAAACCGGCATGACCAAGGAAACTTCTTATACCTTTAATGTCCTTAGGGCACGGCATCTTTTCAATAGCATCAACTTTAGCTTTATCAACCTCAATACCTCTTCCAGAAATTTTATGCCCCAAGACAATACCTTCATTAACCATAAAGTGGCACTTCTCCCAATTCAAAACAAGATTTGTTTGTTCACATCTCTAAAAAACTCGATCAAGATTGCTTAAGCAATCATCAAAAGAAGTCCCATAAATAGAGAAATCATCCATGAATACCTCAACAATCTTTTCACAAAAGTCATAGAATATAGCAGTCATAGATCTATGAAAGGTAGTAGGTGCATTACATAAACCAAAAGGCATACGTCTATAAGCAAAGGTACCGAAAGCGCAAGTAAAAGTTGTCTTTTCTTGATCCTCTTTTCACACAGGTATTTGAGAGAAACCAGAGTAACCATCTAGAAAGAAAAGATGTGTATGTTTGGACAATCTTTCTAGCATTTGATCAATAAAGGGTAAAGGGTAGTGATCCTTTTTAGTAGCTTTATTTAATTTGCGGAAATCAATTACCATTCTATAACCTGTAAAAATTCTTTGTGGGATCAATTCATCTTTATCATTAGGAACAACAGTAATACCTCCCTTCTTAGGGACACAATGGACAAGACTTACCCACTGGCTATCTGCAACGAGATAAATTATACCTGCCTCCAGAAGCTTTAGTATTTCTTTTCTTACCACTTCTTCCATCTTAGGATTTAACTATCGTTGGTGATCAACAACCGGTTTAGTGTCTTTATCCAATTTTATTTTGTGCTGGCATAAAGTGGGACTAATGCCCTTAATATCATTAAGAGTATATCCAATAGCAGCACGATGCTTCTTCAGAGTTTTCAATAATTTATTTTCCCCATGCTCTGAAAGGTTAGCACTAATAATAACAGGATATATCTCTTTCTCATCAAGATAAGCATATTTGAGAGTATCAGGTAAAGTTTAAGCTAAAACACGGGATCGCCCTTGGGTGGAGGAGGATCTCCTAGAATTTCAACAGGCAAGTTGTGTTTCAAAATAGGTCCCTGTTTAAAGAATACTTCATCTATTTCCCTTCTTTCATTCATGAATATATCATTTTCATGGTCTAGCAAATATTGTTCTAAAGGATTAGTAGAAGGCACAGCAATAGAAGCAAGACCAATTATTTCATCTTTACTAGGCAATTCTTTATCATGGGGTTGTCTACGAAACTTAGCAAAATTAAACTCATGAGACATACCCCCAAATTAACAGAAACAATATATTTATTGCAGTCTATATTAGCATTAAAAATATTCAAGAAGGGTCTACCAAATATAATGGGACAAAAGTCATCTTGTGGGGAACCAAGAGCAAGAAAATCAGCATGATATTTAACTTTCCCACACCAGACTTCAACATCTCTAACAATCCCGATTGGTGAAATAGTATCTCTATTGGCAAGCTTAATTGTAACATCTATCTCTTCTATCTCAGTAGGTGCAATATCATGCATAATTTCTTTGTATAGGGAATGAGGTATTGCACTTGCACTAGCACCCATATCACATAAACCATGATAGCAATGATCTCCTATTCTAACAGAAATAACAGGCATGCCTACAACTGGTCCATGTTTATTTTTAGTATCGGGTGTAGCAATCCTAGCCGATTCATTGCAGAAGTAAATAACATGCCCATCACTAATATTGGCTAAGAGATCTTTAACCATAACAACACTAGGTTCAAATTTAATTTGCTCAGGGGGTTTGGGTATCTTAATATTGCTTTTGTTAACCACAGTTGAAGCTTTACCATGATCCCATAATCTAACAGGGAAAGGTGGTTTCTCAATATAAGCTGTAGGAACAACATGATCATTATAAGTGATAGTCTTTTCTTCAACTTTAATAGGTACAACTACTATCGGTATGCACAAAAGATTTAACACAATCAAACTTAGGTGTTGTACCTGACTCCTTACCTTCGTCGAGGTCCCAATCTTCAGATTTGCGTTTAATTCTCTCCAATAAATCCCATTTGAATTCAATAGTCTTCATCATAAAAGAACCAGTACAAGAAGTATCGAGCATGGAGCGATTACTAAGAGAAAGTCGAGCATAAAAATTTTGAATAATCATTTCTCTTGAGAGCTCATGATTGGGGCATGAATATAACATTGACTTTAGCCTCCCCCAAGCTTGAGCGATCCTTTCTCCTTCGCGAGGCCAAAAATTATATATATAATTACGATCACGATGAACAAGATGCATAGGATAAAACTTCTAATAAATTCCAATTTTAATCGTTTGTAGTTCCATGATCCCATATCATCACATAGCCTAAACCATGTCAATGCCTCTCCCTTAAAAGATAAAGGGAACAACTTATTCTTGATAACATCATCGGGCATACCTGCAAGCTTAAATAATCCACAAACTTCATCCACATAGATTAGGTGCAAATCGGGATGTAATGTTCCATCACCTATGAAAGGATTCGCTAGCAGTTTCTCTATCATACTCGGAGGGATTTCAAAGTAAACATTTTCAGTAGGTTCAGTAGGTTGAGGAGCAACTTTTTGCTCTACTAGTCGGGGTGAAGGTACCCCGAACAAGCCCCTGAAAGAATTATGTTCCTTAGTAACAAGTGACAGTAAATTTCAGCACGCCATATAAATTTTTCCTTACCAAATTCCACCTACAAAACGCACTTCCCTCCCCACCAACGGCGCCAGAAAAGAGTCTTGATGACCCACAAGTGAAAGGGATCTATCGTAGCCTTTTCGATAAGTAAGAGTGTCGATCCCAACGAGGAGCAGAAGGAAATGATAAGTGGTTTCCGGCAAGGTATTCTCTACAAGCACTGAAATTATCGGTAATAGATATTTTTGTGATAATATAAATTGTAACGAGCAACAAGTAATGAAAATAAATAAGGTACAGCAAGATGGCCCAATCCTTTTTTAGCAAAGGGCAAGCCTGGACAAACTCTAATATGAAGGAAAGCGCTCCCAAGGACACATGGGAATTATTGTCAAGCTAGTGTTCATCACGCTCATATGATTCGCGTTCGGTACTTTGATAATTTGATATGTGGGTGGACCGGTGCTTTGGTACTTTCCTTTCTTGGACAAGCATCCCACTTATGATTAACCCCTATTGCAAGCATCCGCAACTACAACAGCAGTATTAAGGTAAACCTAACCATAGCATGAAACATATGGATCCAAATCATCCCCTTACGAAGCAACGCATAAACTAGGGTTTAGGCTTCTGTCACTCTAGCAACCCATGATCTACTTATTACTTCCCAATTCCCTCCTCTAGGCCCAAACAATGGTGAAGTGTCATGTAGTCGACGTTCACATGACACCACTAGAGGAAAGACAACATACATCTCATCAAAATATCGAATTCACATGACTACTTATAGCAAGACTTCTCCCATGTCCTCAGGAACAAACATATCTACTCACAAAGGATATTCATGTTCATAATCAGAGAGGTATTAATATGCATAATGGATCTGAATATATGATCTTCCACCAAGTAAACCAACTAGCATCAACTACAAGGAGTAATCAACACTACTAGCAACCCACAGGTACCAATCTGAGGTTTGGATACAAAGATTGGATACAAGAGATGAACTAGGTTTTAGATGAGATGGTGCTGGTGAAGATGTTGATGGAGATTGACCCCCTCCCGATGAGAGGATCGTTGGTGATGACGATGGTGGTGATTTCCCCCTCTCGGAGGGAAGTTTCCCCGGTAGAACAGCTCCACCGGAGCCCTAGATTGGTTCCGCCAAGGTTCTGCCTCGTGGCGGTGGATTTTCGTCTCGTGAGCTTGCTTATGATTTTTCCCTCGACGAAAGACTCCATATAGCCAAATATGAGCATCAGAGGGCCACCAGGGGGCCCACGAGGCAGGGGGGCGCACCCAGGGTGTAGGGTGCGCCCCCACCCTCATGGATGGTGGGTGGCCCCCCTCTGGTACTTTCTTCACTTAGTATTTTTATATATTATGAAAATAACTCCCGTGGAGTTTCAGGGCTTTTGGAGATGTGCAGAATAGGTCTCTAATATTTGCTCCTTTTCCAGCCCAGAATTCCAGCTGCCGGCATTCCCCCTCTTCATGTAAACCTTGTAAAATAAGAGAGAATAGGCATAAGTATTGTGACATAATGTGTAATAACAGCCCATATTGCGATAATTATCGACATAAAAACATGATGCAATATGGACGTATCACTACCTTCCTGCACTTTTAGTTCTTTTATCATCCCTTGCTCGTTACAAATTATCTTGCTATCAAACTACTCTGTTACTTACAATTTCAGCACTTGTAGACATTACCCTGCTGAAAACCACTTGTCATGTCCTTCTGCTCCTCGTTGGGATCGACACTCTTACTTATCGAAAAGAGCTACAATTGGTCCCTATACTTGTGGGTGATCAACTGGTCTATCAACTAGTGGTGCATCAAGGACATAATTTTTCTGTGCAGCAATGAGGATAATCCTCAAGTTACGGACCCAGTCTGTGTAGTTGCTACCATCATCTTTCAACTTAGCTTTCTCTAGGAACGCGTTAAAATTTAGGGGAACGATAGCACGGGCCATTGGTCTACAACATAGATATGCAAAAACTATTAAGACTAAGTTCATGATATATTAAGTTCAGTTAATCAAATTACTAATGAACTCCCACTTTAATTATCATCCCTCAAGTTATCTAAGTGATACATGATCCAAATCAACTAACCCGTGTCCGATCATCACGCGAGATGGGGTAGTCATCCATGGTGAACAACTCTATGTTGATCATATCTACTATATGACTCACGTTCGACCTTTTGGTCTCCAGTATTCCGAGACCATGTCTGTTCATGCTAGGCTCGTCAAGTTTAACCTAAGTATTCTGCATGTGCAAAAAATTCTTACACCCGTTGTGTGTGAACATAGAGTCTATCACACCCGAATATCACGAGGTGCTTCAAAACGACGAACTTTGGAAAGGGTACATACTCAGGGAGAACACGTTTATCTTGAAATTTATTGAAGGGATCATCTTGTAATGCTACCGTCGTTCTAAGCAAAATAAGATGCATAAAGGATAAACATCACACGCAAAATATGTGACATGATATGGCCATCATCTTGTGCTTTTGATATCCATCTCCAAAGCATCTACATGATCTCCATCATCACCGGCTCGACACCTTGATCTCCATGATAGAATCGGGGTCGTCTCGCCAACCGTTGCTTCTACAACTATTGCTAACTCATAGCAATAAAGTAAATCAATTACACAACGCTTAGTGATTGACATGCAGGTCATACAATAATTAAATACAATCCTAAGGCACCTGCTGGTTGCCGAACTCATCGACATGCAAGTCATGAACTTATTACAAAACATGATGATCTCATACATCAACATATATCACATCATATCTTGACCATATCACATCACATCATGCCCTACAAAAAGAAGTTAGACGTCCTCTACTTTGTTGTTGCAAGTTTTATGTGGCTGATACGGACTTCTAGCAAGAACAGTTCCTACCTACGCAAAACTACAACAGTGATCATCAAGTTTGATGTTTTAACCTTCTTCAAGGACCGACCGTAGTCAAATTCGATTCAACTAAAGTAGGAGAAAGAGACACTCGCCAGCCACCTTTATGAAAAACAAGTTGCATGTTAGTCGGAAGAACCGGTCTCATGTGCGTGGACATGTAAGGTTGGTCTAGACCGCTTCATCCCACAATACCGCCGAATCAACATAAGACGTTGGTGGTAAGAAGTATGAACATCACCGCCCACAACTATTTTGTGTTCTACTCATGCATATCATCTACGCATAGATCTGTCTCATGATGCCACTTTTAGGGAACATTGCATGGAAAACAAAAAAAATATGCAAACACGCAAGATCTATCCATGGAGATGCATAGCTACAAGAGGGGAGAGTATGTCTATGTACCCTCGTAGACCATTTAGCAGAAGCGCTTATCAACGCGGTTGATGTAGTTGTACACCTTCATGATCCAATGGATCAAGTACCGAACGCACGGCACCTCCCCGTTCAGCACACGTTCAGCTCGATGACGTCCTCACCTTCTCGATCCAGCAAGAGAGGCGAAGTAGTAGACGAGTTCCGGTAGCATGACAACGTGGTGATGGTGGTGGTGCAACTATCTCCGCACGGCTTCGCCGAGCACTATGAAAATTATGACCAAGGATGAACTAGAGGGAGAGGGGCGCCGCACACGGCTTGGGGATCATGGTGTATCTTGCCCCTCTCCCTCCTCTCATATATATATATGTGTGTGTGTGTGTGTGTGTGTGTGTGTGTGTGTGTGTGGATGGGGGAGAGGAGGCAGCCCTAGGGCGCCCCCAAGTCGTCGGCGGCTGCCCTAGAGGCCTGCCTAGCCCCCCTTCCATATATGGACATGGGGGCAATGAAAGGGAGGCTGCCTGTCTTAGGGGCGCCTCCCTCTTCCTTCCCTTCCTCCTTGGTGCGTGGGCAGGGGGTGGAGGGGCGCGCCAGCCCCGTTGTGGGCTGGTGTGCTTCCCCCCTTTGGCCCATAAGGCCCACCACTTATGGGCGGCCTACCAGAACCACTTCCAGCACTTTGATAAATACCCAGTACTTTCTGAAACCTTTCCGATGACCGAATAGCATCATCCTATATGTCAATCTTTACCTCTAGACCATTCTGGAGCTCCTCGTCATGTCCGTGATCTCATCCATGACTCCAAAAAACATTTGTTGGATCAAAAGTAGGTCTAGAGGGGGTGATTAGACTACTTGACCAAATAAAAATCTAACCTTTTCCTAATCTTAGTAGTGCGCAAATTTTGGCAATTAGCACAAGTCAAGCAATCAACCTACACATGCAATTCTAAGAGTGTAGGAGTGGAAAGTAGAACAGTGCATATGAAGGTAAAGGGAAGGGTTTGGAGAGTGCAAACGCAATGAAGACAGGGAGATTTTTGGCGTGGTTCCGATAGGTGGTGCTATCTTACATCCACATTGGAGACTTCAACCCACGAAGGGTATCAGTTGCGCGAGTCCACGGAGGGCTCCAGCCATGAAGGATCCATGAAGAAGCCACCTTGTCTATCCCACCATGGCCATCGCCCACAAAGGACTTGCCTCACTCGGGTAGATCTTCATGAAGTAGGCGATCTCCTTGCCCTTACAAACTTCTTGGTTCAACTCCACAACTTGTAGGAGGCTCCCAAGCGACACCTAACCAATCTAGGACACACCACTCTCCAAAAGGTAATAGATGTTGTGTTGATGATGAAATCCTTGCTCTTATGCTTCAAATGATAGTCTCCCCAACACTCAACTCTCTGTCACATATTTGGATATGGTGGAAAGATGATTTGAGTGGAAAGCAACTTGGGGAAGGCTAGAAATAAAGATTCTTGTGGTAGGATTGGTATATCTTGATCTCAACATGTAAGTCGATGATTCTCTCTCAGAAAATGTATGCTGGAAGTGTTGGCACGTTCTGATGGCTCTCTCGCATATGGAGAAGGGGGTGGAGGGGTATATATAGCCACCACACAAAATCCAACCATTACACACATTTGACCTAACTCGGTCAGACCAAATAGTTGAACTCGGTGAGACCGAATTAGTTCAAAATGTGAATGCTAGGAATCTTGCTGGGACCGACTGAACAACTCGGTGGTACCAATATGCTAGGGCATAGGGAAAACCTCATCTCGGTGGCTCCAATTGCATCAACTCGATGAGACCGAAGTGAAGCAATAGGGCAATAGAGAATTGGTCAAGTCATATCGGTGAGATCGATTGCTATTTCGGTGAGACCGAAATAATTGCAATAGGCAACAGAGAATTGACAAGCCGTCTCGGTAAGACCAAGATCCGTATCGGTGTGACCGAACTGTTAGGGTTTCTGGTGGTGGCTATGTCATATGAACTCATCGGTAGGCTGGTTGGAGTTTAGGGTTTTGACATATTTGGAATGAGGAAGTAGTTGAGGGATTTGGAGCAATATCACTAAGAATTTGAGCAAGCAAGCCATTAAGCAACACCTCATCCCCTTTTAATAGTATTGGCTTTCCTATGGACTCAATGTGATCTTGGATCACTAAAAATGAAATGAAGTGTCTTAAGCTTTTGCCAATATGTGTCCTTAGCATTTAGAGTGGTC
This sequence comes from Triticum urartu, assembly GCF_056163025.1. Classification (NCBI taxonomy): domain Eukaryota; kingdom Viridiplantae; phylum Streptophyta; class Magnoliopsida; order Poales; family Poaceae; genus Triticum; species Triticum urartu. The sequence goes on along the minus strand of NC_141874.1, from coordinate 360,733,877 downwards.
CACATCTCTAGTCCATGCCATGCCATTCATTGAACTTTCTAAAATATTAGACTTGAATAGATATTACTTCAATGAGCTATATGTTGTTATGAATTACCAAAACCACTCGGGGATTAGTTGCACTTTCAATATCCCCTTTTTTGGTAATTCATGACAACATATAGATCAAAGATTCGATAAATGATAATATGAATGAAATACATCGTCGCTTTGAGAAGTATGTGATAAGCAAGAGCCCCCCTAAATTTGTGCATTATTTAAAATTTGTGTTTGAATACAAATGCACAATTGATTAGGATCATGGGTCACTCTTCCATGTCACATACATCTTCACAAAATGATAATAATTAAACAACATGCGCCCATCGCCAAGAATACAAGTGATTGATCATACACGAACATTCGTAGGTATAATCATGCAAGCACACATGAAGTGTAGTATGATCAAACACATGATCATACAAGGTATCTCATGAGGATAACACACAAGTCGCATAAGTAGTGACAACCAACCAAACCAAAGTAGCAAGGCAAATGAAATCAACAAAAGCAAAAGACACACACACACACTCTCTCTCTCTCTCGAAGCCTATGATATATAAACTTTCTCCCCCTTTGGCAACAAGTTACAAAAAAATTTGAAAACATATAGTGCTATACGACACTCTAGGCATGATCTCCAGGAGCTCCTGAAGGGGTCTTCTGGGTTGTAGACGGCGTGGAGAGGAGTCCATCTGCAAATGCTTCTGCTGAAGTCTGTGGAGCTGGTGGAGTAGATATTGCTGGAGAAACTATGGTTGTGGTGGCGTGAGCAGAATGAGGAGGTCTCACATCTGCAACTGGCTTAGTAGTAGACCTCCATGCCCTTGGCACTGTCTGAAATCTGTCTGTTGTAGTTCTAGCATCATTGTCCTCAACATCATCTCTCAGCTTCTCAACTATTGTCTGAATCTCTGTGACCTTCACATCAAGGTTGTACATTTTATCTTCCACGATCCTCTCTAGGCTCTCCTGATTCTGAGTCAAGGTGGCCAAGATCTTCTCAATCCTCATGGTAGCCTCTAGAAGATATGTGAGTTGATCTTGCTTAGTCTCGAGATTCACTATTGAAGCATCTGGAGCACTTGCTTCCTTTCCTACTTTCGCAACCTTTGCCTTCTCAATCTTCTCCTGGGCCTCTGTCGAAGTGGGATGTGATGCATCCATGACAACTTCATTGTCCTCAAAATAAGGCCTAAGAGGTAGATGCTCTTTGTCAAGTAGATATGTTCTAGTTCCAACCTTGTAGTTGATCAACATCTGGATGTGTGGAGCATATCCACATGACCTCTTTTGGTCAGCTGATATCCTCTTGACTGTCTCAACTATTTAGCTCATGACCTTGAACTTTTGGGGAACATCAAACATGTGTAGCAAGTTGATGGAATGGCCATGTACCATTTTGTGATCTCCAAACTTGGGCAACAAAGTATGCCTCAAGATGGTGTTCATGGTGGTCAATCCAGCAAGCAGACAGTAGATTGATCCAAGCTTGTGATCTCTAGGGCTGCATCAGGAATAGACTTATACATGTTAGCCATGGAGTTGTGATCCTTCCTGGGTTTGCCATAAACATCAAGATCATCTTCTTTTACCTTTGGAGCATTGATGAGCTCAGCCCATTCAGAGATTCATGACTGGTACCTGGTGCCCTCAGTCATCCAGACAATCTTCCCATCTAGGTAAAAGTGTGCAGTGGGGTAGAATTGCATAATCATCTCATCATTCCACTTGGTGAGCTTCTATCCAACAAAATCATCAACTTCATTCATCCTGAAGCTCTCATGAACATGGGTGAAATAGTCTTTGTTTAAATCAATATATTCCTAATCAACCCATTTCATATCACACACTATGGTCTTCTTGTCGAGCAACATAGTCTCATAGAAGTCCTGCTGTTCCCTGGTATGGAAACGATAGTAAACAGTAGTCCTCCTCCTTGTTGCATACGGATTTGTTTGCCTCCATAGTCTCAGTCCATGATCTTTCCTCAACTTCATGTTCTCGGCCACTGGTTGATCATTATTGTGGTCTGCAATCTTTAGCTTCAGTTTCCTGAGCACTAGTGGCTCATCATCCTCTTGGACCTCGGGCACTAGGGCCTTGTTCTTCTCTACAGCTGATATATTCCTAGTGGATCTCTTTGGAGCAGAAGGCTTGGGTGCAGCAGGTGGAGGTTTTGTCTTGGGCTTGGAGAGAGCAGCACCAGTATTGATGGCATCAGCCATCAGCTTTTGAGACTTTGCAGGTGGTGCAACAGCTTCCTCCTCATCCTCATGTTCATCCTCATCCCTCATCATGGACGGTCTATCAATAACTCTGCCAATGGTCTTCTTGACTCTTCCCTTCCTTTTCTGCTTCCCACCAGGAGCTTCATCTTCCTCTCTGGGCTCAAGTGTGAACTCCATAGTGTAATGTGCAGCAGTTGATTTTCTGACTTTGGACATGGGAGCTCTCTTGGCAGGAAGTTTATTTTGCAGACCTGACTTGGTGGTGGCAGCAGCACCAACATATTCCTTCTTGACCACTTTCTTCTTGGAAGTCACTTCTTCCTCAATCACAAAATCCTCATCTTCACTGGCAGAATTCCTCTTCTTCCTCTATCTGGTAGCAGCTTTTGGCAAGTTGCTAGGAGTGCTTCTACTGCCCTGATGTCTACTAAGCAACCTTCTTCTTGTAGACCCGTGTTGGGCCTCCAAGCGGAGAGTTTTGTAGGACAGTAGCAAATTTTGCTCAAGTGGATGTCAATCTGTGGGAGGCGTAGGATGAAGATGGTCTCTCTGAAACAACCCTGCAACCAAATAACAAAGAGTCTCTTGTGTCCCTAACACACCCAATATAATGGTAAATTGTATAGGTGAAGGAAATATTCCCTAGAGGCAATAATAAAGTTGTTATTTTATATTTCCTTATATCATGATAAATGTTTATTATTCATGCTAGAATTGTATTGCACGGAAACCTTAATACATGTGTGAATACATAGACAAAACACTGAGTCCCTAGTGATCCTCTACTTGACTAGCTTGTTGATCAAAGATTGTTAAGGTTTCCTAACCATGGAAATGAGTTGTCATTTGATAACGGGACCACATCATTAGGAGAATGATGTGATGGACATGACCCATTCGTTAGCTTAGCATATTGATCATTCTGTTTTATTGCTATTGCTTTTTCATGTCATATACATATGCCTTTGACTATGAGATTATGCAACTCCCGGACACCGGAGGAATACCTTGTGTTCTATCAAACGTCACAACGTAACTGGGTGATTATAAATATGCTCTATAGGTATCTCCGAAGGTGTTTGTTGGGTTGGCATAGATCGAGATTAGGATTTGTCACTCTGAGTATCAGAGAGGTATCTCTGGGCCCTCTCGGTAATACACATCATGATAAGCCTTGCAAGCAATGTGACTAATGAGTTAGTTATAGGATGATGTATTACAGAACAATTAATGAGACTTGCCGATAACGAGATTAAACTAGGTGTGAAGATACCAACGATCGAATCTCAAGCAAGTAACATACCGATGAGAAAGGGAATAACGTATGTTGTCATTACGGTACGACCGATAAAGATCTTAGTAGAATATGTGGGAACCAATATGATCATCCAGGTTCCGCTGTTGGTTGTTTATCGGAGAGGTGTCTTGGTCATGTCTACATAGTTCATGAACCCGTAGGGTCCGCACGCTTAACGTTAGATGACGATTTTGTATCATATGAGTTATGTGATTTGGTGACCGAATGTTGTTCGGAGTCCCGGATGAGATCAAGGACATGACGAGGAGTCTCGAAATGGTTGAGAGGTAAAGATTCAGATATAGGACGATACTATTTGGACACCATAAGTGTTCCGGGGGTACCGAGTATGTATCGGGTCACCGGAAGAGGTTTCGGGCAACCCCCGGCAAGCTATATGGGCCTAATGGGCCAAGAGAGGGACAGACCAGCCCCAAAAGGGGATGGTGCGCCCCCTATAGGCCGAAGGGAAGGGAGGAGGAAAGGGGCGGATTCGGCCTTCCACTGTCCTTCCCCTCTCCCCTCTCTTTCCTTCCACCTCCAATGGATATGGAAGGGGGGAGGCCGACTAGGAGGAGGCGCCCAAGTAGGATTACTCCTACTTGGGGTGCCCCTTGTAGCCCCTCTCCCTCTCCCACCTATATATATGGGGGGGCACCGCTAGAACACACAACATTGATTCCTAGCTGTGTGTGGTGCCCCCTCCACAGTTTACGCCTCCGGTCATATTGTCGTAGTGCTTAGGAGCAGCCCTGCGCGGATAACTTCACCATTACCGTCACCAAGCCGTCGTGCTTATGAAACTCTCCCTCAACACTTTTCTAGGTCAAGAGTTCGAGGGACGTCATCGAGCTGAACGTGTGTAGAACTCGGAGGTGTCATACGTTCGGTGCTCGATCGGTCGGAACGAGAAGAAGTTCGACTACATCAACCACATTGTCAAATGCTTTCGCTTTCGGTCTACGAGGGTACGTGCACACACTCTCCCCCTCTCGTTGATATGCATCTCCTAGATAGATCTTGTGTGAGCATAGGAATTTTTTGAAATTTCATGCTACGTTTCCCAACAGTGGCATCCGAGCCAGGTCTATGTGTAGATGATATGCACGAGTAGAACACAAAGAGTTGTGAGCGGTGATCGTCATACTTCTTACCACCAATGTCTTATTTTGATTCGGCGGTATTGTTGGACGAAGCGGCCCGGACCAAACTTACATGATCACGTTCGTGAGACTGGTTCCACTGACATACATTCAACTAGTTTTTGCATAATTGTGGTTGGCGGGTATCTGTTTCCTCAACTTTAGTTGAATCGAATTTGACTGCGTGAGTCCTTGTTGAAGGTTAAAATAGCAAGCTTGATAAATCACCATTGTGGGTTTGATGCTTAGTAAGAACGGTTCTTTCTAGAAGCCCGTTGCAGCCACGTAAAACTTGCAACAACAAAATAGAGGACATCTAACTTGTTTTTGCAGGGCATGTTGTGATGTGATATGGTCAAGACATGATGTGTTATATGTTATTGTATGAGATGGTCATGTTTTGTAAAAGTTATCGGCAACTGGCAGGAGCCTTATGGTTGTCTATTTATTCTATGAAAAGCAAACGCCATGTAATTGCTTTACTTTATCATTATGCGTTAGCCATAGTTGTAGAAGCAATAGTTGGCGAGACAACCACGATGCTAGGATTGAGATCAAGGTGTCAAGCCGGTGACGATGGAGATCATGACGGTGCTTTGGAGATGGAGATCAAAGGCACTAGATGATGATGGCCATATCGTGTCACATATTTTTATTGCATGTAATGTTTATCTTTCATGCATCTTATTTTTCTTAGTACGGCGGTAGCATTATAAGATGACCCCTTACTAAAATTTCAAGGTATAAGTGTTCTCCCCAAGTATGCATCGTTGCAAAAGTTCTTTGTTTCGAGACATCACGTGATGATCGGGTGTGATAAACTCTATGTTCACATACAACGGGTGCAAGACACTTTTGCACATGCGGAATACTCAGGTTAAACTTTGACGAGCCTGGCATGTACAGAAATGGCCTCGAAACACTCGAGACCGAAAGGTCGAACTTGAATCATATAGTAGATATGATGAACATAGAGATGTTCACCATTGAAGACTACTCCATCTCACGTGATGATCGGACATGGTTTAGTTGATCTGGATCACGTATCATTTAGATGACTTGAGGGATGTCTATCTAAGTGGGAGTTCTGAAGTAATTTGATTAATTGAACTTAATTTATCATGAACTAAGTCTTGATAGTATTTGCATGTCTATGTTGTAGATCAATAGCTCGCGCATAGCTCCCCTGTTTTATTTTTGATATGTTCCTAGAGAAAACTAAGTTGAAAGATGATAGTAGCAATGATGCGGACTGGGTCCGTGATGTAGGATTATCCTCGTTGCTGCACAGAAGAATTTTGTCCTTGATGCACCACTAGGTGATAGACCTATTGCAGGAGCAGATGCAAACGTTATGAATGTTTGACAAGCTTGGTATGATGACTTCTTGATAGTTTAGTTCACCATGCTTTACGGCTTAGAACCGGGACTTAAAAAAATTTAAACGCCATGGAGCATGTGAGATGTTACAAGAGCTGAAAATGATATTTCAGACTCATTGTCGGTGTCAAAACCGGCTGATCTCGGGTAGGGGGTCCCGAATTGTGCGTCTAAGGCGGATGGTAATAGGAGGCAGGGGACACAATGTTTTACCCAGGTTCGGGCCCTCTTGATGGAGGTAAAACCCTACGTCCTGCTTGATTTATTCTTGATGATATGAGTATTACAAGAGTTGATCTACCACGATTTCGGAGAGGCTAAACCCTAGAAGCTAGCCTATGGTATGATTGTATGTTGTCCTACGGACTAAAACCCTCCGGTTTATATAGACACCGGAGGGGGCTAGGGTTACACAAGGTCAGTTACAAAGGAGGAGATATACACATCTGTATTGCCTAGCTTGCCTTCCACGCCAAGTAGGGTCCCATCCGGACACGAGACGAAGTCTTCAATCTTGTATCTTCATAGTCTAACAGTCCGGCCAAAGGATATAGTCCGGCTGTCCGGACACCCCCTAATCCAGGACTCCCTCAGTAGCCCCTGAACCAGGCTTCAATGACGATGAGTCCGGTGCGCAGTATTGTCTTCGGCATTGCAAGGCGGGTTCTTCCTCCGTATACACCAAGGAAGAATTCGAATACAAGGATAGTGTCCGACCCTACAAAATAAGTTCCACATACCACCGTAGAGAGAATAATATTTCCACAAATCTAATCTGCTGACTTGTTTTGGCAACATGACATTATGCCATTGCCCGGTGATTATTCAAACCGTTTCCTTTAACTAGCCCCGCACATAACGCGACGCAGTTTTTTGACACGCCTTGTCAAAGAAGAGATCATGTCCCCCTTATTACGGGATTCTCATCAATACGGGCGTGGGTAACCCAACCGCGCCTAGGACTCCTAGATTTTAGGCAAGTCCCAAACGGCCACGAGGAGGACGCCTGATATTCACCCTCTTTATAAAGGGTCAAGGTTTTTACTTTTTTCCTCCCGTGCTCAATTGAATCCTTCCCCTGCCTTGAGTTCTAACACCCAAAGCCCAGGTCAGGTGCTTCGGACCTTCAATCATGTCCGGATCCAGCCTCTAGGGCCGGTGGATGCCCTCCTCCGTCAACGAGGAGGATATCAAGAAGTTGAGGGAGGCAAGATACTTGACCGCCGAAGTCTCGCATCGGCTGCCCGCCTGAGGGTAGGTCGTCCCTACTCGCGAACCCAACAAAGACGTCATGTTCATCTCCCACTTCCTCCGAGGACTAGGCCTCACTCTGGATCCCTTCGTAAGGGGTTTGATGTTCTATTACGGGCTTGATTTCCACGATCTAGCCCCGGATTCCTTTCTCCACATCTCGGCATTTATTGTCGTATGTGAGGCCTTCCTCCGCATTACCCCTCACTTCGGCCTGTGGCTCAAGACCTTTGATGTGAAACCGAAGACGGTCGAGGGCAGTATGCAGCGTGCGGAGGTGCATTAATAAGCAAGATTGCTGGAGCTCCGTGGCCAAAAGGTTCCTTTCAGAGGTGTCCGGATTATGGCAAAGGGAGTGGTTCTACATCACCGCTCCTAGAAGTGCCAAGTGGGTAGCTCCCCCCACCTTTCGCTCGGGCCCTCCACCAGAACTGATGTCATGGATCAGCAGGGGGCTGAGCTGGGGTCCAGCCAAGGATGTTCCCATACTGCAGAGCCACATCCGGGATCTCTTCGAGGGAGATTTTAGTTTGGTTATGGTGGTGCAAGTCATGCTGGTTCGTCAAGTCCAGCCTTGCAAACACCGGCCCCTCCTTTTATGAGAATTCAACCCAGAAGGGCCGCGCGCTATTCAGAATTTCCTCGTCCTGACGCATGAGGAGATGTACAAGTCGTTCTTCGGACCCCAGATAGAGTGTCTGGACACCTCCGAAGACGTGGGCCTAAGCAGGAACCGTACCGCGACCCAAGTAAGTAACCCTCTAGCCGAACACACTGTCTTTCTTTTATCATGACATCATTCTGAAGGATCGCTCTTTGACCAGGACTGGATAGCAAAGGCGAAGATGATCCGGTGTTCGGCTCCCCTTCCCGAAGGCTTGGACAATCCGGTGCTGGAAAAGATGCTCGAGCCAGCACCTTGCTTGGTGCCCGCAAAGGAGGATGAAGGGGGGAATAAAGAGGGCCAAAGCGGGCCTTCATCGCTATTTGTTACAACTGAGGGAACGAGTGCCTCCGTGAGGGAGGATAGCCAAGAGGAGGAGTCTGATATTCCTTCGCCCCGGGGGAGGAAGAGGACTACCTCTGGTGATCCGGAAACCAAGGTTTCCAAACGGGAGAAGAAAACTTCACCAGAGGATCCCGTCTCGGAGGGTGCTTTTGCTGCACAAAGTTCGTGCGGGGATCAGCCCTCTAACGAGTCGTAAGTGATCAAAATTTACTTAATAGCACAGATATTCTACCTTACTTCCAAGGAAAATAACCAAAGCATTTATCTTGCAGTTCGGATCTTAGATCTTCTCAACAGAGCTCATCTTCAGGGGACCTTCTTCCGGAGATGATGGAGAACGAAACACCTCCCCCGGACTCCCCCGCTCAAGAAGCGGGTGACCATGAAGTGCCTTCACGGAGGGCCTCTCCAAATCCGGTGAGGCCAGAAGATAATCTCATAGTCACCCGAAGTCCCCAGCATCCGGCTCTTAAAGAGGGCAGACAAAAGAGTCCGGCACCGTCTAGTATGCGGTCAGACGTGCTGAGGGATCTGCTAAAGCAGCGACCATCTCGGAAGAACACCGTGCGTTGATGGGTACGGTGATGGAAAGGATTTCATTCGCCGAAAGCGGGTTGCATGACGCCTTTATGAGTCTACTAACGGGCTTGGAGGTACGTGAAATGATATACCTTTGTGATAGTACATCACATTTTTAGGTGTGCCCTGTGTAGATAGTAGCCCCTAAGACTCTGGTTGTCACCGAGAATGGCAGAAATCAGAGGATCGTAGTCCAAGGTAACCATACCGCCTTTACGTGCAGGTAGTGGAAGCTCCGGTGGCTAGCTGGACTCATGAGTTTGCCAAACTAAAGCGGCAACTGGATGTGGCGGATGCTGACATCGAGCTTGTTAACAAGCGGCTTGACGAGGCACAGGGTAAGTGATATTTTCTGGTGAATGTCATGTAGTAAGAGCAGCGTGATGCCAGTATCTTTAATATTTTTTGACTGCAGATGGAGCTGCCACCGTGGAGACCCTTCGGGCGGAACTTGTTCGAGCCAAAGAACAAGCAAGGAGTAGTAATGCGGCTGCTTTGAAGGCGGCCGAAGAGTTAAGAGCCGATAAGGCCGTGCATTGCGAGAGCAAAGAGAAAATGGCCAAGATGGTTGTAAAGTTAAAAGACACTGCCGACTGTTGCCAGTTCCTTGAGTAAGAAAAACCGAGCGAAGGCGACGGACCTTGAAAAGGCCACGATGGCGGCCAAAGACACCCGTTCTGCCATGAGAGCGAAGAAGGAGGAGCTGCGTGAAGCCTGTGACATTGTGGCTGGGAAGCCCTTTTTGCTGCGGAGGAAGTTCAGAGATCCGCGGTATGCCTCTCTGGGTTAGCTGTGGAGTTCGACAGACGCATATCTAGACTTGGCGGCGAGCGCTGTCGATGCGGCCGAATACTTCCGAAATCAAACGGATCGGGAAGTGGACAAGCTGTTCTGGTCGCAGTTTAACATTACAGAGCGTCCGCTTCCATTGACCGATCAGCTAGCCGAATGGGCCGACTCAATAGGTTGTCCGGACTCGCCATGAGGTCTGTCGTGGATCAACTGTGGCCGGAAAGGCCAAAGCCGAACAGTTATTTTAGCCTGGTGCAGCATTTCCTTGGTGCAGTTCCGCGCATCAATGCGATGAAGAGGTCGGCGTGCATAGAAGGCTCGCGGATGGCCCTTGCCCGTGTTAAAGCATACTGGGTGGAGATGGATGCTAACACTGTCGCGGCGCAGGGTTCGGCCATAGGCCGAGTGGCTGCCAAGCACTGTTTTGAAGAAGTTCTTGAGGGTGCTTGTTTGATAGAGGCCCAGTGCTCGAAGAATATTATGTTTGAGTGACATGTATTCCCATTGTAAAAACAATGTTTTATTAATGTTATCAAGGCTATATTTATACTTTTGCCCGAAAGTATTGTGATGCCTCCTGTTCGGCCATTTTATGTATACATGTATATAACCTGGAAGATCGCAGTCATCGGCTTCAGCCCCCATACATATAATGCGGGGGGTGTTCGCAGAAGGCGCATATTCACACTTAATCCAACATCTTGGTCGTAATAAGGAGATGATAGCGCAGCGAGCTAGGCAACTGGACTATAATGCTTTAACACTTTCACTTAGCTATAGGAGTTTGACAGTGGGGCTACTATATAGCCCCTGGTGGCTCCGCACTCACCCGAGTTCGGGTGCGTACATGCCCGGCCGGGAAACGGCCCTTCGTTAAGGCGGAGGAATTCTAGGATTCTGATAGGTCATCGACTGGTTGACCAGTCTCGCGCTATATCATGACAGTCAGTTTTCGGCTTTCTCTACTGAGGTGCTCGTCCGGATGAACTAGGTAACAATCGCAGTAGTTCTCTTGGTGCCGCCTTAGCCAATAGAGTGGAACGTAAGGCAGCAAAACACAGGAGCCGGGCAAACCCAACATTTGACCCAAGACATGATTCGGAGCTGATGCATATATGGCCAAACTCGCGACGCCGAACACTCCCTAAGGAATTTGATCTTTATGGTGTACACCGGGCCTAAACATTGCCCTTTGTAAGAAACCCCCATTGTCCAGGTACGTGCATTGTACTGACGTGGCCACATGCCAAGACGTCAGCATCCTTCTCAATTGTACTGAGAATCCAAGGGAAGTGTATCAACAAGAGACAGTAAAAAAGGTTGACGCAGGGTCTTAATCTAAAAAGAATCCTTGGAACGGGTCCCTGCTGCACGTCTGTGCCTGTGTCTCCGTTGTGCCATATCCTGGACGGGTGTAGTATGATTGTCATCTGTAAAAGAGAGGAACTGAGGTGAAAAGTTGTCGTGCAAAAAGGTGGGTTTAAAGAAACCATTTATAGTTCAAGATGAGTAGAAATTGCCACTTGTCCGCGCACATTGAGCCCCTTGTATTTGTAATAGGGGTGTGGCCATCAAACCAGTGTGAATTTCATATAGCTGCGCCGGACTCGTCTAACCGTGTCCGTGGTCTTGACGACCTATCAAATGCTTTAATTGGTGAGGCCGTTTTAGTGTGTGGCTGCCAAGGCAGCCGCACTCTCTTTGGCCCGCAGGGATCACTCAATATTTCCATTTACTGTAATGATGCCATGTGGACCGGGCATCTTAAGTGTGAGGGAAGTGTAATGCGGTATTGCCTTATAGCGAGCGAAGTTTCGCTTCCAAGTAGTTCTTGATAGCCACTTTGGAACGGAGCAATGTGGAAGGTTAAATTTTCTCTATGGAAGTTATCGGGGAAGCCGAATATAACCTCCAGTAGCAGGGAGCCCGTTCAATGAGCCCCTGGGCCTGGTGTTACTCCTCTAAAGGTAGTATTGTTGTGGTAAATTTTCGTTGGGTCTATCCCCATTTTGCGGATTGTGTCCTGATATATCAGGTTTAAGCTGCTGCCGCCGTCCATTAGGACTCGTGTGAAGTGGTATCCGTCAATTATTGGATCTAATACCAAGGCAGCCCACCCCGCGTTCTGGATACTTGCTGAGTAATCCTGATGGTCGAAGGTGATCAGTTGAGACGGCCAGTGGATGAACTCCACGGTGATAGGCCCTTGGGCATGTTTGTCTGGGAGTGCCGCTTTGCATCTCCCCTTTATCACGTGTAACACGTTTACTGTTTTGACTTCTGGTGGAAATTTCTTCTGTTCCCCAGTGTTTTGCTTGCGAGCTTCATCCTCATCTTCGCTTGGTGTATCCTGCCCCTTATGTTCGGCGTTGAACTTGCCGGACTGCTTGAAGACCCAACATTCTCTGTGGGTATGATTTGCAGGCTTATCGGGGGTGCTATGGATCTGACATATTTGGTCCAGAATTTTGTTTAAGCTGGACAATTCATCTCTGGCGCCTTTAGAGGCGGCTTTTGCTGACCTGGCCAAGAGCTTCTGAACCCGGCATTTACCGCCGTGCTCTTCGGGCAGTCTTATTTATTTCGGCGCTTATTATTTTTGCTGCGTCGTGATTTCCAGTTTCCATCTCTAACTTCGGATGTACTTGGGTCGCTGGTGCTGCATCGGGCTAGCTAGCTGTCCTCGCCCGCGCAAAAGCGGGTCATGATGCTTGTTAATGCTGTCATTGTTCTCGGCTTTTCTTGGCCGAGGTGCCTGGCAAGCCATTCGTCTCGAACGCTGTGCTTAAAGGCTGCCAAGGCTTCGGCGTCCGGACAGTCGACTATTTGGTTCTTTTTAGTAAGAAACCTGTTCCAAAGCTTTTGGGCTGACTCTCCAGGCTGTTGAGTTATATGACTTAAATCGTCTGCATCTGGTGGTCGGACATATGTCCCTTGAAAATTTTCCTGAAAGGCGTCTTCGAGCTCTTCCCAGCTTCCAATGGAGCTTTCGGGGAGGCTCTTAAGCCAGTGCCGAGCTGGCCCTTTGAGCTTGAGGGGTAAATACTTGATGGCGTGGAGATCATCTCCTCGAGCCATATGGATATGGAGGATATAGTCCTCAATCCAGACCCCAGGGTCTGTTGTTCCGTCGTATGCCTCTATGTTTACGGGTTTGAATCCCTCTGGAAATTCATGGTCCAGCACCTCATCGGTGAAACATAGGGGGTGTGCGGCACCCCTGTATCTGGGTGTACCATGGTGTTCGGATGTTTTTTGTGTTGCATCGTATGCTGGAGCGCGCTTGCGTGGTCCATAAATAGATCTGGTTATGCCTTCCGTTTGATGCAAGCCCTGGCGTGGGTCGCGTATTGGCTTATGTGTGGCATTGTTCGCCGCTTTATGTTGGTCGTGAGGTCGTCTATCCGGCCGGATGGCCATTTTAATTTTTGGTTGCGGGGGATCTAAGGCCTCCTCATCGAATTCAGGTAGCAACTTCCGCTTCGGGTAGCTCTTGGTGTGGCGATTACTGTCGTGCTTCGCTGCTGTGTTGAGTACTTCACTCCATTTGATTTTGAGTGTGTCTTGTGCAGCCTTGAGACTTTGCTTCTATTTTTTCAGACTCCTCGCCGTGGCAACAAGCCTTAGGTGGGCATTATGTTGCTTCTGGCGCCTGTCCGGTGTGATGTCGTCTGGACTGTTATCTTCAACGGGGTTGGGTTGTTTGGCTTGATTTTCCATGTTACCGTGGTCGGGCAATGGTTCACCCTGCTCTAACGCTGGGTCTATGTGATCGTTATTTTTTCCGGGGCGGGATTTGGGTCGGCGTTTACGCCGCCGCTTTAACTGCTGCTCAAGGGAACCACCCTTCGCTGCGTCCTTCCATTCCTCGTCGTTATTTTCTTTGGGTGTGTCCACCATGTATACGTCATGTGATGAAGTGGGCGTCTAGTGCTCTGTGGGCAGTGGTTCCTCTTCGATTCCTGCATCGTCGTCCATACTGTCGATGTCTTCGGAGTCGAAGTCGAGCATGTCGGTTAAGTCATCGACAGTGGCTACTAAGTGGGTGGTGGGTGGGCGGCAAATTTCTTGGTCATCCGCATCCCAATCCTGCCGGACGTAGTTCGGCGAGGATCCTCCTGACAAGGAGAGAGACCTTAATGAGTTCAGTATGTCGCCGAAGGGCGAGTGCTGGAAAATATCCATGGAGGTAAACTCCATGATCGACGCCCAATCGGATTCGATAGGTACGGGCGCAGGCTGTTCGGAGTCCTAGGCCGGAGAAGGATCTGGCAGTTTGGCAACATGGCTCTCGTGAAGTGTAAGGTCGATATTCAGCTCAATCGCCGCTGAGGGTGCGGCCTCCGTGACGGGGTCTATCCACCCGTCCACGGATGGCGAGACTGGCTCCGAATTGAGGGTCGGAGCGGCTGCCGGTGCGATCTCCTGAATACGGTCCGATGGTAGAGCTAAATCGTACTCATTGTGACCGCGCGGCGCACAAGGCAGGGGCTCGAATCCGTCGAAGATCAAGTTTCCGCGGATATCGGCCGTGTAGTTTAGGCTTCCAAACCTGACCTGGTGGCCAGGGGCATAACTTTCGATCTGCTCCAGATGGCCAAGCGAGTTGGCCCGCAGTGCGAAGCCGCCGAACACAAAGATCTGTCCGGGGAGAAAAGTCTCACCCTGGACTGCATCGCTATCGATGATCGTAGGAGTCATCAAGCCTAACGGCGACGACACAGAGGAACTCTCAATGAAAGCACCAATGTCGGTGTCAAAACCGGCGGATCTCGGGTAGGGGGTCCCGAACTGTGTGTCTAAGGCGGATGGTAACAGGAGGCAGGGGACACGATGTTTTACCTAGGTTCGGGCCCTCTTGATGGAGGTAAAACCCCACGTCCTGCTTAATTTATTCTTGATGATATGAGTATTACAAGAGTTGATCTACCACGAGATCGGAGAGGCTAAACCCTACAAGCTAGCCTATGGTATGATTGTATGTCGTCCTACGGACTAAAACCCTCTGGTTTATATAGACACCGGAAAGGGCTAGGGTTACACAAGGTCTGTTACAAAGGAGGAGATATACACATCCGTATTGCCTAGCTTGCCTTCCACGCCAAGTAGGGTCCCATCCGAACACGAGACGAAGTCTTCAATCTTGTATCTTCATAGTCTAACAGTCCGGCCAAAGGATATAGTCCGGCTGTCCGGAGACCCCCTAATCCAGGACTCTCTCACTCATGATCGTGTTAAGAGGTATGAGACCTCTTAAAAGTACTTTGCCTACAAGATGGATGGGAATAGCTCAGCTAGTGAGCATGTGCTCAGAATGTCTGGGTGCTACAATCACTTGAATCAAGTGGGAGTTAATCTTCCAGATAAGATAGTGATTGACAGTGTTCTCTAGTCACTATCACCAAGTTACTATAACTTAGTGATGAACTATAATATGGAAGGGATGACGAAAATGATTCCCGAGCTTTTCGCGATGCTGAAATCGGCGAAGGTAGAAATCAAAAAGGGCATCAAATGTTGATGGTTAACAAGACCACTAGTTTCAAGAAAAAGGGCAAAAGTGGAAGAGAGGGATATTCAAGAGGAATGGCAAGCAAGTTTCCACTCTCGGGAAGAAACCCAAAGCTGGACCCAAGCCCGAAACTGAGTGCTTCTACTGCAAAGGGAATGATCACTAGAAGCGGAACTGCCCCAGATACTTGGCGGATAAGAAGGATGGCAAAGTGAACAAAGGTATATTCGATATACATGTTATCAATGTGTACTTTACTAGTGTTTGTAGCAACCCCTATGTATTCGATACCGGTTCAATTGCTAAGATTATTAACTTGAAACGGGAGTTGCAGAATGAACAGAGACTAGTTAAGGACGAGGCGACGATGTGTGTTGGAAGTGATTCCAAGGTTGATATGAGCACCAACGTAGACTCCCTCTACCTTTCGGATTAGTGTTGAACCTAAATAAATGTTATTTGGTGTTTGCGTTGAGCATGAATATGATTGGATCATGTTTATTGCAATACGGTTATTCATTTAAGTCAGAGAATAATTGTTCTTTTATTTACATGAATAAAACCTTATATGGTCATACACCCAATGTTAATGGTTTATTGAATGACAATCGTAGTGATAGACATATTCATAATATTGAAGCCAAAAGATGCAAAGTTGATAATGATAGTGCAACATACTTGTGGCATTGCAATTTAGGTCATATTGGTGTAAAGTGCATGAAAAAACTCCATGCAGATGGGCTTTTGGAATTACTTGATTATGAATCATTGATACATGCGAACCATGCCTCATGGGCAAGATGACTAAAACTTCGTTCTTTGGAAGAATGGAGCGAGAAAATGACTTATTGGAAATAATACATACCGATGTATGCGGTCTGATGAGTGTTGAGGCTCACGGCGGGAATCGTCTTTTTCTAACCTTCATAGATGATTTGAGCAGATATGGGTATATTTACTTAATGAAACACAAGTCTGAAACATTTGAAAAGTTCAAAGAATTTCAGAGTGAAGTGGAGAATCATCGTAACAAGAAAATAAAGTTTCTATGATCTGATCGCGGAGGAGAATATTTGAGTTACTAGTTTGGCCTTCATTTAAAACAATGTGGAATAGTTTCACAACTCACGCTACTTGGCACACCACAGCGTAATGGTCTGTCCGAACATCGTAACCGTACTTTATTAGATATGGTGTGATCTATGATGTCTCTTACTGATTTACCACTATTGTTTTGGGGTTATGCATTAGGGACAACTGCATTCACATTAAATAGGGCATCATCTAAATCCGTTGAGACAACACAGTATGAACTGTGGTTTTGCAACAAACCTAAGTTGTCGTTTCTTAAAGTTTGGGGTTGCGATGCTTACGTGAAAAAGCTTCTGCCTGATAAGCTCAAACCCAAATCGGAGAAGTGTGTCTTCATAGGATACCCAAAAGAAATTGTTGGGTACACCTTGTACCATAGATCCGAAGGTAAGATCTTTGTTGCTAAGAATGGATCCTTTCTCGAGAAGGAGTTTCTCTCGAAAGAAGTGAGTGGGAGGAAAGTACACTTGATGAGGTAATTGTACCTTGTCTCATATTGGAAAGTAGCTCATCGGAGAAATTCGTTCCCATGATTCCTACACCAACTAGAGAGGAAGCTAATGATGATGATCATCAAACTTCAGATCAAGTTACTACATGACCTCATAGGTCAAACAGAGCACCTTCCGCACCTGAGTGGTATGGTAACCCTATTCTGGAAGTCATGTTACTAGACCATGACGAACCTGCAAATTATGAAGAAGCAATGATGAGCCCAGATTCTGATAGATGGCTTAAGGCCATGAAATCTGAGATAGGATCCATGTGCGAGAGCAAAGTGTACACTTTGGTGGACTTGCCCGATGATCGGCAAGCCATTGAGACTAAATGGATCTTCAAGAGGAAGATGAGCGCTGATGGTAGTGTTACTATCTACAAAGCTCAACTTGTCACAAAAGGTTTTCGACAAGTTCAAGGTGTTGACTACGATGAGATGTTGTCACTCGTAGCGATGCTTAAGTCTGTCCAAATCATGTTAGCAATTGCCGCATTTCATGAAATCTGGCAAATGGATATCAAAACTGCATTCCTTAATAGATTTCTTAAAGAAGAGTTGTATATGATGCAACCAAAAGGTTTTGTCAATCCTAAAGGTGCTAACAAAGTGTGCAAGCTCTAGCGATCCATCTATGGACTGGTGCAAGCATCTCGGAGTTGGAATATGTGCTTTGATGAGGCGATCAAAGCATATGGTTTTATACGGACTTACGGTAAAGCATGTATTTACAATAAAGTGAGTGGGAGCTCTGTAGCATTTCTGATATTATGTGTGGATGACATATTATTGATTGGAAATGATATAAATTTTTTGGATAGCATAAAAGGATACTTGAATAAGAATTTTTCAATGAAAGACCTCGGTGAAGCTGCTTACATATTGGGCATCAAGATCTATATAGATAGATCAAGATGCCTGATAAGTTTTTTCAATGAGTACATACCTTGACAAGATTTTGAAGTAGTTCAAAATGGAATAGTCAAGGAAGGAGTTCTTTCTTATGTTGCAAGGTGAGTAAGACTCAAAACCCGACCACGACAGAAAATAGAAAGAGAATGAATGTCATTCCCCATGCCTCAGCCATAGGTTCTATAAAGTATGCTATGTTGTGTACCAAACCTATTGTGTAGCTTGCCATGAGTTTGGAAAGGGGGTACGATAGTGATCCAGGAATGGATCACTGGACAGCGGTCAAAGTTATCCTTAGTTACCTAAGAGGACTAAGGAAATATTTCTCGGTTATGGAGGTGATAAAGAGTTCGTTGTAAAGAGTTATGTCCACGCAAGATTTTACACCGATCCAGATGACTCTGAGTCTTAATCTGGATAAATATTGAAAGTGTGAGCAATTAGCTAGAGTAGCTCTATGCAAAGCATTGTAGACATTGAAATTTGCAAAATACATACGAATCTGAATGTGGCAGACCCGTTGACTAGACTTCTCTCACAAGCAAAACCTGATCACACCTTAGTACTCTTTGCGTGTTAATCACATAGTGATGTGAACTAGATTGTTGACTCTACTAAACCCTTTGGATGTTGGTCACATGGTGATGTGAACTATAATCACATGAAGATGTGAACTGTTGGTGTTAAATCACATGGCGATGTGAACTAGATTATTGACTCTATTACAAGTGGGAGACTGGAGGAAATATGCCCTAGAGGCAATAATAAAGTTGTTATTTTATATTTCCTTATATCATGATAAATTTTTATTATTGATGCACGAATTTTATTGACTGGAAGCCTTAATGCATGTGTGAATACAGAGACAAAACACCGAGTCCCTAGTGAGCTCTACTTGACTAGCTCGTTGATCAAAGATGGTTAAGGTTTCCTAACCATGGACATGATTTGTCATTTGATAAAGGGATCACATCATTAGGAGAATGATGTGATGGACATGACCCATCCGTTAGCTTAGCATATTGATCGTTCAGTTTTATTGCTATTGTTTTCTTCATGTCATATACATATTCCTTTGACTATGAGATTTTACAACTCCCGTACACCGGAGGAATACCTTGTGTGATATCAAACGTCACAACGTAGCTGGGTGATTGTAAAGATGCTCTTCAGGTATCTCCGAAGGTGTTTGTTGGGTTGGCATAGATCGAGATTAGGATTTTTCACTCCGAGTATCGGAGAGGTATCTGCCCTCTTGGTAATACACATCATGATAAGCCTTGCAAGCAATGTGACTAATGAGTTAGTTACGGGATGATGTAATACGGAATGAGTAAAGAGACTTTCCAGTAATGAGATTGAAATAGGTATGATGATACCTACGATCGAATGTCAGGCAAGTAACATACCGATGACAAAGGGAATAACGTATGTTGTCATTATGGTTCGACCGATAAAGATCTTCGTAGAATATGTGGGAACCAATATGTGCATCCAGGTTTTGCTGTTGGTTATTGACCGGAGAGGTGTCTCGGTCATGTTTACATAGTTCTCGAACCCATAGGGTCCACATGCTTAACGTTCGATGACAATTTTGTATTATATGAGTTATGTGATTTGGTGACCGAATGTTGTTCGGAGTCCCGGATGAGATCATGGACATGATGATGAGTCTCGAAATAGTCGAGATGTAAACATTCATATATAGGACGATAATATTTGGGCACCAGAAGTGTTCCGGGGGTACATGGTACGTATCGAGTCGCCGGAAGGGGTTCCGGGCAACCCCCGGCAAGCTATATGGGCCTAATGGGCCAAGAGAGGGACAGACCAGCCCCAAAAAGGGCTGGTGCGCCCCTATAGGCCGAAAGGAAAGGAGAAGGAAAGGGGAGGATTCGGCCTCCCCCTTTCCTTCCCCTCCCCCTCTCTTTCCATCCCCCTCCGATGGATATGGAAGGGGGAAGGCCGACTTGGAGGAGGCGCCCAAGTAGGATTACTCCTACTTGGGGCGCCCTTGCAGCCCTTCTCCCTCTCCCACCTATATATATGTTGGGGGGTACTGCTAGAACACACAACATTGATTCCTAGCCGTGTGCGGCGCACCCCTCCATAGTTTACGTCTCCAGTCATATTGACGTAGTTCTTAGGCGAAGCCCTGTGCGGATCACTTCACCATCACCATCACCATGCTGTCATCCTGACGAAACTCTCCCTCGACACTTTGCTGGATCAAGAGTTCGAGAGACGCCATCGAGCTGAACGTATGCAGAACTCGGAGGTGACGTACATTCGGTGCTTGATCGGTCAGAACGAGAAGAAGTTTGACTACATCAACCGTGGTGTCAAACGCTTCCACTTTCGGTCTACGAGGGTACGTGGACATACTCTCCCCCTCTCGTTGCTATGCATCTCCTAGATAGATCTTGCGTGAGCGTAGGAATTTTTTTGAAATTGTATGCTATGTGTCGTAACAATAGGTGCACTAGTTTGGCAAAGAGATGGTGATACAAGTGTTCTATGGATGGTAGATATAGGTTTTTGTAATCTGAAAATATAAAAACAGAAAGGTAACTAGTAACAAAAGTGAGCGAAAACAGTATTGCAATACTTGGAAACAAGGCCTAGGGTCCATACTTTCACTAGTGCAAGTTATCTCAACAATGATAACATAATTGAATCATATAACAATCCCTCAACGTGCAACGAAGAATCACTCCAAAGCTTCTATCAGAGAACGTAGGACAAAAATGTCACATCCCTAGTTCTGGTATGACCTAGATTACCTAGCCTTCTGTGCATCATATTTAAATTTCATTTAAATTTGAAATGGGGATTAGTGGAACCCTCAGAAATCATTTCAGTAAATAACCCAGATAAAAATTACTCCAAACAGGTCCAAGAAAATGTTCATGTTGCTCTCGGAAAATATTAGTTAGAGGTAAAATTCAAAAAAATATTTTCAAGAGCTCATAAATAATTATTTTGGCCATTTGGAATTAATGCAATAATTATTTGCATTGGATATATATATTTATATATGTTATATATTTTATATATGTCCAAAAATTGGTGAGGGGCTTTGGAATAATCACTTAGGTCCCTGAAAAACTTGTCAGAAGAAGATACATTGATTTAGTATTTTTACTAAATCAGAAACAAATGTCAGAAATAGAAAAGAAACAAAAAGGGAAAAAACCTTACCTGGACATACCTGCGGCCTGGCACTGTGCGGCCCAGCAGGCCGGCCCTGCCAGTCGTCCCTCTCCTCTCGACAGGAGGACACGGGCGTGTGCTCGGCGCGCGCGCACCGCTGTGCCGCCACGCCACCTACCTGCCTGTCCTCCCCGTCGTTGCCTGGATGCTCTGCGTGACGCCACGCGCCGCCCCGCACCTCTCTCACTCTATCTCCTTCCTTCCCCTCCTCTCCCTCGCCCTCGCCGCCGCACGCCGTTGCCGCGCCCACCACCACTGCCTCGCCTCTCCGACAAGTCCATTAGCTCTGCGCTGCCGTCCTCGACCTCTCTGACAACTCACGCAAGCCGGGACGCCCTGCAGTGCTGCCCTCGACGTCGTCTTCCTCGTCGGTGCCGCAGATCGCCGCCGTCAAATTTGTCGTCCTTCGGCCTTCCTCGAGCTCATCGTCCACCTCTACGGGATCCACGTGAGCTCACCGTCCGTTCCCCCCTCTCCGTTTCTTTCCTTGCACGCCGTAGCTTGCTACCTGTCGAAGCCCCGAGCATCTCGCCGCTGTCCATGGCGCCACCGTGACCAGAGCCTGAGCCAGCCGCTCCCGCGCGCGTCACCGTGCTCCTGGTGACGCCAGGAGACCGTAGAGGCCCTCCGCAGCCCCTGTCGTGCCCTGCAGCCACATCCCGCCCAGAGCCGTGCTTCTGCCGCTGCCATGAGCTCTGCTCCGGCGAGCTCCGGCTACCCCACATCCTCCTGTCGCCTCCCCTGGATGCGCGAAAGCCCGGGCTACGCCCCGGTGCCCTTAGCCGCTGTCCCCGTGGCCTGAATCGCGGACACCGCCGCATCCAAAGGTCGCCGACGATGACCTCGCTGGCCTGACGTGCGGGCCCAACCAGCCAGGTGATTAGCTTAATGCTAATCACCATTTAACTATTCCCTGACGCTGGCAGTGGGCCCCAGCGCCACTAATCTTAATTAGATTAGAAATAACCCCCTCTATATAACACTGTGACACTGACGTGTGGACCCCACACATCAGGTTTGACCTTATCAGACATGGTTGACACGCTGACATCATGCCACTGTCATGCTGACACAATTATTCATTTTGTGGTATTTAAATAAATCAGGAAATTCCAGAAAGTGAAATAAACTTCAAAAATTCACAGAAATTCAACCGTAGCTCAGGTTGAAATAAGTTATATATGAAAACTTATCAGAAAAATTCAATCTATCCATCTATACTAGTTTGATGCATGACAAACCAACTTATACCTACTATATAAGTGAAAACACATAAAGGGCATGTAAGATGCTTAAGTTTGGAGTTCCATTTGAATCCTTGATTCAAATGAGCTCCATTGAACTTGTTGCCAGATGCAATAGCACAAAAAACATCACATATTCATGCCATGTGCATGCATAATATTGTTGCCTATGCTTGTGTATTGATTGCCGACATCGTTCCTTTTCTATAGGTCTTGCTCCTGAGAGTGTTCCAAAGTACCTATCTGCGAAGCAGTGCCCCTCTGTTGATCTACCAGGCAAGCAAACCCCCTTGTTCATTCCGATACAATACTACTCTCTCGCTCCTGCTCCCTTTTATTGCATTAGGAAAGCAACGATTCAACTGTTACTTTATGCTACGGTAGTTGAACCAATTCCTCTGCATGACCTGTCATTGCCACAGTAAATAGTTGAAACCCACTAGCATGTGTAGGAGTTGATTGAGCCATGTTGTGTTCCTACCATGCATTGCCTGCTATTGCTTAGAGTATGTCAGGTCTGATTCATTGGGAATGAATTGGAGTGCATTGCTATGTTCTGATGTTGAGAGTTAAGTGTGTGAACACGATTTGGTAAAGGTAGCGGTGAGAGGCCATGTAGGAGTATATGGTGGGTTGTCTCACTGGAACGTCCCTAAGAACTGAGTTCTGTGTATGTTGTTAAATGACTAGATACTACCACACATTGGGTTCTGGTAACTCGTCCCCTCTCGACTTATTAATCAACTTAATCTCTGTCCAGGAGTCCAAACTAGTTTATGGTGTTTGTAGGTAGTGTTATTTTTCTACCAAGTGGCACCCGACATGGTGGACTTGGGACAGACTAGGCACCATGGCCGGGTATACTGAGCATCGCCCGTTTGGTGGGCTTGGGAACCCTATACACATCGTTTGGGGCCGTGAGCGACACCCCGGCCGAATCTCCTTGTGGATGGAACCCGAATAGGCGATAAACCTGGACTAGAGTCTTGCGTGGTTAGTCAGGTCATGGCCGACACCCTCACCAGGCTTCCGCTTGAAGGTTGCCGAGATACATGACATGTACATGGCGGTAAGTGGCGAGAGTGTGTGTGAAGAAGTACACCCCTGTAGGGTAATCATGATCTATTCGAATAGCCGGGTCCGTGGTTATGGACTTCTTGGATGCTTACTCGGTACATAGACAACTTGAAGTGGATACTCTAAAATTCTCAAGACAAGTTTGAGTGCTATGGATGGCCTTCTCGTAGGGAGACGAGAATGAATCCATAGTAGTGTATTGATGTGGTGATTAGTGGACTCGTGTGCGCTTTCTCACCTCAAAGAAGTTACTTGTAGTCATAGAACATGATAGACTCTGAGTCAAAGCTGGCTTGCTGCAGCCAAACCCCACATTGCCTTCTTGATACTAATGCATGTATGATAGGATCTGATGTAAGTGTTGCTGAGTACCTTTGTACTCAAGTTTGCTTTATTTATGTTTTGAAGATGAGACATCTGTCTCACTAGTAGTTCCGCTTGGACTTCGACAAGTAGCTTGTTACCTCAGCTACGATCTTGTACCCTTGGGAGGGACTTGTAGATAGTCAGGCTTCTCATCCTTTTTTCTTTTGTAGTTGTCTGTACTCAGACATGTAATGCTTCCATTGCTTGTGTGCTCTGAATGATGGGTCATGAGACCCCTGTTTGTATTAAATGTTATGTGGCCCTTCTGGGCCTTTATCTATGTGAGTTTGAGTTATGTTGTGATGCCATGTTGTACATCACATACTTGCATGTTATGCGTACGTGTGACGTGTATTGCTATGTGTGGGATCCGACAACCTAGTTGTCTATCCTTGGTAGCCTCTCTTACGGGGAAATGTAGTCTGGTGCTTCCACTGAGCCATGGTAGTCTGCTACAGCCAGGTTCACCGGAGTCCTACTAGCCCAGCACTACTGCACTAGAACACTTAGACTGGTCGGCATGTGATTCACATCGTTCCTGTGTCTCTCCCTTCGGGGAAATGTCACGCGGTGAGTTCCAGAGTCCTGCTAGCCTGCTACAGCCTGGATTCCCAGTGTCCTTTTAGCCCACTTGCTACATCCTGGATTCACACGCTGATGACCGACATGCTCGATGTTGTTTCACGTATGCCTGTCCCCGTAAGTTAGTGCCACTTTGGGTTCATGACTAGTCATGCCGGCCCGGTTTCTCTATCATATGGATGCTAGTGACACTATCATATACGTGAGCCAAAAGGCGCAAACGGTCCCGGGCCAGGTAAGGCAACACCCGTGGGAATACCGTGCGTGAGGCCGCAGAGTGATATGACGTGTTACATGCTAGATCGGTCTGACTTAGAATCGGGGTCCTGACAGCTTTGGTATTAGAGCTTGACTGCCTGTAGGATTACCAAGCCAAACTGGTCGAAGTTGAGTCTAGAAATTCTTTAGTTATATAAGGGAATTGATTGTGGAAGGGAACGTAAGGCTCTTTTTACTGGGTTAAGGAACTAGGCTTTCTCTTTCGTCTATCAGGATCACGAGTTACTACTCCGTAGTCTCTTAGGATTGGTTGATCAGAGTCATATTCCAGTTTTCAAGTACTTCTGGTGTAGTCTGTTTACTATTATCCTCAAAACCTTGAGTGGTGATGTTGAGTATGGTACTACCCCATCGTTTACAGGATGTCTCATTTTGAGCATTTTACTGCCGTTATGCTGCTGAAATTGTCCTAGGAGTTCGAGAGATACTAATTCCCTTGTACTACATTCTCCATCCTATAGTTGATGCTGATCCCGTCCTTGGTTTCGTTTCCCAGGATTTCGTCGGTTACCCGAAGTTCTGTTGCTCATAGCCGGAACCACGGAGATGGTAGGGATGAGGATCCTCCCGATCAATCTTTGTTGGCAGAGTTCCTGTTAGAGGTTGAGATGAACAAGCGTGAGACCAACCGCTTGTTGGCATGGATTGAGCAGAACACCACACACCGGCGTAATGAGTTGGTTTCCATTACCGACTTCATTGGCCTTAAACCACCTACCTTCCATCATTCCATCGAGCCACTCGATGCAGATGACTGGCTCCGTAGCATCACTCACAAGCTGCGTTCCACGAGCATAGCTGAAGATGACAAGGTCACCTATGCTACATATCACCCGGAAGGTCTTGCTAGTCTTTGGTGGCAGAACTATGAGGCCATGCCACCTACCTTCCATCATTCCATCGAGCCACTCGATGCAGATGACTGGCTCCGTAGCATCACTCACAAGCTGCGTTCCACGAGCATAGCTGAAGATGACAAGGTCACCTATGCTACATATCACCCGGAAGGTCTTGCTAGTCTTTGGTGGCAGAACTATGAGGCCATGCTTCCAGCTGGCCAGATACCTACCTGGAGAGATTTCACTGAGGCTTTTTGTGAACATCACATTCCTCAGGCTCTGATTGACCGCAAGAGAGAAGAGTTCTGTAGTTTCACCCAGGATAAGATGGCTGTTGATGCTTACAGTAGAGAGTTTGAGAACCTTGCTCGCTATGCAACAGAAGAAGTGTCCACGGATGCCAAGAAGCAGGCTAGGTTCCGGAAGGGTCTCAACCCCAAGTTGCGTCGTGATCTCCACTTGCACCATTGCAATACATTCCAGGCTCTTGTGAACAAGGCCATTAATGCAGAGACAGCTCACTTCACTTATGAGGAGTCTCATAAGCACACCCGTGATATGGGTTCTTCCTCCGGTTCTAGTTCCCAGAAGCGTCGGATTTGGGTTCCGAACTCCGCTCTTCCACCCGGATATTCACCGAGGCCATCATATGTGGCTGCTCACCCGGTTAAGAAGTATGCTCCACCCAGGCCTATTGGTAGACCGCTTTTCAATGTTGGTCCACGTCCTACTTCAGGGACTTGCTTCACATGTGGAGAGCCAGGACACTATGCACGTGACTGCTCTCAGGCTTGTTATGCTCCATCCTAGCCCGAGAAGTCTGCTGGCCGTGGTAAGCCATCACACAAGACGATCAGTGTCAAGTCAGCTTCCAGTGAACGTGGACATGTGCATCATGTCTCAGCTAAAGATGCTCATGATGATCCACATGTCGTTCTTGGTACACTCCTTGTCAATTGTCATCCAGCTTCGGTTCTATTTGATACCGGAGCATTTCACTCCTTCATCTCTGAAGGCTATGCTCGTTTGCACGAGATGTCATTTTGTGATATGCCAACTCCACTTGAAATCCAAACTCTAGGGTCTAGATGGCAAACTACGAAAATAAGCCATGGTAATGAAATCCTTGTTAACAGACTTGTATTCCTTGCCTCACTTGTAGCCCTCAAGTCTATAGATATTAACATCATCTTGGGTATGGACTGGATGAAAGCCCATTATGCCAAGATTGATTGTTTCACCAGGTCTGTTTAGCTTACACATCCATCTGGCAAGAGAGTCACTATCTGCACTAGAGTTGCTAAGCGTCAGCTTTATTCTCTTAATGCCAGCCCTCTTCGAGACCTTGAGGATATCCCGGTAGTCCGTGACTTCCCAGATGTATTTCCAGAGGAACTTCCAGGAATTCCACCTGACAGAGATGTAGAGTTTGTCATAGATCTTATCCCTGGAACCGCCCCAATTTCTAGGAGACCATACAAGATGGCACCCTTAGAGCTAGCTGAGCTTAAGAAACAGCTTGATGAGTCCTTGCAAAAGGGTTTCATCCGTCCTAGTTCTTCTCCTTGGGCTTGTCCCATCCTCTTTGTCAAGAAGAAGGATGGTATGGATCGAATGGTGTAGATTATCGTCCCGTTAATTTGGTCATGATAAAGAACAAGTATCCGCTCCCCAGTATCAACGACTTGTATGGTTAGCTCACTAGATCCTCAGTCTTCTAAAAGATTGATTTGAGGTTAGGCTACCACCAAATCAAGATCAGAAATGGGGACATTCCTAAGAGGGATTTTTTCACTCATTATGGCTAGTACGAGTACACTGTCATGTCCTTTGGTCTAACCAATGGTCCAGCTACATTCTCACGCTTGATGAACTTGATCTTCATGGAGTACTTAGATAAGTTCATCATGGTTTACCTCAATGATATTCTTATTTACTCGAAAAATGAGGAAGAGCATGCCGAATATCTTAGACTTGTGTTAGAAAAACTCAGAGAGCACCGCCTTTATGCCAAGGTCTCGGCCACGTAATCTCTGGTAAGGGCATTCCTATCAATCCCAAGAGAATTCAGGCCGTTCTTGATTGGACTCCACCTGAAACAATTAAGCAAGTTAGGAGTTTCCTTGGCCTAGCCAGTTACTGTCGACGCTTTGTTTGAAAACTTCTCCAAAGTGGCCAAACCTCTAATGGAACTTCTCAAGGACGATAAAAAGTTTGAGTGGTCCCCATAGTGTGAGCACAGTTTTCAGGAACTGAAAAGACGCTTGACTTCTGCTCCCATACTTGTGCCACCGGATTTCACTAAGGACTTTATTATCTATTGTGATGCCTCACGACGGGACTAGGTTGCATTCTTATGCAAGATCGCCATGTGATTTCCTATGCATCTCGACGGTTGCATCCACATGAGGAGAATTATCCTACACATAATCTAGAGCTTGCAGCCATAGTCTATGCACTTAAGACCTGGCGACATTACCTTCTTGGTAAGCGTTGCGAGATTTACACCGATCACTAGAGTCTCAAGTATATCTTCACCCAACCAGATTTGAACCTTAGACAAAGACGTTGGTTGAAGTTGATCTCAGATTATGATTTAGGGATTACCTACACCCCAGGCAAAGCCAATGTCATGGCTGATGCACTAAGTTGTAAGTCCTATTGCAACAATCTCATGTTGCAGCAGGGCCAACCACTTCTCCATGAGGAATTCTGTAGGCCTAACCTTCACATTGCTCCTTACGGATTCCTTTCTACCTTGGTGGTGAAACCTACTCTTGTGGATCATATCATAGAAGCCCAGAAGCATGATACGGGGATTACCTGGATCAAGAGAAACATTGCCAAGGGCATTGCTGGTAGTTTCTCCATAGATGACCGAGGTGCTGTTTACTTCGGGAATCGCATGGTGGTTCCCAAGAAGCAGAATCTTCGGTAATTAATCATTAAGGAGGCTCATGAATCTCCTCTCACGATTCATCCCGGTAGTACTAAGATGTATCCGGACCTACGCCAGAGGTTCTGGTGGACTAGGATGGAGAGAAATTGCTGAGTTCATTGCTAACTGCGATGTTTGTCGTCGCGTTAAGGCAGAACATCACAGACCTGCTGGCACCCTTCAGCCTTCAGCTATTCCTGAGTGGAAATGGGACAAGGTTGGTATGGACATCATCATCAGTTTTCCTAGGACCAAGAGAGGGAATAATGCTATCTTCGTAGTCATTGACCGTCTTTCCAAAGTGTCTCACTTCCCACCTGTTCGAGAGAATATCACTGCTAGTCAGCCCGCTGACTTATATATTTGTCGAATAGTGTCACTTCATGCTATACCACTAGAGATCAATTCATACCATGGTAGTCTTTTCACATCTCATTTCTGGGAGAGTTTCCAGGCTGCCATGGGAACCCATCTTTCTTTCAGTACCGCTTTCCACCCTTAATCAAGTGGTCAGGTGGAAAGGGTCAACCAAATTCTCGAAGACATGCTTAGAGATTGCATTATCTCATTCGATATCGATTGGGAGAAGTGTCTTCCTTTTGCCGAGTTTGCTTATAACAACAGCTACCAATCCAGTCTCAAGAAAGATCCTTTTGAGATTCTCTATGGGTGAAGATGTCGAACACCTTTGAACTGGTCAGAAACTGGTGAAAGACAATTCTTTGGACCGGATATGATTCAGGAAGCAGAATAGAAAGTTTGCATTATTCATGAGAATTTTGAAACAGCCCAGTCTCGTCAAAAGAGCCAGTATGATCATCGTCATAAGGATATGACTTATGAACTTGGCGACAAAGCTTACATTCAGGTTACCCCTTTAAAGGGTACCCATCGATTCGGTACCAAGGGAAAGTTGGCTCCACGTTACATTGGTCCTCTTCACATTCCCGCTAAACGAGGAGAGGTTGCCTACCAGTTGGAACTAACCCCACATCTTTCTCGAGTTCATGATGTCTTCCACATCTCTCAACTCAGGCGTTGCTTCTCGGATTCCATCCGCCGAGTGGACCACAAAACGCTTGATCTCCAAGATAACCTCACTTATCTAGAGTATCCGGTTCACATTCTTGATCAAGCAGAGCGTGTTACCCGACGTCAGAACATCAAGTTTCTCAAGGTTCAGTGGTCTCATCATTCTGAGAGAGAAGCTACTTGGGAGCGAGAAGATCGTCGACATGAGTACCCCGCTTTCTTTACGCCGACTCCTGAATCTCGAGACGAGATTCTTTCGAGTGGGGGCGAGTTGTCACATCCCTAGTTCTGGTATGACCTAGACTAGGTAGCCTTGTGTGCATCATGTTTAAATTTCATTTAAATTTGAAATGGGGATTTGTGAAACCCTCAAAAAATCATTTCAGGAAATAACCCAGATAAAAATTGCTCCAAAGAGGTCCAAGAAAATGTTCATGTTGCTCTCTGAAAATATTGGTCAGAGGTAAAATTCAAACAAATATTTTCAGGAGCTCATAAATAATTATTTTGGCCATTTGGAATTAGTGCAATAATTATTTGCATTGGATATATATATATGTTATATATTTAATATGTCCAAAAATTCTGAATTTTGGTGAGGGGCTTTGGAATAATCCCTTAGGTCCCTGAAAAAATTGTCAGAAGAAAATAAATTGATTTAGTATTTTTACTAAATCAGAAACAAATTTCAGAAATAGAAAAGAAACAAAAAGGGAAAAACCTTACCCGGACTTACTTGCGGCCTGGCACTGTGCGGCCCAGCAGGCCGGCCCAGCCAGCTGGACCTGCCAGTCGTCCCTCTCCTCTTGACTGGAGGACAGGGGCGTGTGCCCGGCGCGTGTCCACCGCCGTGCCGCCACGCCACCTGCCTGCTTGTCCTCCCCCTCTTCTCCTGGATGCTCTGGGCGACACCACACGCCACCCCGCACCTCTCTCACTCTCTCTCATTCCTTCCCCTCCTCTCCCTCGCTCTCTCTCACCGCGCCCAAGCACCGCCCTCGCCGCCGCACGCCGTTGCTGCGCCCACCGCCACTGCCTCGCCTCTCCGACAAGTCCATTAGCTTCGTGCTGCCGTCCTCGACCTCTCTAACGACTCACGCAAGCCAGGACGCCCTGTAGAGCTGCCCTCGACATCGTCTTCATCGTCGGTGCCGCGGATCGCCGCCGTCAAATTCGTCATCGTTCGGCCTTCCCCGAGCTCGCCGTCCACCTCTACGGGATCCACGTGAGCTCACCGTCCGTTTGCCCCTCTCCATTTCTTTGCTTGCACACCATGGCTTGCTACCTGTCGAACCCGCGAGCACCTCGCCGCCGTCCATGGTGCCACCATGACCAGAGCCTGAGCCATCCGCCCCCCGCGCGCGTCACTGTGCTCCTCGTGACGCCATGAGACCATAGAGGCCCTCTGTAGCCCCTGTCATGCCCTGCAGCCACATCCCGCCCGTAGCCGTGCTTCAGCCGCCGCCCCGAGCTCCGCACAGCCGAGCTATGGCCACCCCGCGTCCTCCCATCGCCTCCCCTGGATGCGCGAAAGCTCGGGCCACGCCCAGTGCCCTTAGCCGCCACCCCTGTGGCCTAAATCACGGACACCGCCACATCTAGAGGTCGTCGACGATCACCTCGCCGGCCTGACATGCGGGCCCTTCCTGTCAGGTGATTAGCTTAATGCTAATCACCATTTAACTATTCCCTAATGCTGACAGTGGGCCCCAACGCCACTAATCTTAATTAGATTAGAAATAACGCCCTCTATTTAACACTGTGACACTAACGTGTGGACCCCACACGTCAGGTTTGACCTGGTCAGCCATGATTGACACACTGACATCATGCCACTGTCATGCTGACGCAACTATTCATTTTCTGGTATTTAAATAAATCAGGAAATTCTAGAAAATGAAATAAACTTCAAAAATTCACAGAAATTCTACCGTAGCTCAGATTGAAATAAGTTATATATGAAAAATTATTAGAAAAATTCAATCTATCCATCTCTACTAGTTTCGGGCTTGACAAACCAACTTATACCTACCATATAAGTGAAAACACATAAAGGGCATGTAAGATGCTTATGTTTGGAGTTGCATTTGAATCCTTGATTCAAGTGAGCTGCATTGAACTTGTTGCTAGATGCATTAGCACCGACAACATCGCATATTCATGCCATGTTCATGCATCATATTGTTGCATATGCTTGTGTATTGATTGCCGACATCGTTCCTTCTCGATAGGTCTTGCTCCGGAGAGTGTTCCAGAGTACCTGTCTGTGAAGCAGTGCCCCTCTGTTGATCTACCAGGCAAGAAAACCCCCTTGTTCATTCCGATACAATCCTACTCTCTCCCTCCTGCTCTCTTTTATTGCATTACGACAACAACAATTTAATTGTTACTTTATGCTGCAGTAGTTGAACCCATTCCTCTACATGACCTGTCATTGCCACAGTAAATAGTTGAAACCCACTAGCATGTGTAGGAGTTGACTGAGCCATGTTGTGTTCCTACCATGCATTTCCTGCTATTGCTTAGAGTATGTCAGGTCTGATTCATTGGGAATGAATTGGAGTGCAGTGATATGTTCTGATGTTGAGAGTTAAGTGTGTGAACATGATTTGGTAAAGGTAGCGGTGAGAGGCCATATAGGAGTACATGGTGGGTTGTCTCACTGGAACCGTCCCTAAGAACTGAGTTCTGTGTATGTTGTCCTATGAGTAGATACTACCACAGATTGGGTTCTGGTAACTCGACCCCTCTCGACTTATTAATCAACTTGATCTCTCTCCAGGAGTCGCAACTAGTTTCTGGTGTTTGTAGGTAGTGCTATTTTTCTACCAAGTGGCACCCGGCAGGGTGGACATGGGACAGACTAGGCACTGTGGCCGGTTATACCGAGCATCGCCCGTTTTGTGGGCTTGGGAACCCTGTACACATCGTTTGGGGCCATGAGCGACACCCTGGCCAGATCTCCTTGCGGATGGAACCCGAATAGGTGATAAACCTGGACTAGAGTCTTGCGTGGTTAGTCAGGTCATGGCCGACACCCTCTCCAGGCTTCCGCTTGAAGGTTGCTGAGATACATGACATGTACATGGCGGTAAGAGGCGAGAGCGTGTGTGAAGAAGTACACCCCTGCAGGGTTATCGTGATCTATTCGAATAGTCGGGTCCGCGGTTATGGACTTCTTGGATGCTTATGTGGTACATAGACAACATGAAGTGGATATTGTAAAATTCTCAAGACAAGTGTGAGTGCTATGGATGGTTTTCTCGTAGGGAGATGGGAATGAATCCGTAGTAGTGTATTGATGTGGTGATTAGTGGACTCGTGTGCGCTTTCTCACCTCAAAGAAGTTACTTGTAGTCGTAGAACATGATAGCCACTGAGTGAAAGCTGGCTTGCTGCAGCCAAACCCCACATTGCCTTCTTGATACTAATGCATGTATGATAGGATCTAATGTAAGTCCTGCTGAGTAACTTTGTACTCACGTTTGCTTTATTTATGTTTTGCAGATGAGACATCTGTCTCACTAGTAGTTCTGCTTGGACTTCGACGAGTAGCTTGTTACCTCAGGTACGATCTTGTACCCTTGGGAGGGACTTGTAGATAGTCAGGCTTCTCAGCTTTTTTCTTTTGTAGTTTTCTGTACTCATACATGTAATGCTACCGTTCCTTGTGTGCTCTGAATGATGGGTCATGAGACCACTGTTTGTATTAAATGTTATGTGGCTCTTGTAACGCCCTCGATGCGGCTATATCTCCCAGGTGTCGAAGCACGACTTAGAGGTATAACCGCATTGAAAGCAATGTCGCAAGTGAGGTAATCTTCACAACAACCCATGTAATACAACAAGGGAATAAGATACATAGTTCTCTTACAATCGCCACTTCACACAATACATGAATAAAGCATTACATCATCCAGATACACACAAGGTCCGACTACGGAACCAAAATAAAATAAGACTACCCCAAATGCTACATAGATCCCCGATCGTCCCAACTGGGCTCCACTACTGATCAACTGGAACGAAACAACATAATGAATGAGATCTTCATCGAGCTCCTCCTTGAGCTCGGTTGCATCACCTGCACGATATAATCGACACCTGCAAACTGATTTTGGAAGTATCTGTGAGTCACGGGGACTCAGCAATCTCACACCCTCGCGATCAAGACTATTTAAGAATATAGGTAGGGTAAAAGGTATGAGGTGTAGCTGCAGCAAGCGACTAGCATATATGGTGGTTAACATAAGCAAATGAGAGCGAGAAGAGAAGGCAAAAGCATGGTCTTGAAACTATGATCAAGAAGTGATCCTAGAACAACCTACGTCAAGCATAACTCCAACACCGTGTTCACTTCCCGGACTCCGCCGAGAAGAGACCATCACGGTAACACACGCGGTTGATGCATTTTAATTAAGATCGACTTCAGGTTTTCTACAACCGGACATTAACAAATTTCCCATCTGCCCATAACTGCGGGCACGGCTTTCGAAAGTTCAAATCCCTACAGGGGTGTCCCAACTTAGCCCATCACAAGCTCTCACGGTCAATGAAGGATATTCCTTCAACCAAGACAATCCGATCAGACTCGGCATCCCGGTTACAAGACATCCTCTACAATGGTAAAACAAGTCCAGCAAAGCCACCCAGATGTGCCGACAAATCCCGATAGGAGCTGCACATATCTCGTTCCCAGGGCACACTAGATGAGCAAGACATCGGGTGGGCTAGCCCAGAGTTGCCCCTGGTAGCTCCGGACATCGCTCAGTTTGGACCAACACTTAGACAAGCACTGGCCCGGGGGGGGGGGGTTTAAAATAAAGATGACCCTTGGGCTGGCCTAACCCAATGGAAGAAGAGGCTAGGTGGCAAATGGTAAAACACCAATGTTGGGCCTTGCTGGAGGAGTTTTATTCAAGCGAACTGTCAAGGGGTTCCCATTATAACCCAACCGTGTAAGGAACACAAAATCCGGGAACATAACACCGATATGACGGAAACTAGGGCGGCAAGAGTGGAACAAAACAGTAGGCATAAGGCCGAGTCTTCCACCCTTTACCAAGTATAGAGATGCATTAATTAAATAAGAGATATTGTGATATCCCAACAAAATATCCATGTTCCAACATGGAACAAGCTCCAATCTTCACCTACAACTAACAACGCTATAAGAGGGGCCGAGCAAAGCGGTAACATAGCCAAACAACAGTTTGCTAGGACATGGTGGGTTAGAGCCTTGGATTAGCAATATGGGAGGCATGATAAGCAAGTGGTAGGTATTGCAACATAGGCATAGCAAAAGAGCGAGCATCTAGCAAGCAAAGATAGAAGTGATTTCGAGGGCATGGTCATCTTGCTTGAGATCCCGCGAGGAAGAAGAACGAGTCCATGAAGTAGACAAATGGACGTAGTCGAATGGGTCCTCACAAACGCGAAGTTATCAGAACCAACCCGAAGAAGCAACACTGGAAAGAAGCACACAACATAGTAAACAACCAACACATGAACATGGCATGATATGCGGGATGCGGTATGTCATGCATATGCATGATTTGGAAAGGAATGATTGAAACTGGCCTCAACATGGAAATCCAAGAGTGCCACTGGAAAGGGGAGGTGATTTCGGTTGAAATCGATATAAAGATCACCGGAATCGGATGCACGATTTGGAAATGGCAAGCAAAACGAATATGGCACCGGTCTGCGATAATCAGCAAGTGACCAACTAAATGCATCAAGATAAATATGCTACAACACTCAAACATGGCAAAAAAATACATGGCAGGGATCCACTCATGATGCTTGACAAAAGATGAACACTGAGCTACGGCTAATTCACTCGTTAATAGGTTCAAACAAGCATGGCAAAAGTGCAAAAGATAACAGGTTACAGACTTGGTGAAATAAACAAGTCAGGAATTTATCATCAGGACGCTGTGTTTAGAGCATGAAAACTACATGTTATAGGAACATATCATGGCAAAGAAAGGCATGAAATGAAGCTACTCAAAGCATATAAAAAAAGTCCCTTAGAGACCATGAGCCAAAAGGGATCAGAAAATACAATTGCAAGCCTGTGAACATAGCAAAAATGTAAACAGATTCAGACTTTGAAAAACTGGAGCATGGCAAAACAGATAACGAGTAGGCATGTTTACGAGCTCGATGCACTCACTACAAAGCATGGCATGACAAACTAAGCATACACCCAGCAAGAAGACATGGCATAGAAGCTATACATGGCAAGAAAAACAACATAGCATACACGGATCAATGGCAACAAGCTTGGCAAAATTGCAAAACATGTTAACAATCTGCCAGGAACATTTTATAGCAAAAGTAGAGCTCGATTGACTCAAGCTAGGGTACTCCATAAATGCAAACAAATACATGCATGGATAGAGCACCACAATATCTACAAAACATCCTTACTAATCATGCTAAAAAGAGGCACGGATCACTAGGAAACAACATGAACATATGGCATAAAAACAATAACAGGACAAGGACTTAGTGAAATTCTAAGTCCCTGAAATCGGCATCATTGAGTAAGCTACTTTGCATGCTTGTGTAGTCACCACATAGATCACAAAAATACATGGCATACACCCCTGTAAAGATGGCATGGCATACATCACAACACATGTAGAGCTCAGGATCATAGCATGCACACACTAATCATGGCAAAAATGACAAAAGTGCATTTGCTGAAACAGATCTGACATAATCATCACATAGCCCTCTTCCAAAAGCATTTCGGGCATCACGATAAGCTCAAACGAAAATGATGCAATGAGATGAAATGATGTACTCGTCGAGACGAACATTTTGATATGCTACACGCACAAATTGGAGCAACGGTGATGAAGTTATGATGCGATGAAAATGCATAAAAAATACTGGGATCTGGGGACTTAGACATATTTCACCTCGCGGATTAGGGTTGACCGCGGCACGAAATACGAGGCGGCGGCGGATCTGGCTGGACTTGTGCCGGGAGGAAGAAGGAGGCGGCCAGGGAGGTTCGGGGACGCCGATGAGGAAGCTCCCGGCCGGATCTGGCCGATCGGAGAAGGGGCGTCGGTCGGGGAGGCATGCGGCGGCACGGAGGTCCGGCGATGGCCGACGGGCAAGCGGGCGGCAGGCAGTGAAGGGTGGTGCCGGCGGGAAGGCGCCGGGGCGCCGGACGGCGGCCGTGGCCGGCGAAGGCGGCGGAGGGCAGCGCGGCCGCGGGCAGGCGCGGACGGCGGCGTTCGGCAGCGCGGGAGGCGAGGCACGCTCGGGCCCGGCGCGGCTCGGGCAGGCCGGCTTCGGGCCTCGCAGGCCCGGCGCGGCTCGGGCAGGCCAGCTTCGGGCCTCGCGGGCCCGGCAGCGAAGTGGGGCGGCGCGCGGGTGATGTGGCGCGCGCTGAGTGGAGGGGAGTGGCGGCAGGACGACATGGCACGACGTGATTCGTCGAAGTGAGGTGGCGGCGATGGCCGGACATTGTCCGGCGTGGGGACGAAATGTCCGGTGGCGCGATGAGGAGGGAGACTAGGGTTCGTACCGCAATTTTTGAGAGGGGAGCACATATTTATAGGTAGAGGGAGTTAGGAAGCTCCAAATGAGGTGCGGTTTTCGGCCACGCGATCGTGATCGAACGACTGAGATGAGGGATGGGATTTAGGTGGGTTTTGGGCCACTTTGGAGGGGTGTTGGGCTGCAACACACACGAGGCCTTTTCGGTCTCTCGGTTAATCGTTGGAGTATCAAACGAAGTCCAAATGGCACGAAACTTGACAGGCGGTCTACCGGTAGTAAACCAAGGCCGCATGACAAGTCTCGGTCCAATCCGAAAACGTTGAACACCCACACACGAAAAGAGGTAGAAAGGGACACCGGATGACCTAGGAGCGCCAGATTGCAAAACGAACAACGGGGAAAATGCTCGTATGCATGAGACGAACACGTATGAAAATGAAATGCACATGATGACATGATATGGAATGCATGACATGCAAGCAATGACAAGGCAACCACAGCGAATAACTGGAAGACACCTGGCACATCGGTCTCGGGGCGTTACAACACTCCACCACTACGCGAGGATCTCGTCCCGAGATCTAGAATGGCACCGGAGGGACAACGGAAGAGAAAAAGAAGAGGTAAAACTAAGTTTCTTCTTTGACAAACGAGTGAAACCAAAGAACCTTGCAAGGTTTGGCAAATTTGAAAGAAAGAATACAACGAAGATTAACAGAGTTGAAAAGCACTCCGGTAGGGAAGAGTTTCAAGGAAGAACAAATTCGGCCAGCACTCCGGTTGGAAAGATATGCAAGGCTTGATAAAATGAAGAACTTGAGCAGCATGCACACACTCCGGTTAAATGGATAAGCACGAAAAGAGGACGGTCCTGACAAAACAAGAATATGGGTTGAAGAGAGCAACATCACAATGCCTCCGAATGAAAGAATAGAATGGAAATGGAATGAACGAAGGGAAAACAAGATCTTGGGAGAGCATGCTAACAACAATTTCTAGAATTGAGTAGTTGAATTAACAACAACAAAAGAACAAGGTTGTAGTGGGCTTATGGAGAAACATCTCAAAATTTATGAGGTGAAATTCTGCCACTGACGGAAAAACAAAAGATTGGATTGATAAGAACAAGGAGACGAGAAACTTATATCACCGGGAGGATAAATGAAGGGCTTGGGTTATTTATAAGCACCATAATTAGCAACAGTCCTTAGGGAAGGCTTTAGGGGAAATACAACCCAAGATAACTCCAATGAAGAGGTAGATGAATTTAGAATATCTCATTCTTGACAACATGTGAATCATGAAACATGAACTCAAATTATGAAGAATGACATAGCACCATCTCAAAAGATGAGGTAAAAAGAATTGCGCTCCGGATTGCAAGATGAAGGATGCTTGGGCTCCTCTTAAAAGAATGTTGATGAACACTTCGAGAAGGAATTAAATCCTTGATGAAACATCATGTAGAAACTTCATGAAGAACTCCGTTAAACAAAAGAATGATCAAACGGAAGGAAAGAGAAGTTGAAAACACAAGGTGAATCCTTGTACCGATTTAGATGAACCTCCGGAATAAGGAATTAATCACTTGGATGAAACAAAAATAAGGATTATGTTATGCGTATCCTTCACCATTTTAGATTGATGAAAAACAATGGATTTGGCATACTACTTATTCTCGTAAAAAGGATTAAGACAGATAATGCACAACTTGGGAAGTTCTTCAGCGGACCACCGGAAGGGTTGAAACAACGAATAAATTGATATGATAACCATTGAGTAGAATCTTGAGAAAACCACCGTAAGAATTGGAAAAAATGAATAAAACATGAAGGAACACCGGGAAGGATTAGAGAATGAATCAGGATACTTGAGAGAACTTAGATACATGAGAACGAAGAGATCACGAGCAGATTAGAGGATATTTGAACAATGCACCGGTAAGATTTAGAGAAAGGGAGATGAAATCTGAGAATGAATAATCCTGAATTGATGGACTCCGGATAACAAACTGAGAAGACTCTTGAATTGCTCCGGATAGGTGAAAAGAATTCTCACAATCAAAACCACTTATGAGAGGATGGCACGAAGCTAGAGCCATGAATCTTGAAGAGAAAGGAGCAAGATTTAGAGGAAAAATCTTCTTCGGTCTTCAAAATCTGAGAATGACGACGAGAAACACCACCAAGAATTTATTTAGACACCCCAAAAGAATCAGAAACGAAGAGGTTGAGCCAACGATGAAAAGAATTTGAAAGATCTTGGAGAAAAACATAAGACTGATGATAATTCATTCTTACGTCAAACTTTAGAAAAGAATTTGAGAAGCTCCGGAAAAATAAGAAGAGTCAGGTAAGATCCTGGAAAAAGACCTATGGGTTAGGGCCCACTCAAAAGATACACCGTTGAAAAGATTACAAAGAGATATTACTCCGGTTGAATTAAATGGCTTGAATGAGATAACATCCTCGAACTAGGTTGAACGGATCTTGAATGACAAGACGAGCCTTTTGCGATATCTTGAGCACTCCGGAACAAATGAATAGCGAGAAGTGAATTATTATGAGGTGCACCGGTATGAGAAGGCATTTGAAACGAGGAAAGGAATATGATCAATACCAAAAGCTTTATTGGAATCCACCAGAGAAGAAAAAGAATGAAGGATGATGAACTTGTAGAGCATCTTCATGATAATCACCGAATAAGAATATTGACGGAAAAGAATGGAGAGACTTCACATCAATAAAAAGGATACTTGATTAGGAAATCTGAGTCCTTGAAGAAAAGGGTGGGAGGGAGGGAAAACAAAGACAACTTGGGACGGATGAAACGAACACCATTGAGAAGACTTGAGTTGATCTTGCGGATGTTGAAATGATTGGATCCACTTGAGGAGGAGCACGTCGGTTGAAGAGGATTGACATGACAATCTCGATTATCATGAAGGATTAGTATTCACATAGGAGTATAAGAACACAACTTAGGAAATGTATGGAATCAACATTTGACTTCGAAGCAACTCGAATACCACAACTCAAAGTAAAACAAAGGATTGGCTTGCAGAATAAACCGAAACAAACATATGATAGAGATTTCGTCCGAAGTTTTCGTGGTGGGGCCGACACGGGCTCGATCATAGAGCACCATCATGTACAAGGAAGTGCACATGACATACGAAGCGTCCCCGAGTTAGCATAGCCAAGGACTATTTAAGGCACAACGAGACCACTGTAAAACCAACCGTGAATAGGCGGACCACTAGACATCGAACCCCAATTTCATATCATACATCTGTCGGAAAGATATCCTAAGAGCTACTTGAATTACCACTTATAAACTCCCGAAACTTTCCGGTTATGCAATCTAGTGTTGGGGATACAGGGGAAGCATAATATCTCACCCAAAACTAACAAATCCTACATCCAGCTGTATCCATCCTTCAACACATAACCAAGAAACCTTCGGAAATTGTTTACCTCAACCTTCGAAAAGCATCCGTTATACGAGTTATGGCAATACTCCCGACCTCCTGCCCCAGTACTGGGTGGCGTCGAGGTTATCTCACCAACAACTGCATAAAAGAGATTTTCGATGTCGGTGAAACTCAGGTATTCTAGAATCTCAACGATAAAATTGTGACGACAACACCTCGGAGCTCAACTCCCCGGGACACTACCACAACCCCTAAATGTCAGGAGGCACCAAGAACAATGTTCTCGTCACAAAACCATCGGAACGATTCAAAGATACCCGTGTGATCCTAAATTTTTTTAGTGAAATTTGAGAAGAGAAGAGTCAAAACTCTACGCCAGGATGCCTCACCAGAGCGACGAAGGGACTGAGGAGGAAAAAGAAGTCCTACTCTCCGATATATATAATCCTAAAAGACTCAAAACATTTTTTCTAGACTCAACAACGCTAGCGATTCGATCAAGCAGGGGGGCTCCTAAGTCGGGGAAGGCTCTGATTACCAACTTGTAACGCCCTCGATGCGGCTATATCTCACATGTGTCGAAGCACGACTTAGAGGCATAACCGCATTGAAAGCAATGTCGCAAGTGAGGTAATCTTCACAACAACCCATGTAATACAATAAGGGAATAAGATACATAGTTGGCTTACAATTGCCACTTCACACAATACATGAATAAAGCATTACATCATCCAGATACACACAAGGTCCGACTACGGAACCAAAATAAAATAAGACTACCCCAAATGCTACACAGATCCCCGATCGTCCCAACTGGGCTCCACTACTGATCAACTGGAACAGAACAACATAATGGACGAGATCTTCATTGAGATCCTCCTTGAGCTCGGTTGCGTCACCTGCACGATATCATCGGCACCTACAAACTGGTTTTGGAAGTATCTGTGAGTCACGGGGACTTAGCAATCTCACACCCTCGCGATCAAGACTATTTAAGCTTATAGGTAGGGTAAAAGGTATGGGGTGTAGCTGCAGCAAGCGACTAGCATATATGGTGGCTAACATACGCAAATGAGAGCGAGAAGAGAAGGCAAAAGCATGGTCGAGAAACTATGATCAAGAAGTGATCCTAGAACAACCTACGTCAAGCATAACTCCAACACCGTGTTCACTTCCCGGACTCCGCCGAGAAGAGACCATCACAGTAACACACGCGGTTGATGCATTTTAATTAAGATCGACTTCAGGTTTTCTACAACCGGACATTAACAAATTCCCATCTGCCCATAACCGCGGGCACGGCTTTCGAAAGTTCAAATCCCTGCAGGGGTGTCCCAACTTAGCCCATCACAAGATCTCACGGTCAACGAAGGATACTCCTTCTCCCAAGACAATCCGATCAGACTCGGCATCCTGGTTACAAGACATCCTCGACAATGGTCAAACAAGTCCAGCAAAGCCACCCAGATGTGCCGACAAATCCCGATAGGAGCTGCACATATCTCGTTCTCAGGGCACACCAGATGAGTAAGACATCGGGTGGGCCAGCCCAGAGTTGCCCCTGGTAGCTCCGGACATCGCTCAATTTGGACCAACACTTAGACATGCACTGGCCTGGGGGGGTTAAAATAAAGATGACCCTTGGGTTGGCCTAACCCAAGGGAAAAAGAAGCTAGGTGGCAAATGGTAAAACCAATGTTGGGCCTTGCTGGAGGAGTTTTTTTCAAGGCGAACCGATATGACGGAAACTAGGGCGGCAAGAGTGGAACAAAACACCAGGCATAAGGCCGAGCCTTCCACCCTTTACCAAGTATATAGATGCATTAATTAAATAAGAGATACTGTGATATCCCAACAAAATATCCATGTTCCAACATGGAACAAGCTCCAATCTTCACCTGCAACTAACAACGCTATAAGAGGGGCTGAGCAAAGCGGTAACATAGCCAAACAACGGTTTGCTAGGACATGGTGGGTTAGAGGCTTGGCTTAGAAATATGGGAGGCATGATAAGCAA
Organism: Triticum urartu; assembly: GCF_056163025.1. Classification (NCBI taxonomy): domain Eukaryota; kingdom Viridiplantae; phylum Streptophyta; class Magnoliopsida; order Poales; family Poaceae; genus Triticum; species Triticum urartu. The sequence goes on along the minus strand of NC_141874.1, from coordinate 360,691,601 downwards.
GTGGTAGGTATTGCAACATAGGCATAGCAAAAGAGCGAGCATCTAGCAAGCAAAGATAGAAGTGATTTCGAGGGCATGGTCATCTTGCTTGAGATCCCGCGAGGAAGAAGAACGAGTCCATGAAGTAGACAAATGGACGTAGTCGAATGGGTCCTCACAAACGCGAAGTTATCAGAACCAACCCGAAGAAGCAACACTGGAAAGAAGCACACAACATAGTAAACAACCAACACATGAACATGGCATGATATGCGGGATGCAGTATGTGATGCATATGCATGATTTGGATAGGAATGATTGAACCTGGCCTCAACATGGAAATCCAAGAGTTCCACTGGAAAGGGGAGGTGATTTCGGCTGAAATCGATATAAAGATCACCGGAATCGGATGCACGGTTTGGAAATGGCAAGCAAAACGAATATGGCACCGGTCTGCGATAATCAGCAAGTGACCAACTAAATGCATCAAGATAAATATGCTACAGCACTCAAACATGGCAACAAAATACATGGTAGGGATCCACTCATGATGCTTGACAAAAGATGAACAGTGAGCTACGGCTAATTCACTTATTAACAGGTTCAAACAAGCATGGCAAAAGTGCAAAAGATAACAGGTTACAGACTTAGTGAAATAAACAACAAGTCAGGAATTTATCATCAGGAAGCAATGTTTAGAGCATGAAAACTACATGTTACAGGAACATATAATGGAAAAGCAAGGCATGTCATGAAGCTACTCAAAGCATATGACAAAAGTCCCTTAGTGACCATGAGCCAATAGGGATCAGAAAATACAATTGCAATCCTGTGAACATAGCAAAAACGTAAACAGATTCAAACTTAGTGAAAAACTGGAGCATGGCAAAACAGATAACGAGTAGGCATGTTTACGAGCTCGATGCACTCTCTACAAAGCATGGCATGAAAAACTAAGCATACAACCAGCAAGAAGACATGGCATAGAAGCTATACATGGCAAGAACAACAACATAGCATACACGGATCAATAGCATCAAGCTTGGCAAAATTGCAAAACATGTTAACAATCTGCCAGGAACGTTTTATAACAAAAGTATAGCTTGATTGACTCAAGCTAGTTTAATCCATAAATGCAAACAAATACATGGATCGATAGAGCACCACAATATCTACAAAACATCCTTACTGATCATGCTCAAAAGAAGCACGGATCACTAGGAAACAACATGAACATATGGCATAAAAACAATAACAGGACAAGGACTTATTGAAATTCTAAGTCCCTGAAATCGGCATCATTGAGTAAGCTACTTTGCATGCTTGTGCTAGTCACCACATAGATCACAAAAATACATGGCATACACCCCTGTAAAGATGGCATGGCGAACATCAAAACACATTTAGAGCTCAGGATCATAGCATGCACACATTAATCACGGTAAAAATGACAAAAGTGCCTTTGCTGAAACAGATCTGACATAATCATCACATAGCCCTCTTCCAAAAGCATTTCGGGCATCACGATGAGCTCAAATGAAAATGATGCAATGAGATGAAATGATGTACTCGTCGAGACGAACATTTTGATATGCTACACGCACGAATCGGAGCAACGGTGATGAAGTTATGATGCGATGAAAACTCATAAAAAATACTGGGATCTGGGGACTTAGACATTTCACCTCGCGGATTAGTGTTGACCGCGGCACGAAATACGAGGCGGAGGCGGATCTAGCCGGACTTGCGCCGGGAGGAAGAAGGAGGCGGCCAGGGAGCTTCGGGGACGCCGACGAGGAAGCTCCCAGCCGGAACTGGCCAGACCCTTGCCAGATCTGGCCGGCCGGAGAAGGGGCGTCGGCCGGGGAGGCATGCGGCGGCGCGGAGGTCCGGCGATGGCCGGCGGGCAAGCGGGCGGCAGGCGGTGAAGGGCGCCGCCGACGGGAAGGCGCGGTGGCGCCGGACGGCAGCCGTGGCCGGCGAAGGCTGCGGAGGGCAGCGCGGCCGCGGGCGGGCGCGGATGGCGGCGCTCGGCAACGCGGAAGGCGACGCGCGCTCGGGCCTAGAGCGGCTCGGGCGGGCCGGCTTCGGGCCCGGCGGCGAAGTGGGGCGGCGCGCGGGTGATGTGGCGCGCGCTAAGTGGAGGGGAGCGGCGGCGGGGCGGCGTGGCACGACGTGAATCATCGGAGTGATGTGGCGGCGACGGCTGGACATTGTCCGGCGCGGGGACGAAATGTCCGGTGGCGCGATGAGGAGGGAAACTAGGGTTTGTACCACGATTTTTGGGAGGGGAGCACATATTTATAGGTAGAGGGAGCTAGGAAGCTCCAAATGAGGTGCGGTTTTCGGCCACGCGATCGTAATCGAACGTCCGAGATGCGGGAGGGGATTTAGGTGGGTTTTGGGCCACTTTGGAGGGGTGTTGGGTTGCAACACACACGAGGCCTTTTCGGTCCCTCGGTTAACCGTTGGAGTATCAAACGAAGTCCAAATGGCATGAAACTTGACAGGCGGTCTACCGGTAGTAAACCAAGGCTGCATGACAAGTATCGGTCCAATCCGAAAACGTTTAACACATGCACACGAAAAGAGGTAGAAAGGGACACCGGATGGCATAGGAGCGCTGGATTGCAAGACGGACAATGGGGAAAATGCTCGGATGCATGAGATGAACACGTATGCAAATGAAATGCACATGATGACATGATATGGAATGCATGACACGCAAGCAATGAAAAGGCAACCATAGCAAATAACTGGAAGACACCTGGCACATTGGTCTCGGGGCGTTACACTCTTCTGGGCCTTTATCTATGTGAATTTGAGTTATGTTGTGATGCCATGTTGCATAACACATACTTGCATGTTATGCGTACGTGTGATGTGTATTGCTATGTGTGGGATCCGACAACGTAGTTGTCTATCCTTCGTAGCCTCTCTTATGGGGAATTGTAGTCTGGTTCTTCCACTGAGCCATGGTAGTCCGCTACAGCCTGGTTCACCGGAGTCCTGGTAGCCCAGCACTACTGCTCCGGAACACTTAGAATGGCTAGCATGTGATTCAAATTGTTCCTGTGTTTGTCCCTTCGGGGAAATGTCACGCGGTGACTTCCCGAGTCTTGCTAGCCTGCTACAGCCCGGATTCCCGGAGTCCTATTAGCCCAGTTGCTACAGCCTGGATTCACACACTGATGATCGACATGCTCGATGTTGTTTCACGTATGCCTGTACCCGTAAGTTCACTACAAAAAAAAAGACACATCCGTGACATTTTGGGCCGAACAAAAAAAATTTGTCATACATATGACACTTCTATGACGATAATTGTGACAAAACCCGGTATCATCATAGATGTGGTGGGCTCCTACTTCTATGACAAAAAATCATGACAGAAAATGGGCTTTTCGTCCTGGGCGGGCCGGAGACGCGGCTGCATGACATTCTTTGGGCCGTCCATGACGGAAAAAACCGTGGTAGAAGCGAGGGGGAGGAAAATTTCGGGGAGTTCCCGGTTACGGTGGGAGGTCGGGGGCCGAGCGATGCGCGTTTCTCTCGTACACGTACGCACGTGTGTGTGAGGCGTTGGCTCTAACTGAACCCGAGCGAGGCATTGGGCTCTAACTGAACCCGAGCAATTGCACTGCAAGCTACGCGTTACTGAACCCGAGCGATCGATCAATGGCTGTTAACTGAACCCGATCGAGCGATTCCTTCGCTACTGCTGCTAACTGAAGCCGATCGATGGGATGAATAGTGAGCGTTGCGGGGGGGTGGATGAACAGTGAGCGGTGGTGTTGCCTCTGGATGAACAGGACCCCGTGGTGTGGTGGAGGGCTGGATGAACGGTAGACGGTGGAGGGGTGCCCGTGGAGGGGTGGATGAACAGGACCCCATGGTGTGGAGGGCTAGATGAACAGTAGACGGTGGAGGGGTGGTTGAATAGGACCTCGTGGTGTGGAGGGCTGGATGAACAGTAGACGGTGGAGGGGTGCCCGTGGAGGGGTGGTTGAACAGGACCCCGTGGTGTGGAGGGCTGGATGAACAGTAGACGGTGGAGGGGTGGTTGAACAGTAGCCGGTGGAGTAGCGCGTGGTGGAGGCTGGATGAACAGGAGCCCGTGGATTAACAGTCGCAGGTGGAGGCTGGAGGAGGTCGACGGTGGATGAACAGTAGCTCGTGGAGGCTGGAGGGGGTCGACGGTGGAGATGAACAATATCCCGTGGAGTCCCGTTTTGCGGTACGCCACACCCCTCCCGATCAACAGGACCCCCGTTTCGACCGTAGGAGGTCCGTTTCCGCCATTTTGCGGTACGCCAGACCCCTCACGATGAACAGGATCCCGTTTCGAACGTGGCTGGTCGAAGACAAGGCCGTTTCCTCCTATCTGCGGTACGCCAGGCCTTGTTTCCATCGCCTGTTCCGTCCAAGCCCTCCCGATGAACACGACGCATTCCGTTGCCTCCCCATGAACACGGCGACGATGCTGTTTCTCCGTTCTGACCCAGCCATGTACACGAGCCCTCGCCGTACGTATGCGCGAGTAGGCGTTCGAGACCCCGCCCGTATGTACACATACATGGCCGTATTTTCTTTCTTGCACCATGGCCGCTGTACGTACGTGTAAATGCTACGTGCGCGCCTCTACTACGACACGTGCGCGCCTCTACTATGACACGTGCGCGCCTCTACATCGAACAGTATGTACATACATGTTCGCGACCAGAATGACAACGCTACGTACGCTTCGACCAGGTGGGTCCCGACTGTCAGGCACTTCATTGCCTGCGAAGATGTAGCTGGTGGGTCCCAGCAGTCAGGGGGGAATCGTTTTTTTTTTCCTGGACGCACTTCCTTGCGTGCGAAGATGTAGCTGGTGGGTCCCAGAAGTCAGGGGTGAACGTTTTTTTCACGAAATACAGTGGCCCGTCCGGTGGGTCCCAGCTGTTAGGTGGAGGAATCATTATTTTCCGCGTAATAAGGAGGCACTTCCTTGCTGCAGCCGTGGACCCAGCTGTCATCCTCTCCATGTACGGTCCACATCCGATGGAAGTCGTTCCTTTACCACATTGACCACGCCGCGCTGAGAGCACCATGGCGGTCGACGACGGCGAGGCCTAGGAAGGGGACGACACGGAGGCAGGGAAGACTCGGCAGTTGTTTCCCACGCGGAGGGGAGTACGACTGTATGAGAGTTTACTGGTTCGTCTGCCGTCGCCGGAGAATAACAGCAGGTGTGGGTGAGTAGAGGGATGGGTAGGCCAGCGATTGGAGTACGGTCGGGCGGTGAGGCCTGCGCGGCAGCACAGCCGGCCGCGAGGAGGAGGGAGCAGGCAGTCCCGCTGGCGCTTGTTTGAGCGGCTGGAGCAGAAAGAGCAGAGATTGAAGAAGCACGACGACCGTTGGATGAACATCCAACAATTAGTGCTTGTGCATCAACCTTTTTTTAGGAAAGCCTCAATTCTGTGGAAAACAGCATAGAACCCATCTGCCATTGTTTCTAATAATTTACAGCCCATTTGCTAATTATTAAGGTTTTTTTGGAGCCCATATTATTTTTGTTAGCATTACAGCCCATATTGTGGCAACGGTTAAAAAATTATACGAAATTTTGCATATTTCGGTGCGGTCCGAACTGTTTTTAATCCTGAAATTTCGACTCACATTCAAACTGTTTTTAAAAATAAATGTATATCACTATAAAATCCAACAAATTCTCCACGCATAAAAATTAATGTAATTTAAAATATTGAAATGAAAAAAGAAATATATTTGAAACTAATTGCCGGTTTGATATGTTTTAATAATGTACAACCCATTGCTCATTACTGATGGGCCATTTTCTCGGCCAGCCGAATGAGAGCTCTCCTCGTCTTGAAAGATTTGCAGCCCAACAGGCGTGACAAAGCGACTTACTTGGCAAATCACAAAAAAACTAGGCTGTGGTCGTGGACCCAGCTGTCAGCCTCTCCACGTATAGTACTCTTCCGATCGAAGTCGTTCCTTGACCACGTTGACCACGCCGCGCGGAGAGCACCTCGGCGGTGGACGACGGTGCGGCCTAGGAAGGGGATGATGCGGGAGTCGAAGCCCGCGCGGAGAGGACTATGAGGGTTCACTGGTTCGACTGCGGTATGAGGCTGCCGTCACCGCAGGGTCTGGCCAGCGGTGGGAATAGTAGGGGCGGTGAGGCCTTTGCGGCAACACAGCCGGCCACGGGAGGCAGGAGCATGCGGCACGACCGGCGCTGCTTTGGGCGGCTGGAATGAGAAGACCAGAGGTTGAAGAAGCACTACGGTCGTTGGATGGACATCGTACAGTCACTGGAGCTAGAATCGTTCATATTGACTAAGTTGACAAAGCTCTTCATCCCCGTCAACTTAGTAGGCCCACAAGTCAGTCTCCTAGCAAGGTGGGTCCCATCTAGCTGGGGGAGTATTCATTTTTTTGTGCGTAATAAGGAGGCACTTCCGGTGGGTCTGAGCTGACAGCTGGGGGAACTCTTTTTCATGAAATACGGTGGCCCGTCCGATGGGTCCCAGCAGTCAGGGGGAAACAATTTTTTTCGCAAAATACTGGTGGCCCGTCCGGTGGGCCCCCGCTGTCAGGTGGAGGAATAATTATTTTCCGCGTAATAAGGAGGCACTTCCTTGCGGCTGCCGTGGACCCAGCTGTCAGCCTCTCCACGTACGTACTCTTCTGATGGAAGTCAGTCGTTGACCACGTTGACCATGCCGCGTCGACAGCACCAGGGCGGTGGACGACGGCGAGGACTAGGAAGGGGATGACTCGGAGCCGGGGAAGACGCAGCAGTGGATGCCCACGCGAAGAGGAGTACGAGGGTTCACTGGTTCGGCTGCGGTGTGAGGCTGTTGTCGCCGCAGAATAATAGGGGGTGTGGGTGAGTAGAGGGATGGCCTGGCCAATGATGGGAGTAATAGGGGGCGGTGAGGCCTCCGCAGCATCACAGCCGGCCACGGGAGGCAGGAGCACGTGGCACGACCGGCGCTGGTTTGGGCGGCTAGAGCAAGAAGACCAGAGGTTGAAGAAGCACTACGGTCGTTGGATGAATATCGTACGGTAACAGGAGCTAGAATCATTCATATTGACTAAGTTGACAAAGCCCTCCATCCCCGTCAACTTGGTAGGCCCACAAGTCAGCCTCCCACTATGCTGGGTTCCAGCTGGCAGGGGGAATATTCATTTTTTGTGCATAATAAGGAGGCACTTCCTTGCGTGCGAAGATAGCTGGTGGGTCCGACATGTCAGCGGGGGGCACTTTATTTCGCGGAATACAAGGGCCCTTCGGGTGGGTCCCAGATGTCAGGTGGAGGAATCATTATTTTGCGCGTAATAAGGAGGCATTTCCTTGTGTGCGGCCATGGACCCAGCTGTCAGCCTCTCCACGCACAGTCTACTTCTGATGGTGTCGTTCGTTGACCACGTTGACCACGCTGCGCCGAGCTCATCCAAGGTGGTGGATGACGGCGAGGCCCTGGACAGCAACGAGCCGGAGATGGGAAGACGCGGGAGTATAGTCGCAGACAGAGAGGTGTACGAGGGTTAACTGTTTCTAGTGCGGTGTGGTTCGGTAGTCAGTTGAGAAGAACAGGAGGTGTGGAGGGGTGGAGGGATGGCCTGGCCAACGGTGGAGTAGCGCTTCATAGCGAAGCGTGCTAAGCAGAGCTGCTTGCAGCAGGAGGCGGGAGGTGGTCCCGGCGGCGCTGGAGGAAGAAGACGGGAGATTTAAGATGGATGCTGGTCATTGGATGTAAATCCAACGGCTAACATGTCAGAATCATTTGTTGACTAAATTGACAACGACTTGCATTGGCTTCGACCTATTGGCCCACATTTCAGCCTCTAAAAATGTGGCACGTATTCAACCTATTTTTTTAGAATTTACAGTCTTTTTTTGTGTGGTAGAATTTACAATCAATTTGATCTTTTTTTTTGAATTACAGCCATTAGCCGGGCTGGGTGAACAAATAATGTAGCGTCTATGCGGCCCATTTATTTTATTTCCTAAAAAATTACAGCCCATTTGCACTTTCTCGAAATACATGATTTTGCTGGGCTGATTCTAATTATAATGTTGGGTTGGGCCAGCAATGTTATCAAAAAATAAAAATGGGCTGAGCATTTTGTTATAAATATATTTAAATAATAAGTGATATTATTACATTCGTCCTTAAATTTACAGTCTTACCAAGCTTTATATAATAACATATAAAATAATTTTTTTTAGAAAAAGAGGGAGCATCTCCCCGGTTCCATTGCTGAGAACGAAACCATAACATATTCTGATACAGCAGCTCAAAGAGCAGTTCGAAAGCAAAGGTAGAAAAGCTACAAACTAGGGGGGTGGATGAACAAGTTCTCGGAATAACACAAATCACCCGAGCGGTGCCAATGGCAGAGCGGATAGAGCACTCAAATGACACAAGGAGGGTCCAGCAAAGCCTTCATGGTCTTCAACCGAGGGGCCGTGTCAGCCTGCGGCGACCAGTAAGCAAGCGGAGACACCAGGCCGGAAGGCGTAGCATGGTGGATGTCCCTCTTTTTCGGCACCAGGTGCCCATCATCTTCATCAGAGATCTTGAGATGAGCCCACGGGTCCAGCCCCAGAGAAGGTCGAGCCTTGTTCAGCCACAAGTGATCGCGAATGGTTTCTGGAGGGATCTTGTTAGGGTTTCCATGAAGCTCATCAACTTGTCCTTGTCCGATCCGGAGGAGAGAATCGCTCGGTTCCTCACCATGTTCCTGATCAACCTCAAGACCTGCGGAATGGAAATCCAGGAGGTGTTACTGAAAATCATATCATTTTTATATTTCCAGAGGCACCAAAGGACAGCTGAGCTAACAGTGTTTAAAACTGAGCACTTTTTGGTAGCAATCCAGAATCTGGCGACAGATTCGAAGGATGAGCCAATCTGACTAGAGAAATATTCCTCAATGTGGGCCCAGAGATGTTTAGCAACTATACATTCAAAAAATAGGTGAGAACAAGACTCTTGTTCCAAGCAGTAAACACAATCAAGGGGTTTGATGATGTGTTTCTTCCTAAGGTTATCCCTAGTCATCAATTTGTTTTTGGAGAGAATCCAGAGAAATACATGAATTTTAGGGGGAACTCCCAATTTCCAGACAACGGGGATAAACACGGGTTGAACCCCTCTAAAGTTGATAACATGATAGAGGGAGCTGGAGGAATACTTCCCCTTATTGTCCAGCTGCCAAATCAGGGCATTCGGCTCAGCAGTAAAGGTAATGCTTTTGTCAATTTCCTCCAACTAGAACCATTGTTCCATGAGACTATCACTAAAGTTCCTTCTAAAAGAGAGTTTTAGGCATTGACCGTCCCAAACTTCATTGACACTTTTGTTAAACTCATTGAGGATAGAGTAAATATGCCAAAATTGGACTGCTAGGGGGGATGTGCCAAACCAAGTATCTTCCCAGAACTTGGTTCTGCTCCCATCCCCTATGTTCCATCCGTAGCCAAATTTCACAGCATGCATAATAGATTTTAATACTTTCTAGAATCTAGAGGTCTTAGGGTTGGAGGAAGGGACAAAAATATTAGGTTTATTTCCTAGGTATTTATGGGCAATAAGAAGCTTCCAGGGTTTCAGGTCTTCCTCATAGAATCTTTTAATCCAAGACCCTAGAAGACATATGTTAATTTCTTGGAGGTTAGGTATGCCTAGGCCTCCAAAATCTTTTTTCATAGAGACTAGGGCCCAATTATCAAGGTGTAGCTTCCTATTTCCCTCAAAATCATTCCACAAGCAATGAGACATCTGAGAATTGATGAGGTTCACTGCCCATTTAGGGAACTTGAAGAAGGAGAGGAGATACACTAGAATGCTAGCCAAACAAGCTTGTATGAGGATCAATCTACCTCTGTAAGAGAGAAGTTTGCCCCTCCACCCAGCAATCCTTTTAATGATTTTATCCAGAAGGGGTTGGGTATCCTCTCTCCTCAGTTTATCATAGTGGAGAGGGATACCTAGGTACTTAATGGGGAAGTTACCTTTATTATAGACTAGAATAGACAGGAATTCAGCTAATTCCTGATCATCTATGTTGATATGGATGAGTTCACATTTAGAGTAGTTGATTCTCATGCCTGAGACTTGTTCAAACCAGGTTAGAACAGTTTTCAGATTGCTAGCATGTGTGGAGTCATTGTCTAAGAAAAGGATGGTATCATCTGCATATTGAAGGCACATGATGCCACCACAGCAGACCTCAGGACAGAGCCCTGCAATCAGACTATGATCAGCAGCTTTGCTCAGCATTTTAGTAAGAACGTCCACTACTAAATTAAACAAAAGCGGGGAGATGGGGTCACCTTGCCTAAGGCCTTTACCAGCAAGGAAAAAATCACTTTCACAGTTATTTAACTTGACCCCAACAGACCCCATGAGTAAGTTGCTGGATCCGACTCTCCTCTATGAAAGGCTTGGAAAAGATCTAAGAGGTCATTTTTCACCAAGTCCCAAAAATGCTGGTAAAACAAGGAGTGAATCCCATAAGGACCAATGGCCCCATCAGGATAAAAGCTAAAAATGGCTTCCTTCACCTCTGTCTCTGAAAAAGGGGCTTCTAGCAGCTCATTTTCAGCAGGAGAGACTTTTTTAGAAGCAAATAAAAAATTGTTTTGTAGAGAGAACCCAGAAGGGTTTTCTTTCTTAAACAGGTCTTTGTAGAAGTCACTAGCCACTTTCAGCATCTCATCTACCTCAGTAACAGGGTCATTAGGGCCATCAAGGGAGTGAATGAGGGTTTTCCTCCTCCTCTGGTTAGCTTCTGCGTGGAAGTAAGCAGTATTTCTATCACCCTCCTTAATGTTCCTATCTCTAGACTTTGTTTGGCTTTGATTTCTTCTTGAAGCAATTTTCTTGAGCTCTCCATGGACAAAGTTTAATCTATTAGTCTCAGCCTCAGAGAGGTCAGTGGTTTCTGCCTTAATATCTAGAGAATCAAACTCAAGGAGGAGAAGCCTTTTGTATCTTCTAAGATTAGCTTCCTCATTGGAGTTCCACCCTTTGGTAGTTCTTCTAAATCTCCTAATTATGATCTGCCAATTTTCTAGGGGGCAGCTGCTCCCAGTAGGCTCATTCCAGATTTTCCTGACTAGCTGAGTAAAATCTTCTCTAAGCAACCACCACTTTTCAAATTTAAAACTATTGCTCTTTGGAGTTTGGTTAAGACCAGAGTCCCAGAGCAAAGGAGTGTGGTCACTACCACATCTGGGCAGAGCTCTACAACTAGAAAGGGGAAAAACTATCTAATTCTGTTTCACAGAAAATTCTGTCAATGGTGGACATAATCCGGGAGCAGCACTTCCAACATATCTAGCAGAACTGTGGGTTTTCCTTCTGACAGGGCAATTCTCAACTTTATGGGTAACCATTTTGCAGATAAAACAACTCTTGGGCTTGACACATTTATCCAAATGATGCCCTGGTTCCCCACAGTTGTAGCAAATCACCTCAGAGTATGCCATAAGGCCCGAAGCAGGGGCAGCAGCAGTTTTCTGGATGTCCTATCTCTTCTTTTGTTGATTCTTGCCTTGATAGTTCCCACTGATCTGAGAGTCAGAACCACCAGCAGATTGATCTTGGGAAATTACAGGAGCCTGCCCAGATTGTGCCCCCATTTTGGGCAGAGGTGGGCCGTACCACTGCCCAACCGGCGCTCCCCCCCATTGTGATAGGGAAAATTCATCGGAGTTCCTGGTTCCTTCTCATCCTCCAGCCAGATGTTGTCTCTCAGGAAGCAGAAATAACCACCAGACAGCTCAATTGAAGCAGATTGCAAGCCTAATTTCAATCTTCTGCAGGTTTACGAGAGAGGTAAGGTAGGGCAGGTGGCGTGCTGGTGGGCAGGAGTCCAGTCAAGCATTCCCATCTCGCAGCACGGCGTGGATCTCCTGAATTCACTTCTCCTTTCGCCCATTGAACGAACACAATCAACGGCTCACTAGGGTGGGGCATCCTGTGCTTCTCCGAGAAATCTCCTTCGAAGTAGATCCGCACGGCTAGATTCAGCAGCTCCCAATCCACATGATCCTTGCACATCCGAGCATACCTGCGCGAGTGAGAGAATGGATTCAATCCCTCCTTGGCTTCCTCCCTCGCAGCTTCCTCCTCTGCTTCCCTCCACTCGTGCGTGCAGTGGGTCCAGGAGAGAGCGTCGTTGCGGATCCGCATCGCTCGCTCCCTCCATCTCCTCCCTCGAGTCTCCCGCAGCACCGCTGGCGCGACGGAGTCGAGCAGTTGGAGCATCCGCGGGAAGGCTTTGTAGACATGTGGGAGATGCATCTTGTACATCTGCCTGTCTTCCAGCCATTCCCCCGTGGATATGGCCGGCGACTCCATGGGGCGCGCGAGCGGACTTGCTGAGGGGGGCAGGCACGCCCGGAGTCAGGAGGTGGGGGGTGGCGGCGAGATCTATGGCGGCGGCGAGGGTGGAGGTAGTGGCGGGGGCGGCGGCGAGGGTGGAGGTGGTGGCCGGGGCGAAGGGGATCGCGAGAGCAGTCATCTATTTGCCAATTATGTGAACTAAATAGTCAACATATAAAATAATTTAAATATATACAATATAGTTAGAAGGGAAACATAAGTTGGACCTGGCGTTCCTATTCTTATATAAAAATAGAAGAGACCTTTGCGTTTTCTTCAAAAAAAATACATAAATTGGGCTGCCAAAAATAAAACCTCGGATGGGAGGTCCATAGGCCGGTCGATACATGACGACCCTAAGAAAATACAAACAGGCCTATGGACCTCCCATCCGAGGACGTGGGCTGCGCATGTTAAAAATGAAAGCCTAGACGGGGCAGCCCAAAACCACGTTCAACACTTGCCAAAACTTCGTCCCTCGTTTTCTCTGTGTTTCGCACACTCGACATTGTGTGGGCATTTTGACTGTGCATCATATGAAGATGTGCTATGCATGAATGTTGATCAATATGATGTTAACTGGCTGGTAGTTCCATTTTCTACCATGAATAAACTTCCAACATGATGTTAACCCTGTTTGAAAAGGCCGTGTTAATATAAATGCTCTGCCTCTGAAAGTTGTAGTTTCTTATCTGAAAATGAACTTGCAGTTTCTTATCTGAAACTGAAACTTGCAGTTTCTTCTCTGAGAATCACATTGTCTGCACTTTTATACTCCTATGAAACTACATTTTTTTAAGTGCTAAAAATAGATATCTAGAATTCATAAAATACTTCATATGCTCAATACTGCAAATCTGAAATTCAAAAGACATTCATATCTGAAAGTACTCTCAAAATACACAACACAAAACACAAATCACAACCTGCAAATACTGACAACCCTAAGCTCCTCCTGACAATTCACAACCTTCCCGACTATTGGGTTGGGGGGGCAGCCCCCTCCTATTCCTCGGTGGCAGACAGCCGCCCCGTGGGACGATGTGAACGACGAGGGAGACGATGGCGGGGAAGCGTCGTCAGGCCAACTGCTTTTCTCCTCTCACAGTTGTGTTCGGTCGACGAAGACTCCACCGGCTCGCTCTGGCAGGACACCCTCACAAATGGCACCCTGTAGATGCTCGATCCTTCATTCTCTGGTGGATGCTCCATCTGGGATCGATACTCCCACCACCGCTCCCTCACGATCGGATTCGGTGAATCTGTTTGCTCCATGGCCCAGAGGAGCAGCTCTATGTACTCCGACGTGACTCCCTTCGAGAGTATCGCCGCCTTTTCGCTCTGTTGCAGATATTTGGCCATGGATGTCGCCGTCGCCGCTAGTTGGTCCTTGTTGTCAAACCAAGACTGTATCTCCAACATCCTAGCTAGCTTCACAGGGTCACCATCTGCGATCCTCATGTATCGGTTGTACTCCTCCATCGATCTACTTCTCCACAGCACCTTCACTCACCGGCGGTGGTTTTTGAATGGAAGAGGAGAGGAGCAGTGCTGGTTTTGGATTAGAACGGCAGAGGAGCGACGCTTGTTTTGGACTGGAACAGGAGAGGAGGGGCGGTGGTTTTGAAATGGAAGAGGAGAGGAGTGGCGCTGCATTTAGATTGGAACACGAGAGGAGCGGCGGTGGTTTAAGAGGAGAAGAGCGAAAGAGCGGCGCTGGTCTTGGAAGTATTTTTTTGTTGTTTTGCATATTTTGGGTCAAATTTTGACCACGTACTGTATTTGACAAGCAAAATGTGAATGCATGTCACCAAATTGATTTTGATTTTGATCCAGTCAGAGCGCGCCGGCCCTCTCGTCCAATCCTAAATCGCTGCCGCACGCTCCTCTCCCTCTTCTCCATTGCAAAACCACCTCCTCTCCTCTCGATCATCTCCATTCCAAAACCACCGTCTCGCCTCTCCCTCTTCTCTATTGCAAGACCACCGTCTCTCCTCCGTTTTCTAGACGCTTTGCTCCATGGCGCGGGCGCAATCCATGGATACAATTAGTATACTGTATACTATTTAAAAGTCGAGGGCGGGGCTTTTCCTGCGCGGTAGGTGGCGGGGCAGTTCCGCCTAGTCGGTTCGACAGAGAAGCGAGAAGATGAGGGAGTAGGCTACTGCAAACGTAGGGCTATGTGATTTGATAGCGAGCTACTGCTGGACAGGTGGGGCCCCGTGTGATTTGACTTGCCATTATCATTTAACTACGGTGCTACGACCGGCTGAGTCTCCCAGATTCCTGACCACCTCCATACAGGTGCCTCTCCCAATGCTCCACCATGTAGTAGAGGCTGGCTCTTGCATGAGAGCCCACTTCTCCACTTTTTCCTTGCCTCTCTTTCCTCCACATATGCAAAAATGCCATGTAAAGCACACTATTGTACTTACTTTTACTTGCTCCTACAGGTGCTTAAGCTTACCACATAAGCATAAAGTCTGATGTGGCAAGTTAATCAAGAAGAGATAGACTAGTTTGGTGACCCAAGGAAGAAACAGTGCAAAGCGCGTGTACCTTGGTGAAAAGGCAATTTTGAGTCTATAGCTAATTAAATGAAGCAAACTTAGCAACGCCATTTCATTGGAAGAGGTCACTCCTTGGCAAATGCAATAAATACACGCTCTTAGCACCGTTTCTTCCTTGAGTACGAAGAAAGAGATAGAGAGGAGTAAAAAATACACTTATAGCCAACCTTGTTGTAGTATGAGTGACTAAGTGATGACTATGTATGACATGCCAACATCAGATAGCCTAACGCACCGTGTTAATTCTCCAAGGGCACGACCACGCGAGCGACACGACGGTCATGGTAGGCGCGACCATGATACGGGCTGCTGGCAGCCCTTGGATCTGAGATCAAACGGTCGCATGCTAAGTTGCTGAAAATTTGCAGAATAACCCTCCAGGATAGGATATTCACCCATTGGTCTAGAATCACGCCATGCAACCGTTCGATCTCAGATCCAAGGGCTCTCGGAAGCCCGTATCATGGGAGAATGGAAAGCCACTACCCTGCTGTTCGCACGCTGGCAGTTCGCTCCTACTCGTCCCCGCACGTCCTTCAATGCTACGACGGTTCGCTCCTAGTCGTCCCATCCATTCACATGACGACAGTTCCACTAATCCTAACCCTCCTCCCAAATCCATGGCGTCCCAAATCTTCATGATCGGCGGTGAGTACAAGGTTAGAACCATCACCGGTGATGAGTTCGACGTCATCCTCACCCGTTCTTCCGCGACGGTGAAAGGATGCCTTTCTCGCTTCAGACGCATGTTCGAAGACTCAGATGATGAGTGGGTCACTGGGCTAGATGTTGATTACACCACAGTCCTAGGACGAGAGAAGGATCTAAAGGACGAAGAGAGGAAGAAGCCCACCGTGATCCAGGTTTGCGTGCATGACTTATGCTTGGTCTACCACATATGCCATGCCGACGTTGAGTGCCAGGATTTTAAGGACTTCCTCGAGAGCAACCTAGTCAAATTCGTTAGTGTAGACATTGGTAACAACAAAGAAGTCCTGCATCGGATAGGCCTCGTTGTAGGCAACACCTTCCACCTCTAGAAGAATCGGCTGGTGTCCGCTCGTCAGCCTTCAATGCTGACCCTGGCAAGAGCCATGGTTTATCCTTCGTACGGTAAACTGGAGAAACCTCCATACACGTTTCATCGTCATGCATGGCAGCGGAATGTACTAGATATAGACCACATCCACTACGCTGCATTGGATGGCTACCTTTGCTTAAATATCTACAAAGGTTGGATGAAGAGCAACAGCCAAGTGTGCGGTCCAAGAAAAGAAGTATCGGCCAAGAGGAAGAGGGACAAGGGCGAAGTCGAGGACGTGGACGAGGACTCCATGTAAGGTGGCAGTGTCGTTGCTCATGGTGGTTCAAATGCAGTGTCTACCGGAATAGTTGCAAAGTTTAATTTCAGGTGTGCTTAATTTAATTTGAGGGATGTGTTGTGCTGAGCCCCCAGCAGAACTATGTTATGTTTCTTCTGGTTACTTTAACTCTTCAGTACTTACATACTAGTATTTCTTACATTTCATCTTTTAGTTGGTATAGTACTACCACTCGTTTCTTCACATTATATACATATAATATATATGGCCAACATCATATAGCCAGCAATTTAGTTGTCAAAGAATTTCAGGGTGCTTACTTTTGTTAAAGAATTCCAGGATGCTTAGAGGGTGCTTGGATCCAAGGGACTTATTTTATCTGACTAAAAATAGTCTCTTTAAGAGGCTAAAGTTCCAAGCACCCCTGACTAGTCTTGAGACTAAATTTTTTTAGTCAGGGGTACCCCTACTAAAATGTGGATTAGTCTTCTCTCTACTAATTTAACAACTCTCCTTTAACACATGCGAGTTCTGGATAGGAGGGTTTGGAGGATAATAAATGCTCATTAACTTGATTTTAGCCTTTTTGGTATTTGGATCCAAGCATGGGTGAGGCTAGCATGTTTTAGTCCCACTACTTTTAGTCATGGGACTAAAATGTATCCGTGCACCCTCTTAGTTTTATTTGAGGGGTGGGATGTGTTGGACACCATTATTGTGACTAGCCTTTTTAATAGTACTATATGCATAATTTGGCGACGAGTGCTCTCTATATGTACCACCTTTTTTTAATTTCAAATTTTGCTCCATGGCGCAATACATCGATACTACTATTGTACAAAAGTATACATTTTTTAAAAGGCTAGAGGGTGGGGCAGTCTAGCATGGTCGGTTTCACGAGAGGCGAGGGCCTTTGTGATTTGACAGCTCATTACTGCTGGAAGGCGGGGCCTTGTGATTTGACTGCTCGTATAAATGCACCGACGACATGATCGAGGAGGAGCAAAGAACCATGCGGTATACTCAAGTTTTCCACTGGAGTAGTATCGGGACGGAGGAGCACGAAACACGGCAGCCCAGTGCCATATGGAGATAAAAAATGATCTAATTTGCTAGTCATCTCATTGTTAGCATTGTTCTATTCATTCCCTCAGCAAAAACATTGTTCTATTCATGCCTCGCAGAGAACGTGACACGTGCGGCGAAACACCCGAAGCAAAAGATGAAACACAGGAGCAAAAGAAGAAGGAAGATTATCACCCCAAATGATCTAATTCGCCGCGGAGTCGTAACTGCTTCTTCATCGCCTCCACGACCTCCATCTCCTTGCGCGTCTCCTCTGCCATCTTCATCATTGTGTCCATGACGCGGCATTTCTTGACGCGAGCCTTCATCATCTGTTCCATGGCCATATTACGTACCTTGACAGCAGTCGGGTGCTCGATACGGAGCTTCGCCAACTCTTCCTTCTGTTCCATGGTGAGGGCCTGCATCATCTTCATCGAGGAACTACTATTCTCATGCAGCTTCTTCCAGCCGGCGTTCTTCTCCTTCAACAGGTCGATCTCATGGCAGAGCTTCGCATTGTCCTCCCAAAGTCGTAGGATTTTGCCGGTCGCCTTCTTCTCCGAAGCAATGCTCTTCTTCAGCAGCATCACCAAGCCGGCGGTCAACTCCCCCTGCTGATTGAGCTCAACGGGCATGTCGTCAAGGCTCTACTTCAGCAACTCCATCAAGCCTTGGATGAACTCCTTCTTCTTATTGAGCTGATCGGTCATGCCGTCGAGGGATAACGACTCCATCTCCGCCGGCTCGGCATGTTCGCCTCCGCGGCTAGGGCGCTCCTGGGAGCCATCGCCTGCCCGTGAGAGATCTTTCGAGGTCTCTATGTGGCGGCGAGCCCTCTTTTTTTTCCGCAGCCTTGGTTGCCGCTCCCTTGTTACGAGTAGTTCTCGACCTAGAGCTCTGCTCACCGGCCATGGCAACGACGGACGAAGAAGAAGCACTTATGAGGAGGAATGGTAGTGTGATTTTCGGTTAGGTAGTTCCCCTTTTTATAACCTAAGTACTAGCACTAGTACTAATACCTGCATAGTGGGAACACGTTCAGGTTTGGTACGTACTACTAGTAGGTGTGAGCAGGCTTTCGAATGTGATGGGAACAAGGTAAAGATTAATTGATGGTTTTGGTTTCGAGGCCCGAAACGGTTCCCGACGAGTTTAGCAGAACATAAATTTCAAGTACTACTACACTGCTCAAATGCGTAAATATTATGTTACTGTCAAAAATTGGCACAAAATACGAAGGAGACCAATGGAAGTACTACTAGCAACCCACGATTTAACTACTCGCATGCGCGAAGTGGAGTAATAATGTCTTTCTTCCGCCCTCACATCCACTCAATTTGCATGCGCTATATTAATTGACCATCAATGAAGTGAACGACTTTACACGTGTCAAATTATCACATGGGGTGGATCTTGGTACAAAATTGCGTCTACCCGTGTACCCGCGTGTGCGTGCGAGGAATGAGTGCGTGCATGGCGTGCGTGCACATCTTCGCTTCGTGCATTTACCGCCATTATGGCTCAGGGAGGACGAGTACATTCTTCTGGAACCAGCAGCACGTCACTGTGATCAATCCACACAAGGAGGTCGCGACAACGCCTACACATGTGCCACGTGGCTTCATGAACTGTAAGAGAGACACTTTGTAGCGTGCCATTGGTATTCTAATTTACGTATTTTGCACATACTCGAAGTACTAGTAAGGTACACGTGCATTGCACGCATCAGATTTTGCAACCAAATTATGAATAAATACCACACTATAGCATGTAAGCTCTGAGTCATACATGCCTGATGTAGCCCTTCGTTTAATTCTTATAGTTCATCTCATTCAAAATCAATTAGTTTTTATAAAAAAGCTAAGAACGCGGGAATAGGAAAAACATGGGATTATAGTGGAATGTCGTCTTGAATCCTACAGGATTGTACGAGTGTTTGATTGTGCATAGAAAAAACGCAGAATTCTTTCAAAGAGGTTTGAGTGGATGGTATGTTTCCTATGAAATCTAGTGCAAATGAATCATATGGAAAAATTCCTATGGTTTACAATCCTACGAATCAAACAACCAAGATAGGAAAAATTCCTAATGACTAGAATCCTCCAAAATTCCTTTGAGAATCCTTTGAATCAAAGAAGCCCTTAATCTATTTTACGATTCATGGAATTGTGCGTTGTAAAGCATAAAGTAAAAACAAATAATGGCAATTCAACTAGAAAAAAGTTTGGGCAGTTATGATACGGAAGATTCTAGAACAAAAGAGAACCACTTTGGTTTTGAGGTTTGCGCATTATGCTTAAGTTCAACCATGGAGTCTGCTAGATTGTACATGTGGCAAAATCCGGTGGGGGCTAGAATATGGTGCAAGGGGCCGAGTGGAGGAAGACTATGAAGGAATGCACAAGTGCGAGATCGATATTTAGAGAGAGAGAGGGCGAACACGTGCACTGATGCGCGCAGTGGCGGAGCCATGAAAAATAAATGAGCTAGGGGGCCAAGCATTGCTAATCCTTTACGAGGAGGGTCAATTTATGAACTTAAACCATTTTTAGCAGCAATTGTCTTATGATCACATTCATATTAGCCTTGATATATAGTGATGTTAGGGGGGAGGGGGCCAGGGCCCTTACTGCCCCTGTCTTCGCCATTGTGCACGCGTCTGAGAGATGAAGCGGAAGGCATGGATGATGAGAGGGGGACGTTGGATACATAATTAATGTGGGTGTATTAGCTATATATGTTAATCCTATATAGAGAGGTATAGATTGATCGATCTGGACATGGGAAAGAGGGTGAGACCTCACTGGATATATCGATTGATCGGTTTGTGTGGAAAACTATGAAAGACCTAGCTATATACACACATACATAGAGGAACATCGATCGTTGCGCATGCACGCATGAGAGATAAAGAATGCCCGATATGATGGAGAGGGGGATGTGTGTTGGTGTGTGCCTTCATGGGAGACCGACCTGAAGAAAAAGATTGCATACGTGCGATGGATAATGCTGACTGGTAGTGTGTGTGCATGCATGCACGAGAGAAGGTTAGTGGTACAATTATAAAGAGAAGACTACTGTGTGGGTGTAAAATAATAGTTGAATAGGTGAGGTCACAATCAATGTAAAGTTGAATTCAAATATTTGAATAAGAGATCCTGATGTTTGAAACCCATGCATGCATGAATATAACGGAGATCTGCGCGGTGTGGTTTGGAAACGAGCATGTTGTAATGTATACACATTGAACAAGGTCAGACTGATTTGAATTTGAGATACCGATGGCAGACATCATTTGGCCACGTCGCATCCGTGCATGGACACACTATTCTAATTGGAGATGATGGGCGGATTTTGCATCACATATCTATATCTATACCCCTATATATATTATATTTTATATATTTTATATATTGTGTGCGGGTAACTTTAACTTTGAAAGATGGTCGTTGGATGAGGCGAATCCGATGGTCCAAAGATGGCAAATTTGAGCACTACTGGCCGTTGGATATCATCTAGATTCCACCAGATTTCGCCACATGTATAATCTAGAAGACTCCATGGTTGAACTTAAGCATAATTCACAAACATCAAAACAAAAGCACTTCTTATTTGTTCTAGAATCTTCCGTATCAGAATTGCCCAAATGTTTTTCTACATGATTTGCCATTGTTTGATTTTACTTTTTGTCTTACGACGCACAATTCCATGAATCTTAAAATATATTAACTTTCATGTAAAAACTGGATGATTTTGAATGAAATGAACTATAAGAATTAAACAAACATCTACATCATGCATATATGACTCAAATCTTGCATGCTATAATGTGGTATTTATTCATAATTTGGTTGACAAACCTCATGCGTGCAATGCACGTGTACCTTACTCTAGTCTAAATGGTGTTTGTGTGTGTGTGTTGTGCGTGTTGAGGTGCAAATTGTCTTTTTTGGGTACATGTTAAGCTTGTTCTTCCGAAATTTCAAGCCGCGCCTTGTTATGTCGAAAATTCAAGCTAGCGTCTCTGTCTATCGTGCTGGGAAACTCCCGCCTCTTCAACCCTCGCCTTGCTAGCCCGAAATATATAAGATATATCTTTGTCTCGTTGTGCTCCGACAACTCCCTCCATCTCAACCCGCGCCTTGCTATTCCGAAATTACAACGCGCGCAAAAACTCCCACCTCCTGTGAAATCCCGACACGTGAAATGCCCGTGGTACTCCTGAACCGAAAGAACCGCCTCAAATCGGTGGGGGTACTTTCGTAACTTACCCCACATTTCGGACAAGCGCGTCTCTAAGCCATGGTTCCCGACTGCCATCCCATCCGCCCACCCATTCGTACACCGAGGCCGCGAAAACCCGCGATGAAACCTCACACCCTGCTCCGTCTGCCACCCAGCCGGAGCCTCTTCCCCGACGACGTCGTCCACAGCAACACCTCGACGTCCCTCATCCACCGTACCGGATGAGGATCCTTCGTCGATCTCATCGTCCCGCCGGTTTAGCCACACCGTCCTCCACCTCCAAGGAGCTGCCCCGACGTTCCCCTCATCTTTCGCGCCACCTCCATTCCCACACCGCCGTCTTCACCTGCACCACCGGAAGAGCATCATCATCACCATTTCCTTGGATGAAGCTGCGGCCTAATCGGTGCCACCAAAGAGGTTGTACACTAATCGCCGCATTTTCTTCTTGATTCGATCTCACGGTGCTGCCGGCGCTCAGTCCTGAGCCGACACGGCGCGGCTCCATCCAGGCTAGCGTCGCCGGCCACTTCCTCCATGGCGTCGCTCCCTCGGTGGAGACATCCACATCAGTAGGACCTACTGCTTCTTGCTATTGCTATTGCTATTGCTCTTGCTCGCGATGCTGCTCTTGCTCTTGCTCTTGCTTGCGATGCTGCTCCGATTTAGCTACACTTCACTCCGATGCCACCAGGGTGAAGGAAGAACCAGCCGCAGCGGGGAGGGCGGCTCGCCGGAGAGGTACCCCACTATCTATCTTAGGGTTCAGGATGGGGGCGGTGGTTGCCGGCGGTGGCGGGGCGGTGGTGTGAGGATCGCCGGAGAAAAAGCTCGGCACGAGGGGCCTAGAGGGATGGCCGGGGCGGCGGCGGACCGGCTGTGGGGAGTGTTTTCGGGGCGGGCGGGGCGGCGCCCGGCCGGCCGCGGGCGGCGGGGGGCTGCTGTTTGGCCGGCTCAGGGGGGTGGAGGTTGAAGGTGAACCACAGGCCCTTGATTTCGTATCCAATGGCTGCAAAATTGACTGACCAGAGATGAAAAAGTCAGTCGACCGACGTGTAGCCTCACCTTGCTAGTGCGTTCAGTTTCGACAGCAAAATTCAGTTTCGACAGCAAAATTCAGTTTTGACAGTTAAGTTCAGTTTCGACAGTTAAGTTCAGTTTCGACAGTTAAATTCAGTTTCGACAGTTAAGTTCAGAGATGAGCGACTGATGTATTTTACATCTAGCACTTTGTGTTTATGTATTTTACATCTTGTATTGGAGATGCTATTAGAATTCCACTCAGGTTAACGTTGTTCGTTGTCTCTCTTCTCCTGGTTCAGCCTCGGCGTCGTACAACTCACCGGAGCTGCTCCAACGACGAAACCCTCCATCACAGCGGAACCTCACCGGCCAACCCAATCACGCTGAGATCGACATGGCTTCGCCAAAGAGGTTGTACACTTGTTGCATCTCTCTTTTACTCTACATGTTATATATATTGTCCACTAAGCACTCGTAGTAACGGGAAATATGATTATTTTATCCTACTATATGACAAGCAGTGAGGTACTAGGCAACTTAGCTATCCGTGATGGACTCTCTTGAACGCCATCATTATTTATCTCTGTGTGTTTGAGCTGTGCATTTGTCGATGGCCTGGGAGTTGAGGTAGTATGGCAGTGGCCTGGGTCCAAAGTAATAGAAGTAGCACAAAAACATTTTTTTAGTGTAGGATTTTCCTTGCTCAAGCCTGCCTACTAGAATCGCTAGTGCTTGAAAGGAAAAGTGAATGAAAAACATCGGAATTGGAAAGTTTCCTATGGTACTACTTTTCATGAATTTGGTGCAAAGGAATGGAGCAAAGGAAAACTATAGGATTTGTTCCTTTAGTGTCTCCTTGAAATAAAAACCGTAGGAATTCTAATTTCCACTTCTCCTCCTTTTCATATTCCTATTCATCAAGCACAAGACTAAGAGATAGTAGCATAATAGCATTATAACCGTACATTTTCTTGTGGTTTGACTTAATCTCACCATGCTTTTTTGCATCCTGTGATCTTCCAATTGTTGTGAATCAAACACCCAGATTGGCAGAAATCCTGTGTTTTCAAATTCTCTGTTTTGCATGTGCATTCCTATCCTATTCCTATCTATTTCCTATCCCTGCATTGTTAGAATCCTCAAATTCAAACAAGCCCTTACTCAATTACTTCTGTTACAGATATGTGTCAAAGAAAACCTTGTGTGGTTTGTCCTACTCCTACGGCGCTGTGTTCCACCCCAGCTCAGCTGCTCCAACGACGGAAGGGTTCACCACAGCAGGGATCCGCTCTCCAGACTGTCTTTCGCCGCCTATGATCTTCTTCCCCGCCGCCGGCAGCCACGGCAACTGCATTACCATCATCAACTAAGCAGATGATCTTGAGGACTACACGGGTCCGCGAGAGAGGTCACACACTTCCGTGTCTGCTTACGTTATGCGTCGCTTAATATGATGACATGCTACATTATCGTCGTGTTCACCTATTAGACTCCGAGTCAGGTCCAAACTAATGCTGAAACTTGAGTTTTTAAATGGTTTTGGGGTACATATTGGAGCAGCAATCAGTACTATCTGTCTATTATCTGGTTAATCTCTGGTGTCTACTATGAGTTTCATGTTGGGTGCAAAGAAACATTAAAGGAGCCATTATCCGTATTTTTTAACTAAAGCAATTATCTGCCTGCTATCATTGGTTTTGGGTCTATCCATAATTTGCTACCATCACTCTGGATTTGTGCATGCACTCCTTACATAATCTCACTATGTTTTATTCCTATGCATGCTAGTTATTGTACACAATGGAACTGATCATGTAGAGCAAAAGATACGAGCCTTGCGTGGCAATAAAATTTCATGCAGACGTCGTTCCATGGTGGGTGCAAAGGCAGCCCCCCTCCACCCATTTCGGATCGTAATCAAGAGGAAGATAACTGTTATGAGGGGGATTCATAAGGAGAACACCACTCCTATTTACCCCATGAGGTCTTCGCTCTAACTTGGCATGCTGATGTTGGTAATATCATGCATATGGTGCCTTGCATTGCTTACTGTATACATTAAAGATGTCATCTGCTTAGTTTAGACATGCTTTGTGTCAATGCCATATGTTTAGTTTCTTTATCGTATATGTGAATCATGCAATGCCATCTTGTCTAGCCAGGCATCATATATGTGAATTTTGCAATGCCACCCTGGTTAGCCAGTCATCTTATATGTGAATTATATCATGCCATCATTTTTTATTACGTGTTAAATTTGTCAACAATTTTAGTACATTCAATTACTCTTCCTGTGCATCAGCCATTTGGCACGGTCATGGAAAAATCTAGAGTCGAAACAAGGTCTTCAGAGCAGACAATGCTATCCGACGAAGCGCATGTCTTGCTGGTTACTGATAGCTCCTCAGAGGAGGATTCAGAGACAGTTGACCAGTCATATTTCCGCCCTGAGGTGCATGCACTAACTTGGCAGGGTTATGTTGCTCATATCGTGCGTATGGTATCTTGCATTGCTATGTCATTTGCTTAGTTTAGACATGCTTTGTGTGAATGCCACCTGTTTAGTGTCTAATTACCAGATATGTGAATTATGCAATGCCATCTTGTTGCAAGACATTATATACGTGAATTATGCAATGTTATCTTGTTGCAAGGCATTATGTATGTGAATTATGCAATGCCATGCTGTTTAGGCAAGCGTCATATATGTGAATTATATCATGCCGTCCTTTTTTGTATTGCTCATTGCTTTTGTCGACAATGTTTGTATATTCAACTGCTCTTCATGTGCATCGGCCATTTGAATTGGTGATGGAGAAATCTGGAGTCAAAACAAGGTCTTCAGAGCAGACAATGCTACCTGCTGAAGCAGATATCTTGCTGGTTACAGATAGCTCTTCAGAGGAGGATTCAGAGGTAGATGACCAGTCCTATTATCCCCCTGAGGTGTATGCTCAAACTTGGCGGGGTTATATTACTCATATAATGCATATGTTGTATTGCAATGCTTAGTTTTTACATCATATACACAATATTGAATGCCATCTCCTTAGTTGACACATCATATATGCGATTGCCCTCTGCTCACTTCCTTAGTATATAAATCATATATTTGAATTATGTCATGCCATGATGTTTACATAGACAGCATGTATCTGAATTATGGCATGCCAGCCCATTTTCTAAAGACATAATATAGTTATATCATCTCATCCTGTTTACATAGTCATCATATTTAAATTATGTCATTCTATCCGTGAATTATATCATGCCATCATGTTTCCATCGACGGAATGTTTGTGATTTATGGCATGCCAACCACTTTAATAGACACATCGTATAGTTATATCATGTCATCCTGTTTACATAGTCATCATATTTTGAAGTATGTCATTCTATCCTGTTTAGTTAGCCATCACACATGTGAAATTGTGTCATGCTATCCTGTTTAATTAGCCATCATATATGTGAAATTATGTCCTGCTATTCTGTTTGCTTAGACAACATAAATGTGAATTATTTCATGCCATGTTTTCTTCCCTACTATTCATTGCACCTGTCTATCTTACAATGTCTGTACATTCAATTACTTTTCTTGTTGATCAGCCATTTCAATTGGAGGGAGTG
This sequence comes from Triticum urartu, assembly GCF_056163025.1. NCBI lineage: Eukaryota > Viridiplantae > Streptophyta > Magnoliopsida > Poales > Poaceae > Triticum > Triticum urartu. The sequence goes on along the minus strand of NC_141874.1, from coordinate 360,665,357 downwards.
ATGGCAGTATCTGTGGGAGTAAAAACACGGTCTTCAGAAAAGATCGTGCTACCTGTTGATGAAGATAGAACCACGGTTGTACTTGCCCAAGAACCAGCCCCACCACACATAACCCACACTCATGCAGATTGTACCCCTACCCAGTTGGAGAGAGAACCAGCTACACCCCTTCTAACCCCAACCCCAGCAGATAGACACCCAGTTCCCATTGTCACAGCACCGTCTCCACCATAGAGCACCCAAACACGAGCAGTTAGTAAGGCAACTACAGTGCCCAAATCACGAGGACCACCACTCCGAACCCGAAGTCAACGCTTAAAGCAGAAGAAGAATTGTTCTCAGGTCAGGTTCCGTAGCTATGGTTCATACTACTTTGCTCTTGCATCACTGTATTTACTGATACCAACTAATTTCAAATTTGAAGGATACAATTGAAACTCCAATGGCGCAACAGGTATGTTTTAAACCTATTTCTTCAACGTGTTTGGCTATTTGCTGTTGTAACTTGCTCTATGTTGATTTCAGTTTCAATTGAATAAACAGTTATGTTCTCATGCCATGCACATTACAAGTGTTGTTATTGCTGTGTAGTTTCCCATACTTATATTTTGTCTATGCTGCTTTGTCTTAAATAGATATGATTCGAACTGTATCTATCTTGATTTGGCAACATAAACTAGAATGATATAGACCATACAGTGACCATACTACATAGATATATGTTTGTTTCATGCTGTTGTCCTGTCCACCTTACTACTAAATTGGTTTACCAAAATGAGTTTCATATACTACATTGTAAACCTGAGATGTGTTTGTTTGTTTCTCTTTTAGAACGCAGATAAAATATTGGAGAAGAGTACCCTGTTGTGCAATGGTAAAGGAAGTAATGTAGATAAGGTTCAAGATAGTGAGAATCCCTGTTGGTCTCCAAGAAAGCTGATGAAAACTATGTTGAAGACACTGAAACAACCCCAAAGTCCTGTCTTGATGTAGTGTTCGAGTTACTGGCTACCACTTCTGGCACCAGTTCTTCGAACTCATTGCCTAAATCAGTTCGGCTTCTTGAGTCTCAACTTCAAGTTGAAAGACATCGATCACATGTTATGCGACAGGAAGCCAAAGGACTGAGGAAGTCCCTGCAGAATGCAGATGCATACTTTCTGGTGCAACAGCAAGCACTAGAGGACTTAAGCGCCAAACAAGAGAAACTTAATAAGCTTCCTAAGCATCTTGCCAGCATTATGGGTACCCATGATATTGTTTCTTGAGCTCTTCTGAAGTGGTTTCAGTTTTGGACTTGTTTTGCTGCGGCGTTTATATGCTGCTATGTTCCCTATATTTGCACGGGTGGTGAACTTTGATGCCCAGTGGGTGTAATATGTGTAATAGCTGTGATAGCCTAGTGTAAGTTGCTTGCTTATTTACTTCCTTGTTGTCTTGTTTATTTGTTTGCTTGTAGTCAGTGTAGTTCTTTTTTCTGTGGTTTGCTAGTGGCTGTAATAACCTATTTTTTAAAACTAGGCCACAATAACCATGGGCTAATATTTACTGTAGTGACATTGGGCCTCCTACGGGTCGCAGAAACAATGGGCCTTCTATGGGCCATATAAATAATGGGCCTTCTACGGGCCGTATCATCAATGGGCCTTCTACGGGCCGTATCATCAATGGGCCTTATACGGGCCGTATGATTGATTGGCTAAACATGGGCCAAACAGACCGCATTCTGGCCGTACACGGGCTAGAGTTGGAATCGTCCGTTCATGGGCCGACCATAACGGGCCATCGTTAATAGGCCGTATTTGATGACGCTATGAAAACGGCCCAACGTATTAACGGACACAAACGGGCCGACTGTAACCACAGGCTGGATTTGGCCCACAAGTAGAAAATGACAGTAACGGGCCGTAAGTAAATGAATGCTGGAAATGAGCCCAAGAATAAATGGGCTCTGAGAAGGCCGAAAGATAACATGGGCTGGAGACGTCCCAACGGAATAACGGGCCGTTAATGGGTATGAAGTGATACACTGTTCATTACGGGTCAGTTTCACCACGGGCCATTAATGGGTGTAAAGTGATACACTGTTCATTACGAGCCAGTTTCAGCACAGGCCGCTAATGGGCCAAGAGTTACAAAGGGCCTTATACGGTCCGAATGACGTCATGGGCTATACATGGGCCAGAAGTGAAAATGGGCTGGAATCATATTTGACGGCCCAGATGACGCTACTGGGCCTAATTCGGATAGGGCGTAATGGGCCTTGGGTTAGCGGGCTGTAAATGGGCTATATGCGAACAAGCCGTTAACAGGATTTCCATGGGCCGGCCCGCCAGTTTTTTACCAAGTCAAATGGGCCGGCCTTTTCACAGGAATGGGCCACTGTTGGGCCGTGCCACGTGTCGACGTATCATCGGCGCCTTCTGTCCAGTGAGTGGATGGCATCTGTCCCAATGATGACCGACACGTGTTTCCTCTAGCCAATGATAATTTTACACATGGAAAATCCCCATTGGTCGGGGCTGTTAATGGGTTATCGGATCCAAAACCCGACCCGATAGCTTAACGGCGTTCCGTTAGGGTGGATGCCATGTGTCAGTCACCCTTGACGAAAGCACTTCTGTGACGCGCGATTTATTTTCATGGAAGTGGACACTTCCGTGATGATAATTTTGGTAATGTCATGGAACACTTCTACGACAGCACATGTATGACTATCTTGATTCTGTCATAAATTTTTCATGGATGTACATGCATGACAAAAAAATGACCTACTGTGACAAACACGTATCATCATGGAAGTGTATTTTTTTTTGTAGTGGTTAGTGCCACTTTGGGTTCATGACTAGTCATGTCGCCCCGGGTTCTCTGTCATATGGATGCTAGCGACACTAATATACGTGAGCCAAAAGGCGCAAACGGTACCGGGCCAGGTAAGGCAACACCCGTGGGAATACCGTGCGTGAGGCCGCAAAGTGATATGACGTGTTACATGCTAGATCGGTGTGACTTAGAATCGGGGTCCTGACAGAAAACTTGCATCAACCCCTATGCATGGATTACCCCAATGTCACCACAGGAATCAGCAAGTTGAGTGCCAAAACATACATCAAGTGAATCAATAGAACATCCCATTGTCACCACAGATATTCCATCGCAAGACATACATCAAGTGTTCTCAAATCCAATACTCAATCCAACATAACAAAACCTCAAAGAGCAAGACTCAATTCATCACAAGAAGAGAGAGGGGGAGAAACGCCATATGATCCAACTATAGTAACAAAGCTCGTGGAACATCAAGATCGTGCCAAATCAAGAACACGAGGGAGACAGATCAAACACATAGCTACTGGTACATACCCTTAGCCCCGAGGGTGAACTACTCCCTCCTTGTCATGGAGACCACCGGGATGATGAAGATGGCTTCCGGCGATGATTTCCCCCTCCGGAAGGGTGCCAGAATGAGCTCCCGGTTGGTTTTTCATGGCTACAGAGGCTTACGGCGGTGGAACTTCCGATCTAGGGTTCTTTTCGGAGGTTTCTATATTTATAAGATTTTTTGCCGCCGGAAAAAAGTCAAGGAGATGCTCGAGGGGCTCACAAGCCCTCAGGTCGCGCCCAAGGGGGTAGGGCACGCCCCCTGTCTAGACTCTTCGGGACTCTTCTGGTCCAGCTCCGGTGCTTCTCGGGTCTCTTTTGGTCCACAAAAAATTACTGTAAATTTTTAGCCCATTCCGTGAACTTTTATTTCTGCACAAAAAACGACACTATGGCAGTTCTGCTGAAAACAACGTCACTCCGGGTTAGTTCTAATAAAATTATACCAAAACCATATAAATTTGTTGTAAACATGGCATGAATAGTTCATAAATTATAGATACATTGGAGATGTATAATGCCCTCATCATAGCTACCACTAGGGCTTGTGCCCTCACTAAGGTTGACTTGCTCCTCTAACTATCACTGGCCTCAGACATCTCTGCAAACTGACCTTATGAGTAGATGGATGTAGGTAGAGTGGATAAGCATCACAAAAGACAGCTGGTTTTTGCAAAAAAATGTAGGTAGAGTTTTATGCAGAAAGCATTTCGGAGCTACCGATATGATAATCTCGGTGACACCGAAGCACTAACAGAGTCTAAACATGCAGTATCGGTCAGACCGAGTTGCAGTTCGGTGACTCCGAGATGCTAGGGTTTCACTAAGAAATTGCCTTCGGTCTCACCATTCAGTACGTTTCAGTCAGACCGAGTTGTACTTAGTCCAATGGCCAGGGCCAATCGGTGGGACCGAAAACTTCATGTCGGTCGGTTCGAGATGAGTTTGACGAAAACCTAACCCTAAGATTTTGCATCAAAACTAATCTAGAGGAGTTTTTTCTCTGGATAGAAAGTTTTCAGTTGTGCCAAGAATACAGGCATTTACTTTGTGCATTGAATCGGAGAATGGAAATTGCATAAAGGGGCCGAACCATACCCTAACTTGGTGATGGCTCGCTATGGTGGCAACGTCATAGGTAATTCCCATTGACGGTGGCGGAGACCTGCGATGACAGTGCACAGGTGGAGATGACGATGATCCGGAGACCAAGAACAGCAACAATGGGGGGGCGCGGGCTCTAGAGTTTGAAGAATTTTCCAGACGACGGGCCGTGGAGTATATATACCCATTTGTTATCGGTGGCACCGAGTGGAACGGTTTGGTGGCACCGAGATGCAAAATTGCTTGCAGTTGCTGCAACTCGGTGGGACTGAATAATTCTAATCGGTGGCACCGAGGTGAAAACCTAGATCAAATTAGTGGTTTCAGTGAGACCGAATATGAATGTGTTGGTCTGACCGAAATTCACTAAGAGGCTTTGGAAGTCAGCCCTTGACGGATCGGTGGCTCCGAGTGCTCCTCACTCGGAGGGTCCGAAAGAGACTTGTTCAAATTTTGTGATGTAACATGAATAGAATTTGAAAAGAGAAATGGCATAGCTAGCTAGAGAAAGTACTTAGGAACTCTTATCCATCCATTTGGCCAATAAAAACCAAACAATCAAAACCACAAATGGATGTCCTCGAATGGAGAAAATTATGCAACCAACATGCTCACAAAATAAGATAGCAAATGAAACATGTGACAAAGCATGCACAAACACTGTAGCATCTATCAAGCAATTTGTGATGACTAGGTCATCTACATATGAGTATATTGACTGAGGAGTCAAATGAGAACATTTGATCGTAGATCATACTCATCGTTTATGCACAAGTGGGGTTATGACTTTTACATAAAGCATTATTGTGTTCACATCATTAGAGTTGCTTTTGGTCAATTTTTAGAACAAAGTTCCCCCTAGATGTGATATCCCCCCTAAGTGGGATGAACTAATCTTGGGTTTTGTCAATGTTGACTTCATGAAGATGTTGAAGATGTGGATGCTCAATGTTGAAGTAGATCTTTTGGAGCAATCCATTGGAGTGTTGCGCTTTCAATACCTGCATGGGATAGTCCCATGAAGAACATACAAGGATATCCATAGACATAGAGTGAAACACAAATATGATGATGTCCATGAAAGCATTAGATTACCTTGTCCCTTGTCTTACCAACAAGAGGGTTTGTGACTCCATGAACTAGTGCAAGTTTGCTACTTCTTGAGCTTGCGTTGTTTTTCCCCTCGAAGAGGAAAGGGTGATGCAGCAAAGTAGAGATAAGCATTACCCTCAGTTAATAACCAAGGTATCAATCCAGTAGGAGAAACATGAAAGTTCCCAATATATGCACCTACACAAATGATCAAGCACTTGCACCCAACTCTATAAAGGGGTTGTCAATCCCGTCATAGTCACTTGCAAAGGTGAGATCTGATAAAGATAGATATAAAATATTACTAAAATGTAAAACAAAATAAAAGTAAATAAATTGTAGCAAGGTATTTTCGGTGTTTTTCGTATATAGATCTAAAGATATATTAAGGAAAATAGACCCGGGGGCCATAGGTTTCACTAGAGGCTTCTCTCTTGAAGGCAAATAATACAATAGGTGAACAAATTACTGTCGAGCAACTGATAGAAAAAGTGCAAAGTTATGACGATATCCAAAGCAATGGTTATGCATATAGGCATCACGTCTGTGTCAAGTAGACCGACTCCTGCTTCATGTACTACATGCATCTAGAGTATTAAGTTCATAATTGATGGCAATGATTACTCCCAACATCGACCGCTATCCAACATGCGTCTAGAGTATTAAGTTCATAAAGAACGGAGTAACACCTTAAGTAAGATGACATGATGTAAAGGGATAAACTAAACCAATATGATGAAACACTACTAGAATTAGGATCTTTGCCATCAGCTGGCTCTTTGTCATCCGCTACCTGATGGAAAAGAAGGTCTTTGCCATCAGGTTAAAGAAAACTGACGGCAAAGAAGAAGCTTATGGAAAAGATAATGTTTGTCATCAGCTACCTCATTGTCGTCTGCTACCTGACAACATAGAAGCTCTGCTGTCAGCTAGCAGACGGCAAAGAGGGAGGGTGGCGCACTAGCGAGGGCCACCTAACGGCCACTTTCTTTGCCGTCTGCTAGCGCACGGCAAAGAATGTTTGCCGTCAGCTAGCAGACGGCAAAGAAAGTGGCCAACTAACATCCATTAGCTAGGCTCTTTGTCGTCCGCTAGCAGACAGCAAAGAGCTGTGACCTAAACTAAAAAGCTGCCAGCCCCACTTCCCTCTCTCTCCCCCCTCTCTCTCCCTCCCTCATCACACCCGCGCCGCCGCCCCTGTGTCCGAGCCGCCCCCGCCATGCCGCCCCGCCCCGTCGCCTCGAGCCGCCCCTGTCCTTGTTGTGGAACACAAAATTTTCAAAAATTTCCTACGCACACGCAAGATCCATCTAGGTAATGCATAGCAACAAGAGGGAAGAGTGTTGTCCACGTACCCTCGTAGACTGAAAGCGGAAGCGTTATGACAACGCGGTTGATGTAGTCGTACGTCTTCATGATTCGACCGAGCCTAGCACCGAAGGTACGGCACCTCCGCAATCTGCACACGTTCAGCTCGGTCACGTCCCTCGTACTCTTGATCCAGTTGAGGCTGAGGGAGAGTTTCGTCAGCACAACAGCGTGATGACGGTGATGATGAAGTTACCGACGCAGGGCTTCGCCTAAGCACTATAACGATATGACCGGGGTGGAATTCTGTGGAGGGGGCACCGCACACGGCTAAACAATCAACTTGTGTGTCTATGGGGTACCCCCCTCCCCCATATATAAAGGAGTGGAGGAGGGGGAGGGCCGGCCTCCTATGGCGCACCCAAAGGGGGATTCGTACTCGTACTAGGAGTAGGTTTCCCCCCTTTCCTAGTCCAACTAGGAGGGGGATGGAAGGGGAAAGAGGGGAGAAGGAAGGAGGGGGGCGCCGCCCCCTCCTAGTCCAATTCGTACCAACCCACAGGGGGCGCGGCCACCCCTTGGGGCCCTTCTCTCCTTTCCCGCATGATCCATTAAGGCCCACTACTTCCCCCCAGCATATTCCCGTAACTCTTAGGTACTCAGGAAAATACCCAAATCACTTGAAACCTTTCCGATGTCCGAATATAGCCTTCCAATATATCGATCTTTACATCTCGACAATTTTGAGACTCCTCGTCATGTCCATTATCTCATCCGGGACTCCGAGCAACCTTGGGAACATTAAATCACAAAACTCATAATACAAATCATCATCGAATGTTAAGCATGCGGACCCTACGGGTTCGAGAACTATGTAGACATGACCGAGACATATCTCCGGTCAACAACCAATAGAGGAACCTGGATGCTCATATTGGCTCCTACATATTCTACGAAGATCTTTATCGGTCAAACCGCATAACAACATACGTTGTTACCTTTGTCATCGGTATGTTACATGCCCGAGATTCGACCGTCAGTATCATCATACCTAGTTAAATCTCGTTACCGTCAAGTCTCTTTACTCGTTCCGTAATGCATCATTCCATGACTAACTCATTAGTCACATTGCTTGCAAGGCTTATAGTGATGTGCATTACCGAGAGGGCCCAGAGATACCTCTCCGACATTCGGAGTGACAAATCCTAATCTCGATCTATGCCAACTCAACAAACACCATCGGAGACAACTGTAGAGCATCTTTATAATCACCCAGGTACTTGTGATGTTTGATAGAACACAAGGTGTTCCTCCGGTATTCGGGAGTTGCATAATCTCATAGTCTGAGGACCATGTATAAGTCATGAAGAAAGCAATAGCAACTAAATGATCATAGTGCTAAGCTAATGGATGGGTCTTGTCCATCACATCATTCTCTAATGATGTGATCATGTTCATCAAATGACAACACATGTCTATGGCTAGGAAACTTAACCATCTTTCATTAATGAGCTAGTCAAGTAGAGGCATACTAGGGACACTTTGTTTCTCTATGTATTCGCACATGTACTAAGTTTTCGGTTAATACAATTCTAGCATGAATAATAAACATTTACCATGATATAAGGAAATATTAATAACAAATTTATTATTGCCTCTAGGGCATATTTCCTTCAATCTCCCACTTGCACTAGAGTCAATAATCTAGTTCACATCGTCATGTGATTTCCCACCAATAGTTCACATCTTTATGTGATCAGTTCACATCTTCATGTGAATAATACCCAAAGGGTTTACTAGAGTCAATAATCTAGTTCACGTCGCTATGTGATTAACACCCAAAGAGTGATCATGTTTTGCTTGTGAGAGAAGTTTAGTCTACGGGTCTGCAACATTCAGATCCGTACGTATTTTGCGAATTTCTATGTCTACAATACTCTGCACCGAGCTACTCTAGCTAATTGCTCCCACTTTCAATATGTATCTAGATCGACACTTAGAGTCATCTAGATTGGTGTCAAAAGCTTGCATCAACGTAACACTTTATGACGAACTCTTTTATTACCTCCATAACCGAGAAATATTTCCTTAGTCCTCTATGGATAATTTTGACCGCTGTCTAGTGATCTACTCCTAGATTACTATTTTACTCCCTTGCCAAAATCATGCTAAGCTATACAATAGGTCTGGTACACAGCATAGCACACTTTATAGAACCTATGACTGAGGCATAGGGAATGACTTTTCATTCTATTTCTATTTTCTGTCGTGGTCGGGTTTTGAGTCTTTACTCAACTTCACACCTTGCAACACAGACAAGAACTCCTTCTTTGACTGATCCATTTTGAACTCCTTCAAAATCTTGTCAAGGTATGTACTCACTGAAAAAACTTATCAAGCATCTTGATGTATATCTATAGATCTTGATGCTCAATATGTAAGCAGCTTTACCAAGGTCTTTCTTTGAAAAACTCCTTTCAAACACTCCTTTATGCTTTCTAGAAAATTCCACATCATTTCCGATCAACAATATGTCATTCACATATACTTATCAGAAAGGCTGTAGTGCTCCCACTCACTTTCTTGTAAATACAGGCTTCACGGCAAGTCTGTATAAAACAGTATGCTTTGATCAACTCATCAAAATGTATATTCCAACTACAAGATGCTTGCCCCAGTCCATAGATGGATCGCTGGAGCTTGCACACTTTGTTAGCATCTTTAGGATTGACAAAACCTTCTGGTTGCATCATATACAACTCTTCTTTACTAAATCCATTAAGGAATGTAGTTTTGATATCCATTTGCCAGAATTCGTAAAATGCGGCAACTGCTAACATGATTCAGACAGACTTTTAAGCATCGACACGAGTGAGAAAATCTCATCGTAGTCAACATCTTGAATTTGTCAAAAACCCTTTGCGTCTGTCTTACTCTTGAAAATCCATTTATTCTCGATGGCTTGCCGATCATCGAGCAAGTCCATCAAAGTCCACAGTTTGTTCTTATACATGGATTCTCTCTCAGATTTCATGGCCTCAAGGCATTTGTCGGAATCTGGGCTCATCATCGCTTCCTCATAGTTCGTAGGTTCATCATGGTCTAGCAACATGACTTCCAGAATAGGATTACCGTACCACTCTGGTGCGAAACGTACTCTAGTTGACCTACGAGGTTCGGTAGTAACTTGATCTGAAGTTTCATGATCATCATCATTAACTTCCTCACTAATTGGTGTAGGCATCAGTGGAACTGATTTCGGTGATGAAATACTTTCCAATTCAAGAGAAGGTACAATTACCTCATCAAGTTCTACTTTCCTCCCACTCACTTTTTTCGAGAGAAACTCCTTCTCTAGAAAGGATCCACTCTTAGCAAAAAAGTTCTTGCCTTCGGATCTGTGATAGAAGGTGTACCCAACAGTTTCTTTTGGGTATCCTATGAAGACGCACTTCTTCGATTTGGGTTTGAGCTTATCAGGCTAAAACTTTTTCTCATAAGCATCACAACTCCAAACTTTAAGAAACGACAGCTTAGATTTCTTGCCAAACCATAGTTCATACGGTGTCGTCTCAATGGATTTAGATGGTGCCCTATTTAACGTGAATGCAGCTGTCTCTAATGCATAACCCCAAAACAATAGTGGTAAATCGGTAAGAGACATCATAGTTCGCACCATATCTAATAAAGTACGGTTATGACGTTCGGACACACCATTACGCTATGGTGTTCCACGTGGCGTGAGTTGCGAAACTATTCGACGTTTATTCAACTGAAGGCCAAACTCGTAACTCAAATATTTCGTCCCCGCGATCAGATCGTAGAAACTTTATTTTCTTGTTACAATGATTCTCCACTTCACTCTGAAATTCTTTGAACTTTTAAAAAGTTTCAAACTTGTGTTTCATTAAGTAGATACACTCATATCTACTCAAATCATCTGTGAAGGTCAGAAATTAACGATACCCACTGCGAGCCTCAACACTCATCGGACCACATACGTCGGTATGTATTATTTCCAATAAGTCAGTGGCTCGCTCCATTGTTTCGGAGAACAGAGTCTTAGTCATCTTTCCCATGAGGCATGGTTCGCAAGCATCAAATGATTCATAATCAAGTGATTCCAAAAATCTATCCGCATGGAGTTTCTTCATGCGCTTTACACCAATATGACCTAAACGGCAGTGCACAAGTATGTTGCACTATCGTTATCAACTTTGCATCTTTTGGCATCAATATTATGAATATGTGTATCCCTACGATCGAGATTCAATAAACCATTTATATTTAGTGTATGACCATAGATGGTTTTATTCATGTAAACATAACAACAATTATTCTTTGACTTAAATGAATAATTGTATTGCAATAAACATGATCCAATCATATTCATGCTCAACGCAAACACCAAATAACATTTATTTTAGGTTCAACACTAATCCCGAGGGTAAAAGGTGTGTGCAATGGTGATCTTATCAACCTTGGAATCATTTCCAACACACATAGTCACCTTGCTCTTAACTAGTCTCTGTTCATTTTGCAACTCCTATTTCGAGTTACTAATGATAGCAACTGAACCGGTATCAAATACCCTGGGGTTACTATGAACACTAGTAAAGTACACATCAATAACATGTATATCAAATATACTTTTGTTCACTTTTCCATCCTTCTTATTCGCTAAGTATTTGGGGTAGTTCCGGTTCTAGTGACCATTCCCTTTGCAATAGAAGCACTTAGTTTCAGGCTTAGGTCTAGCTTTGGGCTTCTTCACGGGAGTGGCAACTTGCTTGAAGTTCCCTTTCTTTCCCTTGCCATTTTATTTGAAACTAGTGGTCTTGTCAACCATCAAAACTTGATTCTTTTTCTTGATTTCTACCTTCGCCAATTTCAGCATCGTGAAGAGCTTGGGAATCATTTCCATTATCCCTTGCATATTATATTTCATCACGAAGTTCTAGTAACTTTGTGATAGTGACTAGAGAACTCTATCAATCACTATCTTTTCTGGAAGATTAAATCCCACTTGATTCAAGTGATTGTAGTACTCAGATATTCTGAGCACATGCTCACTAGCTAAGCTATTCTCCTTCATCTTGTAGGCAAAGTACTCGTCAAAGGTCTCATACCTATTGACTCGGGCATGAGTCTGAAATACCAATTTTAGCTCTTGGATCATCTTATATGTTCCGTGGCGTTCAAAACGTCTTTGAAGTCCCGGTACTAAGCAGTAAAGCATGGTGCACTAAACTATCAAGTAGTCATCATACTGAGCTTGTCAAACATTCATAACGTCTGCATCTGCTCCTGCAATAGGTTTGTCACCTAGTGGTGCATCAAGGACATAATTCTTCTATGCAGCAATGAGGATAATCCTCAGATCACGGAGCAAGTCCGCATCATTGCTACTAACATCTTTCAACATAGTTTTCTCTAGGAACATATCATAAATAAAACAGGGAAGCTATACGCGAGCAATTGATCTACAACATAGATATGCAAAAACTATCAGGATTAAGTTCACGATAAATTAAAGTTCAATTAATCATATTACTTAAGAACTCCCACTTAGTTAGACATCCCTCTAATCTTATGTTCACGTGATCCATATCAACTAAACCATGTCCGAGCATCACGTGAGATGGTGTAGTTTTCAATGGTGAACATCACTATGTTGATCATATCTACTATATGATTCACGCTCGACCTTTCGGTCTCAGTGTTCCGAGGCCATATCTGCATATGCTAGGCCCGTCAAGTTTAACCCGAGTATTCTGCGTGTGCAAAACTGGCTTGCACCCGTTGTATGTGAACGTAGAGCATATCACACCCAATCATCACGTGGTGTCTCAGCACGAAGAACTGTCGCAACGGTACATACTCAGGGAGAACAATTATACCTTGAAATTTTAGTAAGGGGTCATCTCATAATGCTACCATTGTACTAAGGAAAATAAGATGCATAAAATATAAACATGACATGCAATCAAAATATGTGACATGATATGGCCATCATCATCTTGTGCCTTTCATCTCCATATCCAAAGTACCGTCATGATCTCCATCATCACTGGCATGACACCATGATCTCCATCATCTTGATCTCTATCAACGTGTCATCACATGGTCATCTCGCCAACTATTGCTTTCGCAACTATTACTATCGCATATCAATAAAGTAAAGTAATTATATAGCGCTTGCATCTTATGCAATAAAGAGACAACCATAAGGCTGCTGCCAGTTGCCGATAACTTCAACAAAACATGAGAATCTCATACAACAATTTATATCTCATCACATCTTAACCATATCACATCACAACATGCCCTGCAAAAACAAGTTAGACGTCCTCTACTTTGTTGTTGCAAGTTTTACATGGCTGCTACGGGCTTAGCAAGAACCGTTCTTACCGACGCATCAAAAACCACAAACGCGGTATAGTGATTGCTTTTTGATCTTCAGAAAGAACCCTGTTCATTGAATCCGATTCAACTAAAGTTGGACAAACTGACACCCACTAGCCACCTGTGTGTGAAGCACGATGGTAGAACCAATCTCGCGTAAGCGTATGCTTAATGTCGATCTGAGCCGCTTCATCCAACAATACCGGTGAATCAAGAATCAACTAGTGACATCAAGCAATATGTATATACCCACGCCCACAACTCCTTTGTGTTCTACTCATGCATATAACATCTAGGCATAGACCTGGCTCAGATGCCACTATTGGGGAACACAGTAATTTCAAAAATTTCCTATGCACATGCAAGATCCATCTAGGTGATGCATAGCAACGAGAGGGAAGAGTGTTCTCCACGTACCCTCGTAGACTAAAAGCGGAAGCATTATGACAATGCGGTTGATGTAGTCGTATGTCTTCACGATCCGACCAATCCTAGCACCGAAGGTACGGCACCTCCACGATCTGCACATGTTCAGCTCGGTGACATCCCTCGTACTCTTGATCCAGTTGAGGCCGAGGGAGAGTTTCGTCAGCACAATGGCGTGATGACAGTGATGATGAAGTTACCGACGCAGGGATTCGCCTAAGCACTACAATGATATGACCGAGGTGGAATTCTGTGGAGGGGCACCGCACACGGCTAAACAATCAAATTGTGTGTCTATGGGGTCCCCCTCCCCCGTATATAATGGAGTGGAGGAGGGGGAGGGTTGGCCTCCTATGGCGCGCCCCAAGGCGGGAATCCTACTCCTACTAGGAGTAAGTTCCCCCCCCCCCTTTCCTAGTCCAACTAGGAGGGGAAAGGAAGGGGAAAGAGGGGACAAGGAAGGAGGGGGGCGCCGCCCCCTCCTAGTCCAATTCGGACCAACCCATGAGGGGGCGCGACCACCCCTTGAGGCCCTTCTCTCCTTTTCCGTATGGCCCATTAAGGCCCACTACTTCCCCCGGCGAATTCCTGTAACTCTTTGGTACTCCATAAAATACCTGAATCACTCGGAACCTTTCCGATGTCCGAATATAGACTTCCAATATATCGATCTTTACATCTCGACCATTTCGAGACTCCTCGTCTTGTCCGTGATCTCATCCAGGACACCGAACAACCTTCGGTACATCAAATCACATAACTCATAATACAAATCGTCATCTAACGTTAAGCGTGCGGACCCTACCAGTTCGGGAACTATGTAGACATGACCGAGACATATGTCCGGTCAATAACCAATAGCGGAACCTGGATGCTCATATTGGCTCCTACATATTCTACGAAGATCTTTATCGGTCAAACCGCATAACAACATACAATGTTCCCTTTGTCATCGTTATGTTACTTGCCCGAGATTCGATCGTCGGTATCATCATACCTAGTTCAGTCTTGTTACCGACAAGTCTCTTTACTCGTTCCGTAATGCATCATCACATGACTAACTCATTAGTCACATTGCTTGCAAGGCTTATTGTGATGTGCATTACCGAGAGGGCCCAGAGATACCTCTCCGACATTCGGAGTGACAAATCCTAATATCGATCTATGCCAACTCAACAAACACCATTGGAGACACGTGTAGAGCATATTTATAGTCACCCAGTTACGCTGTAACGTTTGATAGCACACAAGGTGTTCCTCTGGTATTCGGGAGTTGCATAATCTCATAGTCTGATGAACATGTATAAGTCATGAAGAAAGCAATAGCAGTAAACTAAACGATCATAGTGCTAAGCTAACAGATGGGTCTTGTCCATCACATCATTCTCTAATGATGTGATCCCGTTCATCAAATGACAACACATGTCTATGGCTAGGAAACTTAACCATCTTTGATTAACGAGCTAGTCAAGTAGAGGCATGCTAGGGACACTTTGTTTGTCTATGTATTCACACATGTACTAAGTTTTCGGTTAATACAATTCTAGCATGAATAATAAACATTTATCATGACATAAGGAAATATAAATAACAACTTTATTATTGCCTCTAGGGCATATTTCCTTCAGTCCTCCACCCCCTCGGCCACCCCGCCCCGCCACCCTACTCCTCCACCCCCGCGGCCGCCCCGCCACTCCAGCGCCCCCTCCTCCATCCCAGGCACCCCCTGTCGCGCCTGAAGGTGAGACATGCCTCATTTTCTTTCTTCTTCTTTTTTTAAAATTTAGTTTAATTAGGTTTATTTTAATTTAGGCTTCGTTTAGTTTAGGTTTTGTTTCGGTTTTTTAGGTTTAGATTTAGTTTAGTTTAGGTTATGTTTATTAGGTTAAGTTTAGGTTAAGAAGAAAGATGGAAGATGAAAAAAAAGAATAAGAAGAAGAAGAAGAAGAAGAAGAAGAGGAAGAAGAAGAGGAGGAGGAGGAGGAAGAAGAAGAAGATTAGGGGTGCATAAGCGATGAAACCAAGTCGTGTGGGTTAGGGGGTTCCTCGGTGTCGATGGAACCCTAAATAGCAAGTATCGTCGGTGCAAGATACATGTGGCTGTCGGTGTTGAACACTACATCCACGTCCCACAAGTGACACTGGCGTTCGGCGTCCCGCAGCAATAGTTCTTGGCATCGATGGCGGTCGAACACCATTGCGAATTTGTCTTGCAGCCTCTGCGATGACGATTAAAAGCCAAGTGTTCAGACATGAAACACCCAAATTGACTCAAGTCGGTTTGGTTGTTTGAACTTTCAAAACTTGGCTTTAATCCTCATCGCAAAGGCTGCCAGACAACTTCGCCAAGGTGTTCGACTGTCATTGGCCACCAGAACTATTGTTGCGGGACGCCGGGCGTCGGCTTCACTTGTGGGGTGTCGATCTAGTATTCAACACCGAGCGCCACATGTATCTCACACCGATGATACTTGCTATTTAGGGTTCTATCGACGCCGAGGAACACCCTAACCCGCTCGTCCTATTGTAAATATTTAGTTAGGTTGACAGAAAAAAACAAAATTGCTATGTCACACATCTTTCAATTTAAATGTGCAGTTTTTTCATTGTTGCGAGGTTCTAGTGTTCGACGAGCTCCGCCCTTGTGTTCGTGCGTGAGCACAAATGACATCTCCTCCTCCCCCCTTCATTTGCTATGTTCCAGTCTTCGTGACGATGAAACTTGCTAGCTATAGGTGTCTCCAATCATCAGTATGCATGACCACAATGCGTCTCCCGTTCGAAAGGGTTACATCTATAATTTTTCTTTTGAATTGTCCAACGTTATCCATGGACAGCCCGAGTATTTGTAGATTTGATTCGTTTTCCCATATGCTCTGCTCCGGATCTGATGAAGCATTTCGTCAGTGCCTCCCTGTTGTTCTCCGGGTACACATCCTCTTTGCTTATTGCCAAGATGTGTATCAGGAGAACAGCGGGGAGGTGCTGCCGAAATTTTGCGTTGGGTCCGGAGCAGAGCATGGGAAAACAAACTCAATCTACACATACTCGGGTGAGATTAGGACCTACATTTACCTATCAACGTCTAGGTTGCATGGACGTAATAAAAGTGACAAACTACATTAACTGATGAATATATACATGCTGATATATATATACATATATATATATATATTTCTTATGTGTCCAGTAGCTTAGCAAGATGACTAATCGTGTGTGCATGTACACCAGTCATAGTAGTCAGAAAGACATGACCATTGACTGGTTAACAAAAACCAAGGGGTTTCTAAGAGCCGCATTTGCAAATGGCCAGAGGACAACATGGTGCCCCTGTGCCGGGTGCAACAATTGACACAAGAGGATAGAGGATGAAATGGGCAAACACCTGCAGAAGAGGGGTTTTACGCCAGATTTGTAACGCCCCGGATACACCCGCCGGTGATCGTTACTCCTAGCGGGATCTAGACTGGCCCCACAGATCAATACTAGTCTTTTCTGCGCACTTTGTCCTCACTCGTGCACACCCGGAGCAACTTCCCGGTCGGTCATCCATCCTTAAATTACTCCAAGCTAAGCATGCTTAACTTTGGAGTTCTTTCCGAATGTGTTCCCGAAAAAAAGGAATTACTTATTGATATGAGTAGTCTATCATCCCTAATAAGCCAAGCTATCACATACACCCCCACTGAGAGGAACCGACGTCCTCGTTGGGTCACGGGAACGTTCCCTCTTGGCACATATGTTAGTGCATCCAGTCCGGCACATGTGCCATGTCGTGTGCCACGACGGGTCACAAACGTCATGCACAACATGATCGCACACATGTCTGCAAACATCCGTGTAACCGCGAGGGTCGTCTCTGATACCAACTTGTAACGCCTCGGACACACACTCGGTGGTCGTTACTCTTGGCGAGATCTAGACTGGCCCCACATATCAATACTAGTCTTTTCTATGCACTTTGTCCTCACTCATGCGTACCCGGGAGCAACTTCCTGGTCGGTCACCCATACTGAAATTACTCCAAGATGAGCATGCTTAACTTTGGAGTTCTTTCCGAATGGGCTCCGGAAAAGAAGGAATTCCATATTGATATGAGTACTCTATCATCCCTAATAAGCCAGGCTATCACAAGATTATACGGTGTGGACATTTCATGGCGAGTCTGCCCCAATGTGCCAGAGCTGAGGTGCTTCGTCATCGCACCGACGAGCATGGTACCGGGATGCAAGACATGGCGCAAGACTTCGATGATTCTCAGGACTCGGACGATGAGATGGAGGAATCTGCAAAGGCCTTCAATGAAATGTTGGCGTCTTCAAAACGTCCTCTCCCCGAGCACACCGAGCTTTGTCAGCTGGATGCCATCTCACAAATAATGGCTCTGAAGGCTCAATTCAACTTGGGCATAGAATGCTACGATGCAGTGATGAAAGTATTTGGACGTTTTCTACCCAAAGGACATGTACTACCTGCAAACCTGTACCAGTCAGACAAAATCCTCCATCCTCTTAAGATGCCCTATGAGAAGATACATGCCTGTGAGAATGGATGTGCCTTATTTAGGCTTAAGTATGTGGACTTGAACTATTGTCCTGTTTGCAAGTCATCCAGGTATGTTGTGGTAGACAACAGGGGTGAGCAGACGCAGACCAAAATCCCCGTTAATGTTCTTCGGTATATGCGAATTGTACCAAGACATCAACATCTTTTCATGGTCGAAGAGATGGCCAGACAGATGACATGGCACAAAACGGGCAAAAGAACCCAACTAGATGCGGATCGGAAGCTGATGATGGTGCACACATCAGACGGTGAAGCATGGAAGCGCTTCGATGCATTACACGATGACAAAGCGGCAGATCTGAGGCATCCTCGAGTTGGCATCAGCACAGATGGGTTCAGTGTGTTTGGTCTGACGGCAGCCCAATACAGTTGTTGGCCCGTATTTGTCTTTCCACTCTATCTCCCCAGGACAGATTATGCAAAGATAGAACATTTTCCTGACGTTGATAATTCTAGGGCCCAACTATCTGGGGAAGAATATGAATGTGTACATGCAGCTGCTGAAGGTCGAATTTCTAGAAGCCTAGGATAATGGGTTCAAGACATACACCACCATTAGCAAACGGAACTTCAGAATGCATGTCTGGTACATGTACTCGACGCATGACTTGCCGGCGTATGTGCTATTCGTTGGTAGGTGTGTGCATGGAAGGTTCCCGTGCCCCACATGCAAGGGAGCTCTTGAGTTTCGTTGTCTTCAGGTCGGTTGCAAGTTTTCTTGATTCAATATGCATAGACAGTTCCTGGATCCTCGCCATAAGTTCAGGAAAGACAAGAAGAACTTCATTAGTGGTAGACTTGTCAAAAACTCTGCACCACCTGCGTTGACAGGCCAAGAGACCCTGGATCAGTTAATCGCTCTCGAGCCAGATCCAGAGCATCCAGGGTATTTCAAGGGGTATAATTCAAAACACGCCTGGACTCACAAGACATGCTTGTGGGATCTGCCTTACTTCAAAGACCTTCTTTACCCACACAACATCGACGTGATGCACACTGAGAAGAATATCGCCAAGGCACTCTTTGGTATATTGTTCGGCATAGATGGGAAGTCAAAGGATAATACTAAGGCTAGAGTCGATCTGGAGGCGCTATGTGATAGGCCATTACAAAACATGAAAGAACTGGACGAAGCCAAAGGCATGGTTCAATCTTGGAAGGCCAGCTATGAGGGAAATTATCTTGTGGGTGCAATAGCAGTTGATGTTCCCCGATGGGTATGCAGCGAATCTAAAGAGGGGAGCGAGTCTTGATAAATTGAAGATATTTGGTCTCAAGAGTCATGATTGGTACATATGGATTGAACGGGTAATGTCGGTGATGTTGCGTGGCTTCATCCCTGGGGATGAATGGCTAGTACTGGCAGAGCTGAGCTATTTCTTCTGTGTTCTTTGTGCTAAAGAACTATGGCCTGGCCTGCTAGAAGAAATGGAAGAGTTGGCGCCGGAGTTGATCTGCAAGTTAGAGAAGATCTTTCCGTCGTCATCCAATGCAGCACTTGATTTTGCATCTCCCAACTGAGGCAAGATTGGGGGGCATGCAAAATCGTTGGTGCTACGCAACTGAGAGGATTCAGAAGATGCTATGAGCAAAATGTAAAAATAAATGTAGAATTGAAGCATTGATGGCTGAGGCATTCATTACTAAGGAGGTGGCAAACTTTGTGACAGCACACTACGAAGCCAAAAATCATCATTTGCATAATCCGAAGCCTCGGTACAATGCTGACGACCCTAAAAAGGGTGGATCCAACCTTAGCCTATTCAAAGGGGATCTCACACCAGCCGGTGCTTCTAATTCCTTAACGTTGGATTTAGACGAATGACAAATCATTTCGTTGTATATCTTCACCAACATAACAGAAGTGTCGCCGTACATCGAGTAAGTTCTCGGTACATTGTTTCACAGCTTCTAATTCCTTTGAACTGCTCTTATTCCCGGCTAAATTTGATACAGTCTATACGTCGCCAAATTCTCGTATGGAGCGGTGATCCAAAAGGATTTGGTCGAAGAGTATGAGCTTTTGGCAAAGCTTGGAGGCGGCTATCCCGGTTTCATCAATTGGTTCAAACAAACGGTAATTTCCATTAGACCATTTCAATTCTTTGCCTAATTTGTGGCTAATGCAACATCCCTTTCATATTAAACTTGTAGGCTAATGGTTTTGACTTTAAGGTCCGTTCATTTGACAAATACGACATCAACGGGTATCCCATTCGTACCTATGGCAAAGATCTATCGATGGCCGACCAAAAGTCTACAAATTGTTGAGTCGCTGCTATCAGCGAAGGAGATACCGAGTATTATGGAAGAGTTGAAGCAATTTATGAATTTCAATTCTATGGTGCAAAGCCACCAAACGCCGTAGTCTTCAAATGTTATTGGTTCCAGTCGAAGGAGAATAGAAGGACTCATGAACACTTAGGCTAGTGGAAATCAAACAAAGCACCCATTTGGATGTTCCCGATGTGTATATTATGCCTCAACAGGCAACCCAAATTTTCTATGTACCATGGGCCGGTCAACGTGATCCAAATCTGAATGGTTGGGATGTTATTTATGAAGTGACGCCATGTGTTAGACCACCTTCCCCCCAATGAAGAGGATTATGAACCTCACATTAACCCAGACACATATGAAGGAGAATTCTTCCAAGAAACACATCTTTCCAAAAAATGTTTCAAGAACCGCTCGAGTTCACCCCAGAACATTGAAGTAGAAAGTGATAGTGAACCCGACTTCCCCCCCTGAGCCGGAACAAGAAGAGTCTGAACTAGAAAAGGTTACTGCTGCGGATGACCTGTCAATGCTTGACCGATTACGTAAAGGTGGCCTTCCACATGATGATGCATTTATTAATGATGATGATGAGCACGTCATTACTGATAGTGATGATGTGAGGCATTTATTAACCCCGGAGCATTTATTGAACCGGCTATCCAGATTATTATTAGGTATTCAATTTTTTATGTTGTACTTGATTTATATAGTTACTTGCATGATTGTATGATTTATATAGTTACTTGTATAATTTTCTTACTTAGTATGATTGTTTCTTATACATAGTGCCATGGTCTTGATTTCCGTCCCTGTCGGCCCTTGCCCGCTTTATGATTCGGATGTGGTAAATTCTCTTTTATAACTATTTGTTGCATTTTGCATTTATGACAATTATGGCCATCAAGTTGACATAGAGATATTCTAATCTAGGACGTATGTGAACCAGAATTTGAAACCGACCCTCTTGTCGAGAAGTTAAATTTAGTTGAAAAATAAAATGAGTATTTGAAAGAAAAAATTAAAAGAATTGAAGAAGAGAAGTTAACATTGGAGTTGTATGTTGCCGATGTTGTCGATGATCACAAGATGAAGATGAATGCAATGCGCTTGAAGATGGATGCAATGCGCCTGAAGCTTAAGAAGATTAGAAATTATGCCATTGATAATGAGACTTGGTATCATTATGTTGTTGGATCAATTGTTACCTTTGTTGCGATCTTCATCGCATTTGTTGTGATGGGGGTAAGTTTTATCTAGTGTTTTTCTTAACAAATGCATACTTAGCTTATTTTCCTCCTAATGGCATAATTACCTAAGTTAGATAAAAATGGCATTTTTACCTACGATAGTTAGAAGAAGAAGAAGAAGAAGAAGAAGAAGATAAAGAAGAGGAGAGGAGAAAACAAAGAGAATAAAATTTCTTCTTCTTCTTCTTGTTCTAGTCTTCCTCTTCTTCTTCTAACTTTCTTCTTTCCCAATTTGCAGATTTGCTTTCAATGAGGAAGCTCGCGTTGATGGAGTCTACTCTTCTCCTTGTGCTTCCTTTTTGTTTTGATTTTGTTGGATGAACAATGTGAAGTTGCTACCTATTTATGTATGTATGGATGAAACCATTGTATGCTTTTTGTTGGATATGTTTGCTAGCTATATATGTTGCATATGGACTTTTCATTAGTATGTATATGTGTTAGATGATCAAATCCATATGGCAGGGATATGATTTGGTATGTATATGTGTTGTTATGCTTATTGAAAGTACCTTCAAATGTGTGTGTCTATATATATATATATATCTAAAATTCTGTCAAATTGAATGAATTTAAGAAAAAACAGAAAAACAGGGGCTGTACAGGCTCTTTGCCGTCAGGTGGCCGACGGCAAAGAGGTCTACCATCAGCCAGTAGATGGCAAAGCAGCCATGTGGCAGCTACCTGTGCAACCTGGGGGCACTAAGCTGGCCTATATAGTTGCTTTGTCATCCACTAGCGGACATCAAAGACCTTTGCATCTTTGTCGTCCACCAGCGGACGGCAAAGCATGCCACGTGTCAGCTACCTGGGCTGGCCAACATGGGCACTTTGCCGTCCGCTGGCAGACGATAAAGATGCAAAGGTCTTTGTCGTCCGCCAGCCGACGGCAAAGCACGCCGTTAACCCCCTAACGGACCTAACATGCCACGTGTGCCATCTAGGCTCTTTGTCGTCTGCTGGCGGATGGCAAAGACCATTCCATCTTTGTCGTCCACCAGCAGACGGCAAAGAACACTTTGTCGTAGCTTATTCAGCCGGACCTGTTGCCGCCAGCGGGCGGACGACAAAGACCTTTGCCGTCCGCCAGGAGTCGTGGTTCTAAGTCTGACAGTAAAGTAGGGGGTAGGAATGTAGAGGCAAGATCCTAGCTACGGTGAGATTATGCACGCAAGATGTACGAGTTCAGGCCCTTCGCGGTGAAAGTAACAACCCTACGTCTCGGTGCCCAGAGGCTTGGTCGACTGGATTATGCGTGAAGTTACATGGGGTGTGAACCCTTGTCCCAAAGGAGGGGGTGGCTTATATAGAGTGCGCCAGGACCCCAGTCATCCCCCATTATGTCAGTTCAATGTACATAAAGAGGGGACGTTACTGGTAACATCAATATTAAAGTCATATAAATGATCATTAAGACTATGGAGTGAATGCCTGACCGTTGCCATCCAGAGTGACCTTAGATCTTCAATACTCCAAGTGGTTTCTGATGTTGTCGAGTGATTACATCCTGATCGAATCGAATTGGGTTGTCCGAGTGGAACCATGGTCGAGTGAGTTGTATCCTGAGGTGATTTCAGTCAGTAGAACTTGCTGTCCTTTGATTGTCTTTGTCTGTAGGGAAATGTCCTTGGGAGGGGTGCTTAGATCAGGTCTATTTCCCTACCCTAGCTACACGGCATCGTCATTAGCCCCCGAATGGTTCTGGGTTCGACTAAAAAATGGAGTTGAAGATGGTTCCGACCCAGTCTTTATGCCGCAGAAGCATTTTACTGGATTGGTGACCCATGCAACAGCTTTGATTTCACTTTTCAGTCGCCTTGAGCCATTTAGAGGTTGTCGAGTGGGTTTCTGCTGATAAGCTTCGACTGCTTGTGCTGCATAAAATTTTTGGCATGATTGACTGCTCTGCCGTTCCTGGATCTTGCGGGATTTGAAATTTGGGGAAGCGCGCGGGGCGAAGAGGGCCATAGTAATCGGAGCAGATTAGGCAGGGGCGCCTCGATCCCCGCGGCACCTTTTTCGCCATGTACTGCATGCACGCCTGTTGCGGGATTTGACAAGATCGTCTGGGTCCACAGGTCAGTCACTCGGGGGATGGGGCCATTTAAGGCATCGGAGCTGATGCCTTCGCACTATGCGCCCCATTCTCCCCCTTCCCCCTCTTCTCTCCATTACTTCCGCCTCTGCTCTCGGCGCTGCCGCCCAGCTCGAGCTCGTTCCACCGCAATGGGGAAGGACAAGACCTCTGATGTGGAGCGCGTGAAGAAGGCAACCATGAAAGCGAAGGTGAAGGAGACGAGCCGGGGCGGGTCGTCGTCGAGATCCGCTCTGCCGCCCGGCTGGATCCTGTCGGATGTGGGGTTCCGGCAAACCCTTAAGGTTCGCACACTGGGGTGCGCGTGAAGTATTTTCCTCCCACTGATCTATGCCCTAACTCGCTAAGATCTCGCGGACAAACTCGACGAACTTGCAGCACGGAAAGACACAAGATTTATACTGGTTCGGGCCACCGTTGTGGTGTAATACCCTACTCCAGTGTGGTGGTGGTGGATTGCCTCCTGGGGGCTGATGATGAACTATACAATGGGAAGAACAACCTCCTGAGGTTGAGGTGTTTTTGTGCTTGGCTAACTTGTGTCGGTGAGAGTGATCTCAGATATCCTCTTTTGCCTATGGTGGTGGCTAGTCCTACTTATAGAGGCCCTAGTCCTCTGCCCAAATCTTGAGCGGGAAGGGAGCCAACAATCGCAGGCAAATTTGAAGGGGGGCAGTGAGTACAAGCTATCCTGACAAAAGTGATCTTCGCCTGCCAAAGGCTCTGGTGGTGACGCCATCTTGGGCTCCACGATGACCTCCGGCTTGCCGTCCTTCTGGTCTTGGTCTTGTTGCACCAAAATGGCAACCTCTGCTTGATGCCTCGGTACTCCTCGCCTGCGCTGGTTTCCTTAGCACCAAAGAGGAAGCAAGGACACTGTGCGCGCCGGTGCCCGCCTGGTGTCGATCGTCATGGCTCATGTCACGAGAGCCTCGTGAGGTTTTCCTCGCCTTGATATCTCCGCTCCTCATGAGCCTGCCTGACTAGGCCGCTCCATAGGAGGTCTTGTGTCGTCCGCCTCGTGAGGCTTGGCCCCTCGCGAGGGTCTTGGATGCCTTGTTGATGAAGATGGGTCATACGGCCTGCTGGCTTAGCCACGCAGCGGGCCGCAGGCATGCACGTCTAGGGACCCCCATTCCCTGGACGCTGACAGTAGCCCCCGGGCCCAAGGTGCGGTCGGGCTTGCCTGCACGGTGAAGCCAAGGGCCAAGTACGGAGCACCGCAAGCCCCAAAAGCCTGCAGCCTCGGTTGACGCGTGGCGGTTGATTGGACGCGGTGTCTCCACTTCCCCATGCTGCGTTGGCAACTGCACAACTTGACGAGTCCCTGTGTCATGCAAGGAAAACCATCATTACCTGCGATCGTGGGAGGAGCCAGTTGGCCTTCTCTTGCTATAAATGGGGAGGGGGCGGAGCCCCCGTTGGCCATCACTTCCTTGCTTGCTTGCTTCTTCCTCCTCGCTCCACTGCTAGCTTCTTTTCCCTCGCTTCGTTGCTAGCACCAATGGCGCCCATCAGAAGGTTCTCCGCCGAAGAAAAGGGGAAGTCCCCCTGAGATGTCCCGGAGCAACTTCCACCGAAGAAGAGGTCGATCCATCACTGTGAAGAAGTGGCGATGCAGGTGGTGACGAGGCCTTGGTGCGAGCGGCCTCCCCCAGGGTATCCGCTACCCCTGTATGCCCAAGCAAAGGACTCGGGAAGGTGGAGCGATGAGAAGCGCCGCCGGCGCCGCGCCCGGGGTCGCCGCGCTGTGGCGACATGCACTGTCGCCCCAGGAATCCACACTGGGGACTCCTCGCGCGAGCTGGTGCTTTGGGCGCCAATGCCCCCAAGCTCTTGGATTCGCTTCCGCCGGTTCTTCTCCGACGTGATGCCGCCGAGGGGGCCTCTTGAGCTCTGGTTGCAGCACACCGACTGCGGCGCTCCGGCGACGGGAGCGGAGATCGAAGTGGTCCCCACCGGCAAGATCTTCATGACTCGCGGCTGGGGCGAGATCGTGCGGGTTTGCCGCGCGAGGGGCGCCCTCGCGATCCATCTTGAATACGACGGCGTCTCCACGCTCTTCTTCAAGGTCTTCGATGTCGAGGGCCGCCGCCTGGAGTGCTGCTCCGGAGAGGAGCGCGAGGCTGATGCGCGCTCGGCTCGCGACCACTCTAGCAGTAGCAGCCCTTGGGAGTCCAGCAGCTCTCCTGAGCTCTACGAGTCTCCGGAGACGAGCGACGACAGCTACGTGCCCCCGAGCTCTCACCGCGCTCGGAGCAGTGCTGCCACGTCCCACCGTCGCTGCCGCTAATCTGGATGGGGTTGGCGCCAGCCTCCCGTGGCCCACTGTTGATGATGGCGTCTGCCACGGGAGGGGTGTAGGTAGGGTCCTCCTTAGCTCTAGCTTTTGTTTCGGGCGAAGAATCATGAAGCGCCCTGTGGGGGCATGTAAGGGTCTGTAATGTCTTTTTTGCTTATCTTCCCTGTTATGAAGATTTGATGAACGCGCGTCCTGCTAAGGCTCGGTCCGCCCTTTCTTTCCTTGCGATAGCTTGTTGCTCTACGCCGATAGGTCCCGGTCCCCAGGCAGGCTACAGCCGTCGCTGGTATGCCAGGTCGCGTGCCGTGGTCAAGGCCAGGAGGTGTGCGGCCCGAGGTCTAGTAAGAGCCCCTGAGGCGCGATGCTCAGGAGGTCCCCCTTAGCGCTGAAGTGGCCATGGTAAGGGAAGAAAGGGAGTTGACGTGGCTGCAACGGGATTGCGGCAAGGCGTGAGTATCCCTAAGGCCCAGACATTTAGCCGATCCGGGGGCGAGACTTATCTTGTGAACTTCATGGTGATTCCTGACGTCGCAATGGGGCTGCGCGCCAACTTGTGTGGCATAGCCAAGCCGGCCCATACAAGTTTCCCTCCTCCCATGCTTTTCATTAGTGCTCTGCCGCCTCAGGTCCCGGTCCTCAAGCAAGCTCTGCCCCACTGGTATGCCAGGTCGCGATGTCGTGGTCAAGGCCAGGGGGTGAGCGCTGGAGAGCCAGTAAGAGCCCCTTTTAACACGCAAGCGAATTGCACGAGAGAAAAATGAGACTCGTGGTGCCACCTGCTATCCTCCCCGCGGGGTCCCTGTGAACAGGCACAAAAAGAACATGGTTTGCTGTTACAGCCGTCAGCCTACCGCTGGTTGGTCCGGATGAAGTGAGGGCACTGAGGGCCTAGTGAGGTGACGTGCGCGGGGCGTGCCGCGAGCTAGAGCTCGACCGCTCAGATTTGTTGACGTGGCAGGGACGGACCCATGCACCAGCGCCGTGCCTGTGAGGAGGCCCCATGGGAGGCGATGATCGTGCAGGTGATAACCGTGGGTAGGTTAAGCTGGGAAGGCAAATCAGCTTGGGTAAATGCAGGAAGATACATGCCACCGGGTCCGGCCCGGGCGGCTTGGGGATGATGCAGCCCGAGGGGCGCCCCCAGCAAGGTAAGCTAAAGACATAAGCAAATGGAATACATGCCGTAGGGACGGACCCACACGGCCTGGGAATAATGCAGCCCAAGGGGCGCTCCCAGCTTAGCATGCTTGGAAGATGTCACCTGGTTCTGTAGACGAAGCAGAGTTGGTGCAGCTCAAGGCGTGCGTCGGAGAAAGGACTCCTCATGAGCCACCGGAGCCCTGAGCCTCTGGAGGCTCTGGGGGCTCAGTAGGTGAGGGTGTCCTAGATTAGGGGGTGTTCGGGTAGCCGGACTATACCCCCAGCCCTCGCGACATAGCGAAACCAGTGCCTCGCATACATAACTACGCTCTAGAAATACCATGGGCGCAGGGGAAGGGGCACAATAACGGCAAACCCAAAATACGGCTTAAAACGTACTAGGGGCTGCCGAATTCTTTTTTTAATTTTCTCTTACTTTCAGGACTCCATACTTCGGATGACCTGTTTGGCAATTCAACTGCCGCACAAACGATGCAAGATCGAGGGAAGCAGACAAGCCATGCCGCATTATGGAACTCCCAGGTGGTCTCTGTTATGAGCAGTATACCTGTTTTTGCGTACAATTCCGCGGCCTGCTCCTGGCCAGGACATGTTAAATATCCCAATATCTTTTGCTTATCGCACTACTTGTATCGTTATGCTTTGATAGCAGCCTTTCTATAAACAATGCATAGCTCTTTGTCTATTTTTTGCATTATCCTCCTTTCATATATATGTTTATTAAATGACATGTTGCACCCGTACACCATGGTACGGCAAACACACCAGGGGCTTCAGTACCCCTCAATATGGTGTGAGAAGCCCGTACACTTTCAAAAGTGCGGCACCCCGAACTTATAGCACTATATGCATCGGCTCCGAATCATGATTTGGGTCAATAGTTGGGTTTGCCCGGCTCCTATGTTTTGGTGCCTTACATTCTGCTATATCGGCTAAGGTAGCACTAGGAGAACCACTGCGATTGTGCCCCAGTTGAGCTGGGTTAAGCACCTCAGTGGAGAAAGCTAAAACTGACTGTCATGATGAGGCGAGAGACCGGTCGCTGTTCGAGAGGTTTTTCGAGTCCCTAAAGACTTATGCCGCTTCGAGCGAGGAGCCGGCTTTGTCCGGCCAATGCATGGATAGCGCCCCGAACTTGGTCTTCCGAACTAGGGGCTTCGCTGAAATTTAAAATTATAGAGTTCTATCGCTAAGTGAGAGTGTTCACGCATTATAGTCCGATTGCCTTGTTCGTTGTGCTGAGCGCCTCCCTCGAAGGACCCAACTATGGGAAAAAGAGCGCTTAGGTTTATCCCGAACACCGCAACACTAGTGGCATGGGGGCAGAAGCCGACGACTGGCCATCTCTCAATTTTTTTTGATAAACGGCCGCACATAAAGTAATATTTTAAATTCAACAAGCATTGCTTAGCGCATATGAACAAGTTTTCAGCACACAGGATAAACACGAGCGAGTTCATTCAAAAATTACATCCTTGGTACACTCATCCGCCACAAGGCGGGCACCCGCAAGAACATCCTTATAGTAGTTCTCGGGCTTGCGATGCTCCTTCCCCGGCGGCGGCCCGTCCCCCACAAGCTTCTCACCGTCCAGCTTACCCCAGTGCACCTTTGCACGGGCAAGGGCCCTACGGGCACCTTCGATGCAGACGGAGCGCTTGATGACCTCGAGCCTTGGACAAGCCTCCACCAGCCGCCACACCAGCCCGAAGTAGCTCCCAGGCAGGGCCTCTCCGCGCCACAGCCGAACTATGAAGCCCTTCATGGCCTGTTTGGCCACCTTGTGGAGCTCGACCAGCTGTTTCAGCTGGTCGCTCAAGGGCACAGGGTGTCCGGCCTCAGCATACTGAGACCAGAACACCTTCTCCGTCGAGGTGCCCTCTTCAGCTCGGTAGAATGCGGCAGCGTCAGATACGCTGCGGGGAAGATCTATGAATGCCCCTGGAGAGCTCCGGATTCGGGTAAGTAACAAGTAGTTTACTTTTAAATTTCTGCTTTGCATAAAGAATGCCTTACCCGCTGCTATCTTTTTCATCTCCTCCAACTCTTGGAGGGCCTTTTGGGCTTCGGCCTTGGTAGACTTGGCAGTCTCAAGGGCCGCCGCGAGCTCGGACACTTGCGTCTTTGACTCAAGCTCCAGATTCTCATGTTTTTTCATGAGAGCCTGAAGCTCTTGCTGCACCTCGCCGACCCGGGCCTCAAGTTTCTCTAGCTTGGTGCGCTCCGCGGCCGCTATCTTTTCGGCCTCGGACAGCGCCTGCTTGAGGGTCTCCACCTCAGTTGTGTCCCCTACAATAAGCAGTAAAATCCTGTTATTTTTTGCAATCACGTCTTTTTATAGGCACTTTTTTCTGTAAGGTATTTCTTACCTTCTTTCTCCTTGAGCTGCCGCTTGGCAAGGACGAGCTCTTGCTCGGTCCGCTCGAGTCCCTGTTTCAGGGCACCCACCTCCGCAGTCAGTGCGGCGGTGGCTAGCAGCGAAGCCTGCATACGCATATTGACTTTTCTTGTTAGACTCCTGCGAAATTTAATAGATCCTCTATTCGGCTTTTCTTTCCGAACGCCAAACAGAGCATCAGGGGCTACTGTCTATGCGGTTATATTCTTACATATCTTTTACTTGCCTCGAAGCCTGTTAGAAGGCTAGCGCAAGCTTCACTCAGTCCGCTCCTGGCGGACTGAACCTTCTGGATCACCGTACTCAAGCACCTCTAGCAGATTGTCCGGCACCTCCGGTTGGACGGAGGCCGCCGGCTCAGAAGGCTTGCTCCTCTTGGAAGGAGTTCGCCTACCGCGGTCCGGAACTGTTGAAGATTCCGGCGCGGTGTCCGGCACAAAGCCGGACTTGGAGCCCTGGGGGGTCTTGTCCCCTTTACTCCTGGGTCCGGGAGGTCGCCCTGCGGCTCCTCCAGGACCACCTCCTCCTGCCTCGGAGCTTGTTGCGACGCCACTTCGGTGTCATCCGCAGTGCGGGGGGAGACAGCGGGCGAACTGAGTTCACGTCCGATGAATCCAGGGAGCCGCTCGACGACTCGTCGAGTTCGGCCCGGGGCGGGCTGCATAATTATGTTCGACATTAAGGAAAGTTGTGCGACAAAGGAACGTCATGAGTTACTCTGATATTCGAATACTTACGATTTCGCCGGACGCTGGGCCCTATCTGGCCACTCCTCTTCGTCCTCTTCGGCGTCGAGGGAGTAGTTTAGCGGAGGGGTCTTCCTCTTCCTGGACCCTTCGGCCTCCCCCGTTGGGGCGGCCTTCCTTTTCTTTCCTCCCCCCGTTGGAGGGGGAGAGTTTTCTTCTTCCTCCTCCTCGTTCTAACGGGAGGAGAGCATCTCGGACTCGTCGGATGACGAGTCCGACACCACCTCATTACGGGCACTCTTTCGAGTCCCCGTGGCCTTCTTCTTCTTGGACTTCTTCTCCGACACCACATAAGGCGCCGGAACCAGCAGCTTCACTAGGAGAGCAGGGGCTGGGTCTTCGCGCAAGGGAGCTGGACAGTTAATTGATCCTGACTGCGCCTGCCAAGCCTGTCAAAGGTGAGGGAGTTTAGATCCCGCATAGAGTCAAACTATGGAAAAACTTAACATCCTGTAAAAGGTGAAAATAGCTTACCTCGCTAGCGTGCCGCTGAGATCTGTATCCGCGGTCCTCGGAAGCGGATGTGGGTGCCTCGGCGCCTTTGGTTAGCACCTTCTAGACGTCTTCATACGTCGTGTCGAAGAGCCTGTTAAGGGTTTGGTGCAGCGCCGGGTCAAACTTCCACAGAGTAAAGTCCCGTTGTTGACACGGGAGGATCCGGTGGACGAGCATGACCTGGACTACATTGACAAGCTTGATCCGCTTGCTCACCAGGGACTGGATGCATGTCTGCAATCCGGTCACCTCTTTTTCGTCGCCCCACGACAGGCCCATCTCTTTCCAGGACATAAGCCGCATCGGGGGTCCGGATCGGAACTCGGGGGCTGCGATCCATTTCGGATCGCGCGGCTCGGTGATGTAAAACCACCACGATTGCCACCCCTTCAGGATCTCCACGAAGGAGCCCTCGAGCCATAGGACGTTGGCCATCTTGCCCGCCATGGCGCCTCCGCACTCCGCCTGGCTGCCACACACCACCTTGGGCTTGACGTTGAAGGTCTTGAGCCAGAGGCCGAAATGGGGGCGGATGCGGAGGAAAGCCTCGCACACGATGATAAACGCCGAGATGTTGAGGACGAAGTTCGGGGCCGGATCGTGGAAATCTAGGCCATAGTAGAACATGAGCCCCCGGACAAATGGGTGGAGTGGGAAACCCAGTCCGCGGAGGAAGTGGGGAAGGAATACTACCCTCTCATGGGGCCTTGGGGTGGGGAGTAGCTGCCCTTCCTCGGGAAGCCGGTGCGTGATGTCCTTGGACAAGTATCCGGCCTTCCTTAGCTTTTTGACATGGCCCTCTGTGACGGAGGAGACCATCCACTTGCCTCCTGCTCCGGACATTGCTGGAGGTGGTCGAGGTAGGAAGTGCGGACTTGGGCACTGGAGCTCGAGTGCGCAGGAGATGGATAGGAAAAGGAGGAAGAAGGCGTAGGTCAAAAGGTGGATCCTTATCCCCTTATATGGGCGGATGCGGTTGTGCGTCCCCACCAGCCTAGTAAAACTCGCTTGCCTCCCAAGCGCCGTGATAAATGGCGCAGTTGGGTTACCCACGTCCGTATTGATGAGAATCCCGTAAAAGGGGGGACACAATCTCTGCTTTGACAAGACGTGCCAAGAAAACCGCCTCGCTAAATGTGCTGAGGTGGAAAAGTAAAAACTATTCGAGTAAAGGACTTGGCCGTAGTGTGATGTCACGCTGCGGAATACGTCAGCAGATTAGATTTGTGTTGATATTATTCTCTCTATGGCAATATGTGGAAACTTATTTTGCCGAGCCGGACACTATCCTTGGTGTTTAAAATCTTCTTGAAGGACTTGGAGGAGGAACCCGACTTGCAATGCTGAAGACAATCTGCGCACCGGACTCGTCGTCATTGAAGCCTGGTTCAGGGGCTACTGAGGGAGTCCTGGATTAGGGGGTGTTCGGGTAGCCGGACTATACCTTCAGCCGGACTCCAGGACTATGAAGATACAAGATTGAAGACTTCGTCCCGTGTCCGGATGGGACTTTCCTTGGCGTGGAAGGCAAGCTTGGCGATGCGGATATTCAAGATCTCCTACCATTGTAACCGACTCTGTGTAACCCTAACCCTATCCGGTGTCTATATAAACCGGAGGGTTCTAGTCCATAGGACAACTTCATCATACAACAATCATACCATAGGCTAGCTTCTAGGGTTTAGCCTCCTTGATCTCGTGGTAGATCTACTCTTGTACTACCCATATCATCAATATTAATCAAGCAGGAGTAGGGTTTTACCTCCATCGAGAGGGCCCGAACCTGGGTAAAAACATCGTGTCCCTTGTCTCCTGTTACCATCCGCCTAGACGCACAGTTCGGGACCCCCTACCCGAGATCCGCCGGTTTTGACACCGACAGGAGGCTTCCCGAAGACCGTCTCCATTCCCTCTAGGATGATGCGGTGCCTGGCCTCTTGAGCCGTTAGGTCACGCCGCGCGGCGCGTTGATAGGCCGACGCTATACTCGGCAAGCCGAGGGGCATGCGAACGTAGCTGTGTGGCGGGCCCTCGCAACGGCCCACACGCGAAGGCCAGGAGCGCTCCTGAGACGCAGCCCTGTTGAGCCCTGGGACGTCGATGTAGACACGCAGCTCAGCACCCTCACCTAGGTGGTGAGTCGTGCCCTGTGAGCGGCTATCGTCATGCATGACTCTTGCGTCTTGCAGTTCCTGTGTGGTCTTGGCGATGGACTCCTGAGCGGTGGGCACCCCTTGCCCTGCGTCTTCTTGAGGAAAACGTGCCGCGTGGCACGCCTCCAAGTGGCGCCCAAGCACCTCCCTCGTGAGGTAGGCAAGGCCTGAGGCCCTCTAGAAGAGAGCCCCTGAGCCTTGCTCGAGGAGGGCGCTGGGCGCGCCATCCTACGCGATGGAGGGATGCGCCCCTAGGACAGACGCTGATCCTGACGAGGCTCCCGCCCCGACGCCATCCTCCTGAGGTCTTGCATGGTGCAGCTGCTTCTTCTTGGGGATGGCCTCCGGAGGGCCCTCACTTCTGCTGTCGTGGTCGTCGATTGCTGCAGCTTCGAAGGCGCGCTCGAGGGAGCACACCGCATCCCTTTCTTCACACGGGACCGTGATGACCCCACCACTTCCAGGCATCTTGAGGATGTTGTAGCCGTGGTGGGTGACCGCCATGAACTTTGCCAGCGGCGAATACCCGAGGATGGCGTTGTACGGCAGGAGGATGTGCGCGACGTCGAAGTGGATGAGCTTGGTGCGATAGTTGTTGCGTGTGCCGAAGGTGACAGGCAGGCGGACCCTACCCTATCGGCGTGTTGGAGCCGTCGGTCACTCCTGAGAAAGGTTTGGTAGGCTGGAGTTGCTCATATGGCACCTGGAGGTTGTCGAAGGTGTCGATGGACAAGACATTGAGCCCTGCACCACCGTCGATGAGAGTCTTGGTAACCTACACATTGCTGATGTCTAGGGAACACAACATCGGGAGGACGCCGGCGGTGGCCGCGCACTTGAGCTGATCTGCCGAGTCGAAAATGATGGCGCACTGGGATCACTTGAGCGGGCGAATGGCGTCAAGCTTGGGGAGCGCCGCGTTCACCTCGCGAGTGAACCGTTTGAACATGCGCTGAGAGGCTGGGGCCTGGGCGCCGCCCAAGATGCAGGCGATTGCACGCGGCTCCTGGAAGCCCCCAGCCCCCTCGTCCTGATGATGGTCGTCGTTCCTTCTTGGCGGCAGTGGAGGAAAACCTGCATTGCCTTGGGGGCGATCCTCACGTGGCTGGTCCCTCCAGGGCCCCTTGCGAGGATGGTCCTGCCAGCGGTCCTCACGAGGCCTATCGCGCCATTCCTGGCGTGGGCCACGGTCATCCCAGCGTCCGCTTCCTCATCCTCCTCCAAGGAAATAGCCCCAGTCGCTGCGCTCGGGGCATCGACTATAGCGTCCCTCGCGAAGGGCTTGGAGCTCTTGGCAGTCGCTGGTGTTGTGGGTGTTAACGTTGTGGAAGGCGCAGAACGGTCGGCTGTTCTTGTATGACTCAGGTTGATCTCTGCCCCGTTTGGTGTCGGGCTCCGCAGCTAGCACTACCGCTTCCTTGCGCTTCACGTCCTTGGCCTTGGCTTTCTTCTCCTCTGTGCCTGCGGCTGGCAGCTCAAGGAGGGAAAGCCGCCCCTCCTCATCTCTCGCGCACTTGGTTGCTAGGTTGAACAGCTCCTGAGACGTGCAGAGCTCCTCGTGGATGGCTAGCTCTTCCTTCATGTTGACGTCACGGACGCCGTCGGAGAATGCGGAGATGATGGCCTCATCTGTGACCTTCGGGATCTTGAGGCTGGTGCTGTTGAAGCGCTAGATGTACTTCTAGAGGGTCTCCCTTGGTTGTTGCTTGATGCGGCGCAGGTCGGTCGCGGCCAGTGGGCAGTCGCGAGTGCCCTGGAAGTTGGCGACAAAGCGGTCGCGCATCTCGTCCCAGGAGGAGATCAAGCCGTGCTGCAGGTTCAGGAGCCAGGTGCGGGCCCCATCCTTGAGAGCCATGGGAAACCAGTTCGCCATGACTTTCTCGTCACCGTTGGCTGCTTCGATGCTCAGCTCGTATAGCTGCAGGAACTCTGCGGGGTCGGCGGCGCCGTCGTAGCGAGGAGGCTGATCCGGCTTGAACTTGCCTGGCCAGGCGACACTGCGCAGCTGGGGGGTGAAGGCGCAGCAGTCGGCCGTGGTTACTGGGGCCCGCCTTGGAGGTGGAGCTTGGTCTTGTCAAGGTCCGCGTGGCAGCGTCGCAAGCGGCACACGGTCTTGACGAGGCGGCGTGGGATGTGCGGGTGCAGTTTCACACGGCCTTGGGATTTCTTGGCAACTTCTCTCTTCGCGCGCGGGCACCGGTCGTGGCGGGTCGCACCGCACGGCCGCACGCCTTGGTGCCAAGGCACCATCTTTGGGCTGGGGTGGTGGAGGCGCGCCTCGAGCCTCGTCACCCGTGGCTGGCTCAGGGTGAGGCCGAGAGAGGGACGGTGCCGGGGAGCCCCCTACGGCCCGGACGAGCTCGCGATGCGGTCAAGCCACTCCTCGTAGAGGTCGTCGACTGGGCGGTAGCGCAGGAGCTCGTTTGCGGCGATGAGTGCGGCCCGCGCCTCCATGGGAGCACGGTGTGCATGAGACGAAGAGCCGGCTGGGGCCAGCGATGGAGTGGCGGTGTGGCTGTCCTGCCGTACCGAAGGATGCATCGAAGACGCTTGCTACTCGTTCCCCACCGGGCCGGTGGCAGCGTTGGCGGCAGGAGACTGAGATGATGTGGTGGCCCGCCAATGGGAGGCGTCTGAGCGACCCGGGCGGTGAGGGCAGCCCGACGCTCTGCTCGAGCACGGCGAGTGTCCGCCATGGAGACGATGGAGCGACGAACTGATGGAAGGAAAGCTACGGCGCACCCCTACCTGGCGCGCGAAATGTCGGATGTGGGGTTCCGGCAAACCCTTAAGGTTCGAACACTGGGGTGCGCGCGAAGTCTTTTCCTCCCACCGATCTACGCGCTAACTCGCTAAGATCTCGCGGACGAACTAGATGAACTCGCAACATGGAAAGACACAATATTTATACTAGTTT
The DNA here is from genome assembly GCF_056163025.1 of Triticum urartu. NCBI lineage: Eukaryota > Viridiplantae > Streptophyta > Magnoliopsida > Poales > Poaceae > Triticum > Triticum urartu. Next base: position 360,629,281 of record NC_141874.1, on the reverse strand, counting down.
GGGCCACCGTTATGGTGTTATACCCTACTCCAGTGTGGTTGTAGTGGATTGCCTCTTGGGCTGATGATGAACTATACAATGGGAAGAACAGCCTCCTGAGGTTGAGGTTTTCTTGTGCTTGGCTAACTTGTGACGCTGAGAGTGATCTCAGATCTCCTCTTTTGCCTATGGTGGTGGCTAGTCCTACTTATAGAGGCCATGGTCCTCTTCCCAAATCATGAGCGGGAATTGAGCCAACAATCGCGGAGAAAATTGAAGGGGGACAGCTAGCACAAGCTATCCTGACAAAAGTGGTCTTCGCCTGCCAAAGGCTCTGGTGGTGACGCCGTCTTGGGCTCCACGATGACCTTCGTCTAGCTGTCCTTCTGGTCTTGGTTTTGTTGCACCAAAATGGCAACCTTTCCCTGATGCCTCGGTACTCCTCGCCTGCGCTGGTTTCCTTAGCACCAAAGAGGAAGCAAGGACGCTGTGCGCGCTGGCGCCCCCTGGTGTCGATCATCATGGCTCACGTCACGAGAGCCTCGTGAGGTTCGCCTCGCCTTGATATCTCCGCTCCTCGTGAGCCTTCCTGACTAGGCCGCTCCAGAGGAGGTCTTGTGTCGTCCGCCTTGCGAGGCTTGGCCCCTCGCAAGGGTCTTGGATGCCTTGTTGATGAAGATGGGCCATACGGCCTGCTGGCTTAGCCACGCAGCAGGCCGCAGGCAGGAAAGTCTGGGGACCCCCGTTCCCAGGATGCTGACAGATCTAGGGCGAATAGATCCAGTCGATGATCTTGAAAGAGGATATGTAGGATCAGGTTGACGGGGGGCTGATTGCCCACGAGTCCTGGCGGCTTCCGGGGGACGAGACTCAGCCGCGACCGTAAGAGGGTGAGTGCGTCCTTCTTGCGACCCACGTCAACTGCGGTTTTTCTTTGCCCCCCATCATTTCTTCCGGGGTTTTCTGAACTTCTTCAGAGCCCAACTTCATCATTTTTCTCCCAACACCATCACATACCTCGCCGCCTACGTCTCCATGTGTGAAAACTTTCTGGGTTGTCGACCGCACTGGGGCCTCTTCAAACACACTTTCACCTGCCGTTCTCAGTCGGTTAAGAAGGCCAATCCGAGTGATGAGAGGACACACGTGATCCAGATGTGTGGGGGTTTAGGGATCCAGATGAGGAACAAAAGTACTTTCCCTGCTATGATTCTTCCCGAGTCGGTCAGGGGGTGGCAGTCGACTTGGTTCTACTGTAAGGACTAACCGATCCCAGGCCAGTCGACTGGTGTCCCCCCGTTTACCATAGAGCGAGTCGAGAAACCTTCTCCCTTGAGAGTGACTCCAGCTAAGAAAGCGGAGGTTAATATGCTGGTCAAGCGAGTAGTCCAGCAAGTCCGTGACGGTGTGACTGGCATGGACCACTCCAAGCCCGTGACCATCCCATGTGGATGTATTCGGGTGCTGAAGACAGCACTCGGATCCATCCGGAGGAGGTCGAAGAGGAGATGGTGGCGTTGTGGCTGCAAGGTATCACTGGCAACAAGGACAACCTGAGGTGGTCTAGGAGGGTTGCTCCACACGACCACACCACCGAACCTGACAAGGTCTTATTCTTTCCTTCCGAGTGTATCTTATTCTGATGTGTGTTTGCTCTTGAAACTGATTGATATCCACTCAACTCCGTGTCTTGCAGATCTACACTGAGATGTACTCGATGCCCAACGGAGAGCAGGAGGATGATGGGGAGGCGAGTGGAGGCGACAGTGGCGAGTGGCATTCTGACGGAAGGGGAGACGAGGAGAGCGAGGACTTGAGCAGCGGTGAAGAAGTCGAATCTCCTCCTAGCACAGAAAGGCGTTCCAAGCAAAGGCAGGACCCGGCCAGCATCCGCGGCAAAGCGACTCCACCGACTGCACAAGCCTCCAAGCGCACTCGGATGTCATCTCCTGTGCCGATAGAGAAAGCTCCTGCTCAAGATTAAAGTGGCTGTCAAAGCCTCGGAAGGCCGTGCCCAAGATTAAAGTGGCTGTCCCCATTGCTTCTAGGTAACTACTGAGCTCGACCTCTTAGTTCTTGCATAACTCAAACTTTGGTCGACTCACTTTCTTGTCTTGACCGAGTGAATTCTGAAATTTGCAGTGCTGCCTCTGGAACTTCTATTTACTTGACGATGATGAGGAGATGGAGGACGCAGTCACTTCTCACGCGGGTATACCTTTTATCACTTTGACTCTTCTTTTTCAGCCGCTTTGATGGTTGACTGAACTTCTGTAATCGATTGCTTTGCAACTCCACCCAATGTCGTTGAACTTCCAGATGATGATGAAGACATGCCGCAAAGGGCCATGGGAAGGAGGGGTAGAGCTTCAAGCAAGAAGGCATCCATTGGCCAGACGTCTCAATCGGTGCCAGTGACGGAGCCCGTGATTCAACTGTCTGAAAACATGAACCGGGCTTCTGTTACCTTTGTCGTTCTAGTGTCAAGTGTACGCCCTTCATCGTCGACTGTGCTAGCCCCTGCTTCGTCTGTCCAACATCACGCCTCTGATTCTCAGGCTATCGCGACTAAACCGCCGTCTCCGTTCTTCACTACCCATTATGTTCCGAAGGACCAAGCAAGCACCGCTGCAGAAGCCATATGCCAAGCGGGTCTAATGATGGAGCGAGTGAAGACGGTGCACGAGAACAGCCAAGCTGCTTATGATGCCAGTGCAGCCCTTCAAGCCAATGTCCAGGTAAATTGGTTTTCGACTGAACTCTTATCTTGACGCTTGTTCTGTTAGTATATGCTACCCGAAAACTTTTCGTTGCACTTCCATTTGTTGGTCTGTTCTTCACATCTGTACACCCACTGGGTGTTCGACTTATGCTGAGTAGTTCTTCTAGTTGAGTCGACTAGGTTATGTTGATTGTAGTTTTGGACTAGTGGGGGCACGCAGAGTGCACCCACTGGGTGTAGTCCCCGAGGTCACCGTCAAATGTGTGATTCAGTGGGGGCCTTCATAACAATATCATATCCTTTAGTTCTTCCACTCGGTCTGGGCGGACCATGTCGAGTGGAATCTAGACCAGTGGTGGCACACAGAGTGCACCCACTGGGTGTAGTCCCCGAGACCGCGGTCGACTGCGGGTAGTCGGTTGGGGTCTGAGAATAACTGTTTTTTATTCATTTTCCACTTAGTCTGGGCGGACCATGTCGAGTGGAATCTGGACCGGTGGGTGCACGCTAACTGCACCCACTGGGTGTAGTCCCCGAGACTACTGTTGAATGTTTGAATCGGCTGTAGTATTAGAGTTCTTTTCACTTGGAAGTGAACCATCTTTGATTCTGTCCACTGATGTATCTTTTTGCTGATTTCAGAAATCCTGTGAGCTCATCTCCAAATTTGCCGATTTTGAGGAAATGCAGAGACACCTCAAACTTTACTTGGAGATGGCCAATCAGAACTTGCAAAAGGACAAAGACGAAGTAGTTGGTACGGAAGGTAACAACTTGTTAACTATCTATCATGACCATCTCACAAGTTATCTCCTCGTTCTTCTCTCGGACCCGAGTGTCTATTCTTCAGAGAAAATGAGGCAAGCTCTGGCACAGAAGGACCTTGATCTTGCTACAACGCAGAAGGAGGCTCAGCAGAAAACAACACTCACTGATAAGAAGCCGGCTTCAGTCGGGGTGCTAAAGGAAGAGAATGCCAAGCTGAAGACTTCTCTTATTGAAGCCAACAGAGAAGTGACCCGCCTGAAGAAATACAAAGTAGCTTTGAACGAGAAGATTGAAAGCATTTCTCGTAAGAGAAATGACCTGGAGGCCTATCTGGGAGCACGCGCCAAGAATTTATTCCTTATGCTTGAAGGTATTTTTCCTTGTCCGACTGTTTTGCCATTTGTCAAGTCACCCAAGATCGGTCGACTCATTAGCTCTTTCTGGTTGTAGAATTCTGCCAAAACTTTGAGGAAGAAACTGGGGGAATCGAGACGAGTTTGGACCCCATCAATTCCCCTGTCAATGATGAAGCTGCTACGAACGTGCTCCGACTGGAATCTCACCTTGCCGGCATCACAGACTACCTCGCCCGCCTGAAAGTTGCGGTGTTGCAAATCGACACGGTGCTCTGGCCGAAGAGACGCTCCAAAACGACCTCGAGTCTTTGATGACTCGACTTAATGAGATCCCTTGTCGAGTGCGGGAATGGAAGAAGTCGTCTGCTCGATGAGGTGCTGACGTAGCTCTGTCACTAGTTCGAGTCCATTGCAAGGAGGCCAAGGAGGAAAAGCTAGCAGCGATCAAGGTTGCCAACACCAAGAAACACGACTTCCAGTCTTTCATGGAGACCTTTATTGCTTCCGCCACTCGAATTGCAGATGGAATCGACCTGGATGAGTTCGTCGAGCCTGCCAGTCCTCCTCCCGCGGAGTGAAAAACTTTTATAATCCGATTAAATTTTCCTTGGTATGCCGAGTGGTTTTGTAACCGTTAAACTCTATCGGGCCTGATGCCCAGGTACTTTGAACTGTGGTCTGGAACCTCGTAGATTTTATCTGAACTGGGTTGCTTTTGAATCTCTTGGCTTTGAGTGGAATTCGATTCTTCGGTATGAATTGCTACTGACTTTGTGGTGCAGCTTAGTCGAGTGGGTCATAGACAACGGCACTCGGTGCCGTCCATGACCTGCTCCTTGTTGTCTTTGCAGATAAGGATAGAGCAGATATTGTATTTGTGCCGCAGCTCCAAGGAAAAGGTCGCGGTAGACCTGCACCTCGTCGTCCTTGCGGATAAGGATGGAGCGGATGTTGTATTTGTGTCGCAGCTCCAAGGATAAGGTCGTGGTCGACGTGCACCTCGTCGTCCTTGCAGATAAGGATGGAGTGGACGCTGTATTTGTGTCGCAGCTCCGAGGATAAGGTCGTGGTTGACCTGCACCTCGTCGTCCTTGCGGATAAGGATAGAGCATGTTTGAAACTTAGGCAAGTACGAGTCTGCAGCTAAGCCCCCGAGTGGGAGGATTGCTCTCCACTCGGTATGGTTTTCTAAACTTAGGCGAGTACTGGACTGCAGCTAAGCCCCCGAGTGGGAGGATTGCTCTCCACTCGGTAGGGTTTTCTAAACTTAGGCGAGTACTGGACTACAGCTAAGCCCCCGAGAGGGAGGAATGCTCTCCACTCAGTAGGATTTTTTAAACTTAGGTGAGTACTGGACTGCAGCTAAGCCCCCAAGTGGGAGGAATGCTCTCCACTTGGTAGGATTTTTTAAACTTAGGCGAGTACTGGACTGCAGCTAAGCCTCCGAGTGGAAGGATTGCTCTCCACTCGGTAGGGTTTTCTAAACTTAGGCGAGTACTTGACTGCAGCTAAGCCCCCGAGTGGGAGGAATGCTCTCCACTCGGTAGGATTTTTTAAACTTAGGCGAGTACTGGACTGCAGCTAAGCCCTCGAGTGGGAGGCATGCTCTCCACTCGGTAGGTTTTTTTTAAACTTAGGTGAGTACTGGACTGAAGCTAAGCCCCCGAGTGGGAGGCATGCTCTCCACTTGGTAGAATTTTTTAAACTTAGGCGAGTACTGAACTGCAGCTAAGCCCCCGAGCGAGAGGCATGCTCTCCACTCGGTAGGATTTTTTAAACTTAGGCAAGTACTGGACTGCAGCTAAGCCTCTGAGCGGGAGGAATTCTCTCCACTTGGTAGGATTTTTTTAAACTTAGGGGAGTACTGGACAGCAGCTAAGCCCTCGAGTGGGAGGGTTGCTCTCCAGTCGGTAGGATTTTTTGAAACTTAGTCGAATCGGATTCACGGCTAAGCCACCGACTGGGGGATTTTGTGCTCATGTATAAGTAATAACAATCATTTGGGAGACTGTAAAACCATGACTTTGATAAACAAACTGAAAGGTACTTCTTATTACATCTCAACAATCTGACTGTTCAAGTATTAAAATGGCGGAAAAGCTCCGCATTCCAAGAACGTGGCTCGTCCTTCTTGTGCTCCACATCGTACAGGTGGTATGCTCCATTGTGAAGCACTTTGGTGATGATGAAAGGGCCCTCCCAAGAGGGAGCCAGCTTGTGCGGTCTTTGTTGATCCACTCGAAGAACCAGGTCCCCTTCCTGAGATGCTCGACCCCTGACGTTTCTGGCGTGGAACCGACGAAGGTCTTGTTGATATATGGTCGACCTAATCAGGGCCATCTCTCTTTCCTCTTCCATAAGATCAATAGCATCTTGCCAGGCTTGCTCTGCTTCTGCCTCTGAGAAAAGCTCTACCCGTGGGGCATTGTGAAGCAAATCAGCCGGTAGTACGACTTCAGCTCCATATACCATGAAGAAGGGAGTCCGGCCAGTAGACCGATTTTGTATTGTTCTCAGACCCCATGGTACTGATGGTAACTCATCTACCCAGGTGCCAGTTGCATGCTTGAGGTCTCGCATTAATCTGGGCTTCAACCCTTGGAGGATCAAACCATTTGCTCTTTCTGCTTGTCCATTCGATTGTGGGTGGGCGACTGAAGCATAGTCGACCTGAGTGCCTTGGGAAGTACATAAAGCTCTTAACTCATCTGAATCAAAAATTGAACCATTGTCTGTGATGATGCTGTATGGGACTCCAAATCTAAATGTTAACCCCTTGATGAAGCTAACGGCAATGCCTGAATCGAGGTTCTTAATGGGCTTGGCTTCAATACATTTGGTGAACTTCTCGACAGCAAGAAGCAGGTGAGTGAAACCACTTCTGCTAGTCCTCAAGGGTCCAACCATATCCATCCCCCAAACGGCAAATGGCCAGACGAGTGGAATGGTCTTCAAGGCTAAAGGGGGCTTGTGAGATATGTTGGAGTAGAACTGGCAACCCTCACACTTGTTGACTATTTCCTTTGCCATTTCATTTGCTCGCGGCCAGTAAAAACCTGCTCGGTATTCTTTGGCCACGATTGTCCGCGAGGACACATGGTGACCACAGGTCCCCGAGTGGATATCATTGAGAATCATTCGACCTTCTTCTAGGGTAATGCATCGCTGGGCAACTCCGGTCACACTTTTCCTGTACAATCGAACACCTATCACAGTGAAGGCTTTAGATCAACGGACAATCTGTCGTGCTTCATCTTCGTCCTATGGAAGTTCTTTCCTGAGAATAAATGCTATATATGGTACTGTCCAGTCAGGAATGACGACCAAAACCTCCATGACTAAGTCGACCACGGCTGGGACTTCAACTTCAGTCGGATCAATAGATCTCTTAGGCTGTGGAGGTTCTTCTGTGAAGGGATCCTCTTGAACTGATGGTGTGTGAAGATGCTCAAAAAACACATTGCTGGGAATGGGCTCTCGCTTGGAACCTATCTTTGCTAGGTCATCTGCTGCCTGGTTCTTCAGTCGGGGAATGTGGTGGAGCTCTAGGCCTTCAAACCTCTTTTCTAGCTTTCTTGCTGCATTGCAATAACCAGTCATAGTGGACTTCTGACGTCCCACTCTTTCATCACTTGATTGACCACCAAATCCGAGTCACCATAGACCATTAGGCGATGAACACCGAGTGAAATGGCCATTCGCAACCCGTACAGAAGTGCTTCATATTCAGCTTCATTGTTGGAGGAATCAAAGTGAATCTGAAGTACATAACTGAGTTTGTCGCCTCGCGAAGATACCAGAACTACTCTAGCACCAGAACCATTCAACATCTTGGATCCATCAAAAAACATAGTCCAATGTTCCGACTGAACTTGAGTCGGTTGCTGCTTTTCAATCCACTCGACGAGGAAATCTGCTATTGCTTGGGACTTGATTGCTTTCTTTGCCTCAAACTTGATATCCAACGGAAGGAGTTCAATCGCCCACTTTGCCACTCGACCAGTTGCATCTCTATTGTTTAGAATTTCTAACAATGGAGCATCGCTGACGACTGTGATGGAGTGATCTGAGAAATAATGTGCCACTTTCTTCGAAGTCAAGTAAATTCCATAGACAAGCTTTTGATAATGCGGATATCTCTGCTTGGACGGAGTTAGGACTTCAGAAATATAATACACTGGGCGCTGAACTTTGTAGGCTTTACCTTCTTCTTCCCGCTCGATCGTGAGTATTGTACTGATAACTTGTCCAGTGGCTCCAATATAAAGCAGTAAAGGCTCTTTGTTGATTGGAGCAGCAAGCACTGGCTGGGTGGAAAGCAGGGTTTTGTGCTCTGCAAATGCTGCGTCAGCTTCAGGAGTCCACTCAAACTTATTAGATTTCTTCATCAATCGGTAAAGAGGTAATGCCTTTTCACCGAGGCGAGAGATGAACCGACACAAAGCGGCCAAACAACCAGTAAGCTTCTGAACGTCGTGTATGTGCACAGGGCGCTTCATTCGGAGTATTGCACCAACTTTCTCTGGGTTTGCATCGATACCTCATTCGGAAACAAGAAAACCGAGTAACTTTCCACCTCGAACTCCAAATGTGCACTTCGACGGGTTAAGCTTGAAATCATATCTCCTAAGATTGGCAAAGTTCTCCGCGAGGTCAGTCAGCAGGTCGGAACCTTTTCGCAACATAACCACGATGTCATCCATGTATGCTTCCACATTCCGACTTATTTGAGTGAGCATGCACTTATGTATCATACGCATGAATGTGGCGCCAGCATTCTTGAGACCAAAGGGCATGGAAACATAGCAAAAGTACCCGAATGGGGTCATAAAAGCTGTTTTTATTTCATCAGGCCCATATAGTCGGATCTGATGATACCCGGAATATCCGTCCAAAAAGGACAATCGCTCACATCCCACAGTCGAGTCGACTATTTGATCGATGCGAGGGAGAGGGAAATGATATTTCGGGCAGGCCCGATTGGTAAGCTTGAAGTCAATACACATACGGAGTGAATCATCCTTCTTGGGAAACAAGACTACATTGGCGAGCCACTCGGAGTGGTAAATCTCTCGGATGAACTCAGCTGCCAGAAGCAGAGCCACTTCCTCGCCAATTGCCTTTCTTTTCTCCACGGCGGACCGTCGGAGGTGCTCTTTGATAGGTATTGCTTTTGTGTTGACTCGCAAACGGTGACCAGCAAGTTCTCTGGGTACACCTGGCATGTCAGAAGATTTTCATGAAAAGATGTCCCAGTTCTCACGGAGGAACTGGATGAGCACCTCTTCCTATTTGCTCTCGAGTGTTGTTGATATGTGAGTTGGAGCAGCATTGGGATCAGTTGGGTGAATATGAACTGACTTTGTTTCACCAGACGGCTTAAATGCAGACTCTGAAGCAGGCATCTTAGCCCTCAAAAAATCACTCGGATCTGCTGTCTTCTTTTATTTCTCCATTTCTATTGCTGCCATTTGTTCATCGGCAATCTTTGAGCCCTTCTAGAAGCACTCTTCTGCTCACTGCCGATTACCAGTGACTGTAATCATGCCCCTAGGGCCAGGCATCTTGAGTTTGAGATACACATAACACGGTCGAGCCATGAAATGGGCATACGCAGTTCTGCCCAGGATAGCATGATAGGGACTGTGAAAATCCACGACTTCAAATGTCAACTTTTCCTTACGGTAATTCTTTGAATCACCGAAAGCCACATCAAGAGTGACCTGCCCGAGTGAATCGGCTTTCTTTCCAGGTATAACTCCATGGAACCTCATGTTTCTCTCGCTGAGTTTGGACATTGGGATGCCCATCCCTCGGAGAGTCTCAGCATATAAAATTTTCAATCCGCTGCCACCATCCATCAAGACTTTGGTCAATCGGGTGCCCCCAACGACCGGGTTGACCACCAATGCTTGCCTCCTAGGGGTGGCAACGTGTGGCGGGTGGTCTGAATGGTCGAATGTGATAGGAGTCTTTGACCATTTCAGATACGTCGTCGTCGCCGGAGCAACCATGTTTACTTACCTGTTGATTAATTTCAGTCGACTTTTGCTTTCGACATCAGCAAAAATCTCCAAAGTAGAATTGACATTGGGAAATCCTTCATCATCCTCTTCTTTATCCTCATCCTTATCAGATTCCTTCTCTTTCTCATTGGGTTGCTTTTCTCAGAACTGCTGTATAAGGAGTCGGCACTGTCGAGTGGTATGCTTGGGATAGATAAGATTACCCTCTTCATCCTTCTTGATGTGAATGTGGCATGGCAAATCCAGCATGTCGTTCCCGGCTGAATCTTTCACCTTCTTGGGGGTCCAGGGCCCTTTAGGTTCTCCTTTAGCTTTTCCTTGGGTTGCGACTGCAACCTCTCCAGGACCCACAGGTTCTGCTTTACGCTTCTGCTTACGATTGGAATTACCTCCTCCAGTGTCCTGGCCGACTGGTTTGCTCTTGCCGCCGCGGAGCCGGTCTTCGCCTTCTCCGTTTTCGTACCGAGTGGCTATCTCCATCATTCGGGTCAAAGACATATCTCCTGTCCTACCAAATTTCAGGTTGAGCTCCCAATACCTAATGCCCTCCTTGAAGGCGCAAACCGCTTGGTGCTGAGACACATTCTCCACCGTGTGATGCAAAGTGGACCACCTTTCGATGTAATCCCTCAAAGTTTCATTCGGTTTTTGCACACAGTGTTGCAATTCTTCCAATCCTGCTGGTCGTTTGCACGTGCCCTCGAATGTTCTAATGAACACTCGGGCCAACTCCTGCCAGCTGAAAATATTGCCCGGGGTTAACTGATTCAACCGAGCTCTAGCCGACCCTTCAAGCGTCAGGAGCAGATGCTTCATGGCCACTTCATCGTTTCCTCCATCGATCTGCACAGCCACTCGATAGTCCTCAATCTAGGTGTCAGGCTTTGATTCACCAGTGAACTTACTGACCCCAGTTGCCAACCTGAAGTTGGGAGGGATCTCTGCATCCCTAATGGCTCTGCTAAAACACTCGGGACCAGAAACATGCACTCTGCTTCCACTCGGGCGATCTCTATCTTGCCCTTCTCTATGTGCTCGATTCCTGTCCACTAAACCTTGTACCAAAATAGACATTGCGGTTCTCTTGGGTCGACTAGACTCCTCTGCTCCTTGCTGTATGGGCGCCTATCATCATAATGCCGGGGCACATATGATTCGCCCCTCGGAGGGGGCATAGGCACTAGACGGAGGTCATCACGGTCGAGCCGATGATCGTGCCGCTCATGGTTCCGACCCATATACTGCCCTTGGCGATGCCCTCGTCCTTCACGCCGCGGAGGCGATCTTGGGCTGTGAGCTGACTGAACGGTGTCAGCAACTACAGATCTGCTATGGATTCTATTACATGACTGAGGCACTTCAGTATTCTGCTCTCCTGCTGCTCAGAGGAGCGCTCTGATCTGCATCAAACCTCTACCAGCTTCCGACTGGGACGGCTGAATAGATTATGCTATACGGGCCGCAGTGGTAAGATTCTGAATCAGAGTGTGGTATACCTGTGGTTCAGGTGGAAATAGTTGCCGCTGCCGTCGACTAGACTCGGGGATCTGTCGGCGAGCACGATCGTCGAGTGCACGCTGAAGGTTCTCCAGTCGGGTGCGCTCAGCAAAAGTGGCCAATTGCGCTGCCTCCAAGGCCCGAGCCTCAGAGGACTCGTCGACAACGGGCATGTGGAGGGCCTCCACATTGCGGTAGTGAAGTTCCTCCCTCTGATGAGAAGAGAGAGTTTCAGGGTGGTACTCTTCATGAACGAGCGATGGATCACCGCCACCGTCATCGCCGCTGTTGCGACGCATGCCGGGTGGACTGCGAGGCGTGTCAACCATGAGGACCTCCGCGGCGGGGACGCTACTGTCGCACTCGGACAGGGTCTCGACAGAGCCAGTCGAACAGGCAATACAGAGATTCGTTGGGCTCGATTGCCGCGACTTGAGGAGTGGCCGACTGATGCGCCACCGCATGCTTCACCCACCGCTGTAGCCGTGACTGACCGGATCGCTTGTGATGGCGAACAGCGGGGAGCAAAGAGGCCACGGGGGGCGACCGATACTGAGTCGACGACTGTCGCAGAAGGATGCCGTGAACGCACGCGCGAAAGTGCGTCACCCCGCGGATGGGGAGCTCCTCAACATCGAGAGGAGCTTCCTGAAGCCAAGCAGAGTCGTCGGCGATGAAGACGAGCGCGTCGAGATGGATCTCGTGGCCCTCAGCCAAACCTCCACCGGAAACCATGATCAAAGGACACAGAGAAATCGCAACCTCACCAGAAAGTCGCTAAGACACCTGCCCCAAGGTGGGCGCCAACAGTTATGGTTCTAAGTCTGACAGTAAAGTAGGGGGGTAGGAATGTAGAGGCAAGATCCTAGCTACGGTGAGATTGTGCAAGCAAGATGTACGAGTTCAGGCCCTTCGGGATGGAAGTAATAGCCCTACGTCTTGGTGCCCGGAGGCTTGGTCGACTGGATTATGCGTGAAGTTACAGGGGGTGCGAACCCTTGTCCCATAGGAGGGGTTGGCTTATATAGAGTGCGCTAGGACCCCAGCCATCCCTTGTTACGTAGGTTCAATGTACATAATGAGGGGACGTTACCGGTAATGTTAGTATTAAAGTCATATAAATGATCATTAAGACTACGGAGTGAACGTCTGACCGTTGCCATCCAGAGTGACCTTAGATCTTCTGAACTCCGAGTGGTTTCTGATGTGGTCGAATGATTACATCCTGGTCGAATGGAATTGGGTTGTCCGAGTGTAACCATGGTTGAGTGAGTTGTATCCTGAGGTGATTTCAGTCGGTAGAACTAGCTGTCCTTTTGATTGTCTTTGTCTGTAGGGAAGTGTCCTTGGGAGGGGTGCTTAGATCAGGTCTATTACCCTATCCTAGGTATGCGGCATCGTCACCAGGCATGCCTTTGCCGTCAGCCATGGCTGACGGCAAAGTGCCTGATTCCTGTAGTGAAAACCCCATCTTTTTACCCTTGATGGCAACAATATAAATACGTGCCTCGCTACCCCTACTTTTTCACTGGGTGAGGACACCGCAAGATTGAACACAAAACTAAGCACCTCTCCCATTGCATGAAAAACCAATCTAGTTGGCCAAACCAAACCGATAATTCGAAGATAAATAGAAAGATATCAAATCATGCATATAAGAATTCAGAGAAGATTCAAATAATATTCATAGATAAGCTGGTCATAAATCCACAATTCATTGATCTCAACGAACACACCGCAAAAGAAGATCACATCGGATAGATCTCCAAGAACATCGAGGAGAACATTGTATTGAGAACAAAGAGAGAGAAGAAGCCATCTAGCTGCTAGCTATGGACCCGTAGGTCTATGGTAAACTACTCACGCTTCATTGGTGGGGTAATAGAGTTGATGTAGATGCCCTCCGTGATCGAATCCCCCTTTGGTAGGATGTCGGAAAAGGCCCCAAGATGGGATCTCATGGGAACAGAAGGTTACGTTGGCAGAAAAGTATTTTGGTGGACGCTTCTATTGATATTGGAATATTTGTGAATTTATAGAGCTGAGAGGGAGGTCGTTGGACTCCCGGGGGGCCAACAAGCTAGGGGGCGCCCCCCTAGGGTGCGCCCTAAGGGCTTGTGGAGCCCTCGGGACTCTTCTGACTTCATCTCCAAGTTCCGTCGATGTCTTCTGGTCCAAGAAAATAATTTTATTTTGTTTGGAATCCGTTTGATATTCCTTTTTCTATAAAAGTCAAAAAGAAGGAAAAAACAGAAACTGGCACTGGGCTCTAGGTTAATAAGTTAGTCCCAAAAATAATATAAAGTAGCATATTCATGCATATAAAACAACAAAAACAGATAATATAATACATACAATGGAACAATAAAATATTATAGATACATTGGAGACGTATCAAGCATCCCCAAGCTTAATTCCTACTCGTCCTCAAGTAGGTAAATGATAAAAACAGAATTTTTGATGTGGAATGCTACCTAACATATTTACCCACGTATTTTTATTTATTGTGGCATGAATGTTCAGATCCATAAGATTGAAAACAAAAGTTTAATATTGACATAAGAACAATAATACTTCAAGCATACTAATAAAGCAATCATGTCTTCTCAAAATAACATGGCCAAAGAAAGTTATCCCTACAAAATCATATACTCTAGCTATGATCCATCTTCATCACACAAAGTATGAAAGCTCAAAAAGAAAGTAAGTGGATGTGCATCCAACTCGCTTTCTCACGAACACCTAGGGAAATTTGAGGAACGCCATCATTCGAATATATAAGCCAAATTATATAATGAAAAATTCCCACTAGTATATGAAAGTGACAACATAGGAGACTCTCTATCATGAAGATCATGGTGCTACTTTGAAGCACAAGTGTGGAAAAAGGATAGCAACATTGTCCCTTCTCTCTTTTCTTTCATTTTTTTCCTTTTTGGGGTGGGCTTCTTTGGCCTCTTTTATTTTTTAAGTCCGGAGATTCATCCCAACTTGTGAGTGAATCATAGGTTCCATCATCCTTTCCTCACATGGTACAATGCTCTAATAATGATGGTCATCACACTTTTATTTACATACAACTCAGGAATTACAATTTGATACTTAGAACAAAATATGAATCTATATGAATGCCACCGGCGGTGTACCGGGATGTGCACCGGCGATAGTTGTGCGGTACTATAGAGGCTAGCAATGGTGGAAGGGTGAAAGTGCGTATAATCCATGGACTCAACATTATTCATAAAGAACTCACATACTTATTGCAAAAATCTATTAGTCATTGAGAAGAAGTAGTACGTGTATGCTCCTAGGGGGATAGATTTGTAGGGAAAGACCATCGCTCGTCCCCGACCGCCATTTATAAGGAAGACAATCAATAAATAAATCATGCTCCGACTTCATCACAACGGTTCACCATACGTGCATGCTATGGGAATCACAAACTTTAACACAAGTATTTCTACCAATCCACAATTACTCACTAGCATGACTCTAATATCACCATCTTTATATCTCAAAACAATCATAAGGAATCAAACTTCAGATAGTATTCAACGCACTTTATATGAGAGTTTTTATTATATCCCTCTTGGATGCCCATCATACTAGGAAAAGATTCATAACCAAAGAAAATTACCATGTTGTTTAGAAAGACTCACATAATAATATAAGTGAAGCATCAGAGTTCAACAATTTCTATAAAATAAAGCCATTGTCGTGCTCTAAAAAGATATAAGTGAATCACTAGAGCAAAATTGCCTAGCTCAAAAGATATAAGTGAAGCACGTAGAGTATTCTAATAAATTCACGATTCATGTGTGTCCCTCTCAAAAGGTGTGTACAGCAAGGATGATTGTGGTAAACTAAAAGACAAAGACTCATATCATACAAGACGCTCCAAGCAAAAAACATATCATGTGGTGAGTAAAAATATAGCCTCAAGTACATTTACCGATAGACAAAGACGAAAGAGGGGATGCCATGGGGGGCATCCCCAAGCTTAGATGCTTGGTTGTCCTTGAATATTACCTTGGGGTGCCTCGGGCATCCCCAATATTAGCTTGTTGACACTCCTTATTCCTTAGTCCATCAAATCTTTACGCAAAACTTGAGAACATCATGAGATCCGTCAGTATAAGAAAATAAATCACCACTTTTGGGTACTTATGTGAACTCATTCTTTATTTATATTGGTATAATATCTACTGTATTCCAACTTATCCATGGTTCATACCCCCCCCCCCCGATACTACCCATAGATTCATCAAAATAAGCAAACAACACAAGAAAACAGAATCTATCAAAAACAGAACATTTTGTCGTAATCTTTAAACTTTGTATACTTATGTAACTCCAAAAATTCTGAAAAATTAGGAAAACATAAGAAATTCATATATCAACCTTTTGTAAAAAATCAGGAATTTATCACGTTCTAGAAGCTCAAATCAATTATGTTTCTGGACACAAAAGTTTATGTTTTTCAGTAAGATCAAATCAATGATTATACCAAAGCATCCCAAAGGGTTTACTTGGCACAAACACAAAATTAAAACTCCAAAACTCTAACAAGAGGCAAGATGACAAAATTTATTCAAAAACAGAAACAAAAAAAGCAAGAACAAAAAATAAAATTGGGTTGCCTCCCAACAAGTGCTATTGTTTCACGCCCCTAGCTAGGCATAAAACATAGATCTAGGTATTGTCATCTTTTGTATGCAATTCCCTTTTAATCAAATCTTCCAAAACTCTTCTTAGCAAATAAATTCTTTCCTTTATTTCCCTTCTAGTAGGTTAACTTAATTCAAGAAAAGGACTTTGATTAGTGATTTTGACATTCATAAACCCGTAAGCTCGATCACCACCATATATATCATCATATAAAATACGTATCTCATTCTTAACAGGTTGTTTAGTCATCTCTTCCAACCAATCATCACTAAACCCTACATAAATTCCCCTTGTTATCCAATCAAATTTATCATAAGTCTCAAGGTGCAAGGTTTGGGTAATTTCCGAATAGAGAACTCTTCTCCTAAGATTTTCACTATACGATTGATAATCTCTAGATTCTAAACTACGCAAAGTTTCTTTATCATGGAGAATTTCTTCAATCGGAGGGTGTTCAACAACTTTATTATAGAAATCAAAACGAACACTAGCCTCTTGTATTATAAAATAAAATTCTTGCATAAGGATGATAGTGGCAATTTTTTTACCCTTAGGATGATTAATATTAGGAAGTTCATAAAATACCTTTTGTAAAGCAGGATGGATATGCACAAATTTTCTTTCTAGTTTTTCGACAAGCATGACAATAGCTTCTGCATAGCAATTTGTATTAAGAAGAATAGATCTCTTATTCATAGGCATGGTTCCCGTATAATCAAAGAATTCCTGAATAACATTCTTCCCAAAAATATTACCATCTCCCACATGAAAAGTTTTTGCCTTATAATTAGGAGGTGTTTTAGTTTCGTGATCCACAGAACCATCATCATGTTTTTCCACAAGATCTATGCTAGCAATATTCTCAAAAATTTTAACGATAACCTCCCCAGATTCAGACATGGTGGTAACAAACCGATCTAGCAACCGAGCAAACGAAAAGCAAACGGAAAGACGAACGGAAGAAAGGCGAATAAAAATGCAAATCTTTTTGTATTTTTTGAAAATGTTTTAGAAGTGCGGGGTGAGGAAAACGAGAGGCAAATGGCAAATAATTAATGCTAGAGATGAGAGTTTATGATGGGTGCTTGGTAGGCTTGATGTAGATCTCCCCGACACTGGCGCCAGAAATTCTTCCTGCTGCTTTTTGAGCTTGCGTTGGTTTTTCCCTTGAAGAGGAAAGGGTGATGTAGCAAAGTAGAGATAAGTATTTCCCTCAGTTAAGAACCAAGGTATAAATCTAGTAGGAGAACCATGCAAGTCCCCAATATATGCACCTACACAAACAATCAAACACTTGCACCCAAAGCGATAAAGGGGTTGTTAATCCCTTCACGGTCACTTGCAAAGGTGAGATTTGATAGAGATAGATACAAAAGATTACTAAAATGTAAAACAAAATAAAAGTAAATAAATTGCAGCAAGGTATTTTTGGTATATAGATCTGAAGATATATTTAGAAAAATAGATCGAGGGCCATAGGTTTCAATAGAGGCTTCTCTCTTGAAGGCAAATAATACGGTGGGTGAACAAATTATTGTCGAGCAATTGATAGAAAAAGCGCAAAGTTATGGAGATATCCAAAGCAATGATTATGCATATAGGCATCACGTCCGTGTCAAGTAGACCGACTCCTGCCTGCATCTACTAATATTACTCCACACATTGACCGCTATACAACATGCATCTAGAGTATTAAGTTCCTAAAGAATAGAGTAACGCCTTAAGTAAGATGACATGATGTGACGCCCCGAGACCGATGTGCCAGGTGTCCGCCAGGTATTAGCAGTTGTTGCCTTGTCATTCGCTTGCGTGTGCATATTGTCATTGCATCATGTGCATTGCATCATCATGTTTTCGAAACTTGCATCCGTCCGGGTCCCCCAGTTCCGTTTGTTGTCCGTTCTGAGCCCAGACACACTCACACGCGCCGGCGGCATGTCCGAAATAGTATTTTATAAGTGGCCGGAAAATGTTCTCGGAATGGGATGAAAGTTAGTGTCTGGTATTATTATAGTGTAGATAGACCGCATGTCAAGTTTCATCACATTTGGAGCTCGTTTGACGCCCCAACGGATAACTATAGCGGCATTATAGCCGGTCTTTTCGTTAGACGTTTTCGGTCTCCGGAAACTGTTGTCGGGCTTTCCCTCTCTTTCCTTCCTAGACCGTCTTCACTTTTCACTACCTACCACGAGGCCCAACCTCACCTCTCTCGTCAGCCCGCGGCCCTCCTCGCGCGCGCGTCCGAAAGTTGTCCTGGACCCGACCCGGGAAGTCGTCACCGTTGGATCCGGATCATCCCCAAACATCTACAAAACGTCTCCATTTTCTTAATTGGGCTCCCTAACCTATTTATCCAGGACGTACGATTTTGATCAGAGGGACGAGATAGCCCCTAACCTAAACAACTTGCTATATATAGATCAACCACTAGACTATTTTGCCAAACCATAAATTCTAGGACTTTTATCCCTGTCGCCGCCGCCACCCAGTCTCAATCCCCCTCGGGATCCACCCATTCCCAACCATCGCTCGCCACCTATCGCCTCCAGATCCCCACGCCCTCCACTTTGCTCGATCCGTGCGCCTCTTCTCTGCCATCACCAGCCTCCCCCGCGCTGGAGTCGCGCCACCGTCGGCCACCTGCTGCATCGCTAGGCCATCCTCCTATCTCCTCCTTCCCCTTCCGTTCCCTCCTTCCAGGCCGTAACTCCCTCCACCTCTCTGTTTTCTCTCACACGGAGAACACGATGCGCCGGCCTCCATGGATTTCGCACCGGAGTCCCCGACCGTGCCTCGTTCCTGGATGTAGGAGCACGAGCTCCCTCCTCCTTGTTGCACGCATCGCCCGCCGAGCCGCCGAGTACCTCCTCCAGTTCGTCGCCCCGGTCGTCGCCTCACCAAGCTCCGGCGCCACGAACGAGTCGTCGCCCCGCCATGTCCCTTGCCGGAGTGAACTCATCACCAAGACCCGCAGCCGCTGCTGCATGCGTCCTCTGCTTCTTCCAGGACCCCGCCTCGTCTCCGCCCGATCTACTGCGAGCTACCTCCGAATGGAGCTCCATCTCGTCCCTAGCCCCGGATCCGGCGATCGCTTCCCGTTCAAGCCGCTCCGCCCTGCACCAAGTCCCTGGAGCCGCAGCCCTGCTTCATGCCTTGGCCCGCCATGGAGGGACGGCTCTACCAAGCTCCGCCGCCGTCGTTTGGAACAACCTCCTGCCCGGATTCGCCCAACCCCATGTCGCATCGCCTCCTGCAAGCTGCAGCTGCTCTTCTTCCTCCATGGCGTGGCCTCTGCTTCCTCTACAACGAGCAGGCCGCTCGTCCCGCGCCCTGCGCGTTGACTAGCCACTGCTGCGTCCCGATCGAGTGCCTGGGCCGGCCTCGCCTTGTGCTTCATCGCGGCCCAGCAAGACGTTGAGGCCCAGCATCTCCACCAGTCTGTCTCCTCTCCGAACGGGCTGCGGCCCAATGTGAGGAGCTTCCCCAGCCCAGCTCGGTTCCGTTTCAGCCCATGTCTTTTTTCCCTCTCTGCAAATTTAGTATTTATCCAGGATTTTCCAGTTTTGCAGAAAAACCCTCGAACTCCATGCATTTTAAAACTCAACAACCATGCATCATATGTAAAAACATTATATATGAAAAATGCTTAAAATTGTGTCTAGTTTCATAATTTCCTGCTTTCTATCATGTTTAAAATGTCTAAAGCGATGTTTGCTTATATTTTGCCTATTGCCATGTTAAAATGATTTAATTCATAACTATTTAACCGTAGCTCGGTTTTAATTAATCTTTATATGTAAATGGGGTAGAATTTTGCCTAGTTTAACATGGCGACATTGCTTTGCATGTTTAACAACTATAAAATATGGTTTAGGGCAGAACAGTACCAAAACCTAAAATATGCACATGAGGAGTTTCCGGACTTGTTGTTTGTTGTTCCGGCCTCATTTAAACTTTCCTAGTTAGGTAGTTTTATTATGCTTCACCCTCTTGCCATGTTAATCAAAATTTAATCTTGTTGGGTACGTAAATGAGAGAGAACAAAATAAGTCACGTGGTGGTTCGTCAATATGCAACGGAGTTGCATATTGAGCTCCACTTAATTTGTAGGGTTGTTTGTGCACTTTGCCATGCCATGCTTCTTTAAACCGGACATGCATCATACTTGGTTGTGCATCATGCCATGTTCATGTGTTGATTGTTTACTATGTTGTTTGCTTCTTTCCGGTGTGCTTCTTCAGGTTGGTACCGATAACGTCGTGTGGTGAGGATTCGTTCGACTTCGTCCGTTTGTCTTCTTCATGGACTCGTTCTTCTTCCTTGCGGGGTTTCGGGCAAGATGACCATACCCTCGAAATCACTTCTATCTTTGCTTACTAGATGCTCGCTCTTTTGCTATGCCTATGCTACGATACCTACCACTTGCTTGTCATGCCTCCCATGTTGCTAAGCCAAGCCTCTAACCCACCTTGTCCTAGCAAACCGTTGTTTGGCTATGTTACCGCTTTGCTCAGCCCCTCTTATAGCGTTGTTAGTTGTAGGTGAACATGGAACTTGTTCCTTGTTGGAACATGATTTTGTTGGGATATCACAATATCTCTTATTTACATTAATGCATCTATATACTTGGTAAAGGGTGGAAGGCTCAGCCTTATGCCTGGTGTTTAGTTCCACCCTTGTCACCCTAGTTTCCGTCATATCGGTGTTATGTTCCCGGATTTTGCGTTCCTTACACGGTTGGGTTATAATGGGAAACCCTTGACAGTTCGCTTTGAATAAAACTCCTCCAGCAAGGCCCAACCTTGGTTTTACCATTTGCCTCACCACCACCTACTTTTCCCTTGGGAGTTGCACTCCCAAGGGTCATCTTTATTTTAACCCCCCGGGCCAGTGCTCCTCTGAGTGTTGGTCCAAAACAGAGCCACTTGCAGCGCCACCTCGGGGAAACTTGAGGGTTGGTTTTAGTTGTACATAGTGTTCATCCGGTGTTGCCCTGAGAACGAGATATGTGCAGCTCCTATCGGGATTTGTCGGCACATCGGGCGGTCTTGCTGGACTTGTTTTACCATTGTCGAGGATGTCTTGTAACCGGGATTCCGAGTCTGATCGGATTGTCTTGGGAGAAGGAATATCCTTTATTGACCGTGAGAGCTTGTGATGGGCTAAGTTGGGACACCCCTACAGGGATTGAACTTTCGAAAGCCGTGCCCGCGGTTATGGGCAGATGGGAATTTGTTAATGTTTGGTTGTAGAAAACCTAAAGTTTATCTTAAATAAAATGCATCAACCGCGTGTGTCGCCGTGATGGTCTCTTCTCGGCGGAGTCCGGGAAGTGAACACGGTGTTGGAGTTATGCCTGATGAAGGTTGTTCTAGGATCACTTCTTGATCATAGTTGTTCGACCGTGCCTTTGCTCTCTCTTCTCGCTCTCATTTGCGTATGTTAGTCACCATATATGCTAGTCGCTTGCTGCAGCTCCACCTCATACCTTGTACCCTACCTATAAGCTTAAATAGTCTTGATCGCGAGGGTGTGAGATTGCTGAGTCCCCGTGACTCATAGATACTTCCAAAACCAGTTTGTAGGCGCCAAGGAAACCGTGCAGGTGACGCAACTGAGCTCAAGGAGGAGCTCGATGAAGATCTCATTCTTTGTGTTGTTACGTTCCAGCTGATCAGTAGTGGAGCCCAGTTGGGACGATCGGGGATCTGTGTACCATTTGGGGTAGTCTTCTTATGTTTTGGTTCCATAGTCGGACCTTGAGTGTATCTGGATGAATGTAATGTTTTATTCATGTATTGTGTGAAGTGGCGATTGTAAGCCAACTATGTATCTCTTTCCCTTATGTATTACATGGGTTGTGTAAAGATTACCTCACTTGCGACATTGCTTTCAATGCGGTTATGCCTCTAAGTCATGCTTCGACACGTGGGAGATATAGCCGCATCGAGGGCGTTACAAGTTGGTAATCAGAGCCTTCCCCGACCTTAGGAGCCCCCTGCTTGATCGAATCGCTGGCGTTGTTGAGTCTAGAAAAATGTTTTGAGTCATTTAGGATTATATATATCAGAGAGTAGGATTCTTTTTACTCCTCAATCCCTTCATCACTCTGGTGAGGCATCCTGACGTAGAGGTATGACTCTTCTCTTCTCAAATTTTCACTAAAAAAAATTTAGGATCACGCGGGTATCTTGGAATCGTTCCGATGATTTTGTGACGAGAACATTGTTCTTGGTGCCTCCTGACACTTAGGGGTTGTGGCAGTGTCCCGGGGAGTTGAGCTCCGAGGTGTTGTCGTCACAATTTTATCGTTGAGATTCTGGAATACCTGAGTATCGCCGACATCGAAAATCTCTTTTATGCAGTTGTTGGTGAGATAACATCAACGCCACCCAGTATGGGGGCGGGAGTTTAGGAGTATCGCCATAACTCGTATAACGAACGCTTTTCGAAGGTTGAGGTAAACTATTTCCGAAGGTTTCTTGGTTATGTTTTGAAGGATGGATACAGCTGGATGTAGGATTTGCTAGTTTTGGGTGAGATATTATGCTTCCCCTATATCCCCAACACCTGATTGCATAACCAGAAAATTTCGGGAGTTTATAAGTGGGAATTCAAGTAGCTCCTAGGATATCTTTCCGTCAGATGTATGATATGAAATTGGGGTTCGACGTCTAGTGGTCCGCCTATCCATGGTTGGTTTTTACAGTGGTCTCGTTGTGTCTTAAAGAGTCCTTGGCTATGCCGACTCAGGGAAGCTTCGTATGTCATGTGCACTGCCTTGTACATGATGGTGTTGTGCGATCGAGCCCGTGTAGGCCCCACCACGAAAACTTCGGACAAAATCTCTATCATATGTTTGTTCCGGCTTATTCCACAAGCCAATCCTTGGTTTTATTTTGAGTTGTGGTATTAGAGTTGCTTCAATGTCAAGTGTTGATCCCATACCTTCCATAAGTGGTGTTCTCATATTTCTACGTGAATACTAATCCTTCTCGATCATTGAGTTTGTCATGTCAATCCTTGTCAGCCGGTGTGATTCTCTTCAAGATGGTCCTATCATTTGTCACATCCGCAAGATCGACTCAAGTCTTCTCAACATTGTTTGTTTCTTCCGTCTCAAGTTACCTTTGTTTTTCCCGCCCACCCACCCCTTTTCTTCAAGGACTCGGATTTCTCAATCAAGTATCCATCTTATTCTTGTGAAGTCTCTTCATTCTTTTCCTTTAATGTTCTTATCCGGTGATTCTGATGAAGATTCTAATAGAGCCTCAAGTTCATCATTAATCGTTATTTTCCTTCCGGTGGACTCAACTCAAGCTTTCGGTGTTTATCTCATATCCCTTTTTCCTCGTTTCAAATACCTTCTCATATCGGTGCACCTCATAATAATTCACTTCTCGCTATTTATTTGTTCGGGAGTGCTCAAGACATCGCAAAAGACTCATCTTGTCATTCAAGATCCGTTCAACCTAGTTCGAGGATGTTTATCTCATTCAAGCCATTAAAATCAACCGGTGGTTTCTCTCTTTTGAATCATTCTATGGTGTATCTTTTCAGTGGGCCCTAACCCACAGGTCTTTTCCCAGGATCTTACCTAACTCTTCTAATCTTCCATGGAGTTACTCTCAAATCCTTTTTGAAATTTGACGTAAGAATGAATTATCATTAGTCAAATGTCTTTCTTCAAGATCTTTCAATTTTTTTTTCATCGTTGGTTCAACATTTCTAATT
Organism: Triticum urartu; assembly: GCF_056163025.1. Taxonomy (NCBI): domain Eukaryota; kingdom Viridiplantae; phylum Streptophyta; class Magnoliopsida; order Poales; family Poaceae; genus Triticum; species Triticum urartu. The sequence continues at coordinate 360,605,528 of NC_141874.1, read as the reverse complement.
TTTCATTCCGGAGTGACTCAACAATTCATGGTGGTGTTTCTCGTCGTCATTCTCAGATTTTTGAAGACCAAAGAAGAGTTTTACCTCCAAATCTTATCCGTTCTCTCAGAGATGCATAGTTCAAGCTTGATACCATCCTCTCATAATTGTTTTGATTGTGAGAATTCTTTTCACCCATCCAAAGCAATTCAAGAGTCTTCTCAGTTTGATTCTCCGAAGGCCATTATCTCAGATTTATTCATTCCAGCTTTCAGCCATCGTTCTCCAAATCTTACCGGTGCATCATTCAAGGATTCTCTAATCAGCTCGTAATCTCTTCGTTCTAATGGATCTAAATTCTCTCAAGCATCTTCGTTTATTTGCTAATCCTTCCCGGTGTTTCTTCATGTTTTATTCGTTCTTTTCAATTCTTACGGTGTTTCGTTCAAGAGTTCTTCTCTTTCGTTATCATACAGTTTTATTCGTTGTCTCAATCCTTCCGGTGGATCGTTGAAGACCTTCCCAAGTTGGCGCGATATCTATCTTAGTCTTTTCTACGAGAATAAGTAGTATGCCAAATCCGTTGCTTGTCATCTATCTAAATTGGTGAAGGATACGCATAACATAATTCTTATTCTTGCTTCATCCAAATGATGGATTCGTTCCTCCGGAGTTTGTTCACAATGACTAATTCTCGATGTCAAATTTTCATCTTCTCTTTTTCTCGGAGTTCCAACCTCTCTCAATTATATCACCATGCGGATTCATCTAAATCATTACAAGGATTCACCTTGTGTTTTCAACTTCTCTTTCCTTTCGTTTGATCATTCTTTTGTTTACCGAAGTTCTTCATGAAGGTTCTACATGATGTTTCATCAAGGATTTAATTCATTCTCGAAGTGTTCATCAAGATTCTTTTTAAGGAGCTCAAGCATTCTTCATCTCGCATTGCGAAGTGCAATTCTTTCGTCCATATCATTGGAGGTGGTATTATGTCATTCTTGATAATTTGAGTTCATGTTTCATGATTCACATGTTGTTAAGAATGAGATATTTTAAATCCATCAACCTCTTCGTTGGAGTTCTCTTGGGTTATATTTCACCTAAAGCCTTCCCTAAGGATTGTTGCTATTTATGGTGCTCATAAAGTACCCAAGTTCGTCTTTTATCCTTCCGGTGAATAAGTTTCTCGTATCCTTCTTGATATCAAGCCAATCTATTGTTTTTCCGTGAGTGACAGAATTTCACCTCAAGATTTCGAGATGTTTTCCATAAGCCCACTTCAAGCCTATCTTTTCGTTGTTGGGTTTCCAACAACTCCGTTGGACCCTTCTCCTAAAGATGCCTTTTCAAGCTCTTTTGTGGCAGAAGTTGCCATTTTCTTCTCCATTCTCCTATTTCAATTATCTATCTTCTATTCTTTTGTTCCGGAGGTATTGTGATGTTGCTCTTTTCAACCCATCATCTCGTTTTGTCAAAGATCATGTTCTTTTCATGCCTATCCATTTAACCAGAGTGTTGTGCCATTTTGCTCAAGTTCTTTTTGCCTTATCAAGTCTTGCATCTCTTTTCAACCGGAATGCTGTCTGAGGGAGTCCTGGATTAGGGGGTGTTCGGATAGCCGGACTATACCTTCAGCCGGACTCCTGGACTATGAAGATACAAGATTGAAGACTTCGTCCCGTGTCTGAAAGGGACTTTCCTTGGCGTGGAAGGCAAGCTTGGCGATACAGATACGGATATGTAGATCTCCTACCATTTGGACGAATCCTGCGCTGCAATAGTGGTAGCATCCAGCTCCGCCCAGTATGCTTTAACACGGGCAAAGGCCATCCGTGAGCCCTCTATGCACGCCGACCTCTTCATCGCATTAATGTGCCGCACCACGTCAAGGAACTGCTGCACCAAGCCGAAATAGCTGTTCGGTTTTGGCCTTTCCTCCCATAGCTGGTCCACAACAGACCTCATGGAGAGTCCGGACAACCTATTCAGTTCGGCCCATTCGGCTAATTGGTCAGTCAATGAAAGCGGACGCTCGGGAGAATGGAATTGTGTCCAAAACAGCTAGTCCACTTCACGGTCCGTCTGACCCTGGAAGTACTTGGCCGCATCGGCAGCGCTTGCCGCCAAATCCATATACACATCCTCCGAACTCCACAGCCGATCCAGAGGGGCATACCGTGGATCTCCAAATTCCTCCGCAACAAAAAGGATTTCCCAGCTACAATATCCCCAGCTTCCGCAGCTCCTCCGTCCTCGCACTCATAGCAGAGCGGGTGTCTTTTCTCGTCGCAGCAACCTTCTCAAGGTCCGATGCCTTCACTAGGTTTTCCTTTTCAAGAACCCGGCAACGGTCGGCGGCGGCTTTTAATTCTATGGCCATCTTGGCCATCTTATCTCGGCTCTCGCCATGCGCGGACTTTTCGGCATTCAACTCTTCGGCCACCTTCAAAGCAGCCGCATTACCAGACCTCGCTTGTTCCTTGGCTCGGGCAAGTTCTGCCCGCAAGGCTTCAACAGTGGCAGCTCCATCTGCAGTCACAACATATTAAAGATACTGGTATCATGCTGCTCTTACTATGTGGCGTTTACTAGACAATGACACTTACCCTGTGTCTCGTCAAGCCTTTTGTTAACAAGCTCGATCTCGGCGTCTGCCGCATCCAACTGTCGTTTTAAACGGGCAAACTCGCTAGTCCGGCTAGCCACCGGAGCTTCCATCACCTGCACATAGAGGCAGTATGGTTACTACCTGGGATTATGATCCTCTGATCGTCGTCGTTCCCAACGACAACCAGAGTCTTAGGGGCTACTATCTACACAGGGCACACCTAGCATGTGTAGGACTATCATACATTATTTTAGGTACCTCAAAGCCTGTTAGTAGACTCATAAAAGCTTTATGCAATCTGCTTTCGGCGGATGAGATTCTCTCCATCACTGTATTCATCAGCACACGGTGTACATCTGAGATAGCCGCTCGCCGCACCAACTCCCTCAGAACATCCGATCGCACACTAGACGGTGCCGGACTCTTTTGTCTGCTCTCTTTGGGAGCCGGACACTGGGAGCTTCGGGGGTCAACGGAATTATCTTCTGGCCTCACCGGACTCGGAGAGGCCCTCCACGACGACACTTCAGGGTCGCCCGCTTCCGGAGCGGAGGAGTCCGGAGGAGGCGTTTCGCTCTCCATCATCTCTAGAAGAAGATCCCCTGAAGACGAGCTCATTTGAGAGGGGCTAAGGCCCGAATTGCAAAGATATATGCGGTGGTTATTTTCTCAGAAGAAAAAGATGGCATATCTGTACTATTAAAGTATTTTGGGTCACTTACGACTCATGGGAGAATTGATCCCCCCACGGACTTTGTGCGGCAACAGCACCCCCCAAGGTAGGACCCTCTGTGGGAGAATTCTTCTCCCGTTTGGAAGCTTCGGCTTCCGAATCCCCGGGCGCGGTCCTTTTCCTCTTCCGGTCGTCTTCCTTCATGGAGATGCTCGCTCCCTCGGTTAGAATGGGCAGCATTGGGGGTCCGCGTCCGCCCTTATTATCCTCCACAGTATCTTCCTTCAAAGGCTCCGGGCAAGGTGCGATCTGGAGCATCTTTTCTAGTACCGGATTTTCCAAACCCTCAGGGAGGGGGCCGAACACCGAATCAACTTCACCTTTGTTAGCCAGTCCTGATCAAAAAGAGAACTCTCAGAAATAACTTCGTAACAAATGAGAGACGGTATGTTCGGCCGGAAGATTCCTTACCTGTTCGGCGGCGCGCTTACTGCTCAAGCCCACGTCCTTGGTGATTTCCGGACACTCTACCTGAGGTCCGAAGAATGACTTGTACATCTCCTCGTGCGTCAGGCTGAGGAAATTTTGAATGGCACGCGGTCCCTCGGGATTGAACTCCCACAAGCGAAGGGGCCGGTGTTTACAAGGCTGGACTTGATGAACCAGCATAACTTGTGTTACCGCAACCAAACTGAAATCTCCATTGAAGAGATCATGAATGCGGCTTTGCAGTATAGGCACGTCCTTGGCTGGACCCCAGCTCAATCCTCTGCTAATCCATGACATCAGTTGTGGTGGAGGGCCCCGGCAGAAAACAGGGGCGGCCGCCCACTTGGCACTTCTAGGAGCCGTGATGTAGAACCACTCCTGTTGCCACAATTCAGACACCTCAGGAATGGAACCTTTGGGCCATGGAGCTCCCGTCATCTTGCGTATTGAGGCACCTCCACATGCCGCATGTTGCCCCTCGATCATATTTGGCTTTACTTCAAAGGTCTTGAGCCACAGGCCAAAGTGAGGGGTAACCCGGAGGAAGGCCTCACATATGACAATAAATGTTGTGATATGAAAAAAAGGAGTCCGTAGCTAGATCATGGAAATCTAGCCCGTAATAAAACATCAAGCCCCTGACGACAGGATCCAGAGCAAGGCCTAGACCTCGGAGGAAGTGAGAGACGAACACGACGATCTCGTTGGGTTCGGGGGAGGGGACGGCCTGCCCTCGGGCAGGCAGCCGATACGGAATCTCGGCGGTCAGATATCTGGCCTCCCTCAACTTTTGGATGTCTTCTTTCGCGACGGAGGAAGGCACCCATCGGCCTTGAAGGCTAGATCTGGACATGACTGAAGGTTCGGAGCACCTGACCTGAACTTTGGGCGCTTGAGCTTGAGGTGGGGGAAGGATTCGATTGAGCACGGGAGGGAAAAATAAAAGCCTTGACCCTTTATAAAGAGGGTGAATATCAAGCGTCCTCTCCGTGTCCGTTTGGACTTGCTTGTAATCTAGGAGTCCTAGAAGCGGTTGGGTTACCCATGCCCGTATTGATGAGAATCCCGGAGTAAGGGGACACGATCTCTGCTTTAACAAGACGTGCCAAGGAAACCGCCTCGCATGACGCGCTGAGGTGGGGTAATAAAACGACTCGGATAAAGGCTTGGCCGTGGTGTGTCACACTACGGAATACGTCAGCAGATTAGATTTGTGTAAATATTATTCTCTCTATGGCAATATGTGGAAACTTATTTTGCAGAGCTGGACACTATCTTTGTGTTCGAAATCTTCTATGAAGTACTTGGAGGAGGAACCTGCCTTGCAATGCCGAAGACAATCTGCGCGCCGGACTCGTTGTCATTGAAGCCTGGTTCAGGGGCTACTGAGGGAGTCCTGGATTAGGGGGTGTTCGGATAGCCGGACTATACCTTCAGCCGGACTCCTAGCCTATGAAGATACAAGATTGAAGACTTCGTCCTGTGTCCGGAAGGGGCTTTCCTTGGCGTGGAAGGCAAGCTTGGCGATACGGATATGTAGATCTCCTACCATTGTAACCGACTTTGTGTAACCCTAACCCTCTCCGGTGTCTATATAAACTGGAGGGTTTTAGTCCGTAGGACAACATACACAACAACAATCATACCATAGGCTAGCTTCTAGGGTTTAGCTTCTCTGATCTCGTGGTAGATCTACTCTTGTACTACCCATATCATCAATATTAATCAAGCAGGACGTAGGGTTTTACCTCCATCAAGAGGGCCCGAACCTGGGTAAAACTTCGCGTCCCCTGCCTCCTGTTACCATCCGGCCTAGAAGCACAGTTCGGGACCCCCTACCCGAGATCCGCCGGTTTTGACACCGACACTGTCCGAATTAGTTCTTCCTTGTTTCTCTTTTCTAACGGAGTGTTTTCAACTTCGTTCATCTCGTTGCATTCTTTCTTCCGATGTGTTCAACCTCTCAAGGTTCTTTGGTTTCACTCAATTGTCAAAGAAGCAACATAGATTTACCTCTTCTCTTTCTCTTCCGTTTTCCCTCCAGTGCCATTCTAGATCTCGGGACGAGATCCTCTCGTAGTGGTGGAGTGTTGTGATGCCCCGAGACCGATGTGCCAGGTGTCCGCTAGTTATTCGCTGTTGTTGCCTTGTCATTCACTTGCATGTGCATCTTGTCATTGCATCATGTGCATTGCATCATCATGTTTTCGAAACATGCATCCATCCGGGTTCCCCCAGTTCCATCTGTTGTTCATTCTGAGCCGAGACACACTCGCACGCGCCCGCGGCATGTCCGAAATAGTATTTTATAAGTGGCCGGAAAATGTTCTCGGAATGGGATGAAAGTTTGTGTTTGGTCTTATTATAGTGTAGATAGACCGCCTGTCAAGTTTCATCGTATTTGGAGCCCGTTTGACGCCCCAACGGATAACTATAGCGGCATTACAGCCGGTCTTTTCGTCAGACATTTTCGGTCTCCGGAAACTGTTGCCGGGCTTTCCCTCTCTTTCCTTCCTAGACCGTCTTCACTTTTCACTACCTTCCGCCTGGTCCAACCTAACCTCTCTCGTCAGCCCGCGGCCATCATCGCGCGCGCATCCGAAAGTTGTCCCGGACCCGACCCGGGCAGTCGTCACCGTTGGATCCGGATCATCCCCAAACATCTGCAAAACGTCTCCATTTTGTTAATTGGGCTCCCTAACCTATTTATCCAGGACGTATTTTGCCAAACCCTAAATTCTATATATAGATCAACCACTAGACTATTTTGCCAAACCCTAAATTCTAGGACTTTTGTCCCTGTCGCCCCCGCCAACCGGTCTTAATCCCCCTTGGGATCCACCCATCCCCAACCATCGCTCGCCACCTATCGCCTCTAGATCCCCTCGCCCTCCACTTTGCTCGATCCGTGCACCTCTACTCTGCCATCACCGGCCTCCCCCGCACCGGAGTCGCACCACCATCGGCCACCTGCTGCATCGCTAGGCCATCCTCCTATCTCCTCCTTCCCCTTCCGTTCCCTCCTTCCATGCAGTAACTCCCTCCACCTCTCTGTTTTCTCTCACAGGGAGAACACGATGCGCCGGCCTCCATGGATTTCGCACCGGAGTCCCCGACCGCGCCTCGTTCCTTGATGCAGGAGCATGAGCTCCCTCCTCCTCGTTGCACTCATCGCCCGCCGAGCCGCCGAGTACCTCCTCCAATTCGTTGCCCCGGTCATCGCCTCCCCAAGCTCCGGCGCCACGAACGAGTCATCGCCCCGCCATGTCCCTTGCTGGAGTGAACTCAAAACCAAGACCCACAGCGGCTGTTGCCTGCGTCCTCTGCTTCTTCCAGGACCCCGCCTTGTCTCCGCCCGATCTACTGCGAGCTACCTCCGAATGGAGCTCCATCTCCTCCCTTGCCCCGGATCCGGTGATCGCCTCCCGTTCAAGCCGCTCCGCCGTGCGCCAAGTCCCGGGAGCCGCCACCCTGCTTCATGCCTTGGCCCGCCATGGAGGGACGGCTCTGCCAAGCTCCGCCGCCATCGTCTGGAACAACCTCCTGCCCGGATTCGCCCAGCCCCATCTCGCATCGCCTCCTGCAAGCTGCAGCTGCTCTGCTTCCTCCATGCCGTGGCCTCTGCTTCCTCTACAACGAGCAGGTCACTCGTCCCGCGCCCTACGCGTTGACCAGCTGCTGCTGCGTCCCGATCGAGTGCCTGGGCCGGCCTCGCCTTTTGCTTCATCGCGGCCCAGCAAGACGTTGAGGCCGAGCCTCTCCACCAGTCTGTCTCCTCTCCGAACGGGCCGAGGCCCAATGTGAGGAGCTTCCCCAGCCCAGCTCGGTTCTGTTTTAGCCCATGTCTTTTTTTCCCTCTCTGCGAATTTAGTATTTATCCAGGATTTTCCAGTTTTGCAGAAAAACCCTCAAACTCCATGCATTTTAAAACTCAATAACCGTGCATCATATGTAAAAACATTATATATGAAAAATGCTTAAAATTGTGTCTAGTTTCATAATTTCCAACTCTCAATCATGTTTAAAATGTTTAAATTGATGTTTGCTTATATTTTGCCTAGTGCCATGTTAAAATGATTTAATTCATAACCATTTAACCGTAACTCAGTTTTAATTAATCTTTATATGTAAATGGGGTAGAATTTTGCCTAGTTTAACATGGTGACATTGCTTTGCATGTTTAACAAATATAAAATATGGTTTAGGGCAGAATAGTACCAAAACCTAAAATATGCACATGAGGAGTTTCCGGACTTGTTGTTTGTTGTTCCGGCCTCATTTGAACTTGTCTAGTTAGGTAGTTTTATTACGCTTCACCCTCTTTCCATGTTAATCAAGATTTAATCTTGTTGGGTACCTAAACGAGAGAGAACAAATAAGTCACGTGGTGTTTCGTCAATATGCAACGGAGTTTCATATTGAGCTCCACTTAATTTTTAGGGTTGTTAGTGCACTTTGCCATGCCATGTTTCATTAAACCGGACATGCATCATACTTGGTTGTGCATCATGCCATGTTCATCTGCTGGATGTTTACTACGTTTTTTGCTTCTTTCCGGTGTGCTTCTTCGGGTTGGTACCGATAACATCGTGTGGTGAGGATTTGTTTGACTTCCTCCGTTTGTCTTCTTCATGGACTCGTTCTTCTTCCTTGCGGGATTTCAGGCAAGATGACCATACCCTCGAAATCACTTCTATCTTTGCTTGCTAGATGCTCGCTCTTTTGCTATGCCTATGGTACGATACCTACCACTTGCTTGTCATGCCTCCCATGTTGCTAAGCCAAACCTCTAACCCACCTTGTCCTAGCAAACCGTTGTTTGGCTATGTCACCGCTTTGCTCAGCCCCTCTTATAGCGTTGTTAGTTGCAGGTGAAGACGGAACTTGTTCCTTGTTGGAACATGATTTTGTTGGGATATCCCAATATCTCTTATTTACATTAATGCTAGTCGCTTGCTGCAGCTCCTCCTCATACCTTTTACCCTACCTATAAGCTTAAATAGTCTTGATCGCGAGGGTGTGAGATTGCTGAGTCCCCGTGACTCACAGATACTTCCAAAACCAGTTTGCAGGTGCCGAGGAAACCATGCAGGTGACGCAACTGAGCTCAAGGAGGAGCTCGATGAAGATCTCATTCTTTGTGTTGTTTCGTTTCAGCTGATCAGTAGTGGAGCCTAGTTGGGACGATCGGGGATCTGTGTAGCATTTGGGGTAGTCTTCTTATATTTTGGTTCCATAGTCGGACCTTGAGTGTATCTGGATGAATGTAATGTTTTATTCATGTATTGTGTGAAGTGGCGATTGTAAGCCAACTATGTATCTCTTTCCCTTATGTATGACATGGATTGTGTGAAGATTACCTCACTTGCGACATTGCTTTCAATGCGGTTATGCCTCTAAGTCGCGCTTCGACACATGGGAGATATAGCCGCATCGAGGGCATTACACATGATGTAGAGGGATAAACTCAATCAATATGATGAAAACCCCATCTTTTTATCCTTGATGGCAACAATACAAATATGTGCCTCGCTACCCCTACTTTGTCACTTGGTGAGGACACCACCAGATTGAACCCAAAAATAAGCACCTCTCCCATTGCAAGAAAAAACAATCTAGTTGGCCAAACCAAATCGATAATTTGAAGAGAAATACAAATATATCAAATCATGCATATAAGAATTAAGAGAAGATTCAAATAATATTCATAGATAAGCTGATCATAAATCCAAAACTCATTGATCTCGACAAACACACCGCAAAAGAAGATTACATCGGATAGATCTCCAAGAACATGGCATTGAGAATCAAAGACAGAGAAGAAGCCATCTAGCTACTAGCTATGGACCCGTATGTCTATGGTAAACTACTCGTGCTTCATCGGAGGGGCTATAGAGTTGATGTAGATGCCCTCCATGATCGAATCCCCATTCGGTGAGATGTCAGAAAAGGCCCGAAGATGGGATCTTACGGGAACAGAAGGTGAAAGGATCGAGAAGAAGTGTCTAGAGGGGTGATTATACACTCAACAAAGAAAAGTAGCAGCTTTTAAGTTCTTCAAGTTGAGGTGGAGTTTTAGCACAAGTTTAAACATTCACAATACTTTTCAAGAAAACATGGCAAGAGTATATGAGCAGCGGAAAGTAAAGCATGCAAGTTGCAAGAAATTAAAAGGATGGGATTGGAGTGTGCAAACGCAATTGGAGACATGAAGATTTTTGGTGTGGTTCTGATAGGTGGTACTATCGTACATGCACGTTGATGGAGACTTCAACCCACGAAGGGTAACGGTTGCGTGAGTCCACGAAGGGCTCCACCCATGAAGTGTCCACGAAGAAGCAACCTTGTCTATCCCACGATTGCCATCGCCCACGAAGGACTTGCCTCACCTGGGTAGATCTTCACGAAGTAGGCGATCTCCTTGCCCTTACAAACTCCTTGGTTCAACTTCACAATCTTGACGGAGGCTCCCAAGTGACACCTAACCAATCTAGGAGACACCACTCTCCAAAAGGTAATAGATGGTGAGTTGATGATGAACTCCTTGCTCTTGTGCTTCAAATGATAGTCTCCCCAACACTGAACTCTTTCTCACAGATTTGGCTATGGTGGAAAGATTATTTAAGTGGAAAGGAACTTGGGGAAGGCTAGAGATTAAGATTCTTGTGGTTGGATTGGAATGTCTTGGTTTCAACACATGAGTACGTGGTTCTCTCTCAGAAAATGAATGCTGGAAGTGTAGGCACGTTCTAATGGATCTCTCTCAGATGGAGAAGAGGGTGGAGGGGTATATATAGCCTTCACACAAAATCTAACCGTTACACACAAAAGAGCCAACTCGGTCAGGCTGAATACATGAACTCGGTGAGACCGATTCAGTTCAAAACGTGAACGTCAGGATTTTCGGTGGGACCAACATGATCAACTCAGTGAGAGCGATGTGCTAGGGTTAGGGTAAAACTTCATCTTGGTTTGACCGATTACACAAACTCGGTGAGACTGATTTTGTTAATAAGAAAACAGAGAGTTGGTGAAGCAAACTCGGTGGGACCGGCTGCATATCTCGGTGAGACCGAAATAGTTGCAACAGGCAACAGAGAGTTTGCGAGCCCATCTCGGTGAGACCAAGATCCCATTGGTGAGACCGACTGATTAGGGTTTCTGGCTATGGCTATGTCAAGTGAACTCGGTGGCGCCGGATGAATCAAATTGGTGGGGCCGAGTTTGACTTTAGGTTCTGGACATATTTGGATTTGAGAAGATGGTTGAGGGCTTTCGAGCATATCACTAAGAACTTTGAGCAACTACACCATTAAGCAACACCTCATCCCCTTTTAATAGTATTGGCTTTTCCTATGGATTCAATGTGATCTTGGACCACTAATATAGAAATGAAGAGCCATGAGCTTTTGCCAATCTTCTGTCCTTAGCACCTTGAAGGGGTTCCACATCCTCTTGTCCATGTCACGCCTTAATTGAACTTTTTGAAATATACTAGTTGAAACTATTAGTCCAACAAGAGATATGTTGACATTAGTTACCAAAATCACCCAGGGAGCACTTGTGCTTTCAATCTTCCCCATTTTGGTAATTGATGACAACATACATCAAAGCTTCAGATAACGATATGAAGAATAACAGTTAAAGCTTTGGACAGACATGTAACATGCATAGGCTCCCCCTACATGTATGCAGTCATGTAAACATAGAACATAAGAGGATATGAATGCATAAGCATGTTAGAGCAAGCAATGAGTTATGTGTATCTTGGCTATATGCATCAGAGCAAATGATGTAAATATAGGAAATGTACATCCATGTTCATGAGTCCTTCTTGCAAACAATATGTACATCAGCAAGAAATCAGCATGCACATGAGTGTGATGCGTATACTTACCTTGTGGTCATGAGTTGGCTTTGGAGAAGGTGAACTTGAGAAAACAGGGTTAAATAACACAATAACACCTAATAAACAAGGCAAATTGAGAAAACCATAAGAGTACCTAGACTGGGAAGACATGTAGTGAGTGAGTACTTAGTACTCTATTTGGATATAGGCATGTCCCCAAAGAGTAAAGATATGCAATGAATTCCAAAGATTTTATTCCCTTAGAAATGAACTCATTCTCCCCCTGAATCTGATATTGGATAATGGGAGAAGATAGGTGTTGGTGCAACAGACCCTGGGCCCATTTCCCATAATGTGCACATGCATAAGAGCAAGATTGAAGCATCAGACTTGAGTCAGAAATTGAAGGACCAAGAGATTTGAAGAACAAACATGCAACTCAGAGGGATCATGATCAAGCCAGAGGAGCAATATATCGGCAAAAGAAGGGCCTCCCTTGCCGGAAAGGCAAGCCCGGCAAGGGGCAAGGCCACCACCAGAAGCAGGCAACCAAGGCGCCCCGGTAGGGCCTGTGTGGGCTCGCAGAGGCAAAGCCACCCCACTGACCGCTCAAGCGCGAGTCATGTCGTCAATCAGTGTTGTGTCAAGCCTCGAGGTGAATAAGTAGCAGCCATTTCCTACACCAGGAACATGCAGATGACACCCGTCCTCCGACGTGTCAATAGAACAAGCGCGGAGCTGGCGAGATAGCCCTTGTCGGGCAGCCAGTGCTGTGACACTAAGCAGTGCATTTAATGCACCCTGTTAGCCTGCAGAGTTAGGTATGATAGCACTATTTGCTCTCATATCAGTGGATAATGACCAATTTGCCATTGTGGTGACCCCTTAATCTATAAAAGGAGGCCCATGGCACCCATAGGGGGGTTGGAAAGTTGAGGAACCCGCACCCCATATGCGCGTAGCCGCTGCTGCCATAGGCGACCCCTGCTAGGCAAGTGTACTATGTTGCATTATCCACATTCCACCATCAATCTTCCAAAGAAGAAGTAGGGTTTTACGCCTCGAGGCAGCCCAAACCTGGGTAAATTTCTTGTGTGCTCTCTGTCGTGCTGTCGCGCGCTGGTCTGCTCTTTGTGCAACATGATGTCCCCCTGCCGAACCAGCAAGGGTCCTCCTGGTCCCATAGGTGGCCATGGATATCTCGCGACATCTTTTGCACGCCAAGTAGGGGGCTCGCCTACGCGAACCTGAAAGTGTGTGCAGCGCGTCGTCTTCATCACCATCTTCGTCTCCGATGGCACCCTCGACCGTGGCTCCTAAGAAGAAGTCCGGCCCTTCAGCCCATCCGTCCACCTCGAAAGCTTCGCCACCCGCACCCTCGGGGGCTTCGGAGGATGCGGAGGCCAGCAAAGACATGAACCCTGCTGGGGGCGTGGTTGGAGCAGGTGGTGCTATCGCCACTCCCCTACGGCCGACACAGGGGCTGGAAATGTTAGAGGAGAACAGCATCAACAACTCCTCGACGGTCGAGCTCTCCAAGGTGTGGGCGAGGGGTCGCTCCATCTCCGCCCTCTCCCCCCGTTGACGGGCATAGCCATAGCAACGTCGTTTAGCCCGGGGTGAGCCATCGCCCTCCGGCCGCCCCCACCACGGGAGCGACCGCGGCCCATGTATCTCCTCCCAGAAGAGTTGACCAAACTGCCGCGCTCGACGGAGCTGCTGACCCTCGAGCACCACCGACGCGTGACCCCGTTGCGCAGACGGTCGCACCACAACTGCAGGGATGCGGCACCACTGCTGCTGACGCCATCAGGAGCCAGGCAACGGTGCGACCGACATCATCAACATCCATGCCAAGCACCGCCACGGAGGCTATGGCGCGAGCTCAGTTGCTGCTAAGGTTTCTACCCGCGACCGAGCAGATGGATGAATGGCGTGCCACCATCCAGAGCCTGCTCGGTTTCGCCGATGCTGGGGGCTCATGATGAGTCGACCCGCCACGGCCTCCCCAAGCAACGACAACCACCCGTACTGCTAGCCGAACGGAGGAGGCCATCCCCACGGTGCATTCCCCGCCACGGCAGCCAATGCTGGCGCAGCTGAATCAAGACCACGATGACGTCTCGATGGCCACTTTCGACCCTTGAGTACGTCCAAGCCAACGTCGAGCCCCGGAAGATAGGCAACGGGGAGATGCGCATGTCAACATAAACCGACGCCGCATCGACCTCCGCCAGACCGACGGGTGCGACGGCCTCGACATCGACAAACCTGCGATCAGTGTTGGAGGGTGCTTGCCTTCCGAGGTTGGCTGCCCTGACTTTACACAAGAGCTGCGGCAAGTCCGTTGGCCGTCCGTTCGCACGTTCAACCCAGAGATACCTAAGAAGTAAGACGGAAGGCTGAACCCGACAGAGTTCTTGAGCATCTACACCATCGCTGTTCAAGCTGCTGGGGGAAGAGATGAGAAAGTGTTCGCTGACTGCTTCCCATTGGCCCTCAAGTCCAACATGAGATCTTGGTTGATACACCTACCGGAGAACTCCATTTCGTCTTGGGCAGACCGGTGCCACGAGTTCATCGGTGCCTTCACCGGTTGCCACCAAGAGCTTGGCAGACCCAGCGACCTGCAACTTCTCCAGCAGAAAGAAGGAGAAACTCTTTGTATGTATTTATAGAGATTCAGTAAAGTTCGTAGGAATATTCCAAATATCCATCCGACAGTCGTTGTAGCAGCCTTCTAGTCCAATGTGCGCAATCGTCGCATTCGTTCTAAGATGAATGTGCGGTTTCCCAAGACTGTGAAGGAGCTATATACGCTGGTGGATAAGTGTGCTCGGATGGTGGAAGGAAGGAAGTTGCACGGAGAGGAGGATTGCATCAACATTGATTCAGAGGATGAAGATGAATCAACTAGCCAGAGGAAGGGCAAGAAGCGCAATAAGAAGCCAAGGGATAAAGCAGTGATGACTGCAGAAGGTTCGGACACACATAGTACTGGCAAGAAGGCTGAGGCCCCCGACAAGGAAGTTGCCGCTTGCACAGCTTGCCGGGAAGCCGCTGCCGCTGAGAAAGTTGGGAAAGGTGATGGCCCTTACTGCCAGATCCATCGAACCAAGCGCCATGATCTTCAGGAATGCTACCAAGTTGAGGAGCTTGTCAAGAAATAGAGGGCAGAATATGACAAGCGTGATAAGGAAAAAGGTCAGAATGCCGCTGGTGGAAAGGGCTGAGGCGGTGAAGCAAATCGCCCCAGCAAGCCCTATCGGAACTGAGTCAAGAGAGGGAAGTTTGTGATGATGGGAGTGATGAAGGGAATGAAGAGGAAACTAGTGAGCAGGAATTTCAGAAGCCCATTGACGCCCTATGTGTTGATGGAGGTGCATCATTGCACACCTCCCACCACTAGCTCAAGCGATGGGCATGAGAGATCAATGTTGTGGAGCCAGCGCCAGAGGCCCGGAAACCGCTCAAATGGCCCTGCACGCCGATCATATTTGATGGGGAGGATCACCCTAACCGCACCACCGTGGTAGGATGCTTGCCTTTGCTGGTCTCCCCGACAATTCACAACCTCAAGGTCACAAAGATGTTAGTGGATGGTGGGGCCGGTCTGAATCTGATTTCCCCAGCAGTCATCAGCAAGCTTCAGATAGGAGAGGAAGAGCTAGAGGTTTCCGGGACGTTTCAATGAGTTAACCCCGGCAGGAACCATCCTAAAGGGAAGATTACGTTGCCGGTGATGGTTGGGGGAGAGCTAAACTACCGGACAGAGAAGGCTGTGTTTGACGTGGTTGATCCCCCCCTGCCATACAATGGGCTTCTAGGACGCCCGGCCCTAGCCAAGTTCATGGCAGCATCCCACTATGCTTATAACACTACTGGAATCAGGAACTTTGCCATCAACAGGTTCTTTGCCGTCAGCTAGCTAATGGCAAAGAGGGTCTTTGCCATCAGCTTGCAGAAAACTGATGGCAAAGAAGCAGCTGACGGCAAAGAAAGTGTTTGCCGTTAGCCCCATCTTTGTCGCCAGCTAGCTGACGGCATAGAACCTTTGTCGTCTGCTAGCGGACGACAAAGAGGCAGGGTGGGTCGCTAGCGAGAGGCAGCTAACAGCCGCTTCCTTTGTCGTCCGCTAGCTTACGAAAAAGAAACTTCGCCGTCCGCTAGGAGACGGCAAAGAAAGTGGCCAAACTAATGTCCATTAGCTAGGCTCTTTGCCGTCAGCTGGCGGACGACACAGAGCTGTGCCCTATATGTAACAAAACGCACTCACCCTACCCCTCTCTCTCCCTCCCCTCATCCCAACCCCATGCCGCCACCCCACCCCGGTTGCCCCGCCTCGCCGTGTCGGGCCGCTCCGCCCCACGGTGCTGCTCCGGCCTCCCCGGCCGCATCGTCCCGTTCGCGCCTCCTCGCCGCCCCTGCCGCCCCGCCCGGTCCGCGCCGGCCCGGGCCTCCTCGCTGCCCCGGCCGCGCCGGCCCGCCCTGCCCCGGCCGCCCCGCCATGCCGCCTCGCCGGCCCGACCGCTCTGCCCCGCCCCGCCACGCAGCCTCGTCGCCCCGGCCGCTCCAAGGTGAGACATTTTCTTTTTTTTTGTTTTTTAGATTTAGTTTAATTAGGTTTAGTATAATATAGTTTAGGTTTTGTTTAGTTCAGTTAGTTTACTTTAGGTTTAGTTTAGTTTAGGTTAAGTTTTTTGGTTTAGTTTAGGTTTAGTTTAGTTTAGGTTTTGTTTAGTTTAGTTAGTTTTTCTTATTGAATGCATGCTAATTTAGTTTACCCAGGGACAAGCCGGTTAGGGGGTTCCTCGGTGTCGATGGTACCCTAAATACATGTGGCCATCGGTGTCGAATACTACATCCACATCCCACAAGTGACACAGGGGTCCTGCGTCCCACAGCAACAGTTCTCGGCGTCGATGGCGGTCGAACACCATCGCGAATTTGTCTGGCAGCCTCTGAGATGACGATTGAAAGCTAACCGTTGAAACGTGAAACACCCAAACCGACTTGAGTCGGTTTGGTTGTTTGAAATTTCAAAACATGGCTTTAATCCTCATTGCAGACGCTACTAGAAAAATTTGCCAAGGTGTTCGATCGTCATCGGCCACCAGAACTATTGTTGCGGGACGCCGGGTGCCGGCGTCACTTGTGGGACGTGGATCTAGTGTTCAACGCCGAGTGCCTCATGTATCTTGCATCAATGATACTTGCTATTTGGGGTTCTATCGACACCAAGGAAGCCCTAACCCGATCGTCCTGTTGTAAATATTTAGTTAGGTTGACGAAAAAACAAAATTGCTAGGAAACTCATCTTTCTATTTAAATGTGCAATTTTTTCATCATTGCGAGGGTCTAGTGTTCGACAAGTTCCGCTCTACGTTTGTGGGTTAGCACAAATGACATTTCCTCCCCCCTTCGATTTGCTCTGATCTGGTCTTTGTGCCATTGAAACTTGCTAGCTATAGGTGTCTTCAATCATCAGTATGCGTGACCACTATGCGTGTCCCGTTCGAAAGGGTTACATCTATAAATATGCATGCATTTGCATATTTGTAACGGTGATTCTTTCGAATTGTCCAACGTTATCCATGGACAGCCCGAGTATGTGTAGATTGGGTTTGTTTTCCCTTATGCTCTGCTCCGGATCCAGTGCAGAATTTCATCAGTGCCTCCCTGTTGTTCTCCGGGTACACATCCTCTCTGCTTATTGCCGAGACGTGTATCAGGAGAACAGCAGGGAGGTGCTGCCGAAATTTTGCATCAGATCC
The DNA here is from genome assembly GCF_056163025.1 of Triticum urartu. Lineage (NCBI taxonomy): Eukaryota > Viridiplantae > Streptophyta > Magnoliopsida > Poales > Poaceae > Triticum > Triticum urartu. Next base: position 360,588,153 of record NC_141874.1, on the reverse strand, counting down.
AGAGCAGAGCATGGGAAAATGAACCCAATCTACACATACTCGGGTGGGGTTAGGACCTATCTTTACCTATTAGCGTCTAGGTTGCATGGACGTAATAAAAGTGACAAACTCCATTAACTGATGAATATATACATGCTGATTTATATATATATTTCTTATGTGTCCAGTAGCTTGGCAAGATGACTGATCATGCGTGGAAGTTCACCGGTCACACTAGTCAGAAAGACATGACCATTGAATGGTTAACAAAAACCAAGGGGTTTCTAAGAGCCACATTTGCAAATGGCCAGAGGACAACATGGTGCCCCTGCGCCGGGTGCAACAATTGGCACATGAGGACATAGATGAAATGGGCAAACACCTACAGAAGTGGGGTTTTATGCCAGATTATATGGTGTGGACATTTCATGGCGAGTCTGCCCAACGTGCCAGAGCTAAGGTGCTTCGTTGTTGCACTGACGAGCATGGTACCGGGATGCAAGACATGGTGCAAGACTTTGATGATGCTCAGGACTCGGACGACGAGATGGAGGAGTCTGCAAAGGCCTTCAATGAAATGTTGGAGTCTTCAAAACGTCCTCTCCACGAGAACACCGAGCTTTGTCACTTGGATGCCATCTCACAAATAATGGCTCTGAAGGCTCAATTCAACTTGGGCAGAGAATGCTATGACACAATGATGACAGTATTTGGACATTTTCTACCCAAAGGACATGTACTACCTGCAAACCTGTACCAGTCAGACAAAATCCTCCGTGGTCTTAAGATGCCCTACGAAAAGATACATGCCTGTGAGAAAGGATGTGCCTTATTTAGGCTTCAGTATGCGGACTTGAACTCTTGTCCCATTTGCATGTCATCCAGGTATGTTGTGGTAGACAACGGTATGGGTGAGAAGACGTAGACCAAAATCCATGTTAATGTTCTTTAGTATATGCCAATCGTACCAAGACTTCAACGTCTTTTCATGGTCGAAGTGACGGCAAGACAGATGACATGGCACAAAACGGGAAAAAAACCCAACTAGATGCAGATGGGAAGTTGATGATGGTGCACACATCAGACAGTGAAGAGTGGAAGAGCTTTGATGAATTATGTGATGACAAAGCGGCAGATCCAAGGCATTCTTGAGTCGGCATTACCATGGATGGGTTCAGTGTGTTTGGTCTGACGGCAGCCCAATATAGCTGTTGGCCCGTATTTTTCTATCCACTCAATCTCCCCCCCCCCCGAACAGATTATTCAAAGAGAGAACATTTTCCTGGTGTTGATAATTCCAGGGCCCAACTATCCGGGGAATAATATTAATGTGTACATGCAGCCGCTGAAGGACGAATTACATGAAGCCTGGGATAATGGGCTCAAGACATAAGATGCCTTTAGGAAATGAAACTTCATAATGCGTCTTTGGTACATGTACTCGAGGCATGACTTGCCGGCGTATGCGCTATACGTTGGCTGGTGTGTGCATGGAAGGTTTCCGTGCCCCACATGCAAGGGAGCTCTTGAGTTTCATTGGCTTCAGGCCGGTCGCAAGTTTTCTTGCTTCGACATGAATAGACAGTTCCTGGATCCTCGCCATAAGTTCAAGAAAGACAAGAAGAACTTCATCGTAGGTAGAATTGTCAAAAAATCTGCACCACCTGCGTTGACAGGCCAAGAGACACTGGATCAGTTAAACACTCTCGAGCCAGATCCAGAGCGTCCATGGTATTTCAAGGGGTATAATTTGAAACACGCCTGGACTCACAAGACATCCTTGTGGGATTTTCCCTACTTCAAAGACCTCCTTTGCCCACACAACATCGACATGATGCACACTGAGAAGAATATCACCGAGGCCCTTTTTGGTACATTGTTCGGCATAGATGGGAAGTCAAAGGATAATACTAAGGCTAGAGTTGATCTGGAGGCGCTATGTGATAGGTCGTTACAAAACATATGGATTGAGCGGGTGTGCAGCGAATCTAAAGAGGGGAGCGAGTCTTGATAAATTGAAGATATTTTGTCTCAAGAGTCATGACTGGCACATATGGATTGAGCGGGTAATGCCGGTGATGTTGTGTGGCTTCATCCCTGAGGATGAATGGCTAGTACTGCGAGAGCTGAGCTATTTCTTTCATGTTCTCTGTGGGAAAGAACTATCGCCTGGCCTGCTAGAAGAAATGGAAGAGTTGGCGCCAGAGTTGATCTGCAAGTTAGAGAAGATCTTTCCGTCCGGCTTCTTTAATCCAATGCAGCACTTGATTTTGCATATCCAAAACGAGGCAAGATTGGGGGGCCCATGCAAAATCGATGGTGCTACGCCACTGAGAGGATGTAGAAGACGCTACGAGCAAAATGTAAAAATGAACGTAGAATTGAAGCATCGATGGCTGAGGCATTCATTACTGAGGAGGCGGCAAACTTCGTGACAGCACATTACGAAGACAAAAATCATCATTTACATAATCCGAAGCCTTGGTACAATGCTGACGAACCTAAAAAGGGTGGATCCAACCTCAGCCTATTGAAAGGGGATGTCGCACCAGCCGGTGCTTCTAATTCCTTAACGTTGGATTTCGAAGAATGGGAGATCATTTCGCTGTATATCTTCACAAACCTAACAGAAGTGCGGCCGTACATCGATTAAGTTCTCGGTACATTGTTTCGCAACTTCTAATTCCTTTGAATTGTTCTTATTCCCGGATAAATTTGATAAAGTCGATACGTCGCCAAATTCTAGCAAAGCATGGACGCGACTATCCTGGTTTCATCTCTTGGTTCAAACAAATGGTTATTTCCGTTAGACAATTTCTTTACTTCGTCTAATTTGTGGATAATGCAAAAATCCCTTTCGTATTAAACTTGTAGGATAATTCAGAGCTTATGGACGCTGAATTGAGACAATTCGCTAATAGTTTTGACTATAAGGTCCGTTCATTTGACAAATGCGACATCAATGGGTATTGCTTTCGTACCTATGGGAAAGAGATGTCAATGGCCGACCGAAAGTCTACAAATTGTTGTGTCCCTGCTATCGGCGAAGGAGATGTCGAGTATTATGAAAGAGTTGAAGCAATTTATGAACTTCAATTCTATGGTGCAAACCCACCAAACGTCGTAGTCTTCAAATGTTATTGGTTCCAGCTGAAGGAGTCTAGAAGGACTCATGATCATATAGGGCTAGTGGAAATCAATCAAAGCACCCATTCGGATGTTCCCGATGCCTATATTATGGCTCAACAGGCAACCAAAGTTTTCTATCTACCGTGGGCCTGTCAAAGTGATCCTAATCTCAAAGGTTGGGATGTCGTTTATGAAGTGCCTCCACGTGTTAGACCAACCCCCCAATGAAGATGATTATGAACCTCACATTAACCCAGACACATATGAAGGAGAATTTTTCCAAGAAACGCGCCTTTCCAAAAAATGTTTGAAGAACTGCTCTACTTCACCCAGAACATTGAAGTAGACATTGACAGTGAACCCGACATCACACCTCAGGCAGAAAAAGAAAAGCTTGAATTATAAGAGGTTACTGTTGTGGATGACCTATCAATGCTTGACAGATTACGTAGAGGTGGCCTTCCACGTGATGATGCATTTATTAATGATGATGATGAGCACGTCATTACTGATAGTGATGATGATGATGATGATGATGATGCATTTATTGATCCCGAAGCATCTATTGAATCAGGTTATGACTAGGTATTCATTTTTTTATGTTGTACTAGATTTATATAGTTACTTATATGATTGTATGATTTATATAGTGTAGCGACCCGACCTCAAACGGTCAATTCTCTGTGCTTCAGTTTCATCCCTGGATCGGTAATGCTGACACACATAGTACTCGAGGATTTATAACAGAGTAGCAATCACACACTTATTACATCGAATGTCTCCAAAGAGAACTTATTACAATAAATATGGCTTAAGGCCATCTAATACGATAAAAGCGGAAGGATTGGAAGATAAAGTGAGTCCATCAACTCCAACGGCATAGTTGAGCTGCATGGCAAGGACCTAATGAACCTTACTCCTCGTCTGAAAAGTTTGCAACATAATACGTTGCAACCCGAAAACGAGTCAGCACATGGAATATGCTGGCAAAGTAACACAGTAGAGCAAGAACAGAATAATGCTATCACTACATGCATATTTGGCTGGTGGAAAGCTCTATGGTTATAGTTTTGCGAAAAGCCAATTTTTCCCTAGAACAAAGGAATAGATTTTAATTTAACTATCATGGTAGTTGAAACATCATTGAGAAGGTTCCTCCAACTCAATCCCAATTAAAGTAATTATCAACCCAATAGTATTAAGTTAAAAGTGATGAGATACTTAAGATACTCCAAGTACTAGATACTCAAGATGTCCATAACCGGGGACACGGCTAACCATGATTAGATTGTACACTCTGCAGAGGTTTGCACACTTCTCCCCACAAGACTCGATCGCCTCCGTTGGATTTCTCGCACTACATGATGTTTGAGAAATGGATGACGGAGACACAGTCTTCCAGAAACATTAACTCTCTACCCCGGGCAGACCATACCAAACCTACAACCCACTACCTACTGATCTACCTCTTCAAGAGCTTCACGTAACTTACTCAACTATGCTAGAGCCCATAATAGCTTGTGCCTGTACACGCAAGTTTCTAGCATGAATCATCTCAGTTCCCTTTGAGCCTGGGTGGCGGTCCATAGGAAAATCACATGGAACCCCAGGATTTCAAAAAATACAGGCAACACTGGGTACTCCAGGTGCCACAATCCACCCAGATATGTATTCAAGTTGCCACCTTAGGTTAAACCATTATTTAACAATCTCACATCTGTCATGGATTTCACTCACCCAAACGACGCCTACGAGCATAGCATAGCAGTATAAGCAATTCGTATAAGTAACTCCCAAAGTTTGAATATAATAGGGCAATATATAGGTTCTACCTCATTAACTACTTCCCAACCCACATGTTAATGACATCTAACCATGCAATGTTTGAGGATGGGAACTAATGCATAAAAACTGGGTGATAAAGGGATATGATCAAAGTGTTACTTGCCTTGCTGACGATCCGTGAAACCTAGGGACTCCAAATAACACGCTTCGCACTCCGAGAATTCTATCGCAAACAAACAATAGCATACATAAGCAATCAAGCAAAGAAACATGGGTAAAAATCGAATAAGAAGGTCTACCATAAAGTTCAACTTAAGAACTCCGGTCAGCAAAAAGAATCAAATCAAATGGAGCAACGAAACTCAAACGGCGAAAGAAACAAGATCCGTTTACTAATCTGGACCTAGGTCAAATTTTACAGTAGCAAAAGTTTGTTCAAGTTGATTAAACAGAAAGAGGGTCTCGAGACGAAGATCTAGGCGCTTGAATCGCCTAAGTCCGACAAACGAGCAAAACGATAAACTAGAACAAAGATCGGATCAGAAATCCTGATCAGTATTAATCGCAGAAAAATCTGATAAAAGAAAATTGACGAACAGGCTAACGAACAAGCTTCTGTAACTAACGACCGAAAACCATTCATTAAAACGAACATACGGACGAACGTCCGCTAAGAAGAAGAACCGGGAAAAAAACCGGCAAACTAATCTTAAAAAATGAACTAGGGTTTTTCTTAAAAAAACCGAATCGGTTTTTTAAAAAAACCCGGCGGCGAACGGCTACCTCGTTGGTCTGGCGAGACGCGGGAGCGGCGGCGACGAGGTGCGACAGTGGCGGCGGTGGGGCGCGACAGCGGCGGCGGCGAGGCACGGGCGGGGCTGGGCGGGGCTGCGGTGTGGGTGGTGGTGGCGGGGGGGTTGGGTATTTAAAGGAGGGGGTGACTTGGGGAGGGGGCAAGGGCGGCGGGGGAGGCGGAGTCTGGCTCGGACTCCTCCGAGTCTGCGGCGGCGGCGGCGCGGCCAGTCTCCAAGAGGGAGACGGCGCGCGGGAGGGAGTGGGCCGGCCCGGCTGGGGTTTCGGCCCAGTCGGCGCCCGGGGATCTTTTTTTTAAAACAATTCCGGCGAACAGAAAAAATCCTAGAAAATAAAATAAAATCTAAAAATGTCAAAACAAACTTTCACCGTCTAAATAAAATATTTAGAACGAGATGAACATTTTCTTGGCCCTAAAATGCAACTTTGAAAAACGTGCAATTTTTCTAATGCAAATAAAATTGCAATAAAATCCATATAAAACAAATATTTGATTTTAATATTTTCCTCCCATATTTCAATTATTTTGGAGAAGTCATATTATCTCCTCTCATGTATTTTAATATGAAATATTTTCGGAGAGAAAAATAATTAAAACCAAAAGCATCCTCGTTCCAAAATTTGATAAAAATCAAATTTGAAAACCGGGGAAATCCCGAACTCTCTCTGAGGGTCCTTGAGTCGCTTAGGATTTCGAGGATCGCGAGACGAAATGCAATAAAATATGATATGCAAGAATGATCTATGTATAACATTCCAAATTGAAAATTTGGGATGTTACAAACCTACCCCCTTAAGATGAATCTCGCCCTCGAGATTCGGGTTGGCTAGAAAATAGGTGTGGGTGGTCTTTGTGAAGATCATCCTCTCGTTCCCAGGTGGTTTCGTCCTCGGTATGGTGGCTCCACTAAACTTTGCAAAACTTGATAACCTTGTTGCGGGTGACTCGACTGGCAAACTCCAAAATCTTGACTGGCTTCTCCTCATAAGTCAAATCATTGTCCAACTGAATCGCCTCCAAGGGCACGGTATCTCTTAGTGGTATATCGGCCATCTCAGCATGGCACTTCTTCAACTGGGAAACATGAAACACATCGTGAACTCCTGACAGTTCTTCATGTAACTCCAACTTGTAGGCAACTTCTCCCATCCGTTCCAAAACACGATACTGTCCTACAAATCTCGGGGCTAACTTTCCCTTGACTCCAAAACGTTTCACTCCTCGCAAAGGTGATACTCGTAGATATGGTCTGTCTCCAATTTCATAGGTTACCTCCTTGTGTTTCGAATCTGCATAACTCTTCTGTCTGGACTGAGCTATCTCCAGTCTATCTCGAATCAGTTTAACTTTCTCCTTAGACTCTTTGATCAAGTCTGGTCCAAACAACTGTCGGTCTCCAACTTCATCCCACATCAACGGTGTTCTGCACCTTCGTCCATACAGGGCTTCGAATGGTGCCATCTTCAAACTGGCTTGATAGCTATTGTTGTATGAGAACTCTGCATAAGGCAGATTGTCATCCCAACTAGACCCATAATCTAGCACACCAGGCTCTCAACATATCCTCCAGAATCTGGTTGACTCTCTCGGTCTGTCCATCGGTCTGCGGGTGAAATGCTGTACTGAACTCCAATCTCGTTCCCATAGTCTGGTGCAACTGATGCCAAAACTTTGAGGTAAACTGTGTTCCTCTATCTGATACGATGGTCCTCGGAACTCGATGCAGACATACGATCCTGGTCATATACATATCTTAGCCAACTTTGCACTGGTATAAGTTGTTTTCGCTGGGATAAAGTGTGCCACTTTGGTCAAGCGGTCAACTACTACCCATATAGAATCATAACCTGATTTGGTCCTTGGCAATCTGGTGATAAAATCCAAGCCAAGTTTATCCCACTTCCATTCGGGTATTGGCATAGGCTGTAGCAATCTTGCTGGCTTTTGATGCTTTGCCTTCACTATCTGACATACATCACATACGGCTACATACTCGGCGATATCCTTCTTCATCCCTGTCCAACAGAAATGTTCCTTCAAATCCAAATACATCTTGGTCTTTCCGGGGTGTATCGAATATGGTGAGTCATGAGCCTCCTGTAGTATTAATTTCCTGATCTCTGTGTTATTGGGCACATAAACACGGTCCTCAAACCATAAGGTGTCGTGCTCATCCTCACGAAAACCTTTGGCCTTTCCTTCGCTCATTTTCTCTTTTATCTTGGCAATCTCTTTGTAATCCTTCTGAGCTTCTCGAATCTTTCCCAACAAGGTAGAATGAACCTCCATTGTTGCAACAAAACCTCTAGGAACAATCTCCAATTGAAGTTCCCGGAGATCCTATGCTAACTCCTTCGGCAATCCCGTGCTCTCTAGGGTATTAGTATAACTGCTCCGGCTCAAAGCGTCTGCTACGACATTGGCCTTTCCTGGATGATAGTGAAGCTTCATGTCATAATCCTTTATGAGCTCCAACCATCTCCTCTACCTAAGGTTCAGTTCCTTCTGTGTGAAAATGTACTTCAAACTCTTATGATCCATGTACGCATCACAATGGTTTCCAATAAGGTAATGCCTCCAGGTCTTCAACGCATGCACTACGGCTACTAGCTCCAAATATGCGTAGCGTAATTCAACTCATGTGGTTTTAGTTGTCGTGAGGCATACGAAATAACTCTTCCGTCGTGCATAAGCACACTTCCGAGTCCTAGGCGAGAGGCAACGCAATACACTTGGAAATCCTTGCGTATATTTGGCAGTGTCAGCACTGGGGCTGTAGTCAAACGTTCCTTCAGCTCCTGGAAACTTGCCCCGCAAACTTATGTCCATTTAAACTTGGTATCTTTCTTCAATAACTCCGTCATTGGCTTCACAATTTTGGAAAAATTCTCAATGAATCTCCAATAATATCCTTCGAGTCCAAGAAAACTGCGGATCTCGCTAACTTAAGTGGGTGCCAACCATTCAGTGATTGACTGAATCTTGGTGGAGTCTACTGCTATACCTTCTCCTGATATAATATGTCCAAGGAATCTGACTTCCTTCAACCAAAACTCGCATTTGCTGAACTTGGCATACAACTGATGTTCCCTGAGTTTCTCGAGAACTAATCGCAAATGCTCTTCGTGCTCCTCCTCATTCCTCGAGTATACCATTATATCATCAATGAACACCACAACAAAATTATCCAAATATTCCATGAATGCTTTGTTTATCATGCTCATGAAGTAGGCAGGGGCGTTAGTAAGTCCAAACGACATGACCGTATATTCGTATAACCCGTACCGTGTGGTGAATGTTGTCTTTGGTATATCTTTCTCTCGTTTCTTCAACTGATGGTATCTTGATTGCAGATCGATCTTTGAAAACACCTTAGCTCCTTGCAGCTGGTCAAACTGATCATTGATCATCGGCAATGGGTACTTGTTCTTGATCGTCACTTCATTCAAGGCCCGATAATCAACAACCATTCTTAGGGACTTATCCTTCTTCTCAACCAAAAGCATTGGGGCTCCCCATGGTGATGAACTCCGTCGAATGTAACCTTTCTCCAATAACTCCTTGATATATTTCTTAATCTCCTCCAGATCATTCGCGGGCATCCGATAAGGTCTCTTGGATATTGGCCCTGTGCATGCCAATAGCTCTATCAAAAACTCGATATCTCGATCCGGTGGCATGCCTGGTAACTCCTCTGGGACAACATCCGGGTAATCCCTTACTACAGGCACTTCCTCCTAAACAACTCCCGTGAGGGTATTTACTTGGCCACTTCTTGGCGCATGCCTAGATATGTGCTTGATCCTTTTTCCCTCCGGGGTGGTGAGACAAATTGACCTACTAACATAGTCAATGCTTCCTCCGTACTTTGACATCCAGTCCATTCCTAATATCACATCCAATCCTTGTGACTCCAAGATTATTAGGTTGGACAGAAAAACATGGCTACCAATGGTTAGGGGTATCTGGTCACACCATCGACTAGCCATATACTCTGCTCCAGGTGAACTTACTAACAGAGGGGTCCTAAGGGTTTGGGTCGGTAGTTTAAACTTATCCACGAATTCCCTTGATATGTATGAATGCGATGAACCAGTATCAAAAAGAACAAGAGCGGTAAATGACTTAACCAAAAACTTACCTATAACCACGTCCGGCTGCTCTTCAACTTCCTCCACGTTAACGTGGTTCACTTGTCCTTTGTTGAATGGATTGGGCTTCTTCCCAGCGCTCCCATTTCCGTTTCCATTCTTCCCTTCAGGGCACTCCGTGGCATAGTGTCCAGTCTTCCCACACTTGAAACAAGTAACGTGGCTTAGGTCTCTCTTGATGGGTGTGGCTGGATTGGGGCAGTTCTGATTGTTCCTTGCCCCATTCCCATTCCCATTCCTTGGGCCAGTATGGTTATGGTTACTTCCTCCATTATGGGTGTGGCCTCCATGGTTATGAACAAGTCCTCCCGAGTTCGGGGTTAGGCGAGGCTTCTGCTGAGCTCCTGAGAAATACCTCCCTTGTCCATACTTCCTCTTACGGTTCTCAATCTGCTGTTGCTTCCCTTAAATCATAAGAGCCTTATCTACCAACTCCTGGTAGTTGTTGAATGTTTCCACCATCAATTGCATGCTCATTTCATCATTTAACCCTTCCATAAATTTCTCTTGCTTTACGGCATCTGTGGCCACATCATCAGGGGCATAGCGAGATAACTTGCTAAACTCACCCGCGTACTGAGCCACGGTACGGTTCCCCTGGCGTAAGTTGCGAAACTCACGCTTCTTCATACTCATACCTCCAGTTGAGACATGGGCTGTACGAAAGGCTTGCTGAAACTGGTCCCATGTCACCGTGGCTATAGGGTAGGTGACAGTGTAATTCTCCCACCATGAGGCTGCTGGTCCATCCAACTGATGTGCGGCCAATAGCACCTTTTCAGCACCGGTACATCCTGCAGTGGTTAACTCCCTTCCAATCCTGTGGAGCCAATCATCTGCTACTATAGGCTCGATGCTACTGGAAAACACCGGCGTCTGCAACCTCAAAAAACGGGCTAAGTTGTCAACTGGTGGTGGTGGTGGTGGATTGTTGTTGTTGTTGTTGCCTTGGTTCTGGACTAACAACTGCATGAGGGTATTCTATTGCTGGATCAAATGAGTGAGCTCCGGTGGGAAGCCAAATCTGGGGTCATGTCTCGGAGGTATCTGATGGGTTTAGAGGGGAGAGATTAGAATAGAGTGAGGTCTAATGAGAAAGCACTACCCATATGCACATGAGACAAGCACAAACATTTCACTCAATCAATCAAGCAAGGCATACAGTCGGTCTAGAACTATCACAAAAGTGCTCGGACTACAGTATTTACATGGTGGAATAATACTACTGATGTGGTGGTCTACTAAAAATATTCCTCGGTTGAAGACTCCATAATGTCTTCTCCAGCTTCGTCTTCATAGTGATCATCGCTAAGGTCGGAGTCGGTGTCGCTGATTATGATGTAGTCCTCCGGGCGAATCTACTTGGGTTCTTCGTCTTCTCCTCCTGGTGTGGAGTCTCCTAGGAATACTCCTAGCTTCCTTTCCAGATCGTCATTCTTCTCCACTAGTACGACGTTTTATTCCTCATAATCTTCACGTGTAGCCTTGAGTTCTTCCTCCAGTTCCGTGATCCTAGTCATTGCCTTCTTCAGATCTATGATGCCTCCGCACATCTGATTCTCCTGGCATCGAATGTGCTGGTTTAGTTCCAGGATGAAAGCTGTAATTGATCTATCCTTCCTGGTGCTGATCATCTCCCATTGCTCGTCTCGGCGCCCACAAATCTGATAGATAGTATCCTTAAGCTCCTTTTGGTAAACTTCTCCAATGCGTCCCATGGTGATCTGAGCTGCCATACACTTTCCTAGACTCCAGGTTGGTGTATCGAAGGAAAAATCTATGGGCTTAGTGACTGGCGTGAATGTACTTCCTGGAACTTGAGCTTGAATCATCCATCGCTCCTCTTCTGGTAAAGTGGCATTGTAAGTCCCTGTGAAGCTTGGTATTCCTATGTTCAGGTGCCTAGTGACTTCCTTCAAGTGTCGTCCAAAAGGTGCTTCTTCATCCGGTTGTGCAAACTTATTCCTTGCATCCGCCATCCTAAAGAGTGGAAAATGGAGAGGAGTTAGAAATGAGAAGAGAATGGTGATCTATGGTTTTAGCTTAGTGGTCGTGTCCTACACTCAGCGTGTGCTCTGATACCATCTTGTAGCGACCCGACCTCAAACGGTCAAGTCTCTGTGCTTCAGTGTCATCCCTGGATCGGTAATGCTGACACACACAGTACTCGAGGATTTCTAATAGAGTAGCAATCACACACTTATTACATCGAATGTCTCCAAAGAGAACTTATTACAATAAATATGGATTAAGGCCATCTAATACGATAACAGCGGAAGGCTTGGAAGATAAAGTGAGTCCATCAACTCCAACGGCATAGCTGAGCTGCATGGCAATGACCTAACAAACCTTACTCCTCGTCTGAAATGTCTGCAACATAATACGTTGCAGCCCGAAAACAGGTCAGCACATGGAATATGCTGGCAAAGTAACACAGTAGAGCAAGAACAGAATAATGCTATCACCGCATGCATATTTGGCTGGTGGAAAGCTCTATGGTTATAGTTTTGCGAAAAGCCAATTTTTCCCTACAACAAAGGAACAGATTTTAATTTAACTATCATGGTAGTCGAAACATCATTGAGAAGGTCCTCCAAATCAATCCCAATTAAAGTAATTATCAACCCAACAGTATTAATTTAAAAGTGATGAGATACTTAAGATACTCCAAGTACTAGATACTCAAGATATCCATAAACGGGGACACGGCTAACCATGATTAGATTGTACACTCTGCAGAGGTTTGCGCACTTTTCCTCACAACACTCGATCGCCTCCGTTGGATTTCTTGCACTACATGATGTTTGAGAAACGGATGACCGAGACATAGTCTTTGAGAAACATTAACTCTCTACTCCGGGCAGACCATACCAAACCTACAACCCACTACCTGCTGGTCTACATCTTCAAGAGCTTCACGTAACTTACTCAACTATGCTAGAGCTCATAATAGCTTGTGGCTGCACACGGAAGTTTCTAGCATGAATCATCTCAGTTCCCTTTGAGCCTGGGTGGCGGTCCATAGGAAAATCACACGGAACCCCGGGATTTCCAAAAATACAAGCAACAATGGGTACTCCAGGTGCCTCAATCCACCCAGATGTGTATTCAAGTTGCCACCTTAGGTTAAACCATTATTTAGCAATCTCACATCTGTCATGGATTTCACTCACCCGAACCACGTCTACGAGCATAGCATAGCAGTATAAGCAATTCATATAAGTAACTCCCAAGGTTTGAATATAACAGGCAATAGGTTCTACCTCATTAACTACTTCCCAACCCACATGTTAATGACATCCTAACCATGCAATGTTTGAGGATGGGAACTAATGCATAAAAACTGGGTGATAAAGGGATATGATCAAAGTGTTACTTGCCTTGCTGACGATCTGCGAAATCTAGGGGCTCCAAATAATACGCTTCGCACTCCAGGAATTCTATCGCAAACAAACAATAGCATACATAAGCAATCAAGAAAAGAAACACGGGTAAAACTCAATTAAGAAGATCTACCAGAAATTTTAACTTAAGAACTCCGGTTAGCAAAAAGAATCAAATCAAACGGAGCAACGAAACTCAAACGACGAAAGAAACAAGATCCGTTTACTAATCTGGACCTAGGTCAAATTTTACAGTAGCAAAAGCTTGTTCAAGTTGATTAAACAGAAAGAGGGTCTCGAGACAAAGATCTAGGCGCTTGAATCGCCTGATTCCGACAAACAAGCGAAAAGTTAAACTAGAACAAAGATCGGATCAGAAATCATGATCAGAATTAATCGCAGAAAAATCCGATAAAAGAAAACTGACGAACAGGCTAACGAACGAGCGTTCGTTGTCTGTACTAACGAGCGAAAACCATTCGTTAAAACGGATGTACGTATGAACTTCCGCTAAAAAGAAGAACCGGGAAAAAAATCGGCGAACCGATCTAAAAAACGAACTAGGGTTTTTCTTTAAAAAAAGTGAATCGGTTTTTAAAAAAAAATCGGCGGCGAACGGCTACCTCGTCGGTCCGGTGAGACGCGGGAGCGGCGGCGGCGGGGCGCGGCCACGGCGAGGCGCGGCAGCGGCGGCGGCGAGGCGCGGGCGGGGCTGCGGGGTGGGTGGTGGTGGCGGGGGGCTGGGTATTTAAAGGAGGGGGTGACTTGGGGAGGGGGCAAGGGCGGCGGGGGAGGCGGAGTCTGGCTCGGACTCCTTTGAGTCGGCGGCGGTGGCGCGGCCAGTCTCCAGGAGGGAGACGGCGCGCGAGAGGGACTGGGCCGGCCCGGCTTGGGTTTCGGCCCAGTTGGCGCCCGTGGATCTTAAAAAAAACAATTTCGCCGAACAGAAAAAAATCCTAGAAAATAAAATAAAATTTTAAAAATGCCAAAACAAATTTTCACCGTCTAAACAAAATATTTAGAACGAGATGAACATTTTCTTGGCCCTAAAATGCAACTTTGAAAAACGTGCAATTTTTCTAACGCAAATAAAATTGCAATAAAATCCAAATAAAAACAAATATTTTATTTTAATATTTTTCCTCCCATATTTCAATTATTTTGGAGAATTCATATTATCTCCTCTCATGTATTTTAATATAAATATTTTTCGAGAGAAAAATAATTAAAACCAAAAAAAATTCCTCGTTCCAAAATTTGATAAAAATCAAATTTGAAAATCGGGGAAATCCCCAACTCTCTCCGAGGGTCCTTGAGTCGCTTAGGATTTAGAGGATCGCGAGATGAAATGCAATAAAATATGATATGCAAGAATGATCTATGTATAACATTCCAAATTGAAAATTTGGGATGTTACATATAGTTACTTTTATATTTTTATTACTTTGTATGATTGTTTCTTATACATAGTGCCATGGTCTTGATGTCCATCCCCGTCGGTCCTCTCCCGCTTTATGATTCAGATGTGGTAAATTCTCTTACATGACTATTTTTTGCATTTCTCATTTATGACAATTATGGCCATCAAGTTGACATAGAGATATTTTAATCTAGGAGGTATGTGAACCAAATTTGAAATCGATCCTCTTGTCGAGAAGTTAAATTTAGTTGAAAAAGAAAATGAGTATTTGAAAGAAAAAATTAATAGAATTGAAGAAGAGAAGATGACATTGGAGTTCTATGTTGTCAATGTCGTCGATGATCACAAGATGAAGATGAATGCAATGCTCTTGAAGATGGATGCAATGCGCCTAAAGCTTAAGAAGATTAGAAAAAATGCCATTAATAATGAGGCTTGGTATCATTATGCCATTGGATCAATTGTTACCTTAGTTGCGATCTTCATCGCATTTGTTGTGATGAGGGTAAGTTTTATCTAGTGTTTTGCATAACAAATGCATACTTAGCTTACATTCCTCCTAAATGGCATAACTACCTAAGTTAGACAGAAAATGAGCTATACTTAGCATTATTTCCTTAAAAATGTCATGATAATCTTTGTTACCTCCAAAATGATATAGACTTACCTTACTTTCCTCGAAAATGACATAATAACCTTAGTAAGCTCCAAAATGACCTATTTACCTAGCTTAGCTCTAAAATGACCTACACTTAGCATTTTTACTTTGCTTAACAATAAAATGGCATTTTTACCTACCTTAGTTAGAAGAAGAAGAAGATAACATAGAGGAGAGGAAAAAAAGGAAGAGAAGAAAAATCTTTTTCTTATTATTCCTTTTCTTCCTCTTCTTCTTCTTCTTCTTCTTCTTCTTCTTCTTTTTCTAGCTAGTCTTCTTCTTCTTCTTCTAATTTGCTTCCGTCCCAATTCCCATATTTGCTTTAGATGACGAAGCTTGCATTGATGGAGTCTACACTTCTCTTTATGCTTCCTTCTTGTTTTGATTTTGTACGGTGAACAATGTCAAACTTGCTACCTATATATGTATGTTTGCATGAAACCATTGTATTCTTGTCATTGTGTTGGATGAAACCATTTGCTATGTATATGTGTTGGATGATCATATCCATATGGCAGGGATATGATTTGGTATGTATATGTGTTGGTATGCTTGTCGAAAGTATTTTCATATGTGTATATATATATGTGTGTTAAATTCTGTCAAATTGAATGAACTCAAAAAAATAGAAAAAATAGGGGCTATATAGACTCTTTGTCGTCTGCTAGCGGACGGCAAAGAGCTTTGCAATCAGCTAGCAGACGGAAAACATGCCACATGTCAGCTACCTATGCAACCTGGGGCAGTAGGCTAGCTATTTGGATGCTTTGCCGTCGGCCAGTGGACGATAAAGAACATTTAATATTTCCCGTCAGCCAGCTGATGGCAAAGCTATCAAATAGGCCAGCCCCCCAAGTCCCGCCACGTGGCACGCTATGACGTCCGTTGGCGGATGGCAATGATTCAATGCTATTTTCCATCCGCTGGCAGACAGCAAATTGGCAAAGGTCTTTGTCGTGCGCCAGCCGACGGCAATGCACGTTATTAACCCCTTAACAGACCTAAGCTGACACATTCGCCGTCCAGGCTCTTTGCCGTCTGCTGGCGGACAGCAAAGACCTTTGTATCTTTGCCATCCGCCAACAAATGGCAAAGAAGCCTTTGCCGTAGCCTGTTCATCCGGACGTCTTGCCATCCGCTGGCTGCCGGCAAAGGTCTTTGCCGTCCGCCATGTGTGCCTTTGCCGTCTGCCATGGCTGACGGCAAAGTTCCTAATTCTTGTTGGGTAACACTCGAAAGATGCCTGGGCCACTAGGACTCGTCACTATCCCATTAGATGAGAAGGATGCAATTATTTGCGTGGACAAGATGTACCGGGATGCAGTCACAGCAGAGGCTGCAGCAGCAATAGTTCCCGCCAAGGAAAGTAAAGGAAAGAAAAAGGATTGTAGGACCTCCAGCAAGGAGTGCAGGAAGCGTGCCCCCTCCAAGTGCATAGCACCCGTTGACGACGTGTGGAGTGTTCCAACAGCAAGAGATCCAAGGTTGTTGCACCCCAACACTACCAGGAACAGGCCTACTAGTGGCACACCTATTTTGCCTACTAATGGCGCACTGCAGGTGCGCCACTAGCACCACGCCATTAGAATTTTTTACTAATGCCGCACCACTGGTGCGCCATTAGTATAGCCCATGGTGCGCCATTAGTATGCCTCCCAGGGGGCCATATTTACCCATGTGCTTTGGCATACTAATGGCGCACTAGTGGATGATGCACCATTAGAGTCCTTTGTGCAGTGCGCCATTAGTTTGCTGAGTGGTGTGCCACTAGTATGAATATTAGGGATTTTTTTCTTTTCTGATATTTGCACAGGTTACAAAACATATTACTTCACATAATATAGAGAGCACAACATATAAACAACAGATTTATCGAATAAAATAGAAGATTAGTCTCCGAATACGATTCATCATATTAGTCTCCGAATTTAAAATACCGAACAAAGTTAGAACATTACAAGTCTTCAAACCACGAGTAGCGAGTTTGTCTTCACATTACAAGTCGATATCGATCATCTAAACTACCATCACATAGAAGAGAGCTGCGGTCATGATCACAATGAGCATCATCGTGATGAAACTGGTCTTCATCTGGTTCCTCCAACGCTCCCTCCTCTCTCCCGCTAGATAGCGCGCGTATCTAACTTCCGCCTCCGCCCTAGTGGTGCACCCTTTGTAACTGTTACCACTTAAACGGTGAACCTGTCTCCGACACTCCTCCCAGTCGTCGTAGAGTCCGGGAACCTTACCCTTGTACACGACATACGACGACATCTCTATGCACTAGCCAAACAAAACGTTAGTAACAATTCACAGACAATACATAAGCAATATATAAGTATGCAACAAAAGGATCGGAAGAGAAAAGCAACACATTAATAGCACGATTCATGGTCCTACTAATAAATAGCATCGATTACATATAAGTTGAACGACTGTCCAAACCAAAGAGACATACAAGTTCATTAAAGTTTAATTGCAACACGAGCCAATCGATGTTTCAGAACTACACATAGCATCACTACTTTCGACTCGACTCAAGGGACCGGAGCGTGGATGAAGCCGCCGTCTCTCGTGTTGGTCATGATATCGAGGGCGTTGTCAGCCTGCATTTGTAGCGTTGTGTGTATCTCACTGTTGGACGGTTGATATCTGAGGTTGAACTGCCCCGAGGTACGAAGGACATCTTGATGGATGATTTCCACAAACTCCGACTGGATGCAAAAGAATTCTTGTCTGATGTCCGTGTCCTGGATTGCCGACAAGCTCGCGGCCCAATCTTTGAGATTATTTGGTAGCATAAGGTGATCATGGTCCCGTACGATCGCCCGCATGTGATGGAGGGCGTAGTAGGCATCCTTCTGACCGCCAGGTGGCTGCTTGACACAGCAGAACGTCATATTGTGGGCGAACACGTGCTTGTCGTACCTACGAACTGGCATGGTGAAGGTGCCTCCAGATTTGGCGTAGCCGGGGAGAACATCATCAAGAACTTTCTTGATATTTGTGTAGTCTTTCTTCGACTAACGGTCTAAGTCGAAATACGTGGCCATGGAATATTTCGGGCTTAAGAGGATGAGTGTGCAATGTGTGTCACTGCACAAAACACGGAATGTTAGAAAAAAAGATCGAAATCTAAGAAATCATATGTTACGGGGCGGTGAGGGGATGACTTACTCGGGAAAGTAATGCACGAAGAAGTTATCCTTATCTGGGTTTGCCAGAATGATGCCTTCGAGGTAAGAACTCGTGACTTGCGGGTCCCCAGCACTGCCCAAGATCTTGGCACGCATGTAGAAGGGTTCGACTATCATGATGTCCGGGGTCTTGTCTCTAATGATCCGCATCTCCATACTCAGCGAAAATAGACGAACGAAGGTGTAGTGCAACGGTTGAAGGTTAAACATAGCGAAGGTGTCATCAAACCGCAGGACGATCGTACCCCCGATGGTGTTATCCACAAAGCCCTTGCCCTCTGGCACCTTGGCCCTGAAAACCGGGTAAGCCACATCATTCTCTCTGAGACATCGGTTCTCCAAAGAAAGAACACTGTCATGCAGACTCCGCATAGCACCGGTTGCAGCATTGAGCATATTAGTCGGTAGCATCGGCCTACCCGCCACATGCACCCTCCTTGAGATATCCTTAGGTGAAGGTGGCCCGTCCTGAGCATGGATCGTACTCGGTGCCGGCTGGCTCGCACCCTTGTTACTCTTTTTTTCTGTCACTTCTTCTTCTGCTGTAATGGGACCGAGTTCTGCTCACAGACCGCCTTGTTGAGTGTGTTGGGGCTGATAATATTTCGCACCTCAGCTATCTGAGGCTCGGTGAAGTCAGCAGCTCGAGGCGTCTCCTAAGAACTGAACGCCAGATGACGCCTGCTGCAATTGGGTTTCTCCGTGGTACCAGCTAGATCGCGATCGTCTTTTGCAGGGTTGGGTTCTTGAGAAGGAGGCCCCAAGAATTCGTCATCGTACCCATGTTCGGCAAAGTACTTATCAACGTTGGTAAATGTACCATCATTGTCGTCGTCCGGATCCTGTGCCATATGCATGTTCGGATCCTGTGCCATAGGGATGTCCAGCATGTCCGATAGCATTGCGGCGGTCTTGCCATGGCTTGGCGCCGGCATGACTGGCGGTGTTGCCTGTGGGGTGGTGTCCCCCGCCCCCAAACGAATCTGGCTCTTCGGCCAAAGCAGGGGCCAGCTTACGCAGGCCCTGAGGGTCATCACATCATCTTCGTCGGCCCCGACGGGTCGAATCGGAGGTAACAACTCGTCGCAGCCTGGCAGCACCCAAACCAGTTAAACCCTATACACGGTGGGTGGCATCGAATTACCGTGGAACACGGGGTTGCTCGGTTGAACGATTCTGCCCTTGGCGACATCGACCAACCCGTCATTCACAAAGTGCAGGAGAGTGCATAGAACATCGGTGGCGCCCTGCGAAAACATGTAGGGCGTCAGGGATGCCTAGTCAAAGGCAAGGAGATGAAGTCCTCGGCCGAGAAGCTTAATTAGTTACCGTGATGGCGTCGAGCTCGGCTAACGTCGAGGCACCGCCAACGGCGGGCGTGCAAATGACGAAGGGGCCGCTTGCCGTCGAGGTGCCGGCCGGCGTACACCCGAGTGCATTAAGCTCCAATGCTCATGCCGGCGTTGGAGACACCAATACCGCCTCCGCCGGAGACAACGATGGCGCCGCCTGCGCGTTGTACGAGTTGCTGGCCGTGAAGCTGGGAACCGGGGGCGTCCCCTGTTGGCCGCCCGCAATCCATGCCTGCAGCCCCTCAATCAAGGTAGGCACAATGGCGGTGAGCGTCGATCCCAGTTGTTGTTGCAGTTGCTCTTGGACAATCTTCGAAATCCACGCCACTTGTGCCTTGAGTTCTTGAACCTCGCGCGACTGGCTTTCCGAGCTGTTCTTTCTCTCCTTTCGCCCACCAGTGTCATAGTAGGACGACCATTTTATGGACAAGCCTTTGCCGGCCACACGACCAGCTGACGACGGCTTACTGAGCTTATCCTTGTTTTTCATTACGTTCAACGCCCTATTTAGAGTGATGTCCCAAGGGGAGCTTTGAGACGACCCCGCGCTACTGCTTTCAGTCTCTTGTGGAAGGAATGTGAACCATTTAGAAATTTGGCTTCATTAATTAGAACGCAACCATATGGAGCTAATTACGCGGGGGTGTATTCCTTACCAGAACACGCTCAAGCGCCATAGTCTTCGGATCCGTGGTAAGCTCCTTTGTTACCGGGTCCTCCTTGTACCGGGCCCTGACATAGTTCCTGGTCGCATGTCACGGTATTTCTCGAAGCGGGGCGGTAGGCCTTGCTCGGCACACTCCGCGTCATCCTTGTCCCATATAAGCTCCGCCACTCTGTAACCGTCAGGACCGAGTTGGTGGACCCCTAAGTTCAACTCCCGCATTTCTTTCCCCCACTGACTTGATTCGGAGGTTGCGCTGCTTTCGCACTTGATCTTGAACTCCTTGTAGTCATCTTCGCTGATCGAAGGATTTTTCGCCTTGATCTTCTCATAATTATCACCTTTTTCAATCATTCTCTTCACCGCGCTTCTCCAAGTAGACAGGGCCGTGCTCATCTTCGTGAGAGCGGCATTGTTCACTTTATTCCCTGAGAGGCGTGTGTTTGCAAAGTCAGCGGGGAACTTGTATCGTTTGTGCAGCTTCGTGAAGAGGAGGTTGCGCAAATTCCCTCGGTCCTTATGCCTTAGGTTCTCGGTGTTGATCGAGACAGTGCTCCGGAGAATGCACCCGAGCTGAACCGAGTACCCCTTGACTAATTCTTTGGGCGCCGTTGGATTCCCGTCAGAGTTCACTTCAGTAAATTCCTCCTTGACGGTGCCGAGCATATTCGGGCGCCGGTCCTTCCGTTGCCTCTTCGGTTGGCTGCCATCAGTGCGTGCGCTGCCATCATCAGTGGTGGCATCCTCGGCGGTACCGTCAATGGTGTCATCCCCGATGCCACTAGGGGTTGTGTAGTTCGGATCGGTGTCTTCCGCGGCGTCCTCATAGCGGTGAGGTTCTTCCTCCATCTCCTGGGACAGCTCCCAGAATTGCTTGCCCGAACCGCCGGCCTCATTATTGTGGGCCATGTTTCGCTCTAAATAGGAAAAAAATTGTTCAAAAAGTTGGTTATTGTCAAGGAACAAGATCATGGTCTCATCATTTAGGGTTTGTCGACACCGAGGCATCCTAAAAGCTAAGCTTTTATCATTTAGGGTTTGTCGTGCCGAGGCACCCTAAAAGCCTAAGCTTTCATCATTTAGGTTTTTATCGGCACCGAGGCACCCTAAAAGCCAAGGTTTTATAATTTAGGGTTTGTCGACGCTGAGGCACCCTAAATGCTAAGTTAAGTTTTCATCATTTAGGGTTCATCGATGCCGAGGCACCCTAGCTAGGTTGAGCTGAGGCACTTGATCCTACTTAATTAAGTACTAAGATACCCCGGCCCATGCATTAGTCGCAAGTACCCCATATGTCCTATTTTAGCAAAGTCATGCTAAAATTCACGGAAAATTTCAGCATGACCTTTGTAGAAAATAGAACATATGGAGTACCCGAATTTGCCGGAACGGAAGTTAATCGACATTCTGACAAACTCAAGGGCCTCTCGGGGTACCTGCAAAATCATTATCCCCGCGTAATGAAGTTGCCAATGGGTCATTTTAGAAGATCACAAGTAGCATCATCACAAGTACAACATCATCACAAGTACAGCAGCAGCAGTGAATACAGGCATAACAGCAGCAGCAACAATTAAGAAAAAGTTGCAGAAGCTTGTAAAACTATACTTTGAAGTTGAAGCTTTTAAGAAGAAGAAAATCCAGTCGGATAACTTTCCTCCTTAAATCACTACACTGTTGACTATTCATTCACTACACTGTTGACTATTCTTTCACCAAATTTACCATACAAATAGGAGTACTGTACTAGATTACACTAACATCCAGATAACTCATGATGACGCAAAAAGTTCAAATGGTGAGTAGCTTAGCTTGGCATGTCTCAGACTCATTTGTGCACTGGTAACTAGTTTTTTACAGCAACCAACAACAACACTGATCAGGGAGCTGGCTGCATATTTCTAAAAGAGAAGGAAAATTATGTTTGCTCGTAAACTTGCTGGAGGCTACAAAACTAGTGTAAGTTATCGTTGTTCTACACACACTTAGTTCCAATTCATGACCATTTCAACTTAAATGTTCTTCCTGTCTTCCAGGCCCATCTAAGCATGTTCGTCCACTCAATAACTCTGCGACTACTTCTAATGGAGGAGAGGAGGAACAGCAGAGGTGGCTACTCACATCTACTTCTGGTGGGTGTTGAGGTAGGACTTCTCGCAGCACTTGGAGGCGGAGTAGAGCTGCGGCCGCAGGTTCTTGAGCTCCTGCATCAAGACGGCCACCAGTACTAATGTGTTAACAAATTTCGGCCAGTATAACTGTATAACCAAGACAAAGCTCCTACTCTCTCAAACTGAATGTTACTTCTAAGCTTTGATTTCAGGTCAAGATGGTGCAGATAAAACAACTTAATATTTTTCCTTTTCATATATCACTAGTCATTGCACGTTTCACTGCTAACATGTTTAAACCAAAACATTTGCTCATCTGAAGCATTATCACAAACACCTATCATGCAAAATCCTTTCACAAGTAAACTTTAACATGCACCGAAAAAAATCATGCAGCAAGTATTCATCAGGAAATGGCCATCGTTATATTCTCACAATACCCAATCTAGCGCAAGTACTCATCCAATGCAAAAATCAGGGGAAAATGAACAGACAGAGGATGCAAGAGGAAGGAGGGAGGGGGTGAGGGAAGAGGGAGGAGGAAGAAGGGGGGGCGAAGAAGTGGTGGCTACCTGCCTATGGATTGGTCGCCGGCGTAGCTTCGGGAGGAGGCATTGTTGGGCGGGAGGCGCTGCTGATGGGAGCGGCTGCTCGATGGAGGGAGGCGCTGCTGGGCTCCTGTGCCGGCTGCGGGGCAGCGGAGGCTTCGGACGACTGGGTGCACCGCGGCGTTGGGCTGGCAGTCGTGGCGGCAGGCCGTCGGCGGCGAGGACCGAGACGGCGAGGCGGGGCGCGGGGGTCATTGGAGCGGGTGTGGAGCGAGGTTCACCGGCGATCTCCGCGGCCGAAAGAGGAAGAATGGGTCGGGGACGACGCTTCGGGGCTCTTCCGGTCGCGTGAGCCGTCGGGGAGGCCGAGGGGAGCATGGTGGCGCGGCTATGGCGCCGGGGGACGACGACCGGGCGACGGAAGGAGGGGGCGTGAGGGTGTGGCGAGGGGGGAAGTGGATCTAGTGAGGGAGGGACGAAGGGATCGGGCGAATTACCTAGGGGGGAAGATTAATAATGGCGCACCCTCTGGATGTGCGCCATTAGTATGTTTTTGTTTTGATAGCAATGGCGCACCCGCAAGCGGTGCGCCATATGTAATCTTTTTTTAGATAGTAATGGCGCACCAGCCAACGGTGCGCCATAAGTAATTTTTATTATTATTTTTTGTTGCATCTAATAATTTTTTAGAAAATTAATATGAATATGAAACAGTAATAAATTTTTATAAAAACAGTAATAATTTTTTAAAAAATATCATCAAATTTTTTATTTGAAAATATTTATGAATATAAAAAAATATCATCAAATTTGTCATTTGAAAATATCATCAAATTTGATATTTGAAAATATAATCAAATTTGTTTTTTTAGTTGCATTCATTTGTGACGGTGGAGCGGGGGAGGTGCGGGGTGTCGTCGGCAGCGGTGGAGCGGGGGAGGGTGCGGGGGTGTCCTCTGCGGTGGTGAAGCGGGGGAGGGTGCGGGGTGTCCTCGACGCCGGTGGAGGGGGGAGGGTGCGGTGGGTCGGCGGCTGCGGTGGAGCGAGGGAGGGTGCTGGGGTGTCCTCGGTAGCGGTGGAGCGGGGGAGGGTGCGGTGGGTCGTCGGCGGCGGTGGAGCAGGGGAGGGTGCGGTGGTTCGTCGGTGGCGGTGGAGCGGGGGAGGGTGCGGTGGGTCGTCGGCGGCGGTGGAGCGGGGGAGGGTGCGGGGGTGTCCTCGGCGGTGATGGAGCGGGGGAGGGTGCGGGGAGTCGTCGACGGCGGTGGGGCGGGGGAGGGTGCGGGGGGTGCTCGGCGGCGAGGGGGATCTGGCTAGGGGGGATAGCGGTCGAGATGGAGGGGGATTGAGATCGAGTGTCCTCATGAATATTCAATATTTTTTCATATTGAATATGAAAAAATATCATCAAATTTGAAAAAATATTCATTAATTCAAAAAGTGCCCATGAAATTCAAAAATATTCATGAGTTCAAAAAGTGCCCATGAAATACAATCGAGAAATGAAGGCTACAATTTAAATACAATCGATCTTAGATAGCTATCTGTTCACAATCTTCTTGCCCTTATTTTTCGTAAATGGAGTTCTTCTCTTGAACGGACGTCCTTTAGGTAGGATGGTCCTGCTTCTTCTTGTGGTGTATGCTGGTACTTCATCGTCGTCGTCATGTTCCATCTTCGGGTCGCCGTACTTGTCGAAGTCTTGCTCATTGGCGACTCCATCCATTTCGACGATCTTCCTTTTGCCTCTCCTCACGACAACACGACTGGGCTTTGACGGGTCGGTAATGAAGAAGCATTGGTCCACTTGGGAAGCCAGTACCCATGGCTCATTTTTCGCGGTGACGTTTGCGCCCGCGGTGTTGGATTTGGCTTCGGGTATAACCATGGTGGTGAAATACCGGTCTTCTTTTATGATGCTCTTGGCCCATCTGACACGGAACATCGGGACCTTCTCTCTAGCGTAGCTCAGCTCCCAGATCTCCTTAATCCTTCCATGGTATCTGTCCTTGTCGTTACCGGTGTAGGATTCCATCATTACCCCGGAGTTCTGATAACCATCGCTCTTCATGTCCTTTCCCTCAGTGTAGAATGTGTAGCCATTGATATCGTACGCCTCATACGTCATCAGGTTGTGCTTGGCGCCCTGTGACAAGGCGAATATGAGTTGTTCTTCCGCAGAAGAATCCTCATGTAAAGGATACGAAAGAAGCTTCTGCTTGAACCAACGCGTGAAACATGAGTTGTGCTCTTTGATTATATCTCCGTCCGTCCTCTGTTGGCCTCGGTCATTGTACGTCTTCTCAATACAGGTTTTGTGCTCTACCACCCAACGATCGACCATGTCTATGTGTTGTAGCGCGACTAGGTTTGCTCTTTCAAAGTCGGCGAGTCGAACGGCATCATGTTGTGCAGGAACGTCGGCCCGAGTTGGATGATATCCTCCATGATATGGACCAGCAGATGCACCATAACGTGGAAGAATGCGGGCGGGAAGTACATCTCAAGCTCGCATAGTATCACCATGATCTCTTCCTGTAGCCTTCTGAGTTGCCTCACGACAACCGACTTCCGAGAGATGACGTCGAAAAAGTTGCATAGGCCAAATAGCGTCTCACGGACGTGCGCATCCATGATCCCATGGATTGCAACTGGAAGTATCTGCGTCATCAGCACGTGAAATTCGTGAGACTTCATCCCGCTGAACTTCTGCTTCGCTGAGTCTAGGTATCTGCTTATCTTCCCCGCGTAACCGTAAGGAAGTTTTACTCCTACGAGGCAGGTGAAAAACCGATCGATCTCCTCCTGACTTAGAGTGAAGCAGGTGGGAGGGAAGTCATTTCGGGTCTTCTTTCCCTTTTTGCCTTTGCGACGACTTCCCGTGTCCTGCTTCGCCTCATCATCATCATCATTAGCATGAAGCTCCTCCCTGATGCCCATTGATTTCAAGTCTGCACTTGCTTTCGGCCCATCTTTGGTCCCCTCTGGCATGGTGAGCAAGGTACCAAGCAGACTCTCGCACATGTTCTTCATGATATGCATGACATCAAGGCTGTGAGGCACACGGTGGATTTTCCAGTACGGCAAGTCCCAAAAAACAGACCTCGTTTTCCATACCTTCAGCAGCGGCTCTACCGCCTTTCGCTTCTTTCCCGGCTCTGGCGCCTTTTGCTTCTTTCCCGGCAGTGAGCAATCTTTCCAATTTTTCAACAGCTCGTCTATTTCCTCGCCGCTCCTCGTACGCGGGCGTCTTCGGGGTTCGGTTTCACCATCGAACAAATCCTTGCGTTTTCTCCACGGATCATTGTCGCGAAGCCACCTTCGATGTCCCATGAACACGGTTTTCGAAGACCCGGGATCTCTATCTAGCTGGCGATACGTTGTGTCATCCATGCACCTGACGCATCCAGAAAATCCGTGGACCACCTGCACCGCGACATATCTGTAACCGAGATAGTCATGCACCGTCATGAGCAGTGCGGCTCTCATAGGGAAATATTCTTTCTCTGCGGCGTCCCATGTATTGGCTGGCGTTTTCCACAGCGTGTCTAGCTCCTCTTTCAGCAGCCCTGGATACAGATTGATGTCGTTCCCTGGTTGTTTCGGCCCTTCAATTAGCATACTCATGTGAATGTACTTCCTCTTCATGCACAACCAGGGGGAAGGTTGTACATCCACACAAACACAGGCCAGGTGCTATGTGTGCTTCTCTGGCTGCCAAACGGATTGACTCCGTCGGTGTTCGCGCCCAGCATGATGTTCCTTGGATCCTTCCCAAATTCTGGGTGTTCTAAGTTCAATGCTTGCCACTGGCTCCCATCCTTAGGGTGACTCAGCATCTTGTCTTTTTTATTTATCTCCGGATCATTTGCGTCATCTTCTCGCTTCTTCTCCTCCCAATCCGCGTGCCAACGCTGGAGATTTGCTACCTTAGGGTCCGCGAAAGACCGCTGCAGATGAGGACTGATCGGAAAGTACCACACCACTTTTCGAGGAGCTTTCTTCCTCTTCTTGTATCGAGTGACGCCGCACACCGGACATATGGTAGACTCCGCGTGCTCGTCCCGATAAATGATGCAATGGTTCATGCACACATGGTATTTCACGTGCGGTAAATCCAGAGGACACACGATTTTCTTCGCCTCCTCGAAACTGGTTGGGCACTTGTTCCCCTTGGGAAGACGTTCGTGCCAGAATGACATGTTCTCATCGAAGTATGCATCAGTCATTTTGTGTTTTACCTTCATCACCAGAGCCATGAGCGTTACTTTTAGGCGGGTATCCTCGGGCCTGCATCCTTCATACAATGGAGTAACCGCGTCTATCTCTAGTTGATCTAGCTTGGCTTTCTCTCGGGCGGCAGCTCTTGCGTTATCCGTCTGCTTGAGAAGCAGCTCTTGAATATGAGGGTCCTGCACCCAGCCCATCGATGGTCCATCGTCGTCTGCTCCGGCATCTTCATCTTCATGATCATGCCCTTCATCTTGATCTTCGTCATCATCATGTCTTTCATCTTCTACATGATGACTGTGTATAGCATCACCGTCGTGATCATGTCCTGGACATTCTTCGTCTTCTTGCCCGCCCGAGCCGCGGTGGTTGTCTTGCTGCCCTTCCTCATTTCTTGCCCGGCCCCCATGGACGACTTCATAGTCATCTTCATCACCTTGCCACCGATAGCCATCCATGAAACCACGCAAGAGCATGTGGTCCTGCACATGCCCGAAATCCGGGTCCGCAATAAGGTTCTTCAGCTTGCATCTTTGACACGGACATCTTATCTCCTCTCATTCTTTTGAAGCATCTTGGCCTTCGCGGAGCTCAAAAACCTATTCACGATGCATTTGGTCATCGTGCGGACCATGGTCGCCTGCGGGGTAGAGCAAAACGATATTTTAGAACCAAGAAAAAAATTGGCATGACTTTCCCTCAAAATAGGACCAAAAAGAATGCATAGTGCAAAAATTCTCGCCGAAACGGAAATGAATCAACATTCCGGCAAAATATTGGCAACTATCGCATTTCAAATACCGGTACCTGCAAACACAAACATATATGCAACACCACAAACATACATAGATCTAGCAAGGCCATAAAAAGTGCATGTGCACGTTGTTGGAGGGAGAAAAAAGTAGATCTACAACATAAAGATAGCTTTCCCCTTACTTACCTATCAAAAAAGGTAATTTAACCACTTAATTTGGATGAATCTATGGTGCAAATGAGGTGAGGAGGAGGAGGCAGCCGAGACAAGCTTGGAGGAGGAGGTGGAGAGAATGAAGTGGGGAAAGTGAGTGTGTAGGTGTGGCTGTCCAAAATATCTAGCTGGTCCCAGGTTACTAATGGCGCACCACACACAAATGTGCAATTAGTAACCCTGGTTACTAATGGAGCACCAGCTTGTGGTGGGCCATTAGTAGTTTTGCAAAAAAAATAGTAGTGGCGCACTGTGTGGCAGGTGCGCCATTAGTAGTTTTAACTAGTAATGGCGCACTGTGCCCTGGTGCACCATTACTAGTTAAAGCTAGTAATGGTGCACTGTGCCCTGGTGCGCCATTAGTATTTTTGGAAAAAAATTGTTACTAGTGGCGCACTCTAGGTCTGGTGCGCCATTAGTGTCTATCACACTAATGGCGCACCAACACATGGTGCGCCACAGCTATATAGTAGTGGCGCACCACATGTCTGGTGCGCCATTAGTGGCCATATCATCTATAGCCCTTTTCCTAGTAGTGCAAGTGAAGAAGGTCCCGGTAGTTCTGGCTGGCTTTGATGGTACTTTCACCATCGACACCACCCTCGATGACAAATAGGAAAGCGCGCCTGTTGCCTTCATGTGGGCGAATATCGATGTCTTTGCTTGGCAACCATCTGATATCCCTGGTGTTCCCAGGGAGGTAATCGAGCGCCACCTTGCTGTCTGCCCACACGCCAAACCTGTCAAGCAGAAAGTCCGGAAGCAGGCCTTGGAGAGGCAGCAGTTCATTGCCAATGAAATCAAGAAATTGAAGGCAGCTGGTTTAGTCAGAGGAGTACTGCATCCAACATGGTTGGCAAATCCAGTAGTAGTCCGGAAGGCTAATGGGAAATGGAGGCTTTGCATTGACTTCATAGACCTCAACAGGGCTTGCCCGAAGGACCCATTTCCCTTGTCGCGTATCGATCAGATTGTGGATTCCACCTCAGGGCGTGATTTGCTCTCCTTGCTGGACGCATACTCCGGATATCACCAGAACTTCATGTCAAGAATATGAAGAGAAGACATCATTCATCACCCCATGTGGTACGTACTGCTTTGTCCGCATGCCGTTCGGATTAAGAGTGTCGGGTCCACTTTTGCAAGGGCAGTTCAGATTGGTTTTGAGCCACAGTAACACAGAAACATAGAAGCTTATATGGATGATATCGTGGTCAAGACCAAGGATAAGACCACTCTTATCCAGGATTTCGAGGAGACATTTGCTAATCTGTGCAAGATCAACTTGAAGCTTAATCCGGAGAAGTGTGTGTTTGGAGTCCCCTCCGGCAGGCTACTTGGTTTCTTCATGTCCCATCGGGGGATCAAAGGTAACCCCGACAAGATCAACGCCATTGAGCAAATCCAAGCACTAAGGAAAGTTAAGGATGTGAGACGCTTGATGGGATGAGTTGTCGCGCTAAGTAGATTCATTTCCAAGTCTGATGAGCATGCCCTGTCGTTCTTCAATATTTTGAAGAAGACGGGGCCTATGAAGTGGACCCCAGAAGCAGATGCAGCTCTGCAGGAGTTGAAGGCCTACCTGTCGTCTATGCCTACCTTGGTTGCACCCAAACCCCAAGAGCCGTTGTTGTTGTACCTGGTGGCAACCAACCAAGTGGTCAGTGCGGCCTTGGTAGCACAGCGAGAAGTGGATGAGGCAGAGAGTGAACAGATAATAACAAAGTCAGAAAAGGACCAGAGCAGCAGTGAGCACGGCAACGAGAACAACCCCAAGGACGCGACAAGGAAGAAGGTGGTGCAGCGCCTAGTATCCTTCGTCAGCTCCTTGGTGCAGGGGGCTAGATCGAGGTACTCTGGCGTGCAAAAGTTGATTTTTGGTCTCATTATGGCCTCAAGGAAACTGCACCACTACTTCCAAGCCCATGAGATCACGGTTGTTACTCGTTTTCCGTTGCAAAGAATACTTCAAAACCCTGAGGCTACCGGCAAAATAGTGGAGTGGGCTTTGGAGCTATCCAGCTTTGGTTTGAAGTTTGAGAGCACATCAACCATTCAGGGCAGGGTGCTGGCAGAGTTTATTGCAGAATGGACGCCAACCCCTGATGAGGAAGTGACAGACATAGTTATCCTCGGCAAGGAATCCCCCCAAGAATGGATTATGTATTTTGATGGTGCTTTTTCCCTATAGGGTGCAGGGGCTGACATGCTTCTTGTTGCCCCATCCGGGGAGCACTTGAAGTACGTCGTCCAAACACACTTTACCCGGGAAGAAGGCACCAACAATACAGTTGATTATGAAGGGCTCCTTGCCAGGCTTAGAATTGAAGCAGAATTGGGAATCGGGAAGTTGATCATACGAGGAGATTCGCAGCTTGTGGTGAGACAAGTCAATAAGGATTATGAAAGCCCATTGATGGAAGCATACGTTGAGGAAGTGAGGAGATTGGAGGAGCACTTTGACGGGTTGCAAACAGAGCACGTACCCCGTGCGGAAAACATCATAATTGATCACCTGTCAAAGTGTGTTGCGCAGAAGCTTCATGTGGAATCAGGAAATTTTGTTCTCCGTATCTATCAACCCTCTATATCGCCAACCGCAATGGCCTGGAAAATGAGAAAGTTGGACTACCGTAAGCCTCTCCCAGTCGAGCCGTCCGCTCCTGGAAGAGACCCTGCCGGAAACAACTCCTCATAGCCTACCGGGCCACCCCCTCCAGCAGGGCCAATGGACCCCGCGAACGAGGCTGGTTCTCCCGCAGCCGAGGAGGTGTCGCTAGTCCTCGTTGTCGAGCCCCAGGCTCCAACTTAGGCAAGGCACATCTTCCGCTTCCTCTAAAACCGGAGAGCTTCCCGGCGACCAAGATGGAGCTGAGGAAGTAGCCTAGAGGGCCAGTATGTATCAGTTTGTCGATGACACTCTGTACAAAAGGAGGCCCAACGGTGTGAAATTGAAGTGTGTCTGCCGGGAAGATGGAAAGGAACTGTTGGCTGAGATTCACAAAGGAATGTGTGGCTCACACATTGGATCAAGGGCATTAGTTGGGAAAGCATTCCAGCAAGGATTCTATTGGCCCACAGCCCTCCAAGATGCGCTCAAGCTCGTCACGACATGTGAAGCCTGCCAGTTCCATTCCAAGAGAAGACACCTGCCTGCCCAAGCCCTTCAGACAATCCCTTTATCATGGCCATGTTCGGTCTGGGGGCTCGATATCGTTGGCCCCTTCCCCGAGCAATTGGGGGCTTTGAATTATTATTCATCGCTATCGACAAGTTTACAAAGTGGTCGGAAGTGACTGCCGTGAGAAACGTGACTGCTCAGTGAGCTATCAAGTTCTTGAAAGAATTGGTGTGTCGTTTTGGAGTTCCGGCAGGGATCATCACTAACAATGGCACCGAATTCACGAGCCACACCTTCATGCAATATGTTCATACCCTCGGATGCAAGATCTCGTTCGCCTCTGTGGCACACCCCCGGAACAATGGACAAGCTGAGAGGGCGAACACTTACGTATTGCATGGACTCAAGAGAAGAACTTTCGATACGCTACAGAAGCACGGCAGGCGGTGGATCGAGGAGCTGCCCATAGTTCTCT
Source organism: Triticum urartu (assembly GCF_056163025.1). NCBI lineage: Eukaryota > Viridiplantae > Streptophyta > Magnoliopsida > Poales > Poaceae > Triticum > Triticum urartu. The sequence goes on along the minus strand of NC_141874.1, from coordinate 360,556,172 downwards.
GGTCCCTCAGAACGACACCTAATCGAGCTACCAGGCAAACTCCCTTATCCCTGGTATATGGGGCAGAAGCAGTTATCCCCATGGAACTCATTTACGGGTCTCCTCGAGTGCTTGACTACGATGAAGTAGTCCAAGATCAGCACCGACGTGACGACACTGTGCTACTAGAGGAGAACTGTCTCTAGGCTGTTATGTGTGATGCATGCTACCAGCAAGCCCTATGTCGCTATCACAGCCGCAGGGTTCATGCCTGGTGTTTTGAGGAAGGTGACCTTCTCCTTAGGCGCGTTCAGTTCGCCAAGGGTACAAACAAGCTGTCACCAAAGTTGGAAGGCCCTTACCGGGTGGTACAAGTCACCAGACCCAGCGCAATTCATCTGGAAACCGAAGATGGCACTCAGTTGCAAAACCCATGGAATATTGAGCATCTCCGCAAGTACTACCCGTAAGGCGCGAGGCTGCCAGGCACACCCTTCTATACAGGCCTTGCCTAAGCTGCATGTAACCCCTTGTACAAAGTCGGGGCGATGACACCGTGCAAGAGAAAATAAAGAAGCATTGTAATGGGGGGCCCAACAAATATTGCATGCATGCATGAGCACACCAAGATCACTACATAAGAATCTCATTAGCATTTGCATATGCATATAGATAGGATTGCATCCTGCATTCATTCTCATCTATATGAAGTGCAGGTTCCTGCCGAGAACTTGGGTTCAACAAAAGATGAGCAGATTGCACAGCACAGTTATGCCCGGCAAAGACGAACATATAAGTTTTATCTCTTGTCCATTAGTGTTATGTAAAGCTATAACTTTGCATAAGAAAACCTCGCCCCTCTTTTGAAACCTAGGTGATACCATCCCTGACTCGAACGTTGCTTCTGTGAGGATGGTCGCAGTAGCCTCTGGTAAAAAAGGGAGCTTGCGGGGGGATGGCCCCTATGTCTGTTCCCCAACAGACATAGCTCTCCGGCAGACAAAGAGAGTGCCAACAGGATATCCTGCCGGGGAAAAGTCATTTATTTAGATTAAAGAGGCATTCCACCTCTGCATGGACATACACATGCACGGGTTCACAACAGAGTTTATCTTTTTCATTCATATGATGGTACAAGTACAAGCATTACAGAACACAAAAATGGACTCGAGAGATTACATTATTTGAATTAAAATTTGGCGATTGCCTACAGGTTTAAGATTGAAAAAAGATAAGTGCCCCATTACGCCTTTTCCCTTGTCCACTTCCCTCAGGGTATTACAGGGAGGGACTAAAGAAGCAAGAGGTGGACTCGGCTTGGATTCAGTGCCTCCTCAGGGTCAAGACGACATCATCCCCTGGACGGAAGGAGGAACCGAAGGGGGCAGGAGGAAGCCCAGATGGGGTGGCTGAGTCATCAGCAAACATGAGCCGTCAGAATGGCCACCCTTGTTGTTGGCACGTCGCGGGTTGCTACTACCTCCCGTAACACTGTCGTTCGACGATCATGTTGCGACAGCCATGCCGGGCACCATGCTCTCCGAGGGACTCCCTACCAAGAGGATGGTCGTCCCCGGCGGCCCTGGTATCGGAAGCCACCATGCGCCCAGAAGACGCAAGTAGAAGCGAAGTTCCCTCTTGTACGGGGGGAGGACGATGCCCCGGAGGAACCGTATTTGTCCGAATCTCTTCGATAGTTCCTCCCCGGTGCCGTAAGAGGAAGAAGAGTGGGGAGCGATCGACTACCACGTGCCATGCTCGCTTCGAACCACAACACGACACCGTTCGCGTCCCCTCCCACTGGAGTCAAGGCCACGGGCGACCCAGCGGCAAGCACTCTAGGGTTTCCACTCCCGACGTTGGCGCCACGCAGCCCGAATCTTCCTCTCAGATCTAAGGGAGATCTCAAGCAGAAGCCTGGGGACCGGCCCCGGGCTCTTCTCTTCGGCATCACCGGCAGAAGCAGAAAACAAAGGAATGAGAGGAGGAATGTGAAGGTGGATCACTCCAGCCTCCTCCACCCCTCCCTTTTATAGGTCGGGCAGAGGAGAGAAGTTGCTCCGTTAACGGGCGGCCACAATCCTCCTCCACCAATTCAAGGCAGGTGGGCCCTCTCTGAGATGCTCTCCCACACCATGCGCCTCCGTCACCTACCCCGTGCGATGCATGCAGCATACGTGGCCAAGGATAAGAGTGCGCAGTGGGAGGAGTAAATTGGCAGTTTCTACCCCATGCATTAAAGTAATTCACGGTCCATTACAGGAGTGGCCCCACCATTATCGGCTTTACGCCACGTGTGGGGAACCAGAAACTGGCCCGAAATCAAGGCTAGTGAAGCACCAATGGAAATATCAAGGGGCAACCCCTCCAGCAACCCTGCCTGTGCACTTATTAGGCCCTACCCCGATGATGCTCCGCAACGCGTTCTGGGAAGGCCCGGGGGCTTCTGTCGGTGCAACAAACCCTGGGTCCATTGCCCAGACTGCGCACAGGCACTAGAGCAAGATGGAAGCATTAGACTGGAGTCAGAGATTGAAGGACCAATAGATTTGAAGAACCAACATGCAGCTCAGAGGGATCAAGATCAAGCCAGAGGAGCAATATTTCAGCAAAAGAAGGCCCTCCCTTGCCGTGCAGGTGAGCCCGGCAAGGGGCAAGGCCACCACCGGAAGCAAGCAACCAAGGCGCCCCGGTAGGGCCTGCAGGGGCTCGCGGAGGCAAAACCCACTGACCGCTCAGGCGTGACTCATGTCATCAATCAGTGCGGTGTCAAGCCGCGAGGTGATTAAGTGGCAGCCATTCGCCACATGGCGTCCGTTTCCTACAGAAGGAACATGCAGATGACACCCATCTTGTGACGTGTCAATTGAACAAGCGCGGAGCTGGCGAGATAATCCGGCAAGCCTTGCCGGGCAGCCAGTGATGTGACACTAAGCGGTGCATTTAATGCACCATGTCAGCCCGCAGAGTTAGGTATGATAGCACTATTTGCTGTCATATCAGTGGGTAATGACCACTTTGCCATTGTGGTGACCCCTCAATATATAAAAGGAGGCCCATGGCACCCGTAGGGGGGTTGGAAAGTTGAGGAACCAGCACCCCATATGCGCATAGTCGTTGCTGCCATATGGCGACCCCTGCCGGGCAAGTGTACTACATTGCATTATCCACTTTCCACCATCAATCCACCAAAGCAGGATTGGGGTTTTACGCCTCGCGGCGGCTCGAAACTGGGTAAATTACTTGTGTGCTCTCTATCATGCTGTCGCGCAATGGTCTGCTCTTTGTGCAACGCGACATCCTCCTGCCGAACCGGCAAGGGGCCTCTTGGTCCCATAGGTGGTCGTGGATATCCCACGACAATAGGGTAAGAGAAAATTAGAACAAAGCAACATAACATTTACTTAACATGTCTTTCCCCTCTTAAAGACATGTGACTTCTCTCCTCTATGGTTTATAAGCATCTAGAGAAGCTAAGATGTGCTTTCTCTCTTATGTGATAAGCTTTGATGTGTGCTCTCTCCCCCCCTTTGACATCAATTTCCAAGAAGGGATCTTCTGGGGCATGAGTCATATAGGTTTGATCCTTCAGTCACATTACAAAGCAGCATGTAATTTAAGATGCTAGTAGAGGACAAGAATCATCGAGTGGAGCTGGAAGGAAAAATATAATGACAATGGCAAAATGTTTTCTTAGTAGTGAAATAAGTAACACCGAGTTATTGTCATCGGTGACACCGAGTTGGCAGTGTCATAGATGATGCATATTGGTCCGACCGGGTTTGTCCTTATCAATTGGACCTATGAACAATCTACAATGCAATATTGCAGTTTGGTCTAGCCGAGAGGCAGAAATTGGTGAGACCGAGTGTTGGGGAACGCAGTAATTTCAAAAAAATTCCTACGCACACACAAGATCCATCTAGGTGATGCATAGCAATGAGAGGGGAGAGTGCTGTCCACGTACCCTCGTAGACAGTAAGCGGAAGCGTTATGACAACGCGGTTGATGTAGTCGTATGTCTTCACAATCCGACCGATCCTAGTGCCGAAGGTACGACACCTCCGTGATCCGCACACATTCATCTTGCTGACGTCCCACGAACTCTAGATCCAGCTGACTGTCGAGGGAGAGCTTCGTCAGCACGACGACGTAATGACGGTGATGATGAAGTTGCCGGCACGGGGCTTCTCCTAAGCACTACAACAATATGACCGAGGTGGAAATCTGTGGAGGGGGGCACCGCACACGGGTAAACAATCAACTTGTCTGTTCTAGTGTGCCCCCTGCCCACATATATAAAGGAGGGAGGGGGAGGCCGGCCGGCCCTCTCTAGGCGCGCCAAGGGGGGAGGAGTCCTCCTCCTAGTAGGAGTAGGACTCCCCTTTCCTAGGCCCACTAGGAATAGAAGGAAGAGGGAGAAGGAGAAAGGAAAGGCCTCCCCCCACCCAATTCAGATTGGGCACGGGGGGCGCCCCCTCCTAGGCTGCCTTCTCTTCTCTCCCACTAAGGCCCATTAAGGCCCATATACTCCCCGGGGGTTCTGGTAACCCCCAGTACTCCAGTAAATGCCCGAACTCACCCGGAACCATTCCGATGTCCAAACATAGCCTTCCAATATATTGATATTTATGTCTCGTCCATTCCAAGACTCCTCGTCATGTCCGTGATCATATCCGGGACTCCGAACTACCTTCGGCACATCAAAAACACATAAACTCATAATACCGATCGTCACCGAACATTAAGCGTGCGGACCCTACGGGTTCGAGAACTATGTAGACATGACCGAGACTCATCTCCGGTCAATAACCAATAGTAGAACCTGGATGCTCATATTGGTTTCTACATATTTTACGAAGATCTTTATCGGTCAAACTGCATAACAACATACATTTTTCCATTTGTCATCGGTATGTTACTTGCCCGAGATTCGATCGTCGGTATCTCAATACCTAGTTTAATATCATTATCGGCAAGTCTCTTTACTCGTTCCATAATGCAACATCCTGTAACTAACTCATTAGTCACATTGCTTGCAAGGGTTATAGTGATGTGCATTACTGAGAGGGCCCAGAGATACCTCTTCGATACACGGAGTGACAAATCCTAATCTCGATCTATGCCAACTCAACAAACACCATCGGAGACACCTATAGAGCATATTTATAGTCACCTAGTTACGTTGTGATGTTTGATAGCACACTAAGTGTTCCTCCGGTATTCGGGAGTTGAATAATCTCATAGTCATAGGAACATGTATAAGTTATGGCGAAAGCAATAGCAGTAAACTTAAACGATCAAAGTGCTAAGCTAATGGATGGGTCAATTCAATCACATCATTCTCTAATGATGTGATCTCGTTCATAAAATTAGAAGTCTTTTGTCCATGGCTAGAAAACTTAAACATCTTTGATTAACGAGCTAGTCAAGTACAGGCATACTAGTGACACTCTGATTGTCTATGTATTCACACATGTACTAAGTTCCCGGTTAATACAATTCTAGCATGAATAATAAACATTTATCATGATATAAGGAAATATAAATAACAACTTTATTATTGCCTCTAGTGCATATTTCCTTTAGTCTCCCACTTGCACTAGAGTCAATAATCTAGATTACATTGTAATGATTCTAACACCCATGGAGTCTTGGTGGCGATCATGTTTTACTTGTGAGAGAGGCTTAGTCAACGGGTCTGCAACATTCAGATCCGTATGTATCTTGCAAATCTCTATGTCTCCCTCCTTGAGTTGATCGCGAATGGAATTGAAGCGTCTCTTGATGTGCTCGGTTCTCTTGTGAAATCTGAATTCCTTTGCCAAGGCAATTGCACCAGTATTGTCAAAAAAGATTTTCATTGGACCCGATGCACTAGGTATGACTCTTGGGGAACGTAGCAGAATTTTAAAATTTTCTACGCATCACCAAGATCAATCTATGAAGTCATCTAGCAATGAGGGAGAAGGGAGTGCATCTGCATACCCTTGTAGATCGCGAGCGGAAGCGTTCAAGAGAACGAGTTTGATGGAGTCGTACTCGTCGTGATCCAAATCACCGATGACCGAGCGCCGAACGGACAGCACCTCCGTGTTCAACACACGTACGGTTGGGAGATACGTCTCCTCCTTCTTGATCCAGCAAGGGAATGAGAGGTTGATGGAGATCCAGCAGCACGACGGCGTGGTGGTGGAAGTAGCGGGATCCCGGCACGGCTTCGCCAAGCGCAAGCGGGGAGGAAGAGGTGTCACGGGAGGGAGGGAGGCGACAGGGACTTGGGGGCGGCTGCCCTCCCTCCCCTCCACTATATATAGGGGGCCTGGGGGGCGCCGGCCCCTAGAGATCCCATCTAATGAGGGGCGGCGGCCTAGGGGTTGGCTTGGCCCCCAAGCCAGGTGGAGGCGCCCCCACCCCCTTAGGGTTTCCAACCCTAGGCGCAAGGGAGGCCCAAGGGGGGTGCACCAGCCCACCAGGGGCTGGTTCCGTTCCGACTTCAGCCCATGGGGCCCTCCGGGATAGGTGGCCTCACCCGGTGGACCCCCGGGACCCTTCCGGTGGTCCCGGTACAATACCGGTGACCCCCGAAACATTCCCGGTGGCCGAAACTGGACTTCCTATATATAAATCTTTACCTCCGGACCATTCCGGAACTCCTTGTGATGTCCAGGATCACATCCGGAACTCCAAACAACTTTCGGGTTACCGCATACTAGTATCTCTACAACCCTAGCGTCACCGAACCTTAAGTGTGTAGACCCTACGGGTTCGGGAACCATGCAGACATGACCGAGACAACTCTCCGACCAATAACGAACAGCAGGATCTGGATACCCATGTTGGCTCCCGCATGTTCCACGATGATCTCATCGGATGAACCACGATGTCGAGGATTCAATCAATCCCGTACTCAATTCCCTTTGTCAATCGGTACGTTACTTGCCCGAGATTCGATCGTCGGTATCCCAATACCTCGTTCAATCTCGTTACCGGCAATTCACTTTACTTGTTCTATAACACATCATCCCGTGACCAACCCTTAGTCACATTGAGCTCATTACGATGATGTCTTACCGAGTGGTCCCAGAGATACCTCTCCATCATACAGAGTGACAAATCCCAGTCTCGATTCGTGCCAACCCAACAGACACTTTCGGAGATACCCATAGTGCACCTTTATAGTCACCCAGTTATGTTGTGACGTTTGGCACACCCAAAGTATTCCTACAGTATCCGAGAGTTGCACAATCTCATGGTCTAAGGAAAGGATACTTGACATTAGAAAAGCTCTAGCATACGAACTACACGATCTTGTGCTATGCTTAGGATTGGGTTCTGTCCATCACACCATTCTCCTAATGACGTGATCCCGTTATCAATGACATATAATGTCCATATTCAGGAAACCATGACTATCTGTTGATCAACGAGCTAGTCAACTAGAGGCTCACTAGGGACATGTTGTGGTCTATGTATTCACACATGTATTACGATTTCCGGGTAACACAATTATAGCATGAACAATAGACAATTATCATGAACAAGGATATATAATAATAACCATTTTATTATTGCCTCTAGGGCATATTTCGAACAGTCTCCCACTTGCACTAGAGTCAATAATCTAGTTACATTGTGATGAATCGAACACCCATAGAGTTCTGGTGTTGATCATGTTTTGCTCGAGGAAGAGGTTTAGTCAACGGATCTGCGACATTCAGGTCCGTATGCACTTTACAAATTCTATGTCTCCATTTTGAACATTTTCACGAATGGAGTTGAAGCGACGCTTGATATGCCTGGTCTTCCTGTGAAACATGGGATCCTTGGCAACGACAATAGCTCCAGTGTTGTCACAGAAGAGAGTCATCGGGTCCGACGCATTGGGAATAACTCCTAGGTCGGTAATGAACTCCTTCACCTAGATTGCTTATTGTGCTGCCTCCGAGGCTGCCATGTACTCCGCTTCACATGTAGATCCCGCCATGACGCTTTGCTTGCAACTGCACCAGCTGACTACCCCACCATTCAAAATATACACGTATCCAGTTTGTGACTTAGAGTCATCCAGATCTGTGTCAAAGCTAGCATCGACGTAACCCTTTACGACGAGCTCTTTGTCACCTCCATAGACGAGAAACATATCCTTAGTCCTTTTTAGGTACTTCAGGATATTCTTGACCGTTGTCCAGTGTTCCATGCCGGGATTACTTTGGTACCTTCCTAACAAACTTATGGCAAGGTTTACATCAGGTCTGGTACACAGCATGGCGTACATAATAGACCCTATGGCCGAGGCATAGGGGACGACACTCATCTTTTCTCTATCTTCTTCCGTGGTCGGGCATTGAGCCGTGCTCAATCTCATACCTTGCAATATAGGCAAGAACCCCTTCTTGGACTGATCCATATTGTACTTCTTCAATATCTTGTCAAGGTACGTACTTTGTGAAAGACCAATGAGGCGTATCGATCTATCTCTATAGATCTTGATGCCTAATATAAAAGCAGCTTCTCCAAGGTCCTTCATTGAAAAACACTTGTTCAAGTAGGCCTTTATGCTTTCCAAGAATTCTATATCATTTCCCATCAATAGTATGTCATCCACATATAATATGAGAAATGCTACAGAGCTCCCACTCACTTTCTTGTAAACACGGGCTTCTCCATAAGTCTGCGTAAACCCAAATGCTTTGATCATCTCATCAAATCTAATATTCCAACTCCGAGATGCTTGAACCAGCCCATAGATTGAGCGTTGGAGCTTGCACACCTTGTCAGCATTCTTAGGATCGACAAAACCTTCCGGCTGCATCATATACAATTCTTCCTTAAGGAATCCATTAAGGAATGACGTTTTGACGTCCATTTGCCATATCTCATAATCATAGAATGCGGCAATTTCTAACATGATTCGGACGGACTTCAGCTTCGCCACGGGTGAGAAAGTCTCATTGTAGTCAACCCCTTGAACTTGTCGATAACCCTTAGCGACAAGTCGAGCCTTATAGATGTCTTCTTCTTAAAGATCCATTTATTTTCTATGGATCGCCGATCATCGGGCAAGTCAGTCAAAGTCCATGTTTGTTTTCATACATGGATCCTATCTCGGATTTCATGGCTTTCAGCCATTTGTCGGAATCTGGGCCCGCCATCGCTTCTTCATAGTTCGAAGGTTCACCATTGTCTAACAACATGATTTCCAGGACAGGGTTGCCGTACCACTCTAGTGCGGAACGTGTCCTTGTGGACCTTGGAAGTTCAGTAGCAACTTGATCTGAAGTTTCATGATCATCATCATTAACTTCCTCCCTAGTCGGTGTAGGCACCTCAGGAACATTTTCTTGAGCTGCGCCACTCTCCGGTTCAAGAGGCAACACTTCATCAAGTTCTACTTTCCTCCCACTTACTTCTTTCGAGAGAAACTCTTTCTCTAGAAAGGATCCATTCTTGGCAACAAAGATCTTGCCTTCGGATCTGAGGTAGAAGGTATACCCAATGGTTTCTTTAGGGTATCCTATGAAGATGCATTTTTCCGATTTGGGTTCAAGCTTTTCAGGTTGAAGTTTCTTGACATAAGCATCGCATCCCCAAACTTTTAGAAACGATAGCTTAGGTTTCTTACCAAACCACAATTCATACGGTGCCGTCTCAAAGATTTTGACGGAGCCCTATTTAAAGTGAATGTGGCGGTCTCTATAGCATAACCCCAAAATGATAGTGGTAGATTGGTAAGAGACATCATAGATTGCACCATATCTAACAGAGTGCGATTACGACGTTTGGACACACCATTACGCTGAGGTGTTCCAGGCGGCGTGAGTTGTGAAACTATTCCACATTTCCTTAAGTGCGTGCCAAATTCGTGACTCAAATATTCTCCCCCATGATCTGATCATAAGAACTTGATCTTCCTGTCACGTTGATTCTCAACCTCACTCTGAAATTCCTTGAACTTTTCAAAGGTCTCAGACTTGTGTTTCATTAAGTAGACATACCCATATCTACTCAAGTCATCAGTGAGGGTGAGAACATGACGATAGCCACCGCGAGCCTCAACACTCATTGGACCACACACATCAGTATGTATGATTTCCAATAAGTTGGTTGCTCGCTACATTGTTCCGGAGAATGGAGTCTTGGTCATTTTGCCCATGAGGCATGGTTCACACGTGTCAAATGATTCATAATCAAGAGACTCCAAAAGTCCATTTGCATTGAGTTTCTTCATGCGTTTGACACTAATGTGACCAAGGCGGCAGTGCCACAAGTATGTGGAACTATCATTATCAACCTTACATCTTTTGGCATTCACACTATGAATATGTGTAACATCACGTTCGATATTAAATAAGAATAAACCATTGACCAGCGGGGCATGACCATAAAACATGTCTCTCATATAAATAGAACAACCATTATTCTCAGATTTAAATGAGTAGCCATCTCGCATTAAACGAGATCCAGATACAATGTTCATGCTCAAAGCTGGTACTAAATAACAATTATTGAGGTTTAAAACTAATCATGTAGGTAAATGTAGAGGTAGCGTGCCGACGGCGATCACATTGACCTTGGAACCATTCCCGACGCGCATCGTCACCTCGTCCTTCGCCAGTCTCCGTTTATTCCGTAGTTCCTGTTTTGAGTTACAAATATGAGCAACTGCACCGGTATCAAATACCCAAGAGCTACTACGAGCGCTGGTTAGGTACACATCAATAACATGTATATCACATATACCTTTGGTATTGCCGGCCTTCTTATCCGCTAAGTACTTGGGGCAGTTCCGCTTCCAGTGACTGTTTCCCTTGCAATAAAAGCACTCAGTATCAGGCTTGGGTCCATTCTTGGCTTCTTCCCGGCAGCTTGCTTACTGGGCACGGCAACTCCCTTGCCATCCTTCTTGAAGTTCTTTTTACCCTTACCTTTCTTGAACTTAGTGGTTTTATTCACCATCAACACTTGATGTTCCTTTTTGATTTCTACCTCCGCTGATTTTAGCATTGAATATACCTCAGGAATGGTCTTTTCCATCCCCTACATATTGAAGTTCATCACAAAGCTCTTGTAGCTAGGTGGAAGCGACTGAAGGATTCTGTCAACGACCGCATCATCTGGGAGATTAACTCCTAGCTGAGACAAGCGGTTGTGCAACCCAGACATTTTGAGTATGTGCTGGCTGACGGAACTATTCTCCTCCATCTTACAATTGTAGAACTTGTCGGAGACTTCATATCTCTCAACCCGGGCATGAGCTTGGAAAACCATTTTCAGCTCTTGGAACATCTCATATGCTCTGTGTTGCTCAAAACGCTTTTGGAGCCCCGGTTCTAAGCTGTAAAGCATGCCGCACTGAACCAGGGAGTAATCATCACTACGTGTCTGCCAAGCGTTCATAACGTCTTGTTCTGCAGGGAAAACAGGTGCTTCACCTAGCGGTGCATCAAGGACATATGCTTTCCTGGCAGCTATGAGGATAATCCTTAGGTTACGGACCCAGTCCGTGTAGTTGTTGCCATCGTCTTTCAGCTTGGTTCTCTCTAGGAACGCGTTGAAGTTGAGGGCAACATTAGCGTGGGCCATTTGATCTACAAGACATATTGCAAAGATTTTTAGAGTATGTTCATGATAATTAAGTTCATCTAATCAAATTATTAAATGAACTCCCACTCAGATAGACATCCCTCTAGTCATCTAAGTCAACTAGGCCATGTCCGATCATCACGTGAGACGGACTAGTCATCATTGGTGAACATTTTCATGTTGATCGTATCTTCTATACGACTCATGTTCGACCTTTCGGTCTTCCGTGTTCCGAGGCCATGTCTATACATGCTAGGCTCGTCAAGTCAACCTAAGTGTATTGCATGTGTAAATCTGGCTTACACCCGTTGTATGCGAAAGTTAGAACCTATCACACCCGATCATCACGTGGTGCTTCGTAACAACGAACCATAGCAACGGTGCACAGTTAGGGGGAACACTTTCTTGAAATTATTGCGAGGGATCATCTTATTTATGCTACCGTCGTTCTAAGCAAATAAGATGTAAAACATGATAAACATCACATGCAATCAAATAGTGACATGATATGGCCAATATCATTTTGCTCCTTTTGATCTCCATCTTCGGGGCGCCATGATCATCATCGTCACTGGCATGACACCATGACCTCCATCATCATGATCTCCATCACCGTGTCTTCATGAAGTTGTCTCGCCAACTATTACGTCTACTACTATGGCTAACGGTTAGCAATAAAGTGAAGTAATTACATGACGTTTATGTTGACACGTAGGTCATAAATAAATTAAGACAACTCCTATGGCTCCTGCCGGTTTTCATACTCATCGACATGCAAGTCGTGATTCCTATTACAAGAACATGATCGATCTCATACATCCCATATATCATTCATCACATCCTTTTGGCCATATCACAGCACACGACATATGCTGCAAAAACAAGTTAGACGTCCTCTAATTGTTGTTGCAAGTTTTTCCCTGGCTGCTATAGGTTTCTAGCAAGAACGTTTCTTACCTACGCCAAAACCACAACGTGATATGCCAATTTCTATTTACCCTTCATAAGGACCCCTTTCATCGAATCCGATCCGACTAAAGTGGGAGAGACAGACACCCGCTAGCCACCTTATGCAACTAGTGCATGTCAGTCGGTGGAACCAGTCTCACTTAAGCGTACGTGTAAGGTCGGTCCAGGCCGCTTCATCCCACGATGCCGCCGAATCAAGATAAGACTAGTAACGGCAAGTAAATTGACAAAATCGACGCCCACAACAATTTGTGTTCTACTCGTGCATAGAAACTACGCATAGACCTAGCTCATGATGCCACTCTTGGGGAACGTAGAAGAATTTTAAAATTTTCTACGCATCACCAAGATCAATCTATGGAGTCATCTAGCAACGACGGAGAAGGGAGTGCATCTGCATACCCTTGTGGATCGCGAGCAGAAGCGTTCAAGAGAACAGGGTTGATGGAGTCGTACTCGTCGTGATCCAAATCATCGATGACCGAGCGCCGAATGGACGGCACCTCCGCGTTCAACACACGTACGGTTGGGAGAGACGTCTCCTCCTTCTTGATCCAGCAAGGGAAGGAGAGGTTGATGGAGATCTAGCAGCACGACGGCGTGGTGGTGGAAGTAGCGGGATCCCGACAGGACTTTGCCAAGCGCAAGCGGGGAGGAAGAGGTGTCACGGGAGGGAGGGAGGCGCCAGGGACTTGGGTGCGGCTGCCCTCCCTCCCCTCCATTATATATAGGGGGCCTGGGGGGCACCGGCCCCTAGAGATCCCATCTAATGGGGGGCGGCGGCCTAGGGGTTGGCTTGGCCCCTAAGCTAGGTGGAGGCGCCCCCACCCCCTTAGGGTTTCCAACCCTAGGCGCAAGGGAGGCCCAAGGGGGGCGCACCAGCCCACCAGGGGCTGGTTCCCTTCCCACTTCAGCCGATGGGGCCCTCCGGGATAGGTGGCCCCACCCGGTGGACCCCCGGGACCCTTTCGGTGGTCCCGGTACAATACCGGTGACCCCCGAAACATTCCTGGTGGCCGAAACTGGACTTTCTACATATAAATCTTTACCTCCAGACCATTCCGGAACTCCTCGTGACGTCCGAGATCTCATCCGGGACTCCAAACAACTTTTGAGTTACCGCATACTAATATCTCTACAACCCTAGCGTCACCGAACCTTAAGTGTGTAGACCCTACGGGTTCAGGAACCATGCAGACATGACCGAGACAACACTCCGGCCAATAACCAACAACGGGATCTGGATACCCATGTTGGCTCCCACATGTTCCATGATGATCTCATCGGATGAACCACGATGTCGAGGATTCAATCAATCTCGTATTCAATTCCCTTTGTCAATCGGTACGTTACTTGCCCGAGATTCGATCGTCGGTATCCCAATAGCTCGTTCAATCTCGTTACCGGCAAGTCACTTTACTCGTTCCGTAACACATCATCCCGTGACCAACCCTTAGTCACATTGAGCTCATTATGATGATGTTTTACCGAGTGGGCCCAGAGATACCTCTTCGTCATACGGAGTGACAAATCCCAGTCTCGATTTGTGCCAACCCAACAGACACTTCTGGAGATACCCATAGTGCACCTTTATAGTCACCCAGTTATGTTGTGACGTTTGGCACACCCAAAGTATTCCTACAGTATCCGGGAGTTGCACAATCTCATGGTCTAAGGAAAGGATACTTGACATTAGAAAAGCTCTAGCATACGAACTAAACGATCTTGTGCTATGCTTAGGATTGGGTCTTGTCCATCACATCATTCTCCTAATGATGTGATCCCGTTATCAATGACATCTAATGTCCATAGTCAGGAAACCATGACTATGTGTTGATCAACGAGCTAGTAAACTAGAGGCTCACTAGGGACATGTTGTGGTCTATGTATTCACACATGTATTACGATTTCCGGATAACACAATTATAGCATGAACAATAGACAATTATCATGAACAATGAAATATAATAATAACCATTTTATTATTGCCTCTAGGGCATATTTCCAACAATGGCACCTAGATCGGATATGAATTTCTTCATCTAGACTCCTTCATTTGCTACTTCCGAAGTAGCTATGTACTCCGCTTCACACGTAGATCCTGCCATGATGCTCTTCTTGGAACTGCACCAACTAACAGCTCCACCATTCAATAAAAATACGTATCCGGTTTGTGACTTCGAGTCATCCAGATCAGTGTCAAAGCTTGCATCAACGTAACCGTTTATGACGAGCTCTTTGTCACCTCCATAAACGAGAAACATATCCTTGGTCCTTTTCAGGTATTTCAGGATGTTCTTGACCGCTGTCCAGTGATCCACTCCTGGATTACTTTGGTACCTCCCTGCTAAACTAGTAGCAAGGCATACATCAGGTCCGGTACACGGCATTTCATACATGATAGAACCTATGGCTAAAGCATAGGGAATGACTTTCATCTTCTCTCTATCTTCTGCACTGGTCGGGCATTGAGCCTGACTCAATTTCACACCTTGTAACACAGGCCAGAACCCTTCCTTTGTTTGATCCATTTTGAACTTCTTCAAAACTTTATCAAGGTATGTCCTTTGTGAAAGTCCAATTAAGCGTCTTGATCTATCACTATAGATCTTGATGCCCAATATATAAGCAGCTTCACCGAGGTCTTTCATTGAAAACTTCCTATTCAAGTATCCTTTTATGCTATTCAGAAATTTAGTATCATTTTCGATCAGCAATATGTCATCCACATATAATATCAGAAATGCTACAGAGCTCCCACTCACTTTCTTGTAAATACAGGCTTCTCCAGAAGTCTGTATAAAACCATATGCTTTGATTACACTATCAAAGTGTATATTCCAACTTCGAGAGGCTTTCACCAGTCCATAAATGGATCAGTAGAGCTTGCACACTTTGTTAGCACCTTTTGGATCGACAAAACCTTCTCGTTGCATCATATACAACTCTTCTTTTAGATATCCATTAAGGAATGCAGTTTTGACATCCATTTGCCAAAATTCATAATCATAAAATGCGGTAATTGCTAACATGATTCAGATGGACTTAAGCATCGCTACGGGTGAGAAGTTCTCATCAAAGTCAACTCCTTGAACTTATCGAAAACCTTTTGCAACAAGTCGAGCTTTGTAGACAGTAATATTACCATCAGCGTCAATCTTCTTCTTGAAGATGCATTTATTATCTATGGCTTGCCGATCATCGGGCAAGTCAACCAAAGTCCACACTTTGTTCTCATACATGGATCCCATATCATATTTCATGGCCTCAAGCTATTTTGCGGAATCTGGGCTCATCATCGCTTCCTCATAGTTCGTAGGTTTGTCATGGTCAAGTAACATGACCTCCAGCACAGGATTACTGTACCACTCTGGTGCGGATCTTACTCTGGTAGACCTACGAGGTCCGGTAGTAACTTGATCAGAAACTTCTTGATCATCATCATTAGCTTCCTCACTTACTGGTGTACGAATCACTGTATCTGATTTCTGTGATGAACTACTTTCCAATAAGGGAGCAGGCACAATTACCTCATCAAGTTGTACTTTCCTCCCACTCACTTCTTTCGAGAGAAACTCCTTCTCTAGAAAGGATCCATTCTTAGCAACGAATATCTTGCCTTCGGATCTGTGATAGAAGGTGAACCCAACAATCTCTTTTGGGTATCCTATGAAGACACATTTCTTCGATTTGGGTTCGAGCTTATCAGGTTGATGCTTTTTCACATAAGCATCGCAGCCCCAAACTTTAAAAATGACTACTTGGATTTCTTGCCAAACCACACTTCATAAGGTGTCGTCTCAACAGATTTCGGTGGTGCCCTATTTAACGTGAATGCAGCCATCTCTAAAGCATACCCGCAAAATGATGGCGGTAAATCAGTGAGAGACATCATAGATCGCACCATATCTAATAAAGTGCGGTTAGGACGTTCGGACACCCCATTACGCTGTGGTGTTCCAGGTGGTGTGAGTTGCGAAACTATTCTGCATTGTTTCAAATGAAGACCAAACTCGTAACTCAAATATTCTCCTCCACGATCAAATCGTAGAAACTTAATTTTCTTATTACTATGATTTTCCACTTCACTCTGAAATTCTTTGAACTTTTCAAATGTTTCAGACTTATGTTTCTTCAAGTAGATATACCCATATCTGCTCAAATCATCTACGAAGGTAAGAAAATAACGATACCCGCCGCGAGCATCAACACTCATTGGACCGCATACATCAGTATGTATTATTTCCAACAAGTCTATTTCTCACTCCATTGTTCCAGAGAATGGATTCTTAGTCATCTTGCCCATGAGGCATGGTTAGCAAGCATCGAGTGATTCCAAAAGCCCATCAGCATGGAGTTTCTTCATGCGCTTTACACCAATATGACCTAAACGGTAGTGCCACAAATAAGTTGCACTATCATTATTAAACTTATATCTTTTGGCTTCAATACTATGAACATGTGTATCACTACTATCAAGATTTAGTAAAATTAGACCACTCATCAAGGGTGCATGACCATAAAAGATATTACTCATATAAATAGAACAACCATTATTCTCTGATTTAAATGAATAACCGTCTCGCATCAAACAAGATCCAGATATAATGTTCATGCTCAACGCTGGCACAAAATAACAATTATTTAGGTCTAAAACTAATCCCGAAGGTAGATTTAGAGGTAGCATGCCGACGGTGATCACATCGACTTTGGAACCATTTCCCACGTGCATCGTCACCTCATCCTTAGCCAACCTTCGCTTAATCTGTAGCCCATGTTTTGAGTTGCAAATATTAGAAACAGAACCAGTATCAATTACCCAGGCGCTACTACGAGCATTAGTAAGGTACACATCAAGAACATGTATATCAAATATACCTTTCACCTTGCCATCCTTCTTCTCCACCAAATACTTGGGGCAGTTCCGCTTCCAATGACCAGCCCCTTTGCAGTAGAAGCACTCAGTCTCAGGCTTAGGTCCAGACTTGGGCTTCTTCACTTGAGCAGCAACTTGCTTTCCGTTCTTCTTGAAGCTCCCCTTCTTCCCTTTACCCTTTCTGTTGAAACTGGTGGTCTTGTTGACCATCAACACTTGATGCTCCTTCTTGATTTCTACCTCCGCAGCCTTCAGCATTGCGAAGAGCTCGGGAATTGTCTTATCCATCCCTTACATATTATAGTGCATCACGAAGCTCTTGTCGCTTGGTGGCAGTGATTGAAGAACTCTATTAATGACACTATCATCAGGAAGATTAACTCCCAGCTGAGTCAAGGGTTGTGGTACCCAGACATTCTGAGTATATGTTCACTGACAGAACTATTCTCCTCCATTTTGAAGTTGTAGAACCTATTCGAGACTTCATATCTCTCAATCTAGGCATTTGCTTGAAATATTAACTTCAACTCCTGGAACATCTCATATGCTCCATGACGTTCAAAACATCGTTGAAGTCCCGGTTCTAAGTCGTAAAGCATGGCACACTGAACTATCGAGTAGTCATTAGCTTTGCTCTGCCAGACGTTCATAACATCTGGTGTTGCTCCTATAGCAGGTTTGTCACCAAGCGGTGCTTCCAGGACGTAGTTCTTCTGTGCAGAAATGAGGATAATCCTCAAGTTATGGACCCAGTCCGTGTAATTTCTACTATCATCTTTCAACTTAGCTTTCTCTAGGAACACATTAAAATTCAACGAAACAATAGCACGAGCCATCTATCTACAACAACATAGACATGCAAAATACTATCAGGTACTAAGTTCATGATAAATTAAAGTTCAATTAATCTTATTACTTAAGAACTCCCGACATCCCTCTAATCATCTAATGATCACTTGATCCATATCAACTAAACCATGTCCGATCATCACGTGAGATGGAGTAGTTTTCAATGGTTAACATCACTATGTTAATCATATCTACTCTATATTCACCCTCGACCTTTTAGTCTCAGTGTTCCGAGGCCATATCTGCATATGCTAGGTTCGTCAAGTTTAACCCGAATATTCTGCGTGTGCAAAACTGGCTTGCACCGGTCTCGGCACGATGAACTGGAGCAATGGTGCATACTCAGGGAGAACACTTGTACCTTTAAATTTAGTGAGAGATCATCTTATAATGCTACCTCCGAACTAAGCAAAATAAGATGCATAAAGGATAAACATCACATGCAATCAATATAAGTGATATGATATGGCCATCATCATCTTTTGCCTTCGATCTCCATCTCCAAAGCACCGTCATGATCACCATCGTCACCGGTTTGACACCATGATCTCCATCAAAGCATCATTGTCGTCTCGCCAACTATTGCTTCTACGACTATCGCTACCTATTAGTGATAAAGTAAAGCAATTACATGGCGATTGCATTTCATACAATAAAGCGACAACCATATGGCTCTTGCCGGTTGCCGATAACTCTGTTCCAAAACATGATCATCTCATACAATAAAATTTAGCATCATGTCTTCACCATATCACATCACAACATGCCCTGCAAAAACAAGTTAGACATCCTCTACTTTGTTGTTGCAAGTTTTACGTGGCTGCTACGGGCTGAGCAAGAACCGTTCTTACCTACGCATCAAAAACCACAACGCAGTATAGTGATTACTTTTTGATCTTCAGAAAGAACCCTGTTCATTGAATCCGATTCAACTAAAGTTGGAGAAACTGACACCCACTAGCCACCTGTGTGTGAAGCACGTCGGTAGAACCAGTCTCACGTAAGTGTACGAGTAATGTCGGTCTGAGCCACTTCATCCAACAATACCGCTGAATCAAGAATGAACTAGTGATGACAAGCAATATGTATATACCCACGCCCACAACTCCTTTGTGTTGTACTCGTGCATATAACATCTATGCCACTGTTGGGGAACGCAATAATTTCAAAAAAAATCATACGCACACGCAAGATCCATCTTGGTGATGCATAGCAACGAGAGCGGAGAGTGTTGTCCACGTACCCTCGTACACCGTAAGCGGAAACGTTATGACAATGAGGTTGATGTAGTCCTACGTCTTCCCGATCCGACCGATCCTAGGATGCCTTCTCTTCTCTCCCACTAAGGCCCATATACTCCCCGGGGGGTTCTGGTAAACCCCCCCCCCCCCCCCCCCGCCCCCCGCCCGGTACTCCGGTAAATGCCCGAACTCACTCGGAACCATTCCGATGTCCAAACACAGCCTTCTAATATATCTATCTTCATGTCTCGACCATTCCAAGACTGCTCTCATGTCCATGATCGTATCTGAGGCTTCGAACTACCTTTGGTACATCAAAAACACATAAACTCGTAATATCGATCGTCACCAAATGTTAAGTGTGCGGACCCTACAGGTTCAATAACTATGTAGACATGACCGAGACTCATCTCCGGTCAATAACCAATAGCGGAACCTGGATGCTCATATTTTTTTTTACATATTCTACGAAGATCTTTATTGGTCAAACCGCATAACTACATACGTTGTTCGCTTTGTCGTCGGTATGTTACTTGCCCGAGATTCGATCGTCGGTATCTCAATACCTAGTTCAATCTCGCTACTGGCAAGTATATTTACTCGTTCCGTAATGCAACATCCCATAACTAACTCATTAATCACATTGCTTGCAAGGCTTATAGTGATGTGCATTACCGAGAGGGTGCAGAGATACCTCTCCGATACACGGTGTGACAAATCCTAATCTCGATCTATGCCAAATCAACAAACACCATCGGAGACACCCGTAGAGCATCTTTATAGTCACCCAGTTACGTTGTGACGTTTGATAGCACACTAATTGTTCCTCCGGTATTCGGGAGTTGCATAATCTCATAGTCATAGGAACATGTATAAGTTTTGGAGAAAGCAATAGCAGTAAACTTAAACGACCAAAGTGCTAAGCTAACGGATGGGTCAAATCAATCACATCATTCTCTAATGATGTGATCCCGTTCATCAAATGAAAACTCTTTTGTCCATGGCTAGGAAACTTAACCATCTTTGATTAACGAGCTAGTCAAGTAGAGGCATACTAGTGACACTCTATTTGTCTATATATTCACACATGTACTAAGTTTCCGGTTAATATAATTGAGGGAGTCCTGGATTAGGGGGTTTAGCCTCTCTGATCTCGTGGTAGATCTACTCTTGTAATACTCATATCATCAAGAACAATCAAGCAGGACGTAGGGTTTTACCTCCATCAGGAGGGCCCGAACCTGGGTAAACATCGTGTCCCCTGCCTCCTGTTACCATCTGCCTTAGACGCACAGTTCGGGACCCCCTACCCGAGATCTGCCAGTTTTGACACCGACATTGGTGCTTTCATTGAGAGTTCCACTGTGTCGCCACCATAAGGCTTGATGGCTCCTTCGATCATCGCTAGCGATGCGGTCCAGGGTGAGGCTTTCCTCCTCGGACAGATCTTCATATTCGGCGGCTTTGCACTGCGGGAAAATTCGCTTGGCCATCTGGAGCAGATTGAGAGCTATGCCCCTGGCCATCAGGTCAGATTTGGAAACTTGAACTACACGGCTGACATCCGCAGAGACTTGATCTTCGCCGGATTCGAGCCCAGGTCGGATGCGCCGTACAGTCTTGAAGAGCATGACGTAACTCTGTCATCGAACAGTGTTCGGGAGATCGCATCCGCAGCTACTCCGTCCATCAATCCAGAGCAAGTTGCGTCATCCGAGAGCGCAGGGATGGACCCCGCCATGGAGGCCGCACTCTCAGTGGCAATAGAGCCGGATACTGACTTCACCCCTTACGAGAGCCGTGTCGCCAAACCACTGGATTCATCTCCGGCCACGGACTCCGAGCCGCTCATATCCGTGCCCGTCGAGTCCGACTGGGCACCGATCATGGAGTTCAGCTCCGCAGACATCTTTCAGCACTCACCCTTCGGGGATGTGCTAAATTCATTAAGGTCTCTCTCCCTGTCAGGAGAACCTTGGCCGAACTATGTCCGGCTAGAATGGGATGCGGACGACGAAGAAATTCACTTCCCACCCACCACCCACTTAGTAGCCACTTTCGATGACTTAACCGACATGCTCGACTTCGGCTCCGAAGACTTCAACGGTGTGGACGACGAAGCCAGAGACGAACAGGATCCACCGCCCTCAGGGCACTGGAACGCCACCTCATCATATGATATATACATGGTGGACACCGCCAAAGAATCCAATGGTGACGAGAAAGCGGAGGATGACCCCTCCAAGAAGCAACCCAAGCGCCGATGTCAGCGGAGCCGCTCTAAGTCCCGCCACAGCAAGAGTAGTGATACCGGCACAAGAGATAATAACACTTCGGATAGCGCCGAAGAAAACAACAATCCCCTCCAGCATGGTGCAGAGCTAGAGGACGAACAAGCTAGTCCCCCAGAGCAGGCAGCAGATGGAGAACCGGAGGAGGACAATTACATGCCTCTCTCCGAAGACGAGGCGAGCCTCGCCGACGACGAGTTTATCATGCCTGAGGATCCCGTCGAGCAAGAGCGCTTCAAGCGCCGGCTTATGGCCACAACAAGTAGCCTAAAGAAGAAACAGCAATAGCTTCAAGCTGATCAAGACTTGCTAGCAGACAGATGGACTGAAGTCCTTGCGGCCAAGGAGCATGAACTCGAGCGCTCGTCCAAGAGTTACCCAAAATGCAGGTTGCTACCTCACCTCGAGGAGGAAGCATCGAAACGTCATTCACCAGTGTACGATGCGGCTGACTGACCACTGCGCGGCCGAGCCAGAGAGGCGTTTCAGCCTAAAGTTCAGACCGCACCCCGTCGCCACTCAGTCAAAAATACTAAGGCCTGGGGCAACACAGAGGACCTGCGAGACATCTTGGACAGTAAGGCAAAAATCGCACGGTCAATATACGGGACACGAGCACGTGCGCCCAAATGGGACAATGATCGTCGCGTTGGATACACCAAGAGTAAATCCGGCCGGGCCGAATACAGCAGACAAGACTCATACGAACTACGTCAGGATATAGCCCAACACAGAGGCGCCGCACACCCCCTATGCTTCATTGATGAAGTTATGAATCATGAATTCCCGGAGGGTTTCAAACCCATAAATATCGAATCATACGACGACACAACAGATCCCGCTGTATGGATTGAGGATTTCCTCCTTCACATCCACATGGCTCGCCAGCAGATTCAGTTGGCAGTTGGGAGGATTTGGAAGATGCATTTCTTGACAACTTCCAGGGCACTTATGTGCGGCCACCGGATGCTGATGACCTGAGCCACATAACCCAGCAGCCAGGGGAATCGGCCAGACAATTCTTGACACGGTTCCTGACTAAGAAAAATTAAATTGTAGATTGTCTGGATACAGAAGCCCTAGCGGCATTCAAGCACAACATCCGCGACGAGTGGCTCACCCGCAACCTCGGCCAGGAGAAGTCGAAATCTATGGTAGCCGTCACAACACTCATGACCCGCTTTTGCGCGGGGGAGGACAACTGGTTGGCTTGCAGCAACAACACATCAAGGAATCCGGATACCTCGGATACCAAAGACGTTAACGGTAGGCAGCATCGTAATAGACCAAAGCGCCACAATAACGGCGATAACAGCGAAGATACGACAGTCAATGCCGGATTCAGAGGCTCTAAATCCGGTCAACGGAAAAAACCATTTAAAAGAAATACTCCGGCTTCGTCCAGTCAGGATCGCATACTGGATCGCTCGTGTCAAATCCACGGCACCCCTGACAAACCAGACAATCACACCAACAGAGAATGTTGGGTGTTTAAGCAGGCCGGCAAGTTAAATGCCGAAAACAAGGACAAGGGGCTACATAGAGATGACGAGGAGGAGCCTCGGCCGCCGAACCCAGGAGGACAGAAGGGGTTTCCCCCAGAAGTGAAGACAGTGCACATGATATACGCAACCCATATTCCCAAGAGGGAGCGGAAGCGTGCACTAAGGGACGTCTACGCGATGGAGCCCATCGCCCCGAAGTTCAACCCATGGTCTGCTTGCCCGATCACCTTCGATCGCAGGGACCACCCCACTAGCATCCGTCATGGCGGATCTGCCGCATTGGTCCTAGACCCCATCATTGATGGATTTCACCTCACTCGAGTCCTTATGGACGGCGGCAGCAGCCTGAACCTGCTTTATCAGGATACAGTGCGAAAAATGGGTATCGATCCCTCAAGGATCAAACCCAACAAAACCACCTATAAAGGCGTCATCCCAGGTGTAGAGGCCCATTGCGTAGGCTCAATCACACCGGAAGTGGTCTTCGGATCACCGAATAACTTCCGAAGCGAAGAGTTAATCTTCGACATCATCCCGTTTCATAGTGACTATCATGCACTGCTCGGACGGACAACATTTGCAAAATTCAACGCAGTGCCGCATTATGCATACCTCAAGCTCAAGATGCCCGGACCCCGCGGGGTCATAACAGTAAATGGAAACACAGAACGCTCGCTCCGAACAGAAGAGCACAATGCGGCCCTTGCAGTAGAGGCACAAAGCAGCCTGTTCAGGCAGACCACTCATTCGGTGTTATAGCCCCCGGACACCTTCAAGCGAGTCCAGAACAATCTGCAACAGGATCACCTGGCACGATCAATGCTCGCCTAGCAATCCGGCCCCCGTCCCAGTCCCAGTGCAGCGACGAAATTCGTGCCATGCGTACATAACTACGCGTTAAAAATACCATGGACATAGGCGGGGCACAATCAGGACACGCCCCGCATTGTGGCTTAACCACACCAGGGGCTATATACCTTTGACATTCATTTTCTCTTTCAGGGCCTAACTCTTCGGAAGCCCTTTCCGGCAGTCCGATTGTCGGACACATTCCGGAAGCAACAACCAAGGCGGCAAGAAGCTAGGATGAACACGGGAACCGCCAGGTGGTCTCTAGTAATACTTGATATACCCGTTTTCACTATTTATGCATAGCTTGCCTTGGGATAGGACATTTCGAATTGTCCTACTTTATGCTTATTGCACTACTTGTACTAGTACGCTTCGACGTATTATTCAAATAACAAAGCATATTATTAATCTGTCATTGCATTATTTAAGTTTTTCTCTTTCCCTTATATGTCCATTTACGACATTCCGCACCTGCACGCTCAGGTGCGGTCAGTACGCCAGGGGCTCTCGTTTACCCCATAATACGGCGCAAGAAGTCCGAACACTTTCGATAGTGCGGCACCTCGAACTTATAGCATTATATGCATCAGCTCCGAATCATGTCTTGGGTCAAATGTTGGGTTGCCCGGCTCCCATGCTTTGGTACCTTACGTTCCGCTATATCGGCTAAGGTAGCGGTGGGAGAACTACTGCGATTGTGTCCCGGTTCTTCCGGACGAGCACCTCAGTAGAGAAAGCCAAAAACTGACTGTCATGACAAGGCGAGAGACTGGTCGCTGTTCGAGAGGTCTCAAGTCCTTAAAGACTTTTTCCGCTTCGGGCGAGGAGTCGGCCTTGTCCGGCTTAGGCGTGTATAGCACCCCAAATTCGGCCCTCCGAATACCAGGGGCTTCGCCAAAAATTTAAAATCATAGACTTCTATGGCTAAGTGAGAGTGATAAAGCATTATAGTCCGATTGCCTGGTTCGTTGCACTGAGCACCTCCCTTGAAGGACCCAAAATTGGGGTAAAGAGTGTTCAGATTTACCGCGAACACCCCAGTACTAGTTACATGGGGGCAGAAGCCGATGACTGGCCAACTCTCAGATTTTATAAACCGCCACATAGAAGGTAATATTTTAAATTAAGAAAGCGTCACATGGCGCAAAAGAACTCGTTTCATATTACAAGATCACATGGGCATGTTCATTCAAAGATTACATCCTTGGCACACTCATCTGCCACTAAGCGGGAACCCTTCAGGACGCTCTCATAATAATTCTCAGGGAAGCGATGCTCCTTGCCCTCCAGCGGCCCCTCCTTCACAAGCTTCACGGCGTCCAGCTTCGCCCAGTGCACCTTCGCCCGAGCAAAAGCCCTGCGTGCACCTTCGATGCAGATGGACCACTTGATGACCTCAAGCCATGGGCAGGCTTCCACCAGCCACCTCACCAGACCGAAGTAGCTGCCAGACAGGGGTTCGCCAGGCCACATCCGGACTATAAGGCCCCTCATGGCCTGTTCGGCCGCCTTGTGATGTTCGACCAACTGCTTCAGCTGGTCGCTCAAGGACACGGGGTGTTCGGTCCCAGTATACTGAGACCAGAACAACTTCTCCATTGAGCTCCCCTCCTCAGCCCGGTGAAACTCCGCGGCATCTAGCACACTGCGGGGAAGATTTGCAAACGCTCCTGGAGAGCTCTGAACTTGGGTAAGAAAAAGGATAGTCTCCTTCACATGTTTGCTTTGCATATTGAATGCCTTACCCGCTGCTATCTTCTTCGCCGCATCAATCTCCTAGAGGGCCTTGTGGGTTTCGGCCTTGGCGCCCCGGACGCTTTCAAGCGCCTGCACGAGCTCGGACTCTCGTGTCTTGGAGTCAAGCTCCAAGGACTCATGCTTTTTGGCGAGAGCCTCGAGCTCTTGCTGCACCTCGCCCACTCGGGCTTCTAGTCTCTCCCGTTCAATGCGTTCTTTGGCCGCTTTGTCTTCGGCCGCGGAAAACGCCTTCCTCAGGGTCTCCACCTCGGTCGTGGCCCCTGACAAATTCATGATGATCCTATTACTTTACAATGAACTTCTTTTTAACTATATAAACTGGGGTATATCTTACCTTTGCTCTCTTCGAGCTGCCCCTTGGTAAGGCCGAGCTCATCCTTGGACCGCTTCAGGGCCTGCTTCAGCGTAGAGACCTCCGCAGTACGTGCGGCAGCGGCCAGCAGGGAAGCCTGCACATACACATAGACATACTCTAATTAGACTCCTGAGTTATCTTTTGATACTCTATTCAGCTTTTCTTCGCGAACGCCGAACAGAGCATTAGGGGCTACTATCTATGCGGTAATATTTTTATATTTTGAATGCTTACCTGTTATGAGGCTGGCGCAAGCTTTCGTCAGTCCGTTTTTGGTGGACTGAACCTTGTTGACCACCGCACTCATGATAGTGTGGTGTTCTTCATCGATGGAAGCACTGTGAAGCGCTTCCAGCAAGTTGTCCGGTGCCTCTGGTTGGACAGAGGACACCGGCACGGATGGTTGCCCCCCCTTAATTGGGGACCACCTGCCGGAGTCCGGAACCATCAAAGGTTCCGGCGTAGTGTCCGGCTGGGGCCCGAACTCGAAGCCCGTAGGAGCCTCGCTCCCTTAGTACTCAGGGTCCGGGAGGTCACCGTGAGGCGTCCCCAGGGTCACCTCCCCTTGGGTAGGTGCCTTTTGAGACACCACCTCGGCGTTGTCTATAGGGAGAGGGGTGGAAGCCGTTGGAGGAGAACCGCTGTTCATATCCAACAAGCCCAAAGAGCTGCTCGACGAGGGTACGTCGAGATGAGCTCGGGCCGGACTGCATAATCATGTTCGGCATGAGCAAAGGCAGTACAATAAAACATACCATGAAGTACTATGGTGTCCGGACACTTACGACTTCGCCAGGGGCTTGTCCCTGGGTAGCCACTCATCGCCGCTATCGGCGGCCGTCGTGGAACAGTCCGAGGTAGGGTCTTTCCCTTCTTGGACCCTTCGGCCTCCCCGGATGGGTCGACCTTCCTTTTCTTGTCTCCCCCAGCTGGGGGGAGAACTTTTCTCCTCCTCCTCGTTTTCGTTGGAGGAGTGAGCGTCGGACTCATCGGACGCTGAGTCCAATAGAACCACCTTGCACCGGAGACCCTTTCGGGTCCCTGCGGCCTTCTTCTTGGCCATCTTTTCCGGCACCTCGTAAGGTGCCGGAGTCAGCATCTTTGTTAGAAGAGCATTTGGAGGATCTTCGGGAAGGGGGGCTGGGTAATCAAGCAGCTCCACTGTCTTTATCCAGTCCTGTTAATGACATGAAAGCTTAGATCCAGCACATAACCAAACCAGGGCACATAAATACCCTGAGAGATATAAAAGCATACAGGATGGGCGTGGCGCTTTGCGCTGAGTCCGCGATCCTCGGTAAGGGAGGGAGGCATCTCGGCGCCCTTGAACAGCACCCTCCAGACGTCCTCATGCGTCGTGTCGTAGAGCTCTCGCAGCATCTGGTGCTGGGCCGAGTTGAACTCCCACAAAACAAATGCCCGTCATTGGCACGGAAGGATCCGACGGAAGAGCATAACCTGGACCACGTTGATGAGCTTAATTTTCTTGTTCGTCATGTTCTGGGTGCATGTATGGACTCCGGTCAGCTCTACCGAAGATCCCCAGGACAGGCCCTTCTTTTTCCAGGAGGTGAGCCGCGTGGGGATTCCGATCAAAATTTGGGGGCCGCCACCCAGTTGGAGTCGCGCGGCTCGGTGATTTAGAACCACCCCGATTGCCACCCCTTTATGGTATCCACGTAGGTACCCTTGAGCCAGGTGACATTAGGAATCTTGCCCACCATGGCGCCTCCGCACTCTGCTTGCTGGCCACCCACCACCTTCGGTTTGACATTGAAGGTTTTCAGCCATAGGCCGAAGTGGGGCCTGACACGGAGTAAGGCCTCACACACGACAATAAACACCGAGATGTTGAGGATAAAGTTGAGGGCCAGAGCATGAAAATCCAGCCCATAGTCGAACATGAGCCCGCGGACAAACGGGTGGAGAGGAAATCCCAGTCCGCAGATGAAACGGGTAAGAAAAACTACCCTCTCATGGGGTTCGGGCGTGGGGACGATCTGCCCCGCATTCGGCAGCCGGTGCACGATATTCGCAGCTAGGTATCCGGCTCCCCGTAACTTTTTGATGTTTTCCTCCGTGACGGAGGAAACCATCCACTTGCCTCCTGCTCCAGACATGCTTGGAGTGGTTTGAGAAGAAGAACGCGAGCTTGGGCGCTAGAGCTCGAGTGTGCGGGAATGGGTAAGCGAGAAGGAAGAAGGCGTGGGTGTAAAAAGTAAATCTTTGTCCCTTTATAAGGGCGGAGGAGGCGATGAGTCTCCCCACTTTCCTGGCAAAACCGCTTATTCCCCAGGCAACACAATTGATGGCGCGGTTGGGTTACCCACGTCCGTATTGATGAGAATCCTGTGATAAGGGGAACACGATCTCTGCTTTAACAAGATGTATCAAGAAAACCGCCTCGCGATATGTGCTGAGCTGGTTGAGAAAAGCGCTTCGAATGATAACCGGGCCATGAAGTGATGTCATACTATCAAAACGTGTCAGCAGATTAGATTTGTGGAAGTATTATTCTCTCTACGGTGGTATGTGGAACTTATTTTGCAGGGTCGGACACTATCCTTGCATTCAAATTCTTCCATGGTGTATTCGGAGGAGGAACCCACCTTGCAATGCCGAAGACAACATTGCGCACCAGACTCATCGTCATGGAAGCCTGGTTCAGGGGCTACTGAGTGAGTCCTGGATTAGGGGGTCTCCGGACAGCCGGACTATATCCTTTGGCCGGACTATTGGACTATTAAGATACAAGATCGAAGATTTCGTCCCGTGTCTAGATGGGACTCTACTTGGCGTGGAAGGCAAGCTAGGCAATACAGATATGGATATCTCCTCCTTTGTAACCGACCTTGTGTAACCCTAGCCCCCTCCGGTGTCTATATAAACCGGAGGGTTTTAGTCCGTAGGACAACATACAATCATAGCATAGGCTAGCTTCTAGGGTTTAGCCTCTCTGATCTCATGGTAGATCTAATCTTGTAATACTCATATCATCAAGAACAATCAAGCAGGACGTAGGGTTTTACCTCCACCAGGATGGCCCGAACCTGGGTAAACATCGTGTCCCCTGCCTCTTCTTACCATCCGCCTTAGACGCACAATTCGGGACCCCCTACCCGAGATCCGCCGGTTTTGACACCGACAATAATTCTAGCATGAATAATAAACATTTATCATGATATAAGGATATATAAATAACAACTTTATTATTGCCTCTAGGGCATATTTCCTTCACCGAGTTCAATATAGAAGAAACGATTTTGTCATCTCAGCTTACTAGGCAAATAAGATCTCACAAAGATTTGCATGGAATTAACTGAAAGATTTGTAATGAATTGGATGCAGGGAATGGAGAACATAACAGAGAAAAGAAAAGAAAAGAAATCTAGATGAAGTGAAAAAGGTAACAACAAGATAGGCATAAATACTAGAAAACTTCATCTAGAATTGGTCGGTGCAAAGTCACCTATGTTAGAGTATATTAACTGAGGAGTCAAGTGAGAACACTTGATCGTAGGTCATACTCATCGTTTAAGCTCAAAATGGGGTTACCTTTTTTTGTTTAAGCATTTTGATGTGTTCACATCTTGTTGAGCTGCTTTGACCCATGACTTGGGGTAAGCTTCTCTAAGATGGAATGACATACCTTGGATGGTGGTGTTGATCTTGATCATGTAGTTGAACTCGTGTAGGTCATTCCATCTACATGATGAACTCCAATAGCACTTTCGTTATCACAAAGCGATGTAACATTTTTCACATAAATCCCATAATCTTTTAGAGTTTGGGTCATCCAAATTAATTGAGCACAACATGTACCGGCGGCAATGTATTCCGCTTCGGTAGTGGATAAGAATACCGAGTTTTGTTTCTTGCAGGACCAAGACACAAGAGATCTACCAAGAAATTGTCAAGTACCCGAAGTGGACTTTCTATCAACCTTGTCACCGGCATAGTCCGAGTCAGAGTAGCTAACAAGATCAAAAGAAGACCTCTTAGGATACCAAATGCCAAAGTTTGGTGTATGAATTAAATATCTCAATATCCTTTTCACAGCCTTAAGATGACATTCCTTAGGGGGGCGCTTGATATCGTGCACACATGCACACACTTAGCATAATATCGGGATGGGAGGCGCATAGATATAACAATGAACCAATCATAGAGCGATAGACCTTTTGGTCAACCGGTTTGCCATCGTTTGTCAAGTCAAGATGTCCACTAGTAGGCATGGGTGTTTTCATACCATTGCTTTCTTGCATGTTGAACTTCTTGAATAAGTCCTTGGTATACTTTGTTTGGGAAACAAAGGTACCCTCCTTAGTTTGCTTGATTTGCAAACCAAGAAAGAATTTGAGTTCACTCATCATAGACATCTCAAACTTCTTCGACATTAGCCTTCCAAACTTTTCACTAAAATGAGGGTTAGTTGAACCAAATATGATATCATCCACATAAATTTGGCACACAAATAATTCACCATTAACCCTTTTAGTAAAAAGACCAGAATCATTTTTTCCAATCTCAAAGCCTTTTTCAATGAGGAACTTGGTCAAGCATTAATACCACGCTCTAGGAGCTTGTTTAAGACCATAAAAAGCTTTGTGAAGTTTGTAAACATGATCAAGTTTCTTAGGATTAACAAAACTGGGAGGTTGTTTAACATAAACTTCCTCCTCAATTTCACCATTTAGAATAGCACTTCTAATGTCCATTTGATACAAAGTAATGTCATGGTGATTGGCATAAGCAAGTAAGATGCATATGGACTCAAGTCTAGCAACGGTGGCATATGTCTCACCATAGTCCATACCTTCGACTTGAGTGTAGCCTTGGGCGATGAGACAGGCCTTGTTGCATACAACTTGTCCATCTTCATCTTGCTTATTCCGAAACACCCATTTGGTATCAATGAAATTTTGGTTGTTGTCCGGCTTTTCTACCAATGTCCACACTTGGTTCCTCTCGAAGTTGTGTAGCTCTTCTTGCATGTCGTTCACCCAGTCCGGATTATCAAGCGCTTCTTCAACCTTCAGAGGTTCAATACTTGAGATGAATGAGTAATGTTCACAGAAATTAGCCAAACGAGTTTTAGAGCGAGTAATTCTCCCGGTTTGGATATCATCAAAGATTTGTTTGACGGGGTGGTCTCTTGAAACTCTTGGTCTGACTCGTGAGAGCTTTTGTTCGGGTCGGGGTGGAACATCCTCTTCATCATCTTGTTCTTCCTCTTGGCCTTCTTCGTTGTTGATGTTGTTGTTTTCTTGTGGAGGTGGAGAAGGAGGTTGATGAGGTTCATCATGGTGCTCTTCCTCGTTTCCCCCATCTTGGGATGTCCCGCTCGTGGATGCCTCTGAGTCAACTCGTGGTTCACCTTGTCGTGAGGTAGAGGCTTCCACTTGAATGGACGAGGTACTGTCCTTCACCTCCGTTGGGCGAATCTTGCCTATAGACAAGTCTTGGATTGCTTTCGAAGGGTCTTCTTCTCCTAAATCATTTGGCAATTGCTTTACTTGCGAGTCATTAGATTCATCAAACTTCACATCTACCATCTCTTCAACCTTTCGGGTGAAATTGTTGTAGACACGGTAAGTGTGAGAGTTTGAGCCATAACCGAGTAGGAAACCTCCATGAGATTTAGGAGCAAATTTTGAGCGACGATGCTTATCAAGAATATAGCACTTTGAGCCGAATACATGAAAGTATCCAACTTGGGGTTTGTTACCGGTGAGAAGCTCATATGCTGTCTTGCCGAGTACCTTGTGAAGATATAGATGATTTTTTGCATGACAAGCTGTCTCAATCGCTTTCGCCCAAAATTGTTTTGGCGTCTTGTACTCATCAAGCATCGTTCTCGCCATCTCAATAAGAGTCTGGTTCTTCCTCTCAAAAACTCCATTTTGTTGAGGCGTGTACATACCCGAGAACTCATGTGAAATCCCTTCTTCGTCAAGAAAGGTGTCCACATTTGCGTTCTCGAACTCCGTTCCGTTGTCACTGCGAACCTTCTTGATCTTCACTTCAAATTGATTCCTAGCGAAGTTCTTGAAGATCTTTTGGACCTGCAATTTATCATCAAGAAAGAACACCCACGTAAATCTTGAAAAATTGTCGACTATGACTAAACCAAACGAATTTGCACCGAGACTTTGTTGGCATTTGGACCAAAACGATCCATATGAAGCACCTCGAGCGGTCTTCTCGTGGTCATGAAGTTTTTCACGGGGTGGCTTCCTCGAACCTGTTTTCCTGCTTGACAAGCACTGCACAGTCTATCCTGATCAAATATAACGTCTTTCACTCCAAGCATATGATCACTTTTAATAAGCTTATCAAGATTTCGCATGCCACATGACCTAATCTTCTATGCCATAGCCAACTTTTAGAGGATTTAGCAATTAAGAAAGTTCTAGGTTGAGCCTTTTTAGTGAAATCAACGATGTATAGATCACCTCTACGTATATCAGTAAAGACCATATTATGATTATCTCTTTGAAACACTTGGTAATCTACTTCGTTAAATAGGACATTGAAACCAAAGTCAGCTAGTCTAGATTCGGAAAGTAAATTATAGCCAAGAGATTCAACGAGCATAACATTTTGGATGGAGCTGTCATGTGAGATGGCCACCTTACCAAGGCTAACCACCTTACCCTTTGAGTTATCTCCAAAAGTGACATATTTTCGAGGGTCGTCATTTTCAGCAAGCTCACAAAACATATCCTTGTCTCCAGTCATGTGATCGGTACATTCACTATCAAGAACCCATTCCTTTCCTCTGGCCATTGATAACCCACAAGTATAGGGGATCGCAATAGTTTTTGAGGGTAGAGTATTCAACCCAAATTTATTGATTCGACACAAGGGGAGCCAAAGAATATTCTCAAGTATTAGCAGCTGAGTTGTCAATTCAACCACACCTGGAAACTTAATATCTGCAACAAAGTATTTAGTAGCAAAGTAATATGATAGTAGTGGTAATGGTAGCAAAAGTAATATTTTGGGTTTTGTAGTGATTGTAACAATAGCAACGGAACAGTAAATAAGCGAAGAACAATATATGAAAGCTTCTAGGCATTGGATTGGTGATGGAGAATTATGTCGGATGCGATCGATCATGCAACAGTTATAAGATAGGGTGACACAGAACTAGCTCCAGTTCCTCAATGTAATGTATGCATGTATTCCGAATATAGTCATACATGTTTATGGAAAAGAACTTGCATGACATGTTTTGTCCTACCCTCCTGTGGCAGCAGGGTCCTATTGGAAACTAAGGGATATTAAGGCCTCCTTTTAATGGAGTACCGGACCAAAGCATTAACACATAGTGAATACATGAACTCCTCAAACTAGAGTCATCATCGGTAATGGTCCCGATTATTGTCACTTCGGGGTTAACGGATCATAACACATAATAGGTGACTATAGACTTGCAAGATAGGATCAAGAACTCACATATATTCATGAAAAATAATAGGTGCAGATCTGAAATCATGGCACTCGGGCCCTAGTGACAAGCATTAAGCATAGCAAAGTCATAGCAACATCAATCTCGAAACATACTGGATACTAGGGATCAAACCCAAACCAAACTACCTCGATTACATGATAAATTTCATCCAACCCATCACCGTCCAACAAGCCTACGATGGAATTACTCACGCACGGTGGTGAGCATCATGAAATTGGTGATGGAGGAAGGTTGGTGATGACGATGGCGACGGATTCCCCTCTGCGGAGCCCCGAACGGACTCCAGATCAGCCCTCCCGAGAGAGTTTAGGGCTTGGCCGCGGCTCCATATCGTAAAACGCGATGAATCCTTCTCTCTCATTTTTTCTCCCCGAACACGAATATATGGAGCTGGAGTTGAGGTCGGTGGAGCGTCAGGGGGCTCACGAGGCAGGGGGTGCGCCCAGGGGGGTAGGTGCGCCCCCCACTCTCGTGGACAGGGTGTGGGCCCCCTGACGTGGATTCTTCTTCCAGCATTTTTTATATATTCCAAAAATAATCTCTGTTGATTTTCATGTCATTCCGAGAACTTTTATTTCTGCACAAAAATAACACCATGGCAATTTTGCTGAAAACAGCGTCAGTCCGGGTTAGTTATATTCAAATCATGCAAGTTAGAGTCCAAAACAAGGGCAAAGGTGTTTGGAGAAGTAGATACGACGGAGACGTATCAACTCCCCCAAGCTTAAACCTTTGCTTGGCCTCAAGCAATTCAGTTGATAAACTGAAAGTGATAAAGAAAAACTTTTACAAACTTTGTTTGCTCTTGTTGTTGTAAATATGTAAAGCCAGCACTCAAGTTTTCAGCAAAGATGATGAACTAACCATATTCACAATAACATTTAGGTCTCATGTTTACTCATATCAATGGCATAATCAGCTAGCGAGCAATAATAACAAATCTCGGATGACAACACTCTCTCAAAAAAATCATGATATGATATAATAAGATGGTATCTCGCTAGCCCTTTCTGAGACTTCAAAACATAAATGCAAAGCACCTTTAAAGATCAAGGACTGACTAGACATTGTAATTGATGGTAAAAGAGATCCAGTCACAGTCATACTCAATGTAAACTAACAGTAATGGATGCAAATGACAGCGGTGCTCTCCAACTGGTGCTTTTTAATAAGAGGATGAGGATTGAACATAAAAGTAAATGCATAAGCCCTTCGCAGAGGGAAGCAGGGATTTGTAGAGGTGCCTGAGCTCGATTTTGGAATAGATATGAATAATAATTTGAGCGGTATACTTTCATTGTCAACATAACAACCGAGAGATCTCGATATCTTCCATGCTACACACATTATAGGTGGTTCCCAAGCAGAATGGTAAAGTTTATACTCCCCCACCACCAACAAGCATCAATCCATGGCTTGCCCGAAACAACGGGTGCCTCCAACTAACAACAATCCTGGGGGAGTTTTGTTTGCAATTATTTTGATTTGATTTGAGCATGGGACTGGGCATCCCGGTGACCAGCCATTTCCTCGTGAATGAGGAGCCGAGTTCACTCCTCTTGAGAATAACCCGCCTAGCATGGAGGATACATACAACCCTAGTTGATACATGAGCTATTCGAGCATACATAACAACATGTTTATTTGAATGTTTAGAGTTTGGCACATACAAATTTACATGGAACGGCAGGTAGATACTGTATATAGGTAGGTATGGTGGACTCATATGGAATAACTTTGGGGTTTTATGTAATTGGATGCACAAGCAGTATTCCCGCTTAGTACAAGCGAAGGCTAGAAAAAGACTGGGAAGCGACTAGCTAGAGAGCGACAACAGTCATGGACATGCATTAAAATTAATCAACACCGAATGCAAGCATGAGTAGGATATAATGCACCATGAACATAAATTTCATGGAGGCTATGTTGATTTTGTTTCAACTACATGCGTGAACATGTGCCAAGTCAAGCCACTCGAATCGTTCAAAGGAGGATACCACCCTATCATACCACATCACAACCATTTTAATAGCATGTTGGCACGCAAGTTAAACCATTATAAACTCCTAGCAAATTAAGCATGGCATGGGCAACTACAATCTCTAATTGTCATGGCAAACATGTTTCATTCATAATACGCTGAATCAGGAACGATGAACTAATCATATTTACAAAAACAAGAGAGGTCGAGTTCGTACCAGCTTCTCTCATCTCAATCAGTTCATCATATATCATCATTATTACCTTTCACTTGCACAACCAAATAGTGTGGAAATAATAATAATAGTGCACGTGCATTGGACTAAGCTGGAGTCTGCAAGCATTCAACTCAAGGGAGAAACACAAGGCAATATGGGCTCTTTGTTAGATCAACAATAATGCATATGATAGCTACTTCAACATTTTCATCATGGTCTTATCCTCTCGACCCCCAAAGAAAAGAAAAGAAAAGAAACAAAACTATTTACGCAGGAAAGCTCCCAACAAGCAAAAGAAGAACGAGAAATCTTTTTGGGTTTTCTTTTTAATTACTACTACTACAGGCATGGAATGCAAACTAGCTAAAAGCTACAACTAATTTTATGTTTGTTTTTTCTTAAGGGTTTTCAAACACACAAGAAGAAAGCAAGAAAATGAAAATAAATAGCGTGAATGATACAATGAAAAAGTATGAGCACTGACAATTGGCATGAGTGTGTGAACATGAATGTAATGTCGGTGAGAGATACGTACTCCCCCAAGCTTAGGCTTTTGGCCTAAGTTGGTCTATGCCCATGGATCAAAACTGTAGTTGGGGTCGTACTGAGATGGGTCCTCAGATTGCCACTGGCTGGCGATCTCCTCCGGATTCCACTGATAAACGGACTGACGGTGAGGGTCAGATTGTGGCTCCGGCTCTGCAACTATCATCTGGTTCTGGTAGTCAAGAATGTCCTCCAACGGAACAAGGTATATGCATGAAAATATGTTAAACAAAGAGGGTGCAGGCAAGGTAATAAACTCACAATATTTTTTGTTAAATATCAATTTATATTTGAGTGTCTTATTCTTATCCTTAACAATAAACTCATGTGCTACCATACTCTTATAACCTAGAGAAATAGGAGGCAACAACTTTTCCTCTTTCTCATAATGCCTGATAGGTATGTTAAAGTGTGCAGCAAGGCGCGAGGCAAAGATGCCTCCGAGGACGGGGCCCTTTGTACAGTTCAGATTTAACCGTCTAGCAACAATAGCGCCTAAGCTGAAAGTAGTATCATTAAACAAGGCATGGCGCAAAATAGCAATATCAGGAGCACTAAGGTTCCCACAGTTCCCGCGACCAATTAAGCATCTACTAGCAAATATTGCGAAGTAACGTAGAACAGGAAAATGTATGCTAGTAATTCTCGCATCAGAAACTTTCCTCGTTTCCCCTACAGCAATCATATCAATAAACCCCTCCACATCATTACGATGTGGTTCCTCTATGCTGCCCTCAAAGGGTATCAAACAGACCTGGCAAAAATCATAAAGTGACATCTCCTTATGCACATCATATAAATTAAATTCCACCGAAGGTGGTGATCTCCTACCATGGAAATGAAAATTTTGCACAAAGATATTGGTGAGTAAGAGATACTGTTCACGCTGGTCGTGGAGGAAGGCGGTGAGGCCTACATTCTCAGCCAAATGATAAAAATCTTCATGGATCCTGGCCTCTTTCAAGAACTCATCACAAGGCCATTCACATGGCCGAACCTCCACAGTACGAGGGAGATTATACTTGGGCTTCTTGGTCTCTTCATCTTGCTTATCCTTCGAGCTTTGGCTCGATGAGCCCCTCAAAAATCTCTTCATCTTTTTCTGAAAATTTCTGAAATTTTTAGCAACTTAAAATAAAAGTGAACCAAACTCAACAAAATTGATTGCAACTAGTCCTACACGTGCCTAGAGGCTATATCATGCATTAAAACTACTTTTGACCATATAAATTTGACATGCAAGCTCAAGAACAAGGTCACCTATGCAGCAAAATTTTGCAATGAATAAAGCACTAGAACAAAAACTAATTGGACCATTGGAGGAGTCACATACCAAAGAACACTGCCCCAAAGCAGTTTTGTGAAAGGAGCTTTGAGCAAGGAGATCAAAAATGGCAGCAAGATGAGCAAGAACTCGGGTTTGAGCTGGCTAGTGATTTTGTTGGGAGGAAGGAGTGTGTGGTGGCTGGAATAAGTGGAGGGGACCCACGTGGGGTCCATGAGGCAGGGGCGCGCCCTCCACCCTCGTGGGCACGTGACTGCTCCCCCTGCTGTGTTCTCAGTGCCAGATATTCTCAAATATTCTGGAAAAATCATATTTAAATTTCAGGGCATTTGGAGAACTTCTATTTTCGGGGTATTTTTTATTGCATGGATAATTCAGAAAACAGACAGAAAAAAAATACTATTTTGCTTTATTTAATATAAATAACAGAAAGTAAAAAGAGGGTACAGAGAGTTGTGTTTTCTAAATTCATCCATCTCATGCTCATCAAAAGGAATCCACTAACAAGGTTGATCAGGTCTTGTTAACAAACTCATTTCGAATAACATGAAACCGGAGAATTTTCGAGTAACACTAGGTTACCTCAACAGGGATATGCATGTCCCCAACAATAAGAATATCATATTTCTTCTTGACAGTAGGAAGAGGAAATTCAAAACCCCCAATAGTGATTGTTGAAATTTTTCCAATAGAATTGATATTGTGGACTTGAGGTTGTTTCCTCGGAAAGTGTACCGTATGCTCATTACCATTAACATGAAAAGTGACATTGCCTTTAGTGCAATCAATAACAGCCCTTGCAGTATTCAAAAAGGGTCCTCGGGAATATCAAGAATAACAAAGTCCGTTAAAATAGTAACGTTTGCAACCACAATCGGCCCATCCTCACAAATACCGACACATATAGCAGTTGATTTATCAGTCATTTGCAAAGATACTTCAGTAGGTGTCAACTTATTCAAATCGAGTCTACGATATAAAGAGAGAGCCATAACACTAACACCGGCTCCAAGATCACATAAAGCAGTTTTAACATAGTTTCTTTTAATGGAGCATGGTATAGTTGTTACTCCGGGATCTCCAAGTTTCTTTGGTATTCCACCCTTAAAAGTGTAATTAGCAAGCATGGTGGAAATTTTAGCTTCCAGTATCTTTCTTTTATTAGTAACAATATCTTTCATGTACTTAGCATAAGGGTTCATTTTAAGCATATCAGTCAAACGCATACGCAAAAAGATAGGTCTAATCATTTCAGCAAAGCGCTCAAAATCCTCATCATCCTTTTTCTTGGATGGTTTAGGAGGAAAAAGCATGGGTTTCTGAACCCATGGTTCTCTCTCTTTACCGTGCTTCCTAGCAACAAAGTCTCTCTTATCATAACGTTGATTCTTTGACTGTGGGTTATCAAGATCAACAGCAGGTTCAATCTCTACATCATTATCATTGCTAGGTTGAGCATCAACATGAACATCATCATTAACATTATAACTAGGTTCATGTTCATTACCAGATTGTGTTTCAGCATCAGAAATAGAAATATCATTGGGATTCTCAGGTGTGTCAACAACAGGTTCACTAGAAGCATGCAAAGTCCTATCATTTTTCTTCTTCTTCCTTTTAGAAAGACTAGGTGCATCAATATTAATTCTCTGAGAATCTTGCTCAATTCTCTTAGGATGGCCCTTGGGATACAAAGGTTCCTGAGTCATTTTACCACCTCTAGTCATAACTCTAACAAAATTATCATTTTTCTTATTATTTAATTCATTGAGCAAATCATTCTGAGCTTTAAGCACTTGTTCTACTTAACATTAGAAGCATATTTACTAATAAGTTTAAGTTCACCTTTAACATTATCCATATAATCACTCAAGTGTTCAAGCATATCGGCATTGCATTTCAATTGTCTACCAACATAAGCAATGAAGTTTTCTTGTTTAACAATAAAATTATGGAACTCATCTAAGCATTGGCTAGCAGACTTATAACGAGGAATATCACCTTCATCAAATCTATAGAGAAATTTACCTTTACTACGTGTGTCGGGTTATTAAGACCATGTATTTCTTCAATAGGTGGTAAATTCTTAACATCTTCAGTTTTAATACCTTTTTCTTTCATAGATTTCTTTGCCTCTTGCATATCTTTAGGACTAAGAAAATAGAATACCCCTTTTCTTCGGAGTTGGCTTAGGAGTTGGTTCAGGAAGTGTGCAATTAATTTCATTAGTCAACATATTATTCAATAACAATTCAGCTTAATCAACAGATCTTTCCCTAAAAACACAACCAACACAACTATCCAGGTGGTCTCTGGAAGCATCGGTTAGTCCATTATAAAAGATATCAAGTATTTCATTTTTCTTGAGAGGATGATCAGGCAAAGCATTAAGTAATCGGAGAAGCCTTCCCCAAGCTTGTGGGAGACTCTCTTCTTCAATTTGCACAAAATTATATATTTCCCTTAAATTAGCTTGTTTCTTATGAGCGGGGAAATATTTAGCAAAGAAGTAATAAATCATATCCTGGGGACTACGCACACAACCCTATTCAAGAGAATTAAACCATGTTTTAGCATCACCCTTTAATGAGAACGGAAATAACTTAAGGATATAATAATAGCGAGTTTTCTCATCATGTGTAAAGAGGGTAGCTATATCATTTAATTTAGTAAGATGTGGCACAACAGTTTCAGATTCATAGCCATAAAAAAGGATCAGATTCAACCAAAGTAATTAACTCAGGATCTACAGAGAAGTCATAATCCTTATCAGTAATAAAGATAGGTGAAGTAGCAAAAGCAGGTTCATATTTCATTATAGCATTCAAAGACATTTCTTTAAGCTTAGCTAATAATTTCTAAAGATCAGATCTATCATTGCAAGCTAAGAAGTCTCTAGCAGTTTCTTCATCCATAACATAACCCTCAGGAATGACACACAATTCATATCTAGGGGGAGAATCTTCATCATCACTTTCATCAATATTATTAGTTTCAATAATTTCATTCTCTCTATTCCTAGCAAGTTGTTCATCAAGAAATTCACCTAGTGGCAAAGTAGTATCAAGCATAGAAGTAGTTTCATCATAAGTATCATGCAAAGCAGAAGTGGCATCATTGATAACATGTGACCTATCTGAATCAATAGCATGTGTAGGTGTCGCAAGTTTACTCAAAATAGAAGGTGAATCAAGTGACTCAAGTTCCTTACCTCCCCTCGTAGTTGAGGGAAAAATCTTGGTTCATTGATCTTTCAAGTTCTTCATAATGATAAGCAGATATAAATCCCAAGTGACTCAAAGAACAGAGCTATGCTCCCCGGCAACGGCGCCAGAAAATAGTCTTGATAACCCACAAGTATAGGGGATCGCAACGGTTTTCGAGGTAGAGTATTCAACCCAAATTTATTGATTCGACACAAGCGGAGCCAAAGAATATTCTCAAGTATTAGCAGTTGAGTTGTCAATTCAACCACACCTGGAAACTGTAGCGACCAGACCTCAAACAATCCAATCTCTGTGCTCAGGTGTCATCCCTGGATCAGTAATGCTGACACCACACAGTACTTGAAGGATTTATAACAGAGTAGCAATCACACAATTATTACATCGAGTGTCTCAAAAGAGAACTTATTACATAAATATGGCTTAAGGCCATCTAATAACAATAACAGCGGAAGGCTTGGAAGATAAGTGAGTCCATCAACTCCAACAACATCACTGAGTATAGAACCATGACCTAAAAACACCTTAATCGTCGTCTGAAAAGTCTGCAACATTAAGTTGCAGCCCGAAACGAGTCAGCACATGGAATATGCTTGCAATGTAACACATAGAGAGTAATGGAATGAAATAGACTATACTATATGCATATTTGGCTGGTGGAAAGCTCTATGGTTACAGTTTTTCGTGAAGCCAATTTTTCCCTACTGCAAAGGAATAAATTCTATTTAACTATCATGGTGGTTGTTAAACATTGAGAATGGTTGACAGCATTCTCAATCCCAATTAAGCATCAACATTAAACAAAACAAAACAAAATTAACTTTAGAGTAACATGATGAGATTCACATGATAATCCACGTACTAGATACTCAAGATGTCCATAACCGGGGACACGGCTAACCATGATTAGTTTATACACTCTGCAGAGGTTTGTGCACTTTTCCCCACAAGACTCGATCGCCTCCGTTTGATTTCTCGCACTACATGGTGTTTGAGAAACGGATGACCAAGACATAGTCTTTCAGAAGCGCTAGCACCTTACGATCGGGTAGACCGTTACACCTACTTTCCCCTACATCTGCTAGTCTACCACTGTAAGAGTTCGCACGACTTACTCAACTATGCTAGAGTCCATAATAGCTTGTGGCTGCACACGTAAGTTTCTAGCATGAATAATCGCATGATCCCTTTGAGCCTAGGTGGCGGTCCAAAAGAAAAACAGGCAATCACTTGAATACCCGGGTGCCTCAATCCACCCAGATGTGTATTTAAGTTTCCACCCTAGACAAACCTTTTAATTTAACAATCTCACATCTGTCATGTATTTCACTCACCCAATCCACGTCTACTAGCATAGCATGGCATAAAGCAAACGTAGAAGTAGCAAGCGTAATAGGTACTACCTCAGCTACTTACCAAACCCAAAATTTCATTACATCCTAATCATGCAATGTGTGAGGGTTGATCTAATGCAATAAAACTAGGTAATTGGAAGTATGATCAAAGTGTTACTTGCCTTGTTGATGATCCGCAAAACCTAGCGATTCGAAGTAGCAAGCGGCGCACTCTAGGTACTCTATCGCAAACAAACAAGAACACAATAAGTACTCAACTATTGCACAGGTAAAACTCAAAAAAGAGATCTAACCAGAAAGTTCAACTTAAGAACTCCGGTTGGCAAAAAGAACCAAATCGAACGAAGCAACGAAAGACAAACGGCAAATGAAACAGGCTTCGTTTACTATTCTGGATCTAGGGCAATTTTTACAGTGGCAAAAACTTGTTTGAATTGGTTAAATGGAAAGAGAGTTCCGCGATGAAACTCCAGGCGCTTGAATCGCCTGATTCCGATAAACGAGCGAAAAGTTAGACTAAAACGAAAATCGGATCAGGAATCGCGATCAGAAAAATCGCGGATTTAATCCGAGAAAAAGAAAAACGACGAACGTTCGTTAAAACGAACGAACAGGCGAACGCTCGCTAATTAAATAAACCGGAAAAACCGATCTATTTATAAAAAACGAAACTAAAAAAACCGAACAAAACCGACGGAAAAACCGATCGGTTTCTATAAAAACGGCGGCGAAAAAAAAACTACCTCCAGCGGCGGCGAGGCGGCGCTGCGGCGGTCTGGCGGCGGTCCGGTGGTGGGGCGGTGCGGCGAGGCGGCGCGGCGAGGCGCGGTGGCGGCGGCTCTAGGGTTAGGGTTTGGGGCGGGGCGGCTCTGAACTGGCCTCGGGCCTCGTCGGCGCTATAAAAAGGCCCGGCCAGGCGGAGTCCTGGCCGGTTACGGCCTAGAGTCGGTTCGGGCGTTTTTTTAAATAATTACGCTCGTAAAAAAACAAAAGGAATACTAAACGGACTCCAAAAATCCCGAAATAAATTTTCCCCGGCTTCTAAAATCAAGCCGCACAGGATGAACATTTATTTGGGGCCTAAATGCAATTTTGAAAAACACGCATTTTTCCTAAATTCAAATAAAATAGCAAATAAAACCAAAATGAAATCTTATTTGATTTTTTTATTAAATCCTCAATATTCCTTTATTTTGGGAAGTCATTTTATTCCCTCTCTCATATTTTTGTAATAGAAATAATTGAAGATAAAATAAATAAAATCAAATGACCAAAATTTGAGAAAACTCAAATATGAAAATAACGAAATCCCCAACTCTCTCCGAGGGTCCTTGAGTTACGTAGAATTTTCTAGGATCAACCAAAATGCAATAAAATATGATATGCAATAATGATCTATTTGTATAACATTCCAAATTGAAAATTTGGGATGTTGCAAACCTACCGCCCTTAAGATGAATCTCATCCGCGAGATTCGTGTTGGCTAGAAAATAGGTTAGGGTGGTCCTTCAGCAATTCTTCCTCTCGCTCCCAGGTGGCTTCATCCTCCGTGTGGTGGCTCCACTGAACTTTGCAAAACTTGATAACCTTGCTGCGGGTGACTCGACTAGCATACTCTAGAATCTTAACTGGTTTTTCCTCATAGGTCAAATCACTATCCAACTGAATTGCTTCCAGTGGCACTGTATCTCTCAGCGGTATTTCAGCCATCTCTGCGTGGCACGTCTTCAACTGGGAAACATGGAATACGTCATGAACTCCTGACAATCCTTCGGGCAATTCCAACTTAGAGGCTACTTCTCCCATACGCTCCATAACTTTGTATGGGCCTACAAAACGTGGCGCTAACTTTCCCTTAACTCCAAAGCGCTTAACTCCTCGAAGTGATGATACTCGAAGATAAACTCGGTCTCTGACTTCGTAAACTGTCTCCTTGCGTTTTGAATCTGCGTAGCTCTTCTGCCTGGACTGGGCTACCTTGAGCCTATCGCGAATCAATTTTACTTTCTGTTCGGACTCCTTAATCAGATCCGGTCCAAACAACTGGCGGTCTCCAACTTCATCCCATGACAATGGGGGCCCGCACCTCCTTCCGTACAAGGCTTCGAAAGGGGACATCTTCAAGCTGGATTGATAACTGTTGTTGTAAGAGAACTCTGCATATGGCAAATTCTTGTCCCAGCAAGATCCGTAATCTAG
Organism: Triticum urartu; assembly: GCF_056163025.1. Taxonomy (NCBI): domain Eukaryota; kingdom Viridiplantae; phylum Streptophyta; class Magnoliopsida; order Poales; family Poaceae; genus Triticum; species Triticum urartu. The sequence goes on along the minus strand of NC_141874.1, from coordinate 360,511,627 downwards.
CGCACAAGCTCTCAGCATATCCTCCAAAATCTGATTGACTCTCTCGGTCTGTCCATCTGTCTGCGGATGGAAAGCTATACTGAACTCCAGTCTGGTACCCAAAGTTTCATGCAACTGATTGCAGAACTTTGAGGTAAATTGGGTTCCTCTAGCTGATACAATGCTCCTTGGAACTCCATGCAGACATACAATTCTGGTCATGTATATTTTTGCCAACTTTGCACTGGTATAGGTAGTCTTCACTGGAATGAAATGAGCTACCTTTGTCAAATGATCGGCCACAACCCATATTGAGTCATAGCCTGAACGAGTTCTGGATAATCCTGTAATAAAATCCATGCCTAACTTATCCCACTTCCACTCGGGTATCAGCAATGGCTGTAGCAATCCTGCTGGCTTCTGATGCTCAGCCTTTACTCTCTGACATACATCACAAACTGCTACATACTCCGCAATGTCCTTCTTCATTCCGGTCCACCAGAAGATATCCTTCAAATCCAAATACATCCTGGTATTGCCTGGGTGAATCGAATATGGTGAATCATGGGCCTCTTACAGAATTAACTTCCTGATCTCCGAATCATTAGGCACATAAACACGGTCTTCAAACCATAAGGTATCGTGCTCATCCCCACGGAATCCCTTAGCTTTTCCTTTGCTCATTTTCTCCTTAATAGAGGCAATCTCCTTGTCAGTCTTCTGGGCTTCTCTGATCTTATCCATCAAAGTAGACCGAATATCCAATGCTGCTACATAGCCTCTCGGAACTATCTCCAAACATAGCTCACGAAGATTTTCGGCTAACTCCCTTGGTAAATTTCCCGTCATTATGGTGTTGACATGGCTTTTACGGCTCAACACGTCAGCTACTACATTAGCCTTTCCGGGGTGATAATGCAATTTCATATCATAATCCTTGATGAGCTCCAACCATCTCCTTCGCCCGAGATTCAACTCCTTCTGCGTGAAAATATACTTCAAACTCTTGTGATCCGTGTACACCTCACAATGGTTTCCAATGAGAAGGTGTCTCCAGGTTTTCAACGCATGCACTACGGCTGCTAACTCCAAATCATGCGTAGCATAATTCAACTCATGAGGTTTGAGCTGTCATGAGGCATATGAAACAACTCTTCCTTCCTGCATAAGCACTGCTCCAAGTCCTCGACGTGAAGCGTCGCAATACACCTCATAATCCTTGGTCTGATCTGGCAAAATCAATACTGGTGAGGTAACCAAACGTTTCTTTAACTCCTGGAAACTATCCTCACATTCCTTAGTCCATATGAACATGGTATCTTTCTTCAACAACTCCGTCATAGGCTTCGCAATCTTTGAGAAATTCTCAATGAATCTCTGGTAGTATCCTGCAAGTCCAAGAAAACTCCGGATCTCTCCAACCGTTGTTGGGGCTTCCCAATTTGTCACAGTGTCAACCTTAGTGGAATCTACTGCTATACCTTCTCCGGATATAACGTGTCCGAGAAATCCAACTTCCTTAAAACAAAACTCACATTTGCTAAATTTGGCATATAATCTCTGAGTTTTCGAAGAACCAAATGCAAATGCTCCTGATGCTCTTCTTCATTCTTCGAGTAAACGAGGATATCATTGATGAACACTACGAAGAACTTATCCAGAAACTCCATAAACACCTTGTTCATCATGTTCATAAAATCTGCAGGTGCGTTAGTCAGACCAAATGACATAACGGTATACTCGTACAGCCCATACCTGGTGGTAAAAGCTGTCTTAGGTATATCCTGTTCTCGAATCTTCAACGGGTGGTATCCTGATCGCAGATCGATTTTGGAAAATACCTTAGCTCCTTGCAATCGATCAAACAGATCATTGATCATTGGTAGTGGGTACTTGTTCTTGATGGTTACTTCATTCAATCCTCGATAATCAACAACCATCCTTAACGATCCATCCTTCTTCTCCACTAGAAGTACTGGAGATCCCCAAGGCGAAGAACTTGGGCGAATATATCCTTCATCCAGCAACTCCTTAATCTGCTTCTTAATCTCCACCAAGTCCTTTGCGGGCATCCTATATGGTCTCTTTGATATTGACCCAGTGCCTGGCAAAAGCTCAATCAAAAACTCAATATCTCTATCCGGTGGCATGCCTGGCAACTCCTCTGGAAATACATCCGGGAAATCCTTCACCACTGGTACTTCCTCCTGCACAACTCCTGTTAAACAATTTACCTGATTCCTCTTTGGCACATGCCGGGATACATACTTGATCCTTCTTCCTTCTGGGGTGGTGAGCAAAATTGACTTACTGGCGCAATCGATGTTTCCTCCATACATCGACAGCCAATCCATACCTAGAATTACATCCAATCCTTGTGATTCCAAAATGATTAAATCCGAGGGAAACACATGCCTACCTATACTCAATGGCACTTGAAAACATCCTTGGCTAGCCATATACTCCGCTCTTGGTGAGCTTACTAACATAGGTGTTCTAAGAACTTCGGTGGGCAGGCTATACTTATCACAAATCCCCTTGATATGCATGAATGTGATGCACCAGTATCAAAAAGAACAAGTTCAGTAAATGACTTAACCAAAAACTTACCGATTACTGCATCCGGCTGCTCTTCAACCTCCTCCACGTTAACGTGGTTCACCTGTCCCCTATTGAAAGGGTTTGGCTTCTTTCCAGAGCTTCCATTGCCATTTTCATTCTGGGATTCAGGACATTCATTGGCATAATGTCCGGTCTTCTGGCACTTGAAACAAGTGACTTGGCTCAGGTCTCTCTTGGCTGGGGTTGATGGGTTGGTGCGGTTCTGGCCGTTGCTTCCTCCATTCCCATTACTATTCTTGGTGCCATTGTGGTTGTGTGAGCTACCTCCTCCATGGGTATGCTGAAAATGTCCTCCCGGTCTAGGGGTAAAACGTGGCTTCTGCTGAGCTCCTGAATTGTACTTCCCTTGTCCATACTTCCTCTTGCGATTCTCAATCTGCTGCTGCTTCCCTTCAATCATGAGAGCATGATCTACCAACTCATGGTAGTTGTTGAAAGTTGCTACCATCAACTGCATGCTCAACTCATCATTCAGTCCTTCCAGAAACTTCTCCTGCTTAGCTGCATCCGTAGCAACGTCATATGGGGCATAACGTGCTAACTTACTAAAGTCCTCCACATACTGGCCAACTGTCCTTCCTCCTTAGCGCAAGTTGCGAAACTCTCTCTTCTTCATGGCCATAGCTCCTGCTGAAACATGGGCAGTAAGAAAAGCTTGCTGAAACTGGTCCCATGTGACAGTGTCGACAGGGAAAGTGGTTGTGAAATTCTCCCACCATGATGTTGCGGGTCCTTCCAGCTGATGTGCGGCAAACTTCACCTTTTCCGCATCTGTGCATCCTGCCGTGGTCAACTCTCTAGCTGTCTTACGGATCCAATCATCTGCTACTATAGGCTCGGTGCTACTGGAAAACACCGGCGGATTCAGCCTAAGAAAACGGGATAAGTGATCAACAGGTTGTGGTGGTGGTGGGTTGTTGTTGTTGTTGTTCCCCTGATTCTGATTCTGGACTAGCAACTGCATCAATGTGTTCTGCTGCTGGATCAACTGAGTGAGCTCCGGTGGGAAGGTAAATCCGGGGTCACGTCTCGGAGGCATCTGAGGGTTTAGGAAAAGATGAGATTTAAGAATAGAGGGGGTCTAAAGAGAAAGCACTACCCATATGCACATGAGGCAAAAGCAAACAATGCACTTCATTCAATCAATCAAACAAGGGCATACAATTGATCTAACTATTGCAAAAGTGCTTGGACTACTATATTTACATGGTGGACTACTACTACTGTTGGGGTGGTCTACTAGAAATATTCTTCGGTTGCGGACTCCATGATATCTGCTCCAGCTTCATCAACATAGTCATCATCACTATCATATGGACCCGATTCAGTGTCGTCGATGATGATGTAGTATTCCGGGCGGATCTCCTTGGGTTCTTCGTCTTCTTCTACTGGTGTGGGGCCTCCCATGAATATTCTAATCTTCTTGATTAGATCGTCATTCTTCTCCACTAATACTTTTATCTCCTCTTCATAATCTTCACATGTAGCCTTGAGTTCTTCCTCCAGTTCCTTGATTCTTGTCCTTGCCTTCTTCAGATCTATCATGTCGGTGCACATCTGGTTCTCCTGTCGTCGTATGTGCTGGTTTAACTCCTGGATAAAAGCTGCAATTGATCTATCCTTCCTGGTGCTGATCATCTCCCAGTGCTCATCTCGGCGCCCACAAATCTGGTAGATAGTATCCTTGAGGTCATTGCGGTAAACTTCTCCAATGTGTCCCATGGCGATGTGAGCTGCGAAGCTCTTTCCTAGACTCCAAGTTGGTGCATCAAAAGAAAACTCTATGGCCTCAGTGACTGGCATGAACGTCCTTCCTGGAACTTGAACTTGAATCATCCAGCGCTCTTCTTCAGGTAGAGTGGCGTTGTAGGTTCCGGTGAAGCTTGGTACTCCTATGTTCAGATATCTAGTGGCTTACTTCAAGTGTCGTCCAAAGGGTGTATCTTCATCCGGTTGCGTGAACTTGGTCCTTGCATCCGCCATCCTAAAAGAGTAGAAAAGATGAGAAGTCAGAATGAGAAGAGAGTGAGTAGTGATCTAGGTCTTTTAGCTTAGTGGTCGTGTCCTACAGTCAGCGTGTGCTCTGATACCATCTTGTAGCGACCAGACCTCAGACAGTCCAATCTCTGTGCTCAGGTGTCATCCCTAGATCAGCAATGCTAACACCACACAGTACTTGAAGGATTTATAACAGAGTAGCAATCACACACTTATTACATCGAGTGTCTCAAAAGAGAACTTATTACATAAATATGGCTTAAGGCCATCTAATAACGATAACAGCGGAAGGCTTGGAAGATAAGTGAGTCCATCAACTCCAACGGCATCACTGAGTATAGAACCATGACCTAAAAACACCTTAATCATCGTCTGAAAAGTCTACAACATTAACGTTGCTGCCTGAAACGAGTCAGCACATGGAATATGCTTGCAATGTAACACATAGAGAGTAATGGAATGAAATAGACTATACTATATGCATATTTGGCTGGTGGAAAGCTCTATGGTTACAGTTTTGCGTAAAGCCAATTTTTCCCTACTGCAAAGGAATAAATTTTATTGAACTATCATGGTGGTTGTTAAACATTGAGAATGGTTGAGAGCATTCTCAATCCCAATTAAGCATCAACATTAAACAAAACCCAACAAAATTAACTTTAGAGTAACATGATGAGATTCACATGATAATCCAGGTACTAGATACTCAAGATGTCCATAACCGGGGACACGTCTAACCATGGTTAGTTTATACACTCTACAGAGGGTTTGTGCACTTTTCCCCACAAGACTAGATCCCCTCCATTTGATTTCTCGCACTACATGGTGTTTGAGAAACGGATGACCGAGACATAGTCTTTCAGAAGCGCTAGCACCTTACGATCGGGTAGACCGTTACACCTACTTTCCCCTACATCTGCTAGTCTACCACTTTAAGAGTTCACACGACTTACTCAACTATGCTAGAGCCCATAATAGCTTGTGGCTGCACACGGAAGTTTCTAGCATGAATAATCTCATGATCCCTTTGAGCCTGGGTGGCGGTCCAAAAGAAAAACAGGCAATCGCTGGAATACCCGGGTGCCTCAATCCACCCAGATGTGTATTTAAGTTGCCACCTTAGATAAACCTTTTAATTTAACAATCTCACATCTGTCATGGATTTCACTCACCCAATCCACGTCTACTAGCATAGCATGGCATAAAGCAAGCGTAGAAGTAACTCCCAAAGGTTTGATAATAACAGGTAATAGGTACTACCTTAGCTACTTCCCAAACCCACAATTTAATTAGATCCTAATCATGCAATGTGTGAGGGTTGATCTAATGCAATAAAACTGGGTAATTGGAAGTATGATCAAAGTGTTACTTGCCTTGCTGATGATCCGCAAAACCTAGCGATTCGAAGTAGCAAGGGGCGCACTCCGGGTATTCTATTGCAAACAAACAAGCATACAATAAGTACTCAACTAATGCACAGGTAAAACTCAAATAAGAGATCTAACCAGAAAGTTCAACTTAAGAACTCCGGTTGGCAAAAAGAACCAAATCGAACGAAGCAACGAAAGACAAACGGCAAAAGAAACAGGCTTCGTTTACTATTCTGGATCTAGGGCAATTTTTACAGTGGCAAAAACTTGTTTGAGTTGGTTAAATGGAAAGAGGGTTTCGATACGAAACTCCAGGCGCTTGAATCGCCTGATTCCGATAAACGAGCGAAAAGTTAGACTAAAACGAAAATCGGATCAGGAATCGCGATCAGAAAAATCGTGGATTTAATCCGAGAAAAAGAAAAACGACGAACGTTCGTTAAAACGAACGGACGGACGAATGCTCGCTAATTAAATAAACCGGAAAACCGATCTATTTATAAAAAACGAAACTGAAAAAACCGAACAAAACCGTCGGGAAAACTGATCGGTTTTCTAAAAAAAACCGGCGGCGAAAAAAAACTACCTCCGGCGGCGGATCCGGCGGCGCGGCGAGCGGCGAGGCACGGCGGCGGCGGGCGGCGGCGTGGCGCGGCGGTGGCGGCGGCGGGGCGGCTCTAGGGTTAGGGTTTGGGGCGGGGCGACTTTGGGCTGGCCTCGGGCCTCGGCGGCACTATAAAAAGGCCCGGCCAGGCGGAGTCCTGGCCGGTTACGGCCCAGAGTAGGTTCGGACGTTTTTTTTTAAATAATTACGCTCGGAAAAAAAGCAAAAAGAATACTAAATGGACTCCAAAAATCCTGAAATAAATTTTCCCCGGCTTCTAAAATAAAGCCGGACAGGATGAACATTTATTTGGGGCCTAAATGCAAGTTTGAAAAACGTGCATTTTTCCTAAATTCAAATAAAATAGCAAATAAAACCCAAATAAAATCTTATTTGATTTTTTATTAAATCCTCAATATACCTTTATTTTGGGAAAGTCATTTTATTCCCTCTCTCATATTTTTGTAATAGAAATAATTGAAGATAAAATAAATAAAATCAAATGATCCTATTTCCAAAATTTGAGAAAACTCAAATATGAAAATAACGAAATCCCCAACTCTCTCCAAGGGTCCTTGAGTTGCGTAGAATTTTCTAGGATCAACCAAAATGCAATAAAATATGATATGCAATAATGGTCTATTTGTATAACATTCCAAGTTGAAAATTTGGGATGTTACAGAAACTTAATATATGTAGCAAAGTATTTAGTAGCAAAGTATTTAGTAGCAAAGTAATATGATAGTAGTGGTAACGGTAGCAAAAGTAATATTTTGGGTTTTGTAGTGATTGTAACAATAGCACCGAAAAAGTAAATAAGCGAAGAACAATATATGAAAATCTCGTAGGCATTGGATCGGTGATGGAGAATTATGTCAGATGCAATCGACCATGCAACAATTAGAACATAGGGTGACACAGAACTAGCTCCGGTTCATCAATGTAATGTTGGCATGTATTCCGAATATAGTCATACGTGCTTATGGAAAAGAACTTGCATGACATCTTTTTGTCCTACCCTCCTGTGGCAGTGGGGTCCTATTGGAAACTCAGGGATATTAAGGCCTCCTTTTAATAGAGTACCATACCAAAGCATTAACACATAGTGAATATATGAACTCCTCAAACTACGGTCATCATCGGTAATGGTCCCGATTTTTGTCACTTCGGGGTTAACGGATCATAACACAATAGGTGACTATAGACTTGCAAGATAGGATCAAGAACTCACATATATTCATGAAAACATAATAGGTGCAGATCTGAAATCATGGCACTCGGGCCCTAGTGACAAGCATTAAGCATAGCAAAGTCATAGCAACATCAATCCTGGAACATAGTGGATACTACGGATCAAACCCTAACAAAACTAACTCGATTACATGATAAATCTCATCCAACCTATCACTGTCCAGCAAGCCTATGATGGAATTACTCACGCACGATGGTGAGCATCATGAAATTGGTGATGGGGGAAGGTTGATGATGACGACGGCGGCGGATTCCCCTCTCCGGAGCCCTGAACGGACTTCAGATCAGCCCTCTCGAGAGAGTTTAGGGCTTGGCGGTGGCTCCGTATCGTAAAACGTGATGAATCCTTCTCTCTCATTTTTTTCTCCCCGAACACGAATATATGGAGTTGGAGTTGAGGTCGGTGGAGCGTCAGGGGGCCCACGAGGCAGGGGGGCGCGCCCAGTGGGTAGGCGCGCCCCCACCCTCGTGGACAGGGTGTGGGCCCCTAACATGGATTCTTCTTCTGGTATTTTTTATATATTCCAAAAATAATCTTCGTTGATTTTCAGGTCATTCCGAGAACTTTTATTTCTGCGCAAAAATAACACCATGGCAATTCTGCTGAAAACAGCGTCAGTCTGGGTTAGTTCCATTCAAATCATGCAAGTTAGAGTCCAAAACAAGGGCAAAAGTGTTTAGAAAAGTAGATACGACGGAGACGTATCAGCCATGTAGCTGCGAAGATTAGCCATAAGGCCAAAGTGTCTCATAGACACATCGAGATCAAAGTCACTATCATCATCCTCTTCATAATGTCATGTTCAACATCATCTTGTGATTGATCATCACCTAGAGAGAGTGATTCATCAGATGTATGACCATGGCAATGTTCATCTTTATGAATTGACTTGAGAGATAATGCTACTAATGACTCTGACATCTCCTTTGGCACGCATAAGGTCACGAAGCTCAAAAAGACAATCATCAAATTTCGGATCACTGGGTTTCATTTTATGAAAAGCTATGGACTTTTGAAGAATTACATCTAGATTTTTCAAGGAATAGTTTGGAAACCGTTACTCGAGAAATCTCCATATGGTGTAAGCACATTCAAGAGTAGGCAAGCATACAATCAAATTTCTAGGCAATCCTCTAATGATAAGATTGATAGTTCTAAGATTGCGGATCATGTCAAGTGACTCCTCGGGATGTAGGATGCAAGGGGTCAACAAGGGGCGCACAAGGGCTAGTAATCTACTTGTTCAAGTGATATTCATTGAAAATCGCAAGCATCTCATTTCTCCAAGCATTAAAGAACACCCCATCAAGAATAGGCACTCTACGTCTAAAACTCCCCATCGTAATCTCACCCATCTTCCTCCAATGGTGATTAAACCAAAGCAATGGAGACCAATGCTCTGATACCAATTGAAAGGATCAATGAGAGGTGTCTAGAGGGGGGTGATTAGACACTCAACAAAGAAAAGTAGCAGTTTTTAAGTTCTTCAAGTTGAGGTGGAGTTTTCGCACAAGTTTAAACATTCACAATACATTTCAAGCAAGCATGACATGCAAGTTTCAAGAAACTAAAGGGATGGGATTGGAGTGTGCAAACGCAATTGGAGACACAGAGATTTTTGGCGTGGTTTCAATAGGTGGTGCTATCGTACATCCATGTTAATGGGGATTGCAACCCACGAAGGGTAACAGTTGCGTGAGTCCACAGAGGGCTCCACCCACGAAGGGTCCATGAAGAAGCAACCTTGTCTATCCCACCATGGCCATTGCCCACGAAGGACTTGCCTCACTTGGGTAGATCTTCATGAAGTAGGCTATCTCCTTGCCTTTACAAACTCCTTGGTTCAACTCCACAATCTTGACGGAGGCTCCCAAGTGACACCTAACCAATCTAGGAGACACCACTCTCCAAAAGGTAATAGATGGTGTGTTGATGATGAACTTCTTGCTCTTGTGCTTCAAATGATAGTGTCCCCAACACTCAACTCTCTCTCATAGATTTGGCTATGGTGGAAAGATGATTTGAGTGGAAAGGAACTTGGGGAAGGCTAGAGATCAAGATTCTTGTGGTTGGATTGGAATGTCTTGGACTCAATACATGAGTAGGTGGTTCTCTCTCAGAAAGTGAATGTTGGAAATGTAGGCACGTTCTGATGGCTCTCTCACTGATGGAGAGGAGGGTGGAGGGGTATATATAGCCTCCACACAAAATCTAACTGTTACACACAAAAGAGCCAACTCGGTCAGACTGAATATATGAACTCGGTGAGACCGATTTAGTTCAAAATGTGAATGTTAGGATTTTCGGTGGGACCGACATGATCAACTCGGTGAGACAGATGTGCTAGGGTGAGGGTAAAACTAAATCTCGGTTTGACCGATCACACAAACTCGGTGAGACAGATGTTGGTAATAAGCAAATAGAGAGTTGGTCAAGCAAACTCAATGGGACCGATTGCATATCTCTATGAGACCGAAATAATTGCAATATGCAACAGAGAGTTTGCAAGCCCATCTCAGTGAGACCGAGATCCCATCGGTGAGACCGACTGATTTGGGTTTCTGGAAATGGTTATGGCTATGTCAAGTGAACTCGGTGGCGCTGGATGAATCAAATCGGTGGGGCCGAGTTTGACTTTAGGTTCTGGACATATTTGTATTTGAGAAGATGGTTGAGGGCTTTGGACCATATCATTAAGCACTTTGAGCAAGTAGACCATTAAGCAACACCTCATCCCCTTTTAATAGTTTTGGCTTTTCCTATGGACTCAATGTGATCTTGGATCACTAAAACAGAAATGAAGAGTCATGAGCTTTTGCCAATCTTCTTTCCTTAGCACCTTGAAGGGGTTCCACATCCTCTTGTCTGTGCCATGCCTTAGTTGAACTTTCTGAAATATACTAGTTGAAACTATTAGTCTAACAAGGGATATGTTGACATTAATTACCAAAATCACCCAGGGAGCACTTGTGCTTTCAGAAGGTTACAGCGGCGGAAAAGTATTTTGGTGGACACTTCTGTTGATATTGGAATATTTGTGAATTTATAGAGCTGAGAGGGCCGGGGGACCCACAAGCCAGGGGCACGCCCTGAGGGCTTGTGGTGCCCTCCGGACTCTTCTGACTTCATCTCAAAGTTCCCTGGATATCTTCTTGTAATACCCACAATGCGGCTATATCTCCCACGTGTCGGGGCACGACTTAGAGGCATAGCCGCATGGTAGTTTTGTAGCAAGAGGGGTAATCTTCACAAAATCCCATGTACTAAATAGAAAGGGATAAAGAGTTGGCTTACAATTGCCACTTCACACAATACATAAATAATCCATACATCATCCAAAGTACAATCAAAGGTCCGACTACGGAACCAAAATAAAGGAAGACAACCCCAAATGCTAGATCCCCGATCATCCCAACTGGGCTCCACTACTGATCAACCGGAAAAGACACAAAACAACGATCAAGATTTTCATCGAACTCCCACTTGATCTCGGTGGCATCGCTTGCACTGATATCATCGGCACCTGCAACTGTTTGGAAGTATCCGTGAGTCACGAGGACTCAGCAATCTCACACCCGGGAGATCAAGACTATTTAAGCTTATGGATAGGAGAAGGTAGTGAGGTGGAGCTGCAGCAAGCACTAAGCATATATGGTGGCTAACATACGCAAATAAGAGCGAGAAGAGAAGCAACGCAACGGTCGTGAATCTAGAAGTTATCAAGAAGTGATCCTGAAACTATTTATGCACAATCATAACACAAGAACCATGTTCACTTCCCGGACTCCGCCGAAAAGAGACCATCACGGCTACACACACGGTTGATGCATCTATTATATAATTAAGACAAAAGGAAAACAAGCCATCACATTAATCCACATAGATTACATTATCTCCAGCATTAATTTTTTAAGGTAGCGGCTGAGATTTAAAGATATTAAAAGTTACATACAACTATTGTAGGTACTAATAATTTGTTTGTCACGCACCACTGACACGCCTGTCATCCTGAACATGCCAGCCTTTTTAATGTGTCCGAGACAACCACAAATACCCACCACACAAAAAGTATAGGTGTACGATATAGTAGTTGTCAAAGAAGAGTATACTATATGAAATCTACTGTTCATAGTTCCAAATCTACACACGGACTCAAGCAAAGAACTCCACGCGTGGCTGGAATTCCAAATCTATACACACGGACTCAACCAAAGAACTCCACTCGGGGTCAGCTAACACGGACAAAAAGATACACCTAACTGGCCACGTCCAGCAACGCCCAAGAAGCCAAAACTTTTTTCCATGTACTACAACACAAGTGAGATCGGGCATGATCCATATCATCCTCCACGTGAGTCTAAACACCATGACAAAGTGTGATGGATGCAAAAAGGGCGTGATTAGACGGCATCCGAGAGCATGGCAAACACCACACCAAAGTGCAATGGATGCAATTAGGGTAGGATTGGACTATGCTGGAGGAGTGCATCATGATGGACAAAGTACATCCAGAAGTTCGCTACATAGATATAGGGCTGCTTTTTGCCACAGATCCAGGAAGCAAAATCTGCCCGACAAGCAGACCACCTACAATATAGAAATCTGCCGATGCCGTGATGAAACAAACAATGTGACGCAAATCAGTCAAAACTGTGACAGAACATGTCTGAACGCCAGCCAAACCTTCTGAGTTGCCGCCACGATGAAACAAACGATGCAATGCAAATCAGCCAAAATTATGACAGATGTCACGACGCCAGCCGAACCTTCAGAGTTGCTGCCTCTCCTGAATAATCAAGGTTCGTAAATATTATTTAGTGAATTCACTTACTGAGGATAAAATCTATGAGATATTATCAATTGACAAACAATTTTCAAATGGTTTTGCAGCCAAAGCACCATGTCGCTTAAGAATCTTAGTGCCTTAACAATGATAGGACAAATGACACTCAAGTGAAAGTGACGAGAATATATATTCAATCAATCCGCCGACCGATGAGCATATGAGCTTCCATGGATGAAAATATTTATATATTTACTCCATCCTTTTCTAAGTATAATCCTTTTATATATTTCAATACGGACTACGTACGGATGTATATAGACATATTTTGGAGTGTAGATTCACTCCTTTTGCTCCGTATGTAGAACATATTAGAATCTCTAGAAGGTATTATATTTAGGAACAGAGGGAGTATATATTTACATGCTAATTGTTCTATTGTTTTGAACCGCAAGTGCTAATATATTGTAATTGTTTGACAGGGCCAAGCTATGCATCTTACTGTGACCACTAAAATATCACGATACTATAAATGTGGAGGAGGTTGATACACAATTGTTGATCAAAGATAAAAGAGAATTATGTTTATGCACTTACCATTTTAAAGTTGTGAAAGCAACAAAGTATCACCAGTGGACCAATGAAATACAAAGGTAAGGATCATCAGAATGTTTTCCTGATTACTACTTCGAGTTTGCTTCCAAGGAAACTGTACAAGAACATGCCGGGAAAGATAAGCAATGCTCAGGTTTACCTATACTATATAGTTCCAAATAAGACTCAACTAACTAATCTTTCTAGCTATGGAGTAATTAATCACCAGTTTTACACATGCCGTTTTGGACTACTCGCCCAAATGAAGCATGTGGAATCAAGACGATAGGTCTGCACAGAAAATAGAAGAATAAAAATAAAAATGCTGATTTGGCATATTGGTGATGTGGAAGGCTGCATGTTGAGAGAATTGGGTGTATGGGAGATGAACTATTTAGGTATATACGCTGACAGAGTAAGTGTATAATAACAAAGACTTTAATTTTACTTCCATCATTGCATTAACATTAACTTTTCCAGCTTAAACTCTTCATGAGTGATAAAATCAGAGTTACACTATGGGGAAATTCTACTTATCTTTTGAATGAGGATGTACTCGACAGCCAAACTATCTTTATTGTGACATCAACAATGGTGGAGTTTAGCAGTAAATCCAATAAAGTCACAACATCTTCTGTTACTTTAAAAAAAGTTTTTCATGGTTAAATAGGATAGTGCCCAAAGTCAACCACTGCTGCAAGTATATACAGATCTAGATATATCTGCAACTCACAAACTTCTTGGCAGGTATGGAACACTATCTTTTATAATTTATGAACTAATGAAGCATGACTCATTTTTATTAACCAATGTAAAATAATAGTTATACTTGACTTACTCCATATATGGAGACACTCACCAGAAGAAACATCGCCAAAAATGACCGAGATAGATAGAGAAGTATGCAAGGTACACCAGAAGAACAAATGTTTTACCGAACTTACTGGAATGGCGCATGGTAACTAAGCAAATTAGGTAAGGCATCAGACTTCTTCTAAGATATGATATCACCACTTTTCGAGAACAACAAGACTCTAAGACCTGTAGGAACAATTGAGTTATATCAGTTATAACCTTATGGAGCCAGTAATGTGTCTGAACTTCTTCAGATTGCTAACTTTAATTTTTTGCGTAACTTATTCAGGATTTTGCATCAATGCCAATATCTACAATAGATATGTTACAAAAATATATTTGATGTTGGTATATGTCATGTGGTGATAGTTTTCTGCGCAAAATATAATTGTATGGTAGGCATAGTATTCAACTCCAAATTAGTGGTTGTACAACTACTACAAGCTGCAATTTCTTTAATGAGGGTGATAAAAGAATCTTAATACATTTGTCTTGAACTTGATGAACTCATTGGATGGGAAATCTGAGGAAGCGCGTAAGATTATATGTTAATTATGTTGAAAGTAAGTAGTAAGACATACTATTTGTATTTACTGATATACAGTACGAATACCTGGCATCCATTAATATAAGGAAGACTTATTAGATAACAGTGGAATTCATTTTCGAAAGCAGAGGCCAAAGGCCTCAATCAATTAATCAAGCAGAAGAGAATTGCCAAGTTAATCAGCAGAAAACTGGGCCAAAACTGTGATAACAGCAGTAACATAAGCACTATAAACGCATGCCACATTGTAATTATTTAAATACATTGGGACATGCACTTTCATGAGTTTTATGTTCCTGGTAACAGTTCACCTCTCCCACGGTTTTTTCAGGTCAACGGAACCATGAGGAAAGCTAGCTCCAACATTATAGCTTGGACCCATATTTCAGTTAGTACGTGTAAGCCGTCTTGCTTGGACTTAATACACATATAAGTAATATAACTTGCTAATATATGGTAACAAGAAATAAAAATACCTGTAGACAATCAGCCGCTATGGAGGAAGTAGGAATGATTGAAATCCATAGCACCTTACATAGCTGGAAGCCGACAACACCAACAATGAGGAAGCCCATAGCTCGCCTCCACCTGCAGACTCTCTGTAGAAGCAAAGAGACTAATCACAGATGCATATTACTACTTCCTAAAACTACTTTCATGTGTATATATGATTATATGGTAATAATCACAAACAAGACTTACAATATTGGAATTATACATAGTAGATGGATATAATGAGTATGTTTTTGCTATATGAAGTTTCATTTAATAATTATGGAAGTGTTGAAGAGACAATAATCAAAATCTAGGTAGAATGCCAACAGAACAATTTCCTAGAAAAATACAAGGGACATCCATAGCAAGTCAAGTAACTATAATCTTTATTGTATAACTAATCCTTACAAGAAAACAAAATGTACGAGGTTATCTCCTAAATTATAATTTAGCAGAACAAAAGAGTATATCATCCATATCTCTTTATTAATTTAAGTGTCAAATATGTAAAAGAAACTTACAAAGTATATATATACTGCCAAGCAAGAGGAGAATGCAAAGAGTATTGGGAGAGTAGTAAGAGATTCATAGCCGCACATTCTGCTCCGCTCAGACGACGACAGAGAAAATGGTCGTCCAGCCCGAAGACACATCTCTCACTCCTGGTGCCACTATTAGGAGAGCAGAGCACTGAGGAAGCTAACAAGTAGTTATCGCTCATATTCTCCCGTGGCCTCCCGGGTGGCCGGTCTGCCTCACCGGATCCAAATCAGCAAGATGCGACCTCGCCGATGGGCGGCGCAAGATGGGCGGCTTGAACGCCCGTCCCCTCCTCACTCAGAGCTGGTCTAGCATCTCCTCCAAAGCTTCGGTGCTGGGCATGCCACTGATTTGGTATACAGCCAAACTTCCAAGACTACCACGATAGAGCACAGAAAAGGGAAAATAGATCCCCTTTCCCGTCTCTACAAACCATTTAGATACGTAGTAAGACATTTTGGTTGTGCTCAAGAATATAATTCATATTAAAACAACATGTGTGTACGAATTTGAAGTAATCACAATATACCAGACAATAAACACAAGCACAATGTTTGTAAAAAAACATAAGAACAATATACCAACCAGGACAACGAAGGACATGATGGGTAAGTATGAAAGATAAAGATCTAACATGAAAGACCATCATTTTAAACACCGAGATGACGTCCCAAATAATAAAATTTTCTTTATTTTTTTTGTTGCTACTCACCATCAACCCAATGATATTTATCAAAATATCTCGACCAACATACAATCGAGTGTCAATATGTTGTGTATTTGAATTACATTGTAAGATAGTTAACCGTGTAATCGGATATATTTAGAAAGGAAAAATAACACATAATAATCTAGTCGTGCAAATGCGCGGGTGACCCTTCTAGTTTTAATTAAGTTAAGTGTCAAGTTCTCTACAACCGGACATTAACAAATTCCCATCTGCCACATAACCACGGGCACGGCTCTCGAAAGTTTATACCCTTCAAGGGTGTCCCAACTTAGCCTATCACAAGCTCTCGCGGTCAACGAAGGATATTCCTTCTCCCGGGAAGACCCGATCAGTCTCGGAATCCCGGTTACAAGACATTTCGACAATGGTAAAACAAGACCAGCAAAGCCACCCGATGTGTCGACAATCCCGATAGGAGTCGCACATATCTTGTTCTCAGGACACACATGATAGTTCAAGCTATGAGTAAAACCAGCCCTCAGGTTGCCCTGAGGTGGCCCCACAGGTTACCCGGTTCAGACCAACACTTAGAGAAGCACTGGCCCAGGGGGGTTAAAATAAAGATGACCCTCGGGTTGGCCAACCCAAGGGAAGGGTAATAGGTTGTTAGGCAAATGTAAAACCAAGGTTGGGCCTTGCTGGAGGAGTTTTATTCAAAGTGAACTGTCAAGGGGTTCCCATAACACCCAACTGCGTAAGGAACGCAAAATCAAGGAACATAACACCGGTATGACGGAAACTAGGGCGGCAAGAGTGGAACAAAACACCAGGCATAAGGCCGAGCCTTCCACCCTTTACCAAGTATATGGATGCATTAATTAAATAAGATATATTGCGATATCCCAACATATCCATGTTCCAACATGGAACAAACTTCAGCTTCACCTGCAACTAGCAATGCTATAGGAGGGGCTGAGCAAAAGCGGTAACAGCCAAACAATGGTTTGCTAGGAAGGAGGGTTAGAGGCTTGACGTGGAAATATGGGAGGCATGATATAACAAGTGGTAGGTAGCGCGACATAGAGATAGAACGAACAAATAGCAAGCAAAGATAGAAGTGATTTCGAGCGTATGATCATCTTGCCTGAGATTCCACAAGGAAGAAGAACGAGTCCATGAAGAAGACAAACGGACGTAGTTGAACGGATCCTCACAAACGCGTCGTTACTGCAACTAACAAGAAGAAGCAACACGAAAAGGAGCAAACAACATGGTAAACACACAAGCATAAACATGGCATGATGCACAATCAAGTATGATGCATGTCCATTTTAATGAGGCATGTCATGGCAAAGTGCAACAAACAATACTACAAATTAACTGGAGCTCAATATGCAACGAGTTGCATACTGACGAAACACCACATGACTTATTTAGTTATCTCTCTGTTATGTACTCAACAATATTAAATGTTATTAAACATGGCAAGGGGTGAAGCATAATAAAACTACCTATCTAGGCAAGATTAAATGAGGCCGGAACAACAAGCAACAAGTCCGGAAAAATCCTCATGTGCATATTTTAGTTTGGTACTGTTCTTCCCTAAACACAATTTTGGAGTTGTTAAACATGCAAAGTAAGTACATCATGTTAATCTATGCATTTTTGTGCCCCATAGACATATAAAGAACATTTAATTTGGAGCTACGGTTATTTAGTTATGAAAAAAAATCATTTTAACATGGCATGTGGCAAATTAAAACAAACAGCATTTTAAACATTTTAAACATGCATGAAAGTTGGATATTGTGAAACTAGACAAAATTCTAAGCATTTTTCATATATAAATATTTTACATATGATGCACGGTTTGTGGGTTATTAAATGCATGAAGCTTAGGGGGTTTTCTGCAACTCTGAAATCCTCTGGATAAAAGCGAAAATCGCTGCACTGGGAAAAAAACACCAACGGGCCGAATTTGGCTAGGCAAAAGGAAGGGGAAAAAGGAGGTGCTGGGGGTTGCCTCACCATGGGCCAAGGCCCAGAGCAGGCCGGCCTTGGCATTGCATGCGGCCCACGTGGCCGGCGCGCCTGTCGTCGTCGTCCTCCTTGATCCAGAGGGGATCGAGGGAAGGTAGGGGCAGCGCGGCCTTCGGGAACCAGCGAGGCGAGGGGCATGGCGGCATGCGGCGAGGTCAGGGACGGGTGGAACTGGGGCAGGGTCACCGGATCCGAGCGATGGCGCGGGGGACGAAGCACGGGGGCGTGCAGGACGCCGACGGCGCGAGTTTCAAGCCCTGGCGGCCATGGATGCTCCCTGCGAGGGGAGACAGAGAGGGCGTGAGGGAGAGAACGTGGAAAGGGAAGGGAGCGAGGGCGGGAAAGCGCCCGCCTGAGAGGTCACCGGCGGCGGTTACGACCTATGGCACGGGAGCAGCTAGGCTCCGGTGGGGGGGTCAAGCGCAGGCGACGGCAGCGCGCTTGGGATCAGGAGCTCGGAGGCGGTGACGCTGCGCGGGCTCGCTCGGGCCTCGGATGGGCTCGGGCGGGCACCGCGCGTGCTTGGCGGGCCTGTGGAGGTGGAGGGTGGTGGGGGAGATGTGGTGGCGTCCGGTTGGCCGCGAGCGTTGGCTGCATCCAGTGGTGGCGCGCCACTTGGCGGCGGAGGGCTGTCCGAGCACGGATTCTGGGGAGGGGGCGGCGGCTGCGGAAATTAAGGAGGGGGTAGGTAGGAGGCCAAAAATGGCAGGGGAGGCGTTTATATATAGAAAGGGGGCTATGGTTAGGGGTTTTTCTCCGTTTCAGAGCCGTTCGATCGCCATCAAATGGTTCGGAGCGGAGGGGGGTTAGGTTGGGCCTAGTGGCTTGTGTAGATGGGTTGGGCTGAGAAGAGAGAGAGAAAAGAAGCCCGGCAACAGTTTCCGGAGACCGAAAACGGCCGATGTCTGACCGGCTATACTGCCGCTATAGTTATCCGTTGGGTCATCAAACGAACTCCGAATGCGATGAAACTTGACAGGCAGTCTACTGGCGACATAATGACACCGCATGCCAACTTCCAATCCATTCCAAGAACATTTTTGGCCACTTGTAAAATAATATTTCGGACGTGCCGCGGGCGCGTGCAAGTGTGGACGGGCTCAGAACGGATGACGGAAAAAACTGGGAGACCCGGACGGATGCAAGTTTTGAAAACATGCAGATGGAATGCGGATGATGACGTGGCAAGATGCAACACGCAAGCGAATGACAAGGCAATAACAACGAATAACTGGAAGACACTTGGCGCATCGGTCTCGGGGCGTCACACTTCTGATCCCAGAAAAATCATGGTAAAGTTTTATTCTGTTTGGCCTCCGTTTGATATTCCTTTTCAATAGAACTCAAAAACAAGGAAAATAGAAACTGGCACTAGGCTCTAGGTTAATAAGTCAGATAATATAATAGCATGGAACAATAAAAAATTATAGATACGTTGGAGACGTATCAAAGATATGGAAGTTGATTGCACATGTTCTCGCCAAAATGAATATGAGTGAAGTATGTTGGCGGAGTCACCCTCAAGAACACTCTAGTTCTTCTTCTTTCACTATAGGAATCAGCTACTTTGCCGTCTGCCACGGCGGATGGCAAAGGCCTGAACGGCGGACGGCAAAAGGCTCCGGCAAAGTAGGCTTCGGTAAACAGCTACTTTGCCGTCTGCTACCGACGGCAAAGTCTTTGCCGTCTGCGGCGGACGGCAAAGAGAGCGCGGCAGACGGCAAAGAGAGCGGACGGCAATAATTGCGCTGTCAGTCTGTTAAGTGGCTAACGGAAGGCCTTTGCCGTCCGCCGCTGACGGCAAAATTTCTAGGGTCTTTGCCGTCCGCCGTATGATGTCATCGACACGTCACTACATGGCAGGTTCTTTGCCGTCTGCCACTGACGGCAAAGTCTTTGCCGTCTGCCACTGTAGGAAAACTGACCAAATGGGTCAGCTCCCAGGAAGCACAGCTGGATGCCACGTGGCTTCTTTGCCGTCCGCGGCGGACGGCAAAGAGCCCGTTGCCGTCAGTGGCAGACGGCAAAGAGCCTGCATTGCCTCTGTTTTTTCATATACCCAACCATTTTCACAGCAAATAGATGATACATATATATTTTTCACATGGCAAGTTCACAGCAAACATATGAGATATCCAACACATATAATTTCATCATACATGCATAGTTCCATCAACCATACATAGCAAGTTCGACATATACATGCATCCAACCATACATATTACAATAGTGTCATCCTACCATAGATGCATAGTTCATAGATACAAAGGAAACATAGTTCATCCAAACAAGCACTCCATCTATGCAAGCTTCCGTGAAGTGAATGAATTCTGCAAAATGGGAAATAAGAAAGTTAGAAGAAGAAGATTAGAAGAAGAAGAAGAAGAAGAAGAAAAATGAAGAAGAAGAAGAATATATGACATTTATGAGCTAATTTAGGTGAAATTGATCATTTGTGAGCTAACTTAGGTGAAATGGATCGTTTATGAGCTAACCTAGGTGCAATGGATCGCTTATGAGCAAACTTAGGTAAAATGCATCATTTTAGAGGTAACCTAGGTAAGATGGATCATTTTGGAGCTAACCTAGGTAAAATGGGTCATTTTAGAGCTAACTTGGGTAGAATGGATCATTTATGAGCTAAGTAAGGTTAAATGGGTCATTTTACAGCTAGCGTAGGTAAAATGGATCGTTTATGAGCTAAGTAAGGTAAAATGGATCATTTTAGAACTAACTTAGGTAAAATGGATCGTTTATGAGCTAACTAAGCTAATTATGCCATTTTTGACATAAGTAAGCTAAGTACATGTCATTATTGA
Organism: Triticum urartu; assembly: GCF_056163025.1. Taxonomy (NCBI): domain Eukaryota; kingdom Viridiplantae; phylum Streptophyta; class Magnoliopsida; order Poales; family Poaceae; genus Triticum; species Triticum urartu. The sequence continues at coordinate 360,490,459 of NC_141874.1, read as the reverse complement.
GCAAACCTAGTTAACTAAGCATATTAGAGCTAACTTTGGTCATTTTGGAGGAAACAAAGCTAAGTACAGATCGTTTTAGAGCTAACTTAGGTAAAATGGATGGTTTTGGAGGTCAGTAAGCTTATTAAGTCATTTTGGAGGTGAAGAAGCTAAGTCTAGGTCATTATGGTAAGCATTGGAGGAAATAAAGCTAAGTCTAGGTCTTTATGCATGTGTTAAGCAAAACACTAGATATACTTACCAAGATGTAGGAGGTGTAGGAGCGGGGTGGCTCGTGTCAGTAGCTGGAGAAGGATCGTGCGATGCTTGTCTGGAGTTACGCTGCACCAAAGATCATTTCCAATGTCTTGTTAGCATGATGACACTCAAATGTTAAGACTAGCAAGTAATGTCCATTCAATAAAACTCACCGTGGTCCCAGGAGCAATCACTGGCATCGGCGCAGCGGTCTGACCTGTCTTCTCGCACACAGACTGCACATTTGGTTTTGATGACTCAGTCATACTAGTTAGTAATGAGACAAACACTACATGAATGTTTTGGCTAATCTGTAGAAGAAACTTACCACAAGGAGCTCGTACATGGCCCTTGCCTGCATGTCATTCCGTGCCCTCTCCTCCTCCATCATCTTTGTCGTCCTCTCCTCCAACTCCCGCTGCCTCTCCGCCGCCTCCGCCAGAAGTTTCTCCGTTCTATCTGTCTCACTCTGTATAGCAGCCTGCAACACCACTCACATGACCATTTGTAATCATTGATGGAAGCACACAGAATGTAATGGAGAAAGATAACTGAGTACGTATCACTAACCTTGATGGCGAGTTGCACTGGCCGTTCACGAGGCCTTATCTCAGGAGCGGAGCTCGACTGGCGCGCCTTGATCTCCGGGAGAGTGCTAGGACAACGGATAAGTCCATCTCCAATGGCTATGGAGCCATGGGACCTCCCGCCACCAGATATCATCAACAGCTCTGGATCAATGGGACCCTGGCTCGGGTTAAAGTCCTCCCCTTTCCTCGCCTTCCCCTCATCTCTATATCTCACGAGCTTGTTGTGGGAGGAGATGTTGGTGAAGTTGTTTGCATCATCGAGGTCAGACTGAGAGAAAGCCTTGACTTTCTTGAAAGAGGCAGTGTGGGCCATGGAATACAGGTCGTACACCTCTGGCACCTTATCCGCCTTATTGTAGCGTGCCTGAAAGAGAGAAACAATGAAAATTAGTAATTAAAGGGCTCAAGCTAGCATGATGAATGAATTGCATGAATCATGAAGCAAACCACATACCCAGTTGCGCCCGAACTGATATAAGTTGGAGCTGCCTTGATGGTGTGGCACACCTTCCATTTGGGCACGTTTTTCCTTGGCCTCGTTGTGGAGGGCTAGCCATTGTGGAGAGCACCACTCATCGACCAACACCTCCCAACAATCCATCCAATCCGCACACCATCTCGGAGGCGCCTAAGTTGGCAAATAGAAACTTGAGCGCTGCGGCTAAGAATTACTAAATGAAGGAACTTAAGTAGAGAAGGCCTTAAGAATTACCTTCATGTACTGCTCCTTACTCAGGAACTTATCGCGGCACGCCGGCTTGGTCTTCTTGATACCACGCAAGGCGTAGTAGTCTCGAACAGCCTGCACCCGAGCCTCGTGCCGTAAGTTCTGGAGTAGGCGCTTGTAGACGTTCTCGATAACATGTGCCGCGTCCTCCTCGTATCCCTCCTCACACCTATAGAATGTCTGCAATCAAATGAGACAATATTGATTAGTACAATTAATAACTAGCTAGTTGAAGATTTTTAAATGTGTAAAGGAGAAATTACCCAAAACTTTCTGATCACCATGTCTGCCCTCGTGTCGCACACGACACCGTCGATAATCTCATCCGGCGGGGCCGGGGCAGCCATGTAGTGCTCCCAGCTCAATCCAAGCTCTGGAAGCCAACCCTCACCAGGCAACGTGACAAACCCCAGGAAGTTTTGCCGGCACAGAACTCCAAGGACGGAGTTGGGCCGGCGGACACTATGATGGTGGTCCCAACCCCTGCAGCATGACAAGGCCAACGCATTAGTTATTTCAAAAAACGTGAATGCACAAGGTACAAAAATATTAAATGCACTTACGTACCTCTCCCCATCAGGGAAAATCAACCACCTCTGCTCGCGGGTCACCGGCACGCACGGGAGCCGTGTAGCACCATGCTGGTAGACGGTGCCCCCCTCCTCCTCAAGATCAGTCGGCTCCCCACCATCATCAGCATGGCCACTCGGCTCCTCGGGCTGATCCGGCCAGGTACCCCATCCGGACGTGTGCTCCTCCGGGGTCACGTGGGCCGAACTCTCGTGGGCCGAAGGCCAGTCGACCCGAGGCTCGTGGGCCCAAGACCCGTGGACCGGAGGCTCGTGGACTGGAGTCCGTGTAGCCTCCTCCTCGGACGAGTCCACCCTAGCAGTCACGTGCTCGGGTGAAACAGCCGGGGGTGGCAGCGAGGAAGGCGCCGTAGCCCTACCTCCTCTCCCACGACCACGTGCCCCACCTCCTCTCTTCCTACCTCGAGCTCGTCCCCTGCTGGGCACCGCGGTCGATGAAGAAGGGCCCGGCAGTGTGGCCATACTGTCAAGCAACGCTCGGCGGAGAGGTGCGTCTGGAATGGAAGACCTCAGACCACGCTCCCGACCAGCGCCCACCATCTTTCAACACCTGCCATGACAAACAGTAAACGAAATTAGTACAACATAAAAAAAGACCGACATGAATAATAATATGTGTATCACTTAAGTGTATCATCATCAAGTACAACATAAAAAAATGTAATACCTGACACTACTAATAATCTCGATCAGTATCATCAATAAATGCATAATCATCATCATCACTATAATCAATGACGGGCTCATAGGGTTCATTGGCATCAACATGTGCAAGGCCACCTTGACGTAATCGGTCAAGCATTGACAGGTCATCCGCAGCAGTAACCTCTTCTTGTTCCGGCTCTTCTTGTTCCTCCTCTGGGGTGATGTCGGATTCATTGTCGCTGTCTACTTCAATGTTTTGGGGTGAAGTATAGCGGTTCTTGAAACGCTTTTTGGAAAGACGTGTCTCTTGGAAGAATTCTCCTTCATATGTGTCTGGGTTAATGTGAGGTTCATAATCCTCTTCCTTTGGGGGAGAAAGTCTAGCACGTGGCGGCACTTCATAAACGACAACCCAACCTTTCAGATTTGGATTAGTTTGGCAGGCCCACAGTAGATAGAATACTTGGGTCGCCTGTTGAGCCATAATATAGACATCAGGAACATCTAAATGAGTGCTTTGGTTGATTTCAACTAGCCCTACATGCTCATGAGTCCTTCTAGTCTCCTTCGGCTGAAACCAATAACATTTGAAGACTACGATATTTGGTGGATTTTCACCATAGAACAGAAGTTCATAAATTGCTTCAACTCTCCCATAATACTCGGTACCTCCTTCGCCGATAGCAGATACACAACAATTTGTTGACTTTCGGTCGGCCATAGATAGCTCTTTGCCATAGGTATGAAAGCGAGACCCGTTGATGTCGTACTTGTCAAATGAACGGACCTTATAGTCAAAACCATTAGCGACTTGTCTCAATTCGGCGTCCATAGACTCTGAATTAGCCTACAAGTTTAATATGAAAGGATTGTTGCATTATGCACAAATTAGCGAATGATATGAAATTGTCTAATAGAAATTACCGTTTGTTTGAACCAAGAGATGAAACCGGGATAGCCACCTCCTTGCTTTGCGAGAAGCTCATACTCTTCGACGGAATCCTTTTGGATCTCCGCTCCATACGAGAATATGGTGACGTATCGACTGTATGACATATCCAGGAATAAGAGTAGTTCAAAGGAAATAGAAGTTGCGAAACAATGTACCGAGAACTTACTCGATGTACGGCCGCACTTCTATCAGGTTGTTGAAGATATACAACGAAATGGTCCGCCATTCTTCGTTATCCAAAGATACTGGATGTGAAACACTAGCTGGTGCGAGATTCCCTTTGAATAGGCTGAGGTTGGATCCACCCTTTTTAGGCTCGTCAGCATTGTACCGAGGCTTCGGATTATGCAAATGATGATTTTTGGCTTCGTAGTGCGCTGTTACGAAGTTTGCCGCCTCCTCTGTGATGAATGCCTCAGCCATCGATGCTTCAATTCTACGTTTATTTTTACATTTTTCTCGAAGCATCTTCTGCATCCTCTCAGTTGGGTAGCACCAACGATTTTGCACGGGCCCCCCCAATCTTGCCTCGGTCGGGAGATGCAAAATCAAATGCTGCATTGGATTAAAGAAGCCCGGTGGAAAGATCTTCTCTAACTTGCAGATCAACTCCGGCGCCAACTCTTCCATTTCTTCTAGCACGCCAGGTGATAGTTCTTTCGCACAAAGAACACGGAAGAAATAGCTGAGTTCTGCCAGTACTAGCCATTCATCCTCAGGGATGAAGCCACGCAACATCACCGGCATTACCCGCTCAATCCATATGTGCCAATCATGACTCTTGAGACCAAATATCTTTAGTTTATCAAGATTCGCTCCCCTCTTTAGATTCGCTGCATACCCATCGGGGAACATCAACTGCGTTGCACCCACAAGAGAATTTCCCTCATAGCTGGCCTTCCAAGATTGAACCATGCCTTTGGCTTCGTCCAGTTCTGCTTTCCTTTCGGTTCTTTCATGTTTTGTAACGGCCTATCACATAGCGCCTCCAGATCGACTCTAGCCTTAGTATTATCCTTTGACTTCCCATCTATGCCGAGCAATGTACCAAAAAGTGCCTCGGCGATATTCTTCTCAGTGTGCATCACGTCGATGTTGTGTGGGCAAAGGAGGTCTTTGAAGTAAGGCAGATCCCATAAGCATGTTTTGTGAGTCCACGCATGCTTAGTATTATACCCCTTGAAGTACCCTGGACGTTGTGGATCTGGCTCGAGAGCGTTTAACTGATCCAGGGTCTGTTGGCCTGTCAATGCAGGTGGTGCAGAGTTTTTGACAACTCTACCCTTGATGAAGTTCTTCTTGTCTTTCCTGAACTTATGGCGAGGATCCAGGAACTGTCTATGCATGTCGAAGCAAGAAAACTTGCGACCGGCCTGAAGCCAACGAAACTCAAGAGCTCCCTTGCATGTGGGGCACGAGAACCTTCCATGCACACACCAGCCAACGAATAGCGCATACGCCGGCAAGTCATGCGTCGAGTACATGTACCAGACATGCATTATGAAGTTCCGTTTGCTAAAGGCGTCGTATGTCTTGAACCCATTATCCCAGGCTTCTTGCAATTCGTCCTTAAGCGGCTGCATGTACACATTCATATTTTTGCCCGGATAGTTGGGTCCTGGATTGAGTGGAGATTGAGTGGAAAGACAAATACGGGCCAACAACTGTATTGGGCTGCCGTCATACCAAACACACTGAACCCATCCGTGCTGATGCCGACTCGAGGATGCCTCGGATTTGCCGCTTTGTCAGCATGTAATTCATCAAACCTTTTCCACGCAACACCATCCGATGTGTGTACCATCATCAGATTCCCATCTGCATCTAGTTCGGTTCTTTTGCCTGTTTTGTGCCATGTCATCTGTCTGGCCGTCTCTTCGACCATGAAATGACGTTGAAGTCTTGGTATGATTGGCATATACCGAAGAACACTAACGGGGATTTTGGTCTGTGTCTTCTCACCCATACCGTTGTCTACCATAATATACCTAGAAGACTTGCAAATGGGACAATAGTTCAAGTCCGCATAGTCAAGCCTAAATAAGGCACATCCTTTCTCACAGGCATGTATCTTCTCATAGGGCATCTTCAGTGCACGGAGGATTTTGTCCGACTGGTACAGGTTTGCAGGCATTACATGGCCTTTGGGTAGAAAGCGTCCAAATACTATCATAATTGCGTCATAGCATTCTCTGCCCAAGTTGAACTGAGCCTTCAGAGCCATTACTTGTGAGATGGCATCCAACTGACAAAGCTCAGTGTGCTTGTGGAGCGGACGTTTCGAAGACTCCAACATTTCATTAAAGGCCTTTGCAGATTCCTCCATCTCCTCGTCCGAATCCCGAGCATCATCATAGCCTTGCACCATGTTTTCCATCCCGGTACCATGCTCGTCGGTGCGACGACGATCCACCTCAGCTCGGTCACGTTGGGCAGACTCACCATGAAATGTCCACACCGTATAATCGGGCGTAAAACCACTCTTCTGCAGGTGTTTGCCCATTTCAGCCTCTGTCTTCTTTTCCCAATTGCCGCACCGGAAACAGGAGCACCAGGTTTTCTTTTGGCCATTTGCAAATGCGGCTTGCACAAACCCCTTAGTTTTTGTGAACCATTCAGCGCTCCATTTGTTCTGACCAGTGTGACCGGTATACATCCAAGCACGGTCACTCATCTTGACTTTCAGAGCTACTGGACACACAACAATTATATATGTAATTCACCATGTATGTATTCATCGGTTGATCTACTTTGTCAATTTTATTACGTCCATGCAACCTACACTCTAATAGGTAATGATAGGTCCTAATCCCACCCGTGTATGTGTAGATTGGGTATATTTTCCCATGCTATGCTCCGGATCCGACGCAAAATTTTGGCAGCACCTCCCCGCTGTTCTCCTGATACACGTCTCTGCAACAAACAGAGAGGATGTGTACCCGGAGAACAACAGGGGAGGCACTGACGAAATATATGCGTCGGATCCGGAGCAAAGCATATGGAAAAACGAACCCAATCTACACATACTCGGGCTGTCCATGGATAGCGCTGGACAATTCGAAAGAATCAAGGTTATAAATATGCAAATGCATGCATATTTATAACTATGACGCTTTCGAACGGGAGACACATATTGGTTACGCATACTGATGATTCAAGACACATATATAGCTAGCTATCAAGTTTCATCGGAATAGATCAAATAATTAATGGGGGAGGAGGACTTGTCATTTGTGCTCACCCACGAACGAAGGGGCAGAGCTCGTCAAACGCACGGCGAGGTCGTCGAACACCAAACCTCGCAGCGATGAAACAACTGCACATTTAAAACTACACGATCAACACAATTATATATGATGTTTTTCATAACAAAATCGAAAAATATATGACCTAACTAATAATTCACAAATATATGACCCCGTCGGCCTCTGGAAGGCCAAAGAACACCTTTTCGGGAGGTGTCGGTGGTCGGGGTGTCCTGTCGGTGTCGGGGTGCCGGGTCGGGGTCGGGGTGCCGTGTCGGTGTCGGGGTAAGGGTGGGTGTGGTGTCAGGGTGTCGATGTCGGGGTGTCGTGTCGGTGTCGGGGTGTCGTGTCGGGGTCGGGGTCGGGGTCTCGGGGTCGGGGTGTCAGGTCGGGGTGCCGGGTCGGGGTCGGGGTGCCGTGTCGGTGTCGGGGTCGGGGTGTCGGGTCAGGCTCGGGGTCGGGGTGTCGGGGTCGGGGTCGGGGTGTCGGGGTCGGGGTCGGGGTCGGGGTGTCGGGGTCGGGGTCTATGGGTCGGGGTGTCGTGTCGGGGTGCCGGGTCGGGGTTGGGGTGCCGTGTCGGGTCGGGGTGCCGTGTCGGGTCGGGTTTTTTTCCTCTTTTTTCCTTTTCTTCTTCTTCCTATTCTTCCTTTTCTTCCTTCTTCTTCTTCTTATTCTTCTTCTTCTTCTTCTTCTTCTTCTTCTTCTTCTTCTTCTTCTTTCCTTTTTCCTTTTCTTCTTCTCCTCCTCTCCTCTTTTTTCTTCTTCTTCTTCTTCCTCTTCTTCTTTTTTCTTCTCCTCCTCCTCTTCTTCTTCTTCCTTTCCTTTTTCCTCTTCTTCTTCTCCTCCTCTCCTCTTTTTCTCTTCTTCTTCTTCTTTCCTCAAACTAAACTAAACCTAAAACTAAAACTAAAACTAAATCTAAATTAAACATAAACCTAAAACTAATAAAACAGAAAAAAAGGAAAAAAACTAAATCTAAACCTAAAACTAAACTAAAACTAAACCTAAAACTAAATCTAAACTAAAACTAGAAAAGAAAAAAACAGAAAAAAAAACAGAAAAAAGGAGGGCGCTCACCTGGGGCAGGGCCGGTGGAGGAGGGGGCGGGGTGGTGGAGGAGCTGGCCGGGGCGCCGGGGCGGCCTGGGGCGGCGGGGGGCCGGGCCCGGGGCCGCGGAGGAGCTGGCCGGGGCGCCCTGGGGCGGCGGGGGGCCGGGCCCGGGGCGGTGGGGCGCGGGGCGGCGGGGCGCCGGGGCGGCGGGGGGCCGGGGCGGCGTGGGGCCGGGGCGGGGGGGCGACGGGGCGGCGGGGGCCCGGGGTGGCGGGGGCGACGGAGCGGCGGCGGCGGGGGCGAGAGGCGGCGGCGGTGGGCCGGGTGGGAAGTGGGGCGAGGAGAGAACAGAGAGGGGCGGGGGGCATACGGGCCGTTAGGTACTGCCTCTTTGCCGTCCGCCCCTCTTTGCCGTCCGCCTTTTGCCTCTTTGCCGTCTGCTGGCAGACGGCAAAGAGGTGGGCCGTTAAGTGTTTCCCAAACGGGCGGGGGGTGGGGGCCACCTCTCTCTTTGCCGTCCGCCAGCTGACGGCAAAGATTCTTTGCCGTCAGCTGGCGGACGGCAAAGATCTGGCGGACGGCAAAGAGCTTGTTTGCCGTCCGCCAGATCTTTGTCGTCTGCTTTTTGGTAGCTGATGGCAAAGAGCTTCTTTGCCGTCAGCTAGCAGACGGCAAAGAGCTGGCAGATGGCAAATTAGCTGATTCCAGTAGTGTTTGGGATCCACATCAACTTTATGGTGATCCTTGGAGTTGTAGTCGTACTTGATGAAGTGGAACTTGGCGTAGTCTAGGGAACCCACTTGACTATGGCCTTAGGATCTTCTTTAAATGAATCAATCTCTTCTTGAAGCTTGTCCTTGCCTTTTAGCTTGTGGTCTTGTGGTGGAAGATTATCTTGATCTTGCATTCCCTTGAAAGAAGTGGGATCATACTTCTCTTGTTGAGGAAAAAACTTCGTATTGGGATATTCATCTTCTTCCCACTTAACTCCATTGGCATTGAACTTTCGTTCAGAACCAACACCTTGATTCTTCCGGTGCCTTCCTTGCTTGCGTACAATTTCGTCAAATTGCTTACTTCTGGCAAGGCTCTTGTAAACACCTTTCTCTATAATTCCCATCAATAAGCTATTTTCTTGCTCAAGTGTAACTTGGCTAAGAGAATCATTTGTGGAATCAAGAGAACTACTAGAAGCAGCAATATTGGATTTAACATGGTTATTGTTACTACTAGAGGAAGAATCTTTCTTGTTCTTATTGCTAGATTTTACTTGTGGCATATAATTATACAAGAGGAGATGTTTGGCAAGATAATAAGAACTCTTCTTTTGAAGATCATCATTGATAGCTTTTAGGAACTCATGCTCTTGCTCTAAATTTGGCTTCTCAAAGTGTAGCTTCTCATGAGTCTTTTGGAGCTCTCTACGATCCTCTAGAGTTATTTCATGAGGTATCTTAAGAGTGTTTAGTTCTTTAGTTAGACGCGCAATCTCCTTCTTATAATTGTCATTCGTTTAATCTTGATTAGCATGAATACTAGCAAGTTCATCATAGTTTTCATCACTAGTGTTGTCAACAAGTAAATCATCATCACCTAGCAAATCATCTTCATCACTATTGAAATCAACACACTTGGGGTGTCATACCTTAGGGCCTTTAGCCATGAAGCATCTTCCAATTCCTTCATTTGGTGAGTCAATGTAGAGATCCGACCTCAAACGGTCAAATCTTCGTGCATAAGTATCATCCCTAGACCAGTAATGCTGACACACACAGTACTTGAAGGATTTATAACAGAGTTCAATCACACACTTATTACATCGAATATCTCAAAAGAGAGTACTTATTACAATAATATGGCTAAAGGCCATCTAATGAAGTTAACAATGGAAGGCTTCGAAGGTAAAATGAGTCCATCAACTCCAACATCATAGCTGAGTGCAAGACATCGACCTAGCGCACCGTACTCTTCGTCTGAAAAGTCTGCAACATAATACGTTGCAGCCCGAAACGGGTCAACACATGGAATATGCTGGCAAAATAACACTGTAGAGCAATGAACAAGTAGCATCTATAACTAAATGCATATTTGGCTGGTGGAGGCTCTATGGTTATTTTTGCAGAAAGCTAGTTTTTCCCTACAACAAAGGAATATATTTTATTTAACTACAAAGTTGGTTGAAAACATTGAGAATGGTAACCCCATCTCAATCCCAATTAAAGTAATCATTAACCCAGCAAGTTAATTAAATAAAGTGATGAGAACAACATAATAATCCAAGTACCAGATACTTAAGATGTCCATAACCGGGGACACGGCTAATCATGATTAGTTTGTACACTCTGTAGAGGTTTGCATACTTTTCCCCACAAGACTCAATCTCCTCCATTAATTTTCTCGCACTACATGATGTTTGAGAAACGAATGACCGAGACACAGTCTTTCAGAAGCATTAACTCTTTACGACGGGTAAACCATACCACCTACATCCCCTACATCTGCTAGTTTACCACTGAAAGAGGTCACACAACATACTCAATTATGCCAGAGCCCATAATGGCTTGTGGCTGCACACAGAAGTTTCCAGCATGAATAACATTATGATCCTTTTGAGCCTGGGTGGCGGACCATAGGATGATCACACAGATTCCCCGGGATCTCCTTGGACACCACTGGATTACCCCAGGTGCCCACAAACAATCCACCCAGATGTGTGTTAAAGTAGCCACCTTAAAATAAACCCTTAGTTCATAATAATACTCACAACAGTCGTGAATCACTCAAACCAAACCACGTCTACGAGCATAGCATAGCAGTATAAGCATAACGTGGAAGTAACTCCCAGGATTTGAATGAAAAGGGCAATAGGTACTACCTCAACAACTACTTCCCAATACCCACATGTTAAGTAGATCCTACTCATGCAATGTTGGAGGGTTGAGACTAATGCATAAAAACTGGGTAATAAAGAGGTATGATCAAAGTGTTACTTGCCTTGCTGACGATCTAAAAACCCTAGTGACTCGTAGTAGCACGCTTCGCACTCCGGAAACTCTATCGCAAACAAACAATAGCATACATAAGCACTCAAACAGTAGATGTAAGGGTAAAACTCAAGAGAAAAGATCCAAATCGAAAGTTCAAGAGAAGAGCTTTGATTTGCAAAAAGAATCAATCAAATCGGAGCTACGAAACTCAAACTGCGGTCAAAAGAAGTTCAAATTCCAATCTTCTTGCAACCAAATTTTAAATTGTCAAAATCATTTTCAAGTTGGTTAACTGGAAAGAGGGGTTCGAGACGAAGATTTTGGCATTGGTTTCACTGGATTTGGACAAATGAGCAAAAAGTTGCGAGTGTTTGAAAACAGGGGCTAATCTATGATAAAAATATTCGCGGATAGGTCCCTGGCCGAAAATAAAATAAAAAGACGAACGCTAACGAACGAGCGTTCAGTAACATAGACAAACGAATGAAAACGTTTGCGATCAGAGACGTTCGAGTGAATGTTCGCTAAATATATCTGATCAGAAAACCGAGAAAAACCGTAAAAACCCTAACCCTAAATTAAAACCGATCTAGATCGGAAACAAAAAAACGGTGATGGTTTTTACCGGTTCACGACGAAAACCGGTGGGTCGGCGGCGCCGGGATCCGGCGAATGGCGCGGCGACGTGGGGTGGCTCCGGCGGCGGCGCGATGGGGCAGTGGCGTCGGCGGCAGACGATGGCGGCGCGCGAGCGTAGCAGCGGCAACGGGTGGCACGGGCGGCGGTGAGCAACAGCAGCGGCGGCGTGGCTTGGCAGCGGTGGTGAGGCGGCGCGGCTCGGGGTGGAGAGAGGCGGCGGGGCCTCGGCCCTATTTAAGAGGCCGAGGGTGGGGGCGGTGGCTTGGGGAGGGGGTCGGCCCAGGGTGGCGTCCGGCTCGGACTCCTCCTTGGCATACGTGCCACGCACGGCGGTGGCGGGAGGAAGGCGGCGCGCGGGGTGGGTTGCGGCCCGGCTCGGCTGGGCCTTTGGCCCAGTCGGGCGGAAACTTAAAAAAATTAAAAAAATTCCGCTGAAGAAAAGTGCTAATAAAAATAAAAAATCTAAAAATGCCAAAAACAATTTTCACCGTCTAAATAAAATATTTAGAACAAAGTGAACATTTTTTTGGCCTAAAAATGCAATTTTCAAAAATGGATATTTTTTCTAATTCAAATAAAATATTTATTTGATTTTAAAAATTTTCCTCCAATTTTCCTCTCTTTTGAAGAAGTCATATTATCCTCTCTCTTTTATTTTTAATATTGGAAATAATTGGAGAGAAACTATTAAAAATAAATTGATCCTCTATTCAAATTTGAGAAAAAGTCAAATATGAAAATAAATGAAATCCCCAACTCTCTCCTTGGGTCCTTGAGTTGCTTAAGATTTCTAGGATCACAAACAAAAATGCAATTAAAATATGATATGCATATGATGACCTATGTATAACATCCAAATTGAAAATTGGGATGTTACAAACCTACCCCCCTTAATATGAATCTCGCCCTCGAGATTTGTGTTGTCTAGAAAATAGGTGTGGGTGGTCTTTCCGTAGGTCTTCTTCTCGCTCCTAGGTGTCTGCATCCTCGGTATGGTGGCTCCACAGAACTTTGCAAATCTTGATAACCTTGCTACATGTTAGTCGGCTGGCAAACTCGAGAATCTTGACGGGTTTCTCCTCGTAGGTCAGATCACTTTCCAACTGAATTGCTTCCAGGGGCACTGTATCTCTTAGGGGAATATCGGCCATCTCAGCATGGCACCTCTTCAACTGGGAAACATGAAACACATCGTGAACTCCTGACAATCCTTCGGGTAACTCCAACTTGTAGGCAACTTCTCCCATACGTTCCAGAACTCAGTATGGTCGTACAAATCTCGGGGCTAACTTAACCTTCTCTTCAGACTCTTTGATCAAATCGTTTAACTCCTCGGAGTGGTGACACACGAAGATATGATCGGTCTCCAATTTCATAGACTACCTCCTTGCGTTTAGTATCGGCATAACTCTTCTGCCTGGACTGAGAAACCTTTAGTCTATCTCAAATCAACTTAACCTTCTCTTCAGACTCTTTGATCAAATCTAGTCCAAACAACTGACGGTCTCCAACTTCATCCCACATTAACGGTGTCCTGCATCTCCTTCTATACAAAGCTTCGAAAGGTGCCATCTTCAAACTAGCCTAATAATTGTTGTTGTATGAGAATTCAGCGTAAGGCAAATTATCATCCCAACTAGATCCATAATCTAGCGCACAAGCTCTCAACATGTCCTCCAGGATCTGATTGACACTCTCTGTCTATCCATCTGTCTGGATGAAAGGCGGTACTGAACTCTAGCCTAGTACCCAAAGACTGGTGCAGCCGATTCCAAAACATCGAGGTAAACTGTGTTCCTCTATGTGATATGATGGTCTTCGGAACTCCATGCAGACATACGATCCTGTTCATATATATCTTGGCCAACTTCGCGCTTGTATAGGTGGTTTTCACTGGGATAAAGTGAGCTACCTTGGTCAAGCGATCAACTACTACCCAGATTGAATCATATCCCGATCGGGTCCTGGGTAATCCGGTGATGAAATCCATGCCAAGCTTGTCCCACTTCCATTCGGGTATTGGCATAGGCTGAAGCAATCATGCCGGCTTCTGATGTTCTGCCTTCACTCTCTGACATACATCACATACTGCTACATACTCAGCATTATCCTTCTTCATACCTGTCCACCAGAAACGCTCCTTCAAATCCAAATACATCTTGGTGTTCCCGGGGTAAATCGAGTATGGCGAGTCATGAGCTTCCTGAAGTATTAACTTCCTAATTTTCGCATTATTGGGCACATATATACGATCCTCAAACCATAAAGTTCCGTGTTCATCCTCATAAAAACCCTTGGCTTTTCGCTTGCTCATCTTCTCCTTTATCTTAGCGATTTCCTTATCATCCTTCTGAGCTTCTTGAATCTTTCCCAATAATGTAGACTGAACCTCCATTGCTGAAACAAAACCTCTTGGAACCATCTCCGAACGAAGCTCCTTGAGATTCTCGACTAGCTCCTGCGGTAATCCTCTGCTTACAAGGGTATTGGCATAACTTTTGCGGCTCAACGTGTCTGCTATGACATTGGCATTTCCTGGATGATAATGCAGTTTTATATCATAATCCTTTATGAGTTCCAACCATCTCCTTTACCTGAGATTTAACTCCTTCTACATGAAAATGTACTTCAAACTCTTGTGATCTGTGTACACACCACATCTGTTTCCAATTAGAAAATGTCTCCAGGTCTTAAGCGCATGCACTATGGCTGGTAACTCCAAATCATGGGTGGCATAATTCAACTCATGAGGTCGAAGCTGTCGCGAGGCATACGAAACAACTCTTCCGTCCTGCATCAGTACACCTCCATGTCTTAAGCGAGCAGCATCGCAATACACATGGAAATCCTTGCGTATATCCAGAAGAATCAGCACTTGGGTGTAAGCAAACGTTTCTTCAACTCGTGAAAACTGGCCTCACAATCTTCAGTCCATTTGAACTTGGTGTCCTTCTTCAACAACTCCGTCATGGGTTTCGTAATCTTGGAGAAATTCTCAATGAACCTCCGGTAATATCCTGTGAGTCCTAGAAAACTGCAGATCTCTCCAACTGAGGTGGGTGCCAACCACTCAGTGACAGACTGAACCTTCGTAGGATCAACGGCTATACCTTATCCTGATATAACATGTCCAAGAAATCCAACTTCCTTCAAGCAAAACTCGCACTTGCTGAACTTGGCATATAGCTGATGTTCCCTGAGCTTCTCGAGAACTAAGCGCAAGTGTTCCTTGTGTTCCTCTTCATTCTTCGAGTACACCAAAATATCATCAATGAACACCACTACAAACTTATCCAAAAACTCCATGAACACCTTGTTCATCATACTCATGAAATAGGCAGGGGCGTTAGTCAATCTAAAAGACATGATCGTGTACTCATATAGCCCGTACCTTGTGGTGAAAGCTGTCTTAGGTATATCCTATTCTCGGATCTTCAACTAGTGGTATCCTGATCGAAGATCGATCTTGGAGAATACTTTAGCTCCCTGCAATTGGTCAAATAGATCATTGACCATCGGTAGTGGGTACTTATTTTTGATCGTCACTTCATTCAAGGCCCGATAATCAACAACCATTCTCAAACATCCATCCTTCTTCTCAACTAAGAGAATTGGGGCTCCCCACGGTGATGAACTTGGTCGAATTTAACCTTTCTCCAATAACTCCTTAATCTACTTCTTAATTTCCTCCAGATCATTTGTGGGCATCCGATACGGTCTCTTCGATATTGGTTCGGTGCCTGGCAACAACTCTATCCAAAATTCTATATCTCGATCTGGTGGCATGCCTGGTAGTTCCTCTGGAAATACATCCGCGTAATCCTTCACAATAGGCACTTCCTCCCGAACAACTCCCGAGAGAGAATTTACTTGGGTCCTCCTTGGCGCTTGTCTAGACACATACTTGATCCTTTTTTTCCTCCGGGGTGGTGAGTAAAATTAACTTACTAGCACAATCGATGTTTCCTCCATACTTCGATAACCAATCCATGCCTAATATTATATCCAATCCCTATGACTCCAAAATTATTAGGTTTGAGGGGAAAACATGGCTACCAATGGTTAAGGGTAATCGATCACACCATCGGTTGGCCATATACTCTGCTCCTGGCGAGCTTACTAACATGGGTGACCTAAGGGCTAAGGTCGGTAATTTAAACTTGTCCACAAATCCCCTTGATATGTATGAATGCGATGCACCAGTGTCAAAAAGAACGAGTGTGGTAAATGACTTAATAAAAAACTTACCGATCACTGCGTCAGGCTGATCCTCAACCTCCTCCATGTTGATGTGGTTCACCTGACCTCTGGTGAAGGGATTGGGCTTCTTCCTAGAGCTTCCATTTCCATTTCCATTCTTCAACTCAGAATAATCGTTGGCATAGTGCCCAATCTTCCCGCACGTGTAACAGGTAACATGGCTCAGGTCCTTGGCGGCCGTTGCTGGGTTGGGACGGTTCTGGTTACTTCTTGCTCCATTCCCGTCTCCATTCTTAGACCCACTGTGGTTATGTGAGCTTCCTCCATTGTGGGTATGGCCTCCATGGTTATGGGTGTAATCTCCGGAGTAAGGGGTAAAGAAAGGCTTCTGCTGAGCTCCAGAATTGTACTTCCCCTGTCCATACTTCCGTTTGCGGCTCTCTATCTGCTGCTATTTGCTTTCAATCATAAGGGGTCAGTCTCCAACTCCTGGTAGTTAGTGAATGTTGCCACCATGAACTGCATACTCATCTCATCATTCAGCCCTTCCATAAACTTCTCTTGCTTCGCTACATCTGTGGCCACATCATTTGGGGCATAGCGGGCTAACTTGCTAAACTCATCCACGTACTGCCCTACAGTACGATTTCCCTGGCGTAAGTTGTGAAACTCACGGTTCTTCATATTCATTGCTCTTGTAGAGACATGGGTTGTGCGGAAATCTTGTTGAAAATGATCCCATGTGACATTGGCTATGGGAAAAGTGGTTGTGTAATTCTCCCACCATGAGGCTATAGGTCCATCCAATTGATGTGTGGCAAAGCGCACCTTCTCAGCATCTGTGCAACCTGCGGTGGTCGGCTCCCTTCCAATCATGTGGAGCCAGTCATCAGCAACAATCGTCTCGGTGCTACTGGAAAACACCGGCGGATTCAACCTTAGAAAACGGGCTAAGTTGTCAACTAGTGGTGGTGGAGGTGGGTTGTTGTTATTGTTGTTGTTGTTGTTGTTGCCTTGGTTCTGGACTAGTAGATGCATCAAGGCATTCTGTTGCTGGATCAATTGGGTGAGCTTCGGTGGGAAAACAAATCCGGGGTCACGTCTCGGAGGCATATGATAGGTTTAGAGGGGAGAGATCAGAATAGAGTGAGGTCTAAGGAGAGAATCACTACCCATATGCACATGAGACAAACACAATCATATCACACAACTCAATTTTCAAACAAGGGCATACAATCGATCTAGCTACCGTTACAAAGTATTCGGACTATTCCATATACATGGGGGTATACTACTGATAATATGGCGGTCGATTAGAAATTTTGATCAGAAGAAGACTCCATAATATCTGCTCCAGCTTCGTCTTCATAGTCATCATCACTGTTGGGGTCGGAGCAAGTGTCGTCGATGATGATGTAGTCTTCAGGATGGTCGTCACCTCCTAGAGCAGGGTCACCCATGAATACTCCTAGCTTCTTCTTCAGATCTTCAGTCTTCTCCAGTAGAACTACAATTTCCTCTTCATATCCGTCGCGTGTAGACTTGAGTTCCTCTTCTAGCTCCATGTTCCTGGTCATCACCTTCTTCAGCTCTATCATGCTGGCGCACATCTGGTTCTCCTGACGACGAATGTGTTGATTTAACTCCTGGATGTAGGCTGCAATGGACTTGTCCCTCCTGGTGCTGATCATCTCCCATTGCTCATCTCGGCGTCCACATATCTGGTAGATGGTGTCCTTAAGATCCTTGTGGTAGACTTCCCCGATGCGTCTCATGGTGATGTGAGCTGACATGCTCTTTCCTAGACTCCAGGTTGGTGCATCAAAGGAAAACTCTATGGGCTCAGTAACTGGTATGATTATCCTTCCTGGAACATGTACTCGAATGGTCCAGCGCTCTTCGTCCGGTAGAGTGGCGGTGTAGCTCCCGGTGAAGCTTGGTATTCCCATGTTCAGGTATCTGGTGGCTTCCTTCAAGTGTCGTCCAAAAGGGGTGTCTTCATCCAGTTAAGTAAACTTGTTCCTTGAGTCTGCCATCAATAGAGTGGAAAGTGGAGAAGAGTCAGAAATGAGTAGAGAAGAGTGTCCTATGCCTCATCTTAGTGGTCGCGTCCTATAGTCAGCGTGTTCTATGATACCATCTTGTAGCGATCCGACCTCAAACGGTCAAATCTCTATGCATAAGTGTAATCCCTAGATCGGTAATGCTGACACACACAGTACTTGAAGGATTTATAACAGAGTTCAATCACACACGTATTACATCGAATATCTCAAAAGAGAGTACTTATTACAATAATATGGCTGAAGGTCATCTAATGATGATAACAGCGGAAGGCTTCGAAGGTAAAATGAGTCCATCAACTCCAACAGCATAGCTGAGTGCAAGACATCTACCTAGCGCACCTTACTCTTCGTCTGAAAAGTCTGGAACATAATAGGTTGCAGCCCGAAACGGGTCAGCATATGGAATATGCTGGCAAAATAACACTGTGGAGCAATGAACAAGTAGCATCTATAGCTAAATGCATATTTGGCTCGTGGAGGCTCTATGGTTATTTTTGTAGAAAGCTAGTTTTTCCCTACAACAAAGGAATATATTTTATTTAACTCCAAAGTTGGTTGAAAAAATTGAGAATGGTAACCCCATCTCAATCCCAATTAAAGTAATCATTAACCTAGCAAGTTAATTAAATAAAGTGATGAGATCAACATAATAATCCAAGCACCGGATACTCAAGATGTCCATAACCGGGGACACGGCTAATCATGATTAGTTTGTACACTCTGCATAGGTTTGCGCACTTTTCCCCACAAGACTCGATCTCCTCCGTTAATTTTCTCGCACTACATGATGTTTGAGAAACAGATGATCGAGACACAGCCTTTTAGAAGCATTAACTCTTTATGACGGGTAAACCGTATCACCTACATCCCCTACATCTGCTAGTTTACCACTGAAAGAGGTCACACAGCATACTCAACTATGCCAGAGCCCATAATGGCTTGTGGCTGCAGACGGAAGTTTCCAGCATGAATAACATTATGATCCCTTTGAGCCTGGGTGGCGGACCATAGGATGATCACATGGATTCCCCGGGATATCCTTGGACAGCACTAGATTGCCCCAGGTGCCCACAAACAATCCACCCAGATGTGTGTTAAAGTAGCCACCTTAAAATAAACCCTTAGTTCATAATAATACTCACAACAGTTGTGAATTACTCAAACCAAACCATGTCTACGAGCATAGCATAGCAGTATAAGCATAACGTAGAAGTAACTCCCAGGGTTTGAATGAAAAGGACAATAGGTACTACCTCAACAACTAGTTCCCAATACCCACATGTTAAGCAGATCCTACTCATGCAATGTTGGAGGGTTAAGACTAATGCACACAAACAGGGTAATAAAGAGGTATGATCAAAGTGTTACTTGCCTTGTTGACGATCTGAAAACCCTAGTGACTCGTAGTAGCACGCTTCGCACTCCGGAAAAGTAGATGCAAGGGTAAAACTCAAGAGAAAAGATCCAAATCAAAAGTTCAAGAGAAGAGCTTTGATTTGCAAAAATAATCAATCGAATCGGAGCTATGAAACTCAAACTATGGTCAAAAGAAGTTCAAATTCCAATCTGCTTGCAACCAAATTTTAAGTTGTCAAAATCATGTTCAAGTTGGTTAACTGGAAAGAGGGATTCGAGACAAAGATTTTGGCGTTGGTTTCACTGGATTTGGACAAACGAGCAAAAAGTTGCGAGTGTTTAAAGAACAGGGGCTAATCCGCGATAAAAATATTCGCGGATAGGTCCTTGGATGAAAATAAAATAAAAAGAAGAACGCTAACGAACATTCGCTAACATAGGAAAATGAACGAAAATGTTCATGATCAGAGACGTTGGAGTGAACATTTAGCTAAATAGATCCGATCGGAAAAACCGACAAAAACCGTAAAGACCCTAACCCTAAATTAAAAATGATCTAGATCGAAAACCAAAAAAAAAAATGACAGCGGTTTTTACCGGTTCACGACGAAAACCAGCGGGTCGGCGGCGGCGGGATCCGGCGAACGGCGCGGTGACGTGGGGCGGCTCCGGTGACGGCGCGGTGGGGCATCGGCGTCGGCGGCACGCGGCGGCGGCGCGCGCACATAGCAACGGCAACGGGCGGCGCGGGCGGCGCGGGCGGCGAGGAGCAACAGGGGCGACGGCGAGCAACGGCAGCGGTGGTGAGGCGGCGCGGCTCAAGGTGGAGAGAGGCCGCGGGGCCTCGGCCCTATTTAAGAGGTCGGGGGGTGGCGGCTTGGGGAGGGGGCCGACCCGGGATGGAGTCGGTGCCACGCACGGCGGCGGCGAGAGGAAGGCGGCGCGCGGGGTGGGCTGCGGCCCGGCTCGGCTGGGCCTTTAGCTGAGTAGGGCGGAAACTTTTTAAAACAAATTCTGCTGAAGAAAAATCCTAATAAAATAAAAAAAATTCTAAAAATGCCAAAAACAATTTTCGCCGTCTAAGTAAAATATTTAGAACAAAGTGAACATTTTTCTTGCCTAAAAATGCAATTTTCAAAAATACATATTTTTTGTAATTCAAATAAAATCCAAATAAAATAATTATTTGATTTTAAAAAAATTCCTCCAATATTCCTATCTTTTGAAGAAGTCATATTATCCTCTCTCTCTCTTTTATTTTTAATATTGGAAATAATTGGAGAGAAAATATTAAAAATAAAATTGATCCTATTTTCAAATTTGAGAAAAATCAAATATGAAAATAAATGAAATCCCCAACTCTCTCCTTGGGTCCTTGAGTTGCTTAAGGTTTCTAGGATCACAAACAAAAATGCAATTAAAATATGATATGCATATGTTGACCTATGTATAACATCCAAATTGAAAATTGGGATGTTATAGTCAAATATGCCATAGGAATTGGAGGACACAAGTGCAAGACCGGCAACACCTTCACCTTGAGTATATTCGGAGTCGGAGCGATAGCTTCTCTCGGAGTAGTTGTTGGAGTTGGAACCGGATACTCATTCACCAACGTGAGTTTGTGATACGTCTCCAACGTATCTATAATTTTTGATTGTTCGATGCTGTTATATTATCTGTTTTGGATGTTTAATGGGCTTTAATATGCTCTTTTATATTATTTTTGGGACTAACCTATAAACCGGAGGCCTGGTGCCACTCTCTGTTTTTTGCCTATTTTAGAGTTTTGCAGAAAAGGAATACCAAACGGAGTCCAAATGGAATGAAACCATCACGATGATCTTTCTTGGACCGAAAGCAATCCAAAAGACTTGGAGTCGAAGTCTGGAACTCCGCGAGGAAGCCACGAGACAGGAGAGCGCCGCCAGGGGGTAGGCGCGCCCCCCACCCTCTAGCGCCCCTCGTAGCTCCATCGACGTACTGCTTTCACCTATATATACTCTTATACCCTAGATACATCAGGGAGAGCCACAAAACCACATTTCCATCGCTGCAACCTTCTGTACCCGTGAGATCCCATCTTGGGGCCTTTTCCGGCAATCTGCCGGAGGGGGAATCAATCACGGAGGGCTTCTACATCAACACCATTGCCTCTCCGATGAAGCGTGAGTAGTTTACCACAGACCTTCGGGGTCCACAGTTATTAGCTAGATGGCTTCTTCTCTCTCTTTGATTCTCAATACAAAGTTCTCCTCGATGTTCTTAGAGATCTAGTCAATGTAATACTCTTTTACGGTGTGTTTCTTGAGATCCGATGAATTGTGGATTTATGAACAAGATTATCTATGAATATTATTTGGTTCTTCTCTGAATTCCTATATGCATGATTTTATATCTTTGCAAGTCTCTTCGAATTATCGGTTTAGTTTGGCCTACTAGATTGATCTTTCTTGCAATGGGAGAAGTGCTTAGCTTTGGGTTCAATCTTAGCATCAAGGCACGTATTGTATTGTTGCCATCGAGGATAAAAAGATGGGGTTTATATCATATTACTTGAGTTTATCCCTCAACATCATGTCATCTCGCTTATTGTGTTACTCTGTTCTTATGAACTTAATACTCTAGATGCATGCTGGATAGCGGTCAATGTGTGGAGTAATAGTAGTAGATGCAGAATCGTTTCGATCTACTTGACACAGATGTGATGCCTATATTCATGATCATTGCCTTAGATATCTTCATAACTATGCGCTTTTCTATCAATTGCTCGGTAGTAATTTGTTCACCGATCGTAATACATGCTATCTTGAGAGAAGCCACTAGTGAAACTTATGGCCCCCGGGTCTCTTTCATATTATATTACATCTCTTTTATTTACATCGCATCTCATTTACTATTTTGCAATCTTTACTTTCCAATCTATACAACAAAAATATTTACTTTACTATCTCTATTAGATCTCACTTTTGCGAGTGACCGTGAAGGGATTGACAACCCCTTTATCGCGTTGGTTGCAAGGTTATTGATTGTTTGTGTATGTACTAGGTGACTTGTGTGTTATCTCCTACTGGATTGATACCTTGGTTCTCAAAACTGAGGGAAATACTTACACTACTTTGCTACATCACCCTTTCCTCTTCAAGGGAAATCAACGCATGCTCAAGAGGTAGCAAGAAGGATTTCTGGCTGTTGCCGGGGAGATGTAAGACAAGTCAAGACATACCAAGTACCCACGATAAACTCTTCTCCTCGCATTACATTATTTGACATTCGCCTCCCATTTTCCTCTCCCCCAAATCACAAAATTTGCCTTTTCTTCACCCCACTTCCGTTTGTCTCTTTTCGTTTTCTTCTTGTGTGCTTGTGTGTTGGATTGCCTGTTTGCTTTGATGGCTCTACCAAAAAGCGTTGGTCCTCACCTTAGAAGGTTGTACGAAATTGAAAACAACATTAGAAGCTTTATGTCTTTGCAATTTGAGCATAATAATTTCTTCAGAAATGATCTTAAAGAACAAAAAAGTTTTATGGAGTACATGAATAAAGAGCTCGATGATATGTCTAAAGAATTTTATGGTTTGAAATCTCAGTTTTCTCATCTTGAAAATTTAGTAGGCCAAATTTCGGATAAGCAAGCCAGCTTAATTAATAAGATGCCGCTAAACCGGAAGATCTAGATGATAATAATGATGAAGATCTAAAAGTGATTGATGTGACTCCTATTGAATCTTTGTTTTCCAAAATGAATCTTGATAAAGATGGGACTGGAGATAGTCAACTTTAGTTAAAAGGCGTCCCAATGATTCGGAGCTTTTAGATCTTGATGCAAAAATCAATAAAAGTGGGATTGAAGAGGTCAAAACTTTACATAGCAATGAACTCACTATTTTGGATTTCAAGGAATTTAATTATGATAATTGCTCTTTGATAGATTGTATTTCCTTGTTGCAATCTGTGTTAAATTCTCCTCATGCTTATAATCAAAATAAAGCTTTTACTAAACATATCGGTGATGCTTTAATGCAATCCCATGAAGAAAAGCTTGAACTTGAAGTTTCTATCCCTAGAAAACTTTATGATGAGTGGGAACCTACTATTAAAATTAATATTAAAGATTATGAATGCTATGCTTTGTGTGATTTGGGTGCTAGTGTTTCCACAATTCCAAAAACCTTGTGTGATGTGCTAGGTTTCCGTGAAATTGATGATTGTTCTTTAAATTTGCATCTTGCGGATTCCACCATTAAGAAACCTATGGGAAGGATTAATGATGTTCTTATTGTTGCAAATAGGAATTATGTGCCCGTAGATTTCATTGTTCTTGATATAGATTGCAATCCTACATGTCCTATTATTCTTGGTAGACCTTTCTTTAGAACGATCGGTGCAATTATTGACATGAAACAAGGAAATATTAGATTCCAATTTCCGTTAAGGAAAGGCATGGAGCACTTTCCTAGGAAGAAAATTAAATTGCCTTATGAATCTATTATGAAGCCACTTATGGATTGCATACCAAAGATGGCAATACCTAGATCTATTCTTGTTTTTATGCCTAGCTAGGGGCGTTAAATGGTACCACTTGTTGGGAGGCAACCCAATTTTATTTTTGTTCTTTGCTTTTTGCTTCTGTTTAGTAATAAATAATTCATCTAGCTTCTATTATGATTGTGTTTTTTATGTTTTAATTAGTGTTTGTGCCAAGTAAAGCCTTTAGGATCTTCTTGGGTGATAGTTGTTTGATCTTGCTGTAAAAAACAGAAACTTTTACGCTCACGAAACTAATTTTCATTTTTTACCAGAGAGCGATAAAATACCTACTCCACTTGCAGTAGATGAGTATACAAATTGATCAGGTCATCCTAATTTTTCAGAATAATTGGAGTTACATAAGTATTCGAAAGTTACAGATTGCTACAGATTGTTCTATTTATGCCTGATTCTGTTTTTCGTGTGTTGTTTGCTTATTTTGATGAATCTATGAGTAGTATCGGGGGTATGAACCATAGAGAAGTTGTAATCCAGTAGGTTTAACACCAATATAAATAAATAATGAGTTCATTACCGTACCTTATAGTGGTGGTTTATTTTCTTATACTAACAGAGCTCATGAGATTTCCTGTTGAAGTTTTGTGTTGTGAAGTTTTCAAGTTTTTGGGTAAAGATTTGATGGATTTTGGAATAAGGAGTGGCAAGATCCTAAGCTTGGGGATGCCCCGGAAGGCATCCCCTCTTTCGTCTTTGTCTATCGGTAACTTTACTTGAGGCTATATTTTTATTCACCACATGATATGTGTTTTGCTTGGAGCATCTTGCGCTACTGCAGGATGCTGCTAACGCGACACTAAGATCAGAGACCCTTCGACGAAACTGTGTGCGGTGCAATAATAGCAAGCGGTGGTGTAAAAGAACCGTCAAAAAAGGTGCAAAACATTTGCGATTGAGGAGCCGTCAAACACGGTTCAGATTTTAGTTGCGTGTGCGATTCGGGACATACGGTTCAGTCCAATGAACTATGTGCGATGAGGCGGAACAAAAGAAACAGGCAGCCTGATGAAGGCGTGTGCGATATACAGCATACGGTTCACTCGGATGAACTGTTTGTGATTAGGCAACACAAAAGAAACGATCAGCCAGATCAAGGTGTGTGTGATTGAGGGCATACGCTTCAGAAGGATTAAGTGTTTCCGATTAGGCAACATAACAGAAACGGGTCAGTCAGATCAAAGTGTCTGTGATTGATGGCATACAGTTCACATGAATGGACTGTTTGCGATTAGCCACAACAAACTGAAACAGTTAGATAGATCAACGTGTGTGCGCTAGACGGGCACACACATTCTAATGGTAATAATGAGCACGCACGGTTGTTGGAACAAGACGTGTGCTGACATTGCCTATTGCGGTGCACCCTATGGTGCAAACGCCACGTACGTTGCCAAGAAGGCGTATGTGCCCACGTTACGCCTCCCGGGAATAGTGTCGCACTTATAACCGTCAGTAAATTTCGAGCATGCGTCCCGTCACATTCCAAATTGCAAACCTGTTCACATGGATCAAAACATAAATGGTTTCCCACTTAGGAGCGTATTACTGCGCGGTTATAATACTACTACTCCAAGATGACTACACATTCCTCCTCAACTCCTCATCCAATAAAACAAACAAGTCATTCATCATCGTTCCCTTGCATCCGCCATGGCCAGCGTGAGTTCTGGGTCAAGAGATTGCCACCGGGGAGAGGCGAGCCTGGAAGCGGAAGCACGAGTGATGTCCCGCCTCGCCACAAAAGCAGCCAACATGTCCCGCCGCACGGCCGTAGCAGCAAAGAGGTCTCACCGCGCCACCGAAACAGCACGGAGGTCCTGCCGCACCGTCGATGCAGTAGACTAGTTCGGCCATGCTGCGTAAGCAGAAGAGATGTCCCGCCGCTCCACCAATGCAGCAGACATGTCCTCCTGCACCGCGGCGGCTTGGGAAAATGTCTCGCGGGCAGGCGAGGACTCTTACAGGTGCATGCGTGCCCTCGTCCTTAGGCATATGTATCAGATCTCTAGGTGGGCGAAGTTGCAGGATGACCTGAAAGCCTCGTTTGAACAGTCTACTGACGTCATCCGGCAACTAAGTGAGACAAATGCGAAGCTCTGGGCCGAGCGCGACCCGCTGAGGGAGAAGATCATCGGAAGTGTGGAGTAGCAGGAGCATACCACTGCCTTGTTGAAGAGGACCGGCGTCGTCGTCGAGAAACTTATGGACGAGAATGCCATTCTGTGTATCGAGCGCAGAAGGCTGGTGGAGGAATCTGTGGATGCTCTCAAGCAGCAACTTGAGGACGAGAAAGAGCTCTTCGCCGCTCGCTGCGGAGACTAGTTCCCGCGGCCTGCAGCAACACATCAAGAAAGTAGAGATCAGCGAGCCAAATCGTTGTCTTCCTTCTTCTTTTTCCCTTGTCTATTTCGGGCGTTGATGCATGTGGCTTTTTTTAATTATGTTCCTAAATATGTAAGACAATTATTATCCACTGTCATCGTCCTTATATTCATCATTCTTGCTATAAGTCATAGTCGATGCTATATAGGTCCGTCAGATCTTACATCAAGATCCGTGCAAAACTTTCTTTTCAGATTTTCATTTTTCTCTCTTAAATCTCAATGCAGTGAGACATATATAGCCACACCGTAGAACAGGTGCTCGGGCGCCATTAATGGAGACATTGGGAGAGAGGTGCGTGGCGGGTAGCGGTCAAAGGGCTCTCCTCCCGATGAGCACGCGTAGGGGTCTGATCGCATGCCTCCCGTACTCAAATAGCTACCCCGCACGGCACCTCCTAGCCAATAAAAAAAGGGGACGCGTGTCCGCGCGTAATTGGTAAGTAGAACGCCCACGGTTTCAATAATACTTGTGTTTCTGATTTGTAATGTGACAGCATTTGTTCCAAAATGACTTTGTAGATTCTTAATGTGTGCGCCTTCACAAATTGGACAGGAAAATTACCATAGCATGTTGGTGCCATGTCATGACACCATGCCAAGTTTCATGATTTTCAGGTGCGTTTTGGAATTAGAGGAATTAAAAAACCAAGTTTCTCAATCTTTCCAGCCGAGCCACGATGCCCAGATGTTTGAATTTCAATCCCATCTTTTGCATGGGACCTAGAAATTCACCCAAGGACACACATGTGATTTTTCAAACAACTTTGGTGCATTGGAGCATGTGCTTGTAGTTCCAATTTGAATTATGCACATTAAATGCGTAGAAACTCAATTAATGCATAAAAAGGCCAAACGAACCCGGAATAATTCCAAAATTTAGCATGGTACTTCTATTTGGTCTAATCTGCCCGTGTACAAAAATTAAGGCGGGAGAAAGCAGTGTATGTATGTCGTTTCGCATACGGAGGTGACATGTTCCCTCTCGGAACCACGAGCCTACTTGAGGGAAGCTCCGGTTTGCAAGAAGCTTACACCAAAGCTTGTCCCAATTCGGCCAAAAAAACTACTATGGCATGTTGGTGCCATGTCATGACACCATGCCAAGTTTCATGCTTTTCAGGCGTGTTTTGGAATTACAGGGATTAAAAAACCAAGTTTCTCAATCTTTCCGGTCGAGCCACGATGCCCAGATGTTTGAATTTCGCTCCCACCTCTTGCATGGGACCTAGAAATTCACCCAAGGACGCATATGTGATTTTTCAAACAACTTTGGTGCACTGGAGCCTGTGCTTGTAATTCAAATTTGGATCATGCACATTAAATGCGTAGAAACTCAATTAATGCATAAAAAGGCCAAACGAACCCGGAATAATTCCAAAATTGAGCATGGTAATTCTATTTGGTCTAATCTGCGCGTGTAAAAAAATTAAGGCGGCAGAAGGTAGTGTATGTATGTCGTTTCGCATACGGAGGTGACATGTTCCCTCTCGGAACCACGAGCCTACTTGAGGGAAGCTCCGGTTTGCAAGAAGGTTACACCAAAGCTTGTCCCAATTCGGCCAAAAAAATTACTGCGGCATGTTGGTGCCATGTCATGACACCATGCCAAGTTTCATGATTTTCAGGCGTGTTTTGTAATTACAGGAATTAAAAAACCAAGTTTCTCAATCTTTCCGGTCGAGCTACGACGCCCAGATGTTTGAATTTCACTCCCATCTCTTGCATGGGACCTAGATATTCACCCAAGGACATACATGTGATTTTTCAAACAACTTTGGTGCACTGGAGCCTGTGCTTGTAGTTCAAATTTGAATTATGCACATTAAATGCACAGAAACTCAATTAATGCATAAAAAATCCAAACGAACCCGAAATATTTCCAAAATTTAGCATGGTACTTCTATTTGGTCTAATCTACCTGTGTAAAAAATTAAGGCGGCAGAAGGCAGTGTACGTATGTCGTTTCGCACACGGAGGTGACACGTTCCCTCTCGGAACCACGATGCTTCTTAAGGGAAGCTCCGGTAGGCAAGAAGCTTACACCAAAGCTTGTCCCAATTCATCCAAAAAAATTACCGCAACATGTTGGTTCCATGTCATGACACGATGCCAAGTTTCATGATTTTCAGGCGTGTTTTGGAATTACAGGAATTAAAAAACCAAGTTTCTCAATCTTTCCGGTCGAGCCACGATGCCCAGATGTTTGAATTTCACTCCCATCTCTTGCATGGGACCTAAAAATTCACCCAAGGAGACACATGTGATTTTTCAAACAACTTTGGTGCACTGGAGCCTGTGCTTGTAATTCAAATTTGAATTATGCACATTAAATGCGTAGAAACTCAATTAATGCATAAAAAGGCCAAACGATCCCCGAATAATTCCAAAATTTAGCACGGTACTACTATTTGGTCTAATCTGCCTGTGTAAAAAAATTAAGGCGGGAGATGGCAGTGTACATATGTCGTTTCGCACACGGAGGTGACACGTTCCCTCTCGGAACCACGAGCCTTCTTGAGGGAAGCTCTGGCTTGCAAGAAGCTTACACCAAAGCTTGTCCCAATTCGGCCAAAAAAATTACCGCAGCATGTTGGTGCCATGTCATGACACCATGCCAAGTTTCATGATTTTCAGGCGTGTTTTGGAATTACAGGAATTAAAAAACCAAGTTTCTCAATCTTTCCGGTCGAGCTACGATGGCCAGATGTTTGAATTTCACTTCCATCTCTTGCATGGGACCTAGAAATTCACCCAAGGACACACATGTGATTTTTCAAACAACTTTGGTGCACTGGAGCCTATGCTTGTAGCTCAAATTTGAATTATGCACATTAAATGTCCAAAAAGTCAATTAATGCATAAAAATGCCAAATGAACCAGGAATAATTCCAAATTTAAACACGACACTCATGTACTAGTTGCATGTTGACTGTACGTAAATGTTCTAGCAATTCAAATACCATTCTTTCCCTCCGTAACACCATTTTATCTTTCAAAATATAATGAAAGAATCTGGTATACCACAAACAGTTTACTAGAAAGAAACATGTGGGATGCAATATAAAATATCTTGGTGCACCATCTTCTCTGGCTTACGCGGGAAGCTTCGTCGTCTATAGTCCACTGCCCCGCTTGAACCACACTTGCGCGCCAGTTTCTTGCGGCACCGAGCGAAATTTCTGGCCACCGCGGAAATATCTATCTCCCCGCCCCCTCCCTCCTACCAAAGGCCACATTTCCACCGTTCCTCCTTGCTTTCCAAGTTCAAAGCTTCACTACTGCTTACTGGCAGCTCAACCTCCTCGCCGGCGACCCTTCTTCTTGCAGTGCCGCCTCCTCGCCGGCTACCCTTCTTGTTGCAGTGTCGCCTTCTCGCCGGTGACCCTTCTTCCTGTAGCGCCGCCTCCTCGCTGGCGACCCTTCTTCTTGCTGCGTGGCCTCCACGCTGCCGACCCTTCTTCTTGCTGCGCAACCTCGTCGATATGGTCAGGTAATCCACACCCCACCCACATCATCCTCCTCCTTTCCCGTCCCACATGCCCCGACCGACGGAGCTACACCTTCCACCGAAATCACTGCCCCCTCCTCCAATTAAGCGCCGCCCATATCCATTTTACACGCAGTATAACATGGAGCTGAGTAGCATGCAGCAGCATGCGCGAACAAGGTCGCTACGGCTGCCATGCGTGTCAACCGCCCGACCTTGGAGTAGCACCTCGTCTTCGAGTCCACCGTCGACACCTCCACGCGGTTGTCTACTTTAAAATACAGTTCGTGATGTTTTCTCGAGGCCACCGCCAGTGCCTTCTACTGATTTGTCCTCGGTAATGTTAATATGCAATCTGATGTTCAATTAATAGTTTGGTCCTCTGAAATGTAATGTTTAGTTAACACTTTGGTCCAACAATTGCTAAATTTCGTAGTACCATTCTCTAGCATTCTGTTCGCACACGAACACGTCACCGTGTACCCTCGACGCCAGGGGTGATGCATCGCAGGTCATGACGAAGGAGACCCTGCCGGAAGCGTGGTATGCAGGCAATGCGACGGGTGCTTTTGAAGACCCGAAACCCCATGCACCCGGGAGGGACCCCGTCAGGGCACGCGGAGGCTATGGGCTGCCCTAGGTCGGCCTGACCGCCCCTAGGGCCTCGAGGTTCACCGCCCTGCAACAAGAAGAACGAACAAAGAACGAGGAGAAGAAGAACTATGGTTAAGGAGAAAAGATAAAGATAAAAAGTGGTAGATGATTTGATCGATTGTGTGTTGTTCAATCAATCGTCACCTCTCATCTATTTATGAGGCGGCTGGACTTCCCGTACAAGAAAAGGACTAAAAATTTCGTCCAAAACATCAAAAACCCTAACCTAACTCGGACATGAATCTTTGGTAATTTCCCGGACCAACTCGGTCTCACCGATTGGTTCATTTCGGTCCCACCGAGTGAACATTGCCAACTCTTTGTATCCTTTTGTAATTTCTCGGATCAACTCGGTCTCACCGATTGGTTTGCTTCGGTCCTACCGAGTGAACATTGCCAACTCTGTGGTAAATTTTCGGACCAACTCGGTCTCATCGTTGAAATCAACTCGGTTGTTTCGAAATGACTCTGCAGCTTCTGTTTCTGACCATGTTTTGCTTCCACAAGTTGCATACGAACTCGGATTAAGATGATGTTTACAGCAAAATAAATTGTTTCGACGAGACACACAACTTTCATGTTGAAATAGTCTCCATCAGAGGCCATTTTAATTGAGTTTTATGCCTTTCTTTACTCTGGTGTAAACATGAGCATCTCTGAACTTGTCATAACTTTTGAGTCCGAGCTCCGTTTTAGACCATCTTTGTATCCATCTTGATCTTCTCGAAGAGAGACATTCCAAGGTGACTTCCAATCATAAGTTTGAATTGGTCTTGATATAACATATGCTAATTTTATGAATGTGCCAATTTTGAGCGTCAACACATGCCCCCTTGTTTTTTGGCATAGCTAGCGTGCCAAAAAATAACTTGTACCATGTTGGTTCTAAGGACGATGTCAACACTCCATCGGCCATTATGCATCTTCTTAGGACGATAAGTATATATTGGTCATTACTTGTTTGAATCCTTGATGCAAACTTGGGTGAAACCTTCTCAATTTTATTAACAATCTGGTGATGAATTTCCATAGATATGTATTTCAAAGTCATTGTCCGAACCATATTGTTCACCCTTTCGCTGGGATTTTGCAGACAATCAAGAATGAATTCCCTCTAATCCTTTCTTTCAACTGCATACAAATTTCATTAGTGGCCGAAGCAATGGGTTTTGGTTCGGCCTTACCTATGTCAATGAGATCAAGCATCAGCTATTGATAGATGTGCAATACACCATGATCAACATGGTAGCCGAATGCTTGTTGTGCCAACTCAATTGCTCTTTAATTCAACTAAGGACGATGCTAGAATAGCGCACCGGCCATGCATTTACATACTCTTAGGATGATAGATAAATATCGGCCATTACCAGAAGGTCCATGTAGAATTCATCCACCAAAGTATGTATAGCCGAAATAAACAAATTAAATAGTAAAAAAATATTTCGGCCCCTTTCTATTAGAAACAAAAATGTAACTAACCAAATGTATAGTGATTTGGTAATACCCTCTCATGATATAGAAAATTATGTTGCATCCATGGATCAAAATAAATCAATGGAGGGTAATTTATCATACCTAGGGATGAATTCCATGTCAAAGGCATTAATGGCATGGTTGAAGAAAATGGACGATGTGCTAATCGAAGATTTTGATGTTGTGATGCACGCCTTCTGGTTAATTGTTTGTTGCTTCCATCCTTTTCTTTCTTCACTTTTATTGTAATTGTTGCAATGGAAGCATGCACATCATTTTTATTTTGACTGATCCTCTTGGGAACCCATGCCATGTTCTTATTTCTCAACTCTTGTGCACTATGATTTTGTAATTCCTTCTTTTGCCAATATGATAAGCTGAGTGGGCATATCGACTATAATTCTGTTACGACCAATGGCAATTCTTTTCGGGCCTTGTGCACTCTCAACTTCTTTTCTTCAGATTTGGCACTCTGATTTTTATCAACTGATTGCTTCACTTCTTTGCCTTTTGTAGCCAATGTCAACACTTTAATTGGCTCTTTGTTATTTGAGATCAAATATGAAGTAGCACACTTACGACCATCTCTTTTCACGTGGTAAACTTGATTTACCACCTCTTTCTTCTTCCTTGAGCTCTGGACTGATTCCTTATGATTCACATGGTCTTTGATGCGTGATTGTTCAAATGTTGATCTTCTTGGAGCTGCATAATATTGGTGAGATGGTCTAAAATAAGATGGAGAATGTGCCCTTATATCGTACCTGTCCCATGATGGATATGGATCTACATGTGCCCTTGTATCTATGGTAATGAATATGTTGCATTAAAATTCTCACTTTGCCAATATTGACCCTCATATTTGCGCTTTGGGGTGATCTTGGTTTATTTGCATGATTTGGTCGATAAGCATTCTTATTTTCACTCTTCTTTTGATATTTATCCAATAGTTCAGCGAAGGTGATTTTTGATCTCTTACACTTGCGCTTATTTCGGCCTTTGTTTTCTTTTGGTTTGCTTTTATCAATCATTGAATTTTCTTGCTGCCTCCCCCCCAGTCCTTGGCATCTCCGATGCAGCTTCGATGGAATTCTCGCCCTCAAGATTATGTTCATTATGCTCTTCAACAGCTTCTTTACTTGAAAGCTTGATCCCATCACCTGAAGTTTTTACCTTCTCTTTAAATGGATCGGCTTGAAGCACCTGACACAAAAACTTTTTGCCATCGGGACCAATCGGAATAGACCACTCATCTCTTGGTGTTTCAAAAAACTTCAATCGTCCTTTTTCAATGGCCGATTTAACTATTTGACGAAACATGTTGCAATTCTCAAAATTATGCTTGAATGAATCATGCAATTTACAATACATTCATCCTTGGATTGATGGCTTAACATGGTGATCAAGAATTGTAATGTAATTATTTTTCAGCAACAAATCAAATATTTGATCACGCATGCTTGAATTGAAGGCATACTTCTTGTTTTCTAGCCGATCTGGCTGTGTGAACAGCTTTGGAGATAAGCAAATGAATGGTTCAGATTTGGAATCTCCCCATTTGGCTATGAATTATGTTTTCCACTCTATCTCCGATGTCTTTGGATAAGATATTATATTTGCATCGGTTTTCCCAATAGAATTTAACCTTGGCTTTAAATTTCTGAAACAAAGATATTTAGAACATACATGTCTCAGTTGAGACCAAGTGCAAGCCAAGTACGAATTAAGCAAAGCTACCCAACTAGATATGAACTTTAGATAAAGCAATGGGGAAAGCTTTGGCTGTAACAATAAGTCATTATCGGTCTTTATAAATGGTGCAATGGGTTGACCGATATGATCCATAACAATTTTATTGCTAACAAGTAAAGTACCCTTCTTCATTGGTCTTTCAAAATTACTTAAGAGGATTTTTCTAATAGATGCATCAACAATAAAGTTTTGACCACATCTGAAAGTAGGTAAATTACTTGCTAAACATACCTCTTCACATATGTTGGGAAAGCATGATGGTGGTGTGGCTTGAACAATATCTTGCTTCATCTTTGGGTGGCTCCCCAATGCCTCTTCATCATCTTTTTCTTTATTCCATGCATCATTACCTTGAAGATCCTTATCAGCCGAACTTTGTTTGGCTACTTGCTCTTGTCCTTGAGGCTTATCAATTTCTACAGCACGGAACTCATAGGGAAGGAAGTAGGTTCCATTAACTTCAGAAAAATCAAGCATGGTTGTTTTTCTATGCTTGCCATGCCCTTTATCAATAATGCTTGCCTCTTTGGATTTGATGGATTCGAAATATATACTACTTGATTCGGCTTTTTCAACAGAAGCACTCTGAAGTTCCGAATCATCCTTCTTTTCATTGATACTACCAATTGGCAATGCTTCTTTCATCTGAGCCAATTCTTTTTCTATTTGTTTCTGGCGGCGAGCGGCAAAGTTGGCTTTAAGCTTTTCTCAATTTCAGCCCACTCCGGATACGATTGCCCCCCAATACTTTTAGATTCTTTTGGCAATGACACACGGGTGTTGCTAAAATTTTGCAATAGTGTAGGCGGTGTATAATATGATGTAGTACTAGGTGAAGGCATATGCATTGTTGTAAAACCATATTTTTGCTCGCCAATTTTATCAATTGGCAAAGATTCATCTTCTTGCAAAACTCTAGCTTTTATTGCGGCATAATCAGGAAATTTCCCCTTTTCATGTTGTTCAAGGCAAAGAGCACTAATTTTCTTATTTTTGGCTAAACTCTTCACGGCAGCCACCACTACCTCATCTTCTACAATATTGGGCACAACCGCTCCTATAAAATTTACATTCATTCGGCTATGACTAGGAAGGTCGGAAGCCGAATTATGAACATCTATAGTTGTGTATGGTGCTGAAAAATTATTGTCATGAGGTGTAGCATATGTAAGGATGGCAATGGGTCGGGTTCGGATCGGGTTGAACAATATAAAATCCATGTCCATATCCATGAAGACAGTCTTTGCCCACCCATGAAAAAATCCACGGGTGAAAATTTGTGTCCATGTCCAAACCCGATGGATATCCATACCCACTGGATATCCACTGGGTCCTCTCAAGACATATAAATAAGGCATAGCACAATGTTAACATAAGCTTCTCTGTTCTTCACCTCATGGTAGGCTAGGTTTCAGTTATGGTAAACATCAACTTATGGCAAATCAACGTCCACTAACAACCTAATATAATTTAGTTTTTTTCTAAAAGATGAGTCATTTAACGAGGTAATAAAAATAAGGAAGGTGCACTGTAGTATGTTACAGAGGGGATTGAATGTCAACTAATAGAAGTTACGGCGAGGATTATGCAATTTCTTTTGCATGTTTTAGATAACAAAGTGGAAAATTCCAGTGGGACATTTGACTATGGGGTAGGGATAACAGATTTTGACCCATTAAATCATACTATCGGGTCGGGTTTGGGTATACCCATGGGCACAACATTAGAACCATGCCCTACCCACGAGCAATCGAGTCGGGTTTGGGCGCTGCCCATGGGCACAAAAGCATATCCAAACCCTATCCATTCGGGTTGGATATCCATGGGTATGCATGTCCATGGGTAAAATTGGCATCCTTAAGCATATGACGGTTGGGAATAACTGGCCGAATAGCTAGTATTAGCCTGGCCAATTCTCTCGTTCATCGGCATGGTTTGATTAGTATATTGCACATTACTTGCCAATGAATAAAAGGGTGAAACACTTTCTTGCATGGCATTGGAATTCTTAACATGACGTGTTTCAAATTTATTAACTAAACTCACCATGTTGTTCATCAGCATAACGATTTGTGGGGTTGCCGATGCATGAGAGTTGGGATACATATGGTGCATGTTACTTGTATCATAAAAAGTTGAAACATGTAAATTACTTTGAATCGGCCTATGCACGTAATTAGATGCATGATTGAACAAACTAGGGCTGGCCGATAGAGTATACTCATTGAACGATCTAGTAACACCATATGAATTATTTGCATCCACAGTAGGGAATTGGGTATTCATATTACCTTTGTAGATTGCAAACCCTAGATAACAATCTCTTCGTAGAAAGAATGGACTGGAGACCGTTCAAAGCTTCGTCCCCAGCGGAGACGCCAAAAAATGTGTTTGCACACAAACACGTCACCGTGTACCCTTGATGCTGGGGGTGATGCACTGCAGCTCACGACGAAGGAAACCCGGCCGGAAGTGCGGTACGCAGGCAATCCGACGGGTGCTTTTCAAGACCCGAAACCCCACGCGCCCGGGAGGGACCCCGTCAGGGCGCGCGGTGGCTATGGGAAGCCCTAGGTCGGCCTGACCGCCCCTAGGGCCTCGAGGTTCGCCGCCCTGCAACGAGAAGAACGAACGAAGAACAAGGAGAAGAAGAACTAGGGTTAAGGAGAAAAGATAAAGATAAAAAGTGGTAGATGATTTGATCGATTATGTGTTGTTCAATTTGCTGTCACCTCTCATCTATTTATGAGGTGGCTGGACTTCCTGTACAAGAAAAGGACTAAAAATTCCATTCAAAACATCAAAAACCCTAACCTAACTCGGACAGGAATCTTTGGTAATTTCCCGGACCAACTAGGTCTCACTGATTGGTTCATTTCGGTCCCACCGAGTGAACGTTGCCAACTCTCTATATCCTTCTGTAATTTCTCATCTCAACTTGGTCTCACCAATTGGTTTGCTTCGGTCCTACCGAGTGAACATTACCAACTTTCTGGTAAATTTTCGGACCAACTCGGTCTCACCGATCAAATCAACTCGGTTGGTCCGAAATGACTCTGTAGCTTCTGTTTCTGGCCTTGTTTTGCTTTCACAGGTTGCATACGAACTTGGATTAAGACGATTTTTATATCAAAATCAATCGTTTCGACGAGATGCACAACTTTCATGTTGAAACAGTTTCCATCAGAGGCCATCTTCATTGAGTTTTATGCCTTTCTTTACTCTGGTGTCAACATGAGCATCTCTGAACTTGTCATAACTTTTGAGTCCGAGGTCCGTTTTAGACCATATTCATATCCATCTTGATCTTCTCGAAGAGAGACATTCCAAGGTGACTTCCAATCATAAGTTTGAATTGGTCTTGATATAACCTATGCTAATTTTATGACTGTGCCAATTTGGAGCATCAACACATTCTTTGTTTTGTTAACTGTCTTATCTTCTAGTACATGTTTCTATTCTGCAATGTCGTGCTCAGTTAACTATTTTGGTTCATTTGGTCTGTTGTACATTTAACTGTTTGGTTTAGTTCTGCAATTTGATTTTCATTTGTTGTGGGTACAATTTTGTATTGTTATGCATGTGACACCAATCGAATTTGGCTGTACTCAATACATATTCTACGGATAGCATGGCAACTCTCAGTTAACCTGAGCAAGATCTTCCTTATGTGTGTTGCAGGGAAACAATGGGAGACACTCGGTTTACCATCGAGGTTTGTTCAAGCAGGGTCCTTTGGCTAATAGCACATTATTGTGCACTTGCAGGAATCATTCTAATATTTAGGTTTCTTACAATTTGGTCTTACACATGTAGGTCCTGGTGCTTAGACCCACTGTTCGACCCATTTTGCATATGGGGAAATGAGATGTCCATGAATATCAGTCAAGTTAACAAACTCAGAAAGATTGTTAGGATGAAGAAACTTGCGACGAATAACAGCAAGATCTTTGTTTGCATAATGAAGAAGACATCGGTCAACTATAGGATGGTACCAACTCTTTTACCTTGTCTTTACCCCTTGCGCCATTTCAAAATTTACAATAGATATTTATGCATAGCTT
Organism: Triticum urartu; assembly: GCF_056163025.1. NCBI lineage: Eukaryota > Viridiplantae > Streptophyta > Magnoliopsida > Poales > Poaceae > Triticum > Triticum urartu. The sequence continues at coordinate 360,452,813 of NC_141874.1, read as the reverse complement.
TGTTTTCAGTACTTTTCAAAGCAGCTCAATGATGATTACCTCTCAAACCACCTGCATGGTCAAGAGGCGAGGAAGGTATTCATTCAACACCCATGGTACAATATTGAAGTCTTGCTGAAGAGGACGAAGGTTGGGCGGGCAATTATCCATAGCCACTGGCCGAAAGTTGCAAGGACATTCAACATCACTGAAGGCTCAATATTTGCCTTCCGCTTCTGCAGTTTCCCAGATGAGATTCATCTGTCTATTTACCGTGTGTGATGCTACTTTCCAAAGGTTTTTAATGTTGCATCTGAAACTTGGTGTTGTTGTGTAATGGCGTAACTGAGTGTCAAAGCTATCTGATGTAATTCGATTATGAGATCCTGGTTGCTTTTGTATGGATATGAAATATCTGGCGTGTTTTCTAAGAAATATCAGTTTGATTAGTACATGGATTATTAATAATAGGCTAATTACCCTGCTTATTGGGGTTTTCTATTGCGAACGGTTACTCGGATAGCACCGTGGGCAATGAAATCAAACAACCCGCACGATTTCTAGAAAGTAGGCATGTTTGATCAACTAACAATCACACACGGCTTCCGGCACCGAACTGTTTGTGTTAGGCCACCTTGCACAAACGTTTCCACACAAAGAAATGTGTGTGATATACAAACCTACATAAATGTTTTTCTAGGATTCACCGTGTGGGATGTACATACCTACGGAAATGATTTTCTGGGATTCACCGTGTGGGATGTACATACCAACAGAAATTATTTTCTTGGATTCAGCGTGTGGGATGTACATACCTGATTTTCTCGGATTACCATGTGGGATGTACATACCTACGGAAATGATTGGGTTTCGATGCCTCGTCTGATCGCACACGGCCCCATCCTAAGTCCCAGGAGGGCCTATCCCCGATGATTTCTGGGTCATGTGGGAGGGACACCATATCGCACACACTCACTTGGCGACGGTTCCAAATGTCGTCGCTAAAAGGGGTTAAAAACCGTTTGTTTAGCACATCGTTGTACCAGTGTTATATTATTTGAGCCTTTTCTTTTTAGTTTACCACAATCATCGTTGATGTACACACCTTTTGGGAGAGACACGCATGAATCGGAATTTATTAGAATACTCCATGTGCTTCACTTATATATTTTGAGCTAGGTAATTTTGCTCTAGTGCTTCACTTATATCTTTTTAGAGCGCGGCGGTGGTTTTATTTTATAGAAATTATTGATCTCTCATTCTTCACTTATATTATTTTGAGAGTATTTTTAGAACAACATGGTAATTTGCTTTGTCTATAAAACTAGTCCTAATATGATGGGCATCCAAGATGGGTATAACAAAAACTTTCATATAAAGTGCGTTGAATACTATGAGAAGTTTGATTCTTTATGATTGTTTTGAGATATGAAGATGGTGATATTTGACTCATTCTAGTAGAGTAGTTGTGAATTTGAGAGATACTTGTGTTAAAGTTTGTGATTCCCGTAGCATGCACGTATGGTGAACCGTTATGTGATGAAGTTGGAGCATGATCTATTTATTGATTGTCTTCCTTATGAGTGGCAGTCGGGGACGAGCGATGGTCTTTTCCTACCAATATATCCCCCTAGGAGCATGAGCGTAGTACTTCGTTTCGATAACTAATAGATTTTTGCAATAAGTATGTGAGTTCTTTATTACTAATGTTGAGTCCATGGATTATACACACTCTCACCCTTCCACCATTGCTAGCCTCTCTAGTACCGTGCAACTTTCGCCGGTACCAGAAAACCACCATTTACCTTCCTCCAAGCAGCCACCATACCTACCTATTATGGAATTTCCATACCCATTCCGAGATATATTTCCTTGCAACTTTCCACCATTCCGTTTATTATGACATGCTCCGTCATTGTCATATTGCCTTGCATGATCATGTAGTTGACATTGTATTTGTGGCAAAGCCACCATTCATAATTCTTTCATACATGTTACTCTTTATTCATTGCACATCCCGGTACACCGCCGGAGGCATTCACATAGAGTCATATTTTGTTCTAAGTACTGAGTTGTAACTCTTGAGTTGTAAGTGAATAAAAGTGTGATGATCATCATTATTAGAGCATTGTCCTAGTGAGGAAAGGATGATGGAGACTATGATTCCCCCACAAGTCGGGATGAGACTCTGGATGAAAAAGATAAAAAAATAATAACAAAAAGAGGCCAAAAAAAGAGAGGGCCCAAAAAACAAAAAAAAGAGAAAAAGAGAGAAGGGACAATGCTACTATCCTTTTTTCCACACATGTGCTTTAAAGTAGCACCATGATCTTCATGATAGCCAGTCTCTCATTTTCTCACTTTCATATACTAGTGGGAATTTTTCATTATAGAACTTGGCTTGTATATTCCAGTTATGGGCTTCCTCAAAATGCCCTAGGTCTTCGTGAGCAAGAAAGTTGGATGCACACCCACTTAGTTTTTTTGTTGAGCTTTCATACATTTATAGCTCTAGTGCATCCGTTGCATGGCAATCCCTACTCACTCACATTGATATCTACTGATGGGCATTTCCATAGCCCGTTGATATGCCTAGTTGATGCGTGACTATCTTCTCCATTTTGTCTTCTCCACAACAACCCTCTATTCCACCTATAGTGCTATATCCATGGCTCACGCTCATGTATTGCGTGAAGATTGAAAAAGTTTGAGAACATCAAAAGTATGAAACAATTTCTTGGCTTGTCATCGGGGTTGTGCATGATTAAATATTTTGTGTGATGAAGATAGATCATAGCCAGACTATATGATTTTGTAGGGATAGCTTTCTTTGGCCATGTTATTTTAAGAAGACATGATTGCTTTGTTAGTATGCTTGAAGTATTGTTGTTTTTATGTCAATATTAAAAAAAATCTTGAATCTTTTGGATCTGAACCTTCATGCCACAATAAATAAAATTACATTGATAATTATGTTAGATAGCATTCCACATCAAAAATTCTATTTTTATCATTTGCATACTCGAGGACGAGCAGGAATTAAGATTGGGGATGCTTGATACATCTCTAGCATATCTATAATTTTTGATTGTTCCATGCTATTATATTATCTGTTTTGGATGTTTAATGGGCTTTAATATGCTCTTTTATATGTTTTTGGGACTAACCTATTAACCGGAGGCCCAGTGCCAGTTTCTTTTTCCTATTTTAAAGTTTTGCAGAAAAGGAATACCAAACGGAGTCCAAACAGAATGAAACCTTCGTGATGATCTTTCTTGGACCGAAAGCAATCTGGAAGACTTGGAGTCGAAGTCTGGAACACCATGAGGAAGCCACAAGGCAGGAGGGCGCGCCCCCACCCTCGTGGGCCCCTCGTAGCTCCACCGACATACTTCTTTCGCCTATATATACTCTTATACCCTAGAAACATCAGGGAGAGCCACGAAACCACTTTTCCACCGCCGCAACCTTTTGTACCCATGAGATCCCATCTTGGGGCCTTTTCCGGCGATCTGTCGGAGGGGGAATCGATCATGGAGGGCTTCTACATCAACACCATTGCCTCTCCGATGAAGCGTGAGTAGTTTACCACATACCTTCGGGTCCATAGTTATTAGCTAGATGGCTTCTTCTCTCTCTTTGATTCTCAATACAAAGTTCTCCTCGATGTTCTTGGAGATCTATTCGATGTAATAATCTTTTGCGGTGTGTTTATTGAGATCCGATGAATTGTGGATTTATGAACAAGATTATCTATGAATATTATTTGGTTCTTCTCTGAATTCTTATATGCATGATTTTATATCTTTGCAAGTCTCCTCGAATTATCAGTTTAGTTTGGCCTACTAGATTGATATTTCTTGCAATGGGAGAAGTGCTTAGCTTTGGGTTCAATCTTGCGGTGTCCTTTCCCTGTGACAGTAGGGGCAGCAAGGCATGTATTGTATTGTTGCCATCGAGGATAAAAAGATGGGGTTATATCATATTGCTTGAGTTTATCCCTCTACATCATGTCATCTTGCTTAATGTGTTACTCCATTCTTATGAACTTAATACTCTAGATGCATGTTGGATAGCGGTCGATGTGTGGAGTAATAGTAGTAGATGCAGAATCGTTTCGATCTACTTGACACGGACGTGATTCCTATATTCATGATCATTGCCTTACATATCTTCATAATTGCTCGACAGTAATTTGTTCACCCACAGTAATACATGCTATCTTGAGAGAAGCCACTAGTGAAACCTATGGCCCATGGGTCTCTTTCCTATTATATTACATCTCTTTTATTTACATCGCATCTCGTTTAGTATTTTGCAATCTTTACTTTCCAATCTATACAACTAAAATACCAAAAATATTTACTTGACTATCTCTATTAGATCTCACTTTTGCGAGTGACCGTGAAGGGGTTTACAACCCATTTATCGCGTTGGTTGCAAGGTTCTTGATTGTTTGTGCAGGTACTAGGTGACTTGTGCGTTGTCTCCTACTGGATTGATACCTTGGTTCTCAAAACTGAGAGAACTACTTACGCTACTTTGATGCATCACCCTTTCCACTTTAAGGGAAAACCAATGCATGCTCAAGAGGTAGCCGCTTGCTGTCTTCGTCTTGTGTAGCTCTTTGATGACTTGTCCTTCCTTTCCGAATCCTTACTTCTATGAGAGGGTCTTCGTTCATAACGATCATATCTACTCCTTCTCTCTCTTGGAGGTGATTCATCTCTTCTACTTCTTCTTTTTGCTGAATCTTCTCTTTTGTTGTTGGGCGGCGTACACTCATTGGAGTAGTGTCCGGGTCTTCCACAATTGTAGCAATTACGGTCACGACTAGAAGATCTTTTGTCATTGTAGGATCTTGACTTGGAGCTTCTCTCTTTACTTCTATAGAACTTGTTGAAGTTCTTCACCATTAAGCTCAATTCTTCATTGCGGACTTGCTTCTACTTGATGTTGTAGGAGCATCACTTGAAGCTTTGTAAGCATCAGTTGACTTGTTGTGGAGCTCTTCCTTATCTTTGAGTGATGTCTCATGAGCTACAATTCTACTGATGAATTCCATGGGCTTGACATATTTGTAATTGGGCATCATTTGGATCAAGGTGCACACGGTATCATATTTTCCATCCAAGGCTCTTAGGATCTTCTTAATGATGATTTTGTCAGTCATTTCTTCGCTTCCTAAGCCGGCAATCTCATTTGTGATGAAAGCAAGCCTAGAGTACATCTCAGTGACTCCTTGACCATGCTTCGTCTTGAACTTGTCAAGTTGACTTTCAAGCACATCCAATTTGTATTCCTTGACGAACTCGTTACCTTCATGCATATCAACCAAAGTATCCCAAATTTTCGTTGCATTCTCAAGGCAGCTGATTTTGTTGAATTCTTCAGGGCATAGTCCATTGAAGAGAATATCGCAAGCTTGAGCATTGTATTACAACTTCCTCATCTCTTCTGCAGACGGTTCACTATTCGGTTCTTTTCCATCCTTGAAGAAATCAACTTGCAAGCCAATACACATAATAGCCCAAACAACGGGGTTATGACCAAGAATATGCATTTTCATCTTATGCTTCCAACTAGCAAAATTAGTACCATCAAAGTAAGGACTTCTATAGTGGTAATTTCCCTTGCTAGATGCCATACTCTCCTAGGTTGTCAAACCAAGGCTATGATCACCAAACGATGATAATCAAGGAAAATGGAGACCAAAGCTCTGATACCACTTGTCGGATTGAAAGTAGGTCTAGAGGGGGGTGATTAGACTACTTTACCAAATAAAAATCTAACGCTTTCCCAATTTTAGTTTTGGCCAGATTTTTGCAATTAGCACAAGTCAAGCAATCAATCTACACATGCAATTCTAAGAGTGTAGCAGCGAAAAGTAGAACATTGCATATGAAGGTAAAGGGAAGGGTTTGGAGAGTGCAAACGCAATGAAGACACAGAGATTTTTGGCATGGTTCCGATAGGTGCTTGATACGGCTCCAAAGTATCTATAATTTATCAAGTATTCATGCCATTTTTACAATAATTTTATATGGTTTTGGTCTGATTTGCATGGAACTAACCCGGACTGACGCTGTTTTCAGCACAACTATCGTGGTGGTGTTTTTGTCCAGAAATGAAAGTTATCCAAATGAGCTGAAACTTTTTGATGATATTTTTTGGAACAAAAGAGACCCCTGAAGCTTTGTGGACGGACCAAAAGGTGAAGGAGTAGGGCACAAGACATCGGGCGCGCCTGGTGGGCCCGGCTTGCCCCGGTGGGTTGTGCTCACCTCGAGGCTCATCTTCGCATGAAACCGACGCCAAAAAATCCTATAATTAGAGAAAACATCAGGGGTAACCCTAGATTGGAAGTTCTGCCGCTGCAAGCCTCTGTATCCACGAGAAACCAATCTAGACTTCGTTACGGCACCCTGCCGGAGGGGGGAATCATCACCGGTGGCCATCTTCATCATCCCGGTAGCCACCACGATGAGGAGGGAGTAGTCAACCCTTGGGGATGAGGGTTTGTACCCATAGCTATGTGTTTAATCTCTCTCCCTCTCGTGTTCTTGAGATGTCACGATCTTGATGTATCGTGAGCTTTGTTAATATAGTCGGATCATATGGTGTTTTCCCCTCTCTATCTTGTTGTGATGAATTGAGTTTTTCCCTTTGAGATTTCATTGTTATCGTATTGAATACTTTTATGGATTTCAGAGCACTTGGTATATTTCTTGCATATGAATACTCGTTGTGACAATGGGGTATCATATTGATTCACTTGATATGTGTTTTGGCACTCAACTTGCGGATTCCCGCGATGACATTGGGGTAATCTATGCATAAGGGTTGATGCACGTTCTCGTCTTTTGTTTCTTCGGTACAAATCTTGGGGCACTCTTTGAGGTTCTTTGTGTTGGATTGAGTATCATGAATCTGAAATTATTTGGTGTTATTTCAGTATGAACTCTTGGATAGATCGATCGGAAAGAATAGCTTCGAGGTGGTTTTGTACCCTACAAACGATTTCTTCATACGTTCTCCGCTAGATAGGAACTTTGGAGTGATTCTTCGTTGCAAGTTGAGGGATGGTTATATGATCCAATTATGTTAGTATTGTTGAGAGATTGCACTAGCGAAATTAAGGACCCTAGGCCTCATTTTCAAGCATTGCAGTACCGTTTTTGTGCCTGTTTACTATTTGCTACCTTGCTGTTCTTATTTATTCAGATTATAAAAATATATGTCTACCATCCATATTACACTTTTATCACCATCTCTTCGCCGAACTAGTGCACCTATACAATTTGCCATTGTATTAGGTGTGTTGGGACACAAGAGATTTCTTGTATTTGGTTGCAGGGTTGCTTGAGAGAGACCGTCTTCATCCTACGCCTCCCACGGATTGATAAACCTTAGGTCATCCACTTGAGGGAAAATTGCTACTGTCCTACAAAACACTGCGCTTGGAGGCCCAGCATGAGTCTACAAGAATAAACTTGCATAGTAGACATCAAGTTCTTTACTAGCGCCATTGCCGGGGAGGTGAGTGCTTGAAGGTATATCTTTAGATCTTGCAATTGAATCTTTTAGTTTCTTGTTTTATCACTAGTTTGGTTTATAAAAGAAAACTACAAAAAATGGAATTGAGGTTGCATCATATTATTCATCTTTATAATGTATTTCATGAAAATGATGGATCCGAAAATCGTGCTCAATTCTTAGAAGAAGAAGTTAATAAAATGTTTGGCACAAAATATTTGAATGATGAGCACGATTGCAATGTTGTTAGTATGAATTCTTTGAATATCCAAAATGCTAATGATTATTGCACTAGTCATGAGAAAAATGTTTCTTATAAGCATGTCAATTATTGTGGAGTGGAAAGACTTTGTGAAGACATGCCTTATAGGGAAGATAGATTTTGTAAGAAGCATAAGAATGATAGGACCAGTTTTTTCTCAAGTGATAGATGAACTTGCTACAAAATTATGCTCTCTTTGTCCCATTACTTGTGAACTTTGCAATAAAGTTGGTCACCTTAATTTCCAATGCTTGATTTTTCATGATCGAATCATGTCCAAATATTGCAATAACTTGATCAACCTTGAAATTTATAATGAGCTTTGTCTAATGCTACATCTTGAGCTTGCGTTGGTTTTCCCCGAAGAGGAAGGGATGATGCAGCAGAGTAGCGTAAGTATTTCCCTAAGTTTTTGAGAACCAAGGTATCAATCTAGTAGGAGCCCACGCTCAAGTCCCTCGTACCTGCACAAAGCGATAGCTACTCACAACCAACGCGATTAGGGTTTGTCAATCCCTTCATGGTCACTTACGAGAGTGAGATCTGATAGATAGAATATTTTTGGTATTTTTGATATAAAGATGCAAAGTAAAATGTAAAAGCAAAGTAAATATCAAAACAATATAAAAGTGATGGAGATTGGTATGATGAGAATAGACCCGGGCCATAGGTTTCACTAGTGGCTTCTCTCAAGAGCATAAGTATTCTACGATGGGTGAACAAATTACTGTTGAGCAATTGATAGAATTGAGCATAATTATGAGAATATCTAGGCATGATCATGTATATAGGCATCACGTCCATGACAAGTAGAACGAAACGATTCTGCATCTACTACTATTACTCCACTCATCGACCGCTATCCAGCATGCATCTAGAGTATTAAGTTAAAAATAGAGTAACGCCTTAAGCAAGATGACATGATGTAGAGAGATAAATTCATGCAATATAAAATAAACCCCATCTTGTTATCCTCGATGGGAACGATACAATACATGCCTTGCTGCCCCTTCTGTCACTGGGTAAGGACACCGCAAGATCGAACCCAAAGCTAAGCACTTCTCCCATGGCAAGAACTACCAATCTAGTTGGCCAAACCAAATGGATAATTCAAAGAGACTTGCAAAGATAACCAATCATGCATAAAAGAATTCAGAGAAGATTCAAATATTATTCATAGATAGACTTGATCATAAACCCACAATTCATCGGTCTCAACAAACACACCTCAAAAAGAAGATTACATCGAATAGATCTCCACAAGAGAGGGGGAGAACTTTGTATTGAGATTCAAAGAGAGAGAAGAAGCCATCTAGCTACTAACTATTGACCCGAAGGTCTGAGGTAAACTACTCACACTTCGTCGGAGGGGCTAGGATGATGTAGAAGCCCTCCATGATGACGGCCCTCTTCCGGCGGAGCTCCGGAACATGCCCCAAGATGGGATCTCGTGGATACAGAAAGTTGTGGCGGTGGAATTAGGTTTTTGGCTCCTGTTCTGGTCGTTTGAGGATACGTGTGTATATATAGGAGGAAGGAGTACGTCGGTGGAGCACCGAGGAGCCCACGAGGCAGGGGCGCCCCCTAGGGAGGGGGGGCCACCCTCATGACCACCTCTTTGATCCCTTGCAGTAGGGTCCAAGTCTCCTAGATCACGTTCGGTGAGAAAATCACGTTTCCGAAGATTTTATTCCATTTGGACTCCGTTTGATATTCTGTTTATCCGAAACACTGAAATAGGCAAAAAACAGCAATTCTGGGCTGGGCCTCCGGTTAATAGGTTAGTCCCAAAAATAATATAAAAGTGGAAAATAAAGCCCAATATAGTCCAAAACAGTAGATAATATAGCATGGAGCAATCAAAAATTATAGATACGTTGGAGACGTATCAGGCATCCCCAAGCTTAATTCCTGCTCGTCCTCGAGTAGGTAAATAATAAAAAGAGAATTTTTGATGCGGAGTGCTACTTGGCATAATTTCAATGCAAATCTTCTTAATTGTGGTATGAATATACAGATTAGAAAGATCCAAGACAAAAGTTTATATTGACATAGAAAATAATAATACTTCAAGCATACTAACAAAGCAATTATGTCTTCTCAAAATAACATGGCCAAAGAACGTTATCCCTACAAAATCATATAGTCTGGCTATGCTCCATCTTCCCCACACAAAGTATTTAAATCATGCACAACCCCGGTGACAAGCCAAGCAATTGTTTCATACTCTAACTTTTTCAAAACTTTTTCAATCTTCACGCAATACATGAGCGTGAGCCATGGATATAGCACTATAGGTGGAATAGAATGGTGGTTGTGGAGAAGACAAAAAGGAGAAGATGGTCTCACATCGGCTAGGCATATCAACAGGATATGGAGATGCCCATCAATAAATATCAATGTGAGTGAGTAGGGATTGCCATGCAACGGATGCACTAGAGCTATAAATGTATGAAAGCTCAACAAAAGAAACTAGTGGGTGTGCATCCAACTTGCTTGCTCACGAAGACCTAGGGCAATTTGAGGAAGCCCACCATTGGAATATACAAGCCAAGTTCTATAACGTAAAATTCCCACTAGTATATGAAAGTGACAACATATGAGACTCTCTATATGAAGAACATGGTGCTACTCTGAAGCACAATATATGAGACTTGCTATATCATGGTGCTACTTTGAAGCACAAGTGTGGAAAAAAGGATAGTAGCATTGCCCCCTTTTTTGGGCCTTCTTTTTTTCTTTAGCCTTTCTCTTCTTCTTTTTTGGGATAATTCTCTATTGAATGATGATCATCACACTTCTATTTATTTACAACTCAACGATTACAACTCGATACTAAAACAAAGTATGGCTCTATATGAATGCCTCCGACGGTGTACCAGGATATGCAATGAATCACGAGTGACAAGTATGAAAGAATTATGAACGGTGGCTTTGCCACAAATACTATGTCAACTACATGATCATGCTAAGCAATATGACAATGATGGATCTTTCATTATGAACTAGATGGTGGAAAGTTGCATGGCAATATATCTCGGAATGGCTATGGAAATGCCATAATAGGTAGGTATGGTGGTTGTTTTGAGGAAGGTATATGGTAGGTGTATGATTCCGGCGAAAGTTGCACGGTATGAGAGGGGCTAGCAAAGGTGGAAGGGTGAGAGTGCATATAATCCATGGACTCAACATTAGTCATAAAGAACTCATATACTTATTGCAAAAATTTAGAAGTTATCAAAGCAAAGTATTACGCGCATGCTCCTAGGGGGATAGATTGGTAGGAAAAGAGCATCGCTCGTCCCCGACCGCCACTCATAAGGAAGACAATCAATAAATAAATCATGCTCCAACTTCATCACATAACGGTTCACCATACGTGCATGCTACAGGAATCACAAACTTCAACACAAGTATTCTTTAAATTCACAACTACTCAACTAGCATGACTTTAATATTATCACCTCCATATCTCAAAACAATTATCATGCTTCAATCTTTTCTTAGTATTCAACACAATCAAAAGAAAGTTTCACAAATCTTGAATACCAAGCATATTATTATTAGGCAAATTACCATGTTATTAAGAGACTCTCAAATTAATTTAAGTGAAGCATGAGAGATCAATAGTTTCTTTAAAACGAATCCACCACCGTGCTCTAAAAGATCTAAGTGAAGCACATAGAGCAAAATTATCTAGCTCAAAATATATAAGTGAAGCACATAGAGCAAAATTATCTAGCTCAAAAGATATAAGTGAAGCACATAGAGCAAAATTATCTAGCTCAAAAGATATAAGTGAAGCACATAGAGTATTGTATCAAATTTTAATTCATGTATAGCTCTCTCAAAAGGTGTGTACAGCAAGGATGATTGTGGCATACTAAAAAACGAAGACATAAATAGTACAAGACGCTCCAAGCAAAACACATATCATGTTAGTGAATAAAAATATAGCTCCAAGTAAATTACCGATGGAAGTGGACGAAAGAGGGGATGCCTTCCGGGGCATCCCCAAGCTTTGACTTTTTGGTGTCCTTGGATTATCTTGGGGGTGCCATGGGCAACCCCAAGCTTAGGCTCTTGCCACTCCTTTTTCCATGATCCATCAAAAGAATTCACCCAAAACTTGAAAACTTCACAACACAAAACTCAAAATAGAAAACTCGTGAGCTCCGTTAGCGAAAGAAAACAAAAGACCACTTCAAGGTACTGTAATGAACTCATTCTTTATTTATATTGGTGTTAAACCTACTGTATGCAAACTTATCTATGGATTATAAACTATTTTACTAGCCATAGATTCATCAAAATAAGCAAACATCACACGAAAAACAGAATCTGTCAAAATCAGAACAGTCTGTAGTAATCTGTAGCTAGCGCAAGATCTGGAACCCCAAAAATTCTAAAATAAATTTCTGGACGTGAGGAATTGATATATTAATCATCTGCAAAAATAATTAACTAAATATCACTCTTCAAATAAAAATGACAGCAGTTCTCGTGAGCGCTAAAGTTTCTGTTTTTTACAGCAAGTTCAACAAGACTTTCCCCAAGTCTTCCCAACGGTTCTACTTGGCACAAACAATAATTAAACACAAAAAAGCACAACCAAAACACAGGCTAAATAATTTATTTATTACTAAACATGAGCAAAAAGCAAGGAATAAAAATAAAATTGGGTTGCCTCCCAACAAGCGCTATCGTTTAACGCCCCTAGCTAGGCATAACAAGCAAGGATAGATCTAAGTATTGCCATAGTAATAAGATAGATTGGTGAAACTCATTTCATATTCTCTATATTCGGCAGCAAGTTTTCTTTGAGGCAAGCAAAAGTAATCAAAAGGATTGAATTTAATGGGACAAAAGTCCCCAAGATCAACCTTGGGAGGTATAGGTTCCTCCTTTGGTCCTTCATAATGCACCACCAATTCATCATTATAAGCATTCTTTTGATAGAACTTTGTGAGCCTATATTCAAGAGAATATCCTAGTTCATTATTTCGAATAGCCAAATCATCATTAAGATCAGAAATTCTATCAACTAAAACATTGGTAGGAACCTTTCTTCTAAGATTTTCATTGAAAGCAACATAATCTAGAGATTGAAAACGCATTATTTCTTCTTGATCAAAGAGGATGGCCTCTATGGGAGGACAGCAAGTGTCCACCCTATAATGCGCAAAGATTTCTTTGGCTTCTCTTATTATGAATCTAAACTCATGAGCCAAAAAGATAGTAGCGGCACGCTTAACAGAAGAATGCTCAATATTAGAAAATTCCAAAAAAATCCTTTGTATAGAAGGATGCATGTGCATGAATTGTCTTTCAAGTTCAACTACAAGCATAGCAATAGCGTCTGCAAGACTACTAGTTCTGTGAAGGATAGAACTACCCATAGAAGGTAAAGCACCGGCACAAGTAAAGAAATCTTGAATAACTCCTTTTCCAATAATATTACCACGGAATAGTTTTGTATGAAAGATGGTAGGTTCTTTAGCAGGAGTATCAGAATTTTCCATGATATTGTTGTCACCCAAATTGGTGATAACTTCCCCAGTTTCAGACATAACGATAAGCGGGCAAACAAACTAACACACAAGCAAACAAAAAAGGCAAATAGGGAGGGAGGATAGAGAGAGAGGACGAATAAAATGGCAAGGGTGAATTGGGGAAGAGGAAAACAAGAGGCAAATGGCAAATAATGTAATGCGAGAGATAGGGATTGTGATGGGTACTTGGTATATTGACTTTTTGCATAGACTCCCCGGCAACGGCGCCAGAAATCCTTCTTGCTACGTCTTGAGCTTGCGTTGGTTTTCCCCGAAGAGGAAGGGATGATGCAGCAGAGTAGCATAAGTATTTCCCTCAGTTTTTGAGAACCAGGTATCAATCCAGTAGGAGCCCATGCTCAAGCCCCTCGTGCATGCACAAAGCGATAGCTACTCGCAACCAACGCGATTAGGGGTTGTCAAGCCCTTCACGATCACTTACGAGAGTGAGATCTGATAGATAGAATATTTTTGGTATTTTTGATATAAAGATGCAAAGTAAAAAGTAAAAGCAAAGTAAATAGCAAAACAATATAAAAGTGATGGAGATTGATATGATGAGAATAGACCCGGGGGCCATATGTTTCACTAGTGGCTTCTCTCAAGAGCATAAGTATTCTATGGTGGGTGAACAAATTACTGTTGAGCAATTGATAGAATTGAGCATAATTATGAGAATATCTAGGCATGATCATGTATATAGGCATCACGTCTGTGACAAGTAGATCGAAACGATTCTGCATCTACTACTATTACTCCACTCATCGACCGCTATCCAGCATGCATCTAGAGTATTAAGTTAAAAACAGAGTAACGCCTTAAGCAAGATGACATGATGTAGAGAGATAAATTCATGCAATATGAAATAAACCCCATATTGTTATCCTCGATGGCAACGATACAATACGTGCCTTGCTGACCCTTCTGTCACTGGGTAAGGACACCGCAAGATCGAACCCAAAGCTAAGCACTTCTCCCATGGCAAGAACTACCAATCTAGTTGGCCAAACGAAACGGATAATTCGAAGAGACTTGCAAAGATAACGAATCATGCATAAAAGAATTCAGAGAAGATTCAAATATTATTCATAGATAGACTTGATCATAAACCCACAATTCATCGGTCTCAACAAACACACCGCAAAAAGAAGATTACATCGAATAGATCTCCACAAGAGAGGGGGAGAACTTTGTATTGAGATTCAAAGAGAGAGAAGAAGCCATCTAGCTACTAACTATGGACTCGAAGGTCTGAGGTAAACTGCTCACACATCATCGGAGGGGCTAGGATGATGTAGAAGCCCTCCGTGAAGACGGCCCTCTTCCGGCGGAGCTCCGGAACAGGCCCCAAGATGGGATCTCGTGGATACAGAAAGTTGCGGCGGTGGAATTAGGTTTTTGGCTCCTGTTCTGATCATTTGGGGTACGTGTGTATATATAGGAGGAAGGAGTACGTCGGTGGAGCACCGAGGGGCCCACGAGGCAGGGGCGCGCCCTAGGGGGGGGCCACCCTCGTGACCACCTCTTTGATACCTTGCAGTAGGGTCCAAGTCTCCTGGATCACGTTCGGTGAGAAAACCACGTTTCCGAAGATTTTATTCTGTTTGGACTCCGTTTGATATTCTATTTATCCGAAACACTGAAATAGGCAAAAAAACATCAATTCTGGGCTGGGCCTCCGGTTAATAGGTTAGTCCCAAAAATAATATAAAAGTGGAAAATAAAGCCCAATATAGTCCAAAACAGTAGATAATATAGCATGGAGCAATCAAAAATTATAGATACGTTGGAGACGTATCATCTATTCTTGGGGAGTGAAGAATTGACACATAAAAATAGTTGGTTTGAAGTATTCATTCTCACGGCCGACATTGAAACTAAACTAGAGAATATCTATATGTTATGAATGGTAAATTGCAATGAGAATTCTTATATTGCCAACTATAGAAAGATGGGAAAACCAATAGAATACAAAAGTAATACTAATGAAAGGGTAAAGATTTCCACTTTCCCTCCTATTGTATCTCATGATGAAATAGGTGACAAGGAGGAGCTCCCTATTCAACCAATCTCATCAATAAGAAGCTTGAAAAAATTAATTAAACCCACACATGATGAGGTGAAGAAGAAGAAAATAAGAAAGAATAGAGGTAAAAAGGTATCACTCCCAAATAATGTTGCTCCTATTATTGTTGTGCCTCATGAAAATGAATCAAAAATAATTGTGGAAGATGGTGCACTTGATGATGATATTGCTTCTATGTCTTATGGCACAATGTCTGAGAGCACTATTGATTGATGATTTTGTTATGCCTATTACTTGTTGTGATGATTATGATTGGGAAGATAATAATACTTCTTATAATCTTGGAAATATTTTTGGCACCAACTTGGGAAATTATGATGATAGCAATTATTATACAGTTGCTTCTATTCATATTATTAATGATGAGAGTGATTATGCTTACGATATGACAAGCCTCAAGCTTGGGGATGCTATGTTTAATGAAGATGATCTTTTTAGTCCCCCCTACTTTGAACGATCAAATTTGCTAGGATGATTGCATGCCTCCTATCTATGATGAGAACAAAGTTGCTACTTATGATGATTATTGTGACGATACTTATGTTATAAAAAGTAGTGATGATTATATTTATAAAACTTGTCATAGTTATGATTAGACTTTTTCTAAACATTACTATTTTAGTGTGGAAACAATTTATAGCATTCGAGTTTCATATGATACTCCCACCATTGAGAATGAGAAGAATTTTTCTTATGTGGAGAGTAATAAAATTTCTATGCTCGCGGATCATGAAAAGAGTGCTTTGTGTGATAGTAATATTGATGAATCTATTCATGATACTACTGAAAATTATTATGAGAGAGGCACTTATGAATCGTGATGTTCTTGTTATGTTTCAATTCTTTACTTTTATGCGAGCATCATTGAAATCATCATGCCTAGCTAAAAAGGCATTAAAGAAAAGCGCTTGTTGGGAGACAACCCAACACCTTTACCTACTGTTTTTTTGGGTTCACGTGATTAGGCTACTGTAGTAATCATGTTTTATAGCTTTTGTTTCAATAAAGTGCCAAGTAAGACCTTTGGGATGGTCTATGGTGATAATTGATTTGATCTTGCTGAAAAACAGAAACTTTTAAGCTCATGAAAATAATTCTCATTTTTAACAGAGGCATGATAAAATGCTGATTATTTTTGGATAAAATTAATAGAAAAATTTCCCAGGTTGTCCTAATGTTTCAGAATTTTTGGAGTAGCAGAAGTATGGTTGGAGTATAGATTACTACAGACTGTTCTATTTTTGACAGATTCTGTTTTCAATGCATAGTTTGCTTGTTTCCTAGTTTCTATGGCTTATATTGCTCAATATAAATTGTGGAAATGATAAGGTATGGTAGGCATTGTGTGATAATAATTGTGAATCTTGTCTTTGACAGTACCAAACTGAATGATTTGCTTTATCATACTAACCTATCTCACGAAGTTCCGTTAAGTTTTGTGTGATTGAAGTTTTCGAGTTTTTGGTGAGATATCGATATGAGGAGAATAAGGACACAAGACCCTAAGCTTGGGGATGCCCAAGGCACCCCAAGTTAATACTCAAGGAAGATCCAAGCAACTAAGCTTGGGGATGCCCAGGAAGGCATCCCCTCTTTCGTCTCCAACATTATCGATAATCTTACTTGGGGCTATATTTTCATTCGTTACATGATATGAGTTTTGCTTGGAGTGTCATTTTATTTTGTTAGTATTCGCTTTATGTTATTTATAACAATGTTTTGCATCATTTATTTCAATAAAAAAGTCAAGTATAGCCTTTGCCATGCTTATTTCGCAAGTCTATATGTGGCTGTTTGAAAACAGAAAGTTTATCGCTGTTGCAAAAATTCCCGAGAAAAGTCAGAATGTGATAAAAATGTTGAAACTTTTTGCAAAATAAGATCTGATAAATTTTCTACAGTGTGCTAAATTTTCAGAATTTTTGGAGTTATATAAGTATGAATACTCTTGCATTCTTTGCAGATTGTACTGTTTTGGCAGATTGCTATTATGGTTGCATTGTTTGCATATGTTTGCTTGTTTAATGATTCTATTTGAGGATAGGACTATTAAATATGCAGAGGCATTTAGTTTGCAATATTAAATTAATATTTTAGTGATTTGCTACAGTAGAGACTGATAAGGTGTTGCATTTATTTATACTAACATATCTTACGAGTTCTTATTGAGTTTTGTGTGGATGAAGTTTTTAAGATTTAGGGAAACCGTGATATAGAAGGAATTAAGGAGACACAAAAACACAAACTTGGGGATTCCCAAGGCATCCCAAGATAATATTTCAAGAAGTCTCAAGCATCTAAGCTTGGGGATGCCTCGGTAGGCATCCCACCTTTCTTCATCAACAATTGTCGGTTAGTATCTGTTGATCCTAAGTTTTTGCTTCTTCACATGATGTGTGCTACTCTTGGAATGTAATTTTTTTGCTTTATGTTTTAATAAAATACTTATATCTAAAAGTTTTTAAATAAGAGAGAGATCTCACATAGCTACCTATTTACTAAACTACTCATTTGATCTTCACTTATATCTTCTTGGAGTAGTTTGTCTTTTACCCTAGTGCTTCACTTATATCTTTTCGAGCATGATGTGCTTTAATATTTTTTTAAGAAATTCTCTCGTGCTTCACTTAAATGTTTTTGAGCAATGAAAACATTTATGCTCATGTTCTCCACTTAAATTTGTTTGAGCTTCTCAAAAGCAACATATAAAAACTTTAATGAAGATCATTGGACAAAATAAACTTGATTCTTTGTAATAGTTTTGCCATATGATCATAGTGATATGTGAGTCATGTTGGTGAGTAGTTATGCTTTAGTAAGAATATTGGTGGTAAGATTTGTGATTACCTATGCAGGCATGAAAGTCATAGTTATGCAATGAAATTACATCCTACTTGTGGTGCATTATTCGGTGTTAGTTATGCTTAATGCTCGCTTATGAGATTTTTCGTCTCTTTGTTGGATGCTTCTCAATCTTTGCCTAGCCTTCATTTGCACTAAGTAAGATCACTACTTCTGCATCCAAAATCCTTAAACCAGTTTTGCCACATGAGTCCACTATACCTACCTATATGCGGTATTCTTTTGCCGTTCAAAGAAAATTTGTATGTGCCATATCTAATTTTCAAAATAAATTTCTCTTTCGTGTGCTCGTACCGCTCATGAAACGGTAGAGGGTGGCTGATATTTTTCCATGCTAGAAGTCTTATTCTCAGATGAGTGTTTATTCACTTGTCATTGCACGAGAGTATGGCAAAGGTATTAGGGATGCATGTCGGTGCACAAAAGTAGGGACTCTCTTTTGTACCCCTTTACTTGTGCGCGGATAGTTAGAGCCGCGCCTACGGCCATACCTAGCGGGGCAGAGGAAGCCGAAGCACAAGACAACCAGAACAACACCAAGACCAGAGACACAAAGAGAAAGAGGGCGAGGTGGACTCCCCCGTCAAGACCCTTGCCGAGGCGGCTTCTGCAGCCCCGGCAAGAGCGCTTGCCGGGGCAACTTTCCCAATGCCAACGGAGCGCGCCACCCTTGAGCCCAAGGGTTTCGATACCACCAATCACATTGGAACCAAGGCTCGGGAGGCATCTCCATGGTGGCATGCAGATCTTCGAGAAGATCATAGGCACACAAGATCGAATGAGGACCAGAAGACGACGATCCTAGGCAAGATCCTTGCCGGGGAAGAACGCGATGCCACGGCAAGAACCTTGCCGGGGCCCCGGCAAGACCCTTGCCAAGGACACCTGCGGGGCGCAGCCAGGCCCACATCTGCCAAGACCCCACCGCCGTTCCCATGCAGATGCCAGCCCAACCAGCTGGGCAGGCACCTGCGTGGCGACGCGTGGCCTCCAAGCCAACTCAGCAAGCACCTGCGTTGTGGCATGTAGATCTTCGGGAAGACCCTACCACCACGCCATCTCAGCGGCCTGCCAGCTTGCGTGGTGCTGCATGCCTCATTATCCTGGACGCGCGTCGGAGCGAGGCGGAACGACGACGGATGGGACGGGCCTCGTTACCGTCCCCAATGAAGTAATGGGACACCTAAGGAGCGCATTTAATGCACCTTGTCCCGTAATGACAGGGATAAGATTGTACACTATTTATCTTTCAACATCTTGTGTGACACTGTAGCAACCCCTTTTTTACTAAAAGGAGGCCCGAGGCGTACCAGAGAGGGATTCGGATCTTTTGGACTACGCACGCACCGCAACTAGTTCGGAAGCTCAAGAACACTTAAATATACACCAAAGCAGGACTAGGGTATAACGCATCTTTGCGGCCCGAACCTGGGGTAAAGGACCTTTGTGCTGGCTACTAGACCCGCTCTTTTCACAACTTCGCACCCGCCAACCGTAGAAGGGATCCCAGTGATCCCATAGGTGCTGTTCCCACCGACATATCTAGCGCGCCAGGTAGGGGGCCTTAGTTGTGGAAATCTGGTCTAGTTGACACAGCAGTTTCGTCGTGGTCGTCGCCCCAAGGAAGAAGACTACCGAACAAGCAGCATCATTTGCGGATGCAGTAAACGCTCGCGCGGTGACAGAAAAGCTAAGTCATTCGAAACTTTGAGTAATTGTTTTACGTATAAGGTTGTTTTCCTCGGAGATCCTGCTCTTGGTATGAAAAACCTGCACGCGATGGGGGCCTTCCACTATTGGCAACGCCCTTGTTCTGTTTCAAGTCCGCTCAACAGTTCAAGCGGCCGCGTCGAAACCGGCAAGGTGGCCTTCCCGCTATTGGCAACGCCCTTGTTCTGTTTCGAGTCCACTCAACAGTTCAAGTGGGCGTGCTGAGAACGACAAGGTGGTTTACTTGGCCGCAGGCACACCCGTCTGGTTGCGAGGATCCATCCTCGAAAGGCCGCAGCCTGGGTTCGCGTGCCGGCAAGCCTATCCAGTTAAGCGTAGGGTGTACATACAAAGAACGATCGAATAGGAAAATAACATGCATAGTTTCAGGGTACTGTAGAGTTATATTACATCAATTGTTGCTGCGGTTCTAAGTAAAGATAAAAATTGTCTTGGTCATGAACTTGCAGCAGCGATGAGAAATGGGGTGCCTAGTCCCGGCGCTGGCCCTCTATCCTCCGAACTCTATCGACGCGGCTGATGACGGGCTCGATACGCTCTTCGAGCACCGCGAGGCCCACACCCTCCGGCAAGCTCTCCTCGAGGCCCTCTAGATTTTTGGTCAGGGTCTCCTCCCGTGCCCTGACCTCCGAAAGCGTCCCCTCAAGGCCCTCCATCTTCAGCTTCAGATCCCAGATGGAGTCATTGGCCTCAGAGAACAGCTCGACCTTGCTGAGGACTGTGGCATGCGCGTCAGCCAAGGCACCATTGGCCGCGTCCCTCTCCTCCATCATCTCCAGGACCTGCTTCTTCAGCCTGTCCCGCTCCACCTCCAGCTCGTTCACCTTGCCGGCCTGGACCTGGGCCTGAGCATTGAGTGCCTCCTCATGCCTCTGCTCCAGCTCCCGAGTCTGCTGCACGACAAGCTGCTCAACCTCCTCATCCTTGCCGCGGAGTGTCGCGGTGGGCTTCTCCTCGTGAGCGGCAAGGTCCTCCTCCTGGGAGTTCAGCACGGCCCGATGCAGGAGCCGAGCGGCCTCATCCTTGGCAGCCTGTGCTTTCGCCGCCTCCTGGGCATTCTCGACGTCAGCCTGCTTCAGGAAAAGCTCCTGCTTGCACTCGACCAGCAGATCTTGGGCGGACTTCAGTTCCTCACAGGCCTGGCGGAACCAAGTCTACGTCTCGGCGACGTGCTCCTCGAGATCCGCCTCTGCCTTGTGCACTTCTGCCATCTTGGACTTCGCCTTGTCCAGGCGGGCACGATGAAGCGCCTGGAGCTTCTGGAAGTTAACACCCATGGCTTGGAGGAGCCGCTCTTCCTGGGTACCGCCACCACCTGCACTAGGTTCATCAAGAACCTCGAGCCTGGCGGCGGTGAGCACCTCGTCATCAAACACCTCCCCCTCGGCGGGTGCCCTGGTGCTCGCCGTCCCTGGGAGGTGGACGAACAGATCGTCGCTCACCTTCAGATACTTGCCCGAGCCAGAGGCAGCGGAGGAGGAAGGTTGATCATCAACAACCCCCTCCTCGGCAGGCCCCTTGTGGGCCTCCCTGACAGGCCCCTTGCCGACATCCTCAGCAGCACCCTTGGCGGCCTCCTCGGCGATGATCTTGGCGGCCTCGGCCTCGGCGTCCCTGGCGACCTCCTCAATGACGGTGTCGATGTCCTCCCGGTCCGCTGGGGAAGGGTCTGGATACCGAAGAGGGGAATGACGCAAAGCCAAGACCAAGATTTAAAAAAAAGGAGAGCAAGCAAGAATAAGGACAGAGGGCGATTAACTCACCCGCGCCGGGCTGGGAAGAAGTGGCCCCATCCTCGCGATATTTGGTGCCGGGGCGTAGCCACCGGCGCCAGGGTTCGCCTCCTCCTCCTCCTCCTCCTCCTTCGTGCGCATGGGCTCGGTGCTTAGCCCCCTTGCCGGGGACGCCCCTCGGGGCGGCGTGGTCGATGGGGGTGGCATGTTGGGGGTGGACCTCAGTGGCTCCTCTTGTTGCCGTCCTCGTCCTACAACCACGGCAAGGTCAGCGCCAAGGGATCATACACCAACGCACGTTGATGGGGAGTGAGTGGTGAACGCATGCTGGGGGCTGCGCCGGGGGCTGCTCTCCACCACCAGCGGCGTACTCGAGGTGCCCGTCGGGGGCTGGCCGCCCGTCGAGGCCCTGGCCCTCTTCGCCATCCTCTGGGCTAGCATCTCAATGTCCCTGTAAGAGTAAAAACAAGTCAAGGAAACCGGCGCGGTCTGATGGAACGGAGATGATGAAAGGCCAGATGCTTACTCATCCTCCACCTCCTCTTCCGCTGCCTTCCTCTTCTTCCTTGGGCTGAGAGACCCAAGATTTAAGACGACCTCCGTGTCGACGTCTGCAGGAGGAGGGGAAGGGGATGGAGTCCGGTGATGCTTGGACAAAGAAGAGGCAGTCGCTTTCTTCTTCGCCACCGCGGCCTTCACCACCTTCCTTCATGTAGTGGCCCTCGTCAGGTGCACGGACTCCTCCTAGGCCTCTTGCCGCTGCCCGGTCCTGCCGGGCCGGACCGGCTCACCAGAGCTAGCCTGCCGCAGGACATGCTTTCTCCCCGTTGTCGGAGGGACGTCAGCCCCGGCCTCTTCCTCGATCGACTCCTCGACCACATCTTCGACGAGAGGGGCCCCGGTACCGGTGCTGTTGGCCTCCCCGGCAGGCTCTGCCCATCCGGCAAGCTCCTCCTCCTCCGTGGCCGCCTCGGCCTTGTTCTCCACGTGGCCGACGCTGCCAGCTTCCCTAGCAAGCGCCGCCTCCGCCTCCCTGGCGGCGATGTAGTCTAGCTCCTCCTTGGTGGTGTCATTGATAAGCAGTGGCTCATCGCGGACATACCTCTCCGACAGGTTGTCGAAGAACTCCTACACCCGCTCCTCCTCCGGCTCGGCCCACCTTGGGTCAAGGCCGTGCGCGTTGAAGTCCGGCATCATGGCAGTGGTGTCGTCTTGGCGAGAGTTGTTTCTCAGTGGGACCACTCCCGCCGGCAACCTGAACAGAGGCGCCTTGACGACCTTGCCGGCCTTCCCGGCCTTGCCGGCTCTCTCATCCTTGCCGTCGCCACCCACGTCGAGCTGGAAAAGCCGCTTAAAAATGAGCGTGCCCCATCACCGTGAAGTTGTGCTTCAAGCCGGGGCGAAGCCTCATGACATCAGCCGCGTTCCTGAAGAGCCAGGTCGGTCTCCCCTTGTTATGCAGTGGGGTGATGCGGCGGCGGATGAAGTTGGCCCCAATCATCTCAAGGGTGAGCCCGTCCATGGTGAGGCGATGGATCCTAGTGGTAGCGATCCCGAGCTTCTTGTCATCGGCGTCGGCGTCACTCCAGTCCTTGCGGCGGACTGGCGGGCTCTGACGAACTTGGCAGAACTCTTGCGGATCCTCCTCCTCCATCCATAGCCACTGGCCCCGCCACTCCTCCCACCTCTCCTTCTGGGCACCCTCTGGATACATGCCTTTCTCCTGGGTCCGTGGGATCCAGGTGACGCAGCCAGAGATGGCACCCCTCGCCTGGATACGGGGAAAGAAATAGTGGTGAAAAAGGGTCGTGCTGGGAAGCATTCCGGCAAAGCCCTCATAGAAGTGGGCGAAGAGGGCCATACATGCCACGACATTCGGCATGAAATCAAGAAGATGGAAGCCGAAGATGTGCATGATATCGCTGAAAAAGTCGGAGAAAAGGGGGCAAAGCCCACAGGAGAAGTAGTCAACGAAGAAAGGATACCGATTTAGGCCGGCCTTGGCAAAATCGGCGGGGATGATGCGCGTAGACGGATGCCCCGTTGTCTTCACCCCCCATAGAGGCTTGAAGTTGTCCCCGACATGGACCACATCGATCATCGAGGGGAAGACGTCAAGCTGTGTCCAAAGCGCCGCCGGCTCGCTCTCCAGCATCTCCTTCTCCTCGGCATCCTTGGCCACTCCCTTGCCCTTGCTGGTTTTGGGTGCCATGGCGGCCGGGAAAGAGGTGGAGAATCTGGAGCAGTGGGAGATTGGGGACAATGGGGGCGTAGTGGCGGTGGATGGAGGCGAAAGCTTCGATTTTTTCGCTTGAGGAAGAAGAAGGGGGCGGCGGTTCCGAAATTGGAGAGACACGGAGGGTAAATGAGCAGCGTGCCCACAGTCTCCCCTTTTTCTTATGGGGAAGGCGCGGGCCGCCTCTTTACCATTTAATGCGAAGTGACTCATGAGGGCAGCAACTGCCCCCACGCATGACCCCCATGTCACGCATTCGACGCGGGTCATGGGGAAGTACGACGAGCGAGGGAGTTACAGCACTAAAACTCGGCCCCGCATGCCCGCGCACCGTTTTGGGCCTAGCCCAACAACGCGCCACGCTTATGTATGGCCCAGGCCCAGGGGCTCCTGTCGGTGCACAAAAGTAGGGGCTCTCTTTTGTACCCCTTTACTTGTACGCGGACAGTTAGAGCCGCGCCTACGGCCATACCTAGCGGGGCAGAGGAAGCCGAAGCACAAGACAACCAGAACAACACCAAGACTAGAGACACAAAGAGCAAGAAGGCGAGGTGGACTCCCCCGGCAAGACCCTTGCCGGGGCGACCTCCGCAGCCCTGGCAACAGCCTTGCTGGGGCAACTTGCCCAATGCCAAGGGAGCGCGCCACCTTTGAGCCCAAGGGTTCCAACACCACCAACCACATTGGAACCAAGGCTCGGGAGGCATCTCCATGGTGGCATACAGATCTTCGAGAAGATCATAGGAACACAAGATCAGATGACGACCAGAAGACGACGATCCTCGGCAAGGTCCTTGCCGAGGAAATCCACGAGACCCCCGACAAGATCCTTGCCGGGGAAGACCGTGATGCCACGGCAAGACCCTTGTCGGGGCCCCGACAAGACCCTTGCTGAGGACACCTGCAGGGCCACAACGTCTGCCAAGACCCCACCACCGTTCCCATGGAGCTGCCAGCCCAAGCAACTGGAAAGGCACCTACATGGTGATGCGCGGCCTCCAAGCCAACTCAGCAAGCACCTGCGTGGTGGCATGCAAATATTCATGAAGACCCTACCATCATGCCTTCTCAGTAGCCTGCCAGCTTGCGTGGCGCTGCATGCCTCATTGGCCTGGACTCGCGTCGGAGCAAGGCGGAACGGCGACGGATGGGACGGGCCTCGTTACTGTCCCCAATAAAGTAACAGGACACCTAAGGAGCGCATTTAGTGCACCTTGTCCCGTAATGACAGGGATAAGGTTGTACACTGTTTACCTTTCCACCTCCCGTGTGCCACTATGGTGACCCCTTTTTTACTATAAAAGGAGGCCCGAGGCGTACTGGAGAGGGATTCGGATCTTTTGGACTGCGCACGCACCGCAGCTAGTTCGGATGCTCAAGAACACTCAAATATACACCAAAGCAGGACTAGGGTATTACGCATCCTTCCGGCCCGAACCTTGGTAAACCACCTTTGTGCTGGCTACTAGACTCGCTCTTTGCACAACTCCATGCCCGCCAACCGTAGAAGGGATCCCAGTGATCCCATAGGTGTCGTTCCCACCGACAATGCCCAGTCCCGAAATGAAAAATGAATTTACTTTGTGTTGTCAAATAATAAATTCCATGGAAAGTGTTGGTAAGGATGGCACTCGTGGATTCGATTAGCCGTGGAATGTGAAATTATGGAGGAAAAAGGAATAAAATTTATTTTCTATTTGGGAACCACCTATGATATATCTAGCATGGAAAGTATTGGGAAGTACTCGATCATTTTCGTTGACATGAAAGGCATGCCACCCAAAAGGAGCAATGGTGGAAGGGTGAGAGTGCGTAAAATTCATGAACTCAACATTAGTCATAAAGAACTCACATACTTATTGGAAAAATCTACAAGTCATCAAAATTAAGCACTACGTGCATGCTCCTAGAGGGATAGATTGGTAGTGAAAGACCAACGCTCGTCCCCAGCTGACACTCATAAGGAAGGCACTCAAAGAACAACTCATGCTTCAAATTTGTCACACAAGGGTTGCCATACGTGCATGCTACGGGACTTGCAAACCTCAACACAAGTATTTATCAATTTCACAATTACTCTACTAGCACGACTCTAATATCACCATCTTTATATCTCTAAACAATTATCAAGTATCAAACTTCTCATAGTATTTAATGCACTCTATATGAAAGTTTTTATTGTACCCATCTTGGATGTCCATCATATTAGGACTAATTTCATAACCAAAGCAAATTGCCATGCTGTTCTAAAACACTCTCAAAATAATATAAGTGAAGCATCAGAGGTCAATTATTTCTATAAAATAAAACCACCAGCGTTCTCTAAAAAGATATAAGTGAAGCACTAGAGCAAAATTATCTAGCTCAAAAGATATAAGTGAAGCACATAGAGTATTCTAATAAATTCCGATTCATGTGTGTCTCTCCCAAAAGGTGTGTACATCAAGGATGATTGTGGTAAACTAAAAAGCAAAGACTCAAATCATACAAGACGCTCCAAGCAAAACACATATCATGTGGTGAATAAAAATATAGCCTCAAGTAAAGTTACCGATAGACGAACACGAAAGAGGGGATGCCTTCCGGGGCATCCCCAAGCTTAAGCTTTTGGTTGTTCTTAAATTTTACCTTGGGGTGCCTTGGGAATCCCCAAGCTTAGGCTCTTGCCACTCCTTGTTCCAAAATCAATCAAATATTTACCTAAAAACTTGAAAACTTCACAACACAAGACTCAACAGAAAATCTCATGAGCTCCGTTAGTATAAGAAAAAAACCACCACTTTAAGATACTGTAATGAACTCATTCATTATTTATATTGGTGTTAAACCTATTGTATTCCAACTTCTCTATGGTTCATACCCTCCCCCCCCCCCCCCGATACTAGCCATAGATGCATCAAAATAAGCAAATAACACGTGAAAAACAGAATAGTCTGTAGCAATCTGGAGGTTTCGAAAACTTCTGTAACTCCAAAAATTCTGAAAAATTAGGAAAACCTAAATAATTTGTACATTGATATACTGCAGTTGGAATTGGTATTTTATCGCTCTCTGGTAAAAAATGAAAATTATTTTCATGAGTGCATACTTTTTGTTTTTTCAGCAAGATCAAACAACAATTACCCAAGAAGATCCTAAAGGCTTTACTCAGCACAAACATTAATTAAAACATAAAAACACAATATTAACAGAGGCTAGACAAATTATTTATTATGAAACAGGAACAAAAAGTAAAGAACAAAAATAAATTGGGTTGCCTCCCAACAAGCGCTATCATTTAACGCCCCTAGCTAGGCATCTATAATTTTAATGATGCTCACATGATAGACAAGAATCGAAGCGCAAAGAAAGCATCATGAAACATGTGACAAACACATCTAAGTCTATCATACTTCATATGCATAGGCATCTTATAGGCAAACAAATTATCATAGTAAGCAAAAACTAGCATATGCAAGGAAGTGGAAAGAAACAATAGCAATCTCAACATAACAAGACATAATTTTGTAACATGAAAATTTCTAAAACACGATCCACATGTGGGATCATAAGCAAATTCAAAAAAATAGCTATCACATAAAATATTTTCAACACGATCCACATGCATGTGAAGTTGACACTCTTCCAAAATAGTGGGATTAACATTAACTAAAGTGATGACCTCTCCAAACCCACTTTTCTCAAAAATTTCATAAGATTGAACATTCTCCAAATATGTGGGATCTAAAATTGACAGTCTTCCAAACCCACTTTCAATAATATTGCAAACACTATTATCAATCTCATATTCATCATGGGGCTTAAATAAATTTTCAAGATCAAAAGAATAATCACCCCAATCATGATCATTGCAACAAGTAGTGGACATAGCAAAACTAGCATCCCCAAGCTTAGGCTTTTGCATATTATTAGCACAATTGACGTTAATAGAATTTGTAATATCATTGCAATCATGCTTTTTATTCAAATATCTATTGTGAATCACTTCATAAAGCACTTCATCACAATTTTCAGATTCACGAATTTCAAGCAAAACCTCATAAAGATAATCTAGTGCACTCAACTCACTAGCAATTGGTTCATCATAATTGGATCTTTTAAAATATTAGCAAGAGGATGAGGATCCATATCAATAGATTTTTAGTAAGCGAAGATGCAAGCAAATAGAAGGCACATGGTAACACAAGCAAACAAAAGGACGAACGGAAGAGGGTGAATAAAATGGCAAAGGTGAAGTGGGGGACAGGAAAACGAGAGGCAAATGGCAAATAGTGTAATGCAAGGAGAAGAGTTTATGATGGGTACTTGGTATGTCTTGACTTGAGCATAGATCTCCCTGGCAACGGCACCAGAAATCCTTCTTGCTACCTCTTGAGCATGCGTTGGTTTTCCATTGAAGAGGAAAGGGTGATGCAGCAAAGTAGCATAAGCATTTCCCTCAGTTTTTGAGAACCAAGGTATCAATCCAGTAGGAGACTACACGCAAATCGCCTAGTACCTGCACAAATAATCAAGAACCTTGCAACCAACGCGATAAAGGGGTTGTCAATCCCTTCACGGCCACTTGCAAAAGTGAGATCTGATAGAGATAATAAGATAGATATTTGGTATTTTTGTTGTATAGATTCGAAAGTAAAGATTGCAAAATAAACAGCGGCAAGTTGACGGGAAACTAATATGATGTAAAATAGACCCGGGGGCCATAGGTTTCACTAGTGGCTTCTCTCATGATAGCATATATTACGGTGGGTGAGCAAATTACTGTCGAGCAATTGATAGAAAAGCGCATAGTTATGAGAATATCTAGGCATGATCATGAACATAGGCATCACGTCCGTGTCAAGTAGACCAAAACGATTCTGCATCTACTACTATTAATCCACACATCGACCGCTATCCAGCATGCGTCTAGAGTATTAAGTTCATAAGAATAGAGTAATGCATTAGGCAAGATCACATGATGTAGAGGGATAAACTCAAGCAATATGATATAAACCCCATCTTTTTATCCTGAATGGCAACAATACAATACGTTCCTTGCTGCCCCTGCTGTCACTGGGAAACGACACCGCAAGATTGAGCCCAAAGCTAAGCACTTCTCCCATTGCAAGTAATATCAATCTAGTAGGCCAAACTAAACCGATAATTCGAAGAGACATGCAAAGATATCAAATCATGCATATAAGAATTCAGAGAAGAACCAAATATTGTTTATAGAAAATCTTGATCATAAACCCACAATTCATCGGATCTCGTCAAACACACCGCAAAAAGTATTACATCGAATAGATCTCCAAGAACATCAAGGAGAACTTTGTATTGAGAACCAAAGAGAGACAAGAAGCCATCTAGCTAATAACTATGGACACGAAGGTTGGTGAGAAACTACTCACACATCATCGGAGAGGCTATGGTGTTGATGTAGAAGCCCTCCGTGATCGAATGCCCCTCCGGTAGATCACCGGAAAAGGCCCCCAGATGGGATCTCATGGGTACAGAAGGTTTCGGCAGTGGAAAAGTGGTTTCGTGGCTCCCCTGGTTGTTTTCAGGGTCTAAGAGTATATATAGTCGAAAGAAGTAGGTCGGTGGAGCTACGAGGGGCCCACGAGGGTGGGGGCGCGCCTACCCCCTAGGCGCACCCTCCTACCTCGTGGCCGCCTCGTTGCATCTCTGACTTCCACTTCAAGTCTCCTGGATGACGTTTTTTCCAAGAAAGATCCTCGCGAAGGTTTCATTCCATTTTATATTCCTTTTCTACGAAACACTGAAATAAGCAAAAAAAAATACAACTAGCACTAGGCCTCCGATTAATAGGTTAGTCCGAAAAATAATATAAAAGTGCATATTAAAGCCCATTAAACATCCAAAACAGATAATATAATAGCATGGAACAATAAAAATATTGTAGATACGTTGGAGACATATCCAGGAGGAGGATGGGGGTCGGGTGTGGATTACCTGCCTGGATAGGCGAGGCCGGGCAGCATGGAGGACGGTCGCCGGCGAGGAGGCGGTGCTGCAAGCAAGCAGTGAAGGTTTCAACTTGGAAAGGAAGGCGGAAACAGGGGAATGTGGCTTTTAGTAAGGGGGACGGGGGAGGTAGATATTTCCGCGGAAGCCAAAAATTTGGAATCGCTTCAGCGAAAAAACTGATGTGCAAAGTGTCATCAGAGACGGTCCCTTATTCAGAACTGTGTACGATATGTGAACATCACAAACGATTCAGATAGCTTAACCCGTGTGTGATGAGTTTGAACGTCAAAAAATTTGGTTCAAATTTCCCTGGTTAAAGTGGTCATCCACGTCATTGCATAATTTGGGTACACAAAGGAGACTACAGCACACCCACACTTCTTAATCGAGCAAGTTCAGCAATTAAACAGAGCTAGTTGACCTAAACATTACTCTAACAAATTAAAGACCGGTGCTCTTAATTAAACAAAACAAAGAGTACTACTGCGGCTGGTGCTCGTCGATCTTCGCCACCGCCTCCATGTCTAGCTCACGCCCGACGGACTCCTTGGGAAGGGGCTCCATGGCATCCATCGCACCATACTCGGCAAGCATCTCCCCATCCGCGTCCGCCATCTCTTTGGAAAAGTCCGCCACAAGCTGGGCATGGGCGGTCATGATCTGGGCTTGGACGGGCTCCATCGTTGCAAGGTATGTGGCGGAGGAACGGATGGCTGCTCGAACGCTCTCGATGATTGCCAACTCTTTGTCCAAGGGTGGTCGATCGTTGTCGGAGAAGCTTCGTTCAATTTGTGCGGTGACCACCACGAGCTGGTCGTGGGCGGCCTCGACATGGTCGTGGGCGGCCTCCATCAGGGCTAAGGTCGCCGCTGCGGAGCGGACAACTATTGTGCCGCCCTCGCTAGTTGCTACCCCTAAGGCAGATGTTGCTGCCGCCACCTGAGGAGCAACAGCGGCCGTTTGGGCTGCCTTGGCCGCCCGGTCGCAGATTGCAGCCGCGCTCATGCACCTTGTTAGCACGCGCATGGCGAAGGCGGCCGCGCTTTGCCGGAGTGGGCCACTGGAGTTGCCCTCACGATGCGGGTCCACGTGCCCATCTTTAACCGGCGAAGATTGAACAGTGAAATGATATTTGGGGAGCGAGCTAGTGTGCTTGAGACGTCGGTTGTGGACTGTAGCCGATGCACCTTCTCGCGTAAGCCATAGGCGTACTATACACCGAAGGTGCTCCAGGATATTTTGTGCTGCATCTCACATGGTTGGTGATAAGAAACTGTGTCGGATCTACTTGATTTTTCATCTTGATTTTAGTTACATACTGGGGTCACAACGGCAATGGACGGTGTTTGAATTTCTAGACCTTTTATCTAAAGTGAACATGCAACTATATGTGTGTCGTAAAAGAATTGGAATTATTCAGGGTTCGTTTGAACATTTTACACATTCAATTCTAGTAAATCCAAAGCTCTCTGAAATTCATGAAACTTGGCATGCTGTCATGGAACGGCATAAACATGCCATGGTAAATTTCTTATCCCATTTGGGGCAGGTTTGGGGATATGTTTCTCACAAACAATAGCTTCTCACAACAAGCTTGATGGTTTCGGCAGGGAACGTTTCACCTTTCTGGACGAAACGATATCCATTGCCTCTTCTCGATTTCAATTTTTTCCTAGTGTCAACATAGAACAACAGGAGTGTTGTGTCAATTTTCGGGATTTTTTGGGGTTCGTTTGGACATTTTTATGAATTAATTGATTTTTCAATGCATTTATGTGCATAATTCAAATTTGAACTAAATGCAGATGCTCTAATCCATATAAATTGGTTGAAAATTCAAATATGTGTCCTTGGTTGCATGCTTAGGTCCCATGCAAGAAATGGGAATGAATGTCAAACACCCTACCACCATCACTCGGCCGCAAACATTGAGATACCTTATTTTAAATTCTAGTAAATCTAAAACTCGTCTGAAATTGTGAAACTTGGCATGCTATCATGGAGCGGCATCAACATGCTGTGGTAAAAATTTTATCCCATTTGGGGCAGGTTTGGGCATATGCTTCTCACAACAAGCATGATGGTTTCGGTAGGGAATGTCCCACCTTTGGGGACGAAATGATACCCATTGCCTCTTATTGCTTTCAAAAAATTTCTCGTGTCAACGTAGAACAACATGAGTGTTGTGTCAATTTTTGTGATTTTTCGGGGTTCATTTGGACATTTTTATGCACTAACTGAGTTTTCAATGCATTCATGTGCGTAATTCAAATTTTAACTACATGCACATGCTCTAATGCATATGAATTGGTTGAAAATTCAAATTGTGTTCTTGGTTGCATGCTTAGGTCCCATGCAAGAAGTGGGAATGAATGTCAAACACCCTGCCACCGTCACTCAGCCACAAACTTTGAGATACCTAGTTTTTAGATTCTAGTAAATCCAAAACTCGTCTGAAATTCATGAAACTTAGAATGCTATCATGGAGCGGCATCAACATGCCGTGGTAAATTTTTTGTCCCATTTGGGGCAGGTTTGGGTATATGCTTCTCACAAACTAGAGCTTCTCACAACAAGCATGATGGTTTCGGTAGGGAACGTCCGACCTTTGGGGACGAAACGATATCCATTGCCTCATATTGCTTTCAAAAAAATTCTTGTGTCAACATAGAACAACAGGAGAGATGTGTCAATTTTTGTGATTTTTCGAGGTTAGTTTGGACATTTGTATGCATTAACTAAGTTTTCAATGCATTTATGTCCATAATTCAAATTTGAACTACATGCACATGCTCCAGTGCATATAAATTGGTTGAAAAATCAAATCTTTGTCCTTGGGTGCATGCTTAGGTCCAATGCAAGAAATGGGAATGAATTTCAAACACAAGGGCACCATTGATTGCTGGCAAAATGTTGACATACTTTATTTTTAAATTCTCGTAAACACAAAATTTGTCTGAAATTCATGACACTTGGCATGCTATCATGGAGCGGCGTCAACATGCCGTGGTAAAAATTTTGTCCCATTTGGGGCATGTTTGGGTCTATGCTTCTCACAAACCAGAGCTTCTCACAACAAGGATGATGTTTTCGATAGGAAACATCCCACCTTTGGGGACGAAATGATAACCATTACATCTTATTGCTTTCAAAAAAAATTTCGTGTCAACATAGAACAACAGGAGTGTTATGTCAATTTTTGTGATTTTTGGGGTTTGTTTGGACATTTTTATGCATTAACGAAGTTTTCCATGAATTCATGTCCATAATTCAAATTTGAACTACATGCACATGCTCTAATGCTTATAAATTGGTTGAAAATTCAAATATGTGTTCTTGGTTGCATGCTTGGGTCCCATGCAAGAGATGGGAATGAATGTCAAACACCCTACCACCGTCACTCGGCCGCAAACATTGAGATACCTAGTTTTTAAATTCTAGTAAATCCAAAACTCGTCTGAAATTCATGAAACTTTGCATGCTATCATGGAGCGGCATCAACATGTCGTGGTAAATTTTTTGTCCCATTTGGGACAGGTTTGGGTATATGCTTCTCACAAACCAGACCTTCCCACAACAAGCAAGATGGTTTCGATAGGGAATGTCCGACCTTTGGAGATGAAACGATATCCATTACCTCTTATTGCTTCCAAAAAAATTCTCGTGTCAACGTAGAACAACATGAGTGTTGTGTCAATTTTTGTGATTTTTCAGGGTTTGTTTGGACATTTTTATGCATAAACGGAGTTTTCAATGCATTCATGTGCATAATTCAAATTTGAACTATATGCACATACTCTAATGCATATAAATTCGTTGAAAATTCAAATATATGTTCTTAGTTGCATGCTTAGGTCCCATGCGAAAAATGGGAATGAATGTCAAACACCCTGCGACCATCACTCGGCCGCAAACATTGAGATACCAGGTTTTTAGATTCTAGTAAATCCAAAGTTCGTCTGAATTCATGAAACTTCGGATGCTGTCATGGAGCGGCATCAACATGTCGTGATAAATTTTTTTGTCCCCTTTGGGGCAGGTTTGGGGATATGCTTCTCACAAACCAAAGCTTCTCACAATAAGCCTGATGGTTTCGGTAGGGAACGTTTCACCTTTCTGGACGAAATGATATCCATTGCCTCTTCTTGATTTCAATTTTTTTCCTAGTGTTAACTTAGAACAACAGGATTGTTGTGTCACTTTTTGGTATTTTTCGAGGTTCGTTTGGACATTTTTATGTATTAATTGCGGTTTCAGTGCATTTATGTGCATCATTCAAATTTGAACTACATGCACATGCTCTAATGCATATAAATTGGTTGAAAATTCAAATATATGTCCTTGGTTGCATGCTTAGGTCACATGCAAGAAATGGGAATGAATGTGAAACACCCTGCCACCGTCACTCGGCCGCAAACATTGAGATAGCTGGTTTTTAAATTCTAGTAAATCCAAAACTTGTCTGAAATTCGTGAAACTTGGCATGCTATCATGGAGCGGCATCAACATGTCATGGTAAATTTTTTGTCCCATTTGAGGCAGGTTTGGGTATATGCTTCTCACAAACCAGAGCTTCTCACAACAAGCATGATGGTTTCGGTAGGGAACGCCCCACCTTTGGGGACGAAACGATATCAATTGCCTCTTATTGCTTTCAAAAAAATTCTCGTGTCAACGTAGAACAAGAGGAATGTTTTGTCAATTTTTTTGATTTTTCGGGGTTCGTTTGGACATTTTTATGCATTAACTGAGTTTTTCGGGGAATGTGCATAACTCAAATTTGAACAACATGCACATGCTCTAATGCATATAAATTGGTTGAAATTCTAATGTGTGTTCTTGGTTGCATGCTTAGGTGCCATGCAAGAAATGAGAATGAATGTTAAACACCCTACCACCGTCATTCGGCCGCAAACATTGAGATACCTGGTTTTTAAATTCTAGTAAATCCAAAGCTCGTTTGAAATTCATGAAACTTAGCATGTTGTCATGGAGCAGCATCAACATGCCATGGTAAAAATTTTGTCCCCTTTGGGGCAGGTTTGGGGATATGCTTCTCACAAACCAGAGCTTCTCACAACAAGCCTAATGGTTTCTATAGGGAATGGTTCACCTTTCTGGACGAAACGATATCCATTGCCTCTTCTCGATTTGTATTTTTTCCTAGTGTCAACATAGAAGAGCAGGAGTGTTGTGTCAATTTTTGGGATTTTTCGTGGTTCGTTTGGACATTTCTATGCATTAATTGAGTTCTCAATGCATTTATGTGCATAATTCAAATTTGAACTACATGCACATGCTCTAATGCATATAAATTGGTTGAGAATTCAAATATGTGTCCTTGGTTGCATGCTTAGGTCCCATGCAAGAAATAGGAATGAATGTTAAACACCCTGCCACCGTCACTTGGCTGCAAACATTGAGATACCTTGTTTTTAAATTCTAGTAAATCTAAAACTCGTCTGAAATTCATGAAGCTTGGCATGCTATCATGGAGCAGCATCAACATGTCGTGGTAAAATTTTTGTCCCATTTGGGGCAGGTTTGGGTATATGATTCTCACAAACCAGAGCTTCTCACAACAAGCAGGATGGTTTCAGTAGGGAACGTCCCAACTTTGCGGACGAAAAGATATCCATTGCCTCTTATTGCTTTCAAAAAAATTCTCGTGTCAACGTAGAACAACATGAGTGTTGTGCCAATTTTGGTGATTTTTCGGGGTTCGTTTGGACATTTTTATGCATTAACTGAGTTTTCAATGCATTCATGTGCATAATTCACATTTGAACTACATGCACATGCTCTAATGCATATAAATTGGTTCAAAATTCAAATATGTGTTCTTGGTTGCATGCGTAGGTTCCATGCAAGAAATGGGAATAGATGTCAAACACCCTGCCACCGTCACTCGGCCGCAAACATTGAGATACCTGGTTTTTAAATTCTAGTAAATCCAAAATTCATCTGAAATTCATGAAAGTTGGCATGCTATCATGGAGCAGCATCAACATGCCGTGGTAAATTTTTTGTCCCATGTGGGGCAGGTTTGGGTATATGCTTCTCACAAACCAGAGCTTCTCACAACAAGCATGATGGTTTCGGTAGGGAACATTCCAACTTTGGGGACAAAACGATATCCATTGCCTCTCATTGCTTTCAAACAATTTCTCGTGTCAATATAGAACAGCAGGAGTGTTGTGTCAATTTTTGTGATTTTTCGGGGTTCGTTTGGACATTTTTATGCATTAACTGAGTTTTCAATGCATTTATGTGCATAATTCAAATTTGAACTACATGCACATGCCCAGTGCATATAAATTGGTTGAAAAATAAAATAGTTGTCCTTGGGTGCATGCTTAGGTCCAATGCAAGAAATGGGAATGAATTTCAAACACCAGGGCACCGTTGATTGCTGGCAAAACGTTGAGATACTTTGTTTGTAAATTCTAGTAAATCCAAAACTTGTCTTAAATTCATGAAACTTGGTAAGCTAACATGGAATGGCACCCGACATGCTGTAGTATTTTTCGTGTCCATTTTGAGAGAAGGCGCACTCGAATAACAGCCAACAAAGGCATTTTGAGAAAATAGCTACCACTTTGATATCTCAAACGTTTGTATAATTCAAACCGTGTGCGTTCTGTTAACCATTCACGTGACGCCACATGGTGCCGTGCGGACAGCTTCTTGACCTTGACTGAACAGGAGGCGTGCGAGCGTAGTCCGGTGCGCAGGCTGACCGAGAGGCATGCAAGCTATCCTCCAATGCGCAGGCTCACCGGGAAGCGTGTGAGTTGTTTGTTGCGCAGGCTCACTGGGAAGCGAGCCCTTTGACTTCCATGGACGCCTGCCTTCTCCATTAATGGCGCCCGAGCCGCTGTTTAATACGGGCGGCCTTACTGTTTGCCTCCCATTCCCCTCCCTCCTGTAGACCTCCACCAACGCCATGGCGCAGAAGGATCATCTTCCACTAGTATTCAAGTTTGGTGAAGTCGACTTCGAGCCAGATGAGATAGAAAATAAGGAGGAATGGGGCCTCATGGACATGCCTCAGAACGAGCTGGCCACGACGGTTGCTGCCCCCGCTCCCGTCCAAGTTCCCATCCGCGTGCCTGCGTTGTCGCGCCCAATATGCAAATCTATCCTAAAGGAACTCGAAGGTCCCACCAAGGATAGAACCGCATATTGACACGCTTTTGCAAGGTGGATATCATTACATTGTACCATTACATAATAGTTGGGGATACATACAAAGGCATACAAATGCCACATGAATACGTCAAAGATCATACATAAGAGCAACATCCGACTACGGATGAAACACAAATAGAAACTCAAATGACATCCACCCTGCTAGCCCAGGCTGCCGACCAGGAACCTATCCCAAGATCGACGAAGAAGAACAAGAACTCCAAAACAAGTACACATCGCTCTCACGTCATGATCATCGCATTACCTCTACCTGCAAATGTTGTTGTAGTAACTTGTGAGCCATGAGTACTCAGCAATCCCATTACCATGGGTATCAAGACTAGTGAAGCTTAATGGGTAGGAAAGGGGTAAGTGGTGAGGTTGCAGCAGCGGCTAAGCAATGTATCGTGGCTAACTTACGGGTACAAGCGTAAGATGAGAAACTACGTAAGCGGTCGCAAACTAGTAATGATTAATTAGTGATCCTGAGCTACTTACGTTCACACATAACCCAACTATGTTCTCCTCTCAAACTTCCCCGAAAAGAGATAGTCACGTTTATGCACATGGTTGGTGTATTTTAATTGAGTTTACTTCAGGTCCACTACAACCAGATATTAACAAATTCCCATCTGCCACATACCGCGGGCACGACTCTTGAAAGTTTAAACCCTGCAGGGTGTCCCGACTTAGCCCATGACAAGCTCATGATCCGCGGAGACAATCCTCCATCACAGGACCCTCCGATCAGACTCCGAATCCCGGCGCACAAGACATTTCGACAATGTTAAAACAAGTCTAGTAAGACCTCCCGGTGTGTCGACACCCTGATAGTAGCCACGCGTATCTCATCTCAGGCCATGTCCGGATAGGTCAGCCTACGAGTAAAACCAGAACCTCGGGTTGCCCCGTGGTGGCCCTGAAGTCTGCCCTTTTGGGACTAGCACCATCAGCACTGGCCCCCATGTTTAGGTAGAAAGAATCCTCGGGTTCATGACGCCATATGCCAAATAATTATTTAGTTCATATTACGGCAAATGTTAAAACCAATGATGGGCCTTGCTGGAAGAGTTTTATTCAAAGCGAACTGTCAAGAGGGGCCCATAAACCGTCACCGTGTTAGGGATGCAAAATCAAGGAACATAACACCGGTATGACGGAAACTAGGGCGGCAAGAGTGGAACAAAAGACCAAGCAAAAGGCCAAGCCTTCCACCCTTTACCAAGTATATATGTGCATTAATTAAATAAGAGATATTGTGATATCCGAACATATCCATGATGTCCATGTCCCAACATGGAACACCCTGCAACTGCACCTGAAACTAGCAACACTATAAGAGGGGCTGAGGAAAGCGGTAACATAGCCAAAGAACGGTTTGCTAGGATGGTGGAAAAAGGTTAGAGGCTATCATGGCAATTTGGGAGGCTTGATAAACAAGTGGTAGGTAGCGCAACATAGCGATAGCATCGAGACAACTGCATAGCAAAGATAGTAGTGAGATCCAAGGTGATGGTCATCTTGCCTGAAATCCCACTAGGAAGAAGAACGAGTCCATGGAGAAGAAGATCCCACGTAGTCGAACGAATCCTGACAATCGCAACGAAACAGGAACTATCGAGAAGGAGCACAACCGGAAAGAAGCAAACAACATGGTAAACACACAACACATAACAAGACATGATGCTCAACCAGGTATGATGCATGAC
This sequence comes from Triticum urartu, assembly GCF_056163025.1. NCBI lineage: Eukaryota > Viridiplantae > Streptophyta > Magnoliopsida > Poales > Poaceae > Triticum > Triticum urartu. The sequence continues at coordinate 360,413,963 of NC_141874.1, read as the reverse complement.
AAGGCCATATGATGCTACTCATGGCAAGAGATGATGCATGCAAGAACAACACATTCAAGCAACTTTAAATGAGGCCCGAAACAACATATAACAATTCTGGAAACTCCCCATATGCAAATTTCGAAATTGGTCCAGATCTGAATAAAACATTATGGAGAAATGGTTAAACAACAAGTTAAAGTACACCAAGATGATCTACGCGTCTTTCTAGTCAAGTTACATATAAAGTTCATTTAATTCGGAGCTACGGCCTAGAAGATATGAACAAAACAAGTTAAACATGGCACTGATGCAAATGCAAGCAAAACAACATCACAAACACTCCAAGCCAAGGACGCAACAAGGTAACAAGAAACTACATGTAAAATGAAGCAAGTTTCATATTAAGGATGCTCCAAACGGAGCCACGGTTCAACACATACACATGAAACAAGTTTAAAGGACAAGCTATCCAAAACAGCAAGTAGGCACTTTGCAATCAAGGAAACAACATGCTACAGGAAACATATGGACACAAACTTGATATTCACTCAAAGTACAGATTACATGCTTCAAATATCATTAAGGTTTAGGTTCATAGGCATCAAGATTAAACCAATATGATAAAATTAAAAGTCAACTTTATAACACAGATTATGACTTGGTGAAAAACAGGGCATACATGTGAGCAGAAATAACATGTTGGAGGCATGAAACAATGATGCTACAGTGAAAGAACATAACAAGCGAAAGCATGTTACTAAAGTACAGGTTAAACATGGCAAAACATGGTTAATAACCTCTAGATCAATGGCATCTATCAAGACAAGATTGCAAGTTATAACAGATTCCCAAACTTAGTGAAAAACAGAGCAAGGCTGAAAACAGATTCATGATGCATACATTGAGACAACAAAAGTATATGCTACAGGAACATTTCATGGCATCAAAGGGCATGGAAAGCGTGTACGGGTAGAGCACTTCAAAACATGAACACTGAGCTACTGCTAGAAATCACTAGAACATGCTCAAAATATCATGACAAGATTGCAAATGATAACAGTTTCATTGACTTAGTGAAATAAACTGAATATGGCAGAAACAGCGACAAGTAGCCATGTTTGCGAGCTTGTGCAACTCACCACAAAGCATTTCATGGCATGTAAATGTAACCAACGGCAAGAACGACATAATTTACTGCTAACCTGGTCATAGGATGCATATAACACTAGCTAATCGCATGGCAAGAATAAACTTACTGCTAACAGAATGACATCAACATTATTTAGCCATTTAGAGCACGGTAATGATAAGCTACAGCAGGACATAATTACAAACAAGGACATGGATGGATAGAGCGTAACAACATATGAAAAACATCCTTACTGAGCATCTCAATATTATGCATGGATTCACCTGTAGCATCAAGTTAACATGGCAACATAATGTAACAGTTACAGACTTAGCAGAAATCATCAAGTCACTGAAATTGGCAACAGCAAGCACCCTACCTTGCATGCTTGTGCTAGTCACCATAGTGCACATAAAAATACATGGATTGCACCACTGTAAATATGGCATGAATATGCTTCTAAAACATGTTGACATGATGCTCAAAAGATAAACACACGAAATGCTATGAAAAAGACAAATAAGCAAGTTATGATAACTCCCAGCGGATTATAACATTTAGCACTTTTGCAACAATTATTGGGGCATCAATACGATCAGTAACATGCATGCAAACTATACCAACCTGTAGAGCATTCAGAGATGAACAATTTGACATATCATACACGCAAATCGGAGTCACATACACAAAGTTATGCCATGGTAAAGATGCGCACATGGATTAGCAGATCTAGGACTTAGCCGAACTTCCCGAAAAAAACAGGGGGAGCGGGTTTCACTAAATCATGCACTGGGCAAGGAATAAGAGAGGGTTGCTCACTTTGGGCCGTGGGCCGGCTGGGCGATGAACGAGGAAAACCGGTTGCGGTCCAGGGCGGTTTAGCCGCTCGGCGGTTCAGGGCGGCAAGTTTGGATCGGTCCGGTCCGGTCCGGTCTGGTCGGGTCGGACGACCGGTCAATGCGGTGGCGGGCGGTGGTGGTGTGGCAATGACAACACGACGGCGAGCTCCACCGGGCGGCAGGCAGCGAGGGGGTGTGCCAGAGGTGGCGGATCCACGGCAATCCGCGGCGGATCTGGCCACAGGAAGGCCGGGTGGCGACGATGGAGATGGCGGTGCAGGCCTGGCCGCGGTGGAGGCGGCGGTTGCCGGCGCGGGGTGGCCGTGGTGGTCGCTGGCGCGGGCGACGAGGCAGGTGCCGTGCGGGGGCGCGACGTGGAGGCGGCGGCGCAGCGCGGAGGACGGTGAGGGGCGCGATGATGCGGCTCCCGCGAAGCGGCACGGTGAAGCGACGGTGTTGCAGCGGCGGGAAACTCCGGCGAAGGTGGCGGCGAAGTCTAGTGAGGTCCGGCGGGGGCGTTGGTGCATCGGCCCCAGATGGGCTCGGGCGGGCCGGCGATGGGCTTCACGGGCCCGCGCGGTGGGAGGCGGCGCTGGAGAGGTGCGGGGGTGATGTGGCACGACGGGATTGGCCCGCGCACGACGGCTGGACACGTCCGGCGGCGGAGTCGACATGTCCGCCGCGCGGAGGAAGAGGAAGCCTAGGGTTTGCCCGCAAATTTCGGAGGGGATGTGTTTATATAGGTAGAGGGAGCTAGGAGAGGGCTATTGAGGTGCAGGTTTTGCCCACACGATCATGATCCAACGACGAAGAGCATGGAGGGGGTTTAGATGGGCTAGTGGGCTGTTGTGGAGGGGTGCCAGGCTGAAAGAGAAAGGGGTCCGGCGGTTAACGCGGTTAACTGTTGGGGCATCAAACGACCTCCAAATGGAACAAAATTTGACAGGCGGCCTACCAATGATGTACCAAGGCCACTTGACAAATCTAGGCCAATTCCGAGACCATTTTTCTCCCGCTCACGAAACGAGATTTGAGAGGTGCAACGGGTGCATGTGAGAGTGTCGGATTCCAAAATGGACAACAAAGAAAGCTGGGAAACCCGGACGGATGCAAGTTTGAAAAACATGCAGATGCAATGCACATGATGACATGCCAAAGTGCAACGCGCAAGAAAATGACATGGCAATGATGGCGAATAACTGGAAGACACCTAGCGCATCGGACTTGGGGCGTTACACACGCCAGCGACCATCCCCGTAGCATTGACGGGCTGGTCGCCGAGCACTATCACAGAGATGGAAGCCGCGGGCATCAGCGAGGTCTCCGCGGACCCGCGTGAGCTCGTGTACATGACAGTGCCAGCGCCCATGCCCGTGCCCGCCCCGCCACCCACCGTGGCGCCAGTCCCCGTGTGTTTGGCTGCACCCGTCGCGCCTGTGCTCCTGCACGTGCGCCCCTCAGCGGCATGGGACGCTGCCATCGACCGCTACCTCTCAGCGCCACCAGCTGCCGTCCTCCCGCGCCCCGCCCATCGATCGCGCGACAACATGATGTTTGATTTACAAGTGAAGAACATTATGTGCTGCATTTAAGACTTCAACAATGGCGTCCCGAAGGATGACAACGACAATGACAGCACGACACGCCGCCGCCGAAAGTAGTTGTTGTTCTTAGGTTTAATATTGTATCTTGATCATATGAATATAAATTCGTAGTATGGCTGAATGAAAGATATGGTCTGAGCGAACTTGTGTTTTTCTGTCTTAATGTACAGACTTGTCAAACGATTTTCTTTTAAAAAAATCAATGGATTTTAAAAATGAAACACTCATCGCAGAAGTTTTAGTTAGAACACCCGTATGCAAACCGATAGCTTCCCCAGGAAGCCAAGGGAAAATGTGCCGAGCAGGATTTGTGCAGCACTTGATCGCAAACATTTTAGATAGAACATCCGTATGCAAAGTGACAGCTTGATTTGAGCATCTCTTCTATGCAAACGGTTCTCTTGGATGACCCGCGTTTCTCTAGGTTTATCAACAACTTCTACTAGAGTTTCACTACGGTGGACACCGCCAACGATCTAAAAGCGCTCAAGTTTTCGGGCTTGAAATGCCCGAATCTTATCCACATCCAGCACCACTACAACGTCTGGGGGAGCGACAACTACAAACTGAACTTCCTGGTTGACCTCGTCTCGGCCATCATCGACCCCTACTACGCGAAGATGAAGAAAGAGAGCAAGAAGGACAAGAACGCCCGACACAGTGTTTCGCATGAGAGACTGGATGAACTACACGTCAAGTATGCGGCCAAGGACGCGTAGACAAGCTACGAGATGTACAGGCGAATCGCTGACATGAGGAAATGTCTTATTCCTGCCCCAGACGAGGGATCGAGCCACATAGCAGTGGCGGGAGCGTCACAAGAAGTAGATGACTAGACGATCGTTTCTCCTACTTTAGAATGCATGCAATTGTTTATTGAGGTGTGTGCGAATGATCTGTATAGTCACTTATGTAATTGTATGTTTATTTCAATTATATATATATACATGTTATTCTTATGTAGATAGAGCAAATCACACGACTTATTAACAGCAATCATCTGTGTTATTATTGGTCCTGACACACATTTCTGATTACGAACCTGTTTGCTACGTATCACACACATCTTGTTCAGTTGAACCGCTTCCATTGTGTTGCCTAATCACGCACAGTTCATCCTAGTGAACCTATGTTGTATATCGCACACACCTTCAACTGGCTGCCCGTTTCTTTTGTTCCTCCTCATCCCAAACAGTTAATTGAACTGAACCGTATGCCCAGCATCGCACAAGCAACTAAAATCTGAACCATGTTTGATGCATCTGTCATCGCAAACGTTTTGCACCTTTTTGACGTGTTTTACACCACCATTTGCGCTTATGGCATCGCACACAGTTTCGTCGAAGGGTCTTTGATCATAGTGTCGCGTTTGGACCATCATGCAGTAGTGAGTAATTCTTCATTGCACATTGAGGGATGGTTATATGATCCAATTATGTTAGCATTGTTGAGAGATTGCACTAGCGAAAGTACGGACCCTAGGCCTCATTTTCAATTATTGCAATATCGTTTTTGTGCCCGTTTACTATTTGCTACCTTGTGGTTTTTATTTATTTAGATTATAAAATATATTTCTACCATCCATATTACACTTTTATCACCATCGCTTCGCCGAACTAGTGCACATATACAATTTTCCATTGTATTAGGTGTGTTGGGGAGACAAGAGATTTCTTGTATTTGGTTGCAGGTTTGTTTGAGAGAGACCATCTTCATCCTGCGCCTCCCATGGATTGATAAACCTTAAGTCATCCACTTGAGGGAAAATTGCTACTGTCCTACAAAACTCTACGCTTGGAGGCCCAGCATGAGTCTACAAGAATAAAGTTGCATAGTAGACATCAGTGGTGCTATCGTACATCCACGTTGATGGAGACTTCAACCCATGAAGGGTAACGGTTGCGCGAGTCAATGGAGGGCTCCACCCATGAAGGTTCCATGAACGTTGCTTATACGGGGCGGCCTTACTGTTTGCCTCGCATTCCCCTCCCTCCCGTAGGCCTCCACGAACGCCATGGCGCAGAAGGATCATCTGCCACTAGTATTCAAGTTTGGTGAAGTCGACTCCAAGCCGGAGGAGATAGAAAATAAGGAGGAATGGGGCCTCATGGACATGCCCCAGAACGAGCTGGCCGCGGCGGTTGCTACACCCGCTCCCGTCCCAGTTCCCATCCGCGCGCCTACGCTGTCACGCCCAATATGCGACTCTATCCTGAAGTGACTCAGAGGTCCCACCAAGGATAGAACCGCATATTGACATGCTTTTGCAAGGTGGATATCATTACATCGTACCATTACATGATAGTTGGGGATACATAAAAGGCATACAAATGCCACATGAATACATCAAACATCATACATAAGAGCAACATCTTACTACGGATGAAACACAAATAGAAACTCAAAAGACATCCACCCTGCTAGCCCAGGCTGCCGACAAGGAACCTATCCCAAGATCGACGAAGAAGAACAAGAACTCCAAAACAAGTACACATCACTCTCACGTCATGATCATCGCATTACCTGTACCTGCAACTGTTGTAGTAGTAACTTGTGAGCCATGAGGACTCAGCAATCCCATTACCATGGGTATCAAGACTAGCGAAGCTTAATGGGTAGGAAAGGGGTAAGTGGTGAGGTTGCAGCAGCGGCTAAGCAATGTTTGGTGGCTAACTTACGTTTACAAGAGTAAGATGAGAAACTATGCAAACGGTCGCAAACTAGTAATGATTAATAAGTGATCCTGAGCTACTTACATTCAAACGTAACCCAACTGTGTTCTCCTCTTGAAATTCCTGGAAAAGAGACAATCATGTTTATGCACGTGGTTGGTGTATTTTAATTGAGTTTACTTCAGGTCCTCTATAACCGGATATTAACAAATTCCCATCTGCCACATAACAGCGGGCACGGCTCTCGAAAGTTTAAACCCCTGCAGGGGTGTCCCGACTTAGCCCATGACCAGCTCACGGTCTACAAAGACAATCCTACATCACGGGACCCTCCTATCAGACTCGGAATCCCGATGCACAAGAAATTTCGACAATGGTAAAACAAGTCTAGTAAGACCTCCCAGCGTGTCGACACCCTGATAGTAGCCGCGTGTATCTCGTCTCACGCCATGTCCGGATAGGTCAGCCTACGAGTAAAACCAGAACCTCGGGTTGCCCCGTGGTGGCCCCGCAGTCTGCCCGTTTGGGACCAGCACCATCAGCAGTGGCCCCCTGTTTATGTAGAAAGAATCCTCGGGTCCATGACGCCATATGCCAATTAATTATTTAGTTCAATATTATTACGGAAAATGTTAAAAACCAATGCTAGGCCTTGCTGGAAGAGTTTTATTCAAAGCGAACTATCAAGAGGGGCCCATAAACCGTCACCGTGTTAGGGACACAAAATCAAGGAACATAACACCGGTATGACGGAAACTAGGGCGGCAAGAGTGGAACAAAACACCAGGAAAAGGCCATGCCTTCCACCCTTTACCAAGTATATATGTGCATTAATTAAATAAGAGATATTGTGATATCCCAACATATCCATGATGTCCATGTCCCAACATGGAACACCCTGCAACTGCACCTGAAACTAGCAACACTATAAGAGGGGCTGAGGAAAGCGGTAACATAGCCAAAGAACGGTTTGCTAGGATGGTGGAAAAAGGTTAGAGGCTATCATGGCCATTTGGGAGGCTTGATAAACAAGTGGTAGGTAGCGCAACATAGCGATAGCATCAAGACAACTGCATAGCAAAGATAGTAGTGAGATACAAGGTGATGGCCATCTTGCCTGAAATCCAACTAGGAAGAAGAACGAGTCCATGAAGAAGAAGATCCCACGTAGTCGAACGAATCCTGACAATCGCAACGAAACAGGAACTATCGAGAAGGAGCACAACCGAAAAGAAGCAAACAACATGGTAAACACACAACACATAACAAGACATGATGCTCAACCAAGTATGATGCATGACAAGGCCATATGATGCTACTCATGGCAAGAGATGATGCATGCAAGAACAACACATTCAAGCAAGTTTAAATGAGGCCCGAAACAACATATAACAATTCTGGAAACTCCCCATATGCAAATTTAGAAATTGGTCCAGATCGGAATAAAACATTATGGAGAAATGGTTAAACAGCAAGTTAAAGTACACCAAGATGATCTACGCGTCTTTCTAGTCAAGTTACATATAAAGTTCATTTAATTCGGAGCTACGTCCTAGAAGATATGAAGAAAACAAGTTAAACATGGCATTGATGCAAATGCAAGCAAAACAACATCACAAACACTCCAAGCCAAGGGTGAAACAAGGTAACAAGAAACTACATGTAATATGAAGCAAGTTTCATATTGAGCATGCTCCAAACAGAGCCACGGCTCAACACATACACACGAAACAAGTTTAAAGGACAATCTGTCCAAAACAGCAAGTAGGCACTTTCCAATCAAGGAAACAACACGCTACAGGAAACATATGGAAAAAAACTTGATATTCACTCAATGTACAGGTTCATAGGCATCAAGATTAAACCAATATGATCAAATTAAAAGTCAACGTTATAATAAAGATTATGACTTGGTGAAAAACAGGGCATACATGTGAGCAGAAATAACATGTTGACATGTTGGAGGCATGAAACAATGATGCTACAGTGCAAGAACATAACAAGCGAAAGCATGACACTAAAGTATAGGTTAAACATGGCAAAACATGGTTAATAACCTCTAGATCAATGGCATCTATCAAGACAAGATTGCAAGTTATAACAGATTCCCAGACTTAGTGAAAAACAGAGCAAGGCTGAAAACAGATCATGATGCATACATTGAGACAATAAAAGTATACGCTACAAGAACATTTCATGGCATCAAAGGGCATGGAAAGCGTGTACGGGTGGAGCACTTCAAAACATGAACACTGAGCTACTGCTAGAAATCACTAGAACATGATCAAAATATCATGGCAAGATTGCAAATGATAACAGTTTCACTGAACATGGCAGAAACAACAACAAGTAGGCATGTTTGCGAGCTTGTGCAACTCACCACAAAGCATTTCATGGCATGTAAATGTAACCAACAACAAGAAGGACGTAATTTACTGCTAACCTAGTCATAGGATGCATAGAACACTAGCTAATCGCTTGGCAAGAATAAACTTACTTCTAACAGACTGACAGCAACATTATTTAGTAATTTAGAGCACGGTAATGACAAGCTACAGCAGGACATAATTACAAACAAGGACATGGATGGATAGAGCGTAACAAGATATGAAAAACATCCTTACTGAGAATCTCAATATTATGCATGGATTCATCTGTAGCATCAAGCTAACATGGCAACATAATGTAACCGTTACAGACTTAGCAGAAATCATCAGGTCATTGAAATCAGCAATAGCAAGCACCCTACCTTGCATGCTTGTGCTATTCACCACAGTGCACATAAAAATACAAGGATTGCACCACTGTAAATATGGCATGAATATGCTTCTAAAACATGTTTACATGATGCTCAAAAGATAAACACACGAAATGCTATGAAAAAGACAAATAAGCAAGTTATGATAACTCCCAGCAGATTATAACATTTAGCACTTTTGCAAAATTTATTGGGGCATCAATATGAACAGTAACATGCATGCAAACTATACCAACATGTAGAGCATTCAGAGATGAACAATTTGACATATCATACACGCAAATCGGAGTCACATACACAAAGTTATGCCATGATAAAGATGCGCACATGGATTAGCAGATCTAGGACTTAGCCGAATTTCCAGAAAAAAAACAGGGGGGCGGGTTTCACTTTATTGTGCACTGGGCGAGGAATAAGAGAGGCGTGCTCACTTTGGGCCCGTGGGCCGGCTGGGGCGATCAACAAGGAAAACCAGTCGCGGTCCAGGGCGGTTTAGCCGCTCGGCGGTTCAGGACGGCGAGTTTAGAATGGTCCGGTCCGGTCAGGTCGGACGACGGGTCAACGTGGCGGCGGGCGGCGGTGGTGTGGCGATGACAAGACGACGGCGAGCTCCACCGGGCGGCAGGCAGCGAGGGGGTGCCAGAGGCGGTGGATCCGGGTGATCCGCAGCAGATCTGGCCACATGAAGGCTGGGCAGCGACGATGGAGATGGCGGCGCGGGCCTGGCCACGGTGGAAGCGGCAGTTGCCGGCACGGGGCGGTCGTGGTGGTCGCTGGTGCGGGCGACAAGGCAGGTGACGTACAGGGGCGCGACGTGGAGGCGGCGGCGTGGCACGAAGGACGGCGAGGGACGTGATGGCGCGGCTCCCGCGAGGTGGCACAGCGAGGCGACGATGGTGCAGCGGCGGGGAACTCCGGCGAAGGCGGCGACGAAGTCCGTCGAGGTCCGGCGCGTGCGGTGGCGCATCGGGCCCAGATGGGCTCGGGCGGGCCGGCGATGGGCTTCGTGGGCCCGCATGGTGGGAGGCGGCAATGGAGAGGCGCGGGGGTGACGTGGCACGATGGGATTGGCCCAGGCGTGGCAGCTGGACACGTCCGGCGTCGGAGTGGACATGTCTGCCGCGCAGAGGAAGAGGAAAGCTAGGGTTTGCCCACAAATTTTGGAGGGGAGGTGTTTATATAGGTAGACGGAGCTAGGAGAGGGCTATTGAGGTGCGGTTTTCGCCCACACGATCATGATCCAACGATGGAGAGCATGGAGGGGGTTTAGATGGGCTAGTGGGCTGTTGTGGAGGGGTGCTGGGCTGAAAGAGAAAGGGGTCCGGCGGTTAACGCGGTTAACCGTTGGGGCATCAAACGACCTCCGAATGGAACGAAATTTGACAGGCGGCCTACCGGTGATATACCAAGGCCACTCGACAAATCTTGGCCCATTCCGAGACTGTTTTTCTCCCGCTCACGAAATGAGATTTAAGAGGTGTAACGGGTGCATGTGAGAGTGTTGGATTCCAAAATAGACAACAGAGAAAGCTGGGAAACCCGGACGGATGCAAGTTTGAAAAACATGCAGATGCAATGCACATGATGACATGCCAAAGTGAAACACACAAGAAAATGACATGGCAATGATGGAGAATAACTAGAAGACACCTGGCGCATCGGACTTGGGGCGTTACATGCGCTAGCAACCATCCCTATAGCATTGACGGGCTGGTCGCCGAGCACTATCGCAGAGATGGAAGCCGCGGGCATCAGCGAGGTTACCGCGGACCCGTGCGAGCTCGTGTACATGCAAGCGCCTGTGCCCGTGCGCGCCCCTCCACCCACCGTGGCGCCGGTCCCCGTGTGTTTGGGTGCACCCGTCGCGCCCATGCCCGTGCGTGTGTGCCCCTCAGTGCCATGGGACGCTGCCATCGACCCCTACCTCTCAGTGCCACCAGCTGCCGTCCTCCCGCGCCCCGCCCATCGATCGTGCGACAACATGACGTTTGAGTTACAAGTGAAGAACATTCTGTGCTGCATTTAAAACTTCAACAATGGCATCCCGGAGGACGACAACGACAACGACAGCGCGGCACGCCACCTCCGCCGCCGCCAGAAATAGTTTTTGTTCTTAGTTCTAAAATTGTATCTCGATCATATGAATATAAATTGGCAGTATGACTGAATGAAAGATATGGTTTGAGCGAACTTGTGTTTTTCTCTCTTAATGTACAGACTTATCAAATGATTTTCTTTTGAAAAAAACGTCAATGGATTTAAAATATAAAACACTCATCGCAAAAGTTTTAGATAGAACACCCATATGCCAACCGACAGCCTCCCCAGGAAGCCAAGGGAAAATGTGCCGAGCAGGATTTGTCGGCGTTCTGGGAACGGGGGTCCCCAGACTTGCCTGCCTGCGGCCTGCGGCGTGGCTCAAAAGGGGGCCCAGCGCGGCCCATCTTCACCAACACAAACCCAAGACCCTCGCGAGGGGCCAAGCCTCACGGGGCGGACGACGCGGAGCTTCCTCAGGCACGGCCTTGTTAGGCTGGCTCACGAGGAGGCGGAGAGATCAAGGCGGGGTACCTCACGAGGTGCCCGTGACGCAAGCCATGACGACCGAGGGCGCCAGGCGGGTGCCAGCCCGCGCAGTGTCCTCCTTTCCTCTTTGGTGCAAGGGGGCAAGCGCAGCCGCGGAGTACCGAGGCATCAGGCAAAGGTTGCCATTTCGGTGCAACGAGACCAAAACCAGGAGGACTACGAGACGGAGGTCACCATGGAGCCCAAGACGGCGTCATCAACAGAGCTTTGCGCAGCCGAAGACTACTTTTGTCAGGATAGCTAGTACTAGCTGTCCCCCTTCAAATTACCCCGCCATTGTTGGCTCCCTTCCCGCTCGATATTTGGGAAGAGGACCAGGGCCCCTATAAATAGGACCAGCCACCCGCTAGACAGGGGAAGAGGACCAAGGGCAAAAAGAAAGAGAGAGAGAGAGAGAGAGAGAGAGAGAGAGAGAGAGAGAGAAGGGCGACTGAGCTCCTCCCAGCAGTTCATCGCCCCAGCCAAGAACAGACCCTCGCGAGGCTGTTCTTCCTTGTATTGTTCATCATCATCAGCCCAAGAGGCAATCCACCACACCACACACTGGAGTAGGGTATTACACCACAACGGTGGCCCGAACCAGTATAAACACTGTGTCTCTTGTGTTGTTCTTTCCTTAGTTTAGATCCTAGCAAGGCGGAGGGGTGCAGGTAGGTAGGAGACGAAAGCTCCGCGCGCACCACAGTGTTCGAACCTCAAGGGTCTGCCGGAACCCGAAATCCGACATTTGGCGCGCCAGGTAGGGGGGCGCCGGGATTCGTCTTCCACCACCCCGTTCTCCTCCGACCATCACGCCCATGTTTGACGCTCGTCGGGCTCGCGCCGAGCGCCGGGCCGCACTCGCTTCCCGCGTCGCCTAGACGGCCCCTGTCGGCGGGCGCCCTCGCCGTTCCCCGTCGCCTGCCCAACGGGGTACGAGTGGAAGGCATCGTCCCAGCATCCGTCCATGCGGCAAACGGCCGCACCGCAACTCCCTCGCTCACCCCAGCTGGTTCTTCATCCCGCGCGCTCTGCGCGCCCATGGAGGCTCGAGCTGCACTCATCGCGGCGAAAGAGCTCCTGCGCTACCGCCCCATCGACGACGTCTACGAAGAATGGCTCGATCGCATCGCCGAGCTCGTCCGCGCCGCAGGGGGCTCTCCTGCGTCGTCCGTTCCGCTGCACAGCACCCCGCCCCGCGCGGGCAATGAAGCTCCGGCGGTGCCCCGACCGCCTCCTCCTTAGGAAGGCGCCATGGATCCAAGGCGCGTGGCCCCTGGGCGGAACCCGCTCCGGCAGGCGCCAGCGCAGCAGGAGCAGAGCTGTCAAGAAGTCCCTCGCCCGCAAGAAGCTGCCCGGGCGCTCCCTGCTCCAGCACGTCGCGACCATGCTCCTACTCCCGTGCGTCAAGACCCCGCGCTGCACCCAGCTGTAGCGCGTGGGGACATGCAAGACCAAGCTCCCCGTCATCCAAGGCCTCCCGTGGCCACAGCAGGCTGCCGCGCCTTCACCATCGAGCTACGCAGTGTCGCGTGGCCCGGCAAGTTCAAGCCAGACTTGCCTCCTCGCTACGACGGCACGGCTAACCCTACAGAGTTCCTCCAGCTCTATGAGCTGGGCATCGAAGCTGCCAACGGAGACGAGAAGGTCATGGCGAACTGGTTCCCCATGGCACTCAAGGACGGGGCCCGCACCTGGCTCCTGAACCTGGCTCTAGGCACAATCTCCTCCTGGGACGAGATGCGCACCCGCTTCATCGCCAACTTCCACGGCACTCGCGACCGGCCACCCGCCGTAAGCGACATGCGCCGCATCAAGCAACATCCCGGGGAGACCCTGCAGAAGTACATCCAGCGCTTCAACAACGCGTGCCTCAAGATTCCCAAGGTGACCGAGGAGGCCATCATCTCGGCCTTCTCCAACGGCATGCGCGACGTCAAGATGAAGGACGAGCTGGCGATGCATGAAGACCTGTGCACCTCCTTGGAGCTGTTCAACCTGGCAACCAAGTGCGCCAGGGCCGAGGAAGGGCGTCTCTCCCTCCTCGAGCTGCCTGCCGCAGATCCAGAAGAGAAGAAGCCCAAGACCAAGGATGTGAAGCGCAAGGGGGCTACCGTGCTCGCGGTAGAACCAGACACCAAGCGAGGCAGAGATCAGCCCGAACCATCCAAGGGCGGCCGGTACTGTGTGTACCACGACCTCCACACCCACAACACCAACGAATGTCAAGAGCTCCGAGCCGTGCGAGAAGGAAGGATTGGCCGTCGCCCTGACCGCAGTGACCGGGGCTACGGCCGAGGAGGAGGAAGGAATGCAGGACGCTGGGAAGACCGTGGCCCACGCCAAGGGTGGCACGACCAACCTCGCGAGGATCGCTGGCAAGACCCGCCTCGCGAGGGAGGCTGGAGGGATCAGCCTTGCGAGGGGGACTGGAGGGATCAGCCTTGCGGGGATCGCCCGCAAGGCAACGCAGGCCTCCCACCGCTGCCATCGCAGCCAAGAAGAAACGAAGACCGCCACCAGGACGAGGGGGCTGGGGGCTTCCCGGAGCCGCGCGCGATCGCCTGCATCTTGGGCGGGGCACAAGCCCCAGCCTCTCAGCGCATCTTCAAGTAGTTCGCCCGCGAAGTGAATGCAGTCCTCCCGAGGCTCGAAGCCACGCGCCCTCTCAAGTGGTCGGCGTGCGCCATCATGTTCAGCTCGGCAGATCAGCTCAAGTGTGCGGCTACAGCCGGATTCCTCCCGATGCTTTGTTCCCCAATCATCAGCAACGTGGTGGTCACCAAGACCCTCATCGATGGCGGGGCAGGGCTCAACGTCCTGTCCGTGGAAACATTCAACAACCTCCAAGTGCCCTACAGCCAGCTTCATCCAACCAAGCCTTTCTCCGGTATCACTGACGGCTCCACGGTCCCGATTGGGCAGGTCCGCCTCCCTGTCACCTTCGGGGCACGCGACAACTACCGCACCGAGCTCATCGACTTCAACGTTGCTCACATTCGCCTGCCGTACAACGCCATCCTTGGGTACCCAGCGCTGGCCAAGTTCATGGCTGTAACTCACCACGGCTACAACGTCCTCAAGATGCCAGGAAGTGGCGGAGTCATCACGGTACCCTGTGAAGAGAAGGACGTGGTGTGTTCCCTGGAACGAGCCTTTCAGGCCGCGTCACTAGAAGACCCGGATCGTGGAAGTAGGAGGCCTCCCGAGACCGCCCCTAAGAAGAAGAAGACATCGTCCGGCCCGACCACTCAGGAGGCAGGCCCCTCTGGGCCCGCGCCTGCCCAGGGGGAACCTCCTTCCATCGCATAGGAAAGCGCGCCCAGCACCCTCCTCAGGCAGGGCTCGGGGGCTCTCCCCTGGAGGGCCACCGACCTAGCTAGGGTCACGAGGGAGGCGCTTGGGCACCACATGGAGGCGTGTTTCGAAGCACGTTTCCCTCAAGAAGGAGCAAGGCAAGGAGATCCAGAACCTCAGGAGTTCATCAGCAAGGTCATTCAAGAGCTACAGGAGTCAAGAGTCATGAAAGGCGGCCGCCGCCTACCAGAAGTGGGTCCCATCCAGGCGAGGATGGTGGGCTGCGCGTCTACATCGACATACCAGGGCTCAACCGAGTCGCCTCTCTGGAGCACCTCTGGCCCTCGCGAGTGGGGCGCTGCGGAGGCCCACCCCACAGCTATGTTCGCATGCCTTACGGCCTGCCGAGCGCGACTGACGCGTACCAATGCCTCATGAGGGGCATCACGGAGGCACGAGAGGCCAGGCGTTCCGCTGCCCTGGCAGGGATGGAGATGGCCCGCGAGGAGCCGCCAGCGCCTCCGGAGCCTCCTGAGGCCCCTGGGCCTGGGGGCTCGTGAGGATCGGCTCCCACAGCCCACCGAGCCTGCTACATCAACGCTCCTTCGTCCTCAACATCATCGGGTAACACCTTTCTAGTTTTACTTCCAACTGGGAGCGCCCCCCCAGGGCTGCATTATTCCCAGGCTGCGTGGGTCCGTCCCTGCGGTGTGTATCCCTTTTTTTATTCCATGTTGTTAGCTTACCTTGTTGGTGGTGCCCCTCAGGCTGCATGATCCCCAAGCCGCTCGGGCCAGGCCCAGTGGCATGTATCCCATTTGCGTTTATTTCCGATTATGCGTTAGACCCACCATGCTTGATTGTTTGATGCTGGTCCACGGAACCTCTTCTTCTCCATGCCGACCACTTGCACGTTAAAGGGGGGGGGTACCTGAGCATTGCGACTCAGGGCTCTTACTGGCTCTCCAGCCCTCACCCCCTGGCCTTGTCCATGGCATCGCGACCTGGCATACCAGCGACGGCTGAGACCAACTCGAGGGCCGGGACCCAAGGACATAGAGTGCCGACATCTAACCAAATTTGCAGGAACGCATCACAAGATAAGGCCCAGTGCCAGGCGCAACCCGCCTAGAGGTAGGGCCCCGTGAGTCCCGCGCTGGCTCACGGGTGCCCAGATACACCTTGCTAGGCCCTACCGTGCCAGCCACGTGTCAGGGCAGGGCTGTACACGCCCTGGGGGCTCCTCCCGGAGGGGGGGCCCCTCCCACGTACCAGTGGAAGCACCATGCTCCGCGCTGGCTGACGACACTGCCGAGGAGCAGCTATGCCCGTACACATATGGTAGCACTATGCTCCGCGCTGGTGATAAACAACTGAGGGTGGCCCCCGGGCCACATCAACCTCAGGGAGCCCAGAGCTCAGTGTCTAGCCTCATCGTAATGCCTCCCCTCGGGAGTGCCGCGTGGGGGGGGGCTGGGCACAGGGGCTGCGCCTGGGTCACACCCAGACGCACGCCGCCCAGCCAGGTCCCCCCGGGCCTGGTTCGTCGCGCGTCTCTCCCCGAGCGGAGCCAAGGTACGAAGGCCGTTTGAGCATCAAGGGGGACTCCTGAGCATCACGACTCAGGAGCCTAACTGGTCACATAGCCCCTCACTCCGTGGCCCCATCCTGGTTTCTGGTCGGGACCAGCGCTGGGTGAGGCACGCGCGTGGCCGGGCTTTGGAGACGTAGAACGGTAGATCCACCCGCATCACACCTCCCTACTTGCTGTTCGTGCGCCAAGGGGGACTCCTAAGCATCGCGACTCAGGAGCCTAACTTGTCACGTAGCCCCTCACTCCTTTGGTCCCGTCCTGGTTTCCGGTCGGGGCTAATGCTGGGTGAGGTATGCGCAGGGCCGGGCTCTGCCGGCGTAGAACATAAGCAATTAGGAAGGAAAAGCGTAAATTCAAGGAATTCAAAAGCAAATATTATAGTCCACATTGTTATCTCGATACCAAACGCAAGTTTAAACGCCTCCTCGAGGCACGATACATGTGCAGGAATTAAAAGCAGGACTGGAGCCACAGCGGAGCCACTTGTTGGCGGTGGAGCAGCGCGGAGTGGCTTCGCCTCATGGAGCAGCGGGGTCGGCAGCGCCTTGCCTTGGCTTGGTGCTGAAGGCCTGGAACTTCCCCAGCAGAACCTCTGCGCGACCCTTCACGGCCTCGGCAGCGGCAGCGGCACGCTCGCCGCTTACTGTCTCCAGCAGGCCGTCGAGGTCGATGTCGGGATAGCGAAGGTAGATGTGGGTGAGCACCCGTGCCAGTGCTGCAGAAGACAGGACACGCGCCTCGGCCTCCACCATGGGGCCAAGGCCAAGGGGGACATCTTCAAGAGCGCGAACCAGGAAGGGAAGCAGCTTCAGTATCAGCTCCTTCAGGGCCCTCGACGTGGGCGTACAATGGAAGCGGGAACCCCGGCGGTGCCCGCTCGCACAAAGGCCTCGACACCACCTGAAGGGCCCCCTCGTCCGAGCCACGGGGGGCGAGCCGTTTCTTCGGCGGGAGTGGGTCTGGTTCCTCTCGGGGAGCCTTTCCCTTCTCTGCCATCGAGAACCGGCGGATCGGAGCCATCGCAGCAAGACAGAGCAAGGATCGGGAAGAAGGAGAAGCAAGGAGGGATGGACTGGAAGGGCGCGCGCTGTTCCATACTTATGGCCGGCGGAGGCCAACTGCCTACCTCCACGATCGCAGGTAATCATGACCCACTTTGCATGCAGGGACTTGTCCACTCCGTGCAGTTGCCAAGGCGCCATGGGGAAGTGGAGGCGCCCACGTCCAATCAACCGCCACGCGGCGCCCAAGGCCGCAGACTGTTAGGGCCCGCGGCGCTTCGCTCTTGCCCTTCCGCCTCCCTACACGGCCAAGTCCGGGCACGCCTTGGGCCCGGGGGCTACTGTCGGCGTTCTAGGAACGGGGGTCCCCAGACTTGCCTGCCTGCAGCCTGCGGCGTGGCTCAAAAGGGGGCCCAACATGATCCATATTCACCAACACAAACCCAAGACCCTCGCGAGGGGCCAAGCCTCGCGGGGCGGACGACGCGGAGCTTCCTCAGGAACGGCCTTGTCAGGCTGGCTCATGAGGAGGCGGAGAGATCAAGGCGGGGTACCTCACGAGGTGCCCGTGACGCAAGCCATGACGACCGAGGGTGCCAGGAGGGTGCCAGCCCGCGCAGTGTCCTCCTTTCCTCTTTGGTGCAAGGGGGGCAAGCGCAGCCGCGGAGTACCGAGGCATCAGGCAAAGGTTGCCATTTCGGTGCAACGAGACCAAGACTAGGAGGACTACGAGACGGAGGTCATCGTGGAGCCCAAGACGGCGTCATCACCAGAGCTTTGCGCAGGCGAAGACTACTTTTGTCAGGATAGCTAGTACTAGCTGTCCCCCTTCAAATTAGCTCACCATTGTTGGCTCCCTTCCCGCTCGATATTTGGGAAGAGGGCCAGGGCCCCTATAAATAGGACCGGCCACCCGCTAGACAGGGGAAGAGGACCGAGGGCAAAAAGAAAGAGAGAGAGAGAGAGAGAGAGAGAGAGAGAGAGAGAGAAGGGCGACTGAGCTCCTCCCAGCAGTTCATCGCCCCAGCCAAGAACAGACCCTCACGAGGCTGTTCTTCCTTGTATTGTTCATCATCATCAGCCCAAGAGGCAATCCACCACACCACACACTGGAGTAGGGTATTACACCACAACGGTGGCCTGAACCAGTATAAACCCTGTGTCTCTTGTGTTGTTCTTTCCTTAGTTTAGATCCTAGCAAGGCGGAGGGGTGCAGGTAGGTAGGAGATGAAAGCTCCGCCCGAACGCAAGTGTTCGAACCTCAAGGGTCTGCCGGAACCTGAAATCCGACAGGATTTGTGCAGCACTTGATCGCAAACGTTTTAGATAGAACACCTGTATGCAAAGTGAGAGCATGATTTGTGCATCTCTTCTACACAAATGGTTTTCTTGGATGACGCGCGTTTCTCCAGGTTTATCAACAGCTCCGACTAGAGTTTCACTACGATGGACACCACCAACGATCTAAAAGCGCTCAAGGTTCCGGGCTTGAAATGCCCGAATCTTATCAACATCCAGCACCACTACAACGTCCGGGGGAGCGACAACTACAAACTGAACTCCCTGGTTTACCTCGCCTCGGCCATCATCGACCCCTACTATGCGAAGATGAAGGAAGAGAGCAAGATGGACAAGAACGCCTGGCACAGTGTTTGGCATGAGAGACTGGATGAACTACACGTCAAGTATGCGGCCAAGGATGCGTACAAAAGCTACAAGATGTACAGGCGAATCATTGACATGAGGAACTTTCTTCTTCCTGCCCCAGATGAGGGATCGAGCTACATAGCAGTGGCGGGAGCGTCACAAGAAGTAGATGACTAGACGATCGTTTCTCCTACTTTAGAATGCATGCAATTGTTTATTGAGGTGTGTGCGAAAGATCTGTATAGTCACTTATGTAATTGGATGTTTATTTCAGTTATATATTTATATATATACATGTTATTCTTTTGTAGATAGAGCAAATCACACGGCTTATTAGCAGCAATCGTCTAGGTTATTATTGGTCTTCGCACACATTTTTGATTACGAACCTGTTTGCTGCGTACCACACACATCTTGTTCAGTTGAACCGCTTTCGTTGTGTGGCCTAATCACACACAGTTCTTCCTAGTGAACCATATGTTGTATATCACACACACCTTCAACTGGCTACCCGTTTCTTTTGTTCCTCCTCATCCCAAACAGTTAATTGAACTGAACCGTATGCCCAGCATCGCACACACAACTAAAATCTGAACCGTGTTTGATGCATCCGTCATCACAAATGTTTTTCACCTTTTTGATGTGTTTTTACACCACCATTTGCGATTATGGCATCGCACACAGTTTCGTCAAAGGGTCTTGATCATACAATCACGTTTGCACTATCCTACCGTAGTGAGATTCTTCGTTGCACATTGAGGGATGGTTATATGATCCAATTATGATAGCATTGTTGAGAGATTGCACTAGCGAAAGTAGGGACCCTAGGACTCATTTTCAAGCATTGCAATACCGTTTTTGTGCCTGTTTACTATTTGCTACCTTGTTGTTTTTATTTATTCAGATTATAAAAATATATTTCTACCATCCATATTACACTTTTATCACCATCTCTTCGCCGAACTAGTGCACATATATAATTTGCCATTGTATTAGGTGTGTTGGGGACACAAGAGATTTCTTGTATTTGGTTGCAGGGTTGTTTGAGAGAGACCATCTTCATCCTACGCCTCCCATGGATTGATAAACCTTAGGTCGTCCACTTGAGGGAAAATTGCTGCTGTCCTACAAAACTCTACGCTTGGAGGCCCAGCACGAGTCTACAAGAATAAAGTTGCATAGTAGACATCAATGGTGCTATCGTACATCCACGTTTATGGAAACTTCAACCCATGAAGGGTAACGGTTGTGTGAGTCCATGGAGGGCTCCACCCATGAAGGTTCCACGATGAAGCAACCTTTTCTATCCCACCATGGCCATCGCCCACGAAGGACTTGCCTCACTCGGTTAGATATTCATGAAGTAGGCGATCTCCTTGCCCTTACAAACTTCTTAGTTCAACTCCCCAACTTGTCGGAGGCTCCCAAGCGACACCTAACCAATCTAGGAGACACCACTCTCCAAAAGTTAATAGATGTTGTGTCGATGATGAACTCATTGCTGTTATGCTTCTAATGATAGTCTCCCCAATTGTAACATCCCAAAGTTCTAAATTTTGGAATGTTAGAATAAATAGATAGATTTGATTGATTGTTTGATTGATTGTGTGCAATTGAGTGAAATTCGAAACCTTTTGGAAAGTTAAATGAGAGGGAATAAAAGGACTTTCCCAAACTTTCATTTTGCATTCGTGATCTCCGTGAATTCAAATTCTTTTCACCACGAAACCATGGAGAGAAGATGACATGACTTCTTCCATTTATTTAAATGACAAGGGGTGTTGAAAATATTTGAATTTCATTTGAGAATATTTCCAAATTCCGAAACTTTATGCAACTCAATGATTTTCACGAGCGAAGATAAAATGACTTCTTCAAATTATGAAATATGAGTTGGGAGTTTCAAAGATCACATTTAAAGCCTCTTTTGAATTTATTTTCAATTTGGGTTATTTGAGTTTTATTCAAATTATTTTTCTCCAAAAATAAAATATATGGAAAATAGGGTAACATGATTCCCTACATTAGAAAATTGGAGAAAAAATAATTTGAAATCATTTTGGTATTTTTAGAATGATTTTTGTTGGATTTTAATAGACTAGTAGCACTCTTTGATTTATCTGATTTTGTCAGGATTTTATTTGGCATATTAAAAATGTCCATGTTGTAGAAAATCTTTTTCTGCAAATTTTGGTATATTATATGCCTATATAATATTTTTATTTCTGTTTGTTTTTATTTGTTTTGTTTGTCTGAAAAAAAACCTTAAAAAAATTCCCCCGACTGGGCCGGCCCAGCTCCAACCGGGCCAGGCCAAAGCCCAGCCCAACCGCGCGCCGCCTCTGTCTTCGAGCTCGGTACAGAGTCCCGAGCGGTTCCGCCTCGCCGCCACCGTGTACAAGCAGGGCACGCCGCCGCCTCCTTTGCCCATGCCCCAAGCAGCGTCGCCCCGGCCTTTAAAAGCCGAGGTCCGACCACCCCGCCCGCTCCTCCTTCCTGCCGCGCCACCGCCCTCGCCCGCATCTCGCGCCGCCGCCACAGATCGTCGCACCGCCGTCTCCGCCGCCTTGCGCCGCTCCGGCGCTGCCGTCGCGCCGCTGCCGTCGCCCTCTGCCGCATCCGCCCCGTGCCGCCACCGCCGTTGCTGCACCCCGCCGGAGCCGCTGCAGCACCGTCCCACCTCTCCGTTGCCATTGCCGGCGAACACCACCACCGCCGCCGTTGGTTTTTTTTCTCTCGCCACGGTTGAATCCACGAGAACCGATACAAAAACCCCTCGGTTTCCTATAGTTTTTTTGGGTTTTAGATTAGAGCGGTTTATTATTTTGTTAGTTTATTTAACGAACGTTTTCCGTTTAGGTAGTTCTAGTGAACATATTCATTAGTTGACGTTCGGTAGCGTTTCTCTTTTTCTTTATTTTAGTTTTCGGCCAGGGACTCATCTGTGAAGGTTTTATTTACATTTTAGTCCCTAAACTTCAAATAATCATTACTTTTCAACCGTTTGTCCAAATCCAACGAAACCAATGCTCACACCTTCGTTATGATCCCCTCTATCCAGTAATCCAACTCAAACATATTTTTGAAAATTTTAAAATTTGAATTAGATCAGATTTGAATTCAAACTTCGTTTGATCATAACTTGAGTTTCGTAGCTCCGTTTGAGTTGACTCTTTTTGCAAATCGAAGCTCTTGACCTAAACTTTCTGATAAGGCCAAATTCACTTAATTTTGGTACTATTAGAAAGTGTTTTATGTTGCAAGAGTTATTTGTTTGGTTTTGATGTTTTCCGAATTGTCTTCTTCGTTCTTTCTGATCTTTTGAGTGATTGCTTATGTGTGATTACTATTGCTTGCTTACGATAGATTGACCGGAGTGTGACGAGTAGATCTATCAAGCGTTTTGAGTGCGAATCATCTTCATCAACATTGCAGGAAAGTTCACACTTTGATCATATCCCCTTTCATACCCAGTTTTTATGCATTAGTTTCACCCTCAAACATTACATGAGTAGGATTGATAACATGTGGGTATTGGGAAGTAGTTGATGAGGTAGGAACCTATTGACCTACATTCAAACCTTGGGAGTTACTATTATGTTATGCTTATAGTGCCATGCTATGCTCGTAGACGTGGATTGGGTTTTGAGAGTATCCATGACAGTTGTGAGATTGTTAATTAATGGTTTACTTAAGGTGGCAACTTAAACACACATCTGGGTGGATTGAGGCACCTAGGTATTCCCGGATTGCCTGTCTAGGCACCAGGGTAGACCAAGATTGCCTTTTTTTTATGGACCGGCACCCAGGCTCAAAGGGATCATGAGATGTTTCATACTAGAAACTTCCGTTTGCAGCCACGAGCTATTATGGGCTCTAGCATAGTTCATTAAGTCGTGCGAACTCTTACAGGGTAGACTAGCAGATGTAGGGGAAAGTAGGTGTAACGGTCTATGCATCGTAAGGTGCTAGCGCTTCTGAAAGACTACATGGTGTTTGAGAAGACCGAGACATAGTCTTTCAGAAGCGCTAGCACCTTACGATCGGGTAGACCGTACCACCTACATCCTCTACATCTGCTAGTCTACCACTGTAAGAGTTCGCACGACTTAGTCAACTATGCTAGAGCCCATAATAGCTTGTGGCTGCACACGGAAGATTCTAGTATGAATAGTCTCATGATCCCTTTGAGCCTGGGTGGCGGTCCAAAAGAAAACAGGCAAGTCCTGGAATACCCAGGTGCCTCAATCCACCCAGATGTGTGTTTAAGTTGCCACCTTAAATAAACCATTAATTAATAAACTCACATCTTTCATGGATATCACTCACCCAATCCACGTCTACTGGCATAGCATGGCATAATGGCAAACGTAGAAGTAACTCCCAAAGGTTTGATAATAAACAGGTAATAGGTACTACCTCATCTACTTCCCATCCCAAAATTTAAATTAGATCCTAATCATGCAATGTTTGAGGATTGATCTAATGCAATAAAACTGGGTAGTAGGAAAGGTATGATCAAAGTGTTACTTGCCTTGCTGATGATCCGCGAAACCTAGAGATTCGAAGTAACAGGCGGCGCACTCCGGGTATTCTATCACAGACAAACAAACAAGCATACAATAAGTACTCATCTAATGAACAGGTAAAATTAAAATAAGAGATCTAACCAGAAGGTTCAACTTAAGAACTCCGGTTGGCAAAAAGAATCAAATCGAACGAAGCAACGAAATTCAAACGGCGAAAGAAAACAACTTCGTTGTACTAATCTGGATCTAGGGAAAATTTTACAGTAGAAAAATATTGTTTAAGTTGGTTAAACGGATAGAGGGTTTCGAGACGAAACTCTAGGCGCTTGAATCGCCTTATTCTGATAAACGAGCGAAAAGTTATACCAAAAAGAAAGTTGGATCAGGAATCGCGATCAGAAAAATCGCGGATTTATCCGAGAAAAAGAAAAACGATGAACGTTCGCTATAACAAACGAACGGATGAACGCTCGTTATTTAAATAAACTGGAAAAACCGATCTATTAAAAAAACGAAACTAAAAAAACCGGCAAAAAACCGACGAAAACCGATCTAATTTTTTTTTAAAAATGATGGCAGGAAGTCGAGGCGCGGCGAACCTCGGCGGCGGCGGCGGCGTCCGGCGGCGACGCGGGAGCGGGTGGCGGCGGCTAGGGGCTAGGCGACTAGGGTTTCTCCCGGGGGGGCTGGGCCAGCTTTTAAAGGCGACCTCGGGCCGGAGTCCTATCCGGACACGGCCCGTAGGTAGGTTCGTTTTTTTATTATTATTCCGCCGGAAGAAAAATAAAAAGAAATATTAAACGGACTCCAAAAATTCCGAAATAAATTTTCACGGGCTTATAAAATCAAGTCGCACAATGTGAACATTTATTTGGGACCCAAATGCAATTTTGAAAAAACGCACATTTTTCCTAAATTCAAATAAAACACCGAAAAACTCCGAAATAAAATCCTATTTGATTTTATTATTAAATCCTCAATATTTCTTTATTTTGGGAAAGTCATTTTATTCCCTCTCTCATATTTTTGTAATAGAAATAATTGATGATAAAATAATTAAAATCAAATGATCCTATTCTCAAAATTTGAGAAAACTCAAATATGAAAATAACGAAATCCCCAACTCTCTCCGTGGGTCATTGAGTTGCGTATAATTTCTAGGATCAACCAAAATGCAAAAATAAAATATGGTATGCAATGATGATCTAATGTATAACATTCCAAATTGAAAATTTGGGATGTTACAAACCTACCCCCCTTAAGATGAATCTCGCCCTCGAGATTCGGGTTGGCTAGAAAATAGGTGAGGGTGGTCTTTGAGAAAATCTTCCTCTCGTTCCCAGGTGGCTTCATGCTCCGTGTGGTGGCTCCACTGAACTTTGCAAAACTTAATAACCTTGCTGCGAGTAACTCGGCTGGCAAACTCGAGAATCTTATCCGGCTTCTCCTCGTAGGTCAAATCGTTATCCAACTGAATAGTTTCCAAGGGCACTGTGTCTCTCAACGGTATGTCAGCCATCTCCGTGTGACATTTCTTTAACTGAGAAACGTGGAACACATCATGTGCTCCTGACAATCCTTCGGGCAATTCCAACTTGTAGGCCACTTCTCCCATACGCTCCAAAACTTGATATGGTCCTACAAATTGTGGTGCTAACTTCCCTTTAACTCCAAAACGCTTTGTTCCCCGAAGTGGAGATACTTGAAGATAAGCTCTATCTCCGACTTCGTAAACTGTCTCCTTGCGTTTAGAATCCGCGTAACACTTCTGTCTAGACTGGGCTACCTTGAGCCTATCGCGAATCAACTTCACTTTCTGTTCAGACTCTTTAATCAAGTCAGGTCCAAACAACTGGCAGTCTCCAACTTCGTCCCATGACAGCGGTGTCCTGCACCTCCTTCCATACAAGGCTTCGAAAGGGGCCATCTTCAAACTGGCTTGGTAACTGTTGTTGTAAGAGAACTCTGCATATGGCAAATTATCGTCCCAACTAGATCCATAATCTAGCGCACAAGCTCTCAGCATATCCTCCAAAATCTGATTTGACTCTCTTGGTCTGTCCATTTGTCTGTGGATGAAAAGCTGTACTGAATTCTAGCCTGGTACCCAAAGTTTCGTGCAACTGCTTCCAGAACTTTGAGTTAAACTGGGTTCCTCTATCTGATACGATACTCCTTGGAACTCCATGCAAACATACGATCCTGGTCATGTATATCTTTGCCAACTTAGCACTGGTGTAAGTTTTCTTTACTGAGATGAAATGAGCTACCTTCGTCAACCGATCAACTACAACCCAAATCGAGTCATAGCCTGAACGAGTCCTGGGCAATCCTGTGATAAAATCCATGCCTAGCTTATCCCACTTCCATTCGAGTATCGGCAATGGTTGTAACAATCCTTCTGGCTTCTGATGCTCTGCCTTTACTCTCTGACATACATCACAAACTGCTACATACTCCACTATATCCTTCTTCATTCCGGTCCACCAGAAAATATCCCTCAAATCCAGATACATCTTGGTATTTCCTTGGTGAATTGAATACAGTGAGTCATGTGCCTCTTGCAAAATCAACTTCCTGATCTCTGGGTCATTGGGCACATAAACGCGGTCTTCAAACCATAGGGTGTCGTGCTCATCCTCACGAAATTCTTTAGCTTTTCCTTTGCTCAGTTTCTCCTTTATAGCGGCAATCTCTTTGTCAGCTTTCTGAGCTTCCCTGATTTTATCCATCAAGGTTGACTGAATCTCCAATGCTGCTACATAGCCTCTCGGAACTATTTCCAAACATAACTCTCGAAGATTTTCAGATAACTCCCTTGGTATTTCTCCCGTCATTAATGTATTAACATGGCTCTTACGGCTTAATGCGTCAGCTACTACATTAGCCTTTCCGGGATGGTAATGCAATCTCATATCGTAATCCTTGATGAGCTCCAACCATCTCCTTTGTCTGAGGTTCAACTCCTTCTGTGTGAAAATGTACTTCAAACTCTTATGGTCCGTATACACCTCACAATGGTTTCCAATGAGGAAATGTCTCCATGTTTTCAAAGCATGCACTACGGCTGCTAACTCCAAATCATGCATGGCATAATTTAACTCATGAGGCTTCAGTTGTCTTGAGGCATATGAAACAACTCTCCCTTCCTGCATGAGCACTGCTCCAAGTCCTCGACGTGAAGCGTCGCAATACACCTCATAATCCTTGGTCTGGTCTGGCAAAATCAACACTGGTGAGGTAAGCAAACGTTTCTTCAACTCCTGGAAACTAGCCTCACATTACTCAGTCCATATGAACTTGGTATCTTTCTTCAACAACTCAGTCATAGGCTTCGCAATCTTTGAGAAATTCTCAATAAATCTCCGGTAGTATCCGGCGAGTCCAAGAAAACTCCGGATCTCTCCAACTGTGGTCGGTGCTTCCCATTTAGTCACGGTATCAACTTTAGCGGGATCAACTGCTATACCTTCTCCAGATATAACGTGTCCGAGGAATCCTACTTCCTTCAACCAAAACTCACATTTTCTGAACTTGGCATATAGTTGATGTTCTCTGAGCTTTCCAAGTACCAAACTCAAATGCTCCTTATGCCCCTCTTCATTCTTCGAATAAACCAGGATATCATCAATGAACACTACAACGAACTTATCCAAAAACTCCATAAACACTTGGTTCATCATGTTCATAAAATAGGCAAGTGCGTTAGTCAGACCAAATGACATAACGGTATACTCGTACAGCCCATACCTGGTGGTAAAAGCTGTCTTGGGAATATCCTATTCTCGAATCTTCAACTGGTGGTATCCTGATCGCAGATCGATCTTGGAAAATACTTTAGCTCCTTGCAATCGATCAAATAGATCATTAATCATTGGTAGTGGGTACTTGTTCTTGATCGTTACTTCGTTCAATCCTCGATAATCAACAACCATCCTTAACGATCCATCCTTCTTCTCCACTAGAAGTACTGGCGATCCCCAAGGCGAAGAACTTGGGTGGATATATCCCTTATCCAGTAACTCCTTAATCTGCTTCTTAATTTCCACCAAATCCTTTGCTGGCATCCTATATGGTCTCTTTGATATTGGCTCGGTGCCTGGCAATAGCTCAATCAAAAACTCAATATCTCTATCCTGTGGCATGCCTGGCAACTCCTCTGGAAATACTTCAGGAAAATCCCTTACCACTGGTACTTCCTCCTGCACAACTCCTGTTAGGCAATTTACTTGAGTCCTCTTTGGCACATGCCGGGATACATACTTGATCCTTCTCCCTTCTGGGGTGGTAAGCAAAATTGACTTACTAGCACATTCAATATTCCCTTCATACTTTGATTACCAATCCATGCCTAATATCACATCCAATCCTTGGGATTCCAATACTATTAGGTCTGAGGGAAAAACATAGTTACCAATCCTTAATGGTAACCGATCACACCATAGGCTAGCCACATACTCTGCTCCAGGCGAGGTTACTAACATGGGTGACCTAAGGGCTTGGGTTGATAGGTTATACTTATCCACAAATCCCCTTGAGATGTATGAATGTGATGCACCAGTATCAAAAAGAACAAGTGCAGTAAATGACTTAACCAAAAACTTACCTATTACTGCATCAGGCTGAGCTTCAACCTCCTCAACGCTAACGTGGTTCACCTGTCCCCTGTTGAAAGGGTTCGGCTTCTTCCAAGAGCTTCCATTGCCATTTCCATTTTGTATTTCAGGGCATTCATTGGCATAATGTCCAGTCGTCGAACACTTAAAGCAAGTGACTTGGCTCAGGTCCTTCTTGGCTGGGGTTGATGGGTTGGTGCGATTCTGGCTGTTGCTTCCTCCTTTCCCATTACCATTCCTGGTGCCATTGTGATTGTGCGAGCTACCTCCTCCATGGGTATGCTGAAAATGTCCTCCTGGTCTAGGGGTAAAACGTGGCTTCTGCTGAGCTCTAGAACTATACTTTCCTTGTCCATACTTCCTCTTGCGATTCTCAATTTGCTGCTGCTTCCCTTCAATCATAAGAGCACGATCTACCAACTCCTGGTAGTTGTTGAAGGTTGCTACCATCAACTGCATGCTCAACTCATCATTCAGTCCTTCCAGAAACTTCTCCTGCTTAGCTGCATCCGTAGCGACGTCATCTGGGGCATAACGTGCTACCTTACTAAAGTCCTCAACATACTGGCCAACTGTCCGTCCTCCTTGGCACAAGTTGCGAAACTCACGCTTCTTCATGGCCATAGCTCCTGCTGAAACATGTGCAGTACAAAAAGCCTGCTGAAACTGGTCCCATGTGACAATGTCGACTGGAAAAGTGGCTGTGAAATTTTCCCACCATGATGCTGCGGGTCCTTCTAACTGATGTGCGGCAAACTTCACCTTTTCCGTATCTGTGCATCCTGCTATGGTCAACTCCCTAGCTGTCTTGCGGAGCCAATCATCTGCTACTATCGGCTTGGTGCTACTGGAAAACACCGGCGGATTCAGCCTAAGAAAACGGGCTAAGTGGTCAACAGGTGGTGGTGGTGGTGGGTTGTTGTTGTTGTTCCCTTGATTCTGATTCTGGACTAGCAACTGCATCAATGTGTTTTGCTGCTGGATCAACTGGGTGAGCTCCGGTGGAAAGGCAAATCCGGGGTCACGTCTCGGAGGCATCTGAGGGTTTAGAAAAGATGAGATGTAAGAATAGAGGGGGTCTAAAGAGAAAACAGTACCCATATGCACATGAGGCAAAAGCAAACAATTCACTTCATTCAATCAAACAAGGGCATACAATCGATCTATCTATCGCAAAGTGCTCGGACTACTATATTTACATGGTGGACTACTACTACTGATGAGGTGGTCTACTAGAAATATTCTTCGGTTGCAGACTCCATGACATCTGCTCCAGCTTCATCAACATAGTCATCATTGCTACTATCTGGATCCGAATCGGTGTCGTCGATGATGATGTAGTCTTCCGTGCTAATCTCCTTGGGTTCTTTGTCTTCCTCTACTGGCGTAGGGCCTCCCATAAATATTCCAATCTTCTTGATCAGGTCGTCATTCTTCTCCACCAATACTTCAATTTCCTCTTCATAATCTTCACGTGTAGCCTTGAGTTCTTCCTCCAGTTCCTTGATTCTAGTCTTAGCCTTCTTCAGATCTATCATGTCGGCGCACATCTGGTTCTCCTATCGTTGAATGTGCTGGTTTAGCTCCTGGATAAAAGCTGCGATTGATCTATCCTTCCTGGTGCTGATCATCTCCCAGTGTTCATCTTGGCGCCCACAAATCTGGTAGATAGTATCCTTGAGGTCATTGCGGTAGACTTCTCCAATGCGTCCCATGGCGATGTGAGCTGCCATGCTCTGTCCTAGACTCCAAGTTGGTGTATCAAAAGAAAACTCTATGGGCTCAGTGAGTAGCATGAACGTCCTTCCTGGAACTTGAACTTGAATTATCCAGCGCTCTTCTTCAGGTAATGTGGCGTTGTAGGTTCCGGTGAAGCTTAGTACTCCTATGTTTAGGTATCTAGTGACTTCCTTCAAGTGTCGTCCAAAGGGTGTATCTTCATCTAGTTACGTGAACTTGTTTTTTGCATCCGCCATCCTAAAAGAGTAGAAAAGATGAGAGGTCAGAAGAGAAGAGAGTGGAATAGTGATCTAGGTCTTTTAGCTTAGTGGTCGTGTCCTACAGTCAGTGTGTGCTCTGATACCATCTCTGAAGCGACCAGACCTCAAACAGTCTGATCTCTGTGCTCCGTTGTCATCCCTGGATCAGTAATGCTGACACCACACAGTACTCGGAGGATTTATAGCAGAGTAGCAATCACACACTTATTACAACGAGTGTCTCAAAAGAGAACTTACAATAATAAATATGGCTTAAGGCCATCTAATAACGAAAATAGCGGAAGGCTTGGAAGATAAGTGAGTCCATCAACTCCAACGGCATCACGGAGTATAGAACCACGACCTAAAAACTCCTTATTCGTCGTTTGAGAAGTCTGCAACATTAATGTTGCAGCCCGAAACGGGTCAGCACATGGAATATGCTGGCAATCTAACACATAGAGAGTAATGGAATGAAACAACTATACTATATGCATATTTGGCTGGTGGAAAGCTCTATGGTTACAGTTTTGCGTAAAGCCAATTTTTCCCTACTTCAAAGGAATAAAATTTATTTAACTATCATGGTAGTTGATAAACTTTTGAGAATGGTTGACAGCATCCTCAATCCCAATTAAGCATCATCATTAAACATAACCCAACAAAAATAATTTAGAGTAACATGTTGAGATTCACATGATAATCCAGGTACTAGATACTCAAGATGTCCATAACCGGGGACACGGCTAACCATGATTAGTTTATTACGCGCTGCAGAGGTTTGCGCACTTTTCCCCACAAGACTCGATCGCCTCCGTTTGGTTTATCGCACTACATGGTGTTTGAGAAGACGGATGACCGAGACATAGTCTTTCAGAAGCGCTAGCACCTTACGATCGGGTAGACCGTACCACCTACATCCCCTACATCTGCTAGTCTACCACTGTAAGAGTTCGCACGACTTAGTCAACTATGTTAGAGCCCATAATAGCTTGTGGCTGCACACGGAAGATTCTAGTATGAATAGTCTCATGATCCCTTTGAGCCTGGGTGGCGGTCCAAAAGAAAACAGGCAAGTCCTGGAATACCCAGGTGCCTCAATCCACCCAGATGTGTGTTTAAGTTGCCACCTTAAATAAACCATTAATTAATAAACTCACATCTGTCATGGATATCACTCACCCAATCCACGTCTACTGGCATAGCATGGCATAATGGCAAAGGTAGAAGTAACTCCCAAAGTTTGATAATAAACAGGTAATAGGTACTACCTCATCTACTTCCCATCCCACAATTTAAATTAGATCCTAATCATGCAATGTTTGAGGATTGATCTAATGCAATAAAACTGGGTAGTAGGAAAGGTATGATCAAAGTGTTACTTGCCTTGCTGATGATCCACGAAACCTAGAGATTCGAAGTTACAGGCTGCGCACTCCGGGTATTCTATCACAGAAAAACAAACAAGCATACAGTAAGTACTCATCTAATGCACAGGTAAAAGTAAAATAAGAGATCTAACCAGAAGGTTCAACTTAAGAACTCCGGTTGGCAAAAAGAATCAAATCGAACGAAGCAACGAAAGTCAAACGGCGAAAGAAAACAACTTCGCTCTACTAATCTGGATCTAGGGCAAATTTTACAGTAGAAAAATCTTGTTTAAGTTGGTTAAACAGATAGAGGGTTTCGAGACGAAACTCTAGGCTCTTGAATCGCCTGATTCCGATAAACGAGCGAAAAGTTATACTAAAAAGAAAATCGGATCAGGAATTGCGATCAGAAAAATTGGGGATTTAATCCGAGAAAAAGAAAAACGATGAACGTTCGATAGAACGAACGAACAGACGAACGCTCACTATTTAAATAAACCAGAAAAGCCAATCTATTAAAAAATCGAAACTAAAAAAATCGGCGAAAAACCAACAAAAACCGATCTATTTTTTAAAAAAAACCGATGGCACGGAAGTCGAGGCACGGCGAACCTCGGCGGCGGCGGCGCGGGAGCGAGTGGCGGCGGCGGCTAGGGGCTGGGCGGCTAGGGTTTCTCCCGGGGGGGCTGGGCCGGCTTTTAAAGGCCACCTCGGGCCGGAGTCCTATCCGGACACGGCCCGTAGGTCGGTTCGTTTTATTATTATTATTATTATTATTCCGCTCGGAAGAAAAATAAAAAAATATTAAACGGACTCCAAAAATTCCAAAATAAATTTTCACGGGCTTCTAAAATCAAGCCGCACAAGGTGAACATTTATTTGGGACCTAAATGCAATTTTGAAAAATGCACATTTTTCCTAAATTCAAATAAAACACCGAAAAACTCCGAAATAAAATCCTATTGGATTTTATTATTAAATCCTCAATATTTCTTTATTTTGGGAAAGTCATTTTATTCCCTCTCTCATATTTTTTAATAGAAATAATTGATGATAAAATAATTAAAATCAAATGATCCTATTCTCAAAATTTGAGAAAACTCAAATATGAAAATAACGAAATCCCCAACTCTCTCCGTGGGTCATTGAGTTGCGTAGAATTTCTAGGATCAACCAAAATGCAAAAATAAAATATGGTATGCAATGATGATCTAATGTATAACATTCCAAATTGAAAATTTGGAATGTTACACTCCATTAACGTGGACGTACGATAGCACCACCTATTGGAACCATGGCAAAAATCATCGTGTCTTCATTGCGTTTGATCTTCCGACTCTACCCCTTACTTTCTGCACAATTGCATGTTTTACTATTCCCGCTGCTCTATCTCTAGATATGCATGTGTGGAAAGTTTCGGTGTTAGCTTAACTTGTGCCAAAATCTGCCTAGGTTCCAGGAAACTAAAAACTGCACCTTTAGTTAGTTAAGTGTCTATTAACCCCCCTCTAGACCTATCTTCTTCGATCCGGGACAAAATCGTACCAATTACTACCTTCGCCCTGGTTTACTAGTCCTCTTCATATTTTGTGCCAATTTTTGACCATAGATTTAACTGACAAAATATTTATGTATGTCATCGAAAAATATATTATTGGATTTGTATTTGAGCATAGTTTATGATAATATTATTTTTGCTGTGTATAACTTATATTTTATTAGTTAAAATCATGGTCAAAATATGACTCTAAATACAAGGGGGCTAATAAATCAGAAGGGCGTAGTATTAAGTATGTTGGCAAGTATTATCCGGGTAGTCAAACTCGTGGATATTATGGTCTTACGGATGAACAAGGCGATATGGCTCGTACTTGGATGTAGTCCCATTATCTTGACCGGTCACATGGAAAGATGGATCAGTGCGTAGGTCATTTAACGGTTATGCAGAGAGCGTCAATTATTCCAGTAATTTGATATATACCCTAGCATTGTATATCTATGCTCTTCATACATACTAACGCCCACATGGGTAGGGCTCATTGCATGGGTGTTAGTATTGACGATTGTACTATGGTTACAGAAGATGCTTCGCACATGGACCATAGAACTTTTCTTATTTTGATGTCTCGTGTTGAATGGAGAGCTCTATTGCCTTTTAATGAAAGAGGAAACATGGATGTGGAGACCGAGATGACAACAATAGGTGACGGCACCCTCGGCGATTTACCTGTTCATCCAGTTTTGTAAATCCATGTATCGGTGGTTCTACCAATGTCGTGTTTGCTCGGTTGCGACATTTTCCCTTGCCCTGTGGCAGGTTGCCGATCTTCCAGGATAGAGTTGTACCGGCAGGCTTGAACCTGGAAGAAGGAAGCGAGCTGGGTAGCTGATGAGGAGCTTGCATGCAGGATTCGTCAGTGGTGGCGTAATTGGATGGCGGCGGCGCTTCTGTGGATGATGCCAACGACATGAACAGTGCACTGGCGGAGTCTGCGGTGAAGACGGATCCACAAGCATCCCAATGGATTAAAGGGGTAGGCAAACTGATTCTTTCTGGTTTTGTTAATGTTGCAGTTCATCGACAAGGATTAAAGCGGTAGGCGCCTAACATCTAGAAAAAGTCCTTCGGCCTACAAAAATTAATGGTTTGAAGTCTGATAGAGGCAAAAGGTGTCCCATCTTTTGATGAGATGGTGATTATTGTTTTCGGTGGAGTAGACTTTGACAATCCAACTACGAACGTGCGAGGACGTCGCGCCTTAGCAATCGCTAAACCAACTCCGAGAGGTTATTGACCACGCCGGAGCACGATCAACATGACCACGAGGGTCTATTTCCTACAAGCAAACGAAGAACAAGCAAGAAACTGAGATTGCAATCTGGATATCGCGAATATAACATAAGATCTTTATTGATCAAGGTGGGGTTCTGTGACGTCTTGGTCTGATCATTGAACACAAACGAAGTGCACGAAGTCGCTGCTATGGCGAACTTCTAATTTAAAGGAAACTCAAAGTCTAAACGACGCCTTAAGGGCTGTATATATGGATGAAGAGGGGGGATTTCGTAACCCCTTGGAGGAGGGGTCCGAAACCTACCCAGACTCTATTTTTCCCACATATACGGACTGGAAAAACTGCATATACTTAAGTATTTCGAAATTACATGGGCCTAGCCCAATAATAAAGTGACACAACACCTATATATCCTCTGGATGAAATTTATGAAGTGGCATCTTGTATATTTCATCCAGGCTTTCATGCACTCCTTATAGTGGCTTCAAAGACCTGAAATCATCACTTGTAACTCCATTATTGTTCCCCTTGTGCTTGGCATCATCTTCATGCTTGATCTTGCTCCAATGTTCATCCTTCTTGTCCAAGGTAGGCCCTTCTTTTGTAAGCAAGACAAATGTATCCAATTTAGGCAGCATCATATTCTCATGAACATTAGAATCATTACCAAGAAATGAAAGTATCTGGTAATTTAATTGGTGTGCGCGAACTCTAGTAATTGGTCTGGTATGTATAGCAGCAGGGGTTGTGGGTGTAACAATTGTATTGATGTCCTCATCATCATCCCCTTCTTGAAATGAAGTCATCCTCGACGGAAGCTCATCTTCCTCACCCAAATAACGCTTCAAATCTACAATGTTAAATGTGGGACTAACCCTAAAATCTGCAGGCAGCTCAACTTTATATGCATTATCATTTATTTTCTCTAACACCTTAAAAGGACCATCAACACGTGGCATCGGCTTTGATTTGTGCAAATCAGGAAATCTATCCTTACGCAAATGTAACCAAACAAGATCTCTAGGTGCAAAGACAACATGTTTTCTACTGTTATCTCCAGCAAGTTTATATTTAGCATTCATACGCTCAATGTTTTCCTTAATTAGTTAACTCATGCATTTTTAAGATCAATTCAGTATGTTGTTTAGCATCAAAATTAACTTTCTCCAAAGATGGAAGAGGCAACAACTCAATAGGTGCACAAGGTAGGAAACCATACACAATTTCAAAAGGACACATCTTAGTAGCAGAATGCAGTGTACGATTATAAGCAAATTCAACAAAGCAAAACCCTAAAAAGATTATGCAAAGGCTCAGATTGGTTCGGATATGATGAACCAACCCTATTTTTGGCTTTTTCGTGGACTGTAGGTATGAAGAACATACTCGATCTAAACTATGAAAACTGAAAAATCTCACCGAGCAACCTGGAAATCTGATACCATTTGATAGAGGCAAAGGTGTCTTGTCTTTCGATGAGATGGTGATTATCATTTTCGGTGGAGTAGACTTTGATGATCCGACTACGAACGTGCAAGGACGTTGCGCCTTAAGAATCACTAAACCAACTCCGAGAGGTTATTGACCACGCCGGAGCACGATCAACCTGACCACGAGGGTCTATTTCCTACAAGCAAACGAAGAGCAAGTAAGAAACTGAGATTGCAATCTGGATATTGCGAATATAAGATGAAAGCTTTTTTATCAAGGTGGGGTTCTATGACATCTTGGTCTGGTCGTTGAACACAAAACCTAAAGTCTAAACGATGCCCTAAGGTTTGTATATATGGAGGAAGATGGGGGAGTTTCATGACCCCTTGGAGGAGGGGTCCGAAACCAACCGAAACTCTATTTTTCCCACATATACGGACTCTAAAAATAACCTATACTTCAGTATTTAGAAATTACATGGGCTTGGCCCAATAATAAGGTGACGCAACACCTATAATATCCTCTGGACGAAATTTATTAAGTGGCATCTTGTATATTTCGTCCAAGGCTTCATGCACTCCTTCAAAGTGCTAAAATCATCACTTGTAACTCCATTTTTGTTCTGCTTGCGCATGCCGTCATCTCCATGCTTGATCTTCCTCCAATGTTCATCCTTCTTGTCCAAGCTAGGCCCTTCATTTGTAAGAAACACAAATGTGTCCAATTTAGGCAACATCATATTCTCATGAACATTAGAATCATTACCAAGAAACAGAAGTACCTGATAATTTAATTGGTGTGTGCGAGCTCTAGTAATTGGTCCAGTATGTATAGCAGCAGGGGCTGTGGGTGTAACGGTGGTATTGATGTCCTCATCAGAGTCCTTATTTAGATAATGCAAGTAGCAACCGAAATTAGATGTTCCGAAAATAGGAATACCATGAGCCAGCAACTGAATTGTTGTGTGGTGTGTGCACATATGTAGTGTCATATATTTCTGTTAGTTCAGTGACGTGCATCTGTGGTGCTAAGCTTCAGTTCATTCCTATGTTTGCAAGTTGTGCTTGCTATCTTCGATAAATTCATGTTGATGTTCGAGATGGAAAAGCTTTTTGGTCCTTCCTGTAGTGTACGAGTGAGGACAAGGGATTATAGAAAGGAGGTCAGTGTTTATAGGTTGGGGCGGGGTACGCTCAACGGGGAATAAAGCGGTCCAGGAAAAAATGCGAATGGAAAGAACGTAGAAGACCATTGTAGGCTCTAGCTATAATGGTAACACACAAGAAGTTGTGCACTGTTTAATAATGATGGGAGGAACTTCAATACAACACGATATTCAGCTCCATGCTTTGATCCCAATGTAGACAAACGGCTTGGATAATGGGATTATATAGTACTTGCTTTGTTTTTCTTTTCTCTACGCATAACTTGTGACCCGCATACCCAGGAGTGCATCGTTTGGTTTTTATTGGACCGTCTTACCCCTACTTCACTTTTTCTTGACAGGAAAAATAAAAAAGATACCCCTACTCATGGGTGGAGCTAGGCTAACACAGCGCCCCAGGCCTGCTTCATAGCTACAGTGCTCAACAATGTAAAATCGCTATAGTCACTGAAGAAACAAATCCTCAAGCCCCGGGCCCAGCCCCCCGGCTTGGGTCATGTCTCCGCCACTGCCCATACTTCACTATTAATTGCACACTGGAACCGACGTACCGTAAGCAGGCGCATGTCACTGATTGGCCTGTGCTGCTCGGCTGCCTTGCATGCAGCTGTCGACGTTCTGGGAATGGGGGTACCCAGACTTGCCTGCTTCCGGTCCACGGTCTGGCTACATCGAGAGCCTGTTATGGCCCGCCTTCAACATCAACGACACAAGACCCTTGCGAGGTGGACGACGCCAAGACCTTTGAAGGGAACAGCCACCATAGGCTGGCTCTTGAGGAGTGAAGATTTCTATGCAGGTGTCCACCTCGTGAGGTTAAGGTGACACAAGCCATGACGACCAAAGCCAGGCGGGAGCCAGCGGGCGCAGTACAGTAGGTTTCCTCTTTGGTGCTAAAGAGGAAAGCGCAGGCGCGGAGTCCCGAGGAATCAGCTAAAGGTTTCCATTGCCGTGCTACAAGACCAAGACCGCTAGGACGGCAGGACAGAGGTCATCGCAGAGCCATCCACGATGTCACGACTAGAAGCTTTGCAGGCAAAGACCACCTTTCATCAGGATAAGATGTACTAGTTGTCTCCCTTCAAACTTGGTCATTATGGGATCCCTTTCCGCCTTCATTTTTGGAGAAGAGGACCAAGGCCACCATAAATATAGCCTAGCCACCACCATAGGGGAGGGGAGAGGTGATCCGCACCCACACCAGCTCACACCAACACAAGAACACACCTCCTAAGGTTGTACTTCCCCCGTACCAGTTCATCCTCAACCCACCTCGAGGCTAATCCACCACAAACCAGGAGTAGGGTATTAAACCTGGCCCGAACCTAGGTAAACTGTTGTGTCCCTTTCCATTTCCAGTCCTTCGAGCTAGGTCGTGGGATCGACGAGTTGGCAGACTAGGGAGATTGAGTTCTTCGCACGCACCCTAGTGTTCGAATCTATCAAGGGTCTGTGAAGCCCCGAATCCGACATTTGGCGCGCCAGGTAGGGGTGCGTCGGAGCCTCTCTTCTGCCGGTCGACTCGCCACCATTCCGCCATCCCCATGGCTGATGCTCGTCGAGTTCGCGCTGAGCGTCAGGCTGCCCGTGCCGCCTGCTACCTCTTGAGCACTACGTTGGTTTTCCCTTGAAGAGGAAAGGGTGATGCAGCAAAGTAGCGTAAGTATTTACCTCAGTTTTTGAGAACCAAGGTATCAATCTAGTAGGAGACTACACGCAAGTCCCTCGTATCTACACAAACAAATAAGAACCTCGCAACCAACGCGATAAAGGGGTTGTCAATCCCTTCATGGTCACTTACGAGAATGAGATCTGATAGAGATAATAATAATAAGATAAATATTTTTGGTATTTTTATGATATAGATTGAAAGTAAAGATTGCAAAATAAACGGTGTCAGAAATAGCTTGTTGACGGGAGATTAATATAAAGGAGAATAGACCCGGGGCCATAGGTTTCACTAGTGGCTTCTCTCAAGATAGCATAAGTATTACTATGGGTGAACAAATTACTTTCAAGCAATTGATAGAAAAGTGCATAATTATGAGAATATCAAGGCATGATCATATATATAGGCATCACGTCCGCGACAAGTAGACCGAAACGGTTCTGCATCTACTACTATTACTCCACACATCGACCGCTATCCGGCATGCATCTAGAGTATTAAGTTCATAAAAACAGAGTAATGCATTAGGCAAGATGACATGATGTAGAGGGATAAACTCAAGCAATATGATATAAACCCCATCTTTTTATCCTCGATGGCAACAATACAATACGTGCATTGCTGCCCCTGCTGTCACTCTGAAAGGACACCGCAAGATTGAACCCAAAGCTAAGCACTTATCCCATTGCAAGAAAGATCAATCTAGTAGGCCAAACCAAACTGATAATTCGAAGAGACTTGAAAATATAACCAATCATACATAAAAGATTTCGGAGAAGAATCCAATATTGTTCATAGATAAACTTGATTATAAACTGTAGCGACCAAACCACAAACAGTCTGATCTCTGTGCTCCGGTGTCATCCCTGGATCAGTAATGCTGACACCACACAGTACTCGGAGGATTTATAGCAGAGTAGCAATCACACACTTATTACATCAAGTGTCTCAAAAGAGAACTTATTACAATAAATATGGCTTAAGGCCATCTAATAACAATAACAGCGGAAGGCTTGGAAGATAAGTGAGTCCATTAACTCCAACGGCATCACTGAGTATAGGACCACGACCTAAAAACTCCTTAATCGTCGTCTGAAAAGTCTGCAACATTAACGTTACAGCCCGAAAACGGGTCAGCACATGGAATATGCTGGCAAGGTAACACATAGAGAGTAATGGAATGAAACAACTATACTATATGCATATTTGGCTGGTGGAAAGCTCTATGGTTACAGTTTTGCGTAAAGCCAATTTTTCCCTACTTCAAAGGAATAAATTTATTTAACTATCATGGTAATTGTTAAACATTGAGAATGGTTGACATCATTCTCAATCCCAATTAAGCATCATCATTAAACAAAACCCAACAAAATTAATTTAGAGTAACATGTTGGGATTCACATGAAAATCCAGGTACTAGATACTCAAGATGTCCATAACCGGGGACACGGCTAACCATGATTAGTTTATTACACTCTGCAGAGGTTTGCGCACTTTTCCCCACAAGACTTGATCGCCTCCGTTTGGTTTCTCGCACTACATGGTGTTTGAGAAGACGGATGACCGAGACATAGTCTTTCAGAAGCGCTAGCACCTTACGATCGGGTAGACCGTACCACCTACATCCTGTACATCTGCTAGTCTACCACTGTAAGAGTTCGCACGACTTAGTCAACTATGCTAGAGCCCATAATAGCTTGTGGCTGCACACAGAAGTTTCTAGTATGAATAGTCTCATGATCCCTTTGAGCCTGGGTGGCGGTCCAAAAGAAAACAGGCAAGTCCTGGAATACCCAAGTGCCTCAATCCACCCAGATGTGTGTTTAAGTTGCCATCTTAGATAAACCATTAATTAATAAAACTCACATCTGTCATGGATATCACTCACCCAATCCACGTCTACTAGCATAGCATGGCATAATAAGCAAATGTAGAAGTAACTCCCAAAGGTTTGATAATAAACAGGTAATAGGTACTACCTCATCTACTTCCCATCCCACAATTTAATTAGATCCTAATCATGCAATGAGTGAGGGTTGATCTAATGCAATAAAACTAGGTAGTAGAAAAGGTATGATCAAAGTGTTACTTGCCTTGCTGACGATCCGCGAAACCTAGAGATTCGAAGTAACAAGCGGCGCACTCCGGTTATTCTATCACAGACAAACAAACAAGCATACAATAAGTACTCATCTAATGCACAGGTAAAACTCAAATAAGAGAACTAACCAGGAGGTTCAACTTAAGAACTCCGGTTGGCAAAAAGAATCAAATCGAACGAAGCAACGAAAGTCAAACGGCGAAAGAAAACAACTTCATTTTAGTAATCTGGATCTAGGGCAAATTTTACAGTAGCAAAATCTTGTTTAAGTTGGTTAAACGTATAGAGGGTTTCGAAACGAATCCCTAGGCGCTTGAATCCCCTGATTCCGATAAACGAGCGAAAAGTTAAACTAAAACGAAAATCGGATCAGGAATCGCGATCAGAAAAATCGCGGATTTAATCCGAGAAAAAGACAAACGATGAACTCCGATTTTGCGAAAATTTATTTTTTTCTCTTTTTATTTTTTATTTTTTTCGGCATGGAAAACGAGGCGCGACGAACCTCGGGCGACGGGATCATCGTCGGCGGCGGCTCCGGCGGCGCGCACGGATCGAGGCGGGGCTGATGGGCCGGGGCGGCTCGGGCCAGCGCCATTTAAAGGCTGCCCCGTGCGGTGTCCCGCTCGGGTACGGCCCGAAGTCGGTTCGTTTTTTTTAATTATTCCGCTCGGAAGAAAAAATAAAAGAAATACTAAACGGACTCCAAAAATTCCGAAATAAATTTTCACGGGCTTCTAAAATCAAGCCGCACAAGGTGAACATTTATTTGGGCCCTAAATGCAATTCTGAAAAACACACTTTTTTCCTAAATTCAAATAAAACACCGAAAAACTCTGAAATAAAATCTTATTTGATTTTTTTATGAAATCCTCAATATTTCTTTATTTTGGGAAAGTCATTTTATTCCCTCTCTCATATTTTTGTAATAGAAATAATTGATGATAAAATAAATAAAATCAAATGATCAGATTCTCAAAATTCGAGAGAACTCAAATATGAAAATAACGAAATCCCCAACTCTCTCCGTGGGTCCTTGAGTTGCGTAGAATTTCTAGGATCAACCAAAATGCAAAATAAAATATGACATGCATGATGATCTAATGTATAACATTCCAAATGGAAAATTTGGGATGTTACATAAACCCACAATTCATCGGATCTCGACAAACACACCGCAAAAAGAGTTACATCAAATAGATCTCCAAGAAGATCAAGGAGAACATTGTATTGAGATCCAAAGAGAGAGAAGAAGCCATCTAACTAATAACTATGGACCCAAAGGTCTGAAGTATACTACTCACACGTCATCGGAGGGGCCATGGAGTTGATGTAGAGGCCCTCCGTGATCGATTCCCCCTCCGGCGAAGCTCTAGTAAAGGCCCCGAGATTGGATCTCTTGGGTACAGAAGGTTGCGGCGGTGGAAATAGGGTTTCCTGGTGCTCCTGGATGTTTTCGGGGTATATGAATAATATATAGGAGGAAGAAGTATGTCGGTGGAGCCACGAGGGGCCCACGAGGGGGAGGGAGCGCCCAGGGGGGTAGGCGTGCCCCCTTCCTTGTGGCCTGCTCATTGGTTGCTTGACGTCCACTCCAAGTTCCTTGGATCATGTTTGTTCCAAAAATAACTCTCCCGAAGGTTTTATTCCGTTTGATATTCCTTTTCTGCGAAACACTAAAATAGGTAAAAAATAGCAATTTGCACTGGCCTTGGGCTAGTAGGTTAGTCCCAAAAATTATATAAAAGTGTATAAATAAGCCCATTAACATCCAAAACAGATAATATAATAGCATGGAACAATCAAAAATTATAGTTGGAGACGTATCAAGCATCCCCAAGCTTAATTCCTGCTCGTCCTCGAGTAGGTAAATGATAAAAATAGAATTTTTTATGTGGAATGCTACCTAGCATAATTCTCAATGTAATTTTATTTATTGTGGCATGAATATTCAGATCCGAAAGATTCAAGACAAAAGTTTAATATTGACATAAAAATAATAATACTTCAAGCATACTAACTAAGCAATCATGTCTTCTCAAAATAACATGGCAAAAGAAAGTTCATCCCTACAAAATCATATAGTTTGGTCATGCTCCATTTTTGTCACACAAGAATGCTCTCATCTTGCACAACCCCGATGGCAAGCCAAGAAATTGTTTCATAATTTAGTAATCTCAAACTTTTTTCAACTTTCACGCGTGAGCCATGGATATAGCACTATGGGTGGAATAGAATAATGATAGGGGGTTATGTGGAGAAGATAAAAAAGGAGAAAGTCTCACATCGACGAGGCTAATCAACAGGCTTGGGAGATGCCCATCAATTGATGTCAATACAAGGAGTAGGGATTTCCATGCAACGGATGCACTAGAGCTATATATGTATGAAAGCTCAACAAAAGAAACTAAGCGGGTGTGCATCCAACTTGCTTGCTCACGAAGACCTAGGTCATTTGAGGAAGCCCATTGTTGGAATATACAAGCCAAGTTCTATAATGAAAAATTCCCACTAGTATATGAAAGTGACAAAACAAGAGACTCTATGTCATAAAGATCATGGTGCTATTTTGAAGCACAAGTGTGGAAAAAAGGATAGTAGCATTGTCCCTTTTTGTTTCTTTTTTTCTTTTTTTTGGGCCTTCCTTTTTTATTTGGCCTTTATCTTTTTTGGGGGGGGGGGACAATTCTCTATTAATGATGATCGTCACACTTCTATCTATTTACAACTCAATGATTACAACTCGATAGAACAAAATATGA
Source organism: Triticum urartu (assembly GCF_056163025.1). Classification (NCBI taxonomy): domain Eukaryota; kingdom Viridiplantae; phylum Streptophyta; class Magnoliopsida; order Poales; family Poaceae; genus Triticum; species Triticum urartu. The sequence continues at coordinate 360,370,458 of NC_141874.1, read as the reverse complement.
CTCTATATGAATGCCTCCGGCGGTGTACCGGGAAGGGCAATGAATCAAGAGTGACATGTATGAAAAATTATGCATGGTGGCTTTGCCACAAATATGATGTCAACTACATGATCATGCAAAGCAATACGACAATGATGAAGCATGTCATAAATGAAACGGTGGAAAGTTGCATGGTAATATATCTCGGAATGGCTATGGAAATGCCATAATAGGGTATGGTGACTGTTTTGAGGAGGATATAAGGAGGTTTATGTGTGATAGAGTGTATCATATCATGGAATTTGGATGTAGGGGCGAAGTTTGCACCAACTCTCAAGGTGAGAAAGGGCAATGCACGGTACCGAAGAGGCTAGCAATGATGGAAGGGTGAGAGTGCACATAATCCATGGACTTAACATTAGTCATAAAGAACTCACATACTTATTGCAAAAATCTACAAGTCATCAAAACCAAGCACTACGCGTATGCTCCTAGGGGGATAGATTGGTAGGAAAAGACCATCGCTCATCCTCGACCGCCACTCATAAGGAAGACAATCTAAGAACACCTCATGTTTCAAATTTGTTACACAACGATTACCATACGTGCATTGCTGCGGGACTTGCAAACTTCAACACAAGTATTTCTCAAATTCACAATTACTCTACTAGCACACTCTAAAATCACCACCTTTATATCTCAAAACAATTATCAAGTATCAAACTTCTCATAGTATTCAATGCACTTTCTATGATAGTTTTTATTATACCCATCTTGGATGCCTATCATATTAGCACTAGTTTCATAACCAAAGCAAATTACCATGCTTTTATAAAGGACTCTTAAAATAATATGAGTGAAGCATGAGAGATCAATAATTTCTATAAAATAAAACCACCACCATGCTCTAAAAGATATAAGTGAAGCACTAGAGCAAAATTATCTAGCTCAAAAGATAAAAGATATAAAGTATTCTAATAAATTTCAATTCATGTGTGTCTCTCCCAAAAGGTGTGTACAGCAAGGATGATTGTGGTAAACTAAAAAGCAAAGACTCAAATCATACAAGACGCTCCAAGCAAAACACATATCATGTGGTGAATAAAAATATAGCCTCAAGTAAAGTTACCGATAGAAGAAGACGAAAGAGGGGATGCCTTCCGGGGCATCCCCGAGCTTAGGCTCTTGGTTGTCCTTGGATTTTTACCTTGGGGTGGCATGGGCATCCCCAAGCTTAGGCTATTGCCACTCCTTGTTCCGTAATCCATCAAATCTTTACCCAAAACTTGAAAACTTCACAACACAAAACTTAAAGAGAAAATCTCATGAGCTCCGTTAGTAAAAGAAAACAAACCACCACTTAAGGTACTGTAATGAACTCATTATTTATTTATATTGGTGTTAAATATACTGTATTCCAACTTATATATGGTTCAAAACCTCCGATACTAGCCATAAATTCATCAAAATAAGCAAACAACACACGAAAAACAGAATCTGTCAAAAACAGAACAGTCTGTAATAATTTGTAGGTTTGGAATACTTCTGTAACCCCAAAAATTCTAAAATAAATTGCTGGACGTGAGTAATTTATCTATTAATCGTCTGCAAACAGAATCAACTTAATCTCTCTCTCCAGTAAAACATGGCAGCAAATCTCGTGAACCCTAAAGTTTCTGTTTTTTACAGCAAGATCACAAAGACTTTCCCCAAGTCTTCCCAAAGGTTCTACTTGGCACAAACACTAATTAAAAGCATAAAACCACATCTAAACAGAGGCTATATGAATTATTTATTACGAAACGGAACCAAAAAGTAAGGAATAAAAATAAAATTGGGTCGCCTCCCAACAAGCGCTATCGTTTAACGCTCCTAGCTAGGCATAAAAGCAAGAGTAGATCTAGGTATTATCATCTTTGGTATGCAATCGATAAGTGGCTCTCATAATAGATTCATAAGGTAACTTAATTTTGTTTCTAGGAAAGTGTTCCATGACTTTCCTTAACGGAAATTGGAATCTAATATTCCCTTCCTTCATATCAATAATTGCACCAATCGTTCTAAGGAAAGGCCTACCAAGAATAATAGGACATGTAGGATTGCAATCAATATCAAGAACAATGAAATCTACGGGCACATAATTCCTATTTGCAACAATAAGAACATCATTAATCTTTCCCATAGGTTTCTTAATAGTGGAATCCGCGAGGTGTAAATTTAAAGAACAATCATCAAATTCACGGAAACCTAACACATCACACAAAGTTTTTGGAATCGTGGAAATGCTAGCACCCAAATCACATAAAGCATAGCATTCATGATCTTTAATCTTAATTTTAATAGTAGGTTCCCACTCATCATGAAGTTTTCTAGGGATAGAAACTTCCAATTAAAGCTTTTCTTCGTAAGATTGCATTAAAGCTTCAACGATATGCTTAGTAAAAGCTTTATTTTGACTATAAGCATGCGGAAAATTTATCACGGATTGCAACAAGGAAATACAATCTATTAAAGAACAATTATCATAATTAAATTCCTTGAAATCCAAAATAGTGGGTTCATTGATATGTAAAGTTTTGACCTTTCCAATCCCACTTTTATTAATTTTTGCATCAAGATCTAAAAACTCCGAATCATTGGGACGCCTTTTAACTAAAGTTGACTCATCTCTAGTCCCATCATTATCAAGATTCATATTGAAAAACAAAGATTTAATAGGAGACACATCAATCACTTTTAGATCTTCATCCTTATTATCATCAAAAGTAGAAGAACACGCTTTCACAAAGCAATGTTTTCTAGCACGCATCCTAGCGGTTCTTTCCTTGCACTCATTAATGGAAATTCTCATAGCTTTGAGAGACTCATTGATATCATGCTTAGGTGGAATAGGTCTAAGTTTCAAAGAGTGAACATCAAGAGAAATTCTATCCACGTTCCTAGCCAACTCATCAATCTTAGACAAATTTTCTTCAATCAAGGTATTGAAACTCTTTTGTGAACTAATAAATTATTTAATATTAGATTCAAAATCAGAGGGCATCTTATTATAATTTCCATAAGAATTGTAGGGAAATTACCTATCATTAATTTCATCCTCTCCCAAGATTGTGCAACATGTTCATAATCAAGTTGCTTAAAATTCATAATATCGTTTCTAAGAGAGATGATCTTAGCGGGAGGAAAATATTTAGAGATAAAAGCATCTTTGCACTTATTCCATGAATCAATACTATTTTTAGGCAAAGACGAAAACCAAGCTTTAGCATGATCTCTAAGCGAAAACAGAAATAGCTTAAGTTTAACAATATCATTATCCACATCTTTATTATTTTGCATATCACACAAATCAACAAAGTTGTTTAGATGGGTGGCGGCATCTTCACTAGGAAGGCCAGAAAATGGATCTTTCATGACAAGATTCAGCAAAGCAGTATTAATTTCACAAGATTCAGCAACGGTAAGAGGAGCAATCGGAGTGCTAATAAAATAATTATTGTTGGTATTGGCAAAGTCACACAATTTAGTATTATCTTGAGCCATCGTGACAAGCGAGCAATCCAACACACAAGCAAACAAGAAACATGCAAAAAAGTCAAATAGAAAAAAGAGAAGGGGAACGGAAAAAGAGGACGAATAAAACGGCAAGGGTGAAGTGGGGGGAGGAAAATGAGAGGCAAATGGAAAATAATGTAATGCGAGGGATAAGAGTTTGTGATAGGTACTTGGTATGCTTGACTTGTGGTAGATCTCACCGACAACGTCGCCAGAAATCCTTCTTGCTACCTCTTGAGCACTGTGTTGGTTTTCCCTTGAAGAGGAAAGGGTGATGCAGCAAAGTAGCATAAGTATTTCCCTCAGTTTTTGAGAACCGAGGTATCAATCTAGTAGGAGACTACACGCAAGTCCCTCGTACCTGCACAAACAAATAAGAACCTCGCAACCAACGCGATAAAGGGGTTGTCAATCCCTTCACGGTCACTTACGAGAGTGAGATATGATAGAGATAATCATAATAATCATAATAATAATAATAATATAAATATAAATATTTTTGGTATTTTTATGATATAGATTGAAAGTAAAGATTACAAAATAAATGGTGCCAAAAATAGCTTGTTGACGAGAGATTAATATAAAGGAGAATAGACCCGGGGGCCATAGGTTTCACTAGTGGCTTCTCTCAAGATAGCATAAGTATTACGGTGGATGAACAAATTACTGCCCAGCAATTGATAGAAAAGTGCATAATTATGAGAATATCTAGGTATGATCATGTATATAGGCATCATGTCCGCGACAAGTAGACCGAAACGATTCTGCATCTACTACTATTACTCCACACGTCGACCACTATCCAGCATGCATCTAGAGTATTAAGTTCATAAGAACAGAGTAATGCATTAGGCAAAGATGACATGATGTAGAGTCATAAACTCAAGCAATATGATATAAACCCTATCTTTTTACCGTTAATGGCAACAATACAATACGTGCCTTGCTGCCCCTGCTGTCACTGGGAAAGGACACCGCAAGATTGAACCCAAAGCTAAGCACTTCTCCCATTACAAGAAAGATCGATCTAGTAGGCCAAACCAAACTGATAATTTGAAGAGACTTGCAAATATAACCAATCATACATAAAAGATTTCAGAGAAGAATCAAATATTGTTCATAGATAAACTTGATCATAAACCCACAATTCATCGGATCTCGACAAACACACCGCTAAAAGAGTTACATCAAATAGATCTCCAAGAAGATCAAGGAGAGCATTGTATTGAGATCCAAAGAGAGAGAAGAAGCCATCTAGCTAATAACTATGGACCCGAAGGTCTGAAGTAAACTACTCACACATCATCGGAGGGGCCATGGAGTTGATGTAGAGGCCCTCCGTGATCGATTCCCCCTCCGACGGAGCTCCGAAAAAGGCCCCAAGATGGGATCTCTTGGGTACAGAAGGTTGTGGCGGTGGAAATAGGGTTTCGTGGTGCTCCTGGATGTTTTCGGGGTATATGAATATATATATAGGAGGAAGAAGTAGGTCGGTGGAGCCACGAGGGGCCCATGAGGGGGAGGGCGCGACCAGGAGGGTAGACGCGCCCCCTGCCTCGTGGCCTCCTCGTTGGTTGCTTGACGTCCACTCCAAGTTCCCTGGATCACGTTCGTTCCAAAAATAACTCTCCCAAAGGTTTTATTCCATTTGGATTCCGTTTGATATTCCTTTTCTGCGAAACACTGAAATAGGCAAAAAAATAGCAATTTGCACTGGGCCTTGGGTTAGTAGGTTAGTCCCAAAAATAATATAAAAGTGTATAAATAAGCCCATTAACATCCAAAACAGATAATATTATAGCATGGAACAATCAAAAATTATAGATACCTTGGAGACGTATCACCGCCCGCGTCACCCAGATAGGGCCTACAGGCGACAGCACTCCCCGTCGTTCCCCATAGCCGGCGGCAAACGCCGCCACCGGCCCCGCGGCCCTTGTGTAGCAGGCTTCATCACTATAGCCTTCTATGCGGCATGATGGACGCACCGCCACTCCATCGCTGACTCCGGGGGCTGCTTCGTCTTCCCACACCCGCCACGGGCCAGCGAACGTGTAGGCTGCGTTGCTCATGGCACGCGAGCTTCTGTGCTATCGCCCAATCGGTGACCTCTATGAGTACTGGCTGGACCACATTGCCTATCTCATCAGCGCCGCTGGAGAGGCCCCTGCATCGTCCGCTCGCTGCCTCCCTAGCCGCCTCTTGCGGGCAACGTGGCCCATGGTGTGCCTCCCCCACCACCCAGGCAAGACGTCGTCCTCGAGCCAAGGCGTGAGGCTCCTCAGCGCGACCCGCCATGCAGGGCACCGGTGCACGACGAAGAAAGCTGCCAAGCAGTGCCGGAGCCCCAAGGAGAGGCGCGTGCGCTCCCAGCACCGCCCGTCAAGACCGCATGCCGCCCGAAACAGTGGTGCACGAGCACCAAGACTAGGCACCTCCAACAAGGGGGGCCCGGTGAGCACGGTGGCCTACCGTGCGTTCACCTAGGAGCTGCACCGCGTCGTCTGGCCTAGGAAGTTCAAGCCAGACCTGCCTACGTGCTATGATGGCACCCCGACCCTACTGAGTTCCTCCAACTCTACGAGCTGAGCATCAAGGCGGCCAACGACCACGAGAAGGTCATGGCGAACTGATTTCCCATGGCCCTCGAGGGTAGCGCGCGCTCGTGGCTCCTGAACCTCCTCGCGGGATCGATCTCTTCCTAGGACGCGTGAGCGCTTCATTGCCAACTTCCAGGGCACTCACGACCGCGCTCCTACCGCAGGTGACCTGTGGCGTATCAAGCAGCAGCCAGGGGAGACCTTGCACAAATACATCTAGCGCTTCACCAACGTTTGCCTCAAGATTCCTAAGGTGTCGGACGAAGCCATCATCTCGGCGTTCACTGATGGCGTCCGGGATGTCAACATGAAGGAAGAGCTCGGCATACACGAGGACCTGTGCTCGGCTCTGGAGATGTTCAACATGGCAACCAGGTGCGCAAGGGCTGAGGAAGGTCGCCTATCCCTCCTTGAGCTTCCGGAGGCCGATCCAGAAGACAAGAAGGCCAAGGCCAAGGATGTTAAGTGCAAGGGCCCAGTTGTGCTCGCGGCCGAACCTGAGATGAAGCGTGACTATGATCACACGGAGTCCTCTAAGGGAAGCTACCCATTCCGCGTCTTCCACAAACAACCACAACACCAATGACTGCCAAGAGCTCAGGGCCATCCGAGATGAGCGCCTCGGCCGGCGCCCCGAGCGCAACGACCACGCCTACGGCCATGGAGGAGGCAGAGGTGGGGGCGCTGGGACAACTATGAACCCCGCCAGGACAGGAGGGATCAGCCTCGCGAAGACCGCTGGCAGGGCCAGCCTCGTGAGGGCCCTTGGAGGGATAAGCCTTGGGAGGACTATCCTCAGGGCAATGCTGGTCTCCCTCCGCTGCCTCTACCACTAAGGAGGAATGACGACCACCACCAAGATGATGGGGCTGGAGACTTCCAAGAGCCTCGTGCCATCACTTGCATCCTAGGCGGCGCTCAGGCTCCCGCCTCCCATTGCATCTTCAAGCAGTTCGCTCGGGAGGTGAATGCGGCACTTCCCAAGATCAAGGCAATGCGTCCGCTCAGGTGGTCCAAGTACGCCAGCACCTTCGACTCTGCTGGCCAGCTCTAGTGTGTGACCACCGCCAGCGGGCTCCCGATGCTCTGCTCGCCTACCATCAGCAACGTCCTCGTCACCAAGAGACTCGTCGATGGTGGCACGGGACTCAATGTCCTCTCCGTCGAAACATTCGACAGGCTCCAGGTGCCGTACGACCAGCTTCAGCCTACCAAGCCCGTTTACGGCCATAATGTGGTCTGTTATTGGCCCACGTTTGGCCAGCCGATCATACGGCCCGTAGAAGGCCCATTGATGATACGGCCTGTAGAAGGCCCATTGTGTCTACGGCCTGTATAAGGCCCATTGTTTCTATGCCCCGTAGAAGGCCCGTTGTTTCTACGACCCTTAGAAGGCCCATTGTTTCTACTGCCCGTAGGAGGCCCATGTTAACTACAGTAAATATGTAGCCCATGGTTAATGTGGCCTAGTTTTAAAAAAATAGGTTATTGCGGCCACTAGCAAACCGCGGAAAAAGAACTGCACTGACTACAAGAAAACAAATAAACAAGACAATAAGGAAATAAATAAGCAAGCAACTTAAGCTAGGCTGTCATGGCTATTACACATATTACATCCACTGGGAATCAAAGTTCGCCACCAGTGCAAATATAGGGAACACCCTACACTATACAAAAATGGCTTGCTGTTTTCTTCAGCCGGTGGCTGCATGTTAAGAACAAATTTTGTATTGCACCAAAACAAATTACAACTATAAAACAAAAGGAAGGTTGGCATAAAAGTTAACAATCTAGCAGATAAATGCACCACCAGAAGTTTAGAAGCTTAGTTCATTTGACCTGACTGTTACGTTTTCATGCTGTATTGTCCGATGGAGCACCATAACCTTCGCCTTCAGTTCTCCTAGGCTCCTGAACAACATAGCAACTGTCTGATAGTCTGGTTTCAAAACCATGCATATCTTGACAACATCGAACAATGTCTCTCCTTGTTTCACAAAGGGTCTCTGTTAGGGAATGGACTTGTGTCTGGAGCACAGATACAACATTGTTTTGATCTTGCATATCTTGATCATGAGACAGTTTGGACGAGATTGCCTTAACAACCAACCCGGTATTACGCAGGAACGTGCTTTTGGCACTGTTAGTGGACAGGTACTGACCCACTGCAGCAAGATTGTCATTGCGGTTATAGTTGCCTCGCCACCTTCAGAAGGTGGCGGTTCCACCATTTTTTCCATAGCTCACTAAAAATTTGAGGTTTTACATTAGTAGTACCAGAACAGAAGATATTAAGGAGGCAGCAAAACCAAAAAAATAGCTTTGGTCTATATACAGAACTTATTCTGGTGAACCCATGTAAAATATTAGTTGTATTTTAGTGCAAAGTACATAATAAAACCAGGTTCCAAACATATGACCATGTACCATCGCTAATATATTGTCTATTTCTTCACATTGTATTGAGGTCTAAGGATAAAGAGACGAAGTTTATAATACGGTAAGCACAGTATGCCATCATTTATATCACAAAAGAACTGAGAACAAACAAACATGCAATTGTAACGTTGTGTGGGCAAGTCCAGCACGGAACTAGATTACAGGTCAAGATCAAAGGAACATCACTCCACTCTTTTAAACCTTGTAAGGTGCGATGATACGCTAAGACAATTGTGTATAAAATTGAAAAGAGTAATAGACATTGGCTGCAAACCATGCAGTTCAAGGCACAAGTCAGAGTAAGTAGTAGTTAAAAGTCATGAGGATTAAGGACTTACAATAGCGGCTTTGACTGGTGTAGTCATGCCCTTCTTCTTGCCGGTGTGACAGTCCTCGAAGATTTCCACAGCATTTGGTTCAGGTACTTTTTGGTCCTTGCGGGCTTTCCTCTGCGAATAAGTCAATATAGATATGATAATATGGTATAGCGAAAAGAGTGAAACAGCAGCTAATTACAAGAGCCTCACAGTGTGCAATATAGCTACGAGATCCTGTCATCTGTTGGAATTTCACTTTCGTACGGTTGGCCTTGTTCTTTGAACAGTTCACCTACAAGAAGATAGATTTGTGTGGCACATGCGTAAATAGGACTTCAACATGTGATCTGATCACATATATATAATGTACCTGATACTTCAGATCAAACCAGTGTTTAATGAGGCCCCTCCAGTCTTCATCCGATATATTTTCCACTAGAGATGTTTGGGAAAGTTCCCTGTTAGCCTTGCCTTCAAAGTGAGTTTTCCTCAAGTTATACCGATACTGTCGCAGAGCAGACTTGAAAACATGGGTGCAAGCTTGTATGGTTGCATCATCTTGGCTATCCAACTTGAACCTCATCTGTTGAAAATTATGGGAGTCTCATTATCAGCAACCTAGAAAGTATGGGACAGAGCAAGACGATATTACTAGTTTCCATACATAACCATACTTACAGATAAATGGTCAAGGAAGGTGTTTAACTGGGTTTCGTCTTTGTCATTCCTGTACTGAATCCACGTTGGGAGGATACGTACATGACACCCAGTGGCAACCGCTGCCTCTGATACTAACTTGGCTGACTCTGTAGCATCACGTGGCCTTTTTAAACCTGCCTCAAAACAGATCTCCATTCTTCCTCCTCTAGATTTAGTTAACCTATCAAGCATTATCCCTGATGTTTGTTTCCTCTTGCGCCTAGGTGCTAGTCCAAAAACAAACATAGGAAGTGTTAGCGTACATCAAACTGTGAGACTACATATAAAGAAGCATGCAACTGTAACTTGACTCCAGCAACTACCTTCTTGTTGTTGAAGCTCACAAGGTTCATCTGATCTTGCCAACTCGTCTTGTGTCAAGAGTGCTTGGGAAGTAGTGTCAAGTGGCAAGGGAGCTTGGGAACGTGCTCCTAGCTCAGTTGACACACGAGTAACTCATGCAGCTGGTAGTACTGTGGAAGGTGTTGCAAGAACTAGGGTTGTCTCTGCTTGTTTGGTGGCAGCTATTTGTTTCTGTTTGGCTTTTTCTACAGCTCGTGTAGCATGGGATACCCTGTTTGTAGAATTTTCCACTGGACTTTAACCTTCTATTGCAGCATCAGTACCAATAGAATCTACAGGATTCTTCCGGTTCCCATTCCCTGACATTCTGTGTTTCTTCCTCTTTCTCTGTGCCATGTTAAGTCAAGCCGACAAGAAAAACGAATAACAATTTAGTTCTTCAGAACAAATTGATGCATGATACAGATGAACAGAACTTTGATGTTAGACAACCGCATGATAGGAGGATGTAATATGTACGAAAAATAGGATGGAAGAGATAACCAGAACTATGATGTGTAAACTAAGCAGAAGACATTTCACTAAATTAGAAGCAATGCAATGGAAGGTAGACACCATATGAAAAATGCTAGAAATATCGCTCTGCCAAGTTAACAGCGTCTCATCATAAATGGTGTTTAAACAAATGTGAAGCAGTACAAGAAATAAATCATATGCAAGATGCAAACAACATCACACTAACAAGTTAGAGGTCTCTCGTCATTAGTGTCATTGCATATTCACATCTTATGATGTGTAAACTAAGGAGAAGGCATTTCAATAAATTAGAAGCAATGAAAGCTAGACACCATATGAAAGATGCAACGAATATCACTCTACCAAGTTAAAACGGTCTCATCATAAGTGCCAGTTCAACAAATTAGTAGCACAAGCTAGAAAAGAATGCGAGATGTAACCTATATGACACTCCAAAGTCAAATGTGTCTTATGATAAGTGATTGTTGCAGGTTACACAACAGTAGTAATTTGATGTAAGAACATCGTGTGATAGACAGATATTGTATGTTCTATAAATAGAACACATGTCTTATTCAAGTATAATGTGTAAAGTAAGCAGATGGAATTCAACAAAATTAGAAGCAATACAAGCTAGACATCATACATAAGATGCAACTGTTGGGGAACGTAGTAATTTCAAAAAAATTCCTACGCACATGCAGGATCATGGTGATGCATAGCAACGAGAGGGGGGAGTGTCGTCCACGTACCCTCGTAGACCGTTAAGCAGAAATGTTATGACAACGCGGTTGATGTAGTTGTACATCTTCACGATCGACCGATCCTCAGTACCGAACGTACAGCAGCTCCGCGTTCAGCACACATTCAGCTCGGTGATGTCCCGCGAACTCATGATCCAGTAGAGCTCGAGGAAGAGTTTTGTCAGCACGACGGCGTGGTGATGATATTGATGAAGCTACCGCAACAGGGCTTCGCCTAAACACCACTACAGTATTACCGAGGTGGATTATGGTGGAGGGGGACACCACACACGGCTGGGAGAGATCTTTGCGATCAACTTGTGTGTCTAGAGGTGCCCCCTGCCCCCCTATATAGAGCAAGGGGGGAGAGGCGGTCGGCTAGGAGGAGGCGCACCAGGGAGGAGTCCTACTCCCACCGGGAGTAGGACTCCCTCCTTTCCCACTTGGAGTAGGAGAAGGGGGAGGAGGAGGGAGAGAGGAAGGAAAGGGGGATGCCCCCCCTCCTTGTCCAATTCGGACTAGAGGGAGAGGGGGCGCGCAGCCTGCCCTGGCCGCCCCTCCTCTTCTCCACTAAGGCCCATCTTGGCCCATTAAACCCCCGGGGGGTTCCGGTAACCCCCGGTACTCCGGTAAAATCTCGATTTCACTCGGAACACTTCCGATATCCAAATATAGGCTTCCAATATATCAATCTTTATGTATCGACCATTTCGAGACTCCTCGTCATGTCCGTGATGACATTCGGGACTCTGAAATTCCTTCGGTACATCAAAACACATAAACTCATAATATAACCGTCATCGAACTTTAAGCGTGCGGACCCTACGGGTTCGAGAACTATGTAGACATGACCGAGTCACGTCTCCGGTCAATAACCAATAGCGGAACCTGGATGCTCATATTGGCTCCCACATATTCTACGAAGATCTTTATCGGCCAGACCACATAACACCATACGTTGTTCCCTTTATCATCGGTATGTTACTTTCCCGAGATTCGATCGTCGGTATCTCAATACTTAGTTCAATCTCATTACTGGCAAGTGTCTTTACTCGTTCCGTAATACATCATCCCATAACTAACTCATTAGTTATAATGCTTTTAAGGCTTATAGTGATGTGCATTTCCGAGTGGGCCCAGAGATACCTCTCCGACAATTGAAGTGACAAATCCTAATCTCGAAATACGCCAACCCAACAAGTACCTTTGGAGACACCTGTAGAGCACCTTTATAATCACCCAGTTACATTGTGACGTTTGGTAGCACACAAAGTGTTCCTCCGGTAAACGGGAGTTGCATAATCTCATAGTCATAGGAACATGTATAAGTCATGAAGAAAGCAATAGCAACAAACTAAACGATCAAGTGCTAAGCTAATGAAATGGGTCAAGTCAATCACATCATTCTCCTAATGATGTGATCTCGTTAATCAAAGGACAACTCTTTGTCCATGGCTAGGAAACATAACCATCTTTGATTCAACGAGCTAGTCAAGTAGAGGCATACTAGTGACACTCTGTTTGTCTATGTATTCGCACATGTATTATGTTTCCGGTTAATACAATTCTAGCATGAATAATAAACATTTATCATGAAATAAGGAAATAAATAATAACTTTATTATTGCCTCTAGGGCATATTTCCTTCAGTCTCCCACTTGCACTAGAGTCAATAATCTAGTTCACACCGCCATGGGATTTAACACCAATAGTTCACATCACCATGTGATTAACACCCATAGTTCACATCGTCATGTGACAAACACCCAAAGGGTTTACTAAGGTGTGATCATGTTTTGCTTGTGAGAGAATTTTAGTCTATGGGTCTGCCACATTCAGATCTGTATGTATTTTGCAAATTTCTATGTCAATAATGCTCTGCACGGAGCTACTCTAGCTAATTGCTCCCACTTTCAAAATGTATCCAGATTAAGACTTAGAGTCATCTGGATCAGTGTAAAAATTTGCATCGACGTAACCCTTTACGACGAACCTTTTGTCACCTCCATAATCGAGAAACATATCCTTATTCCATTAAGGATAATTTTGACCGTTGTCCAGTAATCTACTCCTAGATCACTATTGTACTCCCTTGCTAAACTCAGTGTAGGGTATACAATAGATCTGGTACACAGCATGGCATACTTAATAGAACCTATGGCTGAGGCATAGGGAATGACTTTCATTCTCCTTCTATCTTCTGCCATGGTTGGGCTTTGAGTCTTACTCAATTTCACACCTTGTAACACAGGAAAGAACTCTTTCTTTGCTTGTTCCATTTTGAAACTACTTCAAAATCTTGTCAAGGTATGTATTCATTGAAAAAACTTATCAAGCGTCTTGATCTATCTTTATAGATCTTGATGCTCAATATTTAAGCAGCTTCACCGCGGTCTTTCTTTGAAAAACTCCTTTCAAACACTCCTTTATGCTTTGCAGAATAATTTTACATTATTTCTGATCAACAATATGTAATTCACATATATTTATCAGAAATGTTGTAGTGCTCCCACTCACTTTCTTGTAAATACAGGCTTCACCGCAAGTCTGTATAAAACTATATATGCTTTGATCAACTTATCAAAGCATATATTCCAAATCCGAGATGCTTGCACCAGTCCATAGATGGATCGCTAGAGCTTGCACATTTTTTAGCACCTTTAGGACTGACAAAACCTTCTGGTTGCATCATATACAACTCTTCTTTAAGAAATCCATTAAGGAATGTAGTTTTGACATCCATTTGCCAGATTTCATAAAATATGGCAATTTTCTAACATGATTCAGACAGACTTAAGCATCGCTACGAGTGAGAAAATCTCATCGTAGTCAACACCTTGAACTTTGTCAAAAAAACCTTTTTTAACAAGTCTAGCTTTGTAGAAAATAACACTACTATCAGCATCCGTCTTCCTCTTGAAGATCCATTTATTTTCTATGGCTTGCCAATCATCGGGTAAGTCAACCAAAGTCCACACTTTGTTCTCATACATGGATCTCATCTCAGATTTTATGGCCTCAAACCATTTCGCGGAATCTGGGCTCATTATCGCTTCCTCATAGTTCGTAGGTTCGTCATGGTCAAGTAACATGACCTCCAGAACAGGATTACCATACCACTCTGGTTTACCTACGAGGTTCGGTAGTAACTTGATCTGAAGTTACATGATCATCATCATTAGCTTCCTCACTAATTGGTGTAGTAGTCACAGGAATAGATTTCAGTGATGAACTACTTTCTAATAAGGGAGCGGGTACAGTTACCTTATCAAGTTCTACTTTCCTCCCACTCACTTCTTTTGAGAGAAACTCCTTCTCTAGAAAGAATCCATTTTTAACAACAAATATTTTGCCTTTGGATCTGTGATTAGAAGGTGTACCCAACAGTCTCCTTTGGGTATCTTATGAAGACGCATTTCTCTGATTTGGGTTCAAGCTTATCAGGCCTTTTCACATAAGCATTGCAACTCCAAACTTTAAGAAACGACAACTTTGTTTCTTGCCAAACCATAGTTCATATAGTGTCGTCTCAATGGATTTAGATGGTGCCCTATTTAACATGAATGCAGCTGTCTCTAATGCATAACCCCAAAACAATAGTGGTAAATCGGTAAGAGACATCATAGATTGCACCATATCTAATAAAGTACGGTTACGATGTTCAGACACACCATTATGCTATGGTGTTCTAGGTGGCGTGAGTTGCGAAACTATTCTGCATTGTTTCAAATCAAGACCAAACTCGTAACTCAAATATTCTCCTCCACGATCAGATCGTAGAAACTCTATTTTCTTGTTACGATGATTTTCTACTTCACTCTGAAATTATATGAACTTTTCAAATGTTTCAGACTTATGTTTCATCAAGTAGATATACCCATATCTTCTCAAATCATCTATGAAGGTCAAAAATAATGATACTCACCGCGAGCCTCAACACTCATCGCATCGCATACATCAGTATGTATTATTTCCAAAAAGTCAGTTGCTTGCTCTATTGTTCCGGAGAATGAAGTTTTAGTCATCATGCCCATAAGGCATGGTTCGCAAGCATCAAGTGATTCATAATCAAGTGATTCCAAAATCCCATCAGCATGGAGTTTCTTCATGCGCTTTACACCAATATGACCTAAACGGCAGTGCCACAAATAAGTTGCACTATCATTATTAACTTTGCATCTTTTGGCTTCAATATTATGAATATGTGTATTACTACGATCGAGATCCAACAAACCATTTTCGTTGGTGTGTATGGCCATAGAAGGTTTTATTCATGTAAACAGAACAACAATTGTTCTCTAACTTAAATGAATAACCGTATTGCAATAAACATGATCAAATCATATTCATGCTCAACGCAAACACCAAATAACATTTATTTAGGTTCAACACTAATCCCTAAAGTATAGGGAGTGTGCGATGATGATCATATCAATCTTGGAACTGCTTCCAACACACATCGTCACTTCACCCTTAACTAGTTTCTGTTCATTCTACAACTCCCTTTCCGAGTTACTACTCTTAGCAACTAAACTAGTATCAAATAACGTGGTGTTACTATAAACACTAGTAAAGTACTCATCAATAACACGTATACCAAATATACCTTTGTTCACTTTGCCATCCTTCTTATCCGCCAAATACTTGTGGCAGTTCTGCTTCCAGTGACTAGTCCCTTTGCAGTAGAAGCACTTAGTCTCAGGCTTAGGTCCAGACTTGGGCTTCTTCACTTGAGCAGCAACTTGCTTGTCGTTCTTCATGAAACTCCCCTTCTTCCCTTTGCCATGGTCTTTGTCAACCATCAACACTTGATGCTTTTCTTGATTTCTACCTTCGTCGATTTCAGCATCACGAAGAGCTTGGGAATTACTTTTGTCATCCCTTGCATATTATAGTTCATCACTAAGTTCTAGTAACTCGGTGATAGTGAGTAGAGAACTTTGTCAATTACTCTCTTATCTGGAAGATTAACTCCCACTTGATTCATGCTATTGTAGTACTCAGACAATTTGAGCACATGCTCACTGGTTGAGCTATTCTCCTCCATCTTGTGGGCAAAGTACTGTCAGAGGTCTCATACCTCTCGACACGGGCATGAGTATGAAATACCAATTTCAACTCTTGGAACATCTTATATGCTCCATGGCGTTCAAAACGTCTTTGAAGCCCCGATTCTACGCCGTTAAGCATGGTGCACTAAACTATCAAGTAATCATCATATTGAGCTAGCAAAACGTTCATAACATCTGCATCTGCTCCTGCAATAGGTCTGTCACCTAGCGGTGCATCAAGGACACAATTCTTCTATGCAGCAATGAGGATAATCCTCAGATCACGGATCCAATCCGCATCATTGCTACTAACATTTTTCAATATAGTTTTTCTCTAAGAACACAATAAACGCGGAGCAACATCGCGAGCTATTGATCTACAACATAGATATGCTAATACTACCAGGACTAAGTTCATGATAAATTAAAGTTCAATTAATTATATTACTTAAGAACTCCCACTTAGATAGGCATCCCTCTAATCATCTAAGTGATCACGTGATCCATATCAACTAAACCATAACCTATCATCACGTGAAATGGAGTAGTGTTCAATGGTGAACACCACTATGTTGATCATATCTACTATATGATTCACGCTCGACCTTTCAGTCTCAGTGTTCCGAGGCCATATCTACATATGCTAGGCTCATCAAGTTTAACCCGAGTATTCTACGTGTGCAAAACTGGCTTGCACCCGTTATAGATGGACGTAGAGCTTATCACACCCGATCATCACGTGGTGTCTCGGCACGACGAACTTTGGCAATGGCGCACACTCAGGGAGAACACTTTTATCTTGAAATTTAGTGAGAGATCATCTTATAATGCTACCGTCAAACAAAGCAGAATAAGATGCATAAAGGATAAACATCACATGTAATCAATATAAGTGATATGATATGGCCATCATCATCTTGTGCTTGTGATCTCCATCTCCGAAGCACCGTCATGATCACCATCGTCACCGGCGCGACACCTTGATCTCCATCGTAGCATCGTTGTTTTCTCGCCAACTATTGCTTCTATGACTATCGCTACCGCTTAGTGATAAAGTAAAGCAATTACAGGGCGATTGCATTGCATACAATAAAGCGACAACCATATGGCTCTTACCAGTTGCCGATAACTCCGTTACAAAACATGATCATCTCATACAATAAATATAGCATCATGTCTTGACCATATCACATCACAACATGCCCTGCAAAAACATGTTAGACATCCTCTACTTTGTTGTTGCAAGTTTTACGTGGCTGCTACGGGCTGAGCAAGAACCGTTCTTACCTACGCATCAAAACCACAACAATAGTTCGTCAAGTTGGTGTTGTTTTAACCTTCCCAAGGACCAGGCGTAGCCACACTCGGTTCAACTAAAGTTGGAGAAACTGACACCCGCCAGCCACCTGTGTGCAAAGCACGTCGGTAGAACCAATCTCGCGTAAGCGTACACGTAATGTCAGTCCGGGCCGCTTCATCCAACAATACCGCCGAACCAAAGTATGACATGCTGGTAAGCAGTATGACTTGTATCGCCCACAACTCACTTGTGTTCTACTCATGCATATAACATCTATGCATAAAACCTGACTCTGATACCACTGTTGGGGAATGTAGTAATTTCAAAGAAAATCCTACGCACACGCAGGATCATGGTGATGCATCGCAACGAGAGGGGAGAGTGTCGTCCACGTACCCTCAGTCGTACGTCTTCACGATCGACCGATCCTCAGTACCGAACGTACGGCACCTCCGCGTTCAGCACACGTTCAGCTTGGTGACGTCCCGCGAACTCACGATCCAGTAGAGCTCGGGGAAGAGTTTCGTCAGCACGACGGCGTGGTGACGATGTTGATGATGCTACCGCAGCAGGGCTTCGCCTAAACACCACTACAGTATTACCGAGGTGGATTATGGTGGAGGGGGCACCGCACACGGCTGGGAGAGATCTTTGCGATCAACTCGTGTGTCTAGAGGTGCCCCTGCCCCCGTATATAAAGGAGCAAGGGGGGAGAGGCGGCCGGCTAGGAGGAGGCATGCCAGGGAGGAGTCCTACTCCCACCGGGAGTAGGACTCCCTCCTTTCCAAGTTGGAGTAGGAGAAGGGGGAAGGAGGAGGGAGAGAGGAAGTAAAGGGGGGCGCCCCCCCTCCTTGTCCAATTCGGACTAGAGGGAGAGGGGGCGCGCGGCCTGCCCTAGCCGCCCCTCCTCTTCTCCACTAAGGCCCATCTTGGCCCATTAAACCCCCGGGGGGTTTCGGTAACCCCCGGTACTCCGGTAAAATCCCGATTTCACCTGAAACACCTTCGATATCCAAATATAGGCTTCCAATATATCAATCTTTATGTCTCGACCATTTTGAGACTCCTCGTCATGTCCGTGATCACATCCGGGACTCTGAACTTCCTTCGGTACATCAAAACACATAAACTCATAATATAACCGTCATCGAACTTTAAGCGTGCGGACCCTACGGGTTCGAGAACTATGTAGACATGACCGAGATGCATCTCCGATAAATAACCAATAGCGGAACTTGGATGCTCATGTTGGCTCCCACATATTCCACGAAGATCTTTATCGGTCAAACCGCATAACAACATACGTTGTTCCCTTTGCCATCGGTATGTTACTTGCCCGAGATTCGATCATCGGTATCTCAATACCTAGTTTAATCTCGTTACTGGCAAGTCTCTTTACTCGTTCCGTAATACATCATCCCATGACTAACTCATTAGTTACAATGCTTTTAAGGCTTATAGTTATGTGCATTACAGAGTGGGCCCAAAGATACCTCTCCGACAATTGGAGTGACAAATCCTAATCTTGAAATACGCCAACCCAACAAGTACCTTTGGAGACACCTGCAAAGCACCTTTATAATCACCCAATTACGTTGTGACGTTTGGTAGCACACAAAATGTTTCTCCGGTAAACGGGATTTGCATAATCTCATAGTCATAGGAACATGTATAAGTCATGAAGAAAGCAATAGCAACAAACTAAATGATCAAGTGCTAAGCTAACGGAATGGGTCAAGTCAATCACATCATTCTCCTAATGACG
Source organism: Triticum urartu (assembly GCF_056163025.1). Lineage (NCBI taxonomy): Eukaryota > Viridiplantae > Streptophyta > Magnoliopsida > Poales > Poaceae > Triticum > Triticum urartu. Next base: position 360,351,191 of record NC_141874.1, on the reverse strand, counting down.
TGATCCCGTTAGTCAAATGACAACTCTTTGTCCATGGCTAGGAAACATAACCATCTTTGATTCAACGAGCTAGTCAAGTAGAGGCATACTAGTGACACTCTGTTTGTCTATGTATTCGCACATGTATTATGTTTCCGGTTAATACAATTCTAGCATGCATAATAAACATTTATCATGAAATAAGGAAATAAATAATAACTTTATTATTGCCTCTAGGGCATATTTCCTTCAGCAACCACATATAACAGTTCCAAGTTAGAGGGAGCATCGGTGATGGTGCACTAGGGGAGACGTGCTCATCATAAACATAGCTACGTTGAGTGTCTATGCATGTGTTGTCTTGGAAATCGTCTTGGGGGATGGAGGAGTAGAAACTGTAGAGGCCCTCCATTTGGAAGGAGCACCTTTATCCGCTGCCTTGCTAACTTCCTCCGCTTTATTGATTTTGAATTCTCAAGTAAAACCGACAAGAAAAAGCAATAAAATTCTCTCTTCAGAACTCATTCATGCATGATACTGACAATCACTATTTTGATGTAAGGCAAACACATGATACCAGGATGGAATATGTAGGAAAAACAGGACGGCGTGGCATGTTCACAACTGTTTGTGTAAACTAAGCAGAAACCATTCCAACAAACTAGACACCACATGAAAGATGCAACCAATATGACTCTGCCAAGTTAAAAGCGTCCCATCATAAATGGAATTTCAACAAATTAGATGCAGCACATGCTATAAATCAAATGAAAGATGCAACTAATATCGCACTGCATATACTGAAGGTGTCTCGTCATATTGATTGATGCGGGATACAAAAAAATAATAGTTTTATGTAAGGACATGCTTAATAGACAGATGTACTATGTACTAAATACAGGAAGGCATGTCACATTAACAAGTATAATGTATAAGCTAAGAAGAATAGCACATGTAGTTTAACCAGATTGGAAGAATTACAATCTTGACACCATATGCAACATGCAACCACATATCACGCTGCCAAGATAGAGCAGGCACATGCGATGCTAGTGTCGGGGAAATGCGGTAATCAACTACAGAGCTACGTTCACTATCTTCATCTAGCCTTGCTGTTTCTTGAGAATCATGTCGGGAGGCTGACGCCGCATTCTTTAAATGAGGAGTAGTCCACTTTCCTGACTGCCTCATCATAAGTGATTGATGAGGGATGAACAAGAACATTAGTTTGATGTAAGAACATGGTTAATACACAGATGTACTAGTATGTACCAAAAATAGAAAGGCATGTCATATTCAAAGGTATAATGTGTAAGCTAAGTAGATGCAATTTAACCAAATTGGAAGCAATACAAGCTAGACTTCCGGCTAGAGTGGTGAGCATGATCATCTAAGGCCTGGGAGCCTGGTGGGAGGCGGGCTGCTTCGCCACCATCGCGGCTTTTTAGTTGGCTTCCAGGTGATTCATGTCTTTGTTGGGCTTGTCACTGGCTCGGCCAGTGCCCTGACTAGCTATTTGTCTTCTGGTGCTCACGGGATGGTGGTTCATGTAAAAAATATCTTTCCTTATCTTAATAAAGACCAACTTTGGCCTTTCGAATACAAGCTAGACACCATATGGAACATGTAACCACATATGACACCGCAAAGTTAAAGCAAGCACATGGGATGGTGGTTCATTGCAAGCGAGGTCATCAACTCCAGAGCTACGTTTACCGTCTGCATCTACTGACACTGCACCCTTTATAGCATCGTAACGTGTCACGGTTACCCACGTAGAAAGCTGGAACAACTTCTCCCTTTTCGTTTCTGCTTCTCTCGAGGCAAACTCTGAAATACCCTTGCATAAAAACACAATAGTGAGAGTATGGGTGAAGTGTGTGCAGAACTAGTGCACTGTAAAAGTAGCAGATAGCAGGTGACTGAAAAATAAATGACAGGAGACATATGATAGATCTACAACATTGCATGGCAAACAAAATTAGATTCTACTCCGTATGATTTTGTAATATATGAGCACAGGAAATGCAGGTACTCCTCCAGCACACCACCACATGTGGTCATATCAAGATAACAGTCGACTGAAAATAAATAGGTCAGTCAATTTTTTTAATGAACCGTCCGATCTGTAAGGAACGGGCAGATGGCCTTTGTCTACCTCCCGCCAGTCACTATTGACGATCTTTCTCAAACCGCCAGCGACCACCGGCCCAGACCCCTGCCTCCATCGTCTCGCCCTCCCCTCGACCTCACACCACCGTCGTGCTTGGCAGCGCCCCCAGGCCATCCCTTTAATCCCGGCCGACCTCCAGATCAGGGGCCAGTAGCTCTAGGCCCCACACACCCCTAAGATAAACACCGAGGCGCTGCTTCTCCGGCGTAATAGGCGGACTAGCGCCTGTTACACCGGGGAATGCTTCCGTTAATTGGGAATGAACTGACCAGGAATTGAAATTCAGGGGGGCGACAGACCTCTAGCTAAGGTGAAATAGTATATGAGGAGAAACCTTGTGCATCGCGAGTTACTAGGAACATCTAGTACCAAGAAGAAGCATTCAACTAGTGTCTTCTATGGGATGAATACCGTGCAAGCAGACACATAAGATTTGCACGAATAAGGGAAGAGGAGTACCCTTATCGGTTGCCAGTGTGGTCTCCTCCAGATGTCGCGGCGATCTTCTTTTTTCTCCCAGGGGAACCGATGTTTTAGAGAACCATTGATCCTTGGACAAACCCATGTCCAAATTGTTGATTGTGTTGCCGTGGCCATATATCCGCGGAGGGGAAGCAGATCCGAGGCGGTGAAGGACGGCGTAGCAGGAACAACTCCGGTGCGGTGGAGGGTGGTGAAGTTGGAGCGGCAGTAGTGAGGCGCAGGACAGTGTGGTTGAACTGGCTCGGGTACGGACGGCTCGGCCTCGGCTTCAACTACTAGCCGTGGAGGGCGTTGCGGTTGAGGTTGCGGTGGAGGACAACATCGGGGTATCGGCTCCGGTGTGATGGAGGAGGGCGGCGGTTGATGGGTGGGATGGGGTGGCGGACGGAGGACGCCGGGGTTTCGCGGCTAGTGGAGGGGTAGTTTTTGCTCCCACGGAGTACGAATGGGGAATCAGACGGGTTGGCGGGGGGGGGGGGAGGGGGAGAACAATGTATCGGTCTGGGGGCGCTTGTTTTTTTTTGAACAGAAGATGGGACGCACTTGTTTGAAATTTTGGGAAAGTACAAACTTTGCCCCCCTCATAAATTTCGGACCTACTGCGGGTCGGGGGTAGGATGGTAATCCTAGGTGTCCCAAATAGTGGGCGGGAGCGATTTTGGCCACGCGCCTGTGTGCTTAGGTGGCCATTGTGTATGAACATTTTTCGGAGGCGGTTGCGTGGCGTCAAGATGAAGCTACAAACCTACCCCGGTTTAGAACTTTGGATGTCGGGCCGGTAGGTTTCACGGGTCGGAGTTTTTAGAAAAGTAATTTCCTTGTACTACCAAACATTGGTCTCACGCAGTTTCGGGCGAGTAGAGGCTCTTTTGGTGCTTGCTACCTCTTGAGCATTGCATTGGTTTTCCCTTGAAGAGGAAAGGGTGATTCAGTAAAGCAGCGTAAGTATTTCCCTCAGTTTTTGAGAACCAAGGTATCAATCCAGTAGGAGACCACGCGTGTGTCACCTCGTATCTACACAAACAAATAAGAACCTCGCAACCAACGCGATAAAGGGGTTGTGAATACCTTCACGGCCACTTGCAAGAGTGTGATCTGATAGAGATGATAATAATAAGATAAATATTTTTGGTATTTTTATGATATAGATTGAAAGTAAAGATTGCAAAATAAAGTAGATTGGAAACTTGTATGATGGAAAATAGACCCGGGGGCCGTAGGTTTCACTAGTGGCTTCTCTCAAGATAGCATAAGTATTATGGTGGGTGAACAAATTACTGTCGAGCAATTGATAGAAAAGCAAATAATTATGAGAATATCTAGGCAGGATCATGTATATAGGCATCACGTTCGAGACAAGTAGACCGAAACGATTCTACATCTACTACTATTACTCCACACATCGACCGCTATCCAGCATGCATCTAGAGTATTAAGTCCATAAGAACAAGGTAACGCCTTAAGCAAGATGACATGATGTAGAGGGATAAATTCATGCAATATGATATAAACCCCATCTTTTTATCCTCGATGGCAACAATACAATACGTGTCGGTTCCCTTTCTGTCACTGGGATCGAGCACCGCAAGATTGAACCCAAAGCTAAGCACTTCTCCCATTGCAAGAAAGATCAATCTAGTAGGCCAAACCAAACTGATAATTCGAAGAGACTTGCAAAGATAAACCAATCATACATAAAAGAATTTAGAGAAGATTCAAATATTGTTCATAGATAAACTTGATCATAAACCCACAATTCATAGGATCTCGAGAAACACACCGCAAAAGAAGATTACATCGAATAGATCTCCAAGAGAATCGAGGAGAACTTTGTATTGAGATCCAACGAGAGAGAAGAAGCCATCTAGCTACTAGCTATGGACCCGAAGGTCTGAAGTAAACTACTCACACATCATCGGAGGGGCCATGGAGTTGATGTAGAGGCCCTCCGTGATCAATGCCCCCTCCAGCGGAGCTCCGGGATCTCTTGGGTACAGAAGGTTGTGGCGGTGGAAATAGGGTTTCGTGGTGCTCCTGGATGTTTGCGGGGTATATGGATATATATAGGAGGAAGAAGTACGTCGGTGGAGCAATGAGGGGCTCACGAGGGGGGAGGGCGCGCCCCCCTGCCTCGTGGCCTCCTCGATTGCTTCTTGACGTCCACTCCAAGTCTCCTGGATCACGTTTGTTCCAAAAATAACGCAACCGAAGGTTTCATTCCATTTGGACTCCGTTTGATATTCCTTTTCGGCGAAACTCTAAAATAGGCAAAAAAACAGCAATTTGGGTTGGGCCTCCGGTTAATAAGTTAGTCCCAAAAATAATATAAAAGTGTAAAAATAAGCCCATTAACATCCAAAATAGATAATAAAATATCATGGAGCAATCAAAAATTATAGATACGTTGGAGACGTATCAGCGCTTCGTTCATCATTTTGAAACACAAGCATTCACGTTTAGAGTACTCTTGAACTTTGAGGATTGACCTAAATAGACAACGTTAAATTTGACCTTGTATGTTTGAAAACTTCATTAAATTATCCGCTTCTTTTTGAAATTTTGACACTTGAAAATCCTATAACTACGATTATTTTGGAATGGAGGAGCTAAATTTGAATCTATTTTGTACACGACTGCATATGCTATTATGTACAAAATCAGAGCAAAGATTGGTGCCCCCATAATTTAGGTATATACAAATGCCATGATATCAAATTCAAATAATTGAATGGACTTCATGTTGAATTCGATTTTTTTAAACAACCTTAAGTTGAATTCAAATGTATGCTAGTTCATAGGTAGCTATTTATAATGTTCATTGTGCAACTTTCATATGTATAATGTGCTTTACACACACAACATGAACTATACTCACGTTTATATTCGATTGCTAAAGCGATGCATTGTCTGGAGTTCAAAATACTAACTATGTGGATCAATTGTGTCCAATAATAACACAGACATGCTCAAATTCGATCGAATCTAGATGTCTGATGGATCAGTGACCGTTCCTTACGCGAATTGCAAATATCATGATCCCATCCTAATATTTGGATACAATTTATATCTTTAATCAATGCGTACAACAGTCTTTTATGTGTAGTTTCACTCTCCATCGGTGGTCTCTCACACATGCTCACACACACTCTCCCGAGGTGTCTTTCTCGCACACATGCTCTCGATATAACCCTCCCTCCCTCTCGTAACCATTTACGACTGTTTTCACTAACCTTTATCACAAGCACTCTTCCTCTCGCAAGCATACACACGCACAATCCCCATCGACCCTTTCTATATACATAGACCTGCCTACGTGTCTCCTGTACACACATTATCTTTAGGCCTGTCTCTCACGCATTGTCTCACACCTCTCTTCCTAATCGACAAGTATGATTCTAGCAGAGCATTCTGTAGGATGCCCCTTAAAGTTAGGTTGGATGAATAGTAATATGAGAGATAAAGGGGTTACCTTAGTCCAAGAACCTAGGGCTACAAATCCTAGCCGGCTTTGTTAGTGGACATAGAGTCCTTCACAATTATGCTATCTTTGTCTTGTACGACTAGTCATCCATGGGTCTCCCTAAATGCGTCACGGGCCGACCAATGTGGCGCAGGACGGAACCGAATGAAGGGCCTCACCTCGACCCACCGGACCTCACGTGGTGACACACCCTCTGCCACCATGTCTCGTTATCTTCTCACACCCACACATACTAACACAGACACCACACATATAAAAAAATATATTCTCCTGGTGCCTCTATCCACTCCCTCCTTGCATATACGCACTCAAGGGAATCTCTCACTGTGACGTCATATCTCTATCTCTCTCTAGACCACTCTCATTTCTCGTGTTATCTCTCCCATGCCCCCCCCCCCCGCCGGCCCCTCTATCCATGCCTCTCTCGAATACGTAATACACACACATACCTCTCTAGGCCCTGCCAAATGCATCAACTACACATTCACACATGTTACATCACGTACCCCATTGATCTAAAAAGCCCTCTCTTCACGTTTATTTCGCATACAACATTCCTTTTGAATAAAGTGTGGCCAAAAAATTATTTTAGAATTTCTACATAGATACAACACTACAAAGTTATATGGAGGAGTATGAATGCTAATATGCATGGCATGGTGCCCACAATGATATTTATTCCGCATTGTGAATTTGTATATTTTTATACTATATATAAAGTTAGTCATAATAAAGAGAAACGAAGATCATCTCTCTCTCCATCGCATACCCCCCCTCTACGCCCCTTTCACGTACACACACAAACTATCTCCAGGTCCTCTAAAAGTAAGCCCCCAGCACATTCACGCATGTTTCATCCTTCTCTCACGATATATACAGTGATGATCATTGTATTTGAAGCGAAAGCACAATACGTACATTGGACTTCATAATCCACTCATTACGGTCACCATTTATGTTTTGTGGTTATTATACAGTCATGGGCTCACCGTACAACTCTGTATTTGCTCAAGACACGACTAGTTGACCAGTTAAACGCTCCACGTGGCACCTCTAGTGTTGTATCACATTATCTCACTACCATCGGGCCCACCTGTCGGCTTGTATCTACTCTACATTTACACTCTTATAAAATATAAAATACACTCTTATAAAAAATAGAGTTGGTGATGATGGTGTGCCTGCCATCCTGCAATATAGGCCATCCGATTTGTATCTGACGGATAGGTAAGAAACTATGACAATTTTGCAAAAAGGTACCCACGCACCTCTCCACATTTGCAAATAAGGCCTCCCCTCATTCATCCTTTTCTCTCACAAGATAAACTAGTCATACAAATGCATCTTGATGTTACGTGCAACGCATGGGCATCTTGCTAGTAAGAATGAAAACAAACGACAAAAAAATATTGGACGGTGGTTCGAAGTCATGACCGCGGGCACAGCGGACAAGGTGGCCTTGTATTGGTATGCTGAGCCGTCTATTTTAACACACAGGAGTTGGTGTGGTGATTACACACACACGCACGCATGCACACGAACTGCATGCACGCAACACTCACACGAACACATGCACCCATGCACACATGAAACACTCACATGTACACACGCAGCCACGCACGCATGCAACACTCGCACACACACACACACGCATGCATGCACACACCAGTACACCACACGACCAGCACACACTCTCACTCTCAAGTGCTCAACCTACATGTGCATGCGCACACATCAGGCCCTGACAGACACATACACAACCAGGTGATTCCCGTGCACGGGTTGGAGTCTTGTCGCGCCTGCATAAATTTGTGTTTATCTGACCTTTTCCCTATGTGAACTAATAGGTGGGACCCACAAGGAACGTGGTCAATTTAACTAGTCAACATGGTGCCACGCAGACTATTTGATTGGTCAACAGAGTGCAATCCGATGCTGGACCGTGAGAAAGTGACCGTATAATCACCGCAAAACGTATATAGTGACCATAATCAGCTTAGTCTGAAGTTCGGTGAACGTATTACGCTTTTCTCTCTGTAGGCCCTCCAAAACTACATCTCTACACGTTCTCGCATGTTACATCTAACAACTATGCAATACAGCACTACTACTACACTCTAACACAATAAATCATATGTGTTTTTAGTTTTACTATATATCATATTGTTACTTAATTATTCAGTTTGCATACATTAAAATATACTTTGAAATGTATGGCCAGTATCATATACCGCGCGGGAAAAATCCCGCCGTTTCATGTTTAATCGGGTTTGTATCGATGGATCGTGTGAAACAGAAACACTATAGTACTATACAGTACAAGTGACAGTTCACTGGGCCGCCGTGTTGTGTACTCCTCCGTCGTAAGAGTGGAGCGCTCGCTTTCATAAATCTTACTAGTCCCTTTCGCCGACATGTGGGACATCAATCTACTGGGTCCACGTGCCATACCAGAATACAGTGCAGAGGAGCCGGGGTGAAGCACCTAATCATGGCACCGGTGTAGTAATGAGCAATGAGGCGTCAAATCACAAAGCTGCACCTTTCCCGCAGTTAGGTTGGAGGGACGAAGTAATAATGCTAAAAAACAAGTTGGAGGGGTGAAGCAACCATCATTTCACTCGTTGCTAAATCCGCTTCTCCCTCATCTTCTTCAAGTTAACCACGTGTTGCTTCTGCTGTTGTTCTGCCTCATGTGGGATGCGGGTCGGCTTGGTAAAGCACTGACACGTGGGACCGCATGTTAGCAAACCGCCAAGACAATGTCCTCTAAAAATAAGAAACCTCCCCCGCCATCCGCGCGGCAAAATCACCTCCTTTTTATTAATCTTGATTCTATAATTTTTTAGATCAATATAATTGAGATTTGTATTGATAGCACATAGGAGCAAAACCAACTGGTATGGTTAAGGGCATCCACAATGTGTAGCCAAATGTGAAAATAGCTTTTGGCATCACGGGAACCATTGTGGACAATGTTGCCAAAGCCAAAAGGATGGAACCGAAGCTCCCTGATTGATTGATTGATTGAAGGAATAGAAAAATGCAACGTCTCTCCTCCTTCTCTCGTGCTTGGACGCATGTACAGTATAGAGCACAGAGTCTACTCCCCTGTCCCTTCTATCACAAATCACAAAGCAGTGAGGCATCAAATCACAAAGTACGGACGAAGCAACCATCATTTCACTCTTCGCTGACTCCGCTTCTCCATCGTCTTCTTCAAGAAACCATCTCACCGCACTAAGCTGGACGGACGACGCTATTGTGTACGAGTAGTGCTAGTACATTTATGCGTCCTTTGGTTCAACGGACTTCCTGGATGCAAATAAGGCGGTTGTCTCGACTTGTAGGCGGCACTTGCGAACGACTTACCGTGTGTCGGGGGACTAATCCACGAGCACCTATGGGACCGGCGGACCGAGTCCCTTTCGGTTCGGCGGGGGCGAGGGTCGCACGAAGAGCGGATCGAGGCGAAGCACACGAGCAGTTTACCCAGGTTCGGGCTGCACGGATGCGTAAAACCCTACTCCTGCTTTCTGGTTTGTATTGAGTTCTTGCTCGGGAGCGCGGAGTGCTATAGTACACCCCAGCAGCTAACGAGACCGAGCGTGAGTGTTCTCTTCCTCCTCCCTCCCTTCTACATTGCGCATGGGCCTCCTTTTATATGCTCAAGGGGTCACCGACAGGTGGCAACGTAGACAAGGGTAAAAATGGAAAGGTGTTGCGGTTGGTACAGCTACCTGCTACAGTGTATCATACCTAACCCTAACGGCAGGGGACCAGGGCATTAAATGCCCGTCTGCGTCGCCTAAATAGTGCAAAAGGGACCGTCAGGGACGCCACCGCTCGCCACGATGGCAATCTTGTCAGCGCCGCTTGCCACCGCGCACCGCTGGCTGCACAGCCTCCCGCCACGTACGCCTGGAAGGGTCCCAGAGCGACACATTGGTGGATGTGCTGGAGCGCGGACACAGAGTGGTGGCTTGCCGCGGCAAGCGCCTTGCCGCGGTCATTGTCTTGTCGCGTCCGGGAGCTTGTCGCTCACCGGACCTTGCCGGGACGCGTGGCGCGTCGCGGCAAGTTCCTTGAGATGCCTTGGTTGGCCTTCCCGTCAAGCTCCTCTTGCCGGGGTCTTGTCTCCTTGGCTTGGATACTTTGTCCTTGAATGGCTCCAAAGGAACCACAGAGGACCTTGGCGGTCACCCGGCAAGCCTTGCCGCGGGATGCTGCGACTGCCCGTGCACAAGTTCGGGATACTAGGGTACCCCTACTCTAGTACACCGACAGGAGCCCCCGGGCCTGGGCCATACACGGTGCCGAGCGCTGTTGGGCCAGGCCCAAAACAGGGCACGGGCACGCGCGGCCTAGGTTACGCCGTATCTCTCCCCGTATCCACCGCGCCCTCCCCGAACGGCACGCGTTGAATGAGGCGTCGTGGGAGAGATCGTGGGTGGTTTCTTTATTCGGAAAGGCGGAACGTCCACCCCCTCCCTCTTTATAAGCATGGGAAACAGGGGTAGTTCGCCCATTCGCCGGTTGCTACTCCAATCTCGGAAACCTCCGCCGCTCCCTCGTCTTCCCAAAGCTGAAAGAGAGCAGCGCCCCGCCCCCCATCGCCACCAGCACCACCAACGCCGTCGACCTTCTCCACCACTTCTGCCATGGCTCCGAGAGCCGACAAAGGGAAGGTTGTGAAGTCGACCGAGGCGCAGCGGCTTGCGGCGCTGCGAAAGGAGCGGGCAATCTTCCCCCCCCCCCCAAGCTTGCCACGAGGGAGCTGAGGAAGAATTACTACCTCTTCTGGTCGACGGAGACGCGAGCGCATCCGCGCACGAAGGTAGTTCCAGCCGCCGCATGGAAAATGGCTCCAAACGGATATCCTTTCTTCGCCTTGTTCTTCTACTGCGGGCTCTGCCCGCCTTTCTCTGAGTTTTTCTGCGATATTATGAACACCTACGGGTTCCGCCTCCTTGACGTCACCCCCAATGCTGTTCTGACCATGGCAGTTTTCACACATCTCTGCGAAAACTTTGTTGGAGTCTATCCCAATGTAGCCCTTTTTCGCCACTTCTTTATGCCCCGAGTAGAGAGAGGAGAGCCTTTATCCGGCGGAATCGCCTAGATCTAAAGGGCCGGCAAGAAGGACACTTATCTGGAGGGAGAGTTCCGCGGCAAGTGGGAGGAATGGAGAGCAGACTGGTGCTGGATTGTCGAGGAGAACCCGCAGCCGTTTACCGCCCAGCGCCAAGCCCCAGTAGCACGCGGCAGCGATTGGAGTGACGTGGCCCCGGAAGACGATAGGCTGAAGATTGCCGTCACCCGGATCCAACGCCTCAGGCTTGCCGGGCTCACTGTAGGCGCTGTTGGCGCAGATTTTCTTCGCCGCCGCATCGCCCCCCTGCAGGAACGGAGGAGACCCGCCTGGGAATTCAAGAATGCGGCGGATATCATGAGGCTGCGTCCGGGCCTCAACTTCAACTTCACTGTTCTGGAGCTTAACGCGATGCTCCAGGAGCTGTTCAAGTACGACCCTCAACATCCCGAAGTGTTCAGGTTGCCGAAGGGTGTCGTTCCGCTGTGCAACAACTCTGCGCTCGACCGCATCCATGCAATGATGCCGCTGTGCGATTCGCATGGAATTGTCCCAACTTGGCAAGAGCCTGCAGACGACGTCGTGCAGGAGTTCTTTGACGGCTTGGTAGAAGTGCCGGTCCGCTCCGACGAAAAGAATAGCCTCACCCGCGACACCACCGATGCGGAGATGACACGCATCGCCACTAGGCTGGAAGAGGCGGCGGCAGCCGCAGCCGCGGGCGAATTTGGATTCACCGTGGAGGAGGAAGAGGCAGCAGAGGCGGCAAGCTGTGCCGAGCGAGAGGAGCTCGTCGGCGAGAAAGAGCTTGCCGGGCATGACGTCGAGTCGAGCGAGCCCACCGAGGATATGAGCGGCTCGCTGGAGATCAACTCCTCTTCCTCCTCATCTTCAGGCAGCTCGCCGCAAGCAGAGCCTCCATCCCCACCAAGAAGGCATCTCCGCAAGGCCGGGGATGTAGCGGGGCGGTGGGCGAGTCAACAGTCGCCGCGCCGCGCGACACGCTCCACCGCGGCAAGCACTGTTGCCGCGGGAGCACCTCACGCTGCTGCGGTAACTGGAACGGGGTCCACCCGGACCACCGCTTCTGCTCCTGCCGCTTCTCACACCGCGGCGGCAGCCGGAGCGGGGTCGTCTCAGACCACCACCACTGTTCCCGCCAAGCGGCCAAAGGAAACTACTCCTCCGCCTCCTCGCGCCGGTCGTGAGCCGGACTTCGACTTCTCCACGTTCAGCTCCGACGAGGAAGAAGAAGAGTAAGATTCTCTTGTTGTACTTGTAGTTCTTCAATTCTTGCTGTTTTGTCTTGTATCTCATTTGCTTTACTCTGAACTTATTCCTTTTTAGGACTCTGGCCCAGAGAGCAGCGAAGAGAGCCAAGGTCCCGGTGATTGTCATCGAGGACGAACCCACCGCCACAGCAGGGGGTGCGTCCGAGACAACCTTGCCGGACCCGGCAACTGTTCTCTAGAGCAGCCCCCAGCGTAAGTATATGGTTCGCTTTCCGCTGTTAGGCGCGCATGGATACTCTTTCTTTGCTGACATCTGACTGTTGGTTTGTGTAGGAGCAGAGCAGCCCCACCAGGAGCGCCCGAAGGCCGCCCCCGAAATGCCAAGGGAGAGTCCTCCGGCAAGGGAGAGTCCTCCGGCAAGGGACAGCACCAGCGTCCCCCCGGCGGCGGAGACTACGACTGCCGAACCCAGTACAGGTAATCTTATCTTCAAAGCTTCCCTTGGGTTCTTCTTCTTGGGTATTTGCTTGACTTTTCTCACTTTTCCGGCCATCAAACCCATCTGCTGCGGAGCCGATGGAGACTGAGGTTGCTGCCGACGACGCTGCTACCACTGAAGAAGCAGCCGGCCCTGATGATCCCGCCGGCGACGAGGTCGCCAAAGCTGCCGCCGCAGCAGCTGGTGAGGGGTCTGGCGATCGCACTGACGGCCCTGAGGCCGCAGGAGCTCCAGGCGCTACGTCGACCGCCGACCCGTCCGCCGCTGCCGCAGCGCCAGGCTCCGAAGAGCCCCAGCCAGGCGTCTACTTGAAGGCCGGCGATGGCGTCTTCATCAACCTCCCCTGGGCGTCAAGCTCCAGGGCGCCGGTCGAGGGAGAGAGCTTTGATGGAGAGGTGCTCGCCTCCGCTGGGCTGACACTAGTTGATGCGCCGAGCAACAGCAGCGGCGAGCCTGAGGAGGAGCGGCTGCTGCGGAAGCTGTTGTCGCTCTACCGCGCGCGGCAAGCCAAGCTGGAATCCCGCGAGGCGCTTGTCGCGAAGGCGGGAGCGGACATCGAGAAGCGCGCGGAGGAGCTCCGGGGTCTCAACCAGGAAGCTCTCCGGTCCCTGGCAGAGGAGCGGGAGCAACTCGCCGAAGAGTAGAAGCCTTCTTCCTCGAGAAGGCCGAAGTTGAAGAGCAACAGCGGCTTGCCGCTGAGAAGCTGTCTGCGCAGGAGGGCGAGCTGGCGCAGCGGAAAGTTAACCTCGACAGCCACGAGGAGGAGCTTGCCACGCATGAGCAAAAATTCGGCGGAGCCCTTAAGCAAGCAGAGGATGCTGCCGCAGTTGCCGAGGCCGCCAAGAAGGAGCTGGAGATGAAGGTGGCGCAGCTGGAGGCCGATCTCAAGGCGAGTGGTGAAGAGCTTGCCGCGCTCAAGCGTGAGCGGGAGAAGGACGCCTACAGCAACTCAGAGCTGCAGGTTCGTCTCGCTGAGAAGGGCAAAGAGCTTAGCGCCGCCAAGGACTCCAACGCAGATCTTGAGTTGAAGCTGACCACTTTGACCAAGACGCTGGACGGCGCCAGGGAGCAGGAGGTGGCCTTGAAGGAGGAGATCAAGGCCGACAAGGTGCTGCTGGCGAGTGCTGCCGCCGCCCAGAATGCTTTTAGGGAGAATGTGGAGCACTGGACGGAGGGTCTCGTGAATGCTGCCGCAGATATCAACAGGGAGCTGGCGCAGCTGGGGGTGGAGGATCTCGGGCATCCCGCTGATGAGAACCTCCAACCCAGCGCCAAGCTCACCTTGTCCTTCAAAGGCGTGGCGACGGCCCTCCAGCGGCTCCGGGAAAAGATCCCAAAGCAGCTGGCCGACGAGTCGCGCAAGATCTACGCGGGAGCTCTTCAAAAGGTGTTGGTGAAGGTGGCCTTCCACAACCCGGGCCTCAACCTCACCAACGTCCTCAAGACCCTGCCGCCGGATGCTGATCTGGAGGCGCTCAAGACCCTTGTCGCACCCATTGTGGACAAGGTGAGCGGGATCAAGAGGATTGAGGGAGATCGCGTAGACTAGGCCGCCCGTTTTCTTCTTTTCTTGTCGCTGCTAGTCATGTTATGAGAACAATCTGTTAGAGCCGCGACAAGCTACCTTGTAATATAACTCTATTCCGGGTAATGATTGCAATGTTATTCCCTTTACTTGATTCCTCCCTTTGTATGTTTTTGCCCTACGCTTTTAGGGAACTTGCCGATGCAGGCACCTCAGCCGCGAGCGCTGAGTGCGGGACGTCAGCAGCCTGCTGGCGGTGCCGCTACAGACAAGAAACCTTGTCTCAACTAGTCGCGGCTCACTTAAGTTGTTGAGCGGACTCAAAACAAAGTAAGGGCGCAACTAGCTACGAGTTGGTTCCTCCGCGCACAGGTTTTCCATACAAAGTGCGGTCGTTCAAGGGAGATAACTTAAAAATTTTAAAAATCTGATTGCTCAAACTTTGGCAACTTAGCTTTTCTGTTGTTTGCTTCCCGGTAAGGCGAAACTTTCTTGAACGACGCCTGGTCCATACCATTATCTTCTCGTTTCCCCCCCGGCAAACTTGTGGGCGAGGGAACCTTCCTTTCCTAGAGAAAAAAGAAAGAGGAGAAAATAAAGATATGGAGCCTGACGGCTCGTTATTGCTTACCGGGGAGTAGGTGCTGCACAAAGTGTCATATCACATATGCAAAAAATAGAAAGCATGAAATTGACAAGATGTGCGGAGCATATGAGCTTTACTTATGCACGGGGTCTGCGCCCGGCTTTGTACAAAGGATTACATGCAACAGCGGCAAGACTTGTACAAAAGGTGGTTGCCGGAACAGGTTCCGGCAACCGCGCCTTACGGGTAAAAGTTACGAAGATGCTCAATGTTCCAGGAATTGCTCACCGGAATGCTATCTTTGGTCTCAAGGCGGACATCGCCAGGCCTAGTGACTTGTTTCACCCGGTAAGGGCCTTCCCACTTCGGCGTCAACTTGTTGGAATTCTTGGCGGACTGAACACGCCGAAGAACAAGGTCGCCTTCCTCGAGACTTCTGGCGTTAACTTTGCGGCTATGGTAGCGGCACAAAGCTTGCTGGTAGCGAGCAGCTCGTACAGCAGCCTGAAGACGGTCTTCCTCAAGGAGTAGCGCGTCATCTTGTAGCAGCTGCTCTTGCTCAAGCTCATCATAAGTGAGCACTCGAGGTGACCCGTATACGAGTTCCGTGGGGAGAACTGCCTCTGCTCCATAGACTAGAGCGAAAGGTGTCTGGCCAGTGGATCGATTTGGCGTCGTCCTGATCGACCAAAGAACCACCGGCAGCTCCTCGATCCAGTTTCTTCCGCACTTGTGCAGCCTGTCGAAAGTCCTGGTCTTGAGCCCACGCAGCACTTCAGCATTTGCCCTCTCCGCTTGACCGTTGCTTCTCGGGTGAGCAACAGAAGCGAAGCAGACCTTGGCGCCAAGATCTTGGACGTACTGCATGAAGGTGCGGCTCGTGAATTGCATACCGTTGTCGGTGATTATCCTGTTAGGGATCCCGAAGCGGCAAACAATCGACCTGAAGAACTTGACTGCTGACTGTGCTGTCACCTTCCTCACTGCTTCCACTTCCGGCCACTTTGTGAACTTGTCGATTGCAACGTACAAGTACTCAAAGCCCCCGATTGCTCGGGGAAAGGGGCCGAGGATGTCGAGCCCCCAGACCGAAAATGGCCAGGATAAAGGGATCGTCTGGAGAGCTTGAGCTGGTTGGTGTATCTGCTTGGAATGGAACTGGCACGCTTCACACTTGGTTACTTGTGCAGTTGCATCCTGGAGGGCTGTCGGCCAAAAGAAACCTTGCCGGAATGCTTTGCCGGCAAGTGCTCTTGCGCCAATGTGGTGACCACATATGCCTCCATGTATCTCTGCCAACAGCTTTTGTCCGTCTTCCCGGTGAATACACTTCAATTTCACACCGTTGAGTCTTCTTCTGTACAGTGTGTTGTCGACAAACTGGTACATACTTGACTGCCGGGCTACTCTTTCTGCTTCTTCTTGCTCTTCGGGAAGTTCTCCTGTCTGAAGGAAACGGATAATCTGCTGTGTCCATGCTGGAGCTTGTGGCTCGACAACAAGGACTAAAGGCAAATCTGCTGCTGCGGGAACATCCGCTTCTACGGTGAGAACCTGTGGCTCTACTGGAGCTTAACGTTCCCCTACAAGCTTGCCGGAGCAAAACTTGTCGGGAGCTTCTGCTTCAACGGAACAAACCCTAGGGCTTGCCGGAGCAGACTGCTCCTCAGCGCTCTTGGCGTTGATCTTGGGGACCTTCTTGGCGGCGGCTTCGGGAAGCTCTGCCGGAAAATAGTCACCAGAAATCAACTTCCTCTTCTTGCTCTGTCCAGTTGATGGCGTTACAGACGGTTGAGTCAGCTTGAGCACAAAGATCCCTGGTTCCACAGGTAACTTAAGTGCGGCGCACTGAGTTGTCCGGCAAGTGCATGAGCCAGGACCTGACGTTGGGCTTGAGCACCAGCGGGAAGTAGTTGGCAAGGATCTTATCATCCCGCCCCCCGGCAGCCTGCACCGCGATGGTGTAGATGCTGAGGAACTCCGACGGATGCGACTTGCGATCGAACTTCTCTGGTACGTCTGGCTTGAAATTCTTCGTGCTGGGCCACTGGACTTGCCGCAGCTCATGAGTAAACGCAGGGCAACCTACCGCGTACGGCAAGTCGTCTGGTTCCCCTAGCACATGCATGTCGACAGAGGGCCCAGTGCGCTGGTCCGATTGACGTCGCGCTTCTCTTCGGCTCTCGATGTGAGTACGAGCGTCTTCTTGCTGTCGTTCGTGAAGAACTTGGCGCTGATCGCGACGAGCTCGTGGATCTGATGACGCGGTGGAGTCGCTGTCGAGGTGGATCCGGCGAGTCGGCGATCTTGGCCTTCGGGGCGGAGAGTGCACAGTGGTTGCACCCCCACCGGTTTTGTCGCCACCGGCTCGTGCCTGGCTGACTTGCCGCGGCTGCGACGTAATCGGCTGCCGTTGAGTGTCGCCGTTGGCGAAGCCGATGAGACTCTGAATGGTGGCCCTCCAGTCGTCGAGCTTGTCTGCCGTTGGAGGGTAGTCCAGGAGCAGTTGAGCTCGCGCCAAA
This sequence comes from Triticum urartu, assembly GCF_056163025.1. Taxonomy (NCBI): domain Eukaryota; kingdom Viridiplantae; phylum Streptophyta; class Magnoliopsida; order Poales; family Poaceae; genus Triticum; species Triticum urartu. The sequence continues at coordinate 360,333,619 of NC_141874.1, read as the reverse complement.
GCTTCTGCTGTAGTGGCGGGTGGCGGTGGCGAACGGTGCGAGGAGCGGGATATGCTCGGACTTCTAACTATGTTAGAAGGAGCAGTATCCCGTCCAGGCGACCGTGCCTCGCTCGTGCTAGCATGTTGGCGTGCATGCTGGTCTTGAGCACTCCGAGATCCACCAGCTCGATCTTGGTCCAGCAAACGCATGGTACCGTGGGTACCATGACGCTGCCGGTCCCGCGCCTCCTGAGATGGGCGCGGTGCATGTACGGACGCCGAGGTCTTGGAGTGCGCCCGGTCATTGTGGGAGCCGGCTACGCCGCCGATGGGAAGCGCAGCCTTGTCCTTGGACCTGGCAGCACCGTGAGCTCCCTCGTCGACGCCCGTTCTTCCGCTGGCATCTGCCCCATCAGCCGTTTGCTCCGGCGGTGGTGGGTTCGGCGCGGACGGAGCAGCCGCCTCCGAAGCCTTCTTCTTCGGCGGCATGTCGATGAAGATGATGAAGATCTAGCTCGTGTGAACGCCGGATCTGGTTCACACAACCTCGACGCCCCTACCTGGCGCGCCAAAGATGTCGGGGGACTAATCCACGAGCACCTATGGGACCGGCGGACCGAGTCCCTTTCGGTTCCGCGGGGGCGAGGGTCGCACGAAGAGTGGATCGAGGCGAAGCACACGAGCAGTTTACCCAGGTTCGGGCCGCACGGATGCGTAAAACCCTACTCCTGCTTTGTGGTTTGTATTGAGTTCTTTCTCGGGAGCGCGGAGTGCTACAGTACACCCCAACAGCTAACGAGACCGAGCATGAGTGTTCTCTTCCTCCTCCCTCCCTTCTACGTTGCGCATGGGCCTCCTTTTATATGCTCAAGGGGTCACCGACAGGTGGCAACGTAGACAAGGGTAAAAATGGAAAGGTGTTGCGGTTGGTACAGCTACCTGCTACAGTGTGTCATACCTAACCCTGACGGCAGGGGACCAGGGCATTAAATGCCCGTCTGCGTCGCCTAAATAGTGCAAAAGGGACCGTCAGGGATGCCACCACTCGCCACGATGGCAATCTTGTCAGCGCCACTTGCCACCGTGCACCGCTGGCTGCACAGCCTCCCGCCACGTACGCCTGGAAGGGTCCCAGAGCGACACGTTGGAGGATGTGCTGGAGCGCGGACACAGAGTGGTGGCTTGCCGTGGCAAGCGCCTTGCCGCGGTCGTTGTCTTGTCGCGTCCGGGAGCTTGTCGCTCACCGGGCCTTGCCGGGACGGGTGGCGCATCGCGGCAAGTTCCTTGAGATGCCTTGGTTGGCCTTCCCGGCAAGCTCCTCTTGCCGGGGTCTTGTCTCCTTGGCTTGGATACCTTGTCCTTGAATGGCTCCAAAGGAACCACGGAGGACCTTGGCGGTCACCCGGCAAGCCTTGCCGCGGGATGCTGCGACTGCCCGTGCACAAGTTCGGGATACTAGGGTACCCCTACTCTAGTACACCGACACCGTGGTCTCCCTCAATGGTGTTCTCCATCGAACGCACTTCGTCAAACTACAACATTCGAGATATCGTCGACGTCACCGCAATGGGGAAGGAAGTCAAATATAGTTACTACCTCCATTTTTTTGTACACAAGGACAATATATCAAAATTACAATTTGCAAAAGGCCACTAACACTAACCGAGGCAAAATTAATGGGGTTTGCCTCGTACTAGCAACCAAGGACATTAATTTCCCCTGCATGCATGCGGAAGTAAGAAGGTTGGTTTGCATGGTGCTGCATTAATCAAGCGATGAGGAGTGAGATGGTTAGCTCTTTGAGCTTTGGAGAAAAAAATACGCACTAATTGACACGTGAAACGAGGATTTGTATCGATTAATCCCGTGAAGGAAAACCCCGCCTTTCTTTTTTAACACTAGTACTCCTAGTACGTAGTACGTACTTATCCTGTTTGGGTCTAGGCCTTGCATTGCCATACTTCACCACACATTTTTGCCAAGCTTGCCTAAAGTTTTCAAAATGAAAAGGAGGTACACTTGCGCATGGCTATCGCGGTCGCACCGCACCCTCACATGGTCGCTCCTGCACGCCGCAAACCCAACCAAGGGAGCGCACCCTCACTGACATGTGCTGTCGCATGTGAACAAACCAAACTCAGCCATCCTACCGCTGACACATAATTCTCGTTCATAGAGTATGTTTATCCAACCGCATGTTGGGGAGTATCTGTACGGCCTGTGCGGTGGTCTGTTGGGGAAGAAGAAGAGGTGAGGAAGAAGGGTTAGGAGACGTAGGATATTCATCCAACCACCTAAAATGGTAGACTGACCCAAGTCGGGCGACTTGCATAACAATATATGTTTTTACACAGCAAAAGATCCATAAAAACAACAATGTAAAGAAAAACTATCACTGCTCATGGAACGAGACGACCTCGTCGTCTTTGTCTGCCGGCATGAACCAGCCATAGCTACCGACGTGTGTCTTCGCACCGTGGTTGTCCTCGGCCTCCATCTACTTGTTCGCGCGGAGCATGCGAGCGCTCTGCACGAATGAGAGCACCGCCCGGTTCAAGTCGAGGACGTCCGGTTCTGCCTGCAGGAGGGCCTCGATGGCAGCAGCATCCGCGCGCTCCGCGTCGAGTCAAGCCTCCGCCGCCCAGTTCAAGTCCAGGACGTACGGTTCTGCCTGCGGGAGGGCCTCGATGAGAGCGGCATCCGCGCGCTCCGCGTCGAGTTGAGCCTCTACCGCCCGGTTCAAGTCCAGGACGTCTGATTCCGCCTGCAGGAGAGCCTCGATGGCAGCGGCATCCGTGCGCTCCGCCTCAAGTTGAGCCTCCACCGCCCGGTTCACATCCACGGCATCCGGTTCTGCCTGCAGGAGAGCCTCGATGGCAGCGGCATGCGCGCGCTCCGCGTCGAGTTGAGCCTCTGCCTCCTGGTCCTCCTTTAGTATCGCTAGGTTGAACCGCTGGTCTGTCTGCACCGTGGGGGACTCGGACGCCGGCACGAAGTCGACATCCATCGTCTCATACCCATCGGGGGCCTTCTACGCCACGACCTCCGCCATGAACATTGGATCGGCTTCCTCCTCCTCGTAGCTTGTCTCCAGAGAACTCGGGGATTGGCCCGCCGCGAAGCGAGCTTGGGAATGGAGGTCTGTGGCACCGACCGCCGCCGCGATTTCTGCGCGGCGCTCCGGCGTCAGCATCTTGTAGTACGTGATCTTGCGGCGCACCATGGCTTTCCGGCGAACTAGGGGACGCTTGATGCGGGCTAGGGGACCGAAAGGTGGGGGAAGGGGCTAGAGATTAGGTGTGGTTTTAGGGCAGTGGCTAGCGTAGGCCGAGCACCAAAGGTTCTCGTGTGAATAGTGGTTCTGGTGACGACCGATCAATCAGCTTTGACTGTACATCGCTCTTGTCGCGTTCGCGTTGCAGCCCGGCACGGTGGACCCTCCACGTCGCTCACCGAATGGAACGTGCTTTGTCTTGCGTTTTCGCTCGCTTGTGGGACTCAGTTGAGAGCAAACCGACGTCCCTCCCAATCCCCCGCCCGCGTCATTTATACTACCACTCCCTCCATTTTATGCTGAGTAAATAAAAACAAAGGGAGTATACTATGGATGAGGATCCCCTGACGTGGCCGAACCCATTGAGTAACTGACATGCGGGGCCTAGCAAGCATGGGGTCCTCCAGTAAGTGACCGAAAGGGAGGGTAAGGCAGGGATACCTACGTCAGAGGATCCACTCCCACTACTACTCCCTCCTTCCATTTACTATACAGGGCCTAATGCATTTTTCGAGGCTAACTTTGACCAAATGTTAGAGTAATAATATATGACATGCAACTTACACAAAGCATACGGTCAAATTCGTATGTGAAAGGAGCTTCCAATGATATAATTTTCACATTATACATCTCATGTACTATTAATCTTGTCAATAGTCAAATGCGGTTTTGAAAAATGCATTAGAGCATGGTTAATAATATAGCCAGTCGATGGCTATAAGGAACTACCATGTCATCTATAGCCATCATCTATTATATGCACTCATACAGTAGTGTGGGCTATAAGGTTGGCTATTTCCCGCAAAAAAATTATAAGGTTGGCTATTGTATTAGTACTTTTTTCCATCTCCTCTCCATATCTTTCTTTATATTCATTGTATTTAACTAGGAATGCGTATATACCTAGGCTCTTGCATGAGAGCTCACTCTCCTTACTTTTTCACATCTCTCTCCTCCACATAGGCCCTATATAAATGGAAGGAGGGATTACTACTATGAGCACTGCATACTCTAGTGTACAGATGTTGTCAGTACCCCACAAGTACTATTGGATAGGGAGCTTAAAAAATTTACTATTGGACTGGCTATACATCGCGAAATCCTAGTAGGAAGAGCTTGCGCGAGAACAAGCACATTTACGTGGTTGAAAACAAATTGGAGACCATCTCAAGTACAAATCTAGGAGTACGTATGAATCTAACAATATTGATTGGGCGTTGTTGAATGTTGATACTTTTTTTATCAAAGTAGAGATACTTTGACTACACATAAAACTTATATCTAAACTAGAAAGGATAGGAGGGTGTATATTGTACGTTCGAAAACAAAACGAACATTGAATACCCTTTATATATGATTTGCGGATGCTATGATCACCGGTTCAAAATTTTGAATCCGCCTTAGGTATCACAAATGCCCCCATCCGTTCTCTCTTGATTTCATCTCGGATTCTGGAGATCGATTGAAAGAGGACTAGGGTGGGTACAATACGTTCGTTTCGCTTATGAACATACAATATACTCCCTCTGATCCCCACAGACCCCCCCCCCCCCCCCGCGCGGGTCATTTCTATCATAGAAACAGACCAAACATTTATCTCCTTGCACGACACGCAATTGATCTCTAAACATCAATCGATCTCATCAACATGTGTCGGGCCATGAACCGAATGGGATGTCAAAACTAAGATGCGAAGTGACACGTAGTGGAGGCAAAGTGAAACTTTAAACGAACCGTTTGTTTATATGCATGTCGGAGAAATTACAAAACATTGGAAATACAAGCATGGTCTAGGCCCACATGTGAATGATACTCGGCGGAATGTTCAAATGAGGCGTGCGGGAGGATGGACTCGACCGAAGGGCGACATGATCGATGGAGAAGAGGGTTGGAGAGGAATGAGAAATAAGCAAACACCACATGATTATACTTGAACGGCTCAAATAAGCAATAAGTTGTCTCGCTTGGCCTACATAGTGAAAGGCCTAATGCGCAACACGGAGCACTGACGCTCGAATATGTCCGGGGAAACAGGGAAACCGACATGTGGGACACACCTGTCGGGACGACGTAGCGCAGACTAGTCCAATGGAGGAGCTGGCCCACGACCTCCTCGCCACCAGCAACCGTTCATGTGGGTCGTGGGGGCCAACAACGTGGTGCAGCTCCAGCACCGCCTCTGGACACGGCGACCGCAGTGAGCAACACGCTCGTCGTCGCTAGACATGGTCGGTTTAAGTGTGCCGAGGGTGGTGTTAGTGTTGTGGCACGACCAACAGTATGTTTGGTTTGTGCCCAAGGTTGCCCCATCAAAGCATTGGGTAGCCAAAATTTTGGTTTGAGGTTTTGGTTGCCCCTTGATTTGGCCGACATTGGCAAGAAAAATGAACTAGAGTTGGCTAGAGTTCATTGGCATGCCAAAAAATGGCAACCATCCAAACAGAGACCAATCTTTGGGGTCATGACCAAAATTTTGGTAAGGTGCACTTTGGCCACAATCCAAACACACCCCAACACCCGGCTCGTCGAGGATGAACGGGGCGCCGGGACGCGTCCGCGGAGTGGTGTAGCACGGCCAGCTACATCCTCAGGACCTGAGACCATGCCGGGTCGTCTTGATATTTCAATGACATGTGTCGATCGCATGTGAGCAAAGGGAATCTCCAACGTTGCCACGACCGCAGCTGACTACCCTGGCACACCAAAAACCCTCGTCCCTCGTGTCATCACGTGGTGCGTTCCCAACCGGCGCCAGCTGCCCGCATTCATGCCATCCATCTGTATGCTGTCGTTAAGAGGCTCGGTGCCTGAGGAACCAACTCCGGCAACTTAATGACGCACCAGGACGTTTGGCCTCACCGGAATGTGCTACTTAAAGCGGCAACGCCCAGCTAACCTCCACACCATAGCGCATCGTCCTCCTACCTGGCACCACATCCGCCATGACCGCAAGCGCGAATGCTCTGCAGGAGAGCTTGTCTTCGGGGATGAAGCTTAAGGTCGCCGCCCTCGCTCAAGTCGCCTCTCGCGACGCAATAGCGGCGTAGCCGGATGCGGACACAACCGCACAAGCGGTGGCCACGCTGGCAGCCGACGACGGGAGCACTGTCAGCCACGCGTCCTACTTGCCGCCGTCCAACGTCCAGCACCGCCGAGTTTGGGGACTCCTCCGAGGATGAGTAGGGCATGGGAGGCGGCAGGGCACGGTGTGCCAACTGGCCGGTCTGTATCCCGTGTTCTACTCTTCCTTGCCGGAGACTGCACCTTCACTTCACGGGCCTTGAACCCCGCCCCCGTACATAGAGATCGCAGATGGAGGACGACGGTCGCTGCCGTAGAATAGGTTTAGGGTCGGGTTTCTTTTTTTGGTCCCATAAAAGTTTGAAATGTAATGAAAATCTGTCGTGTTTGCATTAATCTCGGCCGGTGTATATGAACTTTCACAATAATATAGTATATTGTAGGAGTACTGGAAAGATGCCCGTGCATTGCACGGAAGATCAAGATCTTGTGGGAGAAAAGGATGAACAAGGGAAGGCCTTATCTGCAAATGTGGAGAGGAGTGCGGGAAAATTGTCATAGTTTCCTTCCTATCCGTTAGATATAGATCGAACGACCTATATTGCAGGATGACAGGCCCACCATCATCACCAACTCTGCTTTTTATCAAACTGAGACAAAGCTAACATGCAAAGTAAAATAAACACATAAGGTCCATACATACACAGTTTATCTTAGGCACTCCAATAGTACGTCCACTACACATTCACGCATTTCACATCTTTCTACATCTACGGGGACCTATGAAAGGGTTGACGTAAATTGCCTCTCTCTCTCTCCTCCCCTGATTTTCATGGTAGTGGGCCCCTCTCTCCCCCCAACCTACAATCAACAGCTCACACATTTCACATTACGTTAATTACGTAACTAGGATTACGTAGGTGTAGCATTACTCGTCCTAAAAAACCAACTAAGCCAACATCCCAGCATATCGCGTGGGAAAAGACCCGACCGTGCCGTTTTAGTCGGGATTATTGGATTACTAGTAGTAGTATCAATGGATCGCGTGAAGCAGCAAGTTTTTTTAGGGGGGTGAAGCACCTAGTTTAAAAGGAAAAAAAGGCGTTACACTCATAGCACCCCTGTCGCGGTCGCATTGCACCCCACACACGTTCGGTCCTGCACACGGCTCACGCAAACGGAACGCGCTTCGGCTTGCCTCTTCACTGACACGTGGGACTGCACTTGGAGAAACTGACCATGCGCCAAACTTCCCCCGCCCACCGCGCGAAAATCCTCCCCCCACCCAAAAATTCCCCCCAAATCCTAGATTCAACTGCCCTTCGGCCAACTAGCCAATAATATTCCCCAAACCCTCCCCCCGTCCCCTCCACTCCATTCGCTCTGCCAAAGTCGCCCTCCCCGCCGCGCCGATACGTCGGCGCCGCGGTTCATCGTGGGGGACGCACAGTGATCCTCTCGCTCCCACAGTACGCTCTCGTAGACTGCCGTCCTCTAGTCGCGCCGCCATCGCTGGCGACATTCTTGTGGAGGCGCATGACGGTCAGCGCCGCCACCGCTGGCGACGTTCGTTTGGAGACGCACGGCGGTCAGCTTCTCCCACGGTACATGCATTCTAGACTGAGGCCCCGTGCATGTCAGTGTAGTGATGAATGTTAGCTGATAGACGCTGTTAATCTCACTGTTTTCCGAAGTAGTTTACAGTCAATATGCTCCGCTTAAGAAGCTTCCTTGCCCTGTTTTGCACTCAATCTGCTTAGCTGAGATAGCATGCCAAGGCCGATTAGTTGCTAAAATATCCTGCCATATATTTATTGTCACATAGATTGCGATGGTCTAGTAGCCAATTTGTTAGGTGAAATAGATGTACACCGTTTTATACTCGATCTTTGTTGCTGCGGTGGCCTTTGATAGTTCGATGGCTGTGTGCTCGGCCCCATTGACTACTGAAACAGCCTACCATAATTTAGCACTAAAATATGTTTGCTGAATTAGATTTACATATATTTCGTTACTTAGATCTGCTCATCCAAATATCTTTCCATAGATATAGACATCGACCTAGGTATTTTTCATGGACTTCATAAAAAAGCATATATGTTTTTCCTATAATATCTAGTAGAAGAACTAATTTGTATGTCTAATAGATGGACAAGACTTGGATAACTTCTGCTCAAAGATTCTCGGCTGCATATGTCGAGGGGGTTGAAAACTTCATGAACTTTACCAGAGCTAAGTACGCTGGTCCGAAATCATATGTGCTCTGCCCGTGTAGCAGTTCTATGAATTCAGTTACAAGACCCCAGTCAACTGTGCAAAATCATCTACACTTGTATGGGATGTCGGTCTGGGTTCATTATGGTGAAGCTGTGAACGTCAATGTTATTGACTACGTGGAAGCAGCAGATCACGATCTTGATCTGCCTGATGCTCAGGTGGAAGAGGAGGAGGAGGATGTGGTGGCGGAGCCAGTGAGTTTGACCAACATTGAAACAATGCTACAAAATGCTTGCGCATTCCGTGAACTTTCACCTGCAGAAGAAAAACGGTGGGCCCGCATGTTGGAACAATGCAACGTGGCTGTCACCCCAGGAAATAAGTTGTCAGTATTCTCAGCTGTGGTCACCTTTCTTCAGGTGAAGACATCTGAGTGGATGACCAACAAATCATTCGATGCGATGTTGGCTACTTTCCGCAAAGCTTTCCCAGATGCGTCTGAGCTGCCACACACCTACAGTAAAATGAAGAATTTCCTTCATGCAGTTGGAATTGGATATGGTATGATCCATGTTTGTAAGAATAATTGTGTTCTGTTCCGGAAGGATTATGCCAACTTAAGTGAATGCCCGAAATGCAAATCATCAAGATGGAAAGATGGCGATGCTATGAAGAAGATTCCTCATAATGTTCTGAGACATTTTCCAATTACACAAAGATTGCAGAGGTTGTTTCATGATGCTGAAACAAGAGAGGATGTACTGTGGCATTCTAGGAACCAGGAGTACAGAGATCAGAATGTAATGAGCCATCCATCACATGGTAGTGAGTGGAAAAGCTTCAATCAGAAACACAAAAAGTTTGCTACTGACCCAAGAAACATTAGACTTGGCTTAGCTTCAGATGGATTTAACCCATTTGGCCACCAGAGCGCCACATATAGCATGTGGCCAGTGCTTGTTATCCCTTACAACATGCCTCCAAATGTCTGCACCAAAGAATCAAACTACATGATGGCCTTGCTCATCCCAGGTCCAAAAAGTCTTGGAAAGGATTTTGATTTGTTCATGGAGCCTCTTGTCAAGGAACTTCAACAGCTATGGAGGGGTGTTCTCACTTGAGACCTATATAGCAGCCCACTAGCTGATTTCTTTCTGCGTGCTGTTATAATTTGGTGCATCCATGATTATCCGGCTTTGGGCACTATGTCAGGGCGAATGAAACATGGTTACAATGCATGTGTTCGCTGTGACAGGAATCTGTTGTCATACGCAATACTTAGCAAGATCTGTTACATTGGACACCGCCATTCCTTACCAAGGACAAGCCGCATCCTAGAAAATACCAAAGACATGTGTTCAATGTAAAGCATGAAAACCGTGATGCGCCAAAGAGGCTCACCGTTGATGAGTTGCAAGTGGAATTAGAGAAGGTCAGGCATATTACACCAGGAAACCATCCTAGTAATGGTAGCGGGAAAAGGAAGTGTGGCAAGGCAGAAGAGAGATTATTGTTTACCCACGGGTCCACTTTGTGGGACCTAGAGTATTGGAAAGATTTGGATATGTAGCATAATCTTCTTGTGATGCACATCGAGAAAAATATATGTGACAGCATTATCGGCACACTTCTTAATATTGAAGGCAAGAAGAAAGATACCTTAAAATCTAGGATTGATTTAACACACCTGGGTATCAGACAGGATTTGCAGGTGCAAGATGAAGGTAAACCACGGGATATGGCACCAGCTGTGTACGTCTTGGACAAGGTAAAAAGAAAAGAATTATGCGAGGTCCTGTCATGTGTGAGATTCCCACATGGATTTGCTTCCAATCCTGAAAGGAGAGTCAGTGCAGATGGAAACAAGGTACAAGGGTTGAAAACTCATGACTGCCACGTCCTACTTCAAAGGGTTTTACATGTTATCCTTAGAGGATTGGGCCGCCCTGACTTATACCGAGCAGTTGCAGAGTTGGGAAAATTCTTCGGGGAACTCTGCAGTAGAAATATCAGGATAGATGCTTTGGAGCGTCTTAGAGACAAGATACCAACTATCCTATGCGACCTTCAGAAGAGATATGCTCCAGCCTTCTTTGATGTGATGGTGCATTTGGCTGTTCATCTACCTGATGAGGCACTACTTAGGGGTCCAGTATAGTATGGCTGGATGTACCCTATTGAAAGGCGGCTAGGCACTTTCAAGGGCTATGTTAGGAACAGAGCTAGACCTGAGGGTTCCATTGCAGAGGCTTACATTGCTACAGAAGCCTTGACATTCTTCTCGAAATACATTGAAACAGCTGATCAGCTTAGCAAAGAGGTGGATGAAGACAATCCCGGGCTCAATGTTTTCGGTTATTCTGTTTGAGTTACAGGGAAGAGTCGACAAGAGGACAAACCTAAAGATTTGGAAAAAATGGTTTGGTATGTGTTGAATAACTGTCCTAAGATACTACCTTATATCAAGTAAGTGCTAAGTACTGCAGCTTATACATCGTAATCTACTAAACTTGCAGCACATTCTTATATATTTAGATGTTTGACGCGATCACTATGTTGTGCAGCATCTACAAAAAGGAGTTACTGCCGCAAAATGCAAGAAACATTGACAAACTAGTTATGGCAGGATTTGAGAAATGGTTCAAGAGCCATGTAAGCTTTTGAATTGCCTTGTCAGTTTTTTAAATATATTGAGTGCATAAGATGATCGACTTGTCTATTTTATAACCATAGGTTAAGAAGATGCGGGAGGATGGGCAGGCAGTTGATGATGCCCTTTACTCACTAGCAATGGGTCCTGATACTCGGGTAAGACATTATGAATCTTGCGTTGTTGGAGATGTGCGCTACAACACCCTTGCATGAGACGAAGGTAGGGAGACACAAAACAGTGCCATCATGAGCACAGATACGTATGACAAAGAGACAACTGAAATGTATGCTAACATAACACACATTGTTCAGTTGCAGTATATCTCCAGTTTCGAGGATCATCGGTATGTGGTTCTGTTGTGTCGTCTTGGTATAACCTATTTTCCAGGATCGCAAAACCCCGAGCTGATGAGTATTTCAAATCTATCAATGTCAAGGCAGCGTACCAGACCAACGAGCCTTTTATTTTGGCAAATCAACCAACACAGATATTTTTCTTGGAAGACACATTTGCACGTAGCGATGACTGGAGAGTATTGCAAAGGTTTGAGCAAAGGAATTCGTTTAATGAAGTTGCACAACAAGTTGATGCTTACACTACTCCAGATGTACAAGATAACACAGATGTTCCTAATATCTTCAAGAACCATCATGTCAATGACGTCGGTGAAAAGATTGCCTGCCGTGCTATGGACATACAAGAGTTGATCAAGAAGAAGCCAACGTTCAAGGACGTTGAGGACGAAGAAGAAGATGACACTGTGGGGAATTACGATCAGACTGATACACATGGCGAAGATGTTGACGCTGCTGCTATCGATGATGATTGCATTGCTTTTGTCGTATTTTCCTGTCAAAAGATGTTTTTTATCTACTATGTGAAATTGTGTTTGCTATGACAACTGAAACCTGATGAACATGTTGTTTAGTATTTTCCTGTGAGAACATCACTTGTTATGTATGCTGATTTGTGTTTGGTGATTGTATGACGATTAAAACATGATGACATTGTTGTTTAGTTGTACTCATATTTGGCTGTGAAACTTGAATTTGATGACATAGTTTGTTGTTGGACTGCAATTTGCTCGACGTCTTCGAATGAGAACAAAGCTGACCCGACAGGGCCTCTGCTAATTTATTTATTTATTTCCAAAAGGGCCTATGCTATTTATTTATGAGCAAAAGGGGATACCCCCTGATTTCCGTTAATAGAAATCATTAGATGTTCACAACACTACGCCCAGCCTGCTACACAGGTTTCATTCATTACTAGTTTCAGCAAAGTGCTCATGTCATAGCCACTGAATACATCATGAGTGCTACATACACTACAAATAAAGAGACAATCATCCTACATAGCACATCGATTTTGCCCATTATCTTCACAAGATCTTTCATCTCCTCATTGTTCTCAAGGCGGTTCAACAGCTGTTGCTTGGCCATGATCAGAGGAACTGCATCTTTAACCTTTTGCTCTGCATCTTCCTCTTCTGCCGTTCCTTCAGTTACTTGTCCAACACCCCAACCTGCTGGTATTGGGATTCCTCGGCTAACCAAATAATCAGCGTAGTTGCACTCGCCCACATCAGCAACTTCCCAGAAATACAAATCAAAAGAATCTGCCCTTTTCTGCACGAATCAAATTGGAATATCATCAACCAAACTATTAAAAAAATCAGCAACTGAAAGCAGCAGAACAACACTTAAACATATTATTACCCCATGATTCGGGCATTTGTAGAAGACTCGGCCAGGGTTGAGGATTGTGGTTGAGACGCGACGGATGACTCTGCATGATTTGCAGCAGTGGCACCACACCAACGGCAGCGGGTTGCGATGAGCAACCGGCGGGGGTGTGATGAGACCCACAGGCGATGGTACGGGTGGCGACTTGGCGCATATTTGGTTGTTGCATGCTGAAGAGCAGGTGGACGAGCAGCCAGCGGACATGGTTGCTGCGGCCGGAGCTTCTGATGCTAGGCAGAGTAAGTAGAGAAGAGGAGAAGCAAACATTGGATATGTTAGTTTCATTACTTGCAGAGTAACATAGCACCATATATAGTCATAGTCTAGGTTTGGATTCGAACCAGCTACAAGAGCACGTCTCTCTTTTTTTAAAACTCAGCAACGTCTCTTTACTGGTACAGTAGCTTGTTCTGTACGCCTTCTCAAGTCTTTGATTCCTCCACCTGACATTTGGGACCCACCGGAAGGGCCTCTGTATTTCGTGAAAAAAACGTGCCCCCCGCTGACAGGTCAGACCCACCAGCTATCTTCGCACGCAAGGAAGTGCCTCCTTATTACGCACAAAAAAATGAATACCCCCCTGCTAGCTGGAACCCAGCATAGTGGGAGGCTGACTTGTGGGCCTACCAAGTTGACAGGGACGGAGGGCTTTGTCAACTTAGTCAATATGAACGATTCTAGCTCTAGTTACCGTACGATGTTCATCCAATGGCCGTAGTGCTTCTTCATCCTCTGGTCTTCTTGCTCCAGCCGCCCAAACCAGCGCCGGTCGTGCCGCGTGCTCCTGCCTCCCATGGCCGGCTATGATGCCGCGGAGGCCTCACCGCCCCCTACTACTCCCACCACTGGCCAGGGCATCCCTATACTCACCCACCCCCCCCTGTTATTCTGTGGCGACGGCAGCCTCACACTGCAGCCGAACCAGTGAACCCTCGTTCTCCTCTCCGCGTGGGCATCCACTGCCGCGTCTTCCCCGACTCTGCATAGTCCCCTTCCTAGGCCTTGCCATCATCTACCGCCTTGGTGCTCTCGGCGCGGCGTGGTCAATGTGGTCAACGACCGACTTCCATCGGAAGAGTACTGCACGTCGAGAGGCTGACAGCTGGGTCCACAGCCGCAGCTGGGTCCATGGCCACAGCCTAGTTTTTTTGTGATTTGCCAAGTAAGTCACTTTGTCACGCCTGTTGGGCTGCAAATCTTTCAAGACGAGGAGAGCTTCATTCGGCTGGCCGAGAAAATGGCCTATCAGTAATGAGAAATGGGTTGTACATTTTTAAAACACATCAAACCGGCAATTAGTTTCAAATTTCTTTTTTTTTCATTTCGAGATCTTAAATTGCATTGATTTTTATGCGTGGAAAATTTGTTGGATTTTATATTGATATAAATTTATTTTTAAAATTAGTTTGAATGTGACTCGAAATTTCAGGATTAAAAACAGTTCGGACCGCACTGAAATATGCAAAATTTTGTACAATTTTTTAACCATGGCCACAATATGGGTTGTAATGCTAACAAAAAGAATATGGGCTCCAAAAAACCTTAAGAATTAGCAAATGGGATGTAAATTATTAGAAATAATGGCAGATGGGTTGTATGTTGTTTTCCACAGATTTGAGGCTTTCCTAAAAAAGGTTGACGCACAAGCAGTGACTGTTGGATGTCCATCCAACGGCCGTCGTGCTTCTTCAATCTCTGCTCTTCCTGCTCCAGCCGCTCAAACAAGCGCTGGCGGGACTGCCTGCTCCCTCCTCCCCACGGCCGGCTGTGCTGCCGTGCAGGCCTCACTGCCCCACCGTACTCCCATCGCTGGCCTAGCCATCCCTCTAGTCACCCACACCTGCTGTTATTCTCCAGCGACGGTAGACGAACCAGTAAACCCTCGTACAGTCATACTCCCCTCCGCATGGGAAACAACTGCCGAGTCTTACCTGCCTCTATGTCGTTCCCTTCCTAGGCCTCACCGTCGTCCACCGCCCTGGTGCTCTCGGCATGGCCTGGTCAACGTGGTCAACGACCTACATGCATCTGTAGTGGACTGTACATGGAGAGGCTGACAGCTGGGTCCACGGCCGCACGCAAGGAAATGCCTCCTTATTATGCGCAAAATAATGATTCCTCCACCTGACATCTAGGACCCGCCGAAAGGGCCTCTGTATTTCGCGAAAACAATGTTACCGCCACTGACAGCTCGGACCCACCAGCTATATCTTCACACGCAAGGAAGTGCCTCCTTATTACGCACAAAAAAATGAATACTCCCCCTGCTATCTGGGACCCACAATAGTGGGAGGCTGACTTGTGGGCCAACTAAGTTGACGTGGACGGAGGGCTTTGTCAACTTAGTCAATATGAACGATTCTAGCTCCAGTGACCATACGATGTCCATCCAATGGCCGTAGTGCTTCTTCAACCTCTGGTCTTCTTGCTCCAGCCGCCCAAACCAGCGCCGGTCGTGCCTCGTGCTCTTGCCTCCCGTGGACGACTGCGATGCCGCGGAGGCCTCACCACCCCTACTACTCCCACTGCTGGCCAGGCCATCCCTCTACTTACCCACACCCCCTATTATTCTGTGGCGACGGCAGCCTCACACCGCAGCGAACCAGTGAACCCTCATACTCCTCTATGCGTGGGCATCCACTGTCGCATCTTCCCCGGCTCCGTGTCATCCCCTTCCTAGGCCTCGCCGACGTCCACCACCCAGGTGCTCTCGGCGCGGCGTGGTCAACGTGGTCAAGGAACGGCTTCCATCGGACATGGACTGTACGTGAAGATGCTGACAGCTGGGTCCACGGCCTCAGCAAGGAAGTTCCTCCTTTTTACGCACAAAATAATTATTCTTCCACCTAATAGCGGGGACCCATCGGACGGGTGACCGTATTTCGCAAAAAAAACATTTCCCCCTGACTGCTGGGACCCACCAGCTACATCTTCGCACGCAAGGAAGTGCGTCCAGGCAAAAAAATGATTCGCCCCCCTAACTGATGGGACCCACCAGCTACATCTTCGCACGCAAGGAAGTGCCTGACAGTCGGGACCCACCTGGTCGAAGCGTACGTAGCGTTGTCATTCTGGTCGCAAACGTGTACGTACATACTGGTCGATGTAGAGGCGCACACGTGTCGTAGTAGAGGCGCACACGTAGCATGTACACGTACGTACAGCGGCCAGTGTGCAAGAAAGAAAATACGGCCACGTATGTACGTATGGGCCGGGTCTCGAACGCCTACTGGCGCATACGTACGGCCAGGGCTCGTGTACATGGCTGGGTCGAAAAGGAGAAACTGTGTCGTCGTCGTGTTCATGGGGAGCCAACCGTCTGGGTCAGAATGGAATGTGTCGTCGTGTTCATTGGGAGGGCTTGAACGGAACAGCCGATGGAAACGAGGCCTGGCGTACCGTAGAACGGAGGAAACAGCCTTATGTTCGACCGACCACGTTCGAAACAGGATCCTGTTCATCGGGAGGTGTCTGGCGTACCGCAAAACGGAGAAAATAGACCTCCTACGGTCGAAACGGGGTCCTGTTGATCGGGAGGGGTGTGGCGTACCGCAAAATGGAGGAAACAAACTTGTGTTGGAGCACTACGGTCGAAACAGGGGTCCTGTTCATCGGGAGCGGTGTGGCGTACCGCAAAACGGGACTCCACAGGATACTGTTCATCTCCACCGTCGTCCTCCTCCAGCCTCCACGGGATACTGTTCATCCACCGTCGATCTCCTCCAGCCTCCACCTGCGACTGTTCATCCACGGCCTCCTGTTCATCCAGCCTCCATCGCGCGCTACTCCAACGGCTACTGTTCAACCAGCCCTCTCCATGGGCTCCTCTTCAACCACCCCTCCCGGGGCTACTGTTAATCCAGCCCTCCACCGTCTACTGTTCATCCAGCCCTCCACGAGGTGGTCCTATTCATCCAGCCCTCCATGGGGTCCTGTTCATCCAGCCCCAACCGGCTCGATCGATAGGGGTCCTGTTCATCCACCCCCACCGAGAACTGTTCATCCAACCCCCCCCCCAGCAACGCTCACTGTTCATCCAGAGGCAGCATCGATCGGCTTCAGTTAGCAGCAGTAGCGAAGGAATCGCTCGATCGGGTTCAGTTAACAGCCATCGATCGATCACTCGGGTTCAGTAACACGTAGCCTGCAGTGCAATCGCTCGGGTTTAGTAGGCAAACGGCTCTCTTGGGTTCAGTTAGAGCCCAATGCCTCGCACACATGCGCGTGCGTGTACGAGAGAAACGCACATTGCTCGGCCCCGACCACCCACCGTAACCAGGAACACCCCAATATTTTCCTAGCCCTCGCTTCTACCACGGTTTTTTCTGTCATGGACGGCCAAAGAATGTCATGCATCTGCGTCTCCGGCCCGCCCAGGACGAAAAGCCCATTTTCTGTCATGATTTTTTGTCATAGAAGTAGGAGCCCACCACATCTATGATGATACCGGGTTTTGTCACAATTATCATCATAGAAGTGTCATAAGTATGACAGAAAAAAATTCGTTCGGCCGAAAATGTCACGGATGTGTCTTTTTTTTGTAGTGTATAGAGCATACGGTTCACTCGGATGAACTATTTGTGATTAGGCAACACAAAAGAAACAGGCAGCCAGATGAAGGTGTGTGCGATATACAGCATATGGTTCACTCGGATGAACTGTTTGTGATTAGGCAACACAAAAGAAACGGTCAGCCAAATCAAGGTGTGTGTGATTGAGGGCATACGCTTCCGAAGGATTAACTATTTGCGATTAGGCAATAGAACAGAAATGGGTAAGCCAGATCAAAGTTTCTGCGATTGATGGCATACACTTCACATGGATGAACTGTTTGCGATTAGCCACAACAAACTGAAATAGTTAGATAGATCAACATGTGTGCGCTAGATGGGCACACCCATTCTAATTAAAAGATGTGTGCTGACATTGCCTATTACGGTGCAACCTATGGTGCAAACGCCACGTACGCGGCCGAGAAGGCATACGTGCCCATGTTACACCTTCCAGGAATAGTGCCGCACTTATAACCGTCAGTAATTTGAGCATGCATCCCGTCACATTCCAAATTGCAAACCTGTTCACACCGATCAAAACCTAAACGATTTCCCACTTAGGAGCGTATTACTAGGCGGTTATAAATACTACTACTCCAAGATGACTGCACATTCCTCCTCAACTCCTCATCCACAAAAAGTGAAAAACAAACAAGTCATTTATCATCGTTCCCTTGCGTCCGCCATGGCCAGCGTGAGTTCTGGGTCGAGAGATTGCCACCAGGGAGAGGCAAGCCTGGAAGCAGGAGCACGAGAGATGTCCCGCCTCACCGCGATAGCAGCCAACATGTCCCGCCGCACGGCCGTAGCAATAGAGAGGTCCTGCCGCGCCTCCCAAGCAGCATGGAGGACCCGCCGTGCCGTCGATGCAGCAGACTGATCCGGCCGCGCCGCAGAAGCAGAAGAGATGTCCCTCCGCACCGTGAATGCAGCAGAGATGTCCTCCCTTGCCGCGGCAGCCTGGGAAAATGCCTTGCGGGCAGGTGAGGATACTTACAAGCGCATGCGTGCCCTCGTCCATAGGCAGATGGATCGGATATCCAGGTGGGCGAGGTTGCAGGATGACTTGCAAGCCTCGCTTGAACAGTCTACCGACGTCATCCAGCAACTAAATGAGAGCAATGCGAAGCTCTGGGCTGAGCGCGACCTGCTGAGGGCGAAGATCGTCGGAAGTGCAGAGCAGCAGGAGTAGACCACTGCCTTGTTGAAGAGGACCGGTGTCATCGTCGAGAAATTTATGGCCGAGAATAACAAGCTGCGTATCGAGCACAAAAGGCTGGTGGAGGAATCCGTGGATGCTCTCACGTAGCATCTTGAGGACAAGAAAGAGCTCGTCGCCGCTCGCCGTGGAGACTAGTTCCCGCGGCCTGCAGCAACACATCAAGAAAGTAGAGATCAGCGAGCCAGATCGTTGTCTTCCTTCTTCTTTTGCCCTTGTGTATTTCGGGCATTGCCGCATGTGGTTTTTTAATTATGTTTCTAAATATGTAAGACAATTATTATCCACTGTCATCGTCGTTATATTCATCATGCTTGTTATAAGTCACAGTCGATGCTATATAGGTCCGTCGAATCTTCCATCAAGATCCGTGCAAAACTTTCTTTTTAGATTTTCATTTTTCTCTCTTAAATCTCAGTCCAGTGAGACATATAGCCACGCCGTAGAACAGGTGCTCGGGCGCCATTAATGGAGATGTTGGGAGGGAGGTGCACGGCGGGTAGCGGTCAAAGGGCTCTCCTCCCGATAAGCACGCGCAGGGGTCTGATTGCACGCCTCCCGTACTCAAATAGCTACCCCGCATGGCACCTCCTAGCCAATAAAAAAGGGGACGCGTGGCCGCACGTAATTGGTAAGTCGAATGCCCACGGTTTCAATAATACTTGTGTTTCCAATTTGTAACGTGAAAGCACTTGTTCCAAAATGACATTGTTGATTGTTAATTTGTGGGCCTTCTCAAATCGGATAGAAAAATTACCACAGCATGTTGGTGCCATGTCATGAGACCATGCCAAGTTTCATGATTTTCAGGCGTGTTTTGGAATTACAGGAATTAAAAAACCAAGTTTGTCAATCTTTCTGGCCGAGCCACGACGCCCAGATGTTCAAATTTCACTCCCATCTCTTGCATGGGACCTAGAAATTCACCCAAGGACACACATGTGATTTTTCAAACAACTTTGGTGCACTTGAGCATGTGCTTGTAGTTCAAATTTGAATTATGCACAGTAAATGCCCAGAAACTCAATTAATGTATTAAAAGGCCAAACGAACCCGGAATAATTTCCAAATTTAGCACGGTACTTCTATTTGGTCTAATCTGGCTGTGTACAAAAAATAAGGCGGGAGAAGGCAGTGTACGTATGTCGTTTCGCACACGGAGGTGACACCTTCCCTCTTGGAACCATGAGCCTTCTTGAGGGAAGCTACGTTTGCAAGAAGCTTACACCAAAGCTTGTCCCAATTCGGCCAAAAATATTACCGCATCATGTTGGTGCCATGTCATGACACCATGCCAAGTTTCATGATTTTCAGGCGTGTTTTGAAATTACAGGAATTAAAAAACCAAGTTTCTCAATGTTTCCGGCCGAGCCACGACGCCCAGATGTTTGAATTTCACTCCCATCTCTTGCATGGAACCTAGAAATTCACCCAAGGAAACACATGTGATTTTTCAAACAACTTTGGTGCACTGGAGCCTGTGCTTATAGTTCAAATTTGAATTATGCACATTAAATGCCCAGAAACTCCATTAATGTATAAAAAAGGCAAAACGAGCCTAGAATAATTCCAAAATTTAGCACGGTACTTCTATTTGGTCTAATCCGGCTATGTAAAAAAATAAGGCGGGAGAAGGCAGTGTACGTATGTTGTTTCGCACACGGAGGTGACACGTTCCCTCTCGGAACCACGAGCCTTCTTGTGGGAAGCTCCGGTTTGCAAGAAGCTTACACCAAGGCTTGTCCCAATTCGTCCAAAAATATTACCGCAGCATGTTGGTGCCATGTCATGAGACCATGCCAAGTTTCATGATTTTCGGGCGTGTTTTGGAATTACAGGAATTAAAAAACCAAGTTTCTCAATCTTTCTGGCCGAGCCACGACGCCCGGATGTTTGAATTTCACTCCCATCTCTTGCATGGGACCTAGAAATTCACCCAAGGACACACATGTGATTTTTCAAACAACTTTGGTGCACTGGAGCATGTGCTTGTAGTTCAAATTTGAATTATGCACATTAAATGCCCAGAAACTCCATTAATGTATAAGAAAGGCCAAACGAGTCCGAAATAATTCCAAAATTTAGCACAGTACTTATATTCGGTCTAATCTGGCTGTTAAAAAAATTAAGGTAGGAGAAGGCAGTGTACGTATGTCGTTTCGCACACGGAGGTGACACGTTCCCTCTTGGAACCACGAGCCTTCTTAAGGGAAGCTCCGGTTTGCAAGAAGCTTACACCAAAGCTTGTCCCAATTCGGCCAAAAAATACCACAACATGTTCGTGCCATGTAATGACACCATGCCAAGTTTCATTATTTTCAGGCGTGTTTTGGAATTACTGGAATTAAAAAACCAAGTTTCTCAATCTTTCAGGCCGAGCCACGATGCCCAGATGTTTGAATTTCACTCCCATCTCTTGCATGGGGCCTAGAAATTCACCCAAGAACACACATGTGATTTTTCAAACAACTTTGGTGCACTGGCGCATGTGCTTGTAGTTCAAATTTGAATTATGCACATTAAATGCCCAGAAACTCAATTAATGTATAAAAAGGCGAAACGAGCCCGGAATAATTCTAAAATTTAGCACGGTACTTCTATTTGGTCTAATCTAGATGTGCACAAAAATTAAAGCGGGTGAAGGCAGTGTACGTATGTCGTTTTGCACACGGAGGTGACACGTTCGATCTCGGAACCACGAGCCTTCTTGAGGGAAGCTCCGGTTTGCAATAAGCTTACAGCAAAGCTTGCCCCAATTCGGCCGAAAAAATTACCACAGCATGTTCGTGCCATGTCATGACACCATGCCAAGTTTCATGATTTTCAGCCATGTTTTACACACAATATGCTCGATATGTGCAAATACAACATGACATCACAACATGACTCTACAACTCAAGTATTTATTCATTAGGCTCCGAGGAGTGAGATATTACAAACATGGGTCTCATGACCCAACATTCAGAGCATAGAAGTCAAAGCACATGCGGAAGCTTAACATGTCTAAGTACAGACATCTACAAATGAAAAAGGCTGAGAAGCCTGGCTATCTACCAGATCCTACCAAGGGCACAAGATCGTAGTTGAGGTATCAAGCTAAACGTTGAAGTCCACATGAAACTACTAGCGAGACTGAAGTCTCTCTACAAAACATAAATTAAGCAAACGTGAGTACAAATGTACCCAACAAGACTTACATCAGAACTAGCTACATATGCATCAGTATCAACAAAGGGGGGTGATGGAGTTTAACTGCAGT
This sequence comes from Triticum urartu, assembly GCF_056163025.1. Lineage (NCBI taxonomy): Eukaryota > Viridiplantae > Streptophyta > Magnoliopsida > Poales > Poaceae > Triticum > Triticum urartu. Next base: position 360,311,697 of record NC_141874.1, on the reverse strand, counting down.
AAGCCAACTTTGACTCGGTGGCTATCCTAAACTACGACTGCAAGTAACTCTTTTGAGGTGGCGCACACGAGTCCATATATTCACCATAACAATACACCACTATGGATCCTCTCACGTCTCCCTACGAGACCGCTATCCATAGCACTCACGCTTATTTTGCGCATTTTAGAGTATCCACTTTCACTTATCTATGAACTATACAGGCAACCAAGTAGTCCTTTAGCGTGGATGCGGCTATTCGAATAGATGATGTTAACCCTGTAGGGGTGTACTTCTTCATACACGCTCTCACCACGTACCGTTGTTTACACGACATGTACTCGGCAACCTTCAAGCGGAAGCCCAATGAGGGTGTCGGCCACGGCCTACCTAAACACTCAAGTCTCTAGTACAGGTTTATCACCTATCCAAGTTCCATCCGCAGGGAGTCCGGCCGAGGTTTCCACATACGGCCCCGAACGATGTGTACAGGGTTCCCAGACACCAAACGGGCGCCCGGCATACCCGGCCATGGTGTATCTACCGCATCATAGTCCTCCCCTAGGGTCAGCGCTACGCACGGCCGCCAACACATATCCTATAAACACCAGAAACTAGTTGCAACTCCTGGATAGAGGTCTAGGGTGGTTAAGAAGCCGAGAGGGTCCATTGGTTTCAGGCCTAATGCATGGTAGTAGCTAGTTCTTAAATCACACATACAGATCTCGGTGCTTAAGGATGGTTTCAATGAGACAACCCACCATGTACTCCTACATGGCCTCTCACCGCTACCTTTACCAAATCATGTTCACACACTTAGCTCACACATAGTAGGACATGTTCATCACCATTCCAATTCATTCCCCACGAATCAGACATGACTCAACTCTAAGCAGTAGTAGGCATGACAAACAAGCATGAATGAGTAGGCACATCAGGGCTCAAACAACTCCTACTCATGCTAGTGGGTTTCATCTATTTACTGTGGCAATGACAGAAAATGCAGAGGAAAAGGGGTTCAGCTACCGCAGCATGTAACAGTTGAATCGATGTTGTCCTAATGCCATAAAAGAGAGCAGGAGCGAGAGAGTGGGATTGTATCAGAATGAGAAGGGGGTTTTGCTTGCCTGGCACTTCTGAAGATAGTAATAGCTCTTCATTGGTGTCATCAAACTCATCTTCGGAACCACGTTTACTAAGAGGGGACAATACCGGCAAACAAGGAAGAAACGCAATCAATGCAATGCAACAATATTATGCATGCTCATGACATGGCAATATGCTGTTGATTGAACTAATGCAACTAGCAACCATATTAAATGAAGTTGGTTTGAACCCTAGGTTCAAATTCAAACCCCTTATGTTAATATTCAAAGGCCATTCACTTAGTTTGTCCTAAACAGTGATGTTAACTTGCTCAAACATGCATGGATATGGCATAAACAGATTCTTCATATTTTTCTGATCATTTTTCATATATAAATTATTTCATTCTGAGCTACGGTTGAATTTCTACGATTTTTAGAAGTTTAAAACATTTTTTGACATTTATAAATCATTTCTGATTTATTTTAAAATCCTAGAAAATGTTTATTGCGTCAGCATTAAGTCATGCTGACCTCAGCAGGTCAACAAGCGCCGTCCAGGCCAAACCTGACCAGTGGGGCCCACTGGTCAATGACCTAGTGCCATTTGTGTCGCTGATAGGTGGGCCCAGTCAACGGCCACGTCAGGACGGTCAAAACTGACGTGTGGGGCCACTGTGGTTAGTTAATCCTAAGCAGGAACTAAACCAAGTTTAATTAGGCAGCAGGGCCCGGCTGTCAGAGTCACTAGGTGTTAACTAACTGCATCATTAGCCCTAACTAATCTACCACATCACTCGATTAACTACGGCGATAACCGGAGCGCAGCGGCGATGCCCGTCCGGCCAACTCCGGCGTCGACTACACATGAGGCAGGGCGCATTCAAAAGCCTGTGATGCGGCGCATATAATGGTGGCCACAGTGTGTGCTGGGACGGCGTGCAACGGCGGCGGCGACAAGCTGGGCAGCGGCCGGAGCTCGGACGTTGGTCGTTTTGCTGCTGCAGCGTGCTAGCGGGCGAACGGAGGCACTAGCGAGGCGGTACAAGGTGCGGGGAGCATGTTAGGCACCAAAGCTTGACCAAAAGGTCACCGGAGTGACGCCGGCGTCGAGCTCGTGCGGCGGAGCGTCTCGGCTCCGGTAGAGGAGGCGGCTAGAGGTCGAAATCAAGCATGTAATTAGGGGGAAAGAAGCAGGGCCTCACATGGATTTGGTAGGGAGGCTCAGCAAGCTCGGGGAGGTGCGGACGGCGGCACAACGGCGATGGCGATCCAGCGGCCGTGCACGGAGAAGACGGTCGATGGCGTCGATGCGGTTCGTCCGAGCTCATGTACTTCGACTTGGAGGAGCATCGGTCGTCTCAGAGCTCGTGGGCATGTAGGAGGGGTGAGGAAGGGCCGGTGGCTGCGTGAATGGTCGACGGCGGCGACGGGCTCCTCTCTGTGAGCACAGAAGCGAGAGGGGGAAGGGGCTAGAGCGAGGGAGAAGTGAGAGGGGAGAGATGCAGGGGGTCGCGGGGAGTGTGTGGCACCCTCGAGTGCCTCCAGCGGCGAGCAGGGAAGCAGGAGGTGGCCGGCGCACGTCGGGCATGCGCTCGTCCTCTTGGTAGAGGAGGAAGACAACAGGGGAGGAGGCGGTGGTGGGCTGGGCCGCACAGTGAGCTGCGGTAGGTGCCAGGTAAGTGGCCCAGGTGGCTTTTCTCTCTCTCTCTCTCTAATTCTTTAAGTTTTCTATTTTCTGCAATCTGTTTGATTTTATTTAAATACCAGATCATTTCATAAACTTCTGAAAATTATTATGTGGCCTTTTAAAAAGTAGTCAAAGCCACTTACAAACTTTCAGAGTTATTGGAGTTATATTTAATATATAACAAATATAACTCCAATGCAAATAATTATTGAATTAGCTCAAATGTCCAAAATAAATATTTATGAGCACCTAAAAATATTCGTTTGAATTTTACCTCTGGCCAATAATTTCAGAAAGAAACATGAACATTTTCTTGGACCTATTTGAAGCAGTTTTTATCTTGGTCATTTTCAGAAATGATTTCTAAGGCTTTCACATGTCCCCATTTCAAATTCATTGAAATTTAAACATGATGCACACATGACCAGCTAGTCTAGATCATACCAGAACTAGGGATGTGACAACTCACCCCTACTTAACAAGAATCTCGTCCCGAGATTCAAGCGTAGGGTAATATGATGGGGAAACGCAAACTAACACAGTCTTCACGATTTAGGTTGCACTTTGTAAGAATGTTGATTGGTCACCATTGTTGTCTCGTCGTCTTGCTCTGAGAACTCCAGTCAACATGGCAACGAGAGGAAAAGGAAACTCTAGAAGGATCGATCTTCTCGAAGGTCGAGCAACTCAGGATCAACTCACAGAACGAACATAGCAACATCTCTCGAGCTAAAACATTCAAACACTCCTCGGAAGGGATGGAAGAATATATGACGGGGTTCAATTTGGTAGGCAACAATTCCACGCTTGAGAAGATGGTGAATGGGGTCAAGTAGCGAGCAGATAATTGCCATGATTCCATAACGGGACACCTCGGGGGAGGTGACTCGTAGAATTATTCCCTTAAGTGGCAAAAAGAATTAATTTTGATATCTAAATCATTGAAACTTTTCATACCAGCCTAGGAAAAATCATAATTGATCGTTTCAGAGAGTTCGAAGAATTGACATACTCAGACTAGGATGGATGATGTGGACTACCTTGTTGAAGACAACGCAATTGATGATTTTTTCTTATCATCGGAAATGGATAGGACCCATGGTAGGACCACTTTTGAAGGTGATCCTGACCAAAAATTACCGAGAAGGGTAGTCCAAGGTTGAATGGCACAATGGCGGTGCAAGCTAGGAACAAAATGCTAATGCTGGGAATGATTTTAGTAATTGGGAGAAACTCAACAGTAGAGAGTGATTCCACTGTTTGAAAGGTTATGGCATAATCGAACAAACTAAGAGCAGATCCCAATTAATGCTGACGATAAATCCTAGTGCTTGCGCGTGCTCTCAAGAACTTGAGCATTTCTGTATTCATCAAGGTTTTACCAATATCCATGTCAAGGATCCTGGCAACACAACATACTACCATGATGAATAATAGTGGAGGATGCAGATGCAAGGAAAGATAACACTTTCTTAGATTTCACCTTAGCGAGGCCAAGGGATCAAAATCTGGATGATCGACCGAGAGACATTTAGCACTCCGCTTCTAATGTTCTCCTTGATGTGCTAGCGTAACCCATTTCTTGATATGGTTTGGTATCTAGAACATCAAGTAATAGGTCGAACTTCGAAAACACAAAAATCCATAAGGAACAACTACTGGAATAAATTCTACGAGATCCTTATGGGGAGGTGGCCAACTTCCTCAATCAAGATACTACAATAATAGGTCTTCCGGCTGGGTGTGTTGGCCACGACATCCACTTTACCGGGTTACAGAGAGACCAATATTATAGTTCATAGGACACGTTCCAACCATCATATCTGCCTGAGATTCAGATCTGGTTGGTGTCAGGATATTCCAGACTCATCGAGTCTAGAAATAAAAATGAAAGTTTGCAACACGAATCGATGAGATGACATTGCGAAATTCTCGGGAGATGAACTATGATAGCAAGCTCCAAAACATGAGCTGGTTCTGCTACAACATGTGAACACGCTGTCCCAGACAAGCATGACCACGTAGTAGTCTTATAATAAAACACTACCGAGTCCAGGTGGGGAACCATCATCGAAGATATCGGAGTCTTGTGCATGATCTAGAATTAACACAGCAAAGTCCTTTTCCTTGAACAAATCAATCAGTGGCTTGGGGTGCTAGGGAATACATATGGAATGAAGGTTGAAAGTCTCCAAACCACAGAATACTTTGCACATATGCATGACTGACTTGGGATGACTCCAGAGGAAGCAACATTGACTTTCTCGAATTCACGATGGCAACTTGCATCAAATGCACATGAATTAGAGGAAGTCACTTCTTTCATCCAAACATAGGCTTCATGAACGGAACACGAAGATAATGCTTACAAAAGTTTCCAATACTAGTTTGATGTTCAACATGAATCATGGAGGAGACAAAATGCCGCGGATGGGCTCAACAGCAACTCATCGGAATTTCCATATCACTGGACTTCTCCATTATGTGAACAATGTGATGGTATTGGTCAGACCAAAAGATGTAATGGTGTATGCTCAAGGGATCAACCACGAGTAAGACAACATTACGAATATCGTTGGTTATAATTTGATTTGAGGATAGTCCACACTCAAATCAAAGATTGGATAAGATAATAGCACCGACAACTGATAATGAGGATCATCAATGAAGATATCATCTCTCTTCAACATATACACACACAAGATATCCCTTTGGGGTGAACTAAGTGGATTAAGCTTTTATCTTCCAACTCTCCAAGTTGTTGTTTAGCTTAACTAATTAGTTCAGAGGTATCTAACACGGATTCTTGGAGAAAAGGGTGGTTTGCAAGAAACCAAGTTGATCAAGAACTCAACATAGCGGTCAGGTGACAACCTGATAATACTTCCGAGAAGATATTCGGAACATCACGAACCACCGATATGTTACTAAGCTCGAGAACAATCTTACTTTTCAGAGCAAGACGATATGATCAAATAAGCAAGGGATTGAATAATCCTCACTCATTGGTCGAAGAGTGCACCAGAAATAAGGACTAGGTGGCACGATCAACCTTAGGGTGATGATTCAACAACCAACACGCTAAGAATGAGATTATTGTCCATTAACCACCAAGAAACACAGTTGCTAGGATTATTGATTTCACACATCATGATTCACTTGTCGGCATTCCGGTTGCGACAACACGGCACCGAGGAAATGAATAATGATGGCGAGAAGTATCACTATGTCAAGAATTCATAAGAGAAGGTGCAATTCTCATGACATTCCTGACATAAAGTGGGTATTACTTCAGGGTAGAACAGACCAAAAGCTTGATTGCATTTAATCCAAAGAATACAACTGCTTTGACCCAATCCTAGAAATGGATGAGGTACTGGAGTTTGTTTCTCCTAGTCATTCTGGAATAGAATGGCTTGACGGACCACAAGAATAATAGGCATTGATGAACACGATCACACACATACTCTAGACTATCGATTGATAGACAATGGTCGTAATACAAGTGAAGAGTAACAACTCAAGAAACATGTATTTTTCTGAGTTGTGGATGCATAGATTAGTATGTCGAGCAAAGCTCAACATTTCTTCTAGATAACCCATGCAGAACGGTAGAACTGGCAGATTCACAATGTAGAATGGAGAACTCATTAAGAGCACTCTGGTTGTGATCTTTTGGTTCAAAGAACTTCTGCCATAAGCGGTTCATGGTATTTGGGAGAAGGGAGTACCACGGACCTCAGGGACTATCTCAAAGGTTACTAATATCCCAAAGGAACTAGCAAACACTATCAACAGGAGGTGAGTGTGGTGAATCTCGGGTTCAAAAACCCACGAATAGAATGCCTACTAATTAACTAAGTGGCATCACGGGATGCTTTCGAGAATGATGGCTAGAATCATCACACCTAAGACACCTAGGGTCATAATAATAGCTCCAACATATATGTCGAGGCAATAGAGTACCTCAACTCACCGATTAGTGTGGTTGAACTGGCCCAAAGGGACATCGAGAACGGAAAGAAGGGATTTGCAAATGCATCAGACTACTTAGAAACCTGGGATGACTCGGACAACATAACGGATGTAAATGCTCAAAAAGATTTGAGACATCCTGCAAAATGGTGGCATAACCACTCAACATCACAATATCAAGGTTCCGAGATCAACTGTCAACATACGGAAGTAGTAGGAACGGAACTGAGGCTTGAAACTATCAATTCTATAAGTCTATGGATTAGTAACACGTCATCCTGATAGATAGATGAGAAGGCCTAGTTCTTAACCCCTGTAGAAAAGAAGAGGTTGACTCAGATCAGAAGGGCATAAGGTATAAGGAGTAAAACGAGCCTTACGTTCCCTTCCACAATCAATTCCCTTACATAACTAAAGCATTTCTAGACACAACTTCGACCAGTTTGGCTTGGTAATCCTACAGGCAGTCAGGCTCTGATACCAACACTGTCAGGACCCCAATTCTAAGTCACGCCGATCTAGCCTGTAACACCTCATATCACTTTGCGGCCTCACGCACGGTATCTCCACGGGTGCCACCTTACCATGGCCCAGGACCGTTTGCGCCTTTTGGCTCACGTATATGATAGTGTCGCTAGCATCCATATGACACAGAACCCGGGCCGACATGACTAGTCGTGAACCCAAAGTGGCACTAACTTACAGGGACAGGCATACATGAATCATCATCGAGCATGTCGGTTGGCAGCGTGTGAATCCGGGCTGTAGCAACTGGGCTAATAGGACTCCGGGAACCCGGGCTGTAGCAGGCTAGCAGGACTCCAGATGTCACCGCGTGACATTTCCCCGAAGGGACAAACAGAGGAACAAAGTGAATCACATGCCGGCCAGTCTAAGTATTCCGGAGCAATAGTGCTGGGCTAGCAGGACTCCGATAAACCGGGCTGTAGTAGACTACCATGGCTCAATGTAAGCACCAGACTACATTTCCCCATAAGAGAGGCTACCAAGGATAGACAACTAGGTTGTCGGATCCCACACATACCAAGCATTTCAATCATACACACAATATGTTCGATATGTGCAAATACAACATGGCATCACAACATGACTCTACAACTCAAGTATTTATTCATTAGGCTCTGGGGAGCGAGATATTACAAACATGGGTCTCATGACCCAACATTCAGAGCATACAAGTTAAAGCACATGCGGATGCTTAATATGTCTGAGTACAGACATCTACAAATGAAAAAGGCTGAGAAGCCTGACTATCTACCAGATCCTGCCGAGGGCACAAGATCGTAGCTGAGGTATCAAGCTAAACGTCGAAGTCCACAAGAAACTACTAGCGAGACTAAAGTCTCTCTGTGAGGGAGTCCTGGATTAGGGGGTGTCCGGATGGCCGGACTATACCTTCAGCCGGACTCCTGGACTATGAAGATACAAGATTGAAGACTTCGTCCCGTGTCCGAAAGGGACTTTCCTTGGCGTGGAAGGCAAGCTTGGCGATACGGATATGTAGATCTCCTACCATTGTAACCGACTTTGTGTAACCCTAACCCTCTCTGGTGTCTATATAAACCAGAGGGTTTTAGTCCGTAGGACAAGATACAGAACAACAATCATACCATATGCTAGCTTCTAGGGTTTAGCCTCTCTGATCTCGTGGTAGATCTACTCTTGTACTACCCATATCATCAATATTAATCAAGCAGGACGTAGGGTTTTACCTCCATCAAGAGGGCCCGAACCTGGGTAAAACTTCGTGTCCCTTGCCTCCTGTTACCATCCGGCCTAGATGCACAGTTCGGGACCCCCTACCCGAGATCTGCCGGTTTTGACACCGACATTGGTGCTTTCATTGAGAGTTCCTCTGTGTCGTCGCCATTAGGCTTGATGGCTCCTACGATCATTAATAGCAATGCAGTCCAGGGTGAGACCTTCCTCCCCAGACAGATCTTCGTATTCGGCGGCTTCGCACTGCGGGCCAATTCACTTGGCCATGTGGAGCAGATCGAAAGCTATGTCCCTGGCCGTCAAGTCAGATTTGGAAGTTTAAACTACACGTCCGACATCCGCGGGGACTTGATCTTCGGCGGATTCGAGCCACTGCCGAGCGTGCCGCACTTTCACGACGAGCATGATCTAGCTCTGCCGCCGAACAGTCCCTGGAGGCCGCACCCGCATCGGCTTCGACCCTTAATTCGGAGCCAACTGCGCCGATCGAGGATGGGTGGTTGGATGCCGCCTCAGGGGCTGCGATCCCAACGGCGATCGAGCCGAACACCAGCCCCGCACTCCGCGAGACTCGTGACTCCAAGGACCCGGACTCCTCTCCGGACTCCGAACCCTCCGCGCCCCTGCCGATCGAATCCGATTGGGCGCCGATCATGGAGTTTACTGCCGCGGACATCTTTTAGCACTCGCCTTTCGGCGATATTCTGAAGACACTATAGTCTCTCTCTTTATCAGGAAAGCCCTGGCCGGATCATGGCCAGCAGGATTGGGATGTGGAAGACGAAGAAATTCTTCATATCCCTGGGGTCTGGATTGAGGACTACATCCTTCATATCCATATGGCTCGAGGAGATGATCTCCACGCCATCAAGTACTTACCCCTCAAGCTCAAAGGGCCAGCCCGTCACTGTCTTAAAGGCCTCCCCGAAAGCTCCATTGGAAGTTGGGAAGAGCTCGAAGACGCCTTTCGGGAAAATTTTCAAGGGACTTATGTCCGACCTCTGGGGATGCGGACGATTTGAGTCATATAACTCAACAGCCCGGAGAGTCAGCCCGAAAGCTTTGGAACAGGTTTCTTACTAAAAAGAACCAGATTGTCGACTGTCTGGACGCCGAGGCCTTGGCAGCTTTTAAGCATAGCGTCCGTGATGAATGGCTCGCCAGACACCTCGGCCAAAATAAGCCGAGAACGATGGCCGCATTAACAAGCCTCATGACCCGCTTTTGCACGGGTGAGGACAGCTGGCTAGCCAGATGCAGCACCAGCGACCCCAGTACATCTGAAGTTAGAGATGGAAACGGGAAATCACGGCGCAACAGCAATAACAAATGCCGGAATAAAGAAGACAGCACGAAGGGCACGGCAGTAAACGCCGGGTTCAAAAGCTCTCGGCCAGGTCAAAAGCCGCCCTCTAAAGGCACTAGGGATGAACTGTCCAGCCTCAACAAAATTCTGGACCAAGTATGTCGGATCCATAGTACCCCTGGTAAACCTGCTAATCATACCCATAGAGAATGTTGGGTCTTCAAGCAGTCCGGCAAGCTCAACGCCGTACACAAGGGGGAGGATACACCAAGTGAAGACGAGGACGAGCCTCCCAAGCAAGACACTGGGGAACAAAAGAAATTTCCACCATAAGTCAAAACAGTAAACGTGATACACGTGATCAAGGGAAAAAACAACGCGGCACTCCCAGGAAAATATACCCAAGTGCCTGTCACCGCGAAGTCCTGCCACTGGTCGTCTCAACCGATCACTTTTGACCATCACGATTACTCAGCAAGTATCCGACGCGCAGCATGGGCTGCCCTGGTATTAGACCCAGTAATTGGCGGATATCACTTCACACGAGTCTTGATGGACGGTGGCAGCAATTTAAACCTAATATATCAGGATACAATCCGCGGGATGGGGTTAGACCCAACAAAAATTCGCCATAGCAATACTACCTTTAAAGGAGTAACGCCAGGCCCAGGGGCTTGTTGTACGGGCTCCCTCCTACTACAAGTTATATTCGGCTCCCCTGATAACTTCCGTCGCGAGCATTTAACCTTCCACATCGCTCCGTTCCAAAGTGGCTATCAAGCACTGCTCGGGCGCAAAGCTTTTGCTCGCTTTAATGCAATACCACACTATGCCTCCCTCACACTCAAGATGCCCGGTCCATGTGGCATCATTTCAGTGAACGGAAATATCAAGCGATCTCTGCACGCCGAAGAGAATGCGGCTGCCTTGGCAGCCGCACACTAAAGGCGCCCAGACCAGCGAAAGCATCCAATAGGTCGTCAAGACCTCAGACACAACTAATCAAGTCCGGCGCCACTACTTATACCGAATAAATGGTCACACCCCTATTTGTCAATACAAGGGGCTCAACGCGCGCAGACAAGTGGCAGTTTCTTCTCATCTTGAATTATACATGGTTTCTTTAAAAACTATCTTTTTGCACGACAACTTCTTCACCTAAATTCCTCTCTTTTACAGACGATCATCGTGCTACACCCGTCCAGGATACGGCACAATGGAGACACAGGTGCAGACGTGCAGCAGGGACTCGCTCCAAGGATTCTTTTTAGATTAAGACCCTGCGTAAACCTTTTTTACCGTCTCTTGTTGATACATATCCACCGTTGAGAAGGATGCTGACGTCGTGGCATGTGGCCACGCCAGAACAATGCACGTACCTGGACACAAGGGGCTTCTTACAAAGGCCATTATTTAGGCCCGGTTTATACCACAAAGACCGAATACCTTAGGGAGTGTTCGGCATCGCGAGTTTGGCCCTATATGCATCAGCTTCGAATTATTATCTTTGGTCAAATGTTGGGTTAGCCCGGCTCCTGTGTTTTGGTGCCTTATGTTCCGCTTTACCTGCTAAGGTAGCACCAGGAGAACTACTGCGACTGTGCCCTGGTTCATCCGGACGAACACCTCAGTAGAGAAAGCCGAAAACTGACGGTCATGATATATCGTGAGACAGGTCAACCACTCGATGACCTGTTGGAATGTTAGAATTCCTCCGCCTTAATGAAGGGCCATTTCCCGGCCAGGCATGTATGCACCCCGGGATCGGGAGAGTGCGGAGCCACCAGGGGCTATCTAGTAGCCCCACTGTCAAACTCCTATGGCTAAGTGAAAGTGCTAAATCATTATAGTCCGGTTGCCTCGCTCGCTCCGCTATCACCTCCTTAATAGGACCAAGACGTTGGGCTAAGTGTGAACGCGTGTTTTTGCGAGCACCTCCGTATTATATGCGTGGGGGTTGAAGCCGACGGCTGCAATCTTTCAGGTTATACACATGTATACATAAACGGCCGCCCAGGAGGCATCATATTACTTTCAGGAAAAAGTATAAAAATAGCCTTATAAAAATTTATAAAAGCATTTCGCTTACAATGAGATTACATATCACTCAAACATAATATTTTTTGAGCACTGGGTCCCTATCAAACGAGCACCCTCATGAACTTCTTCAAAGTAGTGCTCGGCAGTCATTCGGCCTATGGCCGAATCCCGCGCTGCAACAGTGGTAGCATACATCTCCGCCCAGTATGCTTTAACACGGGCAAAGGCCATCCGTGAACCCTCTATGCACGCCAACCTCTTCATCGCATTAATGCGCGGCACCACATCAAGGAACTGCTGCACCAAGCTAAAATAGTTGTTCGGTTTTGGCCTTTCTGGCCATAGTTGATCCACAACAGACCTCATGGCGAGTCCGGACAACCTATTCAGTTCGGCCCGTTTGGCTAATTGGTCAGACAAAGAAAGCGGGCGCTCGGGAGAATGGAATTGTCTCCAAAACAGCTGGTCTACTTCACAGTCCGTCTGACCCTGAAAGTACTTGGCCGCATCGGCAGCGCTCCCCGCCAAATCCATATACACATCCTCCGAACTCCACAGCCGATCTAGAGGGGCATAGCGTGGATCTTCGAACTTCCTCCGCAACATAAAGGATTTCCCAGCTACAATATCCCCGGCTTCCTGCAGCTCCTCCTTTTCGCCCTCATAGCAGAGCGGATGTCTTTTCTCGTCGCAGCAGCCTTCTCAAGGTCCAATGCCTTCGCTAGGTTTTCCTTTTCAAGAACCCGGCAACGGTCGGCGGTGGCTTTTAATTCTATGGCCATCTTGGCCATCTTATCTTGGCTCTCGCCATGCATGGCCTTCTCAGCTTTCAACTCTTCGGCCGCCTTCAAAGCAGCCGCATTACCAAACCTCGCTTGTTCCTTGGCTCGGGCAAGTTCTGCCCGCAAGGCTTCAACAGTGGCAGTTCCATCTCAGTCACAACATATTAAGATACTGGCATCATGCTCCTCTTACTATGTGGAGTTTACCAGATAATGACACTTACCGTGTGCCTCGTCAAGCCTTTTGTTAACAAGCTCGATGTCAGCGTCTTCTGCATCCAACTGCCGTTTTAAATGGGCAAACTCGCTAGTCCGGCTAGCCACCGGAGCTTCCATCACCTGCACATAGAGGCAGTATGGCTATTACATGGGAATATGATCCTCTGTTCGTCGTCGTTTTCGATGACAACCAGAGTCTCAGGGGCTACTATCTACACAAGGCACACCTAGCATGTGCAGGACTATCATACATTATTTTACATACCTCAAAGCCTGTCAGTAGACTCATAAAAGCTTCATGCAATCCGCTTTCAGCGGACGAGATTCTCTCCATCATCGTATTCATCAGCATACGGTGTTCATCTGACATGGCCACTCGCCCCACCAACTCCCTCAGAACATCCGATCGCACACCAGACAGTGCCGGGCTCTTCTGTCAGCTCTCTTCAGGAGCCGGACACTAGGAGCTTCGGGGGTCAATGGGATTATCTTCTGGCCTCACCGGAATCGGAGAGGCCCTCCGCGACGACACTTCGGGGTCGCCCACTTCCGGAGCGGAGGAGTCCGGAGGAGGCGTTTCGCTCTCCATCATCTCCGGAAGAAGATCCCCCGAAGACGAGCTCATTTGAGAGGGGCTAAGGCCCGAACTGCAAAGATATATGCGGTGGTTATTTTCTCAGAAGAAAAAGATGGCATACCTGTACTATTAAAGTATTCCGGGTCACTTACGACTCGCTGGAGAATTGATCCTCCCGCGGACTTTGTGCGGCAAAAGCACCCCCCGAGGTAGGACCCTCTGTGGGAGACTTCTTCTCCCGTTTGGAAGCTTTGGCGTCCGAATCCCCGGGCGCAGTCCTTTTCCTCCTCTGGTCGTCTTCCTTCATGGAGACACTCGCTCCCTCGGTTAGAATGGGCAGCGTTGGGGGCCCGCGTCCGCCCGTATTATCCTCCCCAGTATCCTCCTTCAAGGGCTCCAGGCAAGGTGCGACCTGGAGCATCTTTTCCAATACCGGATTGTCCAAACCCTCAGGGAGGGGGGCCGAACACCGAATCAACTTCGCCTTTGTTATCCAGTCCTGGTCAAAAAGCGAACTCTCTGAAATAACTTCGTAACAAATGAGAGATAGTATGTTCGGCCGGAAGATTCCTTACCTGTTCGGCGGCGCGGTTACTGCTCAGGCCCACGTCCTCGGTGATTTCCGAACAATCTACCTGAGGTCCGAAGAATGACTTGTACATCTCCTCGTGCGTCAGGCCAAGGAAATTTTGAATGACACGTGGTCCCTCGGGATTGAACTCCCAGAAGCGAAGGGGCCGGCGTTTGCAAGGCTGGACTTGACGAACCAGCATAACTTGTATTACCGCAACCAAACTAAAATCTCCATTGAAGAGATCTCGAATGCGGCTTTGCAGTATAGGCACGTCCTTGGCTGGACCCCAGCTCGGACCTCTGCTGATCCATGACATCAGTTGTGGTGGAGGGCCCGAGCGGAAAACAGGGGCGACCGCCCACTTGGCACTTCTAGGAGTCGTGATGTAGAACCACTCCTGTTGCCACAATTCAGACACCTCTGGAATGGAACCTTTGGTCCATGGAGTTCCCGTCATCTTGCATATTGAGGCACCTCCACATGCTGCATGTTGCCCCTCGATCATCTTCAGCTTTACTTCAAAGGTCTTGAGCCACAGGCCAAAGTGAGGGGTAACCCGGAGGAAGGCCTCACACACGACAATAAATGTCGTGATACGAAGAAAGGAGTCCGGAGCTAGATCATGGAAATCTAGCCCGTAATAAAACATCAAACCCCTGACGAAAGGATCCAGAGCAAGGCCTAGACCTTGGAGGAAGTGGGAGACGAACATGACGTTCTCGTTGGGTTCGGGGGAGGGGACGGCCTGCCCTCGGGCAGGCAGCCGATGCGAAACCTCAGCGGTCAGTTATATGGCCTCCCTCAACTTTTTGATGTCTTCTTCCGTGACGGAGGAAGGCATCCACCGGCCTTGAAGGCTAGATCCGGACATGATTGAAGGTTCAGAGCACCTGACCTGAACTTTGGGCGTTTGAGCTTGGGGTGGAGGAGGATTCGATTGAGCACGGGAGGGAAAAAATAAAAGCCTTGTCCCTTTATAAAGAGGGTGAATATCAAGCGTCCTCTCTGTGGCCATTTGGACTTGCCTATAGTCTAGGAGTCCTAAACGCGGTTGGGTTACCCACGCCTGTATTGATGAGAATCCCGGAATAAGGGGACACGATCTCTGCTTCGACGAGACGTGCCAAGGAAACCGCCTCGCATGACACGCTGAGGTGGGACAATAAAACGATTCGAATAAGGGCTTGGCCGTGGTGCGATGTCACACTGCGGAATACGTCAGTAGTTTAAGATTTGTGTAAATATTATTCTCTCTATGACAATATGTGGAAACTTATTTTGCAGAGCCGGACACTATCTTTGTGTTCAAAATCTTCTATGAAGTACTTGGAGGAGGAACCCGCCTTGCAATGCCGTAGACAATCTGCGCGACGGACTCGTCGTCATTGAAGCCTGGTTCAGGGGCTACTGAGGGAGTCCTGGATTAGGGGGTGTCCGGATGGCCGGACTATACCTTCAGCTGGACTCCTGGACTATGAAGATACAAGATTGAAGACTTCGTCCCGTGTCCGGAAGGGACTTTCCTTGGCGTGGAAGGCAAGCTTGGCGATACGGATATGTAGATCTCCTACCATTGTAACCGACTTTGTGTAACCCTAACCCTCTCCGGTGTCTATATAAACCGGAGGGTTTTAGTCCGTAGGACAAGATACAGAACAACAATCATACCATAGGCTAGCTTCTAGGGTTTAGCCTCTCCGATCTCGTGGTAGATCTACTCTTGTACTACCCATATCATCAATATTAATCAAGCAGGACGTAGGGTTTTACCTCCATCAAGAGGGCCCGAACCTGGGTAAAACTTCGTGTCCCTTGCCTCCTATTACCATCCGGCCTAGACGCACAGTTCGGGACCCCCTACCCGAGATCCGCCGGTTTTGACACCGACACTCTGCGAAACATAAATTAAGCAAACGTGAGTACAAATGTACCCAGCAAGACTTACATCAAAACTAGCTACATATGCATCAGTATCAACAAAGGGGGTGATGGAGTTTAACTATAGCAAGCCAGCTTTAACTCGGTGGCTATCCTAAACTACGACTGCAAGTAACTCTTTTGAGGTGGCACACACGAGTCCACATATTCACCATAACAATACAGCACTATGGATCCGCTCCCGTCTCCCTACGAGAACGCCATCCATAGCACTCATGCTTATCTTGCACATTTTAGAGTATCCACTTTGACTTGTCTATGAACTGTACAGGCAACCAAGTAGTCCATTACCGCGGACGCGGCTAATCGAATAGATGATGTTAACCCTGCAGGGTTGTACTTCTTCATACATGCTATCACCACTTACCGTCGTTTACACGACATGTCCTTCAAGTGGAAGCCCAACGAGGGTGTCGGCCACGGCCTACCTAAACACTCAAGTCTCTAATCCACATTTATCGCCTATCTAGGTTTCATCCGCAGGGAGTCCGGCCGAGTGTCGGTGTCAAAACCGGCGGATCTCCGGTAGGGGGTCCCGAACTGTGCGTCTAGGATCAATGGTAACAGGAGGCATGGGACACGATGTTTACCCAGGTTTGGGCCCTCTTGATGGAGGTAAAACCCTATGTCCTGCTTGATTAATATTGATGATATGGGTAGTACAAGAGTAGATCTACCATGAGATGAGAGAGGCTAAACCCTAGAAGCTAGCCTATGGTATGATTGTATGTATATATGATCTATCGACTAGCCTGACCCTGGTTTATATAATGCACCAGAGGCCTAGGTTAACAAGAGTCCTAGCCGAATACGCCGGTGGGGAGAAGTCCTTGTCTTGATCGCCAAGTCTTGTGGAATCTTCCTTGTATGTGGCAGCTGCCCGAATTGGCCCATGAGTATACGGCCACGGGGGTCCTCGGCCCAATCTATCAGATCGGGAGATGACATGTTGAGTACCCCCTAGTCTAGGACACCGTCAGTAGCCCCCTGAACCGGTCTTCAAGTTAGGGACACTCCTCGATTCTTCCGAACTGTTCTTCATCTTCGGTCGTCGGTCTTGAAAACTGGTTCAACAAATCTTCTTTATCTTCGATCTTGAGGATTGCCGAAATGCATTCGACGAGTTTACACGTCGGGTATCCGAGGAGCCCCTTCAAGTTTCCGGCCATTATCAATGCCTTGTTATTTTTATGCCACACCTCGGGTTTGAAGTTGTTCCCGGGCGGCAGCGTCCTCCTGCATCCGAGCTCCAATGCCGGACTGTATTCGAGGTATCTTTTGCAACCGAGCACCAACGCCGGACCGCTTCCCATCTCTAACGCCGGAATGTATCCGAGCTCCAACGCCGGACTATGTATCCGATCTCCAAGGCCGGACTGTATATCCGAGCTCCAACTCCGGACTATATCCGAGGTGTCGTAAATCACCTTGGTTCAAAGAAGTTTGAAGGAGCTTAGCCGAGCTTAATGCCGGAAATGCCCTCTATGGAGCCAGCCACTAGCGCCCGAGCTTTATGTCGGGCTGCTTCCGAGGTGGTGCACCACCCCGAATGTGGGCCGATTTTTGTGAATATTTTTTATTGGTGCAATTTATTCTCTGCCAAGATATATAGCCAGTATCCCTCAAGGTGTGTATCGGTCTAAAACCCGAGATGCACCTGAAGGATGACGTAAGACCGCTGATCCCAGTAGCCGCTGAGACTCAGGTTGATTTGCAAAATCGGCCTGAGGATCAAGTCCAAGCTCGGCAGAATACTTCGGGATACTAAAAGCGGTGTGCTCAGTCCTCGAGACTCAGGTTGGGTGCGGCCGACCAACCTGAGGATCAAAATCTCCTCGAAAACTATATTGCACATAAAATTTTCTGCATTGGTCAAGCAATGCAGTAGCCCCCGAGACACTGGTCGGGTGGCAACACCAGATTAGGGGATCGATGTGCCCCTTTAATATTTGTAAATAATAAGCCCGAAGCCCAGTAGCCCCCGAGCCTTAATGCGGGCACGGGTGGCCGAATTAAGGATCAATATCCGTAGTAAAATCACAAATTATGTGTAATGACTCTATGTACCCAAGTAGTTTACGTCATTTAATGCTCGGATCCGCATTGTACAAAACTTTGTTGACCGACCATCGGCTTCCACCTCCTCAGCCAGTAACCGAGGAGTGTTTGTCTTACTTTATAAAGCCTTTATGAGGGCAAAGATTTTCGACAAACAAGGCAATCTGGCCATACGGTTTTATAAACAAAGGTACGCGGAGAGATATGTTATATTACTGTTTAACATAAGAAATGTCTTCCAAAGAAAATAGTCCCGCTATCGGTCCCTTTCTTTGGGTTATCATGCTAAGCATGATCATGAAACCTCAGCTCTAACGTTAGAGCAACATATTGAGGATTTTATTTTGGGAGGCCAGTTACTAGCCCTCGGTAGTGTTCGGCGACAGTCGAGGTGAAGCCGTAAACACTTCGGCCATTGTTATGAATGGCCCGTCATTTAACACCGTCATCGGATCGTTGACCAGTTTACGCTTATTGTGACAGTCAGTTTTCGGCTTTCTCCAGTGAGGTGCTTAACCATGTGAGCTGGAAGCACAATCGCAGTGGTTCTCCCTTTGCACACCTAGCCGAACAAAGCGGAACGTAGGAGGCAAGCGCAGGAGCCGGGCAACCCAACTATTGACCGAAGACACAATTCGAAACCGATGCATATATAGCAATATCTGAGAATGTTTTTGCCGAATCCCTAAAGGTGTCCGGCGTTGCACTGCGAGACTAATGCTGGAAAAGCACAAATAGTTTAAAAGTGCCAAAAAGCTTGGAAAACCAAGAAACGTCAGTAAAAACATGACGTCCGAACAAGAGCAAGTGTTCGGTGCCAATCCGAAAATTGGTCTTAGAAAAAGGAAGTGCTTCTGTCGTGCTTTAACATGATACATCCTATCTCAAGACTTCGAGCAGGTCAGCCTACGGCTTCAACCTCCTATCCCGAGGGCGGAGTACTTCTCATCAGGCCAGTTTAGCAAACTAAACTCTAGCGGCTTGGAGAGAGAAATTAGGCTCCCCGGCTAGTGACCGCACACTCGCGTCGAAAAAAGGAGTGATAAATAATAATAATAATAATAATAAAACTTTGCAACGACTAAGAAGAAGAACACTTATTATAAAACGGCTCAAATAAATTTAAGAGCCCCCAAGTGACTTGGGTAAAAGAATGATTGCATGTACCGAAGTACTTATATCATATCTATGTTCAACCGAACTTTAAATGCGTCTTAACCGACCATCGGCTTCTCCCTCTTCGGTCAAGGAACGAAAAGTGTTATGTATTCCATCTGTCGAGAATATCGATGGTGCTTCCAATAACCAGGCAATCAGGTTATAAGGCTGTAACAGACAAAGCGCGCTCAGGGAACTTATGCTATATTACTGCGAAGTGTAAGAAGCATCTTCGAAGAAAATAGTACCCCCACCGATACCTTTCTTCGGTGCTCATTGTTATTATGAGACTTGTGCAATAGATTTTTTGTACTCATGAGTTCCGTTGTGTGCCGACCATCATTGAAAACTATAAGAGTGATAGCTTTCGGCTTCACCCAGTCTGAGGTCCGGCTCGGGTGACCCGATCGTGACAATCGCAGAGGTGCTCCCTTTACTCCCTAGCCGAACAATCGGGAACGTAGGGGTAAACACAGGAGCGAGGCAACCCAGCTTGCAAATCGCTTAAGTCAATATGGTGCATATTGTGGCATAATACACGAACAAGGAGCGAAGCCGTACAAGTATAATCATATGCAACAGGAAAAGCTTCATAAAGGAAGCCCCCAAGTAAACGGGGTATTTGAATTTATGCGTCACAAACAAAGTTTGGACAATGAAATTTTTTACAAGCAACTTCTTTCCAAAAAAGTATAATGCTTGGTCGAACCGAGCACAAGTTAGAAATTAAATCTTTGAGTATGAAAGCAACTTAGCAGGTTAATGTGTTCGGTATTGATGACGCGGTCCGAGCTTAATGCGGGGCAAGGTTCCATCCCCTGAGCCGGTCCCGAGGTGGCGGAGCGGAGAGCTCGACACGCCGAAGTGGTGACATAGCACGGTCAATGCAGACCGGCAGAGTGACGCCGAAGTCCCCGGATCATTTTCCTGTGCACAAAAAATAGTGCAAACCGGAGATAATAGTAATAATGATAATTAAAAAAATCGTTGCATAATAAATAATTTATGCAAAGTGAGTAATAAAAGAAATATGGCCTGGCGCCGAAGTCAATGTTGATGCAGGGCGTTGGCGTGATGCGGTAAAGGCGTGGCAAAGCCTGAATTCGCAGGTCGGTCCGAGCTCCGGATGCGGCGTACGCCGGACTACGTACGGAAACTGACCGAACCACCATGCGACTGTTGTTAATGCGGCCACCATTTGATAGACCTGGTTTATTTGTCGTAGCAATCCGAAGGAAGGTGATTCCCAAAATTGGGACTCACTCCGCACACCCATTGCCTGATGGGCGATAAAACGACGGCATGGCAATGCTGGTAAAGGTTGGCTCGCCGAGGCAAAGCCCTCGGCCTAGCTAACGTGATGAAGCTGGTCGGCTAGTGACGCCGAAGTGTCCGGAGTAGCTTGATGAAGAGATGGCGAAGCCCCCGGTCCAGCCGAGATGTCAAAGCCTCAATGTCAGCCGATGAGTCGAAGTAGGTCGACGTGATGGACACCAGCTTGAAGAAGCAATAGTGCTGCTCTGTCGATGCAGGTCGTGACGTGGTCGATGTCGGCTTGATGAAGCGACCGTGCGGCGATTCTAATATGCCCGCTCCGTGTAATCCATGGGGCGGCGATGTTGGTGATGGTTTATCCTTCGCGATGCCGGACTCTTGTTCGGCTTGCCGAGATGATGATCCGAAGAAGTTGAGCTCGGCTCAACAAAGTGACGCTGTGTCTAGCGCAGGTCGGCAGCCGTGGAGTAATATTGCTGGACTGGTTTGACACCAGCATGATGTTGAATATCATGTTCAAAAGATCTTAATAGTGGGATGTGTTCGGGAACAAAACACAATACCCCATACAAAACTTCCTTCAAAAGGGATGTCCGAAATCCCGTTCATAAAAAAGATGAACTTGGGTCGGATTCGTTTTCGCGCAGAAAACAGATCCGAAAAGTGATGCACTAATCGGAAGGTTCCTGGAGTTTGGACGGTCGGATCGAGCTAAAATTTTGAGAGGTGGTAGATATAGTAATTCCACAGCCGATCAATGGTTGGATCTTCCAAAGGACTTCTGAGCTAGAAGCTGGACACCACACCCTAAACTCATCCAAATTCCAGTCCAGATTTGACAGGGCTCCGATATATCGTGGATTGCCAGAGATTCCTCCATTGGAACTCGACAAAATTTTTCAGGGTTGTTGTAGACTCAATTCCGCACAATTCCACCAAAGCGATTGTCAAAGTGATACTCGAGGAGGTGGTGGCGGCAGGTACGAGTTCGCTGTCCAGAAAAACAGCACGGTCGCTTGAGGGCAATGTTGACGTTGAGCCCCCGAGCTCCATGGAGGATTCCTCCATGATCTTGATAGAGATCGGAGTTGATGTTTGATGAAGGCCCTTGTCCGAACATGGTGACCCGAACACGGGGCACAGTTCTTGGTCGAACCAAGGTGACCATTCGAGCTGGTGACGAAGATGCCAAAGTCGCAGTTGATCTGCAGGCGAGCCATCGATCCTTTTGTCGATCACACAGCGGAACTCTCAATGAAAGCACTAATGTAGGTGTCAAAACCGGCGGATCTCGGGTAGGGGGTCCCGAACTGTGCGTCTAGGATCGATGGTAATAGGAGGCATGGGACACGATGTTTACCCAGGTTCGGGCCCTCTTAATGGAGGTAAAACCCTACGTCCTGCTTGATTAATATTGATGATATGGGTAGTACAAGAGTAGATCTACCACGAGATCAGAGAGGCTAAACCCTAGAAGCTAGCCTATGGTATGATTGTATGTATATATGATCTATCGACTAGCCTGGCCCTGGTTTATATAATGCACCAGAGGCCTAGGTTAACAAGAGTCCTAGCCGAATACGCCGGCGGGGAGAAGTCCTTGTCTTGATCGCCAAGTCTTGTGGAATCTTCCTTGTATGTGGCAGCTGTCCGAACTGGCCCATGAGTATACGGCCACGGGGGTCCTCGGCCCAATCTATCAGATTGGGAGATGACGTGTTGAGTACCCCATAGTCCAGGACACCGTCACCGAGGTTTCCACATACGGCCCCAAACGATGTGTACAGGGTTTCGAGACACCAAACGGGCGCCCGGCATACCCGTCCATGGTGTATCTACCTCATCATAGCCCGCCCCTAGGGTCAGCGCTACGCACGGCCGCCAACACATATCCTATAAACACCATAAACTAGTTGCAACTTCTGGACAGAGGACTAGGGTGGTTAGAAGCCGAGAGGTTCCATTTGTTTCGGGCCCAATGCATGGTAGTAGTTGGTTCTTAAATCACACATACAGATGTTGGTGCTTAAGGACGGTTTCAATGAGACAACCCACCATGTACTCGTACATGGCCTCTCACCGCTACCTTTACCAAATCGTGTTCACACACAGTAGGACATGTTCATCACCATTCCAATTCATTCCCGATGAATCAGACCTGACTCAACGCTAAGTAGTAGCAGTCATGACAAACAAGCATGAATGAGTAGGCACATCAGGGCTCAAACAACTCCTACTCATGCTACTGGGTTTCATCTATTTACTGTGGCAATGATAGGTCATGGAGAGGAAAAGGGGTTCAGCTACCATAGCATGTAACAGTTGAATCGATGTTGTCCTAATGTAGTAAAAGAGAGCAGGAGCGAGAGAGTGGGATTGTATCGGAAAGAGCAAGGGGGTTTTTCTTGCTTGGCACTTCTAAAGATAGTAATAGCTCGTCATCGGTGTCACCGAACTCATCATCGGAACCACGTTTACTGAGAGGGGACAATACCGTCAAACAAGGAAGAAACACAATCAATGCAATGCAACAATATGATGCATGCTCATGACATGGCAATATGCTGTTGATTGAACTAATGCAACTAGCAACCATATTAAATGAAGTTGGTTTGAACCCTAGGTTCAAATTCAAACCCCATATGTTAATATTCAAAGTCCATTCACTTATTTTGTCCTAAACAATGATGTTAACTTGCTCAAACATGCATGGATATGGCATAAACAGATTCTTCATATTTTTTTGATCATTTTTCATATATAAATTATTTCATTCTGCAATACGGTTGAATTTCTATGATTTTTAGAAGTTTAAAACATTTTCTGAAATTTATAAATCATTTCTGATTTATTTTAAAATCCTAGAAAATGTTTACTGCATCAGCATTAAGTCATGCTGAACTCAGCAGGTCAACAGGCGTCGTCCAGGTCAAACCTGACAAGTGGGGCCCATTGGTCAATGACCCAGTGCCATTTGTGTTGCTGACAAGTGGGCCCAGTCAACGGCCACGTCAGCACGGTCAAAACTGATGCGTGGGGCCACTGTGCTTAGTTAATCCTAAGTAGGAACTAAACCAAGTTTAATTAGGCAGCGGGGCCTGGCTATCAGAGTCACTAGGTGTTAACAAACTGCGTCAGTAGCCCTAACTAATCTACCACGTCACCGGATTAACTCTGGCGATAACTGGAGCACATCGGCGATGCCTGTCCGGCCAACTCCGATGTCGACTGGACGCGAGGCTGGGCGTGTTCGAAATCCTGCGATGCGGCGCATATAACAGAGGCCATGGTGTGTGCTGGGACGGCGTGCAACGGCGTCGGCGACGAGCTGGGCGGCGGCCAGAGCTCGGGCGTCGGTCGTTTTGCTGTTGCGGCATGCTAGCGGGCGAACGGAGGCACTAGCGAGGCGCTACGAGGTGCGGGGAGTGCGTTAGGCACCAGAGCATGACCAAAAGGTCACCGGAGTGACGCCGGCGTCGAGCTCGTGCGGCGGAGCGTCTCGGCTCCGGTAGAGGAGGCGGCTAGAGGTCGAAATCGAGCATGTAATTAGGGGGAAAAGAAGCAGGGGCTCACATGGAGTTGGTAGGGAGGCTTAGCAAGCTCGGGGAGGTCCGGACGGCGGCACAACGGCGATGGCAATCCGGCGGCCTTACATGGAGAAGACGGTCGATGGCGTCGCTGCGGTTCGTTCGAGCTCGTGTACTTCGACTTGGAGGAGCATCGGTCGTCTCAGAGCTCGTGGGCATGTAGGAGGGGTGAGGAAGGGCCGGTGGCTGCGTGAATGGTCGACGGTGGCGACGGGCTCCTCTCGGTGAGCACAGAAGCGAGAGGGGGAAGTGGCTAGAGCGAGGGAGAAGTGAGAGGGGAGAGATGCAGGGGGTCGCGGGGAGTGTGTGGCGCCCTCGGGTGACTCCAGCGGCAAGCAGGGAAGCAGGAGGTGTCCGGCGCATGTCGGGCACACGCTCGTCCTCCTGGCATAGGAGGAAGACGACAGGGGACGAGGCGGTGGTGGGCTGGGCCGCACAGTGGGCAGCGGTAGGTGCCAGGTAAGTGGCCCAGGTAAGTGGCCCAGGTGGCTTTTCTCTCTCTCTCTCTCTCTCTCTCTTTCTAATTCTTTAAGTTTTCTATTTTCTTCAATCTGTTTTGATTTTATTTAAATACTAGATCATTTCATAAACTTCTGAAAATTATTATGTGGCCTTTTAAAAAGTAGTCAAAGCCACTTACAAACTTTCAGAGTTATTGGAGTTATATTTAATATATAGCAAATATAACTCCAATGCAAATAATTATTGAATTAGCTCAAATCTCCAAAATAAATATTTATGAGCTCCTAAAAATATTGGTTTGAATTTTACCTCTGGCCAATATTTTCAGAAAGAAACATGAATATTTTCTTGGACCTATTTGAAGCAGTTTTTATCTTGGTCATTTTCAGAAATGATTTCTGAGGCTTTCACATGTCCCCATTTCAAATTCGTTGAAATTTAAACATGATGCACACATGACCAGCTAGTCTAGATCATACCAGAACTAGGGATGTGATATTCTCCACTTCTTCCACTTTTGGGTCGGAGACCACACGTAGTAGTACTAGTGGTATGAATGATACAAAGTGCGAACCAGGAAGAAAGACACGTCTAGTTGGAAAGTCTCGGGGCATACACGTAAACAAATATAAAACCTAATATGTGCTCCAATTAATGTAGTAGTAGTAGAGTACTTAGGCACATACATCATAACATCACCGTGCATTGCACATACAACATTTAGTGGTAGTAAGAGACAAATGCCTATATGCCACGCTTGTTCATACTATTTGTGCCTTTCTACTTCACTTACTGTGCTACATTACTCAGGTTCGTACGTCCACTCCTGGGTACATGTCCGTCTCATAGTTCCAGTCCCACGTGTTCTTCATAGATGGAATGATCCATAATTGTGGGCAACGGGAGTCCATATCATCGCAGCTAGTGTGGCTCCCCATGATGGAGAATCATCCAAACTATCGCCAGTCTCGACGCGGAGCAGTTGCATGCACCGGAAAGCGGCACTCTCTCGGCTGCCGCGCTACTTCAAAGTCGGCGCCAGTAAGAGGTCGCCTCCGCTCTGGCCGGGCATTAATGTGGCACTGACGCTCCGGGGCAACGCTGACCGTTTCATGCGGGAACCATGCGCCGGCAAGGGAGGGGGTTAGATCGGACAGGGCGGTCAGACGGCGTGGTGGTGGTATTGGTTTTGAACCATTTCAGGTGTAGTACTCCCTCCGTCTCGGTGAAAGTCAATTGCGTAGTTCTAGGTCAATGATTTAATTATCTAAATATGTACTATATGTGACAAAAAAATATATATTTAGAAACTACATACGTGTAGAAATCTAGTGATATACTTTTCATGACATATAACACATATTTAATTCTTCAAATCGATGACCTAGAACTACGCGAATGACTTATTCACCTAGACGGAGGTAGTACTGGTACTTTGCGAAACTACTCAATTATTGCACTTGGTTTCCTAAGAAATTGTGGCAAAAAATGTTACTCCATAGCCCGCTTCCCTTATCCTTCCTCTTCCACCTCCCGCGCACGTCTGCGGGAAGCGATTGGTCAACCCTTATATAGGAGTGCTAGCACAAAAAGATGCATGCATGACCACTAAAATTTCCTTTCTCTTATCTCTATGAAATAAATGTGGCGTGAAACTCAAAGCCCTTTAAGTCTGAGTATAATGGAAATCATCGTCCTCCTCCGGCTCTGCTTCGCGCACGTTGTCGTCCTCCTGTTCTGGCTCTGCGTCATCGTCCTCCTCCTCCGGCTCTGTGTGCTGCTCCGCCTCCAACGCCTCCTCATCCGGCTCCAGCTAGTCCGGACTCCAAAGGTTGGGCGGCTGCGATCCGGGATTCGCGCCGCCTCCAGATTAAAGCGCCGCTCCAGTGGTAGTATGGCGTATGTTGTTACCTTCGGCCGGGCCATGGCTATCAGGCGACGTCGACCAGAGAAGAGGCGGCGGGAGCGGAATGAATGCAGCTACTATTTGGGTTCGCTGTCCGGCTAAAATAAATGCGCACCATCACGTGTACCCGGGGGTGCACAAATTGTAACATACGGGTCTGCTTAAGGGGGCATCACGTAACTGGTGTGTGTGTGTGAGATTCTGAGAGACAGAGTGCGTGTGTGCGACTCTACTCTTCGGACATGTACTAAACCTTTTGCATCGTGATATAAGCATAATGTTATTACACTTTAGCTAGTGATTTACGTGGCCATGTTAACGTAGTTGTGTAAAAAAATGTCACTTCCTGCTCGTGATTTGCGTTATATAATTATGAGAAGTTTTCTAACTACTAAAGTAAAGTGGAATTTGTCCATGTTATACAAGTAAATTAGGGTGATTGTTTATCATACGGGTAAGGTTGGACAAAGGGTGGTAGGAACAAGTGCTCCACCTAGAGCATGTGTGTGTGAGATGGAGTCTTAGTGTGTTTGTGGGTGGGTGGCTGGGTGTGTGTGTGTGTGACGTAGAGTCTTCGGTGGCGAAAGTAATTTAAGTGCGCATGGCTTCATCGTAGAGAGGTGATGTTTATGGCAGAGGCCACCAACGAGGGGGTGCGAGAGAGAAAAGGTCCGTAGAGAGGGAAGAGAAGGCGTGTGTGCATGAGAGGAGTCGACATTGAGAGAACGTGTTTGCTCGAGAGATATCGAGGAAGACTACTATATATCGATGGTGCATGTAGGCGGGAATTAAACGAAGGGATGGTCTTATTGGTTTCGAGGATATAGAGGAAGAGTGGGAGAGGGAGGTAGCTAGAAGGAGATTGTTAAGTGTGTGTGTGTGTGTGTGTTTTACCCATTCAGGCGAAAGTTATGTGCACACAAGAAGAGAACGATTCGATGTGGGGTTAGGGCTGAGGGTAATTAACTGCGTATGGAGACATAGGAGACCTTGAACGTGCATGTGCGAGAGGTATGCATGTATTCGTGGGATGCGTGTGTGCGCGCGCGTGCATGGTCGAGATAAAAGAAAGAATACATAAGTCATAAGATCAACGACATGGGAGAGACGGATCGGTATGACAATATGCATGCATGCGAGAGTGCGGGGAAGAAGGCCCGATAATTGAGCATGTGTTTTTTTCTTTAAGAGATAGTGGCGTGGGTTGGAGCATGCATCTATGGCGAGGAGAGGGAGTGAGACACGATGATTGTGCAAAAGAGATCAACCTATAGATGCATTTATGGAGAGACAGATATAGTGTGCATGATAGGAAGCAAGAGTGTGTGCGAGAAAGAAATGTTGAGGGAGAAACTACAGATAGATACAGAGATAGAGATGCTAGCTATAGGGACATCAGCTTGTTTGATTGTTGGAGATGACCGCCGAGTGGTTCAGAGGGTGAAGTTATGTAGAGAGAAACATATATAGTGTGCGTGATAGGAAGCAAGAGTGAGCGTGAGAAAGGAGGTTGATGGAGAAGCAAATAAATAGAAAGATAAAGATGCTAGCTAGTGTGTGTGTGTGTTAGAGATAGGAGTCGAGTGGGTCAGAAGGCTGAGTTATGTGTGTGGGTGTGAGATAGAGAGAGGGTGCTGATACATCTCCGTCGTATCTACTTTTCCAAACACTTTTGCCCTTGTTTTGGACTCTAACTTGCATGATTTGAATGGAACTAACCCGGACTGACGCTGTTTTCAGCAGAATTACCATGGTGTTATTTATGTGCAGAAACAAAAGTTCTTGGAATGACCTGAAATTTCACGGAACAACTTTTCGGAAAATATAAAAAATCCTTGCAAAAGATGAAGGCCAGGGGGCCCACCACCTGTCCACGAGAGTGGGGGGCGCGCTTGCCCCCCTAGGGCGCGCCCCCTACCTCGTGGGCCCCCTGCAGCTCCTCTGACCTCAACTCCAACTCTATATATTTGGTTTCGGGGAGAAAAAAATCAGAGAGAAGAATTCATCACGTTTTACGATACGGAGCCTTCGCCAAGCCCTAAAACCTCTCGGGAGGGCTGATCTGGAGTTCGTTCGGGGCTCCGAAGAGGGGAATCCGTCGCCATCGTCATCATCAACCATCCTCCATCACCAATTTCATGATGCTCACCGCCGTGCATGAGTAATTCCATCGTAGGCTTGCTGGACGGTGATGGGTTGGATGAGATCTATCATGTAATCCAGTTAGTTTTGTTAGGGTTTGATCCCTAGTATCCACTATGTTCTGAGATTGATGTTGCTATGACTTTGCTATGCTTAATGCTTGTCACTAGGGCCCGAGTGCCATGATTTCAAATATGAACTTATTATGTTTTCATCAATATATGAGAGTTCTTGATCCTATCTTGCAAGTCTATAGTCACCTATTATGTGTTATGATCCGTTAACCCCGAAGTGACAATAATCGGGGTACTTACCGGTGATGACCATAGTTTGAGGAGTTCATGTATTCACTATGTGCTAATGCTTTGTTCAGGTACTCTATTAAAAGGAGGCCTTAATATCCCTTAGTTTCCGTTAGGACCCCGCTGCCACGGGAGGGTAGGACAAAAGATGTCATGCAAGTTCTTTTCCATAAGCACATATGACTATATTCGGAATACATGCCTACATTACATTGATGAATTGGAGCTAGTTCTGTGTCACCCTAGGTTATGATTGTTACATGATGAACCGCATCTGGCATAATTCTCCATCACCGATCCATTTCCTATGAGCTTTCCATATATTGTTCTTCGCTTATTTACTTTTCCGTTGCTATTGCTACCATCACTACAAAATACCAAAAACATTACTTTTTCTATCATTACCTTTTGCTACCGTTACCACTACTATCATATTACTTTGCTACTTAATACTTTGCTGCAGATATTAAGTTTCCAGGTGTGGTTGAATTGACAACTCAGCTACTAATACTTGAGAATATTCTTTGGCTCCCCTTGTGTCGAATCAATAAATTTGGGTTGAATACTTTACCCTCGAAAACTGTTGCGATCCCCTATACTTGTGGGTTATCAAGACTATTTTCTGGCGCCATTGCCGGGGAGCATAGCTCTATTGTTTGAGTGACACCTAAACCTGCTTCTGCTATTCGTTCTGATATGTCGCATGTTATTGATGATGCCACTTCTGCTATGCATGATACTTATGATGAAACTACTTCTATGCTTGATACTACTGTGCCACTTGGTGAATTTCTTGATGAACAACTTGCTAGGGCTAGAGAGAATGAAAATATTGAATCTGATAATACTGATGAAAGTGATGATGAAGACTCACATGTTATTCCTAAGGGTTATGTTTTTTATAAAGAAGCTTCTTTAGCTATTTTAGCTTGCAAAGATAGATACGAACTCAAGAGGTTATTAGCTAAATGGAATAAGCAATCTCTAAATGCTAGGATGAAACCTCCCCCTGCTTTTGCTACTTCACCTATCTGTTTTACTGATAAGGATTATGAATTCTCTGTTGATCCTGATATAATTACTTTGGTTGAATCTGATCCTTTTGATGGTTATGAATCTGAAACTGTTGTGGCACATCTTACTAAATTAAATGATATAGCCACCATGTTCACTACTGATGAGAGAACTCGCTACTTTTATATCCTTAAAATATTTCCGCTTTCATTAAAGGGTGATGCTAAGATATGGTTTAATTCTCTTGATCCTGGTTGTGTGCGTAGTCCCCATGATATGATTTATTACTTCTCAGCTAAATATTTCCCTGCTCATAAGAAACAAGCTGCTTTAAGGATATATATAATTTTGTGCAAATTGAAGAAGAGAGTCTCCCACAAGCTTGGGGGAGGCTTCTCCAATTAATTAATGCTTTGCCCGATCATCCTCTTAAGAAAAATGAAATACTTGATATCTTTTGCAATGGACTAACTGATGCCTCCAGAGATTACCTGGATAGTTGTGCTAGTTCTGTTTTCAGGGAAAGAACGTCGGATGAAGCTGAAATTCTATTGAATAATATGCTGACAAATGAAAATAATTGGACACCTCCTGAGCTAGTTCCTGAGCCTATTCCTAAACCAACTCCGAAGAAGAGGGGTATTCTATTTCTCAGTCCTGAAGATATGCAAGAGGCAAAGAAATCTATGAAAGAAAAAGGTATTAAAGCTGAAGATGTTAAGAATTTACCTCCTATTGAAGAAATACATGGTCTTAATTTACCGCCCGTTGAAGAAACATATGATCTTAATCCTTTACCTATTGAAGAAACGCATGGTCTTGATAACCCGACACAGGTAGTAAAGGTAAATTCTCTCTATAGATATGATAAAGCTGAAATCCCATTTACTAAGTTTGCTAGCCCATGCTTAGATGAGTTTGATAAATTTATGGCTAAGCAAGAAGATTTTAATGCTTGTTTTGGTAGACAGTTGAAATACAATTCAAATATGCTTGAACACTTGGGTGATTATATGGCTAATGTCAAAGGTGAACTTAAACTTATTAGTAAACATGCTTCTATGGTTACCACTCAAGTAGAACAAGTACTTAAAGCTCAAAATGATTTGCTCAATGAATTGAATAATAAGAATAATGATAATGTTGTTAGAGTTATGACTAGAGGTGGTAGAATGACTCAGGAACCTTTGTATCCTTAAGGCCATCCTAAGATAATTGAGCAAGATTCTCAGAGAAATAATATAGATGCACCTAGTTCTTCTAAAAAGAAGAAAAAGAAAAATTATAGGACTTTTGCATGCTTCTAGTGAACCTATTGCTGAAACACCTGAGAATCCAAATGATATTTCTATTTTTGATGCTGAAACACAATCTGGTAATGAACCTAAAACTAGTGATAATGTTAATAAAAATGTTCATGATGATGCTCAACCTAGTAATGATAATGATATAGAAATTGAACATGCTGTTGATCTTGATTACCCACAATCAAAGAATCAATGTTATGATAAGAAAGACTTTGTTGCTAGGAAACACGGTAAGGAAAGAGAGCCTTGGGTTCAGAAACCCATGCCTTTTCCTCCCAAACCATCCAAGAAAAAGGATGATGAGGATTTTGAGCGCTTTGCTGAAATGATTAGACCTATCTTTTTGCGTATGCGATTAACTAATATGCTCAAAACCAATCCTTATGCTAAGTACATGAAAGATATAATTACAAATAAAAGAAAGATACCAGAAGCTGAAATTTCCACTGTGCTTGCTAATTATACTTTTAAGGGTGGAATACCAAAGAAACTTGGAGATCCAGGAGTACCCACTATACCATGCTCCATTAAAAGAAACTATGTTAAAACTGCTTTATGTGATCTTGGAGCCGTGTTAGTGTTATGCCTCTCTCTTTATATCGTAGACTTGATTTGAATAATTTGACACCTACTGAAATATCTTTGCAAATGACTGATAAATCAACTGCTATACCTGTCGGTATTTGTGAGGATGTGCCTGTTGTAGTTGCAAACGTTACTATTTTAACGTACTTTGTTATTCTTGATATTCCCGAGGACGATAGTATGTCTATTATTCTTGGAAGACCCTTTTTGAACACTGCAGGGGCTATTATTGATTGCACTAAAGGCAATGTCACTTTTCATGTTAATGGTAATGAGCATACGGTACACTTTTCGAGGAAACAACCTCATGTTCATAATATCAACTCTATTCGAAAAATTCCATCGATTATATTTGGAGGTTTTGAATTTCCTCTTCCTATTGTCAAGAAGAAATATGATATTCTTATTATTAGGGATGTGCATATCCCCATTGAGGTAACATAGTGTTATTCGAAATTTCTCCGGCTCCATGTTATTCGGAATGAGTTCGTTAACAAGACTTGATCAACCTTGTTAGTGGATCCCTTTTGATGAGCATGAGATGGATGAAACTAGAAGGCACAACCTTCTGTTCCCCACTTTTACTTTATGTTATTTATATTAAATAAAATAAAAATAGTATTTTTCTGTATGTTATCTGATTATCCGTGCAATATAAAAATACCATGCCCTGAAATTTAAATATGATTTTTTCTGGAATATTTGAGAATTTAGCACTGAGAACACAGCAGGAGGAGCTGGCACCTGGCCACGAGGATCAGGGGCGCGCCCTACCCCCCTGGGCGCGCCCCCCTTCCTCGTGGGCCCACGGTGGCCCTCCTCCACTTATCCTTTCACCCACACACTCCTTCCTCCCACAAACATGAATATCCAGCTCAAGCACGAGTTCTAGCTCATTTTGCTGCCATTTTCGATCTCCTTGCTCAAAGCACCTCTCACAAAACTTCTTGGGGAGATTGTTCCTTGGTATGTGACTCCTCCATTGGTCCAATTAGTTTTTGTTCTAGTGCTTTATTCATTGCAAATTTATGCTGCCTAGGTGACCATATTCTTAAGCTTGCATGTCAAATTTATATGGTCAAAAGTAGTTTGGATGCATGATATAGGCTCTAGGCACTTGTAGGAGTAGTTGCTATCAATATTATTGAGTTTGGCTTACTTTTATTTTGAAGTTACTAAAAATTTTAGAAATTTTTTCAGAGGAAGAAAAATGCTTAGGAAAATGTTCCAAGGTTGTTCTTCAAGGAAGCAAGGACCCAGGCTTGCAATGCGTGATGCTCATGAAGAGCCGCCAAGAGACGCTCCAGTGCGTCCTTGTGAATGGCCTTTGGAAAATTTTATGGATCGAGCGGGAATTAAAGAATAATTTAACGCATATTTGCGTAACGCTGATCTTGTGAGCTTTGAGGAAGAAAAGTGTAGCCAGTATCACTATCTGACTAGTTCCTTTGTGAGGAGGTTTGAATTTTCATCTTCACGTAATTCTCCAACTGTCCTGTTTGATCTTTATGAAAATTCTTACACTATGGACTTAGAGGATTTTACCACTGCTTGCAAACTTCCACAATGGGGTAGTATCAGGGATCCTCACAAATCTGAATTTAGAGATTTTCTTGCTAGTATAACTGTGGGAGAATCTAGAGATATAACACAAGCTACCATAGGGAGCATTCACTTTCCTGCTATACATTATTTTGCTCTCTTCATAGGTAGATGCATTAATGGTAAAGATGAGGCAAGTCACATGTGTGTCCCTGACCTCAGTATTCTTAGGAGTGCTGTGTTAGGAGATAAATCTTACAATTGGGGAGCCATTGTTGCACGTAGGTTGCATCTTAATAGATTTAATGGAGATTTCTTTGGTGGAATTTATGCAACCCGCATAGCTAACTTTCTTGGTGTAGCCATATGCAAAGATGACATTGAATTACCCCCTGCTTACCTAGACTTTAATACTATGGTTCACCACCAGTTTGTCGAGAGGAATGAATCACCTCTCCAGTATCGCTTAATCTTTGACAGACGCTGTGATGTCCGTATTACTCTGCCTGCTCCTGCCTTCTTTGATTATCAGGCAAATGGTAGATATGTTATTACTAGAGAGGAGGCAGATGAGTACGAGAGGAGGGCGGAGGCCGCTCGTCGCCATGCTGCAGCTCAGGAGGCGATAGCCGCTGCATCTCAGTACGACCTCAACTACTATTATGGATATCCGCCAGGCCAGCCGTGGCCATAGACCAACTTAGGCCAAAAGCCTAAGCTTGGGGGAGTACGTATTTCCCACCGACATTACATTTATATTCACACACTCAGTGCTAGTTGTCAGTGCTCACACTTTTTCATTGTATCATCCATGCTAGTTTATTTCCTTTTTATGCTTTCTTCTTGTGTGTTTGATAAACCTTAAGAAAAACCAAAAAAATTAGGTGTAGCTTTTAATTAGTTTACTTTCCATGCTTGTAGTAGTAATTAAAAAGAAAACCCAAAAAGATTACTTGTTCTTCTTTTGCTTGTTGGGAGCTTTCTCGTGTAAATAGTTTTATTTCTTTTCTTTGGGGGTCGATAGGAGAAGACCATAATTAAATTGTTGAAGTAGCTCTTATATGCATTACTGTTGATCTAAAAAAAGAGCCCATATTGCCTTGTCTTCTCCTGCTTATTGAATGCTTGCAGATTCTAGCTTAGTCCAATGCACGTGCACTCTTATTATTATTCACATTGTTCGGTCGTGCAACTGAAAGGCAATAATGATGATTATATGGTCGACTGACTGAAATGAGAAAAGCTGGTATGAACTCGACCTCTCTTGTTTTTGTAAATATGATTAGTTCATCGTTCCTGATTCAGCCTATTATGAATAAACATGTTTGCAATGACAACTAGATATCATAGTGCTTATGCCATGCTTGATTAGCTATGAGTTATAATGGTTTACCTTGCGTGCCAACATGCTATTAAAATGGTTGTGATGTGGTATGATAGGGTGGTATCCTCCTCTGAATGATTTAAGTGACTTCACTTGGCGCATGTTCACGCATGTAGTTGAAACAAAATCAACATAGCCTTCACGGTATTTATGTTCATGGTGGATTATATCCCACTTAGGCTTGCACTCGGTGTTGATTAATTTTAATGCATGTTTATGGCTGTTGTCGCTCTCTAGCTGGTCGCTTCCCAGTCTTTTGCTAGCCTTCACCTGTACTAAGCGGGAATACTGCCTGTGCATCCAACTCCATAAACCCCAAAGTTATTACATACGAGTCCATCATACCTACCTATATACAGTATCTACCTACCGTTCCAAGTAAATTTGTATGTGCCAAACTCTAAACCTTCAAATAAATATCCTGTTTTGTATGCTCGAATAGCTCATGTATCAACTAGGGTTGTCTGTATCTTCCATGTTAGGCGGGTTATTCTCAAGAGGAGTGGACTCCGCTGCTCACTCACGAGAAAGTGGCTGGTCACCGGGATGCCCAGCACCATGCTTTATGCAAACTAAATCAAAATAATTGCAAACAAAACTCCCCCTGGGACTCTTGTTAGTTGGAGGCACTCGTTGTTTCGAGCAAGCCATGGATTGATGCTTGTTGGTGGAGGGGGAGTATAAACTTTACCATTCTGTTTGGGAACCGCCTATAATGTGTGTAGCACGGAAGATATCGCCATCTCTTGGTTGTTATGTTGACAATGAAAGTATACCGCTCAAAATATTATTCACCTCTATTTCAAAACCGAGCTCTGGCACCTCTACAAATCCCTGCTTCCCTCTATGAAGGGCCTATCTATTTACTTTCATGTTGAGTCATCATCCTCTTATTAAAAATCACTAGTTGGAGAGCACCGCTGTCATTCGCATTCATTACTGATAGTTTACATTGAGTATGACTTGACTGGATCTCTTTTACCATGAATTGCAATTTCTAGTCAGTCCTTGATCTTTAAAGGTGCTCTGCATTTATGTTTTGCGTTCTCAGAAAGGGCTAGCGAGATACCATCTTGTTATATCATATTATGATTGTTTTGAGAAAGTGTTGTCATCCGAGATTTATTATTATTGCTCGCTTGTTGATTATGCCATTGATATGAGTAAACTTGAGACCTAAGCGTTATTGTGAATGTGGTTAGTTATAATCTTTGCTGAAAACTTGAATGTTGGCTTTACATATTTACAACAACAAGAGCAAACAGAGTGTGATGCCCCCGATTTGATCGTACACTAATCATACACGCAAATGTGTACGATCAAGATCAGGGACTCACGGGAAGATATCACAACACAACTCTACAAATAAAAATAAGTCATACAAGCATCATATTACAAGACAGGGGCCTCGAGGGCTCGAATACAAGAGCTCGATCATAGACGAGTCAGTGGAAGCAACAATATCTGAGTACAGACATAAGTTAAACAAGTTTGCCTTAAGAAGGTTATCACAAACTGGGATACAGATCGAAAGAGGCGCAAGCCTCCTACCTGGGATCCACCTAAACTACTCCTGGTCGCCGTCAGCGGGCTGCACGTAGTAGTAGGCACCTCCCGAGTAGTAGTAGTCGTCGTCGACGGTGGCGTCTGGCTCCTAGGCTCCAACGTATGGTCGCAGCAATCGGGTATAGGAAGGGGGAAAAGAGGGAGAAAGCAACCGTGAGTACTCATCCAAAGTACTCGCAAGCAAGGAGCTACACTACATATGCATGGGTATATGTGTAAAGGACCATATCGGTGGACTGAACTGCAGAATGCCAGAATAAGCGGGGGATAGCTAATCCTGTCGAAGACTACGCTTCAGGCCTCCTCCATCTTGCAGCATATAGAAGAGAATAGATTGAAGTCCTCCAAGCAGCATCGCATACCATAATCCTACCCGGCGATCCTCTCCTCGTCGCCCTGTTAGAGAGCGATCACCGGTTGTATCTGGCACTTGGAAGAGTGTGTTTTATTAAGTATCCGGTTCTAGTTGTCATAAGGTCAAGGTACAACTCCAAGTCGTCCTGTTACCGAAGATCACGGCTATTCGAATAGATTAACTTCCCTGCAGGGGTGCACCACATAACCCAACACGGTCGATCCCATTTGGCCAGACACACTTTCCTGGGTAATGCCCGGCCTCAGAAGATCAACACGTCGCAGCCCCACCTAGACCAACAGAGAGGTTAGCACGCCGGTCTAAACCTAAGCGCCCAGGGGTCTGGGCCCATCGCCCATAGCACACTTGCACGTTGCGTGGGCGGCCAGAAGCAGACCTAGCCTAGCAGGCGTTCTAGTCCAATTCGGCGCGCGCCGCTTAGTTGCTGACGTCACGAAGGCTTCGGCTGATACCACGACGTCGAGTGCCCATAACTGTCCCCGCATAGATGGTTAGTGCGTATAGGCCAGTAGCCAGACTCGGACCAAATACCAAGATCTCGTTAAACGTGTTATTTTGAAATAACCGCGAACGCTGACCAGGGCCAGGCCCACCTCTCTCCTAGGTGGTCTCAACCTGCCCTGTCGCTTCGCCACAAAGATCCACTCAGAGGGCCGTCGGGACAAACGTCCTTTCGGACCCAATCCGTGGATCACTCGCGGGTACTCCTACGAGCCGACCCGTCTTTAGTCACCTCAAGTATCATATATAAAGTATATAGTATATACCCGTGATCACCTCCCGAGTGATCACGGCCCGATAGTATAGCATGGCAGACGGACAAGAATGAAGGGCCACTGATGATAAACTATCATCCTATACTAAGCATTAGGATTGCAGGTAAAGGTAACAACAGTAGTAGCAAGGACAGGCTATGCATCAGGATAGGATTAATGGAAAGCAGTAACATGCTACACTACTCTAATGCAAGCAGTATAGAGAAGAGTAGGCGATATCTGGTGATCAAGGGGGGGGCTTTCCTGGTTGCTCTGGCAAGAGAGAGTGGTCGTCAACTCCGTAGTCAAACTGGGTAGCAGCGTCGTCTCTCTTGATGTCTAGCGAGAGAAGAGGGGGAAGAAACAATAAATACAATGCAAACAAATGCATGACGGTGCATGACATGACAAGGCGTGTTGCTAGGTGTGCCCTAACGCGGTGGGAGGTTATACCAGCGAAGGGGGGACATCCGGGGAAGCATCCCCGGTGTTTTGCGTTTTCGAGCAGAGGAGCCGGAGGGGGAAAGTTGCGAGTTTGATATGTTAGGGGTGTGTGGCGGACGAACGGGCTGCGTATCCGGATTCGTCTCGCCGCTCTGAGCAACTTTCATGTACAAAGTATTTTCATCTGACTTACAGATTATTTTATATGATTTCTCAAAGTTTTAACCAATTTCTAAAATTTCTGATTTATTGTAATTTGTTTTAAACCGAGTTGACCAAGTCAACTTTGACTAGTCAAAAAGGGCAGGGTATGGCCCACATGTCATAGGTTGTACCTAAACAAATAAATAAAACTAATCTAATCTAATTGAATGGGATCCACATGTCATCTACACATAGGCTAAGCTAGCCACTAATTAATACTACTAGCTAAACCTAGTACTAATAAGGGCCGGCCGCTACTGGGCAGAACCTAGCCGGCCACACGCACAGCACACGCAAAACACACAACACAAATGCTAGAGGTTAAATCTGTTCTCTGTTTAACAGAAGATAGCAACTTATGATTTTCATAGGATTTAATACATGTATCAAGTGGATTTGGTCCAATGGGATAAAATGAAGTTTGTCAAGCATACTACCTACCCATATTTTTGTTGGACCTATTAACAATTATTTAATCACTGTTTAGGGTATGTACAAAGGACTAATCAGTGCAATATTCATAAAGCTAGCCATAGCTATAGTACTCATCAGTATTAGTACAAGCGGTAGCTGTGGCGGAGCAAGCAGCAGCACTAAGTTCAGCAAAGTAGCAGCAGTCAGCGGCATGGTGCGGACACGGCCAGGCAACACCGCGCACGGCCGGATCCTCCCTGGGCCGTGTTGCCGGAGCTAGCGGCAGGCGGAGGTGACGGCAAGGCCGAGCGTGGGTGGGAGGCTACGGAGGCGTGCGCGTCCGGTGGTCAGGAGCAAGCGGCCCCGCGGGGGAGGGCTGCCGCGGGCGCAGTGCTGGAGCGGCACGGTCAGGCGAGGCGCAGGACGGCCGCAGCACGAGCAGGGGCATGTGGGTGAGCGCGGCCACAGCTCCGGCGTGGGTTGTCGCCGGCGCGTGCGGCGGCGACAGGCGGGGCTGCGCGCGCGGACAGCAGGGGAGGGCGGCAGCGGACAGCGCGCCAAGCACGCGGGCGGCTGCGCGGCATCAGCAGCAGGCAGTAGCAATGCAGCGCCAGTAGTAGCAATATGCAGAGCAGCGCAGCATCGGCGACGAGGCATCGGCACGGGGTTCATACTTGAGGGACTCAAGGTCACGGCCTCGCGCACGACGAGCTGACGGGCTGGAAAGATTCTATACGACACCACGAGCATGTTGATGTGCTCGGCTAAGCCCGAGGGAACCTAGAACAACGGCACGGAGCTCAGTAGCGACGGTAGAGCTCCAGCAATGGCGATGGTAACCAGGGAACGAGAATGATGGCAGAAGCAGGGGGGAATGCGAAGTGCTCACATCGATGGCGGGGAGTAGCTCGGTGAAGCCGGAGGAGGTCAAGGTGCGGTAAACCGATGGTGACATCGTGCGGCTGCCGAAGAAGAAGACGAAGACAAAGGGGACGATGTAGAGCACTCCAGCTCGAACGGGTGGTCGTATTCGAAGCAGCCGAGTGCAGCGGAGCTCCACGCGTAGTTTCAATCGACTGGGGGAGGGGTGGCCGCGTGGACGGAGGAGGCGATGTCGGCGATGTTGTCGGGTTTGTGCGTGAGGACGAAGTGGCGCGGGGAGGAAGAGAGGGAAGGACTAGGGTTCGCCTCGTGGTCTTGGGGTCGGTCTTATAGCCCAAGGGAGCCGGGGGATGGACGGCATGGCGCCATCGTTGCCCATGGCGGCCTGGATGGCCGCCACGATCTCTTTCTCTGTAGCAAGGTAGGGGATGGCTGGTTGTGGGCTGGGCCTTGTACTGTAGGAGTGGGCCAAGTGCATAATAGCTCCTTAGGCCTTTTCTCCTTTCTCCTTTTCTGTCAAACAATTTAATCATTGTTTTACATTTTATTTAAGTACCAAATGAATTTTGTTCATCAAGAAACTTTTCACATAAATTTTAGTCATCACATTGGAGAGGCCCACAAAGTTTCAAGCGGTTTGGAAATACATAAACATTTATTTGATTTGGGAAAGGCTATTTTGGTTTGTTATTGGACCACCTAATATTTCCTAGGAATTAATTGGTGAGTCAAATCATGTTGGTTTCAACATGAGAAATGACCAGAACACTTTTTGGAATAATGCAAACATATTTGTTTTACTGCCCAAAGAAATAATTTATTCGACTTATTTTAATTTGAAAAAGGCTTTGATTTTTTTGACAAGTGGCAAGCTGCATAGTAATCACGATGACATGGCCACCATTAGGGGGAGATTACTGTAGCTTGATTATCCGGGCGTTACAAATCTCCTCCACTACAAGAAATCTCGTCCCGAGATTTAAGAGGGGAAGTAAGGGGGAAAGTTCTGGTTAGGAAATTCTAACGAGTCTTCTCGGTCTTGGTTGCTCTTCTCGAAGAGGTTGATACATTACGTTAATGTCTTCATTTCTCTGCTTCAGGTCATCATGGTGAAGTCGGCATCCTTTCTTCGGAATCTTCATCGTACTTACGAATAGGTAACGGGGCAGATCGGCAACGACAGAATGCTATAAGGGTAATAATCTGGATTAACCCACGAATGAGCATATGAGTACCTCTCGAGTTGAACAAATAAAACACATCGAGAGCCAAGCAAGAACGTATAGTAAGAAGTATCAAGCGGATAGGCAATCGTTCGATGCCTAATTAGAAGGTGAAAGGGTTTCAGGGCACGAGAATAAGTATTGCGCCTGATACCAGAGTAGATCACTAGGAAGGTGGCTCGCGAATTACATATCAAGTCAAGCGCGAGGAATATCTTTGGCAACAGGGTGTACAGGAGAGTCAGGTTTCGATCCTGGGACATGTGGGTTATGGGCCCACCGTGTGGGTTAAAGACAGAAAGAGTGGTGTCATCTTGCATGGTTATGATAACCATGCAGGTCAGACCATAACCTATCGGTTATGTCGGCAATAGCGTCGGTACCAAGGAAGGGGACGAAGAGAACCATTTTCCTGCTCGTTGGACGAGGCGGACCAATAGGCAAGGTTCTCGTCCCTCGGTGGTTACCAGAATGTCATCAACAAAAGCAACAGGGTCTTACTGACAAAATTGTACACGGAGGTGTTAACATAAGCAGGGAATTAATACTGCTTAGATCATAATGATCACCAGAAAGGTCAAACAAACCAATGGAAAGGAAAACGCGATCATCAGGTTAAACAGAACAATGGAAAGGAAAAATGTGTTTAAACACATTCAGTGGTATATCCTTCCCAAGGGCAAGCAGAGCATGATATCTATGACAGGATACAACTTAGAAAACTCTTTAGGTACGGGAGAGAATTTTCATGACATTATCCATACAGCGGTGTTTGGATAATTGAGCAGGAAACATTTAACATTGGGATTCAATTGTTCCTGTTCAAATTCGGAGTACCATGGACTTGCTTTGAGATAGCATTGACATGGTCATCCAGTGAAGATCAGACTTTGGAAACAAAAAGGATCCATCAGGAACAACTTATAGGATAAGTCTTACAATTTCTACATAGAAGAATGACTAACCTTGCCAAAAAAAGAAACTATAACAATAGGTCCTCCGGCCAGGTGTGCTAGGCATGACATCACCTTACCGGGTCATATAAGGATCAATGTTATAACTCCTGGAAATATGTTCTAACCATCATATCTGACCGAGATTCAGATCTGATTGGTGTCAGGATAACTCAAACTCAGGATGCCCGAGAAGAAAAGATGCAACACAAATTAACGTAAGGACATCCTAAGATTCTCGGGAAATGAACCATGGAAGGAAGTTCCGAAACTAGAGTTCATCATTAAACCAAGGAGAGGATGAGGAAGTGGCTGACGGACTCAGCGATAATTCAACGAGGTGTCCAAAAAGATGCACCTGCTCAATTATGTGGATAAGGAGATAGCATTTGTCAGATCAAATGATATAATGAAGCATGTTTGAGAAAAACATACACAATTAAACATTGGTAGAAAGGTGCGCCCGAAATATGGCTTGGGCTGCACGACCAATGTCAGAATGGTGATTCAATAATCAATAGTCTAAGAATGAATGGCCGGCCATTAACTTCAAAACAATAGGGTTGCTAGAAAGGCAGAATCCAAACAGCACCGTTCACTTGTTGGTACCCCGGTTGGAATCAACGCGAGGACCAAGAAGGAATGGTGATGATGAGAAGTATCACTATACCAAGAATTCTTAAGAGGTGGAGCAATCCTCACAACATCCTTGATATTAAAAGATGGTGATACTCCAAGGTAAAGAAGAACAAATGTTGGATAGCAGGGAACTCAAGGTATAACACAAAACACGAACAAGTTTGTGTTGAACGGAAGGCAATAAAGTGGTCAAAGATAACATAAATCATCGGGGGCAAGGATAATATTTCTCATCATGAACTCAATTGATATCCTGGAAGAGCTCATAAGGTCGATGATGACCATGACACATTTGTCGAGAGATTTCATGCAGATGTAATCAATCAGCGACGACATCAGGTCAAAGGAATGATGAAGCGGAAGGTTATTGGAACCATGGGTAGGACACAAACTTGAAATCAAGCTTGTTGTTCAAGGCGAACTGATATGATGAGGGAGATTGACGTAAGCTTAGCTCATCATCGAAAGTTGTGCTCTGGGATTAAAGACCAGGTAGCACAGTTAAAGTTTAGCATGATAGTGATATAGCCGAGCAGGCCGGGATTTACGTGATCGAGTTCAAATTCGTAAGTAATGAAGGTTACCAAGAGTTGTTTAATCGCGGTGCGATCTCGATTCAGTTATCAGTGTCTTTGAGTGTCTAATAACTCAGAGCCCATGGAAAAATGGAATCAGTGAGAATGTACTACTTGATGAAGAACTCATAAGAAGTTATGCAGTTCCGTGATAATCTCGAGATGCCAGGGGGTAATACTTGACGACAGATC
Source organism: Triticum urartu (assembly GCF_056163025.1). Lineage (NCBI taxonomy): Eukaryota > Viridiplantae > Streptophyta > Magnoliopsida > Poales > Poaceae > Triticum > Triticum urartu. The sequence goes on along the minus strand of NC_141874.1, from coordinate 360,268,847 downwards.
AAAGTAGAGGTTGCGGAGATGTATCAATCAACAAAAGACAAGTGCTTTAACTTGACTGAGAAATGGTATTTAAAGGAGAACATGGTCGGAACCATGCTTGCAAAGGCCAGATCCCAGATATAATATGAACTTATAGTAAGGGAATAATTAATTTAAGAGAAGCTTTAATGATAAGATCTACATCGTGTCCATGGGCATGAACACAAAGTTCAAGGTCGACTCCCACTTCTCCAATGCATGACATTTCATTCACTTCTCACATTCGAGGAATTTGTAGTTTTGAAATTTTATCTGGCAAAATACCAGAAGTGTGTGACTCGTGAAAACTTTCAAGTTCACACATATTAAGGAAGGCATAGGTTCAACCCGTCAGGGTATCGTGGAAACATATACCACAAGCTTCAATAGTAAATACCACAAGCTCGAAAGCAGAGCATGGTTGGTCAATCAGAGGATAGGATTTACCAATGGAGAAAGAACTTCCAAAGGGATTGAATATGAAGGACGCTATCGGATAAAATCCAACAAAGGATCCGGTGGTCCTCAAAGGATCTGATGTGAGCATTGGTACTCAACCAGAAGAGGAAAGAATGCAAATGCAACAGGTTATGGAATCATCTGAATAATTTGAAGCTTAAATGCAAAGGTATTATGATTCCAAATCGAAGGATCAGAAGCAGATGCTCTGATCAAGGATGGATAAGTTGAATAGACTTAGGGGCACAATCGACGGCAATTTGATTGGTCGAGAACTAGCTCCTATTCAAAATTACGTCTGAGCCGGAAGGTTGAATTCTAGGATCTGATTGAGGATTGCGAGCATTCGCAACAAATTGAATCAACGGACTCAAAATGATAATGACAAGAGATGCCAATAAGATTACGAGACTTATGGGATTAACCATAATGCAAGCAAGTAAGAATTTCAAGAGCAAGAGGATGCTCAAGATTTTTGGAAGATCGAATGGTATTTCAAAAACTTTTGTGAAACACATGAACAACTGGGAAAGAGAGGATACTCGATAAGTGCGAGGAATTATCCGTAAGGGATTCATGAGGCAAGAACTGTAAAGCAGTAAGCTCAAAGGATTCTTGGAACAACGGAGAGCGGTTCGGGGCATCTTGTATTAACAAGATCAACTTGGAATAAAATTAAGAATGACGGGTGTAAGTAATTATCCACAAGGATAAATCAATGGTAGGGAATTGCAAAAGCAACGAGCACAAAGTCTCGAGAACATTGGAGAGTATCTTCGAAATCCCTCGGTGCACCAAGCAATCATCTGGAGTGAGGGGCTCTCCGGGAGGAAGTAGTTACGAGAACCTAGAGTCAGAGTTAGTAAAATCATTTCACCCGAATAGAAGAGAGGTCAGAGTCCTAGAGTATAGGTTGAGGAATAAAAGATCCTAATACCGCCCAATGGCGACGTGGGCCCGTAAGGCACACATCCATGCTAGTAAAAGTTTTGTAATGTCTAGACTCGACTTCGGCCAAGGAGTGTGGAAGGGGATTTCCTACAGGCAGTTGGCTCTGATACCAACTTGTGATGCCCCCGATTCAATCGTACACTAATCATACACGCAACTGTGTACGATCAAGATCAGGGACTCACGGGAAGATATCACAACACAACTCTACAAATAAAAATAAGTCATACAAGCATCATATTACAAGCCAGGGGCCTCGAGGACTCGAATACAAGAGCTCCATCATAGACGAGTCAGCGGAAGCAACAATATCTGAGTACAGACATAAGTTAAACAAGTTTGCCTTAACAAGGCTAGCACAAACTGGGATACAGATCGAAAGAGGTGCAAGCCTCCTGCCTGGGATCCACCTAAACTACTCCTGGTTGCCGTCAGCGGGCTGCACGTAGTAGTAGGCACCTCCCGAGTAGTAGTAGTCGTCGTCGACTGTGGCGTCTGGCTCCTGGGCTCCAACGTCTGGTCACAGCAATCGGGTATAGAAAGGGGGAAAAGAGGGAGAAAGCAACCATGAGTACTCATCCAAAGTACTCGCAAGCAAGGAGCTACACTACATATGCATGGGTATATGTGTAAAGGGCCATATCGGTGGACTGAACTGCAGAATGCCAGAATAAGAGGGGGATAGCTAATCCTGTCGAAGACTATGCTTTAGGCCACCTCCATCTTGCAGCATATAGAAGAGAATAGATTGAAGTCCTCCAAGCAGCATCGCATAGCATAATCCTACCCGGCGATCCTCTCCTCGTCGCCCTGTTAGAGAGCGATCACCGGTTGTATCTGGCACTTGGAAGAGTGTGTTTTGCTAAGTATCCGGTTCTAGTTGTCATAAGGTCAAGGTACAACTCCAAGTCGTCCTGTTACCGAAGATCACGGCTATTCGAATAGATTAACTTCCCTGCAGGGGTGCACCACATAACCCAACACGGTCGATCCCATTTGGCCGGACACACTTTCCTGGGTCATGCCCGGCCTCAGAGGATCAACACGTCGCAGCCCCACCTAGACCAACAGAGAGGTCAGCACGCTGGTCTAAACATAAGCGCCCAGGGGTCTGGGCCCATCGCCCTTAGCACACCTGCATGTTGCATGGGCGACCGGAAGCAGACCTAGCCTAGCAGGTGTTCCAGTGCAAACCGGCACGCGCCGCTCAGTTACTGACGTCACGAAGGCTTCAGCTGATACCACGACGTCGAGTGCCCATAACTGTCCCCGCGTATATGGTTAGTGCGTATAGGCCAGTAGCCAGACTCAGATCAAATACCAAGATCTCGTTAAACATGTTATTTTGAAATAACCGCGAACGCCGACCAGGGCCAGGCCCACCTCTCTCCTAGGTGGTCTCAACCTGCCCTGTCGCTTCGCCATAAAGATCCACTCAGAGGGCCGTCGGGACAAACGCCCTTTCGGACCCAATCCGTGGATCACTCGCGGGTACTCCTACGAGCCGACCCGTCTTTAGTCACCTCAAGTATCATATATAAAGTATATAGTATATACCCGTGATCACCTCCCGAGTGATCACGGCCCGATAGTATAGCATGGCAGACGGACAAGAATGAAGGGCCACTGATGATAAACTAGCATCCTATACTAAGCATTAGGATTGCAGGTAAAGGTAACAACAGTAGTAGCAAGGACAGGCTATGCATCAGGATAGGATTAATGGAAAGCAGTAACATGCTACACTACTCTAATGCAAGTAGTATAGAGAAGAGTAGGCGATATCTGGTGATCAAGGGGGGGCTTGCCTGGTTGCTCTGGCAAGAGAGAGTGGTCGTCAACTCCGTAGTCGAACTGGGTAGCAGCGTCGTCTGTCTCGGTGTCTAGCGAGAGAAGAGGGGGAAGAAACAATAAATACAATGCAAACAAATGCATGACGATGCATGACATGACAAGGCGTGTTGCTAGGTGTGCCCTAACGCGGTGGGAGGTTGTACCAGTGTAGGGGGGGACATCCGGGGAAGCATCCCCGGTGTTTTGCGTTTTCGGGCAGAGGAGCCGGAGGGGGAAAGTTGCGAGTTTGATATGTTAGGGGTGTGTGGCGGACGAATGGGCTGCGTATCCGGATTCGTCTCGCCGCTCTGAGCAACTTTCATGTACAAAGTATTTTCATCTGACTTACAGATTATTTTATATGATTTTTCAAAGTTTTAAGCAATTTCTAAAATTTCTGATTTATTGTAATTTGTTTTAAACCGATTTGACCAAGTCAACTTTGACTAGTCAAAAAGGGCAGGGTGTGGCCCACATGTCATAGGTTGTACCTAAAGAAATAAATAAAACTAATCTAATCTAATTGAATGGGATCCACATGTCATCTACACATAGGCTAAGCTAGCCACTAATTAATACTACTAGCTAAACCTAGTACTAATAAGGGTCGGCCACTACTGGGCAGAACCTAGCCGGCCACACGCACGGCACACACAGAACACACAACACAAATGCTAGAGGTTAAATCTGTTCTCTGTTTCACAGAAGATAGCAACTTATGATTTTCATAGGATTTAATACATGTATCAAGTGGATTTGGTCCAATGGGATAAAATGAAGTTTGTCAAGCATACTACCTACCCATATTTTCATTGGACCTGTTAACAATTATTTAATCACTGTTTAGGGGATGTACAAAGGACTAATCAGTGCAATATTCATAAAGCTAGCCATAGCTACAGTACTCATCAGTATTAGTACAAGCGGTAGCTGTGGCGGAGCAAGCAGCAGCACTAAGTTCAGCAAAGTAGCAGCAGTCAGCGGCATGGCGCGGACACGGCCAGGCAACACCAAGCATGGCCGGATCCTCCCTGGGCCGTGTTGCCGGAGCTAGCGGCAGGAGGAGGTGACGGCAAGGCCGAGCGTGGGTGGGAGGCTGTGGAGGCGCGCACGTCCGGTGGTCAGGAGCAAGCGGCCCCGCGGGGGAGGGCTGCCGCGGGCGCAATGCTGGAGCGGCACGGTCAGGCAAGGCGCAGGACGGCCGCAGCACGAGCAGTGGCACGTGGGTGAGCGCAGCCACAGCTCCGGCGCGGGTTATCACCGGCGCGGGCGGCGGCAACAGGCGGGGCTGCGCGCGCGGACGGCAGGGGAGGGCGGCAGCGGACAGCGCGCCAAGCACACGGGCGGCTGCGCGGCATCAGCAGCAGGCAGTAGCAATGCAGCGGCAGTAGTAGCAATACGCAGAGCAGCGCAGCATCGGTGACGAGGCAACGACACGGGGTTCAGACTTGAGGGACTCAAGGTCATGGCCTCACGCACGACAAGCTGACGGGCTGGACAGATTCTATACGACACATGAGCATGCTGATGTGCTCGGCTAAGCCCGAGGGAACCTAGAACAATGGCACGGAGCTCAGTAGCGACGGTAGAGCTCCGGCAATGGCGACGGTAACCAGGGAACGAGAATGATGGCAGAAGCAGGGGGGAATGCGAAGTGCTCACATCGATGGCGGGGAGTAGCTCGGTGAAGCCGGAGGAGGTCAAGGTGCGGCAAACCGATGGTGACATCGTGCGGCTGCCGATGAAGAAGACGAAGACAAAGGGGACGATGTAGAGCGCTCCAGCTCGAACGGGTGGTCGTAGTCAAAGCAGCCGAGTGCAGCGGAGCTCCACGCGTAGTTTCAATCGACTGGGGGAGGGGTGGCCGCGTGGACGGAGGAGGCGATGTCGGCGATGTTGTCGGCTTTGTGCGTGAGGACGAAGCGGCGCGGGGAGGAAGAGATGGAAGGACTAGGGTTCGCCTCGGGGTCGCGGGGTCGGTCTTATAGCCCAAGGGAGCCGGGGGATGGACGGCACGGCGCCATCATTGGCCATGGCGGCCTGGATGGCCGCCACGATCTCTTTCTCTGTAGCAAGGTAGGGGATGGCTGGTTGTGGGCTGTGCCTTGTACTGTAGGAGTAGGCCAAGTGCATAATAGCTCCTTAGGCCTTTTCTCCTTTCTCCTTTTCTGTCAAACATTTTAATCACTGTTTTACATTTCATTTAAGTACCAAATGAATTTTGTTCATCAAGAAACTTTTCACATAAATTTTAGTCATCACATTGGAGAGGCCCACAAAGTTTCAAGCTGTTTGGAAATACATAAACATTTATTTGATTTGGGAAAGGCTATTTTGGTTTGTTATTGGACCACCTAATATTTCCTAGGAATTAATTGGTGAGTCAAATCATGTTGGTTTCAACATGAGAAATGACCAGAAGACTTTTTGGAATAATGCAAACATATTTGTTTTACTGCCCAAAGAAATAATTTATTCGACTTATTTTAATTTGAAAAAGGCTTTAATTTTTTTTTTGACAAGTGGCAAGCTGCATAGTAATCACGATGATACGGCCACCATTAGGGGGAGATTACTGTAGCTTGATTATCCGGGCGTTACACAGAGTTTGTAAAACTTTTTCTTTATCACTTTCAGTTTATCAACTGAATTGCTTGAGGAGAAGCAAAGGTTTAAGCTTGGGGGAGTTGATACGTCTCCGTCGTATCTACTTTTCCAAACACTTTTGCCCTTGTTTTGGACTCTAACTTGCATGATTTGAATCGAACTAGCCCGGACTGACGTTGTTTTCAGCAGAATTACCATGGTGTTATTTATGTGCAGAAACAAAATTTCTCGGAATGACCTGAAACTTCACGGAACTACTTTTCGGAAAATATAAAAAATCCTTACAAAAGATGAAGGCCAGGGGGCCCACCACCTGTCCACGAGGGTGGGGGGCGCGCCTGCCCCCTACCTCATGGGCCCCCTAGAGCTCCTCCGACCTCAACTCCAACTCTATATATTTGGTTTCGGGGAGAAAAAAATTAGAGAGAAGAATTCATCGCGTTTTACGGTACGGAGCCGCCGCCAAGTCCTAAAACCTCTCGGGAGGGCTGATCAGGAGTCCGTTCGGGGCTCCAGAGAGGGGAATCCGTCACCATCGTCATCATCAACCATCCTCCATCACCAATTTCATGATGCTCACCGCCATGCGTGAGTAATTCCATCGTAGGCTTGCTGGACGGTGATGGGTTGGATGAGATCTATCATGTAATCGAGTTAGTTTTGTTAGGGTTTGATCCCTAGTATCCACTATGTTCTGAGATTGATGTTGCTATGACTTTGCTATGCTTAATGCTTGTCACTAGGGCCCGAGTGGCATGAATTCAGATCTGAACTTATTATGTTTTCATCAATATATGAGAGTTCTTGATCCTATCTTGCAAGTCTATAGTCACCTATTATGTGTTATGATCCGTTAACCCCGAAGTGACAATAATCGGGATACTTACCGGTGATGACCATAGGAGTTCATGTATTCACTATGTGCTAATGCTTTGTTCCGGTACTCTATTAAAAGGAGGCCTTAATATCCCTTAGTTTCCGTTAGGACCCCGCTGCCACGGGAGGGTAGGACAAAAGATGTCATGCAAGTTCTTTTCGATAAGCATGTAAGACTATATTCGGAATACATGCCTACATTACATTGATGAATTGGAGCTAGTTCTGTGTCACCCTAGGTTATGACTGTTACATCATGAACCGCATCCGGCATAATTCTCCATCACGGATCCATTTCCAACGAGCTTTCAATATATTGTTCTTCGCTTATTTACTTTTCCGTTGCTATTGCTACCATCACTACAAAATACCAAAAACATTACTTTTGCTATCATTACCTTTTGCTACCGTTACCACTACTATCGTATTACTTTGCTACTAAATACTTTGCTGCAGTTATTAAGTTTCCAGGTGTGGTTGAATTGACAACTCAGCTGCTAATACTTGAGAATATTCTTTGGCTCCCCTTGTGTCGAATCAATAAATTTGGGTTGAATACTTTACCCTCGAAAATTGTTGTGATCCCCTATACTTGTGGGTTATCAGGTGCATGTGAGTCACATACAAACAAATATCAGAGAGAAATGAGATCCCGAGAGACGGAGTTTTGTGTCTGCGAGAGAGAAACATATTTCACAACAAGAGTGATCGCTAGAGAGACATATCAGGAATGCGAGATATCTCTAGGGAGAGAAAGAGTGTGTGTGAGTGACATACAAGAGAATGGTGGAGAGGTATGAGACCCTGGGAGATAGAGTTTGTGTGTTGGAAAGAGATATTTAAGAGGAAGAATCATAGCTTCTCATACCTAAGGAGCGCAAGACATCTCCGTGTGAGAGGGGGTGTGCGAGTGGCACACAGGGGAATAGTAGAGATAAATGAGACCCCGGGAGATGAAGTTTGTGTTTATGAGAGAGAAAGAGATTTCACATGGAGAATCATAGTTAGAGACACATAGCAGGGAGCGAGATATACTTAGAGAGAGATAGAGTGATGAAGGTCGAGGGAGAGAGTACCGTCAGTGTGTTACGAAGATAAAAGATCATTCTCGACATACAAGTAGCACGAGAGATACCCGGGAGACGATGAACGCGTATAGGTCTAGAGAGATACTCCTATATAAGCATGAATGATAGCTATATGAGACAAATATCTGGATTAAAGGGGATTCAAATATTTAAAGTAGAGATCGCGACATCGATAATATCATAACGAAAATTGGTGTATCAAACATGCATATTCATTTGAATTTGGGGACACATGTAATGTTATATAGTTTATCAATATTAGTGATCCGTAGATTCTTTAATTAGAGACAATGCATGGTTTATATGCAATTAATGTCTAAACGGGATTATACTATATGTTGCCTGTGTGAAACACATTATACATGTTTGAGAAGTAAAAACGCATGAAACACACATTAATTGGAGACAGTTAGCGAGGAATGCATACATAGAATTTCAACATAAAGTGGTTTCAAATATTTGAAAATCCAAATTAAGATGGATCCAGCCTTATGAATCTGAGACTATGCCATTTGTAAACCATATTTATAAATAAAGGGTGTTGTGCTTTTGAAAGTATATATAAAAATGATGTATATGGAATTTTATTCCAATCAAAAATGGATCCTGCCCGAACAAAAATAGAATACAAAACGGATTCGAATTGAGTTGGCACGGTAAACCTACACTCTTGCTCTGCAAAAATTGGAACGAAGCGGGGAAAGTCGTAGTAACCGCCTGAAACCAAAATCTGCGAGATGGAAATTATTGCCTATCCCTGACACGCAAAGCCTATCGGCTCGATTTTTATAGGTTTTGATAGGAGTAAGTTTGTAATTTCACTCAAACGTGACATAAGCGCCTCTCACCTGGATTCATACATAGTGGGCGCCAAAACACAGTGTCTCCTCGGCCAAAACCGACTCCCTCCCCAATTCATACACGGTGGGCACCAAAACAAACTCTTGTCGGCAAATATTCGGTGTATGCGAGTGTACCGTCCTATCCCCAACCGACTAATACTGCTGTGATGTAGGAAATTTTAAACGGGGGCTAAGTTTGTAAATTTCCTCGCATCTGAGACAAGCGCGCCCTTGATACATCCATTTTGCATCATGCTTTCATATCAATATTTATTGCATTATGGGCTACTATTACACATTATGTCACAATATTATGCCTTTTCTCTCTTATTTTACAAGGTTTACATGAAGAGGGAGAATGCCGGCAGCGGGAATTCTGGGCTGGAAAAGGAGCAAATATTATAGACCTATTCTGCATAACTCCAAAAGTCCCCGAAACTCCACGAGAGTCAGTTTTGGAATATATAAAAAATATTGGGCGAAGGAAGCACCAGACGGGGGCACCCACCATCCACGAGGGTGGGGAGAGCGCCCCCCTGCCTCATGGGCCACCTGGCAAGCCCCCAATGCCCATCTTCTAGTATAAGGTTTCTTTTGCCCTGGAAAAAATCAGAAAGAAGCATTCGGGACAAAGCGCCGCCGTCTCGAGGCAGAACCAATCTAGGGCTTCGGCGGAGCTGTTTTGCTGGGAAGCATCCCTCCAGGAGGGGGAAATCGTCACCATCGTCATCACCATCGATCCTCTCATCGGGAGGGGGTCAATCTCCATCAACATCTTCACCAGCACTATCTCCTCTCAAACCCTAGTTCATCTCTTGTATCTGATCTTTGTCTCAAAACCTCAGATTGGTACCTGTGGGTTGCTAGTAGTGTTGATTACTCCTTGTAGTTGATGCTAGTTCGTTTATTCGGTGGAAGATTATATGTTCAGATCCTTTATGCATATTAATACCCCTATGATTATGAACATGAATATGGTTTGTGACTAGTTACGTTTGTTCTTGAGGACATGGGAGAAGTCTTGTTAAAAGTAGTCATGTGAATTTGGTATTCGTTCGATATTTTGATGAGATGTATGTTGTCTTTCCTCTAGTGGTGTTATGTGAACGTCCACTACATGACACTTCACAATTGTTTGGGCCTAGGGGAAGGCATTGGGAAGTAATAAGTAGATGATGGGTTGCTAGAGTGACAGAAGCTTAAACCCTAGTTTATGTGTTGCTCCGTAAGGGGCTGATTTTGATCCATATGTTTCATGCTATGGATAGGTTTACCTTAATTCTTCTTTCATAGTTGCGGATGCCTGCAAGGGTGGTTAATCATAAGTGGGATGCTTGTCCAAGGAAGGGCAGTACCCAGGCACCGGTCCACCCACATATCAAATTATCAAAGTAACGAACGTGAATCATATGAGCATGATGAAAAGTAGCTTGACGATAATTCCCATGTGTCCTCGAGAGCGCTTTCCTTTATATAAGAGTTTGTCTAGGCTTGTCCTTTGCTACAAAAAGGATTGGGCCACCTTGCTGCACCTTGTTTACTTTTGTTACTTGTTACTGGTTATGAATTACCTTATCACAAAACTACCAGTTACTGATAATTTCAGTGCTTGCAGAGAATACCTTACTGAAAACTGCTTGTCATTTCCTTTTGCTCCTCATTGGGTTCGACACTCTTACTTATCGAAAGGACTATGATAGATCCCCTATACTTGTGGGTCATAAAGACTCTTTTCTGGCGCCGTTGTCGGAGAGTGAAGCGCCTTTGGTAAGGAAAAATTTATATAGTGTGCTGAAATTTACTATCACTTGTTACTATGGAAAACAATCCTTTGAGGGGCTTGTTCGGGGTATCTTTACCCCCGACAAGTAGAGCAAAGAGTTGCTCCTCAACCTACTGAACCTACTGAAAATGTTTACTTTGAGCTTCCCTCGGGTATGATAGAGAAACTGCTAACTAATCCTTTTACAGGAGATGGAACATTACATCCCGATATGCACATAATCTATGTGGATGAAGTCTGCGGATTATTTGAGCTTGCAGGTATGCCCGAGGATGTTATTAAGAAGAAGGTCTTCCCTTTATCTTTGAAGGGGGCATGGTTTAGGCTATGTCATGATATTGGATCATGGAACTACAACCGATTGAAATTGCAATTTCATTAGAAGTTTTATCCTATGCATCTAGTTCATCGTGATCATAATTATATATATATATATTTTGGTCTCGCGAAGGAGAAAGTATCGCTAAAGCTTGGGGGAGGCTTAAGTCAATGTTATATTCATGCCCCAATCATGAGCTCTCAAGAGAAATTATTATTCAAAAAAATTATGCTCGGCTTTCTCTCAAAAATCGCTCCATGCTCGATACTTCTTTTACTGGTTCGTTTATGATGAAGACTATTGAATTGAAATGGGATTTATTGGAAAGAATTAAACACAACTCTGAAGGTTGGGAACTCGGGGCAGGTATAACACCTAAGTTTGATTGTGTTAAATCTTTTATGGATACCGATGCTTTTCGTGAATTTAGCACTAAATATGGACTTGACTCTGAGATAGTAGCTTCTTTCTGTGAATCATTTGCTACTCATGTTGATATCCCTAAGGAGAAGTGGTTTAAATATCATCATCCCATTTAAGTAAAAGTAGTTGAACCTATTAAAGTTGAAGAAAAGCCTATCACTTATAATGTTGATCCTATTGTTCCTACCACTTATATTGAGAAACCACCTTTCCCTGTTAGAATAAAGGATCATGCTAAAGCTTCAACTGTGGTTCATAAGAGTAATGCTAGAACACCTACACCCCCTGAGCAAATTAAAGTTGAACCTAGTATTGCTATGGTTAAAGAGCTCTTGGTCGATAATATTGATGGGCATGTTATTTACTTCTGTGGTGAAGCTGCTAGAATTGCTAGACCCGATACTAAAAATAAACATAGACCTGTTGTAGGCATGCCTGTTGTTTCTGTTAAAATATGAGATCATTTCTATCATGGCTTATGTAACATGGGTGCTAGTGCGAGTGCAATACCTCATACTTCATATAAAGAAATTATGCATGATATTGCACCTGCTGAGATAGAAGGCATTGATGATACAATTATGTTGCCAATAGAGATATTATTTCACCAATTGGGATTGTTAGAGATGTTGAAGTCTTGTGTGGGAAAGTTAAATATCGTACTGATTTTCTTGTTCTTGGTTCCCCACAAGATGACTTTTGTCCCATTTGCTAAGATAGACTGCAAAAAGGATATTGTTACTGTTGGTTTAGGGGGTATGTATCATGATTTTAATTTTGCTAAATTTCATAGACAACCCCATGATAAAGAATTGCCTAGTAAAGGTGAAATTGTTAGTCTTTCTTATGTTGCCATGCCTCTTAATGATCCTTTAGAACAATATTTGCTAGACCATGAAAATGATATGTTTATGAATGAAAGAAGGGAAATAGATGAAGTATTATTTAAATAGGGACCTATTTTGAAACACAACTTGCCTGTTGAAATTCTAGGGGATCCTCCTCCACCCAAGGGTGATCCCGTGTTTGAGCTTAAACCATTACCTAATACTCTTACATATGTTTATCTTGATGAAAAGAAGATATATCATGATATTATTAGTCCTAACCTTTCAGAGCAGGAAGAAGAGAAATTATTGAAAACTCTGAAGACGCACCATGCTGCCATTGGATATACTCTTGATGATCTTAAGGGCATTAGTCCCACTCAATGCCAGGACAATATAAAATTGGAGAAAGACGCTAAATCGGTTGTTGATCACCAACGACGGTTAAATCCTATGATAAAAGAAGTGGTAAGAAATGAAATACTAAATCTTCTGGAGGCAGATATAATTTATCCTGTTGCTAATATTCAGTGGGTAAGTCCTGTCCATTGTGTACCTAAGAAGGGAGGTATTACTGTTGTTCCTAATGATAAAGATGAATTGGTCCCACAAAGAATTGTTACAGGTTATAGAATGGAAATTGATTTCTGCAAATTAAATAAAGCTACTAGAAAGGATCATTACCCCTTACCTTTTATTGATCAAATGCTAGAAACATTATCCAAACATACTCATTTTTGCTTTCTAGATGGTTATTTTGGTTTCTCTCAAATACCTGTGTCGAAAGAGGATCAAGAGAAGACCACTTTTACTTTCCCTTTTGGTACCTTTGCTTATAGACGTATGCCTTTTGGTTTATGTAATGCACATGCTACCTTTCAAAGATGTATGACTGCTATATTCTCGGACTTTTGTGAAAAGATTGTTGAGGTTTTCATGGATGATTTCTCCGTGTATGGAACTTCTTTTGATGATTGCTTAAGCAAGATTGATCGAGTTTTGCAGAGATGTGAAGAAACTAATCTTGTCTTGAATTGGGAGAAGTTCCACTTTATGGTTAACGAAGGTATTGTCTTGGGGCATAAAATTTCTGAAAGAGGTATTGAAGTTGATAAACCTAAAGTTGATACTATTGAAAAGATGTCGTGCCCTAAGGACATTAAAGGTATAAGAAGTTTCCTTGGTCATGCCGGTTTTTATAGGAGCTTCATTAAAGACTTCTCAAAAATTTCTAGGCCTCTAACTAATATCTTACAAAAAGATGTTCCTTTCGTCTTTGATGATGATTGTGTAGAAGCATTTGAAATACTTAAGAAAGCCTTGATTTCTGCACCTATTGTTCAGCCACCTGATTCGAATTTACCCTTTGAAAGTATGTGTGATGCTAGTGATTATGCCGTAGGTGTTGTTCTAGGACAAAGAGTTGATAAGAAATTAAATGTTATCCAATATGCTAGTAAAACTCTAGACAGTGCCCAGAGAAATTATGCTACTACTAAAAAGGAATTTTTACTAATTGTAGTTGCTTGTGATAAGTTCAGACCTTATATTGCTGATTCTAAAGCAACTGTTGACACTGATCATGCTGCTACTAAATATCTGATGGAAAAGAAAGATGCTAAACCTAGACTTATTAGATGGGTTCTCTTGCTACAAGAATTTGATTTGCATATTATTGATAGAAAGGGAGCTGAGAACCCCGTTGCAGACAACTTGTCTAGGTTAGAGAATGTTCCTGATGACCCACTACCTATAGATGATAGCTTTCCTGATGAACAATTAGCTGTCATAAATGCTTCTTGTACTGCTCCATGGTATGCTGATTATGCTAATTACATTGTTGCTAAATTTATACTCCTAGTTTCACATACCAGCAAAAGAAAAGGTTTTTCTATGATTTAAGACATTACTTCTGGGATGACCCACACCTTTATAAAGGAGTAGATGGTGTTATTAGATGTTGTGTACCTGAGCATGAACATGAACAGATCCTACACAAGTGTCACTCCGAGGCTTATGGAGGACACCACGCTGGAGATAGAACTGCACATAAGGTATTGCAATCCGGTTTTTATTGGCCTACTCTTTTCAAAGATGCCCGTAAGTTTGTCTTGTCTTGTGATGAATGTCAAAGAATTGGTAATATTAGTAGACGTCAAGAAATGCCTATGAACTATTCACTTGTTATTTAACCATTTGATGTTTGGGGCTTTGATTATATGGGACCGTTTCCTTCCTCTAATGGGTATACACATATTTTAGTTGCTATTGATTACGTTACTAAGTGGGTAGAAGCTATTCCAACTAGTAGTGCTAATCATAACACCTCTATTAAGACACTTAAAGAAGTTATTTTTTTGAGGTTTGGAGTCCCTAGATATTTAATGATTGATGGTGGTTCACATTTTATTCATGGTACCTTTCGTAAAATGCTTGCTAAGTACGATGTTAATCATAGAATTGCATCTCCTTACCACCCACAGTCTAGTGGTCAAGTAGAACTAAGTATAGAGAGATTAAATTAATTTTGCAAAAGACTGTAAATAGATCTAGAAAGGATTGGTCCAAGAAACTTGATGATGCATTATGGGCCTATAGAACTGCATATAAAAATCCTATGGGTATGTCTCCGTATAAAATGGTTTATGGAAAGGCATGTCACTTACCTCTCGAACTAGAACATAAGGCATATTGGTCCATTAAAGAGCTCAATTATGATTTCAAACTTGCCGGTGAGAAGAGACTATTTGACATTAGCTCACTTGATGAGTGGAGAACCCATGCCTATGAGAATGCCAAACTGTTTAAAGAAAAAGTTAAAAGATAGCATGACAAAGAGGATACAAAAGCGTGAGTTTAATGTAGGTGATTATGTTTTGTTATACAACTCTCGTTTAAGATTTTTTGTAGGAAAAACCCTCCCTAAATGGGAAGGTCCTTACGTTATCGAGGAGGTCTATCGTTCTGGTGCCATAAAAATCAACAACTTAGAAGGAACAAATCCGAAGGTGGTGAACGGTCAAAGAATCAAACATTATATCTTAGGTAATCCTATAAATGTTGAAACCAATGTTATTGATACCATAACCTTGGAGGAGTACATAAGGGACACTTTCCGGAATGTTTCAGACTCCGAAAAGGAATATGTATATGGTGCGGTAAGTAAACCGACTCCAAAACAGTTCTAATGGCAATTTTTATCCGTTTTGGAATAAATAAGAAAATAGGAAAATAAGAAGTAGTCCGGAAAGGACACAAGGCATCCATGAGGGTGGAGGGCACGCCCTACCCCCCTGGGCATGCCCCCTGCCTCATGGGCACCTCGTGCGCCCTTCGGACTCTGATTTCTTGCATGATACTTCTTTTGGTTGGCAAAAATTCATTATATAATCTCCCGAAGGTTTTGACCACCGTACCATGACACAATCCTCTGTTTTTGTTTTGAGGTGTTTCTACAATAGATTTAGAGCAAGATGTCATCTCAAGACTCTGACGGAGAGAGCTATGCCTCACATCTCATTGCTGACTCAAAGACCTATGGGGAGCTATCTCCTTATGGTCGAACTACGTATGATGAGTAGGATGCTCATTTGATGAGGATCGATGATTCAAGTTCGGAGGAGGAGGATATTCCTCTACCACAACCTGGGGATATGCACGTGAAGTTCAAGAAGTCTAGTCTCCCTAAGAGGGCTAACCGGTCTAATAACCAATCTATTCCTTCTCGTTTTCGGCAGAAGAGCAAAGGAGATTTATGTGACAAGATCTTCAAGCTGGAGTTGGAGGTTGATGATTTAAAGGAGGAAATTGCTCTCCTCAACTACAATATGAAAAAACTGAAGGCACAATTGTCATCACCACCACCATCTTCTTCACCACCAAAGGAGAACTGAGTATCGGGTATGGGCACTCCCCTTGGCAACTGCTAAGCTTGGGGGAGGTGCACCAGTATCGTATCACCATCACACTTCTATCTTTACCGTTTTCTTAGTTCGATCCTTTTGGTTATATCTTGATCTAGTAGAATAAAGTTTAGTATGATCTAGCTTTGAGTTTTTGTGTTGATCCTTATCTATGTAATCAAGTCCTGAGCTATATATAATAAAGAATTAGTCTTGAGTCAAGGGCTTGGTTATCTTGCTATGATCTTGAGGGAATAAAAGAAAAGAAAAAATAAAGAATGAAAAGAAACAAAGAGATCATATTGATCTTATGGAGAGTGATGACTTCACATATAAAGAGTATGATGAATAAAAATTGTTGAGAGTTGACAAACATAGTTTTGGTCATCGTTGCAATTCATAGGAAGTAATAAAGAAAGAGAGCTTTTCACATATAAATATACTATCTTGGTCATCTTTTATGATTGTGAGCACTCATTAAAATATGACATGCTCAAAAGTTGATGTTGGACAAGGAAGACAACGTAATAGCTTTTGTTTTCTTATATCCGAAACAAATTATATTGTCATGGATCATCCAACATGTTAAGCTTGCCTTTCCCCCTCATGCTAGCCAAATTATTTGCATCAAGTAGAGATACTAATTGTGCTTCCAAATATCCTTAAACCCAGTTTTGCCATGAGAGTCCACCATATCTACCTATGGATTGAGTAAGATCCTTCAAGTAAGTTGTCATTGTTGCAAGCAATAAAAATTGCTCTCTAAATATGTATGATCTATTAGTGTGGAGAAAATAAGCTTTATACGAGCTTGTGATATGGAAGAAATAAAAGCGATGGACTGCATAATAAAGGTCCCTATCACAAGTGGCAATATAAAGTGGCATTCTTTTGCATTAAGATTTTGTGCATCCAACCATAAAAGCACATGACAACCTTTGCTTCCCTCTGCGAAGGGCCTATCTTTTATTTTTGTCTTATACCTTATACAAGAGTCATGGTGATCTTCACCTTTCCTGTTTACACTTTATCCTTTGGCAAGCACTATGTGTTGGAAAGATCCTGATATATATCCAATTGGATGTGGGTTTTCATAAAGCATTATTGTTGACATTACCCTTGGGGTAAAAGGTTGGGAGGCAAAACTATAAGCCCCTATCTTTCTCTGTGTTCGAAAACTTCATACCCATAAGTATTGCGTGAGTATTAGCAATTGTGAAAGACTAAATGATAGTTGAGTATGTGGACTTGCTGAAAATCTCTTATATTGACTCTTTCTGATGTTATGATAAATTGCAATTGCTTCAGTAACTAAGATTATAGTTTGCTAGTTTTCAATGAAGTTTCTGATTCATACTTTACATTGTGAATAGATTGTTACTTTAGCATAAGAAATCATATGACTATATATACATGTTGCTATTCTAAGAATAATCAAGATGCCCTCATGTCCGTATTTTAGTTTATCGACACCTCTATGTCTAAACATGTGGACATATTTTTCGATATCGGCTTCCGCTTGAGGACAAGTGAGGTCTAAGCTTGGGGGAGTTGATACGTCCATTTTGCATCATGCTTTCATACCGATATTTATTGCATTATGGGCTGTTATTACACATTATGTCACAATACTTATGCATTTTCTCTCTTATTTTACAAGGTTTACATGAAGAGGGACAATGCCGGTAGTGGGAATTCTATGCTGGAAAAGGAGCAAATATTAGAGACCTATTCTGCATAACTCCAAAAGTCCTGAAACTCCACGAGAGTCAGTTTTGGAATATATAAAAAATATTGGGCGAAGGAAGCACCAGAGGGGGGCCACCCACTATCCACGAGGGTGGGGGCGCGCCCCCTGCCTCGTGGGCCACCTAGCAGGCCCCCGATGCCCATCTTCTGGTATAAGGTGTCTTTTGCCCTGGAAAAAATCTGAAGCAAGCTTTCAGGAGAAGCACCGCCATCTCGAGGCAGAACCTTGGCGGAACCAATCTAGGGCTCCGGCGGAGCTGTTCCTCCGGGAAAACATCCCTCCGGAGGGGGAAATCATCACCATCGTCATCACCATCGATCCTCTCATCGGGAGGGGGTCAATCTCCATCAACATCTTCACCAGCACCATCTCCTCTCAAACCCTAGTTCATCTCTTGTATCCGATCTTTGTCTCAAAACCTCAGATTGGTACCTGTGGGTTGCTGGTAGTGTTGATTACTCCTTGTAGTTGATGCTAGTTCGTTTATTCGATGGAAGATTATATGTTCAGATCCTTTATGCATATTAATACCCCTCTGATTATGAACATGAATATGATTTGTGAGTAGTTATGTTTGTTCCTGAGGACATGGGAGAAGTCTTGTTGTAAGTAGTCATGTGAATTTGGTATTCGTTCGATATTTTTGATGAGATGTATGTTGTCTTTCCTCTAGTGGTGTTATGTGAACGTCGACTACATGACACTTCACCATTGTTTGGGACTAGGGGAAGGCATTGGGAAGTAATAAGTAGATGATGAGTTGCTAGAGTGACAGAAGCTTAAACCCTAGTGTATGCGTTGCTTCGTAAGGGGTTGATTTGGATCCATATGTTTCATGCTATGGTTAGGTTTACCTTAATTCTTCTTTCGTAGTTGCGGATGCTTGCGAGGGGGGTTAATCATAAGTGTGATGCTTGTCCAAGGAAGGGAAGTACCCAAGCACCGGTGCACCCACATATCAAATTATGAAAGTAACGAATGTGAATCATATGGGCATGATGAAAACTAGCTTGACGATAATTCCCATGTGTCCTCGGGAGCGCTTTCCTTTATATAAGAGTTTGTCCAGGCTTGTCCTTTGCTACAAAAAAGGATTGGGCCACCTTGCTGCACCTTGTTTACTTTTGTTACTTGTTACTCGTTACGAATTACCTTATCACAAAACTATCAGTTACAGATAATTTCAGTGCTTGCAGAGAATACCTTACTGAAAACTGCTTGTCATTTCCTTCTGCTCCACGTTGGGTTCGACACTCTTACTTATCGAAAGGACTCTGATGGATCCCCTATACTTGTGGGTCATCAGCCTTGAAGACATGGTTCCCCCTTCCTCTCTCCCTTCATTTCCCCATTCGTACTCTATGGGCGCCAAAGCACCCTCTCCACCCCAGCCTCCTCCATCCGCCACCCCATCCACCGCCGTCCTCCTCCACCATGCCGGAGCTGATACCCCGACGCCATCCTCCATTACAAGAGATCGACCTCTCTCATCCACGGCTTCGGACCAGTATCCATGCATCCCGTCCTCTCGCTTCATCCCCGTCGTCGTCCACCGCACCGGGATATTTCCCCGTCACCACCGTCTACCCTCCTAGATCTGCTTCCACGCCGCCGACAGCCATCGCTACCGCAACACCGTCAAATTCTCAGCAGATGCATACACGGCGCCGCACCAGAGGCGGTACTCTTTTGTATCTGCTCAACTTATTTATCGCAGCAAGAAAATAGATCGCCACTGCTTTACACCGATTTCTTGTCCATCAGATACTTGTTAGTTGAAAGCAAACATTGGTTGCGAAGTTGCCTTTGTCTGGTTTGCACCTTCAGATCCGCCATGGCACGCTCAACACTATACTCGCAATGCTTATGGTTTTCCCCTTTTATATTCCACACTAGTTAAATGACAGTAGACTAAATTTCAAAATTGGGTCAGTCAATTTTTGAGAGCTCGCCGGAGTTTGCCTGTGCGAAGGAAGGGGCTCACCGGAGGGCTGCCCCGTTATCTATCTTAGGGTTTCAGGTGGGGACAGTGGTTATGGGGGATTGTCGTTGGGCTATGGTGGGGCCTCGCCGGAGGCAAAACTCGACACAGGTGGGGGTGGGGTTAGCTAGAAGGATGGCTGGGGGCGGCGGAAGATTGGAGGTGGTGGGAGGTTCAGGGGAGTGCGGGGGCCGGTGGTTCGGTTGGCAACCCATGTGGTGGTCTTTAGGCGAAGAATAAGTGGCGGGGAAGAAGAAGGGTTAGGAGACGTAGGATCTTCATCCAACCGCCTGAAATGGTCGACTGACCCAAATTACGAAAGTCAGGCGGCTTGCATGTAGACATTCCCATATATTCAATACTATTATCGTGGGTGCTTCGAGACGTATGTGCAAGCAGTGCTCCTCAACCCATCAAGCTAAACAACATGACACTCCTAATTCCAAACTTAGATGCTCAAATACGAATCTTGATGCTGACATGTACTAAAACTAAGAATGTTTAATTGGTTAGTTAATGTTCCTACTTTACTTTCGAAAAGCACATTTGCCGCATATCGAGGGACAGTAGGGAGTTGCGTTCTTTATGTGCTCTCGTTCATCATGTGTGGCCAACCAACATTTTATTATCCAAAATCTTCTTACTCTTCTTTAGCATGCTCCTCTTCTGTTCTTCCTTTGTAAGTACTCCCTCCATACCTAAATATAAGTCTTTGTAGAGATTCCTCCATGAACTACATATGGAGCAAAATGAGTGAATCTACACTCTAAAATGTATCTATATACATCGGTATGTGATCCATAGTGGAATCTCTACAAAGATTTGTATTTAGGAATAGAAGGAGTATAATAGTTGTACAGTATGTTCTTTGTAGTGAAGAGGAGTAGGGACATTTGCAGTGTACAGGTCTATTTGGTTGCTTGTCATGGACGCTTTCAACTCTTCGTGTTGGTCTTCATATCGATTGTCATGGACGCTTTCAACTCTTCGTATTCGATCGTATGTGTCGCCTTTCAGAGTTAGACTGATAGTAACAGTATTGCGCATTCAGTTGTAGGGAGCTGGCATGCGAAGCCTTTCTAGCCGTACCGGCAATACTAGCACATATATTCCAGCAAGTTCCACTTTCTTGATTTTACTCCCAATGCTTAGGTTTTCCCATTATATCTACACTGCAATCTGCGTAGGTGCTTTGTGTCCTACTAGCAGTTTGTTGGGGAACATAGTAATTCAAAATATTTCCTACGATCACGCAAGATCTATCTACGAGAAGCATAGCAACGAGACGGGAGAGTGTGTCCACGTAACCTCGCAGACCGAAAGAGGAAGCATTTAGTAACGCGGTTGATGTAGTCAAACGTCTTCACGATCCAACCGATCCAAGTACAGAACGTACGGCACCTCCGTGTTCAGCACACGTTCAGCACGATGATGTCCCTCGAGCTCTTGATCCAGTAGAGGGTCGAGGGAGAGTTTCGTCAGCACGACGGCGTGGCGACTATGTTGGTGATGTGATCCGCGCAGGGCTTCGCCTAAGGACTACGACAATATGACCGAGGTGGTAAACTGTGGAGGGGGGCACCGCACACGGCTGAGGAACAATTGATGTGCCTTTGGGGTGCCCCTTGCCCCCGTATATAAAGGAGGAGGGGAGGAGGCGGCCGGCCTAGCGGGTGCGCCAAAGGGGGGAGTCCAACTAGGACTCCCAATCCTAGTTGGACTCCCTTTCCTTTTCCGGAGAGGGGGAAATAGGGAAGGGAGAGGAAGAGGAGAAGGAAAGGGGGGCGCGCCCCCTCCCTAGTCCAATTCGGACGGCTACCCCTTGTGGGCTTCCTCCCCTCTCCCCTATGGCCCATGTATGCCCAATATTCCCTCGAGGGGGGGTCCAGTAACCCCTCGGTACTCCAGAAAAATCCCCGAATCACTCGGAACCATTCCGATGTCCGAATACAACCTTCCAATATATGAATCTTTACCTCTCGACCATTTCGAGACTACTCGTCTTGTCTTTGATCTCATCCGGGACTCCGAACAAACTTCAGTCACCAAAACACATAACTCATAATACAAATTGTCATCGAACATTAAGCGAGCGGACCCTACTGGTTCGAGAACTATGTAGACATGACCGAGACATATCTTCGGTCAATAACCAACAGCGGAAGCTGGATGCTCATATTGGCTCCTACATATTCTACTAAGATCTTTATCGGTCAAACCGCATAACAACATACGTTATTCCCTTTGTCATCGGTATGTTACTTGCCCGAGATTCGATCGCCAGTATCATCATAGCTAGTTCAATATCGTTACCGGCAAGTCTCTTTACTCGTTCTGTAATGCATCATCCCGTAACTAACTCATTAGTCACATTGCTTGCAAGGCTTATAGTGATGTGCATTACCGAGAGGGCCCAGAGATACCTCTTTGATACACGATGTAACAAATCCTAATCTTGATCTATGCCAACTCAACAAACACCATCGGAGACACATGTAGAGCATATTTATAATCACCTAGTTACATTGTGACGTTTGATATCACACAAGGTGTTCCTCCGGTATTCGGGAGTTGCATAATCTCATAGTCAAAGGAATAAGTATAAGTCATGAAGAAAGCAATAGCAATAAAACTAAACGATAATTATGCTAAGCTAATGGATGGGTCTTGTTCATCACATCATTCTCTAATGATATGATCATGTACATCAAATGACAACACATGTCTATGGTCAGGAAACTTAACCATCTTTGACTAACGAGCTAGTCAAGTAGAGGCATACTAGGGACACTCTGTTTGTCTATCTATTCACACATGTACTAAGTTTCCGGTTAATACAATTCTAGCATGAATAATAAACATTTATCATGATATAAGGAAATATAAATAATCAACTTTATTATTGCCTCTAGGGCATATTTCCTTCAGTCTCCCACTTGCACTAGAGTCAATAATCTAGATTACATAGTAATAATTCTAACATCCATGGAGTCTTGGTGTTGATCTTGCTTTGCTCATGAGAGAGGCTTAGTCAATGGGTCTGCAACATTCAGATCTGTATGTATTTTGAAAATCTCTATGTCTCCCTCCTTGACTTGATCGCGGATGGAACTGAAGCGTCTCTTGATGTGTTTGGTTCTCTTGTGAAATCTAGATTCCTTCGTCAAGGCTATTGCTCCAGTATTGTCACAAAAGATTTTCATTGGATCCGATGCACTAGGTATTACACCTAGATCGGATATGAACTCCTTCATTTGTTGCTTCTGAAGCAGATATGTACTCCACTTCACACGTAGATCCCGCCACGACGCTCTGCTTGGAACTGCACCAACTTACAGCTCCACCATTCAATATAAATATGTATCCTGTTTGTGACTTAGGGTCATCCGGATCACTGTCAAACCTTGCATCGATGTAACCATTTAAGACAAGCTCTTTGTCACCTCCATAGACGAGAAACATATCCTTAATCTTTTTCAGGTATTTCAGGATGTTCTTGACCGTTGTCCAGTGATCCACTCCTGGATTACTTTGGTACCTCCCTGCTAAACTTATAGCAAGGCACACATCAGGTCTGGTACACAACATTGCATACATGATAGAACCTATGGCTGAGGCATAGGGAATGACCTTCATTTTCTCTCTCTCTCTCTTTTAAAGTGGTCGGGCATTGAGTCTGACTCAAATTCACACCTTGTAACATAGGCAAGAACCCTTTCTTTGACTGGTCCATTTTGAACTTCTTCAAAACTTTATCAAGGTATGTGTGTTGTGAAAGTCCAATTAAGCATCTTGATCTATCTCTATAGATCTTGATGCCCAATATATAAGCAGCTTCAACGAGGTCTTTCATTAAAAAATTCTTATTCAAGTATCCTTTTATGCTATCCAGAAATTCTGTATTATTTCCAATCAACAATATGTCATCCACATATAATATTAGAAATGCTACAGAGCTCCCACTCACTTTCTTGTAAATACATGCTTCTCCAAAAGTCTGTATAAAACCATATGCTTTGATCACACCATCAAAGCGTATATTCCAACTCAGAGAGGCTTGCACCAGTCCATAAATGGATCGCTAGAGCTTGCACACTTTGTTAGAACCTTTAGGATCGACAGAACCTTCTGGTTGCATCATATACAACTCTTCTTTAAGATATCCATTAAGGAATGAAGTTTTGACATCCATTTGCCAAATTTCATAATCATAAAATGCAGCAATTGCTAACATGATTTGGACAGACTTAAGCATCGCTACGGGTGAGAAGGTCTCATCGTAGTCAACTCCTTGAACTTGTCGAAAACCTTTTGCAAAAAGTCGAGCTTTGTAGATAATTACATTATCGTCGGCGTCAGTCTTCTTCTTGAAGATCCATTTATTCTCTATAGCTTTCCGATCATCGGGCAAGTCAACCAAAGTCCACACTTTCTTCTCATACATGGATCCCATCTCAGATTTCATGGCTTCAAGCCATTTCGCGGAATCTGGAATCATCATCACTTCCTCATAGTTCATAGGTTCGTCATGGTCAAGTAACATGACCTCCAGAACAGGATTACTGTACCACTCTAGTACGAACCGTACTCTGGTTGACCTACGAGGTTTGGTAGTAACTTGATCTGAAGTTTCATGATCATCATCATTAGCTTCCTCACTAATTGGTGTAGGAATCACTGGAACTGATTTCTATGATGAACTACTTTCCAATTTGGGAGAAGGTACAATACCTCATCAAGTTCTACTTTCCTCGCACTCACTTCTTTCGAGAGAGACTCCTTCTCTAGAAAGGATCCATTCTTAGCAACGAATATCTTGCCTTTGGAACTGTGATAGAAGGTGTACCCAACAGTCTCCTTTGGGTATCCTATGAAGACAAATTTCTCCTATTTGGGTTCGAGCTTATCAAGTTGAAGCTTTTTCACATAAGCATCGCAGCCCCAAACTTTAAGAAACGACATCTTAGGTTTCTTGCTAAACCATAGTCCATATGGTGTCATCTCAACGGATTTAGATGGTGCCCTATTTAACGTGAATGCAGCCGTCTCTAAAGAATAACCCAAAAATGATAGTGGTATATTAGTAAGAGACATCATAGATCGAACCATATCTAATAAAGTACGGTTACGACATTCGGACACACCATTACATTGTGGTGTTCCAGGTGGCGTGAGTTGTGAGACTATCCCACATTGTTTCAAATGAAGACCAAACTCATAACTCAAATATTCACCTCCACGGTCAGGTCATAGAAACTTTATTTTCTTGTTACGATGATTTTCCACTTCACTCTGAAATTCTTTGAACTTTTCAAATGTTTTAGACTTATCTTTCATTAAGTATATATACCCATATCTGCTCAAATCATATGTGAAGGTTAGAAAATAACGATACCCGCTGCGAGCCTTAACACTCATCGGACCGCATACATCAGTATGTATTATTTCCAATAAGTCAGTTGCTCGCTCCATTGTTCCGGAGAACAGAGTCTTAGTCATCTTGCCCATGAGGCATGGTTCGCAAGCATGAAGTGATTCATAATCAAGTGATTCCAAAAGCCCATCAGCATGGAGTTTCTTCATGCGCTTTACACCAATATGACCTAAATGGCAGTGCCACAAATAAGTTGCACTATCATTATTAACTTTGCATCTGTTGGCTTCAATATTATGAATATGTATATCACTACAATAGAGATTCAATAAAAATAGACCACTCATCAAGGGTGCATGAACATAAAAGATATTACTCATATAAATAGAACAAACATTATTCTTTGATTTAAATGAATAACCGTCTCGCATCAAACAAGATCCAGATATAATGTTCATGCTCAACGCTGGCCCAAATAACAATTATTTAGGTCTAAAACTAATCCCGATGGTAGATGTAGAGGTAGCGTGCCGACGGCGATCACATCGACTTTGGAACCATTTCCCACGCGCATCGTCACCTTGTCGTTAGCCAATCTTCGTTTAATCCGTAGCCCCTGTTTCGAGTTGCAAATAAGAGCAACAGAACCAGTATCAAATACTCAGGCGCTACTACGAGCATTAGTAAGGTACACATCAATAACATGTATATCAAATATACCTTTCACTTTGCCATCCTTCTTATCTGCCAAATACTTGGGGCTATTCCGCTTCCAGTGACCAGTCCCTTTGCAGTAGAAGCACTCTGTCTCAGGCTTAGGTCCAAACTTGGGTTTCTTTCCTTGAGTAGCAACTTGGTTGTTGTTCTTCTTGAAGTTCCCCTTCTTCCCTTTGCCCTTTTTCTTGAAACTGGTGATCTTGTTAACCATCAACACTTGATGCTCCTTCTTGATTTCTACCTCCGCGGCCTTTATCATCGCAAAGAGCTAGGGAATTGTCTTTTCCATCCCTTGCATATTATAGTTCATCACGAGGCCTTTATATCTTGGTGGAAGTGATTGAAGAACTCTGTCGATGACACTATCATCAGGAAGATTAACTCCCAGCTGATTCAAGTGGTTATGGTACCCATACATTCTGAGTATGTCTTCACTTACAGAACTATTCTCCTCCATTTTGCAGCTATAGAACTTGTTAGAGACTTCATATGTCTCAACTCGGGCATTTGCTTGAAATATTAACTTCAACTCCTGGAACATCTCTTATGCTCCATGACGTTCGAAACGTCTTTGAAGTCCTGATTCTAATCCGTATAGCATGGCACACTAAACTATCGAGTAGTCATCAGCTTTGCTCTGCCAGACGTTCATAACGTCCAGAGTTGCTCCTGCAGTGGGTCTTGCACCTAGCGGTGCTTCCAGGATGTAATTCTTGTGTGCAGCAATGAGGATAATCCTCAAGTTACGGACCCAGTCTGTGTAGTTGCTACCATCATGTTTCAACTTAGCTTTCTCTAGGAACGCATTAAAACTCAAGGGAATGGTAGCATGGGTCATTGATCTACAACAACATAGATATGCAAAAACTATCAGGACTAAGTTCATGATAAATTGAAGTTCAATTAATCATATTACTTAAGAATTCCCACTTAGATAGACATCCCTCTAGTCATCTAAATGATCACGTGATCCATATCAACTAAACCATGTCCGATCATCACGTGAGATGGAGTGTTTTTCAATGGTAAACATCACTATGTTCATCATATCTACTATATGATTCACGTTCAACCTTTCGGTCTCGGTGTTCCGAGGCCATATCTGCATATGCTAGGCTCATCAAGTTTAACCTGGGTATTCTGCATGTGCAAAACTGGCTTACACCCATTGTATGTGAACGCAGAGCTTATCACACCTGATCATCACATGGTGTCTCAGCACGACGAACTGTGGCAACAGTGCATACTGAAGGAGAACACTTATACCTTGAAATTTAGTGAGGGATCATCTTATAATCCTACCGCTGTACTAAGCAAAATAAGATGCATAAAGGATAAACATCACATGCAATCAAAATATGTGACATGATATGGCCATCATCATCTTGTGCCTTTGATCTCCATCTTCAAAGCACCGTCATGATCTCCATCGTCATAGGTTTGACACCTTGATCTCCATCGTAGCATCATTGTCGTGTCGCCAACTATTGCTTCTACGACTATCGTTGCCGCTTAGTGATAAAGTAAAGAAATTACATGGAGATTGCATTTCATACAATAAAGCGACAACCATAAGGCTCCTGCCAGTTGCCGATAACTTCTACAAAACATGATCATCTCATACAACAATTTATATCGCATCACGTCTTGACCATATCACATCACAACATGCCCTGCAAAAACAAGTTACATGCCCTCTACCTTGTTGTTGCAAGTTTTACATGGCTGCTACGGGCTTCTAGCAAGAACCGTACTTACCTACGCATCAAAAACCACAACGATTTTTCGTCAATTGTGCTATTTTAACCTTCAACAAGGACAATCCATAGTCAAACTCGATTCAACTAAAGTTGGAGAAATAGACACCCGCTAGCCACCTGTGTGCGAAGCACGTCGGTAGAGCCAGTCTCATGAAAGCGGTCATGTAATGTCGGTCCAGGCCGCTTCATCCAACAATACCACCGAATCAAAGTAAGACGTTGGTGGTAAGTAGTATGACTATTATCGCCCACAACTCATTGTGTTCTACTCGTGCATATATCATCTACGCATAGACCTGGCTCGGATGCCACTGTTGGGGAACGTAGTAATTCAAAAAAATCATACGATCATGCAAGATCTATCTAGGAGAAGCATTGTAATGAGACGGGAGAGTGTGTCCACGTACCCTCATAGACCGAAAGCGGAAGCGTTTAGTAACGCGGTTGATGTAGTCGAACGTCTTCACGATCCAACTGATCCAAGTACCGAATGTACGGCACCTCTGTGTTAAGCACACGTTCGGCACGATGACGTCCCTCGAGCTCTTGATCAAGTAGAGGGTCAAGGGAGAGTTTCGTCAGCACGATGGCGTGGCGATGGTGTTGGTGATGTGATCTGCGCAGGGCTTCGCCTAAGTACTACGACAATATGACCGAGGTGGTAAACTGTGGAGGGGGCACCGCACATGGCTGAGGAACAATTAATGTGCCTTTGGGGTGCCCCCTGCCCCCGTATAAAGAGGAGGGGAGGAGGCAGCCGGCCTAGGGGCCGCGCTAAAGGGGGAGTCCAACTAGGACTCCCAATCCTAGTTGGACTCCCTTTCCTTTTCCGAAGAGGGGGGGAAAGAGGGAAGGGGGAAGAAGAGGAGAAGGAAAGGGGGGTGCGCCCCCTCCCTAGTCCAATTCGGACTCCCTATAGGGAGGGGGCACGGCTACCCCATGTGGGCTGCCTCCCCTCTCCCTATGACCCATGTAGGCCCAATATTCCCCCGGGGGGTTCCGGTAACCCCTCGGTACTCCAGAAAAATCCCCGAATCACTCAGAACCATTTCGATGTCCGAATACAACCTTCCAATATATGAATCTTTACCTCTTGACCATTCTGAGATTCCTCGTCATGTTCATGATCTCATCCGGGACTCTGAACAAACTTCGGTCACAAAACACATAACTCAATACAAATCGTCATCGAACATTACATGTGTGGACCCTACGGATTCGAGAACTATCTAGACATGACCGAGACATATCTCCGGTCAATAACCAACAGCGGAACCTGGATGCTCATATTGGCTCCTACATATTCTACGAAGATCTTTATCGGTCAAATCGCATAACAACATACGTTATTCCCTTTGTCATCGGTATGTTACTTGTCCGAGATTCGACCGTCGGTATCATCATACCTAGTTCAATCTCGTTACCGGCAAGTGTCTTTACTCATTCCGTAATGCATCATCCCATAACTAACTCATTAATCACATTGCTTGCAAGGCTTATAGTGATGTGCATTACCGAGAGGGCCCAGAGATACCTCTCCAATACACGGAGTGACAAATCCTAATCTCGATCTATGCGAACTCAGCAAACACCATCAGAGACACCTGTAGAGCATCTTTATAATCACCCAGTTACGTTATGGCGTTTGATAGCACACAAGGTGTTCCTCCGGTATTCGGGGGATGCATAATCTCATAGTCAAAGGAATATGTATAAGTCATGAAGAAAGCAATAGCAATAAAACTAAACGATCATTATGATAAGCTAATGGATGGGTCTTGTCCACCACATCATTATCTGATGATGTGATTGATGTCTACTACACAACCTTCTTCTTGTAGACGTTGTTGGGCCTCCAAGTGCAGAGGTTTGTAGGACAGTAGCAAATTTCCCTCAAGTGGATGACCTAAGGTTTATCAATCTGTAGGAGGCGTAGGATGGAGATGGTCTCTCTCAAGCAACCCTGCAACCAAATAACAAAGAGTCTCTTGTGTCCCCAACACACCCAATACAATGGTAAATTGTATAGGTGCACTAGTTCGGTGAAGAGATGGTGATACAAGTGGTATATGGATAGTAGATAAAGGTTTTTGTAATCTGAAAATATAAAAACAGAAAGGTAACTAATGATAAAAGTGAGCACAAACGGTATTGCAATGCGTTGAAACAAGGCCTAGGGTTCATACATTCACTAGTGCAAGTTCTCTCAACAATAATAGCATAATTGGATCATATAACTATCCCTCAACATGCAACAAAGAGTCACTCCCAAGTCACTAATAGCGGAGATCAAACGAAGAGATTATGGTAGGGTACGAAACCACCTCAAAGTTATCCCTTCTGATCGATCTATTCAAGAGTCTGTAGTAAAATAACATGAAGCTATTCTTTCCGTTAAATCTATCATAGAGTTCGTACTAGAATAACACATTAAGACACAAATCAACCAAAACCATAATGTCACCTAGATACTCCAATGTCACCTTAAGTATCCATGGGTATGACTATACGATATGCATCACACAATCTCAGATTCATCTATTCAACCAACACAAAGTACTTCAAAGAGTGCCCTAAAGTTTCTACCGGAGAGTCAAGATGAAAACATGTGCCAACCCCTATGCATAGGTTCATGGGCGGAACCCACAAGTTGATCACCAAAACATACATCAAGTGGATCAATAGAATACCCCATTGTCACCACGGGTATCCCACGCAAGACATACATCAAGTGTTCTCAAATCCTTAAAGACTCAATCCGATAAGATAACTTCAAAGGGAAAACTCAATCCATTACAAGAGAGTAGAGGGGGAGAAACATCATAAGATCCAACTATAATAGCAAAGCTCGCGATACATCAAGATCGTACCACCTCAAGAACACGAGAGAGAGAGAGAGAGATCAAACACATAGCTACTAGTACATACCCTCATGCCCGAGGGAGAACTACTCCCTCCTCGTCATGGAGAGCACCGGGATGATGAAGATGGCCACCGGAGAGGGATTCCCCCTCCGGCAGGGTGCCGGAACAGGTTGATACGTCTCCAACGTATCTATAATTTTTTATTGTTCCATGCTATTATATTATCAACCTTGGATGTTTTATATGCATTTATATGCTATTTTATATGCTTTTTGGGACTAACCTATTAACCCAGAGCCCACTGCCAGTTTCTGTTTTTTCCTTGTTTTAGAGTATCGCGGAAAAGGAAAATCAAACGGAGTCCAATTGACCTGAAACTTCACGGAACTTATTTTTGGAACAGAAGCAATCCAGAAGACTTGGGGTGTACGTAAGGGAAGCAACGAGGAAGGTGAGGCAGGGGGCGCGCCCTCCACCCTCGTGGGCCCCTCGTGGCCCCCTGACGTATTTCTTCCTCCTATATATATCCATATACCCTAAAAACTTCGGGGAGCACAATAGATCGGGAGTTCCGCCGCCAGAAGCCTTCGTAGCCACCGAAACCAATCTTGACCCGTTCCGGCACCCTGCCGGAGGGGGGAATCCCTCTCCGATGGCCATCTTCATCATCCCGGTGCTCTCCATGACGAGGAGGGAGTAGTTCTCCCTCTAGGCTGAGGGTATGTACCAGTAGCTATGTGTTTGATCTCTCTCTCTCGTGTTCTTGAGGTGGCACGATCTTGATGTATCGCGAGCTTTGCTATTATAGTTGGATCTTATGATGTTTATCCCCCTCTTCTCTCTTGTAATGGATTGAGTTTTCCCTTTGAAGTTATCTTATCGGATTGAGTCTTTAAGTATTTGAGAACACTTGATGTATGTCTTGCGTGGGATACCTGTGGTGATAATGGGGTATTTTATGATCCACTTGATGTATGTGTTGGTGATCAACTTGCGGGTTTCGTGACCTTGGGAATCTATGCATAGGGGTTGGCACATATTTTCGTCTTGACTCTCCGGTAGAAACTTTGGGGCACTCTTTGAGGTTCTATGTGTTGGTTGAAGAGATGAATCTAAGATTGTGTGATGCATATCGTATAATCATACCCACGGATACTTGATGTGACATTGGAGTATCTAGGTGACATTAGCATTTTGGTTGATTTGTGTCTTAAGGTGTTATTCTAGTACGAACTCTAGGGCTGTTTGTGACACTTATAGGAATAGCCCAATGGATTGATTGGAAAGAATAACTTTGAGGTGGTTTCGTACCCTACCATAATCTCTTCGTTTGTTCTCCGCTATTAGTGACTTTGGAGTGACTCTTTGTTGCATGTTGAGGGATAGTTATATGACCCAATTATGTTATTATTGTTGAGAGGACTTGCACTAGTGAAAGTATGAACCCTAGGCCTTGTTTCAACGCATTGCAATACCGTTTGTCCTCACTTTCATCATTAGTTACCTTGCTGTTTTTATATTTTCATATTACAAAAACCATTATCTACCATCCATATACCACTTGTATCACCATCTCTTCGCCGAACTATTGCACCTATACAATTTACCATTGTATTGGGTGTGTTGGGGACACAAGAGACTCTTTGTTATTTGGTTGCAGGGTTGTTTGAGAGAGACCATCTTCATCCTACGCCTCCTACGGATTGATAAACCTTAGGTCATCCACTTGAAGGAAATTTGCTACTGTCCTACAATCCTCTGCACTTGGAGGCCCAACAACGTCTACAAGAAGAAGGTTGTGTAGTAGACATCAAGCTCTTTTCTGGCGCCATTGCCGGGGAGGTTATAGCTTGAAGGTATATCTTTAGATCTTGCAATCAAATCTTTTTGTTTCTTGTTTTAGCACTAGTTTAGTTTATAAAAGAAAACTACAAAAAATGGAATTGAGTTTGCCTCATACGCTTCATCTTTTTAATATCTTTCGTGAGTATGATGAAAAGGAAAATTGTGCCATAGTGTTAGAAGAAGAATGCATTAAAATGTTTGGCACTAAATCTTTGAACGATGAGCATGATTGCAATGTTGTTAGTATGAATTCCTTGAATATCCATGATGCTAATGATATGCAAAGCCACAAGCTTGGGGATGTTATGTTTGATGAAATGATATTTTTTGTCCCCCAAGTTTTGATGAGCAAATTTATTTTGATGATAGCATGCCTCCTATTTATGATGATTATATTGATGAAAGTGGATTTGGAGAGGTCGTGACTTTATTTAGTGATGAATCCACTATTTCGGAAGAGGTTCCAATTAATTATGAGAACAAAGTTGCTACCTATGATGATTATTGTGATGACATGTATGCTATAAAGATTAATGATAACCATGAAACTTGTCATCATGATTTTAGTTTTCAATTGGAGTATGCCTCACATGATAATTATTTTGTTGAGTTTGCTCCCACTATTATTCATCAGAAGAATCTTGCTTATGTGGAGAGTAGTAAATTTTCTATGCTTGTAGATCATGAAAAGAATGCTTTAGGTGCTGGTTATATTGTTGAATTAATTCATGATGCTACTGAATTATTATGAGGGAGGAATATATACTTGTAGGAATTGCAATAATATCAAGTTTCCTCTCTATGTGCTTAAAGTTTCAAAGTTATGCTTGTTTTGCCCTCCTATGCTAGTTGATTATTGTTCCCATAAGTTGTTTGCTCACAAAATACCTATGCATTGGAAGAGTCTTAGACTTAAATGTGCTAGTCATATTCTTCATGATGCTCTCTTTATGTTTCAATTCTTATCATTTATGTGAGCATCATTGAAATCATCATGCCTAGCTAGGGGCGTTAAACGATAGCGCTTGTTGGGAGGCAACCCAACTTTATTTTTGTTACTTGCTTTTTGCTCCTGTTTAGTAATAAATAAATTATCTATCCTCTGTTATGATTGAGTTTTTATGTTTTAATTAGTGTTTGTGCCAAGTAGAACAGTTGGGAAGACTTGGGGAAAGTCTAGTTGATCTTGGTGTAAAAACAGAAACTTTAGCACTCACGAGAATTGCTGCCATTTTTTATTGGAGAGTGCTATTTAGTTAATTATTTTTGAAGATGATTAATAGATAAATTCCTCACATTAAGCAATTTATTTTAGAATTTTTGGGGTTCCAGAAGTATACGTTTAATCCAGATTACTACAGACTGTTCTATTTTTGACAGATTCTATTTTCAATGTGTTGTTTGCTTAATTTGATGAATCTATGAGTAGTATCGGAGGGTATGAACCATAGATAAGTTGGAATACAGTATATATTACACCAATATGAATTTAGAATGAGTTCACAACAGTACCTAAGTGGTGATTTATTTTCTTATACTAACGGAGCTCACGAGTTTTCTACTTTAAGTTTTGTGTTGTGAAGTTTTCAAGTTTTGGGTAAAGATTTGATGGATTATGGAACAAGGAGTGGAAAGAGCCTAAGCTTGGGAATGCCCAAGGAACCCCAAGGTAATATTCAAGGACAACCAAGAGCCTAAGCTTGGGGATGCCCCGGAAGGCATCCCCTCTTTCGTCTTCGTTCATCGGTAACTTTTCTTGGAGCTATATTTTTATTCGCCACATGATATGTGTTCCGCTTGGAGCGTCATTTTATTTTCTTTTGTTTTGCTTGCTGTTTGAATAAAATACCAAGATCTGAAATTATTAAATGTTAGAGAGTCTTCATATAGTTGCATAATTGTCTGACTACTCATTGATCTTCACTTATATCTTTTGGAGTAGTTTGTCATTTGCTCTAGTGCTTCACTTATATCTTTTTAGAGCACGGTGGTGGTTTTATTTTATAGAAATAGATGAACTCTCATGCTTCACTTATATTATTTGAGAGTCCTAAACAGCATGGTAATTTGCTTTGGTTATGAATTTAGTCCTAATATGATGGGCATCCAAGAGTGATATAATAAAAACTTTCATATAGAGTGCATTGAATACTAAGAGATGTTTGATACTTGATAATTGTTTTGAGATATGGAGATGGTGATATTACAGTCGTGCTAGTTGAGTACTCGTGAATTTGAGAAATGCTTGTGTTGAAGTTTGTGATTCCCGTAGCATGCATGTATGGTGAACCGTTATGTTAAGAAGTCGGAGCATGATGTATTTATTGATTGTCCTCCTTATGAGTGGCGGTCGAGGACGAGCGATGGTCTTTTCCTACAAATCTATCCCCCTAGGAGCATGCACGTAGTACTTTGTTTCGATAACTAATAGATTTTTGCAATAAGTATGTGAGTTCTTTGTGACTAATGTTGAGTCCATGGATTATACGCACTATCACACTTCCACCATTGCTAGCCTCTCTAGTACCGCGCAACTTTTGCCGGTACCATAAACCCACCATATATCTTCCTCAAAATAGCCACCATACCTACCTATTATGGCATTTTCATAGCCATTCTGAGATATATTGCCATGCAACTTTCCACCGTTCCGTTTATTATGACACGCTCCATCATTGTCATATTGCTTTGCATCATCATGTAGTTGACATTGTATTTGTGGCAAAGCCACCGTTCATAATTCTTTCATACATGTCACTCATGCATCATTGCACATCCCGGTACACCACCGGAGGCATTCATATAGAGTCATACTTTGTTCTAGTATCAAGTTGTAATCTTTGAGTTGTAAATAAATAGAAGTGTGGTGATCATCATTAATAGAGCATTGTCCCAAAAAAAGAGAAAGGCCAAATAAAAAAAGAGAAAGGCCAAAAAAGGCCAAATAAAAAAATAAAAGGTACAATGCTACTATCCTTTTTTCCACACTTGTGCTTCAAAGTAGCACCATGATCATCATGATAGAGAGTCTCTTGTTTTTTCACTTTCATATACTAGTGGGAAATTTTTCATTATAGAACTTGGCTTGTATATTCCAACAATGGGCCTCCTCAAGTGCCCTAGGTCTTCGTGAGCAAGCAAGTTGGATGCACACCCACTTAGTTTCTTTTGTTGAGCTTTCATACATTTATAGCTCTAGTGCATCCGTTGCATGGCAATCCCTACTCACTCACATTGATATCTACTAATGGGCATCTCCATAGCCCGTTGATACGCCTAGTTGATGTGATACTATCTTCTCCTTTTTGTCTTCTCCACAACCACCATTCTATTCCACCTATAGTGAAGTATCCATGGCTCACGCTCATATACTGCGTGAAGATTGAAAAAGTTTGAGAACATCAGAAGTATGAAACAATTGCTTGGCTTGTCATCGGGGTTGTGCATGATTTAAATATGTTGTGTGGTGAAGATGGAGCATGGCCAGACTATACGATTTTGTAGGGATAGCTTTCTTTGGCCATGTTAATTTGAGAAGACATGATTGCTTTGTTAGTATGCTTGAAGTATTATTATTTTTATGTCAATATTAAACTTTTGTCTTGAATCTTATGGATCTGAATATTTTTGCCACAATAAAGAAAACTACATGGATAAATATGTTAGGTAGCATTCCACGTCAACAAAATTGTTTTTATCATTTACCTACTCGAGGATGAGCAGGAATTAAGCTTGGGGATGCTGATATGTCTCCAACGTATCTATAATTTTTGATTGTTCCATGATATTATATTATCAACCTTGGATGTTTTATATGCATTTATATGCTATTTTATATGATTTTTGGGACTAACCTATTAACCCAGAGCCCAGTGCCAGTTTCTGTTTTTTCCCTGTTTTAGAGTATCGCAGAAAAGGAAAATCAAACAGAGTCCAATTGACCTGAAACTTCATGGAACTTATTTTTCTGTGAAGTTTCAGGTCAATTGGACTCCGTTTGATTTTCCTTTTCTGTGATACTCTAAAACAAGGAAAAAACAGAAACTGGCACTGGGCTCTAGGTTAATAGGTTAGTCCCAAAAATCATATAAAATAGCATATAAAACATCCAAGGTTGATAATATAATAGCATGGAACAATAAAAAATTATAGATACGTTGGAGACGTATCAGCATCCCCAAGCTTAATTCCTGCTCGTCCTCGAGTAGGTAAATGATAAAAAACAGAATTTTTGATGTGGAATGCTACCTAACATTTTTCTCTAAGTAATTCTTATTTATTGTGGCAAGAATATTCAGATCCGAAAGATACAAGACAAAAGTTTAATATTGACATAAAAAATAATAATACTTCAAGCATACTAACTAAGCAGTTATGTCTTCTCAAAATAACATGGCCAAAGAAAGTTATCCCTACAAAATCATATAGTCTGGCTATGCTCTATCTTCACCACACA
This sequence comes from Triticum urartu, assembly GCF_056163025.1. NCBI lineage: Eukaryota > Viridiplantae > Streptophyta > Magnoliopsida > Poales > Poaceae > Triticum > Triticum urartu. The sequence goes on along the minus strand of NC_141874.1, from coordinate 360,232,172 downwards.
TAGTATTTAAATCATGCACAACCCCGATGACAAGCCAAGAAATTGTTTCATACTTTTGACATTCTCAAACTTTTTCAATCTTCACGCAATACATGAGTGTGAGCCATGGACATAGCACTATATGTGGAATAGAATGGTGGTTGTGGAGAAGACAAAAAGGGAGAAGATAGTCTCACATCAACTAGGCGTATCAACGGGCTATGGAGATGCCCATTAATAGATATCAATGTGAGTGAGTAGGGATTGCCATGCAACGGATGCACTTTAGCTATAAGTATATGAAAGCTCAACAAAAGAAACTAAGTGGGTGTGCATCCAGCTCGCTTGCTCACGAAGACCTAGGGCATTTTGAGGAAGCCCATCATTGGAATATGCAAGGCAAGTTCTATAATGAAAAATTCCCACTAGTATATGAAAGTGATATCATAGGAGACTCTCTATCATGAAGACCATGGTGCTACTTTGAAGCACAAGTGTGGTAAAAGAATAGTAGCATTGTCCCTTCTCTCTTTTTCTCTCATTTTTTTATTTTTTTATTTTATTTGGGACTTTTCCATTTTTATGGCCTCTTTTTTCGTCCGGACTCTCATCCCAACTTGTGGGGGAATCATAGTCTCCATCATGCTTTCCTCACTTGGGACAATGCTCTAATAATGATGATCATCACACTTTATTTACTTACAACTCAATACTTAGAACAAAATATGACTCTATGTGAATGCTTCCGGCAGTGTACCGGGATATGCAATGAATCAAGAGCGACATGTATGAAAGAATTATGAACAGTGGCTTTGCCACAAATACGATGTCAACTACATGATCATGCAAAGCAATATGACAATGATGGAGCGTGTCATAATAATCGGAACGATGGTAAGTTGCATGGCAATATATCTCAGAATGGCTATGGAAATGCCATGATAGGTAGGTATGGTGGCTGTATTGAGGAAGGTATATGGTGGGTGTATGATACCGGCGAAAAGTGCGCGGTATTAGAGAGGCTAGCAATGTTGGAAGGAAGAAAAGTGTGTATAATCCATGGACTCAACATTAGTCATAAAGAACTCATATACTTATTGTGAAAATCTACAAGTTATCAAAGCAAAGTATTACGCGCATGCTCCTAGGGGGATAGATTGGTAGGGAAGGACCATCGCTCGTCCCCGACCGCCACTCATAAGGAAGACAATCAATAAATAAATTATTCTCTAACTTCATCACATAACGGTTCACCATACGTGCATGCTACGGGAATCACAAACTTTAACACAAGTATCTCTCAAATTCACAACTACTAAACTAGCATGACTCTAATATCACCATCTTCATATCTCAAAACAATCATCAAGTATCAAACTTCTCATAGTATTCAATGCACTTTATATGAAAGTTTTTATCATATCCCTCTTGGATGCCCATCATATTAGGACTAAATTCATAACCAAAGCAAACTACCGTGCTGTTCTAAAAGACTCTCAAAATAATATAAGTGAAGCATGAGATTTCATCTATTTCTATAAAATAAAACCACCACCGTGCTCTAAAAGGATATAAGTGAAGCACTAGAGCAAATGACAAACTACTCTGAAAGATGTAAGTGAAGATCAATGAGTAGTCGAATAATTATGCAACTATGTGAAGACTCTCTAACATTTAAGAATTTCATATCTTGGTATTTTATTCAAACAGCAAGCAAAACAAATGAAAATAAAATTACCCTCCAAGCAAAACACATATCATGTGGCGAATAAAAATATAGCTCCAAGTAAAGTTACCGATGAACGAAGACGAAAGAGGGGATGCCTTCCGGGGCATCCCCAAGCTTAGGCTCTTGGTTGTCCTTGAATATTTACTTGGGGTGCCTTGGGAATCCCCAAGATTAGGCTCTTGCCACTCCTTATTCCATAATCCATCGAATCTTTACCCAAAACTTGAAAACTTCACAACACAAAACTTAACAGAAAACTCGTAAGCTCCGTTAGCGAAAGAAAACAAAACACCACTTCAAGGAACTGTAATGAACTCATTCTTTATTTATATTGGTGTTAAACCTACTGTATTCCAACTTCTCTATGGTTTATAAACTCTTTTGCTAGCCATAGACTTATCAAATTAAGTAAACAACACATGAAAAACAGAATCTGTCAAAAACAGAACAGTCTGTAGTAATCTGGATCAAACGTATACTTCTGGAACTCATAAAATTCTCAAATAAATTTATGGACGTGAGGAATTTATATATTAATCATCTTCAAAAATAATTAACTAAATATCACTCTCCAATAAAAAATGGAATCAATTCTCGTGAGTTCTAAAGTTTCTGTTTTTTACAGCAAGATCAACAAGACTTTCCCCAAGTCTTCCCAACGGTTCTACTTGGCACAAACACTAATTGAAACATAAAAACTCAATCATAACAGAGGCTAGATAAATTATTTATTACTAAACAGGAGGAAAAAAAGCAAAGAACAAAAATAAAGTTGGGTTGCCTCCCAACAAGCGCTAACGTTTAACGCCCCTAGCTAGGCATGATGATTTCAATGATGCTCACATAAAAGAGAAGAATTGAAATACAAAGAGAGAATCATGAAGAATATGACTAGCACATTTAATTCTAACTCACTTACTATGCATAGGGATTTTTTGAGCAAACAACTTGTGGGAACAAGAATCAACTTGCATAGGAAGGTAAAACAAGCATAACTTCAAAATTTTAAGCACATAGAGAGGAAACTTGATATAATTGCAATTCCTACAAGCATATGTTCCTCCCTCATAATAATTTTCAGTAGCATCATGAATAAATTCAAAAATATAAACAGAACCTAAAGCATTATTTTCATGATCTACAAGCATAGAAAATTTACCACTCTCCACATAAGCAAATTTCTTCTCATTCGGAATAGTGGGAGTATCATAAGAGACTCGAATACTACAAATTGTTTCCACGTTAAAAGAGTAATGTTTAGAAAAAGGGTAATCATAATCATGAAAAGTTTTATAAATATAATCATCACTACTTTTTATAGCATATGTATCATCACAATAATTATCATAAGTAGCAACTTTGTTCTCATCATAATCGATTGAAACCTCTTCCAAGATAGTGGAATCATCACTAAATAAAGTCATGACCTCTCCAAATCCACTTTCATAATTATCATCATAAGATTCAACATCCTCCAAAATAGTGGGATCATTACTTCCTAAAGTTGACACTCTTGACACTCTTCCAAACCCACTTTCATCAATATAATCATCATAAGTAGGAGGCATGCTATCATCATAATAAATTTGCATATCAAAACTTGGGAGACTACAAATATCATGTTCATTAAACATAGCTTCCCCAAGCTTGGGACTAACATTAATTGCAGCAAATATATTCTCAAAAACATCATCTTCATCAAACATGGCATCCCCAAGCTTGGGCCTTTTCATATCATAAGCATAATCACCCTCATCATCAATAGTATGGATAGCACCAATAGTATAGCAATTATCATATTCTTCCAAGCAAGTGCCAAAAAGATTTTCGAGATCATAAGAAGTATCATTATCTTCCCAATCATAATCATCACAACAAGAAATAGGCATAACGAGATCATCATCAAGTGCATCATCTTCCACAATTATATTTTCATGAGGCACAACAGTAATAGGAGCAGCATTATTTGGGAGAGATGTCTTTTTACCTCTCTTAATTTTTCTTTTCTTCTTCATCACCACATCATGTGTGGGTTCAATCCTCTTTTTGGAGCTCCTTATTAATGAGATTGATTGAATAGAAGGCTCCTCCTCGTTACCTGATTCATCATAAGAAATAATAGGAGGATATTGGGAAGTATCTTCCCTTTCATTAGTATTATCTTCATCCTCTATTTGTTTTCTTTTCTTTATGTAATTGGAAATATAAGGGTTTTCAATGCAATTCACCGCACAATACATATGAATTCCCTCTAGATCAAAATCAAGAAATTTATCGAGATTAAATTTTGGAATACCCTCAGCTATACGTCTCATTTCTTCATAACCCAAAAGAAGACTAAGCTCTTTATGATGCTCAAGGGTAATAAAGTTATCACAATTTTTGTACACGACTTGATCATAAAACAAATAGCATTGGAGCTTTAAATTACCATGTTCATTGCAAAGTTCACAAGAATGGCGATAAATATTGAATCTTTCAGCACAAACATCCAGCCTTTCTTGCAACAATTTAGTTTCTAAATGCTTATGCCTCTTGCAATATCTATCTTCCCTATTTGGTGTGTACTTGCAAACCCAATGCACTCCACAAAAATTGACATGTTTATAGGAGATATTTTCATCATAACTAGTGCAATCATCATTAGTACTATGGATATTCAAGGAGTTCATACTAACAACATTACAATCATGCTCATCATTCAAAGATTTAGTGCCAAACATTTTAATGCATTCTTCTTCTAACACTTTGGCACAATTTTCCTTTCCATCATACTCACGAAAGATATTAAAAAGATGAAGCGTATGAGGCAAACTTAATTCCATTTTTTGTAATTTTCTTTTATAAACTAAACTAGTGATAAAACAACAAACTAAAAGACTCGATTGCAAGATCTAAAGATATAACTTCAAGCACTCACCTCCCCGGCAACGGCGCCAGAAAAGAGCTTGATGTCTACTACACAACCTTCTTCTTGTAGACGTTGTTGGGCCTCCAAGTGCAGAGGTTTGTAGGACAGTAGCAAATTTCCCTCAAGTGGATGACCTAAGGTTTATCAATCCGTAGGAGGCGTAGGATGAAGATGGTCTCTCTCAAGCAACCCTGCAACCAAATAACAAAGAGACTCTTGTGTCCCCAACACACCCAATACAATGGTAAATTGTATAGGTGCACTAGTTCGGTGAAGAGATGGTGATACAAGTGGTATATGGATAGTAGATAAAGGTTTTTGTAATCTGAAAAATATAAAAACAGCAAGGTAACTAATGATAAAAGTGAGCACAAACGGTATTGCAATGCGTTGAAACAAGGCCTAGGGTTCATACTTTCACTAGTGCAAGTTCTCTCAACAATAATAACATAATTGGATCATATAACTATCCCTCAACATGCAACAAAGAGTCACTCCAAAGTCACTAATAGCAGAGAACAAATGAAGAGATTATGGTAGGGTACGAAACCACCTCAAAGTTATCCTTTCTGATCGATCTATTCAAGAGTCTGTAGTAAAATAACATGAAGCTATTCTTTCCGTTCAATCTATCATAGAGTTCGTACTAGAATAACACCTTAAGACACAAGTCAACTAAAACCCTAATGTCACCTAGATACTCCAATGTCACCTCAAGTATCGGTGGGTATGATTATACGATATGCATCACACAATCTCAGATTCATCTATTCAACCAACACAAAGTACTTCAAAGAGTGCCCTAAATTTTCTACCGGAGAGTCCAGACGAGAACGTGTGCCAACCCCTATGCATAGGTTCATGGGCGGAACCTGCAAGTTGATCACCAAAACATACATCAAGTGGATCAATAGAATACCCCATTGTCACCACGGGTATCCCACACAAGACATACATAAAGTGTTCTCAAATCCTTAAAGACTCAATTCGATAAGATAACTTCAAAGGGAAAACTCGATCCATTACAAGAGAGTGGAGGGGGAGAAACATCATAAGATCCAACTATAATAGCAAAGCTCGCGATACATCAAGATCGTACCACCTCAAGAACACGAGAGAGAGAGAGAGAGATCATACACATAGCTACTGGTACATACCCTCAGCCCCGAGGGAGAACTACTCCCTCCTCGTCATGGAGAGCACCGGGATGATGAAGATGGCCATCGGAGAGGGATTCCCCCTCTGGCAGGGTGTCGGAACGGGTCTACATTGGTTTTTGGTGGCTACGGAGGCTTCTGGCGGCGGAACTCCCGATCTATTGTCGTCCCCGAAGTTTTTAGGGTATATGGGTATATATGGGAGGAAGAAGTACGTCGGTGGACCTCCGGGCTGTCCACGAGGCAGGGGGGCGCCCAGGGGGGTGGGCGTGCCCCCCACCCTCGTGGGTAGCCCGGGACTCTCATGGTCCAATTCCGATACTCCGTGGGCTTCTTCTGGTCTAAAAATAAGTTCTGTGAAGTTTCAGGTCAATTGGACTCCGTTTGATTTTCCTTTTCTGTGATACTCTAAAACAAGGAAAAAAACAGAAACTGGCACTAGGCTCTAGGTTAATAGGTTAGTCCCAAAAATCATATAAAATAGCATATAAGTGCATATAAAACATCCAAGGTTGATAATATAATAGCATGGAACAATCAAAAATTATATTACGTTGGAGACGTATCAGTGATCCCTTTATAAAATGACAACACATGTCTATGGTCAGGAAACTTAACCATCTTTGATTAACGAGCTAGTCAAGTAGAGGCATACTAGGGACACTCTGTTTGTCTACGTATTCACACATGTACTAAGTTTTCTGTTAATACAATTCTAGCATGAATAATAAACATTTATCATGATATAAGGAAATATAAATAATCAACTTTATTATTGCCTCTAGGGCATATTTCCTTCACAGTTGTCCACCCTTTAAAGCTAAATAACACACCAATCATACGTCCTAAGGTTCTTCAAATACGAATGTGATATGATACTAACATTAGCTAACAGACACACATTTAATTGGTTAGCTAATGCTCCCAATTGAGTTTCCAAATGCATGTGGCCACATATAGAGAGACATCAAGGAATTGCATTTCTTCGGGCGCTCTGATTCATCATGGGTGGGCAACTAACATTGTATAGAAAGAAGGGGAATATTAATAATATGCTTCCCCTTCTATTCTTTAACATGTTCCTCTTCTGTTCTTCTTTAGTAAGCATAGTATGTTCCTTGTCAGGAAGCGGAGCAGGGACATCTGCACCCGACAGCTCTATTCGGCCGGTTCTGCTAAATGATTTTGCACTTCAAGTTGGTCTGCCATAATACCCCGGAAATGGTGGGAGCCATGCGGTCTTTGATAGACTAAACTGATAGTAACAGTTGTGCGCCTTTAGATGAAAAGAGTTGGCGTGTAGGTGATCGATAGGCTGCATCTTAGTAGCAGCAAAACCCTGTGTTTTCCAGCCAGTTCCGCTTTCCTGATTTATTTATGGTGGTTATGGTGTACCCCTATTATCTACACTACGACCTGCCTACTAGCTCTGCACTCTCGTTATCATGGTTCGGCAATGAACTTTCTATACGGTATATTATGAACCTATCATCTGCCAACTATCCTTACATCTCGGGCTCCCAACAGGGAGCCTATTTTTTGTGTAGTTGTGCCAGATTATATTAATCTACTCACCATATTACAGCACGCATGGGCTCTCTCATCAGAATCCAGTGATAGCACACAAGGGTTTATAGGGAGCCTCTATTATATTACAATATCCTCTGCATTACAAAGATAATCTCACTACTATTTTTGTTTTCATGCTTTACAGATATTGTACGTAATCACAATGAATATAAGAATGCACACATCAGAAGAACATTGCGGAACAGTTCAATGGGTTACAAACTTGGCATCAACGGATTGAGGTCCATTGTGGATGCAATGAAAACCACATGCTCTCGACCTATAGATTCGTATTCAGAATATGATCCTAATGACTATGCTGAGCTCAAGGAGTCAAAGGCAGATGGCCTATCCTGTTCACCCAATAAGGTGATTGTTCTAAATTGGCAAGGTTTTATTGGTTGCACGTATCTTGCATAAGGTGTATTGCATTTATTTTGCTTCGTTGCACCGCCATCTGCTTAGTTTACTCATGATATATGTGAAGATGTCATGCCCATCCATTATCAACACCTATTCCATTTGTCGTTGCTACCTCTTGAGCTCGCGTTGGTTTTCCCCTTGAAGAGGAAAGGGTGATGCAGCAAAGTAGAGTAAGTATTTCCCTCAATTTTGATAACTAAGGTATCAATCCAGTAGGAGACAACGCGACAAGCCACCGAATACCTGCACAAACAAACACCAACTTGCACCCAACGCAATAAAGGGGTTGTCGATCCCTTCATGAATATTTGCAAAGTAAGATCTGATATAGATGGATGAATGGTAAAGTAATATTTTTGGTTTATGGAACGGAAAGTAAAAGATTGCAAAGAAAGTAAATAGGAAAATAAAAGTGTAGATCGGAAACTTATATGATGGAAAATAGACTCGAGGGCCATAGGTTTCACTAGAGGCTTCTGTCAAGATAGAAATTATTAAGGTGGGTGAACAAATTACTGCCGAGCAATTGATAGAAAAGCGCAAAGTTATGACGATATCTAAGGCAATGTTCATGAATATAGGCATCGCGTCTGTGTCAAGTAGACCGAAACGATTCAGCATCTACTACTATTACTCCACATGTCGACCAACTCCCGCCTGCATCTAGAGTATTAAGTTCATAAGAATAGAGTAACGAATTAAGTAAGATGGCATGATGTAGTGGGATTAACTCAAGCAATATGATGAAAACCCCATCTTGTTATCCTCGATGGCAACAATACAATACGTGTCGGTTCCCCTTCTGTCACTAAGATCGAGCACCGCAAGGTTTAACCCAAAGCTAAGCACTTCTCCCATTGCAAGAAAAACCAATCTAGTCGGCCAAACCAAATCGATAGTTTGAAGAGACTTGCAAAGGTATCAAATCATGCATAAAAGAATTCAGAGGAGATTCAAATAATATTCATAGATAAGCTGATCATAAATACGCAATTCATCGGATCTTGGCAAACACACCACAAAACAGTATTACATCGAATAGATCTCCAAGAACATCGAGGAGAACATGGTATTGACAATCAAAGAGAGAGAAGAAGCCATCTAGCTACTAGCTATGGACCCGTAGGTCTGTGGTAAACTACTCACGCTTCATCGGAGAGGCAATGGTGTTGATGTAGAAGCCCTCCGAGATCGAATCCCCCTCCAGCAGGATGCCGGAAAAGGCCCCAAGATGGGATCTCACGGGTACAAAAGTTTGCGGTGGTGGAAAAGTGGTTTCGTGGCTCCCCGGGAAGTTTTCAACGTATAAGAGTATATATAGGAGGAAGATCTAGGTCAGGAGGCCACCAACAGGCCCACAAGGTTGGGGGGGCGCCCCACCCCCTGGTCGCTCCCTCCACCCTTGTGGCCACCTCGTGGCTCTTCTGACTTGCACTCCAAGTCTCTTGGGTGTCTTCTAGTCCAAGAAAAATCATCTTGAAAGTTTTATTCCAATTGGACTCCGTTTGGTATTCCTTTTCTGCGAAACTCCAAAACAAGGAAAAAACAGAAACTGGCATTGGGCTCTAGGTTAATAGGTTAGTCCCAAAAATCATATAAAACTAGATCATTGATGGCGCGTGTTGCCGCGCCCGTCCATTGATGACCCACAAGTATAGGGGATCTATCGTAGTACTTTCGATAAGTAAGAGTGTCGAACCCAACGAGGAGCAGAAGGAAATGACAAGCTGTTTTCAGTAAGGTATTCTCTGCAAGCACTCAAATTGTCAGTAATAGATAGTTTTGTGATAAGGTAATTTGTAACGGGTAACAAGTAATAAATGTAAATAAGGTGCAGCAAGATGGCCCAATCCTTTTTGTAGCAAAGGACAAGCCTAGACAAATTCTTATATAAAGGAAAGCGCTCCTGAGGACACATGGGAATTATCGTCAAGCTAGTTTTCATCACATTCATATGATTCACGTTCGGTACTTTGATAATTTGATATGTGGGTACACCGTTGCTTGGGTACTGCCCTTCCTTGGACAAGCATCCCACTTATGATTAACCCCTCTTGCAAGCATCCGCAAATACAAAAGAAGTATTAAGGTAAACCTAACCATAGCATGAAACATATGGATCCAAATCAGCCCCCTACGAAGCAACTCATAAACTAGGGTTTAAGCTTCTGTCACTGTAGAAACCCATCATCTACTTATTACTTCCCAATGCCTTCCCCTAGGCCCAAACAATGGTGAAGTATCATGTAGTCAACGTTCACATGACTCCACTAGAGTAAAGACAACATACATCTCATCAAAATATCGAACGAATACCAAATTCACATGACTACTTATAGCAAGACTTCTCCCATGTCCTCAGGAACAAACGTAACTACTCACAAATCATATTCATGTTCATAATCGGAGGGGTATTAATATGCATAAAGGATCTGAATATATGATCTTCCACCAGATAAACCAACTAGCATCAACTACAAGGAGTAATCAACACTACTAACAACCCACGGGTACCAATCTCAGGTTTTGGGACAAAGATTGGATACAAGAGATGAACTAGGGTTTGAGATGAGATGGTGCTGGTGAAGATGTTGATGGAGATTGACCCCCTCCCGATGAGAGGATCGATGATGATGACGGCGGTGATGATTTCCCCCTCCCGGAGGGAAGTTTCCCTGGAAGAATAGCTCCGTCTGAACCCTAGATTGGTTCCGCCAAGGTTCCGCCTCTTGGCGGTGGAGTTTCGTCCCGTAAGCTTGCTTATGATTTTTTCTCGGACCAAAGACCTCATATAGCAGAAGATGGGCACCGGAGGCCTGCCAGGGGGCCCACAAGGTAGGGGGCGCGCCCCCCACCCTCGTGGATGGTGGGTGGGCCCCCTCTGGTACTTCCTTCGCCCAATATTTTTTATATATTCTGAAATGTGCTCCCATGCAGTTTCAGGACTTTTGGAGTTGTGCGGAATAGGTCTCTAATATTTGCTCCTTTTCCAGCCCAGAATTCCAGCTGCCGGCATTCTCCCTCTTCATGTAAACCTTGTAAAATAAGAGAGAATAGGCATAAGTATTGTGACATAATGTGTAATAACAGCCCATAATGCAATAAATATTGATATAAAAGCATGATGCAAAATGGACATATCAACTCCCCCAAGCTTAGACCTCGCTTGTCCTCAAGCGGAAGCCGATATCGAAAAATATGCCCACATGTTTAGAGATAGAGGTGTCGATAAAATAAAATACGGGCATGAGGGCATCATGATCATTCTTAGAACAGCAATATATTTATATATATATATATATATTGTCATATGATCTCTTATAATAAAGTAACAATTCATTCACAGTTTCAAGTATGAATCATAAAATTTATTGAAAACTAACAAACTATAAACTTAGTCATTGAAGCAATTGTAATTTATCATAACATCGAAAAGATTCAATATAAGAGCTTTTCAGCAAGTCCACATACTCAACTATCATTTAGTCTTTCACAATTGCTAACACTCACGCAATATTTATGGGTATGAAGTTTTAATCGGATACAGAGAAAGATAGGGGCTTATAGTATTGCCTCCCAACCTTTTACCTCAAGGGTAATGTCAACAATAATAGCTCATGAAAACTCACATCCAATTAGCTATATATATCAGGATCTTTCCAACACATCGTGCTTGCCAAAGGATAAAATGTAAGAAGGAAAGATGAAGATCACCATGACTCTTGTATGAAGTATAAGACAAGAATAAAAGATAGGCCCTTCGTGGAGGGAAGCAGAGGTTGTCATGTGCTTTTATGGTTGGATGCATAAATCTTAATGCAAAAGAACGTTACTTTATATTGCCACTTGTGATATGGACCTTTATTATGCAGTCTGTGGCTTTTATTTCTTCCGCATCACAAGATCATATAAAGCTTATTTTCTCCGCACTAATAAATCATACATATTTAGAGAGCAATTTGTATTGCTTGCAACGATGACAACTTACTTGAAGGATCTTACTCAATCCATAGGTAGATATGGTGGACTCTCATGGAAAAACTAGGTTTAAGGATATTTGGAAGCACAAGTAGTATCTCTACTTGGTGCAAAGAATTGGCTAGCATGATAGGGAAAGGCAAGCTCAACATGTTGGGTGATCCATGACAATATAATTTATTTCGGATGTAAGAACACATAACCCATTACGTTGTCTTCCTTGTCCAACATCAATTCTTTAGCATGTCATATTTTAATGAGTGCTCACAATCATAAAAGATGTCCAAGATAGTATATTTATATGTGAAGACCTCTCTTTATTTATTACTTCCTATTAATTGCAGCGATGACCAAAACTATGTTTGTCAACTCTCAAAAACTTCTATTCATCATACTTTTTATATGTGAAGTCATTACTCTCCATAAGATCCATATGATCTCTTTATTTCTTTTTATTCTTTCTCTTTTTATTTTTTTTATTTTTATTCCCTCAAGATCATAGCAAGATGGAAAAGCCCTTAACTCAACACTAATATTTATTATATAGCTCCGGATTCGATTACATAGAAGGATCATAAAGCAAAACTCAAAACTAGATCATACTAAAACTTTATTCTACTAGATCAAGATATTACCAAAAGGATCGAACTAAGAAAAATGGTAAAGATAAAAAGGTGTGATGGTGATACGATACCGGGGCACCTCCCCCAAGCTTAGAAGTTGCCAAGGGGAGTGCCCATACTAGATACTCAGTTCTTCTTTGCTGGTGATGGTGATGATGATGACAATTGTGCCTTCAGCTTTTTCATTTTGTAATTGAGAAGAGCGGTCTCCTCCTTTAAATCATCGACCTCCGATTCCAGCTCCAAGATTTTTTCACATAAATCTCTTTTGCTTTTCTACCGAAAACGAGAAGGAATAGATCGGTTGTTAGACAGTTTAGCCCTCTTGGGGAGACTAGAATTCTTGAACTTCACCTGCATATCCCCAGGTTGAGGTAGAGGGACATCCTCCTCCTCCGAACTTGAATCATTGATCATCCTCAAGTGAGCATCCTCCTCATCATCCGTAGTTCGACCACAAGGAGATAGGTCCCCATAGGTCTTTGGATCGGCAATGAGATGTGAGACATAGCTTTCTCCGTTGGAGTCTTGAGACGACATCTTGCTCTAAATCTGCGGCAGAAACAGCTCGAAACAAGAACAGAGAATAATAGCATGGTACGGTGGTCAAAACCTTCCGGAGATTATATAATGAATTTTTACCGACCAAAAGAATTATCGTGCAAGACATCGGAGTCCGGAGAGCACACGAGGTGCCCACAAGGCAGGGGGCGCGCCCAGGGGGTAGGGCGCGTCCTCCACCCTCGTGGACGCCATGTGTCCTTACCAGACTGCTTCTTATTTTCCTATTTTCTTAAATATTCCAAAACGGAGCAAAATTGCTATTAGAACTGTTTTGGAGTCGGTTTACTTACCATACCTCATACCTCTTCCTTTTCGGATGTAGCGACCAGACCTCAAACGGTCCAATCTCTGTGCTCCGGTGTCATCCCTGGATCAGTAATGCTGACACCACACAGTACTTGAAGGATTTACAACAGAGTAGCAATCACACACTTATTACATCGAGTGTCTCAAAAGAGAACTTATTACAATAAATATGGCTTAAGGCCATCTAATAACGATAACATCGGAAGGCTTGGAAGATAAGTGAGTCCATCAACTCCAGCGGCATCACTGAGTATAGAACCACGACCTAAGGCACCTTAATCGTCGTCTGAAAAGTCTACAACATTAACGTTGCAGCCCAAAACGGGTCAGCACATGGAATATGCTGGCAAAGTAACACATAGAGAGTAATACAAGAATATGGCTATTCTATATGCATATATGGCTGGTGGAAAGCTTTATGGTTACAGTTTTGTGTAAAGCCATTTTTTCCCTACTGCAAAGGAATAAATTTTATTTAACTATCATGGTAGATGTTAAACATTGAGAATGGTTGACAGCATTCTCAATCCCAATTAAGTATCATCATTAAAAACCCAACATTTAACTTTAGAGTAACATGATGAGATTCATATGATAATCCAGGTACTAGATACTCAAGATGTCCATAACCGGGGACACGGCTAACCATGATTAGTTTATACACTCTATAGAGGTTTGCGCACTTTTCCCCAGAAGACTCGATCTCCTCCGCTGGTTTTCTCGCACTGCATGGTGTTTGAGAAACAGATGACCGAGACATAGTCTTTCAGAAGCGCTAGCACCTTACGAACGGTTAGACCGTACCAACCTATAACCCCTACATCTGCTAGTCTACCACTGTAAGAGTTCGCACGACTTAGTCAACTATGCTAGAGCCCATAGTAGCTTGTGGCTGCACACGGAAGTTTCTAGCATGAATAATCTCATGATCCCTTTGAGCCTGGGTGGCGGTCCAAAAGAAAACAGGCAATCGCTGGAATACCCAGGTGCCTCAATCCACCCAAATGTGTGTTTAGGTTGCCACCTTAAATAAACCATTAATTAACAAAGCTCACATCTGTCATGGATACACTCACCCAATCCACGTCTACTAGCATAGCATAGCAATAATAAGCAAACGTAGAGTAACTCCCAAAGGTTTGATAATAAACAGGTAATAGGTTCTACCTCAACTACTCCCCAAACCCACAATTTAATTAGATCCTAATCATGCAATGTGTGAGGATTGATCTAATGCAATAAAACTGGGTAGTAGGAGGTATGATCAAAGTGTTACTTGCCTTGCTGATGATCCGGGAAACCTAGCGATTCGAAGTAGCAAGTGGCGCACTCCGGGTACTCTATCGCAAACAAACAAGCACACAATAAGTACTCAACTAATGCACAGGTAAAACTCGAACAAGAGATCTAACCAGAAAGTTCAACTTAAGAACTTCGGTTGGCAAAAAGAATCAAAACGAACGAAGCAACGAAAGACAAACGGCAAAGGAAACAAGCTTCGTTTACTATTCTGGATCTAAGGCAATTTTTACAGTGCAAAAACTTGTTTGAGTTGGTTAAACGGAAAGAGGGTTTCGAGACGAAACTCTAGGCGCTTGAATCGCCTGATTCCGATAAACGAGCGAAAAGATAAACTAGAACGAACATCGGATCCGCGATCAGAAAAACCGCGGATTTAATCCAAGAAAAAGAAAAATGACGAACAGTTAACGAACAAACGTTCGTTAACAGAAACTAAACGAAAAACGTGTTCGTTAAAACGAACGGACGAACGGGCGCTCGCTAAATAAATAAACTAGAAAAAACCGATCTATTTATTAAAAAACGGAAACAAGGGTTTTCAAAAAAAAACCGAATCGGTTTTTTTTCAGAAACCGGCCGGCAGCTACCTCGGCGGCGGCGGCTCTCCGGCGGGGCTCCGGCAGGGCGGCGGGTGGCGCGAGGCGGCGAAGCGGCGGCTCCGGGCGGCGCGGGGCGCGGCAAGCGGCGCGGCGGCGGCATGCGACGTGGGGTTGCAGGGGGGTGGCGGCGGTTATAAAGGGGGCGAGGGAGGTCGACTTGGGGGAGGGGTCAGCCTCGGGAGGCGTGTCTTCCCCGGACACGGCGGCGGCGGTGATCGGGACTCCGGTCCGATCCGGCTGGAGGCGGCGGTGGCTGGCTGGGCCAGCCTGCGCGGCTGGGCCCTTGGCCCAGTTCGGCGCGGGGTTATTTTTTTTAAACAATTTCGCTGCGCCTAAAAAAATCTAGAAAAGTAAATAAAAATCTAAAAATGCCAAAACAAATTTTCTCCGTCTAAATAAAATATTTAGAACAGGATGAACATTTTTTTGGCTCTAAATGCAATTTTTGAAAACGTGCATTTTTTCCTAAATTCAAATAAAATAGCAAATAAAACCAAAATAAAATCTTATTTGATTTTTTATTAAATCCTCAATATTTCTTATTTTGGGAAAGTCATTTTATTCCCTCTCTCATATTTTGATAATAGAAATAATTGAAGATAAAATAAATAAAATCAAATGATCCCTATTTCAAAATTTGAGAAAACTCAAATATGAAAATAACAAAATCCCCAACTCTCTCCGAGGGTCCTTGAGTTGCGTAGAATTTCTAGGATCAACCAGAAAAGCAATAAAATATGATATGCAATGATGATCTAATGTATAACATTCCAAATTGAAAATTTGGGATGTTACAAACCTACCCCCCTTAAGATGAATCTCGCCCTCGAGATTCGGGTTGGCTAGAAAATAGGTGAGGGTGGTCCTTCAGCAATTCTTCCTCTCGCTCCCAGGTGGCTTCATCCTCCATGTGGTGGCTCCACTGAACTTTGCAAAACTTGATAACCTTGTTGCAGGTGACTCGACTGTCATACTCTAGAATCTTGATTGGTTTCTCCTCATAGGTCAAATCACTGTCCAAGTGAATTGCTTCCAGCGGCACTGTATCTCTCAGCGGTATATCAGCCATCTCTGTGTGGCACGTCTTCAACTGGGAAACGTGGAACATGTCATGAAATCCTGATAATTCTTCAGGTAATTCCAACTTGTAGGCTACTTCTCCCATACGTTCCAAAACTTTGCATGGGCCTACAAAACGTGGCGCTAACTTTCCCTTAACTCCAAAGCGCTTAACTCCTCGAAGTGGTGATACTCAAAGATAAACTCGGTCTCCGACTTCGTAAATTGTCTCCTTGTGTTTAGAATCTGCGTAGCTCTTCTTCTTGGACTGGACTACTTGAGCCTGTCGCGAATCAATTTCACTTTTTGTTCAGACTCCTTAATCAGATCCGGTCCAAACAACTGACGGTCTCCAACTTCATCCCAAGACAATGGGGTCCTGCACCTCCTTCTGTACAAGGCTTCAAAAGGGGCCATCTTCAAACTAGATTGATAATTGTTGTTGTAAGAGAACTCTGCATATGGCAAATTCTCGTCCCAACTAGATCCGTAATCTAGCGCACAAGCTCTCAGCATATCCTCCAAAATCTGATTGACTCTCTCGGTCTGCCCATCTGTGTGCGGATGGAAAGCTGTACTAAACTCTAGTCTGGTACCCAAAGTTTCATGCAACTGATTCCAGAACTTTGAGGTAAATTGGGTTCCTCTATCTGATACAATGCTCTTTGGAACTCCATGCGGACATACGATTCTGGTCATGTATATCTTTGCCAACTTTGCACTGGTATAGGTAGTCTTCACAGGAATGAAATGGGCTACCTTTGTCAAACGATCGACTACAACCCATATTGAGTCATAGCCTGAACGAGTTCTGGGTAAACCCATAATAAAATCCATGCCTAACTTATCCCACTTCCATTCAGGTATCGGCAATGGCTGTAGCAATCTTGTTGGCTTCTAATGCTCTGCCTTTACTCTCTGACATACATCACAAACTGCTACATACTCCGCAATATCCTTCTTCATTCCGGTCCACCAGAAAGTATCCTTCAAATCCAAATACATCTTGGTATTTCCTGGGTGAATCGAATATGGTGAATCATGTGCCTCTTGTAGAATTAACTTCCTAATCTTCGAATCATTTGGTACATAAACACGGACTTGAAACCATAGGGTATCGTGCTCATCTTCACGAAATCCCTTAGCTTTTCCTTTGCTTATTTTCTCCTTTATAGAGGCAATCTCCTAGTCAGTCCTTTGAGCTTCTCTGATCTTATCCATCAAAGTAGACTGAATCTCCAATGCTGCTACATAGCCTCTCGGAACTATCTCCAGATATAGCTCACGAAGATTTTCAGCTAACTCCCTTGGTAAATCTCCCGTCATTAAGGTGTTGACATGGCTTTTACGGCTCAACGCGTCAGCTACTACGTTAGCCTTTCTGGGGTGATAATGTAATCTCATATCATAATCCTTGATGAGCTCCAACCATCTTCTTTGCCTGAGATTCAACTCTTTCTGCGTGAAAATATACTTCAAACTCTTGTGATCTGTGTACACCTCACAATGATTTCCAATGAGAAAGTGTCTCCAGGTTTTCAATGCATGCACTATGGCTGCTAACTCCAAATCATGTGAAGCGTAATTCAACTCATGAGGCTTAAGCTGTCGTGAGGCATAGGAAACAACTCTTCCTTCCTGCATAAGCACTGCTCCAAGTCCTCGACGTGAAGCGTCACAATACACCTCATAATCCTTGGTCTGCTCTGGCAAAATCAACACAGGTGATGTAACCAAACGTTTCTTCAATTCCTGGAAACTGGCCTCACATTCCTCAGTCCATATGAACTTGGTATCCTTTTTCAACAACTCCGTCATAGGCTTCGCAATCTTTGAGAAATTCTCAATGAATCTCCGGTAGTATCCTGCGAGTCCAAGAAAACTCTGGATCTCTCCAACTGTTGTTGGCGCTTCCCAATTGGTCACGGTATCACCTTTAGTGGGATCTACTGCTATACCTTCTCCGGATATAACGTGTCCGAGAAATCCAACTTCCTTCAATCAAAACTCACATTTGCTAAACTTGGCATATAATTGATGTTCTCTAATTTTACCAAGAACCAAACGCAAATGCTACTTGTGCTCCTCTTCATTCTTTGAGTAAACCAGGATATCATCAATGAACACTACCACGAATTTATCCAGAAACTCCATAAACACCTTGTTCATCATGTTCATGAAATATGCTGGTGCGTTAGTCAGACCAAATGACATAACGGTATACTCATACAGCCCATACCTGGTGGTAAAAGCCGTCTTAGGTATATCTTGTTTTCGAATCTTCAACTGGTGGTATCCTGATCGCAGATCAATCTTGGAAAATACCTTAGCTCCTTGCAATCGATCAAACAGATCATTGATCATTGGTAGTGGGTACTTGTTCTTGATGGTTACTTCATTCAATCCTCGATAATCAACAATCATCCTTAACGATCCATCATTCCTTTCTACTAGAAGTACTGGCGATCCCCAAGGTGAAGAACTTGGGCGAATATAACCCTTATCCAGTAACTCCTTAATCTGCTTCTTAATCTCCACCAAATCCTTTGCGGGCATCCTATATGGTCTCTTTGATATTGGCCTTGTGCCTGGCAGAAGTTCAATCAAAAACTCAATATCTCTATCCGATGGCATGCCTGGCAATTCCTCTGGAAATACATCAGGGAAATCCTTCACTATTGGTACTTCCTCCTGCACAACTCCTGTTAGGTAATTTACTTGAGTCCTTTTTGGCACATGCCGTGATACATACTTGATCCTTCTTCCTTCTGGGTGGTAAGCAAAATTGACTTACTGGCACATTCAATATTCCCTTCATACTTTGACAACCAATCCATGCCTAATATCGCATCAAATCCTTGAGATTCCGACACTATTAGGTCTGAGGGAAATACGTAATTACCAATCCTTAATGGTAACCGATCACACCATAGACTAGCCATATACTCTGCTCCAGGAGAGGTTACTAACATGGGTGACCTAAGGGCTTGGGTTGGCAGTTTATACTTATCCACAAATCCCCTTGATATGTATGAATGCGATGCACTGGTATCCAAAAGAACGAGTGCAGTAAATGACCTAACCAAAAACTTACCGATTACTGCATCCGGCTGCTCTTCAACCTCCTCCGCGTTAACGTGGTTCACCTGTCCCCTGTTGCAAGGGTTCGGCTTCTTCCCAGAGCTTCCATTGCCATTTCCATTATGTGATTCAGGACATTCATTGGCATAATGTCCGGTCTTCTGGCACTTAAAACAAGTGACTTGGCTCAGGTCTTTCATGGCTGGGGTTGATGGGTTGGTGGGGTTCTGTCCGTTGCATCCTCCATTCCCATTACCAGTCTTGGGGCCATTGTGATTGTGCGAGCTACCTCCTCCATGGGTATGCTGGAAATGTCCTCCCGGTCTAGGGGTAAAATGTGGCTTCTGCTGAGCTCCAGAATAGTACTTCCCTTGTCCATACTTCCTCTTGCGGTTCTCAATCTGCTGTTGCTTCCCTTCAATCATGAGAGAATGATCTACCAACTCCTAGTAGTTGTTGAAGGTTGCTACCATCAACTGCATGCTCAACTCATCATTCAGTCCTTCTAGAAACTTCTCCTGCTTAGCTGCATCCGTAGCAACGTCATTTGGGGCATAACGTGCTAGCTTACTAAAGTCCTCCACATACTGGCCAACTGTCCGTCCTCCTTGGCGCAAGTTGCAAAACTCTTGCTTCTTCATGGCCATAGCTCCTGCTGAAACATGGGCAGTACGAAAAGCTTGCTGAAACTGGTCCCACGTGACAGTGTCGACAGGGAAAGTGGCTGTGAAATTCTCCCACCATGATGCTGCGGGTCCTTCCAGCTGATGTGCGGCAAACTTCACTTTTTCCGCATCTGTGCATCCTGTCGTGGTCAACTCTCTTGCTGTCTTGCGGAGCCAATCATCTGCTACTATCGGCTCGGTGCTACTGGAAAACACCGGAGGATTCAGCCTAAGAAAACGGGCTAAGTGATCAACAGGTGGTGGTGGTGGTGGGTTGTTGTTGTTGTTCCCCTGATTCTGATTCTGGACTAGTAACTGCATCAATGTGTTCTGCTGCTGGATCAACTGAGTGAGCTCCGGTGGGAAGGTAAATCCGGGGTCACGTCTCGGAGGCATCTGAGGGTTTAGAAAAGATGAGATTTAAGAATAGAGGGGGTCTAAAGAGAAAACACTACCCATATGCACATGAGGCAAAAGCAAAAAATTCACTTCATTCAATCAATTAAACAAGGGCATACAATCGATCTAACTATCGCAAAAGTGCTCGGACTACTATATTTACATGGTGGACTACTACTGTTGTTGGGATGGTCTACTAGAAATACTCTTTGGTTGTAGACTCCACGATATCTGCTCCAGCTTCATCAACATAGTCATCATCGCTATCATCTGGATCCGAGTTGGTGTCGTCGATGATGATGTAGTCTTCTGGGCGAATCTCCTTGGGTTCTTCGTCTTCTTCTACTGGTGTAGGGTCTCCCATGAATATTCCAATCTTCTTGATCAGATCGTCATTCTTTTCCACTAATACTTCGATTTCCTCTTCATAATCTTCACGTGTAGCCTTGAGTTCTTCCTCCAGTTCCTTGATTCTTGTCCTCGCCTTCTTCAGGTCTATCATGTCTGCGCACATCTGGTTCTCCTGACGTCGAATGTGCTGGTTTAACTCCTGGATAAAAGCTACAATTGATCTATCCTTCCTGGTGCTGATCATCTCCCAGTGCTCATCTCGGCGCCCACAAATCTGGTAGATAGTATCCTTGAGATCATTGCGGTAAACTTCTCCAATGCATCCCATGGTGATGTGAGCTGCCATGCTCTTTCCTAGACTCCAAGTTGGTGCATCAAAAGAAAACTCTATGGGCTCAGTGACTGGCATGAACGTCCTTCCTGGAACTTGAACTTGAATCATCCAGCGCTCTCCTTCAGGTAATGTGGCGTTGTAGGTTCCGGTGAAGCTTGGTACTCCTATGTTCTGGTATCTAGTGACCTCCTTCAAGTGACGTCCAAAGGGTGTATCTTCATCCGGTTGTATGAACTTGTTCCTTGCATCCGCCATCCTAAAAGAGTAGAAAAGATGAGAGGTCAGAAGGAGAAGAATAAGTAGTGATCTAGGGCTTTAGCTTAGTGGTCGTGTCCTACAGTCAGCGTGTGCTCTTGTAGCGACCAGACCTCAAACGGTCCAATCTCTGTGCTCCGGTGTCATCCATGGATCAGTAATGCTAACACCACACAGTACTTGAAGGATTTACAACAGAGTAGCAATCACACACTTATTACATCGAGTGTCTCAAAAGAGAACTTATTACAATAAATATGGCTTAAGGCCATCTAATAATGATAACAGCGGAAGGCTTGGAAGATAAGTGAGTCCATCAACTCCAGCGGCATCACTGAGTATAGAACCACGACCTAAGGCACCTTAATCATCGTCTGAAAAGTCTGCAACATTAACTTTGCAGCCCGAAATGGGTCAGCACATGGAATATGCTGGCAAAGTAACACATAGAGAGTAATACAAGAATATGGCTATTCTATATGCATATATGGCTGGTGGAAAGCTCTATGATTACAGTTTTGCGTAAAGCCAATTTTTCCCTACTGCAAAGGAATAAATTTTATTTAACTATCATGGTAGATGTTAAACATTGAGAATGGTTGACAGCATTCTCAATCCCAATTAAGCATCATCATTAAAAACCCAACAATTAACTTTAGAGTAACATGATGAGATTCACATGATAATCCAGGTACTAGATACTCAAGATGTACATAACCGGGGACACGGCTAACCATGATTAGTTTATACGCTCTACAGAGGTTTGCGCACTTTTCCCCACAAGACTCGATCTCCTCCGTTGGTTTTCTCGCACTGCATGGTGTTTGAGGAACGGATGACCGAGACATAGTCTTTCAGAAGCACTAGCACCTTAAGAACGGCTAGACCGTACCAACCTACATCCCCTACATCTGCTAGTCTACCACTATAAGAGTTCGCACGACTTAGTCAACTATGCTAGAGCCCATAGTAGCTTGTGGCTGCACACGGAAGTTTCTAGCATGAATAATCTCATGATCCCTTTGAGCCTGGGTGGCGGTCCAAAAGAAAACAGGCAATCGCTGGAATACCCAGGTGCCTCAATCCACCCAGATGTGTGTTTAGGTTGCCACCTTAAATAAACCATTAATTAACAAAGCTCACATCTGTCATGGATACACTCACCCAATCCACGTCTACTAGCATAGCATAGCAATAAATAAGCAAACGTAGAGTAACTCCCAAAGGTTTGATAATAAATAGGTAATAGGTTCTACCTCAACTACTCCTCAAACCCACAATTTAATTAGATCCTAATCATGCAATGTGTGAGGATTGATCTAATGCAATAAAACTGGGTAGTAGGAGGTATGATCAAAGTGTTACTTGCCTTGCTGATGATCCGGGAAACCTAGCGATTTGAAGTAGCAAGCGGCGCACTACGGGTACTCTATCGCAAACAAACAAGCACACAATAAGTACTCAACTAATGCACAGGTAAAACTCGAACAAGAGATCTAACCAGAAAGTTCAACTTAAGAACTCCGGTTGGCAAAAAGAATCAAAACGAACGAAGCAACGAAAGACAAACAGCAAAAGAAACAAGCTTCATTTACTATTCTGGATCTAAGGCAATTTTTATAGTGGCAAAAACTTGTTTGAGTTGGTTAAACTAAAAGAGGGTTTTGAGACAAAACTCCAGGCGCTTGAATCGCCTGATTCCGATAAACGAGCGAAAAGATAAACTAGAACGAACATCGGATCAGAGATCGCGATCAGAAAAACCACGGATTTAATCCGAGAAAAAGAAAAATGATGAACAGTTAACGAACGAACGTTCGTTAACAGAAACTAAACGAAAAACGCGTTCGTTAAAACGAACGGACGAACGGGCGCTCGCTAAATAAATAAACTAGAAAAAAACCGATCTATTTATTTAAAAAAAGGAAACAAGGTTTTTCAAAAAAATGAATCGGTTTTTTTTCAAAAACCGTCAGGCGGCTACCTCGCCGGCTGCGACGGCTCTCTGGCTGGGCTCCGGCAGGGCGGCGGGTGGCGCGAGGCGGCGGGGCGGCGGCTCCGGGCGGCGCAGGGCGCAGCAAGCGGCGCGGCGGCGGCAGGCGGCGTGGGGTTGAAGGCGGGTGGCGGCGGTTATAAAGGGGTCGGGGGAGGTCGACTTGGGGGAGGGGTTGGCCTCTGGAGGCGTGTCCTCCCTGGACACATGGCGGCGGTGATCGGGACTCCGGTCCCGATCCGTCTGGAGGCGGCGGCGGCTGGCTGGCCCGGCCTGCTCGGCTGGGCCCTTGGCCCAGTCAGCGCGGGTTTTTTTTTTTAAAAAACAATTTCGCTGTGCCTAAAAAAATCTAGAAAAATAAATAACAATCTAAAAATGCCAAAACAAATTTTCTCCATCTAAATAAAATATTTAGAACAGGATGAACATTTTTTGGCTCTAAATGCAATTTTTGAAAACATGCAATTTTTCCTAAATTCAAATAAAATAGCAAATAAAACCAAAATAAAATCTTATTTGATTTTTTTATTAAATCCTCAATATTTCTTTATTTTGGTAAAGTCATTTTATTCCCTCTCTCGTATTTTGATAATAGAAATAATTGAAGATAAAATAAATAAAATCAAATGATCCCTATTTCAAAATTTGAGAAACTCAAATATGAAAATAACGGAATCCCCAACTCTCTCCGAGGGTCCTTGAGTTGCGTAGAATTTCTAGGATCAACCAGAAAAGAAATAAAATATGATATGCAATGATGATCTAATGTATAACATTCCAAATTGAAAATTTGGGATGTTACATCGGAGTCTGAAACGTTCAGGAAAGTGTCCTTTATGTATTCCTCCGGGGTTACGGTTTCCATAACATTAGTTTCAACATTTATAGGATTAACTGAGATATAATGTTTGATTCTTTGACCGTTCACCACCCTCGGATTGTGCCTTTGAAGTTGTTGATTTTTATGGCACCGGAACGATAGACCTCCTCGATAATGTAAGGACCTTCCCATTTTGAGAGGAGTTTGCCTACAAAAAATCTTAAACGAGAGTTGTATAACAATACATAATCACCTACATTAAACTCACATTTTTGTATCCTTTTGCCATGCCATCTTTTAACCTTTTGTTTAAATAGTTTGGAATTCTCCTAAGCCTGGGTTCTCCATTCATCAAGTGAGCTAATGTCAAAAAGCCTCTTCTCACCGGCAAGTTTGAAATCATAATTGAGCTCTTTAATGGCCCAATATGCCTTATGTTCTAGTTCGAGAGGTAAGTGACATGCTTTTCCATAAACCATTTTATACGGAGACATACCCATAGGATTTTTATATGCAGTTCTATAAGCCCATAATGCATCATCAAGTTTCTTGGACCAATTATTTCCAGATCTATTAACAGTCTTTTGCAAAATTAATTTAAGCTCTTTATTATACAGTTCTACTTGACCACTAGATTGTGGATGATAAGGAGATGCAATTCTATGATTAACATCATACTTAGCAAGCATTTTACGAAAGCACCATGAATAAAATGTGAACCACCATCAGTTATTAAGTATCTAAGGACTCCAAACCTCGGAAAAATAACTTCTTTAAGCATCTTGATAGAGGTGTTATGATCAGCACTACTAGTTGGAATAGCTTCTACCCACTTAGTAACGTAATCAACAGCAACTAAAATATGTGTATACCCATTAGAGGAAGGAAACGGTCCCATATAATCAAAGCCCCAAACATCAAATGGTTCAATAACAAGTGAATAATTCATAGGCATTTCTTGACGTCTGCTGATATTTCTAATTCTTTGGCATTCATCACAAGACAAGACAAACTTACGAGCATCTTTGAAGAGAGTAGCCAATAAAATCCGGATTGCAATACCTTATGTGCAGTTCTGTCTCCAGCATGGTGTCCTCCATAAGCCTCGGAATGACACTTGCGTAGGATCTATTC
The DNA here is from genome assembly GCF_056163025.1 of Triticum urartu. Classification (NCBI taxonomy): domain Eukaryota; kingdom Viridiplantae; phylum Streptophyta; class Magnoliopsida; order Poales; family Poaceae; genus Triticum; species Triticum urartu. The sequence continues at coordinate 360,206,941 of NC_141874.1, read as the reverse complement.
ATGTTCATGCTCGGGTACACAACGTTTAATAATACCATCTACTCCTTCTTTATAAAGGTGTGGGTCATCCCAGAAGTAATGTCTTAAATCATAGAAAAACTTTTTTCTTTTGTTGGTATGTGAAACTAGGTGGTATAAATTTAGCAACAATGTAATTAGCATAATAAGCATACCATGAGCAGTACGAGAAGCATTTATGATAGCTAATTGTACATCAGGAAAGCTATCATCAATAGGTAGTGGGTCATCAAGAATATTCTCTAACCAAGATAAGTTGTCTGCAATGAGGTTTTGAGCTCCCTTTCTATCGATAATATGCAAATCAAATTCTTGTAGCAAGAGAACCCATCTAATAAGTCTAGGTTTAGCATCTTTCTTTTCCATAAGATATTTAATAGCAGCATGATCAGTGTGAACAGTTACTTTAGAATCAACAATATCAGGTCTGAACTTATCACAAGCAAATATAACTGCTAAAAATACTTTTTCAGTAGTAGTATAATTTCTCTGGGCACTGTCTAGAGTTTTACTAGCATATTGGATAACATTTAATTTCTTATCGACTCTTTGTCCTAGAACGGCACCTACAGCATAATCACTAGCATCACACATAATTTCAAAGAGTAAATTCCAATCAGGTGGCTGAACAATAGGTGCAGAAATCAAGGCTTTCTTAAGTATTTCAAATGCTTCTACACAATCATCATCAAAGACAAAAGGAACATCTTTTGTAAGAGATTAGTCAGAGGCCTAGAAATTTTAGAGAAGTCCTTAATGAACCTCCTACAAAACCGGCATGACTAAGGAAATTTCTTATACCTTTAATGTCCTTAGGACACGACATCTTTTCAATAGCATCAACTTAAGCTTTATCAACTTCAATACCTCTTTCAGAAATTTTATGCCCCAAGACAATACCTTCATTAACCATAAAGTGGCACTTCTCCCAATTCAAGACAAGATTAGTTTCTTCACATCTCTGCAAAACTTGATCAAGGTTGCTTAAGCAATCATCAAAAGAAGTTCCATATACAGAGAAATCATCCATGAAAACCTCAACAATCTTTTCACAAAAGTCAGAGAATATAGCAGTCATACATCTTTGAAAGGTAGTAGGTGCATTGCATAAACCAAAAGGCATACGTCTATAAGTAAGGTACCGAAAGGGCAAGTAAAAGTTGTCTTTTCTTGATCCTCTTTTGACACAGGTATTTGAGAGAAACCAGAATAACCATCTAGAAAGCAAAAATATGTATGTTTGGATAGTCTTTCTAGCATTTGATCAACAAAAGGTAAAGGGTAATGATCCTTTTTAGTAGCTTTATTTAATTTGCGGAAATCAATTACCATTCTATAACCTGTAACAATTCTTTGTGGGATCAATTCATCTTTATCATTAGGAACAGCAGTAATACCTCCCTGCTTAGGGACACAATGGACAGGACTCACCCACTGACTATCAGCAACAGGATAAATTATACCTGCCTCCAAAAGCTTTAGTATTTCTTTTCTTACCACTTCTTTCATCTTAGGATTTAACCGTCATTGGTGATCAACAACCGGTTTAGTGTCTTTCTCCAATTTTATTTTGTGCTGGCATAGAGTGGGACTAATGCCCTTAAGATCATCAAGAGTATATCGAATAGCAGCACGGTGCTTCTTCAGAGTCTTCAGTAATTTCTTTTCTTCATGCGCTGAAAGGTTAGCACCAATAATAACAGGATATATCTTTTTCTCATCGAGATAAGCATATTTAAGAGTATCAGGTAAATGTTTAAGCTCAAACACGGGATCACCCTTGGTTGGATGAGGATCCCCTAGGATTTCAACAGGCAAGTTGTGTTTCAAAATAGGTCCTTGTTTAAAGAATACTTCATATATTTCCCTTCTTTCATTCATAAACATACCATTTTCATGGTCGAGCAAATATTGTTCTAAAGGATCACTAGGAGGCACGGCAATAGAAGCAAGACCAATAATATCATCTTTACTAGGCAATTCTTTATCATGGGGTTGTCTATGAAATTTAGCAAAATTAAACTCATGAGACATATCCCCCAAACCAATAGTAACAACATCCTTTTTGCAATCTACCCTAGCATTAACAGTATTCAAGAAGGGTCTACCAAATATAATGGGACAAAAGTTATCTTGTGGGGAACCAAGAACAAGAAAATCAGCAGGATATTTAACTTTCCCACACAAGACTTCAACATCTCTAACAATCCCAACTGGTGAAATAGTGTCTCTGTTGGCAAGCTTAATTGTAACATCAATTTCCTCTATCTCAGCAGGTGCAATATCAGGCATAATTTCTTTATATAAGGAATGAGGTATTGCACTTGCACTAGTACCCATATCACATAAGCCATGATAGCAATGATCTCCTATTTTAACAGAAATAACAGGCATGCCTACCACAGGTCTATGTTTATTTTTAGTATCGGGTCTAGCAATTCTAGCAGCTTCATCACAGAAGTAAATAACATGCCCATCAATATTATCGGCCAAGAGATCTTTAACCATAGCAACACTAGGTTCAAATTTAATTTGCTCAGAGGGTGTAGGTGTTCTAGTATTACTCTTACGAACCACAGTTGAAGCTTTAGCATGATCCTTTATTCTAATAGGGAAAGGTGGTTTCTCAATATAAGTAGTAGGGACAACATAATCATTATAAGTGATAGTCTTTTCTTCAAGTTTAATAGGTGCAAATAAATTTACTTCAATGGGAGGATTATATTTAAACCGCTTATCCTTATGGGGATCAACATGAGTAGCAAAGGATTCACAGGAAGAAGCTACTATCTCAGAGTCAAGTCCATATTTAGTGCTAAATTCACGGAAAGCATCGGTATCCATAGAAGATTTAACACAATCAAACTTAGGTATTACACCGAACTCCTTACCTTCTCGAGATCCCAATCTTCAGAGTTGCGTTTAATTCTTTCCAATAAATCCCATTTGAATTCAATAGTCTTCATCATAAAAGAGCCAGTACAAGAAGTATCGAGCATGGAGCGATTATCGAGAGAAAGCCGAGCATAAAAATTTTGAATAATAATTTCTCTTGAGAGCTCAAGATTGGGGCATGAATATAACATTGACTTAAGACTCCCCCAAGCTTGAGCGATGCTTTCTCCTTCACGAGGCCAAAAATTATATATATAATTACAATCACGATGAACAAGATGCATAGGATAAAACTTCTCATGAAATTCCAATTCAATCGGTTGTAGTTCCATGATCCCATATCATCACATATCCTAAACCATGTCAAAGCCTTTCCCTTCAAAGATAAAGGGAAGACCTTCTTCGATAACATCCTCGGGCATACCTGCAAGCTTAAATAATCCACAAACTTCATCCACATAGATTTGGTGCAAATCGGGATGCAATGTTCCATCTCCTATAAAAGGATTAGCTAGCAGTTTCTCTATCATACCCGAAGGAATTTCAAACTAAACATTTTCAGTAGGTTCAGTAGGTTGAGAAGAAACTCCTTGCTCTACTGGTCTGGGTGAAGATACCCCGAACAAGCCCCTCAAAGGATTATGTTCCATAGTAACAAGTGATAGTAAATTTCAAGACACTATATAAATTTTTCCTTACCAAATTCCACCTACCAAAGGTGCTTCACTCCCCAGCAACGGCGCTAGAAAAGAGTCTTGATGACCCACAAGTATAGGGGTTCTATCATAGTCCTTTCGATAAGTAAGAGTGTCGAACCCAACAAGGAGCAGAAGGAAATGACAAGCAGTTTTCAGTAAGGAATTCTCTGCAAGCACTGAAATTGTTGGTAACAGATAGTTTTGTGATAAGGTAATTTGTAACGGGTAACAAGTAATAAATGTAAATAAGGTGCAGCAAGATGGCCCAATCCTTTTTGTCGCAAAGGACAAGCCTGGACAAATTCTTATATAAAGGAAAGCGCTCCCGAGGACACATGGGAATTATCGTCAAGCTAGTTTCATCACATTCATATGATTCGCATTCGGTACTTTGATAATTTGATATGTGTGTAGACCGGTGCTTGGGTACTGCCCTTCCTTGGACAAGCATCCCACTTATGATTAATCCCTCTTGCAAGCATCCACAACTACAAAAGAAGTATTAAGGTAAACCTAACCATAGCATGAAACATATGGATCCAAATCAGCCCCTTACAAAGCAACTCATAAACTAGGGTTTAAGCTTCTATCACTCTAGCAACCCATCATCTACTTATTACTTCCCAATGCCTTCCCCTAGGCCCAAACAATGGTGAAGTGTCATGTAGTCGACGTTCACATGACATCACTAGAGGAAAGACAACATACATCTCATCAAAATATATAACGAATACCAAATTCACATGACTACTTATAGCAAGACTTCTCCCATGTCCTCAGGAACAAATGTAACTACTCAAAAATCATATTCATGTTCATAATCAGAGGGGTATTAATATGCATAAAGGATCTGAACATATGATCTTCCACCAAATAAACCAACTAGCATCAACTACAAGGAGTAATCAACACTACTAGCAACCCACAGGTACCAATCTCAGGTTTTGGGACAAAGATTGGATATAAGAGATGAACTAGGGTTTGAGATGAGATGGTGCTGCTGAAGATGTTGATGGAGATTGACCCCCTCCTGATGAGAGGATCGATGATGATGGTGGTGATGATGATGATTTCCCCTTCCCAGAGGGAAGTTTCCCCGGCAAAACATCTCTGCCGGAGCCCTAGATTGGTTCCGCCAAGGTTCCACCTCGTGGCGGCGGATTTTCGTCCCGTAAGCTTGCTTATGATTTTTTTCTCGGACCAAAGACCTCATATAGCAGAAAATGGGCACCGGAGGCCTGCCAGGGGGCCCACGAGGTAGGGGGCGCGCCCCCCACCCTCGTGGATGGTGGGTGGCCCCCCTCTGGTACTTCCTTCGCCCAATATTTTTTATATATTCTGAAACATGCTCCCGTGAAGTTTCAGGACTTTTGGAGTTGTGCAGAATTGGTCTCTACTATTTGCTCCTTTTCCAGCCCAGAATTCCAGCTGCCGGCATTCTCCCTCTTCATGTAATCCTTGTAAAATAAGAGAGAATAGGCATAAGTATTGTGACATAATGTGTAATAACAGCCCATAATGCAATAAATATTGATATAAAAGCATGATGCAGAATGGACGTATCATCCATTTCGAAAGTAGAATGATAGGAATTGTTGTTAATATATGAAGGCAAAAGCTACGTGCACCAGGTGCCTTTTTTATATGAAGGCAAAAGCTAAACAAAACCAGAATATGAACTACGAGAAACTAAAATATGGTAAAATAAATTGTTTCAAGCATGTTTCCCTTTTGTTTTGATATGAGAGATACTCCAATCAGTAGTATGTAGAAATTGAGAAGGAGAAAATATGTTTTGTTCACAATAACTAGAATTGAAATTGCCCCAACATCTGAACTCTTTTGTGTCAGCTTATATACATGATAATATACTTATTAAATATCTCCATGAGCCTACCTCTAGCGCATCAGTTCAAAGCACGAGCAACTTCTCCGTTGGACAACACAATACTTTTAGTTGATATTATAATTGATAGATCACTTTGAATTTACAATGCAAAGAAGAGGATCCTCCATAGTTGGTAGTATTTAGCAGTGACCATCAAATGAAGACATTCTAAAGCTGCATAAAATGTGCACATGAATCTACAACATGTTATGATTTGGAGAGGGTCATGTGCTGCATAACCTGAATATTAGGATATACTCATGTGAAAGGATCCTAGATTTTCGCCCTCAAGGCTACTGATTCCAAAATCATTTTTATAATTCTTCAGCCCTTGTTAATAAGAACAATATTATTTTTAGGTCAGATTGATAAACGAGATATAAGAGTATCAAAAGATAATGGATATCAATTATTTGTTATCATTCTACCTCTAAGAGTTTGAGTGTCGGTTGCGAATCAGCCTTCTCATACTGTTAGTTACAATGTCGAGAATATGATAAACACAGAATATTACAATTAAGTGAGATGTTAGTAGGTTGCACAATTATAAAGCTAAGAAATCTAGCAATCATCAATGCTCGAATGTGAGAAATCTTATCTTTGATACTCTTACATGAAATTGTATCACATGGTTTAGAGAGAGATAATTAATGTAACATCCCAAATTTTCAATTTGGAATGTTATACAATAGATCATCACTGCATATCATATTTATTTGCCTTTTGGGTTGATCCTAGAAATTCTACGCAACTCAAGGACCCTCGGAGAGAGTTGGGGATTACATTATTTTCATATTTGAGTTTTCTCAAATTTTGAAAATAGGATCATTTGATTTTATTGATTTTATCTCCAATTATTTCTATTATAAAATATGAGAGAGGGAATAAAACGACTTTCCCAAAATAAAGAAATGTTGAGGATTTAATAAAAAAATCAAATAAGGTTTTATTCTGGAGTTTTTCGTGGTTTTATTTGAATTTAGGAAAAATTGCACGTTTTCAAAAATTGCATTTAGGGCCAAGAAAATGTTCATCCTGTTCTAAATATTTTATTTAGATGGTGAAAATTTGCTTTGGCAATTTTAGATTTTTATTTATTTTTCTAGAATTTTTCTTAGTTTCGGCGAAATTGTTTCAAAAAAAACCCCGCGCCCGACTGGGCCAAAGGCCCAACCGAGCCAGGCCGGCCCGCCACGCCACCGCCTCCCTCGTCGAGCTGCCGCCGGACTCGGGGAGACCGAGCCAGGCACGCCTCCGCCGCCGACCCCCTCCCCAAGCAAGCCCCCCCCCCCCTCTCTTAAGTAGCCACCCCAGGGCCCGCTAGAGCCCCGAGTCGCCACCCGCCGCCGCCCACCCAGCCCCGCCGCTGCTGCCGCCACACGTCGCCTGCGTCGCGCCGCACGCCGCCGCCGCTGCTGCCCACCGGAAGCCCCGCCGGACCGAGCTGAGGTAGTCGCCCCGCCGCACGGTTTTTTGAGAAAAAATGTTTTGGTTTTTTTAGAAAACCCTAGTTTTCGTTTTTTTTAATAAATCGGTTTTTTCCGGTTTATTTATTTAGCGAGCGTTCGCTCGTCCGTTTGTTTTAACGAACGCGTTCATTGTTTAGTTCTAGAAAACGAACGTTCGTTCGTTATTCTATTCGTCATTTTTGTTTTTCTCGGATTAATCCACGATCATTTCTGATCGCGATTTCTGATCTGATTTTCGTTCTAGTTTAACTTTACGTTCGTTTATCGGAATCAGGCGATTCAAGCGCCTGGAGTTTCGTCTCGAAACCCTCTTTCCGTTTAACCAACTCAAACAAGTTTTTGCCTCAGTAAAATTTGACCTAGATTCAGATTAGTAAACGGAGCTTGTTTCATTTGTCATTTGTCTTTCGTTGCTTCATTTGATTTGATTCTTTTGCCAACCGAAGTGCTTAAGTTGAACTATCTGGTTAGATCTCTTATTCAAGTTTTACCTGTGCATTAGATGAGTACTTATTGTATGCTTGTTTGTTTGCGATAGAGTACCCGGAGTGTGCCGCTTGCTACTTCGAATCGCTAGGTTGCACAGATCATCAGCAAGGCAAGTAACACTTTGATGATACTTCCTATTACCCAGTTTTATTGCATTAGATCAATCCTCACACCATTGCATGATTAGGATCTAATTAAATTGTGGGTTCGGGAAGTAGATGAGGTAGTACCTATTACCTGTTTATTATCAAACCTTTGGGAGTTACTTCTACGTTTGCTTATTATGTCATGCTATGCTAGTAGACGTGGATTGGGTGAGTGTATCCATGACAGATTGAGATTGTTAAATTAATGGTTTATCTAAGGTGGCAACTTAAACACACATCTGGGTGGATTGAGGAACCTGGGTATTCCAGCGATTGCCTGTTTTTCTTTTGGTCCGCCACCCAGGCTCAAAGGGATCATGAGATTTTTCATGCTAGAAACTTCCGTGTGCAGCCACAAGCTACTATGGGCTCTAGCATAGTTGACTAAGTCGTGCGAACTCTTACAGTGGTAGATTAGCAGATGTAGGGGGTGTAGGTTGGTACGGTCTACCCGTTCGTAAGGTGCAAGCGCTTCTGAAAGACTATGTCTCGGTCATCCGTTTCTCAAACATCATGTAGTGTGAGAATCCCAATGGAGGAGATCGAGTCTTGTGGGGAAAAGTGCGCAAACCTCTGCAGAGCGTATAAACTAATCATGGTTAGCCGTGTCCCTGGTTATGGACATCTTGAGTATCTAGTACTTGGATTATCATGTGAATCTCATCATGTTACTCTAATTTAATTTTGTTGGGTTTTAATGATGATGCTTAATTGGGATTGAGAGGGTGTCTACGCTCTCAATGTTTAACAACTACCATGATAGTTAAATAAAATTTATTCCTTTGTAGTAGGGGAAAATTGGCTTTACGCAAAACTGTAACCATAGAGCTTTCCACCAGCCAAATATGCATGTAGTATAGCCTTATTCTTTCATTGGTCTCTATGTGTTACTGAAAGTGCAACTATCCCTAGGTGGTTTTGGTAATTCCTAACATATAGCTCATTGAGCTAATGCTATTCCAAGATTAATATTTCAGGAAAAGCTCATTGAATGGCATGGCATGGATGAGGAAAGTGGACCCCTCAAAATACTAAGGACAAAAAGATTGGCTCAAGCTCAAAGCTCAAGACCCTACATTTTATATTTTAGTGGTCCAAGATCACATTGAGTTTATAGGAAAAGCCAATACTATCAAGGAGGGATGAGGTGTTGCTTGATGAGGTTCTTGCTTCATAGTGCTTAGTGATATGCTCCAAAACCCTCAACTACCTTCCCACATCCACATATGACCTAAACCAAAAAGTCAAACTCGGCCCCACCGATTCTTTCTATCCAGCGCCACCGAGTTCAGATGTCATAGCCACTGCCACAAACCCTAGGCAAATCGGTCTCACCGATAGGGATCTTGATCACACCGAGATGGGGTTGTAATCTCTGTGTTTCCCTTCGTAACGTTTCAGTCCTACCGAGATGAGCGATCGGTCCCACCGAGATTGCAATGTAAACTCTCTGTTTCCCTTTTGTAACATTTCGGTCCCACCGAAATGAGCAAATCGGTCCCACCGAGTTTACCTGACCAACTCTCTGGTTAGCTTATTACCAAAATCGGTCCCACCGAGTTTGTGTAATCGGTCTCACCGAGATTACATTATGCCCTAACCCTAACCATATCGATCCTACCGAGTTGCATCTCAGTCCCACCGAAAATCCTAACGGTCACTAGGTTTGCTAAATCGGTCTTACCGAGTTTGTTAATTCGGTCTCACCGAGATTGGTAAATTGTGTGTAACGGTTAGTTTTTGTGTGGAGGCTATATATACCCCTCCACCCACTCTTCATTCAAGGAGAGAGCCATCAGAACATACCTACACTTCCAATACACATTTTCTGAGAGAGAACCACCTACTCATGTGTTGAGGCCAAGATATTTCGTTCCCACCATATGAATCTTGATCTCTAGCCTTTCCCAAGTTGCTTTCCACTCAAATCTTCTTTCCACCAAATCCATATCATGTGAGAGAGAGTTGAGTGTTGGGGAGACTATCATTTGAAGCACAAGAGCAAGGAGTTCATCATCAACACACCATTAGTTACTTCTTGGAGAGTGGTGTCTCCTAGATTGGCTAGGTGTCACTTGGGAGCCTCCGACAAGATTGTGGAGTTGAACCAAGGAGTTTGTAAGGGCAAGGAGATCGCCTACTTCGTGAAGATCTACCGCTAGTGAGGCAAGTCCTTCGTGGGCGATGGCCATGATGGGATAGACAAGGTTGCTTCTTCGTGGACCCTTCATGGGTGGAGCCCTCCGTGGACTCGCGCAACTGTTACCCTTCGTGGGTTGAAGTCTCCATCAACGTGGATGTACGATAGCACCACCTATCGAAACCACGACAAAAACATCCGTGTCTCCAATTGCGTTTGAATTCTCCAAACCCTTCCCTTTACATTCTTGCAAGTTGCATGCTTTACTTTCCGCTGCTCATAGACTCTTTGCATGCTTTCTTGAATTGTGTTAAGATTGCTTGACTTGTGCTAAGATAGCTAAAATCTGTCAAAGACTAAAATTGGGAAAATGATAGATTTTTAATTGGTCAAGTAGTCTAATCACCCCCCCCTCTAGACATACTTTCGATCCTACAAGTGGTATCAGAGCCTTGGTCTCCATTTGCTTTGATTTCCATAGCTTTTGGTGGTCATAGCCTTGGTTTCACAACCTAGGAGAGTATGGCGTCTAGCGAGGGAAATTATCACCGTGGAGGTCCTTACTTTGATGGTACTAATTTTGCTAGTTGGAAGCATAAGATAAAATGCATATTCTTGGACATAACCCCGCTGTTTGGGCTATTGTGTGTTGGCTTGCAAGGTAAATTCTTTGATGGGAGAGAACCGAATCGTGAAGCCACCGCGGAAGAGTTGAAAATGCTGCAATACAATGCTCAAGCTTGTGATATCCTCTTCAACGGATTGTGCCCCGAAGAATTCAACAAAATCAGCCGTCTTGAGAATGCAAAGGAAATTTGGGATACTTTGATTGATATGCATGAAGGTACCGACTCCGTCAAGGAATCCAAGTTGGATGTGCTTGAAAGTCAACTTGACAAGTTCAAAATGAAGGATGGTGAAGGTGTCGCTGAAATGTACTCTAGGCTTGCTCTTATCACAAATGAGATTGCCGGCTTAGGAAGTGAAGAGATGACCGACGAATTCATCATCAAGAAGATCCTAAGAGCCTTGGATGGAAAATACGATACGGTATGCACATTGATCCAAATGATGCCAAATTACAAAGATCTCAAGCCAACGGAAGTCATTGGAAGAATTGTTGCTCATGAGATGTCACTCAAGGATAAGGAGGAGCTCCATAACAAGTCAAGTGGTTCTTACAAAGCCTCATGTGAAGCCTCCACATCATCAAGTGAGAAACAAACCTTCAATGAAGAATTGAGCTTAATGGTGAAGAACTTCAACAAGTTCTACAAGAATAGAAGCAAAGAGAGAAGTTCCAAGTCAAGGTCCTACAATGACAAAAGATCTTCTAGTCAAGAGCGAAACTGCTACAATTGTGGAAGACCCGGACACTACTCCAATGAGTGTACGGCTCCCCACAAGAGAAGATAAGATTCTCCCAAAAGAAGAAGTAGAAGAGAAGAATCACCATCAAGGGAGAGAAGGAGTAGGGATGATCGATATGAACGAAGACCCTCTCAGAGAAGCAAGGATTCGGAAAGGAAGGACAAGTCATCAAGGAGCTACACAAAACAAAGACATCAAGCTCATGTTGGTGAATGGGTATCCGGCTCCGACTCCGACAATGACTCCGAGAGAAGCTATCACTCCGACTCTGAATATACTCAAGATGAAGGTGTTGCCGGTCTAGCACTTGTGTCAACCAACTCCTACGACATATTTGATTCACCAAATGAAGGAATTGGAAGATGCTTCATGGCCAAAGGTCCAAAGGTATCACACCCCGAGTATGTTGATTTCAATAGTGATGAAGATGACTTGTTAGGTGACTTGTTAGGTGATGATGATTTACTTGTTGACAACTATAGTGATGAATACTATGATGAAACGAATGACAATGATAAGGAGAAGATTGAGTCTCTAACTAAAGAACTAAACACTCTTAAGTTAGCTCATGAAACTATCTTAGGAGATCATCGAGAACTTTTAAGGACTCATGAGAAATTACGTTTTGAGAAGCTCAACCTTAAGCAAGAGCATGAGTTCTTAAAGGCAATCAATGATGATCTTCACAAGAAAAGCTCTTCTTACATTGCCAAGCGTTTACTCTTATCCACTTACATGCCTCAAGCCAAGTCTAGTAACAAGAACAAGAAAGATTCTTCCTCTAGTAGTAACAATAATCATGCTAAATCCAATGTTGTTGCTTCTAGTAGTTCTCTTGATTCCACTAATGATTCTCTTAGCCAAGTTACACTTGAGCAAGAAAATAGCTTATTGAAGGGAATTATACAGAAAGGTGTTTACAAGAGCCTTGTCGAGAGTAAGCAATTCGAGGAAATTGTACGCAAGCAAGGAAGGCACCGGAAGAATCAAGGTATTGGTTTTGAACGAAAGTTCAATGCCAATGGAGTTGAGTGGGAAGAAGATCAATACCCCAAGACGAAGTTTGTTCCTCAACAAGAGAAGTATGATCCTACTTCTTTCAAAGGGACACAAGCTCAAGATGATCTTCCACCCCAAGACCACAAGCAAAAAGGCAAGGACAAGCTTCAAGAGGAAATTGATGCATTTGAAGAAGCTCCTAAGGCCTTGGTCAAGTGGGTTACCAAGACTACATCAAGTTCCACTTCATCAAGTACAACTACAACTCTGAGGATTCCCATCAAGATGGTGTGGATCCCAAAGAAGAAGAACTAGAGAGTTCTTGAGGGTGACTCTGCCAACATACTTCACTCTTATTATTTTGGCAAGAACAAGTGCAATCAACTTCCACATCTTGCACTAGTTCAAGGAGTCACAAACCCTCTTGTTGGTAAGACCAGGGACGAGGTAACCTAATGCTCTCATAGACATCATCTTGTGTGTGCATCACTCTATGTCTATGGATATCCTTGTTTGTTCCTTGTGGGACTAACCCGTGTAGGTATTGAAAGTGCAACTCACTCCAAAGGATAGCTCCAAATGATCTACATAAACATTGAGCATCCACATCTTCAACATCTACATGAAGTCATCATCGACAAAACCCAAGGTTAGTTCATCCCTCTTAGGGGGGATCTCACATCTAGGGGGAGCTTTACTCTAACAATTGAGTTAAAGCAACTCTAATGGTGTGAAAACAACAACGCTTTATGTAAAAGTGGTAACCCCACTTGTGCTTAAATGATGAGTATGACCTATGATCAAATGTTCTCATTTGACTCCTAAGTCAATATACTCATATATAGATGACCGAGTCATCGACAATTGCTTGATAGATGCTAGAATTGTTTGTGCATGCTTTGCCACATATTTCATTTGTCATTTTATTGTGTGAGCATGTTGGTTGCATAATTTACTCATTCGAGGACATCCACTTGTTGTTTTGATTGATTGGTTTCCTTTTCTTTTGGCCAAATGGATGGACAAGAATGCCTAAGAACCTTCTCTAGCTATCTATGTTTTTCTCGTCTCAAACTCTATTCATGCTGCATCACAAAGTTTGATCAAGTCAGATTCGAACCACTCTGTGTGAGGAGCACTTGGAGTCCACGATTCGTCATAGACTTAAACTTCCAAAACTTCTTTGTGTGTTTCGGTCTGACCGGATCATCCATTTCGGTCATACCGAGATCACTAAGTCGATCTAGCTTTTCAATCTTGGTGCAAGCGATTCGAACTTTTCGGTCACACCGAGTTTCAATAACTGCTTGCAGTTATGAATCTCGGTGCCACCGAGTTGTTCCACTTGGTCACACCGACAGGGTCAGGCTATATATATCCACGGGTCAAATTTTGGAAAACTTTCCGAACCTCCTCACCCGCGCTTAGCCTGCTCTGTCTCCCTGGGTCTCCGGATCATCCTCCTCGTCGCCAGCCGCCTCCTGTCGCTGGTCTCCGTCGCCGTCAACGGGAATCATCCCCGCCGTTGCCGCCGTAACAAGTTCATCGCCGAACTAGGGTATGGACTTGAACTTTGTGCTGTTCTAACTCCGATTCCCCAGCACATTGCTTTGCCATGAATCTTGCCACGATTGAAACCATTCTATCCATCGAAAACACTCCGTACTTTAGTCGTGAATTGAAAATTTAGGGTTAGGTTTCCACCGAAACCATCTCGGACCGACCGAGTTGATGAAATCGGTTCCACCGATTTGGCTCAGGCCATTGCACATGTGATTCTCGGTCTGACCGAGAATTGCAAATCGGTGTGACCGAGTTCAACACTTTGTGAAACCCTAGCAATCTCGGTGCCACCGAACTGTGACTCGGTCTGACCGAGTTCACTAGTTTAGGTTCCAAAAGCTGCTTTGGTATCACCGAGTTTGCAAATCGGTAGATTCGAAATGCTTTCTGTGGAAAACTAAAACTAAGTTTTTAATTCATTCTTTTGCAAAAACCTCTGTATTTTGTGATGCTCATCCACTCTACCTCATCTGTAATCTATTCACAAGGTCTACTGTCAGTGTTTGCATCATGTCAGATCAGAGTGACAGTTAGAACAAGTCAGAGGAGCAGGTTCACTTGAGTGAGGGCACTAGTCCCTCTAGCAGCTCAGATGATGGCAGCAGGAGCACACCAAGCAATCTGCCAAAGGCTGCCACCAGGGCCAGCAAGAAAAGAACCTCAGAGTCAGAGGATGAGGACTATGTGGCTGAGGAAGAAGAAACCACCTCAAAGAGGAAAGTCCTGAAGAAGGAATATGGCACAGCTGCTGCCACCAAGCCAGGAATGAAGCAAAAGATTCCTGCCAAGAGAGCTCCAATGTCTAAAGCCAGAGCATCTACTCAAGAGACTTTGGGATCTGCACCCAAAGAGCAGGTTGTGGCAGAAAAGAAAAGGAAGGAAAGGGTCAAGAAGACCACTACCAGAGTGCTTGGGAGATCTTCAATCATGAGAGACTCTGAAGAAGAGGAAGAGGAAGAGGATGCTGCACCAGCACCTAAGGCACAGAAACTCATGGGAGATGCCATAAGATCAGGGGGCTGCTTCATCTAAGCCCAAAGGAACTTCTAAGCCAGCTGCTCCAAAACCCAAAACTGCACCAAAGAGGAGTACCAGGAACATTCCAGCTGCTAAGAAAAACAAGGCCCCAGTGCCTGAAACTGTTGCCGAAGAAGAAGATGATGAGACACATGTTTTGAGGAAGTTAAAGCCAAAAATTCCAGATCATAATGATGCTCATCCTGTGGCAGAAAACACAAAGATCAGGAAGGACTTAGGATTGAGGCTATGGAGAGAGTCAGATCCATATGCCACCAGAAGGAGAACTGTTGTGGACTACAGGTTCCATACCAAAGAACAGCAGGATTTTTATGAGACAGTGTTGCTTGACAGGAAACCAACAGCATGTGACATGAGATGGGTCAACTGGGAGTACATCAAGGAGAATGAAGAACATTATCCAGGAGTATATGACAGTTTCAAGGCTTGTGGAGTTGATGAGTTTGTGGCTCAGAAGCTCAC
This sequence comes from Triticum urartu, assembly GCF_056163025.1. Lineage (NCBI taxonomy): Eukaryota > Viridiplantae > Streptophyta > Magnoliopsida > Poales > Poaceae > Triticum > Triticum urartu. The sequence continues at coordinate 360,191,765 of NC_141874.1, read as the reverse complement.
AAAGTGGAATGATGAGCTTATCATGCAGTTCTACTCCACAACTCACTTCTACCCAGATGGCAAGATAGTTTGGATGTCTGAAGGCACTAGATACCAGTCCACAGTTGCGGAATGGGCTAAGTTGATCAATGCCCCAGAAGAGAGTGAAGATGACTTGGATGTCTATGCCAACAAGAAGAAGGATCACAACACCATGGCACACATGTACAAGGAGATCCCAGATACTGCTCTTGAGACACACAAGTTTGGATCTGTACATTACCTTCTGTCAGGCTTGCCAACTATCAACTTGTGACGCCCGGATAATTAAGCTACAGTAAAACACTATTAATGAATGCCACGTCACCTCGGTTACTGTTGTTAATCTCGCGTTAGTGAAAAACGGATTCAAATTCAAATTCAAATGAAAGGTAAACAAGAAAAGTTTTCAAAAATTAAAACTAAAATGTTCGGGTCGTGTCAAATAAATCGTAAGTAATTATGGTGGAGAAACCAAGCCTTTATAAAATGCTTAATTGAACTATAAGGATTTAAACAGTAGCAAAACCATTAATTAAATGCCTTTTATAATTAATAAAAAGTCAAACTAAGTTATTTGGGGATTAGAATTTTTGTGACTGTGGACTAAGTTGAAATACTAATTTAGATGCTAAGTGTATATTTTAGTAAAACTAAAATAAATGTAATTAAAATAAAACATGAAAGAATAAATATAAAGAAAATAAATAAAACAAAGAAAAAAAGAAAAAGAAAAAGAACCCCCCCCAAACCCCTGGGCCAACTAGCCCAGCTAACCAAGAGCCAGGCCGGCCCAACCGGCCTAGGCCGCCCCCACTCCCCCATAACCCCCTCGGCGACCGAACCCTAGCCCACGTCCCCACATTCATCCCCACACTCTCTCTTTCTCTCCCGATGCTCGTCCGCTCCCCGCCGCACCATCGTCGTCGTAGCATCCAAGGTCATCCCCGAGCCACGCGAAGTTTTCCAGGAGGAGGGACATCATCATCTTCGTCGTCTACGCCCTCGAGTGCGAGCTGGGAAGCCACCAATCGTCGCCATCGTCCTCTTCTTCCCATCTGCATCGCCGCATCCATCGCCTCGATCCGCGCCATCCCGAGCTCCTTCGGCTTCACCGAGTCCGCCACGAGCTCCGATGTGAGCTCCTCCCTCGATCCCCCACTTTTCCCCGTTGCTATTGTCGCCGTAGACCGCCGCACCATCCCCTGCCGGAAGCCGCGCCTGCCGTGGACCTCTGGCCGTGAACGGCTACGCTCGGCAGCACCTCCACGCGCGCCTTGGATCCTCTGTGCGCGCCTTGGCCACGCGCCTCGCTCGCTCCCGCCTCGGCCAGCCGGCGCACTCCGGCACCCTGCTCCTGCCCGCGCGTCCGCGCTCCTGCGCCCGCTGCTACCGCAGAGCCGCCCCTGCACCGCAGCATGCCCCGCCAGTGCACGAGCCAGCCTCCTCCCACTCGTACCCTCCTCTGGCTGCCTCTGACCGGCTATGCTCCCCTCTGGCCGCCGCTGCCCAGGGCCTCGCCCTGCTTCCCCCGCCCCTGTCGCTGATGAGCGTGGCCGCTGGCGCCTTGGTTGCGTTCGTGCATGCCCAGCACAGGCCCTGCTGGCCTTGTGCCACTGCCTGTGGGCTGACCCCCTGTTAATTAGGGGGGCCCTATTTAAGTTAGCCTAACCCCACTAATTAGGCTAATTCAATTTAGTTAAAAAACTGTTAAATAAAATAAGTCAGTGACAATTGGGACCCACGTGTAGTGTTCTAGTCAACATGTTCACCGGGTCAACTCTGCACACTACCCCCCACTTGTCATATGCACTAGGTAGGAATTCCTGTGTGCACTTAGCATTTGTTCACTTTAATTCAAAATAATAATAATTCTAGGAAATTAATAAAACTTTGGAAATTAATAGAAAATAAACCATAGCTCGGATGAAAATACGTTGTACATGAAAGTTGCTCAGAACGACGAGACGAACCCGGATAGGCAGCCCGTTCGTCCGCCACGCATCCCTAGCATAGCAAACTCACAACTTTCCCCCTCTGGCTCCTCTGCCCGAAAACGCGAAACACCGGGGATACCTTCCCGGATGTTTTCCCCTTCACTGATACCACCTCGTACCGCCTTAGGGCACACCTAGCATCACGCTTTGTCATGTCATGCATCGTCATGCATTTTTTTGCATTATATTTATTGTTTCTTCCCCCTCTTCTCTCGCTAGACATCGAGACCGATGCCGCTGCTACCCAGTACGACTACGGTGTTGACGACCCCTCTCTCTTGCCAGAGCAACCAGGCAAGCCCCCCCCCCTTGATCACCAGATATCGCCTACTCTTCTCTATACTGCTTGCATTAGAGTAGTGTAGCATGTTACTGCTTTCCTTTAACCCTATCCTGATGCATAGCCTGTCCTTGCTACTACTGTTGTTACATTTACCTGCAATCCTAATGCTTAGTGTAGGATGCTAGTTTATCATCAGTGGCCCTACATTCTTGTCCGTCTGCCATGCTATGCTATCGGGCCATGATCACTTGGGAGGTGATCACGGGTATATACTTATACATATATACATGCTATACAGGTGGTGATTAAAATCGGGTCGGCTCGTAGGAGTACCCGCGAGTGATTCAATGTTGGGGGCTAAAGGGGCAGGTGGCTCCATCCCGGTAGAGGTGGGCCTGAGTTCCCGAAGGCCCCCGACTGTTACTTTATGGCGGAGCGACAGGGAAGGTTGAGACCACCAGGAGAGAGGTGGGCCTGGCCCCGGTCGGCGTTCTTGGTTATTTCAAAATAACACGTTTAACGAGATCTGGGTATTTGATCTGAGTCTGGCCACTGTCCTATACACACTAACCATCTACGCGGGGACAGTTATGGGCACTCGACGTCGTGGTATCAGCCGAAGCCTTCATGACGTTAGTGACTGAGCGGCGCGCGCCGGGTTGGACCGCGTAACGCAACTTCCTTTGTAATGGAGGTTGCTAGGTCTGCTCACCGGTTGCGTACACAACGTGCAGGTGTGCAATGGGCGATGGGCCCAGACCCCTGTGCCGTAGGATTTAGGCCGGCGTGCTGACCTCTCTGTTGTGGCTAGGTAGGGCTGCGACGTGTTGATCTTCCGAGGCCGGGCATGACCCAGGAAAGTGTGTCCGGCCAAATGGGATCGAGCGTGTTGGGTTATGTGGTGCACCCCTGCAGGGAAGTTGATCTATTCGAATAGTTGTGTCCCTCGGTAAAAGAACGACCCGGAGTTGTACCTTGACCTTATGACAACTAGAACCGGATACTTAATAAAACACACCCTTCCAAGTGCCAGATACAACCGATGATCGCTCTCTCACAGGGCGACAAGGGGAGGATCATCGGTTAGGATTATGCTACACGATGCTACTTGGTGAACTTACCATCTACTCTCTTCTTCTGCTGCAAGATGGAGGTTACCAGAAGCGTAGTATTCGATAGGACTAGCTATCTCCCTCTTACTCCGGCTTTCTGTAGTTCAGTCCACATATGATACCCCATTTCCATTTGATACCAATGCATACATATGTAGTGTAGCTCCTTGCTTGCGAGTACTTTGGATGAGTACTCACGGTTGCTTTTCTCCCCCTTTTCCCCCTTTCTATACCCGATTGCTGCGACCAGACGTTGGAGCTCAAGAGCCAGACGCCACTGTCGACGACGACTACTACTACTCGGGAGGTGCCTACTACTACGTGCAGCCCGCTGACGACGACCAGGAGTAGTTTAGGCGGATCCCAGGCAGGAGGCATGTGCCTCTTTCGATTTGTATCCCAGTTTGTGCTAGCCTTCTTAAGGCAAACTTGTTTAACTTATGTCTGTACTCAGATATTGTTGCTTCCGTCGACTCGTCTATGATCGAGCTCTTGTATTCGAGCCCTCGAGGCCCCTGGCTTGTAATATGATGCTTGTATGACTTATTTTATTTGTAGAGTTGTGTTGTGATATCTTCTCGTGAGTCCCTGATCTTGATCGTACACGTTTGCGTGCATGATTAGTGTACGATTGAATCGGGGGCGTCACAAGTTGGTATCAGAGCCGACTGCCTGTAGGAATCCCCTTCCACACTCCTTGGCCGAAATCGAGTCTAGACATTACAAAACTTTTACTAACATGGTCGTGTGTCTTACGGGCCCACGTCGCCATTTGGGTGGTATTAGGATCTTTTACTCCTCGTCTGTACTCTGGGACTCTGATCTCTCTTCTATTCGGGTAAATGATTTTTACTAACTCTGACTCTAGGTTCTCGTGACTACTTCCTCCCGGAGAGCCCCTCACTCCAGATGATTGCTTAGTGCCCCAGAAGATTCTGAAGATACTCTTCGATGTTCTCTCGAGGGCTTGTGCCCATCACTTTTGCAATTCACTTCCATCATTTAACTTCTATGGATAACCACGTACATGTGCCATTCATACAATCATTCCCCAGTGATCTTGTTATTACCCGATACCCCAAAATTCTCTCTATTGTACCGAGAATACTATGTGGCTACTACCTCACAGTTCTTTGCCACATGATACCCCTACGGATAATTCCTCGCACTTATCGAGTATCCGCTCATTCCCAGTTGTTCATATGTTTCACAAAAGTCTTGGAAAATACCATTCGATCTTCTGGAAATCCTAAGCAGCCTAGTGCTCTTGAAATTCTTGTTTGCTTGCATTATGGTTAATCCCATAAGTCTTGTAATCTTATTGGCATCCCTTGCCACTATCATTTTGAGCCCATTAATTCAATGAGTGCGAATACTCGCAAGCCTCAACCAGATCCTAGGATTCATCCTTCCGGCTCAGACGCCATTTTAAACATGAGTTGGTTCTCGACCAATCAAATTGCCGATGATTGTACCTCCAAGACTATTCAACTTATCCATCCCTATTCAAAGCATTGCTTCTGATCCTTGACTTGGAATCATAATTCCTGTGCAATTGAGCTTTGAGTTAGTAAGTTGTTTCTATCTTCTGATCCCCTTGCATTATTTCTTCTTCTGGTAGAGTACCGATACTCACATCAGCTCCGTTGTGGATCGTCAGATCCATTATTGGATTTCATCTCACATCGCCCTTAATATTCAATAACCTTGTGAGCCTTTCCACGGGTATATAATGCATTTGGTAAATTGTATCCTCTGCCTTGTCAACCATGCTCTACTTTCGAGCTTGTGTTATTTACTCCTGAAGTTTGTGATATATGTTCCTAAGATACCCGATGGTTTGAACTAATGCCTTCCCTAATCTGTGCAAACCCGGAAGATTTCACGGGTCATACTTATCTGATATTGCACTAGGTAAAACTTTCAACAACTAATGTCATTTTCAAAATATGAGAGGTGAATGATAGGTTTTGCGTTGAACAAGTGGGAGTCGACCTTGAACCCTGTGTTCATGCCCATGGAAACGATGTATACCTTATCATGGAAGTTTCTCTTAAAATAATTATCCCCTTGTTATAAGTTCATCTTGTATCTGTGGACATGGTTCCGACCATGTTTCCCCTTGATTCCATTTCTCGTGCAAGTTTGAGCACTTGTCTTCTGCAGAGCATTACCCTAGTCCAACCTCTACTATGATCTGTCGTCGAGTATTACCCCCTGGTATCTCGAGATTATCATGGAACTGTATACTTCTTATGAGTTCTTCATCAAGTGCTACATTCTCACTGATTCCAATTTTTCACAGGCTCTGGGTTATTAAACACTCAAAGACACCGATAACCGACTGAAGTCCGCACCGTGATTAAACAATCTTGGTAACCTTCATGACTTGGGAGTTTGAACTCGATTGTGTCATTCCTAGCCTGCTTGGCTATATCCTTGTCATGCCGATTTTAACTGTGCTACCTGGTCCTTCTTTCTAGAGAAAAAATTTCAAGGTGAGCTAATCTTACGTCGATCTTCCTCGTCATAACAATTGTCCTTGAATGACAAGCTTGATTTCAAGTTTGTGTCGTACCTATGGTTTCAATAACTTCTCGCTTCATCGTTCCTTTGACTCGATGTCGTCGTTGATTGATTACATCTTCATGAAATCTCACGACAAATGTGTCGTGATCATCATCAACCTTATGAGCTCTTCCAGGATATCAATCGGATTCATGAATACAAATACCATCCTTGCCCTTGATGAGTTGTGTTATCATCGGCACTTTATTGCCTTCCCTCCAACACAAACTTGTTCGTGTTTTGTGTTATACCCTTGAAGGAAATATGCCCTAGAGGCAATAATAAAGTTATTATTTATTTCCTTATATCATGATAAATGTTTATTATTCATGCTAGAATTGTATTAACCGGAAACATAATACATGTGTGAATACATAGACAAACAGAGTGTCACTAGTATGCCTCTACTTGACTAGCTCGTTAATCAAAGATGGTTATGTTTCCTAACCATGAACAATGAGTTGTTATTTGATTAACGGGATCACATCATTAAGTGAATGATCTGATTGACATGACCCATTCCATTAGCTTAGCACCCGATCGTTTAGTATGTTGCTATTGCTTTCTTCATGACTTATACATGTTCCTATGACTATGAGATTATGCAACTCCCGTTTGTCGGAGGAACACTTTGGGTGCTACCAAACGTCACAACGTAACTGGGTGATTATAAAGGAGCATTACAGGTGTCTCCAAAGGTACATGTTGGGTTGGCGTATTTCGAGATTAGGATTTGTCACTCCGATTGTCGGAGAGGTATCTCTGGGCCCTCTCGGTAATGCACATCACATAAGCCTTGCAAGCATTGCAACTAATGAGTTAGTTGCGGGATGATGTATTACAGAACAAGTAAAGAGACTTGCCGGTAACGAGATTGAACTAGGTATTGGATACCGACGATCGAATCTCGGGCAAGTAACATACCTATGACAAAGGGAACAACGTATGTTGTTATGCGGTCTGACCGATAAAGATCTTCGTAGAATATGTAGGAGCCAATATGGGCATCCAGGTCCCGCTATTGGTTATTGACCGGAGATGTGTCTCAGTCATGTCTACATTGTTCTCGAACCGTAGGGTCCGCACGCTTAAAGTTACAATGACAGTTGTTATGAGTTTTATGCATGGTGATGTACCGAAGTTAGTTCGGAGTCCCGGATGTGATCACGGACATGATGAGGAGTCTCGAAATGGTCGAGACATAAAGATTGATATATTGGAAGCCTATGTTTGGATATCGGAAGTGTTCCGGGTGAAATCGGGATTTTACCGGAGTACCGGGAGGTTACCGGAACCCCCCCCCCCCCGGGAGCTATATGGGCCTTAGTGGGCTTTAGTGAAAAAGAGAAGGGGCAGCCCAAGATGGGTCGTGCGCCTCCCCCCTCCCCTAGTCCTACCCCTCCCCTAGTCCTATTAGGACAAGGAGAGGTGGCCGGCCCCCCTCTCTCTTTTCCCCCTCAGCGAATCCTATTCCAACTAGGATTGGGGGGGATCCTACTCCCAGAGGGAGTAGGACTCCCTTGGCGCGCCCTTCTTGGCCGGCCGCACCCCTCCCCTTGGCTCCTTTATGTACGGAGGTAGGGGGGCACCCTAGAACACACAAGTTGATCCTCGTGATCGTTCCTTAGCCGTGTGTGGTGCACCCTGCCACCATATTCCACCTCGGTCATATCGTTGTAGTGCTTAGGCGAAGCCCTGCGTTGGTGGAACATCATCATCGTCACCACGCCGTTGTGCTGACGGAACTCATCCCTGAAGCTTTGCTAGATCGGAGCCCGGGGAGCGTCATCGAGCTATACGTGTGCTAAGAACTCGGAGGTGCCGGAGTAACGGTGCTTGGATCGGTCGGATCGGGAAGACGTACGACTACTTCCTCTACGTTGCGTCAACGCTTCCGCAGTCGGTCTGCGTGGGTACGTAGACAACACTCTCCCCTCTCGTTGCTATGCATCACCATGATCTTGCATGTGCGTAGGAAAATTTTGAAATTACTGCGTTCCCCAACAGTGGCATCCGAGCCAGGTTTTATGGTTTGATGTTATATGCACGAGTAGAACACAAGTGAGTTGTGGGCGATATAAGTCATACTGCCTACCAGCATGTCATACTTTGGTTCGGAGGTATTGTTGGACGAGACGACCCGGACCAACATTACGCGTACGCTTACGCGAGACCGGTTCCCCCGACGTGCTTTGCACATAGGTGGCTTGCGGGCGACTGTCTCTCCAACGTTAGTTGAACCGAGTGTGGCTACGCCCGGTCCTTGCGAAGGTTAAAACGGAGTCAAATTGACAAACTATCGTTGTGGTTTTGATGCGTAGGTGAGATTGGTTCTTGCTTAAAGCCCGTAGCAGCCACGTAAAACTTGCAACAACAAAGTAGAGGACGTCTAACTTGTTTTTGCAGGGCATGTTGTGATGTGATATGGTCAAGGCATGATGCTGAATTTTATTGTATGAGATGATCATGTTTTGTAACCGAGTTATCGGCAACTGGCAGGAGCCATATGGTTGTCGCTTTATTGTATGCAATGCAATCACGATGTAATGCTTTACTTTATCACTAAGCGGTAGCGATAGTCGTGGAAGCATAAGATTGGCGAGACGACAACGATGCTACGATGGAGATCAAGGTGTCGCGCCGGTGACGATGGTGATCATGACGGTGCTTCGGAGATGGAGATCACAAGCACAAGATGATGATGGCCATATCATATCACTTATATTGATTGCATGTGATGTTTATCCTTTTGTGCATCTTATCTTGGTTTGATTGACGGTAGCATTATAAGATGATCTGTCACTAAATTATCAAGAAGTGTTCTCCCTGAGTATGCACCGTTGCCAAAGTTCATCGTGCCCAGACACCACGTGATGATCGGGTGTGATAAGCTCTACGTCCATCTACAACGGGTGCAAGCCAGTTTTTGCACACGCAGAATACTCAGGTTATACTTGACGAGCCAAGCATATACAGATATGGCCTCGGAACACGGACACCGAAAGGTCGAGCGTGAATCATATAGCAGATATGATCAACATAGCGATGTTCACCAATGAAACTACTCCATCTCACGTGATGATCGGACATGGTTTAGTTGATTTGGATCACGTAATCACTTAGAGGATTAGAGGGATGTCTATCTAAGTGGGAGTTCTTAAGTAATATGATTAATTGAACTTAAATTTATCATGAACTTAGTCCTGGTAGTATTTTGCAAATTATGTTGTAGATCAATAGCTCGCGTTATTGCTTCCCTGTGTTTATTTTGATATGTTCCTAGAGATAATTGTGTTGAAAGATGTTAGTAGCAAAAATGCGGATTGGATCCGTGATCTGAGGTTTATCCTCATTGCTGCACAGAAGAATTATGTCCTTGATGCACCGCTAGGTGACAGACCTATTGCGGGAGCAGATGCAGACATTATGAACGTTTGGCTAGCTCAATATGATGACTACTTGATAGTTTAGTGCACCATGCTTAATGGCTTAGAATCGGGACTTCAAAGATGTTTTGAACGTCATGGACCATATGAGATGTTCCAGGAGTTGAAGTTAATATTTCAAGCAAATACCCGAGTTGAGAAATATGAAGTCTCCAACAAGTTCTATAGCTAAAAGATGGAGGAGAATCGCTCAACTAGTGAGCATGTGCCCAGATTGTCTGAGTACTACAATCGCTTGAATCAAGTGGGAGTTAATCTTCCAGATAAGATAGTGATTGACAGAATTCTCTAGTCACCATCACCAAGTTAGTAGAACTTCGTGATGAACTATGATATGCAAGGGATAACGGAAACGATTCCCAAGCTCTTCGTAATGCGGAAATTGACGAAGGTAGAAATCGAGAAAAAACATCAAGTGTTGATGGTAGACAAGACCACTAGTTTCAAGAAAAGGGCAGAGGGAAGAAGGGGAACTTCAAAAAGAACAGCAAGCAAGTTGCTGCTCAAGTGAAGAAGCCCAAGTCTGATCCTAAGCCTGAGACTAAGTGCTTCTACTGCAAAGGGACTGGTCACTGGAAGCGGAACTACCCCAAGTGATTGGCAGATAAGAAGGATGGCAAAGTGAACATAAGTATATTTGATATACATGTTATTGATGTGTACTTTACTAGTGTTTATAGCAACCCCTCAGTATTTGATACTAGTTCAGTTGCTAAGATTAGTAACTCGAAACGGGAGTTGCAGAATAAACAGAGACTAGTTAAGGGTGAAGTGACGATGTGTGTTGGAAGTGGTTCCAAGATTGATATGATCATCATCGCACACTCCCTATAAATTCGGGATTAGTGTTGAACCTAAATAAGTGTTATTTGGTGTTTACGTTGAGCATAAATATGATTTGATCATGTTTATTGTAATACGGTTATTCATTTAAGTAAGAGAATAAATTGTTGTTCTGTTTACATGAATAAAACCTTATATGGTTACACACCCAATGAAAATAGTTCGTTGGATCTCGATCGTAGTGATACACATAATCATAATATTGAAACCAAAAGATGCAAAGTTAATAATGATAGTGCAACTTATTTGTAGCACTGCCGTTTAGGTCATATTGGTGTAAAGCGCATGAAGAAACTCCATGCTGATGGGCTTTTGGAATCACTTGATTATGAATCAGTTGATGCTTGCGAACCATGCCTCATGGGCAAGATGACTAAGACTCTGTTCTTCGGAACAATGGAGCGAGCAACAGATTTGTTGGAAGTCATACATACTGATGTATGTGGTCCGATGAATATCGAGGCTCGCGATAGGTATCATTATTTTCTGATCTTCACAGATGATTTGAGCAGATATGAGTATATCTACTTGATGAAACAAAGGTCTGAAACATTTGAAAAGTTCAAAGAATTTCAGAGTGAAGTGGAGAATCATCGTAACAAAAATGAAAGTTTCTACGATATGATCGCAGAAGTAAAATATTTGAGTTACGAGTTTGGTCTTCAATTAAAACAATGTGGAATAGTTTCACAAACTCATGCCACATGGAACACCACAGCATAATGGTGTGTCCGAACGTCATAACCGTACTTTATTGGATATAGTGCAATCTATGATGTCTCTTACCGATCTACCACTATCGTTTTGGGGTTATGCATTAGAGACAGCTGCATTCACGTTAAATAGGGCACCATCTAAATCCGTTGAGACGACACCGTGTGAACTATGGTTTGGCAAGAAACCTAAGCTGTCGTTTCTTAAAGTTTGGGACTGCGACGCTTATGTGAAAAAGTTTCAACATGATAAGCTCGAACCCAAATCGGAGAAGTAAATCTTCATAGGATATCCAAAGGAAACTATTGGATACACCTTCTATCACAGATCCGAAGGCAAGACTTTTGTTGCTAAATTCGGAAACTTTCTAGAGAAGGAGTTTCTCTCGAAAGAAGTGAGTGGGAGGAAAGTAAAAAACTTGATAAGGTAATTATACCTTCTCCCTTATTGGAAAGTAGTTCATCACAGAAATCTGTTCCTGTGACTACTACACCAATTAGTGAGGAAGCTAATGATGATGATCATGTAACTTCAGATCAAGTTACTACCGAATCTCGCAGGTAAACCAGAGTGAGATCCGCACCAGAGTGGTACGGTAATCCTATTCTGGAAGTCATGTTACTAGACCATGACGAACTTGCGAACTATGAAGAAGCGATGGTGAGCCCAGATTCTGCAAAATGGCTTGAGGCCATGAAATCTGAGATGAGATCCATGTATAAGAACAAAGTATTGACTTTGGTTGACTTGCCAGATGATCGGCAAGCCATAGAAAATAAATGGATTTTCAAGAGGAAGACGGACGCTGATAGTAGTGTTACTATCTACAAAGCTAGAATTGTCGCAAAAGGTTTTTGACAAAGTTCAAGGTGTTGACTACGATGAGAGTTTCTCACTCGTATCTATGCTTAAGTCTGTCCGAATCATGTTAGCAATTGCCGCATTTTATGAAATCTGGCAAATGGATAAACAAAACTGCATTCCTTAATAGATTTATTAAAGAAGAGTTGTATATGATACAACCAGAAGGTTTTGTCAATCCTAAAGGTGCTAACAAAATATGCAAGCTCCAGCGATCTATCTATGGACTGGTGCAAGCATCTCGGAGTTGGAATATATGCTTTGATAAGTTGATCAAAGCATATAAGTTTTATACAGACTTGCGGTGAAGCCTGTATTTACAAGAAAGTGAGTGGGAGCACTACATCATTTCTGATAAGTATATGTGTATGACATATTGTTGATCGGAAATAATGTAGAATTATTCTACAAAGCATAAAGGAGTGTTTGAAAGGAGTTTTTCAAAGAAAGACCTCGGTAAAGCTGCTTACATATTGAGTATCAAGATCTATAGAGATAGATCAAGACGCTTGATAAGTTTTTCAATGAGTACATACCTTGACAAGATTTTGAAGTAGTTCAAAATGGAACAGTCAAAGAAAAAGTTTCTTGCCTGTGTTACAAGGTGTGAAGTTGAGTAAGACTCAAAGCCCGACCACGGCAGAAGATAGAAAGAGAATGAAAGTCATTCCCTATGCCTCAGCCATAGGTTCTATAAAGTATGCCATGTTGTGTACCAAATCTATTGTATACCCTACATTGTGTTAAGCAAGGGAGTACAATAGTGATCTAAGAGTAGATCACTGGACAGCGGTCAAAATTATCCTTAGTGGAATAAGGAAATATTTCTCAATTATGGAGGTGACAAAAAGGTTCGTCGTAAAAAGTTACGTCGATGCAAGTTTTGACACAGATCTGGATGACTCTAAGTCTCGACCTAGATACATATTGAAAGTGGGAGCAATAAGCTAGAGTAGCTCCGTGCAGAGCATTGTTGACATAGAAATTCGCAAAATACTTACGGATCTGAATGTGACAGACCCGTTGACTAAAATTATCTCACAAGCAAAACACGGTCACACCTTAGTACTCTTTGGGTGTTAATCACATAGCGATGTGAACTAGATTATTGACTCTAGTAAACCCTTTGGGTGTTTATCACATATCGATGTGAACTATGGGTGTTAATCACATGGTGATGTGAACTATTGCTGTTAAATCACATGGCGATGTGAACTAGATTATTGACTCTAGTGCAAGTGGGAGACTGAAGGAAATATGCCCTAGAGGCAATAATAAAGTTATTATATATTTCCTTATATCATGATAAATGTTTATTATTCATGCTAGAATTGTATTAACCGGAAACATAATACATGTGTGAATACATAGACAAACAGAGTGTCACTAGTATGCCTCTACTTGACTAGCTCGTTAATCAAAGATGGTTATGTTTCCCAACCATGAACAATGAGTTGTTATTTGATTAACGGGATCACATCATTAAGTGAATGATCTGATTGACATGACCCATTCCATTAGCTTAGCACCCGATCGTTTAGTATGTTGCTATTGCTTTCTTCATGACTTATACATGTTCCTATGACTATGAGATTATCCAACTCCCGTTTGCCGGAGGAACACTTTGGGTGCTACCAAACGTCACAACGTAACTGGGTGATTATAAAGGAGCATTACAGGTGTCTCCAAAGGTACATGTTGGGTTGGCGTATTTCGAGATTAGGATTTGTCACTCCGATTGTCGGAGAGGTATCTCTAGGCCCTCTCGGTAATGCACATCACATAAGCCTTGCAAGCATTGCAACTAATGAGTTAGTTGCGGGATGATGTATTACGGAACAAGTAAAGAGACTTGCCGGTAACGAGATTGAACTAGGTATTGGATACCGACGATCGAATCTCGGGCAAGTAACATACCGATGACAAAGGGAACAACGTATGTTGTTATGCTGTCTGACCAATAAAGATCTTCGTAGAATATGTAGGAGCCAATATGGGCATCCAGGTCCCGCTATTGGTTATTGACCGGAGATGTGTCTCAGTCATGTCTACATTGTTCTCGAACCGTAGGGTCCGCACGCTTAAAGTTACGATGACAGTTGTTATGAGTTTTATGCATGGTGATGTACCGAAGTTAGTTCGGAGTCCCGGATGTGATCACGGACATGACGAGGAGTCTCGAAATGGTCGAGACATAAAGATTGATATACTGGAAGCCTATGTTTGGATATCGGAAGTGTTCCGGGTGAAATCGGGATTTTACCGGAGTACCGGGAGGTTACCGGAACCCCCCCGGGAGCTATATGGGCCTTAGTGGGCTTTAGTGAAAAAGAGAAGGGGCAGCCCAAGATGGGCCACGCGCCTCCCCCCTCCCCTAGTCCTATTAGGACAAGGAGAGGTGGTCGGCCCCCCTCTCTCTTTTCCCCCTCAGCGAATCCTATTCCAACTAGGATTGGGGGTGGGGGGAATCCTACTCCCAGAGGGAGTAGGACTCCCTTGGCGCGCCCTCCTTGGCCGGCCGCACCCCTCCCCTTGGCTCCTTTATGTACGGAGGCAGGGGGCACCCTAGAACACACAAGTTGATCCTCGTGATCGTTCCTTAGCCGTGTGCGGTGCCCCCTACCACCATATTCCACCTCGGTCATATCGTTGTAGTGCTTAGGCGAAGCCCTGCGTTGGTGGAACATCATCATCGTCACCACGCCGTTTTGCTGACGGAACTCATCCCCGAAGCTTTGCTAGATCGGAGCCCGGGGAGCGTCATCGAGCTATACGTGTGCTAAGAACTCGGAGGTGTCGGAGTAACGGTGCTTGGATCGATCGGATCGGGAAGACATACGACTACTTCCTCTACGTTGCGTCAACGCTTCCGCAGTCGGTCTGCGTGGGTACGTAGACAACACTCTCCCCTCTCGTTGCTATGCATCACCATGATCTTGCATGTGCGTAGGAAAATTTTGAAATTACTGCGTTCCCCAACAGTGGCATCCGAGCCAGGTTTTATGGTTTGATGTTATATGCACGAGTAGAACACAAGTGAGTTGTGGGCGATATAAGTCATACTGCCTACCAGCATGTCATACTTTGGTTCGGAGGTATTGTTGGACGAGACGACCCGGACCAACATTACGCGTACGCTTACGCGAGACCGGTTCCCCCGACGTGCTTTGCACATAGGTGGCTTGCGGGCGACTGTCTCTCCAACGTTAGTTGAACCGAGTGTGGCTACGCCCGGTCCTTGCGAAGGTTAAAACGGAGTCAAATTGACAAACTATCGTTGTGGTTTTGATGCGTAGGTGAGATTGGTTCTTGCTTAAAGCCCGTAGCAGCCACGTAAAACTTGCAACAACAAAGTAGAGGACGTCTAACTTGTTTTTGCAGGGCATGTTGTGATGTGATATGGTCAAGGCATGATGCTGAATTTTATTGTATGAGATGATCATGTTTTGTAACCGAGTTATCGGCAACTGGCAGGAGCCATATGGTTGTCGCTTTATTGTATGCAATGCAATCACGATGTAATGCTTTACTTTATCACTAAGCGGTAGCGATAGTCGTGGAAGCATAAGATTGGCGAGACGACAACGATGCTACGATGGAGATCAAGGTGTCGCCCCGGTGACGATGGTGATCATGACGGTGCTTCGGAGATGGAGATCACAAGCACAAGATGATGATGGCCATATCATATCACTTATATTGATTGCATGTGATGTTTATCCTTTTGTGCATCTTATCTTGGTTTGATTGACGGTAGCATTATAAGATGATCTGTCACTAAATTATCAAGAAGTGTTCTCCCTGAGTATGCACCGTTGCCAAAGTTCATCGTGCCCAGACACCACGTGATGATCGGGTGTGATAAGCTCTACGTCCATCTACAACGGGTGCAAGCCAGTTTTTGCACACGCAGAATACTCAGGTTATACTTGACGAGCCAAGCATATACAGATATGGCCTCGGAACACGGACACCGAAAGGTCGAGCGTGAATCATATAGCAGATATGATCAACATAGCGATGTTCACCAATGAAACTACTCCATCTCACGTGATGATCGGACATGGTTTAGTTGATTTGGATCACGTAATCACTTAGAGGATTAGAGGGATGTCTATCTAAGTGGGAGTTCTTAAGTAATATGATTAATTGAACTTAAATTTATCATGAACTTAGTCCTGGTAGTATTTTGCAAATTATGTTGTAGATCAATAGCTCGCGTTATTGCTTCCCTGTGTTTATTTTGATATGTTCCTAGAGATAATTGTGTTGAAAGATGTTAGTAGCAAAAATGCGGATTGGATCCGTGATCTGAGGTTTATCCTCATTGCTGCACAGAAGAATTATGTCCTTGATGCACCGCTAGGTGACAGACCTATTGCAGGAGCAGATGCAGACATTATGAACGTTTGGCTAGCTCAATATGATGACTACTTGATAGTTTAGTGCACCATGCTTAATGGCTTAGAATCGGGACTTCAAAGATGTTTTGAACGTCATGGACCATATGAGATGTTCCAGGAGTTGAAGTTAATATTTCAAGCAAATACCCGAGTTGAGAAATATGAAGTCTCCAACAAGTTCTATAGCTAAAAGATGGAGGAGAATCGCTCAACTAGTGAGCATGTGCCCAGATTGTCTGAGTACTACAATCGCTTGAATCAAGTGGGAGTTAATCTTCCAGATAAGATAGTGATTGACAGAATTCTCTAGTCACCATCACCAAGTTAGTAGAACTTCGTGATGAACTATGATATGCAAGGGATAACGGAAACGATTCCCAAGCTCTTCGTAATGCGGAAATTGACGAAGGTAGAAATCGAGAAAAAACATCAAGTGTTGATGGTAGACAAGACCACTAGTTTCAAGAAAAGGGCAGAGGGAAGAAGGGGAACTTCAAAAAGAACAGCAAGCAAGTTGCTGCTCAAGTGAAGAAGCCCAAGTCTGATCCTAAGCCTGAGACTAAGTGCTTCTACTGCAAAGGGACTGGTCACTGGAAGCGGAACTACCCCAAGTGATTGGCAGATAAGAAGGATGGCAAAGTGAACATAAGTATATTTGATATACATGTTATTGATGTGTACTTTACTAGTGTTTATAGCAACCCCTCAGTATTTGATACTAGTTCAGTTGCTAAGATTAGTAACTCGAAACGGGAGTTGCAGAATAAACAGAGACTAGTTAAGGGTGAAGTGACGATGTGTGTTGGAAGTGGTTCCAAGATTGATATGATCATCATCGCACACTCCCTATAAATTCAGGATTAGTGTTGAACCTAAATAAGTGTTATTTGGTGTTTACGTTGAGCATAAATATGATTTGATCATGTTTATTGTAATACGGTTATTCATTTAAGTAAGAGAATAAATTGTTGTTCTGTTTACATGAATAAAACCTTATATGGTTACACACCCAATGAAAATAGTTCGTTGGATCTCGATCGTAGTGATACACATAATCATAATATTGAAACCAAAAGATGCAAAGTTAATAATGATAGTGCAACTTATTTGTAGCACTGCCGTTTAGGTCATATTGGTGTAAAGCGCATGAAGAAACTCCATGCTGATGGGCTTTTGGAATCACTTGATTATGAATCAGTTGATGCTTGCGAACCATGCCTCATGGGAAAGATGACTAAGACTCTGTTCTTCGGAACAATGGAGCGAGCAACAGATTTGTTGGAAGTCATACATACTGATGTATGTGGTCCGATGAATATCGAGGCTCGCGATAGGTATCATTATTTTCTGATCTTCACAGATGATTTGAGCAGATATGAGTATATCTACTTGATGAAACAAAGGTCTGAAACATTTGAAAAGTTCAAAGAATTTTAGAGTGAAGTGGAGAATCATCGTAACAAAAATGAAAGTTTCTACGATATGATCGCAGAAGTAAAATATTTGAGTTACGAGTTTGGTCTTCAATTAAAACAATGTGGAATAGTTTCACAAACTCATGCCACATGGAACACCACAGCATAATGGTGTGTCCGAACGTCATAACCGTACTTTATTGGATATAGTGCAATCTATGATGTCTCTTACCGATCTACCACTATCGTTTTGGGGTTATGCATTAGAGACAGCTGCATTCACATTAAATAGGGCACCATCTAAATCCGTTGAGACGACACCGTGTGAACTATGGTTTGGCAAGAAACCTAAGCTGTCGTTTCTTAAAGTTTGGGACTGCGATGCTTATGTGAAAAAGTTTCAACATGATAAGCTCGAACCCAAATCGGAGAAGTAAATCTTCATAGGATATCCAAAGGAAACTATTGGATACACCTTCTATCACAGCGAATCCTACTCCAACTAGGATTGGGGGGGGGGAATCCTACTCCCAGAGGGAGTAGGACTCCCTTGGCGCGCCCTCCTTGGCCGGCCGCACCCCTCCCCTTGGCTCCTTTATATACGGAGGCAGGGGGCACCCTAGAACACACAAGTTGATCCTCGTGATAGTTCCTTAGCCGTGTGCGGTGCCCCCTGCCACCATATTCCACCTCGGTCATATCGTTGTAGTGCTTAGGCGAAGCCCTGCGTTGGTGGAACATCATCATCGTCACCACGCCGTTGTGCTGACGGAACTCATCCCCGAAGCTTTGCTGGATCGGAGCCCGGGGAGCGTTATCGAGCTGTACGTGTGCTAAGAACTCGGAGGTGCCGGAGTAACGGTGCTTGGATCGGTCGGATCGGGAAGACGTACGACTACTTCCTCTATGTTGCGTCAACGCTTCCGCAGTCAGTCTGCGTGGGTAATTAGACAACACTCTCCCCTCTCGTTGCTATGCATCACCATGATCTTGCGTGTGCGTAGGAAAATTTTGAAATTACTGCGTTCCCCAACAACCCTGAGTTCCTTGCTACCCAGCATTGTTCTTCTTTAGCTTGGAGTATTACCACCTTTTATGTCAAGAATGCCGTGGGAATTTCACCACCTCTTAAGAATTCTTGGTATAGTGATACTTCTCACCATCACCATTCTTTCTTGGTCCTCGTGTTGATTCCAACCGGGGTACCAACAAGTGAATGGTGTTGTTTGGATTCTGCACTTCTAGCAACCCTATTGCATTGAAGTTAATGGTCGGCCGTTCATTCTTAGACTATTGATTATTGAATCACCATTCTGACATTGGTCGTACAACCCAACCCATATTTCGGGCGCACCTTTCAAACAATGTTTAATTGTGTATGTTTTCCTCGAGCATACTTCCTTATATCATTTGATCTGACAAATGTTATCTCCTTGTTCACTTAATTGTGGAAATCCATCTTTTGGAAATCTCGAAGAATTGTCGTTGAGTTCATCAGCCACCTCCTTGTCCCCTCCTTGGGTTAATGATGAACTCTTGTTAACGGAAATCACTTCATAGTTCATTTCCCGAGAATCTTACAGTGCCATCCCGTCAATTGTGTTGCACCTTGCTTCTCAGGCATCCTGAGCCTGAGGTATCCTGACACCAATCATATCTGAATCTCCGTCAGCTATGATGGTTGGAACATATTTACAACAGTTATAACGCTAGTCTTCATAAGACCCGGTAAGGTGATGTCATGCCTAGCACACCTGGCCAGAGGACCTATTGTTATAGTTCTTCCTTTTTGGCAAGGTTAACCATTCTTCCATGAGGAAATTGTAAGACTTATTCTATAAGTTATTCCTGATGAATCCTTTGAGTATCCAAAGTCCGACCTTTGCTTGAAGACCATGTCAATGCTATCTCGAAGCATGTTTGTGGTACTCCGTTCATCAAAAAGAACATTTGAAGCACAATGCTAAATTTTCTTTATCAATTATCCAAACACCGTTGTATGGGTAACGTCATGAAATTCCTCTCCCTTTACCTCAATGGTTCTCTACTTTCTATCCTGTCATGGATATCATGCCCCGCTTGTCCTTGGGAAGGGTATACCCCTGAAATATGTGTGTATACACATTTTCCTCCCCATTGTTCTAATTAAACCTGGTAATCACCTTTCCTTTCCATTGGTTTGCTTAACCCTTCTTGTAATCTATATTATATAAGCAGTAGTATTCTTCTGCTTATGTAAAACACCTTGGTGTACAACCGTGTCAGTAAGACCCTGTTGCTTTTGTTGATAGCATTTCGGTAACCACTGATGGACGAGAACTTTGCCTATTGGTCCGCCTCGTTCAACGAGTAGGAAAATGGTTCTCTTCGTCCCTCGCCCTTGGTACCGATGTTGTTGCCGACATAACCGACAGACTATCCTCTGACATGCCTTGCTTTCATGATCGTGCAAGACGTCACTGCCTTCCTGCTTTTAACCCACATGGTGGGCCCATAACCCACAGTTCCACATGATCGAAACCTGACTCTCTTGTACACCCTGTTGCCAAAGATATTCCTCGCGCTTGACTTCATACGTAATTCACGGGTCACCTGCCTAGTGATCTATTCTGGTACCAGGCGCATTACTTATTCCTGTTGCTCTAAACCCCTTTCACCCTCTGTTTCAGACAATGGATGATTGCCTATGCGCTTGAAACTTCTACTTTGCACCTTCTTACCTTACTCTCGATAATTTCTTAAGTTTCAATTCGAGAGTTACTTTCCGCCACCTTCCCTAATGTTATCTACTGGATAAGCAACCGGGCAGAGTTCCATTCCTTCAAGTTACCCCTTATCATTTTACGTAAGTACGATGGAGTTCCCAAAGAAAGGATGACAACTTCGTCCCGACGCATAGAAGTAGAGGAATGGAGGGATAAACATCATGGAGCAAACTCTTTGAGAAGAGCAACCAAGACCGAGAAGATCCGTTAGAATTTCATAACCAGAACTCCTCCCCCCTTATACACCTCTTAAATCTCGGGACGAGATTTCTTGTAGTGGGGGAGAATTGTGACGCCCGGATAATTAAGCTACAGTAAACCACTGTTAATGAATGCCACGTCACCTCGGTTACTGTTGTTAATCTCGCGTTAGTTCAAAACGGATTCAAATTCAAATTCAAATGAAAGGCAAACAAGAAAAGTTTTCAAAAATTAAAACTAAAATGTCCGGGTTGTGTCAAATAAATCGTAAGTAAGTATGGTGGAGAAACCAAGCCTTTATAAAATGCTTAATTGAACTATAAGGATTTAAACAGTAGCAAAACCATTAATTAAATGCCTTCTATAATTAATAAAAAGTCAAACTAAGTTATTTGGGGATTAGACTTTTTGTGACTGTGGACTAAGTTGAAATACTAATTTAGATGCTAAGTGTATATTTTAGTAAAACTAAAATAAATGTAACTAAAATAAAACATGAAAGAATAAATATAAAGAAAATAAATAAAACAAAGTAAAAAAGAAAAAGAAAAAGAAACCCCCCCCCAAACCCCTGGGCCAACTAGCCCAGCTAACCAAGAGCCAGGCCGGCCCAACCGGTCCAGGCCGCCCCCCACTCCCCCATAACCCCCTGGGCGATCGAACCCTAGCCCACGTCCCCACATTCCTCCCCACACTCTCTCTTTCTCTCTCGATGCTCATCCACTCGCCGCCGCACCATCATCGTCATAGCATCCAAGGTCGTCCCCGAGCCATGCGAAGTTTTCCATGAGGAGGGACATCATCATCTTCGTCGTCTACACCCTCGAGTCCGAGCTGGGAAGCCACCAATCGTCGCCATCGTCCTCTTCTTCCCATCTACATCGCCGCATCCATCGCCTCGATCCGCGCCATCCCGAGCTCCTTCGGCTTCACCGAGTCCGCCACGAGCTCCGATGTGAGATCCTCCCTCGATCCCCCACTTTTCCCCATTGCTATTGTCGCCGCAGACCGCCGCGCCCGCCGTAGACCTCTGGCCGCGAACGGCTACGCCCGGCAGCGCCTCCACGCGCGCCTTGGATGCTCTGTGCGCACCTTGGCCACGCGCCTCGCCCGCTCCCGCCTCGGCCAGCTGGCGCACTCCGGCACCCTGCGCCTGCTCACGCGTCCGCGCTCCTGCGGCCTTGCCTACTGCGGCCGCTGCTACCGCCGAGCCGCCCCTGCACCGCAGCATGCCCCGCCAGCGCACGAGCCAGCCTCCTCCCACTCGTACCCTCCTCTGGCTGCCTCTGATAGACTGTGCTCCCCTTTGGCCGCCGCTGCCCAGGGCCTCGCCCTGCTTCCCCCACCCCTGTCGCTGATGAGCGTGGCCGCCGGCGCCTTGGTTGCGTTCGTGCGTGCCCAGCACAGGCCCTGCTGGCCTTGTGCCACTGCCTGTGGGCCGACCCCCTGTTAATTAGGGGGCCCCTATTTAAGTTAGCCTAACCCCACTAATTAGGCTAATTCAATTTAGTTAAAAATTGTTAAATAAAATAAGTCAGTGACAATTGGGACCCACGTGCAGTGTTCATCCTTGACTAGTCAACATGTTAACCGGGTAAACTCTACACACTGCCCCCCACTTGTCATACGCACTAGGTAGGAATTCTTGTGTGTACTTAGCATTTGTTCAGTTTAATTCAAAATAATAATAATTCCAGGAAATTAATAAAACTTTGGAAATTAATAGAAAATAAACCATAGCTCGGATGAAAATACGTTGTACATGAAAGTTGCTCAGAACGACGAGACGAACTCGGATACGCAGCCCATTCATCCGCCACGCATCCCTAGCATAGCAAACTCGCAACTTTCCCCCTCCGGCTCCTCTGCCCGAAAACGCGGAACACCGGGGATACCTTCCCGGATGTTTTCCCACTTCACCGGTACCACCTCGTACCGCGTTTGGGCACACCTAGCATCACGCTTTGTCATGTCATGCATCGTCATGCATTTGTTTGCATTATATTTATTGTTTCTTCCCCCTCTTCTCTCGCTAGACATCGAGACCGACGCCGCTGCTACCCAGTACGACTACGGTGTTGATGACCCCTCTCTCTTGCCAGAGCAACCAGGCAAGCCCCCCCCCCTTGATCACCAGATATCGCCTACTCTTCTCTGTACTGCTTGCATTAGAGTAGTGTAGCATGTTACTGCTTTCCGTTAACCCTATCCTGATGCATAGTCTGTCCTTGCTACTACTGTTGTTACCTTTACCTGCAATCCTAATGCTTAGTATAGGATGCTAGTTTATCATCAGTGGCCCTACATTCTTGTCCGTCTGCCATGCTATGCTATCGGGCCGTGATCACTTGGGAGGTGATCACGGGTATATACTTATACATATATACATGCTATATAGGTGGTGATTAAAGTCGGGGCGGATCGTAGGAGTACCCGCGAGTGATTCCAATGTTGGGGGCTGAAGGGGCAGGTGGCTCCATCCCGTTAGAGGTAGGCCTGAGTTCTCGAAGGCCCCCGACTGTTACTTTGTGGCAGAGCGACAGGTCAGGTTGAGACCACCTAGGAGAGAGGTGGGCCTGGCCCTGGTCGGCGTTCGCGGTTATTTCAAAATAACATGTTTAACGAGATCTTGGTATTTGATCTGAGTCTGGCCACTAGCCTATACGCACTAACCATCTACGCGGGGACAGTTATAGGCACTCGACATCGTGGTATCAGCCGAAGCCTTCGTGACGTCGGCGACTGAGGGGCCCGTGCCGGGTTGGACCGCGTAACGCAACTTCCTTTGTAATGGAGGTTGCTAGGTCTGCTCACCGGCCGCATACGCAATGTGCAGGTGTGCAATGGGCGATAGGCCCAGACCCCTGCGCCATAGGATTTGGACCGGCGTGCTGACCTCTCTGTTGTGCCTAGGTAGGGCTGCAACGTGTTGATCTTCCGAGGCCGGGCATGACCCAGGAAAGTGTGTCCGACCAAATGGGATCAAGCGTGTTGGGTTATGTGGTGCACCCCTGCAGGGAAGTTGATTTATTCGAATAGCCATGTCCCTCGGTAAAAGGACGACCCGGAGTTGTACCTTGACCTTATGACAACTAGAACCAGATACTTAATAAAACACACCCTTCCAAGTGCCAGATACAACCGATGATCGCTCTCTCACAGGGCGACAAGGGGAGGATCATCGGTTAGGATTATGCTACATGATGCTACTTGGTGAACTTACCATCTACTCTCTTCTTCTGCTGCAAGATGGAGGTTACCAGAAGCGTAGTCTTCGATAGGACTAGCTATCTCCATCTTACTCCGGCTTTCTACAGTTCAGTCCACATATGATACCCCTTCTCCATTTGATACCAATGCATACATATGTAGTGTAGCTCCTTGCTTGCGAGTACTTTGGATGAGTACTCACGGTTGCTTTTCTCCCCCTTTTCCCCCTTTCTATACCCGATTGCTGCGACCAGACGTTGGAGCTCAGGAGCCAGACGCCACTGTCGACGACGACTACTACTACTCGGGAGGTGCCTACTACTACGTGCAGCCCGCTGACGACGACCAGGAGTAGTTTAGGCGGATCCCAGGCAGGAGGCCTGTGCCTCTTTCGATCTGTATCCCGGTTTGTGCTAGCCTTCTTAAGGCAAACTTGTTTAACTTATGTATGTACTCAGATATTGTTGCTTCCGCTGACTCGTCTATGATCGAGCTCTTGTATTCGAGCCCTCGAGGCCCCTGGCTTGTAATATGATGCTTGTATGACTTATTTTATTTGTAGAGTTGTGTTGTGATATCTTCTCGTGAGTCCCTGATCTTGATCGTACACGTTTGCGTGTATGATTAGTGTACGATTGAATCGGGGGCGTCACACAACTGGATCCTTAGGCACACTCTCTTGCCAAAGTCAGGATATCACAAGATGATCAGAGGCCATGCAATTAACTTGCTTCACGTCTTTGATGTCCCATAGAAGTTCAAAGTCATGAGCCTAATAGTGGAAACCATAAAGAGGACAGCTGCAGATCAGAAGAGGAGTTGTGGATATGCCCCATAGATTCAGGAGCTGATTAACTCCAAGATGGGCACTGGCACATATCTGCTGGACAAGGAGCACCTGCCCATCTATCCAGACTTTGAGGACAACCAAGTGGTTATGAATGAGGATGAACCATCTTCTGTGCACGTTCAAGCAAAAAGGGAGAAGGCAAAGGCTGAGAAAGCTGCAAAGATGCCAACCATGGAAGAGGCATCTTAGTATCTTCTGAAGAGCAAGCAAGATCAGCTCGGCTACTTGATTGCATCCACTCTAAGGATTGAGAAAGGGATGGCCACCCTGACTCAAAACCAGGAGAGCTTGGAAAGGATCATAGAGCAGAAGTTCTATGACATGGAGGTGAAGGTAACTGAGATCCAGTCTGTTGTGGAGAAACTTCAGGATGATATGCAGGAGAGGAAGGGCAAGACAACCACTGATGCTTTTGCTAGAGTGCCCAAAGGACAAAGATCTGCTGCAGTGCCTGTTCCAGACACCAGAGCAACTTCATCTGCACCAGCTACAGCTTCAGTGCCACCAGCTCCAGCACCTACTCCATCAGCTCCATCTACATCAACTGAAGCCTTCATTCTTGGAGTTATCCGGACACCACCACCTGAAGACCAAGCCTGAGATACGATTTAGTGCTATGCATTTTCTAGGAACTTTTTGGTAACTTGTTGCCAAAGGGGGAGAAAATGTATAGATCATAGGCTTCGAGAGAGAGCATTGCTTTTTTATTCTCTCTTGCTTTGGTGGTTGAACTTTATTTGCTTGATTGAGATACTTTTTGTCTGTGTGATACTTGGATGATCATGTGTGTTTGATCATATGCTACATTAATGCTTGTTGGATGACATTATCATTTTATCCCTATATGATCATTCACTTTGCTTGGTGATGAGTGCATGTATTTAATTATTATCATTTTGAGCGCTCCACCAAGATGTATGTGACATGGAAGAGTAACCCGTGAGCCTAATTCTCTATGCATTTGCAGTCCAAAGCAAATCATAAACTATGCACAAATTTAGGGGGAGCTCTTGCTTTTCACATACTTCTCAAAGCGACAATGTTATTCACTCTTATTATCATTCGTTGAAGCTTTGATCTATATGTTGTCATCAATTACCAAAAAGGGGGAGATTGAAAGTGCAACTATCCCTAGGTGGTTTTGGTAATTCCTAACAACATATAGCTCATTGAGCTAATGCTATTCCAATATTAATATTTCAGGAAAAGCTCAATGAATGGCATGGCATGGATGAGGAAAGTGGACCCCTCAAAATACTAAGGATAAAAAGATTGGCTCAAGCTCAAAGCTCAAGACCCTACATTTTATATTTTAGTGATCCAAGATCACATTGAGTCTATAGGAAAAGCCAATACTATCAGGAGGGATGAGGTGTTGCTTGATGAGGTTCTTGCTTCATAGTGCTTAGTGATATGCTCCAAAACCCTCAACTACCTTCCCGCATCCACATATGACCTAAACCAAAAAGTCAAACTCGGCCCCACCGATTCTTTCTATCTGGCACCACCGAGTTCAGATGTCATAGCCACTGCCACAAACCCTATGCAAATCGGTCTCATGGATAGGGATCTCGGTCACACCGAGATGGGGTTGTAATCTCTCTGTTTCCCTTCGTAACGTTTCGGTCCTACCGAGATAAGCGATCGGTCCCACCGAGATTGCAATGTAAACTCTCTATTTCCCTTTTGTAACATTTCGGTCCCACCGAAATGAGCAAATCGGTCCCACCGAGTTTACCTGACCAACTCTCTGATTAGCTTATTACCAAAATCGGTCCCACCGAGTTTGTGTAATCGGTCTCACCGAGATTACGTTATGCCCTAACCATATCGGTCCTACCGAGTTGCATCTCAGTCCCACCAAAAATCCTAACGGTCACTAGGTTTGCTAAATCGGTCCGACCGAGTTTCTTAATTCGGTCTCACCGAGATTGGTAAATTGTGTGTGATGGTTAGTTTTTGTGTGGAGGCTATATATACCCCTCCACCCACTCTTCATTCAAGGAGAGAGCCATCAGAACATACCTACACTTCCAATACACATTTTCTGAGAGAGAACCTACTCATGTGTTGAGGCCAAGATATTCCATTCCCACCATATGAATCTTGATCTCTAGCCTTTCCCAAGTTGCTTTCCACTCAAATCTTCTTTCCGCCAAATCCATATCCTGTGAGAGAGAGTTGAGTGTTATGGAGACTATCATTTGAAGAACAAGAGCAAGGAGTTCATCATCAACACAACATTTGTTACTTCTTGGAGAGTGGTGTCTCCTAGATTGGCTAGGTGTCACTTGGGAGCCTCCGACAAGATTGTGGAATTGAACCAAGGAGTTTGTAAGGGCAATGAGATCGCCTACTTCGTGAAGATCTACCGCTAGTGAGGCAAGTCCTTCGTGGGCGATGGCCATGATGGGATAGACAAGGTTGCTTCTTCATGGACCCTTCGTGGGTGGAGCCCTCTGTGGACTCGTGCAACCGTTACCCTTCGTAGGTTGAAGTCTCCATCAACATGGATGTACGATAGCACCACCTATCGGAACCACGACAAAAACATCCGTGTCTCCAATTGCATTTGAATTCTCCAAACCCTTCCCTTTACATTCTTACAAGTTGCATGCTTTACTTTCCGCTGCTCATAGACTCTTTGCATGCTTGCTTGAATTGTGTTAAGATTGCTTGACTTGTGCTAAGATAGCTAAAATCTTCCAAAGACTAAAATTAGGAAAAGGATGGATTTTTAATTGGTCAAGTAGTCTAATCACCCCCCCCCCTCTAGACATACTTTTGATCCTACGGTTACATTGCCAGCATATTCCATGTGCTGACCCGTTTCGGGCTGGAATGTTCATGTTGCAGACTTTTTAGACGACGAGCAAGGTGCCTTTAGGTCGTGGTTCTATACTCAGTGATGCCGTTGGAGTTGATGGACTCACTTATCTTCCAAGCCTTCCGCTGTTATCGTTATTAGATGGCCTTAAGCCATATTTATTGTAATAAGTTCTCTTTTGAGACACTCGATGTAATAAGTGTGTGATTGCTACTCTGTTATAAATCCTTCAAGTACTGTGTGGTGTCAGCATTACTGATCCAGGGATGACACCGGAGCACAGAGATTGGACCGTTTGAGGTCTGGTCACTACAAGATGGTATCAGAGCACACGCTGACTGTAGGACACGTCCACTAAGCTATAGTCCTAGATCACTACTCACGCTTCTCATTCTGACTCCTCATCTTTTCTACTCTTTTAGGATGGCGGATGCAAGGAACAAGTTCACCCAGCCGGATGAAGATACACCCTTTGGACGTCACCTGAAGGAAGTCACTAAGTACCTGAACATCGGAGTACCAAGCTTCACCGGAACCTACAACGCCACTTTACCTGAAGAGGAGCGCTGGATGATTCAAGTTCAAGTTCCAGGAAGGACGTTCATGCCGGTCACTGAGCCCATAGAGTTTTCCTTTGATGCACCAACCTAGAGTCTAGGAAAGAGCATGGCAGCTCACATCGCCATGGGACGTATTGTAGAAGTTACCGCAATGATCTCAAGGATACTATCTACCATATTTGTGGGCGCCGAGATGAGCACTGGGAGATGATCAACACCAAGAAGGATAGATCAATTGCATCTTTTATCCAGGAGTTAAACCAGCACATTCAACGTCAGGAGAACCAGATGTGCGCTGACATGATAGACCTGAAGAATGTGAGGACAAGAATCAAGGAGCTGGAGGAAGAACTCAAGGCTACACGTGAAGATTATGAAGAGGAAATCAAAGTACTAGTGGAGAAGAATGACGACTTGATCAAGAAGATCGGAATATCTATGGGAGCCCCTACACCAGTAGAAGAAGACGAAGAACCCAAGGAGATTCGCCCTGAAGACTACATCATCATCGACGACACCTACTCGGATCCAGATGATAGTGATGATGACTATGTTGATGAAGCTGGAGTAGATATCATGGAGTCTGCAACCGAAGAATATTTCTAGTAGACCACCCCAACAGTAGTAGTAGTCCACCATGTAAATATAGTAGTCCGAGCACTTTTGCGATAGTTAGATCGATTGTATGCTCTTGTTTGATTGAATGAAATGAATTGTTTGTTTTGCCTCATGTGCATATGGGTAGTGTTTTCTCTCTAGACCCCCTCTATTCTTAATCTCATCTTTTCTAAACCCTCAGATGCCTCCAAGACGTGAACCCGGATTTACCTTCCCACTGGAGCTCACTCAGTTGATCCAGCAGCAGAACACATTGATGCAGTTGCTAGTCCAGAATCAGAATCAGGGGAACAACAACAACAACAACCCACCACCACCACCTGTTGACCACTTAGCCCGTTTTCTTAGGCTGAATCCGCCGGTGTTCTCTAGTAGCACCGAGCTGATAGTAGCAGATGATTGGCTCCGCAAGACAGCTAGGGAGTTGACCATGGCAGGATGCATAGATGCGGAAAAGGTGAAGTTTGCCGCACATCAGCTTGAAGGGCCCGCAGCATCATGGTGGGAGAATTTCACAGCCACTTTCCCTATCGACACTATCACATGGGACCAGTTTTAGCAAGCTTTCCGTACTGCCCATGTTTCAGCAGGAGCTATGGCCATGAAGAAGTGTGAGTTTCGCAACTTGCGCCAAGGAGGACGGACAGTTGGCCAGTATGTGGAGGACTTTAGTAAGCTAGTACGTTATGCCCCAGACGACGTTGCTACGGATGCAGCTAAGCAGAAGTTTCTGGAAGGACTGAATGATGAGTTGAGCATGCAGTTGACGGTAGCAACCTTCAACAACTACCAGGAGTTGGTAGATCGTGCTCTTATGATTGAAGGGAAGCAACAGCAGATTGAGAACCGCAAGAGGAAGTATGGACAAGGGAAGTACAATTCTGGAGCTCAGCAGAAGCCACGTTTTACCCCTAGACCGGGAGGACACTTTCAGCATACCCATGGAGGAGGTAGCTCGCATAATCATAATGGCCCCAAGAACGGTAATGGGAACAGAGGAAGCAACGGCCAGAACCGTACCAACCCATCAACCCCAGCCAAGAGAGACCTGAGCCAAGTCACTTGTTTTAAGTGCCAGAAGACCGGACATTATGCCAATGAATGTCCTGAATCCTAGAATGGAAATGGCAATGGAAGCTCTGGGAAGAAGTCGAACCCTTTCAATAGGGGACAGGTGGACCACGTTAACGTGGAGGAGGTCGAAGCTCAGCCAGATGCAGTAATAGGTAAGTTTTTGATTAAGTCATTTACTGCACTCGTTCTTTTTGATACTGGTGCATCGCATTCATACATCTCAAGGGGATTTGTGGATAAGTATAAACTGCCAACCCAAGCCCTTAGGTCACCCATGTTAGTAACCTCCCCTGGAGTAGAGTATATGGCTAGTCTATGTTGTGATCGGTTACCATTAAGGATTGGTAACTACGTATTTCCCTCAGACCTAATAGTATTGGAATCTCAAGGATTGGATGTGATATTAGGCATGGATTGGTTATCGAAGTATGAAGGGAATATTGAGTGCGCCAGTAAGTCAATTTTGCTTACAACGCCAGAAGGAAGAAGGATCGAGTATGTATCCCGGCATGTGCCAAAGAGGACTCAAGTAAATTCCTTAACAGGAGTTGTGCAGGAGGAAGTACCAGTAGTAAAGGATTACCCTGATGTATTTCCAGAGGAGTTGCCAGGCATGCCACCGGATAGAGATATTGAGTTTTTGATTGAGCTTTTGCCAGGCACAGGGCCAATATCTAAGAGACCATATAGGATGCCCGCAAAGGATTTGGAGGGGATTAAGAAGCAGATTAAAGAGTTATTGGATAAGGGTTATATTCGCCCAAGTTCTTCACCTTGGGGATCGCCGGTACTTCTAGTAGAGAAGAAGGATGGATCATTAAGGATGGTTGTTGATTATCGAGGATTGAATGAAGTAACCATCAAGAACAATTACCCACTATCAATGATCAATGATCTATTTGATCAATTGCAAGGAGCTAAGGTATTTTCCAAGATCGATCTGCGATCAGGATACCATCAGCTAAAGATTCGAGAACAGGATATACCTAAGACGGCATTTACCACCAGGTATGGGCTGTATGAGTATACCGTTATGTCATTTGGTCTGACTAACGCACCTGCATATTTTATGAACATGATGAACAAAGTGTTTATGGAGTTTTTGGATAAGTTCGTCGTAGTGTTCATTGATGATATCCTAGTTTACTCGAAGGATGAAGAGGAGCATAAGGAGCATTTGCGTTTGGTACTTGGTAAGCTCAGAGAACATCAGTTATATGCCAAGTTTAGCAAATGTGAGTTTTGGTTGAAGGAAGTTGGATTTCTCGGACACGTTATATCTGGAGAAGGTATAGAAGTAGATCCCACCAAGGTTGACACTGTGACAAATTGGGAAGCCCCAACAACAGTTGGATAGATCCGGAGTTTTCTTGGACTTGCAGGATACTACCGGAGATTCATTGAAAACTTCTCGAAGATTGCGAAGCCTATAAGATACCAAGTTCAAATGGACTGAAGAATGTGAGGCTAGTTTCCGGGAGTTGAAGAAATGTTTGGTTACATCACCAGTGTTGATTTTGCCAGATCAGACCAAGGATTATGAGGTGTATTGCGACGCTTCACGTCGAGGACTTGGAGCAGTGCTTATGCAGGAAGGAAGAGTTGTTTCATATGCCTCACGACAGCTTAAGCCTCATGAGTTGAATTATGCCACGCATGATTTGGAGTTAGGAGCCGTAGTGCATGCGTTGAAGACTTGGAGACATTTTCTCATTGGAAATCATTGTGAGGTGTACACGGATCACAAGAGTTTGAAGTATATCTTCACGCAGAAGGAGTTAAATCTCAGGCAGAGGAGATGGTTGGAGCTCATCAAGGATTATGATATGAGATTGCATTATCATCCCGGAAAGGCTAACGTAGTAGCTGACGCGTTGAGCCATAAAAGCCACGTCAACACTCTAAGGATGGGAGACTTACCAAGAGAGTTAGCCGAGAATCTTCGTGAGCTATGTTTGGAAATAGTTCCGAGAGGCTATGTAGCAGCATTGGAGATTCAGTCTACTTTGATGGATAAGATCAGAGAAGCCCAGAAGACTGACAATGAGATCGCTTCTATTAAGGAGAAAATGAGCAAAGGAAAAGCTAAAGGATTTCATGAGGATGAGCATGATACCTTATGGTTTGAAGACTGTGTTTATGTGCCCAATGACCCAGAGATTGGGAAGTTGATTCTGCAAGAGGCCCATGATTCACCATATTCGATTCACCCAGGAAATACCAAGATGTATCTGGATTTGAAGGATACTTTCTGGTGGACCGGAATGAAGAAGGATATTGCGGAGTATGTAGCAGTTTGTGATGTATGTCAGAGAGTAAAGGCATAGCATCAGAAGCCAGCCGGATTGCTACAGCCATTGCCAATACCCGAGTGGAATTGGGATAAGCTAGGCATGGATTTTATTACGGGATTGCCCAGAACTCGTTCAGGCTATGACTCGATTTGGGTAGTAGTCGATCGTTTGACAAAGGTAGCTCATTTCATTCCAGTGAAGACTACCTATACTAGTGCCAAGTTGGCAAAGATATACATGACCAGGATCGTATGTCTGCATGGAGTTCCAAGGAGCATTGTATCAGATAGAGGAACCTAGTTTACCTCAAAGTTCTGGAATCAGTTGCATGAAACTTTGGGTACCAGGCTAGAATTCAGTACAGCTTTCCATCCGCAGACAGATGGACAGACCGAGAGAGTCAATCAAATTTTGGAGGATATGCTGAGAGCTTGTGCGCTAGATTATGGATCTAGTTGGGACGACAATTTGCCATATGCAGAGTTCTCTTACAACAAAAGTTATCAATCCAGTTTGAAGATGGCCCCTTTTGAAGCCTTGTACGGAAGGAGGTGCAGGACCCCACTGTCATGGGATGAAGTTGGAGACCGCCAGTTGTTTGGACCGGACTTGATTAAGGAGTCTGAACAGAAGGTGAAATTGATTCGCGATAGGCTCAAGGTAGCTCAGTCCACGCAGAAGAGCTACGCAGATTCTAAACGCAAGGAGACAGTTTACGAAGTCGGAGACCGAGTTTATCTTCGAGTATCTCCACTTCGAGGAGTTAAGCGCTTTGGAGTTAAGGGAAAGCTAACGCCACGTTTTGTAGGACCATACAAGGTTTTGGAGTGTATGGGAGAAGTAGCCTACAAGTTGGAATTACCCGAAGGATTGTCAGGAGTTCACGACGTGTTGCACGTTTCCCAGTTAAAGAAGTGCCACGCGGAGATGGCTGATATACGCTGAGAGATAAAGTGCCGCTGGAAGCAATTCAGTTGGACAGTGATTTGAACTATGAGGAGAAACCAGTTAAGATTCTTGGGTATGCCAGCCGAGTAACCCGCAGCAAGGTTATCAAGTTTTGTAAAGTTCAGTGGAGCCACCACACGGAGGATGAAGCCACCTGGGAGCGAGAGGAAGATTTGCTGAAGGACCACCCTCACCTATTTTCTAGCCAACCCGAATCTCGAGGGCGAGATTCATCTTAAGGGGTGTAGGTTTGTAACATCCCCAATTTTCAATTTGGAATGTTATATAATAGATCATCACTACATATCATATTTATTTGCCTTTTGGGTTGATCCTAGAAATTCTACGCAACTCAAGGACCCTCGGAGAGAGTTGGGGATTTCGTTATTTTCATATTTGAGTTTTCTCAAATTTTGAAAATAGGATCATTTGATTTTATTTATTTTATCTCCAATTATTTCTATTATAAAATATGAGAGAGGGAATAAAACGACTTTCCCAAAATAAAGAAATATTGAGGATTTAATAAAAAAATCAAATAAGGTTTTATTTTGGAGTTTTTCGTGGTTTTATTTGAATTTAGGAAAAATTGCACGTTTTCAAAAATTGCATTTAGGGCCAAGAAAATGTTCATCCTGTTCTAAATATTTTATTTAGACAGTGAAAATTTGTTTTGGCAATTTTAGATTTTTATTTTTTTTCTAGAATTTTTCTTAGTTTCGGCGAAATTGTTTAAAAAACCCCGCGCCCGACTGGGCCAAAGGCCCAACCGAGCCAGGCCGGCCCGCCACGCCACCGCCTCCCTCGCCGAGCTGCCGCCGGACTCGGGGAGACCGACCCAGGCATGCCTCCGCCGCCGACCCCCTCCCCAAGCAAGGTCGTCCCCCCCCCCCTCTCTTAAATAGCCACCCCGGGGGGCCCTGGGAGCCCCGAGTTGCCACCCGCCACCGCCCATGCAACCCCGCCGCCCCGTCGCTGCTGCCGCCACACATCGCCTGCGTCGCGCCGCACGCCGCCGCCGCTGCTGCCGCCGCCCCGCTGCCGCCACCCAGCCGCCGCTGCTGCCCACCGGAAGCCCCATCGGAGCCCCGCCGGACCGAGCCGAGGTAGCCGCCCCGCCGCCCGGTTTTCTGAGAAAAACCGATTTGGTTTTTTTAGAAAACCCTAGTTCCCGTTTTTTTTAATAGATCGGTTTTTTCCCGGTTTATTTATTTAGCGAGCGTTCGCTCGTCCGTTCGTCTTAACGAACGCGTTCATCGTTTAGTTCCAGAAAACGAACGTTTGTTCGTTATTCTGTTCGTCGTTTTTCTTTTTCTCGGATTAATCCGTGATTATTTCTGATCATGATTTCTGATACGATTTTCGTTCTAGTTTAACTTTACGCTCGTTTATCAAAATCAGGTGATTCAAGCGCCTGGAGTTTCATCTCGAAACCCTCTTTCCGTTTAACCAACTCAAACAAGTTTTTGCCTCAGTAAAATTTGACCTAGATTCAGATTAGTAAACGGAGCTTGTTTCGTTTGCCGTTTGTCTTTTGTTGCTTCGTTTGATTTGATTCTTTTGCCAACCGGAGTTCTTAAGTTGAACTATCTGGTTAGATCTCTTATTCGAGTTTTACATGTGCATTAGATGAGTACTTATTGTATGCTTGTTTGTTTGCGATAGAGTACCCAGAGTGCGCCGCTTGCTACTTCGAATCGCTAGGTTTCACGGATCATCAGCAAGGCAAGTAACACTTTGATCATACTTCCTATTACCCAGTTTTATTGCATTAGATCAATCCTCACACCATTGCATGATTAGGATCTAATTAAAGAATTAGATGAGGTAGTACCTATTACCTGTTTATTATCAAACCTTTGGGAGTTACTTCTATGTTTGCTTATTATGCCATGCTATGCTAGTAGACGTGGATTGGGTGAGTGTATCCATGACAGATGTGAGATTGTTAAATTAATGGTTTATCTAAGGTGGCAACTTAAACACACATCTGGGTGGATTGAGGCACCTGGGTATTCCAGTGATTGCCTGTTTTTCTTTTGGACCACCACCCAGGCTCAAAGGGATCATGAGATTTTTCATACTAGAAACTTCTGTGTGCAGCCACAAGCTACTATGGGCTCTAGCATAGTTGACTAAGTCGTGCGAACTCTTACAGTGGTAGACTAGCAGATGTAGGGGATGTAGGTTGGTACGGTCTAACCGTTCGTAAGGTGCAAGCGCTTCTGAAAGACTATGTCTCGGTCATCCGTTTCTCAAACATCATGTAGTGCGAGAATCCCAACGGAGGAGATCGAGTCTTGTGGGGAAAAGTGCGCAAACCTCTGCAGAGTGTATAAACTAATCATGGTTAGTCGTGTCCCCGGTTATGGACATCTTGAGTATCTAGTACTTGGATTATCATGTGAATCTCATCATGTTACTCTAATTTAATTTTGTTGGGTTTTAATGATGATGCTTAATTGGGATTGAGAGGGTGTCTACGCTCTCAATGTTTAACAACTACCATGATAGTTAAATAAAATTTATTCCTTTGTAGTAGGCAAAAATTGGCTTTACGCAAAACTGTAGCCATATAGCTTTCCACCAGCCAAATATGCATGTAGTATAGCCTTATTCTTTCATTGCTCTCTATGTGTTACATTGCCAGCATATTCCATATGCTGACCCGTTTCTGGCTGCAACGTTCATGTTGCAGACTTTTCAGACGACGAGTAAGGTGCCTTTAGGTCGTGGTTCTATACTTAGTGATGCCGTTGGAAATGATGGACTCACTTATCTTCCAAGCCTTCCGCTGTTATCGTTATTAGATGGCCTTAAGCCATATTTATTGTAATAAATTCTCTTTTGAGACACTCGATGTAATAAGTGTGTGATTGCTACTCTGTTATAAATCCTTCAAGTATTGTATGGTGTCAGCATTACTGATCCAGGGATGACACCGGAGCACAGAGATTGGACCGTTTGAGGTCTGGTCGCTACAATTAATCTATCGGATGATGGTGTCATGGTGATATATACAGTAACATGGATTTAAGATGTTGAGAAGAACCTCGTATATTGTGCAATATAATTGACTAATCCCAGCATATATAGTCATTGCTTGCATTTTACTGTTAGAAAAAATCCATTGGTTTGCTTTTAGTTGCCTAATCTGAAGGGAAGAGGGTAAAAAAAGTAGGAAAAATGCAAATGGAAATACAAAAGGTACATGAAAAACACTACCTATAGGTCAAATGAAATAAATTTTGGGTTGCAAAGTAAGGAATCCAACATCACGTACTTGCACTGGAATTAAGTTGATGCATACGCTGCTGGAATCAAGTCATTGTTCTATTGGTACCTTATCACCCCATTGAAACTGAAGAGATGGTATAGAAGGATGTTATTTGACTTAAGAAAGCTGAACGAATTTGGATATATAATATGCCTGATTGGCTTCGTAACCAAACCTGTCCCCTTACTCCTCCTCTTAAATCTCGGGATGAGATTTCTTGTAGTGGAGGAGAATTGTGACGCCCGAATAATTAAGCTACAGTAACTCTCTACTAATGATACCACGTCACCACTGTTACTGCTACTAAACCTCACTTGTTTCAAACTTAGTTCAAATACAAATTCAAATAACAAGCCAAATTATAGTTTCATAAAACAGCGAATTAAAAATGTTCAAAAGATTACAAATATTCACTAACTAATTAACAAACCGCATCCAACATGTAATGAAATATTTAATAGCCCTAGCAATTATTTCAGTACCAAAACAACCCTTTTAGTTACTTCTAAAATTATAAAAATTCCTAAACTTTGCAACTGTCTCCCAAACTAATTATGACAGTGTATAAACTTGCATTATAAATATTGGACCAAGTTTCATATTTGATAAAATGCAATTGCTATTTTTAAAATAAAGTCAAGACAGAAAACATAAAAGAAAGCAGAAAAGAAAAGGAAAAAAGAGAATAAATCAAAAACAGAAGAAGACCCACTGGCATAACTGGGCCGCCGGCCCAGCTAGTCGGCCCAACCCCGGCCTACTCCTACTTAACCCACTTGGGGGAAAATCGAACCCACCGACACCCCATTCCCCACCCCACTTCTTCCCCCCTCGATCCAGATCGGGATCGGGGCACTCGCCGACGCTGCCCGCTTCGACCCCGTCGCCCTCGGTGCCCGTCGCCACCACCACGACGCCATCAACCTCCGGAGCACCACCACCACCGAGACCTCGATGTTCTCCATCGCCATGCTCTACTCCACCTCGCTGCTCATCTTTGTCCTCCGCCTCGACCACGCCTCCTCGCCGGACTGCTCGCCCCTGACTCTCCCTCGCCGGACTCCGTCGAGCCTCGCCGCCCCCTGATCCCCTGCAACGTGGGGTGAGGAACCCCTCCTCTTCCCCTCTCGTCCGTTCGCCGCGATCCCCACGCCACCCAGCCCCCACCGCGCTGCTCGCCCGCCGCGCTCTGCCTACCTCCGCCGTGGCCACGCGCCGCTCGACAACCGCTGCTCTCTGCTTCCCCTGCCGCTCCGCTGCGCCCACATCCCCGTCCCCGCAACCCATGCCTCGGCCTCCCCTGCACGCCCGCGCTGCGCCCCGCTGCCGCGCCTCGCTTTACCTTGCTGCAGCAACTGCGACTGCTGCCCATGGTCGCTGCCGGTGCCGCTCGCCATTATTCTTGTCGTGGCCACGGCCTCGCCCGCTGTCCTCACCCCGCGATGCCCGCTGCGGCCTGTATCACGTGCGCCGCTAATCCCTGCCGCTCTCGTCGACCTGCAGCTCGCCCCGCCAGCGTCGTCCTTGCCCCGCTCCTGCAGCCCCCACCGCGCCGCCGCCCGGTCTGGCCCCGACCGCATGCCCACCCTGCGTCGTGGCCGCTGCGGTGTCGGCGACCACCCGACCCGAGGCCGCCATCGGCAGCGGGCATGGCCTCGCCGTCCATGCGGACGAGCGCCCGCTCGGCCCTCATACGGGTCGGGCGCTGGCAGCGCCCCAGCACCCGTACCCGCCCCGATAGGCCTCTGTGCCACTGGACAACGGGCCCTGCCCCAGAACATTTTCTTAAAAAAGATTTAAAATAAATAAATAAATAATATATCAAATAATTAAGTAATTAATGAAATCAAGTAAGTTAATTAATTAATGTTTAATTAACCTAATTAACTAGTGTTAATTAACTAAACAGTAATTAGATTAGTGAAACCCCGATTAACCTAAGCAGTGTATGACAGGTGGGTCCCACTAGACCCACACGTCAGTTTGACCAGTCAAGACCTCTGTTGACTGCTGATGTCATGCTGACATCAGCATGCACTATTCTGGATAATGTTGAATTAAAATAATTAAATAAATGCTAAAAATGATTTAAGTCTTTTAAAATCAATATAAAATAAACCGTAGCTCGGATGGAAAAACTTTGTACATGAAAGTTGCTCAGAACAACGAGACGAATACGAATACGCAGCCCGTTCGACCGCCACGCATCCCTAGCATAGCGAACATGCAACTTTCCCCCTCCGATTCATCTGTCCGAAAACGCGAAACACCGAGATATTTTCCCGGATGTTTCCCCCCTTCACCGGTATCACCTCATACCGCGTTAGGGCACCCCTAGCACCGCTACTTGTCATGTCATGCATCACTATGCATTTGTTTGCATTATATTCATTGTTTCTTGCCCCTCTTCTCTCCTATAGACTACGAGACTGACGCCGCTGCTGGTGCCCCGATCGACTATGTTGTTGACAACCCCTACTTGCCATAGCAACCAGGCAAGCCCCCCCCCCTTGATCACCAGATATCGCCTATTCTCTCTCTACTGCTTGCATTAGAGTAGTGTAGCATGTTACTGCTTTCCGTTAATCCTATTCTGATGCATAGCCTGTCATTGTTGCTACAGCTGTTGATACCTTACCTACAATCCTAAATGCTTAGTATAGGATGCTAGTTTATCATCAGTGGCCCTACATTCTTGCCAGTCTGCCATGCTATACTATCGGGCCGTGATCACGTCGGGTGTTGATCACGGGTATATTCTATACATATTACACATAATAAATGTTGGGACTAAAGTTGGGTCGACTCATTGAGTACCCGCAAGTGATTCTGATGTTGGGGATTGAAGGGGCAGGTGGTTTCACCCAGGTAGTGGTGGGCCTGGGTTCTCGACGGCCCCCGACTGTTACTTTGTGGCGGAGCGACAGGGCAGGTTGAGACCACCCAGTAGAGAGGTGGGCCTGGCTCTGGTCGGCGTTCGCGGATACTTCAATTAACACGCTTAACGAGATCTTGGTATTTGATCTGAGTCTGGCCACTGGCCTATACGCACTAACCAACTACGCGGGAACAGTTATGGGCACTCGACGTCGTGGTATCAGTCGAAGCCTTCGTGACGTCAGCGACTGAGCGGCGCGCGCTGGGTTGGACCGCCTAACGCAACTTCCTTTGTAATGGAGGTTGCTAGGTCTACTCTCCGGCCGCCCACGCAACGTGCAAGTGTGCAATGGGCGATGGGCCCAGACCCCTACGCCATAGGATTTAGACCGGCGTGCTGACCTCTCTGTTGTGCCTAGGTAGGGCTACGACGTGTTGATCTTCCGAGGCCGGGCATGACCCAGAAAAGTGTGCCTGGACAAAGGGGATCGAGCGTGTTGGAAAATGTGGTGCACCCCTGCAGGGAAGTTGATCTATTCGAATAGCCGTGTCCCTCGGTAAAAGGACGACCCGGAGTTGTACCTTGACCTTATGACAACTAGAACCGGATACTTAATAAAACACACCCTTCTAAGTGCCAGATACAACCGGTGATCGCTCTCTCACAGGGCGACGAGGAGAGGATCGTCGGGTAGGATTATGCTACATGATGCTACTTGGTGAACTTACCATCTACTCTCTTCTACATGCTGCAAGATGGAGGCAGCCAGAAGCGTAGTCTTCGACAGGACTAGCTATCCCTCTCTTATTCTGGCATTCTGCAGTTCAGTCCATATATGCTACCCCTTTTCTAGTTGATACCAATGCATACATATGTATTGTAGCTCCTTGCTTGCGAGTACTTTGGATGAGTAATCACGGTTGCTTTGCTCCCCCTTTTCCCCCTTTCTATATCCGATTGTTGCGACCAGACGATGGAGCCCAGGAGCCAGTCGACGACGACTCCTACTACACTGGAGGTGCCTACTACTACGTGCAGGCCGCTAACGACGACCAGGAGTAGTTTAGGAGGATCCCGGGTAGGAGGCCTGCGCCTCTTTCGATCTGTATCCTAGTTTGTGCTAGCCTCTTAAGGCAAATTTGTTTAACTTATGTCTGTACTCAGATATTGATGCTTCCACTGACTCGTCTATGATCGAGCTCTTGTATTCGAGCCCTCGAGGCCCCTGGCTTGTAATATGGTGCTTGTATGACTAATTTTTATTTGTAGATTTGTGTTGTGATATCTTCCCGTGAGTCCCTGATCTTGATCGTGCATGTTTGTGTGTATGTTTAGTGTACGATTGATTCGGGGGCTGTCGGTGTCAAAACCGGCGGATCTCGGGTAGGGGGTCCCGAACTGTGCGTCTAGGCGGATGGTAACAGGAGACAAGGGACACGATGTTTTTACCCAGGCTCGGGCCCTCTCGATGGAGGTAAAACCCTACTCCTGCTTGATTAATATTGATGATATGGGTAGTACAAGAGTAGATCTACCACGAGATCAAGGAGGCTAAACCCTAGAAGCTAGCCTATGGTATGATTGTTGTATGATGAAGTTGTCCTACGGACTAGAACCCTCAGGTTTATATAGACACCGGATAGGGTTAGGGTTACACAGAGTCGGTTACAATGGTAGGAGATCTTGAATATCCGCATCGCCAAGCTTGCCTTCCACGCCAAGGAAAGTCCCATCCGGACATGGGACGAAGTCTTCAATCTTGTATCTTCATAGTCCTGGAGTCCGGCTGAAGGTATAGTCTGGCTACCCGAACACCCCCTAATCCAGGACTCCCTCAGTAGCCCCTGAACCAAGCTTCAATGACGACGAGTCCGACGCGCAGATTGTCTTCGGCGTTGCAAGGCGGGTTCCTCCTCCAAGTCCTTCAAGAAGATTTTAAACACCAAGGATAGTGTCTGGCTCTGCAAAATAAGTTTCCACATATTGCCATAGAGAGAATAATATCAACACAAATCTAATCTGCTGACGTATTCCGCAGCGTGACATCACACTACGGCCAAGTCCTTTACTCGAATCGTTTTTATTTTTCCACCTCAGCACATTTAGCGAGGTGGTTTCCTTGGCACGTCTTGTCAAAGCAGAGATCGTGTCCCCCCCTTTTACGAGATTCTCATCAATACGGACATGGGTAACCCAATCGTGCCCGTTAGCACGTTTCCTCGATTAAAGGCGAGTCCCAAACGGTTACGGGGAGGGCTCCTGGTATTCAACCTCTTATAAAGAGACCAAGGCCTTACTCCTTTTTCCAATCTCAAACGAGTTCGCCCGTCGCCTCGAGTTCCAACACCCTAGGCTCCAGATTCCAGGCGCTTCGGACCTTCGACAATGTCCGGTTCCGACCTTCAAGGCCGATGGATGCCCTCCTCCGTCACGGAGGAGGACGTGCTAAAGTTGAGAGAGGCTAAGTTCTTGACCGCCGAAATTTCGCATAGGTTGCCTGCTCAAAGGCAGGCTATTCCCAGTCCCCAACCCGGTGAGAGCGTAGTGTTCATGTCTCACTTCCTTCGGGGGTTAGGCTTCCCGATGGATCCCTTCGTGAGGGGGCTGCTGTTTTATTACGGGCTGGAATTTCATGACTTAGCTCCGGAGTCCATCCTCCACATTTCCTCATTCATCGTTGTGTGCGAAGCGTTCCTCCATGTTACTCCTCACTTCGGATTATGGCTCAAGACTTTTGGAGTGGAGCCGAAGATGATCGAGGGACGGCACGCAGAGTGCGAAGGCGCTGTCATAAGTAAGAATGCTGATGCTCCATGGCCCGAGGGCTCCTTTCAAGAGGAGCTCGGCTTGTGGCAACGAGAATGGTTCTATATCACCGCTCCCAGGAGCGCCAAGTGGGCGGCGCCTCCTGCCTTTCGCTCGGGTCCCCCATCACGGCTAGCGTCATGGGTCAACAAAGGATTAGATTGGGGGTTATCCAAAGACGTGCCCTTGTTGCAGGGCCGCATCAGGGATCTCTTAGAAAGAGACCTCAACCTGGTCAAGGTGACGCAGGTCATGCTGATTCGCCGAACACTACCCGGCAAACGTCGCTCCCTTCGTCTGTGGGAGTTTAATCCGGAGGGACCACAAGCTCTCCAGCATTTTATGGGCGCAACGCCCGTGGAGATGTATAAACTGTTCTTCGGATCACAAATGATGTGTCCGGATTTTACCGAGGACGCAGGCCTAAGCTGCAATCGCCCGGATACCCAAGTAAGTAACCTTGTGCCCGGACCTACTATCCATATAATCGTCATAAACTTGCCCCTAAAAGAGCTGTCCTTTTAAACAGGAGTGGATAGCAAAGGCAAAGCTGATCAGGTGTCCGTCTCCCCTTCCCGAAACTAGGCCGGATCCCGTGCTTGTCAGGATGTTGAAGATAATGCCTTTGGAGAGAAGTAAGGGGAAGGACAAGGGAACTATGGCCTCCTCGAAGGAGGCTGCTCCGAAGGGAGGAACCGACAATTCCTCTCCCAAGGGGAAGAAGAGGGCCGCCTGTGACGACCCGGAGACCATGGCCCCGAAGCGGGGGAGAAAATCCTCGTCAGAGGGTCCGACGCCGGGGAGTTCCTCGGCTGAACTACGCCCTCAAAGGGATCAGCCCTCCAGCGAGCCGTAAGTAGAGAGAGGTTTTCCTTTTGAGGGATGAGAGAAATCCTTGATTTATATCTGAGAAGATTAACCAAAATTTTACCTTGTAGCTCGAACCTCGGCCGTTCTCAGCAGAGCTCGTCTTCGGGGGATCTTCTTCCGGAGATGATGGAGAGCGGGACGCCTCCCCCTGCCGTACCGCCTAGCGAGGCGGGCGACCCTGAGGTGTCGTCGCAGAGGGTTTCTCTGAATCCGGCAGGGGCGGAAGATAGCTATGTGGCCCCCCAAGGTTCTCCGCGTCCGGCCTTTGAAAGAGGCCATAGGACAAGTCCGGCACCGTCTGGTGCTCGGCCGGAGGAGCTAAAGATTCTGCTGGGGCGAGCTTCTATCTCAGAGGAGCACCGTGCATTGATGGGCACGGTGATTGAAAGGATTTCATCCACAGAAAGCAGATTGCATGAGGCCGTCAAAAGTTTACTGACGGGTTTTGAGGTACGTTAGATAATGTACACTTTTATCAGTTGCGCATAAGTAAGATGTGCCCAATGTAGATAGTAGCCCCTGAGACTCTGCGCGTTGTCAAGAAATGACGGCACGCAGAGGATCATAATCCCAGGTCTAAGATGTCGCCTTTGAATGTAGGTGGCGAGGTGTCCGGAATCAAGCCGAACTGATGATGTGGCCGAACTAAAGCGGCAACTAGACATGGCAGATGCTGACATCGCGCTTGTCAACAAGCGGCTTGATGAGGCTCAAGGTATGTAATTCTTCGGGCGGCATCAGGTAAGAGGAGCTTCATGCCAGTGTCTTACAATGTGTGTTCTTGACGCAGATGGTACGGCCGCCGTGGAGAATCTTAGGGCAGAACTTGCCCGAGCTAAGGAGCAAGCCAGAAAAAGCGATGCGGCTGCCGAGAAGGCCCTTGAAGAGCTGAGAGCCAAACAGGCTGCTCACTGCCGAAGCAAAGAAGAGATGGCCGAGATGGCCGAGAAGTTAAAGAGTGTTGCAGACCGTTGCAAACTTCTTGAGAAAGAAGACCGGGCGAGACAGACGGACTTAGAGAAGGCCGTTGCCGATGCCAAGGACGCTCGCTCTGCGATGAGAGCTGCGAAGGAGGAGCTGCGTCTGGCCAAACAGATTGCGGCTGGAAAGCCCTTTATGCTGTGGAGGAAGTTTTGTGATCCGAAGTTTGCTCCGTTGGACCGGATGTGGAGTGTGGAGGACACCTATCTGGATTTGGCAGCAAGTGCTGCTGATGCGACCGAACACTTTCGAGATCTAAAAGATCGCGAAGTGGAAAAGCTTTTCTGGTCATAGTTCCACAATCCAGAGCGTCCACTGGCAGTGGACGATCGCCTGGCTCAATGGGCCAAACTGAATAGATTGTCCAAACTCGCCATGAAGTACGTCATGGGTCATCTGTGGCCTGGGAGATCGGAGCCGAAGAGTTATTTCAGCTTGGTGCAGCAATTCCTTGACGCGGTGCCGCGTATCAATGCGATGAAGAGGTCAGCATGCATAGAGGGCGCACGGATGGCTCTTGCCCGTGTCAAGACATACTGGGCAGAGATGGAGACCACCGTTGTTGCGTCCCGAGATTCGGACAAAAGCCGAGTACCCTCCGAGCACTATTTTCAGGAAGTACTTGAAGGCGCTCGTGTAATAGAGACGTAGTGCTCGAAGGATGCTATGTTATGATAGCATATGTAATTATAAAGTAATATTTTGATAAATTGTAGTGGCCTTTTATACTTGTGCCTTCAAGTATTGGGAACACCTCCTGTGCGGTTGTTTTAAGATATATATATATAAGATCTGAAAGATGGTAGTCGTTGGCTTCAGCCCCACGCACATAGTGCGGGGGTGCTCGCAGAAGACGCATTTTCACACTTAACCCAACGTCTTGGTCCTACAAAGGAGGTGATAGCGCAGCGGGCCAGGCAACCGGACTATAATGCTTTAACACTTTCACTTAGCCATAGGAGCTTGACAGTGGGACTATTTAGGTAGCCCCTTGGTGGCGGCTGCGCTCGCCCGAGTTCGGGGCGCGTATGTGCCTGGCCGGAAAACGGCCCTTCGTTAAAACGGAGGAATCCTATAG
Organism: Triticum urartu; assembly: GCF_056163025.1. Lineage (NCBI taxonomy): Eukaryota > Viridiplantae > Streptophyta > Magnoliopsida > Poales > Poaceae > Triticum > Triticum urartu. Next base: position 360,146,869 of record NC_141874.1, on the reverse strand, counting down.
ATTCCGATAGGTCATCGGGTGGCTGACCAGTCTCACGCTACATCATGACAGTCAGTTTTCGGCTTTCTCTACTGAGGCGCTCGCCCGGCCTAACCGGGGCACAATCGCAGTAGTTCTCCTGATGCTACCTTAGCCGATAGAGCGGAACGTAAGGTAGCCGAACTCAGGAGCCGGGCAACCCAACATTTGACCAAAAACATGATTCGGAGCTGATGCATATAATGCCAAAACCCGCGACGCCGAACACTCCCTAAGGTGTTCGGTCTTTATGAGTGCGGGCAAAACAACACTCTTTATTAAAAAGCCCCTAGTGTTCAGGTACGCGCAAAAATTCTGACATGGCCACATGCCAAGACGCCAGCCTCCTCCTTGGTTATATCAAAGAAAACCAGGGGATATGTAGCAACAAGAGACAGTAAAAAATGTTTACGCAGGGTCTTAATCTAAAAAGAATCCTTAGGACGGGTCCCTACTGCACGTCTGCGCCTGTGTCTCCGTTGTGACGTATCCTGGACGGGCGCCGCACGACGTTCATCTGCGAAAGAGAGGAACTGAGCTGAAAATGGGTCGTGCCGAACAAAAGTTTAAAATAAGCAAAGTATAAAGTAAAATATATAGAACTGAGCTTTATTGTCTCTTATTGTATATGTACGGAGCCCCTAGTGCGGGGGTATATGGCCACTAAGCCTGCATCAATGATGATTTTGTACCGAACTCGTCTATCCGCGTTCGTGGTCTTTAATGACCTATTCCGAAATTTTTGGCCGGTGAAGCCATTTTACTGTGGGGCTGTCAAAGCGGCCGCACAGTCCTCCGCTTGGGGGAGGGGCACATCAATGCTTCCCCTTCAAAGAGATGATGCCTCGTGGACCGGGCATCTTAAGCGTTAGAGATGCATAATGCAGTATTGCGTTAAAGCGGGCGAAAGCTTCGCGTCCCAGTAGTGCTTGATAGCGACTGGAGAATGGGACGATGTGGAAGGTCAGCTTTTCGTGACGGAAGTTATCGGTAGAGCCGAATATAACTTCGAGTCGGAGAAAACCCATGCAATGGGTGTCCGGACCAGGCGTGACCCCTTGAAAGGCGGTTTTGCTGCGGCAGATTCTTGCTGGGTCTATCCCCATGTGGCGGATTGTGTCCTGATATATCAGGTTTAGTCCACTGCCGCCGTCCATAAGGACATTTGAAAACTGGAGTCCGCCAATTATTGGATCGAGTACCAAGGCAGTCCAGCCTGCGTTCCTGATACTTCTAGAATAATCCAGCTGATCGAAAATGATTGGTTTTGACAACCAATGGCGGGACCCCTTTGGGATAGGTCGTATGGTGCGTACCTTTATGGGCGCCGCACGTTTTGTTATGTGAAGTAAGTTTACTGTTTTTACTTCTTGTGGGAAGTTCTTTTGTTTCCTGGTGCTCTGCTTTTGGGGTTCGTCCTCGTCTTCGCTTGGTGTGTCGAGCCCCTTGTGTTCGGCGTTGAGTCTGCCGGATTGTTTGAAAACCCAACAATCTCTGTGGATATGGTTAGCAGGCTTACCGGGGGTACTGTGTATTTGACATATCCTGTCCAGGATTTTGTTTAAGTTGGATGGATCATCCCTGTTATCCTGGAGGGGTGGCTTTGTCTGATTCTGTCGTGAGCTTTTGAATCCGGCGTTGACTGCCGTGCTCTTCGAACTTTTTTCCTTAGTCCGACGACGGTCCTTGTTGCGTCGCGGTTTTCCATTTCCATCCCTAGTTTCAGATGTACTTGGGTCGCTGGGGCTGCATCTTGCCAACCAGCTGTCCTCTCCTGCACAAAAGCGGGTCATGAGGCTTGTTAGTGCGGCCATTGTTCTTGGCTTTTCTTGGCCGAGGTGTCTGGCGAGCCATTCGTCTCGGACATTATGCCTGAAAGCTGCTAAGGCTTCGGCGTCCGGACAGTCGACTATCTGATTCTTTTTAGTGAGGAATCTATTCCAGAATTACCGAGCTGATTCTCCGGGCTGTTGAGTTATGTGACTAAGATCGTCTGCATCCGGAGGGCGGACATAGGTCCCTTGAAAATTTGCTCGAAAAGCGTCCTCGAGTTCTTCCCAACTTCCGATTGTGTTTTCAGGAAGGCTTTTAAGCCAATGCCGGGCTGGCCCTTTAAGCTTAAGGGGTAAGTAGTTTATGGCGTGGAGGTCATCTCCTCTAGCCATATGTATGTGGAGGATATAATCCTCGATCCAGACTCCAGGGTCTGTTGTTCCATCATATGCCTCTATATTTACGGGTTTGAATCCCTCTGGAAATTCATAGTCCAGGACCTTATAGGTGAAACATAGGGGGTGTGCGGCGCCCCTGTATTTGGGTGTGCCGAATTCTGATGATGGCTTTATTGCATTGCTTACGAGAGCTTGCTTTCTTGGCCCGTAAATGGACCTGATTGGGCCCTGATGCGAATCCTTAAGTGGGTCGCATGCCGATTTAAGTGCGGCGCCGCTTGCCGCTTTATGCTGGCCATGGGGTCGTCTATCCGACCGTGTGGCTTTCTTATTTTTTGAATGCGAGGGCTTTAGGGCCTCTTCGTCGAATTCGGGCAGTAGCTTTCTCTTCGGATAGCTTGTAGTGCGGCGGCTGTCGCCGTATTTATCTGCGGTGTTGATTACTGTGCTCCATCGGATCCTGAGTGCATCTTCCGCCGTTTTTAGCTTCCGCTTCTGCTTTTTCAGGCTGCGTGCTGTTGCAACGAGCCTCTTGTGGAGATTCTTCTGCTTCATGGGTTTATCCGGCCTAAGGTCGTCCGGAGTGCCGTTTTCGCCGGGGGAGGGATGTTCGGTTTCTCTATCCGTGTTGCCCTGTTCGGACGGTTGCTCTAAGGCCTTCCCGTCGTCTACCGGCTCATCCTGCTCTATGGTTGGGTCTTTATCGAGGCGGGGCTTGGGTCGGCGTTTACGCCGACGCTTTGATTGCTTTTCGAGGGATCGGTCCCCCGTTCCATCCCCTTTTTCCTCGTTGTCGTTTTCTTTAGGGGTATCCACCATGTACACATCGTGAGATGGGGTGGCTGTCCAATGCCCTATGGGCGTTGGCTCATTTGTATCTCTTGCATCGTCGTCCATGCTGTTGATGTGTGCGGAGTCGAAGTTGAGCACGTCGTTTAAATTGTTGATAGTGGCTACCAAGTGGGTGGTGGGTGGGCTTTGAATTTCTTCATCGTCCGTATCCCATCCTCGCTGACCGTAGTCCGGCCAGGGCTCTCCTGATAAAGAGAGAGACTTTAGAGAATTCAGGATGTCGCCAAAAGGCGAGTGCTGAAAGATATCCGCGGGGGTGAACTCCATTATCGGCGCCCAATTGGATTCGATCGGCAGGAGCGCGGGGGGTCGGAGTTCGGAGAGGAATCGGGCTCCTTGGAGTCACGGGCCGTGCGGAACGCGGAGCTGACGTTCGGCTCGATCGCCTTTGAGATCGTAGCCCCCGAGGTGACGTCCAACCGCTCATCCTCGATTGGCGCAATAGGCTCCAAATAAAGGGTCGAAATCGGTGCTTGTGCGGCCTCCAGGGCACTGTTCGGCGGCAGAGCTAGATCATGCCTCTCGACACAGTGCGGCGCGCTCAGCTGTGGCTTGAATCCGTCGAAGATCGAATCCCCGCGGGTGTCTGCCGTGTAGTTTAAACTTCCAAATCTGACCTGATGGCCAGGGCCGTAGCTTTGGATCTGCTCCAGTTGGCCAAGCGAATTGGCCCACAGTGCGAAGCCGCCGAAGACGAAGATCTGTCCGGGGAGAAAAGTCTCACCCTGGACCGCATCATCGTTGATGATCAAAAGAGCCATCGAGCCCAAAAGTGACGACACAGAGGAACTCTCAATGAAAGCACCAATATCGGTGTCAAAACCGGCGGATCTCGGGTAGGGGGTCCCGAACTATGCGTCTAGGCGAATGGTAACAAGAGACAAGGGACACGATGTTTTTACCCAGGTTCAGGCCCTCTCGATAGAGGTAAAACCCTACTCCTGCTTGATTAATATTGATGATATGGGTAGTACAAAAGTAGATCTATCACGAGATCAAGAAGGCTAAACCTAGAAGCTAGCCTATGATATGATTGTTGTATGATGAAGTTGTCCTACGGACTAGAACCCTCCGGTTTATATAGACACCGAATAGGCTTAGGGTTACACAGAGTCGGTTACAATGGTAGATCTTGAATATCCGCATCGCCAAGCTTGCCTTCCACGCCAAGGAAAGTCCCATCCGGACACGGGACGAAGTCTTCAATCTTGTATCTTCATAGTCCTGGAGTCTGGCTAAAGGTATAGTCCGGTTACCCGAACACCCCCTAATCCAGGACTCCCTCAAGGGCGTCACAAGGCGAATGAAAAATAATGTAATGCGAGGGATGAAAGTTTATGATGGGTACTTGGTATGTCTTGGCTTGGCGTAGATCTCCTCGGCAACGATGCAAGAAATCTTTCCTGCTACCTCTTGAGTTTGCGTTGGTTTTTTTTCTTAAAGAGAAAAGGGTGATGCAGCAAAGTAGAGTAAGTATTTCCCTTAATTTTGAGAATCAAGGTATCAATCCAGTAGGAGACAACGCAACAAGCCACCGAATACCTGCACAAACAAACACCAACTTGCACCCAAGGCGATAAAGGTAATAGAGGCAAAGGTGTCCCGTCTTTCGATGAGATGGTGGCTATCGTTTTGGAGGAAGTCGACTTTGACGATCCGACTACGAACGTGCGAGGACGTCGCGCCCTAGCAATCGCTAAACCAACTCCGAGAGATTATTGACCACGCCTAAGCACGATCAACCTGACCCCGAAAGTCTGTTTCCTGCAGGCAAACAAAGAACAAGCAAGAAACTGAGATTACAATCTGCATATTGCGAACATAAGATGAAAGCTTTTTTATTGATTAAGGTGGGGTTCTGTGACGCCTTTGTCTGGTCGTTGAATACAAACGAAGTACATGAAGTTGCAGTTATGACGAACTTTAATCTAAACAAAGCCGAAAGTCTAAACGATGCCCTAAAGGCTGTATATATGGAGGAGAGAGGGGGAATTTCGTGGCCCTTGATGGAGGAGTCCGAAACCAACCCTAACTCTTGTTTCCCCACACATACGGACTCTAAAAACAACCTATACATGGGCCTGGCCCAATAATAAAATGATGCGGCACCTAAAATAGCGTCTGAACGAAATTTGCACGTGGCATTAGCTTTGATTTGCGCAAATTAAGAAATCTATCCTTACGCAAATGTAACCAAACAAGATCTCCAGGTGCAAACACAACATGTTTTCTACCCTTATCTCCAGCAAGTTTATATTTAACATTCATACACTCAATGTTTTCCTTAGTTAACTCATGCATTTTTAAAATCAATTCAACACATTCTTTAGCATCAAAATTAACCTTCTCCGAAGATGGAAGAGACAACAAATCAATAGATGCACGAGGTAGGAAACCATACATAATTTTAAAAGGGCACATCTTAGTAGTAGAATGCAATGAACGATTATAAGCAAATTCAATATGAGGCAAGCATTCTTCCCACATTTTCTTGTTATTTTTCAAAACAGCCCTAAGCACTATAGACAATGTTCTATTGACTACTTCAGTTTGTCCATCAATTTGAGGGTGACAAGTAGTACTAAAAAGCAGTTTAGTCCCCAACTTAACCCATAAACATCTCCAAAAGTGGCTAAGAAATTTAGTATCATGATCTGAAACAATAGTATTTGGCACACCATGTAAACGAATAATTTCACGAAATAACAAATCAACAACATTAATAGCATCATCGTTTTTATGACATGGTATAAAATGTGCTATTTTCGAGAACATATCCACAACAACAAATATACTATCCCTCCCCTTCTTTGTTTGAGGTAAATCTAAAACAAAGTCCATGGATATATCCTCCCAAGGAACACTAGATACAGACAAAGACATATATAAACCATGAGGATTGAGTCATGACTTAGCTTTTTAACATGTAGTGCAGCGAGCAACAAAACGCTCAACATCCCATCTCATCTTTGGCCAAAAGAAATATGTAGCAAGTATATCCTCCGTCTTCTTAACGCCAAAGTGTCCCATTAATCCTCCTCCATGCGCCTCCTGCAATAACAAAAGACGAATGGAGCTACCTGAAATATATAGCTTGTTAGCACGAAACACAAATCCATCATTAAGAACGAACTTGTTCCAAATTCTCCCTTCCTTACAATTCTGCAATATATCTTTAAATTCAACATCATGCACATATTGCTCTTTGATGGTCTCTAAACCAAATATTTTAAAGTCAAATTGTGAAAGCATAGTATAACAACGAGACAATGCATCAGCAATAACATTTTCTTTACCCTTCTTGTGTTAAATGATATAAGGGAAAGTCTCAATGAATTCAACCCATTTAGCATGTCTATGGTTCAATTTTGCTTGACTTTTAATGTGTTTCAAAGATTCATGATCAGAATGTATAACAAATTCCTTAGGCCATAAATAATGTTGACATGTTTCTAAGGTCCGAACAAGAGCATATAATTCTTTATCATAAGTAGAATAATTCAGACTAGACCCACTCAATTTTTTAGAAAAGGATGCAACAGGTTTGCCATCTTATAATAACACATCTCCTAATCCAATTACACTAGCATCACATTCAAGCTCAAAAGTCTTATTAAAATCAAAAAGTTGAAGTAAAGGAGCATGTGTCAACTTATTTTTCAATACCGTGAATGCTCTTCCTGTGCGGTACCCCAAACAAAAAGCACGTCCTTCTTTGTAAGCTCGTTGAGAGGTGCAGCAATGGTGCTGAAATCTCTCACAAAACGCCTATAGAAACCAGCGAGGTCAAGGAAACTCCTCACTTGTGTGACCGTTTTGGGCTGCCGCCAACTCTCAATAGCTTCAATCTTGACTTTATCAACTTCAATTCCCTGTGGAGTAACAACATAGACAAGAAAATATACTCGTTCGATGCAAAAGGTACACTTTCCAAGGTTACCAAACAAACATGCATCACGTAGAGCAATAAAAACAGCACGTAAATGTTTCAAATGTTTCTCCAAAGATTTGCTATAAATCAATATGTCATCAAAGTAAACTACCATAAATCGTCTAATGAAAGCACGTAAAACTTCATCATTAACCTCATGAAAGTACTAAATGCATTAGTTAATCCAAAAGGCATGACTAACCACTCATATAAACCAAACTTAGTTTTAAATGCAGTTTTCCATTCATCTCCCAATTTCATACAAATTTGATGGTATCCACTACGCAAATCAACTTTGAAGAATATTGTAGAGCCACTCAATTTATCAAGCATATCATCTAGCCTAGGAATAGGATGACGATAACGAATAGTAATATTATTAATGCATCTAAAATCAACGCACATACGCGACGTACCATCCTTTTTCAGCACTAAAATGATAGAAACAGCATAAGGATTAAGGGATTCACGTATATAACCTTTGTCGAGCAGTTCTTGTACTTGACGCATAATCTACTTTGTCTCCTCTGGATTGGTACGGTATGGTGCACGGTTGTGTAATGGTGCACCGGGAATTAAGTCAATTTGATGCTCAATCCCATGAGTAGGTGATAATCCCGACGGCACATCTTATGAAAAGATGTCAGCAAACTCCTGAAAAATGTTAGTGACAGTAGGAGACAAAAAGGAAAGTACGTCCTCGAATGAAAATAATGCCTCTTTACACACAGAAGCATTGCAAATAGATTTGCTAAAATCTAAATCATCAATATCAGATTTGATGACAAGTAAACATGCACTTTTCAGTTTAATTTCAGAAGCAACACTAGGTGGTTTATTATTAGGCTACATTTGTTGCTCAAACTAGTGGTTGAGGCGCCCCTCAGGGGCGCCTCCTGAGAGGAAACTCGGCGGTGCCAATTAGGTAAGCGTCCTTTACACTTTCTTGTATGCACTATGTGATGTTATTTCATCAGTCAGAGTACGACATATATGAAGCACTGGTACGTGCAAGTCCGTAGTACTGTTGTGGTTTAGTAACAACGAATGATGTAAAACTGAAAAATATGTAGTATCGTATGAAGGCACTTGGGTAAAAGGAAACAATACAAGTACAAAGTAGTGACTTCCCTGCTTGCCACCTTTTCTGAACTCCCAATGACCACATATTTCAAACTAAAATTTCTTATCAAGTAAAGGAACTTCATGGCAAGCTAGCAACAACTCAATCCAAAAGGGAGAACTGAAGCAAACAAAAATAGATGCACCTTCCTTTTCCCAACCAGGCCACCACAAAATCCAATCAAATGCACAGCCCCACCTAGAGACCAAAGAAAAGGATGATGTGGAGAGAGAGACTAGTGCACGATGGATGAAGAGGCTAAGCTCTTTGTAAAGTTCAGCTAGCAAAAGCATGTTCACTACAAAGCACAAATAAGAACACTGTCATGCTGTCATGTTTCAAAATTGACACTAACATATATCATAAAAGAATGATAAGCTCATGAAACTCAAGTAGTATTCATTAATCTAGGTAGTTAATTATATTGCACAACGTTTTAGCATTTAAGTGGCATTACCTTCACAAAAATGAGACAGAACAACTTCAAAAACAGGTCCAGTACACATGGATTAGCCAAATTCGGATTTTCAAAATGATGTTGTATCCTTGATACTCTCTAACCTGCCAAAGAAATGACAAGTATTTAGAGGGCACAAATGAAGGAAAGAAAAATATATTATGTACTTGTTTCCCTCCTCCAAACAGGTGTTCCCCCTTCATTTAACTTCTATCAAGAGATCAAATTATGACCATAATAATAGATGACAGACCTAAAAAAAATGTTCTCAAATTTGATGAGAGAAAAAGAGGCCTGGGATCTTTTATAGAACGTTTGATCTACCTCTAGATGCTAGGATGATGGCAATGACGAAAGGGACATGTATGCCGGCACTGTCGGCAAAATCAGTGTAATGATTAAAAATATACGCACTTCATATAGTACAACAAAGAAAAGGAAAACCTGAATGATCCAACAACTATTGACTATTTGACTTCATGTACAGAAGAAATGTAGATTTTAACAGAAATAGTATGAAGAAACAACAATATGAATGATGGATCTCATGTAAGGTATAACTATCATCTCATAAGCACAATGTAAAATTAAACTCAAGCAACAACTATCCAGAAGACACAAGTGATCCAACTCGTGGACAGAGCATGATAATTTAAGAGAACTTCAACATAGTGATATAATCTAGTAATTATCTCTAGTAGCTATTTACGGATGTCACACATCAAATGGGAAAATAATTCAGTTAACCTCCGCAGATACCTTGTAGGCACTCGCTGAAACAAAACGACTAAAAGAGAACTGACAATGAGTAGAATTCAGAACCAACATGAAGCGAGTCATGTCTGCTAATATCATTTCAAACAACTTGATTAACTTAATACTAGTTTGACCCATGGTAAGTTCTCAGGAAAACTAACTTACCCAGTACAACTTTCATCATCGTAGTTCATCACAGAAAATTTTGCAAAGCAATTAACCAATTCAGAGTAACCAGTTATAAATGTTGGGAAATACAATGAAGACATAATCCCACCAGAATCAGAAAACAAACCAATATGCTAGTGCATACTTGTAACTACAGCCATAACTTTCAGAAGTTAGGTTACTCAGCGTGCGGCGCACACATTGATCAATAAAACAAATACACAAACTTATCGTTACAACCATTATTCACTGACTGGATGCAAGCATTCACTACATGCATGATATAATGGACTCACAGGGTTAAGTGACTCTGCTCTGCCAAGATCCACATACACTGCAAATCCCAAAAGGCCTATCAGACTATCACCAATATGTGTGAATATTTGGGTGCTGCCGAGACCTGCACCGCGATCCAAATTCAGACAATTGAACGCCATCATACAGCGACACGACCAAATGGTACAACAGACAAATGAACGCCACCATAGCACCATATTAGAAAAACAAATGAGCATATGTCAAGTATTGTTGAACTTAATCGTCCCTCCTAGTCCTTTTTCTCTACTTGTCGACATGCTTTTTTTAGCGTATCTACTTGCCAACATGTTTAGTCTACTTGTTGGAAAACATGCACCTTGAGCCTGATTAGCATTTTTATTAGGTTTTGCTGGAGCCATTTGCACGATAATGAGCCACGTGCATTAGATGATATCAGGTAATGTACATGGTTGATCATACAAGAGAGAATTGTGATGCACTTCCACTATTCCTTGGCTTATAACCACCACGCGTAAGTCGAAAGAAAAAGAAGAGCACCAGATCACCTTAATAAAAATTGCCGTATGCATATAATGGACGTATTGATAAACGTAGGTTACAATCCATAAATACATATTATGAAACCAACATCTATGTTCTTCTGGGCAACCTAATAAGTATACAAATCAGTGAATGTACGTACGTTCCATTAAATTAAAGGTCAGTTTGGGTTTTGAATGCAAGTGCTGATAGAAGATAATTCCGGGTATCCCAACAACCCATTGTTTCCTTTGGCATCATCACCAAATCCGGCAAGGAGGTAGGCACTAAGAAACCAAACTGATTACGTTAGTAACCCCTTCGTCCAACAGAAGAACAACATAGGAAAAATAAGAAGAGGCGGACAGATTTTCCTGACCAGCAATGAATGGGTCAGCCATGGCTCAGGCTCCCAATCGCGGAGAAGATCAGGGGAAAAAGCAGATCCCCTCCGACCAGTTTTTATCAGTAAAAGAGGAGGCGGCTCCTAAGAAACAAAAATATATAATATAGCAGTTAACACAAAATCCAATGTCAGAGTAAGCAATATAGTATACACTAACAGTCTGAAACATGCCTTATGGTAGCTTGTAAGAGCGGGGATATGTGAGCATACACCGCGCCATTCAATTTTGTTACCGAAATCATTACAAGAAAATATGCAGATTTTTAAAACATGTAAAAAGAGAGGACAACTGTTATTGTGAGATGCACTACTCAAAGTAAGGTTACAGTTTTCTGTCAGTCTTCAGTGGGTATATTATTGCTCTTGAGTGAGATAGCAGAATTTTTTTAGCCTGAGAAATCATTGCTCATTATTATTTGTACTTAGATCCATGGGTGGTATGGTACAAGATACATTCGGCTGTAACCTTGATACCATATTAAGTACAGTAATGGTCATAAATAACACTGAAAATAACCATCCAGTAATTGAAATAGTAGTGTAATCAAATTCATATGTCTCCCAACCATTGAAGGAATTTGAAGTACTTATACCTATAAATTGAAGCAGATAATTGCAGCAAATCCTAGATTATATCCTACAGATTGCTCTTAGCTGGGCACATGCCTGTTAGTGCAGATTGCACAATGGCTGAACCTAACAAACCATGTTACATCTCCAATACAGTCAGTGACCATGCATCATAAGCCTTCAAACAGCTACAGAAAAAGAGACGTGCGAAAGAAGAGAAAGAAAAGAGACGCGGTCAACTATACTCGAGCTCCAGACGGATCGCCTCTCTCCGTCACCACGCACGAGGGATGAGGACGACGGCGGCGACACCACGGACTGCTCGGCCTCCTGGTCCGTCTCTCCGACGCCAGGGTGTCCAATTTTTGGTAGCATCATTGAGAAGCAACAATCAAATATTGTGTATACTCTCGAAGCCGAGGGACTACTGAAGTGAAAATTCAGCAGATTAAGCTTCATGTTCAGATCCTTTTATAGTTTCTAAACCTTTAATCTGCGTGGTCATCTTTTTCATTACCAGAACAGAGAAATTATAACAAAATAAAGGGTAGAACTAACCTAAGGTTTTATTGCCACTAATCCTTCTATAGTTTTTCAATGGTTCAGTTATCATAATTTGATGGCTAGTCTTGTAGAAAGGAGTAAAGTTCGTATAGAAATCTTAAGAACACAATAACTAAACTGAAGTATAACCTTCTGAATCCTTTAAGACGTGATTTCATATTAACAAGTGCAACAAGATAAAATAACAAAACACACCTCCGCAACGGAAAGGCACATCGAACGAAGTGAAGACGAACAGGACGGACGATTGATGAACGATGACAAACTGCGTGCTCACTTCACACCGACCCGGGGAAACATAACATATATGGGCACAAAGAGGAGAGAAAATACAACCGATGCAAAGGAGAGGGAGGTGAACTCACAATTCCTCCTCGGCTAGTTTCATCGACAATGCTCTGGCTTCACCATCTATCCAAAAGTGAAATTAACATATTAGAGTAACAATAAAAAGAAGTGCTACCAAGAACGTACAAAATAGAGGTAAAGGCGCTAGGGAATCTCTGACAGGCGCTTGTTGCAAGCATACAAAAATGGAAAAGAAGGATCCAAAATTATGATTCAAATCATTGGCAGTTTCATTGGCATCTATGAACCAAATACTACAGAAAATACATGATATGCATATAACATGTAATCTTTCTCATGTTAGCATATAATATATCAAAATGTGTGGTCAATCAGTAAGATAATCAGGGTTTTATAGCAGGTTAGTTTATGAATACTCACCTCACAATGTCACCACTCCTTGTTCATCTAGAAATAACACTATGGGTAAACTGAAGCAGCCCTTCACATTTCACCAAAATATTCTAGCTTTCAAAAGTTCTGCATAGTAACAGAAGATAGGAAACAACTACTGAGATGGCCTTAAAATCACAAAGAATCGAGAGGAAGAACACAAATGGAGTTCATAGTCCAAGAAAAGGCTGGGTATTATGTTTAGATATGATGTCTGGGTCATGTGCACCTACCCGTCTGCCAAAATGAACTCCTCGACGCGGAAACAGCCTAGCCCCTAACGATTTGGGACATGCAACTTCGTCCTCGCTGCGAAGAAGAGGTCCACGCTGTCACCGTATAGACACAAGCACCATCCTGGTCTCCCTCTCCTTGAGCGCCTCATTCTCCACCTTGCTGTCGGTGGATGCGGTGGCATGAGCCAGCGCACCTGGTACACCTCATTGGTATTAGCCCTTGAAAGGAACTACCTTAGGTTCGACCACGCAGAGCCCACCGTCTGCACCTGGTAGCACAATAGATGTTTTAAACCTCCATCTATTCAGAGAAATAGAAAAGTAGATGGAAGAGGAGATAATTTTGGAAACGCTATGGCATAAATAAGTGCAGAAATAGTGCCAACAGTTATAAACGAATAAAAGCATCAAACCATGTAAATTAGTAAATATACTTGTGGTTTGCAAGTATTCGTAAATAATTTCCTGCAGGTTTCGTTAATAAATTATTAACCTGAAATAGTATCCGAGTGCTACCTTAGAGGACACATCAACAATGGTTTACTTCTTTCTGTTAGGAATCACCAAACCAGCCTTATGTGTGCATCCTGTTATGCCAATACATACTTGAGCTCCATGATTTCAATATGTTACTAATATTATAAAAAAGAAATACATATGATGGGAAAAATAAATTTTAGTCTGTAATACATAGTTCCCCAGAAAAGCTCATGGTGAGGCTTGATTCTTAAATCATTTCTCAAACAGCAAATCAGCTATGGTCCCATTCAATTATGCATGTATTATCCATATTTACATACATTCAAACTCTAGTAGAATCAAAGGGACGATGCAAAAATAGAATAACTGAGTACGACACTCAGAACTACGATGGTGCAATTTGAAGCAAATGTGCAGGGATACAATGGAGGAACTAATAATCTGGAAAGGAGAAATGGTTTGTGAACAGCAAGTAAATAAGCCCAGAATAATCATTAGTTCACACCTGGTTAACAAACCAAATTGTGAAGCCCTACATCCCCGACCTAAATTTGGTCTACCACAAGTACATAAACAATCACCTGAAGGCGGATGAGCAACTTGGTGGTAGTCTTGTCCCTGGATTCCTCGGTGGCGGTGAGTGTCGAGGTGGTCAGGAAGAACTTATTCCGCAGGAGCATATAGGAGACCGCCGGCAACGATGGGACATTGTTGAGGTCGCCGCACCTAGGATTCTCAGCACATACCTGAAAAGATAACAACACTGCACAAACAAACAAAAAGGCGTTCAGGAAAACAGTAAGAATTTGAGCTATAAGTAGATTTGGAGATCATCCCAAACAAAAATCTGAAACAGCACCAAATCTGAACCAGAACTTACTCTGCATGAGTTCTAAATCTGAGAAAATTATGTGATGGATGTCTCGAACAATCCAGCACAATTATATTTCCCCTGCAATTTATCCATATATAGCTTGCATAGCAAATCACACAACACAGACGTATTTGAGAAACAAATCACTGAGTTCCACAGTGGCCTTGTTGGATTTCAACAATAACCTACATAAGCAAGGATGAAAAAATTGCAGACTAACTGAAAGCAGAGGAGGAGTAGAGTGAGTACCTGCAAGAGAGTGATGGAGAAATACGCAGAGGTGTCGAGGCCGAGAGGTGGGAGTGGAGGAAGCGGAGCATGACCAACGAGTACACGCCAAGAAGAAGGCCAGGGATGGAGGCAACATAGCGTCTCCACATCCTCACATCTTGCTCCCGTCCCTTATTTCTCATCATCTTCTCTCTCATGGTAGGGAACCCAATTAGTCCTCGGTTCCATGGCTCTAGCTTTAGGGAAGATGAAACAGAGTAGAAGAGAGATGAAGAGATGGGGGTGGGCGTTGTGTACCTGCAGACCAGACGGAGATGCCAAGGAGGTGGAGCGCTGCGGCCCGCATGCTGAGGGCGAGGAAGACGGCGGCGGCGACGTGAACGGCTCTACCTCCTCCTTCATCCCTGCGGCCCTCCTGATCTTCCTCCTCTGTCCGGTCACCGCGCACAGAGAGCAGCATGGGCGGGGGAGAAGGAGCCCGGGGTGAGGAACCGATGAGGTGGGGCTTGAGGGGCGCCCCTGACGGCATGGAGGAGGGAGAGGTGGAGGGAAGCAGCAGGAGCAGAGGGAACTGGGAGGGCGGCGGCGGCGGCAGGGATGCGGACGGGAATGGGCTAGGGTTTTTCTTGCGACCACAAAACGAGCAGGGAAAAACCATAAAACGAAACGAGAAAATCAGCCCAGTCCCTTATGCCCACGTGGACGTCGCCATAGGACACTCCTTACACGACTCTTAAAGGGTTTTATTCTTTTGCCACAATCTGATTTCATTTTTTTTCTTCTGTTTTACTTTATTACCTCTATTAATATCATTTTTTAAAATAGAATCAGGAGTCATAGGAAGCAAAGTAATATTTGTATCCTTATGAACAAGACTATACTGATTGTTTCTATCATGGTGTACAGAATTTTCATCAAATTGTCATGGTCTACCAAGTAATAAGGAACATGCTTGCATAGGTACCACATCACAATCAACATAATCGGCATATGTAGAGATACTAAAATGCACACGAACAGTACGTGTTACCTTAACCTTGCCACTGTTGTTGAACCATTGGATGTAATAAGGATGTGGATGTGGTCTTGTGGTGAGAGATGGCTTCTCCACAATCTCCATGCTAGCCAAGTTATTGCAGCTCCCTCCATCTATGATGACACGAACATAACGTTCCTTCACAACTCCCTTTGTATGGAACAAATTATGCCTCTGATTTTGCTCAGCTTGTGTAACCTGCACACTCAAAACACGTTGAGTAACTAAACATTCATACCTGTCAGCATCTTCAGCAGCCATATATTGCGTCTCATGATCAGAATCCCCTCCACCGTGTTCTTCATGTGTAATAAGAGGCAAAGTCTCCTCATCATAGTCACTAGCGGACTCATACCCACCATCCTCAGTAGCAATCATCACACGCTGAGATTGGCATTCTCTCGTAAATTGTCCTCTTCCCTTACAACAACGACAAATAATATCACTTGTGTGCCCTGTTGATGCCATGGAAGAAGAAAAGCTCTGCGCAGTCCCGGCAGGTGTGCTCTTGGCAGATAGTGGTGGTTGTGTCTGCTTTCTTGTATCACGGCTGGAGGTGGCACCTGATGGAGGTGCTGGTGGAGTGGAAGTAGAAGATGCACGTGGTGTCCATGATGAAGATCAACATGTAGAAAAGTTAGTTCGCGCCAATGTCTGTCGATCATGCACTTCACGTTCAGCTTTACAAGCAAGATGGAATAAACGAGTGATATTAGTATACTCCTTATACTCTAGAATGGTCTGAATCTCTTTATTTAACCCACCCATAAAACGTGCAAGCATAGCTTCATTCTCCTCAACAATACCACATCTAGTCATGCCAGTTTGTAATTCCTGATAATATTCTTCTATAGAAATTTTTCCTTGTCTTAAGCGCTGCAATTTTTGAAGTAATTCACATTGATAATATGGTGAAACCCAACGAGTACGCATAGCAGTTTTCAAAGCAGCCCAAGTAGCTGGAATAGGATATAATCTACAATGTTCAGACCACCAAACACATGCAAAGCTAGTGAAAGCACAAACAGCAGTAGGAATACGTCTCTTCTCAGGATATTGTAAACATGTAAATCGTTGTTCAGTTTCTAACTCCCAAGTAAGATATATATCAGGAACATATCTACCCTCAAATGGTGGGATATTCAATTTTAGTTTAGGAAGATGGTCGTGTACCTCAGGTGGTGGTGCAGCCCTAACTTTGCGATGATATGCATGAGGACGACCTGGTGGTGGTGGTGCTGGTGGTTGCACGTAGTTCTGATTTTGATCAACCTCATCCTCGTAATGGTCCTCCATCTCTGCAGTAGCAGCAGGAGCGACAGAAGCACCAATAGTAGGTACAGCAGCACCAGAAGTTTGACCAGGCTCAATGGAAACGCGTTGTGCTCGTCCCACTTGATTTGGAAGACGATGTTATTGTTGTTGTAGAGGTGCGACAGGTGCAGCGAGCGATGGAAGACGCGCGAGCAATTCATTAAACTTGTTATCGAGCTTTGTTTCGAACGCCTTCTCAATGCCATCTATCTTCTCCATGGCCTCTTCAAATCTGTTTATCACATCTTGCACCTGTACACTCATCATTTGCTGAAACGTATCATGAAGCTCCTTGTTCGTCAAGTTCTCCCAGTCAGTCTCGTCGGGTTGTGATCCTGGCATGGTTAGCAGCAATAGAAACACACAAGAAGATGATCCTACAGACTACTAACAAGTGGTGGTGGTGGCGGGTGTCACAAATCCGTCAAGCAAATCTCAAATTCTTACCAGTTCTTACCCAGCAGCAGGCGGTGATCGGCAACCGTTGTAGTCAAAACTCTCAAAAGCTTGGATAGGGCGATTGCCAGGGAGAGTCAAACGCACGACGTAGATGTATGTGGAGCTGGGAAGGCTTATAATATGGTAGCAAAAGGGGTCAGCAATAATCAAGTCAGATATGCAAAGTTGAATAAACGCTCAACGACGATACTGTGCTGGTCCTAGGCTAGACCGTACTAGAGACGCGAGCCTAGAACACTAACAAAATCACGGCGCTGCACGTAAACAAGGGAGGAGCACACTCTGAAAAAAATTCACTTTTTTGCACTTTTTCGCTCTTTTTTTGCTCCACAACAAATTTTTTCCAAAAAGTCTACAAATGGTCTAAAAACTGCCTAGCCAGAATTTTCCAGACTTAGTTTTTTTTGAGTTTGGAACTATTTTTCTTTTGTGGATGGCTCAGAAGTTGGGGAATCCTACTCTGTCACGACTCGGAGTATCGCGTGCTCTGGAAATCGAAAACAAAGCAACAATTATTGGACTCGGACTAGGACTGGTGGCGGAGATGAAACTGGTGGAATCTCGGACTGGTGGCGGCGATGAATCTGGTGGAAATCGGACTGGTGGCGGATATATGTTGCAGGTGGACTCGGATTAGCGTGATGGCGGCGGATATATGGTGGCGTATATGGACTCGGATTGGTGGTGAATATGTGGTGGTGAATATGGCAACGACGATGAAGTTGGTGTGGTGGTGGTATATGGCAGCAGCGATGATGATGATGCGGTGGTGATATATGGCAGCGGCGACGTGACAACCTGTGAACAGAACTCGAAACTCTAAAGGACTAGACGCTAAGACCAGCAACTTGACATGACGATGCAACCGCAAATTCAACAAAGCAAATACAGAAAAGATTATGCAAAGGCTCAGATTGGTTCGGACAGGATGAACTAACCCTAATTTTTTTGGCTTTTTCGTGGACTATAGGTATGAAGAACAGACTCGATCTAAACTACGAAAAGCTGTAAAATCTCACCGAGCAACCTGGAACTCTGATACCACTTGATAGAGGCAAAGGTGTCCCGTATTTCGATGAGATGGTGGCTATCGTTTTGGAGAAAGTCGACTTTCACGATCCGACTACGAACGTGCGAGGACGTCGCGCCTTAGCAATCGCTAAACCAACTCCGAGATGTTATTGACCACGTCGGAGCATGATCAACCTGACCCCGAAGGTTTATTTCCTGCAGGCAAACGAAGAACAAGCAAGAAACTGAGATTGCAATCTGGGTATTGCGAATATAAGATGAAAGCTTTATTGATCAAGGTGGGGTTCTGTGATGCCTTTGTCTGGTCGTTGAACACAAATGAAGTACGTGAAGTTGCAGCTATGGCGAACTTTAATCTAAACAAAATCCAAAGTCTAAACGATGCCCTAAGGGTTGTATATATGGAGGAGAGAGGGGGAATTTTGTAGCCCTTGGTGGAGGGGTCCGAAACCAACCCTAACTCTTGTTTCCCCACACATACAGACTCTAAAAATAGCCTATACTTAAGTACTTCAAAAATACATGGGCCTGGCCCAATAATAAGGTGACATAGCACCTAAAATAGCCTCTGAATGAAATTTATGAAGTGGCATCTTGTATATTTCGTCCAAGGCTTCATGCACTCCTTATGGTGGCTTCAAAGTCCTGAAATCATCACTTGTAACTCCGTTCTTGATCCCCTTGCCCATGCCATCATCTCCATGCTTGAACTTGTTCCAAGGTTCATCTTTCTTGTCCAAGCTATGCCCTTCATTTGTAAGCAAAACAAATGTATCCAATTTAGGCAGCATCATATTCTCATGAACATTACAATCGTTACCAAGAAACGAAAGTACCTGATAATTCAATTGGCGTGTGCGAGCTCTAGTAATTGGTCCAGTATATATAGCAGCAGGGGCTGTGGGTGTAACAATGGTATTGATGTCCTCATCAAAAGGGGTTGTCAATCCCTTCACAATTATTTGCAAAGTGAGATCTGATATAGATGGATACACGGTAAAGTAATGTTTTTGGTATTTTTGGTTTATGGAACGGAAAGTAAAAGATTGCAAAAAAGTAAATAAGAAACTAAAAGTGTAGATCAGAAACTTATATCATGGAAAATAGACCCGGGGCCATAGGTTTCACTAGAGGCTTCTCTCAAGATATAAATTATTAAGGTGGATGAACAAATTATTTCCGACCAATTGGTAGAAAAGTGCAAAGTTATGACGATATCTACGGCAATGATCTCTACTCCTAATCTCTACTCCTAATATCTGAGTTGGTGAATAACATTCACGGTTTATTTTCGCTGGGTTTTTTCGTCACCTCCCCCACCCCACCCCATCCCACGCAGCCCCATCGATCCCATCTATCGTTTCCGCCGCCGCCGCCGCGAAAAAACTCCATCGATCCCCATCCTTCCTTGCCCACTCCCATCGATCATTGCCACCGCCGCCGCCGCCGTCCGAGGAGGAGACGTCGCCGCTGCCGCTGCAAGGTATGGCGGTTTGAATCCCGCCCCGCCTCTGCAAGGCAGGGCGGTTTCAATCCCGCCGTCGCCAAACTCTGGGAAGAACCGCCGCCAAGTCTCCAGGGCAGGGCAGTTTCAAACCATGTCGACGAACTCCGACATGCGTCATCCGGTTTTAATGGACAGGTTCTAGCAAAAAATGCCCCGCTACAAGGAAACCGAGTGGGAAGGGTGTGTTGTAGGGTGGAGTTCTTATGTTGGAACAACGTGTTGGAGATAACATGGCGAATTGTCCGTACAACTACATTTCTTCCCCACATATGAGTTCGATTTGGGGGAGTGTAACGCCCTCGATGCGGCTATATCTCCCACGTGTCGAAGCACGACTTAGAGGCATAACCGCATTGAAAGCAATGTCGTAAGTGAGGTAATCTTCACACAACCCATGTAATACATAAGGGAAAGAGATACATAGTTGGCTTACAATCGCCACTTCACACAATACATAAATAAAGCATTACATCATCCAGATACAAACAAGGTCCGACTACGGAACCAAAATAAAAGAAGACTACCCCAAATGCTACACAGATCCCCGATCGACCCCAACTGGGCTCCACTACTGATCAACTAGAACGAAACAAAACAAAGGACAAGATCTTCATCGAGCTTCTCCTGAGCTTGGTTGTGTCACCTGCTTGGTAACATCAGCACCTGCAAACTGGTTTTGGAAGTATCTGTGAGCCACGGGGACTCAGCAATCTCACACCCTCGCGATCAAGACTATTTAAGCTTATGGGTAAGGTAAAGGTATGAGGTGGAGCTGCAGCAAGCGACTAGCATATATGGTGGCTAACATACGCAAATGAGAGCGAGAAGAGAAGGCAAAGCACGTTCGAGAAAGTATGATCAAGAAGTGATCCTAAAGCAACCTACGTCAAGCATAACTCCAACACCGTGTTCACTTCCCGGACTCCGCCGGAAAGAGACCATCACGGTTACACACGCGGTTGATGCATTTTAATTGAGTTAAGGTTCAAGTTATCTACAACCGGACATTAACAAATTCCCATCTGCCCATAACCGCGGGCACGGCTTTCGAAAGTTCAAATCCCTGCAGGGGTGTCCCAACTTAGCCCATCACAAGCTCTCACGGTCAACGAAGGAATAGACCTCCTCCCGAGACATTCCGATCAGACTCGGTATCCCGGTTCTACAAGACATCCTCGACAATGGTAAAACAAGTCCAGCAACACCGCCCGAATGTGCCGACAAATCCCGATAGGAGCTGCACATATCTCGTTCTCAGGGCACACTCAGATGAGCAGTCCGTACAACTAAAACCAGCCCTCGAGTTTCCCTGAGGTGGCGCTGCAAGGGGCTCTAGTTTGGACCAACACTCAGAGGAGCACTGGCCCGGGGGGGTTAAAATAATGATGACCCTCAGGAGCGCGACTCCCAAGGGAAAAAAAGGCTAGGTGGCAAATGGTAAAACCAAAGTTGGGCATTGCTGGAGGAGTTTTATTCAAAGAGAACTGTCAAGGGGTTCCCATTATAACCCAACCGCGTAAGGAACGCAAAATCCGGGAACATAACACCGATATGACGGAAACTAGGGCGGCAAGAGTGGAACACAACACCAGGCATAAGGCCGAGCCTTCCACCCTTTACCAAGTATATAGATGCATTAATTTAATAAGATATATTGTGATATCCCAACATATAAACATGTTCCAACAAGGAACAACATAGCCATGTTCCAACAAGGAACAAACTTCAAACTTCACCTGCAACTAACAACGCTATAAGAGGGGCTGAGCAAAGCGGTAACATAGCCAATCAACGGTTTGCTAGGACAAGGTGGGTTAGAGGCTTGGTTCAACAATATAGGAGGCATGATAAGCAAGTGGTAGGTATTGCAACATAGGCATAGCAAAAGAGCGAGCATCTAGCAAGCAAAGATAGAAGTGATTTCGAGGGTATGGTCATCTTGCCTGAGATCCCGCACGGAAGAAGAACGAGTCCATGAAGAAGACAAACGGACGTAGACGAACAGGTCCTCACAATCACGACGTAATCGGAACCAATCCGAAGAAGCAACACCGGAAAGAAAGCAAACAATATAGTAAACAACCACGACATGAACATGGCATGATGCACGATCAAGTATGATGCATGTCCGGTTTAATGAAGCATGGCATGGCAAAATGCACAAACAAAACTACAAATTAAGTGGAGCACAATATGCAACGAGTTGCATATTGACGAAATACCACATGACTTATTTAGTTCTCTCCCATTTAAACTACTCAACAAAATTAAATGTTGTTTAAACATGGCAAGAGGCGGAGCATAAGTAAACTAAACATTTAGGCAAGTTTTAAATGAGGCCGGAAATAACCAACAACAATTCCGGTAAATCCCCATATGCATTTAGCAAATTAATGCAAACAACAATTTAAACCATCTTAATGTTGTTAACATGATGCGGATGACATGTTCAAGTTTAAGCAAGTTTTTATGAAAATGTTGACAAGAGCATTATGAAGCATTTGTCATCGTGGCGGAAACGAAAAAGGGGTGCCACGGCAACGATAACGAAAACGGTGCCATGGCAGCGTTCCGGTTCCGGTAACTCGATTGAGATACCGATGCAAAGGAGAAGTGTGCGGATGCGTGCAAAAGATGGTGGGGCGCTCCCGGATTCCGGGTGTCCCACGAGTTGGCGACAAGGAAAACGAGTGACACTTTGGACACGGTGCAAACACGAGCATCTCAAACATCGCAAGCATACGTTCATGGGCGTCGTCTCGGGGTTATACCTTCGAAGTGTGCAAACGGGACGGTTCTCATGATCTTGGCGGTGGTAGTCGTTCACGTTCTTAGTTGCACAATTTTCCGTAGATGTTCGGGATCACGATGAGGGACTTGACGTCCATGGAGGCTTCGAGGGTCGACGGTAGTGGCACTTGGGTCGTCGGCGACGGTAGTCGTTCTATGCATCGGGCGTTAAGGTACTTGCTGAGGTACTTGCCGTTCTTGTGTAGACGAACTTGGCGCATCCGAAGGGGTACTTGACGCGTTCGAGGGTACTCATGTCATGGTACTTGGCAAATTCCTTGGAGAAGGTGCTTGATGGTCCGGGTACAGGTCTTGGCGTGTCGTTCTTGTCGATCCAAAACCCGGCGAGAACAATGGACCTCAGGTGGGCAGCAGCAAGGAGGCGATGGCGCACACACTGGACATGGGGCAGGGCGAGGAGAAGGCGCACGGCTCGGTGACGAGGAGAACCAGCGGTTCCAGGGGATGGAGGTGACGATGCTGGGGTGTGGGAGGCCGCTACCAGCACGGACGAGGCAAGGAGGAGGAGGCGCTGGCCTTGCCGAGGCCAGCAGCAGGCCACGTCGGGACAGGAGGCCGACGAAGTCCCAGGGCGGCGCAGCCATGGCAGGTCCTGACGGATTCGGACGGGGGCGACACTTGGCGGCGGAGGGCGACGCGAGGCAGAGGAGGAGCAAGGCGGCGGCAACTCAGAGCTCGGGGATGAGGCATGGAGGTCGAGGTCGCCGGCGGAGTTTGCGAGGTGGCGCTCGGCGTCCCTGTCGATGCGGCAGCTTGGAGAGCTCGGGACGACTCCCGCGGAGGAGCAGAGAGGATCAGGTCGAGGGGATGCAGCGAGAAAGGCCGCGGCGACCGGAGGAGAAGGACGAGGGGATCGGGCGCGGGCGCTGGGGATCGCTGGGAGAGGGACTGCTGCGAGCGAGAAAGAGAGATCGAGGGGAGATGGGGATCGGGATGCGTGCGCGTGCAACGCTCTCCTGGCGGCGCTATGAAGCACGAAGGAGGAGGAGGGGATCGGGCCTAGGTGGCTCGGGCGCCTAGGGTTGGAGGAGTTAGATGGGCCGGTTGGGCCTAGAAGGCCGACCTAGGCTGGGCTCTTTCTCTCTCTCACTCTCTCTCTCTTCTCTCTAAGCATAAAACAAAATTAGGGAAGAAACTAAAAGAGGGAGGGGGTTAGGGAAAGAATTAGCGCACGAGGGTAATATTTCTGGACTCACAAAAATGTGAGGAATTTAAATAAAATGGCAAGAGAATTTTTGGAGAACAATAGATTCGCACATGTTGAATTTAATTCAACATGTTTGAATTTTGAAACCCATTCGAAAGGACTCTAAATGGGCTGAGACTTTTAGAGGAGCCTCGATAAAAGAGATGAGAAATATTGGCAAGGTTTGAAGGTCAAACTCGAAGAGGAATAGACATGGAAAATATTTTGCATGTGTGTCATGGGTGATTCCGAAAATGGAATATTTAATATAGCTCCCTAAAATATTGGGAGGACATGTTATAAAGAGAAATCACCACGTGAATTCCCTCGGTTTAAATGGATCAAAGGTCCATGCCATTTATTTAGTTGAGTTAAGAAAAGAAATGACATGATGGCATGATGACATGATGCAATGCACATGATGCAAAGATGAAATGCAATGGACCAAACAAATCACACGACGAAACCCGGAAACCCTGGAAGGCAACTGAAGCTCCAGACTTGGGGCGTTACAGGGAGCCTAGACGGTTGAATTTGGGGAGTCTGTTGGGCACCCATTTGAACATGGCCGAACGTATGAGGGAGAAATGAGCTTCAACTTGTTTACTATTGTACAAAAAATATTTGCTGCTAATAATGAGACAAGTTATTATTTGTAAATGCAATATTCTTTCTTGTATACATAATTATAGATTGAACGAAATATAAGCCAAAGTTGAATCTCAAGCCTTAATTTACACTAAAAAATAATATAGGTTTAATATATGTCTAGAATAGGATATTTTCCTTTAGAATCTACTAGATGAGGTGGTTGTTATCAACATCCTTGTGAAAGTTTGCATGATCTTAGCACGAACCAACTCACAATGCTATCTCGAGCAATGCTTTATTCACTTGAGTATCTTTTCTTAGGAAAACACTAGGTTAAAAGCCTACTGCAAAAAATTAGATGCAAAGTTATTATAATTTCCATTTATGATCATGAACGATCTTACCGAATGACTGTTCTCATGGCCTTCAAAGAAGAGATATACTAGACGTTGAGTGCAGTTGGAGGCGCCTTAGTCCTTCTGAGCCAAGAAAAATAGATGGGGCATGTCCAAGCTATGAATAGTAGATGGGAAAATGTTAAAATATTTTATGTTGCCATGGTTCTTAATGGTTAGGTATGTGTCGCAACCTGTATGGTTTCAAGTGCCTAATTTCATGTGTAATGGTTTGCCAGGGAATTGCAAAATGCAATCAAGTGTCTGGTTGTAGAATCGTGGAATAAGGGAACAAAATCCTGCATGTGTTCTCTTTAATTAATAGAAAATAAAAATAGATATGCTTTCATAGGATGATTGGTCTTAAGCATAAAAAGGCATCCATGTGCCACCTATCATTTGTAATGCACAATAACGAGTTCTATGTTTTTGTACCACTTCCTTTGTTTCTACGTTAGATCTGATAGTATATGTTAGTGAATTACATTTTATCAAAATAGATTACAAGTGAAGAGGATTTCAATTATTTTTTGTATGTTATTGGCTATCTTTTGTATACATGTGACATTTGATATGCAATCAGTAACAACCAATCCACAATGAATAGGAAGACATAGTAATGTTAAGAATAACCCAATATCAACAAAAGAATGTTCTTAATTTTTTTAAGGCCCGTGGCAACGCACGGGCACTCTACTAGTCATGAATATAGGCATCACGTCTGTGTCAAGTAGACCGAAACGATTTTGCATCTACTACTATTACTTCACACGTCGACCGACTCCTGCCTACATCTAGATTATTAAGTTCATAAAAACAAAGTAATGCATTAAGTAAGATGGCATGATGTAGCGGGATTAACTCAAGCAATATGATGAAAACCCCATCTTATTATCCTCGATGGCAACAATACAATATGTGTCAGTTCCCCTTCTGTCACTAGGATCGAGCACCGCAAGATTGAACCCAAAGCTAAGCACTTCTCCCATTGCAAGAAAAATCAATCTAGTTGGCCAAACCAAATCGATAGTTCAAAGAGACTTGCAAAGATATCAAATCATGCATAAAAGAATTCAAAGGAGATTCAAATAATATTCATAGATAAGCTGATCATAAATCCACAATTCATCGGATCTCGGCAAACACACCGCAAAAGAGTATTACATCGTATAGATCTCCAAGAACATCGAGGAGAACATGGTATTGAGAATCAAAGAGAAAGAAGAAGCCATCTAGCTACTAGCTATGGACCCATAGGTCTGTAGTAAACTACTCACGCTACATTGAAGAGGCAATGGTGTTGATGTAGAAGCCCTCCGTGATCGAATTCCCCTCCGGCAGGATACCAGAAAAGGCCCCAAGATGGGATCTCACGGGTACAGAAGGTTGCGGTGGTGGAAAAGTGGTTCCGTGGCTCCCCTAGAAGTTTTCGGGGTTAAGAGTATATATATAGGAGGAAGATCTAGGTCAGGAGTCCACCAAGGGGCCCACAAGGTTGGAGGGCGCGCCCTCCACCCTTGTGGCCGCCTCGTGGCTCTTCTGACTTGCACTCCAAGTCTCCTGGGTGTCTTCTGGTCCAAGAAAAATCATCGTAAAAGTTTTATTCTGTTTGGACTCCGTTTGGTATTCGTTTTCTGCGAAACTCTAAAACAAGGAAAAACAAAAACTGGCAGTGGGCTCTAGGTTAATAGGTTAGTCCCAAAAATCATATAAAATAGCATATTAATGCATATAAAACATCCAAAACAAATAATATAATAGCATGAAACAATCAAAAATTAGAGATACGTTGGAGACGTATCAATCGTCATACCTTGTTTTTTCCATTCAAATGTTGTTCTTGTGTTTCAGACATCCAAAAGGAAGAGGGTGATTGCAGAACCTGAAGGAGTACAAGCAAAGTCCTTGAAAAAGGTGGTCCTACCGGAGGAATCACATGGCACCCGATGTATATTGGCGATAGAACCAGCGCCGCAAAACCTAGGATATCACAACTATGTTGGTCGCTGCTTTGCTCTTGTGAGTACCTATTGTCCTATCGTTGTCCTTACATTCATACCTGGTGGATTATGTGACATCATTGTGCATTATAGCTTGCTTATCCATTATTCGCTCCAAATTATCAGATCAATATTAATGCTTAAATTAATGTAGAATAAACCCAATGCTTATGAAGAAATTTAGTTCTGCATTGCTCTTGTAAGTATTTGTTGTCCTTCATCACTATACTTATATTTGTCAACTAGTTCTTCATGTACACTTTGCAGCTTATTTTCCCTTGTCCTCCATTTTTCTACACATCAGATCTACATTTACTCTTGCCAAAATATTGAATAAAACCAATGTTACTGAAGAAGTTTAGCTCCGCATTGCTCTTGTTAGTGCCTTCTGCCTGTATGCTGTATTTACATTTGTACTTTGCATCTTAAGTTAAATAATCGCCATTTGTTCCTATATTTCCACATCTATATTACTCTTAACAAAATGTAGAATAAAGGCAATACTCTTGAAGAAGAGTGTGCGGTAAACTTCTTGAATCCCCCCCATCAATATGGACAAGGCCTTTATAGAGCATGTCTTCACTACTAATGTAAGTTTGTCCTCCTCGAGCCTTCAAACTTTGTTGTGTGTATTTGGATAGCTATGAGTGCAAATGATGTTTATTTTTGTCATCTGCATCAAATTGCTTGTTCAAAGTTTATAAAGTAGAAATACATAAACATAAGTTTGTCCTTCTCAATTTCAGTCTTTAGTTGTACAACCTAGTTCCTTATTCGTACCATGTAAATTAAACTAAACATAGCAAGTTATCTTCTTTAGCACTATGTGTATGCTTGTGTTCTTGATCTGTAATCCAGTGGTGTGGTGAAACTACCAACAACAGCACAATGTCATATCCCGTTATGTCTCAACTATGAACAATGCCATATTATATTAATGTTATTTAAATCGTATCTCTTTATTTATCAATCTAAAATGGTATAAATTGACAGTACACTCACCATTCATGCTTATACGTTGTTTAGAACTACATCTATGATTGTGTTCTTGATCTGTAATCCAGTTGTCTGGTGAAGCTGGCCGCTCCTGCACAATGTCATTTCCTGCCGTCTTAACTATGAACAATGCCTATTATGTTAATGCTTTTTTTAACTGTGTCTCTTTATTTCTGACAAAGAAATGAGATGAATTGACAGCGCTGATGCTTATACGTGCAGAACCTGTTATCTACCTACTTGTTTCTCTTTCAGGGTGACAACACTGCCGCTAGGAAGAACTGCCACAATGATAGTGAGACGAACCCGTTGTTTGTCCCTCTAACACATATTCTAGAGGAGAAGGCAACACATCTTGAGGGTAGGGATACAACCATGAATTCACATCTTGATGTAGTGTCAAACTTACTCAGTGACACAAGCTCGATGAAGTCGCCGCCTGAATATGTTCAACTTCTTCAGTCTGAAATTCAAGCAGAAATACATGCTTCCGCTCAAATCTGATTGGAACTCCAATCTCTATGTAAGATTAACCGTAAGTACAAGACGTTTATTGATGCTATGCAGCTTAAGTTGGTGGATATGAGCGCCAAAGAAGCAGTCTCATCAGGTTGCTAAGCTGCTTGTGCTGGAGCTCCTGGGCCGGACTAACCTTTCTTGAACTGTGCTGAAGTGTTGTCGGTTCCGTCTATTATTTTGTCCGCCTGTTAACTTCCATTGGTGGCGACCTGCCCAGTTTATGTAATCTGTTGTCTGGTTGTCCTTTATTATCACTGGCGGCAAACTTTTATGCCCAGGGGATGTAATATGCTGTAATTTCTTTGTTGTATAGTCTAGGTTTATTATTCGTCACGATGTTGTAATTTATTTGTTGTTTCTGCTGTCGTCGCTATGAGAAAAGGTTGTCATCTTCGATCGGTGTGCAATGAGTAATAATTTATGTACTAAAATTGGTTGGTCGCCAATCGCTAGTACGGGCCGAACCGTGGGCCTATAATCATCTTGGTTCATTAGTTTGGTCTAGTCTTAATTTGGCCCACTATTAGTTTCAGGCCTTTAAAAGGCCGAGTAAACCGCTTGCCTTAAGTGGGCTCGAAAATTAAATAGGCTTTTAATAGATTGAGAACTAGATTCAACCCTAATTGTGGCGAACAAATCATGGGCCAATAGCGTGATGTAATATAAATCAGCCCATTATTGGCCCATTCAGGTGACATGCCATTAACAGGGTGAAATATTTTTGGGCCTTGGTTGACCCAATTACATGACGGGCGGGAAGTAGGCCGGATGTATAACGGGCCTAAATTAGGCCCAACACTCTCAAGGGCCTTTAACGGGCCGATAGGTAGTTTGGGCTAGAATGTATCCATGAAGACTATGGGCCGTTAAGAGACCAAAAGTAACTACGGACCATAATTAGGCCCAGGTGCAACTCGGGCCTTTAAATGGCCAAAAGTGAAATCGGGCCGAAAGAGGCCCATATGTAGACAGGGCCGCTGACGGGCCGAAACTAGTATTGGACCGAACTGTTAAACGGGCCATTAAGAGGCCGAAGAGCAAATCAGGCCGCCAATGGACCCAATGGCACAACAGCCATTAAAAGGGTCGTATCTGTTATGGGCTGTAATTTGGCCCAAGAAATAAAAGTCAATTGACGGGTTGGATCGGGTGTGGACCGTAATTTGGCCCAAACTATTGCAGACTGTTAACGGGCTGGATCTGACATGGGCCGTAAACTGGCCCAGAATATTGCAGTCATTTAACGGCCCGTATTTGATGTGGGCTATAATTTGGTATAGAAAATGTTAGGTTGTTAACGGGCCGGCCCATTAGATCTGATGCAATCTTGTGGGCCTGTTCCTGGGCCGGCTTTTAGACCTATATGGGCCTCTATTGGGTCGTCCCACGTGTCAACGTTTCATTGGCGATTCTTGTCAAATGGATGGTTGACATCTGTCCCAACACTGAGCCGACACGTGGTTCGTCGGCGAATGAGAATTTTACACGTGGAAAATCGCCATTGGTCTGGGTTGTTAACGGTTTATTGGATCCAAACCGAAACCCAATAGCTTAACGGCGACCCATTACGGTGGATGCCACGTGTCGGTCACCCTTGACGAAAGCAGTTCTATGACGCGCGATTTATCATCATGAAAGTGGACACTTCCGTGATGATAATTTTGGTAATGGCATGGAACACTTCTACGACAACACAGGTATGACTATCTTTATTCTGTCATAAAATCATCATGGATGTACATGCATGACAGAAAACGTGACCTACCATGACAAACACGTAACATCACGGAAGTGTATTTTTTTGTAGTGAGGATCCATGATCCGCCGGCGCGAGGACTCGGGTAGGAGGTGGCGACAACACCTGGACTGGCGCCGCTATAGCACCAAGGGCGGTAGGGGGCTCCGGAGCCCTCAAACTCCCCGCGGGTGCGTCAGGGACTGGTGAGGGAGTCCTGGATTAGGGGGTGTCCGGATAGCCGGACTATACCTTCGGCCGGACTCCTGGACTATGAAGATACAAGATTGAAGACTTCGTCCCGTGTTCGGAAGGGACTTTCCTTGGCGTGGAAGGCAAGCTTGGCGATACGGATATGTAGATCTCCTACCATTGTAACCGACTCTGTGTAACCCTAACCCTCTCCGGTGTCTATATAAACCGGAGAGTTTTAGTCCGTAGGACAGACAACAATCATACCATAGGCTAGCTTCTAGGGTTTAGCCTCTCTGATCTCATGGTAGATCTACTCTTGTACTACCCATATCATCAATATTAATCAAGCAAGACGTAGGGTTTTACCTCCATCAAGAGGGCCCGAACCTGGGTAAAACATCGTGTCCCCTGCCTCCTGTTACCATCCGACCTAGACGCACAGTTCGGGACCCCCTACCCGAGATCCGCCGGTTTTGACACCGACATTGGTGCTTTCATTGAGAGTTCCTCTGTGTCGTCACTTTTAGGCCCGATGGCTCCTCCGATCATCAACGATGATGCGATCCAGGGTGAGACTTTTCTCCCTGGACAGATCTTCGTATTTGGTGGCTTTACACTGCGGGTCAATTCGCTTGGCCATCTGGAGCAGATCGAAGGCTACGCCCCTGGCCGTCAGGTCAGATTTGGAAGTTTAAACTACACCGCGGACCTCCGCGGAGACTTGATCTTCGACGGATTCGAGCCACAGCCAAGCGCGCCGCACTATCACGATGGGCATGATCTAGCTCTGTCGCCGAACAGTGCCCTGGAGGCCGCACCCGCATCATCTCCGACCCTTAATTCGGAGCCAACTGCGCCAATCGAGGATGGGTGGTTGGACACCGCCTCGGGGGCTGCAATCTCTACGGCAATCGAGCCGAACACCAGCCCTATTCTCTGCGAAGCCCGTGACTCCAAGGAGCCGGACTCCTCTCCAGACTCCGAGCCCTCCGCGCCCCTACCGATCGAACCCGATTGGGCGCCGATCATGGAGTTCACCGCCGCGGACATCTTTCAGCACTCGCCCTTCGGCGATATTCTGAATTCACTAAAGTCTCTCTCTTTATCAGGAGAGCCCTGGCCGGACTATGGTCAACAAGGTTGGGATGCGGATGATGAAGAAATTCAAAGCCCACCCACCACCCAGTTCGTAGCCACTGTCGATAATTTAAACGACGTGCTCGACTTCGACTCCGAAGACATCGACGGTATGGATGACGATGTAGGAGATGAACATGAACCAACGCCTATAAGGCACTGGACAGCCACCTCATCTCATGATGTATACATGGTGGACACACCCAAAGGAAGCGACGACGAGGAACACAGGGATGCAACGAGGGATTGTTCACTCAAAAAGCAATCAAAGCGGCGACGTAAGCGCCGCTCCAAGCCCCGTCTCGACAGAGACAGCAGCCATACAGACCCAGCCATAGAGCAGGACGAGCCGGCGGACGACGAACATGCCTTCGAGCAACCGTCCGAATAGGGCAACTTGGATAAACAAACCGAACACCCCGTCCCCGGCGAAAACAACAGTCTGGACGACCTTACACCGGATAGGATCATGGAGCAGAAGAACCTCCACGAAGGGCTCGTCGCTACTGCGCGTAGCCTGAAAAAGCAGAAGCGGAAGCTCAAAATTGCGGAAGATGCACTCAAGATCAGATGGAGCAAAGTACGCAACACCACAGACAAATATGGCGGCAGTCGCCGCACAAAAAGCTATCCAAAGCGAAAGCTACTGCCTGAATTTGACGAGGAGGCCTTAGAGCCCCCGCAGTCAAAAAATAGGAAAGCCACCCGATCGGATAGACGACCGCATGGCCAGCATGGAGCGGCAAGCGGCGACGCACACAAGCCAGCACGCGATCCACCAAAGGATCCGCATCAAAAAGATGGCCCAGCCAGATCTATCTACGGGCCAAGAAAGCAAGCTCTAGTAAGCAATGCAACACAACAAATATCCGAACATCACGGCACACCCAAATACAGGGGTGCCGCACACCCCCTATGTTTCACCGATGAGGTGCTGGACCATGAATTTCCAACGGGATTCAAGCCCGTAAACATAGAGGCGTACGACGGAACAACAGACCCTGGGGTCTGGATCGAGGATTATATCCTCCACATACACATGGCTAGAGGAGATGACCTCGACGCCATAAAATACTTACCCCTCAAGCTTAAAGGGCCAGCCCGGCATTGGCTCAAAAGCCTTCCCGAAAACACCATTGGAAGTTGGGAAGAGCTTGAGGATGCTTTCTGGGCAAATTTTCAAGGGACCTATGTCTGCCCTCCGGATGCAGACGATCTCAGTCACATAACTCAATAGCCCGGAGAGTCAGCCCGGAAATTCTGGAACAAATTTCTTACTAAAAAGAATCAGATAGTCGACTGTCCGGATGCCAAAGCCCTAGCAGCTTTTAAGCATAACGTTCGAGACGAATGGCTCGCCAGACACCTCGGCCAAGAAAAGCTAAGAACAATGGCCGCATTAACAAGCCTCATGACCCACTTTTGCACAGGAGAGGACAGCTGGTTGGCAAGATGTAGCATCAGCAACCCAAGTACATCCGAAGTTAGGGATGGAAACAGAAAACCCCGACCCAACAAGGACCAGCGCCGGAATAAGAGAAACAGCCCAAAGAGCACGGCGGTCAACGCTGGATTCAAAAGCTCGCGGCAGAATCAGAGAAAGCCGCCCCTCAAGGATAATAGGGATGAGCTATCCAACTTAAACAAAATCTTGGACAAGATATGTCAAATACACAGTACTCCGGGGAAGCCTGCGAACCATACCCACAGAGATTGTTGGGTTTTCAAGCAATCCGGCAAACTCAACGCCGAACACAAGGGGCTCGACACACCAAGTGAGGACGACGACGAACCCCACAAGCAGAGCACCAGGAAACAAAAGGATTTCCCACAAGAAGTCAAAACAGTAAACTTACTTCACGTGACGAACAGAATGGCGCCAACAGAGATATGCGCCATACGGCCTATCCCAAAGGAGTCTCGCCAATGGTTGTTAAAACCGATCACCTTCGACCATCAGGATTACTCTAGAAGTATCCGGAGCGCAGGCTGGACTGCCTTGGTATTAGATCCAATAATCGGCGGACTCCACTTTACAAATGTCCTGATGGACGGCGGCAGTGGTCTAAACCAGTTATACCAGGACACAATCCGCAACATGGGGATAGACCCAACAAATATTCGCCATAGCAAAACCTCCTTTCAAGGGGTAATGCCAGGCCCGGACGCCCGTTGCATGGGTTTTCTCCGGCTAGAAGTTATGTTTGGCTCCCCTGATAACTTCCGTCGCGAACAACTAACTTTCCACATCGCCCCATTCTCAAGTAGCTATCAAGCACTGCTGGGAAGCGAAGCTTTCACCCGCTTCAATGCAATACCGCATTATGCATGTCTTACGCTTAAAATGCCCGGTCCACGAGGCATCATCTCATTAAAGGGAAAACATTTGAGTGTTCCTCCCGCACGGAAGACAGTGCGGCTGCCTTGACAGCCCCACAATAAAGCGGCTTCACCAGCCACAAAACCTAAACAGGTCATCAAGACCACGGACACGGCTAGACGAGTCCGGCATAAACATACAACCGATAAAGGCTTAATAGCCGTATACCCCTGTACTAGGGGCTCCGCGCATATAAAACAAGAGAAAATAAAGCTCAATTTTACCCATTTCGATTTATACTTTGTTTATTTAGTATAACTCATGTTCGGCACGATCTTTCTTTAACTAAGTTCCTCTCTTTTACAGATGAACACCATGCTACGCCCGTCCAGGATATGGCACAACGGAGACACAGGCGCAGACGTGCAACAAGGACCTGTTCCAAGGATTCTTTTTAGATTAAGACCCTGCATAAACCCTTTTTACTATTGGAGAAATGTGTCTTCATAGGATATCCAAAGGAGACTATTGGATACACCTTCTATCACAGATCCGAAGGCAAGACTTTTGTTGCTAAATTCAGAAACTTTCTGGAGAAGGAGTTTCTCTCGAAAGAAGTGAGTGGGAGGAAAGTAGAACTTGATGAGGTAACTGTACCTGCTCCCTTATTGGAAAGTAGTACATCATAGAAAACTATTTCTGTGACACCTACACCAGTTAGTGAGGAAGCTAATGATGATGATCATGAAACTTTAGAACAAGATACTACTGAACCTCGTAGATCAACCAGAGTAAGTTCCGCGCCAGAGTGGTACGGTAATCCCGTTCTGGAAGTCATGCTACTAGATCATGATGAACCTATGAACTATGAAGAAGCGATGGTGAGCCCAGATTCCGCAAAATGGCTTGAGGCCATGAAATCTGAGATGGGATCCATGTATGAGAACAAAGTATGGACTTTGGTTGACTTGCCCGATGATCGACAAGCAATTGAGAATAAATAGATCTTCCAGAAGAAGACTGACGCTGACGGTAATATTACTGTCTACAAAGCTCGACTTGTCGCAAAAGGTTTTCGGCAAGTTCAAGGGATTGACTACGATGAGACCTTCTCACCCGTAGCGATGCTTAAGTCTGTCTGAATCATGTTAGCAATTGCCGCATTTTATGATTATGAAATTTGGCAGATGGATGTCAAAACCGCATTCCTGAATGGATTTCTGGAAGAAGAGTTGTATATGATGCAACCAGAAGGTTTTGTCGATCCAAAGGGAGCTAACAAAGTATGCAAGCTCCAGCGATCCATTTATGGACTGGTGCAAGCCTCTCGGAGTTGGAATAAACGTTTTGATAGTGTGATCAAAGCATTTGGTTTTATACAGACTTTTGGAGAAGCCTGTATTTACAACAAAGTGAGTGGGAGCTCTATAGCATTTCTGATATTATATGTGGATGACACATTACTAATTGGGAATGATATAGAATTTCTGGATAGCATAAAGGGATACTTGAATAAGAGTTTTTCAATGAAAGACCTCGGTGAAGCTGCTTACATATTAGGCATTAAGATCTATAGAGATAGATCGAGACGCTTAATTGAACTTTCACAAAGCACATACCTTGACAAAGTTTTGAAGAAGTTCAAAATGGATCAAGCAAAGAAAGGGTTCTTGCCTGTGTTACAAGGTGTGAAGTTGAGTAAGACTCAGTGCCCGACCACTGCAGAAGATAGAGAGAATATGAAAGATGTTCCCTATGCTTCAGCCATAGGCTCTATCATGTATGCAATGTTGTGTACCAGACCTGATGTGTGCCTTGCTATAAGTCTAGCAGGGAGGTACCAAAGTAATCCAGGAGTGGATCACTGGACAGCGGTCAAGAACATCCTGAAGTACCTGAAAAGGACTAAGGATATGTTTCTCGTATATGGAGGTGACAAAGAGCTCATCGTAAATGGTTACGTTGATGCAAGCTTTGGCACTGATCCGGACGATTCTAAATCGCAAACTGGATACGTGTTTACATTAAACGGTGGAGCTGTCAGTTGGTGCAGTTCTAAACAAAGCGTCGTGGCGGGATCTACATGTGAAGCGGAATACATAGCCGCCTTAGAAGCAGCAAATGAAGGAGTCTGGATGAAGGAGTTCATATCCGATCTAGGTGTCATACCTAGTGCATCGGCTCCAATGAAAATCTTTTGTGACAATACTGGTGCAATTGCCTTGGCAAAGGAATCCAGATTTCACAAGAGAACCAAGCACATCAAGAGACGCTTCAATTCCATCCGGGATCTAGTCTAGGTGGGAGACATAGAGATTTGCAAGATACATACGGATCTGAATGTTGCAGACCCGTTGACTAAGCCTCTTCCACGAGCAAAACATGATCAGCACCAAGGCTCCATGGGTGTTAGAATCATTACTGTGTAATCTAGATTATTGACTCTAGTGCAAGTGGGAGACTGAAGGAAATATGCCCTAGAGGCAATAATAAAGTTATTATTTATTTCCTTATATCATGATAAATGTTTATTATTCATGCTAGAATTGTATTAACCGGAAACATAATACATGTGTGAATACATAGACAAACAAAGTGTCACTAGTATGCCTCTACTTGACTAGCTCGTTAATCAAAGATGGTTATGTTTCCTAACCATGAACAATGAGTTGTTATTTGATTAACGGGATCACATCATTAAGTGAATGATCTGATTGACATGACCCATTCCATTAGCTTAGCACCCGATCGTTTAGTATGTTGCTATTGCTTTTTCATGACTTATACATGTTCCTATGACTATGAGATTATGCAACTCCCGTTTGCCGGAGGAACACTTTGTGTGCTACCAAACGTCACAACGTAACTGGGTGATTATAAAGGAGCTCTACAGGTGTCTCCAAAGGTACATGTTGGGTTGGCGTATTTCGAGATTAGAATTTGTCACTCCGATTGTCGGAGAGGTATCTCTGGGCCCTCTCGGTAATGCACATCACTTAAGCCTTGCAAGCATTGCAACTAATGAGTTAGTTGCGGGATGATGTATTACAGAACGAGTAAAGAGACTTGCCGGTAACGAGATTGAACTAGGTATTGAGATACCGACGATCGAATCTCGGGTAAGTAACATACCGATGACAAAGGGAACAACGTATGTTGTTATGCGGCCTGACCGATAAAGATCTTCGTAGAATATGTAGGAGCCAATATGGGCATCCAGGTCCCGCTATTGGTTATTGACCAGAGACATGTCTCGGTCATGTCTACATTGTTCTCGAACCCGTAGGATCCGCACGCTTAAGGTTACAATGACAGTAATATTATGAGTTTATGCATTTTGATGTACCGAAGTTTGTTCGGAGTCCCGAATGTGATCACGGACATGACGAGGAGTCTCGAAATGGTCGAGACATAAAGATTGATATATTGGAAACCTATATTTGGATATCGGAAGTGTTCCGGGTGAAATCGGGATTTTACCGGAGTACCGGGAGGTTACCGGAACCCCCCGGGAGGTACATGGGCCTTAATGGGCCTTAGTGGAAGAAGAGGAGAGGCGGCCAAGGGCTGGGCCGCGCGCCCCTCCCCCCTAGTCCGAATAGGACAAGGAGAGAGGGGGCCGGCGCCCACTTCCTTCTCCCTCTCTCTTTTCCCACCTCGCGAGTCCTATTCCAACTAGGATTGGGGGAGAAGTCCTACTCCCGGAGGGAGTAGGACTCCTCCTGGCGCGCCCTATGTGGCCGGCCGGCCTCCCCCTCTTGGTCCTTTATATACGGAGGCAGGGGCACCCCAGAGACAAAAGTTGATCCACGCGATCATATTCTTAGCCGTGTGCGGCGCCCCCTTCCACCATAGTCCTCGATAATATTGTAGCGGTGCTTAGGCGAAGCCCTGCAACAGTAGTACATCAAGATCGTCACCACGCCGTCGTGCTGACGGAACTCTTCCCCGACACTTTGCTGGATCGGAGTCCGGGGATCGTCATCAAGCTGAACGTGTGCTAGAACTCGGAGGTGCCGTAGTTTCGGTGCTTGATCGGTCGGGCCGTGGAGATGTACGACTACATCAACCAAACGCTTCCGTTGTCGATCTACAAGGTATGTAGATCACACTCTCCCCTCATTGCTATGCATCACCATGATCTTGCGTGTGCGTAGGAAATTTTTTGAAATTACTACGTTCCCCAACTAGCGGACGCTCTGGATTGTGGAACTGCGACCAAAAGAGCTTTTCCACTTCGCGATCTTCTTGATCTCGGAAGTGTTCGGCCGCATCTGCGGCACTCGCTGCCAAATCCAGATAGGTGTCCGCCGTACTCCACATCCGGTCTAACGGAGCATGTTTAGGATCACAGAACTTCCTCCACAGCATAAAGGGCTTTCCAGCCGCGATCTCTCCGGCCTGACGCAGCTCCTCCTTCATAGCTCTCATCGCAGAGCGAGCATCCTTGGCATCGGCAACGGCCTTCTCCAGGTCCGTCTGTTCCGCCCGATCTTCTTTTTCAAGAAGCTTGCAACGGTCAGCAGCGTTCTTCAGCTTCACGGCCATCTCGGCCATTTCCTTCTTACTCCGGCAGTGAGCAGCCTGTTTGGCTTTCAGCTCTTCAATTGCCTTTAAGGCAGCCACATCACTTTTCCTGGCTTGCTCCTTGGCTCGGGCAAGTTCCGCCCGAAGATTCTCCATGGCAGCAGCACCATCTGCATCAAGCGCACACATTGTAAGATACTGGCATAAAGCTCCTCTTAACAGGTGCCGCCGGAGGAATTACATACCTTGTGCCTCGTCAAGCCGCTTGTTGACAAGCGCGATGTCGGCATCTGCCACGTCAAGTTGCCGCTTTAGCTCGGCAACTTCATCAGTCCGGCTGGCCACCGGACACTTCGCCACCTACATATGAAGGCGACATATTAGACCTGGGATTATGATCCTCTGTGCGCCATCACTTTTGACAATGCACAGAGTCTCAGGGGCTACTATCTACACAGGGCGCATCTTATTTATGCGCAACTGTCCAAAAAGGGTACATTATTTCGCGTACCTCAAAACCTGTTGTAGCGACCCGACCCGAATGGATCAAGTCTCTGTGCTTAGGTGTCATCCCTGGATCAGTATGCTGACACACACAGTACTCGAAGGATTTATAACAGAGGTAAATCACATGTATAAAGTAACGTAAATACTATTACCTCAATCCAAATAGCGGAAGCAACAAGGTTGTGGATTCCCATCAACACCAACGGCAAAGTTGAGTGTAGAAATTGTAACCCTAACGTATCACTTACTCGTCGTAAGATAATCCTGCAACATGAGACGTTGCAGCCCGAAACGGGTCAGTACATTGAATGTACTGGCAAATTCACACCATAGAGAATAATGAACAATGGCTATCACTACATGCATATTTGGCTGGTGGAAAAGCTCTATGGTTATAAGGTTTTTGCGAAAAGCCAATTTTTCCCTACTGCAAACGAATAAATTTATTTAACTATCATGGTGGCTGTGAAACATTGAGAATGGTTGACAGCATTCTCAATCCCAATTAAAAATAATTACAAACCCAACAACATTAATTAGAAGTAACATGATGAGATTCACATGATATTCAAGTACTAGATACTCAAGTTGTCCATAACCGGGGACACGGCTAATCATGATTAGTTTGTACACTCTGCAGAGGTTTGTGCACTTTTCCCCACATGACTCGATCGCCTCCGTTTGTTTTCTCGCACTACATGGTGTTTGAGAAGACGGATGATCGAGACATAGTCTTTCAGAAGCACTAGCACCTTACATGTGGGGTAGACCGTACCACCTACAACCCCTACATCTGCTAGTCCACCCCGTAAGAGTTCGCACAACTTAGTCAACTATGCCAGAGCCCATAGTAGCATGTGGCTGCACACGGAAGTTTCTAGCATGAAAGATCTTATGATCCCTTTGAGCCTGGGTGGCGGTCCAAAAAAAAATAGGCAAGTCCTGATAGACATCAGGTGCCTCAATCCAACCAGGTGTGTGTTTAAGTTGCCACCTTAGATAAACCATTAAAATTATCAACTCACATCTGACATGAATATCACTCACCCAATCCACGTCTACTAGCATAGCATGGCATAATAAGCAAACGTAGAAGTAACTCCCAAGGGTTTCATAATAATACAGGTAATAGGTACTACCTCATGTACTTCCCATCCCACAATTTAATTAGATCCTAATCATGCACTGGGTGAGGATTGGTCTAATGCAATAAAACTGGGTTGTAGAAAAAGGTATGATCAAAGTGTGAACTTGCCTGCAATGCTGATGAAGATGATTCGCACTCAAAACTCGTGATAGATCTACTCGTCACACTCCGGTCAATCTATCGTAAGCAAACAATAGTAACCACACAATAAGTACTCATCTAAAGCACAAGCAAAACTCGAACGAAAGAACGAACCAGATAGTTCAACTTAAGAACTCCAGTTGCAAAGAAAGAACGAACCGAACAAAGAAACGGAAAACAAACGGCGGAAGAAAACAACTCGGTTCTAGCAAGTTGAATCTAGGTCAAATTTTACCGGGGCAAAAACTTGTTTAAGTTGATTAGACGGAACGGCGGTTTCGAAACGAAACTCCAGGCGCTTGAATCACTTGATTCCGATAAACGGGCGAGAAGATAAACTAGAACAAAGATTGGATCTGAGATCGCGATCGCGGAATAAATCCGTCGAAAAGAAAAAGACGAACGGTTAAACGAACGGGCGTCGTTAACCGGGAATAATCGGTGATCACGTTCGTTGAGACGAACGGTCCAAAAGAAGAATGAAAACCGATCTAGGTTTTCGGAAAAGAAACCGAAAAAGGAAAACGGAAAACCGGTCTAGGGTTTCGGAAAAGAAACCGAAACGAAGAATCGGAGAGAAAAACCGAAAAAGAAAACCGGAACGGTTTCTTTTAAAAGAACCGAACCGCGGGGAAGAAAAAGAGAGGCGCGGGGCTACCTCCGGCGAGGCGAACGGTGGCGACGGCGGCGGCGCTATAGGGGCGGCGGCGGGTGAGGGGCGCGGGGTGGGGCGCGGCTTGGGGAGGAGAGGGGGTTTGGGTTTTTGGTGTGAGGAGAGGGGGGGGGTCTATGGGGGTATTTATATAGGAGAGGGGAGAGATTACTTGGGGTAGGGGACAAGAAATAGACTACGAAAGAAAAACAAAACAAAGGAAAGGGGAGGGGCTACCGACCTAAGTCCATATTGGACTCGGCCTAGAAGCAAGAAGCGGCGGCGGCTGGCACCTGCCTAGCGCTGGCGCGCGCAGGGGCTGGGGTGGCCGGCTGGCTGGGCCTTTGGCCCGGCTGGCCTGGCGGGAGGCTTCTCTTTATTTTTTTTAAACAGTTCTGCGCGTGGAAAAACACAGAAAATAAAATCTAAACGGGCTCCAAAATTCTAAAGTAAATTTTCCCCGACTCCTAAAAATGAGCCGAACAAAATGAACTTTTCTCTGGGCCTAAAATGCAATTTTTGAAAACGCGCATTTTTCCCTATCCAATAAAAAGCAAATAAACTCCGGCAAACAAAAATTTGATCTATTTATTAAATCTTCATTTTTCCTCAATTTTGGGAAAGTCATATTATTCCCTCTCTTATATTTTTGGATATCAGAAAAATAATTGAAGATGAAATAAATAAATCAAATGATCCTCTTTTCAAATTCGAGAAAACTCTCAAATATGAAGAATAACGAAATCTCCAACTCTCTCCGAAGGTCCTTGAGTTGCGTGAAATTTCTAGGATCAACCAAAATGCAAGAAAATAAGATATGCATGATGATCTAATGTATAACATTCCAAAATGAAAATAAATTCAAAAGAACTTTGAATTTAATTCTTTGAAACTCCCAACTCATATTTCATATAATTTGAAGAAGTCATTTTATCTTCTCTCGTGAAAATCATTGAGTTGCATAAAGTTTCAGAATTGAAAATATTTTCAAATGAAATTCAAATATTTTCAACAACCCTTTTCATTTAATTTAAATGGAAGAGTCATATCATCTTCGCTCAAGGGTTTTGTGTTTGAAAAGCATTTGAATTCCTGGAGATCAAAGCAAATATGAAAGTTTGGGAAAGTCCTTTTATTCCCTCTCATTTAACTTTCAAAAGTTTCGAATTCACTCACTTTCAGTCAAACAATCAATCAAATCTATCTATTTATTATAACATTCCAAAATTTAGAATTTTGGGATGTTACAAACCTACCACCCTTAAAAGGAATCTCGTCCTCGAGATTCGGAGAGGCTAGCAAGAAAAAGTTAGGGTTTGGGGGTCTCCTCAAATCCATCGATCGTCTCTGGGGTCTGGGGTGCTACCACCCTTAGAAGCATGGTTACGGTTCTGTCAAAACTCATATACTCCATCCTTATTGTTAACGGTGTCGGTCTTCTCAAATCCTTGGAAAATTCCTTCTCTGGCTCTTCCGGTAGTGGCATAACCTTTTTCCTCAATTCTTCTGTCCTTTCCTCTTGGTAAGGTTATTCCGAGATTGGGTCTTCTTAGCTGACGGGTCTGGCGCCAAAACTAAAAAACTATCGATATCTCATGGTGGTCAACAATTTATGGTTTCTCCTGCAGGAAATGGGTCTGGGTTGATCCTCACCGTATAACCTACGGTTGGCAAAGCTGTCGTGTACAAGGGAAAAATACTTATACCATTCTAAGGCTTAAACAAGGTTTTGATCGTCGTCTCTCCACTATAGGTAAGTCACTCAGATTTACCATCCCATATATCAAGGCGGATAATAAGAGTAAGTCGGTATGGTGATCAATCAATCCCGCACCCAAATCATTACCTTGTATACAGTTTAGCAAATCTCGCATTCTAACACTCGGTCATCCTCACAAGCATTGCAGAATTTCTCTTGTCGACGAACCAAGTTCGGATAACTCCATAGATTCTGCAAGCCAAACAAACATCTATCGTTCCTTCACAACTCTCAGGTTTTGCGTTACTCCTATAAGATCGTCTATCGATAAGGGCATATCCACTTCCAGGGTTTTTCCTTCAGCAAGAATGTGCTTGCTTCTTGGCAGGTCCTGGGGCCTATGGGTTATGGCCCATCTCATCACTTGCAAACCTTGAACTCTTCATCGGGGCAGCGGATCATTGTTCCAACTTCCTAGTATTCTTAAATCCATCCAATTGTACTGTCTTCCTTCCTTCTATTGGCACCAATCTAGGACATGATTACTCAGACTCATCATGGAATTTTCCATTGATCCATATTTCCAACATCATACCTCCTTTATATCCAATAGTAATTTATCTCTTCATCCTCGTGGGGTATTCCACATACCGAGATAAAACTTATACTTATGAAGTCCATATTCCACTTTGTGGAACATCATTATCCTTTCCGCGGTCAAGCGTCCTTACAGGGGAATATTGGCCATCTCTGCATGGCACTTCTTCAACTAGGAAACGTGAAACACATCCTGAACTCCTGACAGTCCTTCCGGTAACTCAAACTTGTAGGCCACTTCTCTCATACGCTCCAAAACTTGGTACGGTACTACAAATCTCGGGGCTAACTTTTCCTTAACTCCAAATCGTTTAACTCCTCGCAGAGGGGAACACATGAAGACATGCTTTGTCTCCAATTTCATAGACTACCTCCTTGCGTTTTTAAGTCTGCATAACTCTTATGCCTGGACTGAGCTACCTTCAGTCTATCTCGAATCAACTTAACATTCTCTTCTAACTCCTTGATCACATTTGGTCCAAACAACTGTCGGTCTCCAACTTCATCCCACATACTCTTGGGGCATCACACATATCGAGACAAAACTCATATTCATTTT
Source organism: Triticum urartu (assembly GCF_056163025.1). Taxonomy (NCBI): domain Eukaryota; kingdom Viridiplantae; phylum Streptophyta; class Magnoliopsida; order Poales; family Poaceae; genus Triticum; species Triticum urartu. The sequence continues at coordinate 360,103,431 of NC_141874.1, read as the reverse complement.
GTCCGAAATCTACTCAGTGGAGTATCCTTATCTTTTCCAGGGGTCAATGGTTCTTACAAGGTACTACCACCCTTAAAATGCACAAATCTTCCATAGACCATATTTCTTTTATCCTCAAAATGGTCAAAATCCTTCTTCATAGAGTAACAACTCATAAAATCCATATCAGTACCAACGATGCAACTTTATTCACTCTCAATTAATTACAATCTCTCGCTTTTCCATTACATGTCTCAACTCAACACCTCAATATAAAAGAAAAAGTTCTCACTTCTACTACTCCATTTCTTTTGTTGCAAACTCAACTATCAAGCACAAGTTTCCTTCTCCTTGGGGCATTCTCTAGCAAAGTGCCCTGCTCCTTTACAACTAAAACATATTCCTTCTGACAAGTATCGAGGTTTCCTTTTTGGGCAATTGTTGAGGTAGTGCCCTGACTCCTTGCACCTGTAACAGGTGATATGACTCAGGTCCTTCCTGGAATCCAATCTGCTTCTCTTCCTGGACCTTTCCATGCCAATCATGGCTTCTATTTCCTGTGGGTCATATTCTACTTCCTCTGTCGGGAATTTTACTAAATCCCCATTCAAACAATTCTAGGAGATGTGTCCTTCTTCTCCACATGAATAGCAAGACTTGGTGCAGGGTTTACTTAGTTCTTCTTTGGGTGTGTCCTCCATATCTTCCTTCATCACAGGTTCTTCTAAACTTTTTATAAGAGCTCCTTTCATTGCTTCTTCCTTCTGCTGGATGGTTCTTTGTACTATGGGGTAAATGTGACACTGAGCAGGATAGTGGGTAGTCCCTTCACACAAGAAACAAGTGATCTGCCTAGTTGGGCATTCTTCAGCTGGGTGACTTCCTTCACAATTAGGGCATTCATCCTTGTGTTCTTTATGGTTGTGTCCTATTTCTCCACAAAGCTTGCATGCATAAGTTTTCTTCATATCCTTTCCATAGGGCTTCAATTTCTGGGACAAACTGAGACTTTAGCAAGGTCAACTTAAATTCTTTCCAAGTGGTTACTCCTTGCCATCCATTGATGGTTTGGTACATCCTCCACCAAGTAGCAGCACCTCTTTCAAAGCATTGAAGAGCATGCTGGGCCATATCATTTCCGACTATAGGGTTATTCTCCATATGACCCTCCATGTTCTGAATCCATCGGTCTGTCTCCAATTGACTCATCGGTCCCGAAAATACAAGCTCATCTCCATTCATCCTCTATTGGGTCCATGGGTTTTGGGGTGAGATAAGAGAGATCAAGAGGGATGCACACAATACAAACAAAAGTTTTGAAAAGACAGATTTTTGTTGTGGCTGTCGAAAAACATCAAACAAATGACAGCTCACAAATGTCGCATCTAACGTAGGTATAAAACAGGGGTTTGGTCTGCTAAGGTCAATGTCGCCAAACTCTTCAAGTCTTGTTCATGCCTCCAATGGCTTCTTCTGATCATGCTTATCTTTCTCAAGTTCTTTTGTCAGATCAACTCTGTTGACGTGAAATCTCTCGTGACATCCTTTAATATTCCGGAGTTGCATTTCAAGCTTCTGGTTTCAACATCCTTCACATGAACCATGGTCATAATGTCCTTCAGTTCCTGACAATTCTCCGGTATCTCGAGGTTGTAGCTCCTCCAGCTTGGCTACTTTCGCGTCTAAGTTCTTCAGGAAATGCTCCTTGTCAAAATACGGCTTCTTGTAGCTCCATCTTAACTTCTTGATGTACTACTCCAGATCCTGGTGATATACCGGCTACGGCTAAAACTTCATCTTATTCTAGGTGCCCCATCAGCCTTCTTCCATCAAATCCATTCTGATGAAATGCATCCTTAACTCAGCACGGTGACCACAGTATCAATGGTGATGACATCACGGATAACTGTGTTTCAGCCCTTGTCATTGCCATGAGCTATCTTGCCAGTTGATATCTCCTTCCCTAGGGTTTTTCTTGACAAAACTTTGAGTTCTCAACTCTCCATGTTTTGGTCTTTCTCCAATACACCTTGATCTCGGGTATTGACAACTTCCATAATCTGTCAAGTTCCATAAGGGTAGCCTTCCTAGGTCATATAAATCTGGGGATTCTTCAGAGCCTTCAAATTCTACTTGTCTTCGGTCTTCAGCCGTTGTAGTTTCCATTATCATAATGTATGGTAAAATCCTCTTCATTCCGAAGTGGTCTTAGTTGTCCGATATCTTGTACTTCTTGGAGTGGTCTCATCAGTCGAATCCTCGAGTGGTCGAAAGGAAAAAGGGTATGGTTTCACTAAAGGGAAATTTTGAATAAACTCAGAAGAGAAGAGAGGTAAAAGATCTTTTTGAAAGGGAAAGTTGTAGAGAAAAATCCTTGCTATGGGCTTGCCAGTTTCTAGGGTCACGTCCTACAGTCAACATGTGCTATGATACCATCTTGTAGCGACCCGACCCGAATGGATCAAGTCTCTGTGCTTAGGTGTCATCCCTGGATCAGTATGCTGACACACACAGTACTCGAAGGATTTATAACAGAGGTAAATCACATGTATAAAGTAACGTAAATACTATTACCTCAATCCAAATAGCGGAAGCAACAAGGTTGTGGATTCCCATCAACACCAACGGCAAAGTTGAGTGTAGAAATCGTAACCCTAACGTATCACTTACTCGTCGTAAGATAATCCTGCAACATGAGACGTTGCAGCCCGAAACGGGTCAGTACATTGAATGTACTGGCAAATTCACACCATAGAGAATAATGAACAATGGCTATCACTACATGCATATTTGGCTGGTGGAAAAGCTCTATGGTTATAAGGTTTTTGCGAAAAGCCAATTTTTCCCTACTGCAAAGGAATAAATTTGTTTAACTATCATGGTGGTTGTGAAACATTGAGAATGGTTGACAGCATTCTCAATCCCAACTAAAAATAATTAAAAACCCAACAACATTAATTAGAAGTAACATGATGAGATTCACATGATATTCAAGTACTAGATACTCAAGTTGTCCATAACCGGGGACACAGCTAATCATGATTAGTTTGTACACTCTGCAGAGGTTTGTGCACTTTTCCCCACATGACTCGATCGCCTCCGTTTGTTTTCTCGCACTACATGGTGTTTGAGAAGACGGATGATCGAGGCATAGTATTTCAGAAGCACTAGCACCTTACATGTGGGGTAGACCGTACCACCTACAACCCCTACATCTGCTAGTCCACCCCGTAAGAGTTCGCACAACTTAGTCAACTATGAAGGAAATATGCCCTAGAGGCAATAATAAAGTTATTATTTTTTCCTTATAATCATGATAAATGTTTATTATTCATGCTAGAATTGTATTAACCGGAAACATAATACATGTGTGAATACATAGACAAACAAAGTGTCACTAGTATGCCTCTGCTTGACTAGCTCGTTAATCAAAGATGGTTATGTTTCCTAACCATGAACAATGAGTTGTTATTTGATTAACGAGGTCACATCATTAGTTGAATGATCTGATTGACATGACCCATTCCATTAGCTTAGCACCCGATCGTTTAGTATGTTGCTATTGCTTTCTTCATGACTTATACATGTTCCTATAACTATGAGATTATGCAACTCCCGTTTACCGGAGGAACACTTTGGGTACTACCACGTCACAACGTAACTGGGTGATTATAAAGGAGTACTACAGGTGTCTCCAATGGTACATGTTGGGTTGGCGTATTTCGAGATTAGGTTTTGTCACTCCGATTGTCGGAGAGGTATCTCTGGGCCCTCTCGGTAATACACATCACATAAGCCTTGCAAGCATTACAACTAATATGTTAGTTGTGAAATGATGTATTACAAAACGAGTAAAGAGACTTGCCGGTAACAAGATTGAAATAGGTATTGGATACCGACGATCGAATCTCGGGCAAGTAACATACCGATGACAAAAGGAACAACGTATGTTGTTATGCGGTCTGACCGATAAAGATCTTCGTAGAATATGTAGGAGCCAATATGGGCATCCAGGTCCCGCTATTGGTTATTGACCGGAGACGTGTCTCGGTCATGTCTACATTGTTCTCGAACCGTAGGGTCCGCACGCTTAACGTTACGATGACAGTTATTATGAGTTTATGCATTTTGATGTACCGAAGGTTGTTCGGAGTCCCGGATGTGATCACGGACATGACGAGGAGTCTCGAAATGGTCGAGACATAAAGATTGATATATTGGAAGCCTATGTTTGGACATCGAAAGTGTTCCGGGTGAAATCGGGATTTTACCGGATTACCGGGAGGTTACCGGAACCCCCCGGGAGTCATATGGGCCTTAGTGGGCCTTAGTGGAAAGGTGAAAGGGCTGCCCATAAGGGTTGCGTGCCTCCCCCCCTCCCCTAGTCCTTTAGGACTAGGAGAGGTGGCCGGCCACCCCTCTCCCTCTTTCCCCCTTGGGAGTCCTAGTTGGAATAGGATTGGGGGGGGAGTCCTACTCCCGGTAGGAGTAGGACTCCTCCTGCGCCTCCATAGGGTTGGCCGCACCCCTCCCCCGTGGCTCCTTTATATACGGAGGCAGGGGGCACCTCTAGACACACAAGTTGATCATTGAGATCGTTCCTTAGCCGTGTGCGGTGCCCCCTGCCACCATATTCCACCTCGATCATATCGTTGTAGTGCTTAGGCGAAGCCCTGCGTCGGTAGAACATCAAGATCGTCACCACGCCGTCGTGCTGACGTAACTCTTCCCCAACGCTTTGCTGGATCGGAGCTCGGGGATCGTCATCGAGCTGTACGTGTGCTAAGAACTCTGAGGTGCTAGAGTAACGGTGCTTGGATCGGTCGGATCGGGAAGAAGACGTACGACTACTTCCTCTACGTTGTGTCAACGCTTCCGTTGCGATCTACAAGGGTACGTAGATCATACTCTCCCCTCGTTGCTGTGCATCACCATGATCTTGCGTGTGCGTAGGAAATTTTTTGAAATTACTACGTTCCCCAACAGTGGCATCCGAGCCTAGGTTTTATGGTTTGATGTTATTTGCACGAGTAGAACACAAGTGAGTTGTGGACGATACAAGTCATACTGCCTACCAGCATGTCATACTTTGGTTCGGCGGTATTGTTGGACGAGACGACCCGGACCAACCTTACGCGTACGCTTACGCGAGACCAGTTCCCTCGACGTGCTTTGCACATAGATGGCTTGCGGGCGACTGTCTCTCCAACTTTAGTCGAACCAAGTGTGGCTACGCCCGGTCCTTGCGAAGGTTAAAACGGAGTCTATTTGACAAACTATCGTTGTGGTTTTGATGCGTAGGTGAGATTGGTTCTTGCTTAAGCCCGTAGCAGCCACGTAAAACATGCAACAACAAAGTAGAGGACGTCTAACTTGTTTTTGCAGGGCATGTTGTGATGTGATATGGTCAAGGCATGATGCTGAATTTTATTGTATGAGATGATCATGTTTTGTAACCGAGTTATCGGCAACTGGCAGGAGCCATATGGTTGTCGCTTTATTGTATGCAATGCAATCGCGATGTAATGCTTTACTTTATTACTAAACGGTAGTGATAGTCGTGGAAGCATAAGATTGGCGAGACGACAACGATGCTACGATGGAGATCAAGGTGTCGCGCCGGTGATGATGGTGATCATGACGGTGCTTCGGAGATGGAGATCACAAGCACAAGATGATGATGGCCATATCATATCACTTATATTGATTGCATGTGATGTTTATCTTTTTTATGCATCTTATCTTGCTTTGATTGATGGTAGCATTATAAGATGATCTCTCACTAAATTATCAAGAAGTGTTCTCCCTGAGTATGCACCGTTGCCAAAGTTCGTCGTGCCTAGACACCACGTGATGATCGGGTGTGATAAGCTCTACGTCCATCTACAACGGGTGCAAGCCAGTTTTGCACACGCAGAATACTCAGGTTAAACTTGACGAGCCTAGCATATACAGATATGGCCTCGGAACACGGAGACCGAAAGGTCGAGCGTGAATCATATAGTAGATATGATCAACATAACGATGTTCACCATTGAAAACTATTCCATCTCACGTGATGATCGGTTATGGTTTAGTTGATTTGGATCACGTGATCACTTAGAGGATTAGAGGGATGTCTATCTAAGTGGGAGTTCTTAAGTAATATGATTAATTGAACTTAAACTTATCATGAACTTAGTACCTGATAGTATCTTGCTTGTTTATGTTGATTGTAGATAGATGGCTCGTGCTGTTGTTCCATTGAATTTTAATGCGTTCCTTGAGAAAGCAAAGTTGAAAGATGATGGTAGCAATTATACGGACTGGGTCCGTAACTTGAGGATTATCCTCATTGCTGCTCAGAAGAATTACGTCCTGGAAGCACCGCTGGGTGAAAGCTGCGGAGGTAGAAATCGAGAAGGAGCATCAAGTGTTGATGGTTAACAAGACCACTAGTTTCAAGAAAAAGGGCAAAGGGAAGAAAAAGGGGAACTTCAAGAAGAACAGCAAGCAAGTTGCTGCTCAGGAGAAGAAACCCAAGTCTGGATCTAAGCCTGAAACTGAGTGCTTCTACTGCAAGCAGACTGGTCACTGGAAGTGGAACTGCCCCAAGTATTTGGCGGATAAGAAGGATGGCAAGGTGAACAAAGGTATATGTGATATACATGTTATTGATGTGTACCTTACTAGAGCTCGCAGTAGCACCTGGGTATTTGATACTGGTTCTGTTGCTAATATTTGCAACTCGAAACAGGGACTACGGAATAAGCGGGCACTGGCAAAGGACGAGGTGACGATGCGCGTGGGAAACGGTTCCAAAGTCGATGTGATCGCGGTCGGCACGCTACCTCTACATCTATTTCGGGATTAATATTAGACCTAAATAATTGTTATTTGGTGCCAGCGTTGAGCATGAACATTATATCTGGATCTTGTTTAATGCGAGACGGTTATTCATTTAAATCAGAGAATAATGGTTGTTCTATTTATATGAGTAATATCTTTTATGGTCATGCACCCTTGAAGAGTGGTCTATTCTTATTGAATCTCGATAGTAGTAAGACACATATTCATAATGTTGAAGCCAAAAGATGCAGAGTTGATAATGAAAGTGCAACTTATTTGTGGCACTGTCGTTTAGGTCATATCGGTGTAAAGCGCATGAAGAAACTCCATACTGATGGACTTTTGGAACCACTTGATTATGAATCACTTGGTACTTGTGAACCGTGCCTCATGGGCAAGATGACTAAAACACCGTTCTCTGGTACAATGGAGAGAGCAACAGATTTGTTGGAAATCATACATACCGATGTATGTGGTCCGATGAATATTGAGGCTCGTGGCGGATATCGTTATTTTCTCACCTTCACAGATGATTTAAGTAGATATGGGTATATCTACTTAATGAAACATAAGTCTGAAACATTTGAAAAGTTCAAAGAATTTCAGAGTGAAGTGGAAAATCATCGTAACAAGAAAATAAAGTTTCTACGATCTGATCGTGGAGGAGAATATTTGAGTTACGAGTTTGGTGTACATTTGAAAAACTGTGGAATAGTTTTGCAACTCACGCCACCCGGAACACCACAGCGTAATGGTGTGTCCGAACGTCGTAATCGTACTTTACTAGATATGGTGCGATCTATGATGTCTCTTACAGATTTACCGCTATCGTTTTGGGGTTATGCTTTAGAGACGGCCGCATTCACGTTAAATAGGGCACCGTCAAAATCCGTTGAGATGACGCCGTATGAACTATGGTTTGGCAAGAAACCAAAGTTGTCGTTTCTTAAAGTTTGGGGCTGCGATGCTTATGTGAAAAAGCTTCAACCTGATAAGCTCGAACCCAAATCGGAGAAATGTGTCTTCATAGGATACCCAAAGGAGACTGTTGGGTACACCTTCTATCACAAATCCGAAGGCAAGACATTCGTTGCTAAGAATGGTTCCTTTCTAGAGAAGGAGTTTCTCTCGAAAGAAGTGAGTGGGAGGAAAGTAGAACTTGACGAGGTAACTGTACCTACTCCCTTACTGGAAAGTAGTACATCACAGAAAACTGTTTCAGTGACACCTACACCAGTTAGTGAGGAAGCTAATGATAATGATCATGAAACTTCAGATCAAGATACTACTGAACCTCGTAGATCAACCAGAGTAAGATCCGCACCAGAGTGGTACGGTAATCCTGTTCTGGAGGTCATGCTACTAGATCATGATGAACCTATGAACTATGAAGAAGCGATGGTGAGCCCAGATTCCGCAAAGTGGCTTGAAGCCATGAAATCTGAGATGGGATCCATGTATGAGAACAAAGTATGGACTTTGGTTGACTTGCCCGATGATCGGCAAACAATTGAGAATAAATGGATCTTCAAGAAGAAGACTGACGCTGACGGTAATGTTACTGTCTACAAAGCTCGACTTGTCGCGGAAGGTTTTCGATAAGTTCAAGGGGTTGACTACGATGAGACTTTCTCACCTGTAGCGATGCTTAAGTCTGTCCGAATCATGTTAGCGATTGCCGCATTTTATGATTATGAAATTTGGCAGATGGATGTCAAAACTGCATTCCTGAATGGATTTCTGGAAGAAGAGTTGTATATGATGCAACCAGAAGGTTTTGTCGATCCAAAGGGAGCTAACAAAGTGTGCAAGCTCCAGCGATCCATTTATGGACTGGTGCAAGCTTCTCGGAGTTGGAATAAACGCTTTGATAGTGTGATCAAAGCATTTGGTTTTATACAGACTTTCGGAGAAGCCTATATTTACAAGAAAGTGAGTGGGAGCTCTATAGCATTTCTGATATTATATGTGGATGACATATTATTGATTGGAAATGATATGGAATTTCTGGATAGCATAAAGGGATACTTGAATAAAAGTTTTTCAATGAAAGACCTCGGTGAAGCTGCTTACATATTAGGCATAAAGATCTATAGAGATAGATCAAGACGCTTAATTGGACTTTCACAAAGCACATACCTTGACAAGATTTTGAAGAAGTTCAAAATGGATCAAGCAAAGAAAGGGTTCTTGCCTGTGCTACAAGGTGTGAAGTTGAGTAAGACTCAATGCCCGACCACTGCAGAAGATAGAGAGAAAATGAAAGATGTTCCCTATGCTTCAGCCATAGGCTCTATCATGTATGCAATGCTGTGTACCAGACCTGATGTGTGCCTTGCTATAAGTTTAGCAGGGAGGTACCAAAGTAATCCAGGAGTGGATCACTGGACAGCGGTCAAGAACATCCTGAAATACCTGAAAAGGACTAAGGATATGTTTCTCGTATATGGAGGTGACAAAGAGCTCACCGTAAAAGGTTACGTTGATGCAAGCTTTGACACTGATTCGGACGATTCTAAATCGCAAACCGGATACGTGTTTACATTGAACGATGGAGCTGTCAGTTGGTGCAGTTCTAAACAAAGCATCGTAGCGGGATCTACATATGAAGCGGAGTACATAGCCGCTTCGGAAGCAGTGAACGAAGGAGTCTGGATGAAGGAGTTCATATCCGATCTAGGTGTCATACCTAGTGCATCGGGTCCAATGAAAATCTTTTATGACAATACTGGTGCAATTGCCTTGGCAAAGGAATCCAGATTTCACAAGAGGACCAAACACATCAAGAGACGCTTCAATTCCATCCGGGATCTAGTCCAGGTGGGAGACATAGAGATTTGCAAGATACATACGGATCTGAATGTTGCAGACCCGTTGACTAAGCCTCTTCCACGAGCAAAACATGATCAGCACCAAGGCTCCATGGGTGTTAGAATCATTACAGTGTAATCTAGATTATTGACTCTAGTGCAAGTGGGAGACTGAAGGAAATATGCCCTAGAAGCAATAATAAAGTTATTATTTATTTCCTTATAATCATGATAAATGTTTATTATTCATGCTAGAATTGTATTAACCGGAAACATAATACATGTGTGAATACATAGACAAACAAAGTGTCACTAGTATGCCTCTGCTTGACTAGCTCGTTAATCAAAGATGGTTATGTTTCCTAACCATGAACAATGAGTTGTTATTTGATTAACGAGGTCACATCATTAGTTGAATGATCTGATTGACATGACCCATTCCATTAGCTTAGCACCCGATCGTTTAGTATGTTGCTATTGCTTTCTTCATGACTTATACATGTTCCTATAACTATGAGATTATGCAACTCCCGTTTACCGGAGGAACACTTTGGGTACTACCAAACGTCACAACGTAACTGGGTGATTATAAAGGAGTACTACAGGTGTCTCCAATGGTACATGTTGGGTTGGCGTATTTCGAGATTAGGTTTTGTCACTCCGATTGTCGGAGAGGTATCTCTGGGCCCTCTCGGTAATACACATCACATAAGCCTTGCAAGCATTACAACTAATATGTTAGTTGTGAAATGATGTATTACAGAACGAGTAAAGAGACTTGCCGGTAACGAGATTGAACTAGGTATTGGATACCGACGATCGAATCTCGGGCAAGTAACATACCGATGACAAAAGGAACAACATATGTTGTTATGCGGTCTGACCGATAAAGATCTTCGTAGAATATGTAGGAGCCAATATGGGCATCCAGGTCCCGCTATTGGTTATTGACCGGAGACGTGTCTCGGTCATGTCTACATTGTTCTCGAACCGTAGGGTCCGCACACTTAACGTTACGATGACAGTTATTATGAGTTTATGCATTTTGATGTACCGAAGGTTGTTCGGAGTCCCGGATGTGATCACGGACATGACGAGGAGTCTCAAAATGGTCGAGACATAAAGATTGATATATTGGAAGCCTATGTTTGAACATCGGAAGTGTTCCGGGTGAAATCAGGATTTTACCGGATTACCGGGAGGTTACCGGAACCCCCCGGGAGTCATATGGGCCTTAGTGGGCCTTAGTGGAAAGGTGAAAGGGCTGCCCATAAGGGCTGCGCGCCTCCCCCCTCCCCTAGTCCTATTAGGACTAGGAGAGGTGGCCGGCCACCCCTCTCCCTCTTTCCCCCTTGGGAGTCCTAGTTGGAATAGGATTGGGGGGGGAGTCCTACTCCCGGTAGGAGTAGGACTCCTCCTGCGCCTCCATAGGGCTGGCCGCACCCCTCCCCCTTGGCTCCTTTATATACGGAGGCAGGGGGCACCTCTAGACACACAAGTTGATCATTGAGATCGTTCCTTAGCCGTGTGCGGTGCCCCCTGCCACCATATTCCACCTCGATCATATCGTTGTAGTGCTTAGGCGAAGCCCTGCGTCGGTAGAACATCAAGATCGTCACCACGCCGTTGTGCTGACGGAACTCTTCCCCAACGCTTTGCTGGATCGGAGCTCGGGGATCGTCATCGAGCTGTACATGTGCTAAGAACTCGGAGGTGCCGGAGTAACGGTGCTTGGATCAGTCGGATCGGGAAGAAGACGTACGACTACTTCCTCTACGTTGTGTCAACGCTTCCGTTGCGATCTACAAGGGTACGTAGATCATACTCTCCCCTCGTTGCTGTGCATCACCATGATCTTGCGTGTGCGTAGGAAATTTTTTGAAATTACTACGTTCCCCAACAAACTATGCCAGAGCCCATAGTAGCATGTGGCTGCAGACGGAAGTTTCTAGCATGAAAGATCTTATGATCCCTTTGAGCCTGGGTGGCGGTCCAAAAAAAACAGGCAAGTCCTGATAGACATCAGGTGCCTCAATCCACCCAAATGTGTGTTTAAGTTGCCACCTTAGATAAACCATTAAAATTATCAACTCACATCTGACATGAATATCACTCACCCAATCCACGTCTACTAGCATAGCATGGCATAATAAGCAAACGTAGAAGTAACTCCCAAGGGTTTCATAATAATACAGGTAATAGGTACTACCTCATCTACTTCCCATGCCACAATTTAATTAGATCCTAATCATGCACTGGGTGAGGATTGGTCTAATGCAATAAAACTGGGTTGTAGAAAAAGGTATGATCAAAGTGTGAACTTGCCTGCAATGCTGATGAAGATGATTCGCACTCAAAACTCGTGATAGATATACTCGTCACACTCCAGTCAATCTATCGTAAGCAAACAATAGTAACCACACAATAAGTACTCATCTAAAGCACAAGCAAAACTCGAACGAAAGAACGAACCAGATAGTTCAACTTAAGAACTCCGGTTGCAAAGAAAGAACGAACCGAACAAAGAAACAGAAAACAAACGGCGGAAGAAAACAACTCGGTTCTAGCAAGTTGAATCTAGGTCAAATTTTACCGGGGCAAAAACTTGTTTAAGTTGATTAGACGGAACGGCGGTTTCGAAACGAAACTCCAGGCGCTTGAATCACCTGATTCCGATAAACGGGCGAGAAGATAAACTAGAACGAAGATCGGATCTGAGATCGCGGTCGCGGAATAAATCCGTCGAAAAGAAAAAGATGAATGGTTAAACGAACGGGCGTTGTTAACCGGGAATAATCGGTGATCACGTTCGTTGAGACGAACGGTCCGAAAGAAGAACAAAAACCGATCTAGGTTTTCGGAAAAGAAACCGAAAAAGGAAAACGGAAAACTGGTCTTGGTTTTCGAAAAAGAAACCGAAACGAAGAATCGGAGAGAAAAACCGGAAAAGAAAACCGGAACGGTTTCTTTTAAAAGAACCGAACCGCGGGGAAGAAAAAGAGAGGCGCGGGGCTACCTCCGGCGAGGCGGGGCGAACGGTGGCGACGGCGGCGGCGCTATAGGGGCGGCGGCGGGTGAGGGGCGCGGGGTGGGGCGCGGCTTGGGGAGGAGAGGGGGTTTGGGTTTTTGGTGTGAGGAGAGGGGGGGGTCTATGGGGGTATTTATATAGGAGAGGGGAGAGATTACTTGGGGTAGGGGACAAGAAATAGACTAGGAAAGAAAAACAAAACAAAGGAAAGGGGAGGGGCTACCGACCTAAGTCCATATTGGACTCGGCCTAGAAGCAAGAAGCGGCGGCGGCTGGCACCTGCCTAGCGCTAGCGCGCGCAGGGGCTGGGGTGGCCGGCTGGCTGGGCCTTTGGCCCGGCTGGCCTGGCGGGAGGCTTCTCTTTATTTTTTTTAAACGGTTCTGCGCGTGGAAAAACACAGAAAATAAAATCTAAACGGGCTCCAAAATTCTAAAGTAAATTTTCCCCGACTCCTAAAAATGAGCCGAACAAAATGAACTTTTCTCCGGGCCTAAAATGCAACTTTTGAAAACGCGCATTTTTCCCTATCCAATAAAAAGCAAATAAACTCCGGCAAACAAAAATTTGATCTATTTATTAAATCTTCATTTTTCCTCAATTTTGGGAAAGTCATATTATTCCCTCTCTTATATTTTTGGATATCAAAAAAATAATTGAAGATGAAATAAATAAATCAAATGATCCTCTTTTCAAATTCGAGAAAACTCTCAAATATGAAGAATAACGAAATCTCCAACTCTCTCCGAAGGTCCTTGAGTTGCATGAAATTTATAGGATCGACCAAAATGCAAGAAAATAAGATATGCATGATGATCTAATGTATAACATTCCAAAATGAAAATAAATTCAAAAGAACTTTGAATTTAATTCTTTGAAACTCCCAACTCATATTTCATATAATTTGAAGAAGTCATTTTATCTTCTCTCGTGAAAATCATTGAGTTGCATAAAGTTTCAGAATTGAAAATATTTTCAAATGAAATTCAAATATTTTCAACAACCCTTTTCATTTAATTTAAATGGAAGAGTCATATCATCTTCGCTCAAGGGTTTTGTGTTTGAAAAGCATTTGAATTCCTGGAGATCAGAAAGCAAATATGAAAGTTTGGGAAAGTCCTTTTATTCCCTCTCATTTAACTTTCAAAAGTTTCGAATTCACTCACTTTCAGTCAAACAATCAATCAAATCTATCTATTTATTATAACATTCCAAAATTTAGAATTTTGGGATGTTACACTTGTCAGTAAACTCCTGACTGCCTCGTGTAATCCGCTCTCCACGGATGAAATCCTCTCAATCACCGTACCCATCAATGCACGGTGCTCCTCTGAGATAGATGCTCGCCCTAGCAGATCCTTCAGCTCCTCCGACCGCGCACCAGACGGTGCCGAACTCGTCCGATGGCCCTTTTCGAAGGCCGGACGTGGAGGGCTTTGGTGGGCCATATGACTACCTTCTGGCCCTGCTGGATTCGGAGAAACCCTCCGCGATAATACCTCAGGATCGCCCGCCTCGCATGGCGGTACGGCAGGGGGAGGCGTTCCGCTCTCCATCATCTCCGGAAGAAGATCTCCCGAAGACGAGCTCTGCTGAGAAGGGCTAAGGTCCGAGCTACAAGGTAAATTTTCGATTACTTTCCTCAGATATAAAGCAAGGATTTCTCTCATTTCTTAAAAAGAAAACTCCTCTCTACTTACGGCTCGGTGGAGGCTGATCCCCTTGAGGGCATAATTCGGCCGAAGTATCCCCCAGCACAGGACCCTCTGGCGAAGATTTCTTCCCCCGCTTTGAGGCCATGGTCTCCGGGTCTTCAGAGGCGGTCCTCTTCTTCCCCTGAGGAGAGGAATTTTCGATTCCTCCCTTCCGGACAACCTCCTTCGAGGAGGTTGTAGCTTCCTTGTCCCCTCCCTCGCTTTCCTTTGAAGGCACAACCTCCAACATCGTGACTAGCATGGGACCCGGCGTGGTCTCGGGGAGGGGGGCCGGACACCTGATTAGCTTCGCTTTCGCTATCCACTCCTGTTTAAAGGACAGCTCTTTTAGGGGCAATCTTATGATAAATATATGGATAGCGAGTCCGGGCACAAGGCTACTTACTTGGGTATCCGGACGATTGCAGCTCAGACCTGCGTCCTCCGTAGAATCCGGACACACTACTTGTGGTCCGAAGAACAATTTGTACATCTCCATGGGCGTCATGCCGAGAAAATGTTGGAGAACTCGTGGTCCCTCTGGGTTGAACTCCCACGGGCGGAGGGGGCGACGTTTGCAGGGCAGAACTCGGCGAATTAACATAACCTGCGTCACCACGACCAGACTGCTGTCTCTTTCTAGGAGATCTTGGATGCGGCCCTGTGACAGGGGCACGTCCTTTGCCAACCCCCAGTCCAGCCCCTTATATATTGACCCATGACGCCAGTCGTGGCGGGGGACCCGAGCGGAAAGCAGGCAGCGCCACCCACTTGGTGCTCGTGGGAACTGTGATATAAAACCAATCTCGTTGCCATAAGCTGGACTCCCCTTGGAAAGAGCCCTCGGGCCATGGAGCACCAGCATTCTTGCTTATAAAGGCACCTCTGCACTCCGCGTGCCGTCCCTCAATCATCTTCGGCTCTACTTTGAAGGTCTTGAGCCATGGTCCGAAGTGAGGAGTAATATGGAGGAAGGCTTCACAAATGACGATGAATGAGGAAATATGGAGGATGGACTTCGGAGCTAAGTCGTGAAATTCTAGCCCATAATAAAACATGAGCCCCCTCATGAAGGGATCCGTCGGGAAGCCTAGCCCCCGAAGGAAGTGAGACATGAACACCACACTCTCACCAGGCTTGGAAGTGGGAATGACCTGCCCTTGAGCAGGCAGCCTATGCGAGATTTCGCCGGTCAAGAACCTGGCCTCTCTCAACTTCAGCACGTCCTCCTCCGTGACGGAGGAGGGCATCCATTAGCCTCGAAGGTCGGAACCGGACATTGTCGAAAGTCCAAAGCGCCTGAAATCTGGAGCCTTGGTTGTTGGAACTCGAGGCGAAGGGAGAACTCATTTGAGATTGAAAGAAAGGAGTAGGGCCTTGGTCTCTTTATAAGAGGTTGAATACCAAGGGCCCTCCCCGTGACCGTTTGGGACTCGCCTTTGATCGAGAAAATATACCAACGGGTACGGTTGGGTTACCCACGCCCGTATTGATGAGAATCCCGGAATAAGGGGACACGATCTCTGCTTTAACGAGACGTGCCAAGGAAACCGCCTCGCTAAACGCGCTGAGGTGGGACAGTAAAACGATTCAGATAAAGACTTGGCCGTGGTGTGATGTCATGCTACGGAATACGTCAGCAGATTAGATTTGTGTAAATATTATTCTCTCTATGGCAATATGTGGAAACTTATTTTGCAGAGCCGGACACTACCTTTGTGTTCAAAATCTTCTATGAAGTACTTGGAGGAGGAACCCGCCTTGCAATGCCGAACACAATCTACGCGCCGGACTCGTCGTCATTGAAGCCTGGTTCAGGGGCTACTGAGGGAGTCCTAGATTAGGGGGTGTCCGGATAGCCGGCTATACCTTCGGCCGGACTCCTGGACTATGAAGATACAAGATTGAAGACTTCGTCCTGTGTCCGGAAGGGACTTTCCTTGGCGTGGAAGGCAAGCTTGGTGATACGGATATGTAGATCTCCTACCATTGTAACCGACTCTGTGTAACCCTAGCCCTCTCCGGTGTCTATATAAATCAGAGAGTTTTAGTGTGTAGGACAGACAACAATCATACCATAGGCTAGCTTCTAGGGTTTAGCCTCTCTGATCTCATGGTAGATCTACTCTTGTACTACCCATATCATCAATATTAATCAAGCAGGACGTAGGGTTTTACCTCCATCAAGAGGGCCCGAACCTGGGTAAAACATCGTGTCCCCTGCCTCCTGTTACCATCCGACCTAAACGCACAGTTCGGGACCCCCTACCCGAGATCTGCCGGTTTTGACACCGACAACTGGCGCCCCCAGAGTCTGCTGAGCCTTGGAAGCGGTCTCCTCCTGAGGCCTTGCTCCCAAGCTTCGAGGAGCCTGCTCCATCACAGGCGAGCGCGAGGCGGCCTCTTCCGTCCACGCCGGGGTCGCCGCGGCCATGGCAGGTAGCGTGGCCTCAGGGGCCCTGGCCTCCTCCTTCCTTTTCTTCACCACCGGCTGCAGCCTGGCCACCAGGAGGAGAACCCCGTGAGCGCGACATCAAAGACGGGGAGCAAAAGCAAGGTGAAATACTTACTCGTCATCAGCAACGTACGCCCGCCTCTTGGACAGGAGCATGGCACCTCCGAGCTTCTTGAGCACGGGCCTCTTCGCGACCCCAGGATCGGCCAGGCGTGCAGTGGCTGGCTCAGAAGCGGCGGCGGCGGGCGACGAGGCAGGGCGTCACCCCAGGGAAGCAATGCCGCCTCGCCCTTCTTCAGGGCCCCTCGCCCCAGCCTCCGCAGAGGGGTGCCCTCGGACCTCATGATGACCCCTGCGGGGCGCTGGGAACCCTCGGCCAGATATTTGCCAGCCTCGTCGTCATCGGAGAGACCGCGGAGGAGCTCGCTCAGCCGTAGAGGAGAGCTCTCCCCCACCTCCTCCAGGGTCGCCTCCAAGTCCCCCTCCCCTTCCTCCCCGGAGATCTCGCCAGAGGACACCGGCACCGGGGAGTTGGGGAGCGTGAGCGGCACTAGCCCCCGCTCGTTGAAGGCAGGCATGTGATGTCTACTACACAACTTTATTCTTGTAGACACGTGTTGGGCCTCCAAGCACAGAGTTTTGTAGGACAGTAGCAATTTTCCCTCAAGTGGATGACCTTAAGTTTATCAATCCGTGAGAGGTGTAGGATGAAGATGGTCTCTCTCAAATGACCCTGCAACCAAATACAAGAAATCTCTTGTGTCCCCAACACACCCAATACAATGGCAAATTGTATAGGTGCACTAGTTCGGCGAAGAGATGGTGATAAAAGTGTAATATTGATGATAGAAATATGTTTTTATAATCTGAATAAATAAAAACAGCAAGGTAGCAAATAGTAAATGGGCACGAAAACAGTATTGCAATGCTTAAAATGAGGCCTAGGGTCCGTACTTTCGCTAGTGCAATCTCTCAACAGTGCTAACATAGTTGGATCATATGATTATCCCTCAAAGTACAATAAAGAATCACTCCTGAGTTCCTATTAGCGGAGAACAAAAGATAGGAATTGTTTCTAGGGTACGAAACCACCTCAAAGTTATTCTTTCTGCTCGATCTATTCAAGAGTTTGTACTGAAATAACACAAAGCTATTTTTTCCATTTGATCTATCCTAGAGTGCATACTAGAATAACACCAAAGCATATTCATATTCATAATACTCAATCCACACAAAGAACTACAAAGAGACCCCAAAGCTTCTATCGGAGAAAAGATAATAAAAACGTGCATCAACCCCTATGCATAGATTACCCCAATATCACCGCGAGAATCCGCAAGTTGAGTGCCATAACGTATATCAAGTGAATCAATAAGATACCTCATTGTCACCTCAAGTATTCATACCGCAAGACATACATCATGTGTTCTCAAATCTGAACATTCAATCCGACATGACAAAACTTCAAAGGGTAAAGATTCAATTCATCACAACAAGAGTATAGAGGGGAGAAACATCATATGATCCGACTATATTAACAAAGCCCATGATATAGATCACGAGAGGGAGAGATTAATCACATAGCTACTAGTACAAACCCTTAGCCCGAGGGTGGAATACTCCCTCCTCATCGTGGTGGCCGCCGAGATGATGAAGATGGCCACCGGAGATGATTCCCCCCTCTGGCAGGGTGCCAGAACGGGTCTAGATTGGTTTTTGGTGACTACGGAGCCCTGCGGCGGCGGAACTTCTGATCTAGGTTATCCCCGAGGGGTTTCGGAATATTTGGGAATTTATAGTGCAAAGAAGGGGTATGGGAGGCCACCGAGGTGGGCACAACCCACTTGGGCGCGCCACCCCAGGTGCTGCGTTGGCCCGTCGGGAGTCTTCTGGCCCATAAAAAATCCACAAAAAGTTTCGCGGTGTTTGGACTCCGTTTGATATTGATTTTCTGCGATGTAAAAAACAAGCAAAAAACAGCAACTGGCACTGGGCACTGGGTCAATAGGTTAGTCCCAAAAAATGATATAAAGTTGCTATAAAATGATTGTAAAATATCCAAGAATGATAATATATTGGCATGAATACTTCGTAAATTATAGATACATTGGAGACGTATCAGCATCCCCAAGCTTAATTCCTACTCGTCCTCGAGTAGGTAAATGATAAAAGAAATAATTTATGAACTGTGAATGCTAGCAAAGTGCATAAGTTTGATCAATGATAATTTCAATCACTTTTCCTAGCATCATAACATCAATTCTTTCTTATAAAACTTCTCATGTTATCGTGGCAACCAATTTACATGTTAAGGTTCAAACAATGAATTCTCTTGAAACCCAACAACCTATGTTCTTAGTCACCAAGCAATTGCAATTCAACTTATTCAACAAAGTTGAAGTAAGAGCTCCACATACTCAACCATCATATAGTCTTCTATGATTGCTAACACTCACCACATACACATGAGCAAAACATTTCAACCGGACACATGGAAAGATAGGGGCTTATTGTTTTGACTCACAACGTATTCACCTCAAGGGTGATGTCAACAACAATAACTCATGCTACCCATATTCAACTAGACATATGTGCCTAGATCTTTCCTCACCACATGATGCTTACCAAAAGAGAAAATAAAAAGGAATAGAGAAGAATACTTTGACTCTTTGCATAAAAGTAAATACTGAAAAGTAAAAGATAGGCCCTTTGCAGAGGGAAGCAGAGGTTGCCATGCGCTTATTTGTTTGTATGCTCAACCCCTTAGTGCAAAAGAACATCACGTTGCATTGCCCCTTATGATAGCAACCTTTATTATGCAGTTTATCGCTTTTATTACTTTGCCATCACAAGTTCGTACAACGCTCAATTTCTCTTACACTAAATGATCTCACACTTTTAGAAGCAATTTATTGCCTTATTGCACCGATGACAACTTACTTGAAGGATCTTGCTCAATCCTTATGTAGGTATGGTGGACTCTTGAAAATAAGATTTGGGTTTAAGGGTTTTTGGATGCACAAGTAGTATCTCTACTTGGTGCGGAATTTTTGGCTAGCAAAGATGGGGGGCAAGCACCACGTGTTGAAGGATCTATGACAATATAACTTCTATGTGAATATGAACAAACATAAACCATTACTTTGTCTTCCTTGTCCAACTTCCGCAATTTTGGCATATAATATTTTGATGGGGGCTCACAATCACAAAATATTTCCATGATAGTGTATTTACATGTGAAAGTTCTCTTCCTTATACTAATTATTCGTGAATTGCTTGTATGACCAATATTGTGATTGTCAAGCCTCAAAAGATTTCACTTTCTAAACCCAATGTGAAGATACCACTAGGCATGATATAATTTCAACTTCATGACATTCAATTTATTCAACAATTTACTCATAGGATATAAGTGAAGCACTAGAGCAATTCCATAGAAAAGAGCTTCATTGACGGGATGTGAATGCCGCTTACTTAGCCTCCCTGGCAACTATTTGAGGACTTTATTTTATTTAAAAAAATTCAAATCTAAGTAATTTATTAAAACAGCAAGCAAAACAAAATAAAATGACAATCCAAGGATAGCACGCATAATGTGAAGAAGCAAAAACTTAGGCTCAACCGATACTAACTGATAATTGTTGAAGAAAAAAGGTGGGATGCCTACCGGGGCACCCCCAAGCTTAGATGCTTGAGACTTCTTCAAATATTATCTTGGGATGCCTTGGGCATCCACAAGCTTGATTTTTTTGTGCCTCCTTAATTTCTCTTATATCACGGTTTTCCTATATCTCAAAAGCTTCATCCACACAAAACTCAACAAGAACTCGTGAGATAAGTTAGTATAAACCAATGCAAAAACTTTATCATTCTCTACTATAGCAAATCACTAAAATTATTATTCAACATTTCATACTAAATGCCTCTGCATATTTAATACTCCTATCCTCAAATAGAATCATTAAACAAGCAAACATAACAACAATCTGCCCAAAACAGTACAGTCTGTAAAGAATGCAAGAGTATCAATACTTACCTAACTCCAGAAGTTATGAAAATTTACCACACTGTAGAAAATTTATCAGATCTCATTTTGCAAAAAGTTTCAACATTTTATCACATTCTGACTTTTCTAGGGAATTTTTGCAACATCGGTAAACTTTATGTTTTCAAACAGCAACATGTATACTTGCAAAATAAGCATGGCAAAGGCTATCATTGCCACTTTTTTTGAAATAAAAGATGCAAAACATTATTATAAATAACAGCAAGCATATCCTGACAAAATAAATTGACACTCCAATCAAAACAGATATCATGTGACGAATAAAAACATAGCTCCAAGTGAGGTTACCGATAATGTTGGAGACGAAAGAGGGGATGCCTTCCGGGGCATCCCCAAGCTTAGTTGCTTGGATCTTCCTTGAATATTTCCTTTGGGGTGCCTTGGGCATCCCCAAGCTTAGGTTCTTGTCACTCCTTATTCTCCTCATATCAATATCTCACCCAAAACTTGAAAACTTCAATCACACAAAACTTAATGAAACTTTGTGAGATAGGTTAGTATGATAAAGAGCAAACCATTCCACTTTTGGTACTGCTAAAGACAAGATTCATAATTATTCTCACACAATACCTAATGTATCATATCATCTCTACAATTTATATTGATCAATATAAGCCATAGAAACTAGAAAACAAGCAAACTATGCACTGAAAACAGAATCTGTCAAAAACAGAAGAGTCTGTAGTAATCTGTACTCAAACCATACTTCTGCTACTCCAAACATTCTAAAACATTAGGAACACGTGAGACATTTGTACATTAATATTCTGCAAAAAGAATCAACTCAATAGCACTCCTCTGTTAAAAATGAGAATTATTTTCGTGAGTGCAAAAATTTCTGTTTTTCAGCAAGATCAAATCAAGTATCATCCAACATAATCCCAAAGGCTTTACTTGGCACTTTAGTGAAACAAAAGCTATAAAACATGATCAATACAGTAGCATAATCATGTGAACACACAAAAACAGTAAGTAAAAGTGTTGGGTTGTCTCCCAACAAGCGCTTTTCTTTAATGCCTTCTAAGCTAGGCATAATGATTTCAATGATGCTCGCATAAAAGATAAGAATTGAAACATGAAGAGAGCATCATGAAGCATATGACTAGAACATTTAGGTCTAACCCACTTCCTATGCATAGGGATTTTGTGAGCAAACAACTTATGGGAGCAAGAATCAACTAGCATAGGAAGGCAAAACAAGTGCAACTTCAAAACAACCAACACACAGAGAAGAAACTTAATATTATTGAGATATGTAAGAGCATAAGTTCCTTCCTCATAATAATTTTTTAGAAACATCATGAAGAAATTGCATTGGAGATTTAAATGACCACGTTCATTGGAAAGTTCACAAGGATGGCGAAAAAAATTAAATCTTTCAGCACAATCATCTAGCCTCTCTTGCAACCTTTTTTTTCTAAATATTTATGCTTCTTACAAAATCTATCTTCCCTTTTTGGTGTGCAATTGCACTCCCAATTCACTTCGCAAAAAGTGACATGCTTATAAGAAACATTTTTGTCATGACTTGTGCAATCATCATTAGCATTTTGGATATTTAAAGAATTCACACTAACAACATTGCAATCATGCTCATCATTCAAATAGTTTGTGCCAAGCATTTTATTGACTTCTTCTTCTAATAATTGAGCACAATTTTCCGAACCATCATTTTCAAGAAAGATATATAAAGATGATCAACAATAGGATGCAACCTAAATTCTATTTTTTATAGTTTTCTTTTATGAAACAAACTAGTGATAAAACAAGAAACTAAAAGATTCAATTGCAAGATCTAAAGATATGCCTTCAAGCACTCACCTCCCCGGCAATGGCGCCAGAAAAGAGCGTGATGTCTACTACGCAACTTTATTCTTGTATACACGTGTTGGGCCTCCAAGCGCAGAGTTTTGTAGGACAGTAACAATTTTCCCTCAAGTGGATGACCTCAAGTTTATCAATCCGTGAGAGGTGTAGGATGAAGATGGTCTCTCTCAAATGATCCTGCAACCAAATACAAGAAATATCTTGTGTCCCCAACACACCCAATACAATGGCAAATTATATAGGTGCACTAGTTCAGCGAAGAGATGGTGATAAAAGTGTAATATTGATGATAGAAATATATTTTTATAATCTGAATAAATAAAAAGAGCAAGGTAGCAAATAGTAAACGGGCACGAAAACGGTATTGCAATGCCTAAAAATGAGGCCTAGGGTCCGTACTTTCGCTAGTGCAATCTCTCAACAGTGCTAACATAGTTGGATCATATGATTATCCCTCAAAGTACAATAAAGAATCACTCCCGAGTTCCTATTAGTAGAGAACAAAAGATAGGAATTGTTTGTAGGGTACGAAACCACCTCAAAGTTATTCTTTCTGCTCGATCTATTCAAGAGTTCGTACTAAAATAACGCAAAGCTATTTTTTCCGTTCGATCTATCACTAGTAGAAAACAGGGCTATGGTCCAGGCCGGCTCAGCCCATTAGTCCCGGTTCAGTCTAGAACCGGGACTAATGTGGGCATTGGTCCCGGTTCGTGAGCCCAGGGGGCCGGCCGGGCCACGTGGGCCATTGGTCCCGGCTCGTCTGGACCTTTTGGTCCCGGTTGGTGGGACGAACTGGGACCAATGGGCCTCGCTCCTGGCCCACCACCATTGGTCCCTGTTGGTGGCTTGAACCGGGACCAAAGGCTTCCCTTTAGTCCCGGTTCATGTCATCAACCGGGACCAATGAGGTGCCTATATATACCCCCTCGCGCAAGAGCAGAGCACAGTGCTCTGTTTTTTCTGGCCGAGGGGGAGAAGGCTTTGTGGTGCTCTAGCTCACCTCCTATGCACATGAGGTGTTCGATGGAATGCCCGAGCCACACTACTTAAGCTTTCTCCTCTCGAAGCTCGACCTCCAAGCTCCATTTTCCTCGAGATTTGTCTAGATTTAGCGGTCCGTCACGCCCCGTCCCCGTCTTCACCGCCGTCGATCACCCGCGCCAATCTCATCACCGACACCACCGTGGTGAGCCTCTTGTTCTTATCTTCTTTCTGAAAGGAAAAATATTCTTACTTGTATGTTTAGATAGATACTTGTATCATTTTCTTACATTTATTATTGCATGTTATATAGTGCGATGGTTTTGGTATCCGCCCCCGTCGGCCCTCATCCTGTCTATGATTCGGATTTGGTATGTATATTATCTTTATAACTATTGGTTCATTTATTGTTTATGAAAATTATGCCGACCAACGTGACATAGATTTTATTTATCTAGGATGTATGTGAATCGGAAATGCCAACCGACCCTATTGTCGAGAGGTTAAATTTAGTTGAAGAAGAAAACAATTTGTTGAAGGAAAAAATAAAAAAAATTGAGGAGGAGAAGATGATATTGGAGTTGCATGTTGCGGATGTCGTCGATGATCACAAGATCAAGATGGATGCAATGCGCTTGAAGATTAGAAAGATTAGAAAATATGCCATTCATACCGAGGCTTGGTATCATTATGCCGTTGGATCAATTGTTACCTTGGTTGCGATTATGATCGCATTTGTTTTTGCATTGAAATGTTTTACATAGTTTCAATGTATGGTTTAATTAATTAGATGCTCTGGAGAGCTATATGTTGTTAGATGAGAACTATGTATGCACTTTGGTTTTAACGTGATGATGAACTTCTATTAATTTGGACACTTAATTATATATAATGCACGCAGATGAACCAGCAATGGATGTACGGTGACTGACACACCCGCGAGTACATTAAGGGCGTGCATGAGTTTCTCGATGCGGCTGAGGCAAACAAGCAGAATGGTTTTATGTGTTGTCCATGCACTGAATGTGGGAATACGAGGTCTTACTCTAACCGGAAAATCCTTCACTCCCACCTGCTTTACAAGGGTTTCATGCCACACTATAATGTTTGGACGAGGCACGGAGAAATAGGGGTTATGATGGAAGACGGCGAAGAAGAAGAGTACGATGACAACTATGTGCCCCCTGAATACGGTGATGCTGCAATGGGGGGAGCTGGTGAAGATCA
The DNA here is from genome assembly GCF_056163025.1 of Triticum urartu. Lineage (NCBI taxonomy): Eukaryota > Viridiplantae > Streptophyta > Magnoliopsida > Poales > Poaceae > Triticum > Triticum urartu. The sequence goes on along the minus strand of NC_141874.1, from coordinate 360,078,535 downwards.
AGAGGAACCAGACAATGTGCCCAATGATGCTGCCACGGGTGAAGCTGCTGAAGATCAAGAGGAACCAGACGATGTGCCCGATGATGATGATCTCTGCCGGGTCATTGTCGATGCAAGGACGCAATGCATTAGTCAAAAGGAGAAGCTGAAGTTCGATCGCATGTTAGAGGATCACAAAAAAGGGTTATACCCCAATTGCGAAGATGGCAACACAAAGCTCGGTACCGTACTGGAATTGCTGCAGTGGAAGGCAGAGAATGCTGTGGCTGACAAAGGATTTGAGAAGCTACTGAAAATATTGAAGAAGAAGCTTCCAAAGGATAACGAATTGCCCGACAGTACATACGCAGCAAAGAAGGTCGTATGCCCTCTAGGATTGGAGGTGGAGAAGATACATGCATGCCCTAATGACTGCATCCTCTACCGCGGTGCATACAAGGATCTGAACGCATGCCCGGTATGCGGTGCGTTGCGGTATAAGATCAGACGAGATGACCCTGGTGATGTTGACGGCGAGCCCCTCAGGAAGAGGGTTCCTGCGAAGGTGATGTGGTATGCTCCTATAATACCACGGTTGAAACGTCTGTTCAGAAACGAAGAGCATGCCAAGTTGATGCGATGGCACAGTGAGAACCGAAAGAAAGATGGGAAGTTGAGAGCACCCGTGACGGGTCACAGTGGAGAAAAATCGAGAGAAAGTACTGGGATGAGTTTGCAAAGGACCCAAGGAATGTATGGTTTGCTTTAAGCGCGGATGGCATTAATACTTTCGGGGAGCAGAGCAGCAATCACAGCACCTGGCCCGTGACTCTATGTATGTATAACCTTCCTACTTGGATGTGCATGAAGCGGAAGTTCATTATGATGCCAGTTCTCATCCAAGGCCCTAAGCAACCCGGCAACAAAATTGATGTGTACCTAAGGCCATTAGTTGAAGAACTTTTACAACTGTGGAATGGAAACGGTGTACGTACGTGGGATGAGCACAGACAGGAGGAATTTAACCTTAAGGCGTTGCTGTTCGTGACCATCAACGATTGGCCCGCTCTCAGTAACCTTTCAGGACAGACAAACAAAGGATACCACGCATGCACGCACTGTTTAGATGACACTGAAAGTATATACCTGGACAAATGCAGGAAGAATGTGTACCTGGGCCATCGTCGATTTCTTCCGACCAACCATCAATGTCGAAAGAAAGGCAAGCATTTCAAAGGCGAGGCAGATCACCGGAAGAAGCCCGCCATGCGCACCGGTGATCACGTGCTTGCTATGGTCAATGATTTACACTACGTAATCTTTAGAAAGGGTCCCGGTGGACTAGCTGTTCCGAATGACGCTGAGGGACACGCACCCATGTGGAAGAAGAAATCTATATTTTGGGACCTACCCTACTGGAAAGACCTAGAGGTCCGCTCCTCAATCGACGTGATGCACGTGACGAAGAACCTTTGCGCGAACCTGCTAGGCTTCTTGGGCGTGTATGGGAAGACAAAAGATACACCTGAGGCACGAGAGGACCTGCAACATTTGCACGAAAAAGACGGCATGCCTCCGAAGCAGTATAAAGGTCCTGCCAGCTACGCTCTTACGAAAGAAGAGAAAGAAATCTTCTTTGAATGCCTGCTCAGTATGAAGGTCACGACTGGCTTCTCGTCGAATATAAAGGGGATAATAAATATGCCAGAGAAAAAGTTTCAGAACCTAAAGTCTAATGACTGCCACGTGATTATGACGCAACTGCTTCCGGTTGCATTGAGGGGGCTTCTACCGGAAAACGTCCGATTAGCCATTGTGAAGCTATGTGCATTCCTCAATGCAATCTCTCAGAAGGTGATCGATCCAGAAATCGTACCAAGGCTAAGGAGTGATGTGGCGCAATGTCTTGTCAGTTTCGAGCTGGTGTTCCCACCATCCTTCTTCAATATCATGACGCACGTCCTAGTTCATCTAGTCGACGAGATTGTCATCCTGGGGCCCGTATTTCTACATAATATGTTCCCCTTTGAGAGGTTCATGGGAGTCCTAAAAAAATATGTCCGTAACCGCGCTAGGCCAGAAGGAAGCATCTCCATGGGCCATCAAACAGAGGATGTTATCGGGTTTTGTGTTGACTTCATTCCTGGCCTTAACAAGATAGGTCTCCCTAAATCGCGGTATGAGGGGAGACTGACTGGAAAAGGCACTCTTGGAAGAGACTCAATAATATGCAGGGACGGATATTCTTGGTCTCAAGCACACTACACAGTTCTACAGAACTCTACCTTGGTGACCCCGTATGTCGATGAACACAAGAACAGTCTGCGCTCCAAACACCCGGAGCAGTGCGACGACTGGATTACATGTGAACACATCAAGACTTTCATCAGTTGGTTGGAAACACGTCTCAGAGGTGACAACACTGTTTGTGATGAGTTGTACTTGTTGTCCAGGGCACCATCTTTGACTGTATTGACTTACAAAGGATACGAGATAAATGGGAATACATTTTACACGATCGCCCAAGATCAAAAGAGCACCAACCAAAACAGCGGTGTCCGCTTTGATGCAGCAACCGAGAGCGGAAAGGACACATATTATGGTTACATAGTGGACATATGGGAACTTGACTACGGACCTGATTTTAAGGTCCCTTTGTTTAAGTGCAAATGGGTCAATCTGTTAGGCGGCGGGGTACAGGTAGACCCACAGAACGGAATGACAACAGTGGATCTGAAAAATCTTGGGTACACTGAGGAACCGTTCGTCCTAGCCAATGATGTGGCACAGGTTATCTATGTGAAGGACATGTCTACCAAACCGAGAAAAAGAAAAGATAAGGAAGCGAATACATCATACGATGAGCCAAAGCGCCACATAGTTCTTTCAGGAAAAAGGGACATCCTGGGAGTGGACGGCAAGACAAACATGTCTGAAGATTATGAAAAGTTTCATGAAATTCCTCCCTTCAATGTCAAGGCTGACCCAAGCATCCTGATAAACAATGGAGATTATCCATGGTTACGGCGCAATAAGCAAATGACACAAGCGAAGAAAAAGTGAAGACTTTCTCCCGCAACTATTATGATGATACCATGCCAAATTTGTAACAGACGAACATGCTATGTGGGTGAAATTATGATACCATCCCAACTTTCAACTTTTTCAGAGTTCATTTGAAATGCTTTCATGTCTTATGGTTCGAAACTTTGATACTTCGAAAGTGATTGTCCATTTTGTACACGAAGTGCATCAAGTTTTTGTCATAACCCTCTCTACTTTTTGGAACATGCTATGTGGGTGAAATGATGATACCATGCCAACTTTCAACCTTTTCAGAGTTCATTTTGAAATGCTTTCCAATTTCAGAGTCATTTAGCTCAAAGAATGAATTAATAGCAAACAGAATGAACTACAAAACTTTTATGAAAATAAAAACAATCAATTAAAATATTATGTTATGATCAACTAAAATAAAACTATAATATTCTTCAATAGCAAAAAGAATATAATTTTTGTGACCTAAAATCAAACTATAAGTATTTAATTGTAAGTATAAATAAAAAATAAATAGCAAAGAAGAAAAAAAATTCTATTTTTATAGTAAAGTTATTCATAAACTAGTGATTCACACAAATTTTTAAAAATTCAAATATAAACTATTCAAAATTTAAAACTAATGGCACTAACAGAAAGTTTATAATTTTTGTGACCTAAAATAAAAAAGAAATCACTAAAGAACTATAAGTATTTAGTTGTAAGTATAAATAAAAAATAAATAGAAAAAAAATATTCTATTTTTATAGTAAAGTTATTCATAAACTAGTGATTCACACAAATTTTAAAAAATTCAAATTTAAACTATTCAAAATTTAAAACTAATGGCACTAACAGAAAGTTTATAATTTTTGTGACCTAAAAGCAAAAAGAAATCACTAAAAAACTGTAAGTATTTAGTTGTAAGTAGAAATAAAAAATAAATAGAAAAAAATTCTATTTTTATAGTAAAGTTATTCATAAACTAGTGATTCACACAAATTTTTAAAAATTCAAATTTAAACTATTCAAAATTTAAAACTAATGGCACTAACAGAAAGTTTATAATTTTTGTGACCTAAAATCAAAAAGAAATCACTAAAAAACTATAAGTATTTAGTTGTAAGTATAAATAAAAAATAAATAGAAAAAAAAATGCCTCCTACTGGGCCTCCACGGCCTGAATACGACTAGAAACCCTACATGGGCCATGATTCAGGCCCGCAGAAGGCCCAATAGGCCCACAGGCAGTAGCAAGTTTAGGCCCGAAAGCCTCCATTAGAGAGGAGCTCGAATGGGGAGGCACACCAGCTCTTATAAACCAGTGCCGGCGCCCTTCAGCTAGCGATGTGGGACTAAACTTTTGGGCGCGGGGCAGCACAAGGCCATTGGTCCCGGTTGGTGGCACCAACCGGGACTAAAGGGGGCATTGGTCCCGGTTGGTGGCACCAACCGGGACCAAAGGCCCCCTTTAGTCCCGGTTGGTGCCACCAACCGGGACCAATGGCCTTCGCTTCCCGCCCTTTCGGCTGCTGAAAATTGGCCTTTGGTCCCGGTTCGTCGCAACAACCAGGACTAAAGGGAGCATCAGTCCCGGGTCGTAGCACGAACCGGGACCATTGCTCTGGCTATATAAGCCAACACTTGTGAAATTTTGCCCAACCGCCTCCCATTTGCCCCCAGGCCGTTCGTCGTCGTCGTCGCCACCCCGAGCCCGTCGTCGCCCCGCGCCCGCCGCCGTCGCCCCGCCCCGGCCCGCCGTCGCCCCGCCCCGCCCCGTCGCCGCCCCGAGCCCGTACGTCGTCGCCCCGCGCCCGCCGCCGTCGCCCCGCCCCGTCGCCGCCCCGAGCCCGCCGCCGTCGCCCCGCCCCGTCGCCACCCCGATCCCGTCGCCGCCCCGAGCACGTCGCCGCCCCGCCCCATCGTCGCCCCGCGCCGGCGCCGGCCCTTTAAGTTGATGATGTTGATGATATGATGATGTTTTTTTCTGTTGATGATATGATGATGTTTTTTTTCATATATGCATTTTTTTCATATATGTATTAATTTTTTAAGTTGTTAGTAGATATCGATTTTAGGTTAGTGCATTTTATCACTGATTTTAGGTTAGTTGAGCCTCTTTAGTGCATTTTATGTTTGTTGCATTTTAGGTTAGTGCATTTTATGTTAGTGGAGAGGAAAAAGTAAAATAAGGAAAAGGAAAATAAGTAGAGAAAGAAGGAGAAGAAGAAGGAGAAGACGAGGAGAGGAAGAAAAGGAAGAGGAGAAGAAGAAAGGAATAGAGGAGAAGAAGAAAAAATAGAAAAAAAATTCTATTTTTTCTTCTCCTCCTCTATTCCTTTCTTCTTCTCCTTTTTTTTTCTTCTTTTTTTTCTTCGATCTTCTCCCCCTCCCGATAGGAAAGTTTTATATAGAAAGTTACAATTTTAGAAAAGTTTTATATATGCAAAAATTACAATTTTAGAAAAAGAAGGATAGGAAAGAAGAAAATAAGAAGAGGAAAGAAAGAAGAAGAGGAGAGGAAAAGAAGAGGAGAAATAAATAAGAAGAAGAAAAAAGAAGAAAAAGAAGAGGAGAAGGAAGAAAGGAATAGTGGAGAAGAAGAGAAAATAGTATTTATTTCTCCTCTTCGAGGGGTCGAGGGTCGGGAACTAGGGTAGAGGGTCGAGGGTCGTTAAGAGGATTCCTAGTGTCAAAGTATTGAAGAAATCCATGCCTTCATCATTGGCCGGAAGTAACCAGGGCATGTTGGTACGAAGTTCTGCAAAGTTGTTCTGGAATGGAGTCCCGGATAGAATAATCCGCCTTTTGGTACGAATTCAGCAAAGGCCTTCCAAATAGCGATATTCGGAAGGCTCTTGCTGAACTTTGTACCAAAAAGCGAATTATCCTATCTGGGACTCCGTTCCAGAACAACTTTGAAGAGCTTCGTACCATCATGCACATGTTACTTTCGCCTAATGATGAAGACATGGTTTTGTTGAATCCTTTGACACTAGGAAACCTCCCGACCCCCCGGCGATCCTCTCGAACATGAGAGGAAGAAGAGGGTCATCTAGGGGTCGAGGGTTCCAGGGTCGTCGAGGGTTCGAGGGGTCGAGGATCGCCGAGGGGTCGAGAGAGGTTTCCTAGTGTCAAAGTATTGAAGAAATCCATGCCTTCATCATTAGCCAGAAGTAACCAGGGCATGTTGGTACGAAGTTCTGCAAAGGTGTTCTGGAATGGAGTCCCGGATAGAATAATCCGCCTTTTGGTACGAATTCAGCAAAGGCCTTCCAAATAGCGATATTCAGAAGGCTCTTGCTGAACTTTGTACCAAAAAGCGAATTATCCTATCTGGGACTCCGTTCCAGAACAACTTTGAAGAGCTTCGTACCATCATGCACATGTTACTTTCGCCTAATGATGAAGACATGGTTTTGTTGAATCCTTTGACACTAGGCAACCTCCCGACCCCTCGGCAATCCTCTCGAACATGAGAGGAAGAAGAGGGTCGTCTAGGGGTCGAGGGTTCCAGGGTCGTCGAGGGTTCGAGGGGTCGAGGATCGCCGAGGGGTCGAGAGAGGTTTCCTAGTGTCAAAGTATTGAAGAAATCCATGCCTTCATCATTAGCCGGAAGTAACCAGGGCATGTTGGTATGAAGTTCTGCAAAGTTGTTCTGGAATGGAGTCCCGGATAGAATAATCCGCCTTTTGGTACGAATTCAACAAAGGCCTTCCAAATAGCGATATTCGGAAGGCTCTTGCTGAACTTGTAGGATCTAGAAGTAGATGTGTCTAGAGGGGGGTGATTAGACACATAATGCTCAAGTTGCAATTTTTAAGCTTTTTCGGTTTAAGTGGAGTTTTAGGCACAATTTCAACACACACGATACATATCAAGCAAGCATGCAAAGAGTATATGAGCAGCAGAATGTAAAGCATGCAACTTGCAAGAATGTAACGGGAAGGGTTTGGAGAGATCAAACGCAATTGGAGACACGGATGTTTTTCCTGTCGTTCGGATAGGTGGTGCTATCCTACATCCACGTTGATGGAGACTTCAACCCACGAAGGGTAACGGTTGCGCGAGTCCACACAGGGCTCCACCCAAGGGTAACGGTTGCGCGAGTCCACACAGGGCTCCACCCACGAAGGGTCCACGAAGAAGCAACCACCCACAAAGGGTCCACGAAGAAGCAACCTTGTCTATCCCACCATGGCCATCGCCCACACAGGACTTGCCTCACTAGCGGTAGATCTTCACGAAGTAGGCGATCTCCTTGCTCTTACAAACTCCTTGGTTCAACTCCACAATCTTGTCGGAGGCTCCCAAGTGACACCTAGCCAATCTAGGAGACACCACTCTCCAAGAAGTAACAAATGGTGTGTAGGTAATGAACTCCTTGCTCTTGTGCTTCAAATGATAGTCTCCCCAACACTCAACTCTCTCTCGTAGGGTTTGGATTTGGTGGAAAGAAGATTTGAGTGGAAAGCAACTTGGGAAGGCTAGAGATCAAGATTCATATGGTAGGAATGGAATATCTTGGTCTCAACACATGAGTAGGTGGTTCTCTCTCAGAACATATGAGTTGGAATGGTATGTGTGTTCTGATGGCTCTTTTTCGAATGAGAAGGAGGTGGAGGGGTATATATAGCCTCCACACAAAATCCAACCGTTACACACAGTTTTCCAATCTCGGTGGGACCGAATCAATAAACTCGGTCGGACCGAAAATGTAAACCTAGTGACCGTTAGAGATTTCGATGGGACCGACTGGATCAACTCGGTGAGACTGATGTGCTAGGGTTAGGGTAAATCCAAAACTCGGTTTGACCGATTTCTCAAACTCGGTGGGACCGATTTGGGTAACAAGTGAAACTGAGATTTGGCCAAGCAAACTCGGTGGAACCGATTGCATATCTCGGTGGGACCGAGAATATTGCAATGGGTAACAGAGAGTTTGCAAGCCCATCTCGGTGAGACCGAGATCCCATCGGTGGGACCAAACTGATTAGGGTTTGGCAGTGGCTTATGACAAGTGAAACTCGGTGGCGCCGGATAGGAAAAATCGGTAGGACCGAGTTTGGCTTAGGGTTTAGGTCATATGTGGAAGTGGGAAAGTAGCTGAGGGTTTTGGAGCATATCACTAAGCACATGAAGCAAGAGGCTCATTAAGCAACACCTCATCCCTCCTTAATAGTATTGGCTTTTCCTAAAGACTCAATGTGATCTTGGATCACTAAAATGTAAAATGAGGAGTCTTGAGCTTGAAGCTTTAGCCAATCCTTTGTCCCTAGCATCTTGAAGGAGTTCCCACAACCTTTAGTCCATGCCACTCCATTGTTGAACTTATCTGAAACATGCTAGATTGAGATGTTAGTCCAACAAGAGATATGTTGTCATCAATTATCAAAACCACCTAGGGAGCACTTGTGCTTTCAATCTCTCCCTTTTTGGTAATTGATGGCAACATACATCAAAGCTTTAGATAAAGATATAAAGAACAGCAAGTAAAGCTTTGGAAGGACATGTAACAAGCATAGGCTCCCCCTACATGTATGCACTCATGTAAATATGAAATAGAGAGGCATGTGAGAGCATAACCATGACAGAGTAGGCAAGGTGTTACATGTATCTTGGCCATATGCATCAGAGCAAAAGATTATCAAGGAAAATACCTTCATGCTCATGAGTCCTTCTTGCAAACAGTATGTACATAAGCAAGAACTCCTCATACTCATGATTTTGATGCATATCCTTACCTTGTGGTCTTGAGTTGGCTTAGGATGGAATGAACCTGCACAAACAAGGTTAGATAACACAGGTACGTCCACTAGCCAGAGCAAAGAAAAGAAACCACAAGAATACCAAGATTGGGATGCCATGTAGAGGGTGAGTACAAGGTACCATATTGAATTCAACATGTCCCCAAGAATAAAGATATGCAATGAATTTGACTGATTTCTTTCCCTTAGGTGTCTTGCTCCCCCTGAATCTTACATGGGATATTGGGAGAAGATAGGAAACAGAAAATCAGAGCTGAAGGTTATGAATAGAACTAAATTCAAATGAGTTCATATGAACATGTCTTTCCCCCAAAAAGACATGTGGCATCTCTCCTCTTGAACATCAAGCATCTGGGATCCTTGAGTATTCTCTCCCCCTTGGAGATTTCTTTCTCCCCCTTAATATATGGGATCCTTGAGTATTCTCTCCCCCCTTGAGGTCTCTCTCTCCCCCTTAATATTTTCTCTCTTGTAGGTTTGGTCCCTGAGACTGTTTCTCTCCCTTGATGTGATCTCTCTCTCCTACAAGCTTTGATGTGATCTCTCTCTCCCCCTTTGACATCAATTTCCAAGAAGGTTTCTCCTGGAATCCGTCGAATAGGTTTGGTCCTTGAGATTCAGTACAAAGCAGGGAATAAAACTGTGATGCTTGTAGAGGACAAGATTCATTGAGTGGAGCTGGATCAGAAGAAATATAGAATATGTGGCAAACTGTTTTTCCTGTTGCGAAATCGGTGGCACCGAGTGGCATGTTTCGGTAGTACCGAAGGGATTCGGTTGGACCGAAAATGGCAATTCGGTGAAACCGAGTTCATCACAGAGAAAAACACTTGTCACCTCAGCTCACTAGACAGGTAAGATCTCACAAAGATTTGCAATGAATTTGATGCAGAAATATGCAGAACAAAAATCAAAAAGAAAAGGGTAAAAGGTTTCTAGATGAAGTTTTTTTTGATTGAAAAATAAAGAAACAAATATGCAAGGGACAAATGCAATAACTCAGAAAGGAACACAAGAGAACTTCATCTAGAATTGGGCGGTGACATAGTCACCTATGTTAGAGTATATTGACTTAGGAGTCAAGTTAGAACACTTGATCATAGGTCATACTCATCGTTTAAGCTCAAAATGGGGTTACCATTTTTCGTTTAAGCATCTTGATGTATTCACATCTTGTTGAGTTGCTTTGACTCATGTCTTGGAGTAAAGCTTCTCTAAGATGGAATAACATACCTTGGGTGGTGATGTGGTTCTTGCTCATGAAGTTGAACTTGTGTGGGTGCTCAAGGTTGATGTAGCTCATCGAGAGTTGGGAGCATCATTTGGAGTTTGGATTCATCTACCTACATGGGTTAGTTTTTGCAAGGAAGAGCACTTGTGTATCCAAAAATGACAATCATGAAGCTCAATCATAGAATTTGTCAAAGGATATGTTTGTATGGTTTTGTGCTTCCTTGTCTTCAACCACTATTGTGTAGAGTTTTGGTGATGTAGGGATCGCTCAGGATATGAGTGAGTCGCAATCTCATGGAATTAGATTCAACCAAGCACCTACATGGGTTAGACAACATGCAAGGTACAAATGTATCCAAGACATAAGATAGTTATCATGAGAGATATATCATGGATTAGTCATAAGCTCATGTCTTGCATGTATCCAATGGAGTTTCTACTCCAAGTTTGAAGCATCAATGATGTTCAATTCTCCTCTCAACCTGCAAAATGCTTTCTCATCAAGTGGTTTAGTAAATATATCCGCTAATTGCTTGTCGGTGCGAACATGCTTAAGATTGATGTCACCCTTAGCAACATGATCTCGAATGAAATGATGACGAACTTCAATATGCTTAGTTCGAGAATGTTGTACAGGATTATGACCAATTTTGATAGCACTTTCATTGTCACAAAGCAGTGGAACATGTTTCACATAAATCCCATAATCTTTAAGAGTTTGAGTCATCCAAAGTAATTGAGCGCAACATGAACCAGCGGCAATGTATTCAGCTTCGGCGGTGGATAAGGATACCGAGTTTTGTTTCTTGGAAGACCAAGACACAAGAGATCTACCAAGAAATTGACAAGTACCTGAAGTGGACTTTCTATCAACCTTGTCTCCGGCATAATCCGAGTCGGAATAGCCAACAAGATCAAAAGAAGACCTCTTAGGATACCAAATGCCAAAATTTGGTGTATGGATTAAATATCTCACTATCCTTTTCACAGCCTTAAGATGACAATATTTAGGAGCAGCTTGATATCGTGCACACATGCATACACTTAGCATAATATCGGGACGTGAAGCACATAGGTATAACAATGAACCAATCATAGAGCGATAAACCTTTTGATCAACCGGTTCACCATCTTTGGTTAAATCATTATGTCCACTAGTAGGCATGGGTGTAGACATACCTTTGCATTCTTGCATATTGAACTTCTTGAATAAGTCCTTGGTGTACTTTGTTTGAGAGACAAATGTACCTTCCTTAGTTTGCTTGATTTGCAACCCGAGAAATAATTTGAGTTCACTCATCATAGACATCTCAAACTTCTCTGACATTAGCTTTCCAAACTTTTCACTAAAGAGAGGGTTAGTTGAACCAAATATGATATCATCAACATAAATTTGGCATACAAATAGTTCTCCATTAACCCTTTTAGTAAAAAGAGTAGAATCAATTTTACCAATTTCAAAACCACTTGTAGTAAGGAACTTGGTCAAGCATTTATACCATGCTCTAGGAGCTTGTTTAAGACCATAAAGAGCTTTGTGAAGTTTGTAAACATGATTTGGTTTCTTGGGATTGATAAAGCCGGGAGGTTGTTTGACATAAACTTCCTCCTCTATTTCACCATTTAGAAAAGCACTTTTAATGTCCATTTGGTACAAGGTGATATTATGGTGATTAGCATAGGCAAGTAAGATGCGAATGGACTCAAGTCTAGCAACGGGAGCATACGTCTCACCATAGTCCATACCTTTGACTTGTGTGTACCCTTGGGCGACGAGACATGCTTTGTTGCGAACCACTTGTCCATCTTCATCTTGCTTGTTGCGAAACACCCATTTGGTACCAATGATGTTGTGGTTGTTGTCGGGCTTCTCAACCAATGTCCAAACTTGGTTTCTCTCAAAATTATGTAGCTCTTCATGCATAGCGTTTATCCAATCCGGATCTTCCAATGCTTCTTCAACCTTCATTGGTTCAATGCTAGAGATGCATGAATAGTTTTCACAAAAGTTAGCTAAAAGAGTTTTTGAGCGAGTGATTCTCCCGGTTTGTATATCATTGAGGATTTGCTCGACGGGATGATCTTTGGCAATTCTTGCTCGAACTCGTGAGAGCTTTTGCTTGGGTCTTCGTTGAACATCTTCTTCATCTTGTTCTTCTTCTTGGCCTTCTTCATTGTTGACGTCGTCGTTCTCTTGTCGTGGTGGAGAAGGAGGTTGTTGATGTTCGTCTTGACGTATTTCCTCGTTTTCTTCATCTTGATGTGTCCCACTTGTGGATGCTTCCGTGTCGATTCTTGGTTCACCTTGTCGTGAAGTAGAAGCTTCCACTTGGACGGATGAAGTACTCTCCTTCACCTTCGTTGGACGAATTTTGCCAATGGACAAGTCTTGAATTGCTTCTGAAGGGTCTTTGTCTCCTACATCAATTGGCAAATGCTCTACTTGCGAGCCATTAGATTCATCAAACTTCACATCTACCGTCTCTTCAACCTTTCGGGTGAAATTGTTGTAGACACGGTAAGTGTGAGAGTTTGAGCCATAACCAAGTAGAAAACCTTCATGAGATTTAGGAGCAAACTTTGAACGACGATGCTTATCAAGAATGTAGCACTTTGAGCCAAATACTCGAAAGTATCCAACTTGAGGCTTGTTACCGGTGAGGAGCTCATATGCCGTCTTGCCGAGTAGCTTGTGAAGATATAAGCGATTTGTTGCGTGACAAGCTGTCTCAACCGCTTCTGCCCAAAAGTGCTTTGGCGTCTTGTATTCATCAAGCATCGTTCTTGCCATTTCGATGAGCGTCCGGTTCTTCCTCTCAACAACTCCATTTTGTTGAGGTGTGTACGTAGCTGAGAACTCGTGTGAAATCCCTTCTTCGTCCAGAAAGGTGTCCACATTTGCGTTCTTGAATTCCGTTCCGTTGTCACTCCGAACCTTCTTGATCTTCACATCAAACTGATTTTGGGCTTTCCTAGCGAAGTTTCTGAAGATCTTCTGGACCTGCGACTTGTCATTAAGAAAGAACACCCACGTAAATCTTGAAAAGTCATCAACTATAACTAGACCAAAAGAATTTCCACCGAGACTCTTGTAGGCGTTGGGACCAAAAAGATCCATGTGAAGTAGCTCGAGTGGCCTCCTTGTGGTCATGATGTTCTTCACGGGATGTCTTCCTCCAACCTGTTTACCTGCTTGACAAGCACTGCAAAGTCTATCCTTATCAAATATGACATCGTTAACTCCGAGGATATGATTTCCTTTAATAAGCTTGTCAAGGTTTCTCATGCCAACGTGACCTAGTCGTCTATGCCACAACCAACCTTTTGAGGATTTAGCAACAAAGCAAGTTTTAGGTTGTGCCTTTTTAGAGAAATCGACAATGTAAAGATCACCTCTACGCATACCCGTAAAGACCATTTTATGATTGTCTCGACGAAATACTTGGCAATCTACCTCAGTAAATAGGACATTCAAACCGAAATCAGCAAGTCTAGATACTGAAAGTAAGTTGTAGCCAAGAGATTTAACGAGCATGACATTTTGAATGGAACTATCATGTGAGATGGCCACCTTACCAAGGCCAATCACTTTACCCTTTGAATTATCACCAAAGGTGACATATTTTCGAGGGCCGTCATTTTCAGCAAGCTCACGAAACATCTCTTCATCTCCGGTCATATGATCAGTACATCCACTATCAAGAACCCATTCCTTTCCTCCTGATTCATATCCCCGAAGATTTGCCATAAGACCAAAATGTCTCATTGCATCATCAAGATCGAAGTCACTATCATCCTCATTGTAATATTCATGTTCATCATGATCTTGTGATTCATCATTTCCTAGAGAGGGTAATTCATCAGATAAATGATCATCAAAGTGGTCACTTTTATGAATTCTTATAGCTTTGAGTATGATATCATTAATGATTCCAACATCTCCTTTAGCATGCTTAAGATTGGCAAGTTCAAGAAGACATTTACCAAAACTAGGATCACTAGAGTTCATCTTACTCAAGGCAATAGATTTATGGAGAATTTCATCCAAAGTTTTCAAGGAATGATTGGGAAACCGTTCCTCAAGAAATTTCCATATAGTATAGGCACAATTTTGAGTAGGCAAACTAGCAATCAAATTTTTGGACAATCCTCTAATGATGAGCTCAATAGTTCTAAGATTGCGAATCATGTCAATATCTTCATCTAGGGTAGGATGCAAGGGATCAATATGGGGTGCACAAGGGCTAGCAATATACTTGTTCAAATGATATTGATTGAAGATTACAAGCATCTCATTTTTCCATTCATGAAAGTACTTTCCATCAAGAATAGGCACTCTATGTCTAAGACTCCCTAGAGTAGACACATCCATCTTCCTCCAATGGTGATTAAACCAAAGCAATGGAGACCAAGGCTCTGATACCACTTGTAGGATCTAGAAGTAGATGTGTCTAGAGGGGGGTGATTAGACACATAATGCTCAAGTTGCAATTTTTAAGCTTTTTCGGTTTAAGTGGAGTTTTAGGCACAATTTCAACACACACGATACATATCAAGCAAGCATGCAAAGAGTATATGAGCAGCAGAATGTAAAGCATGCAACTTGCAAGAATGTAATGGGAAGAGTTTGGAGAGATCAAACGCAATTGGAGACACGGATGTTTTTCCCGTGGTTCGGATAGGTGGTGCTATCCTACATCCACGTTGATGGAGACTTCAACCCACGAAGGGTAACGGTTGCGCGAGTCCACACAGGGCTCCACCCAAGGGTAACGGTTGCACGAGTCCACACAGGGCTCCACCCACGAAGGGTCCACGAAGAAGCAACCACCCACAAAGGGTCCACGAATAAGCAACCTTGTCTATCCCACCATGGCCATCGCCCACACAGGACTTGCCTCACTAGCGGTAGATCTTCACGAAGTAGGCGATCTCCTTGCTCTTACAAACTCCTTGGTTCAACTCCACAATCTTGTCGGAGGCTCCCAAGTGACACCTAGCCAATCTAGGAGACACCACTCTCCAAGAAGTAACAAATGGTGTGTAGGTAATGAACTCCTTGCTCTTGTGCTTCAAATGATAGTCTCCCCAACACTCAACTCTCTCTCATAGGATTTGGATTTGGTGGAAAGAAGATTTGAGTGGAAAGCAACTTGGGAAGGCTAGAGATCAAGATTCATATGGTAGGAATGGAATATCTTGGTCTCAACACATGAGTAGGTGGTTCTCTCTCAGAACATATGAGTTGGAATGGTGTGTGTGTTCTGATGGCTCTTTTTGAATGAGAAGGAGGTGGAGGGGGTATATATAGCCTCCACACAAAATCCAACCGTTACACACAGTTTTCCAATCTCGGTGGTACCGAATCAATAAACTCGGTCGGACCAAAAATGTAAACCTAGTGACCGTTAGAGATTTCGGTGGGACCGACTGGATCAACTCGGTGAGACCGATGTGCTAGGGTTAGGGTAAATCCAAAACTCGGTTTGACCGATTTCTCAAACTCGGTGGGACCGATTTGGGTAACAAGTGAAACTGAGATTTGGCCAAGCAAACTCGGTGGAACCGATTGCATATCTCGGTGGGACCAAGAATATTGCAATGGGTAACAGAGAGTTTGCAAGCCCATCTCGGTGAGACCGAGATCCCATCGGTGGGACCGAACTGATTAGGGTTTGGCAGTGGCTTATGACAAGTGAAACTCGGTGGCGCCGGATAGGAAAAATCGGTAGGACCGAGTTTGGCTTAGGGTTTAGGTCATATGTGGAAGTGGGAAAATAGCTGAGGGTTTTGGAGCATATCACTAAGCACATGAAGCAAGAGGCTCATTAAGCAACACCTCATCCCTGCTTAATAGTATTGGTTTTTCCTAAAGACTCAATGTGATCTTGGATCACTAAAATGTAAAATGAGAAGTCTTGAGCTTGAAGCTTTAGCCAATCCTTTGTCCCTAGCATCTTGAAGGAGTTCCCACAACCTTTAGTCCATGCCACTCCATTGTTGAACTTATCTGAAACATGCTTGATTGATATGTTAGTCCAACAAGAGATATGTTGTCATCAATTATCAAAACCACCTAGGGAGCACTTGTGCTTTCAGAACTTTGTACCAAAAAGCGAATTATCCTATCTGGGACTCCGTTCCAGAACAACTTTGAAGAGCTTCGTACCATCATGCACATGTTACTTTCGCCTAATGATGAAGACATGGTTTTGTTGAATCCTTTGACACTAGGCAACCTCCCGACCCCTCGGCGATCCTCTCGAACATGAGAGGAAGAAGAGGGTCGTCTAGGGGTCGAGGGTTCCAGGGTTCTTCTCCTCTATTCTTTCTTCTCCTCTTTTTTTTCTTCTTCTTCCTCTTTTTTTTATCGGGAACGAGGGTCGTTGAGGGACATAGATGTAGTGTCATCGTTGTCGATATATACCCCCTCCCGATAGCTTACTATGATTAGGTAGCTAGTTCTACGTTTGGCACTAATATATCCATCTGTCATGTTTGAATAATAATTGCCATGTTGTAAATATTTGTAGAAACTATGGACACCACCCTAGACGAATCAACAAAAGAAGCATTGTTGAGGGACATAATCGCAGAAGGAAGTGATGCCATCTTGTTGTTTCTCAACGAAACCGATGGTCTGGAAGGAGAGGGTGAACAAGCTGGCTATGGTGACCTAATGCTGGTGCAAGAAGAAGAACATGAGGACGGCTCCGGTGACCCAATGCCGGTGCAAGAAGGAGATCGTGATGACGGCTCCGGTGACCGAACCGAGTCCGGCCAGGTATATATATTAGTTAAGCCTATGCTGACTAGCTGATTGATGCATTCATTGTTTTGGTATGTACACATATTAATTAAGTCTTTGTTCTTTTTTCTAGCCCTCCGGATCGAGCACAACTTCGGTAAAGAGACGAGGCCCGAAGAAAAAGTTGAGCTCGGATGAAAAGTTTGAGATCATAGCAATCGCGCCCGACGGCCAACCTATTGAACCCCTCTGGACAAAGAGCGCATTTGTTGCTCAGTGCGGGGTTCTGGTTAGGGACAAGATCCCGATAAGCATCCAGTAATGGTTTAAGCCGGCTACAGAAGACCCTGAGGTCTCTTATGTCAATGATATGCAGAAAAATGATCTTTGGACTGAGCTGAAGTCAAATTTCACCCTACCGCCTGAGGATAATCCAGAGAACCCAGTTAAAGAGAAATTAATCAAGTCTTTTGCTCTGAAGAGGATGGCAGAACTATTCAGGAGGTGGAAGAAAGAGCTGAATAAGTTTGTCGAAAATAATGAGACACCAGAATTCAAGGGCAGATATGAGAAGATCAGAGATCACTGACCCGCATTTGTGGCCCACAAGACATCGGAAAAGAGTCAGAAGATGTCGGCGACAAACAAGCAAAATGCTGCGAAGAAGAAGCTTCACCATCGCACGGGGTCAGGTGGCTACCTCGTAGCCCTGCCTAAGTGGTCCAAGACTGAGAATGATCTGGTTCATAAAGGGATCGAACCAGAGACAATTAACTGGCCAGACTGTTGCCGGACTTGGTTCTTTGGGGCTGGCGGAACCCTGGACCCTGTAACAGGGAAGTGCATTTGGACGAACGATCAAATGGACATACCAGTCAGTAAGCTTAAGCAGTATATCGAAGCAGCGTAGGAAGGGACATTCTTTCCAGACAGAGAGAACGACGAGCTCACAATGGCCCTCGGGAATCCTGAGCACCCTGGACGGACACGAGGCACGCCAGGCTCCATTCCGTGGAAGGTTGGGTTTCCAGACGCAGGCGGTTACAAATCCCATGAGAGGAGGAAAAAAGTGCAGCAGACCCAAATGCAGGCGCTGCAAGCAAGGGTAGACGCGATAGAGGAACAAGAAGCAAATCGCAGCAAATGTACTGCCAAAGCCTCCCCCGAAGCTACCCCGCCATCTCAGCGCAGAAGCAGCGTGGCTTCCACCGAGCTGCTTCAGCCGGAGCATGCCTTGACGGCTCCTGCCAGCTATCCCGTGGATGCTATAACGGAGTCTCAAAATTGCCACCTTATGACGCAATGGATGAATTTGAAGGTCAAGGCGGCTGTTGGCTCTGTTTATCCTACTGAACCCGGCAACTTTTCACTGCCGGCCGATTCCAGAAGGATATGCTAGGGTGATGGTGGATGAGATAACAGAGGGATTTGAGGACCTCCAGCTTGACCACCCTACCGGTGAAGGGGAGACTCGGCTGGGGTCTGCTCTGAAGACTCCATGCCTATGGCGGAAGGAGCTCATCAACCTTCTGAACTGGACGCCACCGCCTCCTCCTCCTCCTCCGGCGAGTCAGGGCACTCTGCCTCCACCGCCTCCTCCTTCGGCGAGTGACGATCAGGGCCCTCGGCCGGCTCCTTCTCCGGCGCGTGGCGGCACTCCGCCTCCTTCTCCGCCTGCGCCGACGCACCCGAGCAGCCAGCCTCCTCCTTCTCCGCCTCGTCAGCAAGGGCGGAAGAGACCTGCCGCCGCTCCAGCTGCTCCGGCGCGTCGTAGTCCTTCTCCTCCGCCTCTTAAGCAAGTAAAGAAGACAACTGCTACGTCTGCTCGGTCGGCGTCTAGCAGTACAACCAGAGGCGGGAGGACATACAGATTCGGTCCTTCTCTGAAGACTCCAGAGAAGTTACCATATGAGAGGACCCTGGAGGAGAACGCCGAGATCCCGCGAGAAGAAGTGAGGAACTTCTTTGAAGGGGTGAAAGCAAAGAAACATCCACCTCCGGAGGAGAAGGTAGATCGGGTGAAAGTGAAGCGCACTCTGGCTGCCCTGACAAAACCATCGAAGTCTGATCCGCCGAAAGGAAACTATGAACGCATTATTGGAAAGGAATTTGCCGAAGCGGAGCGGTCGGGAAGTACTGTCAGTGATCAAAGGCTGAAAGAACGACGAGCTGGGAAACAAATTGCCCAGCTCGGCGAACAAGCGAAGCAATCGTGCCCCCCGCTCAAGGTGCCTAGCCACAACGTCGCTAATGATCTGAGGATGGTGCCCGGTTATAGCAATCTTGCAGATTACCTGCCCGACGAAGTACATTATGAACCCATGGACGTGCAGATACAAAGATACGAGTACGGGAAGCCTCTCGTCAAAGATGAAAGTTCTCTATCAACGATGATGCGAAGATTGCATGATTGGTACTTGAAAATCTGCAGAGACTCTAGGGGCAGGAGTACTTTGTATGTGAAAGTTAAAAAGGAGCATGACCTTGTTGGAATTGATCTGTTGCCTGTTCCATTTGAGGAGTTCTATCAGTTTTTCAATCAATTGGCCCTCGATAAAACAACGGTCGCCTGCTACTGTCTGTAAGTAGTACTACTTTTGTCATTAAGTTTCTCTATATAGCTTAGCTCTTTCATTGCATGTATTTATAATCATCCTCACTATATTATGCAGATTGAAGATCGCCGAATTGAAGAAAAGACAAGTCGGTGATATTGGGTTCATTAACACATATCTCATAGATGCAACTGAGGTTAAACTTCATGCCGCAGCTACCGAGGCCAACTTGCTACGATCGTTCGTAATAAATCAAAACAAAGATATAATACTCTTTCCTTACAACTTCAGGTGAGTGTTACTGTCTTGTGCGTATTCGGTTTCCCTTATATATTAGTCAAGGTTATGGTAATGTAATTGATGAGTTATGCATGTGTGTGCAGTTTTCACTATATTCTCCTAGAGATTAAGCTTGAGAAGGGAGTAGTAACCGTCTTAGACTCTAAACGAAAAGATCCCCAGGACTATGCAAACATGACTCAAATACTCCAGAAGTAAGTTAAATCGATCATTATCCACCATATCAGCAACTTTGTTCATTTCCTAATATCAAGTAATTGTTTTCTTTGTCCGGGAGGGTTTGGAGAAAATTCACCAAAACAGTTCCGGGACTGCCGAAGGAGCTGGAATTTAGACACCCGAAAGTAAGTACTATAGTAGCATGTTCCGCGCATCTCCTAGTGATTCAAGCGCTAGTTTCATCAATCCCATTTAGCATTCTTGCTTATCAGTTTGATTGACCTCTATTTCTTGTAAAGTGGTTGTGGCAGGAACAAGGGAATGATTTCTGTGGATACTACATCTGCGAGTCCATCCGCCACACGACCTGTGAGCGGGGCGGGTACTCTAATGAACAATATGAAGTACATAAATAACAACATTCGCAATTTTATTTTATTACCATCATTTGTGTTGAGTTTCATTCATTCATATATATATATATATATATATGTATTGACCCCCTTCTTCAAATTAGATGTTTCGGAAGCGGGATGAACTCCTAGCACCAGCTCGCATGCGAGCAATTCAAGAGGAATTGGCGGCATTCTTTCTTGACCACGTGATCCCTGAAGACGGAGAATTCTATGTGGACCCTGAGTCCGTATGATTATATTTGTAAGAGATAATTATTGTATATATGTAGCCGGTAGTGTCAGATAGATATACGAGAACTTGTTGTTCGACCAATCTCTCGGAGAAGGAGAGGTGGTCGATATCACTTCTCTCTGTATGCATATATGTTCATGACGATCTTCTGTTTCCTTCGTTTGCTTACTAGCTAGCCAGCGTGTCTAGTCCTCTCTATACGTATGTATAGTACGTAGCATCGACCAAGCACGGACATAAGAGAGGACACTTCTCTCTATTAATTATAGCTAGCTAACACAATATATGAAACACCTAAATTAACCCCCCAAAACCCCCAACCCCACCCCCCTTTCAAAAAAAAACCCCAGCCACAGAAATGTTGACGCGTGGATGCCTATTGGTCCCGGTTGGTGCCACCAACCGGGACCAAAGGGTCTCCTGACTGGGCTCTGCGCACTACCCACGTGGAGGGCCTTTAGTCCCGGTTCTGGATTGAACCGGGACTAAAGGGGGGAGGTATTAGTACCGACACTTTAGTCCCGGTTCCGGAACCGGGACTAAAGGCCCTTACGAACCGGGACTATAGGCCCTTTTTCTACCAGTGTATCCTAGAGTTCGTAATAGAATAACACCAAAGCATATTCATATTCATAATACTCAATCCACACAAATAACTACAAAGAGACCCCAAAGTTTCTATCAGAGAAAAGATAATAAAAATGTGCATCAACCCCTATGCATAGATTACCCCAATATCACCGCGGGAATCCGCAAGTTGAGTGCCATAACGTATGTCAAGTGAATCAATAAGATACCCCATTGTCACCTCAAGTATACATACCGCAAGACATACATCATGTGTTCCCAAATCTGAACATTCAATCCGACATGACAAAACTTCAAAGGGTAAAGATTCAATTCATCACAACAAGAGTATAGAGGGGAGAAACATCATATGATCCGACTATATTAACAAAGCCCATGATATAGAACACGAGAGGGAGAGATTAATCACATAGCTACTGGTACAAACCATCAACCCTGAGGGTGGACTACTCCCTCCTCATTGTGGTGTCCGTCGGGATGATGAAGATGGCCACCAGAGATGATTCCCCCCTCCGGCAGGGTGCCGGAACGGTTCTAAATTGGTTTTCGGTGGCTACAGAGCCCTGCGGCGGCGGAACTTCTGATCTAGGTTAACCCCAAGGGGTTTTGGAATATTTGGGAATTTATAGTGCAAAGAAGGGGTACAAGAGGCCACCGAGGTGGGCACAACCCACCTGGGCACGCCAGGGGGCCCTGGCGCGCCCTGGTGGGTTGTGCCCCCCTCGGGGCACCCCCAGGTGCTGCTTTGGCCCATCGGGAGTCTTCTGACCCATAAAAAATCCACAAAAAGTTTCACAGTGTTTGGACTCCGTTTGATATTGATTTTCTGCCATGTAAAAACAAGCAAAAAATAGTAACTGGCACTGGGCTTTGGGTCAATAGGTTAGTCCCAAAAATGATATAAAGTCGCTATAAAATGATTGTAAAACATCCAAGAATGATAATATATTGGCATGAATACTTCATAAATTATAGATATGTTGGAGACATATCAGCATGGCGGCATCCACCTCTACCCCGTCATCGCGATGGTATAGTAGGAGGTAGACCTCCGGGAGGCCGCGCGGGTCCTTCTCCAGCAAGGTACGCAAGGCCTTGATTAGCTCCTCGTCTGATAGGTCTCCCGAGCACAGCCGGAGATCATCTTCCGCGCCCTTGAGACCCCACAAGGGGCACGAGTGCGCCTGGAGCGGAGCCATGCGTTGGTTCAGGAACTCCCTGACAAGCATGGCCCCCATCAGCTTCCCCGCCTCCAGATCCACCATCATCCTCTCCAGGACCAGCACCGCCCAGGGATTGGTGATCTTCTTGTGAGCCCACCGGTCCAGCTTCGCTGGCATCACGGTCGGCAGCTCCAGCCGAGCATGGAGGCGCTTGGCGTCCATGAAGATCCACTTGCGTCGGAAGTCGTCCACCTTCTTCCCGGCCCTCGAGAGCGCATTGCTACCGTGGGATGCGCCGAAGCAAATGAGAGAACATGCGGTGTCCCCATGTTTGGTTTTGGTAATTGATGACAATCTCTATGGACTAATGGTTGCCTTGAGTTATATTTGAAGGTTTTATCCATAGGCTCTTCTTGGAGTACATGTGTTGGTTTCAAGGAGAGTTTGTGTCGACCAAGGTGCTATTCAAGGAATTACCTAAAGATTGGTCTTGTGAGAGGTTGATCAAGACTAAGTTAAAGAGTGAATCAAGATGATCAACCCACAAAGCGTAGAAGATGTACCGAGAGGGATCAAGTGATCCCATGGTATGGTAAGCATTATCAATTACGCTTTGTGTACTAACCCATGGTCTTCGTGAGGGTTCTTTGTGGGGTTAGGTTGCGGTGTGCAAGTTCAAGTGGAGCACCACGAAGAGATCAAATGCTTGAAGCTTGTTGTCCTTTGTGGTGACAATGGACCTGTGAAGATGTGCGGAAGAAAGGCTCACCCATAGTGGAGTATGGGGGAGCAATCAACTAGTCTTCATCGAGCCAACACAATCAAGAAAGGTGGTCCAACTTGAGGGAGTCAAGATTGTCATCATCTAGCTCAAGTGGACCATGTGCAAGGCAAAGGTTTGCCCTTGATAGGTTTTCTATTTTACCGGTCTCATGATGGTAGTTGGGAGACCGGGTTATAGGATCGATTGCCATACTATCAAGGGGGGCTCTCAATGAGTAGCTTGATCGTATTGTTCATTGAGAGCTCAAACCATTGCATCCTTGCATCATCTTTCTTGGTTCTTGTTTGGTTCTCTTTGTGAGTCTTAGAGCTTACGGTCATCTTGTTGACAAGCTTGAGTTCATCGAAAACGGAGTTCGCTTGCATCTTCTATGATGTTTTCGATGTTGGAGGTTTTGCCGGTTCTTCTCGGTTGGAGGTTTCACTCCTCTTTTTGTTAGGCATACCTCCCCTGCCTCTTCTTACTATAACTAGTCGCTTTTTTGATGCTACTCGTCGTCTTGTTTCCAACAAGCTTGAGTTTGCTCAATTCGGAGCTCATATGCAGAAGTTATGGCAGTTCTGGTTTTCTTGAGTGTGGTTTTGTCAGGGTCCCAGCGGTAGTACCGCTGAGGGGTCACAAGCGGCAGTACCGCTCCGCAGCGGTAGTACCGGCGGTGACTCTGCAGCAGTACTACCGCTGGCTTACCAGGTCCCTACCGCGTCGATTTGATGGGTCTTTTTCTGTGTCGGATTGTGCGGTACCTCGCTGCGGCAGTAGTGCGGCAGTACCGCTCCTTAGCGGCAGTATCGCCCTTCCTCCACGATAGTACCGCCCGGTTCCCTCTTTCCCAACCCTTCGCTCTGCGTGGTAGTACCGCCGAAGGGAGCGGTAGTACCGCTTAACCCAGCGGTAGTACCGCTGTCTCCTGCGGTACTACCGCCCCAAGGTTCATGTTTTGTTTCTCCTTTTCCCTGTTTCTTCCGCCTGAGCGGTAGTACCGCTCATGGAGCGGTAGTACCGCTCGTGTGCGGGCTGAGCACATAACGGTTGGATTTTCCCCCTCCTATAAAAAGGGGTCTTCTTCCCCAATGAACCTTATCCTTTGAGCTCGTGTTCTTCCCCCATTGTTGACCTTCTTCGAGCTTGCTAACTCTCAATCCCTCCATGGTTTCTTGCTAGTTTTTGAGGGAAAAGAGAGAGGAGATCTAGATCCACATTTCCACCAATCACTTTCTCCTCTATGTAAGGGGAACCCCTTGGATTTAGATCTTGGAGTTGTTTGTGTTCTCTTTCTTGTTCTTCCTCTCATTTTCCTCCCTAGCATTAGTTGCTTCAGTGGGATTTGAGAGAGAAGGACTTGGGCACTCCGTGTGCCCTTGCCATTGCATTTGGTGCATCGGTTTGAGTTCTCCATGGTGATACGTGGAAGTTACAAGTTGAGAAGCTTATTACTCTTGGGTGCTTGGTACCCTTGAGCTTGTTCCTCTTGGGTGCTTGGGCGCCCTAGACGGTTGTTGGTGTTCGGAGCTCAATCATTGTGGTGTAAAGCTCCGGGCAAGCGTCGGGGTCTCCAATTAGGTTGTGGAGATCGCCTCGAGCAATTTGATGGGTTTCGGTGACCGCCCCCAAAGGTTGCCAAAGTGTATGGTTCGGTGACCGCCCCCAAGGGTTGTCATTTGTACGGGTTCGGTGACCGCCCTCAAGGGTCCCTTAGTGGAATCATGGCATCTTGCATTGTGCGAGGGCGTGAGGAGATTACGGTGGCCCTAGTGGCTTCTTGGGGAGCATTGTGCCTTCACACCGCTCCAAACGGAGATTAGCATCCGCAAGGGTGTGAACTTCGGGATACATCGTCGTCTCCGCGTGCCTCGGTTATCTCTTACCCGAGCTCTTTACTTATGCACTTTACTTTGTGATAGCCATATTGTTTCTTGTCATATATCTTGCTATCACCTAGTAGTTTATCTTGCTTAGCATAAGTTGTTGGTGCACATAGGTGAGCCTAGTTGTTGTAGGTTTTGTGCTTGACAAATTAACCGCTAGGTTTATTCCGCATTTGTTCAAGCCTAAACCGTAATTATTTTAAAAGCGCCTATTCACCCCCCTCTAGGCGACATCCGCGATCTTTCAGCAAACGCACCCGACGCATTGGGTTGTGACGCGCATCCGGAGATAGAAGAAGTGACGGAACAACGCAACAGAGGGCGCCACACCCACGAGCGCCTCATAGTAGAAGATGAATATCGACAGGAGGAGGATGGAGTTGGGATGGAGATGAAGGGTGTGGATCTAGTAATGGTCCAGAACCGCGAAGAAGAAATCGGAGAAAGGGGGACGAGCCCTGCGAAGACGCTGTGTAGAAAGAAGGGATAGAAGGACCTCGCCAGGGTGTCTCACTTGGTGGAGCCAACCCAAAGCTCCGTCTCCCTCCATCGTTGCCATTGCTCGCCGTCAGCGGTAGCACGACGGCGAGGTGCTTCTCCTCAGTGATGGTGGACACACTGAGGGCAGGTTCGGGCGAGGCGGCGGAACGTGCGGAGGAAGCAGCGGGCTTCGCCTTCTCGGTTGACATCGGTGGCGAGCTCGGGAGGGGTTCGAAGGATCTGGAGGCGCTCTGAGCAGGGAGAGAAGGGGATCTGGAGCAACACGAAGAGAAGGCAATGAAGACTCAGCGGCAGGCGCCAGCCTTTTTGTCAGCCCGGAATGGTTGCCGAGGCAGCATGGGGAAGCGGAGACGCCCACATCCCATCAAGCGCCACGCGTCGACCGGGTCCGCATGCGGTTGGGGCCCGCGGCGCTTCGCCTCGAAGCCAAGTCCTAGCGCGCCTTGGGCCCGGGGGCTACTGTCAACGTTTTGGGAACCAGGGTACCCAGACTTGCCTGCGTGCGGCCCACGACGTGGCTACATCGGCGGCCTGGTACGACCCGCCTTCGACATCAACGACACAAGACCCTCGTGAGGCGGACGACGCCAAGACCTCCGGAGGGAGCGGCCACCCTAGGCCAGCTCCTGACGAGCGGAGATTTCTATGCAGGCGCCCACCTCGTGAGGTTAAGGTGACACAAGCCATGACGATCAAGGCTGGACGGGAGCCAGCGGGTGCAGTACAACAGGTTTCCTCTTTGGTTCTAAAGAGGCAAGCGCATGCGCGGAGTCCCGAGGAATCAGCCAAATGTTTCCATTTCCATGCTACAAGACTGAGACCGCCAGGATGGCAGGACGAAGGTCATCGCCGAGCCCACCATGACGCCACGGCCAGAAGCTTTGCAGGCGAAGATCACCTTTCGCCAAGATAATATGTACTAGTTGTTTTCCTTCAAACTTGGCCGTTGTGGGATTCCTTCCCGCCTTCATTTTGGGGGAAGAGGACCAAGGCCACTATACAGATAGACTAGCCACCACCATAGGGGAGGGGAGAGGTGATCCGCACCCACACCAACTCACACCAACACAAGAACACACCTCGTGAGGTTGTTCTTCCTCTGTATCGGTTCATCCTCAGTCCACCTCGAGGCTAATCCACCACAAAGCAGTAGGGTATTACACCGCAAGGTGGCCCGAACCTGGGTAAACTGATGTGTCCCTTTTCATTCCAGTTCTTCGAGTTAGGCCGTAGGATCGATGAGTTGGCAGACTGGGGAGATTGAATTCTTCGCACGCATCCCAAGGTTCGAATCTATCAAGGGTCTGGCGAGCCCCGAACCCAACAGCAGCTTGCCCGCTCATGCATGCGCATTACCTGCTCCACTAATTGTTATGCCACGCAACAGGTTGGCTAGTAGTACAAGCATTGGCTGCTTTCCCGCTCATGCATGCGCACTACTTGCTCCACCTAGGAAGGGCTGAGTTGAGTATTATTAATTTAGAAGATATGCTCACCTTCTTATTTCCCGTCCTTAGTTTAGGAAAGTGGAAAGTTTTTTCCTTTTATTTTAGGAATTTTGGGAAATTCATGCTCACTTATACAACACAACTCCAGATTTTATTCAAGTCAAGGAATATTTTTCGGTTCTTTTCCTAGATGAAACGGAATACCTATTTATAATTAATTCCTAATTATACAAAAGCACCTTAATGAATTAACTGACTTGTTTTACTTATTAAAATAAAAATCTTAAAAATCTAAAATTTGACCTGTTAGTGTACTAAGTTCAAAAGTCCAGTAAAGTAAAAAATATTTTTATGGGGGTTCTTATGTCTCATAAAAATTGTTTGTTACGTCAGAATCTGAAGAAACTAATTCTCTGACCGAAATCTTTGGGGACGATTCTGTATTACAATTTGGCGGAGGAACTTTAGGACATCCTTGGGGAAATGCACCTGGTGCAGCAGCTAATCGAGTGGCTTTAGAAGCCTGTGTACAAGCTCGTAACGTATTTTTTTTGATCAATTAGAATTAACTTCTAGAACGTATAATTGTCTAAAAAAGGCCAATATACATACACTATTGGACCTTTTGATCATTGAGTGAAAAAGGAGCAAAGAATGACAAAAGACGAGACTCTACTAGTCTTCACTCTTGTAGTTTCCTCTTCCTCGGTTTCTGTCGGGTTGGCTAGTAGTACAAGCATTGGCTGTTTGTCCGCTCATGCATGCGCACTACCTGCTTCACTAATTGTTATGCCACGTAACAGGTTGGCTAGTAGTACAAAAATTTGTTGCATTGAAAGACAAAAGGCAGGGGCAAACTTGGAACGAGACGAAAAAAAGACTAGCATACAGAGCATTTGGAAAAAATGGGAAAAACTTAGACGTAGAGTAATGAAAAACAGAGGGAATAGTATGGATTTTTTCGCTTACGGACCTACCGTTGTCTGAGCTTGGGGTGTCATGAGAAAAAAAAGGACAGCAAACTCGTGGAAGCTGCGCACCTGTCCGACTCTAGGGGATGTCCCGGAGAAAAAAACAATATAATGGAAAATGCGTCTATTAAGGGTCTGGCGAGCCCCGAACCCAACAGTAGTTTGCCCGCTCATGCATGCGCATCACCTGCTCCACTAATTGTTATACCACGCAACAGGTTGGCTAGTAGTACAAGCATTGGCTGCTTGCCCGCTCATGCATGCGCACTACCTGCTCCACTAATTGTTGTGGCACGCAACAGGTTGGCTAGTAGTACAAGCATTGGCTGTTTGTCCGCTCATGCATGCGCACTACCTGCTTCACTAATTGTTATGCCACGTAACAGGTTGGCTAGTAGTACAAACATTTGTTGCATTGAAAGACAAAAGGCAGGGGCAAACTTGGAACGAAACGAAAAAAAGGCTAGCATGCAGAGCATTTGGAAAAAAGGGAAAAACTTAGACGTAGAGTAATGAAAAACAGAGGGAGTAGTTATGGATTTTTCGCTTACGGACCTACCGTTGTCTGAGCTTGGATGTCTCGGAGAAAAAAAACAATATAATGGAAAATGCGTCTGCCGGGAGTCGAACCCGGGTCTATTGCTTGGAAGGCAATTATCCTAACCGTTGGACTACAGACGCTTGGGTGATGGTGCTTCTTCTGTTACGTATAAGGATAGTAATGTGTTCCCCAACACCAGTGAATCGATGCCCCCCCCCCCCATCCTGACGAGCACGTGGTCTTCCGCCTCTCATCCGGCCTGCCGCCATCCATGGCCGCTTCCCTCTTCCGCCTCTCCCGGCCCCGCCGCGTGCTCCTCCCCTTGTCCGCCCTCCGCCTCCCTCTCTCCACCCAGCCCCTCCCGCAGCCCCGGGACCCGTCCTCCCCCAATTCCAACCGCGGCCTTCCTGCCTTCCTCTCCTTCCTCGCCGCCGCAGCCGCAGGCGGAATCACCGGTTCCGTCGCTCTCTGCGATGCCGCCCCCGACCACCGGTGCGTGCATGCCCATCCGATCCAAACCAGTCGCTCGATCGACGGTTACGTCACTTCTCGCATCGTTGACTGCTGAGCTGACAGCGCCCTGTGCTTGTCTGTTGATTTGGCCCAGGGTCGGCGGGAAAGACAGCACCGAGCTGGTGGTGCGTGGGGAGCGCAAGCGCGTGCCACAGCAGTTCATAGAAGAGCTCGCATCCTTCCTCGGGGTAAGTGAATTCGAGTTCCGCGCTGCCATTGCCGGCTTGCCCTAGTGCCTGCGGGCGGCGATGCTGCGTAACTTGTGTTTGTTGTTTTTGCTGTCCGTTGATTAATTCAACCCACGACATGCTCACTGACTAGGTGGGTTGCTGTTTTGCAGGAGAACCTGACGGTGGATTACGAGGAGAGGAGCTTCCACGGGACGCCGCAGAATAGCTTCCACAAGGCAGTCAACGTGCCCGACGTCGTCGTCTTCCCAAAGTGATCTCACCCGGCACACACTGATAATTGCGTTTTGTGGGTGTATATGCCAAGCTTGTTCCATGTATTGTAATGCCTCCATTACTGATTTGCAGGTCCCAGTATGAGGTACGGAAGATTGTGATGACTTGTAATAAGTACAAGGTATGGATCTCTTCCATTCATTAGCCTAAAGGAACATCATATGCTCCCTGTTTTGCAAGAGTTACTGATTTGGATTCTGTATCCTGTACTTCTGGTTTCCACAACAACAATTTCCATGATTGAGCCACCTAGCTGTTTTTTTTTTTTGAATTCCAACCCCCACCTGTATATTTATCTCAATTCAAAAGAAATGGGCCAGTTTACGTGGGAAATGGGTCGAAAACCATGATCCAGTTTATGTTGGAAACCGGATCGAAACCTTAACAGCCCCAGGGGCAACACATCTCATGGAGGCAAGAACATGGAAAACACCCAAAAAAACACCAAGTACAAGTTACAACACAGAGCAAGGATCAACCACCTAAACATCAGGATAATATAGATGGTTGTGATGCAGCACAATCTAAGGCATAACAACATAAATGGTGCACTAGCAGCAGAGAGAGGCTATCAAGGCAGCAGATCATGCCCGGAGACAGCACAACAACAAACTTACAGGAACGCACGTGGAAGCACCACCAAGACAGCACCGGAACCACTGACAGGGGTAGACCACGGGTGGCCACATCAAGGAGTTGTGTCATTACCAAGACCGAGCCATCCGACACTCGGGAAGGGTTGTCATTGCCCAGGAAGGAGTAAAGATGACCACAGGAAAGGATCTGACTCGACAAGCATGCACGAGGGGGAGCCGCGAGTTCACCGCCGGAAGGGAGGGTCTCATTCCCATGGACGTGTCGAGTAATAACTTTGATGGTGAAGTGACATGATCGAAGAGAATGCTGTTAATGAAATCATCCCCACAGGAGGGTGGTTATCGCCCAAGGTGGAGTGTATAGGAAGGGCACACACAACAATGAAAGAGACGATAAGAGGATCTACCCAACGGCAGAGTCTGGAGATGTTGGAGATAGCTCATGAGAATACCAAGAAGTTCACCGGACGACAGATAGGAGATGAAGACAGCGCCACCAACATGCGAAACGGTGTGAATGCATCACTGTTGTCGTTGCCGCGCGAGCCGCCGAGGAGGATGAGGTCTGACACGCCACCAAGGTGGAACGCGGCGCTTGCAGGTGCCGCCGTAGTCAACCGGCGGCCGCCGGGCAGATTTCTTTGGCCTCCTCACAACCTCCAAACTCCTCCACACCTCTGACACGGCAGGACCGGAGGGCAACCACCAGCTGCACAACACGAGGCATGCTAGAGATACGACATGCAAATCAAACGACGAAGAACGAAATCAACATAGGAGACAATATTTTAACGTTGAAAACCCCTCCAACACGAAGGGGAAAAACCCCTCCACCTTCAGACTTCGCTACGCTCCACTTCGGCCTAAGCCTCCTGGCGACGGGCCTCGCTCCGCTCGCTCGTCAGAAGTTAGTCTTTATCTTTATAATTGAATTTGAATTTGGATCACAACATAACAAGGCAGAGAGCAGCAAGGCTGTCGTGGGGAACCAACAAGCGCCAGCCGGTGCAAGGATGGAGAATCCGGGCCAGGTGAAGACGGAGGTGGATGTGTGATTGGATCTGATGGGAGGAGGCACGGTGGATGCGCGCGGGGGGGGGGGGGGGGGTTGGGTGGATGCTGTCCAGATCCATAGTGGTATGGCGTATGCCAAAACTAGACCCTGCGTTGGCCGCCGACACTGCGGCAGTACCGGGCGACCATCACGGAAGGACATTGGAGGCGGATGAGGACGGGGACGGAGGCTAACCAACGGTGGTCGAGCGTCCTGCACGTATGCGCAAGGTGGCAGATGAATCGGGGACGTGGGTGATTTGCGCAGGCCTTCGCGTGCGACGTGAAGCCACAACAGCCGGACGAGTCTGACCCCGTCCCAGCGGATTTGACGATGGCGTGCGGCTGAGGAAGGGGCGCGGAGGCGCAATCCCAGATCCGGCGAGGTCCGAGCGCAGCGGCAAGCCGGTGACCCCCACGGGGCGGTGATGCGGGAGAGGGAGGACGAAGCTAGAAGCGGGACTGCAGGCTTTGGAGGATGTGTGTGTGTGTGGGGGGGTGGGGGGGGGGGGTGGCTGAATGAGTTCCGCTGCCATCGGCAGGCTTTGCTCATCGTTGTTTGCCGGTGCGGCGAGGGGAGGTTGCTGGAGATTCGGTGGCGGCGGCGTAGGGTGCCCGCCTGAGCTGCCTCGGAGAGACGACACGGGGGAAATAGCTTTTTTCACCTGCAGAGAGAAGTTATTTTGTGCTCCAGCTAGTTGTCGATAATGGAGGTTGTTGTATTTGCATTTTTGGTTTACACGACTCCCATTTTGCGTTCTTAGATAACTTTTAGTAGGATGTCATATGACCCTGTTTTGAGAATTAGTAATTGATTTTCAAACAGCATGTTATATTCTTGGTCTAGGAGTTATTTAGCTTCTTTATGGGTTTTCTTCGGGAGTTTGTGGAAGGAGTTGGTACTTTCCATTTCAGTAACACTAAGTGGTGTTTCTTTCTTTCTTTCTTTCTTTTGGAATCAGGTGCCAATTGTACCATATGGTGGGGCTACATCAATTGAGGGACATACGTTGGCACCTCATGGTGGTGTTTGCATTGACATGTCTTCAATGAAGGTAAATATTAAGATTTATGATCAACAGCCATGTAATCATAACATTAACAATGATGTAGATGAACTCGGTATGAATAAATCGAAATCTTACTCTAATGCCTAAAAAGTGCTAGAGTACTTGGCTCATCTATTTTACTATATTTTGTTATACCAAGCAGGCAAGCACTTTCTTAGCAGTGAGCTATATACATGCAGGATACGATCTGTTAATTTCATACTGTATATTTTAATGTATCACAAATTCATTGCAGAAAATCAAATCTCTGCATGTTGAGGATATGGATGTTGTAGTTGAACCAGGAGTTGGATGGATTGAGCTGAATGAATACCTGAAACCCCATGGTCTCTTTTTCCCTCTTGACCCAGGCAAGCTCCTTGTTTCCTTTCCCCTTCCAGTTTTTTCTGTCCATTTACCTTTTCAACCGACGAAGTGAAGTATTCCCCACTTGTGCCAAGAAGTCCTGGGTTCGACGCAGTCTCTCTGCATTGCTCTGCGCAGGGGTAAGGCTTGCCACGTATCCTTCCCCAGACCCCACCTGGTATGGGAGCTTCTAGCACTGGGTCTGTCCTTTTTTTTTACCTTTTCAACCGACCATGTAAAATCCAGATTGACATAACCTGATATGAAATTATTCAATCATCAAAATCAATAAAAAGGCCATCATGGAGCAAGATCCAAACAGATCAATCTTGTCAAAAAAAAAACCCTTTCATCATGCCCTTTGTTCCTATGTCCTTTGCCCTTTCATATTCAGTGTAACTCGACTACAGTTGAACAGCAGCTTTGTTTGCAACTGACTTCTGTAGTGTAATTGCATCTTCCAGACATTTAGGTGCAAAATCCAGATTGACATAACTTAATAAATTATATTTAATGCAACTCGACTGCAGTTGAACAGTGTAATTGCACCCTCCAGACATTTAGGTGTTATGTACCTTCTGTCCTAGGGAGATAATTATGCATGTTTGTAGTACTCAATAGTTGCACTGAAGTTCGATCATCTTTCTGGGTCCACTAAAATAGCATCAGCGGTTGCTTGCTTTTGCACTAGTTTAGTGGCGTAGCTTATCTACATTGGTCTGATTTACAGGACCTGGAGCCACTATTGGTGGAATGTGCGCTACACGATGTTCTGGTTCATTAGCCGTGAGGTAATTCTCCATATAATTTCAGGCCACTTTTTGGCTTCTACAGTGCATCTGTAACCCCATCCGCACAAAGAGGAAGGACAACCATTACGTGCACGATTCACCTGTTTATCTGTTGTATTCTTATGATACTTATGTTAGATGGCTTTGATGAATTTGCTTCTTAGTTTGTAGGTATGGAACTATGCGGGACAATGTTATCAATCTTCAGGTCCTTTTGCTATCCTCATTATTTCCCCATATACTGTACATTTGACTAAGCATACAAGTAGTGATCTTTTATGGTACATCAGGCTGTTCTACCAGATGGCGACGTTGTCAAGACCGGTTCTCGGGCTCGAAAGAGTGCAGCTGGGTATACAAGAACTGCTCCTGTTTCTTAAGATTAAAAGGCTTCATTTCTTCGGGAGTGAATCTTAGTTGTGCTGTGCTGCTTGCTTTTCCCATAATGTCTACATATTATATATATGAAGTTATACATCTGTTGCTGCCATTAGTATTGACAACTTTTTTTACTTTCCACCATGTTGAATATCAGATATGACCTAACTCGGTTGATCATTGGAAGTGAAGGGACTTTAGGGGTAATTACAGAAGTGACTTTACGACTTCAAAAGCTTCCATCTCATTCCGTGGTAGGTCTTCTGTTTTGATTTATTCGCTGTCGAAATAATGTTTTGCTAACAATTCTTACTGCACTTTGTATACTTGATTGTTAAGTTTTAACAACTAATCTGTTTCTCTGTTTAGGATATACACTCTTTATGTAGCACATCCTGTGGAGAAACACCATTCTTCATGCCGTATTTGAAGCAGCACAAAGGTTGTGGAGGAGCAACTCCACCTTGCTGCTACAACGTGTACAGCACAAGTGTTGAAGGAACAGCTTCAACGTGCTGTGCTAGATATCGCTCTAGAGGCGAATGTAGGCCGATAGGGCAGCAAGAGTTCAATCCAGAACTCCTAGGGCACAAGGTCTACTCCAAGATCTTAGATAAGAACAACAAGTTCTATTATAGGTAGTGGGTAGTCTGGGTACAAAGTAGAGGTGAGGACCTCTATTTATAGGGCTTTGGGAAGCCTTCACATACTTCTACTTATAGCTGTTATTTAGGATTCACCATTCTACTCACAGCTCCTTATAACTAGAGAGCTCTAGAAACAGCAGGTAGGGTAAAGAAAAGAAAAGAAATACTAGACCACAACAGAAGTATCTAGAAGTAGCCAAACAGATTTGACATATGATTATATTTTCATTTTCCTCATCTATTGTTCCTCATCAGTATTACTATGACTTAACTCCTATCTTGCATCTTAGGAATGGAAACAACTTTTGTATGAACACAAGATATTTTCTTTTAATAGTCTATCTTATCCTGCACTCGATAATTACATTATTCGGAACATTTCTATGTGATGTTCTCCCTATGTTCCTAACAAAATGTTTATTGGCTTAATGTTCTATGATATAAAATTTGGGAAGTGTTTTTTTCCGGGAAAACACAAAAGCTTTGCATTTTGATGCATTGGTAGAAGGAAAGAGTTTGTACAAGCCCAAAGAAGGTCACACTCAGAGTTACAACACACCGCCGTCGTCCCTAGGCTCCACCTCAGCCCCGTAGCACAACCTGAAGGCCTCTCACGCCCGCCGACACCCATTGTCTGGCTTCCTCTTGGATCTTACCAACGAGGGAAGGCAAGCTAAGGGGAGCGTTGTCGAAGATAATGCGTTGCGATGCTTCCAGATGCACCGTGCCACCAACATGATGGCCGGGGATGTGCCCTTCTGAGTCTGAGGAGAGGCTGGTGTTGAAGTGTACATGTGGATTGCCTAGCCCTTTCCATCAGTTCGGCCTTTTGGTTGTGTTGGCTAGCGCATGAAGCTTAATATGCTATCAGAGATTAGGTTATTTTTTTAGCACGTGCAAGTCGTGCTGATCCGATTTCGCGATGCCGCCATCTTCCTCTGGCCAGCTCGCGCTTTCATAACATGGTATCGCAGCCTAAGGTCTTGAGTTCAAGTCCTGGCTTTTGCGATTTATCCAAAAATTGTTGCTGCCCCCTCTGTGTCCACGTATAGGCCTCTTGAGTCATACCTCTGAGTCTATTCACGTGTTGACTTCCCGCGTCACACGTGAGAGGGGGTGTTGAAGTGTATATGTGGATTGCCTAGCTCTTTCCATCAGTTTTGACTTTTGGTTGGGTTGGCTAGCGTATGAAGCTTAACAGCTGGGACCGAGTGGCCCATTCAATGCCACCAATCCACGTAGTCGTCCTCCGCATTGGGTGTCTTGCCGTCGAACGCAACCAGGAAAGAACCTCGTGCCACACCACGTGCGAGAAGGAACAAACAGTGAGGAGATGAGCCATTGTTCCTCCGACTGATCATAAAGCACGCAACACGGTGCATGCTGAAGGCCTCGGCGTGCCAGGCTCTCAGCAGCCCAACAAAGTTCCTGGCAGGCAAGCCACACGAAGAACTTGACCCTAGGTGGGGCCCAAGTCATTCAGTTAAGCTTCCACGAACTTGAACCGGCTGCCCCCCCCCCCCCCTAGAACAAGATGTCGTAGCAGCTCTTGGAGGAGTATTGCGAGTCCAGGGTCCAGCGCTATTGGAGGACATCCGGCAAGGTGGTAAGCTGCATTGGCACACCAACCACCAGACCTCGATATACTGCCAGAGTGCCAACGGGCTCAGGCCCCTCTGATATCCGAGATCCAACGGCGGCCAACCAAGGCATCGCTGACGGTCCGGCGCTTCCTGATGCACTCAAGACCAACGTTAGGAGCTCAGGCGCAATCTCAGAAAATGGCATGGCCATCGAGCCAGCGATCCTCCCAGAATAAGGCTGAGGTTCCGCCACCAACCACCATCCTGGTGGATGCGGCCCATTGTGGCGAACACCTCACACTCATCGCGGGAGAATTACAGGTCGAGGCCTCTCCCAGGGCGGAGGAGTTCAGTGCACATCCTGATCCTTAGGCTGGTCGCGGCCCTGCTAAGGTCCGGAACACCAACCCCTAGGTGAGGCGACCCACCTTCGCGTGGGATGCCCTCCACATGGGAAGGCGGTCCGCAATCCTGCAAGTTATAACATATAAACCGCAACACGGCTATTCTTACAATGCACCAGTATTCACGTCGCCACAACATTCATCTTGTTTTGCCATTGCTAGTAGCAAACCATGTACCATTTTCAATGTTAGAAGTTTTGAAAGAGTAATGGACATGCATAGGATGCCACCTTATTCATCTAGCTTTGTCGACCTTTTTTTGTAGTTCTTTCTGCGTCTTCATTTTACCTATGAACTCATTCCTCCTAAATGCTCTCTATATTCAGGTTGCCATGTGCAATTTTCAAACGGTTAAGGATGCTGCTGATGTTGCTATTGCATCAATGCATTCTGGCATACAGGTTTGTCCGTATCCTTCCGTTTTTCTTTCATTGCTATGACATTTGAAAAAATTGTAAGTCAGATATGAAATAATCGACATCCTTTCCATATGGACTGAATGTTCATATCTCCATGCTCGTATTTGTGTTAAGAGTTGTGTCGAATATAGTGTACAAAGTAGGTTACAGTTGGACTTGTAGTTTGTATTGTGTTTAGATAGGATATGGAGTCGTGTCCTAGTAGGACACTTGTATCCTAGGCCTCTCATATATAGCGAGGGTAGACACATGAAGTATTGTAACCTATGCCAACATAATAGCACAGGAACGCAGGGGAAGCCGGCGGCATGTGGCGGCGTCCAGGGCGACCGGGTGCGGTATTGTAGCGGTGTCATGGGGAGGAGCGCCCATAGTCAGGCCCCAGGGATGTAGCTGTTAGAGTATCATACTAGATCATGAAGACGCGCGTTGCCGCGCCCGCCCATATTGAGAAAGTATAGAGGTATGCATTATGATGGTTGACACAATGAATTAATTATTCAAGAAACACAATATTAGCCCAGTTCATCTTAACAATCTAGGATAGCACTCCCTTCTGTGAAATGCCAAAGTTGTTAATATATCATTTTAACATTGGAGAAGGTAAGACATCATATTTGCCTACTTTGAGAAGCCATCGCCTATGACCGTATCATGCGTTCTTTTGTGTTATGACAATGACATTCAACGCACATGATGAAGTAGACGTCAAACTTGGCAAATAAAATATCCTCGCAAACTGAATGGCAATTTCATCTGGTATTAAAACAGATTAAAACTAAATAATTTTCTACGTAAGCCAAAATTAAAATTATTCATGCTCATAATTACCCAAACAGACCCGTACTAATATTGACCCAGGCCATTTTATCATGATTCGACCCATCAAGCATATTTAACCCATGCGGCCATGCCTACTCATTTTAGACTAATTAAGTTCATTTTAGACTAATTAAGTTCTTTAGGTAGAACAATTATAAAATGTTGATAGCAGTAGCAAAGGAAAGAACATAGGCATAAGAGTTATTCGGTCTTACATACCCAAGCCGTACCAAAGAAACTAATCTTCATAGGTTCAGCTTATGCCAGAGACAGATTATATGAAATCCGAAACAAAGAGAAGGAAAGGGAGCAGGCAAAACGCAAGTGCCTGGCTGAAATAAAAACCAAACAAATCGCATGGAATGCAGCACTAAACTCACAGTAATAATAGAGAGAACAAAGATGAACAAAGGGCAATAATTTGTGAATAGTCGCACCTGTCTGCCCGCCATGATCGCATAGCTGGCTGAGGTTTACTGTTTTTTAATTGGGTTTGAAGCACACCCCTTGAGAAATTCGTACAGGAAAACTCCAATGAACAAGCACTGCAACCCTGTAAGAAGGAATAGAAAATCAGTTCCATAGATACGAAGACATGGAGGAGTGTGCGTCAAACCCAATTAGGGAGAATGAAAGATTGTAGTGACACAGCGGCGGTGTGTGCTGCCGCCACAGCCGCAAAGGAGGAGATATGTATGTCACTCTTGCGCTGACGAGGATTCTGGTGCAGCGGTCGCCTCCACCTCCTCCTCGCACCAGCGAGATGCCGCCGCGTTATCTTGCGTCGGTAAGACGTACGTAGCTGCTTGATGCTGCAGCGTCACTCTTGAGCCGTTCACATGGCCTCCTCCTACTGATCGCCCGCCTTGGCTACAGCCAAAGCTCTCTCTCTCATTGTCGCCGCATCCATGATTCATGGACAATCACCAATAAGAACAGCTGGGGTTAGCACTATGAACTTCGAGGACATAGGGAGGTGAAATCAAAACGTAGGGTTGCGCTTACGATGGACTGTTACTGGAGGAATACCGTCGACCTGGACTGGAGCCGCCGCCGGTTTCAGGGCAGCAGATGATGAAGAACCTGGGCCGATCGGGATGACAGGAAGTCGGGACGATCGAGCCTCGCGGCGCTCGGTGTAAAAATTTGACGGTTCACGAGAAGGCTCCCAAGTCGATCCTCGGAGCAGCGGCCCGATAACGGGGTAGGGCGACGGCTAAAAAGGCCCACGAGGGCCGAACGATCTTCAGCGTTAAACAGTAGATCGGATGGTCCAGAACGTCAAATCGCTGTGGAGGGGCGTTGGTGGCTGAGTTTTACTGTTTTACAATATATATATAGCCATGTAACCTTTCGTATTTACCCTATTGTATAAGGGGTTTCCTGCATATATTCCACACCTGTACATGTATATATACACTGGCCTATGGCCTCCTGGAAATACAAGTTGCATATTTCCTAACATGGTATTAGAGCTAGGTCAATTTTTTGCATGCTGCAACTCGTGCCATTGATCCGTTCCTGCCGCCGGCCGCTGGGTTTTCATCTGCCCGCCTCGCCCCGCGGTCTTCCTCTGTCCCTCCCGATCGATCCGATCGCGTTGAGCCGCCGTCTTCCGTTCCCTCGCCAGGTCTCCCGATCGAACTGATCGCTCTGCCCCGCCCCGCAGTCGGGCCTTGGGCCTCTGGTCGCCATCGCCCCACAGTCGGGCCTCTCCCGATCGCGCTCGCCCGGGCCTCTCCCGATCGATCGCTCCAGTCACCAGATCGCCCCGCCACCAACCCTCTGGATCGATCGCGCTCGTGCACTCCTGGTTCGCTCCAGCCACCAGATCGCCCTGCCACCAACCCTCTGGATCGCCTTCTGCTCTGGAGCGGCGGCCACCAGCTACCGATTTTCGCCGCCCTTGCCGGATTCTGCCGCTGATCTCCGTCGTTCTGCTGCTGGTTGTGTCTTCGTACGCTACCTCACGACCGAAAGCTGCTGTCGCCTGCTTGTTGACGAAAAAAAATGTCTACACTGTCAGGCTATGTCGCAGTTCTTCGCTGTCCAGTGATCTTTGATGGCACTAACTACATCGAGTTTGTTGGTTTCATGCGCATTCATATGCGTGGCATTCGTCTTTGGGGCGTTCTTTCTGGCGAGGTCCGTTGTCCGCCTTGTCCGGTTGCACCTGTGGCCCCTACTCCGCCGACGCCACCGGTTATTGCTGCCGATGCTGATCAAGTTGCGAAGGATGCAGCTAAGCTTGCAGATGACACTGCCATACATGCTTATGATGAGCAGGTTTCGACTTATGAGGAGGCTCTTCAGACTTATCATGAGGCTCTTTCTGCTTACACTCAGTGGCTTGATCAGGATGCCCGTGCCGCAACTGTTCTCACTGCTAGTGTTCTGCCTCAGTTTGCCTCTGAGTACTTGGGGCTCCCTACCG
The DNA here is from genome assembly GCF_056163025.1 of Triticum urartu. Classification (NCBI taxonomy): domain Eukaryota; kingdom Viridiplantae; phylum Streptophyta; class Magnoliopsida; order Poales; family Poaceae; genus Triticum; species Triticum urartu. The sequence goes on along the minus strand of NC_141874.1, from coordinate 360,038,729 downwards.
TATCTGAGATGTGGACCCGTCTTCGTCAGCGCTATCAGCCCTCTGGTGATGCCTTATATCTGTCTGTGGTCCGGCAGGAACATGCTCTTTAGCAGGGTGACTCCAGTGTTGACGATTTCTATGCACAGAGTTCTGCTATCTGGCGTCAGCTTGATTCTCTCCGCACTGCTGGTTGTCGTACTTGTCAGTGTTGCCAGGCTGTGCGGGCTGATTTGGAGTTTCATCGTGTCTACGAGTTCTTATCTCGGCTCCGTAAGGAGTTTGAGCCCCGGCGTGCTCAGTTGTTTGCTCGTGGTCGTATCTCCCTCATGGAAGCGCTTTCTGAGATTTGTGCTGAGGAGACTCGCCTACGTGGTGCTGGTCTACTTGAGGTTCCCTCTGTGCTCGCTGCTCGAGTTCCTATTATGTCGCCTGCTGCACCGACCCCATCCCGCTCCAGTGCTCCTCCGCTCTTACCTACTCCTACGGGCGGCCAGGGTCGGTCTCGTCCTCACTGCGGCTACTGCAATATGGATGGTCATGTTGAGTATCAGTGCTTCCAGAAGAAGAAACACCTGCGTAAGGCGCGATCATCAGCTTCAGGGACTTCTTCTTCTACTTCGACATCTTCAGCCACCGCCTTGACTGAGCAGGATATTCTGCGACTTAAGCGTCTGCTTGCTGCTTCAGGTTCTCCTTCGACGGGCACTGCAGCTTCTGTGGCTGATGCTTCCCGCACCGAGCAACCACCCTCTACACAGTTAGGTACATCCTCGTGGGTTCTGGACTCCGGAGCTTCTTTTCATATGTCTTCTCATTCTTCACATTTGTCCTCTCTTAAATCGCTTGATTTTCCTGTTCATGTACTCACTGCTGATGGTACTCCTCTTTCTGTTGCTAGTCGAGGCACTCTTATCACACCTTCTTACTCTGTTCCTGATGTTGCTCATGTTCCTCGACTTACCATGAATCTTTTTTCTGCTGGTCAACTTACTGATTCTGGTTGTCGCGTCATCCTTGACGTTGACTCTTGTTCCGTTCAGGATCGTCGAACGCACACTTTGGTTGGGGCTGGCCCTCGCCGCTGTGACTCTCAGGGTCTTTGGGAGCTAGACTGGCTTCATGTTCCTTCCGCTGCCACCACTATCGCCAGTCCATCCGCTTCTGTCGCTTCAGCTACCGGCTCCTTCCAGCAGTGGCATCATCGACTTGGTCATCTTTGTGGGTCTCGCTTGTCGTCATTAGTTCGTCGAGGTCTTCTGGGGTCTGTCTCAGGAGATGTCTCTTTAGAGTGTCAGGGTTGTAGACTCGGCAAACAGATTCAGTTACCTTATCCTACTAGTGAGTCGGTGTCTCAGCGTCCTTTTGATTTAGTCCATTCTGATGTATGGGGTCCGGCACCCTTCGCTTCGAAAGGGGGCCATCGATACTATATTATTTTTATAGATGATTTCTCTCGTTACACTTGGCTTTATTTTATGACTTCTCGCAGTGAGGTTCTTTCCATCTATAAGCGTTTTGCTGCCATGGTTCACACTCAGTTCTCTTCGCCTATTTGTGTGTTCCGTGCTGACTCCCCTGGCGAGTATATTTCCAAGATGTTGCGTGGTGTTCTTGCTGAGCAGGGCACTCTTCCTCAGTTCTCTTGTCCTGGTGCTCATGCTCAGAATGGCGTGGCTGAGCGAAAGCATCGCCACCTTCTTGAGACGGCTCGTGCGTTGATGATCGCCACTTCTCTTCCACCTCATTTTTGGGCCGAGGCTATCTTCACCTCCACCTATCTCATCAACCTTCAGCCGTCCGCTGCTCTCCAGGGTGGTGTTCCTTTCGAGCGTCTCTTTGATCATTCTCCTGATTATTCGATGCTTCGCTTGTTTGGTTGTGTTTGCTATGTTCTTCTTGCCCCTCGCGAACGCACCAAATTGACCGCTCAGTCTGTTGAGTGTGTTTTCTTAGGCTATAATGATGAGCATAAGGGCTATCGTTGTTGGGATCCCATCGGTCGTCGGATGCGTATTTCTCGTGATGTGACTTTTGATGAGTCTCGTCCCTTCTACCCGCGTCCATCTTCCTCGACCTTTTCAGTGGAGGATATCTCTTTCCTCACTTTTCCTGACACACCTATCACTCCAGTTGAGCCCTTGTCTCTCCGTCCTGCTCACTCTACTTCTCCAGATCTTGCCGATTTGTCGCCGCCATCTCCCACGATTTCCTCACCTCGCATGTCACCGGATTCTGCACCTTCATCCCCGGTGATTTCTTCGTCTCCACCTCCTGATTCTACCTCGGCTATTTCTCCTCGTATTCTTTCATCTTTTCCTCAGTATTACACTCGTCGTTCACGTAATGTGGATGCGTCTGCTGATGTGCCGTCCTTCTCATCTCAGCCTACCTATGGCTTACGTCCTCGTCCGCTTTCGCATGTTGATCGCCTTGGTTTTTCAACCGCTAGTGCTGCTGTTCTTGAGCCGACTTCTTGTCGTCAGGCTGTTGTTCATCCTGAATGGCAGTTTGCGATGGCAGAGGAGATTGCTGCTCTTGAACGCACTGGTACATGGGATCTTGTTTCTCTTCCTCCAGGTGTCCGTCCCATCACTTGTAAGTGGGTCTATAAGGTTAAGACTCGCTCCGATGGTTCTCTTGAGCCTTACAAAGCTCGTCTTGTGGCTCGTGGTTTTCAGCAGGAGCATGGTCGTGATTACGACGAGACTTTTGCTCCTGTGGCCCATATGACCACTATTCGTACACTTCTTGCCGTGGCTTCTGCATGCCACTGGTCTGTATCTCAGCTTGATGTTAAGAATGCTTTTCTTAACGGTGAGCTGCGTGAGGAGGTATACATGCAGCCACCACCTGGGTATTCTGTTCCTGATGGCATGGTATGCCGTCTTCGTCGCTCTCTCTATGGCCTTAAGCAAGCCCCCCGTGCCTGGTTTGAGCGTTTTGCCTCTGTGGTAACTGCCGCTGGTTTTTCAGCGAGTGCTCATGATCCAGCATTGTTTGTCCACCTTTCTCCACGTGGTCGGACTCTTCTTCTTCTCTATGTTGATGACATGATCATCACTGGCGACGACCCCGAGTATATTGCCTTTGTAAAGGCCCGTCTTAGTGAGCGGTTTCTTATGTCCGATCTTGGACCTCTTCGCTACTTTCTTGGGATTGAAGTCTCTTCTACCTCTGATGGCTTTTTTATATCCCAGGAAAAGTATATACAGGATCTTCTTACTCGTGCTGCTCTTACCGATGAGCGCATTGTTGAGACTCCCATGGAGCTCAATGTTCACCTCCAGAGAATCGAAGCCTATTTCAACGGGAAAAAGTGGGTGACGTGTGGTTCGGACTGGAGCCCAGTGGTCTGATGGAAGCGTGAAACTCGTCATCGGTCGGTGATGATCGATGGTACTCTGCAGTGGGGGTTGAGCAGTGTGGGTTCGCGACCTTTGAGACTCGACCGGGGAGAGGCTCGACGTGGTAATAGCGGCGTGACATGCGGTATGCATGGGACATGGAGACGGGTCAGGGCTCTTGTGGTCATGCATGTGGTGAGACAACTGTGAATTTGACTCGGGATGACTACAAGCAACGGTGAAATTCTTTCAAGTTTCAGACAGACGGTCAAGGAAGGGTGGTGATGTTGAGTTCAGGTAACTTTTATGTGTGACACTCAATATGTTAGTTGTTCACTTTCATGCAGGTTAGTGATCAGTGCGTGATGGCATTCGATGGATACTCTAGAAGTTGGGAGCACAAACTCTAGAGTAACAAGGAACTTAATTTTGCTCGAGTGTTGACTGTGGTCAAGAAAAGAAGGGACTACAAGTTGCAGGTGGAGTCATATGGAGTCTTTGAAGTAGCAGCGGTGCTCATGGGATAAGCTCAAGTCCAATGTACATGGAAGTTTGACACATGGACGAATTCAAGGTGGTGGAGAATATTCGCCAAGGTGGAGTTTGTTAGAGTTGTGTCGAATATAGTGTACAAAGTAGGTTACAGGTGGACTTGTAGTTGTATTGTGTTTAGATAAGACATGGAGTCATGTCCTAGTAGGACACTTGTATCCTAGGCCTCATATATAGCGAGGGTAGACACACGATGTAACCTATGCCAACATAATAGCACAGGAACGCAGGGGAAGCCGGCGGCATGTGCCGGCGTCCAGGGCGACCGGGTGCGGTATTGTAGCGGTGTCATGGGGAGGAGCGCCCATAGTCAGGCCCCGGGGATGTAGCCATATCGGTGAACCTCGTTAACAAATTTCGGTGTCGTGCTCGTGTGATTGCTTGGTCCTCGGATGATCGATGGTATGCCTCGGATTTATTCTAACAATTTGTTCATGTGACATAATTTGTCCATTGCACATTAAGTGGCCGTCAATGGTGGTGTTCGATGTTTTTTGTGGACTATTGTGGGTGTTAGCTTGACTTCAGTTGAAGTGCTTGAGTAGAAGTTACATTTGTTGAGATGTATCAGTGGGTAACCAAAATTTAGTAAGGTTGTTGTTACTTGTTGGCTAGTTAGTTACTGATACTATCTTTTTCTGCTTGATTAGGTCTCGAGAGTGGAATTGTTAGATGAGGTTCAGATAAGGGCAATAAACATGGCAAACGGTAAAAGCTTGCCTGAAGTGCCGACCTTGATGTTTGAATTCATAGGGACAGGTAACCTAACTTGCACTTTTATGCCATTTATATTGTATTATGCATCTATGGTGGCAGTCCTGAGTTCTAGTAGTACAATCTAGATAAATTTGAAATATGTGCACATTCCTTAAATCAGTATCTAGATTGATGATCAGAGTCACATGATATGTACAAGGAATTATGCAAGTTGCCACAACGGTTCAAACTGCGAAGTTTTATGCATGCAACCACCCAAATACACACCCCAAGAAGATTTCACTACATTAAAAAGAAGATAATACTACAAAGAGGAACATAAACATAAAAATTGCTTAGATTTTGCAGGCATATTGACATAACTGACAGATTCATTTCCATGGTCTTAATTTTGTATCTATAATACTAATAGTTTGTGAATTTGATGTTGTGTGATTGACAATAACGGGTAAAGAATGACACTATCTACTATACCATCAATATATTGTTTTTGTATTCTAGGTTATAACTTAGCATATACTCCCTCCGTCCTATAATATAAGATGTTATTACAACCAATGTACTCATATATTGGTTGTAATAGCATCTTATATTATGGGACGGAGGGAGTAGTTTCTACTTTCTGGTGTACATATACCTCTTGCGATCTCTCTATTAAAACTAAATTCACTTTGTGCACACTACTTTTTAGTAGACTCTAGACAATTTTCAGAAGTGATACCATAGCTCATGCTTGTGGTCTACAGCTGTTCCTTATCTTGGGGATGTAATTAACACATATTCAGTAATTTACTATCGTCTTCTGTTGGTTGTTCACTTGCTTGGACAAGTCACTTAAAAGCTCTTCTTAAGCTGCAAACATTCCTTCAGCTTACACATCAAGAACTGGCTGATCTTCCTTTTCTTTGTTAATCTCTTTCCATTGCAACTATTCAGAAGCATATGCACTTGAACAAACACTGTTGGTTCAAAAGATTGCTGCAGAGCACCATGGTTCTGATTTTGTTTTTGTGGAGGAGCCGAATGCTAAAGAGGAACTGTGGAAGGTCAGTCATCTGAACTTGTAGAGCTAATCTACAGATGTTTCGTTGTGCCGCATGATTGTGCACAGGCCATGCAATACCAGTGTCATACAGTACGACATTATGTTCCCTGGTTTCTGGAGAATAGTAGTACTGTGATATATAGGATATTTGGTCTTGAAGCATATTTTAATGGCATTTTCCTCTATGTGCAGATCAGGAAGGAGGCACTTTGGGCTGGGTTTGCCATGAAACCTGATCATGAAGCTATGATAACGGTTTGATTGCTTGCTCAGTATTTGATATCACTATAATCATCACCTTTTTGGTTGGTTAGAGATAGCTAGTCTCTAGTGGCATGCATCATATACCATTATGTTTACCTCCTTAGTTGTGAATCTTGGCATTTGTCAACATGCCCCAATGTAATCATCATTTGGCAAAAATATGGAATGTGATCCAATTTTAGTTCACATTCAAGTATAGGGTACTTAGCGAATAGCAACGGAATATCTTATCAGTTATGTAAAGGCCTAAAGGGTAACTGGTGCCGCTCTCTTCTCTTTGTTTGAATCAACATATGGCTTTTTTGTCCCTTGGTGGTAAATGCAGATCTTGTCAGCTTCATAATTTTTTTAATCTCATCTGCTCACAGAGATCGGCCAATGGTCATTATGATTATTGTAGCCTTATTATCTGTCGGTTTTCAGTGGATGAACTGCATCAAGTCTTGTAAATTCTAATGCCGCCCCAATTGTTGTTCATGCAGGACGTTTGTGTTCCATTGTCTAGACTTGCAGAATGCATATCTGTATCTAAGCAACTACTTGATGCGTCACCATTGACTTGGTACATATTCTCCCTTACGCAGTACCTAGGTTTTTCCCACTTTGTTATCTGTTGTAGCTAGGAAAGCCATGGCCATCTCTTTTGTATTAGATTTGTATTTATAGGAGAGCAGGGCAGTTTGAAAATTCGAACTCTTGATGAAGTAGCATGCGATTCTTACCGCAGCTCCAGCATGACAGTACAGTATGCTATCCTTTTAATTATCCAGGAGGACCTTCTCTCTGACTTGTGCATGTTTTCAGTTTGGTTATCGCCCATGCCGGTGACGGAAATTTCCACACAATTATCCTATTTGATCCAAGCCAGGAGGAAGAGCGAAGGGAAGCAGAGAGACTAAACCATTTCATGGTTCATACTGCTCTGTCCATGGAAGGTACATGCACAGGAGAGCATGGTGTTGGCACAGGGAAAATGAAGGCAGGTGACCTATGACCTCTTTATCTTATCAAGGCCGTGATTTGTTTCGAATTTCCACATGAGTCATCAACAAGTCAGCACCCATGAGTGTGACAAGTGACAAGTGCTTTGGTGTGTGCATTGGCAGTACCTGGAGAAGGAGCTGGGGATGGAGTCACTGAGGACGATGAAAAGGATAAAGGCCGCGCTGGATCCCAACAACATCATGAATCCAGGAAAGCTCATCCCACCCCACGTCTGCATCTGACCAACCAAGTGCCTGATTCCATGGCAGTGGGTTCGGTTGTTCAAGTTTGTCGTGGTGCCGCCACTGAATACGTCCATGAAACATTTGGATCTGTTACAGCCTTACCCGAGGACACCAACACATACTTCATGAGTTACAAGTTACAACTTACAGTACCCGGCCCGGCCCGGCCATACTGAGGCCCAGTTCTTTTGCCAGAATCTAGGGATTCTCCCAGAATCCGACCCCTACCCAGCTTCTCCTAGAATCTTTGAGCCCCATTTGTTTCACAATCCTATCTAGTTAGGGTTTAATTAGACAGGGTTGTAAAACAAATGGGGCTCAAAGATTCTAGGAGAAGGTGGGTAGGGGTCAGATTCTGGGAGAATCCCCAGATTCTGGCAAAAGAACTGGGCCTGAATAAAAGGACCAGGACGTTGTTATCTCTTGGTGTTATTTGTACCAATAGTAGTATACATGCATGGCACCGTTTACTGGGCCTGCTTCACATATTAACATACCTCCAAAACACGAGGGAGTGGTTTACATCCTGGTTTCACAAAATAGCGTTCTTGCTCTATACTCTTCTTGTAACAGTCATATATTCCCTCCGTTCATAAATATGAGATGCTTTGGATATTTCGAATATGTACCAAACACAAACTGAAATGAAACGTGTACATCTAATTCAAAAAAGTTACAACATCTTGTAGGAGTATATGTGAATTGAGGGAATACTTGTATTACAAGCTCCACCTATGGACGCTGTATTTATTGCGTGACGGCAAAGCCTTGTCCCCTAGTGCCGGCCGCCGGACCCCGTCGATGGCCTGCACCAGCACGGCCGGCCGAGATGACGACGACAAACACACAACTCCACCTGGTGCAGCGCACACGTCGCGTACTCCACTGAACCGGGTCTATATCATCACCTCGCACCTGGCAAGTCCCATCTCACCACGGTTCACTGCTATAATGGCTTCCGAGGACTCTGCCGCGCCCGTCGTCGTGGACGACTGCCGGGGCGTGCTGTTGGTGTACAGCGACGGGGCCGTGGTGCGCAGGGATGGGCCGAGCTTCGCCACGCCGGTGCGGGACGACGGCACCGTGGAGTGGAAGGACGCCGAGTTCGACGCGCCCCGCGGGCTGGGACTCCGGCTCTACAGGCCGTGCCAGCGGAACCAGCTCCTACCGGTCTTCTTCTACTACCACGGCGGCGGCTTCTGCATCGGCTCGCGCACCTGGCCCAACTGCCAGAACTACTGCCTCCGCCTCGCCGCCGAGCTCGGCGCCGTCGTGGTCGCCCCGGACTACCGCCTCGCCCCCGAGAACCGCCTCCCCGCGGCCATCGACGACGGCGCCGCCGCCCTCCTCTGGTTTGCTTCGCAGGCCGGCCCCGCCGGTGACACATGGCTGACCGAGGCCGCCGACTTTACTCGGGTGTTTATCTCTGGTGACTCCGCGGGAGGCACCATTGCCCACCACCTGGCCGTGCGTTTCGGCTCCGCGGCCGGGCGCTCTGAGCTGGGCAACGTACGCGTCAGGGGCTACGTCCAACTCATGCCCTTCTTCGGCGGCACGGAACGGACGAGGTCCGAGGCGGAGTGCCCCGACGACGCGTTCCTCAACCGCCCGCTCAACGACCGCTACTGGCGCCTCTCGCTGCCTCCCGGCGCCACGGTCGACCACCCGGCCTCCAACCCGTTCGGGCCGGACAGCCCGGCGCTGGAGGCGGTGGAGCTGGCCCCGACGCTGGTGGTGGTCGGAGGCCGCGACATCCTCCGTGACAGGGCCGTGGACTACGCCGCGAGGCTGCGGGCGATGGGGAAGCCGGTGGGGGTGAGGGAGTTCGAGGGGCAGCAGCACGGCTTCTTCACCATCGACCCATGGTCCGCCGCGTCTGCGGAGCTCATGCGCGCGCTCAAGCGCTTCATCGACACCGACGGGCGCTTCGACTAGATCCGTTCCATCGCCTCCGACTCCTCAGTCTATGTCTTTCTGCTGCTTTACCAAGTCTACAGATGGCATTGCAATACCAAAACTCATGAAATTACGGCAAAAATGATAAATTTGACCTGTAGACAAAAAGAATTCACAAAATAAACTGTTCTTGAAATTTTTTTACTCCACTGACCCTTTCATGTAGCGCCCAACAACAAGGCATCACACTACACAGTGCAACGCCTGACTGACAGACGCTATACACCTAACCAGCGTTCAAACCTAAACTGCCTGAAAATTCTAAGTTAATGTGCAACGTCTAAGGGCTAGATGCTACATTATACAGTGCAGCGTCTAGCACCTAGGCGCTACACTGATGTCCAGTTAATTAGTAAAAAGATTCGCATTAAGCAGCACGAAAGATCCAAACAAGCACACGACGCTCATGCATGCAGTACGTTGCTGTAGGCCCTACGAGGCTGTGGCCACGCATGCACGCACACGGCATGCATGCACGTGGTTTGGTGATCCGTCGGTTGCGTGTAGTGCGTCCGTACAAGGTTTTGCTTTGTCCCTTGTATAGCTGTTAGTGCAGCGCCTAGACTCTAGCGCTGCACTATATAGTGTAGCGTTTAATTCTTAGGCGTTGCACGCTGACTTAAAAATTTTCAGGCATTTCAAGGTGTGATACAGATTAGACGTGTAGTGTCTGTCAATCAGGCGCTGCACAGTGTAGTGTGGTGCCTGGCTGTCGGGCGCTACACAAAAAGGTCAGTGGAGTGAATTTTTTCTAACAACAATTTACTTTGTGAATTCTTTTTATCTACATGTCAAATTTATAGTTTTTGCCTGAAATTACACCGAGGCAAAAGATAAGCTCCCACACGGAACAAATATATCGTCTTGTTTCAGATTTTCTCAAAGACCCATGGAATGTACTCATGTTTGCTTTGAAAGCTGTAGATCGAGAGATTACACAAGATTTACTGGAACATACGGCTAAACACCGGAGAAGCAAACCTACATCACCACAACACTGAACATGCGGCATCACTGTTCCAAGCAAAACAGAACAAAAATTAGGCTGGAGATAATTAAGCATCTGGAGAACTAAAAGGACAACTAGTTGACTGGCTCTGCCATGATTCAAATACTTAGGTCAAAATGCAACAAAGTTTACAATCTACCAACTAGAGCATACAACCTGGACACAAGATGGTGCAACGCCACACAGGTTTCATGTTGCTAGAGCATCTTTAGCGGACCCCGTATAATGCCCTGACCTGTAAAATAACTGTCAAAATACGGGTCCGCACGGAAAATGCTGCCCGATCAGATACCGCAAACGCGTTCGACCCGTAAATTTTTTTGCGGGGCGCGGCAAAAGTCCCGCCCCAACCCGCGAAAACGTGGGTACTCCCCCTCGCCCCGTCGGTGCCCTGTATATAGCGATAGCGGTTGGGGGGGGAGGCATTTCAGCCCGCGCTTTTCCCCCACCCACCGCCGCCCACAATTCCGGCCATACCAGCTGGCGGGATCACACCGACGGGCCGCCACACGCCCGAGATTCGCCCGAGATTGTCCTCTACCACTTCCTCCTACCTCGTGCGACCGGATAGTTGCAGATCGGCGACTGTTTGCCTTGGCCCCCGGATTTGGCGTTTTCGGCCACCGGTGGCTACACCAAGCCATGGATTGGTCGGGGAGCACCCCGCACAGCCCCGACAAAGCCCTAGCGCCGCATGCAGGTACTAGTCCGTCCTCTAGCCGTCATCGTTGGTTTGCTAGCAAGTAGTCGGCCGGTTGTCGCCCGGGCTCGGCGCTCGCGCAGCGGCTAGCCGGCTCGCCGACGCCGCTCATACAGTGCGACGACTGCATGCAGAAAGTGGTGCAGCTAACATTTAGCACGTCGAAACACCCCGGATGGGTATTCTTCAAATGCGAGAACGACGAGGTATGTTCTTGTTTTCATTCGGCTTTGTCAACCTATTCGGTTCAATTTCAATAGCTTATTGAGATGGTCATGCGTGCACGAAGACGGATGCTTATTTTGGTTTTGGGAAGAAAAATACATCAACTTATTGATAGAAAGAAACTTAATAGACGTCCGTGCACTAGTTGGTAGAATTGAGGCTAATGATGCGGCTGCATGTGCAATTAGAGAAGAAATTAGATGTCACGCCCTCGATGCGGCTATATCTCTCACGTGTCGAAGCACGACTTAGAGGCATAACCACATTGAAAGCAATGTCGCAAGTGAGGTAATCTTCACACAGCCCATGTAATACATAAGGGAAAGAGATACATAGTTGGCTTACAATCGCCACTTCACACAAATACATGAATAAAGCATTACAACATCCAATACAATCAAGGTCCGACTACGGAACCAAAATAAAAGAAGAACCCCAAAAGCGACAAAGGTCCCCGATCGACCCCAACTGGGCTCCACTACTGATCAACTAGAACGAAACAGCACAAAAGACAAGATCTTCATCAAGCTCCTCCTTGAGCTTGGTTACGTCATCTGCACGGACTCATCGACACCTGCAAGCTGGTTTTGGAAGTACCTGTGAGTCACGGGGACTCAGCAATCTCGCACCCTCGCGATCAAGACTATTTAAGCTTATGGGTAAGGTAAAGGTATGAAGTGGAGCTGCAGCAAGCGACTAGCATATCTGGTGGCTAACCTGTTTGCAAAAGAGAGTGAGAAGAGGAGGCAAAGCACGATCGTGAAACTATGATCAAGAAGTGATCCTAGAACAACCTACGTCAAGCATAACTCCAACACCGTGTTCACTTCCTGGACTCCGCTGGAAAGAGACCATCACGGTTACACACGCAGTTGATTCATTTTAATTAAGGTCAAGTTCAGGTTTTCTACAACCGGACATTAACAAATTCCCATCTGCCCATAACCGCGGGCACGGCTTTCGAAAGTTCAAATCCCTGCGGGGGTGTCCCAACTTAGCCCATGACAAGCTCTCATGGTCAACGAAGGAATAGACCTCCTCCCGAGACATTCCGATCAGACTCGGTATCCCGGTTCTACAAGACATCCTCGACAATGGTAAAACAAGTCTAGCAAAACCGCCCGATGTGCCGACATCCTGATGGGAGCTGCACATATCTCGTTATCAGGGCAACACCGGATAGGTCAAGCTACGAGTAAAACCAGCCCTCAAGTTTCCCCGAGGTGGCCCCGCAGGCTGCCCATTTTGGACCAACACTTAGACAAGCACTGGCCCGGGGGGGGGGTTAAAATAAAGATGACCCTTGGGCTGGCTTAACCCAAGGGAAAAAGAGGCTAGGTGGCGAATGGTAAAACCAAGGTTGGGCCTTGCTGGAGGAGTTTTATTCAAAGCGAACTGTCAAGGGGTTCCCATTATAACCAAACCGCGTAAGGAACGCAAAATCCGGGAACATAACACCGATATGACGGAAACTAGGGCGACAAGAGTGGAACAAAACACCAGGCATAAGGCCGAGCCTTCCACCCTTTACCAAGTATATAGATGCATTAATTAAATAAGATATATTGTGATATCCCAACAAGTAAACATGTTCCAACAAGGAACAACATCTCCATGTTCCAACGAGGAACAAAACTTCAATCTTCACCTGCAACTAACAACGCTATAAGAGGGATGAGCAAAGCGGTAACATAGCCAATCAACGGTTTGCTAGGACAAGGTGGGTTAGAGGCTTTGTTCAACAATATAGGAGGCATGATAAGCAAGTGGTAGGTATCGCAGCATACGCATAGCAAAAGAGCGAGCAACTAAGCAAGCAAAGATAGAAGTGATTTCGAGGGTATGATCATCTTGCCTGAAATCCCGCAAGGAAGAAGAACGAGTCCATGAAGCAGACAAATGGACGTAGTCGAACGGTTCCTCACAAACGCGACGTTACCGGAAACAACCCGAAGAAGCACACCGGAAAGAAGCAGACAACATAGTAAACAACCACCACATCAACACAGCATGATGCACAACCAAGTATGATGCATGTCCGGTTTAATGAGGCATGGCATGGCAAAGTGCACAAGCAACCCTACAAATTAAGTGGAGCACAGTATGCAACGGGTTGCATATTGACGGAACACCACACCAATTATTTAGTTCGAATCTCGTTTATGTACCCAACAATATTAAATGTTGTTAGCATGGCAAGAGGTGAAACATAACAAAACTATACCATCTAAACAATTTAAATGGGGCCGGATATAACAAACAACAAATCCGGTAAATCCCCATATGCATTTAGCAAATTGATGGAAACAACAAATATAATCATTTTAAATGTTGTTATTATGATGCGAATGACATATGCAAGTTTTAAGCAATTTTATGAAAATGTTGACATGAGCATGTTATGAAGCATTTGTCACCGTGGTGGAATAAAGGGGTGCCACGGCAACGAATCCGAAAATGATGCCACGGCAACATATCGGTTCCGGTAGCTCATGGAGATACAGGTGCAAAAGGAAGCGTGCGGATGTGCGAAACATGCTAGAGATGGTGGGGTGATCCCGACTACCGGGTTCCCACGAGTTAGTGGCATGGAAAACGAGTGACAAATCGGACACGGTGCAAACGGTGCATCTCATACATCACACAACATTCGTTCACGGGCGTCGTCTCGGGTTATACCTTCAAAGCGTGCAAACAGGACGGTTCGAGTTCGTCGAGGGAAGTAGTCATTCCGTGATGGTAGAAGAAGTAGTGGTACAATTGGTCCTCGCCGGTAGTGGTACACGTTCGTTTTAAAGAGGTACTTGACGGATCCGAGGTTTCCGAAGGCGACGGTAGTGGAACTTGGTGAATCCGAGTTTCTCGGAGGTCGTCATCGAACTTGGTCAAATACACGATGTGGGTAGACGTTCACTCGACGTCTTCGGAGATGGTAGTTGTACACGGGTCTTCGGCCACGGAAGTAGTCGTACACATTTTCGTAGAGGTTCAGGGTCAACGACACGGAACTTGACGTCCAGGAGGTCTTCGAGGGTCGACGGTAGTGGTACTCGGTCGTTTCGAAGAGGTACTTGGGGTCTTCGGACTTACCGGTCTCGTTCACTTGACGGCGGTGGACGAACTTGACGGTCCCCGTCGTCCTGGTACTTGGCGTTATTCCCTATTCAGGGTCGAGCTTGACGTGTCGGCCTTCGATGGAGGCAGGAGCGGGGTTTGACGGTGGAGCTCGGGAGCAAACCCCAACACAGAAGACCACAGGAGCTCGAGGCCGCAGGGTCACGTGCAGGAAGTGGAGCAGGGTCGAGCGGCGCTGGAAACGAACCCGAAAAAGGAGAAGGGCGGGCAGAGCTTGCCGGGGGCGACGTGCGGGTGCAGAGGCGGCCATGGCTGGCGAAACAGCAAGGGGGAGGCAGATGGCGTCGGAGCAGGAATGTGGTGCGGCGACGGCAGAGGCACGATGTTGGTCGTGGTCGCCGGCACGACGATACAACATGGACGCTGTGGCAGGGAGGCGGCGAGCTTGAAGCCGAACGGAGGGAGGAGGAGGCGCGGGCGCGAGGAGGTGAAGGAGAGGGCGGTGAGGCTGAAGGAACTGGCAGGGCTCGCCGGCGGTGGCGCCATGGAGAAGGTCGCCGGCAGGGGCGGCGTCGGGCACGCAGGGCTCCTGGCATGAGGAGCAGCTCCGCTCCGGTGGCAAGGGAGCCCTGGCCTGGACGGCGTCAAGAGGCGCGAGGGAAACGGGGGGGGGGGAGAGAGGTGGATCGGGAGAGGGGTTGGCGCTGCCCTCTCCCTGCGTGATGGCGCTCGGGAGGGACAAGACGAACGAGGGGAGAGTGAGGAGGAGCGATGGTGCGGGCTAGGGTTAGGATGCTTAGGTGGGCTTTGGCCTTGGAGCCGGCCCAGGAGTTAACCTAGGGAGGCCGGCGGCTGGTTGGGCCTAGGGATGGACCCTAGAGGCCGGCCTGCTGGTCTCTCTCCTCTCTCTGCTATTTCCTTTCTTTTAAATAACAGAAAAAAGAAAGGAAAAGAGAGAAGAGAAGGTTAGAGTAAGAATTTGGGCATGCGGATAATATTCCCGGACTAGCAAAAATGCGCATGTTCCAAGAAAAATGGAGTGGGCATTTTTAAAGTTTTAAATTCAAACTCATTCGATTTAAAATCAAATGGTGTGAAAAGGAAGTGAGGGTTAGGAAGGTCCAAAAAATGTTCGGATTTTTGTTGGAGCTCCGGAAAATGACGAAAGAATTTATGGGCAAAGTTTGGAGACCAAGAATTGAGATAAAAAAGGCATGGGATATTTTCAAGTGTGTTATGGTTAATTCCAAATAAATGGAATAATTACTATAGCTCTCTAAATATCGAGAGGATATGTTGTAAAGAGAATCACCATGTGAATTCCCTCGGTTTAAATGGATCGAAGATCCATACGGTTTATTTAGTTGAGTTAAGAAAAGAAATGACATGATGGCATGATGACATGATGCAATGCACACGATGCAAAGATGAATGCAACAGACGAAACAAAACACACAACGAAACCTGGAAACCCTGGAAGGCATCTGCAGCTCCGGTCTTGGGGCGTTACAACACTCCACCACTACGAGAGGATCTTGTCCCGAGATTTAGGATGGCACCGGAGGGAAAAGAAGAGGAAGAGAAGAGGTAAAACTAAGTTGCTCCTTTGACAAGCGAGTGAAACCAAAGAACCTTCAGAAGTTGAACAACTTGAAAGTAAGAATGCAACGAAGTAGAACAAAGTTGAAAGCACTCCGGTAGGGAAGAGGAACAAGGAAGAACAAATTCGTATGACACTCCGGTTAAAACAAGATAGAGGGGAAAAGAATGGTATAATTTGGGCAGCACTTCGAGTGAAAATGGAAGGAACTGAACATGAATTTGACAAGATTAGGGGATACTTGATGAAAACAACAATACACTGCCTCCGGAACTATTGAAAGAATGGCACAATGGGTAAGAAAGATCTTGGACAGCACTCCGGTTTAAAAGAGATGAAAAACTTGATAAAATGAAAGAGCTTGAGCAAAGGGACACAATACTCCGGTTAAAAGGATAAGCATGATCAAAACATGGTCCTGACAGTCCGAGAAGATGGACTGAGGTGAGCAACATCACAATGCCTCCGGAACGGAAGAATAGAAGATAGATAATTGAAATAGAAGAATTGAGAAGAAAATGCCAACTTCTGCCACAAAAGAGCTTGAGAAGGCATCCTTAGGAGAAGGGTCGAACGGAGTTATTGGAAAGCCAACAACGAAAAGAATAAGCTTGATATGGTCTTATGGAGTACATCTCAAATTATGAGGTGACAACCTGCCACTCATGGAAAAGATTTGATTGGATTTATATTACAAGGAGACGAGAAGCTATTTCACCGGGAGGATAAACGAACTTGAGTCATTTATGAGCACCATAATAGCAACAATCCTTAGGGAAGGCTTTAGGTGAACTATAACCCAAGATAACTCCCATGACGCGATTGATGGGTTTTAAATACCTCATTCTTAACAACATGTGAATCATGAGACATGAACTCAAATTATCAAGAATGACATAACACACCCTCAACTGATACGGTAGAAGGAATTGCACTCCGGATTGCAAGAAGAAAGCTTGAACTCCTCTGAAAAGAATCTCGATGAACACTTTGAGAATGAATTAACTCCTTGATGAGACACCATGAAGAAACTCTCGAAGAACTCCGGTAATAAAAGACTGATCAAACGAAAAGAAAGAGAAGTTGAAAACACAAGGTGAATCCTTGTACCGATTTAAATGAATCTCCGTGGTGAAGTAGTTGAAAAAGGTTGGAACTCCGGGAAAAATAGAAGATGAAACAAAGAAACCGAGAATTTTTCAATGAACCTTCGGACTAAGGAATTAATCACTTGGATGAACAAGAATAAGAATTATGTTATGCTTATCCTTCACCAATTTAAATTGATGACAAGCAGTGGATTTGACATACTACTATTCTCGTAGCAAGGATGAAGTTAGATATAGCTCAACTTGAGAAGGTCTTCAACGATCCACCGGTAGAATTTGGAAAGCACGAATGCATTGATATGATAAACGAAGGAAGAAGAATCTTGGAAGAACCACCGCAAGAATTTAAAATGGACGAAGAAAAAATAAAGGAACACCGGGAAGAATTAGCAAATGAACGAAGATTCTTGCTAGGATTTAGATACATGAGAATGAAGAGATCATGAACTGATTAGAGAATATTGAATGATGCACCGGTAAGATTGGAGAATGATAACTGACAGCTGAGAATGAATAAAACTGAATTGGTGGACTCCGGATAACACACTGAGAAGACTCTTGAATTGCTCCGGATAGGTGAAAAGAATTCTCACAATCAAAACAACTATGAGAGGATGGCAGAGAATGGGGCAAGATTTAAAAGAAATTCTTCTTCGGTCTTCAAAATCTGAGAATGACGACTGAAACACCACCATGAATTAGTGAGGTACTCCGGAATTAAAATTGGAAAGGTTGAACCAATGATGAAAAGAATTTGAAAGATCTTGGCAAAAAACATTTGACTGATGACAGTTCATTCTTACGTCAAACTTCGAAAAGAATTTTACGGATATCTCCGGGAGAATTAGAAGAGTCAGGTAAGATCCTGGGAAAAAAACCTGTGGGTTAGGGCCCACTCAAAAGAAACACCGTAGAACGATTTAAAAGAGAGATTTCACCGGTTGAAATAAATGGCTTGAATGAGATAACAT
Source organism: Triticum urartu (assembly GCF_056163025.1). NCBI lineage: Eukaryota > Viridiplantae > Streptophyta > Magnoliopsida > Poales > Poaceae > Triticum > Triticum urartu. The sequence continues at coordinate 360,020,951 of NC_141874.1, read as the reverse complement.
CCTCGAAAGAGATTGAACGAATGTAGATGATGAGGACATCAATACCATTGTTACACCCACAGTCCCTACTGTTACATATACTGGACCAATTACTAGAGCTCGCGCACGCCAATTAAATTACCAGGTACTTTCGTTTCTTGGTAATGATTCTAATGTTCATGAGATTATGATGCTGCCTAAATTGGATACATTTGTTTTGCTTACAAATGAAGGGCCTAGCTTGGAGAAGGATGAACATTGGAGCAAGAACACGCATGGAGTTGATGGCATGCGCAAGGGGATCAAGAACGGAGTTACAAGTGATGATTTCAGGACTTTGAAGCCGCCATAAGGAGTGCATGAAGCCTTGGACGAAATATACAAGATGCCACTTCATAATATTCGTCCATAGGCTATTCTAGGTGCTGCGTCACCTTATTAATGGGCCAGGCCCATGTAATTTCGAAATACTTAAGTATAGGCTATTTCTAGAGTCCGTATGTGTGGGGAAACAAGAGTTAGGGTTGGTTTCGGACCCCACCCTCAAGGGCCACAAAATTTCCCCCTCTTCCTCCATATATACAACCCTTAGGGCGTAGTTTAGACTTTGGGTTTTGTTTAGATTAAACGTTCGCCATAGCTGCAACTTCGCGTACTTCGTTTGTGTCCAACGACCAGACCAAGACGTCACAGAACCCCACCTTGATCAATAAAGCTTTCATCTTATATTCGCAATATCCCGATTGCAATCTCAGTTTCTTGCTTGTTCTTCGTTTGCTCGCAGGAAACAGACCCTCGTGGTCAGGTTGATCGTGCTCTGGCGTGGTCAATAACCCTCGGAAGTTGGTTTAGCGATTGCTAAGGCGCGACGTCTCGCACGTTCGTAGTCGGATCGTCAAGGTCGACTCCCACAGAAAACGATAGCCACCATCTCATTGAAACATCGGGACACCTTAGCCTCTATCAAGTGGTATCAGATTTCCAGGTTGCTCGGTGAGATTTTACAGTTTTTCGTAGATTAGATCGAGTCTGTTCTTCATACCTACAGTCCACGAAAAAGCCAGAAAAAAAAATTAGGGTTAGTTCATCATATCCGAACCAATCTGAGCCTTTGCATAATCTTTTTAGGGTTTTTGCTTTGTTGAATTTGCGGTTGCATCGTCGTGTCAAGTTGCTGGTCTTAGAGTCTAGTCTTTAGAGTTTCGAGTTCTGGTCATAAGTTGTCACGCCGCCGCCGCACCATCATCATCGCCTTGCCATCTACCACTTTTGCTTATCCGCCACCGCTCTGAATCCATATCCATATACCACCACCAATCCGTATCCATATACCACCACCGCTACCATATACCACCACCGCTGCCATATACCACAACCATATATCCACCACCAATCCGAGTTCTTCTCATATTAGGTTTGTTCTTGAGATCAATCTAAATTCTGATTCGTGTTTCCTTGCCTGCGTAGGTCTCGGAAAAAAAAAGAGTCTGGAGACCCCCGGGCAGTTTTTAGGCCAAAATTTTCACGGGCAATTTTTTTCCCTATCCTATTTTAGGCTTTTCTGAGTCTTTTGAGCCACGTGCCATCATAGTGATTTTTTGTCGCACTTCTTCGTCATCGCTGCCCTGATTTCTGAAAAAAAAGTGAAAAAAAAATTTCGTGCCCATCCTATCAGTTTGACGAGGGAAGAGTTTTGAGACACTCGCCATTATAGTGATTTTTCGCAAAAAAAAGAGGAGCGCAAAAAAAAGGAGCGCAAAAAAAAAGAGGAGCGCAAAAAAAGGAGCGCAAAAAAAAGAGCGAAAAAAAAGAGTTCCAGAGTGTGCTTTTCCCTTATTTACGTGCAGCGCCGTGATTTTGTTAGTGTTCTAGGCTCGCGTCTCTAGCACGGTCTAGCCTAGGACCAGCACAGTACCATCGTTGAACGTTTATTCAACTTTGCATCTCTGAATTGATTATTGCTGACCCTTTTTGCTACCATACTATAAGCCTTCCCAGCTCCACATACATCTACGTCGTGCGTTTGACTCTCCCTGGCAATCGCTCTATCCAAGCTTTTGAGAGTTTTGACTACAACGGTTGCCGATCACCGCCTGCTGCTGGGTAAGAACTGGTATGAATTTGAGATTTGCTTGACGGATTTGTGACACCCGCCACCACCACCACTTGTTAGTAGTCTGTAGGATCATCTTCTTGTGTGTTTCTATTGCTGCTAACCATGCCAGGATCACAAGCCGACGAGACTGACTGGGAGAATTTGACGAACAAGGAGCTTCATGATACGTTTCAGCAAATGATGAGTGTACAGGTGCAAGATGTGATAAACAGATTTGAAGAGGCCATGGAGAAGATAGATGGCATGGAGAAGACGTTTGAAACAAAGCTCGATAACAAGTTTGCTGAATTGCTTTCGCGTTTTCCACCACCACCACCGGCTGCTCCTGCCGCACCTCTGCAACAACAGCAACAACACCGACTACCTCCACGTCGGGAAACAGCCCTCCGCCGAGCGAGCCGTGTCCCTCTTCAGTCGGGCCAAACTGCTGGTGCTGCTGTTGATACTTCTGTGGCTCCTACTGCTGATGTGGAGGAGGATGATTATGTGGGAGATTATGAGGATGAGGTTGATCAAAATCATAACTACGTGCCACCACCAGCACAGCAACCACCAGGTCGTCCACATGCAAATAATGGCAATGGTAGGGCTCACCCTCAGGTACGAGATCATGACCATCTCCCTAAACTAAAATTGAATATTCCACCATTTGAGGGTAGATATGTTCCTGATATATATCTTACTTGGGAGTTAGAAACTGAACAACGATTTACATGTTTACAATATTCCGAGGAGAGACGTGTTCCTGCTGCTGTTTGTGCTTTCACTAGTTTTGCATGTGTTTGGTGGTCTGAGCATTGTAGATTATATCCTATTCCGGCTACTTGGGCTGCTTTGAAAACTGCCATGCGTACTCGTTGGGTTCCACCATATTATCAACGTGAATTACTTCAAAAATTGCAGCGCTTAAGACAGGGAAAAATTCTGTAGAAGAATATTATCAGGAATTACAAACTGGCATGATTAGATGTGGTATTGTTGAGGAGAATGAAGCTATGCTTGCACGTTTTATGGGTGGATTAAATAGAGAGATTCAGACGATTCTAGAGTATAAGGAGTATACTAATATCACTCGTTTATTCCATCTTGCTTGTAAAGCTAAACGTGAAGTGCAGGATCGACAGGCATTGGCGCGGACTAACTTTTCTGCAGGTCGACCTTCATCATGGACACCACGTGCATCATCTACTTCCACACGTTCTGCTACACCGGCGCCTCCGTCGGCTGCCACCTCCAACCGTGATACAATAAAGCAGGCACAATCACCACTATCTGCCAAGAGCACACCTTCTGGGCCTGCAAAGAGCTCTTCTTTATCCATGGCATCAACGGGGCAAACACATGATATTATTTGTCGACGTTGCAAGGCTGGAGGTCATTATGCGAGAGAATGCCCATCTAAGCGTGTGATGATTGTTACTGAGGATGGTGGGTATGAGTCCGCTAGTGACTATGATGAGGAGACTTTGGCTCTTATTACACGTGAAGAACACGGTGGAGACGGTTCTGATCATGAGACGCAATACATGGCTCCTGAAGATGCTGACAGGTATGAATGTTTAGTTGCTCAACGTGTTTTGAGTGTGCAGGTTACACAAGCTGAGCAAAATCAGAGGCATAATTTGTTCCATACAAAGGGAGTTGTGAAGGAATGTTCTGTTCGCGTGATCATAGATGGAGGGAGCTGCAATAACTTGGCTAGCATGGAGATGGTGGAGAAGCTATCTCTCACCACAAGACCACATCCACATCCTTACTACATCCAATGGTTCAACAACAGCGGCAAGGTTAAGGTAACACGTACTGTTTGTGTGCATTTTAGTATCTCTACATATGCTGATTATGTTGATTGTGATGTGGTACCTATGCAAGCATGTTCCTTATTACTTGGTAGACCATGGCAATTTGATAAAAAATCTGTACACCATGGTAGAAACAATCAGTATACTCTTGTTCATAACGATAAAAATATTACTTTGCTTCCTATGACTCCTGATTCCATTTTGAAAGATGATATTAATAGAGCTAATAAAGCAAAACAGGAGACAAATAAGAGTGAAAATCAGATTGTGGCAAAAGAATTTGAGCACCAAATGAAGCCTAATAATAAACCATCTACTGTTGTTTCTGAAAATAAATTGAAAAGTGCATGTTTACTTGCCACCAAATCTGATATTGATGAGCTAGATTTTAGCAAATCTGTTTGCTATGCTTTTGTGTGCAAAGAGGCATTATTTTCATTCGAGGACGTGCCTTCCTCTTTGCCCCCTGCTGTCACTAACATTTTGCAGGAGTTCGCTGATGTCTTTCCACAAGACGTGCCACCGGGATTACCACCTATTCGAGGGATTGAGCATCAAATTGACTTAATTCCCGGTGCTTCGCTACCCAACCGTGCACCATACCGTACCAATCCAGAGGAGACGAAGGAGATTATGCGTCAAGTACAAGAACTGCTCGACAAAGGTTATATACGCGAATCCCTTAGTCCTGGTGCTGTTCCTATCATTTTAGTGCCGAAAAAGGATGGTACGTCGCGTATGTGCGTTGATTGTAGAGGCATTAATAATATTACTATTCGTTATCGTCATCCTATTCCTAGGCTAGATGATATGCTTGATGAATTGAGTGGCTCTACAATATTCTCCAAAGTTGATTTGCGTAGTGGATACCATCAAATTCGTATGAAGTTGGGTGATGAATGGAAAACAGCATTTAAAACTAAGTTTGGATTATATGAGTGGTTAGTCATGCCTTTTGGGTTAACTAATGCACCTAGTACTTTCATGAGGTTAATGAACGAAGTTTTACGTGCTTTCATTGGACGATTTGTGGTAGTTTACTTTGATGACATATTGATTTATAGCAAATCTTTGGAGGAACATTTGGAACATTTACGTGCTGTTTTTATTGCTCTACATGATGCACGTTTGTTTGGAAACCTTGGAAAGTGCACCTTTTGCACCGACCGAGTATCTTTTCTTGGCAATGTTGTTACTCCACAGGGAATTGAAGTTGATAAAGCCAAGATTGAAGCTATTGAGAGTTGGCCGCAGCCCAAAACGGTCACACAAGTGAGGAGTTTCCTTGGCCTCGCTGGTTTCTATAGGCGTTTTGTGAGAGATTTCAGCACCATTGCTGCACCTCTCAATGAGCTTACAAAGAAGGATGTGCCTTTTGTTTGGGGTACCGCACAGGAAGAAGCCTTCACGGTATTGAAAGATAAGTTGACACATGCTCCTTTACTCCAACTTCCTAATTTCAATAAGACTTTTGAGCTTGAATGTGATGCTAGTGGAATTGGATTAGGAGGTGTGTTATTACAAGATGGAAAACCTGTTGCATACTTTTCTGAAAAATTGAGTGGGCCTAGTCTGAACTATTCTACTTATGATAAAGAATTATATGCTCTTGTTCGGACCTTAGAAACATGGCAACATTATTTATGGCCCAAGGAATTTGTTATACATTCTGATCATGAATCTTTGAAACACATTAAAAGTCAAGCAAAACTGAACCGTAGACATGCTAAATGGGTTGAATTCATTGAGACTTTCCCTTATGTCATTAAACACAAGAAGGGTAAAGAAAATGTTATTGCTGATGCCTTGTCTCGTCATTATACTATGCTTTCACAACTTGACTTTAAAATATTTGGTTTGGAGACCATCAAAGATCAATATGTTCATGATGCTGAATTTAAAGATGTATTGCAGAATTGTAAGGAAGGGAGAACTTGGAACAAGTTCGTTCTTAACGATGGATTTGTGTTTTGTGCTAACAAGCTATGCATTTCAGCTAGCTCCGTTTGTCTTTTGTTGTTGCAGGAGGCGCATGGAGGAGGATTAATGGGACACTTTGGCGTCAAGAAGACGGAGGATATACTTGCTACACATTTCTTTTGGCCAAAGATGAGACGGGATGTTGAGCGTTTTGTTGCTCGCTGCACTACATGTCAAAGAGCTAAGTCACGACTCAATCCTCATGGTTTATATATGCCTTTGCCTGTACCTAGTGTTCCTTGGGAGGATATATCTATGGACTTTGTTTTAGGTTTACCTCGAACAAAGAAGGGGAGGGATAGCATATTTGTTGTCGTGGATAGGTTCTCGAAAATGGCACACTTTATACCATGTCATAAAAGTGATGATGCTGTTAATGTTGCTGATTTGTTCTTTCGTGAAATTATTCGCTTACATGGTGTGCCAAATACTATTGTTTTAGATCGTGATACTAAATTTCTTAGCCACTTTTGGAGATGTTTATGGGCTAAGTTGGGGACTAAGCTGCTTTTTAGTACTACTTGTCACCCCCAAACTGATGGACAAACTGAAGTAGTCAATCGAACATTGTCTACTATGCTTAGGGCTGTTTTGAAGAATAACAAGAAAATGTGGGAAGAATGCTTGCCTCATATTGAATTTGCTTATAATCGTTCATTGCATTCTACTACTAAGATGTGCCCTTTTGAAATTGTGTATGGTTTCCTACCTCGTGCACCTATTGATTTGTTGCCTCTTCCATCTTCAGAGAAGGTTAATTTTGATGCTAAAGAACGTTCTGAATTGATTTTAAAAATGCATGAGTTAACTAAGGAAACCATTGAGCGTATGAATGCTAAATATAAACTTGCTGGAGATAAGGGTAGAAAACATGTTGTGTTTGCGCCTGGAGATCTTGTTTGGTTACATTTGCGTAAAGATAGATTTCCTAATCTGCGCAAATCAAAGCTAATGCCACGTGCTGATGGTCCTTTTAAGGTGTTAGAGAAAATAAATGATAATGCATATAAACTTGAGCTACCTGTAGATTTTGGGGTTAGTCCCACTTTTAACATTGCAGATTTGAAGCCTTATTTGGGTGAGGAAGATGCGCTTCCGTCGAGGACGACTTCATTTCAAGAAGGGGAGGATGATGAGGACATCAATACCATTGTTACACCCACAGCTCCTACTGTTACATATACTGGACCAATTACTAGAGCTCGCGCACGCCAATTAAATTACCAGGTAGTTTCGTTTCTTGGTAATGATTCTAATGTTCATGAGATTATGATGCTGCCTAAATTGGATACATTTGTTTTGCTTACAAATGAAGGGCCTAGCTTGGAGAAGGATGAACATTGGAGCAAGAACACACATGGAGTTGATGGCATGCGCAAGGGGATCAAGAACAGAGTTACAAGTGATGATTTCAGGACTTTGAAGCCGCCATAAGGAGTGCATGAAGCCTTGGACGAAATATACAAGATGCCACTTCATAATATTCGTCCATAGGCTATTCTAGGTGCTGCGTCACCTTATTAATGGGCCAGGCCCATGTAATTTCGAAATAGTTAAGTATAGGCTATTTTTAGAGTCCGTATGTGTGGGGAAACAAGAGTTAGGGTTGGTTTCGGACCCCACCCTCAAGGGCTACGAAATTCCCCCCTCTTCCTCCATATATACAGCCCTTAGGGCGTAGTTTAGACTTTGGGTTTTGTTTAGATTAAACGTTCGCCATAGCTGCAACTTCACGTACTTCGTTTGTGTCCAACGACCAGACCAAGACGTCACAGAACCCCACCTTGATCAATAAAGATTTCATCTTATATTCGCAATATCCCGATTGCAATCTCAGTTTCTTGCTTGTTCTTCGTTTGCTCGCAGGAAACAGACCCTCGTGGTCAGGTTGATCGTGCTCCGGCGTGGTCAATAACCCTCGGAAGTTGGTTTAGCGATTGCTAAGGCGCGACGTCTCGCATGTTCGTAGTCGGATCATCAAGGTCGACTCCCACAGAAAACGATAGCCACCATCTCATCGAAACATCGGGACACATCAGTAGAGTGGGAAACACGAATCTTCGAGATATCTTGAGCACTCCGGAACAATTGAATAGCGAGAAATGACTGAATATGAGGTGCACCGGCAAGAGAAGGTATTTGAAACGAGGAAATGATATGATCAACAAGGCTTGAATTGGTTCCACCGGAGAAGAAAAAGAACGAATAATGATAACTTGAAGCTCCGTTAGTATCTTCTTGAGAATCACCGGATAAGAACATTGACGAAAAGAATGGAGAGACTTCACACGAATAAAAAGATACTTGATTAAGAAATCTGAGTCCTTGAAGAAAACAAAGGGAGGGAGGGTGGGAAAAACAAAGGCAACTTGGAGACGGAAGTAATGAACACCGTTGAGAAAACTGAGATTGAATCTTGCGGATGTGGAAAATGAACGGATCCACTTGAAGAGAGACACGCCGGTGAGAAGAATTGACATGACAATCTCAATAAACGAGAAGGATTAGTATTCACATAGGAATATGAGAACACCACTTAGAAAGATATGGAATCAACATTTGACTTTGAAGCAACTCGAATACCACAACTCAAAACAAAAACAAAGGATTGGCTTGCAGAATAAGCCGGAACAAACATATGATAGAGATTTCGTCCGAAGTTTTCGTGGTGGGGCCTACACGGGCTCGATTGTACAGCATCATCATGTACAAGGCAGTGCACATGACATACGAAGCGTCCCTGAGTCGGCATAGCCAAGGACTCTTTAAGACACAACGAGATCACTGTAAAATCGACCGTGAATAGGCGGACCACTAGACGTCGAACCCCAATTTCATATCATATATCCGTCAGAAAGATATCCTAAGAGCTACTTGAATTCCCACCTATGAAACTCCCAAAATTTTCTGGTTATGCAATCAAGTGTTGGGGATACAGGGGAAGCATAATATCTCACCCAAACTAGCAAATCCTACATCCAGCTATATCCATCCTTCAACACATAACCAAGAAACCTTCGGAAATCATCTACCTCAACCTTCGAAAAGCATCCGTTATACAAGTTATGGCGATACTCCCGAACTCCCGCCCCAGTACTGGGTGGCGTCGAGGTTATCTCACCAACGAACTGCATAAAAGAGATTTTCGATGTCGGCGTACTAAACTCAGGTATTCCAGAATTGCAACGATAAAATTATGATGACAACACCTCAGAGCTCAACTCCCCGGGACACTTCCACAAAACCCCTGACAGGAGGCACCAAGACAATGTTCTCATCATAAAACCATCGGAATGATTTCAAGATACCCGCGTGATCCTAAATTTTTTTAGTGAAATTTGAGAAGAGAAGAGTCAAAACTCTACATCAGGATGCCTTACCAGAGCGATGAGGAGTCTGGGAAGTAAAAAGAATTCCTAAACTCTCCGATATATAATTCCTAAATGACTCAAAACATGTTCTAGACACAACTTGGCTGCTAAAAACGATCAAGCAATGGGGGCTCCTAAGGTCGGGGAAGGCTCTGATACCAACTTGTCACGCCCTCGATGCGGCTATATCTCCCATGCGTCGAAGCAAGACTTAGAGGCATAACCGCATTGAAAGCAATGTCGCAAGTGAGGTAATCTTCACACAACCCATGTAATACATAAGGGAAATAAATACATAGTTGGCTTACAATCGCCACTTCACACAAATATATGAATAAAGCATTACAACATCCAATACAATCAAGGTCTGACTACGGAACCAAAATAAAAGAAGAACCCCAAAAGCGACAAAGGTCCCCGATCGACCCCAACAGGGCTCCACTACTGATCAACTAGAACGAAACAGCACAAAAGACAAGATCTTCATCGTCCTCCTTGAGCTTGGTTGCGTCATCTGCACGGACTCATCGGCACCTGCAAGCTGGTTTTGGAAGTACCTGTGAGTCACGGGGACTCAGCAATCTCGCACCCTCGCGATCAAGACTATTTAAGCTTATGGGTAAGGTAAAGGTATGAAGTGGAGCTGCAGCAAGCGACTACCATATCTGGTGGCTAACCTGTTTGCAAAAGAGAGCGAGAAGAGGAGGCAAAGCACGATCGTGAAACTATGATCAAGAAGTGATCCTAGAACAACCTACGTCAAGCATAACTCTAACACCGTGTTCACTTCCCGGACTCCGCCGGAAAGAGACCATCACGGTTACACACGCAGTTGATTCATTTTAGTTAAGGTCAAGTTCAGGTTTTCTATAACCAGACATTAACAAATTCCCATCTGCCCATAACCGCGGGCACGGCTTTCGAAAGTTCAAATCCCTGTAGGGGTGTCCCAACTTAGCCCATGACAAGCTCTCACGGTCAACGAAGGAATAGACCTCCTCCCGAGACATTCCGATCAGATTCGGTATCCCGGTTCTACAAGACATCCTCGACAATGGTAAAACAAGTCCAACAAAACCGCCCGATGCGCCGACATCCTGATGGGAGCTGCACATATCTCGTTATCAGGGCAACACCGGATAGGTCAAGCTACGAGTAAAACCAGCCCTCAAGTTTCCCCGAGGTGGCCCCGCAGGCTGCCCATTTCGGACCAACACTTAGACAAGCACTGGCCCGGGGGGGGGGGGGGGGGGTTAAAATAAAGATGACCCTTGGGCTGGCCTAACCCAAGGGAAAAAGAGGCTAGGTGGCGAATGGTAAAACCAAGGTTGGGCCTTGCTGGAGGAGTTTTATTCAAAGCGAACTGTCAAGGGGTTCCCATTATAACCCAACGGCGTAAGGAACGCAAAATCCGGGAACATAACACCAATATGACGAAAACTAGGGCGGCAAGAATGGAACAAAACACCAGGCATAAGGCCGAGCCTTCCACCCTTTACCAAGTATATAGATGCATTAATTAAATAAGATATATTGTGATATCCCAACAAGTAAACATGTTCCAACAAGGAACAACATCTCCATGTTCCAACGAGGAACAAAACTTCAATCTTCACCTGCAACTAACAACGCTATAAGAGGGCTGAGCAAAGCGGTAACATAGCCAATCAACGGTTTGCTAGGACAAGGTGGGTTAGAGGCTTTGTTCAACAATATAGGAGGCATGATAAGCAAGTGGTAGGTATTGCAGCATACGCATAGCAAAACAGCGAGCAACTAAGCAAGCAAAGATAGAAGTGATTTCGAGGGTATGATTATCTTGCCTGAAATCCCGCAAGGAAGAAGAACGAGTCCATGAAGCAGACAAACGGACGTAGTCGAACGGTTCCTCACAAACGCGACGTTACCGGAAACAACCCGAAGAAGCACACCGGAAAGAAGCAGACAACATAGTAAACAACCACCACATCAACACAGCATGATGCACAACCAAGTATGATGCATGTCCGGTTTAATGAGGCATGCATGGAAAAGTGCACAAGCAATCCTACAAATTAAGTGGAGCACAATATGCAACGGGTTGCATATTGACAGAACACCACATCAATTATTTAGTTCGAATCTCGTTTATGTACCCAACAATATTAAATGTTGTTAGCATGGCAAGAGGTGAAACATAACAAAACTATACCATCTAAACAATTTAAATGGGGCCGGATATAACAAACAACAAATCCGGTAAATCCCCATATGCATTTAGCAAATTGATGGAAACAACAAATATAATCATTTTAAATGTTGTTATTATGATGCGAATGACATATGCAAGTTTTAAGCAATTTTATGAAAATGTTGACATGAGCATGTTATGAAGCATTTGTCACCGTGGTGGAATAAAGGGGTGCCACGACAACGAATCCGAAAATGATGCCATGGCAACATATCGGTTCCGGTAGCTCATGGAGATACAGGTGCAAAAGGAAGTGTGCGGATGTGTGAAACATGCTAGAGATGGTGGGGTGATCCCGACTACCGGGTTCCCACGAGTTAGTGGCATGGAAAACGAGTGACAAATCGGACACGGTGCAAACGGTGCATCTCATACATCACACAACATTCGTTCACGGGCGTCGTCTCGGGTTATACCTTCAAAGCGTGCAAACAGGACGGTTCGAGTTCGTCGAGGGAAGTAGTCGTTCCGCGATGGTAGAAGAAGTAGTGGTACAATTGGTCCTTGCCGGTAGTGGTACACGTTCATTTTAAAGAGGTACTTGACGCATCCGAGGTTTCCGAAGGCGACGGTAGTGGAACTTGGTGAATCCGAGTTTCTCGGAGGTCGTCATCGAACTTGGTCAAATACACGATGTGGGTAGACGTTCACTCGACGTCTTCGGAGATGGTAGTTGTACACGGGTCTTCGGCCACGGAAGTAGTCGTACACGTTTTCATAGAGGTTCGGGGTCAACGACACGGAACTTGACGTCCACGAGGTCTTCGAGGGTCGACGGTAGTGGTACTCGGTCGTTTCGAAGAGGTACTTGGGTTCTTCGAACTTACCGGTCTCGTTCACTTGACGGCGGTGGACGAACTTGACGGTCCCCGTCGTCCTGGTACTTGGCGTTATTCCCTATTCAGGGTCGAGCTTGACGTGTCGGCCTTCGATGGAGGCAGGAGCGGGGTTTGACGGTGGAGCTCGGGAGCAAACCCCAACACAGAAGACCACAGGAGCTCGAGGCCGCAGGGTCACGTGCAGGAAGCGGAGCAGGGTCGAGCGGCGCTGGAAACGAACCCGAAAAAGGAGAAGGGCGGGCAGAGCTTGCCGGGGGCGACGTGCGGGTGCAGAGGCGGCCATGGCTGGCGAAACAGCAAGGGGGAGGCAGGTGGCGTCGGAGCAGGAATGTGGTGCGGCGACGGCAGAGGCACGATGTTGGTCGTGGTCGCCGGCACGACGATACAACACGGACGCCGTGGCAGGAAGGCGGCGAGCTTGAAGCCGAACGGAGGGAGGAGGAGGCGCGGGCGCGAGGAGGTGAAGGAGAGGGCGGTGAGGCCGAAGGAACTGGCAGGGCTCGCCGGCGGTGGCGCCATGGAGAAGGTCGCTGGCAGAGGCGGCGTCGGGCGCGCAGGGCTCCTGGCATGAGGAGCAGCTCCGCTCCGGTGGCGAGGGAGCCCTGGCCTGGACGGCGTCAAGAGGCGCGAGGGAAACGGGGGGGGGGGGGGAGAGGTGGATCGAGAGAGGGGTTGGCGCTGCCCTCTCCCTGCGTGACGGCGCTCGGGAGGGACAAGACGAACGAGGGGAGAGTGAGGAGGAGCGATGGTGCGGGCTAGGGTTAGGATGCTTAGGTGGGCTTTGGCCTTGGAGCTGGCCCAGGAGTTGACCTAGGGTGGCCGGCGGCTGGTTGGGCCTAGGGATGGACCCTAGAGGCCGGCCTGCTGGTCTCTCTTTTCTCTCTGCTATTTCCTTTCTTTTAAATAATAGAAAAAAAGAAAGGAAAAGAGAGAAGAGAAGGTTAGATTAAGAATTTGGGCATGCGGATAATATTCCCGGACTAGCAAAAATGGACTGGGCATTTTTAAAGTTTTAAATTCAAACTCATTTGATTTAAAATCAAATGGTGTGAAAAGGAAGTGAGGGTTAGGAAGGTCCAAAAAATGTTCGGATTTTTGTTGGAGCTCCGGAAAATGACGAAAGAATTTATGGGCAAAGTTTGGAGACCAAGAATTGAGATAAAAAAGGCATGGGATATTTGCAAGTGTGTTATGGTTAATTCCAAATAAACGGAATAATTACTATAGCTCTCTAAATATCGAGAGGATATGTTGTAAAGAGAATCACCATGTGAATTCCGTCGGATTAAATGGATCGAAGATCCATACGGTTTATTTAGTTGAGTTAAGAAAAGAAATGACATGATGACATGATGATATGATGCAATGCACACGATGCAAAGATGAATGCAACACACGAAACAAAACACACAACGAAACCCGGAAACCCTGGAAGGCATCTGCAGCTCCGGTCTTGGGGCGTTACATTAGAGGGGAAGCAACGTCTACTTCTTTAAAATCAAAAAAGAAGAATGAAGAATGCAATATCAAGAATCCGCAGATCAATAATGAATGCATGGAGAAGATGTTGGTCCAGCTAGCGGGAGCAGTTATGGAAGTTGGATACCTTCTAAAATGCCTAATTGTGGTTCTTATTTTCTTTGGTCATGCTATTCTAGTAAAGATTTGATGAATTATTATGTATGCAATGCCTTCAAAGAAAATAAAGAAGTAAAGAAATGTATTTTCATGCCCGAAATTGAAATGCAAATTACTAATTTACGGGCCGTCGCAGGAAGCGGTCGAGCAGACCCCGCAAAGAGGATCCATAAAAAAGGAACTGTATACGCATTTAGAGTACCATTCATAATTAAACCCATGAGAGAGAACCGGAGCTAATTTGTGCCGCTGCAGTTTCAGTGCTAATTTGGACAATTAGCCTCCTTCTGCCTTCGCTTCTTCTCCTGCAGTTTTTCTAATCTGTAATGTAAACACAGGGGTCAAGTTTTTTTCCAAAGAATACAACTCATGTCACAGGGAACATGGAGGGCGAGACCTTACTCCCTCCGGTCATTTTTATACTGCATATAAAATTTGTCTGAAGTCAAACTTTGTAAAGTTTGACCAACTTTATAAAAAAATATCAACATTTACTATACAGAATCAATATCATTAGATGTGTCATGAATTCAGTTTTCATATTGTATAACTTCAATATTGTAGATGTTAATATTTTGGGAGCACCTAGGCATCAGACTACTGTTTTTTTTGCTTCTTATCAGACCGGTCATAGGCCGTTGGATGCAATCTTGAATGAATGGTGGATGCAGCAAGGCTGCATGCTGTCCATCTGCGTAGGACTTTCCAAACTACAAATCAATCAGCGTACGTGGGCTTACCATGCATTTGGGTGCTAGGTTCAGGCAATCACTCTTAGGTGCTGATTTTATGGAAACAAATTGTTGCATATTTTAAGGAAATTAATTAATTACTTGGGCGTGATCAAAGGTGATTCTGATGCAATGAAAATTTGCTTCAATTCTATAGAAATATGCTTCAAATAATCGCAAACTTACTTTGATCACGCTGCTGTATATGATCTGGATATTCACCCCAGGTCCATATAATCACACATCCCTCCTTTCATTTCATACTTGTTTCCATGGTAATATAAACGTGCTTCCAACATTACAAACCATGCATCACGATTCTCATGTTCTTGTATTGCGAAGCACAATTTATTGATGGTTCAAGCATGACACTTACGATATTGATGCATTTTATGTTTTGGTGAGACATCGGAAACATCTATATCTATATCTATACCAATATAAAAAGACTCAAATGGGCTGATCCAATTAATCTCGGCCATCAAATCATGTCAATCCAACGACCTAGACCGCTTCAATGTCGAGCGCTCAACACGTTTAGCGTGTAGTTAATTTCATGTCAAATATAGTGCTAATCACATAATAACACGCAAATAATATCATATTTAATATCCGCATACACTTAATATACTTCCAAATTAATGTGCATTGCACGTACACATTGACTAGTGGTTTATAATTGTCAAAGCCGGACTAAAATACTAGTACCGAAGCATTGTCAATGCCATGGTTGTTTAAAAAGAAGGAAGCAATCCTGTAAATACTTGAAACCATATTATACACAAGTTGGAATCATGTCACACATTGACATGTGTACATAGGCACTAGGAATCCTAATACACATGCTGAAGCATTGCATCTGTGACAATGAGGCACCACATTCCCACTTCAGATGTACATACGTCAAGAAACCGGTGGTGTAGATGGCAAGAAGCATAAGAGACGACGCCAACTCAAACAAGGGCACTGTGCAGAGGGATGTCTCCATGTCACCATGGAATAAAGGTGCCAATCTTGTCGTGAGTGGTGTTGCACGGATGGGGAGAGCGACGGCGGTGAGGAGATCAGTATGCTGAGATAATTGGGATCACTAATGGTCGCGCTCACGATCATCGACACGTGTGTGCTCTTCCGTCCCTCGTCGACCTCGGCGGATCACGACCACAACACCCGTGAAGAATTCGTGCCTGATCACGGCCATGGCGTCATGAATAATTAGCACCTTGTCGGATCACGTCCATGACGCCTCCTCGTCGGCATTCTGGCCAACGACGTACTCCTTGTTTCCTCTCCCCGTTGATCCTTGCCACCATAGCCGGCGGCAGCGATGACATGCGAGGAGCTCTAGGATTGATGGCGGCTATGGTGGTTACCTATCTAGGTCATGGCCAGGATAACGTGGGGCTACCTGTTAGAATAAATCCGAGGCACTCCGTCGATCATCCGAGGACCAAGCAATCACACGAGTACGACACCAAGATTTGTTAACGAGGTTCACCGATATGGCTACATCCCCGAGGCTTGACTACGGGCGTTCCTCCCCGTGACACCGTCACAATACCGCACCCGGCCACCCGGGCGCCGGCACACGCCGCCGGCTCCCCCTTGCGCGCCTGTGCTATTATGTTGGCATGGGTTACAACGTGGGGTGCCTCATACCAACCCCGCTGCTACTCCAGCAACTCTAGTCTCCGTGACTCCACCTGCAATAGTGCTTCCTTGCAACTTGTAAAGATGCGAAGCTGTCCTCTCTCCAATCATCACGGTCACCTCATCTTCCATGATTCTCATGGTCTTCCTATCCCGATCACAACGGAATACCATACCACCATCATGAAGAACACCAAGCGAAATTAGATTCCTCCTTAGCCCCGGCACATGCCTGACTCCCCGAAGCATCCGCTCAACTCCGTCAAACATCTTGATTTTGATGTCACCTACTCCAGCAACACGATAACCTGTGTCATCGCCCACATAGGCTAAACCAAACTCACCAAACTTGTACGAAGAGAACCACTCCCTGTTGGGTGTCGCATGAAAAGAGCAAGCCGAATCCAACATCCACGCTTCACCTTTGGTTGACCGCCTGTCTGATACTATGAGAACATCACTACTGCTGTCTGAGTCATCACCATGAGTTGCCTTATTAGCACTGGCCCCACCATTGAGTTCTGGACAGTCCTTTCTCATATGTCCCCACTGCTTACACTTGTGACACTGTATATTCTTTTTATTTTTCTTGTTCTTCCCAGCCTCATATCCCTTCCGTCACTGCTCACCCTTGACTAGCAAACCTTCACCATGAGAGACTTCCACCGCGTTCTTCTTTCTCATATCATAAGATAGCAATGCTGTAGTAATATCCTCATTCTTGACGGTCTCCTTGCCGTGTGTCAAAGTAGTGATCAAATGGTCATAGGATGATGGCAACGAACAAAGAAGCAGAATTGCCCTATCCTCGTCGTCAACCGTCGCACCCAAGCGTGCTAGATCCGTCACGACTTGCTTAAAGGCGTTCATATACTCCACAAGATCTGACCCCTCCTGCATCCTCATCCCATACAACTTTTGCTTTAGATACACCTTGGTCGTCGCAGTCTTGGACATAAACTGACTTTCCAGCTTCTCCCAGATCTTCTTCGGCGAATTCTCATCCATCACATGATAAATAACCTGGTCTGACAGACACAACCGTATAGTCCCGGCTGCTTTCAACTGTAACTCCTCCCAGTCATCAGCCTCCATCTTAGCTGGCTTGGCATCCTGCAACAACGCCTTCAAGCATCCCTATTGTGCCAACAAATCTTTCACCCTTGTCTGCCATAACCCAAAGCTTCCAGTTCCGTTGAACTTCTCCACCTCAAACCTGGTACCCGATTGTAACACCCTCGATGCGACTATATCTCCCACGTGTCGAGGCACAACTTAGAGGCATAATCGCATTGAAGGCATATGTCGCAAGTTAGGCAATCTTCACAACATCCCATGTAATATAAATAATAAAGGGGAGATAACATAGTTGGCTTACACTCGCCACGTCAATCAAGTACATAATTAACATTACATCATCCAAACACTCATGGCCCGACTACGGCACCAAAATAAAAAGAGAACCCAACATGCGACAACGGTCCCAATCACCCCCAACTGGGCACCACTACTGATCATCGGGAAAGGAAACATAGTAACGTTGAGAGTCTTCGTCGAACTCCCACTTGAGCTCATACGCGTGTGCTGGAGCGGAATCATCAGGCCCTGCATCTGGGGTAATAGTAATCTGTGAGCCACAGGGACTCAGCAATCTCGCACCCTCGCGATCAAGACTATTTAAGCTTGTAGGTAAGGCAAGGTAAATATAAGTGGAGCTGCAGCAAGCGACTAGCAAGTATGGTGGCTAACTTATTCGCAAAAGAGAGCGAGAAGAGGAGGCAAAGCGCGAGCGTGAAACTAGAGAGCAACCTGCGCAAACATTACTCCAACACCGTGTCCACTTCCCGGACTCCGCCGAGAAGAGGCCATCACGGTAACACACTCAGTTGAAGCATTTTAATTAATTAAGGTTCAAGTTATCTACAACCGGACATTAACAAATTCCCATCTGCCCATAACCGCGGGCACGGCTTTCAAAAGTTCAAATCCCTACAAGGGAGTCCCAACTTAGCCCATGACAAGCTCTCACGGTCAACGAAGGAATAGACCTCCTCCCAAGACGTTCCGATCAGACTCGGTATCTCGGTAATTGAAGACACTTCGACAGGTTAAAACAAGACCAGCAACACCGCCCGAATGTGCCGACAAATCCCGATAGGAGCTGCACATATCTCTTTCTCAGGGCACACTCAGATTGTCCTAGGTACGGGTAGGCCAGCCCAGAGTTGCCCCTGGTGGCCACCGGTAGCTGACAGGTGGACCAACACTCAGAGGAGCACTGCCCGGGGGGGGGGGGGGGGTTAAAATAATGATGACCCTTGAGTCTGCAGAACCCAAGGGAAAGAAAAGGGCTAGGTGGAAAATGGTAAAACCAAGGTTGGACATTGCTGGAAAAGCTTTAATCAAGGCGAACTATCAAGGGGTTCCCAGTATAACCCAACCGCGTAAGGAATGCAAAATCCGGGAACATAACACCGATATGACGGAAACTAGGGCGGCAAGAGTGGAACAAAACACTAGGCGAGAGGCCGAGCCTTCCACCCTTTACCAAGTATATAGATGCATTAAGATAACATAGCAATATAATGATATCCCAACAAGTAAATAAACGATGTTCCAATAAGGAACAATCTCCATGTTCCAACAAGGAACAAACTTCAATCTTCACCTGCAACTAGCAAAGCTATAAGAGGGGCTGAGCAAAGCGGTAACATAGCCAATCAACGGTTTGCTAGGACAATGGTGGGTTAGAAGGTTTGACATGACAATTTGGGAGGCTTGAAAGCAAGTGGTAGGCATCGTAGCAATGGCATAGAAAAATAGCGAGCAAACTAGCATAGCAAAGATAGTAGTGATTTCGAGGGTATGATCATCTTGCCTGCACAGTTGTCAGAGTTGACTAGATCCTCGAAAGCAAACTCAACGGGCTCCTCGTTAGCGAACTCGTTTCCCGGCTCTACCCAAACAAGAAAAACAGGCAACAAGGACACAATCAACCACGTGCAAACTCAAACAACACAATGCAAAGATGATATGCTATGCGGGATGCGATGCGGGATGCAAAATGCAAGATATGATAGGAAATGCATGAACCTGGCCTCAACTTGGAAATCCAAGTGTGCCACTGGAAATATGAGATGAAATTGCTGGAAAACGATATAAAGAACGCCGGAATCGGAGTTACGGTTTGGAAATGGCAAGCGATTCAAAAATGGCACCGGTCTGCGATTTACAGCAAGTAGGCATCTAAATGCAACGAAAAGAACATGCTACAGCACCCAAACATGACAACAAAATACATGGCAGGGATGCACACAAGATGCTTAACAAAAGTCTAGCACTGAGCTACGGCCAATTCATCCATTAACAGGTTCAAACAAGCATGGTAAAAATGCATATGACAAACAGATCTCAGACTTAGTGAAATTAACACTTGTCTGGAATTTCAGATCAGGTAGCCCTCTTCGGAGCAGCAAAACTACATGCTACAGGATCTGAACATGGCAAATTAAAGCATGGCATGGAGATACTGAAAGAGCTTAACAAAAGTCCCTTAGTGACCTTGAGCCAAAAGGGATCAGAAAATACAATTGCAAGCACGCGAACATAGCAAAAATATAATCAGTTTTCAGACTTAGTGAAAAACTGACACATGCTGAAATATAACTCAAGTAGGCATGTTTACGAGCTCGATGCACTTACTACGGTGCAAGTCATGGCAATACAAGCATACAACCATCAAGAAGGCACAAAATGCAAGCTAGACATGGCAAGAACAATGGCATAGCATGCACAGATCAACTACAACATCATCGGCAAAATTGCAAACAAGTTGACAATCTGCCCAGATTCACAAAGTAGCAAAAGTAGAGCTCGATTGACTCAAGCTAGGGTGCTCCGTAATTGCAAACAAAGACATGGATGTATATAGAACTACAATATTAACAAAACATCCTTACTGATCATCCTCAAAAGAGGCACGGATCACTAGGAAACAATATGAACATAAGGCATCATGAGATAAACAGCTCCAGGACTTAGTGAAATTACTAAGTCCCTGAAAACAGAATTAGCAAGTGCACCACTTTGCAAGCTTGCACTAGTCACCACACACATCCTAAAAATACATGGGTTGCACCTCTGGAAAGATGACAAAACTCTTAAAAAAACACATGTAGAGCATCAGGGCATATCATGCACACATTAATCATGGCAAAAATGACAAAAACCTAAACGGAGTAGCAAATCTGACAATTAACTCAAGTAGCCCTCTTCTAACAGCATTTCGGGCATCAAGATGAACTCAAATGAAAATGATGCAAAGGAATGAAATGATGTACTCTCTGAGATGAACATTTTGATATGCTAAATGCATGAATCGGAGCTACGGATGCAAAGTTACGAGGCTACGAACATGTGCATATGGACTGAGAATTTCGGGACTTAGTAGAAAAAATCACCCCGAGATCTAGGGTTCGCCCCAGATCTGGATCGGCACGCGAACCG
Organism: Triticum urartu; assembly: GCF_056163025.1. Taxonomy (NCBI): domain Eukaryota; kingdom Viridiplantae; phylum Streptophyta; class Magnoliopsida; order Poales; family Poaceae; genus Triticum; species Triticum urartu. The sequence goes on along the minus strand of NC_141874.1, from coordinate 360,000,109 downwards.
AGGAGCTTCGGCGAGGCGGCGGCGGCTCCGGCGAGCTCGAAAAGGCGGCGGGGAGGTGAGGGAGAGGCGAGGCCGGCCGGACTTGGCGGCGTCGGCGGCGGCGGCGGAGCGCGAAGGCGGCGGGCGGCCGGGCCGAGGTGGCGGCGGAGCGGCGGCGACCGCGACGGCCCGGGTGCGGCGGCACGCGCCGGCGGGGAGGCGGCGGCTGGCGGCGGGCGACTCGGCGGGATCGGGCAGCGGCGCGGAGGAGATGGGCCTCGCGGGCCCCGGCTAGGCCTCCCAGGCCGGAGCGACGGCGGCGGCTGCTGTGCCACGTGGCGGCGCCTGATAGGCGCGGGCGGGTGGCGGCGACTTTGTCCGGTGACAGCCGGACGTGTCCGGGCACGCGAGGGGAAATTAGGGTTTCAGGGGGAGAGGAAGATCCGGATTCGGAGGGGTCTTTAAATAGGCATAGAGGGAGCTAGGAGAGTCCAAATGAGGTGCGGTTTTCGGCCACGCGATCGTGATCGAACGCTCTAGATGATGGAGCAGAGTTTGGTGGGTTTTGGGCCAAATTGGAGGGGTGTTGGGCTGCAACACACACGAGGCCTTTTCGGTCCCTCGGTTAACCGTTGGAGTATCAAACGAAGTCCAAATGGTACGAAACTTGACAGGCGGTCTACCGGTAGTAAACCAAGGCCGCTTGGCAAGTCTCGATCCAATCCGGAAATGTTTAATCCTCACACACGAAAGAAAGCTAGAAATGCCCACCGAAGGAGAACGAAGCGCCGGAATGCAAAATGGACAACGGGGAAAATGCTCGAATGCATGAGACGAACACGTATGCAGATGCAATGCACATGATGACATGATATGAGATGCATGACAATGACAACAACACACGGAGACAAAGAACCCAAACCCGAGGAAATAAATATAACTTAACGCCGAAAACGGCAAGAGTTGGAGTACAAATTGGGAAAGTTACATCCGGGGTGTTACACCGATGGTGCCATAGTTCTTTGTATGGCTGACTCCGTGAAAAATTATCCGAGCTTTGCACGTGATGCCCCAATGTACGCAACTGAACCTCCGGTCCTCCACATAATACTAGCACTTCCAACCAAAAAATCTCTTCACGTGTATAGCTCCTGTCTTGGCCCAACTTCCCCGATGCTAGCGAACTTGTTGTAACACCCCGGATGTAACTTTCCCAATTTGTACTCCAACTCTTGCCGTTTCCGGCCTTAAGTTATTTTATTTTCTCGGGTTCGGGTTTTTGTCTCCGTGTGTTGTTATCGTTGTCATGCATCTCATATCATGTCATCATGTGCATTGCATTTGCATACGTGTTCATCTCATGCATTTGAGCATTTTCCCCGTTGTCCGTTTTGCATTCCGGCGTTTCGTTCTCCTCCGGTGGTCATTTCTAGCTTTCTTTCGTGTGTGGGGATTAAACATTTCCGTATTGGACCGAGACTTGCCAAGCGGCCTTGGTTTACTATCGGTAGACCGCCTGTCAAGTTTCGTATCATTTGGACTTCGTTGGATACTCCAATGGTTAACCGAGGGACCGAAAAGGCCTCGTGTGTGTTGCAGCCCAACACCCTTCCAATTTGGCCCAAAACCCACCTAAACCTGCTCCATCATCTAGAGCGTTCGATCACGATCACGTGGCCGAAAACCACACCTCATTTGGACTCTCCTAGCTCCCTCTACCTATAAAATAGCATCTCCCCCGAAATTTTCGGGTCATTCCACCCCTAACCCTAGCCCCGCTCCTCTCCGCGCGGTCGGACACGTCCGCGGGCCGCCGGACACATCGCCGCTACCACTCAGGAGCAGCCACGTGGCCCTGCGCCGCCGCCCACCGCTCCGGCCCGGGAGGCCCGCAGCCGGCCCCCGAGGCCCAGTCCACCGCGCCGCCGCCCGCCTTCGTCCTCCTCCGCGCAGCCGCCCGCGCCGCCCCGTTCCTTCGCGCTCCGGTGAGCAGCCGCCGCCCCGCGCCGCCAAGCTCGACGCCGGAGCAAGCCGAGCCGCCCGCCGCCCTGCTCGAGCTCGTCGCCGGCCACCTCGACCGCCGCCCCGCGCCGGTGCCGTCCTGCCGCACGGGATCCAGCGTCCCCCTCGCCGGATCGGGGCTTCCACCTCGCCGGCGACCTCCAACTCCGGCGCCGTCGTTCCACGGGAGCCGAGCCGCTACAGTGTTCCGGGCCGGATCCAGATCTGGAACTCCCTCTCGGTTGACTTTTTATCCCTAACCCTAATCCATGTGCTCCTGTTCATCGCATCTTAACTTTGCATCCGTAGCTCCGTTTTTGGCGTATAGCATATCAAATTGTTCGTCTCAGAGAGTACATCATTTCATTCCATTGCATCATTTTCATTTGAGTTCATCTTGATGCCCGAAATTCTGTTAGAAGAGGGCTACTTGAGTTAATTGTCAGATCTGCTACTCCATTTGCATATTTGTCATTTTTTCCATGATTATTGTGTGCATGATATGCCCATGAGCTCTACTTATGTTTTGTTAAGGGTTTTGCCATCTTTCCAGAGGTGCAACCCATGTATTTTTCTGATGTGTTTGGTGACTAGTACAAGCTTGCGAAGTGAGGCACTTGGTAGTGCTGATTTCAGGGACTTGGCAATTCCACTAAGTCCTTGATCTGTTTATTTCATATGGCCATATGTTCATGTTGTTTCCTAGTGATCCGTGCCTCTTTTGAGGATGATCAGTAAGGATGTTTTGTTAATCTTGTAGTGCTCTATCCATCCATGTCTTTGTTTGCAATTATGGAGCACCCTAGCTTGAGTCAATCGAGCTCTACTTTTGCTACTTTGTGATTCTGGGCAGATTGTCAACTTGTTTGCAATTTTGCTGATGATGTTGTAGTTGACCTGTGCAAGCTATGCTATTGTTCTTGCCATGTCTAGCTTGAATTTTGTGTGTTCTCGATGGGTGTATGCTTAGCTTGTCATGACTTGCTCCGTAGCGAGTGCATCGAGCTCGTAAACATGCCTACTTGATATCTGTTTTCAGCATGCTCCAGTTTTCCTAAGTCTGTGATCTGATTATATTTTTTGCCATGTTCACATCCTTGCAATTGTATTTTGTGATCCCTTTTGGCTCAAGGTCACTAAGGGACTTTTGTTAAGCTCTTTGAGTAGCTCCATTCCATGCTTTACTTTTCCATGTTCAGGTCCTGTAGCATGTAGTTTTGTTGCTCCGAAGAGAGCTACCTGATCTGAAATTCCAGACAAGTGTTAATTTCACTAAGTCTGAGATCTGTTTGCCATATGCATTTTTGCCATGCTTGTTTGAACCTGTTAATGGATGATTTGGCCGTAGCTCAGTGCTAGAATTTTGTTAAGGATCTTGAATGCATACCTGCCATGTATTTTGTTGTCATGTTTGGGTGCTATATCATGTTCATCTCCTTGCATTTAGTTGGCTACTTGCTGTAAATCGCAGACCGGTGTCATATTTGTTTTGCTTGTCATTTCCAAACCGTAACTCCGATTCCGGCGTTCTTTATATCGTTTTCAAGCGATTTCATCTCATCTTTCTAGTGGCACACTTGTATTTCCAAGTTGAGGCAAGGATCTTGCTTTTCCTGTCACATCTTGCATATGCATCCCGCATCGCATCCCGCATAGCATACCATCCTTGCATCATATTGTTTGATCCTTGCACGTGGTTGATTGTGTCCTTGTGGTTTGTTTATCTTGTTTGGGTAGAGCCGGGAGATGAGTTCGATAACGAGGAGCCCATTGAGTTTGCTTTCGAGGATCCAGTCAACTCTGACAACTCTGCAGGCAAGATGATCATACCCTCGAAATCACTACTATCTTTGCTATGCTAGTTTGCTCGCTCTTTGGCTATGCCATTGCTACGATGCCTACCACTTGCTTTCAAGCCTCCCAAATTGCCATGTCAAACCTCTAACCCACCATGTCCTAGCAAACCGTTGATTGGCTATGTTACCGCTTTGTTCAGCCCCTCTTATAGCGTTGCTAGTTGCAGGTGAAGATTGGAGGCCGTTCCTTGTTGGAACACTTATTTACTTGTTGGGATATCTTTATATTATCTTGTTATCTTAATGCATCTATATACTTGGTAAAGGGTGGAAGGCTCGGCCTCTCGCCTAGTGTTTTGTTCCACTCTTGCCGCCCTAGTTTCCGTCATATCGGTGTTATGTTCCCGGATTTTGCGTTCCTTACGCGGTTGGGTTATAATGGGAACCCCTTGATAGTTCGCCTTGATTAAAGCTTTTCCAGCAATGCCCAACCTTGGTTTTACCATTTGCCACCTAGCCTATTTTCCCTTGGGTTTCCGGAGCCCGAGGGTCATCTTATTTAGCCCCCCCCAGGCCAGTGCTCCTCTGAGTGTTGGTCCAACCGAGCGATGTCCGGGGCTACCAGGGGCAACTCTGGGCTGGCCTACCCGACGTCTGGCTCATCTGAGTGTGCCCTGAGAACGAGATATGTGCAGCTCCTATCGGGATTTGTCGGCACATTCGGGCGGCGTTGCTGGTCTTGTTTTAACCTGTCGAAGTGTCTTGAAGAACCGAGATACCGAGTCTGATCGAAACGTCTTGGGAGGAGCTCTATTCCTTCATTGACCGTGAGAGCTTGTCATGGGCTAAGTTGGGACTCCCCTGCAGGGATTTGAACTTTCGAAAGCCGTGCCCGCGGTTATGGGCAGATGGGAATTTGTTAATGTCCGGTTGTAGATAACTTGAACCTTAACTTAACTAAAATGAATCAACTGAGTGTGTTACCGTGATGGCCTCTTCTCGGCGGAGTCCGGGAAGTGTACACGGTGTTGGAGTAATGCTTGCGCATGTTGCTCTCTAGTTTCTCGCTCGCGCTTTGCCTCCTCTTCTCGCTCTCTCTTGCGAATAGGATAGCCACCATATATGCTAGTCGCTTGCTGCAGCTCCACTTATATTTACCTTGCCTTACCTATAAGCTTAAATAGTCTTGATCGCGAGGGTGCGAGATTGCTGAGTCCTTGTGGCTCACCGTTTACTATTACACCAGATGCAGGGCCTGACGATTCCACTCCAGGTGACGCGCTCGAGCTCAAGTGGGAGTTCGACGAGGACTCTTAACGTTATTATGTTTCTTTTCCTGATGATCAGTAGTGGTGCCCAGTTGGGGGTGATTGGGACCGTGTCGCATGTTGGGTTATATTTTATTTTGGCGCCGTAGTCGGGCCATGAGTGTTTGGATGATGTAATGTTATTTATGTACCTTGATTGACGTGGCGAGTGTAAGCCAACTATGTTATCTCCCCTTTATTATATTACATGGGATGTGTAAAGATTACCTTACTTGCGACATATGCCTTCAATGCGATTATGTCTCTAAGTCGTGCCTCGACACGTGGGAGCTATAGTCGCATCGAGGGTGTGACAAGTTGGTAATCAGAGCCTTCCCCAACCTTAGGAGCCCCATTGCTTGATCGTTTTTAGCAGCCGAGTTGTGTCTAGAAAAATGTTTTGAGTCATTTAGGAATTATATATCGGAGAGTTAGGAATTCTTTTTACTTCCCAGTCTCCTCATCGCTCTGGTAAGGCATCCTGACGTAGAGTTTTGACTCTTCTCTTCTCAAATTTCACTAATTTTTTTTTAGGATCACGCGGGTATCTTGGAATCGTTCCGATGGTTTTATGATGAGAACATTGTCTTGGTGCCTCCTGTCAGGGGTTTTGTGGAAGTGTCCCGGTGAGTTGAGCTCTGAGGTGTTGTCGTCATAATTTTATCGTTGCAGTTCTGGAATACCTGAGTTTAGTACGCCGACATCGAAAATCTCTTTTATGCAGTTCGTTGGTGAGATAACCTCGACGCCACCTAGTACTGGGGCGGTGGTTTGGGAGTATCGCCATAACTTGTATAACGGATGCTTTTTGAAGGTTGAGGTAGATGGTTTCCGAAGTTTTTCTCGGTTATGTGTTGAAGGATGGATACAGCTGGATGTAGGATTTGCTAGAATTGGGTGAGATATTATGCTTCCCCTGTATCCCCAACACCTAATTGCATAACCGGAAAGGTTCGGGAGTTTCATAGGTGGGAATTCTCGTAGCTCTAGTTCTTCTTCCACGGATGTTGGTTTGAGATTGGGATTTCTTACCAATTATTCGTTCTTGATCTGTACCTTGTTGATTTATTTCTCTACCTTAATTCTACGTGGATTCTTAATTTAAGGATATGTGACCATTTCAAGAGGAATGCATTCGTTCATTTTGTTCAGATGTGAAGACTATATGTTGCAATTTTCATTCCGTTGGATTCAGCTTCATTTTATCTGTCTATGTGCTAACGGTGGTCAACCTCTTCAGGATGGCTCCCGCTAAGAGCACCAGTCAGAATCAGAATCAAGATCCGCCACCACCTCCACCTCCTCCGGAGGCATGGCAAGCTGTGATGGCCGCTACCAATGCAAACACACAGTTGATCATGCAAATTCTCCAAGAGCGCAACCAAGGGAACCAAGGCAACAATCAGAATCACTCTGCTACACTCAACCAGTTCCTTGCTAACGGGCCAAAGACTTTCAGCAATTGTGTTGAGGCAACCGATGCTGACGATTGGCTTGTGGATCTGTGCAAGCATTTCGAGTGCAGTAACGTCAGGCCTGAGGACTTTGTCAAGTTCGCTTCCTTCCAACTCAAAGATCAAGCTGCAGAATGGTTCCAGCAGTACAAGGATTCCAGAGGTGGACGTGTTATCACCTGGGATGAATTCCGTCAAGATTTCAGAGCTCACCATATCCCTCAGAGCGTGGTTGAAAGCAAGCGTGAGGAATTCCGCAACCTGAAGCAAGGCTCTTTGTCTGTCTATGACTACAACAAGTTGTTTCAGAAGCTCGCCCGCTTTGCCAAGCAGGACGTCCCTGATGAGAAGAGCATGATATACCAGTTCAGAGGTGGTCTCAGAGAAGAAATCCAGCTAGCTCTTGTTCTCTTTGAGCCCTTGAGGTACGATGAGTTCTACAACATGGCATTAAAGCAAGAGGCTGCTCAGTTGAGGTGTGATGCTTCCAAGAAGCGAGTCAGAGATGTTACTCCTTCTTCCTCTACTCAAGTGGCCAAGCAGCAGAAGTATTGGCTTCCTCCTCCTCCGTTTCGTCAGCCATATCAGCAGAAGAGCAAAGGTGGCAGTGGTTCTTCCCACCCACCCAACCCTGGCTTTCAGAACAAGACTTCGTCTCAAGCTCCAAGATCGAGTGCTCTGTATCACCGTCCGCTTTCAGAGGTCACGTGCAACAAGTGCCAATAGAAGGGTCACTATGCCAACAAGTGCTTCAACTAGAGGCGTCTTCCTCCTCCTCCTCCTGTCAGATCGGCAAGTACAGCTGTGGTCAAGCATAACCCCAAGTCCGCCAAGGTCAACTTGATGAATGCAGCTCGGGCAGAGGACTCATCAGATGTCATTATGGGTAACCTTCCTGTTAATGATATTCCTGCAAAAAGTTCTTTTTGACAGTGGTGCATCGCATTGTTTTATCTCGAGGCCATTTGTTTCTAAGCATGAGTTGTCTTTACAAGATTTGCCTAGACAGTTATCTGTGGTTTCTCCGGGTAAATTCATGAATGCAAGCGCTATCGCCCCGGATGTTACTATCACGTTGGGCGACTACAAGTTTCTCTCTTCTCCGGTGGTTCTTGGTAACTCGGATATTGATCTTATTCTCGGGATGGATTGGCTTTCTAAGCACAAGGCTCAGCTTGATTGTGCAGCCAGGCAGATTCAATTGACTCATTCGTTTGAGGATGTAATTGTCTTTGCTGCTCGGGATAATACTATCCGTCTGTTTTCTCTCAATGAGAAGGGTGAACTTGATGCTATCTCGCAAATTCCAGTCGTTTGCGAATATCAAGACGTCTTTCCAGACGAGCTTCCAGGAATGCCTTCGCACCGGCCAGTTGAATTCGTTATTGATCTTGAGCCCGGCACGGAACCTGTGTGCAAGCGTCCTTACAAGCTCGGACCTGAAGAGTTGAAGGAGCTGAAAAAGCAACTCGATATTCAAGAGAAAATGGGTCTCATCCGACCTAGTTCTTCTTCGTGGAGTTGTGGTGTTCTTTTTGTGAAGAAGAAGGATGGAAAGGACCGACTTTGTGTTGATTACCGTCCATTGAACAAGAAGACCATCAAGAACAAATACCCACTTCCCAACATCAACGAGCTGTTCGAACAACTCAAAGGTGCCCAAGTATTCTCCAAGCTTGATCTCCGTATGGGTTATCATCAGATTCGAATCAGTGAGCAAGATATTCCCAAGACGGCTTTCATGACAAGCTATGGTTCTTACGAATACACTGTCATGTCTTTTGGCCTCGTCAACGCTCCTCCGACTTTCTCTTGCATGATGAACTTCATCTTCAACGCCTACACCAATGACTTCGTTTTGGTCTATCTCGACGACATTCTGGTTTTCTCGAAGAACAAGGAAGATCATGCCAAGCACTTGCGTTTGGTACTCGATAAGCTCAGAGAACATCAGTTCTATGCCAAGTTCTCCAAGTGTGAATTTTGGCTCGATGAGGTTCTTTATCTTGGTCATATCATCTCTGCCAAGGGCATTGCCGTGAATCCTGAGAAGGTGTCTGCAATTGTGAATTGGGAACCTCCTCAGAACATGAAGCAACTCCGCAGCTTCCTCGGTCTCGCAAGCTACTGCTGAAGATTCATTGAAAACTTTTCTAAGATCGCGAAGCCTCTCTCTAATCTTCTCCAGAAACACGTCAAGTACGTTTGGTCTCCGGAGTGTGACATTGCTTTCAACACTTTGAAAGAGAAATTGATCACTGCTCCAGTTCTGACTCCGCCTGATGAATCCAAGCCGTACGAGGTCTTTTGGGGATGCCTCTCTCCAAGGTCTTGGCGCAGTGTTGATGAAAGAGAAGAAAGTTGTTGCTTATACCTCTCGCCAATTGAAGCCCAATGAGAAGAACTACCCTACTCATGATCTTGAGTTGGCGGCAGTTGTGCATGCTCTTTTGACTTGGAGACATCTTCTATTGGGAAGAAAAGTGGACATTTTCACTGATCACAAGAGTCTCAAGTACATCTTCACTCAGCCTAATCTCAACCTCAGGCAAACTCGATGGGTCGAAATGATTCAAGAGTATAATCCGAGTATCGAGTATACTCCAGGCAAGGCCAATGTGATTGCTGACGCATTGAGCAGAAAGGCTTACTGCTACAGTCTGATTCTCAAGCCTTATCAACCCGAGCTTTGTGAAGCTTTCCGCAAACTTAATCTGCAAGTTGTTCCTCAAGGTTTCCTCGCCAACCTTCAAGTCTCTCCTACCTTAGAAGACTAGATTCGCCAAGCCCAGCTTCTTGATGCTATGGTGAAAAAGGTGAAGATTGGGATTGCCAAGAGTCAACCCAAGTACAAGTGCTACCGCCTTGATGACAAGGATACTCTCTTCTTCGAGGATCGTATTGTTGTGCCCAAAGGTGACCTTCGTAAAGTGATCATGAACGAGGCTCACAATTCTCTCCTCTCCATCCACCCTGGGAGTACGAAGATGTATCAGGACCTCAAGCAGACTTATTGGTGGACTCGAATGAAGCGCGAGATTGCTCAATTCGTGAATGAATGTGATGTCTGCAGAAGAGTGAAGGCAGAACACCAAAGGCCAGCTAGTATCCTCCAACCTCTTGCCATTCCAGAATGGAAGTTTGACCACATTGAAATGGACTTCGTGACTGGGTTTCCAAAGTCCAAGCGTGGCAATGCTGCTATATTCGTTGTCATCGACAAACTCACCAAAGTGGCTCACTTTCTGCCTATCAAAGAGTCGATCACTGCAGCTCAATTGGCGGAACTCTATACCTCTCGAATTGTCTCTCTGCACGGTATTCCACAAGTGATCTCTTCAGACCGTGGCAGCATCTTTACCTCCAAGTTTTGGGATTCTTTTCAGAAGGCCATGGGCACCAACATCCGCTTCAGCACAGTTTTCCATCCTCAAACTAGCGGTCAAGTCGAGCGTGTCAACCAGATTCTTGAAGATATGCTCAGGGCTTGTGTGATCTCCTTCGGCATGAAGTGGGAGGATTGTCTTCCTTATGCTGAATTCTCCTACAACAACAGTTTTCAAGCAAGTTCGGGCAAGGCCCCATTTGAAATTCTGTATGGCAGGAAGTGCCGTACCCCTCCCAACTGGTCTGAAACCGGTGAACGTCAGCTTTTGGGTAATGACTTAATCACAGAGGCAGAGGAAATGTGCAAAGTCATCTGTGATAACCTCAAAGCAGCCCAATCCCGCCAGAAGAGCTACTATGATAGTAAGCACCGTGATTTGGCTTTCGAGATCGGAGATCATGTTTACCTCCGCGTCTCTCCTATGAAAGGTACTCGTCGCTTCGGTATCAAAGGGAAGCTTGCCCCCAGATACGTGGGACCTTTTAAGATTGTCAGCAAGAGAGGCGATCTCGCCTATCAACTCGAGCTTCCTTCAAACTTTGCAAATATTCATGATGTGTTCCATGTCTCTCAGCTCCGAAAGTGCTTTAAGACTCCGGACCACACTGTCAACTTCGAGGACATTGAGCTCCAAGAAGATATTTCCTATCGTGAGCACCCAGTTGCTATCCTTGAAGAGACTGAATGCAAGACTCACAACAAGTCGATCAAGTTCCTCAAAGTCAAGTGGTCACACCATTCCGACCATGAAGCTACCTAGGAACGCGAGGATCACCTCCGTTCTGAGTACCCGGCGTTCTTTCAGTCCTAGATCTCGGGACGAGATCCATTCGTAGTGGTGGAGTGTTGTAACACCCCGGATGTAACTTTCCCAATTTGTACTCCAACTCTTGCCGTTTCTGGCCTTAAGTTATTTTATTTTCTCGGGTTCGGGTTTTTGTCTCCGTGTGTTGTTATCGTTGTCATGCATCTCATATCATGTCATCATGTGCATTGCATTTGCATACGTGTTCATCTCATGCATTCGAGCATTTTCCCCATTGTCTGTTTTGCATTCCGGCGTTTCGTTCTCCTCCGGTGGTCATTTCTAGCTTTCTTTCGTGTGTGGGGATTAAACATTTCCGTATTGGACCGAGACTTGCCAAGCGGCCTTGGTTTACTACCGGTAGACCGCCTGTCAAGTTTCGTATCATTTGGACTTCGTTTGATACTCCAACGGTTAACCGAGGGACCGAAAAGGCCTCGTGTGTGTTGCAGCCCAACACCCTTCCAATTTGGCCCAAAACCCACCTAAACCTGCTCCATCATCTAGAGCATTCGATCACGATCGCGTGGCCGAAAACCGCACCTCATTTGGACTCTCCTAGCTCCCTCTACCTATAAAATAGCATCTCCCCCGAAATTTTCGGGTCATTCCACCCCTAACCCTAGCCCCGCTCCTCTCCGCGCGGCCGGACACGTCCGCCGGCCGCCGGACACATCGCCGCCACCACTCAGGAGCTGCCACGTGGCCCTGCGCCGCTGCCCACCGCTCCGGCCCGGGAGGCCCGCAGCCGGCCCCCGAGGCCCAGTCCACCGCGCCGCCGCCCGCCTTCGTCCTCCTCCGCGCAGCCGCCCGCGCCGCCCCGTTCCTTCGCGCTCCGGTGAGCAGCCGCCGCCCCGCGCCGCCAAGCTCGACGCCGGAGCAAGCCGAGCCGCCCGCCGCCCTGCTCGAGCTCGTCGCCGGCCACCTCGACCGCCGCCCCGCGCCGGTGCCGTCCTGCCGCACGGGATCCAGCGTCCCCCTCGCCGGATCGGGGCTTCCACCTCGCCGGCGACCTCCAACTCCGGCGCCGTCGTTCCACGGGAGCCAAGCCGCTACAGTGTTCCGGGCCGGATCCAGATCTGGAACTCCCTCTCGGTTGACTTTTTATCCCTAACCCTAATCCATGTGCTCCTGTTCATCGCATCTTAACTTTGCATCCGTAGCTCCGTTTTTGGCGTATAGCATATCAAATTGTTCGTCTCAGAGAGTACATCATTTCATTCCATTGCATCATTTTCATTTGAGTTCATCTTGATGCCCGAAATTCTGTTAGAAGAGGGCTACTTGAGTTAATTGTCAGATCTGCTACTCCATTTGCATATTTGTCATTTTTTCCATGATTATTGTGTGCATGATATGCCCATGAGCTCTACTTATGTTTTGTTAAGGGTTTTGCCATCTTTCCAGAGGTGCAACCCATGTATTTTTCTGATGTGTTTGGTGACTAGTACAAGCTTGCGAAGTGAGGCACTTGGTAGTGCTGATTTCAGGGACTTGGCAATTCCACTAAGTCCTTGATCTGTTTATTTCATATGGCCATATGTTCATGTTGTTTCCTAGTGATCCGTGCCTCTTTTGAGGATGATCAGTAAGGATGTTTTGTTAATCTTGTAGTGCTCTATCCATCCATGTCTTTGTTTGCAATTATGGAGCACCCTAGCTTGAGTCAATCGAGCTCTACTTTTGCTACTTTGTGATTCTAGGCAGATTGTCAACTTGTTTGCAATTTCGCCGATGATGTTGTAGTTGACCCATGCATGCTATGCTATTGTTTTTGCCATGTCTAGCTTGAATTTTGTGTGTTCTTGATGGGTGTATGATTAGCTTGTCATGACTTGCTCCGTAGCGAGTGCATCGAGCTCGTAAACATGCCTACTTGATATCTGTTTTCAGCATGCTCCAGTTTTCCTAAGTCTGTGATCTGATTATGTTTTTTGCCATGTTCACATCCTTGCAATTGTATTTTGTGATCCCTTTTGGCTCAAGGTCACTACGGGACTTTTTTTAAGATCTTTGAGTAGCTCCATGCCATGCTTTACTTTGCCATGTTCAGGTCCTGTAGCATGTAGTTTTGTTGCTCCGAAGAGAGCTACCTGATCTGAAATTCCAGACAAGTGTTAATTTCACTAAGTCTGAGATCTGTTTGCCATATGCATTTTTGCCATGCTTGTTTGAACCTGTTAATGGATGATTTGGCCGTAGCTCAGTGCTAGACTTTTGTTAAGCATCTTGAATGCATACCTGCCATGTATTTTTTTGTCATTTTTTGGTGCTGTATCATGTTCATCTCATTACATTTAGTTGGCTACTTGCTGTAAATCGCAGACCGGTGTCATATTTGTTTTGCTTGTCATTTCCAAACCGTAACTCCGATTCCGGCGTTCTTTATATCATTTTCAAGCGATTTCATCTCATCTTTCCAGTGGCACACTTGGATTTCCATGTTGAGGCCAGGATCTTGCTTTTCCTATCACATCTTGCATATGCATCCCGCATCGCATCCCGTATAGCATACCATCCTTGCATCATATTGTTTGATCCTTGCACGTGGTTGATTGTGTCCTTGTGGTTTGTTTATCTTGTTTGGGTAGAGCCGGGAGACGAGTTCGATAACGAGGAGCCCGTTGAGTTTGCTTTCGAGGATCCAGTCAACTCTGACAACTCTGCAGGCAAGATGATCATACCCTCGAAATCACTACTATCTTTGCTATGCTAGTTTGCTCGCTCTTTGGCTATGCCATTGCTACGATGCCTACCACTTGCTTTCAAGCCTCCCAAATTGCCATGTCAAACCTCTAATCCACCATGTACTAGCAAACCGTTGATTGGCTATGTTACCGCTTTGCTCAGCCCCTCTTATAGCGTTGCTAGTGTCAGGTGAAGATTGGAGGCCGTTCCTTGTTGGAACATTTATTTACTTGTTGGGATATCATTATATTATCTTGTTATCTTAATGCATCTATATACTTGGTAAAGGGTGGAAGGCTCGGCCTCTCGCCTAGTGTTTTGTTCCACTCTTGCCGCCCTAATTTCCGTCATATCGGTGTTATGTTCCCGGATTTTGTGTTCCTTATGCGGTTGGGTTATAATGGGAACCCCTTGATAGTTCGCCTTGATTAAAGCTTTTCCAGCAATGCCCAACCTTGGTTTTACCATTTGCCACCTAGCCTCTTTTCCCTTGGGTTTTCGGAGCCCGAGGGTCATCTTATTTAGCCCCCCCGGGCCAGTGCTCCTCTGAGTGTTGGTCCAACCGAGCGATGTCCGGGGCTACCAGGGGCAACTCTGGGCTGGCCTACCCGACGTCTGGCTCATCTGAGTGTGCCCTGAGAACGAGATATGTGCAGCTCCTATCGGGATTTGTCGGCACATTCGGGCGGCGTTGCTGGTCTTGTTTTAACCTGTCGAAGTGTCTTGAAGAACCGAGATACCGAGTCTGATCGGAACGTCTTGGGAGGAGGTCTATTCCTTCGTTGACCGTGAGAGCTTGTCATGGGCTAAGTTGGGACTCCCCTGCAGGGATTTGAACTTTCGAAAGCCGTGCCCGCGGTTATGGGCAGATGGGAATTTGTTAATGTCCGGTTGTAGATAACTTGAACCTTAACTTAACTAAAATGAATCAACTGAGTGTGTTACCGTGATGGCCTCTTCTCGGCGGAGTCCGGGAAGTGGACACGGTGTTGGAGTAATGCTTGCGCAGGTTGCTCTCTAGTTTCTCGCTCGCGCTTTGCCTCCTCTTCTCGCTCTCTTTTGCGAACAGGATAGCCACCATATATGCTAGTCGCTTGCTGCAGCTCCACTTATATTTACCTTGCCTTACCTATAAGCTTAAATAGTCTTGATCGCGAGGGTGCGAGATTGCTGAGTCACTGTGGCTCACCGTTTACTATTACACCAGATGCAGGGCCTGACGATTCCGCTCCAGGTGACGCGCTCGAGCTCAAGTGGGAGTTCAACGAGGACTCTCAACGTTATTATGTTTCTTTTCCTGATGATCAGTAGTGGTGCCCAGTTGGGGGTGATCGGGACCATGTCGCATGTTGGGTTATCTTTTATTTTGGCGCCGTAGTCGGGCCATGAGTGTTTGGATGATGTAATGTTATTTATGTACCTTGATTGACGTGGCGAGTGTAAGCCAACTATGTTATCTCCCCTTTATTATTATATTACATGGGATGTGTAAAGATTACCTTACTTGCGACATATTCCTTCAATGCAATTATGTCTCTAAGTCGTGCCTCGACACGTGGGAGCTATAGTCGCATCGAGGGTCTGACACTTGCTTTGCCTCAGCCCTTGCTTTCCAATGGATAGCACAACCAGCGATGGCCTTTTCTCATCTGCCGATTGGATCTGCTTCTCGTCTTCGTACAGTGACCCAACCCAGGCTGCTCCTTTTATTAGCGCCTCAATAGGTCTCCGCCTAGACGACGAATTCCACCAGGACTCAGTCCTGCTGCCTTTTTTTTGTCCAAAACAAAACTCGGTCGATACCTGGTTGTACACGACTCGTGTCTGGTCTCGTGCACCTCCGTGCGCACGCGTACGCGCTAACCAGCTGCCCCTTGGCCCGTGACTTGCCTCCAGTCGTACGGCTTCTGGCTGCAGCCCACACACGCGCCTTGCACGTGCGCGACACACTGTCGCATCTCGCCGAGTCGCCGATCCCACGACCTGCTGCTGCAACTCACCTCCGCCTAGGCATCCAACCACGCGACTGCTTCTCCATCCTCTGAATCAACGACACGGTGGCCTCTCAAACCTTGCTCTGATACCACTTGTTAGAATAAATCCGAGGCACTCCGTCGATCATCCGAGGACCAAGCAATCACATGAGCACGACACCAAGATTTGTTAACGAGATTCACCGATATGGCTACATCCCCGAGGCTTGACTATGGGCGCTCCTCCCCGTGACACCATCACAATACCGCACCCGGCCACCCGGGCGCCAGCACACGCCGCCGGCTCCCCCTGTTGGAGAACGTAGCAGAAATTCAAAATTTTCCTACGTGTCACCAAGATCTATCTATGGAGAGAGCAATGAGGGGAAGTAGAGTGCATCTACATACCCTTGTAGATCGCTAAGCGGAAGCGTTCAAGTGAACGGGTTTGATGGAGTCGTACTCGTCGTGATTCAAATCACCGATGACCAAGTGCCGAACGCACGGCACCTCCGCGTTCAACACACGTACAGCCCGGTGACGTCTCCCACGCCTTGATCCAGCAAGGAGAGAGGGAGAGGTTGAGGAACACTCCATCCAACAGCAGCACAACGGCATGGTGGTGGTGGAGGAGCATGGCAATCCTGCAGGGCTTCGCCAAGCACCACGGGAGAGGAGAAGGACTTGGGAGAGAGGGAGGGCTGCACCAAAGGCAAAGGTGTCTCAAGAGGCCCTCCTACCCTCACTATATATAGGGATCCCAAAGGGGGGGTGCGCCAGCCCTAGGAGATCCAATCTCCTAGGGGGCGGCGGCCAGGGGAGGAGTCCTTCCCCCCCAAGGCACCTAGGAGGTGCCTTCCCTCCTTGGGACTCTTCCTTAGGGTTCCCCCTTCACCCTAGGCGCATGGGCCATAAGGGAAGTGGCGCCCCAGCCCACTTTGGGCTGGATCCCTTCCCACTTCAGCCCATGGGACCCTCCAGGATAGGTGGCCCCACCCGGTGGGCCCCCGGGACCCTTCCGGTGGTCCCGGTACAATACCGATGACCCCGAAACTTGTCCCGATGGCCGAAACAGGACTTCCTATATATAAATCTTTACCTCCGGACCATTCCGGAACTCCTCGTGACGTCCGGGATCTCATCCGGGACTCCGCACAACATTCGGTAACCACATACAAGCTTCCTTTATAACCCTAGCATCATCGAACCTTAAGTGTGTAGACCCTACGGGTTCGGGAGACATGCAGACATGACCGAGACGTTCTCCGGTCAATAACCAACAGCGGGATCTGGATACCCATGTTGGCTCCCACATGTTCCACGATGATCTCATCGGGTGAACCACGATGTCAAGGACTTTAATCAATCCCGTATACAATTCCCTTTGTCTAGCGGTATTGTACTTGCCCGAGATTCGATCGTCGGTATCCCTATACCTTGTTCAATCTCGTTACCGGCAAGTCTCTTTACTCGTTCCGTAACACATCATCTCGTGATCAACTCCTTGGTCAAATTGCGCATATGATGATGTCCTACCGAGTGGGCCCAGAGATACCTCTCCGCTTACACGGAGTGACAAATCCCAGTCTCGATTCGTGCCAACCCAACAGACACTTTCGGAGATACCTGTAGTGCACCTTTATAATCACCCAGTTACGTTATGACGTTTGGTACACCCAAAGCACTCCTACGGTATCCGGGAGTTGCACAATCTCATGGTCTAAGGAAATGATACTTGACATTAGAAAAGCTTTAGCATACGAACTACACGATCTTTGTGCTAGGCTTAGGATTGGGTCTTGTCCATCACATCATTCTCCTAATGATGTGATCCCGTTATCAACGACATCCAATGTCCATGGTCAGGAAACCGTAACCATCTATTGATCAACGAGCTAGTCAACTAGAGGCTCACTAGGGACATGGTGTTGTCTATGTATCCACACATGTATCTGAGTTTCCTATCAATACAATTATAGCATGGATAATAAACGATTATCATGAACAAGGAAATATAATAATAACTAATTTATTATTGCCTCTAGGGCATATTTCCAACAGTCTCCCACTTGCACTAGAGTCAATAATCTAGTTCACATCGCCATGTGATTAACATTCACAGGTCACATCGCCATGTGACCAACATCCAAAGAGTTTACTAGAGTCAGTAATTTAGTTCACATCACTATGTGATTAGCACTCAATGAGTTCTGGGTTTGATCATGTTGCTTGTGAGAGAGGTTTTAGTCAACGGGTCTGAACCTTTCAGATCCGTGTGTGCTTTACAAATCTCTATCTCATCTCCTAGATGTAGCTACCACGTTCTATTTGGAGCTATTCCAAATAACTGTTCTACTTGGAGTTATTCTAAATTGTTGCTCCATTATACGTATCTGGTATCTCTATCGGAGCTATCCGGATAGGTGTTAAGCTTGCATCGACGTAACCCTTTACGACGAACTCTTTTACCACCTCCATAATCGAGAAAAATTCCTTAGTCCACTAGTTACTAAGGATAACTTTGACCGCTGTACTGTGATCCATTCATGGATCACTCTTGTACCCCTTGACTGACTCATGGCAAGGCACACTTCAGGTGCGGTACACAACATAACATACTGTAGAGCCTAAGTCTTAAGCATAGGGGACGACCTTCGTCTTTTCTCTCTATTCTGCCATGGTCGAGCTTTAAGTCTTAACTTCATACCTTATAACTCAGGCAAGAACTCCTTCTTTGACTGATCCATCTTGAACACCTTCAAGATCATGTCAAGGTATGTGCTCATTTGAAAGTACCATTAAGCGTTTTGATCTATCCTTATAGATCTTGATGCTCAATGTTCAAATAGCTTAATCCAGGTTTTCATTGAAAAACACTTTCCAAATATCCCTATATGCTTTCCAGAAATTCTACGTCATTTCTGATTAAAAATATGTTAACAACATATACTCATCAGAAATTCTATAGTGCTCCCACTCACTTCTTTGGAAATACCAGTTTCTCATAAACTTCGTATACACCCAAAATCTTTGATCATCTCATCAAAGCATACATTCCAACTCCGAGATGCTTACTCCAGTCCTTAGAAGGATTGCTGGAGCTTTGCATACTTATTAGCATCTTTCAGGATTGACAATACCTTCCGGTTGTATCACATACAACCTTTCCTCAGAAAATCGTCGAGGAAACAATGTTTTGACATCCTATCTGCAAGATTTCATAAATAATGCAGTAATCGCTAATATAATTCCAACAGACTCTTAGCATCGCTACGAGTGAGAAAGTCTCACCGTAGTCAACTCCTTGAACTTGTCGGAAAACATCTTAACGACAAGTCGAGCTTTCTTAACGGTGATACTTACCATCATTGTCCGTCTTCCTTTTAAAATCCATATGTACCTAACAGCCTTACGACCATCAAGTAGTTCTTCCAAAGTCTACACTTTGTTTTCATACATGGATCCTTTCTCGGATTATATGGCCTCAAGCCATTTATCGGAATCCAGGCCCACCATCGCTTCTCCATAGCTCGTAGGTTCATTGTTGTCTAGCAACATGACTTCCAAGACAGGATTACATACCACTCTGAAGTAGTACGCATCCTTGTCATCCCACGAGGTTTGGGAGTGACTTGATCCGAAGTCTCATGATCAATATCATAAACTTCCACTTCAATTGGTGTAGGTGCCACAGGAACAACTCTTTGTGCCCTGCTATACACTAGTTGAAGTGACGGTTCAATAACCTCATCAAGTCTCCACCATCCTCCCACTCAATTCTTTCAGAGAAACTTTTCCTCGAGAAAGGACCCGATTCTAGAAACAATCCTTTATTGCTTTCGGATCTGAGACAGGAGGTATACCCAACTGTTTTTGGGTTGTCCTATGAAGATGCATTTATCCGCTTTGGGTTCGAGCTTATCGGCCTGAAACTTTTCCACATAAGCGTTGCAGCCCCAAACTTTTAAGAAATGACAGCTTAGGTTTCTCTAAACCATAGTTCATACGGTGTCGTCTCATCGGAATTACGTGGTGCCCTATTTAAAGTGAATGTGGTTGTCTCTAATGCTTAACCCATAAACTATTGTGGTAATTCGACAAGAGACATCATGGCATGCATCATATCCAATAGGGTGCAGTTATGATGTTCGAACACACCATCACACTATGGTGTTCCAGGCTGTATTAGTTGTGAAACGATTTCCACAATGTCTTAATTTTGTGCCAAACTCGTAATTCAGATATTCATCTCTATGATCATATCATAGATCTTTTATCCTCTTGTCACGACGATCTTTCAACTTCACACTGAAATTACTTGAACCTTTCAATAATTCAGACTTGTGATTCATCAAGTAAATATACTCAACATCTACTCAAATTATCTGTGAAGTAAAAACATAAGGATATCCACTACATGCCTCAGCACTCATTGGACTGCACACATCAAAATGTATTACTTCCAACAAGCTGCTTTCTAGTTCCATTTTACTGAAAAACGAGGCTTTCAGTCATCTTGCCCATGTGGTATGATTTGCATGTCTCAAGTGATTCAAAATCAAGTGAGTACAAAATGGTCCATTTGCATGGAGTTTCTTCATGCATACACACCAATAGACATGGTTCGCATGTCTCAAACTTTTCAAAAATGAGTGAGTCCAAAGATCCATCAACATGGAGCTTCTTCATGCGTTTTATACCGATATGACTTAAGTGGCAGTACCACAAGTAGGTGGTACTATCATTACTATCTTTTGGCATGAACATGTGTATCACTACGATCGAGATTCAATAAACCATTCATTTAAGGTGTAAGACCATTGAAGGTATTATTCAAATAAACAGAGTAACCATTATTCTCCTTAAATGAATAACCGTATTGCGATAGACATAATCCAATCATGTCTATGCTCAACACAAACACCAATCTCGATGGTAGAAGGAGCGTACGATATTTGATTATATCAACATTGGAAACACTTCCAACACATATCATCAGCTCACCTTTAGCTAGTCTCCGTTTATTCCGTAGCTTTTATTTCGAGTTACTAACACTTAGCAACCGAACCGGTATCTAATACCCTGGTGCTACTAGGAGTACTAGTAAAGTACACATTAACATAATGTATATCCAATATACTTCTATCGACCTTGCCAGCCTTCTAATCTACCAAGTATCTAGGGTAATTCTGCTCCAGTGGCTGTTCCCCTTATTACAGAAGCACTCAGTCTCGGGTTTGGGTTCAACCTTGGGTTTCTTCACTAGAGCAGCAGCTGAATTGCCGTTTCATGAAGTATCCCTTTGTTCCCTTGCCCTTCTTGAAACTAGTGGTTTCACCAACCATCAACGATTGATGCTCCTTCTTGATTTCTACTTTCGCGGTGTCAAACATCGCGAATATCTCAAGGATCATCATATATGTCCCTGATACATTATAGTTCATCACGAAGCTCTAGCAGCTTGGTGGTAATGACTTCGGAGAAACATCACTATCTTATCTGGAAGATCAACTCCCACTTGATTCAAATGATTGTTGTACTCAGACAATCTGAGCACAAGCTCAACAATTGAGCTTTTCTCCCTTAGTTTGCAGGCTAAGAAAATCGTCGGAGGTCTTATACCTCTTGACGTGGGCACGAGCCTGAAATCCCAATTTCAGCCCTCAAAACATCTCATATGTTTTGTGACGTTTCAAAACGTCTTCGGTGCCTCAATTCTAAACCGTTTAACTGAACTATCACGTAGTTATCAAAATGTGTATGTCAGATGTTCGCAACATCCATAGACGACGTTCGAGGTTCAGCACACTAAGCGGTGCATTAAGGACATAAGCCTTCTATGAAGCAATGAGGACAATCCTCAGTTTACGAACCTAGTCCGCACAATTGCTACTATAAACTTTCAACTAATTTTTCTCTAGGAACATATCTAAACAGTAGAACTAAAGCGCGAGCTACGACATAATTTGCAAAATCCTTTTGACTATGTTCAGGATAATTAAGTTCATCTTATGAACTCCCACTTAGATAGACATCCCTCTAGTCATCTAAGTGATTACATGATCCGAGTCAACTAGGCTGTGTCCGATCTGTGCGTGAGACGGACTAGTCAACGTCGGTGAACATCTTTATGTTGATCGTATCTTCTATACGACTCATGCTCGACCTTTCGGTCTTCTGTGTTCCGAGGCCATGTCTGTACATGCTAGGCTCGTCAAGTTAACCCTAAGTGTTTTTGCATGTGTAAAACTGTCTTACACCCGTTGTATGTGAACGTAAGGATCTATCACACCCGATCATCACGTGGTGCTTCGAAACGACGAACTTTAGCAATGGTGCACAGTTAGGGGAGAACACATTCTTGAAATTGTAATGAGGGATCATCTTATTTACTACCGTCGTTCTAAGTAAACAATATGCAAAAACATGATAAACATCACATGCAATCAAATAGTAGTGACATGATATGGCCAATATCATATAGCTCCTTTGATCTCCATCTTGGGGCTCCATGATCATCTTGTCACCGGTATGACACCATGATGTACATCATCATGATCTCCATCATCGTGTCTTCTTGAAGTTGCCTCGTCATCGACATGCAAGTCGTGATTCCCTTGACAAGAACATGATCAATCTCATACATCACATATATCATTCATCACATCATTTTGCCATATCACATCACATGGCATACCCTGCAAAAACAAGTTAGACGTCCTCTAATTGTTGTTTGCATGTTTTACGTGGCTGCTATGGGTTTCTAGCAAGAACGTTTCTTACCTACGCAAAGACCACAACGTGATATGCCAATTGCTATTTACCCTTCATAAGGACCCTTTTCATCGAATCCGATCCGACTAAAGTGGGAGAGACAGACACCCACCAGCCACCTTATGCAACTAGTGCATGTTTGTCGGTGGAACCGGTCTCACGTAAGAGTACATGTAAGGTTGGTCCGGGCCGCTTCATCCCACGATGCCGCCGAATCAAGATAAGACTAGTAACGGCAAGCATATTGAACAAAATCAACGCCCACAACTACTTTGTGTTCTACTCGTGCATAGAATCTACGCAATAGACCTAGCTCATGATGCCACTGTTGGAGAACGTAGCAGAAATTCAAAATTTTCCTACGTGTCACCAAGATCTATCTATGGAGAGACTAGCAACGAGGGGAAGGAGAGTGCATCTACATACCCTTGTAGATCGCTAAGCGGAAGCGTTCAAGTGAACGGGGTTGATGGAGTCGTACTCGTCGTGATTCAAATCACCGATGACCAAGTGCCGAACGCACGGCACCTCCGCGTTCAACACACGTAGAGCCCGGTGACGTCTCCCACGCCTTGATCCAGCAAGGAGAGAGGGAGAGGTTGAGGAAGACTCCATCCAACAGCAGCACAACGGCATGGTGGTGGTGGAGGAGCGTGGCAATCCTGCAGGGCTTCGCCAAGCACCACGGGAGAGGAGAAGGACTTGGGAGAGAGGGAGGGCTGCACCAAAGGCAAAGGTGTCTCAAGAGGCCCTCCTACCCTCACTATATATAGGGATCCCAAAGGGGGGGGGTGCGCCAGCCCTAGGAGATCCAATCTCCTAGGGGGCGGCGGCCAGGGGAGGAGTCCTTCCCCCCCAAGGCACCTAGGAGGTGCCTTCCCTCCTTGGGACTCTTCCTTAGGGTTCCCCCTTCACCCTAGGCGCATGGGCCATAAGGGAAGTGGCGACCCTGCCCACTTTGGGCTGGATCCCTTCCCACTTCAGCCCATGGGACCCTCCGGGATAGGTGGCCCCACCCGGTGGGCCCCCGGGACCCTTCCGGTGGTCCCGGTACAATACCGATGACCCCGAAACTTGTCCCGATGGCCGAAACAGGACTTCCTATATATAAATCTTTACCTCCGGAACTCCTCGTGACGTCCGGGATCTCATCCGGGACTCCGAACAACATTCGGTAACCACATACAAGCTTCCTTTATAACCCTAGCGTCATCGAACCTTAAGTGTGTAGACCCTACGGGTTCGGGAGACATGCAGACATGACCGAGACGTTCTCCGGTCAATAACCAACAGCGGGATCTGGATACCCATGT
This sequence comes from Triticum urartu, assembly GCF_056163025.1. Lineage (NCBI taxonomy): Eukaryota > Viridiplantae > Streptophyta > Magnoliopsida > Poales > Poaceae > Triticum > Triticum urartu. Next base: position 359,976,631 of record NC_141874.1, on the reverse strand, counting down.
TGGCTCCCACATGTTCCACGATGATCTCATCGGATGAACCACGATGTCAAGGACTTTAATCAATCCCGTATACAATTCCCTTTGTCTAGTGGTATTGTACTTGCCCGAGATTCGATCGTCGGTATCCCTATACCTTGTTCAATCTCGTTACCGGCAAGTCTCTTTACTCGTTCCATAACACATCATCTCATGATCAACTCCTTGGTCACATTGCGCATATGATGATGTCCTACCGAGTGGGCCCAGAGATACCTCTCCGCTTACACGGAGTGACAAATCCCAGTCTCGATTCGTGCCAACCCAACAGACACTTTCGGAGATACCTGTAGTGCACCTTTATAATCACCCAGTTACGTTGTGACGTTTGGTACACCCAAAGCACTCCTACGGTATTCGGGAGTTGCACAATCTCATGGTCTAAGGAAATGATACTTGACATTAGAAAAGCTTTAGCATACGAACTACACGATCTTTGTGCTAGGCTTAGGATTGGGTCTTGTCCATCACATCATTCTCCTAATGATGTGATCCCGTTATCAACGACATCCAATGTCCATGGTCAGGAAACCGTAACCATCTATTGATCAACGAGCTAGTCAACTAGAGGCTCACTAGGGACATGGTGTTGTCTATGTATCCACACAAGTATCTGAGTTTCCTATCAATACAATTATAGCATGGATAATAAACGATTATCATGAACAAGGAAATATAATAATAACTAATTTATTATTGCCTCTAGGGCATATTTCCAACACCCCCTTGCGCGCCTGTGCTATTATGTTGGCATGGGTTACAACGTGGGGTGCCTCCTCATATATAAGAGGCCAAGGGTACAACGTGTCCGACTCCGACACGACAAGTATCCTACCCACACTACAACACCAAGTCCAAGCGTAACCCAACTAGTACAAAATATTCGACACAAACACAACACTACCTAGGATTATATAGAGAAGCTGCAAGGCATTGGCTCGTTTCACAAAATCCAACGGAAGGGATGTAGTCTGACATGAGCGTGGGATCAGACGCCTGATGCAAAGCATTTCCCTAATATTTTGTCATATAAATATGGTCAAAGTCGACAAAGTTTGACTTCACACAAATCATATATGTGGTGTAAAAAGGACTGGAGGGAGTACTTCTGTTGTTCTTTGTGAAAGTGCAACTATCCCTAGGTGGTTTTGGTAATTCCTAACAACATATAGCTCATTGAGCTAGTGCTATTTCAAGATTAATATCTCAGGAAAGCTCAATGATTGGCATGGCATGGATGAGAAAAGTGGACCCCTCAAAATGCTAAGGACAAAGGATTGGCTCAAGCTCAAAGCTCAAGACTCTACATTTTCTATTTTAGTGATCCAAGATCACATTGAGTCTATAGGAAAAGCCAATACTATCAAGGAGGGATGAGGTGTTGCTTAATGAGGTTCTTGCTCAAAATTCTTAGTGATATGCTCCAAAACCCTCAACTACTTTCTCACATCCATATGACCTAAACCAAAAGCCAAACTCGGCCCCATCGATTCTTTCTATCCGGCGCCACCGAGTTTCAAATGTCATAGCCATTGCCACAAACCCTAGGCAAATCGGTCTCACTGATAGGGATCTCGGTCTCACCGATATGGGGTTGTAATCTCTCTGTTTCCCTTCGTAACATTTCGGTCTCACCGAGATGAGCGATCGGTCCCACCGAGATTGCAATGTAAACTCTCTGTTTTCCCTTCGTAACGTCTCAGTCTCACCGAAATGAGCGATCGGTCCCACCGAGTTTACCTGACCAACTCTCTGGTTAGCTTATTACCAAAATCGGTCTCACCGAGTTTGTGTAATCGGTCTCACTGAGTTATGCCCTAACCCTAATCATATCGGTCCTACCGAGTTGCATGTCGGTCCCACCGAAAACCCTAATGGTCACTAGCTTTGCTAAATCGGTCCGACCGAGTTTAACCATTCGGTCCCACTGAGTTTGGAAAGTTATATGTAACGGTTAGATTTTGTGTGGAGGCTATATATACCCCTCCACCTCCTCTTATTTACTACTGTCGTTCTAAGCAAATAAGATGTATAAATATGATAAACATCATATGCAATCAAATAATAGTGACATGATATGGCCAATATCATATAGCTCCTTTGATCTCCATCTTGGGGCTCCATGATCATCTTGTCACCGGTATGACACCATGATGTACATCATCATGATCTCCATCATCGTGTCTTCTTGAAGTTGTCTCGTCATCGACATGCAAGTCGTGATTCCCTTGACAAGAACATGATCAATCTCATACATCACATATATCATTCATCACATCATTTTGCCATATCACATCACATGGCATACCCTGCAAAAACAAGTTAGACGTCCTCTAATTGTTGTTTGCATGTTTTACGTGGCTGCTATGGGTTTCTAGCAAGAACGTTTCTTACCTACGCAAAGACCACAACGTGATATGCCAATTGCTATTTACCCTTCATAAGGACCCTTTTCATCGAATCCGATCCGACTAAAGTGGGAGAGACAGACACCCACCAGCCACCTTATGCAACTAGTGCATGTTTGTCGGTGGAACCGGTCTCACGTAAGAGTACATGTAAGGTTGGTCCGGGCCGCTTCATCCCACGATGCCGCCGAATCAAGATAAGACTAGTAACGGCAAGCATATTGAACAAAATCAACGCCCACAACTACTTTGTGTTCTACTCGTGCATAGAATCTACGCAATAGACCTAGCTCATGATGCCACTGTTGGAGAACGTAGCAGAAATTCAAAATTTTCCTACGTGTCACCAAGATCTATCTATGGAGAGACTAGCAACGAGGGGAAGGAGAGTGCATCTACATACCCTTGTAGATCGCTAAGCGGAAGCGTTCAAGTGAACGGGGTTGATGGAGTCGTACTCGTCGTGATTCAAATCACCGATGACCAAGTGCCGAACGCACGGCACCTCCGCGTTCAACACACGTAGAGCCCGGTGACGTCTCCCACGCCTTGATCCAGCAAGGAGAGAGGGAGAGGTTGAGGAAGACTCCATCCAACAGCAGCACAACGGCATGGTGGTGGTGGAGGAGCGTGGCAATCCTGCAGGGCTTCGCCAAGCACCACGGGAGAGGAGAAGGACTTGGGAGAGAGGGAGGGCTGCACCAAAGGCAAAGGTGTCTCAAGAGGCCCTCCTACCCTCACTATATATAGGGATCCCAAAGGGGGGGGTGCGCCAGCCCTAGGAGATCCAATCTCCTAGGGGGCGGCGGCCAGGGGAGGAGTCCTTCCCCCCCAAGGCACCTAGGAGGTGCCTTCCCTCCTTGGGACTCTTCCTTAGGGTTCCCCCTTCACCCTAGGCGCATGGGCCATAAGGGAAGTGGCGACCCTGCCCACTTTGGGCTGGATCCCTTCCCACTTCAGCCCATGGGACCCTCCGGGATAGGTGGCCCCACCCGGTGGGCCCCCGGGACCCTTCCGGTGGTCCCGGTACAATACCGATGACCCCGAAACTTGTCCCGATGGCCGAAACAGGACTTCCTATATATAAATCTTTACCTCCGGAACTCCTCGTGACGTCCGGGATCTCATCCGGGACTCCGAACAACATTCGGTAACCACATACAAGCTTCCTTTATAACCCTAGCGTCATCGAACCTTAAGTGTGTAGACCCTACGGGTTCGGGAGACATGCAGACATGACCGAGACGTTCTCCGGTCAATAACCAACAGCGGGATCTGGATACCCATGTTGGCTCCCACATGTTCCACGATGATCTCATCGGATGAACCACGATGTCAAGGACTTTAATCAATCCCGTATACAATTCCCTTTGTCTAGTGGTATTGTACTTGCCCGAGATTCGATCGTCGGTATCCCTATACCTTGTTCAATCTCGTTACCGGCAAGTCTCTTTACTCGTTCCGTAACACATCATCTCATGATCAACTCCTTGGTCACATTGCGCATATGATGATGTCCTACCGAGTGGGCCCAGAGATACCTCTCCGCTTACACGGAGTGACAAATCCCAGTCTCGATTCGTGCCAACCCAACAGACACTTTCGGAGATACCTGTAGTGCACCTTTATAATCACCCAGTTACGTTGTGACGTTTGGTACACCCAAAGCACTCCTACGGTATTCGGGAGTTGCACAATCTCATGGTCTAAGGAAATGATACTTGACATTAGAAAAGCTTTAGCATACGAACTACACGATCTTTGTGCTAGGCTTAGGATTGGGTCTTGTCCATCACATCATTCTCCTAATGATGTGATCCCGTTATCAACGACATCCAATGTCCATGGTCAGGAAACCGTAACCATCTATTGATCAACGAGCTAGTCAACTAGAGGCTCACTAGGGACATGGTGTTGTCTATGTATCCACACAAGTATCTGAGTTTCCTATCAATACAATTATAGCATGGATAATAAACGATTATCATGAACAAGGAAATATAATAATAACTAATTTATTATTGCCTCTAGGGCATATTTCCAACACCCCCTTGCGCGCCTGTGCTATTATGTTGGCATGGGTTACAACGTGGGGTGCCTCCTCATATATAAGAGGCCAAGGGTACAACGTGTCCGACTCCGACACGACAAGTATCCTACCCACACTACAACACCAAGTCCAAGCGTAACCCAACTAGTACAAAATATTCGACACAAACACAACACTACCTAGGATTATATAGAGAAGCTGCAAGGCATTGGCTCGTTTCACAAAATCCAACGGAAGGGATGTAGTCTGACATGAGCGTGGGATCAGACGCCTGATGCAAAGCATTTCCCTAATATTTTGTCATATAAATATGGTCAAAGTCGACAAAGTTTGACTTCACACAAATCATATATGTGGTGTAAAAAGGACTGGAGGGAGTACTTCTGTTGTTCTTTGTGAAAGTGCAACTATCCCTAGGTGGTTTTGGTAATTCCTAACAACATATAGCTCATTGAGCTAGTGCTATTTCAAGATTAATATCTCAGGAAAGCTCAATGATTGGCATGGCATGGATGAGAAAAGTGGACCCCTCAAAATGCTAAGGACAAAGGATTGGCTCAAGCTCAAAGCTCAAGACTCTACATTTTCTATTTTAGTGATCCAAGATCACATTGAGTCTATAGGAAAAGCCAATACTATCAAGGAGGGATGAGGTGTTGCTTAATGAGGTTCTTGCTCAAAATTCTTAGTGATATGCTCCAAAACCCTCAACTACTTTCTCACATCCATATGACCTAAACCAAAAGCCAAACTCGGCCCCATCGATTCTTTCTATCCGGCGCCACCGAGTTTCAAATGTCATAGCCATTGCCACAAACCCTAGGCAAATCGGTCTCACTGATAGGGATCTCGGTCTCACCGAGATGGGGTTGTAATCTCTCTGTTTCCCTTCGTAACATTTCGGTCTCACCGAGATGAGCGATCGGTCCCACCGAGATTGCAATGTAAACTCTCTGTTTTCCCTTCGTAACGTCTCAGTCTCACCGAAATGAGCGATCGGTCCCACCGAGTTTACCTGACCAACTCTCTGGTTAGCTTATTACCAAAATCGGTCTCACCGAGTTTGTGTAATCGGTCTCACTGAGTTATGCCCTAACCCTAATCATATCGGTCCTACCGAGTTGCATGTCGGTCCCACCGAAAACCCTAATGGTCACTAGCTTTGCTAAATCGGTCCGACCGAGTTTAACCATTCGGTCCCACTGAGTTTGGAAAGTTATATGTAACGGTTAGATTTTGTGTGGAGGCTATATATACCCCTCCACCTCCTCTTCATTTGTGGAGAGAGCCATCAGAACAAACCTACACTTCCAACCTATATTTTCTGAGAGAGAACCACCTACACTTGTGTTGAGACCAAGATATTCCATTCCTACCATATGAATCATGATCTCTAGCCTTCCCAAGTTGCTTTCCACTCAAATCTTCTTTCCACCAAATCCACATCCTGTGAGAGAGAGTTGAGTGTTGGGGAGACTATCATTTGAAGGACAAGAGCAAGGAGTTCATCATCAACACACCATTTGTTACTTCTTGGAGAGTGGTGTCTTCTAGATTGGCTAGGTGTCACTTGGGAGCCTCCGACAAGATTGTGGAGTTGAACCAAGGAGTTTGTAAGGGCAAGGGGATCGCCTACTTCGTGAAGATCTACCACTAGTGAGGCAAGTCCTTCATGGGCGATGACCATGGTGGGATAGACAAGGTTGCTTCTTCGTGGACCCTTCGTGGGTGGAGCCCTCCGTGGACTCGCGCAACCGTTACCCTTCGTGGGTTGAAGTCTCCATCAACGTGGATGTATGATAGCACCACCTATCAGAACCACGACAAAACATCCGTGTCTCCAATTGCGTTTGAATCCTCCAAACCCTTTTCTTTACATTCTTGCAAGTTGCATGCTTGACTTTCCGCTGCTCATATACTCTTTGCATGCTTGCTTGAATTGTGTTAAGATTGCTTGACTTGTTCAAAGTTGCTAAAATCTGCCAAGAACTAAAATTGGGAAAAGGCTAGATTTTTATTTGGTCAAGTAGTCTAATCACCCCCCTCTAGACATACTTTCGATCCTACAAGTGGTATCAGAGCCAGGTTTCCATTTGCCTTGATTTTCGTAGCTTTTGGAAGTCATAGCCTTGGTTTCACAACCTAGGAAAGTATGGCGTCTAGCGATGGAAATTACCACTGTAGAGGTCCTTACTTTGATGGTACTAATTTTGCTAGTTGGAAGCATAAGATGAAAATGCATATTCTTGGACATAACCTGCCGTTTGGGCTATAGTGTGTGTTGGCTTGCAAGGTGAATTCTTTTATGGGAGAGAACCGAATCATGAAGCTACCGCGGAAGAGTTGAAGATGCTGCAATACAATGCTCAAGCTTGTGATATCCTCTTCAAAGGATTATGCCCCGAAGAATTCAACAAAATCAGCCGTCTTGAGAATGCAAAGGAAATTTGGGATACTTTGATTGATATGCATGAAGGTACCGACTCCGTCAAGGAATCCAAGTTGGATGTGCTTCAAAGTCAACTTGACAAGTTCAAAATGAAGGATGGTGAAGCTGTCGCTGAAATGTACTCTAGGCTTGCTCTTATCACAAATGAGATTGCCGGCTTAGGAAGTAGAAGAGAAGATTCTCCCAAAAGAAGAAGTAGAAGAGAAGAATCACCATCGAGGGAGAGAAGGAGTAGGGATGATCGTTATGAACAAAGACCCTCTCAGAGAAGCAAGGATTCGGAAAGGAAGGACAGGTCATCAAGGAGCTACACAAAACGAAGACATCAAGCTCATGTTGGTGAATGGGTATCCGGCTCCGACTCCGACAGTCACTCCGAGAGAAGCTATCACTCCGACTCCGAATATACTCAAGATGAAGGTGTTGCCAGTCTAGCACTTGTGTCAACCAACTCCTACGACATATTTGATTCACCAAATGAAGGAATTAGAAGATGCTTCATGGCCAAAGGTCCAAAGGTATCACACCCCGAGTATGTTGATTTCAATAGTGATGAAGATGACTTGTTAGGCGATGATGATTTACTTGTTGACAACTCTAGTGATGAATACTATGATGAAACGTCAATTAATCATGCTAATCAAGATGAAACGAATGACAATGATAAGGAGAAGATTGAGTCTCTAACTAAAGAACTAAACACTCTTAAGTTAGCTCATGAAACTATCTTAGGAGATCATTGAGAACTTTTAAGGACTCATGAGAAATTATGTTTTGAGAAGCTCAATCTTGAGCAAGAGCATGAGTTCTTAAAGGCAATCAATGATGATCTTCACAAGAAAAGTTCTTCTTACATTGCCAAGCATTTACTCTTATCCACTTACATGCCTCAAGTCAAGTGTAGTAATTAGAACAAGAAGGATTCTTCCTCTAGTAGTAACAATAATCATGCTAAACCCAATGTTGTTGCTTCTAGTAGTTCTCTTGATTCCACTAATGATTCTCTTAGCCAAGTTACACTTGAGCAAGAAAATAGCTTATTGAAGGGAATCATAGAGAAAGGTGTTTACAAGAGCCTTGCCGGGAGTAAGCAATTCGAGGAAATTGTATGCAAGCAAGGAAGGCACCGGAAGAATCAAGGTATTGGTTTTGAACGAAAGTTCAATGCCAATGGAGTTGAGTGGGAAGAAGATCAATACCCCAAGACGAAGTTTGTTCCTCAACAAGAGAAGTATGATCCTACTTCTTTCAAAGGGACACAAGCTCAAGATGATCTTCCACCACAAGACCACAAGCAAAAAGGCAAGGACAAGCTTCAAGAGGAAATTGATGCATTTGAAGAAGCTCCTAAGGCCTTGGTCAAGTGGGTTCCCAAGACTACATCAAGTTCCACTTCATCAAGTACAACTACAACTCCAAGGATTCCCATCAAGATGGTGTGGATCCCGAAGAAGAAGAACTAGAGAGTTCTTGAGGGTGACTCTGCCAACATACTTCACTCTTATCATTTTGGCAAGAACAAGTGCAATCAACTTCCACATCTTGCACTAGTTCAAGGAGTCACAAACCCTCTTGTTGGTAAGACAAGGGACAAGGTAACCTAATGCTCTCATAGACATCATCTTGTGTGTGCATCACTCTATGTCTATGGATATCCTTGTTTGTTCCTTATGGGACTAACCCGTGTAGGTATTGAAAGTGCAACTCACTACAAACGATAGCTCCGAATGACCTACATCAACTTATAGCATCCACATCTTCAACACCTACATGAAGTCATCATCGACAAAACCCAAGGTTAGTTCATCCCTCTTTGGGGGAATATCACATCTAGGGGGAGCTTTACTCTAAGAATGGAGTTAAAGCAACTCTAATGGTGTGAACACAACAACGCTTTATGTAAAAGTGGTAACCCCACTTATGCTTAAATGATGAGTATGACCTATGATCAAATGTTCTCATTTGACTCCTAAGTCAATATACTCATATATAGATGACCCAGTCATCGCCAATTGCTTGATAGATGCTAGAATTATTTGTGCATGCTTTGCCACATATTTCATTTGTCATTTTATTGTGTGAGCATGTTGGTTGCATAATTTACTCATTCGAGGACATCCACTTGTTGTTTTGATTGATTGGTTTCCTTTTCTTTTGGCCAAGTGGATGGACAAGAATTCCTAAGAACCTTCTCTAGCTATCTATGCTTTTCTCTTCTCAAACTCTATTCATGCTGCATCACAAAGTTTGATCAAGTCAGATTCGAACCACTCTGTGTGAGGAGCACTCGGAGTCCCCGATTCGTCATAGACTTAAACTACCAAAACTTCTTTGTGTGTTTCTATCTGACCGATTCATCCATTTCGGTCATACCGAGATCACTAAGTCGATCTAGGTTTTCAATCTTGATGCAACCGATTTGAACTTTTCGGTCACACCGAGTTTCAGTAACTGCTTGCAGTTATGAATCTCGGTGCCACCAAGTTGTTCCACTCGGTCACACCGACAGGGTCAGGCTATATATATCCACGGGTCAAATTTTGGAAAACTTTCCGAACCTCCTCGCCCGCGCTTAGCCTGCTCTGTCTCCCTGGGTCTCCGGATCATCCTCCTCGTCGCCAGCCGCCTCTTGCCACTGGTCTCCGCCGCCGTCAACGGGATCGTCTCCGCCGTTGCCGCCGTAGCAAGTTCATCGCTGAACTAGGGTATGGACTTCAACTTTGTGCTGTTCTAACTCCGATTCCTCAGCACATTGCTTTTCCATGTATCTTGCCATGATTGAGATCATTCTATCCATCGAAAACACTCCGTAGTTTAGTTGTGAATTGAAAATTTAGGGTTAGGTTTCCGCCGAAACCATCTCGGACCGACCGAGTTGATGAAATCGGTTCCACCAATTTGGCTCAGGCCATTGCACATGTGATTCTCGGTCTGACCGAGAATTGCAAATCGGTGTGACCGAGTTCAGCACTTTGTGAAACTTTAGCAGTCTCGGTGCCACCGAACTGTGACTCGGTCTGACCGAGTTCACTAGTTTAGGTTCCAAAAGCTGCTTCGGTATCACCGAGTTTGCAAATCGGTAGATCTGAAATGCTTTCTGTGGAAAACTAAAACTAAGTTTTTAACCCATTCTTTTGCAAAAACCTCTGTACTTTGTGATGCTCATCCACTTACCTCATCTATAATCTATTCATAGGGTCTGTTGTCAGTGTTTGCATCATGTCAGATCAGAGTGATAGTCAGAACAAGTCTGCGGAACAGGTTCACGTGAGTGAGGGCACTAGTCCCTCTAGCAGCTCAGATGATGGAAGCAGGAGCACACCCAGCAATCTGCCAAAGGCTGCCACAAGGGCCAGCAAGAAAAGAACCTCAGAGTCAGAGGATGAGGACTATGTGGCTGAGGAAGAAGAAACCACCTCAAAGAGGAAAGTGCTAAAAAGGAATATGGCACAACTGCTGCCACCAAGCCAGGGATGAAGCAAAATGTTCCTGCCAAGAGAGCACCAATGTCTAAAGCCAGAACATCTACTCAAGAGACTTTGGGATCTGCACCCAAAGAGCAGGTTGTGGCAGAAAAGAAAAGGAAGGAAAGGGTCAAGAAGACCACTGCCAGAGTGCTTGGGAGATCTTCAATCATGAAAGACTCTGAAGAAGAGGAAGAGGATGCAGCACCAGCACCCAAATCTCAAAAGCTTATGGGAGATGCCATAAGATCAGGGGCTGCTCCATCTAAGCCCAAAGGAACTCCTAAGCCAGCTGCTCCAAAACCCAAAACTGCACCCAAGAGGAACACCAGGAACATCCCAGCAGCAGAGAAGAACAAGGCCCCAATGCCTGAAGCTGCAATGGAAGAAGAAAATGATTCTGTTGTCTTGAGGAAATTGAAGCAAAAAATTCCAGATCACAATGATGCTCATTCAGTTGCAGAGAACATGAAAGTCAGGAAGGACTCTGGTCTAAGGCTATGGAGAGAGTCTGATCCATATGCCACCAGGAGAAGGACTGCTATGGACTATAGGTTCCATACAAAGGAACATCAGGACTTCTATGAGACCATCTTGCTTGACAAGAAGCCCATAGTGTGTGACATGAGATGGGTCGATTGGTCATTCATTGAGGAAAATTAGGATCACTTCCCTGGTGTATATGACAACTTCAAGGCGTGTGGAGTTTATGAGTTTGTGGCTCAGAAGCTCACAAAATGGAATGATGAGCTCATCATGCAGTTCTACTCCACAGCTCACTTCTACCCAGATGGAAGGATTGTCTGGATGTCTGAAGGTACTAGGTACCAGTCCACAGTTGCGGAATGGGCTAAGTTGATCAATGCCCCAGAAGAGAGTGAAGATGACTTGGATGTCTATGATAAGAATAAGAAGGATCACAACACCATGGCACACATGTACAAGGAGATCCCAGATGCTGCTCTTGAGACACACAAGTTTGGATCTGTACATTACCTTCTGTCAGGCTTGCCAACTATCAACTGGATCCTCAGGCACACTCTCTTGCCAAAGTCAGGTGATACAAGATGATCAGAGGCCATGCAATTAACTTGCTTCACATCTTTGATGTCCCACAGAATTTCAAAGTCATGAGCCTAATAGTGGAAACCATAAAGAGGACAGCTGCAGATCAGAAGAGGAGTTGTGGGTATGCCCCACAGATCCAGGAGCTGATCAACTCCAAGATGGGCACTGGCACATATCTGCTGGACAAGGAGCACCTGCCCATCTAACCATACTTTGAGGACAACACTGTGGTGATGGATGAAAATGAACCATCTTCTGTGCATGCACAAGCTAAGAAGGAGAAGACAAAGGCTGAAAAGGCTGCAAGGATGCCAACTAATGAAGAAGCATCTCAGTATCTTCTGAAGAGCAAGCAAGATCAGCTTGGCTACTTGATTGCCTCCGCCCTGAGGATTGAGAAGGGATTGGCTACCCTGACTCAAAACCAGGAGAGCTTGGAGAGGATCGTGGAGCAGAAGTTCTATGACCTAGATGTGAAGGTCACTGAGATCCAGTCAGTCATTGAGAAATTTCAGGATGAAGTGCAGGAGAAGAAGGGCAAGACAACCAATGATGCTTTTGCTAGAGTGCCCAGAGGTCAGATGTCTGCTGTAGTGCCTATTCAAGACACCAAAGCTACTTCATCTGCACCAGCTATAGCTTCAGTGCCACCGGCTCCAGCACCTACTCACCAGCTCCATCTACATCGACTGATGCCTTTGTTCTTGGAATTCTGTCTACACGACCACCTGAAGACCAAGACTGAGTGTCGATCTAGCACTATGCATTTTTTATGAACTTTTTGGTAACTTGTTGCCAAAGGGGGAGAAAATGTATAGATCATAGGCTTTGAGAGAGAGCGCTGTTTTTTATTCTCTCTTTTTGTTTGGTGGTTAAACTTTGTTTGTTTGCTTGGTTGAGATACTTTATACTTTGTGCTTACTTAGATGATCATGCGTTTGATCATATGCTACCTTAATGCTTGTTGGATGACATTATCCTTTTTATATTCCATATGATCATTTACTTTGCTTGGTGATGAGTGCATGTATTTTAATTGTTATCATTTTGAGCACTCCATCAAGATGTATGTGACATGGAAGAGTAACCCACGATCCTAACTCTTTGTGCATTTGCAGTCCAAAGCAAATCTTAAACTATGCACAAATTTAGGGGGAGCTCTTGCTTTTCACATACTTCTCAAAGCGACAATGTTTTTCACTCTTATTATCATTTGTCGAAGCTTTGATCTATATGTTGTCATAAATTACCAAAAAGGGGGAGATTGAAAGTGCAACTATCACTAGGTGGTTTTGGTAATTCCTAACAACATATAGCTCATTGAGCTAATGCTATTTCAAGATTAATATCTCAGGAAAGCTCAATGATTGGCATGGCATGGATGAGAAAAGTGAACCCCTCAAAATGCTAAGGACAAAGGATTGGATCAAGCTCAAAGCTCAAGACTCTAAATTTTCTATTTTAGTGATCCAAGATCACATTGAGTCTATAGGAAAAGCCAATACTATCAAGGAGGGATGAGGTGTTGCTTAATGAGGTTCTTGCTCAAAATGCTTAGTGATATGCTCCAAAACCCTCAACTACTTTCTCACATCCATATGACCTAAACCAAAAGTCAAACTCGGCCCCACCAATTCTTTCTATCCGGCGCCACCGAGTTTCAAATGTCATAGCCACTGCCACAAACCCTAGGCAAACCGGTCTCACCGATAGGGATCTCGATCTCACCGAGATGGGGTTGTAATCTCTCTGTTTCCCTTCGTTTTCGGTCTCACCGAGATGAGCGATCGGTCCCATCGAGATTGCAATGTAAACTCTCTGTTTTCCCTTCGTAATGTTTCAGTCTCACCAAAATGAGCGATCGGTCCCACCGAGTTTACCTGACCAACTCTCTGGTTAGCTAATTACCAAATTTGGTCTCACCGAGTTTGTGTAATCGGTCTCACCGAGATTATGTTATGCCCTAACCCTAATCATATCGGTCCTACCGAGTTGCATGTCGGTCCCACCAAAAACCCTAACGGTCACTAGCTTTGCTAAATCGGTCCGACTGAGTTTAACCATTCGGTCCCACCGAGTTTGGAAAGTTATATGTAACGGTTAGATTTTGTGTGGAGGCTATATATACTCATCCACCTCCTCTTCATTCGTGGAGAGAGCCATCAGAACAAACCTACACTTCCAACCTATATTTTCTGAGAGAGAACCACCTACACTTGTGTTGAGACCAAGATATTCCATTCCTACCATATGAATCTTGATCTATAGCCTTCCCAAGTTGCTTTCCACTCAAATCTTCTTTCCACCAAATCCATATCCTATGAGAGAGTTGAGTGTTGGGGAGACTATCATTTGAAGCACAAGAGCAAGGAGTTCATCATCAACACACCATTTGTTACTTCTTGGAGAGTGGTGTCTCCTAGATTGGCTAGGTGTCACTTGGGAGCCTCCAACAAGATTGTGGAGTTGAACCAAGGAGTTTGTAAGGGCAAGGGGATCGCCTAATTCGTGAAGATCTACCGCTAGTGAGGCAAGTCCTTCGTGGGCGATGGCCATGGTGGGATAGACAAGGTTGCTTCTTCGTAGACCCTTCGTGGGTGGAGCCCTCCGTGGACTTGCGCAACCGTTACCCTTCATGGGTTGAAGTCTCCATCAACGTGGATGTACGATAGCACCACCTATCGGAACCACGACAAAACATCTGTGTCTCCAATTGCGTTTGAATCCTCCAAACCCTTTCCTTTACATTCTTGCAAGTTGCATGCTTTACTTTCCGCTTCTCATATACTCTTTACATGCTTGCTTGAATTGTGTTAAGATTGCTTGACTTGTTCAAAGTTGCTAAAATCTGCCAAGAACTAAAATTGGGAAAAGGCTAGATTTTTATTTGGTCAAGTAGTCTAATCAGCCCCCTCTAGACATACTTTCGATCCTACACTTCGATAGCAATCCACACCGGTTGTTTTCTGGTCCATGCATGGCTTCCCACTGTTGGAAATATGCCCTAGAGGCAATAATAAAAGGATTATTATTATATTTCCTTGTTCATGATAATTGTCTTTTATTCATGCTATAATTGTGTTATCCGGAAATCGTAATACATGTGTGAATACATAGACACCAACATGTCCCTAGTAAGCCTCTAGTTGACTAGCTCGTTGATCAACAGATAGTCATGGTTTCCTGACTATGGACATTGGATGTCATTGATAACGAGATCACATCATTAGGAGAATGATGTGATGGACAAGACCCAATCCTAAACATAGCACAAGATCGTATAGTTCGTTTGCTAGAGTTTTTCCAATGTCAAGTATCTTTTCCTTAGACCATGAGATCGTGTAACTCCCGGATACCGTAGGAGTGCTTTGGGTGTACCAAATGTCACAACATAACTGGGTGACTATAAAGGTATACTATGGGTATCTCCGAAAGTGTCTGTTGGGTTGACACGGATCAAGACTGGGATTTGTCACTCCGTATAACGGAGAGGTATCTCTGGGCCCACTCGGTAATGCATCATCATAATGAGCTCAAAGTGACCAAGTGTCTGGTCACGGGATCATGCATTACGGTACGAGGAAAGTGACTTGCCGGTAACGAGATTGAACGAGGTATTGGGATACCGACGATCGAATCTCGGGCAAGTAACGTACCGATTGACAAAGGGAATTGTATACGGGGTTGCTTGAATCCTCGACATCGTGGTTCATCCGATGAGATCATCGAGGAGCATGTGGGAGCCAACATGGGTATCCAGATCCCGCTGTTGGTTATTGACCCGAGAGCCATCTCGGTCATGTCTACATGTCTCCCGAACCCGTAGGGTCTACACACTTAAGGTTCAGTGACGCTAGGGTTGTAGAGATATGAATATGCAGTAACCCGAAAGTTGTTCGGAGTCCCGGATGAGATCTCGGACATCACGAGGAGTTCCGGAATGGTCCGGAGGTGAAGAATTATATATAGGAAGTGCAGTTTCGGCCATCGGGAGAGTTTCGGGGGTCACCGGTATTGTACCGGGATCACCGGAAGGGTCCCGGGGGTCCACCGGGTGGGGCTACCCATCCCGGAGGGCCCCATGGGCTAAAGTGGGGAGGGGAACCAGCCCATAGTGGGCTGGTGCGCCCCCTTTGGCCCACCCCATGCGCCTAGGGTTGGGAACCCTAGGGTGGGGGGGCGCCCCACCTGGCTTGGGGGGCACTCCACCCCTTGGCCGCCGCCCCCTAGGAGATCCCATCTCCTAGGGCTGGCGCACCCCCTAGGGGGCCTATATAAAGGGGGGGGAGGGAGGGGGCAGCCGCACCCTTGAGTCTTGGCACCTCCCTCTCCCCTGCTACACCTCTCCCTCTCGCAGTAGAACGGCGAAGCCCTGCTGCGGTGACCCCTGCATCCACCACCACGCCGTCGTGCTGCTGGATCTTCATCAACCTCTCCTTTTCCCTTGCTGGATCAAGAAGGAGGAGACGTCACGCTGACCGTACGTGTGTTGAACGTGGAGGTGCCGTCCGTTCGGCGCTAGGATCTCCGGTGATTTGGATCATGTCGAGTACGACTTCCTCATCCCCGTTCTTCTAACGCTTCCGCGCGTGATCTACAAAGGTATGTAGATGCAATCCGATCACTCGTTGCTAGATGAACTCATAGATGGATCTTGGTGAAACCGTAGGAAATTTTTTGTTTTCTGCAACGTTCCCCAACAGTGGCATCATGAGCTAGGTCTATGCGTAGTTCTCTTTGCACGAGTAGAACACAATTTGTTGTGGGCGTAGATGTTGTCAACTTTCTTGCCGCTACTAGTCTTATTTTGCTTCAGCAGTATTATGGGATGAAGCGGCCCGGACCAACCTTACACGTACGCTTACGTGAGACCGGTTCCATCGACTGACATGCACTAGTTGCATAAGGTGGCTGGCGGGTGTCTGTCTCTCCCACTTTAGTTGGAGCGGATTCGATGAAAAGGGTCCTTATGAAGGGTAAATAGAAGTTGACAAATCACGTTGTGGCTTTCACGTAGGTAAGAAAACGTTCTTGCTAGAACCCTATTGCAGCCACGTAAAACTTGCAACAACAATTAGAGGGCGTCTAACTTGTTTTTGCAGCAAGTGTTTTGTGATGTGATATGGCCAAAGTTATGATGAATGATGAATGATATATATGTGATGTATGAGATGTTCATGCTATTGTAATAGGAATCACGACTTGCATGTCGATGAGTATGACAACTGGCAGGAGCCATAGGAGTTGTCTTTATTTTTTGTATGACCTGCGTGTCATTGAGAAACGCCATGTAAATTACTTTACTTTATTGCTAAACGTGTTAGCCATAGTAGTAGAAGTAATAGTTGGCGAGCAACTTCATGGAGACACGATGATGGAGATCATGATGATGGAGATCATGGTGTCATGCCGGTGACAAGATGATCATGGAGCCCTAAGATGGAGATCAAAGGAGCTATGTGATATTGGCCATATCATGTCACTATTATTATTTGATTGCATGTGATGTTTATCATGTTTTTGCATCTTGTTTACTTAGAACGACGGTAGTAAATAAGATGATCCCTCATAATAATTTCAAGAAAGTGATCCCCCTAACTGTGCACCGTTGCAACAGTTTGTTGTTTCGAAGCACCACGTGATGACCGGGTGTGATAGATTCCAAGGTTCACATACAACGGGTGTAAGACAGATTTACACATGCAAACACTTAGGTTGACTTGACGAGCCTAGCATGTACAGACATGTCCTCGAAACACAGAAGACCGAAAGGTCGAGCATGAGTCATATAGAAGATACGATCAACATGAAGATGTTCACCGATGTTGGCTAGTCCGTCTCACGTGATGATCGGACACGGCCTAGTTAACTCGGATCATGTTATACTTAGATGACTGGAGGGATGTCTATCTGAGTGGGAGTTCATTGAATAATTTGATTTATATGAACTTAATTATCATGAACTTAGTCTAAAATCTTTACAACATGTATTGTAGATCAAATGGCCAACGTTGTCCTCAACTTCAACGCGTTCCTAGAGAAAACCAAGCTGAAAGACGATGGCAGCAACTATACGGACTGGGTCCGGAACCTGAGGATCATCCTCATAGCTGCCAAGAAAGATTATTTTCTACAAGCACCGCTAGGTGAAGCACCTGCTCTCCCTGCAGAACAAGACGTTATGAACGCTTGGCAGACACGTACCGATGATTACTCCCTCGTTCAGTGCGGCATGCTTTACAGCTTAGAGCCGGGGCTCCAAAAGCGTTTTGAGAGACACGGAGCATATGAGATGTTCGAAGAGCTGAAAATGGTTTTTCAAGCTCATGCCCGGGTCGAGAGATATGAAGTCTCCGACAAGTTCTTTAGCTGTAAGATGGAGGAAAACAGTTCTGTCAGTGAGCACATACTCACTATGTCTGGGTTACATAACCGCTTGACTCAGCTGGGAGTTAATCTCCCGGATGACGCGGTCATTGACAGAATCCTTCAGTCACTTCCACCGAGCTACAAGAGCTTTGTGATGAACTTCAATATGCAGGGGATGGAAAAGACCATTCCTGAAGTATTTGCAATGCTGAAATCAGCAGAGGTAGAAGTCAAAAAGGAACATCAAGTGTTGATGGTGAATAAAACCACTAAGTTCAAGAAAGGCAAGGGTAAGAAGAACTTCAAGAAGGACGGCAAGGGAGTTGCCGCGCCCGGCAAGCAAGCTGCCGGGAAGAAGCCAAAGAATGGACCCAAGCCCGAGACTGAGTGCTTTTATTGCAAGGAAAGTGGTCACTGGAAGCGGAACTGCCCCAAATACTTAGCGGACAAGAAGGCCGGCAAAACGAAAGGTATATGTGATATACATGTAATTGATGTGTACCTTACCAGTACTCATAGTAGCTCCTGGGTATTTGATACCGGTGCAGTTGCTCACATTTGTAACTCAAAGCAGGAGCTGCGGAATAAGCGGGGACTGGCGAAGGACGAGGTGACGATGCGCGTCGGGAACGGTTCCAAGGTCGATGTGATCGCCGTCGGCACGCTACCTCTACATTTACCTACGGGATTAGTTTTGAACCTCAATAATTGTTATTTAGTGCCAAGTTTGAGCATGAACATTGTATCAAGATCTCGTTTAATACGAGATGGCTACTCATTTAAATCCGAGAATAATGGTTGTTCTATTTATATGAGAGATATGTTTATGGTCATGCTCCGATGGTGAATGGTTTATTCTTAATGAATCTCGAGCATAATGCTACACATATTCATAGTGTGAGTACCAAAAGATGTAAGGTTGATAATGATAGTCCCACATACTTGTGGCACTGCCGCCTTGGTCACATAGGTGTCAAATGCATGAAGAAGCTCCATGCAGATGGACTTTTAGAGTCTCTTGATTACGAATCATTTGACACGTGCGAACCATGCCTCATGGGTAAAATGACCAAGACTCCGTTCTCAGGAACAATGGAGCGAGCAACCAACTCATTGGAAATCATACATACTGATGTGTGCGGTCCAATGAGTGTTGAGGCTCGCGGTGGCTATCGTTATGTTCTCACCCTCACTGATGACTTGAGTAGATATGGGTATGTCTATTTAATGAAACACAAGTCTGAGACCTTTGAAAAGTTCAAGGAATTTCAGAGTGAGGTTGAAAATCAACGTGACAAGAAAATCAAGTTCTTGCGATCAGATCGTGGAGGAGAATACTTGAATCACGAGTTTGGCACACACTTAAGAAAATGTGGAATAGTTTCACAACTGACGCTGCCTGGAACACCTCAGCGTAATGGTGTGTCCGAACGTCGTAATCGCACTCTATTAGATATGGTGCGATCTATGATGTCTCTTACCGATTTACCACTATCTCTTTGGGGCTATGCTTTAGAGACTACCGCATTCACTTTAAATAGGGCTCCGTCGAAATCCGTTGAGACGACACCGTATGAATTATGGTTTGGGAAGAAACCTAAGCTGTCATTTTTAAAAGTTTGGGGATGCGATGCTTATGTCAAGAAACTTCAACCTGAAATGCTCGAACCCAAGTCGGAAAAATGCGTCTTCATAGGATACCCTAAAGAAACTATTGGGTATACCTTCTACCTCAGATCCGAAGGCAAGATCTTTGTTGCTAAGAATGGATCCTTTCTAGAGAAGGAGTTTCTCTCGAAAGAAGTAAGTGGGAGGAAAGTAGAACTTGATGAAGTATTACCTCTTGAACCGGAAAATGGCGCAACTCAAGAAAATGTTCCTGAGGTGCCTGCACCGACTAGAGAGGAAGTTAATGATGATGATCATGAAACTTCAGATCAAGTTGCTACTGAACTTCGTAGGTCCACAAGGACACGTTCCGCACCAGAGTGGTACGGCAACCCTGTCTTGGAAATCATGTTGTTAGACAACGGTGAACCTTCGAACTATGAAGAAGCGATGGCGGGCCCGGATTCCGACAAATGGCTGGAAGCCATGAAATCCGAGATAGGATCCATGTATGAAAATGAAGTATGGACTTTGACTGACTTGCCCGTTGAGCGGCGAGCCATAGAAAATAAATGGATCTTTAAGAAGAAGACAGACGCGGATGGTAATGTTACCATCTATAAAGCTCGACTTGTCGCTAAGGGTTATCGACAAGTTCAAGGGGTTGACTACGATGAGACTTTCTCACCGGTAGCGAAGCTGAAGTCCGTCCGAATCATGTTAGCAATTGCCGCATTCTATGATTATGAGATATGGCAAATGGACGTCAAAACGGCATTCCTTAATGGTTTCCTTAAGGAAGAATTGTATATGATGCAGCCGGAAGGTTTTGTCAATCGTAAGAATGCTGACAAGGTCTGCAAGCTCCAACGCTCGATTTATGGGCTGGTGCAAGCATCTCGGAGTTGGAACATTCGCTTTGATGAGATGATCAAAGCGTTTGGGTTTATGCAGACTTATGGAGAAGCCTGCGTTTACAAGAAAGTGAGTGGGAGCTCTGTAGCATTTCTCATATTATATGTAGATGACATACTTTTGATGGGAAATGATATAGAGCTTTTGGACAGCATTAAGGCCTACTTGAATAAGAGTTTTTCAATGAAGGACCTTGGAGAAGCTGCTTATATATTAGGCATCAAGATCTATAGAGATAGATCAAGACGCCTCATAGGTCTTTCACAAAGCACATACCTTGATAAGATATTGAAGAAGTTCAATATGGATCAGTCTAAGAAGGGGTTCTTGCCTGTGTTGCAAGGTGTGAAATTGAGCTCAGCTCAATGTCCGACCACGGCAGAAGATATAGAAGAGACGAGTGTCATCCCCTATGCCTCAGCCATAGGTTCTATCATGTATGCCATGCTGTGTACCAGACCTGATGTAAACCTTGCCGTAAGTTTGGTAGGTAGGTACCAAAGTAATCCCGGCAAGGAACACTAGACAGCGGTCAAGAATATTCTAAAGTACCTGAAAAAGACTAAGGAAATGTTTCTCGTTTATGGAGGTATCGAAGAGCTCGTCGTAAAGGGTTACTTCGACGCTAGCTTCGACACAGATCTGGATGACTCTAAGTCACAAACCGGATACGTGTATATTTTGAATGGTGGGGCAGTAAGCTGGTGCAGTTGCAAGCAGAGCGTCGTGGCGGGATCTACATGTGAAGCGGAGTACATGGCAGCCTCGGAGGCAGTGCATGAAGCAATTTGGGTGAAGGAGTTCATCACCGACCTAGGAGTCATACCCAATGCGTCGGGGCCGATCAAACTCTTCTGTGACAACACTGGAGCTATTGCACTTGCCAAGGAGCCCAGGTTTCACAAGAAGACCAGGCACATCAAGCGTCGCTTCAACTCCATTCGTGAAAATCTTCAAGATGGAGACATAGATATTTGTAAAGTACATACGGACCTGAATGTAGCAGATCCGTTGACTAAACCTCTCCCTAGAGCAAAACATGATCAACACCAGAATTCCATGGGTGTTCGATTCATCACAATGTAACTAGATTATTGACTCTAGTGCAAGTGGAGACTGTTGGAAATATGCCCTAGAGGCAATAATAAAAGGATTATTATTATATTTCCTTGTTCATGATAATTGTCTTTTATTCATTCTATAGTTGTGTTATCCGGAAATCGTAATACATGTGTGAATACATAGACACCAACATGTCCCTAGTAAGCCTCTAGTTGACTAGCTCGTTGATCAACAGATAGTCATGGTTTCCTGACTATGGACATTGGATGTCATTGATAACGAGATCACATCATTAGGAGAATGATGTGATGGACAAGACCCAATCCTAAACATAGCACAAGATCGTATAGTTCGTTTGCTAGAGTTTTTCCAATGTCAAGTATCTTTTCCTTAGACCATGAGATCGTGTAACTCCCGGATACCGTAGGAGTGCTTTGGGTGTACCAAACGTCACAACGTAACTGGGTGACTATAAAGGTATACTACGGGTATCTCCGAAAGTGTCTGTTGGGTTGATACGGATCAAGACTGGGATTTGTCACTCCATACAATGGAGAGGTATCTCTGGGCCCACTCGGTAATGCATCATCATAATGAGCTCAAAGTGACCAAGTTTCTGGTCACGGGATCATGCATTACGGTACGAGTAAAGTGACTTGCCGGTAACGAGATTGAACGAGGTATTGGGATACCGACGATCGAATCTCGGGTAAGTAACTTACCGATTGACAAAGGGAATTGTATACGGGGTTGCTTGAATCCTCGACATCGTGGTTCATCCGATGAGATCATCGAGGAGCATGTGGGAGCCAACATGGGTATCCAGATCCCGCTGTTGGTTATTGACCGGAGAGCCATCTCGGTCATGTCTACATGTCTCCCGAACCCGTAGGGTCTACACACTTAAGGTTCAGTGACGCTAGGGTTGTAGAGATATGAATATGCAGTAACCCAAAAGTTGTTTGGAGTCCCGGATGAGATCCCGGACGTCACGAGGAGTTCCAGAATGGTCCGGAGGTGAAGAATTATATATAGGAAGTGCAGTTTCGGCCATCGGGAGAGTTTCTGGGGTCACCGGTATTGTACCGGGACCACCGGAAGGGTCCCGGGGGTCCACCGGGTGGGGCCACCCATCCCGGAGGGCCCCATGGGCTAAAGTGGGGAGGGGAACCAGCCCATAGTGGGATGGTGCGCCCCCCTTGGCCCACCCCATGTGCCTAGGGTTGGGAACCCTAGGGTGGGGGGGCGCCCCACCTGGCTTGGGGGGCACTCCACCCCTTGGCCGCCGGCCCCCTAGGAGATCCCATCTCCTAGGGCCGGCGCACCCCCTAGGGGGCCTATATAAAGGGTGGGGGGAGGGAGGGGGCAGCCGCACCCTTGAGTCTTGGCGCCTCCCTCTCCCCTGCTACACCTCTCCCTCTCGCAGTAGAACGGCGAAGCCCTGCTGCGGTGACCCCTGCATCCACCACCACGCTGTCGTGCTGCTGGATCTTCATCAACATCTCCTTTCCCCTTGCTGGATCAAGAAGGAGGAGACGTCATGCTGACCGTACGTGTGTTGAACATGGAGGTGCCGTCCGTTCGGCGCTAGGATCTCCGGTGATTTGGATCACGTCGAGTACGACTTCCTCATCCCCGTTCTTTGAACGCTTCCGCGCGTGATCTACAAAGGTATGTAGATGCAATCCGATCACTCGTTGCTAGATGAACTCATAGATGGATCTTGGTGAAACCGTAGGAAATTTTTTGTTTTCTGCAACGTTCCCCAACACCCACATTTCCATGTGCTTGTCAACACCATTTGATCATCAACACCACACTCTTTTGAAATATTAAAATATGTTTGTCTATATCATTTGTCATATACTCCCTCCGTCTCAAAATAAGTGTCAATGATTTAGTGCGAAATTGTACTTAACCAGCGTAGCTTATTTTGAGAAGGAGAGAGTACGTGATAAAGTACCTCAATCATCGCTTTGCAATTCGAAGCATACATGGGTTCAGTTGAGATAGAGGTCCTTAGACAATGGCAAAGCTTCTCGGAACACCAATGCCTCGAGCGTCCCGGAGTCAGAAATGCCTCAGGTGACAATCATCAATGCTCCCAGGTACGTGCCCGGGTGATTGCGATAGATTGCCATAACTGCTTATCTGTACCCGCCCCTGGAAAATGCCCCATCAGCATTGAACTTTGCCATATCCGCCTGTAGTGTAAGCCAGCGGGTAGCCGGATGAACAAAAGTGGTACTAGCCTATCTTGATGCTTTCATCAAAGCTTTAAGCACTAATAGATATGATGTGATGAAGCAGTGAATGGAGTGAGGGCTCCGTAAAGTCGCCTCGTGGATCACTTTCTCCGTGCAATCCATATTGCCCAGATTGTGGCCACCATTTTTCACGAACTCCACATGCGACAACCTTTCATGCATTGCAAACAACTACAATTTTGCATGTCTCTTGGTTTGTAGTCATGTGCTCCACGAGATCTTCATCGTGTCCCACACACAATGGGACATGTAGCAACTCATCAAGGAATGTCACCACAAGTCCTGGGTGCCGCACAAGGATCAAACGCATGACACATCCATAATGCGGTGATGCAAAATTTCTGTCGTCCGAAGATGTTGTTTCCTGAGTCCTTATATGGATACTTTCAACTTAAACGAGACTTGCATATTTTCATAGAGAAGTTCAAGCTCTCTATGACCGTGCGACAACAGGACTGCAACCACACATATTTGAATCAAAATCATCACAAACATAAACAATTGTAACATCCCAAATTTTCAATTTGGAATGTTATACAATAGATCATCATTGCATATCATATTTATTTGCATTTTGGTTGATCCTAGAAATTTCACACAACTCAAGGACCCTCGGAGAGAGTTGGGGATTTCGTTATTTTCATATTTGAGTTTTCTCAAATTTTGAAAAATAGGATCATTTGATTTTATTTATTTTATCTTCAATTATTTTTATTATAAAATTTTGAGAGAGGGAATAAAATGACTTTCCCAAAATAAAGAAATATTGAGGATTTAATAAAAGAATCAAATAAGATTTTATTTTGGTTTTATTTGCTATTTTATTTGAATTTAGGAAAAATTGCACGTTTTCAAAAATTGCATTTAGGGCCAAGAAAATGTTCATCCTGTTCTAAATATTTTATTTAGACAGCGAAAATTTGTTTTGGCATTTTTAGATAATTTATTTATTTTTCTAGAATTTTTTTAGTTTCAGCGAAATTGTTTAAAAAAGAGAGACCCGCGGCCGACTGGGCCAAGGGCCCAGCCAAGCAGGCCGGCCCAGCCGCCACCGCCTCCCACCCGGATCGGGACAGGAGTCCCGATCGCGGCCGCCGCCGAGTCCAGGGAGGACACGCCTCCCGAGGCCGCCCCCTTCCCCAAGTTCGCCGTCCCCCTTTATAACCCGCTAGACCCCCCGGAGCCCCACACCGCCGCCGCCTCCCCACGCCGCCCGCGCCATCGCAGCCGCCGCCCCGCGCCGCCTACTGCCGCCGCCGCACGCCGCAGCCGCCGCCCCGCGCCGCATGCCGCCCCTGCCACCGCCCGGAGCCGCCGCCCCGCACCACCCGCCGCCGCCCGGAGCCCGGCTGGAGCCCCGGGCCGAGGTAGCCGCCGCCGCCGGTTTTCTGAGAAAAGTCGTTCCTTTTTTTAGAAAACCCTAGTTTTCGTTTTTTAAATAGATCGGTTTTTCTCCGGTTTATTTATTTAGCGAGCGTTCGCTCGTTCGTTCGTTTTACCGAACGCGTTCATCGTTTAGTTCCTGTTAACGAACGTTCGTTCGTTAACCTGTTCGTCGTTTTTTCTTTTTCTCGGATTAAATCGGCGATTTCTGATCCGATGTTCGTTTTAGTTTAACTTTTCGCTCGTTTATCGGAATCAGGCGATTCAAGCACCTGGAGTTTCGTCTCGAAACCCTCTTTCCGTTTAACCAACTCAAACAAGTTTTTGCCTCAGTAAAAATTGCCCTAGATCCGGAATAGTAAACAAAGCTTGTTTCTTTTGCCGTTTGTCTTTCGTTGCTTCGTTCGATTTGATTCTTTTTGCCAACCGGGGTTCTTAAGTTGAACTATCTGGTTAGATCTCTTATTCGAGTTTTACCTATGCATTAGTTGAGTACTTATTGTACGCTTGTTTGTTTGCAATAGAGTACCCGGATTGCGCCGCTTGCTACTTCGAATCGCTAGGTTTCATGAATCATCAGCAAGGCAAGTAACACTTTGATCATACCTCCTACTACCCAGTTTTTATTGCATTAGATCAACCCTCACACATTGCATGATTAGGATCCAATTAAATTGTGGGTTTGGGAAGTAGTAGAGGTAGTACCTATTACCTGTTTATTATCAAACCTTTGCGAGTTACTTCTACGTTTGCTTTTATGCCATGCTATGCTAGTAGACGTGGATTGGGTGAGTGAAATCCATGACAGATGTGAGATTGTTAAATTAATGGTTATCTAAGGTGACAACTTAAATACACATCTGGGTGGATTGAGGCACCTGGGTATTCCAGCGATTGCCTGTTTTCTTTTCGACCGCCACCCAGCCTCAAAGGGATCATGAGATTATTCATCCTAGAAACTTCCGTGTGCAGCCACAAGCTACTATGGGCTCTAGCATAGTTGACTAAGTAATGCGAACTCTTATAGTGGTAGACTAGCAGATGTAGGGGATGTAGGTTGGTACGGTCTACCCGTTCGTAAGGTGCTAGCGCTTCTGAAAGACTATGTCTCGGTCATCCGTTTCTCAAACACCAT
This sequence comes from Triticum urartu, assembly GCF_056163025.1. Classification (NCBI taxonomy): domain Eukaryota; kingdom Viridiplantae; phylum Streptophyta; class Magnoliopsida; order Poales; family Poaceae; genus Triticum; species Triticum urartu. The sequence goes on along the minus strand of NC_141874.1, from coordinate 359,950,417 downwards.
GTAGTGCGAGAAATCCAACGGAGGAGATCGAGTCTTGTGGGAAAAGTGCGCAAACCTCTTTAGAGTGTATAAACTAATCATGGTTAGTCGTGTCCCCGGTTATGGACATCTTGAGTATCTAGTACTTGGATTATCATGTGAATCTCATCATGTTACTCTAAGTAATTTTGTTGGGTTTTAATGATGATGCTTAATTGGGATTGAGAATGCTGTCAACCATTCTCAATGTTTAACAACTACCATGATAGTTAAATAAAATTTATTCCTTTGCAGTAGGGAAAAATTGGCTTTACGCAAAACTGTAACCATAGAGCTTTCCACCAGCAAAATATGCATATAGAATAGCCTTATTCTTTCATTGCTCTCTATGTGTTACTTTGCCAGCATATTCCATGTGCTGACCCATTTTGGGCTGCAACGTTCATGTTGCAGACTTTTCAGACGACGAGTAAGGTGCCTTTTAGGTCGTGGTTCTATACTCAGTGATGCCATTGGAGTTGATGGACTCACTTATCTTCCAAGCCTTCCGCTGTTATCGTTATTAGATGGCCTTCAGCCATATTTATTGTAATAAGTTCTCTTTTGAGACTCTCGATGTAATAAGTGTGTGATTGCTACTCTATTATAAATCCTTCAAGTACTGTGTGGTGTCAGCATTACTGATCCAGAGATGACACTTGAGCATAGAGATTGGACCGTTTGAGGTCTGGTTGCTACAAGATGGTATCAGAGCACACGCTGACTGTAGGACACGACCATTAAGCTAAAGCCCTAGATTTCTACTCTCTTCTCTTTCTGACCCCTCATCTTTTCTACTCTTTTAGGATGGCGGATGCAAGGAACAAGTTCACGCAACCGGATGAAGATACACCTTTGGATGTCACTTGAAGGAAGTCACTAGATATCTGAACATAGGAGTACCAAGCTTCACCGGAACCTACAACGCCACTTTACCTGAAGAAGATCGCTGGATGATTAAAGTTCAAGTTCTAGGAAGGACATTCATGCCAGTCACTGAACCCATATAGTTTTCCTTTGATGCACCAACCTGGAGTCTAGGAAAGAGCATGGCAGCTCACATCGTCATGGGACGCATTGGAGAAGTTTACCGTAATGATCTCAAGGATACTATCTACCAGATTTGTGGGCGCCGAGATGAGCATTGGGAGATGATCATCAGCAAGAAGGATAGATCAATTGTAGCTTTTATCCAAGAGTTAAACGAACACATTCGATGTCAGGAGAACCAGATGTGCGCCGACATGATAGATCGGAAGAAGGCAAGGACAAGAATCAAGGAACTGGAGGAAGAACTCAAGGCTACACGTGAAGATTATGAAGAGGAAATCGAAGTATTAGTGGAGAAGAATGACGATCTGATCAACAAGATTGGATTATTTATGGGAGGCCCTACACCAGTAGAAGAAGACGAAGAACCCAAGGAGATTCGCCCGGAAGACTACATCATCATCGACGACACCGACTCGGATCCAGATGATAGCGATGATGACTATGTTGATGAAGCTGGAGCAGATATCATGGAGTCCGCAACCGAAGAATATTTCTAGTAGACCACCCCAACAGTAGTAGTAGTCCACCATGTAAATATAGTAGTCCGAGCACTTTTGCGATAGCTAGATCGATTGTATGCCCTTGTTTGATTGAATGAAGTGAATTGTTTGCTTTTGCCTCATGTGCATATGGGTAGTGTTTTCTCTCTAGACCCCTCTCTATTCTTAAATCTCATCTTTTCTAAACCCTCAGATGCTTCCGAGACATGACCCCGGATTTACCTTTCCACCGGAGCTCACCCAGTTGATCCAGCAGCAGAACACATTGATGCAGTTGCTAGTCCAGAATCAGAATCAGGGGAACAACAACAACAACCCACCACCACCACCACCTGTTGACCACTTAGCCCGTTTTCTTAGGCTGAATCCGCCGGTGTTTTCCAGTAGCACCGAGCCAATAGTAGCAGATGATTGGCTCCGCAAGACAGCAAGGGAGTTGACCACGACAGGATGCACAGATGTGGAAAAGGTGAAGTTTGCCGCACATCATCTTGAAGGACCCGCAGCATCATGGTGGGAGAATTTCACAGCCACTTTCCCTGTCGACACTGTCACATGGGACCAGTTTCAGCAGGCTTTCCGTACTGCCCATGTTTCAGCAGGAGCTATGGCCATGAAGAAGCGTGAGTTTCGCAACTTGCGCCAAGGAGGGCGGACCGTTTGCCAGTATGTGGAGGACTTTAGTAAGCTAGCACGTTATGCCCCAGATGACGTTGCTACGGATGCAGCTAAGCAGGAGAAGTTTTTGGAAGGACTGAATGGTGAGTCGAGCATGCAGTTGATGGTAGAAACCTTCAACAACTACCAGGAGTTGGTAGATCGTGTTCTCATGATTGAAGGGAAGCAGCAGCAAATTGAGAACCGCAAGAGGAAGTATGGACAAGGGAAGTACAATTCTGGAGCTCAGCAGAAGCTACGTTTTACCCCTAGACCAGGAGGACATTTTCAGCATATCCATGGAGGAGGTAGCTCGCACAATCATAATGGCAACAAGAATGGTAATGGGAATAGAGGAAGCAACAGCCATAACCATACAAACCCATCAACCCCAGCCAAGAGAGACCTGAGCCAAGTCACTTGCTTTAAGTGCCAGAAGACCGGACATTATGCTAATGAATGTCCTGAAGCCTAGAATGGAAATGGCAATGGAAGCTCTGGGAAGAAGCCGAACCCTTTCAACAGGGGACAGGTGAACCACGTAAACATGGAGGAGGTTGAAGCCGAGCCCGATGCAGTAATAGGTAAGTTTTTGGTTAAGTAATTTACTGCACTCGTTCTTTTTGATATTGGTGCATCGCATTCATACATATCAAGGGGATTTGTGGATAAGTATAAACTGCCAACCCAAGCCCTTAGGTCACCCATGTTAGTAACCTCGCCGGGAGCAGAGTATATGGCTAGTCTATGGTGTGATCGGTTACCATTAAGGATTGGTAACTACATATTTCCCTCAGACCTAATAGTATTGGAATCTCAAGGATTGGATGTGATATTAGGCATGGATTGGTTATCGAAGTATGAAGGGAACATTGAATGTGCGAGTAAGTCAATTTTGCTTACCACCCCAGAAGGGAGAAGGATCAAGTATGTATCCCGACATGTGCCAAAAAGGACTCAAGTAAATTGCCTAACAGGAGTTGTGCAGGAGGAAGTACCAGTAGTGAAGGATTTCCCTGATGTATTTCCAGAAGAGTTGCCAGGCATGCCACCAGATAGAGATATTGAGTTTTTGATTGAGCTTTTGCCAGGCACAGGGCCAATATCTAAGAGACCATATAGGATGTCCGCAAAGGATTTGGAAGAGATTAAGAAGCAGATTAAGGAGTTACTGGATAAAGGTTATATTCGCCCAAGTTCTTCACCTTGGGGATCGCCAGTACTTCTAGTGGAGAAGAAGGATGGATCGTTAAGGATGGTTGTTGATTATCGAGGACTGAATGAAGTAACCATCAAGAACCAGTACCCACTACCGATGATCAATGATCTGTTTGATCGATTGTAAGGAGCTAAGGTATTTTCCAAGATCGATCTGCGATCAGGATACCATTAGTTGAAGATTCGAGAACAGGATATACCTAAGACGGCTTTTACCACCAGGTATGGGCTGTACGAGTATACCGTTATGTCATTTGGTCTGACTAACGCACCTGCATATTTTATGAACATGATGAACAAAGTGTTTATGGAGTTTTTGGATAAGTTCGTTGTAGTGTTCATTGATGATATCCTAGTTTACTCGAAGGATGAAGAGGAGCATAAGGAGCATTTGCGTTTGGTACTCGGTAAGCTCAGAGAACATCAGTTATATGCCAAGTTTAGCAAATGTGAGTTTTGGTTGAAGGAAGTTGGATTTCTCGAACACGTTATATCTGGAGAAGTTATAGCAGTAGATCCCACCAAGGTTGACACTGTGACAAATTGGGAAGCACCAACAACAGTTGGAGAGATCCGGAGTTTTCTTGGACTCGCAGGATACTACCGGAGATTCATTGAAAATTTCTTGAAGATTGCAAAGCCTATGACGGAGTTGTTGAAGAAGGATACCAAGTTCATATGGACTGAGGAATGTGAGGCCAGTTTCCAGGAGTTGAAGAAACGTTTGGTTACATCACCTGTGTTGATTTTGCCAGATCAGACCAAGGATTATGGGGTGTATTGCGGCGCTTCACGTCGAGGACTTGGAGCAGTGCTTATGCAAGAAGGAAGAGTTGTTTCATATGCCTCACGACAGCTCAAGCCCCATGAGTTGAATTATGCTACACATGATTTGGAGTTAGCAGCCGTAGTGCATGCATTGAAAACCTGGAGACACTTTCTCATTGGAAATCATTGTGAGGTGTACACATATCACAAGAGTTTGAAGTACATTTTTCACGCAGAAGGAGTTGAATCTCAGACAAAGGAGATGGTTGGAGCTCATCAAGGATTATGATATGACATTGCATTATCACCCTGGAAAGGCTAACGTAGTAGCTGACGCGTTGGGCCGTAAAAGTCATGTCAACACACTAATGACGGGAGATTTACCGAGTTAGCCAAAAATCTCCGTGAGCTATGTTTGGAGATAGTTCCGAGAGGCTATGTAGCAGCATTGGAAATTCAGTCTACTCTGATGGATAAGATCAGAGAAGCTCAGAAGACTGATAAGGAGATTGCTTCTATTAAGGGGAAAATAAGAAAAGGAGAAGCTAAAGGATTTCGTGAGGATGAGCACAATACCTTATGGTTTGAAGATCGTGTTTATGTGCCCAACGACCCGGAGATCAGGAAGTTGATTCTGCAGGAGGCCCATGATTCACCATATTCGATTCACCCAGGAAATACCAAGATGTATTTGGATTTGAAGGATACGTTCTGGTGGACCGGAATGAAGAAGGATATTGTGGAATATGTAGCAGTTTGTGATGTATGTCAGAGAGTAAAGGCAGATCATCAGAAGCCAGCATGATTGCTACAACCATTGCCGATACTCGAATGGAAGTGGGATAAGCTAGGCATAGATTTTATTACAGGATTGCCAAGAACTCGTTCAGGCTATGACTCGATTTGGGTTGTAGTCGATCGTTTGACAAAGGTAGCTCATTTCATTCCAGTGAAGACTACCTATACTAGTGCCAAGTTGGCAAAGATATACATGACCAGAATCGTATGTCTGCATGGAGTTCCAAGGAGCATTGTATTAGATAGAGGAACCCAATTTACCTCAAAGTTCTGGAATCAGTTGCATGAAACTTTGGGTACCAGGCTAGAGTTCAGTACAACTTTCCATCCACAGACAGATGGACAACCGAGAGAGTCAATCAGATTTTGGAGGATATGCTGAGAGCTTGTGCGCTAGATTACGGATCTAGTTGGGACGAGAATTTTCCATATGCAGAGTTCTCTTATAACAACAGTTATCAATCCAGTTTGAAGATGGCCCCTTTCGAAGCCTTGTACAGAAGGAGGTGCAGGACCCCGTTGTCGTGGGATGAAGTTGGAGACCGTCAGCTGTTTGGACCAGATCTGATTAAGGAGTCTGAACAGAAAGTAAAATTGATTCGCGATAGGCTCAAGGTAGCCTAGTCCAGGCAGAAGAGCTACGCAGATTCAAAACGCAAGGAGACAGTTTACGAAGTCGGAGACCGAGTTTATCTTCGAGTATCTCCACTTCGAGGAGTTAAGCATTTTGGAGTTAAGGAAAAGTTAGCGCCACGTTTTGTGGGACCATACAAAGTTTTGGAGCATATGGGAGAAGTAGCCTACAAGTTGGAATTTCCCGAAGGATTGTCAGGAGTTCATGACGTGTTCCTCGTTTCCCAGTTGAAGAATTGCCACGCAGAGATGGCTGATATACCACTAAGAGATACCGTGCCGCTGGAAGCGATTCAGTTGGACAATGATTTGACCTATGAAGAGAAACCAGTCAAGATTCTTGAGTATGCCAGCCGAGTCACCCGCAGCAAGGTTATCAAGCTTTGCAAAGTTCAGTGGAGCCACCACATGGAGGATGAAGCCACCTGGGAACGAGAGGAAGATCAGTTGAAGGACCACCCTCACCTATTTTCTAGCCAACCCGAATCTCGAGGACGAGATTCATCTTAAGGGGGGTAGGTTTATAACATCCCAAATTTTCAATTTGGAATGTTATACAATAGATCATCACTGCATATCATATTTATTTGCATTTTGGTTGATCCTAGAAATTTCACGCAACTCAAGGACCCTCGGAGAGAGTTGGGGATTTCGCTATTTTCATATTTGAGTTTTCTCAAATTTTGAAAAATAGGATCATTTGATTTTATTTATTTTATCTTCAATTATTTCTATTATAAAATTTTGAGAGAGGGAATAAAATGGCTTTCCCAAAATAAAGAAATATTAAGGATTTAATAAAATAATCAAATAAGATTTTATTTTGGTTTTATTTGCTATTTTATTTGAATTTAGGAAAAATTGCACGTTTTAAAAAATTGCATTTAGGGCCAAGAAAATGTTCATCCTGTTCTAAATATTTTATTTAGACGGTGAAAATTTGTTTTGGAATTTTTAGTTATTTATTTATTTTTCTAGAATTTTTTTAGTTTCAGCGAAATTGTTTAAAAAAAAGAGACCCGCGCCCGACTGGGCCAAGGGCCCAGCCGAGCAGGCCGGCCCAGCCGCCGCCGCCTCCCGCCCGGATCGGGATAGGAGTCCCGATCGCTGCCGCCGCCGAGTCCGGGGAGGACACGCCTCCCGAGGCCGCCCCTACCCCAAGTTCGCCGCCCCCTTTATAACCCGCCGGACCCCCCTGGAGCCCCACACCGCCGTCGCCTCCCCACGCCGCCCGCGCCACCGCCCCGCGTCGCCTGCCACCGCCGCACGCCGTAGCCGCCGCCCCTGCCGCCGCCGCCCCGCACCACCCGCCGCCGCCCGGAGCCCCGCTGGAGCTTCGCCGGAGCCTCGAGCCGAGGTAGCCGCCGCTGGTTTTCTGAGAAAAGCCGTTCCGGTTTTTTTAGAAAACCCTAGTTTTCGTTTTTTTTAAATAGATCAGTTTTTCTCTGGTTTATTTATTTAGCGAGCGTTCGCTCGTTCGTTCATTTTACCGAACGCGTTCATCGTTTAGTTCCTGTTTATCGGAATCAGGCGATTCAAGCGCCTGGAGTTTTGTCTCGAAACCCTCTTTCCGTTTAACCAACTCAAACAAGTTTTTGCCTCAGTAAAAATTGCCCTAGATCCAGAATAGTAAACGAAGCTTGTTTCTTTTACCGTTTGTCTTCGTTGCTTCGTTCGATTTGATTCTTTTTGCCAACCGGGGTTCTTAAGTTGAACTATCTGGTTAGATCTCTTATTCGAGTTTTACATGTGCATTAGTTGAGTACTTATTGTATGCTTGTTTGTTTGCGATAGAGTACCCGGATTGCGCCGCTTGCTACTTCGAATCGCTAGGTTTCATGGATCATCAGCAAGGCAAGTAACACTTTGATCATACCTCCTACTACCCAGTTTTTATTGCATTAGATCAACCCTCACACATTGCATGATTAGGATCCAATTAAATTGTGGGTTTGGGAAGTAGTTGAGGTAGTACCTATTACCTGTTTATTATCAAACCTTTGGGAGTTACTTCTACGTTTGGTTTTATGCCATGCTATGCTAGTAGACATGGATTGGGTGAGTGAAATCCATGACAGATGTGAGATTGTTAAATTAATGGTTATCTAAGGTGGCAACTTAAATACACATGTGGGTGGATTGAGGCACCTGGGTATCCCAGCGATTGCGTGTTTTCTTTTGGACCGGCACCCAGGCTCAAAGTGATCATGAGATTATTCATGCTAGAAACTTCCGTGTGCAGCCACAAGCTACTATGGGCTCTAGCATAGTTGACTAAGTCGTGCGAACTCTTACAGTGGTAGACTAGCAGATGTAGGGGATGTAGGTTGGTACGATCTACCCATTCGTAAGGTGCTAGCGCTTCTGAAAGACTATGTCTCGGTCATCTGTTTCTCAAACACCATGTAGTGCGAGAAATCCAACAGAGGAGATCGAGTCTTGTGGGGAAAAGTGCGCAAACCTCTGCAGAGTGTATAAACTAATCATGGTTAGCCGTGTCCCCGGTTATGGACATCTTGAGTATCTAGTACTTGGATTATCATGTGAATCTCATCATGTTACTCTAAGTAATTTTGTTGGGTTTTAATGATGATGCTTAATTGGGATTGAGAATGCTGTCAACCATTCTCAATGTTTAACAACTACCATGATAGTTAAATAAAATTTATTCCTTTCCAGTAGGGAAAAATTGGCTTTATGCAAAACTGTAACCATAGAGCTTTCCACTAGCCAAATATGCATATAGAATAGCCTTATTCTTCCATTGCTCTCTATGTGTTACTTTGACAGCATATTCCATGTGCTGACCCGTTTCGGGCTGCAACGTTCATGTTGCAGACTTTTCAGACGACGAGTAAGGTGCCTTTTAGGTTGTGGTTCTATACTCAGTGATGCCGTTGGAGTTGATGGACTCACTTATCTTCCAAGCCTTCCGCTGTTATCGTTATTAGATGGCCTTCAACCATATTTATTGTAATAAGTTCTCTTTTGAGACTCTCGATGTAATAAGTGTGTGATTGCTACTCTGTTATAAATCCTTCAAGTGCTGTGTGGTGTCAGCATTACTGATCCAGGGATGACACCTAAGCACAGAGATTGGACCATTTGAGGTCTGGTCGCTACAAAAATATTAGTGCATCATAGCAAACATAGGTCATGATCCAATAAAATAAAAGGGCACATAAACAAAACGATAAAACACGGCCTCTCAATTTTTATCTTCACCGTTGTCACTTGGCACGTTGTAAACATTGGCTTCAAGATCTTCATTGCCTTCTTTCTCGCCGTTGTCACTTGACACATTGTGAACATTGCCTTGTGATCCACCCATGACTCTACCTCCACCGAATCCACCTCCCATGCTACTCATATTACCACTGTGGCACCTCCTATGTCACCCATGTCCACACCGTAGCCGCCTGATACGTCTCCGACATATCTATAATTTTTTATTGTTTCATGCTGTTATATTACCAATCTTGTATGCTTTATATGAAATTTTATATCTTTTTTTGGGAACTAACCTATTAACCTAGTGCCCAGTGCTAGTTCCCGTTTTCCTCTATTATTTATTTCATATAAAATCAATACCAAAAAGAGTCCAAACACGATGAAACTTTATGGTGATTTTTTATGGACCAAAAGGGACCCTAGAAGCTTCGGGAGGAGGCTAGAAGATGTATGAGAGGGCCACAAGCTCACACGATGCTTGTTGGCCCCTCGTAACTCTATTTTCCCTAATTCCATATTTTTAAATTCCCATAAATCCCAAAAGCACCAGAAGGAGACCCGAAACAATTATTCCACCGCCGCAAGCCTCTGTTCTTTCGCGATCCCATCTGGAGGCCTCCACTGGTACTCTGCCAGATGGGGAATCAATCACGGAGGGCTTCTACTTCAACCTTGTTGCACCTCCGATGATGTGTGAGTAGTTTACCACAGACCTACGAGTCCACACTGATTAGCTAGATGGCTTCTTCTTTGTCTTTGATCTTCAATACAATGTTCTCTTCGTAGTTCTATCTGATGTAATCTTCTTTTGTGGTGTGTTTGTTGGGATCTAATGAATTATGGTTTATGATTAGATTATTCATTAAAAGTAATTGAGTCTTTTCTGAACTTTATTATGTATGATTGTCATAAAATTGTATTTCTCTGTGATCTATCCTTTGGTTTGACCAACTAGATTGATTTATCTTCAGTGAGAGAGGTGCTTTGTGGTAAGTTCAATCTTGTCGTGTACTCACCTCGTGACAGAAGGGGCAGCGAGGCACGCATTGTTTTTTGCTACTAAGGGGAAAACGACGGGGTTCAATCATATTTCTTGGTTTTATTCTGTCTATATTACGTCATCATACCTCAAGCATTACTCTGTTTGTTATGAACTTTATACGTAGAGAGGCAATCATAGCATCACTCTCAAAGTGGAGTAATAGTAGTAGATGCATGCAGAGTCGGTCTAAATGCCATGGACGTAATTCCTATATACATGATCATGCCATCAATAACGTCATAACTACACACTTTTCTATCATGTCTGAGTTTGAGAAAGTTATTGTTGAAGTGCCAGTGAAGATAGTGCTAGCGAATCTTTTGAGGAAATACCTAAATTCTTTGATCTTAATGATGATCCTCTTGATGAGGAAGTTCACCATAATAAAACTCCCATAAACTTGAAAACTAAAACTTATCGCATAGGGAGTGGAAATATTATTAGAAAGAATGTCATTCAAGAATTCTTTAATTGCACGGGACTCATACCTTTAATAAAGGTATCTATTCTTGACAAAGCAAATTGCTATGTGGATGCTATTGTCATGCTTGTGGTTGAATTAGAAATATTTTTTTGCATATTCATCCTGTTTTACAAAAGATGTTCTTTGAACTTTCCAATATCCTTATGCATGAATTTGATTATATAGTCCAAGAAGCTAGGGACATCTTTGCCTTTTATAAAATAGATTTTGAGCATCCGCCAGATATAAGAAATCCTTCATGATAAAGACACCATGTGTAGGTTGAATTTAATGATTATCATGCTTCTGGTCAAAATATTGGGAGGAAAGTACCTCAAACAGAATTAATCAAAGCCTTGTACAACAACACCTATGATAAACTTGGATGGATCGCCAAAGGAATCAATGAGGGGTTTGGTGAAGAATGGTTTGAAAACATTGCTAGAGATCTAATTGATGATGAAATTTCGGTTTTATATGAGGACCTTTATGGTGATGACTCGAATTTCGAAGTCATAAATGTTGAGGTTACTAAACAAAGTCCTTCTAATTATTTAAGCACACCCACCGGAAAGATTGAGCATGAGAATAGGGAACTTTTGCGGAAAGTTTTTGATGACTTGATCAAAAAGGACTTGGAACATGGCAATACTTGAAACTATGCATTACGCCTAGCTAGGGGAATGAAACAATAGCGCTTGTTGGGAGGCAACCCAATAATTAGCTTAATTTCTTGCTTTTTATTTATATTTTGTGTGATGAAAAGATTATTGCTACTATAAGGATTGTGTTTTTATCTTTTAATTAGTGCTTGTGCCAAGTAAATCCGTTGGGATGATTTGGATGATAGTTGAATTGGTTCTTGCAAAAGTAGTAACTTTTGCGCCCAATGTTGGAATTTACATTTATTACTGGAACATGATAAAATTCTGAATTTTTTACACAATATTAAAATACAATTTTTTTACGTTTTCCTAATGTTTCTGATTGTTTGGAGTTACACAAGTATATTATTTATTCAGATCATTACATACTATTCTATTTTAGACAAATTCTCTCTTTTATTGCATAGTGTACTTATTTTAATGATGCTATGGATTATATCAGGGGGTATAAGTCATGGAGAAGTTAGAATACAGTAGGTATTTCTGATTGTTTGGAGTTACACAAGTATATTATTTATTCAGATCATTACATACTATTCTATTTTAGACAAATTCTCTCTTTTATTGCATAGTGTACTTATTTTAATGATGCTATGGATTATATCAGGGGGTATAAGTCATGGAGAAGTTAGAATACAGTAGGTATTATGCAAGAATAATTATGAATGAGTTTACAACAGTACCTAAACTTTATGATTTGTCGATTATACTACTGGATCTTGCTAGTTGTGAGCTGTGTTGGGATTTTCCTGGAAGAGGAGGGGTGTAGTAGTACAATAAAGATAAGTATTTCCCTCAGTGAGAACCAAGGTCATCGAACCAATAGGAGAACCACACAAACTCTCGTCGTCAGCACCTACACACATAAAAGCAAATACTTGCACCCAATGCAGGCAAGAGGGTTGTCAATCCCCTTGAACTCGTTACTTGCAAGGATTAATTCTGATAGTGGTAGATAGAAAAAAGTAAATAAATTGCAACGAGTTATTTTTGTTTTTTATAATATGATTAAAGTAGACCCGGGGCCCATAGTTTTCACTAGAGGCTTCTCTCTCGAACACATAACATACGGTGGGTTGACAAATTACTATTGGGCAATTGATAGAAAAGCACATAGTTATGATGTTATTCATGGCAATGATAAAATATATAGGCATCATGTCTGTGGCAAGAAGACCAACTCCTGGCTGCATCTACTTCTATTACTCCACCAATCGACCACTATCCAACATGCATCTATGGTATTAAGTTCATAACAAACAGAGTAACGCCTTAAGCAAGATAACATGATATAGACAAAGTAAACTCAAGAAATATGAATAAACCCCATCATTTTATCCTTAGTAGCAATAATAAAATACGTGTGTCGGTTCCCCCTTCTGTCATGAGGTGAGGACACAGCAAGATTGAACCCACTACAAAGTACCTCTTGCACTGAAGATAAATCAATCTAGTTGGCCAAACCAAACGATTAGATCAGAGAGAAATACAAAGCTATCATATCATGCATAATAAAGTTCGGAAAAGACTCAATTAATTTTAGTGAATAATCTGATCATAAACCCACAATTCATTGGATCCCAACAAACACACAACAAAATAAGATTACATCGGATATAACTCCAAGAAGATCAAGGAGAAAATTGTATTGAAGATCAAAGAGAGAGAAGAAGCCGTCTAGCTATTAGTTATGGACCCGTATGTCTGTGGTGAACTACTCACGCATCATCGGTTGGGATGCAAGGTTGATGTAGAAGCTCTCCATGATCAATTCCCCCTCCAGCAGAGTACTGGAAATGGCCTCAAAATGGGACCGTGGAAGAAGAGAAGCTTGCGGCAGCGAAAAAATTGTTTCGTGTGGCTCTCTAGGGGTTTCCTAATATTTGAGAATTTATAGAAGTGGAATTAGATCAGATGAAGCCATCTGGGGCCCACAAGGCATCAAGGCGTGCATACCCTGAGGGCGCACCCTGTTGCCTTGTCGGCTCCTCGTTTGCTGTCTTTTCTCCTGCTACTTATGAGCTATGTTGTGATTTTCCCCGAAGAGGACGGGAGATGCAGTACAATAGAGATAAGTATTTCCCTTAGTGGGAACCAAGGTTTATCGAACCAATAGGAGAATCATTCAAAGCCTCATGAATAGCACCTGCACACACAAAAGCAAATACTTGCACGCAAAGCGGGCAAGAGGGTTCTCAATCCCCTTGAACTCGTTACTTGCAAGGATTAAATCTTATATAGGTAGATGGATAAATTGCAAAGTAAAATAAAAATAATAAAACTGTAGCAAAGGTATTTTGGATTTTACTAGAGGCTTCTCTCTCGAACAAATTACATACGATGGGGCATAGTTTTTACTAGAGGCTTCTCTCTCGAACACATAACATACGATGGGTGAACAAATTACTGTTGGGCAATTGATAGAAAAACACATAGTTATGACATATTCATGGAAATGATCATGTATATAGGCATCATGTCCGAGACAAGTACACCGACTTGTGCCTGCATCTACTACTATTATTCCACCAATCGATCACTATCCAGCATGCATCTATGGTACTAAGTTTGTAAAAAATGGAGTAACGCCTTAAGCAAGATGACATGATGTAGACAAAGTAAACCCAATCAATATGATTAAACCTCGTCGTTTTATCTTTAATGTCAACAATATAAATACATGTCTTGTCATTGGGATATAGAGCACCGCATGATTGAACCCATCACAAAGCACCTCTCCCACTGAAGATAAATCAATCTAGTTTGCCAAACCAAACAGATAGACTGGAGAGAAATAAAAAGCTATAACAATCATGCATAATAAAGTTCAGAAAAGAATCAAATACCTTCAATAAATAATCTAATCATGGACCCATAATTCATTGGATCCCAACAAACACACCACAAAAGAAGATTACATTGGATAGAACTCTAAGAAGATCGAGGAGAACATGGTATTGAAGATCAAAGAGAGAGAAGAAGCCATCTAGCTACTAGCTATGGACCCGTAGGTCTGTGGTGAAGTACTCATGGATCATCAAAAGGAAGCAATGATGATGTAGAAGCCCTCCAGGATTGATTCCCCCTCCGGCAGAGTACCAGAAAAGGCCTCTAGATGGGGTCACGGAAGAACAGAAGCTTGTGGCGGCGGAAAAAGGGTTTTAGGTGGCTCTCTGTTGGTTTCCCAATATTTGAGAATTTATAGAAGTGGAATTAGTTCAGACGGAGCCTCATGGGGCCCATAAGGTAATAGGGCGTGCCATGTTGCCTTGCTGTCTCCTCGATCGTCGTCTGGTCTCCTCTCAAAGCTTCTAGGGTCTCTATTGTCCAGAAAAAAAATCATCAAAATGTTTTGTGCCATTTGGACTCCGTTTGGTACTGATTTTGGTGGAAAACCAAAAAAGAAGCAGAAAATAACAACTGGAACTAGGCACTGGGTTAATACGTTAGTCCCAAAAAATAATATAAAATAGCACAAAAAGTCATAAAAGCATCCAAAATTGATAATATAATAGCATGAAACAATCAAAAATTATAGATACATTGGAGACGTATCATCTCCTCCCGAAGCTTCTAGGGTCTCTTTTGTCTAGAAAAAATTGTCAAAAGGTTTCGTAGCATTTGGACTCCGGTTGGTACTGATTTTCTGAAAAACCAAAAACAGGCAAAAAACAACAACATACACTAGGCACTGAGTTAATAGGTTAGTTCCCAAAAATGATATAAAATTGCATATTAAAGCATATAAAGTATCCGAGATTGATAATATAATAGCATGAAACAATAAAAAAATATAGATAAGTTGGAGACGTATCAGATCTCACGAAGTTTCTGTTGAGTTTTATGTGCCGAAGTTTTCAAGTTTTGGGTGAGATCACAATGGGATAAGGAGCGGAAAAACCCTAAGCTTGGGGATGCCCAAGTGAAAGGATCGATATAGTTGACTGGAGGGGGGGGGGTGAATAGGCAACTCACAATTTTTATCTTTTCTTTACCAATTTAAACTTTGCATCAAAGAGGTTGTCCAGATATGCAACTAGGTGAGCAACCTATATGATGCAATAACAACAAGCACACAAGCAAGCAAGGGAGAAAACGCAAATAAGCTAGCACAAGTAAAGGCACAAGATAACCAAGGGTGGAGCCGGTGAAGACGAGGATGTGTTACGAAGTTCCTTCCTTTTGAGGGGAAGTACGTCTCCGTTGGAGCGGTGTGGAGGCACAATGCTCCCCAAGAAGCCACTAGGGCCACCGTATTCTCCTCACGCCCTCACACAATGCGAGGTGCCGTGATTCCACTATTGGTGCCCTTGGGGGCGGCGACCGGACCTTTACAAACAAGGTTGGGGCAATCTCCACAACTTAATTGGAGGCTCCCAACGACGCCATGAAGCTTCACCACAATGGAATATGGCTCCACGATGACCTCAACCGTCTAGGGCGCTCAAACACCCAAGAGTAACAAGATCCGCAAGGGATTAGTGGGGGAATCAAATTTCTCTTGGTGGAAGTGTGGATCGGGGCCTTCTCATCCAATCCCTAAAGAATCAACAAGTTTGATTGGCTAGGGAGAGAGATCGGGCGAAAATGGAGCTTAGAGCAACAATGGAGCTTAGGGGTGGAAGAGGTGGTCAACTCGGAGAAGAAGACACCCCTTATATAGTGGAAGAACAAATCCAACCGTTATCCACCAACTCAGCCTGCGAAGCACGGTACTACCGCACCGGGGACGCGGTACTACCACTAGGGAACACGGTACTACCACGAGGGCACGCGGTACTACTGCGAGGCGCCGCGGTACGACCGCCCATGCAGCAGGAACCAAACCAACCCTGATGCGATGAAGTAGAGGGCGGTAGAACCACGGGCGCGACACTACCACTCCCCCTTGCGGTACTACTGCAAGGCAGGGATAGTCCAGATTAGGGAAGGCATAGACATATAAAAATACATCCGCGGCAACTTCCGCTAAGTTGGGATCTGTGCAAAAATCCGACACGGTAGTACCGCAAGCCTGGAGCGGTACTACCATGTAGGGCGCGGATGTAAAAAATTACATCCGCCCCTACTTCCGCTCATGTTGCTGTGCCAGGCCAGGGCTCACGGTACTACCACACCCATGGGGCGGTACTACCGCGTAGGGCGCAGATGTAAAAAATTGCATCCGCCCCTACAACCGCTCGAGCGGCTAAGCCTGGCATGAGGCCACGGTACTATCGCTCCCAAGAAGCGGTACTACCGTGAGTACCTGCGGTACTACCGCGCCTACGGCCGGTACTAGCACAAGGCCCCGCGGTACTACTGCTCCAAAGAGCAGTACTACCACGTGCCTCAGACCAGCAACACTAGAAGTCCTTCATTTCGCAGAGACACAGATAAATGGAGGATGCTCCAAAGAGCCAAAGGAAAGGTGGTGCAAAAGGAGTAGACGTGTACGTGATGATTCCACCCAAACCTTTCCAACACGGACCCCCTCTTAATAGTACAGATTTCCTACAATTCAAATCCACCGAAAAGAAACGTAGAGAAACATCGTCTTCAACAGTCTTCGAGGGGCATCAAATCGTCTTGTGCCTAGTCATGATATGTCTGAAATACTCAGTGCACACGATTAGTCCGCAAAAGCATTGTCATCAATCAGCAAAACAACTAAGGGATAAATATGCCCTTACAATCTCCCCCTTTTCGAGGATTGATGACAATACGGGATTTGCACAGAGGGAGATAACATAGAACATGGGCAAACCCCACATCTCTAAAATATAGACGGGCTCCCCCTAGATGTGTGCTATCTAGAGAAGTGCTTTGGACTGCACGGCACACATACTAGGATCAACACTCCCCCTACATTTTATAGACAAGGCATATCTTGCAACAATAAGGCTAACACTAAGCAAGATAATGACTAAGAGCATAAAGTAAAGATCACAAGATAGCATAGGCTCAATAAGGTACGCTAGAGTGCATATGTCTTACACCATATGATAGAAAGGTCTCACAAGCACAAACCAAAGCAAACGAGGTTCAACGGAACGAAAGCAAAGCAATAAGATGAAACACGACACACACAACTCGCAAATCCTACACTCTCTCCCCCTTTGGCATCGAGACACCAAAAAGGCAGAGAGGACACCTACGACACAAGTGGTGGCTCAAGCTGAAGCGATCACTTGTCACGATCCTCGCTAGACTCGGCGGCGGGGACGGTCTCCTCCTTGTCCTCCTCAGAATTAGTCCACTTGTAGCCCTGCTTCGCCATCTAGTCTGCCTCTGGCGTGATGTGCTTCTTAGCCCCGCTGGATATCTCCTCGCCAAACGTCCTCAAGATCCGCTTGTCGCGGCGGCGACTCTCCTTCTGAGCAACATGAGACCTGTACTGCCCTTTGGCATGCATGCAGAATAGAGTCTTCATCTTGTTCTTCAGCTTCTTAGCCCAAGAGGGCTCAGAAGATGAAGGCGAGTAGCCAGCAGAGCTGTCCCCATCAGCGTCCTCCTCCTCAATCTCATCCTCATCCACATCCATCTGAGTAGCCACTGCCTCAGCACGGGTAGTAGTGTTGGCCCACTGGGTCTTGACACGAAGCTCGATGGGCTCATGACGAGTCCAGTCAGGGGCAAGAAACTCATCATCGGGATAGAGCTTCTCCCATGTCTTCGAGACCAACAGAAACAGGTAAGGTCCATAGATGGCGGTTGAACACCACAAACCGAAGCTCGCACCACATGATATGTGAGACATCAAGTGGTTGCGACTGAGAATGGCGCGCCTCCTCACAAATGAGCATCATATCCACAAGATAGGCATGCACCTTGTCCTTGTCACCAATGCATGGAAAAAGGGAGTTGCGGAAGATGCGATACATGATGTTAAGGAAGGAGTTCAGCACCCATGCCTTCTTGCCACTGGGAAGCAACTTCTCAACATAGTAGGGCTAAAGCTTGTTCTTGTTGGCTGACTCGGAATTGGCATGAGGGCGTACACCAACGGGCGTGTTGAGCCCCTCATTAGGAACCCGAAGCAAATCCATGAAGTCCTTCCATGTAGCGGTCATCCGCTGTCCATTGGTCATCCATGTCATGGTCCGTTCCTCATTAGGATGGAAGTGGACCAAGGAAAATAACTGGGCCACAATCTCAGGGTCATAATCCAGATGGAAAGAGATCACATACTCAATGCCAAACTGCTCCACCAGATCCAGAGCCTCACCAAAATAGCCACGATGCTTATCCTACCTCATATGATGCATGTCAATCCAGTGCACGTCCACATATATTCTGCTTGGCCTTGATCACATCCAGATAAATGAGATACTGCTGGTTAGTCCAGAACAGATCATTCTTTCTGAAGTTGGCACGGGGATTCACATAGGGGTTGATCTTCCTTCGAGTGACAAACTCCGCAAGAGGTATCTCATCCATGCCCATGGAGGGATCCTTGTTCTTGGTGGCAGTGGTCTTGGTCCTGCGTTGGGGGGCATTGGAGCCCTCTGGAGCTTCATCTTGGTTGCGCAAACGCTCGGAGCCCATGTCATGGCTGGGATTGGAATGGCGTGCATGGGCATCGGAGCCACCACCTATGACACAAAAACACAAAAACACGCAAGAGAAACGAGAAGGATCAATGCAAAGACCACAGCAAAACACGTGAAACAAGTAGAACTCGCACATGGTAAATGCCACTTGGGAGATTTGACAACAATGGTAGTACTGCATGGGCGCGCGGTACTAAAACTTTAGTGCTGCTCTTAGCCATGGTAGTACTGCGCCACGATGGCACGGTAGTACCGTGTCTCAGAGCGGTAGTAGAATTTTAGTGCCGTGCCTCGCGCGGTAGTACCGCACCGGAGATGCGGTAGTACCGCACGTTGTCAGATCCGAGCCTCAAATGGATCTGAGCACAACCGTGACGATGAAGCGGTACTACGGTTGATCAAATCCACCATGGGGCAACATATCAAGTACCATCTCTATGCAATACTACTCTCCTACATCCTACTCTTGCAAAGATTTGGCCTAAAATCTCAAGAACAACATGCATCTCCCCAAAAACCTAGAAATGAAAGAACGAACCAAAGAGAGAGGGATTTGGGGAGAAACCTTGTTCCATGGCAAGAGGAAGTGGTGGGGAATGATCCCACCGGATGGAATGCGAGGAGAGCGGCCAGAGACGGAGATCCGGCGAGGGTCTCCGGCGCCGTTCTTGGGCAGGAGGGAGAGAGACGTCGTGGGAAAAAGAGTTGAATGGGTATGGGGGAGTTGGAGCTCCCCCTGCCCGCTCTTAACCCCCATGCGCTCTTAACTACGCGGTAGTACCGCGTGTCATCGCATTAGTACCGCCTGGGTAGAAGTACCGCATCATGGGTGGTAGTACTGCTCCCCCAGGCGACAGTAAAAAATTACTGCCATGCTAGGTGCGGTAGTACCGTGTGTAGCGCCTGCGGTAGTACCATGGCGAACCACAGTAGTACCGTGAACCCAAGAAAATTCATGTTTCAAAAACAGAGAATAAAGAGGCCTTTGCACTGCAACCTTCATGCAAACGAACACACCAAAGAGCTAGCCCACGAGACCACACACTCAAGCTCGGCATGAAGAAATAAAGGCAAGAGACAACAAGGACTAAACACGCAACACAACCTCTCCAAAGAGAGGGCGATGGTGGGAGCCACCTATGTTTGAGTCAATTGGTATGGCACCACGAAGAATTATCCTTGGGCCCACGACCAAAACTCGTCTTTGAAGCACAAGTACCATCAACAATGGCTAATGTGAAAGAGTTTATCAATTTATGCATAATGGCGGGAGGGAGAGTTCATTGAGAGAACACCACTCCCCCTATGTCCATGCCTACACCTAGACAAGATAACAAGTTGAGTGTGTAAGGGTTCAAGCAACATTGCTTGAATCAATGATATTTAGCTCATGCCTTAACTCGCAAAATCTTGCTTCATCCAAGGGCTTCATGAAAATATTTGCAAGATTATCATGAGTGTTGACATAGTGGAGCTCGATATCCCCTCGCCTAATGTGATCCCGGATGAAGTGATAGTGAATCTCAATATGCTTCGTCTTGAAGTGTTGTACCGGGTTGAGAGAAATCTTGATGGCACTTTCATTGTCACACCAAAGAGGCACTTTGTCACAAATGACACCGTAATCCTTTAAAGTTTGCCTCATCCAAATAAGTTGTGCACAACAACTACCGGCGGCCACATACTCCGCTTCGGTGGACGAGAGAGACACACAACTTTGCTTCTTGGAAGACCAACTCACCAAAGAGCAACCAAGGAATTGGCACCCTCTGGAAGTGGACTTCCTATCCACTTTGTCTCCCGCCAAATCGGAGCCGAATATCCCACAAGATTGAAGTCAGATCCTCTTGGATACCATAAGCCAAAGTTTGGGGTATGAGCCAAATATCGAAAGATTCGCTTGACCGCCACAAAGTGGCTTTCCTTAGGTGCGGCTTAAAGCTGTGCAGAAATTCCCACACTCAACATGATATCCGGTCTAGATGCACAAAGGTAAAGCAAGGAGCCAATCATGGAGTGATATACCTTTTGATCCACTGCTTTACCATTGGGATCTATGTCAAGTTGGCATTTTACGGGCATTGGAGTGGAAGCCGGCTTGGCATCACTTAGCTTGAATCTCTTGAGCATGTCTTGAGTGTATTTGGCTTGGTTGATGAAGGTTCCTTCTCTTCTTTGCTTGACCTCGAACCCGAGAAAGAACTTCAACTCTCCCATCATGGACATCTTGAACTTGGAGGTCATGAGAGCGGCAAATTCCTCATTGAAGGCTTTATTAGGGGAACCAAAGATAATATCATAAACATATAATTGGCACACAAACAACTCCCCTTTGACCTTCTTAGTAAAAAGAGTGGGGTCGATTTTCCCAATTTCAAAACCGCGATCTTGCAACAACTCGGTAAGGTGGTCATACCATGCACGTGGGGCTTGCTTAAGGCCATAGAGTGCCTTATCGAGTTGCTACACATGATCGGGAAAATAGGGATCCTCGAACCCGGGGGGTTGCTTGACATACACCAACTCATTAATAGGACAATTAAGAAAAGCACTTTTCACATCCATTTGTTGTAACTTAAAGTTATGACGAGAAGCATAAGCAATCAACATGCGAATGGATTCAAGGCGAGCAATGGGAGCAAAGGTTTCACCGTAGTCGCTACCCTCGACTTGGGAGTAGCCTTGAGCTACCAAACGAGCCTTGTTGCGAATGATAATCCCATGAGCATCTTGCTTGTTCTTGAATATCCACTTGGTTCCAATGACATTATGGTTCCCCATTGGCCTTGGCACCAATCTCCACACCTTGTTGTGCTCTAAGTTGTTGAGTTCTTCATGCATGGCATTAAGCCAATCCGGATCTTCGAGCGCCTCATAGACCTTTTGGGGTTCAACACAAGAGACAAACGCGTGATGTTCACAATAGTTTGCTAATTGTCTACAAGTGCTTACCCCCTTTCTTAAGCTTCCAAGCACATTTGTCATGAGATTATCTTTGGTGGATAGCTTGGATGCGATCTTGGCGACACGCCCCTCTAATTCCTCCTCCGGAGAGAGTTGAGGAGTGGTTACTTGATCATCTTGAGCGTCGTCTTGAGCTTGTTCTTGATCTTGAGCTTTCTCTTGATCTTGAACTTGCTTGGATGAGAGAACATGACCTTGGGCATCACTTGGGGATTCAACACCATCTTGAGGATGATCTTGCCCTTGGTCATGTTCATGAGGTTGAGGGCCTTCACTTTGTTCTTCGGAAGCGTGTGGGCCTTGGGTTGGTGATGGCTCCACGTGAGTGGAACATTGTCCTTCTCCTTCGGCCACAAGGGGATCCTCAATGGGTAGGATAAAACCAACACCCATTCTTCTTATGGCTCGGGGAGGAATTTCATCATCTACATCACAAGTGCCACTTTGCTCCACTTGGGAGCCGTTATTCTCATCAAACTCCACGTTACATGTCTCCTCAATAAGTCCCGTGGACTTATTGAGGACACGGTAAGCATGAGAGTTTGCAGCATAACCAAAAAATATGCCCTCATAAGCTCTAGCCTCAAATTTAGACAACCGAACACCTTTATTGAGAATGAAACACTTACACCCGAACACCCGGAAGTACTTGAGGTTGGGCTTGTTACCGGTGAGAATCTCATATGGAGTCTTGTTCAAGCCTTTACGGAGATAGAGCCGGTTGGATTCATGACACGCGGTGTTGATGGCTTCGGCCCAAAAGTTGTATGGAGACTTGAACTCCACCATCATGGTCCTTTCCGCATCCATCAACGTCCGGTTCTTCCTCTCCACTACACCATTTTGTTGAGGGGTGTAAGGTGCGGAATATTGATGCTTGATCCCCTCATCACTAAGAAACTCATCCAAGGTGTAGTTCTTGAACTCGGTGCCGTTGTCACTTTAGCAAAACTAACATTTGTTAGTCCACGGACATGGTCCCCCTTGAGAAGACTTTGCAAAGATCTCATATTGACATGGGCTAAATGGCGATGCCAAAGCCATCCCACGTCAACTTTATCCATTAGGCATGTCGCGGTCTTAGTGGGTCGCTCCGAAAAGTTAATCACATAGAGACCGTTCTTGACATGCCCAACAAAGGCTACTTTAAGAGTCTTTCTCCACAAGAGGGCCACGATATCAATATCGAAGAAAGTGGCAAAGCCCATGAGTGCAAGTTGACGAACGGAAAGTAAATGGTATGCAAGGGACTCAACAAGCATGACCTTCTCGATCGTGAGATCATGAGAAATGACAACCTTGACAAGTCCCAATACCTTAGAGGACGAGGCATCACCCCACTCGACATTGGTGGGCATAGATGGAATCTTGTGTACGTCCACCACCAAGTCCTTGCTTTCGGTCATATGATTAGTGGCTCCACTATCGAGCAACCATGATCCCCCACCGGAAGCAAACACCTACAGGAGATCATTGCTTGGATTTAGGTACCCATTTTGTAATGGGTCCTTTGATGTCAGTGACAAGGGTCATAGGAACCCAAATAGACCATTCAATGTACTCATAAGAAGAGCCAACAAATTTGGCATAAACATGTCCATCACTAGCATGGCATAACACATAAGAAGGATTAAAGTCACTAGCTTTGTTGGGAGGGGTAGCATTGCCCTTCTTGGCATCACTACGTGTCGGCGTTCTAGGAACGGGGGTACCCAGACTTGCCTGCCTGTGGCCCACGGCGTGGCTCCGCCAGCGGCCCTGTATGGCCTATCTTCACCAGCAAACACTCAAGACCCTCGCGAGGCGGATGACGCAAGACCTCCTGAGGGGCGGCCTCACCAGGCTGGCTCACGAGGGGCAGAGAGATCAAGGCAAGGGACACCTCGTGAGGTTCCTGTGATGCAAGCCATGACGATTGGAGCTAGGCGGGCGCCAGCGCGCGCAGTGTCCTCGTTTCCTCTTTGGTGCTAAAGAGTCAAGTGCAGACGAGGAGTCCCGAGGCATCAGGCAAAGGTTTCCATATTGGTGCAATGAGACCAAGACCAGTGGGACAGCAGGACGGAGGTCACCGTGGAGCCCAAGATGGCGTCACCACCAGAGCCTTTGGCAGGCGAAGACTACTTTTGTTAGGATAACTTGTACTAGTTGTCTCCCTTTGAATTTGGCCATTGTGGGATCCCTTCCCGCTCAATATTTGGGAAGAGGACCAGGGCCTCTATATATAGGACTAGCCACCACCATAGGGAGGAGATCAGCTCATCCGGATCATCCCCAACCACACAAGTTCACCAAGCACAAGAACACCTCTCCTCAAGAGGCTGTTCTTCCCTTGTAACTGTTCATCCTCAGCCCAAGAGGCAATCCGCCACACCACACTGGAGTAGGGTATTACACCACAACAGTGGCCCGAACCAGTATAAATCTTGTG
Organism: Triticum urartu; assembly: GCF_056163025.1. NCBI lineage: Eukaryota > Viridiplantae > Streptophyta > Magnoliopsida > Poales > Poaceae > Triticum > Triticum urartu. Next base: position 359,926,447 of record NC_141874.1, on the reverse strand, counting down.
TCCCGTGTTCTTCGGGTTCGTCGAGCCAGGCCGTGATATCGTGTCGAGTGCGAGCTAGGAAGGGGAGATCTTCGTGCGCACCCCAGTGTTCAAACCTCAAGGGCTTTGCCGGAACCCGAAATCCGACATTTGGCGCGCCAGGTAGGGGTGCGCCGAAGCTTCGCCTCCCCGACCAGCTCCAGTGGACACCGCCGCTTCTCCGACTGGATCGACAAGAACCCTCCGCAGCGCCGGGGGGCTCCGGGCCTTCACCTCCGCCTTGCGGCGGGTGCGGTGGCCGCACAATTTCAAGCCAGAGATGCCGCCCCGTTACGATGGTGCGACGGATCCGGCGGCCTTTCTGCTGGCGTACGAGGAGTCCGTCCTGGAGGTCGGGGCGACGATAAAGTCATGGCCAACTGGCTCCCGATGGCCCTCGCTGGCGTGCCGCGCGCCTGGCTCCTCCATCTGTCGAAATCTTCTGTGGCCTCCTGGGAGGAGCTACGCGACCTCTTCATCGCGCGTTTCGGGGGACCAGCACCCCCTGTCGTCGCGGCTCTCGTCAGTGGCCTGCAGGCGCCACCCTCGGACCATCACGTCAAGTCGTTCTTTCGTTAGATCGGCGCCGCCTCCGTGTGGCAGGGGACTCCCCCGAGTTGGGTGGCGCCCAAGGCCGACCTGACCTTCGACTCAAGGGATCACCCAGTCACCACCATTGGATCGGGCGTGCTTCCGATGCTTTGCACGCTGACCATCTGTAGCATAGCCGTTACCAAGACCCTCATCGACGGTGGCGCCGGCCTCAACGTGCTCTCCGTGGAGGCTTTCAGCCTCCTTCACGTACCACTTGAGAGGCTCTGCCCCAGCAAGCCTTTCTCCGGGGTCGGCGACATCTCCTCCAACCCCCTGGGGTAGATCCGTCTCCCCATGACCATCGGCACACGCGACAACTACCGCACTGAGCTAATCGACTTCGACATCGCCCGCATCGGCTTGCCGTACAACGCCATCCTTGGGTACCCGGTGCTAGCCCAGTGCATGGCAGCTACCCATCCTGCCTACAACCTCATGAAGATGCCAGGAAGCAAGGGTGTCCTCACCGTGGCCGCAGGCACCAAGGAAGCCGCGGCGGCCCTCAAGCTAGCATTCAGGGCCACGACGGCAGCTTGCCCGGCCGACAAGGCCGTGTCCAGAACCAAGGGGGCTGCGCTCGCCGACTTTGTGGCAGAATGGACCGAACCCAGAGCTCGAAGTAGGCGAGAACCAATCCCTATCGCCAGGGAGTGAAGCGCCAGATGGCTGGGTCATGTACTTCGATGGCGCGTTCGCGCGCCAGGGCACGGGGGCTGGAGCCGTGCTCATCTCGCCCACTCAGGACAAACTTTACTATGTCGTGCAGCTCTGCTTCCAGCGGGGAGAGAAGGTCTCCAACAACATCATAGAGTACGGGGGTCTCATCACCAGTCTCAAGGCTGCGGTGGCCCTAGGGGTGAAACGCCTCACCATCAAGGGAGACTCGCAACTCCTCGTCAACTTCTCCAACAAGGTGTATGAGCCAAAGGATGAGCACATGGAGGCATACCTCGCGGAGGTACGCAAAATGGAGAAGCAGTTCCTGGGCCTGGATCTGCAGCATGTGCCTCGTGGCACCAACAAGGAGGCTGACGACATCGCCAAAAGAGCATCCAAGTGGCAGCCCCAAGAGCCTGGCGTCTTCGAGGAGCGGCTCTTCAAGCCTTCGGCAGCACCTCCGCTTGCGGAGCCGACGCAACCTCAGGAGGAACTCCCCCAGCCACCAACCTCGGGAGCCCCCACCTGCGGCCCGACCTTTGGAGCGCGCCTCCTCTTAGCGCTCGAGCCTCAGGAGGGGTGCTGGATCGAGGAGTCCAAGGCGTACCTGACGCAAGACACATTGCCGGAGAAGGAGGAAGACGCGGAGCGTGTGGCCCGACAGGCTACGGCGTACTGCATTTTGGATGGTGAGCTATACAGGAAGCGGCCGAATGATATTTCTCTATGATGCATTTCCAGGGAACAGGGGAGTGAGCTGCTGGCTGACATACATGGCGGAGACTGCGGGCACCACTCGTCGTCGCGCACCCTAGTCTGCAAGGCTTTCCGCGGCGGGTTCTACTGGCCCACAACACTCAACGATGCTGCCGAGCTGGTGAAATCCTATGAGGCCTGCCAATTCCACGCCAAGCAGATCCACCAGCCGGCTCAGGACCTCCAGACTATCCCACTCTCATGGCCGTTCGCGGTCTGGGGGTTGGATATCCTAGGCCCATTTCCTCGAGCGCCTGGAGGCTACCGCTACCTCTACGTCGCCATCGACAAATTCACCAAGTGGGCGGAAGTGGAAGCCGTCCGCACCATCCCAACTAGGTCAGCAGTCAAGTTCAGCAAGGGCCTCGTAAGCCGATTTGGGGTCCCTAATCATATCATCACCGACAATGGCTCATAGTTCACCAGCAATCTCTTCAAAACATATTATGCTAACATTGGAACGCAGATCTGCTACGCCTCTGTGGCGCACCCCAGGAGCAACGGCCAGGCCGAACCCGCCAATGCGGAGGTCCTGAGGGGTCTCAAGACCAGGACCTTCAAGAAGAAGCTCGAGGCCTGTGGCAGGGGCTGGCACGACGAGCTCCAGTCCGTGTTGTGGTCCATCCACACCCCCGCCACTAGGCCCACATGCGATACCCCGTTCTTCCTCGTCTACGGAGCAGAAGCGGTTCTCCCACACTAGGTCAAGCATCGCTCCGCGCGGGTCCTGGCGTTTGATGAAATGCAGCAGGACGCCATGCGGGGGATGGACCTCGTGCTAGCGGAGGAACGCTGCCATGAGGCCTTGCTCCGAGCTACGGGGTACCAGCAGGTACTGCGGTGGCACCACTGCCGCAACGTCCACTCCGGGATGCTCGAGGTGGGTGATCTTGTCCTGAGGAGGGTGCTCTCTAGGGAAGGGCTGCACAAGCTCTCGCCCATGTGGGAGGGCCCGTTTCGGGTCGCCCATGTCTCCAGGCCTGGCGTCGCGTGCCTGGAGATGCAGGACGGGATCCCCATCCAGAACGCCTGAACATCCAGCACCTCCGGAAGTTCTACCCATGAAGCAAGTCCCGACGCCTATGAAGCAAGGCCCAGTGCCTGTGAAGAATCTCCGCTCGTGACACTCTCACGTAATAATGAGTGGGGCTGTACATGCCCCATAGTCTCAGGAGTGCCGCCCTTGGGCCTCGGGGGCTCCCTCCCACGACTAGTGGCAGCACTTAGCTCCGCGCTGGTGAGAAGACAAGAAGACTAGACTAGGTGTCGGACGCGGCTTTTCATTTGCTTTCCGCAGTTGGTTCGCCCCTCTTTAGTAAGAATTCACTTTCTGGTGTTCCTTGCTGGCCTTGTTCCATTGCCTTTTCGCCTCCTTTCTACTCTCGGTTCCTCGTTTTTGACCCGTACTCTCCCTCGCGTGCCTCACGAGGGGGCTGGACAGGTGCCCTCGTGAGCGTTTTCGTTTTCCTGTCTTTCGCAAGGCACCCTCGCTCGAGCTCGCAAGCTGGCGCACCCCTTTCAATCTGTGCCCCCCGGGTACCGCGATGCGAAACGTTGGGTCATGGCCGGGAGTGCCTATGACTAGGGTTCTGAAGAATAAAAATTTCCTAACAAATTTTTGCGGTTCCCAGACGCCTTCTGAGCACAGGAGGCCTCGCCAGCTGCTGGGGAACGCGCCCCTCGCGAGGCGGAAACTACTTCAGGCGCATCAAGCTAAGTTATTCCTACGTGCTTACACAAAACATTGACACTGTAACACGACACAAGAGAGATAAACATAGCACACCCACTTGGAAATCATAGTTGTTGCATGCCCCAGCGGGGCCCCATACTTGTCTCTCTTAATGCAGGAAGGAAAGGAAGAACGAAACAAAAGTGGCACGTGCTCCCGCGGCAGCTCGCGAGGATGTACCCATGGCGCCCTCCTGAGCTCAGCCAGACCCATCCTCGCGCTTCACCGGAGCGCGGCGGCGAGTCGACCCACTGCCACCTTTGAAGCGGGCGCGACGGCTGGTCGTAGCCGCCACTGCTGGATCTGTCGCCAGAAGAAGAGTCGCCATAGCTGGACGAGCCATGGCCAGCACCGAGGACGAAGCCGCCTTCCTCCTCGTCACGACCATCGCCAAGGCCGAGCTCCTCGTCGCCGTCGTTGTCCTCGGGGAAGCACCCGACACGGTGACCATCTTCCCCAAATACCCTCACGAAGAGGGTCGCGTCGCCGTCGTACTTGAAGTGGAGGGCACACCGCCTGCCCAGCCCCCGCGCGCGGGTGATCATCTACCAGCCGCAGGCTAGGACTATGTTGCCTGCGGCGGAGACTTCCATCGTGACCCACGAAGCCCTGCTGCAGCAACCGTTCGCCTACAGCCAGAGACCGCTTGGACCTGTGGACGGCAGTTCGCCGACAAAGAACCATGGGAGCTGAAGCGAGGTGCCAGCCGGGTTCTCCGACCACACGGTGAACTCCGGCATCGCCTCCGCAGAATGGAAGCGCGGCCGAGGAGGCCGCGCAACCATGGCGTGCCTCACTTCATCAACGGGACTACCGTGACCTGGGTGGCTGCCACCATGCGAAGAGGCGCCACCGCGGCCATGAGGGGCCACGGCGGGGGTCGTGGTGTGCTTGTGAGGACGGTCGCGCCCCCTCTTGGGCGGCGGCAAGCCAGGCCCTTCCTAGCGAGCCTTCCCCTTCTCTGCGGCCGAGAGCCTCTTCACAGGCACCATGGGTGTCGCTGCCAGCAGTAGAGCGAAGAAGGAGAAGGAGTGAGAGAAGCGAAGGAGGAGATGGGTGACAGGGGCTCCGCCCCCCTCTTCCCATTTATAGCCAAGAGCAAGCCAACCGCCGGCCTCCATGATCTAAGGTAATAATGATCTTTTTCTGCATGCAGTAAGGACTCGTCAAATCGGGCAGTTGCCGAGGCAGCCTGGGGAAGCAGAGACGCCCACGTCCAATCAGTCGCCACGCGTCAACCGAGGCCGCAGGCTGTTGGGGCCCGCGGCGCTCCGCACTTGTCCTTTGGCTTCGCCTCGAAGCCAAGCCCGAGTGCGCCTTGGGCCCGGGGGCTACTGTCGGCGTTCTGGGAATGGGGGTCCCTAGACTTGCCTGCCTGCAGCCCACGGCGTGGCTCCGCCAGCGGCCCTGTATGGCCCATCCTCACCAGCAAACACTCAAGACCCTCGCGAGGGGCCAAGCCTCGTGAGGCGGACGATGCAAGACCTCCTCAGGGGCGGCCTCACCAGGCTGGCTCGTGAGGGGTAGAGAGATCAAGGCAAGGGACACCTCGCGAGGTTCCTATGACGCAAGCCATGACGACTGGAGCCAGGCGGGCGCCAGCGTGTAGTGTCCTCATTTCCTCTTTGGTGCTAAAGAGGCAAGTGCGGGCGAGGAGTCCCGAGGCATCAGGCAAAGGTTTCCATATTGGTGCAACGGGAGCAAGACCAGTGGGACAGTAGGACGAAGGTCACTGTGGAGCCCAAGACGGCATCACCACCAGAGCCTTTGGCAGGCGAAGACTACTTTTGTCAGGATAACTTGTACTAGTTGTCTCCCTTCGAATTTGGCCGTTGTGGGATCCCTTCCCGCTCAATATTTGGGAAGAGGACCAGGGCCTCTATATATAGGACTAGCCACCACCATAGGGAGGAGATCAGCTCATTCGGATCATTCCCAACCACACAAGTTCACCAAGCACAAGAACTCCTCAGGAGGCTGTTCTTCCCTTGTACCTGTTCATCCTCAGCCCAAGAGGTAATCCACCACACCACACTGGAGTAGGGTATTACACCACAACGGTGGCCCAAACTAGTATAAATCTTGTGTCTCGTGTTCTTTGGGTTCATCGAGACAGACCGTGAGATCGTGTCGAGTGCGAGCTAGGAAGGGGAGATCTTCGTGCGCACCCCAGTGTTCGAACCTCAAGGGTTTTGCTGGAACCCGAAATCCGACACTACCCTTCACATCGTTCTTCTTCTTCTTCTCCTTAGAAGCACCTTCTCCCTCCTTCAAAAAGGTTTGCTTGAGAGGAGGAGGTCGTTTGGCCTTGTCATTCTTCTTCTTGTTCTTGGACTTGGGCACGTACCCAATCCCTTCCTTGGCCACAACTTCCTTTTGATTGCTCAAAAGGTCGTTGAGATTCTTCTCGCCTTGTATGCATGACACGAGGCCTTTCTCAAGTTGCTCCTTCAACTTTGCATTCTCCTCAACAAGATGCACATGCTGACAACACGGGTTAGTAGCATTTGCATTATCAATTAAGACCATATGAGGAAAAGTGGCTTTCTCCTTGGTTAGCTTTACTTGGAGTTGATCATGAGACTCTTTAAGGCTAGCATGAGCACCATGCAAGACCTTGTGAGCCTTGTTAAGTAAGTCAAACTCCTTTTTGAGTCTAGCAAGATCAACCCCAAGCTTGGCCTTCTCGGAGTTTAGGACACGAGATACAACAAGAGCATGATCAAGATCTTTCTTTAGTTTAGCATGGTCATTGTTGTATGACTCCTCAAGAGCCAAACGATGACCACGCTCTTCCTCAAGAGCATTGGAAAGATCTGAAATCTCATCGGCATAGTCACGACTGTGCCCCTCCATCTTAGAGATGGTATCTTGGTGAGCCTCGATCATGTCATTGGCTTCACCAAGTTGTTCCAAGAGAGCAACGAAGTGCTTCTTTGATTTACCCTTGAGTTTACTCATAAAATACTCAAATTCATTCTCCTCCACATTAGACCCCTCATGATCATCAATGCAATCTGTCAAAGAAGGATTATTAATGATGATAGTTTTGATGTTGGGGGTTACCTTGTTGGTGGCTTTATCCATGAGGCACTTGGCGGCGATGTTCTCATTGGGTGAGTCGAAGAGAGACACCCGTGGAGTTGTCGCAATGGCAATGGAGGCCATGGCCACTAACTCACCGTCGTCATCATCATCATCATCATCATCATCTTCATTGTAATCTTCTTGTGCCACCAACCCCTTGGGAGGATTCTTCTTGGTGAAGTTGCTCTTGTTGGGGAAGGACTTGGCCTTGTCTTTTCGGATGAGTTTGCCACCATTGTCTTATCTCTTCTCAAAAGGGCATTCCACAACAAAGTGGCTCACATTGCCACAATTATAGCACGTCCTCACTTGTTGCTTGACCTTTGTGCCACTTGAGTTGTTCTTGTTCAAGTTGGGCCTTGTGTTCTTCTTGCTCCAAAATTGCCTTGAAGCAAGAGCCATGTGTTCATGATAGGCATACTTTGTATCTTCGGGATTTCTCTCCTCTTCTTCCTCTTCGTCCTCTTCTTCCACACTAACCTTGGCCTTCAAGGCAAGGTTGGGATTCTTTGCTCTTTGAGAGTGTAACACCACATTGTCGGCAGTCTTATCCAAGATACTCATAGCCACAAACTCATCCAACACCTCACTTGAGGTCAAGGTGTGGAAGTCCGGCTGTTGATGAATGATGGAGGACATGGCCTTGTGGTACAACATCATGGCCTTGAGGAATTTGTGCTTGATCCAATTGTCATCCGTATCCTTGATCCCATGGTCTCGGAGTGAGACCACGAGAGTAGTTAATCTCCGATAAAGCTCACAAGGTTCTTCATCTTCTTTCATTGCGAACTCATCGGCTTCATCTTGCACCACTTCATAGTTGGAGCATTGAATGCTTGCGCTTCCCCTGTAGAGGGAAACAACATGGTGCCATGCATCCTTGGCCATGATGAAGGGCCAGAGATGAGCAAGATCTTCGTGTGGAATTGCATCTTGGATGATGAAGAAAGCATTCTCATTGAATTGGTTATCCGCGGCTTCTCTAGGGGTGAAGTTGCTTCGGTCATGCGGATAAAAACCTTCTTCAATGATTCTCCAAAGGTTAGTATTAACATGGTTCAAATGACGCTTAAAGCGATAAACCCAAGAATCAAAGCCTCATTTTTCACAATCTTAGGGGGGGCCGGCATGATTCAAATGAGTGGAAGGAATTGGTCCACCATAAGTAAGTGGAGGTTCCTCATGGGCAAAGATGCTGTTGCCAATTTTACTACTAGAAGAAGGTGCCATTTCACTAGTAGCTTCCCCCTTGTCGGAGTTAGCATCCGTCACCTTGTTAGTGGGATCATCCACTTTCATTGGTACAGTAGATAGTTTAAGCCCTTCTAAGAATTTATTAAACATGCTTTCAACCTCGGCCGTCATGGAGGTTTTCAACATGTCCAAAGCCACATTGAATTGCTCACGAGAGACCGCGGTTCCCCCATCGGCCGTAGACAAGAACGGATTCGCACCAGAGTGCTTCTCTTCACCGTCTAGAGGGGGGCAGGGGTGAATAGGCAACTAAGAATTTTTAGCTTTTATTTACCAATTTAAACTTTGCATCAAAGAGGTTGTCTAGATATGCAACTAGGTGAGGAACCTATATGATGCAATAACAACAAGCACACAAGCAAGCAAGGGAGAAAATGCAAATAAGCTAGCACAAGTAAAGGCACGAGATAACCAAGGGCGGAGCCGGTGAAGATGAGGATGTGTTACCGAAGTTCCTTCCTTTTGAGGGGAAGTACGTCTCCGTTGGAGCGGTGTGGAGGCACAATGCTCCCCAAGAAGCCACTAGGGCCACCGTATTCTCCTCACGCCCTCACACAATGCGAGATGCCGTGATTCCACTATTGGTGCCCTTGGAGGTGGCGACGGGACCTTTACAAACAAGGTTGGGGAAATCTCCACAACTTAATTAGAGGCTCCCAACTACACCATGAAGCTTCACCACAATGGAATATGGCTCCACGATGACCTCAACCGTCTAGGGCGCTCAAACACCCAAGAGTAACAAGATCCGCAAGGGATTAGTGGGGGAATCAAATTTCTCTTGGTGGAAGTGTGGATCGGGGCCTTCTCAACCAATCCCTAAAGAATCAACTAGTTTGATTGGCTAGGGAGAGAGATCGGGCGAAAATGGAGCTTGGAGCAACAATGGAGCTTAGGGGTGGAAGAGGTGGTCAACTAGGAGAAGAAGACACCCCTTATATAGTGGAAGAACAAATCCAACCATTATCCACCAACTCAGCTTGCGAAGCACGGTACTACCGCACCGGGGACGCGGTACTACCGCTAGGGCACACGGTACTACCGCGAGGCGCCGCGGTACTACCGCCCATGCAGCAGGAACCAAACCAACCCTGGTGCGATGAAGCAGAGGGCGGTAGAACCGCTGGCACGGTACTACCGCTCCCCCTTGCGGTACTACCGCAAGGCAGGGATAGTCCAGATTAGGGAAGGCACGGACATATAAAAATTCATCCGTCGCAACTTCAGCTGAGTTGGGATCTGTGCAAAAATCCGACATGGTAGTACCGCAAGCCTAGAGCGGTACTATCGTGTAGGGTGCAGATGTAAAAAATTACATTCGAACCTACTTCCGCTCATGTTGCTGTGCCAGGGCAGGGCTCACGGTACTACTGCACCCATGGGGCGGTACTACCGTGTAGGGAACAGATGTAAAAAATTACATCCGCCCCTACAACCGCTCGAGTGGCTGAGCCTGGCCTGAGGCCACGGTACTACCGCTCCCAAGAAGCGGTACTACCACGCCTACAACCGATACTACCGCAAGGCCCCGCGGTACTACCGCTCCAAAGAGCAGTACTTCCGCGTGCCTCAGAGCAGCAACACTAGAAGTCCTTCATTTCGCAGAGACACGGATAAACAGAGGATGCTCCAAAGAGCCAAAGGAAAGGTGGTGCAAAAGGAGTAGATGTGTATGTGATGATTCCACCCAAACCTTTCCAACTCGGACCCCCTCTTAATAGTACGGCTTTCCCACGTCTCAAATCCACCGAAAAGAAACGTAGAGAAACACCGTCTTCAACAGTCTTCGAGGGGCATCAAATCGTCTTGTGCCTAGTCATGATATGTCTGAAATACTCAGTGCATACGATTAGTCCGCAAAAGCATCGTCATTAATCACCAAAACAACTAAGGGATAAATATGCCCTTACACCAAGGCACCCCAAGGTAATATTCAAGGAAGACACAAGCGTCTAAGCTTGGGGATGCCCCAGATGGCATCCCCTCTTTCGTCCACAATTCACCGGTATGTTACTTGGAGCTATATTTTTATTCATCACATGTTGTGAGTTTTACTTGAAGCATCTTGTGCCATAGTTTTGTTTTGTTTGATTGTTAGTTTTCCACAACCATTGTTTGTTGGACACACCTTTAGAGGGAGACACACATTCATCATGATTTGTTAGAATACTCTATGAGCTTCACTTATATCTTTTGAGCTACGTAGTTGCTCTTGTTCTTCACTTATATCTTTAGAGCACGGTGGTGGTCATGTTTTATAGAAATGATTGCACTCTCATGCTTCACTTAAATATTTTTGACTCTTTTAAATAGGAAGTGGTAATCGATACATCCCAAACATATCTACTTTCCCGAACACTTTTGCTCTTCTTTTGGACTCTAATTTGCATGATTTGAATGGAACTAACCCGGACTGGCACTGTTTTCAGCAGAATTGCCATGGTGTTATTTTTTGTGCAGAAATAAAAGTTCTCAGATTGGCTGAAAATTTACAGAGATTATTTTCCAGAATATATAAAAATATCACCAAAAAGAACTACTAGAGGGGGGCACCCAGGAGCCACAAGCTTAGGGGGCACACCCACCCCCATGGCATGCCCTGTGAGCTTGTGGGCCCCTGGAGCCTCCGTTTGCCCTAAGTCCAACTCCACAAGTACCGTCTCATGGAGAAAAAAAATAGAGAGACGGAATCATCGCGTTTTATGATACGAAGCCGCCGCCACCTCCTGTTCTTCATCGGGAGGGCTGATCCGGTATTCCCAATCTAGCATGTAACACATCATATCACTTTGCGGCCTCACGCACGGTATTCCCAGAGGTGCCACCTTACCTGGCCACGACATACTGTATCCAAGACGGCGAGTTATACAGGAAACGACCGAACAATGTCACACTACGCTGCATCTCCAGCGATCAAGGAAGGGAGTTGCTGATTGACATACACGGCGGTGATTGCGGACACCACTCGTCATCACGGACCCTCGTCGGCAAGGTGTTCCGCAGTGGGTTCTATTGGCCTACAACAGTCAACGACGCGGCTGAGCTGGTGAAGTCCTGTGAAGCTTGCCAATTCCACGCCAAGCAAATCCATCAGCCTGCTCAGGGCCTCCAAACCATCCCGCTCACATGGCCGTTTGCGGTCTGGGGGCTGGACATCCTAGGCCCGTTTCCCCGGGCTCCAGGGGGCTACCGCTATCTCTACGTCGCCATCGATAAGTTCACCAAGTGGGCGGAAGTGGAAGCCGTCTGTACCATTCCAACCGGCTCTACTATCAAGTTCGTCAAGGGCCTCGTCAGCCGCTTTGGGGTCCCCAACCGCATCATCACAGATAACGGTTCACAGTTTACTAGCAACCTATTCAAAACCTACTGTGCTAACCTTGGAACGCAGATCTGCTACGCTTCGGTGGCCCACCCCAGGAGTAACGGTCAGGCCGAGCGTGCTAACGCGGAGGTCCTGAGGGGCCAGAAGACCAGGACCTTCAAGAAGAAGTTGGAGGCCTGCGGCAGGGGTTGGCACGACGAGCTACAGTCTGTGCTGTGGTCCATCCGAACCACCACCACCAAGCCAACGGGCGAGACTCCATTCTTCCTCGTCAACAGAGCTGAAGCAGTCCTCCCTCACGAGGTCAAGCATCGCTCCGCACGGGTCCTAGCGTTCGACGAAACACAGCAGGACGCCATGCCGGGGATGGATCTCGTGCTGGGGGAGGAATGCTGTCACGAAGCCGTGTTGAGTGCAGCAAGGTACCAACAAGCGCTGCGGCGATACCACTGCCGCAACATCCGCTCCAGGATGCTCGAGGTGGGCGACCACGTCCTGAGGCGGGTCCTCTCCAGGGAAGGGCTGCACAAGCTCTCACCCATGTGGGAGGGCCCATTCAGGGTCGTCCATGTCTCTAGGCCGGGTGCAGCGCGCCTGGAGACGCAGGACGGGATACCTATCTAGAACGCCTAGAACATCCAACATCTCCGGAAGTTCTATCCATGAAGCAAGGCCTAGAGCCTGAGAAGCAAGGCCCAGAGCCTGAGAAGCAAGGCCTAGAGCCTTAGAAGAAAGGCCCAGAGCCTATGAAGAAGGCCCGGTGCCTGTGAAGAATCACTGCCCGTGTCACTCTCACGTAATAATGAGTGGGGTTGTACACGCCCCGGAGTCTCAGGAGCACCGGCCTCAGGCCCTAGGGCTCCCTCCCATGCCTAGTGGACATCACTTAGCTCCGCGCTGGTGAGAAGACTTGAAGACTAGATTAGGTGCCGGACGCGGCTTTTCATTTGCTTTCTGTAGTTGACTCGCTTTTCCTCGATCAAAGTTTTCCTTTGGCGTTCCTTGCCGATTTGATTCCCCCGCCTCTCACTGCACTTTTCTGGCTCGAATTTGCTCGTGTTCTCTCTCTCGCATGCCTCGCGAGGGGGCTAGGCAGGTGCCCTCGCGAGCATGTTTTCTCCTTTTTGCCTTCTCGCGAGCCACCCTCGTTCGAGCCCAAAGGCTGGCGCACCTCTCCTAGTCCGTGCCCCTCGGATACCATGACACAAAGCGCCAGGTCAGGGCCAGGATGAACGGCAAATCTTTTAACGCACTTCCTAACAAGTTTTTCGCAGTTCCTGAGCGAATGCAGGCCACCGAGGCAAGATGAATGCGAGGAAATAAACACTTTGCGAGGAATAGGACGTCCTAAGTATACCAGGTTAAGTTATCTTTGCGCAAAATAACGACACAACACGAGAATAGCACGCATACTAATATAACCAAGGAACCATAGTTCGATACACGCTCCCCTAGGCCCATGCTGGTTTCATTCTTGATGCAGGAAAAGAGCAAAACAAAAGTAGCGTTGCAGTGATCCGCGAGGACATGCACCTAGCACTACCCTGAGCCTAGCCAGATCCTTCCTCACGCTTCACGGAGGTGCAGCGACGAGACGACCCACCGCCGCCTTCAAGACGGGTGCGGCAGCGTGGCAGCTGGGCATAGCCGCCACTGCTAGAGCTGTAGCCGGAGGAAGAGCTGCCGTAGCTGGACGAGACACGATCACCGGCGAGCGCGGGCTCGCCCTCGTCCTCGTTGCGACCGTCCCCAAGGCCGAGTACCTCCTCACTGTCGTTCGCCTCGGGGCAGCACCCGGCGCGGCGACCATCTTCCCCAAACACCCTCACATAAAGGGTCGACCCACCATCATACCTGAAGTGGAGGGTGCACCGCCTGCCCAGACCGCGCGCGCTGGCGAATGTCTGCCAGCCGCGGGCCAGGGCTATGTTTCCCGTAGTGGAAGTCTCGACCGCAACCCAAGAGGCCTTACTGCAGCAGCCATCTACCTGCAGCCAGAGTCCGCTTGGACCAGAGGCCGGCAGTTCGCCGGCGAAGAAGCGCGGGAGTTGGAGCCAGTTGCCGGCCGGGTTCTCTGAGTAGACGACGAGCTCCGGCGACACCTCCACCGTGTGGAAGCACGGACAAGGAGGCCGCGCCACCATGGCATGCCTCCCCTCATCAACTAGACCGCCATGGCTGGGATGACCCACCCCGCGTGCCATGGCGCTGTCTCGACAATGGGCCACGACGGGGGTCGCGACATGTTTACGCGGGCAGCCGCGGCCGCGCTTGGGCGCCGGGGAGCCGGGTCCCTCACGAGGGGCTTTCCCCTTCTCGGCGGTGGAGAACTTCCTTCGTGGTGCCATGGGTGTCACTACAAGTGATGGAGCGAGGAGGAAGGAGCAAGCAAGCAAGGAAGAGATGGGCAATGGGGGCTCCGCCCCTCCCCATTTATAGCAAGGGAAGGCCTACCGGCGTCTCCCACGATCGCAGGTAATGATGGTTTTCCTTGCATGTCGCGGGGACCTAACAAGTCGAGCAGTTACTGAGGCAACATGGGGAAGTGGAGACTCCCACGTCTAATCATCCGCCACGCGTCAACCGAGGCCGCATGCTTTTGGGGCCCGCGATGCTCCGTACTTGGCCCTTGGCTTCGCCGCGAAGCCAAGCCCGAGCACACCTTGGGACTGGGGGCTACTGTCGTCGTCCTGGGAACAGGGGTCCCCAGACTTGCCTGCCTGCGGCCCGCGGTGTGGATGAGCCTGCAGGCCCTACGACCCATCTTCACCAACAAAGCATCCAAGACCCTCGCGAGGGTCCAAGCCTCGCGAGGCGGACAATGCAAGACCTCCTCGGCAGTAGCCTAGCTAGGCAGGATCACGAGGAGCAGAGATATCAAGGCGGGGCAAACCTCATGAGACCCTCGTGACGTGAGCCATGACGCACGGCACCAGGCGGGCGCCAGCGCGCGCAGCGTCCTTGTTTCCTCTTTGGTGCTAAGGAGACCAGCGCAGGCGAAGAGTACCAAGGCATTAGGCAAAGGTTGCTATATTGGTGCAACGAGACCAAGACCAAGAGGATGGCAAGACGGAGGTCATCGTGGAGCCCAAGACGGCGTCACCACCAGAGCCTTTGGCAGGCGAAGACCACTTTTGTTAGGATAGCTTGTACTAGCTGCCCCCCTTCGAATTAGCCCGCCATTGTTGGCTCCCTTCCCGCTCGATATTTGGGAAGAGGACCAGGGCTAATATAAATAGGACTAGCCACCACCTTAGTAAGGGACGGATCATTCAGACCATCCTCACACACACAAGCTCACCGAGCTCAAGAACACCTCAACCTCAGGAGCCTGTTCTTCCCTTGTACTGTTCATCATCAGCCCTAGAGGAAATCCACCACCACCACACTGGAGTAGGGTATTACACCACAACAGAGGCCCGAACCAGTATAAATCTTGTGTCTTTCTGTGTTGCGAGTTCGCCGAGTTCGTCCGCGAGATCTTAGTGAGCTAGGGCGTAGATTGGTAGGAAGGAAAGAATTCGCGCGCCCCCTAGTGTTCGAACCTTAAGGGTTCGCCGGAACCCCACATCCGACAATATGTGCCTCATACAAGATGACAAAAACACGTTCGAGCAAGGGCCATCCCCTTCGACCACGGTGACGAGCACGAACCTCTTCAACAACATGAAGACGGCGCCCATATTGGACTCATACTACGAGTCAAGCTACGCGAGTGCACATGAGACCTTCTATTTGATCTCGGAGGAGAGTGATGATTTGCCACATCCTACGACATTTATCTTTGGAGGCGTTATGGATGAGGAGGTTGAGCATGTGCCTATCACTTCAACCAAGGCGGCGATACGAGTTGAGCATGGAGACATTTGCACCTACATCTCTCTGACACCCACATATGACGAGATGCCCCAATTCCCATGTGAGGAGAGCCACCCCACCATGAGTGATATGAGTGACTCCACCATATGTGATATTGAGTGCATTTCCTATGAGAGGATGAGTGTGACCACCACTATCCTCACACTTGAGAGCATTCCACACACCACATGTGAGGTTGAGATCCATTTGAGTGACTCCACCAACCATATGTGTAACAACCCGGATGTAACTTTCCATAATTGTAACTCCAACTCTTGCCATTTCCGGCTATGTGATATGATATTTCCTTCGTGGTTGGGTTTTTGTCTTCGTTTTGCATTTTGTTCATGTCATGCATTTCATCTCATGTCATAATGTACATCTCATTTGCATTCGTGTTCGTCTCACGCATCTGGTCATTTTCCTCGTTGTCCATTTCGCAATCCAACACTCCCGCATGCACCCGTTGCACCCCTCAAATCTTGTTTCGTGAGCGGGAGAAAAATATTCTCGGAATGGGTTGAGATTTGTCGAGTGGCCTTGGTACATCACCAGTACGCCGCCTGTCAAATTTCGTTCCATTTGGAGGCCGTTTGATGCCCCAACGGTTAACCGGGTATCTACAAAAGCCCCTCTCTTGTTGCAGCCTAGCACCCCTCCAAAACAGCCCACTAACCCATCTAAACCCGCTCCATGCTCTCCGTCATTGGATCACGATCGTGTGGGCCAAAACCGCACCTCATTTGGACACTCCTAGCTCCCCTACCTATAAATATGCACCCCCTTCCAAATCCCGGATAAAACCCTAGCCTCCTCCACCCCGCGCCGCCGGACGTGTCCGTCCGTGCCGGACACGTCGACCGGCCACTTTGCCCGCGCCTATCAGCTTCCGCCGCATCATCCCACCGCCGCCCGCAGCCACTCATGGCGCGCCACGTCGCCAGCGCCGCGCCCCACTTCGCCGCCGACCCACGCGGGCCCGCAAAGCCCGACCCGCTTCGTCCCGTGCCGGGCGCCGCCCGTCTTTGCCACGCTGCCGCACGACTTCGCCGTTGGGCCACCACCCTCGCCGACCCTCGCCACCATGTCGCCTCGCTACCGCCGTCCACTCCGACGTCTCCTCCCGACCAGATTCGACCGAACTCGAGCGTCGGCGACCCCTGAAGCTCCGGCCACCGTGTCTCCTTCCTCTCCGGTGAGCGACTCCGTCCATCCTCGGGATCCACGCCGAACCCTAGATCTGAAAGGTTGACCTCGATTCCGTCCAAGTCCCGAAATCACTAACATTTTATGCCCCTATTCATAATGTCATATCACCATGCATGTAACTCTGTTTTGCGTGCATGGTATATCAAAATGTTCGTCTCATGACGATTTTCATGTTAGTATCATATGCATGCATGTTACTGTCCATATTGATGCCCTAATCCTCGTAGCAGAAGTGCTATATGATGTTGTCTGTTGGAATTCAACATAACTTGTTGATTTGTCATTTTCATTGCATTTGGTGTGTTCATCCTATGAGCATGACGTCCACATGTTTATGAGCTCCATCATGCCATCTTTACAGAGGCGCAAGCCTTGTATTTTTAGGATCTATGTGGTGACTAGCACAAGCATGCAAAGTAGGCTATGTGATGTTGCTGTTTTCAGACACTTAGGATTTTTACTAAGTCTTCTCCTATTACATTTTGATGCCATGTTGCTATTAGTAGATCCATGCACATTTTAGGTAGTTCAGTAAGAGTGTTTTGAAGATGTGGTATTGCTTTATCCATTAATGCCTCTAGTTGCAATTATGGAGTAGTGTAGCTTATCATTACCATGCTCTATTTTTGCTAAATATTGTTGCTGGCAGATTGTTAACATGATGTTCAACTTTTCCATGGGTGTTGCTAGTGATACATGTACCCTATGAACTTGCTCTAGACATGATTAGCTTCTTGAATACGTATACTTGATGTTGCTATCATGAATCTGTTCCTGCCATGCTCTGTTTTTCCACCAAGTCTGGAACTGATCATATAACTTGCCATGTTTGCTTGGGTGCTACCATATTATCCATGCATCTTTGGCCAAAGTTCAGTAAGGGAGTTTTGTTCTATTCCTTGAGTACTAGGATGCCATGCCTTGGTTTGCCATGATATGTTCCTGTAGATTGTTGTTTGATAGCTCTGAGCATTGCTACCTGATACTGTTTTGACATGTTTAGTATTTTCTCAAAGTCTGTGAAGCTGTTATCATTTGCATTTTTGCCATGCTATTTTGGGATTGTTGTAGCGAGTTCTAGCAGGATCTCAGTGTTCATGATTTGTAAAGCTTCACATGTACTTTAATGTCATGTACTTTGTTTCTATGTTGAAGTGCTATAGCATAGTTTCTTGTTGCATCTTAAGTGCTATGGTGATGTTAAGTGCAGATTTGCATCATTCTTGTTTTGTTTGTCATTTGCAAACCGTGCATCCGTTTCTGGTGATCCTTATATTGATTTCGACCGGAATCAACTCATCTTTCCAGCGGCATACTTGGTTTGCCAAGTTGATGCCTTGATCATTCTTTGCCTTCCGGAGTACCCATATGCATTGCACATCATACCTTGCATCCCATGCCATGTATTGCATCATGTTGCTTGTGCATTGCATCGTGATTGATTGTTTTTCCGTTGTTTGTGTTCTTGCTTTGGGTAGAGCCGGGAGACGAGTTCGTGAACGACGAACCTGTTGAGTACGTTAACAAGGATCAAGCTTTCGACAACTCTGAGAACTTTGTAGGCAAGATAACCATTACCCTTGATATCACTTCTATCTTTTCTTGCTAGTTGTTTGTTCTATCTCTATGTCGCGCTACCTACCACTTCTTTATCATGCCTCCCATATTGCCATGTCTAGCCTCTAACCCACCTTCCTAGCAAACCGTTGTTTGGCTAAGTTACCGCTTTTGCTCAGCCCTTCTTATAGCGTTGCTAGTTGCAGGTGCCTTGCGGGTTGTTCCATGTTGGAACATGGATATGTTGGGATATCACATTATCTCTTATTTAATCAATGCATCTATATACTTGGCAAAGGGTGGAAGGCTTGGCCTTTTGCTCGGTGTTCTTTTCCACTCTTGCCGCCCTAGTTTCCGTCATACCGGTGTTATGTTCCTTGATTTTGTGTTCCTTACGCGGTTGGGGTTATGGGACCCCCTTGACGGTTCACTTTGAATAAAACATCTCCAGCAAGGCCCAACCTTGGTTTTACATTTTCCTAACAACCTTAACTTTTCCCTCGGGAGTTATAAACCCGAGGGGCATCCTTATTTAACCCTCCCGGGCCAGTGCTCCTCTGAGTGTTGGTCCGAATCGAGTAGACTGCGGGGCCACCCCGGGGAAACTTGGGGGTTGGTTTTACTCGTAGGATGTCTCATCCGGTGTGCCCTGAGAACGAGATATGTGCAGCTCTTATCGGGATTTGTCGGCACAGTCGGGTGGTTTTGCTGGACTTTTTTTACGATTGTTGACATGTCTTGTAACCGGGATTCCGAGACTGATCGGGTCTTTTCGGGAGAAGGAATATCCTTCGTTGATCATGAGAGCTTGTGATGGGCTAAGTTGGGACACCCCTGCAGGGTATAAACTTTTGAGAGCCGTGCTCGCGGTTATGTGGCAGATGGGAATTTTTTAATATCCGGTTGTAGAGAACTTGACACATGACTTAATTAAAATAAATCAACCGCATGTGTAGTCATGATGGTCTCTTTTCGGCGGAGTCCGGGAAGTGAACACAGTTTGGGTTATGTTTGAATGTATGTAGTTTCAGGATCACTTCTAGCTTCACGACCATTGCATAGCTTCTCATCTTACTCTTATGTTTGTATTTTAGCCACCATATTTGCTTAGCGTTGCTACAACTCCACCTCATTACCTTATCCTACCCATAATCTTAAATAGTCTTGATCTCGTGGGTTTTGAGATTGCTGAGTCCTTGTGACTCACAGATACTACCAAAACAGTTGCTGGTGCCGATGATACCAGTGCAGGTGATGCTACCGAACTCAAGTGGGAGTTCGACGAGGACCTTGGTCGTTACTATGTTTCGTTTCCTAATGATTAGTAGTGGAGCCCAGTTGGGACAATCGGCGATCTAGCAGTTGGGTTATCTTCTTTTCATTTGGCTTTGACCGTAGTCGGTCTATGTGTGTACTCTGGATGATGTATGATATTTATGATCATTGTGTGACGTGGCGATTGTAAGCCAACTCTATTTATCCCTTTCTTGTTCATTACATGGGATTGTGTGAAGATGACCCTTCTTGCGACAAAACCGCGATGCGGCTATGCCTCTAAGTTGTGCCTCGACATGTGGGAGATATAGCCGCATCGTGGGTGTTACAAGTTGGTAATCGGAGCCATCCCCGACTTAGGAGCCCCCTGCTTGATCGAATCGCTGACGTTGTTGAGTCTAGAACAAATATGTTTTGAGTCTTAGGATTATATATATCGGAGAGTAGGATTCTTTTTACTCCTTAGTCCTTTCGTTGCTCTGGTGAGGCCTCCTGACGTAGATTTTTTGACTCTCCTCTCCTCAAATTTCACTAAAATTATTTTTAGGATCACGCGGGTATATTGGAATTGTTTCGATATTCTTGTGAAGAGAACATAGTTCTTGGTGCCTCCTGACATTTAGGGGTTGTGGCAGTGTCCTGGGGAGTTGAGCTCCGAGGAGTTGTCGTCAAAATTTAATCGTTGCAGTTCTGGAATACCTGAGTTCGCCGACATCGAAAATCTCTTTATGCAGCTAGTGGTGAGATAACCTCGGCTCCACCCAGTACTGGGCGAGAGTTCGGGAGTATTGCCATAGCTCGTATAAACGGATGCTTTTCGAAGGTTGAGGTACACGATTTTCGGAGTTTTCTTGGTTATGTGTTGACGGATGTATACAGTTGGAGCATAAGGCTTGTTAGTTGTGTGATATATATTGTGCCTCCATGTATCCCCAACACCAGATTGCATAACCAAAAAGTTTCGGGAGTTTATAGGTGGGAATTCAAGTAGCTCTAGTATTTCTTCCCGCGGATATTTGGTTTTTGATTCGGTAATCCTTACCACTTATTTATTCCAGTCTTACCTTGTTGTTTCATTCATCAACCTTTATCTAAGTGGCTTCTCAACTTAATGGACGTGTGATGTTAACTTTGGAATTCATTCATTCAATCTTTGTTCAGATGTTTATTATGAAGACTATATGTTTCAATTTGTATCCATTGATTTAGCTTGTCTATCTGTCAATCAAGATTCTAACGGATGTCACCCTCTTCAGGTTGACTCCTCCAACGCGTCTGAATCCGGACCGCAATGATGGGGAACATGCGAACCCTCCACCACCACCTCCGTCTCCGGAGGCATGGCAAGCTATCATGGCAGCCACCAACGCCAATGCCCAGATGCTTTTGCAACTCTTGCAAGAGCGCAACCAAGGACAAGGCAACCAAGGAAACCAAGGTCAAGGGCAGTTCAACAATCAGCCTCACTTTGCTTCCCTCAACCAGTTCCTTGCAAATCAGCCTAAGTCTTTCAGCAACTGTGTCGAGGCCACGGACGCCGATGATTGGCTCGTGGACATCAGCAAGCATTTTGAATGTAGCAATGTCAGGCCTGAGGACTACATCAAGTTTGCTTCGTTTCAGCTCAAGGACCAAGCTGCTGATTGGTATCAACAATACAAAGATTCCAGTGGAGGACGTGTGATTACCTAGGATGATTTCTGTCGAGACTTCAAAGCTCATCATATTCCAACAAGTGTTGTTGAGAGCAAGCGTGAGGAATTCCGCAATCTCAAGCAAGGAAGCATGTCCGTGTACCAATACAACATCCAGTTTCAGAAACTTGCTCGCTTCGCAAGGCAGGATGTTCCAGATGAAAAGAGCATGATCTATCTCTTCAGGGGTCGCCTCAAAGAAGATCTGCAGTTAGCTCTCATTCTTGTTGAACCTACTGATGACCCACAAGTGTAGGGGATCTATCATAGCCTTTTCGATAAGTAAGAGTGTCGAACCCAACGAGGAGTAGAAGGAAATGATAAGCGGTTTCCAGCAAGGTATTCTCTGCAAGCACTGAAATTATCGGTAACAGATAGTTTTGTGCTAAGATAAATTGTAACGAGCAACAAGTAATGGAAGTAAATAAGGTGCAGCAAGATGGCCCAGTCCTTTTTGTAGCAAAGGACAAGTCTGGACAAACTCTTATATGAAGGAAAGCGCTCCCGAGGACACATGGGAATTATCGTCAAGCTAGTTTTCATCACGCTCATATGATTCGCGTTCGCTACTTTAATAATTTGACATGTGGGTGGACCGGTGCTTGGGTGCTGTCCTTACTTGGACAAGCATCCCACTTATGATCAACCCCTATTGCAAGCATCCACAACTAGAACAGAAATATTAAGGTAAACCTAACCATAGCATGAAACATATGGATCCAAATCAGCCCCTTACGAAGCAACGCATAAACTAGGGTTTAAGCTTCTGTCACTCTAGCAACCCATCATCTACTTATTACTTCCCAATGCCCTCCTCTAGGCCCAAACAATGGTGAAGTGTCATGTAGTAGACGTTCACAAGACACCACTAGAGGAAAGACAACATACATCTCATCAAAATATCAAACGAATACCAAATTCACATGACTACTTATAGCAAGACTTCTCCCATGTCATCAGGAACAAACATAACTACTCACAAAGCATATTCATGTTCATAATCAGAGGGGTATTAATATGCATAACGGATCTGAACATATGGTCTTCCACCAAGTAAACCAACTAGCATCAACTACAAGGAGTAATCAAAACTACTAGCAACCCACAGGTACCAATCTGAGGTTTGGATACAAAGATTGGATACAAGAGATGAACTAGGGTTTGAGATGAGATGATGCTGGTGAAGATGTTGATGGAGAATGACCCCCTCCCGATGAGAGGATCGTTGGTGATGATGATGGTGATGATTTCCCCCTCCGGAGATAAGTTTCCATGGGAGAACACCTTCGGCGGAGCCCTAGATTGGTTCCGCCAAGGTTCCGCCTCGTGGCGACATAGTTTCATCCCATGAGCTTGCTTATGATTTTTCCCTCGACGAAAGACTCCATATAGCCAATGATGGGCATCAGAGGGCCACCAGGGGGCCCATGAGGCAGGGGGTGCGCCCAGGGGGGTAGGGCGTGCCCCACCCTCGTGGATGGTGGGTGGCCCCCTCTGGTACTTTCTTCGCTCAGTATTTTTATATATTCTGAAAATAACTCCCGTGGAGTTTCAGGGCTTTTGGAGATGTGCAGAATAGGTCTCTAATATTTGCTCCTTTTCCAGCCCAGAATTCCAGCTGCCGGCATTCCCCCTCTTCATGTAAACCTTGTAAAATAAGAGAGAATAGGCATAAGTATTGTGACATAATGTGTAATAACAACCCATAATGCGATAATTATCGATATAAAAACATGATGCAAAATGGACGTATCAACTCCCCCAAGCTTAGACCTCGCTTGTCCTCAAGCGAAAGCCAAAATCGAAAAATATGTCCACATGTTTAGAGATAGAGGTGTCGATAAAATAAAATACGAACATGAGGGCATCATGATCATTCTTAGAACAACAACAACAATATATATATATATATATATATATATATATATATATATAGGATGGCCATATGGGACACCTAGGTGCCCAGGCTCCTTGCCTTTCAACCATCCGATTGCATTACGGGTCAATCCATCACAAGTTACTGATTTGGAAATAATTACATAATTTGGAAACAATGCTATGGTCCAACACACCATGCATGGTAACATTTATTTGGAAAGAAAAATAATGCCATGCATGCTACCGTTCCTTATTGAGAGACGTTAGTGGTACAAATAGGAGAGAGAAAACTAGAAATTAAGGCCTCATTATTGTATCTTAAAGTCCATGACGTTGGATATATGTACATTTTTTTATATGTGTGCGTACACATTGGGTTGATACGTAAAACACTTTTATTATTTCAAATTAAGATACTATTTTTTTCCCAACCATTTTACAGCTTTGGGTATCACATACCTATGTGCCATATTTCACGTAGCCAGGTATATACGTAGCCATATTTTACTGTATATATGTTTACGAGATACCTATAACATTTCCGTACCCTTTTTCACATAGCCGGGTATATACCAGTGCATACACATTGGGTACCACATACCTATGGATGCTATATTTCATGTAGCCAGGTATATACGTAGCCATGTTTTACTTTATATACGTTGATGAGATACCTAACATTTTCGTACCCTTTTTCACATAGCCGGGTATATACGTGTGCATACACATTGAGTATATTTGCACTTGAGTTATTTCATTTATAGGAATATCGTATGTTCTAATCGGGTAATAAGTACGTTTGGACTTGGATATACCATTTTTTAAGTTTACATGTTAGTGAGTTATTTTTAGGTATACTGTTTTATTTTTAAGTTCGTTGGGTATATACTATGAGATTATGTGAGTATGTTGTATATTTCTAATAAAAGTAAAAAATTGTGTGTGGGTATCGGTACGCATCATACATTTTAATAAAAGTAAAAAATAATTAGGATCACACTTTATATTATTTGATCACCTTAATTTGTATAGGAAAAATAGTCGTCAAAAAGTGTGACCCTACCTTTAAAAAAATACTAGATACATTGAAATGTAAAATAGTAGAAAAAACGTGAGAACGTCCAACGTACAAATCTTTTGGGACAATGTTTCGTATTATTAGGTCATTCTGGCATCTTAAAAAATTAAAGGTTATATACTTATCTTTTCTCTTTCATTAGTTATATACATACATAACCAGAAATATGTTGGGTACATATGTGGGCACGCCATATGTTTGTTAGAATTAATGGGCTAGGCCCATAGCAATTTCTAAAATCTCAAAGCCCATGTGTAAAATGGCAAGTGGTGGTGCTAAGTTTAGTCCCACCTTGGAAGTTGAAGAAGAGTTGGACCTCTTTATATAGTGGGTTCTCTCTACCACTCTAAGTGATGTGTGAGAAGAGAAAGGGAAAACCACACGCGCGCGCTCGCTCGCCTCGCCTCGCCTGGCCTGGCCGGGAGGCGAGGCGAGGCGAGGCGTACATGCGACATGCGCGTGAATGGTCCGCCGAAATCCGGTCCGTCTCCTTGCAAGAGCGCAGCTTTCTTTTGCCGTTTTATTTTTATGTCTTGGCAGACAAGTTTTAATTTCTTGTCCGGTAAGTATACGAATTAAAAACCGAGTCGGTTTGGGATTGTGGTCGCGACACAATACCGCCTCTGGTCCTAATATATATACAGCTACCGGCTGCGGTCAGAGATACACCGAAAAACACCTAGGGTTTTGCCTCATCTCACAACTTGCGCCGCCATCGTAGTCTACTCCATCCCAAACGCCGGCGTGCATCGGCGCGTGGGAGAGCAGGTCTCCGGAACCGTTCGTCTTTGCGATCCTGCACCGGGAGAGGACGAATTAGGTTTTTGGGAAGCGCTGTGCGCGACTGCTCAAATTCGTCATCACGGGTCGTCTTCCGTCCAAGTCGGGCGGTGCTACTCATCGTCGTATTCATCGCCGTCAGCAGCAGATCGTCGCCAACATCGTCATCAACACTGTCGCACCCATAATAGCTAACGATCAGTATGTCCAACATCCTCTGTTCATGTCTGTTTCTACAGCTACTGTTACGTGTTTGCTGCTGTTATGCATGTCTTGCTGTTCTTCTAATTTGCTAGATTTTTGCATGCTAGTATCTCTTCTAGTCATGAATTATTTACTGGAATTAATCATGAACTTGCCTAATTTTCCAACATTCCAAAAACCTAATTATAGGCAATTTCCTGAGTTAACTATGGCTGGATTCGCTGATGCACTGAGGCCGGATAAGTTTACTGGTGTGCACTTTAAGAGGTGGCAGGTGAAGACCACGCTCTGGCTTACTGCTCTGAAAGTTTTCCACGCTAGTGTTGGTGCTCCAGAGGGAATGACCGACGAAGATCGGAGAAAATTCCAGGAAGCCAATACTATGTTTGTGGGATGCATTCTGAGTGTTCTTGCTGACCGTCTGTGTGATGTGTACATGCACATAAACGACGGAAAAATTCTATGGGATGCACTGAATGCAAAATTCGGTGCAACAGATGCAGGCAGTGAACTGTACATCATGGAGAGTTTTCATGACTACAAGATGGTGAATAACCGTTCTGTGGTTGAACAAGCTCATGAGATACAGTGCATTGTGAAGGAACTTGAACTCCTTAAATGTGTTCTACCCGACAAATTCATGGCTGGGTGCATGATTGCAAAGTTGCCTCCTTCATGGAGGAATTTCGCCACAACTCTGAAGCATAAGAGACAGGAGATATCAGTTGAAAATCTGATTGCATCTCTTGATGTTGAAGAAAAAGCTCGGGCTAAAGATACCACTGAAAAAGGAGGTGAGGTTCAGCCTACTGCTAACATGGTGCAGAGGTACCCACAGAACAAGAACAAAGGGAAGAACAAACCTGTTGTCAACAAGCCTACCAAGACTACTACCTTCAAGAAGAAGAAGTTCAACAAGGCTGAGTTAGAGTGCTACGCCTGTGGGAAGCCTGGACACTTTTCCAAGGAATGCCCTGAACGTGCAGACCGCAGAGGGAAAACAAGCTCCAAGACTGTCAACATGGTGACCGCTAGCAATACTGATGGGTATGGTAATTTACCTATTGTGCTTTCAGTATTTCAATCATCTTCGTGGTGGATTGATTCGGGTGCTAACGTTCATGTGTGTGCTGACATCTCCCTGTTTACTTCTTATCAGGTCGCAAGGGATTCTTCCGTCCTAATGGGGAATGGGTCACATGCTTCTGTTCGTGGCATTGGCACGGTGGATCTGAAGTTTACTTCGGGAAAGATCGTGCAACTAAGGAACGTGCAGCATGTCCCTACTATGAACAAGAATCTAGTTAGCGGCTCCCTTCTATGTCGAGATGGATTTAAGGTAGTTTTAGAGTCCAATAAAGTAATCATGTCAAGATTTGGACAATTTATAGGAAAAGGCTATGAGTGCGGAGGCTTGTTTCGCTTTTCTCTTTCAGATTTTTGCAATAAGTCAATAAACCAAATTTGTGCTAGTGTTAATGATGATGCAAGTATTTGGCACTCTCGTTTATGTCATATTAATTTTGGTTTAATGTCTCGGCTATCCAGCATGAGTTTAATTCCGAACTTCACAGTTGCCAAAGGTTCTAAGTGCCATAGTTGTGTGCAATCTAAGCAACCTTGAAAGCCTCATAAGGCTGCCGAGGAGAGAAACTTGGCACCTCTAGAACTCATACATTCTGATCTTTGTGAGATGAATGGTGTGTTGACAAAAGGTGGAAAGAGATATTTCATGACTTTGATTGATGATGCGACTAGATTTTGCTATGTTTATTTGTTGCAAACTAAAGATGAAGCATTAGACTACTTTAAAATCTATAAGGCTGAAGTTGAAAATCAACTAGAGAGAAAGATCAAGCGTCTTAGGTCCGATCGTGGTGGAGAGTATTTTCCAAAAGTTTTTGATGAATTTTGTGAGGAACATGGTATTATTCATGAGAGGACGCCTCCCTATTCACCTCAATCAAATGGAGTGGCCGAGAGGAAAAACCGCACATTGACTGACTTGGTGAATGCCATGTTAGACACTGCTGGTTTATCTAAGGCATGGTGGGGGGAGGCTCTATTGACTTCATGTCATGTCCTGAATAGAGTTCCCAACAATAATAAAGAGAAAACCCCTTATGAGGAGTGGGTTGGGAGAAAACCATCACTTTCTTATTTGCGCACTTGGGGATGTTTGGCAAAGGTCAATATTCCTATTCCTAAGAAACGCAAACTTGGACCAAAGACAGTGGATTGTGTCTTTCTAGGGTATGCTCAACGGAGCATTGCTTATAGGTTTTTAGTGGTAAAATCTGAAGTACCTGATATGCATGTTGATACTATAATGGAATCTCGTGATGCAACATTTTTTGAGAACATATTTCCTATGAAAGATATGCATAGCATTGCTAGATTTTCTTCTGAGATAATTCCTGAATCTAGTACAACTGATGAATATTTCGAACAATCACATGAGGAAGTCCTTGAGAAGGATAACAATGAAGTTCCTAGAAGGAACAAGAGACAAGGGATTGCAAGATCCTTTAGTGATGATTTCATTGTATACCTTGTGGACGACACACCCAAGACGATTGCAGAAGCATATGCATCTCCGGATGTAGATGATTGGAAAGAAGCTGTTCATAATGAGATGGACTCAATTCTTTCTAATGGAACTTGGGAACTAACTGATAGACCATATGGTTGTAAACCTGTGGGCTGTAAGTGGGTGTTCAAAAAGAAGCTAAAGCCTGATGGTACTATTGATAAATACAAGGCGCGGCTAGTGGCCAAGGGCTACACTCAGAAAGAAGGCGAAGATTACTTTGACACCTATTCACCCGTTGCTAGAATGACCACCATTTGAGTGTTAGTTTCCTTGGCTGCCTCTTATGGTCTTATCATTCATCAAATGGATGTAAAGACAGCTTTTCTCAATGGAGAGTTGGAAGAGGAGATCTATATGGATCAGCCTGACGGGTTTGTGGTAAAGGGTGAAGAGAGAAAGGTGTGCAAGTTGTTAAAATCTTTGTATGGTCTGAAACAGGCACCTAAGCAATGGCATGAGAAGTTTGAAAGAACTTTGACTTCTGCAGGATTTGTCATTAACGAGGCTGATAGGTGTGTTTACTATCGCCATGGTGGGGGCAATAGTGTCATATTATGTTTGTATGTGGACGACATACTGATCTTTGGTACAAACATTAATGCAATTAATGAGGTCAAGTCTTTTCTATCAAAAAGTTTTGACATGAAAGATCTGGGAGAAGCCGATGTAATTCTAAACATCAAACTTATTAAGGATGAGAGTGGGATTACATTAACGCAATCTCACTATGTTGAGAAGGTCTTGAACCGATTCGGTTTTATGGATAGCAAGCCTTCTCCAACACCTTATGATCCCAGCGTGACACTCAGAAAGAACAAGAAAGAAACGAGAGATCAATTAAGATACTCTCAAATTGTCGGTTCACTCATGTACTTAGCTAGCGCTACAAGACCAGATATCTCTTTTGCTGTGAGCAAACTGAGTAGGTTCATGTCCAACCCGGGTGATGATCATTGGCATGCACTAGAAAGGGTCTTGCGCTATCTGAGAGGTACTATGAGTTACGGAATTACCTATTCAGGGCATCCTGCTGTGCTAGAAGGATATAGTGATTCAAATTGGATCTCCGATGTTGATGTACTTTACGCAACAAGTGGGTATGTATTTACTCATGGTGGTGGCGCAGTGTCATGGAGGTCTTGCAAGCAAACCATATTGACGAGGTCAACTATGGAAGCAGAATTAACTGCTTTGGACACAGCTACTGTTGAGGCAGAATGGCTGCGTGAGCTCTTGATGGACTTGCCGGTTGTTGAAAAACCTGTACCGGCTATTCTTATGAATTGTGATAACCAAACGGTTATCGCTAAAGTGAACAATTCTAAAGATAATGCAAAGTCATCAAGACACGTGAAAAGACGTTTGAAGTCTGTCAGGAAGTTGAGAAACTCCGGAGTAATAACTGTTACGTATATACAAACAGACAAAAACCTGGCAGATCCCTTTACAAAGGGACTATCACGAAATGTGATAGATATTGCATCGAGGGAGATGGGTATGAGACCCATAGATGTTACACCATAGTAGTAACCCAACCTTTGTGATCGGAGATCCCGTGAATTAGGATCTGGGAAGAACAAGCTATTGGTTAACTGAGGAGAGTAATAACTTATGATCGTCTCCAAGTGAAGATGCAAAACTCTCAGAGCTGTAAGGCTCAGATCTGTAAGGCAGGTCGGCAACATGCCTTAATGTGGTTCTATTGGCTATAATTAGCGAAGATGCTATCCTACAGAGCAGTCTTGAAAGAACACACCTATATGAGTTCTGACTGTAAACGTCGCAGTCTATGAGATTTGGGTGATCTCTAGTAAACTCACGAAGAGACCAGGGAGTATGACGTATAAGCTCCAAACCGCGGGGTAGCCTACTGGCGGTCAGGTACTGGTTAAGACTTTGAGTGAAACCTGTTCACACAAAACTAGCAATTCAAGGCATAGTCCATTGTCAAGTTGTGAATGGATGTAGCTTAAAGTTCTAGGCAGAAGTTTAACTTAACAGTCTCTGCTGAAACACTGGTATATTAAACAAGTGGTGAGAGAAGGCAAATCTCTAAATGGGTATTTGAGATTTGGTGGGGGATTGTTAGAATTAATGGGCTAGGCCCATAGCAATTTCTGAAATCTCAAAGCCCATGTGTAAAATGGCAAGTGGTGGTGCTAAGTTTAGTCCCACCTTGGAAGTTGAAGAAGAGTTGGACCTCTTTATATAGTGGGTTCTCTCTACCACTCTAAGTGATGTGTGAGAAGAGAAAGGGAAAACCACACGCGCGCGCTCGCTCGCCTCGCCTCGCCTCGCCTGGCCGGGCCGGGCCGGGCCGGGCCGTGGCGAGGCGAGGCGAGGCGGCGCGTACATGCGACATGCGCGTGAATGGTCCGCCGAAATCCGGTCCGTCTCCTTGCAGGAGCGCAGCTTTCTTTTGCCGTTTTATTTTTATGTCTTGGCAGACAAGTTTTAATTTCTTGTCCGGTAAGTATACGAATTAAAAACCAAGTCGGTTTGGGATTGTGGTCGCGACACAATACCGCCTCTGGTCCTAATATATATACAGCTACCGGCTGCGGTCAGAGATACACCGAAAAACACCTAGGGTTTTGCCTCATCTCACAACTTGCGCCGCCATCGTAGGCTACTCCATCCCAGACGCCGGCGTGCATCGGCGCGTGGGAGAGCAGGTCTCCGGAACCGTTCGTCTTTGCGATCCTGCACCGGGAGAGGACAAATTAGGTTTTTGGGAAGCGCTGTGCGCGACTGCTCAAATTCGTCATCACGGGTCGTCTTCCGTCCAAGTCGGGCGGTGCTACTCATCGTCGTATTCATCGCCGTCAGCAGCAGATCATCGCCAACATCGTCATCAACACTGTCGCACTCATAATAGCTAACGATCAGTACGTCCAACATCCTCTGTTCATGTCTGTTTCTACAGCTACTGTTACGTGTTTGCTGCTGTTATGCATGTCTTGCTGTTCTTCTAATTTGCTAGATTTTTGCATGCTAGTATCTCTTCTAGTCATGAATTATTTACTGGAATTAATCATGAACTTGCCTAATTTTCCAACAATGTTTGGACTGAATAATACAATGCATTAATATAGGAAAAACAATACCTGGTTTTCATTTGAAAAGTAACCATGGCTGGAACCGGTAATATATTATCTTTTGGAAATCAATGATTGATTGATGATGGTTATAGTGCATGCAAATAAAAATTAAAAAGCCATCATGTCATGGATTAAACATCATGCAACAACGAATATGACTTACTATAGCGGGCTTAGGTGCCCCATTTATTTATATAATAGCACTATCCCGATTTCGAGATTAGAATAGTTATTCGACCCTATATAGGAGCGACCAGGTGTTTCCGAGATCCAGAAACCAGAAAATGCTACGCAGTTCCCCAACCTTCTACAAGCCGGGGACCCGATTTCGTTCCGGATCCCGCGCTCATCGGGGCCATTCCTGATCCGGCGCGCCGCCGTTCCTGATTCCGCGCGCACCGCCGCCGTTTCCCGATCCAGCATGCGGTCGTTCCCTATCCCCTGCGAACCACCGTCGTTCCTGATCCAGCGCGTCGCCGTTCCCGATTCCCCGCGCACCGCCGCCATTCCCGATCCAGCACGCCGCCTTTCTGAAGCTCGCGCGCTCCGCCCGTCATTCCCGAACCAACGCGCCGCCTTTCCAGAGCTTGCGTGCAGCCGTCATCGTTCCAGAACTCGTGCGCCCCACCGCCTCGAGCACGCGCGCTAATGGCGTGCTCGCCCGCCGCATTCCACCGCCCCGCATCTCCTGGACGACGTCCGCGCTTCAACCTCCCTCCTCCAGCGAGCCACTACACATCACCATCGATCCCCATGGTGAACGGCGCCGCCACCTCGATCTGGACTTCCACCTTCCCTGTCGCTCCCTTCCCCTGGATCTTCGCAAGCAGCCCCGCCCTGCGGCTTCGGCCACCACCGAGGACCACTAATTGACCTTCTCGCGAGGGCCAACTCGTCCTTCTAGAGGAGGGCTCGTCCCTGGAACAGCTGCTCTCGTCCCCTCCACCATTGTTGAGCTCGCCTGTCCCTCTCTCCCTGCTCTCGCCCACAACACCCAACAATGTTCCCCACCCACCGCCACCGCTCATCCCCGTCCGTGAGCCAAGGCTTCCCCTGTGCGTGTGCCACCACCTCGGATGCCTGAACTGCTATTCCGCTGGAGCAGCTCCTCCCGCCGTGCGTCTACCCAGACCTCAATCGCGCGGGGGCGGCATCCCATCCGATTGTGGTGTAGGTCGCAGTGCGCTGGCCAGAAAGATGCGTCCTCCGCCGCAGCTACTCGTGCGTGTGGCGGCTCATGCACCCCACTGCCGTGAGCGAGCTCCCAATGGCCGTCACAACTGTTTACAAGTAGATTGCTCCCCATGGCCAGCACGGCTGTGTACAAGCTAGATGCCTCCGCTCTAAAAAAAACTTGCTCCTTATCTGATGCGGGCCACCACAACACTACATAGCCATCAGGACATGTTGACCGTGAAAAAGAGCAAACCATTGGCTCTCTGCAAAACATCTTTCTACATGCACGACTTGTGTTCGTTGAAATGTGTCTGGGAGCTAGAGTAGTACAGTACTTGTACATGTACTTGTGTATTATTGTAGTATTTTGTAGTATTTTGCACCGTACCCTTTCTTTGCTTATGTACTAGTCTCTAGCTCCAACCAAATTAAATTTCATAGAAGTTCGAAGATGACCAGCAGACAACGTCCTAGAAAACAACAATTTTTTTAATATGGACGTTCAAGTTAGAAAAAGTTAGAGACGTCGTCGACCTTTGCCTTAAAAATCTCACATACGAAATCAAGGCATTTTCACAACAACAAAAAATTGCCCAAATTAGCTATGTTATTTTACAAATATCGCATAAGTTCAAATACACCGACCGCCGAAGTTTGGAATTCTACTCACAACGCACCTTAAAAAAACGTAGAAGTTCAAATTAAAATAACGAAGCGGTTCAATGTTTACTAAAACCCTCAGTTTTTACTTGCTAATAAAATTAAAACCAAAAAGTTCAAATAAAAAATGGAGCGGTTCAAAATTTATATAAAATAAGGATTTTCCTCATTTCTAAAAAAATATCACAACAGGAACCTAAAATTATTACATATTGAAAGAAGGGGAAAACAATATGTGAGCATCAGTGTGTGGGTGTTGTTCTATTATGTGTGTGCGTGTGTGTAACTTTGCACAAAAATAAACTCTAGAAGTTCACAAAACCCTCAAAAGCCTATAAGTTAAAAGACAAAATAGTAGACAATTTTTTCCGTCTCTGAAACTAAACCAAAAAGTTCAAATTTAAGATACATAGCAGGTCAATGTTTATAAAAAAATTCAGAAATTTTTGTATCTAAAATAAAAGCAAGAAGTTCAAATTAACATAACACATGACTTTGATGCTTATTTTTTATAAAAAGAACATTGTTTTACGGTTTCAACAGATGGAAAAAAGTATTTCAAATAAACCAAGAAGTCCAAATTATATAAAAAAAGAAGTTCAATATTTATAAAAAACACAAGTTTTCTTCGTTACTAAAGAATAAAATTAAAGAAGTTCAAATTAAAATAAAAGGAGTAGTTTGATGTTTACGGAAAACTCAAATTCTTTCCATTTCTAGGAAAAAAAGTATGAGGTTCAATTTTATAACAATGGTCGATACTTATTTGAAAATAGATTTTTTCTAAGAAAAAGGTTAAGAAGGTCAATTTGAAATAACATAGAAGTTCGAAGAATATAAAAAACTCAGATTTGTTGCATGAAGTTCACGTGCACCCTCGTGCACGGTTCAGAATTTATATTGCGGGACGTTCGACCTCCAATTACATGTTTTATAATGAAAAAAAGACATGCGGCTTCAATTGCGTGTAATTCAACGTACACACAAAAATGTGATAGAAGTTCGTAATGGAAAAACGAGAAGTCCAAGTACTGTAAGGAATGCATTTTAGGTGAGAATAAAATGTATAAGAAAATAAAAGCTTAAAAGGTTTGTTCAAAGAAGTTCAAGTGCTCTGTCCGGGGAAGTTCAAAAATTCTTACGATAAAGGTTCACCTTGTATTTCCATGTTCAAAAACACAAAAAGAAATTATTTTTTACGTTTTAAAATAATTCTCTCAATCCACAAAGAAGCTAAGTTATTATTTGGGAGCAATTTGATTTCAAAAAGAACATAAATAATTCAAATTATAAAAATAAAAAAAGTTCATGTACTACATGGTTTGTGTTTAATACGAGAAAATTGAATTAAAAGTCAAGGTCCAATTTTGTTGTTGTTATAAGTTCAAGTATTCGGTCGATGAAAGTTAAAAAATTTATTCTGAGAAAGGTTTGTACAAAAGGAATATCATTTGTGTAACACTGACGAATGGATGAGAAAATTACAAACTAAAATACGTCACAGAAGTTGAACGCGCAAACAGCAGGAAGTTCAACTACTACACTGAACGGATTTTGGACGAAAAACTTTTAAAAACCATCGCGAGTATCAAAAATGATCTGAATGGGAAAGTTGCGTGTTTACAGCAGCTTTCTGTCGGTATATCACTTGCTCAATTCCGGTAAGTGGTTGGGGAGTTACGGGTAAAAACAACACATGAAAAACATAGTGAAGTTCAAAAAGAACTGCTCCAGAAGTTGAACCTCTTCACGAAGTGCATTTTCAAAGACTCTATTTTTCTGATGAAGGCATAACGCATGATTGCAGAAGTTCAGGTTGATAAGCTGCCAGAAGTTCACGTACTACACAATGTGCATTTTGTATTAAAAAAGTATAAAATTGCAAAGGCTAAATTTGTTGTCGTTATAATTTCAAGTACTCCGTCGAAGAAAGTTAAAAAAATTATTGTGAGAAAGGTTTGTACAACAAGAATATCATTTGTGTAATACTGACGAATGGATGACAAAATAGCAAATAAAAATACGTCACAGAAGTTCAACGTGAAAATAGCAGGAAGTTCAACTACTATAGTGAATGAATCTCATACGAAAAACTCCTAAAATCGTCGCGAGTATGAAAAAACGATCAACACGGGAAAGTTGTGTGTTTACATCAGCTTTCCACCGGTATATTACTTGCTCAATTCCGGTGAGTGTTCCGGTGAGTGGATGGAGAGCTACGGACAATAAAAATCACGTGAAAAACAGAGTGAAGTTCAGGTACACACGCCAAGAAGTTCAGGTTTTTCACGTGGTGCATTTTCGAAGAATCTGTTTCGCGATAAAGGCAGAATGAATGATCTCGCTATTTTCGCAATTACTTGAAAACGGCTAGGAATCAGAGAAAACCATCAACATGAAAAAGTTTCGCATTTTTCGTAGCTTTTCAACGGGATATTATTTGCGCCTTTCTGTTAAAGTTTGTAGAAAATATGGCTAAAATACGTTTTTCGCCATTTTTGAAACTGACTTAAAACCGTAAAGAATTGGGAGAAACAATACATACCAAAAAGTTTCGCATTTGTTCAAGCTTTCCAACGCCATATCATTTGCTGCATTCGGAAGGACGGTTTAGAAATGCGATCAAAAATACGATTCACGTTTTTTGTGCGAAGAAAAAATGGTTTTCAAAACTGCTCTTAAACCGCTTATATTTTGCCAAAAATTTAAGTTGGGTCATGATATTGGGGTCCATAGCTTTCCAATGGTATATCGCAAGCCCCATTTGGCCAATGTTGGCGGAAGTTCAACCTAGTTCACAGGGAAGTTCAACGTACTACTAGCGGGGCAGGTCAGGTTGTGATCATAATATTATTCTAATCCCGTGATCAGAATAGTGTTTATGTATATATATATATATATTGTCATATGATCTCTTATGCTAAAGTAACAATTCCATCACAATTTCAAGTATGAACCATAAACTTCATTGAAAACTAACAAACTATAATCTCAGTCACTGAAGCAATTGCAATTTATCATAACATCAGAAAGAGTCAATAAGAGCTTTTCAACAAGTCCACATACTCAACTATCATTTAGTGTTCCACAATTGCTAACACTCACGCGATATGTATGTTTATGAAGTTTTAGCCGGACACAGAGAGAGATAGGGGCTTATAGTTTGCCTCTCAACTTTTTACCTCAAGGGTAATGTCAACAATAATAGTTCGTGAAAACTCACATCCAATTAGCTATATGTATCTGGATCTTTCCAACACATTGTTCTTGCCAAACGATAAAATGTAAAAAGGAAAGGTGAAGATCGCCATGACTCTTATATAAGGTAGAAGATAAAAGTAAAAGATAGGCCCTTCTTAGAGGGAAGCAGAGGTTGTCATGTGCTTTTATGGTTGGATGCACAAAATCTTAATGCAAAAGAACGTCACTTTATATTGCCACTTGTGATATGGACCTTTATTATGCAGTCCGTCGCTTTTATTTCTTCCACGTCACAAAATCGTATAAAGCTTATTTTCTCCACATTAATAGATCATACATATCCAGAGAGCAATTTTTATTGCATGCACCGATTACAACTTACTTGAAGGATCTTACTCAATCTATAGGTAGGTATGGTGGACTCTCATGGCAAAAACGGGTTTAGGGATATTTGGAAGCACAAGTAGTATCTCTACTTGGTGCAAATAAATTGGCTAGCATGAGAGGGAAAGGAAAGCTCAACATGTTGGACGATCCATGACAATATAATTTATCTCAGATGTAAGAAAACATAACCCTTTACATTGTCTTCCTTGTCCAACGTCAACTCTTTAGCATGTCATATTTTAATGAGTGCTCACAATCATGAAAGATGTCCAAGATAGTATATTTATATGTGAAAACCTCTCTTTCTTTATTACTTCCTATTAATTGCAACGATGACCAAAACTATGTTTGTCAACTTTCAACAACTTTTATTCATCATACTTTCATATGTGAAGTCGTTACTCTCCATAGGATCCTTATGATCTCTTTATTTCTTTCTTTTTATTTCCTTTTCTTTTATTTTATTCCCTTGAGATCATAGGAAAATTATCAAGCCGTTGACTCAACACTAATCTTTATTATATAAAGCTCACGGACTCGATTACATAGAAGGATCATAGAGCAAAACTCAAAACTAGATCACACTAAAACTTAATTCTACTAGATTAAGATATTACCAAAAGGATCGAACTAAGAAAAACGATAAAGATAAAAGTGATGGTGATACGATACCGGGGCACTCCCCCAAGCTTGGCAGTTGCCAAGGGGAGTGCCCATACCCATGTGTTTATGTTTCCTTCCTCGGAGGTGGTGATGAAGGAGTTGTTGATGATGTAGGCCTGTCGTCCATCTTCCAAGGCATAGGCTCACCATCATAGAAGGATGATCGAGTCTCCGGGATCCTCAAATCTGTAGCCAAACTCATCCTCTTGAATATATATTCATACTCACAGTTTTGGTTTTGCAGGTCATAGATCCGGGCTTGGAGGCGCTCGATTTTCTTGTGAAGCTTGAAGATGGCCTCCCCAATGTTCTTGTCATCCAACTTGTGGTTGTTGGTGAACTCCATGATCATTATATGATTGGAGTTGAGTCCATGTTCCACCATCTCCTGGCACTTGAAAACTTATTGCTCCAAAGCCTCGAGCCTTGTCTCCATGCTTCCGGTCCTCCTTGGTCTCTCAACGTCGCGGATGTGCAGCAACCCCTCATGCATCTCAATGTTTTGAGGGTGTTGAAGCACCTCCGCGAGGTAGGGGTTGATGACCTTCTCGAAGAACTTGTCCTTAGGGGAACTTGAAGATACCATGGCAATCTAGATCTGTCAGAAAAACAGCTCGAAACAAAGATAGGAGATATTTGCGTGATACGGTGGTCAAAACCTTCAGGAGATTATATAATGAATTTTTACCGACCCAAAAGAAGTATCGTGCAAGAAAACGGAGTCCAGAGGGCACACGAGGTGCCCACGAGGCAGGGGGGCGTGCCCAGGGGGTAGGGCGCGCCCTCCACCCTCGTGGAAGCCTCTTGTCCTTTCCAGACTGCTTCTTATTTTCCTATTTTCTTAAATATTCCAAAACAGAGAAAAAATGCGAATATAACTGTTTTGGAGTCGGTTTACTTACCGTACCACGTACCTATTCCTTTTCGGAGTCTGAAACGTTCCGGAGAGTGTCCCTTATGTATTCCTCCGGGGTTACGGTTTCAATAACATTAGTTTCAACATTTATAGGATTACCTAAGATATAATGTTTGATTCTTTGTCCGTTCACCACTCTTGGATTTGTGCCTTCAAAGTTGTTGATTTTTATGGCACCGGAACGATAGACCTCGTCGATGACGTAAGGACCTTCCCATTTAGGAGGAGTTTTCCTCCAAAAAATCTCAAACGAGAGTTGTATAGCAATACATAATCACCTACATTAAACTCACGCTTTTGTATCCTTTTATCATGCCATCTTTTAACTTTTTCTTTAAACAGCTTGGCATTTTCATAGGCCTGGGTTCTCCATTCATCAAGTGAGCTAATGTCAAAAAGCCTCTTCTCACCGGCAAGTTTGAAATCATAATTGAGCTCTTTAATGGCCCAATATGCCCTATGTTCTAGTTCAAGAGGTAAGTGGCATGCTTTACCATAAACCATTTTATACGGAGACATACCCATAGGATTTTTGTGTGCAGTTCTATAAGCCCATAATGCATCATCAAGTTTCTTGGACCAATTATTTCTAGATCTATTAATAGTCTTTTGCAAAATTATTTTAAGCTCTCTATTACTTAATTCTACTTGGCCACTAGACTGTGGATGATAAGGAGATGCAATTCTATGATTAACATCATAGTTAGCAAGCATTTTACGAAAGGCACCATGAATAAAATGTGAACCACCATCAGTCATTAAGTATCTAGGGACTCCAAACATCGAAAACAATAACTTCTTTAAGCATCTTAATAGAGGTGTTATGATCAGCACTACTAGTTGGAATAGCTTCTACCCACTTGGTAACGTAATCAACAGCAACTAAAATATGTGTGCATCCATTAGAGGAAGGAAAAGGTCCCATATAATCAAATCCCCAAACATCAAATGGTTCAATAACAAGTGAATAATTCATAGGAATTTCCTGACGTCTACTAATATTACCAATTCTTTGACATTCATCACATGACAAAACAAACTTACGGGCATCCTTGAAGAGAGTAGGCCAATAAAAACCGGATTGTAATACCTTGTGTGCAGTTCCATCTCCAGCATGGTGTCCTCCATAAGCCTCGGAGTGACACTTACGTAGGATCTGTTCCTGTTCATGCTCAGGTACACAACGTCTAATAACACCATCTACTCCTTCTTTGTAAAGATGTGGGTCATCCCAGAAGTAATGTCTTAAATCATAGAAGAACTTTTTCTTTTGCTAGTATGTGAAACTAGGTGGTATAAATTTAGCAACAATGTAATTAGCATAATTAGCATACCATGGAGTAGTACGAGAAGCATTTATGACAGCTAGTTTTTCATCAGGAAAGCTATCATCAATAGGTAGTGGGTCATCAAGAATATTCTCTAACCTAGACAAGTTGTCTGCAATGGGGTTCTCAGCTCCATTTCTATCAATAATATGCAAATCAAATTCTTGTAGCAAGAGGACCCATCTAATGAGTCTAGGTTTAGCATCTTTCTTTTCCATAAGATATTTAATAGCAGCATGATCAGTGTGAACAATTACTTTAGAATCAACAATATAAGGTCTGAACTTATCGCAAGCAAATACAACTGCTAAAAATTCTTTTTCAGTAGTGGCATAATTTATCTGGGCACTGCCTAGAGTTTTACTAGCATATTGAATAACATTTAGTTTCTTATCAACCCTTTGTCCTAGAACAACACCTACAACATAATCACTAGCATCACACATGATTTCAAATGGTAAATTCCAATCAGGAGGTTGAACAATAGGTGCAGAAATCAAAGCTTTCTTAAGTATTTCAAATGCTTCTACACAGTCATCATCAAAAATAGAAGGAACATATTTTTGCAAGAGGTTAGTCAGAGGCCTGGAAATTTTAGAGAAGTCCTTAATGAACCTCCTATAAAAACCGGCATGACCAAGGAAACTTCTTATACCTTTAATGTCCTTAGGGCATGACATCTTTTCAATAGCTTCAACTTTAGCTTTATCAACCTCAATACCTCTTTCAGAAATTTTATGCCCCAAGACAATACCTTCATTAACAATAAAGTGGCACTTCTCCCAATTCAAAACAAGATTGGTTTGTTCACATCTCTACAAAACTCGATCAAGATTGCTTAAGCAATCATCAAAAGAAGTCCCATAAACAGAGAAATCATCCATGAATACCTCAATAATCTTTTCACAAAAGTCAGAGAATATAGCAGTCATACAT
This sequence comes from Triticum urartu, assembly GCF_056163025.1. Taxonomy (NCBI): domain Eukaryota; kingdom Viridiplantae; phylum Streptophyta; class Magnoliopsida; order Poales; family Poaceae; genus Triticum; species Triticum urartu. The sequence goes on along the minus strand of NC_141874.1, from coordinate 359,886,530 downwards.
CTTTGAAAGGTAGCAGGTGCATTACATAAACCAAAAGGCATACGTCTATAAGCAAAGGTACCGAAAGGGCAAGTAAAAGTTGTCTTTTCTTGATCCTCTTTTGACACAGGTATTTGAGAGAAGCCAGAATAACCATCTAGAAAGCAAAAATGTGTATGTTTGGACAATCTTTCTAGCATTTGATCTATAAAGGGTAAAGGGTAGTGATCCTTTTTAGTAGCTTTATTCAATTTGTGGAAATAAATTACCATTCTATAACTTGTAACAATTCTTTGTGGGATCAATTCATCTTTATCATTAGGAACAATAGTAATACCTCCCTTCTTAGGGACACAATAGACAGGACTTACCCACTGGCTATCTGCAACGGGATAAATTATACCTGCCTCCAGAAGCTTTAGTATTTCTTTTCTTACCACTTCTTTTATCTTAGGATTTAACCGTCGTTGGTGATCAACAACCGGTTTAGCATCTTTCTACAATTTTATTTTGTGCTGGCATAAAGTTGGACTAATGCCCTTAAGATCATCAAGAGTATATCCACTAGCAGCACGGTGCTTCTTCAGAGTTTTCAATAATTTCTTTTCCTCATGCTCTGAAAGGTTAGCACTAATAATAACAGGATATATCTCTTTCTCATCAAGATAAGCATATCTGAGTGTATCAGGTAAAGGTTTAAGCTCAAACACGGGATCACCCTTGGGTGGAGGAGGATCTCCTAGAATTTCAACAGGCAAGTTGTGTTTCAAAATAGGTCCCTGTCTAAAGAATACTTCATCTATTTCCCTTCTTTCATTCATGAACATATCATTTTCATGGTCTAGCAAATATTGTTCTAAAGGATCAGTAGGAGGCATGGCAATAGAAGCAAGACCAATAATTTCATCTTTACTAGGCAATTATTTATCATGGGGTTGCCTACAAAACTTAGCAAAATTAAACTCATGAGACATGTCCCCCAAACCAACAGAAACAATATCTTTATTGCAGTCTATCTTAGCATTAACAGTATTCAAGAAGGGTCTACCAAATATAATGGGACAAAAGTCATCTTGTGGGGAACCAAGAACAAGAAAATCAGCAGGATATTTAACTTTCCTACACAAGACTTCAACATCTCTAACAATCCCAACTGGTGAAATAGTATCTCTATTGGCAAGCTTAATTGTAACATCTATCTCTTCTATCTCAGCAGGTGCAATATCATGCATAATTTCTTTGTATAGGGAATGAGGTATTGCACTTGCACTAGCACCCATATCACAGAAACCATGATAGCAATGATCTCCTATTCTAACAGAAATAATAGGCATGCCTACAATAGGTCTATGTTTATTTTTAGTATCGGGTCTAGCAATTCTAGCAGATTCATTGCAGAAGTAAATAACATGCCCATCAATATTATCGGCTAAGAGATCCTTAACCATAGCAACACTAGGTTCAACTTTAATTTGCTCAGGGGGTTTGGGTGTCTTAATATTGCTTTTTTTTAACCATAGTTGAAGCTTTAGCATGATCCTTTATTCTAACAGGGAAAGGTGGTTTCTCAATATAAGCAGTAGGAACAATAGGATCATTATAAGTGATAGTCTTTTCTTCAACTTTAATAGGTGCAACTACTTTTACTTCAATGGAAGGATTATATTTAAACCACTTCTCCTTAGGGAGATCAACATGTGTAGCAAAGGATTCACAGAAAGAAGCTACTATCTCATAGTCAAGTCCATATTTAGTGCTAAATTCACAAAAAGCATCGGTATCCATAAAAGATTTAACACAATCAAACTTAGGTGTTGTACCTGACTCCTTACCTTCGTCGAGGTCCCAATCTTCAGAGTTGTGTTTAATTCTCTCTAATAAATCCCATTCGAATTCAGTAGTCTTCATCATAAAAGAACCAGTACAAGAAGTATCGAGCATGGAGCGATTACTAAGACAAAGTTGAGCATAATTTTTTTGAATAATCATTCTCTTTAGAGCTCATGATTGGGGCATGAATATAACATTGACTTAAGCCTCCCCCAGCTTGAGCGATGCTTTCTCCTTCGCGAGGCCAAAAATTATATATATAATTACGATCACGATGAACAAGATGCATAGAATAAAACTTCTAATGAAATTCCAATTTCAATCGTTTGTAGTTCCATGATCCCATATCATCACATAGCCTAAACCATGTCAATGCCTCTCCCTTCAAATATAAAGGTAATACCTTCTTCTTGATAACATCCTCGGGCATACCTGCAAGCTTAAATAATCCACAAACTTGATCCACATAGATTAGGTGCAAATTGGGATGTAATGTTCCATAACTTGTGAAAGGATTAGCTAGTAGTTTCTCTATCATACCCGAAGGGATTTCAAAGTAAACATTTTCAGTAGGTTCAGTAGGTTGAGGAGCAACTCTTTGCTCTACTGATCGGTGTGAAGTTACCCCGAACAAGCCCCTCAAAGGATTATGTTCCATAGTAACAAGTGACAGTAGATTTCAGCAAACTATATAAATTTTTCCTTACCAAATTCCACCTACCAAAGGCGCTTCACTTCCCGGCAATGGCGCCAGAAAAGAGTCTTGATGACCCACAAGTGTAGGGGGTCTATAGTATCCTTTTCGATAAGTAAGAGTGTCGAACCCAACGAGGAGCAGAAGGAAATGATAAGCGGTTTCAAGGAAGGTATTCTCTACAAGCACTGAAATTATCGGTAACAGATAGTTTTGTGATAAGATAAATTGTAACGAGCAACAAGTAATGAAAGTAAATAAGGTGCAGCAAGATGGCCCAATCCTTTTTGTAGCAAAGGACAAGCCTGGACAAACTCTTATATGAAGGAAAGCGACCCCGAGGACACATGGGAATTATCGTCAAGCTAGTTTTCATCACACTCATATGATTCACATTCGGTACTATGATAATTTGATATGTGGGTGGACCGGTGCTTGGGTACTGTCCTTACTTGGACAAGCTTCCCACTTATGACTAACCCCTATTGCAAGCATCTGCAACTACAATAGAAGTATTAAGGTAAACCTAACCATAGCAAGAAACATATGGATCCAAATCAACCCCTTACGAAGCAACACATAAACTAGGGTTTAAGCTTCTGTCACTCTAGCAACCCATCATCTACTTATTACTTCCCAATGCCCTCCTCTAGACCCAAACAATGGTTAAGTGTCATGTAGTCGACGTTCACATGACACCACTAGAGGAAAGACAACATACATCTCATCAAAATATCGAACGAATACCAAATTCACACGACTACTTATAGCAAGACTTCTCCCATGTCCTCAGGAACAAACGTAACTACTCAGAAAGCATATTCATGTTCATAATTAGAGGGGTATTAATATGCATAATGGATCTGAACAAATGATCTTCCACCAACTAAACCAACTAGCATCAACTACTAGGAGTAATCAACACTACTAGCAACCCATAGGTACCAATCTGAGGTTTGTATACAAAGATTGGATACAAGAGATGACCTAGGGTTTGAGATGAGATGGTGCTGGTGAAGATGTTGATAGAGATTGACCCCCTCCCAATGAGAGGATCATTGGTGATGACGATGGCAATGATTTCCCCCTCCCGGAGGGAAGTTTCCACGGCAAAACAGATCCGCCGGAGCCCTAGATTGGTTCCGCCAAGGTTCCGCCTCGTGGCGGCGGAGTTTCGTCCCGTGAGCTTGCTTATGATTTTTCCCTTGATGAAAGACTCCATATAGCCAAATATGGGCATCAGAGGGCCACCTGGGGCCCACGAGGTAGGGGGCGCGCCCAAGGGTTTAGGGCGTGCCCCCACCCTCGTGGATGGTGGGTGGCCCCCCTTTGGTACTTTCTTCGCTCAGTATTTTTTTTATATTCTGAAAATAACTCCCGTGGAGTTTCAGGGCTTTTGGAGATATGCATAATAGGTCTCTAATATTTGCTCCTTTTCCAGCCCAAAATTCCAGCTGCCGGCATTCCCCCTCTTCATGTAAACCTTGTAAAATAAGAGAGAGAATAGGCATAAGTATTGTGACATAATGTGTAATAATAGCCCATAATGTGATAATTATCGATATAAAAACATGACGCAAAATGGACGTATCAACTCCCCCAAGCTTAGACCTCGCTTGTCCTCAAGCGAAAGCCGATATTGAAAAATATGTCCACATGTTTAGAGATAGAGGTGTCGATAAAATAAAATATGGACATGAGGGCATCATGATCATTCTTAGAACAACAACATATATATATATATATATATATATATATATATATATATGATCTCTTATGCTAAAGTAACAATTCAATCACAATTTCAAGTATGAATTATAAACTTCACTAAAAACTAACAAACTACAATCTCAGTCATTGAAGCAATTGCAATTTATCATAACATCGGAAAGAGTCAACAAGAGATTTTTAGCAAGTCCACATACTCAACTATCATTTAGTCTTCCACAATTGCTAACACTCATGCGATATGCATGGTTATGAAGTTTTACCTGGACATAGAGAAAGATAGGGGCTTATAGTTTGCCTCCCAACTTTTTACCTCAAGGGTAATGTCAACAATAATACTTCATGAAAACTCACATCCAATTAGCTATATGTATCTGGATCTTTCCAACACATTGTGCTTGCCAAAGGATAAAATGTAAAAAGGAAAGGTGAAGATCACGATGCTCTTATATAAGGTAGAAGATAAAAGTAAAAGATAGGCCCTTCGCAGAGGGAAGCAGAGGTTGTCATGCGCTTTTATGGTTGGATGCACAAAATCTTAATGCAAAAGAATGTCACTTTATATTGCCACTTGTGATATGGACCTTTATTATGCAGTCCGTCACTTTTATTTCTTCCACATCACAAGATTGTATAAAGCTTATTTTATCCACATTAATAGATCATACATATTTAGAGAGCAATTTTTATTGCGTGCACCGATGGCAACTTACTTGAAGGATCTTACTCAATCCATAGGTAGGTATGGTGTACTCTCATGGCAAAAACGGGTTTAGGGATATTTGGAAGCACAGGTAGTATATCTACTTGGTGCAAAGAAATTGGCTACCATGAGAGGGAAAGGCAAGCTCAACATGTTGGATGATCCATGAAAATATAATTTATCTCAGTTGTAAGAAAACATAACCCATTACATTGTCTTCCTTGTCCAACGTCAACTCTTTAGCATGTCGTATTTTAATGAGTGCTCAGAATCATAAAAGATGTCCAAGATAGTATATTTATATGTGAAAACCTCACTTTCTTTATTACTTCCTATTAATTGCAACGATGACCAAAACAATGTTTGTCAACTTTCAACAACTTTTATTCATCATACTTTCATATGTGAAGTCATTACTCTCCATAGGATCCTTATGATCTCTTTATTTCTTTTTATTTCTTTTTATTTTATTTTATGCCCTCGAGATCATAGCAAAATAATCAAGCCCTTGACTCAACACTAATATTTATTATATAAATCTCACGGACTCAATTACATAGAAGGATCATAGAGAAAAACTCAAAACTAGATCATACTAAAACTTTATTCTACTAGATCAAGATATTACAAAAAGGATCGAACTAAGAAAAACAGTAAAGATAAAAGTGATGGTGATACGATACCGGGGCACTCCCCCAAGCTTGGCAGTTGCCAAGGGGAGTGCCCATACCCATGTTGGAAATATGCCCTAGAGGCAATAATAAAAGCATTATTATTATATTTCTTTGTTCATGATAATTGTCTTTATTCATGCTATAACTGTATTATCCGGAAATCGTAATACACGTGTGAATACATAGACCATAATATGTCCCTAGTAAGCCTCTTGTTGACTAGCTCGTTGATCAACAGATAGTCATGGTTTCCTGGCTATGGACATTGGATGTCATTGATAACGGGATCACATCATTAGGAGAATGATGTGATGGACAAGACCCAATCCTAAGCATAGCACAAAGATCGTGTAGTTCGTTTGCTAGAGCTTTTCCAATGTCAAGTATCTTTTCCTTTGACCATGAGATCGTGTAACTCCCGGATACCGTAGGAGTGCTTTGGGTGTACCAAACGTCACAACGTAACTGGGTGACTATAAAGGTGCACTACAGGTATCTCCGAAAGTGTCTGTTGGGTTGACACGGATCGAGACTGGGATTTGTCACTCCATATGACGGAGAGGTATCACTGGGCCCACTCGGTAAGGCATCATCATGATGAGCTCAAAGTGACCAAGTGTCTGGTCACGGGATCATGCATTACGGTATGAGTAAAGTGACTTGCCGGTAAAAAGATTGAACAAGGTATTGGGATACAGACGATTGGATCTCGGGCAAGTAACATACCGATTGACAAAGGGAATTGCATACGGGGTTGCTTAAATCCTCGACATCGTGGTTCAACCGATGAGATCATCGTGGAGCATGTGGGAGCCAACATGGGTATCCAGATCCCGCTGTTGGTTATTGACCGGAGAGTCGTCTCGGTCATGTCTGCTTGTCTCCCGAACCCGTAGGGTCTACACACTTAAGGTTCGGTGACGCTAGGGTTGTGAAGATATGTATATGCAGTAACCCGAATGTTGTTCGGAGTCCCGGATGAGATCCCGGATGTCACGAGGAGTTCCGGAATGGTCCGGAGGTAAAGAATTATATATAGGAAGTGCTGTTTCGGCCATCGGGACAAGTTTCGGGGTTATCGGTATTGTACCGGGACCACCGGAGGGGTCCCGGGGGCCCACCGGGTGGGGCCACCTGTCCCGGGGGGCCACATGGGCTGTAGGGGGTGCGCCTTGGCCTAGATGGGCCAAGGGAACCAGCCCCAAAAGCCCATGCGCCTAGGGTTCCACTTGAGGGAAGAGTCCCAATGGTGGAAGGCACCTCTAGGTGCCTTGGGGGGGAAGGGAAACCTCCCCTTGGCTGCCGCACCTAGGAGATTGGATCTCCTAGGCTGGCGCACCACCCCCCTTGGCCCTCCTACATATAGTGGGGGAGAGGAGGGACTTCATACACCAGCCCCTGGCGCCTCCCTCTCTCCCCGTTACGTCTCTCTCTCGTAGTATAGGCGAAGCCCTGCTACTGTGACGCCCTGCATCCACCACCACGCCGTCGTGCTGCTGGATCTTCATCAACCTCTCCTTCCCCCTTGCTGGATCAAGAAGGAGGAGACGTCTCCCGTCCCGTATGTGTGTTGAACGCGGAGGTGCCGTCCGTTCGGCGCTTGGTCATCGGTGATTTGGATCACGTCGTGTTCGACTACATTATCACCGTTCTTTGAACGCTTCCGCACGCGATCTACAAAGGTATGTAGATGCATCTAATCACTCGTTGCTAGATGAACTCATAGATAGATCTTGGTGAAACCGTAGGAAAATTTTTGTTTTTCTGCAACGTTCCCCAACAACCCATATGTTTATGTTTCCTTCCTCGGAGGTGGTGATGAAGGAGTTGTTCATGATGTAGGCCTGTCGTCCATCTTCCAAGGAATAGGATCACCATCATAGAAGGATGATAGAGTCTCTAGGATCCTCAAATCTATAGCCAAACTCATCCTCTTGAATCTATATTCATACTCACAGTTTGGTTTTGCAGGTCATAGATCTGGGCTTGGAGGCGCTCGATTTTCTCGTGAAGCTTGAAGATGGCCTCCCCAATGTTCTTGTCATCCAGTTTGTGGTCATTGGTGAACTCCATGATCATTATATGATTGGAGTCGAGTCCACGTTCCACCATCTCCTGGAACTTGAGAACTTGTTGCTCCAATGCCTCGAGCCTTGTCTCCATGCTTCCTCTTATTGTTGTCCCCAATGCTATCGGAACAAGTCTCAGACTCAAGCTCCAAGGTCAAGTTCTCCCTCTTATCACCGTCCGCTCTCAGAAGTTACTTGCAACAAGTGTCAACATCACTATGCAAACAAGTGCTTCAACCAAAGGCGCCTTCGGCCTCCTCCTCCCATGAGATCTTCAAGCAGTGAAGTGGTCAAGCATAATCCCAAGCATGCTAAGGTGAACATGATGAACATAGCTCAAGCAGCGGATTCTTCAGATGTGATCATGGGTAACCTTTCAGTTAACTCCATTCCTGCAAAAGTATTGTTTGATACTGGTGCATCGCATTCTTTCATGTCATATCCATTTGCATCAGATCACAATGTTGACACAGAGATTTTGTCGAAAGTTATGCAAGTTGTTTCTCCGAGAAAGCTTATGACTTCTAGTTTGGTTGCTCCTGATGTCTCTATCCAGTTGGGCAACTATAAATTTCTGGCTTCTCTAGTTGTTCTTGGCGACTCGGATATTGATCTAATTCTCAGCATGGACTGACTTTCTAAGCACAAGGCTCAACTTGATTGTGCTGCAAGGGAGATTCAATTGGCACACACTTCTGAGGATGTGATCATCTATGCCGCTCGTGACGAAACCGTTCGTATGTTCTCTCTCAATGAGAAGGGTGAGTTAGATGCAATTTCTCAGATTCCAGTAATTTGTGAGTACCAAGATGTTTTTCCAGAAGAGCTTTCGGGAATGCATCCTCACCGGCTAGTTGAGTTCATTATCGATCTTGAGCCTGGTATGGAACCCGTTTGCAAGCGTGCTTACAAGCTTGGACCAAAGGAGCTGAAGGAATTGAAGAAACAACTCGATGAACAAGGGCGTTTGGGTCTGATCAGACCGATTTCATCTCCGTGGGGTTGTGGTGTTCTTTTTGTCCAGAAGAAGGATGGCACGGACTGACTTTGCATCAATTATCGTCCATTAAACAAGAAGAAAATCAAGAACAAGTATCCACTTCCCAACATCAATGAGTTATTCGAGCAACTTAAAGGTGCAAAAGTGTCCTCCAAGCTTGACCTCCGTATGGGTTATCATCAGATTCGCATTCGTGAACAAGATATCCCCAAGACAACATTCAGAACAAGCTTTGGTTCTTATGAATATACTTTCATGTCTTTCGGCCTTGTCAATGCTCCTACAACATTCTCTCACATGATGAACTTCATCTTCAATCCCTACACAAATGAATTCGTCATGGTGTATCTCAATGATATCTTGGTCTTCTCCAAGAATAAGAAGGATCATGCCAAGCATTTGCGATTGGTGCTCGACAAGCTCAGAGAGTATCAATTCTATGCAAAGTTTTCAAAATGTGAGTTTTGGCTTGATGAAGTTCTTTACCTTGGCCATATCATATCCGCAAAGGGCATTGCTGTTAATCTAGAGAAGGTTACTGCAATTGTGAACTAGGAACCTCCTCAGAATGTCAAGCAGCTCCGCAGTTTTCTTGGACTTGCAAGCTATTGCCGAAGATTCGTTAAGAATTTCTCTAAGATTGCAAAGCCTATTTCCAACCTCCTCCAGAAGCATGTCAAGTATGTCTGGACTTGTGAGTGTGACGTTGCTTTCAACACTCTAAAAGAGAAGCTAGTCTCAACTCCTGTCTTAACTCCTCCTGATGAATCCAAGCCATTCGAAGTTTTCTGCGATGCCTCATGGCAAGGTCTCGGCGCTGTGTTAATGCAAGAGAAGAAATTTGTGGCTTATACCTCTCGTCAGTTGAAGCCCAATGAAAGGAACTCACTCATGATCTTGAGTTGGCTGTAGTTATCCATGCATTAATAACATGTAGACATCTCTTGTTGGGAAGGCAAGTGGACATTTTCACCGATCACAAGAGCCTCAAATATATCTTCACTCAACCCAACCTCAACCTCAGGCAAACTCGTTGGGTCAAAATGATTCAAGAGTACAATCCAAGTATTGAATATACTCCAGGCAAGGCCAATGTGATTGCAGATGCTTTGAGCAGGAAGTCCTATTGCAATAACTTAATTCTGAAGCCATTCCAACCGGATCTTTGTGAAGCTTTCCGCAAGCTCAATCTCCAAGTTGTTCCTCAAGGTTTTCTTGCCAACTTTCAAGTCACTCCAACTTTGGAAGTTCAAATTCGTGAGGCACAACTCCTTGATACCCTGGTGAAGAAGGTGAAACACAGTATTGCCAAGGGCTTATCCAAATACAAGTGCTATCACATCGATGACAAAGACACCTTATTCTTCGAGGACATGATTGTGGTTCCTAAAGGTGATCTAAGGAAGGTCATAATGAACGAAGCACACAATTCTCTTCTTTCCATTCATCCAGGCAGTTCGAAGATGCACCATGACCTCAAGCAGTCGTATTGGTGGACTCGAATGAAGCGAGAGATTGCTCAATTTGTGTATGAATGTGATGTCTGCCGAAGGGTGAAAGCAGAACACCAACGACCAGCTGGTCTCCTCCAACCTCTTGCTACTCTAGAATGGAAGTTTGATCATATCGAAATGGATTTTGTCACTGGATTTCCTAAGTCCAAGTGTGGGAATGATGCTATTTTCGTTCTCATTGACAAGCTTACAAAAGTGGCTCATTTCCTTCCAATCAAAGAATCTATCACGACAGCTCAGTTGGAAGAGCTATATACCTCCAGAATTGTCTTGTTGCATGGTATTCCGCAATTGATCTCTTCAGACCGCGGAAGCATTTTCACTTCTAAGTTCTGGGACTCCTTCCAGAAGGCCATTGGCACCAACATTCGCTTCAGCACGGCCTTCCATCCTCAAACAAGTGGCAAAGTCGAGCGAGTCAATCAAATCCTCGAAGACATGCTCAGGGCTTGTGTCATCTCTTTCGGTATGAAGTGGGAAGATTGTCTTCCATATGCCGAGTTCTCCTACAACAATAGCTTCCAAGCAAGTTCGGGAAGGCCCCATTTGAAATTCGTTATGGCAGAAAGTGTCGTACTCCTCTCAATTGGTCCGAGACTGGTGAACGCCAACTTCTTGGCAATGACTTGATCACAGAAGCTGAAGATATGTGTAAAGTCATCCGTGAAAATCTCAAAGCCGCGCAATCGCGCCAGAAGAGTTACTATGACAGCAAGCACCATGACTTGGCTTTCAAGATCAGAGACCATGTCTATCTCTGCGTCTCTCCAATGGAAGGCACTCGACGCTTCGGTATCAAAGGGAAGGTTGGACCGAGATACGTGGGTCCTTTTAAGATCATTGGCAAAAGAGGCGACCTCGCCTATCAACTCGAGCTTCCGTCCAACTTCGCGAATGTGCACGATGGGTTTCACATGTCACAGCTTCACAAGTGCTTCAAGACGCCTAAGCGCACTATAAACTTCGAAAAGATTGATCTCCAAGAAGATTTGTCCTATCATGAGCATCCTGTTGCTATTCTTGAAGAAACCGAGCGCAAGACTCGCAACAAGTCAATCAAATTCCTGAAAGTTAAGTAGTCGCACCATTTCGACCGAGAAGCCACCTGGGAATGCGAGGATCACCTCCGTTCCGAATATCCGGAGTTCTTTCAATCCTAGATCTCGGGACGAGATCCTCTTGTAGTGGTGGAGTGTTGTAACACCCTAGATGTAACTTTCCATAATTGTAACTCCAACTCTTACCATTTCCGGCTATGTGATACTCCCTCTGTTCCTTGATATAAGGTGTATAGATTTTTGAGAAAAAGTCCGAAATATAAGGTGTATTGCGTTGCACCACTCGTCTGGATAATGTTTTTAGGGATTTGACTGCATTTCCTTATATTAGGCAAGCTCCTCTATTTTCTCATGTCAATTAGTCAGGTGTAATCTTGCCCAAAACTTGAGAAATTTTCCCTCCACATGCGTTCTTTAATTTCCGTGCCAAAAACTATACACCCTATATTAAGGAACGAAGGGAGTATGATATTTCCTTCGTGGTTGGGTTTTTGTCTTTGTTTTTCATTTTGTTCATGTCATGCATTTCATCTCATGTCATCATGTACATATCATTTGCATTTGTGTTTGTCTCATGCATCCGGTCATTTTCCCCGTTGTCCATTTCGCAATCCGACACTCCCACATGCACCCGTTGCACCCCTCAAATCTCTTTTCATGAGCGGGAGAAAAACGTTCTCAGAATGGGTTGAGATTTGTCGAGTGGCCTTGGTACATCACCTATAGGCCGCCTGTCAAATTTCGTTCCATTTGGAGGTCGTTTGATGCCCCAATGGTTAACCGGGTAACCGCAAAGCCCCTCTCTAGTTGCAGCCCAACACCCCTCCAAAATAGCCAACTAACCGATCTAAACACCCCCCATGCTCTCTGTCGTTGGATCACGATCATGTGGGTGAAAACCGCACCTCATTTGGACACTCCTAGCTCCCCTACCTATAAATATGCACCCCTTCCAAGTCCCGGATAAAACCCTAGCCTCCTCCACCCCGCGCCGCCGGACGCGTCCGTCCGCCCCGGACACGTCCACCGGCCACGTCGCCCGCGCCTATCAGCTTCTGCCACGTCATCCCACCGCCGCCCGCAGCCACTCAGGGCGCGCCATGTCGCCAGCACCGCGCCCCACTTCGCCACCAACCCGTGCGGGCCCGCGAAGCCCGGCCGCGACCCTCCCAGCCCTCTTCATCCCGCGCCGCCACCCACGCGCCTCGGCCGCCCGCGCCCGCGCCAGCCGCCGCCCGTCTTCGCTGCACCGCGGCATGACTTCACCGCCTAGCCGCCGCCCTCGCCGACCCTCGCTACCACGTCGCCGGACGTCGCCTCGCAGACGCCGCCGTCCACTCCGGCGTCTCCTCTCGGCCAGATCCGGCCGAACCCGAGCTCCGGCGACCCCCCAAGCTCCGGCCGCTGCGTCTCCTTCCTCTCCGGCGAGCGGCTCCAGCCATCCTCGGGATCTGTGCCAAACCCTAGATCTGAAAGGTTGACCTTGATTTCTTCTAAGTCCCGAAATCCTTAACATTTTATGCCCTGTTCATAATGTCATATCTCCAGGCATGTAACTTTGTTTTGCGTGCATGATATATCAAAATGTTCGTCTCGTGATGCCCTTCATGTTAGTGTCATTTGCATTCATGTTACTATCCATATTGATGCCCTAATCCTCATCGCAGAAGTGCTATATGATGTTGTCTGCTGGAATTCAACATTACTTGTTGATTTGTCATTTTCATTGCATTTGGTGTGTGCATCCTATGAGCATGATTTCTACATGTTTTATGAGCTCCATCATGCCATATTTACAGAGGTGCAAGCCTTGTATTTTTAGGAGCTATGTGGTGACTAGCACAAGCATGGAAAGTAGGCTATGTGATGTTGCTGTTTTCAGACACTTAAGATTTTTATTGTCTTTTCATGTTACATTTTGATGCCATGTTGCCATGTTGCTACCAGTAGATCCATGCACATTTTGAGGTAGTTCAGTAAGAGTGTTTTGCAGATGTGGTATTGCTCTATCCATTAATGCCTCTGGTTGCAATTATGGAGTAGTGTAGCTTGTCATTACCATGCTCTACTTTTGCTAAATATTGTTGCTGGCAGATTGTTAACATGATGTTCAATTTGCCATGGGTGTTGCTAGTGATACATGCATCCTATGAACTTACTCTAGCCATGCTTAGCTTCTTGAACATGTCTACTTCATGTTGGTTACCTTGTTATTCCACCAAATGCTTTGTGGTGAGTGGCATGAGCTTGCAAAGTTGCTATCATGAATCTGTTCCTACCATGCTCTGTTTTTCCACCAAGTCTGAAACTGATCATATAACTTGCCATGTTTGCTTGGGTGCTACCATATTATCCATGCATCTTTGGCCAAAGTTCAGTAAGGGAGTTTCATTCTATTCCTTGAGTACTAGCATGCCATGCCTAGGTTTGCCATGATATGTTCCTGTAGCATGTTGTTTGATAGCTCTAAACATAGCAACCTGATGCTGTTTTGACATGTTTAGTATTTTTGCATTTTTGCCATGCTATTTTGGGCTTGTTCTAGCGAGTTCTAGAGGATCTCAGTGTTCATGATTTGTAGAGCTTCACCTGTACTTTAATGCCATGTACTTTTTTGCTATGTTGAAGTGCTGTAGCATAGTTTCTTGTTGCATCTTAAGTGCTATGGTGTTGTTAAGCGCATATTTGCATCATTCTTGTTTTGCTTGTCATTTGCAAAGCGAGCATCCGTTTCCGGTGATCCTTATATCGATTTCGACCAAAATGACCTCATCTTTCCAGCGGCATACTTGGTTTTCCAAGTAGATGCCTTGATCATTCTTTTCCTTCCGTAGTACCCATATGCATTGCACATCATACCTTGCATCTCATGCCATGTATTGCATCATGTTGCTTGTGCATTGCACCGTGATTGATTGTTATTCCGTTGCTTGTGTTCTAGCTTTGGGTAGAGCCGGGAGACGAGTTATTGAATGACGAACCTGTTGACTACGCTAACGAGGATCAAGCTTTCGACAACTCTGAGAACTTTGCAGGCAAGATGACCATTACCCTCGATATCACTTCTATCTTTGCTTGCTAGTTGTTCGTTCTATCGTTATGTCGTGCTACCTACCACTTGTTTATCATGCCTCCCATATTGCCATGTCAAGCCTCTAACCCACCTTCCTAGCAAACCGTTGTTTGGCTAAGTTACCGCTTTTGCTCAACCCTTCTTATAGTGTTGCTAGTTGCAGGTGCCTTGCGGGTTGTTCCCTATTGGAACATGGATATGTTAGGATATCACATTATCTCTTATTTAATCAATGCATCTATATACTTGGCAAAGGGTGGAAGGCTTGGCCTTTTTCTCGGTGTTTTTTTTCCACTCTTGCCGCCCTAGTTTCCATCATACCGGTGTTATGTTCCTTGATTTTGCATTCCTTACGCGGTTGGGGTTATGGGCCCCCCTTGACAGTTCACTTTAAATAAAACTCCTCCAGTAAGGCCCAACCTTGGTTTTACATTTGCCTAACAACCTTAACTTTTTCCCTTGGGAGTTATAAACCCGTGGGCCATCCTTATTTACCCCCCCGGGCCAGTGCTCCTCTGAGTGTTGGTCCAAACCGAGTAGACTGCCGGGCCACCTTGGGGAAACTTGAGGGTTGGTTTTACTCATAGGATGTCTCATCCGGTGTGCCCCGAGAACGAGATATGTGCAACTCCTATCGGGATTTGTCGGCACAGTTGGGCGGTCTTCCTGGTCTTGTTTTACGATTGTCGAAATGTCTTGTAACCAGGATTCCGAGACTGATCGGGTCTTTCCGGGAGAAGGAATATCCTTCGTTGATCTTGAGAGCTTGTGATGGGCTAAGTTGGGACACCCCTGTAGGGTATAAACTTTTGAGAGCTGTGCCCGTGGTTATGTGGCAGATGGGAATTTGTTAATATCCGGTTGTTGAGAACTTCACACATGACTTAATTAGAATGAATCAACCATGTGTGTAGCCGCGATGGTCTCTTTTCGACAGATTCTGGGAAGTGAACATGATCTGGGTTATGTTTGAATGTAAGTAGTTTCAGGATCACTTCTTGATCACTTCTAGCTTCACGACCGTTGCGTAGCTTCTCATCTTACTCTTATTTTTGTATGTTAGCCACCATATTTCTTAGCGCTTGCTGCAACTCCACCTCATTACCTTATCCTACCGATAAGCTTAAATAGTCTTGATCTCGCGGGTTTTGAGATTGCTGTGTCCTCGTGACTCACAGATACTACCAAAACAGTCGTAGGTGCCGATGATACCAGTGCAGGTGATGCTACCGAACTCAAGTGGGAGTTTGATGAGGACCTTGGTCGTTACTATGTTTCGTTTCCTGATGATCAGTAGTGGAGCCCAGTTGGGATGATCGGGGATCTAGCAGCTGGGTTACCTTCTTTTCATTTGGCTTTGACCGTAGTCGGTCTATGTGTGTACTCTGGATGATGTATGATATTTATGATCATTGTGTGATGTGGCGATTGTAAGCCAACTCTATTTATCCCTTTCTTGTTCATTACATGGGATTGTGTGAAGATGACCCTTCTTGCGACAAAACCACAATGCGGTTATGCCTCTAAGTCGTGCCTCGACACGTGGGAGATATAGCCGCATCATGGGCGTTACAATATGAGTGAGAGCATCTTATCGGGAGTGAGTGAGCCACAACACTTAGTGAGTGAGGTAGTTGAGAGGGCATGTGAGGCCACTATGATTTCTAACGACTTAACCTCTACTCCGAGTGTGTTTTCTTTGGTACTAGGTCTCATACATGATGACATGCCTACCCTCGATTAGTCTATCCCTCCCATGGGAAAACCGATGGCCATGGTGGACGACGATGCACCACCCACATGGTTCCATCAAGATGAAGATGACAACGACTGGATCTTCGACACCTCACCTACAACACATGAGCGATGCTCGAAAGGTAACATAGGTGATGGTGCTTCTCTTGTCCCACTAGTGGACTATCTTACTAATGATTGCTTGCATGATGTTGATCACCTTATGGATTCATCGCATACTATGTCTTGTTTTGATATGCCACCCATTTATGATGAATATGATGATGAGAATGTCGATTTACCTAGTTGTGATGCTATGCTCCATATGATATCATGTGAAAATTATATTGGTCACTTCATGTTTGACAACCCATTAAAGTTGTCATATGCTATGCATGATTTCAATCTCAACATAGTAACTATGCTGGCTCAATTAAAATAAATCCCATTTGCACTTATGGCATAGATGACGAGATGATGGTCATTGGCTTTTGCTTTTCATGCGATGATATTGACATGCTTCCCTTACATGATTTGTGCAATTCATCTACTATACCATGCCATGATCACATAGAACCAAATATGCTTTGTTTCGGATGTTTTCAATATTCTCCATGTGATGTTTCCATTAATGCTCATGAGGAGACCCCCATAGTTTCCTCATACATATTAGAACCAAATATGCTTTGTTTCGGATGTTTTCAATATTCTCCATGTGATGTTTCCACTAATGCTCATGAGGAGACCCCCATAGTTTCCTCATACATATTAGGAGATTTTGATGCATTTCATACTTTGCATGATTCCCATGATTGTGTGCACCATATGCATTCCATGAATAACAATGCTCTACATATTTCTTGTGATGCTTTACACAATTTGAGTCTCCATTATGTCATACATAACAACAAACCTATCATGATGGTTGACATGTTTCTATATCACACATCTCATTTATTTGAGCATTATCTATTTTGTGTTAACCAACACATGCACGTGCGCATCATGATGGATGATGTGTACATATACCACGCACACACAATTTTGCTTTTGCCTTTGTTTTGTGTAGGCACTCACATATACTTGTCAACCTCTCAATCCCAAGAGTTGATGAAACGAGCTCTTGAGAGCAACGATGACTTGGAATCCCGTGGATTGTCCTTACCACTGTTCCCTTCGTGCATTTCTCTTACTTGGATCTCACACGACTATGGGTTATTTACCACTTGTTACCTTATGCCCATTTTATCGTGTTCACTTTGCATGTTATGCCTATTTTATGTACTTGCCATGCACTTGTGACCCTTGTTTGCATTTACCCATGAGCCACCATTTTACTACTATGTGTATTTGCATACTTGGTGGAGATCCTTGTTGCTATTGCCATGTTTACCATGTGCCACATGCTATTGTTGATTCTTGTGTTGGGAGAGTCATGATGTTCCATTGCTATTTACATAGGACTCACTGGTACAACGAGGTGCTATACAAACGGTTTTAACCCCTTTCCTCCACGACATTTGGAACCGTCGCCAAGTGAGTGTGGGCGATAGGGGGGGTCCTTCCTGCACGACCCAGAAACCGTCGGGGATTTTCCCTCCTGGCACACACGCTCGGAAAAATGAGGTCGTGTGCGACCGGCGAGCGCTCAAATATGGTAATACGTACAGTAGAGCTAAAAAATACGATTATACATGCGAAATCGTTTTCGGTCGCAAGTACATCCTACACAGTCAGTCCCCGCTAAACGTTTCTGTTCATATGTACATCCCACACAGTCGCTCCAAGGAAAATGTTTGCGCAAGGTGGCCTAACACAAATAGTTTTGAAGAGAATGTCGTGTGTGATTGTTCATTCATCCAACACGTTTTATTCCTAGAAACTGTGTGCGCTGCCTGAGGTCATCGCCCACGGTGTTTTCTCAATAACCGTTTGCAATAGGAAAACCCAATTAGCAGGTTGATTGCCCTATTATTAATAATCCATTTATTAATCTAATTGACATTCATATTAAGCACATAATATATTTCATTTCCATATTAATGAAGCATGATTTCATAATTGAAATACATCCGAGTACAACATGATATAGCTTCAGCACTCAGCTACCCCATTACACAACTGCACTAGCACCAAGTTTCACATGCAACATCTAGAAACTTCCAAAATTAGCATCATAGATGGTACATAGACAGATGCATCTCATCTGGAAAACTGCTGAAGCGAAAGGCGAATATCGAGCCTTCATTCATGTTGAAGGTCTTTGCAACTTTAGGCCAGTGCCTGTGGATGATTGACCGTCCATCCTTCGTCCTCTTTAGGAACACTTCAATATTGAACCGTGGGTGCTGTATGAAAACTTTCCTCGCCTCCTGACCATAGAGGTGGTTTGAGAGGTAATCATCAGTGAACTGCTTTGGAAAGGCCTGAAAACAAGGATGTGCATAAATATCTTCTCTATATTGGAAATGGGGCAAAGGAATAAAAAAAGGCAAGGTATAATAGTTAGTACCATCTTGTGGTGAGATGATGTCTTCTTCATTGTGTAGACAAAGATTTTGTTGTTTTTTGTCGCTAATTTCTTTATTCTGACAATCTTTCTGAGTTTCCTGACTTGATTGATATTCATGGACAACTCATTTCCCCATATGCAAAAAGGGTCGAATAGTGGGTCAAAACCTCTGGCAGCAGGACCTACATGTGCAAGACCAAATTGTTAAAAACCTAAATATTATAATGGTTCCTGCAATTGCACAATAATGTTCTATTAGACAATGAACCATGCACGTGCAGTTAACTAAACACCACAACGAATGAACCAAACGTTAACTGAGCACCACATTGCACAATATAACATACTCCTAATAGAAGACCAGACAGTTAACCAAACCAAGCATGCTTAACAACTTGGAAATATAGCAATTGTATTTGTTTCTCGTGTATTTAGTACAGCCAAATTCGATTTATTTCTCACGTGGTGTACAATAACAGAATGCACCCACAACAATTGAACATCGCATTGCAGAATTGAACCAAGCAGGTAATTAAACACCACAACAAATGAACCAAACATTAACTGAGCACCACATTGCACAATATAACATACTCCTAATAGAAGATCAGAGAGTTAAAAAACCAAGCATGCTTAACAACTTGGAAATATAGCAATTTTATTTGTTTCTCATATATTTAGTACAGCCAAAATCGATTTATTTCTCACATGGTATACAATAACAGAATGCACCCACAACAATTGAACATCGCATTGCAGAATTTAACCAAACAGTTAACTAAACACCACAACAAATGAACCAAATGTTAACTGAGCACCACATTACACAATATAACATACTCGTAATAGAAGATCAAATAGTTAACCAAACCAAGCATGCTTGACAACTTGGAAAATTGCACCCTGAAGAATTGAACATCACATTTGCAGAATTGAACCAAACAGTTAACTGAACACCACATTGCATGACATAGAGAACATATACACTAGAGAAGAAGATTGCATGGTAAAAGTAGATAGCACAATTCACTAGAATTTTTTTAAGGAAATGCAGTAGCTAGCAAATTGAACATGGGTCCTTATAGTGAGCTAATAAGACAAGCTACTCCTCATTGTCGGAGACATTGATGATGATTGGCTCCTTGGACATGCAAGAGGGAGAGGCCTCCGCATCGTGGGTGCCCTCGTCATAGTGGTGAGTTGCCTGAGCCGCTCCAGGCACCAACCTGCTGGCTCTCGAGATGAGGTAAGCACGCGCACGCTAAGAAAACACCTCGTAGTCTTCGCTGAAGGCACCGAGGGTGGCCTCGAGAAAGCGCCACGAATTGTCGTTTAAAGCAGCCAACCGTGTCGCGGCGTCGGCGCGCGAGGCATCGACTGTGGCCTCGACGGCGAGGTGCTCCTCTAAGATCTTGGGGTCGACACGAATGGCAGCCATCACAACCTCATCCGCGCGTGCGGCCGCGATTTGCTTCTCCGTTGCCAAATGCTCCTTGAGATCCTGGCTATACTGCGTGCACCATGGCTTAGGGTGGTTCTTATTTGGTGGAGGGGTCAGTGATTTGGGTGGAAGGTGTCGCGCCGTTGGTCGGGGCATGTGGGATGCGGAAGGAGGAAGAGGATGGGGGTCGGGTGTGGATTACCTGCCTGGATAGGCGAGGTCGAGCAGCGTGAAGGAGGGTCACCGGCGAGGAGGCAGTGCATCAAGCAAGGAGTGATGGTTTCAACTTGGAAAGGAAGGCGGAAACAGGGAAAATGTGGTTTTTGGTAAGGGGGAGGGGCGGGGAGGTAGATATTCCCGTGAAAGTCGAAAATTTGGAATCGCTTCAGTGAAAAAACTGGTGCGCAAAGTGTCATCAGACACGGTCCCTTATTCAGAGCAGGCTATGGACTGTAGACGTCTCAGCTTCTCGCGGTAGCCGTAAGCGTACGATACTCCAACGGTGCTCCAAGATATTTTGTGCTGCATCTCACACGGTTGGTGATAATAAACTGCGTGGGATCTACTTGATTTTTGTCTTGATTCCAATTACAGCTGCCTCCATCAAAGGCTGCCAAGGCCCTTTGTTTGGCCCCGATAACTTTTGACTCCGGTGCACGCCCCATGCTATTTACCTCCATTGCATTGTTGACGCCAAGTTCGATTACACTACAAGACCCGGAATGCCAAGACTGCCTACGTGGATTTATTCAAAGTACCACAATGACCGAAGCATAGTACCACTACGACCCGTGTATGACTACATGGATTCGCAAAGTACCACGACGCCCAGAGCCCTCGGATATGTCAAGTTCGACTACTGTCGCTAACGTGTACCACTACTTCCACTATCGTTGCAAGAACGTCTACTTCACTCTACGAACTTGATCCGTTCCAAAAATGCATGCTTTGAAGGTATAACCCCGAGACAACGCCCGAGAACGAATGCATGTGTGTTGTATGAGATGCTCGTGTTTGCACCGTGTCTGAGTTGTCATTACATGTTCCTCCTTGTTTGCCATGCGTTGACCCATGGCAACCCGGTAACCAGGATCACCCCACCATCCTTGCATGACACGCTCACGCCACACTTTCTTTTGCATCAACACCTTGACGAGTTGTCGCATCATTGGAATGTTGCCGTGGCACCATTTCCATTGTCGTTGCCGTGGCACCCCTTTCTTTCCACCATGGTGACAAATGCTCCCTATCATATTAAATGTCAACATTTTCATAAAAATTGCATATAACTTGCATATGTCATCCGCATCATGATAACAACATTTAGCATGTTTAAAATTGTTGTTTGCATTAAATTGCTAAATGACATGTGGGGTTTTACCAGAATTGTTGTTTGTTGTTTCCGGCCTCACTTAAACTTGCCTAGATAGGTAGTTTAATTATGCTTCACCTCTTGCCATGTTTAACAACATTTAATATTGTTGAGTAGCTTAAACAAGAGTGAACTAAATATTTGAATGTGGTGTTTCGCCAATATGCAACTCGTTGTATATTGAGCTCCACTTAATTTATAGTATTGTTTGTTACACTTTGCCATGCCTCATTAAACCGGTCATGCATCATACTTGTTTCTGCATCATGCCATGATTATGCTTGTTGGTTTACCCCTTTCTTTCCGGTTGGGCTTCTTCTCGACAGTTCCTGTTTCGTTGCGAACGTGAGGATTCGTTTGGCTATGTTGGTTCATCTTATTCATGGACTCGTTCTTCTTCCTAGCGGGATTTCAGGCAAGATGACCGTCACCTTGGATCTCACTACTATCTTTTCTATGCTAGTTGTCTCAATGCGATCACTATGTCGCGCTACATACCACTTGTTTATCAAGCCTCCAAAATTGCCATGATAGCCTCTAATCTTTTCCACCATCCCAGCAAACCGTTGTTTGGCTATGTTACCGCTTTGCTCAGCCCCTCATATAGCGTTGCTAGTTGCAGGTTGTTCCATGTTGGGACATGGATATTTTGGGATATCACAGTATCTCCTATTTAATTAATGCACATACATACTTGGTAAAGGGTGAAAGGCTCGGCCTTATGCCTGGTGTTTTGTTCCACTCTTGCCGCCCTAGTTTCCGTCATACCGATGTTATGTTCCTTGATTTTGCGTCCCTAACACGGTTAGGGTTTATGGGCCCCTCTTGACAGTCCACTTTGAATAAAACTCTTCCAGCAAGGCCCAATGTTGGTTTTAACATTTGCCAACACAATAATATTGAATTAATTAATTAATTGGCATAGGGGGTCGCGTCCCTGAGGTAGTTTAATACAACATACTACAAGGGGCCCAGTGCTGATGGTGTTGGTCCCCAACAGGCAGACTATGGGGCCACCATGGGGCAACACGAGGTTCTGGTTTTACTCGTAGGATGACCTATCCGGTCATGGCCTGAGACAAGATACGCGCGGCTACTATCAGGGTGTCGGCACGCTAGGATGTCTTGCTGGACTAGTTTTACCATTGTCAAAATGTCCTGTGCACCGGGATCCCGAGTCTGATCGGATGTCCCGAGATGGAGGGTTGTCTCCGCGGATCGTGAGCTTGTCATGTGCTAAGTTGGGATACCCATGCAGGGTTTAAACTTCCCAGAGAGCCATGCCCGCGGTTATGTGGCAGATGGTAGTTTTTAATATCCGGTTGTAGAGAACTTGACACTAGATCCGAATTAAAATACACCAACCGTGTGTGTAACCGTGACCGTCTCCTTTCTAGTGAGTTCGAGAAGAGAACACGGTGGGGTTATGTTTGAACATTAGTTGTTCAGGATCACTTGTTGATCATTACTAGTTTGCGACAGTTGCGTAGTTTCTCATCTTATTCTAGTACTCATAAGTTAGCCACCATGCAATGCTTAGTCGCTTGCTGCAACATCTCCACTTATCCATTCCATACCCATTAAGCTTTGCTAGTCTTGATACCCACGGTAATGGGATTGCTGAGTCCTCATGGCTCACAGATTACCCCAACAACAGTTGCAGGTAGAGGTAATGCGATGATCTGACGTGAGAGCGATGCTTGATTGCTTTTGGAGTTCTTCTTCTTCTTCGATCAAGGGATAGGTTCCAGGTCAGGGAGCCTGTGATTAGTAGGGTGGATGTCATTCTTCTTTTTCGTTTGATTTCATCCATAGTCGGATCCTGATCTTCTATATTGATGATATGTTGTATTGATGTTGTAGCTTGTGGCAAGTGTAAGCCTTTATCTTGTATTCTCATCTATTTAGTACATGGTATGTTGTAATGATATCCATCTTGCCAGGCGCTCGAAATGCGGTTGTGCCCCAATCATGAATTCATCACGTGATTGGGATAGAATCGCATCTTGGGCGCTACACCCTGCGGCTGTGATAGCGATGCAGGGCTTGCTGATAGCATGCAACACACATAGCAGCTCGGAGACGGTTCTCCTCGAGAAGCACATCGTCATCATGCTGGTGTTGTTCCTGCGCTACTTCATCATAGGCAAGAACTCGAGGTGACCCGTAAATGAGTTCCAGGGGATAACTGCTTCTGGCCCATAGACTAGGGAGAAGGGAGTCTACCCGGTAGCTCGATTTGGTGTCGTTCCGAGGGACCAAAGAACCACTGGCAGATCGTCGATATATCTCCTGCCACACTTCTGCATCTTATCAAATGTTCTCGTCTTGAGTACTTGCAACACTTCAGCATTTGCCCTCTGAGCTTGCCCATTGCTCTTTGGATGTGCACCATAGGAAAATGAAATATTGTTTCCGAGGGTATGAACATATTGCATGAAGACGTAGCTCGTGAATTGGGTGCCATTGTCGGTGATGATCCGAGCAGGGACTCCAAAGCGGCACACCTATCCTTTCAATAACTTGATAGCTGACTGAGCAGTCATCTTTATCACGGATTCTACTTCCGGCCACTTTTTAAACTTGTCTACTGCAACGAACAAGAATTCAAAGCCCCCGGTAGCACAAGGGAAAGGGCCGAGGATATCGAGCCCCCAGACGGAAAACAGCCATGACAAAGGGATTGTCTGAAGAGCTTGGGTAGGCAGATGGATGTTCTTGGAATGGAACTGGCAGGCTTCACATTTGGTGACTAGCTCAACTGCATCTTGGAGGGCTGTGGGCCAGTAAAATCCTTACCGAAAGGCTTTTCCAACCAAAGCCCTTGATCCAATGAGTGAGCTGCACATGCCTTTGTGTATTTCCGCCAGCAGTTCCTTTCCTTCTTCCCAGCAAATGCACTTCAATTTCATACCGCTGGGCCTTCTTCTATATAGTGTGTCATCCATGAATTGATACATACTGGCCCTCCATACCACTCTTTCAACTTCTTCTTGCTCTTTGGGAAGTTCTCAAGTTTGGAGGAAATGGACTATGTGTCGTGCCCAAGTTGGAGCCTGAGGCTTGACAACACGGACTAGCGGCACCTCCTCATTCATGAGAGTGCGCTCGTCGACTGCGGGGACCGGTGGCCTGGCGGGAGGATGCAGCTTAGCGTCCGAAGGGGGTTGTTCCCGGTAAGCCCCTTGCTGGGATCCTCAAGAGGTTCTACCGG
Organism: Triticum urartu; assembly: GCF_056163025.1. Classification (NCBI taxonomy): domain Eukaryota; kingdom Viridiplantae; phylum Streptophyta; class Magnoliopsida; order Poales; family Poaceae; genus Triticum; species Triticum urartu. Next base: position 359,861,935 of record NC_141874.1, on the reverse strand, counting down.
GAGAGGTCTGTTGGAGTCCAGTTTCCTCCTCTTTCTGGATATTGCTGCCGGGGATATGGAGGGCTGAGGAGATGGAGAACAAAAGTTCCTGGTTCCACAGGGAGCTTGTGCACAGCGCACTTTGACACGTGATCAGCAATGCTGTTTTCCGCACGGGGTACGTGCTCTGTTTGCAACCCGTCAAAGCGCTCCTCCAACTTTCTCACTTCCTCAACATATGCCTCCATCAATGGACTTTGGTAATCCTTGTTGACTTATCTCACCACAAGTTGCGATTCTCCACGGATGACCAGCTTCTTGATCCCTAGTTCTGTTGTAATCCTGAGCCCGGCAAGGAGCCTCTCATACTCTGCAGTATTGTTGGTAGCCTTCTCCCAGGGAAAATGCATCTGGGTGACATACTTCAAGTGTTCCCTAGTGGGGGCAACGAGAAGCACGCCAGCCCCTGCACCTTGTACGGAGAAGGCACCATCGAAATACATGATCCAATCTTGGGGCGCTTCCTTGCTGGGGATAACTGTTTCTAGCACTTCTTCATCAGGGGTTGGCGTCCATTTAGCAATAAACTCTGCCAATGCTCTGCTCTGAATAGTTGACATGTTCTCAAACTTCAAACCAAAGCTAGATAATTCCAAGGCCCACTCCACTATCCTGCCGGTAGCCTCTGGGTTTCAGAGTATCCGTTGCAAAGGGAAACAGCTGACAACCATGATTTCGTGGGCTTGGAAGTAGTGGCGCAATTTCCTTGAGGCCATGACAAGGTCAAAAATCAACTTTTGTATGCCAGAGTACCTGGATCTAGCCCCATGTAATAGGGAGTTGATGAAGTACATTCGGCACTGCACCACCTTCTTCTTTGCCGCAACCTTGGGACTGCCTCCATTGCCTTGCTCTTCTCTGATTTGATCTGCATCTGACCTTTCCGGGGTGTGCTCACTTTCCTCCCCAGGAGGGACCCTGGCTGTGGTTGCCGCTTCTTCCACTTCCCGATGTGCCACTAGTGCTGCACTAACCACTTGATTAGTTGTCGCCAAGCATAGCAGCAATGGCTCTTGTGGCTTGGGAGCGACCAAAGTGGGCACAGAGGATAAGTAGGTCTTCAAATCTTGCGTTGCAGCATCAGCTTCTGGAGTCCATTCCATGGGTCCTGCTTTCTTCAAGATTTTAAAAAACGGCAAGGCATGCTCAGCAAACTTGGAAATGAACCTGCTGAGCACAGCAACACACCCAGTTAAACGCCTTACATCCTTAACTGTCTTGGGTGCTTGGATCTACTTGATAGCCTTGATCTTGTTGAGGTTTGCCTCTATCCCCCGGTGGGACACAAAGAAGCCAAGTGGCTTGCCGGAAAGAACCCCAAACACACACTTCTCCATGTTCAGCTTTAGGTTTACCTTGCACAGATTAGCAAACATCTCCTCCAAATCCTGAATCAGGGTCGATCTGTCCTTGGTCTTGACCACAATATCATCCATGTAAGCCTCAATGTTTCTGTGTAACTATGGTTCAAAACCAATTTTAATTGCCCTTGCAAAAGTGGATCCAACGCTCTTCAACCCGAAAGGCATCCTTATGAAGAAGTATTTGCCACATAGGGTGATGAGCATGACCTTCTCGTCATTTTCCTTGGACATAAAGATCTGATGATATCCAGAGTATGCATCCAGAAAAGAAAGCAGCTCGCACCTGGAGGTGGAATCCAGTATCTTATCGTTGTGCGACAAGGGAAATGGGGTCCTTCGGGTAGGCCTTGCTTAAATCCGTAAAATCTATGCACAGCATCCATTTTCCATTGGCCTTGTGCACTACCATAGGATTTGCTAACCTTGTTGGATGTAATACTCCTCTGACTAGACCATCTGCCTCAAGTTTCTTGATCTCTTTGCAATGAACTGTTGCCGCTCCAAGGCTTGCTTCCAGACCTTCTGCTTGACGGGTCGGGCATGTGGGCAGACGGCTAGGTGGTGCTCGATTACCTCCCTGGGAACACCGGGGATATCAGATGGCTGCCAGGAAAACACATCGGTATTCACCCATAGGAAGGCAACGAGTGCACTTTCCTATTTGTCATCGAGGGTGGTACTGATAGTGAAAGCACCATCAGCGCCAGCCAACCCCGCCGGGACCTTTTTCATAGAGGGTGCAGCAGCCTTGGACTTCTTGCTATTGGAATTCTGCGGCAAGTCAACGACAGGCGCAGCGTGCTCCGAAGAGGTACGCTTCCTGGATTCCTTTCTGGTGTCCCTGTTGGCTTTCTTCTTTCCTTTAGTTTCCTTGGCGGGAATAGTAGCTTCAGCGGCCTCTTCAGCGACTGCTTCTCGGTACATCTTGTCCATGGAGATAATTGCATCCTTCTCATCTGATGGAATGGAAATGACACCTATCGGCCCTGACATCTTCAAGGTGTTGTAGGCATAGTGGGATGCCGCCATGAATTTGGCCAGAGCTAGGCGACCAAGAATTCCATTGTACGGCAGGGGGGGTTGACCACATCAAAAACGATCTTCTCAGTCTGGTAATTCAACTCTCCCCCGAATGTCACCGGCAACATGATCTTCCCCTTAGGACGACTCCTGCCGGGGTTGATTCATTGAAACGTGGCCATGACCTTGAGATCTTCCTCTGCTATCTGGAGTTTGCTGTTGACCTTTGGAGAAATCAGATTCAACTCATCCCTGCCGTCAACCAACATCTTTGTGACTTTGAGGTTGCGGATTGTTGGTGAGACCAACAATGGCAAGAACCCTACCATAGTGGTGCGGTCAGGGTGGTCCTCTTCGTCAAAGATGATGGGCATCGAGAATTTGCCGCTGTCTCCACGTCATTGACTTCACGCACCCACTGTTTAAGTTGGCGGTGAGAGGAGTGCAGGGATGCACCCTCGTCAATGCACACGACGTTAGTGGCTTTCTGGAATTCCTGCTCACTGGTTTGCTCTTCATCCCCTCCATTACTCTCATCATCACAATCCTCTTTCTCACGGCCTCTGGCGGGTTTTCCTTGATCCTTAGGAGCCTTGTCGGGGCGACTTGCTCCGCCGCCTCGGCCCTTCCCACTAGCGCCATTCTGATTTTTCTTCTTATCCCGCTTCTCATATTCAGCCCTCTGTTTCTTGACAAGCTGCTCAACCTGGTGACATACTTGGAGATCATGGCCCTTGGTCCAATGAATCTTGCAGTATGACTCATCACCTTTCCCAGCTTTCTCGGCAGATGCGGCTTCCCGGGAATCAGTGCATGGGGCAACCTCCTTGCAGGGTACCTCAGTCTTGGCCTTCTTGCTGGTACTAGGTGTGCCCGACCCTTCAACGGTCATCACTGCCTTATCCTTGCGCCTTTTATTGCGCTTGTTGTTGTTGTTGTTGTTGTTGTTGTTGTTGTTGTTGTTGTTGTTGTTGTTGTTCTTGTTGTTCTGACTGGCGGCCTCGTCATCATCCACCGAGTCGACATCGACGCCATCTTCTTTTCCGAGGAGCCTCCTCCCCTCCTCTACTCGAGCACACTTGTCCACCAGAGTATAAAGCTCCTTCACAGTCTTGGGAAACCGAACGTTCATCTTGGAACGTATCCTATGATTGCGCATGTTGGACTGAAACACAACTATCACAACTGCCGGGTGGATGTCTGGAATGTTTCTGTTGACTCGACTGAACCTCTGCATGTACTTCCATAGAGTCTCTCGTTCCTTCTGTGGGAGAAGCCCCATATCACTGGGCTGCCCTGGTTCTTGATGGCTGCCCGTGAAGGCACCAATGAAATCATGGCACATGTCAGCCCAGGTCAAAAAATGGAGTTCTGCTGTAGGTGCATCAGCCAAGACCTCACATTTGGCTTGAGCGCCAAAGGGAAGTAGTTCGCGAATACCTTCTCATCCCTTCCTCCGGCAGCTTGAACAATGATGGTGTAGATGCTCAAGAACTCTGCCGGGTTAAGTCTCCCGTCATACTTCTCTGGTATATCTGGCTTGAACGTGCGAGCGGAGGGCCAACGAACTTGCGCAACTCACGCGTGAAGGCAGGGCACCCAGCCTCGAAAGTCAGGTACCTGCCTTCGGCGAGTGTAGGCTCGTCGATGTTGGGGCCATCGCGACTATCGGACTGGTGGTGGGTGTTGGTGTCAAAACCGGCCGATCTCGGGTAGGGAGTCCCGAACTATGCGCCTGAGGATCGAAGGAAACATGAGACAAGGGTGACACGATCTTTACCCAGGTTCGGGCCCTCCTAATGGTGGTAAAACCCTACGTCCTGCTTGATTGCATTTGATGAGTATAGGGGTTATAAGAGTCGATCTACCTCGAGATCGTAATGACTAAACCCTAGATGTCTAGTCTATGTGATTTGTCTTGGCCCTTAGGGACTAAACCCTCCACTTTATATAGACACTAGAGGGGTCTAGGGTTGTATAGAGTCGGTTTATAGAGAAGGAAATAATGCACCCGAACGCCAAGCTTGCCATCCACGCAAAGGAGAGTCCCATCCGGACACGGTGAAAGGTCTTCTGCCTTATATCTTCATGGCCCACTAGTCCGACCCATATCAAATTGTCCGAAGACATGAGGACCCCTTAGTACAGGACTCCCTTAGTAGCCCCTGGACCAGTCTTCAATGACAATGTCTTCGGCTCATTGATTGTATTTCGCATTGCAAGGCGGGTTACTTCTCGGCATACAAGCAGTCTCTTGAGCAAAAGATCTGTATCCGGCTCCGCATTATAGCAAAAGATCGGACAGCTTTTTCAGCGAAATGTTATGTCTAGCCTTTTTATTATTTCTAACCATTATTGGCCTCTCACTTCATGTTTCGAGGCGTGGCCTTCATTGACAGGTCTTAGCAAAGTAGAGATCTTGCCCCTTATTAGGGGATTTTCATCAATACGGGTTTGGGTAATCCTACCGTGTTGTTCGTGCGACCCCTTGGGAATAGGCGAGTTTGAAGGCTAGTGGGGGGGTGCTTGATATTCACTGCCTATATAAGCGGATAAGGATCCATTCTTTACCCCACGCCTTCTTCCTTCCTCAGCCTTCCTGTCCTTGAGCTCCAGTGCCCAAGCTTTCAGCCTTTCCCACCACCCGACTCTCCCAGCCATGTCCGGATCCGGTTCATAGGGAAAGTGGGTGGCCTCCTCCGTCACGGAGAAGGACATCAAGGAGCTCCGGGAGGCGAAGTATTTGACCGCGGAAATCGCACACCAGCTCCCGGCCAAAGAGCAAATCATCCCCACACCAGAGCCTGGCGAGAGGGTTGTCTCCATCCCCCGCTTTCTCTGTAGGCTAGGGTTTCCACTTCATCCCTTTGTCCGCGGACTCATGTTCTATTACAGGCTGGATTTCCATGATCTGGCCCCAAACTCCTTCCTTCACATCTCGGCGTTCATCGTCATGTGTGAGGCACTCCTCCGCATTCCTCCCCACTTCAGCCTATGGCTCAAGGTTTTCAATGTGAAGCCGAAGGTGGTTTACGGGTAGCACGCCGACTGCGCCGCCGCCATGGTGAGCAAACTCCCCAAAACCACTTGGCCCAAGGGGGCTTTTGTGGACACCGTGAAGGTGTGGCAGGAGGAGTGGTTCTATATCACCGAGCCTCATGGTACCAAATGGGCAGCTGCCCCTGAATTTAGATCTAGGCCTCCCATGCGGCTTGCATCTTGGACCAACAAGGGTCGACACTGGGGATTGACCGACGAAGTGATGATGCTGCAAAAGCGCATCAAGAGCATGATAAATAAACACACTAGTCTCACCGACGTGATTCAGGTGATGCTCTTCCGCCGGATCCTCCCATGCCAACGTGGACCTCTCAGCATGTGGGAGTTTAATCGGGACGGCTCCGGACCTTGCAGCACTTTTTCGGTACAACCCACGAAGAGATCTAGAAATTGCTTTTTAAAGCCCAGAAGTCATGGCCGGAGAAGACCAAAGATATTGCTCTTGACAGCGCACATCCATCAACTGAGGTAAGCTTCTTTCTTCCAAACATAATTTCGATCCATAAGTCTAGGGGTATACTGAGACACCATTCCTTTATTCAGGGCTAGATAGTGAAGGCGGAGCGGATCAGGTGTTCAGCGCCGCTACCAGAAAACCCAACCGATCCTCTGCTGATGAGGATGCTGGTCCCAGCGCCGTATCAGGCGCCAGAGAAGAAGGCCAAGAAGAAGGGCAAGGAGGCGAAAAGCGGCCTCCACCGCAAAGGTACTTCAGACGCTATGTCTGGAGATATCGAAGCTCTCTCCTCCCACGAGGGAGATGAAGAGGAAGAGGAGGAGGAGGAAGAAGAAAAGGGCGGCTTCCGCAGACCTAGAGGCAGAGGCGTCCAAAAGGGGAAGATATCCCTCTCGGATGGCTCGGACTCGGATGTCGAAGCCATCCCCTAGCGGCACCCCAGGGCAAAGCACCTGGCCGAATCATAAGCCTTCAAAAATGCTGCACATATATCCGGTCTTTTACAATTTGTAAGATAACATATCATTATGTGTTCCAGTCTGGCCTGTGATCTCCCTCAACAATCATCGTCTTTGGGGGACTTTCTGGCACCGGAGATGGTGGAGAGCGAGACGCCTCCGCGAGCTTCTCCGCCACATGCCGTGGATTACACTGAGGTGTTATCCCAAAGGACTTCTCCAGGCTAGGAAGAAGTGCGGGAGGTCATCAAGACGGCGCCAGAGGGTAATGCCTTGGCTGCCAAAAACATGAGGGAACCCACCCCTATGGAGACTGACGACGGGGGCCACGACCAACCTGGCCCCTAGCCGAACACAATTCCGGAGACCAGTACGACTCCAGAATCAAGTGGGCAACCCCCTTGACGGAGGGGGGAGCGCCGACTCCACCGGCAACCTCCATCAACCCGGAGGCGTCGGACGATCTGACGGAAGCACTTCGATGTGCTTCCATCGTATAAGAGCACCGTACCCTGATGGGCTTGGTGGTTGAGAAGATTTAGTCCGCCCAGAGCGGGCTGAATAAAGCCTTTAATAGCCTACTGACAAGCTTTGAGGTATGCGATGTAAGACGCCTTTTATGTGAAAAAACTTGTTTTCTGTATACAGATAGTAGCCCCTGAGACTATGTACGGTTTTGGACAAAATTGAACAAAGGATCAAATGAATATCTCAGAAAGTGACATACATATCTATTAAATGTACATGCTGCCCTGTTGGCGGTGGCCGCCCAGGCCACTTAAGTTTCTGAGCTCAAATAGAAGCTGAAACTGGCCGATGACGACCTCGACCGTATTAACAAACGGTTTGATGAGGCACAAGGTACATACTTGTATGATTGAAATTATATTCAAGGAGTTTTAAGCTAACACACTTGCTTATGTAAATTATTTGAAGGTAGTGCGGCCGAGGTTGAGATTCTCAAGGGCGCCCTGTCGCAAGTCCGAAAGCACGAGCAGGAGAGTAGTGCAGCTGCTGATAAAGTGGCTGCAGATTTATAGGCCGAACAGGCCACCCGCCGCCAGTATGAGGAGAGGCTGACTGAAGTCGAGCAAGAGCTCAAAGATGCTGCTCGTAAGTGTGAGGCCTTGGAGAAGGAGAATAAGGCTCAAGTTTCCAAACTCTCCAAGGCTCTTCAAGAGGCCAGGGAAGCGCGGATTGAGTCCCGTGCGGCTCGCGAGGAGATCAAGCAAGCTGAGCAGATAGCGGTGGGTAAGCCCTTTCTTTTGCAGAGTAAATTCGGCAGTCAAGAATATGCCCCGCTTACTCGCTTATGGAGTTCTTCAGATGCATTTGCTGATCTTCCGGGGAGCGATGCTGACGCTATGAAGTTTTCCGGTCCCAAGAGGGGAACATGACGGAGAAACTCTTCTAGTCGCAGTACCTGTCGCCGGAGCGTCCAACGCTATTGAATGACCAGATGATGCAGCTGGCGGAGCTGCATAGGATGTCCGGATTTGCCATGAAGGACATCATAGTCCGGTTATGGCCAGCCGAACCCATTCTTGGCAGCTACTTCGGCTTGGTCCGGCGGCTTACCGATGCCCTATCGTGAATTGAAGCTGTTAAGAGCTCCTCGTGTATTGAGGGTGCCCGGATGGCCTTTGCCCGCGTCAAGATGCATTGGGAAAAGATGAAGGCCCTTGTCGTAGTAGTTGAAGGGCCACCAGAAGGCAAGGACTATCGTAAGCTGGAGCGCTATTTAGAAGATGTCCTAGAAGGAGACCATTTGATAGAGGGTCAATGCTCGAAAGATATGATATTTGAATGAATGTATCCGGGCTGCATAGAATGTGTGTTATGAAACAAGCTCTTTGTATAATATGTTTGATTTTTTATCGCAAATTATTTTCCTCCTATGCGGCCGTTTGTTGTATCTGAAAGTTTGCCAGTCGTCGGCTTCAGCCCCATGTAGATACTACGGGGGTGTTCGGAATAGCACGTGACCACTCTTGTCCCAACGTCTTGGTCCGTAAAGGAGGTGATCGTGCAGCGAAAGAGGCAACCAGACTATGCCATAGGAGTTTGATAATGGGATTATAAGCTTAGCCCTAGGTGTTGTTCGGTTATCTGAACTTGAGTGCTTTAGACGCCTGACCGGGTGAAGGCCAGTCCTTCGTGTAATACGGAAAAATCATGAAAAGATTTAATAAGTCACCGAACCGCTGACCAGCTCTCCCCATATCATGACATTCAGTTTTCGGCTTTCTCTACTGAGATGTTTGACTGGACGAGCCAGAAACAAAATCGCAGTAGTTCTCCCTTTACTACCTTAGACAAACAAGCGGAACGTAAGGTGGTAACCACGGGAGCCAGGCAACCCAACTATTGACCAAAGACATGATTCCAAGCCGATGCATATAATGCGGTATTCGGGACGCCGAAGTGTACTATGAAAGTGTTTGGACTTTTTGTTTCTGAATATTTGTGGCCGAATAGAGCCCCTAGTAATTAATGCCAATGTGTATATGGCAATCAGCCATGAAGATGGAATACAGATTATGGAATAGGCCAATACCGAAGAAGGTAGGACAAAACTATTTCCACTATATTCTGATTGATATGTCGGACGTGCTCTTTACAGAGAATTCCATAATTATCAAGGCCATTTTACATGCCGATAATTCAAGGGAAGCTCTATACAGGGCCTAAAAAGGAAAAAGTGGTCTTGAAGATCCTTTGGACACACTGCTGCACTTCTGCGCCACTTTTCACCTTGGTGTAGGATCCTTTGAGAGGATCAATCAATCAAGGATACATAAGGGGCCTGGAAAAGGGCCCTCGGTACCATCGTAAAGTGATGTAGGTTGTAAAGAACCTGAAAAATAGAAATAAGAAGAAAAAAGCAAGGATATGAGGGTCTGAATATGTCGGCGTCCTGGGAACGGGGGTACCCAGACTTGCCTACCCGCGGCCTAGGGCGTGGCTCATCCAGCGGCCTGGTATGGCCCATCTTCATCAGCAACCACTCAAGACCCTCGCGAGGGGCCAAGCCTCCACTACAAAAAATACACTTCCGTGATGATACGTGTTTATCATAGTAGGTCACGTTTTCTGTCATGCATGTACATACATGAAAAATTTATGACAGAATGAAGATAGTCATACCCGTGCTGTCGTAGAAGTGTTCCATGACATTACCAAAATTATAATCACGGAAGTGTTCACTTCCATGATGATAAATCACGCGTCATAGAAGTGCTTTCGTCAAGGGTGACCGACACGTGGCATCCACCGTAACGGGACGCCGTTAAGCTATCGGGTCTGGTTTTGGATCCGATAACCCGCTAACAGCCACGACCAATGCCAATTTTCCATGTGTAAAATTCTCATTGGCCGACGGAACCACCGTCAGCTCCGCGTTGGCACAAGTGTCACTCATCCAACGGTCGAGATGGGCCTATGATATGTTGACACATGGATGGGCCCAAAACTAGCCCATAAAGTTTAAATGGGCCGGCCCAACTAAACGCCCACAAGATTTAGCGGACCATAATGGGCCGGCCCAGCTAAATGCCCACAAGATTTTGCAGACCATAGTGGGCCGGCCCAGCTAAAGGCCCAACATTCTCAGTTAAGGCCCATAGGGCTAGTGTCAAATCAGCCCGTCAAATGGCCTGTCCTAAACTTGTCATCATCGCGCCCCATGGTCAATTCTGGTCCGTTAACAGTCTGCTAAGTATATGGGACGAATTATGGCCCAATGTATTTCCGGCATGTTAAAGGTCCTGCTTCATTTGGGCCCATTTACAGGCCATTGAAACTTTCGGTCCATAAACAACCATGAAGGATTTGGGACATATTTGGCCATGTCTGACATTCGGCCTGTTAGAGGCCCACTATAGATTTGGGCCACTTTTGGCCTGTTGTGATTTTCGGCCTGTTAGCGTCGGACGAAATCCATGGGCCATATGTGGCCCAACGTCACATCGGGCCCATTAATGGCCCATATAAAAATGACGATAATCTAGCCCGACCGAACTTCCGGCCTGTTAAAGGCCCGTGTATTAGGTTGGCGCATTTATGGCCCGTCCGAATTTGGGCCTGTGAAAGATCCGCATCGTAAATGGGCCACCATTTTGGCCTGCTAAGACCAGTGGGTTATTTGGCACAATCAGGGCCCAATCTTACTGTCGGTCCATTAAAGGCCCATGTTTTTATGGGCTCGAGATATTTACACCTGTGAACGTCCTATTGTTACCGAGGGCCCAAATTATGTTTAGGCCTGTTAAAGGCCCACTATGGGCACAGGCCTACCAGAAAAATATGAAAGCTTATGCTAGTTTAGGCCCAGATATTTTTAGTGGGCTACATGCAAATTTCGTCCCATAATCGTTTTTAGCCCAATTGGAATGGCCCCGACGAATGTTGGCATGTTTGGCTCCTACGAAGCTTTCGGCCGAATACATTACTAAGATAAACCTACACTATACAAAAATAGCGTTGTAATTACTGCAGCCTTTGGCAGCATCATAAATGATGTATCACAACAAAATAAATTCCAACCATACAACAAAAGGCCTGTTGGCATAAAGTTTACAGTCCTTGCAGATAAAAGCACCATCAGATGTATAGAAGCACAAATAATTTGACCTGAGTGCTAATGTTTCAGGCTGTAGAATCTGATGGAGCTGCACGATCTTCACCTTTTTTCCGCCATTGCTCTTGAACAACGAAGCGAATGTCTGATAGTCTGGTTTAAAAATGATTCATATCTTGACGACATTTGTCAACCACTATTCTTGTTTCCAAAACGACGTCCATTAGGGATTGGACTTGTGTCTGGAGGAAAGATATATCACTCTGTCTAGCAGGAAGATTTTGTTTAGTAGGCGATTTGGACGAGGTTACCTTGACAACCAACCCTGAATTACGCAGGAAGGTGCTTTTTGCACTGTTAGTGGAGAGATACGGATGCACTGCAGCAAGAGGTGACATTGTGCCTGTGGTAGCCTCATCACCTTCAGGTGGTTGTGGCTGTTCAATCATTTGTTCCATAGCTTCCTGAAAGTTTGAACTTGTAGATTAGTGTACCAGATAAGTTACTAATGAGACAAAAACAAAGAAAGTAGGTTACACGTGTATACATAACTTATTTTTGGTGAACTACTATAATACATTAGCATGTATTGTAGTGCCAACTACATAATAAAATCACTTTCCGAACATCTGTGCATGTAGCATGCCTATTGTATTGTCTATTTCCTCACATTCTTTGACATCTAAGGATAAAGAGACATGGTTTAAAGTAGGATGAACATGGTATGACATCATTCATATCATGGGCAAACAGATATAAAACAAACAGGCTATTTTATTATTGTGTGCACACGTGTAAATAACAACTAGATTAGAGATCAAGACCAAAAGAATATCCTTCATCTCTTTTAAACCATGTAAGGTGAAATGATATGTTAAGACAACTGTGATGTAGGGTGGAACCCTAATCGGCTGATCTTTCACGAAAGGAGCGGATCTCGCGATGAACATGAAGAACACGAGGCGGAAAATGATGGGAATCACGAGGGGAAACACGAGAGAAACACTAAAACCAACAAGTATGATCACAGATGTGCTAGATCCTCGAAACACAAAAAGATACAAGATCCAAATCCAACAAAGGACGATACATAGGGTAACCGGTTCTTCTCCATGAGGAGGTCTTGATGTCTTCTCCGTGAGGAGGTCTTGAATCCAAGGTGGATCTTCTCCGTAGAGGGGTCACGGTCTCTCTCGTGCAGTAGATCTGATATGGATGAGCGAAGCTCTATCTCTAACATGAGCTATCACAACGATAACCCTAACTAGAAGGAGGTGGAGGAGTATATATAGTCTAAGCCACGAAGGGGTAAGTGGGAAAGGGATACATAGGCCTCTGGCCCGACTCTACGCGCAGGCAGGCACCAGATGTTCGGGTAAGGGGCCGGATGTCCGGCCGTTCGCGGGAGGCCGGATGTCTGGGGCATGGGCCGGATGTCCGGGTAGAAGTGGCAGTTCTAGTCCTTCTCTGGATAGGGGATTCCAGATTTCCAGGAGGGATGCCAGATGTCCGGGCGTTGCTGAGGCGCCGAATGTCCAGGCACACGGGCCGGATGTCTAGCCGCTGATGCTTCGGTCGTCTGTTGGTGCAGCTCCTTGAAGGTTGCACAGGCGCCGGATGTCTGGCCTCTGGCCCAGATGTCCGGCCGTTGTAGCTTCAGCAGCTCCGTCTTCCTCCGTCGTCGCTTCCAGGCTTCCCTCGCAGATGGTGTAGTTGTTCCTTGGCGCTTGAACTCCTCCACAACATCCGTGAAGCTCCGACAATACCTATGCATGCACACGGGAGAAGTGTCAAGTAGTATACCATCCTCGAAGGGGTCAAGTGAGCACGTGTAAAGGAGATGATTCACCTTTATGTATGTGAAGTAGATGTCGCGCGTGGCACTTGCCAAATGGACTCTTGACATGGTGATGTCCATAGGATGCTCCGCATTGTCTCCCCTCCCTTGGGTAAGATCCAACCTCGGATCAAAAACCAAATCACCATGGGAAAGAGATGGCTTCGCCGTGTATAAGTGGACGTTCACCAAGTACTTGTCATCTTGAAGCTCGAAATGGGCACTCCCCAATGTCGCACCATCTTGTGATTCCTTCAAAAGGAGTAAGGATAACAAACACTTGGAAAAACAAATATGGTTAGCGTTAGTGCAAAACCAAGCATTCAAGAGGTTATTCACCAAACAAGTGTCGTCATCATGCAAAGCATATGGTGTGACAAAGGAATGTGACATGGCATATAAGCACACAAATTTTGCACAAGCAAAGATATCATGGGGACAAGCATGTAAATGTGAGGTAGTGATGCAAATATGTGTAACAAGAGAATAAGCATCTACCTCAAAGTCATAGCAAGCATGGGCAAAGCGCTCAATGAAAGGTCTATGGTAGGCATATGAAGCATTCACAACACCAAATAAAATGAAGTGTCTAAACACATGGGTCAAGTGCAAGACAATCCAAGCATAATGTGCATAGGGTGTAGTGAATATAGTGTGGCACTCAACACAATAGAAAGAGAAATTGTTCATCATGTGTGAGGCAATCAAGGCAAGCATGTAGCAATCAATGAGACATGGCATATGTGAAGTGATGACATTGTTGCAACCAAACATATGAGAGGAGCAAGTAATCCAAGAACTGGATGCAACACATAAGGCATATATGTCATGATGCATGGAATGGTGAAAATGACAAGTCGAAGCAAGATCTCTAACAAGTGTGCAATCAAGTAGTCCAAGATGAACAATAAGTCTCATGGTGCAAGCAACACAAGTAGTATGATCCGTGATATCCATGCGCAAGAAAGATGTCACCTTGTAGGCGTGTCCTTGTGCGTCCTTCACAATGCCGAAGTACAAGCAAGTGCAATGCAGAATCGTCGTGGCAGAAGGTGGTTCGCTCTCAAGAGCTCAGATTGTCAACTCACGTGACGTGGAAGTTGACACGAAGTTCAAGTATCCTACACATGCACACAACATAAGAAAGAACGTATGCGCATGGTAGATAAACACATCATCCATCATGATGGTTCTTTTCTACTGCACATAACCATTAGAAGCACAAGTGCATGAATAATATGATGCAACAATGGCAATATTCATGGCACTAGGTATATGGTGCAAAGAGGTAAGACAAGCATGCTTCACAAGAGAAATGTCAAAATCTCCAAATATATGCGAGAATGCTATGGGGGCAAACTCATTATCAAGACTAAAGGCATAATTGCACCCAATACATGGAAAATCAGCTAGCATGAGAGAGGCAACATATGGAGATATATGACGACAAGCAATAACAATCATGTGATAAGCATGTAGATGGTTGTCATCAACCGCATTAAATGAGCAAGTATGAATCATCGGTGATGCAACATAAGCAATCGTAGTAATCAAGTTGTGCAAGCTAGTAGTGCGAAGATGCAACATACTAGAGGAAAATCATTGCAATCATGTCATGTGAGAAAATAATAGGCATAGACAATGCACATGACATATCGCAAGCACGAACACAAAGCAAGATCATAGTATCATGATAGGCATGGGGCACAAAGCAAATATGGCATTAACAAGTGATATCTCCACCAAGCTTGCAAATACACATACAAGTAGTAGAATCAATCATCATGTGTAATGCAAAGCATGGGTCACAAATGCATGGCAAAGGCATAGGAATGAGCATATCATGCAAAGTGAACATGGCAAGATGGGCAAAGAATATGTAATGGACAATAACCCACAGCCAAGGGAGGGTCATGTAGAAGAGATGCGCGAAGTCTTTGCACGAAGAGAGTGGTGTGAAAGACAATCCATGGGATCCCAAGTCATCATTGCTCTCTAGAGCTCATTTTGTCAACTCATGGGATTGTGAGGTTGACAAGTATTCGTGGGTACCTACACAAAAGAGACAGAAGCCAAAGAAATTGTGTGTGTGGTAAGTTTACACATCATCCATCATGATGTGTATGTGCATGTGTGAGTTAGCAAAAGGTAAGCATTGCTCAAAGAAATTTGATGCATGGTATAAGAACATGTCATCCATCATGAAAGAATAGTTATTGTGTATAACACGATGGGGATGCCAATTGAGCATACAAGTATAAGGATCATGCAATGGATGGGAGTGATCAAAATCTCCTAAAATGTATGAGGAAACTATGGGGGTCTCCTCATGAGCAATATTGGAAACATCATATGGAGAAAATGGGCAACATCCAAAACAATGCATATCCGAAGCTAGGTGGTCATGGGCATATGCGACAAAGGATGCAAAGGGAGCATATCAATATCATCACAAGAAAAACAAATGCCAATAACCATGGGCTTGTCATATATGCCATAATTGCAAATTGGGTTAATCTTAATGGCACATGCATAGTCACTATGAAGAGATTGAAAATATGACATGTGGTCGATCTCATGCATAGCATATGACAAGTCAAGCGGATTGACAAACATGATGTGACCGAGAGAATTAGCACAAGAAATCCTATGTAACATGGCATCACAACTAATAGACTCCACATGGCAATCATCATATTCATCATAAATGGGTAAATCATCACATGGGGAAGTCACACTAGCATGAAGCATGGAAATAGGTTGATCAACATCATGCAAGCAATCAACGTCAAGAATGTCCACTAGTGGGACTAGAGCATCACCTTCACCTATGTTACCTTTGTCATTCCACTCATGTGGTGTAGGTGAGGTGGCAAAGACCAAATGGTGGTCATCTACATCTTGATGGAACCATGTGGAGGGTGCATCACATTCCACCATGGCCATCGTCTTGTCTAAAGGTAGGACGAAGTCGTTGATAATCGGCGCGTCATCATATAAGGGACCTAGCACCAAATGGGAAGACACAATAGAGGTAGAGGCCAATTCGTTAGTGTTGGAAGTGGCCTCACATGACCTATCAACTATCTCACTCTCTCTATGTGGTGGTTCACTCACTCCCTCAAAATAGGTGCACTCAAACTCACATATGGTGGAGTCACTCATCTCATTGAAGTGGTGGGGGTTGTGGCTCTCCTCACATGTGAATTGTGGCAACACATATATGGGGCTAGTGGTGAAGTCACTCTCACTCTCAATATGGTGGCACAAGTCACTCAAGTCATCATACATCGCCGTGGTCGAAGGGAAAGTCCCATGCTCAACCATCTTGTTGTTGTCGCCGTGGATGAAGGCGAAGATGGCACATCATCACTCTCGCCTCCTAAGATGGAAACATCATCCTTGCTTGCCACCTTGTAGCTCACCTCCAAAGCTTGGTCCTTGAGGTTCTCCATAGTCGTACTTGTCGCCGCACCATCTTGAAAAAGAGTCGAAGTAGACTCGGCATCATCAATGCCACAAAGAGGGATGGCGGTGAAGTCGGACTTGGGAGCATCCTCTTGGAGCTTGTCGGGCTTGGACATCACGGTGGTACTAGCCTCATGCTCGTTCTCATGGAGCTTGGTCATCGCGAAGTGAGCTTGGGGTGGAGAAGCTTGGGCCTTCATGAGTTCTTGTTCCGCCTTGATAGTACCAATGTAGTTGTTGTTGTGGGACTTGTAGTTCTCGAGGAAGATTGTCTTGGAGATGTCATTGTGTAATCCCATCATGAAGTGGAACTTCATCGAAATGGGGTCGTCCACGCTGGCTCGTCGCAAGGCTTTCTTCATCTCCTTGAAGTACTCGTCGATGGACTTGGATCCTTGGATGGTGTTCTCCAATTGGCGTTGAAGTTGTTCCGTGTAGGTTGGAGGCACGAACTCATGCCACAAAGCTCTCTTCATCTTGGGCCAACTCATGTCATAGGTCTCCGAAGGTGTGTGAAGCCACCATGTGGACGCGTAGTCATGGAAGTTCCTTGTGGTGCACTTCACTTGATCTTCGGGAGGAACTTGATGTAGCTTGAGGTAGTCGTCCATCAAACGCTCCCACTCGAGATACTCCTCGGGTTCTTGAGTCCCAGAGAAAGGAATCACGTGGTCAATGTCGAGGTCGTAGTAGCTCGTGGAAGTCGTGGACTTGAGCTTGGGGCGCTTCTCTTGAGGTGCTTGTGGGCGAAGATGCCGTATGTCCATAGGCGAAGATGCCTTGAAGTTTCTTGGCGAAGATGCCAAGGGAGATGGTGAAGTCTTTGAGTGGTTGTTGGTGTTGAGCTCTTGACCTTCACGTTCGTGGTGGTGATGGCGTCGATGCCGATGTGATCTTGCCGGAGATGGTAGCTCGGAGGCATGTGTTCTTGAGCGTCTTCTCGAAGATGAGGAAGACCGCTTGTAGGACTTGATGAGGGCTTTGATCTCCTCCATTTGAGCTTGCATCTTGGCATCGTTGGAGTTGTTCGTGGCATCGAACTTGTCGTTGTTGTTGTAGACCGAAGATGAAATGCCTTGCCTATCCATCACTCCAAGAGAAAAATGTGAGTGGTAGAAAGAGAAGAACGAATACCAAATGTACCTTGACCGAAGTTGAAAGTGGATCAATGATCACTCCAATGTGGACAAGGAAATAACACAATTGGTACCAATTCTTGTCGGTTTCTCACACCTACACAAATAAGGCTTATGGTGGAGCTTGGTGAGGATAGTGGCACAAAAAATTGATGCAAAATGTTAGCAAGAGTCAATAATGTTGAAAGATATTCACAAATTCCCAAGTGATAAATGGGGTCGTGCAACCATGGAATGAGCTCAAAATGTGGAATCCACGGAAAATGCTCTTGTTGCACAACTCTAGAGAGACGCTAGCACGATTGCTCAATAAGCGGATACGACACTTGTGCACAACCTATAGGAGACAAAAATGCAACGACTTCTATCCCAAGTATGCTATGTATATGATGTTTTGGTGGTATGATCCAAGATGATCGGATATGGCAATGTGGTATGATGCTATGGCTATTGCTTACAAGCTCTTTGCTCTCTTTTTCTTAAAAGCTTATTCTTTTTTTTGTGTATGGCCACAATGCGAAATGCACAAAGCAAGATAGCAATTGGGTATATAGGGGAACAATCTTGTGACACAAGGGATGATATGATACCAATATGATATGGTATGTATGCAATATATGGTGTGGATCACTAATGTGCACAAGTAACGTTGCCGGCAATACTCAAATGTCTAGTCTCGATAGGCAAGTGATGCAAAATGGGCGTGGGGTTATCAATGCAATGGCAAGGGAATATACAATGGAGGGATACCACGATACCAAGATGATATGGAGGTTACCGTCCGTGTCGATGATGAGTGGCGGTGATCTTGATGGAGATACCAAGATGATGGAGACTCGTCCCTAAGTAGCCGAAACACCTTAGGAAATGGAAAAACCGCAAACTCAAAATCTCAAATGTCAAATGGTGGTAGCGGGAATGCGGTGGTGGTTTTGTGGAAGCTCAATGGAATTGCGGAATGGAAATGATGGGTTGTGGAGTACGCAATGCGGAAGTGGAGGTTAAGGTGGTGGACTATACACGGTGTCGGAGTTGGAAGCACGGTCCCTAAATAGCCGAAACACCTTAGGAGACACAACTCACAACACAAACAAAAATGGGTTAAGTCGGTGTGGAAGAAGTGTATGGTTCGTAAGCCTATGCGGAAGTTATGGTGGTGGTGGTGGTTGATGAAGAAGCAATTGTCCATAAGTAGCATAAACACCTTATGAGACTCGAATCACTACTCAAGCAACCACAAATGCTATAAGGAACAAAATTGGTTAGGTTGCGGAAGTCGGTGATGGTTGTGCGGAGGTTGTGGTGGAAGCCCTAGGCAAAGATGCCAAAGTTCCGAAAATTTGATGGAGTCAAATGGTGATGGTAGTATTTTTGTGGGAAGGGGGATGTCAAGAGATTTTCAACAAGATAAAGAACGTAAAAAACGGACTTCGGATGAATTAGTTATGGACAAAACGGTGAAACAGGAATGGCTGAAATGTCAGGGGCCGGATGTCCGGGGTGGAGCCCGGATTTCTGGGGCTGTCTGTCTAGAACCGAGCAGATTTGGTGCTCCAGGAGCTGGATGTCCGGCCGGGGACCCGGATGTCCGACCCGATGGCTCGGATGTCCGGCCTTTGGCCCGGATGTCCGGCCCGACGAATCCAGATCTCTTTTGGGGTGGAAATTTTCGAATTGGGGGAGGAAATTGATGATTTCGGAGGCAAAATTTGATGGATTTCGTGGATGGAAAGTGGGGAAACTTGGGGGAAAGATAGATCTACTCAAGACACAACGAATCCCTGGATCAAAATCAACAAAACATCATCAAGACCAACAAATCACAAAAAAAATTGGGGGCTATTTTTGGTGGGGATTTTCGAATTTAGGACGAAATCAACAAAATTAGGCTAGAAAACAAAGAGGGGAGTCTCCGAAATCATGATCAACGTGGCTCATGATACCAAGATGATGTAGGGTGGAACCCTAATCGGCCGATCTTTCACGAAAGGAGCGGATCCCGCGATGAACACGAAGAACACGAGGGGGAAAACGAGGGGAATCATGAGGGGAAACACGAGAGAAACACTAAAACCAACAAGTATGATCACACATGTGCTAGATCCACGAAACACAAAGAGATACAAGATCCGAATCCAACAAAGGACGATACATAGGGTAATCGGTTGTTCTCCGTGAGGAGGTCTTGATGTCTTCTCCGTGAGGAGGTCTTTAATCCAAGGTGGATCTTCTCCGTAGAGGGGCCGCGGTCTCTCTCGTGGAGTAGATCCGATATGGATGAGCGAAGCTCTATCTCTAACATGAGCTATCACAACGCTAACCCTAACTAGAAGGAGGTGGAGGAGTATATATAGTCTAAGCCACGAAGGGGTAAGTGGGAAAGGGATACATGGGCCTCTGGCCCGACTCTACGCGCAGGTAGGCGCCGGATGTCCAGGTAGGGGGACGGATGTCCGGCCGTTCGCGGGAGGCCGGATGTCCGGGCTAAAGTGGCAGTTCTAGTCCTTCTCTGGATAGGGGATGCCGGATGTCCGGGCGTTGCTGAGGTGCCGGATGTCCGGCCGCTGATGCTTTGGCCGTCTGTTGGTGCAGCTCCTTGGAGGCTGCACAGGCGCCGGATGTCCGGCCTCTGGCCCGGATGTCCGGCCGCTGTAGCTTCAGCAGCTCCGCCTTCTTCCATCGTCGCTTCCAGGCTTCCCTCACGGATGGTGTAGTTGTTCCTTGGCGCTTGCACTCCTCCTCAACATCCGTGAAGCTCCGACAATACCTATGCATGCACACGGGAGAATTGTCAAGTAGTATACCATCCTGGAAGGGGTCAAGTGAGCACGTGTAAAGGAGATGATTCACCTTTATGTATGTGAAGTAGATGTCGCACGTGTCACTTGCCAAACGGACTCTTGACATGGTGATGTCCATAGGATGCTCCGCATCAAACTGTGTATAAAAGTGAACAGAGTACCTGACATTGGCTGCAAACCAAGTAGTTAAATGAACACATCACAATACCAATCAGTTCAAAGGCAGGAGGAGTAAGGACTTACAACAATGGCTTGAATTGGTGTGCTCATGCCCTTCATCTTGCTGATGTGGCAATCCTTAAAGATTTGCACTGCATTCGGTTCAGGTTCTTTTTGGTCCGCACAGGCTTTCCTCTATATTTGGAACAAGTCAATATAGATACGATAATATGGCACAGAAAAAAGAAGGAAGTAGCAGCTATTTACAAGAGCCTCGCAGTGTGCAATATAGCTACGAGATCGTGTTGTCTGTTGGAATTTCACTTTCGAACGGTTGGTCTTGTTCTTCAAACAGTTAGCCAAGAAGAAGATACACTTGTAAGGCACATACATAAATACAAGTTCAATATGTGGTCTGATCAAATACATATAGCCTACCTGATACTTTGGATCAGACCAGTGTTTAACGAGGGCTGTCCAGTCTTCATCTGTAATATATTCCAATGGAGATGTTTGGGCGATTTCATTGTTAGCCTTGCCTTCAAAGTGAGATTTTCTAAGGTGGTACCGATACTGTCACAGAGCAGACTGAAAAGCATGAGTGCATGCTTGTTTAGTTCCATCATCTTTCGGATCCAACTTGAACCTCATCTGTTGGAAAAAGAATGTGAGTCTTATTAGGAGGAAGCTAGAAAGTATGGGACAGAGCAAGACAATATTACTAATTGCGATGAATAGCATTACTTATGGATAAATGCTCAAGGAAGGTATTAAACTGGGTATTGTCTTTCTCATTCCTATACTGGATCCACGTTGGGAGGATACATGCATGACCATTGCCGGCAATGGCTGCCTCTGATACTAACTTTGCTGACTCTATAGCATCACGTGGCCTTTTTAAACCTGCCTCAAAATGGATCTCCATTCTTCCTCCTTTAAATTTTGTTAATCTGTCAAGCATTATCCCTGATATCTGTTTTCGCTTGGCCGTGGTGCTAGTTTAACAATGAATATGGAAAGTGTTAGTGTACATCAAACTGTGAGAGTACATATAAAGGAGCATGCAACTGCAACTTGTCTCGGTCAGGTATCGTCTTGGTGTTGATGCTCATGAGGTTCATATAATCTTGCCAAGTCCTGTTGTGTCAGCAGTGCTTCGGAAGTAGTGTTAGGTGTGAAGGAAGCTTAGGAACTAGCCAGTTCCGGAGCAATAAACAAGTAACTCGTTGAGATGCTGGTACAGTTGAAGCGGATGCTGCAACTGATGGAGCAGGTGATACTATGTTTGTAGATTTAGTCGGTGGACTTGGACCTTCTACTGCACTATAAGTACCAGCAGAATCTGGACGGTAGATCCTTTTCCGTTTCTCCCGACGAGTAACAACACTCCCTACTATATTATTTTCCTTGCTCTTTTTTGACTTTGCCATGTCAAGCTGTACCCACAACACAAAAGAATAAAATCGCTCTTCAGAACTCATTCATGCATGATACATACAAGCAATACTTTGATGTAAGACAACCTTATGAGGATGGAATATGTAAGAAAAATAGGACGACATGACATATTCACAGCTACGATGTGTAAACTAAGCAGAAGGATTTTCAAGAAAATAGAAGTAATGCAAGCTAGACACCATATGAAAGATGCAACCAATATTACTCTGCCAAGTTAAAAGTGTCTTGTCATAAGTGGAAATTCGAAAAATTAGAAGCAGTACAACGTCGAAATCAATGCAAGATGCAACCACTATCAAACTATCATGTTAAAAGCGTCCAATCATGAGTGACTGATGCGGGATACACAACAGTAGTACTTTGATGTAAGAACATGGTATGATAGATAGATGCAGTGTATTCTAGAAACAGAATGCCATGTCATATGCACATGTATAACGTATAAACTCAGCAGGTGCAATTTAATCAAAATAGAAGAAATACAGGCTAGACAACATATGCAACATGAAACCAATTATCACACTATCAACTTAGAGCAAGCACCTGCGATGGTGGAGTACGGGAGATGAACTCATCATGTAGACTTGGGACTTCAACTTCATTAGCAGTAGCAGTGGCAAACCTAGAGAGTCTCTGTTTGCGTCGGTGCGGAGGACCACCAACATCCCCTAACTTACTCTTTTCCTTCCTATTTTCTGATATTGCCTTATGAAGTCAAAACCACAAGAAGATGAATAAAATTAGCTCTGCATAACTGGTTGATGCATGATACAGACGAACACTACTTTGATGTAAGGCAAGCGCAGGATAGGAGGATGGAATATAATTACAAAAAAGACAGCATTTCATATTCACACGTACGATAGGAGGATGGAATATGTATGAAAAACCAGTAAGCGGAAGGCATTTCAACAAAATTAGAAGAAATGAAAGCTAGGAACCATATGAACATGCAACCAATATCACTCTATCAGGTAAAAAGTGTCTTGTCATAAGTGCCATTTCAAGAAATTAGAAACAGTACAAGCTGGAAGACAATGCATGTAGCGACCAGACCAAAACGGTCCAATCTCTGTGCTCAGGTGTCATCCCTGGATCAGTAATGCTGACACCACACAGTACTTGAAGGATTTATAACAAACTAGCAATCACACACTTATTACATCGAGTGTCTCAAAAGAGAGCTTATTACAATGAATATGGCTTAAGGCCATCTAATAACGATAACAGAGGAAGGCTTGGAAGATAAGTGAGTCCATCAACTCTAGTGGCATCACTGAGTATAGAACCACGACCTAAAAGCACCTTAATGGTCGTCTGAATAGTCTGCAACATTAACGTTGCAGCCCGAAATGGGTCAGCACATGGAATATGCTGGCAATGTAACACATAGAGAACAATGAAAGAAATAGGATATACTACATGCATATTTGGCTGGTGGAAAGCTATATGGTTACAGTTTTGCGTAAAGCCAATTTTTCCCTACTGCAAAGGAATAAATTTTATTTAACTATCATGGTAGTTGTTAAACATTGAGAATGGTTGACAACATTCTCAATCCCAATTAAGCATCATCAAAAACCCAACAAAATTAATTTTAGAGTAATATGACGAGATTCACATGATAATCCAGGTGCTAGATACTCAAGATGTCCATAACCGGGGAGACAGCAAACCATGATTAGTTTATACACTCTGCAGAGGTTTGCGCACTTTTCCCCACAAGACTCGATCTCCTCCATTGGGATTCTCGCACTACATGTTGTTTGAGAAACGGATGACCGAGACATAGTCTTTCAGAAGCGCTAGCACCTTATGATCGGGTAGACCGTTACACCTACTTTCCCCTACATCTGCTAGTCTACCACTGTAAGAGTTCACATGACTTACTCAACTATGCTAGAGCCCATAGTATCTTGTGGCCGCACACGAAAGTTTCTAGCATGAATAATCTCATGATCCCTTTGAGCCTGGGTGGCGGTCCAAAAGAAAACAGGCAATCGCTGGAATACCCAGGTGCCTCAATCCACCCAGATGTGTATTTAAGTTGCCACCTTAGATAAACATTTTAATTTAACAATCTCACATCTGTCATGGATTTCACTCACCCAATCGACGTCTACTAGCATAGCATGGCATAATAAGCAAGCGTAGAAGTAACTCCCAAAGGTTTGATAATAACAGGTAATAGGTACTAACTCAACTACTTCCCAAACCCACAATTTAATTTGATCCTAATCATGCAATGTGTGAGGGTTGATCTAATGCAATAAAACTGGGTAATTGGAAGTATGATCAAAGTGTTACTTGCCTTGCTGATGATCCGCGAAACCTAGCGATTCGAAGTAGCAAGCGGCGCACTCCGGGTACTCTATCGCAAACAAACAAGAATACAATAAGTACTTAATTAATGCACAGGTAAAACTCAAATAAGAGATCTAACCAGAAATTTCAACTTAAGAACTCCGGTTGGCAAAAAGAATCAAATCGAACGAAGCAACGAAAGACAAACTGCAAAAGAAACAAGCTTCGTTTACTATTATGGATCTAGGGAAATTTTTACAGTGGCAAAAACTTGTTTGAGTTGGTTAAACGGAAAGAGGGTTTCGAGACGAAACTCCAGGCGCTTGAATCGCCTAATTCCAATAAACGAGCGAAAAGTTATACTAGAAAGAAAAACGGATCAGGAATCGCGATCAGAAAAATCGCGGATTTAATCCGAGAAAAAGAAAATGATGAACAGATTAACGATAGAGTACCCGGAATAGATTAAAGCTAAATAACTAAACCGAAAGAAAAAACCGATCTATCTAAAAAAAGAATCTAAAAAAACCGAAAAAACCGGTGAAAACCTAACGGTTTTCTAAATAAAACCGGTGGCTCGACCTCGTCGGCGCCGAACTCCGGCGGCGGCGCGGCGGGGCGGCGGCGGTGACTAGGGTTTGGGTGCGGGGCGCGGCGCGGCTGGGCTGGCTGAGGGGGCCCGGGGCGTGGCTATTTAAAGCCCCGGCCAGGCAGAGTCCTGGCCGGTTATGGCGCAAAGTCGGTTCGGATTTTTTTTAAAAGTTACGCTCAAAAAAAAAACAAAAGGAATACTAAACTGACTCCAAAAATCCCGAAATAAATTTTCCCCGGCTTCTAAAATCAAGCCGCACAGGATGAACATTTATTTGGGGCCTAAATGCAATTTTGAAAAACGCGCATTTTTCCTAAATTCAAATAAAATAGCAAATAAAACCAAAATAAAATCTTATTTGATTTTTTTATTAAATCCTCAATATTTCTTTATTTTGGGAAAGTCATTTTATTCCCTCTCTCATATTTTTGTAATAGAAATAATTGAAGATAAAATAAATAAAATCAAATGATCCTATTTTCTAAATTTGAGAAAACTCAAATATGAAAATAACGAAATCCCCAACTCTCTCAGAGGGTCCTTGAGTTGCGTAGAATTTCTAGGATCAACCAAAATGCAATAAAATATGATATGCAAAGATGATCTAGTGTATAACATTCCAAATTGAAAATTTGGGATGTTACAAACCTACCCCCCTTAAGATGAATCTCGCCCTCGAGATTCGGGTTGGCTAGAAAATAGGTGAGGGTGGTCCTTCAGCAAATCTTCCTCTCGCTCCCAGGTGGCTTCATCCTCCGTGTGGTGGCTCCACTGAACTTTGCAAAACTTTATAACCTTGCTACGGGTGACTCGACTGGCATACTCTAAAATCTTGACTGGTTTCTCCTCATAGGTCAAATCACTGTCCAACTGAATTGCTTCCAGCAGCACTGTATCTCTCAGCAGTATATCAGCCATCTCTGCATGGCACTTCTTCAACTGGGAAACGTGGAACAGGTCGTGAACTCCTGACAATCCTTCGGGCAATTCCAACTTATAGGCTACTTCTCCCATACACTCCAAAACTTTGTATGGGCCTACAAAATGTGGCACTAACTTTCCCTTAACTCCAAAGCGCTTAACTCCTCGAAGTGGGGATACTCGAAGATAAACTCGGTCTCCGACTTCGTAAACTGTCTCCTTGCGTTTAGAATCTGCGTAGCTCTTCTGCCTGGATTGAGCTACCTTGAGCCTATCGCGAATCAATTTCACTTTCTGTTCAGACTCCTTAATCAGATCCGGTCCGAACAACTGGCGGTCTCCAACTTCATCCCACGACAATGGGGTCCTGCACCTCCTTCCGTACAAGGCTTCGAAAGGGGCCATCTTCAAACTGGATTGATAGCTATTGTTGTAAGAGAACTCTGCATATGTCAAGTTCTCGTCCCAACTAGATCCATAATCTAGGGCACAAGCTCTCAGCATATCCTCCAAAATCTGATTGACTCTCTCGGTCCGTCCATCTGTCTGTGGATGGAAAGCTGTGCTGAATTCGAGCATGGTACCCAAAGTTTCATGCAACTGATTCCAGAACTTTGAGGTCAATTGGGTTCCTCTATCTGATACAATGCTCCTTGGAACTCCATGCAGACATACGATTCTGGTCATGTATATCTTTGCCAACTTTGCACTGGTATAGGTAGTCTTCACTGGAATGAAATGAGCTACCTTTTTCAAATGATCGACTACAACCCGGATTGAGTCATAGCCTGAACAAGTTCTGGGTAAACCCGTAATAAAATCCATGCCTAACTTATCCCACTTCCATTCAGGTATCGACAATGGCTGTAGCAATCCTGCTGGCTTCTGATGCTCAGCTTTTACCCTCTGGCATACATCACAAACTGCTACATACTCCACAATATCCTTCTTCATTCCGGTCCACCAGAAGGTATCCTTCAAATCCAAATACATCTTGGTATTTCCTGGGTGAATCGAATATGATGAATCATGGGCCTCTTGCAGAATTAACTTCCTGATCTCCGAATCATTAGGCACATAAACACAGTCTTCAAACCATAAGGTATCATGCTCATCTTCACGAAATCCCTTAGCTTTTCCTTTGCTCATTTTCTCCTTTATAGAGGCATTCTCCTTGCCAGTCTTCTGGGCTTCTCTGATCTTATCCATCAAAGTAGACTGAATCTCCAATGCTGCTACATAGCCTCTTGGAACTATTTCCAAACATAGCTCTCGAAGATTTTCGGCTAACTCCCTTGGTAAATCTCCCGTCATTAAGGTGTTGACATGGCTTTTATGGCTCAACGCGTCAGCTACTACGTTAGCCTTTCTGGGATGATAATGCAGATTCATATCATAATCCTTGATGAGCTCCAACCATCTCCTTTGCCTGAGATTCAACTCCTTCTGTGTGAAAATATACTTCAAACTCTTGTGATCTGTGTACACTTCACAATGGTTTCCAATGAGAAAGTGTCTCCAAGTTTTCAACACATGCACTACGGCTGCTAACTCCAAATCATGTGTGGCATAATTTAACTCATGCGGCTTAAGCTATCGTGAGGCATATGAAACAACTCTTCGTTCCTGCATAAGCACTGCTCCAAGTCCTCGACGTGAAGCGTCCCAATACACCTCATAATCCTTGGTCTGATCTGGAAAAATCAACACAGGTGAGGTAACCAAACGTTTCTTCAACTCCTGGAAACTAGCCTCACACTCCTCAGTCCATATGAACTTGGTATCCTTTTTCAACAACTCCGTCATAGGCTTCGCAATCTTCGAGAAATTTTCAATGAATCTCCGGTAGTATCTTGCGAGTCCAAGAAAACTCCGGATCTCTACAACTGTTGTTGGGGCTTCCCAATTTGTCACAGTATCAACCTTGGTGGGATATACTGCTATACCTTCTCCAGATATAACATGTCCGAGAAATCCAACTTCCTTCAACCAAAACTCACATTTTCTAAACTTGGCATATAAGTGATGTTCTCTGAGCTTACCAAGTACCAAACGCAAATGCTCCTTATGCTCCTCTTCATTCTTCGAGTATACCAGGATATCGTTAATGAACACCACGACGAACTTATCCAAAAACTCCATGAATACTTTGTTCATCATGTTCATAAAATATGCAGGTGCGTTAGTCAGACCAAATGACATAACAGTATACTCGTACAACCCATACCTGGTGGTAAAAGCCGTCTTAGGTATATCCTGTTCTCGAATATTAAACAGATGGTATCCTGATCGCAGATCGATCTTGTAAAATACCTTAGCTCCTTGCAATCGATCAAACAGATCATTTATCATTGGCAGTGGGTGCTTGTTCTTGATGGTTACTTCATTCAATCCTCGATAATCAACAACCATCCTTAACGATCCATCCTTCTTCTCCACTAGAAGTACTGGCGATCCCCACGGCGAAGAACTTGGGCGAATGTATCCTTTATCCAGTAACTCCTTAATCTGCTTCTTAATCTCCACCAAATCCTTTGCAGGAATCCTATATGGTCTCTTTGATATTGGCCCTGTGCCTGGCAAAAGCTCAATCAAAAACTCAATATCTCTATCCGGTGGCATGCCTGGCAACTCCTCTGGAAATACATCAGGGAAATCCTTCACCACTGGTACTTCCTCCTGCACAACTCCTGTTAAACAATTTACTTGAGTCCCTTTTGGCACATGTCGGGACACATACTTGATCCTTCTCCCTTCTGGGGTGGTAAGCAAAATCGACTTACGGGCGCAATCGATGTTCCCTCCATACATCGACAGCCAATCCATACCCAGAATTACATCCAAACCTTGTGATTCCAAAATGATTAAATCCGAGGGAAACACATGCCTACCTACACTCAATGGCACTTGAAAACATCCTTGGCTAGTGAGGGAGTCCTGGATTAGGGGGTGTTCGGATAGCCGGACTACACCTTCAGCCGGACTCCTAGACTATGAAGATACAAGATTGAAGACTTCGTCCCGTGTCCGAAAGGGACTTTCCTTGGCGTGGAAGGCAAGCTTGGCGATACGGATATGCAGATCTCCTACCATTGTAACCGACTTTCTGTAACCCTAACCCTCTTCGGTGTCTATATAAACCGGAGGGTTTTAGTCCGTAGGACAACATACACAACAACAATCATACCATAGGCTAGAATCTAGGGTTTAGCCTCTCTGATCTCATGGTAGATCTACTCTTGTACTACCCATATCATCAATATTAATCAAGCAGGACGTAGGGTTTTACCTCCATCGAGAGGGCCCGAACCTGGGTAAAACTTCGTGTCCCTTGCCTCCTGTTACCATCCGGCCTAGACGCACAGTTCAGGACCCCCTACCCGAGATCCACCGGTTTTGACACCGACATTGGTGCTTTCATTGAGAGTTCCTCTGTGTCATCGCCGTCAGGCTCGATGGCTCCTACGATCATCAATAGTGATGCAGTCCAGGGTGAGACCTTTCTCCCCGGACAGATCTTTGTCTTTGGTGGCTTCGCACTGCGGGCCAATTCACTTGGCCATCTGGAGTAGATCGAAAGCTACGCCCCAGGCCGTTAGGTCAGATTTGGAAGTTTAAACTACATGGTTGACATCCGCGTGGACTTGATCTTCGATGGATTTGAGCCACTGCTGAGCGTGCCGCACTGTCACAACGAGCATGATCTAGCTCTGCCGCCGAACAGTGCCCTGGAGGCCGCACCCGCATCGGCTTCGACCTTTAATTCGGAGCCAACTGCGCCGATCGAGGATCGGTGGTTGGACGCCGCCTCGGGGGCTGCGATCCCAACGGCGATCGAGCCGAACACCAGCCCCGCACTCCGCGAGACTCATGACTCCAAGGAGCCGGACTCCTCTCCGAACTCCGAACCCCTCGCGCCCCTGCCGATCGAATCCAATTGGGCGTCGATCATGGAGTTTACTGCCGCGGACATCTTTCAGCACTCGCCTTTCGGCGATATTCTGAAGACACTGAAGTATCTCTCTTTATCAGGAGAGCCCTGACCGGACTACGGTCAGCAAGGTTGGGGTACGGACGATGAAGAAATTCAATGCCCACCCACCACCCACTTTGTAGCCACTGTCGATGATTTAACCGACATGATCGACTTTGACTCCGAAGACATCGACGGTATGGACGCCGATGAAGGAGACGATGAAGAACCAGCGCCTATTAGGCCCTAGAGAGCCACCTCGTCATATGACATATACATGGTGGACACCCCAAAAGAAGGAGATGGCGATGGAATAGCGGAGGATGACCCCTCCAAGAAACAGCCTAAGCGCCGGCGTCAGCGGCGCCGCTCAAAATCCCGCCAAAACAAATACGGCGACTCCAGCACGGGAGATAATAATACTCCGGACAGTGCCGAAGAAAACCCCCTCCAGCAAGATTTAGCACATGAGGATGGAGAAACCAGCCCTCATGAGAGAGCGGCAGACAGAGAGGTCGAGGACGATAATTATATGCCTCCCTCCGAAGACGAGGCAAGCCTCGACGACGACGAATTTGTCGTGGCAGAGGATCCCATCGAGCAAGAGCGTTTTCAACGCAGGCTTATGGCCATGACAAGAAGCCTCAAGAAAAAACAGCAACAACTTAGAGCTGATCAAGATTTGCTAATCGACAGATGGACTGAAGTCCTTGCGGCCGAAGAGCATAAACTCGGACGCCCCTCCAAGAGCTACCCAAAGCGCAGGTTGCTACCCTGGCTAGAGGAGGAAGCACTTAAACCTGCATCACCTGCACTCGATACGGCCGATCGGCCACCTCGTGGCCGCGACATAGAGGCCTCTCGGCCCTCCACTCAAGCCGCACCCCGTACCATGGCACGGGAAAATGCACTGGACCTGCGAGAGATGTTGGAGGACGAGGCAAGGCAAGGCAAACAAGATCGATCTATGGATCGCGTGGGCGCCCCACGACTGGAGACGGTAACCGTCACGCCGGCCATAAATCCGGCAGGGCCGAACACAGTAGACAAAGCTCATTGGAGCTACGTCGCGATATAGCCCAGTACAGAGGCGCCGCACACTCACTATGCTTCACAGACGAAATAATGAATCATCAAATCCCCGAGGATTTCAAACCCGTAAACATAGAATCATATGATGGCACAACAGATCCCGCGGTATGGATCGAGGATTATCTCCTTCATATCCACATGGCCCGCGGCGATGATTTCCACGCCATCAAATACCTCCCACTCGAGCTTAAAGGACCAGCTCGGCATTGGTTTAACAACTTGCCAACAGGATCAATCAGTTGTTGGGAGGACCTGGAAGCCGCATTCCTCGACAATTTCCAGGGCACTTATGTGCGACTACCAGACGCCGATGACCTAAGCCACGTAATTTAGCAGCTAGAAGAATCGGCCAGGCAATTCTGGACACGGTTCCTAACAAAGAAAAACCAAATAGTCGACTGTCCGGACGCAGAGGCCCTAGCAGCCTTCAGGCACAATATCCGTGACGAGTGGCTTGCCCGGCACCTTGGACGGGAAAAGCTGAAATCTATGGCAGCACTCATGACACTCATGACCCGCTTTTGCGCGGGAGAAGACAGCTGGCTTGCTCGTAGCAACAATATGACCAAAAACCCTGGTAATTTGGATACCAGGGACAGTAGTGGGAGGTCACGTCGTAACAAGCAGAAGCACCACATTAACGGTGACAATGCTGAGGATATGACAGTTAATGCCGGATTCAGAGGCTATAAATCCGGTCAGCGAAAAAAGGCATTTAAAAGAAATCCTAGGGGCCCGTCCAGTTTGGACCGAATACTCGACCGCTTGTGCCAGATACATGGCACCCCCGAAAAGTCGGCCAATCACACCAACAGGGATTGTTGGGTGTTCAAGCAGGCAGACAAGTTAAATGCCGATAATACAGACAAGGGGCCGCATAGCGATGACGACGAAGAGCCCCGGCCGTCGAACAACAGTGGGCAGAAGGGTTTTCCCCCGCAAGTGCGGACGGTGAACATGATATACGCAACCCACATCCCCAAGAGGGAGCGGAAGCGCGCGTTAAGGGACGTATACGCGATAGAGCCAGTCGCCCCAAAGTTCAACCCATGGTCCTCCTGCCTGATCACCTTTGATCGAAGGGACCATCCCACTAGCACCCGTCATGGCAGATTCACCGCATTGGTTCTAGACCCAATTATTGACGGATTTCATCTCACAAGAGTCCTTATGGACGGCGGCAGTAGCCTGAACCTGCTTTACCAGGATACAGTGCGGAAAATGGGCATAGATCCCTCGAGGATTAGGCCCACCAAAACGACCTTTAAAGGCGTAATACCAGGTGTAGAGGCCAACTGTACAGGCTTAGTCACACTTGAAGTGGTCTTCGGATCTATGGATAATTTCCGAAGCGAGGAGTTAATCTTCGACATAGTCCCATTCCGCAGTGGCTATCACGCACTGCTCGGACGAACCGCATTCGCCAAGTTCAATGCGGTACCGCACTACGCATACCTTAAGCTCAAGATGCCATGCCCTCGAGGATTAATCACGGTCAATGGAAACACCGAACGC
Organism: Triticum urartu; assembly: GCF_056163025.1. NCBI lineage: Eukaryota > Viridiplantae > Streptophyta > Magnoliopsida > Poales > Poaceae > Triticum > Triticum urartu. The sequence goes on along the minus strand of NC_141874.1, from coordinate 359,829,702 downwards.
TCCCTCCGAATAGAGGAGCACATGGCGGCCCTTGCAGCGGAAGTACAAAGCAGCCTCTCCAGGCAGTTCTCCAGTCCGGCCACTAAATGTCCGGACACCGTCAAGCGCGCCCGGAGTAACCTACAACAAGACCGCCTGGCACGTTCCGAGTAGGCGTAGCAATGCGGCCCCAACCCCAGCCCTCGCAAAAATGCGATACCAGTACTTCGCGTACATAACTATGCTTTAGAAATACCATGGGTACAGGGGGAGGTGCACCATCACGGCACACCTAAAACACAGCTTAAACCGTACCAGGGGCTGCCAATTTTTTAATTTTCTCTTACTTTCAAGACTCCATTCTTCGGACGGCCTGTTCGGCAGTTCCATTGCTGCACAAATGATGCAAGAACCAGGGAAACAGACAAGCCACACCGCATTACGCAACTCCCAGGTGGTCTCTATCACGAGCAGTATACCTGTTTCGCATACCATTCCGCAGCCTGCCCCTGGAACGGACATGTCAAATAGTCCAACCTTTTGCTTATCACATTATTTGTATCATTCTGCTTTGATCGCAGCCCTTTTTAATAAGCAATGCATAGCTTTTATCTATTTTTGCATTACTCTTTTTTTCTATAAATATATGTTCCTTAACGACATGTTGCACCCGTACACTTTGGTACGGCCAAAATACGCCAGGGGCTTTAGTACCCCTCAATATGGTGTGAGAAGCCCGAACACTTTCACAAGTGCGGCACCCCGAACTTATAGCATTATATGCATCGGCTCCGAATCATGTCTTGGGTCAATAGTTGGGTTTGCCCGCTCCAATGTTTTGGTCCCTTACGTTCCGCTATATCGGCTAAGGTAGCACTAGGAGAACCACTGCGATTGTGCCCCAGTTGAGCTGGGTCAAGCACCTCAGTGGAGAAAGCTAAAACTGACTGTCATGATGAAGTGAGAGCTGGTCGCTGTTCGAGAGGTTTTTTCGACTCCCTAAAGACTTATGCCGCTTAGGGCGAGGAGTCGGCTCTATCCGGCCAAGGCATGGATAGCGCCCCGAACTCGGTCTTCTGAATACTAGGGGCTTCGCCGAAATTTAAAATGATAGAATTCTATGGCTAAGTGAGAGTGTTCATGCATTATAGTCTGATTGCCTTGTTCGTTGGGCTGAGCGCCTCCATCGAAGGACCCAAACATGGGAAAAAGAGCGCCCAGGTTTATCCCCGAACATCCTAGCACTAGCGGCACGGGGGCAAAAGCCGACGACTCGCCATCTCTCAGTATTGATAAACAGCCGCACAAAAGGTAATATTTTAAATTCCAACAGCATTGCTTAGCGCATATGAACAAGTTTACAGCGCACAGGACAAAACGAGCGAGTTTTACTCAAAAAATACATCCTTGGAACATTCATCCGCCACAAGGCAGGCACCATTCAGAACATCCTTATAATAATTCTCGGGCTTGCGATGCTCTTTCCCCGGCGGTGGCCCGTCCTTCTCAAGCTTCTCAGCATCCAGCTTGCCCTAGTGCACCTTAGCACGGGCAAGGGCCCTACGGGCACCTTCAATGCAGACGGAGCGCTTGATGTCTTCGAGCCTCGGACAGGCCCCCACCAGCCGCCGCACCAGCCTGAAATAGCTCCCAGGCAGAGCCTCTCCAGGCCACAGCCGAACTATGAGGCCCTTCATGGCCTGTTCGGCCGCCTTGTGGAGCTCGACCAGTTGCTTCATCTGGTCTCTCAGGGGCACGTGGTGTCCGGCCTCAGCATACTGAGACCAGAACACCTTCTCTGTCGAGCTGCCCTCCTCAGCTCGATAGAATGCGGCGGCATCAAACACACTCCGGGGAAGATCTGCAAACGCTCCTGGAGAGCTCTGAATTCGGGTAAGCAACAAGTAACTCACGTTTATGTGTTTGCTTTGCATCAAGAATGCCTTACCCGCCGCTATCTTCTTCACCTCATCCAACTCCTGGAGGGTCTTCTGGGATTCGGCCTTGGCAGACTCGGCATTTTTAATAGCCGCCGTGAGCTCGGACGCTCGCGTCTTTGAGTCAAGCTCCAAACTCTCATGTTTTTTCATTAGAACCTGGAGCTCTTGCTGTACCTTGCCAACTTGGGCCTTGTACTTCTCCCGCTCGGTGCGCTCCGTGGTCGCCCTCTTCTCGGCCTCGACCAGCGCTTGCTTAAGGGTTGCCACCTCAGACGGGGCCCCTACAATAGCCACGATAATCCTGTCATTTTTTGTAATTGCACCTTTTATATATATTTAAACAAGGTATTTCTTACCTTCATTGTCCTCGAGCTGCTTCTTGGCACGCCCGAGCTCTTGCTCGGACCGCTCGAGGTTCTGCTTTAGCGTGTCCACTTACGCAGTCAGTGCGGTGGACGCAAGCAAAGAAGCCTGCATACGCATATTGACTCCTTTTTGTTAGACTCCTGCGAATTTTATTTGATCCTCAATTCGGCTTTTCTTCCCGAACGCCAAACAAAGCATCAGGGGCTACTGTCTATGCGGTAATATTATTTACACATTCTTTACTTACCTCAAAGCCTGTTAAAAGGCTAGTACAAGCTTCAGTCAGTCCGCTCTAGGCGGACTGAACCTTCCGGACCACCGCACTCATAATGGTGCGGCGCTCCTCGTCGATGGAGGCGCCTTGGAGCGCCTCCAACAGATTGTCCGGTGCCTCCGGTTGGACGGGGGTCACCGACACAGTGGGCTTGCTCCTCTTGGAAGGAGGTCGCCTGCCGGACTCTGGAACCTTTGAAGGTTCCGGAGCGGTGTCCGGCCTTGAGCCGGACTTGGAGCCCTGGGGGGTTTTACCCCCTTTACTCCTGGAGTCCGGGAGGTCGCCTTGCGGCGCCTCTAGGACCACCTCCTCCCGGCTTGGAACCTGTTGAGACAACACTTCGGCGTCGTCCGCAGGGCGGGGGGAGGAAGCCGTCGGAAGCGAATTCACATCCGACGAGTCCAGTGAACCGCTCGACGATGCGTCGAGTCGGTCTTTGGGTGGACTGCATAATCATATTCGACATAAGGGTAAGCTGTGCCATAAAGGAATACTATGAATTACTCTGGTATCCGGATACTTACGATTTCGCCAGGGGCTTGGCCCTGAGCGGCCACTCCTCTCCGCCATCGTCGGCGTCGGTGGAGTAGTCCGGAGGAAGGGTTTTCCCCTTCTTGGACCCCCCGGCCTCCCCGGAGAGGGCGGCCTTCCTTTTCTCTCCTCCCGCTAGAGGGGGAGAGGTCTCTTCTTCTTCCTCCTCGTCTTCACGGGAGGAATGCGCCTTGGAGCTGTCGGGTGATGAATCCGACACCTCCTGGTGCCGGGCCCTCTTTCGAGTCCCCGTGGCCTTCTTCGTGGCCTTCTTCTCCGGCACCACATAGGGTGCCGGAACCAGCAGCTTCGCCAAGCGGGCATCGGCTGGGTCTTCGGGCAAAGGAGCTGGAAAGTTGATCTGTCCGAACTGCGCCTGCCAAGCCTGTCAAAGGTAAGGGAGCTCAGATCCCGCATAGATTCAAACTATGGAAAACAAATACCCTGTAAAAGGTACAAACAACTTACCGCGCTAGCATGACGCTGCGCGCTGAATCCGCGATCCTCGGTAGCGGATGCGGGAGCCTCGGCACCCTTGAAGAGCACCTTCCAGGCATCTTCGTACGTCGTGTCGAAGAGCCTGTTCAGAGTTCGGTGCTGCGCCAGATTGAACTCCCACAGATTGAAGGCCTGTTGTTGACACGGGAGGATCAGGCGGATAAGCATAACCTGGACTACGTTGACAAGCCTAAGCTGCTTGTCCACCAGGGATTGGAGGCATGTTTGCAGTCCAGTCACCTCTCCTTTTCTGCCCCACGACAGGCCCATCTCTTTCCAGGACGTGAGCCGCGTTGGGGGTCCGGACCGAAACTCGGGGGCTGTGATCCACTCAGGGTCGCGTGGCTCGGTGATGTAAAACCACCCCGATTGCCACGCCTTCAGGGTCTCCACAAAGGAGCCCTCGAGCCATAAGACATTGGGCATCTTGCCCACCATGGCGCCTCCGCACTCCGCCTGGTTGCCGCGCACCACCTTCGGCTTGACGTTGAAAGTCTTGAGCCACAGGCCGAAATGGGGGCGGATGCAGAGGAAAGCCTCGCACACGATGATAAACGCCGAGATGTTGAGGACAAAGTTCGGGGCCAGATCGTGGAAATCCAGGCCATAGTAGAACATGAGCCCCTGGACAAATGGGTGAAGAGGGAAGCCTAGTCCGCGGAGGAAATGGGGGAGGAACACCACCCTCTCATGGGGCCCCGGGGTGGGGATGAGCTGCCCCTTTTTGGGAAGCCGATACGCAATGTTGTTAGACAAGTATCCAGCCTTCCTCAGTTTTTTGATGTGTCCCTCCGTAACAGAGGAGACCATCCACTTGCCTCCCGCTCTGGACATGGCTGGAGAAGGTTGAGGTGGGAGTGCGGACTTGGGCACTGGAGCTCGAGTGCGTGAGAATGGATAGGCAAAGGAGGAAGAAGGCATAGGTGCAAAGGCGGATCCTTATCCCCTTATATGGGTGGACGCAACTATGTGTCCCCACCAGCCTGGTAAAACTCGCTTATCTCCAAGCGCCGTAATCAATGGTGCGGTTGGGTTACCCACGCCCATATTGATGAGAATCCCGGAATAAGGGGACACGATCTCTGCTTTGACAAGACGTGCCAAGGAAACCGCCTCGCATGATGCGCTGAGGTGGGATAATGAAACGACTCGGATAAAGGCTTGGTCATGGTGTGTCACACTACGGAATGCGTCAGCAGATTAGATTTGTGTAAATATTATTCTCTCTATGGCAATATGTGGAAACTTATTTTGCAGAGCCGGATACTATCTTTGTGTTCAAAATCTTCTATGAAGTACTTGGAGGAGGAACCCTCCTTGCAATGCCGAAGACAATCTCCGCGCCGGACTCGTCGTCATTGAAGCCTGCTTCAGGGGCTACTGAGGGAGTCCTGGATTAGTGGGTGTTCGGATAGCCGGACTATACCTTCAGCCGGACTCCTGAACTATGAAGACACAAGATTGAAGACTTCGTCCCGTGTCCGTAAGGGACTTTCCTTGGCGTGGAAGGCAAGCTTGGCGATACGGATATGCAGATCTCCTACCATTGTAACCGACTTTGTGTAACCCTAACCCTCTCCGGTGTCTATATAAACCGGAGGGTTTTAGTATGTAGGACAACATACACAATAACAATCATACCATAGGCTAGCTTCTAGGGTTTAGCCTCTCTGATCTCGTGGTAGATCTACTCTTGTACTACCCATATCATCAATATTAATCAAGCAGGACGTAGGGTTTTACCTCCATCGAGAGGGCCCGAACCTGGGTAAAACTTCGTGTCCCTTGCCTCCTGTTACCATCCGGCCTAGACGCACAGTTCGGGACCCCCTACCCGAGATCCGCCGGTTTTGACACCGACAGCTAGCCATATACTCCGCTCCTGGTGAGCTTACAAGCATAGGTGTTCTAAGAACTTTGGTGGGCAGATTATACTTATCCACAAATCTCATTGATATGTATGAATGCGATGCACCAGTATCAAAAAGAACGAGTGCAGTAAATGACTTAACCAAAAACTTACCGATTACTTCATGCATCCGGCTGCTCTTCAACCTCCTCCACGCTAATGTGGTTCACCTGTCCCTAGTTGAAAGGGTTCGGCTTCCTCCCAGAGCTTCCATTGCCATTTACATTCTAGGATTCAGGAAATTCATTGGCATAATGTCCGGTCTTCTGGCACTTAAAGCAAGTGACTTGGCTCAGGTCTCTCTTGGCTGGGGTTGATGGGTTGGTGCGATTCTGGACATTGCTTCCTCCATTCCCATTACCATTCTTGGTGTCGTTATGATTGTGCGAGCTACCTCCTCCATGGGTATGCTGAAAATGTTCTCGGTCTAGGGGTAAAACGTGGCTTCTGCTGAGCTCCAGAATTTTACTTCCCTTGTCCATACTTCCTCTTGCGGTTCTCAATTTGCTGCTGCTTGCCTTCAATCATAAGAGCACGGTCTACCAACTCCTGGTAGTTGTTGAAGGTTGCGACCATCAACTGCATGCTCAACTCATCATTCAGTCCTTCCAGAAACTTCTCCTACTTAGCTGCATTCGTAGCAATGTCATCTGTGGCATAACGTGCTAGCTTACTAAAGTCCTCCACATACTGGCCAACTGTCCTTCCTCCTTGGCGCAAGTTGCGAAACTCTCGCTTCTTCATGGCCATAGCTCCTACTGAAACATGGGCAGTACGGAAAGCCTGCTGAAACTGGTCCCACGTGACAGTGTCGATAGGGAAAGTGGCTGTGAAATTCTCCCACCATGATGCTGCGGGTCGTTCAAGCTGATGTGTGGCAAACTTCACCTTTTCTGCATCTATGCATCCTGCCGTGGTCAACTCCCTAGCTGTCTTGCAGAGCCAATCATCTGCTACTATCGGCTCGGTGCTACTGTAAAACACCGGCGGATTCAGCCTAAGAAAACGGGCTAGTGATCAATATGTAGTGGTGGTGGTGGTGGGTTGTTGTTGTTGTTCCCCTGATTCTGATTCTGAACTAGCAACTGCATTAATGTGTTCTGCTGCTGGATCAACTGAGTGAGCTCCGGTGGGAAGGTAAATCCGGGGTCACGTCTCGGAGGCATCTGAGGGTTTAGAAAAGATGAGATTTAAGAATAGAGAGGGGTCTAGAGAGAAAACACTACCCATATGCACATGAGGCAAAAGCAAACAATTCACTTCATTCAATCAAACAAGGGCATACAATCGATCTAACTATCGCAAAAGTGCTCGGACTACTATATTTACATGGTGGACTACTACTACTATTGGGGTGGTCTATAGAAATATTCTTCGGTTGCAGACTCCATGATATCTGCTCCTACTTCATCAACATAGTCATCATCGCTATCATCTGGATCCGAGTCGGTGTCATCGATGATGATGTAGTCTTCCGGGCGAATCTCCTTGGGTTCTTCATCTTCTTCTACTGGTGTAGGGCCTCCCATAAATATTCCGATCTTCTTGATCAGATCATCATTCTTCCCTACTAATACTTCGATTTCCTCTTCATAATCTTCATGTGTAGCCTTGAGTTCTTTCTCTAGTTCCTTGATTCTTGTCCTCGCCTTCTTCAGATCTATCATGTCGGCGCACATCTGGTTCTCCTGACGTCGAATGTGCTGGTTTAACTCCTGGATAAAAGATGCAGTTGATCTATCCTTCCTGGTGCTGATCATCTCCCAGTGCTCATCTTGGCACCCACAAATCTGGTAGATAGTATCCTTGAGATCATTGCGGTAAACTTCTCCAATACGTCCCATGGCGGTGTGAGCTGCCATGCTCTTTCCTAGACTCCAGGTTGGTGCATCAAAGGAAAACTCTACGGGCTCAGTGACTGGCATGAACATCCTTCCTGGAAATTGAACTTGAATCATCCAGCGCTCTTCTTCCGGTAAAGTGGCGTTGTAGGTCCCGGTGAAGCTTGGTACTCCTATGTTCAGGTATCTAGTGACTTCTTTCAAGTGACGTCCAAAGGGTGTATCTTCATCTGGTTGCGTGAACTTGTTCTTTGCATCCGCCATCCTAAAAGAGCAGAAAAGATGAGAAGTCAGAATGAGAAGAGAGTGAGTAGTGATCTATGTCTTTTAGCTTAGTGGTCATGTCCTACAGTCAGCGTGTGCTGTGATACCATCTTGTAGCGACCAGACCTCAAACGGTCCAATCTCTGTGCTCAGGTGTCATCCCTGGATCAGTAATGCTGACACCACATAATACTTGAAGGATTTATAATAGAGTAGCAATCACACACTTATTACATCGAGTGTCTCAAAAGAGAGCTTATTACAATTAATATGGCTTAAGTCCATCTAATAACGATAACAGCGGAAGGCTTGGAAGATAAGTGAGTCCATCAACTCCAACGGCATCACTGAGTATAGAACCACGACCTAAAAGCACCTTAATCGTCATCTGAATAGTCTGCAACATTAACGTTGCAGCCCGAAACGGGTCAGCACATGGAATATGCTGGCAATGTAACACATAGAGAGCAATCAAAGAAATAGGCTATACTACATGCATATTTGGCTGGTGGAAAGCTCTATGGTTACAGTTTTGCGTAAAGCCAATTTTTCCCTACTGCAAAGGAATAAATTTTATTTAACTATCATGGTAGTTGTTAAAAATTGAGAATGGCTGACAGCATTCTCAATCCCAATTAAGCATCATCAAAAACCCAACAAAATTAATTTCAGAGTAACATGATGAGATTCACATGATAATCCAGGCACTAGATACTCAAGATGTCCATAACTGGGGACACGGCTAACCATGATTAGTTTATACACTCTGCAGAGGTTTGCACACTTTTCCCCACAAGACTCGATCTCCTCCGTTGGGATTCTTGCACTACATGTTGTTTGAGAAACGGATGACCGAGACATAGTCTTTCAGAAGCGCTAGCACCTTACGATCGGGTAGACCGTTACACCTACTTTCCCCTACATCTGCTAGTCTACCACTGTAAGAGTTCGCACGACTTACTCAACTATGCTATAGCCCATAGTAACTTGTGGCTGCACACGGAAGTTTCTAGCATGAATAATCTCATGATCCCTTTGGGCCTGGGTGGCGGTCCAAAAGAAAACAGGCAATCACTGGAATACCCAGGTGCCTCAATCCACCCAGATGTGTATTTAAGTTGCCACCTTAGATAAACCTTTTAATTTAACAATCTCACATATGTCATGGATTTCACTCACCCAATCCACGTCTACTAGCATAGCATGGCATAATAAGCAAACATAGAAGTAACTCCCAAAGGTTTGATAATAACAGGTAATAGGTACTACATCAACTACTTCCCAAACCCACAATTTAATTAGATCCTAATCATGCAATGTGTGGGGTTGATCTAATGCAATAAAACTGGGTAATTGGAAGTATGATCAAAGTGTTACTTGCCTTGCTGATGATCTGCGAAACGTAGCGATTCGAAGTAGCAAGCGGCGCACTCCGGGTACTCTATCACAAACAAACAAGCATACAATAATTACTCAAATAATGCACAGGTAAAACTCAAATAAGAGATCTAACAAAAAGTTCAACTTAAGAACTCCAGTTGGCAAAAAGAATCAAATCGAACGAAGCAACGAAAGACAAACGGAAAAAGAAACAAGCTTCATTTACTATTATGGATCTAGGGCAATTTTTACAGTGGCCAAAACTTGTTTGAGTTGGTTAAACGGAAAGAGGGTTTCGAGACGAAACTCCAGGCGCTTGAATCGCCTGATTCCGATAAACGAGCGAAAAATTGTACTAGAACGAAAAACGGATCAGGAATCGCGATCAGAAAAATTGCGGATTTAATCCGAGAAAAAGAAAACGATGAACAGATTAAAGAACGGACGTTCGTTAACTGGATCTAAACGAAGAATGCGTTCGTTAAAACGTACGAACGAGCGAACACTCGCTAAATAACTAAACCGAAAGAAAAAAATCGATCTATCTAAAAAATGAATCTAAAAGAACCGAAAAAAACTGGTGAAAACCTAACGGTTTTCTAAAAAAATGGTGGCTCGACCTTGTCCGCGGCGAACTCCGGCGGCGGGGCGGCGGCGGCGGCTACAGGCGGCGGCGGCTAGGGTTTGGGCGCGGGGCGCGGCATGGCTGGGTTGGCTGAGGCGGCCCGGGGCACGGCTATTTAAAGCCCCAACCAGGCGGAGTCCTGGCCGGTTACGGCCCAAAGTCGGTTCGGATTTTTTTTAAAAAGTTACGCTGAGAAAAAAAGGAATACTAAACGAACACCAAAAATCCTGAAATAAATTTTCCCCGGCTTCTAAAATCAAGCCGCACAGGATGAACATTTATTTGGGGCCTAAATGCAATTTTGAAAAATGTGCATTTTTCCTAAATTGAAATAAAATAGCAAATAAAACCAAAATAAATCCTCAATATTTCTGTATTTTGGGAAAGTCATTTTATTCCCTCTCATAGTTTTGTAATAGAAATAATTGAAGATAAAATAAATAAAATCAAATGATCCTATTTTCAAAATTTGAGAAAACTCAAATATGAAAATAACAAAATCCCCAACTCTCTCAGAGGGTCCTTGAGTTGCGTAGAATTTCTAGGATCAACCAAAATGCAATAAAATATGATATGCAAAGATGATATAGTGTATAACATTCCAAGTTGAAAATTTGGGATGTTACAATGCAAGATGCAACCTACATCACAGTCCCAAGTTAAATGTGTCTTATGGGTAAGTGATCATTGCATGTATAAGTTGTAAGCTACACAGATGCAATTCAAAGCAATACAAACTAGACATCATACGGAGAACGCAACCACATATAATAGTTCCAAGTTAGAGCAAGTACCTATGGTGGTGGAGTAGGGGAGATGTGCTCATCATGTACACACATGTTCTAGAAATAGGAACACGTGTCATATTCACAGGCATTATGTGTAAAGTAAGAAGATGCAATTCAACAAAGTTAGAAGCAATACAAGCTAGAAATCATATGCAACATGCAAGCACATATAATAGTGCCAAGTTAGAGAAACCACCTGTGATGGTGGAGTACGGGAGATGTGCTCATCATCTGCACAGCTACGTTGACTGTCCAGCCCTGTGTTGTCTTGCGAATCTTGTTGGGAGGATGGCAGAGTAGAATCTGTAGAGATCCCCTGTTTGAGTTGCTCTGAAAGACCACCATCATCCACTGCCGGACTAATTTCCTTCAGCCGTATTGATTTTGCATTATGAAGTCAAACCGATAAGAAAAAGGAATAAAATTAGAAGCACTACAAGCTAGACACCATATGAAAGATGCAACCAATATCACTCTGCCAAGTTCAAACTGTATGGCGTTTCAACAAATTAGAAGCAATACATGCTAGAAATCATATGCAAGACACAACTGATATCACAGGGGCGACTTAAAGATGCCTTATCATAAGTGACTGATGTGGGATACGCAAGAACAGTAGTCTGATACAAGAATATCGTGTGGTCAGATATAGAATGTTCTAGAAACAGGAACATATGTCGTATTCACAGGCATTATGTGTAAAGTAAGAAGATGCAATTCAACAAAGTTAGAAGCAATACTCCCTCCATTTCTGTTTACTCCACATATAAGATTTTGTCAAAGTTAAACTACACAAAGTTTGAACAAATTTATATAAAAAATATGAACATCTACAATACTAAAACTATATAGTATGAACATACGTTTCATGGTGCATCTGATAATATTGATTTCATATTGTGAATGTTTATATTTTTTAATATAAAGTTAGTTAAAATCTACAAAGCTTGACTTTGACCAAACCTTATATGCAGACTAAAAATAAACGGAGGGAGTACAAGCTAGACATCATACGCAACATGCAACCACATATACAAGCACTTGTGATGGTGGAGTAGGGGAGATGTGCTCATCATCTAAACAGCTACGTTGACTGTCTAGCCTTGCGTTGTCTTGCGAATCTTGTTGGGAGGATGGCGGAGTAGAATCTGTAGAGAACCTCCGTTTCAGTTGCTCGGAAGGACCACCATCATCCAATGCCTTGCCAATTTCCTTCAGCTTTATTGATTTTGCATTGTGAGGTCAAACCGACAAGAAAAAGGAATATAATTCGCTCTTCAGAACTCATTCATGCATGATACTGACGAACACTACTCTGATGAAAGGCAAAGTCATGATACGAGGATGGAATATGTACGAAAAAATGGATGGCTTGACATATTCACACCTATGATGTGGTAAGTAGAAGGCACTTCAACAAATTAGAAGCACTGCAAACTAGACACCATATGAAAGGTGCAATCAATATCACTCTGCCAAGTTAAAACTGTCTCGTCATAGGTGGCGTTCATCAAACTAGAAGCAATACATGCTAGAAATCATATTCAAGACGCAAACCAATATCACACTGCCAACTTAAAGGTGTCCCATCATAAGTGACAGATGCAGGATACACAAGAAGAGTAGTTTCATGTAAGAACATGGTGTGATAGACAGATATAGTATGTACCAAAAACATGAAAGCGTGTCATATTCACATGTATCATGTGTAAGCTAAGCAGATGCAATTTACACTAATTAGGAGTAATACAAGCTAGACACCATATGCAACATGCAACCAGATATCACACTGCCAAGTTAGAGCAAGCACCTTGGATGGTGGAGTAGGGGAGCGGAGACTTGGACCTTGTAATGCACTATCAGTACAAGCAGAATCGGTACAGATGCTCCGTTTACGTTGCTGCAGAGGACCACCATCATCGCCTTCCTTACTCTTTTCCTTCCTCTTTCTTGATTTTGCCTTGTCAAGTCAAATCCACAAGAAAACGGAATACAATTTGCTCTTCAGAACTCACTGATGCATGATACTGACGAACACTACTTTCATGTAAGGCAGCTGCATGATAGGAGGATGAAATATGTATGAAAAATAGGACGGTGTGACATATTGACATGTATGATGTATAAAGTGTAAACTAAGCACAAGGTGCTTGAACTTGTTAGAATCAATGCAATCTAGAAACCATATGAAAGATGAAACCAATATCACTCTGCCAAATTAAAAAGGGTGCCCTAACAAATGTATTTGACCAAATTAGAAGCAATACATGGCAACATGCTAGAAATAATATGCAATATGAAACGAATAAAGGTGACTCATCGTAAGTGATTGATGCAAGATACAGAAGATAGGTAATTTCATGTAAGAACAAGGTTAACACATAGATGTAGTGTGTACCAAAAATAGGAAGGCATGTCATATTCATAGGTATAATGTGTAAACTAAGAAGATGCAATTTACCCTAATTAGAAGGATTACAAGCTAGACACCGTATGCAACATGCAACCACATATCACACTGCGAAGTTAGAGCAAGCACCTGTGATGGTGGTGTGGGGGAATTGCGGTCATCAACTAGACAGCTACGTTGACTATCTTCATTTAGCCTTGCTGTTTCTTGAGAATCATGTGGGGAGGATGACACTGCACTCTTTAAACGAGTATGGCGTCTCACAGTAACCCACTGGGGTGACTATCTCATCATAAGTGATTGACGAGGGATACAAAAGAGCATTAGTTTGATGTACGAATATGGTTAATAGACATATGTAGTATGTATCAAAAACAGGAAGGCATGTCATTATCAAAGGTATAATGTGTAAAGTAAGTAGATGCAATTTAACCAAATTGGGAACAATACAAGCTAGACACCATATGAAACATCCAACCACATTTGACAGCACGAAGTTAAAGCAAGCACCTGGGATGGTTGTGTGTGGCAATTGAGATCATCAACTATGGAGCTACGTTTACTGTCTCCAACTGCTGAAACTGCACCCTTTAGAGCGCTGAAATGCTTAGTCCTTATCTTCGAATTACACTGGAGCGACTTCTGTCTTTTCTTTTCTACATTCATCAACACTGCGTCAGAGTCTGAAATACCCATGCATAAAAAAACAATAGTGTGAGTATGGGTGAAGTGTGTGCACAATTAGTACAGTGTAAAGGTAGCAGATAGCAGGTCGGTGAGAAATAAATGACGGGAGACAAATGATAGCCCTACAACATGCATGGCACACTAAATTACTACAGGATTCTATGCAAGTAATAGTCGACTGTAAACAAATAGGCCAGTCCATTTTTTCTGCACTGTCCGATGTACAAAGAACGGCCAGATCGCCTTCATCTACCTCCAGCCAGTCAATGTTGACGATCTTCCTCGAAATGCTAGCGACCACCGGCCCAGTCCCCTGCCTGCGCCCTCCCTTCGACCTCACTGCACCGCTGTGCTTGGCACCGCCCCGACCATCCATTCAAGCCCCGCCGACCTCCAGATCGGGCGCAAGCAGCTCCTGCGCCCCACACCCCTATGATAGACACCGATGCGCCGCTTCCCCGGCGAACAGGCGGACTAGGTGCTCCGCGCGCTTAAGCGGGTGCTGCTTCTTTTAATTGCGGTTCGACTGACCCTGAGTTGAAATCCAGGCGGCCTACTGACCTCTAGCAAAGGTGAAATAGTAAAGGGAGGAAACCTTGTGCATTTAGTATCACGAGGAAGATGAAGTAAGAAGCGCTCAACTAGTTTCTTTCGTGGGATGAATACGGTGTGAGTAGAGACGTAAGGTTTGCACGAATAAGGGAAGATGAGTACCTCTTTCTGCTGGTAGTGATGTGTCCTCCTTCTATTTTTCCAACGATCTTCTTGTGGTTCACTGGAAACAAGAATTTGTGGAGGACGGTGGAGCCTTGGACAAACCCATGGCCAAGTTGTTGAGTGTGGTGCGGTGGCCGTCTGTCGGCGGCGGGGAACCAGATCCGAGGCGACGAATGACGGCGTAGCGGGAACAACGCCGGTGCGGTGGACGGTTGCGACAGTGGAGCGGCAGTAGTGAGGCGCAGGACGGCGTGGTCGGAGTGGTTCTGGTACGGCACACATCGGCGTCGGCATCGTGGAGGCAACTGTACCTCGGCTTCATCTGCTAAGTCCTTGAGGGCGTTGCAGTTGCGGTTGCGTTGGATGACGACATCGGGGTACCGGCTCCGGCATAATGGAGGAGGGCGGCGGTGGATTGGGTGCTATGGGGTGGAGGACGGAGGAGGCTGGGGTTTCGCGGCTGGTGGAGAGGGCGTTTTGGCGCCCACAGAGTATGAATGGGGGAAACGGAGGGAGGCGGGGAACTAAGGGGAACAATGTTTCGGTTTGCGACGCGCTTGTTTGAAATTTGGGGAAAGTTACAAACTTTGCCCCCATCTAAAATTTCAGACATATTGCGGGTTGGGGGTAGGACAGTAATCTCAGGTGTCCCAAATGTGGGCGGGATAGATTTCGGCCGAGCGCATGGGTGTTTAGGCACCCACGACGTATGAATGCTTCTCGGAGGCGGTTGAGACTGGCGTCTTGGTGAAGTTACAAACCTACCCCGGTTTAGACCTTTGGACATTGGGTCGATAGGCTACATGGGCCAGAGTCGGGGCAGTAATTTCCTACCAACAAACATTAGTCTCGCACGGTTTCGGGTGACCAGAGGCCTATTTGGCACTTCGTTCAATATTTGGAAGCAGAAGCATTAACGTTTTCGGTTCTCTTGAATAGAACTTTCAGGATTTGTCAAACTTCACTAATCTTTACTCTTGAAAATCCTAAAGCTACGATTATTTTGGAATGGAGGGGGTACATTTGAATATACATTGTACATGAGTATATATTAAAAAATGTGCAACTTACCTCAGTTCATGCATGGTTCCAGATATAATCTCCTTGGTTGCAAAAAAAAGTTAGACATGCGTATGAATATATATAGCATGTTCAAACGCACAACAAAGATTGATGCCCCCTTTTACATCTGATTTACAAATGCCATTATCTCGGGTTCAAATAGATGAATACACTTTCTATGAATTCGAATATTCGAAACCCCCTTTATGTTGAATTCGACATGTATTCTATTTCGTAGCTAGCAATTTGGAATGTATCCATGCAAGTGAAAAATATATAAAGTGCTTCACACTAACAACATGGAGTGCACTAATTAATGTTTATATATGAATTGCAAAAGCATCCACTGCCTGTATTTCAAACCACTCTCACTCTATGGATCGATAATATGAAATAAACGCATGCACATGCTAGAATTCAATAGAGTATGGGTGTCTGATAGACCAATTTTCGTCCATACGCAGTTTGCAAAATTCATGATCTCATCCAAAAATAATAATGCCATTTATATTTTAATTTAGTGCGTAGACCCGCCTTTTACACGTAGATGCACTATGCCTCGGCCCGTTCTCACAAATGCGCTATATCTCTCTCTATCTACCGCATAAGTGCACACACTTTATATGCATCGGTATTTCTCTTTCACACATGCTCACAATCTCTCTCGGGGTGTCGGGGAGTCTCACGCACATGCTCTCTCTATATCTCTCTCCCCCCTTTCTGACTACTATGTACCACTCTTTTCACTAATCTCAGTTGGAAAACACTATTTCTCTCACATGCATATATACACACGCACGGTCTCTACTAGCCCTCTATATAGACATATATGTGCCTACATGTCTCCCGCACACACATTATCTTTAGGCCTCTCTCGCACACATTGCCCCCCCAGACACACCTCTCTATTAGACTACCCACAGTAGGAGTAACATTGGTAGTAACATCACACATATCTAGGTTAAATAGATGATGTGGCATGTAATAAATGAAGAAAGAGATGAAAGTGGTAACATAGCTAGTTACTACTAGTATGAGTAACATCACACATATCAAGGCAAGATGTGTCTATAACCTAATAAATGAAGCGCTCTATGTTACCACGCATATGTTACTTCCCACTATAGAGGTAGTAACATGGGCATGTTACTAGTCTATATTACTACCCATTGTGGCTAGTCTTAGTAGTTGACAGATATGATTCCATCATATCATTCGGTAGGATATCCCTGACTGTTAGGCTGGATGGTAATACGAGGCAAAGTTTTACCCTAGTTCGGACCCTTGCAGTTGAGGAAAAAGCCTACTCCTGGTACTGTATATTAGTGATAGGGGTGTGTACAAAGTACACGTGAATACCAGGCATTGTGTGTGTGTATACTATCGACGAACTAGCCCCCAAGCTTCTATAACATACTGGGGGCCTAGGGTTACAAATCATATATAGTCGGCTTATCACTAGTGGGGACAGAGTCCTCCGCGACCCTGGTAGCTAGCTTCGTGTTGTATGCCGAGTCCTCCACATGGGTCTTTGTATAACGCGTCTCGGTCCAACCTATGTGGCACAGGATGGAACCGACCCATGATTCCTCATGTTGACCCACCACAACTAGAAATGATGTGCCCACTACACCACACATGCAATCGGCCACTAAGAAAATAAGCATATACAATAGTACAATGTTATATATTAAAGTTAATTGCATGGTGCATCCAAAAATATTTGTTCTGTATTGTGAATGTTTATATATTCTCCTAAAATATTAGTCACGGGAAAGAGAAACGAAGGGCATATCTCTCCTTGTCTCCACCGGACACCCCCTCTTTCTACACGACTTTCACATACGCACACAAACTATCTCTCGGCCCTCTAAAAGTATGCATGCCCACGACACATTCACACGTGACGGTCATTGGACTTCAGAAAAAGGTCATTACGGTCACCGTATACACTCTCGTGGTGATCATATGGTATCTAGCTCACGATACCTCTTCGTTTTTTCTTGATGACACTGACGGAATTTGCATTTGATGCATGCTCCATATTTTGTTGACGACACTTACAGTCATTGTATTTGAAGCGAAAGCACGATATGGTCACTAGACTTCAGAATAAGCTCATCATGGTCACCACATACATTTTGTCGTGCTAACCAACATGTGGTTTGATGGTTAGGAGGACAGTGGTTTCTCGAGCCCCCCAGGGTTAAAGTCCCAGTGCTCGCATTTATCCTAGGTTAATTTCAGTATTTTCCGGTGATGTGCGTTCAGTGGGAGGAGACGTTCCACTCGACTACGAGGCACCTATGGTGACTTCGTAAAATCTCATGATCATATGCTGGCTTACTCTCTCGAAGGTGCTCATAGGGGTAGGGTCTGCATGTGTGCGCTTATAGCGGTGAGTGCTTGCGCGTATATATATGAGCCCTTGCATCTGTACCTTGTTAAAAAATACATGTCATGATTATATGGTCACTGGCTCACCCGTACAACTCCATATTTTGTTGATGACACAATCAATTGACCAGTCTAACGTTCCACGTGGCACAACTAGTGTTGCACCATCGGGGCACGTAACCGTGGGGCCCACCTATCAGCCCATATTGAAAGAAAGAAATGGTAGTTTGAGTCTGTACTGTGTTAATAAAATACACGGTCACTTGCTCACCATACAGCTCCATAATTTGTTGATGACACGATCAATTGACCAGCCAAATGGTCCACATTCAGTAGTGCACATTACCATAGGGCCCACACGTCAGCGTGTATATGAAAGCCAGAAATGGTAATAAGTTAGTGGTCGGTGGGTACTCGAAGTCGTGAGACCTCTGGTTGGCAGTCACCAGCAGTCGGGGGGGGGCGTTGATTGGGCGGTGGGGTGGGGATCGCCAGAGAAAAAGCTCGGCATGCGGGGGGGGGGAGCTAGAGGGATGGCCGGTGTGGCGGAGGATCGGTGGTGGGGAGTGGTTTTGGGGCGGCGTGGCCGGTGGTGGCTGGCGGCTCAGGTGGGTGGAGTTTCATTTCGCATCCAACGGCTGGAAAATCTAATGACCAGAGATGAAGAAGTTAGTCGACTGACGTGTAGCCTCACCCCGCACGTACACATGCACGCACGCAAGACACGCACACATGCAGGCGCGCAACACTGACACGTACACATAATGAACACACGCACGCATGCAGGCATGCAACACTGACACGTACACATGCACTCACGAACACATGCACGTACGCATACATGCATGCAACACTGAAACGTACCCTTGCACGCACGCAACACTCGCACGCCTGCATGCACACAGCACACGACGCAAGCCACATTCTCAACATATACGTGCATGCACCCTTTGTTAAGGACATGGATTGTTACGGATATTAATCAATCTTATCTGTGATAAGCAGAACAATGATGTTTGCAACGGTCTTTATGAATCACAACGTATCAAACGGGCTATCAACATAGTAGGCTTATCTACATGAAAAGGATGACGTCACACTCAATGAACAATCATCTCTACTCCTATAAAAATGTGAGTTGGTGATGATGGTATGTCTGCCTTCGGGCTATATGTACCATCTGATTCGAAATCTAAGGTTGTTGAGACTAAGACGTATTGTGCCCAACCAACCGCCAAATCACGAATAGTCTAGAGGTTTCTTCTTCTCTGGGGAAACAGATTATTCTAGAACCCCTCCAAATTCCTCGCTCCCTCCCCTCTCTTTCCCCACGAGGGCTTGATTTGAGTTGGGCCAGTGTCACATCTCTTGTATAGCTATAGCTAGGGTCTCAATAAGTCGTACGTATTTAGCATTGAGATTTCCCTTGGAGTTGAGTTGATTTTTTTTGTTTGCCTACATATACTACAGACCCTCTAATTTTTTTCTTTGTCATAATCGATAGATGGTTATATACACTACATACAGTTTTTAGGTAGAATATGAAGGGAGAGCTCGAGGGCTAATATTGTTGGCACAGACGTTTTGAGCGAACAACTAAAAGAAGGGTCTAAAATATTGATTCTCTTTATGGTGGCATTGTATGCAGATTCTTGTAGCGGTTAATGGGGTGCGGACTGGAGGTGGATCATGTGCTAACTAAAAGCTGGTTGGGGTCGTCACAATTGCCAAATGTGTGTGGATGGATTTTTTTATTTCCGGCATGCTTTCTATCATCTCAATGTGGATTATGGAACAACAATGAGAAAGTTGAGTAGGGAGAACAACAAGTCTTCTGCAAGGTGAGGCTTGAACGAGGGGGTTGATCAGTCGGAAACCATAGGTTTGATTTTTTATTCAATGTGTCAACAATATGGCATCACTTTGATTGATGTCTTGTCTTTTACTATTTAGTAGGCTACTTAAGTAAACAAATCTCACCCGATCTTTTGGGATTCCGTAGCTAGCACGGGCATCATACTAGTCGGTTTATGAAATGCCTACTTCTGACCACCCTGGCCCACCAAAGGTTCCTCTGCTGTGCGCTGCCTGCGTTGGGTCACTGACATGCAGGCCATGTACCCAAAGAGCCCACACGTCAGTGGAAGAACGGCGCGGTGTCCTACGTCAGAGTCGAGGGCGCCACTCGCTGCACGCCCGGCTGAACATGCCTCCTTGCCGCATTCAAACGCCTCCATGAAACCCGCCCGTATGGAAGCCGAGAAACCCACTCTGGACACACATCCGGCATTAAACGCAACACCGGCCGAGCTCCTCCCGTCCGCCGTCTATTTAATCTCCTATTTAAACAAGGCCAAACGCCTGCCAAGAATCGCACACCTCTGCCGCTCCCCTATCTCCTCCTTCACCATTTTGTCCACTCTTACAATGGCTTACAAAGAGTAGTTATTCCGCACAAGACATTTGTGTAGGTTTGTATCTCGCACACACACCCACATAGGTGGGGGATGTGCACGAAGAGAAGAGGTGCACGCACAGCGCACATACTCCCGTCTCTTTCCCAACCACACCTGTGCGGGTACACGGTGGAGCTCATTTCTGTACGAAAAGGCAGCCCACGTGGTAATTTGATCGTGTACTAGTTGTCCACTTGGTGGAGAGAGGATCGTCTACCACTTGTGAACAAACAAATTGCGACTTGACGCATTATGTTAAAAAAGAGGCAAACCATGTGGGTCCTACCTTAGAGGCAAGGCTCTATACACTGGAGTACTTTTGATGTGTCCCGTCAACTCGTAGAACGAGGAGAATCTTGCTTAGTACGCCGTCTCCCCCACCCACTGGCACGGTGGCTCGCAGGATGAGGTGAAGCTTGCTTACTAGTATTAGTACTGTGCGCCTTACGCCCGCTCCCTCGCCCACCCGCGCGGTGGCTTGCAGGACGAGGAGACAATTTTACTACTCCCTCCGTTTACTCCTCGTCCCTACTACCTTGGTTAGAGAGATTATCATATTGTTTGGAATATATATGTCCTTTAGTAGCCCCTCCATTTACTTATACAAGGCCATTATAAAAAATACATTTTGCATCAATACAAGGCCATAAATAGTAATCGAGACAAAAGTTACCAAGGTAGACGGTGAGTGGTCGAATTAATTTCGTACTCCTAGTTTGCACAAGTAATTAGTACGCTCATTTTTCTCAAGAAGTTATGTTTACCGAGGCATTAATTAGAACAAATGCATGAATGACCACTAAATTTCCATTAACTTCTACATGCATTGGTGAGTTTTCTCTGGACATTGCTTGCATCGGGTGATCTAACGCACCTCGAAATCCAACATGTGACGGTACTACTACTAGTAGTAGAATTGAGACTTATAAAACGAAAGAATGAATGTTGTTTTAGATGAGCCCTATAAACCCTAGTGGGTATATACTCCGTAAAATCAGATTTTTCCCAAAACTAAGTCGCTCAACCTTTATTTGCTTGTTTCCCTTCCTGCCTCCTTGCCTCGAATAGACTATGCCAAACTCCCCCGCCTTCCGCACGGGAAAAGACCTGCCCTCGCCTTTTTTAGTCCGTGTTTGTATCGATGGATCGCGCGAAGCAGTAGAAACCCAAGCCGTGTTTGTACTCCTCTGTCGATGCTCGCTTTCATGAATTCTGTACTTCCTGTCACCGACATGTGGGACATATATCAACCGGGTCGACGTGTCAAGCACCAAATAACAATGCAGAACAGCAAGGGGGACGCACCCCAGTCGTACCGCCCCAGTAGTAGTAGTAGTAATGAGCAATGAGACGTCTAATCACAATGCCGCACCTTCCGAGACGGACGAAGCAACCATTATTTCACACTTCAGTTTGCCATCATCTCAAACCACATAGTATTGCTTCTGCCTCATGAGGGACACGTGCATCGCCTTGGTACATCATGACACGTGGGACCGCATGAAAGGCCATCCCCCCCACCAATTTCTCGGTAAAATCACCTCATTTTTACTACTATACTTCCTCCGTATCGGTTTACATGGCATGCACGTCGTTCTAGGTTCAGAATTTAACTGGCTA
Source organism: Triticum urartu (assembly GCF_056163025.1). Lineage (NCBI taxonomy): Eukaryota > Viridiplantae > Streptophyta > Magnoliopsida > Poales > Poaceae > Triticum > Triticum urartu. Next base: position 359,807,958 of record NC_141874.1, on the reverse strand, counting down.
TATATGTGATGAACTGTATATGTTTAGAAACTACATCTGCTTAATAATCCAATGATATACTTTTTGTGACATAGTAACTCATATTTAGTTAGTCAAATGGATGACCTAGAACTACGTGCACGACCTATAAACCGAGACGCCTAAAAAACGAGACGGAGAGGGTAGTTTAGTACGTATCTTTTTAGATCAATATAGTCGGGATTCACCAAGGAGCAAAACCAAGTGGTAGGCTGCACCTGTCGTGTTGGCATAGCAACTCAAGCAGGGTCAGTCCGCACACGAAATGGCGACACACTTAACATGACCCCTTTGGCCGACATGTGGCTCATCCACCATCTTGTTCCACGTGTGATGCACCAAATTACAGTTCGTACAAGCGGTTGGAATTGGAGGCAGCCCGGTCGTAGCGCCGCAGTAGTAGAAAATGAGCATAAAGAAAATGAGCGATGAGGGGTGAAATCACAAAGCCCCATGTTTCCCGCATGAAGTTGGATGGACAAAGCAACCATCATTTCACTCTAGGGCGCAAGAGCATAAAGAAAAGAGAAAACCAATGATGCGTGCGATAGCTACCTAGGGCACCCTAGGGTAGGGGTCTCCACTACAGATCATTTTTTAAAAGCGCCTCCACTACAAATCGGCTTCTCCTTCGTCCTCTTGAAGAAAACCAATGATGCGTGCGGCGGTAGGGTTTGTAGGAGTACTACTATGGCGTGCGGGGCTATGTCGTAGTAAATGGGAGAGGGATTGAGTTCGAGTCGATGCCTTAAATATGTGTGGGCCGCTTGGTTTTAGGGGAACGAGGCAGCATTTTGGGTTCGGGGACCAGTCGAGATATAGTACGTACAAAAAATTGTGGACGTAGGTTCGACCGAAAGGTAATGATGCATGGGCCCTGCATTTTGATATACCCGGGGCCGCTTGAAATTTGCTACTCTACTCAAAACTAGTAAGGTACACATGCATTGAACGCATGAGATTTCGAAACCAAATTATGAATAAATACCCACTATAGCATGTAAAGCTTTGAGTCATATATGCATGATGTAGATGTTCGTTTTGTTCTTATAGTTCATCTCATTCAAAATCAATAGTTTTATAAAAGTGTTAAAATTCATGCGGTGGTGCATTGTAAAGCGTAAAGTAAAAAACAAATTATGGCAATTAATTTAGAAAAAAAATCAATTATGATACGGAAGATTCTAGAACAAAGGAGAAGTGCTTGTGTTTTGAGGTTTGTGCATTATGCTTAGTTCAATCATGGAGTCTTCTAAATTGTACATGTGGCAGATCTGGTCGAATGTTGATGATATCCAACGGCCAGTAGTGCTCGGAGTTGCCATCTCTGCACTGTCGGATTAGCTTCATCCAGCGACCATCTTTCAAAGTTATTCGCACACCATATAGTTCTTGTGCCATAGTTGCATGTCATGGAAAAAAGCTACTAGTGGGTTGTACTAGCTATTTAGGAATAGAAGATGTATACATGGAAGTTGTAGGGAAAGAGATGATATGGAGTATCTCAATTCCTATGAGTAGGGATTGGAAAAGAGATGTCATTCGGTTCACATCATAGGAACTTTTCTATTGAATCTAGAGATGACTTGTATCTCAATTCCTATGAGGAGGGATTAGAAAAGAGATGTAATTTGGTTCATATCATAGGAACTTTTCTATTGAATATACGCTAATGTTTATTTTTCTTTGAAATTATGGGAGTATAGGAATCCATTCATATGAACCAAGTGGCTCTAAAGCTATAGAAATGATACCATATTTATCTCCTTTGAAATATGGAGTATATGAATCTATTCCTATGAACCAATTGGCTCTAAAGGAAAAAAATCATATAAAAATCATATCATATAGAGTTCCTATGATATTTCTCCACACCAAAGGATGGTTGAAATTGCTGCAGGTGATACGGTGGTCTTTCTTTGTAGACTCCTCCCCCATCTTTATAGTTACCTCTGGAAGATGAATGAAATGATATATACAGGGTATTCTACATGTGCAATTTGGTACATGAAAACTCAGTAAAAGTTTGCGAGGTTTGAATTTTCAATAAAGCTATATGCACTGCATTTTGGAACGGAGGGAGCATACGGCAGTTGCTAACACTCACGTGGAAGATTTGTGTGTAGGAGGAGTGGCTATTCTGTTAAATGACATGGCAAAACTGACACTGTCGGATGCCGATCTAACGGTTCTTACGGTGTTCGTCAGGAAAAGGCTTGTGGCGAATGTTTGTCGGATAATGATTTACAGACACATGCATTGCATTGATACGTGCCCCCTCTCTCTCACGCACATGCACCCTCACGAGTCACGACTCTCCCGAGTCCTCTCACACCCACCATCTATCTGTAGGTAGATGTCACACACATATGTGCTCTTCACACCCTACCCTCAGAACTTCTAAAAAACAAAAGATGCCGCGCACATTTTATTTTAGCTCACAAGTCACACTTATACTATTACTCTTGTGGCGAACGTTTTTTGGGCATAGTATATTGTACTCTCACGAAGAGAAGCGGTGCACGCACGCACTAGTTCTGTCACACCCACTTGCGGGTACACGTAGGAGCGCATTTTTTGAAGCTGGTACAACAAAATCACTCCACTATATATATAAGCAGGAGCCTTAGTGCTTGCTTTACTAGGGTTCCTCTCGTTCACTCTCTCATGCTCTCCAGATCTAAGCAAGATATAGGTGGCCACACTCTCTCTCAGCTCATGGCTAGTCACAAATCCGACCGGACAACCTCGATCGGGGCAGGGGTGTAGGTGCATCGTGCACGGTGTCGTCAGCGGCGAGGGAGGAGACCAACGGCTGCCCGCGCGTCCCGATCGGCGGCCATGCCGTTCTCTTCGAGAGAGCGCCGGCTCGGGAGGGCCTCCGACCCCTTCTTCCTCCTTGCGGTATTGTGGCCAAGATGCGGCCTCCCGATGCCGTCTTTGCTACATGCCGACGACCCTCAGGTATATATTCCTTCAAAACCTGCCTTGCTCTACTGCCCCAGGTCCCTACTTGGCTTCGTGTGGATCTTTTTCTACTTCTGTCCGCTGTTCCAAAGCCACCTAGACTTTTACTATTATTAGAGGTAAGGCTAGTTCATACAGTCGACTCTAAGAGTTGGTTCAAACAGGGAAGAAAGTGGGAAAGTTGTAGCATGAATCTAGGACTTGGTTCTAAGAGGAAATGGGGGAAAGTAGTAGATACTGGCTACCCAACCAGTCTCTTGGTTGAAAAGACGAAGAAAGCATGGTGGATGGCGAAGGGTGGGGGGAAGTGGACCTATATCTTGGTTGAAAAAGGAAAGAAAGTGATGGGTGTTGGGGGATAACGCAAATGAGAATGAACAGGTCTAGATTTCCTATGCTCACATAGGAAAATGTCGCCGAGGAGATAAAAAACGGGACAAATGCAGACATGCTGCCTGAGTGTTTGCCGCTCTCGGCAACCACATCTGTCTTACCACTTTATGCCCCTCCTATCCCTACGCCCATATCGCTACCGTTAATGTAAAATCACATGAAGCATTAAGCAATGCCACCTAATGTCACTATAAGTAATGGTCTAGTGTCGTTGATAAATTGAAGCAATGCCACCACCATTTTATGAAGTGCTTCCGTCTTGCTTTATTTCCCATGAATTATGTTTTTGCAGTTACACTTAAATCTCACACCGCTAACATTGCTTCATCCCAGTGGAACTGCACAAATTTGATTGCACATTTACTGACCATGTGCTACTCTCATGACAGTAATACTAATGGTATTGTTCTTCATGTTAATCTAGTGGCAGTGTTGATGTGATGTGATGCTACTTTCTTAAGGACACTTTCATACTGTCAATCCAGTGCCAGTTATAACACTATAGATGCTGTTGTCAATCATACGCCACTGCAAAATATCTGTCACTGTTTGAATAATCGTATTTCGTATTTGCGCAAACAGGGATGTCTGTCTCCATATTGTTTCGGGATGTCTGTCTCCATTTCGTTTCTATCCGCGCAATGAAAAGCACACACCTCACTTTTAGTAGAACTGCAAAATGAGATGGCTATCCCTCATTGCCGTCATCTAACCACCCGTCTTCCAAGTATTCCTACACTAGTAGTTACTAGGTAGAATGACCAACGCAATATAAAAGAAGTTGATTCGTATGTTTTACTTCCTGATTGCAGTGTAGGGACGAGTGAAAACAACTACATCCTAGTCCAGAATGCACTTTCTACCAGTTCATCCATGGACGGAGGACTAGCTAGCACGGCTGCACGGCGGTTTTTTGGACAGGTGCGCGGACAAGAGGCATTGTGGTCTGCTTATTTCTGCAAATAGCAGTGCTTAAATTTAGTGGAATGCACAAGACTTTCAGCTGGTCAGTACACTACATGATTTAGTTTAGCATTCCAGTTGAGAACACAATTATAATTGGTTATTCTGGAATGAGAGAACCTAACCCTGGATGGTGGCAACAAGAAAAAACTAGAGTAAACTCCAGGAAATTTAAGCATGCCGGGAGGCCCTTTGCTCAGAGAAGCCTTGCTTGTTTTTTCCTGATTTGTAAACCTTCTAACAACTTTGTCTTTTGCTGTGAACTAGTATATGTTTGTTATGTTCTATGAAATTGAGATGTATAAAATTGCTTAACTTATGCTTTTCAAGTTTTTTTGTGAAGCCGAGTTTAATGTGAGTGTTCCACATGAACGCTGGACTAGCGTGTGAACATTTGGAATTTACATTGTGGCCTCAGTTAACTGCATGAATCACTGTAACAAGATACATAGTTGCTTATGTGTCAGACAGCAGATTGTTGATTGTTAGCTGGTCGATAGCCTAGTGTTGAAGCGAGCTAAGCCAATGTGCCGTGTTTTGCACAACTGCTTACAAGTGGGGTAGCACAAACAGTGTTTACAAGTACTTATGTATATGTCGGTGCACAATTCTCGAACGAGTACTCCATTTCATCAAAACACACACTGCTCATATGATAAACCGTGACAACTTATGTCGTACCATGCCATATTCATGAAAAAACTAGTGTGGAAGCATCTGTTTTGGCAAAAATTACGACGGTCCTCACATGATTCACGGGCACACAAAAGTAGCATCAGTTCCCATAGACGGATTCAAACTAGCGAGGGCTCGATAACAGGCAAGGTTCAGATAATTAGACACAATCCAAACTACTATTAAACACTAGCCGGGGCAACTATTTCATCCCTCGATCTAATTTGGGCTGGACACAAGACGGACCTTGCCATGAACATCATCGAGGACGTCGGGCAGCAGCTCAATCCTGTGAACCTTCATGAAGACAACCTTGTGGCCTTGCCACTCATAAACTTGTTTGTGGAGGCATGCCACGTCATCTTCCTGCGTAAGCTTGACCAGAATAGTATGCCTCACAAACGAAGGAGCAGCTTTGAACTTCTTGTGCTTCAGTACACCCTGGACAACATGCCTGACAACAGTGAGGCTGTAATACAACTCTTCATTGGTATAAGCGCAAATGGCTTCCAGGATCCAACAGCCTAAAAACTCTGTTTTCCAAGTGCATATTTTCAGGTCATCCTCCTCATAGCGAGTGACATGTACAACCACACAATCCTTGTCTGCATCAGGGCTCTAATTGAAATAGAAACAAATTCTGAATTACTTTCCAGTATAAGAAACACAACTTATTTAAACCACTATGTATAGCATGGCATCGAAGCTAATAAAATTTTGCATTATTCATCACCACATACTTAGATGAAAAACCACAATCGATATCGGCAAAGAAGAAAATCACCTTGGGCAGCTCAGTGGTGTGTGTGTGTGGGGGGGGGACATCCTCGAAGGGGGGAAACTGCTCCTGCAGTGCCACGGGGACTGTAACCTCAAACAGGGCGTTGACCATCTCAGTAGTAGCCATGAGCGTATCTGGGGTCGGCTCGGTGGCTGCCTCCATCTTATTGGAGCTCTCTATCTCGTGGGGATCAGCCTCCCGCGTCTGCTCCAATATCGGCAGATCTTTGCCTGGTTCTCCTTGGTCCATCATGAAACTGACAAATACTAGGAGACTACTGAAAGGAAAACACAATCGCAATGACAATAAATCAAAAAAGAGAGTGAGGATCGGTTACTGCTTTGCAAAAGTTCTTTTTTTTCTCTGAATGAAAATATACCAACATCACGGATCCGCTTACCTTCCCTTCGTTGGGAGAGAAGAATAGTGGCAGATGCGAGTGTTGCCTTTCTTGAAGATAGTGAGGGAGAAGGGGATTCAGCGAAGAGTGAAATGATGGTTGCTTCGTCCGTCAAACTTAGACTGCGGGGAGGTGGGGTTTTGTGATACGACGGCTCGTTATTGTCGCGCTATGATCGGGGTGACTCTCCGTCTGCATACTGCCTTCTAATTTTGTGGATGGCATTTGGGCCCGCGCGTTGCATGGCCCGCTTGTCGGTGAACAAAAGTATAATGAAATTTAGTAGAGGGAGACGTTTCGATGACCTAGGAGGAGCCAGAAGTGGTATTGTATCCACTGTATTAGTAGTAATTGTTTTTCTGGGTAGCTGTACAGTGTCTCCACTATACTAGTAGTAATTATTTCTTTGGGCCCAAGACAAAACAGCCCATCCACCCTAGTAAATAGTAAAATCAATTCAAAAGTCCATATATTTACTGAATGAGAGGCGCTACCCACACCCAGCACACCGTCCCCCCAAAAAAACTAGGGTATTCTTCTTCCTCCTCACTCCCACCCACCTCACGTCAGCTCGCTCCACTCGTACCCCCAAATTCCTCACCTCACTCCTACAGAAAACCCCAGCTCCCCTTCTTCCTCACTACTACAGAAAAAACCCAGCTCCCCTTCTTCTTCACTCGCACTACAATTAGGCTCGTCATTCACTACTCTGCTCAAATCCGTGAGCGTGACGTTATGCCCTCGAGGAAAATGGAGTCGGCTGACCCCAGCACCAAAAAGATGAGGCTCCCGTCAGTGGCGACACCTGTTGTAGATCCTGCACCCGGCAGCACGGGGAGAAGCGGTGACCCCGCCCCCACAGAATCCTAGGAACCCCTAGAATCTCGGGTGGACCGCATCAGCGATCTTCCGGACGTCGTCCTGGGGGAGAACATCTCGCTTCTCCCCACCAAGGATTGCTGCCATACCCAAGTCCTATCAATTTGGTGGCGCCCTCTATGGTGCGCCATGCCCCTTAATCTCGATTGTCGTCAGCTATCTCTGCTCAATGATTTTGAAATCCCCAGAGCCATCATCTCCTCCCACCAGGGCTCCGTTCAAAGCCTCTGCATCCCGTCATGCTACCTGAGCAAGCATACCATGCCCTGCATGGTGGACGCCTGGCTGAAATCCCCTGAATTCACAGAACTACAGCTGCTTGAGTTCTACTATTCCCCTGTAAATCACCTACCAGATACCAAACGCCATCTACCTGTGCCCTCAGCACCGATGTCCATCTCGCGGTTTTCCTCCTCTCTCCACACCGCCACCTTTGCGCTGTGGGACCTACCAGACAATCTGGTACTAAACCTTCGACTCCCATTTCTCAAGAAACTTTCACTTATGCGGGTTTGTATATCGAAGGCCTCATTGCACAGCATCATCCACTCCAGTTGCCCTGCCTTGGAGTGCTTGGTGCTTGTTTTCATAGTTAGAATCGGTTGTCTCCAAATAAAGTCGCCTAACCTTGTAAGAATTGGAATTTTTTTTGACGGAAGGCAGCTCATCATCCTAGATGCCCCTTCACTTCAAAGGTTGATCCTTGATTCTAGTTATTCACCATTGCAAATAACCGTCCTCTCTATGCCTAAACTGGAGACCTTGGGTGTAATACATGATCTCTGTGCTCATTTCAACATGGTGTTTGGCTCCACAGTTCTTCAGGTACTTTATATTATCATCAACACTTGTAACCATAAGCTGCATTTTAAATTTCTGCGCATAAGTTATATGTCATCTCGGAGTACACATTTTGTACTAATATTATGTTCTATGCTCAATGAAGAGTTTCTCCATGGATGGCCTATCAATGGTGCTGGATTCTGTCAAGATCTTATATATCCAAATGAATAGTTTTGATCTAAACAAGATTATTGGCTTGCTGCAATGCCTTCCATGTCCGGAGAAGTTGTATATAAATGTGATAATTTCACGCACATTGGAAGCCCACATATAGTGTACTAGAATTAACCGTTCAGCTGTTGCTCTTTCGACACTCTTTTTTTAGACCTTAACTGTTTTCAACCTTCACGTCTATTTAGGCAACAGGACGGGGTAAGAAAGTTATAACCAATCAGTGGATTCGTAAGCATCGGGATTTTCTCAGTTCTCATGAGATGCGATTGAAGACAATAACGCTAGAACGATATGTAGCCAACCGTGCAAACACTACATTTGTCACATTCTTCCTGCTGAATGCGAGGTTATTATTGTCCACCAGGCTTAAGTTTATCAGCAGCATGGTTTTGACGGATGGGAATGTGGAAGAGCAAAAAAAGGAGTTTTAGGTGGGAAAAAGAGCTTATGAACGTGCCAGGCTTCTATTTACAACATATTGTGGTCATAATCTAGTAAATTTTACGACCCAGGATGTTCATTCTGTGGACCTAACCGATCCATTTGACTGTGACTGCCGAAAACAGTGCTGGAGTTAGATGTTGTTGCCCTTTTCAACCTGGTTTTTTTTTGTAAAATTGATGAACAATTAACCCTCGTGCATTTGTACAGTTTGTAAGCTGGAGTTAGATCTTCTTACCCTTTTCAACTTGGCTATGACTGTCATATTTTCTTTGAAGCAAGGCAAATGGCTTGCTAGTCGTTTAATTTAGAGTGAAATATTGTAACAACTAACAAATCCCAACCAAGGGAAATAACATCACTCTCGCCGGCTGCTTGAGCTCACTGTGCATTACAGAAGCCAAGTGATTAGCCCGCACCAGCACCCACAAACTTATTTCGAACTAGCACATCAAATGGGCTGCAAATTTTCATAGGAAAGACTACATGACCGTGACAAATTTGGATTCTGACATTTGGGACCCGCAAGGAAATAACCTATCCAAGGTGGTGTTGACTTACTAGCCAATCAACAAACGATTCTGCCTACCAGCCGTTGGATTGACATCCAACATCTGCCGTGTATCTTCTATCTCTTGTTTTCTTCTTCCGCCAGCCACCCAAACCAAACCACCCCGTTGGCTCCGCCTGCTCCCGCCTCCCATGGCTGGCTGCGCCTCCGCCGCCCTACCGTACGTACCCTCCAATGTTGTCCAGTCCCTCCCTCTATTCCCCCACACGTCCTGTTATTCTTCGGCGACGTCAGCCCCAACACGCACCCGCACCCGAACCAGTCAACCCTCATACTCCCTTCCCCCTGCGACTGGACCGGTGCATCTTCCATGGCTCCTGTTCGTTCTGTCCGAGGCCTCGCCGTCGTCCTCCACCTTGCGGCCTTGGTTCGCTCGCCGTGCGTGGTGCGCCGCCCTCTTGCGTTGTCAACATCGTCAACAACCGAGAGGAACAAGGAGATGACTGTACGTGGAGAGGATGACAGTAGGGACCCACCAACGTCATGGCAGCACGCGAGCAAGTGCCTCTATATTACAAGCCCAAAAATATGGTTCCTCATAATGGTTGGACATCTGGGGCTCACGCCATTGTCAACATAGTCAATAAACGAGAGAATTACACAACGAGCGGCTGACACTAGGGACCTAGCGGGTCGCGTAGTTTTTTTCTTTGAGGAACAAGCAGTTGTTATTTATACTAGTTTTAGCGACGAATCAGGGTAACAACGGGGCTGTGCGAGGGCTGTGGCCCGTCTAGCCAGGGTTTTATTTATTTTTTTACCACATCATGAGCCCAGTTGTGTTTTTTTCTTGCTAAAAATGGCTAGCCCAGTTCTATTTTTTTAAAGAAATGCCCAAACGAGGCCTACTTGCTTTATCAGCCCTGCTGGGATGCAAATCTTTTAAGACGAGGAGAGTTTCATTTGGTTTGCCCAGAAATGGGTTGTACATTTTTAAAACACATCAAACCGGGAATTAGTTTCAATTTTTTTTTCATTACAAGATTTTAAATTCCATTTATTTTTATGCATGGACAATTATTTGGATTTTATATTTATATAAATTATTTTTCAAAATAGTTTGAATGTGAGTCGATATTTCGGGATTAAAAATAGTTGACCGCACCAAAATATGCAAAATTTCATATACTTTTTAACAGTGACCACAATATGGGGTGTAATGCTAACAAAAAGAAGATGGGCTCCAAAACAATTCTTCAGAATTAGCAAATGGGCTGACCATTATTAGAAATAATGCACACGAGAGCAGTGACTGTTGGATGTCCATCCAACGGCTGTCGTACTTCTTCAATCTCGTCTCTTCCTGCTCCAGCCACTCAAACAAGCGCTGGTGGGACTGCTTGCTCCCTCCTCCCGCGGCCGGCTATGCTGCCGTGCGGGCCTCAACACCCCACCGTACTCCCATCGCTAGCCTAGCCATCCCTCTACTCACCCACACCTGCGGTTATTCTCCGAGGAGGGAAGATGAACCGGTAAACCCTCATAATCCTCCGCATGGGAAACAACTGCCGAGTATTCCCTGGCTCCGTGTCGTTCCCATCCTAGGCCTCGCCGTCGTCCACTGCCATGGTGCTCTTGGCGCGGCCTGGTCAACATGGTCAATGAACGACATCCATCGGAAGTGGACTGTACGTGGAGAGGCTGACAGCTTGGTCCATGGCCACACACAAGGAAATTGCTCCTTATTGCAGGCAAAATAATGATTCCTCCACCTAACAGCTAGGACCCACGGGAAGGGCTTCTGTATTTCGCAAAAAAAAACGTTCCCCCCGCTGACAAGTCGGACCCACCAGCTATATCTTCGCACGCAAGGAAGTGCCTCCTTATTACGCACAAAAAAATGAATACCCCCCGCTAGCTAGGACTCACCATAGTGGGTGGCTAACTTGTGGGCCTACTAAGTTTAACGGGACGGAGGGCTTTGTGAACTTAGTCAATATGAACGATTCTAGCTCTAGTGACCGTACGATGTACATCCAATAGCCATAGTGCTTCTTCAACCTCTGGTCTTCTTGCTCCAGCCGCCCAAAGCAGTGCCAGTCGTGTCGCCTGCTCCTGCCTCCCGTGGCCGGCTGTGGTGCCGCGGAGGCCTCACCGCCCCATACTATTCCCACTTCTGGCCAAGCCATCCCTCCACTCACTCACACCCCCTATTATTATACAGCGACGATAGCCTCACACCTCAGCCGAACCAGTGAACCCTCGTACTCCTCTCCGCGTGGGCATCCACTGCCATGTCTTCCTCGGCTCCGTGTCGGTCCCTTCCTAGGCCTCACCGTCGTCCACCGCCTTGGTGCTCTCGGCGCGGAGTGGTCAATGTGGTCAAACACCGACTTCCATCGGAAGAGTACTGTACGTGGAGAGGCTGACAACTGGGTCCATGGCCGTAGCTGGGTCCACGGCCACAGCCCAGTTTTTTTGTGATTTGCCAAGTACGTCGCTTTGTCAGGCCTGTTGGGCTGCAAATCTTTGAAGAGGAGGAGAGCTTCATTCGGCTGGCCGAGAAAATGGCCTATCAGTAATGAGAAATGGGATGTACATTTTTAAAATACATCAAACCGGCAATTAGTTTCAAATTTCTTTTTTTCATTTCAAGATTTTAAATTGCATTGATTTTTACGCGTGGACAATTTGTTGAATTTTATATCGATATACATTTATTTTTTAAATCAGTTTGAATGTGACTCGAAATTTCGGGATTAAAAACAGTTTGAACCGCACCAAAATATGCAAAATTTCGTATAATTTTTTAACCGTGGCCACAATATGGGCTATAATGCTAACAAAAATAATATGGGCTCCAAAAAACCTTAAGAATTAGAAAATGGGCTGTAAATTATTAGAAATAATGGCAGATGGGCTGTATGCTGTTTTTCACAGATTTGAGGCTTTCCTAAAAAAAGTTTAACGCACAAGCAGTGACTGTTAGATGTCCATCCAACGGCCGTCGTGCTTCTTCAATCTATGCTCTTCCTACTCCAGCCGCTCAAACAAGCGCCGGCGGGACTGCCTGCTCCCTCCTCCCCGCGTCCGGCTGTGCTGCCGCGCAGGCCTCACCGCCCCACCGTACTCCCATCGCTGGCCTAGCCATCCCTCTACTCACCCACACCTGTTGTTATTCTCCAGCGATGGCAGGCGAACCAGTAAACCCTCGTACAGTCGTACTCCCCTCCGCCTGGGAAACAACTGCCGAGTCTTCCCTGGCTCCGTGTCGCTCCCTTCCTAGGCCTCGCTGTCGTCCACCGCCCTGGTGCTCTCGGCACGGCCTGGTCAACGTGGTCAACGACCAACATGCCTCTGAAGTGGACTGTATGTGGAGAGGCTGATAGCTGGGTCCATGGCCCCACGCAAGGAAATGCCTCCTAATTACGCACAAAATAATGATTCCTCCACATGACATCTGGGACCCACGGAAAGGGCCTCTGTATTTGAAAAAATGTTACCTCCGCTGACAGCTTGGACCCACCAGCTATATCATCGCATGCAAGGAAGTGCCTCCTTATTACGCACAAAAAAAATGAATACTCCCCCTGCTAGCTGGGACCCAGTATAGTGGCAAGCTAACTTGTGGGCCTACTAAGTTGATGGGGACGGAGGGCTTTGTCAACTTAGTCAATATGCACGATTCTAGCTCTAGTGACCGCACGATGTCCATCCAACGGCGTAGTGCTTCTTCAACCTCTGGTATTCTTGCCCCAGCCACCCAAACCAGCGCCGGTCGTGCCTCCTGGTCCTACCTCCCATGGCCGGCTGTGATGCAGCGGAGGCCTCACCCCCTACTACTCCCACCGCTGGCCAGGCCATCCCTCTACTCACCCACACCCCTTGTTATTCTGCGACGTCGGCAGCCTCACACCGCAGCGAACCAGTGAACCCTCATACTCCTCTATGCGTGGGCATCCACTGCCGCGTCTTCCCCGGCTCCGCATCGTCCCCTTGCTAAGCCTCGCCGTTGTCCACCGCCCTGGTGCTCTCTATGCGACGTGGTCAATGTGCTCAAGGAACGGCTTCCATCGGACGCAGACTGTACGTGGAGAGGCTGACAGCTGGGTCCATGGCCACAGCTAGGAAGTGCCTCCTTATTATGCAGAAAATAATTATTCCTGCACCTGACAGCGGGGACCCACCGGACGGGCCACCGTATTTCGTGAAAAAAAACGTTTCTCCCATGACTGCTGGGACCCACTAGCTACATCTTCGCATGCAAGGAAGTGCGTCCGGGAAAAAAAGAAAACGATTCGCCCCCCCTGACTGCTGGGACCCACCATCTATATCTTCGCACGCAAGGAAGTGCCTGACAGTCGGGACCCACCTGGTCAAAGCATACGTAGCATTGTCATTCTGGTCGCGAACGTGTATGCACATAGTGGTTGATTTAGAGCACGCACATGTCGTAGTAGAGGCGCGCATGTAGCATGTACATGTACGTACAACGGCCAGTGTGCAAGAAAGAAAATACGGCCATGTACGTACATACGGGCGGGGTCTCGAACGCCTACTCGCGCATACATACGGCCAGGGCTTGTGTACATGGCTGGGTCGGAACGGAGATACTGCGTCGTCGTCATGTTCATGGGGAGCCAACCGGCTGGGTCGGAACGAAATGCGTCGTCGTGTTCATCGGGAGGGCTTGGATGGTACAGCTGATGGAAACAAGGCCTGACGTACCGTAGAACAGAGGAAACAACCTTGTGTTCGACCGGCCATGTTCGAAACGGGATTATGTTCATTGGGATGGGTTTGGCGTACCGCAAAACGGAGGAAACAGACTTGTGTTGGAGCGCTACGGTCGAAATAGGGGTCCTGTTCATCGGGAGGGGTGTGGCGTACCGCAAAACGGGACTCCACGGTATACTGTTCATCTCCACCGTCGACCCCCTCCAGCCTCCACGGGCTACTGTTCATCCACCGTCGACCTCCTCCAACCTCCACCTATGACTGTCCATCCATGGGCTCCTGTTCATCCAGCCTCCACCGTGCACCACTCCACCGGCTACTGTTCAACCAGCCCTCTCCACGGGCTCCTGTTCAACCACCCCTCCACGGGCAACTGTTCATCCAGCCCTCCACTGTCTACTGTTCATCCAGCCCTCCACAGGGTGTCCTATTCATCCAGCCCTCCATGGGGTCCTGTTCATCCAGCCCCAACCGGCTCGATCGATCAGGGTCCTGTTCATCCAGAGGCAACACCACGGGGTCCTGTTCATCCACCTCCATCGGGAACTATTCATCCAAACCCCCCCAGCAACGCTCACTGTTCATCCAGAGGCAGCATCGACCGGCTTCAGTTAGAAGCAGTAGCAAAGGAATCGCTCGATCGGGTTCAGTTAACAGCCATCGATCGATCGCCTGGGTTCAGTAATGCGTAGCCTATAGTGCAATAGCTCGGGTTCAGTAGGCGAACGCCTCGCTCAGGTTCAGTTAGAGCCCAACGCCTCGCACCCACGTGTGTGCGTGTACGAGAGAAACACACAAACCTCCGTGCATCGCTTGGCCCCGACCACCCACCGTAACCGGGAACACCTCGACATTTTCCTCGCCCTCACTTCTACCATGATTTTTACATCATGGACGGCCCAAAGAATGTCATGCAGCTGCGTCTCCGGCCCGCCCAGGATGAAAACCCCATTTTCTGTCATGATTTTTTTCATAGAAGTAGGAGCCCACCACATCTATGATGATACCAGGTTTTGTCACAATTATCGTCATAGAAGTGTCATAAGTATGACAGGAAATTTTTTCGTTTGGCCCAAAATGTCACGGATGTGTTTTTTTGTAGTGCTCATGAGGCGGACGACGCCAAGACCTCCTGGGGGCAGCCTCCCTAGGCTGGCTCCCGAGGAGCAGAGATATCTACGCAAGGGGCACCTCGTGAGGTTCACGTGATGTGAGCCATGATGACCAAGGCCAGGCAGGCGCTAGCAGGCGCAGAGTACTTGTTTCCTCTTTGGTGCTAAAGGGGCAAGCACAGGCGAGCAGTCCCGAGGCATCAGGCAAAGGTTTCCATATCGGTGCAACGGGACCAAGACCAGCAGGACGGCAGGACGGAGGTCACCACAGAGCCCAAGGCGGCGTCACCACTAGAGCCTTTGGCAGGTGAAGACCACCTTTTGTCAGGATAGCTTGTACTAGTTGTCCCCCTTCGAAATTGGCCATTGTGGGATCCCTTCCCGCCTAAACATTTGGGAAGAGGGCCAGGGCCTCTATAAATAGGACTAGCCACCACCTTAGTAAGGGACAGATCATTGAGTCCATCCTCACACACACGAGCTCATCGAGCTCAAGAACACCTCTCCTCAAGAGGCTGTTCGTCCACTGTACTAGTTCATCCTCAGCCTATAAGGCAATCCACGACACCACACTGGAGTAGGGTATTACACCACAACGGTGGCCCGAACCAGTATAAACTCTCGTGTCACTTGTTTCTTTGGTTCGGCGAGCTAGGCCTAGAGATCATTGCGAGAGTGAGCGTGAGAGAGAGAGAGAGAGATCTTCGTGCGCACCCCAGTGTTCGAACCTCAAGGGTTTACTGGAACCCACGATCCGACATTTGGCGCGCTAGGTAGGGGTGTGCTGAAGCCTCTCTTCCATCAGCTGATCCGCCAACACCCCGCGATCTCGATGTCCGGCGACCCAAGGACCAACACCTACCATTGGGCTCTTGTCCCGTTAGGGCGGCACCGTCCACCCAGGGACACCTCAACTCTGCACTCCAGGCGGCCCGCACACCGCCGAACGCCACGGGATGCGGGCGGCGTGGACCGACGCCTTCCACCCTCACACTGCGGCGCGCACGGGCCGCCGCAAGATCCTCAAGTTACGCAGCAGTGACGGCGCCACACACCCGACGGGAATAGGCGAACATGTGAGCTGCACTCGTGGTGGTGCGGGAGCTGCTGTGGTGTCGGCGGATGGAGAGCGGCTGTGACGCATTGCTGGAGCGCGTCGCTGAGCTGTTGGACGCTGCATCCATGGGTACGCCACCTTTATGCTCCCTACTTACATCTCAAGTTGTGGCCAAATCGCACGGCGGGCCTCGTCGCGCCCGCGTGCTCCCAGGTGCGCCAGGAGGGTTCGCCAGCGCCAGCACGACCAACGGTGCCGGACATCCGGCCGCGCCTTTGCGTCCCCTGGGTGGCGTAGATGCGTGTGTAGCTCCTCACGACCCCAATGGGGTGCCACCCTACAGCAACCAAGAGGGCACGCCGGGCCCGGCGGCATGGGGCACAGGGCGTCTCGGCGGGGTTCCGGAGATGCTGCTCAGGAAGCCTATGTGCCCCTCATGGTGGATCGAGAGTACACGCTAGAGGATGACCCCTGTACATTCCTCGAGCCGGGCTGGGAAGAAGAGACGCTGGAAGCAGAGGCCTTCCATGAACCGCCCAGGAGCCTCGCCGACCCCGCAATGACAACAACCGCAGGGTACCACTGATATCTCAGGAGAAGGCTTACGCTAACCATGTGCCGCAGGTGGACCAGGCTGCGAGGCAGACGGCGACCCCAGCACGGCAGCCCCACTCCAACCGGGGGCAACGCACTGGGGGCAGCACGGGAGGGGTCCGGAGCAAGGCCGTCCCTCATGTCACGCGGGGCAAGGCGTCTCCCGAATGTAGATCCTCTACTGGGAGGCACCGGCGAGCCCTCCCCCCGGCAGAGGGCCCGTGGTCGCCGAGGGCGCCCCTAGCGTCCCCTTTGCCCCTTGGCATCGTCCTGGTTTCGGAACGCCCCAACAGTGGCCGAGGGTGGCGCAAGGCGGGGCCCCCCTCTGGTGATATGAAGCAAGGCTCATGGCTGTGAAGGTCTCCGCCCTTGACACTCTCACATAATAATGAGTGGGGATGTACAAGCCCCGGAGTCTTTGGAGAGCCGCCCTCGGGCCTCGGGGGCTCCCGCCCATGTCCTAGTGGAAGCACCATGCTCAGTGCTGGCCGTCCACACTGTCCCCCAATGACTATGCTCACGGCCAGTGAAAGCACTTAGCTCCGCGCTGATGAGAAGACAAGAAGACTAGCTAGGTGCCGGACGCGGCCATTTGCTTTCAACCCCTTTTCTGTAGCTCCATTTGCCGCATTTTGGTTTTGAACTTGAAGTCGTATTTTCATTGGCAAGCATGGGGGGCATCTTTTCTCGTGCATGTTGATTTCTTGAGTTTTCTGGCTCCGTGCCTTGTTTCGAGGCCCGCACCTGCTACCCCTCCCTTACGAGCACCTCACGATTGGGGGCTGGGCGTGGTATGCGCGCACATCTCGCCGTGATCTAACACTCGTTTCTCGTGAGGCCCTCTCGAGCGGACTAGGAGGCTGCTCAGAAGCCCGAAGCCTCGCGAGCCCGCGGAGGACTCCCGTCGGGATAAATGCACATCGACAACTACAAGACCAGTCTGAGGCCTCCCTATACTGAGGTAAGTTACTGAAGCAAGCTCGCAGAAGAACTTGAGAACTCGCAAAAGCATGCCTTAAGTCTGGCTCAGGGAATAAAACAATAGTATGATTACATGAGGGGCTCCCCCTCCCCAAAATGCTCTTTCAAGGGTCGTGCCCAAGCTTTTGCACGCAGGTTTAAAACAAGGAGCGCGGGCTCAATCAGACATGTCGCTCGGAACATCTTCCAAATCGCTCCCGGACATGCTGCTGGCGTCGTCACCAGTGTCGTCTTCACCGTCATCGACCACGCTGCCTTCATCCGCCATGACCACCACTGCATCATCGTCGGAAGCGAAAGCCCTGACCAGAGCATCCACGTAATCGTCCACCCAGCGCGCTAGGTTGCCACGGACAGCTCCGGGCACTCGAGCGATGGAGGCTCGAAATCGAAGTTGGGGTCGGCATTCTGAAGATGGCTGAAGACGCGGGAGAACGCGCATCCAAGGAGGCCCCGGCTCTTTTCCTCGACAAGCTCGTGACCCCTCTTGACCCGGTCCTCCAGGCGCGTCACGACATCGATGAATAAGCAAAGATGGCTGGCATAGTCCTCGGCGTGGGGGTGAGGGGCGTGTTCCTCGCAGATGGCACCCAACGCCTGGTTGGCCCTCACCCCGAGGGCCCGAAGCATGGGAGTAAGCTCACGCAGTAACATCTGCCAGCGGAGCACTTCCTCCCTGCTTTGCTGCGTGATGGACTCAGCATCAGCAACTGCCACTAAAGCGGGAGCAGTTCGGCGCGGGCGGAGGCCAGCTCGGCCTACATGGAGATCAGGGCCGCTGCGGCGGCCTTCTCACGCTGCTCCGCTTTGTCCAGCCCTGACCTGAGGGCGGTGTTTCTGCCCTCGGCATCGTCTTCCACAAGATTCATCTTTAAGTCGTGCCTGTTGGCGAGATCTTCTCGATCCTCCGCCACCCTTTGATTGATCTTCTTCAGGATCCTGGCTTCGCACGCGCTGGTGGCGTCCTCCGCTTGGGCAACCTGGCGCTCCCTCGTCTCCAGCCGTTCAAGCTCGAGGATGCGCTCTGTGGCCTCCAGCATCAGCGCCTCCTCGCATTTCAAGATATCCTCCTCATCTGAAGGCGTCCCCTTCATCGACACCAAGACAGCCCTGCGCGCCTCAACCTGCTGCTGCAAGGAGGCATTCAGAGCTCAGAGCTCCCCTTCGCGTTTCTCTGCGACCGTGCGGCGGTGGTCAGCCTCCCTCGCCTCCTCCAAGGCTCGGGCGCTGGCCTCGCACGAGGTGGCAAGGGATGCCTCGGCCTTCATGTTGTCGCGCTCGCGCTGGAGACGCCCGAAGTCGATCGCCACCTTCAGCTGATGCCATTCATCCGCCAGTCGAAGGCCGTCGGTTTCAAGGCGGGCGTCAACATCCACAAGCTCTTCTCTAAGCCAGATCAGCGCACCCATCGCCTCCTGGAAGAGCTCGTGGCGGACTGCTCCGCGCTCACATGCAAGGTCGAACGCGCGGCCGAGCCCGTCCTCCGTGCCAAGATGTGTTGAAGAAGTTCAAAGCGGCTCGCCTGCTCCCGGCAGGGGGCTGGAGGCCGGGGCCTTTCTGAACGCCCTCCAGACCTCGGTGGAGGCCCGGTGGGGCGAGGCCTCGTCGCTTAGAGGTGAGGCCAGGGCCGAGGTCGCCCAGCTGCGGGCAAGGACCATTGGTGGGCCCCTCGGCACACTCCCTGCACCCCAGGACGAACCGCGAAGGAGGGACAACAAGAGCGCGGGGTCAAGATGCCAGGCTGGCGCGTCCGCCTTCTCAGCAGGCCTTGCACTGCGCGTGGCGGGTCGACTGGAGGCACTCAGGGTCAGCAGAGAGCCCGAAGCAGGTGAGGGTTGCTTCTCGGGAGACTTCATCACCCTGGCAGAAGGGGTCCTGAAGAACTATGGTTAGGAGGAGAAGTGGCGGGCAAGAAATTACAAAGGTAAGATACTCACTAGTCAATAGCAATGTACTTCCTTTGCTTCAATGGCTGGAAGGCGTCACCACTGCAGCTTGTAGACCCCTTCCTCTTGCGGAGTGCTTCAAAGTTCGGCCGAAGCCCTGGGTGTAGTCACCATGGCCGGGCGCGGGTGGTGTGACTCTTGAGGAGGCGATCTCAGGGGTGCTGGACCGCGTGGAGACCTCGGTACCTGCCTCATGGCGGTTCACCGGGGCCTTGGGGGGTTCAGCCTCAGGAGTATCTGTCTGCGCCATCCCTCCGGCCGTTTCCTTGGGATTGCTCTCTCGAGCCCTAGGGGATGGCACCTCAGGATCCCTGAGTGGCGTCGGTTCCTCAGCAGCAGCGTCGCCATCATTCAACAACGTCCGCCCCCTGCACCCGCTTCTGGGGCGGGCATCGCGCTGGTGGCAGGCAGGGGGCCACGAAAACGGGGCTCTCACGAGGCCCTTTAAGGCCAACCGGGGGCAATCCCCATTCATCGAAGAGGGGCATCTGCTTCATGAACTCCACCTTGTTCGAGTAGCAGTACAAAAGACAGCTCTCCTCCGGCAGGTTGGCTGGCATTGGGTCGCCCGTCAGGAGCTCAAATGTAACGCCCCGGACACACCCGCCGGTGGTCGTTACTCTTGGCAGGATCTAGACTGGCCCCACAGATCAATACTAGTCTTTTCTGCGCACTTTGTCCTCACTCATGCGCACCCGGGAGCAACTTCCTGGTCGGTCACCCATCTTGACACTACTCCAAGCTGAGCACGCTTAACTTTGGAGTTATGTCCGAATGGGCTCCCAGAAAAGAAGGAATTCCTTATTGATATGAGTAGTCTATCATCCCTAATAAGCCAGGCCATCACATACACCCCCACTCAGAGGAACCGACGTCCTCGTCGGGACACAGGAACGTTCCCTCTTGGCACATACGTCTGTGCTTCCAGTCCAGTAGATGTGCCATGCCGTGTGCCACGATGGGTCATGAACGTCATGAACAACATGACCACGCACCTGTGCGCAACCATCCGTGTAACCATGAGGGTCGGCTCTGATACCAACTTGTAACGCCCTCGATACGGCTATATCTCCTATGTGTCGAAGCACGACTTAGAGGCATAACCGCATTGAAATCAATGTCGCAAGTGAGGTAATCTTCGCAAACAACCCATGTAATATAAATAAAGGGGAAAAGATACATAGTTGGCTTACACTCGCCACGTCACACAAATACATGAATAACATTACATTCATCCAATACAATCAGGGTCCGACTACGGTACCAAAATAAAGATCAACCGCAAAATCAGACAAAGTCCCCGATCACCCCAACTGGGCACATAGTAACGACGAGAGTCTTCATCGAACTCCCACTTGAGCTCAAGCGCATCATCCGGAGCGGTATCATCGGCCCCTTCATCTGCTTTAGGAAGAAATCTATGAGTCACGAGGACTCAGCAATCTCACACCCTCGCGATCAAGACTATTTAAGCTTATACGTAAGGCAAGGTATGATGTGGAGCTGCAGCAAGCGACTAGCATATATGGTGGCTAACCAATTCGCAAAAGAGAGCGAGAAGAGAAGGCATAAGCACGGTCGAGCAACTATGATCAAGAAATGATCCTAGAACAACCTACGTCAAGCATTACTCCAACACCATGTTCACTTCCCGGACTCCACCGAGAAGAGACCATCACGGTTACACACGCGGTTGGTGCATTTTAATTAAGTTAAGTTTCAAGTTATCTACAACCGAACATTAACAAATTCCCATCTTCCCATAACCGCGGGCACGGCTTTCGAAAGTTCAAATCCCTATAGGGGGTCCCAACTTATCCCATCACAAGCTCTCACGGTCAATGAAGGAGATTCCTTCTCCCAAGACAATCCGATCAGACTCGGCATCCCGGTTACAAGACATCCTCGACAATGGTAAAACAAGTCCAGCAACGCCGCCTGAATGTGCCGACAAATCCCGATAGGAGCTGCACATATCTCGTTCTTAGGGCACACTCAGATAGGTCAAGCTACGAGTAAAACCAACCCTCGAGTTTCCCCGAGGTGGCCCCGCAGGCTGCCCAGTTCGCACCAACACTCAAAGGAGCACTGGCCCAGGTTTTTTTTAAATAAAGATGACCCTCGGGGTCCGGAAACCCAAGGGAAAAAGAGGCTAGGTGGAAAATGGTAAAACCAAGGTTGGGCATTGCTGGAGGAGTTTTATTCAAGGCGAACTGTCAAGGGGTTCCCATTATAACTCAACCGTGTAAGGAACGCAAAATCCGGGAACATAACACCGATATGACGGAAACTAGGGCGGCAAAAGTGGAACAAAACACCAGGCATAAGGCCGAGCCTTCCACCCTTTACCAAGTATATAGATGCATTAAGATAAACAAGATAATATTGTGATATCCCAAGAATAAACAAGTTCCAACAAGGAACGATCTCCAATCTTCACCTGCAACTAGCAACGCTATAAGAGGGGCTGAGCAAAGCGGTAACATAGCCAAACAACGGTTTGCTAGGACATGGTGGGTTAGAGGTTTGACATGGCAATATGGGAGGCATTATAAGAAAGTGGTAGGTATCGTAGCATAGGCATAGCAAAAGAGCGAGCATCTAGCAAGCAAAGATAGCAGTGATTTCGAGGGTATGGTCATCTTGCCTGCAAAGTACTCAGAGTTGCCTTGATCCTCGTAAGTGAACTCAATGGGCTCCTCGTTCACGAACTCGTCTCCCGGCTCCACCCAATCAAGAACAACAAGCAAAAGGAACACAATAAACCACGCGCAATGGTCAAGCAACATGATGCAAACATGGTATGATATGCGAGATGCGGTATGTGATGCATATGCATGATTTGCAAAGGAATGATTGACCGTGGCCTCAAATTGGAAATCCAAGAGTGCCACTGGAAAGGGGAGTTGATTTCGGTTGAAATCGATATAAAGATCACCGGAATCGGATGCACGGTTTGGAAATGGCAAGCAAAACAAATATGGCACCGGTCTGCGATAATCAGCAAGTAGCCATCTAAATGCACCAAGATAAATATGCTACAGCACTCAAACATGACAAAAACATACATGGCAGGGATCCACTCATGATGCTTGACAAAAGATGAGCACTGAGCTACGGCTAATTCATCCATTAACAGGTTCAAACAAGCATGGCAAAAGTGCAAATGATAACAGGTTTCAGACTTAGTGAAATTAACACAAGTCTGGAATTTATCATCAGGAAGCAATCTTTAGAGCATGAAAACTACATGCTACAAGAACTTGGCAAAGCAAGGCATGGCATGAAGCTACTCTAAGCATATAACAAAAGTACCTTAGTGACCTTGAGCCAAAAGGGATCGTAAAATACAATTGCAAGCATGTGAACATAGGAAAAACACAAACAGATTCAGACTTAGTGAAAAACTGGAACATGCAAAACAGTTAACAAGTAGGCATGTTTACGAGCTCGATGCACTCACTACAGAGCATGTCATGACAAACTAAGCATACACCCATCAAAAAGACATATCATAGAATCTAGACATGGCAAGAACAATAACATAGCATGCACGGATAAATAGCAACATCCTCGGCAAAATCGCTAAACATGTCGACAATCTGCCAGGATCAGTTTATAGCAAAAGTAGAGCTCGATTGACTCAACCTAGGGTTCTCCATAATTGCAAACAAAGACATGGATGGATATAGCACCACAATATTAACAAAACATCCTTACTGATCATCCTCAAAAGAGGCACGGATCACTAGGAAACAACATGAACATATGGCATAACAACAAAATCAGGACAAGGACTTAGTGAAATTCTAAGTCCCTGAAATCTGCATCAACGATTACGCTACTTTGCATGCTTGTGCTAGTCACCACAAATATCACAAAAATACATGGCATACACCCCTGTAAAGATGGCATGGCATTCTACAAAACACATGTAGAGCTCAGGATCATAGCATGTACACATTAATCATGGCAAAAATGACAAAAAGCCATTTGCTGAAACAGATCTGACATATTCCTCACATAGCCCTCTTCCAATAGCATTTCGGGCATCAAGATGAGATTAAAAGAAAATGATGCAATGAGATGAAATAATGTACTCGTCGAGACGAACATTTGGATATGCTACACGCACGAATCGGAGCTACGGCTGCAGAGTTATGGCATGATGAAGATTGCAAAATATTAGGGTTTCGGGAGGAGAAAGTCAACCCTCGAAATGGATCCAGATCTGGATCGGCCGGTGTTACTGTAGCAGGGCGCGACTCCCGAGGTTCGCCGGAGATGGGGTTGACGCCAGACTTGGAGGAGAGGAGGCGACGCGATGGAGGTGGCTGGAGATGGGGCGACGCCGGGCGCGGGGCGGCGGAGCACGGCGAGTCGGCGGCGATGGCCGGCGAAGCGGATATGGCGGCAGGCGGCGGACGTCGATGGCGGCGGGCGGCGGACGTAGGACGCGAGGAGGAGGACGACCCGGGCGGCGGCGGTGGTGACCTGGGCCTCGGGTCCCAGCGCGGGCTCCACGGTCCGGAGGAGAGAGAAAGCCCGGTGGATGCGTGTGTAAAACCCTCGATGCGACTATAGCTCCCACGTGTCGAGGCACGACTTAGAGACATAATCGCATTGAAGGCATATGTCGCAAGTTAGGCAATCTTCACAACATCCCATGTAATATAAATAATAAAGGGGAGATAACATAGTTGGCTTACACTCGCCACGTCAATCAAGGACATAAATAACATTACATCATCCAAACACTCATGGCCCGACTACGGCGCCAAAATAAAAGATAACCCAACATGCGACAACGGTCCCGTTCACCCCCTACTGGGCACCATTACTGATCATCGGGAAAGGAAACATAGTAACGTTGAGAGTCTTCGTCGAACTCCCACTTGACCTCGTACGCGTCTCCTAGAGCGGAATCATCAGGCCCTGCATCTGGTGTAATAGTAATCTATGAGCCACAGGGACTCAGCAATCTCGCACCCTCGCGATCAAGACTATTTAAGCTTATAGGTAAGGCAAGGTAAATATAGGTGGAGCAGCAGCAAGTGACTAGCATATATGGTGGCTAACTTATTCGCAAAAGAGAGCGAGAAGAGGAGGCAAAGCACGAGCAAGAAACTAGAGAACAACCTGCGCAAACATTACTCCAACACCGTGTCCACTTCCCGGACTCCGCCGAGAAGAGGCCATCACGGTAACACACTCAGTTGATCCATTTTAATTAAGTTAAGGTTCAAGTTATCTACAACCGGACATTAACAAATTCCCATGTGCCCATAACCGCGGGCATAGCTTTCAAAAGTTCAAATGCCTGCAGGGGAGTCCCAACTTAGCCAATGAAAAGCTCTCACGGTCAACGAAGGAATAGACCTCCTCCCAAGATGTTCCGATCAGACTCGGTATCTCGGTAATTCAAGACACTTCGACAGGTTAAAACAAGACCAGCAACACCGCCCGAATGTGCCGACAAATCCCGATAGGAGCTGCACATATCTCTTTCTCAGGGCACACTCAGATTGTCCTAGGTACGGGTAGGCCAGCCCAGAGTTGCCCCTGGTGGCCACCGGTAGCTGACAGGTGGACCAACACTCAGAGGAGCACTGTCCCGGGGGGGTTAAAATAATGATGACCCTTGAGTCTGCAGAACCCAAGGGAAAGAAAAGGCTAGGTGGCAAATGGTAAAACCAAGGTTGGGCATCGCTGGAAAATCTTTAATCAAGGCGAACTATCAAGGGGTTCCCATAATAACCCAACCGCGTAAGGAACGCAAAAATCCGGGAACATAACACCCATATGACGGAAAACTAGGGCGGCAAGAGTGGAACAAAACACTAGGCGAGAGGCCGAGCCTTCCACCCTTTACCAAGTATATAGATGCATTAAGATAACATAGCAATATAATGATATCCCAACAAGTAAATAAAAGATGTTCCAACAAGGAACGGCCTCCAATCTTCACCTGCAACTAGCAACGCTATAAGAGGGGCTAAGCAAAGCGGTAACATAGCCAATCAACGGTTTTCGAGGACAAGGTGGGTTAGAGGTTTGACATGGCAAAATGGGAGGCTTGCAAGCAAGTGGTAGGCATCATAGCATTAGCATAGCAAAAGAGCGAGCAAACTAGCATAGCAAAGATAGTAGTGATTTCGAGGGTATGATCATCTTGCCTGCACAGTTGTCAGAGTTGACTGGATCCTCAAAAGCAAACTCAACGGGCTCCTCGTTAGCGAACTTGATAAAGGATAAGGTGTCCCGATGTTTCGATGAGATGGTGGCTATCGTTTTCTGTGGGAGTCGACCTTGACGATCTGACTACGAACGTGCGAGACGTCGCGCCTTAGCAATCGCTAAACCAACTTCTGAGGGTTATTGACCACACCGGAGCACGATCAGCCTGACCACGAGGGTCTGTTTCCTACGAGCAAACGAAGAACAAGAAGGAAACTGAGATTGCAATCGGGATATTGCGAATATAAGATGAAAGCTTTATTGATCAAGGTGGGGTTCTGTGAGGTCTTGGTCTGGTCGTTGGACACAAACGAAGTACGCGAAGTTGCAGCTATGGCGAACTTTTAATCTAAACAAAACCCGAAGTCTAAACGACGCCCTAAGGGCTGTATATATGGAGGAAGAGGGGGGAATTTCGTGGCCCTTGAGGGTGGGGTCCGAAACCAACCCTAACTCTTGTTTCCCCACACATACGGGCTCTAAAAATAGCCTATACTTAAGTATTTAGAAATTACATGGGCCTGGGCCATTAATAAGGTGACGCAGCACCTAGAATAGCCTATGGACTAATATTATGAAGTGGCATCTTGTATATTTCGTACAAGGCTTCATGCACTCCTTATGGCGGCTTCAAAGTCCTGAAATCATCACTTGTAACTCCGTTCTTGATCCCCTTGCGCATGCCATCAACTCCATGCGTGTTCTTGCTCCAAGGTTCATCCTTCTCCAAGCTAGGCCCTTCATTTGTAAGCAAAACAAATGTATCCAATTTAGGCAGCATCATAATCTCATGAACATTAGAATCATTACCAAGAAACGAAAGTACCTGGTAATTTAATTGGCGTGCGCGAGCTCTAGTAATTGGTCCAGTATATGTAACAGTAGGGGCTGTGGGTGTAACAATGGTATTGATGTCCTCATCATCCCCCCTCTACAATCAACGCACATACGCGACGTACCATCCTTTTTCGGCACTAAAATGATAGGAATAGCACAAGGACTAAGGGATTCGCGTATATAACCTTTGTCAAGCAGTTCTTGTACTTGACGCATAATCTCCTTCGTCTCCTCTGGATTGGTATGGTATGGTGCACGGTTGGGTAGCGAAGGACCAGGAATTAAGTCAATTTGATGCTCAATCCCTCGAATAGGTGGTAATCCCGCTGGCACGTCTTGTGGAAAGACGTCAGCGAACTCCTGCAAAATGTTAGTGACAGCAGGGGGCAAAGAGGAAGGCACGTCCTCAAATGAAAATAATGCCTCTTTGCACACAAAAGCATAGCAAACAGATTTGCTAAAATCTAGCTCATCAATATCAGATTTGGTGGCAAGTAAACATGCACTTTTCAATTTAATTTCAGAAACAACAGTAGATGGTTTATTATTAGGCTTCATTTGGTGCTCAAATTCTTTTTCCACAATCTGATTTTCACTCTTATTTATCTCCTGTTTTGCTTTATTAGCTCTATTAATATCATCTTTCAAAATGGAATCAGGAGTCATAGGAAGCAAAGTAATATTTTTATCGTTATGAACAAGAGTATACTGATTGTTTCTACCATGGTGTACAGAATTTTTATCAAATTGCCATGGTCTACCAAGTAATAAGGAACATGCTTGCATAGGTACCACATCACAATCAACATAATCAGCATATGTAGAGATACTAAAATGCACACAAACAGTACGTGTTACCTTAACCTTGCCGCTGTTGTTGAACCATTGGATGTAGTAAGGATGTGGATGTGGTCTTGTGGTGAGAGATAGCTTCTCCACCATCTCCATGCTAGCCAAGTTATTGCAGCTCCCTCCATCTATGATCACGCGAACAGAACATTCCTTCACAACTCCCTTTGTATGGAACAAATTATGCCTCTGATTTTGCTCAGCTTGTGTAACCTGCACACTCAAAACACGTTGAGCAACTAAACATTCATACCTGTCAGCATCTTCAGGAGCCATGTATTGCGTCTCATGATCAGAACCGTCTCCACCGTGTTCTTCACGTGTAATAAGAGCCAAAGTCTCCTCATCATAGTCACTAGCGGACTCATACCCACCATCCTCAGTAACAATCATCACACGCTTAGATGGGCATTCTCTCGCATAATGACCTCCAGCCTTGCAACGTCGACAAATAATATCATGTGTTTGCCCCGTTGATGCCATGGATAAAGAAGAGCTCTTTGCAGGCCCAGAAGGTGTGCTCTTGGCAGATAGTGGTGATTGTGCCTGCTTTATTGTATCACGGTTGGAGGTGGCAGCCGACGGAGCCGCCGGTGTAGCAGAACGTGTGGAAGTAGATGATGCACGTGGTGTCCATGATGAAGGTCGACCTGCAGAAAAGTTAGTCCGCGCCAATGCCTGTCGATCCTGCACTTCACGTTCAGCTTTACAAGCAAGATGGAATAAACGAGTGATATTAGTATACTCCTTATACTCTAGAATCGTATGAATCTCTCTATTTAATCCACCCATAAAACGTGCAAGCATAGCTTCATTCTCCTCAACAATACCACATCTAATCATGCCAGTTTGTAATTCCTGATAATATTCTTCTACAGAATTTTTTCCCTGTCTTAAGCGCTGCAATTTTTGAAGTAATTCATGTTGATAATATGGTTGGACCTAACGAGTACGCATAGCAGTTTTCAAAGCAGCCCAAGTAGCCGGAATAGGATATAATCTACAATGCTCAGACCACCAAACACATGCAAAACTAGTGAATGCACAAACAGCAGCAGGAACACGTCTCTCCTCGGGATATTGTAAACATGTAAATCGTTGTTCAGTTTCTAACTCCCAAGTAAGATATATATCAGGAACATATCTACCCTCAAATGGTGGAATATTCAATTTTAGTTTAGGGAGATGGTCATGATCGCGTACCTGAGGGTCAGCCCTACCATTGCCATTATTTGCATGTGGACGACCTGGTGGTTGCTGTGCTGGTGGTGGCACGTAGTTCTGATTTTGATCAACCTCATCCTCATAATCTCCCACATAATCCTCCTCCTCCACATCAGCAGTAGGAGCCACAGAAGTATCAACAGCAGCACCAGCAGTTTGGCCCGACTGAAGAGGGACACGGCTCGCTCGGTGGAGGGCTGTTTCCCGACGTGGAGGTAGTCGATGTTGTTGCTGTTGTTGCAGAGGTGCGGCAGGAGCAGCCGGTGGTGGTGGTGGAAAACGCGAAAGCAATTCAGCAAACTTGTTATCGAGCTTTGTTTCAAACGTCTTCTCCATGCCATCTATCTTCTCCATGGCCTCTTCAAATCTGTTTATCACATCGTGCACCTGTCCACTCATCATTTGCTGAAACGTATCATGAAGCTCCTTGTTCATCAAGTTCTCCCAGTCAGTCTCGTCGGCTTGTGATCCTCGCATGGTTAGCAGCAATAGAAACACACAAGAATATGATCCTACAGACTACTAACAAGTGGTGGTGGTGGCGGGTGTCACAAATCCGTCAAGCAAATCTCAAATTCTTACCAGTTCTTACCCAGCAGCAGGCGGTGATCGGCAACCGTTGTAGTCAAAACTCTCAAAAGCTTGGATAGAGCGATTGCCAGGGAGAGTCAAACGCATGACGTAGATGTATGTGGAACTGGGAAGGCTTATAGTATGGTAGCAAAAAGGGTCAGCAATAATCAATTCAGAGATGCAAAGTTGAATAAACGCTCAACGACGGTACTGTGCTGGTCCTATGCTAGACCGTGCTAGAGACGCGAGCCTAGAACACTAACAAAATCACGGCGCTGCACGTAAATAAGGGAAAAGCACACTCTGGAACTCTTTTTTTTCACTCTTTTTTTTTGCGAAAAATCACTATAATGGCGAGTGTCTCAAAACTCTTCCCTCGTCAAACTGATAGGATGGGCACGAAATTTTTTTTTCACTTTTTTTCGGAAATCAGGGCAGCGACGACGAAAAAGTGCGACAAAAAATCACTATGATGGCACGTGGCTCAAAAGACTCAGAAAAGCCTAAAAATAGGATAGGGAAAAAAATTTACCCGTGAAAATTTTGGCCTAAAAACTGCCTGGGGGTCTCCAGACTTTTTTTTTCCGAGACCTACGCAGGCAAGGAAACACGAATCGGAATTTAGATTGATCTCAAGGACAAACCTAATATGAGAAGAACTCGGATTGGTGGTGGATATATGGTTGTGGTATATGGCAGCGGTGGTGGTATATGGTAGCGGTGGTGGTATATGGATACAGATTGGTGGTGGTATATGGATACGGATTGGTGGTGGTATATGGATATGGATTCAGAGTGGTGGAGGATAAGCAAAAGTGGTAGATGGGCGATGATGATGGTGCGGCGGCGGCGTGACAACTCATGACCAGAACTCGAAACTCTAAAAGACTAGACTCTAAGACCAGCAACTTGACACGACGATGCAACCGCAAATTCAACAAAGCAAAAACCCTAAAAAGATTATGCAAAGGCTCAGATTGGTTCGGATATGATGAACTAACCCTAATTTTTTTTCTGGCTTTTTCATGGACTGTAGGTATGAAGAACAGACTCGATCTAATCTACGAAAAACTATAAAATCTCACCGAGCAACCTGGAAATCTGATACCACTTGATAAAGGCTAAGGTGTCCCGATGTTTCGATGAGATGGTGGCTATCGTTTTCTGTGGGAGTCGACCTTGACGATCCGACTACGAACGTGCGAGATGTCGCGCCTTAGCAATCGCTAAACCAACTTCCGAGGGTTGTTGACCATGCGGGAGCACGATCAACCTGACCACGAGGGTCTGTTTCCTGCGAGCAAACGAAGAACAAGCAAGAAACTGAGATTGCAATCGGGATATTGCGAATATAAGATGAAAGCTTTATTGATCAAGGTGGGGTTCTGTGACGTCTTGGTCTGGTCGTTGGACACAAACAAAGTACGCGAAGTTGCAGCTATGGCGAACTTTTAATCTAAACAAAACCCAAAGTCTAAACGACGCCCTAAGGGCTGTATATATGAAGGAAGAGGGGGGAATTTCGTGGCCCTTGAGGGTGGGGTCCGAAACCAACCCTAACTCTTGTTTCCCCACACTTACGGGCTCTAAAAATAGCCTATACTTAAGTATTTCGAAATTACATGGGCCTGGGCCATTAATAAGGTGACGCAGCACCTAGAATAGCCTATGGACTAATATTATGAAGTGGCATCTTGTATATTTCGTACAAGGCTTCATGCACTCCTTATGGCGGCTTCAAAGTCCTGAAATCATCACTTGTAACTCCGTTCTTGATCCCCTTGCGCATGCCATCAACTCCATGCGTGTTCTTGCTCCAATGTTCATCCTTCTCCAAGCTAGGCCCTTCATTTGTAAGCAAAACAAATGTATCCAATTTAGGCAGCATCATGATCTCATGAACATTAGAATCATTACCAAGAAACGAAAGTACCTGGTAATTTAATTGGCGTGCGCGAGCTCTAGTAATTGGTCCAGTATATGTAACAGTAGGGGCTGTGGGTGTAACAATGGTATTGATGTCCTCATCAGAACTCGTCTCCCGGCTTTACTCAAACAAGACAAACAAGCTACAAGGATACAATGAACCACGTGCAAACTCAAACAACGCAATGCAAAGATGGTATGCTATGCGGAATGCGATGCGGGATGCAAAATGCAAGATATGACAGGAAATGCATGAACCTGGACTCAACATGGAAAACCAAGTGTGCCACTGGAAATATGAGATGAAATCGCTTGAAAACGTTATAAAGAACGCCGGAATCGGAGTTACGGTTTGGAAATGGCAAGCGATTCAAAAATGACACCGGTCTGCGATTTACAGCAAGTAGGCATCTAAATGCAATGAGATGAACATGCTACAGCAGCCAAAAATGACAACAAAATACATGGCATGGATGCAAACAAGATGCTTAACAAAAGTCTAGCACTGAGCTACGGCCAATTCATCCATTAACAGGTTCAAACAAGCATGGCAAAAATGCATATGACAAACAGATCTCAGACTTAGTGAAATTAACACTTGTCTGGAATTTCAGATCAGGTAGCCCTCTTTGGAGCATGAAAACTACATGCTACAGGACCTGAACATGGCAAAGTAAAGCATGGCATGGAGCTACTCAAAGAGCTTAACAAAAGTCCCTTAGTGACCTTGAGCCAAAAGGGATCAGAAAATACAATTGCAAGCACGTGAACATAGCAAAAACATAATCAGTTTTCAGACTTAGTGAAAACTGGCACATGCTGAAATATAACCCAAGTAGGCATGTTTATGAGCTCGATGCACTCACTAAAGTGCAAGTCATGGCAAGACAATCATGCACCCATCAAGAAGGCACAAAATGCAAGCCAGACATGGCAAGAACAATGGCATAGCAAGCACGGATCAACTACAACAACATCGGCAAAATTGCAAACAAGTTGACAATCTGCCCAGATTCACAAAGTAGCAAAAGTAGAGCTCGATTGACTCAAGCTAGGGTGCTCCATAAATGCAAACAAAGACAAGGATGGATAAAGCACTACAATATTAACAAAATATCCTTACTGATCATCCTCAAAAGAGGCACGGATCACTAGGAAACAATAAGAACATATGGCATCATGAGATAAATTGCTCCAGGACTTAGTGAAATCACTAAGTCCCTGAAAACAGAATTATCAATTGCACCACTTTGCAAGCTTGCACAAGTCACTACAAACATCACAAAAATACATGGGTTGCACCTCTGGAAAGATGGCAAAACCCTTAACAAAACATATGTAGAACTCATGGGCATAGCATGCACACATTAATCACGGCAAAAATGACAAAAGTGCTAAACGGAGTAGCAAATCTGACAAATAACTCAAGTAGCCCTCTTCTAACATCATTTCGGGCATCAAGATGAGCTCAAATGAAAATGATGCAATGTAATGAAATGATGTACTCTCTGAGGTGAACATTTTGATATGCTATATGCATGAATCGGAGCTACGGATGCAAAGTTACGGGGCTATGAACATGTGCATATGGACTGAGAATATCAGGGACTTAGTAAAAACAACCCTAGATCTAGGGTTTGACCGGTGCGGAATCCGAGGCAGGGCCGGCGCGCACTGTTCACGCTGGAGTTCGTCCCCAACATCACCGGAGTGGAGAGGAGAGGCCGGGCCGGGGCCGGCGGTGGCGGCCAGGCGAGGCGGCGGCGGCGGCGTGGGGCGGCGCGAGGCGGCGGCCGGGAGGCGGCCGCGCGCGGGCCGGGAGGTGGCGGCGCGGCGGCTCGGGCCGCGGCTGCGGGGACGGCGGTTGTGGCCACGTGGCGGCGCGGGAGAGGCTAGGCGTGGCGGAGCGGACGCGTCCGGTCCGTCCCGGACACGTCCGGCGGCGATGGTGGATGGATCTAGGGTTAGGGGAAGAGTGGAACCGCGAATTTGAAGGAGGGGGTCTATATATAGGCATAGAGGGAGCTAGGAGAGTCCAAATGAGGTGCGGTTTTCGGCCACGCGATCGTGATCGAATAATCTAGATGATGGAGCAGAGTTAGGTGGGTTTTGGGCCAAATTGGAGGGGTGTTGGGCTGCAACACACGAGGCCTTTTCGGTCCCTCGGTTAACCGTTGGAGTATCAAATGAAGTCCAAATGATACGAAACTTGACAAGCGGTCTACGGGTAGTAAACCAAGGCCGCTTGGCAAGTCTCGGTCCAATCCGGAAATGTTTAATCCCCACACACGAAAGAAGGCTAGAAATGACCACCGGAGGAGAACGAAGCACCGGAATGCAAAACGGACAACGGGAAAATGCTTGAATGCCTGAGACGAGCACGTATACAAATGCAATGCACATGATGGCATGATATGATATGCATGACAACGATAACAACACACGGAGACAAAACCCGAACCCGAGGAAATAAATATAACTTAACGCCGGAAACGGCAAGAGTTGGAGTACAAATAGGGAAAGTTATATTCGGGGTGTTACAACACTCCACCACTACGAAAGGATCTCGTCCAGAGATCTAGGACTGAAAGAACGCCGGGTACTCAGAATGGAGGTGATCCTCGGGTTCCCAGGTAGCTTCACGGTCGGAATGGTGTAACCACTTGACTTTGAGAAATTTGATTGACTTGTTGCGAGTCTTGCGTTCAGTCTCTTCAAGAATAGCAACTGGGTGCTCACGATAAGAGAGATCTTCTTGGAGCTCAATGTCCTCGAAGTTGACGGTGCCGTCAGGAGTCTTGAAGCACTTTTGAAGCTGAGAGACATGGAACACGTCATGAACATTTGCAAAGTTTGAAGGAAGCTCGAGTTGATAGGCAAGGTCGCCTCTCTTGCTGACAATCTTGAAAGGTCCCACGTATCTAGGAGCAAGCTTCCCTTTGATACCGAAGCGACGAGTACCTTTTATAGGAGAGACGCGGAGGTAAACATGATCTCCGATCTCGAAAGCCAAATCACGGTGCTTACTATGATAGTGGCTCTTTTGGCGGGATTGGGCTGCTTTGAGGTTATCACGAATGACTTTGCACATTTGTTCTGCCTCTGTGATTAAGTCATTACCCAAAAGCTGACGTTCACCGGTTTCAGACCAGTTGAGAGGGGTACGACACTTCCTGCCATACATAATTTCAAATGGGACCTTTCCCGAACTTGCTTGAAAACTGTTGTTGTAGGAGAATTCAGCATAAGGAAGACAATCCTCCCACTTCATGCCGAAGGAGATCACACACGCCCTGAGCATATCTTGAAGAATCTGGTTGACACGCTCGACTTGACCGCTAGTTTGAGGATGGAAAGCTGTGCTGAAGCGGATGTTGGTGCCCATGGCCTTCTGAAAAGAATCCCAAAACTTCGAGGTAAAGATGCTGCCACGGTCTGAAGAGATCACTTGTGGAATACCGTGCAGAGAGACAATTCGAGAGGTATAGAGTTCCGCCAATTGAGCTGCAGTGATCGACTCTTTGATAGGCAGAAAGTGAGCCACTTTGGTGAGTTTGTCGATGACAACGAGTATAGCACCATTGCCACGCTTGGACTTTGGAAACCCAGTCACGAAGTCCATTTCAATGTGGTCAAAATTCCATTCTGGAATGGCAAGAGGTTAGAGGAGACCTGCTGGCCTTTGGTGTTCTGCCTTCACTCTTCTGCAGACATCACATTCATTCACGAATTGAGCAATCTCGCGCTTCATTCGAGTCCACCAATAAGCTTCCTTGAGGTCCTGATACATCTTCGTGCTCCCAGGGTGGATGGAGAGGAGAGAATTGTGAGCCTCGTTCATGATCACTTTACGGAGGTCACCTTTGGGTACAACAATACGATCCTCGAAGAAGAGAGTGTCCTTGTCATCAAGGCGGTAGCACTTGTACTTGGACTGACTCTTGGCAATCCCAATCTTCACCTTTTTCACCATAGCATCAAGAAGCTGGGCTTGGCGAATCTGGTCTTCCAAGGTAGGACAAACTTGAAGGTTGGCGAGGAAACCTTGAGGAACAATTTGCAAATTAAGTTTGCGGAAAGCTTCACAAAGCTCGGGTTGATAAGGCTTAAGAATTAGACTGTTGCAGTAAGCTTTCCTGCTCAATGCGTCAGCAATCACATTAGCCTTGCCTGGAGTATACTCGATACTCGGATTATACTCTTGAATCATTTCGACCCATCGAGTTTGCCTGAGGTTGAGATTAGGCTGAGTGAAGATGTACTTGAGACTCTTGTGATCAGTGAAAATGTCCACTTTTCTTCCCAATATAAGATGTCTCCAAGTCAACAGAGCATGCACAACTGCCGCCAACTCGAGATCATGAGTGGGGTAGTTCTTCTCATTAGGCTTCAACTGGCGAGATGTATAAGCAACAACTTTCTTCTCTTGCATCAATACTGCGCCAAGACCTTGGAGAGAGGCATCACAAAAGTCCTCGTACGGCTTGGATTCATCAGGCGGAGTCAGAACTGGAGCAGTGATCAATTTCTCTTTCAAAGTGTTGAAAGCAATATCACACTCCGGAGACCAAACGTACTTGACGTGCTTCTGGAGAAGATTAGAGAGAGGCTTCGCGATCTTAGAAAAGTTTTCAATGAAAATTCGGCAATAGCTTGCGAGACCGAGGAAGCTACGGAGTTACTTCATGTTCTGAGGAGGTTCCCAATTCACAATTGCAGACACCTTCTCAGCATTCACGGCAATGCCCTTGGCAGAGATGATATGACCAAGATTAAGAACCTCATCGAGCCAAAATTCACACTTGGAGAACTTGGCGTAGAACTGATGTTCTCTGAGCTTATCAAGAACCAAACGCAAGTGCTTGGCATGATCTTCCTTGTTCTTCGAGAAAACCAGAATGTCGTCGAGGTAGACCAAAACGAAGTCATTGGTGTAGGCGTTGAAGATGAAATTCATCATGCGAGAGAACGTCGGAGGAGCGTTGACGAGGCCAAAAGACATGACAGTGTATTCATATGAACCAAAGCTTGTCCTAAAAGCCGTCTTTGGAATATCTTGCTCAGGAATTCGAATCTGATGATAACCCATACGGAGATCAAGCTTGGAGAATACTCAAGCACCTTTGAGTTGTTCGAACGGCTCATTGATGTTGGGAAGTGGATATTTGTTCTTGATAGTCTTCTTGTTCACTAGACGGTAATCAACACAAAGTCGGTCCGTTCCATCCTTCTTCTTCACAAAAAGAACACCACAACCCCACAGAGAAGAACTAGGCCGGATGAGACCCATTTTCTCTTGAATATCGAGTTGCTTCTTCAGCTCCTTCAACTCTTCAGGTCCGAGCTTGTAAGGACGTTTGCAAACAAGTTCCGTGCCAGGCTTAAGATCAATAACAAATTCAACAGGCCGGTGCGGAGGCATTCCTGGAAGCTCTTCTGGAAAAATGTCTTGATATTCGCAAACGACTGGAATTTGCGAGATAGCGTCCAATTCACCCTTCTCATTGAGAGAAAACAGACGGATGGTATTATCCCGAGCGGCAAACACAATTACATCCTCAGACGAATGAGTCAATTGAATCTGCCTAGCAGCACAATCAAGATGTGCCTTGTGCTTAGAAAGCCAATCCATCCCGAGAATAAGATCAATATCCGAGTCACCGAGAACCGTTGGGGAAGCCAAGAACTTGTAGTCACCCAAAGTGATAGTAACATCCGGAACGATGGAGTTAGCATGCATGCGCTTACCGGGAGAGACAACTGCTAAAGGACTAGGCAAAACTTGCGAAACCAATTCATGCCTATTTGTAAACTATCTCAACATGAAGCAATGCGATGCACCAGTGTGAGAAAGAACTTTTGCAGGTATATCATTAACAGGAAGGTTACCCATGATCACATCTGACGAGTCCTCTGCCTAAGCTGCATTCATCAAGTTGACCTTGGCGTGCTTGGGGTTATGCTTGACCATAGCTGTACTTGTCGATCTGATAGGAGGAGGAGGAGGAGGAAGACGCCTCTGGTTGAAACACTTGTTGGCATAGTGCCCCTTCTGTTGGCACTTGTTGCACATGACCTCTGAAAGCGGACGGTGATACGGAGCACTCAATCTTCGAGGTTGAGACGAATTCTTGTTCTGAAAGCCAGGGTTGGGTGGGTGGAAAGAACCACTGCCACCTTTGCTCTTCTGCTGATACAGCTGATGGAACGGAGGAGGAGGAAGCCAATACTTCTGCTGCTTGGCCACTTGAGTAGAGGAAGAAGGAGTAACATCTCTGACTCGCTTCTTGGAAGCGTCGCACCTCAACTGAGCAGCCTCTTGCTTCAGTGCCATGTTGTAGAACTCATCGTATCTCAAGGGTTCAAAGAGGACAAGAGCGAGCTGAATTTCTTCTCTGAGACCACCCCTGAACTGATATATCATGCTCTTCTCATCAGGGACGTCCTGCTTAGCAAAGCGGGCGAGCTTCTGGAACAACTTGTTGTAGTCATAGACAGATAAAGAGCCTTGCTTCAGATTGCGGAATTCCTCACGCTTGCTTTCAACCACGCTCTGGGGAATATGATGAGCTCGGAAATCTCGGCGGAAATCATCCCAAGTGATAACACGTCCACCTCTGGAGTCCTTGTACTGCTGGAACCATTCTGCAGCTTGATCTTTGAGTTGGAAGGAAGCAAACTTAACAAAGTCCTCAGGCCTGACGTTACTACACTCGAAATGCTTACACAGATCCACAAGCCAATCATCAGCATCGGTTGCCTCAACACAATTGCTGAAAGTCTTTGGCCCGTTAGCAAGGAACTGGTTGAGTGTAGCAAAGTGATTCTGATTGCTGCCTTGATTCCCTTGGTTTCCTTGATTGCGCTCTTGAAGAATTTGCATGATCAACTGTGTGTTTGCATTGGTTGCGGCCATCACAGCTTGCCATGCCTCTAGAGGAGGTGGAGGTGGTGGCCGATCAGGATTCGGAGTCGTGCGCGTTGGAGGAGCCATCCTGAAGAGGTTGACCACCATTAGCACATTGACAGACAAATAATGAAGCTGAATCCAACGGAATAAAAATTGCAACATATAGTCTTCACATCCGAACAAAAATGAACGAATGCATTCCTCTTGAAATGGTCACATATCCATAAATTGAGAAGCCATGTAGAATTAAGGTAGAGAAATAAATCAACAAGGTACGGATCAAGAACGAATAATCGGTAAGAAATCCCAATCTCAAACCAATATCCGTGGAAGAAGGACTAGAGCTACTAGAATTCCCACCTATGAAACTCCCGAACCTTTCCGGTTATGCAATCAGGTGTTGGGGATACAGGGGAAGCATAATATCTCACCCAAATCTAGCAATTCCTACATCCAGCTGTATCCATCCTTCAACACATAACCAAGAAACCTTCGGAAACCATCTACCTCAACCTTCGAAAAGTATCCGTTATACAAGTTATGGCGATACTCCCGAACTCCCGCCCCAGTACTGGGTGGCGTCGAGGTTATCTCACCAACGAACTGCATAAAAGAGATTTTCGATGTCGGCGTACTAGACTCAGGTATTCCAGAACTGCAATGTTAAAATTATGATGACAACACCTCAGAGCTCAACTCCCCGGGACACTTCCACTAAACCCCTGACAGGAGGCACCAAGACAATGTTCTCATCATAAAACCATCGGAACGATTCCAAGATACCCGCGTGATCCTAAATTTTTTTAGTGAAATTTGAGAAGAGAAGAGTCAAAACTCTACGTCAGGATGCCTTACCGGAGCGATGAGGAGACTGGGAAGTAAAAAGAATTCTTAATCTCTCCGATATATAATCATAAAGACCCAAAACATTTTTCTAGACACAACTCGGCCGCTAAAACGATCAAGCAATGGGGCTCTAAGGTCGGGGAAGGCTCTGATTACCAACTTGTAACACCCTCGATGCGACTATAGCTCCCACGTGTCGAGGCACGACTTAGAGACATAATCGCATTGAAGGCATATGTCGCAAGTTAGGCAATCTTCACAACATCCCATGTAATATAAATAATAAAGGGGAGATAACATAGTTGGCTTATACTCGCCACGTCAATCAAGGACATAAATAACATTACATCATCCAAACACTCATGGCCCGACTACGGCGCCAAAATAAAAGATAACCCAACATGCGACAATGGTCCCGTTCACCCCCAACTGGGCACCACTACTGATCATCGGGAAAGGAAACATAGTAACATTGAGAGTCTTCGTCGAACTCCCACTTGACCTCGTACGCGTCTCCTGGAGCGGAATCATCAGGCCCTGCATCTGGTGTAATAGTAATCTGTGAGCCATAGGGACTCAGCAATCTCGCACCCTCGCGATCAAGACTATTTAAGCTTATAGGTAAGGCAAGGTAAATATAGGTGGAGCACCAGCAAGTGACTAGCATATATGGTGGCTAACTTATTCGCAAAAGAGAGCGAGAAGAGGAGGCAAAGCACGAGCGAGAAAATAGAGAACAACCTGCGCAAACATTACTCCAACACCATGTCCACTTCCCGGACTCCGCCGAGAAGAGGCCATCACGGTAACACACTCAGTTGATTCATTTTAATTAAGTTAAGGTTCAAGTTATCTACAACCGGACATTAACAAATTCCCATGTGCCCATAACCACGAGCACAACTTTCGAAAGTTCAAATCCCTGCAGGGGAGTCCCAACTTAGCCCATGAAAAGCTCTCACCGGTAGCTGACAGGTGGACCAACACTCAGAGGAGCACTGGCCCGGGGGGGTTAAAATAATGATGACCCTTGAGTCTGCAGAACCCAAGGGAAAGAAAAGGCTAGGTGGCAAATGGTAAAACCAAGGTTGGGCATTGCTGGAAAAGCTTTAATCAAGGCGAACTATCAAGGGGTTCCCATAATAACCCAACCGCGTAAGGAACGCAAAAATCCGGGAACATAACACCCATATGACGGAAAACTAGGGCGGCAAGAGTGGAACAAAACACTAGGCGAGAGGCCGAGCCTTCCACCCTTTACCAAGTATATAGATGCATTAAGATAACATAGCAATATAATGATATCCCAACAAGTAAATAAAAGATGTTCCAACAAGGAACGGCCTCCAATCTTCACCTGCAACTAGCAACGCTATAAGAGGGGCTAAGCAAAGTGGTAACATAGCCATCAACGGTTTGCTAGGACAAGGTGGGTTATAGGTTTGACATGGCAAAATGGGAGGCTTGCAAGCAAGTGGTAGGCATCGTAGCATTGGCATAGCAAAAGAGCGAGCAAACTAGCATAGCAAAGATAGTAGTGATTTCGAGGGTATGATCATCTTGCCTGCACAGTTGTCAGAGTTGACTGGATCCTCAAAAGCAAACTCAATGGGCTCGTCGTTAGCGAACTCGTCTCCCGGCTCTACTCAAACAAGACAAACAAGCGTGCAAACTCAAACAACGCAATGCAAAGATGGCATGCGATGCGGGATGCAAAATGAAAGATATGACAGGAAATGCATGAACCTGGACTCAACTTGGAAAACCAAGTGTGCCACTGGAAAGATGAGATGAAATCGCTTGAAAACGATATAAGGAACGCCGGAATCGGAGTTACGGTTTGGAAATGGCAAGCAATTCAAAAATGACACCAGTCTGCGATTTACAGCAAGTAGGCATTTAAATGCAATGAGATGAACATGCTACAGCAGCCAAACATGACAACAAAATACATGGCAGGGATGCAAACAAGATGCTTAACAAAAGTCTAGCACTGAGCTACGGCCAATTCATCCATTAACAGGTTCAAACAAGCATGGCAAAAATGCATATGACAAACAGATCTCAGACTTGGTGAAATTAACACTTGTCTGGAATTTCAGATCAGGTAGCCCTCTTTGGAGCATGAAAACTACATGCTACAGGACCTGAACATGGCAAAGTAAAGCATGGCATGGAGCTACTCAAAGAGCTTAACAAAAGTCCCTTAGTGACCTTGAGCCAAAAGGGATCAGAAAATACAATTGCAAGCACGTGAACATAGCAAAAACATAATCAGTTTTCAGACTTAGTGAAAACTGGCACATGCTGAAATATAACCCAAGTAGGCATGTTTATGAGCTCGATGCACTCACTAAAGTGCAAGTCATGGCAAGACAAGCATACACCCATCAAGAAGGCACAAAATGCAAGCCAGACATGGCAAGAACAATGGCATAGCAAGCATGGATCAACTACAACAACATCGGCAAAATTGCAAACAAGTTGACAATCTGCCCAGATTCACAAAGTAGCAAAAGTAGAGATCGATTGACTCAAGCTAGGGTGCTGCATAAATGCAAACAAAGACATGGCTGGATAGAGAACTACAATATTAACAAAACATCCTTACTGATCATCCTCAAAAGAGACACGGATCACTAGGAAACAACAAGAACATATGGCATCATGAGATAAACAGCTCCAGGACTTAGTGAAATCACTAAGTCCCTGAAAACAGAATTATCAAGTCCACCACTTTGCAAGCTTGCACAAGTCACTACACACATCACAAAAATACATGGGTTGCACCTCTGTAAAGATGGAAAAACCCTTAACAAAACATATGTAGAACTCATGGGCATAGCATGCACACATTAGTCATGGCAAGAATGACAAAAGTGCTGGACTTCGGAAGGGGATCTATTTATAAAGGTAGAGGGAGCTAGGAAGCTCCAAATGAGGTGCGGTTTGCGGCCACACGATCGTGATCGAACACTCTAGATGATAGAAGGGGTCTAGGTGGGCTTTAGGCCAAATTGGAAGGGTGTTGGGATGCAACACACACGAGGCCTTTTTGGTCCCTCGGTTAACCGTTGGAGTATCAAACGAAGTCCAAATGGTACGAAACTTGACAGGCGGTCTACCGGTAGTAAACCAAGGCCGCATGACAAGTCGCGGTCCAATCCGAAAACGTTTAACCCCCACACACGAAAAGAGGTAGAAAGGACCACTGGAGGACATAGGAGCGCCGGAATGCAAAACGGACAACGGGGAAAATGCTCGGATGCATGAGACGAACACATATGCAAATGCCATGCACATGATGACATGATATGAGATGCATGACAAAGACAACAACACACGGAGACAAAAACCGGACAACGGAGAAATAAAATAACTTAGTTCCGAAAACGGCAAGAGTTGGGATACAGGTAAGGTAAATTACATCCGGGGTGTTACATCAAACACCGTGTGCCGCGCCTCAGGAGGAAGAGCCGGAGCCTGAAGCCTCATACGGTCACCGTAGCCAGAGAAGGTCCACATTTGCCGGGAGTGGCGTTGAAGCGGAGCGATGCGACATCGGATGAACTCCTTCACCACCATGGGCGCCGTCACTCCAAGGTCCTTCAGCCTGGCCAGCCGGTGCCATACATGGCCGAGCTGCCGATCGGCAAGCTTTGCGTGCCCCCGACCGGAGCTCGGAGCAGCTGGCATCCGTGGGAGCAGCAGCAGGGGGCTGCGCACACCAACGTCCACAAACACCCAGCGCTTCCTCAAGCCTTCGAGGACCGGTGAGAGCTCAAATTTGATCCCCGAGCCGGCCATCGCCGCGACGGCCTGAAGGGATACACACCTTGAGCACTGGAGAGGATCTGTCTGGTGCAGCGAGAAGAAGTAGCGAAGAAAGTCCACGGAAGGGGCAATGCCCACCATGGCTTCACAGACGAAGGCAAAGACAACAAGGAGGATGATGGATTGGGGATCAAGATGCAGCGCATTAATCTGGTAATGCGAGAGCACCGCGTTGAAGAAATCAGAGATGGGGGGAATCAGGCTTGCCCAGATGGCGTGAAGATGGATGGGGACCTTGGTGACCGTCTTGTCAATTTCGGCAAGGGAAGCAGGCTATGCCACCATCGCCCCCACTCATTGAAATCGGTGGCAAGCGCCGGGCGCACCTTTCTGATCGCCTCTTGGTTGAGCAGCACTGACCACTCGATGGCGGGCTCGAAGACCAGCATCGCGGGGGCCGAGGTACGGGACTCCTTCTTCCCCTTCTTCTTCCGGCTGCCTTCCGGAAGATGAGGGAGCTACAGAGAGTGGGGGGAGTTGGTGTCAGATTGGACCGAGGGAAGAAATTCGCTGCCTTCCGGAAGATGAGGGAGCTACAGAGAGTGCTGCCTGTAAAGGAGGCGGAGCTATGAAGACGACAGTCGTTGCCTAGCCAGGCGGAAATCGTGGCTGCGTGGGGAAGTGGAGGCTCCCACGTCCCGTCAGTTGCTATGCGTCAATCGAGGCCGCAGGCTATTGGGGTCGGCGACGCTCCGCACTTGCCCTTTGGCTTTGCCTCGAAGCCAAGTCCGAGCACGCCTTGGGCCCGGGGGCTACTGTCGGTGTCCTGGGAACGAGGGTACCCAAACTAGCCTGCCTGCGGCCCAGAGCGTGGCTCATCCAGCGGCCTGGTACGGCCCATCTTCATCAGCAACCACTCAAGACCCTCGTGAGGGGCCAAGCCTCGTGAGGAGGATGACGCCAAGATCTCCTAGGGGTAGCCTCCCTAGGCTGGCTCTCGAGGAGCGGAGATATCTATGCAAGGGCACCTCACGAGGTTCACGTGACGTGAGCCATGACGACCAAGGCCAGGTGGGTGCCAGCGGGTGCAGAGTACTTGTTTCCTCTTTGGTGGTAAACGGGCAAGCACAGGCGAGGAGTCCTGAGGAATCAGGCAAAGGTTTCCATATCGGTGCAACGAGACCAAGACCAGCAGGACGGCAGGACGGAGGTCACCGCGGAGCCCATGGCGGCGTCACCACCAGAGCCTTTGGCAGGCGAAGACCACCTTTTGTCA
The DNA here is from genome assembly GCF_056163025.1 of Triticum urartu. Taxonomy (NCBI): domain Eukaryota; kingdom Viridiplantae; phylum Streptophyta; class Magnoliopsida; order Poales; family Poaceae; genus Triticum; species Triticum urartu. Next base: position 359,764,034 of record NC_141874.1, on the reverse strand, counting down.
GGATGGCTTGTACTAGCTGTCCCCCTTCGAAATTGGCCATTGTGGGATCCCTTCCCGCCTAAACATTTGGGAAGAGGACCAGGACTTCTATAAATAGGACTAGCTACCACCTTAGGAATGGTCGGATCATTGAGTCCATCCTCACACACACAAGCTCATCGATGGCAAGAACACCTCTCCTCAGGAGGTTGTTCGTCCACTATACTTGTTCATCCTCAGCCTATAAGGTAATCCACCACACCAGATTGGAGTAGGGTATTACACCACAACAGTGGCCCGAACCAGTATAAACTCTCGTGTTAGTTGTTTCTTGGGTTCGACGAGCTAGGCCTAGAGAACCAGTATAAAATACACTTCCGTGATGATACGCATTTGTCACAGTAGGTCACGTTTTGTGTCATGCAGGTACATCGATGACGATTTTATGACAGAATCAAGATAGTCATACCTGTGCTGTCATAGAAGTGTTCCATGACATTACCAAAATTATCATCACGGAAGTGTCCACTTCCATGAAGATAAATCACGCGATATAGAGGTGCTTTCGTCAAGGGTGACCGATACATGGCACCCAACATAAAGGGTCACCGTTAAGCTATCGGGTCTGGTTTTGGATCCGATAACCTGCTAACAACCACGACCAATGACGATTTTCCACGTGTAAAATTCTCATCGACCGACGAAACCACGTGTTTCTCCTCGGTGGGCCAGATGTCATCCGTCAATTGGAGGAGACATGCCTATGATATGTCGACACATGGTAGGGACGAAGAGAGGCCCATATATGTTAAAAAGGCCAGCCCAGTCAAAGGCCAATAGTACTTACTTAGGTACTAGTGGGCCAACCCGATAACGGCCTATTTAATAAAGGCCCATTTACGGCTCGAAGCCAAATCTGGCCCATTAATTGTTTGCCGAATATTTGGGCCCAATTACGGCCCAGTGACTTTCGGCCTGTTAGAGGCCCGATGTAGACATGGGCCCATTTCATCCCAGTGTGTCTTTCAGCCTAGGAATGGCCCGTACTGCCCACGGGCCATATATGGTCCGACGCGACATCCGTCCCACTAACGGCTCGTGATAAAGGTGGCAACAGTTCAACCCAACATGCTTTGGGCTTGTTAAAGGCCTGTCGTATAATTCGGCCCATTGATGCATTTACTAAGCTTTCGTCCTCTTAAAGGCCCATGATATCAGTGGGCCAACAAAGGCCCGAGATATGTTTCGGCCTGGTAATGGACCGTCATATAACTGGGACAAAAAATTCCGGGTCTACATTTCAGCCTGCTGAAGGCCCATCGACGACTAGTGAAAATTGAGGCCCAACATGAATTCCAGCCTGCTAAAGGCCCATGGTTTCTTCTAGGCTGTAACACGCCAGTAGAATATTCAGACTATTAATGGCCCAATGCTACATGGGCCAAACTGAAAGCACAAGTGCTCCCTAGGTGGTTTTGATAATTGATGACAACATATCTCTTGTTGGACTAACATCTCTATCTAGCATGTTTCAGATAAGTTCAACAATGGAGTGGCATGGACTAAAGGTTGTGGGAACTCCTTCAAGATGCTAAGGACAAAGGATTGGCTAAAGCTTAAAGCTCAAGACTCTTCATTTTACATTTTAGTGATCCAAGATCACATTGAGTCCATAGGAAAAGCCAATACTATCAAGGAGGGATGAGGTGTTGCTTAATGAGCCTCTTGCCTCATGTGCTTAATGATATGCTCCAAAATCCTCAGCTACTTTCCCACTTCCACATATGACCTAAACCCTAAGCCAAACTCGGTCCTACCGATTCTTCCTATCCGGCGCCATCGAGTTTCACTTGTCATAAGCCACTGCCAAACCCTAATCAGTTCGGTCTCACCGATGGGATCTCGGTCTCACCGAGATGGGCTTGCAAACTCTCTGTTACCCATTGCAATATTCTCGGTCCCACCGAGTTTGCTTGGCCAAATCTTAGTTTCACTTATTACCCAAATCGGTCCCACCAAGTTTGAGTAATCGGTCAAACCGAGTTTTGGATTTACCCTAACCCTAGCACATCGGTCCCACCGAGTTGATCCAGTCGGTCCCACCGAAAATCTCTAACGGTCACTAGGTTTACATTTTCGGTCTGACCGAGTTTGTTGATTCGGTCCCACCGAGATCGGAAAACTGTGTGTAACGGTTGGATTTTGTGTGGAGGCTATATATACCCCTCCACCTCCTCTTCATTCGTGGAGAGAGCCATCAGAACACATACACAATTCCTACTTATATGTTCTGAGAGAGAACCACCTACTCATGTGTTGAGACCAAGATATTCCATTCCTACCATACGAATCTTGATCTCTAGCCTTCCCAAGTTGCTTTCCACTCAAATCTTCTTTCCACAAAATCCAAATCCTATGAGAGAGAGTTGAGTGTTGGGGAGACTATCATTTGAAGCACAAGAGCAAGGAGTTCATTACCTACACACCATTTGTTACTTCTTGGAGAGTGGTGTCTCCTAGATTGGCTAGGTGTCACTTGGGAGCCTCCGACAAGATTGTGGAGTTGAACCAAGGAGTTTGTAAGGGAAAGGAGATCGCCTACTTCATGAAGATCTACCACTAGTGAGGCAAGTCCTGTGTGGGCGATGGCCATGGTGGGATAGACAAGGTTGCTTCTTCGTGGACCCTTTGTGGGTGGTTGCTTCTACGTGGACCCTTTGTGGGTGGAGCCCTTTGTGGACTCGCGCAACCGTCATCCTTTGTGGGTGGAGTCCTTTGTGGACTCGCGCAACCGTTACCCTTTGTGGGTTGAAGTCTCCATCAACGTGGATGTAGGATAGCACCACCTATCCGAACCACGGGAAAAACATCCGTGTCTCCAATTGCGTTTCAATTCTCCAAACCCTTCCCTTTACATTCTTGCAAGTTGCATGCTTTACATTCCGCTGCTCATATACTCTTTGCATGCTTGCTCGATATGTGTTGTGTATGTTGAAATTGTGCCTAAACTCCAGTTAAACCGAAAAAGCTTAAAAATTGCAACTTTAGCATTAAGTGTCTAATCCCCCCCCCTTCTAGACACATCTACTTCTAGATCCTACACAAACTAAGCGCCGGGTCCACAAAGGGCCCAACTAAAATTTGGGCCGAATATAGGCCGAAGTAAGTTGTGGTCCTGGCGCAAAGTGTGAAGGCCCCAATGGCCATTCAGGCCCAAGAAAGATGCAGGCCGTCCCAATAGTGGCCCCCTAAAAACCAGGCCCGCTACAGGCGAATGTTTCGGCCTGGTCGACTACATCAATTTTTTTTTCTAATAGCGAATGATGGCAGTAAATAGTACGAATTAAGAACAAACCTACTCTATATAATAAATAAATTACGGGATAGTAACTTAGAATAAACCTACACTATACGATAAAGGATTTATGGTATATTACATCCACTGGGCATCGAAGTTCGCCACCAGTGATCATAAAGCGCAACGAAGAAGCAGATTACAAAAACTGGACACCATTGCAGCGTAACAAAATACTACTGAACCGAGACCACTTCCAAGATAGTTCAATAACGGTTAGCCTTGCGCGGGAACTGCTGAGCAAGGCTGTGAGACCGTCCTAGCATGTCGTCCATAGCTTCCAGGTGTAGTTGTTTAGCAATGAGGTTCTCATTGGTGTTCTCCGCAATGTTTCTTAGAGATAGGACTTCAAGTCGAACTTGAGTTGCCGAATGCCTTTCTGCTAGAACTTGGGACTGAAGAAGTCGAACTGATTCAGACAGCGAATTCTATGAGCTTGTCTAACTACTAGTCTCAAGTAACTTGAACACTGCATCAAGACGAGACTTTGGGGTTGTCTCACTATCTTCAAGATGTTTTGCCTTCTTTGCTGCAATATTTGTTGGGTTTGTCTCACAGCCTTCAGCAGACTTGTGCATGCCATCAGGTATATCACCCTAAACCAAGCAGAGAGATGACAGGGTTTGCACATGTATAAACAAAGATGATAACTGTGCTGTCAATTCCATCCAATTTCAAATTAGAAAATAAAGAGTAATTTCAAAATATCAATAGCATAATTTGGCATTGTTCATAATGCGGGGAGCTTGACCACACTATTGGATTACCATGTCAACATAACAAGCATAGATGAAGGGCAAAGACAATCATTGTATCTATTTTGGTTAATGTGCATGGCATGTTGTTCATATCATCAGCCACATCAGTAAGATAAAATAGGTGATGACAAGGTGCAAACGTGGGCTGCTTCACCACGCACTAGATTATAGATACAAAAAACAAGCATACATATATGGAGTATTGAGTAATGTGCATGGTATGAATAAGGAATTTGGTTTTATAAGTAAAAGTTGGAACTTACGGTTGTTGTGAACATGCATTTTGATAGAAACAGCAAACCAAACAGCAGTAAATGATAGGGAGTATGAGCAAATTAAACAACAATTGAGGATAAAGGCTTTAGAAGGACTGACTTGCATTAACAGTTAACACTGGCTTTATAATGCCCTTCTCCATGTCAAGGGAAGGATAAATCAAGAATTTCAGCGTAGAATCTTCTTCATAAGCATTGCTTGTACTCTACATTTTGTAGAGAGTAATTATAGATATGATAATACTGGAAGGGATAGAGGAAAATGAAGATAAGATGCAGATTGTTGCTACATAATCAACTACCAATCCCTGGAAGTTCAAGCGTTATAGGACAAATGTACTAACAAGAGCAATGGGCTACACTTCTGCACCAATCCCTCAATAGGGGTAAGTACAGTGATAGACGAGGTTCAGTCCTTACAAGAGGACTGTAGAGCTAAACCTCTTCAAAAGCATTGGGTTGATTCCAAATTTATGTATGAGTCCCTACGGATATTATAATATCCACCAAACGGACGATAACAAGGCTAACATGTGCAGTGATGCTACATAATGAAACAGCTATGAAAGTAAGTACTCACATTGGTCATAGATGGCAAGAGGTACTCACAAGACCAATGTAGTGTGCAGTATAGTTGCGAGATTCTGTGGTCCCTTGAGAATGAATGTTCTTCTGCAAACAATTTTCATAAAAGTGAGACGTTAAGGCAAATGCAGAAATGCAGTTCAAATTGTGATTGTGTTATCATAGAAAGTACCTTACGTTGCAGACAAGACCAATGTGTAACAAGATTATTCCAGTCACTGTCTGATAAATGTAGCACCTGAGACTTCACATAAATTTCATTTAGAGGCTTGCCATTGAAGTGCGCTTGCCTCAGGTACAAACATACTTCATCAATGAGTGCTTGAAAAGCGCAACGAACCCTTGCTCGTCTTGACAATCAAGTTTGGTCCTCGCCTATTTAAAAGAGTGAAATCTTGTGTCTTCTGTCAGCAGAAACATATGCATTAATTACCATGAATAACATTAGTACATTACTTATCGTAAGTTGCGGAGGAAGACTGGAAATTGTTCTGTGTCTGCAGTATAATCTTTCCATGAACGGTCCTATTTGCTGCAATTCGGGCTCTCTCTGGTTCGAAAAGGGATTTGGCAACTGGATTTTGTGTACTCTTTGATGGAATGGGGGTTTTGCGTCGTAGAGCTGGTGCTATGTCAACTGGCATCATCATACTATTTGCTGCAGTTGGGGTCTGCTGAGTTGGGGCATCAGAAATGACCGGTGTAGTAGGGCTAGAGTCTGCTAGAGTTGGGGTGTTTTGTGGGTCAGGTGATATTGCAACTACACCTAATGGGTTATTTGATTTATCAGGTGTCACTACATTTTCCAAATACTTTGCTCGTGCTCCTCCGCGATCAGCAATTGCCCTCAACATTTGAATGGATAGATATGGTATGATGACAGATGGAATATGTACTGAAAATTGATAGGCAGGGCATATTCACATACACGATGTGTAAACTAAGCTAATGGCAGTGCAACAAAGTAGAAGCAATGCAAAGCATCAGTTGCAAGATATGTGCGACTAATATAACCTTGGAAAGTTAGAGCAAGCACCTTGATGGGTGAATAAGATAGGGCATCTGCCTCTGAATCCTCCACTAGGGACCTACATTGACTTAGGTCTCCCTCTATATCTCAGAATCACTGTTAGGATCATATTCTGAGCATGAATCTGTAGGTGGAGAGCGTTTGCATTGCATTGCATCCAGACTTGATTTCAGTCCCTTAATGCCAAGTTTGACAGCCATGGCATTGTTCTGCTATATTCTTTTCATGCACGCAAGCTCATAATCATTATGATACTGTTCAAAATCTGAGATTCATGAAAACATAAAGAGTAGTCAGATTATCTATGGAATGCATCGCGGATTCAACTCGAAGAGTGTCTCCCTATAAACCCCTGCATATGCAAAGTTCACCCCCAACTATGCTGACCAGGCCACACACAGAAATACAAACCTCTTATGTCTCTATAACAGGCAGACACACATTTCAAAACTGAAGTAGGAACATTAGAATCATATCAAATTCATATTTGAACAAATAAACTAAGGAATTATTAATGGCATAATGTTTAGCTTCAAGGGTGGAGCACTGGTAGTGCGACACAAATCAAGTAGGCAGATTGTATTCCATGTAAAAGATCATAGTCTATGTAAAAGCTGGAAACTCCACTTTCTTTCTATACAATGCAGTGTTCGTTGCACACACATGATGGAAGAGGTCACATAGAGAAATACTATTCACTCATGTCTACGGTTCCAGTATTTTGAAACAGGGTGGTCCACCCTAAAAGAATATTGACAACAAATATGACAAGGCAAGCATAGATGTAGTGAATCTATCATTTACTTGTGAGCTTACTAGGGCAAGTATGCTGAATTGTAACTGCAGTAAGAGACCGTCCAAAATCTGAATCAAGAAGTTTGTCTAGCACTTATTGTTTGCCCCTTCTACAACCTCGAAGGCCTCATCACGCATATTGCTGTACAGGGGGCTACGGTGGACGACTCAGCTGATGACGCAGATTCTCAAGATGCGCTAGCACCACCAAAGCATAAGGATGCCTCTGATGGTGCTCCATCAACCAAGAAGCCGAAGACAAAATCTTCGCGAAAAGAGCGTGCTGCTGCCACAGAGCCACTGGTTGTTGAGCCCATCTCCGTTGCATGTCCTGCCTCCTCCAACCAAGAGCATCAACTTATAGTTGACGAGCCTGCTACCACAGAGGCTCCTGAAGACGAAGAAGTACCAGCTGCTGACCCCATTACAGCTGAAGACATTGCTCGCGAAGACAATGTAGACGATGATGAAGTCCTTCCTCAAATCGAGCACCAACTGGTATCATCGCCTATTCTCACGAACAGCAAACTCATTAGCATTGGTCGTCCTTTGACGCCAATTGCTCAGGATGCATCATGGGCTTATCACCCACAACAAGACACCCCCATTCAAGATGAAACCCCCAGAACTCCAACCCCTCAAGTCACCACTCCGGTACTTGATGACGACTACATGGTGGAGACCACTCCATCACCACAGGCGTCGCCCGCACTCCGCAGGCTTCGCAAAGGCCCTAGGCCACAGGTCACCATGTCGAGTATTCTAGAAGGAGAAGTGCAACAAAGATCAGTCGCATGTGAAGTGTTTCCTGAAGCCACTCCTACTGTGAATGTCTCTGAGTCTGAAGCCAAAGCTATGGAAGACATTCCGGCTGCATCAGCCGAAGAAAATCCAGAACCAAGACAAGAAGAAGAAAGAGTTGCAACACCCCCTGCACTCAAGAAGTCATTCTCGAGGAGAACGTGTCCGTGCCTGACCCTCCTGCTACTAAAGAGGAGGTTGAAAACATTAGGGCGGCCCCAACCAACACTGCTGAAGCCAATGACGTTGTCATGGCTGAAGACAATGTGGCACCTGAAGCTGATGTTGCACCCGAAGCTAGTGTGCAACCTGAAGCCCCTGCGGATGCTGAAGCCACTGTTCCATCTCCTAGGTCTCACACAATTGAACAGGCCTTCGATCACGGACAGCTGGTCACTGTGAAATGGCCAATCATGGTTCCTTCCACTGCTCCTAGACCTCAATATGGATATCATGTGGAGCATAGGCCTCAGGTCCAAAAGCCACAACCCAGACTGCCAAGGTTTCCTAGTTCTGCATCATCACCAGGTTCGTTCAGTGTCAACAGCTTCAGGGCACACACCACATTCTTTGACAATGTCAAGAACCCATAATCGAAGCCAAAGATCTCATCTGATCGCTTCTGGAGCTTTCCACAGCGCAGTTATTACTCCTGTGTCTTATACAATCAAGAGCGGATCTTTCCTCACATGCGTCTGGATTGTGAAGCCATTGCTGGACTGCCCTGTTAGGAAGAAGCCTTAGACTGTTTTAGAGATGTTGGCCTTCTGCGATTTGTCACTGATAAAGAGCATTGGAACGAAGAGCTTCTGCTGCACTTCTATACTACTCTTGACATTCGTGTCTACAACAAGGATCCGAGGACTTGGGTCCTTGAGTGGATGACAGGTGATGTGCACCATGAAACCAAAGCTTAAGATATCATCGAGCTCACTCCCCTGCCCACTCCAGGAGAATACTATGAACCTGGTTGTCAGCTACATAGGAATGCATTGGAGAGCATATTTCAGAAGCCTGAGCCAAACATGAGTCAGATGCTTAGCATGATGAAGCCACTGCTACAAGACGCTGAATATCCTAAGGAATTCTTTGTCGACGACCTTGAGTATCTGCCACGAACCATTTATCACATTGTTAGGTGAACTCTATGGCCTGTCAAAGGGCATTCCCCTGCATCCAAGCTTGAAGACACAATGAAGACATTGGTGTTCTATATTCGGAATGGCAATAGCTTCCATGCTCAAGATTTCTTCATCAGACAACTTGCTGCATCAGGAATTGATCTCTTTGGCCTGAAGTTTTATGCTCCATGGGTGATGCTCTTAATCAAGCTTCACTCTTCTGTCAACTATCAGCCCTCTGCACGCAATCATCTTATTTTCTTGCCTGAGGTTGATATGTCTGTTGAAGCCATCTATCCAGAACCTACCAAGGAGCCCCTTTATCTTCATAATGTTGATCACCAAAGCTTCACACAACCAATTGAGGGAGTTCTTGCTGCTACTCATGGTTATCCCCTGGCTGGAAATACACGTGCACCTCATTGTGCTACTACTGAAGCCACTGACAGCACCATTTCTCAAAGGCCTCGGAAGCTATCTCGTGTGCTCAATGACCGAGACCTTCTTGTAGCCTTGCATCAGAAACAAGATAGGCACCACGAATGGCTAAAAGCATTAGATGAAGAGCATCTTGGTGGACGTCAATCATATCAGAAACTTGGCCACCAAGAATTCATTTGGTGCTCATGAAGCCTGTAGGAGGTCCTGGAAGAGTCTCGCACTTCTCTGCTCTAAAGACGATCTTCGCGAAGATGGCTTCACTGAGGGTTTCAAATTTGACTCCACTCCTCCTTGCAATGCAAGCTGGCGTCGGACTCCACCAATTGAAGATTCGGAGTATGCATCTTCAGTTGCAACTGTTGTTGCGAGAGTCATCGAAGAAGAAGACGATGGCACTTCAACAGCCATGGCTTCACCACGTCTCGACACTACAACAGGCCCCTCTGCACCACCGAACGTCAACATCGACCCTGCTCCTTCATCTACTCCTAATGGGAACGAGTAGATGCTCTATGTCTTCAAACCTTCTTGGTCCTTACTGACAAAAGGGGGAGAAGCATATGAGTTGATAGTCTTCAAGTGGGTCCATATGGGTGGTTGCTATTATTTTTGCTACGTGGTTACAACTCTCGTTTTTGATGCATTTGGTTCTTTGGGTTGTAACACTTAAAACTTGATGGTCGTCTGCCACTTTGTGATGCGATGATAAATTCCGCATGAAGTCATTCCGCAGACGTCCATTTATCATTATGCATGTCATTATATTTGTTATATCTTTTCTTGCATAATGAATTGTCTTCACAAAGTAAAGAGGATCTCCACAATTAAAACCTGCCATGTGCATTTGCATTCAAGAGCAAACTACTTATATACACATCTTCAGGGGGAGACCTTTTGCTACTTATGAAGACAATGCCTTTACCTCTACAATTTCACATAATTTTATCCGAGTTGAAAACTTCAACCGTTTTTTCATCAATTACCAAAAAGGGGGAGATTGTAAGTGCATCTAGTGCCACCCCTAGTTGGTTTTGGAGTATTGACAACAAACTTGGTTCAGGGACTATTGTGTTTGTGAGAATTGCAGGATAACATAGGTAGTAGTCCCTCATTGATTCGGTTTACCTACCAGAGATGACCCCTAAAAATGTGTGAAGACATTGAAGACAATGGTGGTCTGTGAAGAGATTCGCATTGAAGACTATGACATGAGAAGACATCGCATGAAGACTATGGATTGCGAAGACATAGTTGTTTCGAAGTTTCTTTTTCTTCTTTTGTGAGTCATAAGAACCACCGTACTGTTAACTTGGGTCCAAGTGAACAACGTCAGAGTAACTGAAGTGATGCTCAACCAAATCCTATGTCTTCGAGTGAACACAATGAGAGCAAATCTTATCCAGAGCTGGATAAGTTAGCTTTACTTGTAGCCCAAGTCAAGCTGTCGTGTGTGTTGGAAATATGAACGTTGGACACGTGTCAGTTCCTTAGTGACCCAGGGTCATTTCGGACAAATCGGGTCGGGTTGCATCATGGCTATAAATAGCCCACCCCCTACACCATAAATTGACGGCTGCTCAGAGTTAGTGCACGACTTTTGTCGTTTGAGAGCAACCCACCTCCGAAGCCTTTGAGAGAGAAATCCTTACGAGGACAAAGTCCTAAACACCCAGAGCCAAAGAGTGTTAGGCATCACTAAAGTATTTCTGTCTGCGTGATCTGAAGACTTGTTACATTCGAGGACTGTGAATCCTCCAGCCGGTTAGGCATCGCGTTCTGAGCATCCAAGAGTCATTGTGGATCGCTGGTGAACGAAGACTATGAAGGTTTGGAAGTCTACCTTAAAGACTTACCAGAGTGATTGGGCGAGGACTGTGTGTCCTTAGCTCAAGGGGAATAAGGTGAAGACGCGGTCTTCTGAGTTAAGTCCCAGCCTCCCTAACCAGACGTGCAGTTGTCACAGAAACTGGAACTGGTCCAACAAATACCTGTCCTCACCGAGCAACTAGTTCTATCTGTTACCTCTCTGTGCTTACTGTTTGTCTTCGTGAAGTCATTGCCTGCTTGCATGATCAGACTGACTTCACTGTGTGAAGACTGTTGTTGATTGGCTTCATACTATCTTCCATCTTGATCCATACTACCTAGCTGCTGATAGTCTTCGTGCTTTCACTTCATTGCTTACTTGACTATGGCTTGTCTAGTGTTGTCTACCTTCCGATGCATATCAATAGGTTCATTTCTATTGTTTGTCTTCAAAGCCCCCGTGTTTTGAAGACTTTCATAAAAATCGCCTATTCACCCCCTCTAGTCGATAACTAGCACTTTCAACACAGGGTTAGCCAACCACTCTAGGCGAAAAACTTCCCCAATAAACACAGGCGCTAAGAGCCAGGCTACTTCTTTGCCAATAGCCTTACGTCGCTCTTCATTGAAACGACGGAGGAACTGGTTGACCGGCTTAAAATTGGGATCCACATTAAGGGTGTGCTCAGTGAATTCTCTCGGTACACCTGACATGTCAGAAGGTTTCCATGCAAAGATGTCCCAATTCACAAGGATGAACTCGATGAGCGCGATTTCCTATTTGGGATCCATATTAGCCCCTATAGTGAATTGCTGAGACGAGTCGCCATGGAAAAAATCCACCTATTTGGTGTCATCAGCCGTGTAGCGACCCGACCTCGGACAGTCAAGTCTATGTGTATCTGTGCTATCCCTGGATCGGTATGCTAGCACACACAGTACATCAATGTATATATCAAAGTGCAATCACATGTATAAGTAACGAAAAACTGATATATACCTTAAGAATCTCAGCGGAAACAGGCAAACGGATGTGGAGTCCCATCAACACCATCGGCAAGTTGAGTGCGGGCTAGAAACCTATTGTATCACTTACTCGTCGGATAATACCTGCAACATAATATGTTGCAGCCATGTAGGTCAGTACGTTGAATGTACTCGCAAGTCCCACCACAAAAGATGAATAAATGTCCTATTTATACATGCAATATGGCTAGTGATGGTTCTAAATTTAATTTGCATAAAGCTGATTTTTCCCTATCATCAAAAGAATATCATATTGTTACTACATAATTCATCATAATATGATTGAGATGATTGCTCCATTAAATCTATACCCAAATTCATTAAAACCCATTAAATTAATTAAGAGTGATGAGATCGCTGAATTCACACTTTCTAGATGCTCAAATTGTCTATAATCGAGGACACGACTAATCGATTAGTTTTACACTCTGCAGAGTTTTGCACACTTTTCCACACAAGACTCGATCACCTACTTTGTAGTCCTCGCACTACCTGGCATTGGAGAACCGGAAGATCGGGACATAGTCTTTCTGAAGTGTTCCCTCTTAACCCTGGGTAGACCGGTACACCTACATATATAACTACATCTGCTAGTCTACCACTTTGAGAGGTCACACAACGTACTCAACTAAGCCAGAGCCCATAATAGCTTGTGGCTGTGCAGTTAAGCTTCTAGTCATGAAAAGTTGATGAATCCCTTTGAGCCTGGGTGGCAGTCCAAAGGGTGATCACATGGGTACTCCTGGATCCCCTGGGCAAGTCCACTGGTTTCTCCAGGGTGCCCGGGCAAGTCCACTGGTTTATCCAGGGTGCCCCTTACCAATCCACCCAGATGTGTGTTAATGTTGCCACAATAAGGTTACCCTTAATTATTATATCACTCGCAACTTTCATGATCTCACATACCAATCCCCGTCTACAATGGCATAGCAAAATCCCTACAATGTTTGCGACAAACAAGTAAAGGCTCAGACCTACCTCATTGCACTACTGGGTTTATAATATAGCCAACTAACATATTCATGCAAACCCTACATCAAAGGACTAAATGCATATATAAAACATAGGTATAAAAGGGCATGATCAAGATGTAACTTGCCTTGTACTGGTGATGAAGATGAAATATTCTATTGAGTCTTCTCTCCTTCTCGTTACGATATATCTAACAATATAAGAAAGTACTTTAACACACAACAACATCCAAATAAAGATCCAAATAAAATATTCAAATTACAATACAAAAAAAACATTCCTACATAAGTTGTTAGGACTTGGTTACGGGTTGAGATAAGACCAAGAATGAAAATATGATATAGGCTTTGTTCTAGGGTTGGGTCAAAGTGAAGATCACGGGTTGAAGAGTTGTGAGGCAAGGTTCTACAACAAAGTCTATAATGAAAATGGTAGATGGAGTTGGTGGCATAAAGATTTATGTTACAAAATGTATGTAACATCTCGTGAAGACTGAATTTGTATAATGATAGCATATGACCGGAGAGGTTCCTAATGATCTTTTCAAGAAAGCTGAATCAAGAATCAAATTAAACTAATGATGAAATTGAATTACGATAAAACAAAAACTATATGAAGTGTTAAGGCTGAAACAGTGGCTAGACATAGATGAACAATTAGGAAAAAATTCTAACAACAAGATATGAACTGAAGGATCAATTTTGCTGAAGGAAACATTTTCAAAAGAATTATAGATTAATAGAAATAGCAAAAATAATCATTTACCATTTAAATAAAAACTAAATTTTGTTTTTCTCAAAAGTGAAATTTTATAATTTTATTAAAAACTACAGGTTCTAATGGATCTGGGGATATCTTATTTGTTGAAATCGGACAAACGGTTTGGGAGATATGATTTTTCGAAGGTTGGATCTTTTTCAGAAAAAGTTGTACAGAAATTACAGAGTCCTCACCGGAGTTAGTTGGCAGAGTTGAGGAAGAAGGTTGCCGGAGTTGAGGAAGAAGGCCCCGACGTCAATTAGTAGCAGAACGGTGAAGAGGTCGACAAGGGGAGTCCTTTGGATAAGATCATAGGCTCGGACTTGTCCTGTGGCGGCGTGGAGCGGCCACCGGAGTTCCTGAACTCCGACGAGCAATTGCTCATAGAGGAGGACGCTCAGAGAGGGCTTTTCCGATGGGATAGTGAGTGGCTTCGAGGTTCTCGTCTGGGTACCTTTTATAGGGGCAGGGGAGGTCAGAATCGAGCGGTTTCATAGGTGTTAATGACGGCAGTAAAAACAGCAGTTTCCTCGAGCTCTAATGGCCATTAGGGGGAGTTGAGAGAGCATGGGGAACTGGTTTAGGAGGTCAGTGGTTGCGGGAAAAGGGAGAGGAAGCGTTGGGGTGCAGCCTAAGCCATGGATGTCTCTCTGTACATGAATGTACAGATGTGCACGAGGACGAAGATGAACGCTTCGCTAGTGGGCTGCTCGGTCAATTGGGCCAAATTGGGCCATGGCTATAGGTTTTCATTTTGCTAATACATTTGTTGCACGGAAAAAAATTAATGGATAAAAATAAATGTTTACATACACGTAATTATAATTTGGTGCCTACAAAATATTGTTTGTGTGCACAAGCTAGAATACATTTTTAATGGACATAAGGACAATTGTAAATTAACAAAAGGACAATTGTACCGTATTAAATATCTCCATATATATTTTTGGAGAAGTCACATTCTCACCTCACATTAAATTTTATTTGGATACTTTGGAAATATTTAAATGGCATTAAAACTCCAAATAAGAACCAATTTGAATGGAACTCCAAATTTCAAATAACTCCTTTACAAAATATTCATCCACCATTTATTTTTGAGAAAGTCATTTTATGCTCGCTCCATAAATCTGAAGGTGGTTTAGAATATTTCATAGGAGTTAGAAACAAAGAAATCCGATTTGATTTATTTTAACAAGTCTCGAAAAGTTTATTTTTAACTTGACAATCACAACAACTCAATCATAACTTATTATTATCATTCCTAAATTTGGAAAATTTTGGGATGTTACAAACTATCTTGGTAAGGTTCTTTGGAGACTGGGTCTTGTTAGCTGACAGGTCTGGCGCCAATACTAAACAGCTTTCGATATCTCATGGTGGTCATCAAACCATTTGACTAGGTCCCTGCAGAAAACGGGTCTGGGCTTCATTCTCGCCGTATGACCTACGGTTGGCAACAGCTGCCTTGTACAAGGGAAAAATTGTCACCATTCAAAGGTTTAAACAAGGTTTTGATATCGTCGTCTCTCTACTATGGGTAAGTCACACAGATATACCATCCCATATAGCAGAGGCGAATAATAAGAGTAAGTCGGCATGGCGATCAATCCATTCCGCACCCAAATCATTACCTTATATATGGTTTAGTGAATCTCGCATTCTAACACTGGGTCATCCTTATAAACATTGCAGAATTTCTCTTGTCGGTGAACTGAGGTCGGATAAATCCATCGATTCTGCAAGCCAAATAAAAACAACTATTGTTTCACCAAAACCCTCTGCTTTTATGTATCCTCGTATGGAATAGCTATAACTTCATCGGTAGACATTTCATGGCTCCTTCGTAATTCTTCCTTCAACAAGATTGTGCTTGTTCCTTGGTAAATCCTGGGCTTGTGGGTTATGGCCCACTTAAACACTTGTATAGCTTTTACTCATCCTTGGAGTTACAACTGGTCCATATTCTCCGGTAATTCTCATACTACTTCATTTCCTTCATCTCCTTGTGGTAACCAACATAACGAAATCAAAACTACAACTTATTTTTGTCCAGCTCCTTTCCATGGATTGGCATGAACAACACGTTCCTTTCTCCTTTGACCCTGTGGTTTTACGAAATAATATCACACTTAAAATGAATTTTACTAATTCATCCATAGACTATATTTCTCATATCCTCGAAAATGGTCAAAATCTAAGATAGTGGCAACTCTTACAATTCAACATTGCACTAATGATTCAACTTTATTGATCCATGAAATATTACATTCTCCAAGACTTCCATTACATAGGTCAACTCAACCTACTCATGAAAATAAAATTGCTTCCTACTACTTATTACTGATATCATAATCTCGACTACTCAGTTTTAGCTTTCTTTTGATCCGAACATTCCCTAGCATAATGTCACGCTTCCTTGCGGCAAAAACAAATGGCTTCCAACTTGTCTCGAGGCTTCCTTGTGATTTTCTGGACTCCTTGGGTTCTTGGCTTCTTGTCCGAAAATTCATGGTAGTGGTGCCATGAGTTCTTGCACCTGAAACATGTGATATGACTTAGGTCCTTCTCTGCAGAAATTGGGTTACTCTGGGAAGGTATTCATTTCCTCTTCGGGGACTTTTTTGTACCGATCATGGATTTTATTTCATGTGGATCAAATTCCACTTCTTCTATCGGGAAGTATCCTAGATTCTCTTTTCTTTCCTTCGTGCAATACTATGAAAAATGTCCTTTTTCTCCACATGAATAGCAGGCTTTGGAATAAAATCTGGTTAGGCCTTCTCCATCAGGATCTTCAACATCGTCCTTCATCACAGGTTCTTTCATACCTTGTTGGAGGGCTTCTTTCATTCCTTCCTTATGCTTCCGGGTAGTTTGTTGTACCAAGGGATAAATGTGACACTAAGCGGGGTAGTGATCCGTTCCTTTAGATAAGAAACATGTGACCTGCCAGGTTGAGCACTCTTCGTCTGGGTGATTTTTTTCACAATGTGGGCATCCGCCCTTGTGTTCTTTATGGGTGCGTCCAATTTCTCCGTAAATCTTACATGCACAAGGTTTCTTCATCATCTTACTATCGTAGGGCTTCCGGGTAAGACGAGTCCTTAGCAGCATCGTCTTGAATTCTTCCCAAGTCTTTGCTCCATTCCATCCTTGTATGGCTTGATGCATTTTCCACCATGTTGCAGCACTTCCTTCAAAGTACTTAAGGGTATGGTACTTCATCCTTTCTTTCAACAAGGTTGATCCTCAGGTGATGCTCCATGTTATGAATCCATTGCTTGGTCTCCAACCGAGTCTTGGGTCCCGAGAATTTGAGTCCATCTTCATTCATCATTTATTGGGTCCAAGGGTTTTGAGATGAGATAGAGTTGGAGGAATAGAGAGATACACACATCACACACCTCAATCATGATTCACACATTCATTCAATCAAATATTAATATAGTACTGCCACCCACATAAGTTCGTATGGTCGGATACTCAAATCGTAAACGTTCAAACTTATTTTCTCATGGTGGTCTACTACTAAACTAACTTCTCCAGATCTTGGTTCTGGTCTCCACAGGGCTTCTTCTGCTTGTGTTGGATATTCTCCAGTTCTCCAGCCAGATAATCTCTGTCGAGATGGAGTTTCCTATGGCGTCCCAGTATGTCTTGGAGTTGATTCTTGAGCTTCTGGATCTCAACATCTTTGGCTTGAGCTATGGTCCTGCTGTTCTCTAGTTCCTGATGAAGTTTCCGAACTTCTAGGCCTTCCTCCGCATGCTTGGTTACCTCCAGCTTCTGGGCCTTGAGTTCTTCATGCAGTGCTTCCTTATCGAATAAGACTTCGAGAAGGTCCATCTGGAGGTTCTTGATGTAATGCTCCAAGTCTTGGTTATACACCGTCTGAGGTGAAAACTTCAGATTTTGCTCCTTCGTCAGTAAGGTATGTGCTCCACCAGCTTTCTGCCATCCAAGCTTTCCAAAACTGTTCTTGCTTAGCTCATTACAATGACGATAGCACAGGCGTGCAACTGCATCATGAATGGCAGTGTTGATGCCCATATACTTGTTGCGGGCTATCATCTCATATGTGATGTCTCCTTTCTTGGGGTTTCACTTGACTTCCAAAAACTCAAGTCTTAAGGCCCCATTTTCCGGTTCTTCTCTTGTTCACCTTGATCTCCGGTATTGGCAATTCAGCAGTCTGACCAATGCCACGAGAGCTGGACCACAAAGAACGTCCTTATAGTGCACTCTGGTGTTCAGGGTGAAATTCTCCATCTAAAATTTGGAAATAAGAAGAGTTTTTTTCAAGGGTTCAAAAGTTGAGAGAAAATTCCAAGGAAAAAAAATTGTTCTCTCGGGGTCTTGCTGGTACTAAGCCATTTCCTAGGGTCACACCCTACAGTCAACATGCGGTCTGATACCATTTCTGTAGCGACCCGACCTTAGACGGTCAAGTCTCTGTGTATCTATGCTATCCCTGGATTGGTATGCCAGCACACACTGTACATCAATGTATATATCAAAGTGCAATCACATGTATAAGTAATGAAAAACTGATATATATATATATATATATATATATATATATATATACCTTAAGAATCACAGTAGAAACAGGCAAACGGATGTGGAGTTCCATCAACACCATCAGCAAGTTGAGGGCGGATTGTAACCCTATCGTATCACTTACTCATCGGATAATACCTGCAACATAATATGTTGCAGCCGTGTAGGCCAGTCCATTGAATGTACTGGCAAGTCCCACCACAAAAGATGAATAAATGTCCTATTTATACATGCAATATGGCTGGTGGATGGTTCCAAATTTAATTTGCATAAACCTGATTTTTCCCTATCTTCAAAAGAATATCATATTGTTACTACATAATTTATCATAATATGGTTGAGATGGTTGCTCCATTCAATCTATACCCAAATTCATTAAAACCCATTAAATTAATTAAGAGTGATGAGATCGCTCAATTCCCACTTTCTAGATGCTCAAATTGTCCATAACCGGGGACACGGCTAATCGATTAGTTTTACACTCTGCAGAGTTTTGCACACTTTTCCCCACAAGACTCGATCACCTACTTTGTAGTCCTCGCATTGCCTGGCGTTGGAGAACAGGAAGATTGGGACATTGTCTTTCTGAAGTGTTCCCTCTTAACCCTGGGTAGACCAGTACACCTACATATATAACTACATCTACTAGTCTACCACTGTAAGAGGTCACACAACGTACTCAACTAAGCCAGAGCCCATAATAGCTTGTGGATGTGCAGTTAAGCTTCTAGTCATGAAAAATTGATGAATCCCTTTGAGCCTGGGTGGCAGTCCATAGGGTGATCACATGGGTACTTCGGGATCCCCTGGGCTAGTCCACTGGTTTCTCGAGGGTGCCTGGAAAAGTCCACTGGTTTATCCAGGGTGCCCCTTACCAATCCACCCAGATGTGTGTTAATGTTTCCACCTTAAGGTTACCCTTAATTATTATATCACTCGCAACTTTCATGATCTCACATACCAATCCCCGTCTACAATGGCATAGCAAAATCCCTACAACGTTTGCGACAAAGAAGTAAAGGCTCAGACCTACCTCATTGCACTACTGGGTTTATAATATAGCCAACTAACATATTCATGCAAACCCTATATCAAAGGACTAAATGCATATATAAAACATAGGTATAAAAGGGCATGCTCAAGATGTAACTTGCCTTGTACTGTTGATGAAGATGAAATATTCTATTGAGTCTTCTCTCCTTCTCGTTACGATATATCTAGCGATATAAGAAAGTACTTTAACACACAACAACATCCAAATAAAGATCCAAATAAAATATTCAAATTACAATACTAAAAAAACATTCCTACATAAGTTGTTAGGACTTGGTTACGGGTTGAGATAAGATCAAGAATGAAAATATGATATAGGCTTTGTTCTAGGGTTGGGTCAAAGTGAAGATCACGGGTTAAAGAGTTGTGAGGCAAGGTTCTATGACAAAGTCTATAATGAAAATGGTAGATGGAGTTTGTGGCATAAAGATTATGTTACAAAATGTATGTAACATCTCATGAAGAGTAAATTTGTATAATGATAGCATATGACTAGAGAGGTTCATAATGATCTTCTCAAGCAAGCCAAATCAAGAATCAAATTAATCTAATGATGAAATTGAATTACTATAAAAGAAAAACTATATGAAATGTTAAGGTTGAAATAGTGGCTAGACATAGATGAACAATCAGGAAAAAATTCTAACAGCAAGATATGGACCGAAGGATCAATTTTGCTGAAGAAAAATTTCCAAAAGAAGTATAGATTAATAGATGTAGCAAAAATACTCAATTTACCATTTAAATCAAAACTAAATTTTGCTTTTCACAAAAGTAAAATTTTATAATTTTATTAAAAAACTACAGGTTCTAATGAATCCGGGGATATATTATTTGTTGAAATCGGACAAACTGTTTGGGAGATACGATATTTCGAAGGTTTGATCTTTTTTAGGAAAAGCAGTACGAAAATTACAGAGACCTCACCGGAGTTAGTCGCCGGAGGTAGGGAAAAAGGTCGTCGGAGTTGTGGAAGAAGGTCGCTGGAGTTGAGGAAGAAGGCCCCCGATGTCAAGTAGTAGCAGAACGGCGAAGAGGTCGACAAGGGGAGTCCTTTGGATAAGATCACAGGCTCGGACTTGTCCCATGGCGGCGTGGAGCGGCCGTCGGAGTTGCGCAACTCCGACGAGCAATTGCTCACAGAGGAGGAGGTTCAGAGAGTGGTTTTCCAATGGGCTAGCGAGTGGCTTCGAGGCTCCCGTCTGGGTACCTTTTATAGGGGCAGGGGAGCTCAGAATCGAGCGGTTTGGTAGGTGTTAATGACGGTAGTAAAAACAACAGTTTCCTCGAGCTGTAATGGCCATTAGGGAGTGCCTTAAGGCGCACTACTAGAGGGGAGGAGTCGAGAGAGCATGAGGAACTGGTTCAGGAGGTCAGTGGTTGCGGGAAAAGGGACAGGAAGCGTTGGGGTGCAGCCTAAGCCATGGATGTCTCTCTGTACGTGAACGTACAGATGTGCACGAGGAGGAAGATGAACGCTTTGCTAGTGGGCTGCTCGGTCAGTTAGGCCAAATTGGGCCATGGTTGTAGGTTTTCTTTTTGCTAATACATTTGTTGCGCAGAAAAAAATTAATAGACAAAAATAAATGTTCACATACACCTAATTATAATTTGGTGCCTACAAAGTATTATTTGTGTGCACAAGCTAGAATACATTTTTATGGACATAAGGACAATTGTAAATTAACAAAAGGACAATTGTAAATTAACAAAAGGACAATTGTGCCGTATTAAATATTTCCAAATATATTTTTGGAGAAGTCACATTATCTCCTCTCATTAAATTTTATTTGGATACTTTGAAAATATTTAAATGGCACTAAAACTCCAAATAAGACCCAATTTCAAATGGAACTCCAAATTTCAAATAACTTCTTTACAAAATATTCATCCACCATTTATTTTTGAGAAAGTCATTTTATTCTCGCTCCATAAATCTGAAGGTGGTTCAGAATATTTCATAGGAGTTAGAAACAAAGAAATCCAATTTGAATTTTTTAACAAGTCTCAAAAAGTTTATTTTTTAACTTGACAATGAAAACAACTCACTCAATCATAACTTATTATTAATATTCCTAAATTTGGAAAAAATGGATGTTACAAGCCGACTTAAACTTCAACAGAGGGTCCTGCTTAGTACTGGACTTCATCAGAGGGGTCATTTCGGTCGGATCAACATTGTCCTTATAAAACTTGAGCTCCTCAGTAGCACAAGTTGATTCTGCATAAGCTGCATCTCCTTCCTCGCACTCCAGGGCGACTTTCCAATCACCATGAATCATAATCATCCCATTTGGTCCTGGCATGTTAAGCTGCAAGTAAATATAATAAGGGCGAGCCATAAACCGAGCACAAGCCGGCCGACCAAACAAACCATGATATGAGCTCTTGATCTTGACCACCTCAAACCACAAGGACCATGTCCTATAATTACGACCATCACCAAAATCCACTTCCAGTGATATCTTCCCCACTGGATAAGCCAACTTACCAGGCACCACACCATGGAACACTAGAGACGATGGCTTGAGGTGCTTGTCAGTCAGATGCATGCGACGAAAGGTATCGTAGTATAATATGTTGATGCTGCTACCACCGTCCATGAGTACATTTGTGAACTTATAACCACCTACTTGAGGGGCTATCACCAATGCCAAGTGACCCGGATTCTCAACCCGGGGCAGGTGATCCTCTCGACTCCATGTGATCGGATGCTCTGACCATCGTAGGCATTGTGGTACTGCCGGCTCAACATCATTGACAGCGCGCTTATGAACCTTCTAATCTCTTTTGCAAAGACTTGTGGTGAAAACATGGTATTGTCCACCATTTAGCTTCTTCGGATTACTCTGATACCCTGATTGATTACCTTGCGGTTGGTTACCCAGAACAGACTGTTGGTTATAACCACCCTGGTTACCCTGACCTGGATAGCCAGAACTTGAGCCGCCACCGCCAAAGCCAGACCCATGAGAGCCAGATCCTGACCCACCAGGCAGCCCATTGTTATTGCCATGATTCTAACTGAGGCTGTAATTCCTGAACTCTCGCATAGCTCAATAATCCTTCCAGGCGTGAGTGGATGGCTTGTTGGGAAGACTGTGCTTCGGGCACGGGTCATTAGGCGCCGCCTCAATGTTAAAAGGTTTTGCACCGCCTAAGGGAAGCTTACCATTACCATTGTGGCGTTGGTTCTTGTACCCAGCGTTGGTGTCCGCTACTAGATCTGACCGGCCATCAGGATGTCTGCGCTTACCATCATTACCTTGATTGTTTCCCATATGCCCTACCACATTCTGCTGCAAACCCTTACCATTGCCATTCTTCTTACCCTTGTTGGACTTCTCGTTATCAGATCTGAGGTCTTCTGTGTTATCAGAGTCTGCATACTTGATGAGAGCCACCATGAGCTCGCCCATGTCATTACAATAACACTTAAGCCCCCCAAGCTTCTGCTTAAGGGGGGTAAAGTGACAGTTTTTCTCCAAGACCAGAATCGCCTGACCCACGGTGATACTATCCGACGAGTGAATGATAGCAGAGACCCGCCGGACCCAATGGTGGGCTGACTCATCCTCAGGCTGCACGCAGTTATCCAGATTGATAATCGTCAGAGGCTGCTTGCATGTCCCTTGAAAGTTTTTGATGAAGCGTGCCTTCAGCTCTGCCCATGAGCTGATGGAATTAGCCGGCAAA
Organism: Triticum urartu; assembly: GCF_056163025.1. NCBI lineage: Eukaryota > Viridiplantae > Streptophyta > Magnoliopsida > Poales > Poaceae > Triticum > Triticum urartu. The sequence continues at coordinate 359,741,019 of NC_141874.1, read as the reverse complement.
CTTCTTTTTACCATGTACGGGCTGGCACATCCAACATCATAGTAAAGTACTTAGGACAGACCACATCATTGACATCCAACATCTCCATGGCTAACTTTCAATCCAATCCTCTGGAGGGAGATCAACTGTATAATTAGGCACTTTATGAGGACCCTTGAAATCCTTAGGCAGGCGTTCATTACACAAAGCCGATACTAAACACGGCACTCCAACTATCCTGGAAATCATCCTAGCTCCTACTGAAGCCGAAGTGGTCACTCGAGGCTGCTGATAAGCCTGCTGCTAGGCCGTTGCTACCACCTCCCGACGAGCTCTGGCTTCATCCACAATTTCCTGAGCATTGACTAGTAAGTTATCATCATGGGGTTGGTTATCATCATGGGGCAGGTTATGACGCCGTTCGCTGCTAGAAACTGCCAGTGACTCAACGCATCGGCGATAACTTCGACTTAGGAGGGGGGGGGGTCGAGTGAACACAATCGTGACTGTATGAGTAAGCCACCTGCTATGCAACAACCGTTTGAAGGAGTACAACCACGTTCCGGCTCTCCACCACAACCAGTGACTTGCCCTCGATCGGAATGACCGCCAGCCGGGTTGCCGTTGCTAACATGTTATCCACCGGGTTAGAAAAGTGTCCTAGCGGTGCTGTTAGGAAACACTATGGCAGTGTCTGATTGGGAGAGGGTTAGGGCTCGGCTCCTCCCTTCCCACCGTCTTAGGCTAACGAGGTTGAGCCACCGCCCGACTTCCAGGCACGTCTGGGTTTAACTAGGGATTCACCCGGGCGTTCGGAGTACTTGGACCCCCTCTAGGAGTGTCAAACAAACACCTTGGGTCAAACGACGGCAAGACGCGACTCTGATACTGATACGTCTCCAACGTATCTATAATTTATGAAGTATTCATGCCATGTTTACAATAGTTTTATATGATTTTGGTATGATTGGATTAGAACTAACCCGACTGATGTTGTTTTCAGCAGAACTACCATGGTGTTGTTTTTGTGCAGAAATAAAAGTTCTCGGAATACGATGAAAATCAACGGAGAATTTTTATGGAAAATATAAAAAATACAGGAACAAAAATCTACCGGAGGGGAGTCCGATGGGCCCCACGAGGGTGGGGGGTGCGCCCCTGTGCCTCGTGGACTACCCGTGGGGCCCCCTGACTTGTTCTCGACGCCAACCTCTCCTATAAATACCCAAACCTCCAGAAATTAACCTAGATCAGAACTTCCGCCGCTGCAAGCCTCTGTAGCTAGGAGAAATCAATCTCGACCCTCTCTAGCACCCTGCCGGAGGGGGCCATCATCATCGAAGGCTATGGAGGAGGATGCCGGAGGGGCCATCATCATCATGAAGGCCAAGAAGCAGAGGGAGAACCTCTCCCCATCCAGGGGGAGGCCATGGAGGAGGAAGCACAAGGGGGAGAACCTCTCCTCCTCTCCCTCGGTGGCGCCGGAGTGCCATCGGGAGGGGAATCATCACAGCGGTGATCATCTTCATCAACATCACCATCATCATCACCATCCTCATCTATTTTACGTGGTCCACACTCCCGCACCAGCTGTAATCCCTACTTGAACATGGTGCTTTATGCCACACATTATGATCCAATGATGTGTTGCCATCCTATGATGTTTTGAGTAGATTTCCTTTGTCTATGGGTTGATTGATGATCTAGATTGGTATGAGTTGTATCTTTTATATTGGTTCTGTCCTATTGTGCCCTCCGCGTCGCGCAAGCGTGAGGGATTCTCGTTGTAGAGTGTTGCAATACATTCATGATTCGCTTATAGTGGGTTGCTTGAGTGACAGAAGCATAAACCCAAGTAAGGGGGTTGTTGCGTATGGGATAAAGTGGACTTGATGCTTTAACGCTATGGTTGGGTTTTACCTTAATGATCTTTAGTAGTTGCAGATGCTTGCTAGATTTCCAATCAAAAGTTCATATGATCCAAGAAGAGAAAGTATGTTATCTTATGCCTCTCCCTCATATGAAATTGCAATGACGACTATCGGTCTTGTTAACAATTGCCTAGGACAATTCCACACACCGACCCATCATTATTCCACATGCTATTTATAATATTTAGTAATATATTCTAAATTTATGATCACGGCACCTACTTTCATATTTTAGCTCTCCGATACCATGCAAAGTTATCTTCTTCATACCCACAACGTAGTTTTATTTCTCGTTTCTAGTTGGAAGCAAACGTTCGGTGCACGTAGAGTCGTATCTGTGGCAGATAGGACTTGAGATAATATTGATCTTACCTTTAGCTCCTTGTGGGTTCTACACTCCATACTTCTTGCTTCCACCTTTGGGAATTTCTACGATGATTCCCTGCACTTGGGGATTATCAAGCTCTTTTCTAGCGCTGTTGCCGGGGAGCAATAGCGTGGGGGTGATATTCTCGTGTGTGCTTGTTTGCTTTCTTCACTAAGTAGATTTTGTTTTTCCTTTTTTGTTTCTGTTTAGTTGTGGGTGAAACAAACATTTAAAAAAAAATTAAAATACAAAAAAAAATTACTTGCCTCTCATACCTAAAAAGTTTTTCAATAAGAGAAGTGATTGGAAGGTTATGCATTGGAGAAGTGAGGGTCGACATTGAACACTTGTGTTCATGCTCTTGGAAACAATGTAAAAAATTCATGGAAGCTTCTCTGAAAATAATTATCCCCTTGTATATATCCATTGTATTATAAAAATATTGTGCCAAGCTTCGGTTTTAGGATGATTAGATTGCTTGTTTACTATGTACAGTACAGAAACAGAAACTTTCGCTGTAGCGCGTGATTTTACATTTTTTACTGGAAAGTCAAATGGGTCTGAAACTTTTTGAACATTACTTCTGTACAAATTGTTTAATTTTCATATTTTGTTTTGAATTTTTTGGAGTTACAGAAGCTTACTAAACCTCTAGATTACTACAGACTGTCCTGTTTTTGACAGATTCTGTTTTCTATGTGCTGATCACTTATTTTGATGAATCTATGGGTAGTATCGGGGGGTATGAACCATGGTGAAGTTGGAATACAGTAGATATAGTTCTAATATGAAATTGGAATGAGTTTGCAACAGTACCTAAAGGTATTGGTTTGCTTTATTATACTAACAGATCTCGCAAAGTTTTTGTTAAAGTTTTGTGTGGATGAAGTGTTCGAAGAACGAGGAGTTACTGATGTGAGAAGAATAAAGAGAGGCAAGACCTCAATCTTGGGGAAGCCCAAGGCACCCCAAGTAAATATTCTAAGGATACTCAAGCATCTAAGCTTGGGGATGCCGCGGTTGGCATCCCATCTTTCTTCTTCAACAATTATCGGTATACCTCGGTTTTTGTTTTGTTCACATGATTTGTGTCCTTTGTGTTTTTTGTTTTTCCTTTAAGAACTATGCTAGTATGAGATAGCCCTTCATTGATTTATAGAATGCTTCATGTGCTTCACTTATATATTTTAAGTATGATCTTATAGAATTGCTCTTTGTGCTTCACTTAAATCTTTTGAGTATGGTTTTATAGAATGCTTCGTGTGCTTCACTTATATATTTTGAGCTTGGATATTGGCTAGGCTATATTAATTGTGGAATGATGCATGAACTTCACTTATATCTTTTGGAGTATGAATAATACTATAATCTAAAGTGGATTTGGAAGAGTGTCAACTTTAGTTAGTAATGATTCCACTATTTCGGAGAAGGTTCCTGTCGGTGTCAAAACCGGCGGATCTCGGGTAGGGGGTCCCGAACTGTGCATCTTAGGCGGATGGTAACAGGAGGCAGGGAACATGATGTTTTACCTAGGTTCGGGCCCTCTTGATGGAGGTAAAACCCTATGTCCTGCTTGATTTATTCTTGATGATATGAGTATTACAAGAGTTGATCTACCACGAGATCGGAGAGGCTAAACCCTAGAAGCTAGCCTATGGTATGATTGTATGTTGTCCTACGGACTAAAACCCTCCAGTTTATCTAGACACCAGAGGGGGCTAGGGTTACACAAGGTCGGTTACAAAGGAGGAGATATACATATCCGTATTGCCTAGCTTGCCTTCCACGCCAAGTAGAGTCCCATCCGGACATGAGACGAAGTCTTCAATCTTGTATCTTCATAGTCCAACAGTCCGGCCAAAGGATATAGTCCGGCTGTCCAGAGACCCCTAATCCCGGACTCCCTCAGTAGCCCCTGAACTAGGCTTCAATGACGATGAGTCTGGAGCCCAGTGTTGTCTTCGGCATTGCAAGGCGGGTTCCTCCTCTGGATATACCATAGAAGAGTTCAAATAAAAGGATAGTGTCCGACCCTGCAAAACAAGTTCCACATATCTCCGCAGAGAGAATAATATTTCCACAAATCTAATCTGCTGACACATTTTGGCAACATGACATTAAGCCATGGCCCGATTATTATTCGAACCGTTTACTTTAACTAGCCCCGCACATAACGTGAGGCAGTTTTTTGACACGTCTTGTCAAAGCAGAGATTGTGTCCCCCTTATTACGGGATTCTCATCAATACGGGCGTGGGTAACCCAACCATGCCTAGGACTCCTAGATTTTAGGCAATTCTCAAACGACCACGAGGAGGACGCTTGATATTCACCCTCTTTATAAAGGGACAAGGCTTTTACTTTTTTCCCTCTCGTGCTCAATCGAATCCTTCCCCCGCCTCGAGTTCTAACACCCAAAGCCCAAGTCAGGTGCTTCGGACCTTCAATCATGTCCGGATCTAGCCTTTAAGGCTGGTGGATGCCCTCCTCCGTTACGGAAGAGGATATCAAGGAGTTGAGGGAGGCCAGATACCTGACCGCTGAGGTTTCGCATCGGCTGCCTGCCCGAGGGTAGGTCGTCCCTACTCCCGAACCCAACGAGAATGTTGTGTTCATCTCCCACTTCCTCCGAGGTCTAGGCCTCACTCTGGATCCCTTCGTTAGGGGTTTGATGTTCTATCACGGGCTTGATTTACATGAACTATCCCCGGATTCCTTTCTCCACATCTCGGCATTCATTGTCGTCTGTGAGGCCTTCTGCCGCATTACCCCTCACTTCGGCATGTGGCTCAAGACCTTTGATGTGAAGCCGAAGATGGTTGAGGGGCAGCAGGCAGCGTGTGGAGGCGCATTACTAAGCAAGATTGCTGGCACTCCATGGCCGAAGGGTTCCTATCCAGAGGTGTCCGGATTATGGCAACGGGAGTGGTTCTATGTCACAGCTCCCCGAAGTGCCAAGTGGGTAGCTGCCCCTACTTTTTGCTCGGGCCCTCCACCACAACTGATGTCATGGATTAGCAGGGGGCTGAGCTGGGGTCCAGCCAAGGACGTGCCCATACTGCAGAGCCGCATCCGAGATCTCTTCGAGGGAGATTTCAGTCTAGTAATGGTAATGCAAGTTATGCTGGTTCGTTGAGTCCAGCCTTGCAAACGCCAGCCCCTTCGCTTGTGGGAATTCAACCCGGAAGGACCGCACGTTATTCAGAATTTCCTTGGCCTGACGCACGAGGAGATGTACAAATCATTTTTTGGACCCCAGATAGAGTGTCCGGACACCATCGAGGACGTGGGCCTGAGCAGCAACCGCACCACGGCCCGAGTAAGAAATCCTTCCTGAGGGTTTGGACAATCCAGTAGTGGAAAAGATGCTCGAGCTAGCACCTTGCCCGGAGCCCTCAAAGGAAGATAAAGGGGGGAATAATGAGGGCGAAAGCGGGCCCCCATCGCTGCCAATTCCAACCAAGGGAATGAGCGTCCCCGTGAGGGAGGGTAACCAGGGGGAAGATTTTGACCTTCTCTCGCTCCGGGGAAGGAAGAGGACTACCTCTGGAGATCCTTAAACCAAGGTTTCCAAACGGGAGAAGGAGTCTCCAACAGAGGGTCCTGCCTTGGGGGTGCTCTTGCTGTACAAAGTCCGCGCGGGGATCAGCCCTCTAACGAGTCGTAAGTAATCAAAAAATACTTAATAGTAAAGATTTTCTACCTTACTTTCGAGGAAAATAATCGAAGCGTTTATCTTGTAGTTCGGATCTTAGCCCTTCTCAACAGAGCTCGTCTTCAGGGGACCTTCTTCCGGAGATGATGGAGAGTGAAACGCCTCCCCCGGACTCCCCTGCTCAAGAAGCGGGCGACCATGAAGTGTCGTCATGGAGGGCCTCTTCGAATCCGGCGAGGCCAGAAGATAATCCTGTAGTCACCCGAAGTCCCCAGCATCCGGCTCTTGACGAGAATAAACAAAGGAGTCCGGCGCCGTCTGGTAAGCGGTCGGACACACTGAGGGATCTGCTAAAGCGAGCGACCATCTCAGAAGAACACCGTACGTTGATGGGTACGGTGATGGAAAGGATTTCATCCGCCGAAAGTGGGTTGCATGACGCCTTTATGAGTCTACTAACGAGCTTTGAGGTACATAAAATGATATACATTTGTGATAGTACCGCACATTTTTAGGTGTGCCCTGTGTAGATAGTAGCCCCTGAGACTCTGGTTGTTGCCGAGAGCGGCGGCAAACAGAGGATCGTAGTCCAATGTAATAACCAGACTGCTTATATGTGCAGGTCGTGGAAGCTCCGGTGGCTAGCCGGACTGATGAGTTTGCCGAACTAAAGCGGCAACTGGATGTGGCGGATGCCGACATCGAGCTTGTTAACAAGCGGCTTGACGAGGCACAAGGTAAGTGATGTTTTGTGGTAAATGTCACATAGTAAGAGCAGCGTGATGCCAGTATCTTTAATATGTGTTGACTGCAGATGGAGCTGCCATCGTGGAGACCCTTCGGGCGGAACTTGCCCGAGCCAACGAACAAGGAAGGAGTAGTAATGCGGCTGCTTTGAAGGCGGCCGAAGAGTTAAGAGCCGAGAAGGCCGCGCATTGCGAGAGCAAAGAGAAGATGGCCAAGATGGATGTAAAGTTAAAAGACACTGCCGACCATTGCCAGTTCCTTGAAGAAGAGAACCAAGCGAAGGCGATGGACCTCGAAAAGGCCACGATGGCGGCCAAAGACACCCGCTCTGCCATGAGGGCAAAGAAGGAAGATTTGTGTGAAGCTGGTGATATTGTGGCTGGGAAGCCCTTTTTGCTGCGGAGGAAGTTCGGAGATCCGCGGTATGTCCCTCTAGATCGGCTGTGGAGTTCGGCAGACGCATATCTGGATTGACGGCGAGTGCTGTCGATGCGGCCGAATACTTCCGAGATCAAACAGATCGTGAAGTGGACAAGCTATTCTGGTCGTAGTTTAATGTTCCAGAGCTCCCGCTTCCACTGACTGATCATGTTGCCGAATGGGCCGAACTCAATAGATTGTCCGGACTCACCATGAGGTCCGTCGTAGATCATCTATGGCCAGAAAAGCCAAAGCCGAACAGCTATTTCAGCTTAGTGCATCAGTTCCTTGGTGTGGTGCCGCGCATCAATGCGATGAAGAAGTCGGCGTGCATAGAAGGCTCGCGGATGGCCCTTGCCCGTGTCAAAGCATACTGGGCGGAGATGGATGCTACCACTGTTGCGGCGTAGGGTTCGGCCATAGGCCGAGTGGCTGCCGAGCACTATTTTGAAGAAGTTCTTGAGGGTGCTCGTTTGATAGAGGCCTAGTGCTCGAAGAATATAATGTTTGAGTGACATGTATTCCCATTGTAAAAACAATGTTTTATTGAATTTATCAAGGCTGTATTTATACTTGTGCCCGAAAGTATTGTGATGCCTCCTGTGCGGCCGTTTATGTATACATGTATATAACCTGAAAGATTGCAGTCGTCGGCTTCAACCCCCACGCATATAATGCGGAGGTGTTCGCAGAAGACGTGTGTTCACACTTAATCCAACGTCTTGGTCCTATTAAGGAGGTGATAGCGCAGCGAACGAGGCAACCGGACTATAATGCTTTAACACTTTCACTTAGCCATAGGAGTTTGAAGGTGGGGCTACTATATAGCCCCTAGTGGCTCCGCACTCTCCTGAATTCGGGGTGCGTACATGCCTGGCCGGGAAACGGCCCTTCGTTAAGGCGGAGGAATTCTAACATTCGGATAGGTCATCGAGTGGTTGACCAGTCTCACGCTATATCATGACAGTCAGTTTTCGGCTTTCTCTACTGAGGTGCTCGTCCGGATGAACCGAGGCACAATCGCAGTAGTTCTCTTGGTGCCACGTTAGCCGATAGAGCGGAACTTAAGGCAGCAAAACACAGGAGCCGGGCAAACCCAACATTTGACCAAAGACATGATTCGGAGCTGATGCGTATAAGGCCAAACTCGCGACGCCGAACACTCCCTAAGGTATTCGGTCTTTATGGTATAAACTGGGCCTAAACAGTGCCCTTTGTAAGAAGCCCCTGGTGTCCAGGTACGTGCATTATTCTGACGTGGCCACATGCGAAGATGTCAGCCTCCTTCTCAATAGTACTCAGAATCCGAGGGATGTGTATCAACAAGAGACAGTAAGAAAGGTTTATGCAGGGTCTTAATCTAAAAAGAATCCTTGGAACGGGTCCCTGCTGCACGTCTGCGCCTGTGTCTCTGTTGTGCCGTATCCCGGATGGGTGTAGCACGATGGTCATCTGTAAAAGAGAGGAACTTAGGTGAAAAGTTGTCGTGCAAAAAGGTAGGTTATATTAAAGAAACCATGTACAATTCAAGATGAGCGAAAATTGCCACTTGTTTACACGCGTGGAGCCCCTTGTTTTTATAATAGGGGTGTGGCCGTCGAACCTGTATGGATTACATATAGCTGCGCCGGACTCGCCTGACCATGTCCGTGGTCTTGACGACCTATCAAATGCTTTAGTTGGTGAGGCCGTTTTAGTCTGCGGCTACCGAGGCAGTCGCACTCTCTTCGGCGCGCAAGGATTGCTCAATATTTCCACTTACTGTAATGATGCCACGTGGATCGGGCATCTTAAGCGGAGGGAAGCGTAATGCGGTATTGCGTTGAAGCGAGCGAAAGCTTCGCGTCCGAGTAGTGCTTGATAGCCACTTTGGAACAGAGCAATGTGGAAGGTTAAATTTTCTCTATGAAAGTTATCGGGGAAGACGAATATAACCTCTAGTAGCAGGGAGCTCGTGCAATGAGCCCCTGAGCCTGGCGTTACTCCTCTAAAGGTAGTATTGTTGTGGTGAATTTTTGTTGGGTCTATCCCCATTTTGCGGGCTGTGTCCTGATATATCAGGTTTAGACTGCTGCCACCGTCCATCAGGACTTGTGTGAAGAGGTATCCGTCAAGTATTGGGTCTAATACCAAGGCAGCCCATCCTGCACGCCGGATACTTGCTAAGTAATCCCGATGGTCGAAAGTGATCAGTTGAGACGACCAGTGGCAGGACTCCGCGGTGATAGGCCCTAGGGCATATTTCTCTGGGAGTGCCGCTTTGTTTCTCCCCTTGATCACGTGTAACACGTTTACTGTTTTGACTTCTGGTGGAAATTTCTTTTGTTCCCCAGTGTCTTGCTTGAGGGGCTCATCCTCGTCTTCGCTTGGTATATCCTCCCCCTTGTGTACGGCGTTGAGCTTGCCGGACTGCTTGAAGACCCAACATTCTCTGTGGGTATGATTAGCGGGTTTACCAGGGGTGCTATGGACCTGACATATTTGGTCCAGAATTTTGTTTAGGCTGGACAGTTCGTCTCTGCTGCCTTTAGAGGGCGGCTTTTGCTGACCTGGCCAAGAGCTTGTGAATCCGGCGTTTACCGCCATGCTCTTCGGGCTGTCTTCTTTATTCCGGCGCTTATTTTTGCTGCGTCGGGATTTCCCATTTCCATCCCTGCCTTCGGATGTATTTGGGTCGCTGGTGCTGCATCGGGCTAACCAGCTGTCCTCGCCCACGCAAAAGCGGGTCATGAGGCTTGTTAATGCTGCCATTGTTCGCGGCTTTTCTTAGCCGAGGTGTCTGGCAAGCCATTCGTCAGGAACGCTGTGTTTGAAAGCCGCTAAGGCTTCGGCGTCCGGACAGTCGACTATTTGGTTCTTTTTAGTAAGAAACCCGTTCCAAAGCTTTTGGGCTGACTCTCCGGGCTGTTGAGTTATATGACTCAAATCGTCTGCATCTGGTGGTCGGACATAAGTCCCTTGAAAATTTGCCCGAAAAGCTTCTTCGAGCTCTCTCCAACTTCCGATGGAGTTTTCGGGGAGGCTTTTAAGCCAGTACCGAGCTGGCCCTTTGAGCTTAAGGGGTATGTATTTAATGGCGTTGAGATCGTCTCCTCGAGCCATATGGATATGGAGGATGTAATCCTCAATCCAGACCCCCGGGTCTGTTGTTCCGTCGTATGACTCTATGTTTACGGGTTTGAATCCCTCTAGAAACATAGGGGGTGTGCGGCACCCCTGTATTTGGGTGTACCGTCGTGTTCGGATGTTTGTGGTGTTGCATTGCATGCTGGAGCGCGTTTGCGTGGTCCGTAGATGGATCTTGTTGCACCGTCCTTTTGATGCGAGCCCTTACACGGGTCGCATACTAGTTCATGTGCGGCGTCGTTTGCCGCTCTATGTTGGCCGTGAGGTCGTCTTTCCGGCCAGATTGCCGTTTTAATTTTTGGTTGTCGGTGATCTAAGGCCTCCTCATCGAATTCGGGTAGCAACTTCCGCTTCGGGTAGCTCTTGGTGTGGCGATTACCGCCGTACTTCGCTGCTGTGTTGAGTACTTTACTCCATCTGATTCGGAGTGTGCCTAGTGCAGCTTTGAGCCTTTGCTTCTGCTTTTTAGACTCCTTGCGGTGGCAACAAGCCTTTGGTGGGCATTCTGTTGCTTCGGGTGTCTGTCCGGTGTGATGTCGTCCGGACTATTATTTTTGACACAGTCAGGTTCATCGGTTTGATTATCCGAGTTGCCGTGGACAGGCGATGGTTCGCCCCGCTCTAACGCTGGGTCTATATGATCGTTGTTTCTGTCGAGGCGGGATTTGGGGCGGCGCTTACGCCGCCGCTTTGACTGCTTCTTGGGGGGACAGCCATCCGTTGCATCCTTCCATTTCTCGTTGTCATTTTCTTTTGGTGTGTCCACCATGTATACGTCATGTGATGAAGTGGGCGTCCAATGCCCTGTGGGCAGTGGTTCCTATTCGTCTACTACATCATCGTCCATACCGTCGATGTCTTCAGAGTCGTAATCGAGCATGTCAGTTAAATCGTCGACAGTGGCTACTAAGTGGGTGGTGGGCAGGCGACGAATTTCTTCGTCATCCGTACCCCGGTCCTGCCGGACATGGTTCGGTCAGGATTCTCCTGACAAGGAAATATACCTTAGTGAATTCAGTATGTCACCGAAGGGTGAGTGTTGAAACACATCCGCGGAGGTAAACTTCATGATCGGCGCCCAATCGGATTCGATAGGCACGAGCGCAAGTGGTTCGAAGTCCGTGGACGGAGAAGGATCCAGCAATTTGACAACACGGCTCTCGTGAAGGGTAAGGTCGATATTCGGCTCGATCGCCGCTGAGTATACGGCCTCCGTGGCGGGGTCTATCCACCCGTTCCATGGATGGTGCGATCAGCTCCGGATTGAGGGTCGGAGTGGTTGCCGGCGCGATTTCCTCGATACCGTCCGATGGCAGAGCCAAATCGTGCTCATCGTGACCGTGCGGGGCACTCGGCAGGGGCTCGAATCCGTCGAAGATCAAGTCTCCGCGGAAATCGGCCGTGTAGTTTAAGCTTCCAAATCTGACCTGATGGCCAGGGGCGTAACTTTCGATCTTCTCCAGATGGCCAAGCGAGTTGGCCCGCAGTGCGAAGCCGCCGAACACAAAGATCTATCTGGGGAGAAAAGTCTCACCCTAGACTGCATCACTATCGATGATCGCAAGAGCCGTCAAGCCTAACGGCGAAGACACAGAGGAACTCTCAATGAAAGCACCAATGTCAGTGTCAAAACCGGCGGATCTCGGGTAGGGGGTCCCGAACTGTGCGTCTAAGGCGGATGGTAACAGGAGGCAGGGAACATGATGTTTTACCCAGGTTTGGGCCCTCTTGATGGAGGTAAAACCCTACGTCCTGTTTGATTTATTCTTGATGATATGAGTATTACAAGAGTTGATCTACCATGAGATCGGAGAGGCTAAACCCTAGAAGCTAGCCTATGGTATGATTGTATGTTGTCCTACGGACTAAAACCCTCCTGTTTATATAGACATGGAGGGGGCTAGGGTTGCACAAGGTCGGTTACAAAGGAGGAGATATACATATCCGTATTGCCTAGCTTGCCTTCCATGCCAAGTAGAGTCCCATCTGGACATGAGACGAAGTCTTCAATCTTGTATCTTCATAGTCCAACAGTCCGGCCAAAGGATATAGTCTGGCTGTCCGGAGACCCCTAATCCCGGACTCCCTCAGTTCCCATTGATTATGAGAACAAAGTTGTTATCTATGATGATTATTGTGACGACATGTATGCTATAAAGAATAATGTTAACGATGAAACTTGTCATCATGATTCTAAATTTTGAATTGGATTATGCCTCACATGACAGTTACTTTGTTGAGTTTGCTCCCACTATTCCGAATGAGAAGAATTTTGCTTATGTGAAGACTAGTGAAATTTCTATGCTTGTAGATCATGAACAGAATGTTTTATGTGATGGTTACATTGTTGAACTCATTCATGATGCTACTAAAAATTATAATGAGGGAGGAATACATGCTTGTAGGAGTTGCAATAATATCAAGTTTCCTCTCTATGTGCTTAAAGTTTTGAAGTTATACTTGCTTTGCCTTCCTATGCTAGTTGATTCTTGTTCCCATAAACTATGTGGTCACAAAATCCCAAGGCATAGGAAGTGGGTTCGGTTCAAATGTGCTAGTCATATTCTTCATGATGTTGTCTTTATGTTTCAATTCTTATCTTTTATGTGAGCATAATTGAAATCATCATGCCTAGCTAAAAGGCATTAAAGAAAAGCGCTTGTTGGGAAACAACCCAATATTTACCCTTACTTTTTTTGTGCATTCTCATTATTAAGCTATTGTATTAATCATGTATTATATATTTTGATTCAATAAAGTGCCAAGTAAGACCTTTGGGAAGACTTGGGTGAAAGTTAATGTGATCTTGCTGCAAAAAACAGAAAGTTTGCACCCACAAGATTAGCCGCCATTTTTTACAGGAGAGTGCGAATGAGTTGATTATTTAATCATAATTTTAATAGACAAATTCCTCACATCCACCAATTTATTTCATAATTTTTGGAGTAGCAGAAGTGTGGTTGATCTTCAGATCATTACAAACTGTTCTATTTCTGACAGATTCTGTTTTCATTGCATAGTTTGCTTGTTTTCTAGTCTCTATGGCTTATATTTCTCAATATAAATTGTAGAAATGATATGGTATAGTAGGCATTGTGTGAGAACAATTATGAACCTTGTCTTTTATAGTACCAAAGTGAATGGTTTACTCTTTATCATTCTAACCTATCTCACGAAGTTCCGTTAAGTTTTGTGTGATTGAAGGTTTCAAGCTTTGGGTGAGATATCGATATGAGGAGAATAAGGAGTAGAAATACCCTAAGCTTGGGTATGCACAAGGCACCCCAAGGTAATATTCAAGGAATACTCAAGGGCCTAAGCTTTGGGATGCCCCGGAAGGCATCCCCTCTTTCGTCTTCAAAACTATCGGTATACCTTACTCGGAGCTATATTTTTATTCGTCACATGATATGTGTTTTGCTTAGAGCGTATTTTCAATTTTACTTTCTGTTTAAATAAAATCATTTGATCTGAAATCTTGAATGAAAAAGAATCCTTCCATGGCTATTTAATTTTTTGACTACTCGGCGTTATTCACTTATATCCTTTTGGAGTATTTTGTAATTTACTCACGTGCTTCACATATATCCTATGAGTAAATGGTTGAATGAATTAAATATCATAAATCTGAATTTATATATGTTTCATATGCTTACAACATGGGGGGCAATGACTTCACACATAATAAGTATAGGTAGTAAACTTATTGGAAGTTAGCAAGCGCAGAACTGGTCAATTGAACAATTCATGAAAGAATATTGAAGGAAGAGAGATTTCACATATAAATATACTATCTTGGACATCTTTTGCAATTGTGAGCACTCATTAAAATATGACATGCTAAAAGGTTGATGTTGGACAAGGAAGACAACTTACTGGGTTATGTTTTCCTATATCCGAAATGTTATATTGTCTGGGATCATCCAACATGTTGAGGTTGACTTTCCCTCTCATGCTAGCCAAATTGTTTGCACCAAGTAGAGATACTACTTGTGCTTCCAAATATCCTTAAACCCAGTTTTGCCATGAGAGTCCACCATATCTACCTATGGATTGAGTAAGATCCTTCAAGTAAGTTGTCATTGTTGCAAGCAATAAAAATTGCTCTCTAAATATGTATGGTTTATTAGTGTGGAGAAAATAAGCTTTATACGATCTTGTGATGTGGAAGAAATAAAAGTGACTGAATGCATAATAAAGGTCCATATCACAAGTGGCAATATAAAGTGACGTTCTTTTGCATTAAGATTTTGTGCATCCAACCATAAAAGTGCATGACAACCTCTGCTTCCCTCTGCGAAGGGCCTATCTTTTACTTTTATCTTCTACCCTTATACAAGAGTCATGGTGATCATCACCTTTCCCTTTTTACACTTTTCCTTTGGAAAGCACTTTGTGTTGGAGCGTTGGAGCGATCCGTATGGCAGGTCATTTGAATTGTTTGGGGCACCTAGGTGCCTGGGCACCTAGGCCCGTTATGGCAGGTCATTTTTACTAGTGCATGACATGCAATCCATTAAATACTAGCTTTCCATATTTTGTTTGCATGCACTATATCCTCAACGGTCAATGATTGCTTTCCAAAAAACATAATATGTTGATTTCCTAGCAATATTATTTTTAAATATTATGTCAATGCATGATACATATTGAAAATATACACATAAGAGGGTTATTATATCTTATAAATTATAAACATTTCATAAGTATTATACTTAATGAAAAATATACATATACTAATGATATTATGTGTATAAGAATATACACATACGCGATGTATTATACCAAATAAAATTTATGGATATATCTCGGGTATCCCAAATACCTACTAACAAGACGTAATGAATATACCCACAAACATCATGAGTATGTGGATACCTCGAAATATTATGAGTACGTACGTATATCCTGTATGTATATACCTAAATGGTGTACGTATTCGAAATCATTGGCACATGC
The DNA here is from genome assembly GCF_056163025.1 of Triticum urartu. Classification (NCBI taxonomy): domain Eukaryota; kingdom Viridiplantae; phylum Streptophyta; class Magnoliopsida; order Poales; family Poaceae; genus Triticum; species Triticum urartu. The sequence goes on along the minus strand of NC_141874.1, from coordinate 359,725,836 downwards.
CCGAGGTATGAAATACTTAACAACGAGACGCAATGTATATACCCAAAAATATCATGAGTATGGAGATGCCTCAAAATAAATTTTCCATGCGTGTCGCAAGAATTTGTCCTAGGTATCATACTCGGTATTTCTATACTCAAAATAAATATGATATACCCCAAGATGATAATAAATAGGATGTACCAAAAATAAATATGATATACCCACAATATTATATTCACAACATATATACTCATGATTTGTATCATACTTTTTTTTGCGAAACGATTTGTATCATACTCATGGTATCATATACCCAATGTATCATATACCTAATTTTAAAAAATAAAACTACGTCCAACGGAAGAGTACAACATACCTTTTATTAACATATGTATGAAAAAATATCTTCATATACGTATACAAATCATGACGCATTAATTTTATTTGTCTCTCTTCTATTTCTATAAATATCTCTCAATATGCACCATTGCCATGCGTGGCATTCTCTTTCCTATTTAATACCACTACATAATTGTTACCATGCATGTTACTCTCACTGCCATAATTACGTTCCCAATTAGTGATTCTATCATAATTATTTCTAAATTAGTCATCACAACAACACACATCTAAATGCAATCGAGTGGTGGAAAGTCAAGGAGCATGGGCACCTAGGTGTCCCAAACTATATATATATATGTGAACCCATAAATATCACATGTGTGTTAGGAATTGTGAAAGATTAAATGATAGTTGAGTATGTGGAGTTTTCCGAAACAAAGCTCTTACATAGACCCTTCCCGAAAATAAGATGAATTGAAATTGTTTGATGACTAAGAGCACGGTTTGTTGGTTTTCAAGAAAGTTTATGATCTATACTTTAACATGTGAATAGCTTGTTACTTGATCATGAGAAGTTTCATGAGTTGAGCTAATGTTATGATGTATAATGATGCTATAAAAAGTGATTGAAACTATCATTGATCAAACTTAAAGCACTTGCTAGCATTCACACTTCATAAATTATTTGTTTTATCATTTACCTACTCGAGGACGAGCATGAATTAAGCTTGAGGATGCTGATACGTCTCCAACGTATCTATAATTTATGAAGTATTCATGCCATGTTTACAATATTTTTATATGATTTTGGTATGATTTGATTAGAACTAACCCGGACTGACGCTGTTTTCAGCAGAACTACCATGGTGTTGTTTTTGTCCAGAAATAAAAGTTCTCGGAATGCGATGAAAATCAACAGAGAATTTTTCTGGAAAATATAAAAAATACTGGAACAAAAATCTACCGGAGGGGAGTCCCGTGAGCCCCACGAGGGTGGGGGCGCGCCCACCCCCCTGGGCGCGCCCCTGTGCCTCGTGGACTACCCATGAGGCCCCCTGTCTTATTCTCGACGCCAAACTCTCCTATAAATACCCAAACCTCCAGAAATTAACCTAGATCGGAAGTTCCACAGCTGCAAGCCTCTGTAGCCATGAGAAATCAATCTAGGCCCTCTCTAGCACCTTGCCGGATGGGGCCATCATCACCAGAGGCTATGGAGGAGGATCCCGGATGGGCCATCACCATCATGAAGACCAAGGACTAGAGGGAGAACCTCTCCCCATCAAGGGGGAGGCCTTGGAGGAGGAAGCACAAGGGGTAGAACCACTCCTCCTCTCCCTCGGTGGTGCCAAATTGCCATCGGGAGGGGAATCATCACCGCAGTGATCATCTTCATCGACATCACCATCATCATCACCATCCTCATCTCTTTTACACGGTCCACTCTCCCGCACCCCGTTGTAATCCCTACTTGAGCATGGTGCTTTATGCCACATATTATGATCCAATGATGTGTTGGCATCCTATGATGTTTTGACTAGATTTCCTTTGTCTATGGGTTGATTGATGATCTAGATTGGTACGAGTTGTATGTTTTATTTTGGTGCTGTCCTATTGTGCCCCCGTGTCGCGCAAGCATGAGGGATTCTTGATGTAGGGTGTTGCAATACGTTCATGATTCGCTTATAGTGGGTTGCTTGAGTGACAGAAGCATAAACCCGAGTAAGGGGGTTGTTGCGTATGGGATAAAGGGGACTTGATGCTTTAACGCTATGGTTGGGTTTTACCTTAATGATCTTTAGTAGTTGCGGATGCTTTCTAGAGTTCTAATCATAACTGCATATGATCCAAGAAGAGAAAGTATGTTAGCTTATGCCTCTCCCTCATATGAAATTGCAATGACGACTAGCGGTCTTGTTAACAATTGCCTAGGACAATTCCGCACACCGACCCATCATTATTCCACACTCACTATTTATAATACTTAGTAATATATTCTAACTTTATGATAACAACACCTAATTTCATATTTTAGCTCTCCATTACCATGCAAAGTTATCCTCTTCATACCCACAACGTAGTTTTATTTCTCGTTTATACTTGGAAGCAAACGTTCGGTGCAGGTAGAGTCGTATCAGTGGAAGATAGGACTTGAGAGAATATTGATCTTACCTTTAGCTCCTTGATGGTTCGACACTCCATACTTATCACTTCCACCTTTGGGAATTTCTACGATGATTCCCTGCACTTGGGGACTATCAGATACCTTCTCTGGAATACTGCATTGGATGCATCTTGATTCAAACTTAAACGCCAAGCATCCGCCTTGACATGCTCTGCTTCTGCATCAATCTGAGCTTTCAGCGCAACTTTTTGGTTGTTCTCAGATAGAATATCCTCCTGGGCCTTGGTGATTTCCGCACAAATCCTTGTGACCTTTGCATTGCGCTCTGCTTGATTCGCCGCAGTAACCTGTCTTGCGAATAAAGCTGTCAAGGTCTCCACAAGATCTAGTACTACTTGAGCCCTGCACGACGGCTCATAGGGGTCCGAAATACTGTCATCATCGAAATAGCCCCCCAAGCCTGCCATCTTGAAGCTGATAGATCGACTCCATCTCCCCGGCCAAGGACTCATCACCTGAATAGATGAGAGTTTCTCATCCAGGTGCAGAATCTTCCACAAGTTCCTTGCCTTGCATGAAACCGACGAAAATGCGCTTCCGGCCGGGTTGAATCCGGGCGGGTTGCTCGCGCCGAGCCGGCTTGATGATGTCGGTGCAGATGTCCGACTCGGGTTGCGATCCACTGATCTTGCCGATGAAGACGTGAATCCCGCCGAAGGGGACCCGATACCTGTACTCAATTGAGTCGACCTCGGGGCCCCAGCCAGTGTCGTCGATGTAGAGTTTGCCAAAGCAACTCTTGGTCATCCTTCCTATGACGTGCCCCTCGATCCCTAGGAAAGAGCCCTTCAAGAACTCGAAACCAACATGTGTAGGCCCCATAGTGGGCGCCAACTATCATGGTTTTGTAACGGCAGATGCCCTTGTGAAAGGACTTAGGTGCGAGGCCATGGCTACGGTGATTATCTTAAAGGGGTTGAAGCGGGACGAGAGACACGAGTTTACCCAGGTTCGGCCCCTCACGATCGAGGTAAAAGCCTACACCCTGCTTTGTGTTGTATTGCTTGAGTATCAATTACAAGATAGCGGAATCACTTCACCTAGCCATCGATTGACTGTTACTTAAGTTCACCCGCCGCAGGGTCTTGCCTTTATATACACAGGTCGCGGCCCTGGGCTTACAAGAGTCCAGGTCGTGTCATACAACATGACCGACCCTAGTTCTAAGTTGCCTTGCCTTGCTACGAAAGTCGCCATTGGGCGTCTTACACCTTCGGGTCACGCTCCGTCCCCGGGTCTCAGGCCTTTAGCTGGCCCACGTCATAAGCCGCCTCTAGGCTTTCATGTCTTGGCTCCTTGGGCCTTTCTAAGCCTCATAATTGAGTCGCCAACAGCATAACCCAGCCCCTCCTGGGCGGGTTACACCATGGGGTTATATCCCTAACAATTTGGTATTGATTTTCTGAAAAGCCAAAAACAAGAAAAAAACTGCAACTGGCACTAGGTACTAGATTAATAGGTTAGTCCCAGAAAATGATATATAATTGCATAATAAACATCCAAGATTGATACTATAATAGTATGGAACAATAAAAAATTATAGATACGTTGGAGACATATCAACATCCCCAAGCTTAATTCCTGCTTGTCCTCGAGTAGGTAAATGATAAAAACAATTCTTAATGTGGAATGCTACCTATCATATTCATCATGTAATCTCTTATGTGGCATGAATATTTAGATCCGAATGATTCAAACCGATAGTCTATAATTTGAATAATGACTTCAATACTCAGGCATACCAACAAACAATCATGCCTTTCAAAATATCAATGCTAAAGAACGCTATCCATATAAAATCGTATAGCCTTGTCATGCTCCATCTTGTTAACACAAAATATAAATCATGCAGTACCCCAGTCTCAGCCAAGCAATTCCTTCATACTTTTTTAACATGCTTCAACTCTTTCAACCCCGACGCAATACATGAGTGCAAGCCATGGATGTAGCACTATGGCTGGAATACGGTATGGTGGTAGAGATGATATGGAGAAGCCTAAAAAAGGAGAAAGTCTCAAATCGACGAGGCTAATAAATGGGCTATGAAGATGCCCATCAATTGATGTCAATGCAACGAGTAGGGATTGCCATGCAACGAATGCACTAAGAGCTATAAGTGTATGAAAGCTCAAAAAGAAAACTATGTGGGTGTGCATTCAACTTGCTTGCTCATGAAGACCTCAGGCATGTGAGGAAGCCCAACATTAGAATATAGAACCCAAGTTCTATAATGAAAAATTCCCACTAGTATATGAAAATGAAAGCCTAGGAGACTCTCTATATGAAAAACATGGTGCTACTTTGAAGCACAAGTGTGGAAAAGGATAGTAACATTGCCCCTTCTCTCTTTTTCTCTCTTTTTTGGGCTCTTTTTGGCCTATTTTTCTGGGCTCTTTTTGGCCTCTTTTTTTTTATTTCCTCACTAGGGACAATGCTCTAATAATGAATAATGATGATCATCACACTTGCATGTGCTTATCTGTGGTGACAATGGAATATTCACGTGATCCACTTGATGTATGTTTTGGTGATCAACTTGTGAGTTTCGTGACCTCGTGAACTTATGCATAGGGGTTGCCACACATTTTCGTCTTGACTCTCCGGTAGAAACTTTGGGGCACTCTTTGAAGTTCTTTGTGTTGGTTGAATAGATGAATATGAGATTGTGTGATGCATATCGTATAATCATACCCACAGATACTTGAGGTGACATTGGATTATCTACGTGACATTAGGGTTTTGGTTGATTTGTGTCTTAATGTGTTATTCTAGTACGAACTCTAGGATAGATCGAACGGAAAGAATAGCATCATGTTATTTTACTATGGACTCTTGAATAGATCGATTAGAAAGGATCACTTTGAGGTGGTTTCGTACCCTACAATAATCTCTTCGTTTGTTCTCCGCTATTAGTGACTTTGGAGTGACTCTTTGTGGCATGTTGAGGGATAGTTATATGATCCAATTATGTTATTATTGTTGAGAGAACTTGCACTAGTGAAAGTATGAACCCTAGGCCTTGTTTCAACGCATTGCAATGCCATTTTCGCTCACTTTTATCATTAGCTACCTTGCTGTTTTTATATTTTCAGATTACAAAAACCTATATCTACCATCCATATTGCACGTGTATCACCATCTCTTCGCCGAACTAGTGCACCTATACAATTTACCATTGTATTGGGTGTGTTGGGGACACAAGAGACTCTTTGCTATTTGGTTGCAGGGTTGTTTGAGAGAGACCATCTTCATCCTACGCCTCCCATAGATTGATAAACCTTAGGTCATCCACTTGAGGGAAATTTGCTACTATCCTACAAACCTCTGCACTTGGAGGCCCAACAATGTCTACAAGAAGAAGGTTATGTAGTAGACATCACCCACCTGGTCAAAGCGTGCGTAGCGTTGTCATTCTGGTCGCAAACGTGTACGTACCGACTGGTCGATCGGTCTATCTACAGGCTATGGTGATGAACCGTGGCCGAGTAAGGAATGGCACGTGTCGTAGTAGAGGCGCGTACATAGCATGTCACGCAGTCCCATCAATATCGTGTACATGTACGTACAGCCAGGGTGCAAGAAAGTATATACGACCCGATATTTTCCTCGCCCTCGCTTCTACCACGGTTTTTTCCATCATGGACGACCCAAAGAATGTCATGCAGCTGCGTCTCCGGCCCACCCAGGACGAAAAGCCCATTTTCTGTCATGATTTTTTGTCATAGAAGTAGGAGCCCACCACATCTATGATGATACCGGGTTTTGTCATAATTATCATCATAGAAGTGTCATAAGCATCATAGAAAAAAATCCGTTCGGCCCAAAATGTCACTGATGTGTATTTTTTTGTAGTGATAGTCTCTTGTTATGCTATGAAAATGGAGCGTGATTTATTATTGACTGTCTTCCTTATGAGTGGCAGTCGGGGACAAGTGATGGTCTTTTCCTACCAATCTATCCCCCTAGGGGCATGCGTAGTAGTACTTTGCTTCGAGAGCTAATAAACTTTAGCAATAAGTATATGAGTTCTTTATGACTAATGTGAGTCCATGGATTATACGCACTCTTACCTTTCCGCAATTTGCTAGCCTCTTCGATACCGTGCATTGCCCTTTCTCACCTCGAGACGTGGTGCAAACTTCACCGGTGCATCCAGACCACGTGATATGATACGCTCTATCACACATAAGCCTTATTATATCTTCCTCAAACAACCACTATACCTACCTATTGTGGCATTTCCATAGCCATTCCGAGATATATTGCCATGCAACTTCCACCGTTCCATTTTTATGACTTGAGCATTCATTGTCATATTGCTTTGCATGATCGTAAGAAATCTAGCACGATATTTCCATGGCTTGTCCATTTTTTGATATCCTTGCTACGCTAGATCATTGCACATCTTGGTACACTGCCACAGGAATTCATATAGAGTCATACTTTGTTCTAGGTATTGAGTTGTAATTTTGAGTTGTAAGTGAACAGTAGTGTGATGATCATCATTACTCATTATTATAGCATGTCCCAGTGAGGAAAGGATGATGGAGACTATGATTCCCCCACAAGTCAGGATGAGACTCTGGACAAAAAGAAAAAAAGTGAGGCCAAAAGGAGCCCAATAAAAAAAGTAAAAAAAGAAAATAAAGAAAGAAAAAAATGAGAGAAAAGAGAGAAGGGGCATGCAAACACCACACTTGTGCTTCAAAATAGCGCCATGTTTTTCATGTAGAGAGTCTCCTATGTAGTCACTTTCATATACTAGTGGGAATTTTTCATTATAGAGTTAGAGGCACACCCACTTAGTTTTCAGTTTGAGCTTTCATACACTTATAGCTCTTAGTGCATCTGTTGCATGGCAATCCATAATCCTCGCATTGATATAAATTGATGGGCATCTCCATAACCCGTTGATTAGCCGTGTCGATGTGAAGCTTTCTTACTTTTTTGTATTCTCTATGTTTACCCCTATCATCATACTCCATTCCACCCATAGTGCTATATCCATGGCTTACGCTCACGTATTGTGTGGGGGATGAAAAATCTGAAGCGTGTTAGTATGAACCAATTGCTTGGCTTGTCATCAGGGTTATGCATGATAAATACTTTGTGTTAAGAAGATGGAGCATGACAAGACTATATGCTTTTGTAGGGATAATGTTCTTTAGCATTGATATTTTGAAAGACATGATTCTTTGTTGGGATGCCTGAGTATTGATGTCTTTATGTCAAATTATAGACTATTGCTTTGAATCACTCGTGTCTTAATATTCATGCCATGATAAGATATATGATCAAGATTATGCTAGGTAGCATTCCACATAAAAAAATATCCTTTTTATCATTTACCTACTCGAGGACGAGCGGGAATTAAGCTTGGGGATGCTGATACGTATCCGTCGTATCTATAATTTTCTATTGTTCCATGCCAATATTATACAACTTTTATATAATTTTGGTGACATTTTAAATTATTTTTTGGGACTAATATATTGATCCAGTGCCTAGTGCCAATTCCTATTTGTTGCATATTTTTTGTTCCGCAAAATATCCATATCAAAGTCCAAACGAGATAAAAATTTACAGAGAATTAGTTTGGAATATATGTGATTTTTGGGAGGTGGAATCAATGCAAACCGAGGCCCAGAGCCTCCACAATATACCAGGGCACGACCTCCCCCCTACCGTGCAACGGTGTCTTGTGGGCACCTCGTAAGTCGGCTGGGGCCCTTCTATCGTCGCAAGAAAGATAATTTATGGAAAAATCCGTCTAAAATTTTAGCGCAATAGGAGTTATGGATCTCCGGGAATTTAAGAAACAGTGAAGGGCTGGAAAACAGGAACACGAAATAGAAGAGAATAGATAGATAGATCCAATCTCGTAGGGGCTCTCGACCCTCCACCGCTGATTGCTTGTATCAGCGTTGGTATTTCCTCGAAGGGTAGAGGATGATGCAACACAACAACGATAAGTATTCCCCTCAGTTATGAAACCAAGGTTATGAATCCAGTAGGAGAACCAAGCAACACTACCTAAACAGCACATGCACACAAATAACAAATACTTGCAACCCAACGCGTAAGAGGGGTTGTCAATCCCTCCTCGGTATTGAGATAGATAAAATTGTATGAGATTTGATAAATAGATCTGACAAAAACACATAATAAAATATATAAATAAAAAGTGTAGCAAGCTATTTTTGGGGTTTTAGAATAGTAGATCTGAAAATAATAGGATAGGAAATAGACCCGGGGGGCGTAGATTTCACTAGTGGCTTCTCTCGAGAAAATAGCATACGGTGGGTAAACAAATTATTGTTGGGCAATTAATAGAAAAGCAAATAATCATGACGATGTCCAAGGCAATGATCATGTATATAGGCATCACGTCCAAGGTTAGTAGACGGACTCCTGCCTACATCTACTACTATTACTCCACACATCGACCGCTATCCAGCATGCATCTAGTGTATTAAGTTCATGAAAAAAGGAGTAATGCAATAAGAATGATGACATGATATAGACAAGATCTATTCATGTAGGAATAGACCCCATTTTTTTATCCTTAATGGCAATGATACATGTGTGTCATGTCTCCTTCTGTCACTGAGAATAAGCACTGCAAGATCGAACCCATCACAAAGCACCTCTTTCCATTGCAAGAAAAACCAATCTAGGTTACCAAACCAAACCAATGTTTCAGAGAAGAAATACAAGGCTATAAAGATCATGCATAAAAGAGTTCAGAGAAGACTCAAATAATATTCATAGATAGAACTGATCATAAACTCGCAATTCATCATATCACAACAAACACACCACAGAAAGTCATTACATCAAATAGATCACCAAGAACATCGAGGAGAACATTGTATTGAAGATCAAAAAGAGAGAAGAGGCCACCTAGCTACTGCATACGGACCCGTAGGTCTGTTGTAAATACTCACGCATCATCGGAGGAGCACCAATGAGGATGATGAACCCCTATGTGATTGTTTCCCTCTCCAACAAGGTGCCGAAAAAGGGCTCTAGATTGGATATCGTGGTTCTGGAACTTGCGGCATCTAGAATTGTGTTTCGTCGACTCCCCTAGGGCTTCTGGAATATCTGAGTATTTATAGAGCTGAGAGGCCGTGGAAAAGGTCACCATGGGCCCCACAAGGCACCAGGGCACGCCTGGGGACTCTAGCACGCCCTGGTGTCTTGTGGGCTCCACGTGGCTCCTTTGGTACACCTCCTGGACTCACTGGGTCTCTTCTGGGCAGAAACAAATCTCCAAAATGTTTCGCTACATTTGGACTTCATTTGATATGGATATTCAGTGAAGTAAAAAACAAGCAAAAATTAGCAACTGGCACGGGCACTATGTCAAATAGGTTAGTCGCAAATAATGATATAAGGTTGCTAGAAAATGAATGTAAAACATCCAAGATTGATAATATAATAGCATGGAACAATCAAAAATTATAGACACGTTGGAGACGTATCAGCATCCCCAAGCTTAATTCTTGCTCGCCCACGAGTAGGTAAATGATGAAAACAGAATTTTTGATGTGGAATGCTGCTTAACATGTTCATCACATATTCTTTTATTTTGTAGCATGGACATTTTAACTTTTGGATGGTTCAAAGCAATAGTCTTTAATTAACATGAAGGCATCAATACTCAAGCATATGAACAAGCAACCATGTCTTTCAAAATATCAACACTAAAGAAAGCTATCACTAGCCCATCATGCTCGGCCATTGATCCATTCATGAAACACACTCGAATATTATCTACATCCAATGCACAAGTATGATCATAGTGCTCCCTAGTTGGTGCTATATAAGAGAAGATGGAGACTCATAGTAAAAATAAAAAATAAATAAAGTAAATAGATAGGACCTTCGGAGAGGGAAGCATAGAGTTGTAGAGGTGCCAGAGCTCAAAGCTTAAATTGAGAGATAACATATTTTGAGAGGCATGCTTTTCCTATTAACAAAAATGACCGAGAATTCCCAATAATTTCCATGCTAGATACATCATAGGCGGTTTCCAAACATAAAATAAAGTTTATTCCTTTTTCCACCATTCTTTCACAATCCATGGCTAGTCATATCCACGGGTGCCTACCATACCAACACTTTCCAAGGAATTTATTATTTTACAACATAAAAAATCATTTCAGGACTGGGCATCCCCATTACCTTGCCACATTCTCGTGCATTGACAAGTGAATAAACACGCATCTCGAGAATAACATATCTAGCATGGGAAAATATTGGCCACCCCCTGTTGCTTCATGAGTGGCACAGGCACAGAAAAAGGAAATTCATTTTGAAAATTAGAGTTGGCACATACAAATTTACATGGAACGACATGGAAATACTGCATATAGGTAGGTACGGTGGACTCATTGGCACAACTTGGTTTAAGGAGTTTGGATGCACAAGTAGTATTCCCACTAAGTACAAGGAAAGGCTGGCAAATAGATCGAGAAGCAACCAACCAAAAAATGAAAATGATCATAAACCAAGATTAAACATAACTAACACCGAATAATGCACCACAAGTAGGATGTAACTTCATTGCATAACTATTGACTTTTGTGCTTGCAAATGGAATCACAAACCTTAACACCAATATTCTTAATAAAGCATAGTTACTGACCAACATGACTCACATATTACTATCTCCATATCTCAAAACTATTACAAGGAAACAAGTTTATAATATCCGATGATCTTCATGAAAGTTTTTATTATATCCTTCTTGGATATCTATCACTTTGGGACTAGTTTCTTATATTACCATTTCTTATAACAAGCTCTCAAACAAATTTTAGTGAAGAACATGAGCATAAATAATGTTTTTCATCTGTCAAATAATATAAGTGAAGCATGAGAGAATTTCTTCAAAATTTACTAACTCTCAAATTGATCTAAGTGAAGCATGAGAGTATTTCTTTAAAAATTGAAGCACCACCGTGCTCAAATGGATAGAAGTGAAGCACTAGAGCAATTCCATAGCTCAAATTTTTTTAGGTGAAGCACATAGAGCAGTTCTAACAATTCATAGCATCATTATGGCTCTCTCAAATAGGTGTATCCAGCAAGGATAATTGTGACAAACTAAAAAGCAAAACAAGCAAAGACTCATATAATACAAGTCGCTCCAAGAAAAACTCATGATATGTGATGAATAAAAATATAGCTCCAAGTAAAATTACCGATGGTCGTTAGAAGAAAGACGAGGTGCCTTACGGGGCATCCCTAAGCTTAGTTGCTTGGTTCTCCTTAAATATTACCTTGGGGTGCCATGGGCATCCCCAAGCTTAGGCTCTTTTCCCTCCTGGTTCCTTCATCCATCGTGATCTCACCCAAAACTTGAAAACTTCAATCACACAAAACTGATAGATTTTGATGATGTCTCCCCGGCAACGGCGCCAAAAATTCTTCCTGGTTGCTTGTATCTGCGTTGGTATTTCCTCGGAGAGGAGAGGATGATGCAACACATCAATGGTAAGTATTTCCCTTAGTTATGAAACCAAGGTTATCAATCCAGTAGGAGAACCAAGCAACACTATGTAAACAACACCTGCACATAAATAAGAAATACATGCAACCCAACGCGTAAGAGGGGTTGTCAATCCCTCCTCAGTATTGAGATAGATAAAATTGTATGAGATTTGATAAATAGATCTAACAAAAACACAAAATAAATAAATAAATAAATAAAAAGTAAAACAAGGTGTTTTTGGGTTCTTGGAATAATATACCCGAGGGCCATATATCTCACTAGTGGCTTCTCTCGAGAAAATAGCATACGGTGGGTAAACAAATTACTGTTGGACAATTGATAGAAGAGCAAATAATCATGATGATATCCAAGGCAATGATCATGTATATAGGCATCACGTCCAAGATTAGTAGATCAACTCCTGCCTACATCAACTAGTATTACTCCACACATCGACCGCTATCCATCATGCATCTAATGTATTAAGTTCATGGAAAACGGAGTAATGCAATAAGAATGATGACATGATGTAGACAAGATCTATTCATGTAGGAATAGACCCCATCTTTTTATCCTTAATGGAAATGATACATGTGTATCATGTCTCCTTCTGTCATTGAGAATAAGCAACGCAAGATCGAACCCATCACAAAGCACCTCTTCCCATTACAAGAAAAATCAATCTAGTTGGCCAAACCAAACCAAAGTTTCGGAAAAGAAATACAAGGCTATAAAGATCATGCATAAAAGAGTTTAGAGAAGACTCAAATAATATTCATCGATAGAATTGATCATAAACTCTCAATTCATCGGATCACAACAAACGCACTACAGAAAGTCAGTACATCAAATAGATCTCCAGGAACATCGAGGAGAACATTGTATGGAAGATCAAAAAGAGAGAAGAAGCCACCTAGCTACTGCCTACAGACCCGTAGGTCTGTGGTAAACTACTCACGCATCATCGGAGGAGCACCAATGAGGATGACGAACTGTCGGTGTACAAAAAGAGGGGTACACTTTTTGTACCCCTATAACTGTGCACGGGCAGTCTGAGCCACGGGCATCACCACACCAAGCAAGGCAAGGGAGGTGAGCCAGGGTAAGACCGAAGCTCAAGAGAACTAGAACGACGCCAAGGCCAAGACCACGAAGAGCAAAGGGGACGAAGTGGACTCCCCCGGCAAGATCCTTGCCGGGAGACAGTTCTAGCAGCCCCGGCAAGACCCTTGCCGCGGCGACTCGTCCCGCGCCTACGGAGCAAATCACCCTTGAGTCCACTGCCCCCAAAGGGCAAGGATTCGGGAGACATCCCCGTGGCGGCATGCAGATCTTTGTGAAGACATTCAAGATCAGATACACACTATAGAAGACGACAACCCTTGGTGGGATCCCAGCCGAGGAAGACCACAAGGCCCCCGGCAAGCGCCTTGTTGGGGATGACTCCAGGCGCCTCGGCAAGACCCTTGCCGGGGCCACGCAAGGCCCTTGCCGAGGACACCCGCAGGGCCACCATCAGGCCCACGCCGACTAAACCTCCACCACCGCATGCATGCAGCTGCCGACCCTACCAGCTGGGCAGGCACCTGCGTGGCGGCATGTAGATCTTCGTGAAGACCCACCACTGCGCCACCTCAGCTGCCTGCCTACCTACGTGGCATCGCAGGCGTCGCTGGCCAGGGCGCGTGTCGACACAAGAAGGAGCGGAGACAAACGAGACAGGTTTCTCCCCCGTCCCGAATAAAGCAAGGACACCTAAGCAAGACGCATTAAATGCGCCTTGTCATGTAATGCGAGGGATAACCTCGCATCACTGTACCCTTTCAACCTCTTGTGTGCCACTGTGGCAACCCCTTTTTCTATAAAAGGAGGCGCGAGGCGACCAGAGGAAGGATTCGGCTTTTTGGAGCTCCTCACGCCCCATAGCTAGCTCAAGAACAGAGATATACAATCCACCAAAGTAGGAGTATGGTTTTACGCACCCTCGCGGCTCGAACCTGGATAAATGAACCGCATGCTATCTGTTTGATCCACTCTTCTCACGACCCCGCGCTCTGCTAACCACAGTAGGGATTCTTGTGATCCCATAGGTGTCGTTCCCACCGACATCCTTGGCGTGCCAGGTAGGGGGCGCAGTTGTGAGAATCGGCTTTAGCAGTTAGCCCGGCACTCCTTCATCTTCGTGACCCTTGGAGAAGAAAGAAGGCCAGAAGATCGGCACTCGAGCGATTGCAAACAGAAGCTAAGTTGCACTGAACCCTTATTTGTTCTATCCTTCTTATATGAGGTTATTCCCCCCGGAGATGTCACACCTTTGTATGAGAAACCTGCACGCCAGGGGGCTCTCCCACGATCGGCAATGCCCTTGCCCTGTTTCGAGTCCGCTCAACAGCTCAAGTGGCTGTGTCGAGAATGGCAGACTAGCCTTCCATGATCAACAACGCTCTCGATTCTAACTCGAGTCAAGCTCGACAGTTCGAGCGGCCGCGTTCAGAACGGAAAGGTGGCTCGTCCGGCAGCATGCGTACCCAGCAGGCCCATGGGGATCCGTACCCAAAATGCCGCTAGGGGCTTCCACGCCGGCGAGCCTACCCAATCGATGTAGGGCACGCATACAAAGAGGAATTGAATGGGGAAATAACGTGCATGAAATTAAGAGTACTGCAAAGTTATATTACATCACATCATTGCTGCGGTTCTAACTAGAGATAAAATTTGTCTTGGTCGTGAACCTGCAGCGGCGGTGAAGAACGGGATGCCTAATCCCGGCGCTAGCCTTCCACCCTCTTGATTTTGTCGATGCTGCTGATGACGGTCTTGATGCGCTGCTTGAGCACCGTGAGGTTAGTACCATCCGGCAAGCTATCCATCGCGGCATCGAAGTCGAGGTCGGGATTCCAGTACGCCATCTTGGTGAGGACCTTGGTCATCACCCCCCGGCAAAGTCGCCGGGCTTCCCCGGCCAACGTGGCTGCTCTGCTAGAGTGAAGATAAGACAAGGCTCCAAGGATGCCCTCGAAGAACTGGGTCAGCTTGGCGTTGACGGTCCCGCTGCACTCAGGGGTATACCTCACGTTTGGCATCCCCATGGTGGCCAACTGCGAGGTGACCCTGCCTGCGACGTCCTCCAGATGGCTGATCCATATGTTCTCGACCGCCACATATTCCTGGTGGGAGGCGGCCTCGTTCGCCCATAGCTGTTTCTCCTCCTCCAGGCTCCTGGTCAAGGTCTCCTCCTGAGCCGTGCTCTCCGACAACATCTTCTCGAGATTCTCCAGCTTCAGCTTGAGATCTCTGATGGAGTTTTGCGCTTCGGAGAGCTCCCCAGTCCCGCTGATGACCGCTCCTTGCGCCTCCGTCAAGGCGCTGTTGAGCGTGCTCTTCTCGTTGGACAGCTTGAGGGTCTGCTCCTTCAGCTCGTCCCTCTCCACCTCCAACTCCCTTACTTTGGCGGCATGGGCCAGAGCCTGGGCATCGAGTGCCTCCTTGTGCCTCTGCTCCAGCTCGCGAGTCCGCCGCGCGACAAGGGCCTCAAGCTCCTCATCCTTGCCACGGAGCGCTGTGGCAAGCTTCTCCTCACGCACGGTGAGGTCCTCTTCCTAGGAATCCAGTGCGGCTTGATGCTGGTTTCGGACGGCCTCGGCCGCGGCAGCCAAGTTCGCTGCCTTTTCCTGGGCCTTCTCGATGTCAGCCATCTTCATGGTGAGCTCGACATTGCGCTTGGTCAATTCCTCCTGAAAGACCCTTTGCTCCTCGCGAGTCTGGTGGAACCAGGTCTGCGTCTCAGCAACGCGCGCCTTGAAATCCACCTCCGCCTGGTCCACCATTGTCGTCCTGGACTTAACCTTGTCGAGATGGACACGGTAGAGCGCCTGGAGTTTTCGGAAGTTGCCCCCCATAGCGCGGAAAAGCTGCTCTTCTGGAGAACCATCACCGCCAATGCCCGGCTCATCGACAACCTCGAGCCTGGTGGCGGCAAGCACCTCGCCGCCAAAGACTTCCCCTTCAGCGGGCGCTCGGGAACTTGACGCCCCTGGGAGATGGACGAAAAGATCGTCGCCCACCTTCATATATCTGTCGGGGCCCGAGGTTGAGGAGGAGGGAGGCTGATCATCAACCACCTCTTCCTCGGCAGTGGCCTTGCCGGCTTCCCCGGCAGGCCCACCGTTGGCGCCCTCGGCAGAAGCCTCGCCGGTCGCCTTGGCGGCCCCTGCAGCGGTGTCCTCGGTGGCATCCTTGGCGGCCTCATCAGTGTCGACCTCGTTAGCATCCCTGGCGGCTTCTCCAGCGGCAATCCTGTCGGCCTCCGCCGTGGCCTCCTCAGCAATATTCCCAAGAAGAGTATCCACGTCCTCCGTATCTATTGAAGGAGGGCCTGGGCAGTAATGGGAGCAATGAAGCAAAGAAAAAGAATAAGGGAAAAACAGAGACGGAGGACAGGCGACTCACCAGTGCCAGGCTGTGAAGCAGAAGTCCCCTCCCCGCCAGCATTTGGCGCCGTGGCAGAGTCACCAGCGCCCAAGTTCCCCTCTTCCTCCATGGGTGTGGGCTCCGTTCTTGATGCCCTTGCCGGGGACGCCCCTCCTGGCGGCGTACTCGATGGGGGTGGTGTGTTGGGGGTATCCCTCTGCAGCTCCTCCTGCTGCCGCTCCCCTCCTAAAAACCCGACAAGTTCAACACCATAGCATCGAACGCCTACCACATGTCGAATAAGAGGAGGGTGACGAACTTACGTTGGGGGCTGTGCCGGGGGCTGCTGTCCGGGCTGCTCAACACCACCAGTGGCGTCTTTGAAGCCCTAGCCGGGGGCTGACTGCTCGCCGAGGCCTTCGCCGAGGCCAAGACCACGAAGAGCAAAGCGGACTCCCTCGGCAAGATCCTTGCCGGGAGACAGTTCTAGCAGCCCCGGCAAGACCCTTGCCGCGGCGACTCGTCCCGCGCCTACGGAGCAAATCACCCTTGAGTCCACTGCCCCCAAAAGGCAAGGATTCGGGAGACATCCCCGTGGCGGCATGCAGATCTTTGTGAAGACATTGAAGATCAGATACACATTATAGAAGATGACAACCCTTGGCGGGATCCCAGCCGAGGAAGACCACAAGGCCCCTGGCAAGCGCCTTGCCGGGGATGACGGCAGGTGCCTCGGCAAGACCCTTGTCGGGGCCCCGGCAAGGCCCTTGCCGAGGACACCCGCAGGGCCACCATCAGGCCCACGCTGACTAAACCTCCACCACCGCATGCATGCAGCTGCCGAACCAACCAGCTGGGCAGGCACCTGCGTGGCGGCATGCAGATCTTCGTGAAGACCCACCACTGTGCCACCTCAGCTGCCTGCCTACCTACATGGCATCGCAGGCGTCGCTAGCCAGGGCGCGTGTCGACACAAGAAGGAGCGGCGACAGACGAGATAGGTTTCTCCCCCGGCCCCGATAAAGCAAGGACACCTAAGCAAGACGCATTAAATGCGCCTTGTCATGTAATGCGAGGGATAACCTCGCATCACTGTACCCTTTCCACCTCCTGTGTGCCACTGTGGCAACCCCTTCTTCTATAAAAGGAGGCCTGAGGCGACCAGAGGAAGGATTCGGCCTTTTGGAGCTCCTCACGCCCCATAGCTAGCTCAAGAACACAGATATACAATCCACCGAAGCAGGAGTAGGGTTTTACGCATCCTCGCGACCTGAACCTGGATAAACGAACCGCATGCTATCTGTTTGATCCGCGCTTCTCACGACCCCGCGCTCCGCTAACCACAGTAGGGATTCTTGTGATCCCATAGGTGTCGTTCCCACCGACACGAACCCCTCTGTGATTGTTTCCCCCTCCAACAAGGTGCCGGAAAAGGGCTCTCGATTGGATTTCGTGGTTCTAGAACCTAAGGCAGCTGGAATATGTTTCGTGGACTCCCCTAGGGTTTCTGGGATATTGGAGTATTTAGAGAGCCGAGAGGCGGTAGAAAAGATCACTATGGGCCCTACAAGGCACCAAGGCGCGTCTAGGGCCTCTGGCATGCCCTGGGGTCTTGTGGGCCCCACGGGCCTCCTTTGGTACACCTCCCGGGCTCCCTGGGTCTCTTCTGGGAAAAAATCACCAAAAAGTTTCGCTACATTTGGACTTCATTTGCTATGGATATTCTGTGAGGTAAAAAACAAGCAAAAAATAGCAACTGGCACTGGCATTATGTGAATAGGTTAGTCCCAAAAACTGATATAAGTTGCTAGAAAACGAATGTAAAACATCCAAGATTGATAATATAATAGCATGGAACAATTAAAAATTAAAGATACGTTGGAGACGTATCAGCCGCCATGGAGGCCATGGACTAGAGGGGAAACCCTCCTTCCATCTAGGTGGAGGCCAAGGAAGAAGAAGAAGGAGGGGGGCTCCCCCCTCTTTCCCGTGGTGCCGGAGTGCCGCCAGGGCAATAATCATGACAGCGGTCTACATCAACAACCTTTCTACCGTCAACACCAACTTTCTCCCCCTCTATGCAATGGTGTAACCTCTCAATTCCTGCTGCAATTCTCTACTTAAACATGGTGCTCAACACTATATATTATTATCCAATGGTATGTGGTTATCCTATGATGTTTGAGTAGATCTGTTTTGTACTATGGGTTGATTGATGATCATGATTGCTTTGAGTTGTATATTTTATTTTGGTGCTGTCCTACAGTGCCCTCCGTGTTGCGTAAACATGAGGGATCTCCGATGTAGGGTGTTGCAATACGTTCATGATTCACTTATGGTGGGTGTCTAGAGTGACAGAAGCTTAGGCCCGAGTAAGGGGGTTGTTGCATATGGGATAAAGAGGACTTGATACTTAATGCTATGGTTGGGTTTTACCTTAATGATCATTAGTATTTGCGGATGCTTGCTATAGTTCCAATCATAAGTGCATATGATCGAAGTACAGAAAGTATGTTAGGTCATGCCTCTCCCTCATATAAATTGTAATAATGATTACCTGTTTAGTTATCGATCACCTAGGGACAAATAAATTTCTTGTGTGGCAAAAGCTTTCTACTAAACAACTAACTTTTATTATGTTGCAATTTATTCATAGTTTTATTCTCGCAAAGTACTTCTAGTTTTATTCTTGTTCTAGGTAAAGAAAACGTTAAGTTTGTGTAAGTTGTATCGGTGGTCGATAGAACTTGAGGGAATATTTGTTCTACCTTTAGCTCCTTGATGACCCAAAAGTGTAGGAGATCTATGGTAGACTTTTCGATAAGTAAGAGTGTCAAACCCAACGAGGAGCAGAAGGAAATGATAAGAAGTTTTCAGTAAGGTATTCTCTGCAAGCACTGAAATTATCGGTAACAGATAGTTTTGTGATAAGATAATTTGTAACGAGTAACAAGTAATGAAAGTAAATAAGGTGCAGCAAGATGGCCCAATCCTTTTTGTAGCAAAGAACAAGCCTGGACAAACTCTTATATAAAGTAAAGCGCTCCCGAGGACACATGGGAATTATCGTCAAGCTAGTTTTCATCACGCTCATATGATTCGTGTTCGGTACTTTGATAATTTGATATGTGGGTGGACCAGTGCTTGGGTACTGCCCTTACTTGGACAAGCATCCCACTTAAGATTAACCCCTATTGCAGGCATCTGCAACTACAAACAGAAGTATTAAGGTAAACCTAACCATAGCATGAAACATATGGATCCAAATCAGCCCTTACGAAGCAACGCATAAACTAGGGTTTAAGCTTCTGTCACTCAATCAACCCATCATCTACTTATTACTTCCCAATGCCTCCCTCTAGGCCCAAACAATGGTGAAGTTTCATGTAGTCGACGTTCACATGACACCACTAGAGGGGTGACAACATACATCTCATCAAAATATCGAACGAATACCAAATTCACATGACTACTTATAGCAAGACTTCTCCCATGTCCTCAGGAACAAACATAACTACTCACTAAGCATATTCATGTTCATAATCAGAGGGGTATTAATATGCATAATGGATCTGAACATTTGATCTTCCACCAAGTAAACCAACTAGCATCAACTACAAAGAGTAATCAACACTACTAGCAACCCACTGGTACCAATCTGAGGTTTGGATACAAAGATTGGATACAAGGGATGAACTAGGGTTTGAGATGAGATGGTGCTGGTGAAGATGTTGATGGAGATTGACCCCTTCCCGATGAGAGGATCATTGGTGATGATGGTGGTGATGATTTCCCCCTCCCGGAGGGATGTTTCCCTGGCGGAATAGCTCCGCTGGAGCCCTAGATTGGTTCCGCCAAGGTTCCGGCTCGTGGCGGCGGAGTTTCATCCCGTGAGCTAGCTTATGATTTTTTCCTGGATGAAAGACTCCATATAGCCAAATATGGGCATCAGAGGGCCACCAGGGGGCCCACGAGGTAGGGGGGCGCGCCCAGGGTGTAGGGCGCCCCCCACCCTCGTGGACGGTGGGTGGCCCCCCTCTAGTACTTTTTCACCCAATATTTTTTATATATTCTGAAAATAATTCCCGTGGAGTTTCAGGACTTTTGGAGATGTGCAGAATAGGTCTCTAATATTTGCTCCTTTTCCAGCCTAGAATTCCAGCTGCCGGCATTCCCTCTCTTCATGTAAACCTTGTAAAATAAGAGAGAATAGGCATAAGTATTGTTACATAATGTGTAATAACATCTCATAATGCAATAAATATCGATATAAAAGCATGATGCAAAGTGGACGTATCACTCCTCGTTGGGTTCGACACTCTTATTTATCGAAAAGGCTACAAATGATCCCATATACTTGTGGGTTATCAATCTCTCCCACTCGTTGCTAGAATCTAGTAGATTAGATCTTGGGTGAATTTTTATCTCATAGGAAAAAATGTTTTCCATGCGATGATTCACATGAGTGGTTTCAGAGCTTGACATGTAACTAGTATTGCATAAAGCAGCTGCTGGGTGTTTGTCCCTTGTTAAAATCTGATTTGACAATGGCGGTCCTAGAAAGGTTAGAAGGCAACTTATATGTCACCATTGTGGATTTTCGTCGGCAAGAACAGTTCTTGTACATTACCCTTAAAGCAACGTAAAAATTGCAAGAATAAAGTAGAGGACGTCTAACTTGTTTTGCATGGCATGTGATGTGGTATGACCAAGATATGTTATGATATGATTTATGTGATGTATGAGATAGTCATATTTTGTAATCTTTCACGACTTGCATGTCGATGAGTATGGTAACCGGCGGGAACCATATGGTTGTCTTAATATTATTGTATGACCTGCATGTTGATATGTCCATTTGCATCATGTTTTCCTACTATTATTTATAATGTTTTCGGTCATTATTTCACTTTATGATGGAATTCTAATGCATTTTCTCTCTTAATTTGCAAGATCTACATGAAGAGGGAAACTACCGATAGCTGGAATTCTGGAGCAAAAAGAGCTACAACAGAGATAGCTATTCTACGGAGCTCCAAATGACCTGAAACTTTACAGAGATTTTTTATTGAATATATAAAAAAATTGAAACGAAGAACGACCAGAGGGGGCCACCTGCTGCTCACAAGGCAATAGGATGCGCCTACCCCCTTGGGCGGCCTAGATGCCTTGTGGGGCCCACAGCACCCTCCGGTGCACCCCTTCTGCTATATGAGCCCTTTTAACCTAGAAAAAAAATAAAGAGAATACTTTTGGGACAAAGTGTTGTTATCTCAAGCGGAACCTGGGAAGGAGCACTTTTGCTCTCCGGCCGAGTGATTCCATCGGGGATACTTCCCTACGGGAGGGGAAAATTGAAGCCACGACATCACCAACGATCTCTTGTCGTGGGAGAACCAATCTTCATCAGCATCTTCACCAAGGGGGGGAGATGATGCGGAGCATCCCAAGGTCATCTCCATGGACCTATCATTGTCTCACCAAGTGCCAAGTGGACCCATGACACGAGCACGTGCAAGTGCTCTCAAAACTGAGGTGACAACTCCTCTTGCAACTCCCTTTCGAATCACATGAGACATGGCTACTACCTCAAACGAAGACACTTTGCATACTCAGGTACCAAGGACTTAGCAATGGAGAAGCTAAGGAGCAAGGCGGATCGATGGAGAGAAGCAATCACGAAGACGGAGAAGGAAACGGCCAAGTCCAGACTTGCTCAGATTATCCGAATCCCAATCCAGACGATCTAGACCCCGGCCAGGACAATCCAGCTACAACGCCCAAAGGCCACAACAAGCCTCGCTGTGAAGCTGGACCATTCAGACCCCAGCCCGTATCATCCGAACGGACCCGGACATCCGGACAGCCAGCATCCTCCACAACACGTCTGGACCATTCGGATGTCGCCCCAGATCATCCGGTCCCTGAAGCCCGGATCATCCGGACCAACGTCCGGATCATCCGGATAGTTCTTACGTGCATGATGTTGGGCTGAGGCCCGTGTACCGCATCGCCCCCTTAACCTATATATATGACTCCTCCTTCACTTTTCTAGGGTTAGCAATAGTTTAGCTCATTTGTGAGAGAGAGAGAGAGCATTACTCATCCACTTGGCATATACTCCACTGGAGACCGAGGCCTCTGCGGAGAAGATCCCAAGTGGATTCAAGACCCCGTCTCCGGATCAGGAGGAACTACCACCTCTTGTATCATCCTTTGTTGCGTTTAAATCTTATACCACTCTTTGTGTTCATGGATCTAGCACACGTGTGATTGTTCTCGTTCATTTGAGTGTTTCCCCTTGTGTGTTCATCGTGTTATTCATAGGATCCCCTCCATTTCATGAAAGATTGCCCCCTTGGGTTCCACCCTACATCATCTTGGTATCATGAGCCGCGTTGATCATGAATTTGGAGCCCATACCCTTTGATTTCTAGCCTAATTTTATTTATTTTGTCCCAATTTCTAGAATCCCCACAAAAATAGCCCCAATTTTTTGTGATTTGTTGGTATGATGAAGTTCTGTTGATTTTGATCTGTGGATCCTTGTGTTGCAAGTGGATCTAACCTTTCCCCACCATCTCCACCACGAAATCCATAAAAAATCCACGAAATCTTTGAATGTCTCCCCGTTTTTAAGCTCATCCTGAGCCTCACCTGCGGGCAGTTGACCTACCCGGATGATCAGGACCCTGACCCGGATCATCTGGACCCGCCTGAATCATCCGACTCTTGGCCCGGATCATCCGGCTACCTCTGACAAAACTGCATATACTGGAGTTTCCAGCCACCACTTCCGCCATCGCGTACCCACTTCGACCACCACCATCCCACTTCCGCTAACCCCTCTACATACCCAACAATACCACCATTTGAATTTTATTTTTGAGAATTTGAATTGTGGTTCTCCATTTCCTAGGGTGTTTCGGCTAACTAGGGACGGTACATCATCGACATCACTGCCATTCATCTTCGACACAGATTCGTCATCGACAACTACTCAACCATTTTGACACCATCAACTGTAAGCAAGGATGGTAACTTTGATGACATCTTTGTCTACTCCTTGTCATTACATTGATAACCCCATAGCCCATTTTGTGTGCACTTAGTGGTCATAGTTCCCCATTGCATACGTACAATATCATCTTGACATCATCTCTTGTGTCACAAAAGTTGTCACCGCATATACACAATTGCTATCTTGGTTCATGAAGTTTTGCATAAGTGCTCACCAAAAGATCTCAAAAGAGAAGGAGCCAACAAGCTTTTAAGCAAAAGTGAAAGATAAGCAAAGAGCTTATAAGCAAGAAGCACATCATGATACTACATTAAGATTGTCATACTCGAACATCTTGGATCATATCATAAGAACACCATACATATAGCATACTTGGGATATAAGTCGTTGCATTTTTTGCTTTATAGGTTGTGCACAAATCTCGTATCCGCCTATTGTGCAATCGTGCTAGCGTCTCACTAGCGTTGTGCAACAATAGCATTTTCTGTGAATTCCACATTTTGTGCTCCATCCTTGGCTGCACGACCCCATTTATCTTTCCGTGTGTGTGTTTCCGTGTGCCACATATTACTATTGGTCTACTTGTTGCATTTGTGAATTTGTGAATCTTTTTCAACATTATTGAGTCTTCCTAACATTCAGACCAATTGTTTTACCACCATCCTCACCAAGCTCCACCATAAGATTTATTTGTGTAGGTGTGATAAATTGACGAGAGACAGTACCAATTGTGCTATTTCCATGCTACACTATTGAGTGATCATTGATCCATTCTCAACATCAGTTAATTTACATTTGGTATAGTTCTTTCCTTTATTCCACTCACATACTTGCTTGCAATGATGGATAGGCCAACTACTTCTTCGAACCCACTCTTCATCGAGCAAGACGACGACCTGAACAACTACGTCACAAAGAACCACCTCTTCGGCGCACAAAGAGCTTTGCATCAAGAAAAAGAAGCATTGGGCGAACGCATTGACATACTCGTTGCCGACTTGCGACAATCCAAACAATGTACCAAAGACTACTTCGACACATCGATGGCATCTCTCAAGGAGGACATATGAGGCATGATGGCCAGTCGCTCGTCTACCTCTTCATCATACTCAAGATGGAGCCACTCAAGTCGACATTCTTTGCACTCTTCTTTGGATGCATGTTGTCGGTGTCAAAACCGGAGGATCTCGGGTAGGGGGTCCCGAACTGTGTGTCTAGGCCGGATGGTAACAGGAGGCAAGGGACACGAAGTTTTACCCAGGTTCGGGCCCTCTAGATGGAGGTAAACCCTACGTCCTGCTTGATTAATATTGATGATATGGGTAGTACAAGAGTAGATCTACCATGAGATCAGAGAGGCTAAACCCTAGAAGCTAGCCTATGGTATTATTGTTGTTGTGTATGTTGTCCTACGGACTAAAACCCTCCGGTTTATATAGACACCGGAGAGGGTTAGGGTTACACAAAGTCGGTTACAATGGTAGGAGATCTGCATATCCGTATCGCCAAGCTTGCCTTCCACGCCAAGGAAAGTCCCTTCCGGACATGGGACGAAGTCTTGACGACGAGTCCGACGCGCAGATTGTCTTCAGCATTGCAAGGCGGGTTCCTCCTCCAAGTACTTCATAGAAGATTTTGAACACAAAGATAGTGTCCAGCTCTGCAAAATAAGTTTCCACATATTGCCATAGAGAGAATAATATTTACACAAATCTAATCTGCTGACGCATTCCGTAGTGTGACACACCACGGCCAAGCCTTTATCCGAGTCGTTTCATTATCCCACCTCAGCGCGTCATCCAAGGCGGTTTCCTTGGCACGTCTTGTCGAAGCAGAGATCGTGTCCCCTGATTCCAAGATTCTCATCAATACGGGCATGGGTAACCCAACCGCACCATTGATTACAGCGCTTGGAGATAAGCGAGTTTCACCAGGCTGGTGGGGACACGTAGTTGCGTCCACCCATATAAGGGGATAATGATCCACCTTTTCACCTACGCCTTCTTCCTCCTTTGCCTATCCATTCTCGCGCACTCGAGCTCCAGCGCCCAAGTCCGCACTCCCCACCTCAACCTTCTCCAGCCATGTCCGGAGCGGGAGGCAAGTGGATGGTCTCCTCCATTACGGAGGGACACATCAAAAAACTGAGGAAGGCCGGATACTTGTCTAACAACATTGCGTACCGGCTTCCCAAATAGGGGCAGCTCATCCCCACCCCGGGGCCCCATGAGAGGGTGGTGTTCCTCCCCCATTTCCTCCGCGGACTGGGCTTCCCTCTTCACCCATTTGTCCGGGGGCTCATGTTCTACTATGGCCTGGATTTCCACGATCTGGCCCCGAACTTTGTCCTCAACATCTCGGCGTTTATCGTCGTGTGCGAGGCTTTCCTCCGCATCGGCTCCCATTTCGGCCTATGGCTCAAGACTTTCAATGTCAAGCCGAAGGTGGTGCGCGGCAACCAGGCGGAGTGCGGAGGCACCATGGTGGGCAAGATGCCCAACGTCTTATGGCTCGAGGGCTCCTTTGTGGAGACGCTGAAGGGGTGGTAATCGGGGTGGTTTTATATCACCGAGCTGCGCGACCCCGAATGGATCGCAGCCCCCGAGTTCCGATCCGGACCCCCTACGCGGCTCACCTCCTGGAAGGAGACGGGCCTGTCGTGCGGTAAAAAAGGAGAGCTAACCGGACTCCAAACATGCGTCCAAACCCTGTTGGACAAGAATCTCAAACTTGTCAACGTAGTCCAGGTTATGCTCATCCGCTTGATCCTCCCGTGTCAACAACGGGCTTTCAACCTGTGGGAGTTCGACCCGGCGCGGCACCGAACTCTGAGCAGGCTCTTCGACACGACGTACGAAGATGCCTGGAAGGTGCTTTTCAAGGGCGCCGAGGCCCCCGCATCCGCTACCGAGGATCGCGGATTCAGTACACAGCGCCACACTCATGCGGTAAGCTGTTTTTTTCCTTTTACAGGGTATCAGTTTTTCATAGTTTGACTCCATGCGGGATCTAAGCTCCCTTACCTTCGACAGGATTGGCAGAAGACGTCCGGACAGATCAACTGTCCAGCTCCTTTGCCCGAAGGCCCAGTGGACGCTCGCTTGGCGAAGTTGCTGGTTCCGGCACCCTATGTGGTGCCAGAGAAGAGGGCCGCGAAAAAGGCCACGGGGACTCGAAAGAGTGCCCGGCGCCAGGAGGTGTCGGATCCATCATCCGGCGGTTCCGAGGCGCATTCCTCCCGTGAAGACGAGGAGGAAGAAGAAGAGACCTCTCCCCCTCCAGCGGGAGGAGAGAAGAAAAGGAAGGCCGCCCTCTCTAGGGAGGCCGGTGGGTCCAAGAAGGGAAAAACCCTTCCTCTGGACTACTCCACCGATGCCGATGACGGCGGAGAGGAGTGGCCGCTCAGGGCCAAGCCCCTGGCGAAATCGTAAGTATCCGGATACCAGAGTAATTCATAGTATCTCTTTATTGCACAGCTTTCCCTTATGTCAAATATGTTTATGGAGCCCACCCAAAGACCGGCTCGACGCGTCGTCGAGCGGCTCACTGGACTCGTCGGATGTGAACTCGCTTCCGACGTCTTCCTCCCCCCGCCCTATGGACGACACTGAAGTTTTGTCCCAACAGGTTCCAAGCCGGGAGGAGGTGGTCCTGGAGGCACCGCAAGGCGACCTCCCGGACTCCAGGAGTAAAGGGGATGAAATCCCCCAGGGCTCCAAGTCCGGCTCAAGGCCGGACACCGCTTTGGAACCTTCAAAGGTTCCAGAGTTCGGCGGGCGACCTCCTTCCAAGAGGAGCAAGCCCACTGTGCCGGTGACCCCCGTCCACCCGGAGGCGCCGGACAATCTGTTGGAGGCGCTCCAAGGCGCCTCCATCGATGAGGAGCACCGCACCATTATGAGTGCGGTGGTCCGGAAGGTTCAGTCCGCCAAGAGCGGACTGACTGAAGCTTGTACTAGCCATTTAACAGGCTTTGAGGTAAGTAAAGAATGTGTAAATAATATCACCGCATAGACAGTAGCCCCTGATGCTCTGTTTGGCGTTCGGGAAGAAAAGCCGAATAGAGGATCAAATAAAATTCGCAGGAGTCCAACAAAAAGGAGTCAATATGCTTATGCAGGCTTCTCTGCTTGCGTCCGCCACACTGACTGCGGAAGTGGACACGCTAAAGCAGAACCTCGAGCGGTCCGAGCAAGAGCTCGGGCGTGCCAAGAAGCAGCTCGAGGACAATGAAGGTAAGAAATACCTTGTTTAAATATATATAAAAAGGTGCAATTCCAAAAAATGACAGGATTATCATGGCTATTGTAGGGGCCACATCTGAGGTGGCAACCCTTAAGCAAGCGCTGGTCGAGGCCGAGAACAGGGCGACCACGGAGCGCACCGAGTGGGAGAAGTACGAGGCCCAAGTTGGCAAGGTACAGCAAGAGCTCCAGGTTCTCATGAAAAAACATGAGAGTTTGGAGCTTGACTCAAAGACGCGAGCGTCCGAGCTCGCGGCGGCTATTAAAAATGCCGACTCTGCTAAGGCCGAATCCCAGAAGACCCTCCAGGAGTTGGATGAGGTGAAGAAGATAGCGGCGGGTAAGGCATTCTTTGTTCAAAGCATACACATAAATGTGAGTTACTTGTTGCTTACCCGAATCCGGACCTCTCCAGGAGCGTTTGCAGATCTTCCCCGGAGTTTGTCCGATGCCGCCGCATTCTATCGAGCCGAGGAGGGCAGCTCGACAGAGAAGGTGTTCTGGTCTCAGTATGCTGAGGCCGGACACCCCGTGCCCTGGAGCGACCAGATGAAGCAACTTGTCGAGCTCCACAAGGCGGCCGAATGGGCCATGAAGGGCCTCATAGTTCGGCTGTGGCCTGGAGAGGCTCTGCCTGGGAGCTATTTCGGGCTGGTGCGGCGGCTGGTGGGGGCCTGTCTGAGTCTCGAAGACATCAAGCGCTCCATCTGCATTGAAGGTTCCCGTAGGGCCCTTGCCCGTGCTAAGGTGCACTGGGGAAAGTTGGATGCTGAGAAGCTTGTGAAGGACAGGCCACCGCCGGGGAAAGAGCATCGCAAGCCCGAGAATTATTATAAGGATGTTCTGAAGGGTGCCTGCCTTGTGGCGGATGAATGTTCCAAGGATGTATTTTTTGAGTAAAACTCGCTCGTTTTGTCCTGTGCGCTGAAAACTTGTTCATATGCGCTAAGAAATGCTGTTGGATTTTTAAAATATTACCTTATGTGCGGCTGTTTATCAATACTGAGAGATGGCGAGTCGTCGGCTTCTGCCCCCGTGCCGCTAGTGCTGGGGTGTTCGGGGATAAACCTGGGCGCTCTTTTTCCTATGTTTGGGTCCTTCGAGGGAGGCGCTCAGCCAAACAAACAAGGCAATCAGACTATAATGCGTGAACACTCTCACTTAGCCATAGAATTTTATAATTTTAAATTTCGGCGAAGCCCCTAGTATTCGGAAGACCGAGTTCGGGGCGCTATCCACGCCTTGGCCGGACAGAGCCGACTCCTCGCCCAAAGCGGCATAAGTCTTTAGGGACTCGAAAAAACCTCTCGAATAGCGACCAGCTCTCGCTTCATCATGACAGTCAGTTTTAGCTTTCTCCACTGAGGTGCTCGACCCAGCTCAACTGGGGGACAATCGCAGTGGTTCTCCTAGTGCTACCTTAGCCGATATAGCGGAACGTAAGGCACCAAAACATAGGAGCTGGGCAAACCCAACTATTGACCCAAGACATGATTCAGAGTCGATGCATATAATGCTATAAGTTAGGGGTGCCACACTTGTGAAAGTGTTCGGACTTCTCACACCATATTGAGGGGTACTAAAGCCCCTGGCGTATTTTGGGCGTACCAAAGTGTACGGGTGCAACATGTCATTAAGGAACATATATTTATAGAAAAAGAGTAATGCAAAAATAGACAAAAGCTATGCGTTGTTTATTAAAAAGGTTTGCGATCAAAGCAGAACAATACAAATAATGCGATAAGCAAAAGGTTGGACTATTGAATATGTCTGTTCCAGGGGCAGGCTGTGGAATGGTATGCGAAACAGATATACTGCTCATGATAGAGACCACCTGGGAGTTCCGTAATATGGCGTGGCTTGTCTGCTTCCTTGGTTCTTGCATCATTTGTGCGGCAATTGAACTGCCGAACAGGCCTTCCGAAGAATGGAGTCCTGAAAGTAAGAGAAAATAAAAAAATCGGCAGCCCCTGGTACGGTTTAAGCCGTGTTTTGGGCGTGCCGTGATGGTGCCACTCCCCCTGTACCCATGGTATTTCTAAAGTGTAGTTACGTACGCAAAGTACTGGTATCGCATTTTTGCGAGGGCTGGGGTTGGGGCCGCATTGCTACGCCTGCTCGGAACGTGCTAGGCGGTCTTGTTGTAGGTTACTCCAGGCGCGCTTGACAGTGTCCGGACGTTTTGTGGCCAGACTGGAGAACTGCCTGGAGAGGCTGCTTTGTACTTCCGCTGCAAGGGCCGCCGTGTGCTCCTCCGTTCGGAGGGAGCGTTCGGTGTTTCCATTGACCGTGATTACTCCTCGAGGGCCTGGCATCTTGAGCTTAAGGTATGCGTAGTGCGGTACCGCATTGAACTTGGTGAATGCGGTTCGTCCTAGCAGTGCGTGATAGCTACTGCAGAATGGGACTATGTCGAAGATTAACTCCTCGCTTCAGAAATTATCCGGAGATCTGAAGACCACTTCAAGTGTGACCAAGCCTGTACAGTTGGCCTCTACACTTGGTATTACGCCTTTAAAGGTCATTTTGGTGGGCCTAATCCTCGAGGGATCTATGCCCATTTTCCGCACTGTATCCTGGTAAAGCAGGTTCAGGCTACTGCCGCCGTCCATAAGGACTCTTGTGAGATGAAATCCGTCAATAATTGGGTCTAGAACCAATGCGGCGAATCCGCCATGACAGGTGCTAGTGGGATGGTCCCTTCGATCAAAGGTGATCGGGCAGGAGGACCATGGGTTGAACTTTGGGGCGACTGGCTCTATCACGTATACGTCCCTTAACGCGCGCTTCCGCTCCCTCTTGGGGATGTGGGTTGCGTATATCATGTTCACCGTCCGCACTTGCGGGGGAAAACCCTTCTGCCTAGTGTTGTTCGGCGGCCGGGGCTCTTCGTCATCATCACTATGCGGCCCCTTGTCTGTATTTTCGGCATTTAACTTGCCTGCCTGCTTGAACACCCAACAATCCCTGTTGGTGTGATTGGCCGGCTTTTCGGGGGTGCCATGTATCTGGCACAAGCGGTCGAGTATTCGGTACAAACTAGACGGGCCCCTAGGATTTCTTTTAAATGGCTTTTTCCGCTGACCGGATTTATAGCCTCTGTATTTGGCATTAACTGCCGTATCCTCAGCATTATCGCCGTTAATGCGGCGCTTCTGCTTGTTACGACACGACCTGCCACTGCTGTCCCTGGTATCCGAATTACCATGGTTTTTGGTCATATTGTTGCTACGAGCAAGCCAACTGTCTTCTCCCGCGCAAAAGCGGGTCATGAGTGTCGTGAGTGCTGCCATAGATTTCGGCTTTTCCAGTCCAAGGTGCCGGGCAAGCCACTCGTCACGGATATTGTGCCTGAAGGCTGCTAGGGCCTCTGTGTCCGGACAGTCGACTATTTGGTTTTTCTTTGTTAGGAACCGTGTCCAGAATTGCCTGGCCGATTCTTCTGGCTGCTGAATTACGTGGCTTAGGTCATCGGCATCTAGTGGTCGCACATAAGTGCCCTGGAAATTGTCGAGGAATGCAGCTTCCAGGTCCACCCAACAACTGATTGATCCTGTTGGCAAGCTGTTAAGCCAATGCCGAGCTGGTCCTTTAAGCTTGAGTGGGAGGTATTTGATGGTGTGGAAATCATCGCCGCGGGCCATGTGGATATGAAGGAGATAATCCTTGATCCATACCGCAGGATCTGTTGTGCCATCATATGATTTTATGTTTACGGGTTTGGAACCCTCGAGGATTTGATGATCCATTATTTTGTCTGTGAAGCATAGTGGGTGTGCGGCGCCTCTGTACTGGGCTATATCACGACGTAGCTCCAATGAGCTTTGTCTACCATGTTCGGCCCCGCTGGATTTATGGCCGGCGTCACGGTTACCGTCTCGAGTCATGGGGCACCCATGCGATCCGTAGATCTATCTTGTTTGCCTTGCCTTGTCCTCCAACATCTCTCGCACGTCCGGTGCATTTTCCCGTGCCTTGGTACGGGGTGCTGCTTGAGTGGAGGGCCGAGAGGCCTCTTTGTCGCGGCCACGAGGTGGCCGATCGGCCGTATCGAGTGCAGGTGATGCAGGTTTAAGTGCTTCCTCCTCTAGCCGGGGTAGCAACCTGCGCTTTGGGTAGCTCTTGGAGGGGCGTTCGAGTTTATGCTCTTCGGCCGCAAGGACTTCAGTCCATCTGTCGACTAGCAAATCTTGATCAGTTCTAAGCTGTTGCTGTTTTTTCTTGAGGCTTCTTGCCGTGGCCATAAGCCTGCGTTGAAAACGCTCTTGCTCGACAGGATCCTCTGGCACGACAAATTCGTCGTCGTCGAGGCTTGCCTCGTCTTTGGAGGGAGGCATATAATTATCGTCCTCGACCTCTCTGTCTGCCGCTCTCTCATGAGGGCTGGTTTCTCCATCCTCCTGTGCTAGAGGGGTTTTTCTTAGGCACTCTACGGAGTATTATTATCTCCCGTGCTGGAATCGCCGTGTTTGTTTTGGCGGGACTTTGATCGGCGCCACTGACGCCGGCGCTTAGGCTGTTTCTTCGAGGGGTCATCCTCCGCTGTTCCATCACCATCTCCTTATTTTGGGGTGTCCACCATATATATGTTATATGACAAGGTGGCTTTCCAGGGCCTAATAGGCGCTGGTTCTTCATCGTCTCCTTCATCGGCGTCCATACCGTCGATGTCTTCGGAGTCGAAGTCGAGCATGTCGGTTAAATCGTCGACAGTGGCTACAAAGTGGGTGGTGGGTGGGCATTGAATTTCTTCATCGTCCGTACCCCAACCTTGCTGACTGTAGTCCGGCCAGGGCTCTCCTGATCGAGAGAGATACTTAAGTGTCTTCAGAATATCGCCGAAAGGCGAGTGTTGAAAGATGTCCGCGGCAGTAAACTCCATGATCGGCGCCCGATCGGATTCGATCGGCAGGGGCACGGAGGGTTCGGTGTCCGGAGAGGAGTCCGGCTCCTTGGAGTCATGAGTCTCGCGGCGTGCGGGGCTGGTGTTTGGCTCGATTGCCGTCGGAATCGCAGCCCCCGAGGCGGCGTCCAACCACCCATCCTTGATCGGCGCAGTTGGCTCCGAATTAAAGGTCGAAGCCGATGCGGGTGCGGCCTCCAGGGCACTGTTCGGCGGCAGAGCTATATCATGCTCGTCGTGACAGTGCGGCGCGCTCGGCAATGGCTCGAATCCATCGAAGATCAAGTCCCCGCGGATGTTAGTCGTGTAGTTTAAACTTCCAAATCTGACCTGACGGCCAGGGGCATAGCTTTCGATCCGCTCCAGATGGCCAAGTGAATTGGCCCGCAGTGCGAAGCCGCCAATGATGAAGATCTGTCCGGGGAGGAAGGTCTCACCCTGGACTGCATCGCTATTGATGATCGTAGGAGCCATCAAGCCTGACGGCGACGACACTGAGGAACTCTCAATGAAAGCACCAATGTCGGTGTCAAAACCGGCAGATCTTGGGTAGGGGGTCCCGAACTGTGCGTCTAGGCCGGATGGTAACAGGAGGCAAGGGACACGAAGTTCTACCCAGGTTCGGGCCCTCTCGATGGAGGTAAAACCCTACGTCCTGCTTGATTAATATTGATGATATGGGTAGTACAAGAGTAGATCTACCATGAGATCAGATAGGCTAAACCCTAGAAGCTAGCATATGGTATGATTGTTGTTGTGTATGTTGTCCTATGGACTAAAACCCTCCGGTTTATATAGACACCGGAGAGGGTTAGGGTTACCCAAAGTCGGTTACAATGGTAGGAGATCTGCATATCCGTATCGCCAAGCTTGCCTTCCACGCCAAGGAAAGTCCCTTCCGGACACGGGACGAAGTCTTCAATCTTGTATCTTCATAGTCCAGGAGTCCGGCTGAAGGTATAGTCCGGCCATCCGGACACCCCCTAATCCAGGACTCCCTCAGTAGCCCCTGAACCAGGTTTCAATGACGACGAGTCCGGCGCACAGATTGTCTTCGGCATTGCAACGACGAGTCCAGGACTCCCTCACATGTCCTCCTCGAGCTCGTTCGCATCGTCGGCAAGACCATAAAGTTCATCAAGCTCCACAAAACCCATAACATGGCAATGGTTTACAAGCCGTCTCCATGAACGTGCACGCTAACGGCAACATGCGAATGAGCCTCTGGTCCAAGAGCAAGCTCCAATCCGCCAAGATTGGCAAGAGCAACAAGATGGTGATGCACCTCGACAAGAGCAACAAAGCCATGAGGAACAAGCCCTTGAATCCCAACAAGCTCTATGAGAATCAACTCAAGCCGTCAATGCGTGAAACCGTCAAGTACGTCTACAAGAAGAGGCCATCCGCCATGAGCATCAAGAAGAAGCCGCTCGTCGTGAAGAGCTTCAAGAGATGAGAAACCGTGCAAGAATTCCACGTCCTCAATGTCGAGCTAACCAAGCGGAGCACGAGGGGCAAGCAGCTCAAGATCCTCCTCCACGGGAAGAGCATCCTCAACATCACCATCAATCCCGATACAATGAAGAGCACCACTAAGGCAAGCTCAAGTTCACCATGCCTAAGTTCTCCGGAAGCAACGACCCCAAAGAGTAGGGCATTGAAGGTTGACAAGATCTTTCGGTTGCACAACTATGAGGAAGAGAAGAAGATCGCCAGCATCTCTTGAGTTCCAAGACTATGTCCTCATTTGGTGGGAGCAAGTCTTTGAGAGCCGAGAGACAAGGGGTGAATGTAACACCCATGATGCGGCTATATCTCCCACGTGTCGGAGCACGAATTAGAGGCATAACCGCATTGTAGGCAATGTCGCAAGAGGGGTAATCTTTACACATCCCATGTACTGAATAAGAAAGTGGTACATAGTTGTCTTAAAATCGCCACTTCAAAAAATTCATAAATATAACATTACAATCATCCAGATACAATCAAGGTCCGACTACGGCACCAAAATAAAGACAACCCCAAATGCATAAGATCCCTGATCGCCCCAACTGGGCTCCACTACTGATCGGCTGGAAAGGAAATGTAGTATCGTCCTGAGTCCTCATCGAACTCCCACTTGAGCTCAGTCACATCCCCTGCAACAGTATCATCGGCACCTGCATCTGGTTTTTGAAGTAGTCTGTGAGCCACGGGGACTCAGCAATCTCACACCCTCATGGTCAAGACTATTCAAGCTTATGGGTAGGTAAAAGGTATGAGGTGCAGCTGCAGCAAGCACTAGCATATATGGTGGCTAACATACGCAAATGTGAGCGAGAAGAGAAAGGCAAAGCACGTTCGAGAATCTATGATCAGGAAGTGATCCTAGAACTACTTACGTTCAAGCATAACTCGAGACTGTGTTCTCTTCCCGGACTCCGCCGAAAAGATACCATCACGGCTACACACGCCGTCGATTCATTTTAATTAAGTTAAGTTTCAGGTTCTCTACAACCGGACATTAACAAATTCCCATCTGCCCATAACCGTGGGCACGGCTTTCGACAGTTCAAATCCCTGCAGGGGTGTCCCAACTTAGCCCATCACAAGCTCTCACGGTTAATGAAGGATATTCCTTCTCCCAGGACGGGCCGATCAGACTCGGAATCCCGGTTACAAGACATCTCGACAATGGTAAAACAAGACCAGCAAAGCTGCCCGAATGTGCTGACAAATCCCGATAGGAGATGCACATATCTCGTTCTCAGGGCACACTGGATGAGCGCTCCGTACAACAAAAACCAAACCTCGAGTTTCCCCGAGGGGGCGCTGCAAAGGGCTCTAGTTTGGACCAATGCTTAGAGGAGCACTGGCCCGGGGGGTTTAAAATAAAGATGACCCTTGAGTCCGCGGAACCCAAGGGAAAAAGTGTCACATCCCTAGCTCCTGGTGCTGCCTAGTGTTTGCATCTTGCTTGCATCATGTTTAACTTTCATGGAAATTTGAAATGGGGATGTTCAAACCCTAGCATCAAAAGAACTCAAATAGGTTCAACCAAAATATGTTCAATGAACTCAAAATATCCTTATAAAATGTTCATGATTTATGGAAAAAGGTGAAAGCCTCTACCAGAGATGATGCATATTTTTCGAGGTCATTTTGGTCAATGAATTAAATCATTATGGTATTTGAGTTGGAGTTTAAAATTTACCATTAAATATTGGTTGCTCCAACTATTCTGAAATTTGTTGTGTGGTTTGAAAATAATTCAAATATTCCTCAAAAAAAATTACAGAATTAACCAAAGTGTTTTGGTTAGTATTTTATTCGCAAAACATAAAGGAGAAATTCAAAATAGAAAAGAATTAGATAAACAGGGGGAGAGAGTACGAACTTACCTGCAGCCCACCTAGCCGGCCGTTACTGTGCAGCCCAGCAGCCCACCTCCCCTACCAGTTGTCTGCCTCCTCATGCCAGAAGGCTGAGGGGAAGCAACGCACGGCGCTCGCGCGCGCCAGCACACAGCTGCCTGCCTGTTCCTCCCTCGCTAGCGCAATGATGCAGGCACACTCCGCGTGGCCTCCTGGATCCTGCTGACCCCCTCGTTCACTTTCCCCATGCCTCCCTCTCGTTCCTCCCCATGACTGAGCCGGCCATGAGCGCACCGCCGCCGTTTCCGTAGCCACCGCTGTCCCCGCGCCCCTTCTCCCTCTCTAGAAGCTCCGCCATGACCTGCTCGTCGTCTCCGCCGGGCCACGCTTCACCAGACGCACTGCAACACCGACTACGCCCTCGTCCTCGTCCTCTACATCCGACCACCGCCGTCATTGATTCGCCGGCCACAGGACATCCCCGAGCAAGCCGAGCCCCTCTTCGTGATCACAATGAGCTTCGCCATCATTTCCCCTTAACCCAGTGGCCTAGCGCTTGCTGTAGCCGTCGTTTTCATCGGCGCCCGAACTCCAGCCGCCGCCTACCTCGCTGCTGCCGTCACCATAGACCACCGCAGCCCCTTCTGCTTACTCCATCAGATGTGCTGCACCGCCACCTCGCCGTAGCCGCAAACCCCGTGTGAAGCGGTGCTCTATAGCGCCGCCCCGAGCAACTCCGGCGAGTCCCCGCCGTTGCTGTGGTCGTCGGCGTCAACTGCTGACGTGGCGCCAGTTTAATTAGCGCTAATGACCCTACTAAACACCCCTAGAGCCACTGCCATGTGGGCCCCTGTACCTATTTAGGTTAATTTGAATTCTGTTTAGATTAGTTCATAACCCAGCGGGACCGACACGTCAGCATTGACTTCGCTGACGTGGACCGGTCCCACCTGTCAGCGACACTAACCAGCCCTGTGTCACTAACGTGTGGACCCCACACGTCAGGTTTGACCTGGACCTGGCGCGTTGACCTGCTGATGTCATGCCGATGCAATAAGCTATTTTCTGGATCTAATTTAATTCAGGAAATTCCAAAAAATAACCAAAACTTCTAAAATTCATAGAAAATTAACCGTAGCTCAGAATGAAATAAATTATATATGAAAAATGATCGGAAAAATCCAATCTATCCATATGTACCATTTTCATGCATGTTTGAGCAACTTAACCTCACTGTTTAGCCCAAAACATGATAATGCACTATTTGAATTCATAGTTTGAATTTGAATTTGAACCTTGAGTACAAATCAACCCAAACCTTTCTGTTACTAGTTGCATTAGCTCAAATCACAACATATTGTCATGTCATGATCATGCATCATATTGTGCATTGCATTGATTGTGCTCTTCCTTGTTTGCCGGTAATTGTCCCCTCTCGGTAGACGCTGCTCCGACGCTTTGATCGTTGACACTGATGAAGACTCAATGTTATCTTCAGAAGTGCCAGGCAAGCAAAACCCCCTTGTTCATTCTGATACAATCCCACTCTCTCACTCCTTCTCTCTTTTACTGCATTAGGACAACAATGTCCCAACTGTTACATGCTGCGGTAGCTGAACCCCTTTCCTCTGCATGACCTGTCATTGCCATAGTAAAAAGATGAAACCCACTAGCATGAGTAGGAGTTGTTTGAGCCCTGATGTGCCTGCTCATTCATGTTTGTTTGTCATGCCTGCTACTGTTTGAGTTGAGTCAGGTCTGATTCATCGGGGATGAATTGGAATGTGGTGAACATGTCCTACTGTTGAGAGCTAAGTGTGTGAACATGATTTGGTAAAGGTAGCGGTGAGAGGCCATGTAGGAGTACATGGTGGGTTGTCTCATTGTAGCCGTCCTCAGGAACTGAGTTCTGTGTTTGTGATCCATGAACAATTACTACCACACATTGGGCTCCGGGCGCTCCAAGCTCTCTCGACTTATTAATCAACTCGATCTCTGTCCAGGAGTTGCAAATAGTTTCTGGTGTTTGTAGGTAGTGTTAGTAGTCTACCAAGTGGCACCCGGTACAGGTGGGCTTGGGACAGACTAGGTGCAGTGGCACGGTGTACCAAGTGGCACCCGGATGGTGGGCTTGGGAACCCTGCTCACATTGTTTGGGGCCGTGAGCGACACCCCGGCCGGATCTCCTTGCGGATGGAACCCAAATAGGCGATAAACCTGGACTAGAGACTTGTTGGTTAGTCAGGTCGTGGCCGACTCCCTCGCCAGGCTTCCTCTTGAAGGTTGCCGAGATACACGACGTGTACATGGTGGTAAGTGGCGAGAGCGTGTGTGAAGAAGTACACCCCTGCAGGGTTATCATTATCTATTCGAATAGCCGGATTCCTCGGATATGGAAACTTGGACCCCTTGCATAGTTCATAGACAAGTGAAACTGGATGCTCTAAAATGCGCAAGATAAGTGTGAGTGCTATGGATGGCGTTCTCGTAGGGAGACGGGAGCGGATCCATAGTGGTGTATTGGTATGGTGAATTTGTGGACTCGTGTGCGCCACCTCAAAAGAGTTACTTGCAGTCGTAGTTTATGTTAGCCACTGAGTCAAAGCTGGCTTGCTGCAGTCAAACTCCACCACCTCTTTGTTGATACCGATGCATATGTAGTTAGTTATGATGTAAGTCTTGCTGGGTACATTTGTACTCACGTTTTCCTATTCTATGTTTTGCAGAGAGACTTCAGTCTCGCTAGTAGTTCCGCGTGGACTTCGACATTTAGCTTGTTACCTCAGCTACGATCTTGTATCCTTGGGAGGGTCTTGTAGATAATCAGGCTTCTCAGCCTTTTTCATTTGTAGATGTCTGTACTCAGACATGTTAAGCTTCCGCATGTTCTTGTTGCTTGTATGCTCTGTATGTGGGGTCATGAGACCCATGCTTTTAATATCTCGCTCCTCGGAGCCTAATGAATAAATACTCTGAGTAGTAGAGTCTTGTTGTGATGCCATGTTGTATTGCACATATTGAGCATATTGTGTGTATGATTGAAATGCTTGGTATGTGTGGGATCCGACAATCTACTTGTTTATCCTTGGTAGCCTCTATTATGGGGAAATGTAGTCTTGTGCTTCCATGAGCCATAGTAGTCCGCTATAGCCCGGTTCACCGGAGTCCTGCTAGCCCAGCACTACCGCTCCGAAACACTTGACTGGTCGGCATGTGATTCACTTTGTTCCTGTGTCTGTCCCTTCGGGGAAATGTCATGCGGTGACATCCGGAGTCCTGCCTAGCCTGCTACAGCCCGGGTTCCCGGAGTCCTGTTAGCCTAGTGCTATAGCCCGGATTCACACGCTGCTGACCGACATGCTCGATGTTGATTCATGCATGCCTGTTCCCGTAAGTTAGTGACACTTTGGGTTCACGACTAGTCATGTCGGCCTGGGTTCTCTATCATATGGATGCTAGCGACACTATTATATAAATGAGCAAAAAGGCGCAAACAGTCCCGGGCCATGGTAAGGCGACACCCGTGGGAATACCGTGCGTGAGGCCGCAAAGTGATATGAGGTGTTACAGGCTAGATCGGTGTGACTTAGAATCGGGGTCCTGACAAAAAGGCTAGGTACATTTGTTGATACCGATGCATATGTATGCTCTGTATGTGGGGTCATGAGACCCATGCTTGTAATATCTCGCTCCTCGGAGCCTAATGAATAAATACTCTGAGTCGTAGAGTCTTGTTGTGATGCCATGTTGTATTGCACATACTGAGCATATTGTGTGTATGATTGAAATGCTTGGTATGTGTGGGATCTGACAACCTATTTGTTTATCCTTGGTAGCCTCTCTTATGGGGAAATGTAGTCTTGTGCTTCCATGATCCATAGTAGTCCGCTACAGCCCGGTTCACCGGAGTCCTGCTAGCCTAGCACTACTGCTCCGAAACACTTGACTGGCCGGCATGTGATTCACTTCGTTCCTGTGTCTGTCCCTTCGGGGAAATGTCACGTGGTGACATCCGGAGTCCTGCCTAGCCTGCTACAACCCCGGTAGCCAGAGTCCTGTTAGCCCAGTGCTACAGCCCGGATTCACACGCTGTTGACCGACATGCTCGATGTTTATTCATGTATGCCTGTTCCTCAGAGCTATCACCAGGCTGTCACCTGGTCACTATGTTGAGTTCGTGATCAAGTTGGTTTCTTGTAGCCACCCTGTTCTCCAAGAATCTATGTTGGATACCCCTGAGCTAGTTGGTTAAGCTTAACAACAACTTGGAGAGTTGGAAGATAAAAGCTTGTCCTACCATGCTCATCCCTAAGGGATATCTTGTATCTGTGTTGAAGAAAGATAATATCTTCATCGATTGATCCACGTGATCAATTGTCGGCGCTATTGTCTTATCAATCCCTTGATTTGGGTGTGGGCTATCGTAAAATCTAATCAGAACCAACAATGTTCGTAATGTTGTCTTACTCATGGTTGATCCCTCGAGCATACACCATTACATCTTTTGGTCTGACCAATGCTATCATCGTGTTCACATGATGGTGGAAGTCTAGTGATATGGAGATTCCGATGAGTTGCTGTTGAGACCATCAGCAGCATTTTGTCTCCCCCATGATTCATGTTGAACATTATACTAGTGTTGGAAACTTTATAAGAATTGCCCTCATGTCTCGTTGATGAAGCATATGTCCGGTTGAAATATGTGACTTCCTCTAATTCATGTGCATCTGATGCAAGTTGCCACCGTGGATTCGAGAAAGCTTGTTTTCCTTCCTTTGGAGTCATCCCAAGCTAGTCATGCATGTGCGAAGTATTCTATGGTTTGATAGGCTCGCTACCTCCAGTCCATATGTGTCCCTAGCACACCAAGCCACTGATTGATTTGTTCAAGGAGAAGAAGTTTCTTCTTAAGAGCTAGACTTACGCAAGGACTTCGATATCCTCGTTGATGGTTCCCCCTGAACTCGGTAGTGTTTCATTGTAAGACTACTAGGTGACCATGCTTGTCTAGGACAACGTGTTCACATGCTTGTAGTAGAACCGGCTCATGTTTTGGAGCTTACTACCGTAGTTCATTCCCCCGAGAGTCTCGCAACGTCATCTCGTTGATTTGTGTTGCAAACTTTCATTTTTCTTTCTAGACTTGATGAGTCTGGAATATCCTGATACCAACCAGATC
Organism: Triticum urartu; assembly: GCF_056163025.1. Lineage (NCBI taxonomy): Eukaryota > Viridiplantae > Streptophyta > Magnoliopsida > Poales > Poaceae > Triticum > Triticum urartu. The sequence goes on along the minus strand of NC_141874.1, from coordinate 359,684,715 downwards.
TGAATCTCAGGCAGATATGATGGTTGGAACACACTCCAAGAACTATAATATTGGTCTCTCTGTAACCGGTAATGTGGATGTCGTGGCCAACACACCGGGCCGGAAGACCTATTATTGTAGTATCTTGATTGAGGAAGTTGGCCACCTCCCCGTAAGGATTTCGTAGGATTTACTCCATAAGTTGTTACTTATGGATCTATTGTATTCCGAAGTCCGACCACTACTTGATGGCTATGTTGATGCTTTAAAGCATGACCGTGGTAACCAGTACATCAAGGAGAACATTACAAGCGGAGTGCTAAATGTCTTTCGGTCGATCATCCAGATTTCATTTTCTTGGCCTCGCTAAGGTGAAATCTAAGAAAGGGTTGCCTTTTCTATGCATCTGCATTGTCCATCACTATTCGTCAAGGTAGTAAGATGTGTTGCCAGGATCCTCGACTCGGATGTTGGTAGAACCTTGATGAATATGGAAATGCTCAAGTTCTTGAGAGCACGCGCAAGCAAAATCATCCCTTGCGTTGTCTTCAACAAGGTAGTTCACATCATCCATTCTAGCTCGAGTGTGTCGCTCTCCCGAACTCTGTCAAATGATCGCTCGTAAATTGCCTTAGGCTGGTATAGAGAGTTCCAATGATCTCTATATCAAAATTAATTCTTTTTGCCACTTAAGGAATAATTCCACGAGTCATCTTCTTTAAGGTATCATGTTATGAAATCATGGCAATTATCTCCTTGCTACTTTGAAATTCATGCTCCATCTTAGTCAAGTGTGGAATTGTAGCCTCCCAAATTGAAACCTCGTCATATGTTTCTTTCCTCCCCTCTCGATGTGTGTTTTGTGTCTCAACTCAAGAGGTGTTCTTACGTCTCATTCGGTGAGTTGATCTTGTGATCATTAAGATGATCCATCCTTGTAGAGTTGTCTCTCCTTTGTCGACATCATGTTGGATGAAGATCATGAAAGCAAAGAAGTCAAGATCAATTGGAGCAATGAATCAACATCTTCGAGAAGGGCAGTTGGATCATCAAGATTGTGATAGTTCGAGTCCCCTCTTCTTTTTACCCACGCTTGAATCTCGGGACGAGATTCTTGTTTAGTGGGGGCGAGTTGTCACATCCCTAGCTCCTGGTGCTGCCTAGTGTTTGCATCTTGGTTGCATCATATTTAACTTTCATGGAAATTTGAAATGGGGATGTTCAAACCCTAGCATCAAAAGAACTCAAATAGGTTCAACCAAAATATCTTCAATGAACTCAAAATATCCTTATAAAATGTTCATGATTTATGGAAAAAGGTGAAAGCCTCTACTAGAGATGATGCATATTTTTGGAGGACATTTTGGTCAATGAATTAAATCATTATGGTATTTGAGTTGGAGTTTAAAATTTACCATTAAATATTGGTTGCTCCAACTATTCTGAAATTTGTTGTGTAGTATCAAAATAATTCAAATATTCCTCACAAGAAAATTATAGAATTAACCAAAGTGTTTTGGTTAGTATTTTATTCGCAAAACATAAAGCAGAAATAGAAAAGAAAAAAGAATTAGATAAGTAGGGGGAGAGGGTACGAACTTACCTGCAGCCCACCTAGCCGGCCGTTACTGTGCAGCCCAGCAGCCCACCTCCCTGCCAGTTGTCTTCCTCCTCTCGCCAGAAGGCAGAGGGGAAGCAACTCATGGCGCTCGCACGCGCCAGCACGCAGCTGCCTGCCTGGCCCTCCCTTGCCAGCGCAATGATGCAGGCACACTCCGCGTGGCCTCCTGGATCCTGCTAACCCCCTCGTTCACTTTCCCACTTGCCTCCCTCTCGTTCCTCCCCATGACCGAGTCGGCCATGAGCGCACCGCCGCCGTTTCCGTAGCCACCGCTGTCCCCGCGCGCCCTTCTCCCTCTCTGGAAGCTCCGCCATGACCTGCTCGTCGTCTCCGCCGGGCCACGCTTCACCAGACGCGTCGCAGCACCGACTACGCCGTCGTCCTCGTCCTCTGCATTCGACCACCGCCGTCGTTGATTCGCCGGCCACAGGACATCCCCGAGCAAGCCGAGCCCCTCTTCGTGATCACCGTGAGCTTCGTCGTCGTTTCCCCTTAACCCCGTGACCTAGCGCTCGCTGTAGCCATTGTTTTCATCAGCGCCCAAACTCCGGCCGCCGCCTAGCTCGCTGCTGCCGTCACCACAGACCACAGCAGCCCCTTATGCTTACTCCATCAGATGCGCTGCACCGCCACGCCGTAGCCGCAAACCCCGCGCAAAGCGGTGCTCTGTAGCGCTGTCCCGAGCAACTCCGGCAGTCCCTGCCATTGCTGTGGTCGTCGGCGTCAACTACTGATGTGGCGCCAGTTTAATTAGTGCTAATGACCCTACTAAACACCCCTAGAGCCACTGCCATGTGGGCCCCTGTGCCTATTTAGGTTAATTTGATTTCTGTTTAGATTAGTTCATAACCCAGCGGCACTGACACGTCAACATTGACTTTGCCGACGTGGACGTTGACCGGTCCCACCTGTTAGCTACACTAACCAGCCCTGTGTCACTGACGTGTGGACCCCACACGTCAGGTTTGACCTGGACCTTGCGTGTTGACCTGCTGATGTCATGCCGACGCAATAAGCTATTTTCTGGATCTAATTTAATTCAGGAAATTCCAGAAAATAACCAAAACTTCTAAAATTCATAGAAAATTAACCGTAGCTCAGAATGAAATAAATTATATATGAAAAATGATCAGAAAAATCCAATCTATACATATGTACCATTTTCATGCATGTTTGAGCAACTTAACCTCACTGTTTAGCCCAAAACATGATAATGCACTATTTGAATTCATAGTTTGAATTTGAATTTGAACCTTGAGTACAAATCAACCCAGACCTTTCTGTTACTAGTTGCATTAGCTCAAATCACAACATATTGTCATGTCATGATCATGCATCATATTGTGCATTGCATTGATTGTGCTCTTCCTTGTTTGCCGGTAATTGTCCCCTCTCGGTAGACGCTGCTCCGACGCTGTGATCGTTGACACTGATGAAGACTCAATGTTATCTTCAGAAGTGCCAGGCAAGCAAAACCCCCTTGTTCATTCCGATACAATCCCACTCTCTCACTCCTGCTCTCTTTTACTGCATTAGGACAACAATGTCTCAACTATTACATGCTGCGGTAGTTGAACCCCTTTCCTCTGCATGACCTGTCATTGCCACAGTAAAAAGATGAAACCCACTAGCATGAGTAGGAGTTGTTTGAGCCCTGATGTGCCTGCTCATTCATGTTTGTTTGTCATGCCTGCTACTGTTTGAGTTGAGTCAGGTCTGATTCATCGGGGATGAATGGGAATGTGGTGAACATGTCCTACTGTTGAGAGCTAAGTGTGTGAACACGATTTGGTAAAGGTAGCGGTGAGAGGCCACGTAGGAGTACATGGTGGGTTGTCTCATTGTAGCCGTCCTCATGAACTGAGTTCTGTGTTTGTGATCCATGAACAATTACTACCACACATTGGGCTCCGGGCGCTCCAAGCTCTCTCGACTTATTAATCAACTCGATCTCTGTCCAGGAGTTGCAACTAGTTTCTGGTGTTTGTAGGTAGTGTTAGTAGTCTACCAAGTGGCACCCGGTACAGGTGGGCTTGGGACAGACTAGGTGCAGTGGCACGGTGTACCAAGTGGCACCCAGATGGTTGGCTTGGGAACCCTTCTCACATCGTTTGGGGCCGTGAGCGACACCCCGGCCGGATCTCCTTGCGGATGGAACCCAAATAGGCGATAAACCTGGACTAGAGACTTGTTGGTTAGTCGGGTCATGGCCGACTCCCTCGCCAGGCTTCCTCTTGAAGGTTGCCGAGATACACGACGTGTACATGGTGGTAAGTGGCGAGAGCGTGTGTGAAGAAGTACACCCATGCAGGGTTATCATTATCTATTCGAATAGCCGGATTCCTCGGATATGGAAACTTGGACCCCTTGCATAGTTCATAGACAAGTGAAAGTGGATGCTCTAAAATGCGCAAGATAAGTGTGAGTGCTATGGATGGCGTTCTCGTAGGGAGACGGGAGCGGATCCATAGTGGTGTATTGGTATGGTGAATTTGTGGACTCGTGTGCACCACCTCAAAAGAGTTACTTGCAGTCGTAGTTTAGGTTAGCCACTGAGTCAAAGCTGGCTTGCTGCAGTCAAACTCCACCACCTCTTTGTTGATACCGATGCATATGTAGTTAGTTATGATGTAAGTCTTGCTGGGTACATTTGTACTCACGTTTGCCTATTCTATGTTTTGCAGAGAGACTTCAGTCTCGCTAGTAGTTCCGCGTGGACTTCGACGTTTAGCTTGTTACCTCAGCTACGATCTTGTATCCTTGGGAGGGTCTTGTAGATAATCAGGCTTCTCAGCCTTTTTCATTTGTAGATGTCTGTACTCAGACATGTTAAGCTTCCGCATGTTCTTGTTGCTTGTATGCTCTGTATGTGGGGTCATGAGACCCATGCTTTTAATATCTCGCTCCTCGGAGCCTAATGAATAAATACTCTGAGTAGTAGAGTCTTGTTGTGATGCCATGTTGTATTGTACATATTGAGCATATTGTGTGTATGATTGAAATGCTTGGTATGTGTGGGATCCGACAACCTACTTGTTTATCCTTGGTAGCCTCTATTATGGGGAAATGTAGTCTTGTGCTTCCATGAGCCATAGTAGTCCGCTATAGCCCGGTTCACCGGAGTCCTGCTAGCCCAGCACTACCGCTCCGAAACACTTGACTGGTCGGCATGTGATTCACTTCGTTCCTGTGTCTGTCCCTTCGGGGAAATGTCATGCGGTGACATCCGGAGTCCTGCCTAGCCTGCTACAGCCCGGGTTCCCGGAGTCCTGTTAGCCTAGTGCTATAGCCCGGATTCACACGCTGCTGACCGACATGCTCGATGTTGATTCATGTATGCCTGTTCCCGTAAGTTAGTGCCACTTTGGGTTCACGACTAGTCATGTCGTCCCGGGTTCTCTATCATATGGATGCTAGCGACACTATTATATAAATGAGCAAAAAGGCGCAAATAGTCCCGGGCCATGGTAAGGCGACACCCGTGGGAATACCGTGCGTGAGGCCGCAAAGTGATATGAGGTGTTACAGGCTAGATCGGTGTGACTTAGAATCGGGGTCCTGACAAAAAGGCTAGGTGGCAAATGGTAAAACCAAGGTTGGGCCTTGCTGGAGGAGTGAGGGAGTCCTGGATTAGGGGGTATCCGGACAGCCGGATTATATCGTTTGGCCTGACTGTTGGACTATGAAGATACAAGATTGAAGACTTCGTCCCGTGTCTGGATGGGACTCTACTTGGCATGGAAGGCAAGCTAGGCAATACAAATATACATACCTCCTCCTTTGTAAACGGGCGTAATTGGTATCGGGCCAACATGGTAACGGGCCGTTAACAGCTTGTAAGAAAGAAAAGGCTGTCGACCTAGGGGATGAAAGGAAAGGGGGGGATTCGGCCTCCCCCTTCCTTTCTCTCCCCCTTTCCTTTCTCCCAAAGGAAAATATGGAAGGGGGCAGCCAAGAGCTGGAGCCCAAGTAGGATTCTGTCCTACTTGGGCGCCCCTTGGCCTCTCCCCTCTCCCCCACCTATATATATGTGGGAGGGGGGTGCCACACAGAACCACGAGAATTGCTTAGAGAAAATTCATCCACTACTTTGCCATCTTGCTGGATCAAGAAGGCGAGGATGTCACCGAGCTGAACATGTGCTGAACGCGGAGGTACCGTACGTTCGGCAGTCGATCGGTTGGATCACGAAGAAGTTTGACTACATCAACCGCGTTACTAACGGCTTCCACTTTACGGTCTACGTGGGTACATAGACACACTCTCCCCTCTCATTGTTATGCATCTCCATGGATAGATCTTGCATGTGCGTAGAATTTTTTTGTTTTCCATGCAACGTTCCCCAACAGTGGCATCATGAGCCAGGTCTATGTGTAGATGATATGCACGAGTAGAACACAAAGAGTTGTGGGTGGTGATAGTCATACTACTTACCACCAACGTCTTATTTTGATTCGGCTGTATTGTGGGATGGAGCGGCCCGGACCAACCTTACATGTCCACACACATGAGACCAGTTCCACCGACTGACATGCAACTTGTTTTGCATAAAAGGTGGCTGGTGGGTGTTTGTTTCTCCTACTTTAGTTGAATCGAATTTGGTTACGGCCTGTCCTTGAAGAAGGTTAAAACAACAAACTTGATGAATCACCATTGTGGTTTCTGCGTAGTTAAGAACGGTTCTTGCTATAAGCCCGTAGCTTCCACATAAAACTTGCAACAAGTAGAGGACGTCTAATTTGTTTTTGCTAGGAATGTTGTGATGTGACATGGTCAAGATATGATGTGATATATGTTGATGTATGAGATGATCATGTTTTGTAATATCGACAACCGGCAGGAGCCTTAGGGTTGTCTCTTAGTTATTGTATGAAATGCAAGCGCCATGTAATTGCTTTACTTTATCACTATGCATTAGCAATAGTTGTAGAATCAATAGTTGGCGAGACGACCATGACGAAACGATGGAGATCATGACGATACTTTGGAGATGGAGATCAAAAAGCACAAGATGATGATGGCCATATCATGTCACATATTTTGATTGCATCTAATATTTATCCTTTATGCATCTTATTTTGCTTAGAACGGCGGTAGCATTATATGATGATCGCTTCACTAAATTTGGAGATGAAAGTGTTCTCCCCGAGTATGCACCATTGCCAAAGTTCGTCGTTTCGAAGAACCACATGATGATCGGGTGTGATAGACTCTACGTTCACATACAATGGGTGTAAGACAGTTTTGCACATGCAAAATACTTGGGTTAAACTTGACGAGCCTAGCATGTAAAACATGGTCTCGGAACACTAGAGACCGAAAGCTCAAACGTGAGTCATATAGTAGATATGATCAACATAGAGATGTTCGCCATTGATCACTACCCCATCTCACGTGATGATAGGACATGGGTTAGTTGATCTGGATCATGTATCACTTAGATAACTTGATGGATGTTTATTTAAGTGGGAGTTCAGTAGTAATTTGATTAATTGAACTTAATTTATCATGAACTTAGTCATAATAGTTTTTTGCACATCTATGTTGCAGATCAATAGCTCGCGATATAGCTCCCCTATTTTTGATATGTTCCTAGAGAAAACTAAGTTGATAGATGATAGTAACAATGATGCGGACTGGGTCTGTGATATGAGGATTATCCTCATTGCTGCACAGAAGAAGTATGTCCTTGATGCACCACTAGGTGACAGACCTATTGAAGTGGCATATGCAGACATTATGAACGTTTTGTAAGCTCGATATGATGACTACTTAATAGTTTAGTGCCCCATGCTTTATGGCTTAGAGCCGGAACTTCGCAAATGTTTTGAACACCACGGAGCATTTGAGATGTTCCAAGAGCTGAAATTGGTATTTTAGACTCATACCCGTGTCGAGAGGTATGAGACCTCTGACAAGTACTTTGCTTACAAGATGAGCAAAGTTAGCATGTGCTCAGAATGTCTGGGTACTACAATCACTTGAATCAAGTGTAAGTTAATCTTCTAGATAAGATAGTGATTGACATAGTTCTCTAGTCACTATCACCAAGCTACTAGAACTTTGTGATGAACTGTAATATGCAAGGCATGCCGAAAATGATTCCCGAGCTCTTCGTGATGCTAAAATCGGTGAAGGTAGAAATCAAGAAAGATCATCAAGTGTTGATGGTTAACAATACCACTAGTTTCAAGGAAAAGGGCAAGGGAAAGAAAGGGAACTTCAAGAAGAATGGCAAGCAAGCTGCCACTCCCATGAAGAGGCCCAAAGCTGGACCTAAGCCTGAAAATAAGTGGTTCTACTGCAAAAGGGAATGGTCACTCGAAGCAGAAACTGCCCCAGATACTTGGTGGATAAGAAGGATGGCAAAGTGAACAAAGGTATATTTTATATACATGTTATTGATGTGTACTTTACTAGTGTTCGTAGCAACCCCTGGGTATTTGATACCAGTTCTGTTTCTATGATTAGTAACTCGAAATAGGAGTTGCAGAATAAACACAAACTAGTTAAGGATGAGGTGAAGATGTGTGTTGGAAGTGATTCCAAGGTTGATACTGTCAACATCGCACACTCCCTCTACCTTCGGGATTAGTGTTGAAGCTAAATAAATGTTATTTGGTGTTTGCGTTGAGCAAGAATATGACTGGATCATATTTATTGCAATACGGTTATTCATTTAAGTCAGATATTAATTGTTGTTTTGTTTACATGAATAAAACCTTCTATGGTCAAACACCCAATATGAATGGTTTATTGAATCTCGATCGTAGTGATACACATATTCATAATATTGATGCCAAAAGATGCAAAGTTGATAATGATAGTGCAACATATTTGTGGCACCGCCGTTTAGGTCATATTGGTGTAAAGCGCATGAAGAAACTCTATGCGGATGGAATTTTTGAATCACTTGATTATGAATCATTTGATACTTGCGAACCATGCCTCATGGGCAAGATGACTAAAACTCCATTCTCCAAAACAATTGAGCGAGCTAGTGACTTATTGGAAATAATACATACCGATGTATGTGGTCCGATGAGTGTTGAGGCACGCAGCGGGTATCGTTGTTTTTTGACCTTCACAGATGATTTGAGTAGGTATGGGTATATCTACTTGCCGAAACACAAGTGTGAAACATTTGAAAAGTTCAAAGAATTTCAGAGTGAAGTGGAGAATCATCGTAACAAGAAAATATAGTATCTATGATATGATCACGGAGGCGAATATTTGAGTTACGAGTTTTGAGTTCATTTAAGACAATGTGGAATTTTTTCACAACTCATGACACCTGGAACACCACAGCATAATGGCGTGTCCGAACGTCGTAACCGTACTTTATTGGATATGGTGCGTACTATGATTTCTCTTACTGATTTACCACTATTGTTTTGGGGTTATGCATTAGAGACAACCACATTCACTTTAAATAGGGCACCGTCTAAATCCTTTGAGATGACACCGTATGAACTGTGGTTTGGCAAGAAACTTAACTGTCGTTTCTTAAAGTTTGGGGTTGCGACACTTATGTCAAAAAGCTTCAGCCTGATAAGCTCGAACCAAAATCTAAGAAGTGTGTCTTCGTAGGATACCCTAAGGAAACAATTGGGAACAACTGCTACCAGAGATCCAAAGGCAAGATCTTTGTTGCCAGGAATGGATCCTTTCTAGAGAAGGAGTTTCTCTCGAAAGGAGTGGGAGGAAAGGAGAACTTGATGAAGGTAATTGTACCTTCTCTAGAATTGGAAAGTAGCACATCGGAAAAATTCGTTCCCGTGATGCCTACACCAACTAGAGAGGAAGGTAATGATGATGATCATGAAACTTTAGATCAAGTTACTACTGGACCTCGTAGGTCAAACAGAGCACGTTCAGCACCAGAATGGTATGGTAAACATGTCCTGGAAGTCATGTTATTAGACCATGGCGAACCTACAAACTATGAAGAAGCTATGATGAGCCCAGATTCCAATAAATGGCTTTAGGCCATGAAATCTGAAATAGGATCAATGTATGAGAACAAAGTCTGGACTTTGGTGGACTTGCCTGATGATCGGCAAGCCATTGAGAATAAATGGATCTTCAAGAAGAAGACAGACGTCGATGGCAATTTCATCATCTACAAAGCTTGACTTGTCGTGAAAGGTTTTCGACAAGTTCAAGGGGTTGACTACGATGAGACCTTCTCACCCATAGCGATGCTTAAGTTAGTCCGAATCATGTTAGAAATTGCTTCATTTTATAATTAGGAAATGTGGCAAATGGACATCAAAACTGCATTCCTTAATGGATTTCTTAAAGAAGAGTTGTATATGTTGCAACCAGAAGGTTTTGTCGATCCTAAAGGTGCTAACAAAGTTTGCAAGCTCGAGCGATCCATCTATTGACTGGTGCAAGCATCTCAGAGTTGGAATATACGCTTTGATGAGGTGATCAAAGAATATGGTTTTATATAGACTTATGGTGGAGCATGTATTTGCAAGAAAGTGAGTGGGAGCTCCGTAGCATTTATGATATTATATGTGGATGACATATTGTTGATTGGAAATGAAATAGAATTTTTGGATAGCATAAAAGGATACTTGAATAAGAATTTTTCAATGGAAGACTTTGGTGCCGCTACTTACATATTGGGCATCAAGATCTATAGGGATGGATCAAGATGCTTAATAGACAATAGTGGAAAAAGGACCTAATGTGAAGCACATTAGTCCCGGTTTGTAACTGAACTGACACTAATTTGACCATTAGTGTCGGTTCCAACGGCTCGGCGGGAGGCGCTCATTAGTACCGGTTCATGCCGAACCTTTAGCACCGGCTCGTTGCATGAACCGGTACTAAAGAGGTGGTGGCAGGCTGTTGTCAGGCTAGGGCCCCACCAACACCTTTAGTACCAGTTCATGCCATGAACCGGGACTAGAGAAGCACTTTTAGTCCCGGTTCGTATAACCAACCGGGACTAAATATATCACTGAATATAGTGCTTCGTCCAGCCCGAGCCGAAGCGCTCTGTTTTCCCCTCCTCTCTATTTTCTTCCCCTCTTGCTTGAGCTCAGCTCCATTTTTGCCAAACTTTGTCCAAGATTTGAAGGCACCCCATCCATCCAAGTGATCACAAAGGTTAGCAACTTTTCCCTTTCATCCCTCATTGCTAGATTAGCTCTTGCAATGCTCTATAAGTATAGTGATTTGTGGGTTTTATTTTGGGAGGAATTATACGTGGTAGTATTTGATTTATATGCAATTTGACGTCAAAATAACTCTTAATTTGCATATGTAGGTGTGGTTTACTTAGTGCCTTCCCGTCTCCATCCCAACCACCATCGATCGCCCACACCGTCCTGTCGCCGGCACCACCTTGTGGTGAGCCTCTTGTTCTTATGTTTTTTATATATAAAATCATGTTTCTGTGATTTAGATATATAGTTACTTGTATAATTATCTTACTCGTACGTTGTTTGTTATACATAGTGCCGTGGTTTTGATATCTGTCCCCGTCGGCCCTCGTCCGGGTTATGATTCGGATGTCGTATATTCTCTTTTATAACTATTTGTTGCATTTCATGTTTATGACAAATTATGCCCATCAAGTTGACATAGATATTTTTATCTAGGAGGTATGTGAACCGGGAATTCCAACCGACCCTATTGTCGAGAGGTTAAATTTAGTTGAAAGAGAAAACGAGTATTTGAAAGAAAAATTGAAAATAATTGAGGGAGAGAAGATGGAATTGGAGTTGCATGTTGCAAATGTTGTCGGTGATCACAAGATCAAGATGGAGAAAATGCGCCTGAAGATTAGAAAGATTAGAAAATATGCCATTGATATTAAGGCTTGGTATCATTATGTCGTTGGATCAATTGTTACCTTAGTTGCGATCTTGATCGCATTTGTTGTTGCATTTAAATGCTTTAGCTAGAGAGTTATTTGTATATTTGTTTCATAAGAATATGTGTTGTATGAACTTTATGTTTGAACTTGTACTAATTTCGTCTATCCGGTGTTGTGTAATGAAGATGAGCCGACAATGGATGTACGATGACCGATGCTCTCCCCATTTCGTTAATGGCATGCAAACTTTTCTGCTTGCGGCTGTCTTGTCCATGTGCTGGCTGTAAGAATGATCAGAATTACTCTATGTCAAAAACCATTCACTGGCACCTGTTTGACTCCGTTTTCATGCCCCACTATAATGTTTGGACCAAGCATGGAGAAAGAGGGGTTATGATGGAAGACAATGAAGAAGAAGAGGACGATGACAGCAATGTGGGAAGAATCTGAAGAAGAGTCATCAGATGAGCCCGCTGATGATCTAGGTCGGGCCATTGCCGATGCAAAGAGAAACTGCGGAAGTGAAAAGGAGAAGAAGAAGTTGCAGCGCATGTTAGAGGTTCAAAATAAATTGTTGTACCCGAATTGCGATGCTGACAAGAAAAAGCTGGGCACCACACTGGAGTTGCTGCAATGGAAGGCAGAGAATGGTGTATTTGACAAGGGATTTGGAAAGTTGCTGATAATGTTAAAGAAGATGCTTCCAAAGGACAACGAATTGCTCGAGAGTACGTACGAAGAAAAGAAGGCCATCTTCCCTCTAGGATTAGAGGTGCAGAAGATACATGCATGCCCTAATGACTACATCCTCTACCGCGGTGAGTATGAGGATTTGAACGCGAGCCTGGTATGCAGTGCATTGCGCTATAAGATCAGCCGTGATGACCCTAGTGATATCGAGGACGAGCGCCCCAGGAAGAAGATTCCTGCCAAGGTGATGGGGTATGCTCCTATAATACAACGGTTGAAACGTTTGTTCCAAAACAAAGAGCATGCCAAGTTGATGCGATGGCACAGAGAAGACTGTAAGAAATACGAGAAGTTACTGGGAGGACTTTGCAGGTGACGCAAGGAACGTATGGTTTGGTCTAAGCACAGATGGCATTAATCCTTTTGGGGAGTAGAGTAGTAACCATAGCACCTAGCCTGTAACTCTATGTATGTATAACCTTCCTCCTTGGTTGTGCATGAAGCGGAAGTTCATAATGATGCCAGTGCTCATCCAAGGCCCTAAGCAACTCGGCAACGACATTGATGTGTACCTAAGGCCATTAGTTGAAGAACTCTTACAATTGTGGAATGGAAAAGGTGTACGTGCATGGGATGAGCACAAACAAGAAGAATTTGACATACATGCGTTGCTGTTTGTGACCATCAATGATTGGCCTGCTCTCAGTAACCTTTCAGGACAGACAAACAGGGCATACCGCGCATGCATGCACTGTTTGGATGATACCGATAGTATATATTTGCATAATTGTAAGAATAATGTGTACCTAGGACATCGTCGATTTCTTCCGAGCAGGCATCCCGTAAGAAAGAATGGCAAGCATTTTAAAGGTGAGGCTGATTATCGGAAGAAGCCTTGCTACCGTACTGGTGATGATGTACATGATATGGAAAAGGATTTGAAGGTAATCTTTGGAAAGGGTCCTGGCGGACAATCTGTTCTGAATAACGCTGACAGACGTGCACCCATGTGGAAGAAGAAATCTATATTTTGACCTGCCCTATTAGAAAGACCTCGAGGTCCGCTCTTCAATCAACGTGATGCACATGATGAAGAATCTTTGCGTGACCCTGCTAGGCTTCTTGGGCGTGTATTTGAAGACAAAAGTATGAAGGTACATTAGGGTCAGCAACGTATGCACGGAAAAGATGACATACATTAGGGTCATGCCAGCTGCGCTCTTACCAAAGAAGAGAAGGAAATCTTCTTTGAAGGCCTGCTCAGTATGAAGGTACCGCTTGGCTTCTTGTTGAATATAAAGGGAATAATAAATATGGCAGAGAAAAAGTTCCAGAACCTAAAGTCTCATGACTACCACGTGATTATAAGGCAACTGCTTCTAGTTGCATTGAGGGGGCTTCTACCGGAAAACATTCGATTAGCCATTGTGAAGCTATGTGCATTCCTCAATGCAATCTCTCAGAAGGTAACCGATCTAGAAATCATACCAAGGTTAGAGAATAATTTGGTGCAATGTCTTGTCAGTTTCGAGTTGGTGTTCCCACCATCCTTCTTCAACATCATGATGCACGTCCTAGTTCACCTATGCGAAGAGATTAAAGTTCTGGGTCCTGTATTTCTACACAATATATTCCCCTTTGAGAGGTTCATGGGAGTCTTAAAGAAATATGTTCATAACCCTGCTAGGCCAGAAGGAAGAATCTCCAAGGGCCATGAAAATGAGGTGGTCATTAACTTTTGTATTGACTTTATTCCAGACCTTAAGCCGATTGGTGTTCCTGAATCGCGACATAAGGCCAGAGTGGGTGGAAATGGCATGCTAGGACGGGAACAAATAATATGTATGGACGTTCCACAAAATTCCTCCTTGGTGGCTCCATATACGGAGGAACACAAGAATATTCTACGCTCCAAACACCCGGAGCAGTCTGACGGCTGGATTACACGTGAACAAACAAGGACTTTCATCGGTTGCTTGCGGACACATGCCACGCATGACGCCGCTGTTGAAGATGACCTGTACTTGTTGTCCCTGTTACCATCTTCGAATATAATGGCTTTCAAAGGGTATGAGATAAATGGGAATACATTTTACACGATCTCCCAAGATAAGAAGAGCACCAATCAAAAAAGCAATGTCCGCTTTGATGCAGCAACCAAGAGGGAAAAGGACACATATTATGGTTACATAGAGGAGATATGGGAACTTGACTATGGACGTGGTTTGAAGGTCCCTTTGATTCGGTGCAAATGGGTCAATATGACACGAGGCGGGGTAATGGAAGACCCGAAGTATGGAATGACAACAGTGGATCTCAAGAATCTTGTGTACACAAACAAATGATTCTTCCTAGCCAATGATGTGGTGCAGATTTTTTATTTCAAGGATATGTCTATGAAGCCGAGAAAAAGAAATGATAAGGAAGCGAATACATCATACGATGAGCCAAAGCGCCACATAGTTCTTTCAGGGTAAAGAAACATCGTGGGAGTGGATGACAAGACAGACATATCAGAAGATTATGAAAAGTTTGATGAAATTGCTCCCTTCAAAGTGAATATTGACCTGAGCATCTAGTTAAATGATGAAGATTGTCCATGGTTACGGTGCAAAGGTACACACTTGAAGAAAAAGTTTCACACTCAAAGATCCCATTCTGGTTTGTGACCGGCTGCACTGTCATCACTTTCTTCTCTAGTGAGTTTCTGGACTTATATATTTGGAAAGTACCACTTTGGACAAACCATAGGGAATCTCTGTAATAGTTAGGGTGCTTATGTGTTTTGGCATTTGAAACGTGTACTTTTGTGCATCGGACAAACGTGTACCTTTCTGACTTCATTTGCTATATGTCAGCTCATTCACTAATTTTTTTGAGCTAAATGACCCTAAAATTGAAAAGCTCTGCAAATGAACGCTGAAAAGGTTGAAAGTTGTCATGGTATCATCATTTAACCCACATAGCATGTTCAAAAAAAGTTGAGAAGGTTACGGCAAAAACTGGATGCACTTCACGTACAAAATGGAAAATCTCTTTCGAAGTATCAGGGTTTCGGACGAAAGCTCATCTGTTACAAAGGAATTCATTTTTTTAACTTATTTCATCTCCAGAATTTTTGAGCGTTCAGTATGCACCATTCAAAGCCACGTCATCAACTTTCAACCCTTTCTGACATCATTTGCTATTTTTCATGCATTTATTGATTTTTTTAAGCTAAATGACCCTAAAATTGAAAAGCACTACAAAAGAACTCTAAAAAGGTTGAAAGTTGGCATGGTATCATCATTTCACCCACACATCATGTTCTTAGAAGTAGAGAGGGTTACGGCAAAAACTAGATGCACTTCGTGTACAAAATTGACAATCTCTTTCGAAGTATCAGGGTGTCGAACGAAAACTCATCTGTTACAAAGGCATTTCATTTTTTGAACTTATTTCAACTCGAGACTTTTTGTGCATTCAGTATGCACCATTCAAAGCCACGTCATCAACTTTCAACCCTTTCTGACATCAGTTGCTATTTTTCATGGATTTACTGATTTTTTTGAGCTAAATGACCCTAAAATTGAAAAGCACCACAAATGAACTCTGAAAAGGTTAAAACTTGGCATGGTATCATCATTTCACCCACATAGCATGTGTAAAAAGGTAGAGAGGGTTACGGCAAAAACTAGATGCACTTTGTGTACAAAATGGACAATCTCTTTCGAAGTATCAGGGTTTCAGACGAAAACTCATTTGTTACAAAGGCATTTCATTTGTTCAAACTTATTTCAAATCCAGACTTTTTGTGCATTCAATATGCACCATTCAAAGCCACGTCATCACCTTTCAACCCTTTCTGACATCATTTGCTATTTTTCGTACATTTACTGATTTTTTGGAGCTAAATGACCCTGAAATTGAAAAGAACTACAAATTATCTCTGAAAAGCTTGAAAGTTGGAATGGTATCATCATTTTACCCACAGAACATGTGCAAAAAAGTACAGAGGGTTACGACAAAAACTGGATGCACTTCGTGTACAAAATTGATAACCGCTTTCGAAGTATCAGGGTTTCGGACGATAACTCATCTGTTACAATGGCATTTCATTTTTTAACTTATTTCAACTCCAGAATTTTTGTGCGTTCAGTATGCACCATTCAAATCCACGTCACCGACTTTCAACCTTTCTGACATCATTTGTTATTTTCATGAATTTATTGATTATTTTGAGCTAAATGACCCTCAAATTGAAACGCACTACAAATGAACTCTGAAAAGGTTGAAAGTTGGCATGGTATCATCATTTCACCAACATAGCATGTGCTCAAAATTTGAGAGGGTTACGGCAAAAACTGGATGCACTTCGTGTACAAAATAGACAATCTCTTTCGAAGTATCAGGGTTTCGGATGAAAACTCATCTGTTACAAAGGCATTTCATTTTTTAAAACTTATTTCAACTCCAGACTTTTTTTACATTCAGTATGTACCTTTCAAAGCCACGTCATCAACTTTCAACCCTTTCTGAGATCATTTGCTATTTTTCATGGATTTACTGATTTCTTTGAGCTAAATGACCCTGAAATTGAAAAGCACTACAAATGAACTATGAAAAGGTTGAAATTTGGCATGGCATCATCATTTCACCCACAAAGCATGTGCAAAAAGTCGAGAGGGTTACGGCAAAAACTGGATACACTTCGTGTACAAAATGGACAATCTCTTTCAAAGTATCAGGGTTTCGGACGAAAACTCATATGTTACAAAGGCATTTCATTTTTTGAACTTATTTCAACTCAAGACTTTTTGTGCATTCAATATGCACCATTCAAAGCCACGTCATCAACTTTCGGCCCTTTCTGACATCATTTGCTATTTTTCATGGATTTACTGATTTTTTTGGAGCTAAATGACCCTGAAATTGAAAAGCACTACAAATGAAATCTGAAAAGGTTGAAAGTTGGCATGGTATCATCATTTCACCCACATAGCATGTGCAAAAAAGTAGAGAAGGTTACCGCAAAAACTGGATGCACTTCGTGTACAAAATGGACAATCTCTTTCGAAGTATCAGGGTTTCGGACGAAAACTCATCCGTTACAAAGGCACTACAAACGGAAAAAAGAAAATAAAAAAGCCTGCCTACTGGGCCACAGCGGCCTGCATACGAGTAGAAACCAAACCTGTAGTTGGGACAGGATGCAGGCCCGCATGGCCCAGTAGCCCATGGGGCAGCGCAACAGTTTAGACCCGGAAGCCTGCTTTGGAGAGGAGCTCGAAGGAGAAGCTGCGGCTAGGTTTATAAACCAGTGCGGCTGCCCTTCGCTAGGCGAGGTGCGACTAAACTTTGTGCACCGCAGGGTGGCAGCGCACCCCCTTTAGTACCTGGTCGTGGCTCGAATCGGTACTAAAGGGGGGCGTCTTTATTGCCGGATGCAGCCACGAGCCGGTACTAAAGGGGGTCGCTTCCCACCGCTTGGCCTGACCAAATTTGACCTTAAGTACCGGTTGGTGGCTACAACCGGTACTAAAGGTCCGTCCTATATATACAACACTTATGAAATTTTGAAGTTTCATCTCCCTCTACTCTGCTTCATCGTCGCCACCGCCCCCGTCCCGCGCCGTCGCCGTCGCCGCCCCCATCATCGCCGTCTCGCCGCCGCCCCGTACGCCGCCGTCTCGCCGCCGCCCAGTACGCCGCCGCCCCCGTCGCCACCCCGGTCGCCCTGCTGTGAGCCCCCTGCGCCATGGCCGCACCCTCGATCATCCGATCGAGCCCCCACCTGTACACACACACATGCACGTACATGCACACACACACACACACATTTTTCTTACTTATTTTCTGTTTTTAGATTAATGTCAAATTGTTAATGTCAAAGTTTTAGCTAGTTAGATGAATTAGATTAATGTCAAATTGTTAATTAGATGATCGAATTAGATATATTAATGTCAAATGTTTGATGGATTAGATAGAAATGTTAGATTAATGTCAATTGTTAGATGAATTAGATGAATTAGTTAGATAGAAATGTTAGATGAATTAGCTTTTTTATGCTTTTAGTTATAGATGAATTAGATATATTACTGTTAGATGAATTAGTTCTTTATACTTTTGTCAAATGTTAGATGAATTAGCTAAATATATTAATTGATCATATGTCAAAGTTTGAATTTGGACATATGCAACATTTGATCATATGTCAATGTTTGAATTTTTTATATGCAACAATATTTGATCATATGTCAACGTTTCAGTCGAAGTTTGACTTTGACATAGATTTATCAAGAATGCTCCCATTATGGATGTGCACAAGTTGATGCATTTTTTCTGATCTCATATATGTATATTCTTCTATATGTCACGCGGTTTGTCAAAGTATTGATGAAAACCATGGCTTTGTCATTTGCCGGAAGTAACATGCGTATGATGCTACGAAGCTCTTCAAAGTTGTTTTGGAATGGAGTTATGGACAAAATAGTTAACTTTTTTGTATGAATTTCAGCAAAGGCCTTCGAAATAGCAATATTCGGAAGGCTTTGCTGAACTTCGTACCAAAAAGCAAATTATCCGATCCGGGAATCCGTTCGAAAACAATTTTGGAGAGATTCCACTAGTAGAAAAAGGGTCAAATGTGAAGCACATTAGTGCCGATTTGAATTTGAGCCGGCACTAATGTGTGCATTAGTGCTGGTTCCAACGGCTAGCCGGCCGCTCTCATTAGTACTGGTTCGTGGCGAACCTTTAGCACCGGTTCGTGCCACGAACCGGTACTAAAGTGAGTGGTGGCAGGATGTTGTCAGTCCGGGGCCCCTCCAGCACCTTTAGTACCGGCTCGTATCACGAACCGATACTAAAGGTCGTCCTACATAGACCCTTCGTCCACCCGAGCTTGCTCTGTTCTTCCCCTTTCCCCTCTCCTCTCTGTTCTTTTCCCTCTTCCTCTCAAGCTGATCACACATTTTGCCCAAAATTTGTGAAGATTTGAAGGCCCCCATCCATTCAAATGATCACAAAGGTTAGCAACTTTGTCCTTTCATCTCTCATTTCTAGATTAGCTCATGCAATGCTTTATATAGTGATTGATTTTTGAGTTTAGTAATTTGGGAGGAATTATATATATGTGCTAGTATTTGATTTATATGCAATTTGAGGTCAAAAATAACACTTAGTTTGCATATGTAGGTGTGTTTTACTTAGTACCTTCTAAATCTCCGTCGTAACCACTGTCGATCGCTCGCAACGTCCCACCACCGGCACCACCTTGTGGTGAGCCTCTTATTCATGAAGTTTTATATAAAAATTGATGTTTGTGTGATTTGGATATATAGTTACTCGTATAATTATCTTACACATACGTTGTTTGTTATACATAGTGCCATGGTTTTGATATCCGTCCCCGTCGGCCCTCGTCCGGGTTATGATTCGGATGTGGTATATTCTCTTTTAAAACTATTCATTGCATTTCGTGTTTGACAAATTATGCCCATCAAGTTGACATAGAGATTTGTATGTAGGAGATAGTTGAACCGGAAATTCCAACCGACCCTATTGTCGAGAGGTTAAATTTAGTTGAAAGAGAAAACGAGGATTTGAAGGAAAAATTGAAAAGAATTGAGGGGGGGAAGATGGAATTGGAGTTGCATGTTGCGGATGTCGTCGATGATCACAAGATTAAGATGGAGAAAATTTGCTTGAAGATTAGAAAGATTAGAAAATATGCCATTCATAGTGAGGCTTGGTATCATTATGCTGTTGGATCAATTGTTACCTTAGTTGTGATCTTGATCGCATTTGTTGTTGCATTTAAATTCTATAGCTAGAGAGTTATTTGTTTGTTGCATTTAAGTGTTGTATGATCTTTATGTATGAACTTTATGTATTGTATTAATTTGGTGTTTTCGGTGTTGTGTATTGAAGATGAGCCGGCAATGGATGTACGATGACCGATGCTCTCCCGAGTTCATTAATGCCATGCGTACTTTTCTGCTTGCGGCTGAGGCAAACAAGCGGGCGGATGGTTTTATGCCTTGTCCATGTGCTGGCTGTAAGAATGGGCACAATTACTCTACGTCAAGAACCATTCACGTCCACCTGTTTGAGTCCGGTTTCATGCCCCACTATAATGTTTGGACCAAGCATGGAGAAAGAGGGGTTATGATGGAAGACAATGAAGAAGAAGAGGACGACAACAGCTATCCTGGCCATGGGTTCCCTGAATATGATGATACAACAATGAGGGAAGAAGCAGAGCCAGTAATGCGGGAAGAATCTGAGCCGGCAATGCGGGATGAAGCTGAAGAAGAGGCATCAGATGAGCCCGTTGATGATCTAGGTCGGGCCATTGCCGATGCAAAGAGAAACTACGCAAGTGATTTGGAGAAGAAGAAGTTGCAGCGCATGTTAGAGGATCACAAAAAATTGTTGTACCCAAATTGCGTAGGTGACAAGAAAAAGCTGGGCACCACACTGGAATTGCTACAATGGAAGGCAGAGAATGGTGTATCTGACAAGGGATTTGGAAAGTTGCTGGTAATGATAAAGAACATGCTTCCAAAGGACAATGAATTGCCCGAGAGTATGTATGAAGCAAAGAAGGTTGTCTGCCCTCTAGGGTTAGAGGTGCAGAAGATACATGCATGCCCTAATGATTGCATCCTCTACCACGGTGAGTACGAGGATTTGAACGCTTGCACAGTATGTGGTGCATTGCGCTATAAGATCAGCCGCGATGAACCTGGTGATGTCGAGGGCGAGCGCCCCAGGAAGAAGATTCCTGCCAAGGTGATGTGGTATGCTCCTATAATACCACGGTTGAAATGTTTGTTCCAAAACAAAGAGCATGCCAAGGCGATGCGATGGCACATAGAAGACCGTAAGAAAGACGGAAAGTTGAGAGTACCCACTGACGGGTCGCAGTGGAGAAAAATCGAAAGAAAGTACGGGAAGGAGTTTGCAGATGACGCAAGGAACATATGGTTTGGTCTAAGCGCAGATGGCATTAATCCTTTTGGGGAGGAGAGCAGCAACCATAGCACCTGGCCTGTGACTCTATGTTTGTATAACCTTCCTCCTTGGTTGTGCATGAAGCAGAAGTTCATTGTGATGCCAGTGCTCATCCAAGGCCCTAAGCAACCCGGCAACGACATTGATGTGTACCTAAGGCCATTAGTTTAAGAACTCTTACAACTGTGGAATGGAACAGGTGTGCGTGCATGGGATGAGCACATGGGGGAAGAATTTGACATAAAGGCGTTGCTGTTCGTGACCATTAATGATTGGCCTGCTCTCAGTAACCTTTCAGGACAGACAAACAAGGGATACCGCGCATGCACGCACTGTTTGGACGATACCGACAATATATATTTGGCTAATTGTAAGAAGAATGTGTACTTGGGACATCGTCGATTTCTTCCGAGCAGGCATCCCGTAAGAAAGAAAGGAAAGCATTTCAAAGGTGAGGCGGATCACCGGACGAAGCCTCGCCACTGTACTGGTGCTGATGTACATGATATGGTCAAGGATTTGAAGGTGGTCTTTGGAAAGGGTCCTGGTGGACAACCTGTTCCGAATGATGCTGACGGACGCGCACCCATGTGGAAGAAGAAATCTATATTTTGAGACCTGCCCTATTGGAAAGACCTAGAGGTCCGCTCCGCAATCGACGTGATGCACGTGACGAAGAATCTTTGTGTGATCTTGCTTGGCTTCTTGGGCGTGTATGGGAAGACAAAAGATACACCTGAGGCACGAGAGGACCAGGAACGTATGCACGGAAAAGACGGCATACATCAGGGTCATGCAAGCTACACTCTTACCAAAGAAGAGAAGGGAATCTTCTTTGAATGCCTACTCAGTATTAAGGTACCGTCTGGCTTCTCGTCGAATATAAAGGGAATAATAAACATGGCAGAGAAAAAGTTCCAGAACCTAAAGTCTCATGACTGCCACGTGATTATGATGCAACTGCGTCCGGTTGCATTGAGGGGGCTTCTACCGGAAAACGTTCGATTAGCCATTGTGAAGCTATGTGCATTCCTCAATGCAATCTCTCAGAAGGTAATCGATCCAGAAATCATGCCAAGGTTAGAGAATGATTTGGTGCAATTTCTTGTCAGTTTCGAGTTGGTGTTCCCACCATCCTTCTTCAACATCATGACGCACGCCCTAGTTCACCTATGTGAAGAGATTAACGTTTTGGGTCTTGTATTTCTACACAATATGTTCCCCTTTGAGAGGTTCATGGGAGTCTTAAAGAAATATGTTCATAACCGTGCTAGGCCAGAAGGAAGCATCTCCAAGGTCCATGAAAATGAGGAGGTCATTGAGTTTTGTATTGACTTTATTCCTGACCTTAAGCCGATTGGTGTTCCTAAATCGCGGCATAAGGGCGGACTGGATGGAAAAGGCAAGCTAGGAGGGGAACAAATAATATGTATGGACGGACATTCTCTCACTGAAGCACACTACACAGTGCTACAGAATTCCGCCTTGGTGGCTCCGTATATGGATGAGGCGGGGTAAATGGGTCATGACACGAGGCGGGGTAACGGAAGACCCGCAGTACGGAATGACAACAGTGGATCTCAACAATCTTGCGTATGCAGACGAACCATTCGTCCTAGCCAATGATGTGGCACAAGTTTTCTATGTGAAGGACATGTCTACAAGCCAAGAAAAAGAAAAGATAAGGAAGCGAATGCATCGTACGATGAGCCAAAGCGGCACATAGTTCTTTCTGGGAAGAGAAACATCGTGGGAGTGGATGACAAGATAGACATGTCAGGAGATTATGAAAAGTTTGATGAAATTGCTCCATTCACAGTGAATATTGACCCGAGCATCCAGTTAAATGATGAAGATTTTCCATGGCTATTGCGCAAAGGGACACACGCGAAGAAAAAGTTTCACACCAAAGATCTAGGATGTGATCGGCTTCACTATCATCACTTTCTTCTGTGTTTCACACCCAGGAGGGAATCTCTACAATAGTTAGGGTAGCTAGTTATGTGTTTTGGCATTTGAAACGCGAAGAAATTTTATGTGCAAGCAAATTCTTTCATGCATTTACTGATTTTTTCCAGCTAAATGACCCTGAAATTGAAAAGCATTTCAAATGAACTCAGAAAAGGTTGAAAGTTGGCATGGTATCATAATTTCACCCACATAGCATGCGCAAAAAAGTAGAGAGGGTTACCGCAAAAACTGGATGCACTTCGTGTACAAACTGGACAATCTCTTTCGAATTATCAGGGTTTCGGACAAAAACTCATCCGTTACAAAGGCATTTCATTTTTTAAATAACCTAAGCATTACCAAATTGAATATAATGATAAAACACACTAATATTAAACATAAGAAAAAACAATCACTAAAAAATCTATTTTCAAAGTTAAGTTATTCACAAACTAGTGATTCACACAAATTTCAAATAATTGAAAATTTAAACTATTCAAATTTGTAAACTACGGGTACTAACAGAAAGTTTGTAATTTTTTGTACCTAAAGCAAAAATATTCACAAAGAAACTCTAAATACAGCAAAAAACAACTCAAAAATAAATAAAACAAAAATATATAAAGCAAAAAAATAAGAAGAAAAAGCCCACCTACTGGGCCATAGCGGCCTGCATATGACTAGAAACCCAAATTCTAGTTGGGCCAGGATGTAGGCCCGCTAGCCCAGTAGGCCCAACAGGGCATCGCAGAAGAGGTAGGCCCAGAAGGCCTGCTTAAGAGAGGAGCTCGAGACAGCAGCGATGGCGGGGCTTATAAGCAGGTGCGAGTGCCCCTCGGCTAGCGAGGTGGGACTAAACATTTGCGCCCCTCGCCTGGCAGCGCACACCCTTTAGTACCGGGTCGTGGCTCCAACCGGTACTAAAGGGGGGGGCCTTTAGTACCGGTTGGCGCCACGACCCGGTACTAAAGGAGGTGCGGTTCCTACCGCTTCGCCTGGCAAAAACAGACCTTTAGTACCGGTTGGTGGCTCCAACCGGTACTAAAGGTGGGTTCTATATAAGAAAACACTTCAAAAAAATTGTCAGTTTCTCATCTCTCCCTGCTTCTTTCTCCTCTGCGCCGTTGCCGTCCGTCGCCGTCCCCGTCCCCGTCCCCGTCGTCCCCGTCGCCGCGCCCCGCCCCGTCCTCCCGTCTTCGCCGCCCGGCCCGTCCCCATCCCCGTCGTCGCCGCCCCGTCCCCGTCACCGTCTCCGTCTCCGTCCCTGTCCCCGTCCCCGCCCACCGTCGTCGCGCCTCGCCGGTGAGCTCCTGCCCCGGCCGCCAACCACACACACACACACACATTGTTATAGAATTGTTAGCAATCTTTCTGTTTTTTAGTTATAGAATTATTAGAAATGTTAGTTTTAGTTATAGAAATATTAGAAATGTTAGTTATATAAAAATGTTAGTTATATTAGAAATGTTAGTTATATAGAAATGTTAGTTATATAGAAATGTTTTTAGTTATAGAAATATTAGAAATGTTAGTTTTAGTTATAGAAATATTAGAAATGTTAGTTTTAGTTATAAAATTTAGAATTTGCATATATGAAATCACAATCCATCATTTAAAAAATGTTACTTTACTTTTGCGGCATATAGTATTTGTTGTCGACGATGCCCGGCCCGCATCCTCGCCATCGACCCGTTCGCGACGACGTCCTGCTTCAGAGGACCCATGTCCGGGACTGGGCTCCGCCGGGCTGGCACTAGGAGGTGCTACCTTCAGGGGTGCGACACTTGGTGAGGAACCCGGCCCCGGGTCCCATCGTCGACCCTCATCTCCTTTGGTGGCGTTCGCGTGGGCCACTTTCAGTGCGGAGGGAGCCGGCCCCGTCAGAGGTGGTACGTCGCCGTGTCAGGGAGGAGGACGAGCACGTCCATCGCTACATGGCTTCTATGGACGTCAGGTTCTCCAATACCTGGCAGGTTCTTTGGGGAGATCAGCTAAGCTATGATCCAGTGATGGTTCCTTCACTTTGGTTGTCCACCGCCTAGATTACTCTCTAGTATTCGATCTTTATTAGCTAGCTAGCTAGCTAGTGATGTATTCGATATATAATATTCGAGATGATTTATTCGAGATTATATATATTATTCGAGACGATGTATTCGAGAATATGTGTGTTATTCGAGACGACGTATTCGAGATTATATTCGATGATGCTTATTATGTACTATGATTGATTCAGTTTTTCCTTATTAATTGATTGCGTCCATGCATTGTAATTTGAATATATTTCTTTTGGATTAGTTAAACAAAACCTATGGCGGACAATACCGGCAGAGAGGGAGAAGAGGCCATGTTCAATATCATACGCAATCCTCGTGGGCCAGATGATGATCAGAATGAAGAAGATTATGATGGCTCCGAATATCTAAACAACACCAGGGAGGGTGATATGATATTCGATCGCGACGACCGAATTGATGAAGTCATGAACTATGAACATGATGAAGAAAATGTTGACCTTGAAACAACAAAGACCGGTGAGATATATATATTTATATAAGCAGGCATCTGGTGATCATCACATGTTTTAAATGACTTGAAGATATATTAACGAATCGATCTTTCTTCTTTCAGCCATCCAGATCGAGCAAATCTTCAGGCAAAAGGAAGTGAGGCCCGAACAAAAAGTTGAAGGAGGGCGTAAAGTACAATATCGAGGCCATCAAACCTAATGGCGAACCATTAGCGCCTAAGAAGATTACGGACAAGTTCATTCGTCATCGCGGAGTTCTTGTGAAGGACCAACTCCCGATCTCCCTTCAAGAATGGAGAGAGCCAGCAAAGCCACGTCCAGGAGTTACTTTTGTCGACGACAGACAAAAACTTCTGCTTTGGGAAAGTCTCATGGAACATTTCACCCTACCAGATCATTTCACAGATGCAGATGTGGAGAAAGTCAAGGACGCTGCTCTTAGGAAGATGGCGGTTGCATTCAAGAACCACAAGATTCGTGAATGGGCCAAGTACGTCAAGGGAGGAAGGAAGACTCCAGTATTCGAGGGAACACTAGAGAAGCAAAGTGCTCATTGGGACGATTTCGTGAAATTCAAGGGTTCAGAATTATCTAAGGAACGGTCGAGAATAAACAAGGCCAATGCCGCAAAAAAGGATAAGTTCCATAAGCTGGGGCCAGGTGGCTATGCGGTGGGAATGCCTAAGTGGGATAAGTCTGAGAAAGAGATGTTGGATGCAAGTGTCACTCCAGAAACATTGAGCTGGCCCCCCAGGTGCAGGACTTGGTTCTATGCACATGGGGGGAGTTGGACCCAAATACAAGCAAAGTTTCGAAGAAGGCATGTCTGAACGGAGCCGAAGATAAGCTACTTGTTGCAATAGAAGAGGCTCGATCGGGGGTGTTCGAGCCCAACAGAGAGAACGACGAGCTTACGCGTGCCCTGGGAAATCCTGAACACCCGGGAACACGAGGCATGGGTGCTATTCCGTGGTATGAGGGGTTTTCGGACTGGAACACCGACTACAGAACTCGTGCGAGAAAGAAGATTGCGGAGGAGAAGAAGAGGAAGATGGAGGAGGAGCAGAGGAAGCTAGACTATGAACGCCTTCAAGGCCTAGAATCAGTGCACGCGGACTTGGTAGTCAAATTCCAGCGGCAGCAGGAGCAGATCGACTCACTTAGCCAGCAAAGGGGGTCACAGCAGCTAGCGGATGATGCACCATTGGATAGCACCGTCCCATCCATGCCGAGAAGCAGCGTGAGTTCCGCCCCGGGCGATGCATTGCTGGATAGCTACCCAGTGGATGACATCATGGAGAACACTAACTGGCGAGCTACACTTCAAAATGAAGAACATATCCATGAAGGTGGCGGACGCCCTTGCTTTTACAAATCCCCCCGAGGCAACCTTCCATTGGAACCCTATTCCAGCGGGCTATGCTCGTGTCTTGGTTGATGAGGTGGTGGACCAATATTCGGGGCTAGAGCTTGACATTCCTGGAGGTGACGATGAGCACACACTGGGACAGGCCAACCATCTTATCATCCTATGTTGAAAGGATTGCATCATCTTTCGAAGGCCACTGACATCACGTCATCCGACTCCTCGTCGAAGTCCGCCACCGAGTCAGCAGACTCCCGCTCCTCCAAGTCCACCAACACGTCAGGCCACTCCTCCTCCAAGTCCTGCACAGCTTCAGGCCACTCCTCCTCCTCCAAGTCCGGCAAAGTGTCAGGCCACTCCTCCTCCAAGTCCAGCACAACTTCAGGCCACTCCTCCTCCAAGTCCAGCACAACTTCAGGCCACTCCTCCTCCTCCAACTCAGCCACATCAGCTGTCTTCGCCGCCTCAGCAATCATGGAAGAGAGCCGCCTCAGCTATGGTGCTTAGCTATACAAGTCAAGGTAGTACTGGAGGTACAGGCAGAGGCAAGCGATTTCAATATGGTCCAAGCCTCGCGCCTCTTCCGCAGATGCCTTACGACAAGTCCGAGGAGGAAAACATAGCCATATCAAAGGCCGAGGTGGAAGCACATTTTGCACCGAAACCGCCACCGCCGCCAAGGGAGAAAGTGCTTGTGGAAAAGATTGACCACTTCATTCGTATGGCTAGAGCACCAGCACCCAAGCCTGTTGACACAGACTATGAGCGCCACATCAAGAAGTTAAATTGAACACGTCTACAGAAAGAGGCGAGCTCGAGCTCGAGAAAATCAGCTGGCAAAAGGAGCGGTAAAACCGGTCCCCAGCTGGGAGAACAGGCGGCGCAATCAATCCCCCAGCTTGTTGTGCCAACAACACATGAGAGTAGGCGCGCGCAATATTATTGTGGGCAAACCGTTAACGTTCCCGGGGTGGGCGATGTGGTAATAACCGAGGACCATATTGCACGGGCTGAAATGATCGGGATCACTGTTGGACAACTCCTCGATATCGAGCCCATGTCCCCGACTAGAGAGGAGGAAATAAAACGGAAATATGTCCGGGGCCAACCTTTGGTCGAGCCAGATGAGGTCAATAAGCTCCCAACGAGAATGTATGAATTGCATCAATGGTACATGGACATTACCAAGATTTCCAATCGAGAGTCCCTCATGGTGAATGTCAAGAAGGATCATTACTACCATGAGAAAGCTGTGACTGTTGAGTATTCAGAACTATTTCAGCTATACAATCAAGACGCACTCGACAAATCTATCGTCAGTTGCTATTGTCTGTAAGTGATTTCTTTCTGTAATTTAAGTCTGAAGCTAGCTGTAGTGATCATTTTAATCAATCATTACCTGTAATTATCCTCACTATATTCTTTTCTGTGGTATTATGCAGGATGAAGATTTATGAAATGAAAAAAGGTGGACGCTATGGCATTGGGTTCGTTGACGCAAATACCATTAATGAATACACATGGAAAATAGATTCATATTACGAAAAAAGTGTAGAGAAAAGCATGCTAGAGTTCTTGAAGCACCTCAAATACAATGAAGATATACTACTTCCTTACAACATCGAGTGAGTCACAATGTCTTGTACTACAAATTCTGTTTTTGCCTACTAGCTTGCTACCTGTTTTTGCTTACATATGCCCGCTTAATTAAGACATGCAAACGTGTGTGCATGCAGATTTCATTGGATCTTGTTAATCATTAAAGTTGATGAAGGAATAGTTGAAGTACTAGACTCACTACTTAAGAAAGCAAGTGACTAGACCATCATGAAGGGGATAGTCAACAGGTAATTTCAATCATTATTAACTATATCTCGGCCTATTTAATTAGTTCATCATATTTCCTGATAAGAACTATTTAATAACCCATTTATTCATTTTCTTTGTCGGCGGGCAGGGCTTGGGCAAAGTTCATCAGGGCCACTCCAGGCCCATGGAAACAAAATCTGAAATGGTATCGACCCCAGGTAAGTAATTAAGTAGTACTAGCTAGCTGCCATCTCTTTAATGATCATGCTTGATTAATTATTATCTGATCAAATTCCATTCTCATAAAGGCCCTGAAGCAGGCGCCAGGGAATAATCTGTGTGTGTACTACGTTTGCGAGAACATTCTCATGATGGCGTCCGAAAGGAGCAAATCTCAAAGACAGGAGTGGGTACGTTTGTCAGAACACTATTCACAATTTTTACACCATTATCGATATCTAGTCACACAACTAATACACATGCATATTGATCTCCTTCTTAACAGTTCAAAGAGGTGCGGGAGAAGCTCCTAACAGAGGACCGCATAGAAGCAATTCAAGAGTAAATAGCGGGATTTTTGCTCGACCAGGTCATAGATCCCAAAGGAGAATACTATTACCCGCTACCGCCCCCATGAACCACTTCCAATTGTTATCGTGCTCCGAAGGCACCAATTAGGCTAATGCCATTGGCTCCGAAGGCACCAATTAGGAGAAATTGTATATATATATATACATGTGTGTATATGTGTGTGAATTAATTAATGGTGGTTGTGAGACATTCGATGATATATATATATTATGATCGGTTCTACTAGAAATTCTATTTATATATATGCATAATGTTTACAATATGTAGTATCGTAAAATACCAGCAAACGAAAAAGAATTAAATGGAAAACACAAAATTAAATGAAAAAGAAATCATAAACCCAAAACCCCCCAACCTTTTAATACCGGTTGGTGACACCAACCGGTACTAAAGGGCTCCCTGCCCCCGAAGATGGCTCGTGCCACGTGGTTGCCCTTTAGCACCGGTTCGTGCTGAACCAGTACTAAAGGGGGGGCCTTTAGTGCCTACACTTCAGCGCCGATTACCAAACCGGCACTAAAGGGCCTTATGAACCGGTGCTATTGCCCGGTTCTGCACTAGTATTCGTACCATTATGTGGCTGTTACTTCTGGCTAATGATGAAGCCATGGTTTTCTTGGATCCTTTGACACTTGACAATGTGACATATAGAAGGGTAGATGAGATCAGTAAAAGATGGACCATTTCTGCACATCTAGAATAGCGCCATTTTGTTAAATCCCTTAAAGGTCAAGATAATCCATTATGTTACATTTGCATATAGAATTTGTATATAAGAAATCGCAATCCAATCATTTAAAAAATGTTACATTTGCATATAGAATTTGTTCTCGACGTCAACGATGCCCGGCCCGCATCCTCGCCGTCGACCCGCTCGCGACGACGTCCTGCTTCACATGAGCCATGTTCGGGAGGTGCTACCTTTAGGGGCACGCCGCTTGGTGAGGAACTAGGCCCCGGGTCCCATCTTCAACTCGGAGCTCCTTTGGTGGCGTACGCGTGGGCCACTTTCGGTGAGGAGGGAGCCGGCCCCGCTGGATGTGGTATGTCACCGTGTCAGGGAGGAGGACGAGCACGTCTGTCGCTACATGGCTGCTATGGATGTCAGGTTCTCCAATACCTGGCAGGTTCATTGGGGATCTCACCCGAGCTTCGATCTTGTGATGGTTCCTTCTCTTTGGGTGTCTACCACTCGCACCTCAGGAACCTCGAGTGAACTAGATTATTCGATAGTATTTGATTTATATTAGCTAGCTAGTGATGTATTCCATAATATTCGAGACGATGTATTCGAGATTATATATTATTCGATAATATTCAAGACGATGTATTCGAGCTTATATATATTATTCGATAATATTCGAGATGATATATTCGAGATTATATATATATTATTCGATAATATTCGAGACGATGTATTAGAGATTAGATTCGATGATGCATATCATGCACTAAGATTCAGTTTTTCCTTATTGAATGCATGCATACATTGTAATTTGAACACTAAATTGTTTTATATTTCTTTTGGATTAGTTAAATAAAAGCTATGGACAATTGCAGTGCCCAATATGCGAATCTATCCTAAAGGAACTCAAAGGTCCAACCAAGGATAGAACTGCAGATTGACACACTTTTGCAAGGTGGATACCATTACATCGTACCATTACATAATAGTCGGGATGCATACAAAATCCATACAAATGCCACAAGAATAGATCAATACATCATACAAGAGAACAACATCCGACTATGGATGAAGCACAAACAGAAAACTCAACGACATCCACCTTGCTAGCCCAGGCTGCCGACCAGGAACCTAACCCAAGATCGATGAAGAAGAAGAACTCCAAAACAAGTAAATGTCGCTCTCACGTCAGATCATCGCATCACCTCTACCTGCAATTGTTGGTGTAGTAATCTGTGAGCCAGAGGACTCAGCAATCCCATTACCATGGGTATCAAGACTAGCAAAGCTTAATGGGTAAGGAAGGGGTAAAGTGGTGAGGTTGCAACAAGCGACTAAACATTGTATGATGGCTAACTTACGAGTACAAGAGTAAGATGAGAAACTACGCAAACGGTCGCAATCTAGTAACGATCAATAAGTGATCCTGAACTACTTACGCTCAAACATAACCCCACCGTGTTCTCCTCTCGAACTTACCCGAAAAGAGACCATCACGGTTACACACGCGGTTGGTGTATTTTAATTGAGTTTCCTTCAAGTCTTTTATAACCGGATATCAACAAATTCCCATCTGCCACGGCTCTTGAAAGTTTAAACCCTGCAGGGGTGTCCCAACTTAGCCCATGACACATGATCCGCAGAGACAATCCTCCATCGCGGGACCCTTCGATCAGACTCGGAATCCCGGTGCACAAGACATTTTGACAAATGGTAAAACTAATCCAGCAAGACCTCTCGGCGTGTCGACACCCTGATAGTAGCCGCATGTATCTCGTCTCAGACCACATCCAGATGGGTCATCCTACAGGTATATACCAAATGCCTCGAGTTTCCCCGAGGCGGCCCCGGAGTTTGCCCGTTTAGGACCAACACCATCAGCACTGGCCCCCTGCCATGTAGAAAATCCTCGGGTTCATGACGCCCTATGCCAATTAATCATTAGGTTCAAGTATTATTATGGCAAATGTTAAAATCAATGTTGGGCCTTGCTGGAAGAGTTTTACTCAAAGCAAATTGTCAAGAGGGCCCCATAACCCTCACCGTGTTAGGGACGCAAAATCAAGGCATAACACTGGTATGAAGGAAGCTAGGGCGGCAAGAGTGGAACAAAACACCAGGGAAAAGGCCGAGCATTCCACCCTTTACCAAGTATATATGTGCATTAATTAAATAAGAGATATTGTGATATCCCATGGTATCCATGTCCCAACATGGAACAACCTGCAACTACACCTGCAACTAGCAACACTACAAGAGGGGCTGAGCAAAGCAGTAACTTAGCCAAACAACGGTTTGCTAGGAAGGGTGAAAAGGTTAGAGGCTAATCATGGCAATTTGGGAGGCTTGATAAACAAGTGGTAGGTAGCATGACATAGATATAGCATCGAGACAACTAGCATAGCAAAGATAGTAGTGAGATCCAAGGTGACGGTCATCTTGCCTGAAATCCCGCTAGGAAGAAGAACGGGTCCATGAAGAAGATGAACGGGCGTAGACAAACAAATCCTCATAATCGCAATGAAACAGGAACTATCGAGAAGGAGCACAACCAGAAAGAAGCAAACAACATGATAAACACACAACACATAAACAAGACATGATGCTCAACCAAGTATGTTGCATGACAAGGCTACATGATGCTACTCATGGCAAGAGATGATGCATACAAGAGCAACACATCAAAGCAAGTTTAAATGAGGCCGGAAACAACATATAACAATTCCAGAAACTCCCCATATGCAAATTTAAAAATTGGTCCAGATCTGAACAAAACATTATGTTAATGTTGTTAAACAGCAAGTTAAAATGCACCATGATGATCTACATGGTTTTCTAGTGAAGTTACATATAAGTTCATTTAATTCAGAGATACGGCCTAGTAGATATGAGTTAAACATGCCATTGATGCAAAATCCACACAAACACAATCATAAACACTCCAAAAAATGGATGCAACAAGGTAACATGAATCTACATGCAAAACCAAGCAAGTTTCATATAGAGCATGCAAAATGGTGCAACGGTTCAACACATACACACGAAACAAGTTTCAAACACAATCTTCCCAAAACAGCAACTAAGCACTTTGCAATCAAGGAAACAACATGCTACAGGAAACATATGAGCACAAACTTGATATGCACTCAAAGTACAGACAACATTCTTCAAATATCATTAAGGTTCAGGTTCATAGGCATCAAGATTAAACCAATATGACCAATGTAAAAAGCAACTTAATAACAAAGATTATGACTTACTGAAAAACAGGGCATACATGTGAGCAGGAACAACATGTTGACATGTTGGAGCCATGAAATAATGATGATATAGTGCAAGATCATGCCAAAAAAAAGCATGGCATTAAAGCACAGGTTAAACATGGCAAAACATGATTACTAAGCATCTCCATATAACACCTAGATCAAAGGCAATTAACAAGACAAGATGCAACATGATATAAGCTGATTCTCAGACTTAAGGAAATCTGGGAATGCAAAACAATAATATTATGATGCTGACTTTGGAGGCACATAACAGCAGGCATAGCAACTTAACTAATCATGCAAAAGACAAGGGAATGTAATAGACATGATATACTTCAACTTAGTCCATGGGCACAAGTTCATATGCTGCATGGAGTAAGTACTACGATTCATGCAAAAAGGAACATGCTGTTAATAGGATGACAAATTTAGCATGATGGCAACTTGAGAGCAAGAAAGAGTCAAACTATAGCAAGTTAAATGGCAACCAAGCGCATGGAATCAAATTAAACATAACAAGGAGAAAATAACATCAAGGCATCATAAAAAATGGCTCATGGCCTAGTGGGAACCGTCAAGACAAGTTTGAAAGTTGTAACAGCTTCAGCAAGTGTTAAACAATAACATCAGCATAGCATGTTTGCAAGCTTGGAACAGAGGTCTTATGAAGTCCAAAATTATCAAACTTGGCATGTGGCAAAGTAATCATAGCATACTTCAAATCATGTAATTGGAGCATCTCCAAAAGAGGCATAGATTATTCAATAACAAGCTCACAACATGGCATCATGAAGTTAACAGGAAACTGGAACATCATTTAGGCATGTTCATGGCAATGAAAACATATGCTATAGGACATATATGAGGGATCAAATGGCCTGGCATGATAGAGTATAACATGGATACCAAAACATGTCAAGTAGACAACTCTAGATTATGCATGGAATTGAGGGTAGCATCAAACTAACACATCATCACAAAGTAACAATTACTGACTTAGGAAAAATCACTAAGTCTCAAAAAACAGCAAACATCAACTAGCACACTTTTCAAGCTTGTGCTAGTCACCACAAGGCACATAAAAATACATGGATTGCACCACTGTTAAGATGTCATGAATATGCTCCTAAAACATGTTGACATGATGCTCAAAAGATCAACACACAAAAGGCTATGATAAAGACAAATCAGCAAGTTATGACAATTTCAACAGGTTATATTATTTAGCACTTTTGCAATGATGATTAAAGCATGAAGATGTATAGTAACATGCATGCAAATGACACTAGCATGTAGAGCACTCAGAGATGAACAATTTGACATATCATACACTCAAAACGGAGCCACATGCACACAGTTATAGCCAATACAAAATGCATGCATGATGCTAAAATCCAGCGACTTAACCATTTCGAAACTGAGCACGGGATAACTATATAACGCACAGGGCGTAAAATAGAGGCACGGGGCGAACTGGGCCAGGGGCTCACCAGAGTCGGACGTGGCCCAGGTTGGACGAGGTGGGCCAGAGGGGTTGGGCTGGTGGCCCACGTGGTGGCGCGAGCGGGACGAGTAACTCCTCTACTCGTCCCTGAGCAGGGTAATGGAGGCGGCGGCTCCGGAGAAGACAGATGGCTGGGTGGCCACCAAAGGCGGTGACGAGGTCGCGGGGGTCGGGAACGGGCAGATCCGGACGCAGGGTCTCTGGATCCGGGGATGGTGGGTCGGCGGTGACGAGCTGGGCGGCGGGGCTCCAAGGCGACGGGGAGGCAGGGAGGCGACGAGGAGGCGGCGACCTGGCGAGGCACTCCGGCGAGGTCGCCATGGCGGTTCTACGGCAAGGAGACGGGGCGACAGCGGGGTTCGCCGGCGGCGGGGTCGAAGCACGGCGAAGGAGGCGCGCTGCGGGGCGGCGGTGCTCGGATGGGGCGCGGCGATCGGGCCTGATTTGGCTAGCGGCGGCCTCGCGATGGGCTCCGGTGGGCCCGCATGGCTGGGGGTGCTGGCGGGGACACGTGGCGATGCGGTAGTGGTGGAGGACGATGCTGGGGATGAGGTGGCATGCTCTGATTGTCCAGGCAACGTGGACGCGGCGGTGGACGTGTCCGGCGTGACGCGGAAATGTCCGACGGCGCGGAGGAAGAGGGCTAGGGTTTCGTCCGTGAAAATGGAGGGGGAGGGCTTATTTATAGGTAGAGAGAGCTCGGAGAGTCCAGATGAGGTGTGGTTTTCGCCCACACGATCGTGATCCAATGATGAAGAGAATGGAGGGGGTTTAGATGGGCTAGTGGGCTGTTGTGAAGGGGTGCTGGGCTGCAAAGCGAAGGAGGGGTTTTGGTTAACGCAGTTAACCGTTGGGGCATCAAACGACCTCCAAATGGAACGAAATTTGACAGGCGGTCTACCGGTGATATACCAAGACCACACAACAAATCTCGGCCCTTTGCGAGAACGTTTTTCTCCCGCTCATGAAATGAGAACTGGAAGGTGCAACGGGTGCATGTGAGAGTGTCGGAACCCCAAACGGAGAACGTAGAAAATGACCGGATGCATGTTTAGAAAAACATGAGGATGAAATGCATATGATGACATGGCAAAATGCAACGCGCAAGCAAATGACACGGCAAAGACAGTGACTAACTGGAAGACACCTGGTGCATCGGACTCGGGGGTTTACAACAATACCGGCAGAGAAGGAGAGGAGGCCATGTTCAACATCATACGATCATCCCCTCACCCAGATTAGTTTGACCAAGATGACGGATTGCAATATCTGAACCCTACCGGTGAGGGTATGATATTTGATGAAGACGAACGTATATAAGAAGGCCAAAACTATGATTATGATGACGAAGAAAGTGTTGATCTTGAAATAACAAAGACCGGCGAGGTATATTTATATAAGCAGGCATCTAGTGATCAACACATGTTTTAAATGATTTGTATATATATTAATGAATCGATCTTTCTTCTTTCAGCCCTCCGGATCGAGCAAATCTTCTACAGGCTGAAGGATAGTGCGAGGCCTGGCCAAAAAGTTGAAGGGTGACGTAAAATACAACATTGATGCCATCTAACCTAATGGTGAACCAAGCGAGCCTAAGAAGAATGCGGGCAAGTTCATTCGTTAGTGCGGAGTTCTTGTGAAGGACCAAATCCCGATCTCCGTTCAAGAATTGAAAAAGGTAGCAAAGGAACGTCCAGATCTTACTTTTTTTGACTAAAGAGCAAAAGATCTGCTTTGGGAATCTCTCATGTCACATTTCACCCTACCAGATCATTTCACAGATGCAGATGTGCAGAAAGTCAAGGACGCTGCCCTTAGGAAGATGGTAGTTGCATTCAACAACCCTAAGAAATGTATATGGGCCAAGAACGTTGAAGGAGGAAAGAAGACTCCAGAATTCACAGGAACACTAGAGAAGCAAAGAGATCACTGGCCCGCTTTCGTGAAATTCAAGGAATTGGAATACGCTAAGGAATGGTAGAGAGTAAACAAGCTCAATGCCACGAAAAAGGAGCATTACCATAGGCTGGGGCCAGGTGGCTATGCGATGGCCCGGTCTTAGTGGGATAAGACTGAGCAGTAGATGGTGGATGCAGGGGTCATTCCAGTTACATTGAGCTAGCTCCCTAGGTTAAGGACTTGGTTCTATGCGCATGGTGGGACGTTTGACCCAAAGACAGACCAGGTTTTGGAGAAGGCAAGTCTTTAAAGGAGCTGACATGAAAATACTTGTTGCAATAGAAGAGGCTCGAATGGGGGTGTTCACTCCCAATAGAGAGAACGACGAGCTTACACGCGCCTTGGGAAATCCTGAACACCCGGGAAGAACACGAGGAAAGGGCATTGTTCCATGGTATGAGGGGTTTGCGGACTGGAACGCCGACTATAGAAGCCGTGCGAGAAAGAAGATGGATGAGGAGAAGAAGATTAAGCTAGAGGAGGAGCAGAGGAAGCAGGAAGCAGAACGCCTTAAAGGCCAAGAATCAGCGCACGAGCATTCTTAAAAATACTATACTCTATTGTTAGGCCAAGAAGAGGAAGCACTTTGACCGACAGACCAAATGAGACAGGCGTGCCATGCCGTGAGTGGGTCCAGTTTCTCGTTTTGAACTCGTTTAGAACACTAGGTTTTGACTTTTGATAAGATTTTATATAGGGCCTAATGTATTCTTCAAGGATGCCTTTGACTATTGATAAGATTTTATATAATTTAAAAATTATATCATTCAAAGATCCTTTCACGTTCCGTTTAAAAAAAGATCCTTTCACGTATGAATTTGACTGTATGCTTTGAGCAACTTGCTTGTCCTATACTGCTCCTGTGTGGATACTCTAACTTAGCTAGAGGTTGGACTAACTCATGACTAACCCTCAACTAAATGTAGCCAAAGAGGTGTTTGGGTGACAGGGTTAGATTAACAATAAATGCACTTGATGCAGAGAGAAAAGTCATTTTTTAATGGGCCCAGTGAGAACTATCTCCAATTAGCACCTCATGGGTGGGATAGTTTTTTGGTGGGTTCGGTGCAACTTGCTCCAATTTAGGCCTCCTTTGATTTATAGGGTTTGCATAGGAATTTTACAGGATTGACACCCTCTAGAATGTTCCCTTTACATGTTGTTCGATTCATAGGATTGCATTCCTCAGGAACCAATCCTGTAGGAACTTCTTAGTTCATTTTTTACAGGAAAACAAGCATGAGGTTGGACTTCTTGGAAAAAATCCTCTATTTTGCTACTCAACTTAGGATTTCAGTGGACGGTACATCCTATTCCTGTATGTTTCCTATTCCTGCACTTCCTAAACCCTGTGAATCAAAGGAGCCCTTAACCCTCATGCTTGGATACTTTAGGGCTATTTGAGCCCCAACTAGCTCAAACTAACACTAACCCATGGATCCAAAGAGGGCCAAAGTTAGTCTCCGAAAACGCATTAAGCCCTATATACATGGACAGACGGAGTACATGATACTAGCAAACGCTCACCATTAGTAGTAGTTCATTTGTTGGGTTCGAATTTTGATTCAGTTGCTGTGCTGCTACCGCCAATATTCGCGTGTGGTTATTTCTAGAGTAAAAAAGGAGGTACTAGTACTTACTGTGGGAAAGGTGAAGTGATGGTTGCTTCGCCCGAGCAACTTATTACTCTAGGAATATGGGAGTACCAGCAGATTCGAGGAACAGAGAAATGATGGTTGCTTCGTCCGAGCAACTTACCGTGGCTCTGTGATTTGACTGCTCACTAGTCATTACTACTGCGGCGCAATGACCGGGGTGAATCTTTCCTTGCAATTGTGCACTCAATATGGCTGCATGGCAGGTGGAGCCGGATGAAGGATGTCCCACATGTCGGCGAAACAAAGTTGAATTGTTTCTCGCATTGCTATCAATCGTTCAGGATTTGTTTATATGTACGCATAATTTTAATGAAATTGTACTGTGATTCTATGAAGGTTTCAACTTTGGTTCCTGCGGGAAAAAAGGTTCCAACTTAGGATTCATGTTTCCTCTTGCCTCAAGATTATCTCGTTACAACATTCCATCTAATACAAATGAAACTACCATGGCTGCTAATGCATCTCAATGGTTCGTAGATCAGCGCCAATATTCACATCACAACTGAAGACAAAGTTGTGCGAAGGTGTACAAATAAAGAAAAATATATAATTGATCGATGTTTTTCATAGGCATGGCTCCATTTCCTGGGCACAGTGTTCATTACTTGGCAGCTAGTTTCACCCAGCACTATAGCCAAAAAAGAGGTGTATGGAGGACACCACAATCCGATCATTTTGTGCAGCTCCACTAAAATTGAGCCGACCATCCCTGTTTGCAAAGATATCCAGTCAGTGTGATTACAATAATAGTGGAACTAGATGATGAAACGTAACACACACAAATAGAAGCCAATCACCTCTGCGATCTCTCTTTAGGACTAACTACTTGTTGGAGAAGATTAGGCACGGAGTTGGATGAGGAGGATTGCAAAACCGATCTCCCTTTATGCAATCCCACAGAAATGTAAAAATGTTGCCCTTGTGACATTTTGGCGGAATTGCACAAAACACGCTTAAGAAAAAAGTGATCTGTGCAGTTCACCAAAAGGTCGCAATAGCAACGAGGTGAAAATGGATATCCCTGTTTTCAAAAGGAGGTAGAAAGGAAATAATTACTGCCCAATAACACGAGTTGAAGACACATACGCCGACAAAAAAGAAGCATATTCCATGTAATAAGGGAAAGATAGTAGCATGGTGGTTTATCAAAAATGGTTTGAGGACAAGATTGCAAGACGCAAAGTACGTTGGCCGAGATACGTTTTAAGCAAACAACTAAAGAAGATCCACATGTAGCAACATGGGAAGATGGGCAGTGGAGCAAGGCTAGAGGAAGCTGTACCTGAGGGTTGTCGAGATGTTACTAGGAGGGGGCCGACAGCCGGGATCTGCCCATACTGCGGCAGCGAGAAAGTGGCGAAGGCCATACCATGTCGGAGCTTGGTCAGAGAAAACGACAGGTACCTTAGATCAGGATGTGCTGCCTCAACACCATCGAACGGAGAAACGATGCACATCCTCCCTTTCTGCTGGTGGATGGGATGAGGCCGGATCACTGACCAACAGTGAGAGAGAGAGGCCACCACCGCCTTGTGGGAGATGGTGTGACGAGAGACAAACCCCAGCAGGCAGGCTCCGTTCTATATAGTGGAGCGGATTTTTCAATTTTCTGCACGGCAATCGTTTTATATTCTGTATGTGCCACTGAGGAATATATAACTTTATTTGATACTAATGCATCAGGTCGAACTTTGTTCTGTCTAGTCTTGGTACCCGACCCTCCTTCAAGTAAACAACCGCTACACGCGTCAAATTATCACGTGGGCTACCTTTTCGTACAGAAACGAACTCCACCGTGTACCCGCGCGGGTGTGGCCGGGAACGAGACGTGAGTAGGTGCGTCCTGCATGCACCTCTTCTTTAGGTGTAGGTACGTACGTGGGTGGGTGTGAGAGAGATGGTTTGTGCGAAACAGAGGCAATGTGTCGATGATATCTCAAACAAAAAACGTAATATATGCAATGTGTGTGAAATAGAGTCATGGACATGAGATATCGATAGAATCGAATATAGGGATGAAGTGTGTGGCTGCACAATCGATAAAGAGTGCCATCGAATTTCTGTTTACCCACGTTAAAGATACAGGTCGGCGGGCCTACTGGAATTTGAGAGGGCATAGGTGCAGTTTTTCTTTGTGGCATGGATACCTACCTACAACGTTCGACTATCGGTGTGTGGGGGGGGGGGCAGAGACCGATTGACTAGAATATCTATGGGGAAGGAGAGGGACCTAGCTATGTATTGAGGGAGATCGGTCGACATCCATGGATATGTGTAGCATAGGAATAAGGTTGGGAGAAAGACAATGGTAGAGTGTCGGAGGGTTGGTGGTGGAGTGGCGTCTCAGAAATGGTGGGAGAGGCCTGCTAGACAAACGGAGGGTACGAGTGCAATATCAATAAGAGAGGGCGGGGGATGTCTGTTTGTCTATGCATGTGCGTGTGAGAGATGGGTCGGGAGGTATGCAAGGATGATGAGGGGAGACGATATGGTTGTGGTAAGCATACGTAACTACATAGGAAGATCAATCGTCGTGTGTCCGAGAAAGGGAGAGACATAACTAGTGAGGAAAGTCTATAGGTGCATGGGGAAAACGAATTATAGTCGACCTGGCTATATGTAGGGAGATCGGTATGTATATATGCATGCATGTGTTACAAGAAAATAAGGTCCGGAGAGACAGACAGGGGAGATGGGTGCGGCCAGGAGGTGGTGCGAGAGGCCTACCATGTCGAGGGGGGAGGACCGTGCGAGTATGAGATCGATGAAAAGAGGGGCGGGAGTTGATACACCCATTTTGCATCATGCTTTTATATCGATATTTATTGCATTATGGGATGTTATTACACATAATGTCACAACACTTATGCCTATTCTATCTTATTTTACAAGGTTTACATGAAGAGGGAGAATGTCGGTAGCTTGAATTCTGGGCTGGGAAAAGAGCAAATATTAGAGACCTATTTTGCACAACTCCAAAAGTCCTGAAACTTCATGGGAGCATGTTTTGGAATATATAAAAATACTAGCAAAAGTATTAACCAAAGGGGGCCCACACCCTAGCCACGAGGGTGGGGGCACGCCCTACCCCCTGGGCAAGCCCCCTGTCTCGTGGGCCCCCTGGCAGGCCTCCGGTGCCCATCTTCTGCTATATGAAGTCTTTCGTCCGAGAAAAATCATAAGCATGCTCACGGGATGAAACTCCGCCGCCACAAGGCGAAACCTTGGCGGAACCAATCTAGGGCTCTGGCGGAGCTGTTCTGCCGGGGAAACATCCCTCCGGGAGGGGGAAATCATCACCATCATCATCACCATTGATCCTCTCATCGGGAGGGGGTCAATATCCATCAACGTCTTCACCAGCACCATCTCATCTCAAACACTAGTTCATCTCTTGTATCCAATCTTTGTCTCAAAACCTTAGATTGGTACCTGTGGGTTACTAGTAGTGTCGATTACTCCTTGTAGTTGATGCTAGTTGGTTTATTTGGTGGAAGATCGTATGTTCAGATCCTTTATGCATATTAATACCCCTCTGATTATGAACATGAATATGATTTGTGAGTAGTTACGTTTCTTCCTGAGGACATGGGAGAAGTCTTACTATAAGTAGTCATGTGAATTTGGTATTCGTTCGATATTTTGATGAGATGTATGTTGTCTCTCCTCTAGTGGTGTATGAACATCAACTACATGACACTTCACCATTGTTTGGGCCTAGGGTAAGGCATTGGGAAGTAATAAGTAGATGATGGGTTGCTAGAGTGACAGAAGCTTAAACCCTAGTTTATGAGTTGCTTCGTAAGGGGCTGATTTGGATCCATATGTTTCATCCTATGGTTAGGTTTACCTTAATACTTCTTTTGTAGTTGCGAATGCTTGCAAGAGGGGTTAATCATAAGTGGGATGCTTTTCCAAGGAAGGGCAGTACCCAAGCACCGGTCCACCCACATGTCAAATTATCAAAGTACCAAACGCGAATCACATGAACGTGATGGAAACTAGCTTGACGATAATTCCCATGTGTCCTCGAGAGCGCTTTCCTTTATATAAGAGTTTGTCCAGGCTTGTCCTTTGCTACAAAAAGGATTGGGCCATCTTGCTGCACCTTATTTACTTTTATTACTTGTTACCCGTTACAAATTACCTTATCACAAAACTACCTGTTACCGATAATTTTAGTGCTTGAAGAGAATACCTTACTGAAAACTGCTTATCATTTCCTTCTGCTCCTCGTTGGGTTCGACACTCTTACTTATCGAAAGGACTACGATAGATCCCCTATACTTGTGGGTCATCAGGAGTGTGCACCTGCATGGAACCGTATTGGACATAGGGGGGCATGGACGATGAGAAAGAGAAGAGGGGAAGTATGTGTTTGTGGTAGGCACACTTGGCTAGAGAGGTATCTCGACCGGTGTGTGCCAGAATAAAGGAGCCGGGGGCCTACACACACCGCGGGTGAACGACCTAAAGAGAAATAATGAACGTGTGCAATGGAGGGAATGTTGAGGGAGGGTGAGAGGGGAGTGGGCGTGTGCATGCACGATAGAAAGTTAGCGCTAGCTAGATACAAAGAGAAGAGGATCGTGAAGGTGTAAAAGACAAACAAAGATCATAATTCATTATAAAAAAGTGGATACGGATACTTGAAGAAGATATCATAATGTAGAACATTGATTATAATTTGGGCTAATGTGTGGCTTTTGTAGCTCAGGGCTAAATACTTGTCATAATGTTGGGGGCGGGGCACTATACTTTGTGTGATAGACATGGTGTATGTATGGAACATGGTTTAGATTATGAGTATATAGTTAGTACATCAAATGTACTATTATTTGGAATCAACATGAAGTCTATTCAAAAAATTGGATTTGAGTTCACATAGTAAACATAGTTCATATCTATCTCTATAGTAGTCATGTGGTGTGTTGTTAAGTTAATACACGAATGATGGTTGAAGTTGGCAACAATCGTGATTTTAGATTCTTATTGAAATAGAGAAACGAATTCAAATTTAGTTTGAATTGGAGTGGTAGTATAAATATTTGGAATGCACTAAAATGTTGGTATATAGGGCCTAATGTGTTTTTAAGACCGCATTTTACTATTGACAAGATTAATAGTACATGACATGAACAATGTGAAAATTATATCATTGAAAGATCCTTTCACACATGAATTTCACGGTGTGCTTTGTATAAGTTGCATGTCATATATTATTTCTCTAGTATTTGGTCAAAGTTAGCCTCGAAAAACGCATTTGGCCCTATATAGATGGAAGGAGGGAGTAGCTTTGAATAGCGTTTGTATAGTAAAATGGGACAAAACTCTCTCATTGTGTGGGATAAAGGGTTAACACTATGAAAACAACCCAATGGGTTAATGGGCCACAAACGGGCCGAATGTAACCACAGGCTGAATTTGGCCCACAAACCGAACAGACCAGTAACGGACCATAACTAACCGAATACTAGAAATAAGCCCAAGAATAAATGGGCCCTTAGAAGGCTGAAAGTTAACACGGGCTAGAAACGGCTGACGGAATAATGGGCTGTTAATGGGTATAAAGAGATACATTGTTCATTATTGGCCAGTCTCATCTTGGGCCTTTATTGGGCCCAGAGTTACGAAGGGCCTCGTATGGGCCAAAAGACATCATGGGCCATACTGTTGGAAATATGCCCTAGAGGCAATAATAAATTAGTTATTATTATATTTCCTTGTTCATGATAATCGTTTATTATCCATGCTATAATTGTATTGATAGGAAACTCA
Source organism: Triticum urartu (assembly GCF_056163025.1). Taxonomy (NCBI): domain Eukaryota; kingdom Viridiplantae; phylum Streptophyta; class Magnoliopsida; order Poales; family Poaceae; genus Triticum; species Triticum urartu. The sequence continues at coordinate 359,640,494 of NC_141874.1, read as the reverse complement.
GATACATGTGTGGATACATAGACAACACCATGTCCCTAGTAAGCCTCTAGTTGACTAGCTCGTTGATCAATAGATGGTTACGGTTTCCTGACCATGGACATTGGATGTCGTTGATAACGGGATCACATCATTAGGAGAATGATGTGATGGACAAGACCCAATCCTAAGCATAGCACTAGATCGTGTAGTTCGTATGCTAAAGCTTTTCTAATGTCAAGTATCATTTCCTTAGACCATGAGATTGTGCAACTCCCGGATACCGTAGGAATGCTTTGGGTGTGCCAAACGTCACAACGTAACTGGGTGGCTATAAAGGTACACTACAGGTATCTCCGAAAGTGTCTGTTGGGTTGGCACGAATCGAGACTGGGATTTGTCACTCCGTGTAAACGGAGAGGTATCTCTGGGCCCACTCGGTAGGACATCATCATAATGTGCACAATGTGATCAAGGAGTTGATCACGGGATGATGTGTTACGGAACGAGTAAGGAGACTTGCCGGTAACGAGGTTGAACAAGGTATCGGGATACCGACGATCGAATCTCGGGCAAGTATCGTACCGCTAGACAAAGGGAATTGTATACGGGATTGATTAAGTCCTTGACATCGTGGTTCATCCGATGAGATCATCGTGGAACATGTGGGAGCCAACATGGGTATCCAGATCCTGCTGTTGGTTATTGACCGGAGAGTCATCTCGGTCATGTCTGCATGTCTTCCGAACCCGTAGGGTCTACACACTTAAGGTTCGGTGACGCTAGGGTTATAGAGATATTAGTATGCGGTAACACGAAAGTTGTTCGGAGTCCCGGATGAGATCCCGGACGTCACGAGGAGTTCCGGAATGGTCCGGAGGTAAATAATAATATATAGGAAGTGCTATTTCGGCCATCGGGACAAGTTTTGGGGTCACCGGTATTGTACCGGGACCACCGGAAGGGTCCCGGGGGTCCACCGGGTGGGGTCACCTGCCCCGAGGGGCCACATGGGCTGTAGGGGGTGCGCCTTGGCCCATATGGGCAAGGGCACCAGCCCCAAGAGGCCCATGCGCCAAGAGAAGAGGGGAAAGGAAGAGTCCTAAAGGGGGAAGGCACCTGCGAGGTGCCTTGGGGAGGATGGACTCCTCCCCCCTTGGCCGCACCCTTCCTTGGAGGAAGGGGCAAGACTGCGCCCTCCACCTCTCCCTTGGCCCTATATATAGTGGGGGAAAGGGAGGGCAATCCAATCTAAGGCCTGGCGCCTCCCTCTCCCTCCCATGACACATCTCGCTCCTCCCGCAGCGCTTGGCGAAGCCCTGTTGGAATCCCGCTACTTCCACCACCACGCCGTCATGCTGTTGGATCTCCATCAACCTCTCCTCCCCCCTTGCTGGATGAAGAAGGAGGAGACGTCGCTGCTCCGTACGTGTGTTGAACGCGGAGGTGCCGTCCGTTCGGCGCTAGGATCATCGGTGATTTGGATCACGACGAGTACGACTCCATCAACCCCGTTCTCTTGAACGCTTCCACGCGCGATCTACAAGGGTTTGTAGATCCACTCCTCCCTCGTTGCTACATGACTCCATAGATAGATCTTGGTGACACGTAGGAAAATTTTGAATTTATGCTACGTTCTCCAACAGTGGCATCATGAGCTAGGTCTATGCATAGTTTCTATGCACGAGTAGAACACAAAGTAGTTGTGGGTGTTGATTTTGTTCAATATGCTTGCCGTTACTAGTCTTATCTTGATTCGGCGGCATCGTGGGATGAAGCGGCCCGGACCGACCTTACATGTACTCTTACGTGAGACTGGTTCCACCGACTGACATGCACTAGATGCATAAGGTGGCTAGCGGGTGTCTGTCTCTCCTACTTTAGTCGGATCGGATTCGATGAAAAGGGTCCTTATGAAGGGTAAATAGCAATTGGCATATCACGTTGTGGTTTTTGCGTAGGTAAGAAACGTTCTTGCTAGAAACCCATAGCAGCCACGTAAAACATGCAAACAACAATTAGAGGACGTCTAACTTGTTTTGCAGGGTATGCTATGTGATGTGATATGGCCAAAGGATGTGATGAATGATATATGTGATGTATGAGATGATCATGTTCTTGTAATAGGAATCACGACTTGCATGTCGATGAGTATGACAACCGACAGGAGCCATAGGAGTTGTCTTAATTTATTTATGACCTGCGTGTCAACTTAAACGTCATGTAATTACTTTACTTTATTGCTAAAGTGTTAGCCATAGTAGTAGAAGTAATAGATGACGAGACAACTTCAAGAAGACACGATGATGGAGATCATGGTGTCATGCCGGTGACAAGATGATCATGGAGCCCCAAGATGGAGATCAAAGGAGCTATATGATATTGGCCATATCATGTCACTACTATTTGATTGCATGTGATGTTTATCATGTTTTTGCATATTGTTTACTTAGAACGACGGTAGTAAATAAGATGATCCCTCATTACAATTTCAAGAATGTGTTCTCCCCTAACTGTGCACCATTGCTAAAGTTTGTCGTTTCGAAGCACCACGTGATGATCGGGTGTGATAGATCCTTACGTTCACATACAACGGGTGTAAGACAGTTTTACACATGCAAAACACTTAGGGTTAACTTGACGAGCCTAGCATGTACAGACATGGCCTCGGAACACAAGAGACCGAAAGGTCGAGCATGAGTCGTATGGTAGATACGATCAACATGAAGATGTTCACTGATGATGACTAGTCCGTCTCACGTGATGATCGGACACGGCCTAGTTGACTTGGATCATGTAATCACTTAGATGACTAGAGGGATGTCTATCTGAGTGGGAGTTCATAAGATGAACTTAATTATCCTGAACATAGTCAAAAGGTCTTCGCAAATTATGTCGTAGCTCGCGCTTCAGTTCTACTGTTTAGATATGTTCCTAGAGAAAATTTAGTTGAAAGTTGATAGTAGCAATTATGAGGACTAGGTCCGTAAACTGAGGATTGTCCTCATTGCGTCATAGAAGGCTTATGTCCTTAATGCACCGCTCAGTGTGCTGAACCTCGAACGTTGTCTGTGGATGTTGCGAACATCTGACATACACATTTTGATAACTACATGATAGTTCAGTGCGTAATACTAAATGGTTTAGAATTGAGGCGCCAAAGATGTTTTTTGAAACGTCGCGGAACATATGAGATGTTTCGAGACCACGTCAAGAGGTATAAGACCTCCGACGATTTTCTTAGCCTGCAAACTAAGGGAGAAAAGCTCAATTGTTGAGCTTGTGCTCAGATTGTCTGAGTACAAAAATCATTTGAATCGAGTGGGAGTTGATCTCCCAGATAAGATAGTGATGTTTCTCCGAAGTCATTACCACCAAGCTGCTAGAGCTTCGTGATGAACTATAATATATCAGGGACATATATGATGATCCTTGAGATATTCGCGATGTTTGACACCACAAAAGTAGAAATCAAGAAGGAGCATCAATCGTTGATGGTTGGTGAAACCACTAGTTTCAAGAAGGGCAAGGGAACAAAGGGATACTTCATGAAACGGCAATTCAGCTGCTGCTCTAGTGAAGAAACCCAAGGTTGAACCCAAACCCGAGACTGAGTGCTTCTGTAATAAGGGGAACAGCCACTGGAGCAGAATTACCCTAGATACTTGGTAGATGAGAAGGCTAGCAAGGTCGATAGAAGTATATTGGATATACATTGTGTTGATGTGTACTTTACTAGTACTCCTAGTAGCACCAGGGTATTAGATACCGGTTCGGTTGCTAAGTATTAGTAACTCGAAACAAAAGGCTACAGAATAAACGGAGACTAGCTAAAGGTGAGCTGACGGTAAGTGTTGGAAGTGTTTCCAATGTTGATATGATCAAGCATCGCACGCTCCCTCTACCATCGAGATTGGTGTTTGCGTTGAGCATAGACATGATTGGATTATGTCTATCGCAATACGGTTATTAATTTAAGGAGAATAATGGTTACTCTGTTTATTTGAATAATACCTTCAATGGTCTTGCACCTAAAATGAATGGTTTATTGAATCTCGATCGTAGTGATACGCATGTTCATGCCAAAAGATATAAGATAGTAATGATAGTACCACCTACTTGTGGCACTGCCACATAAGTCATATCGGTATAAAACGCATGAAGAAGCTCCATGTTGATGGATCTTTGGACTCACTCATTTTTGAAAAGTTTGAGACATGCGAACCATGTTTGTTGGTAGATATGCATGAAGAAACTCTACACAGATGGATCGTTTGGACTCACTTGATTTTGAATCACTTGAGACATGCAAATCATACCACATGGGCAAGATGACTGAAAGCCTCGTTTTTAGTAAAATGGAAATAGAAAGCAACTTGTTGGAAGTAATACATTTTGATGTGTGCAGTCCAATGAGTGCTGAGGCGTGTAGTGGATATCGTTATGTTCTTACTTCAAAGATGATTTGAGTAGATGTTGAGTATATTTACTTGATGAATCACGAGTCTGAAATATTGAAAGGTTCAAGTAATTTCAGGGTGAAGTTGAAAGATCGTCGTGACAAGAGGATAAAATATCTATGTTATGATCATAGAGATGAATATCTGAATTACGAGTTTGGCACAGAATTAAGACATTGTGGAAATTGTTTCACAACTAATACAGCCTGGAACACCATAGTGTGATGGTGTGTCCGAACATCATAACTGCACCCTATTGGATATGATGCATACCATGATGTCTCTTATCGAATTACCACGATAGTTTATGGGTTAGGCATTAGAGACAACCACATTCACTTTAAATAGGGCACCATGTAATTCCGATGAGATGACACCATATGAACTATGGTTTAGAGAAACCTAAGCTGTCATTTCTTAAAAGTTTGGGGCTGTGACGCTTATGTGAAAAGGTTTCAGGCTGATAAGCTCAAACCCAAAGCGGATAAATGCATCTTCATAGGACACCCAAAACAGTTGGGTATACCTCATGTCTCAGATTCGAAAGCAATAAGGGATTGTTTCTAGAATCGGGTCCTTTCTCGAGGAAAAGTTTCTCTCGAAAGAATTGAGTGGGAGGATGGTGGAGACTTGATGAGGTTATTAAACCGTCTCTTCAACTAGTGTGTGGCAGGGCACAGGAAGTTGTTCCTGTGGCACCTACACCAATTGAAGTGGAAGCTTGTGATAGTGATCATGAAACTTCATATCAAGTCACTACCAAACCTCGTAGGATGACAAGGATGCGTACTACTTCAGAGTGGTACATAATCCTGTCTTGGAAGTCATGTTGCTAGACAACAATGAACCTACGAGCTATGGAGAAGCGATGGTGGGCCTGGATTCCAAAATGGCTCGAGGCCATATAATCCGAGAGAGGATCCATATATGAAAACAAAGTGTAGACTTTGGCAGAATAGCTCGATGGTCGTAAGGCTGTTAAGTGCAGATGGATTTTAAAAGTAAGACGGACAATGATGGTAAGTATTACCATTAAGAAAGCTCGACTTGTCGTTAAGATGTTTTCCGACAAGTTCAAGGAGTTGACTACGATGAGACTTTCTCACTCGTAGCGATGCTAAGAGTCTGTTGGAATTGTATTAGCGATTACTGCATTATTTATGAAATCTTGCAGATAGGATGTCAAAACATTGTTTCCTCGATGATTTTCTTGAGGAAAGGTTGTATGTGATACAACCGGAAGGTTTTGTCAATCCTGAGAGATGCTAATAAGTATGCAAAACTCCAGCAATCGTTCTAAGGACTGGAGTAGGCATCTCGGAGTTGGAATGTATGCTTTGATGAGATGATCAAAGATTTTGGGTGTATACAAAGTTTATGAGAAACTTGTATTTCCAAAGAAGCGAGTGGGAGCACTATAGAATTTCTGATGAGTATATGTTGTTGACATATTATGGATCAGAAATGACGTAGAATTTCTGGAAAGCATATAGGGTTATTTGGAAAGTGTTTTTCAATGGAAAGCCTGCATTAAGCTACTTGAACATTGAGCATCAAGATCTATAAGGATAGATCAAAACGCTTAATGGTACTTTCAAATGAGCACATACCTTGACATGATCTTGAAGGTGTTCAAGATGGATCAGTCAAAGAAGGAGTTCTTGCCTGAGTTGTAAGGTATGAAGTTAAGACTTAAAGCTCGACCACGGCAGAATAGAGAGAAAGGACGAAGGTCGTCCCCTATGCTTAAGACATAGGCTCTACAGTATGCTATGCTGTGTACCGCACCTGAAGTGTGCCTTGCCATGAGTCAGTCAAGGGGTACAAGAGTGATCCAAGAATGGATCACAGTACAGCGGTCAAAGTTATCCTTAGTAACTAGTGGACTAAGGAATTTTCTCGGTTATGGAGGTGATGAAGAGTTCGACGTAAAGAGTTACGACGATGCAAGCTTAACACCTATCCGGATAGCTCTGAGTAGAGATACCGGATACGTATAATGGAGCAACAGTTTAGAATAACTCCAAGTAGAACAGTTATTTGAAATGGCTCCAAATAGAGCGTGGTAGCTGCATCTAGGAGATGACATAAAGATTTGTAAAGCACACACGGATCTGAAAGGTTCAGACCCGTTGACTAAAACCTCTCTCACAAGCAACATGATCAAACCCAGAACTCATTGAGTGTTAATCACATAGTGATGTGAACTAGATTATTGACTCTAGTAAACTCTTTGGATGTTGGTTACATGGCGATGTGACCTGTGAGTGTTAATCACATGGCGATGTGAACTAGATTATTGACTCTAGTGCAAGTGGGAGACTATTGGAAATATGCCCTAGAGGCAATAATAAATTAGTTATTATTATATTTCCTTGTTCATGATAATCATTTATTATCCATGCTATAATTGTATTGATAGGAAACTCAGATACATGTGTGGATACATAGACAACACCATGTCCCTAGTAAGCCTCTAGTTGACTAACTCGTTGATCAATAGATGGTTATGGTTTCCTGACCATGGACATTGGATGTCGTTGATAACGGGATCACATCATTAGGAGAATGATGTGATGGACAAGACCCAATCCTAAGCATAGCACTAGATCGTGTAGTTCGTATGCTAAAGCTTTTCTAATGTGAAGTATCATTTCCTTAGACCATGAGATTGTGCAACTCTCGGATACCGTAGGAATGCTTTGGGTGTGCCAAACGTCACAACGTAACTGGGTGGCTATAAAGGTACACTACAGGTATCTCCGAAAGTGTCTGTTGGGTTGGCACGAATCGAGACTGGGATTTGTCACTCCGTGTAAACGGAGAGGTATCTCTGGGCCCACTCGGTAGGACATCATCATAATGTGCACAATGTGATCAAGGAGTTGATCACGGGATGATGTGTTACAGAACGAGTATAGAGACTTGCCGGTAACGAGGTTGAACAAGGTATCGGGATACCGATGATCGAATCTCGGGCAAGTATCGTACCGCTAGACAAAGGGAATTGTATACGGGATTGATTAAGTCCTTGACATCGTGGTTCATCCGATGAGATCATCGTGGAACATGTGGGAGCCAACATGGGTATCCAGATCCCGCTGTTGGTTATTGACCGGAGAGTCATCTCGGTCATGTCTGCATGTCTCCCGAACCCGTAGGGTCTACACACTTAAGGTTCGGTGACGCTAGGGTTATAGAGATATTAGTATGCGGTAACCCGAAAGTTGTTCGGAGTCCCAGATGAGATCCCGGACGTCACGAGGAGTTCCGGAATGGTCCGGAGGTAAAGAATTATATATAGGAAGTGCTATTTCGGCCATCGGGACAAGTTTCGGGGTCACCAGTATTGTACCGGGACCACCGGAAGGGTCCCGGGGGTCCACCGGGTGGGGTCACCTGCCCCGGGGGGCCACATGGGCTGTAGGGGTGCGCCTTGGCCCATATGGGCCAAGGGCACCAGCCCCAAGAGGCCCATGCGCCAAGAGAAGAGGGGAAAGGAAGAGTCCTAAAGGGGGAAGGCACCTCCAAGGTGCCTTGGGGAGGATGGACTCCTCCCCCCTTGGCCGCACCCTTCCTTGGAGGAAGGGGCAAGGCTGCGCCCTCCCCCTCTCCCTTGGCCCTATATATAGTGGGGAAAGGGAGGGCAATCCAATCTAAGGCCTGGCGCCTCCCTCTCCCTCCCATGACACATCTCCCTCCTCCCGCAGCGCTTGGCGAAGCCCTGTTGGAATCCCGCTACTTCCACCACCACGCCGTCGTGCTGTTGGATCTCCATCAACCTCTCCTCCCCCCTTGCTGGATGAAGAAGGAGGAGACGTCGCTGCTCCGTACGTGTGTTGAACGCGGAGGTGCCGTCCGTTCGGCGCTAGGATCATCGGTGATTTGGATCACGACGAGTACGACTCCATCAACCCCGTTCTCTTGAACGCTTCCACGCGCGATCTACAAGGGTTTGTAGATCCACTCCTCCCTCGTTGCTAGATGACTCCATAGATAGATCTTGGTGACACGTAGGAAAATTTTGAATTTATGCTACGTTCTCCAACACATACATGGGTCGGAAGTTAGAACGGGCTGGAATCATATTGGACGACCCAGATGAAGCTACTGGGCTTAATCCTGATAGGCTGTAATGGGCCGGGAGTTAGCGGGCCGTAAATGGGTGATATACGAACATGCCGTTAACAGGCTTTCCGTGGGCCGGCCCGTTACCTTTTGACCAAGTTAAATGGGACGACCTTTTCACCGGAATGGGCCTCTATTGGGTCGTGCCACGTGTCGAAGTATCATAGGCGCCTCCTGTCCAATGAGTGGATGACATCTATCCCAATGGTGAGCCAACACGTGTTTCCTCTAGCCAATGAGAATTTTACATGTGGAAAATCCCCATTGGTCCGTGCTGTTAACGGGTTATTGGATCCAAAACCGGACCTGATAGCTTGACGGTGACCTGTTATGGTGGATGCCACGTGTCAGTCACCCTTGACGAAAACACTTCTATGACGCGTGATTTCTTGTCATGGAAGTGGACACTTCCATGATCATAATTTTGGTAATATCATGGAACACTTGTACAACATCACAAGTATGACTATCTTGATTCTATCATAAAATCGTCAAGGATGTACATGCATGACAGAAAACGTGACCTACTATGACAAACACGTATCATCATGGAAGTCTATTTTTTTGTTGTGTATTTAAAGATGAAGGGGATGCAGGATCATCTACTACCGGAGGTTCACGTAGAAGCACTTCTAGAGGAAATAGCGGGATTTTTGCTTGACCGGGTCATAGATCCCAAAGGAGAATTCCATTACCCGCTACCGCAGTATTGCCTCCATGTAATGATATGCAAATTGTAGGAGAAATTGTATATATACATGTGTATGTGTGAATGGTGGTGCGAGATATTCGATGATATTTATATATATATATATATATATGATCGGTTCTATGAGAAATTCTATTTATATATATGCATAATGTGTACAATATGTAGTATCATAAAGTATGAGCAAATGAAAAAAATTAAATGGAAAACACAAAATTAAAGGAAAAATAAATAATGAAACCAAAACCCCAAAACCTTTTAGTACCGGTTGGTGTTGAACTGTACTAAAGGGGGGGCTTTAGTCCCCACCCTTTAGTGCCGGTTACAGAACCGACACTAAAGGGACTTATGAACTGGTGCTAAAGCCCGTTTCTGCACTAGTGAGACTTTCACAAAGCACATACCTTGACAACATTTTTAAGAAGTTCAAAATGGATCAGTCAAAGAAAGGGTTCTTGCCTATATTGCAAGGTGTGAAGTTGAGTAAGACTCAAAGCGCGACCACGGCAGAAGATAGAGAGAGAATGAAAGTCATTCCCTATGCCTCAGCCATAGGTTCTATAAAGTATGACATGCTGTGTACCAGACCTATTGTTTACCTTGCCATGAGTTTGGCAAGGGGGTAGAATAGTGATGTAGGAGTAGATCACTCGACAACGGTTAAAATTATGCTTAGAGAACTAAGAAAATATTTTATCGGTTATGGAGGTGATAAAGAGTTCAGCATAAAGAGTTACGTCGATGCAAGCTTTGACACCGATTCGAATGACTATGAGTATCAATCTGGATACATATTGAAAGTAGGAGCAATAAGCTTGAGTAGTTCCATGGAGAGCATTGTAGACATAGAAATTTGCAAAATACATACGGATCTGAATGTGACAGACCCGCTGACTAAACTTCTCTCACAAGCAAAACATGATCACATCTTAGAACTCTTTGGGTGTTAATCACCGGGCAATGTGAACTAGATTATTGACTCTAGTAAACTCTTTGGGTGTTGGTCACATGGCGATGTGAACTATGGGTGTTAATCACATGGGGATGTGAACTAGATTATTGACTCTAGTGCAAGTAAGGGACTGATGGAAATATGCCCTAGAGGCAATAATAAAATGGTTATTATTTTATTTACTAAATCATGGTAAAGTTTTATTATTCATGCTAGAATTGTATTGACCGGGAACTTAAATACATGTGTGGATACATAAACAAATACCATGTCCCTAGTGAGCCTCTACTAGACTAGCTCGTTGATCCATGACGGTTAAGGTTTTCTCACCATAGACATGAGTTGTAGTTTGATAACGGGATCACATCATTAGGAGAATGATGTGATGGACAAGACCCATCCGTTAGCTTAGCATATTGATCGTTCAGTTTATTGTTGTTGCTTTCTTGATGACAAATACATATTCCTTCGACTATGAGATTATGCAACTCCCGGATACCGGAAGAATACCTTGTGTGCTATCGAACGTCACAACATAACTAGGCGATCATAAAGATGCTCTACGGGTATCTCTGAAGGTGTTTGTTGATTTGGCACATATCCAGATTAGGATTTGTCACTCCGAGTATCGGAGAGGTATCTCTGGTACCTCTCGGTAATACACATCATAAGAAGCCTTGCAAGCAAAGTGACTATGGAGTTAGTTACAGGATGATGTATTACGGAATGAGTAAAGAGAGTTGCTGGTAATGAGATTGAACTAGGTATGAAGAAACCGGCGATCGAACCTCGGGAAACTAACATACCGATGGACAAAGGGAATTACGTATGTTGTCATAAGGTTCGACCGATAAAGATCTTTGTAGAATATGTAGCAGCCAATATGGGCATCCAGGTTCCACTATTGGTTATTGACCGGAGAGGTGTCTCCGTCATGTCTACATAGTTTTCGAACCCGTAGGGTCCACATGCTTAACGTTCGTTGAAGATATAATGTTATATGAGTTATATGATTTGGTGACCGGATGTTGTTGGGTGTCCCAGATGAGATCACGGACATGAAGAGGAAATCCAGAATGGTTCAAAGGTAAATATTGATATATAGGACGATAATATTCGGATTCTGAAAGAGTTTCGGAGAGCACCAGGTAGTTATGGATCACCGGAAGGGGTTCCGGGCACCCCCGGGAAGTATATAGGCCATACAGGCCAAAAGAAGGGAGCACACTAGCCCATAAGGGGCTGGCGCGCCCCTCCTATGGCAGCCGGCCTAGGGGATGAAAGGAAAGGGGGGATTCGGCCTCCCCTTCCTTTCTCTCCCCCTTTCCTTTCTCCTGAGCAAATATGGAAGGGGGCGCGGCCAAGGGCAGGAGCCCAAGTAGGATTAGGTCCTACATGGGGCACACATATATATATATGTATATATATATATGCATATATATATGTATATATATATGTGTATATATATGTATATATATGTGTGTGTGGGTGTGTGTGTGTGTGTGTGGGAGGGGGGCACCACACAGGACCACGACAATTGGTTAGCCATGTGGGGCGCCCCCTCCATAGTTTAGTCCCTCGGTCATATTTTCGTAGTGCTTAGGCGAAGCCCTGCGAAGATAGCTTCACCATCATCACGCCATCGTGTCGCAGGAACTCATCCACTACTTCGCCGTTTGGCTGGATCAAGAAGGCGAGGACGTCACCGAGCTAAACATGTGCTGAATGCGGAGGTGTCGTATGTTCTGTACTCGATCGGTTGGATTGCAAAGAAGTTTGACTACATCAACCATGTTAGTAAATGCTTCTTCTTACGGTCTATGTGGGTACGTAGACACACTCTCCCCTCTCATTGCTATGCATCTCCATGGATAGATCTTGCTTGTGCATAGAAAATTTTGTTTTCCATGCAACGTTCCCCAACACTCTTGCCTCTCCTCCTCCTCATGTCAAGACCTCCTCGATCTTCGAACACTTCATCCACACACAACTTAACACAAAAGTCAATGAGATCTGTTAGTATAATAATTCAAATCACTACTTTAATTACTGTTGCAAACCCATTCATATTTTATATTTGCATTATAGCTACAGTACTCTAACTACTCCATGGCTTATACCACTGATTCAATCCATAGTTCCATCAAAACAAGCAAAACAATGCATAAAAAATAGAATCTGTCGAAATTATGATAGTCTGTAGCAATCTGAACATTGACCATACTTCTGTAACTCCAAAATTTTTGGAAAATTAGGAAAAAATAGACAATTTGCATAGTAGTACTGTGTAAAAATTTCACAAACTTTTGATGTTTCGGTAAAAAAAATTATATTCACGCACTACAGCCAAAGTTTGTCTTTTTGCACCGCACATACCAACTAGCGATCTAATCATCCTAATGGAAAATCTTGGCACATTATTTTTATAATACAATGGATTTGTACAATGAGATAATTATTTTTGTTGAAAATGTTCTGTAATCAAGGTTTGCAAAATTTTGATGGGCATGAACAAAGTTCAAGGAGCTCCCCCACTTCAACGGTGCCCGTCTTTCTTACTTTCACTTTCCTCTTTCAAAGGTTTTAAGTTCCCCTCTATACTTTTTGATTTTAAACTTTATAAAAGCACACAATAGAATAAAATGACTCTCTAAAACTTCCGAGTTGTCTCCCTGGTAGCGCTCTCTTTAAAGCCATTAAGCTAGGCATAAAGTGCTCAAGTAATCGGTCCACCCGGATCCCAAGGTATATCATAGCCAATTTTAATTAGCAATGATTTATAATTTCACAGTGAGCACAAAGCAACATAAATCATGAAACAACGAAGTCTAACTCTCATCCTATGCATCGGCATATCATAAAAGAACAATTCATGCACATCAAGTAAAAGCCAATGCATCGTATAAACAGTTTGTTGCAATTTTATCGTGTTGTAAACATGGAGAGGCGGAGATGTACGTGTGGTTCCTCTCTTGTAATAATTACAAGTAGGACCAACAAGCACATGCATATCAATTCCATTAAAATCATCAGGTGCAACGGTAAAAGGCAACCCATCAATGTAATACTTAATACGAACAAACTTCTCTAATATAGTGTAGTTTGGAGAATTCAAAAAGATAATAGGACTATCATGTGTGGGTGCCATAGCAACAATTTCATTCTTAACATAAGGAACTATTGCAATTTCATCTCCATAAGCATCATTCATATTGACATCTTGGCCACAAGCATAGCAAGCATTAATTTAATCAAAAAGGGATATTTCAAAAGAATCCAAGGGATCATAGCAATCATCATAGAATTCATCCTTCAGCAAACACGAAGGGAAACTAAACAATGTATGAGTTGAAGAGTTATTCTCATTAGAAGGCGGGCACGGGTAGCTAATCCGCTCTTCCTCCTTTTGTTCTTCGCTCTTCTCATCAACTTTTTCATCCAATGAGCTCATAGTTTCATCAATTTCTTCTTCCGTAGATTCCTACAAAATATTAGTCTCTTCTTGGACAGCGGAGACTTTCTCAATAAACTCATTAATATCAGCACTATATTCATAAGGCTGTCATAATGGGAGTATCATAAGCTGTATCATGCATGCCAACTAGACTTTTTGGATGATGTGGCACACAATTAGATGAGGGAAGAGAGGATGTAGTATCATATTATGATACCATATCATATTAAATGGTGTACTACTTTGTGTCATCCACGACAATTAATAAGGCAACCTAAGATACTAACTTATGATACTATGCATTACAGAAGTAGTATCATACACTAGTATCATATGCATGATTCTAGTATATGATACTCCTCATTACAACCAGCCTAATTATCATAGCAATATTTAAGTATAGCAAAATTTTCAGGTCTATAAATAACATCACTATAATTTTCATACTGTATGAACAAAGATTCAATTTCAGAAGCACACTTAAATGCAATAAATTCTTCTATTCATTCTACAACATACTAACCATATATGCCATTAGAATAATAAGCTAAGATTTCATTATCGTTAAATTTGCACTAAAAGGGAAGGTGTCGAGCCTTCATCCTAGAGAAAACAAGTATAATCATATCTCAAGTATAGATCCCAAGCATACCAATGCAACATATGAATTTGATCCAATAATAGTTTCCCTTTTTGAGTCAAGAGACAATCCCTAAAGTATTCACGTTGATCCAACATGTCTCCCATCATCACGTTGAATGGGGTTTTCTCAGGATTATCAAAGTTGTGTTCAATATTTTTCATATAACGAGCATCGAGGGTTTTAGGAGGTTCCCCATCTCCATGAGTAGCAAGTACAACTATTTTTTTGGTGTTTCGTGTTCCATATCCATAATTAAAGATATAAAAACTTAGAACAGAAAATAAAAACTACTTAGTGATAAAGCAAACAAGCACACACGAGAAAATTCACCCCACGCTATTGCTCCTCGGCAACGACACCAGAAAAAGGTCTTGATAACCCACAAGTATACACTACTAGGGAAATGCTTATACATAGGAGCTCACCAGTAGCGCTTTTACAAAGCATGTGCTGCTACTAAATAGCAGTAGCGCTTGAGCAGCACGAGCGCTGCTAATATGAGCATAGTAGTTGCGCTGGAGCTAGAAAACGCGCTACTACTAAAACTGACAGACCGTTCTAGGTATGCTAGGGATACTAGTAGCGCTTATGCGTAGTAAGCGCTACTACTACGGATCTTAGTAATAGCGCTTTTTCCCTGACAAGCTCTACTGATAAATTCAGTCCCCTTAATAAGATAAAAGTTTAGTCCCACCTCGCTCCGCGAACATAATTCTTACCACCTTAAATACGGTGTTTCTCAAACCATCACAACCACATGGCCTTCATTGAACTCTATGTGTAGGATCTGTGGCTGCAATAGGAATCTTCATCGGTTCTTAAACTGCAGAAGATTCCTATTGACAATTTAGATTCTACACAAAAACATCATTGATGACCAATGTATTTTTGAAATTTTTTACATGCTTAGCATTAGCAGTAGCGCGTTTTGACCGAGAGCGCTACTATTATAGATTTTAGCAGTAGCGCATTTCTACGTAGAGCGCTACTGCTATAGGTTTTAGGAGTAGCGGTTTTTACGGGCAAGCGCTACACTAAAAAAAATACACTTCTGTGATGATACGTGTTTGTCACAGTAGGTCGCTTTTTTTGTCATGCATGTACATCCATGACAAATTTATGACAGAATCAAGATAGTCATACCTGTGTTGTCGTAGAAGTGTTCCATGACATTACCAAAATTATCATCACGGAAGTGTCCACTTCCATGACGATAAATCGCACGTCACAGAAGTGCTTTCGTCAAGGGTGACCGACACGTGGCATCCACCGTAACGGAAGACCGTTAAGCTATCGGTCGGGTTTTGGATCCGATAATCCGTTAACAGCACCGACCAATGGGGATTTTCCACATGTAAAATCATCATTGGCTAGAGGAAACACGTGTCGGCTCATCGTTGGGACAGATGTCATCCACTCATTGGACAGGAGGCACCTATGATAGGTTGACACGTGCCACGGCCCAATAGTGCCACATTCCGGTGAAAAAGGCCGGCCTCGTAAAAATTACCAGGCCGGCCCATATAAGGCCTACTTGTGTCAGGTCCATTTAAGCCCACGGCCCATACGAGATGTGCCGATTCGGCCTGTTAAATATTTGACACCATTGCAGCCCATCATCAGTTCGAGCCCGTTAACAGCCCACTATATATTTGGGCTCAATATCGGCCCGATGAGATTTCGGCCTGTTAACGGCCCATTTAATGGATGGGCCAATTTTCAGGATGTACATCTTTCGGTCTTTTAGCGACCCATTTAAATGTTGGGCTAATTTCCGGCCCGGTGTGTCTTTCAGCCTGTTGACAGCCCATAAATCTAATGGTCCATTTGTAGTCGGACCTGAGTTTCGGCCTTTTAGCGGCCCATTTAAGTGTTGGGCCAATTTCTGGCCCGATGTCACTTTCAGCCTGTTGACGGCCCATAAATCAGTTGGGCCCATTATAGTCGGACCTGAGTTTTGGCCTTTTAGCGACCCATTTAAGTGTTGGGCCAATTCACGGCCCTGTGTGCCTTTCGGCCTATTAACAGACCATAAATAAGTTGGGCCATTTGTAGTCAGACCTTAGTTTTGGCCTCTTAACGGCCCATGCCCTTTATGGTCCAATACCAGCCCGGTTTCTCTTTCGGCCTGCTAAAGGCCCACAACACAGTTGGTCCATTTACAATACGACCTGACTTTCGGCCTCTTAGCGGCCCATGCTCTTCATGGTCCAATACAAGCCAGCTGTCTCTTTCGGCCTGCTAAAGGCCTATAGTATAGTTGGGCCATATGTAGCCCAAACTTAGTAATGGCCTATTAACGGCCCGTGAAATAAATTGGGGCCACCTGTTGCCCGCTTCGATGTCGGCCTGTTAACGACCCGGGAGGTAAGAGGGCCGACCATTAACTTTCGTCCTAGTAACGACCCATTAACTTAATGGGCCCACTAAAGTTCGTTCATGTCTTTAGGCCAAATTAGATAATTTGAGCCCATTACGACGAGCAAAGGTACGACATACAGGGAATAACGTTGCACATCCAGAATATATTACAGGAAATTACATCCACTGGGCAATCAAAGATTGATGCCAGTGCAAATAAATGAGCAGAACCTAACCATCTACAACGTCACAATCTGCAACCTCAGCACAGATAACGCCCATAAGCATGTGGGCAACTTCTTGCTGCTTTGCCACACTGTCTCTAAAAACATTGATCAGTTGTTGTGTCACACGACTCTGCACCTCTGATTCATCCACCATTTCCATCATTGCTTCAGCCATTAATTGGTTGACAAACATACATTTATTCCATTGCATTCGAGACAGAGGATACTGAACAAATTCAGATGGCGATTTTGGCATGCTTGTATTATTGATAGTGGAGAGTGTCTTGACCACTTCATCATTACATAAATTATGACGGGAACCAAACAGATTAAGCATGAGTTATTGCCATATTACCTGGCCTAGATTTACTATAAAGAAACAATGGGGTTGCCTTGCTGTTTTCAGAGTTTCTCTTCTTATCTTCAACAGCCTGCACAAAATTAACACACTAGCATTGCTATCATTGGCCAAGTCAGATAATAGGAAAGCAACATTGACACAACGAACGTTTGGGCAACTAGCCTACACCAAATTAACACAATATGGCACAGCTATCATCAGCCAGGTAAGGTAATACGAAAGCAACATTGACACAATGAATGAATGGGTAACCAGAGAAGCACTGCAATTCAGTAATGTGCGTGATATGAGATAGCACATGCATGCAGCTCAGTACGCAAAACTACCAGGCAATTTTCCTTACAAAAATCAACATTGGCGCCTTTAACATTTTGCTACAACTAATTTTAGATCAGATAAAGGTTAGATTCAGGCCGATTAACAAAATACATGCTGATGTGAAAATATAGTGATATACAACAGGTACTTACATCAACACTGGAGCACAGAGAATTCCCGCAAGATATTTTCCTCAAATACGATCCCAATTGAGGAAGTCTTGTATCGTTTAACCTTATTTTCTATAAGAGAGACGGGTAAGAAACATGTAGAAAATATGATCAGAATGCTATAAAATTTCATGATGCGAGGATACGCACACGCTTCTTAGAATGGAGTTGACATTCTTTTGCTGAACTGGAGCGGACTAGTTCTTTGGCCACTGGAATCTGCTTATTATCAGTGGGAGTTGGGCTTCTCTGTGCTGGAGCAGTATCTATGAAAAATGGAGTTGGTTTATTATCTCCTGGCATTTGGATCTTTTGCCAAGATCTGGTTTGTAACCCTTCAGATTCTAACATAGCCATCTTCCCCTTGCATGCCTTATATAGAAGAATAGTGATTCAGTTATAAAACATGCTACAGTAGAGATGGAATAGGTACTGAAGAATAGAAAGGCATGACATATTGACATGTATTCACTCCATCTGGAAATAAATGGATGGGTCTAGGCGTATTTCAGTTCTAGATACATCCAGTTTTATCCATTTCTGCAACATTTAATCCGGACGGAGGGAGTATGATGTAAGAGCTAGGGATACGACAGGACAACACAGTAAAAAAACACTAAAAAACCCACTGCAGAACCAAGGTATTCAAACCCACTGATATGATATAGTACACTCATGCAGCTCAGGATGCAAAACTACCAGGCAGTTTTCCTTGCAAAAATCAACATTGTGGCCTTTAATCATACATTTTGCTACAACTAAATTTAGATCAGATAGAGGTTGGATTCACGCCGGTTAACAAAATGCATGCTGATGTAAAAATATAGTGATATACAACAGGTACTTACATCTACATTGGAGCACAGAGAATTCCTGCAAGAATCTTTCCTCATAAATGATACCATTGCAGAAAATCTTCTATCTGTTAAGCTTATTTTCTAAAAGAGAGATGGGTAAGAAACATGTAGAAAATATGATCAGCATGCTATAAAATTTCATGATGCAAGGATACGCACACGCTTCTTAGAATTGAGTTGACATATTTTTGCTTGACTGGAGCGGACTAGTTCTTTGGCCACTGGAATCTGCTTATTATCAGTAGGAGTTGGGTTTCTCTGTGCTAGAGCAGTATCTTTAAAAACTGGAGTTGGTTTATTATCTCCTGGCGTTTGGATATTTTGCAAAGGCCTTGTTTGTAACCCTTCAGATTCTAACATAGTTGTCTTCCCCTTGCATGCCTTGTATAGAAGAATGGTGCTTTAATTATAAAACAAGCGGCAGCAGAGAGATGGAATAGGTACTGAAGAATAGAAAGGCATGAATTATTGACATGTATTCCCTCCATCCGGAAAAAAATGGATGGGTCTAGGCGTATTTCAGTTCTAGGTACATCCTTTTTTATCCATTTCGGCAACATGTAATCCGGACGGAGGGAGTATGGTGTAAGAGCTAGGGATACGACAGGACAACACAGCAAAAAAACACTAGTTGAATGTAAAACTATATGCTAGAGGAATACATACAGAAATAACTAAGGCAACATACACGTGTATGATTGGGAAAATAAGATGGTATTGCAACACAGCACTAGAACAGCACTTCAATGTAAAAAAATATGGTATGGTAGACAGATGAAGTACATACAGATGAATAACAATGCATAAGATATTCAGAAGCATGATGTCCAAATTAAGCAGATGGCATTGCGATAGAGTAGAATGACAGTACTTAAATTTAAAAACATGTTATCATGAATGGAATAGGTACTAAAAAACAGGAAGGCATGACATATTTACATGCATGATCAGCATGCTAAGCACATGGCATTGCAATAGAGTAGATACACTCCAGGACATTATATGCATGTTGTACCCATATCACAGGCCAAGTTAGAGCAAGGACCTTGTGGGGTGAAGAGGATTCATCATCTTTCTGCAAGTCTTCTGAAGAACTGCCTTTACATGTTCCATCATATTGGGTATCATTGACATCAAGTTTATTGGCCTTTACATTGCTCCGTGAGGTTCTTGTGGATATATTAGTGTGTGCAATTATATCTGACATGCATGGAAGACAACTAGTAGTTAGATTTATGTAATGAGTGCCTGCAGGAGAGGACATAAATAGTAGGACTGGGGTTAACTAGCAGCAACATGTCTCATAAACTAAAGGGAGAACACAGATGAAAGCTACAGAATATGTATCGTTTGTACTCGAGATTAACTAGATGGCACACAAAAGTATTAAAGAACAACATAGGAAATACTTGAAGTGGTATAATACTATAATCTCCAGCCTGTGGGATAGCATTGGCTGATGGATGATAACTATGGAACAGTGTTACCTAAAGAACAAGTATCTTAGCTGAACTATGGAACAGCGTTAACTCCTGAACAAGACCCGTAAGAGATTAGCATGAATATACAGTGAAATGTCATGATCTATTTTCCATGCTTAGATGAATATCAAAGCCATAATGTTGCACACAAGTAAGATGAGGGTACAACCTATCTGGCTGCCATCCATAGGAGTGAGCATCATGTGCTGACTTGTGGATGGCCCTGCAGTTGTTGTGGCTGTGCATGTCGGGCACGTGCATTCGATGCAGGGAACTGTTGAGTGGGGACTATAGCTCCCTTTTGGTGTATGCTTCCCTTGTTGGAGCAGCTGCGGTGAGTCGGAAGACGGTGTGTCTGAAGATGCAGATAACGCATAATGTTAAGAACGACATATCTCTTTGATCGGAAGAAATACACTAAGAGATCAACAACAAGGTACGAGAGTGGTCACACGTCTGTTGACTGAAGACTAAATTGGGGTCACACGATTTTATTTTATTTTGGTAATGTCCGATCTACGCCGGATGGCTGGCCGTCTTGTGCCTCCCGGCTGACACTGTTCGGAATCTTCCCCGAAGAGCCAGCGACCAACGGCAGAGCAGCATGCCTCCGCCGTCTGTGGCCCCGGCCAAAACCCCGCTCCCGGCCCCACCCCACTGCCGTGGTTGCGCTGCCCCCGGGCTAATCCACAAAGACTCCCCGTCATCCAGATCTGGCGGCGGCAGTACCTTCAACCCACGCAACTCTAAAAGATAGCCATCTAAGCGTTGCTTCCGCGGCGAACTTTGCGGCCCCGCACCCTTACGTTAGACACCAGCCAACCGGCAGCCTAGGAGCTCCGCCGCCTCGAGGGGTGCTGCTTCCCATTGCAAATCGATTGGCCCAGAATAAAAATTCAGACAACTGACGCCTAAACAAAGTGATTTGAGATGAGGATGCGACCTATCTGGCGGCATGGTGAAGTAGGCAGGACCAGCTGCCGAGTCAGTGAGGCCGGCGCGGTTGCGGTGGCGACCGGCGGTAGGGAAAGAGCGATGTCGCGACGGTCGACGGCTACGCCGAAGCAGCGCCAGGACTCTAGACGGATCCGAAGTTGGAGCCGCTCTGGCGCCGTGAACAACGGCGGGGGTGAATCAGCTCCGGTACGGTTCACGCGACCGTCGTCGAGGCAGCACCAGCAGCACGGAGTAAGAGGCACACGGCCCAGTGCACGACGGCAAATGGACAGCATCTCCGGCATTAGGGAGGAGGGCGGCTGTGAAATTGGTGCGGTGAGGGGCTCCATGGAGGTGGGGCTGAGGTTTCGCAGCTCGGGAGAAGGTAGCTTCCCTGGGAGAAGGTGATTTGGCGCCCACTAGGTATGAATGGGGGCGGGCGGGGGAAATTGGGAGGGGAGTGGAACCATGTCTTACGGACGCATTTGTCTGAAATGTGAGGGGGAGTTACAGTTCTACCCTTTCCTATAGGCTTCTCGGCTTGGGTCTGTGTACTGAGGGTCGGGGATAGTAGAGTAACTTTGCTTCTTTGGGCGGGAGCGATTTCGGGCGAGGAGGGCGTGTTTTGAACTATAGTGGGCGCGAGCGATTTCGGGCGAGGAGAGCGTGTTTTGAAATAGTGGGCGCGAGCTATTTCGGGCGAGGAGAGCGTGTTTTGCGGACCATGGTTTATGAGTTATTCGGCACATGTCATTTCGGCCGAGGAGAAGGCGCGCTTGGATGAAGTTACGAACCTACCCTCGATGTACAACGGGCCAATTGATGCGTGTCCCACATAGGACGGTAATTTCGCATCTCCCATTTATTTGCTGGGGCGAATTCCACCGAGCAAAGAGGATGTTTAACGGTTCGTTCAAATTTTGGGACAACGAGCATCCACGTCTACCTTACCAAGTCGATTCGGATCAAATTTTGAAATATTAGCTTGCCACTTCTTTTTTAGATGGAGAGATGATGCTTGGGAGTAATGTGTTTTTACATGCTCATTGCTAGCGATTTACTATATGACAAATAGTTGACCCACTCAAAAACGCGAATCAAACCCAAAATGAAATATCTTGATTCAATGAAATAGCTCGTTGAGTAGGTCAAAATAGTGTACTAAATCCAAAATTGAACACCTCAATCGAGTAGCATGTTGTACATTATTATAGTACTCCATGAACATGTTGAAAGTCAAATTAATGAACTTGTTTGATATACACATATATCCATTCATGTGTGGATTGCAGACAACATGTTCTCCAGTTTAAATATTTGAATGCAAGTTTATATCGAAACATGGTTTACATCAGTCTTTGATGCATAAAACGCGACCTCCCCCTCTCCCGGACTCCTACTCTCTCTCTCTCTCTCTCTCTCTCTCTCTGTCGCCGACAATCTTCAATTATGTCGCACGCATCCAACACACAAACCTTGTTAGTCCTCTCTCTTTCTCTCCATCTCTCTCTCTATCTTTGTGTGTGTGCGTGGGGGGGTCTTTCTAGTTCGCATGCATATATACTCCATTTATAGGTCTCTCTCGCACACTATGTATGATTCTCTAGTCCAAGCTAGATATCTTGGGTGCACTCATCGTACGCACACAAATTCCTTGGCTCGTTGCCCGTAACTCTCTCACGCACCACTCTGTCGTCTCAGAGCTCTTCCCCCTCTCTCTCAAACTCTCCATCTACCTGGGTCACACATACACATGCATATCTCACTCGCATTCGATAGGCCCATCTAAAACTCTATCTCTCTCCCTCGCTCTCTCTCCATCTCCCACGCACACACACACACACAATCTCATGCCTAGCTAGCCAAGTATGATGGTCTCTCACTCAATTCTAAGCACACGCAGTCCCCCCTATATGTATAAAACGCGACCTCCCCCTCTCCCGGACTCCTGTTCTCTCTCTCTCTCTCGCCAACAATCTTTAATCTGTCGCACGCATCCGACACAAAAACCTTGTTCGTCCCTCTCCCTTTCTCTCTCTTTGTGTGTGTGTGTGGGGGGGTCTTTCTAGTTCGCATGCATATATACACCATCTATAGGTCTCTCTCGCACACTATGTATGATACTCTAGCTATTCCAAGCTACATATCTTGGGTGCACTCATTGTATGCACACATGTTCCTTGGCTCTTTGCGTGTAACTCTCTCACGCACCACTATGTCGTCTCGGAGCTCTTTCCCCCCTCTCTCAAACTGTCCATCCACCTGGGTCACACATACACATGCATATCTCACTCGCACTCGATAGGCCCATCTAATACTCTATCTCTCCCCTCGTTCTCTCACCATCTTAGACGCGCACACACACAATCTCATGCCCAGCTAGCCAAGTATGATGGTCTCTCACTCAATTGTAGGCACACGCAGTCCCCCCTATATGTATATGACTAGCTAATCTTAGTCTCCATCACAAACATGTGCATGGTCTATCTCGATTTCTCTCGGGGCATCTTTCTATCATGCACGCACTCCCTCCATCTCCCACCCATATAATCCCCTCATGATCTCGATGGGATCTCTCTATCACAAACACACCCTTTCTCCTCCTCATGCGTCCATGCCATCCATGTGTCCCTCTCGTCCTTTGTTCCTTCTTGGCCACACCTCTATTGGACATGAGCTACAGGGGTGTCTCTCTCCATTGTAAACAATCACACACTAGCTATCTTCGTGTATCTCCTCGCCTCGCTTTTCCATCTCGGAGATGCATGCGTGATATGTCCGCATAAGAAACAAAAAAACACACACTCTCTAATTTATCGTTTGTTGTGACTTTCTCTTTCACACACATACTCTTTTTGCACACTTACTCATTCTCCTTCACACACACTTGATCTGTCTCGACTGAGGCACTCTCCTCGGTCCATAGCATATAGATTTATTGAAAAGTCAAACATCACAAAGTTTGACCATGTACGTGGAGAAAAAGAATTACATCTAGTACGACAAACATATGCTATTAGATTCACCATGAGATGTAGTTTTGTATGATGTATCTTTGGTATTGTAGATATAAATAACATTTGCATAAACCTGATCAAAGTTTCCAAAGTTTGACTTCTAAAAAATTTGCATGCACTGCATTATCGAGCGGATGGAATATCTCTTTCCCCCTCTCAGCTATCTGACGCACCACTCAGCCTTATCGGGGCTCCTCAATCTCTCTCAAACTTTATTGGTCAGTTTGGTTCGTGACTTGACCCTAATGCCTTGATGGCCGGTACTGCCTGGTGTGGACGTGAGATGTAAAATATTTATGCCTGGCCAGGCTTGTGTGGTGCTGAAGCGTTTGGTTCATGCTTGGGCCAGGCAAAGCATCAACGTCCCATCAATCAATCCATGCATCAATTATTTAATGCTAATATCCATCCATGTTGCTGTTAGCCTCGTGGCCACACGACCAGGCGTTCGAAATCGGTAGCCTGGGCCAGGCTACTTGCAGTGTCTGGAGTTCAGCCAGGCTAATTAAAGTGCAAGGGAACCCAGGCCAGGCGGGCTTTCTTTTTCACAGGGTAGCAACCAAACAAGCATGCATGAAATCCAGCCACAACCCTAGGCCAGGCAAAAGATGCTCAGGACGCAAGCCAAACTGGCCTTATATCTCCCTGGTTCACACATACACATGCCTCGCTCGCGCTATACATACAGACCCATCCAACACTCTCCTCCCTTGTTCTCTCTCCATGTGACACGCACCCCCTAAGTACCATAATCCCTCAATCCATCATAGGCGCAAGCACTCCCCCCCTCCTAAGTATGATTATCTCTTACTAGCCAACGAGAACACACGTATTGTCTCCTTCCATCCATACGTCTATCTCGATATCTCTCGGGGCATCTTCTATCGCGCACACACGTTGTCACTCGATCTCCCACCCATGTAGTCCCATCACGATCTCCAGGGGATCTCTCTATGACAAATATACACTCTCTCCTCCCCATGTCTGCATTTTCTCCATACGTCTCTCTTGACCTCTCTCCCTTGTTTCTCAGCCCCCTCTTGGCCACGTGCTAGGGGTCTTCCTCTCTCCATTCCAAACAACCACACACTATCTCCTCACCTTGCCTCCGTTGTCGAAGATGCATGTGTGATATGTTTGCATAAGACACGTACGCTTTGTCTCTACTTTTATCGTGTGTTGTCCATGTCTCTTTCACACACGCACACACACTTTTTTCACTCTCTCTCTCTCTCTCTTTCTCTCTCTCTCTTGTTAGGGACTCTGTCACGTCCATAAGCATATGGATGTTTTGAAAAGTCAAACCTCAGAAACGTTTGACCAGGTATATGTGGAGAAAAACATTTACATCTGGAACGATCATTAGATTTATCACAACATGTACTTACTTCATACTATCATTTATCTTTGGTATTGTAGATATAAGTAATTTCTTTATAAACTTGGTCAAAGTTTCAAAAGTTTGACTTAAAAAATGTTGGAACTACATTATTGAATGGAGGGAGTAGCTCTTTCTCTCTCTCTGCTATCGCTCACGGGCCTCCCCTCTCACTCAAAATCTCTATACCGACGGATTATACGCTCACTGTGTCAGCGTATAGCTCCGTATATTGTTTAGTTGACCGGTCAACCAATCCACATGCTGCCTTATCAACTCGTGTTCTGTATCTTCGTGTGCTGGCCCATGTGGCAGTGGGTGAAAATAAGTAAACTAGAGGCCCATCTGACACGCGGTGAAGTAAACAAAGTTGAAACCACTCGGGGTAGCACCCCGCACACTAGTAAATTGAGGGCGCATTGAGGACAAACTTCTTGCGCGCGAAGGACGCACTCGCGCACAATTCAGCACTGTGCGGCGGCGTGCACAGAAGGACGCACTCGCGCACACCCAGCACACAACACACACCAGCACACGTGTACACATCTAGGAGTAGAAGGCCGTGGAAAAATCTAGCGCGATGGCCGCTGCCGGAGCCGTCCACCCCCAATCTTGGTGTTCAGTGCAATGCACGGGCATCTACGCATGAGAAATTATGTCGAACAGGGCTAGTTGTAAGCAGGCTAGCTCTACAGCCATGATGATAGTGACTGCAGACGGTGAGGCTGACTATGGTATGTCGAACACGGCGCCTATACTCAGGTGTCATCTCCGGCACAGGGTCTTGTCACTTCACTGTGAGGAGCAGCACGTAATAATTTGACCAACGGGTAGTACAGTGCTAGTACTCATACTACTACATTGGTAGTACTACTACTAGTACTAGTAGCACCACCGTCTGGATATAGGAGTACTACCACGTCCACAGGCACCGAGGAACGTCTCCAGGTAGTATTGCTTGAGGCCGCCAGGGCGAGGGGCCGCTTGGACGACAGCTTCGTATCCTTGTTCGACGAGGTCCTCGTCAGTTTCCTCCACAAGTTCACCGTCGTCAAGAAGCTTGTGGACGACTATGACGTAAGCCTCCAGCCGACGCGCCCAGGCTCTGCGATGCCCGCCACCCTCAACGGCCACTATGGTAACAACCTCTTCGACGCATTGGTGGCCCTGCGACTGCCCGCCGTCGCGCCGAAGAATGTCCACCTCAAGGTCGCGTTCGCCACACAACTCCTGGCGCAGCAAGACACCATCGACATAATCACCCAAGTCTACGCGCAAATCATCCACAAGGACTACTACATGCAAGAGGAGGACGCTAGGACGCTGGCCTTCTTGGAGCGCAGGGCAACCTTGGACGGCATTGTTCAGAAGCACGTTGAGCTTGCCGCCAACGCCGCTGCTCCTCACACGTTGGTTGGTGACCCGGTGCACTAGGGCGTGAGGATGTCGTTGAACGTTGATGGATCCGTATGTATTTTTATCTTTCCGTCAAATCCATGGAGTAGTATATGATACTATAGTAATTATCTTACCTTTCGGATCAACTTCATAATTTTCGTACGTACTCCATGCATGAACGGCGCCAGAACCAAACTTCTCATTACTCTAGGCAAAATCGTTATTTTCTATCTATCGGCCGCGCCATGGAGCAGAACCAAATTTTACAAGTTACGAGTTCAAAAGGAAAAGCCTGCCGTGTTCGCGTCGCACCCCCACACGGTTGGTCCGGCACGCCGCTCAAGCGGGAATGCATGCGGTGTTGCATTTTCACTTACAAGTGGGACCACAGTTGAGCAAACCGGCTATCGGCAAACCCCCACCCCGCCTACCATGCGATGGCTGAGAAAACAGGAGGGAGAAGAGATGGCTGTAGCATGGACTCCAAGAAAATTGGTGTCGGATGGGACTCGTGTGGGTGGCGTGTGCCGTACTGCTAGACGTGAATGCTACTGAGTTATGGCCCATGCCACCCCACTATATCGAGCCTATATCGAGGGACATAGAACAAATTTCCTGCAGTCCGTGCTCAGCCCTCCTCTATCTCTCTTCTCAGCCAGCCAGCGGACGCGCGGAGCCCATCGTCTGTTTGCTCACATGTGGCCCCACATGTCAGTGAAAACGCAAGAGGACCCACTGAACCTGCACATCTTTCACCTCGACATGCTGGTGATGAAAAACAAATCCAATAAAGATCTTCGGTTGCCGCTTTTGGAGTTACTCAAGAGTAGTAAGATCCTATTTACAGTTTAACCCAAGATGCACATCTCGTGGCTTCAACTACCACTCTATTTTCTTTCATGACACGACCTGGATGCTGGATGTCCCACGTGTCGGCAAAAGGAGGAAGAACCCGACCAAATCTTCGGTTCTGCTCTCGGATTAGACTAGTTGTGCTAACTTAAAAAATTTATTGTGTACTCCCTCCGTTCCAAAATACTTGACTTCCATTTGTCCAAAAATGGATTTACCTATATACTAAGACATGTCTAGATACATATATATTTTGACAAATAGAAGGCATGTATTGTGCAACGGAGGGAGTAAATGGATGCATTTTTTGTATTGGGAAGAAGAGTACATCCATATATTGATAGAGCGCAATTTAATATATGTTCTATCACTTTTAGCTAGCACAGACGCAAGATCGAGCCTCCACAGATCAATAATGAATGCATCGAGAAGGCACTAATCCAACTTACAGGAGTAGTAAAATGTATTCTTGTGGTTCTTGTTTTCTTTGGTCTTGCTTTTCTAGTCAAAATTATCATTGGAGTCCGTGTAAAACGGAGGTGCATTTGGGGTCGTGCATTGGAGTTGGCCTTACAAGTGGGACCGTAGTTAAGGAAACCGACTATCGGCAAACCCCCACCTCGCCCGCCACGCGATGGCTGAAGTTAGAGAAACGACGAGGTTGAAGAGATTGCTCTAGCACGAACTCCAAGAAATAATATGGTGTCAGATGGATGTCGTGGTGGTGGCGTGTGCCGTACTCCTGGACGTGAATGCTTGTTCTGGCCCATGCCACCCTACTACTCCCTACTACTTACTCCTACTATATAGTACTAGTATCGAGGATTCGAGGTGCTGGTTACATACAACGAACACATTAACATATGGCTACAGTAAAAACACCCGCCCGACGCACGAAGTATCTGAAGCTAGTACAAATAGTATACTACTATTGTTGATTGGCCTCATCCGATAACATGTTGCAATGCACATACAATTATGTATTTGGAAAATATTTTTTATCCTCGTCGCACCACTCACTCAGAGAAGCGACTTGAAAGCCATTCATAAATTTAGTAAGTTTATCACATGCATATAATTTTATTACATACAACGGGTCATCAACCCACATCGACAACGAGAATACATTATAAATACTAAAGTTTTCACCACACAACAAATAACATGCAATGAAATGAACTTCAACTCAACCATTCCTCGGCGTTGGAAACGCTTGCTTTGAACCACAAGTGATTCTCTGGGACGGGCCATCGATTGTCGATCTGGAAACCAACGCAGGACTGATCATCAAGGCTGAACAGGCCTACTATATCCCTACCAGGGTAGGGAACCACACAAATGTCCGAGGTATAGACACAGTTGCTTCTCATAAATGTGTCAACAGCAGTTGGATCGCCTTTCACCATCATCGGATAGTTTTTTCCAAGGAAGAGCGAGTTTTCTCCAAGACTATCAATTCTGTACCAGGGAGAAGGAGTTGGTGCTAGCACACTAGTATCCATCCCGAATACCATGTAACGGGTGTTGGAATAGGTCTGGAGAGTGCGACCATGGGAGACACCTGCTTCCTTAGTAGTAACATCATCACTGGGCTGTATACACACAAGAAGAGGTGATCCATCGGAATTAGTTGCCAGGCGCCACAGAGTATATGGGCGCTGCTCGTCCTCATGCTCGTGATCATCACCATCGTCATCTCCCCCTTGGTTATAAAAATTTTCATGTATAGGTGGTGGGATGTTCACAGGACCTTGGAAACACAAGAAGAAGGTTAATTAGTAAAGGGAAACTTGCTAACCCGCATGCATGTGGATGAAACAAATATAATTACGGTGGAAGACAAACGTAACGAAACTATGAGGATGCCATGCAAAATCAGTGCCACGAGTGGTGGCAGCAAACACAAGGCGCTCGTATTGAATTGCATCACAGTACTCATCCATGTACAGAAACTGATTTTTGAGCAATATCCATCGAGTGACACCATCAAGGACGGCAACAAGCTTGTCGAAGA
Organism: Triticum urartu; assembly: GCF_056163025.1. Classification (NCBI taxonomy): domain Eukaryota; kingdom Viridiplantae; phylum Streptophyta; class Magnoliopsida; order Poales; family Poaceae; genus Triticum; species Triticum urartu. The sequence goes on along the minus strand of NC_141874.1, from coordinate 359,610,802 downwards.
TAGCAACAATATCATAGTTGCTGTAATTCCAAGAGCGGTTGGGAACTCGACAAATTGCTATCTTCCGTAGAATACAGTCACCATGATCATATTTGAACGTGCGTACATTACCGGTGTGCTCAACCTCTAGGCAATGTGCTGAGAATTTTGGAAGTGGAACCCGGTGACGAGTGTACACATTCACAAGTTCCCACTCGCAGTTGGACCCTATGTAAACAACCCAATCTCCATTTGCGCCCGCCCAAGCCTTGCCTTCAAGCGATGGCATCTTAACATCATACGTATCATTATCAAGCGGCATCAACTTGCACAGGGCGAGGCCTCCGTCGTGCCGGCGCCAATCATCATCAGGGTCACGGCGAAGAAGATAGGGGAGATCAAACCGCTCCTTGACTCTTGGGTTCTTTGTAATGATGTTATTAGTTGAGTCGAGAATGGGCTTGAACGAACCTGCCATGCTAGCCGAGGTGATGGCGTTGCACCGATCAATGAGTTCCTCCACCACGTCATCTTTCAGATCGGGGCAAGAATAACGGGGTCGTTTCCGGCCTGTTCCCTCCATGGAGAAGACGATCGAACAATGGCAGAAGAAAGGGTGAACGGATGAAGGAAAATGGAGGAGGGAGAGGAAGAGCGTGCGATAGCAGTTCCAAATTGAGAGGGAAAGGCAAAGAGTCGGTGGACGGTTGCGAGTTTGCCACGGTTCACGAAGAGGCATCCCAGCCTACACGTTCGTTTGGAAATACTCCTACTACTCGCCGTCGTCTCACTGATATGTTGGAACGGGACCACATGTCAACGAAACATGGTGTGTAATTTCTCGTGCAAAATGTGATCTGGCCGCGTTGGCCCCAGGTGCCGCATTAGTTATTGACCTTTATTTTTTTAATGGCGTGCCGATCAGTTTTGAAGAACGACTAACTGGTACTGTAGGCAGAGAAAATATAAACTACTCTACCACTACTCCACCTCCAGTACTAGTAGTATAAAAAAGATATATAGGCTGGAGCTTGAGCTCTTTCTTGCTAAGGGCTGCCCACTTGCTTCCCACACTACCACCCTCTCTCCAGATCTAAAAAAGACGGCCCCTTTCTCCCTCCTCACCGGTGGTCACAGATCCGCCAGGGAAGAAAAGGACGTGCAGTGTTGACGCACTCGTCGTCGGCGAGCGAGGTCACGCAGTGACGACAAGGCCGTCCTCTCAGACCTAGCGCCCGCGCGGGATGGTATCTATCCCCAAGGTCGCTTCCGTAGTGTGTGCAGAGGATGACAACCACGAGCGAAGCCACTTCCCGCCGACCCTCAGGTATGCTACCTCTTTTCGAACCATAACCTTGTTCTATTGCCCCATCTACCACGTTGTTGCATGTGGATCTTTTTCCACTCCACGATCTTCCCAATTTGCTATCCTCTGCTCTGCTGGCCACGCAGACAAAAACCATAATTTGCACTATTAAAGGAAACCCTACTTCATGCAGACTAATCCATGTCTGGGTTGAATAAGGAAAGGAAGGGAGACTGTACTGTCCAAGAGAGTAGGCATCGAACCCTCATCTAGGTTGAAAAGGGGAAAATCAGTAGCTAAGGAACGAGTCTCGTGTCTCTTGGTCGAAGAAGGGTAGAAAGGCATGACAACGCCATAGAGAATGACCAGGTCGATCGGTTTGTTGTCCTCACATAGGAAAAAGGTGGCTAAAGAGAGCAAAAATGGGATGTAATCCACATATGCTGCCTGGATATTTGTTGCCCTGGGCAACCATACCTCCCTCACCACTCTGCGTCCGTGGAGGTACATCGTACTGGTGCGCCCACTGTCTGAATGGGCCTCCCATGCTCTTATTGCCACTTTTTTTGCTGTTAGTATAACGCCAGCAGTCAAGTCAAGCAATGCTACTGCTAAAGTGATGCCACATTTAACTAATGTCGCTCTTAGTCTAACGCAACCGATAAATTTAAGCAATGCCGTTTAATGTGACTGGATTATTTCAGGGTTAGCTGTTGATTATGGATGTATTAAAGATTTTTCAGCTAAGGCATTCTAATGCTGTTGCATAGCCAGTATACCAACGATGAAACTTGTTACTAGCTTCAGATTTTTGCACTGTTAATGCTTATAGATTACATACCTCACTTTCATGAGATAAGTTAATTTTTTTGTACAGTGTCACCAAAATGCCAAGGCGCTGATGTCATTTTATTTTGGTTAAACTGCACAGACAATTATGAAGACAAGAGGAAAGTTCAAGAGTGGGCACCTCCTCCTCCGGCTGTTCTCTTGATTCGTTCGATCAAGTTTTTATGTTTGATCGATTATCAAGTTTGGGATAGCAATTTTTAAGGTCCCCCGGAGTTCAAAATGATATTTACCTTGGAGGTACATGGTTTGCAATTTTTTATACTGTCATTAGTTAATAATGCTTGTTACCTTCAGACTTTTGTATTTGGTTTAATGCTCATGCAGAGCTAGTATACCAATGCTGAAACTTGTTACCTTTACATTTTGTATTGTTAATTCTTATAGAAACCTTCCAGTGCTAGAGTTTACTGAAATATGTTCAGTAAAACCATTGTACTGTACCCTGTAATAAACTAACTACTCTACTATTGCACTAGCCACTGGATTAGTGTATATTTGTAGTATTCGAATGGTGTTGCATTAGCGTATGGACATAAATAAAGTGTGGCAAGGTTTCCAAGATATGTGCTCAAGAAAACTACTACCTGTTTTTCTAAATACTAGACGTTTGGGTACTTTAAATTGAACCGCGAAAACGTCTTATATTAAGTAACAAAGGGTGTAGAGTTCACTCAAATTATCGCGGTAAAGCTAGTCACACCTTTATTAAAATTAATGTTCATTATGTTATCGGAGGAGGTCTGTATGTTTGTCTCTAATGCCTGTCGACTACATACCTGACATCATGATGTAATGTTAAGTCATTTCCCTTTGTACAGTGTCACTGAATTGTCAAGGCGGGGATGGCATTTTATTTTAGTAGAACTGCACAAAATTTGCTTAAAAGAAGAGGAAAGGTCAGGAATGGCTCAGTTTTTCAGAAAAAACTATGTATGCCTTCCTGACGTCAGCCGCTGTTGCTTTATTTATTCCTTCAAACAGGTGGTTAGAAACAGTCTTGCTAACTTTTCCCATTATGAAATTGGAATGCTTATATTTGTGAGTCTATGCTTCAACTAGTGCCACTTTTAAGGTAATCACACTTTCAATATCTATGCAAATAGGGATGCTCGATTTTAGTGGAACTGCACAAAAAGTCCAACTGGTTCAACATTAGGAGCATGTTTTTTCCAAATCTTTATATCCAATTGGTGGCACTATAAGCTGTTCATTACGAAGGTACATGGTTTGCTACTATCTTGCTACTCTTTTTGTACTGTCATTAGATTGTAATATTAGTGGTTTGCATGTGAATTTATTGGCAGGATGGACCTACATTGGAGGTGCAGGACAGGATTTAATGATTGGATGCTCAACTTCGGTTCTATTGATTTCACCTGTTACATCACTGCGAACATGGATATCCTTGGTCTGATGAAGAATAGGCGCTATATTTCTGCTCTGAACCAGCAAATCAATTTAGTATGAAATTGTCCAGGGCAAAACATAACTGTATCAGATTGTCCCGTGCAGAACATGACAGATGCTAAGCGGAAGAGACATGTTTAAACCGAAAATGCAAGGTGTGGTATATGTTTACTAGCTGCTTGATATTTGTGCAGACAGAGATGTCTGCCCGTTTCTATTTGGCAAACAAACAAAGTGTCCGCAATTTTGGTTGAACTGCACAAGAGAATAGTATAGTCACTGCATGCAGTGCCATTTGAAAATAGACACAGAAAGATTGGATAGTCACTTCATGGACTGCAGAAAAGTAGTACTGTACTATTTATTGGCCAACAGTAGGTGCTTCATTGCTTTGGTCTGATTATACAATGGGCATCATTTTGCCTAAGTTAAAGTTTGTATTCCAAAAATAGTCTCACAGTGTGATCGCGAGAAGACCAAATCATATTGCAGTGGATGTTCCTCCATCATGTGTGGTTCATTCTCATGGTTCCAGCTGTTGGTGAAACCACTTGCGTTTGCAAGAGGAATTGTAGACTTCACAAACAAATTTGTCTTTCAGTCTATACTGAATGTTGGCCAGGAGAAGCATCCATGTTAGTAGGAAGAACAAATGTTTTTTCTAGATCTCTCCTTTTGGAGCTACGTATTTGTATATGATCTGTTATTGTATACCTTAATATTTTTATTGTTGATTTGTTATTGTATATTGAGGGAGTCCTGGATTAGGGGGTCTCCGGACAGCTGGACTGTTGGACTATGAAGATACAAGATTGAAGACTTCGTCTCATGTCCGGATGGGACTCTACTTGGCGTGGAAGGCAAGCTAGGCAATACAGATATGAATATCTCCTCCTTTGTAACCGACCTAGTGTAACCCTAACCCTCTCCGGTGTCTATATAAACCGAAGGGTTTTAGTCCGTAGAAGAACATACAATCATACCATAGGCTAGCTTCTAGGGTTTAGCCTCTCTGATCTCGTGGTAGATCTACTCTTGTACTACCCATATCATCAGTATCAATCAACCAGGACGTAGGGTTTTACCTTCATTAAGAGGGCCCGAACCTGGGTAAAACATCATGCCCCCTGCCTCCTGTAATCATCCGGCCTAGATGCACAGTTCGGGACCCCCTACCCGAGATCCGCCGGTTTTGACACCGACATTGGTGCTTTCATTGAGAGTTCCGCTGTGCCGTTGCCACCAGGAAGGATGTCTCATCCTGTCTTTAAAGACGGCACTGTTGCTAAAGGAGCTTTGGCTGTCGGCCAAACTCTCTGGCTAGGTGGTTTTCTTATGACCGCCTGTTCGGCCGCTGCGCCGACGATGACTTCTCGGGTCATCGAAAGCAATCTTCACGTCAACTCGGAACTCGCCGAGCAGTTAGATCCAATGGAGCTCTCTTCCCTGAACGAGCTCCTGGATCGCATCGCGGCCCTGGGAGTCGCTACAGACTACGATCAGATTGGCCCTAAACCCGATCTGAGAGAGATCAACTCTCCCCAGGTCACCCATCATGTTGCAGTGGTGGAGGAACAATGCGGCAACCCTTCATCTATCTTAAGGACTAGCTATGTCCGGATTCTCGATCCCTCCAAGCCGGATACCCGCGGAGGGGAGGACGTCACTCAAGGCCTGAACCTAGAATCAGGCAGCGGGCTAGATTTATCGGAAAACATCCAAGAATCCAAACATCCGAGTTCGGAAACTCCTTGGCCCCTGAGTCTCAGATTGGGTGAGGATTCGGATTCAATTCCACCCACCCACCCAAAAATACGCGATCTATCCCAAATTAGGCAAGAGCCCGAAGAAACAGTACACCATTACTGGGCCAGATTCCTCCTGGTCATGAATAGGATAAAGGACTGCCACGAGGAAGACGCAATTTCATTCTTCTGCAATAATTGCACGGACAAGGGAATCCTCAACGCCATAAGTCGCCGCGAAATTACACGCTTTGCCAACTTGGTGTCCATAGTACGAAAGTACTGTGCGATGGAAAGCGCCTGGAAAACAGAAATAAAATTTTGGGATAATCCGGCCCTGAATACAAACCCAGTCCGAAATAAAAGGGTGCATTATCACAATACACCTGGGTTAACTACCAAAAAGCAAAAGCCCTCTACGGGGCAAGGAACCATATTGGAGGGATGGCTCAACGGACGCTGCAAAATTCATAGTACAGCGGATGCAATACCAACGCACAACCTGAGAGCATGTTGGATACTCCGGCAGGTGGCCAAAAGTGGTGAGGATCTACTCCTCCCAAATACCACAGAGCACCATCCCGTGGACAACAATACGGTGTTAACGGTCTTTGAGACCTTCGCGTCAAATAATAGACGCAAGCGAACACTCGGTAGCATGGCCGAAATCTGCCACATAGCAGAAATAAATCCTTGGAGTGACACGGCTATTACCTTCAATGCCAGTGACGAACCTAAATTCCAAACAGCCCGAGCACTAGCCGCACGGGTCCTCAGTCCAATCGTGGACGGCTTTCGACTCACCAAGGTACTCATGGACGGAGGCAGCGGATTAAACCTCATCTATGAGGAAACTCTTCAAAAGCTGGAAATAGACTGGAGCCGCATTGAGCAAAGTAGCACAACCTTTAGAGGAATCATCCCCAGTCGGGAAGCACATTGTGCTGGGAAAATCACACTAGATGTGGTATTCAGCACGCCAGATAATTACAAGTCTGAAGAAATTACATTCGAAGTGGCCCCGTTCAGTAGCGGATACCAGGATCTATTAGGGCGGGAGGCGTTTACAATCTTCCAAGCCATAGCCCATTACGGGTACATGAAGCTCAAAATGCCCGGGCCCAACGGAATCATCACTCTTGCTAGTGATCCGGACATAGCACTCCGCGCCGAAAATAAGATAGCTCCACTGGCCCTTAAGGCACTATCCAAAGCCCTAGCGGCCGAGGAACTAACTGCGTTGCGCTCCACGGTGAACAGGGACGACGTGGTACTCGATAAAAGATCCAAGTCCAGCTCCTTTAAACCGGTGGACAAAATAGTCAAATTCCAAGTCCATCCAACGGACCCTACGAAAACAGCTTCCAATGGGGCACAATTAAACCCTGATGTCGACGCCGCACTGCAAGAGTTCCTACGCGAGAACTGGGACATTTTTTCCTGGCACCCTTTAGACATGCCAGGAATCCCATGCAGGCTGGCTGAGCACAACCTAAATATCCTAAAAGGATTCAAGCCAGTCAAGAAGGCTCTTCGACATTTCTCCGAACCTAAGAAACAAGCCATGGGAGAGAAACTAGCCAAGCTATTGGAGGCCGGATTCATCAGAGACATAAAACATCCGGACTGGCTAGCAAACCTGGTGATGGTACCAAAGAAGGACAAATCCTGGCGCTTGTGCATCGATTTTAAGGACCTTAATAAGGCCTTCCCAAAGGATCCCTTCCCGCTCCCCCGTATCGATCAAATCATCGATGCTACCACAGGACATGATTCATTGTGTTTCCTCGACGCATACTCCGACTACCATCGAATTAAAATGGCAGAGCCAGACCAAGCCGCAACGGCATTCATCACACCATACGGCCCATTCTGCTTCAACACAATGCCCTTTGGGCTCAAAAACGCTGGCGCAACATATCAGCGCATGATTCAGACATGTCTGGCAAACCAGATTGGCAAAACAGTGGAGGCATATGTAGACGACGTGGTCGTTAAAACCAAGCATGTCAAAACTCTAGTAGACGACTTGAGGCTCACATTCGACAACCTCCGAACATATGACATCAAGCTCAATCCGAAAAAATGTGTTTTCGGCGTACCAGCCGGAAAGCTCCTGGGATTCATTGTCTCCAGTAGAGGTATTGAAGCTAATCCGGCCAAAATCTAAGCGTTGTCACAGTTGGCTACCCCAACAGACCTCAAACAAATACAAAAATTGACTGGATGCGTGGCGGCTCTAAGCCGCTTTATCTCCTGCTTGGGAGAAAGGCATTACCCCTTTATCTCCTCCTCCGGCGCACCGGACACTTCGAGTGGACGGATGCCGCCACGGCCGGACACAACGAAATAAAAGCCATATTGGCAACAAACCCAGTCCTGGCCGTGCCAAACATTGGCGAACCAATGCTATTATACATTGCGGCAACTCATCAAGTAGTAAGCGCAGTGCTCGTCGTCGAGCGAGAAGTGGACGGACACAAATTCCCCCTTCAAAAGACGGTTTACTATGTGTCCACTGTCCTTATTCCATGCAAATAACGGTACCCGCATTATCAAAAGATAGCGTACGCGGTATTTATGGCATCCCGGAAGCTGCGACACTACTTTCAAGAGTGTTCGATAATGGTAGCCTCGGAAGTACCACTTAACGATATTATAAACAACCGCGACGCGACGGGCCGGATTGCCAAATGGGCCATTGAGCTCCTCCCGTTCGACATAACTTACAAGCCACGGCGAGCTATTAAGTCGCAAGTTTTGGCTGACTTCGTCGCTGAGTGGACGGAAGCCGAACTCCCTAAAGAATACGGCACATATTCAAACTGGATCATGCACTTCGACGGCTCGAAAATGTTGGCTGGTCTGGGGGCTGGCGTCGTTTTGACGTCACCAACAGGAGATACCGTTCAATACGTACTACAGATAATTTATACGGACTCCAACAACGCAGCCGAATATGAGGCCCTTCTACATGGTCTCCGGATGGCAGTATCCATGGGCATTCAACGCCTAGAGGTGCGCAGGGATTCGAACCTCGCGATATCCCAAATAAATGGGGACTTTGATGCCAAGGATCCGAAAATGGCAGCTTATCGCAATGCCGTCCTAGAAATGTGAGCTCGGTTCGAGGGGCTCGAATTTCACCATGTGGCTCGGGAAAACAATCAGGTGGCGGATATCCTCGCCCGCATCGGTGCAAAACACGACGCAGTCCCTCCCAACATATTTCTGGAAAGGCTCTTCAAGCCATCCGTACCATGGGAAGGGGACACCGGTAACAACAGTCCGGACCCGGCCAAAATACCCGATACGGAACTGTCTGACACAATCGGAGGCTACGCCACCGAAATAACACATTCAGCCCAGGAAATAATGGCCATTATTGCCCCGTGGACAGAACCATTTCTGGCCTACCTAACTAGACAGGAACTTCCGGAGGACCAAAATGAGGCACGCTGCGTAGTGCGGCGATCCAAGGCCTACAGGGTCCATGAGGGAGAATTGTACAAAAAAAGCGTTATCGGAGTCCTTCAAAGGTGCATCTCCGAAGAGGAAGGGCGGAACCTTTTGGCAGAAATTCACGCCGGACTCGGCGATCATCACGCTGCAGCCCGGGCTCTTGTAAGCAAGGCCTTCCGTACAGGATTCTATTGGCCAATAGCCCGGGCAGATGCACAGGACTTGGTCCAACATTGCGTCGGTTGCCAGCTCTTTGCAAATCAAAGCCACATGCCACCCACCGCCCTCCAACCAATCCCCATTACATGGCCCTTCGCGGTCTAGGGGCTCGACATGGTTGGACCCCTTAAAGGGGGAACCCACAAGAAAAAATACTTATTGGTCATGGTGGATAAATTCACCAAATGGATAGAGGCTAAACCGGTTAAAACAGTCGAATCCGAACCGGTGATAGATTTCATATCCGGGGTTGTACACCGTTACGGCGTCCCCCACAGCATCATCACTGATACCGGCACAAACTTCATGGCCGACGAGGTAAAACTCTGGTGCAGCAAAATGGGCATCAAGCTCGATCATGCTTTAGTCTATCACCCACAAACCAACGGTCAAGTCGAACGAGGAAATGGTCTTATTATGAGCGGCATTAAACCCAGATTAGTGCGCTCCTTAACGGAGTCTGACACGCACTGGGTAGAGGAGCTTGACTCCGTACTCTGGGGGCTGCGGACCACGCCGAATCGTAGTACCGGATATACACCGTTTCTTATGGTGTACGGCGCAGAGGCAGTCCTGCCCTGTGACATAATTCATGACTCACCTCGAGTGCGCATGTACGAAGAAAGAGAAGCCGAGCTCGATCGGCAGGACAGTCTGGGACACCTTGGAGGAAGAGCGCGATCTAGCCAAAGCCCGTTCCGCATTTTACCAGCAACAGGCTCGCAGATACCAAAGCAGAGAATTACGGGCCAAAACTTATAACGTTGGCGAACTAGTTCTACGGCTGCCGGATAAGAAAAAGAACAAGCTCGAGCCCAAATGGGAAGGTCCCTTCATTATCGACCAAGTTTTGACCGGTGGAGCGTACCGACTGCGGGATGCATCGACTAGTCGACTCGAGCCGAACCCATGGAACGCAGCCAGGCTTAGAAGATTCTACGCTTAGCACCGGACTTTATGTTAGTCCCCTCCCTTTGTCCATTTTCTGCATATGTATCATCTTTCTTGTTTCCCTTTCTTTCTTTTATTTCTCTAGTCCTTCAAGGGTCACCTTGTGCCTCACTCATACATTACAGATGCGCTAGCCGCACTCTTCATACTTGGGGGGCTTCTCTCATAGAAGCTTAAATTATTTACCTGGGCCTCATACCCAACACATGTGTTATACTTCCGCGTGTACCTTTTTTCACCATTATATGCATCGATATGACTTAAGTTTTGGCCAAGCTGGGTTGCCTGGCTCTTGTATTTATGCCCTACGTTCCCGTTAATTCAGCTAGGGCATAAGGGGAGCAACTCTGCGATTGTTACCGCCGGGTCAGCCGGACGTGTACCTCAGACTGGGTGAAGCCGAAAGCTAGCGTTCTTAAGGGAATATTCGGTTGGTGAACAAAAGATGACTTTTATTATCCATATCTGCCCGCAGATGATTTTTCTGTGCTTCTTATCACAGTCCGGACATGCACTTTAGGGCATGCTTACCCAGGGAAAGGAACCCTTAACAGAACTATTCTCCCTGGAAGATGTTTCTCAATACCCATGTAATATAACATAACCAATTGGGCACTTGTCTGATAAAGCACTAATGACCCCTACGCCTGGTCTCCACGCATGCCCCGGTTCTTACATAACCGAGAGGGTATTCAGATACACTCCGGACTGTCGGGTCCCGAGGTTGAAGCGAAAAGGTCCGCCACGACAAACGATCTATAATCCGGCTAGAAGGCATTATACATGTCACTTTAAAATTACATAGTCAATTTGACTGGTTGAATTCCTGTTCAATACCATCCAATAGGTTGTCTAGTCTACAGTCTTGTTGGGAATACTTTGCGCCCAATTCTACTTGGCCGTACACTAAGCTCACAGGGATCTCCTTCCCATCGGGCCCCAAAGGTCCGACTTCGGCCATGTGGTTCGGGTCAGCCTTCGTATATCGTGTCTTCACCATTGCCTAGGCTTCCCTGGCGCCCTGACGGCAGGCCAATATCTTCCATAATCGGAAGCGCCGCCACACTCCCTTTAGCTTTTCTGCAAGCTCTCCAAGGCCTTCGGGTATGGAGACGGATGGCCACAAGGCCTGGGCGACGCCTTGCATCACCTGCCGAACTCGTTTGTGTAGCTGTGAGAGGTCGGCAAGAAGGTCACCCGTTGAACCGGGCAATTCCTCGGTAGGACGACATGTTAGCATACCTACAGACATAACTCTGTCAGCCAACTTCCTCACCGAACTCTTTTTCAAAGTCCGTTCAAGCACTTACTAAATATGGTCGAAGCCGCCGATTTTCCTTAACAGAGTCCGACAGTTGGGCACGAACATATTGTAGTTCCACGCCCAGCTTGGTGTTGGCATCTAGGAGATCATTTTTCTCCTACTTCACCCTCGTAAGCACATTCTCACCGGCCTTCAGCTGGCGTAGGAGCTGTTGCTTATCCGGATTTACTGCAGTGTCATCTGCAATTTTATCGTCAGATCTGCATACACGCCGCATTCTATATGATACTTATCATTTGAAGGATATGTTACCAGAGGGGGTCTCTTTGGGCTCCCCTGCGGCGGCCAGTGCGGCCTGAAGTTGGGCTTTGCACTCTTCCAGCTCCTGGGACAGTTGAGTATTATTTTTTGTAAGAACCTGCATAACAAATGATCCTTAAATCAGTTATCCTAACTGTTTCAAGTCTCGGGGGATACTGATATATATAATCACCAAATTTTCTCACCTGTATGTCTTTTACATACTGCTTCGTGGCTCTGCCTAGACCATTTTGAGCGGCACAGAGGTGCGCATATCCCGAGTTGAAGGCATCCAATGCCTCTTGGGAGAAACAAGCGTCACGAAGAACAGTCCGGCGACGCTTGTGGTTCATGGCACTTTCCACCTCGGAATTGGTGGCGGACAGTTTATCCGCATCCTTTGTTGGAGGAGCACCCGGCGCATGCCTCGTATTTGTTCCCGCCTCCGAATCCGGCCTTGGAGCCTGGCTTGTGGAGGCATGATTGGTAGCCTCTCCGGGTATAGTCCGGTGAGCGCTCTTTTTCCTGAAAAGAAGGCATGGCGTTAATACGCCTCTGAGAATAATGTCTTGCAATAAAGACGGCGTGCCGTACCACTGTGCCGGTGTCTCAATCCGGACTGCGGGTCTTTTTAGCCTGCCTGGCCTCGCGGCCCCTTGTTGGCCAGTCGCCGCAGGCTCGGCCTTCTGCCTCGAGGACCTCCCCTACAAAACATGGCTGTTAACGGTGATCAAAAACACACAAGGATGAATCCCTTTTTGAAGTGCCGGGACTTTGGTCTCAGTCACCTGTGAGGATGGAACTAGCCCAGGGTAATCGGCCGTAATGGCCACCAAAGCATTATCATTGCTCGATTGGTAAAACACCCCATCGCCCAGCTCCACAGATATGTCCGGATCCTCTTGGGAGGCCCTGTCGAGGGACCGTCCAGGGTCCTCGGGTTGTGGAGGGGGGTTGTTTATCTCCCTTACAGCCTGGCGCAGTTCTTGCGTAGAAATCGCTAGACTGAATACTTAACTGCGGAAGTTTGAAACGGATGGGCGAGAAAAAGTCTCCGCTTACCCAGCTCGGAGGATTGTACATAGAAAATCCGCCCTGCGGGTTGACACGAAGGAATTCCTCCTCTTCTCCCTTGTACAAAGTGGATAAGATCTTTATTAGATCAGCAACCGATCCCCGCCCTTTACGACCGTAGCGGGTGGTGTCATCCTCCCCGTCGAAATCCCACATGGGGTGGCCTCTATACTGAAGCGGCTGCACCCCCCGCATGATACATATGGCCATGACCTCAATCATGGTCAATCCGGATCGAGCTAAAAAACTTATCTGGCTCATCAGGTAAAGAACGTCCCTGTCATCTTCCTCCAGGGAGCTCCGTGGACGCCAGCTCCGGCGCTTCTTCAAAGGGGCGTTGTCGAACTTAGGAAGGCCGATCCGAATAGGATCCGGGAGGGGGACGTCTTCTATATAAAACCGTTCTGAAGGCCAGTCTTCGGACATCTTCTTTGGGGTTCCGGACAGGTATCCGGTCCCGGCAACATGCCACACTTCGGCTCCGCCCACTTGATATATTGTCCCCTTCTGAGAACGGGGCACAAGGCAGAACAGCTTCTTCCATAGAGAGAAATGAGCCTCAAAGCCCAAAAACAACTCGCAAAGGGCTACGAATCCCGCGATATGCAGCATGGAGGCAGGCATAAGGTTGTGCAACTGAAGGCCGTAGAACTCCAGGAGCCCCCCGGAGAAATGGATGAATTGGGAATCCGAGCCCTCTTACCAAATAAGGGACAAGGCATACCCGCTCTCCCTTGGAGGGATTGGGAAGGCTCTCCGCTTGCTCTCCGCCATTATAGGTGGCAAGCCCGGCTTGAACCGGGACCATGTACGCTGGGGGAAGAAATCCCTTGGTCTGAAGCATCACAAATTTGCTGTGCGGGACGGAACATCTCTCCCAATCTCCAGGCTTGGAGCTAGGGGAGCGAGAGGAGGAGCTGCATCGACCAGCCATGATGGAATGGATCTCTGTCGGGCGCGCTCCGATGAAGGCTCGCCAAGGGAGGATGGTGTGATTTGGATATGAATCCTCGCCTTTTTAATAGGCGGCTCATTCACATAGCTAGGGGGTTAAATGTGAAAACACCCTGGCTCTTCACATTCGCTCGACACATGGAAAGTGGCCATTATTGGGCGTGGAAGCCAAGGAGTGCAACATTCAGAAGAAACCAGACACTATTTCGACAGGTACACAGAATTTGGAGAGGAACCCGCCTTGCAATGCCGAAGACAATACTGCACGCCGGACTCACCGTCATTGAAGCCTGGTTCAGGGGCTACTGAGGGAGTCCTGGATTAGGGGGTCTCCGGACAGCCGGACTATATCCTTTGGCCGGACTGTTGGACTATGAAGATACAAGATTGAAGACTTCGTCTCGTGTCCGGATGGGACTCTACTTGGCGTGGAAGGCAAGCTAGGCAATACGGATATGAATATCTCCTCCTTTGTAACCGACCTTGTGTAACCCTAACCCTCTCCGGTGTCTATATAAACCGAAGGGTGTTAGTCCATAGAAGAACATACAATCATACCATAGGCTAGCTTCTAGGGTTTAGCCTCTCTGATCTCGTGGTAGATCTACTCTTGTACTACTCATATCATCAATATCAATCAAGCAGGACGTAGGGTTTTACCTCCATTAAGAGGGCCCGAACCTGGGTAAAACATCGTGTCCCCTGCCTCCTGTTACCATCCGGCCTAGACGCACAGTTCGGGACCCCCTACCCGAGATCCGCCGGTTTTGACACCGACATATATCTTAATATTTTTGTATATAAACTTGGTCAAAGTTTGTAAAGCTTGACTTTGACCAAAGCTAATATGTGAACTAAATAAAAATGGAGGGAGTACCTCATTTCCGGTTTGCAGGGCTTAATTCAAACCTCTCACCAACCAAGGTACTCCCTCCGTCCGGGATTTATTAGTCTCGTGAGCAAAGCAGCAAGACCAAGGCATGGCAATAATTAACTGCATGCAGAAGTTTAAGCCTAATTAATTCCAGCAATTTAAGTGGCTGCATGCGTGCCCTCGGCTGCGACTTGTTGCATGCTACTTCGCGTACTGCCTGCAGGCGATTCTGAGTGCCTGCATGCAGCCGGCGGTAATTAAGGCAGCTAACTGATGCGAAAAAAGATATGCTTTAAATCCGTGGAATCATTATTGACAAGGAGGGAGATGATTCGAGTGCACTCGTTTGACCTCCATGCCGGCATGCGACCCAGACGGGACGGGACGGCATAGTCATAATTTCTGTTTTTCTAGTTTTCCACGGCAAGCTGGCGCGCTAAGCCATTATGCATTGAATTCCGATGACCGTCACGCTACCTTCCGGCTATAAGTACTGTTTCCCGGCCTTCTCAGGTGCCACCGTGACCCAACTCGCCATATCCTCATAAGCCCCCACCGGCCCGACGTCGCTCGCCACGTCCGCCAAGCCCCCGCCTGTCCGCGGTAGGCGACGCCGAAGGCGGTCACCGCCGGAAGTAGTGTTCGGGTTTTCACCGGAAGGCAGACAGAGGGAGGACGCATTCTATCTGTCTTTAGATGGAAATAAGGAGATCGAGGAGTTGTTGGAGCGCGACCGCATGGCGGAGGAGCAGGAGTTGTTGGAGCGCGACCGCCTGGCGGAGGAGCATCGTATCGCCGATTTGCACCGCCAGCGGGACATGGAGCAGCAGCGCACCGACGCTCTGAGTCACGAGCAGAGTGCCCGCATCTAGGCCGACTACGTGGAGGCCAGCGCCCGGCAAATAGCCCTGGAGGCTGTCGGGCACGCACGCGTTCGCGAGGCTGATTTTTACTACTAGCTCATCAAGTGGGTTTCCCGCTTGGAAGCCGAAGCTTCGGTGGACCATGCCGGCATGGAAAGGGCCAACGCGCGCGAGCAACGCGCCCTATAGCATCTCTGGCAAGTCCGAGGCAAGGCGGAGGACGCCGGTGCCAGCGTTTAGCATGGACAGCAGATGGCGGCCGGCATCGTCTAGTTAGCTAAGAGTAAGTTAGTACTTGTACGCTACTAGAGTGTTAGTGGGAGTAGATAGTTAACTTGGCTATGATGGTTGTCAATGTGGAAGTTCAGTACTCTATATGTGGATCAGACCTGTTACTTTGGTCTGAATGTTGCTTTCCGTTTGAACGTATGGAATGGGCTGTTATTTTTTTAAATGGGTTGTATTTGTCCTCCAGGGTTTAGAGGTTGACTTGTGGGCCTAGCAAGTTGATGCGTACACAATCAGGAGATGATTGTACATGGAGAGGATGACAGCAGGGACCCGCCAAGGTCATGGCACTACGCAAGCAAGTGCTTCCTTATTTCAAACCAATAAAAAATGGCTCCTCCTAGTGGATTTCTGACAGGTGGGTCCCATGCCATTTTCAACGTAGTCAATAAACGAGAGAATTGCACAACGAGCTGCTGACACCAGGGACCCAGCAGCTCGCCCAGTTATTTTTGTTTTGGGTTAATTTGATAAATGCCACTCCAAATCTAGTGTATCCGAGAAATGCCACTGCAATTTCAAACTTTGAAAAATGCCATTTCATGCCATTTCTAGTGGCATTTTTCAAAGTCTGGAGTGGCGTTTTTCAAAGTTTGCAAACTGCAGTGGCGTTTTTCAAAGTTTGCAAAAATTGAAGTGGCATTTTTCAAAGTTTGGAAATTGCCGTGCCATTTTTATGAATCGCCATAATTGGAGTGGCATTTATCTAATTTGATTTTGAGACGGAAGCAGGGTGTCAACTGGGCTGTGCGGGACACTCTGGCCTATCTAGACAACCTTTTCTTTTATGTTTACCACAGACCAGCCCAGTAGTTTTTTTTTCTTTCTGAAAATGGCTAGCCCAGTTCTTTTGTGATTCGTCAAGTAAGTCGCTTTATCAGGCCTATTGGGCTGCAAATCTTTCAAGACGAGGAGAGCTTCATTCGGCTGGCCGAGAAAATGGCCTATCAGTAATGAGAAATGGGCTGTACATTTTTAAAACACATCAAACCAGCAATTATTTTAAAATATCTTTTTTTCATTTTGAGATTTTAAATTGCATTGATTTTTATGCGTGGACAATTTATTGGATTTTATATTGATATAAATTTATTTTTAAAATTAGTCTGAATGTGACTCAAAATTTAGGGATTAAAAACAGTTCAGACCGCACCGACATATGCAAAAATTCGTATAATTTTTTAACCGCGGCCACAATATGGGCTGTAATGCTAACATAAAGAATATGGGCTCCAAAAAAACCCGTAAGAATTAGCAAATGGGCTGTAAATTATTTGAAATAATGGCAGATGGGTTGTATGCTGTTTTCCACAGATTTGAGGCTTTCCACAGATGGCCTGTATACTGTTGGATGTCCATCCAACGGCCGTCGTGCTTCTTCAATCTCTGCTCTACCTGCTCCAGCCGCTCAAACAAGCGCCGGCGGGACTGCCTGCTCCCTCCTCCCCGCGGCCGGCTGTGCTACCGCGCAGGCCTCACCGCCCCACCGTACTCCCATCGTTGGCCTAGCCATCCCTCTACTCACCCACACCTGCTGTTATTCTCTGGCGACAGCAGACGAACCAGTAAACCCTCGTACAGTCGTACTCCCCTCCGCGTGGGAAACAAAAACAACGGCCTAGTCTTCCCTGCCTCCGTGTCGTTCCCTTCCTAGGCCTTGCTGTCCTCCACCGCCCTGGTGCTCTCGGCGTGGCGTGGTCAGCATGGTCAATGACCGACATGCATCTGAAGTGGACTGTACGTGGAGAGGCTGACAGCTGGGTCCACGGCCGCACGCAAGGAAATGCCTCCTTATTACGCGCTAAATAATGATTTCCTCCACTTGACATCTGGGTCCCACCGTAACGGCCTCTGTATTTCGCGAAAAAACGTTACCTCCGCTGATAGCTCGGACCCACCAGCTATATCTTCGCACGCAAGGAAGTGCCTCCTTATTACGCACAAAAAAAATGAATACTCCCCCTCTTAGCTGGGTCGTAGTATAGTGGGCCTACTAAGTTGACGGGGACGAAGGGCTTTGTCAACTTAGTCAATATGCACGATTCTAGCTCGACTGACCGTACGATGTCCATCCAACGGCCGTAGTGCTTCTTCAACCTCTGGTCTTCTTGCTCCAGCCGCCCAAAGCAGCGCCGGTCGTGCCGCCTGCTCCTGCATCCCGTGGCCGGCTGTGCTGCCGCAGAGGCCTCACCACCCCCATACTACTCCCACTGCTGGCCAAACCATCCCTCCACTCCACTCACCCACACCCCCTGTTATTCTGCGGCGACGGCAGCGCAGCCGAACCAGTGAACCCTCGTACTCCTCTCCGCATGGGAATCCACTACCACGTCTTCCCCGGCTCCACATCATCCCCTTCCTAGGCCTCGCTGCCGTCCACCGCCGTGGTGCTGTCGGCGCGGCGTGGTCAATCTGGTCAACGACCGAATCCATCAGAAGAATACTGTACGTGGAGAGGCCAATAGCTGGGTCAACGGCAGCCGCAAGGAGTGCCTCCTTATTACTCAGAAAATAATTATTCCTCCACCGGATAGTAGGGATCCACCGGACGCCCACCAGTATATCGCGAAAAAATGTTTTCCCTTGACTACTGGGACCCACCCAACGGGACACCGTATTTCACGAAAAAAACGTTCCCCCTGCTGTCAGCTCGGACCCACCGGAAGTGCCTCCTTATTACGCACAAAAAATGAATACCCCTGCTAGCTGGGACCCACCTTGGTGGGAGGCTGACTTGTGGGTCTACTAAGTTGACGGGGATGGAGGGCTTTGTCAACTTAGTCAATATGCATGATTCTAGCTCCAGTGACCGTACGATGTCCATCCAACGGCCGTAGTGCTTCTTCAACCTCTGGTCTTCTTGCTCCAGCCACCCAAACCAGCGTCGGTCGTGCCTAGTGCTCCTGCCTCCCGTGGCCGGCTGCGATGCGGCGGAGGCCTTACCGCGCCCTACTACTCCCACCGCTGGCCAGGCCATCCCTCTACTCACCCACACCCCCTGTTATTCTGCGGCGACGGCAGCCTCACACCGCAGCAAACCAGTGAACCCTCATAGTCCTCTACGCGTGGGCATCCACTGCCGCGTCTTCCCCGGCTCCTAGCCGTCCCCTTCCTAGGCCTCGCCGTCGTCCACCGCCCTAGTGCTCTCGGTGCGGCGTGGTCAATGTGGTCAAGGAACGGCTTCCATCGGACGTGGACTGTACGTGGAGAGGCTGACAGCTGGGTCCACGGCCGTAGCAAGGAAGTGCCTCCTTATTACTTGCAAAATAATTATTCCTCCACCTGATAGCGGGGACCCACCGGACGGGCCGCCGTATTTCGCCCCCTGACTGTTGGGACCCACCAGCTACATCTTCGCACGCAAGGAAGTGCCTGACAGTCGGGACCCACATGGTCGAAGCGTACGTAGCGTTGTCATTCTGGTCGCGAACGTGTACGTACATATATACTGGTGGATGTAGAGGCGCGCACGTGTCGTAGTAGAGGAGGCCAGGGTGCAAGAAAGAAAATACGGCCACGTATGTGTACATACGGGCGGGGTCTCGAACGCCTACTCACGCATACGTACGCCGAGGGCTCGTTGACATGGCTGGGTCGGAACGGAGAAACAACATCGTCGTCATGTTCATGGGGAGGCAACAAAATGCGTCGTGTTCATGGAGAGGCAACGGAATGTGTCGTGTTCATCAGGAGGCAACAGAACGCGTGGGAGCCAACCGGCTGGGTCGGAACGGAATGCGTGGTCGTGTTCATCGGGAGGGCTTGGACTGAAGAGGTGATGGAAACGAGGCCTGGCGTACCGCACAACGGAGGAAATGGACCTCCTACGTTCGAAAAGGGGTCCTATTGATCGGGAGGGGTCCGGCATACCGCAAAACGGAGGAAACGGACCTCCTATGGTCGAAACGGTGGTCTTGTTCATCGGGACGGGTGTGGCGTACCGCAAAACAAATGAAACAGACTTGTGTTGGAGCGCTACGGTCAAAACGGGGGTCCTGTTCATTGGGAGGGGTGTGGCGTACCACAAAACGGGTCTCCACGGGATACTATTCATCTCCACCGTCGACCCCCTCCAGCCTCCACCTGCGACTCTTCATCCACTGTCGACCTCCTCCAGCCTCCACCTGCGACTGTTCATCCACGGGCTCCTGTTCATCCAGCCCCCACCGCGCGCTACTCCACCGGCTACTGTTCAACCAGCCCTCTCCACGGGCTCCTATTCAACCACCCCTCCACGGGCTACTATTCATCCTTCCCTCCACCGTCTACTTTTCTTCCTGCCCTCCACGGGGTGGTCCTATTCATCCAGCCCTCCACAGGGTCCTGTTCATCCAGCCCCAACCGGCTCGATCGATCGGGGTCCTGTTCATCCAGAGGCAACACCACGAGGTCCTGTTCATCCACCCCCACCGGGACTGTTCATCCACCCCCCCCCCCCCCCCGCAACGCTCACTAGTCATCCAAAGGCAGCATCGATCGGCTTCAGTTAGCAGTAGTAGCGAAGGAATGGCTCGATCGGGTTCAGTTAACAGCCATCGATCGATGGCTCGGGTTCAGTAACACGTAGCCTGCAGTGCAATCGCTCGGGTTCAGTTAGAGCTCAACGCCTCGCTCGAGTTCAGTTAGAGCCAACACCTCGCACACACGCGCGTACATGTACGAGAGAAACGCGCATCGCTCGGCCCCCGACCTCCCACCGTAACCGGGAACTCCCGGAATTTTCCTCGCCCTCGCTTCTACCACAGTTTTTTCCGTCATGGAAGGCCCAAAGAATGTCATGCAGCTGCGTCTCCGGCCCGCCTAGGACGAGAAGCCCATTTTCTGTCATGATTTTTTGTCATAGAAGTAGGAGCCCACCACATCTATGATGAAACCGGGTTTTGTCACAATTATCGTCATAGAACTGTCATATGTATGATAGAAAAAAATTTCGTTCGGCCCAAAATGTCACGGATATATCTTTTTTTGTAGTGCTACCACTAAGGCCCCTTATCCAAACTGGCTGCCCGCCGCGTCCTCTCACTCTCCCCCTCACACTCTCTCATCACCTTTGTCGCCTCCGTCGCCCTCGCCACCGTCGCCGTCCTCCTCCTCCACCCCAAGGTCGATCCCTCCCTCCTCCTCCTCCTCCTCCTCCCTCTCCGGCGCCGGCGGCCCCCTCCTCCTCCTCGCTCTTCACAGCCGGCCCCCTCCTCTCCTCCCTCTCCGGCAGCACCCTCCTCCTCCTCCTCCTCCCTCTCCTGCTCTCTCTTCCTCCCCCCTCCTCCTCCCTCCTGCTCTCTCCTCCTCACCCTCCTGCTCTCTCCTCCTCCTCCTCCTCCCTCCTCCTTCAATTCCCCTCCTCCTCCTCCTTCCTCCTCCTCCCCATTTCTATAAATAGGTTTTACTTTTTGTTAAATGTAGGTTTTTGTTTTTAGTAAATGTAGGTTTTTTTAGTAAATGTAGGTTTTTAGTATATTTTGTTTTTAGTAATTTGAATAAGTAATTTGAAAAAAATAAGTAAATGTAGGTCTTTTGAATAGAATAGGAAATTTTTAGAAATTTTGAATAAGTAAATTTGAATAGAATAAAATATGAAATTGAAGAAATAAGTAAATGTAGGTCTTTTGAATAGAATAGGAAATTTTTAGAAAATTTGAATAGAATAGGAAATTATAAGTAAATTTGAATAGAATTAGCAAATGTAGCTTATGGAGTTTCACTATGTCCTAAGATGATGAACATAATGTTTTTGTTTATATTTTGTTTTTCCAGAAATCAAGGAGCCCTGCATCATCCCCGCCGTCATCCCCGTCACCGACCCCCTCCAACCTCGATCGACGTGAGACCACCCACCTCATGTTCAAATTGGAAAACTACTCGTACTTTGAATGCTCAAATTGGAGAGCACTATTCTTATGGGGTTTTTGTTTTTTCATAAATCAAGGAGCCCCTCCATCATCATCGCCGTCGTCCGCGTCACCGACCCCCTCTGACCTCGAGGTGACACCTGCCAAATCTCCATGTCAATAAGAGTCCTATAAGACATTTTGAAATGTTTTTTTATATTTTGAACCATTGAAATGCAATGACCATCAAGTTTGAATGCTCATATATATGATGTAGAGATAAACATGCATATCTTGTGTTGCTCAAATAGGATATGTGCTTGCCCAAGTGGTCGGCCATGTTTGCAGGTTACACCTCCGAGTGCCCTATGTTTTGCCAGAGTGTTGATTAAATTATGTTTCGGTAAATTTCAAGCGCTCGATATGTCCTTTTTTAGCAAAGGTCATGCTAGATTTTTCCGTGAATTCTGGCATGACTTGTGCTAGAACATGTAAGAAATATCGAGTGGCCTGGATTTTCTAGAAAAATAATTAAACGACATTTTGGGTTGACTTTAAGTCTGTCGAGGCTTCATCATCAACGGTCGAGAAATCAGTGAGGGAGTGTATCCACCATATATGAGAGAGGACGAAGAATCCTGACTGTTGTCGTGGGGGTCATTTCTCCTTCTCCGGGTGCTAAACCTTTGTTATGCACTAGGGGAAGGAGGAGTAACGACCATCACCAGCGGTCGCAAATGTCAGAGAGGAATCAGTGAGTGAGATCGAGTCTCCACCACATATGAGAGGTCGAAAAATCCCGACTGTTGTCGTGGGGGTCGCTTCTCCTTCGTTCCCGTGTGCTAGACTCGGCAGACCGATAGTCAACCCGTGATGAATAATAATGATCTATTTTAGTATTTGTAGTACATATATTGAATTGTACAAGTTTAATCTTTGAATTATGAACCTAGGAAATGTCATTATCAGATGAAGAAAGTCTCCCGGGGGAGTGGGACTGGTGCAACGATGACCGAGGTGTATGCGACAGGCCTCACCTGGACGAAGGTCAGCGCTTCTGCATTAAGCTCCATGAGACCTTCGATGTTGAAACGGTATGCAACGGCGACAAGTTGTTTTTTCGTAATTAAGCATGACTTCAACTATTTCAACGTGTAATTTTCATCTTTTACAATTCGAGTAGTTTATCCCATGCCATGCCAGACGCTATGTCTTGGATAGGGTGGATTTTGAAGACCAAGAGAATTCTGAAACTAAGAAAATTCACCTAAGGACCCATCATTGTATGGATTTTGAAGTAAATCTATACAATTCTGAGAGCGTAAACCATTTTGGTTGCACAAATTGGGAAGCACTTTGCAAGATGTATGGTTTTTATGAGGGTATGCTTGTCACCATGGATCTTGGTGATCCTGACGTCGACCAAGACAATATGGACATTTGGGTCCTTGTTGATACGCTTCCAATTCTACCGCTATGTGAGTTTCCCAAACATAGTTATTAACTAATTTATATTGTTTATTTCAAAATAGTTGACAGCTTATTTCCATTGACAGCTTATTTTCATTCTTC
Organism: Triticum urartu; assembly: GCF_056163025.1. NCBI lineage: Eukaryota > Viridiplantae > Streptophyta > Magnoliopsida > Poales > Poaceae > Triticum > Triticum urartu. Next base: position 359,587,864 of record NC_141874.1, on the reverse strand, counting down.
AAACAATGCGCGGAAGATGATAGACAGAACCTACAACACCGATGGCTCTGAGTTAACTTATCAGGAGAAAAAACATCTAATCGCATTTTGTACTAATCTTGAGAATTACAATATCTATTATCAAACTCCTCCACATTATGGTCAATACGTGCCACTAGTTCACGTGTTAAACTACGGTAACATCCATGGAGATGCCATGGTAAGATTTTTTACTATTACGACATCCGTGCATATTTTGCATAAATTCTTTTAAAACTAAACTACATTGATAACTACGAAGTTATTACTATGTTTTTCAATAGAAAATCCCGAAGGATTGTGTGCCTGATCTGATGTATCAGAATGGTCGCCTTGATGTTTTGAACATACGACCAGGTCATCCTACGAATCACACCTATCCATATCAGAATTCTAAAACCAGTGAAGACATGGAAATCAATGAATGGAAAAAATGTATGAAGTGATAAGGAGGTACTTGGAAGCAACATTGTGCGAAAGGCAAGAATTGGAGACAGGATAATCTCCATTCTCCATAATGGAGATTCAATGCCTATCTTGTTATGCTATTTTACCTAAGAGAAGGTAGTAGGTCCTAGCTAATAATACTCATGATCATGTGCTAACAACGAAGTAGGATTGGTTAGATGACTATGATGATGATGTGGAATTGAGTAGAAGTTGTATGATCGATGATGATGAGTATGACTTGTTATTATGATACCAATGATGAGTTATTTATTATTATGATCGATGATGCATGCTGCTAACTTGTTATATGAGTATGATGAGTTATTATAGATATATCAGTAGGTGAAATGAACATGGATTAGATTCAAGTGGAGGAAACATGTGGTGCACATCGAAAGTACTACAAATGCAAACTAGAACAAGTTTGGATTAGAGTAGTACTTTTGACATGCACCACATGTTTCCTCCACTTGAATCTACTCCACTTTCATCTCACCCACTATTATATATAATAACTAATCATGGTCATAAAATCATATGATGAAAGTACTGTATATAAAACCACAACGAAAATAAGCTGTATTTTTAAAAATACAGGAAAGTTAGCAGCAGCGCTTTTCAGAAGAAAAGCTACTGCTACTTACTACTAGCAGTAGCGCTGTCCCAATGAAAGTGCTACTGCTAACTAGGTATAGCAGTAGCGCTCCTTTTCCAGCGCTACTACTACTAGTTAGCTGTAGCGCCTTAGTGGTAGCGCTCGTACAAACGCTACTACTAGCTATAAAACAAGCGCTACTACTAGGGTTTTCCCTAGTAGTTACAGGGGATCATTTGTAGCATTTTTCTATAAATAATAGTGTCGGACCCAACAAGGAGCTAAAGATAGAAACAATATTCCCTCAAGTTCTATCGACCACCGATACAACTCTACGAACACTTAATGTTTGCTTTACCTAGAACAAGAATAAAACTAGAAGTACTTTGCGAGAATAAAAATACGAATAAATTGCAAGATAATGAAAGTTAGTTGTTTATTAGAAATCTTTTGTCACACAAGAAAGTTATTTGTCCCTTGGCGATCAATAACTAAACTGGTAATCATTAGCAATTTTATATGAGGGAGAGAAATGAGCTAACATACTTTCCGTACTTGGATCATATGCACTTATGATTGAAACTCTAGCAAGCATGCGCAACTACCAAAGATCATTAAGGTAAAACCCAACCATAGCATTAAGTATCAAGTCCTATTTATTCCATATGCAACAACCCCCTTATTCAGGCGTAAGCTTCTGTCACTCTAGCCACCCACCATAAGAGAATCATGAACATATTGAAACACCCTCTAGCAGGGACCCCTCACATTTGCGCGACATGGAGGGCACCGTAGGACAGCACCAAAATAAAATATACAACTAAAACCAATCATGATCATCCATCAACCCATAGGACAAAAATAGATCTACTCAAACATCATAGGGTAACCACATATCATTGGATAATAATATATAGTGTTCAGCACCATGTTTAAGTAGACAATTGCAGCGGGAATAGAGAGCTTAATTACACCGCTTCATAGAGGGGGAGAAAGTTGGTGTTGACGATAGCAAGGTTTTTGATGTAGATCACCGTCATGAGCCTTGCCCCGGCGGCACTCCGATGCCACCGGGAGAGAGGGGGAGAGAGCCCCCCTCCTCCTTCTTCTTCCTTGGCCTCCCCCCTAGATTGGAGGAGGGTTTCCCCTCTAGTCCATGGCCTCCATGGCGGCGGAGGGGCGAAAGCCCCTCTGAGATTGGATCTATATCTCCGTTCTCTTCTGTTTCACGTTCCTGTTTTTCATCCCTTCACCGTTTCTTAAATTCCTGGAGATCTGCAACTCCGATTGCACTGAAATTTTTAAATAGTTTTTTTCCATAAATTATCTTTCTTGTGGTGAAAGAAGGGTCACAACCGACTTACGGGGTGCCCACAAAGCACCACTGCGTGCCAATGGGGGGAGGCCACACCCTGGTATCTCGTGGAGGCTGTGGGCCTCCGTTTGCGTTGATTCTACCTCCCAAAAATCACATATATTGCAAAATAATTCTCTATAAATTTTTGTCGCATTTGGACTTCGTTTGATATGGATATTCTGCGACACAAGAAACATGGAACAAATAGGAACTGACACTGGGCACTGGATCTATATGTTAGTCCCAAAAAATAATATAGAATGTTGCCAAAAGTATATAAAAGTGGTATAATATTGGCATGGAACAATCAAAAATTATAGATATGATGGAGACGTATCAAGTGTTTACATACCCTTGTAGACTGAGAGTAGAAACGTTCTAACGAACGTGGTTGGAGTAGTCATACTTCCTTCGCAACTAAATCTGATCAAGCACTGCAGGAAAGGCACCTCCGAGATATGCACATGTATGGCTCAGTGATGTCTCCTTCTCCTTGATCCAACAAGCAAGAGGGAGAGGAAGATGGGGTCTAGGCTAGTAGCACAACGCCGAGGTGGTGGAGTTTATGGTGCAATTCCTGCAGGGCTTTGCGAAGCGTCTACAGAGGAGAAGTTAGGAGTAGCCAGAGGGGAGGCACCAAGGGGTGGGATGGCTGCTGCCCCTTATGCCTCCCCCAAGCCCTAGGGCTGGCGTCTAGGGGGGGACTTGGCTGCCAAGTCTCCCCCTTCCTTATTTTGGGGCTAGGGTTTCCCCTAGGCGCATCGGCCAAGGGGGCTATGGCGCCCAGCCCATGTAGGGCTGGTGCGCCACCCCTTGGGTCCATGTGGACCCTCCGGGAAAGGTGGTCCCACTATGGGACCCTCGAAACATTCTAGAATCCCTCAATACAAATACTGAAAAAACCGATCATTTCCAGAACCCTGAAAACCACTTTCCTTATATGAAACTTTATGTTCGGACCATTTCGAAGCTCCTCTTGATATTACGGATCCCATTTAAGACTCTAAACTATCGTAGGTCTCACCATTATGAATATCCCATTACTACCCTAGCGTTACCAAACATTAAGTGTGCAACCCTATGGATTCGAGAACATGCGGACATGATCACTACAAGAAAAAGGCACATTCGTGACATTTTGGGCCGGATGAATTTTTTTCTGTCATGCTTATGACACTTCTATGATGATAATTGTGACAAAAGCATGTATCATCATAGATGTGGTGGGCTCCTACTTCTATGACAAAAATCAAGACAAAAAATGGGCTTTTCGTCCTGGGCAGGCCGGAGACGCAGCTACATGACATTCTTTGGGCCATCCATGATAGGAAAAATCATTGTAGAAGTGAGGGCGAGGAAAATATCAGGGAGTTCCCGGTTACGGTGGGTCGTCGGGGCCGAGTGATGCACGGAGGTTTGTGCGGTTCTCTCGAGTACGTGCGTGTGTGTAAGGCATTGGCTAACTGAACCCAAGGGAACACCCGTTACTGAACCCGAGCGATGGATCCCTTGGCTGTTAACTGAACCCGAGTGACTCATTCGATACTGACTAAACCCAAGCAATTCCTTCGCTGCTGCTGCTAGTTGAACCCGAGTGATCGATCACTGCTAGTGCTTACTAAAGCCGATTGAGCCCCCGTGCGAGACGTAGCCAGCCCGTGTTGGGTTGCCTCTCGATGAACAGTGACCATTGCTACTGTGCGCGCGGTATGTAGAACAAGTCGAGACGTGGTGAGTCGAGCCCGTTGGTTGGTTGTGGATGAACAGTTCCCGGTGGGTGTTGGATGAACAGGAAACTGTGGTAGTAGGTTGCCGTGATCCAGGTTTGCGTGCATAACTTGTGCTTGGACTACCACATATGCCATGCCGACATTGAGTGTGAGGATTTTAAGTACTTCCTCACGGGCGACAAAGTCAAATTTGTTACTGTGGACTTTACGAACGATAGTAGAGTTTTGAGTCGGATAGGCGTCGTTGTAGGCCAGCCCTTCGACCTCCAAAATAATTGGCTGGTGCCCTACCGTCATCCTTCAATGTTGACCCTGGCAGGAGCCATGGTTGATCCTTCGTACGGTAAACTGACGGAACCTCCGCCCGAGTTTCATCTTACATTGAAGTTGAATGTACTAGATAGAGACCACATCTAGTACACTGCAATGGATACCTTTGTTTCAATATCTACAAGGGTTGGACGAAGAGCGAGAGCCAAGTGTGCTATTCAAGCAAAGAAGTATTGGCCAAGAGGAAGAGGGACAAGGACGAACTCGAGCACGTGGACGAGGTGTACGAGTAAGGTGGCAGTGTCTCTTCTCATGGTGGTTCCAATCCAGTGTCTACCGGATTAGTTGCTTAGTTTAATTTCAGGGTGCTTAGTTTTATTTGAGGGGTGTGTTGTGCTGAGCCCCCAGGAGAACTATGTTATGTTCCTTCTTGTTACATTAACTCTTCAGTACGTACACACTAGTATTTCTTACAGTTCATGTTGTAGTTGGTAGTAATACCACACGTTTCTTCACATTATATACTTACAATATATATGGCCAACATCATATAGCCAGCAGTTTGCTGTACTATTAACCACACTATAAGCATGCCACATACGCAGAACACTTAAATGAGATATGTAATTCTAAAAAGAACACTTAAATGAGAGAAGTTTACCCAAAAGCATGAAGGAGTTTAGTTGTCAAAGAATTAAATAGGTATGTCAATTTCTTTAATAGACTTTAGCACCCCATCTAAGCACGTATTAGCTCTTTTAATAGTACTATATGCACAATTTGGCGACAAGCGCTCTCTATATGTACTGCCTTTTTTCTTTAATTTAATCTTGTTAGTTTTGCTCCATGGCGCAATCCATCAATACTACTACTGTACAAAAGTATACATTTAAAAGGCTAGAGGGCGGGGCAGTCTCGCTTGGTCGGTTTCACAAGAGGCGAGGGCCTTTGTGATTTGATGGCTCATTACTACTAGAAGGCGGGGCCTTGTGATTTGACTACTCATATAAATGTTGCTGACGACCTAAGGAGGAGCAAAGAACCGTGCGGTATACTCAAGTTTTCCACTAGAGTACTAGTATGGCGGAGGAGCACGAAACACGGCAGCCCAGTGCGATATGGTGAGAAAAAAGATATAATTTGCTAGTCCTCGATCCCACGGCGCCGCTCATCGTTAGCATTGTTCTATTCATGCCTCGCAGAGAACGTGACATGTGCGGCGAAACACACGAAGCAAAAGAAGAAACACATGAGAAAAAGAAAAAGGAAGATTACCCCCCCCCCTAGAAAAGAAGGAAGACACACACACAAGTCTAAGGCGCTGCTGTCTACTACATGAAGGGTTGCTGGCGGTTGAGTCGTAACTGCTTCTTCATTGCCTCCACGACCTCCATCTCCTCGTGCACCTCCTCCGCCATCTTCTTCATTCTGTCCATGACGCAGGATTTCCCGGCGTGATCCTTCATCATCTATTCCACGACTGCATTACGTACATTGACAGCAGTCGGGTGCTCGATGCGGAGCTTCGCCAACTCCTCCTTCTGTTCCATGACGAGGGCGTGCAACATCTTCACCGAGGAACTACTCTTATCATGCAACTTCTTCCAGCCGTGTTCTCCTCCTTCAGCAGGTCGAGCTCATGGCGGAGCTTCGCCTTGTCCTCCTGGAGTTGCAAGATTTTGTCAGTCCCGTTCTTACCCATGGCAAGGCTCTCCTTTAGCAGCATCACCAAACCGGCGGTCAACCCCCCTACTCATTGAGGTCAGCGCGCATGGCGTTGAGGCTCTCCTTCAGCAGCTCCACCAAGCCATCGATGAACTACTTCTACTTATTGAGCTGATCGGGCATGTCGTTGAGGGATAACGACTCCAGCACCGCTAGCTCCGCATGTTCGCCTCCACGTCTAGGGCTGTAACGCCCTCGATGCGGCTATAGCTCCCATGTGTCGAGGCACGACTTAGAGACATAACCGCATTGAAAGCAATGTCGCAAGTCAGGCAATCATTACAACATCCCATGTAATATATAATAAAAGGGAAAGAACATAGTTGGCTTACACTCGCCACGTCACATCAGAGTACATAAATAACATCCATCAAACAGACACTCATGGCCCGACTACGGCGCCAAAATGGAAAAGAACCCAACATGCGACAAGGACCTGAATCGAACCCCAACTGGGCAACACTACTGATCATCGGGAAAGGAAACATAATAGCGCTGAGAGTCCTCGTCGAACTCCCACTTGAGCTCGTACTCGTCACCTGGAGCGAAATCACCTGGACCTGCATCTGGAGTTATAGTATCTGTGAGCCACAGGGACTCAGCAATCTCGCACCCTCGCGATCAAGACTATTTAAGCTTATAGGAATGGATAAGGCAAATATAAGTGGAGCTGCAGCAAGCGACTAGCATATGTGGTGGCTATCTTATACGCAAAAGAGAGCGAGAAGAGGAGGCAAAGCACGAGCGAGAATCTAGAGGAACAACCTGCGCAAACATAACTCCAACACCGTGTCCACTTCCCGGACTCCGCCGAGAAGAGGCCATCACGGTAACACACACAGTTGATTCATTTTAATTAATTAAGGTTTAAGTTATCTACAACCGGACATTAACAAATTCCCATCTGCCCATAACCGCGGGCACGGCTTTCGAAAGTTCAATCCCTGCAGGGGAGTCCCAACTTAGCCCATGACAAGCTCTCACAGTCAACGAAGGAATAGACCTCCACCCGATACACACCGATCAGACTCGGTAACCCAGTACAACAAGACAATTCGACAGGTTAAAACAAGACCAGCAACACCACCCGCTGTGCCGACAAATCCCGATAGGAGCTGCACATATCTCGTTCTCAGGGCACACCGGATAAGCTAAGCGTACGGGAGCCAACGTAACCCAAGTTGCCGAGGGACGGCCCCGCACGGTGCTCTAGTTTGGACCAACACTCAGAGGAGCACTGGCCCGAGGGGGGGGTAAAATAAGATGACCCTTGAGTCTGCAGAACACAAGGGAAAGAAAAGGCTAGGTGGCAAATGGTAAAACCAAGCTTGGGCATTGCTGGAAAAGCTTTAATCAAGGTGAAATATCAAGGGGTTCCCATTATAACCCAACCGCGTAAGGAACGCAAAAATCCGGGAACATAACACCGATATGACGGAAACTAGGGCGGTAAGAGTGGAACAAAACACTAGACAAGAGGCCGAGCCTTCCACCCTTTACCAGATATATAGATCATTAAGATAACATAGCAATATAATGATATCCCAACAAGTAAATAAATGTTCCAACAAGGGACGGCCTCCAAACTTCACCTGCAACTAGCAACGCTATAAGAGGGGCTGAGCAAAGCGGTAACATAGCCAATCAACGGTTTGCTAGGACAAGGTGGGTTAGAGGTTGACATGGCAATTAGGAGGCTGACAAGCAAAAGGTAGGCATCGTAGCATTGGCATAGCAAGAGCGAGCAAACTAGCATAGCAAAGATAGTAGTGATTTCGAGCGTATGATCATCTTGCCTGCACAGTTGTCAGAGTTGACTGGATCCTCACAAGAAAACTCAACGGGCTCCTCGGTAGCGAACTCGTCTCCCGGCTCTACCCAACAAGACAAACAAGCAACAAGTATACAATCAACCACGTGCAAGACCAAGCAATATGATGAAATGATGATATGCTATGCGGGATGCGATGCGGGATGCAAAATGCAAGATATGGCAGGAAATGCATGAACCTGGCGTCAACTTGGAATTCCAAGGGTGCCACTGGATAGAGGGTATGAAATCTCTTGAAAACGATATGACACCGGTCTGCGATTTACAGCAAGTAGGCATCTAAATGCAACAAAATGAACATGCTACAGCCACCAAACATGACAAAAAAATACATGGCAGGGATGCACACAAGATTCTTAACAAAAGACTAGCACTGAGCCATGGCCAATTCATCCATTATGAGGTTCAAACAAGCATGGCAAAAACGCAAATGCAAAACAGATTCCAGACTTGGTGAAATTAACACTTGTCCGAAATTTCAGATCACGATGCTCTCTTCGGAGCAGCAAAACAACATGATACATGATACTCAACAAGCTTAACAAAAGTCCCAAAGTGACCTGGGGCCCAAAGGGATCACAAAATATATTAACGGGCACGCAAACATAGCTAAAACACAATCAGTTTTCAGACTTAGTGAAAACTGAGACATGCTGAAATATAACTCACGAAGGCATGTAAACGAGCTCGATGCACTCACCACGGTGCAAGTCATGGCAAGGCAAGCATACAGCCATTAATAAGGCACAAAATAAAAGCTATACATGGCAAGAACAATGTCATAGCATACACGGATCAACTACAACAACGCCGGCAAAATCGCAAATGAGTTGACGATCTGCCCAGATTCACCACGAAGCAAAAGTAGAGCTCGATTGACTCAAGCTAGGGTGCTCCATAATTGCAAACAAAGACATGGATGGATAGAGAATAATATTATTAACAAAACTCCTTTACTGATCATCCACAAAAGAGGCACGGATCACTAGGAAACAAGCTGGACATATGGCATCATGAACTAAAATATCCCAGACTTAGTGAAAATAACCAAGTCCCTGAAAACAGATTTACCGGGTGCCTCTCTTTGCAAGCTTGCACAAGTCACCACACACATCCTAAAAATGCATGGGTTGCACCTCTGCAAAGAAGACAAAATTCTTAACAAAACATATGAAGGACTCACAGGCATAGCGAGCACACAATAATCATGGCAAAAATGACAAAAGTCTAAGATGAGCTAACGGATCTGACAATTAACTCACGAAGCCTCCTTCTAACAGCATTTTGTGCATCAAGATGAGCTTAAATGAAAATGATGCAATGGAATGAAATGATTTAATCGTCGAGACGAACATTTTGATATATCATATGTCCAAAACGGAGCTACGGATGCAAAGTTACGGGCGGTCAAAGTATGCATAAAAAAATTAACGGAGAGAGACAAAGTCAACCGGCTAGGGTTTTCTTTTCCCAGATCTGAGATCCGCACGGATTGCGAGGATCGCCGGGGAGCTCGCCGGAGTTCCTGTAGATGACGGCAGCCGGCGAGGGAGAAGTGGCCGGAGCAGCGGGGAGAGGCCGGGGCCGGCGACGAGGTGGAACGGCGGCGAGGCGGCGAGGTGGGCGCCGGCCTCCGGGCGGCGCGGCGAGCCGGGCGGCCGCGGCGGAGTTCGCCGGAGCCGGGGACTACGGCAGCGCGGGAAGGACGGCGGCGAGCGGCGTGGGAGGCGCGGCCGGTCGGCTCGGGGAAGAAGGGCGCGACATCTCGCGGGCTGGGGAGGGCCCCGCGTGGGCCTGCGGGCCGGCGGCCGCGGCGATGTGGTCCTGCCACGTGGCGCGTCGTGGCTGGCGGAGGCGGGCGGCGGCGGACGCGTCCGGCCGGGGGCGGACGTGTCCATCGGTGGCGGAGATGTTTTTTTTTTGACAAGGGTTTGGACGGGGAAGAAGATCCGAATTTGGAGGGGGCTATTTATAGGCATAAGTGGAGCTAGGAGAGTCCAAATGAGGTGCGGTTTTCGGCCACGCGATCGTGATCAAACGCTCTAGGACACGGAGCAGAGTTTGGTGGGTTTTGGGCCAAATTTGAGGGGTGTTGGGATGCAACACACACGAGGCCTTTTCGGTCCCTCGGTTAACCGTTGGAGTATCAAACTAAGTCCAAATGATACGAAACTTGACAGGCGGTCTACCGGTAGTAAACCAAGGCCGCATGACAAGTCTCGGTCCAATCTGGAAATGTTTAATCCCCACACACGAAAGAAAGCTAGAAATGACCACCGGAGGAGAACGAAGCGCCGGAATGCAAAACGGACAACGGGGAAAATGCTCGAATGCATGAGATGAACACGTATGCAAATGCAATCCACATGATGACATGATATGAGATGCATGAAAATGAAAACAACACACGGAGACAAAACCCAAACCCGAAGAAATAAATATAACTTAACGCCGGAAACGGCAAGAGTTGGATACAAATAGGGAAATTTACATCCGGGGTGTTACAAGGGCGCTGCTGGGAGCCCTTGCCTGCGCGTGAGAGATCTTTCATTGTCTCTGTGAGGTGGCGAGCCCTCACTTTTTTCCATGGCCTTGGTCGCCTCTCCGTTGTTACGAGTAGTTTTCGACCTAGAGCTCTGCACACCGGCTGTGGCAAGGACGAATGAACAAGAAAGACTTATGAGGAGGAAGGTAGAGTGATTTTCGGCTGGTAGTTCCCCTTTTTATAACCTAGTACTAGCACTAGTACTAAAACCTCCATAGTGGGAACATGTTCAGGTTTGATACATACTTGGTGTGAGTAGGTTTTCCTTTACTTATACTACATTGGAAAGTGATGGGAACAAGCTAAAGATTAATTGATGGTTTTGGTTTCGAGGCCCGAAACGGCTCCCATGAATTTCCTAGTACACAAATTTCATGTACTACTAGTCAAATGCAGTGGCACATGTCAGTGATGTAACTGGTCGTACATGTCAGACCAAGCCGATGTGTGTCACTTCGGTGAGACACGGGTCCAACCGACTGTCTGTTGGTGCGACCGACTGTAAGTATTACACGATGGAGACTTCTGGTTGTGGCTTCGGGTGATTTTCACGACCAAGGATTCAAAAACTAGGGATAAATCGATCACCATCTTTTTCCAAATGACCAAGTATTTTCACATGAATACACTACATATAGATGGAGTGATTGTCATGGTTGCAAACCGCGATGGCACCGCAAGTTCACTGCAGCAACAACCGAGTAGGTCACTTCATCACTAGCGGGGAAGGAGGGTAGCTTACCTCGCCTACGATGCATGCCCAGCGACATTGCCACAGTTGGTACCACGATTTGGCTTCTCCTACGGCCCATTTGAACAGTTGCACCGACTCCTCATGCCATTCCACAGGCATGCGCGTTCTCTCCTCCGCAGTCGACTCCGTGAATATGATATCTACCATTAGCCCCAACTTGAAATCAATGCGATGCTGCCCGATGCAGATGTATCTCAGCATCTCTCCCCTTGGACCGACTTTTGCCTCCACCTTGTGCTTCGCCAGGTGCAGATCCTTCGAACTTGTCTCCAATCGATGTGACGCTTCCTCAATCCGATTTGCCCTTGCTGCCCACCACCTGAAATGCAGCCCTGGCATGTCCTCTGCCGCCACCGACCTGTGATTCCATAGCAATGGATCCCCTCTGAAACACATGTGGATTTCGGTCAAAGGGGGCTGTGCTGCGGGCCGCAGCGAGAGGGCAGCCCATGGGATCCTGGGATCTAAGGGATTATCCATGGCGGGATCCGGTGGGCGAGGCGGGGAGGTGAGTGTATGCACTGGGAGAGCCCTACGAGGCTAAGATAAAGATAACACTACTTCACTCCGTCCATATTTAAATACAAAGGCCACCAACAGTAACCCAGGTAAAAGTTGATCATCCTGCCTGCGTCCTGGCTTATTGGCCCCCTTTTTATTGTGCCAATTTTGACCAAAATATTAACTAAGAAAATGTTAATGCATGTCACCAAAAATTATATCATTGGAATCACATTTGAACATAGTTTTCGATGACATAAATTTTTATGACATGCATAAATATTGTGTTACTTAAAATTATGGTCAAAATTGGCACGAAATATGAAGGAGACCAATGGAAGTAGTAACCCATGATTTAACTACTCGCATGCATGCAACGGAGTAGTAATGTCTTTCTCAACTACTTCCTCCCTCACATCCACTCAATTTGCATGCACTGTATTAATTGACCATCAATGAAGTGAACGACTTTACACGTGTCAAATTATCACATCGGGTGGATCTTTGTACAAAAATGTGTCCCACCATGTACCCGTGTGTGTGTGTGAGTGAACGAGTGTGTGAGTGCACATATTTGCTTCATGCATGTGATGCCAGTGTGCGTGAGAGAGGACGAGTACACTCTTCTAGAACCAGCAACACGTCACTGAGATCAATCCACACAACAAGGTCGCGACAACGCCTCCACATGTGCCACATGGCTTCATGGATTCCCCCACATCATTTTAATCATAACATCTTAACTGAAAAAGGGAGATACATTGTGTAGCGTGCCATCGGAATTCTAATTTATGTGTTTTGCAAATACTGGAAGTACTAGTAAGGTACAAGTGCATCGCACGCATGAGATTTGGCAGCCAAATTATTAACAAATACCACACTATAGCATGTAAGCTTTCAGCCATATATGCATGATGTAGACATTCGTTTAATTCTTATAGTTCATATCATTCAAAATCAATTAGTTTTTTTAAAAGCTAATCTATTTTATGATTCATGGAATTGTGCGTTGTAAAGCATAAAGTAAAAACAAATAATGGCAATTCAACTAGAAAAAAATGTTTGGGAAATTATGATACGGAAGATTCTACAACAAAGGAGAAGTACTTGTGATTTGAGGTTTGTGCATTATGCTTAAGTTCAACCATGGAGTCTTCTAGATTGTACATGTGGCAGAATCTGGTGGAATGTAGATGATATCCAATGGCCAGTACTTCTCGGATTTGCCATCTCTGCACCGTCTTGTTGGCTTCATCCAACAACCATCTTTCAAATTTATTCACACTCATTTTTTGTACACATCATCTAAAGCCATTCTACACGCTCATTTTTGTACAAGTGTGCTCCACCGTGCACCCGCATGTTTGTATGCGGGAACGAGTACGTGTGTGCACCTCTTCTCTTTCGCACACATAGTCTGTGTGTGAGAGAGATACTAAGATATGGTGAGGGAATATGTGTAAATGCAATTTGCGTGAAGGAGAGGCCTATATACATACATGTATGTGCATGGGGCCGGGGTGATATACGAGAAGGGAGGGGAGGGGTCGACCGCACGAGATATCAATAGAGATATATAGAGGGAAGAGCTCTACGAGCATACAAGCACTAGGATATGGAGGGTGGGGTGCTGGAAGATGATGCGAGGGGCCAAGTGGAGGGAGACTATGAAGGAGTGCACAAGTGCGAGATCGATATTTAAAGAGAGGGGCGAGAACGTGCGTGGTTGCGCAGTTGCGAAGCCATGAAAAATAAATGGGCTAGGGGACCAAGCATTACTAATCCTTTACGGGGAGGGCCAATTCATCAATTTAAACCATTTTACCAGCAATTGATCTACTAATCACATTCACATTAGCCTCAGTATATCACTACTGCAGGATGCTGCTAACGCGACACTACGATCAGAGACCCTTCGACAAAACTGTGTGCGATGCAATAATCACAAACGGTGGTGTAAAAGAACCATCAAAAAGGTGCAAAACGTTTGCAATGGCAGAGCCATCAAACACGGTTCAGATTTTAGTTGCATGTGTGATGCAGGGCATACAGTTCAGTTCAGAGAACTCTTTGCGATGAGGTGGAACAAAAGAAACAGCCAGCTAGATGAAGGCGTGTGCGATATACATCATATGGTTCACTCGGATGAAATGTTTGTGATGAGGAGGAGCGATAGAAACGGGCAGCTAGATAAAGGTGTGTGCTATTAAGGGCACACGCTTTAGAAGGATTAACTATTTGCGATTAGGCAACAGAACAGAAACGGGTCAGCTAGATCAAAGTGTTTGTGATTGATGGCATACACTTCACACGGATGAACTGTTTGCGATTAGCCACAACAAACTGAAACAGTTAGATAGATCAACGTGTGTGCGCTAGACGGGCACACACATTCTAATTAAAAGAAGCGTGCGCGATGGTAATAAGGAGCGCGCACGGTTGTTGGAACAAGACGTGTGCTAACATTGCCTATTGCGGTGCACCCTATGGTGCAAACGCCACGTACGCGGCTGAGAAGGCGTACGTGCCCATGTTACGCCTTCCAGGAATAGCGCTGCACTTATAGCCGTCAGTAAATTTTGAGCCCGTGTCCCGTCACATTCCAAATTGCAAACCTGTTCACACTAATGAAAACCTAAACGGTTTCCCAGTTAGGAGTGTATTAGTACTCAGTTATAAATACTATGTAACGCCCTCGATGCGATTATATCTCCCACGTGTCGAGGCACGACTTAGAGGCATAATCGAATTGAAGGCATATGTCGCAAGTTAGGCAATCTTCACAACATCCCATGTAATATGATAATAAAAGGGGAGATAACATAGTTGTCTTACACTCGCCACGTCAATCAAGTACATAAATAACATTACATCATCTAAACACTCATGGCCCGACTACGGCGCCCAAAATAAAAGATAACCCAACATGCGACACGGTCCCGATCACCCCCAACTAGGCACCACTACTGATCATCAGGAAAGGAAACGCAGTAACGTTCATAGTCCTCGTCAAACTCCCACTTGAGCTCAAGCGCGTCACCTGGATCGGAATCATCAGGCCCTGCATCTGATGTAATAGTAATCTGTGAGCCACAGGGACTCAGCAATCTCGCACCCTCGCGATCAAGACTATTTAAGCTTAATAGGAAAGGCAAGGCAAATATATATGTGGAGCTGCAGCAAGCGACTAGCATATATGGTGGCTAACCTTATTCGCAAAAGAGAGCGAGAAGAGGAGGCAAAGCGCGAGCGAGAAACTAGAGAGCAACCTGCGCAGACATAACTCCAACACCGTGTCCACTTCCCGGACTCCACCGAGAAGAGGCCATCACGGTAACTCACACGGTTGATTCATTTTAATTAAGTTAAGGTTCAAGTTATCTACAACCGGACATTAACAAATTCCCATCTGCCCATAACCGCGGGCATGGCTTTCGAAAGTTCAAATCCCTGCAGGGGAGTCCCAACTAAGCCCATGACAAGCTCTCACGGTCAACGAAGGAATAGACCTCCTCCCAAGATGTTCCGATCAGACTCGGTATCTCGGTTCTTCAAGACACTTCGACAGGTTAAAACAAGACCAGCAACACCGCACGAATGTGCCGACAAATCCCAATAGGAGCTGCACATATCTCGTTCTCAGGGCACACTCAGATGAGACATCCTACGAGTAAAACCAACCCTCAAGTTGCCCTGAGTTGGCCCCGCAGTCTACTCGGTCGGACCAACACTCAGAGGAGCACTGGCCCAGGGGGGTTTAAATAAGATGACCCTCGGGCTCCGGAAACCCAAGGGAAAAAGAGGCTAGGTGGCAAATGGTAAAACCAAGGTTGGGCATTGCTGGAAAAGCTTTAATCAACGCGAACTATCAAGGGGTTCCCATTATAACCCAACCGCGTAAGGAACGCAAAATCCGGGAACATAACACCGATATGACGGAAACTAGGGCGGCAAGAGTGGAACAAAACACTAGGCGAGAGGCCGAGCCTTCCACCCTTTACCAAGTATATAGATGCATTAAGATAACAAGATAATATAATGATATCCCAACAAGTAAATAAATGTTCCAACAAGGAACGGTCTCCAATCTTCACCTGCAACTAGCAACGCTATAAAAGGGGCTGAGCAAAGCGGTAACATAGCCAATCAACGGTTTGCTAGGACATGGTGGGTTAGAGGTTTGACATGGCAATTTGGGAGGCTTGAAAGCAAATGGTAGGCACGTACCATTGGCATAGCAAAAGAGCGAGCAAACTAGCATAGCAAAGATAGTAGTGATTTCGAGGGTATGATCGTCTTGCCTGCAAAGTTGTCAGAGTTGACTGGATCCTCGAAAGAAAACTCAACGGGCTCCTCGTTAGCAAACTCGTATCCCGGTTCTACCAAAACAAGACAAACAAGCAACAAGGACACAATCAACCACATGCAAGGATCAAACAGGATGATGCAAAGATGATATGCTATGCGGGATGCGATGCGGGATGCATATGCAAGATGTGACAAGGAAAGGATGAACATGGCCTCAACATGGAAATCCAAGTGTTCCACTGGAAAGATGAGATGAAATCGCTTGAAAACGGTATAAAGAACGCCGGAATCGGAGTTACGGTTTGGAAATGGCAAGTGATTCAAATATGGCACCGGTCTGCGATCACAGCAAGTAGCCATCTAAAAGCAATGAGATGAACATGCTACAGCACTCAAACATGACAACAAAATACATGGCAGGGATGCATTCAAGATGCTTAACAAAAGTCTAGCACTGAGCTATGGCCAATTCATACATTAACAGGTTCAAACAAGCATGGCAAAAATGCATATGGTAAACAGATCTCACACTTAGTGAAATTAACACTTGTCTGGAATTGCAGATCAGGTAGCCCTCTTCGGAGCAGCAAAACTACATGCTACAGGACCTGAACATGTTTAAGTAAAGCATGGCATGGAGCTACTCAAAGAGATTAACAATAGTACCTTAGTGACCTTGAGCCAAAAGGGATCACAAAATACATTTGCAAGCATGTGAACATAGCAAAAACATAATCAGTTTTCAGACTTTGTGAAAACTGGCACATGCTGAAACATAACTCAAGTAGGCATGTTCACGAGATCGATGCACTCACTACGGTGCAATTCATGACAAGATAAGCATACATCTATCAAGAACACACAAAATGCAAGCTATACATCGCAATAACAATAGCATAGCACGCACGGATCAACTACAACATCCTCGGCAAAATCGCTAACAAGTAGACAATCTGCCCAGATTCACAAAGTAGCAAAAGTAGAGCTCGGTTGACTCAAGATAGGGTGCTCCATAATTGCAAACAAAGACATGGATGGATAGAGCACTACAATATTAAGAAAACATCCTTACTGATCATCCTCAAAAGAGGCATGGAGCACTAGGAATCAACATGGCCATATGGCATCATGAACTAAACAGCTCAAGGACTTAGTGGAAATGCTAAGTCCCTGAAAACAGAATTACCAAGTGCCTCACTTTGCAAGATTGCACTAGGAACCACACACATCACAAAAATACATGGGTTTCACCTCTGGAATGATGACAAAACCCTTAACAAAACATATGTAGAGCTCAATGGCATAACATGCACACAATAATCATGGCAAAAATGACAAATATGCAAATGGAGCAGCAGATCTGACAATTATCTCAAGTAGCCCTCTTCTAACCGAATTTCGGGCATCAAGATGAACTCAAATGAAAATGATGCAATGGAATGTAATAATGTACTCTCGGAGATGAACATTTTGATATACTATATGCCAAAAACGGAGTTACGGATGCAAAGATACGACACGATGAACAGGAGCACTTGGATTAGGGTTTCAAGAGAAAAAGTCAACCCGAGGAGATATTTTCAGATCTGGATCGCACGTGGATCGAGGTACACCGAAGCACTGTTCACCGGCGGTGAGGGAGCTCGCCGGAGCTGACTAGCCGGCGAGGCGGCGACGAGGCGGCGGGCGGCGCCTGGGGGGCCGGCTCCGGGCTCCCGCGGGCCGCGGTGGTGGGCGATGTGGTGGCGACAGGTGGCGGTGCCTCAGTGGCCGCGGGCAGCGGCGGCGGCTTGTCCGGCCAGATCGGACATGTCGGGCGCGGTGCGAGCGGATTTTTAGGGTTTTGGACGAGGGGGGATCCGGATTTGGAATGGGGGAGGTATAAATAGGCCTAGAGGAGCTAGGAGAGTCCAAATGAGGTGCGGTTTTCGGCCACGCGATCGTGATCGGACGCTCTAGATGATGGAGCAGGTTTAGGTGGGTTGTGGGCCAAATTGGAGGGGTGTTGGGCTGCAACACACACGAGGCCTTTTCGGTCCCTCGGTTAACCGTTGGAGTATCAAACGAAGTCCAAATGGCACGAAACTTGACAGGCGGTCTACCAGTAGTAAACCAAGGCCGCTTGGCAAGTCTCGGTCCAATCCGGAAATGTTTAATCCCCACACACGAAAGAAAGGTGGAAATGACCATCGGAGGAGAACGAAGCGCCGGAATGCAAAACGGACAACGGGGAAAATGCTCGAATGCGTGAGATGAACACGTATGCAAATGCAATGCACATGATGACATGATATGAGATGCATGACAACGATAACAACACACGGAGACAAAGACCCGAACCCGAGAAAATAAAATAACTTAACGCCGGAAACGGCAAGAGTTGGAGTACAAACTGGGAAAGTTACATCCGGGGTGTTACAACACTCCACCACTACGAAAGGATCTCGTCCCGAGATCTAGGACTGAAAGAATGCCGGGTACTCAGAACGGAGGTGATCCTCGCGTTCCCAGGTAGCTTCACAATCGGAATGGTGTGACCACTTGACTTTGAGAAATTTGATTGACTTGTTGCGAGTCTTGCGTTCAGTCTCTTCAAGAATATCAACTGGGTGCTCATGATAAGAGAGATCTTCTTGGAGCTCAATGTCCTTGAAGTTGATGGTGCGGTCAGGAGTCTTGAAGCACTTTCGAAGCTGAGAGACATGGAACACATCATGAACATTTGCAAAGTTTGAAGGAAGCTCGAGTTGATAGGCAAGATTGCCTCCCTTGCTGACAATCTTGAAAGGTCCCACGTATCTGGGGGCAAGCTTCCCTTTGATACCGAAGCGACGAGTACCTTTCATAGGAGAGACGTGGAGGTAAACATGATCTCCGATCTCGAAAGCCAAATCACGGTGCTTACTGTCATAGTAGCTCTTCTAGCGGGATTGGGCTGCTTTGAGGTTATCTCGAATGACTTTGCACATTTCTTCTGCCTCTGTGATTAAGTCATTACCCAAAAGCTGACGTTTACCGGTTTCAGACTAGTTGAGAGGGGTACGGCACTTCCTGCCATACAGAATTTCAAATGGGGCCTTGCCCGAACTTGCTTGAAAACTGTTGTTGTAGGAGAATTCAGCATAAGGAAGACAATCCTCCCACTTCATGCCGAAGGAGATCACACAAGCCCTGAGCATATCTTCAAGAATCTGGCTGACACGCTCGACTTGACCGCTAGTTTGAGGATGGAAAGCTGTGCTAAAGTGGATGTTGGTGACCATGGCCTTCTAAAAAGAATCCCAAAACTTCGAGGTAAAGATGCTGCCACGGTCTGAAGAGATCACTTGTGGAATACCGTGCAGAGAGACAATCCGAGAGGTATAGAGTTCCGCCAATTGAGCTTCAGTGATCGACTCTTTGATAGGTTGAAAGTGAGCCACTTTAGTGAGTTTGTCGATGACAATGAATATAGCATCATTGCCACGTTTGGACTTTGGAAGCCCAGTCATGAAGTCCATTTCAATGTGGTCAAACTTCCATTCTGGAATGGCAAGAGGTTGGAGGATACTAGCTGGACTTTGGTGTTCTGCCTTCACTCTTCTGCAGACATCACATTCATTCATGAATTAAGCAATCTCGCGCTTCATTCGAGTCCACCAATAAGCCTGCTTGAGGTCCTGATACATCTTCATGCTCCCAGGGTGGATGGAGAGGAGAGAATTGTGAGCCTCGTTCATGATCACTTTACGGAGGTCACCTTTGGGTACAACAATATGATCCTCGAAGAAGAGAGTGTCCTTGTCGTCAAGGCGGTAGCACTTGTACTTGGGCTGACTCTTGGCAATCCCAATCTTCACCTTTTTCACCATAGCATCAAGAAGCTGGGCTTGGCCAATCTGGTCTTCCAAGGTAGGAGAGACTTGAAGGTTTGCGAGGAAACCTTGAGGAACAACTTGCATATTAAGTTTGCGGAAAGCTTCACAAAGCTCGGGTTGATAAGGCTTGAGAATAAGACTATTGCAATAAGCCTTCCTACTCAATGCATCAGCAATCACATTGGCCTTGCCTGGAGTATACTCAATACTCGGATTATACTCTTGAATCATTTTGACCCATCGAGTTTGCCTGAGGTTGAGATTAGGCTGAGTGAAGATGTACTTGACACTCTTGTGATCAGTGAAAATGTCCACTTTTCTTCCCAATAGAAGATGTCTCCAAGTCAAAAGAGCATGCACAACTGCCGCCAACTCGAGATCATGAGTGGGGTAGTTCTTCTCATTAGGCTTCAACTGGCGAGAGGTATAAGCAACAACTTTCTTCTCTTGCATCAAAACTGCGCTAAGACCTTGGAGAGAGGCATCACAAAAGACCTCGTACGGCTTGGATTCATCAGGCGGAGTCAGAACTGGAGCAGTGATCAATTTCTCTTTCAAAGTGTTGAAAGCAATGTCACACTCCAGGGACCAACTGTACTTAACGTGCTTCTGAAGAAGATTAGAGAGAGGCTCCGCGATCTTAGAAAAGTTTTCAACGAATCTTCGGTAATAGCTTGCGAGACCGAGGAAGCTACGGAGTTGCTTCACGTTCTGAGGAGGTTCCCAATTCACAATTGTAGACACCTTCTTAGGATTCACGGCAATGCCCTTGGCAGAGATGATATGACCAAGATAAAGAACCTCATTGAGCCAAAATTCACACTTGGAGAACTTGGCGTAGAACTGGTGTTCCCTGAGCTTATCGAGTACCAAACGCAAGTGCTTGGCATGATCTTCCTTGTTCTTCGAGAAAACCAGAATGTCGTCGAGATAGACCAAAACGAAGTCATTGGTGTAAGCGTTGAAGATGAAGTTCATCATGCGAGAGAACGTCAGAGGAGCGTTGACGAGGCCAAAAGACAGGATAGTGTATTCGTATGAACCATAGCTTGTCCTGAAAGCCGTCTTGGGAATATCTTGCTCACGGATTCGAATCTGATGATAACCCATACGGAGATCAAGCTTGGAGAATACTTGAGCACCTTTGAGTTATTCGAACAGCTCATTGATGTTGGGAAGTGGGTATTTGTTCTTGATGGTCTTCTTGTTCAATGGACGGTAATCAACACAAAGTCGGTCCGTTCCATCCTTCTTCTTCACAAAAAGAACACCACAACCCCACGGAGAAGAGCTAGGCCGGATGAGACCCATTTTCTCTTGAATATCGAGTTGCTTCTTCAGCTCCTTCAACTCTTCAGGTCCGAGCTTGTAAGGACGCTTGCACACGGGTTCCATGCCAGGCTCAAGATTAATAACGAATTCAACTGGCCGGTGCGGAGGCATTCCTGGAAGCTCTTCTGGAAAGACGTCTTGATATTCGCAAACGACTGGAATTTGTGAGATGGCATCCAGTTCACCCTTCTCATTGAGAGAAAACAGACGGATGGTATCATCACGAGCGGCAAAGACAATTACATCCTCAGACGAATGAGTCAATTGAATCTGCCTGGCAGCACAATCAAGATGCGGCTTGTGCTTAGAAAGCCGATCCATTCCGAGAATAAGATCAATATCCGAATTACCAAGAACCACCAGAGAAGAGAGAAACTTGTAATCGCCCAACATGATAGAGATATCGGGAGCAACCAAACTAGAAGTCAAAAGCTTGCTGGGAGAAACAACTTGCATGACTTTGGGCATGATTTCAGTATCAACATTGTGCTTCGATGCAAAAGGGCATGACAAAAAGGAATGTGATGCACCAATGTCAAAAAGAACTTTTGCTGGAATATCATTAATAGGAAGGTTACCCATGATGACATCTGACGAGTCCTCTGCCTGAGCTGCATTCATCAAATTGACCTTGGCGTGCTTGGGGTTATGCTTGACCACTGCTGAACTTGCCGATCTGACAGGAGGAGGAGGAAGAAGACGCCTCTGGTTGAAACACTTGTTGGCATAGTGACCCTTCTGTTGGCACTTGTTGCACGTGACCTCTGAAAGCGGATGGTGGTACGGAGCACTCGATCTTGGAGCTTGAGACGAAGTCTTGTTCTGAAAGCCAGGGTTGGGTGGGTGGGAAGATCAACTGCCACCTTTGCTCTTCTGCTGATACGGCTGACGGAATGGAGGAGGAGGAAGCCAATACTTCTGCTGCTTGGCCACTTGAGTAGAGGAAGAAGGAGTAACATCTCTGACTCGCTTCTTGGAAGCGTCACACCTCAACTGAGCGGCCTCTTGCTTCAGTGCCATGTTGTAGAACTCATCGTATCTCAACGGCTCAAAGAGAACAAGAGCTAGCTGAATTTCTTCTCTAAGACCACCCCTGAACTGGTATATCATGCTCTTCTCATCCGGGACGTCCTGCTTGGCAAAGCGGGTGAGCATGTGGAAAACTTGTTGTAGTCATAGACAGACAAAGAGCCTTGCTTCAGGTTGCGGAATTCCTCATGCTTGCTTTCAACCACGCTCTGAGGAATATGATGAGCTCGGAAATCTTGATGGAATTCATCCCAGGTGATAACACGTCCACCTCTGGAATCCTTGTACTGCTGGAACCATTCTGCAGCTTGATCTTTGAGTTGGAAGGAAGCGAACTTGACAAAGTCCTCAGGCCTGACCTTACTGCACTCGAAATGCTTGCACAGATCCACAAGCCAATCGTCAGCATCGGTTGCCTCAACAAAATTGCTGAAAGTCTTTGGCCCGTTAGCAAGGAACTGGTTGAGTGTAGCAAAGTGATTCTGATTGTTGCCTTGATTCCCTTGGTTGCCTTGATTGCGCTCTTGAAGAATTTGCATGATCAACTGTGTGTTTGCATTGGTTGCGGCCATCACAGCTTGCCATGCCTCCGGAGGAGGTGGAGGTGGTGGCGGATCAGGATTCGGAGTCGTGCGCGTTGGAGGAGCCATCCTGAAGAGGTTGACATCCATTAGCACATTGATAGACAAATATTGAAGCTGAATCCAACGGAATGAAAATTGCAACATATAGTCTTCACATCCGAACAAAATGAACGAATGCATTCCTCTTGAAATGGTCACATATCCATAAATTGAGAAGCCACGTACAATTAAGGTAGAGAAATAAATCAACAAGGTATGGATCAAGAATGAATAATCGGTAAGAAATCCCAATATCAAACCAATATCCATGGAAGAAGAACTAGAGCTACAAGAATTCCCACCTATGAAACTCTGAACCTTTCCGGTTATGCAATAAGGTGTTGGGGATACAGGGGAAGCATAATATCTCACCCAAATCTAGCAAATCCTACATCCAGCTGTATCCATCCTTCAACACATAACCAAGAATCCTTCGGAAACCATCTACCTCAACCTTCGAAAAGCATCCGTTATACAAGTTATGGCGATACTCCCGAACTCCCGCCCCAGTACTGGGTGGCGTCGAGGTTATCTCACCAACGAACTGCATAAAAGAGATTTTCGATGTCGGTGTACTAAACTCAGGTATTCCAGAACTGCAACGGTAAAATTATGATGACAACACCTCAGAGCTCAACTCCCCGGGACACTTCCACTAAACCCCAGACAGACATAACTCCAACACCGTGTCCACTTCCCGGACTCCGCCGAGAAGAGGCCATCACGGTAACTCACACGGTTGATTCATTTTAATTAAGTTAAGGTTCAAGTTATCTACAACCAGACATTAACAAATTCCCATCTGCCCATAACCGCGGGCACGGATTTCGAAAGTTCAAATCCCTACAGGGGAGTCCCAACTTAGCCCATGACAAGCTCTCACGGTCAACGAAGGAATAGACCTCCTCCCAAGACGTTCCGATCAGACTCGGTATCTCGGTTCTTCAAGACACTTCGACAGGTTAAAACAAGACCAGCAACACCGCCCGAATGTGCCGACAAATCCCGATAGGAGCTGCACATATCTCGTTCTCAGGGCACACTCGGATGAGACATCCTACGAGTAAAACCAACCCTCAAGTTGCCCCGAGTTGGCCCTGCAGTCTACTCGGTCGGACCAACACTCAGAGGAGCACTAGCTCGGGGGTGTTAAATAAGATGACCCTCGGGCTCCTGAAACCCAAGGGAAAAAGAGGCTAGGTGGCAAATGGTAAAACCAAGGTTGGGCATTGCTGGAAAAGCTTTAATCAAGGAGAACTATCAAGGGGTTCCCATTATAACCCAACCGCGTAAGGAACGCAAAATCCGGGAACATAACACCAATATGACGGAAACTAAGGCGGCAAGAGTGGAACAAAACACTAGGCGAGAGGCCGAGCCTTCCACCCTTTACCAAGTATATAGATGCATTAAGATAACAAGATAATATAATGATATCCCAACAAGTAAATAAATGTTCCAACAAGGAACGGTCTCCAATCTTCACCTGCAACTAGCAACGCTATAAAAGGGGCTGAGCAAAGCGGCAACATAGCCAATCAACGGTTTGCTAGGACATGGTGGGTTAGAGGTTTGACATGGCAATTTGGGAGGCTTGAAAGCAAGTGGTAGGCATCGTAGCATTGGCATAGCAAAAGAGCGAGCAAACTAGCATAGCAAAGATAGTAGTGATTTCGAGGGTATGATCATCTTGCCTGCAAAGTTGTCAGAGTTGACTAGATCCTCGAAAGCAAACTCAACGGGCTCCTCGTTAGCGAACTCGTCTCCTGGCTCTACCCAAATAAGACAAACAAGCAACAAGGACACAATCAACCACGTGCAAGGATCAAACAGTATGATGCAAAGATGATATGCTATGCGGGATGCGATGCGGGATGCATATGCAAGATGTGACAAGGAAAGCATGAACCTGGCCTCAACCTGGAAATCCAAGTGTGCCACTGGAAAGATGAGATGAAATCGCTTGAAAACGGTATAAAGAACGCCGGAATCGGAGTTATGGTTTGGAAATGGCAAGCGATTCAAATATGGCACCGGTTTGCGATCACAGCAAGTAGCCATCTAAAAGCAATGAGATGAACATGCTACAACACTCAAACATGACAACAAAATACATGGCAGGGATGCATTCAAGATGCTTAACAAAAGTCTAGCACTGAGCTACGGCCAATTCATACAGTAACAGGTTCAAACAAGCATGGCAAAAATGCATATGGTAAACAGATCTCAGACTTAGTGAAATTAACACTTGTCTGGAATTGCAGATCAGGTAGCCCTCTTCAGAGTAGCAAAACTACATGCTACAAGACCTGAACATGGCAAAGTAAAGCATGGCATGGAGCTACTCAAAGAGCTTAACAAAAGTCCCTTAGTGACCTTGAGCCAAAAGGGATCACAAAATACATTTGCAAGCATGTGAACATAGCAAAAACATAATCAGTTTTCAGACTGTGAAAACTGGCACATGCTGAAACGTAACTCAAGTAGGCATGTTCACGACATCGATGCACTCACTATGGTGCAATTCATGATAATATAAGAATACATCTATCAAGAACACACAGAATGCAAGCTATACATCGCAAGAACAATAGCATAGCACGCACGGATCAACTACAACATCCTCGGCAAAATCGCTAACAAGTAGACAATCTGCCCAGATTCACAAAGTAGCAAAAGTAGAGTTCGATTGACTCAAGCTAGGGTGCTCCATAATTGCAAACAAAGTCATGGATGGATAGAGCACTACAAGATTAACAAAACATCCTTACTGATCATCCTCGAAAGAGGCACGAATCACTAGGAATCAACATGGACATATGGCATCATGAACTAAACAGCTCAAGGACTTAGTGGAAATGCTAAGTCCCTGAAAACAGAATTACCAAGTGCCTCACTTTGCAAGCTTGCACTAGGCACCACACACATCACAAAAATACATGGGTTGCACTTCTAGAAAGATGACAAAACCCTTAACAAAACATATGTAGAGCTCAAGGGCATTACATGCACACAATAATCATGGCAAAAATGACAAATATGCAAATGGAGCAGCAGATCTGACAATTATCTCAAGTAGCCCTCTTCTAATAGCATTTCGGGCATCAAGATGAACTCAAATGAAAATGATGCAATGGAATGAAATAATGTACTCTCTGAGGTGAACATTTTGATATCCTATATGCCAAAAACGGAGTTACGGATGCAAAGATACGACACAATGAACAGGAGCACTTGGATTAGGGTTTCGAGAGAAAAAGTCAACCCGAGGAGATATTTTCAGATCTGGATCGCACGCGGATCGAGGTCCACCAGAGCACTGTTCACCGGCGGGGAGGGAGCTCGCCGGAGCTGACCAGCCGGCGAGGCGGCGACGAGGCGGCGGGTGGCGGGCGGCGCCGGGTGGAGGCGGCGGCCGGCACCTGCGACTCGGGCGGCGGAGTGAGGAGGACGCGAGGCAGCGAGCGGCACGGCGACCGGCGAGGTGGCGGCGCATGGCGATATCGGCGCGGTCCGGCCGGGCGGAGCGGTGCCGGACTTGGAGGAGAAGGGCGGCGGGGAGGCGGGCGAAGCGGGCGGCGCGCGCGGGCTTGGGGGGCCGGCTCCGGGCTCCCGCGGGCAGCGGTGGTGGGCGACGTGGTGGCGACAGGTGGCGGCGCCTCAGTGGCCGCGGGCGGCAGCGGCGGCTTGTCCGGCCGGATTGGACATGTCGGGCGCGGTGCGAGCGGATTTTTAGGGTTTTGGACGAGGGGGGATCCGGATTTGGAATGGGGGAGGTATAAATAGGCCTAGAGGGAGCTAGGAGAGTCCAAATGAGGTGCGGTTTTTGGCCATGCGATCGTGATCGGACACTCTAGATGATGGAGCAGGTTTAGGTGGGTTTTGGGCCAAATTGGAGGGGTGTTGGGCTGCAACACACACGAGGCCTTTTCGGTCCCTCGGTTAACCGTTGGAGTATCAGACGAAGTCCAAATGGCATGGAACTTGACAGGCGGTCTACCAGTAGTAAACCAAGGCCGCTTGGCAAGTCTCGGTCCAATCCGGAAATGTTTAATCCCCACACACGAAAGAAAGGTAGAAATGACCACCGGAGGAGAACGAAGCGCCGGAATGCAAAACGGACAACGGGGAAAATGCTCGAATGCATGAGATGAACACGTATGCAAATGCAATGCACATGATGACAAGATATGAGATGCATGACAACGATAACAACACACGGAGACAAAGACCCGAACCCGAGAATATAAAATAACTTAACGCCGGAAACGGCAAGAGTTGGAGTACAAATTGGGAAAGTTACATCCGGGGTGTTACATACTACTACTCCAACATGACTACACATTCCTCCTCAACTCCTCATCCACAAAAACAAACAAGTCACTCATCATCGTTCCCTTGCATCAGCCATGGTCAGCATGAGTTTTGGGTCAAGAGATTGCCACTAGGGAGATGCGAGCATGCAAGCAGAAGCATGAGAGATGTCCCGCCTTGCCACGAACGCAGCCGGCATGTCCCACCGCGCGGTCGTAATAGCATAGAGGTCCTGCCGCGCCGCCAAAGAAGCACGGAGGTCCCGCCGCGCCGTCGATGCGGTAGACTGGTCCGGCCATGCCGCGAAAGCAGAAGAGATGTCCCACCGTGCCGCGAATGCAGCAGAGATGTCCTCCCGTGCCACAGCGGTGTGGGAAAATTTCTTGCGAGTAGGCGAGGACTCTTACAGGCCCATGCATGCGATCATCCATAGCCAGATGGATCAGATCTCTGGTTGGGCGAGGTTGCAGGACGACATGAAAGCCTATGTTGAACAGGCTAACGGCGTCATGCGTCAACAAAATGAGAGCAATGTGAAGCTCCGGGCCGAGCGCGACCTGCTGAGGGCGAAGATTGTCAGAAGTGCGGAGCAGTAGGAGGAGACCATTGCCTTGTTGAAGTGGACTGGCGTCATCATCGAGAAACTTATGGACGAGAATGACATTGTAACGCCCTCGATGCGGCTATATCTCCCACGTGTCGAAGCATGACTTAGAGGCATAACCACATTGAAAGCAATGTCACAAGTGAGGTAATCTTCACACAACCCATGTAATACATAAGGGAAAAGATACATAGTTGGCTTACAATCGCCACTTCACACAATTACATGAATAAAGCATTACATCATCCAATATACTCATGGTCCAACTACGGTACCAAAATAAAAGAAGAACCCCAAATGCGACAAGGTCCCCGATCGACCCCAACTGGGCTCCACTACTGATCAGCTAGAATGAAATGACACAAAGGACAAGATCTTCATCGAGCCCCTCCTGAGCTTGATTGCGTCATCTGCACGGACTCAACGGCACCTGCAGACTGGTTTTGGAAGTATCTGTGAGCCACGGGGACTCAGCAATCTCGCACCCTCGCGATCAAGACTATTTAAGCTTATGGGTAAGGTAAAGGTATGAGGTGGAGCTGCAGCAAGCGACTAGCATATATGGTGGCGAAACATACGCAAATGAGAGCGAGAAGAGAAGGCAAAGCACGGTCGAACAACTATGATCAAGAAGTGATCCTAGAACAACCTACGTCAAGCATAACTCCAACACCGTGTTCACTTCCCGGACTCCGCCGAGAAGAGACCATCACGGTTACACATGCGGTTGATGCATTTTAATTAAGGTCAACTTCAGGTTTTCTACAACCGGACGTTAACAAATTCCCATCTGCCCATAACCGCGGGCACGGCTTTTGATAGTTCAAATCCCTGCAGGGGTGTCCCAACTTAGTCCATGACAAGCTCTCACGGTCAACGAAGGATTAGACCTCCTCCCGAGACATTCCGATCAGACTCGGTATCCCGGTTCTACAAGACATCCTCGACAATGGTAAAACAAGTCCAGCGAAGCCGCCCGATGCGCCGACATCCTGATGGGAGCTGCACATATCTCGTTCTTAGGGCAACACCGGATGAGACATCCTACGAGTAAAACCAGCCCTCAAGTTTCCCTGAGGTGGCCCCGCGGTCTACTCAGTTCGGACCAACACTTAGACAAGCACTGGCCCGGGGGAGGGGGGTTAAAATAAAGATGACCCTTGGGCTGGCCTAACCCAAGGGAAAAAGAGGCTAGGTGGCGAATGGTAAAACCAAGGTTGGGCCTTGCTGGAGGAGTTTTATTCAAAGCGAACTGTCAAGGGGATCCCATTATAACCCAACCGCATAAGGAACGCAAAATCTGGGAACATAACACTGATATGACGGAAACTAGGGCGGCAAGAGTGGAACAAAACACCAGGCATAAGGCTGAGCCTTCCACCCTTTACCAAGTATATAGATGCATTAATTAAATAAGATATATTGTGATATCCCAACAAGTAAACATGTTCCAACAAGGAACAACATCTGCATGTTCCAACAAGGAACAAACTTCAATCTTCACCTGCAACTAACAACGCTATAAGAGGGGCTAAGCAAAGCGGTAACATAGCCAATCAACGGTTTGGTAGGACAAGGTGGGTTAGAGGCTTGGTTCAACAATATGGGAGGCATGTTAAGCGAGTGGTAGGTATCGCAGCATAGGCATAGCAAAAGAGCGAGCAACTAAGCAAGCAAAGATAGAAGTGATTTCGAGGGTATGATCATCTTGCCTGAAATCCCGCAAGGAAGAAGAACGAGTCCATGAAGAAGACAAATGGAACATAGACGAACGGGTTCTCACAACGCGACGTTATCGGAACCAACCCGAAGAAGAAAACACCGGAAAAGAAGCACACAACATAGTAAACAAACCACACATGAACATGGTATGATATGCGGGATGCGGTATGCGATGCATATGCATGATTAGACAAGGAATGATTGAACCTGGCCTCAACATGGAAAACCAAGTGTGCCACTGTAAAGATGATATGAAATCGCTTGAAAATGATATAAAGAACGCCGGAATCGGAGTTACGGTTTGGAAATGGCAAGCAATTCAAATATGACCACGATCTGCGATTTACAGCAAGTAGCCATCTAAATTTAATGAGATGAACAAGCTACAGCACCCAAACATGACAACAAAAAACATGGAAGGGATCCATTCATGATGCTTAACAAAATACTAGCACCGAGCTACGGCCAATTCATCCATTAACAGGTTCAAACAAGCATGGCAAAAATGCATTTGGTAAACAGATTTCAGACTTAGTGAAATTAACACTTGTCTGGAATTTCAGATCAGATAGCACTCTTTGGAGCATGAAAACAATATGCTACAGGACCTGAACATGGCAACATAAAGCATGGCATGGAGCTACTCAAAGAGCTTAACAAAAGTCCCTTAGTGACATTGAGCCAAAAGGGATCAGAAAATACAATTGCAAGCATGTGAACATGGCAAAAACATAATCAGATTACAGACTTAGTGCAAAATTGGAGCATGCAAAATCAGATATCAAGTAGGCATGTTTACGAGCTCGATGCACTCACTACAGAGCAAGTCATGACAATCTAAACATACACCCATCAAGAATACACATTTTACAAGCTAGACATGGCAAGAACAATAACATATCATGCACGGATCAACTACAACATCCTCGGCAAAATTGCTAACAAGTAGACAATCTGCCCAGATTCATGAAATGACAAAAGTAGAGCTCGATTGACTCAATCTAGGGTGCTCCATAATTGCAAACAAAGGAATGGATGGATAGAGCACTAAAAGATTAACAAAACATCCTTACTGATCATCCTCAAAACAGGCACGGATCACTAGGAAACAATATGAACATATGGCCATATGAGATAAACAGATCAAGGACTTAGTGGAAATGCTAAGTCCCTGAAATAAGCATTACCAAGTGCCTCACTTTGCAAGCTTGTGCTAGTCACCACACACGTCACAAAAATACATGGATGGAACCCCTGGAAAGATGGCATTGCATATAACAAAACTCATGTAGAGCTCAGCGGCATAAAATGCACACAATAATCATGGCAAAAATGACAAATATCTAAATGGAGCAGTAGATCTGACAATTATCTCAACTAGCATACTTCTAACAGCATTTCGGGCATCAAGATGAACTCAAATGAAAATGATACACTGAGATGAAATGATGTACTCTCTGCGTCGAACATTTTGATATGCTATATGTCCAAAACGGAGAGAGTTACGATGCTATGAACATGTGCATTTGAAACGTGGGAAACTCGGAGACTTAGTAGAAATATAGACCTCTCCCAGATATAGGGTTGGCACGGAATCCGAGGTGCGGACGGAGTTCGCCGGAGCACGACCGGAGACTGCGACGGTGGTGGCCGGAAGACGCGGGAGGCGGCCGGCGGGGTCGGTGAGCGGCGCGGTGCCCGTCGCCGGTGATGGCCGGAGTTGGATGGCGGCGGTGGCGCGCTCCGGCCGGGCGGCGCGGCGACTGGTTGATAACGACGGGGCGGCGGGGATCAAGCACGGCGGCGGGAGGCGAGAGCCTAGGGCGGCGGCGACGCACCGGGCCGGGGGGGGGCGGACCTGGGCCTCCCGGGCCCGCGCGGGAGAGGCAGCGCTGGGACACGTGTCGAAAGCGGGTTGGTTGGACGCGGCGGTGGGACGAAACAGACATGTCCGTCGGCGGAGGAGAAGTGTCCGGCGACGCGCGAGGTGGAGAAAACTAGGGTTTCGGGGAAGAAGGAAAACGTGAAATTCGGAGGGGGCTATATATAGGCATAGGAGGAGCTAGGAGATTCCAAATGAGGTGCGGTTTTCGGCCACGCGATCATGATCGAACGACCGAGATGATGGAGGAGGTTTTGGTGGGTTTTGGGCCAAATTGGAAGGGTGTTGGGCTGCAACACACACGAGGCCTTTTCGGTCCCTCGGTTAACCGTTGGAGTATCAAACGAAGTCCAAATGGCACGAAACTTGACAGGCGGTCTACCGGTAGTAAACCAAGGCCGCTTGGCAAGTATCGGTCCAATCCGGAAATGTTTAATCCCCACACACGAGAAGAAGGTAGAAATGACCACCGGAGGAGAACGAAGCGCCGGAATGCAAAACGGACAACGAAGAAAATGCTCGGATGCATGAGACGAACATGTATGCAAATGAAATGCGCATGATGACATGATATGCAATGCAAGACATGCAAGCAATGACAATGCAACAACAGCGAATAACTGCACGACACCTGGCACATCGGTCTCGGGGCGTTACAGCCATGATGCGCATCGAGCAAAGAAGGCTGGTGGAGGAATCTGTGGATGCTCTCAAGCAGCATCTTGAGGAAAAGAAAGAGTTGATCGCCACTCACCGTGGAGACTAGTTCCCGCGGCCTGCAGCAACGCATCAAGAGTGTAGAGATTAGCATGCCAGATCGTTGTCTTCCTTCTTCTTTTGCCCTTGTGTATTTCGGGTGTTCCCACATGTGGCTTTTTTTAACTATGTTCCTTTTTTGCGGGGATTTTAATTATGTTCCTAAATATGTAAGACAATTATTATCCACTTTCATCGTCCTTATATTCATCATGCTTGCTATAAGTCGCAGTCGATGCTATATAGGTCCATCGGATCATACATCAAGATCCGTGCAAAACTTTCTTTTCAGATTTTCATTTTTCTCTCTTAAATCTCAGTCCAGCAAGACATATAGCCACGCCGTAGACCAGGGGCTTGGGCGCCATTAATGGAGACGTTGGGAGGGAGGTGCATGGTGGGTAGAGGTCAAAGGGCTCTCCTCCTGATGAGCACGCGTAGGGGTTTGATCACACGCCTCCCTTACTCAAATAGCTACCCCGCACAACACCTCCTAGCCAATAAAAAAGGGTACATGTGGCGGCACATAATTGGTAAGTAGAACACCCACTTTTTCAATAATACTTTTCTTTCTGATTAGTAACGTGACAGAACTTGTTCCAAAATGACTTTGTTGATTGTTAATGTGTGCGCCTTTGCAAATCGGACAGAAAAATTAACACAACATGTTGGTGCCATGTCATGACACCATGCCAATTTCATGATTTTCAGGCGTATTTCAGATTTACAGGAATTAAAAAACCAAGTTTCTCAATCTTTCCGGCCGAGCCACGACGCCCAGATGTTTGAATTTCATTCTCATTTCTTGCATGGGATCTAGAAATTCACCCAAGGACACACATGTGATTTTTCAACTAACTTTGGTGCACTGGGGCATGTGCTTGAAGTTCAAATTTGAATTATGCACATTAAATGCCTAGAAATTAGATTAATGTATAAACAAGGCCAAGGGAACCCGGAATAATTCCAAAATTTAGCACAATACTTCTATTTGGTCTAATCTCCCTGTGTAAAAAAATTAAGGTGGGAGAAGGCAGTGTACATATGTCGTTTTGCACACGCAGGTGACACGTTCCCTCTCGGAACCACGAGCCTTCCTAAGGGAAGCTCCAGTTTGCAAGAAGCTTACACCAAAGCTTGTCCCAATTCGGCCAAAAAAATTACCGCATCATGTTGGTGCCATGTCATGATACCATGCCAAGTTTCATGATTTTCAGGCATGTTTTGGATTGACAAGAATTAAAAAACCAAGTTTCTCAATCTTTCCAGCCGAGCCACGACGCCCAGATGTTTGAATTTCATTCCCATTTCTTGCATGGGACCTAGAAATTCACCCGAGGACACATATGTGATTTGTCAACCAACTTTTGTGCACCGGAGCATGTGCTTGTAGTTCAAATTCGAATTATGCACATTAAATGCCCAGAAACTCAATTAGTGTATAAAATAGGCCAAATGAACCCGGAATAATTCCAAAATTTAGCACGATACTTCTATTTAGTTTAATCTGCCTGTGTAAAAAAATTAAGGCGGGAGAAGGCAGTGTACATATGTCATTTCGCACACGGTGGTGAGATATTCCCTCTCGGAACTACGAGCCTTCTTGAGGGAAGCTCTGGTTTGCAAGAAGCTTACACCAAAGCTTGTCCCAATTCGGCCAAAAAAATTAGCGCAGCATGTTGGTGCTATGTCATGACACCATGCCAAGTTTCATTATTTTCAGGCATGTTTTGTATTTACAGAATTAAAAAACCAAGTTTCTCAATCTTTTCGGTAGAGCCACGACGCCCAGATGTTTGAATTTCATTCCAATTTGTTGCATGGGACTTATAAATTCACCCAAAGAAACACATGTAATTTTTGAACCAACTTTGGTGCACTGGAGCATGTGCTTGTAGTTCAAATTTGAATTATGCACATTAAATGCGCAGATACTCAATTAATGTATAAAAAGGCCAAACGAACCTAGAATAATTCCAAAATTTAGCACGATACTTCTATTTGGTCTAATCCGCCTGTGTAAAAAAATAAAGGCGGGAGAAGGCAGTGTATGTATGTTGTTTCGCACATGGAGGTGACACGTTCCCTCTCGGAATCACGAGCCTTCTTGAGGGAAGCTCCGGTTTGCAAGAAGCTTACACCAAAGCTTGTCCCAATTCGGCCAAAAAAATTACCGCAGCATGTTGGTGCCATGTCATGACACCATGCCAAGTTTCCTGATTTTCAGGCGTGTTTTGGATTTACAAGAATTAAAAAACCAAGTTTCTCAATCTTTCCGGCCGAGCCACGACGCCCAGATGTTTGGATTTCGTTCCCATTTTTTGCATCGGACCTATAAATTCACCCAAAGATACGCATGTGTTTTTTCAACCAACTTTGGTGCACTAGAGCATGTGCTTGTGGTTCAAATTTAAATTATGCACATTAAATGCACATAAACTCAATTAATGTATAAAAATGGCCAAACGAACCCGGAATAAGTCCAAAATTTAGCACGATACTTCTATTTGGTCTAATCTTCCTGTGTAAAAAAATTAAGGCGGGAGAAGGCAGTGTAGGTATGTTGTTTCGCACACGGGGGTAACAAGTTCCCTCTTGGAACCACAAGCGTTCTTGAGGGAAGCTCCGGTTTGCAAGAAGCTTACACCAAAGCTTGTCCCAATTCGGCCAAAAAAAATACCGCAGCATGTTGGTGCCATGTCATGACACCATGCCAAGTTTCATGATTTTCAGGCGTGTTTTGGATTTACAGGAATTAACAAACCAAGTTTCTCAATCTTTCTGGCCGAACCACGACGCCCACATGTTTGAATTTCATTCTCTTTTCTTGCATGGGACCTATAAATTCACCCAAAGACACACATGTGATTTTTCAACCAACTTTGGTGCACTGGAGCATGTGCTTGTAGTTCAAATTTGAATTATGCACATTAAATGCGCAAAAACTCAATAAATGCATAAAAATGCCAAACGAACCCGGAATAATTCCAAAATTTAGCATGATGCTTCTATTTGGTCTAATCTTCTTGCGTAAAAAAATTAAGGCGGGAGAAGGCAGTGTACGTATATCGTTTTGCACACGGAGGTGACACGTTCCCTCTCAGAACCATAAGCCTTCTTGAGGGAAGCTTCGGTTTGCAAGAAGCTTAAACCAAAGCTTGTCCCAATTCAGCCAAAAAAATTATGACAACATGTTGGTGCCATGTCATGACACCGTGCCAAGCTTCATGATTTTAGGCGTGTTTTGGATTTACAGGAATTAAAAAACCAAGTTTCTCAATCTTTCCGGCCGAGCCACGACACCCATGATTTCGTTTGAAGCTACGTCGGTATTTCCCCAAAGAGGAACAGATGATGCAGCACAGCAGCGGTAGGTATTTCCCTCAGATATGAAACCAAGGTTGTTGAACCAATAGAGAAACCAAGCAACACAACGTAAACAGCCCCTGCACACAGATAACAAATCCTCGCAACCCAACATGTTAAAGGGGTTTTCAATCCCTTTCGAGTAAGGTGCCAGAAATTGGTTCGTGACGGTAAAAAGATTGTAATAGATTGGAA
The DNA here is from genome assembly GCF_056163025.1 of Triticum urartu. Classification (NCBI taxonomy): domain Eukaryota; kingdom Viridiplantae; phylum Streptophyta; class Magnoliopsida; order Poales; family Poaceae; genus Triticum; species Triticum urartu. The sequence goes on along the minus strand of NC_141874.1, from coordinate 359,552,100 downwards.
ACATAGATCACAAATAAAATAAAGTGGACCAAAGTATTTTTGGATTTTTGGATTAATAGATCTAAAAATGAATGCAAATAAAAGTATATCGCAAAGGCAAATAATATGAGAAAGAGACCCGGGGGCCGTAGGTTAAACTAGTGGCTTCTCTCGACAAAAATAGCAAAGCGGTGGCTGAACAAGTTACTGTTGGGCAATTGATAGAACTTCAAATACTCATGACGATATCCAGGCAATGATCATTACATAGGCATCACGTCCAAGATTAGTACACCGACTCATGCCTACATCTACTATTATTACTCCACACATCGACCGCTATCTAGCATGCATCAAGTGTACTAAGTTCATTGAGAAATGGAGTAATGCAATAAGAACGATGACATGATGTAGACAAGATCTATATATGTAGATATAGACCCCCATCGTTTTATCCTTAGTAGTAACGATACATACGTGTCGATTCCCTTTCTGTCACTGGGATCAAGCACCGTAAGATCGAACCCACTACAAAGCACCTCTTCCCATTGCAAGATAAATAGATCAAGTTTGCCAAACAAAACCCAAATATCAGAGAAGAAATACAAGGCTATAAGAGATCATGCATAAAAGAGATCAAAGAAACTCAAATACTTTCACGGATATAAAAACATAGATCTGATCATAAACTCAAAGTTCGTCGATCCCAGCAAACACACCGCAAAAGAGTTACATCATATGGATCTCCAAGATACCATTGTATTGAGAATGAAAGAGAGAGGGATGAAGCCATCTAGCTACTAACTACGGACCTGAAGGTCTACAAAGAACTACTCACGCATCATCGGAGAGGCACCAATGGAGGTGGTGAACCCCATCCGAGATGGTGTCTAGATTGGATCTGGTGGTTCTGGTCTCTGCGGTGGCTGGATCAATATTTTGTCGACTCCCCTAGGGTTTTGGGAATATTGGGGTATTTATAGAGCAAAGAGGCAGTCCGAGGGGGCACCCGAGGTGGGCACAACCCACCAGGGCGCGCCTAGGCCTCCTGGCGCGCCCTGGCGGATTGTGCCTCCCACGGGGCACCCTAGAGGCGCAACCAGGGCCAGTTGTGTTCCTTTTGGCCCATAAAAATTCTCTGTAATGTTTCGTGGCATTTGGACTCCGTTTGATATTGATTTTCCATGATGTAAAAAACATGGAAAAACATCAACTGGCACTTGGCACTATATCAATAGGTTAGTACCAAAAAATTATATAAAATGACTATGAAATGATTATAAAACATCAAATATTGATAATATAACAGCATGCAACAATCAAAAATTATAGATACATTGGAGACGTATCAGCATTCCCAAGCTTAACTCCTACTCATCCTCGAGTAGGGAAGTGATAAAAACAGAATTTTTGATGTGGAATGCTGCCTAACATGTCATATCATATTTGTTTCTTTATAGCATGTACATTTGGACTTTTATATTGTTCAAAGCAATAGTCTAGTCTTGACACGATAATTTAAATACATAAGCATATCCACAAGCAACCATGTGTTTCAAAATATCAACGCTAAAATAAGCTATCCCTAGCCCATCATGCTCAACCATTGATCGATTCATGAAACACACTCGCATATTAGCTATGTCCAATACTCAACTATGATCATATTGCCTCCTAGTTAGTGATTTTTATAAGATAATATGGAGACTCAAATTCAAAATAAAAATTGCATAAAGTAAAAGAAAGGCTCTTCGCAGAGGGAAGTAGGGATTTGTAGAGGTGCCAGAGCTCAAAGCGAAAAACTTAGAGATAAAAACATTTTGGGAGGTGCCAGATTTCCCAATACTTTCAATGCATAGATATATCATGGGCGGTTCCCAAACAGAAAATAAAGTTTATTCCTTTTTCCACCATACTTTCACTTTGCATGGATAATCGTATCCACGGGTGCCCTCCATACCAACACTTACCAAGCAATTTATTATTAGACAACATAAAGTAAATTAATTTTTTGCATTTCGGGACTGGGCATCCCTAATACCTTTGCCTTACTCTCGTGCAATGACAAGTGAAGAAACACTCGTCTTGAGAATAACACATCTAGCATGGAAAATATTATCCATCCCTCACCGCTCCACGAGCGAAACAAGCACACAAAAGAGAAGTTTATTTTTGAAAATTAGAGATGGCACATGCAAATTTTCTTAGAACGGCAAAAGAATATAGCATATAGGTAGATATAGTGGACTCATGTGGCAAAACTGGGTTAATGGTTTTTGGATGCACAAGTAGTGATCATACTTAGTGCAATATGAAGGCTAGCAAAATATTGGGAAGCGACCAAGCAAGAAACGAATAATCTCATAAGCGAGCATTAGTAGGATATAATTTCATTGCATAACTATTGACTTTCGTGCTTGCATACGGAATCACAAACCTTAACACCAATATTCTTACTAAAGCATAATTACTCATCAAGATGACTCACATATCACATCATCATATCTCAAAACTATTACTAAGAATCAAGTTTATTTTGTCCAATGATCTTCATGAAAGTTTTTATTATATCCTTCTTGGATATCTATCACTTTGGCATGAATTTTCATGTGTTGCTTTTGACAAGCTCAAACAAATATAAGTGAACATCTTGAGCATAATATTTCTTTCTCTCAAATTAATTTAAGTGAAGCAAGAGAGCATTTCTTCAAAAATACTAAGCACACCGTGCTCAAAAGATATAAGTGAAGCACTAGAGCAAGTCCATTGCTCATAAAAAATTTAAGTGAAGCATAGAGAGCAATTCCAACCAGTCATGACATAATTTTGGCTCTCCAAAATAGGTGTGTCCAGCAAGGGATCAAGACTTAAAACACAAAATAAAACAAGCAAAGACTCATATCATAGAAGACACTCCAAGAAAAACACATAGTATGTGACGAATAAAAATATAGTTTCGAGTGAAATACCGATTGTCGTTAGAAGAAAGAGGGGATGCCACTCAGGGGCATCCCCAAGCTTAGTTGGTTGCTAATTTTTGGATAATAGCTTGGGATGCCGGGGCATCCCCAAGCTTAGGCTCTTCTACTCCTTATACCTACATCCATCGTAAGATAACCCAAAACTTGAAAACTTCAATCACACAAAACTCAACAAAACCTTTGTGAGATCCGTTAGTATAAGAATAATAAATCACTACTATAAGTGATGTATCAAACCAATTCATATTTTGTTTTGTATTATATCTACTGTATTACAACTTTCTATGGAAAAAACTCATGAAAGGAAACCATAGAGCCTTCACAATAGGCACACAACACATAGAAAACAGAATCTGTCAAAACAGAACAGTCTGTAGCAATCTGACTATTTCGAATACTTCTGTAACTCCAAAAATTTGTGTATTGAACTACCACAAGTGGAATGGGTATTTTATCGCTCTCTGGTAAGAAATGATAATTATTTTCGTGAGCGTAAAAGTTTCTGTTTTTTCAGCAAGATCAAACAACTATCACCCAAGAAGATCCTAAAGGCTTTACTTGGCACAAACACTACTTAAAACATAAAAAAACAATCATAACAGTATCATAATTGTGATAACACTAAAAAAAATCAAATATAAATTTTATTCATTGGGTTGCCTCCCAGCAAGCGTTATAGTTTTACGCCCTTAGTTAGGCATAAAGCAAGGATCTAAGTTTTGTCATCTTTGGTTTGAGATCCATAAAATGCCCTCATGATTGATTCAGATGGTGGAATAATTCTTGTTCTAGGGAAGTGTTGCATACCCTTCCTCAAAGGAAATTAGAACTTAATATTGCCTTCTTTCATATCAATCATGGCACCAATAGTGCGTAAAACGGCCTACCAAGAATAATTGGACAAGACGGATTGCAATCAATATTAAGAACAATAAAATCTATGGGAACATAATTCCTATTTTCAAGATTAAGAACATCATTAATTCTTCCCATAGGCTTTTTAATAGTGGAATCCGCCAAGTGCAAATTTAAAGAACATGATTCAAGATCGGTAAGACCAGGCACACCACATAAAGATTTCGGAATAGTAGAAACACTAGCACCCAAGTCACACAAAGGAAAGCACTCATAATTTTTAATCTCGACTTTGATAGTAGGTTCCCACTCATCATGCAATTTTCAAGGAATTAAAACTTCTAATTCCAATTTTTCTTCAAAAGCTTTCATCATAGCATCGACAATATGTTTAGTAAAAGCTTTATTTTGTTCCTAAGCATGGGGTGAATTTATCATGGATTGCAACAAATAAATACAATATATCAAAGAGAAACTATCATAATTAAAGTTTTTGTAATCCAAAAGAGTGGGAACATCACTAGCTAAAGTTTTGACCTGTTCAAACCCACTTTTATCAATTTTCTCAACAAGATTTTCACCCTCTGAAATATTGGGACGCCTTCTATGTAAAGTTGACTCTTCTCTAGTCCCTTTTTCATAAATATTAGCTTTACTAAACAAGGAATCAATAGAAGAAACACCAATAATTTTAAGATCTTCATCACTTTTGCGAAAGAAATCACTAGAAAATGCCTTTTCTAAAAATTCTCTTTTGGCTCTAAGCATAGCGGTTCTTTTCTTACTTTCATCCATAGAAACATAAAGAGCTTTAATTGATTCATCAACCTTAGGCACAAAAAATTTCATCTTGAGATTTTCCACATCATGAGCAATTCTATCAACACTTCTAGACAAATCATCAATCTTACTCAACTTTTCTTCTATGGAAGTGTTGAAATTTTTTTGTGTATTGATAAATTATTTAATATTGTTCTCAAGATCAGAGGTGTTCCTATTATTATTATAAGATTGATTTCCATAGGAATTACCATAATTATTAGAGGAATTACTAGGAAAAGGCCTAGGATTAAAATTACCTCTATAAGCATTGTTGTTGAAATTATTTCGAGAGATAAAATTCACATCTATGGCATCACTATTTTGCTCCATCAAAGTAGACAAATTCATATCATTAAGATCAGTTGGAGCACTTCTACTAGCAACCAATTTCACAAGAGCATCAACTTTTTCACTCAAAGAAGATATTTCTTCAACGGAATTAACTTTTTTACTAGTAGGAACCCTTTCAGTATGCCATTGCGAATAATTTTCCATAATATTATCAAGCAATTTGGTGGCTTAACCCAAAGTAATTTCCATAAAAGTACCACCCGCGGCGGAATCTAAAAGATTACGAGAAACAAAATTTAACCCCGCATAAAAATTTTGTATGATCATCCAAAGATTTAACCCATGAGTTGGGCAATTCCTTAGCATCATTTTCATCCTTTCCCAAGATTGTGCAACATGCTCATGTTCAAATTGCTTGAAATTCATGATCTAGGTTCTATGGGAAATAATTTTTGCGGGTGGAAAGCATCTTTGCACTTATTCCAAGAATCGATACTATTGTGAGGCGAAGAAGAGAACCAAATATTTGTAGAATCACGCAAAGAAAACGGAAATAATTTCATCTTGACCACATCATTGTCCACATCCTTTTTCTTTTGCATATCACGTAATTCCACGAAGGTATTAAGATGGGATGCGGCATCCTCATTAGGAGTTCCAGAAAATTAGTCTTTCATAACAATATTCAGCAAAGCAGTATTGATATCACAAGTCTCCGCACTTGTGGCGGGAGGAGCAAGCGGAGTGCCGATAAAATCATTGTTGTTGGTATTTGAGAAATCACATAACTTGGTTTTCTATTGAGTCATGATGACCACACAACAAGATTGCACTCAAAAACAGATCCGGCAAGAAAACGGCGAACGAAAAAGAGAGGCAATAAAACGACAATTTTTCTCAAGTGGGGGAGAGGAAAACGAGAGGCAAATGGCAAATAATGTAAATTTCAAGAAGATGAGATTGTGATTAGGAACCTGGTATATGTTGAAGATCCTACCCAGCAACAACGCCAGAAATTCCTTTTGATGCCGCTTGAAGCTACGTCGGTATTTCCCCAAAGAGGAAGGGATGATGAAGCACGGTGGCAGTAGGTATTTCCCTCAGATATGAAACCAAGGTTATCGAACTAGTAGGAGAACCAAGCAACACAATGTAAACAACCCCTGCACACAGATAACAAATCCTCACAACCCAACGTGTTAAAGGGGTTCTCAATCCCTTTCGGGTACGGTGCCAGAAATTGGTTCGTGACGGTAAAAAGGTTGTAATATATTGGAAATAGATCGCAAATAAAATAAAGTGCAGCAAAGTATTTTTTGGATTTTTGGATTAATAGATCTGAAAATAAATGCAAATAAAAGTAGGCCCCAAAGGCAAATAATATGTGAAAGAGACCTGGGGACCGTAGGTTTCACTAGTGGCTTCTCTCAAGAAAATAGCAAAGCGGTGAGTGAACAAATTATTGTTTGGCAATTGATAGAACTTCAAATACTCATGACGGTTTCCAGGCAAAGATCATTACATAGGCATCATGTCCAAGATTAGTAGACCGACTCCTTCCTGCATCTACTACTATTACTCCACACATCGACCGCTATCCAGCATGCATCTAGTGTATTAAGTTCATGGAGAAATGAAGTAATGCAATAAGAACGATGACATGATGTAGACAAGTTCTATCTATGTAGAGATAGACCCCATCATTTTATCCTTAGTAGAAACGATACATACGTGTCGGTTCCCTTCCTATCACTAGGATCAAGCACCATAAGATTGAACCCACTAGAAAGCACCACCTGCCATTGCAAGATAAATAGATCAAGTTGGCCGAACAAAACCTAAACATCATAGAAGAAATACGAGGCTATAAGAGAACATGCATAATAGAGATCAAAGAAACTCAAATACTTTCATGGATATAAAAACATAGATCTCATCATAAACTCAAAGTTCATCGATCCCAACAAACACACTGCAAAAGAGTTACATCATATGGATCTCCAAGAGTCCATTGTCTTGAGAATCAAGAGAGAGAGATGAAGCCATCTAGCTACTAACTACGGACCCGAAGGTCTACAAAGAACTACTCACGCATCATCAGAGAGGCACCAATGGAGGTGGTGATCCCCATCCGAGATAGTGTCTAGATTGGGTCTGGTGGTTCTAGAATTTCCAGCGGCTGCACCAATATTTCGTCGACTCCCTTAGTGTTTTGGGAATATTGGGGTATTTATAGAGCAAAGAGGTGGTTCGAGGGGGCACCCGAGGTGGGCATAACCCACCAGGGCACGTGTGGGCCTCCTGGTGTACCCTGGTGGGTTGTGCCTCCCTCGAGGCACCCCCAGGCGCAGCCAGGGCCCATTGTGTTCCTTTTGGCCCATAAAAATTCTCCGTAATGTTTCGTTGCATTTGGACTATGTTTGATATTTATTTTCTACGATATGAATAACATGGATAAAATACCAACTGGCACTTGGCACTATGTTAATAGGTTAGTACCAAAAAATGATATAAAATAACTACAAAATGATTATAAAACATCCAAGATTGATAATATAACAGCATGGAACAATAAAAAATTATAGATATGTTGGAGACGTATTAGCCCACATGTTTGAATTTCATTCCCATTTCTTGCATGGGACCTATAAATTCACCCAAGGACACACATGTGGTTTTTCAACAAACTTTGGTGCACTGGGGCGTGTGGTTGTAGTTCAAATTTCTATTATGCACATTAAATGGCTAGAAACTCAATTAATGCATAAAAATGCCAAACGAACCCGGAATAATTCGAAATTTAAACACAACACTCATGTACTAGTTGCATGTTCACTGTACGTTAGCAATTCAAACACCATCCTTTCCCTTTGTAACACCATTTTCTCTTTCAAAACATAATGAAAAAATCAGGTATAGCACAAACAGTTTACTAGAAAGAATCATGTAGGATGTGATATAAAATATCTTGGTGCACCGTCTTGTCTGGCTTATGCAGGAAGCTTCGTCGTCTACAGTCCACCGCCACCGCTTGAACAACACTTGCACGCCAGCTTCCCGTGGCACTGAGCGAATTTTTTGGCCACTGCGGAAATACTATCTCCCTGCCCCCTTCCTCCCCCCCCAAAAGCCACATGTCCACTATTCCTCCTTGCTTTCCAATTTCAAACCTTCACTGCTGCTTACGGGCAGCTCAGCCTCCTCGCCGGTGGCCCTTCTTCTTGAAGCGCCGCGTCCTCGCTGGCTACCCTTCTTCTTGCAGCGCCGCCTCCTCGCCGGCGACCCTTCTTCTTGCAGTGCCGCCTCCCCGCTAGCGACCCTTCTTCTTGCTACACGGCCTCCTCGCTGTCGACCCTTCTTCTTGCTGCGTGGCCTCGTCGATATGGTCAGGTAATCTACACCCCACCCACACCATCCTCCTCCTTTCCCTTTCCACATGCCCCGACCGACGGCGCGACACCTTCCACCGAAATCACTGTCCCCCTCCTCCAATTAAGCGCCGCCCAAAGCCATTTTTCACGCAGTATAATGTGGAGCTCAGTAGCATGCGGCCGCACGCGCGCACGAGGTCGCTATGGCTACCATGCGTGCCGACCGCCGGATCTTGGAGGAGCACCTCATCTTTGAGGCCACCGTCGACACCACCACGCAGTTGTCTACCTTAAAATACAGTTCGTGTTGTTTTCTCGAGGCCACCGCCAGTGCCTTCTAGTGATTTGTCCTTTGTAATGTTAATATGCAATCTGATGTTCAGTTAACAGTTTGGTCCTCTGAAATGTAATGTTCAGTTAACACTTTGGTCCAACAATTGCTACATTTCGTAGTACTATTCTCAAGCATTCTTTCTTTTGTTAACTGTCTTATCTTCTAGTACATGTTTCTATTCCGCAATGTCGTGCTTAGTTAACTATTTTGCTTCATTTGGTTTGTTGTCCATTTAACTGTTTGGTTCAGTTCTGCAATTTGATTTTCATTTGCTATGGGTATAATTTTGTATTGTTATGCACGTGACACCAATCGAATTTGGTTGTACTCAATACATATTCTACTGATAGTATGGCAACTCTCAGTTAACCTGATCAAGATCTTCCTTATGTGTGTTGCAGGGAAACAATTGGAGACACTGCGGTTTACTATCGAGGTTTGTTCAAGCATGGTCCTTTCGCTAATATCACATTATTGTGCAGTTGCAGGAATCATTCTAATATTTAGGTTTCTTACAATTACGTCTTGCACATGTAGGTCCTGCTGTAAGAGGCTTGGACCCAGTGTTCGACCCATTTTTCATATGGGGAAATGAGATGTCCATGAATACTAGTCAAGTCAAGAAACTTAGAAAGATTGTTAGGATGAAGAAATTTGTGATGAATAATAGCAAGATCTTTGTTTGCACAATGAAGAAGACATCAGTCAACTATAGGATGGTACTAACTCTTTTACCTTGTTTTTACCCCTTGCGCCATTTCAAAATTTATAACGGCGATTTATGCATATCTCTGTTTTCAGTACTTTTCAAAGCAGTTCACCGATGAGTACCTCTCAGACCACCTGCATGGTCAAGAGGCGAGGAAGGTATTCATTCAACACCCACGGTGCAATATTGAAGTCTTGTTGAAGAGGACGAAGGTTGGGCGGGCAATTATCCATAGCCACTCACCTAAAGTTGCAAGGACATTCAACATCACTGAAGGCTCAATATTTGCCTTCCGCTTCTGCAGTTTCCCAGATGAGATTCATCGGTCTATTTACCGTGTATGATGCTACTTTCCAAAGGTTTTTGATGCTGCATGTGAAACTTGGTGTTGTTGTGTAATGGCATAACTGAGTGCCGAAGCTATCTGATGTAATTCAATTATGAAATCCTGGTTGTTGTTATATGGATATGAAATATCTGGTGTGTTTTATAAGAAATATCAATTTGATTGGTACATGGATTATCGATAGTTGGCTAATTATCCTACTTATTGGGGTTTTCTAATGCAGACGGTTTCTCAGACATCACCATGGGCGATGAACTCAAACAACCCGCAAGTAGGCGTGTCCGATCAACTAACAATCACAAACGGCTTCCGGCAGCGTACTGTTTGTGTTAGGCCACCTTGCACAAACATTTCCACACAAAGAACTGTGTGTGATATTCATATGAACGGAAATGATTTTTTGGGATTCACCATGTGGGATGTACATACGAACGGAAATGATTGGGTTTCGATGCCTTGCCCGATCACACACGAGCTCATTTGGCCCCAGCCTGTGTCCTATCCCCGACGGTTTCTGGGTCGTGTGGGAAGGACCCCCCTGTCGCCCACACTCACTTGGAGACGGTTCCACATGCCCTCGCGGAAAGGGGTTAAAAACCGTTTGTATAGCACGTCGCTGTACTAGTGTATAGTGATGTTAGGGGGGGCAGGGCCCTTGCCGCCCCTTACTTCACTACTGTGCGAGCATCTGAGAGATGAAGCGGAAGGCATGGATGATGAGAGGGGGACGATAGATAGATAATGTGGGTGTATCAGCTATGCAATCCTATACAGAGAGGTATAGATTGATCAGTGTGTATGTGGGAAAGAGGGTGAGACCTGACTAGATATATAGATCGATCGGTTTGTGTGGAAAACTGGGAAAGACCTAGCTATACACACACACACACATAGAGGAACATCGATCGTTGCGCATGCATGTGAGAGATAAAGGATGCCCAAAGTGGTGAAGAGGGGGAGTTGTGTGTGTGCAAGCATGGGGAGCGACCTGAAGAAAAAGATTGCATGTGTGCGATGGATAATGCCAAGTGGTAGTGTGTGTGCATGCATGCACGAGAGAAAGTTAGTGGTACAATTCTAAAAAGAAGACAACTGTATAGGTGTAAAAGACTAGGTGAGGTCATAATCAATGTAAAGTTGAATTCAAATATTTGAATAAGAGATCATGATGTTTGAAACCCATGCATGCATGAATATAACTAAGATATGCGTGGTGTGGTTTGGAAACGAGCATGCTATACTGTATACACATTGAACAAGGTCAGACTGATTTGAATTTGAGATACCGATGGAAGGCATCGTTTGGCCGCATTGCATCCATGCATGGACACACTATTCAAATTCGAGATGATGGGTGGATTTCACATCACATATCTATATTTATACCCCTATATAGTGTGCGAATAACTTTGAAAGAGGGTTGTTGGATGAAGCCAATCCGACGGTGCAGAGATGGCAAATCTAAGCACTACTAGCCATTGGATATCATTTACATTCCACCAGATTTTTCCATTTGTACGATCCAGAAGACTCCATGATTAAACTCAAGCATAATGCAGAAACCTAGAAACACAAGCACTTCTCTGTTCTAGAATCTTCCGTATCATAATTTCCCGATTTTTTTCTAGATGAATTGCCATTATTTGTTTTTACTTTATGCTTTATAACACACAATTCCATGAATCTTAAAATACATTAGATTTTTTATAAAAACTAATTGATTTTGAATGAGATGAACTATAAGAATTAAACGAACATCTACATAATGCATATATGACTCAAAGCTTACATGCTATAATGTGATATTTATTCATAATTTGGTTGCCAAATCTCATGCATGCAATGCACGTGTACCTTACTAGTCTAAATGTTGTGTGTGTGTTTGTGTTGTGCGTGTTAAACACATTGTACGTAGTATCATACATGGTTTAGATTCCGTATATCTAGCTACAACATACATGTAATATGATTTGAATTCAACAGAAAATGGATACATATATTTGAATTTGAGATCGTATGTACATGTAGTTCATATTTATATGCTAATTTACAACTCCTATATTCATGTCATGTGTTGTGAAGATAATATTTAGATGGTTGAATAACTAACCCGAGTACACTCCCATTCAAACAGGGAAAATGTACTCAAATTTAGTCCATATGCTAGACAACACGAATTGTTTTTTATTGTTGAGGGAAGTGAAAATTGATTTGGTATTGTACACGTTAAGTACGTTGTCCCGATTTTTTTAGTTTCTTTGTTGTATTTGAATGCATTACTAGTAATATAGTAAAACGAGACATGGATCTCTCTTGTGAGGTGCGAATTGTCTTTTTTGTACACGTTAAGCTTGTTCTCCTGAAATTTCAAGTTGCATCTTGTTATGGCGAAATTTCAAGCTAGCATCTTTGTATATCGTGCTGCGAAACTCCCGCCTCTTCAACCCGCGCCTAGTTACCCCGGAATTCTAAGATATCTCTTTGTCTCATTGTGCTCCAAAAACTCCCTCCATCTCAACCCGCGCCTTGCTATCCCAAATTTACAACATGCGCGAAAACTCCACATCCTGTGAAATAACGACACACGAAATGCCTGTGATACCCCTGAACCGAAAGAACCGCCTAGCTCAAATCGGTGGGGGTACTTCCGTAACTTGCCCCACATTTCGGACAAGCGCGTCCCTAAGCCATGGTTGCCCCTCCCATCCCCTCCGCCCCCATTCGTACACCAAGGCCACGAAAACCCGCGAAGCCCCACACCCTCCTCCATCCGCCCACCCAGCCGGAGCCTCTTCCCCGACGACGTCGTCCACAGCAACACCTCAATGTCCCTCATCCACCACACCGAATGAGGATCGATCGTCAATCTTGTCATGCTGTTGGTTTAGCCACCCCGTCCTCCACCTCCAAGGACCTGCCCCGACATTCCCCTCGTCTTTCGCGCCACCTCCATTCCCACACCACTGTCTTCACCTGCACCACTGGAAGAGCAACATCATCACTAATTGCTCGGATGAAGGTGAGGCCTAATCGGTGATGACCCACAAGTATAGGGGATCAATTGTAGCTCTTTTCGATAAGTAAGAGTGTCAAACACACCGAGGAGCAGAAGGAAATGACAAGTGGTTTTCAACAAGGTAATGTCTGCGAGTGCTGAAATTGTAAGTAATAGAGTAGTTTGATAGCAAGATAATTTATAACGAACAAGTAACGATAATAGTAGCAAATGTGCAGCAAGGTAGCACAATCCTTTTGAGGCAAAGGATAGGCCAAAATGGTCTCTTATGATATGCAAAGAGTTCTTGAGGGTACAAGAGATTTTCATCTAGTCACTTTCACCATGTTGGTTTGATTGATGTTCGGTACTTTGATAATTTGATATGTGGGTGGACCAGTGCTTAGGTGTTGTTCTTACTTTAACAAACCTCCTACTTATGATTAACCCTCCCGCAAGCATCCGCAACTACGGGAAAAGTATTAAGAATAAATTCTAACCATAGCATTAAACTTTTGGATCCAATTGGTCCCTTACGGAATAGCGCATAAACTGGGGTTTAAGCTTCTATCACTCTCGCAACCCATCATCTAATTGCTACTCCACAATGCATTCCCTTAGGCCCAAATATGGTGTGAAGTGTCATGTAGTCGACGTTCACATGACGCTACTAAGGGAATCACAACATACATACTATCAAAATATCGAACACATATCAAGTTCACATGATTACTTGCAACATGATTTCACCCGTGACCTCAAGAACAAAAGTAACTACTCACAAATGATAATCATGCTCAAGATAAGAGGGGTATTAAATAGCATATTTGATCTAAACATATAATCTTGCACCAAATAAACAATGTAGTAATCAACTACACGATGTAATCAACACTACTAGTCACCCACGAGCACCAATCTATAGTTCCGGTAACAAGATTGAGCACAAGAGATGAAGTAGGGTTTGAGATGAGATGGTGCCGTTGAAGATGTTGATGGAGATTGCCCTCTCCAAGATTGGAGAGTTGTTGGTGATGATGAGGACGATGATTTCCCCCTCCAGGAGGGAAGTTCCCCCGGCGGAATCGCATCACCGGAGGGCAAAAGTGCTCCCACCCAAGTTCCGCCTCAAGACGGCGGTGCTCAGCCCCGAAAGTCCTCTCCTTATTTTTTTCTAGGTCAAAATGATTTATATACCAGAAGATGGGTACCAGAGGTGGGCCTGGGTGAGCACAACCCACCAGGGCGTGCTTGGGCTCCCTAGCGCGCCCAGGTGGGTTGTGCCCACCTGGTGGGCCCCTCTGGTACTTATTTGCTCCAATATTCTTCATATATTCCATAAAAATTCTTTGTGAAGTTCAGCTTGTTTGGAGTTGTGTAGAATAGGTAGCCTGACGTAGCTTTTCCAGGTCCAGATTTCCAGCTGCCGGAATTCTCCCTCATTGTGTATACCTTGCATATTATGAGAGAAAAGGCATTAGAATTACTCCAAAAAGCATTATTATGGATAAAAACATCAGAAATAACAGTAAGAAAACATGGTGCAAAATGAACGTATCAACTCCCTTAAGCTTAGACCTCGCTTGTCCTTAAGAGAAAACTGAAATCAAAAAACATGTCCACATGCTTAGAGAGAGAGAGGTGTCGATAAAAACAAAATATGGACATATAAGCATCATGTTGATTATTATAACAGCGACAAACTTAAACATAAGACTCTTATCATAGGCTTCTCACGAATAAGTGACAATTCATCACACTATCAAAGTATAAGGCAAAAACTCTATTAGAAATCAACAAACTATGTTCTCAGTCAACTTTGCAAATACAATTCATTATCTTTTCAGGAAGGGTCACATATCGGAGCCTTTAGGCATGTCCACACACTCAACCGTCATATTGTGTTCCATCATTGCTAACACTCACCGCGTACACATGAGCAAAACATTTCAACCAGACACATAGAAAGATAGGGTTTTGTAGTTTCGCCTCCCAACGTATTCACCTCAAGGGTGATGACAACAATAATAACTCATGCTATCTATATTCAACTAGACATATGTGCCTAGATCTTTCCTCACCACATGATGCTTGCCAAAGGAGAAGAATAAAAAAGGAATAGAGAGAAAACTTTTGACTCTTTGCATAAGAGTAAATACATAAAAGTGAAAGATAGGCCCTTCGCAGAGGGAAGAAGAGGTTGCCATGCGCTTATTTGTTTGTACGCTCAACCCCTTAGTGCAAAAGAACGTCACATTGTATTGCCCCTTGTGATAGCAACCTTTATTATGCAGTTTTTATCTTTTATTCTTCACCATCACAAGTTTGTACAACGCTCAATTTTCTCTTACACTAAATGATCTCACACTTTTAGAAGCAATTTTTATTGCCTTCTTGCACCGATGACAACTTACTTGAGGGATCTTTCTCAATCCTAGGTAGGTATGGTGGACATTTGAAAATAAGATTTGGGTTTAAGGGTTTTTGGATGCACAAGTAGTATCTGTACTTGTTAAAGGATCCATGACAATATGACTTGTGTGTGAATATAAACAAACATAAACCGTTAGGTTGTCTTCCATGTCCAACGTCAACAATTTTGGCATATAATTTTATGATGAGGGCTCACAATCACAAAAGATTTCTAGGATACTATATTTATATGTGAATCTTCTCTTCCCTTATTAATTCTTTCATGAGTTGCATCATTTATTAATGCTATGTTTGTCAATCTCTAACAAAATTTTCTACTTATACTTTTCCTTATGTGGTGTCATCACCTACCATAAGATTAGCATATGATCTTTTTCATTTATTTCCTTTCTTTTAATTGCTACATGAAAGTAAAGAAAAAAACTCAAACAAACTTTACTATATATCTCGCACACGATTACAAGGATAAATCACTAAGCAAACTCTCAAAAAGAAAGGATCGAACTAAACTTTTATTCATCTAAAGCAAAAGATCGAACTAAAATAAGTAAAGCAAAAGATAGCGGGGATGATACGATACCGGGGCCCCTCCCCCAAGCTCGGCGGAGGCCAAGGGAGTGCCCATACCCGATACTCAATTCTCTTTTGGTGATGAAGAAGAAGGTGGTGGTGATGAAGCGATCCTGTCATCGGATTTCCATGGCAGTGGTCCACCATCATAAGAGGAGGAGTGAGTCTCACGGGTCCTACAGCTAGTAGCCAAACTCATACCTTTAAACCTCGCCTCATATTCAAAGACTTGGTTTTGGAGATCGTAGATCTGGCTTTGGAGGAAGTTTATTTGCTCATTGAGGGTAAAGACGATGTCCTTCATCGGCTTGCCATCCACCTTGAGATCACGGGAGAGGTCTTTGATCATCAGGTGATTGGCATTGAGTTCACGCTCCACCATCCCCTTCCACCGGAAGAACTCTTGTTCCACAGCTTCAAGCCTGGCCTCCACGGTTCGCGTTCCCTTGGGACCTCGCACATCGCGGATGTGAAGCACCCCCTCATGCATCTGGATGGCTTGGGGGTGCTGCACCACCTCCCGCAGATATGGGTTGATGACATTCTTGAAGAACTTGTCCTTGGAGGAGATTGAAGCATCCATGGTAGATGGGATCTGACAGAAAACAATAAGGAAAAAACATAAGATTTCTTCGCGATACAGTGGTCAATAGGCACGGGGGGTATATAAAGATTTTTTTTAATCTTAGGGAACAAGCAAACTGTAGAAAAACGGAGTCCGGAAAGTGTCCGAGGTGAGCACAACCCACCTGGGCGCGCTTGGCAAGCCAGGCGCGCCGTGGTGTCTTGTGCCCACCAGGGTACGCTTCCTGGAAGTTTCTTATTTTCCTAATTTTCTAAATATTCCAAAACTGACAAAAAATATTTCTTCGGATTTTTCGGAGTCTGTTTAGTTACCATATCACGTACATCCTTATTTTCATGATTCTGGAGTGTTTCGGAAGGACTCTTTTATGTGTTCTTCCAGTGTCAAAGTTTGGATAATATTACTTTCAACATTAGTGGGCGTACCTGAGATATAATGTTTTATTCGTTGCCCATTAACAACCTTCGGGTTAGTACCTTCGGCATTATTTATTTTGATAGCTCCAGACCGATAAACCTCCTCGATAACATAGGGCCCTTCCCATTTTGAGAGGAGTTTTCCTACAAAGAATATGAAATGAGAGTTGTACAAAAGAACATATTTTCCTACTTTAAACTTGCACTTTTGGATTCTTTTATCATGCCATCTTTTAGCCTTTTCTTTAAACAACTTAGCGTTTTCATAAGCTTGGGTTCTCCATTCACCTAAAGAGATAATATCAAATAACCTCTTTTCACCAGCAAGTTTGAAATCATAGTTGAGTTCTTTGATTTCTCAGTATGCTTTATGTTCTAACTCTAGAGGCAAATGACAAGCTTTTCCACAAACCATTTTATAAAGAGACACACCCATAGGATTTTGTATGCTGTTCTATTAGCCCAAAGTGCATCATCTAATTTCTTAGACCAATTCTTCCTAGACCTATTGACAGTCTTTTGCAAAATTAACTTTACTTCTCTATTGCTAAGTTCAACTTGACCACTAGACTAAGGATGATAAGGTGATGCAATTCTATGGTTAACATCATACTTGGCAAGCATTTTACGGAAAGATCCATGAATGAAGTGTAAACCACCGTTAGTCATTAAGTATCTAGGGACTCCAAACCTTGGGAAAATAAATTCCTTAAGCATTTTAATAGAGGTGTTGTGATCAGCACTAATGGTTGAAATATCTTCTACCCACTTAGTAACATAATCAACAACAACTAGAATATGTGTATACCCATTAGAGGAAGGAAAAGGTCCCAGGTAATCGAATCCCCAAACTTCAAATGGTTCAACAACAAGTAAATAATTCACAGGCATTTATTGACGCTTGCTGATATTACCTATTCTTTGGCATTCATCACAAGATAAGACGAACCGACGGGCATCCTGGAAGAGAATAGGCCAATAGAATCCAGATTGCAATACCTTGTGAGTAGTTCTATCTCCACTATGATGCCCTCAATAAGCTTCAGAGTGACATTTCCGTAGGATTTGTCCCTGTTCGTGCTCAAGTACACAACGTCTAATAATAACATCTACTCCTTCTTTATAAAGATATGGGTCATCCCAAAAGTAATGTCTTAAATCGTAAAATAATTTTTTCTTTTGTTGGTAAGTAAAGCTAGGTGGTAAATATTTAGCAACAGTGTAATTAGCATAGCCAGCGACCAAGGAGTGTTATGAGCAACATTTATTGTAGCTAACTGCTCATTAGGAAAACTATCATCAATTGGTAGTGGGTAATCAAGCACATTTTCAAGCCTGGACATGTTATTAGCTACGGGGTTCTCAGGTCATTTTCTATCAGTAATATGTAAATCAAATTCTTGTAGCAAGAGAACCCATTGAATAAGTCTAAGTTTAGCATCTTTCTTTTCCATAAGATATTTAATAGCAGCATGATTGGTGTGATAAATTACTTTTGAATCAGCAATATAAGATCTAAATTTATCACATGCAAACACCACTGCTAAGAATTCTTTTTCAGTAGTAGCATAGTTTCGTTGAGCACTGTCTAGAGTTTTACTAGCATAATGAATAACATTCAGTTTCTTATCAACTCTTTGTCCTAGAACAACACCACCAGCATAATCACTAGCATCACACATAATTTCAAAAGGCAAGTTCCAATCAGGTGGTTGAACAATAAGTGCAGAAATTAAGGCTTTCTTGAGTGTTTCAATGGCTTCTAAAAAATCATCATAAAAAACAAAAGGAATATCTTTTTGCAAAAGATTTGTAAGAGGCCTAGAGATTTTAGAATAGTATTTGATAAATCTCCTATAGAAACAAACATGACCTAAGAAACTATGAATAACTTTGATATCTTTAGGACATGACATTTTCTCAATTGCATCAACCTTAGCTTTGTCCACTTCGATACCTCTTTCAAAAATTTTATGGCCCAAGACAATAACTTCATTAACCATAAAGTGGCACTTTTCCCAATTCAAAACAAGATTTGTTTTCCCTTATCTCTATAAAACTCGGTCAAGATTGCTTAGAGATTCGTCAAAAGACTTCCCATAAATAGAGAAATCATCCATGAAAACCTCAACAATCTTTTCACAAAAGTCAGAGAATATAGTAGTCATACATCTTTAAAAGGTAGCAGGTGCATTGCATAAACCAAAAGGCATCTATAAGCATAAGTTCCAAAGGGACAAGTAAAAGTGATGTTTTCTTGATGAGGTTGAGAAACAGGTATTTGTGAAAAAACTAGAATATCCATCAAGGAAGCAAAAATGTGTGTGCTTAGATAATCTTTCTAGGATTTGATCAATAAAAGGCAGAGGGTAATGATCTTTTCTAGTTTCTTTGTTTAATTTTCTAAAATCAATTACCATTCTATAGCCTATAGCAATTCTTTGTGGAATAAGTTCATTCTTATCATTAGGAACAACAGTTATACCTCCTTTCTTAGGGACACAATGGACATGACTTACCCATCTACTATCAGCTATGGGATAGATTATACCTACTTCCAGAAGTTTTAATATTTCCGATCTTACCACTTCTTTCATCTTCGAATTTAACCGACGTTGGTGATCAACAACGGGTTTCGCATCATGTTCCATATTAAGTTTGTGCTGACATAGAGTGGGACTAATGCCCTTTAAATAATCAAGAGTATATCCAATAGCAGTTCGGTGCTTCCTTAGAACTTTCAATAATCTTTCTTCTTCATGTTCTGAAAGGTTAGCACTAATAATAACATGGTATATCTTCTTTTCATCAAGATAAGCATATTTCAAAGTGTCTGGCAATTGTTTTAATTCAAACACAGGATCACCTTTAGGTGGAGGAGGACCTCCAGGAGTTTTAATAGGCAAATTGTGTTTAAGCAGAGGACGTTGTTCAAAGAAAATCTTATCTATTTCATTTCTTTCATGCATATGTAAATCATTTTCATGGTCTAGCAAATATTGTTCTAGTGGATCAGTAGGAGGCACAGCAATAGAAGCAAGACCAATCAATTCATCTTTACTAGGCAAATTTTTTTCATGAAGCTTTCAACTAAACTTGGAAAAATTAAACTCATGAGACTCATCACCAAAACTAACACCGACAGTTTGTTTCTCATCGACCCGTATGTACAACACGTGTGCGACCAGAATGACAACGCTACGTACGCTTCGACCAGGTGGGTCCTGACTGTCAGGCACTTCCTTGCCTGTGAAGATGTAGTTGGTGGCTCCCAGCAGTCAGGGAGTGAAATACGGTGGCCCGTCCGGTGGGTCCCCGCTGTCAGGTGGAGGAATAATTATTTTGCACGTAATAAGGAGGCACTTCCGTGCTGCGGCCGTGGACCCAGCTGTCAGCCTCTCCACGTACAGTCCACGTTCGATGGAAGCCGTTCCTTAACCACGTTGACCACGCCGCGCCGAGAGCACTAGGGCAGTGGACGACGGCAAGGCCTAGGAAGGGGACGATGCGGAGCAGGGGAAGACACGGCAGTTGATGCCCACGCGTAGAGGAGTACGAGGGCACTGGTTCGCTGTGGTGTGAGGCTGCCGTTGCCGCAGAGTAACAGGGGGTGTGGGTGAGTAGAGGGATGGCCTGGCCAGCGGTGGGAGTAGTAGGGTGCGGTGAGGCCTCCGCCGCATTGCAGCCGGCCACAGGAGGCAGGAGCATGAGGCACGGCCGGTGCTAGTTTGGGCGGCTGGAGCAAGAAGACCAGAGGTTAAAGAAGCACTACGGCCGTTGGATGGACATCGTACGGTCACTGGAGCTAGAATTGTGCATATTGACTAAGTTAACAAAGCCCTCCGTCCCCGTCAACTTAGTAGGCCCACAAGTCAGCCTGCCACTATACTGGGTCCCAGCTAACAGGGGGAGTATTCATTTTTTTTGTGTGTAATAAGGAGGCACTTCCTTGCGTGCGAAGATATAGCTGGTGGGCCCGAGCTGTCAGCGGTGGTAACATTTTTTTCGTGAAATACAGAGGCCCTTTCGGTGGGTCCCTGATGTCAGGTGGAGGAATCATTATTTTGCGGGTAATAAGGAGGCATTTCCTTGCGTGCGGCCGTGGACCCAGCTGTCGGCCTCTCCACGTACAGTCCACTTCAGATGCATGTCGGTCATTGACCACGTTCACCAGGCCGCGCCGAGAGCACCAGGGCGGTGGACCACGGCGAGGCCTAGGAAGGGAACGACACGGAGGCAGGGAAGACTCGGCAGTTGTTTCCCACGCGGAGGGGAGTACAACTGTACGAGGGTTTACTGGTTCGTCTACCATCGCCGGAGAATAACAGCAGGTGTGGGTGAGTAGAGGGATGGCTAGGTCAGCGGTGGGAGTACGGTGGGGCGGTGAGGCCTGCGCAGCAGCACAGCCGGCCGTGGGAAGGAGGGAGCAGGCAGTCCCACCAGAGCTTGTTTGAGCGGATGGAGCAGGAAGAGAAGATATTGAAGAAGAACGACGGCCGTTGGATGGACATGCAACAGTCACTGCTTGTGTGTCAACCTTTTTTTAGGAAAGCCTCAAATCTGTGGAAAACAGCATACATCCCATTTGCCATTATTTCTAATAATTTTCAGCCCATTTGCTAATTCTTAAGGTTTTTTTGGAGCCCATATTTTTTTCTTAGCATTACAGCCCAAATTGTGGCGATGGTTAAAAAATTATACGAATTTTTGCATATTTCGGTGCGGTCCGAACTATTTTTAATCCCGAAATTTCGACTCACATTCAAACTGATTTTAAAAATAAATGTATATCAATATAAAATCCAACAAATTCTCCATGCATAAAAATTTATGTAATTTAAAATTTTGAAATAAAAAAAAGATATTTGAAACTAATTGCCGGTTTGATGTGTTTTAAAAATGTACAGCCCATTTCTCATTACTGATGGGCCATTTTCTCGGCCAGCCGTATGAAAGCTCTCCTCGTCTTGATAGATTTGCAGCCCAACAGGCCTGACAAAGCGACTTACTTGGCAAATCACAAAAAAACTGGGCTGTGGTCGTGGACCCAGCTGTCAGCCTCTCCACATACAGTACTCTTCTGATGGAAGTCGTTCCTTGACCACGTTGACCACGCCGCGCGGAGAGCACCACAGCGGTGGACGAAGGCGAGGCCTAGGAAGGGGACGACGCGGAGCCAGGGAAGACGCGGCAGTGGAAGCCCACGCGGAGAGGAGTACGCGGGTTCACTGGTTCGACTGTGGTGTGAGGCTGCCGTCGCCGCAGGGCCTGGCCAGCGGTGGGAATAGTAGGGGCGGTGAGGCCTCCGCGGCAGCACAGCCAGCCACGGGAGGCAGGAGCATGCGGCATGACCAGCGTTGCTTTGGGCGGCTGGAGCAAGAAGACCAGAGGTTGGAGAAGCACTACGGCCGTTGGATGGACATCATACGGTCACTTGAGCTAGAATCGTTCATATTGACTAAGTTGACAAAGCCCTCCATCCCCGTCAACTTTGTTGGCCCACAAGTCATCCTCCCACTATGGTGGGTCCCAGCTAGCAGGGGGGTATTCATTTTTTTTGTGCGTAATAAAGAGACACTTCCTTGCGTGCGAAGATATAGCTGGTGGGTCTGACATGTCAGTGGGGGGAACATTTTTTTCATGAAATACAGAGGCCCATCCGGTGGGTCCCAGCTGTCAGGTGGAGGAATCATTATTTTGCGCGTACAGTCCACAGCCGATGGATGTCGTTCGTTGACCAAGTTGACCAGGCCGCGCCGAGAGCACCATGGCGGTGGACGACGGCGAGGCCTAGGAAGGGAACAACATGGAGCCGGGGAAGACTTGGCAATGGTTGCCCACGCGATGGGGAGTACGAGGGTTTACTGGTCCGGCTACCGTCGCTGGAAAATAACAGGAGGTGTGGGTGAGTAGAGGAATGGCCTGGCCAGCAATGAAGTAGGGTGGGGCGGTGCGGCCTGTGCGGCAGCACAGCCGGCCACGGGAGGCGGGAGGAGGTAGTCCCACCAGAGCTGGTTTGGGCGGCTGGAGCAAGAAGATCAGATATTGAAAAAGCAGCACGGCCGTTGGATTAACATCCAACTGTCACTGCTGCTAGAATCGTTTGTGGACTAAGTTCACAAAGGCAAAGTACACGTCAACCTAGAAGACCCACAAGTCAGCCTCCAAATCTGTCCCAAACAGCATACAGCCCAAAATTTCTAGCCAGATTCAAATTAATTTTAAATCTAAATATACCTTAATTTAAATTCAATGAAATTTTACCCGCACAAAAACAATGAAATTTAAAATATCAAAATCCGAAAGAAAACAGTATTTTGGAACTAATTGTCTGTTTGCTGTATTTTTTCATTGTATAGCCCATTTCTTATTACTTATAGCCCATTTTCTGGGAAAAATGCATCCCTCCTCGTCTTGAAAGATTTCCGGCCCAGCAGGGCATAGAAAAGCAAGTAGGCCTACGTTGGTTATTCTGCAAAAAAACAAAATAGCTTGCTAGCAATTTTCATAAAGGAAAAAACAAACTGGGTTGGCCATGTGCTAAACATATGAAATAAAAGCCAAGGCTAGACGGGCCACGGGTCCCGCACAACCCAGTTGATACCCTTCTGCGTCCTGAAAAAACAAAATTACTGCGCGCGCTGCTGGGTCCCTACTGTCATCCTCACCATGTACAGTCATCTCCTTATTCCTCTCGGTTGTTGACCATGTTCACAACACCGGAGGGCGGCGCCGCTGCGAGCGAACCAAGGCGGAGGACGATGGTGAGGCCTCAGACGAGAACGAACATGAGCTGGGGCAGATCACAGCCAGCCGTGGGAGGCGGGAGCAGGCGGTCCCGGCGGCACTGGTTTGGCTTTGGCGACTAGAGGAAGAAGAGACTAAAGAAACGCGACAGACGTTGAATGTCAATCCAACGGTCAAGGTTGGCACAATCGTTTTGTTGACTAAGAGGACACCAAGTAGCATACTTTTTTATATATAGGAAGAAAACTGCGAGGAAAATGCGTTCGTCTGCCGTCCTCCTCACAGGGAACGTTCGCCACATAAGTGACTAGCTCCCTTGGTTTTCAACCGAGAGGTCTTGGGTTCGAGTCCCAGGAACTCTCAATTTTGTCCTCCTTCCTTCCTCGCAAAAAAAGGGAAATAAAATCAAAGACTTGGGAAGGCGTACAGAACAAGCTAGTGTACCAGTAATGAGACGTTGCCGAGTTAAAAAAAGAACGAGGTGCTCCTGTAGCTGGTTCGAATCCAAACCTAGACTATGACTATATATGGTGCTATGCTACTCTGCAAGTAATGAAACTGACATATCCAACGTTCGCTTCTCCTCTTCTCTACTTACTCTGCCTAGCATCAGAAGCTCTGGCTGCAGCAACCATGTCCGCTGGCTGCTCGTCCACCTGCTCTTCAGCAGGCAACAACCAGATATGCGCCAAGCCGCAACCCGTACCATCGCCTGTGGGTCTCATCACACCCTCGCCGGCACGCGCACCGCAGCTGATTGCTCATCGCAATCCGCTGTCGTTGGTGTGGTGCCACTGTTGCAAATCACGCAGAGTCATCCGTTGCATCTCAACCACAATCCACAACCCTGGCCGAGTCTTCTACAAATGCCCGAATCATGGGGTAATAATATGTTTAAGTGTTGTTCTGCTGCTTTCAGTTGCTGATTTTTTAATAGTTTGGTTGATGATCTACCAATTTGATTCGTGCAGAAAAGGAAAGATTCGTGTGATTTGTATTTCTGGGAAGTTGCTGATGTGGGGGAATGCAACTACACTGATTATTTGGTTAGCCGAGGAATCCCAATACTAGCAGGTTGGGGTGTTGGACAAGTAACTGAAGGAACAACAGAAGAGGAAGATGCAGAGCAGAAGCTTAAAGATGCAGTTCCTCTGATCATGGCCAAGCAACAGCTGTTGAACAGCCTTGACAACAATGAGGAGATGAAAGAGCTTGTGAAGATAATGGGCAAAATCGATGTGCTCTGTAGGATGATTGTCTCTTTATTTACAGTGTATGTAGCACTCGTGATGTATTCAATGGCTACGACATGAGCACTTTGCTAAAACTAGTAATGAATAAAACCTATGTAGCAGGCTGGGCGTAGTGTTGTGAACATTTAATGATTTCAATTAACGGAAATCAAGGGGTATCCCCTTTTTCTCATATAAATAAATAAATAACAGAGGCCCTGTCGGGTCAACTTTGTTCTCATTCGAAGACATTGAGCAAATTGCAGTCCAACAGAAAACTACGTCATGAAATTCATGTTTCACAGCCAAATATGAGTACAACTAAACAACAATGTCATCATGTTTATTTGTCATACAATCACCAAACACAAATCAACATACATAACACGTGATGTTCTCACAGCAAAATACTAAACAACATGTTCATCAGGTTTCAGTTGTCATAGCAAACACAATTTCACATAGTAGATAAAAAAACGTCTTCTGACAGGCAAAATACGACAAAAGCAATGTAATCATCATCTACAGCAGCAGCGCCAACATCTTCGCCATGTGTATCAGTCTGAATCGTAATTCCCCATGGTGTCATCTTCTTCTTCGTCCTCAACGTCCTTGAACGTTGGCTTCTTCTTGATCAACTCTTGTATGTCCACAGCACGACAGGCAATCTTTTCGTCGGCGTCATTGACGTGATGGTTCTCAAAGATATTAGGAACATCTGTGTTACCTTGTACATCAGGAGCAGTGTAAGCATCATCTTGTTGTGCAACTTCATTAAACGAACTCCTCTTCTCAAACCTTTACAATACTCTCCAGTCATCACTACGTGCAAATGTGTCTTCCAAGAAAAATATCGGTGTTGCTTGATTTGCCAAAATAAAAGGCTCGTTGGTCTGGTATGCCGCCTTGACATTGATGGATTTGAAATAATCATCAGCTCTGGGTTTTGCGATCCTGGAAAACAGGTTGTAGCAACGACAGCACAACAGAACCACACACCGATGGTCCTCGAAACTGGAGATATACTGCAACTGAATAATGTCTGTTATGTTAGCATACATTTTAGTTGTCTCTTTTTCATACGTATCCGTGCTCATAATGGCACTATTTTGTGTCTTCCTGCCTTCGTCTCGTGCAAGGGTGTTGTAGCGCACATCTCCAACAACGCAAGATTCATAATGTCTTACCCAAGTATCAGGACCCATTGCTAGTGAGTAAAGGGCATCATCAACTGCCTGCCCATCCTCCCGCATCTTCTTAACCCATGCTTAGAAAATAGACAAGCTGATCATCTTATGTACTCAATATATTAAAAAAACTGACAGTGCACTTCAAAAGCTTACATGGTTCTTGAACCATTTCGCAAAACCTGCCATAACCAGTTTGTCAATGTTTCTTGGATTTTGCGGCAGTAACTCCTCTTTGTAGATGCTGCATAACATAGTGATCGCGTCAAACATCTAAATATATAAGAATGTGCTGCAAGTTTAGTAGATTATGATGTATAAGCTGCAGTACTGCACTTACTTGATATAAGGTAGTATCTCAGGACAGTTATACAACACATACCAAACCATTTTGTCCAAAACTTTAGGTTTTTCCTCTTGTCGACTCTTCCCTGTAACTCGAACAGAATAATCGAAAACATTGAGCCCGGGATTGTCTTCACCCACCTCTTTGCTAAGCTGATCAGCTGTTTCAATGTATTTTGAGCAGAATGTCAACGCTTCTGTAGCAATGTAGGCCTCTTCAATGGAACCCTCGGGTCTAGCTCTATTCCTAACATAGCCCTTGAAAGTGCCTAGCCACCTTTCAATAGGGTACAGCCAACCATACTGTACTGGACCTCTAAGTAGTGCCTCATCAGGTAGATGAACAGCCAAATGCACCATCACATCAAAGAAGGCTGGAGGATATATCTTCTCAAGGTCGCATAGGATAGTTGGTATCTTGTCTCTAAGACGCTCCAAAGCATCTATCCTGATATTCCTACTGCAGAGTTCCCTGAAGAATTGTCCCAAATCTACAACTACTCTGTATAAGTCAGGGCGGCCCAATCCTCTAAGGATAACAGGTAAAACCCTTTGAAGTAGGATGTGGCAGTCATGAGTTTTCAACCCTTGTACCTTGTTTCCATCTGCACTGACTCTCCTTTCAGGGATGGAAGCAAATCCATGTGGGAATCTCACACGTGACAGGACCTCGCAGAATTCTTTTCTTTTTTACCTTGTCCAAGACGTACACAGCTGGTGCCATATCCCGTGGTTTACCTTCATCTTGCACCTTCAAATCCTTTCTGATACCCAGGTGTGTCAAATCAATCCTAGATTTTAGGGTATCTTTCGTCTTGCCTTCAATATTAAGAAGTGTGACGATAATGCTGTCACATATATTTTTCTCGATGTGCATCACATCAAGATTATGCCTTAGCTCCAAATCTTTCCAATACTCCAAGTCCCACAAAGTGGACCTGCGGGTAAACAATAATCTCTCTTCTACCCTGCCACGCTTCCTTTTCCCGCTACCATTACTAGGATGGTTTCCTGGTGTAATATGCCTGACCTTCTCTAATTCCACTTGCAACTCATCGGCGGTGAGCCTCTTTGGCGCATCACGGTTTTCATGCTTTGCATTGAACACATGTCTTCAGTATTTTATAGGATGCGGCTTGTCCTTGGCAAGGAAACGGCAGTATCCAATGTAACAGATCTTGCTAAGTATTGCATATGACAGCGGATTCCTGTCACAGTGAACACATGCATTGTAACCATGTGTCGTTCACCCTGACATATTGCCCAAAGCTGGATAATCATGGATGCACCAAATTATAACAGCACGCAGAAAGAAATCAGCTGGTGGGCTGCTATATAGGTCTCGAGTGAGAACACCCTTCCATAGCTGTTGAAGTTCCTCCACAAGAGGCTCCATGAACAAATCAAAATCCTTTCCAGGACTTTTTGGACCTGGGATGAGCAAGGCCATCATGTAGTTTGATTCTTCGGTGCGGACATTTGGAGGCACGTTGTAAGGGATAACAAGCATTGGCCACATGCTATATGTGGCGCTCTGGTGGCCAAATGGGTTAAATCCATCTAAAGCTAAGCCAAGTCTAATTTTTCTCGTCTCAGCAACAAACTCTTTGTGTTTATCATTGAAGCTTTTCCACTCACTACCATGAGATGGATGGCTCATTACATTCTGATCTCTGTATTCCTGGTTCCTAGAATGCCACAGTACATCCTCTCTTGTTTCAGCATCATGAAACAACCTCTGCAATCTTGGTGTAATTGGAAAATGTCTCAGAACATTACGAGGAATCCTCTTCACAGCATCGCCATCTTTCCATCTTGATGATTTGCATTCCGGGCATTCACTTAAGTTGGCATAATCCTTCCAGAACAGAACACAATTTTTCTTACAAACATGGATCATATCATATCCAATTCCAACTGCACGAAGGAAATTCTTCATTTTACTGTAGGTGTGTGGCAGCTCAGACGCATCTGGGAAAGATTCGCGAAAAGCAGCCAACATCGCATCGAATGATTTGTTGGTCATCCGCTCAGATGTCTTCACCTGAGAAAGGTGACCATAGCTGAGAATACTGACAGCTTATTTCCTGGGGTGACAGCAACGTTGCATTGTTCCAACATGCGGGCCCACCATTTTTCTTCTGCAGGTGAAAGTTCACGGAATGCACGGCATTTCGTAGCATTGTTTCAATGTTGGTCAAACTCACTGGCTCCACCACCACCACCTCCTCCTCCTCTTCCACCTGAGCATCAGGCAGATCAAGATGGTGATCTGCTGCTTCCACGTAGTCAATAACATTAACGTTCACAGCTTCACCATGATGAACCAACCTAGTATATGTGACCGACATCCCATACAAGTGTAGATGATTTTGCACAGTTGACTGGGGTCTTGTAACTGAATTCATACAACTGCTACACGGGCAGAGCACATCTGATTTCGGACCACCGTACTCAGCTCTTATAAAGTTCATGAAGTTTTCACCCCCCTCAACATATGCAGCGGAGAATCTTCGAGCAGAAGTTATCCAAGTCATGTCCATCTGTTGACATACAAATTAGTTCTTCTACTAGATATTACAGAAAAAACATATATGCTTTTTTATGAAGTCCAGAAAAAAAATACCTAGGTCGATGTCTAAAGCTATGGCTAGATATTTGGACAAGCAGATCTAAGTAACGAAATATATGTAAAGCTAATTCAATGAGGCCGAGCACACAGCCATCGAACTACCGAAGGCCATCACAGCAACAAATATCAGGTATAAAACGGTGTAGAGCTATTTCAGCTAACAGATTGGCTACTAGACCATGGCAATCTACGTCACAATAAATATATGGCAATATATTTTAGCAACTAATCGGCCTTGGCATGCCATCTCAGCTAAGCAGATTAAGTGCAGAACAGGGCAAGGAAGCTTCTTAAGCAGAGCATATTGACAGTAAACTACTTCGGCAAACAGTAAGATTAACAGCGTCTATCAGCTAACATTCAGCGCTACACCGACATGAATAGGGCCTCAGTCTAGAATGCGCGTACCGTGGGAGAAGCTGACCGTCGTGCATCTCCACACGAACGTCGCCAGCGGTGGCGGCGCTGACCGCCGTGCACCTCCAGAAGAACGTAGCCAGAGGTGGTGACGCGGCTAGAGGACGGCAGTCTACGAGAGCGTACCGTGGGAGCGAGAGGATCGCCGAACCGCGGCGCCGACGTATCAGCACGGCGGGGAGGGCGTCTTTGGCGGAGCGAATGGAGTGGAGGGGGACAGGGGGAAGGGGGGTTTGGGGAATATTATTGGCTAGTTGGCCGAAGGGCGGTTGAATCGGATTTGGGGGGAATTTTTGGGTGTGGGGGGGGGAGGATTTTCGCGCGGTGGGCGGGGGGAGTTTGGCGCATGGTCGGTTTCTCCAAGTGCAGTCCCACGTGTCAGTGAAGACGCAAGCCGAAGCGCGTTCCGTTTGCGTGAGCCGTGTGCAGGACCGAATGTGTGTGGGGTGCAATGAGACCGCGACATGAGTGTTGTGAGTGTACCTCATTTTTTCCTTTTAAACTAGGTGCTTCGCCCCCTAAAAAAATATGTTGCTTCGCGCGATCCATCGATACTACTACTAGTAATCCGGTAATCCTGACTAAAACGGCGCGACCGGGTCTTTTCCCGCGCGATATGCTGGGAGGTAGGCTTAGTTGGGTTTTTTAGGACGAGTAATGCTACACCTACGTAATCCCAGTTACGTAATTAATGCAATGTGAAACGTGTGAGCTGTTGATTGTAGAGTGGGGGGAGTGAGGGGCCCACCACCATGAAAGTCAGGGGAGGAGAGAGAGAGGCAATTTACGTTAACCCTTTCGTAGGTTCCCGTAGATGTAGAATGATGTGTCCGATCCGGCAATATAGGCCGTATGATCTATATCTAACGGATAGGAAGGAAACTATGACAATTTACCCGCACTCCTCTCCACATTTGCAGATAAGGCTTTCCCTCGTTCATCCTTTTCTCCCACAAGATCTTGAACTTCCGTGCAACGCACGGGCATCTTGCTAGTACTCCTACAATACGTATATTATTGTGAAAGTTCATATACACCGGCCGAGATTAAGGCAAACACGACAGATTTTCATTACATTTCGAACTTTTATAGGACAAAAAAATAAAAGAAACCTGACCCTAAACCTATTCTACGACGGCGACCGACGTCCTCCATCTGTGATCTCCATGTACGGGGGCGGGGTTCAAGACCCGTGAAGTGAAGGTGCGGTCTCTGGCGAGGAAAAGTAGAACATGGGAGACGGACCGGCCAGTTGGCACACCATGCCCTGCCGCCTCCCATGCCCTACTCATCCTCGGAGGAGTCCTCGATCTCGGCAGTGCCGGACGTTGGACGGCGGCAAGTAGGACGCGTGGCTGACGGTGCTCCCGTCATCGGCCGCCAGCATGGCCACTGCTTGTGCGGCGACTTGAGTGAGGGCGGCGACCTCAAGCTCCATCCCCGAAGACAAGCTCTCCCGCAGAGCGTTCGCGCTAGCGGTCATGGCGGATGTGGTTCCAGGTAGGAGGACGATGCGCTATGGTGTGGAGGTTAGCTGGGCGTTGCCGCTTTAAGTAGCGCATTCTGGTGAGGCCAAGCGTCCGGGTGCGTCATTAAGTCGCCGGAGTTGGTTCTGCGGGCACCGAGCCTCTTAATGACAACATACGAACGGACGGCATGAATGCGGGCAGCTGGCGCCGACTGGGAACGCACCACGTGACGGTGCAAGGGATGAGGGTTTTGGTGTGCCAGGGTAGTCAGCTGCGGTCGTGGCAACGTTGGAGATGCCCTTTGCTCACATGCGATCCCCGCATGTCATTGGAAAAGTAAGACGACCCGGCATGGTCTCAGGTCCAGAGGATGCAGTTGGCCGTGCTACACCACTCCGCGGACTGCAATAGCCGTGCGCAAGTGTACCTCCTTCTCATTTTGAAAACTTTAGGCAAGCTTGGAAAAAATGTGTGGCGAAGTTTGGCAATGCAAGGCCTAGACCCAAACAGGATAAGTACGTACATACTAGGAGTACTAGTGTTAAAAAAAGAAAGGTTGGGTTTTCCTTCGCGGGATTTAATCGATACAAATCCTCGTTTCACGTGTCAATTAATGCGTATTTTTTTTCTCCAAAGACCAAAGAGCTAACCATCTCACTCCTCATCGATTGATTAATGCAGCGCCATGCAAACCAACCTTCTCACTTCCGCATGCATGCAGGGGATATTAATGTCCTTGGTTGCTAACCCCATCAATTTTGCCTTGATTAGTGTTAGTGGCCCTTTGCAAATTGTAATTTTGATATACTGGCCTTGTGTACAAAAAATGGAGGTAGTAACTATATTTGACTTCCTTCCCCATTGCGGTGACGTTGACGATATTTTTTTTGGTGGTTTGGCGAAGTGCGTTCGATGGAGAACACCATTCAGGGAGACCACGGTAAGTCGTTCGCAAGTGCCGCCTGCAAGCCGAGACAACCGCCTTATTTGCATCCAGGAAGTCCTGTAATAGTACTACTATAACTAATGCGGTGAGATGTCTTCTCGTAGAAGACGATGGAGAAGCGGAGTCAGCAAAGAGTGAAACGATGGTTGCTTCGTCCATGCTTTTGTCATTTGACGCCTCACTGCTTTGTGATTTGTGATAGAAGGGACAGGGGAGTAGACTCTGTGCTCTATACTGTACTACATGCGTCCAAGCATGGGAGAAAGAGGAGAGATGTTGCATTTTTCTATTCCTTCAATCAATCAACCAGGGAGCTTCGGTTCCATCTTTTTGGCTTTGGCAACACCGTCCATAATGGTTCCACGATGCTAAAAGCTATTTTCACATTTGGCTACACATTGTGGATGCCCTTAACCGTACCACTTGGTTTTTCTCCTGTGTGCTATCTATACAAATCTCAATTATATTGATCTAAAAAATTATAGAATCGAGATTAGTAAAAAGGAGGTGATTTTGCCGCGCGCATGGCGGGGGAGGTTTCTTATTTTCAGAGGACATTGTCCTGGCGGTTTGCTAACATGCGGTCCCACGTGTCAGTGCTTTACCAAGCCGATCCGCGTCCCACATGATGCAGAACAACGGCAAAAGAAACACGTGGTTAAGTTGAAGAAGATGGGGGAGAAGCAGATTCAGCAACAAGTGAAATGATGGTTCTTCGTCCCTCCAATTAACTACGGGAAAGGTGTAGCTTTGTGATTTGACGCCTCATTGCTCATTACTACGCCGATGCCATGACTGGGGTGCTTCACCCCGGCTGCTCTGCATTGTATTTCGGTATGGCACATGGACCAGGTAGCTTGATGTCCCACATGTCAGCGAAAGGGACTAGTAGATTTATGAAAGCGAGCGCTCCACTCTTACGACGGAGGAGTAGACGACACGAGGCCCAGTGAACTGTCACTTATACTATATAGTACTATAGTTTTGCTGTTTTGCACGATCCATCGATACAAACCCGATAAAACAGGAAAGGGCGGGATTTTCCCCGCGCGATAGATGATATTGGCCATACATTTCAAAGGCAATTTTAATGTATGCAAACTGAATAATTATAAGTAACAATATGATATCTAGTAAAACTAAAAACACATATGATTTATTGTGTTAGAGTGTAGTAGTAGTGCTGTATTTCATAGTTGTTAGATGTAACATGCAAGAACGTGTAGAGATGTAGTTTGGGAGGGCCTACAGAGAGAAAAGCATAATACGGTCACCAAACTTTCGAATAAGCTGATTACGGTCACTATATATGTTTTGCGGTGATTATACGGTCACTTGCTCACAGCTCAACATCGGATTGCACTCTGTTGACCGGCCAAATAGTCTGCATGGCACCATGTTGACTAGTTAAATTGACCACGTTCTTTGTGGGTCCCACCTATCAGTTCGCATAGGCAAAAGGTCAGATAAACACAAATTTACGCAGGCGCGACAAGGCTCCAACCTGTGCGCGGGAATCACCTGGTTGTGTATGTGTCTGTCTGGGCCTGATGTGTGCGCATGCACGTGTAGGTTGAGCACTTGAGCATGAGAGTGTGTGTTTGTCGTGTGGTGTACTGGTGTGTGCATGCACGCGTGCGTGTGTGCATGTGAGTGTTGCATGCGTGCATGCGTGGCTACGTGTGTACGTGTGAGTGTTGCGTGCGTGTGTGGGTGCATGTGTTTGTGTGAGTGTTGCGTGGATGCAGTTCGTGTGCATGCGTCCGTGTGTGTATAATCACCACACCAGCTCCTGTGTGTTAAAACAGACGGCTCAGCATACCAATACAAGGCCACCTTGTCCGCTGTGCCCGCGGTCATGACTTCGAACCACCGTCCAAATATTTTTTTGTCGTTTGTTTTCATTCTTACTAGCAAGATGCCCATGCGTTGCATGTAACATCAAGATGCATTTGTCTGACCTGTTTATCTTGTGAGAGAAAAGGATGAATGAGGGAAGGCCTTATTTGCAAATGTGGAGAGGTGTGTGGGTACCTTTTTGCAAAATTGCCATAGTTTCTTTCCTATCCGTCAGATATAAATTGGACGGCCTATATTGCAGGATGGCAGGCACACCATCATGACCAACTCTGTTTTTTATAAGAGTGTATTTTATGTATTTTATAAGAGTGTAGATGTAGAGTAGATACAAGTCAACAGGTGGGCACGATGGTAGTGAGATAATGTGATGCAACACTAGAGGTGCCACGTGGAGCGCTTAACTGGTCAACTAGTCATGTCATGAGCAAATACAGAGTTGTACGGTGAGCCCGTGACTGCATAATAACCACTAAACGTAAATGGTGACCGTAGTGAGTGGATTCTGAAGTCCAATGTATGTATCGTGCTTTCGCTTCAAATACAAAGATCGTCATTGCATATATCGCGAGAGAAAGATGAAACATGCGTGAATTTTCTGGGGGCTTACTTTTAGACGACCTGGAGATAGTTTTGTGTGCATACGTGAAAGGGGCGTACAGGGGGGTATGCGGTGGAGAGGGAGATGCTCTTCGTTTCTCTTTATTATGACTAACTTTGTATATAGTATAAAAATATACAAATTCACAGTGTGGAATAAATATCATTGTGGGCACCATGCAATGCAAATTAGCGTTCGTACTCCTCCATATAACTTTGTAATGTTGTATATATGTAGAAACTCTAAAATAATTTTTTGGCCACACTTTATTCAAAAGGAATGTTGTATGCGAAATAAATGTGAAGAGAGGGCTTTTTAGATCAATGGGGTACGTGATGTAACATGTGTGAATGTGTAGTTGATGCATTTGGCGGGGCCTAGAGAGGTATGTGTGTGTATTACGTATTCGAGAGAGGCATGGATAGAGGGGGCGACAGGGGGGCGTGGGAGAGATAGCACGAGAAATGAGAGTGGTCTAGAGAGAGAGAGACGAATATGACATCACGACAAGAGATTCCATTCCCTTGAGTGTGTATATGCAAGGGGGAGGGAATAGAGGCACCAGGAGAAATTTTCTGTATGTGTGGTGTTTGTGTTGGTATGTGTGGGTGTGAGAAGATAATGAGACGTGGGGGCAGAGGGTGTGTCACCGCGTGAGGTCCGGTGGGTCGAGGTGAGGCCCTTTGTTCTGTTCCGTCCTGCGCCACATTGGTCGGCCCGTGAAGCATTTAGGAAGACCCATGGATGACTAGTCGTACAAGACAAAGATAGCAGAATTGTGAAGGACTCTGTGTCCACTGACAAAGCCGGCTAGGATTTGTAACCCTAGGTTCTCAGGCTAAGGTAACCCCTTTATCTCTGATATTACTATTCATCCAACCTAACTTTAAGGGGCATCCTACAGAATGCTCTGCTAGAATCATACTCGTCGATTAGGAAGAGAGGTGTGAGACAATGCGTGAGAGATAGGCGTAAAGATAATGTGCGTACATGAGACACATAGGCAGGTCCATGTATATAGAAAGGGTCGATGAGGATTGTGTGTGTGTATGTTTGCGAGAGGAAGAGTGCTTGTGATAAAGGTTAGTGAAAACAGTTGTAAATGGTTACGAGAGGGAGAGAGGGTTATATCTAGAGCATGTGTGTGAGAAAGACACCTCGGGAGAGAGTGTGTGAGCATGTGTGAGAGACCACCAATGGAGAGGGAAACTACACGTAAAAGACTGCTCTACACATTGATTAAAGATATAAATTATATCCAAATATTAGGATGGGATCATGATATTTGCAATTCATGTAAGGAGCGTTCATTGATCCATCAGACATCTAGATTCTATCGAATTTGAGCATGTCTATGTTATTATTCGACACAATTGATCCACATAGTTAGTATGTTGAACTCCAGACAATGCATCACTTTAGCAATCGAATATAAACGTGAGTATAGTTCATGTTGTGTGTGTAAAGCACATTATACATACGAAAGTTACACAATGGACATTATAAATAGCTACTACCTATGAACTAGCATACATTTGAATTCAACTTAAAGTGGTTTAAAAAAATCGAATTCAACATGAAGTCCATTCAATTATTTGAATTTGATATCATGGCATTTGTAAACCATACCTAAATTATGGGGGCACCAATCTTTGCATTGATTTTGTACATAATAGAATATGTAGTTGTGTACAAAATAGATTCAAATTTAGCTCCTCCATTCCAAAATAATCGTAGTTATAGGATTTTCAAGTGTCAAAATTTCAAAAAGAAGCGGATAATTTAATGAGGTTTTCAAACATACAAGGTCAAATATAATGTTGTATATTTAGGTCAATCCTCATAGTTCAAGAGTACTCTAAACGTGAATGCTTGTGTTTCAAAATTTCAAACGAAGCGCCAAAAGAGCCTCTACTCGCCCGAAACCGCGTGAGACCAATATTTGGTAGTATGTAGCGACCCGACCTGAATGGATCAAGTCTCTGTGCTTAAGTGTCATCCCTGGATCGGTATGCTGACACACATAGTACTCGAGGATTTATAACAGAGGTAAATCACATGTATAAAGTAACGTAAATGCTTTTACCTCAATCCAAAATAGCGGAAGTAACAAGGTTGTGGATTCCCATCAACACCAACGGCAAAGTTGAGTGTAGAAATCGTAACCCTAACGTATCACTTACTCGTCGTAAGATAATCCTGTAACATGAGACGTTGCAGCCACAGAGGGTCAGTACATTGAATGTACTGGCAAATTCACACCATAGAGAATGATGAATAAAGGCTATCACTACATGCGTATTTCGTTGGTGGAAAAACTCTATGGTTATAAGGTTTTTGCGAAAAGCAAATTTTTTCCTACTGCAAAGGAATAAATTTTTATTTAACTATCAAGGTTGTTGTTGAACATTGAGAATGGTTGACAGCATTCTCAATCCCAATTAAAAGTAATCATTAACACCCAACAATATTCATTTAGAGTAACATGTTGAGATTCACATGATAATCCAGGTACTAGATACTCAAGATGTCCATAACCGGGGACACGACTAATCATGATTAGTTTATACACTCTTCAGAGGTTTGCGCACTTTTCCCCACAAGACTCGATCTCCTCCGTTGGATTTCTCGCACTACATGGTGTTTGAGAAACGGATGACCGAGACATAGTCTTTCAGAAGCATTTGCACCTTACAATGGGTAGACCGTACCACCTACAACCCCTACATCTGCTAGTCTACCACTGTAAGAGTTCACATGACTTAATCAACTATGCTAGAGCCCATGATAGCTTGTGGCTGCACACGGAAGTTTCTAGTATGAATAGTCTCATGATCGCTTTGAGCCTGGGTGGCGTACCATAGGAGGATCACACGGTAACCCCGGGATCTCCTAGGACAACACTGGTATATCCCCAGGTGTCTGGGCAAGTCCACTGGTATATCCCCAGGGTTCCCCAACCAATCCACCCAGATGTGTATTAAAGTAGCCACCTTAAGTTAAACCTTAGTTAACAATAATCTCTCACATCAGTCATGAAATACTCTCAAAACGCAATCCACGTCTACGAGCATAGCATGGCATTGTAAGCATAACGTAATAGTAACTCCCAAGGTTTGAATGCAGGGCAATAGGTTCCTACCTCATCAACTAGTTCCCAATACCCACATGTTATCAATCCTACTCATGTAATGTTTGAGGGTGAAACTAATGCATAAAAACTGGGTATGAAAGGGGATATGATCAAAGTGTGAACTTGCCTGCAATGTTGATGAATATGATCCGCACTCAAAACTCTTGATAGTTCTACTCATCACACTCCGGTCAATCTATCGAAATCAAGCAATTGTAACCACACATAAGCAATCACTCAAAAGATCGAAAAGAACGAAGAAGACGATTCGAAAACATCAAAACCAAGCAAATAGCTCTTGCAACATAAAAAAATTTCTAAAAGTACCAAAATTATGTGAATTTGGCCTTATCAAAAAGTTTAGGTCAAGAGCTTCGATATGCAAAAAGAATCAACTCAAACGGAGCTATGAAACTCAAGTTATGATCAAACGAAGTTTGAATTCAAATCTGATCTAATTCAAATTTTAAACTTTTCAAAAACATGTTTAAGTTGTTTATCCGGATAGAGGGGATCATAACGAAAAGTGGGTATTGGTTTTGTCTAATTTCGACTAACGACCAAAAAGTTATAATCGTTTGAAACCGAGGGACTAATCTGTAAGAAAAACTACCACGAATAGGTCCCTGGCTGAAAATAACAGAAAAAGAAAAAACTAAAGGGCGAACGTTCGTTTTCTATACCTAACCAGCGAACGTTCTCTAAATAATAAACCTAAACAAAAAACCGGTTTTAAAAGAAAACGAGAGAAAACCTATAAAATATAAAATAAACCGGTCCGGGGGCGGTTTATACCGGTTCGGGGCGGTTTACGGTGGAAAACCAGCGGCGGCGGTGTTCTCCGGCGAGCGAGGCGAGGCGAGACGGCGGCTCTGGCGCGGCAGCAGGCGATGGCAGGCGGCGGGGCGCGGCGACTGGGGGGAGGGGTGGCGCGGCGCGGCATGCGGCGGCGCTAGCAGGCGGCAGCGCGGCGAGAAGGTGACGGCGGTGGCAGCGCAGCAAATCTCGCCGGCGGCAGTGGTTGCGGCGGGGCGCGGCGAGAAGCGGTGCGGCGAGGAGAGAGAGAGAGGGGGGGGGGTCCGGCTCCTTTATAGGGGGGGCGAGGCGATGGCGTGGGCGAGGGGCAAGGAGGAGGCCGGGGCGACCACGGCGGCGCCGGCGTGCTTGCTCGGGAGATCTTCCCGAGCTCGGAGACGAGCGGGCAGGCTGGCTGGGCCGGCTGGGCTGGGCGCGGCCCAGTTCGGTCGGCCCGAGAAGTTTTTTTTTGTAATTTTTTTTCACAAACAAAAGAGATAAAAACAAATAGAAATAAAAATATTATATAGGCATATAATATATCAAAATTTTCAGAAAAAGATTTTCTATAACATGGACATTTTAGTAAAATCAAATAAAATCCACACAAAATCAAATAATTCAAACAGTGCTCCTACTCTAATAGAATCCACCAAAAAACATTTTAAAAATGCAAAAATGATTTCAAATTAATTTTTCTCCAATTTTCTAATGTAGGGAATCATGTTACCCTATTTTCCATATATTTTATTTTTGGAGAAAAAATTAATTTGAATAAACTCAAATAACTCCAAATTGAAAATAAATTCAAAAAGGAATTTGAATGTGATCTTTGAAACTCCCAACTCATATTTCATAATTTGAAGAAGTCATTTTATCTTCTCTCGTGAAAATCATTGAGTTGCATAAAGTTTCTGAATTGGAAAAATATTTCCCAATGGAATTCAAATATTTTTCAAACACCCTTTTCATTTATTTAAATGGAAGAAGTCATGTCATCTTCTCTCTAGGGTTTTTTGTATTTGAAAAGAATTTAAATTCACGAAGATCATAAGGCAAATATGAAAGTTTTGGGAAAGTCCTTTTATTCCCTCTCATTTAACTTTCAAAAAGTTTCGAATTCACTCACTTTTAGACAATCAATCAAACAATCAATCAAATCTATCTATTTATTATAACATTCCAAAATTTAGAATTTTGGGATGTTACATAGTACAAGGAAATTACTTTTCTAATAACTCTGACCCGTGAAACCTACCGGCCTGACGTCCAAAGGTCTAAACCGGGGTAGGTTTGTAGCTTCATCTAGATGCCACGCAACCACATCCGAAAAACATTCATACACAATGGCCGCCTAAGCACACAAGCGCGTGGCCGAAATCGCTCCCGCCCACTATTTGGGACACCTGGGATTACCATCCTACCCCCGACCCGCAGTAGGTCCGAAATTTAAGAGGGGGGCAAAGTTTGTACTTTCCCCAAATTTCAAACAAGCGCGTCCCATTTCTGTTCAAAAAAGCAAAAAACAAGCGCGTCCCAGACCGAAACATGGTTCCCCCCCACCCGTCTGATTCCCTATTCGTACTCCGTGGGCGCCAAAACTACCTCTCCACCAGCTGCGAAACCCCGACGTCCTCCGTCTGCCACCCCATCCCACCCATCAACTGCCGCCCTCCTCCATCAAGCCGGAGCCGATACCCCGACGTCGTCGTCCACCGCAACCTCAACCGCAACGCCCTCCACGGCTAGTAGTTGAAGCCGAGGCCGAGCCGTCCGTACCCGAGCCAGTTCAACCATGCCGTCCTGCGCCTCACCACTGCCGCTCCAACTTCACCACCCTCCACCGCACCAGAGCTGTTCCTGCTACGCCGTCCTTCGCCGCCTCGGATTTGCTTCCCCTCCGCCGACATACGGCCACGGCAACACATTCAACAATTTGGCCATGGGTTCGTCCTAGCCTGCACCCTCCAGAACATCGGTTTCCCCGGTAAAAAGAAGAAAATTGGCGCGACTTGTGGAGGTGACCACACCGGCAACCGAAAAAGGTACTCCTCTTCCCTTATTCGTGCAAATTTTACGTCTCTGCTTGCACGATATTCATCCCACAGAAGACACTAGTTGACCGCTTCTTCTTGATACTAGATGTTCCTAGTAACTCGCGATGCACAAGGTTTCTCCTCATATACTATTTCACCTTAGCTAGAGGTCCGTCGCCCCCCTGAATTTCAATTTCTGGCCACTTGATTCCCAATTAACGGAAGCATTCCCTGGCGTAACATGCGCTAGTACGCCTATTACGCCGGGGAAGCAGCACCTTGGTGTTTATCTTAGGGGCATGTGAGGCCTAGAGCTACTGGCGCCCGACCTGGAGGTCGGCCGAGATTAAAGGGATGGCCTGGGGGCGCTGCCAAGCACGGCGGTGGTGTGAGGTCGATGGGAGGGCGGGGCGGCGGAGGTAGGGGTCTGGGCCGGTGGTCGCTGGCGGTTCGAGAAAGATCGTCAACAGTGACTAGCAGGAGGTAGACGAAGGCCATCTGCCCGTTCCTTATAGATCGGACGGTTCATTAAAAAAATCTACTGACCTATTTATTTTCAGTCGACTGTTATCTTAGATATGACCACATGTGGTGGTGTGCTGGAGGAGTACCTGCATTTCCTGTGCTCATATTTTACAAAATCATACAAAGTAGAATCTAATTTTGTTTGCCAGGCAATGTTGTAGAGCTATCATATGTCTCCTGTCATTTATTTTTCAGCCACCTGCTATCTGCTACTTTAAAGTGCACTAGTTCTGCACACACTTGACCCTTACTCTCACTGTTGTGTTTTTATGCAAGGGTATTTCAGACTCTGCTGCCATGAGAGAAGCCAAAAAGAAAAGAGAGAAGTCGCTCCAGTTTTGTGTGCGGGTAGGCAAGACACGTTCCAGCGCTATAATGGGTGCAGTGTCAGCAGATGGAGACGGTAAACGTAGCTCTGGAGTTGATGACCTCACTCGCAATGAACCACCATCCCAGGTGCTTGCTTTAACTTCGCGGTGTCATATGTGGTTGCATGTTCCATATGGTGTCTAGCTTGTGTTCGAAAGGCCTAAGTCGGTAAGATAAGGAAAGATATTTTTTTACATGAACCACCATCCCGTGAGCACCAGAAGACAAATAGCTAGTCAGGGCACCGGCCGAGCCAGTGACAAGCCCAGCAAAGATAGGCATCACCTAGAAGCCAACTAAAAAGCTGCGATGGCGGCGAAACAGCCCGCCTCCCACCAGGCTCTCACG
This sequence comes from Triticum urartu, assembly GCF_056163025.1. Lineage (NCBI taxonomy): Eukaryota > Viridiplantae > Streptophyta > Magnoliopsida > Poales > Poaceae > Triticum > Triticum urartu. The sequence goes on along the minus strand of NC_141874.1, from coordinate 359,510,773 downwards.
TCCTAGATGATCATGCTCACCACTCCAGCCGGATGTCTAGCTTGTATTGCTTCAAATTTGGTTAAATTGCATCTGCTTAGCTTACACATTATACCTTTGAATATGACATGCCTGTCTGTTTTTGGTACATACTAGTACATCTGTGTATTAATCATGTTCTTACATCAAACTAATGTTCTTGTGTATACCTCATCAATCACTTGTGGCGAGGCAGGCAGGCAAGGGGACTACTCCTCATTTAAAGAATGCATCGTCAGCCTCCCAACATGATTCTCAAGAAACAGAAATGCTAGATGAAGATAGTGAATGTAGCTCTGTAGTTGATTATAGCATTTCCCCTACACTAGCATCGCACGTGCTTGCTCTAACTTGGCAGCGTGATATGTGGTTGCATGTTGCATATGGTGTCTAGATTGTAATTCTTCCAATCTGGTTAAACTGCATGTGCTAGTCTGCTTAGCTTATACATTATACCTATTAATGTGACATGCCTTCCTGTATTTAGTACATAGTACATCTGTCTATTAAGCATCTCCTTACATAAAACTATTGTTTTTTTGTATCCCATATCAATCAACATGACGAGACACCTTTAGTATATGCAGTGCGATATTAGTTGCATCTTTCATATGATTTATAGCATGCACTGCTTCTAATTTTTTGAAATTCCATTTATGATGGGACGCTTTTAACTTGGCAGAGTCATATTGGTTGCATCTTTCATGTGGTGTCTAGCTTGCATTGCTTCTTATTTGCTGGAATGGTTTCTGCTTAGTTTACACAAACAGTTGTGAACATGCCATGCCGCCCTGTTTTTCGTACATATTCCATCCTGGTATCATGTGTTTGCCTTACATCAAAGTAGTGATTGTCAGTATCATGCATGAATGAGTTCAGAAGAGAGAATTTTATTGCTTTTTCTTGTCGGTTTTATTTGACAATTCAAAATCAATAAAGCGGAAGGAAGTTAGCAAGGCAGTGGATAAAGGTGCTCCTTCCAAATGGAGGACCTCTACAGTTTCTACTCCTCCACACCCCCAAGATGATTTCCAAGACAACACATGCATAGACACTCAACAAAGCTGTGTTTATGATGAGCACGTCTCCCCTAGTGGAGCATCACCGGTGCTCCCTCTAACTTGGCACTGTTATATGTGGTTGCATGTTATGTGTGATGTCTAGCTTGTATTGCTTCTAATTTTGTTGAATTCCATCTGCTTACTTTACACATTATACTTGAATAAGACACGTGTTCCTGTTTCCAGAACATACAATATCTGTCTATCACACCATGTTCTTACATCAAATTACTACTGTTGTGTAACCTACAACAATCACTTATCATAAGACATGTTTGACTTCGGAGTGTGATATAGGTTACATCTCACATTCTTTTCTAGCTTGTATTACTAATTTGTTCAAATGGCACTTATGACGAGACAGTTTTAACTTGGTAGAGTTATATTCGTTACATCTTTCATATGGTGTCTAGCTTTCATTGCTTCTAATTTGTTGAAATGCCTTCTCCTTAGTTTACACATCATAAGCTGTGAATATGCAATGCTGTGAATATGCAATGGCACTAATGACGAGAGACCTCTAACATGGTAGTGTGATGTTGTTTGCATCTTGCATATGATTTATTTCTTGTACTGCTTCACATTTGTTTAAACGCCATTTATGATGAGACACTGTTAACTTGGCAGAGCGATATTTGTAGCATCATTCATATGGTGTCTACCTTCCATTGCAGTGCTTCTAATTTGGTGAAATGTCTTCTTCTTAGTTTACACATCATAGTTCTGGTTATCTCTTCCATCCTATTCTTCATACATATTACATCCTCCTATCATGTGGTTGTCTAACATCAAAGTTCAGTTCGTCTGCATCACGCATCAATTTGTTCTGAAGAACTAAATTGTTATTCGTTTTTCTTGTCGGCTTGACTTAACATGGCACAGAGAAAGAGGAAGAAACACAGAATGGCAGGGAATGAGAAGCGGATGAATCCTGCAGATTCTGCTGGTACTGATGGTGCAATAGAAGGTCAAAGTCCAGCAGAAAATTCTACAAACACGGCATCTCATGCTACAGGAGTTGCAAAAAAAGACAAACAGAAACAAATAGCTGCCACCAAACAAGCAGAGACAGCCCTAGTTCTTGCAGCACCTACCACAGTACTACCAGCTGCACGACGTACTCGTGCGTCAACTGAGCTAGCAGCACGTTCCCAAGCTCCCTTTCCACCTGACACTACTTCCCAAGCACTCTTGACACAAGAAGAGTTGGCAATATCAGATGAACCTTGTGAGCTTCAATAGCAAGAAGGTAGTTGCTGGAGTCAAGTTACAGTTGCATGCTTCTTTACATGTAGTCTCACAGTTTGATGTACACTAACACTTCCTATGTTTGTTGTTGGACTAGCACCTAGGCGCAAGAGGAAACAAACATCAGGGATAATGCTCGATAGGTTAACTAAATCTAGAGGAGGAAGAATGGATATCCGTTTTGAGGCAGGTTTAAAAAGGCCACGTGATGCTACAGAGTCAGCCAAGTTAGTATCATAGGCAGCGGTTGCTGTTAGGTGTCATGTACGTATCCTCCCAACATGGATTCAGTACAGGAATGACAAAGACGAAACCCAGTTCAACATCTACCTCGACCATTTATCTGTAAGTATGGTTATGTATGGAAACTAGTAATATCGTCTTGCTCTGTCCAATACTTTCTAGGTTGATGATAATGAGACTCCCATAATTTTCAACAGATGAGGTTCAAGTTGGATAGCCAAGATGATGCAACCAGACAAGCTTGCACCCATGTTTTCAAGTCTTCTCTGCGACAGTATCGGTATAATTTGAGGAAAACTCACTTTGAAGGCAAGTCTAACAGTGAACTTGCCCAAACATCTCTAGTGGAAAATGTATCTGATGAAGACTGGAGAGGCCTCGTTAAACACTGGTCCGATCCGAAGTACCAGGTACATTATATATATGTCATCAGATCACATGTTGAAGTCCTATTTACGCATGTGCCACACAAATCTATCTTCTTGTAGGTGAACTGTTCAAAGAACAAGGCCAACCGTACGAAAGTGAAATTCCAATAGACGACAGGATCTCGTAGCTATATTGCACACTGCGAGGCTCTTGTAATTAGCTGTTGTTTCACTCTTTTTGTTGTACCATATTATTAGATCTATATTGACTTGTTCCAAATGCAGAGGAAAGCCCGCAAGGACCAAAAAGTACCTGAACCAAATGCTGTGGAAATCTTGAAGGACTATCACACCAGCAAGAAGAAGGGCATGACTACACCAGTCAAAGCCGCTGTTGTAAGTCCTTAATCCTCATGCCTTTTAACTACTACTTACTCTGACTTGTGCCTTGAACTGCATGGTTTGCAGCCAATGTATATTACTCTTTTCAATTTTATACACAATTGTCTTAGCGTATCATTGCACCTTACAAGGTTTAAAAGAGAGGAGTGATGTTCCTTTGATCTTGACCCGTAATTTAGTTCCGTGCTGGACTTGCCCACTCAATGTTACAATTGCCTGTTTGTCTGTTCTCAGTTGTTTTGTGATATGAATGATGTCATACTATGCTTACCGTATTATAAACTTCGTCTCTTTATCCTTAGACCTCAATACAATGTGAAGAAATAGACAATACATTAGCGATGGTACATGGTCATATGTTTGGAACCTGGTTTTATTATGTACTTTGTAATAAAATACAACTAATATTTTACATGGGTTCACCAGAATAAGTTCTGTATATAGACCAAAGCTATTTTGTTTGGTTTTGCTGCCTCCTTAATATCTTCTGTTCTGGTACTACTAATGTAAAACCTCAACTTTTCAGCGAGCTATGGAAAAAATGGTGGAACCGCCACCTTCTGAAGGTGGCGAGGCAACTATAACCGCAATGTTAGCTCTTGCTGTAGTGGGTCAGTACATGTCCACTAACAGTACCAATAGCACGTTCCTGCGTAATACTGGGTTGGTTGTTAAGGCAATATCATCCAAACTGCCTCATGATCAAGATATGCAAGCTCAAAGCAATGTTGTATCTGCGCTCCAGACACAAGTCCATTCCCTAACAGAGACCCTTTGTGAAACAAGGAGAAACATTGCTCAATGTCGTCAAGATATGCATGGTTTTGAAACTAGACTATCCGACATTTGCTATATTGTTCAAGAGCCTAGGGGAAATGAAGGCGAGGGTTATGGTGCTCCATCGGACAATACAGCATGAAAACATAATAGTCAGGTCAAATGAACTGAGCTTCTGAACTTCTGGTGGTGCATTTATCTGCTAGACTGTTAAGTTTTATGCCAACCTTCCTTTTGTTATATAGTTGTAATTTGTTTTGGTGTGATACAAAATTTATTCTTAACGTGCAGCCACCGCCTCAAGAAAACAACAAGCCATTTTTGTATAGTGTAGGGTGTTCCCTATATTTGCACTGGTGGCGATCTTTGATGCCGAGTGGATGTAATCTGTGCAATCGCCTTAATAGCCTAGCATTAGTTTCGGCCTTATTTATTTCCTAGTCTTCTTTTTCCCTGGTTTGCTAGTGGCCGCAACTACCATGGGCCATATACGGGCCGTAGGATCCATGGGTCTCCTACGGGCCATCGATAAATGGGCCTATAATCGGTGGGCCTCGAGCCGTCGGATTACTGGGTCTACATGGGCCATAATCGGGCGTAATTGGTATCGGCCCAGCACGGTAACAGGCCGTAGGACAGCAAATGCTTAATTATGTCATAGGCATAATGGGTCGTTAATGGGCCAGAATATAGGACGAGGTGGAAACGGCGCAACGGGTTAACAGGCCAGAAACATGCCGACTCTTGCCATGGGCCGAATTTGGCCCATTAGGGTAACAGGACAGTAACGGGCCGACCCTTGCCATGGTCCGAATTTGGCCCATTAGTGGAACAGGCCAGTAACGGGCCAACTCTTGCCATGGGCCAAATTTGGCCCATTAGGGGAACAGGCCAGTAACAGGCTGGAAGTAATCGAGGGCCGAAAAGGAGCCCAAGAACATATGGGCCGTCAATAGGCCGAAAGCTAACACGGGCTGGAAACGGCCCATGTAAATCATGGGCCGTTAACGGGTATAAAGAAAATTACTGTTCATTATGGGCAAGAGTCACCGTGGGCCTTTACCTGGGCCGACCTATTAGGGCACACGAAAATCTTGTGGGCCTTTACATGGGCCGGCCCATTATGGTCCGCGAAATCTTGTTGGTCTTTAGCTGGCCAGCCCGTTATGGTTCGCAAAATCTCGTGGGCCTTTAGCTGGGCCGGCCCATTATGGTCCGCAAAATCTTGTGGGCCTTTAGTTGGGCTGGCCCATTTAAACTTGTTGGGCCGTGCCACGTGTCGACGTATCATAGGCGCCTTCTGTCCAGTGAGTGGATGACATCTGTCCCGACGATGAGCCGACACGTGTTTCCTCTAGCCAATGATGATTTTACACGTGGAAAATCCCCATTGGTTGGGGTTGTTAACGGGTTATCGAATCCAAAACCCGACCCGATGGCTTAATGGCGTTCCGTTACGGTGGATGCCACGTGTCGGTCACCCTTGACAAAAGCACTTCTGTGAAGCGCAATTTATCGTCATGGAAGTGGACACATCCGTGATGATAATTTTGGTAATGTCATGGAACACTTCTACGATAGCACAGGTATGACTATCTTGATTCTCTCATAAATTTGTCATGGATGTACATGCATGACAAAAAAGCGACCTACTATGACAAACACGTATCATCACGGAAGTGTATTTTTTTTGTAGTGCAAGTAATGATAATAGTAGCAAAGGTGCAGCAAGGTAGCCCAATCCTTTGGAGGCAAAGGAAAGGCCAAAACGGTCTCTTATAATAAACAAAGCGTTCTTGAGGGTACATGGGATTTTCATCTAGTCACTTTCACCACGTTGGTTTGATTCGTGTTCGGTACTTTGATAATTTGATAGGTGGGTGGACCGGTGCTTAGGTGATGTTCTTACTTGAACAAACCTCCTACTTATGATTAACCCTCCCGCAAGCATCCGCAACTACGAGGAAAGTATTAATAATAAATTCTAACCATAGCATTAAACTTTTGGATCCAATCGGTCCCCTACGGAATAGCGCATAAACAGGGGTTTAAGCTTCTTTTGCTCTCACAACCCATCATCTAATTGCTACTCCACAATGCATTTCCTTAGGCCCAAATATGGTGAAGTGTCATGTAGTCGACGTTCACATGACACCACTAATGGAATCACAACATGCATACTATCAAAATATCAAACACATATCAAGTTCACATGATTACTTGCAACATGATTTCTCCCATGACCTCAAGAACAAAATAAACTACTCACAAATGATAATCATGATCAAGATCAGAGGGGTATTAAATAGCATCTTGGATCTGAACATATAATCTTCCACCAAATAAACCATATAGTAATCAACTACAAGATGTAATCAACACTATTAGTCACCCACCAGCACCAATCTATAGTTTCGGTAACAAGATTGAATACAAGAGATGAACTAGGGTTTGAGATGAGATGGTGCTGTGGAAGATGTTGATGGAGATTGCCGTCCCCAGGATGGGAGAGTTGTTGGTGATGATGAGGACGATGATTTCCCCCTCCGGGAGGGAAGTTCCCGCGGCGGAATGGCTCCGCCGGAGGGCAAAAGTGCTCCTGCCCAAGTTCCGCCTCGAGACGGCGGCGCTCCGTCCCGAAAGTCCTGGCCTTATTTTTTCTAGGTCAAAATGACTTATATACCAGAAGATGGGCACTAGAGGTGGGCCTGGGTGAGCACAACCCACCAGGGCGCACTTGGGCTCCCTAGCGCGCCGAGGTGGGTTGTTCTCACCTGGTGGGCTCCTCTGGTACTTATTTGCTCCAATATTCTTCATATATTCCATAAAAATTCTCCGTGAAGTTTTAGCTTGTTTGGAGTTATGCAGAATTGGTAGCCTGACGTAGCTTTTCCAGATCCAGATTTCCAACTGCCAGAATTCTCCCTCTTTGTGTATACCTTGCATATTATGAGAGAAAAGGCATCATAATTACTCCAAAAAGCATTATTATTGATAAAAACATCATAAATAACAGTAGGAAAACATGATGCAAAATGGACGTATCAACCGGCACCACCAAAGAGGTTCTACACTAATCACTAGTGCTCGGTCCCGAGCCAACATGGTGCGCCTCCATCTATGGCGGTGTCGCTGGCCACTTCCTCCACGACGTCGCTCCCTCGGCGGTGATGTCCACATTAGTAGGAGCTGCTGCTACTTTGGCTCTCGCTCGCGCTGTGCTCTGCTCTTGCTCTTGGTCCCCTACTTGGTCTGCTCTTGCTCTTGGTCGCACTGCTGCTCTCGCTCTTCTTCCTGGTTGCACTGCTGCCCTACTCTTGCTCATGCTGCTGCTCCACGAGTAGCAGATCCTGCTCTCACTCGAGCCCCTACAGCTGCTACCCGAGATGCTGCTACACGACCAGCTGCCCCGGCTCTCGCACGCACTTTGCTCTAGGCGCTGCTGCTTCTACTGCTTTTCTGCTACTAGTGCGTTCAGTTTCGATAGCAAAATTCAGTTTCGAAAGTAAAATTCAGTTTCGACAGTTAAGTTCAGAGATGAGCAGCTGATGTGTTTTTACATCTATGACTTTGAGATTATGTATTTTACATCATCTATTGGAGATGCTATTAGAATCCCACTCAGGTTAATGTTGTCTCTCTTGTCCTGCTTCAGCCTCACCGTCATACAACTCAGGGGAGTTGCTCCAATGACGAAACCCTCCATCACAGAAGATCAATACCACCGACTCCATCTCTAGACGCGTAAGATCTTCTTCCCCTTCTCTAACAGCCAAATCAGCCAGAGCATCCTCACCGACCAACCCAATCATGCTGAGATCAACATGGCTTCACCAAAGAGGTTGTACACTTGTTGCATCGCTTTTTTACTCTACATGTTATATATATTGTCCAGTAAACACATGTAGTAACGTGAAATACAATTAGTTTCTCCTACTACTAGCAAGATGCATGTGCTTTGCACGGAACATCAAGATGCCTTTGTATGAGTAGTTTATCTTGTGAGAGAAAAGGATGAACAAGGGAAGGCCTTAGTTGCAAATGTGGAGAGGGGTGTGGGTATCTTTTGCAAAATTGCCATTGTTTCCTTCATATCCATCAGATATAAATCGGAAGGCCTATATTGCAGGATGGCAGGCACACCATCATCACCAACTCTGTTTTTATAAGAGTAGAGATATGACAAGCAGTGAGGTACCAGCAACTTAGCTATCCGTGATGGACTCTCTTGAACGTCATCATTATTTATTTCTGCATGTTTGAGCTGTGCATTTGTATATGGGCTTGGGAGTTGAGCTAGTAGGGCAGTGTCCTGGGTCCAAAGTTGTAGAAGTAGTAAAAACATTTTTTAGTGTAGGCTTTTCCCTGTTCAAGCCTGCCTACTAGAATTCCCAGTGCTTGAAAGGAAAAGTGATGCAAAAACATAGGAATTGGAAAGTTTTCTATGGTAATACTATTCATGCATTTGGTACAAAGGAATGGACCATAGGAAAACTGCAGGATTTGTTCCTTTAGTGTCTCCCTGAAAGAGAAACCATAGGAATTTTAATATCCACTTGTCCTCCTTTTCAAATTCCTATTCATGAAGCACAAGACTAAGAGATAGTAGCATAATAGCATTATAACCGTAGATTTTCTTGTGGTTTGACTTAATGTCACCATGCTTCTTTGCATCCCGTAATCTTCCAATTCTTGTGAACCAAACACCCAGATTGGCACAAATCTTGTGTTTTTAAATTCTCTGTTTTGCACGTGCATCCCTATCCTATTCTTGTGTATTTCTATCACTGCATTGTTAGAATCCTCCAATTTAAACAAGCCCTTACAGAATTACTTCTATTATAGATATGTGTCAAAGAAAACCTTGTGTGATTTGTCCCGCTCCTGCTGCGCTGTGGTCCACCCCAGCTCAACTGCTCCAACGACGGATGGGTTCACCACGGTAGGGATCCGCCCTCCAGACTGTCCTTTGCCGCCTCAGATCTTCTTCCCCGCCGTCGGCATCCACGACAACTGCGTTACCATCATCAACTGAGCAGATAACCTCAAGGACTACACGGGTCCGCAAGAGAGGTCGCTCTCTTTCGTGACTGCTTTTGTTATGCATTTCTTAATATGATGACATGCTACTTTATCATCCTATTCACCAATTAGACTCCGAGTCAGGTCCAAACTAATGCTCAAACTTGAGTTTTTAAATGGTTGTGGGGTACATATTGGGGCAGCAATCAATACTATCTGTCTACTATCTGCTTAATCTCGGGTGTCTACTATGAGTTTTATGTTGGGAGGAAACAAACATTAAAGGAGCCATTATCTGTATTTTTTAACTAAAGCTATTATCTGGCTGCTATCATTGGTTTTGGGTCTATCCAAAGTTTGCTAGCATCACTCTGGATTTGTGCATGCACTCCTTACATAATATCACTATGTTTTATTCCTATGCATGTCAGTTATTGTACACAATGGTTCTGGACATGTAGAGCAAAAGAGATGAGCCTTGCATGGCAATAAAATTTCATGCAGATGGCGCTCCATGGTCGGCACAAAAGCAACCCGCTCCCCTATTCTAGACTGTAATAAAGAGGAAGATAACTATTCAAAGGGAGATTCAGAGGGAGCAGACCACTCCTATTTACCCCCTGAGGTATTTTGCTCTAACTTGCCATGCTGATGTTGGTCATATTATGCATATGGTGCCTTGCATTGCTTACTTTATAGATAAAATATGTCGTCTGCTTAGTTTAGACATGCATTGTGTGAATGCCATCCATTTAGTTTCTATATCATATATGTGAATCATGCAATGCCATCTTGTTTAGCCAGGCATCATATATGTGAATTTTGTAATGCCATCCTGGTTAGCCAGTCATCTTATATGTGAATTATATCATGCCATCCTTTTTTTACTACGTACTAGCACAAATGCCCGTGCGTTGCACCGGGCAAAAAAAGACACATGTGCCATTGTGTATCATTTTTTATAACCAATTTTACTAAATGCCCGTAATAAGGTTCAACATGGAAAATTCCTTATTTTTAATAAAAGTTAAGATTTCCATAAAAATTGGAACATACGTTTTATGAAAATTGGAACATTTCCCTAAAAAAGAATAGTTTTTTAGGAAAAAGATTTTTTTACATATATTTTTAGAGCATTTTTGCTAGGGAATTTTAAATGCAGAATAAAGTGATCAAAGGTCAAAGAACCATGATATGCATCATGAGACAGTAGCACCGTTTAAGGGAAAAATACTCTGCCAGGAGATTGACAACATACAGGCTGATGACCACATCGACATTTGGCGAATTACCATCACCCTTTTTCAGTTTTGATGGCAAAATAATAAGAAGAAATGTCCCAATCTGAATCTGTGACTATGAAACTTACAGTTTGCACATCGGCATCATGCAACATTATTATTGCAATGTCCGAGAGCCCAACATCCTTGGCCTGCACCTGAGTTGGACTAGACGCCTTTGGCACTTGGACGTGCACATACAACAAAGACATCAAAACCAGGCAAAATCACTTTTTATTTATTGCAGTTATGGCAGGGCTATTCTGAATATCAAGTGATACCAGATAATTAATTCTACTGAACCATCAAAAGAGATGCGACACTTCAGTGGTATCAGAAATAATACCAACAGTGCCATTAACTCTAACGTATAGGGCAAAAATCACACCATTAAACCCTATACCAGAACAAGCCGATCATATAGCAGGAAACGTTCGTATGGTCATAATCTGTTTCATAATTCAAATATGTGAAGTGCCACCATCACAGTCGCTGTGCCCACAACGCCATTCTTTTGAATATATGGTTCCTACTGAGTGGATCAAGAATATATCACTATGACACACAAACATCCAAAACTGCATTGAGACACAGTGTCGCCAAACAAACAACCTGAACTCATGAGCTCCTATGGAATAATGTGTTTCATAATTCAAATAGGTGTGAAGTGCCATCATCATAGTCGCCGTGCCCACCAACGCCATTCTTTTGAATATATGATCCCTATTGAGTGGATCGAGAATATATCACCATGGCACTCAAACATCCAAAACTGCATTGAGACACAGTGTCGCCAATCAAACAACCTAAACTCATGAGATACAGTTAGTTTAGAACAACCAAGTGTTTGGCATAACTCACATGGCGACCATGTATAATTGAACTGAACAACAGTGTCACATTGTCCATCAAAGCACTACTCATCCAACCCCGAAATACAAAAATGGTTGGTACAAGATGAAAATGAGATGCATGGTTGGCACTGAACTATAATCCCATGTAGGTATGGTTGTAGAACAAAGAACATACTACACATCAACATAATCCCTTCTTCTTCCTGATAGAACTAAATAAGAGAACACACAGGAGTAAAACTATAATAACTGAATAAAAGAACACATAGGAGTAATTTATATTGTGAATTGGACAGAACTTTTGGATTTTTGTTGTCACTTTCACTTTGCAATTTAATATATATATATATGCAGTAGGACACTGTGGTACTGCAATTTTCATTAAACTAGCTACAAAAGGCCCCTATTCAACATATTAACATCATTGGCAATGTTTCTGAATGGCTGAACCATTACAATGTGGCAAACAATTCTGAATTATAGCATCGTGAAACTGACAAGTTTCTTTGAACATCTCAAACCTGGTGGATGCCTAAGATATTTTCAATACGAATTGGTTCATTTTATTTTACAAATTCAGGTTCAAAAATATCGCTTCTTCAGAATTTTTTATGTACTTGTTCACTGCCAATTTATTCAGTATATTGTCAACTGAAAATAGGCTGAATCAAAATCCTCGACAATGGTCAATTCAGCGATGCCATTCATTTTCTGTAATAACAACAAAATTTGAAGTTAAACCTCCAATTTTGAAATCATCTGACAATATTGAAAAGGTAATTATAGGGTGGATTTTTGGATTTCCGGCAAGATACGGGCAGAGAACTGTGTATATAAGTAACCAACAAGATGAGTCTTACCAAAATATCTTTCTCACACTAATACAAAGAAATAAGAGGATGATGGTATTGTGATACTGCCGCAAACAAAGAGTGTACTACTATACAACGCATACTACAGAATTAGGGACATCTTTTTCATGGTTACACCATCTTGTTCACGGTTACTACTTGCTTGCATCAAGAAGAGGTGATTGCTTGAGCCTATGCGAACAGAAAAATTGGATCATCATAGCTCCATTATAATTTGCATAAAGAAAAAAGATACCTGCTGCAAAGTAGGCCTAGGCAGCAGCTGAAGGTCTTCCAACAAAGTCGAGGGAGGCGATGGCAGATGGTTTTGTGGTCGAGTCAACGAAGATGACGGCGGATGGTCTGCAGGCGAAGTCGGCGGAGGCGATGGCAAAATCGATGAAGGCGACATTGGTCTGTTCGTCTTCAAAACTTGTGATCTAATCCAGTGGAGGCTTTCTTTTTATGGCACCAAAGAATATGTGAAATCCGGGTCGGGCACCCATGGCAATCGTGTTGGAGTAGTTCTCCTGCACAAACATGGAACTGGATCCAATCAAATCAGTGTGGCAAACAATTCTGAATTATAGCATCGTGAAACTGACATGTTTCTGTGAACATCTCAAACCTGGTGGATGCCTAAGATATTTTCAATACAAATTGGTTCATTTTATTTTATAAATTCAGGTTCAAAACTATCGTTTCTTAAGAAATTTTTCTATACTTGTTCACTGCCAAATTATTCAGTATATTGTCAACTGAAAATAGGCTGAATAAAAATCCTCTACAATGGTCAATTCAGCGATGCCATTCATTTTCTGTAATAACAACAAAATTTGGAGTTAAACCCCCAATTTTGAAATCATTTGACAATATTGAAAAGGTAATTATAGGGTGGATTTTTGGAATTCCAGCAAGATACGGGCAGAGAACTATGTATAACCAGCAAGATGAGTCTGATCAAAATATCTTTGTCACACTAACACAAAAAATAAGATGATGATGGTATTGTGATACTGCAGCAAAATAATGAGTGTACTGTCTACTATACAATATATACTACAGAATTAGGGACATCTTGTTCATGGTTGCTACATCTTGTTCACCGTTATTACTTGCTTGCATCAAGAAGAGGTGATTGCTTGAGCCTATGCGAACATACAAATTAGATCATCATATCTCCATTATAATTTGCACAAAGAAAAAAGATACATGCGGCAAAGTAGGCCTAGGCAGCAGCTGAAGGTCTTCCAACAAAATCAATGGAGGCGATGGCAGATGGTTCTACGACAGAGTTGACGGAGACGATGGCGGATGGTCTTCAGGCGAATTTGGAGGAGGCGACGGCGAAATCGGCGAAGGCGACATTGATCTGTTCGTCTTCAGAACTTTTGATCTAATCTGGTGGATGCTTTCTTTTTATGAAACCAAAGAATATGTGAAATCCGGGTCGAGCACCCATGGCAATCGTGTTGGAGTAGTTCTCCTGCACAAGAGATGGAACTGAATCCTATCCAAATCGGACATGACTGCTAGCGCCGGCCGTGGAGAAGGCTGGGTCCTCCCCCTTGCCTCTAGCCTCCTGAGCCATCCATCCCGGCCAGCACCAACCGTGGAGGAGGCTGGGTCCTCCACTTGCCTCGAACCTCTTGCTCTATCCATCCGTGAACATACGCTCGCGTGCGCGCGTGCCAGCCGCAACCACCACGACTAATGGTCTTCAGAGCATCGCTGCAGAGCTTCTCCTATCGCTGCTCGCCTCCGTTCGTACGAGGCCCAAGCACCGCCGCGGTAGGGCCTCCTGAAGCCCCCCACCCCCACCCCCTCCGGTGTGTTATAAGCCGTCCGCCGGCAAGGGCGCACCCCCCTCACCTTCTCCTGTTCCGCCGCGGCTGGAAAGGGAGCGGGTGTGGTCCGCGAGTAGTGCCCTACTGCCGTTGTGCAGCCTGAGCCCCACAACAGCGCTGCTGCCCGGTGGTGAAGCAGTTTAATTAAGGATCGTGGGTAGAATTCTTACTAATTCAGGGGTTTCTTTGCAAAAACGAAGCATTTTCTTACATACCCACATTAAAATAGGATTGCGAGTTGAATTCTAGAAAATGGAGGGGGTTTTATGCAAAAGTGATGATGAAGGATGACCAGAAGCAATCGCTGGTTTATTAGTAGGTAAAGATTAAATTTTTCAACAATTTTAGTACATTCAATTAATATTCCTGTGCATCGGCCATTCGACACGGTCATAGAAAAAGCTGGAGTGAAAACAAGGGATTCAGAGCAAACAATGCTAGCTGACAAAGCGCATGTCTTACTGGTTACGGATTGCGCCTCAGGGAAGGATTCAGAGACAGATGACCAGCCATATCCCCCCCCCGAGGTGCATGCTCTAACTTGGCAGGGTTATATTGCTCATATCGTGCATATGGTGTCTTGCATTGGCATGTCATTTGCTTAGTTTAGACATGCTTTGTGTGAATGCCACCTGTTTAGTGTCTAATTACCATATATGTGAATTCTGCAATGCCATCTTGTTGCAAGACATTATATATGTGAATTATGCAATGCTATCTTGTTGCAAGGCATTATGTGTGTGAATTATGCAATGCAATGTTGTTTAGCCAAGCGTCATATATATGTGAATTATATCATGCCATCCTTTTTTATATTACTAATTCCATTTGTCGACAATGTTTGTATATTCAACTGCTCTTTCCACTACAAAAAAATACACTTCCGTGATGATACGTGTTTGTCACAGTAGGTCGCATTTTTTGTCATGCCTGTACATCCATGACAATTTTATGACAGAATCAAGATAGTCATACCTGTGCTGTCGTAGAAGTGTTCCATGACATTACCAAAATTATCATCACAGAAGTGTCCACTTCCATGACGGTAAATCGCGCGTCACAGAAGTGCTTTTGTCAAGGGTGACCGACACATGGCATCCACCATAACGAAACGTCGTTAAGCTATAGGGTCCGGTTTTGGATCCGTAACCCGCTAACAGCCCTGGCCAATGGGGATTTTCCAATTGTAAAATCATCATTGGCTGGAGGAAACACGTGTCGGCTCACCGTTGGGACAGATGGCATCCACTCATTGGACAGAAGGCGCCTATGATACATCGACACGTGGCACGGCCCAACAGGGGCCCATTCCTGTGAAAAGGCCGGCCCGTTTGACTTGGTCAAAAGATGGCGGGCCGGCCCATGGAAAGCCTGTTAACGGCATGTTTGCATATAGCCCATTTACAGCCCGCTAACCCAGGGCCTGTTACGACCTATCCGAATTAGGCCCAGTAGCGTCATCTAGGCCGTCCAATATGATTCTAGCCCATTTTAAGTTCCAGCCCATGTATGTCCCATGACGTCTTTCGGCCCAGATGAGGCCCTTTGTAACTCTTGGCCCATTAATGGCCCATGGTGAAACTGGACTGTAATGAACAGTGTATCACTTTATACCCATTAATAGCCATTAATCCATTTGGCCGTTTTCAGCCCATGTTATATTTCGGCCTTCTCAGGGCCCATTTATTCTTGGGCTCATTTCCAGCATTCGGTTACTTACGGCCCGTTACTGCCATTTTCTGCTTGTGGGCCAAATTCAGCCCGTGGTTATAGTCGGCCCGTTAGTGGCCCGTTAATACGTTGGGTCATTTTCATAGCGTCATAAAATACGGCCTATTAACGATGGCCCATTATGGTCGGCCCATGAACGGACGACTCCAACTCTAGCCCTTTTATGGCCATACTGTGGTTTGTTTTTGGCCCATGTTTGACCAATCGATCATACGGCCCGTCTAAGGCGCATTGATGATACGGCCCGTAGAAGGCCCATTGTTTCTATGGACCATAGAAGGCCCATTGTTTCTATGGCCCGTAGGAAGCCCAGTGTCACTACAATAAATATATAGCCCATGGCCTGTTAAAGGCGGGAAACTACTATAGGTTTAGACCTGCTAATGGCCCAAGATGATTATAGGCCCATGTTTTGGCCCATATGAGTAACGAGCCAGCCTGAAGACCGACAACACTGAGATCCACAGAACTTTCTAGCCTAAATTACAACATACCAACCAAAGAATAAACCTAGACTATACAACAAAGAAATTACGGCACATTAGGAATCAAAGTTTACTACCCGGTGATAATAAAGCGCAACATGATCGCGGATTACATACACTAGGCATCAAAGGTCGCCACCAGTGCATATAAACGCGCTGACAAAAGAATATACAAAACTGAGAGCACTTCAGAAGGCAATAGACCTGGCAAGCTCGGGCCACGCAAGCAGCCGAACAAGCTAATGGGACCTCAGTTGTGTCAACAATAGATGCTTCATCCCTAGCTGTATGGCACCATAGTGTGCAAGGCAGTCCCCTGACATCTTCATTACATCTTTGACTTCAAGTCGGAGCTGAGCTGAAGCAAGCCTTTCCGCTTTAAGTTGGGACTAAAGAAGTCGAATTGATTGAGCAGCGACTGCACAGAGGTTGTCTCACGCCTGCTAGTGAGTAGCTTCAACTCACTGTCTTCATCAAGACAGGACCTTGGGGTCATCTCGCTGTCTTCAAGATGGTTTGGCTCACTATCTTTCCTAAAGTTCTGCCTGGCATAAGATATACAACTCTAAAAGAGAAACAAGGAGACACGTAACAGGTTTCACAATTATATAAGCAAATAAATGGATCTGTTCTGCATAAGGAACAAGTTTTTACAACTACAATTTAAAACTGGTAGTTGTTGCAAACATCCAATCAGATGTAAACAGCAGTGGAGGAAATGATGCCTATCCAAATCTATACTAGAAGAAAGTTTGAAGGCTTGAGAAGGATGAACTTACATTACATGTTAACACGGGCTGGACAAAGCCCTTCTCCATGTTGATGGAAAGATAATTCAATAAATTCCCCAAAGAAAATTATTTATAAGCGTTGCCATTATTCTACATTTTGCAAAGAGTAAATATATATCAAATAATATTGGAATAAATAGAGGATAATGAAGCTCAGGTGTAGACTGACTACATAATCAAATATCAATTAATTAAGTACAGCGTTACAAGGCAAAAGGTACTGACAAGAGGAATGCAGACATCAATGTGTACAGTGGCATTGACTTTATTCAACATTTTGGTAGGAGTAAATGTAGATATGATAATTTGGAGAAAGTGGAGGGCAGGGCAGATAATATGCAGAGTAATGCTAGACAATCAACTAGCTCGCGATGCATCTATAGTAATACCACCACTGTCCGTTATTAGTTGTCGCTCAAATGGATGTATCTAGCACTATTAAGTTCTAAATACATCCAATTGATCAACAATTAATTCGATACAAAGGGGGTACATGACAACATGTACTTACATGAGCAATCCAAAACTTCATAACCATTGTGTTAATTCTACATTTATCTAAGAGTAAATATAAATCTTATAATTTCAAGCAAAGGAAGGATAAAGAAGCGAACATTTACAATGATGCTACATAATCAAACATCAATGAGTGTAAGTATGCTCACAAAGGGCAAGAGGTACTGACAAGAGCAATGCAGAGCCCATTATTGTCATGAGATCCTATGATCCTTTGAGCAAGGAGATTCATCTGAAATTAGTTTTCATACAAGAGAGAAGGTAAGGCACATGCAGAAATTTAGGAGTTCAAATTTTGAATTGATATCATAGACAATACCTGAGTCTGGGTTGTCATAGTTCTAATAGGGGTTTGGCCACTGGAGTAGGGGTAAAGTCTGTTACAGTTGGGCCTGTGTTTTGTATGGCTGCTGATCTATCTGATTTAATAGGTATCACTACCTTTTCCAAATACCTAGTTTGTACTCCTTGAGGATCTACAATCACCCTCTTCCTTTTGGACATATATTACGAAAGAACAAAATTTGACTAGAAAAACATAGTATGACGATACATGGAATAGGTACAGAAAATGGATAGGTATGGCATATGCTCATATATGATGCTTAAACTAAGCAGATGGTGTAACAAAGTAGAAGTAATGCAAGAGGTCAGATGCAAAATATGTGCGACCAATACAACCTTACTAAGTTAGAGCATGCACCTTGATGGGTGAATAAGATAGGCCATCCTCCACCATGCCAAGTTTGTTAGCCAGTGGATCATTCCACAATATTCCTCTCGTGCGCCCATTCTCATATTCATTTTGATAATGTTCAATACCTGACATGCATGAAAACATAAAAACAAGTGAGGTTATCTTTGTAATGCAAAAGTGATTCTAATCCAATACTTCCTCCCTGTAAACCCCTTTGTGCTATCTCTGCAATTCTTCTAAGAGGTGCCATGCATGCTGTAATTTGGTGTGTGCATTAATATAATGTGGCCTACTACTCAAAATATGAGAGCTCCAGAAGTGATGATACTTCGCAGATGACAACTTCAACATATAGTAAAGAAGAACAAGTCGACCTGACCTGACAGATTCAAAATATACTAAGGGAGAATAACTCGACCTAACTAGTCGACCGCAACAGAAGAGGGTCATCTTAAAGAAGAGCAGAAGAGCAAGCAAATTGAAGATATTACAAGTCTTTCTATACAATGTCGGTTGGCCACCCACGATGAACCAGAGCGCACAGAGAAAAACTATTCTTTCCGGTATCTCCATATGTGGCTCACACGCATTTCGAAACTAAAGTAGGAACATTTAGCTGACCAATTAAACAGCTCCCAGTTGTACTAATATCAGCATAATATCAGACTTGAATTTGTACAACTAAGCTTGTTTAGCTCGATGGGTGGAGCAGTGCTATTACGACACGAACCACATAGGTTGATCGTGGTCATCATAAAATGGGGAAACCGTAAGCATGATGAGTATAGTGTTAACCGTGGTAGTGGGATGGCAGATCTGAAGCTGCAAACCACACAAAGGGTAGTTAGCAACCGATATTTGCTTTGAAATAACAACTAAGATTTGGTATGAACAAGAAAGTACAGTCAACAAGTGACAAAGAAATACAATTCTGCTGTCTCTCTATATGTCGCGACATGCATTTGGAAACTCAAGTGGGACCTTTAGCTAACCAATTAAATGTGTCTGTTAACTAATATCAGTATCATATCACAATCATATTTGAACTACTAAGCTTTGGAATTTAGAGTGTTGTGTTGTTTAGCTTGAAGGGTGGAGTAATGCTAGTATAACAGAAAGCCCCTACGCAGATCTTAGTAGAGTAGATAAAAGGGGAAAGCCCTAAGCATCAAGAGTAAAATCAAGAAAGTGGAACTAGCTGGACCAGTGGGTGGCGCACATGCTTTTCGAAACGAATATAGGAACATTAGGTGACCAATTAAACGTTATCTGTTTTAGTAATATGAGCATCATATCATATTTGTATTTCAACACGTAAGCTTTGGAATTATGAGTGGCATATTGTTTCGCTTGATGTGTTGAGGTCTTGAGGAGCAGTGCTAGCAAGACACAAAGCAGGGAAGCACCTACGGTGATGGTAGTGAATATAAAGGGGGGAAACCATAAGCTTTACGAGTATAGTGACCGTGACATGGCAGATCTGAAGGTGCAAACCGGACAAAGCTACTTCGCAAACAATGTTTGCATTCAACTAGCCACTACGATTTGGTACGGACAAGAAAAGTACAGTAAACAGTTTAAGATCTATTTTCCAGGTGAGATCAATAACTTAAGCACAGATGGAAGAGTACCACCTCTCTTGCGATGCCGTGTAGGCCCCTGCTGATACGTTGAGGGTGTTGTGGGTGCGATGGTTGTTGGCGGCGGGGAAGAAGACTTTAGATGGCAGACGGCCGGGTTGGGGGATAAATCATGTTGCCGTGGATGAGGCAGTCGTAGGAGCGGGAACAGCAAAGTGGACGATGGCGCCGATGAAGCAAGACCACTCGATGAAAGGATCCTGGTCCGGCGCCGTGGATGAGAGACGTCCATCTCTTGCAGTGGACGACGGGGTAGGGGTAGCGGCTCCGGCAAGGTGGAGGATGGGGTGACGGACGGAGGAGGCTGGCCGTAGTGGGGAGGTTGTCCTGGCACCGACAGTGTATGAATGGGGAAATGGAGGGGGAGGGGGGATCTCAAACTTTGGGATGCGCTTGTTTGAAATGTGGAAAAGTTACGAACTTGTGCCCCATTTAAAATTTCGGACATCACGTCGGTTGGGGATAGGACGGTAATCTCACATCTCCCAAATATTTGCCGGTAACGATTTCGAGCGAGGAGAGGGTGTTTTGCCGCCCACGGTTGGCGCCCATGGTGTATGAACGGGGCTGAAAGGTAGGGCGGTTGTGTCACATCTGAGGGAAGTTACACATCTGCCCCTATTTAAAATATTAGCCTACATCGATTTCGGATAGGAGAGTTTGTTTTGCCTCCCACCATGGATGAATGGGGAAATGGAGGGAGAGACACATGTCTTTCGGACGAGCTTCAATCAAATGTGTTCGGCCGCCCATGTTTGGCGCCCACCGTGTCTGAATGGGCTCAGAGGCCGTCGTGTCATGTGTGATTGAAGCTACTAGTCTACCCCTATCGACAGTAGTGTAAATACGGTCGATAAGGATGTCAAGTGTGAGGGGTAGATAGTAATTTCCATCTCGCAAACACTTGCTTCAGGCAGCCCACAAATGATAGTGGGTGTTTAGCCGCTTCGTTCAAAACTTGGGAGAATTAGCATTCACGTTTGCCCTGGGCCCTGGCAACTAAATTCAAATCCAATTTTTATTCCATTACAAATATCCATAGATAATTCTACATTTTGTTATTTATTTCTTCAAAACCACAACAAAGATTTATTCCACCTTTATATATGATTATGATTTAGAAATGCCGTGATCTTTGAATTCAGTAGGTTGGATACACTTTGAGTCAAACAGTTATTTCATCCAATACAATATGCTCACACGAAAAACAGTTCACCTTATGTCAATCATACAAGTACTGAGGATTTCCTCGCCTAAAAAATTCGGATCATTACAACACATGGACAACATAGGGGTCTTACAACATAATCCATTCAGAGACATGACACAACATGCAAGTACAATAATCTAATGACAATTTCAACTGCTATCTAAAGAAGAACTGGGATTACCATGGGCTTCAGATAGCAGAAGCAGCAGGACATCCTCCGTCTTCAAATGCAACATTCTTACTTCCTCCAATTCTTGGGTTGGTTGCATAATGCGTGTAGCTAATTGCATAATTTCCAGCTTCAAGATCGAGATTACCTCATTCATGGGAGCCACACCATCTCTTTCTTCCTCTAGTAGAGCCTCAAGAACTATAATATCTGTGCTCAGACTGCTCTCTGGCGGGGTTGCCTCTGAACTGCTACCATCTGGTAACATGGATGGCGCACTTCTTCCACAAATAGACTCTGGGGTTGTACATTGTGTCCTAGTGTGAACGGCATCCTGAAAGGTTTCCGCTGGACATAAGTAAGAGATAGTTATCGCATAATCCATGCAGTAAGCTTACATCGTAAATGACATACAAATTATTGCCGAGCATGGCAAGCTATATTTAAATGGTTCGAAGCAGCATCAGCCGAAAAGAAATTAAAATGGTAAGATGAAACAAGGGATGTAAGTGGCAAATAAACGACATCCGTCGGTCCCATCTAGTTAGTTTTTGCTATCCCCTGGTTCATTTTCCTCAAAAAACAAAAACTCTTTCAAACTATCATACCACTAGTGGACTTTAATCGGGATTAAACGGGACCCAGTTGACATCCCTAGTTGAAAGGGAGTGTACCTCCGCTATATTTAAGTTGCCAAGGCATCTAAGAAGTTGAAATAATCTGAGAAAGCACTTAACAGTGTGGCCTCATATAAACTACGAAGACAGTCTTGTGATTAAGTTCAGAGGAAAAGTTAAGGACTCAAATGAACGAGGCATGCATTTCTTTACGATAGTACAGCCGGCACTGCTGACATATTGGCCAACTCAGGTATAGCATAACAAGTAACAAACAAGCATTTGAATCAAGCAATATAGCAAAGCAGACAACTAAACTATTTGTTATTCTGTAGGATTATAGGTTGATGGCACAAGCCAAGAAGGCAGCCCACATGCATTACATTTCACATGTACTAAAACACACTGGCTTACCATATGTTGCTGTGAAGCCTCGCTGCTGTTGCAATGTTCTTTGAAGATATCGTCAGCATCCCGTGGTTGCAAATCTACTTGTTGTAGTTTATTCTGCACCCTCTATTTAGGTAAAATTAATTTTAATCGCACGCACTGGTTCGAATTGATCATCAATGGTTCATCTAAACTAATGAAAGAAAGGTGTGTGCATACACGACAATATATCGGCTTCCCTCTATTTTTATGCTTGTTCGAGGTGCCAACCCCAAAAGAACAAATATTTTTCTTGATGGGGTTGGCAGCTCCATAATTAATAGAAGCATCAAATTAGTCATGCAACTTGGGAAGATCAAGAACACACAAAAAAGTAATGAACAGAGGCTCGTAGCAGTGATTTAATAGCTAGCATCAGAAAATGTATGGTAAAACGAACAAAAACCAGCGGAACCACATGCTAGTTTGCTGATGTGTAATTAAGCATAGAGAACATGAAGCAGTCTGATTGAACCAACAGGTGGCATCAGAACAACACCATTATCATAAATATAGCATGCAAGAAGTAAAATAGTAGGCAATGATATCTAGGAACTATAGTAATACTTAGGACAAAACTAAAGCATATTAACTATATGTGCACTGGTATGTTATTTAGCACATGTAACATGTTCACTGCCAGAAGTATGGCTCTACAGGTGCAAGCAGAATAACGTGTCTCATGAAAAACTGAATGATGCCCTGAAGAAATTCAAAGGTGCGGTGCTTATGCTAAGAAAGTGAACGTAGGCGCCAGCCGTTGGATAATAGTACCTGATTCTCGGCGGCGTATGGGTGTCGTTGGCATACTTGATAGCTAAGGATCGTCGATGGTGCTCATGTTGCGGTTGAGTTTGGGCCGGCTATTGTCGTTGCTGAAGCGGCTCCGGTGCTACGGTTGTGGCACCTGTCGACATACAAGAAAGCTCATCTGTGGTAAGTGAACAGTTGCATGATAAAGAGAAAAACTGAAGGAGTATAGATCGAAATAACCTGATGAGGCTGCGGCATTGGTAAAGCAGGGCCGGTGGAGTTGAATATGGCGTCCATGGAGCGGGTCCGGTGGAGTGGATGAAGGCTTCGGCGGGCGTGTTGTATAGTGCTTTCGGTGAGGCGGATCTGTTGTGGTGGACGATGGCTTGTATGAAGGGCCAGCGAAGGGATGGACGAGGGAGTCAGTGAAGGGCCTACACTGTGGTGGATGAGGGCACCGGTTAAGCAGATCCGGTGTGGTGGACCATGATGGCGGTCAAGGAGATCTGGAGCGGTGTACAAGCCAGTCGCTGAAGCGGCTCCGGTGAAGTGGTGAGTTGGCAGTTGGGGGTTCCAAGGTGCGGAAGGTAGATCCGTCCGGGTGTGAGGTCCACCGCTGCGGTGGAGGACTAGATTCGGTACCTTGCCGTGGTTGGGGAGGCAGGTCGGGGAGGGGAAGGGGAGGGGCTCTGTGGAAGAATGTTGGGGTCAAAGAGGGGAAAACAATGGAGTTACCAAAGCTGCCCTTTTCCGTTCATGTGGCAGGGGTAAAACAGGAATATCACAGGGCTAAACTTTCGAGCGCGAGATATTTCGATGTGAGCGGGATGTTTGAAAGCTTTTGGCTCCTGAAATTATATTCTGCTCTTGTACGTCCGACTATGATATCATGGCCGAGATTTTTTTTTGTTTTGCATGCAAAAAAAGTGCAAGTTTTGAAAATCAATGTCTCCAACTCGAAACTTAGATTGTCCATTCAATTCAAATATGGATCATTGAGCTACTACAAGCAAATACCATCATATGGTCCAATTCGAATGAAATTCCAAATGTGTTTATTCTAAATATGATGACAAAAGCAAAAATGTGTATGTGTATGAATAAAGTGGATGATTATAAAGCTTGAACATGCTCGTATGTGTATATCTCTAGGTTTGATATATGAATTTGAAATAATGAAACCCCGGCTTAAAAATGTACTCAGTGTAAATGAATTACAAAAGCTAATGATGGAGTCGAATTCCAAAATTCCAATCTTAGGTTTGTAATTCTGGTATATCAAAGTATATCACGCATGTTCAAAAGTATCATTATCTCATAGTCCAAACTGTGAAACTAATTGATCAACCTTTAGTGCACACACTATTAACCATGTATATCTCAATTACGCTAAAGTCCCTCAAATATAGACACCTCACTCTTTATCTGAAGCAAACCCCCCCTCGTCACCCCCCCACACACAGAGAAGTCGTTCTCTCCCCCAAACACCAACACATGAGCGCATTAACACCCCTCTCTCTTCTAAAGTCTGGACCCCAATATAGTTCTCTATCACTTTATCTCTTGGGCAAGCACACATCTCTTCCCCCACTCTCTAGCTAGGTCTCCTGGCATCTCTCTTTCCCAAGCACACTCACTATGTAGAGTGTATCTTTCCCATACACACAAAACGTCGCCCCCAAACGTCTATGTCCCAAGTTATGTGGTTCTTGCACACTCACCTCACACACCACCCCCACTACAAAACAAGCACACTTTGTCTCCTTGTGCACCACTCTCCTCTTTCTATCTCTCCCACATGCGGACCCGCCCCAGCTCCTCCCTGTATACATATATGTCGTGACTCTTTCCATAGCTCCCTAATGTATCACCATTCTTGATATCGCACATTATTCTCTACACCATCTATTCTAGATCTCTCATGAAATCCCTATCACACACACGATGACTCGCTTCCCTTGTGTCTCCGTACATAGGCCAATTTCAAACAACATCAACATTGTCTCCCTATCTATACGCCATTTATGGACACAAACGCCCCCTCTCTTCCTCTCTATCTCTCCGTCGCTAGCTCTCTCTCTCTATCTCTCTCTCGCTCTCACACCCCTCTCCCACATACACTCTATGTCTCTTCCAAATAGTCTGCTCCCCTGCCTGCGCCCATGTTGTCCCGCTACTACACATGTCACGCCATTCCCCCTTCCCTTATACTAGGTTTACATCATTATGCTCTCTCTACTCCACATACACACACTCCCTCTCACACAGAAACACGTGCACAAACATGCACAAACACACATTAATCTGGATCCTCATCTCTCCCCATGTCCGCATGTGTATCTCGCACACTCACTCTCTAATTATGTACATGTGTCTCCATGTTACACAACACAAAGCCCCATGTACATGTCTCTCTCTATCCTCCACACACATAGACACAAAGAATCTATTATCATTGCCTTAGTCTCTAGACATATCACACACGCACTCTCTCTCTCTCTCGCAAACACGCTCAACAAGGGTTTCCCCGTGAATAACTTACCGTCTATTCATCAACAGTCGTGGCAGTACGGTAAACACGAGATGTGAAAAAGAATAAATCTACATGTGCATAGACCACATAGTATCACTACTAGAACTAGAGCAAGCCAAAAAGCGCGCCGCCGTCACCCCCTCCTTATCGGCGACGGGAAAACCTTTGTTTTACACAGTTGAGAAGTCATTGTGCTAAGGCCTCACATGCTGAGGCGTTGAATAGAATGTAGCTGCTAGTTTACGGAAACAAGTATCAATAATACGTTTGTATCTCCATACTTATATTTCTTCTCTTATAAAAAACCGAGTTGGTGATGATGGTACACGTGCCATCTTGCAATATAGAACGTCTGATCTATATCTGACTGATGGAAATTAAACTAAAAGATACTCACACCCCTCTCCACATTTGCAGACAAGGCCTTCCCTCATTCATCCTTATCTCCAACAACCTCATTGTTGAGCAATTAAGAAAGGAAGCCTCTGGAACAAACTGGCCTGGTGGTCGCTGCCGGCGTCATCAATCCCCATGCCTCCTCTCAGTCTGACCACCAATCACCACCACGCCCCACTCCTCTTCACCTTATCTCCTATTTCTCGAGATATCATTAGTTTTTACAAATGGGATTATTCCCGCATGAGTCAATCACAACAAGTGTTTTTTATTAAAAAATGCATCTTCATGTTCCGTGCACTACACGGATCTTGCTAGTACTCCTACAGAAGACTAAGTTGTGGATGATGGTGTGTCTGACATCCATCGCTTGTGACCATTAGATCTACATCTAACGACTGTGAGGTAAGTTGTTGCCTTTTCTACAAACATCCCACTTGTCTACCAATTTGCAGAAAACCCATAATTAGTATCTTAAAACCAACCACATCCCTCCCTTACCTCACCAAAACAGCCCAAGGAATATATTCTAATTGAAACATAACATATCTCCAGTGATATATGTATATCAAAATTAGAGTGTTTTGTATCAAGTTTGTGAATAAGTATTATTATAATTATGATTCGTTGCAACGCACATGAACATTGCTAGTATTTCCAACCATGCAATTTTTTCCCTAGTATTCCATAGTTTTGAGTTTTCCATCAAGATATTAGTCACTCATGATTGATATTTACTTTCAATCATGTACACATATGCACTATGTAACTAGCCTTGCTTATTGGGTACCAAAGCTTAACTTCCACTCTTACTTACAATATGTAGAGTATTTAACAAAAAACACCACTTTCAACCAGCCATAGGAATAATCTATTGTACAAAAAAATAGCAAAAACATAGCCAAAATTTCTTAATCCACGCCAATTAGGTTAGTTTAAACCCATTTATGACAGGGTTGGCCCACACGTCCCTGCTCACGAGCCAACTTAAACCAACACATTTTGTTTGACCGTTGACATGAGGGACCCACATCTGACCTTCTATCCTGTTATTCCCCCTCAAATCATTATTTTTCCTAAACATTACTTCAAACAGTACTGATGCATGCTCGTCGGTGGCGCCGGTGATTTGCGAGTTGGCCGCCGCTCTGCCGGACGGGCCGGACGCCGCGCTGGCCTCCGCACGGGTTGGCAGGCTAGCCTGAGCGTGACTCACGAGTGAGCAAGCCGCCGCGCTGGCCTTCGCTCGAGCCAGATGGCTGGCCTTAGCGTGGCGCGTGCAAGCAAGCCGCCGCACTGCCGTGCCAATCTAGCTAGCAAACCTTGCAGACAAGTAGATGGACGGAGCTATCTTGGCTAGCTAGCGGCTGCGAGCATCGTACGGAGCTGGCATCCATGCTGCCGCAAGATGGGCTCCGCACTGCCGGCAGTTTCGACCTCGCCTTCTGCCGGCAGCGGTAGCTGCGTCCCGTGGCCGAGGATGACTAGGTGGACGGGCCGGAGGTAGGAAGTCACTCGGGTATTTTTGTGCAAACTGGCATGTAGGTCCCACAAGTCATAACGCCGAGTCGAATAGAAGGTGTTGACTTAATGGGTGACATGGGCCCTGTTTGGACAAGTCAGAGGTTAGAATCTAACCCTTAACTAACTCTAACCAAAGTGGTGTTTGGATGGCAGGGTTAGATTGACAACAAATGTATCCAAACAGGGCCATGGGTTGAAACGTGCCTATAACGGCACTTTGTAGAGTAGTCGTTTCTTGGTAGGGCTAGTTGGTAAGAGCATGTACAATGGTTGATAAGGTAGTCTTATCTTAAGTCTGCCACGTATGCAAGTGCTAGTAGTTTCTTGGCATTATTAGCGGTTTCTTGTATTATTAGGGGTTTCTTGTAAGGCTACTCATAGTGGGGAGTATCATATGATAGTAACATGCGTATGATACTAGTGTATGATACTACCTCCATAGTGCATAGTATCATAAACTAGTATCATAGATGATCATATTTATTGCCATGCATGACACAAAGTAGCATAGCATTTAACATGATACAGTATCTACCTATGTTACTCTAACACACTCTCTCTTCTTTAATTATGTGCCACATAAGCATGTTTGCTAGTCCCAAGTGCAAGTTACCACTTATGTTACCCCCACTATGGCCAGCCTAAGGAACAATGTACTACTAGTGACAAAAGGTGATTCTATGTTGCGTTGTACTCCAACGAGTACTACTACTGGTCGCGGGAGTGTATACCTCATTTTTTGGGTTCGATCCCGGCCGAACGCACGGCGGTCATTTTTTAAATAGTAATTTCACTGCGAGCCAATATTTTACACAGGTAGTTTGAGTTTTGAAGTCAAACGGACGTGCGGCACCACAATCTGGGTGCACTAGATAGCCTAGCCACGTGAACGGGTTTTCCTTCCCAGCATCTTGTGGCTCGCGTGCTCGCCCTAGCCGCACCTCGCTTGCAGCTTCCTCAACAGCTAGTAGCATATTTAAACTAGCGCCTCCTAATTAAGCCCGAGGAGCCAGAAAATCCTGGCGGGGCATTGGGAACTGTGCAATATGGCTCTGTATGTAAAGTGCTCTACTACTACTCTGTAGCTTGTGGCGTTGCACACATGGACTTCACTCCATTATCAGCTCTACTATAAAAGAAATTCCACTTGACGTGTTTTTTTGAAACGGAGGCAAAAGCTTTGCTTCATCTCATTCATAAAGAAGGAACTACTAACAAGGTTCGACGAGATCCGTTACACCTCCACAAATGGAAGCGAAAAGCCTAGTCTCGCTGTATCAAATAACTCAAATGTTCTGCCCTCGCAGTAATCGTCGCTGATAAACAAGCTGCTAGTGTGTGCGTGAGACGAGCAGCTGGAATTTTTGTCGAAAAAGACCCCCTGCCCAACAGAATTGACTAAAAAGACCCCTTCCGGATGAAACTGACAAAAAAGACCCCCTCGACCGTGGCAGCAGGCGCTCCGGGCGACACGTGGCACCTGCCGCCACGGTGAAAGGCGGCAGTCCCTGCCACCAGCCGGGCAGGCGGTGGCCCGCGGATTACGGTGCAGTTGCTCGCACGACGTAACGGAGGCCCGATGGTGGGGCCTGCCGCCTGTGGCTGAGGCGGCAACATAGGTAGGCAGCCTCGTCGCATCATGGCGCACATCACAGTGGCCTAGCCTAGCTACGTAGCCTCGTCGCATCGTGTCGTCGATCTGAAATACCCGGCATATATATATATATAGAGAGAGAGAGAGATGATGAAATTGTTTTCGTAGCATGCATGAGAACGAACATGAAAACTTGTGACGAGATGACAAGAAATGATGCATGGAAGATCAAACTCGGCTTAATTAAACTGCTTACGTAGTTGCCTTGCCCCCCATGGATGTTTATTTAGCACTAGTACGTAGAGCGCGCATGCATGTTCCTTAGTCCGTAGCGCGCATGCAGGGACCTGCCGCCAGCCAGAGAGGCGGCCAGGCCTACCGGCACCTTCCTGCTGCTAGGCCCAGAGGTGGCAGGGGCACACATCGCCATCCCATTCCGTCGCGCCAGCCTTCTGCAGTTATGTTGAGCCTACCGCCTGGCACCAGGGGCTGCCGCCTCGCACCGTGGCGGCAGGTGCCACGTGTCGCCCGGCCCGCCTGCCGCCACAGCTAAGGGGGTCCTTTTTGTCACTTTCATCCAGAGGGGGTCTTTTTTGACAATTCAGTTCAGCAGGTGGTCTCTTTTAACAAAAAATCGAGCAGCTGAGTAGGCTAGCTATGTGAGAGGAGTGGCTGAATAGAGCACCCAGAGTACCCACTAGGCCACTACGCAGGTGTACTATCCCTGCATTGATAGTACAGCGATGGTTCTAGAGAACAGTAGTACCGTCCACATCCAACTGTAGCTCCTTGGGCCTGAGATTCAAGAGTTCAAAACTGGTGCACTATAATAGAAGTACAGTACATAGCACTAGTAGTACCCTCACACTACTAGTTGAGAAAGTAGTACTAGTACTGCTACAGTACGAGTACGTACTCCTCCGTCATGTAATGTAAGACATTTTTTGACACTAGTTGACGTGTACAAAAAATAGCAAAAACATACCCAAAATTTCTTAATCCACACCAAAAACTACTACTGTAGCTTACTACGCTCTACAGTTGGAAGGGACGAGGCCTTGCGGTTACTACGCTCTTATCTCCTCCTCGCCAGTTCCCCTCCCCCCAAAGAGAAGGAAGTTTGTCGCTGCTCCCATGGATTCGCCAGGCGGTTCTCCTCCTCGTCGGGGCTGGGAGACCTTGGACAATGATCCTCTGGGAGAAATCACACGCCGCTCCGACGTCCTCACCGCCACAAGACTCGGTGCTTCCTGCACCAACTATTTCAAGACGGTGCTTAAAATGGCTTGGGAAAAGGCCATGCTTGTTGGTCTTTCATGTGTCCTCGTGGAGAAGGTTCTTCTATGGGACAATCCTTCAAACAGTCCACCGCTCCCTGGCCATGGTTGCACGTTGACTCCGCTAGAGTTGCTGATGTTGAGAGGTAGTCGGATTTTGTCCGATGAGCAGGTTAGTAATGGAGTTTGATCATGTAGTACTTAGTTATTCCATTTCCATCCCGTAATTTCTCCACTGCCCACCGTCTTATATATAGGTCTGGGTCGGTGCCAACGAAGATTGGCTTGCATACCTCCAGCCGGATACCACCATCATTTTGCACAACATCCACAGCAGTGCGGCCATTCCGGTAGACCCCTTCTCCACCATTGGGATCGGCCTTTCGTACTGGCTGGGCTTGAATACGTATGATGATGCCTACATGAGATTGAAGAAGATAGCAATTGCGGACCCGCCGACAAAGAGATGCGACTATGACGATTACTATCTCATCGCGGTGTTTGACATAAGGATTGACATCAATGCAAGAAGCAGTAATGGCAGAGGCTGGCGCATGTTGGCGACGGCAGATTTGTACCCCTACACGTTCGAAGACGCCGTGCGCCATCTAGGCTGCATCTTTGCGGTGACAAGCCAGGGGACTTGTTTCATCTGGTTTCCATACTACGGTACGGGAGATTACAAACGGAATGCACAAACCATCATTTGCATCCCTAACGGTACTCCATTATTTTGCAGGGACCAGTCATCCCGCGATCAAAATAAGATCGCCGGTCCTGCATGTGCATTTGCATCCGCGATTCGATCTAACCTGGAACGTTGTAGGTGACTTTGGCATATTGGGATCAACTATCTTAGCAGTCGTTGCCCATGGTACCACTGATGTGCAACATGGTCACACAATCTACCACGATCGGACCGTCACCATCTACCCAGGTATTCCATTTTCTAACCCTCTCGCCTTCTCTTTCATTGTTGTACTAGTAGGAGTACTTTTTACCTTGGAGGACGCTTATAACTAGCTAGGCCCTTGAATACATGAACCCACTAGCTGCCACCATTTTTGTTTTTCCATTTCTTACTATCTCATCCATGTAGACAGCAATGGCTATATATAATAAGCCGGTTATTTTAGTTCCTCTATACCGAAGTAGTACTATTTGCTGCACAGTATTACTGACCGCCATATTTGAGCACAACATTATTATGCATGGACCTTGACTATGTACGTCACCATGTGTCCAGATCTGAGATGCCGCATGTACCAGATGAACGGCACCGAGTTCGACCCCCGTGATGCTATGTGGGTGCCGAGGAACAGTCTTGGAGAGTACTCGCTTTTCATTGGGGACAGCTACCCCATTCTGAAGTGGATGCCACCTTCCGTGCACGACACGGAAGGCCTGCCGTTCATGAAGCATGGTTGTGTCTTCAGTGCACACCGCCGGATGAACGAAATGCTGGGACACGCTAACCCTGATTTATGCCGCTTCAGCTTGGATGAGTCTCCATCGTGTGTAACCGGACTAGAAAGCTGCGACAATGATTCCCGTTTCCCACTGCTATGGATCGTGCCATCCATGAAGAACACCTGGGACTGGAACCTGGAGGAGGACATGTAGCCCATCTATAACGTGTAAGTGGAGTACGGTAAATTGTGAATGGTAGCGCTGTGAATATATGTAGACTAGTCGTGCACAAATTTATCACATGAATTGGAGATGAACTTGTGTGGCATACTGGCATTTGTCCTTTAGAATTTATTACTAGTAAATGTGTTATTTGTACGTGCAACTTGTGTGGTTGTTGCACGGGCTCCAACACGCTCTTTGAGAAAAAAAAAGGTGGCACGGCTTTGGATATACGTGACGTGGCGACATCATACAGTAGTTTCGTTCGATATAGTTGTAGTACGCTCCTACTAGGACAACAACTCCTATAAAACCTTGCGCTTGGCTCTTTGCCTCTTTGGAAGGTTCAATAGTTCATACTCATGTGAACCTTGCACTTGGCTCTTCGCCTCTTCGGAAGGTCCAACAATGATGATACTACAGTACACATTATGCTTCTGGCAATCTGACATTGATTGAACTGCAGAACGTCCACCGTGAGGGTGAGGGCGAGGGAGAGGGAGAGGGAGAGGGCGCTGTAGTCAAAACCCTCTCCTCGTCCTGCGAACCACCATGCGCGTGGGCGAGGGAGAGGCGTAGTAAGCAAGATTCTCCTCCTTCGGCGAGTTGATGGGACACATCAAAGCAGTACTAGTACTAGTCCATACTGCATCCTTTCTGGTTAATATGGCTTAATTTGAAACGAGAAAATACACTAGCGGTCAACGTATGTAACAATACGCTCTTTACGGTCACTATATATAGTTTTGCAGTGATTATACGATTACTAGCTCATCGTAGAGCACCGTATTGCACCCTACTGACCGGCCACATAGTCGACGTGGCACTTTGTTGACTGGTTAAATTGTCACCTGGTTTCTGGGTCCCACCTTTCAGTTGGCAGAGCAAAGAAATCAGCTAAAAAACAAAGAGTGTATTACATCTACACTTACGATGCATTTAGCCTTTAATCTAAATCGATATTGATTGACTAATGCACCAACTTGTGCTGTAGGTATAGGCTACATGTCTATCCTTAATTACAACATGCAACGACCTTCATTTAATCTTCTTCTCTCAATGGCCGCATGCACACATAAGTCTGCTACTTTTGGGCGGTAATTATACCCTGGTCAATGTGTAAATCTCTAAATGTACAGTCTTTCACGGACGTAGGGAGTAGGTTGAGCACTTGAGCATGAGCGTGTGTGTTGCGTCGTGTGCTGTGTGCCGCATGGGTGCGTGAGTGTTGTGTGTGTCCATGTGTACGTGTGAGTGTTGCATGTTGCATGCATGCATGCATGCATGCATGGGGCTTACTCCCTCCCATTGACATGTTCATATTTCAAGCTTCCTCTATTCCCTCCATATGGTGATACTCCCTCTGTTCCGAAATACGGAGTAATATCCTCCCTCTGTTCCCAAATACAGAGTATTTGTCTTTCTAGAGATTTCAACAAGTGACTACGTACGGAGCAAAATGAGTGAAGTGAGCATAGGGACATAGGGATAATGTAGAAAGGAAGTCTTCGCGATCCATTATTCCCCATCTCAGTCAGAGAGAACTATTCAACTAGTCTTCACAGTGAAGTGACAATACATGCAGCAGCAGATGGGACACTTAATTAATAAGCTGAACCGGCGTGTTGGTGCTACTAAATCAGCCTTACCCAGTACTGCCATCATGTTTGCTAGTAGAGCATGCTTCTGTCCTCCATTAACTGACATATGGTCCCTCTTGTGGTAGACCCACATGTCATCGGTGTAACTATTTACACTCCGAAGGACGGTATATCCTGGTAGTAGTAGTAGAATTGAGATTTAATGCACTTTCTTCATCGTCTTCCACTCTTCTTCCTCCTCTCTTCTTCTTCCTCCTTTCTTCCCCATCATCGATTGCACACCATTTCCCCCCGCTCACTGCTCGCCCGCCCACGCTATCTTCCGTGGTAGCTCGCGCGTACCATATCCCCGTGCTCACTGCTCGGCCACGCGAGGAGAAGCTTCTTCGCTCGCCCGCCCAAACCCACTTCCCCGCTGGCTCGCAGGCACCGAAAACCCCAATGGCAGAACCGACTGACACGCAGAGCCGTGAATGGAATTTCCTCTGCGATGTTCTCTTGGAGCAGATATGTAATTGTATGGACCTACTCAGCACCGTCGGTCTGGCCGCATGCTCGGTGTCTTTTTACCGTCTACTCATCTGCAACCGGCCGACTCTTTTCAACACACCTTGCTTGGTGATGCCTGATCCTCTCAGGTGGCCCAGACACCGACTTGACGATCCTACGGAGGTTGCCATGATGCCCCTCGACATTCTACCACTATCGTCCACCTGTCCTTCATGCGCGGCCACTACTGGGCGGGCATGAAGGCCAACTGGATCGTCCTCATCCACCAATCCGGTAGTCCATGGCGTCTCATGGATATCTACACCCAGCGAGAGATCACCCTTCCATCTTTGGATACAGCCACCATCGACCCTCGCGGCCCGCCGGACACTCCTGCCTACTACGCAGAAGATGCGTCGAGCTTTTGGCTTGACCTTTGTTTGCTGAAGGTTGTAATCTGCGAAGTGCCCACACCATCAGAAGACCACATGGATTACAAGCTCATTCCCGTGTTCAACATGGGATTAGTCTATCTGGAATTCGGTCACCATACATGGTTATGGCTCATCGTCGATCCTCTTTACCCAACACTTCTGTCTGATGCTATAGTGCACGATGGCATCGTTTATGTGGTCGACGCACAGATTGGCTGCCTATACTGGTGGAATCTATCGTCGTGTAATTGTTCTATCTCATCTCATCTTTACCTTAAGAATACGACTGCCTGTTCATTGTTACAAATTTAGAATATATAGTATGTCTATAACCACATCATTGCTATATGTTCCTCTTATTTCCTAGATTTTTATGACCACACATGTTATTGTTAGAGTTGATATGAGAACAATTGGTATCTAATGATTATTAGAATAGATATTATGAGTATAACCTCATGATTCCTATATGTTACTCTCATTTCTAGGATTTTTATAACAACGCATGTTATTGCTTAGAGTTGATATGATAACTGTAGTAAGTGCCATGGTAGAATATGAGTAGGCCCTGTCATATCTGTTTTCCTCTCATTGTTACATGATATTTGAACCATGATATATTGCTAGAATATGAAAGCCATTAATCCTCCTTTTCTAAAATAAAATAAAATAAAATAATATGAAAGCCGTTGGCTTATTTTTTTAACTTGGGGTATGATTATGACCACGACATTGCAATTCTTTGTCTATGATATGTTCACTGTTATAATAATCTTAATTCCACACATACTCTGAACATGATTGTTTATTTTTGTCCTTTTGGTCTCCAATTTGAATTGTTGCAGCAGACGCAAATGCACTGGCCTTCATCATTCCAGGACCTCGAATCATACCAGCCGATGGGTGGTGGTTTGTCGCTCGTTCAGCTGACGGTGGTCATTTGATGCTCATTTGCATGTACCAAATTGACCAAACCATTTCATCAAACCACATGCAATACAATGCCTGGGGCGTTTGTGACATTGATGGCTATGGCTGCTTCGTGTTCAAAAAAGATACCTGCTCCGTTGGGCCAGGCGTATTCAATTGGAGGCGGGTTTACAGCCTCGTCAACCACTCCATGTTCCCTGGGCTCAATTATGCGATCATCCAACCAATCATCGATCATATCACCGGCGATGATTACCGTGCTATGCAACTTCCATTCGCCAGGGGGGCTGTGTTTACACATCATACCATGGGTTTCATGAATCACCATATCCAGAGATTCGTCAACATAGCTTGTTGCCAGATAATCTTCACTGTGTGAAAGGCATCAAGCTTACATGCGATGGATGGCTTGTGCAAACCCGACATGCGGCGATGTGGTTCATGCCAACAGCAAATATGCACAACTTCATTCATACTGATATGTAGACTGAGCCATGTATTCTGCTGCTGTAGCACGACCCTCATTTGTTGGATATTATGTAATGTTGTTAGTTTGAAGCCCTCCTCTGGTTTGAAGGATAGATACCTTTCTGGGATCAAGTGTGCCCTAACTCACCTGCGCAGGATGTACTGATAATGATGATGGAGATGTTCTGCAGTATATATCACTTAGGCTTCAAGTGTGTACTTGTTAGTTAAACCTATTGTTAAAATGTCACTAAATACGACTAGTAAGTAGTACAGTAGCAGTACTAGTATACTTCGGTCAAATTATTCATCATGTCCACACATTGAATTTATGTGACAACACGCTGCGCATGAGGTGACACAAGAATCTCGGCAGCGTGTTCGGGTATTCTGGACTTTAGATTTGGAGTACCACTTATCTGTCGAAATCTTTCATCATTCACTTAAAACAGTCGATTGATCATACATTGAGTACCATATAACTGGAATTAACCCATGCAAGTCGAAGAAGGATTGGCCGGTGCTGCCGGCTGGCGTCAAGTTCGATCCTATGGATCAGGAGTTGATCGAGCACCTTGAGGCCTAAGC
Organism: Triticum urartu; assembly: GCF_056163025.1. Taxonomy (NCBI): domain Eukaryota; kingdom Viridiplantae; phylum Streptophyta; class Magnoliopsida; order Poales; family Poaceae; genus Triticum; species Triticum urartu. Next base: position 359,474,298 of record NC_141874.1, on the reverse strand, counting down.
GAGCATTTCTTCCAGTGCAATTCTAGGGCATTCAAAAGGGGCACGTGGACGCGTTGCAAGATACAGTCGGAGTGCAGCATGCACGCGATGTGGCACAACACCGGCAATACCTTGCTGGTGATTGTCAACGGCCGGAAGACTGGCAGCAAAAAGGTTCTGGTGCTGCACACCAACAAGAACTTTGACCAGTAGAGGACCAACTGGGTGATGCACCAGTACCACCTCGGGGACCTGGAGCAATACAAGGAGCAGGAGCTGGTCCTCTGCAAGATTTTCTACCAGACGAACACTAGGGCCAGGACTAAAAAGATTATAAGTTAGTTTTGTATTGGTACTTATACTACCTTGTGATCCACAAGTTGGTAATGTTGTTAAAGATCTTTTGGTATGAACTTGGCATTTGCTTCCAAACATCATGCCGAGGGTCGGCATGGATATAGAGCTGAATCATTTGTTTCGAAATGAATTTTCAGGCACCTGATTTTTATTTGATGGGTAGCATAAGCACCTGTCGTTCGAATTCCCAGTTCTCCAAATTTTTCGAAACAAGTGCATGCTCTTATTATCACGATGAGAAAACAATATCCCTGCTGCATCCCAGTTATTAGTCTTTACTTGCAGAATTCTCTCGTTTATTGGGCACGTATATTGTTTTCTCAGGTCAAGCAAGTTTCAACTGGGCTGTAGACTGCCCAGGCTTGGTTTTGTTTTTAACAGGCCCAGCCCATGACGACAACGGGGCACAAAGATCCAAGAGGTATCTACTGGCCTCTGGCCCGCCAGGGTTAGTTATATTTTGTCTTACAACATCCGCAGGCACTTTTTTTACTGAATCAAACACACAACCTAGTTCTATTTTCCCCTTGAAACACATGTCCTACATCCGTTTTCTAATCTCTACCTATAGTTTTACTAGTTCATATACACATATCATTATATTGAAAATACATAAAATTCACTTTTCATATTTACATCCTTACTTTTGTTGTTGTTTTCCCTCCGAGCGCTAATTTTTTGACCACTGGTTTTCCCTTAAACCAAATCAATTGTCTCATGTCTTATTTGCTTACAAAAACAAAACAATTTTTTTTGGCAAATCAATAAGTTCTTAAAAATGTTTATCATTTCGGGATTACAAAAGTTCGGACTCCACCGAAATATGCAAAACAAAGTTGAACTTTTTGACCGTGGTCCTGGGCAGAAAATGGGCTATAATAAATTACTTAAGAATTAGCAAATGGGCTGCAAATTATTAAAAAATAGCAAATGGGCTCTATGTTGTCTTCCATAGATTTGGAGGCTGACTTGTGGGCCTACTAAGTTCATGTGTTCACAAGGTTTATCAAAAAAGAAAGTTAGTCAACAATCGACTCTACCAGCGTCAGACCGTTAGATGTCAATCTAATGGTAATCGTGCTTCTTCAGTCTCTGATCTTCCTGCCCCAGCCGCCCAAACCAGCACCGTCGGAACCGCCTGCTCCCGCCTCCCGTGGCCGGCCGTGCTGCCGGGCAGGCCTCACGGCCCCATCATATACTCACATCCCTGGCCTGTCTATCCCTCTACTCACCCACACCTCCTGTTATTTTCCGGCGATGGTAGCCGAACCAGTCAACCCTCGTACTCTCCACCATGTGGGCAGCCACTCCCGTGTCTTCCCCAGCTCCGTGTCATTCCCTTCGTAGGCCTCGCCGTCGTCCACCGCCCTGGCGCTCTCGGCGCAGCGTGGTCAATGTGGTCAACGAACGACATCCATCGGAAGTGGACTGTACATGGAGAGGCTGACAGCTGGGTCCACAGCCACACATAAGGAAATGCCTCCTTATTACACGCAAAATAATGATTCCTCCACCTGACATTTGGGACCCACTAGAAGGGCCTCTGTATTTTGTGAAAAAAACATTCCCTTCGCTGACAGGTCGGACCCACCAACTATATCTTCGCACGCAAGGAAGTGCCTCCTTATTGCGCACAAAAAATGAATACCCCCTGCCAGCTGGGACCCACCATAGTGGGAGGCTGACTTGTGGGCCTACTAAGTTGACAGGGATGGAGGGCTTTGTCAAGTTTGTCAATATGAACGATTCTAGCTCCAGTGATCGTACGATGTTCATCCAACGGCCTTAGTGCTTCTTCAAACTCTGGTCTTCTTACTCCAGCCGCCCAAAGCAGCGCTGGTCGTGCCGCATGCTCCTCCCTCCCATGGCCTGTTGTGCTGCCACGGAGGCCTCACTGCTGGCCAGGCCATCCCTCCACTCACCCACACCCCCTGTATTCTGCGGTGACAACAACCTCACACCGCAGCCGAACCAGTGAACCCTCGTACTCCTCTCCGCATGGGCATCCACTGCCGCGTCTTCCCTGGATCAGCGCGGTCCCCTTCCTGGGCCTCGCCGTCGTCCACCGCCTTGGTGCTCTCAGCGCGGCGTGGTCAATGTGGTCAACGACCGACTTCCATCGTAAGAGTACTGTACGTGGAAAGGCTGACAGCTGGGTCCACGGCCACAACCCAGTTTTTTGTGATTTGCCAAGTAAGTCGCTTTGTCAGGCCTGTTGGGCTGCAAATCTTTCAAGACGAGGAGAGCTTCATTCGGCTGGCCGAGAAAATGGCCTATCAGTAATGAGAAATCGGTTGTACATTTTTAAAACACATCAAACTGGCAATTAGTTTCAAATTTCTTTTTTTCATTTCGAGATTTTAAATTGCATTGATTTTTATGCATGGACAATTTGTTGGATTTTATATTGATATACATTTATTTTTAAAATTGGTTTGAAAGTGGCTTGAAATTTTGGGATCTAAGCAGTTCGGACCGCACCGAAATATGCAAAATTTTGTATAATTTTTTAACCGTGGCCACAATATGGGCTGTAATGCTAACAAAAAGAATATGGGCTCCAAAAAAAACCTTAAGAATTAGCAAATGGGCTGTAAGTTATTAGAAATAATGGCAGATGGGATGTATGATGTTTTCCACAGATTTGAGGCTTTCCTGAAAAAAGGTTGACGCACAAGCAGTGACTGTTGGATGTCCATCCAACGGCCGTCGTGCTTCTTCAATCTCTGCTCTCCCTGCCCTAGCCGCTCAAACAAGCGCCGGCGGGACTGCCTGCTCCCTCCTCCCCGTGGCCGGCTGTGCTACCGTGTATGTCTCACCCACACCTGCTGTTATTCTCTGGCGATGGCAACCGAACCAGTAAAACCTCGTATAGTCATACTCCCCACCGCGTGGGAAACAACTGCCGAGTCTTCCCTACCTTTGTGTCGTTGCCTTCCTAGGCCTCGCCGTCGTCCACCGCCCTGGTGCTCTCGGCGCAGCCTGGTCAACATGGTCGACGACCGACATGCATCTGAAGTGGACTGTACGTGGAGAGGCTGACCACTGGGTCCACGGCCGCACGCAAGGAAATGGCTCCTTATTACACGCAAAATAATGATTCCTCCACCTGACATCTGGGACCCACCGAAAGGGCCTCTGTATTTCGCGAAAAAATGTTACCGCCGCTGATAGTTTGGACCCACCAGCTATATCTTCGCATGCAAGGAAGTGCCTCATTATTACGCACAAAAAAATGAATACTCCCCGTGCTAGCTAGGACCCAGTATAGTGGCAGGCTAACTTGTGGTCCTACTAAGTTGACGGGGACGGAGGGCTTTGTCATACGATGTCCATCCAATGGCCGTAGTGCTTCTTCAACCTCTGGTCTTCTTGCTCCAGCCGCCCAAAGCAGCGCTGGTCGTGCTGCATGCTCCTCCCTCCCATGGCCTGTTGTGCTGCCACGGAGGCCTCACCGCTGGCCAGGCCATCCCTCCACTCACCCACACCCCCTGTATTCTGTGGTGACGGCAACCTCACACCGCAGCCGAACCAGTGAACCCTCGTACTCCTCTCCGCATGGGCATCCACTACTGCGTCTTCCCCGGCTCCGCGCGGTCCCCTTCCTGGGCCTTGCCGTCGTCCACTGCCTTGGTGCTCTCGGCGCGGCGTGGCCAATGTGGTCAACGACCGACTTCCATCGTAAGAGTACTGTATGTGGAGAGGCTGACAGCTGGGTCCATGGCCACAACCCAGTTTTTTTGTGGTTTGCCAAGTAAGTCGTTTGTCAGGCCTGTTGGGCTGCAAATCTTTCAAGACGAGGAGAGCTTCATTCGGCTGGCCGAGAAAATGGCCTATCAGTAATGAGAAATCGGTTGTACATTTTTAAAACACATCAAACCGGCAATTAGTCTCAAATTTCTTTTTTTCATTTTGAGATTTTAAATTGCATTGATTTTTATGCATGGACAATTTGTTGGATTTTATATTGATATACATTTATTTTTAAAATTAGTTTGAATGTGACTTGAAATTTTGGGATCTAAACAGTTCGGAACGCACCGAAATATGCAAAATTTTGTATAATTTTTTAACCGTGGCCACAATATGGGCTGTAATGCTAACAAAAAGAATATGGGCTCCAAAAAAACCTTAAGAATTAGCAAATGGGCTGTAAGTTATTAGAAATAATGGCAGATGGGATGTATGATGTTTTACACAGATTTGAGGCTTTCCTAAAAAAAGGTTGACGCACAAGCAGTGACTGTTGGATGTCCATCCAACGACCGTCGTGCTTCTTCAATCTCTGCTCTCCCTGCCCTAGCCGCTCAAACAAGCGCCGGCGGGACTGCCTGCTCCCTCCTCCCCGTGGCCGGCTGTGCTACCGTGTAGGTCTCACCCAAACCTGCTGTTATTCTCTGGTGATGGCAAACGAACCAGTAAAACCTCGTATAGTCGTACTCCCCTCCGTGTGGGAAACAACTGCCGAGTCTTCCCTCCCTTTGTGTCGTTCCCTTCCTAGGCCTCGCCGTCGTCCACCGCCCTGGTGCTCTCGGCGCGGCCTCGTCAACGTGGTCGACGACCGACATGCATCTGAAGTGGACTGTACGTGGAGAGGCTGACCACTGGGTCCACGGCCGCACGCAAGGAAATGCCTCCTTATTACACGCAAAATAATGATTCCTCCACCTGACATCTGGGACCCACTGAAAGGGCCTCTGTATTTCGCAAAAAAATGTTACCGCCGCTGACAGTTTGGACCCGCCAGCTATATCTTCCCACGCAAGGAAGTGCCTCATTATTACGAACAAAAAAATGAATACTCTCCCTGCTAGCTAGGACCCAGTATAGTGGCAGGCTAACTTGTGGTCCTACTAAGTTGACGGGGACGGAGGGCTTTGTCATACGATGTCCATCCAATGGCTGTAGTGCTTCTTCAACCTCTGGTCTTCTTGCTCCAGCCGCCCAAACCAGCGCCGGTCATGCCTCGTGTTCCTGCCTCCCGTGGCCGGCTGCGATGCGGCGGCGGCCTCACCGCCCCCTGCTACTCCCACCATTGGCTAGGCCATCCCTCTACTCACCCACATCCTCTGTTATTCTGCAGCGACGACAGCCTCACACTGCAGCGAACCAGTGAACCCTCATACTCCTCTACGCGTGGGCATCCACTGCCGCCTCTTCCCTGGCTCCGCATCGTCCCCTTCCTAGGCCTCGCCGTCGTCCATCGCCCAGGTGCTCTCGGCGTGGCGTGGTCAATGTGGTGAAGAAACGGATTTCATTGGACGTGGACTGTTCGTGGAGAGGCTGAAAGCTGGGTCCACAGCCGCAAGAAGGAAGTGCCTCCTTATTACGTGCAAAATAATTATTCCTCCACCTGACAGCGGGGACCCATCGGACGGGCCACCGTATTTCACAAAAAAACGTTTCCCCCTGACTGCTGGGACCCACCAGCTACATCTTCGCACGCAAGGAAGCGTGTCCGGGCAAAAAAAACGATTCGCCCCCCTGACTGCTAGGACCCACCAGCTACATCTCCGCAGGCAAGCAAGTGCCCGACAGTCGGGACCCACCTGGTCGAAGCGTATGTAGCGTTGTCATTCTGGTCGTGAACGTGTACGTACATACTGGTCGATGTAGAGGCGCGCACGTGTCATAGTAGAGGCGTGCACGTAGCATGTACACATACGTACATCAGCCAGTGTGCAAGAAGGAAAATACGGCCACGTACGTACATATGGGCAGTGTCTCGAATGCCTACTAGCACATACGTATGGCCAGGGCTCGTTGTAACGATCGGAAAATTAAGCTATAGTAATCTCTCTTGTTTAATGCCAAGTCATCGCAATTACTATGCTAATTGCCACTTAATTCATATCTAATGCAAATTGCAAGTGCGAAAATATTTATTCAAACTGTTAAATAAAAATGTTTGATGGGTTAAAAATATTGCATAATAATTAACTGTCAAGGAAAACTACATCACCTGATTGCTTAGTTGCGCTCTAGCATTTAAAATAGTACCAAATCAGCATTCTTAAATTCTTTTCCATTTGTGGAAAATCCAAATCAATTCAAACTCCTCCCAAACTTTTGTGACAGTGTCAGTTAATGTAATGCATTTATGTTGCCAAGTTCTACATTCTAAAAAGAGCAATTGGCGGCTCAAAATATTGCAAATAGATTCTGTAAAAGTAAAACAGAACCTTTCATTGTACTTCTCGCTTTTGATGAAACTGTAGTGTAGAAATTTATTTGGCAAAACAATAGAAGAGTATGACTCGGTAAAACTTTCGGGTTCATACGGTTTCGGGAAGGCATAGATTCAACCCATCGGGGCATCTTAGGAGCATATTCCACAAATTACAAGAATAATGAACACAAGCTCGATAGCAGAGCATGCTTGAGAAAGTAGAGGATACAATTTACCAAAGGCATTATGTATCCGAGGAAAGGCTCACAGGTTTATTGAATATGAAGGACGTTGTCGGGTAAAATCCAACAAAGGATCTAGTGGTCCATAAGGGATTTGATGTGAGCATTTGTATTGAACCAGAGGAAGAAGAATGCAAGGAGATCGGATTATAGAAACAACTGACGAACTCAAAGCTCAAATGCAAAGGAATTATGATTTCCAAATCAAGGAGTCAGAAGCAAAGGCTCTGATTAAGGATGGATAAGCTGAATAGCCTTAAGGGTACAATCGATGGCAATTTGATTGGTTGATATCCAACTCATGTTTAAAATGACGTCTAAGCCGGAAGGATGAATTTTAGGATCTAGTTGAGGATTGCAAGTATTCGCACATAATGAATCAATGGGCTCAAAATGATAGTGGCAAAGGATGCCAATAAGATTACTATACTTATGGGATTAACCATAATGCAAGCAAGCAAGAATTACAAGAGCAATAAGCTGCTAAAGATTTTCGGAATATCGAATATTATTTCGAAGACCCTTCTGAAACACATGAACAACTGGGGATGAGCGATACTCGGTAAGTGAGAGGAATTATCCCTAGGGGTATTCTTGTGGCAAGAACTGCAAGGCGGTAGGCACAAATTATTCTCGGAACAATAGTGAAAATTCTGGGGTATCTTGTAATAACAAGATCAACGGGGAATGATTGTATGAATGGCAAGTGCACGTGGTTATCCATAGGGGTTTATCGATGGAAGGGAATTGCAATAGCGATGGCACAAGTTCTCGGGATAACATCGGAGAGTATCTTCAGAATCCTTTGGCGCACCAAGCAATCATCTGGAGTGAGGGTCTCTCCGGGAGAAAGTATTTTCGAGAACCTAAAGTTATTTTTTTGCAAAATCATTTAACCCGAATAGAAGAGAGATCAGAATCCCAGAGTATAGACGAGGAATAAAAGATCATAATACCACCCAATAGCGATGCGGGCCCATGGGCCGCACAGCCAAGTTAGTAAAACAATTTTCATCGACTAGACTCAACTTAGCCAAGGAGTATAGAAGGGGGATTCCTATAGGCAGTCGGCTCTGATACCAACTTGTGACGTTCTCGATTCAATCGTACACTAATCATACACGCAAATGTGTACGATCAAGATCAAGGACTCACAGGAAGATATCACAACACAACTCTAGACACAAATTAAAATAATACAAGCTTTATATTACAAGCCAGGGGCCTTGAGGGCTCGAATACATAAGATCAAATACACAAGAGTCAGCGGAAGCAACTATATCTGAGTACAGACATAAGTTAGACAAGCATGCCTTAAGAAGGCCAGCACAAAGCATCTACAATCGAAAAGGCAAGGCCTCCTGCCTGGGAGTCTCCTAAGTACTCCTGGTCGTTGGCGGTCTTCACGTAGTAGTAGGCATCAACGGTGGCATCTGGCTCCTGGGCTCCCACATCTGGTTGCAGCAACCGAAAAGAAGAAGAAAGGGGGGAAAGGGGTAGCAAAGCAACCATGAGTACTCATCCAAAGTACTCGCAAGCAAGGATCTACACTATATATGCAACATTATCAAAGGAAGGCTGTATATGTGGACTGGGCTGCAGAAATGCCAGAATAGAGGGGAGAACCTAGCCCTATCAAAGACTAGCATCTTCTGGAAACCACCATCTTGCAGCAATAGGAGGGATTAGAGTAGCATAAAGTAAAGTAGTAGAAGTGTTATCAACCTCGGCCAGAGATCCTTTCTTGACTCCCTGCGAGAAAGCAATCCCAGAGCCATACTATCCAGTTATCATGACAATCCATTTCTCGTATCCATGTCTCATCTCAGGTATCCAGTTCTAGTTGTATCGATCGGGATACAACTCCAAGTGTCCGTTACCGTAGGACAGGATATCGATAGATGTTTTCTTCCCTGCAGGGGTGCACCAACTTACCCACCACGCTCGATTAACTCCGGCAGGACACACTTTCCTGGGTCATGCCCGGCCTCGGCCAAACAATACGCCGCAACCCGACCTAGGCTTAATTGAGAGGCCAACCTATGCATAACCTAGGTCGACCTAGGCTTAAATTCTTTTCCATTTGTGGAAAATCCAAATCAATTCAAACTCCTCCCAAACTTTTGTGACAGTGTCAGTTAATGTAATGCATTTATGTTGCCAAGTTCTACATTCTAAAAAGAGCAATTGGCGGCTCAAAATATTGCAAATAGATTCTGTAAAAGTAAAACAGAACCTTTCATTTTACTTCTCGCTTTTGATGAAACTGTAGTGTAGAAATTTATTTGGCAAAACAACAGAAGAGTATGACTCGTTAAAACTTTCGGGTTCATACGGTTTCGGGAAGGCATAGATTCAACCCATCGGGGCATCTTAGGAGCATATTCCACAAATTACAAGAATAATTAACACAAGCTCGATAGTAGAGCATGCTTGAGAAAGTAGAGGATACAATTTACCAAGCTCGATAGCAGAGCATGCTTGAGAAAGCCAACCTATGCATAACCTAGGTCGGCCTCTGAATTAAGCCTAGGTCGGGTTGCGGCGTATTGTTTGGCCGAGGCAGGGCATGACCCAGGAAAGTGTGTCCGGCCGGAGTTAATCGAGCGTGGTGGGTAAGTTGGTGCACCCCTGCAGGGAAGAAAACATCTATCGATATCCTGTCCTACGGTAACGGACACTTGGAGTTGTATCCCGATCGATACAACTAGAATTGGATACCTGAGATGAGACATGGATACGAGAAATGGATTGTGATGATAACTGGATAGTATGGCTCTGGGATTGCTTTCTCGTAGGGAGTCGAGAAAGGATCTCTGGCCGAGGTTGATAACACTTCTACTACTTTACTTTATGCTACTCTAATCCCTCCTATTGCTGCAAGATGGTGGTTTCCAGAAGATGCTAGTCTTTGATAGGACTAGGTTCTCCCCTCTATTCTGGCATTTCTGCAGCCCAGTCCACATATACAGCCTTCCTTTGATAATGTTGCATATATAGTGTAGATCCTTGCTTGCGAGTACTTTGGATGAGTACTCATGGTTGCTTTGCTACCCCTTTCCCCCCTTTCTTCTTCTTTCCAGTTGCTGCAAACAGATGTGGGAGCCCAGGAGCCACATGCCACCGTTGATGCCTACTACTACGTGAAGACCGCCAACGACCAGGAGTACTTAGGAGACTCCCAGGCAGGAGGCCTTGCCTTTTCGATCGTAGATGCTTTGTGCTGGCCTTCTTAAGGCATGCTTGTCTAACTTATGTCTGTACTCAGATATAGTTGCTTCCGCTGACTCTTGTGTATTTGATCTTATGTATTCGAGCCCTCGAGGCCCCTGGCTTGTAATATAAAGCTTGTATTATTTTAATTTGTGTCTAGAGTTGTGTTGTGATATCTTCCTGTGAGTCCTTGATCTTGATCGTACACATTTGCGTGTATGATTAGTGTACGATTGAATCAAGGGTGTCACAAGTTGGTATCAGAGCTGACTACCTATAGGAATCCCCCTTCTATACTCCTTGGCTAAGTTGAGTCTAGTCGATGAAAATTGTTTTACTAACTTGGATGTGCGGCCCATGGGCCCGCGTCGCTATTGGGTGGTATTATGATCTTTTATTCCTCGTCTATACTCTGGGATTCTGATCTCTCTTCTATTCGGGTTAAATGATTTTGCAAAAAAATAACTTTACGTTCTCGAAAATACTTTCTCCCGGAGAGAACCTCACTCCAGATGATTGCTTGGTGCGCCAAAGGATTCCGAAGATACTCTCTGATGTTATCCCAAGAACTTGTGCCATCGCTATTGCAATTCCCTTCCATCGATAAACCCCTATGGATAACCACATGCACTTGCCATTCATACAATCATTCCCCGTTGATCTTGTTATTACAGGATACCCCAGAATTTTCACTATTGTTCCGAGAATAATTTGTGCCTACCGCCTTGCAGTTCTTGCCACAAGAATACCCCTAGGGATAATTCCTCTCACTTACCGAGTATCGCTCATCCCCAGTTGTTCATGTGTTTCAGAAGGGTCTTCGAAATAATATTCGATATTCTGAAAATCTTTAGCAGCTTATTGCTCTTGTAATTCTTGCTTGCTTGCATTACGGTTAATCCCATAAGTATAGCAATCTTATTGGCATCCTTGCCACTATCATTTTGAGCCCATTGATTCATTATGTGCGAATGCTCGCAATCCTCAACTAGATCCTAGAATTCATCCTTCCGGCTCAGACGTCATTTTAAACATGAGTTGGATATCAACCAATCAAATTGCCATCGATTGTACCCCTAAGGCTATTCAGCTTATCCATCCTTAATCAGAGCATTTGCTTCTGATTCCTTGATTTGGAAATCATAATTCCTTTGCATTTGAGCTTTGAGTTCGTCAGTTGTTTATATAATCTGATCTCCTTGCATTCTTCTTCCTCTGGTTGAGTACAGATGCTCACATCAAATCCCTTATGGACCACTAGATCCTTTGTTGGATTTTATCCGACAACGTCCTTCATATTCAATAAACCTGTGAGCCTTTCCTCGGATACATAATGCCTTTGGTAAATTGTATTCTCTACTTTCTCAAACATGCTCTGCTATCGAGCTTGTGTTAATTATTCTTGAAATTTGTGGAATATGCTCCTAAGATGCCCCGATGGGTTGAATCTATGCCTTCCCCAAACCGTACGAACCCGAAAGTTTTACCGAGTCATACTCTTCTGTTGTTTTGCCAAATAAATTTCTACACTACAGTTTCATCAAAAGCGAGAAGTACAATGAAAGGTTATGCATTGAAGAAGTGGGCGTCGACCTTGAACCTATCATGGAAGCTTCTTGTAATAATAACTATTTCCTTGATATAATATCCTTTGGTATCGGTGAATTGATCCTTGGCAATCGTGGTTTCCACCACATGTTCTTCTTTGACCCCATTTCACGGGCAAGTTTAAGCACTTCTCTTCTGTGGATCAATACACCAGTCCAACCTTTACTTTGATCTTCCGTCGAGTATTACACCCTGGTACCTCGATAATATCAAGAACTACATAACCTCTTATGAGTTATTCGTCAAGTACTACATTCTCACTGATTCCAATATTTCACGGGCTCTAAGTTATTAAACACTCAAAGACCGATAACTGAACCGAGTCCACACTACGGTTCAACAACTATTATAAATCTTCTTTGCTTACGAGTTTGTACCCGATCACGTCCTTCCTACCCTATTTGGCTATATCATTATTGTGATGATTTTAACTGTGCTACCTGGTCCTTATTCTCGGAGCACAACTTTCGACAATGAAATAAGCTTATGTCGATCTTCCTCATCATACCATTTCTCCTTAAACAACGAGCTTGGTTTCGAGTTTGTGTCATACCCTTGGTTTCAATAACCTTTTGCTTCATCATTCCTTTGGCTTGATGTCATCGCCGACCGATTACATCCTCATGAAATCTCTCAACAATTGTGTCATGAACATCATCGGCATTCTGAGCTCTTCCAGGATGTCAATTGAGTTCGTGATGAGAAATACCATCCTTGCCCTCGATGATCTGTGTTATCGTCGACCACTTTATTGACTTCCCTCCAACACAAACTTGTTCATGTTTTGTGTTATACCTTGAGATCCTTGCTATCCAGCAATTATTCTTATTTACCTTGCAGTATTAGTATCTTATATGTCAAGAATGTCGTGAAAATTTCACCACCTCTTATGAATTCTTGGTACAAGTGATACTTCTTACCATTTCCGTTCATTCCTGGGTCCCCGTGTTGTTTCTAACCGGAAAACTGACAATTGAACTTGAGGTGTTAATTCAAAACTTCTAGCAACCCTATTGCTTTGAAGTGAATGGTCGATAGTTTCATTCTAACTCTTTTGTTCATTAAGTCACCATTCTAACATTGATTATGCTTCCTAAGACAGTATTTCGGGTGCACCTTATACCAATGTTTAATTTTGTATGTTTTCCTCGAGCATACCTCATTATATCATTTGATCTGACAAATGTTATCTCCTTGTTCACATAATTGTGGAAATCCATCTTTTAGTAAAACTCGAGGAATTGTCGCTGAGTCCATCAGCCGCCCCCTCGTCATTTCCTTGGTTTAATGATGAACTCTTGTTTCAGAACTCGCTTCCACAGTTCATTTCCCAAGGATCTTACAATGTCATCTTGTCAATTTGTGTCGCGCCTTTTTCTTCTCAGGCATCCTGAGTCCGAGGTATCCTGACACCAATCAGATCTGAATCTTGGTCAGATATGATGATTGGAATATATTTTCAAGAGTTATAACATTGGTCTTAATATGACCCGGTAAGGTGATGTCATTCTTAGCACACCTGGCCGGAGGCTCTATTGTTTTAGTTTCCTTTTCAGCCAGGTTAAACACTCTTCCATGAGGAAATTGTAAGACTTATTCTACCAGTTGTTCCTGATGAATCCTTCGTGCATCCAAAGACTGACCTTTGCTTGAGGCCATGTCAATGCTATCTCGAAGCATGTTTGTGCTACTCCTATCGTCAATAAGAACATTTGAAACACAATGCAAAAATTTCTTTATAAGTTATTCAAACATTGTTGTTTGGGTAATGTCATGAAATCCCCCCCTTTACCTAAATGGTTTTCTACTTCTATCATGTCATGGATGTCATGCTATGTTCATCCTTGGGAAGGATATGCCCATGACATATGTGTTTAAACACATTTTCCTTCCCATTGTTCTGCTTAATTTCATAATCATATTATCCTTTCCATTGTTTGGATTGACCTTTCTTAAGGTCTATATGATCTAAGTAGTAATTATTCTCCTGCTTATGTAAACACCTCGGTGTACAATTCTGTCAAGCAAGACCCTATTACTATTGTTGATGACATTCCGGTAGCCACCGATGGACGAGAACTTTGCCTAATGGCCCGCCTCGTCTAACGAGCAGGACAATGGTTCTCTTCGTCCCTCGACCTTGGTACCAACGTTGTTGCCAACATAACTAATAGGCTATCCTCTGACATTCCTTACTATCATGACCATGGAAGATGTCAGCGTCCTTCCTACTTTTGACCCGCATGGTGGGCCCATAACCCACAGTTCGACATGATCGAAACCTGACTGTCCTGTACAACCTTGATTCTAAAATATTCTCTGCACTTGGCTTCTTATGTAATTCATGAGCTAACTTCCTCACCAGGTTTCATTCCGGTATCAGAGGCAAAATTATTCTTCATTGCTCTGAAGCACTTCATCACCTGTTTTATGCATCAGCTGGATGACTACCTGGTTGAAAATTGTTGAACCTTCTTATAGCACTCTCTATATGTTTCCTGGTGCCAGCCATCCTTATAGCTTCCCCCTTATTCCATGCCTTAAATCTCGGGACGAGATTACTTGTAGTGGAGGAGATTTGTAACGCCCGGAAAATTAAGCTACAGTAATCTCTCTTGTTTAATGCCAAGTCATCGCAATTACTATGCTAATTGCCACTTAATTCAAATCTAATGCAAATTGCAAGTGCAAAAATATTTATTCAAACTGTCAAATAAAAATGTTCGATGGGTTACAAATATTGCATAATAGTTAACTATCAAGGAAAACTACATCACATGATTGCTTAGTTGGGCTTTAGCGTTTAAAATAGTACCAAATAAGCATTCTTAAATGCTTTTCCATTTGTGAAAAATCCAAATCAATTCAAACTCCTCCCAAACTTTTGTGATAGTGTCAGTTATTGTAATGCATTTATGTTGCCAAGTTCTACATTCTAAAAAGAGCAATTGGCGGCTCAAAATATTGCAAACAGATTCTATAAAAGTAAAACAGAAAAGTTTATAAAAAAGTAAGAGAAATGATAGAGGAGGCCCAGGAAGGGCTGGGAGGCCCAACCCATTGCCAGGTCACCCCCTTCCTTTGTTCATCGGGCACTCGTGGATACCGGACGACCGTACATGGCACCGATGGCCACGTGGCGGCCATCCACGCCCCCTGGCGCCCTACAAGGTCGCGGTCGACCTCTCTGGCCAAACCCTAGCTCCCAAATCCCCTTTCCCCTCTCGGTTTCGTCCTCCCCTTGTAGACCCGAGAGCTCCATGGTCGCGTCGCTGTCGAACTCGTGGCCACCGAGGCCCATTCGCCGCTCCATCATCTTCTGGACCTCCGCCTCGTCCGTCTACATCGACTATGTCCTTGGATCGACGAGGAGGACCACCAGCGTCATCACCAACATCATCTTCTTCCTTGGATCACCGTCGCCCTTCGTCGTCGATCCGGCCGAACCCCTGCGCTCCTAAGCTCCCGCCGGCCGTCGTGTGCCCCAACGTGAGCTCTCCTTCGACTCCCCTATTTCCCCCCTTTGTCTCGTCGCCTAAATCACCATAGCCGCCGTAGCCGAGAGCCCGCAGCGATCTGCGTGGACACGCTCACCGCATGATGGTCACGCCTCGCGTGCCTCCCTGCCGCGAGCCTCGCCGGCTGCGCCTGCTGCTCGGTCCCCTGCTCTGCTACTTCTCTTGCTGCTGATGCGGTGTCGCCGATGTTGCCGCTGCTGACGCCGCTAGCTCCTTCCCGCTGCTCCACCCCATGTCGTCCACGCGATGGCTCATGTGCCCGTGATGCTGCGCCTCTGGCCGCGCTCGCCATGTGCCCTGGCGGCTGCCTACGCTTGCCGCGTCCACGCACGCGCCGTGCAGCGCCGCGCCCCGTGCCCAGTTCGTGGGCATGCAGTTGCTGCTCGGCTGAATATACTGCTGCTACTGAATGCTACTGTAGCTACTAGCTAGCTTTTGTATTTCTACAATGACTAGCCCTCTAAACAGCCCCTAAACAGCGATAAGGTAAGTCCTAACATGGGTACAAATTATATGAGCAGAAAGTAGGCGTAATAATCTTCATTTTGTTCCATTGGACCTGCTTCAGATAATGCATAGATTAATTCCTATGAAAATCACAAAAGGCTATCTTTTCTGAATAGAAAACATAATTTACCCCAAGCATTGTGTGTGCGGGTGTGTGTTCTGTGTGTGTGAGGCCGGCCCCATGTTCCATTAGTTTAAGGTTAATTACTAGTTAGAGTAGCTACTAGCCTATGGTAGGTGGACCCCCCTCCTCTAAATTTACCCTTAAAAAGAAAATGTTAAAATATGTTTGAATGACACCTGAGTCCCATTGGTCCCATTGACCAGTCAAACTAGTGACTGGGATAGCCCTAGCAATGACATGCGGCTCCCCTAGGCCCTTTGACTAGTCAACGGCCTCAGTTGACTGCTGACTAGGCAGTCAACTGGACCCACCTGATAGCCACTAAAACCACTGCTGTGTAAAATTAGCAATTAAGTATTAATTTATTTTTGAATTAAAATAATTTCAGAAAATTAGAAAATAATTTAAAACTTTGAAAAAATCATAGGAAATTATCCGTAACCCGAATGAAAAAGTTTTCTATATGAAAGTTGCTTAGAACGACGAGACGAATCGGGATGCGCAGCCCGTTCATCCGCCACACATCCCTAACCTATCGAACATGCAACCTTCCCCCTCCGATTCATCTGTTCGAAAATGCAAAACACCGGGGATATTTTCCTGGATGTTTCCCGCTTCACCGGTACCACCTCATACCGCGTTAGGGCACCCCTAACACCGCTACTTGTCATGTCATGCATCACTATGCATCTATTTGCTTAATATTTATTGTTTCTTCCCCCCTTCTCTCGCTAGACACCGAGACCGACACCGCTGCCACCCAGTACGACTATGGTGTTGACGACCCCTCCCTCTTGCCAGAGCAACCAGGCAAGCCCCCCCTTTGATCATCCCGATATCGCCCATTCCATTCTCTCATGCTTGCATTAGATTTTGATACTGTTATTGTTTGCTCCTATTCTGATGCATAGCCTGCTTTTGTAACTGCTTATCGTTACCTACCTACTTATCCTAACTGCTTAGTATAGGTTGGTTAGTAATCCATCAGTGACCCCCACCTTGTCCTTGTTGCCCCTGATTCATCATTGAAGACCCGATCAACGGGATGGAAGACCAGGCCCCGACGCCACACATCACCCCCTAGTTGTACGACTCTGTAGAGTTACCATCGAGTGCTGAGGGTGGAACCTCTTACATCACTCCTGATGAGATCTCTATAGTGTAGCTATACGGTCGAGGTCATCGAGGGTGATTTCCTCCTTAACCACTTCCGTTATGGCTCTGTCGTGCAACCCCTCAAGTGTGAACCTCGAGGGTGGATCCTCTTATGTTCACCTTGATGATAACATCGAGTGGAATTCACCGGCGGTGATTCCTCGGGTTCTCCCCTTGGTGCCAGACACAAAGTTACTATGGTTACTATGTCTTTACACTGAACCATATTACTAAAATGGGTAGGCCCTGAGGGGTACCCACGCGAGCTTAATAGCGAGTGATGTGGAGACGAGTTGACCTGGAGGGTGCCCGCGAGATAACTACGAGGCGTGGCCGGGCATTCTTAGCCCTTGCCGCAAGTACTCAAGACGGGGCGACGGGGTCACATCGATCGTGAGTCTCTGCTCGTTACCGCGTGCTCCTAATCCACTATGGTTTGGATGTTTGATCCGAGGGGCCTCTGGCCTGATAGCACTAACCATCACGTGGGCATAGTATGGGCGTTCTGCGTCGTATGCATCAGCCGAAGCTTAATAGACATCAGCGACTGAGCGGCGCGCGCCGGGTTGGACTGGTAAGCACCTACCTTGTTGAAGGAGGTAGCTAGGTCTGCTCACCGGCCGCATACGCAACGTGCAGCAGTTCCCGGGGAGATGGCCCATGACCCCTGGGGCATAGGTTTAGTCCGGCGTGCTGGCCTCTCTATTAAGCCTAGGTCGGGTTGCGGTGTCTTGTTTGGCCGAGGCCGGGCATGACCCAGGAAATTGTGTCCCTGCAGGGAAGAAAACATCTATCGATAGCTTGTCCTACGGTAACGGACACTTGGAGTTGTATCCCGATCGATACAACTAGAACTAGATACCTGAGATGAGACATGGATACGAGAAATGGATTGTGATGATAACTGGATAGTATGGCTCTGGGATTGCTTTCTCGCAGGGAGTCAAGAAAGGATCTCTGGCCGAGGTTGATAACACTTCTACTACTTTACTTTATGCTACTCTACTCCCTCCTGTTGCTGCAGATGGTAGTTTCCAAAAGATGCTAGTCTTCAATAGGACTAGGTTCTCCCCTCTATTCTGGCATTTCTGCCGCCCAGTCCACATATACAGCCTTCCTTTGATAATGTTGCATATATAGTGTAGATCCTTGCTTGCGAGTACTTTGGATGAGTACTCACGGTTGCTTTGCTACCCATTTCCCTCCTTTCTTCTTCTTTCCGGTTGCTGCAACCAGATGTGGGAGCCCAGGAGCCAGATGCCACCGTTGATGCCTACTACTACGCGAAGACCTCCAACGACTAGGAGTAGTTAGTAGACTCCCAGGCAGGAGGCCCTGCCTTTTTGATCGTAGATGCTTTGTGCTGGCCTTCTTAAGGCATGCATGTCTAACTTATGTCTGTACTCAGATATTGTTGCTTCCGCTGACTCTTGTGTATTCGATCTTATGTATTCGAGCCCTCGAGGCCCCTAGCTTGTAATATAAAGCTTGTATTATTTAAATTTGTGTCTAGAGTTGTGTTATGATATCTTCCTGTGAGTCCTTGATCTTGATCGTACACATTTGCGTGTATGATTAGTGTACGATTGAATCGAAGGTGTCACACTCGTGTACATGGCTGGGTCGGAACGGAGAAACAACATCGTCGTCGTGTTCATGGAGAGCTAACCGGCTGGGTTGAAACAGAATGTGTCGTCGTGTTCATCGGGAGGGCTTGGACGGAACATCCGATGGAAATGAGGCCTGGCGTACTATAGAACGGAGGAAACGGCCTTGTGTTCGACCGGCCACGTTCGAAACGGGATCCTGTTCATTGGGAGGGGTTTGGCGTATCGCAAAACGGAGGAAACATACCTCCTACGGTTGAAACAGGGGTCCTGTTGATCGGGAGGGGTGTGGCATACCGCAAAACGGAGGAAACAGACTTGTGTTGGAGCGCTACGGTCTAAACGGGGGTCCTGTTTATCGGGAGAGGTGTGGCGTACCGCAAAACAGGACTTCGCGGGATACTGTTCATCTCCACCGTCGACCCCCTCCAGCCTCCACGGGCTACTGTTCATCCACCGTCGACCTCCTCCAGTCTCCACCTGCGACTGTTCATCCACGGGCTCCTGTTCATCCAGCCTCCACCGCAAGCTACTCCATTGGCTAATGTTCAACCAGCCCTCTCCACGGGCTCTTGTTCAACCACCCCTCCATGAGCTACTGTTCATCCTGCCCTCCACCGTCTACCGTTCATCCTGCCCTCCACGGGGTGGTCCTGTTCATACTGCCCTCCACGGGGTCCTGTTCATCCAGCCCCAACCGGCTCGACCGATCGGGGTCATGTTCATCCAGAGGCAACACCACGGGGTCCTGTTCATCCACCCCCACCGGGAACTATTCATCCAAACCCCCCAGCAACGCTCACTGTTCATCCAGAGGCAGCATCGATCAGCTTCAGTTAGCAGCAGTAGCGAAGGAATCGCTCAATCGGGTTCACTTAACAGCCATCTATCGATCGCTCGGGTTCAGTAATACGTAGCCTGCAGTGCAATCGCTAGGGTTCAGTTAGAGCCCAACGCCTCACACCCACGCGCGTGCGTGTACGAGAGAAACGCGCATCGCTCAGCTCCGACCACCCACCGTAACCGGGAACACCCCGATATTTTCCTCGCCCTCACTTCTACCACGGTTTTTTCCGTCATTGACGGCCCAAAGAATGTCATGCAGCTGCGTCTCCGGCCCCCCCAGGACGAAAAGCCCATTTTTTGTCATGATTTTTCATCATAGAAGTAGGACTCCACCACAACTATGATCATACCAGGTTTTGTCACAGTTATCATCATACAAGTGTCACAGGTATGACGGAAAAAAATTCGTTTGGCCCAAAATGTCACAGATGTGTCTTTTTTTTGTAGTGTACTGTGCATCAGCCATTTGAATTGGCGATGGAGAAATCTGGAGTGAAAACAAGGTCTTCAGAGCAGACAATGCTACCTACTGACGAAGACATCTTGCTGGTTACAGATAGCTCCTCAGAGGAGGATTTAGAGGCAGATGGCCAGTCCTATTTCCCCCCTAAGGTGCATACTCAAACTTGGCCGGGTTATATTACTCATATCATGCATATGTTGTCTTGCAATGCTTAGTTTGTACATCATATACATAATATTGAATGTCATCTCCTTAGTTGACACATCATATATGCGATTGCCCTTTGCTCATGTGCTTAGTATATAAATCATATATTTGAATTATATCATGACATGATGTTTACTTAGACAACACATATCTGAATTATGGCATGCCAACCCATTTTCTAAATACATAATATAGCACTGTTGCACGTGGTCCTAAACAAACGTTTTTTAACCCCTTTTCGCGACGGCATTTGGAACTGTCGCCATGTGAGTGTGGGCGATAGGGGGGTCCACTACTACAAAAACAGCTATAGCCAATATGGACACTAATGGCGCACTGTACATGTGGTGCGCCATTACTAAATACTAATGGCACACCATGTGTTGGTGCGCCATTAGTGTGCAAATACTAATGGCGCACCACATCCACGGTGCGCCATTAGTAAAAATAAATAAATTTTTTCAAAACTACTAATGGCGCACCGTGGGAGTGGTGCGCCAGTAATGGCGCACCACTCCCACGATGCGCCATTAGTAATTATGTTTCAAAAAAATTCATTTTTTATTTTTATTTTTTAGACTACTAATGGCGCACCGTGGGAGTGGTGCACCATTACTAGTTGAAACTAGTAATGGCGCACCACTCCCACGGTGTGCCATTAGTAACTTGGCCACCACTTCCACCGAATGCACCCCCCCCCCCCCCGTGGACCACCTTTTCAGTTAAAAAAATAAAAAAATGATGGAAATGTCAAAAAAATAAAAGAAAATAAATTTCCCATGTGATATGTGGTCTAGTTGTTGTGAAAATTTACAAATATGAATTTCGACTTTATTTGTGAAATCTCTCGAGAATTTGTAAAATGGGCATAACTTTTGCGTACAAACTCAGATTAAAAAGTTTTTTATATGAAAATTCATCTACCCCGTTAAACATTTTCAAAATCCTCAAAAACCTAACAGAAAAAGATACAGGGCTTTTAAGATCTGGAGAGGCAAAAAAATTCAAACTTACTAATGGCGCACCTGCCCATGGTGCGCCATTACTATCTTCCCGCCTTCAAAATTCAAAAGAAGTCAAAAAAATAATAAAAAAGTTACTAATGGCGCACCTGCCCATGGTGCGCCATTAGTATCTTCCCGCCTTCAAAATTGAAAATAAATCAAAAAAATTAAAAAAAAAATAGTAATGGCGCACCTGCCCGCAGTGCGCCATTACTATGCCGTATATAGGGCTGGGCGTGGTTCCTCTCCTCCTCACGTCTTCATTCTTCTCCTCCACTCCACCTCTCCTCCACTCCATCTCCTCCTCTCCTCCTCTCCTCCACTCCATCTTCCCTTCTCTCCTCCACCATACTACCCTCCTCCTCTCTGGCGACCTCCTCCTCCTCTTCTCCGGCGACCTCCTCCTCCTCTCCGGCGACCTCCTCCTCCCTCCTCTCCTCCCCTCCCCTCACGGTTTATCCTCCCTCCTATCCGGTGAGCTCCTCCTCCTTCCTCTCTGGTGAGCTCCTCCTCCCTCCTCTCCGGTTATCTCCTCCATCCTCTCCCGTGAGCTCCTCCTCCCTCCTCTCCTCCCATCCCCTCATGGTTTCTCCTTCCTCCTCTCCGATGCTCCAGTGAACTCCTCTCCGGTGACCTCCTCCTCCTCTCCGGCGATGTAGGCGAGCGCCTCTCCGGTGACCTCCTCCTCCTCGTCACCGGTGAACTCCTCTTCGGCGATGTAGGCGAGCGCCTCTCCGGTGACCTCCTCCTCCTCGTCACCGGCGAACTCCTCTCCGGCAAAAGAACACGACAAAATAACGTACAATATCCAAAAACAGGAACAAAATTTGAAATAATATCGTGCCAAAAAACGAGCAAAAAATGGGCAAAAAAATCATGATCCAGATCCAAATTCAAAATTCAAAAATAGCAATGGTGCACGGTGGGGGTTAGACATTGCGCCACTACTATTTTCCCGCCTTCAAAATTCAAAAATACTAATGGCGCACCATGGCCTATACTAATGGCGCACCATGGCCTATACTAATGGCGCACCAGTGGTGCGCTATTAGTAAAAAATACTAGTGGCGTGGTACTAGTGGCGCACCAGTAGTGCGCCATTAGTAGGCAAAACTAGTGCGCCACTAGTAGGCCTTTTCCTAGTAGTGGTCCTTCCCACACGACCCAGAAACCGTTGGCGATATGCCCTCCTGGCACGCACGCTCGGCAAAATGAGATCGTGTGTGACCGGCGAGCGCTCAAATACGGAAATACGTATAGTAGACCGAAAAATACAATTATACGGCAAAATTGTTTCTGGTCGCAAGTACATCCCACACAGTCAGTCCCTGCCAAACGTTTCCTTTTGATGTACGTCCCACACCGTCGCTCCAAGGAAAATGTTTTCGTTCACAGGCCGCTCTCTACGCAGCGACACAACATGCCGTGGTATTTTTTTTCTCATTTGGGGCAGATTTGGGTATATGCTTCTTACAAACCGGAGCTTCTCACAACAAGCATGATGGTTTTCGGTAGGGAATGTCCCACCTTTGGGGACGAAACGATATCCATTGTCTCTTATTGCTTTCAAATTTTTTCTCGTGTCAACATAGAACAACAGGAGTGTTGTGTGAGTTTTTGTGATTGTTCGGGGTTCGTTCGAACATTTTTATGCATTAACTAAGCTTTTAACACATTTATGTGCATAATTCAAATTTGAACTACATGCACATGCTCCAGCACATATAAATTCGTTGAAAAATCAAATCTGTGTCCTTGGGTGCATGCTTAGGTCCCATGCAAGAAATGGGAACGAATTTCAAACACCAAGGCACCGTTGATTGCCGACAAAACATTGAGATGCGTGGTTTTAAAATTCTAGTAAATCCAAAACCCGTCTGAAATTCATGAAATTTGGCATGCTATCATGGAGCGGCATCAACACGCCGTGGCAAAAATTTTGTCCCATTTGGGGCAGGTTTGGGTATATGCTTCTCACAAACCAGAGTTTCTCACAACAAGCATGATGGTTTTCTGTAGGAAACGTCCCACCTTTGGGGACGAAATGATATCCATTGCCTCTTATTGCTTTCAAATTTTTTCTCATGTCAACATAGAACAACAGGAGTGTTGTGTCAATTTTTGTGATTTTTCGGGGTTTGTTTTGACATTTTTGTGCATTAACTGAGTTTTCAATGCATTTATGTGCATAATTCAAATTTGAAGTACATGCACATGCTCAAGTGCATATAAATTGGTTGCAATCAAATATGTGTCCTTGGGTGCATGATTAGGTCCCATGCAAGAAATAGGAATGAATTTGAAACAGCAGGGCACCGTTGATTGCCGGCAAAACATAGAGATGCCTGGTTTTAAATTCTAGTAAATCCAAAACCCGTCCGAAATTCATGAAACTTGGCATGTTATCATGGAATGGCACCCGACATGTTGTGGTATTTTTCGTGTCCATTTGGAGAGAAGGCGCACTCGAATAATGACAGCCAACAAAGGCATTTTTAAAAATAGCTGCCACTTTAATATCTCAAATGTTTGTATAATTCAAACCATGTGCGTTCTGTTAACCATTCATGTGACACCACGTGTCTTGGTTTTAATGGCTGTAGGAGGTGCCGTGCGGACAGCTGCTTGACATTGACTGAACGGGAGGCGTGCGTGCGCCGTCCGGTGCACAGGCTGACCTAGAAGCATGCAAGCTGTCCTCGAATGCGTAGGCTCACCGGGAAGCGTGCGAGCTGTATGCTGCGTAGGCTCACTAGGAAGCGAGCCCTTTGACTTCCATGGCTGCCCGCCTTGCTCGCATCCTCTCCATTAATGGCACCCAAGCCACAGTTAATTCGCTTTTTAAATATAAATCAATCATCGCAAACATTTTAGTTAGAACACATGTATGCAAACTGACAGCTTCCCCGGGAAGCCAAGTGCAAAATGTGCCGAGCAGGATTTCTACTGCTCTTTATTGCAAACGTTTTAGATAGAACACCCGTATGGAAAGTGAGAGCAGCGCAGGATTTGTGCATCCCTTCAACGCAAAAACAGTTGTTTTGGATGACCCGTGTGCAACCACGTACAAACAATTTGGTAAGATTTGTCAATCCTTGTAAAACTGCAATTTGTCAAAATATGGAGCTAAAAATCACTAGCAGTATCTAATTTTTGCAACTAAAATTTAGTAATTAAGCATAGATTTCATTCATAGAATAAGCAGTTGTTGTTAATTTATACAAACAGTTCAACTCGGCAGTTGAACCGACCAAACTTTTCCCCAATTTTTGCCAACCACGTACTGAAATAGATACTTCAAATATATATACTAGCTAATTTTAAGTACGTTGTAGAGTTTCACCACATCTATAGTCAGATGAACTGAACAAAATAGCCCCTAAATACTAATACTGCGGAGGGGCTTTGTACTACTTCCGGCTGCCTCTCCTCTGTCGAATGTGCCCAGTAAGAGGCAGAGGAGGAGGAGCCTACCGACGAGCTGGGCAACCGCAATATGGTGCCTTCCGCTATTGCAGCTTCAGCGACGCTCTCCTCGAACACCCTCTGCCGCTCCAAATGATCCCTCTCGAAGAGATGGTTCTCCTTGTTGATCTCCTGCTTCCTGGCCTCTGAGGTGGCGTGTGCTGCTGCCATGGTGGCGGTAAGGCTCTTTGCGTGCGTGACGAGGCGCTCCTACTCCTCCCGTAGGAACTTGGTGTAGCGCGCAAGGTCACTGACACCCGTGCGGGCATCCACCTCTGCCTCCCACCTTCGGGCGGCGGTGGCAGAGCGGGTGATGACCCGGCGTTCGACGGTGGCTGGCGGCCACGGCGGCCGACGACGGGGAGGCGGCCACGACCACCACCTCCCGCCTTCGGGTCGCGGTGGCGGAGCGGGTGATGGCCACAGTGGCCGACAGTGGGGTGGTGGCCACGACGGCCACCTCCTACCTTAAGGCCGCTACGGCGGAGCGCGTGATGGCCCTGACTTTTGATGGTGCTGTGGTGGCAACGGCAGCCGGCAACAGCTGCCGACGGGCACTGGCAGCGGAGCGTGTGGTGGGTGTTCCATGCACACCCAACAGCGACGCCACACGCGCTACACTACGCCGGAGACTGCGCCGCCGCCGCAGTGTAGCCTCTCAGCTAGAGCTGTCCTCTAATGATGGCGGAGTGGCTGAGCGATGACGACGGACCGGTGCCATAGGCGATTGTGGGAGAAGCAGACGAGATAAGCTACAGGGAGAGAGGGGAAAATGCGACGTGGGACTCGCCGGTCGTGAGGGTTTTTATAGCAAACCAGTAAGCATTGTGATTTCAGGGGATTTCACCAAGTGGGGCAGGAAGCTTGCGCGGGAACCTGTGAGGTTGCGCGTGGACGGGCTCACCGACGATTCATTGGCCTCACCTCAGCCATCATCGACCCCTACTACGTGAAGATGAAGGAAGAGAGCAATAAGGACAAGAATGCCTGGCACAGTGTGTGGCATGAGAGACTGGATGAACAACATGTCAAGTACGCAGCCATGGACGCGTACACATGCTACGAGATGTACATGCAGATCGTTGACATGAGGAATTGTCTTCTTCCCGAGCCAGATGAGGGATCGAGCCACATAGCAGTGGCGGGAGCATCACAAGAAGTAGACTACTAGACAATTGTTTCTGCTACTTTAGAATGGATGCAATTGTTTATTGAGGTGCGTGCAAATGATCTGTATGGTCACTTATGTAATTGGATATTTATTTCAGTTATATATACACATGTTATTCTACTGTAGACAGAACAATTCACACGGCTTATTAGCAGC
This sequence comes from Triticum urartu, assembly GCF_056163025.1. Taxonomy (NCBI): domain Eukaryota; kingdom Viridiplantae; phylum Streptophyta; class Magnoliopsida; order Poales; family Poaceae; genus Triticum; species Triticum urartu. The sequence goes on along the minus strand of NC_141874.1, from coordinate 359,448,507 downwards.
AATCGTCTATGTTTTTATTGGTCTTCGCACACATTTCTGATTATGGACCTGTTTGTCGCGTATCACACACACCTTGATCTGGCTGACCGTTTGTTTCGTGTTGCCTAATCACAAACAGTTCATCCGAGTGAACCGTATGCTCTATATCGCACACGCCTTCATCAGGCTACCCGTTTCTTTTGTTCCCCCTCATCACAAACAGTTCATTGAGCTGAACCGTATGCCCTGCATCGCACACGCAACTAAAATTTGAACCATGTTTGATAGCTCTGCCATCGCAAATGGTTTGCACCATATTGACGGTTCTTTTACACAACCGTTTGCGATTATGGCATCGCACACAGTTTCGTCGAAAGGTCTATGATCGTAATGTCTCATTTGGACCATCCTGCAGTAGTGTAGTTATATCATCTCATCCTGTTTACATAGTCATCATACTTTTAAGTATGTCATTCTATTCGTGAATTATATCATGCCATCATGTTTCCATCGACGACATGTTTGTGAATTATGGCATGCCAACCACTTTAATAGACACATTGTATAGTTATATCATGTCATCCTATTTACATAGTCATCATATTTTGAAGTATTCCATTCTATCATGTTTACTTAGCCATCATATATGTGAAATTGTGTCATGCTATCCTATTTAATTAGCCATCATATATGTGAAATTATGTGATGCTATCCTGTTTGGTTAGACAACGTAAACGTGAATTATTTCATGCCCTGTTTTCTTCCCTACTATCCATTGCACCTGTCTATCTTACAATATCTGTACATTTAATTACTTGTCTTGTTTATCAGCCATTTGAATTGGAGGGGGTGATGGTAGTATCTATGAGAGTAAAAACACGATCTTCAGAAAAGATCATGCTACCTGTCAATGCAGATAGAACCATGGTTGTACTTTCCCAGGAATCAGCCCCACCACACATAACCCAGACTCACGCAGATTGAACCCCTACCCAGTTGGACAAAGAACCAGCTACACCCCTTCTAACCCCAACCCCAGCAGATAGTAACCCAGTTCCAGTTGACACAACACCGTCTCCACCATGGAGCACCGAAACATGAGCAGTTAGTTAGGCAACTGCAGTGCCCAAAGCACGAAGACCACCACTCCGAACCCCAAGTCAACGCTTAAAGCAGAAGAAGAATTGTTCTCAGATCAAGTTCCATAGATATGGTTCATACTCCTTTGCTCTTGCATCACTGTATTTATTCATACCAACTAATTTCATATTTGAAGGATGCAATTGAAACTCCGATGGCGCAACAGGTATGTTTTAAACCTGTTTGTTTAACATGTTTACGGTTGTAACTTGCTCGATGTTGATTTCAGTTTCAATTGAATAAAAAGTTATGTTCTCATGCCATGCACATTACAAGTGTTGTTATTCCTATGTAGTTTCCCACACTTATATTCTGTCTATGCTACTTTGTCTTAAACAAATATGATTTGAAATGTCTCTATCTTGATTTGGTAACATAAACTAGAATGATATGACCATACAGTGGCCATACTACATAGATATATGTTTGTTTCATGCTGTTATCCTGTCCACCTTACTACTGAACTGGTTTACCAAAATGAGTTTCCTATACAACATGGTAAACCTGTGATCTGTCTACTTGTTTCTCTTTTAGAATGCGGACAAAATATTGGAGAAGAGTAACCCATTATGCAATGGTAAATCAAGTAATGCAGATAAGGTTCAAGATAGTGAGACAACCCTGTTAGTCTCCAAGAAAGCTAATAAAAACTATATTGAAGACACTGAGACAACCCCAAAGTCCTTTCTTGATGTAGTGTTTGAGTTACTGGCCACTACTGCTGGCAGCAGCTCTTCGAAATCGCTGCCTGAATCAGTTCGGCTTCTTGAGTCTCAACTTCAACTTGAAAGACATCGATCAGATGTGCTACAACAGGAAGACGATGGACTGAGGAAGTCCCTACAGAATTCAGATGCATACTTTCTAGTGCAATAGCAAGCGCTGGAGGATTTAAGCACCAAACAAGAGAAAGCTAATAAGCTTGCTAAGCGTCTTGCCAGCATGGTGGATACCCAGGATATTGTTTCTTGAGCTGTTGTGAAGTGGTTTTAGTGCTGGACTTGTTTTGCTGTGGTGTTTATTTGCACTGGTCGCCAACTTTGACAACCAGTGTATGTAATATGCTGCTTTGTTCCCCATATTTGCACTGGTGACGAACTTTGATGCCCATTGGATGTAATATGTGTAATAGCCGTGATAGCCTGGCGTAAATTGCTTGCTTATTTATTTCCTTGTTGTCTTGTTTATTTGTTTGCTTGTAGTTAGTGCAGTTCTTTTTCCACGGTTTGCTAGTGGCCGCAATAACCTATTTTTTAAAACTAGGCCACAATAACCATGGGCTACATTTTTACTCTAGTGATCATGGGCCTCCTATGGGCCGTAGAAACAATGGGCCTTCTACGGGCCGTAGAAACAATGGGCCTTCTACGGGCCTTAGCATCAATGGGCGTTCTACGGGCCGTATGATCGACTGCCCAAACATTGTCCAATAACGGACCGCATTATGGGCCGTAAACGGGCTAGAGTTGGAATCGTCCATTCATGGGCTGACCATGACGGGTCGTCGTTCATCGGCCGTATTTGATGAAGCTATAAAAATGGCCCAACGGATTAACGGGCCACAAACAGGCCGACTTTTAACCACGGGTTAAATTTGGCCCACAACCGGAATAGGCCAGTAACAGACCGTAAGTAATCGAATGTTGCAAATCAGCCCAAGAATAAATGGGCCCTGAGAAGGCCGAAAGATAACATAGGCTGGAGACGGCCCAATGGAATAATGGGCCGTTAATGGCTATAAAGCAATACACTGTTCATTACGGACCCGTTTCCCCACAAGTCGTTAATGGACCAAGAGATACAAAGGGCCTTATGTGGCCCGAAAGACATCATGGGCCATACATGGGCCGGAAGTTACAACGGACCGAATCATATTGGACGTCCCAGATGACACTACTGGGCCTAATTCGAATAGGCCATAATGGGTCGTGAGTTAGCAGGCTATAAATGGGCTATATGGGAACAGGCCACTAGCAGGCTTTAAGTGGGCCAGATGTTACCTTTTGACCAGGTCAAACAGGCCGGCCTTTTGACTAGAATGGGCAACTGTTGGGCCGAGCCATGTGTCGACGCAGCAAAGGCGTGTCACGTCCACTCGCTGGATGACAACTGTCCCAATGCTGGGCCGACACGTGGATCCATCGGCGGATGAGAATTTTACACGTGGAAAATCCCCATTGGTCCAGGCTATTAACGGGTTATCAGATCCAAACCGGAACCCGATAGCTTAACGACGACCCGTTACGGTGGGTGCCACATGTAGGTTACCCTTGATGAAAGAACTTCCATGACGCTCCATTATTATCGTGGAAGTGGACACTTCCGTGATGATAATTTTGGTATTGTCATGGAACACTTCTACGGCAGCGCATGTATGACTATATTGATTTTATAATAAAATCGTCATGGATGTACATGCATGATAGAAAACGTGACCTACTGTGACAAACATGTATCATCACGGAAGTGTATTCTTTTTGTAGTGGATCGAGATAGCTCTCCGATCAATAATCAATAGCGGGATCTGGATGACCATAATGACTCCCATATATTCAACAAAGATCTTTATCGGTTTGAACCACAATGTTGAGGATTGAAACAATCCCATATTCCATTACCTTTGTCTCGCGATATTTTACTTGCCCGAGATTCGATCGTCGGTATCACCATACCTAGTTCAATCTCATTACCAACAAGTTGTCTTTACTCATTCCGTAATACAGTATCCTCGTGACTAAACACATTAGTCACATGCTTGCAAGCTACTTAGGATGTTGTATTACCGGGAGGGCCTAGAGATATCTCTCTGTCACATGGAGTGAGAAATCCAAGTCTTGATCCATGCAACCCAACTAGTACCTTCCGACATATCTGAAGAGCACCTTTACGATCACCGATTTACAAAGTGACGGTTGGTACCTACAAAGGATTCTTCTGGTATTAGGGAGTGGCCTGATCTCATGGTCTGAGGAATAGATACTTGACATTAATAAAGCTATAGTTATTGGAGCTTAGTGACATGATTAGACGCTAAGCTTATGATTGTGTCTATCCATCATATCATTCTCCTAATGATATGATTTCATTATTAAATGACAACTCATGTCTATGGTTAGAAAATCTTAACCATCTTTAATCAACGAGGTAGTGAAGTAGAGGCTCACTAGGGAGACAGTGTTTGTTTATGTATCCACATGTTTTTGAGTTTCCGGTTAATACAATTATAGCATGGAGAATAAACACTTATCAAGAACAAGGATGTATGATAATAACAATTTTATTATTGCCTCTAGGGTATATTCCTAAAACCAATTGCGTTTCCTCACCTAGGATTTCTTTGTCAAATCTGTGCGAGGGTAGCTACACTTGTCACAATTCAGTCGGAGTAGCCAATCACAAATGGTTGGTGGTAGGGAGACTTTTATAGCTGGTGAACACACCCACTGGGGCCAATGTGATTGTTGGAAGGGAAACCCCTATCTTGCAACGGACATGTGGCAACATTTAGATTTTCAAACACAAACGCAATGGAACTATTAGGGCAACACGTTTTCCAACTGCCTAGTGAGCAATTTAACTTAGCTATCTAGGAGAATTAACTTCGGCACGAGAGCTAAATGGCTCGGTTGGGCTGAGATTTCCAAGTCTTCACACACTGAAGAAATATGTTCAATTGAGCAAACATACCTTGAATCCTGCTTCATCTAGACCCCCTTATAGTGTACCTTATGACTAAAATGAAAAAGTAATGGAATTAGTAAACAAAATTCTACACAACAGTCTCCAGTTCTTGAATAGACATTCTGAAGACATCAATATTGTCAAAATATTTTTAGAGGCGATCACCCACTGGTTAAACCAAAGCTCATGTAGTTTCACATGTGTATAGTGTAACACCCTCGATGCGGCTATATCTCCCACGTGTCAAAGCACGACTTAGAGGCATAACCACATTGAAAGCAATGTCGCAAGTGAAGTAATCTTCACACAACCCATGTAATACAATAGGGGAAAGGATACATAGTTGGCTTACAATCGCCACTTCACATAATTACATGAATAAAGCATTACAACAACCAAATACAAACAAGGTCCGACTACAGAGCCAAAATAAAAGAGGAACCCCAAATGCGACAAGGTCCCCGATCGACCCCAACTGGGCTCCACTGCTGATCAACTAGAACGAAACAACACAAAGGACAAGATCTTCATCGAGCTCCTCCTGAGCTTGGTTGCGTCATCTGCACGGACTCATCGGCACCTGCAAGCTGGTTTTGGAAGTATCTGTGAGTCACGGGGACTCAGCAATCTCGCACCCTCGCGATCAAGACTATTTAAGCTTATGGGTAAGGTAAAGGTATGAGGTGGAGCTGCAGCAAGCGACTAGCATATATGGTGGCTAACATACGTAAATGAGAGCGAGAAGAGAAGGCAAAGCGTGATCGAGAAACTATTATCAAGAAGTGATCTTGGAACAACCTACGTCAAGCATAACTCCAACACCATGTTCACTTCCTGGACTCCGCCGGAAAGAGACCATCACGGTTACACACGCGGATGATGCATTTTAATTAAGGTCAAACTTCAGGTTTTCTACAACCGGACGTTAACAAATTCCCATCTGCCCATAACTGCGGGCACGGCTTTCGAAAGTTCAAATCCCTGCAGGGGTGTCCCAACTTAGCCCATCACAAGCTCTCACGGTCAACGAAGGAATAGACCTTCTAGCGGGAAGACCCGATCAGACACGGAATCTCGGTTACAAGACATTTCGACAGGGTAAAACTAAACCAGCAACACCGCCAGAATGTGCCGACAAATCCCGATAGGAGCTGCACATATCTCTTTCTCAGGGCACACTCAGTCTTAGGTACGGGTACGCCAGCCCAGAGTTGCCCCTGGTGGCCACCGGCAGCTGACAGGTGGACCAACACTCAGAGGAGCACTGGCCCGGGGGGGTGGGGGGGTTAAACTAATGATGACCCTTGGGCGCGCGACCCCGAAGGGAAAAGAAAAGGCTAGGTGGCGAATGGTAAAACCAATGTTGGGCATTGCTGGAAGAGTTTTACTCAAGGCGAACTGTCAAGGGGTTCCCAATATTACCCAACCGCGTAAGGAACGCAAAATCCGGGAACATAACACCGATATGACGGAAACTAGGGCGGCAAGAGTGGAACAAAACACCAGGCATAAGGCCGAGCCTTCCATCCTTTACCAAGTATATAGATGCATTAATTAGATAAGATATATAGTGATATCCCAACAAGTAAACATGTTCCAACAAGGAACAACATCTCCATGTTCCAAGAAGGAACAAACTTGAATCTTCACCTGCAACTAACAATGCTATAAGAGGGGCTGAGCAAAGCGGTAACATAGCCAAACAACGGTTTGCTAGGACAAGGTGGGTTAGAGGCTTGGTTCAACAATATGGGAGGCATGATAAGCAAGTGGTAGGTATCGCAGCATAGGCATAGCAAAAGAGCGAGCATCTAGCAAAGCAAAGATAGAAGTGATTTCGAGGGTATGATCACCTTTCCTGAGATCCCGTAAGGAAGAAGAACGAGTCCATGAAGAAGATAAACGGACGTTGTCGAACGGATCCTCACAAACACGACGTTATCGGAACCAATCCAGAGAAGCAACACCGGAAAGAAGCACACAACATAGTAAACAACCAACACATAACATGGCATGATGCGCAAACAGGTATGATGCGTGTCCGATTTAAATATGCATGGCATTGCAAAGTGCAACAAACAACACTACAAGTTAAGTGGAGCACAATATGCAACGGAGTTGTATATTGAAGAAAACACCACATGACTTATTTAGTTCTCTCTCGGTTATGTACCCAACAATATTAAATGTTCTTAAGCATGTCAAGAGGTGAAACATAAAGGGATTATCTATCTAAACAATTTAAATGGGGCCGTATATAGCAAACAACAAATCCGGTAAATCCCCATATGCATTAGTAATTTTATGTAACAACAATTTAAGCCATCTTAATGTTGTTAACATGATGCGGATGACATGCTCAAGTTTTATGCAATTTTAAGAAAAGTTGACAAGAGAATACTAAGAAGCATTTGGTCGCCATGGCGGAACAAAAGGGGTGTCACGGCAACTACAACGGAAATGGTGCCACGGCAACATTGCGGGTGATCCGACAACTCATTGAGATGTCGGTGCAAGAGAAAATGTGGATGAACGGATCATGCGGGGATGGTGGGGTGATCCCGGATACCGGTTTTCCCATGGGTCGATGGCATGGCAACCGAGGCGGAACGACTAACGTACACGGGCGAAAACAACAACTAAGCATGCAACTCATACACACATGCTTTCGTCCACGGGTCATCGTCTCGGCGGTTATACCTTCCAGGTGCATTCTCGGAGCAGTTTGGGTTCGCAGAGGAAGTAGAGGAAGTAGTCGTCCATGGCGACGGTAGTTGTACACGGGCCTTCAGCCACGGAAGTAGTCGTACAACGTTTTCGTAGAGGGACTTGACGAATCCGAGTAACTTGGGTTCGACGGTGGTCGTTCACATCCATAGTCGCACATGGTTCCGTAAATGTTCGGGGTCTCGGCGAGGAACTCGGCGTTTCGGTGCGATGTAGGGGTACAAGTCGAAGGTCGTCGTGGTACTTGGGTCTTGGCGGTTCGTCGTGTAGTCATACATGCATCGTAGAGGAACTTGGTCTTGCGAAGAGGTACTTGACGGCAGTGGTACTTGACGCGATTCAGGGGTCGTTCATGTCACCGTACTTGGGAAAATCCTCAGAGAAGGTGCTTGCCGGTCCGGGTAGGGTTCTTGGGTTCTTGGTGTCTCATCCTTGCTGATCCAAAACACACGCGAGACGGAAGGCCTCTGGTGGGCAGCAGCAAGGCAGGGACGGGAGGATCCGACCCAACATGACCGGATCTGGCGATCTCCGGTGACGAACGTAGCAGGGCGGCGACATGATGCTTGACAGCAAGGACTTGAAGCGAGGAGGAGGCCACGGCAAGATGTCGGCGACGTGGTGGAGCAAGGTAGGGGCTCCGGTCCACTTCTGTTGTTGACGCTGGCACCGTAGATGAGGCAGGGAGACGGCGCGACGCTCTTGGGGTCCCCTGCCCACTAGCACAGGGGTGCGCGGGGCTGGTCCTCGAGTAGAACGCCGGCGAGGAGGAAAGGCGCGAGGGAGATGACTGTAGATCGACGGAACTTGGCGCCTCGATGGAAAGCAACAATAGCGAGCGGCTCCAGGAGAGGGACTGCTCGGCAAAGATCATGGAGGCAGGGTCGGCCGGAGCTTCGAGCTCGGCGTCCATGGCAGGACGACGAGGAGGCCGGAAGAGGAGGGCCATGGAGGAGGCGTAGGAGTCTTGCCAGCGAGGAGAAGCAGAGGCTTCAAGGCGGCGGAGGTAGCCGACAGAGGGACTGGGCGTGGGGGTGTGTGGCCATGGGGATCGGGCTCCGTCTTCTGTGCGTGGTGACGGCCTGAGGGAGGAGACGAGGGAAAGAGGAGGGATCGAGAGCAGGCGCTCTGTCCCTGGCGGCACGAGAGGGACTGGGGGAAGGGAGCGAGATGGTGTAGGGCTAGGGTTAGCGAGGGGAGAGGCTGGGCCTTAGAGGCTGTGCTGGAAGAATGGGCCGACCGACGGCTGGTTGGGCCTAGGGATGGCCCTAGAGGCCGGCCTGCTGGTCTCTCTCCTCTCTCTCCTATTTGCTTTTCTTTTAAAAAAATAGAGAAATAAAGAGAAAGAAAAAGAGATAAAAGAAGGTTAGAGGAAGAATTTGGGCATGCGAATAATAATCCCGGACTCGCAAAAATGCGCATGTTCCAAGAAAAATGGAGTGGGCATTTTTGAAAGTTTTAAATTCAAACTCATTTGATTTAAAAACAAATGGTTTGAATAGGAAGTGAGGGTTAAGAAGGTCCAAAAATGTTCGGATTTTTGGAGGAGCCCCGGGAAAGCGATGAAAGAAATTATGGACAAAGTTTGGGGACCAAACTTGAAGCGAGAAAAGGCATGTGAGTATTTGCAAGTGTGTTATGGGTGATTCCAAAAGAATGGAAATATTTATAATAGCTCCATAAATATTAGGAGGAGAATGTTATAAAGAGAAGTCACCCTTCCCTCGATTTAAATGGATCGAAGATCCACACAAATTATTTAGTGGGTTTTAAGACGGGTTGCATATTGACATTATGACATGATGCAAGGCACATGATGCAAAGGGGAAAGCAACAAGCAAACAAAACACCTGACGAAACCCAGAATCCATGGATGGCATCTGAATCTCCGGTCTTGGGGCGTCACATATAGTCACGAACACATTAGTTAATTAATTGTCTTGTCATTAATAATCTAGAACCCATAAAGGGGACATTATGGGGCAGTTTGGTCCGTGTCCACAACATGTGATGCCTGGCCTCGGGTGCTCCCTGGAGTTGCCTGCTGCATGTTTGGTTCATGTCCTCGGAATGAGGGTGTAAGCCTGGCCTAGACGATGGGACGACAAGGTTATCCTGGTGGAGAATAGAGGCAACACAATTAAACTGGTCCAGGCTACCCATTTTGGATGCATGAACGTGCCTGATGGAGCTGTTTGGGAGTAATCACATATTTTAATCATGATGGTGCAGAGAACAATGTGAGTAAGCAGAAACTATGAGTGCTTAGCATCCACCAGGCCAGGCCTTGAACCAAACACTTCTTTCATGTTCTAGCCTGACCAGACAACCTTTTTTCACTTTCTTAGACCAGGCCAAGCAGCAAAATTTCTCTGGTATGCTACTCAGGACATGAACCAAACTGCACCTATATGCACTTCGAGGTGGTTGCGTTGGTGTTCAGGGATATAAAAATATAGGACATGACATGTACCTGAGCAAGGGGAAGCGAGGAAATTGGTTAGCTTCGTGCCTATTTTAGTTTGTTTTGGGATTTTGATGGGTTTGCTCTATAAACTCATGACTTCCAACACATAAATCCTCTTTTGTTTGAACATAGTACAATTGAAGTCGCTCACATATACAAGCATACACTCACCCCCTATGAATGCACCCACACACATCCTACCCATATGAGCATCTCCGATAAACTTAGCCGACATGTCATCTTGAAAATTGAAAAAGTTGCCACACACGCCTTTGTAGTCGATGGGAACCTGATGCGGAGCATCCTTCCATCATCCTCATGGACTCTACACCAACACATCAAGCACCATGTAGTCCTATGACAAGAGCTCGAGCACGCGCAATGGAAACCGTGGTGAATTCCTTCCTACTTGACATGCATATGGACACGAATAGGACTTGGTTGCTACCTCACCAAAATGCACTATGTATCATTAGGTACGAAGAGGAACATTCCCAAGCAGCTAAGGAGCATCACTAAGGAGTAGGAGAAGCACCCCAAGGACTTGAGGAAGAAGAAGGAAGCACAAAGGAGCAGGACAGGAAGTCCCAGGCGACCCAGTGCGCACGGGCCCTACTTACCCCGTGCGCACATGCCCTATAGGATGGCCGACTGAGTTCGGGTTTTGGGCCTCCACTTTGTCCACCTCACCCCAAGCCTATATATTCCGTACCTAGGGTTATGTTTAGGGTTAGAAAAGACATATGTGAGATATTTGAGAGCTTTGCTCCTTCTACCACTCCGTTGGAGATCAAAGCCTCTTAGGAGAGGATCCACTTGTGGATTTCAAGACCTCCTCTTGGAGAAGACTATCATCATCAAGACCTCATGTCTTAGGAGTGGGAAGAACTTTACCTAGTGCTTGTTTCCTTTGATTGTTCATGTACTCTTGTGGATCTATGTGTTTGCTATTCTAGCAGATGTGTGATTGGGTTTTATTGGAGTGAATTCCTTTTTGTGTTCTTGGTGTTCATCCCTCTTTCCCCTCCAAGTGTGAAAATATCCATCTTAGGGTTTCACCCTACAACATCTTGGTATCATGAGCAAGGTTGATTCACATCTTTGAGTCCCCACCCCCCCATTTGCTAGCTTGATTTTGTTGTTTTTCATCCTAATTTGAAAATCCCCACGAAAAATAGCCCCAGAAGTTTTCTTGCAATTTGTTTGATCTTGTAGATTTGGTTGATTTCATCCACGAATTTGGTGTTTGACAAGTGGATCTACCGCTTACCATCTTTCCTCACCCACCCAACCTTCGATTTTGGCCGGAAATTTGCGAAATACCCACGGATCAGAGGTGTTCTTGCGCTCCCAGAACACCCTGTCCGCACGGGCCATCGGGACCCCATGCACACAGGACCCCGTGCACACGGGCCTCACTTACCCCGTGCGCACGGACCACACAGGGCAGTTTAGCCATTTGCTCTTTTCCACCATTTTACCTTTCCACCACTACTTTGGACCTTCCGCAATATTTCTAGAGAGTGCTTGAGCTTTGTAGTTGCGGTTCTGTCATGTCCTGAAGTGTTTCGGCTACTTAGGCATGATTTTTCTTCATCATCACCGCCAATTTTCATCGGCTTGGACTCCACTTCGACATCAACCACTTCGTCTTCATACCAACCGTAAGCAAGGATGGTAACCTCGACAACACCATTGTCTTACCATTGCCATTACCTTGATATCCTCGAGCCTCTTTTGCGTTACATACCCATCGAGACTAGCAAGTTGACAATTGTCGGGCCACGCCTTAGTGCACCTTTAATGTTACGTCTCTGCCGTGCATATACTACTTGTTATCTCGCATTGTGGCTCGCATACAAGCATTGTGACATAGTAAAAAAGGCTTTTAAGAAAAAGAAAAAGAAGAGAAGCAAGAGCTTGTAAGCAATACATTGAGCCACTTTGCCTAGTTCATGATCTTGGTTCATACATACATAAGCATACTTGGATAGTAGACGACCCATTTCTCTCTGAGGTCGGTGCACTAGCATTTCTATCCCATTAGATCAATCAAGCTACTGTCTCTCTAGTATCCGTACAACAAGGGCATTTCCCATGGTTACACCTCTTAGAGATCACCCCTTGGTTATGCAGATCCCATCTACCTTCCGTGTGCGTGTTCCTAGTGATATCCTTGGGTTTGATCTATTTGTCTTACTTGCGGTTTGTGTGTCTGCTCAACTTTTCAACATCTTGACTAACATTTGCTTGAATTATTTGTGCCACTTCCTAACCGAGATCCTCCATAAGACTTTTACTTGTAGGTGTGATAAGAAAAAACCCGGTACCGACTCTACTATTATAGCATAACGTGGGATCGTACTTGATACATCCACAATCTTCAGGAAAGTTATGTTTGGTAGAGTTCTCTCATTTTCCTACTCACCGGCACATCTACATGATGGATAGGCCTACTTCTTCGACGAACCCTCTCTTCAAGGATAAGGATGACGAATGCGACTACGTCACCAAGAACCACTTCTTCATCGCACAACGAGCTCTACATCAAGAGGTTGATGCTTTGGGTGATCACATCGAGCAACTCAACACAGACTTACCGCAATCGGAAGCAAGACAACGAGACTATTTGGACGCCAAGATCTCCAAACAAATAGACGAATTCCATAATATGTTTGTGAGCCATGCGTCTTCATCAACCTCTTCACCAAGACAACATCACTCAAGTCTCCACTCGTCATCATATTCTTCTTCCGATGTGAGTCCTCCTCGAAGCGACGACACTCAAGACCACCAACCACAAGAAAATCCGTTCCATGGCAATGGCCTACAAGACCGAGTACAAGCACATGAGAAGGCGCGACGCTAAGAATGTGAAGCCGTGGATCAAGAACAACTACCACCACATCATCCACGTCAAGCATCTCAAGACGGCGATGCAATCCGGCAAGAGCAACAAAGTCGTGAAGCTCAAGCTCAAGCAGCTCAAGACACACTCCAAGAGTCCACTCGAGCCGTTGCCCAATGCAGCCTTCAAGTATATGAGCAAGAGGAAGCACTTCGTCAAGCACGAGAAGAAGAAGCCGACCGACGTGAAGAACAACAAGAAAGGAGAAACTGAGCACATATGCCTCGATCTCCTCTACTCCAAGAGCACAAGCATGACGAAGATCCCCCTCCACGTCAAGAGAAACACCAAGCGGAGCACCTGAAGAACCTCCCCCACGCCAAGAGCGACATCAACATCGTCACTATGATGAAGAACTACGCTACGACAAGCTCAAGTTCACCATGCCCAAGTTCTCCGAAAGCAATAATCCCGAGGAGTATCTCTCATGGGCTTTGAAAGTCGACAAGATATTCCGTCTTCACAACTATGACGAGGAAAAGCAGATCGCCATGGCCTCCCTTGAGTTTCAAGACTATGTCCACATTTTGTGGGAGCAAGTGATCGAGCGACGCCGTGAGAAGGACGAGCCACCAATCACCACTTGGACACAAATGAAGGATGTCATGCGAGCTTGCTTCGTGCCTACATACTGCACCCGAGATCTCTTAAAGAAATTACAACTGCTCAAGCAAGGCACGAAGATGGTGGAAGAATACTATCAAGAAATGAGATTGTCATGATACGAGCTAATATCAAAGAAGATGATGGGTAAACAATGGCATGCTTCCTAAACGGCCTCAACCACCCAATATGGAAGATTGTCGATTTCCGACCCTACTCCAGCCTTGTCGAGCTAGTTCATCAAGCGACCAAGGCCGAGCGACAAGTGCTAGAAGACCTCAAGTATGCCAAGTTCAATTACAAGAACTACGGCTCATACACTCAAGCTCCGTCAACTACGACACCTTCTACCTCGACTAGAGCATCACCAAATACCAGCAATAAGTCAAGTTCCAAGCAAGCGACACCTTCCTCGACATGACCTCCGGCAAGCCACTATAAGAATAGGACTCCTTCATCATTGGCACCACCGGATAATCCCGCCAAGACAAGTTCTATGAAGTGCTTTACATGTGGTGGCCATGGACACAAGTCTTTCCAATGCATCAAAAGCAAACCATGAACACCAACGATGATGGCACGTACGACTCCATGAGTGACGACGAGATCGAAACTTTCGAGAACGTCGCGATGCACCATAAAGTGAATGAAGAAGAAGATGCTCAAGTCTATTGCGACAATGATTCAAGTCCCGCTCTCATGGTCTCCAAGGTCTTGACACTTCAACACCAACAAGACGAAGACCAAAGGTGTCACATCTTTCATACCAAGGCCGGCATCAACGGATGTTCCGTGAAATTCATCATCAACGGAGGTGCCACAACTTGGCAAGTGAATAGCTATGTTCCAAGCTTCAATTGGTCAAGATGAAGCATCCACACCCCTACAAGGTCCAATGGCTTAGCGACTCCTGCACCATTCAAGTGGAGCACACTATAGCGGGAAACCACGGCCACCTATGGGACCAAGGGTCCCTTGCTGGTTCGGCAGGGGGATGGCACGTTGCACAAAGAGCAGAGGAGCGTGGAACATCATGACAGAGATCACATAGGTAGTCTTTACCCAGGTTCGGGCCACCATGAGGTGTAAAACCCTACTCCTGCTTTGGTGCATTGATGGTGGAAAAAATGGTCGTGATCGCAACACGCTTGCCCGGCAGGGTTGCCTCGGGGCGAAACGGCTACGCACGTATGAATATGTGTGGGGGTGGATTAGCCAACCCTTTCTACGGTTGCCTTGGGCCTCCTTTTATAGAAGAAGGGGTCACAACAGTGGCAAATCAGTCATTATGCACTGATTAGATAGCAAGCAATGCTATCATACTAACTCTGCAAGGCTGACAAGGCGCATTAATTACGCCGCTCTACGTCACATCATAGCTTGCCCGACAGGCTCTGCTGGGCTATTTTGCCAGCTTCGCGCCTGATCGCTCGACACGTCGTGGGACGAGTGTCGCTTGTAGGTATTTTCTATACAAAGTGGCTTCCATGTGGAAAATAGCAGCCACTTAGCCACTTTGGCGCTTGACACCACATTGATCGACGACGTGGGTCATGCTGAGGTGGTGCAGTGAGGTGGTTCTGCCTTCGCAAGCCCCAGCAGGCCTACCGGGACGACCCAAAGGCTTGCTTCCGGGGGTGGCCCCATTCTTTCCAGGCTGGCCTGCCCGGCAAGGGAAGTTTTTCCCTTGGTAGTATCTTGATTCTCTGGCTTACTCTTGGTCCTCTTGTGTTGCATGCTGGTCCCTTGAAGAACTGGTCTCTTGTGCTTCAGTCTGATCTGGGAGTTGTAATCTTGTTCTCGTGCATGTGGGCTTCATCATCCGTGCACGAGTCAGGGGAAAATGTATACCCCTATTTATTTTCCCCGACATAAGCCCCCGGGCCTGAGCCATATGTGTCGTGCGGCACGTTGGGTTAGTCCCCATGTTGGTTTGCCATGATGATCAGTCGATCCAACGTCCACTTCGCGCAATTACTGCGAGTTGTGGGGTCGTGGGACTGTTGCAGTTAAGGTAAAACGATAACTTTCTAAAGTGTCGCGCCCCCGCTCCACGCCTTTTCCTTAAGATTGGAAAACACGGAGCGACACGATACACTTGTCTCATGTCCCGCCCTTCCATCATCTCCCTCTGCAAGCCAAACAAATGCCCCTTCTTTCTCTCCCCCGTCCGCTGCCGCCGCCCTCACCGGATTCCTTCTCCCATTCGCACCGCCGTCTGCGAAAATGGGGAAGAAATCTGCAGTAAAAGGGAAGCAAACGGCCCCGGCGAAGGAGGTGTTTGCCGAGGGAAGCAAGAGGGAAACAGAGCTGGACAAGAAGCGGAGGGGAGACGTCGTCTTCTTCCCGTCAAATATGGACGACACGATTCTGCAAGCAAGGTACGTGTACCTATGGGGAAGCAAAGTCCCAAAGGGGTATGGCACTACCAATGTCCTGGCGGAGGGAGAGGAAGATCTGCCAAATTCTTACAAGTTCTTCTGCGCATACTTCATATGTGGCCTCTACTCCCCCTTCTCCGAGTTCTGTGAGGCGATGATGAAGATTTATGGATTCCACATCCTTGACTTCATGCCGAATGCAATGGCGACCATGGCCATTTTCGCCCATTTGTGCAAGCATTTCATCGAAGTCGCCCCCAATGTAGATCTGTTCAGGCATTACTTTGTCCCACGGGTGGAGAACAAAGCTCATCGCTCTTGGAACATCAGCTGGATGCCACGGATGGCAAGGAAGTCCTGAGATTATATCCTTGGTCAGCAGCGTGAGAGGTGGAATGAGAGGAGGGGTGACTGGTGTTGGATCCAGGATGAGGCAACCTCGGAATTCTACCATGTACGGACAGTGTGTGTTGAGCGCAGCAAGGAATGGAGCGCATTCGCCTCACCAATGACAGGCTTTGTGATTTAGAGCATCCCATGGTCATCCCCATGGACCTACCATTCTCTCACCAAGTGCCTAGCGGACCCATGACACGAGCACGTACAAGAGCTCTCGAAACCGAGGTGAACTCAATCCTCTCCAAACTACCACTTTATATGCATGAGACTTGGCTACTACCTCAAGCGGAAACCCTATGTGTGATCAGGCACTTGGAGGAAAGCCACGGACAAGACGATGAGGACGCCAAGCTCAATAGACAAGTAGAAGGGCGGCTAGAAGCTCCCAGGCTCCGGATGACCGGCGAACCCCGGACGTCCGACGATCTCCAGGCACCAGACGTCCGACCTTCTCCAGACGACCGGCACACCCACACCCGAGCCGAAACTACGGATTTCCGAAGACCTCCATACGACCGACGCCCGACCCCGACCAGACGTCCGACCGAAGACCACCCGAGCTGAATCTACGGTGGTCCGATGAGCATCGGGCGTCCGGACCCTCGTGAGTCTCCGGACGACCGGTAACTCCTGAACGTCTGATGCCTGTGTGTTGTTTTTGTGTTGGGCCATAGCCCATGTACCCCTTCGCCCACCTAGACTATATATATACTCTTCTCCTACCTACGTGTTAGGGTTAGCATTGGTTTAGCTCATACTTGAGATAGAGCTTTGCTCGTCCACATCGGATCTACTCCACAAGAGAGACCGCGGCCCCTCTTCGGAGAGGATCCCTTTGGATTCAAGACCTCCTCATGGAGAAGACATCAACACCTCCTCACGGAGAAGATCATGCTACTTGTATCGTCCTTAGTTGACTGTGGATCGTGTGATCTCTTTTGTACTCGGGAATCTAGCATAAGTGTGACTATTTCTTGTTGGTTTAGGGTTTCTCTCGTGTTTCCCCTTGTGTTTCCCCTCGTGTTTCCCCACGTGTTCTTCGTTTTCATCGTAGGATCCGCTCCTTTCGTGAAAGATCGGCCCCTAGGGTTCCTACCCTACATCATCTTGGTATCTAGAGCCACGTCGATCACGATTTCGGAGCCTCCCCGTTGTATTTCTAGCCTTGTTTTTGTCGATTTTGTCCCTAATTCGAAAATTCCCCACAAAAATAGCCCAATTTTTTTTGTCATTTGTTGATGTGATGAAATTTTTCCTGGATTTGATCCGTGGATTTGCTTTACCTTGAATGGATGTAGCTTCCCCCCCTTGTCTCCACCCTTTCCATCCACACAATCGCCCGGATTTGACATTTTTCACCTCATCCACAACGTCCACGAGTTGTTTATCCCGTGCCCAAAAATCGCCTAGGCCCAAGACGTCCAACAGACTCCGGAGGTCCGACGACCGGACGACCGGCGTTCCCTGACGAAACTGAATATTTTTCAGTTTGGTCTCCACCACCGCCACACCTCCGCATACGCACTCCCACCACCTATACACCATCACCACTTCCGCATACCACCACCATTGCTTACCCGTTTCGCACTCCGACACATTTTTCCACTTCGAGCTTTGAGAATTTGAGTTGCGGTCCCGTGTCCTATTGTGTTTCGGCTATTTACGTACGGTTCAACATCAACATTACCGCCGCTCATCTTCGCCACTGACGCATCATCAACAACGACCACGTCGACTACATCTTGGTATTCGTGCCACCCATTTGATCACCGTCATCCATTCTTGCTTTCGGATGAGGAACCAAAGAAGCGGTAACATCATCTTCATATCGGATACATCATTCTTGCCATTACATTGATAGCCATCATAGCCTTACTCCTTTGCGTCGCTTACCCTTCGAGACTAGCCTTTGATTATTGCCGGCAACGTGACTTGACTTGTGCACATTAGTGATCATACTTCCCATAGCATACATACATCATTGGTGCATATCTTGGTATCATCTCTTGTGTCACAAGGTTGTCATCGCATACACAATTGCTTTCTTGGTTCGTGAAGTATTGCATGAGAAAAGAACTCAAACAACAAAGAGCCAAACAAGCTTTTAAGCAAAAGGGAAAGATAAGCAAAGAGCTTTTAAGCAAGAACCATAGAATCATACAACATTAAGATTGTCATACTAGATCATCTTGGATCATATCATCGGAACACCTTGCATAGAGCATACTTGGGATAGTAGTCGTTGCATTTTTGCTTAGTAGGTTGTGCACAAATCTTTGTATCTGCCTATTGTGCAATCGTGCTAGCGTCTGTCTAGTGTTGTGCAACAAGAGCATTTTCGTGGATTCCACATTTTGTCTCATCCTTGGTTGCTTGACCCCACTTATCTATTTGCATGTGTGTTCCGCGTACCTTATATTGCTTCATCTACTTGTTGCATTGCAAACTTGTGAATCTTTTCCAACATTATTGAAGCTCACTAACAATTGCGTCAAATTTTGTGCCACCATCCTAACCAAGCTCCACCATAAGCTTTTACTTGTGTAGGTGTGAGAAACCGACAAGAATTGGTACCAATTCTGCTTTTTCCTCGTTCCACATTGGAGTGATCATTGATCCACCTTCAACTTTGGTCAAGGTACATTTGGTATACGTTCTTCTCTTTCTCCCACTCACATATTTCTCTTGGAATGATGGATAGGCCAAGTACTTCTACCAATCCACTCTTCATCGGGCCAGACGACGACATGAACTCCTTCGTCACAAAGAGCCACCTCTTTGGTGCACGACGTGCTTTGCATCAAGAGCAACAAGAAATGAGCGAACACATCGACAACCTCGCCACCGACTTGCAACTCTCCGAGCAACGTACAAGGGATTAATTCGACCACAAGCTCGACGATCACAAGAAAGAGAAAGACGCAAGAATGGACGAGATTTGTGCTTTGTTGCCCAACCGCTCTTCTTCCACTTCGTCCTCATCAAGATGGAGCCGCTCAAGTCGACACTCCGACTTCACGCTCTCCGACTCAAGTACACTGAGATCGAACACTCTTCGACATGCCGCGCACAACGATCATCAAGCAAGCCTCAATCCTCTATGCAATACCTACTCTCAAGAGCATCGAACTCGTCAAAACCAAGCTACCTTTGCGCAAGCACGAGAATGGCAACTACAATGCCAACATGAAGAGGAAAAGCGAGCGCGTCTTCACCAAGAAGCACAAGATGCTGAGGCACAACGTCAAAAGCAACAATTGTGAGATGCTCAAGCACTTGAGGCGCAACAAGCCCTCCGAGAATCATGTCGAGTCGTAGCCAACCGAGGCCGACAAGCTGGTGAACATGAAGAAGCACTTCGCGAAAAAGTTCATGAAGGAAGATATCAAGCTCACGTGCAACGTCAAGCTCGATAAGTCCCTCCACAAGCTCGCCAAGAACATCAAGTTCACCAAGAGCATCGTGACAATGGACATCCTCCACAACAAGATCACACCAGGTTGACAACCCTCTTCGCCAAGAGCAACATGAGTTTGACAATCCTCAACAACATGAGCGTCATTATCCCCGACCCCAACAGAATAAAGAGCAACGCTACGGCAAGTTAAAGTACACCATGACCAAGTTCAATGTAAGCAACGATCCCGAAGAGTACCTTTCATGGGCATTTAAGGTCGACAAAATATTCCACTTGCACAACTATGAAGAAGATAAGAAGATCACGATGGAATCCCTTGAGTTCCAAGACTATGTCCTCATTTGGTGGGAACAAGTCATCGAGCGCCATGAGGCAAGAGGTGAACCACCCATCACTACGTGGGCGCAAATGAAGGATCTCATGAGAGCACGCTTCGTGCCTACCTACTACAAGTATGACCTCTTCAAGAAACTCCAACTACTCAAGCAAGGAACCAATAGCGTTGAAGAGTACTACAAGGAAATGGAGATTTCCATGATATGAGCCAATATCACGGAAGATGATGAGCAAACTATGGCACGTTTCTTGAATGGACTCAACCAACCTATCAAGAAGATCGCCGACTTCCAACCATACTCGAACCTCATCACTGGTGCGCCATTACTAGCACGCCACTAGTAATTTTTACTAATGGCGCACCACTGGTGCGCCATTAGTATAGGCCACGGTGCGCCATTAGTATAGGCCACTTGTGTGCCATTAGTATTTTTGAATTTTGAAGGCGGGAAAATAGTAGTGGCACACCGTCTAACCCCCACCGTGCGTCATTGCTATTTTTTAATTTTGAATTTGGATCTGGATCGTCATTTTTTTGCCCATTTTTTGCTATTTTTTTTGCTCGTTTTTTGGCGCGATATTATTTCAAATTTTGTTCCTGTTTTTGGATCTTGTACGTTCTTTTGTCGTGTTCTTTTGCCGGAGAGGAGTTCGCCGGAGAGGAGGAGGAGGAGGTCACCGGAGAGGCGCTCGCCTACATCGCCGGAGAGGAGGAGGAGGTCGCCGGAGAGGAGTTCACCGAAGCATCGGAGAGGAGGAAGGAGAAACCATGAGGGAATGGGAGGAGAGGAGGGAGGAGGAGCTCACCGGAGAGGAGGGAGGAGAAACCGTGAGGGGAGGGGAGGGGAGGAGAGGATGGAGGAGGAGGTCGCCGAAGAGGAGGAGGTCGCCGGAGAGGAGGAGGAGGTCGCTGGAGAGGAGGAGGGTAGTATGGTGGAGAAGAGAAGGGAAGATGGAGTGGAGGAGATGGAGTGGAGGAGAGGAGGAGATGCAGTGGAGGAGAGGTGGAGTGGAGGAGGTGTGCCCAGCTATATATACGACATAGTAATGGCGCACCGTGGGCAGGTGCACCATTACTAACTTTTTTTTATTTTTTTGATTTATTTTGAATTTTGAAGGCGGGAAGATACTAATGGCGCACCATGGGCAGGTGCGCCATTAGTAACTTTATTTTTATTTTTTTGACTTATTTTGAATTTTGAAGGCGGGAAGATACTAATGGCGCACCATGGGCAGGTGCGCCATTAGTAACTTTCTTTTTATTTTTTTGACTTATTTTGAATTTTGAAGGCGGGAAGATACTAATGGCGCACCATGGGCAGGTGCGCCATTAGTAAGTTTGAATTTTTTTTGCCTCTCCAGATCTTAAAAGCCTCGTATCTTTTTTTCTGTTAGGTTTTTGAGGATTTTGAAAATGTTTAACGGGGTTTCCCCGTTAAATTCGGATGTAACTTTTCGAGTAGATGATTTTTCATATAAAAAACTTTTTCATCCGAGTTCGTACGCAAAAGTTATGCCCATTTTTACAAATTCTCGAGAGATTTTGCAAAAAAGTCGAAAATTCATGTTTGTAAATGTTGCTAACAACTAGACCACATATCACATGGGAATCTTATTTTCTTTTATTTTTTTGACATTTCTATCATTTTCTTTTATTTTTTTTGAAACTGAAAAGGCGGTCCACCGGGGGGGGGGGTGTGCATTCGGGCGAATGTTTGGGCCAAGTTACTAATGGCGCACCGTGGCATGGTGCGCCATTATTAGTTCAACTAGTAATGGCGCACCACTCCCACGGTGCACCATTAGTAGTTTTGAAAAAAAATTAAATTTTTTTTACTAATGGCGCACCACTCCCATGATGCGCCATTAGTAGTTTTGAAAAAATTAAAAAAAATTACTAATGGCGCACCGTGGACGTGGTGCGCCATTAGTATTTGCACACTAATGGCGCACCAACACATGGTGCGCCATTAGTATATAGTAATGGCGCACCACATGTCTGGTGCGCCATTAGTGTTAATTCCATCTATCACTACTAGGAAAAGGCCTACTAATGGCGCACCTAATTTGGCCATTAATGGCGCATTAGTGATGCGCCATTAGTAGCACGCCATTAGTATATTTTACTAATGGCGCACCATGGGTGCGCCATTAGTATCTGGTATACTAATGGCGCACCTCAGATGCGCCATTAGTATATACAACAGTGCGCCATTAGTATGCCTCCCAGGGGGCCATGTATACCCAGGTGCTTTGGCATACTAATGGCGCATGACAACGAGATGCGCCATTAGTAAGTTCGGCATACTAATGGCGCACTGTCTAATGATGCGCCATTAGTATCCTTTGGCATACTAATGGCGCACTATGGTGTGATGCGCCATTAGTACGAATATTAGGTTTTTTTTTATTTTTTTATTTTCTGTTTTTTGCACAGGTTACAAAATGTATAATTGGACAAAATATAAACAGCACACATCAATAGCAGATTCATCGAATACAATAGAAGATTAGTCTCTGAATACAATTCATCATTTTACTCTCCGAATACAATTCATCATATTAGTCTCCGAATTGAAAAGACCGAACAAAGATAGAACATTATATTAAAAGTCTCGAGACCGCGAGTTTGTCTTCACATTACAAGTCGATATCGATCATCTAAACTACCATCACATAGAAGAGAGCTGCGGTCATCACGATGAGCATCATCACGATGAAACTCGTCTTCATCCGGTTCCTCCAACGCTCCCTCCCCTCTCCCTCTAGATAGCGGGTGTATCTAGATTCGGCCTCGGCCCTAGTGGCGTACCCTTTGTAACTGTTACCGCTGAATCGGTGAACCTGTCTCCGACACTCCTCCCAGTCGTCGTAGACTCCGGGAACCTTACCCTTGTACACGACATACCACGGCATCGCTATGCAGTAGCCAAACGAAACGTTAGTACCAATTCACAGACAATACATAAGCAATATATAAGTATGCAACAAAACGATCGAAAGAGAAAAGCAAGACATTAATAGCATCAATTACATCTTAAGTTGAACGACTCTCGAAACCAAAGAGACATACTACAAGTTCATTAAAGTTTAATTACAACATGAGCCAATCGATGTTGCAGAACTAGACACAGCATCACTGCTTTCAACTCGACTCAAGGGACCGGAGCGTGGATGAAGCCGCCGTCCATCGTGGGAGTCATGAAAGAACGGGCGTTGTCAGCCTGCATTTGTAGGATTGTGTCGATGTCACTGTTGGACGGTTGATTTCTGACGTAGAACTGCCCCGAGGTACGAAGGACATCTTGATGGATGATTTCCGCAAACTCCGACTGGATGCGAAAGAATTCTTGTCTGATGTCCGCGTCCTGGATTGCCAACATGCTCGCGGCCAAATCTTTGAGTCTACTCGGTAGCAGAAGGTGATGATGGTCCCGTACGATCGCCCGCATGTGATGGATGGCGTAGTAGGCACCCTTCTGACCGCCAGGCGGCTGCTTGACGCAGCAGAATGTCGTATTGTGGGAGAACACGTGCTTGCCGTACTTACGAATAGGCCTGGTGAAGGTGCCTCCAGATTTGACCTAGCCGGGGAGAACATCATCAAGAACCTTCTTAACATTTGTGTAGTCTACGTTCGACTGACGGTCTGGGTCGAAATACGTGGCCATGGAATATTTGGGGCTTAGGAGGATGAGCGTGCAATGTGTGTCACTACAGAAAACACGGAATGTTAAAAGAAAAACGATCAAAATCTAAGAATTCATATGTTACGGGGCGGTTGAGGGGAGGACTTACTTGGGAAAGTAAGGCACGAGGAAGTTATCCTTATCTTGGTTTGCCAGAATGACGCCTTCGAGGTAAGAACTCGCGATCTCCGGTCCCCAGCGCTGCCCAAGATCTTGGCACGCATGTAGAAGGGGTCGACTATCACGATGTCCGGGGTCTTGTCGCGAATGATCCGCATCTCCATACTCAGCGAAAATAGCCGAACGAAGGTGTAGTGCAGCGGATGAAGGTTCAACAAAGCGTGGATGTCATCAAACCGCAGGACGATCGTACCCCTGATGGAGTTATCCACAAAGCCCTTGCCCTCTGGCACCTTGGCCGCAAAAATCGGGTATGCCACATCCTTCTCTCCGAGACGCCGCTTCTCCAAAGAAAGAACACTGTCATGCAGACTCCGCATAGCACCGGTTGCAGCATCGAGCATATTTCTCGGTAGGATCGGCCTACCCGCCACATGCACCCTCCTCGAGATATCCTCAGGTGAAGGTGGCCCGTCCTGAGCACGGATCTTAGTCGGTGCCGGCTGGCCCTCACCCTTGTTAGTCTTTCTTTTGCGTGCCTTCTTCTTCTCCTGTAATGGGACCGAGTTCTGCTCACAGACCGCCTTCTTGAGTGTGTTGGGGCTGATCATATTTCGCACCTCGCCTATCTGAGGCTCGGTGAAGTCGGCAGCTGGAGGCGTGTCCTGTTTCAACTTGGCTTCTCCGCGGTACCAGCTAGATCGCGCACGTCTTTTGTTGGGTTGGGTTCTTGAGAAGGAGACCCCATGAAGTCGCCACCGTACCCATGATCGGCAAAGTACTGATCGACGTTGGCAAATGTATCGTCGTCGTCGTCGTTTTGATCCTGTGCCATATGCATGTTTGGATCCAGTGGCATAGGGATGTCCGGCACCGTTGCGGCGGTCTTGCCATGGGGCCGACTTGGCGGCGGCACGACTGGCGGTGTTGTCTTTGGGGTGGTGTCCCCCGCCCCCAAACGAATCCGGCTCTTCGGCCAAAGCAGGGGCCAGCTCAGGCAAGCGCTGAGGGTCATCACGTCATCATCGTCGGCCCCGACGGGTCGAATCGGAGGTAACAACTCGTCGCAGCCTGGCAGCACCCGAACCAGTTGAACCCTAAACAAGTTGGGTGGCATCTGGGTACCGTGGAACAAGGGGTTGCCCGGTTGAACGATTTTTCCCTTGGCGACATCGACCAACTCGTTGTTCACGAAGTGCAGGAGAGTGCACGGAACGTCGGCGGCGCCCTGCGAAAACATGTAGGGCGTCAGGGATGCCCAGTCAAAGGCAAGGAGATGAAGTCCTCGGCCGAGAGAGGCTTAATAAGTTACCGTGATGATGGTGTCGAGCTCGGCTAATGTTGAGGCACCGCCAACGGCGGGCGTGCAGTTGACGGAGGGGCCGCTTGCTACAGAGGTGCCGGCCGGCGTACACCCGGGTGCATTAAGCTCCCGTGCCGCCTCCGCCGGAGACACCAATGCCGCCTCCGCCGGAGACACCAATGGCCCCGCCATTGCGTTCTGCGAGTTGCTGTCCGTGAAGCTAGGAATCGGGGGCGGCCCCTGTTGGCCGCCCGCAATCCACGCACTAATCCCCTGGATCAAGGTAGGCACAATGGCGGTGATCGTCGCTCCGAGTTGTTGTTGCACTTGCTCTTGGACAATCTCCAGAATCCGCGCCACCTATGCCCTGAGTTCTTGAACCTCGCGCACCTGGCTTTCTGAGCTGGTCTTTTTCTCCTTTCGCCCACCAGTGTTATAGTATGACGACCATTTTGTCGACAAGCCTTTGCCGGCCACACGACCAGCTGACGTCGGCTTACTGAGCTTATCCTTGTTCTTCATTACATTCAACGCCCTATTTAGAGTGGTGTCCCAAGGGTTGCTCTTAGTCGACCCCGCGCTACTGCTTTCAGTCGCCTGCGGAAGGAATGTGAACCATTTAGAAATTTGGCTTCATTAATTAGAATGCAACCATATGGAGCTAATTACGCGGGGGTGTATTCCTTACCAGAACAAGCTCAAGCGCCCTGGTCTTCGGATCCGTGCTAAGCTCCTTTGTTTTCGGGTCCTTCTTGTACCGGGCCCTGACAAAGTTCCTGGTCTGCTTGTCACCGTATTTATCGAAGAGGGGCGGTAGGCCTTGCTCGGCACGGTCCGCCTCCTCCTTGTCCTATATAGGCTCCGCCACTCTGTAACCGCCGGGACCGAGTGTGTGTTCCCCTAAGTTCATCTCCCGCATTTCTTTCCCCCACCTACTTGATTCGGAGCTTGCGGTGCTCGAGCAATTGATCTTGAAGTCGTTGTAGTCATCTTCGGTGATCGAAGGATTTTTCTCCTTGATCTTCTCATAACTCTCACCTTTCTCGATCATTCTCTTCACATTGCTTTTCCAAGTAGACAGGGCCGTGCTCATCTTCGTGAGGGCAGCATTGTTCACTTTATTCCCTTTGAGGCTTGTGTTTTCAAATTCAGCAGGGAACTTGTATCGTTCGTGCAGCTTCGTGAAGAGGAGGTTGCGCAAATTCCCTCGGTCAGGATGCCTGAGGTTCTCGGTGTTGATCGAGACGGTGCTCCGGAGAATGCACCCGAGCTGAAGCGAGTACCCCTTGACTATTCATTCGGGCGCCGTTGGATTCCCGTTGGAGTCCACTTCAGTAACTTCCTCCTTGAGGGTGCGGAGCACGGTCGGGCGCCGGTCCTTCCGTTGCCTCATCGGTTGGCTGCCATCTGTGTGTGCACCGCCATCATCAGTGGTGGCATCCTCGGCAGCACCATCAGTGGTGGCATCAGTGCGGTCATCCTCGGCGGTACCATCAGTGGTCTCAGGATCGGTGGGGAAGGCGGCGTCCTCATACAAGTGAGGTTGTTCCTCCATCTCCTGGGACAGCTCCCAGAATTTCTTGCCGCCCGAACCCCCGGCCTCATCGTTGTTGGCCATGTTTATCTATAAATAGGAACAAAGTTTGGTCAAAAAGTTGGTTATTGTCAAGGAACAAGATCTCTAAGTTGACCAAATAACCTAATTCTCGAGGAATGTCGCCAAAAAGTTGGTTATTGTCAAGGAACAATTGAGAGATGTTTGTGATATTGCCTAGGTGTTTTGGGATAGAACCTGTTAGTGTGTTGTTGCTAAGGTCCAAGTCCACATTCTCAGGGTAACCTAGTTCTTGAGGGGTGTGTCTAGAAAGTTGGTTGCTGCAAAGATACAAGGTTGTGAGTTTGGTCAAATTGCCTATGATGTTTGTGATATTGCCTTGGATCTTGAAGGCACTGTTGCATGATGCAGTGGTACAGCCAGCATGGGACCTCATCTTTGCAGGCTAATTTTCTAGATTGTAACACTGGAATTTGTGCACAAGCTAAGCTAGCTAAGACAGTAGCTTCCTTGCAACCCACAAAAGACAAAGGAAAAGGGGTGAAAAGGGGGAGATGGTCAGCTTTGATGAGCAGGCAACATCTTCCTAACCCCCTTCTTCCTGTCTCCTCTCACTATCTCTCTCACACACATGGCAAGCAAGGGTGTCTGAGTGTGTGAAGAAAATACTAAACTAATCCAACCACTAAAGCAAATTAATTTTTATTTCGGTTGAGAATCGGGCACCTTCTAGGTCAAGAAAATTGGGCATGACCTTTGCTAATTTTCTTGACCTTGGAGTGCCCCATTTCTCAACCGAAACGGAAATTAATCAACGTTTCAGGAGAAAGGGGTCATTTTAGAAGATCACAAGTAGCAGCAGCATCACTTGACAAAATCACAACTAGCAGCAGCAACTCACAGATAGCAGCAGCAGCATCACTTGACAAGTAGTACAGCAGCAGCAGCATGCATGCACTGGTCCATGGCACAAAGTCCATGACCCAGAACAGAGCACTTTACTAAAAATGAAGAAGAAAAAAGGCATGCATGCACTGGTTGTAGCAAATCATCACTTCTGAATCAAAACAACAATTAGGACAGGGAAATTATGACACACTTCTGAAGAAAAAATGATTTGTGTAATCTGGTTGGTACTCTTACAGTTGCATAAATTGAAAAAAAATTGATCTGTGTGATCTGGGTTACAGTATCAGCAACCTTGCATTTAATTTTATACAAAGGAGCTCACAAAGGCCATGTCATGCTTGGCAATATTTGTTTACTGAAACTAAATGAACATTTTACTGGTAGTGTACTGATAGTGTAATCTAGCTATTGTACTGATATTTCTGTTTCTTTGAACATTTTACTGTCAATAAAAATGATGTACTGCTGCTTTCAGTTAATTCAAATTAGCTAAAACCTTTTACTGTCAAATAGTTCTATTGTTTACTCTATGAAATAAACTACTCCTCCTCTCTTCTCTTCTTCAGTTAATTAGGAATAGTTTTAGAGGTAACTAACTGAAACTATTTATCATGTTGACAACAGTAGCATGTGGACCTATCATGGTGATTTCATATAAAAATAGAGAAGTACTCCTGTTCATTTGGAGAACTCATACAACAGTTGTTATGCATCAAACTTGGGATCAACAGTAGCATGTGACAAACAAATTATACATCAGGAATAAAGCATCAACTTTGTCAAGCGTATGAAATTGCTTAGGTTCAACAGAAAACAAAAATGCCCTGTCAATTTTCAATGCCCTGTTTAATTGACCAAACAAGTGTTTTTATAGGCATAATACAGCAGCACAGCCCCATAATGATACCACGGGCCCCCTGTCTCATTGTAAATAGACAACTAGTACTGTCCATCATGTATTATCTAATACTGTATATTCTTGCTAGGAGGAAGACCAACTTTCTGGGTAACTAGTGTATAAACTAAACAGTATAGTCAATATCAGCCTGACAAAACAGAACTGAAAGCATTCTGAGGTTGAACAGAAACCTAATCAGGCAGTTTTACTAGACAAAGATGGCAGCAAACAAAATAACAGGCCAACCAATGAAACCTAAAGAAGAATGATCCAATTGACATCAAAGTACGCGTTGACACCCACATTCCACAAGAAAATTGACAGCCTGACCAATGAAACCTAAAGAAGCATGATCCAATTGACAGCAAGTATACATCAACACACCTAGCATCACCATCTAGTCATAAAGCGCGTCCAGTTCATAATTACACCTAGTCAAGAGTCAAGACAAGCTTAACTTTCAGGAAAGTTGATGCACATTTCCACGAAAGCCCACCAAACAAATTGCATCAGTTTCATAATTTGTAACGCAAAGGTGCAATGGATCCAAATAAACTTGCATGTGAGAAACCTAAACAAGCCATATCCAAATGACAACGGGAAGGCATCAATGCAAATTAAGGTTCGCATCAGAAACATGAAAAAATAGCTGTGCAGGGGTTCTATGGATCCAAAAAAACTTGCATATCAGAATCCTACAGTAACAGTCAACACATATCTAGTCAATACGTATGTGGATACCACCGTAGATCTACTAGCCATGCAAAGTTCCAGGGGTCAAGATATGCTATCACATTCAGAAACACAGGAAACCTAAAGATGGTCCAACTGACAAGGGGTGCCCATCAATGGGCATGCAGGCTCACTCGAACCTTCCAGGAAGGTTACGACAATAATATAAATCCCAACCTAAGTTAGTCCTGAAAAGTTCTAATGGATCGAAATAAACATGTGCAATTCAGAGAACTACAGAAAACAGTCAACACCACCAAACAGTAGGAATGCAGATATCACCAACGGCCAGCATGACTAGAGTCCTACTAATCTAGATATGCTTGCACATCAGAAACATTCAGAAATCAAAATTTAACAGAAGTGACATGTTGCTGTGCAGAATTAGTCATGCATAGGTGTTTCACATACAGAGGGGAGTTCTTGATTAGTTAAGAAAAGCTCAAATTTCAAGAAAGTTAATCCATATTTCCAGAAAGTAAATTCAGATGCAATTTGAAGCATATCCAACCTAGGGTTAGGATGTATAGAAGCAAGCAGCCGAGGGGGGAGGGGGCAGCTCACCTGGCTTGGCGTCGAGGGAGAGGAGGAGCCGCTCTGCTTGCTTGGCATCGAAGGGGAGGAGGAGCCGCTCTGCTTGCCTGGCGTCGAGGGGGAGGAGAAGCCCCTCTGCTTGCGTCGAGGCAGTGGTTGGAGACGTCGGGCGTCGAGGCGCAGGGGCAAGGGGCGGCGTCGGGGCAAGGGGCGGCGTCGCGGCGTCGGGGCGGCGTCGAGGCGGCGGGGCAGCGGCGTCGAGGCGGCGGGGCAGCGGCGTCGGGGCGGCGTCGAGGCGGCGGGGCAGCGGCGTCGGGAGAGGAGAGGGGAAGGGGATCGAGGGAGAGAGAGGGGATCGATAGGTTTGGGCCGGGAGGAAGTATGGATGGGCGGGGGCGGCACAATACTAATGGCGCACCACCCCTCGGTGCACCATAAGTACATCCATGCTAATGGCACACCTCACCCTGGTGCGCCATTAGTATTTTGCTCGAGCCAACAGGTTATCTACCACCTGAGCTGATCCACATCAAGTCCCCTCTACTAGCTCAACTGGTTAGCAGCCAGTTCTCACACCAGGAGGTCCTGGGTTCGATTCCTAGGCTTCACAAAACTTTTTTATGCATTTAAAATGTTGTTTCATACTTATTTGTGTTTAAATATGTTCAAACTTGTTTAAATCATATCAGTAATATTTTTTTTATAAGACAGTAATATTTTTTTAAAAAATATCATCAAACAGTAATGCTGGTGGAGCGGGGGAGGGTGCGGGGGGTCGGCGGCGGCGGTTGAGTAGGGGAGGGGTGCGGGGGGTCGGCGGCGGCGGTTGAGTAGGGGAATCGAGGGTGCGGGGGGTCGGCGGCGGCTGCCGGTGGACCGGGGGGTGCTCGGCGGCGAGGGGGACCGGATCTGGCGACAAATTTTTTTTATGCATTTAAAATGCTGTTTGATACTTATTTGTGTTTAAATATGTTCAAACTTGTTTAAATCATATCAGTAATTTTTTTTTAAGACAATAATAATTTTTTTAAAAATATCATCAAACAGTAATGCCGGTGGAGCGGGGGAGGGTGCCGGGGGTGCGGGGGGTCGGCGGCGGCGGTTGAGTAGGGGAGGGGTGCGGGGGGTCGGCGGCGGCGGTTGAGTAGGGGAATCGAGGGTGCGGGGGTCGGCGGCGGCGGCCGGTGGACCGGGGGGTGCTCGGCGGCGAGGGGGACCGGATCTGGCGAGGTGGGATAGCGATCGAGATGGAGGGGGATCGAGACCGAGTGTCCATGAAATTTAAAAATATTCATGATAGTTCAAAAAGTGCCCATGAAATACAATCGAGAAATGAAGGCTATGATTTAAATATAGTCGATCTTAGCTAGCTATCTGTTCACAATCTTCTTGCCCTTCTTTTTCGCAAATGG
This sequence comes from Triticum urartu, assembly GCF_056163025.1. Lineage (NCBI taxonomy): Eukaryota > Viridiplantae > Streptophyta > Magnoliopsida > Poales > Poaceae > Triticum > Triticum urartu. The sequence continues at coordinate 359,417,316 of NC_141874.1, read as the reverse complement.
AGTTCTTCTATGGAACGGACGTCCTTTAGGTAGGGTGCGGGGGGTCGGCGGCGGCGGTTGAGTAGGGGAATCGACGGTGCGGGGGGTTCAAACTTGTTTCAATCATATGTTCAAACTTGTTTAAATATGTTCAAACTTGTTTAAATCATATCAGTAATATTTTTTTTATAAGACAGTAATATTTTTTTAAAAAATATCATCAAACAGTAATGCTGGTGGAGCGGGGGAGGGTGCGGGGGGTCGGCGGCGGCGGTTGAGTAGGGGAGGGGTGCGGGGGGTCGGCGGCGGCGGTTGAGTAGGGGAATCGAGGGTGCGGGGGGTCGGCGGCGGCTGCCGGTGGACCGGGGGGTGCTCGGCGGCGAGGGGGACCGGATCTGGCGACAAATTTTTTTTATGCATTTAAAATGCTGTTTGATACTTATTTGTGTTTAAATATGTTCAAACTTGTTTAAATCATATCAGTAATATTTTTTTTAAGACAATAATAATTTTTTAAAAAATATCATCAAACAGTAATGCCGGTGGAGCGGGGGAGGGTGCCGGGGGTGCTGGGGGTCGGCGGCGGCGGTTGAGTAGGGGAGGGGTGCGGGGGGTCGGCGGCGGCGGTTGAGTAGGGGAATCGAGGGTGCGGGGGTCGGCGGCGGCGGCCGGTGGACCGGGGGGTGCTCGGCGGCGAGGGGGACCGGATCTGGCGAGGTGGGATAGCGATCGAGATGGAGGGGGATCGAGACTGAGTGTCCATGAAATTTAAAAATATTCATGATAGTTCAAAAAGTGCCCATGAAATACAATCGAGAAATTAAGGCTATGATTTAAATATAGTCGATCTTAGCTAGCTATCTGTTCACAATCTTCTTGCCCTTCTTTTTCGCAAATGGAGTTCTTCTATGGAACGGACGTCCTTTAGGTAGGGTGCGGGGGGTCGGCGGCGGCGGTTGAGTAGGGGAATCGACGGTGCGGGGGGTCGGCGGCGGCGGCCAGTGGACCGGGGGGGTGCTCGGCGGCGAGGGGGACCGGATCTGGCGACAAATTTTTTTTATGCATTTAAAATGCTGTTTGATACTTATTTGTGTTTAAATATGTTCAAACTTGTTTAAATCATATAAGTAATATTCTTTTTAAGACAATAATAATTTTTAAAAAAATATCATCAAACAGTAATGCCGGTGGAGCGGGGGAGGGTGCGGGGGGTGCGGGGGGTCGGCGGCGGCGGTTGAGTAGGGGAGGGGTGCGGGGGGTCGGCGGCGGCGGTTGAGTAGGGGAGGGGTGCGGGGGGTCGGCGGCGGCGGTTGAGTAGGGGAATCGAGGGTGCGGGGGTCGGCGGCCGGTGGACCGGGGGGTGCTCGGCGGCGAGGGGGACCGGATCTGGCGAGGTGGGATAGCGATCGAGATGGAGGGGGATCGAGACCGAGTGTCCATGAAATTTAAAAATATTCATGATAGTTCAAAAAGTGCCCATGAAATACAATCGAGAAATGAAGGCTATGATTTAAATACAATCGATCTTAGCTAGCTATCTGTTCACAATCTTCTTGCCCTTCTTTTTCGCAAATGGAGTTCTTCTATGGAACGGACGTCCTTTAGGTAGGGTGGTCCTGCATCTTCTTGTGGTGTATGCTGCTACTTCATCATCGTCGTCATGTTCGATCCTCCGGTCGCCGTACTTGTCGAAGTCTTGCTCATTGGCTACTCTATCCATTCCGATGATCTTCCTTTTGCCTCTCCTCACGACAACACGACTGGGCTTTGACGGGTCGGTAATGAAGAAGCATTGGTCCACTTGGGAAGCCAGTACCCATGGCTCATTTTTCGCGGTGACGTTTGCGCCCACGGTCTTCGATTTGGCTTCGGGTATAACCATGGTGGTGAAATACCAGTCTTCTTTTAGGACGCTCTTGGCCCATCTGACACGGAACATCGGGACCTTCTCTCCAGCGTAGCTCAACTCCCAGATCTCCTCGATCCTTCCGTAGTATCTGTCCTTGTCGTTACCGGTGTAGGATTCCATCGTTACCCCAGAGTTCTAATAACCATCGCTCTTCATGTCCTTGGCCTCGGTGTAGAATGTGTAGCCATTGATATCGTACGCCTCATAGGTCATCAGGTTGTGCTCGGCGCCCTGTGACAAGGCGAATATGAGTTGTTCTTCCGCGGAAGAATCCTCATGTAAAGGGTACGACAGAAGCTTCTGCTTGAACCAACGCGTGAAACATGAGTTGTGCTCTTTGAGTATATCTCCGTCCGTCCTCTGTTGGCCTCGGTCATTGTACGTCTTCTTAATAAAGGTTTTGTGCTCTACCACCCAAGGATCGACCACGTCTATGTGTTGTAGCGCGACTAGGTTTGCTCTTTCAAAGTCGGCGAGTCGACCCTCGAAGTCGACATGCATTTCGCGACGACCCTCACGGTGACCCCATCCAGCGAGCCTGCCGAGGTGCCTGTTGACGGGCAGACCAACGGGGTTCTCGATGCCTAGATAATTCGTGCAGTAGGAGATGCACTCTTCGGTCAGAAAGCCCCTGGCTATGCTTCCCTCTGGACGTGACATGTTGCGAACGTATCCTTTGATGACACCATTCATCCTTTCGAACGGCATCATGCTGTGCAGGAACGTCGGCCCGAGTTGGATGATATCGTCCACGATATGGACCAGCAGATGCACCATAACGTCGAAGAATGCGGGCGGGAAGTACATCTCAAGCTCGCATAGTATCACCACGATCTCTTCCTGTAGCCTTCTGAGTTGCCTCATGCCAACAGTCTTCCGAGAGATGACGTCGAAAAAGTTGCATAGGCCAAATAGGGTTTCACGGACGTGCGCGTCCATGATCCCACGGACTGCAACTGGAAGTATTTGCGTCATCAGCACGTGACAGTCGTGAGACTTCATCCTGCTGAACTTCAGCTTCGCTGGGTCTAGGTATCTGCTTATCTTCCCCGCGTAACCGTAAGGAAGTTTTACTCCTACGAGGCAGGTGAAAAACTGCTCGATCTCCTCCTGACTTAGAGTGAAGCACGCGGGAGGGTAGTCATTTCCGGTCTTCTTGGCCTTTTTGCCTTTGCGACGACTTTCCGTGTCCTGCTTCGCCTCATCATCATCATATATAGCGTGCAGCTCTTGCCTGATGCCCATTGATTTCAAGTCTGCCCTTGCTTTTGTCCCATCTTTGGTCCTTGGCATGTTGAGCAGGGTACCAAGCAGACTCTCGCACACGTTCTTCGTGATATGCATGACATCAAGGCTGTGAGGCACACGGTGGATCTTCCAGTACGGCAAGTCCCAGAAAACAGACCTCGTTTTCCATACCTTCAGCAGCGGCTCTGGCGCCTTTCGCTTCTTTCCCGGCTCTGGCGCCTTTTGCTTCTTTCCTGGCAGTGGGCAGTCTTTCCAATTTTTCAACAGCTCGTCTATTTCCTCGCCGCTCCTCGTACGCGGGCGTCCTCGGGGTTCGGTTTCACCATCGAACAGATCCTTGCGTTTTCTCCACGGGTCATCGTCGCGAAGCCACCTTCGATGTCCCATGAACATGGTTTTCGAAGACCCGGGATCTCTATCTAGCTGGCGATACGTTGTGTCATCCATGCACCTGACGCATCCAGAAAATCCATGGACCACCTGCCCCGCGACATATCCGTAACCGAGATAGTCATGCACCGTCGTGAGCAGCGCGGCTCTCATAGGGAAATATTCTTTCTCTGCGGCGTCCCACGTATTGGCTGGCGTTTTCCACAGCGTGTCAAGCTCCTCTTTCAGCAGCCCCAGATACAGATTGATGTCGTTCCCTGGTTGTTTCGGTCCTTCAATTATCATACTCATGTGAATGTACTTCCTCTTCATGCACAACCAGGGGGGAAGGTTGTACATCCACACAAACATAGGCCAGGTGCTATGTGTGCTTCTCTGGCTGCCAAACGGATTGACTCCATCGGTGCTCGCGCCCAGCACGATGTTCCTTGGATCGTTCCCAAATTCTGGGTCTTCGAAGTTCAACGCTTGCCACTGGCTCACATCCTTAGGGTGACTCAGCATCTTGTCTTTTTTATCTATCTCTGGATCATTTGCGTCATCTTCTCGCTTCTTCTCCTCCCTATCTGCGTGCCAATGCAGGAGCTTTGCTACCTTAGGGTCCGCGAAATACCGCTGCAGACGAGGAGTGATGGGAAAGTACCACACCACTTTTCGAGGAGCTTTCTTCCTCTTCTTGTATCGAGTGACGCCGCACACCGGACATATGGTAGACTCCGTGTGCTCATCCCGATAAATGATGCAATTGTTCATGCACACATGGTATTTCACGTGCGGTAAATCCAAAGGACACACAATTTTCTTCGCCTCCTCCAAATTGGTCGGGCACTTGTTCCCCTTGGGAAGACGTTCATGCCAGAATGACATGTTCTCGTCGAAGCATGCGTCGGTCATTTTGTGTTTTACCTTCATCTCCAGAGCCATGAGCGTTACTTTCAGGCGGGTATCCTCGGGCCTGCATCCTTCAAACAATGGAGTAACCGTGTCTAACTCAAGTTGATCCATCTTGGCTTTCTCTCGGGCGGCAGCTCTTGCGTTATTCGTTTGCTTGAGAAGCAGCTCTTGAATATGAGGGTCCTGCACCCAGCCCATCGATGGTCCAGCGTCGTCTGCTCCGCCGGCATCATCATCTTCATGATCATGCCCGTCGACTGCTCCGGCATCTTCCTCATCATCATGTCCTGCATCTTCTACATGATGACTGTGTACAACATCACCGTCGTGATCTTCTCCTCGGGATTCTTTGTCTTCTCGCCCGCCCGAGCCGCGGTGGTTGTCTTGGTGCCCTTCCTCATTTCTTGCCCGGCCCCATGGACGACTTCGTAGTCATCTTCATCACCTTGCCACCGATAGCCATCCATGAAACCACGCAAGAGCAAGTGGTCCCGCACCTGCCCGGATTCCGGGTCCGCAATAAGGCTCTTCAGCTTGCATCTTCGACACGGACATCTTATCTCCGTTTCGTTCTTTTGAAGCATCTCGGCCTTCGCGGACCTCAAAAACCTATTCACGATGCCTTCGGTCATCATGCGGACCATGGTCGCCTGCGGGGTAGAGCAAAACGATATTTTAGAACCAAGAAAATATTTGGCATGACTTTCCCTAAAAATAGGACCAAAAAGAATGCTTAATGCCAAAATTCTCGCCGAAACAGAAATGAATCAACATTCCGGCAAAATATTGGCAACTATCGAATTTCAAATACCGGTACACCTCCAAACACAAACACATATGCAACACCACAAACATATGCAACACCACGAACATACATAGATCTAGCTAGGCCATAAAAAGTGCATGTGCACATTGTTGTAGGGAGAACAACATAAATATAGCTTCCCCCCTTACTTACCTATCAAAACAAGGTAATTTAACCACTTAAATTGAATGAATCTATGGTGGAAATGAGGTGAAAAAGAGGAGGCACCCGAGACAAGGAGGAGGTGGAGAGAATGAAGTGGGGAGAAAGTGAGTGTGGGTAGGAGAGGCTGTCCAAAATATCTTGTTGCTGCCCACTTACTAATGGCGCACCAACTCTAAATGTGCCATTAGTAATCCAGGTTACTAATGGCGCACCTCCTGGTGGTGCGCCATTAGTAGTTTTGCAAAAAAAAATTCTAATGGCGCACTGTCCCACAGTGCGCCATTACTAGTTTAAACTAGTAATGGTGCATGGTGGAACCGTGCGCCATTAGTAGTTTTGCAAAAAAGGGAATAAAAAATATAATAAAAAACAACATTAGTGGCGCACTTTTCGGCTGGTGCGCCATTACTAGTTACAACTAGTAATGGCGCATTGTATCTGGATGCGCCATTAGTATGTTTGGACAGGCGCGCTAGTTAAAAAAAATTTGATACTAATGGCGCACCCTGGGCCAGGTGCGCCATTAGTAGTTTCAACTCTAATGGCGTATCAGTAGGTGGTGCGCCATTAGTATATACTAATGGCACACCGCTTGTCTGGTGCACCATTAGTATCAATCCCATCTATAGCCCTTTTTCTAGTAGTGTATAGCCCTTTTCCTAGTAGTGTCGAGCTCGTGCATCAAGCTACCAGAGAGGAACGCCAAGTGCAAGATGATTACAAGTATGCCAAGTTCTCATCCAAATCATACGGCTTCTCCAACACCCAAGCTTCACCGACTCCAACACCGCCTTCGTCAACAAAGCCTTCTACAAGAAACGTCGACATGTCGAGTTACAAGAAAGCTTCATCAACCCCAAGTCATCCTTCTACAATGAGCAACTTCAAGCCGAGAGCTTCATCATCATCTAACCCAACCGATGAATCCATCAAGACAAGTTCCTTCAAATGCTTCACATGTAGAGGCCGAGGCCACAAGTCCTTTGAGTGTACCAACAAGCGGACCATGATCCTCAACAATGATGGTACATACGACTCAATGAGCGAAGGAGAAATGGAAGCACTTGAGCAAGTCGCCATGCACAGGCAAGCGAACGATGAAGAGGAACAACTCTTTTGTGATGAAGATTCCAGTCCTGCCCTTGTTGTATCCAAGGTCTTGACTCTCCAACATCACCAAGAAGAAGACCAACGATGCCACATATTCCATACCAAGGCCGGCATCAATGGAAGATCCGTCAAGGTCATCATCGATGGAGGGAGTTGTCATAACTTAGCAAGTGAAGAACTTTGCTCCAAGCTCCAATTTCCCAAGATGAAGCACCCACATCCCTACAAAGTTCAATGGCTTAGCGACTCAAGCACTATCCAAGTTGAGCATCGAGTACAAGTCTCCTTCAAAATTGGCACCTACAAAGACACTTTGGAGTGCGATGTCGTTCCAATGACCGTTTGCCACCTTCTTCTTGGACGCCAATGGAAATTTGATAGAGGTGTCATCCACAACGGCCGAACGAACCACTACATCTTCAAGATGAAAGGAAAGGAGTACGTACTTCGCCCTGTGTCTCCAAGCCAAGTGATCGACGCTAAGCAAGCCACCCATCGTGTCGGGGTTGGGTGCGACATATGCCAAATGATGGCTTATCATGGTGGGAGCGAGTAGAACATCGCCAGTGCCCGGAAGCAGGATGAGGCGTAGACACGAACGTTGGCATACTTTACCCAAGTTCGGGGCTCTCCTAGGAGATAATACCCCTAGTCCTGCTCTGCGGGGTCTCCGCAAGATCACTAAGGCACTAGTGAGTACAATGGTGCTCCTCGAGCTGTATGCTAGAGGTAGGAGAAAGCAGGGCTAGTTCTCTCCTCTCTCTATGAGTGTGTCTAGATCTAACAGGTTGGGAACCCTTTGCATGCGTGCCTTGGGGGGATTATATAGGCCTACCCCCAGGGGTACAATGGTAATCCAGCCAGGTGTAGGACCCGACTGTCAGTGTCTTTGGTCGCCGGATTCTCCGCCGGCTGCTGGGGCCCGCCGCCTGGTCTGGTACGGGGCCGACGGGCCGCTCCCGCCGCTCGAGGGTTCTACTGGATGCTTGTTACTGTTGCCGTAATGCTAATGTCGCATGCTTGGTCGGGGAGTTGTGGCTAGAGTCCCGCCGTCTCGTGGGAGATCACTGTAGCCACTCCGTGTCTTATCTGGTTAATGGTGCATGGACTCCAAGGGAGGAGTGTGCCGTCTGCTAGAGGCCGGCCTCCCTCGGGTCCGACTGGTCAGACTCCGCCGTCTTCCAGGCTCTTGCTGCCTGGTAGGGCCCGCCGCATGCAGGCCGTACCTACAGGCCGTCGTGGGAGCAGGGCTCTGCCTGACAGGGGTGACGTCAAGGGTGGAGTGGCAACAGTGCCGCGTCGTGCGGAGATCTCCGCCTGTACGGGGCACTGTGGCCGCGCCATGCCCTGGATATGGGGATGATCGGCTACACTATAGCCACATCCTGTCTTGTCTTCTTAATGTGGGTGCAGACTTTGTGGGCGTCGCGGGCCGCCTGCTAGGAGCCGGCCTCTCTAGAGGCCGCCTGCTAGGAGTCGGCCCGTCTTGGGGTCGTCTTCAGGTGCGTGGCCATCTTCTGGTAGCCGACCGCTTTATCCAGCCGGCCACCAGAAGACGGTGCTTCATCCTGGACGTTTGAGGGGCATAGCCGGCCCCGATGTCTTGAAATGCTCGGGGGCTCGGGTTAGGCTACCCGTGGCCCATTACTCCGACTGTAGTCCTCGAAGCTAGTGAGGCATCGCGGCTGATAAGTCGAGGTGCCTCAACAGTTTCCTTCTCCGAGTGCTCTTGTTGAATGCTCCGGCCATCTCCTAGCATGCCGTCTGCCGGGAGTCGGCCGGAGCCAGGCGGGGTCGCCTAATAATTTTGAAATGCCAAGGCGGGAACCAGGTGGCATGCTTGCTAAGCCTCTAGGCCCACCGCCTGCTACAAGCACGCCATGCCGCGTCGGCCAGTCGGGCCAGCCTACCAGCCCACGTGCACGATGGGACGCGATAGCAGGCTGGGCCCGCCATTTCCGGCCTCGACGTGCGAGCGGATCCGCTATGGCCGAGGCAGGCGGTTGCGATTCCGTGCGGAGTTACTACGCGCAGTAACTTGCACAATAATCGCGGGGCCGTGGGGTCGTGGGTGCAGTTAATCCCTCAATCCCATGCCCCGTCCCCTCGGCTTCGTAGCCTAGGGGCTATAAGTAGGGGGAGGAGGGGGAGCGGCAGAGCACGCGCGCCCTCCTCTCCCTTTGCCATTTTCATCCTTCTCCTCCTCTTACTTCTGCCGCACTTCTATGCTCCACCGGAGCACTGCCGCAGCTCGTCGCCGTCGATTTCCTCCGCCCCAAACCTCTCGCTTCGCTGCGGTCGTTGCCCCCTCCGTCGCGCCATCTCTCCATCTAGTTTGAACTCCATGGCGCGCGAACGGGGAGGGGATTGGGACGGCTCGGTCATGATAGACGACCATCTCGCCTTCCTTCGCGCCACACGGCGACTGCCCGGCGCGGGCTTCGTCAAGGTGCGCGTGCCACCGGAGAAGGAGATCTCGCCGGCGCCAAAAGGAGGTGAGCGGGTTATCTTCCGCTCGCACTTCCTCCGCGGATTTGGTCTGCTAGTGAGTGGGTTCCTCTGTTCCTTCCTTTACTTCTACCATGTTCAACGTCATCATCTGACGCCCAACACCGTGACGTTGCTGTCCGCCTTTGTCATGATGTGCGAGGGCTACCTGGGCATCCTCCCCACCATCGAGTTGTGGGGAGCGTTCTTCTACACCAAACTTGGTAGCTCCGTCAAGGAGAAGGCACCCCAGTGCGGCGCCTTTGTAGTGGTGCGTCGTCCGTCTTCGAAGAACGCCTTCCCCTCCATCAAGCTGTCACAGTCGGTCAAACCGTGGAAGAAATCATATTTTTACGTGGAGAACATCGACCCGGCCATTGACTTCATCAGCTTGCCGCCCTACGAAGCCGGCCCACCGGCTGAGCCACGGGCCAATTGGGGCTACAAGCTGAAGCCCATGTCCGCCAATTGCACCGCCGCCGTCAACCGGCTCCGGGTGCTGACGGATGCAAAAGGCCTCAAGGCATCCGACCTGCTGGTCGCCTTCGTCGTGAGCCGGGTTCTCCCGCTCTAAGGCCGGTGATGACCCACAAGTATAGGGGATCTATCATTGTCCTTTCGATAAGTAAGAGTGTCGAACCCAACGAGGAGCAAAAGGAAATGATAAACGGTTTTCAGCAAGGTATTCTCTACAAGTACTGAAATAAGTGGCAACAGATAGTTTTGTGATGAGATAATTTGTAACGAGCAACAAGTAACAAAAGTGAATAAAGTGCAGCAAGGTGGCCCAATCCTTTTTGTAGCAAAGGACAAGCCTGGACAAACTCTTATATAAGCAAAAGCACTCCCGAGGACACATGGGAATATCGTCAAGCTAGTTTTCATCATGCTCATATGATTCGCATTCGGTACTTTGATAATTTGACATGTGGGTGGACCGTTCCTTGGGTGCTGTTCTTACTTGAACAAGAATCCCACTTATGATTAACCTCTATTGCAAGCATCTGCAACTACAACAAAAGTATTAAGGTAAACCTAACCATAGCATGAAACATATGGATCCAAATCAGCCCCCTACGAAGCAACGCATAAACTAGGGTTTAAGCTTCTGTCACTCTAGCAACCCATCATCTACTTATTACTTCCCAATGCCTTCCTCTAGGCCCAAATAATGGTGAAGTGTTATGTAGTCGACGTTCACATAACACCACTAGAGGCTAAACAACATACATCTCATCAAGATATCGAACGAATACCAAATTCACATGACTACTAATAGCAAGACTTCTCCCTTGTCCTCAGGACCAAACGTAACTACTCACAAAGCATAAAAATGTTCATAATCAGAGGGGTATTAATATGCATATAGGATCTGAACATATGATCCGCCACCAATTAAACAAACTAGCACTACAAAAAAAAGACACATCCATGACATTTTGGGCCGGACGAATTTTTTTCTGTCATACATATGACACTTCTATGACGATAATTGTGACAAAACCCGGTATCATCATAGATGTGGTGGGATCCTACTTCTATGAAAAAAAATCATGACAGAAAATGGGCTTTTCGTCCTGGGCAGGCCGGAGACGCAGCTGCATGACATTCTTTGGGCCGTCCATGACGGAAAAAACCATGGTAGAAGCGAGGGGGAGGAAAATTTCGGGGAGTTCCTGGTTACGGTGGGAGGTCGGGGGCCGAGCGATGCGCGCTTCTCTCGTACACGTACGCGCGTGTGTGCGAGGCGTTGGCTCGAACTGAACCCTATCGAGGTGTTGGGCTCTAACTGAACCCGAGCGATTGCACTGCAGGCTACGCGTTATTGAACCCGATCGAGCGATTCCTTCGCTATTGCTGCTAACTTAAGCCGATCGATGCTGCCTCTGGATGAACAGTGAGCGTTGCGGGGGGGGGGGGGGGGTGGATGAAGAGTTCCCGGTGGGGGTGGATGAACAATGAACAAGACCCCGTGGTGTTGCCTCTGGATGAACATGACCCCTATCGATCGAGCCGGTTGGGGCTGGATGAACAGGACCCCGTGGAGGGCTGGATGAACAGGACCACCCCGTGGAGGGCAGGATGAACAGTAGACAGTGGAGGGCAGGATGAACAGTAGCCCGTGGAGGGGTGGTTGAACAAGAGCCCATGGAGAGGGCTGGTTGAACAGTAGCTCGTGGAGTAGCGCGCCGTGGAGGCTGGATGAACAGGAGCCCGTGGATGAACAGTCACAGGTGGAGGCTGGAGGAGGTCGACGGTGGATGAACAGTAGCTCGTGGAGGCTGGAGGGGGTCGACGGTGGAGATGAACAGTATCCCGTGGAGTCCCGTTTTGTAGTACGCCACACCCCTCCCGATGAATAGGACCCCCGTTTCGACCGTAGCACTCCAACACAAGTCTGTTTCCTCTATTTTGCGGTACGCCACACCCCTCCCGATGAACAGGACCCCCGTTTTGACCGTAGGAGGTCCGTTTCCTCCGTTTTGCGGTACGCCAGACCCCTCCCGATCAACAGGATCCTGTTTCGAACGTGGCTGGTCGAACACAAGGCCGTTTCCTCTTTTCCGCGGTACACCAGGGCTCGTTTCCATCGCATGTTCCGTCCAAGCCCTCCCAATGAATACGATGCATTCCGTTGCCTCCCCATGAACACGACGCATTTCGTTGCCTCCCCATGAACACGACGACGACGATGTTTCTCCGTTCCGACCCAGCCATGTACACGAGCCCTGGCCGTACGTATGCGCGAGTAGGCATTCGAGACCCCGCCCGTATGTACACATACGTGGCCGTATTTTCTTTCTTGCAACCTGGCCGCTGTACGTACGTGTACATGCTACGTGCGCGCCTCTACTATGACACATGCGCGCCTCTACATCCACCAGTATATATGTACGTACACGTTCGCAACCAGAATGACAACGCTGCATACGCTTCGACCAGGTGGGTCCCGACAGTTAGGCACTTCCTTGTGTGCGAATATGTAGCTGGTGGGTCCCAGCAGTCAGGGGCAAACGTTTTTTTTTGAGAAATACGATGGCCCCTCCGGTGGGTCCCCTCTGTCAGGTGGAGGAATAATTATTTTGCACGTAATAAGGAGGCACTTCCTTGCTGCGGCCGTGGACCCAGCTGTCAGCCTCTCCACGTACAGTCCACGTCCGATGGAAGCCGTTCCTTGACCACGTTGACCACGCCGCGCCGAGAGAACCAGTGCGGTGGACGACGGTGAGGCCTAGGAAGGGGACGACGTGGAGCCGGGGAAGACGCGGTAGTGGATGCCCATGCATAGAGGAGTACGAGGGTTCACTCGTTCGCTGCGGTGTGAGGCTGCCGTTGCCGCAGAATAACAGGGGGTGTGGGTGAGTAGAGGGATGGCCTAGCCAGCGGTGGGAGTAGTAGGGGGTGGTGAGGCCTCCGCCGCATCGCAGTCGGCCACGGGAGGCAGGAGCATGAGGCACGACCGGCGCTGGTTTGGGCTGCTGGAGCAAGAAGACCACATGTTGAAGAAGCACTACGGTCGTTGGATGGACATCGTACGGTCACTGGAGCTAGAATCGTGCATATTGACTAAGTTGACAAAGCCCTCCGTCCCCGTCAACTTAGTGGGCACACAAGTCAGCCTCCCACCAAGGTGTGTCCCAGCTAGCAGGGGGTATTCATTTTTTTGTGCGTAATAAGGAGGCACTTCCGGTGGGTATGAGCTGTCAGCGGGGGGAACGTTTTTTTGCGAAATACGGTGGCCTGTCGGGTGGGTCCCAGCAGTCAGGGGCAAACGGCTTTTTCGCGATATACTGGTGGGCATCCGGTGGGTCCCTGCTATCAGGTGGAGGAATAATTATTTTCCGCGTAATAAGGAGGCACTTCCTTGCGGCTGCCATGGGCCCAGCTATCAGCCTCTCCACGTACAGTATTCTTTCGATGGAATTCGGTCGTTGACCACATTGACCATGTCGCGCCGATAGCACCACGGCGGTGGACTGCGGCGAGGCCTAGGAAGGGGACGACGCGAAGCCGGGGAAGACGCGGCAGTGGATGCCCACACGGAGAGGAGTACGAGGGTTCACTGGTTCGGCTGCGCTGCCGTCGCCGCAGAATAACAGGGTGTGTGGGTGAGTGGAGTGGAGGGATGGCTTGGCCAGCGGTGGGAGTAGTATGTGGGCGGTGAGGCCTCCACGGTAGCACAGCCGGCCACGGGAGGCAGGAGCAGGCGGCACGACCGGCGCTGGTTTGGGCGGCTGGAGCAAGAAGACCAGAGGTTGAAGAAGCACTACGGTCGTTGGATGGACATCGTACGGTCAGTCGAGCTAGAATCGTGCATATTGACTAAGTTGACAAAGCCGTTCGTCCCCGTCAACTTAGTAGGCCCACTCTACTGGGTCCCAGCTAGCAGGGGGAGTATTTATTTTCTTGTGCGTAATAAGGAGGCACTTCCTTGCGTGCGAAGATATAGCTGGTGGGTCCGAGCTGTCAGCGGCGGTAACGTTTTTTTCGCGAAATACAGAGGCCGTTTTGGTGGGTCCCAGATGTCAGGTGGAGGAAATCATTATTTTGCGCGTAATAAGGAGGCATTTCCTTGCGTGCAGCCGTGGACCCAGCTGTCAGCCTCTCCATGTACAGTCAACTTCAGATGCATGTCGGTCGTTGACCACGCTCACCATGCCAGGCTAAGAACACCAGGGCGGTGGACGACGGCGAGGCCTAGGAAGGGAACGACACGGAGGCAGGGAAGACTCGGCCGTTGTTTTTGATTCCCACGCGGAGGGGAGTACGACTGTACGAGGGTTTACTGGTTCGTCTGCCGTCGCCGGAGAATAACAGAAAGTGTGGGTGTGTAGAGGGATGGCTAGGCCAGCGATGGGAGTACGGTGGGGCTGTGAGGCCTGCGCGGCAGCATAGCCGGCTGCGGGGAGGAGGGAGCAGGCAGTCCCGCCGGCGCTTGTTTGAGCGGCTGGAGAAGGAAGAGCAGAGATTGAAGAAGCACGACGGCCGTTGGATGGACATCCAACAGTATACAGGCCATCTGTGGAAAGCCTCAAATCTGTGGAAAACAGCATACATCCCATCTGCCATTATTTCAAATAATTTACAGCCCATTTGCTAATTCTTACGGGTTTTTTTGGAGCCCATATTCTTTATGTTAGCATTACAACCCATATTGTGGCCATGGTTAAAAAATTATACGAAATTTTGCATATGTCAGTGCGGTCTGAACTGTTTTTAATCCCGAAATTTCGAGTCACATTCAGACTGATTTTAAAAATATATGTATATCAATATAAAATCCAATAAATTGTCCACGCATAAAAATCAATGCAATTTAAAATATCAAAATGAAAAAAAGATATTTGAAAATAATTGCTGGTTTGATGTGTTTTAAAAATGTACAGCCCATTTCTCATTACTGATAGGCCATTTTCTCGGCCAGCCGAATGAAACTCTCCTCGTCTTGAAAGATTTGCAGCCCAACAGGCCTGATAAAGAGACTTACTTGACAAATCACAAAAGAACTGGGCTAGCCATTTTCAGAAAGAAAAACTACTACTGGGTTGGTCTATGGTAAACATAAAAGAAAAGGTTGTCTAGACAGGCCAGAGTGTCCCGCACAGCCCAGTTGACACCCTGCTTCCGTCTCAAAAACAAATTAGATAAATGCCACTCCAATTATGGAGATTCATAAAAAATGCCACTGCAATTTTCAAACTTTGAAAAATGCCACTGCAATTTTTGCAAACTTTGAAAAACGCCAGTGCAGTTTGCAAACTTTGAAAAACGCCACTCCAGACTTCGAAAAATGCCACTAGAAATGGCATGAAATGGCATTTTTCAAAGTTTGGAAATTGTAGTGGCATTTCTCGGATACACCAGATTTGGAGTGGCATTTATCAATTAACCCAAAACAAAAATAACTGGGCGAGCTGCTGGGTCCCTGGTGTTAGCCGCTCGTTGTGCAATTCTCTCGTTTATTGACTACGTTGACAATGGCATGGGACCCAGATGTCAGAAATCCACTAGGAGGAGCCATTTTTTATTGGCTTGAAATAAGGAGGCATTTGCTTGCGTACTACCATGACCTTGGCGGGTCCCTGCTATCATCCTCTCCACGTACAATCAGCTCCTGATTGTCTATGCGTCAACTTGCTAGGCCCACAAGTCAGCCTCTAAACCGTGGAGGACAAATACAACCCATTTAAAAAAATAACAGCCCATTCCATACGTTCAAACGGAAAGTTCAACATTCAGAGCAAAGTAACAGGTCTGATCCACATATAGATTACTCAACTTCCACGTTGACAACCATTATAGCCAATGTAACTATCTACTCCCACTAACACTCTAGTAGCGTACAAGTACTAACTTACTCTTAGCTAACCAGACGATGCCGGCCGCCATCTGCTGTCCATGCTAAACGCGGGCACCGGCATCCTGCGCCTTGCCTCGGACTTGCCAGAGGTGCGATAGGGCGCATTGCTCGCACGCGTTGGCCCTTTCCATGCCAGCGTGGTCCACCGAAGCTTCGGCTTACAAGCGGGAAACCCACTTGACGAGCTGGTAGTAAAAATCGGTGTCGCGAACGCATGCGTGCCCGACAGCCTCCAGGGCTATTTGCCGGGCACCGGCCTCCACGTAGTCGGCCCAGTTGCGGGCGCTCTGCTCGCGACTCAAAGCGTCGGTGCGCTGCTGCTCCATGTCCCGCTGGCGGCGCAAATTGGCGATACGGTGCTCCTCCGCCAGGCGGTCGTGCTCCAACAACTCCTGCTCCTCCGCCATGCGGTCGCGCTCCAACAACTCCTCGATCTCCGCATTGCCATCTAAAGACAGATAGAATGCCTCCTCCCTCCGTCTGCCTTCCGGTGAAAACCCGAACACTAGTTCCGGCGGTGACCGCCTCCGGCGGTGACCGCCTCCGACGTCGCCTACCGCGGACGGGAGGGGGCATGGCGGACGTGGCGAGTGACGTCGGGCCGGTGGCGGCTTATGAGGATATGGAGAGTTGGGTCACGGTGGCACCTGAGAATGCCGGGAAACCGAACTTATAGGCGGAAGGCGCGCGATGGTCATCAGAATTCAATGCATAATGGCTTAGCACGCCAGCTTGCCATGGAAAACTAGAGAAACTGAAATTATGACTGTGCCGTCCCGTCCCATCTGGGTCGCATGCCGGCATGGCAGTCAAACGAGTGCACTCGAATCATATCCCTCCTTGTCAATAATGATTCCACGGATTTAAAGTGTATCTTTTTTCGCATCAGTTAGCTGCCTTAATTACGGCTGACTGCATGCAGGCACTCAGAATCGCTCACAGGTTGTACCCGAAGCAGCATGCAATGAGTCGCAGCCGAGGGCACGCATGCAGCCACTTAAATTGCTGGAATTAATTAGGCTTAAACTTTTGCATGCCGTTAATTATTGCCATGCCTTGGTCTTGCTGCTTTGCTGACAGGACTAATAAATCCCGGATGGAGGGAGTACCTTGGTTGGTGAGAGGTTTGAATTAAGCCCTGCAAACCGAAAAGGAGGTACTAGTACGTTCGTGATCCGCTATTTATTCGTGTAGGATCGAGTAGGTCGTTTCTTGAATTGAGCCCTGCAAACCGGAAAGGAGGTAGTACGTGTGTGATCCGCTATTTATCCGTGTAGGATCGATAGTGTAGCTTGTCAGTTTCTTCATAGGTAGGCATTTTTATCCGTGTAGGATCGATAGTGTAGCATGTCAGTTTCTTCACAGGTAGGCATTTTTATTCAAAAAACTGCCACTTTGCATCTTGCGTCGCAAATAAAACTGCCAGGAGCGCATTTGTAGGCTAGCTAGTGATCGATCAGTAACTTGTAAACACTGAGAGAACGGAAATAAGTAACTGTTAATGCATCTCAATGATTCACAGATCATATACAAATATGTAGCTCCAAAAGAAAAGATCATCCACTTTGGATCTCGCGTCGCAACTAAAACTAACTAGTACGATTCCCATACATAAGATCAACATGTTAATGCATCTCAATGATTCACATATCATATACAAATATGTAGCTCCAAAAGCAGAGATCTAGAAAAAACATCTATTCTTCCTATACTAACATGGATGCTTCTCTTAGCCAACATTCATTACAGACTGAAAGGCAAATTTGTTTGTGAAGTCTACAATTCCTCTTGCAAACGTAAGTGGTTTCACTAACAGCTGGAACCATGAGAATGAACCACACATGATGGAGGATCTTCTCTCGATCACACCGCGAGACTATTTTCGGAATACAAACTTCAACTTAGGCAAAATGATGCCCATTGTATAATCAGACCAAAGCAATGAAGCACCTAGTGTTGGCCAATAAATAGTACAGTACTACTTTTCTGCAGTCCATGAAGTGACTATCCAATCTTTCTGTGTCTATCTTCAAATGGCACTGCATGCAGTGACTATACTATTCTCTT
This sequence comes from Triticum urartu, assembly GCF_056163025.1. NCBI lineage: Eukaryota > Viridiplantae > Streptophyta > Magnoliopsida > Poales > Poaceae > Triticum > Triticum urartu. Next base: position 359,399,901 of record NC_141874.1, on the reverse strand, counting down.
GTGCAGTTCAACCAAAATTGTGGACACTTTGTTTGTTTGCCAAATAGCAACGGCCAGACATCTCTGTCTGCACAAATATCAAGCAGCTAGTAAACATATACCACACCTTGTATTTTCGGTTTAAACATGTCTCTTCCGCTTAGCATCTGTCATGTTCTGCACTGGATAATCTGATACAGTTATGTTTTGCGCTAGACAATTTCATACTGAATTGATTTGCTAGTTCAGAGCAGAAATATAGCGCCTATTCTTCATCAGACCAAGGATATCCATGTTCGCAGTGATGGAAGAGGTGAAATCAATACAACCAAAATTGAGCATCCAATCATTGAATCCTGTCCTGCACCTCCAATGTAGGTCCACCCTGCCAATAAATTCACATGCAAACCACTAGTATTACTATCTAATGACATTACAAAACGAGTAGCATGATAGTAGCAAACCATGTACCTTCGTAATGAACAGCTCATAGTGCCACCAATTGGATATAAATGTTTGGAAAAAAACATGCTCCTAATGTTGAACCAGTTGGACTTTTTGTGTAGTTCCACTAAAATCGAGCATCCCTATTTGCATAGATATTGAAAGTGTGATTACTCTAAAAGTGGCACTAGTTGAAGCATAGACTCACAAATATAAGCATTCCAATTTCATAATGGGAAAAGGTAGCAAGACTGTTTCTAACCACCTGTTTGAAGTTATAAATAAAGCAACAGCGGCTGATGTCAGGAAGGCATACATAGTTTTTTCTGAAAAACTGAGCCATTTCTGACATTTCCTCTTCTTTTAAGCAAATTTTGTGCAGTTATACTAAAATAAAATGCCATCACCACCTTGACAATTCAGTGACACTGTACAAAAGGAAATGACTTAACATTACATCATGATGTCAGGTATGTAGTCGACAGGCATTAGAGACAATCATACAGACCTCCTCCAATAACATAATGAACATAAATTTTAACAAAGGTGTGACTACCTTTACCGGGATAATTTGAGTGAACTCTACACCCTTTGTTCCTTGATATAAGACGTTTTCGCGGTTCAATTTAAAGTACCCAAACGTCTAGTATTTAGAAAAACAGGTAGTAGTTCTCTTGAGCACATATCTGGGAAAACTTGCCACACTTTATTTATGTCCATACGCTAATGCAACACCATTCGAATACTACAAATATACACTAATCCAGTGGCTAGTGCAACAGTAGAGTAGTTAGTTTATTACAGGGTACAGTACAATGGTTTTACTGAACAGATTTCAATAAACTCTAGCACTGGAAGGTTTCTATAAGAATTAACAATACAAAATGTAAAGGTAACAAGTTTTAGCATTGGTACACTAGCTCTGCAAGAGCATTAAACCAAATACAAAAGTCTGAAGGTAACTAGCATTGTTAACTAATGACACTATACAAAATTTGCAAACCATGTACCTCCAAGGTAAATATCATTTCGAACTCGGGGGGACCTTAAAAATTGCAATCCCAATCTTGATAATCGATCAAGCATAAAACTTGATCGAACGAATCAAGAGAACAGCCGGAGGAGGAGGTGCCCACTCTTGACCTTTCCTCTTGTCTTCATAATTGTCTATGCAGTTTAATCAAAATAAAATGACATCAGCGCCTTGGCATTTTGGTGACATTGTACAAAAAATTAACTTATCTCATGAAAGTGAGGTATGTAATCTATAAGCATTAACAGTGCAAAAATATGAAGGTAGTAACAAGTTTCATCGTTGGTATACTGGCTGTGCAACAGCATTAGAATGCGTTAGCTAAAAAATCTTTAATACATCCACAATCAACAGCTAACCCTGAAATAATCCAGTGACATTAAATGACATTGCTTAAATTTATCGGTGGCATTAGACTATGGGCGGCATTAGTTAAATGTGGCATCACTTTAGCAGTAGCATTGCTTGACTTGACTGCTTGCATTATACTAACAGCAAAAAAGTGGAAATAAGAGCATGGGAGGCCCATTCGGACAGTGGGCGCACCAGTACAATGTACCTCCATGGACGCACAGTGGTGAGGGAGGTATGGTTGCCCAGAGCAACAAATATCCAGACAGCATATGTGGATTACGTCCCATTTTTGCTCTCTTTAGCCTCCTTTTTCCTACGCGAGGACAACAAACCGATCGACTTGGTCATTCTCTATTGCGTTGTCATTCCTTTCTACCCTTCTTCAACCAAGGGACACGAGACTCGTTCCTTAGCTACTGATTTTCCCCTTTTCAACCTAGATGTGGGTTCGATGCCTACTCTCTTGGAAAGTACAGTCTCCCTTCCTTTCCTTATTCAACCCAGACATGGATTAGTCTGCATGAAGTAGGGTTTCCTTTAATAGTGCAAATTATGGTTTTCGTCTGCGTGGCCAGCAGAGCAGAGGATAGCAAATTGGGAAGATGGTGGAGTGGAAAAAGATCCACATGCAACGACGTGGCAGATGGGGCAATAGAAAAAGGTTATGGTTCGAAAAGAGGTAGCATACCCGAGGGTCGGCGGGAAGTGGCTTCGCTCATGGTCGTCGTCCTCCGCACACACTACGGCAGCAAGCTTGGGGACGGAGGCCATCCCGCGCAAGTGCTAGGTTTGAGAGGACGGCCTTGTCGTCAGTGCGTGACCCCGCTCGCCAATGACGAGTGCGTCAACGCTGCAAGTCCTTTTCTTCCCCGGCGGATCTGTGACCACCGGTGAGGAGGGAGAGAGGGGCCGTCTTTTTTAGATCTAGAGAGAGGGTGGTAGTGTGAGAAGCAAGTGGGCAGCCCTTAGCAAGAAAGCGCTCAAGCTCCAGTCTATATATCTTTTTTATACTACTAGTACTGGAGGTGGAGTAGTGGTAGAGTAGTTTATATTTTCTCTATGTACAGTACCAGTTAGTCGTGCTTCAAAACTGATCGGCATGCCATTAAAAAAATAAAAGGTCGATAACTAATGCGGCACCTCGAGCCAACGTGGCCAGATCGCATATAGCACGAGAAATTACACACCATGTTTCGTTGACATGTGGTCCCGTTCCAACATATTAGTGAGACGACAGCGAGTAGTAGGAGTATTTCCGAACGGACATGTAGGCCGGTGCGCCTCTTCGTGAACCGTGGCAAACTCGCAATCGTCCACCGACTCTTCGCCTTTCCCTCTCGATTTGGAACCGCTGTCGCACGCTCTTCCTCTCCCTCCTCCATTTCCCTCCAGCCCCTCACCCTTTTCTTCGGCCATTGTTTGATCGTCTGCTCCATGGAGAGAACAGGCCGGAAACGACCCCGTTATTCTTGCCCCGATCTGAAAGATAACGTGGTGGAGGAACTCATTGATCGGTGCGACATCATCACCTCGGCTAGCATGGCTGGTTCGTTCAAGCCCATTCTCGACTCAACAAATAACATCATTACAAAGAACCCAGGAGTCAAGGAGCGGTTTGATCTCCCCTATCTTCTTCGCCGTGACCCTAATGATGACTGGCGTCGGCACGACGGAGGCCTCGCCCTGTGCAAGTTGATGCCGCTTGATAATGATACGTATGTTGTTAAGATGCCATCGCTTGAGGGCAAGGCTTTGGCGGGCGCAAATGGAGATTGGGTTGTCTACATTGGGTCCAACTGCGAGTGGGAACTTGTGAATGTGTACACTCGTCACCGGGTTCCACTTCCAAAAAACTTAGCACACTGCCCAAAGGTTGAGCACACTGGTAATGTACGCACGTTCAAATACGATCATGGTGACTGTATTCTACGGAAGATAGCAATTTGTCCAGTTCCCAACCGCTCTTGGAATTACAGCAACTATGATGTGGTTGCTATCTTCGATAAGCTTGTTGCCGTCCTTGATGGTTTCACTCGATGGATATTGCTCAAAAATCAGTTTATGTACACGGATGAGTACTGTGATGCAATTCAATACGAGGGCCTTGTGTTTGCTGCCACCACTCGTGGCACTGTTTTTGCATGGCATCCTCATAGTTTCCGTACGTTTGTCTTCCACCGTAATTATAATTGTTTCATTCACATGCATGCGGGTTAGCAAGTTTTCCTTTACAAATTAACCTTCTTCTTGTTTTTGCAAGGTCCTGTGAACATCCCACCACCTATACTTGAAAAAATTTATAACCAAGGGGAGATGACGATGGTGATGATCACGAGCATGAGGACGAGCAGCACCCATATACTCTGTGGTGCCTGGCAACTAATTCCGATGGATCACCTCTTCTTGTGTGTATACAGCCCACTGATGATGTTACTGCTAAGGAAGCAGGTGTCTCCCATGGTCGCACTCTCCAGACCTATTCCAACACCCGTTGCATGGTATTTGGGATGGATACTAGTGTGCTAGCGCCAACTCCTTCTCCCTGGTACAGAATTGATAGTCTTGGAGAAAACTCGCTCTTCCTTGGACAAAACTATCTGATGATGGTGAAAGGCGATCCAACTTCTGTTGACACATTTATGAGAAGCAACAGTGTCTATACCTCGGACATTTGTGTGGTTCCCTACCCTGGTAGGGATATAGTAGGCAGCTTTAGCCTGGATGATCAGTCCTGCGTTGGTTTCCAGATCGACAATTGATGGCCCGTCCCAGACAATCACTTGTGGTTCAAAGCAAGCGTTTCCAACGCCGAGGAATGGTTAAGTTGAAGTTCATTTCATTGCTTGTTATTTGTTGTGTGGCGAAAACTTTAGTATTTATAATGTATCCTCGTTGTCGATGTGGGTTGATAACCTGTTGTATGTAATAAAATGATATTCCTATGATAAACTTACTAAATTTATGAATGGCTTTCGAGTCGCTTCTCTGAGTGAGTGGTGCGACGAGGCAAAAAAATATTTTCTGAATACATACTTGTACGTGCATTGCAACAGGTTATCGGATGAGGCCAATCAACAATAGTAGTACACTATTTGTACTAGCTTGACATGCTTCGTGCGTCGGGCGGGTGTTTTTACTATAGCCATATGTTAATGTGTTCGCTGTACATAACCAGCACCTCGAATCCTCGATACTAGTACTATATAGTAGGAGTAAGCAGTAGGAGTAGTAGAGTGGCATGGGCCAGAACAAGCATTCACGTCCAGGAGTACGACACACGCCACCACCACGACATCCATATGACACCATATTATTTCTTGGAGTCTGTGCTAGAGCAATCCCTTCAACCTCGTCGTTTCTCTAACTTCAGCCATCGCGCGCCGGGCGAGGTGGGGGTTTGCCGATAGTCGGTTTCCTTAACTGCGGTCCCACTTCTAAGGCCAACTCCAATGCACGACCCCAGATGCACCTCCATTTTGCACGAACTCCAACGATAATTTTGACTTGAAAAGCAAGACCAAAGAAAACAAGAGCCACAAGAATACATTTTACTACTCCTGTAAGTTGGATTAGTGCCTTCTCGATGCATTCATTGTTGATCTACAGAGGCTCGATCTTGCGTGCTTCTTTCTTCTTCGAGTGTAAAGAAGTAGACGTTGCTTCCTCGCATCTAGTCTCATGTCTAGCCTCTATTCTAGTAGGAGTATCAACAAGTGCACTAATCTCATCTCTAGCCTCTATGCTAGTAGGAGTATCAACAAGTGCACTAATCTCATCTCTAGCCTCTATGCTAGCTAAAAGTGATAGAACATCTACTAAATTGCGCTCTATCAATATATGGATGTACTCTTCTTCCCAATACAAAAACTTGCATCCATTCTACTCCCTCTGTTGCACAATACATGCCTTCTATTTGTCAAAATATATATGTATCTAGACATGTCTTAGTATATAGGTACATCCATTTTTGGACCAATGGAGGTCAAGTATTTTGGAATGGAGGGAGTACACAATAAAAATTTGATGTTAGCACAACTAGTCTAATCCGAGAGCAGAACCGAAGATTTGGTCGGGTTCTTCCTCCTTTTGCCGACACATGGGACATCTAGCATCCAGGTCGTGTCATGAAAGAAAATAGAGTGGTAGTTGAAGCCACGAGATGTGCATCTTGGGTTAAACTGTAAATAGAATCTTACTACTCTTGAGTAACTCCAAAAGCGGCCACCGACTATCTTTGGATTTGTTTTTCATCACCAGCACGTCGAGGTGAAATATGTGCAGATTCAGTGGGTCCTCTTGTGTTTTCACTGAAATGTGGGGCCGCATGTGAGCAAACAGACGTTGGGATCCGTGCATCCGTTGGCTGGCTGAGAAGAGAGATAGAGGAGGGCTGAGCACGGACTGCAGGAAATTTGTTCTACGTACCTCGATATAGGCTCGATATAGTGGGGTGGCATGGGCCATAACTAGCATTCACGTCTAGCAGTACGGCACACGCCACCCACACGAGTCCCATCCGACACCAATTTTCTTGGAGTCCGTGCTACAGCCATCTCTTCTCCCTCCTGTTTTCTCAGCATCGCGCAGTGGGCGGGGTGGGGGTTTGCCGATAGTCAGTTTGCTCAACTGCGGTCCCACTTGTAAGTGAAAATGCAACACCGCGCGCATTCCCGCTTGAGCGGCGTGCCAGACCAACCGTGTGGGGGTGCGACGCGAACACGGCAGGCTTTTCCTTTTGAACTCGTAACTTGTAAAATTTGGTTCTGCTCCGTGGCGCGACCGATAGATAGAAAATAACGATTTTTCCTAGAGTAATGAGAATTTTGGTTCTGGCGCCGTTCATGCATGGAGTACGTACGAAAATTATGAAATTGATGCGAAAGGTAAGATAATTACTGTAGTATCATATACTACTACATGGATTTGACAGAAAGATAAAAATACATACGGATCCATCAACGTTCAATGACATCCTCACGCCCTAGTGCGTCGGGTCACCAACCGACGTGTGAGGAGCAGCGGCGTTGGCGGCAAGCTCAACGTGCTTCTGAACAATGCCGTCCAAAGGTTGCCCTGCGCTCCAATAAGGCCAGGGTCCTATCGTCCTCCTCTTGCATGTAGTAGTCCTTGTGGACGATTTGCGTGTAGACCTGGGTGATTATGTCGATGGTGTCTTGCTGCGCCAGGCGCTGCGCGGCGAGCGTGACCTTGAGGTGGACATTCTCCAGCGCGACGGTGGGCAGTCGTAGGGCCACCAGTGCGTCGAAGAGGTTGTTACCATAGTGGCCGTTGAGGGTGGCGGGCATCGCAAAGCCTGGGCGTGTCGGCTGGAGGCTTACATCAAAGTCGTCTGCAAGCTTCTTGACGACGGTGAACTTGTCGAGGAAAGCGACGAGGACCTCGTCGAAGAAGGAGATGAAGCTGTCGTCCAAGCGGCCCCTCGCCCTGGCAGCCTCAAGCAATACTACCTGTAGACGTTCCTCGGTGCCGGGCCGTAGGCCGGCGTCGTGGACCATCTGGCACAGCCGGCTGATGCTTGCGCTCATCGCCTCCATGGGTCTAGCGTAGCTTATAGTCAACTGATCTTGCGATTCGAGTGATCACTCAGCCCTAGGTTAGCGTGTGTAGGTGCGTAGGATTTCGTACTACTCCTCGGCCCACTATTGCACCTGCCTTTGGCTGTATGATAGGTGGGCCAGCCACCCCCTGGGGCCACGTGTCATTCACCCGAAGGCAGTTCCTCATAGTGAATACCCGTTGGTCAAATTATTAGGTGCTGCTCGTCACAGTGAAGTGACAAGACCCTGCGCCGGAGATGACACCTGAGTATAGGCGCCATGTTCGGCATACCATAGTCAGCCTCACCGTGTGCAGTCACTATCATCATGGCTGTAGAGCTAGCCTGCTTACAACTAGCCCTGTTCGACATAATTTCCCATGCGTAGATGCCCGTGCATTGCACGGAACACCATGATTGGGGGTGGAGGGCTCCGACAGCGGCCATCGTGCCAGATGTTTCCACGGCCTTCTACTCCTAGATGTGGTGGGGAGGAGATGAGGTTGATTGTGAGAGACAAGGAGTTGTTTGTCAATAAGGAACAAGTGCGGGCATCTTTTTGCAAAAAAGGAGAAGCTTGGTTTGTATGCGTCAGTTCTAGATCCGACGACTATTGGTGAAAGATGGGAGGCACAACATCATCACCAACTCAGGACCTGTTTGATTCGCAGGATTTTGAAAACGCAGGAATAGGACACGGCAATATTACAAGTTTCAAACTGATATTACAAATGTTAGGAGTAATGATGCACTTACGAAGAGGGAATTACTAGGAAGTTTACGTAAGAACTTTCGTTACTTCAGGTGGATGCAGCATTATCATACAAACTAAAATCCACCACCCTGACAAGTCACTAATGGGCAAATAAGTTTTCAGTCTCTGGCTACTTGATGTTTCAAAAACAAATTCAGCTTCTGCGAAGACTTTGTCATTTAGGCTTAGGCGCTTGCGGTGATCAGCACGCCATTCATTGTTGCGCCAGAGAACACCAAACCTCATTAACTTGAGCACACTTGCCTCCAGAACAAAGAACCTACCAATTTAATCTCAGATGTGCTGCCTCGGTAGTCGATCAAATCAATTTCTGTAAGATGGACATCAAGGCATTCGATGAGATTGTTATAGTGCAACACATTTTTCACTTTCCGGTCTTTTTTTATCTGCAAAAGAAGAGAACATATTAGAGCAGCTGGCCACATAAGATTTCCGTGTCATCAAGAGGTACCAATATCATTCGCTCATACGATAGGGTTGGCTGGCAAGTGATATTTTTTCACTCACTCTCTCTCTCTCTCACTCTCTCTCTCTCTCTCTCTTTCTGTTTCCTCTCATTTAACTAGGAGCACGTGAAGAGCTTGGGTATTTGTTGCCTTCCACTATGTGGCCGATGCCATATTTCGCAAAAGTATGCCACATAACATGCATCGATGTCAAATCAAAAGATTTTGGCACCGCTCTCGCGATGTGAGAGAGTTGGCACCGCTGTGCACACAGACCCACATGTATAAACAAATCAATCAAACCAACTACACTGGCCTCTCACTCTCCCAAACAAGTGTTTTTTATTGCCTCAGTCCTCTTTCTCTCCCACGCAGTGTTTTTTCATTGCGTGAGTTAATTTGGCACCGGAGCAAAGTAGGTGATCCAGATTGGGATACCAGGTGAGCAATGGAGGGGCATCGATGCCAAATGCATCACAAGTGAATTTGGCACATGTTTTGGCCTAGATAGTCCACTTTTGTAATACTACCTCGTATTTAGTATAAAATTTTGACCATAGATTTACCTAAGAAAATGCCAATGCATGTCACTAGAAATTACACCATTTGAAATTATGTTCAAATATGAATCCAACGATATAGTTCTTAGTGACATGCATTAACATTTTGTCAGTCAAATCTATGGTCAAATTTTGATACTACAAAATTGGAAGAGTAAACCAGGAGAATTTGGCAGACGAGTACACCAACGCAGTCAATTTCGGTGCCTCAATGACCCTGATTTTTGTTGGACCTTCTAGATCCGATACAAGCAATCTCTCAAGGAAAGGCGCATTCTCAATGACCATAATGTGGAACAGCTGGAGTGATCTCTTCCGAATTGATGTCTTGTTGCAGGGCTAGCAAGACACATAAATCCATCGGAGATTCGTCGAGGCAATGTCGAGGCTAATGAACCCGTGGATCTGCTCAAGACGAAGGTACTCGAGTGCAGTACAGCTACGGACCAGGTGCTCCATAGCCTTCTTTGAGATGACAACGTCGAAGAGGTCGAGCTACTTGAGTTGAGGGAGAAGAAGAGCGGGCGCGACATTAATCTGGGGAAGATAGCAGGAGCTGAAGCTGGCGCAGCGCAGCGCTGGCATAAGGCGGAGCACGGACGGCGGCAGAGAGCGACATCGTCCAGCTTCAAAGATGAGCTCCTCGAGCTGATCTAGGGCGGGGGATATGAACCACTCGTCGAACTTGGGTTGGACCTTGCAGTTGGTACTGAACATGCGGATGTCAAGGCGTTTTGGCTGGCCCAGGGTGCGATGAAAGGATCTTGGAGACTCCGGCCATGCGTTTGCAATCCCCGTCACAGAGGACAGTTGTCGATGGTGAGGTTGAGGGGGACGCAGCGCCAGAGGGGGTGCCACCGCCGGCGGAGCAGGGTGGTCCGCACAATAGATTTGGTGGGGAGAAGGCCGATGATGATGAGCAGCGTGTCGTTGGGGAGGCTACAGATGAAGTCCAAGCTTGCCGGATGCGGTTTTGGCTCGAGCCGCCTCTGCTTGTTGGCTGCCTCGCCATCCATCTCAACCGGCGGCGACGCCGGTGTACACATGTGCTGGTGTGTGTTGTGTGCTAGGTGTGCGGGAGTGCGTCCTTCTGTGCATGCCGCCACGCAGTGGCGAATTGTGCGCGAGTGCATCCTTCGCGCGCAAGAAGTTTGTCCTCAAAGCGCCCTCAATTTATTAGCATGCAGGGTGCTACCCCGAGTGGTTTCAACTTTGTTTACTTCACTGCGTGTCAGATGGGCCTCTACTTTAATTATTTTCACCCACTACCACATGGGCCAGCACACGAAGATACAGAACACGAGCTGACAAGGCAGCATGTGGATTGGTTGACTGGTCAAATAAACAATATACGGAGCTATACGCTGACACAGTGAGCGTATAATCCGTCGGTATAGAGAGTTCGAGTGAGAGGGGAGGCCCGTGAGAGATAGCAGAGAGAGAGAAAGAGCTACTCCCTCCGTTCGATAATGTAGTTCCAACATTTTTTTAAGTCAAACTTTTGAAACTTTGACCAAGTTTATAAAGAAATTACTTATATCTACAATACCAAAGATAAATGATAGTATGAAGTAAGTACATGTTGTGATGAATCTAATGATCGTTCCAGATGTAAATGTTTTTCTCCACATATACCTGGTCAAATGTTTCTGAGGTTTGACTTTTCAAAACATCCATATGCTTATGGACGTGACAGAGTCCCTAACAAGAGAGAGAGAGAGTGTGTGTGAGTGAAAAAAGTGTGTGTGCGTGTGTGAAAGAGACATGGACAACACACGATAAAAGTAGAGAAAAAGTGTGCGTGTGTTATGCAAACATATCACACATGCATCTTCGACAATGGAGGCAAGGTGAGGAGATAGTGTGTGGTTGTTTGGAACCGAGAGAGAAAGAGTGGTCTGATAAACAAGGGAGAGAGGTCGAGAGAGACGTACGGAGAAAATGCAGACATGGGGAGGAGAGAGTGTATGTTTGTCATAGAGAGATCCCCTGGAGATCGTGATGGGACTACATGGGTGGGAGATCGAGTGACAAGGTGCGTGCGCGATAGAAGATGCCCCGAGAGATATCGAGATAGACGTATGGATGGAAGGAGACAATAGTGTGTTCCTGTTGGCTAGTAAGAGATAATCATACTTAGTAGGGGGGAGTGTGAGGGAGTCCTGGATTAGGGGGTGTCCGGATGGCCGGACTATACCTTCAGCCGGACTCCTGGATTATGAAGATACAAGATTGAAGACTTCGTCCCGTGTCCGGAAGGGACTTTCCTTGGCATGGAAGGCAAGCTTGGTGATACGGATATTCAGATCTCCTACCATTGTAACCGACTTTGTGTAACCCTAACCCTCTCCGGTGTCTATATAAACCGGAGGGTTTTAGTCCATAGGACGACATACACATCAACAGTCATTCCATAGGCTAGCTTCTAGGGTTTAGCCTCTCTGATCTCGTGGTAGATCTACTCTTGTACTACCCATATCATCAATATTAATCAAGCAGGACGTAGGATTTTACCTCCATCGAGAGGGCCCGAACCTGGGTGAAACATCGTGTCCCTTGCCTCCTGTGACCATCCGGCCTAGGCGCACAGTTCGGGACCCCCTACCCGAGATCCGTTGGTTTTGACACCGACAGAGTGCTCGCGCCTATGATGGATTGATGGATTATGGTACTTAGGGGGGTGCGTGTCACATGGAGAGAGAACAAGGGCGGAGAGTGTTGGATGGGTCTAGATGTATAGCGCGGGCGAGACATGTGTATGTGTGAACCAGGGAGATATAAGTCCAGTTTGGCTTGCGTCCTGAGCATCTTTTGCCTGGCCTGGGGTTGTGGCTGGATTTCATGCACGCTTGTTTGGTTGCTACCTAGTGAAAAAGAAAGCCCGCCTGGCCTGGGTTCCCTTGCACTTTAATTAGCCTGGCTGAACTCCAGACACTGCAAGTAGCCTGGCCCAGGCGACCGATTTCGAATGCCTGGTCGTGCCTGGTCGTGTGGCCACGAGGCTAACAGCAACATGGATGGATATTAGCATTAAATAATTAATGCATGTATTGATTGATGTGACGTTGATGCTTTGCCTGGCCCAGGCATGAACCAAACGCTTCAGCACCACACAAGCCTAGCCAGGCAGACATATTTTACATCTCACATCCACACCAGGCAGTACCAGCCATCAAGGCATGAGGGTCAGGTCACGAACCAAACTGACCAATAAAGTTTGAGAGAGATTGAGGAGCCCTGATAAGGCTGAGTGGTGCGTCAGATAGCTGAGAGGGGGAAAGAGATATTCCATCCGCTCGATAATGCAGTGCATGTAAATTTTTTAGAAGTCAAACTTTGGAAACTTTCATCAGGTTTACACAAATGTTATTTATATCTACAATACCAAAGATACATCATACAAAACTACATCTCATGGTGAATCTAATGGTATATGTTTGCCGTACTAGATGTAATTCTTTTTCTCCACATACATGGTCAAACTTTGTGATGTTTGACTTTTCAATAAATCTATATGCTATGGACCGAGGAGAGTGCCTCAGTCGAGACAGATCAAGTGCGTGTGAAGGAGAATGAGTAACTGTGCAAAAAGAGTATGTGTGTGAAAGAGAAAGTGACAACAAACGATAAATTAGAGGGAGAGTGTGTTTTTTCGTTTCTTATGCGAACATATCACGCATGCATCTCCGAGATGGAAAAGTGAGGTGAGGAGATACACGAAGATAGCTAGTGTGTGATTGTTTGCAACGGAGAGGGACACCCCTGTAGCACATGTCCAATAGAGGTGTGGCCAACAAGGAACAAAGGTCGAGAGGGACACATGGATGGCATGGACGCATGGGGAGGGAGAGAGGGTGTGTTTGTGATAGAGAGATCCCGTCGAGATCGTGAGGGGACTATATGGGTGGGAGATCGAGGGAGTGCGTGCACGATAGAAAGATGCCCCGAGAGAAATCGAGATAGACCATGCACATGTTTGTGATGGAGACTAAGATTATCTAGTCATATACATATAGGGGGAACTGCGTGTGCCTACAATTGAGTGAGAGACCATCATACTTGGCTAGCTGGGCATGAGATTGTGTGTGTGCGCATGTGAGATGGAGAGAGAACGAGGGGGACATATAGAGTTTTAGATGGGCCTATCGAGTGCGAGTGAGATATGCATGTGTATGTGTGACCCAGGTGGATGGAGAGTTTGAGAGAGGGGGGGAAGAGCTCCGAGACGACATAGTGGTGCGTGAGAGAGTTATAGGCAAAGAGCCAAGGAATCTGTGTGCGTACGATGAGTGCACCCAAGATATGTAGCTAGGACTAGCTAGAGTATCATACATAGTGTGCGAGAGAGACCTAGAGATGGTGTATATATGCATGCGAACTAGAAAGACCCCCCCCACACACACACGAAGAGAGAGAGAGAGATGGAGAGAAAGGGAGAGGGACGAACAAGGTTTTTGTGTCGGATGCGTGCGACGGAATTGAAGATTTTCGGGAGAGAGAGAGAACATGAGTCTGGGAGAGGGGGAGGTCGCGTTTTATGCATCAAAGACTGATATAAACCATGTTTTGATATAAACTTGCATTCAAATATTTAAATTGGAGAACATGTTGTCTGCAATCCACACATGAACGGATATATGCGTATATCAAACAAGTTCATTAATTTGACTTTCAACATGTTCATGGAGTACTGTAATACTGTACAACATGCTACTCGATTGAGGTGTTCAATTTTGGATTTAGTTCACTATTTTGACCTACTGAACGAGCTATTTCATTGAATCGAGATATTTCATTTTGGGTTTTATTCGCGTTTTTGAGTGGGTCAACTATTTATCATATAGTAAATCGCTAGAACGAGCATGTAAAAGCACATTACTCCCGAGCATCATCTCTCCATCTAAAAAAGAAGTGGCAAGCTAATATTTCAAAATTTGATCCGAATCGACTTGGTAAGGTAGACGTAGATGCTCGTTCTCCCAAAATTTGAACGAACCGTTAAACATCCTCTTTGCTCGGTGGAATTCGCCCGAGCAAATAAATGGGAGACGGGGAATTATCGTCCTATGTGGGACACACATCAATTGGCCCGTTGTACATCGAGGGTAGGTTCATAACTTCATCCAAGCGCGCCTTCTCCTCGGCCGATATGACATGTGCCGAATAATTCATAAACCATGGTCGGCAAAACACGCTCTCCTCGCCCGAAATAGCTCGCGCCCACTATTTGAAAACACGCTCTCCTCGCCCGAAATCGCTCACGCCCACTATAGTTCAAAACACGTCCTCCTCGCTCCCGCCCAAAGAAGCAAAGTTACTCTACTATCCCCGACCATCAGTACATAGACCCAAGCCGAGAAGCCTATAGGCAAGGGTAGAACTGTAACTCCCCCTCACATTTCAGACAAATGCGTCCGTAAGACATGGTTCCACTCCCCTCCCAATTTGCCCCGCCCGCCCCCATTCATACCTCGTGGGCGCCAAATCACCTTCTCCCCGGGAAGCTCCCTTCTCCCGAGCCGCGAAACCTCAGCCCCACCTCCATGGCGCCCCCACCGCACCAGTTTCATAGCCGCCCTCCTCCCTAATGCCGAAGACGCTGTCGATTTGCCGTCGTGCACTGGGCCGTGTGCCTCTTACTCTGTGCTGCTGGTGCTGCCTCGACGACGGCCGCGTGAACCGTACCGGAGCCGATTCACCCCCGCCGTTGTTCACGGCGCCGGAGCGGCTCCAACTTTAGATCCGTCCAGAGTCCTGGCGCTGCTTCGGCGTAGCCGTCGACCGTCGCGACATCGCTCTTTTCCTGCCGCCGGTCGCCACCGCAACCGCGCCGGCCTCACCGACTCGGCAGCTGGACCTGCCTACTTCACCATGCCGCCAGATAGGTCGCACCCTCATCTCAAATCACTTTATTTAGGCGTCAGTTGTCTGAATTTTTATTCTGGGCCAATCGATTTGCAATGGGAAGCAGCACCCCTCGAGGCGGCGGAGCTCCTAGGCTGCCGGTTGGCTGGTGTCTAACGTAAGGGTGCGGGGCCGCAAAGTTCGGCGCGGAAGCAGCGCTTAGATGGCTATCTTTTAGAGTTGCGTGGGTTGAAGGTACTGCCGCCGCCGGATATAGAAGATGGGGAGTCTTTGAGGATTGGCCCGGTGGCGGCGCAACCACGGCAGTGCGGTGGGGCAGGGAGCGGGGTTTTGGCCGGGGCCACGGACGGCGGAGGCAGGCTGCTCTGTCGTTGGTCGCTGGCTCTTCGGGGAAGATCCCGAACAGTGTTAGCCGGGAGGCACAAGACGGCCAGCCATCCGGCGTAGATCGGACATTACCAAAATAAAATAAAATCGTGCGACCCCAATTTAGTCTTCAGTCAACAGACGTGTGACTACTCTCGTACCTTGCTATTTATCTCTTAGTGTATTTCTTCAGATCAAAGAGATATGTCGTTCTTAAGATTATGTGTTATCTGCATCTTCAGACACACCGTCTTCTGACTCATCGCAGCTTCTCCAACAAGGGAAGCATACACTAGAAGGGAGCTATAGTCCCCACTCAACAGTTCCCTGCATCGAATGCGCGTGCCCGACAAGCACAGCCACAACAACTGCAGGGACATCGACAAGTCAGCACATGATGCTCACTCCTATGGATGGCAGCCAGATTGGTTGTACCCTCATCTTACTTGTGTGCAACATTTATGGCTTTTTTATTCATCTAAGCATGGAAAATAGATCATCACATTTCACTGTATATTCATGCTGATCTCTTACGGGTCTTGTTCAGGAGTTAACGATGTTCCATAGTTCAGCTAAGATACTTGTTCTTTAGGTAACACTGTTCCATAGTTATCATCCATCAGCCAATGCTATCCCACAGGCTGGTGATTATAGTATTATACCACTTCTAGTATTTCCTATGTTGTTCTTTAATACTTTTGTGTGCCATCTAGTTAATCTCGAGTACGAACGATACATATTCTGTAGCTTTCATCTGTGTTCTCCCTTTAGTTTATGAGACCTGTTGCTGCTAGTTAACCTAGTCCTACTATTTATGTTGTCTCCTGCAGGCACTCATTACATAAATCTAACTACTAGTTGTCTTCCATGCATGTCAGATATAATTGCACACACTGATATATCCACAAGAACCTCACGGAGCAATGTAAAGGCCAATAAACTTGATGTCAATGATACCCAATATGATGGAACATGTAAAGGCAGTTCTTCAGAAGACTTGCAGAAAGATGATGAATCCTCTTCACCCCACAAGGTCCTTGCTCTAACTTGTCCTGTGATATGGGTACAACATGCATATAATGTCCTGGAGTGTATCTACTCTGTTGCAATGCCATGTGCTTATCATGCTGATCATGCATGTAAATACGTCATGCCTTCCTGTTTTTCAGTACCTATTCCATTCATGATAACATGTTTTCAAATTCAAGTACTGTCATTCTACTCTATCGCAATGCCATCTGCTTAATTTGGACATCATGCTTCTGAATATTGTATGCATTGTCATTCATTAGTATGTACTTCATTTGTCTACCATACCATGTTTTTTTACATTGAAGTGATGTTCTAATGCTATGTTGCAATGCCATCTTATTTTCCCAATCATACATGTGTATGTTGCCTTAGTTATTTCTGTACATATTCCGCTAGCATACAGTTTTACATTTAACTAGTGTTTTTTTTGCTGTGTTGTCCTGTCGTATCCCTAGCTCTTACACCATACTCCCTCCGTCTGGATTACATGTTGCCGAAATGGATAAAAAAGGATGTATCTAGAACTGAAATACGCCTAGACCCATCCATTTTTTCCGGATGGAGGGAATACATGTCAATATGTCATGCCTTTCTATTCTTCAGTACCTATTCCATCTCTCTGTTGTCGCATGTTTTATAATTAAAGCACCATCCTTCTATACAAGGCATGCGAGGGGAAGAAGACTATGTTAGAATCTGAAGGGTTACAAACAAGGCCTTTGCAAAAGATCCAAACGCCAGGAGATAGTAAACCAACTCCAGTTTTTATACATACTGCTCCAGCACAGAGAAACCCAACTCCTACTGATAATAAGTAGATTCTAGTGGCCAAAGAACTAGTCCGCTCCAGTCCAGCAAAAATATGTCAACTCAATTCTAAGAAGCGTGTGCGTATCCTTGCATCATGAAATTTTATAGCATGCTGATCATATTTTCTACATGTTTCTTACTCATCTCTCTTTTAGAAAATAAGCTTAACAGATAGAAGATGTTCTGTAATGGTATCGTTTATGAGGAAAGATTCTTGCAGGAATTCTCTATGCTCCAATGTAGATGTAAGTACCTGTTGTATATCATTATATTTTTACATCAACATGTATTTTGTTAATTGGCGTGAATCCAACCTTTATCTGATCTAAATTTAGTTGTAGCAAAATGTATGATTAAAGGCCACAATGTTGATTTTTGCAAGGAAAACTGCCTGGTAGTTTTGCATCCTGAGCTGCATGAGTGTACTATCTCATATCAGTGGGTTTGAATAGTTTGGTTCTGCATGGATTTTTCAGTGTTTTTTACTATGTTGTCATGTCGTATCCCTAGCTCTTACATCATACTCCCTCCGTCCGGATTAAATGTCGCAGAAATGGATAAAACTGGATGTATCTAGAACTGAAATACGCCTAGACCCATCCATTTATTTCCGGATGGAGTGAATGTTGGGGAACGTAGCAGAATTTCAAATTTTTCTACGCATCACCAAGATCAATCTATGGAGTCATCTAGCAACGAGGGAAAGGGGAGTGCATCTACATACCCTTGTAGATCGCGAGCGGATGCGTTCAAGAGAACGGGGTTGATGGAGTCGTACTAGCCGTGATCCAAATCACCGATGACCAAGTGCCGAACGGACGGCACCTCCGTGTTCAACACACGTACGGTTGGGAAGACGTCTCCTCCTTCTTGATCCAGCAAGGGGAAGGAGAGGTTGATGGAGATCCAGCAGCACGACGGCGTGGTGGTGGAAGCAGCGGTGATCTTGGCAGGGCTTCGCCAAGCTCCAACGAGAGAGACAGAGGTGTTACGAGGGGAGAGGGAGGGGCCAGGGACTTGGTGCGGCTGCCCTCCCTCCCCCCACTATATATAGGGCCCCTGGGGGGGCGCCGGCCCTAGGAGATGAGATCTCCAAGGGGGGGCGGCAGCCAAGGGGGACTTGCCCCCCAAGCCAAGTGGGGCGCCCCCCACCCCTAGGGTTTCCAACCCTAGGTGCAGGGGGAGGCCCATGGAGGGGGCGCACCAGCCCACCAGGGGCTGGTTCCCCTCCCACTTCAGCCCATGGGGCTCTCTGGGATAGGTGGCCCCACCCGGTGGACCCCCGGGACCCTTCCGGTGCTCCCGGTACAATACCGATTACCCCCGAAACCTTCCCGATGGCCGAAAATGGACTTCCTATATATAAATCTTCACCTCCGGACCATTCCGGAACTCCTCGTGACGTCCGGGATCTCATACAGGACTCCAAACAACTTTCGGGTCACCGCATACTAATATCTCTACAACCCTAGCATCACCGAACCTTAAGTGTGTAGACACTACGGGTTCGGGAGACATGCAGACATGACCGAGACGACTCTCCGGTCAATAACCAACAGCGGGATCTAGATACCCATGTTGGCTCCCACATGTTCCACGATGATCTCATCGGATGAACCACGATGTCAAGGATTCAATCAATCCCGTATTCAATTCCCTTTGTCAATCTGTACATTACCTTCCCGAGATTCGATCGTTGGTATCCCAATACCTCGTTCAATCTCGTTACCGGCAAGTCACTTTACTCGTGCCGTAACATGATCCCGTGACCAATTACTTAGTCATACTGAGCTCATTATGATGATGCATTACAAAGTGGGCCCAGAGATACCTCTCTGTCATACGGAGTGACAAATCCTAGTCTCGATTCATGCCAACCCAACAAACACTTTCATAGATACCTGTAGTGTACCTTTATAGCCACCCAGTTACGTTGTGACATTTGGCACACCCAAAGCACTCCTACGGTATCTGGGAGTTGCACAATCTCATGGTCTAAGGAAATGATACTTGACACTTAGAAAATCTCTAGTAAACGAACCATACGATCTTGTGCTATGCTTAGGATTGGGTCTTGTCCATCACATCATTCTCCTAATGATGTGATCCCGTTATCAATGACATCCAATGTCCATGGTCAGGAAACCGTAACCATCTATTGATCAATGAGCTAGTCAACTAGAGGCTTACTAGGGACATGCTGTGGTCTATATATTCACACATGTATTACGATTTCCGGATAACACAATTATAGCATGAACAATATACAATTATCATGCACAAGGAAATATAATAATAACCATTTTATTATTGCCTCTAGGGCATATTTCCAACAGTCTCCCACTTGCACTAGAGTCAATGATCTAGTTACATTGTGATGAATCGAACACCCATAGAGTTCTGGCGTTGATCATGTTTTGCTCGAGGGAGAGGTTTAGTCAACGGATCTACGACATTCAGGTCTGTATGCACTTTACAAATATCTATGTCTCCATTTTGAACATTTTCACGAATGGAGTTGAAGCGACGCTTGATATGCCTGGTCTTCCTTGAAACCTGGGCTCCTTGGCAAGGGCAATAGCTCCAGTGTTGTCACAGAAGAGAGTCATCAGGCCCGATGCATTGGGAATAACTCCTAGGTCGGTAATGAACTCCTTCACCCAGATTGCTTCTTGTGCTGCCTCCGAGGCTGCCATGTACTCCGCTTCACATGTAGATCCCGCCACGACGCTTTGCTTGCAACTACACCGGATGACTTCCCCACCATTCAAAATATACATGTATCCGGTTTATGACTTGGAGTCATCCAGATCTGTGTCGAAGCTAGCATCGACGTAACCCTTTACGACGAGCTCTTCGTCACCTCCATAAACGAGAAACATATTCTTAGTCCTTTTCAGGTACTTCAGGATATTCTTCACCGTTGTCCAGTGTTCCATGCCGGGATTACTTTGGTACCTTCCTACCAAACTTACGGCAAGGTTTACATCAGGTCTGGTACACAGCATAGCATACATGATAGACCCTATGGCCGAGGCATAGGGGACGACACTCATCTTTTCTCTATCTTCTGTCGTGGTCGGGCATTGAGCCGTGCTCAATCTCGTACCTTGCAACACAGGCAAGAACCCCTTCTTTGACTGATCTATATTGAAGTTCTTCAATATCTTGTCAAGGTACGTACTCTATGAAAGACCAATGAGGCGTCTCGATCTATCTCTATAGATCTTGATGCCTAATATGTAAGCAGCTTCTCCAAGATCGTTCATTGAAAAACACTTGTTCAAGTAGGCCTTTATGCTTTCCAAGAATTATATATCATTTCCCATCAATAGTATGTCATCCACATACAATATGAGAAATGCTACAGAGCTCCCACTCACTTTCTTGTAAACGCATGCTTCTCCATAAGTCTGTGTAAACCCAAACGCTTTGATCATCTCATCAAAACGAATGTTCAAACTCCGAGATGCTTGCACCAGCCCATAGATCGAGCGTTGGAGCTTGCACACCTTGTCAACATTCTTAGGATCGACAAAACCTTCCGGCTGCATCATATACAATTCTTCCTTAAGGAAACCATTAAGGAATGTCGTTTTGACGTCCATTTGCCATATCTCATAATCATAGAATGCGGCGATTGCTAACATGATTCGGACGGACTTCAGCTTCGCTACGGGTGAGAAAGTCTCATCGTAGTCAACCCCTTGAACTTGTCGATAACCCTTAGCAACAAGCCGAGCTTTATTGATGGACACATTACCATCCGGGTCTGTCTTCTTCTTAAAGATCCATTTATTTTATATGGCTCACCGATCATCGGGCAAGTCAGTCAAAGTCCATACTTTGTTTTCATACATGGATCCTATCTCGGATTTCATGGCTTCCAGCCATTTGTCGGAATCTGGGCCCGCCATCGCTTCTTCATAGTTCGAAGGTTCACCATTGTCTAACAATATGATTTCTAGGACAGGGTTGCCGTACCACTCTAGTGCAGAACGTGTCCTTGTGGACCTACGAAGTTCAGTAGCAACTTGATCTGAAGTTTCATGATCATCATCATTAAATTCCCCTCTAGTCGGTGCAGGCACCTCAGGAACATTTTCTTGAGCTGCACCACTCTCCGGTTCAAGAGGAAATACTTCATCAAGTTCTACTTTCCTCCCAGTTACTTCTTTCGAGAGAAACTCTTTCTCTAGAAAGGATCCATTCTTGGCAACAAAAATCTTGCCTTCGGATCTGAGGTAGAAGGTATACCCAATAGTTTCTTTAGGGTATCCTATGAAGATGCATTTTTCCGATTTGGGTTCGAGCTTTTCAGGTTGAAGTTTCTTCACATAAGCATCGCATCCCCAAACTTTTAGAAACGACAGCTTAGGTTTCTTCCCAAACCATAATTCATACGGTGTTGTCTCAATGGATTTCGACGGAGCCCTATTTAAAGTGAATGCGGCAGTCTCTAAAGCATAGCCCCAAAATGACAGTGGTAGATCGGTAAGAGACATCATAGATTGCACCATATCCAATAGAGTGTGATTACGACATTCGGACACACCATTACGCTGAGGTGTTCCAGGCAGCGTGAGTTGTGAAACTATTCCACATTTCCTTATGTGCATGCCAAATTCGTGACTCAAGTATTCTCCCCCATGATCTGATCACAAGAACTAGATTTTACTGTCACGTTGATTCTCAACCTCACTCTGAAATTCCTTGAACTTTTCAAAAGTCTCAGACTTGTGTTTCATTAAGTAGACATACCCATATTTACTCAAGTCATCAGTGAGGGTGAGAACATAACAATAGCCATCGCGAGCCTCAACACTCATTGGACCGCACACATCAGTATGTATGATTTCCAATAAGTTGGTTGCTCGCTCCATTGTTCCGAAGAATGGAGTCTTGGTCATTTTGCCCATGAGGCATGGTTCGCACGTGTCAAGTGAATCATAATCAAGAGACTCCAAAAGTCCATCTGCATGGAGTTTCTTCATGCGTTTGACACCAATGTGACCAAGGCGGCAGTGCCACAAGTATGTGGGACTATCATTATCAACCTTACATCTTTTGGTATTCACACTATGAATATGTGTAACATTACGTTCAAGATTGAATAAGAATAAACCATTGACTAGCGGGGCATGACCATAAAACATATCTCTCATATAAATAGAACAACCATTATTCTCGGATTTAAATGAGTAGCCATCTCGTATTAAACGAGATCTTGATACAATGTTCATGCTCAAAGTTGGCACTAAATAACAATTATTGAGGTTTAAAACTAATGACGTAGGTAAATGTAGAGGTAGCGTGCCGACAGCGATCACATCGACCTTGGAACCATTCCCGACAGGCATCGTCACCTCGTCCTTGGCCAGTCTTCGCTTATTCCGCAGCTCCTGTTTTGAGTTACAAATATGAGCAACCGCACCGGTATCAAATACCCAGGAGCTACTACGAGTACTGGTAAGGTACACATCAATAACATGTATATCACATATACCTTCGGTGTTGCCGGCCTTCTTGTCCGCTAAGTACTTGGGGCAGTTCCGCTTCCAGTGACCACTTCCCTTGCAATAAAAACACTTAGTCTCGGGCTTGGGTCCATTCTTTGGCTTCTTCCTGGTAGCTTGCTTACCGGGCGCGGCAACTCCCTTGCCGTCCTTCTTGAAGTTCTTTTTACACTTGCCTTTCTTGAACTTAGTGGTTTTATTCACCATCAACACTTGATGTTCCTTTTTGATTTCCACCTCCGCTGATTTCAGCATCGAATATACCTCAGGAATGGTCTTTTCCATCCCCTGCATATTGAAGTTCATCACAGAGCTCTTGTAGCTAGGTGGGAGCAACTGAAGGATTCTGTCAACGACCGCATCATCCGGGAGATTAACTCCCAGCTGAGACAAGCGGTTGTGCAACCCAGACATTTTGAGTATGTGCTCGCTGACGGAACTATTCTCCTCCATCTTACAACTATAGAACTTGTCGGATACTTCATATCTCTCGACCCGGCCATGAGCCTGGAAAACCATTTTTAGCTCTTGGAACATCTCATATGCTCCGTGTTGCTCAAAACACTTCTGGAGCCCAGGTTCTAAGCTGTAAAGCATGCCGCACTGAACCAAGGAGTAATCATCAACACGGGACTGCCAAGCGTTCATAACGTCTTGGTTTGCTGGGGGTGGTGCTTCACCTAGCGGTTCTTCAAGGACATATGCTTTCTTGGCAGCTATGAGGATGACCCTCAAGTTCCGGACCTAGTCCGTATAGTTGCTCCCATCGTCTTTCAGCTTGGTTTTCTCTTGGAACGCGTTGAAGTTGAGGACAACATTAGCGTGGGCCATTTGATCTACAAGACATATTGTAAAGATTTTAGACTAACTTCATGATAATTAAGTTCATCTAATCAAATTATTCAATGAACTCCCACTCAGATAGACATCCCTCTAGTCATCTAAGTGATACATGATCCGATGCAACTAGGCCATTTCCGATCATCACGTGAGACGGACTAGTCATCATCAGTGAACATCTTAGTGCGGAACACGGAACACGGAAGACTGAAAGGTGTTACGAGGGGAGAGGGAGGTGCCAGGGACTTGGTGCGGCTGCCCTCCCTCCCCCCACTATATATAGGGCCCCTAGGGGGGCGCCAGCCCTAGGAGATGGGATCTCCAAGGGGGGGGGCTGCCAAGGGGGACTTGCCCCCCAAGCCAAGTGGGGCGCCCCCACCCCTAGGGTTTCCAACCCTAGGCCCAGGGGGAGGCCCATGGGGGGCACACCAGCCCACCGGGGGCTGGTTCCCCTCCCACTTCAGCCCATGGGGCCCTCCGGGATAGGTGGCCCCACCCGGTGGACCCCCGGGACCCTTCCGGTGGTCCCGGTACAATACCGATTACCCCCGAAACCTTCCCGATGGCGAAAACTGGACTTCCTATATATAAATCTTCACCTCTGGACCATTCCGGAACTCCTCGTGACATCCAGGATCTCATCCGGGACTCCAAACAACTTTCGGGTCACCGCATACTAATATCTCTACAACCCTAGCGTCACCGAACCTTAAGTGTGGAGACCCTATGGGTTCGGGAGACATGCAGACATGACCGAGACGACTCTCCGGTCAATAACCAACAGTGGGATCTGGATACCCATGTTGGCTCCCACATGTTCCACGATGATCTCATCGGATGAACCACGATGTCAAGGATTCAATCAATCCCGTATTCAATTCCCTTTGTCAATCGGTACGTTACTTGCCCGAGATTCGATCGTCGGTATCCCAATACCTCGTTCAATCTCGTTATCGGCAAGTCACTTTACTCGTGCCATAATGCATGATCCCGTGACCAACTACTTAGTCATACTGAGCTCATTATGATGATGCATTACCGAGTGGGCCCAGAGATACCTCTCCGTCATATGGAGTGACAAATCCCAGTCTCGATTCATGCCAACCCAACAGACACTTTCGGAGATACCTGTAGTGTACCTTTATGGACACCCAGTTACGTTGTGACGTTTGGCACACCCAAAGCACTCCTACGGTATCCGGGAGTTGCACAATCTCATGGTCTAAGGAAATGATACTTGACACTTAGAAAAGCTCTAGCAAACGAACTACACGATCTTGTGATATGCTTAGGATTGGGTCTTGTCCATCACATCATTCTCCTAATGATGTTATCCCGTTATCAATGACATCCAATGTCCATGGTCAGGAAACCGTAACCATCTATTGATCAACGAGCTAGTCAACTAGAGGCTTACTAGGGACATGTTGTGGTCTATATATTCACACATGTATTACTATTTTCGGATAACACAATTATAGCATGAACAATAAACAATTATCATGAACAAGGAAATATAATAATAACCATTTTATTATTGCCTCTAGGGCATATTTCCAAAAGTGAATACATGTCAATATGTCATGCCTTTCTATTCTTCAGTACCTATTCCATCTCTGTTGTAGCATGTTTTATAACTGAATCACCATTCTTCTATATAAGGCATGCAAGGGGAAGATGGCTATGTTAGAATCTGAAGGGTTACAAACCGGGTCTTTGCAAAAGATCCAAACGCCAGGAGATAATAAACCAACTCCATTTTTCATTCATACTTCTCCAACACAAAGTAACCCAACTCCCACTGATAATAAGCAGATTCCAGTGGCCAAAGAACTAGTTCGCTCCAGTCCAGCAAAAGAATGTCAACTCCATTCTAAGAAGCGTGTGCGTATCCTTGCATCATGAAATTTTATATCATTCTGATCATATTTTCTACATGTTTCTTACCCATCTCTCTTTTAGAAAATAAGGTTAAACAATACAAGACTTCCTCCATTGCGAGCGTATTCGAGGAAAATATCTTGCGGGAATTCTCTGTGCTCTAGTGCATATCACTATATTTTTACATCAGCATGTATTTTGTTAATCGGCCTGAATCTAACCTTTATCTGATCTAAAATTAGTTGTAGCAAAATGCTAAAGGATCCAATGTTGATTTTTGTAAGGAAAATTGCCTGGTAGTTTTGCGTACTGAGCTGCATGAATGTGCTATCTCATATCATGCACATTACTGAATTGTAGTGCTTCTCTGGTTGCCCATTCATTCGTTGTGTCAATGTTGCTTTCGTATTACCTTACCTGGCTGATGATAGCTGTGTCATATTGTGTTAATTTGGTGTAGGCTAGTTGCCCAAACGTTCGTTGTATCAATGTTGCTTTCCTATTATCTGACTTGGCCAATGCTAGCAATGCTAGTGTGTTAATTTTGTGCAGGCTGCTGAAGATAAGAAGACAAACTCTGAAAACAGCAAGGCAACCCCATTGTTTCTTTCCAGTAAATCTTGGCCAGGTAATATGGCAATAACTCATGATTAATCTGTTTGGTTCCTGTCCTAATTTATGTTATGATGCAGTGGGCAAGACACTCTCCACTATCAATAATACAAGCCTGCCAAAATCGCCATCTGAATCTGTTCAGTATCCTCTGTCTCGAATGCGACGGAATAAATGTATGTTTGTGAACCAATTAATGGCTGAAGCAATGATGGAAATGGTGGATGAATCAGAGGTGCAGAGTTGTGCGACACAACAACTGATCAATGTTTTCAAAGACAGTGTGGCAAAGCAGCAAGAACTTACCCACATGCTTATGGGCGTCATCTGTGCTGAGGTTGCAGATTGTGACGTTGTAGATGGTTAGGTTCTGCTCATTTATTTGCACTGGCATCAATCTTTGATTGCCCAGTGGATGTAATTTCCTGTAATATATTCTGGATGTGCAACGTTATTCCCTATATGCCGTACCTTTGCTCGTCGTAATGGGCTCAAAATTTCTAACTTGGCCTAAAGACATGAACGAACTTTAGTGGGCCCATTAAGTTAATGGGCCGTTACTAGGCCGAAAGTTAATGGTCGGCCCTCTTACCTCCCGAGTCGTTAACAGGCCGACATCGAAGCGGGCAATAGGTGGCCCCAATTTATTTCATGGGCCGTTAATAGTCCGTTACTAAGTTTGGGCTACATATGGCCCAACTATACTATAGGCCTTTAGCAGGCCGAAAGAGACAGCGGGCTTGTATTGGACCATGAATAGCATGGGCCTCTAAGTGGCCAAAAGTCAAGTCGTATTGTAAACAGCCCAACTGTGTTGTGGGCCTTTAGCAGGCCGAAAGAGAAACTGGGCTGGTATTGGACCATGAAGGGCATGGGCTGTTAAGAGGCCAAAACTAAGGTCCGACTACAAATGGCCCAACTCATTTATGGTCCATTAACAGGCCGAAAGGCACACAGGGCTGGGAATTGGCCCAACACATAAATGGGTCGCTAAAAGGCCAAAACTGATGTCCGGCTACAATTGGCCCAACTGATTTATGGGCCGTCAACAAGCTGAAAGTGACACCGGGCCAGAAATTGGCCCAACACTTAAATGGGCCGCTAAAAGGCCGAAACTCAGGTCCGACTACAAATGGCCCATCAGATTTATGGGCCGTCAACAGGCTGAAAGACACACCTGGGCCGGAAATTAGCCGAACATTTAAATGGGTCGCTAAAAGGCCGAAAGATGTACATCCTGGAAATTGGCCCATCCATTAAATGGGCCGTTAACAGGCCGAAATCTGATCGGGCTGATATTGAGCCCAAATATATAGCGGGCTGTTAATGGGCTCGAACTGACGATGGGCTGCAATGGTCTCAAATCGTTAACGGGCCGAATTGGCACATCTCGTATGGGCCGTGGGCTTAAATGGACCTGACTGTTGAGTCGTGCTACGTGTCGACCTATCATAGGTGCCTCCTGTCCAATGAGTGGATGACATCTGTCCCAACGATGAGCCGACACGTGTTTCCTCTAGCCAATGATGATTTTACACGTGGAAAATCCCCATTGGTCGATGCTGTTAATGGGTTATCGGATCCAAAACCCGACCCGATAGCTTAACGGTGTTCCGTTACGGTGGATGCCACGTGTCGGTCACCCTTGATGAAAGCACTGCTGTGACACGCGATTTATCATCATGGAAGTGGACACTTCCGTGATGATAATTTTGGTAATGTCATGGAACACTTCTACGACAGCACAGGTATGACTATCTTGATTCTGTCATATATTTGTCATGGATGTACATGCATGACAAAAAACGCGACCTACTTTGACAAACACGTATCATCACGGAAGTGTATTTTTTTGTAGTGTAGCATCAACTACAAGGAGTAATTAACACTACTAGCAACCTACTAGCACCAATCCCGGACTTGGAGACAAGAATTGAATACAAGAGATGAACTAGGGTTTTGAGATGAGATGGTGTTGATGAAGATGTTGATGGAGATTGCCCTCTCCCGATGAGAGGAGCGTTGGTGATGACGATGGCGATGATTTCCCCCTCCGGGAGGGAAGTTTCCCCAGCAGAACAGCTCTGTCGGAGCTCTAGATTGGATCCGCCAAGGTTCCGCCTCGTGGCGGCGGAGTTTCGTCCCGAAAGGTTGCTTCTTATTTTTTTTCTCGACGAAAGACTTCATATAAGAGAAGATGGTCATCGGAGAGCCACCAGGGGGCCCACGAGGCAGGGGTGCGCCCTAGGGGGCGCCCTCCACCCTCGTGAGAAGGGTGTGGGCCCCCTGGTCTTCATCTTTGGAGAGGATTTTTCATTATTTATTATAAGGTGTTCCGTGGAGTTTCAGGACTTTTGGAGTTGTGCAGAATAGGTCTCTAATATTTGCTCCTTTTCCAGCCCAGAATTCCAGCTGCCGGCATTCTCCCTCCTTATGTAAACCATGTAAAATAAGAGAGAATAGCCATAAGTATTGTGACATAATGTGAAATAACACCCCATAATGCAATAAATATTGATATAAAAGCATGATGCAAAATGGAAGCATCAACACCCCCAAGCTTAGACCTCGCTTGTCCTCAAGCGAAAAGCCGAAATCGAAAAATATGTCCACAAGTTTAGAGATGAAGGTGTCGATAAAAATAAAATATGGACACGAGGGAATCATGATCATTCTTAGAACAGCAACTTATATAATTTTTGTCATATGATCTCTAATGCTAGAGTAATAATTCAATCACAATATCAAGTATGAATCGTAAACTTCATTGAAAACTAACAAACTACAATCTCGGTCACTAAAGCAATTGCAATTTATCATAACATAGGAAAGAGTCAATGTATAAGATCCTTTCAGCAAGTCCACATACTCAACTATCATATAATCTTTCACAATTGCTGACACTCGTGCAATACTTATGGGAAAGATAGGGGCTTATAGTTTTGCCTCCCAACGTTTTACCTCAAGGGTAATGTCAACAGTAATAGTTCATGAAAACTCACATCCAATTAGCCATATATACCAGGATCTTTCCAACACACTGGGCTTGCCAAAGGATAAAATGTAAAAAGGAAAGGTGAAGATCACCATGACACTTGCATAAGGTAGAAGATAATGATAAAAGATAGGCCCTTCGCAGAGGGAAGCAGAGGTTGTCATGCGCTTTTATGGTTGGATGCACAAAATCTTAATGCGAAAGAACATCACTTTATATTGCCCCTTGTGAGATGAACCTTTATTATGCAGTCCATCACTTTTATTACTTCCACATCACAAGATCGTATAAAGCTTATTTCTCCCACACCAATCAATCATACATATTTAGAGAGCAATTTTTATTGCTTTGCACTGATGACAACTTCCTTGAAGGATCTTACTCAATCCATAGGTAGACATGGTGGACTCTCATGGCAAAACTGGTTTAAGGGTATTTGGAAGCACACGTAGTATCTCTACTTGGTGCAATTGCAATTGCAATTTATCATAACATAGGAAAGAGTCAATGTATAAGATCCTTTCAGCAAGTCCACATACTCAACTATCATATAATCTTTCACAATTGCTGACACTCGCGCAATACTTATGGGAAAGAAAGGGGCTTATAGTTTTGCCTCCCAACGTTTTACCTCAAGGGTAATGTCAACAGTAATAGTTCATGAAAACTCACATCCAATTAGCCATATATACCAGGATCTTTCCAACACACTGGGCTTGCCAAAGGATAAAATGTAAAAGGGAAAGGTGAAGATCACCATGACACTTGCATAAGGTAGAAGATAATGATAAAAGATAGGCCCTTCACAGAGGGAAGCAGAGGTTGTCGTGCGCTTTTATGGTTGGATGCACAAAATCTTAATGCGAAAGAACGTCACTTTATATTGCCCCTTGTGAGATGAACCTTTATTATGCAGTCCGTCGCTTTTATTACTTCCACATCACAAGATCGTATAAAGCTTATTTCTCCCACACCAATCAATCATACATATTTAGAGAGCAATTTTTATTGCTTTGCACTGATGACAACTTCCTTGAAGGATCTTATTCAATCCATAGGTAGATATGGTGGACTCTCATGGCAAAACTGGTTTAAGGGTATTTGGAAGCACAAGTAGTATCTCTACTTGGTGCAATGAATTTGGCTAGCATGAGGGGGAAAGGCAAGCTCAACATGTTGGAGGATCCAAGACAATATAATTTATCTTAGATGTAAGAAAACATAACCCATTACATTGTCTTCCTTGTCCAATGTCAACTCTTTAGCATGTCATATTTTAATGAGTTCTCACAATCATAAAAGATTTCCAAGATAGTATATCTATATGTGAAGACCTCTCTTTATTTATTACTTCCTATTAATTGCAACGATGACCAAAACCATGCTTGTCAACTCTCAACAACTTTTATTCATCATACTTTTTCTATGTGAGCTCATTACTCTCCATGAGATCCATGCGGTCTCTTTGTTTCTTTTTATTTCTTTCTCCTTTCTTTTATTCACTTAGGATCATGGCAAAATAATCAAGCCCTTGACTCAACTCTAATCTTTATTATATAGCTCACGGACTCGATTACATAGAAGGATAATAAAGAAAAACTCACAACTAGATCATGCCATAAACTTTATTCTACTAGATCAAAATACTACTAATAAGATCGAACTAAGGAAAACGGTAAAGATAAAAGTGATGGTGATACAATACCGGGGCACCTCCCCCAAGCTTGGCAGTTGCCAAGGGGAGTGCCCATACCCATGTGATTATATCTCCTTTGTTGGTGAACAAGGTGGGGTTGTTGTTGATGATGCGGGCTTGTCATCCATCTTCCAAGGCATAGGTTCACCATCATAGAAGGATGATCGAATCTCCGGAATCCTCGAACTTGCAGCCAAACTCATTCTTTTGAATCTATATTCATACTCACAGTTTTGGTTTTGTAGGTCATAGATTTGGGCTTGGAGGTGCTCGGTCTTCTCATGTAGCTTGAAGATGGCCTCCTCGGTGTTCTTGGCATCCGGCTTGTAGTTGTTAGTGAACTCCCTGAGCATCATGTGGCTAGTGTTGATTCCACGCTCCACCATCCCTGGCACTTGAAAACTTGTTGCTCCATTGCTTCGAGCCTCGTCTCCACGCTTCCGATTCCCTTTGGTCCCTCAGCATCGCGGATGTGCAGCAACCCATCACGCATCTCAATGGTTTGAGGGTCTCGCAGCACCTCCGCGAGGTAAGGGTTGATGACCTTCTCGAAGAACTTGTCCTTGGAAGCACTTGGGGACGTCATGATAATCTAGATCTGTCAGAAAAACAGCTCGAAACAAAAACAGGAGATTTTTGCATGATATGGGAGTCCAAACCCCCTGGAGATTATATGATGAATTTTTACCGACCAAAATACGTATCGTGCAAGAAAACGGAGTCCGGAAGAGACACGAGGTGCTCACGAGGTAGGGGGGCGCGCCCAAGGTGGTAGGGCGCGCCCTCCACCCTCATGAGGCCCTCGTGTCCTTCCCGGACTGCTACTTAATTTTCTATTTTTCTAAATATTCCAAAACGGAGAAATATTGCCTTAGAAATTATTTTGGAGTCGGTTTACTTACCGTACCACATACCTATTCCTTTTCGGAGTCTGAAACGTTCTAGAAAGTGTCCCTTATGTATTCCTCCGGGGTTACGGTTTCAATAATATTGGTTTCAACATTTATGGGATTACCTGAGATATAATGTTTGATTCTTTGACTGTTTACCACGTTCGGATTTGTGCCTTCAAAGTTGTTGATTTTTATGGCACCGGAACGATAGACCTCCTCGGTAACATAGGGGCCTTCCCATTTAGAGAGAAGTTTCCCTGCAAAAAATCTTAAACGAGAGTTGTATAGCAATACATAATCACCTACATTAAACTCACGCTTTTGTATCCTTTTGTCATGCCATCTTTTAACCTTTTCTTTAAACAACATGGCATTTTCATAAGCTTGGGTTCTCCATTCATCAAGTGAGCTAATATCACATAACCTCTTTTCACCGGCAAGTTTTAAATCATAGTTGAGCTCTTTAATAGCCCAATATGCATTATGTTCTAGTTCGAGAGGTAAGTAACATGCTTTTCCATATACCATTTTATACGGAGACATACCCATAGGATTTTTATATGCAGTTCTATAGGCCCATAATGCATCATCAAGTTTCTTGGACCACTTCTTTCTAGACCTATTGACAGTCTTTTGCAAAATTAATTTGAGTTCTCTATTACTCAATTCTACTTGACCACTAAACTATGGGTGATACGGAGATGCAATTCTATGATTGACGTCATATTTAGCAAGCATTTTACGGAAAGCACCATGAATAAAATGTGAACCACCATCAGTCATTAAATATCTAGGGACTCCAAACCTCAGAAAAATAACTTCTTTAAGCATTTTAATAGAAGTGTTATGATCAGCACTACTAGTTGGAATAGCTTCTACCCACTTAGTAACGTAATCAACAGCAACTAAAATATGTGTATATCCATTAGAGGCAGGAAAAGGTCCCATATAATCAAAGCCCCAAACATCAAACGGTTCAATAACAAGTGAATAATTCATAGGAATTTCTTGATGTCTACTAATATTACCAATTCTTTGACATTCATCACAACAAAGGACAAACTTACGGGCATCCTTGAAGAGAGTAGGCCAATAAAAACCGGATTGCAATACCTTATGTGCAGTTCAATCTCTCGCGTGGTGTCCTCCATAAGTTTCGGAGTGGCATTTGCGTAGGATCTGTTCCTGTTCATGCTCAGGTACACAACGTCTAATAACACCATCTACTCCTTCCTTATAAAGATGTGGGTCATCCCAAAAGTAATGTCTCAAATCATAGAAGAATTTTTTCTTTTGTTGGTATGTGAAGCTAGGTGGTATAAATTTAGCAACTATGTAATTAGCATAATCAGCATACCAAGGGGTACTACGAGAAGTACTTATGACATTTAATTGTTCATCAGGAAAGCTGTCATCAATAGGTAGTGGGTCATCAAGAACATTCTCTAACCTAGATAAGTTGTGTGCAACGGGGTTCTCAGCTCCTTTTCTATCAACAATATGCAAATCAAATTCTTGTAGCAAGAGAACCCATCTAATAAGTCTAGGTTTAGCATCTTTCTTCTCCATAAGATATTTAATAGCAGCATGATCAGTGTGGATAGTTACTTTAGAATCAACAATATAAGGTCTGAACTTATCACAAGCAAATACAACTGCTAAAAGTTCTTTTCCAATAGTAGCATAATTTCTTTGAGCATTGTCTAGGGTCTTACTAGCATAATGGATAACATTTAATTTCTTATCAACTCTTTGTCCTAGAACAACACCTACAGCATAATCGCTAGCATCGCACATAATTTCAAAGGGTAAATTCCAATCAGGTGGCTGAACAATAGGTGCAGAGACTAATGCTTTCTTAAGTATTTCAAATGCTTCTACACAATCATCATCAAAGACAAATGGTATATCTTTTTGTAATAATTAGTCAGAGGCCGAGAAATTTTTGAGAAGTCCTTAATGAACCTCCTATAAAATCCGGCGTGACCAAGGAAACTTCTTATACCTTTGATGTCCTTGGTACATGGCATCTTTTCAATAGCATCAACCTTGGCTTTATCAACTTCAATACCTCTTTCAGAAACTTTATGCCCCAAGACAATACCCTCATTAACCATAAAGTGGCACTTTCCCAATTCAAGACAAGATTAGTTTCTTCGCATCTCTGCAAAACTCGATCAAGATTGCTCAAGCAATCATCAAAAGAGGATCCATAGACGGAAAATTCGTCCATGAAAACCTCACAAATCTTTTCACAAAAGTCAGAGAATATAGCCATCATGCATCTTTGAAAGGTAGCAGGTGCATTACATAAACCAAAAGGCATATGTCTATAAGCAAAAGTACCAAAAGGGCACGTAAAAGTAGTCTTTGATTGATCCTTAGCCGACACAGGTATTTGAGAGAAACCAGAATAACCATCTAGAAAGTAGTAATGTGTATGTTTGCATAATCTTTCTAGCATTTGATCGATAAAAGGTAAGGGGTAATGATCTTTCTTAGTAGCCTTATTTAATTTGCAGAAATCAATTACCATCCTATAACCTGTAATAATTCTTTGTGGAATCAATTCATTTTTATCATTAGGAACAACAGTAATACCTCCCTTCTTAGGGACACAATGAACAGGACTTACCCATTGACTATCAGCAACGGGATAAATTATACCTGCCTCCAGAAGCTTTAGTATTTCTTTTCTTACCACTTCTTTCATTTTAGGATTCAGATGTTGTTCAGGATCACAAACTGGTTTGGCATCTGCTTCCAAATTTATTTTATGTTGACATAGAGTGGGACTAATGCCCTTAAGATCATCAAGAGTATATCCAATAGCAGCACAGTGCTTCTTCAGAGTTTTCAATAATCTTTCTTCTTCATGCTCTGAAAGGTTAGCACTAATAATAACAGGATATATCTTCTTTTCATCAAGATAAGCATATTTAAGATTATTAGGCAACGGTTTAAGCTCAAACACGAGATCACCCTTAGGTGGAGGGGGATCCCCTTGGATTTCAATAGGAAAATTGTGTTTCAGAATAGGTTTGTGTTTAAAGAATATTTCATCTATTTCCCTTCTTTCATTCATAAACATATCATTCTCATGGTGTAGCAAATATTGTTCTAAAGGATCATTAGGAGGTACGGCAACAGAAGCAAGACCAATAATTTCATCCTTACTAGGCAATTCTTCTTCACGGTGTTGTTTACTAAATTTTGAGAAATTAAACTCATGAGTCATATCATCTAAGCCGACAGTAAAAACATCCCTTGTGCAATCTATGGTAGCATTAACGGTATTTAAGAAGGGTCTACCAAATATAATGGTACAAAAGCTATCTTGTGGGGAACCAAGAACAAGAAAATCAGCAGGATATTTAGTTTTCCCACACAAGACTTCAACATCTCTAACAATTCCCATTGGTGAAATAGTATCTCTATTAGCAAGTTTAATTGTGACATCAATTTCTTCTAACTCAACAGGTGCAATGTCATGCATAATTTCTTTGTATAAGTCAATAGGTATTGCACTAGCACTAGCACCCATATCACATAAGCCATGATAACAATGATCTCCTATTTTAGCAGAAATAACAGGCAGGCCTACCATAGTTCTATGTTTATCTTTAGCACAAGGTTTAGCGATTCTAGTAGTTTCACCACAGAACTGAATAACATGCCCATCAATATTATCAGACAAGAGCTCTTTAACAATAGCAATATTAGGTTCAACTTTAACTTGCTCAGGAGGTGTATATGTTTTAATATTGCTTGTACGAACCACAGTTGAAGCTTTAGCATGATCCTTTATCCTAACAGGGAAAGGTGGCTTCTCAACATAAGAAGTAGGAACAATAGGATCATTAAAAGTGACAGTCTTTTATTCAACTTTAATAGGTGGAGCTACTTTTACTTCTATGGTAGGATGATATTTAAACCACTTCTCCTTAGGGAGATCAACATAAGTAGCAAAAGATTCACAGAAAGAAGCTACTATCTCAGAATCAAGTCCATATTTAGTGCTAAACTTACGGAAAATATCGGTATCCATAAAATATTTAACACAATCAAACTTAGGTGTCATACCTG
The DNA here is from genome assembly GCF_056163025.1 of Triticum urartu. NCBI lineage: Eukaryota > Viridiplantae > Streptophyta > Magnoliopsida > Poales > Poaceae > Triticum > Triticum urartu. The sequence goes on along the minus strand of NC_141874.1, from coordinate 359,364,161 downwards.
ACTCCTTACCATTGTCGAGGTCCCAATATTCAGAGTTGCATTTAATTCTATCCAATAAATCCCATTTGAATACAATAGTCTCCATCATAAAAGAGCCAGCACAAGAAGTATCAAGCATGGTGCGATTGTTATCAGAAAGCCGAGCATAAATTTTTTGAATAATTGTTTCTCTTGGAAGCTCATGATTGGGGCATGAATATAGCATTGATTTAAGCCTCCCCCAAGCTTGAGTGATGCTTTCTCCTTCGCGAGGCCAAAAATTATATATATAATTGCGATCACGATGAACAAGATGCATAGGATAAAACTTCTGATGAAATTCCAATTTCAATCGTTTGTAATTCCAAGACCTCATATCATCACATAGCCTATACCATGTCGATGAATCTCCCCACAAAGATAAGGGGAAGACCTTCTTCTTAACAACATCTCCGGATACACCTGCAAGCTTAAATAATCCACAAAATTCATCCACATATATTAGATGTTCATCAGGATGTTTTGTTCCATCTCCTAAAAAAGGATTAGGTAGCAATTTTTCTATTATACCCGAAGGAACTTCATAAGGAATTTCATTTTCAATAGGTTCAGTAGGTTGAGGAGCAACTCTTTGCTCTACTGGTCAGGGTGAAGATACCCCGAACAAGCCCCTCAGAGGATTACTTTCCATAATAACAAGTGACAGTAAATTTCAGCACACTATATAAATTTTTCCTTACCAAATTCCACCTACAAAAGGCGCTTCACTCCCCGGCAACGGCACCAGAAAAGAGTCTTGATGACCCACAACTATAGAGGATCTATCGTAGTCCTTTTGATAAGTAAGAGTGTCGAACCCAACGAGGAGCAAAAGGAAATGATAGACGGTTTTCAGCAAGGTATTCTCTGCAAGTACTAAAATAAGTGGTAACAGATAGTTTTGTGATGAGATACTTTGTAACGAGCAACAAGTAACAAAAGTAAATAAAGTGCATAAAGGTGGCCCAATCCTTTTTGTAGCAAAGGACAAGCCTGGACAAACTCTTTCATAAGGAAAAGCGCTCACGAGGACACATGGGAATATCGTCAAGCTAGTTTTCATCACGCTCATATGATTCACGTTCGGTACTTTGATAATTTGACATGTGGGTGGACCGGTGCTTGGGTGCTGTTCTTACTTGAACAAGCATCCCACTTATGATTAACCTCTATTGCAAGCATCCGCAACTACAACAAAAGTATTAAGGTAAACCTAACCATAGCATGAAACATATGGATCCAAATCAGCCCCTTACGAAGCAACGCATAAACTAGGGTTTAAGCTTCTGTCACTCTAGCAACCCATCATCTACTTATTACTTCCCAATGCCTCCCTCTAGGCCCAAATAATGGTGAAGTGTTATGTAGTCGATGTTCACATAACACCACTAGAGGCTAGACAACATACATCTCATCAAAATATCGAATGAATACCAAATTCACATGGCTACTAATAGCAAGACTTCTCCCTTGTCCTTAGGAACAAACGTAACTACTCACAAAGCATAAACATGTTCATAATCAGAGGGGTATTAATATGCATATAGGATCTGAACATATGATCTTCCACCATTTAAACGAACTAGAATCAATTACAAGGAGTAATTAACACTACTAGCAACCTACTAGCACCAATCCCGGACTTGGAGCCAAGAATTGGATACAAGAGATGAACTAGGGTTTTGAGATGAGATGGTGCTGATGAAGATGTTCATGGAGATTGCCCTCTCCCGATGAGAGGAGCGTTGGTCATGACGATGGCGATGATTTCCCCCTCCGGGAGGGAAGTTTCCCCGGCAGAACAGCTCTGCCGGAGCTCTAGATTGGATCCGCCATGGTTCCGCCTCGTGGCGGCGGAGTTTTGTCCCAAAAGGTTGCTTCTTATTTTTTTCTTGACGAAAGACTTCATATAGGAGAAGATGGTCATCGGAGAGCCACCAGGGGGCCCACAAGGCAGGGGGTGCACTCTAGGGGGGCGCCCCCCACCCTCGTGAGAAGGGTGTGGGCCCCCTAGTCTTCATCTTTGGCGAGGATTTTTCATTATTTATTATAAGGTGTTCCGTGGAGTTTCAGGACTTTTGGAGTAGTGCAGAATAGGTATCTAATATTTGCTCCTTTTCCAGCCCAGAATTCCAGCTGTCGGCATTCTCCCTCCTTATGGAAACCTTGTAAAATAAGAGAGAATAGCCATAAGTATTGTGACATAATGTGAAATAACAGCCCGTAATGCAATAAATATTGATATAAAAGCATAATGCAAAATGGACGTATCAACCGGCCTCATCTGATCTGCCAGATGAGCGGGCACCGTGACCCGAGCCGGATGTGCACTAGGGACATGCCAACTGCCGAGGTTGCCCGTGTGGTGAACGAGATCTCCAACTTCAAGCTGTCGGAAGGGTCTTGGCATCAGCAAGCGGCCATACTCCCACGCCAACTCGTCGCCGCCTATAAGTTTCTCAACTCATTTCTTTTCAGTACCTCGTAGGGTCGGGTGGAGACTACCTGCCGGACCGGGAGGTGAGCGATGTGGATGACCCCAACATGGGAGTGGCCGCCCTGGAGGAGGACGCCATAGGCGGCGGTGATGGACCAGGTGGCTCCGAAGACGTAGGAGGCCTCGAGACATGGCCTGACGATGATGAGAATGAGGACGAGCCGTGTCATGCGCGAGGCGCCGGCAGGGCGGATATGGGCCCTTCCGCCGAGCCGGCTACACATGGCGGCGCGCGTAAGCGCAAACAAGGCGCCGTCTTGTTTGGCAGCGCGCCGAAGAAGACCAAGAACCCGACCGCCGCGACCAAGCGGAAGGAGGCCGCCGTGAAGGTGACCAAGTTCCAAAAGCTTCCGAAGATGCCTACTATGGTGTCAGTGTAAGTATCATTTTCTTGTGCTTTACTTTCTTGTCGATTCTATCTGAGCTTCTTCTCTTCTTTATTTTTCTCGACTTAGGGCCCCGCTCTCTCTTGACAAGTCGGCCGCCGCCTCTGTCATTGGGTCGGTGGAGACCTCCACCACCACCCGGTAAATCCACCCTGCAGCCGAACTCCGAGATGCGCAGGAACGAAACGCACGGGGAGCTCGTTAGGAGCGGGAAGCCGCACGTAAGGAGAGGGCGGAGGCGGATGATACGTCTCCAACATATCTATAATTTTTGATTGCTCCATGCTATATTATTTACTGTTTTGAATGTTTATGGGCTTTATTATACACTTTTATATCATTTTTGGGACTAACCTATTAACCCAGAGCCCAGTGCCAGTTTCTGTTTTTACCCTGTTTTAGGGTTTCGAAGAAAAGGAAAACCAAACGGAGTCCAATTGACCTGAAACTTCACGGGACTCTTTTTTGGAAGGAAAGAAGCCCAGAAGACTTGGAGTGCACGTCGGGGGATCTACGAGGAGGTCACGAGGCAGGGGGCGCGCCCTCCACCCTCGTGAGCCCCCCTGACATACTTCTTCCTCCTATATATCTCCATATACCCTAAAAACACCCGTGGCGACAATAGATCGGGAGTTCCGCCGCCAAAAGCCTCCGTAGCCACCGAAAGCCAATCTAGACCCGGTCCGGCACCCTGCCGGAGGGGGCAATCTCTCTTCGGTGGCCATCTTCATCATCCCAGTGCTCTCCATGACGAGGAGGGAGTAGTTCTTCCTCGGGGCTGAGGGTATGTACCAGTAGCTATGTGTTTGATCTCTCTCTCTCTCTCGTGTTCTTGAGGTGATACGATCTTGATGTATTGCGAGCTTTGCTATTATATTTGGATCCTATGATATTTCTTCCCCCCTCTACTCTCTTGTAATGAATTGAGTTTCCCCTTTGGAGTTATCTTATCGGACTGAGTCTTTAAAGATTTGAGAACACTTGATGTATGTCTTGCCGTGGATATATGTGGTGACAATGGGATATCACGTGATTCACTTGATGTATGTTTTGGTTACCAACTAGCGGGTTCCTCCCATGAACCTATGCATAGGGGTTGGCACACGTTTTCGTCGTGATTCTCCGGTAGAACTTTGGGGCACTCTTTGAGGTCCTTTGTGTTGGTTTGAATAGATGAATCTGAGATTGTGTGATGCATATCATATAATCATACCCACGGATACTTGAGGTGACATTGGAGTATCTAGGTGACATTAGGGTTTTGGTTGATTTGTGTCTTAAGGTGTTACTCTAGTACGAACTCTAGAGCTGTTTGTGACACTTATAGGAATAGCCCAACGGATTGATTGGAAAGAATAACTTTGAGGTAGTTTCGTACCCTACCATAATCTCTTCGTTCGTTCTCCGCTATTAGTGGCTTTGGAGTGACTCTTTGTTGCATTTTGAGGGATAGTTATGTGATCCAGTTATGTTAGTATTGTTGAGGGAACTTGCACTAGTGAAAGTATGAACCCTAGGCCTTATTTCCTATCATTGCAATACCGTTTACGCTCACTTTTATCATTAGTTACCTTGCTGTTTTTATATTTTCAGATTACAAAAATCATTATCTACTATCCATATACCACTTGTATCTCCATCTCTTCGCCGAACTAGTGCACCTATACAATTTACCATTGTATTGGGTGTGTTGGGGACCCAAGAGACTCTTTGTTATTTGGTTGCAGGGTTGCTTGAGAGAGACCATCTTCATCCTACGCCTCCTACGGATTGATAAACCTTAGGTCATCCACTTGAGGGAAATTTTCTACTGTCTTACAAACCTTTGCACTTCGAGGCCCAACAACGTCTATAGGAAGAAGGTTGTGTAGTAGACATCAATGTCGGGACCCCGATCCTAAGTCACACCGATCTAGCATGTAACACTTCATATCACTTTGCAGCCTCACGCATGGTATTCCCACGGGTGCCACCTTACCTGGCCCGGGACCGTTTGCGCCTTTTGGCTCACGTATATGATAGTGTCGCTAGCATCCATATGACAGAGAACCCGGGCCGACATGACTAGTCGTGAACCCAAAGTAGCACTAACTTACAGGGACAGGCATACATGAATCAACCTTGAGCATGTCGGTCAACAACGTATGAATCCGGGCTGTAGCACTGGGCTAACAGGACTCCGGGAACCTGGGCTGTAGCAGGCTAGACAGGACTCCGTATGTCACCACGTGACATTTCCCCCAAGGGACAGACACAGGAATGAAGTGAATCACATGCCGGCCAGTCAAGTGTTCCGAAGCAGTAGTGCTGGGCTAGCAGGACTCCGGTGAACCAGGCTGTAGCGGACTACTATGGCACATGGAAGCACAAGACTACATTTCCCCATAAGAGAGGCTATCAGAGGTAAACAACTAGGTTGTCAGATCCCACACATAGCAATACACGTTACATGTACGCATAACATGCAAGTATGTGCTGTACATCATGGCATCACAACATAACTTAAACTCATATAGATAAAGGCCCAGAAGAGCCACATAGAATTCAATACAAACAGGGGTCTCATGACCCATCATTCAGAGCATACAATCAATGGAAACATTACATATCTGAGTACGGACAACTAGAAAGGAAAAGACTAAGAAGCCTGACTAAACACGACCCTCCCAAGGGTACAAGATCGTAGCTGGGATACAAGCTACTCGTCGAAGCCACTAGTGTAACCAAATGCAAAACATAAATAAGAAAACCTGAGTACAAAGGTACCCAGCAAGTCTTACATCAGAGCTATCTACATATGCAACATTATCAACAAAGGGGGTGATGGAGTTTAAGAGAAGCAAGCCATCTTTGACTTAGTGGCTAACCTATACTACGAGTATCAGAAACTTCTTTGAGGTAAGAAGACGCACACGAGTCCACATGTTCACCATATCAATACTCCACTATGGATCCGTTCCCATCTTCCTACGAGAAGGCCATCCATAGCACTCACGCTTATCTTGTGGATTTTAGAGTATCCACTTCAAGTTGTCTATGTACTACATAAGTCCTCCAAGTTTCCATATCCGAGGAAAACGGCTATTCGAATAGATGATATTGAACCTGTAGGTGTGTACTTCTTCACACAAGCTCCCGCCACTTATAGCCCTGTACACGTCATGTACCTCGGCAACCTTCAAGCGGAAGCCGGGCGAGGGAGTCGGCCACGACCTGACTAACCACACAAGTCTCTCGTCCAGGTTTATCGCCTATTCGGGTTCCATCCGCAAGGAGATCTGGCCGGGGTGTCACTCACGGCCCCAAACGATGTGTGCAGGGTTCCCAAGCCCACCATCCGGGTGCCACTTGGTACACCGTGCCATGGTGCCTAGTCTGTCCCAAGCCCGTCCCGTCGGACACCACCTGGTAGACAAGTAGCACTACCTACAAATGGCAGAAACTAGTTGCAAATCCTGGACAGAGATCAAGCGGAATAATAAGCCGAGAGGGGCCGGATAACCGGAACCCAATGTGTGGTAGTAACTGGACTTGGATAACATACACAGAACTCAGTGCTTAAGGACGGTTCCAATGAGACAACCCACCATGTACTCCTACATGGCCTCTCATCGCTACCTTTACCAAAACGTGTTCACACACTTAGCCTTTACCGGTAGGACATGTTCACCACTCCGATTCATTCCCGATGAATCAGACCTGACACAACTCTAAGCATAGCTGGCATAAAGAAAAACAAGCATGGATGAGCAGGCACATCAAGGCTCAAGAAACTCCTACACATGCTACTGGGTTTCAACTATTTACTGTGGCAATGACAGGTCATGCAGAGGAATGGGTTCAGCTACCACAGCAGAAAGTATTAGTTTGAATCATTGTTGTCCTAATGCAGTAAAAGGAGCAGGAGCGAGAGAGTGGGATTTATCGAGATGCTCAAGGGGGTTTGCTTGCCTGATAGATCCACGAAGAAACACTGCTCCTCAGACAGGTACTTGGGACACCTTCTGGAGTAGAACCTATCGAGAGGGGACGGTGCCGGCAATCAATAAACAACCATATGCAACAATATTATGCATGAAGATGACCTTTCAAAGATGCTATGATTTGCCCTAATGCATATAGCATCAATTTGGTTGAAGTCCATATGAACCAAGGGTTCATATGCAAACCCCAAATTAAGTATATAACATGCCATTATTACGTTTTCACTTATACAGCAAGTATAAGTTGGTTTTTCATGAATGAAACTAACATAAATGGATTCCTTGCATTTTTCTGATGATTTTTTATATATAAATTATTTCATTTTGAGCTATGGTTTAATTCCTATGATTTTTAGAAGTTTTAACTATTTTCTGGAATTCTCTGAATTATTTAAAATCCAGAAATCAATTACTGTGTCAGCGTGATGTCACAGAGGCGTCAGCAGGTCAACGGCTCAGTCTAGGTCAAACCTGGATGGTGGGGCCCGCATGTTAGTGTCACAGGGCTAATCCTATTTTAGTTAACCCTAAACTAGGTAATTAGATGGGGCTGGCCCCACATGTCAATGGCCCAGGGTAGGTCAAACCCCTGGTCAACAGGCCCAACAGGCCGGCGGCTCGACGCTGGCGACAACACGCATGACGGAGGCTCGGGTTTCGCCCTCAGGCGACCAAAAGGACGGCAGAGGGGCTCTGCGTGGAGCTGGGCGTGCGCCGCATCCAGGGAAGCACACGAGAGGGGCTGGGGTGGCCGGAGTCGACGGCACCGATGAGCGGAGCGACGCCGGAGTTCGGGCGCACTCGGGAACGGGGCTGCGGTGGCCATGGAGTGGCGTGCTTAGCTCCTACGGCACCTACGCGGCGCGGTGAGCACGTGGGTGTGCTTGGTTGGGAGCTACGACGGCTGTGGCCACGGAGGCGAGAAGCTCGGGGGGCGGCGCGGTTCGGTCTCCGGCGGAGTGACGGCTACAACATGCAAACGGAGCGCAAAGGAGGGGGTTTCGGGTCAGTGGCTCACGGCGAGTCGGACGAGCAGGTCGGTGAGGCCGGAGGCGTGTCGGAGCGAGTGGGGCGGCGAGGCGGATCTCCGGCAACCCGAGGAGGATGAAGGGGTCGGGGACGATGCTTCGAGGCGTCCGGCACCGCGTGGCCCGGCGGAGAGGACTAGGGCGACGAGGCGGACCTCGTGGGCATGTCGGAGAGGCGAGGGGAAGGCGGTGGTCACGGTGGCGCACGGCGGTGCTCTCCGCTGCACTGGGGACAGAGGGGGAGAGCGAGACAGAGGATGGGGAGGAGCTCGGGGAGAATGGAGAGAGACCAGGGGGGCTCGGTGGAGCTCTCAGGGGTGGACAGCGCCGAGGAGGGAGAGGAGGCAGCAAGCAGCTGCCTGGCGGGCATGCACGCTCGCCGTGCTCCCTTTGCCGCTGCCTCCTGGCGAGGGAGACGACTGGCAACGGCCAGTTGGGCCGGGCCACTACTGGGCCGTGGTGGGGCGCCAGGTAAGTCAGGTAAATCCTTTTCCTGTTTTGTTTTTTTATTTCTGACATTTGTTTTGTATCCAAAAGAAATATTAAAACACTTTCATAAATGCTGAAAATATTTGTGGCATCCAGATATAATATTCCAGAGGCCCTTACCAATTCCCAACATTTTTGGAGCCATTAAAATATTTATATAATTTAAACAGCTCCAAATCAAATATTTATGCATTGATTCAAAAATCCAAAATGTGTAGCAGAAATGTGCATCACTTCTGGTTGTTGTTCCCAACATTATCCAGAGAGCATGAACATTTTTGAATAGCATTTTGGGTTCATTGAAAATCCATTTTAAAGTTGAACCTATTTGAATTTTCTTTGGTGCTAGGGTTTGCAACTTTCCCCATTTCAAATTTATTTGAAATTTAAACATGATGCACAAGCAAGCCTAGGATCATACCAGAACTAGGGATGTGACAGCTCGCCCCCACTCGAAGAAATCTCGTCCCGAGATTCAGGAGTTGGAGGAAAGAAAGCGGGGTACTCAAGTCGAAGAAGATCTTCTCGCTCCCAAGTAGCTTCTCTCTCGGAATGATGAGACCATTGAACCTTGAGAAACTTGATGTTATGACGTTGAGTGGCGCGCTCTGCTTGATCCAGAATGCTAACAGGGTACTCTCGATAAGTAAGGTTATCTTGGAGATCAAGCGTTTCGTGGTCCACTCCGCGAATGGGATCCGAGAAGCAATGCCTGAGTTGAGAGACGTGGAAGACATCATGAACTCGAGAAAGATATGGGGGTAGTTCCAACTGGTAGGCAACCTCTCCTCGTTTGGCGAGAATGCGAAAAGGACTGATGTAATGAGGAGCCAACTTGCCCTTGATACCGAAACGATGGGTACCCTTCAAAGGAGTAACCCGAAGGTAAGCCTTGTCGTCAACTTCATAAGCCACTTCCTTATGACGACGGTCATACTGGCTCTTTTGACGAGATTGGGCTGTTTTCAAATTCTCACGAATGATGCGAACTTGCTCTTCTGCCTCCTGGATCATATCCGGTCCAAAGAATTGTCTTTCACCGGTTTCTGACCAGTTCAAAGGTGTTCGACATCTTCGTCCATAGAGAATCTCAAAAGGAGCTTTCTTAAGACTGGATTGGTAGCTATTGTTATAAGCAAACTCGGCAAAGGGAAGAAAGTTCTCCCAATCCATACCAAATGAGATAATGCAAGCTCTAAGCATGTCTTCAAGAATTTGGTTGACCCTTTCCACCTGACCACTTGATTGAGGGTGGAAAGCGGTACTGAAGGAAAGATGGGTTCCCATGGCAGTTTGGAAACTTTCCCAGAAATGAGAGGTGAAAAGACTGCCACGGTCTGAATTGATCTCTAGTGGAACACCATGGAGTGACACTATTTGGGAGATATATAAGTCAGCGAGCTGACTAGCAGTGATACTCTCTCGAACAGGTAGGAAGTGAGCCACTTTGGAAAGACGGTCAATGACTACGAAGATAGCATTATTTCCTTTCTTAGTCCTGGGAAAGCCGGTGATGAAGTCCATACCAACTTTGTACCATTTCCACTCGGGAATACCTAAAGGTTGAAGGGTGCCAGCAGGTCTTTGATACTCTGCCTTAATGCGACGACAAACGTCATAGTTGGCAATATACTGAGCGATTTCTCTCTTCATCCTAGTCCACCAGAACCTCTGGCATAACTCCTGATACATCTTTGTACTACCGGGATGAATCGTGAGAGGGGATTCATGGGCCTCCTTTAGGATCAGTTGCTGCATCTTTTGACATTTGGGAACCACCAAATGGTTTCCAAAGTAAACAACACCTCGTTCATCCATAGAGAAACAGCTGGCAACTCCCTTGGAAATATTCTTCTTGATTCGGGAGATTCCCGTATCATGCTTCTGAGCCTCTATGATCTGATCTGTAAGGGTAGGTTTCGCCACCAAGGTAGAAAGAGAACCACGAGGAGCTATGTGAAGATTAAGCTTACAAAATTCCTCATGGAGGGGTGGTTGACATTGTTGCAACATGAGGTTGTTGCAATAGGATTTACGACTTAAAGCATCAGCCTTGACATTGGCTTTGCCTGGGGTGTAGGTGATTCCTAAGTCGTAATCCGAGATCAACTCCAACCAACGTCTCTGTCTGAGATTCAGATCCGGTTGGGTGAAGATATACTTGAGACTCTGATGGTCAGTGTATATTTCGCAACGGTTACCAAGAAGGTAATGTCGCCAAGTCTTAAGTGCATAGACTACGGCTGCAAGCTCCAGATCATGTGTAGGATAATTTTCCTCATGTGGATGCAACTGTCGAGATGCATAGGCAATCACATGACGATCCTGCATAAGAATGCAACCTAGTACTTGACGTGAAGCGTCGCAATAGATAACAAAGTCTTTAGTGAAATCCGGTGGCACGAGTATGGGCGCGGAAGTCAGGCGTCTTTTCAGTTCCTGAAAACTGTGCTCACACTGTGGGGTCCACTCAAACCTTTTATCATTCTTGAGAAGCTCCGTGAGGGTTTTGCCACTTTGGAGAAGTTTTCAACGAAGCGGCGACAATAACTGGCTAGATCAAGGAAACTCCTAACTTGTTTGACCGTTTCGGGTGGAGTCCAATCGAGAACGGCTTTGACTCTCTCGGGATTGACAGCAATGCCCTTACCAGAGATCACGTGGCCCAAATTAGTCACTTCTGGCAACCAAAATTCACACTTGGAGAACTTGTCATAAAGGCGGTGCTCTCTGAGTTTTTCTAACACGAGTCTAAGATGTTCGGCATGCTCTTCCTTGTTCTTCGAGTAAATAAGAATATCATCGAGATAAACCACGACGAACTTATCTAAGTACTCCATAAAGATCGAGTTCATCAAGCGGGAGAAAGTAGCTGGAGCATTGGTTAGGCCGAAAGACATCACGGTGTACTCGTATTGACCATAACGAGTGACAAAGGCCATTTTGGGAATGTCCCCGTTTCTGATCTTGATTTGGTGGTAGCCTAACCTCAAATCCATCTTGGAAAAGACTGAGGATCCAGCGAGCTGATCATATAGGTCGTTGATCCTGGGGAGCGGGTACTTGTTCTTTATCGTGACCAAATTAACGGGACAATAATCTACAACCATCCGATCCGTACCATCCTTCTTCTTGACAAAGAGGGCAGGACAAGCCCAAGGAGAAGAACTAGGATGGATGAAACCCTTTTGCAAGGACTCATCAAGTTGTAACTTAAGCTCAGCTAACTCCAAAGGTGCCATCTTGTATGGTCTCTTAGAGATTGGAACAGTTCCTGGGATAAGTTCTATGACAAACTCTACATCTTTGTCAGGTGGGACACCTGGCAGTTCTTCTGGAAAGACATCCGGGAAGTCACGGACTACCGGAATATCTTCAAGGTCTGGAAGAGGACTGGCATTAACAGAATAGAGTTGACGCCTTGCAACTCTAGTGGAGACAGTGACTATTTTGCCAGATGGATGTGTTAGTTGAACAGATCTAGTGTAACAATCGATCTTGGCATGATGAGCTGTCATCCAGTCCATACCCAAGATGATGTTAATATCTGAGGACTTTAGAGATATCAAAGAAGCAAGGAATACCAGTCTGTCAACAAGGATTTCATTACCATGGCTTACCTTGGAGGTTTGCCATTTGGAACCAGGAGTCTGGATTATTAGTGGAGTCGGCATATCACAAAATGACATGTCGTGCAACCGAGCATAACCTTCGGATATGAAGGAGTGGGATGCTCCAGTATCGAACAGAACTAGAGCTGGGTGACAATTGACAAGAAGCGTACCCAGTACAACGTCGGGATCATCTTGAGGTCCTGTAGCTGAGACATGGTGCACACATGCTCGTTCAATGGAGGCTGGCTTGGTACTGATCATCTTGACTGATGGCTTTTCATGGCCAACAGACCTCTCAGACTGGGGTGGATCATAACTGGACTGAGGGCAGTCGTGTGCATAGTGTCCTGGTTCTCCGCAGGTAAAGCAAGTTCCTAGGGTAGGACGTGGACCTACATTGGCAAGTGGTCCACTAATAGGCCTGGGTGAAGCACGTTGCTGAGTTGGGTGAGGCGCCACATCGGATGGCCTCGGTGCATATCCAAGTGGGAGAGCCGAGTTCAGAATCCAAATCCGTCGCTTTTGAGAGCCAGAGCGGGAGGAAGAACCCAGATCACGGTTGTGCTCTCGACACTCCTCGTAATTGAGTTGAGCTGTCTCTGCATTAATGGCCTTGTTCACAAGAGCTTGGAAAGTATCACAATGATGCAGGTGGAGATCACGACACAACTTAGGGTTGAGACCCTTCCGGAACCTAGCCTGCTTCTTAGCATCCGTGGACACTTCTTCTGTAGCATAGCGGGCGAGGTTTCCAAACTCTCTACTGTAAGCATCAACAGGCAGCTTACCCTGGGTAAAACTACAAAACTCTTCCCTCTTGCGGTCAATGAGATCCTGAGGAATGTGGTGCTCACGAAAAGCCTCGGTGAAATCTTTCCATGTAGGAAACTGGCCAGCTGGAAGCATAGCCTCGTAGCTCTCCCACCAAATACTAGCAGTACCTTCCAGGTGATAGGTAGCATAGGTGACCTTGTCACCTTTAGCTACGTTCGCAGAATGCAACTTGTGAGTGATGCTCCGGAGCCAGTAATCTGCATCGAGTGGCTCAATGGAATGATGGAAGGTGGGTGGTTTCAGACCAATGAAGTCGGTGATGGAAACCAACTTTTTACGCTGATGTGCGGTGTTCTGCTCAATCTGTGGTAGCAAGCGGTTAGTCTCACGCTTGTTCCTCTCGGATGCTAACAAGAACTCTGCCATCAAAGGCTGGTCAGGAGGATCCTCGTCCCTACCATCTCCGTGATTCTTGCTATGAGCAACTGAACCTCGGTTAGCAGACGACATCCTGGCACAGGATGCCAGGAACCAAGGAAACAAGGATGGAATTAGCATCGACATAAGGATGCAAAATGTAATGCAAAAGCATTAGAAACTCTTGAAATCCTAGGACAATTTCAGCAGCATAACGGCTGTAAATGCTCAAAAGGGATTTTTAGACATTCATCAAAGGAATAGCATAATCAATCAGCATCATAATATCAAGGTTCTGGGTCAAACTGAGGACACACGGAAGTAGTAGAACTATATGGTGACACAACCAAACAATCCTAAGACTTTACGGTTTAGTAACACATCATCCTGAGAGATAGAGGAGAAGCCTAGGCCTTAACCCTCGTAGAAAAGAAGAGGCTGACTCAGAAAGAATGACATGAGCTAAAGGAGTAAAAAGAGCCTTACGTTCCCTTCCACAATCAATTCCCTTATATAACTAAAGAATTACTAGACTCAACTTCACCAAGTGTGGCTTGGTAATCCTACAGTCAGTCAGGCTCTGATACCAACGCTGTCGAGACCCTGATCCTAAGTCACACCGATCTAGCATGTAACACTTCATATCACTTTGCGGCCTCACGCACGGTATTCCCACGGGTGCCACCTTACCTGGCCCGAGACCGTTTTCGCCTTTTGGCTCACGTATATGATAGTGTCGCTAGCATCCATATGACAGAGAACCCAGGCCGACATGACTAGTCGTGAACCCAAAGTAGCACTAACTTACAGGGACATGCATACATGAATCAACCTTGAGCATGTCGGTCAACAGTATATGAATCCGGGCTGTAGCACTGGGCTAACAGGACTCCAGGAACCCGGGCTATAGCAGGCTAGACAGGACTCCGGATGTCACCGCGTGACATTTCCCCAAAGGGACAGACACAGGAACGAAGTAAATCACATGCCGGCCAGTCAAGTGTTCCGGAGCAGTAGTGCTGGGCTAGCAGGACTCCGGTGAACCGGGCTGTAGCGGACTACTATGGCACATGGAAGCACAAGACTACATTTCCCCATAAGAGAGGCTATCAGAGGTAAACAACTAGGTTGTCGGATCCCACACATAGCAATACACGTTACACGTACGCATAACATGCAAGTATGTGCTGTACATCATGGCATCACAACATAACTTAAACTCATATAGATAAAGGCCCAGAAGAGCCACATAGCATTCAATACAAACAGGGGTCTCATGACCCATCATTCAGAGCATACAAGCAACGGAAACATTACATGTCTGAGTACAGATAATTACAAAGGAAAAGACTAAGAAGTCTGACTAAACACTACCCTCCCAAGGGTACAAGATCGTAGCTGGGATACAAGCTACTCGTCGAAGCCACTAGTGTAACCAACTGCAAAACATAAATAAGCAAACGTGAGTACAAAGGTACCCAGCAGGTCTTACATCAGAGCTATCTACATATGCAACATTATCAACAAAGGGGGTGGTGGAGTTTAACAGCAGCAAGCCAGCTTTGACTTAGTGGCTAACCTATACTACGAGTATCAGAAACTTCTTTGAGGTAAGAAGACGCACACAAGTCCACATGTTCACCATATCAATACTCCACTATGGATCCGTTCCTGTCTTCCTACAAGAAGGCCATCCATAGCACTCACGCTTATCTTGCGGATTTTAGAGTATCCACTTCAAGTTGTCTATGTACTACATTAGTCCTCCAAGTTTCCATATCCGAGGAAAATGGCTATTCGAATAGATGATATTGACCCTGCAGGGGTGTACTTCTTCACACACGCTCCCGCCACTTATAGCCTTGTACACGTCATGTACCTCGGCAACCTTCAAGCGGAAGCCGGGCGAGGGAGTCGGCCACGACCTGACTAACCACACAAGTCTCTCGTCCAGGTTTATCGCCTATTCGGGTTCCAGCCGCAAGGAGATCCGGCCGGAGTTTCGCTCACGGCCCCAAACAATGTGTGCAGGGTTCCCAGGCCCACCATCCGGGTGCCACTTGGTACACCGTGCCATGGTGCCTGGTCTGTCCCAAGCCCGTCCCGTCGGACACCACCTGGTAGACAAGTAGCACTACCTACAAATGCCAGAAAGTAGTTGCAACTCCTGGACAGAGATCAAGCGGATTAATAAGCCGAGAGGGGCCGGATAACCGGAACCCAATGTGTGGTAGTAACTGGACTTGGATAACATACACAGAACTCAGTGCTTAAGGACGGTTCCAATGAGACAACCCACCATGTACTCCTACATGGCCTCTCATCGCTACCTTTACCAAAACATGTTCACACACTTAGCCTTTACCGGTAGGACATGTTCACCACTCCGATTCATTCCCGATGAATCAGACCTGACACAACTCTAAGCATAGCTGGCATAAAGAAAATCAAGCATGGATGAGCAGGCACATCAAGGCTCAAGCAACTCCTACACATGCTAGTGGGTTTCAACTATTTACTGTGGCAATGACAGGTCATGCAGAGGAATGGGTTCAGCTACCACAGCAGAAAGTATTAGTTTGAATCATTGTTGTCCTAATGCAGTAAAAGGAGCAGGAGCGAGAGAGTGGGATTTATCGAGATGCTCAAGGGGGTTTGCTTGCCTGATAGATCCACGAAGAAACACTGCTCCTCAGACAGGTACTTGGGACACCTTCTGGAGTAGAACCTATCGAGAGGGGACGGTGCCGGCAATCAATAAACAACCATATGCAACAATATGATGCATGAAGATGACCTTTCAAAGATGCTATGATTTTCCCTAATGCATCTAGCATCAATTTGGTTGAAGTCCATATGAACCAAGGGTTCATATGCAAACCCCAAATTAAGTATATAACATGCCATTATTACGTTCTCACTTATACAGCAAGTATAAGTTGGTTTTTCATGCATGAAACTAGCATAAATGGATTCCTTGCATTTTTCTGATGATTTTTCATATATAAATTATTTCATTCTGAGCTATGGTTTAATTCCTATGATTTTTAGAAGTTTTAACTATTTTCTGGAATTCTCTGAATTATTTAAAATCCAGAAATCAATTACCACGTCAGCGTGACGTCACAGAGGCGTCAGCAGGTCAACGGCTCAGTCCAGGTCAAACCTGGGCGGTGGGGCCCGCATTTTAGTGTTACAGGGCTAATCCTATTTTAGTTAACCCTAAACTAGGTAATTAGATGGGGCTGGCCCCACATGTCAATGGCCCAAGGGAGGTCAAACCCCTGGTCAACAGGCCCAACACGCCGGCGGCTCGTCGCCGGCGACAGCACGCACGGCGGAGGCTCGGGTTTCGCCCTCAGGCGACCAAAAGGACGGCGGAGGGGCTCTGCGTGGAGCTGGGCGTGCGCCGCATCCAGGGAAGCACACGAGTGGAGCGACGCCGGAGTTCAGGCGCACTCGGGAATGGGGCTGCGGTGGCCGTGGAGTGGCGTGCTTAGCTCCTACGGCACCTACGCGGCGCGGTGAGCACGTGGGTGTGCTCGGTTGGGAGCTACGACGGCTGTGGCCACGGAGGCGAGAAGCTCGGGCGGCGGCGTGGTTCGGTCTCCGGCGGAGCGACGGCTACAACATGCAAACGGAGCGCAAAGGAGGGGGGTTCGGGTCAGTGGCTCACGACGAGTCGGACGAGCAGGTCGGTGAGGCCGGAGGAGCGTCAGAGCGAGCGGGGCAGCGAGGCGGATCTCCGACGACCCAAGGAGGATGAAGGGGTCGAGGACGATGCTTCGAGGCGTCCGACGCCGCGTGGCCCGACGGAGAGGACTAGGGCGACGAGGTGGACCTCGTGGGCACGTCGGAGAGGCGGGGGGAAGGCGGTGGTCGCGGTGGCGCACGGCGGTGCTCTCCGCTACGCTCGGGACAGAGGGGGAGGGCGAGACAGAGGATGGGGAGGAGCTCGGGGAGAATGGAGAGAGACCAGGGGGGCTCGGTGGAGCTCTCGGGGGTGGACAGCGCCGAGGAGGGAGAGGAGGCGGCAAGCAGCTGCCTGGCGGGCATGCACGCTCGTCGTGCTCCCTTTCGCCGCTGCCTCCTGGCGAGGAAGATGACTGGCAACGGCCAGTTGGGCCGGGCCATTGCTGGGCCGTGGTGGGGCGCCAGGTAAGTCAGGTAAATCCTTTTCCTGTTTTCTTTTTCTATTTCTGACATTTGTTTTGTATCCAAAAGAAATGTTAAAACACTTTCATAAATGCTGAAAATATTTGTGGCATCTAGATATAATATTCCAGAGGCCCTTACCAATTCCCAACATTTTTGGAGCCATTAAAATATTTATATAGTTTAAACAGCTCCAAATCAATTATTTATGCATTGATGCAAAAATCCAAAATGTGTAGCAAAAATGTGCATCACTTCTGGTTGTTGTTCCCAACATTATCCAAAGAGCATGAACATTTTTGAATAGCATTTTGGGTTCACTGAAAATCCATTTTAAAGTTGAACCTATTTGAATTTGCTTTGGTGCTAGGGTTTGCAACTTTCCCCATTTCAAATTTATTTGAAATTTAAACATGATGCACAAGCAAGCCTAGGATCATACCAGAACTAGGGATGTGACAATCAAGCTCTTTTCTGGCGCCGTTGCCGGGGAGGTTAGCTCTTGAAGGTATATCTTTGGATCTTGCAATCGAGTCTTTTAGTTTCTTGTTTTATCACTAGTTTAGTTTATAAAAGAAAACTATAAAAATGGAATTGAGTTTGTCTCATACGCTTCACCTTTTTAATATCTTTCGTGAGTATGATGGAAAGGATAATTGTGCTCAAGTGCTAGAAGAAGAAATCTACAAAATGTTTGGCACTAAATATTTGAATGATGAGCATGATTGCAATGTTGTTAGTATGAATTCCTTGAATATCCATGATGCTAATGATATGCAAAGCCACAAGCTTGGGGAAGCTATGTTTGATGAAGATGATATTTTTTGTCCCCCAAGCTTTGATGAGCAAATTTACTATGATGAAAGCATGCCTCCTATCTATGATGATTATTGTGATGACACGTATGTTTTAAAGAATAATAATAACAATGAACCTTGTCATCTTGATCTTAATTTTCAATCACATGATAATTATTTTGTTGAGTTTGCTCCCACCATTATTCATGAGAAGAATTTTGCTTGTGTGGAGAGTAATAAAATTTCTATGCTTATAGATCATGAAAAGAATGCTTTATGTGCTGGTTATATTGTTGAATTCATTCATGATGCTACTGAAAATTATTATGAGGGAGGAACATATGATTGTAGGAATTGCAATAATATCAAGTTTCCTCTCTCTATGTGCTTAAAATTTTGAAATTTTGCTTGCTTTACCTTCCTATGCAAGTTGATTCTTGTTCCCATAAGTTGTTTGCTCACGAAATCCTTATGCATAGGAAGTGGGTTAGAATTAAATGTGCTAGTTATATTCTTCATGATGCTATCTTTATGTTTCAATTCTTATCCTTTATGTGAGCATCATTGAAATCATCATGCCTAGCTAGGGGCGTTAAACGATAGCGCTTGTTGGGAGGCAACCCAATTTTATTTTAGGTTCTTGCTTTTTGTTCCTGTTTAGTAATAAATAATTCATCTAGCCTCTGTTTAGATGTGGTTTAATTAGTGTTTGTGCCAAGTAGAACCTTTGGGAAGACTTGGGAGAAGTCTTGTTGATCATGCTGTAAAAAACAGAAACTTTAGCTCTCACGAGAATTGCTGCCATTTTTATTTAGAGAGTTCTACTTAGTTAATGATTTTTGAAGATGATTAATAGATAAATTCCTCAGGTCCAGCAATTTATTTGAGAATTTTATGAGTTCCAGAAGTATACGTTTGATCCAGATTACTACAGACTGTTCTGTTTTTGACAGATTCTGTTTTTCATGTGTTGTTTACTTATTTTGATGAATCTATGGCTAGTAAAAGAGTTTATAAACCATAGAGAAGTTGGAGTACAGTAGATTTAACACCAATATAAATAAAGAATGAGTTCATTACAGTACCTTGAAGTGGTGATTTATTTTCTTATACTAACGGAGCTTACGAGTTTTCTGTTAAGTTTTGTGTTGTGAAGTTTTCATGTTTTGGGTAAGGATTCGATGGACTATGGAATAATGAGTGGCAAGAGCCTAAGCTTGGGGATTACCAAGGCACCCCAAGGTAATATTCAAGGACAACCAAGATCCTAAGCTTGGGCATGCCCCGGAAGGCATCCCCTCTTTCGTCTTCGTTCATTGGTAACTTTACTTGGAGCTATATTTTTATTTACCACATGATATGTGTTTTGCTTGGAGCGTCAATTTATTTTGTTAGGATTTGCTTGCTGTTATTTATAAGAATTTTTTGCATATTTTATTTCAATAAAAGTGGCATTGATAGCCTTTACTATGCCTATTTTAGAAGTCCACATGTTGCTGTTTGAAAACAGAAAGTTTACCGCTGTTGCAATAATTCCCTAGAAAAGTCAGAATGTGATAAAATATTGAAACCTTTTTCATATTAAGCTCTGATAAATTTATTACAGCGGGAATTTTCTTTCATAATTTTTGGAGCTAGGGAAGTATGGATGTTGCTGCATTCTTTATAGACTATCCTGTTTAGGCAGATTGCTGTTATGTTTGCCTTGTTTGCATATGTTTTCTTCTTTAATGATTCTATTTGAGGATAGGACTATTAAATATACAGAGGCATTTAGTATGAAATGTTGAATAATAATTTTAGTGATTTGCTACAGTACAGTATGATAAGGTTCTGGCAATGGTTTATACTAACTTATCTCACGAGTCCTTGTTGAGTTTTGTGTGGATGAAGCTTTTGAGATTTAGGGAGACCGCGATATGAGAGGAATTAAGGAGACACAAAAGCTCAAGCTTGGTGATGCCCAAGGCATGCCAAGATAATATTTCAAGAAGTCTCAAGCGTCTAAGCTTGGGGATGCCCCGGTTGGCATCCCATCTTTCTTCTTCAACAACTATCGGTTAGTATTGGTTGATCCTAAGTTTTTGCTTCTTCACATGATGTTTGCTATTGTTAGATGTCATTTTATTTTGCTTTGCTTGCTGTTTGAATAGATTACCAAGATCTGAAATTATTAAATGTTAGAGAGTCTTCACATAGTTGCATGATTATTTGACTACTCATTGATCTTCACTTATATCTTTCGGAGTAGTTTGTCATTTGCTCTAGTGCTTCACTTATATCTTTTAGAGCATGGTGGTAGTTTTATTTTGAAGAAATAGATGAACTCTCATGCTTCGCTTAGATTATTTTGAGAGTCTTAATATCATGGTAATTTGCTTAAAACCCTAATATGCTCGGTATTCAAGAATAATAAAACTTTCTTGTGAGTGTGTTGAATACTAAGAGAAGTTTGATGCTTGATGATTGTTTTGAGATATGGGGGTAATAATATCAAAGTCGTGCTAGTTGAGTAGTTGTGAAATTGATAAATTCTTGTGTTGAAGTTTGCAAGTCCCGTAGCATGCACCTATGGTAAACGTTGTGTAACAAATTTGAAACATGAGGTGTTATTTGATTGTCCTCCTTATGAGTGGCGGTCGGGGACGAGCGATGGTCTTTTCCTACCAATCTATCCCCCTTGGAGCATGAGCGTAGTGCCGAGGTTTTTGATGACTTGTAGATTTTTCCAATAAGTATGTGAGTTCCTTATGACTAATGTAAGACCATGGATTATACGCACTCTCACCCTTCCATCATTGCTAGCCTCGTCGGTACCGTGCATTGCCCTTTCTCACATTGAGAGTTGGTGCAAACTTCGTTGGTGCATCCAAACCCCGTGATATGATACGCTCTTTCACACATAAACCTCCTTATATCTTCCTCAAAACAGCCACCATACCTACCTATTATGGCATTTCCATAGCCATTCCGAGATATATTGCCATGCAACTTTCCACCGTTCCGTTTATCATGACACATTCATCATTGTCATATTGCTTAGCATGATCATGTAGTTGACATAGTATTTTTGGCAAAGCCACCGTTCATAATTCTTTCATACATGTCACTCTTGGTTCATTGCATATCCCGGTACACCACCGGAGGCATTCATATAGAGTCATCTTTGTTCTAGTATTGAGTTGTAATCATTGAGTTGTAAATAAATAGAAGTGTGATGATCATCATTATTAGAGCATTGTCCCAAGTGAGGATAAAAAAAGAGAAAGGCCATAAAAATAAGAGAAGGCCCCCCCAAAAAAGAGAAAGGCCATAAAAAAAGAGAAGGCCCAAAAAAATGAGAGAAAAAACAGAGAAGGGACAATGTTACTATCCTTTTACCACACTTGTGCTTCTAAGTAGCACCATGATCTTCATAGTAGAGAGTCTCTCATGTTATCACTTTCATATACTAGTGGGAATTTTTAATTATAGAACTTGGCTCGTATATTCCAACAATGGGCTTCCTCAAATGCCCTAGGTCTTCGTGAGAAAGCAAGTTGGATGCACACCCACTAGTTTCTTTTGTTGAGATTTCATACATTTATAGCTCTAGTGCATCCGTTGCATGGCAATCCCTACTCCTTGCATTAACATCAATCGGTGGGCATCTCCATAGCCCATTGATTAGCCTCGTTGATGTGAGACTTTCTCCTTTTTGTCTTCTCCACATAACCCTCCTCATTATATTCTATTCCACCCATAGTGCTATATCCATGGCTCGCGCTCATGTATTGCGTGAAACTTTATAGGTTTGAGATTACTAAAGTATGAAACAATTGCTTGGCTTGTCATCGGGGTTGTGCATGATGAGAGCATTCTTGTGTGACGAAAATGAAACATGACTAAACTATATGATTTTGTAGGGATGAACTTTCTTTGGCCATGTTATTTTGAGAAGACATAATTGCTTAGTTAGTATGCTTGAAGTATTATCATTTTTATGTCAATATGAACTTTTGTCTTCAATCTTTCGCATCTGAATATTCATACCACAATTAAGAAGAATCACATTGAAATTATGCCAAGTAGCACTCCGCATCAAAAATTCTGTTTTTGTCATTTACCTACTCAAGGACGAGCAGGAATTAAGCTTGGGGATGCTGATACATCTCCAACGTATCTATAATTTTTTATTGCTCCATGCTATATTATTTACTGTTTTGAGTGTTTATGGGCTTTATTATATACTTTTATATCATTTTTGGGACTATCCTATTAACCCAAAGCCCAGTGCAAGTTTTTGTTTTTACCCTGTTTTAGGGTTTCGAAGAAAAGGAAAACCAAACGGAGTCCAATTGACCTGAAACTTCACGCAACTCATTTTTGGAAGGAAAGAAGCCCAGAAGATTTGGAGTGCATGTCGGGGGATCTGCGAGGAGGTCACGAGGCAGGGGGCGCGCCCTCCACCCTCGTGAGCCCCTCGTGGCCCCCCTGACGTACTTCTTTCACCTATATATCTCCATATACCCTAAAAACACCCGTGGCGACAATAGATCGGGAGTTCCACCGCCAGAAGCCTCCGTAGCCACCGAAAGCCAATCTAGACCCGTTCCAGCACCCTGCCGGAGGGGGCAATCTCTCTCCGGTGGTCATCTTCATCATCCCGGTGCTCTCCATGACGAGGAGGGAGTAGTTCTCCCTCGGGGCTGAGGGTATGTACCAGTAGCTATGTGTTTGATCTCTCTCTCTCTCTCTCGTATTCTTGAGGTGATACGATCTTGATGTATCGCGAGCTTTGCTACTATATTTGGATCCTATGATATTTCTTCCCCCCTCTACTCTCTTGTAATGAATTGAGTTTCCCCTTTGGAGTTATCTTATCGGATTGAGTCTTTAAAGATTTCAGAACACTTGATGTATGTCCTACCGTGGATATCTGTGGTGACAATGGGATATCACGTGATTCACTTGATGTATGTTTTGGTGACCAACTTGCGGGTTCCGCCCATGAACCTATGCATAGGGGTTGGCACACGTTTTCGTCGTGATTCTCTGGTAGAACATTGGGGCACTCTTTGAGGTCCTTTGTGTTGGTTTGAATAGATGAATCTGAGATTGTGTGATGCATATCATATAATCATACCCACGGATACTTGAGGTGACATTGGAGTATCTAGATGACATCAGGGTTTTGGTTGATTTGTGTCTTAAGGTGTTATTCTAGTACGAACTCTAGGGCTGTTTGTGACACTTATAGGAATAGCCCAACGGATTGATTGGAAAGAATAACTTTGAGGTGGTTTCGTACCCTACCATAATCTCTTCGTTCGTTCTCCGCTGTTTTTATATTTTCAGATTACAAAAACCATTATCTACTATCCATATACCACTTGTATCACCATCTCTTCGCCGAACTAGTGCACCTATACAATTTACCATTGTATTGGGTGTGTTGGGGACACAAGAGACTCTTTGTTATTTGGTTGCAGGGTTGCTTGAGAGAGACCATCTTCATCCTACGCCTCCTACGGATTGATAAACCTTAGGTCATCCACTTGAGGGAAATTTGGTACTGTCCTACAAACCTCTACACTTGGAGGCCCAACAACGTCTACAAGAAGAAGGTTGTGTAGTAGACATCAGCGGACAAGGCGGAGGCCGCTGTGTTGAAGAAGCTGGAGGAGGCTGAGGCCGATGCCGCGGCGAAGAAGATGGCAAAGGAAGCCGCGCGCCGTCAGGCGCCGCTGCTCGTCATCCCCCTATATTCCGCGCCACTGCCACCAGAGTTCACGGCGCCGACTGGGGGAGCTAGCGACTAATAGCCGGTCATGGAGAGGGGAAGCGGCGACGTCGTCACGCCGGAGCTAGCCGTGCCCCCGCCACCGCCTTCTGAAGGAGCGCGGGACAAACAGCCAACTGCCCCGTCAACGCCACCAGCCGGAAACGAGGTAGTGATGGGCCCGACTCCTCAGGCACGCACACCATCGCACCACCGAGGCGCAAAGGCGACTTCGGCGCCACGACCGCTGGCACTCGGCGCTGCGAGCTCGTCCGTCCCGGATGCCGAAGCAACCAGCACCGCGCCCCCTAAGTGGGTGCGTGGAGGCGGAATGGGCGCTTTAAACCAAGCGATGCTAGACGTCTAGGCCAAACTCCGAGCTGAGGCCACTACTCTTCAGCAGTGCAACAGGGCGTTCTTGGATTCGCAAGCGGCCATTCGGATATATTTCTTACTTCTTCGTCTTTTGATTCTTGTATTGCTCTGTGGCGGCGCGCCAGTGCACCCACTGGGTGTATCCCCCGAGTTTTGTGCCGGCTGCTGAGCAGGCGGCTCGGAACTTTAATTGGCAAGCTCCGAGTGCTAACTTTTTCTGCTATCTTCACTGTAGGATTATCATAACCATCGCGTGATCACCTTCAACTCCAATGTCCGAGATCTGGACCGACGGACCGCCGACTTGTCGGAAAGTCGGAGTAAGTCCTTGTTTTCTTTCTCTGTGGGGGCGCGATAGCACACCCGCGGGCTGTAGTCCTCGAGATTTGGGCCGACTGCTGAGCAGTCGGGCCGGATCTCCCCGGCAACCGCACTTCTTCTTTGTTGATCGCTAATGTATTTTTCTTTCTCTATTCTTGCAGATGCCAATGCCGCCCTGCAGCAGCAGCTGGGTGAAGCCGACACCGCGGTGCGCACCAAGGAGTCAGAGTGCAACGAGCTGGCCCAGGAGTGTGAGCGACTGGCCAAGCAACTGGTGGAGCAGGCGGAGCTTCTCCAGAAGGCCCGGAGGGAGGCGGAGGTGAAAGAGTCCAATCTTCTCGCCGAGTTCGAGACCGAATGCTCCACCTGGTCCGACAATGAGGCGCTGCTAAAATCCGGCTTCGGCAGGATTGAAGACATGGTTGATGGTAAGCTTTCTTCTTTTTCTTTCTTTGGGCGACCGGCTGCCGATCAAGCCAGCTTCTAGCTTCTCACTTCTGACTTTTGATTTCTTTGCTTTCTTCCTGAGCAGACTTCTTTCTTGGCCATTCTGACGCCGCCAACCAGGCTATTGGGGCTTATCTTGAAGAACAGAGGACGGAAGGCGTGCAGATCCCTGCCGACGCCCCCCGGACCCTTAGCGAACAGCTTCTCAGCATCCAAGCCCGCCTTCGGTCGGCTCATCGGATGTTGCGCCATCTTCAGCATGTCGGGGCCCAAACGATCTCCGCCCTTTGACCAGACATGCCGGCTCCATGCACTCCCAGTTGGACTGCCGACTGGCTGGAGGTGGTGGCCGTCCGACTCGAGCCTTGGAAGAGTTCCTCGGCCCGAGCTGGAGGGTGCCGGGCCTTGGAGTTCATCAAGGCGTGGTATCCTGGGCTAAATCTAGCCCAGTTAACCATGTTTCGGCAGGAGGCCCAAGAGGAGCTAGTGGCAGTGGAGCGCGATCTTATCAGATGGGCAGCGGCGATTGCCGAGTTAACCAACACCAGCATCTTCGTTCCTGAGCTGGCTGAGAACGGTGCCGAGGCACCACCGGAGTGGTTCGGGCTGAACCCGGATGACGACGAGGACTCGGCCGAGATGATCGACTCCAGTGACGAGGGAGAGGACGAGGAGGACGAGGAAGGCGAAGAAGATGTTCCATAAGTCGAAGCGGATGACCAGCCTCAGCTTGACCGTGCCTTGAACAACGAGCCGCGCTTGAGTGCGCCGACTGCTGCTGGAGGCGACCAAGCAGAGACTAACTAGCCATCCACTCCACCAACTAGCACTTCCGACTCCGCCAACCAGCCGGACCCCTCTGCTGCTCCCTAGGCCGCCGACTTATCTTTATTTTTCCTGCTTTATCAGTCTCGACAAACTTTGTTAAATTTGCACAATTCCACCCGCGGGGTGTATTTCAAACTTTGTTGAATGCTGGCCAAGGGCCTTTTGACATGTAAATATTCTTCCACACAAATTGTGTTTTCGTCGAGTTCTTACTTTTCTTGCGTTCTGCTACTTGGCTTTTTTTGCTTTGCTGCCCTCCCTTAGTTGTCGTCTTGCCAGCCAGACAACCGCTCTGCGGACTGTGGCTGGGTCAAGTACTTAGCTACTTTCAGGAGGGAAAGTACTTAGCCGACTAGAGTTTTAACAAGTTAAGTAGAAGCCGGCCGGCCAGCTACTCAGCAGTCGGTCGATGAAGTGGAAAGCCGGCTTGAAATACGTGCATGCTCTGGGTCCTTAGCCATTTTTCATGTGGACACCCTTTTATGTCTTTAACTCCTGCCCACCGGACAGTCGCTCTGCGAGCTACGACTTGTGGCAGGAGAAGGTTTAGGTGCCAACACACTACTTGTCCGGCTGCAGGAAGCACCACATAGTACAAGGCGGCGAGCCCTCGGGCCGACTAGTCGAACCCGGCGCCAGGCAGAATAATGAAATGACACATTCATAGGCATAGTACTTATCATATAGATAAAATAGGGTAGCCCCGAGCTCTTCTCGGGGGACCCATAGTCTTCGTACTTAATACAAAAGGTAGCATGGTACATACTGCACCAACTGTAAAATCTTCGAAGGAGGTTGGCATTTCATGGCCGCTCTGTCTCCTTGCCGGAATCGTCTCTCTTGCGTGCTCTGGGCTTCTGAGCATCGATAAGGTAGTAGGAGTCGTTGCCCAAATATTTGCTGATGATGAAGGGGCCTTCCCAAGGTGCCGAGAGCTTGTGCTGGCCGGCTGTCCACTGGATCAGCCGGAGCACAAGGTTCCCTCTTGGAAGGATCTTGGCATGACCTTCCGATTGTAGTATCGGCGTAGACTCTGCTGGTAGATGGTGGACCGGCTGAGTGCCAATAGCCGGCCCTCTTCTAGCAGATCGACGCCGTCTTCTCGTGCTTCTTTTGCCTCCTCCTCAGTGTACATGGTGACTCGAGGGGAGTCGAACTCTATGTCCGTCGGGATGACGGCTTCGGAACCGTAGACGAGGAAGAAAGGCATGAAGCCGGTTGATTTGTTTGGAGTTGTGCACAGGCTCCAGAGGACGGCCGACAGCTCATCGAGCCAACAGTCGGCCGAACGTTCTAGAGGCTCGACCAGTCGGGGCTTGATGCTGGACAAAATGAGTCGTTTGCTCGCTCCACCTGGCCGTTTGACTGCGGATGGGCAACGGATGCTAACTCTAGTCGGATGCCATGTGTCGCACAGAAACGAGCCAAGGCGCCTTTGGCGAAGTTTGTGCCGTTGTCGGTGATGATGCTATGTGGTATGCCATACCGAATGGTGATGTTAGCGATGAAAGTCACAGCAGTCGGACCATTCAACTTCTTGATTGGTTTTGCTTCTATCCACTTGGTGAACTTGTCCACGGCGATAAGCAGATGAATCATGCCGCCGCGTGCTGTCTTGAATGGTCCCACCATGTCCAGCCCCCAAAGGGTAAAGGGCCAGGCAATGGGGATGGTCTTGAGTGCAGAAGCCGACAAATGTGGCTTGGAGTGGAACTTCTGGCACCCCTTACATTTCTGGAACAAGTCTTTGGCATCTTCTAGAGCAGTCGGCCAGAAAAAACCATGGCGGAAAGATTTTGCAACAAGTGATCTTGAAGCCGCGTGGTGACCACACTCGCCCTGGTGGATATCTTTGAGGATTGATTGGCCTTTCTTCGGCTCCACACAGCGTTGGTACACACCAGTGACGTTGCGCCTCACAAGTTCTTTGTTGACAATGGTGTACGCTGCTGCCCGACGTTGCACTTGTCGGGCCGAGATCTCATCCGTCGGTAGCTCCTTGTTCACCAGAGAGTTGAGGATGGGCTGCGCCCATGACGGTGCTGCTATTTCTTCGACTACCAGGGCTGCTACTTGTATGAGGGTGGTTGGGCCGGGAGGCGGCGGGTTGGAGTTGGTTGCCGCTTTCTGTGTCGATGAAGTCCCTGAGCCGACTGCTGTAGTCCTCGGGCCGGGCTCTGAAGTTCCCGGGCCGGGTGCGACTGCTGCAGCCCCCGAGCCACCTGCCGAAGTCCCCGAACCGGCTGCTGGGATCCCTAGGTCGGATTTGACCGCTTTGGGGGGAGCTGGCACGAAGATGGAGTCTGATTTTGGTGACGTCTTGATGGATGGCTTGAGGAGGCATTACAGGGCAACGCCGGCTGGTAATGCTTGCCGGGTGGAGCCAATTCAAGCCAAAGCATCGGCTTGCTCATTGTCGTTTCGTGGCACAAGGAGGAACTCACACCCTTCAAAGTATCCGCTGAGTTGCTGGACGAGAAAGCGGTAGCTTGCCATGTTTGCATCCTTGGCGTCCTAGACGCTTGACGACTGCTGGACAACCAAGTCGGAGTTGCCATAGCACAGGATCCGGCAAATTCCGAGTTCCTTGGCAAGCCAGAGCCCGTGTATGAGTGCTTCGTATTCAGCTACGTTGTTGGAGGCGGCAAAATGAATTTGCAACACATATCTGAGCTTGTCGCCTTTGGGAGAGGTAAGGACGATGCTGGCTCCCAAACCAGTGCGCATCTTGGAACCATCAAAATGCATCCACCAATGGGTGGAGTTCGGTGCTGGCGGCGGGTACTGTGTCTCGGCCCAGTCGACGAGGAAGTCGTACAGTGCTTGGGACTTGATGGCGGTGCGAGGCTGGTAGTAGATGGTGTAGGGGGGCAAATCTATGGCCCATTTGGCCACTCGGCCCGAAGCATCTCGGCTTCCAATTATTTCGGCAAGTGGAGCAGTGCAGACAACAGTGATTGGGTGCTCTTGAAAGTATGGCTTCAGCTTCTTGGCGGCGAAGTGCACGCCGTAGCACATCTTCTAATAGTGGGGGTAGTTCTGCTTGGAGGCAGACAACACTTTGCTCAGGTAATACACCGGCCTCTGGACTGGTAGTGCTTTGCCGTCTTCTTTGCACTACAAAACTAAGACTGTGCTAACCACCCGGCTGGTGGCGGTGGTGTAGAGAAGCATGGGCTCCTTAGCAGTCGGAGCTGCCAGGACAGGCGGAGTGGTCAACATCTTCTTGAGATGGAGAAAAGGTTCGTCTGCCTTGTCATTCCACTCGAAAAAAGTGGTCTTCTTCATGAGCTGGTACAGGGGAAGAGCCTTCTCTCCCAGCCGACTGATGAAACAGCTGATGGATGCCAAGTAGCCGGTGACTTTTTGCACATCCAGCAGTCGGGTGGGTACTTCCATCCTCTCGATGGCCTTGATCTTCACAGGGTTGCACTCTATGCCGCGCTCTGAGACCAGAAAACCAAGAAGCTGGCCGGCTGGTACTCCAAAGACACATTTCTCCGGGTCGAGCTGGATTTGAAAGCGGCACAAGTTTTCAAAGGTTTCCTTGAGGTCTTCCAGCAGAGTGCCACGCTTCTCCGTCGTCACGACAATGTCGTTACGTAAACGTGAGCATTTCTGCTAAGTTGCTTGAGGAGGCACTTCTGCATGCAACGCTGAAATGTGGCACCGACATTTCTCAGGCCGAATCTCATGGTTAGGTAGCAGAAGGCTCTGAATGGTGTGATGAAGGCAGTCTTCAGGCGGTCTGCTGGGTCCAACTTGATATGGTGGTATCCTGAGTAGGCATCCAAAAAACTCAACAGCTTGCGTCCGGCTGTGGAGTCTATCACTTTGTCGATTCTTGGCAAGGCAAATGAATCTTTGGGGCAAGCTTTGTTGAGGCTGGTGTAATCAATACACATGCTCCACTGCTTATTCTTCTTCAGTACAAGGACTGGGTTGGCTAACCACTCTGGGAAGAACACTTCCATGATGAAGCCGACTGCCAACAGATGGGCGATCTCTTCTCCAACGATTCTTCTCTTCTCTTCCGACAGTCGACAGAGGCGTTGCTTGACTGACTTGGCATCTCCTCTGACATGTAGCTTGTGCTCGGCAAAATCCTTTGGGACGCCCGACATGTCTTTGGGAGACCATGCAAAAATGTCCCGATTCTCACGGAGGAAATCGACGAGCTCGCTTTCCTATTTGTTGTCAAGGTTTGCACCTATGACAGCGTACCTCTCCGGGTGCTCTGGGTCCAACGATATCTTCTTTGTCTCCTTGGCCGGCTTGAAGGATCCTTCGTCTTCCGACTCCTTGGGATTGTGGGACATGTCCGGCTGCTTGACGGCCATGGCCACAACCCGGTCAAGGAGCCGCTTCTCGGCAGTGATCACGAGGAACTCGGCCAACCAGCTGCTGGCGGCCACGCAATCGGACGACTTCTGATAATCTCCGAAGATGCTAATGATTCCCTTGGCGCTTGCATCTTCATCTTGAGGTAGGCATAGTGTGGTACTGCCATGAACTTGGCCAAGGCAGGTTGGCCAAGCAGTGCGTGGTACGAGCTCTCCAAGTCAACTACCTAAAACCAGATGGGCTCTCGACGAAAATGGTCTTTGTCTCTGAAGAGGACGTCTATCTTGATCTTGCCGATTGGTTAGTGAGAAAGGCCAGGAACTATGCCATGGAAGACAGTCCGACTGGGCACAAGGTGCTTGGTTTTGATCTTCAATTTCTCCATGGTGTCACGGTACAGGATGTTGATGCTGCTGCCGCCATCTATCAAGATTCGGGAGAAACGAGCAGCTCGCCTCTTCGTAGAAATGGTTGCTTCCAAGACCAAAGCGTAAGAACCCGGAGAAGGCATTACTTCTGGGTGGTCAGCTCGGCTCCAACTGATTGGCTTCTCCGACCAGTGCATGAACTCTGGGGCTTTAATGGCTACAACATTCACTTCTCGGGACTGTTGGCGCCGGCTGTGCCTGTCATCGGCCACACTGGTGAAAACAACATATGCTCCGTGTTCTTCAGGGAATTTTTCTTGAACGGTGTCGACTGCTGGGCGGGCTGCCGGCTGCTAAGGAGGCGGGGGAGGCTGGCCAGCAGGCGGCGGGGGTACCATCCCTTCGCCTTTGGAGATTCGCGTGAGCCAGTGACACTTCCAAGTGGTGTGGTTGGACGGCTTTGCGCTGCTGTGGAATTTGCAGGGAGCATTGAGGGTCTGCTCATAGGAGAAGGCAGGCTGGGCCAATTCAACTTGCCGTCTTTCTGATGGTTGGGCTGGGGCTGCCCTTCTTGCTGCTGATCTTCAACTATGGCCACTTGCCGACTGGTGGAAGCCGGCATCGGGGCTTTGCGCTTGTTGTCGTTCTGCTGTTGGCGCTGACTGGTATCACCAGCCGGAGTCCGAGGAGGCTGAGGAGCCACCTTGCCGGATGCGTCAACTTGAATCTCCGTCTTCATGGAGGAGTCGGCCGTGGCGTACTTGTCTGCTATGATCAGCAGCTCATCGAGGGTCGCCGGTTCGTCGCAGAGGAGCCTGTGCTTGAGCAGAGTGCCTTCTCTGCACCCTGCTGTAAAGTACTCTATAGCCTGCACTTCGTGCATGCCCTCGCAAGAGTTGCGCAGCTCAACCAGCATGTGAGGTAGTCACGAGTCGACTCGTTGGGACCTTGGACGCTCAAGGAGAGCTAGCGAGGCTTGGGTGGCCGCTTGTACGTGCTGGTGAAGTTGCGGACGAAGGCTTCAGTGAAATCTACCCAGTTGTTGATGTTGCGGGGCTTCAGGCTGTTCAGCCATGTCTGGGCAGTGCCCTGGAGCATGAGTGGAACATACTTCACGGCAACCCGCTTGTTGCCGTTCGCAATGCTGACGGTGGTGGAGTAGTCGACTAGCCAGTCTTCCGGCTTCCCGGAGCCGGTGTACTTGGGCGTATCTCTTGGGAGCGTGAACCCTTTGGGGAAGGGCTCGTCACGGATGCAGGGGGCGAAACAAGGCGGGCCTAGCGCGTCTTCTTCTTCTAACGCCAGGGATCGGTTGAGGCGGTTGATCCTGTGGCGGGCATCATTCTCTTCGATTCCTTCTCCGGGGCCTAGCCGGCCGCCGAGACTCGGATGATCAACAGGAGGCGGGGAGACGTGTCTTTCTCTGCGCGGGGGAGGCTGGTGTCGGTGTCAAAATCGGCGGATCCCGGGTAGGGGGTCCCGAACTGTGTATCTAAGGTCGATGGTAACAGGAGACAGGGGACACAATGTTTTACCCAGGTTGGGCCCTCTCTATGGAGGTAATACCCTACGTCCTTCTTGATTGATCTTGATGAATATGAGTATTACAAGAGTTGATCTACCACGATATCGTAATGGCTAAACCCTAGAGGTCTAGCATGTATGGTTATGAAAGTGTCTCTCCCTCCAGAATTAGTCCTCCGATTTATATAGACACCGGGAGGATCTTGGGTTACACAAGGTCGGTTACAAAGAAAGGAATCTACATATTTAGTTGCCAAGCTTGCCTTCCACGCCAATGAGAGTACCATCCGGACATGGGTGTGATCTCCGGTCTTCATATCTTCACAACCCATCAGTCCGGCCCATGGCTAACAGGCCGGAGGCCCGAGGACCCCTTAGTCCAGGACTACCTCAGTAGCCCCTGAACCTGGCTTCAATGACAAGGTATCCGGCGCGTAGGCCTGTCTTCGGCATTGCAAGGCGGGTTCCTCCTTCCGAATTTCCAAAATAGTCTTCGGACGTATCGACGTGTCCAGACCTGTAACACACACCACACACAACCGCAGAGAGAATATAATTTTACACGAGTCCAATCTGCTGACAACTTTCCATAACATTACATCACATCTGTCCGGTCATAATTTCGAACCGTTTTTCGTCTGCTGCCCCACGTTTCTAGACGCGGTTGCCATTGGGACATCTTGTCAAAGCAGAGATCGTGTCCCCTTATTACAGGATTCTCATTAATATGGGTGTGGGTAACCCAACCGTGTCGTTTACATAGCCCTTGGGAATAGGCAAGTTTTAAGGCGAGTAGGAAGGCGTTTGACATTCGCAGCCTTTATAAGGGGATAAGGATTCATACTCCCTCACCCCTGCCTTCTCCTTCCTTTGCCCATCCATTCTCGAGCTCCAGCATCCAAGCTCTAGCTTCCCCCGCTGGATAAAGCACTCCAACCATGTCTGGATCCGGAGCTCGTGTCAAGTGGATGGCCTCCTCTGTTAAGAATAAAGACATCAAGGAGCTCCAAGAGGCCGGATACCTGACCAAGGAGATCGTTCACCGTCTCCCGTCCGAGGGACAGATCGTCCCTACCCAGAGGCCCATGAGAGGGTTGTGTTTCTCACACATTTCGTCCATAGGCTGGGATTCCCTCTCCACCCATTTGTCCATGGACTGATGTTTTACCACAGGCTGGACTTCCATGATCTAGCCCCCAACTTTATCCTCAACATCGCGACATTTATAGTCGTTTGCGAGGCCTTTCTCCGCATCCCACGTCACTTCGGCCTATGGCTGAAGACCTTCAATGTAAAGCCGAAGGTGGTGAGAGGCCAACAAGCAGAATGCGGAGGTGCGATGGTGGGCAAGATTCCCAACGTCACATGGCCCGAAGGATCCTTTGTGGAGACGGTGAAGGGGTGGCAGTCGGGGTGGTTCTACATCACCGAGACACGCGACACCAACTGGGCGGCGGCCCCCGAATTTCGATCCGGAGCTCCGCTGCGGCACACCTCCTGGCAAGAGAAGGGCCTAACCTGGGGTTGTTCGAACGAGCTAACTGGGCTCCAGACGTGCGTCCAGAACATGATAACCAAGAGAATCAAACTTGTCAACGTGATCCAGGTTATGCCCATTCGAGGGATCCTTCCGTGCCAACACCGGACTTGCTATTTGTGGGAGTTCGATTCAGCCAAGCACCACACGCTGCTAGAGCTCTTCGGCATGACGCACGAAGACATCTGGAAAGTGTTCTTCAAGGCCGGCGAGACACCGCCGCCTACGACCGAGGATCGCGGGCTGAACTTAAAACGCCAGGCTAATTCGGTAAGTTCTTTCATGTTTTCAAGGTATAGCCTTTACTAGCATATTTTGAGAAGGAGTCTAAGCCTTCCTATCAATTTTTTAGGCCTGGATCGACATAGCGGGGCAGATTAACTATCCGGCTCCGCTGCCCGAAGACCAAGAGACCCTGCTTTTGACGAAGATGCTGTTTCCGGCGCTTTATGATGTGCCAGAGCAGAAGGCCAAGAAAATGGCCAAGGGGGTCCGGAGTGGCCTTCACCGAAAAGGCGCTTTCGACGTGACGTCCGAAGATGGGACCCCCTCTTCGGCCGCCGAAGATGACGACGACGAGGAGGAAGAGAGCGACTCTCCCCCTTGGGGGGAAGGAAGAAAAGGGGGTCTCCCCAAATTTGGAGGCGAAGGCGCCCAAGAGGGAGAAGGGCTCCCTTGCGGATAACTCCGTGTGGGATGTCTATAGCAGTCCGGAGCGAATGCCCCGGACCAAGCCTTGGGCCGCCTTGTAAGTACAAAAAACCTTATGGACACCAAAATGCCTGGCCTTTCCATTTTGTAATATTGATATGTTTAAATTATGCCATCACAGTCCAGCCTGCGACAGCTCCCTGCGATCCTCGACAAAGGGTTCGGTAGATTCAAAGGAGATGGCCAGCATGTCACCGCCACCCGCTCACTCCCCCAAGGCTAAGGACGACACGGAGGTGTTGTCCCGAAGGACTTTCCCAGGCCCGGGAGAGGCTCAGGAGGAGCCAGAAGGCGATGCCTCCGTCGCCGGACACCAGCGGGAGCCGATCCCCATGGAGACTGGTGGTGAGGAGGGCCGTGTGTCCGGCCCTCAGCCGGACTCGATTCCGGAGACCGACGCAGCTCCCAAATCCGGCACGCAACCTCCTTTGAAAGAAGGGGGTATACGTATTCCGCCGGTGACCCCTGTCCAACCCTGGGCACCGGATAATCTGCTGGAAGCGCTGCGAGGCGCTTCAAATTGTGGGTGAGCACCGTGTCCTTATGGGCACGGTAATTGAGAAGGTTTAGTACGCCAAAAGCGGATTGACCGAGGCCCATGCTATCCTTTTAACAGGCTTTGAGGTAAGTAGTGTAATTGTAGAAAGGATATCACAGTGTAGACAGTAGCCCCTGATGCTCTGTTCGGTGCTCGGAAAGAAAAAGCCGAACAGAGGATCAAAAAATAATTTTCGCAGGAGTCTAACGTAAGATGTGTATGTGAATAAGCAGGCGTCGCTGCTGGCTGCTACCACTCACACTGCGGAGGTCACCTTCCTGAAGCAGATCCTGGAGAAGGCCAAAGAAGAGCTCGACCTCATGAAGAAGCAGCTCGAGGACAACCAATGTATGCAGTGACCTGCGCATGTATTGAGGAAGGATGAATGTTCCGTGCTGACTAAAGTGTCATGAATTTTATTAGCGGTCATGACTGAGGTGGTGGCCTTCAAGAAGGCGTTAGACGAGGCTGAGGACAAAGCGGCCAAGGAGCGCGCCGCGCGCGAGAAACACGAGGCCCGGGTCAACGAGGTCCAGCAAGAACTCCAGGATGCCGTCAAGAAGTACGAGTCCTTGGAGCGTGATTCTAAGACGCAAGCGTCTGAACTTGCAAAGGCCCGCCAGAGCACACAAGAGGCTCGAGCCGAGGCCCAGAGCACCCTTCAGGAAATCCAGGCGGCCAAGAAGATCGCGGCGGGTAAGGCATTCATTATGCAAAGCAAGTCTATGAAGGAAACATTCCTTTTACTTCCCCAAATTTGGAGTTCTGCAGGGGCGTTACTGGATTTGCCGCGCAGCGTACCAGATGCTACTGAGTTCTATCGAGCCGTAGAAGGGAGTTCTATGGAGAAGCTGTTCTGGTCTCAAGATCATGGACCAGAACATCCGGTGCCCTTCAGCGACCAGCTGAAACAGCTGGTCGAGCTGCACAAGGTGGCCGAGCTAGCCATGAAGGACCTGGTAGTCCGACTATGGCCTGTCGTGCCGATACCTAGCAGCTACTTTGGACTTGTGAAGCGGCTTGTTAGTACCTTCCCACGGCTTGAGGTCATAAAGCGATCGGTCTGTATTGAAGGTGCCCGGATGGCCTTTCCCTGTGTCAAGATGCGCTGGGCGATGATGGATGCCAAGAAGCTGATGACCGAGGGGCCGCCTGAGGGCAAGGAGCACCGCCATCCTGAGTTATATTTTGATGGTGTCCTGGAGGGATCCCGCCTTGTGGTGGAGCAATGTGGGAAGGATGTTATATTCCCATGAAAATATTTGTATTATCCTGTCCTGTAACATGAATCAACGATGTTGTGTAATATAATGCTTGTTATGTTTTAATTTTTTCCTCCTGTGCGGCCGTGTTGTATGAAATCTGAGGATTGGCCAGTCGTCGGCTTCTGCCCCCATGTAGGTAGTACGGGGGTGCTCGGGATGGCTTCTGCCCCCACATAGTAGTTCGGACCCACTTAACGGTGTCCGTGGGCTCGCCAGCCGAATTAAGGTTCTGCTTGAGAAGGCCACTCTGTACTTCTGCTGCTAAGGCAGCTGTGTGCTCTTCTGTACAGAGGGAGCGTTCCATATTTCCATTGACCATTATGACGTCGCGTGGACCGGGCATATTGAGCTTGAGATAAGCATAGTGTGGTACTGCGTTGAATCGAGCAAATGCAGTTCATCCGAGCAGTGCGTGATAGCCGCTTCAGAAGGGGATGATGTCAAAGATTAACTCCTCGCTTCGGAAGTTGTCCGGAGATCCGAAGACAACCTCTAGTGTGATTGAGCCCATATAGCAGGCCTCTACACCTGGTATGACTCCTTTGAAGGTAGTCCTGGTGCGCTTAATCCGTGATGGGTTAATGCCCATTTTTCGCGCTGTATCCTGATAGAGCAGATTGAGACTGCTACCTCCGTCCATAAGGACGCGAGTCAGGTGGAACTCATCCATTATTGGGTCTTGGACCAATGCGGCCGAGCCACCGTGACGGATACTGGCCGGATGATCCCGACGATCAAAAGTGATCGGGCATGACGACCATGGACTAAATTTTGGGGCGACTGGCTCTATCGCATAGACGTTCCTGAGCGCACGCTTGCGCTCCCTCTTGGGGATGTGGGTAGCGTATATCATGTTCACTGAGGGAGTCCTAGATTAGGGGGTGTCCGGATGGCCGGACTATACCTTCAGCCGGACTCCTGGATTATGAAGATACAAGATTGAAGACTTCGTCACGTGTCCGGAAGGGACTTTCCTTGGCGTGGAAGGCAAGCTTGGCGATACGGATATTCAGATCTCCTACCATTGTAACCGACTTTGTGTAACCCTAACCCTCTCCGGTGTCTATATAAACCGGAGGGTTTTAGTCCGTAGGACGACATAAACATCAACAATCATTCCATAGGATAGCTTCTAGGGTTTAGCCTCTCTGATCTCGTGGTAGATCTACTCTTGTACTACCCATATCATCAATGTTAATCAAGCAGGACGTAGGGTTTTACCTCCATCAAGAGGGCCCGAACCTGGGTAAAACTTCGTGTCCCTTGCCTCCTGTTACCATCCGGCCTAGACGCACAGTTCGGGACCCCCTACCCGAGATCCGCCGGTTTTGACACCGACATTGGTGCTTTCATTGAGAGTTCCTCTGTGTCGTCGCCGTCAGGCTCGATGGCTTCTATGATCATCAACAGCGATGCAGTCCAAGGTGAGACCTTCCTCCCCGGACAGATCTTCGTCTTCGACGGCTTCGCACTGCGGGCCAATTCACTTGGCCATCTGGAGCAGATCGAAAGCTACGCCCCTGGCCGTCAGGTCAGATTCAGAAGCTTAAACTACACGGCTGACATCTGCGGGGACTTGATCTTCGACGAAGTTGAGCCACTGCCGAGCACGCCGCACTGTCCCGACGAGCATGATCTAGCTCTGTCGCCGAACAGTTCCCTGGAGGCCGCACCCGCATCAGCTTCGACCTTTAATTCGGAGCCAACTACGCCGATCGAGGATGGGCGGTTGGACGCCACATCGGGGGCTGCGATCCCAATGGTGATCGAGCCGAACACCAGCCCCGTACTCTATGAGACTCGTGACTCCAAGGAGCTGGACTCCTCTCCGAACTCCGAACCCTCCGCGCCCCTGCCAATCGAATCCGATTGGGCGCCGATCATGGAGTTCACTGCCGCAGACATCTTTCAGTACTCGCCTTTTGGTGATATCCTGAAGACACTAAAGTCTCTCTCTTTATCAGGAGAGCCCTGGCCGGACTGCGGCCAGCAAGGTTGGGGCACGGATGATGAAGAAATTCAAAGCCCACCCACCACCCACTTTGTAGCCACTGTCGACGACTTAACCAACATGCTCGACTTTGACTCTGAAGACATCGACGGTATGGACGCCAATGAAGGAGATGATGAAGAACCAGCGCCTACTAGACCCTGGAAAGCCACCTCATCATATGACATATACATGGTGGACACCCCAAAAGAGGGAGATGGCGATGGAACAGCGGAGGATGACCCCTCCAAGAAACAGCCTAAGCGCCGGCGTCAGCGGCGCCACTCAAAATCCTGCCAACACAAAAACGGTGATTCCAGCACGGGAGATAATAATACTGCAGAGAGCGCCGAAGAAAACCCCCTCCAGCAAGATTCAGCACAGGAGGATGGAGAAACCAGCCCTCATGAGAGAGCGGCAGACAGAGAGGTCGAGGACGATAATTATATGCCTCCCTCTGAAGACGAGGCAAGCTTCGACGACGACGAATTCGTCGTGCCAGAGGATCCCGTTGAGCAAGAGCGTTTTCAACGTAGGCTTATGGCCACGGCAAGAAGCCTCAAGAAAAAACAGCAACAGCTCACAGCTGATCAAGATTTGCTGGTTGACAGATGGACTAAAGTCCTTGCGGCCGAAGAGCATAAACTCGAACGCCCCTCCAAGAGCTACCCAAAGCATAGGTTGCTACCCCGATTAGAGGAGGAAGCACTTGATTCGGCCGAACTGCCACATCGTGGCCGCGACAGAGAGGCCTCCTGGCCCTCCACTCAAGCCGCACCCCATACCAAGGCACGGGAATATGCGTCGGACTTACGAGACATGTTGGAGGACAAGGCAAGGCAAACACGATCGATCTACGGATCGCATGGGCACCCCACGGCTCGAGACGGTAACCGTCACGCTGGCCTCAAATTCGGCAGGGCCGAACACAGTAGACAAAGCTCATTGGAGCTACGTCATGATATCGCCCAGTACAGAGGCGCCACACACCCACTATGCATTACAGACGAAATAATGGATCATCAAATCCCGGAGGGTTTCAAACCCGCAAACATCGAATCATATGATGGCACAACAGATCATGCGGTATGGATTGAGGATTATCTCCTTCATATCCACATGGCCTGCGGCGACGATTTCCACGCCATCAAATACCTCCCACTCAAGCTGAAAGGACCAGCTCGGCATTGTCTTAACAGCTTGCCAACAGGATCAATCAGTTGTTGGGAGGACCTGGAAGCCGCATTCCTCGACAATTTCCAGGGCACTTATGTGCGACCCCCAGACGCCGATGACCTAAGTCACGTAATTCAGCAGCCAGAGGAATCGGCCAGGCAATTCTGGACACGGTTCCTAACAAAGAAAAATCAAATAGTCGACTGTCCGGACGCTGAGGCCCTAGCAGCCTTCAAGCACAATATCCGTGACGAGTGGCTGGCCCGGCACCTCGGACAGGAAAAGCCGAAATCTATGGCAGCACTCACGACACTCATGACCCGCTTTTGCGCGGGAGAAGACAGCTGGCTTGCTCGTAGCAACAATATGACCAAGAACCCTGGTAATTCGGACACTAGGGACATTAGTGGCAGGTCGCGTCGCAACAAGCAGAAGCGTCGCATTAACGGCGACAATGCTGAGGATACGGCAGTTAATGCCGGATTCAGAGGCTCTAAATCCGGTCAGCGGAAAAAGCCATTCAAAAGGAATCCTAGGGGCCCGTCCAGCTTGGACCGAATACTCGACCGCTTGTGCCAAATACATGGCACCCCCAAAAAGCCGGCCAATCACACCAACAGGGATTGTTGGGTGTTCAAGCAGGCAGGCAAGTTAAACGCTGACAATGAAGACAAGAGGCTGCATAGCGATGACGACGAGGAGCCCCGGCCGCCGAACAACAATGGACAGAAGGGTTTTCCCCCACAAGTGCGGACGGTGAACATGATATATGCAACCCACGTCCCCAAAAGGGAGCGGAAGCGCGCGTTACGGGACGTATACGCGGTAGAGCCAGTTGCCCCAAAGTTCAACCCATGGTCCTCCTGCCCGATCACCTTTGATCAAAGAGACCATCCCACTAGCATCCGTCATGGCGGATTTGCCGCATTGGTTCTAGACCCAATTATTGACGGATTTCATCTCACTAGAGTCCTTATGGACGGCGGCAGCAGCCTGAACCTGCTTTACCAGGATACAGTGCGGAAAATGGGCATAGATCCCTCGGGGATTAAGCCCACCAAAACAACCTTTAAAGGCATAGTACCAGGTGTAGAGGCCAACTATACAGGTTCAGTCACACTTGAAGTGGTCTTCGGATCTTCGGATAATTTCTGAAGGGAGGAGTTGATCTTCGATATAGTCCCATTCCGCTGTGGCTATCATGCACTGCTCGGACGAACCGCATTCGCCAAGTTCAATGTGGTACCGCACTACGCATACCTTAAGCTCAAGATGCCAGGCCCTCATGGAGTAATTACGGTCAATGTAAACACCGAACGCTCCCTCCGAACGGAGGAGCACAGGGCAGCCCTTGCAGCGGAAGTACAAAGCAGCCTCTCCAGGCAGTTCTCCAGTCCGGCCATTAAACGTCCGGACACCGTCAAGTGCACCCGGAGTAACCCACAACAAGACCGCCTGGCACGTTTCGAGCAGGCGTAGCAATGTGGCCCCAACCCCAACCCTCGCAAAAAGGTGACGCCAGTACTTCGCGTACATAACTACGCTCTAGAAATACCATGGGCATAGGGGGAGGGGCACCATTACGGCACGCTCAAAACACGGCTTAAACCGCACCAGGGGCTGCCGATTTTTTTTTCTCTTACTTTCAGGACTCTACTCTTCGGAAGGCCTGTTCGGCAGTTCAATTGCCGCACAAACGATGCAAGAACCAGGGAAGTAGATAAGCCATGCCGCATTACGGAACTCCCAGGTGGTCTCTATCATGAGCAGTATACCTGTTTCGCATACTATTCCGCAGCTTGCCCCTGGAGCAGACATGTTAAATAGTCCAACTTTTTGTTTATCGCTTTACTTGTATCGTTCTGCTTTGATCGCAGCTATTTTTAATAAACAATGCATAGCTTTTGTCTATTTTTGCATTACCTTTTTATAAATAAATGTTCCTTAATGACATGTTGCACCCATACAATTTGGTACGGCCAAAATACGCCAGGGGCTTTTAGCACCCCTCAATATGGTGTGAGAAGTCCGAACACTTTCACAAGTGCGGCACCCCGAACTTATAGCATTATATGCATCGGCTCCGAATCATGTCTTGGGTCAATAGTTGGGTTTGCCCGGCTCCTATGTTTTGGTGCCTTACGTTCTACTATATCGGCTAAGGTAGCACTAGGAGAACCACTACGATTGTGCCCCAGTTGAGCTGGGCCGAGCACCTCAGTGGAGAAAGCTAAAACTGACTGTCATGATGAAGTGAGAGTTGGTCGCTATTCGAGAGGTTTTTTCGAGTCCGTAAAGACTTATGCCGCTTAGGGCGAGGAGTCGGCTCTGTCCGGCCAAGGCATGGATAGCGCCCCGAACTCGGTCTTTCGAATACTAGGGACTTCGCCGAAATTTAAAATTATAGAATTCTATGGCTAAGTGAGAGTGTTCACGCATTATAGTCCGATTGCCTTGTTCGTTGGGCTGAGCGCCTCCCTCGAAGAACCCAAAAATGGGAAAAAGAGCGCCCAGGTTTATCCCCGAACACCCCAGCACTAGCGGCAC
Organism: Triticum urartu; assembly: GCF_056163025.1. Lineage (NCBI taxonomy): Eukaryota > Viridiplantae > Streptophyta > Magnoliopsida > Poales > Poaceae > Triticum > Triticum urartu. Next base: position 359,322,271 of record NC_141874.1, on the reverse strand, counting down.
GGGGGCAGAAGCCGACGACTCGCCATCTCTCAGTATTGATAAACAGCCGCATAGAAGGTAATATTTTAAATTCCAACAGCATTGCTTAGCGCATATGAACAAGTTTTCAGCGCACAGGATAACACGAGCGAGTTTTACTCAAAAAATACATCCTTGGTACATTCATCCGCCACAAGGCAGGCACCCTTCAGAACATCCTTGTAATAATTCTTAGGCTTGCGATGCTCCTTCCCCGGCGGTGGCCCGTCCTTCACAAGCTTCTCAGCATCCAGCTTGCCCCAGTGCACCTTATCACGGGCAAGGGCCCTATGGGCACCTTCAATGCAGACGGAGCGCTTGATGTCTTCGAGCCTTGGACATGCCCCCACCAGCCGCCGCACCAGCCCGAAATAGCTCCCAGGCATAGCCTCTCCAGGCCACAGCCGAACTACGAGGCCGTTCATGGACTGTTCGGCCGCCTTGTGGAGCTGGACCAGTTGCTTCAGCTGGTCGCTCAGGGGCACGGGGTGTCCGGCCTCAGCATACTGATACCAGAACACCTTGTCTGTCGAGCAGCCCTCCTCGGCCCGATAGAATGCGGCGGCATCGGACACACTCCAGGGAAGATCTGCGAACGCTCCTAGAGAGCTCTAGATTTGGGTAAGTAACAAGTAACTCACGTTTATATATTTTCTTTGCATGAAGAATGCCTTACCCGCCGCTATCTTCTTCACCTCATCCAACTCCTGGAGGGTCTTCTGGGATTCGGTCTTGGCAGATTTGGCATTTTCAATAGCCGCCGCGAGCTCAGACGCTTGCGTCTTTGAGTCAAGCTCCAAACTCTCATGTTTTTCCATGAGAACCTGGAGCTCTTGCCGCACCTTGCCAACCTCGGCCTCATACTTCTCCCACTCGGTGCGCTCCGTGGAGCAGCGCTTGCTTAAGGGTTGCCACCTCAGACATGGCCCCTACAATAGCCACGTTAATCCTGTCATTTTTTGCAATTGCACCTTTTTTATATATATTCAAACAAGGTATTTCTTACCTTCCTTCTCCTCGAGCTGCTTCTTGGCACGCTCGAGCTCTTGCTCGGACTTCTTGAGGCTCTGCTTCAGCGTGTCCACTTCCGCGGTCAGTGCAGCAGGCGCCAGCAGAGAAGCCTGCATACGCATATTGACTACTTTGATTAGACTCCTGCGAATTCTTTGATCCTCTATTCGGCTTTTCTTCCCGAATGCCCAGCAGAGCATCAGGGGCTACTGTCTATGCGGTAATATTATTTACACATAATTTACTTACCTCAAAGCCTGTCAAAAGGCTAGTACAAGCTTCAGTCAGTCCGCTCTTGGCGGACTGAACCTTGTGGACCACCACACTCATAATAGTGCGGTGCTCCTCGTCGATGGAGGCGCCTTGGAGCACCTCCAACATATTGTCTGGCGCCTCTGGTTGGACGGGGGCCACCGACACGATGAACTTGCTCCTCTTGGAAGGAGGTCCCCCGCCGGACTCCGGAACCTTTGAAGGTTCCGGAACGGTGTCCGTCCTAGAACCGGACTTGGAGCCCTGGGGGGTTTCATCCCCTTTACTCCTGGAGTCCGGGAGGTCGCCTTGCGGCGCCTCTAGGACCACCTCCTCCCTGCTTGGAACCTATTGAGACAACACTTCGGTGTCGTCCGCAGGGCGGGGGGAGGAAGCCGTCAGAAGCGAGTTCACATCCGACGAGTCTAGTGAGCCGCTCGACGACGCGTCGAGCCGGTCCTTGGGTGGGCTGCATAAACATATTCGACATAAGGGAAAGCTGTGCAATAAACGAATACGATGAATTACTCTGGTATCCGGATACTCACGATTTTGCCAGGGGCTTGGCCCTGGGCTGCCACTCCCCTCCGCCGTAGTCCGGAGGAAGGGTTTTCCCCTTCTTGGACCCTCCGGCCTCCCCAGAGAGGGCGGCCTTCCTTTTCTTCTCTCCTCCCGCTGGAGGGGGAGAGGTTTCTTCTTCTTCCTCCTCGTCTTCACGAGGGGAATGGGCTTCGGAACCGTCCGGTGATGAATCCGACACCTCCTGGCGCCGGGCACTCTTTCGAGTCCCCGTGGCCCTTTTTGCGGCCTTCTTCTCCGGCACCACATAGGGTGCCGGAACCATGAGCTTCGCCAAGCGAGCGTCCGCTGGGCCTTCGGGCAAAGGAGCCGGACAGTTGATCTGTCCGGACGTCACCTGCCAATCCTGTCAAAGGTAAGGGAGCTTAGATCCCGCATGGAGTTAAACTATGAAAACGGATACCCTATAAAAGGACAAAAACAGCTTACCGTGAGAGCATGACGCTGCGCACTGAATCCGCGATCCTCGGTAGCGGATGCGGGAGCCTCGGCGCCCTTGAAAAGCATCCTCCAGGCATCTTCATACGTCATGTCGAAGAGCCTGTTCAGAGTTCGGTGATGCGTCGGGTCGAACTCCCACATGTTGAAGGCCCGTTGTTGACACGGGAGGATCAGGCGGATGAGCATAACCTAGACTACGTTGACAAGCTTGAGCTTCTTGTCTGCCAGGGTTTGGATGCATGTTTGGAGTCCGGTCAGCTCTCCTTTTTTACCCCAAGACAGGCCCGTCTCCTTCCAGGAGGTGAGCCGCGTAGGGGGACCAGATCGAAACTCAGGGGGTGCGACCCATTCGGCGCCACGCGGCTTGGTGATGTAAAACCACCATGACTGCCACCCCTTTAGGGTCTCCACAAAGGAGCCCTCGAGCCACAGGACGTTGGCCGTCTTGCCCACCATGGCACCTCCGCACTCCGCCTGGCTGCCGCGCACCACCTTCGGCTTGACGTTGAAAGTCTTGAGCCATAGGAAGAAATGGGGGCGGATGCGGAGGAAAGACTCGCACACGACGATAGACGCCGAGATGTTGAGGACGAAGTTCGGGGCCAGATCGTGGAAATCCAGGCCGTAGTAGAACCTGAGCCCCCGGACAAATGGATGCAGAGGGAAGCCCAGTCCGCGGAGGAAATGGGGGAGGAATACCACCCACTCATGGGGCCTAGGGGTGGGGATGAGCTGCCCCTTTTCGGGAAGCTGGTGCGCGATGTCATTAGATAGGTATCCGGCCTTCCTCAGCTTTTTTATGTGTCCCTCCGTGACGGAGGAGACCATCCACTTGCCTCCCGCTCCGGACATGACTGGAGAAGGTTGAGGTGGGAGTGCGGACTTGGGCGCTGGAGCTCGAGTGCGCAAGAATGGATAGACAAAGGAGGAAGAAGGCGTGGGTGAAAAGGTGGATCCTTATCCCCTTATATGGGTGGATGCATTTACATGTCCCCACCAGCTTGGTAAAACTCGCTTATCTCCAAGCGTCGTAATTAGAGGCGCGGTTGGGTTACCCACGCCCGTATTGATGAGAATCCCGGAATAAGGGCACAGGATCTCTGCTTTGACAAGACGTGCCGAGGAAACCGCCTCGCATGACGCACTGAGGTGGGATAATGAAACGACTCGGATAAAGGCTTGGCCGTGGTGTGTCACACTACGGGATACGTCAGCAGATTAGATTTGTGTAAATATTATTCTCTCTATGGCAATATGTGGAAAACTTGTTTTGCAGAGCCGGACACTATCTTTGTGTTTAAAATCTTCTATGAAGTACTTGGAGGAGGAACCCGCCTTGCAATGCCGAAGACAATCTGCGCGCCAGACTCGTCGTCATTGAAGCCTGGTTCAGGGGCTACTGATGGAGTCCTGGATTAGGGGGCTACCAGATGGCCGGACTATACCTACAGCCGGACTCCTGGATTATGAAGATACAAGATTGAAGACTTCGTCCCGTGTCCGGAAGGGACTTTCCTTGGCGTGGAAGGCAAGCTTCACGATACGGATATTCAGATCTCCTACCATTGTAATCGACTTTGTGTAACCCTAACCCTCTCCGGTGTCTATATAAACCGGGGGGTTTTAGTCCGTAGGACGACATACACATCAACAATCATTCCATAGGCTAGCTTCTAGGGTTTAGCCTCTCTGATCTCGTGGTAGATCTACTCTTGTACTACCCATATCATCAATATTAATCAAGTAGGACGTAGGGTTTTACCTCCATCGAGAGGGCCTGAACCTGGGTAAAACTTCGTGTCCCTTGCCTCCTGTTACCATCCGGCCTAGACGCACAGTTCAGGACCCCCTACCCGAGATTCACCTGAGGGGGAAACTTCTTCTGTCCCCCTGTATTTGGTTGCTGGGGCTCTTCGTCATCATCCTCGCTTTGCGATCCCTTTTCCCTGTTCTCGGCGTTTAATTTGCCGGCATGTTTAAAAACCCAGCAATCTCTATTTGTATGATTGGGTGGTTTGTCTGGGGTGCCATGAATCTGGCACGGACGATCAAGTATGCGGTCCAAGCTGGATGGGCCTGAATTGTTCTTTTGGAACGGCTTCTTCCGCTGACCGGACTTAGAGCCACTGAATTCGGCATTGACTGTCATGTCCTCGGTGTTGTCATTGTTGTTTCGACGCTTGTATCTGTTGCGTCGAGACTTGTCTTTGTTATTTTTAACTTCAGGGGCGCCGGCTTCACTTGCATTGTTTTTGCTACGGGCCAACCAACTGTCCTCGCCCGCAAAAAAGCGGGGCATGAGTGCCGTAAGGGCCACCATGGATTTTGGCTTTTCTTGGCCGAGGTGGCGAGCGAGCCATTTGTCGCAGATAGGCTGCTAGGGCTTCGACATCTGGACAATCGACGATTTGGTTCTTTTTAGTTAAGAACCTAGTCCAGAATTTCCTGGCGAGCTCTCCAGGTTGTTGAACTATGTGGCTTAAGTCATCGACGTCTGGTAGCCAGACATATGTACCTTGGAAGTTGTCGAGGAAGGCTTCTTCCAAGTCCTCCCAGCTACAGATAGAATTTTCACGCAGGCTGTTTAACCAGTGCTGTCTGACCCCTTGAGTTTTAAAGGGAGGTATTTGATGGCGTGGAGGTCATCACCACGAGCCATATGAATGTGGAGAATGAAGTCTTCGATCCACACCGCGGGGTCCGTGGTTCCATCGTATGATTCTATATTCACGGGTTTAAACCCTTCTGGGAATTCATGATCCATGACCTCATCAGTGAAGCAATGAGGGTGTGCGGCGCCTCTATATCGGGCCGTATCGCGACGTAGCTCTGATGGAGTCCGTCTGCGGTTTTCAGCCCGTGCATGACTAAGTTTGTCACGTCCGAATAGGTGGCCGTCGTCGCGTGTCGAGGCACATCCTCGAGATCCGTAGATTGATCTAGTATGTCCTACTTTATTGTTCAGGTTTTGCCGGATGTCATATGTATGGCCGTGGGCTAATTTACCCCTACCTGTGCGATGAGGCGGGGTGGGCTGGTGTTCGGCGTGAGTTGCCGTTTTCTCCGGACCACGTGGTGGTCGGTCAGCAGCATTGTACGATGGTGGTATGTATTCCAGCGCCTCCTCATCAAACTGAGGTAGCAATTTGTGCTTTGGTAGCTTTTGGTTGGGCGCTTGAGGCCGTATTCTTCGGCTGCTAGGACGTCGGTCCATTTATCATTGAGCAAATCTTGATCAGCTTGAAGCTACTGCTTCTTCTTTTTCAGGCTCCTTGCAGTGGCTATTAGCTGGCGCTTGAAGCGCTCCTGCCCAAGAGGTTCCTCAGGCATGATGAAATAGTCGGTGCCAAGGCTCACCTCATCCTCGGAGAGGGGAAGATAACTTCCATCCTCTGAGTCTTCATGCGTGGCCTGTTTACCAAGGCTAACCTGCCCATCTTCCCGTTCATCTTGTTCATTAGTTGTTTCAACGGGGTCTTCGTTGTCTTCGGCACCTTCTCGAGTGTTATCTTCTCATGTGCCGCTGTTGCTATCTTTACTGCAGTGTGACTTAGAGCGGCGCCGCTGACGCCGGCGCTTGGATTGTATTTCAAAAGGTATATCCTCGACTGGATCTTCCTTGTCATCGCCGCTGTTCTCCTTTGGTGCATCCACCATGTATACATCATACGAAGAAGTGGCTGTCCAGCGTCCGGTGAATGGCGGGTTCTGGGCCTCTTCTTCTCCGGCATCTTCGTCCATACTGTTGATGCCCTCAGAGTTGTAATCATGTGTATCTATTAAATCCTCGACCATGGCTATGAAGTGGGTGGCGGGTGGGGAGCAAAATTCTCCATCGTCAGCCCCTAGTTCGAACCGGATATAGTTCAGTTTTGATTCCTCCGTCAAGGCAGGTTCTTTAATGAGTTTAGCATGTTGCCCAAAGGTGAGTGCTAGAAGATGTCTGTGGCGCTGAATTCGAAGATCGATAAACGATCAAGTTCGGCGTCCGCGGGCTCACATGGTTTGGAACTTACGGCCGGAAACGAGTCCGGAGTTCCGGTGGCACAGGTATCGTGTGAGATCAAGTCTATGTGCGGCTCCAATGCCACAGAATCTCTGGCCTCCGCGGTGGGGTCGATCCTCCCGTCCTTGGATGGCGAAATCTAGTCTGGATCTAAGGTTAGAGCGGTTATGGGAGCTGTGTCCTGGATGTGGTCCGATGACAGATTTAGGTCATGTCCCTCGAGGTGACCAGGAGTGGTAGTCGTGGTCTCGAATCTGGCGAAGATCAAGTCTCCACGGATGTCCGCAACGTAGTTCAAGCTCCCCAATCTGACCTGATGGCCAGGGGTGTAGCTTTCGATCTGCTCCAGATGGCCAAGCGAGTTGGCCCGCAGAGCAAGGCCGCCGAACATGAAGATCTGTCCGGGGAGGAAAACTCCCCCTTGGGCATCATCGTTGTAGATGGTTGAAGGAACCATCGAACCTCTTGATGACAGCACAGTGGAACTCTCAATGAAAGCACCAATGTCGGTGTCAAAACCAGCGGATCTCGGGTAGGGGGTCCTGAAATGTGCGTCTAAGGTCGGTGGTAACAGGATACAGGGGACACAATGTTTTACCCAGGTTCGGTCCCTCTCTATGTAGGTAATACCCTATGTCCTGCTTGATTGATCTTGATGAATATTAGTATTACAAGAGTTAATCTACCACGAGATCATAACGGCTAAACCCTAGAGGTCTAGCGTGTATGGTTATGATAGTGTCTCTCCCTCCGGACTAAGTCCTCCGGTTTATATAGACATCGGGAGGATCTAGGGTTACAGAAGGTTGCTTACAAAGAAAGGAATCTACATATTTAGTCGCCAAGCTTGCCTTCGACACCAAGGAGAGTACCATCCGGACATGGGTGCGATCTCCGGTCTTCGTATCTTCACAGCCCATCAGTTAGGCCCATGGCTAACAGGCCGGACGCCCGAAGACCCCTTAGTCCAAGACTCCCTCAGCAGGTAGTCGCCTGGTTGTTCCACCGGTCATAGGCGGGCGTCTTAGTCGCACTCGATGGTGATGTGCGTCCGGCTGCGACTAGCACCCGGCTCCTTGTCCCGTCGTCCGCGGTCGCCGCTAGTCGGCGTTCGGGACGTCATGCCATGCTCCTGGCGGGGTGGCGGGTCATTTTGCGCCGATTGAGTTCCTCAACGCGGCAGCCGGCTTCTTGCTGCTCGGCAGCGGCATCAATGAGCTGTTGGATGGGCTCCGTCATGTGGCGATGCTCGTCACCCTCGAGGTTGTCCAGCTCGTCTGTTGCCGCTTGGGCAGCTCGTATGTTGTCTCTGGGCATGGCGTAGACGGGGCGATCAGCCCCGAACATGCTAGCAACGGCCGCGTCGCGCTGCCGGACCTAGACGATGCGGCTGCGTCTGCTAGGAGTCGGCGTGCCGCCAACTGTGCTGTCCATTTCGCGCTGGTAAGCCTCTGAAAGGCGTCTCATGCTGGCTAGCTTCTTGGCGCTCTCGACAAGCTAGATGCGGCAGCCTTCCGGCATCTCGGTGTCAGCATCTTCTGCGATGGGTGCAGACAGGTCGTGAAGTGCTTCCTCGATCGGGTCTCGGGCACCGTTACCGAGAACTCCATTGTGGCTGATGACGAGCACCTCTATGATGGTGCTGCCGCCGCTGTCGGCGCGGGGGACAGGATCATCAATAACCACCACGTTGGTAGGGAACGCGTTGAGCGATGCCGTGTCGGAGTCGACGAGCATCGGGTCAGTGGAGCCAACCGACTCCAAGTCAACGGCCGGCTCGTCGGCGACGTGGAGCCGGTCGAGGAAGCTGACGAGGCGGCTCCCGGTGCCGTCAGCGCCTGCGTCGGATGCAGGCCCATCGGAGAGGCGGATCTCGCCAACAAGGTCAGCGAGGCAGCTTGCCGCGCAGGCGACCTCCACCACAAGCAACGCGTCGGCGCAAACGCCATCCGGCGTGCCTGGCTGGCTGCGCTCGGCAGGGAGGAAGAGGGTTCCTGTCCAGAACAGATCTCTGGACGACGGTGCACCTTGCCCCACGGTGGGCGCCAAATGTCGTGGGGTTGGGTGCGACATATGCCAAAGGATGGCTTATCATGGTGGGAGCTAGTAGAACGTTGCTGGTGCCCGGAAGCAGGATGAGGCGTAGACACGAACGCTGGCGTACTTTACCCTGGTTCAGGGCTCTCATGGGAGATAATACCCCTAGTCCTGCTCTGCGGGGTCTCCGCATGATCACTAAGGCACTAGTGAGTACGTTGGTGCACCTCGAGCTGTATGCTAGAGGTAGGAGAAAGTAGGGCCAGTTCTCTCCTCTCTCTGAATGTGTCTAGGTCTAACAGGTTGGGAACCCTTTGCATGGGTGCTCTGGGGGCTTATATAGGGCTACCCCCAGGGATACAATGGTAATCCAGCCGGGTGTAGGACTCCATTGTCAGTGTCTCTGGTCGCCGGCTTCTCCGCCGGCTGTGGGGGCCCGCCACCTGGTGGGCCCCGCAGATCGGTCTAGTATGGGGCCGACGGGCCACTCCCGCCCCTCGCGGGTTCTGCCGGCTGCTTGTTACTGTTATCGTAATGCTAATGACGCACGCTTGGTTGGGGAGGCGTGGCTACAGTCCCACCGTCTGGTGGGAGATCACTGTAGCCACTCCATGTCTCATCTGGTTAATGCTGCATGGACTCCGAGGGAGGAGTGGGCCGTCTTCTAGAGGCTAGCCTCCCTCGGGTCTGACTGGTCAGGCTCCGCCATCTTCTGGGTTCTCGCTGCCTGGTAGGGCCCGCCGCCTGCAGGCTGTACCTACAGGCCATCGTGGGAGCAGGGCTCCGCCTGACAGGGGTGACGTCAAGGGTGGAGTGGAAACAGTGCCGTGCCGTGCGGAGATCTCCGCCTGTATGGGGCACTGTGGTCGCGCCGTGCCCTGGATATGGGGATGATGGGCTACACTGTAGCCACATCCTATTTTGTCTTCTTAATGGGGGCAGACTTTGTGGGCTTCGTGGGCCGCCTAATAGGAGCTGGCCTCTCTAGAGGCCGCCTGCTAGGAGTTGGCCCGTCTTGGGGCCGTCTTCAGGTGCGTGGCCGTGTTCTAGCAGCCAGCCGCTTGATCCAGCCAGCCACCAGAAGGCGGTGCTCCATCCTGGGCGTTTGAGGGGCGTATCCGGCCCCGATTTCTTGAAATGCTTGGGGACTCGGGTTAGGCTACCCATGGCCCATTACTCTGACGCATCGTGGAGAGAATAGTGAGAGAGCGAACCACCAAAAAGAGAGTGAGCTCCACAAGCCCAACTCGAGTGCCTCCATGATGAGCGACAAGAAGAACTTAGTTCTCTTTGCCACCAAAAGTGAGATAAGAGGAGTGTGTGATAACCCATCTAGTGTCCTACTCTATGTCCTTTTGTGCAAGGACGATGCACCAAAAGCTAACACCTCTCACGCTCTACCTTTAGTGTTGTCTTCTCTTTTGCAGGAATTTCAAGATGTTTTCCCCGACGAGCTACCTCCGGGACTACCTCCACTACGAGGCATCGAGCACCGCATCGACCTCATCCCCAGAGCACCTCTTTCAAACAAAGCTCCCTACCGCGTCAACACCGAAGAAACCAAAGAAATACAAAGGCAAGTAAATCATCTCATAGACCATGGACATGTGCGTGAAAGTTTGAGTCCTTGTGCCGTTCCGGCCATTCTTGTGCCAAAACGAGACGGTAGCTTTCGCATGTGCTCCGATTGTAGACCTATTAATGCTATCACCGTTCACTATAGGTATCCCATTCCACGCCTTGATGATATGCTTAATGAACTTAGTGGTGCCACTATCTTTTAAAATTTTTATCTTAAAAGTGGTTACTATCAAATCCACATAGAAGATGGTGATGAATGGAAAACCGCTTTCAAAACAAAGTTTGGCTTGTATGAGTGGTTAGTCATGCCTATGGGTCTATCGGAAGCACCAGGTACTTTTATGCGTCTTATGAATCATGTCTTTTGCCCTTACATTGGTGAGTTTGTTGTGGTATACTTCTCTGATATACTTGTTTATAGCAAATCTCTTAAAGATCATGTCACCCATGTTCGAACAGTTTTGCTAACTCCTCTAAAAGAGCATCTCTATGCTAACATGGACAAGTCCCTTTTTGGCGTTGATAAGCTCTTTTTCTTGGGTTTTGATGTTTCCTCTAAGGGTGTTCATGTTGATGACTCTAAGATCAATGCTATTAAAACTTGGCCCCAACCAACCAATTTGCAACAAGTGCGTAGTTTCCTTGGTCTAGCCAGTTTCTATCGTAGATTTGTGAAGGACTTTAGCACCATTGCTTCACCTTTGCATGCTTTGAGCCAAAAATGTGCCTTTGTTTGGCGACCATCCCAAGATACCGCTTTCAATGAGCTGAAGAATTTGCTTACTCATGCTCCCATGCTTGCATTACCCAACTTTGACAAGCCCTTTGAGATTCATTGTGATTCTAGTGGTAATGGCATAGGAGGTGTGTTAACGCAAGAGAAGCGCCCCATAGCTTACTTTAGTGAGAAACTTTCCGGAGCGCAACTCAATTACCCCATCTATGACAAAGAGTTATATGCTTTAGTGCGAGTTTTGCATGAATCGGAACACTATCTTCGCCCTCATGAATTCATCATTCATACCGATGATGAAACGCTCAAATATGTTAAGGGTCAAACCAAGTTGAACAAGCGTCATGCTAAATGGAGTGAATTCACTGAGTCTTTTCCTTATGTCATCAAGTACATCAAAGGTAAGGAAAATGTTGTGGCAGGTGATCTTTCCCGCATATGCATGCTTGTTACTCAACTTGAATTGGATGTCATTGGCTTTGAGCACATAAAAGACTTGTATGAGCATGATCCTACTTTTTCTATTCCTTATGCCAAATGTTTGACGCATACCTCTTGGGAACGCTATTACATCAAAGATGGATATCTTATGAGAGCTAACAAGCTTTTCATCCCTGAGACTTCTCTTCGATTGTTGCTTTTGCAGGAATCTCATGGAGGAGGACTAATGGGACATTTTGGACGCGACAAGACTTTTTCTACGCTCTCCAAGAATTACTATTGGCCCAAGATGTTTCGCGACGCCAACCGCTTCACCAACCGATGCTCTACATGTCGCAAAGCTAAGTCTAACGCTCAATCCCGTGGCCTTTACATGCCTCTCCCTATTCCATATCAACCATGGGAAGAATTTAGCATGGATTTTGTACTTGGATTGCCTAGGACTAGAAATGGAAATGATTCGGTATTTGTCTTTGTGGACTGTTTCTCTAAGATGGCACATTTCATTCCTTGCAACAAGATGGATGATGCTTCACATGTTGCCAATCTCTTTTGTAGGGAAATATTGCGTCCACATGGAGTGCCACAGACGATCATCTCGGACCGCAACGTCAAGTTCCTAAGCTACTTTTGGTAGACCCTATGCAACAAGCTCGGAATCAAGCTACTCTTCTCCACGGCGTATCATCCTTAAACCGACGGTCAAACGGAGGTGACCAACTGCACACTGTCTGCTCTACTTCGCGTGCTCATCAAGAAGAACATCAAGGAGTGGGAGGAGTGTCTACCTATCGCCGATTTCGCCTACAACCGCGCAAGACACTCAACAACCGGCAAGTCACCCTTCGAGGTCGTCTACGGATTCAACCGATTGTCCCCATTGGCCATTCTTCCTCTACCACTACAAGAGTGCATCAATATGGACGCAAGTGCACATGTGAACCATCTCAAGAAGGTGCATGAAGATACAAGGCACACCATCGAGTGCCAAGTACAACGACTTGCGACCAAGCTCAACATCAACAAACAACCCATGGTATTCAGCATTGGTGATCTTGTGTGGCTACACCTTCGCAAAGACCACTTACCCACCGAACGCAAGTCCAAGCTTCTACCTCGAGAGGATGGACCCTTCAAGGTGCTCACACGCTAGAACAACAACGCTTACAAGATCAACCTCCCGCGTGACAAGTACAACGTGAGCGACATCTTCAATGTCAAGGACCTCTCTCCCTACCATGGTGATGAAGAATTTGATCTGAGGTCGAATCTTCCCCAAGGGAGGGGAGATGATTTGGAGCATCCCAAGGTCGTCCCCATGGACCTACCATCGTCTCACCAAGTGCCTAGCGGACCCATGACACGAGCACGTGCAAGAGCTCTCGAAACCGAGGTGAACTCACTCCTCTCCGAACTACCACTTTCTATGCATGAGACCTGGCTACTACCTCAAGCAGAAACCCTATGTGTGATCAGGAACTTGGAGGAAAGCCACGGACAAGACGGTGAGGACGCCAAGCTCAATAGATGAGCAGAAGGGCAGCTCGAAGCTCCCAAGCTCCGGACGACCGGCGAATCTCGGACGTTTGACGATCTCCAGGCACCGGACGTCCGACCTTCTCCGAACGACCGACACACCCACACCTGAGCCAAAACTACGGATTTCCGAAGCCCTCCGGACGACCGACGCCCCGGACGACCGGTAACTCCCGGACGTCCGACGCCTGTGTGCTTTTTGTGTGTTGGGCCACAGCCCATGTACCCTTTCGCCCACCTATACTATATATACTCTTCTCCTACCTACGTTTTAGGGTTAGCATCGGATCTACTCCATGAGAGAAACCGCGGCCCCTCTTAGGAGAATATCCCTTTGGATTCAAGACCTCCTTGCGGAGAAGACATCAAGACCTCCTCACGGAGAAGATCGTGCTACTTGAATCGTCCTTAGTTGACCGTTGATCATGTGATCTCTTATGTACTCGGGGATCTAGCATATGTGTGACTATATCTTGTTGGTTTAGTGTTTCTCTCATGTTTCCCCTTGTGTTTCCCCTCGTGTTCTTCGTGTTCATCGCGGGATCGGCTCCTTTCATGAAAGATCGGCCCCTAAGGTTCCTACCCTACATCAATTTTCCCGGCAATCAACAGGATCACCCGCTTGAAAGCTATCGGGCTAACCATCGAGCATGTGGGGGCCGATTTTCTCCTTCGCTGCATCTCGCCACTACAGAAGAGGGACAGACCCGCTGGCTATATGGCGATGCTGGGGATAGGATGAGATTGCTCCTAGGTTTGGCCAATAACCTGTTGGTTTATGGCCATGCCTGGTTGTGTGATCAACTGTTTGGCCGGTTCGAGTTATTCAAGCTGTCGGGGAGTGTCATCCCCCTTAATATTAATTCTGCCCGGGACCAAATCTTGAAGTGGATGCCGGATTGCAATGATCATTGGGTGGCAAGTGATTGATACGTCTCCATCTTATCTACTTTTCCAAACTCTTTTGCCCTTGTTTTGGACTCTAATTTACATGATTTCGATGGAAGTAACCCGGACTGACGTTGTTTTCAGCAGAATTGTCATGGTGTTATTTTTGTGCAGAAATAAAAGTTCTCAGAATGACCTGAAACTTCACGGAGATCAGTTTTGGAATAAATAAAAAATATTAGCGAAAGAATCAACCGAAGAGGGACCACACCATGGTCACAAGGGTGGAGGGAGAGGCCACCCCCTGAGGCGCGCCATCTATCCTTGTGGGCCCCCTAGACCTCGACCAACCTCAACTCCAACTCCATATATTCATGTTCGAGGAGAAAAAAAATTAGAGAGAAAGATTCATCGCGTTTTACGGTACAAAGCCTCCGCCAAGCCCTGTTCTTCCTCGGGAGGGCAGATCTGGAGTCCGCTTTGGGCTCCGGAGAGGGGGAATCATCGCCATCGTCATCATCAACCATCCTCCGTCACTAATTTCATGATGCTCACTTCTGTGCGTGAGTAATTCCATTGTAGGCTTGCTGGACGGTGATGGGTGATATGTCTCCAACGTATCTATAATTTTTTTGTTCCGTGTTGTTATATTATCATTCTTTGATGTTTTACAATCATTTTATAGAAACTTTATATCATTTTTGGGACTAACCTATTAACATAGTTCCCAGTGCTAGTTGTTGTTTTTGCTTGTTTTTTACATCGCAGAAAATCAATATCAAATGGAGTCCAAACACAGCAGAACTTTTTGGAGATTTTTTTGAACCAGAAGGCATCCAATGGGCCGAAGAAGTAACAGAGAGTGCCCTAAGGGGGGCACAACCCACCTGGGCGCGCCTGGAGGCCCAGGCGTGCCCTAGTGGGTTATACCCACCTCGGTGGCCTCCCGCACTGCCTCTTCGCCCTATAAATTCCCAAATATTCCAAAAACCCTCGGGGTAACCCTAGATCAAAATTTCTGCCGCCCCAAGGCTCTGTAGCCACAAGAAACCAATCTAGACCCTGTTCTAGCACCCTACTGGAGGGGGAATCATCACCGGTGGCCATCTTCATCATCCCGGCGGCCACCATGATGAGGAGGGAGTAGTCCACCCTTGGGGCTGAGGGTTTCTACCAGTAGCTATGTGTTTAATCTCTCTCTTTTGTGTTCTTGAGATGTCACGATCTTGATGTATCGCAGGCTTTGTTAATATAGTCAGATCATATGGTGTTTTCCCCTCTCTATAATGTTGTGATGATTTGAGTTTTCCCTTTAAATTTTCATTTTATCGGATTCAATACTTTTATGGATTTGAGAGCACTTGATATATGTCTTGCAAATGAATATGCGTGGTTACAATAGGGTATCATATTGATTCACTTGATGTATGTTTGGCACTCAACTCGTGGATTCCCGAGGTGACATTGGGGTAATCTTTGCATAGGGATTGATGCACGTTCTTGTCTTTGTTTCTCCAATAGAAATCTTGGGGCACTCTTTGAGGTTCTTTGTGTTGGATTGAGTATTATGAATCTGAAATTATTTGGTGTTATTTTAGTACGAACTCTTGGATAGATAAATCGGAAAGAATAGCTTCGAGGTGGTTTCGTGCCCTACGAATGATGTCTTCTTATGTTCTCCGCTAGATAGGAACTTTGGAGCGATTCTTCATTACACTTTGAGGGATGGTTATATGATCCAATTATATTAGCATTGTTGAGAGATTGCACTAGCGAAAGTATGGACCCTAGGCCTCATTTTAAAGCATTGCAATACCATTTTTATCAATTGCTACCTTGCTGTTTTTATTGTTCTTATTACAAAAATCAATATCTACTATCATTACTACGCTTGTATCACCCCCTCTCTTCGTCGAACTAGTGTGCCTATACAAATTACCATTGTATTTGGTGTGTTGGGGACACAAGAGACTTTTTATTATTTACTTGCAGGGTTGTTTGAGAGAGACCATCTTCATCCTACACCTCCCATGGATTGATAAACCTTAGGTCATCCACTTGAGGTAAAATTGCTACTGTCCTACAAAACTCTGCGCTTGGAGGCCCAACACAAGTCTACAAGAACAAGTTGTGTAGTAGACATCAAGCTCTTTTCTGGCATTGTTGCCGGGGAGGTGAGTGCTTGAAGGTATATCTTTAGATCTTGCAATAGAATCTTTTAGTTTCTTGTTTTATCGCTAGTTTGGTTTATAAAAATAAAATTCCAAAAAAATGGAATTGAGGTGGTCTCATATTATTCGTCTTTATAATGTCTTTCGTAAAAATGATGGAAAGGAAAATTGTGCACAATTGATAGAAGAGGAATTCTATAAAATGTTTGGCACAAAATATTTGAATGATGAGCATGATTGCAATGTTGTTGGAATGAATTCTTTGAATATCCATGATGCTAATGATATGCCAAGTCATAAGCTTGGGGATGCTATATTTGATGAAGATGATATTTTTAGTCCCCCAAGATTTGATGTGAAAATTAGTTATAATAATTGCATGCCTCCTATTTATGATGATTATAATGATGAAAGTTGATTTGGAGAGGTCATGAGTTTATTTAGTGATGAATCCACCATTTTGGATGAGGCTTCAATTGACTATGATAACAAAGTTGCTATCTATGATGATTATGGTGATGACATGTATGCAATTTTGAATAATGATAACCATGAAACTTGTCATCATGATCTTAATTTTCAATCCCATGATAGTTATTTTGTTGAGTTTGCTCCCACTACTATTGATGAGAAGAAATTTCGTTCTGTGGAGAGTAATAAGTTTTCTATGCTTTTGTGTCATGAAAAGAATGCTTTATGTGATGGTCATATTGTTGAATCTCTTCATGATGCTACTGAAAATTATTATGAGGGAAGAACTTATGCTTATAGGAATTGCAATAACATCAAGTTTCCTCTCTATGTGTTGAAAATCTTGAAGTTATGTTTGGTTTGCCTTCATATGCTAGTTGATTCTTGTTCCCATAAATTGTTTGATCACAAAATCCCAATGCATAGGAAGTGGGTTAGACTTAAATGTGGTTGACATGTGCTTCATGATGCTCTCTTTGTGTTTCAATTCTTTACTTTTATGTGAGCACCATTCAAATCATCATGCCTAGCTAAGAGGCATTAAAGAAAAGCGCTTGTTGGGAGACAACCCAACACTTTTACCTACTGTTTTTGTGTTAACACGATTAGGATACTATAGTAATCATGTTTTATAGCTTTTGTTTCAATAAAGTGCCAAGTAAAGCCTTTGGGATAGTGTGGATAATAGTTGACTTGAATCTGTGCAAAAATAGAAACTTTTGCGCTCAGTCCAGGAATTTTCAAATTCACTGGAACATGCTTTTGATATGAATTTTTTACAGGTGATAGATATATAGATTCCCTACATTTTCCTAATTTTTCAGAATTTTTGGAGTATTATAAGTATGGTTGTTTTCCAGATCATTACAGACTGTTCCGTTTTTGACAGATTCTGTTTTCAATGCATAGTTTGCTTGTTTTCTAGTTTCTATGGCTTATATTGCTCAATATAAATTGTGGAAATGATACGCTGCAGTAGGCATTGTGTGGAAACAATTATGAATCTTGTATTTGTTAGTACCAAAGTGAAATAGTTTGCTCTTTATCATACTAACCTATCTCATGAAGTTCCGTTAAGTTTTGTGTGATTGAAGTTTTCAAGTTTTGGGTGAGACATCGATATGAGGAAAATAAGGAGTGACAAGACCCTAAGCTTGGGGATTCCCAAGGTACCCCAAGTAAATATCCAAGGAAGATTCAAACAACTAAGCTTGGGGATGCCTCGGAAGGCATCCCCTCTTTCGTCTCCAGCATTATCGGTAACCTCACTTGGAGCTACATTTTTATTCGTCACATGATATGTGTTTTGCTTGGAGCGTAATTTTATTTTATTAGGATTTGCTTGCTGTTATTTAGAATTATGTTTTGCATCTTTCATTTTGATACGTCTCCAACGTATCTATAATTTAGAAGGAAGATGTTGGGCCCTGGTTGCACCTGGGGGGAGTCCCGAGGAAGGGACAACCCACCAAGGCGCGCTAGGAGGCCCAAGCGCGCCCTGGTGGGTTGTTCCCACCTCGAGTGCCCCCCGGACCGCCTCTTTTCTCAATAAATACCCAAAAAATCCCAGAACCCTAGGGGAGTCGACGAAATATTCATCAAGCCGCCGTAGAGTCCAGAACCACCTGATTTAATCTAGACACTATCACGGAGGGGTTCACCACTTCCATTGGTGCCTCTCCGATGATGCGTGAGTAGTTCTTTGTAGACCTTCGGGTCTGTAGTTAGTAGCTAGATGGCTTCATCTCTCTCTCTTTATTCTCAATACAATGGTCTCTTGGAGATCCATATAATGTAACTCTTTTGCGGTGTGTTTGTTGGGATCGATGAACTTTGAGTTTATGATCAGATCTATCTTTTTATATCCATGAAATTATTTGATTTTCTTTGATCTCTTTTATGCATGATCTCTTATAGCCTCACATTTCTTCTCCGATATTTGGGTTTTGTTTGGCCAACTTGATATATTTATCTTGCAATGTGAAGAGGTGCCCGGTAGTGGGTTCGATCTTACGGTGCTTGATCCCAGTGGAAGAAAGGGAACTGACACGTATGTATCATTGCTACTAAGGATAAAAAGATGGGATCTATATCTACCGCCATAGATAAACAGATCTTGTCTACATCATGTCATCGTTCTTATTGCATTACTCCATTTTTGCATGAACTTAATACACTAGATGCATGCTGGATAGAGGTTGATGTGTGGTGTAATAGTAGTAGATGCAGGCAGGAGTCGGTCTACTAATCTTGGATGTGATGCCTATGTAATGATCATTGCCTGGATATCGTCATAATTATTTCAAGTGCTATTAATTTCCCAATAGTAATTTGTTTACCCACCGTTTGCTATTTTTCTCGAGAGAAGACACTAGTGAAACCTACGGCCCCCAGGTCTTCTTTCTCATATATTTGCCTTTGCGGTCTATTTTTCTCTTGCATTTATTTTCAGATCTATTAATCCAAAAACACAAAAATACTTTGTTGCACTTTATTTTATTTGCGGTCTATTTATTCGATCTATCACAATTTTCTCCCGTCCACGCACCGTTTGAGGTGCCGTTACCCGAAAGGGATTGACAACCCCTTTAACACGTCGGGTTGCGAGGTGTTGTTATTTGTGTGCAGGGGCTGTTTACGTTGTGTTGCTTGGCTCTCCTACTGGTTTGATAACCTTGGTTTCATATCTAAGGGAAATACCTACCGCCACTGTGCTGCATCATCCCTTCCTCTTTGGGGAAATACCGACGTACCTTCAAGTGACATCAAAAGGAATTTCTGGCGCCGTTGCCGGGGAGGGGATTGACAACCCCTTTAACACGTCGGGTTGCGAGGTGTTGTTATTTGTGTGAAGGGGTTGTTTATGTTGTGTTGCTTGGTTCTCCTACTAGTTCCATAACCTTGGTTTCATATCTGAGGGAAATACCTACCGCCGTTGTGCTGCATCATTCCTTCCTCTTTGGGGAAATACCGACGTAGCTTCAAGTGACATCACATTTCAATAAAAATGTCATGGATAGCCTTCACCATGCTTATTTTGCAAGTATATGATTTGCTGTTTCAAAACAGAAAGTTTATCGATGTTGCAAAAATTCCCGAGCAAAGTTAGAATGTGATAAAATGTTGAAATGTTTTGCATAGTAAGCTCTAATAAATTTTCTACATTGTGGTAAATTTTCATATTTTTTGGAGTTAAAGAAGTATTGATACTCTTGCATTCTTTACAGACTGTACTATTTTGGCAGATTGCTGTTATGTTTGCATTGTTTGCATATGTTTGTTTGTTTAATGATTCTATATGAGGATAGGAGTATTAAATATGCAAAGGCATTTAGTATGAAATGTTGAATAATAATTTTAGTGATTTTCTACAGTAGAGAATGATATGGTTTTTTCATTGGTTTATACTAACTTATCTCACGAGTTCTTGTTGAGTTTTGTGTGGATGAAGTTTTTAAAATTTAGGGAAACTGTGATATAAAAGGAATTAAGGAGACACAAAAGCTCAAGATTGGGCATGCCCAAGGCAGACCAAGATAATATTTCAATAAGACTCAAGCATCTAAGCTTGGGGATGCTCCGGTGGGCATCCCACCTTTCTTCATCCATAATTATCGGTTAGTATCAGTTGAGCCTAAGTTTTTGCTTCTTCACATGAATTTTGCTATTCTTGGAACGTCATTTTTTTTGTTTTACTTGTTGTTTTAATTAAATGCTTAGATCTGAAAGTTTTTAAATAAGAGAGAGTCCTCAAATAGCTACCCGTTTACTTAACTACTTGTTTGATCTTCACTTATATCTTTTTGGAGTAGTTTGCCATTCGCTCTCATGCTTCACTTAGATTATTTTGAAAGATGAAAATTTGTATGCTCATGTTCTTCACTTAAATTTATTTGAGCTTGTCAAAAGCAATTGCAACGTATGAAACTAGTCACAAAGTGATAGATATTCAAGAGGGATATAATAAAAACTTTCATGAAGATCATTCGACAAATTAAACTTGATTTTTTGTAATAGTTTTGAGATATGATGATAGTGATATGTGAGTCATGTTGGTGAGTAATTATGCTTTAGTAAGAATATTGAAGTTAAGCTTTTTGATTCCCTATGCAAGCACGAAAGTCAATAGTTATGCAATGAAATTACATCCTACTTGTGGTGCATTATTTGGTGTTAGTTATGTTTAATGCTCACTTATGAGATATTTCGTTTCTTGGTTGGATGCTTCTCAACATTTTTGCTAGCCTTCGCTTGTACTAAGTAGGAATACTACTTGTGCATCCAAAATCCTTAAACCCAATGTTTCCATATGAGTCCACTATACCTACCTATATGCGGTATTCCAATGTTGTTCTAAGCAAATTTGTAAGTGCCATCTCTAAAATTTCAAAATAATTTCCTTTTTGTGTGCTCATACCGCTCATGAAGCGGCAGGGGGTGGCCAATATGTGTTATTATCAAGATGAGTGTTTATTCACTTGTCATTGCATGAGAGTAGGGCAAAGGTCTTAGGGATGCCCAGTCCCGAAATGAAAAAGAAGTTTACTTTATATTGTCAAATAATAAATTCCTTGGGAAGTGTTGGTATGGAGGGCACCTGTGGATATGGCTAGCCATAGATTGTGAAAGAATGGTGGAACAAGGAATAAACTTTATTTTCTGTTTGGGAACCACCTATGATATATCTAGCATGGAAAGTGTTGCGAATTACTCGGTCGTTTTTGTTGACGGGAAAAGTATGCCTCCCAAAATCTTTATCTCTCAATTTAAGCTTTGAGCTCTGGCACCTCCACAAATCCCTACTTCCCTCTGCAAAGGGCCTTTCTATTTACTTTATGCAATTTTTGTTTTTATTTGAGTCTCCATCTTCTCTTATAAGCACCAACTAAGGGGCACTATGATCGTACTTGAGCATTGGATGTAGCTAATATGCGAGTGTGTTTCATGAATGGATCAATGATTGAGCATGACGGGCTAGGGATAACTTGCTTGAGTGTTGATATTTTGAAAGACATGGTTGCTTGTTGATATGCTTGAGTATTGAAATCTTCATTTCAAAACTAGACTATTGCTTTAAACCACATAAAAGTCCATATGTCCATGCTACATAAGAAAAGAATGTGATAAACATGATAGGAAGCATTCCACATCAAAAATTCTATTTTTATCATTTACCTACTCGAGGACGAGAAGGAATTAAGCTTGGGGATGTTGATACGTCTCTAATGTATCTATAATTTTTTATTGTTCCATGCTGTTATATTATCATTTTTGGATGTTTTACAATCATTTTATTGCAACTTTATATCATTTTTTCGGACAAACCTATTGACATAGTGCCTAGTATCAGTTGTTATTTTCTACTTGTTTTTACATCATAGAAAATCAATACCAAATGGAGTCCAAATGCAGAAAAACTTTTTGGAGATTTTTTTGGACCAGAAGACATCCAATGGGCCGAAGAAGTACCAGAGGGGTGCCTCGAGGGAGGCACAACCCACTTGGGCACGCTTGGAGGCCCAGGCGCGCCCTGGTGGGTTGTGGCCACCTCGCGGCCTCCCGCACCGCCTCTTCGCCCTATAAATTCCCAAATATTCCAAAAACCCTCGGGGTAACCCTAGATCTGAAGTTCCGCCGCCTCAAGGCTCTGTAGCCACGAGAAATCAATCTGGACCCGTTCCGGCACCCTACCGAAGGGGGGAATCATCATCGGTGGCCATCTTCATCATCCCGACGGCCACCATGATGAGGAGGGAGTAGTCCACCCTCGTGGCTGAGGGTTTGTACCAGTAGCTAGGTGTTTAATCTCTCTCTCGTGTTCTTGAGATGTCACGATCTTGATGTATCGTGGGCTTTGTTAATATAGTCGGATCCTATGATGTTTTCCCCTCTCTATCTTGTTGTGATGAATTGAGTTTTCCCATTGAGATTTCGTTTTATCGGATTGAATACTTTTATGGATTTGAGAGCACTTGATATATGTCTTGCAAATGAATACTCATGGTGACAATGGGGTATCATGTTGATTCACTTGATATATATTTTGGCACTCAACTCGCGGATTCCCAAGGTGGCATTGGGGTAATTTTGCATATGGGTTGATGCACGTTCTTGTCTTTGTTTCTCCGGTAGAAATCTTGGGGCTCTCTTTGAGGTTCTTTGTGCTGGATTGAGTATTATAAATATGAAATTATTTGGTGTTATTTTAGTACAAACTCTTGGATAGATCGATCGGAAAGAATAGCTTCAAGGTGGTTTCGTACCCTACAAACGATTTCTTATTATGTTCTCCACTAGATAGGAACTTCGGAGTGATTCTTCATCGCACTTTGAGGGATGGTTATATGATCCAATTATATTAGAATTGTTTAATGATTTCACTAGCGGAAGTAGAGACCCTAGGCCTCATTTGAAAGCATTGCAATACCGTTTGTGCTCCGTTTTATCAATTGCTACCTTGTTGTTTTTTATTGTTCTTATTACAAAAATCAATATCTACTATCCATATTACACTTGTATCACCATCTCTTCGTCGAACTAGTGCACCCATACAAATTACCATTGTATTTGGTGTGTTGGGGACACAAGAGACTTTTTATTATTTGGTTCCAGGGTTGTTTGAGAGAGACCATCTTCATCCTACACCTCCCACAGATTGATAAACCTTAGGTCATCCACTTGAGGGGAAATTGCTACTGTCCTACAAAACTCTGCGCATGGAGGCCCAACACAAGTCTACAAGAACAATTTGTGTAGTATACATCAATGGGTTGGATGAGATTTACCATGTAATCGAGTTAGTTTTGTTAGGGTTTGATCCCTAGTATCCACTATGTTATAAGATTGATGTTGATATGACTTTGCTATGCCTAATGCTTGTCACTAGGGCCCGAGTGCCATTATTTCAGATCTGACGTATTATGTTTTCATGAATATATTTGTGTTCTTGATCCTATCTTGCAAGTTATAGTCACCTACTACATGTTTTGATCCGGCAACCCCGGAGTGACAATAGTCGGGACACTTCTCAGTGACGACCGTAGTTTGAGGAGTTCATGTATTCATTAAGTGCTAATGCTTTGGTCTGGTTCTCTATTAAAACAGGCCTTAATATCCCTTAGTTTCCACTAGGACCCCGCTGCCATGGGAGGGTAGGACAAAAGATGCCATGCATGTTCTTTTCCATAAGCATGTATGACTATATTGGGAATACATGCCTACATTATATTGATGAATTGGAGCTAGTTATGTGTCACCCTATGTTATAACTATTGCATGATGAATGCCATCTAACATAATTATCCATCATTTATCCATTTCCTACGAACACATTGTCGGTGTCAAAACCGGCGGATCTCGGGTAGGGGGTCCCGAACTGTGCGTCTAAAGCGGATGGTAACAGGAGGCGGGGGACACAATGTTTACCCAGGTTCGGGCCCTCTTGATGGAGGTAATACCCTACTTCCTGCTTGATTGATCTTGATGATATGAGTATTACAAGAGTTGATCTACCACGAGATGATAGAGGCTAAACTCTAGAAGCTAGCCTATGATTATGATTGTTCTTGTCCTACGAACTAAACCCTTCGGTTTATATAGACACCAGAGGGGGCTAGGGTTACACAGAGTCGGTTACAAGGGAGGAGATCTACATATTTGAATTGCCAAGCTTGCCTTCCACGCAAAGGAGAGTCCGACCCGGACACGGGACGAAGTCTTCAATCTTGTATCTTCATAGTCCAACAGTCTGGCCAAAGTATATAGTCCAGCTGTCCGAGGACCCCCTAATCCAGGACTCCCTTAGTAGCCCCTGAACCAGGCTTCAATGGCGATGATTCTGGCGCGTAGATTGTCTTCGGCATTGCAAGGCGGGTTCCTTCTCCGAATACTCCATAGAAGATTTTGAACACAAGGATCGTGTCCGGCTCTGCAAAACAAATTCCACATACCACCGTAGAGAGTATATTATTTCACAAATGTAATCTGCTGACAACTTTTCATAACGTGATGTCCTGCCGTGGCCCGGTGATTACGAACCGTTTTCCCTGTTTGCGAGGCGGTTTTATTGGCACGTCTTGTCGAAGAAGAGATCGTGTTCCCCTTATCACGGGAGTCTCATCAATACGGGTGTGGGTAACCCAATCATGCTTGTTAATATGACTCCTCGATTTTAGGCAAGTTCTAAATGGCCACACGGAGGACGCTTGATATTCGCCCTTTTTATAAAGGGGCAAAGGCATGTCCTCTTCTTTTCGTGCTCGATCCTTCCCCACCCCCACCTCGAGTTCCAACACCCAAGGCTCATGCTAAGCGCTACGGACCTTCAACCATGTCCGGATGCAACCTTCAAGGCCGGTGGATGGCCTCCTCTATCACAGAGGGGGGCATCAAGAAGCTAAGGGAAGCCAGGTATCTGACCACCGAAATCTCGCACAGGCTGCCTGCTCAAGGGCAGGTCATCCCCACTCCCGAACCCAACGAGAATGTTGTATTTGTTTCCCACTTCCTCCGAGCGCTAGGCTTTAGTCTTGATCCCTTTGTTAGAGGGCTTATGTTCTATTACGGGCTTGATTTCCACGATCTAGCCCCAGATTCCATCCTTCACATCTTGTTGTTTATCGTCGTGTGTGAGGCCTTCCTCTGCATCACCCCACACTTCGGCTTATGGCTCAAGACCTTCAATGTGAAGACGAACATGATCGATGGGTGACACGCAGAATGCAGAGGTGCCATAATAAGCAAAGGCGCCGATGCTCCATGGCCAAAGGGTTCCTTCCCGGAGGTGTCCAATTTATGGCACCGGGAGTGGTTTTACATCACAGCTCCCCGAAGTACTAAGTGGGTAGCTGCCCCCTCCTTCCGTTCGGGCCCCCCGCCACAACTAGCGTCATGGGTCAACAAGGGGCTGGACTAGGGGCCAGTTAATGACGTGCCGGCATTGCAAAGTCGCATCCGAGATCTCCTCAAGAGGGATTTCAGTCTTGTCAAGGTAATGCAAGCTATGCTAGTTCGTCAGGTCCAGCCATGCCAATGTCGATCTCTCTGTATGTGGGAGTTCAACCTGGAAGGACCACGAACTATTCAGCAATTCTTCGGCATGACGCTCGAAGGGATGTATGGATTGTTCTTCGGATCACGAATAAAGTGATCGGACACCACCAAGGATGCGGGTCTAAACTGCAATCGTCCAGATACCCATGTAAGTAATTCTGTGGCCGAACACGTAGTCTTTTCATTCGTCATAACATCATTCTGAAAAAATTGCTCTTAGCCAGGACTGGGTAAGAAAGGCGAAGATGATCAGGTGTTCGGCGCCCCTTCCCAAAGGCTCATCGGATCATGTACTAGCCAGGATGCTTGAGCACACACTTTATCAAGTGCCATCAGGGGAAGATAAAGGGAGGGATAAAGAAGCCGAAAGCGGGCCTCACGCATTACTCATCCAAACCGGGGGAATTAGTGTCTCCGCGAAGGAGGATAATTGGGGAGAAGGATCTAGAATCCCCTCTCCCCAAGGAAGGAAAAGGACCGCCTTTGAAGACTTGGAAACGAGGGTTTCCAAACGAGGGAAGAAACCTTCGCCAGGGGGGCCTTCCCCGGAGGGCGTCCTTACCGCACAATGCCCGCAAGGGGGTCAGCCCTCCACCGAGCTGTAAGTGAACCAGAGTACTTTTGGTAAATATATGATGCTTTATCTCCGAGGACAATAACCGAGACATATGTCTTGCAGTCCGGATCGTAGCCCTTCTCGACAGAGTTCGTCTTCGGGGGATCTTCTTCCGGAGATGATGGAGAGCGAAACGCCTCCCCTGTCTCCCAGCCTCCTGAGGCGGACGACCCTGAGGTGTCATCACGGAGGATTTCTCTTGATCCGCCAAGGCCAGAAGGTAACCCTTAGGGCACCCGAAGTCCGAAGTATTCGGCTCCTTAGGAGAGCAACAGAAAGCGTCTGGGATTGTCCGGTGCACAACCGGACGTACTGATGCGTCTTTTGGAGCAAGTGGCTATCTCAGAGGAGCATCGTACTTTAATTGGTACGGTGGTTGAGAGGATCTCATCCGCCAAAAGTGGGTTTCATGAAGCTTTTACGAGCCTGCTAAGAGGCTTTGAGGTACGCAAAATAATGTTTAATTTTTTTATGGTACCGCACACGCTAGGTGTGCTCTATACAGATAGTAGCCCCTGGGACTTTGGTTGCTGTCCAGAGGCGGCAAACAGAGGATCGTAGTCCCAGGTAATGATCGTGCTGCTTTCATGTGCAGGCGACTGACGGTCCAGTGGCTGGCTGGACTGCTGAGTTTGCCGGACTGAGCCGGCAACTTGATACAGCAGATGCCGACATCGTGCTTATGAACAAGCGGCTTGACGAGGCACAGGGTATGTATTCTCCAGTGGTCAACAAATATTAAGAGGAGCATGATGCTAGTATCTATAACATGCTGTGACTGCAGATGGAGCTGCCGCTGTGGAGACCCTTTGGGCGGAGATTGCCCGAGCCAAGGAACAAGCCAGGAGAAGTGATACGGCCACCCTAAAGGCGACCGAAAAGTGAAGAGCCGAACTGGCTGCTCATCGCCAGAGCGAAGATAAAATAGCCAAGATAGCTGTTGAGCTGAAGGATGCCACTGACCAGTATGAGCTTCTTGAAAAGGAAAGCCAAGCGAAAGCGGCGGGCCTGAAGAAAGTCATGGTAGCAGCCAAGGAAACCCGCTCTAAAATCAGAGCGGCGAAGCAGGAGCTCCGTCAGGCCGGAGATATCACGGCTGGGAAGCCCTTTTTGTTGTGGACGAAGTTCGGAGATCCGAAGTATGCCCCTCTGGATCAATTATGGAGTGCTGCAGACGCGTATTCGGACCTGGCAATGAGTGCTGCTGATGCGACTAATTTTTTCAAAGATCGGAAAGATCATGAAGTGGAAAGATTGTTCTGGTCGCAGTTCAGTGCTCCAACGCGTCCGCTGCTATTAAATGAGCAAACGGCCGAGTGGGCTAAGCTCCATAGGTTGTCCGGGCTTGCCGTGAGGTCTGTCATGGATCATCTTTGGATGGAAGGACCAAGGGCGAATAGTTATTTTGGTTTAGTGCAATGATTCCTTGGTGGTGTGCCGCATATCAACGCTGTAAAGAGGTCGGCGTGCATAGAGGGTGTGCGGATGGCTCTTGCCCGTGTTAAGACATACTGGGCAAAGATGGATGCCACCACTATTGCAACCCGGGGTCCGGCCATAGGCCAGGTCTCGGCCGAGCACTATTTTGAAGAAGTCCTAGAAGGTGCTCATTTAATAGAGGCTCAGTGCTCGAAGAGTATCATGTTCGAGTGACATGTATCCCAATTGTAAAAACAATGCTATTTGTATTATAAAGGCTGTGTTTATACTTTTTCCTGAAAGTATTATGATGCCTCCTGTGCGGTCATTTATGTATGTATATAACCTGAAAGTTTGCAGTCGTCGGCTTCAGCCCGCACGCATATAATGCGGAGGTGTTCGGAAAAGCACGTATTCACACTTGATCCAACGTCTTGGTCCATTAAGGAGGTGATAGCGCGGCGAACAAGGCAATCGGACTATATTACTTTAACACTTTCACTTAGCCATAGGAGTTTGATAGTGGGGCTACTATATAGCCCCTGGTACTTCCGCGCTTATCCAAATACGGTGCGCGTACATACATGACCGGGAAACTGGTCCTTCGTTAATGCGGAGGAATCGCGAAGATTCCGCTGAGTCCTCGAGTGGTTGACCAGTCTCGTGCTTTATCATGACAGTCAGTTTTCGGCTTTCACTACTGAGGTGCTCATCTAGATCAACCAGGGCACAATCGCAGTAGTTCTCCCGGTGCCACCTTAGCCGATAGAGCGGAACGTAAGGTAGCAAAACACGGGAGCCGAGCAAACCCAACTATTGAACAAAGACATGATTTGGAGCTAATGCCTATAAGGCCAAACTCGCGACGCCGAACACTCCCTAAGGTATTCGGTCTTTACAATGTATACTTGGCTGAGTAAGGCCCTCGATAATAAGCCCTGAATTTCCAGGTACGTGCATTAGTCTGATGTGACAAAATGTCAATAATGTTTACATGTGGGGAGCCCCTAGCACCACCTATGGGGGTATATCCATCGACCCAGTCTTAGGTTTATCTGAGCTGTTATAGCTAGTGGTGCGCTGGACTCGTCTAGCCCTGTCCGCGGTCTTGACGGCTGATCATTTATTCTGGTTGGAGAGGTCGTTCAGTGTTCGGCTGCTAAAGCCGCCACACGTTCTTCTGCACGTAAGGAACGCTCTGCGTTTCCGCTAACTATGATGATGCCACGTCGAGAGGGCATCTTAAGCTTAAGATAAGCGTAATGTGGTATTGCATTAAAACAAGCGAAGGCCGCTCTTCCGAGTAGTGCTTGATAGCCGCTTCGGAATGGAGCGATGTCGAAGGTTAACTTTTCACTTCGGAAGTTGTCGGGAGAACTGAACACAACCTCTAGTACTAGAGAGCCCGTCCAGCGGGCCTCTGGGCCTGGTATTACTCGTTTAAAGGTAGTATTGCTTTGGCTGATTCTTGTCGAGTCTATCCCCATTTTGCGGACTGTGTCCTGATATATTAGATTAAGACTACTGCCACCAACCATAAGGACTCGGATGAGATGGTATCTGTCAATTATTGGGTCTAGTACCAACGCAGCCGATCCTCCATGATGGATACTAGTCGGGTGATCCCTGCGATCAAAAGTGATCGGGCAGGCCGACCAAGGGTTGAACTTGGGGGTTATGGGCTCCATGGCGCATACGTCTCGGAGTGCGCGTTTGCTCCTTCTCTTCATTACGTGGATCATGTTCACTGTTTTGACCTCTGGTGGGAATTTTTTCTGTCCCCTAGTGTTTTGCTGGCGAGGCTCATCCTCGTCTTCACTTGGTGTCTCCCTCCCCTTGTGTTTGGCGTTTAGCTTGCCGTCCTGCTTGAAGACCCAACATTCTCTGTTGGTGTGATTTGCCGGTTTGTCAGAAGTGCCATGAATCTGACATAATCTGTCTAGAATCTTGTTTAGGCTGGACGGTCCATCTCTCCTGCCTTTGAATGGCTTTTTCTGTTGACCGGGTCGAGAGCCCCTGAATCCAGCGTTTACCGCCGTGTTTTCTAGGTTGTCTTCATTGTTTCAACGCTTGCTTTTATTGTGTCGTGGTTTTCCATTGCCATCCCTGACTTCGGATGTGCTTGGGTCGCTGGTGCCGCTACGGGCTAGCCAACTATCTTCGCCCGCGCAAAAGCGGGTCATAAGGCTTCTTAGGGCTGTCATTGTCCTCAGTTTTTCCTGGCCAAGGTGTCTGGTGAGCCATTCATCCCGGACACTATGTTGGAAAGCCGCTAAGTCTTCGGCGTCCGGGAAGTCGAAAATTTGATTCTTCTTAGTGAGGAATCTGTTCCAAAGCTTTCGGGCTGACTCTCTCGGCTGTTTAATTATATGACTTAAATCGTCTGCATTCGGAGGTCGGACATAGGTCCCATGAAAATTAGCCCTAAAAGCATCCTCAAGCTCTTCCCAACTTCCAATTGAGTTTTCGGGGAGGCTCTTTAGCCAGTGCCGAGCTGGTCCTTTCAACTTGAGGGGCAAGTATTTGATGGCATGGAGATCATCTCCGCGAGCCATGTGGATATGAAGGATAAAGTCCTCAATCCAGACCCCCAGGGTCAGTCGTTCCGTCGTATGCCTCTATGTTCAAGGGTTTGAATCCTTCTAGAAATTCGTGATCCAGAACCTCATCAATGAAGCATAGGGGGTGTGCGGCACCCCTGTATTTGGATGTGTCATGGCATTCTGATGGTTGTAGTGTTCGGTATTGATTCTGTGCCAGAGCGTGTTTAATAGATCTGTAGATGGACCTGGTCATACCGGTTTTCTGATGTAAGTCCTCACGTGAATCGTGTGCTGACTTATGTGCGACATCGTTAGCCGCCCTATCACGGCCACGGGGTGGTCGATCCGGCTGATCGGCCGTTTTATTTTTTGCTTGTATAGGCTCTAAAGCCTCGTCATCGAATTCAGGCAACAGCTTGCGCTTTGGATAGCTCTTTGTGTGGTGGATGCCACCGTACTTTTCTTCAGAGTCGATCACTTTGTTCCATCTGCTGTTGAGTGTATTTTGCACGGCCTTAAGCCTTTGCTTCTGCTTCTTCAGACTCCTCGCGGTGGCAATAAGCCTTCTGTGCAGGTCCTGTTGCTCCAAGTGCCTCTCCGGGATGATGTGTGCATCATTGTCCGGACTGTTCTCCTCTCTGGAGACGGGTTGATGAGGTTTACCCTCGGCGTCGCCGTGATCGGACAGCGGCTCCGTACTATGTTCGTCGTCCGCTGGTTCATCCTGCTTTGTCGTTGGGTCCATGTGGTCGTCGTTTGCTTTGGAGTCGACCGGGGTATTATTCTTTCTTGCGTTGTTATCGCTATTTTTGCCGAGGGGGGATTTGGAACGGCGCCTACGTCATTGCTTTGGTTGCTTCTCGAGGGGATTATCCTTCGCTGCATCCTTCTGTTCCCTGTCATTGTTTTCTTTGGCTATATCCACCATGTATATATCGTGTGATGAAGTGGTTGTCCAGCGCCCTGTGGGCGGTGGTTCCTGTTCCTCTCCTGCATCGTCGTCCATACCGTCGATGTCTTCGGAGTCGAAATCAAGCATGTCGGTTAAGTCGTCGACAGTGGCTATTAAGTGGGTGGTGGGTGTGGAAGGAAGTTCTTCGTTGTCCGCTTCCCACTCCAGCCGGACATACTTCGGCCACGGGCCTTCTGACAACGAGAGAGACCTTAATGAATCCAGCGCGTCGCCCAAGGGCGAATGCTGAAAGATATCCGTGGAGGAAAACTCCATAATCGGCGACCAATCAGGTTTGTTAGGCACAAACGCAGGCGATTCGGAGCTCGTGGCCGGGGACGAATCCAAGGGTCCGGCAACATATGTCTCGTAGGAGGTGAAGTCAGTATTCAGCTCTGTCGCTGCTGAGTGTGCGGCCTCCGTGGCGGGGTCCGTCCACCCGTCCTCGGATGGCGTGATCTGCTCCGGATCAAGGGTCGGAGTTGCCACAGGTGTGATCTCCCGAACACTGACCAGTGGTAGAGCTAAGTCATGCTCGTCGTGGCTGTGCGGTGCCCCTGACACGGGCTCTAATCCGTCGAAGATCAAGTCTCCGTGGATGTCGGCAGTATAGTTTAAATTTCCAAGCCTGACCTGGCGGCCAGGGGCGTAGCTCTCGATCTGCTCCAGATGGCCATGCGAGTTGGCCCGCAGTGCGAAGCCGCCAAATACGAAGATCTGTCCAGGGAGAAAAACCTCACCCTGGATCGCATCGTTGCCAATGATCGAAGGAACCATCAAGCCTTATGGTGACGACACAGTGGAACTCTCAATGAAAGCACCAATGTCGGTGTCAAAACCGGCGGATCTCGGGTAGGGGGTCCCGAACTGTGCGTCTAAAGCGGATGGTAACAGGAGGCAGGGGACACAATGTTTACCCAGGTTCGGGCCCTCTCGATGGAGATAATACCCTACTTCCTGCTTGATTGATCTTGATGATATGAGTATTACAAGAGTTAATCTACCACGAATCGTAGAGGCTAAACCATAGAAGCTAGCCTATGATTATGATTGTTCTTGTCCTACGGACTAAACCCTCCGGTTTATATAGACACCGGAGGGGGCTAGGGTTACACAGAGTCCGTTACAAGAGAGGAGATCTACATATCTGAATTGCCAAGGTTGCCTTCCACGCAAAGGAGAGTCCCACCCGGACACGGAACGAAGTCTTCAATCTTGTATCTTCATAGTCCAACAGTCCAGCCAAAGTATATAGTCCGGCTGTCCGAGGACCCCCTAATCTAGGACTCCCTCACACATTTCATATTGATCTTTGCTCCGTTAATTTTCCGTTGCCACTGTTACGATTGCTACAAAACTGCTACTGTTACTTTTGCCATTATTACCTCTACTTCCATACTACTTTGCTACTAAATACTTTGCTGTAGATATTAAGTCTTTCAGGTGTGGTTGAATTGACAACTCAGCTGCTAATACTTGAGAATATTCTTTGGCTCCCCTTTCGTCGAATCAATAAATTTGGGTTGAATACTCTACCCTCAAAAACTGTTGTGATCCCCTATACTTATGGGTTATTAGTGATTGGCGGTTGCCCTCTCTTGATGAAGAGCTTGAATGGTCCAGCACCCTGATGGAGAGAGTCACCAAGGTGGAGGCCAATGTATAAAAATGTACCCGCTATGTGGAGGTAGCGTTTATCAAGAGGAGGATCGAGGAGGACATGGTTGCCCTCATCGCTGCAATGGCAAGGGCCGCAAAGGCTGGGAAGGGCAAAGGGAAAGCCGAGGATGTGGACTCCTCCCATGGTAGTAGCGAGGTGCAAGTCATGGAAGAGGTTGTCGGGGAAGACCTTGCCGGGGACGAGACTGTTGGGCTTGATGCTCTAGCCACTGCGGCAGTAGAGCTCCAAGAGGAGGAGGAGGCTGGCGAGGTAGCGGAGCATGAGGCGGATTGGCTCGCGGCTGGACCTCAAGCCCCCGAGCCGGTTTTGGATCAGCGTCCCTGCAAGCGTGCTGCTAACCGGAGAGCGGTGGCTCCAAATCCAGCGCCTGTCGCCAAGAGGGTGCAGAAGATCACCACCAAAATCATCAAGACCGACGTGGCGTGCCGTCAGTGTCCTCTCCTTGTCGGGATCAAAGCTTCCCCTGCCAAGCAATCAGCGAATGTGGAAGTCAATCCTAGCTCTCATTCTGGCTCGAGCTCTTCACAGAGCTTATCTTCATCACAGCCCCGGGAGCCTCATCTAGAATTGGAGCTACCGGAGAGCTCCGCCCCTCCATCCCAGAAGAGAGGCAAGGCATCGTCACCTCCCGTGGAGTTCAATTTGAACTCCATGCTCATTGATGAGGAGTAATGAAGATTTCCTTTCTTATAAATAGCTTCAGTATACTTGATTATCTTTGCTGACTGACCTCTTATTTTGCTGTCGTTGGCAGAGAGGTGGAGGAGGATACAGAGACCCTCACCCATCGGTCGAAGAGGCCCCGGCGCACTAGGTCGCCGAAGACTGTGGAGAGCCTGGGCTTGGCGGGGAGCAATACGGAAGATCCCGCACCGGGTCCCCATCCCAGCCCTCGGCCCATAGGTGGAGAGCTGGTCCCCTCTACCGGAGGTGACGGAGACGAGCTTTCCATCCCCTCAGCTAGGAGATGACGCAGGACGAGTCCCCCTGGGAAGGCAGGTCCCTTCTACTACCCCAGTCAAGGAACCCCTGGCGAGGCCCTCTACGGACGAGACCGCACAGGATGCTGTCACGACTGCCGCAGCAGGGGGCGGAGTTCATGGCCCGGCAACTAGTGCTTCCGAAGAAATTGAGGCCCCTGCCCGGTAGGTTCCTTTGGGTACTTAACTTCTGCTCTCTTCCCTTCTTCCTTGTGCATATCACTTCTCCCTATACCCTGGCAATCTAAGACTCCTAATTTTTTTGCCATTCACTTGTCTTCCCTTTTGTGGTCCTCCAAGCTGAAGAGCCAGAGCTGCTGGAAGAGGTGGCCAGCATAGGGAGAGTTGTTGCGGATGAGGCCCCCAAGATTGCCACTATGGAGGGACAGGGCCTTGTTGCTGAGAGTTCTCAGGATTCCTTGGTAGTGGTGGAGCATGCTTCAGAGAGAGCCCCGAGGTGGAAGTGGTGGTTGAGGGGAAGATTCCTCTCCAAACCATGGATCCCCTTCTTTCCTCTCGGCCCATGATGGGGACCTCGGCATCCCCTTCAAGTCAACTGGCGCTGGTGCTGGTGCAGAATGTGATTGGAGCCCCCGGCCTGTCCATGATGACAAGCGCGAAGCTCGACAAAGAGCTTCAATGCATCCTGGCACCACTGCACCAAGGGGTTGGAGAGGCGGATGATTCAGTTGCGGTTGCAATGGACTTGTCTTTTCTGGAGTCCATGGCGACGGGTGTCAAGGAAATGCAGGCCCGGCATGACCAGACGTGGCAGGCGCTCAAGGAGCGGCGCGAGTCCGCTAGCAGGGTGGACCAGAAGCTAAGTGACAAGTAACTGGAGTTGCACGAATGGCACGGCAAGCAGTTCAAGGTGTTTATGAGGCAGCAAGAGGCGCTTCTGATGAAAAGGGAAGATGTCATGGCCTGCGAAGCGCGCTTAGTGGACCGCAAGGCACGCTTGGATGCCAGAGAGCAAGAAATCTCTCTCCGGGAGGAGAAGCTTGGAGCCACTCTTCGCGCCAAAGATGATGATCTGGAAGCCCTCGTACATCAACATACCAAGGAGCTGGAAGACGAGCACAAAGCTTCCCTGGGTGCCCTTACGACCGATTCTGCCGCTCGATTGAAGAAGCTCAATGATGATCTAATTGCCGCATCCACTACCAAGATTGATCTCGACCAACAGGTGACCAATCTGATCGAAGAGCTTGCCGAGAGCACCAAGGAAGTGGAGGCCCTCGAGGAGGAAGCACGAAAGACGGAGGTTCTCCTAACCGACGTGCAGTTGTAGCTTTCCTCCAGGACCCAAAGTCTTGAAAATTCCAACGACACCATCATTGATATGAAAGCCAGGATCGGTTCCTTAGAAAGCACGGCAGAGTCTAGCAGAAGCCCCCAGTAGCAGCTGTCCAGAGATCTGGACAATGCCCAGTTTCTCCGGAAGGATGCAGCAGACCAGCTGGCGAATAAATCTAAGCAGCTCAACCTCTGGATTAGGAGCCTGATGGATATCGCCATGCGTCTTGCCACCTAGACCGTAGTGATGGGCATGAATGAGCTAGCTTTTTTTGTCAACAGTCATGAGGTCCCCAGCATCAAGCTGGGAGTTTTCTTCAACAAGCTGATCAATAAGCTGAAGGTGCATGAAGAGGGGAGGGCCAAGCTCTTCATGACCGAATCCCGAAAGCTCATCCACGACGCCCTCTTCATGGTCTTGAGGAACATCGCATGCCACCACCTGGACCTCGACCTTGATGACGGGTTTAGGAAGCCGTCGATAGGTGCCGACATCTCAGCTGCCAAGGAGAAAGTAGCCCCTCGGGCTGCCAACGTCCTCCGCGTCCCAAGGCTTCACATAGTCGTCAGACTAAGTGATGAGCCGTAGTTACTCTTGTGCTATCCTGTAACAAGACATGATATATGCTTTGTGTTCAAGTACCATACTGTTTAATGCTTGCGTGGAACCGATGTCCTTTGCTTAATCTTAAATGCACATTTATCCCTCTGAACTTATTTGCATGTGTTCGTACGATTGGTCCTTATGTATGTTCTAGTTGCTTGCCAGTATCATATTGCCGCAATTGTCGTAAGGGTCCAGCCCTTAACACTCATCTTGGCGTGAATGCGTCCCGGCAAGTTTTTCCTTGGTACCTCTCGACGCAGCCGCTCATTCTGCGAGCAGGGCTCTGGACATAACGAGGTGTAGACAAAGAACTAGCCAAGGTACCATCACATGAAGGATTTCATAGCACGAACACTTGAGAATGCCAAGGGATACACGAATGTAAAAATATAGGGTTCATCAAGAGGAAATGACTGCGTGGACTTATCTTTTGCCCTTGTCCTTTCCCATCTCTTTCGGAGGCATGCATTTGGCACGCTCGGGATATCCGAATAACTCTCTGGTTCCCGGCAGGGACCAATACATGTCATGCGTGTCTGGCGGCCGGTGGAATACGGTGCCAGGCTTTCCCGGTCCCTCTCCCCCTCTTCTTTTGAGCAATCCGGCAATGGCTGTCGCATGGATCACGCTAGTGCAGACGGCCTTGCTGGGGCATACTTGTCGGGGCATCGATCAATGGATTCGTACCGGCGTTTTACTCAGGATTTCCCTAAGCAGGGTAAATGCTGAACCGAGTACTGGGCGCTACTCATCGACATTGACGATGCCAGGGCCAAAGCAACTCGATTGACGATGAAGGAGAGAGATGGAAAAGAGGAACCTTGTGCCCGCGCGCCTTGTCTTTTCTTCCCGAACGGTGCCTAAGCGGCGGTCATGCCGCATTGGCCGCCTGGGAGGGGCATACCACCGTCGACAATAATCTTCACTGTGGCTGCGACTTCGGTGGGATGAGATGATGAATAAAGCAGGCACGGGAGCGGCCCCGTCTCCCCGCTCTGTCTTCGCATTTCCACGGGCGCCGCTGATACCAAAATCTTTGGCTGGGCTGCCATGGATATGATGAGCTGCTCATGCCTTTAGGTTCGCGCAAGTGATTCAACTACCCGACACGCCAAAGATGTCGTAGGAAACCACGGCCACCTATGGGACCAAGGGTCCCTTGCTGGTTTGGCGGGGGGATGACACGTTGCACAAAGAGCAGAGGAGTGTGGAACAGCATGACAGAGATCACACAAGCAGTCTTTACCCAGGTTCGGGCCACTGTGAGGCGTAAAACCCTACTCCTCCTTTGGTGGATTCATGGTGGAAAAAATGGTGGTGAGTGCAACACGCTTGCTCGGTAGGATTGCCTTGGGGTGAAACGGCTATGCGCGTATGAATATGTGTGGGGGTGGATTAGCCAACCCTTTCTATGGTTGCCTTGGGCCTCCTTTTATAGACAAAGGGGTCACCACGGTGGAAAATCAGTCATTATGCACTGATTAGATAGAAAACAGTGCTATCATACCTAACTCTACAGGCTGACAGATCGCATTAAATGCACCGCTCTACGTCACATCGTAGCTTGCCCGGCAGGCTCTGTCGGGCTGTTTTGCCAGCTTTGCGCCTGCTCCCTCGACACGTCGCAGGACGGGTGTCGCTTGTAGGTATTTTCTGTAGGAAGTGGCTGCCATGTGGCAAATAGCACTCACTTAGCCACTTTGGCGCTTAACACCTCATCGATCGATGACGTGCGTCGTGCTGAGGTGGTGCGATGAGGTGGTTCTGCCCTTGCAAGCCCCGATAGGCCTGCCAGGACGACCCAAAGGCTTGCTTCCGGGGGGGGTGGCCGCATACTTGCCAGGCTCGCCTGCCTGGCAAGGGAGGTTTTTCCCTTGGCAGCATCTTGCTTCTCTGGCTTAGTCTTGGTGCTCTTGTGCTGCATGCTGGTCCCTTGAAGAACTAGTCTCTTGTGCTTCGGTCTGATCTGGGAGTTGTAATCTTGTTCTCGTGCCTATGGGCTTCATCTTCCGTGCGGGAGTCAGGGGAAAATGTATACCCCTGTTTATTTTCCTCGACACACACCATGCAAGTTTCTTTCAAGATCACCGCCTATGAGGATACCTTGGAATGTGATGTGGTCCCTATGTTTGCGTGCCACCTTCTCTTGGGAAGACCTTGGCAATTCGACCGCGGCATCATTCACAACGGAAGAACAAACCACTATAGCTTCAAGATGAAGGGAACAGAGTACGTGCTACGACCTATGTCACCAAGCCAAGTGATAGCCGACAAGCAGGCATCCACCCATCATGGAGAGACTAGTGAGAGAGTGAACCACCACAAAGAGAGTGAGAGCCACAAGCCCAAATTGAGTGACTCTATGCCATGAGAGAAAAACTTAGTCCTCCTAGCCACAAAAAGAGAGATGAGAGAAGTGTGTGAGAACTCCGAGTGTCATCCACTATGTCCTAGTGTGCAAAGATGAGGTGGCAAAGACTAACACTACTAACCCTCTTCCTCTAGTGTTGTCTGATTTGTTGCAGGAATTCGTGAATGCCTTCCTTGATGAGCTACCTCCTGGTCTTCCTCCTCTACATGGCATCGAACATCGGACCGCTCTCATCCCCGACACACCTCTTCCTAACAAGGCTCCATAACACGTCAACCCCTGATGTAGGATAGAACCCTAATCGGACGATCTTTCATGAAAGGAGCGGATCCCGCGATGAAAACGAAGAACGCAAGGGGGGAAATGAGGGGAAACACGACAGGAAACTTGAGAAAATCACTAAACCAACATGAAATAGTCACACATGTGCTAGATCCTCGAGTACATAAGAGATCACATGGTCCACGGACAACTAAGGACGATACAAAGGTAGCCGGTCTTCTCCGTGAGGAGGTCTTGAAGTTCTTCTCCACAAGGAGGTCTTGAATCCAAAGGTATCTTCTCCGAAGAGGGGTCACGGCCTCTCTCGTGGAGTAGATCCGATGTGGATGAGCAATGCTCTATCTCTAAATATGAGCTAAACCAATGCTAACCCTAGAAAGAGGAACGCGGAGGAGTATATATAGTCTATGGGGTTGAAGGGGTACACGGGCCTCAACCCTTCACTGTGCCCAGACAGGGGAGGTCGGACGTCCGGGCGTCGGGCCGGATGTCTGGGCTTTGACACGAAGCCGGATGTCTGGGCTGGAGTGGCTGGCTTCGTTGCTCTCGGGTTCGGAGGGGTACGGATTTCCGGGCTGGTGGCCGGATATCCAGGAGCTCGGGAAGGATCGGATGTCCGGGCTGTTGGGACCGGATGTCCGGGGCCTGTAGATGCTTGGCGGCTGTGCAGCTTGATGATGGACGATGCTCCAGGGGCCGGACGTCCGGGGTCGTTGCCGGATGTCCGGGTCCTGGGAGATGTTCTTGACTCCTTCCGTGGGTTCCCTTCATCCATTAACTTGGGGGCTTGTACACCTTCACGTGCATCTTCGGGAGGGTCCTCTTGGTACCTAATCATGCCCAACGTCTCGGATTTAGGTAGTAGCCATGTCTTGAGAGGATCATATGTAATATCACTAAGGAAGGAAGTCACCTCGTTCTCGAGAGCTCTAGCTCTAGCTCGTGTCATGGGTTCTCTTGGCTCTTGTTGAGGCGATGGTAGGTCAATGGGGATGACCGTAGGATGCTCCACATCATTTCCCCTCCCTTGGGGAAGATCCGACCTCGGATCAAAATCCTCATCACCATGGTAGGGCGAAAGATCCTTGACATTGAAGATGTCGCTCACGGAGTACTTGTCGCACGGGAGATCGATCTTGTAGGCATTGTTGTTGTAGCGTTCAAGCACCTTGAAGGGTCCATCCGCTCGTGGTCGAAGATTGGACTTGCGTTCGTTGGGGAAGCGATCCTTGCGAAGGTGTAGCCACACAAGATCTCCAATGTTGAATACCATGGGGTGCTTGTTGATGTTGCGCTTGGTCGCAAGTCGTTGTACTTGGCGCTCGATGGTTTGCCTTGTATCTTCATGCACCTTCTTGAGATGGTTCACACGTGCACTTGCGTCCATACTGATGCGCTCTTGTAGTGGTAGAGGAAGGATGTCCAATGGGGACAAAGGGTTGAATCCATAGACGACCTTGAAGGGGGACCTGTCGGTTGTGGAGTGTCTTGCGCGGTTGTAGGTGAACTCGGCGATAGGTAGACACTCCTACCACTCCTTGAAGTTCTTCTTGATGAGTACTCGAAGTAGAGCGGAGAGTGTGCGGTTGGTTACCTCCGTTTGGCCGTCGGTTTGAGGATGGTAAGCCATGGAGAAGAGTAGCTTGATTCCGAGCTTGGCGCATAGGGTCTTCCAAAAGTAGCTTAGGAACTTGACATCGCGGTCCGAGACAAACGTATTTGGCGCTCCATGAAGATGCAATATTTCCCTACAAAAGAGATTGGCAATATGTGAAGCATCGTCTATCTTGTTGCAAGGAATGAAATGTGCCATTTTGGAGAAACGGTCCACAACAACAAATACCGAATCCTTTCCATTTCGAGTCCTAGGCAATCCAAGTACAAAATCCATGATATGTCTTCCCATGGTTGATATGGAATTGGTAGAGGCATGTAAAGGCCATTGGATTGAGCTTTGGACTTAGCTTTGCGACATGTAGAGCATCGGTTGGTGAAGCGGTTGATGTCGCGAAACATCTTGGGCCAATAGTAGTTCTTGGAGAGTGTGGCGAAAGTCTTGTCGCGTCCAAAATGTCCCATTAATCCTCCTCCATGAGATTCCTGCAAAAGAAACAAAGGAAGATAAGACTCGGGGATGCAAAGCTTGTTAGCTCTCATAAGATATCCGTCTTTGATGTAATAGCGATCCCAAGAGGTATGCGTCAAGCACTTGGCATAAGGAACGGTGCTAAAAACTTTCACAAAGCGACGATAGAAACCTGCAAGGCCAAGAAAGCTACGCACTTGTTGCAAGTTGGTTGGTTGTGGCCAAGTCTTAATAGCATTGATCTTGGACACATCTACATGAACACCCTTAGAAGATACAACAAAACCCAAGAAAACAAGCTTATCAACGCCAAAAAGGCATTTCTCCATATTAGCATAGAGATGCTATTTTCGAAGAGTTTGTAAAACGGTTTGGACATGGGTGACATGCTCTTTGAGATACTTGCTAAAAACAAGGATATCATCGAAGTAGACCACAACAAACACACCAATGTAAGGGCGAAAGACATGATTCATAAGACGCATAAAAGTACCCAGTGCTTCCGATAGACCCATAGGCATGACTAACCACTCATACAAGCTAGACTTGGTTTTGAAAGCGGTTTTCCATTCATCACCCTCTTGTATGCGGATTTGATAGTAACCACTATTAAGATCAATTTTTGAAAAGATAGTGGCACCACTAAGTTCATCAAGCATATCATCAAGGCATGGAATTGGATACCTATAACAAACGGTGATAGCATTGATAGGTCTACAATCGGAGCACATGCGAAAGCTACCGTCTCGTTTTGGCACAAGAATGAATGGGACGGCACAAGGGCTCAAACTTTCACGCACATGTCCATGGTCTATGAGATTCTTTACTTGCCTTTGTATTTCTTTGGTTTCTTCATGGTTGATGCGGTAGGGTGCTTTGTTCGGATGAGGTGCTCCAGGGATGAGGTCGATGCGGTGCTCGATTCCTCGTAGTGGAGGTAGTCCCGGAGGTAGCTCATCGGGGGAACCATCTTGAAATTCCTGCAAAAGAGAAGAAAACACTAGAGGTAGACTGTGAGAGGTGTTATCTTGTTTTGTGTTGTCCTTGCACAAAAGGACATAGTGTAGGACACTAGATGGGTTCTCACACACTCCTCTTATCTCACTTTTGGTGGCAAATAGAACTAAGTTCTTCTTGTCGCTATCGTGGAGGCGCTCGGTTTAGGCTTGTGGCGCTCACTCTCTTTGTGGTGGCTCACTCTCTCA
The DNA here is from genome assembly GCF_056163025.1 of Triticum urartu. Lineage (NCBI taxonomy): Eukaryota > Viridiplantae > Streptophyta > Magnoliopsida > Poales > Poaceae > Triticum > Triticum urartu. The sequence continues at coordinate 359,281,017 of NC_141874.1, read as the reverse complement.
CTATTCTCTCCACGATGGGTGTCTTGCTTGTCGGTGACCACTTGGCTTGGAGACATGGGGAGAAGTACATACTCCTTTCCTTTCATCTTGAAGATGTAGTGGTTCGTTCAGCCATTGTGGATGACACCTCTATCAAATTGCCATGGGCGTCCAAGGAGAAGGTGGCAAACGGTCATTGGAACGACGTCGCACTCCAAAGTGTCTTCGTAGGCACCAATTTTGAAGGATACTTGTACTCAATGCTCTACTTGGATAGTGCCGGAGTCGCTAAGCCATTGCACTTTGTATGGATGTGGGTGCTTCGTCTTGGGAAATTGGAGCTTGGAGAAAAGTTCTTCACTTGCGAGGTTATGACAACTCCCTCCATCGATGATGACCTTGACAAATCGTCCATTGATGCCGGCCTTGGTATGAAAGATGTGGCATCGTTGGTCTTCTTCTTGGTGATGTTGGAGAGTCAAGACCTTAGAGACAATGAGAGCGGGACTTGAATCTTCATCGCAAAAGACTTGTTCCTCTTCATCGTTCACTTGCCGGTGCATGGTGACTTGCTCAAGAGCGTCCATTTATCCTTCACTCATTGAGTCATAAGTGTCGTCATCATTGAGGATCATGGTCCGCTTGTTGGTACACTCGTAGGACCTGTGGCCCCGGCCTCCACATCTGAAGCATTTGAAAGAACTCGTCTTGACGGTCTCATCGGTTGGGGTTGAGGAAGATGAAGCTCTCGGCTTGAAGTTGCTTGTAGTAGGAGGATGACTTGGAGTTGACGTAGCTTTCTTGGAACTTGAATTGTCGATGTTGCTTGTTGAAGGCTTGGTAGACGGTGTTGGAGTCGTTGAAGCTTGGGTGTTGGAGAGGCCGTAGGACTTGGATGAGAACTTGGCATACTTGAAATCATCTTGCACTTGATGTTCCGCTTTTGTATCTTGATGCACGAGCTCGATGAGGTTTGAGTATGGTTGGAAGTCGGCGATCTTCTTGATAGGATGGTTGAGTCCATTCAAGAAACGTGCCATAGTTTGCTATCATCTTCCGTGACGTTGGCTCTTATCATGGCAATCTCCATCACCTTGTAGTACTCTTCAATTCTCTTGGTTCCTTGCTTGAGTAGTTGGAGTTTCTTGAAGAGGTCGCGGTTGTAGTAGGTTGGCACTAAGCGTGCTCTCATGACATCCTTCATTTGCGCCCAAGTAGTGATGGGTGGTTCACCTCTTGCCTCACGGCGCTCGATTACTTGTTCGCACCAAATGAGGACATAGTCTTGGAACTCAAGGGTTGCCATTGCTATCTTCTTCTCTTCTTCGTAGTTGTGCAAATGGAAGATTTTGTCAACCTTCAATGCCCATGATAGGTACTCTTCGGGATCGTTGCTTCCATTGAACTTGGGCATGGTGAACTTTAGCTTGCCATAGCGTTGCTCTTCATTGTGTTGGGGTCATGGATGATGACGCCCATGTTGTTGATGATTGTCCAACTCGTGTTGCTCTTGGCGAGGAGGGTTGTTAACCTCATGTTGCTCTTGTCATGGAGGATTCCCATTGTCTTCATGCTCTTGGTGAACTTGATGTCCTTGAGGAGCTTGTGGAGGGGCTTGTCAAGCTCGAGGAGGAACTTGACGATGCACGTGAGCTTGAAATCTTCGTTCATGAGCTTCTTTGCGAAGTGCTTCTTCATGTTCACGAGCTTGTCGGCCTCGGTTGGCTACGGCTCAACTTGAATCTTGGAGGGCTTGTTGCGCCTCAATTGCTTGAGCATCACAGAGTTGTTGTTCTTGTCGTTGTGCCTCAGCATCTTGTGCATCTTGGTGTAGGCGTGTTCGCTCTTCCTCTTCATGTTGGCGTTGGCGTTGTCGCTCTCGTGCTTGCGCAAGAACCTCTTGGGTTTGATGTTGTCGGTGCTCTTGAGAGTTGGTGTCGCTTAGAGGATTGAGGCTTGCTTGATGATCTTTGCGCGCGGCACGTCAAAGAGTGTTCGATGTCGGTGTACTTGAGCCTAAGAGGGTGAAGTCGGAGTGGCGACTTGAGCGGGTCCGTCTTGATGAGGATGAAGTGGAAGAAGAGAGGTTTAGCAACAAAGCACGAATCTCGTCCATTCTTGCATCGTTCTCTTGCTTGTGATCGTCGACCTTGTGGTTGAAGTAGTCCCTTGTACGTTTCTCGGAGAGTCGCAAGTCAGCGGCGAGGTTGTCGATGCATTCACTCATTGCTTGTTGCTCTTGATGCAAAGCCCGTTGTGCACCAAAGAGGTGGCTCTTGGTGACGTAGGAGTTCATGTCATCGTCGTGGTCAATCAAGAGTGGGTTGGTAGAGGTACTTGTCCTATCCATCATTCCAAGAGAAAAATGTGAGTGGAATAATAGAAGAACGAATACCAAATGTACCTTGACCGAAGTTGAAAGTGGATCAATAATCACTCCAATGTGGACAAGGAAATAGCACAATTGGTACCAATTCTTGTCAGTTTCTCACACCTACACAAGTAAAAGCTTATGGTGGAGCTTGGTTAGGATGGTGGCACAAAATTTAATGCAATTGTAAGTGAGCTTCAATAATGTTGGAGAAGATTCGCAAGATTGCAATGCAACAAGTAGACTAAGCAATATAAGGTACACGGAAACACACACGCAAAAAGATAAGTGGGGTCGTGCAACCAAGGATGAGCCAAAATGTGGAATCCACAAAAATGCTCTTGTTGCACAACACTAGAGAGATGCTAGCACGATTGCACAATAGGCGGATACAAAGACTTGTGCACAACCTATTCAGAAAAAATGCAACGACTTCTATCCCAGGTATGCTCTATGCAAGGTGTTTCTATGCGATGATCCAAGATGATCCAGTATGACAATCTTAATGTTGTATGATGCTATGGTTCTTGCCTAAAAGCTCTTTGTTTATCTTTCCCTTTTGCTTAAAAGCTTGTTTGGCTCTTTGTTGTTTGAGCTATTTTCTCATGTAATGCTTCATGAACCAAGACAACAATTTTGTATGCGATGACAACCTTTTGACACAAGAGATGATACCAAGATATGCAACAATTATGTATGTATGCTATGGGAAGTATGATCACTAATGTGCACAAGTCTCATTGCCGGCAATACTCAATGGCTAGTCTCGATGGGTAAGCGACGCAGAGGAGTAAGGCTATGATGGCTATCAATGTAATGGCAAGAATGATATGTCCAATACCAAGGTGAGGTTACCGTTCCGTCGGTTCCTCGTCCGTAAGCAAAACGGATGACGATGATCCAATGAGCGTCACGAATACCAAGATGTAGTCGAGGTCATCGTTGTTGATTACGCGTCCGTGGCGAAGATGAGCAGCGGTTATGTTGATGTCGTACCGTACCTAAATAGCCGAAACAAAAGTAGGACACAGAACCGCAACTCAAATTCTCAAAGCAAAATTGGACCAAAATTGTTAGAGTTGGTGTTGGGAAGCAGTGGTTGTGTATGTGGTATATGGTGGTGCTATGCGGAAGTGGTGGTGGTATGCGGAAGTATATGTGGGCACGGGAACAAAATTTGGTGAAATATGGACGCAAAACGGGCGGTGGAGAGGAAGAGATGCTGCCAGGGGCCGGATGTTCGGGCTTGATGGCCGGATGTCCGGGGTGCCGGATGCGGGGTATCGGGTCGGATGTCCGGGCTCTGGATCCGGGGATGAACGGGATGAACACTGCGTGGAGAGGTCAAATCCGGGCAATATTCGGAGAAATTTGTGGATGGAAATTGGGGGAAAGTGGATGGAAGGATAGATCTACCTGCAACACACGAAATTCGCAGATCAAATCCAACAAAACTTCATCACACCAACAAATCACAAAAAAAATTGGGGGCTATTTTTGTGGTGAATTTTCAAATTAGGGACAAAATCAACAAAAACAAGGCTAGCAACACAACGGGGAGGCTCAAAAATCGTGATCAACGTGGCTCTAGATACCAAGATGATGTAGGGTAGAACCCTAATCAGTCGATCTTTCACGAAAGGAGCGGATCCCGCGATGAACAGGAAGAACACAAGGGGAAAACAAGGGGAAACACGAGAGGAAACACGAGAAAATCACTAAACCAACACGAAATAGTCACACATGTGCTAGATCCTCGAGTACATAAGAGATCACACGATCCATGGACAACTAAGGACGATACAAAGGTAGCCGGTCTTCACCGTGAGGAGGTCTTGAAGTTCTTCTCCGCAAGGAGGTCTTGAATCCAAAGGGATCTTCTCCGAAGAGGGGCCGCGGTCTCTCTCGTGGAGTAGATCCAATGTGGATGAGAAATGCTCTATCTCTAAATATGAGCTTAATCAATGCTAACCCTAGAAAGAGGAACGAGGAGGAGTATATATAGTCTAGGGGTTGAAGGGTACACGGGCCTCGGCCCTTCACTGTGCGCAGATAGGGGAGGCCGGACGTCCGGGCGTCGGGCCATATGTCCGGGCTTCCACGCGAGGCCGGATGTCCGGGCTGGAGAGGCCGGATGTCCGGGCTGGAGCGGCTGGCTTCGTTGCTCTCGGGTTCGGAGGGGTCCGGATTTCCGAGCTGGAGGCCGGATATCCAGGAGCTCGGGAAGGGCCGGATGCCCGAGGCATGTAGATGCTTGGCGGCTATGCAGCTTGATGATGGACGACGCTCCAGGCGACAGACGTCCGGGGTTGTGGCCGGATGTCCGGGTCCTGGGAGGTGTTCTTGACTCCTTCCGTGGGTTCCCTTCATCCATGAACTTGGGGGCTTGTACACCTTCACGTGCATCTTCGGGAGGGTCCTCTTGGTACCTAATCATGCACAACGTCTCGGATTCAGGTAGTAGCCATGTCTCGAGAGGATCATATGTAATATCACTAAGGAAGGAAGTCACCTCGTTCTCGAGAGCTCTAGCTCTAGCTCGTGTCATGGGTCCTCTTGGCTCTTGTTGAGGCGATGGTAGGTCCATGGGGATGACCGTAGGATGCTTCGCATCAACCCCTAAGAAACCAAAGAAATACAAAGGCTAGTCCAACATCTCATGTGTGTGAAAGTTTGAGTCCTTGTGTCGTGCCGGTCATTCTTGTGCCAAAAAGAAATGGTAGTTTTCGCATGTGTTCCGATTGTAGACCCATCAATGCTATCACCATTAGATATAGGCATGCTATTCCTTGCCTTGATGATATGCTCGATGATCTTAGCGGTGCCACCATTTTCTCAAAATTGATCTTAAAAGTGGTTATTATCAAATAAGCATACATGAAGGTGATGAATGGAAAACCGTTTTCAAAACAAAATTTGGTTTGTACGAGTGGCTAGTTATGCCTATGGGTTTATCGGAAGCACCATGTACTTTCATGCGTGTTATGCATTATGTGCTTCGGCCTTACATTGGTGTGTTTGTTGTGGTCTACTTTGACGATACTCTTGTGTTTAGTAAATCCCTAAAAGAGCACTTAGATCATCTTAGGGCCGTTTTGCAAACTCTTTGAAAAGAGCGCCTTTAAGCCAATATGGAAAAGTGCACTTTTGGTGTTGACAATATTGTTTTCTTGGGCTTTGTTGTCTCTTCCAAAGTTGAAGCAATTAAAACTTGGCCACAACCTACTAATTTGTAACAAGTGCGTAGTTTCCTTGGTATAGCGGGTTTTTATCGTCGTTTTGTGAAAGACTTTAGCACTATTGCCGCATGGTTGCCTACTTTGAGTAAGAAGAACGCACCCTTTGTTTGGGCTCCATCTCAATCTACCGCATTTGATGAGCTCAAATCTTTGCTTTCACATGCCCCAATTCTTGCATTGCCTAATTTCAACAAAACTTTGGAGGTTAATTGTGATGCTAGAGGTAATGTAATTGGTGGAGTTTTGATGCAAGAAAAGCGACCCATTGCGTACTTTAGTGAAAAACTTTACGGTGCTCAACTTAACTATCCCATATATGACAAATAATTGTATGCTTTAGTGCGAGTATTGCATGTTTGGGAGCATTATCTCCGCCCACATGAATTTGTCATACACACCGATCATGAGACACTGAAGTACCTTAAAGGTCAAACCAACTTGAATAAACGGGATGCTAAATGGAGTGAATTTATTAAATCTTTTCCTTATGTTATCAAGTACATTAAGGGTAAAAAAATGTTGTGGCGGATGCTCTTTCCTGCAAATTCATGTTAGTTACTAAACTTGAGTTGAATGCTATTGGCTTTGAGCATGTTAAAGATCTTTAGGCACTTGATCCTACGTTTGTGATTCCTTATGCCAAATGTCTTGCTAACACTTGTTGAGAGAACTATTATCTCAAGAATGGCTACCTTATGCGCACTAACAAGCTTTGTATACCCGAGTCTTCGCTTCGTTTGCTACTTTTGCAAGAGGACCATGACGGAGGACTTATGGACATTTCGAGCGCGACAAGACCTTTGCCACACTCTCATTCAAGTAATTTTGGCCAAAAATGTTCCGCGATGTGGCACGCTTCACCAACAAATGCTCTACATGCCGCAAAGCTAAGTCACAATCTCAATCTCATGGTTTACATATGCCACTACCAATTCCGTATCAACCATGGGAAGATATTAGTATGGATTTTATGTTTGGTTTTCCTAGGACTCAAAATGGAAAGGATTCCATATTTGTTGTTGTGGACCGATTCTCAAAAATGACACATTTCATCCCATGCAATAAGATAAACGATGCTTCACATGTTGCAAACCTCTTTTGTAGGGAAATCTTGAGGTCGCATGGAGTGCCAAGGATCATTGTGTCGGACCGCGACGTCAAGTTCCTAAGCTACATTTGGAAGACAATATGCGCCAAGCTCGGCATCAAGCTACTATTCTTGACGGCCTATCATCCCTAAACCGATGGCCAGGAAGTCAACAACCAGACGCTATCTACTCTTCTATGTGTGTTGATAAAGAAGAACGCCAAGGAGTGGGAGGAATGCTTACCCATCGCCGAGTACGCCTACAATCGAGCTCGACACTCTACTACCGGCAAGTCCCCCTTAGAGGTTGTGTACGGCTTCAACCCATTGTCCCCATTGGACATTCTACCTCTTCCACTCCAAGAATGTGCAAACATTGATGCATGTGCAAGGGCAAGCTTTCCCAAGAAGATACATGAAGATACATGGACAACGATCGAGCGTCAAGTACATCGCATCGCCACCAAGCTCAACACCAACAAGACACAAATGGTGTTCCAACCGGGAGATCTCGCATGGCTTCATCTTCGCAAGAACCGCTTCCCCAACGAGCACAAGTCCAAGCTACTACCACCAGCTAATGGACCCTTTAAGGTGCTAGCACGCTACAACGAGAACGCTGATACGTCTCCAACGTATCCATAATTTTTGATTGTTCCATGCTTTATTATATTCTGTTTTGGACATTATTGGGCTTTATTATACACTTTTATATTATTTTTGGGACTAACTTATTAACCGGATTCACAGCCCAGAATTGCTGTTTTTTGCCTATTTCAGAGTTTAGCAGAAAAATAATATTAAACGGAGTCCAAACGGAATGAAACCTTCGGGAACGTGATTTTCGGAACGAACGTGATCCAGAGGACTTGGACCCTACGTCAAGAAAGCAACCAGGAAGGCACGAGGTAGGGGGGTGCACCTACCCCCTAGGCGCGCCGTCCACCCTCGTGGGGCCCATGTTGCTCCACTGACGTACTTCTTCCTCCTATATATACCTACGTACCCCCAAATTACCAGATACGGAGCCAAAACCCTAATTCCATCGCCGCAACCTTCTGTACCCGTGAGATCCCATCTTGGGGCCTTTTCCGGAGCTCCGCCAGAGGGGGCATCGATCACGGAGGGCTTCTACATCAACAACATAGCCTCTCCAATGATGTGTGAGTAGTTTATTTCAGACCTTCGGGTCCATAGTTATTATCTAGATGGCTTCTTCTCTCTTTTTGGATCTCAATACAATGTTCTCTGCCCTCTCTTGTGGAGATCTATTCGGTGTAATCTTCTTTTGCGGTGTGTTTGCTGAGATCGATGAATTGCGGGTTTATGATCAAGTTTATCTATAAACAATATTTGAATCTTCTCTGAATTCTTTTATGTATGATTGGTTATCTTTGCAAGTCTCTTCGAATTATCAGTTTGGTTTGGCCTACTAGATTGATCTTTCTTGCAATGCGAGAAGTTCTTAGCTTTGGGTTCAATCTTGCGGTGTCCTTTCCCAGTTTCAGTAGGGGCAGCAAGGCATGTATTGTACTGTTGCCATCGAGGATAACAAGATGGGGTTTATATCATATTGCATGAGTTTATCCCTCTACATCATGTCATCTTGCTTAAAGCGTTACTCTGTTCTTTTGAACTTAATACTCTAGATGCATGCTGGATAGCGGTCGATGTGTGGAGTAATAGTAGTAGATGCAGGCAGGAGTCGGTCTATTTGTCTCGGGCGTGATGCCTATATACATGATCATACCTAGATATTCTCATAACTATGCTCAATTCTATCAATTGCTCAACAGTAATTTGTTTACCCACCGTAATACTTATGCTCTCGAGAGAAGCCACTAGTGAAACCTATGGCCCCGGGGTCTATTTTCAATCATATTAATCTTCCATCAACAAGCTATTTCTTTGCCGTTTTTATTTTGCTTTATTTACTTTGCATCTTTATCATAAAAAATACCAAAAATATTATCTTATCATATCTATGAGATCTCACTTTCGTAAGTGACTGTGAAGTGATTGACAACCCCTTTTATTGCGTTGGTTGCGAGGATTTTATTTGTTTGTGTAGGTGCGAGGGACTCGTGCGTGGCCTCCTGCTGGATTAATACCTTGGTTCTCAACAACTGAGGGAAATACTTACGCTACTTTGCTGCATCACCCTTTCCTCTTCAAGGGAAAACCAATGCAGTGCTCAAGAGGTAGCAAGAAGGATTTCTGGCGCCGTTGCCGGGGAGTCTACGCAAAAGTCAACATACCAAGTACCCATCACAAACCCTTATCTCCCGCATTACATTATTTGCCATTTGCCTCTCGTTTTCCTCTCCCCCACTTCACCCTTGCCGTTTTATTTGCCCTCTCTCTCCGTCCTCCTTCTCTTTCCCTATTTGCCTCTTTTTTGCCTGTTTCTTGCTTGCTTGTCATTATGTCTAGTCCCCTATCTTCTCCGTTGTCTCCTGAAAATGAAGTTCTTAATTTTAAGCAAAGGGAAGGATAAAATCTAAAAGACGATTGGTATAGAATTTGCAATGCTCAAAATAGATCTACCAGGAAGCAATCCACTTCCATTCTTCTTCGCAATTTTTATGTAGGCGCTACTCCTTGGCATAGATATATCCTTGATACCATTACCGGAGGGTATTTCTTGGGTAGCCATACTTTTGATTGTTATAGTGCTATGATAGATTTGTTTGGCTCACCCCCTCTTTTGGTTAATGGAACTATGTTAACTTTGGAGCATGTAATGTAAAGAATTGAAATTATTGAAAATAAAGTTGCTACCGTAGAGTTAATTGAAAATTTGGATAAAAAGATCCACAACCAAATTACTCAATATGGATCTAAAGTAGGAGTCACTTTGAAAAATATTAAGGAGAAGGAACCCATAGTTAATGAAAGAATAAATCAGGATTCCACTAGAATCGATAAACTTGAGGGTATCATTACCAACTTGGGAACCGCTTTTTCTTCCGTAAAAAATACTCCAAGTCCTCCAACTAAAATTGCCAAGCTTATGTATGTTCCTAAAAATAAGGGTGAATCCTCTAGCAAGGAAACTGCGGATCTCAAATCTATAAGTATTCATCCCAATCTTTTTGCTATCATTAAGGAACCATTTGCTACGAATGATTTTTTCGATTTTGAGCCTAGAAGTTTGATAATTAATAAAAATAAAGAAACTCCTAAGGATGATAGATGTCTCATTAAAGAATTGCCAACTAAAGATGGCAATACCTAGATCTATCTTCGCTTTTATGCCTAGCTAGGGGCGTTAAACGATAGCGCTTGTTGGGAGGCAACCCAATTTTATTTTTATTCCTTGATTTTTGCTCCTGTTTAGTAATAAATAATTTATCTAGACTCTTTTTTGGTTGTGTTTTTTGTGTTTAATTAGTGTTTGTGCCAAGTAGAACCGTTGGGAAGACTTGGGGAAAGTCTTTTTAATCTTGCTGTAAAAAACAGAAACTTTAGCGCTCACGGGAATTGCTGCCATTGTTATTTGGAAAGAGATATTTAGTTAATTATTTTTGAAGATGATTAATAGATAAATTCCTCACGTCCAGCAATTTATTTTAGAATTTTTAGGGTTCCAGAAGTTTGCATTAGATACAGATTACTACAGACTGTTCTGTTTTTGACATATTCTGTTTTTCGTGTGTTGTTTGCCTATTTTGATGAATCTATGGCTAGTAAAATAGTTTATAAACCATAGAGAAGTTGGAATACAGTATGTTTAACACAAATATAAATAAATAATGAGTTCATTATAGTATATTGAAGGGGTGTTTTGTTTTCTTTCGCTAACGGAGCTCACGAGATTTTCTACTTTGAGTTTTGTGTTGTGAAGTTCTCGAGTTTTGGGTAAAAGATTTGATGGATTATCAAACAAGGAGAGGCAAGAGCCTAATCTTGGGGATGCCCATGGCACCCCAATATAATCTAAGGACACCTAAAAGCCAAAGCTTCGGTATGCCCCGGAAGGCATCCCCTCTTTCGTCTACTTTCATCGGTAACTTTACTTGGAGCTATATTTTTATTCACCACATGATATGTGTTTTGCTTGGAGCGTCTTGTATTATTTGAATATTTATTTGTTAGCTTGATACAATAATCTTTTCTATACACACCTTTTGAGAGAAACACACATGATTTGAAAATTATTAGAATACTCTATGTGCTTCACTTATATCTTTTGAGTTATATAGTTTCTGCTCTAGTACTTCACTTATATATTTTAGAGCACGGCGGTGGATTTGTTTTATAGAAAATATTATTCTCTCATGCTTCACTTATATTATTTTGAGAGTCTTAAACAGCATGGTAATTTACTTAAACTAGGAAATTAATCCTAATATGCTAGGCATTCAAGACTAGTAAAAAATATTTATGAGTGTGCTGAATACTAAGAGAAGTTTAATACTCGATAATTGTTTTGAGATATGGAGATGGTGATATTAGAGTCATGCTAGTTGAGTAGTTGTGAATTTTAGAAATACTTGTGTTGAAGTTTGTGATTCCCGTAGCATGCACGTATGGTGAACCGTTATGTGATGAAGTCGGAGCATGATTTATTTATTGATTGTCTTCCTTATGAGTGGCGGTCGGGGACGAGCGATGGTCTTTTCCTACCAATCTATCCCCCTAGGAGCATGTGCGTAATACTTTGCTTTGATAACTAATAGATTTTTGCTATAAGTATGTGAGTTCTTTATGACTAATGTTGAGTCCATGGATCATATGCACTCTCACCCTTCCACCATTGCTAGCCTCCCTAATACCGCGCACTTTTCGCCGGTATCATACACCCACCATATACCTTCCTCAAAACAGCCACCATACCTACCTATCATGGCATTTCCATAGCCATTGTGAGATATATTGCCATGCAACTTACCACCATTCCGTTTATTATGACACGCTCCATCATCGTCATATTGCTTTGCATGATCATGTAGTTGACATTGTATTTGTGGCAAAGCCACCGTTCATAATTCTTTCATACATGTCACTCTTGATTCATTGCACATCCCGGTACACCGCCGGAGGCATTCACATAGAGTCCTATTTTGTTCTAAGTATCGAGTTGTAATTCTTGAGTTGTAAGTAAATAAAAGTGTGGTGATCATGATTTTTAGAGCATTGTCCCAAGTGAGGAAAGGATGATGGAAACTACGATTCCCCGACAAGTAGGGATGAGACTCTGGACTAAATAAAAAAAGAGGCCATAAAAGAAGAGAAGAGGCCCAAATAAAAAATGAGAGAAAAAGAGAGAAGGGACAATGCTACTATCCTTTTACCACACTTTTGTGCTTCAAAGTAGCACCATGATCTTCATGATAGAGAGTCTCCTATGATATCACTTTCATATACTAGTGGGAATTTTTCATTATAGAACTTGGCTTGTATATTCCAATGATGGGCTTCCTCAAAATGCCCTAGGTCTTCGTGAGCAAGCGAGTTGGATGCACACCCACTTAGTTCCTTTTGTTGAGCTTTCATATATTTATAGCTCTAGTGCATCCGTTGCATGGCAATCCCTACTCACTCACATTAATATCTATTAATGGGCATCTCCATAGCCCGTTGATACGCCTAGTTGATGTGAGACTATCTTCTCCCTTTTTGTCTTCTCCACAACCACCATTCTATTCCACATATAGTGATATGTCCATGGCTCACGCTCATGTATTGCGTGAAGATTGAAAAAGTTTGAGAACACCAAAAGTATGTAACAATTGCTTGGCTTGTCATCGGGGTTGTGCATGATTTAAACACTTTGTCTGGTGAAGATAGAGCATAGACAGACTATATGATTTTGTAGGGATAACTTTCTTCAGCCATGTTATTTTGAGAAGACACAATTGCTTAGTTAGTATGCTTGAAGTATTATTATTTTTATGTCAATAGTAAACTTTTGTCTTGAATCTTTCGGATCTGAATATTCATACCACAATTAAGAAAATTACACTGAAATTATGCCAAGTAGCATTCCACATCAAAAATTCTGTTTTTATCATTTACCTATTGGAGGACGAGCAGGAATTAAGCTTGGGGATGCTTGATACGTCTCCAATGTATCTATAATTTTTTATTGTTCCATGCTATATTATATTCTGTTTTGGACATTATTGGGCTTTATTATACACTTTTATATTATTTTTGGGACTAACCTATTAACCGGAGGCCCAACCCAAAATTGTTGTTTTTTGACTATTTCAGAGTTTCGGAGAAAAAGAATATCAAACGGAGTGCAAACGGAATGAAACCTTCAGGAATGTGATTTTTGGAACGAACGTGATCCAGAGGACTTGGACCCTATGTCAACAAAGCAACCAGGAAGGCACGAGGTAGGGGGGCGCGCCTACCCCCCAGGCGCGCCCTCCACCCTCGTGGGGCCCACATTGATCCACCAACGTACTTCTTCCTCCTATATATACCTACATACCCCCAAATTACCAGATACGGAGCCAAAACCCTAATTCCACCGCCGCAACCTTCTGTACCCGTGAGATCCCATCTTGGGGCCTTTTCCGGAGCTCCGCCGGAGGGGGCATCGATCACAGAGGGCTTCTACATCAACATCATAGCCTCTCCGATGATGTGTGAGTAGTTTATTTCGGACCTTCGGGTCCATAGTTATTAGCAAGATGGCTTCTTCTGTCTTTTTGGATCTCAATACAATGTTCTCCCCCTCTCTTGTGGAGATCTATTCGATGTAATCTTCTTTTGTGGTGTGTTTGTTGAGACCGATGAATTGTGGGTTTATGATCAAGTTTATCTATGAACAATATTTGAATCTTCTCTGAATTCTTTTATGTATGATTGGTTATCCTTGCAAGTCTCTTCGAATTATCAGTTTGGTTTGGCCTACTAGATTGATCTTTCTTGCAATGGGAGAAGTGCTTAGCTTTGGTTTCAATCTTGCGGTGTCCTTTCTCAGTGACAGTAGGGGCAGCAAGGCACGTATTGTATTGTTGCCATCGAGGATAACAAGATGGGTTTTATATCATATTGCATGAGTTTATCCTTGTACATCATGTCATCTTGCTTAAAGCGTTACTCTGTTCTTTTGAACTTAATACTCTAGATGCATCCTGGATAGCGGTCGATGTGTGGAGTAATAGTAGTAGATGCAGGCAGGAGTGCGTCTACTTGTCTCGGACGTGATGCCTATATACATGATCATACCTAGATATTCTCATAACTATGTTCAATTCTGTCAATTGCTCAATAGTAATTTGTTTACCCACCATAATACTTATGCTCTCGAGACAAGCCACTAGTGAAACCTATGGCCCCCGGGTCTATTTTCCATCATATTAATCTTCCATCAACAAGCTATTTCTTTGCCGTTTTTATTTTGCTTTATTTACTTTGCATCTTTATCATAAAAATACCAAAAATATTATCTTATCATATATATCAGATCTCACTTTCGTAAGTGACCATGAAGGGATTGACAACCCCTTTATTGCGTTGGTTGCGAGGATTTTATTTGTTTGTGTAGGTGCAAGGGACTCACGCATGGCCTCCTACTGGATTGATACCTTAGTTCTCGAAAACTGAGGGAAATACTTACACTACTTTGCTGCATCACCCTTTACTCTTCAAGGGAAAACCAAAGCATTGCTCAAGAGGTAGCAAACGCCTACAAGATCGACATCCCACGACACAAGTACAACGTAAGCGACATCTTCAATGTCAAGGACTTGGCGAAGTACCATGGTGATGAAGATCACGATCCGCGGACGGATCTCTACCAGGAGGGGGGGGATGATGCGGAGCATCCTTCCATCATTCCCATGGACTCTACACCAACACATCAAGCACCACATGGGCCTATGACAAGAGCTCAAGCACGCGCAATGAAAACTGAGGTGAACTCCTTCCTACTTGACATGGATATGTATATGAATGGGACTTTGTTGCTACCTCACCAAAATGCACTATGTATCATTAGGTACGAAGAGGAACATTCCCAAGCAGCTAAGGAGCATCACCAAGGAGTAGGAGAAGCAACCCAAGGACTTGAGGAAGAAGAAGGAAGCACAAAGGAGCAGGACAGAAGTCCTAGGCGACCCCGTGTGCACGGCCCCCCGAGACCCCGTGCCCACGGGCTACATAGTGAGCTACGGTTGTAGCACCCCGTGCGCATGGGCGTGTACTGTGTGCACGGGACCCCCATGCGCACGGGCCCAACTTACCCCGTGCGCTCGAGCCCTACAGGATGGCCGATGTGACGCCTGGGTAATCAAGCTACAGTAAACCTCTGTTAATGATGCCACGTCACACGATTACTGTTGCTAAACTCACATTGGTTCGAAACCGATTCAAATTCAAATTCAAAATAAAGTCAAGCAATAAAGGTTTTCAAATATTAAAACTAAAATGTTCGCGATGTGCCAAATAATTCATAAGTACTATTGGTGGGTAAACCGAGTCTTTATAAATTTTTTTAAATGAACTAAACTAAATAAAACAGTAGCAAAAACAATTAGATAAATGCCTTTTATTAATTATAAAATATTAAACCATTTTATTTGAGGTTAAACTTTTTGTGACAGTGGTATAATTAGTAAAACTAATTTAGGTGCTACTAAAATGTTTTACAAAACTAAAATAGATTGAAGCATGAAATAAAACAGAAAGGAAATAATACAAAAAAATAGAAAGAACCACCCCCCTTGGTCACTGGGCCTCGACCGAGCGGGCCACCAGGCCGGCCCATCTCCTGTTCTATAACCCCTACCCCCACCGACACCTAACCCTAACCCGCACACGATCCCCACTCTCCCCTCTCTCTCGATACCGTCTGGATCGGGGCCCCAGCGCCCGATCCCGCCCACATCGTCGCCCCCGTTGCCCCTCGCCGCCGTTCGCCCACCACCTCGTCGGACCGCCCCCCTGTCGGACCGCTCCGCCCTCGACCTCCTCCTCGCCAGATTTGCGTCGCTAGCGCCATCCCTCCCGGACTCCTCCGCGTCCCTCCTCTCCTTCGCGAGGCGCCCGCCTGAAGTCGCGGCCTCGCCTCGTTGCCGTCCGATGCCGCCTGCCGGAGCCACCTCGCCGGACTGCTCCGCCGTTCCCCCTCGACCTCCCCCTCGACTCGGCTCCGACGAGCCTCGCCGCCCGATCCCCTGCACCGCTTGTGAGCATCACCCCTCTCCTCTCCCCCTCTCCTCCCATCGTCGAATACGGCCGCGCCGCGGAACCCCCCAGCTGCTGCGCCAGTCGGCGCCTCCGGCGAGCGCATGCCCCAGCTTGCCGATGCCTAGGTCGCCTGCGCGCCCTGTCGGGTGCGCCCTCGCGTGCCTCGCCGCAGCCCCGCTGCTCCTCGCCGCATCGCGCGCTCTGTCCCTCGCCTCTGGCCCCCTCTGCTGCTCGCGCGCCTCGTCCCCTGCGTCCCGGCTCGCCCCCCTTCGCCTTGCCTGAACCACGGCGCCAGCCGCGCCCGCGCCAGCCGGCCGCGTTGGCCGCGCCTGCTCGCTCCCCCTACTCTGGCTTGGCCTCGCTACCGGGTGGCCGGCGGCTCCGCCCGCATCGCCCGTTTCGGGCTGGCGCCCGCGCCCGTAACCACTGCCCAGCGCCCACTAAGGCCCCAGGGCCTATGACACGTGGGCCTGCCCCAGAACAAAGAAAAAAAAGAGATAAAAAATAAATAAATAATAATTAAATTAATTAATTAATTAAGTTAATTAATCCTAATTAACTAATCTAATTAACTAGTTAGCTTAATTAAACAGTAATTAGATTAGTTAAACCCTAATTAGACTAAACAGTTAATGACGAACGGGACCCACATGTCAGGTTGACCAGGTCAACTGCCGATGTCATGCTAACGTCATGATGACATCAGAAAACACTGTTCTGGATAATGTTGATTTAAATAATTAAATAAATCCTAAAATTGATTTAAATCTTTTAAAATTAATATAAAATAAACCGTAGCTCGGATGGAAAAACTTTGTACATGAAAGTTACTCAGAACAACGAGACGAATCCAAATACACAGCCCGTTCGTCCGCCACACATCCCTAGCATAGCAAACACGCAACTTTCCCCCTCTGGTTCATCTGCCCGAAAGCGTGAAACACCGGGGATTCTTTCCCGGTTGTTTCCCCCTTTCCCGGTATCACCTAGTACTGCGTTGGGTCAAATCTAGCACCGCGTATTGCCATGTTATGCTTTGTGATACTTTGATTGCTCTGTTATTTATTGTGTTTCCCCTCCGTTACTTCTTTTCAGTAGACCCCGGGACTGCCGGCGACCCCTAGTTCGACTACGGTGTTGACGACACGTCCTTCTTGCCAGAGCAACCAGGCAACCCCCCCCTTTTATCACCAGATATCTCCTACTCTTCTCTATACTGCATGCATTAGTGTAGTGTAGCATGTTACTGCTTTCCGTTATTCCTATCCTGATGCATAGCCTGTCCTTGCTACTACTGTTGTTACCATTACCTGCTATCCTACTGCTTAGTATAGGATGCTAGTGTTCCATCAGTGGCCCTACACTCTTGTCCGTCTGCCATGCTATACTACTGGGCCGTGATCACTTCGGGAGGTGATCACGGGCATATACTAAATACTTTACACATTTACATTACTTATCATACTGTTCGGAGATGGGGGCTGAAGGGGCAGGTGGCTCCATCCCGGTAGAGGTGGGCCTGGGTTTCCGACGGCCCCCGACTGTTACTTTGAGGCGGAGCGACAGGGCAGGTTGAGACCACCTAGGATAGAGGTGGGCCTGGCCCTGGTCAGCGTTCGCAGATACTTAACACGTTTAACGAGATCTTGGTATTTGATCTGAGTCTGGCTACTGGCCTATACGCACTAACCATCTACGCGGGGACAGTTATGGGCACTCGACGTCGTGGTATCAGCCGAAGCCTTCGTGACGTCAGCGACTGAGTGGCGCGCGCCGGATTGGACCGTAAGCCTGCTCTTGTATTAAGGGGGCTAGTTCTGCTTCCGGCCGCGTTCGCAACGTGCAGGTGTGCAAAGGGCGATGGGCCCAGACCCCTGCGCCATAGGATTTAGACCGGCGTGCTGACCTCTCTGTTGTGCCTAGGTAGGGCTGCGACGTGTTGATCTTCCGAGGCCGGGCATGACCCAGGAAAGTGTGTCCGGCCAAATGGGATCGAGCGTGTTGGGTTATGTGGTGCACCCCTGCAGGGAAGTTAATCTATTCGAATAGCCGTGATCTTCGGTAACAGGACGACTTGGAGTTGTACCTTGACCTTATGACAACTAGAACCGGATACTTAATAAAACACATCCTTCCAAGTGCCAGATACAACCGGTGGTCGCTCTCTCACAGGGCGACGCAGGGAGGATCATCGGTTAGGGTTATGCTATGCGATGCTACTTGGAGGACTTCAGACTACTCTCTTCTACATGCTGCAAGACGGAGGCTGCCAGAAGCGTAGTCTTCGAAAGGACTAGCTATCCCCCCTTATCTCGGCTTTCTGCAGTTCAGTCCACATATAATAGCCTTATTCCAATTGATACCAATGCATACATATGTAGTATAGCTCCTTGCTTGCGAGTACTTTGGATGAGTACTCACGGTTGCTTCTCCCTCTTTTCCCCCTATCCCTTCTACCTGATTGTCGCAACCAGATGTTGGAGCCCAGGAGCCAGACGCCACCTTCGACGACGACTCCTACTACACCGGAGGTGCCTACTACTACGTGCTGCCCGCTGACGACGACCAGGAGTAGTTTAGGAGGATCCCAGGCAGGAGGCCTGCGCCTCTTTCGATCTGTATCCCAGTTTGTGCTAGCCTTCTTAAGGAAAACTTGTTTAACTTATGTCTGTACTCAGATATTGTTGCTTCCGCTGACTCGTCTATGATCGAGCTCTTGTATTCGAGCCCTCGAGGCCCCTGGCTTGTAATATGATGCTTGTATGACTTATTTTATTTGTAGAGTTGTGTTGTGATATCTTCCTGTGAGTCCCTGATCTTGATCGTACACGTTTGCGTGTATGATTAGTGTACGGTCAAATACGGGGGCGTCACAGCCGACTAAGTTCGGGTTTTGGGCCTCCACTTCATCCTCCTTGCCCCAAGCCTATATATTCCATACCTAGGGTTATGTTTAGGGTTAGCAAAGACATATGTGAGATATTTGAGAGATTTGCTCCTTCTACCACTCCATTGGAGATCAAGGCCTCTTAGGAGAGGATCCACTTGTGGATTTCAAGACCTCCTCTTGGAGAAGACTATCATCATCAAGACCTCATCTCTTAGGAGTGGGAAGAACTTTACCTAGTGCTTGTTTCCTTTGATTGTTCATGTACTCTCGTGGATCTATGTGTTTGCTATTCTAATGGATGTGTGATTGGGTTTTGTTGGAGTGAATTCCTCTTTGTGTTCTCGGTATTCATCCCTCTTTCCCCTCCAAGTCTGAAAATATCCATCTTAGGGTTTCACCCTACAACAATACGTTTCCTCCTAGTGACACACGTTGCCGGAAGGCCTAGAATAAATCTCGTAAAATGCGAGCACCAACGTAAGTCTAAAACTTGAACTCTGTTGGGTTAGTTATATCACTGTCCTCCTAACCATCCAACTACATATTGGCTCGCCATAAATCCTCTTTTTATCTACATGAAATGACAGTGACGTCGTCTAACAAAAGATGCTAGCTCAAGTGAAGTGCATGAACATGCTCTCAAAATTAATGGCACATTTATATATTTATATCAATGGCTCTTTACCTTTATTTCTACAAGTCTTAAATTATCACAAATAATAAGTACAATACGTGTGGCACAATGCACTCCAGCCCTGACCTTTTTTACAACTAAAGTTGCCATCTGAAAAAAAACTTACCATCCGAAAAAAAGTTGTCATGCTTGACTATTAAAATTGTCATACTTGCATCACTAAGTTTGCCCTGAAAACCGTTCGGAGTTGCCATGTGTTTGTACCACACATGTGGCACTTATTATTATCCTAAATTATTTGCATGTTAATTTATAATACATACTGTAAAATTTCCGGACAATTCGAATCAAAAGGAAGGTAAAACGAAGAAAGTGTCAACAAAGAATTTTGTGAACATTCATGGGGGATCAATATCATGAGTTGGCGAGGAAGAAACAATAATAACAGAAGCTAAAATATAAACCGACACCCTGGGTTTAGATTACTAGATACACACACAAACACATTTGTTGCCTCGATTGTTTCCTCTCCACCGATCAACCCACGTACGCATGCACACAAGATGAGTATCTTCACTTCTGCTCTGCTCTAGTTAGACTCGAGCTGCGCGTACCACACACCCTGGATCTTGACATCCTTGGGCGCCTTGGCGCCGAGGTCGGTGTCTGACGGCTGCACGCTCTCGAAGACACCGATCACCTCGCCGGTCTCCGGCTTGCTCTTGGTCACGCTGAGCGTGATGTTGCCCGTGGACGAGGACGCGTTCTTCACGTTCTCCTTAGCCAACTCCTCCTCGTCTCCTCTGCCTCCGGCGGGTAGCGCCACGGCGTTGTCGTAGCCAGTAGAGCCACCACGGCCCTTTGGGTCGAGGAAAGACGAACCCCTGTAGCTGGGCACGAGGAAGGGCCCGCTGAAGCTCTCGGGCTTGCCGGTAGCGACGAGCTGCTTGACGGTGAAGAGGAAGGGCACTCGCTCGCCTCCGGGGAGCTGCACGGTGACGGCCGCGTAGTCGATGCCGTCCTTCTCCTCGAACTTGAGGGTGCCGTCGGCGCCAACCTCGAGCGGGCCTTCCATCTCGTCAAGGGTGTAGGTGAGACGGGTCATGAGCTTGGTTTTCTGGAAGGCCGGCGGCTCGTTCTTCTGGATGCCCTCGGCCTTGACGGTGAAGGAGGTGGGCTCCAGGCAGAACTTCTTCATCTCGTACTTGCCGGCCTTGAAGGGGAAGGAGTCGACGCCGCCGTCGATGGTCGGGCACTGGTTCGCGGTGCCGGTACCCTTCACCTCCATGTAGGTCTTGCTCTGGATCTCGTCGAAGGTCAGCCTCTTGGGCGCCCCCTCCGCGCTCGCGCCCTGCACCCACGCCTGTCACTCTAGCTAGCTGGACTGGAGTGGAGTAAACGGCCATGGACGGCAATAGAATGGATTAGTCAGCTTACGGAGACGAGGAGGGCAGAGGTGGCGAGGGCGAAGCCGGCCATCTTGGCGGCGTCGGCGCACTTGCTTGCGACCTCCCTGATGTCGGACTGCAGGGAGCAGGTGATCCTGGCGCCAGCGTCAACGCCGAACGCCCGGGCGACGTGCGACGACGGCCGCGCGGAGGAGGCCCGGCCGCCGATCTTGGCCGGCATCAGCGTGGCCGCGGCTTGGAGAGACGCTGCCATGTTGGTCGGTGGCTTGGTACGCGGGAGGATCGATCCCACTGGTGGTTGAGAGGCGTGTTGTCAGGGCAGGCAAGTGTTATCTATGCGAGGCGCGGATAAGAGACGGCCTCCCATTGGTGGCTTCCGGATAAGAATATCCATTTGTTCCCATGCACGCATACGCACCAGCCAGTCATTCCCCCTCTGCCGATCCAGCACCAGCCACAAGGTTGGGCCGCGCCCAGAGCGCGCGCCGGCGCAGTTCGCCCGTCGCTATCACCGTCCTTGCAGCCTGTACTCATCATTGTCAGCTGACCAGCTGCTAAGCCGCTATTGTGCGGCTTCCCCTCCACCTCCAGTGCCACCCACCAGCTGCTCGGCACGGCCGTGTTCCAGTGATCTTTGCCGCTCATCACGACGCACAGCGTGCTCCCTTAAGCCATGAATGCACATCCGCCATGAACACCACTGTGCGGAACCGCCCATGCCGCCGGCCTGGCTTTAGGATCTCCATCCTCAGTCCGTGCTCTGAACGGCCTGGCTTTAGTGCCGCGGTCACCACAACGCCACGGCTACGCACTCATGGTCCGCAACGGCAATCAAATCGATCCATTATACACACACATTAAATCTCGCTGTACAATTTCTCTTTCTCTCTCAGCCATCCGTCGCCTGACGAGAGCCACCGGCGTGCCGCGCCGAGCCGGCGGCACACAGGGAAACTGAGCTCACCATGATAACCTAATTTAGCGCCCTATACACCGGCGGGAGTGTTTGGGCGTGTCCGCTAGCAGTGCGCGAACAATATCCAATTTGTCCTCCCCACAACCACAACCATCAAATTTGAATACCGTATTTCATACAAAACCACACAGTCTGCGTAAATCATAGAGATAGCATAAATGTAAGCAAAGGATATGCAATTTGTTCGTCCAAAAGGGCCGAGATAGTTCAAATTCAACCTAAAATGAAAGTAAAACAACTAAAATATAAATATACCAAGACAGGCGGCCGGAGTCCACCACTTGGCCGGTCCTTGCCCTTGAAGTCGCGGCGTGGCGGTCCGTCTTCGTCATTTACGCGTCAGTGGCAGGAGGGTCATCGTCGTCCATGGTGGTGCAGCTCTCCGATGCGGACGAAATGTAGCCGGAGAGGCGACAGAGGAGGCACTATTGCTCCTTCGCGTGACGGGCGACCTTGGAAGCAGCGGTCTCTTTCTCCCATGCGAAGTGCTCGGACGCGAGCGCCTTAGCGTTCTTGCATAGGAGGTGCCGCGCATCAGATTCCACCGTGATCATCGACCGCGGCATGATCTCACGGAGTGCCTCCTCCGGGTCGACGGGGACGGAGCGCGCTTGCTTGCGGGAAGAGCCGGGCTCCGCCGCGTCCGCTTTCGCCTTCACCTCTGACTCCGGCATGCGCATTCGCGTGAGAGCCATGGGCACGAGAAGCCTCCTCTACCCGGGCGGTGCTGGCGCCGGAGGGAAAGGTGAGACACCCGCCCTGCTCCAGAACAGAAGCGGCGCAGAGCTGGACATGCAGGCGCGGGATGGGTGGGCACGACCCGCATTCCGTCGGCGGGACGTGGAGTAGCTAGTGGCGGACAAGACGAAGCTCGAGCTCCCGTCGGTGTCCACGTGCAAGCGATGGCAATGCGGAGCACGAGCTCATCCTCATCCGGCGTGTCGCTGCTCGATCTGTCGTCCACATCCTTCAGCAGTCTGTCCTAGCCCATGGGATCAGGCTCACTGTTGAGTCCTGATCGGAGTTGGCCATGGCAAGGGGAGGTGACGAATTTGGGAGGAAGCGGAGGCCACGAGGGAAGCGGAGAAGAGGAGTGTGGTGTGAGAAAGTGAGGGTTTCACTAGGGTTCATCTGATGTGGTGGGGTATTTGCGGGGGCATTAGCGGGGGAGGGGGGCTAGTGGGAGAATCCGATGTATGGAGAGTGCCGGTCAGTTCGGTCATTTGGGCTGGATATGGGGAGCCCAGTTGGGTGGCATTTTTTTCGCCCGGACACTAAACTGGAAGCTGTTGGGCGTTTGGGGCAGGTATGGGGCTCCGGTTGTAGATGCTCTAACCAGCTAGGTGCCTACCTCTATTATTTAGTAAGGGCATCTCCAACGGTGACACCCAAAATGGACCAATCCACAGACGTGCACGATGATACGAGAGCAGGCCATTCAACCATGCCCGCATATCTTTCAAACCGTATTTGAACGAACCAAACAAATTACACATGAACTGGATGATTTTCATCTAAGCTGGAGCACATTCATTACATTTAAAAAAATTCATTTAAAAAGTGACAATACCTAAACCTAGACTAAATCTAAGACGATGCACGTCCTTCGAGTCTTTGTTGTTCCCATTCGTTCTCATGTCGGGCGCGGGTGTCCGTGTCCGATGGCCAGCTCAGCCCCGCGGAGTAAAGATGCGGCCGCCGACAAGGAAGAGTAGGACATGGGACATGGACATGCTCACATAACTTGAGGCCTTACTGTCTCCCATGCCCTACTCCTCGTCAGACTACACGACATGTCCGTCACCGGTGGATGTCAGGCCGATGATGTACGTGGATGGGCCGGCCTCGTTAATGTGCCCGTTCCATTGAAGCATCATTGGTGCCGTGAATGACGTGCATCTGCGTTCTATTCCTTGATCGCCAACGCCGCCAGTGTGTCCGACTGCGCCATGACCGCATTATAGGTTGCGCGCGGCCTCGTACAGCCCACGCTGCCCAGAGATGAAGTTGGGGTTCCCCACGGCCATGGCCACCACGACCTTCTAGCTCTCGAGCTCGTCATACATTTGGCCCTCCGCCAACCTGTGTTGCTCGAGGAGAGAGAGAGGTTGTGCCACTGCTCCTCATGGGCCGGTAGGAACACCAACATTGGTTGCGGTGCCGGCTGCTCCTCCGCCATGGTGTCATTGATTGAAGTGCACATGTGTTTGTCGGAATCGGGGTTCCGAGGACCCTAAGGTTCGTAACTCTAGGGTGCACTCATTCCTACCGCCCTATCCTACCTTGCAGTTAGCCACGGCGAAGCTACAGCGAGAGCGAGCTAGCGGAAGTAGGCCGGAGACACAACAGTTACCCTGGTTCGGGCCACCTTGTGGTGTAAAACCCTACTCCTACTTGGTGGTTGGATTGCACTAGCGAAATAGATCTAGTACAAGTGTTGGAGGGAAGAATCGTCTACCTCATCTATGGTGGGACCCTGCCCTCCTTTTATACATGCCTTAGTCATATTCCTCCGAAAGCATTGGCGGGAAGGGTTGCCACACGATGGCAATTTTGAAGGGCGACAAGGGCGCAGTCTATCCTGAAAAAGGTGGTCTTCGCTTGCAAAGCCACCGTCCATGATGCACCGGTGGGATCCATGATGACCTCTGCCCTACGCGCCCGTCGTCCTGGTCTTCTTGCACCGATCAGGCAAACTTTGGGGATCGCTTTGGGAACCGGCGTGTTGGCCCTGCTCCCTTAGCACCCAAGATGAAATCCTCCTCATTCGCGCTTGCTGGCATGGTCTCTGGTGTTGTTCGCCGTTCCACACATAACCCACGTGAAGGCACGAAGCCAAGCGAGCAGCTCCTGACTTGCTTGTCTTCGCGAGGGGGCATCGCGAGGTGGCCATGGGAGACCGCCTCGTGAGGCTCCGGTGCAGCCGCCTAGTCATCTCAGGACGCCTGCCGATGGGGGCCTCACGAGGGGTCTTGCTCGTGGTATTTGCTGGTGGGCCACTGGATGGACTTTTGTCATGCGCCGTGCCCTGGGTTGAAGGCAGACAGACCTAGGTATCCCCGGTCCCCCGGGCCTGACAGTAGCCCCCGGGCTCGCAGCGCGCACGTCTCCGCCCGTTAGGGGGGCTGAACAGTGCGGGCCCTAACCGCCTACGGGCCAGGCGTGATGCGTGGCACTCGATGAGCGGGGAACGCCCCCGCTTCTCCCACGACGCCTCGGCAACCACCCAGACTGACATAAATCCTGCCCGCGCGCAGCACGATGCCATCATTACCTTACTTGTCTAGCATCTGCCTTCCTTCTCGTGCATGATTCCTCTCCCTTCTCCGGTTACCCGTTGCCTCTGCCCCAGCTACTTCGCCATGGCGCCCCTAGTAGGAAAAATAAAGTAGCGAGGGAGATGCCCAGGGAGGCGGCGCCGGAGCCTGCCCTCGGCAGGTCCACAGTCATCAATGCCGAGGGGCTCGATAAGGTTCTCCCAATGACCGCAGCCGCCTCCATTGAATGGGGGGCTACCCGAATCTGGTCGGCTTCACGTCCGGCCACCGAGCTCGACGTTACCTGCATCCCTATTCCCCTTCATGCGCGCTTGACCGTCTTGCTACCACTGTTCTCTGACTTCTTCATTGCTATCCTCTCTCACTACCAGGTCCATGCCTTGCACCTCGACCCGACCCCCGTTCTTCTTCTTATGTGAAGGCTTCGTGGGCGTCCCCCCTTCGGTGGTGCTGCTTTGCCATTTTTTCAGCATGCGGGTGACCGCGGCGAACCAACGCTCTGGATGTGTATCGCTCTGCATCGCGGAGGATACGACAGGTGATGGCATCAACATGGAGCTTGCCCACGAGGCAGAGGGCTTTAGCCAGCAATGGGTGTATATGGACGCAGCCCAATTCAGCCCTTACAGCTGATTCCAATGTCCCCGGTGGCGAGGAGCTCTGGATGGGAGCACAAGAG
The DNA here is from genome assembly GCF_056163025.1 of Triticum urartu. NCBI lineage: Eukaryota > Viridiplantae > Streptophyta > Magnoliopsida > Poales > Poaceae > Triticum > Triticum urartu. Next base: position 359,255,325 of record NC_141874.1, on the reverse strand, counting down.
GCTAGTTGACCCGATACTGGCACGGGTGTGGAAGTGGTTGGCCGTCCTGAGGGTGGCGGGGGTAACGATGGTCACAGTTGTGAGGGAGTTCCTCCATCAGCGCATTGGCCCCCTTCAGTGTCACTCCCGCCCGATGTGGGCTTCATTGGCCCGGAGGACCCAATGCGGCTGCACATGGGTAGCCTGCCGCTGGAGGTGTTGAGTGGGGTGCTTCGCTACTTGGCCGGGGAGGAAGAAGCGGAGGAGCCTCCCGAGGCGGGGCTCCTGTGCATCGTTATCGGAACAAGGAGGCATTTGTCGGTACGATGCCACGCTTTAACCAGTGGGGGCTACTTTTGGAGGGCCATGAGGGGCCCCGGGACAACCCTTTCCTGGTGGTCCCTGACTTGGGAGGTCGTGAGGACGGCGAGACCTCAACGGCTATCGTAGAGATGTCTGCGGGCCATGCCAGTGGGCCAGCGACCCGCCTGCAAGCGCGGCTTGAAGCACCGATGGCACCGTCCTCCTGAGGTCGCGCTCGCCAGGCTCAGGTGATGGGGGGCGCAAGTGGGCCTCTGGAGGCGAATACTACGAGGTAGCGGGCCACTGGGGACGATTTCAAGAGACAGCCCCATGAACCCCCCTGTAACGGAGACCAGCGCCGAAGCTGGGGCCGCCGGTCCCATGGCCCCCCTCGCGGGGCTAACCGCGAGAAGAGGCTTCATGCGGGCAACAGTGGCGGGGTCCCGTTGCGGTTGCTGAAGAAGAGGGAGTGGGTCGCCAAGGATGAGTAAGTATTCACCTCCCCCCTCTTCATACCCATCAATCCTCATGTGCCTTAGTGCCTGCCCTACGCAGGTCCTCCTCGAACATCTAGAAGGAGATGGAGCCCCCTGGCTTGGCGGGGAGCGCGTCACCATTTGTCGCAGCTGCAAGTGATAATCCCCAAGTACAAGGAATCATAGCAGCAATTTCCAAAGGTGGAACTTGTAAGTATAGAGTGTCGAACCCACAAGGAGCTAAAGGTAATATCAATATTCTCTCAAGTCCTCTCGGCCACTGTTATGACTCTACGTACACGGAACGTTTGCTTCCATCCAGAAACGAGAAATAAAACTACATTGTGGGTATGAAGAGGATAACTTTGCATGATATCGGAGAACTAAAATATAAAAGTAGGTGCCATTAACATAAATTTAGAATATATTACTATATATTAAAAATAGCGAGTGTGAAAAAATGATGGGTCGGTGTGCGGAATTATCCTAGGCAATTGTTAACAAGATCAGTACTCGTCATTGCAATTTCATATGAGGGAGAGGCATAAGCTAACATACTTTTTATTCTTGGATCATATGCACTTATGGTTGGAACTCTAGCAAGCATCCGCAACTACTAAAGATCATTAAGATAAAACCCAACCATAGCATTAAAGTATCAAGTACCCTTTATCCCACATGCAACAACCCCCCCCCCCCCCACTCGGGTTTATGCTTCTGTCGCTCAAGCAACCCACTATAAGCAAATCATGAACGTATTGCAACACCCTACAGCGGGAATCCCTCATGTGTGCGCGGCATGGAAGGCACCATAGGACATCACCAAAATAGAACATACAACTCAAACCAATCTAGATCATCAATCAACCCAAAAGACAAAAGAAATCTACTCAAAACATCATAGGATGGCAACACATCATTGGATCATAATATGTGGCATAAAGCACCATGTTCAAGTAGGGGATTACAGCGGGGTGCGGGAGAGTGGACCGTGTAAAATAGATGAGGATGGTGATGTTGATGAATACCATCACCGCGGCGATGGTTCCCCCGGTGGCACTCCGGCACCAACAACAGAGATGGGGAGAGAGTCCCCCCTTGTGCTTCCTCCTCCATGGCCTCTTGATGTCTACTACACAACCTTCTTCTTGTAGACTCGTGTTGGGCCTCCAAGCGCGGAGTTTTATAGGACAGTAGAAAATTTTCCTCAAGTGGATGACCTAAGGTTTATCAATCCGTGGGAGGCGTAGGATGAAGATGGTCTCTCTCAAACAACCCTGCAACCAAATAACAAAGAGTCTCTTGTGTCCCCAACACACCCAGTACAATGGTAAATTGTATAGGGGCACTAGTTAGGCGAAGAGATGGTGATACAAGCGTAATATGGATAGTAGATACATGTTTTTGTATTCCGAAAGTATAAAAACAGCAAGGTAGCAAGTGGTAAAAGTGAGCGAAAATGGTATTGCAATGCTTAAAAACAAGGCCTAGGGTTCAAACTTTCACTAGTGCAAGTTCTCTCAACAATGATAACATAATTAGATCATATGGCAATCCCTCAACGTGTGACAAAAGTCACTCAAAAGTTCCTATCATGGAGAACATATGATGAAATTGCTTGTAGGGTACAAAACCACCTCAAAGTTATTCTTTCCGATCAATCCGTTGAGATATTCCTATAAGTGTCACAAACAGCCCTAGAGTTCATAGCAAAATAACACCATATGACACACATCAATCAACTCTAATGTCACCTAGATACTCCAATGTCACCACAATTATTCGTGGGTCAATTACATGATATGCATCAAACAACTTCAGATTCATAATATTCAATCCAACACAAAGAACCTCAAAGAGTGCCCCAAGATTTATACCGGAGAAATAAGGACAAAAATGTGCATCAACCCCTATGCATAGATTACCCCAATGTCACCTCGGTAATCCATGAGTTGAGGGCCAACACATACATCAAGTGAATCAATAGAATAACCCATTGTCACCATGGGTATCCCATGCAAGACATACATCAAGTGTTCTCAAATCCATAATAGTATTCAATCCGATGATAGTGAAACCTCAAAGGTAAAACTCAATTCATCACAAGGTGGACGGGGAGAAACACCATATGATTCAACTATAGTAACAAAGCTCGTGGCACAACAAGATCGTGCCAAATCAAGAACACGAGAGAGACAGAGATCAAACACATAGCTACTGGTACATACCCTTAGCCCCGAGGGTGAACTACTCCCTCCCGTCATGGAGACCGCCGGGATGATGAAGATGGCCACCTATGATGGTTTCCCCCTCCGGCAGGGTGCCGGAAAGGGCTCCCTATTGGTTTTTCATGACTATAGAGGCTTTCGGTGGCAGAACTGCCGATCTAGGTTTATTTCTGGGGGTTTCTATATTTATAGGAACTTTTGGCGTCTGGAACAAGTCAGGGGGTCCACAAGGCTACGACAAGGTAGGGGCGCGCCCTCCACCCTTGTGGATGCCTCGTGTCTCTTCTGGCCAATTCTTTTGCTTCGGGGGCTTCTTTTGGTCCATAAAAAATCACCGTAAATTTTCAGCTCATTTGGACTCAGTTTGATATTCCTTTCCTTCGAAACTCAAAAACAAGGAAAAAACAGAAACTAGCACTAGGCTCTAGATTAATAGGTTAGTCCCAAAAATCATATAAAATAGCATATAAATGCATATAAAACATCCAAGATGGATAATATAATAGCATGGAACAATCAAAAATTATAGATATGTTGGAGACGTATCAAGCATCCCCAAGCTTAATTCCTGCTCGTCCTCGAGTAGGTAAATGATAAAAACGGAATTTTTGATGTGGAATGCTGCCTAACATATTCATCCATATAATTTCCTTCATTGTGGCAAGAATATTCAGATCCATAGGATTCAAAACAAAAGTTTAATATTGACATAAAAACAATAATACTTCAAGCATACTAATAAGGCAGTCATGTCTTCTCAAAATAACATGGCCAAAGAAAGTTATCCCTACAAAATTATATACTCTGGCTATGCTCCATGTTCATCACACAAAGTATTTAAATCATGCACAACCCCGATGACAAAGCCAAGCAATTGTTTCATGCTTTTGGTGTACTCAAACTTTTTCAACTTTCACGCAATACATGAGCGTGAGCCATGGATATAGCACCATAGGTGTAATAGAATATGGTGGTTGTGGAGAAGATAAAAAGAAGGAGATAGTCTCACATCAACTAAGAGTATTAATGGGTATGGAGATGCCCATCAATAGATATCAATGTGAGTGAGTAGGGATTCCCATGCAATGGATGCACTAGAGCTATAAGTTTATGAAAGTTCAAAAATAAACTAAGTGGGTGTGTGTAAGTGCATCTAGTGCCACCCCTAGTTGGTTTTGGAGTATTGACGACAAACCTAGTTGAGGGACTAATGTGTTTCCGAGAATTGCAGGATAACACAGGTAGAAGTCCCTCATTGATTCGGTTTTCCTACCAGAGATGACCCCTAAAAATGTATGAAGACATTGAAGTCAAAGGTGGTATATGAAGATATTCACATTGAAGACTATGACAAGAGAAGACACCACATGAAGCCTATGGAGCTCGAAGACTTAGATCTTTCGTAGTTCTCTTTCTTCTGTGTTGAGTCATAGGAACCACCGTACTGTTAAGTGGGGTCCAAGAGAACCAGTCAGAATGACTGAAGTGATGCTTAAACAAAACCTATGTCTTCGAGTGAAGACTTTGAGAGCGAATCTTGTCCAGAGTCGGGCAAGTCAGCTTTGCTTGAAGCCCAAGTAAAGTTGCCGTGTGAGTTTGAAATCTGACCGTTGGAACACGTGTCAGTTCCTTAGTGACCCAGGGTCATTTCGGACAAATCAGGTCGGGTTGCCAAGTGGCTATAAATAGCCCACCCCTTACAACCATAAACGGTTGGCTGCTCAGATTCAGAGTACGGCTTTTGTCGTTTGAGAGCAACCCACCTCGAAGCCTTTGAGAGAGAATTCCTTGCGAGGATAAAGCCCTAACCACCCAGAGCCAAAGAGAATTAGGCATCACTTAAGTCTTCTTGTCTGTGTGATCTGAAGACTTATTACACTTGAGGACTGTGCATCCTCCAGCCGGTTAGGCGTCGCGTTCTGAGCATCCAAGAGACATTGTGGATTGCCGGTGAACGAAGTCTGTGAAGGTTTGGGAGTCTACCTTGAAGACTTACCAGAGTGATTGGGCGAGGTCTGTGTGACCTTAGCTCAAGGGGAATACGGTGAGGACTGGGTGTCCTGAGCTGCGTGTTCAGGACTGGGTGTCCGAGACTATGTGTCCTAAGGTTTAAATACCTAGCCGCCCTAACCAGACGTATAGTTGTCACAGCAACTGGAACTGGTCCAACAAATCATTGTCTTCAGTGAGTCACTGGTTTCATCTTCCCTTGCCTTTACTTACTGTTACTCCTTGTGAAGTCATTGTATGTTCGCACTATCTTTTGTCTTCACTAAGTGACTGCGTGTTCTGTGTGGCTTCACAATATCTTCCTACCTGATCCTTACTACATTGCTGCTATTAGTCATTGTGCTGAATACTTGACTATGGCTTGCCTAGTGTAGTCTACCTTCCGCTGCAGGGTAATAGGTTTATTTCTATCGTTTGTCTTCATAACTTCCATGTTTTGAAGACTTTCATAAAAATCGCCTATTCACCCCCTCTAGTCGATATAACGCACTTTCAATTGGTATCAGAGCAAGGTGCTCCCTTTGTTCTGTGTGATTCGGTTTAACCACCTAAAGTTTTAGCTATGTCGACTGCAGGGATAATTAAAGTCTCCGCTGCGTGCCCCGTCTTCGATGGAACTGAATATCCCTACTGGAAGAATAAGATGCACATGCATCTTGAAGCCATTGACGTCGACCTATGGTATGTCGTCAAGAACGGCGTTCCCAAGGCTGGAGAAGGTGTCACTGCTGCTGATGTCAAGAAGTTCGTTCAACTGGACTCTACTGCCAAGAATATCATCTGTGGTCATCTGACCAAAGGACAATATGGCCGTGTGAGTGCTTTGGAAACATCTAAGCTGGTCTGGGACTGGCTCTTCAAGGTCAATGAAGGCGTCTCTGTTGGGGAACGTATCAGAAATTCAAAATTTTCCTACGTGTCACCAAGATCTATCTATGGAGAAACCAGCAACGAGGGGAAGGAGAGTGCATCTACATACCCTTGTAGATCGCTAAGCGGAAGCGTTCAAGAGAACGGGGTTGAAGGAGTCATACTCGTCGTGATCCAAATCACCAGAGATGCTAGTGCCGAATGGACGGCACCTCCGCGTTCAACACACGTACAGCCCGGTGACGTCTCCCATGCCTTGATCCAGCAAGGAGAGAGGGAGAGGTTGAGGAAGACTCCATCTAGCAGCAGCACAACGGCGTGGTGGTGGTGGAGGAGCGTGGTACTCCAGCAGGGCTTCGCCAAGCATCGGAAGAGACGAGGAGGGAGAGGGGTAGGGCTGCGCCAAGAAGGAGAGGAACTCGTGTGTCTTGGGCAGCCCAAACCTCAAGTATATATAGGGGAAGGGGAGGGGCTGCGCCCCCACCTAGGGTTCCCTCCCTAGGGGTGGCGGCAGCCCCCAGATCCCATCTGGGTGGCGGCCAGGTGGAGGGGGAGAGGGAGGCGCACCAGGCATGGGCCCTAAGGCCCATCTGCCCTTAGGGTTTGCCCCCCTTCCTCCCCTTAGGCGCCTTGGGACCTTGTGGGGGGGGGGCGCACCAGCCCACCTAGGGCTGGTCCCCTCCCACACTTGGCCCATGCAGCCCTCCGGGGCTTGTGGCCCCACTTGGCGGACGCCCGGGACCCTCCCGGTGGTCCCGGTACGTTACCGATAAACCCCGAAACTTTTCTGGTGACCAAAACAGGACTTCACATATATAAATCTTTACCTCCGGACCATTCCGGAACTCCTCGTGATGTCTGGGATCTCATTCGGGACTCCGAACAACATTCGGTAACCACATACAAACTTCCTTTATAACCCTAGCGTCATCGAACCTTAAGTGTGTAGACCCTACGGGTTCGGGAACCATGCAGACATGACCGAGACGTTCTCCGTTCAATAACCAACAGCGGGATCTGGATACCCATGTTGGTTCTCACATGTTCCACGATGGTCTCATCGGATGAACCACGATGTCGAGGATTCGATCAATCCCGTATACAATTCCCTTTGTCTAGCGGTATTGTACTTGCCCAAGATTCGATCGTCGGTATCCCGATACCTTGTTCAATCTCGTTACCGGCAAGTCTCTTTACTCGTTCCGTAACACATCATCCTGTGATCAACTCCTTGATCACATTGTGCACATTATGATGATGTCCTACCGAGTGGGCCCAGAGATACCTCTCCATCACACGGAGTGACAAATCCCAGTCTCGATTCCTGCTAACCCAACAGACACTTTTGGAGATACCTTTAGTGTACCTTTATAGCCACCCAGTTACGTTGTGACGTTTGGCACACCCAAAGTATTCCTATGGTATCCGGGAGTTGCACAATCTCATGGTCTAAGGAAATGATACTTGACATTAGAAAAGCTTTAGCATACGAACTACATGATCTTTGTGCTAGGCTTAGGATTGGGTTTTATCCATCACATCATTCTCCCAATGATGTGATCCCATTATCAACGACATCCAATGTCCATGGTCAGGAAACCGTAACCATCTATTGATCAACGAGCTAGTCAACTAGAGGCTTACTAGGGACATGGTGTTGTCTATGTATCCACACATGTATCTGAGTTTCCTATCAATACAATTCTAGCATGGATAATAAACGATTATCATGAACAAGGAAATATAATAATAACCAATTTATTATTGCCTCTAGGGCATATTTCCAACAGTCTCAACCCAGAGAGATCAGAGAATCAGTGTACTTCGCAACCTCTTCAACCGCTTCAAGCGAAATGACAATGAGAATGTCCAGCTCACATTTGACTGACTCACTGACATCACAAATGAGCTTCACGCCCTCGGCGCTACTGAGATCACCAAACATGAAGTCGTCAAGACACTACTGAGATCACTTGATAGTTCGTTTGACACCCTAGCCCCGATGATTCAAGAACGTCTTGATTTCAAGACACTCGATCCGTCTGACATACTTGAGAGGCTCAACACACATGAGTTTCAGCTTTCTGAGAAAAGAGATATCTACGATCCAAACTATGGGCGAACTCGTGCCTTGAAGGCAAAAGCTGTCTCCTCATCTGAAGAAGAATCTGACAGCAGTTCGGATGATCCTGAAGACATTGGAAGGGAACTTGCTATGCTTGTGAAGAAGTTCCAAAAATTCACCAAGAAGAAAGGTTTCAGAAAGTCTTCCCGATCAAGCTCAAGGAATGATGAAGCTTCTGCTCACGACTACAAGAAGAAAACATGTCACAAGTGCAAGAAACCTGGCCACTTCATCTCTGAGTGTCCACAATGGGACAATGAGAACAAAAAGAAGAAGAAGAGCAATAAATATGACTCTGACGACAAGAAGAAGAAGAAATACTCAAAGTCTTCTTCCAAGTCTTCCTCAAAGTCTTCATCACACAAGAAGAGCTCATATGGCAAGGCACGTGCGTTTGTTGGCAAGGAAATGGATTCAAAGGAGGAGTCCGCTTCTGAGGAGGCGGAGGTGGAGTCTGAGGAGGAGTCCGATTCAGGCATCGCAAGTCTGGCTACAGCATACGTTGCCAAGTCCATCTTCAACACTGAAGACAATGACTTCATCACCGACACCGATGCAAATGACAAGGACTACTCCGCTTCTACCTACTGCTTCATGGCACGCGGTGCCAAGGTAAACACACGCACCACTCACTATCAAACATCTAGTGACGATGACTCTGATTGTGGTTCAAAACCCAGCTACAAAACACTTGCTAAAATTGCAACTGAACAACAGAAAGCTATGGAACATATTCAAAAACTGTTAGACAGAAGCGATGATCTGTTAGGTGCTGAAATGACTCGATCTGAATCCTTAATTGAAGACATAAAAAATCTTCATGTTAAGTATGAGGAACTTGAAAGTCGTCATGAAACTCTCTCAACAACTCATGAAAAGCTTTCCTATGATTATCTTCAAAGGAAGCAAGATCTTGAGAAATTGAGAGCGGCTCATGAAGATCTTCAAAAGGAAAACGAGTCACTTCGCGCCGAACAGATCAGCTCCGCTCAGGAAGGATTTGAACCACCATGTCTTAAATGCATTGAGTGTGATAATGCTACTACTGTTGCTGAATGTTCTACTGCTGCTACTGTTGCAATATCTTCAACTATTGATGTGGGAACTAACCCCTCTGCTGAGGATTCCACTGCTATTGCTGATGAGAATGCTAGGTTGAAGACATTGCTTGAAACAGGGATGTACAAAAGTCTTAAAGGGCATCAGACACTATGTGATGTCCTCAAAAAGCAGATTTTGAACCGAAACCCGAGGAAAGAGGGTGTTGGGTTCATAAGGAAAATGAATGCTGATTGCTCTTACTGGAAACCTGAGCAGTACCCCAAAACCACATGGGTTGCTACAAAGGAATTTTCAGCAGATCCATCCACTCTATCTGGGTTCACTTGTGCTAACCCCATTGTCATTGATGAATCCTTTGATGCAAACTATAAACTATTTAAGAATCAGAAAGGTGAAGTGTTTGCCAGGTACATTGGTACTAACTGCAGGAATGGACGGCCTATGAAGAAGATCTGGGTTTCAAAAGGTGTCTGGAGAATCTTCGTGTGAATGTCATCATGACACCTCACGTGAAGAAGACAAACCTCAGACCAAAGGCTTCATACGGTCCAAAGGCTTCATACAGACAGAGGACTCACCTGAGTCGCACTAACGCAAATGTTTTGCAGGGAAACCATACTCAGGCATATGAATATGAGAGCGGTTCATCAAACCGCCATGTTCATAAGACCAAGAACTATTCTGCTTATTCTTATGAGTACTATTGTCCGCCTGCAAGACTGTTTGCTAGGGCTCCAAAGGCAAAGTTCTCAGATGCTGCACTTAGACTTATTGCTTCTAAGCCACCCTTGAAGATGTGGGTGGCTAAGAAAGCTTAACTCTCTTTTGCAGTGTAACATCCCAAAATTCTAAATTTTGGAATGTTATAATAAATAGATAGATTTTACTGATTGTTTGATTGATTGTCTGAAAGTGAGTGAATTCAAAACTTTTTGAAAGTTAAATGAGAGGGAATAAAAGGACTTTCCCAAACTTTCATATTTTCTTTCTGATCTCCATGAATTCAAATTCTTTTCAAATACAAAACCCTTGAGCGAAGATGATATGACTTCTTCCATTTAAATTAAATGAAAGGGTATTTTAAAATAATTGGATTTCATTTGGAAATATTTCAATTCATAAACTTCATGCAGCTCAATGATTTTCATGAGAGAAGATAAAAGGACTTCTTCAAATTATATGAAATATGAGTTGGGAGTTTCAAAGAATTAAATTCAAAGTTCTTTTGAATTTATTTTCAATTTGGAGTTATTTGAGTTTTATTCAAATTATTTTTCTCCAAAAATAAAATATATGGAAATTAGGGTAACATGATTCCCTACAATAGAAAATTGGAGAAAAATTAATTTGAAATCATTTTGGTTTTTTTAAATGATTTTTGTTGGGTTTTAATAGACCAGTAGCACTCTTTGATTTATTTGATTTTGTGTGGATTTTATTTGACTTTACTAAAATGTCCATGTTGTAGATAATGTTTTTCTGAAAATTTTGATATATTATATGCCTAGGTTCTATTTTATTTTAGTTTGCTTTATGTTATTTTCCGTTGTGTGGATTCCAGCTCGTGCCAGGCCTAGGCCCAGTGCGCCACCGCCTTCGTCTCCCTCCCCGAGCCGGAGTTCGACTCCCGCACGTCGCCGGACGCCGCCGTAGCCGCCGCGGACTCCTCCGCCGCCTCGCCTTGCCCCTCCCGCAAGCCTCTCCGGCCCCTCCTATAAATACCAGAGCCCCGGGCCCCGTTTCTCTCCTCCTTCGCTGGAACTGCTGCCCTCGCCGGAGCTCCCACCTCCGACGAGATCTGCTGCCGCCGCCGCGCTTCGTTCCGACGCCCCCGAGCGCCGCCAACCCCACCGCTGCATCTGCCTCGACGCGTCGCCCCTTCCCCGCTACTCCGCCGTCGCTGGCGAGCCCCGGAGCAACCGCCTCGATCAAGCCCGACGCCCCGCCGCCGTTGCTCTTCGCCACCGCCGCAGTAAGTCGTAGTCGCCGCCTCCTTCGTCCGATCTAGAATCGACGGCCAAGATTAGATCTAGAAGTTTTTTTTCTTCAAACCGGTATGCGCTAAGTAGCGGACGTTCGCTCGATTAGCCTTGCAGCGAACGGTTTTCAGCCTGTTGTTTTGCGCTGTGTGGCAGGGGCCTACCTGTGATTATTATCTTTGCAGATTAGCCCCTGGAATTTTCAGAACAGTCCCTGAACTTCAAAACCCTCCAACTTTTTATCCGTAACTCCGATTTAAGCGATTCTTTTTGCAAAATACTCCTTGTGACATTTTCTTTCCAATAAAAAGTGGATTTTGGAGTTTGAGCAAATCAAATTTGTTCAACTTCAAATCTAGTTCAAACCTTCGTTTGATCATAACTTGAGTTTCGCAGCTCCGTTTCAGTTGATTCTTTTTGCAAATCGAAGCTCTTGACCTAAACTTTCTGATAAGGCCAAATTCACATAATTTTGGTACTGTTAGAAATTGTTTTATGTTGCAAGAGTTATTTGCTTGGTTTTGATGTTTTCCGAATCGACTTCTTCGATCTTTCTGGTCTTTTGAGTGATTGCTTATGTGTGGTTACTATTGCTTGCTTACGATAGATTGACTGGAGTGTGATGAGTAGAGCTATCAAGAGTTTTGAGTGCGAATCATCTTCATCAACATTGCAGGCAAGTTCACACTTTGATCATATCCCCTTCCATACCCAGTTTTATGCATTAGCTTCACCCTCAAACATTGCATGAGTAGGATTGATAACATGTGGGTATTGGGAAGTAGTTGATTAGGTAGGAACCTATTGCCCTGCATTCAAACCTTGGGAGTTACTTTTAAGTTATGCTTACATGGCCATGCTATGCTCGTAGACGTGGATTGGGTTTTGAGAGTATCCATGACAGATGTGAGATTGTTAATTAATGGTTTACTTAAGGTGGCAACTTAAACACACATCTGGGTGGATTGAGGCACCTGGTTATTCTAGGATTGCCTTTCTAGGCACCTGGGTAATCCAGGACTTGCCTATTTTCTTTTGGACCGCCACCCAGGCTCAAAGGGATCATGAGATTATTCATACTAGAAACTTCCGTGTGCAGCCACAAGCTATTATGGGCTCTAGCATAGTTGATTAAGTCGTGTGAACTCTTACAGTGGTAGACTAGCAGATGTAGGGGTTGTAGGTGGTACGGTCTACCCACCGTAAGGTGCAAACGCTTCTGAAAGACTATGTCTCGGTCATCCGTCTTCTCAAACACCATGTAGTGCGAGAAAACAAACGGAGGCGATCGAGTCTTGTGGGGAAAAGTGCGCAAACCTCTGCAGAGTGTATAAACTAATCATGATTAGCCGTGTCCCCGGTTATGGACATCTTGAGTATCTAGTTCTTGGATTATCCTGTTGATCTCATCACATTACTTTAAATGAATATTGTTGGGTTTAATGATGTTACTTAATTGGGATTGAGAATGCTGTCAACCATTCTCAATGTTCAACAACCACCATGATAGTTAAATAAAATTTATTCCTTTGCAGTAGGGAAAAATTAGCTTTACACAAAAACCTTATAACCATAGAGCTTTTCCACCAGCCAAATATGCATGTAGTGATAGTCTTTATTCATCATTCTCTATGGTGTGAATTTGCCAGTACATTCAATGTACTGACCCTCTGTGGCTGCAACGTCTCATGTTGCAGGATTATCTTACGACGAGTAAGTGATACGTTAGGGTTACGATTTCTACACTCAACTTTGCCGTTGGTGTTGATGGGAATCCACAACCTTGTTACTTCCGCTATTTTGGATTTAAGGTAATAGTATTTACCTTACTTTTACATGTGATTTACCTCTGTTATAAATCCTCGAGTACTGTGTGTGTCAGCATACCGATCCAGGGATGACACTTAAGCACAGAGACTTGACCCATTCGGGTCGGGTCGCTACATGCAGGGAAAGGTCTCCAGCAGAAAACCAAAATCGTCTGACGCTATTGCTGGGGACCTTAAACATCTTGTAGGGCACAACATCAAATGCCCGAATGGTCTTACTATGTACTTCGTTCCTGAATCGCTTGCTACTCTCCCTATTAGTCCTAATCTGGATCTAAGCTTTCATAACCCACTGGTTCGTCAAATGTTTTTGCTTCACAATGCTCTTCGTGAAGCCTATCCCCCTAACTGCACTGTAGGGTACGACACCAGCGTCTTCAGAATGGATTATTGATAGTGGGTGTACAAATCACATGACTGGCAAAAGAAGCCTTCTTATGGACTCAACCTTACGTCCATCCAACAAGAGCCACATCACATTTGCTGACACTGGTAAAAGTAAGGTATTGGGTCTAGGTAGAGTTGCAATCTCAAGGGATCAACACATGGATAAAGTCATGCTTGTTGAATCCCTTGGCTTCAACTTAATGTCTGTCTCAATGCTTTGCGATTTAAACATGATCGTAATATTTGGAAAATATTGTTGCCTTGTTCTAATGGAATCTGACAAGTCTCTAGTATTTGAAGGGTATCGAAAAGATGATTTGTACATGGTAGATTTCTCAGTAGGACCACAGCTTGCCGTATGTCTTCTAGCAAAAGCTTCAGAATGCTGGCTCTGGCATCGGAGGCTTGGGCATGCTGGCATGAGGAACCTCCACACCCTGGCAAAGAAGAAGCATGTCATAGGCATCGAGGGCGTCAAGTTCAAGAAAGATCACTTATGCGGTGCCTATGAAGTAGGAAAGATGACGAGGGCCAAACATCCCTCGAAGACAATCATGACCACTACTCGACCCTTCGAACTGCTTCACATGGATCTTTTCGGTCCCACTCATTACTCAACTCTTACTACTACTGCTTGTCTCTATGGCTTTGTCATTGTTGATGATTATTCTAGATATACTTGGGTGCACATAATCCTTTACAAGACTGAAGTGTAGGATGCCTTCAGACGCTTCGCCAATCGAGCAATGAACAACTATGGCGCCAAGATAAAGCATATCAGAAGTAACAATGGCACTGAATTCAAGAACACTGGCCTTGATACATATCTTGATACCTTGGGCATCACACATGAATTCTCAGCCCCGTACACGCCACAGCAGAATGGGGTCGTCGAACGCAAGAACAGAACACTCATTGAGATGGCCAGAACGATGCTAGATGAATACAAGACTCCAAGAAAATTCTGGCCTGAAGCCATTGATACTGCATGCCATACAATCAATCGTGTTTATCTTCACAAGCTTCTGAACAAGACATCTTATGAGCTCCTTACTGGCAAGAAGCCAAATGTCAGTTACTTCAGAGTATTTGGCGCCAGGTGCTGGATCAAGGACCCACATCACACCTCAAAGTTTGCACCAAAAGCACATGAGGGTTTTATGCTTGGATATGGAAAGGATTCGCACTCCTACAGAGTCTTCAATATCTTTCATTACAAAGTGGTTGAAACAGTGGATGTGCGGTTCGATGAGACCAACGGTTCACAAAGAGAGCAACTGCCAAATGTGCTAGATGAAGTTCCATCCAGTGAATCAATCAAGCTAATGGGAACTAGAGAAATTATACCTTCTGAAGCTCATCCTGAAGAAGAACTTATCATCTCAGCACCTGATCAACATGAAGACAATGCTCAGCCTGAAGACATTGCTTCTAACAACGACAATGATCAGCAAGAGCAAAATCTTCGCCCTGTACATCCTCGCGTTGCCAATGAAGTGCAGATTGAAAGAATAATTGATAGCATGAATGCACCCGGTCCACTCACTCGTTCAAGGGCAACTCAGCTAGAAAATTTCTGTGGGCACTTCGCATTCGTCTCAATAACAGAACCCAAGAAAGTTGAAGAAGCCTTCATGGAACCTGAATGGATTCAAGCTATGCAAGATGAGCTTCAACGGTTTGAGCTGAATAATGTATGGGAACTGGTCAAGCGTCCCGATCCTCGGAAGCACAACATAATAGGAACCAAATGGATATACCGCAACAAGCAAGATGAGCATGGTCAAGTTGTCAGAAACAAAGCTCGTCTCGTTGCTCAAGGATATACTCAAGTGGAAGGCATTGACTTCGATGAAACATTTGCTCCTGTGGCTAGACTTGAAGCCATACGCATACTGCTGGCCTATGCAAATCATCACAACATACTTCTTTATCAAATTGATGTGAAGAGCGCCTTCCTCAATGGCAAGATTGAAGAAGAAGTGTATGTTGCACAACCTCCTGGCTTTGAAGATCCAAAACATCCTGACATGGTATACAAGCTCAACAAGGCACTGAATGGCCTCAAACAAGCCCCTCGGGCCTGGTATGACACACTCAAATACTTCCTGAAGAGCAAAGGCTTCATACCTGGTTCTCTCGACCCCACTCTCTTCATGAAGACATATGATGGTGAACTGTTTGTGTGCCAAATATATGTGGGTGAAATTATCTTTGGCTGCACCAATCAGAAGTATAGTGAAGAGTTTGGATATATGATGCAAGAGCAATATCAAATGTCTATGATGGAAGAGCTAAAGTTCTTTCTCGGTCTTCAAATACGATAGCAACACAACGGCATCTTCATATCTCAAGAGAAGTATCTCAAAGATTGCCTGAGGAAGTTCGGTATGCAAGACTGCAAAGGCTTCACGACGCCAATGCCAGCCAAGCATCATCTGAGTCCTGACGACAATGGTAAATAGTTCGATCAAAAGGTATACCGCTCCATGATTGGTTCTTTACTTTATCTATGTGCATCCAGGCCAGATATTATGCTTAGTGTTTGCATGTGTGCTCGATTCCAAGCGGCACCAAAGGAGTCGCATCACTTAGTTGTGAAGCGAATTCTTCGATATTTGGCTCACACCCCAACTCTAGGATTATGGTATCCAAAGGGCTCAGAGTTTGATCTGGTTGGATTCTCGGGTGCTGATTATGCTGGTGACAAAGTTGATCACAAGTCTACATCAGGCACATGTCACTTTCTGGGACGATCACTTGTATGTTGGTCTTCAAAGAAGTAGAACTATGTATCTCTCTCCACTGTTGAATCTGAATACATTGCTACTGGATCTTGCTGCGCTCAGCTTCTGTGGATGAAGCAAACGCTCAAGGACTATGGCATTCATCTGAAGCAAGTGCCACTCTACTGCGACAACGAAAGCGCCATCAAGATTGCCAACAACCCAGTTCAGCACTCGAAGACAAAGCACATTGAAATTCGTCATCACTTTCTCAGAGATCATGTTGTGAAGGAAGATATTGATATCATACACGTCAACACTAAAGATCAATTGACAGATATCTTCACCAAGCCCTTGGATGAGAAGAGATTTTGCAAGTTACGATGTGAGCTAAATATGCTGGAATCCTCAAATGTCCTGTGATCAGGCACACATCCTAACCCTTATGCATATTGATGACTTAGATGTGCAACACACGAAGTAAAGTATATCTTCAATCAATGAAGACATACATTCTATGTGTGAATACATTAATGTGGAATTTGACTTCGGAGCGCCACGATAATTGTGCGCCGTGTCTGGGTCTAATACTTCCTATACGGTGGGTAACGCCACCACCAAATGTTCTATTTTGAAGTGTTTCACTCATGGCGTTACCTTGCTATGTCTTCACATTTGGTTTGGCTTCAATCTCAACATGTCTTCATGATTATCTTCACTATGTTGATTATATATATATATACTAGTGTTCTGTCCTCTACAGCATTCACTTATAGCTATGTCTTCTTGTTGAATCTTTTGAACTAAGTGAATGTGATCGGACCCTAACCTCTCTATGCTATCTATCTCAAGCTCTATCTCACCAAATCATATGCATTCTATTGAAACTGTCGAATGTCTTCTCTGCGACCTTGTCAGCAGAAGATACAAAGACAAACCTTAAGTCCACTTTCAATGCTCATTCCTCCACATGAAACCCGGAGAAGTAGGAACGACCACCCGACAATCCAAGCGTGTGTGGGACGTGGAACAAACCCCAAAATTCTGCATGATGGCCACATGTTCCTCAGATGCGAATCGCCAGGGGCACCTGTGTAATAACGTAGTGCCGCCCCTGTACCTATAAATACACACTTCACGGCGGTCATTATCTCTTCTTCCACTCTCGCACGAACCCTAGCGCCACCGCTAGCCCTCGACGACGCCGGCGACGAAGCGCTTCGCTGTCGCAACCTTTCCGATGCCGTCTTCACGCCGACCGCGGACATCGTCCTCTCCGCCGTCGCCGTAGGTGTCCTCCGTCGCCAAGTTAGGGCACGGAAGATCGAACTTCTCGGCCTCATCTTCCACTCCGTCTAGCAGTTCTTAGTGTGGTAAATAAAACTTCCTTTTTATGGCACCGTTGATCCTATGGCTTTGTCACTTTCTACCACAAGCAGTTCTATTCACACAAGTTAGATCTCTCTCATACTACATCTCATAACATGCCTAGTATATTCACTTATGCTTCACAAAGTAGTTAGATTCCTCACTTGTACTGATCTCTGGATTCGTACAAATCTGGAACCAACTCCTTATCTATGAGTGAATGTCTTCGCACGATGAGGTCAATGTCTTCTAAACTGATTTATATTCAAAATCTTCTGAGAATGCATATGACCTCTTCCCCTTCCCTCGCACCTTTATGCTGTCACAGGTACATGTCCATGGGAGAATCCCTTGGTTCTAATAGTCTGCATTCATTTGCAGAATTCTTACAGCATCATATAAATTCTCCCGAAGCGAGTTCCTGTTTGTCCAGCAAGCGACAATCTTTGAAGCCTTTGAACGTGTTGAAGCCTTTCAGTTTAAAGTTCATGGCTTCAGAGAAATCAGCAAGGAAGGGTGGCAGAAAGCGTCGTGGAGAAACATCTAGAGATCTGCTAGATGACCTCTCAGAACTGTACAAGACAGATCCTGAAGAGGATTACAATCAGCGCAAGACCCGAATCCAATGGATTCGAAGATATTGGGCAGAACAATGGTTCAAATACTGATTTGTAACCCAGGAATATGCTGAGAAAAATGTCATCAAGAGACCGTGAGGAGACATCCTATACAAGAATCTTCAACCCAGGTCCAGAGATGAAGCCATTGAACAAGGCTTCTATCCCTGCATGGTCCGTGGGCCACAGCCTGTTGATGCACACCCATCGTCACTACTATGGTGTCATGACGACATTCTGTTCAAGAGCAACTTCCAGTTTGCCCAGAACTCAGCGAAGCAAAACAAGAAGACATTGGGACTAGACTTCAACCCTGGTCCCTCAACTCCAAGGGCTGATGGCACACGACATGCAGAACCCAATGTCGTCGGTCCTTTCTACAACCTTGAAGGCCTCATCACCCATATCTTGGTTCAAGGGACTGAAGTGAATGAGCCTGCAGCTGACACTGAATAAGATGAAGCGCCTGCAGCGCCGAAGCCAAAGAAGTTGAAGAAGCCTAAAGCTTCAAAGCCTGCCCCTTCACCAAAATCTCACGGGCGAAGCCACTGGCAACTGCACCTCCTAAAGACAGTGTGCAGTCCGAAGATTTATCACGCATCTCCAAGCCCCAGAAGGTCAAGATGCCTCTGCCACACACCGGCCAAGAGCTAACAGCTGCTGCCATTCTGCACAATGACGCCATTGATCTGTCAAGTGATGAAGATCTTGCAGATGACGCTCTTGAGCAACTCATCAAGAGCAAAGAAGAAGCAGAAATCTTCAATGATCCGCCTCTCTTTGATGTAACAGTCATTCACAACTTCATTGATGAATGGTTTGACACGCCAAACATCAGCTTCGACGATCTCCAACTACCCATTGGCCTCAGTGTCGCCTTCCATGGCGCCATTGCTTCAGAGTTAGCTATCGCCCAACACATTGTTGAATTGAAGCAGAAGATTGACTTTGAGAAATCTCAGTTCAAGAAGCATATGGCCAAGCTCAGCGTGCAAGACGTGAAGAATTTCAAGATTATGCTGCACGAGCTCAAGGAAGCCTTTCTAAAGAAACGTGCAGAAGCTCAGGGTTCTCGTGAGCGCATGAAGGTCCTGGCTGATAGGTGTGTGCAAGCCTACAATGAGGCTGAGAAGCGCAAGGCCCTTGGGCGTCCTGGCATCGACCCCAGGATGGCTGCCAAGAAGCAGAAGAAGCCCGCTATGGCTGAACCTGAAGCACCAAGGCAGGAGGCAGATCCCCTTGTCTTCCCAACTAGCATGACTGGCCCGAAGCCAAAGGCCAGGTCAACCGCTTCAGAACTGAAGAAGACCAGGACTGCTGAGGCTGAAGCAAGGAAGAGAAAACATCCTGAAGCCTCTGCTACTGCCCCCGCCAAGAAGAAAAGAATGACCAAGAAGGAACGGGCTGCTCCCACAGAGCCCTTGATTGTTGAACCCATTTCCATGGTTCACCCCGATGCCGATCCACAAGAACGTCAACTGACTGTCCATGAGCCTACTTTCACAGAGGCTCATGAAGCTGAAGACTTTCCAGCAGCTGATCCCCTTGCTGCTGAGGACATTAGTCACCATGACCATGTTGAAGATGATGCAGCCCTTCCTCAGCTAGAGCACCAACAGGTATCATCGCCTGTGCTCACGCACAGTGAACTCATCAGCATTGGTCGTCCACTGACACCAATAGCACAGGATGCTTCGTGGGCGGATCGCCCACAAGAGGAAGAAGACTCTGAGGCCCAGCCAACACAAACTCCACAGGCGTCGCCCGCGTTGCGCAGGCTTCACAAAGGTCCAAGGCCTCAAGTCTCTGCGTCTGAAGCTAAAACTGCTGAAGACATTCCGGCTGCATCAGCCGATGAAGAAGAAGTACCACAAGCTGCTACTCCCCTGTCCCACCAAGAAGCAGTTCTCGAGGAGAACGTGATCGTAAGCGACCCTCCAGCTCGTCAAGTGGAGGTTGAAAATCTTGCGGCTGCCACCACCAACACCATTGACGCTGTCATGGATGAAGCAAATGTGGAGCCCTCACCAACAAAAGCACCAGAAATTAGCGAAGCCACTGATCCCGCTGCTTCTGTTCCTGCGTCTGCTGCCGGTCCCCAATTCGACTATCATGTTGAGCACATGCCTCAGGTACAGAAGCCAATCCCAAGATTGCCAAGGTTCCCAGGTCCTGCATCAGCACCTAGCTCCTTCAATATCAATGGCTTCAGAGCAGACAACACATTCTTCAACAGCTCCATGAACCCCTACTCCAGGGAAAGAATATCATCTGATCGGTTCTGGAGTTATCCGCAGCGAAGCTATTACTCATGCGTTCTTTACAATCAAGATCGCATCTTCCCACACAAGCGCCTTGACATTGAAGCAATAGCTGGTCTGCCCTGTCTGGAAGAAGCTCTGGATTGTTTCAAAGAGGTTGGACTGCTGCCGTTCGTCACTGACCAAGAGCATTGGAATGAGGAGTTGCTGCTCCAATTCTATGCCACACTTCACATCCGCGGGTATAGCAGAGATCCGAAGACTTGGGTCCTGGAGTGGATGATAGGAAACGTTCATCATGAAGCCAAAGCATTTGACATCATTGAGCTCACTGGTTTGCCCACTCCTGGCGATCTCTACGAGCATGGCTGTCAGCTTCATAGTGAAGCTATTGAGAGCATCTTTCAGAAGACTAAACCTAATATGAGTCAGATGCTCAGTATGATGAAGCCATTGCCCCAAGATGCTGCTTATCCCACGGAGTTCTTCGCTGAAGACCTTGAGTATCTGCCAAGAACCATTTATCACATCATAAGGCGAACTCTCTGGCCAATCAAAGGACATTCTCCCCATGCCAAGCTGGAAGATGCAATGAAGACTTTGGTCTTCTACATTCTTCATGGAAAATGCTTCAATACACAGGATTTCTTCATTCGCCAACTTGCTGCATCTGGCTCTGATCTGTTTGGTTTGAAGTTCTACGCCCCTTGGGTGATGCGGCTGATCAAACTTCACTCTGCTATCTCATATCAGCCCTTGGCCCGCAACCATCGGATCTTTTTGCCTGATGTGGATATGTCTATTGAAGCCATCTATCCTGAGCCTGCCAAGGAACCTCTCAGTCTTCAGAATGCAGAGCATCAAAGTTTCACTCGAAACGTTGAAGGCGTTGAAGCCGTAACTCGTGTGTATCCTTTGGCTGGCACTACACGTCCACCGCATCCTGCTCTCACTGAAGCCACTGACAGTACAACTGCTCCACGACCCAAGAAGCGCACTCGTGTTCTCAACGACCGAGAGCTTCTTGTGGCTCTTCATCAGAAACATGATAGGCATCATGACTGGCTGAAGCGTCAGATGCAAAGCCTCTTGGTGGATGTTAATCGCATTCGCAATCTTGCCACCAAGAATGCTTTTGTTGCCCATGAAACCTCTCGCCGCACATGGAAAGGGCTAACACTGATGTGTTCTGAAGATGAACTTCAAGAGGATGGCTTCACTGAGCGATTCAAGTTTGACTCCACACCTCCTCGAAGGGCAGTGCTGTGACGAACTCCATCCCTTGAAGACTCTGAGTTCTCTTCCTCTTCTGCAACTGTGAATGCCAGAGTAATCGAGGATGAATACGATGCTACTTCACCGCCACCTCCTTCAGCACACTTCGACTCTGCTCCAAGCTCTTCAGCACCGCCAAACACAACCAACGACCCTGCTACTTCACCTACTCCTCATGGGAACAAGTAGATGCTCTATGTCTTCAAACCTTTTTGGTCCTTACTGACAAAAGGGGGAGAAGCATATGAGGTTGATAGTCTTCAAGCGGGTCCATATGGGCGGGTGCTTTATATTTTGCTTCGTGCTTACAACTCTCGTTTTGCTACATTTGGTTCTTTGAGTTGTAACACTTAAACTCGATGGTCGTCTGCTACTTATTTGCCACCTTGTGTGGCGATGATAAATTCCGCATGTGCGACGATAAATTCCGCACTTAGATCATTCTACAGACGTCCATTTTCCATTATGCATGTCATTATCTTCATATACTTTCACATGCATAGTGGATTGTCACCATAAGTTGAAGTGGATCTCCACAAGTACAACCTGCCATGTGCATTTGCATTCCAAAAGTAAATTACTTATATGCACATCTTCAGGGGGAGCCCTTGCAACTTATGAAGACAATTCCTTATCCTTTACAATTTCACAGATTATATTCCCCGTTGAAAACATCAACTAGTTTGTCATCAATCACCAAAAAGGGGGAGATTGTAAGTGCATCTAGTGCCACCCCTAGTTGGTTTTGGAGTATTGACGAAAAACCTAGTTGAGGGACTAATGTGTTTGTGAGAATTGCAGGATAACACAGGTAGAAGTCCCTCATTGATTCGGTTTTCCTACCAGAGATGACCCCTAAAAATGTATGAAGACATTGAAGTCAAAGGTGGTATATGAAGATATTCACATTGAAGACTATGACAAGAGAAGACACCACATGAAGCCTATGGAGCTCGAAGACTTAGATCTTTCGTAGTTCTCTTTCTTCTGTGTTGAGTCATAGGAACCACCGTACTGTTAAGTGGGGTCCAAAAGAACCAGTCAGAATGATTGAAGTGATGCTTAAACAAAACCTATGTCTTCGAGTGAAGACTTTGAGAGCGAATCTTGTCCAGAGTCGGGCAAGTCAGCTTTGCTTGAAGCCCAAGTAAAGTTGCCGTGTGAGTTTGAAATCTGACCGTTGGAACACGTGTCAGTTCCTTAGTGACCCAGGGTCATTTCGGACAAATCAGGTCGGGTTGCCAAGTGGCTATAAATAGCCCACCCCTTACAACCATAAACGGTTGGCTGCTCAGATTCAGAGTACGGCTTTTGTCGTTTGAGAGCAACCCACCTCGAAGCCTTTGAGAGAGAATTCCTTGCGAGGATAAAGCCCTAACCACCCAGAGCCAAAGAGAATTAGGCATCACTTAAGTCTTCTTGTCTGTGTGATCTGAAGACTTATTACACTTGAGGATTGTGCATCCTCCAGCCGGTTAGGCTCGCGTTCTGAGCATCCAAGAGACATTGTGGATTGCCGGTGAACGAAGTCTGTGAAGGTTTGGGAGTCTACCTTGAAGACTTACCAGAGTGATTGGGCGAGGTCTGTGTGACCTTAGCTCAAGGGGAATATGGTGAGGACTGGGTGTCCTGAGCTGCGTGTTCAAGACTGGGTGTCCGAGACGGTGTGTCCTAAGGTTTAAATACCTAGCCGCCCTAACCAGACGTACAGTTGTCACAACAACTGGAACTGGTCCAACAAATCATTGTCTTCAGCGAGTCACTGGTTTCATCTTCCCTTCCCTTTACTTACTGTTACTCCTTGTGAAGTCATTGTATGTTCACACTATCTTTTGTCTTCAATGAGTGACTGCGTGTTCTGTGTGGCTTCACAATATCTTCCTACCTGATCCTTACTACATTGCTGCTATTAGTCATTGTGCTGAATACTTGACTATGGCTTGCCTAGTGTAGTCTACCTTCCGCTGCAGGGTAATAGGTTTATTTCTATCGTTTGTCTTCATAACTTCCACGTTTTGAGGACTTTCATAAAAATCGCCTATTCACCCCCTCTAGTCGATATAACGCACTAACTCGCTTGCTCACAAAGACCTAGGGCATTTTAAGGAAGCCCATCATTGTAATATACAAGCCAAGTTCTACAATAAAAAATTCCCACTAGTATATGAAAGTGATAACATAGGAGACTCTTTATTGTGAAGATCATGGTGCTACTTTGAAGCACAGGTATGGTAAAAGGGTAGTAACATTGCCCCTTCTCTCTTTTCTCTTTTTTTCATTTTGGGCCTTCTCTCTCTTTTTTTGGCCTCTTTTTTTCTTCCGGAGTCTCATTCCGACTTGTGGGGGAATCATAGTCTCCATCATCCTTCCCTCACATGGGACAATGCTCTAATAATGAAGATCATCACACTTTTATTTACTTACAACTCAAGAATTACAACTCGATACTTAGAACAAAATATGATTCTATATGAATGCCTCTAGCGGTGTACTGGGATGTGGAATGAATCAAGAGTGACATGTGTGAAAGAATTATGAACGGCGGCTTTGCCACAAATACGATGTCAACTACATGATCATACAAAGCAATATGACAATGATGGAATGTGTCATAATAAACGAAACGATGGAAAGTTGCATGGCAATATATCTTAGAATGGCTATGGAAATGCCATAATAGGTGTATGGTGGCTGTTTTGAGGAAGGTATATGGTGGGTGTATGGTACCGGCGAAAGTTGCGCGGTACTAGAGAGGCTAGCAATGGTGGAAGGGTCAGAGTGCGTATAATCCATGGACTCAACATTAGTCATAAAGAACTCACATACTTATTGCAAAAATCTATTAGTCATCGAAACAAAGTACTACATGCATGCTCCTAGGGGGATATATTGGTAGGAAAAGACCATCGCTCATCCCCGACCGCCACTCATAAGGAAGATAATCAATAAATAAATCATGCTCCAACTCTGTTACATAACGGTTCACCATACGTGCATGCTACGGGAATCACAAACTTTAACAAAAGTATTTATACCAATCCACAATTACTCACTAGAATGACTCTAATATCACCATCTTTATATCTCAAAACAATCATAAGGAACCAAACTTCTCATAGTATTCAATGCACTTTATATGAAAGTTTTTATTATATCCCTCTTGCATGCCTATCATATTAGGACTAAACTAGCAAACATGCCCGTGCGTTGCAACGGGAGAAAAACACACGCCTCTATAGTTGAAATGCATGGCTATGGGAATGTGTGTTGAGAAATAAAATGAAGGAGAATTTTGTTTTCAGCCAACCAATCTTTACAAATGGCTGGTAAACTTATGCATTGTACAATTTGCGGGTTTGGTTAAAGACAGTCATCTCTAACTGTGATTGAAAACAAACTCAAGCGTAGGAATAAAATACATACAAAAGATAAGAAAATTTGAAGTACCAAAACATAAAATAAAAAATCTGCTGCATTTTTGCATATTTCTGCCTTTCTTGTGCGCAATTTTTTCTTTTGTGTTGGCTCCATGTTTGAATATTTCTTCCTCCCTTGTGTTTTATTTCGCAAGTGGGTTGAATCTTAGTTTTTTTATTTTGCCGATAGTTTTCATGAGCTTTTTTAGTTTTTCCTATTTTTTCTTCATTGGTCATCCGTGCATACCGTTCTCTATCCCTTTTCCTTCTTTGTTACTTGGTATCAATCACTGGAGATTGTGATCCAAATCGCTTGCCTACATGAGAGCTTTTTATATTGTATATGCATCTGTTGTTAATTAAAAAAGAAACTGAAGATTTTGCATCATAAATATATTAATATAACATTGGTAGATGTGTTGATAGAGCGTCCACTTTTTCCTAGATGCAATTTAGGAAATAGAAAAATGACATTGAAGCAAGAGCATTATCATACACAAATTTTTCGTCCAACTTTGGTTGTAGATCGGATGTCAATGCATAATGACATGGTAATAATCTGTTGAACTAATTTTAGCGAGACAGACTATGAGACTCTAAAAAATTGGCTGTTTGTTTGCTTTTCGGATGTATGTTGTCTGCCTGTCTTTTTCTTGGGTACATGTTTGCTTTTCGGATGTTCACTGTCTACCTATCTTTTTCTTGAGTACACGGCACATGCAGAGCAATCGATCACGTTCTTTGCTTCCTTATATTTCTGATATCTCATCATTCACAAGCCTCTCTCCTTTCCTTCCCCCTGACACAACATGAATCACATCTATTTCTATTTTCTTCCTTATTTCTGAAATCACAAGCCTCTTCTCTTTCCCTCCTTAGCCCCTCTCTTTCGTTCCTTACTTATTTCTAATAGAACGTGAATCACGCCTGTTTCTCCTTGCTTCCTTATTTCTGAAATTAGCATCTCTTTCCTTCTTTAGCCCCTCTCTCTTTCCTTCCTTAGTCCCTCTTTCTTTCTCTCTTTTCTTATTCCCAAGACAACTTCTTAACTCCCAGGAAAATCACTGACGTATGGATCGGACTTAAGGGGGGCGATGTGGTATTATTTGATAGGTGAGTTGGCCTTCCATTAACACATAGCATAAGTTGGCTCGGTTGGTCGTGGCATTACTTCCTCAACAAGAGGTTGCGTGTACGATTCTCTACTCATGCACTTTTTGCCCCGGTCTGGTTCTCGGGATAGATGTTCCCGATTCCTTGGGCCATGGGCCGCATCACACGGGCTCTTTTCTCGGGCCAGAGTAGACGTATCTAGTTTTTTAGAGGCATCGAGGAAGAATTTTTGAGATGCAAGAGAAACTGATGTATGAAGGATTTTGAGATGGACGGACAAAAATTATGGGACAGACGAAATTACGGTGGTAAGAAGCGGTAGCCCCTTTATTAGTAGGTATAGATTCATAACCAAAGCAAATTACCATGCTGTTTAAAGACTCTCAAAATAATATAAGTGAAGCATGAGAGTTCATCAATTTCTTCAAAATAAAACCACTGTTGTGCTCTAAAAAGATATAAGTGAAGCACTAGAGCAAATGACAAACTACTCCACAAGATATAAGTGAAGATCAATGAGTAGTCAAATAATTATGTAACTATGTGAAGACTCCTTCTCATAAATAAAATTTCATATCTTAAGTACTTTATTAAAACATCAAGCAGAACAAAATAAAATGACATTGCAAGGATATCACATATCATGTGAAGAAGCAAAAACTTAGGCTCAACCAAAACTAACCAATAGTTGTTGAAGAAGAAATGTGGGATGCCTACCAGAGCATCCCCAAGCTTAGATGCTTGAGACTTATTGGAATATTAAAAATAGATTCCTTAGGCATCCGCAAGATTGATCATTTGTGTCTCCTTAATTCCTCTCATATCACGGTTTCCCTAATTCTCAAAAACTTCATCCACACAAAACTCAACAAGAACTCGTGAGATAAGTTAGTATAAATCCATGCTAAACCTTATCATTATCTACTCTAGGAAATCACTAAAATTATAATTTGACAGTGCATACTAAATGTCTTTTCATATTTAATACTCCTATCCTCAAATAGAATCATTAAACAAGCAAACATATGCAAATAATGCAAACATAACAGCAATCTGTCTAAAAAGAACAATCTGTAAAGAATCCAAGAGGAATCATACTTCCCTAACTCAAACAATTCTGAAAAATTACCACACTCTAGGGAATTTGTTGTTACTCATTGTGTAAAAATTTCAAGATTTTATCATGTTCTTACTATTCACAAATATTCGAAACAGAACAACAAACTTTCTGTTTTCAAACAGCAACATATAGACTTGCACAATAAGCATGGTAAAGGCTATACTTGACATTTTTATTGAAATAAAAGATGCAAAACATTACTCTAAATGACAGCAGGCAAATACTAATAAAAGAAAATTATTCTCCAAGCAAAACTCATATCATGTGATGAATAAAAATATAGCTTCAAGTACGGTTACCGATAATGTCGATAACGAAAGAGGGGATGCCTTTCGGGGCATCCCCAAGCTTAGTTGCTTGCATATTACTTGAATATTAGATTGGGGTGCCTTGGGCATCCCCAATCTTAGTATGTTTCCACTCCTTATTCTCCTCACCTCAATATCTCATCCAAAACTTGAAAACTTCAATCACACAAAACTTAACGGAACTTCGTGAGATAGGTTAGTATGATAAGTTAACTTTGGTACTGCCAAGACAAGATTCATAATCGTTTCCACATAATTACTACTATACTCTATCATTTACACCATTTATATTACTTAATATAAGCTATGGAAACACTAAAACAAGCAAACTATGCGTTAAAAGCAGAATCTATCAAAAACAAAACAATCTGTAATGATCTGAACAACAATCATACGTCTTATACTCGAAAAATTCTGAAAAATTAGGACAACCTTGGAAATTTGTATATAACTCTTGTGCAAAAAGAATCGGTATTTTATCATGCTTCTGTAAAAACAGAAATTATTTTACTAGGCGCCAAAGTTTCTGTTTTTGCACAGAATCAAGTCAACTATCATGCACACTATCCCAAAGGCTTTACTTGGAACTTTATTGAAACAAAAGCTATAAAACATAATTACTACAGTAGATTAATCATGTGAACACACTAAAACAGCAGGTAAAAATATTTGGTTGTCTCTCAACAAGCACTTTTCTTGAATGTCTTTCTAGCTAGGCATGATGATTTGAATGATGCTCGCATAAAAGACAAGAATTGAAACATAATGGGAGCCTCATGAAGAATATGACTAGAACATTTAAGTCTAACCCACTTCCAATGCATAGGGATTTTGTGAACAAACAATTTATGAGAACAAGAATCAACTAGCATAGGAAGACAAAACAAGCATATCTTCAAGATTTCCAACACATAGAGAGGAAACTTGATATTATTGCAATATGTAAAAGCATATTTTCATTTATAATAATAATTTTATGTAGCATTATGAATGAATTCAACAATATAACTATCACATAAAGCATTATTCTCATGATGACAAGCATATAAATTTTACTAGTCTCCACATAAGCAAAATTCTTCTTATTCGGAATATTGGGAGCAAACTCAACAAAATAACTATCATGTGAGGCATAATCCAAATGAAAATTAAAATCATGATCACAAGTTCCATGGTTATCATTATTCTTTATATTATACATGTCATCACAATAATCATCATATATAGCGACTTTGTTCTCATAGTCAATTGGAACCTCTTACAAAATAGTGGAATCATCATTAAATAAAAGTCATGGCCTCTCCAAATCCACTTTCATCAATATAATCATCATAAATAGGAGGCATGATTTCATCATAACAAATATTCTCATCAAAACTTGGGGGACTAAAAATATCACCTTCATCGAACATAGCATCCCCAAGCTCGTAGCTTTGCATATCATTAGCATCATGGATATTCAAAGAATTCATACTAAAAACATTGCAATCATGCTCATCATTCAAATATTTAGTGCCAAACATTTTATTGACTTCTTCTTCTAACACTTGGGAACAATTTTCCTTTCCATCATTTTCACGAAAGACATTAAAAAGATGAAGCATATGAGGCAACCTCAATTCCATTTTTTGTAGTTTTCTTTAGTAGACTAAACTGGTGATAAAACAAGAAACTAAAAGATTCAATTGCAAGATCTAAAGACATACCTTCAAGCACCCACCTCCCTGGCAATGGCGCCAGAAAAGACTTGATGTCTACTACGCAACCTTCTTCTTGTAGACTCGTGTTGGGCCTCCAAGCGCAGAGTTTTGTAGGACAGTAGCAAATTTCCCTCAAGTGGATGACCTAAGGTTTATCAATCTATGGGAGGTGTAGGATGAAGATGTTCTCTCTCAAACAACCCTGCAACCAAATAACAAAGAGTCTCTTGTGTCCCCAACACACCCAATACAATGGTAAATTGTATAGGTGCAGTAGTTCGACGAAGAGATGGTGATACAAGCGTAATATGGATAGTAGAAATAGGTTTTTGTAATCCAACAATATAAAAATAGCAAGGTAGAAAGTGGTAAAAGTGAATGAAGACGATATTGCAATGCTTAAAAACAAGGCCTAGGGGTTCATACTTTCACTAGTGCAAGTTCTCTCAACAATGATAACATAATTAGATCATATGGCAATCCCTCAACGTGCGACTAAAGTCACTCCAAAGTGCCTATCGTAGAGAACATAAGATGAAATTTCTTGTAGGGTACGAAACCACCTCAAAGTTATTCTTTCCAATCAATCCATTGAGCTATTCCTATAAGTGTCACAAAACGCCCTAGAGTTCATAGTTAAATAACACCATATGACACACATCAATCAACCCTAATGTCACCACAAGTATCTGTGGGTCAATTATAAGATATGCATCAAACAACTTTAGATTCACAATATTAAATCCAACACAAAGAACCTCAAAGAGTGCCCCAAGATTTCTACCAGAGAAACAAGAACGAAAACGTGCAACAACCCATATGCATAGATTACCCCAATGTTACCATGGGAATCGGCAAGTTGAGTGCCAAAACATACATCAAATGAATCAATAGAATACCCCATTTTCACCATGGGTATCCCACGCAAGACATACATCAAGTGTTCTCAAATCCATACTAGTATTCAATCCGATAATAGTGAAATGTCAAAGGTAAAACTCAATTCATCACAAGAAGGGAGAGGGGGAGAAACACCATATGATTCAACCATAGTAACAAAGCTCACGGTACATCAAGATCGTGCCAAATCAAGAACACGAGAGAGAGAGAGATCAAACACATAGCTACTGGTACATACCCTCAGCCCGAGGGTGAACTAATCCCTCCTCATCATGGAGGCCACGAGGATGTTGAACATGGCCATCGGTGATGGTTTCCCGCTCCGGCAGGGTGCCGGAATGGCCTCCCGATTGGTATTTCATGGCTATAGAGGCTTTCAATGGCGGAACTCCCGATCTAGGTTTATTTCTGGGGGTTTCTATATTTATAGGAATTTTTGGCGTTGGGAACAAGTCAGGGGGTCCACAAGGCGACGACAAGGCAAGGGGTGCGCCCTAGCGAGGAGGGCGCCCTCCACCCTTGTGGATGCCTCGTGGCTCTTCTGGCCCAACTCTTTTGCTCTGGGGCTTCGTCTGGTCCATAAAAATCACCGTAAATTTTCAGCCTATTCTGAGAACTTCTATTTCTACACAAAAAATGACAGCACGGTAGTTTTGCTGAAAATAGCGTCAGTTCGGGTTAGTTCTAATCAAATCATACCAAATCATATGTAGTTGTTGTAAACATGGCATGAATATTTCATAAATTATAGATATGTTGGAGACGTATCAGCATCCCCAAGCTTAATTCCGGCTCGTCCTCGAGTTGGTAAATGATACAAGAAATAATTTATGAAGTGTGAATGCGAGCATAGTGCATAAATTTGATCAATGATAGTTCCAAAAACTTTTTCTAGCATTATTCTTTGTCATGAACAGTATCTCATCTCATAAAACTTCTCATGATCAAGTAGCAAGATATTCACATGTTAAAGTATAGACCATGAACTTTCTTGAGAACTAACAAACTAGGCTTTCAGTCACCAAACAATTGCAATTCATCTTATTTTTAGGAAGGGTCTATGTAAGAGCTTTGATTTAGCAAATTCCACATACTCAACTATCATATAGTCTTCCATGATTGCTAACACTCATAGCATATTTTTAGAACAAACAGTATTCGCCAAACACAGAGAAAGATAGGGGCTTAATGTTTCGCCTCCCAACTTATTTATCATATAGATAATTGTCAACAATAATAATTCATGATCAAATATATTTGAATGGCCATATGTGCTTAGTTCTTTCCCCACCACATGATGCTTGCCAACTAAAGAATAATTGAGGTTTAAATAAGAAGGAATGCTATTGACTCTTGCATAAAAGTAAATACATGGAAGTAAAAGACAGGCCCTTCACAGAGGGAAGCAGAGGTTGTCATGCGCTTTTTAATTTTGGATGTGCAAACCCTTAATGCAACGGAACATCACATTGTATTGCCCTTTGTGATAGCAACCTTTATTATGCGGTCCATCAGTTTTATTTCTTTACCATCACAAGTTCGTACAACACTTATTTTCCCTACAATAAAAGATCATACATATTTAGGAGTAATTTTTATTGCTTTTTGCACCGATGACAACTTACTTGAAGGATCCTATTCAATCCATAGATAGATATGGTGGACATTCATTGCATGAAACGGGGTTTAAGGGTTTTTGGATGCACAAGTAGTATCTCTACTTAGTACAAAATTTTGGCTGGCAAAAGATCCTAAGCAAGCATCACATGTTAGAGGATCCATAACAATATAACTTCTATGCAAATATACCCAAACATAACTCATTACGTTGTCTTCCTTGTCCAACTTCAAATAATTTGCTCAAGTTTGAAAATAATTAATGGGGCTCACAATCATAGAAGATGTCCAAGATAGTATATTTATATGTGAAATCTCTCTTCCTTCAATATTCTTGCATGAATTGTTTAAGTGACCAATGTTGAGTTTGCTAACTTTCAATAAATTTTACCACCTATACTTCTTACAAGTAAAGTCATTACTCCCCATGGGATAAGCATATGAAGCATATATAATTTCGGATATATGATATTCAATTCATTCAACCATTTACTCATAGGATATAAGTGAAGCACATGAGTAAATGACAAACTACTCCAAAAATATATAAGTGAAGAACAATGAGTAGTCAAATAATTAACTAGCTATGGGAGTACTCTCTCTCATTGAAGATTTGATATCCAATGATTTTATTCAAACATTAAGTAAAATGAAAATATGCTCCAAGAAAAACACATATCATGTGACGAATAAAAGTATAGCTCTGAGTAAGGTATACCGATGGTTTTGAAGACGAAAGAGGGGATGCCTTCTGGGCATCCCCAAGCTTAGGCGCTTGAGTCTTCCTTGATAATTACCTTGGGGTTCCTTGGGAATCCCCAAGCTTAGGGTCTTTCCACTCCTTTTTCTCCTCGTATCGATATCTCACCCAAAACTTGAAAACTTCAATCACACAAAACTTAACAAAACTTTGTGAGATGGGTTAGTATGATAAAGAGTAAATCATTCACTTTGGTACTGTCAAGATAAGATTCATAATTGTTCTCACACAATGCCTACTACACCATAGCATTTCTATAATTTATAATGAGCAATATAAGCCATAGAAACTAGAAAACAAACAAACCATGCATTGAAAACATAATTTGTCAAGAACAAAACTGTCTGTAACGATCTGGACAACAACCATACTTCTGTTACCCCAAAAATTCTGGAAAATTAGGTCAACCTAGGATATTTGTATATTAATCTTGTGAAAAAATAATCAGTATTTTATCACGCTTCTGTTAAAAAATGAAAATTATTTTACTGGGCGCAAAAGTTTCTGTTCTTCACCAAGATCAAATCAACTATCACCGTAAGCCATCCCAAAGGTCTTACTTGGCACTTTATTGAAACAAAAGCTATAAAACATGATTACTACAGTAGCTTAATCATGTGAACAACAGTAAGGATAAATATTGGGTTGTCTCCCAACAAGCTCTTTTCTTTAATGCCTTTTTAGCTACACATGATATTATAATGATACTATTCCAAGCCCAATTCCGATGATAGTCTTATTCATACTCGAAAATATATAAGTGAAGTTCATGGAGCATTATACAATTAATATAGATTTACCAACATCCAAGATCAAAATATATAAGTGAAGCACACAAAGCATTCTAGAAAGCCATACTCAAAAGATTTAAGTGAAGCACATGAAGGATTCTGTAAATCAATGAAGGACTATCTCGTACTAGCATGGTGCATAGAGGAAAATAAAGGAAAAATAAACTCAAAAGACACATACCATGTGAACAAAACAAAAACCAAGGTATACCAATAATTGTTGAGGAATAAGGATGGTGCCAACCAGGGCATCCCCAAGCTTAGATGCTTGAGTCCTTGAAATATTTACTTGGGGTGCCTTGGGCATCCCCAAGCTTGAACTCTTGCCTCTCCTTATTCTTCTCATATCGGTAACTCCTCGATCTTCGAACACTTCATCCACACAAAACTTAACAAAAAACCTTGTGAGATCCGTTAGTATAATGAAGCAAATCACTGCCTTTAGGTACTGTTGTAAACTCATTCCAATTTCATGTTAGCATTATATCTACTATATTCCAAATACATCATGGTTCCCCGATGCAAACCATAGATTCATCATAATAAGTGAAAAACACATAGAAAACAGAATCTATCAACAATAGGACAGTCTGTAGCAATCTGGAACTTTCGTATACTTCCGTAACTTCAAAAATTCTAAAAATTTAGGACAACCTAAACAATTGGCATAGCAGTATTGTGTAAAAAAATTAATATTTTATCACGCTCCAGTAAAAAATTTAAATTCAATTACTACAATTTTGTTTTGTTTTTTCTGCTGTACACACCAAACAAGCAATTTAAACATTCTAAACGTAAACCTTGGCACATTATTTTTATAATACAAGGGGATAATTATTCTTGAGAAACTTCCAAGAAAAATTCTACATTGTTTCCATGAGCATGAACACAAGTGTTCAAGGTCAACCCTCACTTCTCCAATGCATAACCTTCCAATCACTTCTCTTTTTGAAAAAGTTTTTAGGCATAAGAGGCAAAAAGTTTTGTATTTTCATTCTTTTAGTTTTTTGTTTGTTTCACCCAGAACTAAACAAAAACAAAAGGGAAAACAAAATCTACTTAGTGAAGAAAGCAAACAAGCATACAGAAAAATATCAACCCCACGCTATTGCTCCCGGGAAACGGCGCCAGAAAAGAGCTTGATAATCCCCAAGTGCAAGGAATCATCGTAGCAATTTCCAAAGGTGGAAGTGATAAGTATGGAGTGTTGAACCCACAAGGAGCTAAAGGTAATATCAATATTCTCTCAAGTCATATCTGCCACTGATACAACTCTACGTACACAGAATATTTGCTTTCACCTAGAAACGAGAAATAAAACTACGTTGTGGGTATGAAGAGGATAACTTTGCACGATATCGGAGAACTAAAATATAAAAGTAGGTGATGTTAACATGAAGTTAGAATATATTACAATATATTATAAATAGCAAGTGTGGAAAAATGATGGGTTGGTGTGCAGAATTATCCTAAGCAATTGTTAACATGATCGGTAGTCATCATTGCAATTTCATATGAGGGAGAGGCATAAGCTAACATACTTTCTCTTCTTGGATCATATGCACTTATGATTGGAACTCTAGCAAGAACCCGCAACTACAAAAGATCATTAAGGTAAAACCCAACCATACCATTAAAGTATCAAGTCGCCTTTATCCCATATGCAACAACCCCCTCACTCGGGTTTATGCTTCTGTCAATCAAGCAACCCACTATAAGCGAATCATGAACATATTACAACACCCTACAGCGGGAATCCCTCATGTGTGCACGGCACAAAAGGCACCATAGGATAGCACCAAAATAAAACATACAACTCAAACCAATCTAGATCATCAATCAACCCAAAAGACAAAAGAAATCTACTCAAAACATCATAGGATGGCAACACATCATTAGATCATAATATGTGGCATAAAGCACCATGTTCAAGTAGGGGATTACAACGGGGTGCAGGAGAGTGGACCGTGTAAGAGAGATGAGGATGGTGATAAAGATGGTGATGTTGATGGAGACGATCACCGCGGCGATGGTTCCCCCGGTGGCACTATGGCGCCACCGAGAGAGAGGGGGAGAGAGTCTCCCCCTTGTTCTTCCTGCTCCATGACACCCCCTAGATGGGGAGAGGTTCTCCCTCTGGTTCTTGGCCTCCATGGTGATGATGGCCCCCTCTGGGGTCCTCCTCCATGGCCTCCGGTGATGATGGCTCCCTCCGGTTGGGTGCCGGAGAGGGCCTAGATTGATTTTTCATGGCTACAAAGTCTTGCGGTGGTGGAACTCCCAATCTAGGTTTATTTCTGGGATTTTCTCTATTTATAGGAGCTTTTGGCGTCGGGGACAAGTCAACAGGGTCCACAAGGCGGTGACAAGGCAGGGGGCGTGCCCTAGGGGGGGGGGGGGCGCCCGCCATCCTTGTGGTTGCCTCGGGACTCCTCTCTGGTATCTTTTCGCTCCAGTATCTTTTATATTTTCCAAAAATATTCTCCGTAAATTTTCAGCCCATTCTGAGAACTTCTATTTCTGCACAAAAAATGACACCACGGTAGTTCTGCTGAAAACAGCGTCATTCCAGGTTAGTTCTAATCAAATCATACCAAAATCATATAGAATTGTTGTAAACATGGCATTAAAACTTCATAAATTATAGATACGTCGTAGACGTATCAGCAAGGCACGCGGATACCGCTCACTGCCCACACGTCGGCGCTGAGCCCGCGCAAGGGGAAGTGCAAGTGGCTCCTCCTGAGGTGACCTTGGGAGGCAGCTCTGCGGCCCTCGAAGCGCCCACCACCGGTTCTGGTGATAAGTCCATGGAGGTGGGGACACAAGTCGTCACCCCACGCCGAGCCGGAGGCGAAGGTTGCTCAGGGAGCCTTAGTGGGTTACCAGAGCGCAAGGAGATGCCTGGTTCGCTCGCGTGCCGCCCAACAAGTCGTGGAGGCGAAAGTCCCCGCGAATCCCACGCCCCGGCCAAGGGGGTCAAAGGGCCCGACCTGGACTGGGCTCTCGCTCTCATGAACAATGTTCCCTTATCGCGGGGTCCTGGAGAGTGCCGTAGCCGTAGTAGGCCGGCTCGAGGAAGAGCTTCATGGTGTCCAGGCGCGGCTCGCTGGAGGGCACCTTCGCCTGGCCCACGGGTGGCATCAACTTGAAGTGGCCGTCAAGTTGGGCCACCTCCAGAACGAGTCTGCCCGTCCGAGGGGCGGGAAGTCCACTACCGAAGCATAGGAGACCAGCGAGCGCACCTTCCGAGAAGCCGAGGCGGCAATCCGGTGGCTTGAGGCGGCAGAGGCCCATGAGTAGGAACTCCAAAATCAAATCGATGCACTGGAGCATCACCTGCAGGCGCAGCGAGACACCTTCTCCGCCCGCGAGGAGGAACTGGCAATTCGCGAGGTGGACCTTGAGGTCCGCGAGGAGGAACTGGCAATTCGCGAGGTGGACCTTGAGGTCCGCGAGGATGAACTCACACTTAAGGCATCTACGCAAGACTTGGAGCGCGAATGGATGGGAGTGTTGGACCGCAAGGTAGCCGCCGCACAAGCCTCTTATGCCCAGCACCGTGGAGAGGGCCAACACCAACCAGGAAGCCAAGGAGAAGAAGATCCAGGGCAACAACACACGAAAGCTCCCCACGGAAGGTTATGCTGTAAGGGGGCGGCGCGCGCTCGTTGGTCCTCTTGTGAGCATCTTGTGAGGATATAAGACGCCAAGGACGTTGGTAGGGTGGTGTGCATGGGAGTAGGCCCGTGAGCTAGAGCCCGGTTGCTTGGGTTTTTCGACGTTGCTAGGACTGACCCAAGCACATGCACCATGTCCAGCCGTTGCTCGCAAGGGGCTTAAGAGAGAGGTAGCAAGCATGTGCGGCTCATGAGGCGGGAAACCAGCAAAACCCATTCTGAATGGAAAGCCAAATTTTTACTGAAACCAGATCATAAAATTCACTACACAGCAAAAAGCGGCTGCTGTGTCCGGCAGGAATCAGCTTGAGGTTGGTGCAGCATGTGGGATGCCCTCTACTCATCATTCCTCTAGCACAGAGCATGGAGCACCGGGGTGTGGGTATGATCGTGGTTCGATCATTCCGCCAGAATGGGGCATGGGTCTTCCACTTGGGCGTGGGCATGAACCCAGTTGGATTGTTCTGCCAATTCGGAGCTATCGGCATGGAAGCATGATCACCTATGGGCATGGGAGCCCCTTTGTGGTTCATCATGGGGTCGGCCACATTGCCTAAAGAGCAGAAACAACAAGGGACATCACGACGATGGACTCTCTCTTTTTACCCAGGTTCGGGCCACTTTGAAGCATAAAACCCTACTTCTGCTGTGGTGGTGGATTGATCTGGGGGAACACGAAGCCTCGACGTGCTCTGGCCCGGCAAGGTTGCATCGGGAAGAATAACGTGAGCACAAGTGTTATGGGATCGAATGTCCGAACCCCTTGCTAGGTTGCCTCAGACATCCTTTGATAGGTTAACATGTGACCACAATGGCAAAATAGAAATTTGAGAATGATTAGATAGCTAACAGTGCTATCATACTTAACTCTGGTAGTTACGACAAAGTGTATTAAATGCACTGCTAGGTGTCGTGCTGAGGGTTAAGCCCGGCAAGCCTTCCATGCCGCTTATCTACCTCTTCTTATCAGCTTGACATGCCTCCTAGACGGGTGTTAATAAAGCTAATATCTTCCCCTCCATGCCACCACGTGCTTGATAGGATTCACCTGGTTGCTTAGTACCTTGACACTGCACTGATTAGCGACTCGGGTGCGATGAGGTGTAGCGGTGGCGTTTTGGGGAAGGTTTATTAGGAAAGGATCTTGGCGGGGTTTGGTCTTGGCAACCCTAGCAACCCTGCCGGGGTGAATCCAGACTTGTCCTCAAGTGCGTCCTCAACCTGGTTATGCTCTCCTGCCCGGTAAGGGAGGCCTTCCTAAGGTGGCCTTCTGCTAGCTTGTTCTTCTTGGATCTCTAGTGTGCCCGGTAAGGTAGTTTTCCTGCAAGTCTGCGCACTAGTCAGGGGAAACAAGTACCCCTATTTGTGTACGCCGACAGTAGCTCCTGGGCATGCGCCAAACATGCTGCGAGTGCGTTCGGTTAGGCCCCAAGTAGTGCGCAGACACGCGGCAAAAATCCTCTGTCCACGCGTAATGATTTTACTGTCCTGTCAATCACATGTCCGTTCCGCGCAGTTACCAAGGTTCGTGTGATCATGGTTTTGCAGCGCTTATTGGGGGAGCGTGCCTATAAAAAGGCGGTTTTTGCAGGGGAATAGTGGAGAGCCAGCCCCCTCGCACGGTCCCAATAAAATAGGGCACACACGAAGGAGCATTACTCATTCACGCCTTTCGCCCTTCTCGGTTCATCTTCTTCCTCTCGACGAGAACTGACCCCGCCGCCACTCCCTCTTCTCCCACCTCCAGAGCTTCCCTTCCACTCCACCCATAGGAAATGGGGCGCAAGAAGAGCGCCGTGAAGGGGAAGCAAGTGGCCAAGCCGGAAGACTTGAGGGCAGAGGAGAAGAAGGAAGCGGCAGCTCTGGTCCAACGATGGCGGGAGAATGTGATCTTCTCACCGTCAGACCTGGACGGCAACACCTTGATCCAGAGGT
Source organism: Triticum urartu (assembly GCF_056163025.1). Classification (NCBI taxonomy): domain Eukaryota; kingdom Viridiplantae; phylum Streptophyta; class Magnoliopsida; order Poales; family Poaceae; genus Triticum; species Triticum urartu. Next base: position 359,216,490 of record NC_141874.1, on the reverse strand, counting down.
ATGCCTACACGTGGGGGAGAAAAACCAAGGGGCATGGAGAGCCAGTCGTCATCCCTGACGGATCCAAGGTTCCAAATGACTCCTATCCATTATTCTGCGCCTATTTTTACTATGGGCTTTCCCCCTTTCTCTGATTTCTTTAGCGCCATGATGTACTATTTCAGATCTTGTTTGCTGGATTTCACGTCCAATGCAATGATGTGCATGGCCGTGTTTGCCCATTTTTGCGAGAATTTTGTTGGAGTTGTCCCCAATGTGGATCTGTTCCGTGACTTCTACACCCCCCGCATCAAGGACAAATCCCTTTCGGGAAACATATCATGGATTCTGCGGGGGAGGAGAGAGGATTGGGATTACCTGGGAGGGCAACTACGCGACAAGTGGGAGGAATGGAGAGGGGATTGGTGTTGGATCAAGGACCCGGAAGCCCCTCTGTTCTGACAGCGGTGGACCAAGTGCATGGTGCGTGGGAATGATTGGAGCGACCCGGGAGAAACTGATGAGAGACTTCGCACAACGTTGAACAGGGTAGCCCATCTCAAAGCTGCTGAGCTCACCATTGAGCAGGTTGGTGCTGATTTCCTCCGGGGTCGCATTGCCCTGTAGCATCAACGGGACCGCTGTCAGGACCCCGATCCTAAGTACACCGATCTAGCATGTAACACATCATATCACTTTGCGGCCTCATGCATAGTATCCCCACAGGTGCCACCTTACCTGGCCTGGGACCGTTTGCACATTTTGGCTCACGTATATGATAATGTCGCTAGCATCCATATGACAAAGAACCTGGGCCGACATGACTATTGGTAAACCCAAAGTGGCACTAACTTACAGGGACATGCATACATGACCCAACAACGAACGTGTCGGTCATTAGCGAGTGAATCCGGGCTATAGCAGCTGGGCTAATAGGACTCCGGTAGACACCGCGTGACATTTCCCCGAAGGAACAGACACAGGAATGAAGAAGGACACATGCCGACCATCCTAAGTGTTCCAGAGCAGTAGCAAGCTACCATGGCTCAGTGGAAGCACTAGGAGACATTTCCCCATAAGAGAGGCTACCAAGAAGAAACAACTAGGTTCTCGGATCCCACACATACCAAGCATTTCAATAACATACACACAATATGCTCGATATGTGCAAATACAACATGGCATCACAACATAACTCTATGACTCAAGTATTTATTCATTAGGCTCCGAGGGGCCAAGTATTACAAACATGGGTCTCATGACCCAACATACAGAGCATACAAGCAACAAGCGGCAGCATCAACATGGTGAGTACATACAACTACAAATGAAAAAGGCTGAGAAACCTGACTATCTACAAGACCCTCCCAAGGGTACAAGATCATAGCTCAGGTAACAAGGTAAATGTCGAAGTCCACGCGTACTACTAGTGAGACTGAAGTCTCTCTACAAAACATAAATTAAGCAAACGCGAGTACAAATGTACCCAGCAAGACTTACATCAGAACTATCTACATATGCATCAATATCAACAAAGGGGGTGGTGGAGTTTAACAGCAGCAAGCCAGGTTTGACTCAATGGCTATCCTGAACACGACTTCAAGTAACTCTTTTGAGATGGCGCACACGAGTCCACATATTCACCATATTAATACAACACTATGGATCCGCTCCCGTCTCCCTACGAGAAGGCCATCCATAGTACTCACGCTTATCTTGCGCATTTTAGAGTATCCACTATCACTTGTCTATGAGCTGTATAGGCAACCCAGAAGTCCTTTACCGTGGACGCGTCTATTCGAATAGATCATTTATAACCCTGCAGGGGTGTACTTCTTCACACATGTTTCCACCACTTAGCGTCTGCACACGACATGTGCTCAACAGACTTCAAGCGAAAGCCGACGTGGGTGTAGACCACGACCTGACTAACCACACAAGTCCCTAGTCTAGGTTTATCGCCTATTCAGGTTCCATCCGAAGGGAGTCCGGCCGAGGTTTCCACTTACGGCCCCGAACGATGTGTGAAGGGTTCCCGAGGCACCAAATGGGTGACTCGGTACACCGGGCCACGTGCCTACCACATCATAGCCTACCCCTCGGGCCAGCGCCGCGCACAGCCTCCAGGATACTACAAACACTAGAAACTACTTGCAACTCCTGGACAGAGGACATGGGCGGTTAATAAGTCGAGCAGGGTCATATTTCAGGGCCCAACGTGAGGTAGTAGCTATTCATGGATCACAAACACAAAACTCAGTTCCTGAGGACGGCTTCAATGAGACAACCCACCATGTACTCCTACATGGCCTCTCACCGCAACCTTTACCAAATCGTGTTCGCACACTAAGCTCTCAACAGTAGGACATGTTCACCACATTCCAATTCATCCCCGATGAATCGGACCTGACTCAACTCTAAGCAGTAGCAGGCATGACAAACAAGCATGAATGAGTAGGTGCATCAGGGCTCAAACAACTCCTACTCATGCTAGTGGACTTCATCTATTTACTGTGGCAATGACATGTCGTGCAGAGGAAAGGGGTTCAACTACCGCATCATATAACAGTTGAATCGTTGTTGTCCTAATGCAGTAAAAGAGAGCAGGAGCGAGAGAGTGGGATTGTATCGGTACGAACAAGGGGGTTTTGCTTGCCTGACACTTCTAAAGATAGTATAGTTCTTGATCGGTGTCATCGATCTCATCGTCGGAACCACGTCTACAGAGAGGGGTCAAACACCAGCAACATGCTGTGATTTGAGCTAATGCAACTAGTAGCAATTTAAATGGAGTTGGTTTGAGCAAGGGATTCAAATTCAAACCCCATACGTGGATATTCAAATACGATTCATTCGATTTGCCCTAAACAGTAGTCATAAGTTGTTCTAACATGCATGAAAATGATACGGATGGATAGATTGGATTTTTCCGATCATTTTTCATACATAAATTATTTCATTTGGAGTAATAGATTATTTTCTATGATTTTTCTAAGTTTATAGAAATTTCTAGAATTTTCTGAATTATTTTAAATCCAGAAAACCAATACTGCGTCAGCATGACAACAACATTGCGTCAGCAGGTCAACTGGGTTGATCCAGGTCAAGCCTGACATGTGGGGTTAGTCCTAATGCCGCGCCACGTCGGCTGTTGTCGGGGTTCGGCCGGTGGAGGCTCGCCGGACTTGAGCTACAGGCGGCGGATGGACACGCGGAGACCACCGGGGCGTAGCCCATGCTCTCCCGCATCTAGAGGAGTAGGTGGGTGGCCGTGGGGGCGACGAAGCTCGGCGGAACAAAGCTCGCGGCGGAGGCCGGAGCTCGACTTTGAGCGGTGTGGGGCTGCGGTGTACGGCGAGGCCAGAGGTGGGGATCTGTGGACTGCTGGGATAGCTAGGAGCTCGCTATGCTTGTCGGTCTGAGCGCAGCGGCACAGCAGTGCCATGCCCGGCGTCCATGGCGGACGACGGCACTCGGTACAGTGGCTAGCATGGCTACAACGCGTAAAAGACCACGGGGAGTGAGGGGAAATGTAGGAGAGCTCACGACGGTCTCGTAGGCGGTCTCAGATGGCTCGTGGAGGCACGGACGGCGACATAGCGTTGCCGGCGATCTCGGACGACCGAGGAGGAAGACGGCGGCATTCGGGTTGAAGCAGAGCTCCTGGCGCCGCTTGACTCTGTGGAGAGGACGACGACATCGTAGGAGAGCTCGTGAACAGCTTGGGGAGGTGAGGAAGTGGTTGTGGTCTCGGCAATGGCGAGCGGTGGCGATGGTGGCGCTCGGTCGCGGGAGAGAGAGGGCAATAGAGGATGGGATGAGCACAGGAGAGGGTGAGAGAGGTCCGGGGTGTCGTGGCGTCTCCAGGTGCATCAGGGCAGCGGCGGGAAGCAGGAGGTGGCGTGCACGTGTGCGCGCACGGCGGCCACATGCCCTCCCGCCCACTGGCAGGAGGTTGAAGACAGTAGGAGGGAGGAGGAGGTGGGCTGGGCCGGCTGGCCTGTGGGTAAGTTGCCAGGTAAGTGGCCTAGGTGATGTTCTCTCTCTCTATTAATTCTATTTCTGTTTTCTATTTTTATTCCTCTGTTTTGATTTAGTTTGTAAACCAAATCATTTTTGTAGCTTCTGAAAATTATTATGTGGCTTGATACAAAATATTCAGAGCCACTCACAAGTTTTCAGAATTATTGGAGCTATAAAAGTATTTATAGGAATTTATATCTCCAATTCAAATAAGTAAAGTATTGATTTAATTCAAAGACCCAAAATAAATATTTATGGGATTCCAAAAATATTGGTTTGAATTTTAACTCTTACCAATATTTTCACAGAGTAACAGGAACATCTCCTTGGACTCATTTGAGGAGAATTAAATGTTGATTATTTTTGAACTAATTTCTCATGGTTTCAACAAACCTCAATTCAACTTTCAAAAATTGTAGACATGATGCATGAGTGCAGATGCAACTATTTCACCCAGGTATTCTAGGGTTGTGACAACCGCTTCGCTTGGGAGTACAAGAATGCCGCGGACTAGATGCGGATGTATCCTGGTGTTGCCAATAATCTAACAGTCATGAGACACGCCTGGCTGTGAGAGCAGCTCTTCCACAAGGATGGCACCTTTCACTTGCTGGCAAGGATTGTTCCATCACACATCAATTCTGCTTTGGACCAAATTCTCAAGTGGATGCCAGACTGCAATGCCAATGCAGTCAAAACAGACTGGCAGCTGCCCGCTTGGAAGACAAGATGAATTGGGCCTCAAGCTTAGAGGAGAGAGCCACCAGGAAGGAAGCAGACTTCACCAAGGGTACCAGTGAGGAGGAGTAGGAGTACATCCGTAACAGGCTTGAGGAAGCCCGAAGGCTCAAGGCTGTCGCGGCAGCTAGTGATGACGACGAAGGGAACTCCTCGGAGGAGGAGCATGTTGATGAGTAGATCGCTGAGCTTGAGGCGCTAGGTGTCTCGGCTGCTGGGGCCAAGGCTGCCGAGGAAGAGGCTGCTAGGGAAGAGGGGGCCACGGCGCCCGAAGAGGAAGAAAGACTCGAAGCGGGCCCCCAAGCCCTAGAGTAGAAGCGTCGGTTCCACAAGAGAGGGAGCAGAGAACCAGTGGTACATTCTTCGTCACGGGCTGGGCCCAAGGTGAAGAAGACAACCACCAAGAACTACAAGGAAGACATTGTGCGCTGCCAGTCGGCCCGCCTTGCTCTGGCCCCGATTCCGCCTTCCCAACAGCGGGTGGTGAAGGGTGTTGATCCCACACAACCATCAAGCCTGGCACCATCAGCGAGCTGGATCCCTCCACCACTTAAGAGGGCCAGGGAATCACCCCCGCCTCTTGTATACGAGATGGATGCCATGCTTGATGATGTAGAGTGAGGACAATCATTTGCTTCTCTTAATCCCAATAACTTTTTCCTTTGGGTTTATACTGATCCCATGATATTGGTCTTAATAGGGATGAAGATACTTTGGCCCAACGGGCCATGCGTGCCAAGACGATGAAGGAGTCGGGATCAGCTTCAGGGGTGTTGAACCGGCAAGGGGTTCCAGGGACGACCCTGTGTCCAGCCCCTAGGCCAGCCCACTGCGCGAAGGCATGGGCCATACCGGTCTTGCTGGTGGTCATGCTGAGGTTCTCGTGTCGCCCGCTAAGGGTACTGGCGGGAGCCCCTAGAGAGAAACCCAGCAGCAAGCAATGACCACTTCGCTCCCCACAGCAAGCAACACCCAGGGTGGGGGATCTCCGGCAAAGGCTCCCTCTACCGGGTCCATTCGTAATGAGGACACCCCCATGGAGGGAGAAGATGCGCGATGCCTGTCAGCAATAGGTACTGCCGGGGAAGGGGAAGTTTCTTCCCGCCATCCACCCACAGGTAATCCAGTCTCCTTCGAATATATGTCAAGAATGCTCTTCTTTCTTAATCCTTGGTTCTGGTTTCTGGTCTTCATTTCCATCTTGTCTTCACTCCCTCACAGCCCCTATTTCTGAAGAAAAGGAACTCTTGGAGGAAGTGGTAGCCATAGGTAAGTATGCTGCTACAGAAGCCCTCAAAATTGCCACTGGAGAGGGTCATGCCGAGGCCTCCAAGGTCGCCCAAGGAACCCCAAGGGAAGAGAAGGAAATCCCTTGCAGCTCGACTAACCCCATTATGGAAGTAGAGGAGAAAGAGGCCCTTCAAAGTGATGCCTCAAACCTGAGGGTGACTCTCCTGGCAATGGTTGTAGCTCATCCAACTCCGATAGCCCCCAGCTCGTTAGCCCTTGCTGGGGTAAATTTTGATGAAGAAATCGGCTGCATACTGGCTCCCTTGACCCAAAAAACCAAGGAAGCGAGTGACCCTGGTAACAGCTCCAAGGACTTGGCCTTCCTGGAGACAGTAGCTCCCGGGCTTAAAAAAGTGTAGGAGAGGTATGACCAGAAGCGGAAAGTGATTCAGGACGAGCACAAAGCCTATGATTCAGCCACTCAGCAACTAAAAGACAAGGCAGAGGAACTGCGCTCCTGGTACAACACCCAGTCGTGCGAACTCAGGAACCAGGAGTAGAAAATGGCGGCTGCTCTAGAGAGAGTGCGTACTCGCAATACCAGGCTGACGGAGCGCGAGACGCAGCTCGGCGCCCAAACCAGGGATCTTGCTGCTCGTGAGCAGGCTCTGTCCGATGCCCTCCGTGCTAAGGATGATGAACTGGAAAACCTTGTTCAACAGCACACCAAGCACCTAGAGGACAGCCACAATAGGGCCATCGACTCGCAGGCCCATGATGCGGCGTCCAAAGTGAAGGAAGTCTCCGATGACCTTGACACAGCCTCTAAGGCCAAAACAGAGCTCGAAACTCGCACGGGTAAACTGGAGGAACATGTTGCCGGGAACAAGAAGCAGATCAAGGTCCGCTGGGAAGAAGCACATAAAACAGCCTCCATGCTAGAAAGGTTGCAATCACAGCTTACATCCAAGGACCGGGATCTGAAAACCGCCTCCACCACCATCAAAGATCTAAGCACCAAGCTCGCTACTCTTGAGAAAGATCTTGAGCAGGCCAAGGACCGTGAGAGTGCCTTGGCGCAAGAAGTCAATACTGCCGGAGCTCTTCGCAAGGACGCAAAAGACAAACTCAAGGACCAAGTTGAGCTATATTGTAGCACCCCGTATGTAACTTGCCTTATTTGTATTCCAACTCTTGCCTTTTCCGGCACTAAGTTATGATATTTTCCTCGTTGTTAGGTTCTTGTCTTCGTGTTGCTTTTATCTTTGTCTTGCATCTCATATCATGTCATCATGTGCATCGCATTTGCATACGTGTTCATCTCATGCATCCGTGCATTTTCCCCATTGACCGTTTTGCATTCCGGCGCTCCTATGTCCTCCGGTGTCCCTTTCTACCTATTTTCATGTGCGGGTGTTAAGCATTTTCGGATTGGACCGAGACTTGCCAAGCGGCCTTGGTTTACTACCGGTAGACCGCCTGTCAAGTTTCGTGCCATTTGGACTTCGTTTGATACTCCAACGGTTAACCGAGGGACCGAAAAGGCCCCGTGTGTGTTGCAGCCCAACACCCCTCGAAAGTGGCCCAAAACCCACCTAAACCTCCTCCATCATCTAGATCGTTCGATCACGATTGTGTGGCTGAAAACCGTGCTCAATTTGGAGCCTCCTATCACCTCCTACCTATAAAAAGGCCTCTCCCCCCGAAATCCCGGGTCTCTTCCACCACTAACCCTAGATCCCCCGTCCTTCCGCGTGCCGGACACGTCCGGTCCAGCTGGACGCTTACCGCCCACTCCCTTCGCGACACGTGGCGCGCCGCCGCTCCCTCCATCGCCGGCCCGACGAGGCCCGGATCGCCCCCCCGAGCCCATCAGCTCCCTTCACCGCCCGCGGGTCAACGCCGCCGACCCCGCCGACGCGCCTCCCCGCGCTAAACGCCGCCGTCTCTGGCAGCCCCGCCGGCGACCTCCCCCTCCCTTCGCCGCCCCGAGCCGGCGCTGCTCCGCTCCGCCCCGGTCCGCCTCATCACCGGCGAGAGGAGCCTCGCCGCCTCCCGTCTCCGGCCTCCTCCGCAACTCCGGCCACCGGATCCGGCTTCTCCTTCCTCCAGTAACCTCGACGAACTCCGGCGAACAGTGGTTCCGACGACCTCGTCATCCATGCCGATCTGGATCCGGATCTGAAACCCTAACCGGTTGACTTTTCGTCTAACTCCCAGATATTTTTAGCATTCTTCGTCATGCCATATCTCTGTATCTGTGGCTCCGTTTTGGGCGTGTAGCATATCAAATTGTTCGTCTCGACGAGTACTTCATTTCATCCCATTGCACCATGTTCATTTGAGTTCATCTTGATGCCCTAAATGTTGTTGCAAGAGTGCTAGTTTATATTAGTTTCTAATGCTTATCAGTAATTGGACATTTGTCATTTTTGCCATGATTAATATGTGCCTCCTATGAACTTGAGCCCTACATGAGTTTGGAAGTATGACATGCCATCTTTACAGGGGTGTATGCCATGTATTTTTTTGATATTTGTGGTGACTAGCACAAGCATGCAAAGTAGCCCTCATAATGTTGCTGATTTCAGGGACTTAGAAATATTCTAAGTCATTGCCCTGATAATATTTTTATGCCATCTATTCTTGTTGCTACAGAGTGATCCATGCCTCTTTTGAGCATGATCAGTAAGGATGTTTTGTAGATATTGTTGTGCTCTATCCATCCATGTCTTTGTTTGCAATTATGGAGCACCCTAGCTTGAGTCAATCGAGCTCTACTTTTGCTATAAAATGTTCCTGGCAGAATGTTTACGTGTTAAGCATTTTTGCCGAGGTTGTTGTAGTTGATCCATGCATGCTATGTTGCTGTTCTTGCCATTTTTAGCTTCTATGCCATGTCTACTTGCTGGGTGTATGCTTAGTTTTTCATGCAATGCCTTGTGGTGAGTGCATCGGGCTCGTAAACATGCCTACTTAATATCTGTTTTGCCATGTTCCAGTTTTCTACCAATTCTGAATCTGTTAACGATAATTGCTATGTTCACATGGTTGCCATTGTATTTTCTGATCCCTTTTGGATTATGTTCACATGGAAAGGTTCGGGAGTTTTATAGGTGGGAATTCATGTAGCTCTAATATTTCTTCCGTGGATATTTGGTTTGTGATTGGGTAATCCTCACCAAGTATTTGTTCTTGTCCGTACCTTGTTGTTTTATTCTTCTACCTCTATCTAAGTGGCTTCTAAATTTATGGAAGTGTGACCATTTCAATTGGAATGCATTCGTTCATTTTGTTCGGATGTTAAGACTATATGCTGCAATTTTGATCCATTTGATTCAGCTTGAATATATGTCTACCAAGATGCTAACGGATGTCACCCTCTTTAGGATGGCTCCTCCAACGCGTCAAAATCCTGAACCACCACCTCCACCTCCGGAGGCATGGCAAGCTGTGATGGCCGCTACCAATGCCAACACGCAACTGATCATGCAACTCATGGAAGAGCGCAACCAAGGGAATAAAGGCCATGGCAACAATCAGAATCAGTTTGCTACACTCAACCAGTTCCTCGCAAACCAGCCAAAGACCTTCAGTAACTGTGTCGAGGCAACAAACGCTGATGATTGGCTCGTGGATATCTGCAAGCATTTCGAGTGCAGCAACGTCAGGCCTGAGGACTTTGTCAAGTTTGCCTCGTTCCAACTCAAAGACCAAGCTACAGAATGGTAGAAGCAATACAAAGATTCCAGAGGAGGTCATGTGATTACCTGGGATGAATTTCGCTAAGAGTTCAAAGCTCACCATATTCCTCAGAGTGTTGTTGAGAGCAAGCGTGAGGAGTTCCGCAATCTGAAGCAAGTCAGCTTGTCTGTTTACCAATATAACATCATGTTCCAAAAGCTGGCTCGTTTCGCTAAGCAAGATGTCCCTGACGAGAAGAGCATGATTTATCAGTTCAGGGGTGGCCTCAGAGAAGATCTCCAACTAGCTCTCGTGCTTATTGAGCCGCAGAAGTACGATGAGTTCTACAATATGGCACTGAAACAAGAGACTGCTCAACTCAAGTGCGATGCTTCCAAGAAACGAGTCAGGGATGTAACTCCTTCTTCTTCAACTCAAGTGGCAACTAAGCAACAAAAGTATTGGTTGCCTCCTCCTCCTCCGTTCCATTAGCCTTATCAGCAGAAGAGCAAAGGTGGCAATGGATCTTCCCACCCACCCAACCCAGGCTTTCAGAACAAGACTTCGTCTCAAGCTCCAAGATCAAGTGCTCCGTATCACCGTCTGCTTTCAGAGGTCACGTGCAACAAGTGTCAGCAGAAGGGTCACTGTGCCAACAAATGCTTCAATCAGAGGCGTCTTCCTCCTCCTCCTGTGAGATCTGCTAGCACCGCAATGGTCAAGCATAACCCCAAGTCTGCAAAGGTCAACTTGATGAACGCAACTCAGGTAGAGGACTCGTCAGATGTGATCATGGGTAACCTTCCTGTTAACGATATCCCTGCAAAAGTTCTTTTTGACACTGGTGCATCACATTGTTTCATTTCAAGACCATTTGCATCTAAGCATGAGTTGCCTTTCCAAGATTTGCCTAGACAGTTATTAGTTGTTTCTCCAGGTAAATTCATGAATGCAAGCTCTATGGTCCCAGATGTTACTATCACGTTGGGAGACTATAAGTTTATGTCTTCTCCAATGGTCCTTGGTAACTCGGATATTGATCTTATTCTCAGAATGGACTGGCTTTCTAAGCACAAGGCTTAGCTTGATTGTGCTGCCAGGCAGATTCAATTGACACATTTGTCTGAGGATGTAATCGTCTTTGTTGCTCGGGATGATACCATTCGACTGTTTTCTCTCAATGAGAAGGGTGAGCTGGATGCCATCTCTCAGATTCTAGTCCTTTGTGAGTATCAAGACGTCTTTCCAGAAGAGCTTCCAGGAATGCCTCCGCACCGGCCAGTTGAATTCATCATCGATCTTGAGCCTGGCACGGAACCTGTTTGCAAACGTCCTTACAAGCTTGGACCTGAAGAGTTGAAGGAGCTGAAGAAGCAACTCGATATTCGAGAGCGTATGGGTCTCATCCGACCAAGTTCTTCTCCATGGGGTTGTGGTGTTCTTTTTGTCAAGAAGCAGGATGGAACGAACCGACTTTGTGTCGACTCCCGTCCATTGAACAAGAAGACCATAAAGAACAAGTACCCACTTCCCAACATCAATGAGCTTTTTGAACAACTCAAAGGTTCTCAAGTATTCTCCAAGCTTGATCTCCGTATGGGCTATCATCAGATTCACATTCGTGAAGAAGATATCCCCAAGACAGCATTCAGAACAAGCTATGGTTCATATGAATGCACTGTCAATGCTCCTCCAACTTTCTCTCGCATGTTGAACTTCATCTTCGATGCCTACATAAATGACTTTGTCTTGGTCTACCTCGATGACATTTTGGTCTTTTCCAAGAACAAGGAGGTTCATGCCAAACACTTGAGATTGGTGCTGGATAAACTCAGAGAACATCAGTTCTATGCGAAGTTTTCAAAGTGCGAGTTTTGGCTCGATGAGGTTCTCTACCTTGGGCATATCATCTCTGCCAAGGGCATAGCTGTTAATCCTGAGAAGGTGTCTGCAATTGTGAATTGGGAACCACCTCAAAACGTTAAGCAACTCCGTAGCTTCCTTGGGCTTGCAAGCTACTGTCGAAGGTTCGTTGAGAACTTCTCAAAGATCACGAAGCCTCTTTCCAACCTCCTCGAGAAGCATGTGAAGTATGTCTGGTCGCCTGAATGTGACATCGCTTTCAACACCCTGAAAGAGAAGTTAGTCATTGCTCCAGTTCTGACTCCTCCTAATGAATCCAAACCGTTTGAAGTCTTCTGTGATGCTTCCCTTCAAGGTCTTGGTGCAGTGTTGATGCAAGAGAAGAAAGTTGTTGCCTATATCCCTCGCTAGTTGAAGCCCAATGAAAAGAACTACCCCACACATGACCTCGAGTTGGCGGCAGTTGTCCATGCTCTTTTAACATGGAGACATCTCTTGTTGGGAAGAAAAGTGGACATCTTCACTGATCATAAGAGTCTCAAGTACATTTTCACTCAGCCAAACCTCAACCTCAAGCAAACTAGTTGGGTCGAAATGATTCAAGAGTATAATCCGAGTATCGAATATACTCTAGGCAAGGCCAATGTAATTGCTGACGCATTGAGTAGGAAGGCTTACTGCAACAGTTTGATTATCAAGCCTTACCAACCAGAGCTTTGTGAAGCTTTCCGCACACTTAATCTTCAAGTTGTTCCTCAAGGATTTCTTGCCAACCTCCAAGTATCTCCTACTTTGGAAGATCAGATTCGTGAGGCTCAACTTCTTGATGCTATGGTGAAGAAGGTGAAGATTGGGATTGCCAAGAGTCAACCCAAGTACAAGTGCTATTGTCTTGATGACAAGGATACTCTATTCTTCGAGGATCACATTGTTGTGCCTAAAGGTGACCTTCGTAAAGTCATTATGAACGAGGCTCACAATTCACTCCTCTCTATTCACCCTGGAAGTACAAAGATGTACCAGGACCTCAAGCAGTCGTATTGGTGGACTCGAATGAAGCGCGAGATTGCTCAGTTCATGAATGAATGTGATGTCTGCGGAAGAGTGAAAGAAGAACACCAACGACCAGCTGGTCTCCTCCAACCTCTTGCCATTCCAGAATGGAAGTTTGACCATATTGAGATGGAATTCGTGACTGGATTTCCAAAGTCCAAGCATGACAATGATGCTATCTTCGTTGTCATCGACAAGCTCACTAAATTGGCTCATTTTCTTCCTATCAAAGAATCTATCACAACAACTCAGTTGGCAGAGCTATATACCTCCAGGATTGTCTCCCTGCACAACATTCCGCAGTTGATATCTTCAGATCGTGGGAGCATCTTCACCTCTAAGTTCTGGGATTCTTTTCAGAAGGCCATGGGCACCAACATTCTCTTCAGCACAACTTTTCATCCTCAAACCAGTGGCCAAGTCGAGCGAGTAAACCAAATTCTTGAAGATATGCTCAGGGCTTGTGTCATCTCTTTCGGTTTGAAGTGGGAAGATTGTCTTCCATATGCCGAGTTCTCCTACAACAACAGCTTCCAAGCGAGTTCGGGCAAGGCCCCATTCGAGATTCTCTATGGCAGGAAGTGCCGTACTCCTCTTAACTGGTCAGAGACTGGTGAACGCCAATTTCTTGGTAATGACTTGATCACAGAGGCTGAAGAAATGTGCAAAGTCATTCGTGATAATCTCAAAGCCACGCAATCACACCAGAAGAGTTAATATGATAGCAAGCATCGTGACTTGGCTTTCGAGATCGGAGACCATGTCTACCTCCGCGTCTCTCCAATGAAAGGTACTCGTTGCTTCGGTATCCAAGGGAAGCTTGCCCCGAGATACGTGGGTCCTTTCAAGATCATTGGCAAAAGAGGCGATCTCGCCTATCAACTTGAGCTTCCATCCAACTTTGCAAACATGCACGACGTGTTTCACGTGTCTCAACTTCGCAAGTGTTTCAAGACTCCTGACCGCACCATCAACTTTGAAGAGATTGATCTCCAAGAAAACATGTCTTATCGTGAGCACCCCATTGCTATTCTTGAAGAAACTGAGCGCAAGACTCGCAACAAGTCTATCAAATTCCTGAAAGTCAAGTGGTCACATCATTCCGACCGTGAATCCACCTGGGAACGCGAGGACCACCTCCGTTCTGAGTACGCGGAGTTTTTCCAGTCCTAGATCTCGGGACGAGATCCTTTCGTAGTGGTGGAGTGTTGTAACACCCCGTATGTAACTTGCCTTATTTGTATTCCAACTCTTGCCTTTTCCGGCACTAAGTTATGATATTTTCCTCGTTGTCGGGTTCTTGTCTTCGTCTTGCTTTTGTCTTTGTCTTGCATCTCATATCATGTCATCATGTGCATCGCATTTGCATACGTGTTCATCTCATGCATCCGAGCATTTTCCCCGTTGTCCGTTTTGCATTCCGACGCTCCTATGTCCTCTGGTGTCCATTTCTACCTATTATCGTGTGCGGGTGTTAAGCATTTTTGGATTGGACCGAGACTTGCCAAGCGGCCTTGGTTTACTACCGGTAGACCGCCTGTCAAGTTTCGTGCCATTTGGACTTCGTTTGATACTTCAACGGTTAACCGAGGGACCGAAAAGGCCTCGTGTGTGTTGCAGCCCAACACCCCTCCAAAGTGGCCCAAAACCCACCTAAACTTACTTCATCATCTAGATCGTTCGATCATGATCGTGTGGTCGAAAACCGTGCTCAATTTGGAGCCTCCTAGCTCCTCCTACCTATAAAAAGGCCTCTCCCCCCGAAATCCCGGGTCTCTTCCAACACTAACCCTAGATCCCTCGTCCTTCCGCGCGCCGGACACGTCCGGTCCGGCCGGACGCTTCGCCGCCGCCCACTCCCGTCGCGACACGTGGCGCGCCGCCGCTCCCTCCGCCGATGGTCCGACGAGGCCCGGATCGGGCCCCCCCGACCCCATCTGCTCCCTTCGCCGCCCGCGGGTCAACGCCGCCGACCCCGCCGGCGCGGCCCCCCGCGCCTCCCCGCGCTAAACGCCGCCGTCTCCGGCAGCCCCGCCGGCGACCTCCGCTGCCCTTCGCAGCCTCAAGCCGGTGCCGCTCCACTCCGCCCCGGTCCGCCTCATCGCCGGCGAGAGGAGCCTCGCCGCCTCCCGTCTCTGGCCTCCTCCGCAACTCCGGCCACCGGATCTGGCTTCTCCTTCCTCCAGCGACCTCGACGAACTTCGGCGAACAGTGGTTCCGGCGACCTCGTCATCCATGCCGATCTGGATCCGGATCTGAAGCCCTAACCGGTTGACTTTTCGTCTAACTCCCAGATATTTTTGGCATTCTTCGTCATGCCATATCTGTGCATCCGTGGCTCCGTTTTGGGCGTGTAGCATATCAAATTGTTCGTCTCGACGAGTACTTCATTTCATCCCATTGCACCATGTTCATTTGAGTTCATCTTGATGCCCTAAATGTTGTTGCAAGAGTGCTAGTTTATATTAGTTTCAGATGCTTATCCATAATTGGACATTTGTCATTTTTGCCATGATTAATATGTGCCTCCTATGAACTTGAGCCCTACATGAGTTTGGAAGTATGCCATGTCATCTTTACAGGGGTGTATGCCATGTATTTTTGTGATCTTTGTGGTTACTAGCACAAGCATGCAAAGTAGCCCTCATAATGTTGCTGATTTGAGGGACTTAGAAATATTCTAAGTCATTGCCCTGATAATATTTTTATGCCATCTATTCTTGTTGCTACAGAGTGATCCATGCCTCTTTTGAGCATGATCAGTAAGGATGTTTTGTAGATATTGTTGTGCTCTATCCATCCATGTCTTTGTTTGCCATTATGGATCACTCTAGCTTGAATCAATCGAGGTCTACTTTTGCTATAAAATGTTCCTGGCAGAATATTTACGTGTTAAGCATTTTTGCCGAGGTTGTTGTAGTTGATCCATGCATGCTATGTTGTTGTTCTTGCCATGTTTAGCTTCTATGCCATGTCTACTTGCTGGGTGTATGCTTAGTTTGTCATGCACTACCTTGTGGTGAGTGCATCGAGCTCGTAAACATGCCTACTTAATATCTGTTTTGCCATGTTCCAGTTTTCTACCAAGTCTGTTAACGATAATTGCTATGTTCAAATGGTTGCCATTGTATTTTCTGATCCCTTTTGGCTTATGGTCTATAAGGTACTTTTGTTGTATGCTTTGAGTAGCTTCATGCCATGAATTGCTTTGCCATGATATGTTCCTTTAGCATGTTGTTTTCTTGCTCTAAACATTGCTTCCTGATGTTAAATTCCTGACATGTTATTTTCACTAAGTCTGTAACCTGATATCTTTTGCACTTTTGCCATGCTTGTCTGAACCTGTTATTGAGTGAACTAGCCGTAGCTCAGTGTTCATATTTTGTCAAGCATCTTGAGTGGATACCTGCCATGTATTTTTTTGCTATGTTAGTGTGTTGTAGTATGTTGTTCTTGATGCATTTAGATGGCATCGTGCTGTAAATCGCAGATCGGTGCCATATTTGTTTTGCTTGTCATTTGCAAACTGTGCATCCGATTCCAGTGATCTTTATATCGATTTCGACCGAAATCAACTCATCTTTCCAGTGGAACTATTGGTTTTCCAAGTTGAGGCCAGGTTCAATATTTCCTTTCCGAAACATGCATATGCATCGCATATCATATCCCGCATATCATACCATGTTTTGCATCATGTTGTTTGTGCACTGCACGTGGTTGATTGTGTCTCCCTTTGCTTGTGTTCTTGCTTGGGTAGAGCCGGGAGATGAGTACGTGATCGAGGAGCCCGTTGAGTACATTTACGAGGATCAAGCTAATGTCAACTCGGAGAACTTTGCAGGCAAGATGACCATACCCTCAAAATCACTTCTATCTTTGCTTGCTAGATGCTCGCTCTTTTGCTATGCCTATGCTACGATAACTACCACTTGCTTACCATGCCTCCCATATTGACATGTCAAACCTCTAACCCACCTTGTCCTAGCAAACCATTGTTTGTTGTTTGGCTATGTTACCGCTTTGCTCAGCCCCTCTTACAACGTTGCTAGTTGCAGGTGAAGATTGGAGTTTGTTCCATTTTGGAACATGTTTACTGTTGGGATATCATTATATTATCTTGTCTATTTTAATGCACCTATGTACTTGGTAAAGGGTGGAAGGCTCGGCCTTATGCCTGGAGTTTTGTTCCACTCTTGCCGCCCTAGTTTCCGTCATACCGATGTTATGTTCCTTGATTTTGCGTTCCTTACACGGTTGGGTTATAATGGGAACCCCTTGACAGTTCGCCTTGAATTAAACTCCTCCAGCATGGCCCAACCTTGGTTTTACCATTCGCCACCTAGCCTCTTTTTCCCTTGGGTTCCCCGGACTCAAGGGTCATCTTTATTTTAAACCCCCGGGCCAGTGCTCCTCTGAGTGTTGGTCCAATTTGTCAGCCGCCAGTTGCCACCAGGGGCAACTCTGGACTGGCCTACCAGAAGTTTGGACAATCCGGTGTGCCCTGAGAACGAGATATCTGCAGCTCCTATCGGGATTTGTAGGCACATTCGGGCGGCTTCGCTGGTTTAGTTTTACCATTGTCGAAATGTCTTGTAACGGGGATTCCGAGTCTGATCGGGTTGTCTTGGGAGAAGGAATATCCTTCATTGACCGTGAGAGCTTGTGATGGGCTAAGTTGGGACACCCCTGCAGGGATTTGAACTTTCGAAAGCCGTGCCCGTGGTTATGGGCAGATGGGAATTTGTTACTCTCGGTTGTAGAAAACCTGAAACTTAACTTAATTAAAATGAATCAACAAAGTGTGTGGCCGTGATGGTCTCTTTTTGGCGGAGTCCGGGAAGAGAACACGGTCTCGAGTTATGCTTGAACGTAGGTTGTTCTAGGATCACTTCTTGATCATAGTTAATCGATCGTGCCTTGCCTTCTCTTCTCGCTCTCATTTGCATATGTTAGCCACCATACATGCTAGTGCTTGCTGCAGCTCCACCTCATACCTTTTACCCTTCCTATAAGCTTAAATAGTCTTGACCTCGAGGGTGTTAGATTGTTAAGTCCCCGTGACTCACAGATTCCTTCCAAAACCAGATGCAGGGACCGATGATACCGCTCCAGGAGATTCGACTGAGCTCAAGTGGGAGTTTGATGAGGACTCAGGACGATACTATGTTTCATTTCCAGACGATCAGTAGTGGTGCCCAGTTAGGGTGATCGGGGACTTTGTTGCATTTGGGGTTGTCTTTATTTTGGTTCCGTAGTCGGACCTTGATTGTATCTGGATGAATGTAATGATATTTATGCTATTGTGTGACGTGGCAAGTGTAAGCCAACTATGTACCTTTTTCCCTTATTCATTACATGGGTTGTGTGAAGATTACCCCACTTGCGACATTGCTTACAGTGCGGTTATGCATCTAAGTCGTGCTTCGACACGTGGGAGATATAGCCGCATCGTGGGCGTTACATATATAGCCTATGGTCAAAGAGCCTGGTGAACACAGCGGAGTGCATCTCCTCCCAGATAGCCAATATGAACATGAAGAGCTCGACTTTCTTCGTCAACAAGCATGAGGCCCCGATCGTCAAACTAACACATTTCTTTGAGGGGCTCATTGAAGGGCTAAAGATGTACGAGGATGACAGATCAGCCTCCTTTGTCAGTGAGTCTCGTATGTTTTGTCAGGATGCTATCTTCACTCTCCTTGTCAATAATGTGTAGCACCATCCCGACATTGACATCTCCGATGCTTTCAAGAGGCTGCCGGCCGGGACGGACACCTCGCCCTTGGCCGACAAGGTCCTTCGTGCCCCTAATCCAAGGATGACGCTGGGACTAGCTTATCTTGCTATGTTTTCTAAGATGCTGCCGACAAAAAGACACATTTCGGCCTTAGGTTAGGCCTTGCTACTTTCTATGATGTAATAGTACTTTTAAGTAGTTGCATGGAGAAATGCTATCCTTCAAGTTTATGTTTCCCTTCGTTTTTGTATGATTCTGAATCCTGTGCATGCTGGGAGCCTGCCGGGGCAGACGCTAGCTGTGCTGTTGTTGGGAGCAGGCCCTTAGCATTCTTGGAAGCGTAGGCGCCACCGGCAAGTTTCCCTTTGACGTTCTTGGTATGGCTGCCTAGTCTGTTGAGTGGACTCGAAATAGACTAGGACGCAAGCGAGAATGGAAGAGTCCCTCTGAATATGGATATCTCAAACAAAATGCTAGGCTTTAAACCAAAGGAGTCGCAAAGGACACGCAAAGAGAATCCAAAAACTGGAAAAGGTGTTGTAGCTTATCTTTCTCTTTATCTGGCAGTTGTTATTGTTGCAAGGGCGCAAGTCCTCCCTTCTCCCAGGAATCCCTCACACAGAAGGTAATGCTCAACACCTGCACAACGCGATTGCGAGGCACCAACGTGTGTGGCGAGACTTGCCGGAACAGGATGAAAACAAGCCCTGCCGCAGTTCCCTTTCGTGGATGTGCTGCTCCGTGGGTTGGGGCGGGGGCCCGATGGACTCACCGCGGCTAACGGCCTAGCTAAATGTTCATTTCCACAGAACGAACGCCTGCATCGCTAGGAACAACTCATAAGTGATCGGGTCCGCCATCCCCTTATCATGCTGCTGCGCCCCCGCACGAATGCGGTCGTGGCAGGAGTGATAGCAGCACCGACGGTCGTGCTGCCCATCATGCCCAACTTATCCACCACGGCTGCGGCATCTGCGGTGCCCGTGGCCGCAGGCCGAGGGACTAACGAATCAGGGAACGGCGCCACTGCTCGGTTCTTCCCTCCTTGCGAGCCATGGTTGATAAAGATTGACAAAGATCGACACGCTGGCTACTGCTTCAGGTTCGCACAAGATACACCCCCTACCTGGCATGCCAAAGATGTAGGCATGGAAGCACTACCACCTATGGGGCATAGGAGCCCCTTTGTGGTTCCGCATGGGGTCGGTCACTTTGCACAAAGAGTAGAAATAGCAGGGGACAACACGGCGATGGACTCTCTCTTTTTACCTAGGTTCGGGCCGCTTTGCAGCGTAAGACCCTACTCCTGCTATGGTGGTGGATTGATCTGGGGGAACACAAAGGCTTGACGCACTCTGTCCTGACAAGGTTGCCTTGGGAGAGTGACGGAGCGTACAAGTTTTATGGGATCAAATGTCTGAACCCCTTGCTAGGTTGCCTCAGGCCACCTTTTATAGGTTAAGGGGCGACCGCAATGGCAAAATAGTCATTTCAACATGGTTAGATAGCTAACAGTGCTATCATACCTAACTCTGGTAGTTAGAACAAAGTGTATTAAATGCACTGCTAGGGGTCGTGCTGAGGGTGAAGCTCGACAAGCCTGCCGCGTCGCTTATCTGCCTCTTCTTATCAGCTTGACATGCCTCCTGGACGGGTGTCAATAAAGCTAATCTCTTCTCCTCCATGCCGCCACGTGCTTGATAGGATCCACCTTGTTGCCTAGTACCTTGAAACTGCACTGATTAGGGACCTAGGTGCGATAAGGTGGAGTGATGGCATTTTGGTGAAGGTTTATCGACAAAGGAGCCTGGTGGGGTTTGGTCTTGGCGGCCCCTGCAACCCTGCTAGGGCGAATCTAGACTTGTCCTCAGGTGCGGCCTCGAACAGGCCAGGCTCTCTAGCCCGGCAAGGGAGGCCATCCCAAGGTGGCCTTCTGCTATCTTGTTCTTCTTGGATCTCTAGTGTGCCCGGCAAGGCAGTTTGCCTGCAAGTCTGCGCACTGGTCAGGGGGAAACAAATACCCATGTTTGTGTGCATCGTCAGGAGCATGGTGCTTCCCCTTGGGCATGGGCTTGATCGCAGTTCGGCCGTTCCACTAGCACGAAGCATGGGGCTTCCACCAGGGCGTGGGCGTGATCGCGACTTGATCATTCCGCCAGTGCGGAGCATGGGGCTTCCACTTGTGCGTGGGCGGGAGGTCTCGCGTGCCCATGAGGCAAACACAACGAGAGTCTCCAGGGCGTGTACATCCCCATTCCGTTTGTACACGTGATGGTCACGTGTATAATTTGTGGAGGTGTTGGATGTTCCAAGCATTGGGCACAGGAACTCTGTCCTCCGTCTCCAAGCAGGCAACGCCTGGCTTCGAGACATGAGTGACCCTGAAAGGGCCTTCACACATGGGAGAGAGCTTGTGGAGCCCCTCTACTGAGAGGATCTGGCATAGGACGAGGTCTCCCACCTCGAGGGTACGAGGGCAGGTGTTGCGGCTGTGGTAATGATGTAAGGCCTGTTGGTACCTTGCGGCGCGAAGGCGGCCTGGCGGCGGCTTTCCTCCTAATGCATCTCATCAAACGCAAGGACTGACGGGGAGCCATGCTTAAGCTTCGAGGGAAGGACCGCCTCGGCCCGGTAGACGAGGAAGAATGGGGTCTCTCCGGTGGGCTTAGTTATCGTGGTGCGGATGGACCACAACACTAACTGCAGCTCACGAACTAGCCCTTATCACATGCCTCGAGCTTCTTCTTGAAGCTCCTTGTCTTGAGGCCCTTGAGGACCTCAGCGTTGGCGCACTCAACCTAGACGTTGCTCCACCGGTGTGCCACAAAGCGTAGCATATTTGCGTGCCGATGTTAGCATAGTAGGACTTGAAGAGGCCACTCATGAACTGAGAGCCATTGTCGGTGTTGATGTGGTTGGGCACCACAAATTGGCTCACGAGGCCCTTGATGAACTTGACGGCCGAGCCTTTCAGGATGGTGCGCATAAGCTTGACCTCCGCCCTCTTGGTGAATTTGTCGATGGCGACATAGAGGTAGCGGTAGGCAGTAGCCGCACACAGGAAAGGGCCCAGTATGTCCATCCCCCAGGCCACAAAGGGCCATTTAACGCCCCAGGTCCGATGCGCCAGGTGTCTCCGAATTATTCTCTATCGTTGCCATGTCATTTGCTTGCCTGTTGCATTTTTCCATGTCATCATGTGCATCTCACGTGCATTGATGTTCATCTTTTGCATCCGGTCGCTTTCTCCGTTGTCCG
Organism: Triticum urartu; assembly: GCF_056163025.1. Taxonomy (NCBI): domain Eukaryota; kingdom Viridiplantae; phylum Streptophyta; class Magnoliopsida; order Poales; family Poaceae; genus Triticum; species Triticum urartu. Next base: position 359,194,925 of record NC_141874.1, on the reverse strand, counting down.
TTTCGGAATCGGACACTCTCACTTGCACCCGTTGCACCTCTCAGACCTTGTTTCGTGACCGGGATAAGAACGTTCCTGAAATGGGCCCAGATTTGTCGAGTGGTCTTGGTATATCACCGGTAGACCGCCTGTCAATTTTTTTTCCATTTGGAGGTCGTTTGATACCCCAACGGTTAACCGCGTTAACCGAACCCCTCCTTCTCTTTGCAGCCCAACAGCCCTTCCTAACAGCCCACTAGCCCATCTAAACCCACTCCATGCTCTCCGTCGTTGGATCATGATCATGTGGGCGAAAACCGCACCTCATTTGGACTCTCCTAGCTCCCTCTACCTATATAAACACCTCCCCCTCCATTTTTCGCGGACGAAACCCTAGTCTTCCACCTCCCCGCGCCGCCAGACACGTCCGCCGACGGCCGGACATGTCCACCGCCATCAGCAACGTCGCCCGGACAAATCCTGGGGCGACAGGTCACCTCCGCCGTCTCCCTCCTCGACTCACCGGTCGCCACATGGCCTTCCGCCACCGCGGCCCACGAAGCCCGGGAGCGGCCCGCCGGAGCCCATCCAGGGCCCGAGTCCCCGCTGGCCGTCGCCCGCTCGCTCCGTCGTTATCGAACGAGCTCCTCCCATCGCGCCTCAACCCCGTCGCCGGCGACCCTCGCCACCAGATCCGTCGTCGCCTTCGCAGGACCTCGCCGCCGCCAAGCTCCGCCTCACCGCCTCTGCAGCACCGCGTCGCCCCGCGCCTCCTTGTCCCCGACGCCGCTCGCAAAACCGTGATGCCTCAGCTCCGCCCCTCGGCAGACCGAGCTGCCTCGGCTCCGCCCCTCAGCGCCGACCCCGTCGCCTTGCCGGAATCCACCCCGAGCCGCTGTGCCGAGGCCTCTGACAGCCTGGATCCGGTCGGATCTTGCCCCGCCGGCCCCGGATCCGGCATGCCCGGCCTCCATTGCCCCGGTTCCCCTGCTTCGCCAGCCTTGCCGGACCCCTGCGCCACTGTTCCGCCGTTTTCCGTCGCCGGACTCCCGCCGGCGCCTGGACCAGCCGGTTCAACCGGTTCGATCCGGTTAGTCCTGGATCGACCCCGGTTCACCCGGTGGTAACGCCCCAAGACCGTTGCGCCAGGTGTCTTCCAGTTTTTCGCTGTTGTTGCCTTGTCATTCACCTGTGTGTTGCATCTTGCCATGTCATCATGTGCATTGCATCATCATGTTTTCAAAACTTGCATCCGTCCGGGTTCCCTAGTTCTCTTCGTTGTCCATTCTGAGCCCAGACACACTTGCATGCGCCCACGACATGTCTGAAATATTATTTTATAAGTGGTCAGAAAATATTCTCGGAATGGGTTGAAAGTTGGCATGCGGTGTTGTTATGTTGTCAGTAGGTCACCTGCCAAGTTTCATCGCATTCGGAGTCCGTTTGATGACCCAACGGATAACTATAGCGACAATATAGTCGGTCACACGTCGGGCGTTTTCGGTCTCCAGAAACAGTCGCTGGGCCGCTCTACTTCTCTCTCTTCTCAGCCCGCGGCCTTTCCACAGCCCACGTAGCCCAGCTACCTACCCCCTCCGCTTCGGACCGTCCGATCGAGATCGAACGGCTTCGAAACGGCCTAAAACCCCCTAACCCTAGCCCCCTTGCCTTATATAGACCCCCCTCCATGCCATTTTGGGTACCCTTAGCCTTCCCCTACCCTCAGCCGTCACATCTCCCTCGAAATCAGCGCCGCCGGCCTGGTTTTTAGCGACCACCCAGCACCCCGCCGCCACTTGTCGCTCCCCCAATGGCAAGCGCCGCCGCGAGATTTTCCCGTGGCCAACCGCGGCCAGCCACATCGCGCCATAGCTTTCCCACCTCCCGCGGCCCTGCCAGGCTCATCGGAGCATGGATCCCACCGCTGCTTCCGAGAGCTCCACGCCCTGGTTCCCGAGCCTCGCGCCGAAGCTCCTCTCCCTGTCCAGTCCCGCCACCGGCCGACAAGTCATCGGAGTCACCAGACAGCGCCGGATCCAGCAGGCCAGACCCACACACTGCTCCTTCCTCCCTCCTCTCTTTCTCCCTGTCTCATCTCTCTCCGCCTCTGCCTACAGAGCCGCCATGGCCTTGGATCTGTGCCGCCATCACCGGAAATCTATCGTCAGCCGCCCGATCCGGCCTCCCCGCTATCGGATCCGGGAAGCTCGCGCCGCCCTGCGTCCATTCAGGTCGGACCCCGCTCCTCCTCGATCCCGATGCACCTTCGCGCCACCGGAGTCTGTCGCTGCTGCTCCCTAAACGCGAGGAGGATGAGCGCCCAGCTCGCCAACCTCCTCCGCCTACCGGCACGCACGAGGGGCGCATCCTGCGCGAAGCCCAGCGCTCCAGCCGGCCTGCTGCAGTCCACCGACCAGGCCAAGGCCCAATGTGAGTAGCCACACCAAACCCCCATTGTGCTCTGTCAGGCCGGTAGTTTCGGCCCGATCTATATTTTTTCTGCTCCGAACGAATTTCCTAATTATCCAGGGAATTGCAGTTTTACAGTTTAGACCCTTAACTTCATGCATAACATAACTCACCAACCATGCATCACATGTAAACACATTATTTATGCAAAATGTTTAGAATTTTATGTAGGTTCATATTATGCAACTTTCAACCATGTTAAAAATGTTTAAATTGATGTTTCCTTATAATTTGCCATATTGCCATGTTAAAATGCTTTAATTCATAACTAAATAACGTAGCTCCTTTTTAAATAATCTTTATATGTAAATGGGGTAGAAAAATGCATAGATTAACATGACGTACTTATTTGCATGTTTAACAACTCTAAAATTATGTTTAGGCCAGAAGAGTAGCTAATTCAAAATATGCATATGTGGATTTTCTGGAATTGTTGTTGTTGTTTCCGGCCTCATTTAAACTTGCCTGAATAGTTAGTTAAATTATGCTTCACCTCTTGCCATGTTTAACAACATTTAATATTGTTGAGTACCTAACCTGGAGTGAACTAAATAACTGATGTGGTGTTTCGTCAATATGCAACTTGTTGCATATTGAGCTCCACTTAATTTCTAGTATTGTTTGTGCACTTTGCCATGCCATGCCTCATTAAACCGGACATGCATCATACTTGGTTGTGCATGATGCCATGTTTATGTGATGGTTGTTTACTATGTTGCTTGCTTCTTTCCGGGTTGCTTCCCTCGTTAGCTTCGGTTTCGTTCCGGAGTTGTGAGGATTTGTTCCACTACGTCCATTTGTTTTCTTCTTGGACTCGTTCTTCTTCCTTGCGGGATCTCAGGCAAGATGACCATACCCTCGAAATCACTTCTATCTTTGCTAGCTAGTGGTTCGCTCTACAACTATGTCACGCTACCTACCACTCTTTATATCATGCCTCCCATATTGCCATGTCAAGCCTCTAACCCACCTTCATAGCAAACCGTTGTTTGGCTATGTTACCGCTTTTGCTCAGCCCCTCTTATAATGTTGCTACTTGCAGGTGAAGCTGAAGTTTGTTCCATGTTGGAACATGGATATGTTGGGATATCACAATATCTCTTATTTAATTAATGCATATATATACTTGGTAAAGGGTGGAAGGCTCAGCCTTATGCCTGGTGTTTTGTTCCACTCTTTCCGCCCTAGTTTTCATCATACCGGTGTTATGTTCCTTGATTTTGCGTTCCTTACGCGGTTGGGTGTTATCGGAACCCCTTGACAGTTTGCTTTGAATAAAACTCCTCTAGCAAGACCCAACCTTGGTTTTAACATTTGCCACCTAAGACTTTTCCCTTGGGTTCTGCAGACTCAAGGGTCATCTTTATTTTAACCCCCGGGCCAGTGCTCCTCTGAGTGTTGGTCCAAAACAGAGCCACTTGCGGTGCTGCCCCTAGGTAACTTGGGGTATCGTGGGTTGTTGTATGTAGTGTTCATCCGGTGTGCCCTGAGAACGAGATACGTGCGAATCCTATCGGGATTTGTCAGCACATCAGCCGGCTTTGCTGGTCTTGTTTTACCATTGTCTAAATGTCTTGTAACCGGGATTCCGAGACTGATCCGGTCTTTCCGAGAGAAGGAATATCCTTCGTTGACTATGAGAGCTTGTGATGGGCTAAGTTGGGACACCCCTGCAGGGTATAATCTTTCGAGAGCCGTGCCCGCGGTTATGTGGCAGATGGGAATTTGTTAATATCTGGTTGTAGATAACTTGACACTTTACTTAATTAAAATACATCAACCGCGGGTGTAGCCGTGATGGTCTCTTCTCGGCGGAGTCCGGGAAGTGAACACAGTCTTGTGTATTGCTTGAATGTAAGTAGTTTTCAAGATCACTTCTTGATCACTTCTAGCTTATCGACAGTTGTGTTGCCTCTCTTCTCGCTCTTATTTGTGTATGTTAGCCACCATATCTGCTTAGTGCTTGCTGCAACTCCACCTCATTACCTTATCCTACCCATAACCTTAAATAGTCTTGGTCTCGCGGGTGTGAGATTGCTGAGTCCTCGTGACTCACGGATACTTCCAAATAGTTGCAGGTGCCGATGATACCAGTGCAGGTGACGCAACCGAGCTCAAGTGGGAGCTCGAAGAAGATCTTGGTCGTTGTTATGTGTCTTTTCCAGATGATCAGTAGTGGAGTCCAGTTGGGACGATCGGGAATCTAGCATTTGGGGTTGTCTTGTTTTATTTTGGTTCTGTAATCGGACCTTTGATTGTACTCTGGATGATGCATGTTTAACTACTTCTTTGTGTGAAGTGGTGATTGTAAGCCAACTCTTTATCCCTTTCTTATTCAGTACATGGGATTGTGTGAAGATTACGCCTCTTGCGACAAAACTACCATGCGGCTATGACTCTAAGTCGTGCCCCGACACGTGGGAGATATAGCTGCATTGTGGGCGTTACAAGTTGGTAATCAAAGCCATCCCTGACTTAGGAGCACCCTGCTTGATCGAATCCCTAACATCGTTCAGTCTAGAACAAAATGTTTTGAGTCTTAGGATTATATATATCAGAGAGTAGGATTCTTTTTACTCCTGAGTCCCTTCGTCGCTCTGGTGAGGCCTCCTGACATAGAATTTTTGACTCTCCTCTCCTCAAATTTCACTAATTTTTTTAGATCATGCGGGTATCTTGGAATCATTCTGATAGTCTTGTGACAAGAACATTGCTCTTGGTGCCTCCTGACATTTAGGGGTTGTGGCAGTGTCCCGGGGAGTTGAGCTCCAAGGTGTTGTCGTCACAATTTCATCGTTGCAGTTCTGGAATACCTGATTTCGCCGACATCAAAAATCTCTTTTATGCAGTTGTTGGTGAGATAACCTCGACCCCACCCAGTACTGGGCTGGGGTTCGGGAGTATTGCCATAACTCTTGTAACGGATGCTTTTCGAAGGTTGAGGTACACGATTTCCGAAGGTTTCTTGGTTATGTGTTGAAGGATGGATACAACTGGATTTAGGGATTGTTAGTTTGGGTGAGATATTATGCTAAGACTCAAAACATATTATCCCCAACACCTGATTGCATATCCAGGAAGTTTCGGGAGTTTATAAGTGGGAATTCAAGTATCACATAGGATATCCTCCCAATAGACACATTATAAGATATGGGGTCTATCATATGTTTGTTTCCGGCTAATTTTGCAAGCCAATCCTTTGTTTTGTTTTGGTTTGTGGTATTCGAGCTGCTTCCAAGTCAAGTGTTGATTCCATACCTTTCCGAAGCAGTGTTCTCATATTTCGATGTGAATGCTATTCCTTTCAGTCATCAATTTTTTCATCTCAAATTCTTCTCAACCAGCGTGCTTCTCTTCAAGTTAAGCCAATCCCTTCAACATTCAGAAGATCAATTATCACTTCTTTTCAACGGTGTTTGTTTCATCCATCCCAAGTTGTCTTTGTTTTTTCCCGCCCTCCCACCCTTTTTCTTCAAGGATTCAGATTTCTTAATCAAGTATCCTTTTATTGATGGGAAGCCTCTCCATTCTTTTCCGTCCATGTTCTTATCCGGTGATTCTCAGGAAGAAACTAACGGAGCTTCAAGTTTATGATTCTTCATTCTTTTTCTTCTCCGGTGGATTAAATTCAAGCTTTGTCGATCATATTTTTTTCCTCGCTTCAAACATTTTCTCATGCCGTTGCACCTCTGAATCATCCACTTCTCGCTATTCAATTGTTCCAGAGTGCTGAAGATATCTCATAAGATTCAAGTTTCCATTCTCAGTTCACTCAAGTTATTTTGAGGATGTTAACTCTTTCAAGCTGTTTAATTCTTACCGGTGCAATTTCCCTTTCAAGTAATCGTTCAACGGTGTATCTTTTGAGTGGGCCCTAACCCACAGGTATTTTCCCAGGATCTTATCTGCCTCTTCTAATTTTCTCGGAGTTACTCTGAAATTCTTTTCCAAGTTGATGTAAGAATGAATTATCATCAGTCATATGTCTTTCCCCAAGATCTTTCAAATTATTTTGATTGTTGATTCAACCTTTATATTCTTCATTATTCCGGAGTGTCTCAACAATTCATGGTGGGTTTCTCATCGTCATTCTCTACATTGCAAGATAGAAGAAGAGTTTTTCCTCCAAATCTTATCCGTTCTCTCAGAGATTCATAGTTCAAGCTTGATGCTATCCTCTCAAAATTGTTTTCGATTGTGACAATTCTTTTCACCCTTCGGGGCAATTTAGGTGTCTTTTCAGTTTGATTCTTTGGAGCCATCACCTCAGAATTATTCATTCCAGCTTTCAGCTCTCGTTATCCAAATCTTAACGGTGCATCATTCAAGTATTCTCTAATCAGCTCGTGATCTATTCATTCTCATGTATCTAAATTCTCTCAAGTATCTTCGTTATTTTTATAATTCTTCCCGGCGTTTCTTTATATTTTCTTCTTTCATTTTCAGTTCTTACGGTGGTTCGCTCAAGATTCCTCTTCCTATGTTCTCATATCAATTCATTCGTTCTTTCCAAATCCCACCGGTGGATCCATCAAGACCTTCTCAAGTTTGCGCCATATCTATCTTAATCATTTCTACGAGAATAAGTAGTATGCCAAATCCGTTGCTTGTCATCAATCTAAATTGGTGAAGGATACGCATAACGTAATTCTTATTATTGTTTCATCCAAGTGATCTAATTTATTCTTTCCAGAGTTGTTCATCAGGTCACATTCTCGGTTCGAGATGCTTCATATTTTTTCCCGAGAGATCCAAGCTCTCTCAATTATGTCATCACGAAGCTCCATCTAAATCATTGCAAGGCTTCATCTTGTGTTTTCAACTTCTCTTTATTTTATAATCTTTGTATTAACGGAGTTCTTCATGGAGGCTCTACATGGTGGCTCGTCAAGGATTCTTTTCATTCTTCAATTGTTCTTCAAGATTTTCTCTCGAAGTTATGATCCGCCAAGCTATACTCCAAAATAAACATGGTGCTAAACACATGTTTAGTTTTGAGGAGTTCAAGTATTCTTCATCTTGCATTCCATAGTGCAATTCTTTCTATCTAATCTTTTGAGGTGGTGTTATGTCACTCTTGACAATTTCCCTTCATGTTTCATGATTCACAAGTTGTCCGGAATAACATATTTTAAACCCATCATTTTCAATTCATTCATGAGATCCTTTGCAACCCATCAATCTCTTCATTGGATTTATCTTGGGTTATATTTCACCTAAAGCTTCCCCTAAGGATTGTTGCTATTGATGGTGCTTATAAATGACCCAAGTTCTTCATTTATCCTCCCGGTGATATAATTTCTCGTCTCCTTGTTGATATCAATCCAATCAATTGTTTCCATTGTGGTAGAATTTTGCCTCAATTTTGAGAAGTTTTCCATAAGCCCACTACAAGCTTATTCATTCATTATTGGTTTCTCAATAACTCCGTTATAATTTTCTTGGAAGGGTGCTCTCCAAGCTCATATGTGGCAAAAGTTGGCATTTTCCTCTCCATTCTATTATTCCAGTGATCTATCTTCTATTCTTTCTTCTGGAGGCATTGTGATGTTGCTCTCTTCACTCATTCATCTCGAATGGTGAGGACCGTGTTTTTTCATGCTTATCCATCTAACCAGAGTGTCGTGTCCTCTCTTCAAGTTCTTCCCATCCTGTCAAGTTTTCCCCCCTTCTCAACCGAAGTGCTGTCTGAAATCTTTCTTACACCTTGTGCCATTCTTTCAATAGTTCCGGAGGCACTATGTTGTTGATTTCATCAAGTATCCTCTCATCTTGTAAAGTTCATGTTCAATTCCTACCATTTACAGTCGGAGTGCTGTCCAAATTATATCATTCTTTTCCCTTCTCTATCTTGTTTTAACCGGAGTGTTGTGTCTATCATTCCTCTTCTAACCAGAGTCTCATCCAAGTTCTTTCGTTTTGCCAAGTTCATATTCTATGCCTTCCTTTTCCAACTGGAGTGTTCTCATAATTGATCTTTATCGTTCATTGTACATCTCGTTTCAACCGGAGTGGTTGCATGTACTTCTTGTCCATTGCAACCCTTTTCTTATGTCTTTCAATATACAAGGCTCTAGTAATGTTCCTTGTTCCTCTTTTCTAACGGAGTGTTTTCAACTTTGTTCATCTTCATTGTATTCTTTCGTTCAATTTGTTCAACCTCGCAAGGTTCTTTGGTTTCACTCATTTCTCAAAAGAAGCAACTTAGCTTTACCTTTTCCCCTTCCTCTTCCGTTTCCCTCGGTGCCATCCTAGATCTCGTGACGAGATCATCTTGTAGTGGTGGACTGTTGTAACGCCCCGAGACCGTTGCACCAGGTGCCTTCCAGTTTTTCGCTATGGTTGCCTTGTCATTCGCTTGCATGTTGCATCTTGCCATGTCATCATGTGCATTTCATCATCATGTTTTCAAAACTTGGAACCGTCCGGGTTCCCCAGCCTCTCAACAGCCCACCTAGCCCACCTACCTACCCCCTCCGCTCCGGACCGTCCGATCAAGATCGAACGGCTCAAAAACGGCCTAAAACCCCCTAACCCTAGCCCCCTTGCCTTATATAAACCCCCCTCCATGCGGTACCCCTAGCCTTCCCCTACCCTCAGCCGCCGCATCTCGCTCAAAATCAACGCCGCCGGCCTGGTTTTCATCACCCAGCCAGCACCCTGCCGCCACTTATCGCTCTCCCAATGGCAAGCGCCGCCGCCAGATTTGCAAGTGGCCAACCGCGGCCAGCCACGTCGCCCCGCAGCTCTCCCACCTCCCGCGGCCTTGCCAGGCCCATCTGGGGCCCGCCGAGCCCATCGGAGCCCAGATCCCGCTGCCGCTTCCGAGAGCACCGCGCCCTGGTTGCCGAGCCTCGCGCCGGAGCTCCACTCCCCATCCAGCCCCGCCACCGGCCGGCAAGTCACCGGAGTCGCCCGACGACGCCGAATCCAGCAGTCCAGACCTGCACCCTGCTCCTTCCTCCCTCCTCTCTTTCTCCTTGTCTCATCTCTTTCTGCCTCTGCCTGCAGAGCGGCCATGGCCTCGGATCTGCGTCGCCATCGCCGGAAATCTCTCGTCAGCCGCCCGATCCGGCCTCCTTGCTGTCGGATCCGGGAAGCTCGCGCAGCCCCGCGTCCATTCAGGCCGGATCCCGCTCCTCCTCGACCCAGCTGCACCTTCGCGCCGCCGTAGTCCTCCACTGCTTCTCCCTGAACGCTAGGAGGATGAGCGCCCAGCTCACCAACCTCCTCTGCCCGCCCGCCCGCACGTGGGCCACGTCCTGCGCGAGGCCCAACGCTCCAGCCGGCCTGCTGCAGTCCACCGACCAGGCCAAGGCCCAATGTGAGAAGCCACACTGAACCCCCCCTTGTGCTCTGTCGGGCCAGTAGTTTCGGCCTGATCTATATTTTTTCTGCTCCGGACGAATTTCCTAATTATCCAGGGAATTGCAGTTTTACAGTTTAGACCCTTAACTTCATGCATATCATAACTCACCAACCATGCATCACATGTAAAAACATTATATATGTAAAATGTTTAGAGTTTTGTGTAGGTTCATATTATGCAACTTTCATCCATGTTAAAAATGTTTAAAATGATGTTTGCTTATAATTTGCCATATTGCCATGTTAAAATGCTTTAATTCATAACTAAATAACCGTAGCTCCATTTTAAATAATCTTTATATGTAAATGGTGTAGAAAAACGCATAGATTAACATGATGTATTTACTTTCCATGTTTAACAACTCTAAAATTATGTTTAGGGAAGAACAGTAGCTAATTCAAAATATGCATATGAGGATTTTTCGGAATTGTTGTTGTTGTTGTTTCCGGCCTCGTTTATACTTGCATAAATAGTTAGTTTAATTATGCTTCACCTCATGCCATGTTTAACAACATTTAATATTGTTGAGTACCGAACCGGGAGTGAACTAAATAATTGATGTGGTGTTTCGTCAATATGCAACTCGTTGCATATTGAGCTCCACTTAATTTCTAGTATGTTTGTGCACTTTTCCATGCCATGCCTCATTAAACCGGACATGCATCATACTTGGTTCTGCATCATGCCATGTTTATGTGATGGTTGTTTACTATGTTCCTTACTTCTTTCTGGGTTGCTTCCCTCGTTAGCTTCAGTTTCGTTCCGGAGTTTTGAGGATTCGTTCCACTATGTCCGTTTGTCTTCTTCATGGACTCGTTCTTCTTCCTTGCGGGATCTCAGGCAAGATGACCATACCCTCGAAATCACTTCTATCTTTGCTTGCTAGTGGTTCGCTCTACCGCTATGTCGCGCTACCTACCACTTCTTATATCATGCCTCCCATACTGCCATGTCAAGCCTCTATCCCACCTTCCTAGCAAATGGTTGTTTGGCTATGTTACCTCTTTTGCTCAGCCCCTCTTATAGCGTTGCTAGTTGCAGGTGAAGCTGAAGTTTGTTCCATGTTGGAACATGGATATGTTGGGATATCACAATATCTCTTATTTAATTAATGCATCTATATACTTGGTAAAGGGTGGAAGGCTCGACCTTATGCCTGGTGTTTTGTTCCACTCTTGCCGCCCTAGTTTCCGTCATGCCAGTGTTATCTTCCTTGATTTTGCGTCCTTATGCGGTTGGGTGTTATGGGAACCCCTTGACAGTTTGCTTTGAATAAAACTCCTCCAGCAAGGCCCAATCTTGGTTTTAACACTTGCCACCTAAGCCTTTTCCCTTGGGTTCTGCAGACTCAAGGGTCATCTTTATTTTAACCCCCAGGCCAGTGCTCCTCTGAGTGTTGGTCCAAAACAGAGCCACTTGCCGTGCCGCCCCTAGGAAACTTGGGGTATCGTAGGTTGCCATACGTAGTGTTCATCCAGCGTGCCCTGAGAAGGAGACACATGCCAATCCTATCGGGATTTGTCGGCACAATGGGCGGCTTTGCTGGTCTTGTTTTACCATTGTCGAAATGTCTTGTAACCGGGATTGCGAGACTGATCAGGTCTTTCCGGGAGAAGGAATATCCTTCGTTTCCCGTGAGAGCTTGTGATGGGCTAATTTGGGACACCCCTGCAGGGTATAATCTTTCGAGAGCCGTGCTCGCGGTTATGTGGCAGATGGGATTTTGTTAATATCCGGTTGTAGATAACTAGACACTTGACTTAATTAAAATACATCAACCGTGTGTGTAGCCGTGATGGTCTCTTCTCCGTGGAGTCCGGGAAGTGAACACGGTCTTGTGTATTGCTTGAATGTAAGTAGTTTTTAGGATCACTTCTAGCTTCTCGACCATTGTGTTGCCTCTCTTCTCGCTCTTATTTGCGTATGTTAGCCACCATATATGCTTAGTGCTTGCAGCAGCTCCACCTCATTACCTTATCCTACCCATAATCTTAAATAATCTTGATCTCTTGGGTGTGAGATTGCTGAGTCCTCGTGACTCACGGATACTTCGAAATAGTTGCAGGTGTTGATGATACCAGTGCAGGTGACGCAACCTGTCCGGTTTCGGGTTCCGGCAGACCCTTGAGGTTCGAACACTGGGGTGCGCACGGAGATCTCTCCCCTACCGATATACGTCCGATCCTCTCATGCGAACTAAGACAAAAATGATGAACAACACAAGGGACACGATGTTTATACTGGTTCGGGCCACCGTTGTGGTGTAATACCCTACTCCAGTGTGTGGTGTGGTGGATTGCCTCTGGGGCTGATGATGGACAGTACAAGGGAAGAACAGCCTCGCGAGAGGTGTTCTTGAGCTGGTGCTATGAATTGCTAGGGTGAGTTTAGTCGCCTCTCTCTCTCTCTGCTATGGTTCTACTAGATTTCCAGCCGTCGTGGTCTCCGTGTCTCCCCCTCTCTACTCTGTCGTGGCTAGCTCTATTTATTGAGGCCCTGGGCCTCTCCCCAAATAATGAGCGGGAAGGGCGCCAACAATTGGCCATTTCGAAGGGGAACATGTAGTACAAGTTATCCTGACCAAAGGTGGTCTTCGGCTGCCAAAAGCACTGGCGATGACGCCGTCTTGGGCTCCACGATGACCTCCGTCCCGCCGTCCGGCTAGTCTTGGTCTCGTTGCACCGGAATGGTAACCTTTGCCTGATGCCTTGGCCTGTGATTGCCCCCTTTGCACCAAAGGGGAAACAAGGACACTGCGCAGGCCGGCGCCTGCCTGGTCTAGATCGTCATGGCTTGTGTCACGGGTTCCTCGCGAGGTACCCCTGCCTTAATCTCTCCGCCTCCTCACGAGCCTGCCTGATGAGGCTGCCTGTGAGGAAGCTTCCTGTCGTCCGCCCCGCGAGGCTTGGCCCCTCGCCAGGGTCTTGAGCTTGAGTTGATGAAGATGGGCCGCGCTGGGCCCCCGCTTGAGCCACGCCACAGGCCGCAGGCAGGCATGTCTGGGGACCCCTGTTCCCAGAACGCCGACAGTAGCCCCCGGGCCCAAGGCGCGCGTGGACTTGGCTTAGAAGAGAAGCGAAGGGGCAAGCGTGAAGCGCCGCGGGCCCTAACAGCCTGCGGCCTTGGGCGCCGCGTGGCGGTTGGTTGGGCGTGGGCGTGGGCGTCTGCACTTCCCACGACGCCTCGGCAACTGCACGATTGACAAAAGAGGGGGGGGGCCTGGCCAGGCTTGCTTGCCCCGCTCTCATCCATCTTGCCCTAGATCCCCTTTCTCGTTCTCCTTCCTCTTGCTCCCGAAATCCTCCAGATCCGTCTCAACCCTTCGCATCCAGCACGCCATGGCACCTCGCAAGTCCCCGGCTGATGCTTGGTACTCGCCGGCCCTGGATTCCCCGAATTTGTCGGAGAAGAACCTCGCCCTCGCGCGCCTGATGACGATTGCGCAGGGCAACGAGGGAGCGACTGTGCTCATGGTCGGCTCCGATCAGCCTGAGGGCAAGGGGAGCACCTTCTACCCGTTCTTTGTGAGCGCCATTGTCGCTGGTCTGGTGCCTCCTTTCTCTGAGTTCTTCTATGCTGTTCTCCGCTAATACAACTTGCAGGCCCTACATCTCCACCCCAACTCTGTCCTTCTCCTAGCGATTTTCACCTACTATTGCGAGGCTCATGTTGGTGTGAAGCCCTCGGTGGCCTTGCTGCACCACTTTTTCTCCCTCCGGGTTTCTGGCGCTCAGGTCTCCGCATATGCGAGTTCATTGCATATTCCAGCTCGAACGCCATCTCGAAGCCTGGGAAGAGGATTGAAGGCTACCGGAGCAAGTGGGTCATGATGGATGTTGTGCGCCTCCACCCTCGTCTGGTATTGCCCACGGGGCAACCTAAGTCCGTGGATGCATGGTCCCGCACGGAGCTCGTCGACCCTCGCGCGAAGGCGGTGTTGAGGAGGATGAACACGGACCTGAGACCAAGCAACTCGGAGGTGGCGAAGCTGACTGGGGCCACGCTCCTGAGGGAGTTCTTGGAGCACCGGGTGGCTCCGCTCCAGGAGCACCCGCTCCCACTATGGAGGCTAGGAGGAGCTGACGCCGCCCTGCGCCTGAGCTCCGAGGCCCTGACCGATGAGGATCTGGCCGCGGCCCTCCATTCCTTGGTTGGGGGAGACGTGGCGAGCCCGGTGGGCGCCCCCGTCCCCCTGTTCCTTTGTGACGACTGGGAGCTGGTGGTGAACGCCATGCCCACCTTCAACGGTGAGGGGCTGGTGCCCGCGGCAGCTCCCGAAGATCTGGCGGTCTTGGCGATGGTGAACTTGTCCTCCGGCAGCTCCAGCTGGGAAGAGGAGGAAGAAGAGGCGGAGGAGGAAGCGTCTGACTTGGAGGAGACTGGCGAGGATTGGGGGGAGTCCTTCCCTCGGCGCAGGTCCCAGGCCCTCCGCTCCATGCTGGACGACGACGAGGCCAGTTCCAGGCGAGGAAGGGAGGGCTCTTCCTCGGTCACGAGGAAGGGTAGGTCAAGCCTGGTTGCCCCAGAGTCTGCTCTGGTCTCTGGGGGTCCAAGGCCAGCTCCATCGCTCCTGATGCGCCTTCTGCTTCCGGGCCCTCCAAGGCTGACCCCCGTTGTAGTCTCTTGGGCTTCAAGTTTGGCCGGGAGTTGCTTGATTCCACGGACGACGTCCAGTAAGTGCACGATTCGTGCTCTGCTTGGTTTTTTCCACTGAGGCTTGACGTTTGTGCCCTTTTACCAGGCCGGCACCTGTGACCAAGAGGTTGAAGGAGGCTCCTGCGGCCCTGCTTGGGGCAAATCCGTCTGCCGGGGCGACGCCTTCGGCTGTTGGGGGAGAGGGCGGCAAGGCCCGCGCCTCTTTGACCCCACCGCCCTCGCGAGGCCAACTGGGGCGCCCCGGTGAGGAGTCAGCCCCCGTGGCCCCGCTGGACCTGGAGTCGACTGTGCCCGATGCTGCGGCCGTGGCGGCCAAGGCTCAGGAGGACCCTTCCTGCCAAGCCGTGGCCACGCTGCCATCTTCTCCGCCTGCTCCACAGGTTCTTGTCTCTTCTGCTCCCTCCGCCGCTGTCCTGGACCAGGTTGCCAAGGAGCTGAGCCAGCTGCGTGAGGATCTCCTGAGCGTGGACCCTCGTCTGGTGGCCGGGCGCCTGGAGTTGGCCTCTGGCTGGGCTAGTTCTGCTGCCTCCGTCCGAGCGGTGTTGAGCCAGGCCGCGTCGTCCTCCGATGAGGAGAGGCGGGCTGCCAACCAAGCCAAGGCCGCTCACGATGCTGCCCTGGGCGACGCCGCAAATGCCCAGGGCCGCTACAAGACGCTTGAGGCCGAGCTGTAGGGTCTGTGCGACGAGCTCGCCAAGGAGGTGCGCAGCCGCCAGGAGAAGGAGAAGGAGATGAAGGCTAGGGAGGCCGCCGCCAAGGACCAGGACGCCAAGCTTGATGACCGCGATAGCCGACTGGAGATGCTGGAGCGGTCGCTGAAGGCGGACATGACCGAGCTGGATGCCAAGGCAAAGGTCCTGACGGAGGACTGGGTGGCCTTCGCGGAGCTGGAGAAGAAGGCTCGAGGCATACTGAAGACGTTGTATGAGAGGGGCCTGGAGGAGCCGTTGGCTGGTGCGGAGGATGGCCCTGCCAAGCTGCTCCCCTTCCTGGTTGATGCGCTTGAGGACGTCGCAGATGGCCTTGGCCCCATGGTCGAGGCCGAGGCGCGTGCCCTGTCTTCTGTGGTGCTGACGCGTGTCCTCAGCCATGTCTACCTACGCGACCCCAACGTCGACTTCGACAGCCTGCTGGAGCCCGTGAGCGGCGACCGTGCCGCTGTCGCCGCTGAGGCCGTGAGGGGCCGAGTCGAGGTTTTGCTGGGGAAGTTCCGCTCCCCCAGCGTCCTGCCCGGGCACGGTGCCGCCGGCCTTGCGACCTCGAGCGGCGAAGCCGTCCAGCGTGACTCCACCACCGGTGACGGCGTTACTGGGGAGTGATTCCTTCGTGACTTCCATCCTGTTTTATTCCTGAACATGCACCATGCCTCGCGGAGGCGTTAAAACTTGTGTTTGGCATTGTGGAACAATCTTATGGCTTGTAATATTTGCTTTGAATTTCCCGGAATTTGCATTTTCCTCTCCTACTTGTTTACGCTGTACGTCGGCAGGGCCCGGCCCTGCGCGTACCTCAACCAGCGTTAACCCCGACCGGAAACCAAGGACGGGACTAAGGATTGAGGGGCTACGTGGCAAGTTAGGCTCCTGAGTCGCGATGCTCAGGAGTCCCCCTTGACGTGCGAGCAACAAGTAGGGAAGGGGGAGCGAGGAGTCGATTGATCGTTCTACGTCGGCAGGGCCCGGCCCCGCACGTACCTCACCCAGCGTTAGCCCCGACCGGAAACCAAGGACGGGACTAAGGAGTGAGGGGCTACGTGGCAAGTTAGTCTCCTGAGTCGCGATACTCAGGAGTCCCCCTAGACGCTCAAACGGGTTTCGTACCTTGGCTCCGCTTGGGGAGTGGCGTGCGACGACCAGGTCCAAGGGACCTGGCTAGGTGGCGTGCGCTCGGGCGAGGCCCGGGCGTAGCCCCCATGTCCAGCCCCCTCGCGCGGCACTCCCGAGGGGAGGCGTTGCGATGGTGCCAGACACTGAGCTCTGGGCTCCCTGAGGTTGGTACGGCCATGGGCCGCCCTCAGTTATTTATCACCAGCGTGGAGCATTGCGCTTCCGTATGCGTACGGGCATAGCCGCTCCTCGACAGTGTCGTCAGCCAGCACGGAGCATGGTGCTTCCACTGGTGCGTGGGAGGTGGCTCCCCTCCGGGAGGAGCCCCCGGGGCGTGTACAACCCCGCCCTGACACGTGGCCGACACGGTAGGGCTAGGAGAGGTGTATTTGGGCACCCGTGAGCCAGCGCGGGACTCACGAGGCCCTACCTCGAGGCGAGTTGCGCCTGGCTCTGGGCCTTTATCAATTGGTGTGTTCCTGCAGGGTTGTTAGAATGCAAATGCTCTACGTCCTCAGGTCCCGGCCCCCGAGCGAGCTCAGCCGCCGCTGGTATGACAGGTCGCGATGTCGTGGGTCAAGGCCAGGGGTGAGGGCTGGAGAGCCAGTAAGAGCCCATGAGTCGTGATGCTCAGGCGCCCCCCCTTTTAACGTGCAAGCGCTTTGCACGACGACAAGTAGTAGGTGATAATTATGGGAATCAGATTAAGCGTGAAAGAACAACTTCATCCTAGGGTAAACACTGGAAACACAACTGCCGCTGGGTCGGGCCCGAGCAGTGTGGGGATGATGCAGCCGGAGGGGCGCCCCCAATAGGGTAAGTAAAGAGCATAACCAAAATGGATACATGCCGCGGGGACAGACCCACGCGGCCTGGGAATGGTGCAGCCCTGTGGGTGCTCCCAGCTAAAAGTAGAACTCTGAAAGATGTCACCTGGTGCTGTTGAAGACGAAGTGATGCTGAGCTAGTGAGCAATGCGCGGTGAAGATGTCGGCCCTCATGAGCCCCAAGGCCCAGGGGCCTCGGGAGGCTCCGGTCGCATGTGCATGTCTTCGGGGATCATCACCACCTCCGCCAGGACCACGCGATGCCTGACCTCATGAGCCTCCAGAATGCTCCTCAACAGGCGCTGATGTGCAGCGACCGCGCTCGACAGGCCGAAGGGCATGTGAACGTAGCTGTGGGGTGGTCCCACGCAGCGTCCTACGGCTGAAGGCCATAGGCGCTCCTGGGACACAGCTCGGTTGAGCCCTGGTACATCGACGCAGACGCGCAGTCCTCCATTCTCGCCTGGATGTGGGGCCATGGCAGGTAAGCGGCGGCTACCGCGCATGACTCTGGACTCTTGTAGCTCTTGGGTATTCCTTGCGATGAACTCCTAAGGGTGTTGTCTCCTTTGACTTGTACCTTTCTGAGGGAAGCGTGCCTGAAAGCAGCCCTCCAAGTGGTGCCCAAGCGCCTCCCCCGCGACCTTGGCAAGGTCGGTGGCTCTCCAAGAGAGAGCCCCCGAGCCCTGCCTGAGGAGGGCGCCGGGCGCGCCTTCCTATGCGTGAGAGGGCGGCGCTCCCTGATCGGGCGCGAATCCTGACGCAATACCTCTGGAGGTGCCTGCTTCCTTGTGGCTCTGGCCAGGTGAGGTCTTCTTCTTCTTGAGGGTCGCCTCGGGAGGCCCCCCGCTCCTGCGATCTGGGTCTTCGATTGCTGCGGCTTGGAATGCACGCTCGAGCAAGCACACTGCCACTCTTTCTTCACAGGGTACGGTGATGACTCCATCGCTTCCTGGCATTTTGAGGACATTGTAACCATGGTGAGTCACTGCCATAAACTTGGCTAGGGCTGGGTACCCAAGGATGGCATTGTACGGCAGGCGGATGTGAGCGACGTCGAACTCGATGAGCTCGGTGCGGTAGTTGTTGTGTTGCCCGAAGGTGACCGGAAGGCGAACCTGCCCAATCGGAACATTGGAACCGTCGGTGACTCCTGAGAAAGGCTTGGTCGGCTGAAGCTGGTCGTATGGCACTTGGAGATTGTGGAATGCCTCGACGGACAGGACGCTGAGTCCTGCCCCGCCATCGATGAGGGTCCTGGTGACCTGCACGTTGCTGATGACTGGGGAGCAAAGCATCGGGAGGACTCCTGCCGTTGCCGCACACTTGAGCTGGTCTGCAGAACTGAATGTAATCGCGCACGAAGACCACCTGAGAGGGCGCGTGGCCTCAAGCTTGGGAAGGACTGCATTCACCTCGCGAGCAAACTTCTTGAAGATGCGCTGTGAGGCTGGGGCCTGGGCGCCGCCCAAGATGCAAGAAATTGCACGTGGCTCTTGGAAGCCCCCAGCCCCATCGTCTTGGTGTTGGTCTTCGTTCCTCCTTGGTGGAGGCGGCAGAGGAGGGAGGCCTGCGTTGCCGTGGGGACGGTCCTCACGAGGCTGGTCCCTCCAGCCTCCCTCGCGAGGCTGGTCCTGCCATTGGTCCTCGCGAGGGCCGTCACGCCATCCCTGGCGAGGGCCACAGTCTTCCCATCGTCCACCGCCTCTTCCTCCTCCTCGGCCATAGCCCCAGTCGTTGCGCTCTGGGCATCGGCCGATTCACCCATCTTGCATGGCTCTGAGCTCTTCACATTCTTGTTGTTGTTGAGGGTGTGGAGGCCGTGGTACACGCAGTACTGTCTGCCCTTGGATGACTCAGGCTGATCCCTGCCTCGCTTGGTGTCTGGTTCCGCTGCTAGCATGACAGCCCCCTTGCGCTTCACATCCTTGGCCTTGAGCTTCTTTTCTTCCGCGTCGGCTGCCAAGAGCTCGAGGAGGGAGAGACGCCCTTCCTCAGCCCTGGCGCACTTGGTCGCCAAGTTGAACAGCTCCAGGGATGTGCACAGGTCTTCATGGATTGCTAGCTCTTCCTTCATCTTGACGTCGCGCACGCTGTCGGAGAAGGCTGAGATGATGGCTTCTTCAGTCACCTTGGGGATCTTGAGGCGAGCATAGTTGAAGCGCTGCATGTACTTCTGCAGGGTTTCTCCTGGCTGTTGCTTAATGCGGCGTAGGTCGCTGACAGCCGGGGGCCGGTCGCGAGTGCCCTGGAAGTTGGCGATGAAGCGGGTATGCATCTCACTCCAGGAGGAGATCGTGCCGGGAGCCAGGTTCAGGAGCCAGGTGCGGGCGCCATCCTTGAGCGCCATGGGGAACCAATTCGCCATGACCTTATCATCTCCGTTGGCGGCTACGATGCCCAGCTCGTAGAGCTGCAGGAACTCCGCGGGGTCCGCTGTGCCATCGTAGCAGGGAGGGAGGTCAGGCTTGAACTTGCCTGGCCATGTGACGCCGTGCAGCTCGGGGGTGAAGGCGAGGCAGCCCGCCGTGGCCACCGGCGCCCTTTGCTGGTGCTAGACTCGTTCTTGCGGGTCACCACGCGCCGCCACTCGGAGCAGCGCGGGGTTTTGTCATGGAGGCGCTGGGGCGCGATCTTGGCGCGCCGGCACTGGGAGCGCGCGAGCACCTTCCCGGGGACGTGGGATCTCTTGGCAGCTCCCTTCTTGCTGCGCAGGCGCTGGACGTGGAGGGTCTCGCCCTGGGGCTACACGTCTTGGAGCCAAGGCACCTTCTTGTGGAGGAGGCGGCGGAGGCGCCTCCTGATCCTCACCCCTTGCACGGGAAGGAGGGCGAGCCAGCGAGAGGGACCGCAAGGGGGAGCCCCCCACGGCACTGACGAGCTCAGTGATGCGGGCGAGCCAGTCCTCGTAGAGGTCGTCGACGGGGCGATAGTGCAGGAGCTCCTGATCCAAGAGCAGTGAGTCGTGCGCATCCATGGGTGCGTGACGAGCGTGGGACCATGAGCCGGCTGGAGTCAGCGATGTGGTGGCGGTGCGGCCATCCCGCCGCACCGAGGGGTGCTGGGACGAGGCCTGCTGCTTGTTTCCCATCGGGCCGGTGGTGGCGTTGGCGGCGGGCGACGGGGAACGACGAGGGGGGCCGCCGACGGGCGCCGTCTGGGCGACGCGAGCGGCTTGAGCAGCCCGGCGCTCGGCACGAGCCTGGCGAGCATCAGCCATGGACACGACGGAAGATCACACGCGAACAGCTGAAGGAAGATTCCGGCGCACCCCTACCTGGCACGCCAAATGTCGGGTTTCGGGTTCCGGCAGACCCTTGAGGTTCGAACACTGGGGTGTGCGTGGAGATCTCTCCCCTACCGATCTACGTCCGATCCTCTCGTGCGAACTAAGACGAAAATGATGAACAACACAAGGGACACGATGTTTATACTGGTTCGGGCCACCGTTGTGGTGTAATACCCTACTCTAGTGTGTGGTGTGGTGGATTGCCTCTGGAGCTGATGATGTACTGTACAAGGGAAGAACAGCCTCGCGAGAGGTGTTCTTGAGCTGGTGCGATGAACTGCTAGGGTGAGTTCAGTCGCCTCTCTCTCTCTCTACTATGGTTCTACTAGATTTCCAGCCGTCGTGGTCTCCATGTCTCCCCTCTCTACTCTGTGGTGGCTAGCTCTATTTATAGAGGCCCTGGGCCTCTCCCCAAATAATGAGCGGGAAGGGGGCCAACAATTGGCCATTTCGAAGGGGACCATCTAGTACAAGTTATCCTGACCAAAGGTGGTCTTCGGCTGCCAAAAGCACTGGCGATGACGCCATCTTGGGCTCCACGGTGACCTCTGTCCTGCCGTCCGGCTGGTCTTGATCTCGTTGCACCGAAATGGTAACCTTTGCCTGATGCCTTGGCCTGTGCTTGCTCCCTTTGCACTAAAGGGGAACAAGGACACTGCACAGGCCAGCGCCCGCCTGGTCTCGATTGTCATGGCTTGCATCACGGGTTCCTCGCGAGGTACCCCTGCCTTGATCTCTTCGCCTCCTCGTGAGCCTGCCTGATGAGGCTGCCTCTGAGGAAGCTTCCTGTCGTCCGCCCCACGAGGCTTGGCCCCTCGCAAGGGTCTTGAGCTTGAGCTGATGAAGATGGGCCGCGCTGGGCCCCCGCTTGAGCCACGCCGCAGGCCCCGAGCAGGCAAGTCTAGCGACCCCCGTTCTCGGAACACCGACACAACCAAGCTCAAGTGGGAGCTCGAAGAAGATCTTGGTCATTGTTATGTGTCTTTTCTGGATGATCAGTAGTGGAGCCATGTTGGGACAATCAGGAATCTAGCATTTGGGGTTGTCTTCTTGTATTTTGGTTCCGTAATCGGATCTTTGACTGTACTCTAGATGATGTATGTTTAACTAGTTATTTGTGTGAAGTGGCGATTGTAAGCCAACTATTTATCTCTTTCTTATTCAGTACATGGGATTGTGTGAAGATTACCCCTCTTCCGACAAAACTACCATGCGTCTATGCCTCTAAGTCGTGCCCCGACACGTGGGAGATATAGCCGCATTGTGGGTGTTACAGCGGTCCATGCCCGAACCGCGCCGGTTTTCTCTGAACCACCACCTACCGGCCCATGGGCCCAATGTGAGCACCATCTGCCTATTCCTCTCCCCGTGCACTTGATAACTATACTACGCTCACACTATTTTTTTTCATGAAATGGCTAAGTCCTCATCATCATGTTTGCATCTTCATCATGCCATATCTGTGTGCACGTTGCTCCATTTGCGTGCATGATATGTCAAATTGTTCATGTCTGAGTGCTCTACATGATAGTGTCATTTGCTTGCATGTCGCTGTTCATATTGATGCCTTAATCACCGGTGCAAAAATTCTAAATGATATAACCTGCTAAAATTGTCATAACTTGCTGTTTTGTCTTTTTCATTGCATTTTGTGTGTTCATCTTTTGAGAATCATGTTAACATGTTTTAGGAGCATATTCATGCCTTCTTTACAGTGGTGCCATCCATGTATTTTTATGTGCCTTGTGGTAACTAGCACAAGTTGTGAAGTGTGATACTCGATGTTGCTGATTTATGAGAATTAGTGATTTTTGGTAAGTCTGTAACTGTTACATTGTGTTGTTATGTTAATTTGAAGCTACCATCTATTCCATGCGTAATGTGGAGGTGCGTAGTTGACATGTTTTGATTTCCATGTTGTGCTATATCATGCCAGGCCTTTTGATGCCACATATATGTCATGTAGCATATGTTTTCATTGCCATCAACATGCCTAAATGATGTTCCAGCTTTCTGTTAACTTCGTGATGCCATGTTGTGAGCTTGTTATTGATTAATCTATGCCTCTTTTGTAGTTGCTACAATTACACGAGTTGTAGTATGCTATGAGTACTTCGTCCACATGCCAAGTTTGATAATTTTGGACTTCATATGACATCTGTTCCAAGTTTGCAAACATGCTATGCTGATGTTGCTGTTTTACACTTGCTGAAACTGTTACAACATTCAAATTTGTCTTGATGGTTCCCACTAGTCCATGAGTCATATGTATACGATGCCTTGATGATATTTGATCCCTGTTATGTGTACTTTGATGCCATGCCCTTGGTTTCCACATAACTTGCTCTAGCTTGTCTCTTTTTTGTTGTAGCATCATAATGTTATGTTTTGCATTCCCAGATTTCCCTAAGTCTGAGAATTAGCTTATATCATGTTGCATCTTGTCTTGTTGGTTGCCATTGATGTAGGGTTCATATGGAGAAGCTTAGTAATCATGTTTTGCCATGTTTGACCTCTACTTTAATGCCATGCTTTTGTTTGCCATGATATTGCACTATATCATCATTTTTTCATGTCTCCAACATGTCAACATGTTATTCCTGCTCATGTATGCTCTGTTTTTCACTAAGTCATAATCTGTGTTATTAAGTTGCTTTTAGCATTGACCATCTTGGATTAATCCTAATGCCTATGAACCTGAAACTTAATGATATTTGAAGCATGTTGTCTGTACTTTAAGTGCATGTCAAGTTTGTGCTCATGTGGTTCATGTAGCATGTTGCTTCCTTGATTGCAAAGTGCTTAGTTCCTGTTTTGGGCAGATTGTCTTTGAATCTTGTATTGAGTGTATGTGTTGAACCGTTGCTCGGAGTATGCTCTATATGAAACTTGCTTGGTTTTGCATGTAGTTTCATGTTGCCTTGTTGCATCCTTGTATTGGAGTGTTTGTGATGTTGTTTTGCTTGCATTTGCATCAATGCAATGTTTAACTTGTTTTGTTTATATCTTCTAGGCCGTAGCTCCGAATTAAACGAACTTTATATGTAACTTGACTAGAAAACCGTGTAGATCATCTTGGTGCACTTTAACTTGATGTTTAACAACTTCAACATTGTGTTTTAATCAGATCTGGACCAATTTCGAAATTTGCATATGAGGACTTACCAGAATTGTTGTATGTTGTTTCCGGCCTCATTTAAACTTGGTTTGGTCTGTTGCTCTTGTTTGCATCATCTCTTGCCATGAGTAGCATCATGTATCCTTGTCATGCATCATACTTGGTTGAGCATCACGTCTTGTTTATGTGTTGTGCGTTTACCTTGTTGTTTGCTTCTTTCCGGTTGAGCTCCTTCTCGATAGTTCCTGTTTCGTTGCGATTCTGAGGATTCGTTGGGCTACGTGGCATCTTCTTCTTCTTCATGGACTTGTTCTTCTTCCTAGCGGGATTTCAGGCAGGATGACCGTATCCTCGGATCTCACTACTATATTTGCTATGCTAGTTGTGTCGAGGCTCTCGCTATGTCGCGCTACCTACCACTTGTTTATTAAGCCTCCCAAATTGCCATGATAGCCTCCAACCTTTTCACCCTTCCTAGCAAACCGTTGTTTGGCTATGTTACCACTTTGCTCAGCCCCTCTTATAGCGTTGCTAGTTGCAGGTGCAGTTGCAGGTTGTTCCTTGTTAGGACATGGATATCATGGATATCATGAGATAGCACTATATCTCTTATTTAATTAATGCATCTATATACATGGCAAAGGGTGGAAGGCTCGGCCTTATTCCTGGTGTTTTGTTCCACTCTTGCCGCCCTAGTTTGCAACCGATGTTATGTTCCTTGATTTTGCATCCCTAACACGATGAGGGGTATGGGGCCCTCTTGACAGTTCGCCTTGAATAAAACTTTTCCAGCAAGGCCCAACATTGGTTTTACCATTTGCCTAATAACAACTAAAACTTTCATAGGGACTTGCCGGCCCCAGTGGATTTTTGATCAACCCCCCCCCCCCAGGCCAGTGCTCCTCCGAGTCTTGGTCCAAACTGGGCGATGTCCGGCGCCCCCTGGGCAACCAGGGTCTCAGCCAACCCGACGTTTTGCCCATCCGGTGTGCCCTGAGAACGAGATACATGCAACTCCTATCGGGATTTGTCGGCACATCGGGAGGTTTTGCTGGATTAGTTTTACCATTGTCGAAATGTCTTGTGCACCGGGATTCCGAGTCTGATCGGGTGTCCCGCGATGGCGGATTGTCTTCGCGGATCGTGAGCTTGTCATGGGCTAAATTGGGACACCCCTACCAGGTTTAAACTTTCGATAGCCGTGCCCGCGCTTATGTGGCAGATGGGAATTTGTTAATATCCAGTTGTATAGGACTTGAAGCAAACTCAATTAAAATGCACCAACTGCGTTGCGTAACCGTGATTGTCTCTTCTCGGGGAAGTTCGAGAGGAGAACACGGTTGGGTTATGTTTGAACGTAAGTAGTTCAGGATCACTTATTGATCGTTACTAGTTTGCGACCATTTGCTTAGTTTCTCATCTTACTCTTGTACTCGTGAGTTAGCCACCATACATTGCTTAGTCGCTCCTGCAACCTAACCACTTATTCGCTGCTACACCCATGGTAGTGGGATTGCGGAGTCCTCGTGGCTCATAGTTTACTACAAAAACAGTTGAAGGTACAGGTACTATGATGTGCATGACGTGAGAGCGATGTTTCGATTGTCTTGGAGTTCTTCTTATTCTACGTCGATCTTGGTAAGGCTCCTGGTTGGCAGCCTGGGCTAGCAGGGTGGATGTCATTTGAGGTTCTGTTTGTGTTTCATCCGTAGTCGGATGTTGATCTTATGTATGATGTATTGATGTATTCTCGTGGCATTTGTATGCCTTGTATGTATCCCGAACTATTTATGTAATGGTTCGATGTAATGACATCGACCTTGCAAAAGTGTGTCAATATGCGGTTCTATACTTGGTGGGACCTTTGAGTCTCTTTAGCATAGAGTCGCATATTGGGAGTGACAAGTTGGTATTAGACCCTCGACCGACCATAGGAGCCCCCTTGTTTGACTCCCTATAGTTTGGCCGTTGTCGAGCCTAGAAGATTTTTTTTTGGAGTCTAGTTATATCAGAGAGTAGGAATTATTTTTAGTCCCCAGCCCCCTTCGTTGCTCTGGTAAGGAATCTTGCCGTAGGTGTTTTGACTTCTCTTCCCCTTCAATTTTTTTTAGGATCATGCGTTAGTTTTCGTTCGTTGCGATGTTAGCTCTTTACATCCGATGCATTTCTCGTCAAGTTGATTCGACCCTCATCGTCTTAATCAAAATCAATCCTCAGTTCTTTCTCAACGATGTTGTTTTCCCCGTCCTAAGTTGTCCTTCTTTTTCCCACCTGCCCACCCTTTTCTTTTCGGAGCCGGAGTCCATAATCGAGTATCCATCCTACTCGTGCGAAGCCTTTGCATTCTTTCCTCGATTATTTCAACCGGTGCTTTTCCTCTTCAAGTTATTCGTCGGTTCCCCGTTCCGAGTTGCCTTTGTTTTTACCGCCCTCCCACCCCTTTATCTTCCAGAGTCTGAGCCTCTATTCGAGCATCAATTTCTTTCGTGCGGAGTCTCTTCAGTCTTTCTTCAATCGTCTCGACCGGTGAATTATCTTCTAGTTAATCATTGTTCGTCTCGTTTTATGTCTGGTGGATCCAATTCAAGTTTTTCGTGGTTGATCATATTCTTTTCATTGACTCAAGCGTTTCCCCTTGCTCGTTTGCCTCTCGCCAGTTTATCCTTCTAGAGTGCTCAAGACATCTCAGAAGATTCGTGTTTGCATTCAATTAATTCGGGGTTGTCACCTCATTCAAGTCTTTCAGTTGTTCCAGTGCATCATCTCTCTCTCCAACAAGTCCTTTTCAACGGTGTTTATTTTTAGTGGGCCCTAACCCCCAGGTTTTTCCCTAGTATCTTACCTGACTCGTCTAATTTTCCTGCAGTTATTCTCAAACTCTTTTCAAATTTGACGTAAGTATGAGTTCCGTCAGTCAGATGCTTTTCCAAGATCGATTTCAAGTTATTTCATTGTCAGTTCAACCTCTTCGTTTTTCATTCTCTCGGAGTTTCTCAACAAGTGTGGTGGTGTTCCTCGTCATCTTTTTGAACATTTGAAGACCAAAGAAGACCATCGCCTGACTCCCGCCGATGCCTGGACCGGCCGGTTCGACCGGTCCGATCTGGTTCGTCCTGGATCGACCCCGGTTCACCCGGTCTATGCCCGAACCGCGTCGGTTTTCTCCGAGCCACCCCCTACTGGCCCATGGGCCCAACATGAGCACCATCTTCCTATTCCCCACCCCGTGCGCTTGATAACTATACTACGCTCACCCTGTTTCTTTCATGAAATGGCTAAGTCCTCAGCATCATGTTTGCATCTTCATCATGCCATATCTGTGTGCACGTTGCTCCAATTTGCATGCATGATATGTCAAATTGTTCATCTCTGATTGCTCCACATGATAGTGTCATTTGCATGCATGTTACTGTTCATATTGATGCCTTAATCACCATTGCAAAAAAGCTAAATGATATAACCTGCTAAACTTGTCATAACTTGTTGTTTTGTCTTTTTCATTGCATTTTGTGTGTTCATCTTTTGAGCATCATGCCAGTATGTTTTATGAGAATATAAATGCCTACTTTACAGTGGTGCCATCCATGTATTTTTATGTGCTTTGTGGTGACTAGCACAAGCTTGTGAAGTGTGCTACTTGATGTTGCTGATTTCTGAGACTTAGTGATTTTTGTTAAGTTTGTAACTGTTACATTGTGTTGCTATGTTAATTTGAAGCTACCATCTATTCCATGCATAATCTGGAGGTGCCTAGTTGACATGTTTTGATGTCCATGTTGTGCTATATCATGCCAGGCCTTTTGATGCCACATATATGTCCTGTAGCATATGTTTTCATTTTTGATAATTTTGGACTTCATATGTCCTCTATTCCAAGCTTGCAAACATGCTATGTTGAAGTTGCTATTTTACACTTGCTGAAACTGTTACAACATTCAAATTTGTCTTGATGGTTCCCACTAGTCCATGAGTCATATGTATATGATGCCTTGATGATATTTGCTCCTTGTTATGTGTACTTTGATACCATGCCCTTGGTTTCCACATAACTTGTTTTAGCTTGTCTCTTTTTAGTTCTCAAGTTGCCTTCATGCTAAATCTGTCATCCTGTTAACATCATGTTCCTTTTTGCAAGCATCATAGTGATTAGTCCATGCTTCATATGAACTTGTGCCCTTGGACTAAGTTGAAGTATATCATGTCTACTACATGCGCATGTATTTTGAATTATTATTAAAGTTGCTATGGTTGCTGTTATGTGCCTCCAAAGTCAGCATCATAATGTTATGTTTTGCATTCCCAGATTTTCCCA
The DNA here is from genome assembly GCF_056163025.1 of Triticum urartu. Taxonomy (NCBI): domain Eukaryota; kingdom Viridiplantae; phylum Streptophyta; class Magnoliopsida; order Poales; family Poaceae; genus Triticum; species Triticum urartu. The sequence goes on along the minus strand of NC_141874.1, from coordinate 359,167,080 downwards.
GGTCTGAGAATCAGCTTATATCATGTTGCATCTTGTCTTGTTGGTTGCCATTGATCTAGGGTTCATTGGAGAAGCTTAGTAATCATGTTTTTCCATGTTTGACCTATACTTTAATGCCATGCTATTGTTTGCCATGATGTTGCACTATATCATGATTGTTTCATGTCTCCAACATGTCAGCATTTTATTCCTGCTCATGTATGCTCTGTTTTTCACTAAGTCATAATCTGTGTTATTAAGTTGCTTTTAGCATTGACCATCTTGGATTAATCCTAATGCCTATGAACCTGAACCTTAATGATATTTGAAGCATGTTATCTGTACTTTAAGTGCATGTCAAGTTTGTGCTCATATGGTTCATGTAGCATGTTTCTTCCTTGATTGCAAAGTCCTTAGTTCCTGTTTTGGGCAGATTGTCTTTGAATCTTGTATTGATTGTATGTGTTGAACCGTTGCTCCGTTTGGAGTATGCTCTATATGAAACTTGCTTGGTTTTGCATGTAGTTTCACGTTGCCTTGTTGCATCCTTGTATTGGAGTGTTTGTGATGTTGTTTTGCTTGCATTTGCATCAATGCCATGTTTAACTTGTTTAGCTTCTATCTTCTAGGCCGTAGCTCCGAATTAAACGAACTTTATATGTAACTTGACTAGAAAACCGTGTAGATCATCTTGGTGCACTTTAACTTGATGTTTAACAACTTCAACGTTGTGTTTTAATCAGAGTTGGATCAATTTCGAAATTTGCATATGAGGACTTACCGGAATTGTTGTATGTTGTTTCCGGCCTCATTTAAACTTGATTTGGTGTGTTGCTCTTGTTTGCACCATCTTTTGCCATGAGTAGCATCATGTAGCCTTTTCATGCATCATACTTGGTTGAGCATCACGTCTTGTTTATGTATTGTGTGTTTACCTTGTTGTTTCCTTCTTTCCGGTTGTGCTCCTTCTCGATAGTTCCTGTTTCGTTGTGATTGTGAGGATTCGTTCGACTATGTGGCTTCTTCTTCTTCATGGACTCGTTCTTCTTCCTATCGGGATTTCAGGCAAGATGACCGTCACCTCGGATCTCACTACTATCTTTGCTATGCTAGTTGTTTCGATCCTATCACTATGTCGTGCTACCTACCACTTGTTTATCAAGCCTCCCAAATTCCCATGATAGACTCTAACCTTTTCACCCTTCCTAGCAAACCGTTGTTTGGCTATGTTACCGCTTTGCTCAGCCCCTCTTATAGAGTTGCTAGTTGCAGGTGCAGTTACAGGTTGTTCCATGTTAGGACATGGATATCATGGCATATCACAATATCTCTTATTTAATTAATGCTTCTATATACTTGGTAAAGGGTGGAATGCTCGTCCTTATGCCTGGTGTTTTGTGCCACTCTTGCCGCCCTAGTTTCCGCTATACCGGTGTTTTGTTCCTTAATTTTTCGTCCCTAACACGATGAGGGTTATGAGGCCCTCTTGATTGTTCGCCTTGAATAAAACTCTTCCAGCAAGGCCCAATATTGGTTTTACCATTTGCCTAATAACAACTAAAACTTGCATAGGGACTTGCCGACCACCATGGATTTTTAATCAACTCCCCCGGGCTAGTGCTCCTCCGAGTGTTGGTCCAAACCGGGCGATGTCTGGCGCCCCCTGGTCAACCAGGGTCTCAGCCAACTCGACCTCTTGCCTATCTGGTGTGCCATGAGAATGAGATACGTGCGGCTCCTATTGGTATTTGTCGGCACATCGGGAGGTTTTGCTGGATTAGTTTTATCATTTTCGAAATGTCTTGTGCACCGGGATTCTGATTCTGATTGGGTGTCCCGCGATGGTGTATTGTCTCCGCCGATCGTGAGCTTGTCATGGGCTAAGTTGGGACACCCTTGCAGGGGTTAAACTTACAAGAGCCGTGCCCGCAGTTATGTGGCGGATGGGAATTTGTTAATATCCGGTTGTAGAGGACTTGAAGTGAACTCAAGTAAAATGCACCAACCACGTTGCATAACCGTGATTGTCTCTTTTCGGGGAAGTTCGAGAGGAGAACACGGTTGGGTTATGTTTGAACGTAAGTAGTTCAGGATCACTTATTGATCGTTACTAGTTTGTGACCGTTTGCATAGTTTCTCATCTTACTATTGTACTCGTGAGTTAGCCGCCGTACATTGCTTAGTCGCTGCTGCAACCTCACCACTTACCCTTTCCTTCCCATTATGCTTTGCTAGTCTCAACACACATGGTAATGGGATTGCTGAGTCCTCGTGGCTCACAGTTTACTACAACAACAGTTGCAGGTACAGGTAATGCGATATTCATGACATGAGAGCGATGTTTTGATTTTCTTGGAGTTCTTCTTCATTTTCGTCGATCTTGGGTTAGGCTCCCGGTCGGCATCCTGGGCTAGCAGGGTGGATGTCATTTGAGCTTCTGTTTGTGTTTCATCCGTAGTCGGATGTTGATCTTATGTATGATGTATTTATGTATTATTGCGTCATTTGTATACCTTGTATGTATCCCCAACTACTTATGTAATGGTTCGATGTAAAGATATCCACCTTGCAAAAGCGTGTCAATATGCGTGTCGGTGCACAAAAGGAGGGGTCCTATTTTGTACCCCTTTACTTGTGCGCGAGCAATTGGAGCCGCGCCTACGGCAGATGAAGGAAGCAATGCCACAAGACAACCACAACAACGCCAAGCCAGAAACACGAAGAGCAGAGGGGCAAGGTGGACTCCCCCGGCAAGGCCCTTACCGGGGCGGCCTCCGCAGCCCCAGCAAGAACCTTGCCGGGGCAACTTTCCCAACACCAACATCGCGGACACCCTTGAGCATGTGGGTTCTGACGCCATCGACAAGATTGGAACCGAGGCTCGGGAGGCACCACCATGGTGGCATGCAAATCTTTGTGGGAACCAGAAACACACAAGACTAGATGACGCCCAGAAGACGACCATCCTCGATGATCCTTGCCAAGGATACCCACGAGTCCCCTGGCAAGACTCTTTCCGGGGACGACGAAGATGCCGTGGCAAGACCCTTGCCGGGGCCCCGGCAAGACTCTTGCCGAAAACATTTGTGGGGCCGCAGCCAGGCCCACGTCTACCGAGACTCCATCGACGTTCCCATGCAGCTACCAGCCCAACAGCTGGGCAGGCACCTGCGTGGAGACGTGCGGCCTCTAGGTCAACTCGACAAGCACCTACATGGTGGCATGCAGATCTTCGTGAAGATTCAGCCACCGCAACAATCCACCAGCCAACCAACATGGCACTACACGGCTTGTCAGTTCGGACGCGCGTCAAAGTCAGGCGATGCAGCGACAACTGGGACGAGCTTCCTTGCCGTCCCCGATAAAGCAAGAAGGGCACGTCGGCAGCACATTAAATGTGTTTGTCCTACATTAGACTCGATTACTATATACCTTTCCACCTCCTGTGTGCCACTGTGGCAGCCCCTTTTGACTATAAAAGGAGGACCGCGACGTATTGGGAAAGGATTCGGATTTTTTGGACGATGCATGCATCGTAGCTAGTTCAAAAACTCAAGAACACTCAAATACACACCAAAGCAGGACTAGGGTATTACGCATCCTCGTGGCCCGAACCTGGGTAAACGATCCTCATGCTGGCTTCTAGACTCGCTCTTTGCACAACCCCATGCCCGCCAACCGTAACAAAAAGGGGTACCATCACTCCCACAGGCGTCGTTTCCCTCGACATCTCTGGCGCGCCAGGTAGGGGGTGTGCGGTTGTGAAAATCCGGTTTGAAGGTTAGCACACCGACTACATCATCACCATGGCCCCCAAGAGAAAGGGGATCTCTACGATCGGTTAATCCGGGGCCGGCCCGTCCGCGCCAGCGCGAGCTGACGGCATGGTACCCATGGATGGGGCCGAAAACGTGGCCCGCGAGCGTCCATGACATTCTGGAGATCGGAGCCAGGCAAGCAGCGTCGTCCGAATCCGAGACAACGAGCCGTGCGCCGCTGGGTCCGGGGTGGGGCCGTGCTGCCCACGGGCGGCGCAGCAGCCTCTACGTAACCCCAGCTGGCGTCCATGCCGCGCCCTTCCCAGGCCGCGCGCGATGAGCAACACCGTGATGCCGGAGCCCCCGGGCACCGCCACGGAAAAAGCACTATGCGCCACTCGCAGGACGAACTAGGCCGACATGCGCGCTTAGACGCAGGTGCAGGCAGCGTGCGACCCCAAGACCATGACCGAGCCCTTCTAACCTAGTTAGAAGTTGGAGCGCATCACGGTCTACGCAGATCTCCCCCCTGCTTACGCCAGCAGAAGCGCTGGAGAAGCTCGACGAGTGGAGAGCCACCATCCAAAGCCTTGTCAGCTTCGCCAGCAAAGACGAACCGCTCCCAGCGGGACCCTCACACCGGCGGCCTGACAAACCGGTGCATGTTGGCGGTGGGGGGGGGGCAGAGACGCTGCGACCACCGTGCACTCTCCCATGCCGCGACCGCAACAACAACCATCGGTCCGTCGACCCAACGTCGGTGACAACGTTTCCACCACGTCGTCCGACCAGCGAACCCACCGTGACTAACATCAAGTCCTTCAGGAACGAGCCCAGGAAGACGCTCGACCTACCATCGAACGACGACAGGAGACACGCCATTAGTCAGATCCGCGTGCGGGGACTACTATGGACCACCCGGTGCCAGGGGGCCCCGGCGACCTACCTTACGAGGTGGGTTGTCCAGCCTTTACCCGAGAGCTACGACAGTTCTAGTGGCCCTCCCACCGCACGTTCAAGCCCGATGCTGGCGAGAAGTACAACAGCAAGACCCACCCGTCGGAGTTCCTCAGCATCTACACCATCGCGATGCAAGCTGTTGGAGCCCGCGACGACAAGGTGCTTGCCAATTACTTCCCGTTGGCACTCAAACCCAATATCATGTCGTGGTTGATGCACTTGCCAATGGATTCCATTTCTTCTTGGTCAGATTTGTGTGATGAGTTTGTTGGCGCCTTCACTGCAGGCCACCAAGCTCATGGCCAAGCAAGAGATTTGCACATCATCCCCTAGAAAGAAGGAGAAAACCTGCGCAAGTACATACAAAAGGTTAAGCCAAGTGCAGTAAAACATCCCAGATGTTCATCCTGCTGCAGTTATCAGCGCATTCCATCAGAATGTCTGCAACCGCAAGATGCATGAGGAGTTGGCGATGAACAAGGTCAAGGATGTGGCCGAACTTTATGTTCTGGCCAATAGATGTGCTCGAGCTGAAGAGGGGAGGAAGTACACCGGCGAGGACGCCGGTGCAGAAACCGACTCCATAGAAGAAGACACTGCCGCTCTGGCGAAGAAGGGCCGGCGCCGCAACAGGAAGTGCAAGGGCAAGACTATGCTTGCCATTGAGGGATTCGGCGAGCTCGGCGTCGCCAAAAAGGCCAAGGCTGATGACCCCAGCAAGGGGGTTGCCGGGTGCGCCGCCTGCTTGGCCCTGCCGGCTGCCGGCAAGCCAGGAGGCTCCGACAAACAGTATTGCAAGATCCATCGCACCAAGGGCCATGACCTCCAGAACCACCGACAAGTTGAGCTGCTTGTTGAAAAGCAGAAGGCTGAATATGAAAGGTGGGACAAGGAGAAAGGTCAGGATGGTGCTCAGGGATCCGACAAGTAGCGTGGTGGTCAAGCGGGTCGCCGCGGCAAAGATAACCAACAACAGAGGCCCGCTCAGGGTTGCGACAAGGAAGAGGAAGATGATGATCACGACGACGATGATGAGTCCGGCGAGCACGAGTTCCAGAAGGCTATAGAGGCCATGTGCATCAACGGTGGCGCCTCGTTACACACCTCACGCTGCTAGCTGAAGCAGTAGGCATGCGAGGTCGCTGCGGCAGAGCCGTCGTTTGATGCCCAAAAGTCCCTGAAGTGGTCCCACATGCCCATCGTTTTCAGCACCAAGGATCACCCAGATTGCACAATTGCGGTCGGGTGTTTGCCGTTGTTGGTCTTGCCAACGATACGCAACCTCAAGGTGACGAAAGTGCTGGTTGATGGTGGGGCCGGTCTGAATTTGATCTCACCCGCTGTGATCATGAAGCTGCAGATTCCTGATGGATACCTCGAAGAGACAGGCACGTTTCAAGGGGTCAACCCGGGAAGGAGCCAGCCTAAAGGTAAAATCACGCTGCCCGTTATGTTTGGAGGCGAGCTGAACTATACGACGGAGAAGATCGTCTTCGATGTCACCGGGATCCCCTTGCCATACAATGGGATCCTTGGCCGCCCAGCGCTGGCCAAGTTCATGGCCGTGTCCGACTATGCCTACAACATGTTAAAGATGTTAGGGCCGTTGACCATCATCACCGTCCCCTCCGACAAGAAAGATGGGCTCATCTGCGTCGATCAACTTTACCGAGAGGCAGTTGCAACAACTGCCGCAAAGACACTTGCCCCTGCCGCTGATGCTCCAAGGAAGAAGAAGGCCGACAAGACCCCTTCCGGCAAGACCACTTCCGGCGAGACCTCTTGCACCCACTCCAGCAAGCGCACCTCTTCGGAGTGCTGCGCTCCCGTCAAGGACGTGCCTGAGAGCTCCGCAGGTAGGAGCAAGAAGTCTAACGTTGCACCAGAGACCAAGAAGGTGTCCGTCAAGGAGGATGGCATGGGCAGGGCTTTCACCATAAGCTCCGCCCTCGACAGCAAATAGGAAAGCGCGCTCGTCGCCTTCCTGTGGGCGAGTGTCGATGTGTTTGCATGGCAAGCATCCGACATCCCCGACGTCCCCAGGGAGGTGATTGAGCACCATCTTGATGTATGTCCTCATGCGCGGCCCGTCAAGCAAAAGGTCGGGAAGAAAGCTTTGGAACGACAAGAGTTCATCGTACAAGAGATCAGGAAGTTGGAGGCGGTAGGGCTAGTTAGAGGAGTACTCCACCCCACGTGGTTGGCCAATCCGGTGGTCTTGCGTAAGGCAAATGGGAAGTGTAGGCTGTGTATTGATTACATAGATATCAATAAAGCTCATCTGAAGGATCCTTTCCCTTTGCCACGCATCGACCAGATTTTAGACTCCACTGCCGGGTGTGACCTGCTGTCATTCCTCGACGCTTATTCAGGATACCACCAGATCTTCATGATGAAAGAAGATGAAGAGAAGACCACGTTCATCACCCCATGTGGTACGTATTGTTTTGTACGGATGCCTTTCGGGTTGAAGAGCGCCGGTTCGACATTTTCCCGAGCAGTCCAAATTGGTTTTGAGACTCAACTGTATAGAAATATGGAATCCTATATGGATGATATAGTGGTCAACATCAAGGACAGGGCCACGCTCGTACAAGACCTAGAAGAAACATGTGCAAATCTGCGTAAGATCAACCTCAAGCTCAACCCAGAGAAGTGCGTGTTCGGTGTCCCGTCCGGCAAACTTCTTGGTTTCTTTGTGTCTCAGCGCGGAATTGAAGCAAATCCCGACAAGATCAAGGCGATCGAGCAGATTGAGGCACCGAAGCAGGTCAAAGACGTCCGTAGGCTCGCCGGCTGCGTTGCCGCCCTGAGTAGATTAATCTCCAAATCTGCTGAGCGCGCCCTCCACTTTTTCAAAGTTCTGAAAAAGGCGGGTCCAGTAAAGTGGACTCCGGAGGCAGAGGCCACACTACAAGATTTGAAGAGGTACCTCTCCTCCACGCCGATACTAGTGGTGCACAAGTCGCAAGAGCCATTGCTGCTATACTTGGCAGCAACGAATCAAGTGGTCAGTGCCGCACTGGTGGTGCAGAGGGAACTTGAGGAAGAGGCAGCAGTAGCAGCGGAGCCATCAGGTGGCAGGCCGGGGCCATTCCTGGCAGGGTCTGACACCGGCAAGACAAAACCCCCGGCGAGACCCGATCCTGGTAGGGCAGAGTCTGAGCAGATGAGCAAAGTAGGGCAGAAGAAGAAGATGGTGTAGCATCCAGTTTATTTCGTCAGTTCCCTCTTGCAGTGGGCTAGGTCAAGATATTTTGGCATGCAGAAGTTACTCTTCAGCCTCCTCATGGCCTCGAGAAAGCTGCGCCACTATTTCCAAGCACATGAAATCACCATCGTCACGCGCCTCCCGTTGCAACGGATCTTGCACAACCCAGATGCGACTGGAGGATTGTGGAGTGGGCATTGGAGCTGTTGAGCTTTGGCCTCAAGTTTGAAAGTACTTCAACAATCAAGAGCTGATCACTGGCAGAGTTCATAGCAGCATGGACCGCAACCCTAACGAGAAGATTCAAGAGACCACCCTTCTCGGCAAGGAGACGAGCAGTGAGTGGATTTTGTACTTTGATGGAGCTTTCTCACTCCAAGGTGCTGGTGTCGGCGTATTTCTCATCGCGCCCACCAGAGAGCGCCTCAAGTACGTAATCTAGATGCACTTTCCCTGGGAAAAATTGACGAACAACACAGCGGAGTACGAGGGGTTGTTGGCTGGTCTCAGGATCGTGGCAGACCATGGAATCAGAAAGCTCATCATTAGAGGTGATTCACAACTCGTCGTCGCAAGTAAACAAGGACTACCAGAGCCCGTTGATGGATGCCTATGTGGATGAAGTGAGGAAGTTGGAAGAGTGCTTTGACGGATTGCAAGCAGAGCATGTTCCCCGAGCGAAGAACGACATTGCCGATGACCTGTCAGAGCGTGCTACCCTCAAGTTGCCTGTGGAACCAGGTAACTTTGTGCTTCAGCTAATTCACCCAGCTGTTGAACCATCAACAGGATAGAACAAATGAAGGAATGCGGGCCCCAGCAAGTACTTTCCCGCTGAGCTCCCAGGAGCCGCCGGCAAAGACGTTGCCGGGAGTCCCAAACTTCCCGGAGGGCAGCAACCCTCGGCAGGTCCTCACGCCCTGGCCATAGAAGCAGCTGCCCTTACGGCCGAAGATGAGCCTTTAGTCCTTGCCGTTGAGCCCCAGGCTCCGGCATGGGCGCAGCCCACCGTCCGTTTCCTCCAAACAGGACAGATCCCCGAGGAGCAGGAAGAAGCAGAGAAAGTAGCCCGTCGGTCCCGCATGTACTGGTTCGTGGATGATGCCCTCTACAGGAGAAGACCGAACGGTGTGAAATTGAAGTGCATTCCTCGAGAGGACGGACTGAGGCTATTAGCAGAGATACATGGAGGCATGTGTGGCTCCCACATAGGGTCAAGGGCTCTTGCCGATAAAGCGTTCCGACAAGGTTTCTTCTGGTCCACCGCCCTCCAGGATGCAACTGCGCTAGTAACCAAGTGTGAAGCGTGCCAGTTCCATTCAAAGTAGCATCATCAACCCACCCAAGCTCTTCAGAAAATCCCTCTTTCCTGGCCATTTTTGGTTTGGGGGCTTGACACACTGGGCCCCTTTCCCCGTCCCGCTGGGGGCTTTGAGTACTTGTACGTCGCGATCGACAAGTTCACAAAGTGTACAGAAGTGGAGCCAGTGAGAAAAGTAACAGCACAGTCAGCCGTCAAGTTCTTCAAGGGACTACTCTCCCATTTCGGCGTGCCGATCAGACTCATCATCGACACCGGCACGCCATTCACGCGCCGCACCTTCATGCAGTACATTCAAGACCTCGGCAGCAAGGTCTGTTTTGCTTTTGTTGCCCATCCCAAAAGTAACGGCCAAGCTGAGAGGGGGAATGCGGAAGTGCTACGGGGCCTCAAGACTAGGACTTTTGACAAGCTGCGCAAGTGCAAAAGGCGTTGGATTGATGAGTTGCCAATGGTTCTTTGGTCAATCAGGACAACACCAAATCGAGCCACTGGCCAGACACCCTTTGCCCTGGTATACAGGGCAGAAGCAGTTCTCCTCACTAAACTCATATATGGGTCACCTCGAGTGCTCTCCTATCATTAGCTTGAGCAAGAGTAGCTGCGCCAGGATGATGCGATGATCCTTGAGGAAGATCGTCTTCGGGCTGCTGTGCGAGCTGCTCGATATCAGCAAGCCTTGCGCCGCTATCATAGCTGCAAGGTTCACGCCCGAAGCCTTGAGGAAGGCGACCTTGTCCTTCGGCGGATCCAATCCCCCAAGAATCCAGACAAGTTGACGCCAAAGTGGGAAGGCCCTTATTGGGTAATATGAGTCACCAGGCCTGGCGCAGTCCGTGTGGAGACCGAAGATGGCATTCTGGTGAGCAACTCCTGGAATATTGAACATCTTCGCAAGTTTTACCCCTAAGGCGCAGTTGCCAGGAGACCCGACAACCCATGTTTCATACTAGTTGTGCCGCCGAAGCATGTAATCCTATGTACGGAGCCAGGCGCAGACCCTGTGCGCAGTCAGGGAAGAGGAATCCCTTAGTATGTATAGTTTCTGATGTAGGGTAGAACCCTAATCGCCCGATATTTCACGAAAGGAGCGGATCCCGTGAAGAACGTGAAGAACATGAGGAGGGAAACGAGGGAAAACACAAGGGGAAACACAAGAGGAACACTCAAACTAACAAGAACAAGTCACACATGTGCTAGATGCTCAGGTACATGGAACGATACATGAATCCATGGACAACTAAGGACGATACAAAAGGGTAACCGGTTCTTCTCCGTGAGGAGGTCTTGAATCCACGGGGGGATCTTCTCGGCGAGGAGGTCTTGAATCCAAGTGGATCTTCTCCGAAGAGGGGCCGCGGTCTCTCTCGTGGAGTAGATCCGGATGGATGAGCGAAGCTCTATCTCTAAGTATGAGCTAAACCAACGCTTACCCTAACTAGGAGGAGGTGGGCGAGTATATATAGTGCTAGCCACGAAGGGGTAAGTGAGAGGGGGGATACATGGCCCCTTGGCCCGAGTCTTTGCACGTAGGCAGGCCGGAAGTTCCGGGTGGGGCCGGAAGTTCCGGGCAGGTTCCGGCCGAGTTCCGGGCTATCCAGGGAGTTGGCATGCTCGGGGCAGGTCTGGACTCCAGGGTCGGAGGTTCCGGGAAGGTCGGAAGGTCCGGGGGCCGGAAGTTTCGGGCAGAGGCCGGAAGTTCCGGGCTTTCCAAAAGCTTGTCCTTGGTTCTTCTTCCTTCTCCTCTTCCATGCTTGGCCTTGGTCCTTGGATCCTCCATGGTCGTCTCGGTTGTACCTGAGTATATGCAAGGTCCATGCATGAGGTAGTAGCCATGTCTCATATGTGGAAAGTGACGGTTCGAAGAGGAGTGAGTTCACCTTGTGTCCAATGGCGTATGGTCGAGGTCTCATCGTATGTCCTCTTGGGGCTTGGGGAGTAGTCGAAGTGTACATGGGGATGATCGTAGGATGCTCCGCATCATCTCCCCTCCCTTGGGAAAGATCCGACATCGGATCGAAAACCTCATCACCATGGAAACGGTTGTCGTGGAAGGACTTGTAGTAGGACGAAGTGGAAGACATTGCGCTATCCAAGTACTCCGAGGTGTCTCCGGAGTGGTGTACATGCAAAAAGAGCAAACACAAGGGACACTCGGAAATACAATGGTTAGCGCACACAAAGTGTCCGTCATGTAAGAATGAGTCTGTGCAACAAGATTGTTCGTGACAAAGTGCATGAAGCTTATCAAGATGATCTAGAATGATATGCAAAGCATTCATGGGAGAAAAGGCAATCAATGTGCACACAAATGTGTTGTGAATATGATCAATGCAACCATGGTGCAAAATGATGTCATAGAGAGACGGTTTATCACTAGCATGAATATGGCAATGGTTGCTCAAGATGAGTATGTGATCATGCAATTGATGATGGGTAATATGACCATGATGTATGAATATGCCATCAAGAAAGATCACAACAAATTTGCTAAGGAAATGCACAAGATCATATATCATTGATGACATGGGAATACAAGATGCAACAAGGCAATCATAATGTGAGTCAATCCATGCATAAGATGCAAATTTGTCATGTGTATGATATGTCCATTGAGCATGACATGGGTGAGCACAATCAACAAGTATGGAGGTGTTGGCGTACGAATGCTCGATGTCGTTGCATGAGTGGAGGTTCGTAGGTGCCTCCAATAAGTCCGAGGACTCCACAATGTGAAGGTCCATAGAGTCAATCTTCAATGTCGCTCCTCCGTTCGCGAGATGTACCATGTAGACAACAAGAAGGAAACAACAATGAAAGAGTGACCCATCCAATATGCATATTTGAGGATGGCTCAAAGGGAAGGAGTTCACCTTTAGGAGATTCTTGCAAATGTTGGTGTTGCACATCGTGTACACCTTCACATGACCAAATTGTGTCATGACGGTATCGCCTTGTGAATCTTTCAACATGAAAGAACATGACAAACACTTGGAAAAACAAATGAGGTTATCGGAGATGCAAAACCTATCATTCTTGTGGTAAAATACCCAACAAGTGGATGCATCATTCTCATCATAAGAAAGGACAAGGGAGCATTTCATAGTATGGAGGCATATGATGCGAGAACAACCAAATAGAATCGGCGCAATCAAGCAAGCATGCATCACAAGTAAAGTGTCCAAGTCTACAAGATCAATAATCATAGATGCAACAATTGGAGGCAAGCGACAATGAACAAAATATATCATGTGAGAGGCACGAGCATATATGTCATCAACCGAAGAAAGCGAGTAAGAGTTAAACATGGGTGATGCGACAAAGCAAGCAATCATGGTGATCAAGTCAAGCAAGCTAGTAGTGCGAAGATGCAACATACTAGAAGGAATCATGGCAAGCATGTCATGGGTGCAAATAGTGTGCATGAATAATTCACATGACATAACACAAGCATGAAAGGAGGATATGAGCAAAATAGCATCAATAGCATGAGGCACATGATAAACATGGTAATAGCAACAAGGATCTCCACCAAGCATGCAAATACACATAGGAGTAGCATAATGGTGAATCATGGGTAGATGCAAGCAAGGGTCACAATTGCATGGTAAAGGCATAGAAGCAAGCATAGCATGCAAAGTGAACACGGTAAAATGAGCAAGAAGCGAGAAGCGGTATATAGCCCATAGCCGTGTGAGATCCAAGTGAGAGAGATGCGCGTAGTCGTTGCGCGAAGAGAGTGGTGATAAGGGTAGTTCACGGGATCCCAAGTCATCTATGCTCTCAAGAGCTCGTTTCGTCAACTCTTGGGATTGAGAGGTTGACGAGTATAGGTGAGTACCTACACAAAACAAAGACAAAGGGAAAATTGTGTGTGCGTGGTAGATGTACACATCATCCATCATGATGCGCACATGCTTGTGTTGGTTAGCACAAAATAGCCAATGCTCAAATAAATGAGATGTATGATATAGAAACATGTCATCCATCATGATAGGTTTGTTGTTATGTATAGCATAATGGAGACTCAAATGATGTAATGCATCATGGGAAATATCTAGAGCATTGTGAGGAATGGTATGCATATGGTGTACACAAGGGATATAATCATGCGATACACCATAATTTTCATGGCATGGCATATGATATGACTTGTGAAAATTGTGAAAAGGAAGCATAGCAATATCATCACATGAAAAACAAAAGCCAATGACCATCATCTCGTCATCTATGCCATAAGTGCAAATGGGATTTATGTGAATGGGGCATGCATAGTCACTATGTTGAGATTGAAATGATGCAATATGGGATATCTCACTCATAGCATATGACAAGGTTAATGGATTGTCAAACATGATGTGACCAAAAGAATTTTCACATGATATCCTATGGAGCATAGCATCACAACTAGGCAAATCAACATGCTCGTCATCATATTTATCATAAATAGGTAAGTCATGACATGAAGAAGTGGCACTAGCATGAAGCATGGGTATAGGCGTGTCAACATCATGCAAGCAATCATTCGATAAATAGTCCATTAGTGGGACAAGAGAAGCACCATCACCTATGTTACCTTTGGAGCATCGCTCATGTGTTGTAGGTGAGGTGTCGAGGACCAAGTCGTGGTCATCTTCATCATGATGGAACCATGTGGGGGGTGTAGCATCGTCCAGCATGTCCATCATCATCTCCATTGGAGGTATGGACTCGTCAAGGATAGGCGTGTCGTCATGTAGGAGACCTAGCACCAAAGAAGAAAACACACTAGGAGTAGAGGTTAAGTCGTTAGAAATCAAAGTGGCCTCACATGCTGTGTCAACTACCTCACTCACTAAGTGTTGTGGCTCACTCACTCCCTCTCGAATGCTCTCACTCATATGGTTGGTGGAGTCAATCAAATGGCTCTCAACCTCACATAGGATGTGTGGCATGCTCTCAAGTGTGGGGCTAGTGGTGGTCACACTCATCCTCTCATAGGAAATGCTCTCAATGTCACGTGTGGTGGAGTCACTCATGTCACTCATGTGGTGTTGGCTCTCCTCACATGGCAATTGGGGCATCTCGTCACATGTCGTTGTCGGAGAGATGTTGGTGCGAATGTCTCCATGCTCAATCATGTCGTGGTCGTAGCCGTGGATGAAGGCTGAAGATGGCACATCATCACTCTCCTCAAAGACCAAAGATAAGGTCTCATGAGCGGTCTCGTAGCTTGACTCGGAGTATGAGTCCAATATGGGCGCCGTCTTCATGTTGTTGAAGAGGTTCGTGCTCGTCGCCATGGTTGAAGGGGATGGCCCTTGCTCGACCTTCTTGTCGCCGTCTTGTTGTTGGAGGCCAAAATGATGTGGCACCTCGTAGCTTGTCTCCATGACAGAAGGGAAATTCCCATGCTCGGCCATCTTCCTTGAGGGCCTTCCAAAGATGGAAGTGCCTCCCTCGCTCGTAGTTGGTCGCCTTGTAGTTGAAGATGTTGATGTAGGCGAACTCATGGGAACTAGGCGAAGATGCCGTACGTCCGAAGGCGAAGATGCCTTGATAGCACTTGACGAAAATGCCGAAGTGGTTGTTGTAGCCGTAGCATGCTCTTGGTGGTGCTTGTATTGCGGTCTTCTCTTGTGGTCATAAAGTTTAGACTTGGCGTGAAGTAGGGCTTGTTGGGACTTGTAGGTAGGTGCATCTCGAGCATCTTCATGTTGATGGTGGCGTTGTCGCACTTGAGCTCGTAGTAGATGTCGTTCGTCGTAGTCGTGCACATGTTGCTTGGACGTGACTTGCCCTTCATGACGAGGTGGATCACGAACGTGATGGTGGTCGCCACGGAGATGTGGACGTGGACGTGCGCTTACATCTTGTTTGCGCTCCGAAGACTTGTGACTTGAATGTCGCCGCGTTGAGGATGATGAAGGGGAAGTAGACTTGATCAAGGCCCAAATCTCCTCCATACTTGCATCTTGCTCCTCCTTTTGTGCGGAAAGCTTGTTGTTGATGTAGTCCCTTTTCCTCGCTTCGGAGTGACGAATGCCGATGGAGAGGTTCTCGATTCGATCTCGCAATCTTGATTGTGCGCCTTGCATTTGTCGTTGTAGATCGAAGATTGACGCTTTGGTGATGTAGTTGTTCACGTCGTCGTTGTTGTGGAAGACCGGAGATGAAATGCCTTGCCTATCCATCACAAGATTCGAGCCAATATGAGTGGAGAAAGAGAAGAACGAATACCAAATGTACCTTGACCGAAGTTGAAAGTGGATCAATGATCACTCTAATGTGGACAAGGAAATAGCACAATTGGTACCAATTCTTGTCGGTTTCTCACACCTACACAAATAAGGCTTATGGTGGAGCTCGGTGAGGATAGTGGCACAAATTGTTTTATGCAAAATGTTAGTAAGAGTCAATAATGTTGAAAGAGATTCACAAATTTGCAAGTGAAACAAGTAGACCAATAGCAATATGTGGCACACGGAAACACACACACGGATAGATAAATGGGGTCGTGCAACCAAGGAATGAGCTCAAAATGTGGAATCCACGAAAAATGCTCTTGTTGCACAACTCTAGAGAGACGCTAGCACGATTGCTCAATAGGCGGATACGACACGTGTGCACAACCTATAGGAGACAAAAATGCAACGACTTCTATCCCAAGTATGCTATGTATATATGGTTCCCGGTGTTATGATCCAAGATGATCTTATATGACAATGTGGTATTATGTTATGGCACTTGCTTACAAGCTCTTTGTTCACTCTTTTTCTTTGCTTAAAAGCTTTATTCTTTTTTTGTATGGCCACTTTTGCACAATGCACAAACAAAGATAGCTATTGTGTATATGCGGGAACAAACTTGAGGCACACGAGATGATATGATAACAAGATGATACCTATTGTATGGTATGTATGCAATGGGAGGTGTAGCTCGATGATCACTAATGTGCACAAGTAACGTTGCTGGCAATACTCAAATGGCTAGTCTCGATAGGCAAGTGACGCAAAATGGCTAGGGGTTATCAATGCAATGGCAAGGGAATATACAATGGAGGGATACCACAATACCAATTTGATATGGAGGTTACCGTCCGCGGTGATGATGAGTGCCAGTGATCTTGATGGAGATACCAAGATGATGGATACTCGTCCCTAAGTAGCTGAAACACCTTAGGAAACGGAAAAACCGCGAACTCAAAATCTCAAATGTCAAATGTCAAATGGTGGTAGCGGGATATGGTGGTGGTTTTGTGGAACCTCAATGGAATTGCGGAATGTCAATGATGGGTTGTGGAGTACGCAATGCGGAAATGAAGGTTAAGGTGGTGTACTATACACGGTGTCAGAGTTGGAAGCACGGTCCCTATGTAGCCGAAACACGTTAGGAGACACAACTCACAACACAAACAAAATTGGGTTAGGTTGGGGTGTAAGAAGTGTATGGTTGGTAAGCCTATGTGGAAGTTATGGTGGTGGTGGTGGTTGATGAAGAAGTAACCATCCCTAAGTAGCCTAGACACCTTAGGAGACTCAAATCACTCCTCAAGCAAGCACATATGCGATGGGGAACAAAATTGGTTAGGTTGTGGAAGTCTACGGTGGTGTAGCGGATGATGTTGTGGAAGCCCTAGGCAAAGATGCCAAAATGCACAAAATTTTATGGTGTCAAAAAGGTGGTAAAACCAAGGTGAGGTCCTCGATCACGTCGATAGCTTCAAAACGAGCCAAAGAACACTCAAATCGGAGTTCGGAGCGACAAGTTGTGACCAAAACGGTGAAAGAGGCTGATGCTGAAATTTCGGGGAAAGTTTCTGGTTAGGCTGGAAGTTCCGGGCCTAGGGCCGGAAGTTCCGGGATCCGGAAGTTCCGGGGGGTGGCCGGAAGTTCCTGGGGTCGCGGAAAAACTGCGGGGAGTCTGGGGATTTTTGGGGTAAACTTTCTGCTTAGCCCGGAAGTTCCGGGGCTAGGACGGAAGTTCCGGGGGACGGAAGTTCCGGGGGAGTCCGGAAGTTCCGGGGGTCGTGGAATTTCTTCCGGGACGAACCCTAAATTCCAGATCTAAGAATGGGGGCGGAAAAACTCGATTTTCAGGGTCAAAATTGGGAAGATTTCATGGATAGAAATGGGGGAAAAGATGGGGAATGCTAGATCCACTTGAGACACAACGAAGCCATGGATCAAATCAACGAAACATCCTCAAACCAACAAATCACAAAAAAAAATTGGGGCTATTTTTGGTGGGCATTTTCGAAATTGGGGAAGAACACAACAAAATTAGGCTAGAAAACGAAGAGGGGAGGCTTCGAAATCATGATCAACGTGGTTCTGATACCAAGATGATGTAGGGTAGAACCCTAATCGCCCGATCTTTCCCGAAAGGAGCGGATCCCGCGAAGAACACGAAGAACACGAGGAGGGAAACGAGGGAAAACACAAGGGGAAACACAAGAGGGACACTCAAACTAACAAGAACAAGTCACACATGTTCTAGATCCTCGGGTACATAGAACGATACACGAATCCACGGACAACTAAGGACGATATAGAAGGGTAGCCGGTTCTTCTCCGTGAGAAGGTCTTTAATCCATGGGGGGATCTTCTCCGCGAGGAGGTCTTGAATCCAAGTGGATCTTCTCTGAAGAGGGGCCGCTGTCTCTCTCGTGGAGTCGATCCGGATTGATGAGCGAAGCTCTATCTCTAAGTATGAGCTAGACCAACGCTTACCCTAACTAGGAGGAGGTGGGGGAGTATATATAGTGCTAGCCCACGAAGGGGTAAGTGGCAGGGGCATACATGGCCCCTTGGCCCGAGTCTTTGCACGCAGGCAAGCCGGAAGTTCCGGGTAGGTTCCGGGCTATCCAGAGAGTGGGCATGCTCGGGGCAGGTCTGGACTCCGGGGTCGGAGGTTCCGGGAAGGTCGGAAGGTCCGGGGGCCGGAAGTTCCAGGCAGAGGCCGGAAGTTCCGGGCTTTCCAAAAGCTTGTCCTTGCTTCTTCTTCCTTCTCCTGTTCCATGCTTGGCCTTGGTCCTTGGATCCTCCATGGTCGTCTCAGTTGTACCTGAGTATATGCAAGGTCCATGCATGAGGTAGTATCCATGTCTCATATGTGGAAAGTGATGGTTCAAAGAGGAGTGAGTTCACCTTCTGTCCAATGGTGTATGGTCGAGGTCTCATCGTATGTCCTCTTGGGGCTTGGGGAGTAGTTGAAGTGTACATGGGGATGATCGTAGGATGCTCCGCATCAGTTTCCTGTCGATTTCCATGTTTGTGTATATACGTATATGCATGCTTGTCCAGGGTATTGTACTGCTTTTTTGGTAATAGTAAATGTTAGTGAAACACTGAGGTTCCGTGCTTTTGTCCTCACTTCTCTCCAGTCACGGAAAATATGTGCGATCCCGCCAAGGACCCGACTCCGGCAGGAAGTCGAGAAGACCGCCTGGCACGACGATCCCCGATAAACCAAACAGATAAAGTTTACCTCTTGCCCATTCGTATTCGTAACCTGTGACTTGTGCATTAGAAAACCTCGCCAGTCGTCTTTAAGGACTCGGGGGCTCCCATTTCCGACTCGAACACTGCTTCGGCCAGAATGGTCTTGGTGACCCTTGTCAAAAAGAGGTGGACGGGGGGCTGGCCCCTTTGTTTGTATCCCGGCAGATGTGATTCTTCAGCAGGCGCAAGGGGCACTGGCAAGGTGGCTTGCCGAAAGGACTCGTTTATTTTCACTAAGAAGGCATTTTGCCTCCGCATGAACGTACATGTGCACGAGTTACCGGCAGGACTAGAGTTTTTCATTAATATGCTGATGCAAGTACAAAGGTTACTGGATACAGGCATGGGCTCGAGAGATTGCATTATATAGAAATTAAGGTTTGGCAAGTGCCTACAATTTAGGGAAAAATATAGGTTCCCCATGATCTCCATTCTTGCCCCTTTCCTCCCAGGTGCGGCAGGTGAAGGCAAACAGAGAATGGCGGGGAGCGTGCCGATGGAGAGCTTGACGAGGAAGACCCTCGGCAGGGCGCAGGGCTGAGGGAGGGAGGGGGAGGGCGGCGTGGTTAGTCGGAGTCGGAGTCGACGTCTTCCCGCTGGACGCCCTTGTCGTCGCTGTCGCTGCCCTCCTCGTCACTCCCACTCGAGGAGGAGGAGGGTTCGCCATCAGAGGAGCTCTCCGCACAACACCTGAAGCGAGTTCCCATGAGCCCGAAGCCCTTGACGGAGAGCAGGCCATCCTCCATCAATTTAAATTGGAGGACGAGCCCCTCCGATAGGCTATGGGCACGGGCGAAGGTCTTCCATCCACGACAGAGATACATAACGTGAGGGGCTGGGAAGTCGACATTGACCTGCATGCTACCATTCCCGAAGCCCCTCATGTGCAGCCTCAGAGCCTGAGGCGGATCAAACTCCATCTCCTGAGAAAATGAAGTTGGGAGATGAAGACGGCCGCGCACTGGCCCATGTAGCCTGATTTAAAACTCGCGGGGCTGGTCTCCGACATGGCCCTCCATTGGAAGGGCCACGGGCGGAGGCGAAGCCGGTGCGCCGCCCCGTCCTCCTCCTCCCCGAGCGCCACGACGGCCTCGGCCTGGCCCCCTGCCTCTCCCTCTCGTGGCTGGCTCCGCTGCCATGAGCTCTTGGTAAGTAAGGGCGCGTTGTCGAGCAGAGACCCTCGACGCCGCCATCGGAGCACCAGCACGCCCGCTCGCCATGACGAAGGGAAGGAAGGAGTCGAGGCAGAGGAGATGAGCACTGAATGATCGAAGGACGCCATCCCCCCTCCCCTCCTTCTTATAAAGGGGCGGGGCCGAGGCTCGGCTGCCCCACTCAACCAATCCAGCCGCCAAGAGGCGCGGGGAATCGAGACGAACCCGCTGCTCCAGTCGGCGATGGCCCAGTTTTCCTGCTTCCACATTATGGCTTGTGACCTCCGCATCCACCACCTACCCTCCTCGAGGCATGAAGGACACGTGGAAAGCGAACTGGAATCAAGAGGACGACTGAAGCGACTGCATTCGACCCCGTGACCATGGGGCGCGGGCACCTTGAAGGCCACGGCCCGAGTCCACTTGGTAAATGAGCCGCGCCCCAGCATTTTCCTCCATTTTCTGGGGAAGGCGTGGGCCGCCTCTTCACCATTTACTATGATGTGATGCATGAGGGCAGCAACTGCCCCACGCATGACCCCCACGTCACGCACGACCCCCATGTCGCGCATTCAACGCGGGTCGTGGGGAAGTGCGACGGGCGAGGGAGTTACAACAGTAAGACTCGACCCCGCATGCCCTCACACCGTCTGCCTAGACCAACAATGCGTCGCACTAATGTATGGCCCAGGCCTGGGGGCTCCTGTCGGTGCACAAAAGGAGGGGCCCTATTTTGTAACCCTTTACTTGTGCGCAGGCAGTTGGAGCCACGCCTAGCGGGGCAGAGGAAGGAGGCAAAGCCACAAGACAACCAGAACAACGCCAAGCCGGAAACGCGAAGATCAGAGGGGCGAGGTGGACTCCCCCGGCAAGGCCCTTGCCGGGGCGGCCTCCGCAGCCCTGACAAGAACCTTGCCGGGGCAACTTGCCCAACACCAACATTGCATCCACCCTTGATCCTGTCAGTTCCGACGCCATCGACAACATTGGAACCGAGGCTCGGGAGGCACCTCCATGGTGGCATGCAAATCTTTGTCGAAACCAGAAACACACAAGACTAGTTGACGCCCAGAAGATGACGATCCTTGGCAAGATCCTTGCCAAGGATACCCACGAGACCCCCGGCAAGACCCTTGCCGGGGACGACCAAGATGCCACGGCAAGACCCTTGCTAGGGCCCCGGCAAGACTCTTGCCGAAATCATCCGCGGGGCCGCAGCCAGGCCCACGTCTGGCAAGACTCCACTGCCGTTCCCATGCAGCTGCCAGCCCACCTGCTGGGCAAGCGCCTTCGTGGCGACGTGCGGCCTCTAGGCCGACTCCACAAGCACCTGCGTGGTGGCATGCAGATCTTCGTGAAGATTCAGCCACCGCACCAACTCAGCAGCCAGCCAACATGGAACTACACGTCTCGTCAGTTCGGATGCGCGTCAAAGCCGGGCGAGGTGGCGACAGCTGGGACGAGCTTCCTTGCTGTCCCTGATAAAGCAATAAGGGCACGTCGGCAACGCATTAAATGCGTTTGTCCTACGGTGCCAGGAGATAGACTCAATTACTGTATACCTTTCCACCTCCTGTGTGCCACTGTGGAAGCCCCTTTTGACTATAAAAGGAGGCCCACGGCGTACTAGGAGAGGATTCAGATTTTTTGGACGATGCACGCATCGTAGCTAGTTCAAGAACTCAAGAACACTCAAATATACACCAAAGCAGGACTAGGGGTATTACGCATCCTCTTGGCCGGAACCTGGGTAAACGATCCTCGTGCTGGCTTCTAGACCCGCTCTTTGCACAATCCCGTGCCCACCAACCGTAACAAAATGGTGTCCCAGCAATCCCATAGGTGTCATTTCCCCCGACAATGCGATTCTATCCTTGGTGGGACCTTCGACTCTCTTTACGATAGAGTCGCATATTGGGAGTGACAGGCGATGAGAGTTGGATTGTTTGGAGCCCCTGCGTAGACTCTTGGATTTTCTTGGCGTGGAACTAGCAGTCTTCGCATGATTGGACCAGCTCGGTGGCGTCATGGAGTGCTGTGGGAAAATAGAAGCTACATCCAAAAACCTTACCAATGAGGGTGCATGGCGAGGAGTGGTACCTGCAATCTCCCCCATGGATGTTGGCGACCAACTTGCATTCTTGCACTTTCGAGATGCACTGCAACGAAACTCCATTGGGGCCCTGCGGTACAGCTCACCGTCTCACAAGCAGCATGTAGTGGCTTGCCGAGCGACGTTCCATGGATCAGCTAAGCCTTGAACTTCATAGCCTTGCAGTCTGCCTGAGGCTCCAGTGTCAGTAGCAAGCGGGCTCCCGAGGTAGGGCCGTAGTCCGATGCACCCGTGGATGGCGCGGGGGGGGGGGGGGCTCTTCGTGAAATAGCGTTGTGCCGACAGTGGGGGGGTGTGGCTGATGGCCTGAGGAGTCTCTTTTGAAAGACGAATGGGCTCTGGGGATGAGGGCGAAATGCTCACTTGGCGATGTCGTCGGCTTCCTTGTTGAAGCCACGCATGATGTGCTGCAGCTCTATGTCAAGGAAACACTTCTCGAGTTTACGTACCTCCTCTAGGTAGGGCGCCATGTGCTCGTCCTTCGGCTTGTATTTTTTATTGGAGAAGTTGACGAGGAGCTAAGAATCTCCCTTGATAGTTAGGAGATTGACACCCAGGGTAGAGGTGGCTTGAGGCTGACAATGAGGTCATGATACTCCATGATGTTGTTGGAGACCTTTTCATCGTGCCTGAAGCAGAGCCGGACGATGTAGTAGAGCTTGTCTCTGGTTGGCGAGACGAGCATCATCCCACGCCGTGGAAATGTGTCATAGGAAACCACGACCACCTATGGGACCAAAGGTCCCTTGCTGGTTCGGCGGGGGGATGGCACGTTGCATAAAGAGCAGAGGAGCGTGGGGCAGCACGACAGACATCACACAGGAAATTTTACCCAGGTTCGGCCCGCCGTTAGGCGTAAAACCCTACTCGTGCTTTGGTGGATTAATGGTGGAAAATGGTGATGGTCATAGACCATTTGGCCTGCAGGGTTGCCTTGGGACGAAATGGCTACATGCGTATGAAATGTGAGGGTGTGGATTTCCTAATCCAGGGTCCAACCCTTTCTACGGTTGCCTTGGGCCTCCTTTTATTGACTAAGGGGTCACCATAGTGGCAAATTAGTCATTATGCACTGATAAGATAGCAAATAGTGCTATCATACCTAACTCTATAGGCTGACAGAGCACATTAAATGCGCCTCTCAACGTCACATCGTCGCTTGCCTACCTGGCCTTGCCGGGCTATTTTGCCAGCTTCGTTCCTGTTCGCTTGACACGTCGCAGGATGGGTGTCGTCCGTAGGTATATCCTGTAGGAAGAGGCTGCCGTTTGGCAAATAGCTGCCACTTAGTCACTTTGCTGCTTGACACTGCACTGATTGACGACGTGTGTCGTGGTAAAGTGGTTCGGTGACGTGGCTTTGTCTCCACGAGTCTCGGCAGGCCCTGCCGGGGTGTCTCGGAGGTTTTTCTTCTGGCTAGACCCCTTCCTTGCCAGGCTTGCCTGCCCAGCAATGGGGGCTTTTCTCCTAGTGGTTTCTTACTTCTCTGGTTTTGTCTTGGTCCTCTTGATCTGCATGTTGGTCCTTTGAAGATCATGATTTCTTGTATTTTGGCCTGACCTTTGTGTTGTAAACTTGCTCCCGTGCCCATGCACAGTCTGGGAAATGGACCCGGGGTTTGTTGCACTGACAGAATCCCCCGGGCTTGCCCCGAACGCGCTGCTGAGCATCGTTGGCGTAGGCCCTAATAAGTGCACAGGAAGGGGTGTGGAAGAGACTGGCCCCTTGAGGTCTTCTTTGCTTTTTCATTAATCTTGAGTCCGGGCCAGTTTCTAGTTTCCCCGTGCATTGTTAAAGCCAACCGTGATGGGGCCACTCTTGTATTGGCCCGTGAATGACTTTAATGCACGGGGTAAAAACTGCCAATTCACTCTTCCCACCACGCCCTTATCCTCGGGCACGTATGATGCATGCATCATGCGGGGTAGGTAACGAAGGCGCGTGGTGTGGGAGAGCATCAAGGAGGGGGCCCGGTCTTCTCGAATTAGTGGAGGAGGGTGGCGGACGCTCGTCGAGGGAGCGACTCTCTTCCTTGGCCCACCTATAAAAGGAGGGGCGAGGGGAGAGCGGAGGCATCCATCTTTGTATCCCTTCTCCTCCATCTTCTGCCTCCTACTGGTTATGTTGAAGAGAAGGGCCTGGGGCCAGGCACTAGGCTCTAGATTGAGGTTGGTGACACCAAATGCTTGTGCTGATGCTAGGGGAGTGAGTCTGGTCCAAGACTGGAGAAGACGCGACCGACAAACCGCCTGTGGTGTGGGAGATATCAAGCTTTCCCATTGCGGGAAAATGCTTGTTTCTCCCGCTCTAGTCGGCCGTCTGTCAGGCATGGTGGCAACTTGCCTGGACTTGTCGCCACTTGTTGGCTTAATGACCAAGTCCTTGGCGCCTTCAGTGTTCACCTGGGAGGCTGGGCTGGGGATCGTTGGTAATCCCAGCACTGCCCCTTTCGGTGGATCCGGGGATGATGCTGAAAGGAGGCGTTCCTTCCTGCCCGCCAAGGTGGGGATCGACGCGCCTCGAGCCCCCTGGCCATCATGGTCGCTCACCGTCTCTACGGGGAAGGCATCGGGCGGTGAGGTCGGCGTCTTCCTTGGACGGTGTTGATGAACATGAAGCGAGGGGAGATGGAGAAGCAGGGAGGCAGGTCGTCCAATCGGAGTACGATACCACCAACGCGTTCGTCTCATATTGGCAACCTGCTACCCTGTCTTTCTGTCTTTCCCCTCCTTTTCCTGGCGCCGTCATCACCATTTTACTGGTTGCCGGGGAAAGGGTTGTCCTCTTGGCGCTTTCTCTACCTCTAGTGGTCCTCCAGCTAGGCTTTGACGTCCTAGGCTTTGACGTCCTCCTCTGCCGGTGCCTGTGCTGGAGCCTCTTGGCTGGTCATGGAAGTGGTGACTAGGGGGTCGCTGAGGTACCCCTTCCGTCTTCCTCCTTCGTAGCCTTGCCGCTGCCGATCTTGTCAGGTTGTGTTCGGTAGTTACTGACGGGATCGGGGTGACGTTGTGCTGGTGTGCCTCCTGCCTTCTTCTCGTCCCACCACACTATCTAGGACAAGAGGGACAGTGAGAGGAGTGAGTTTATGGGGCACTTATCTTTTTTCAATCTTAAATCTGTCGGCACTTGCCAAATTTTAGTTCAAATAATGTAATCTCTTGAGTCCATGTCTGTCTTCTGTAAGGTTTGTACTGGTATAATCGTGCATGTATATGTCCATTCAGAGGTGGAATGGCTCTTTACTTAAATAAATGAGTTTTCCCCGGTAGTCTATCCTGTCGGTACCCTTTTATTTTGTTGCCGGAGAACTGAGCCTACCGAGCATAAATAAAGGGACCAGCCCCCCGCCAATCTCTTTTCACCAAAGGCCACTGCAACCATCCTGACCGAAGAAACACTTGAGTCCAGGGATGGAAGCATCTAAGTTTCAAAGAGCGGCGAGGTTTTATCATGCACAAGTTTCAGTTTACAGAACAGTTATGGACAAGAGGTAGAACTTATCTGTGTGGCTTACTAGAGATCGCACTGCTGGTTCATCTTCCCAACTCCCGGTAGAGGCTAAGCTCACGACAGGAACCTGCAGCCTTATGCGGATGGGAATGATGCAAGATGCGACCTTATCTATATGCATATGTAATGCTCATGAAATGCTTATGCAATGCTCTTGAAATTCTCGTGCATGCATGCAACTTGTCGGTGGCCCCCGGCACTTCATTTATTTCTCTGTTGCTCAGGGTCTGTGCCTGGATTTGTATAAGGGGTTACATACAATTGAGGCAAGGCCTGTACAAAAGGGTGGCTATCGGGAAGGGCCTGGCAGCCGTGCCTTACGGGTAGTACTTGCGGAGATGCTCAATATTCCATGAGTTTTGCAATTGAATGCCATCTCCGGTCTCCTGATGGACTGCGCCAGGTCTGGTGACTTGAACTACCCGGTAAGGGCCTTCCCACTTTGGCGTCAACTTGTTTGTAAACTTGGCAGACTGAACGCGCCTAAAGACAAGGTCGCCTTCCTCAAAACACCGGGCATGAACCCTGCGGCCGTGGTAGCGACACAGGGCTTGCAGATAGCGCGCGGCATGCGTAGCAGCCTGGAGACGGTTATCCTCGAGTAGCACAGTGTCGTCACGCCGGTGCTGATCTTGCACTACTTCATCATAGGCAAGCACTCGGGGTGAGCCATAAATGAGTTCTATGGGGATAACTGCTTCTGCCCCACACACTAGGGAGAAGGGAGTCTGCCTGGTAGCTCGATTTGGTGTCATTCCGAGGGACCAGAGAACTAACGACAGCTCATCGATCCACCGCCTGCCGTGCTTCTGCAGCGTATCAAAGGTTCTTGTCTTGAGTCCTCGCAGCCCTTCAGCATTCGCCCTCTTAGCTTGCCCATTGCTTCTGGGATGTGTGACACAGGCAAATGAGATCTTGCTTTCGAGGGCATAAACATATTGCATGAAGGCGCGGCTCATGAACTGGGTGCCGTTGTCGGTAATGATCCTTGCCGGGACTCCTAAATGGCACACCATCTCTTTCAAGAACTTGATAGCTGACTGAGCAGTAAACTTTCTCACGACAGCTACTTTCGGCCACTTTGTAAACTTTTCGATAGCAACAAACAAGAATTCAAAGCCCCCGGCAGCTCGGGGGAAATGGCCGAGGATATTGAGCCCCCAGACCAAAAACAACCATGACAAAGGGATTGTCTGAAGAGCTTGAGCAGGAAGGTGGATGTTTTTGGAATGGAACTGGCATGCTTCACATTTGGTGACTAGCTCCACCGCTTCTTCGAGGGCTGTGGGCCAATAGAATCCTTGCTGGAATGCTTTCCCAACTAATGCCTTTGATCCAATGTGGGAGCCGCACATGCCTTTGTGTATCTCAGCCAGCAGTTCCTTTCCTTCTTCCCCGCAGATGCACTTCAATTTCACACCATTAGGCCTCCTTCTGTATAGTGTCATCGACAAACTGATACATATTGGCCCTCCAGGCTACTCTTTCAGCTTCATCTTGGTCATCGGGAAGTTCTCCGGTTTGGACAAAATGGACTATGTGCCTTGCGCAAGTTGGAGCCTGGGTCTCGACAACAAGGACTCGCGGCACCTCCTCAACTGCGGGGCCATGTTCCACATTTGCGGGGTATAGAGGCCTGGCTGGAGGGTGCAGTCCTGCAGCTGATGGGGAGTTGTTTCCGGCAAGGTCCTTACCAAGAGCCCCGGGAGGCTCTACCGGGAAACGATTACCGGAGTCCATCTTTCTCCTTTTCCGGGCGATTGTTGTTGGGGATACGGAGGGCTGACTAAGATGGAGAACAAAAGTTCCTGGTTCCACAGAAAGCTTCTGCGCAACACACTTTCATAGATGATCAGTTATGCTATTTCCCGCACAGGGTATGTGCTCTGTTTGCAATCCATCAAAGTGCTCCTCCAATCTTCCCACGTCCTCAATGTATGCCTCCATCAATGGACTTTGGTAATCCTTGTTGGCTTGTCTCACCACGAGCTGTGAATCTACTCAAACGATCAGCTTCTTGATTCCCAATTCCGTGGCAATCCCGAGCCTGATAAGAAGCCAGTCATACTCTATTGTATTGTTAGTCATCTCTTCCCGGGCAAAGTGCATCTGGACGACATTCTTCAAGTGCTCCTCGGAGGGGGCAACAAGAAGCACGCCATCTCCTTTCTTGGGGCGCTTCCTTTACGGGGATAACTGTTTCCAGCACTTCCTCATCAGGGGTTGGCGTCCATTCTGCAATAAACTCTGCCAACGCCCTAATCTGAATTGTTGACATGCTCTCCAAAGCCCACTCCACTATTCTGTCGGTAGCCTCAGGGTTTCAGAGTATCCTTTATAACGGGATGCGAGTGACAACCGTGATCTCATGGGCTTGGAAGTAGTGGCTCAGTTTCCTTGAGGCCATGATGAGACCAAAGATCAACTTTTTCACACCAGAGTACTTCGATCTAGCTCCTTGTAGCAGGGACCTGACAAAGCACACTGGGCGCTACACCACTTTCTTCCTTGCCGCATCCTTGGGGCTGCCCTCGCTGTCGTGCTCTTTCCTGTCCCGATTCTTATCCGGCTCTGTCGGGCCTTGCTCACTTTCTACTTCTTCCACTTCCCGCTGTGCCACTAAGGCTGCACGAACCACTTGGTTGGTTGCTACCAAGTATAACAGCAACAGCTCTTATGGTTTGGGGGCAACCAAGGTGGGTACAGAGGACAAGTATGCCTTCAACTCTTGCAAAGCTGCATCTGCTTTTGGGGTCCACTTCATGGGACCTGCCTTCTTCAGGATTTTGAAGAACGGCAGGGCACACTCGGCAGACATGGAAATGAACCTGCTTAGCGCGGCAACGCACCCTATCAGACACCTCACATCCTTGACTGTCCTGGGCGCCTGGATCTTCTCGATAGCTTTGATCTTGTCAGGGTTGGCTTCGATTCCTCGATGGGATAAAAAGAACCCAAGTAGCTTGCCGGAGGGGACGCCAAACACACACTTCTCCGGGTTGAGCTTCAAGTTGATCTTGCGTAGATTAGCGAATGTTTCCTGCAAATCCTGGATGAGGGCTGCTCTGTCCTTGGTCTTGGTCACATTATCATCCATATAAGCCTCAATGTTTCTGTGCAGCTGTTGCTCAAAACCAATCTGGACCGCTCTTGCAAAAGAAGACATGACAGTCTTTAATCCGAATGGCATGTGGACCAAGCAGTACGTACCACATGGGTTGATGAACGAGGTCTTCTCTTCGTCTTCTTTGGACATGAAGATTTGGTGATATCCAGAATATGCATCCAAAAAGGAGAGAAAATCATAGCCTGAAGTGGAATCTAGAATCTGATCAATGCGCGGCAAGCGAAATGGGTGCTTTTGGTAAGCTTTGTTGAGATCTGTGAAATCTATGCAAAGCCTCCATTTCCCATTAGCCTTGCGAACGACCACTGGATTTGCCAACCATGTTGGATGTAGCACTCCTCTGACCAATCCAGTTGCTGCAAGCTTCTTAATATCCTCTGCAATAAACTGCTGCCTCTCCAAGGCCTACTTCCGAACTTTCTGCTTGACAGGTCGGGCATGTGGGTAGACAACAATGTGGTGCTCGATTACCTCCCTGGTAACACCGGGGATATCAGATGGTTGCCAGGCAAACACATCGATACTCGCCCGTAGGAAGGCAATGAGCGCGCTTTCCTATTTGTCATCAAGGGTGGCGCTGATAGTGAAGATACCATCAATGCCAGCCAGCCCTGCCGGGACCTTCACTTGTGGTGCAACAACCTTGGATTTCTTGCTATTGGAACTCTCCGGCAAGTCATCAATAGGCGCTGCACACTCCGAAGAGATATGCTTCCTAGATTCCTTGCTGGCGTCCCCACTACCCTTCTTCTTTCCTCTATTCTCCTTGATGAGAAGTGCAGCTACCGCTGCTTCTGCCATGACTGTGTGCCAGTACATCTTATACATGCAAATGATTGCCTCCTTCTCATCTGATGGGATGGAAATGACTCCTACCGGCCCAGGCAACTTCAAGGTGTTGTAGGCATAGTGGGAAGCCTCCATGAATTTAGCCAAGGCTGGGCATCCAAGGATCCCACTATACGGCCGAGGGAGGTCGACCACATCAAACACAATCTTCTCAGTCTGGTAGTTCAGTTCTCCCCCAAACGTCACTAGGAATGTGATCTTTCCATTAGGATGACTCCTGTCGGGATTAACTCCTTGAAATGTGCCCGTGACCTTTAGCTCTTCCTATGCTATCTAAAGTTTGCTGATGACCTTTGGGGAAATTAGATTCAACCAGGCCCCACTGTTAACCAACAACTTCGTGACCTTGAGGTTGCGAATTGTTGGAGATATCAACAATGGCAAACATCCTACCACATTGGTACTATCGGGATGGTCCTTTTCGTCAAAGATGATGGGTGTTAGTGGCCTTCTGGAATTCCTGCTCACTGGTTTCCTCTTCATCTCCTCCATCACCCTCATCGTTGCAAGCTTCCTTCTCTTGACCCCCGTCGGGTTTTCCTTGGTTCCGGAAAGATTTGCCAGGACGATTTGCTTCACCGCCAGCGGCATTCTGACCTTTTTCCTTATCATGCTTCTCATATTCTGCTCTTTACCTCTTGACAAGCTGCTCAACCTGATGACACTCTTGAAGATCATGGCCCTTCATCCGATGAATCTTGCAATACGGTGCATCCCTTTCCCAGCCTTCTGGGCAGCCGCAGCCTCTCGGCAGTCAGCACACATGGCAGCCTCCTTACCGGGGGCTTCGGCTCTAGCTTTCTTGCCGGTACTAAGTGTGCCTGATCCTTCGATAGTCATCACTGCCTTATCCTTGCGCCTCTTGCTGTGCTTCTTGCTCTTCTTCTGACTGGTGGATTCATCATCATCCTCTGAGTAGACATTCATGCAATCCTCCTCTCCGGGGAGTTTCCTTCCGTCCTCCATCTGAGCGCACTTGTCCACCAAGGTGTAGAGCTCCTTCATCTTCTTTGGCAACCGCACGTTCATCCGGGTTGGCATCCATTCTGCAATAAACTCTGCCGACGCCCTAATCTGAATTGTTGATGTGCTCTCAAACTTTAGGCCAAAGCTGGGTAACTCCAAAGCCCACTCCACTATTCTGTCGGTAGCCTCAGGGTTTCAAAGTATCCTTTACAACGGGATGCGAGAGACAACCGCGATCTCATGGGCTTGGAAGTAGTGGAGCAGTTTCCTTGAGGCCATGATGAGACCAAACATCAACTTTTGCACAACAGAGTACCTCGAGCTAGCTCCTTGTAGCAGGGAGCTGACAAAGCACACTGGGCGCTACACCACTTTCTTCCTTGCCGCATCCTTGGGGCTGCCCTCGCTGTCGTGCTCTTTCCTGTCCCGATTCTTATCCGGCTTTGTCGGGCCTTGCTCACTTTCTACTTCTTCCACTTCCCGCTGTGCCACTAAGGCTGCACGAACCACTTGGTTGGTTGCTACCAAGTATAACAGCAACGGCTCTTATGGTTTGGGGGCAACCAAGGTGGGTACAGAGGACAAGTATGCCTTCAACTCTTGCAAAGCTGCATCTGCTTTTGGGGTCCACTTCATGGGACCTGCCTTCTTCAGGATTTTGAAGAACGGCAGGGCACACTCGGCAGACATGGAAATGAACCTGCTTAGCGCGGCAACGCACCCTATCAGACACCTCACATCCTTGACTGTCCTGGGCGCCTGGATCTGCTCGATAGCTTTGATCTTGTCAGGGTTGGCTTCGATTCCTCGATGGGATAAAAAGAACCCAAGTAGCTTGCCGGAGGGGACGCCAAACACACACTTCTCCGGGTTGAGCTTCAAGTTGATCTTGCGTAGATTAGCGAATGTTTCCTCCAAATCCTGGATGAGGGCTGCTCTGTCCTTGGTCTTGGTCACATTATCATCCATATAAGCCTCAATGTTTCTGTGCAGCTGTGGCTCACAACCAATCTGGACCTCTCTTGCAAAAGAAGACCTGGCATTCTTTAATCCGAATGGCATGTGGACAAAGCAGTACATACCACATGGGGTGATGAACGAGATCTTCTCTTCGTCTTCTTTGGACATGAAGATTTGGTGATATCCAGAATATGCATCCAAAAAGGAGAGCAAATCATAGCCTGAAGTGGAATCTAGAATCTGATCAATGCGCGGCAAGCGAAATGGGTCCTTTGGGTAAGCTTTGTTGAGATCTGTGAAATCTATGAAAAGCCTCCATTTCCCGTTAGCCTTGCGAACGACCACTGGATTTGCCAACCATGTTGGATGTAGCACTCCTCTAACTAATCTAGTTGCCGCAAGCTTCTTAATATCCTCTGCAATAAACTGCTGCCTCTCCAAGGCCTACTTCTGAACTTTCTGCTTGACAGATCGGGCATGTGGGTAGACAGCAAGGTGGTGCTCGATTACCTCCCTGGGAACACCGGGGATATCAGATGGTTGCCAGGCAAACACATCGATACTTGCCCGAAGGAAGGCAACGAGCGCGCTTTCCTGGAAGATTTTGAACACAAGGATAGTGTCCTGCTCTGCAAAACAAGTTCCACATACCACCAGTTCCACAAATCTAATCTGCTGACGTGTTTTGACATCACGATGTTACGTCATGGCCCGGCCATTATTCGAACCATTTTTCTCAACCAGCACCGCGCATATCGCAAGGCGGTTTTCCTGACACGTCTTGTCGAAGCGGAGATCGTGTCCCCCTTACTACGAGATTCTCATCAATACGGACATGGGTAACCCACTCGTGACCGTTGGTATGACTCCTCGATTTTAGGTGAGTCCAAAACGGGCGCGAGGAGGACGCTTGACATTCACCCTCTTTATAAAGAGGCCAAGACCTGTCCCTTTTTCCTCTCACGCTCAATCGAATCCTTCCCCCACCTCGAGTTCCAACACCCCAGGCTCAGGTCAGGCACTTCGGACCTTCAACCATGTCCGGATCCAACCTGCATGGTCGGTGGATGCCTTCCTGTGTCATAGAGGAGGACATCAAGAAGCTGAGATAGGCCAGATATCTGACCGCCGAAATTTCGCACAGGCTGCCCACCCGGGGACAGGTCATCCCCACTCCCGAACCCAACGAGAGTGTTGTGTTTGTCTCTCACTTCCTCCGAGGACTAGGCCTCGCACTGGATCCCTTTGTTAGGGGACTCATGTTCTATTATGGGCAGGATTTCCACGATCTGGCCCCGGATTCCCTCCTTCACATCTCGTCGTTCATCGTCGTATGTGAGGCCCTCCTCCGCACTACCCCTCACTTCGACCAGTGGCTCAAGATCTTCAATGTGAAGCCTAAGATGACCGAGGGGTGGCACGTAGAGTGCGGAGGTGCCGTAATTAGCAAAAGTGGTAACGCTCCATGGCCAGAGGGTTCTTTCCCTGAGGTATCCGGTTTGTGGCAGCGGGAGTGGTTTTACATCACAGCTCCCCGAAGTGCCAAGTGGGCAGCCATCCCTGCCTTTCGCTCGGGCCCCCCACCACAACTGACGTCATGGATCTTCGAGGGGCTAAACTGGGGTCTGGTAAAGGATGTGCCGATATTGCAGAGTCGCATCCAAGATCTCATTGAGAGAGACGTCAACATGGTCACGGTGACGCAGGTCATGCTAGTTCTCCAGGTCCCGCCTTGCAAACGTAGACCTCTCCGTTTGTGGGAGTCCAACCCGGAGGGACCGGGAATCATTCATCACTTCCTCGGCATGACGCTCGAGGAGATGTACAAGTTGTGCTTCGGATCACAAATAAAGTGTCCGGACACCACCGAGGATGCGGGTCTGAGCTATAATCGCCCAGATACCCAAGTAAGTAATCCCATGGCCGAACACACTGTTTCTCTTATTCATCATAACATCCTTCTGAGAAGTCGCTCTTTGACCAGGAATAGATAACAAAGGCGAAGATGATCATGTGTCCGACCCCCCTTCCCGAGGGCTTGGCCTATCCAGTACTAGACAGAATGCTGGAGCCGACGCCTTATCAAGTGCCCTGAAGGAAGATAAAGGGGGGAATAAAGAGGCCGGAAGCGAGCCTCACTCACTACTCGCCCCAACTTGGGGAACGAGTGCCTCCGTGAAGTAGGACAACCAAGGAGAAGAATCTTACACTTCCTCTCCCCGGGGAAGGAAGAGGACCACCTCTGAAGATCTGGAAAAAGAGGTTTCCAAACGAGGGAAGAAATCTTCACCAGAGGGTCCTGCCCCGGGGGTACCTTGTCGCACAGTGTCCGCAAGGGAATCAGCCCTCTACCGAGCTGTAAGTAATCAAAAAGTACTTAGTAGTAAAAATATCCTACCTTACTTCTGAAGACAATAACCGAAGCTTATATCTTGTAGTTCGGATCGTAGCCCTTCTCGACAGAGTTTTTCTTCGGGGGATCTTCTTCCGGAGATGATGGAGAGCGAAACACCTC
Source organism: Triticum urartu (assembly GCF_056163025.1). Lineage (NCBI taxonomy): Eukaryota > Viridiplantae > Streptophyta > Magnoliopsida > Poales > Poaceae > Triticum > Triticum urartu. The sequence goes on along the minus strand of NC_141874.1, from coordinate 359,133,175 downwards.
CCCCTGCCACCCTGCCTAATGAAGTGGGTGACCCTGAAGTGTCATCGCAGAGTGTTTCTCCTGATCCGCCAAGGCCAGGGGGTAATCCCTTGCCCACCTGGAGTCCTCAGTATTCGGCTCCTAAAGAGAGCAACAGAAAAAGTCCGGAACCGTATATTGTGCGGTCGGACGCACTGAAGGATCTTCTGGAGCAAGCGGCCATCTTAGAAGCGCATCGTACGCTAATGAGTACGGTAGTTGAAAGGATTTCATCCGCTGCAAGTGGATTGCATGAAGCTTTTATGAGTCTGCTGAAAGGCTTTGAGGTACGTGACATAGTGTATGTTTTTGGCAGTACCACACACGTTAGGTGTGCCCTATGCAGATAGTAGCCCCTGAGACTCTAGTTGCTGTTGAAAACGGCGGCAAACAGAGGATCATAGTCCCAGGTAATCACCAGACTGCCTTTATGTGCAGGTGGCTGAAGCTCCGGTGGCTAGCCGGACTGATGGGTTTGCCGAGCTAAAGCGGCAACTTGATGCGGCAGATGCCGACATCGTGCTTGTCAACAAGCGGCTTGACGAGGCACAGGGTGAGTGATTTCTCCGGTGATCAACGCATAGTAAGAGGAGCAAGATGCCAATATCTTTAATATGTTGTGACTGCAGATTGAGCTACCACCGTGGAGACCCTTCGGCCAGAGCTTGCCCGGGCCAAGGAACAAGCAAAGAATAGCGATGCGGCCGCTCTAAAGACGGTCAAAGAGTTGCGGGCCGAACAGTCCGCGCACTGCCAGATCAAGGAAAAGATAGCCCAAATGGTCATTTGAGTTGAAAGATGCCGCTGACCGCTACCATCTTCTTGAAGAAGAAAGCCGAGCGAGGGCGACTGACCTAGAGAAGGCCATGGTAGCAGCCAAGCAAGCCCGCTCTAAAATCAGAGCGACGAAGGGGGAGCTGCATCAAGCTGCGGATATTGTGGTTGGGAAGCCCTTCTTACTGCAGACTAAGTTCGGAGATCCGAAGTATGCTTCTCTTGATCAACTACAGAGTTCTGCGGACGCCTACGTGGATTTGGCGGCAAGTGCTGCTGATGCGGCCGAGTACTTCAAGGATCAAGGAGATCGTGAAGTGGAAAAGTTGTTCTGGTCACAGTTCCATGCTCCAGTGCGTCCGCTGCTGCTGAATGAGCAAATGGCCGAGTGGGACGAGCTCCATAGGTTGTCCGGACTCGCCATGCGGTCCGTTGTGGACCATTTGTGGCCGGGAGGGCCAAGGCCGAATAGTTACTTTAGTTTGGTGCAACAATTCCTTGGTGTTGTGCCTCACATTGATGCTATGAAGAGGTCGGCGTGCATAGAGGGTGCGCGGATGGCCTTTGCCCGTGTGAAGACATACTGGGCGGAGATGGAGGCCACCACTATTGCAACACAGGGTTCGGCTGTGGGCCGAGTGGCTGCCAAGCACTACTTTGAAGAAGTTCTTGAAGGCGCTCGTTCGATAGAGGCTCAGTGCTCGAAAAATATTATGTTCTAGTGACATGTACTCCCACTATAAAAACAATGTTTTATTGAGTTATGAAGGCTGTGTTTATACTTTTGCTTGAAAGTATTATGATGCCTCCTGTGCGGCCGTTTATGTATATATGTATATAACCTGAAAGTTTGCAGTCGTCGGCTTCCACCCCCACGCATATAATGCCGGGGTGTTCGCAAAAAATGCGTATTCACAATTGATCCATCGTCTTGGTCCATTAAGGAGGTGGTGGCGCAGCGAACGAGGCAATCAGACTATATTGCTTTAACACTTTCACATAGCCATAGGAGTTTGACGGTGGGGCTACTATATAGCCCTTGGTACTTCTGCGCTCGTACAAATACGGGGCGCATACGTACATGACGGGAAACGACCCTTCATTAATGCAGAGGAATCCCGAAGATTCTGCTGGGTCAGCGAGTGGTTGACCAGTCTTGCGCTATATCATGACAGTCAGTTTTCGGCTTTCTCTACTGAGGTGCTCATCCGGATGAACCAGGGCACAATCACAGTAGTTCTCCCAGGGCTGCCTTAGCCGATATAGCGGAACGTAAGGTACCAAAACATGGAGCTGGGCAAACCAAACATTTGACCAAAGACATGATTCGGAGCTGATGCATATAAGGCCAAACTCGCGACGCTGAACACTCCCTAAGGTATTCGGTCTTTATAACATATGCCGGGATGAATAATGCCCTTAATAATAAACCCCGGGTGTCCAGGTACGTGCCATATCCTGACGTGGCCACATGCCAATACGTCGGCATCCTTCTCGGTTGTATTGAGTATCCGGAGGATGTGGGCAACAAGAGACAGTAAAAAAGGTTGACGCAGGGTCTTAATCTAAAAAGAAACCTTTGAGCGGGTCCCTGCTGCACTTCTGCACTTGTGTCTCCATTGTGCCGTGTCCTGGAAAGGCGTAGCACGATTGTCATTTGTAAAAGAGAAGAACTTAGGTGAAAGTTGCCGTGCCAGAAAATTGGTTATTGTCAACAAACCATTAAAATTTAAGATAAGTAAAGTTGAGCCGGACTAGCCCTGATTACACGCGGGAAGCCCCTGGTACCGTCTAGGAGGGCTTGATTATCAAACCAATCTCATGTATATGTAGTGGTGCACCGGACTCGTCTAACCGTGTCTGTGGTCTTGACGACCTGTCATTTTTTCTGGTTGGTGAGGCCATACTTGCTGGCAATTTATTTGTTCCCATATTGAGCCCCTCGCAATTTGTGCCGAGGTGCGTGTGCGAAACAACCGTAGAATTAAAATTCAGATCTTTTAGAAAAAGTGAATATTGAATACAGATTATGTTCACTGGAACCTGATTGATGCGTCAATTGCCAGTTTACAGATAATAACGCCACGACCCAGGCTATTTGACATGCCGATGGTCGAAGGCTGAGGGAGAAGGCACTTTACAGGCTCTAAGTAGAGAGTGCGGTATAGTAAGAATTAATTGGACCTCCTGTCGCACGTCTGCGCCGCCTTGCCTCAGTGAAAGGACTCCTTAACAGGAATAGCCTTTGGGTAGGTGAACGAAACAGAACTCTGAAGGAGTCCGTGAGATGCCTAGTCTTTGAGCCACCCGTGGTAAAAGATAAAAAATAGTTAGAAAAGAAAATAAAAGGAGGCCATGGGAGAGCTTGCAGGCCTATCCGTATTGTGCCTTTGCTGATGGCCAGGGTATTCTAAGTATATCAGTATGTACACGCGTTACAAACTTCGCGGGTATATGAGGCGAACGAGGGAGGCCGAACTGCTAATCCAGATCTGAGATTGATCGGCCCCATTTAATAGAGGCCGGTGGCTTAATGGCCAATGAGATATGCGGCTTGATGAGGCCGCTTGGTACTTCGACTATGGTAGCCGTAGTATGACCCTTCATATGGAGGGAGTGTTCCTTATTTCCTTTTATTGTTATGACGCCGCGTGGACCGGGCATCTTAAATTTTACGTGGGCGTAGAGTTGGACCGCATTAAAATGAGCAAAAGCGGTACGCCCCAGAAGTGCATGGTAGCTACTGCGGAACGGGACAATATCAAAGGTCAAGCCTTCGCTTTGGAAGTTGTTCGGCGAACCGAAAACGAGTTCCAATGTGACGGAGCTCCTACAGTAAGCTTCCACACTGAGTACTGCTCCCTTGAGGGTATTGTGGTGGGCTTAATTCTTGAAGGATCAATGCCCATTTTGCGGACAGTGTCTTGGTAGAGTAGATTAAGGCTACTATCGCCATCCAGAAGGACTTTCATGAGATGGAACCCATCGATAATTGGATCGATGACCAGAGCCACCGAACCTTTGGGACGGATATGGCAAAATTTGGGGGGCGGGGCTCTATGGTGTATGCATCCCGTAGTGCACTCCCGCGCTCCCCTGTAGGGGTGTGCGTCACATATTCCATGTTTATGGTTTTCACTTTGGGGGGAAATTATTTTTGACCCCCGTTATTCGGCTGGCGAGTCTTTTCGTCATTGCTGTCACTGGGCGGCCCCTTCCCCTTGTGTTCGGCATTAAGCTTGCTAACTTGTTTGAAGACCCAACAGCTTTTGTTGGCGTGAGTAGCTGGTATATCGGGGGTGTTGTGAATCTGGCAGGGCCGATCCAGTGTTTTGTCTAGATTGGATGGTCCGTCTCTATTTGCCATACGAACAATCGACAATTTGGTTCTTTTTAATTAGGAATCTAGTCCAGAGCTTCCCGACTGACTATCCAAGCTGCTGGATGATGTAACTTAAGTCATCAGCATCTGGTGGCCGGACATATGTACCTTGGAAGTTATCACGAAAGGCATCTTCCAGGTCATCCCAGCTGCCAACGGAGTTCTCTGGAAGGTTATTTAGCCAGTGCCGCGCTGGTCCCTTTAGTTTCAATGGGAGGTATTTGATGGCCTGGAGATCATCTCCACGGGCCATGTGGATATGGAGAAGAAAATATTTAATCGATACCGCGGGATCTATTGTTCCATCGTATGATTCGATATTCATGGGTTTAAACCCCTTTGGGAATTCGTGCTCCATTACTTCATCAGTGAAGCAAAGTGGGTGTGCGGCGCCTCTATATCCGGCCACATCGTGACGTAGCTCAGATGGAGTCCGTCTGCGGCATTTGGCCCATGCGTGATTAGGGTTGTCATGTCTGAATAGATAGCCGTCGTCGCGTGTCGGGGCACACCCCGCGATCCGTAGATCGATCTGGTATGTCCTGCCCTACTGTTCAGGTCCTACCGAAGGTCATATGTATATGCCCGAGCTGTTTTGTCCCTGCCTTTACAGCGAGGTAGTACGGGATGGTGTTCGGCTTGAGTTGCCACTTTGTCCCGGTCACGTGGTGGTCGGTCAGCCGCATTGTGCGCTGATGGCACGTGCTCCAGCGCCTTGTAATTGAATTGAGGTAGTAATTTGCGCTTCGGGTAACTTTTGTGTGGTCGCTCGAGGCCGTATTCCTCGGCTGTCAAGAAATTAGTCCATCTATTGTTGAGCAGATCTTGATCAGCTTGAAGCTGCTGCTGCTTCTTTTTCAGGCTCCTTGCACTGGCTATTGGCTGGTGCTTAAAGCATTCATGTTTGAGAGGTTCCTCAGGCACGATAAAGTCCTCGTTGCCGAGGCTCGCCTCATCCTCGGAGAGCGGAAGGTAGTTACTGTCCTCCGAGTCTTCTTTCATGGCATGTACATCAGGGCTAACTCGCCCATCTTCCCGTTCGTCCTGTTCGGAGGCTAGCTTAGTGGGGTCTTCATTGTCTTCGGCATCGTCGAGAGTATTGTTTGTGCCGGTATTGCTATTTTTTCCGTGGCGTGGCTTAGAGCGGCGCTGATGACGTCGGTGCTTCGGCTATCTCTCAGGAGGCCTGTCCTCGACTGGATCTTCCTTGTCATTGCCGCTATTCTCGTTTCGTGTGTCCACCATGTATACGTCGTAGGAGGAGGTGGCCGTCCAGCGCCTGGTAAATGGCGGGTTTTGGGCCTGTTCCTCTTCGTCATCGTCGTCTATACCGTCGATGCATCCGGAGTCGTAGTCGAGCATGTGGGTCAGATCTTCGACAGTGGCTATCAAGTGGGAGGTGGGTGGGAAGCAAAATTCACCATCGTCAGCCCCCAGTTCAAACCGGGTATAATTCGGGTGTGAGTCCCTTGCTAAAGAGAGGGTTTTTAATGAGTTTAGCACATTGCCTAAAGGTGAGTGCCGGAAGATGTCCGCGGAACTGAATTCGACGATCGGCGCCTGGTATGGCTCGGCGGACGTGGATGGACATAGTTCGGAACCAGTAACCGGAGATGAAACGGGGGGTCCGGCGACACAGACCCCGCTCGAAGTTGGGTCTGTGTGCGGCTCCAACGCCGCTGAGTCTGCGGCTTCCGTGGCGGGGTTAAGCTTCTCGTCTTCGGATGGCACAAGCTGTTCCAGGTCTAGGGCCAGAGTGCTTATAGGCACAATCTCCTGGGTATGGTCTGATGAAATATTTAGGTCATGTTCATCGCGGTGGCAGGGAGCGGCTGCCATGGGCTCTAATCCGTCGAACATCAAGTCTCCGCAGATATCAGCGACGTAGTTCAATATTCCAAACATGACCTGACGGCCAGGGGTGTAGCTATCGATCTGCTCTAGGTGGCCAGGCGAGTTGGCCCGTAGTGCGAAGGCGCCGAATACGAAGATCTGGTCAGGGAGAAAGACATCCCCTCGGGCAGCGTTGTTGTAGATGATGGATGGAGCCATCGAACCTTCTGATGATGACACAGCGGAACTCTCAATGAAAGCACCAATGTTGGTGTCAAAACTGGCGGATCTTGGGTAGGGGGTCCTGAACTGTGCATCTAAGGTTGATGATAACAGGAGACGGGGGACATGATGTTTACCCAGGTTTAGGCCCTCTCCATGGAGGTAAAACCCTACTTCCTACTTGATTGATCTGGATGAATATGAGTATTACGAGAGTTGATCTACCTCGAGATCGTAATGGCTAAAACCCTAGAAGTCTAGCCTATCTGATTATGATTGTCCCTACGGACTAAACCCTCCGGTTTATATAGACACCAGAGGGGACTAGGGTTATACAAAGTCCGTTGCATAGAAAGGAATCTTCATTATTCGAACGCCAAGCTTGCCATCCACGCCAAGGAGAGTCCCATCCAGACACGGGCGGGAGTCTTTGGTCTTGTATCTTCATAGCCCATCAGTCCGGCCCATGTCCACCAGGCCAGACGCCCGATGACCCGTTAGTCCAGGACTCCCTCAGGCGCCATTGGCGGCAGGCTTGAAGGAGGATCCGGGCGGATCTGGAGTCTCCGGAAGCAAGAAACGAGAAAGGGGATCTGGAGCAAGTCGATGCAAAGCAATGAAGGCAAATGCAGCCCGCGCCAACCTTTTGTCAGGCGGCAGTTGCCAAGGCAGCATGGGGAAGCGGAGACGCCCACGTTCCATCACCCGCCATGCCTCAACCGAGGCCGCAGGCTGTTGGGGCCCGTGGCGCTCCGCACTTGCCCCTTGGCTTCGCCTCGAAGCCAAGTCCGAGCACGCCTTGGGCCTGGGGGCTAATGTCGACGTCCTAGGAACGGGGGTCCCCAGACTTGCCTTCCTGTGATCCGCCTAACACTTGGTGAAGCAGAAGGCGGGACGAAGCGGAAGTATGGTGGTGCCCCCTACCAGGCATGCCAAATGTCAGCATTGGGGCTCCGGGCATCCTAAGGTTCAAACTTTGGGGTGCATTCGTTCCTACTACCCTATCCTACCTTGCAGCTAGCCATAGCAGTTACCCAGGTTTGGGCCACCTTGCGGTGTGAAACCCTACTCCTGCTTGGTGGTTGGATTGCCCTGTCGAAAGAGCTCGAGTACAAGTGTTGGGGGAAGAATCGTCTACCTCCTCTACGGTGGCACCCTGTCCTCCTTTTATACATGCCTTGGTCTTCTTCCTCCGAAAGCATTGGCGGGAAGGGTTGCCACTGTCGGCGTCCTGGGAACGGGGGTCCCCAGACTTGCCTGCCAGCGGCCCACGGCGTGGCTCTGCCAGCGGCCCCGTATGGCCCATCTTCACCAGCAAACACTCAAGACCCTTGCGAGGGGCCGAGCCTCGCGAGGCGGACGACGCAAGACCTCCTCGGGGGCGGCCTCACCAGGCTTGCTCGCGAGGGCGGAGAGATCAAGGCAAGGGCGCGAGGTTCCTACGACGCAAACCATGACGACCGGGGCCAGGCGGGCGCCGGCGCGCACAGTGTCCTCATTTGCTCTTTGGTGCTAAAGGGACAGGCGCAGGCGAGGAGTCCTGAGGCATCAGGCATAGGTTTACATATTGGTGCAACGAGACCAAGACCAGCAGGACGGCAGGATAGAGGTCACCGTGGAGCCCAGGACGGCGTGACCACCAGAGCCTTTGGCAGACGAAGACCACCTTTAGTCAGGATAACTTGTACTATTTGTCTCCCTTCAAATTTGGCCGTTGTGGCATCCCTTCATGCCAACATTTGGGAGTCGGAGCAGGGCCTCTATAAATAGGGCTAGACACCATAGTAGGAGGCAACGGATCCAGAGAGATCAAGACGAACGGATCCGAGGCCATTCAAATCATCCTCATCCACACATACTCACCACATCGGTGGCCCGAACCAGTATAAATCTTGTGTCCCTTTATTCTGTGAGTTCGATGTGCTGAGCCTTGAGATCGCGGTGAGGGCGAGTATGAGGGGGAGGAGAGGTCTTCGTGCGCACCCCAGTGTTCGAACCTCAAGGGTTTTGCTGGAACCCGAAATGCGACAGCCACGCAACAGCAATTTTGAAGGGAGGGGCGCAGTCTATCCTGACAAAAGGTGGTATTCGTCGGCAAAGCTTCTGTCCATGATGCGCCGGCGGGCTCGGTGATGAACTCTACCCCGTGTGCCTGACGTCTTGGTCTTCTTGCACCAATCATTAAACCTTTGGGGATCACTTTGGGAGCCGGCGTGCTAGCCCTGCTCCCTTAGCACCAAACAGGAAATCCTCCCCATCAACGCCTCCTGGCATGGTCTCTGGCGTTGTTTGTCATTGTGTGTGTCAACCACGTGAAGGCACGAGGCCACGCGACCGGCTGAGTGCTACCTCTTGAGCACTGCGTTGGTTTTCCCTTGAAGAGGAAAGGGTGATGCAGCAAACTAGCATAAGTATTTCCCTTAATTTTTGAGAAACAAGTTATCAATCCAGTAGGAGGCCACGCACGAGTCCCTCGCACCTACACAAACAAATAAACTCCTCGCAACCAACGCAATAAAGGGGTTGTCAATCCCTTCACAGTCACTTATGAGAGTAAGATCTGATAGATATGATAAGATAATATTTTTGGTATTTTTATGATAAGGAGAAATAAAGATGCAAAGTAAAATAAAAGGCAAAATAAATAACTAAGTATTGGAAGATTAATATGATGGAAAATAGACCCGGGGGCCATATGTTTCACTAGTGGCTTCTCTCGAGAGCATAAGTATTATAGTGGGTAAACAAATTACTGTTGAGCAATCGACAGAATTGAGCATAATTATGAGAATATCTAGGTATGATCATGTATATAGGCATCACGTCCGAGACAAGTAGACCGACTCCTGCCTGCATCTACTACTATTACTCCACACATCGACCGCTATCCAGCATGCATCTAGAGTATTAAGTTCAAGAGAACAGAGTAACACTTTAAGCAAGATGACATGACATAGATGGATAAACTCATGCAATATGAAATAAACCCCATCTTGTTATCCTCGATGGAAACAATACAATACGTGCCTTGCTGCCCCTACTATCACTGGGAAAGGACACCGCAAGATTGAACCCAAAGCTAAGTACTTCTCCCATTGCAAGAAAGATCAATCTAGTAGGCCAAACCAAACTGATAATTCGAAGAGACTTGCAAAGATAACCAATCATACATAAAAGAATTCAGAGAATATTCAAATATTGTTCATTGATAAACTTGATCATAAACCCACAATTCATCGGTCTCAACAAACACATCACAAAAGAAGATTACATCGAATAGATATCCACAAGAGTGGGGGAGAACTTTGTATTGAGATCCAAAAAGAGAGAAGAAGCCATCTAGCTAATAATTGTGGACTCGAAGGTCTGAAGTAAACTACTCACACTTCATCGGAGAGGCTATGGTGTTGATGTAGAAGCCCTACGTGATCGATGCCCCCTCCGGCGGAGCTCCGGAAAAGGCCCCAAGATGGGATCTCACGGATACAGAAAGTTACGGCGGTGGAATTAGGGTTTTGGCTCCGTTTCTGGTAGTTTGGGGGTACCTAGGTATATATAGGAGGAAGGAGTACATTGGTGGAGCAACGTGGGCCCCACGAGGGTGGAGGGCGCGTCTGGGGGGGTAGGTGCGCCCCCTACCTCGTGCCTTCTTGGTTGATGTCTTGACGTAGGGTCCACGTCCTTTGGATCATGTTCGTTCCGAAAATCACGTTCCCGAAGGTTTCATTCTGTTTGGACTCCGTTTGATATTCTTTTTCTGGGAAATCCTAAAATAGGCAAAAAAAACAGCAATTCTGGCTGGGCCTCCGGTTAATAGGTTAGTCCCAAAAATAATATAAAAGTGTATAATAAAGCCCAATAATGTCCAAAACAGGATATAATATAGCATGTAACAATAAAAAATTATAGATACGTTGGAGACGTATCAAGCATCCCCAAGCTTAATTCCTGCTCGTCCTCGAGTAGGTAAATGATAAAAACAGAATTTTTGATGTGGAATGCTACTTGGCATAATTTCAATGTAATTCTCTTAATTGTCGTATGAATATTCAAATCCGAAAGATTCAAGACGAAGTTCAATATTGACATAGAAATAATAATACTTCAAGCATACTAACTAAGTAATTATGTCTCTTCAAAATAACATGGCCAAAGAAAGTGATCCCTACAAAATCATATAGTATGGCTATGCTCTATCTTCACCACACAAAATATTTAAATCATGCACAACCCCGATGACAAGCCAAGCAATTGTTTCATACTTTTGGTGTTCTCAAACTTTTTCAATCTTCACGCAATACATGAGCGTGAGCCATGGACATAACACTATATGTGGAATAGAATGGTGGTTGTGGAGAAGACAAAAAGGGAGAAGATAGTCTCACATCAACTAGGCATATCAACGGGCTATGGAGATGCCCCTTAATAGATATCAATGTGAGTGAGTAGGGATTGCCATGCAACGGATGCACTAGAGCTATAAGTATATGAAAGATCAAACTGAAACTAAGTGGGTGTGCATCCAACTCGCTTGCTCACGAAGACCTAGGGCATTTTGAGGAAGCCCATCATTGGAATATACAAGCCAAGTGCTATAATGAAAAATTCCCACTAGTATATGAAAGTGATAACATAGGAGACTCTCTATCATGAAGATCATGGTGCTACTTTGAAGCATAAGTGTGGTAAAAGGATAGTAGCATTGTCCCTTTTCTCTTTTTCTCTCATTTTTTTATTTGGGCCTTTTCTCTTTTTTATGGCCTCTTTTTTTATTTAGTCCAGAGTCTCATCCTGACTTGCGGGGGAATCATAGTCTCCATCATCCTTTCCTCACTTGGGACAATGCTCTAAAATGACGATCATCACACTTTTATTTACTTACAACTTAACAATTACAACTCAATACTTAGAACAATATATGACTCTATGTGAATGCCTCCGGTGGTGTACCGGGATATGCAATGAATCAAGAGTGACATGTATGAAAGAATTATGAACGGTGGCTTTGCCACAAATACAATGTCAACTACATGATCATTCAAAGCAATATGACAATGATGGAGCGTGTCATAGTAAATGGAACAGTGGAAAGTTGCATGGCAATATATTTCGGAATGGCTATGGAAATGTCATGATAGGTAGGTAGGGTGGCTGTTTCGAGGAAGGTATATGGTGGGTGTATGATACCGGCGAAAGGTGCGCGGTATTAGAGAAGCTAGCAATGGTGCAAGGGTGAGAGTGCGTATAATCCATGGACTCAACATTAGTCATAAAGAACTCACATACTTATTGCAAAAATCTATTAGCTATCGAAGAAAAGTACTACGCGCATGCTCCTAGGGGGATAGATTGGTAGGAAAAGACCATCACTCCACCCCGACCGACACTCATAAGGAAGACAATCAATAAATAAACCATGCTCCGACTTCATCACATAACGGTTCACCATACGTGCATGCTATGGGAATCACAAACTTCAACACAAGCATTTCTCAAATTCACAACTACTCAACTAGCACAACTCTAATATCACCATCTCCATATCTCAAAACAATTATCAAGTATCAAACTTCTCATAGTATTCAACACACTCATAAGAATATTTTTTATTAATCTTGAATGCCTAACATAGTTAAAGCAAATTACCACGCTGTTTTGTATGACTCTCAAAATAATCTAAGTGGAGCATGAGATAACAATAGTTCCTATAAAACAAATCCACCACCGTGCTCTAAAAGATATAAGTGAAGCACTAGAGCAAAAACTATATAACTCAAAAGATATAAGTGAAGCACATAGAGTATTCTAATAATTTCTGAATCATGTGTCTCTCTCTCAAAAGGTGTGTACAACAAGGATTATTGTGGAAGACTAACAAATAAAGACTCAAATAATACAAGACGCTCCAACCAAAACACATATCATGTGGTGAATAAAAATATAGCTCAAAGTAAATTTACCGATGGAAGTAGATGAAAGAGGGGATGCCTTCCGGGGCATCCCCAAGCTTGGGCTTTTAGGTGTCCTTACATTATCTTGGGGTGCCATGGGCATCCCCAAGCTTAGGCTCTTGCCACTCCTTGTTCCATAATCCATCAAATCATTCACCCAAAACTTGAAAACTTCACAACACAAAACTTAAAGTAGAAAATATCGTGAGCTCCGTTAGCGAAAGAAAACAAAACACCACTTCAAGTTACTGTAATGAACTCAGTATTTATTTATATTGGCGTTAAACCTACTCTATTCCAACTTCTCTATGGTTTATAAACTATTTTACTAGCCATAGATTCATCAAAATAAGCAAACAACACCTGAAAAACAGAACAGTCTGTAGTAATCTGTAGCTAACGTAAATTCCGGAACCCCAAAAATTCTAAAATAAATTTATGGACGTGAGGAATTTATCTATTAATCATATGCAAAAAGAATTAACTAAATATCACTTTCCAAATAAAAATTGCCGCAATTCTCGTGAGCGATAAAGTTTCTGTTTTTTACAGCAAGATTAAAAAAACTTTCCCCATGTCTTCCCAACGGTTCTACTTGGCACAAACACTAATTAAACACAAAAAACACAACCAAAACAGAGGCTAGATAAATTATTTATTACTAAATAGGAGCAAAAATAAAGTAATAAAAATAAAATTGGGTTGCCACCCAACAAGTGCTATCGTTTAACGCCCCTAGCTAGGCATAAAAGCAAGTATGTATTGCCATCTTTGGTAGGCAATCCATAAGTGGCTCTCATAATAGATTCATATGTTAATTTAATTTTATTTCTAGGTAAGTGTTCCATGCCTTTCCTTAATGGAAATTGGAATCTAATATTCCATTCCTTCATATCAATAATTGCACCAATCGTTCTAAGGAAATGTCTACCAAAAATAATAGGACATGAAGGATTGCAATCTATATCAAGAACAATAAAATCTACAGGAAAATAATTCCTATTTGCAACAATAAGAACATCATTAATTCTTACCATAGGTTCCTTAATAGTTGAATCCGCAAGGTGCAAGTTTAAAGAGCAATCATCAAAATCATGGAAACCTAGCAAATCACACAAAGTTTTTGGAATCATTGAAACACTAGCACCCAAATCACACAAAGAATAGCATTCATGATCTTTAATTTTAATTTTAATAGTAGGTTCCCACTCATCATAAAGGTTTATAGGGATAGAAACTTCTAACTCAAGTTTTTCTTCATAAGATTGCATCAAAGCATTAACAATATGTTTGGTAAAGGCTTTATTTTGACTATAAGCATGAGGAGAATTTAGCACGTATTGTAACAAGGAAATACAATCTATCGAAGAGCAATTATCATAATTAAATTTCTTGAAATCCTAAATAGTGGGTTCATTGATATCTAAAGTTTTGACCTCTTCAATCCCACTTTTAACAATTTTAGCACCAAGATCTAAAGACTCTGAATTTTTGGAACGCCTTCTAGGTAAAGGTGGATCATATTCAATCCCATCATTATCAATATTCATATTGCAAAACAAAGATTTAATAGGGGACACATCAATAACTTTTATATCTTCATCTTTATTATCATGGAAACTAGAAGAACACGCTTTTATAAAGCAATCTTTCTTAGCACGCATCCTAGCGGTTCTTTCTTTGCACTCATCAATAGAAATTCTCATGGCTTTGAGATACTCATTGATATCATGCTTAGGTGGAATAAATCTAAGTTTCAAAGAATCAACATCCAGAGAAATTCTATCAATGTTCCTAGCCAATTCATTAATCTTAAGCAATTTTTCTTCAATCAAAGCATTGAAATTATTTTGCGAAGTAATAAATTATTTAATATTAGATTCAAAATCAGAGGGTATCTTATTAAAATTTCCATAAGAATTGTTGTAGGAATTACTATAATTATTAGAGGAATTACTAGGATACGGCCTAGGATTAAAGTTTCCTCTATACGCGTTGTTACCATAATTATTCCTACCAACAAAATTCACATCCATAAATTCATTATTATTCTCAATTAAAGTAGACAAAGGCATATCATTAGGATAAGAAGAAACACTTTTATTAGCAAATAATTTTATAAGTTCATCCATCTTTCCATTCAAAACATTAATTTCTTCTATCGCATGCACTTTCTTATTAGTAGATCTTTCTGTGTGATATCGAGAATAATTAACCATAATATTATCTAGGAGTTTAGTAGCTTCTCCTAAAGTCATTTCCATAAAAGTGCCTCCCGCATCCGAATCTAAAAGATTTCTAGAAGCAAAATTCAATCCGGCATAATTTTTTTGTATAATCATCCACAAATTCAAACCATGTGTAGGGAAATTACGTATCATTAATTTCATCCTCTCCCAAGATTGTGCAACATGTTCATGATCTAGTTGCTTAAAATTCATGATATCGTTTCTAAGATAGATGATCTTAGCGGGAGGAAAATACTTAGAGATAAAAGCATCTTTGCACTTATTCCACAAATCAATACTATTTTTAGGCACAGACGAAAACCAAGCTTTAGCACGATCTCTAAGAGAAAAAGGAAATAGCTTCAATTTAACAATATCATTGTCCACATCTTTCTTCTTTTGCATATCACACAAATCAACAAAGTTGTTTACATGGGTAGCGGCATCTTCACTAGGAAGGCCGGAAAACGGATCTTTCATGACAAGATTCAACAAAGTAGCATTAATTTCACAAGATTCAGCATCGGTAAGAGGAGCAATCGGAGTGCTAATAAAATCATTATTGTTGATATTAGTAAAGTCACACAATTTGGTATTATCTTGCACCATCATGAAAAGAAAGCAATCCAACACACAAGCAAACAAGAGACAGGCAAAAAGAGGCAACTAGAGAAAGAGAAAGAGGACGGAGAGAGAGGGCGAATAGAACGGCAAGGCTGAAGTAGGGGAGAGAAAAATGAGAGGTAAATGGCAAATAATGTAATGCGGGAGATAAGGGTTTGTGATGGGTACTTGGTATGTTGACTTTTGCATAGACTCCCCGGCAACGGCGCCAGAAATCCTTCTTGCTACCTCTTGAGCATTGCGTTGGTTTTCCCTTGAAGAGGAAAGGGTGATGCAGCAAAGTAGCGTAAGTATTTCCCTCAGTTTTTGAGAACCAAGGTATCAATCCAGTAGGAGGCCACGCACGAGTCCATTGCACCTACACAAACAAATAAACTCCTCGCAACCAACGCAATAAAGGGGTTGTCAATCCCTTCACGGTCACTTACGAGAGTGAGATCTGATATATATGATAATATAATATTTTTGGTATTTTTATGATAAGGAGAAATAAAGATGCAAAGTAAAATAAAAAGGCAAAATAAATAACTAAGTATTGGAAGATTAATATGATGGAAAATAGACCCGGGGGCCATAGGTTTCACTAGTGGCTTCTCTCGAGAGCATAAGTATTACAGTGGGTAAACAAATTACTGTTGAGCAATTGATAGAATTGAGCATAGTTATGAGAATATCTAGGTATGATCATGTATATAGGCATCACGTCCGAGACAAGTAGACCGACTCCTGCCTGCATCTACTACTATTACTCCACACATCAACCGCTATCCAGCATGCATCTAGAGTATTAAGTTCAAGAGAATAGAGTAACGCTTTAAGAAAGATGACATGATGTAGAGGGATAAACTCATGCAATATGAAATAAACCCCATCTTGTTATCCTCGATGGCAACAATACAATACATGCCTTGCTGCCCCTACTGTCACTGGGAAAGGACACCGCAAGATTGAACCCATAGCTAAGCACTTCTCCCATTGCAAGAAAGATCAATCTAGTAGGGCAAACCAAACTGATAATTCGAAGAGACTTGCAAAGATAACCAATCATACATAAAAGAATTCAGAGAAGATTCAAATATTGTTCGTAGATAAACTTGATCATCAACCCACAACTCATCGGTCTCAACAAACACATCACAAAAGAAGATTACATCGAATAGATCTCCATAAGAGAGGGGGAGAATTTTGTATTGAGATCCAAAAAGAGAGAAGAAGCCATCTAGCTAATAATTATGGACCCAAAGGTCTGAAGTATACTACGCACACTTCATCGGAGAGGCTATGGTGTTGATGTAGAAGCCCTCCGTGATCGATGCCCCCTCCGGCGGAGCTCCGGAAAAGGCCCCAAGATGGGATCTCACGGATACAAAAAGTTACGGCGGTGGAGTTAGGGTTTTGGCTTCGTTTCTAGTAGTTTGGGGTACATGGGTATATATAGGAGGAAGGAGTACGTCGGTGGAGCAACATGGGCCCCATGAGGGTGGAGGGCGTGCCTAGGGGGTAGGCGCGCCCCCTACCTCGTGCCTTCCTAGTTGATGTCTTGACGTAGGGTCCAAGTCCTCTGGATCATGTTCATTCCAAAAATCACGTTCCCGAAGGTTTCATTCCATTTGGACTCCGTTTGATATTCTTTTTCTGCGAAACCCTAAAATAGGCAAAAAAAGAGCAATTCTGGGTTGGGCCTCAGGTTAATAGGTTAGTCCCAAAAAATATAAAAGTGTATAATAAAGCCTAATAATGTCTAAAACAGGATATAATATAGCATGGAACAATCAAAAATTATAGATACGTTGGAGACGTATCACTGAGCATATTCAGACTTGTTTGCCTCCATGAGGGGGTCTCGGGAGGCGGCCTCGTGAT
Organism: Triticum urartu; assembly: GCF_056163025.1. Classification (NCBI taxonomy): domain Eukaryota; kingdom Viridiplantae; phylum Streptophyta; class Magnoliopsida; order Poales; family Poaceae; genus Triticum; species Triticum urartu. The sequence continues at coordinate 359,116,280 of NC_141874.1, read as the reverse complement.
ACCGCCTCGCGAGGCTCCGGTGGAGCCGCCTAGTCATCTCAGGACGCCTGCTGATGCGGCCCTCGCGAGGCAAGGGCCTCACGAGGGGTCTTGCTCGTGGCATTTGTTGGTGGGCCGCTGGTTGGATTTTTTTGATGCGCCACGCCTGGGTCAAAGGCAGACGGGCTTGGCTACCCCCGGCCCCATGGTCCTGACAATGTTACTCCCGCAGGAGTTGTTGGATTCCCCAAAGAGGAAATGTGATGTAACATAGTAGCGGAACGTATTTTCCTCACTTAAGAACCAAGGTTTACCGAATCGATATGAGGCACCACACTAACAATGTTAGCAATACCTACACACAAACACAACAATTTCTTGCACAAAACAAAGGCAAGGGGGTCGTCAGTGATACATCTTTGTAGTTTCTATAAGTTTTTATTATTCCATGCCAATATTCTACAACATATTTGATCCAGTGCCCAGTGCCAGTTCCTGTTTTTTGCATGTTTTTTGTTTCACAGAAAATCCATATCAAACAAAGTCCAAAGGTGATAAAATTTTGCGGAATATATGTAATTTTTGGGAGGTGGAATCAATGCAAACAGATACTCACAACCTTCACAAGGCATTAGGGCGCCACCACCCCCTGGCCATGTGGGGTCGCCTTGTGGGCACCTCATAAGTCGGTTTGAGTCCTTCTTCGGCTGCAAGGAAGCTTATATCGAGAAAAAAACGAGTTAAAATTTTAGCCCGATCGGGCTTACTGATCTCCAAGAATATAAGAAATGGTTTTCGGCCAGAAAACAGGAACGTGAAATAGAAGAAAACATAGAGAGAGAGAGAGAAATACAATCTCAGAGGGGCTCCTGCCCTCGGAGAGCCATATCTTCCATGGACTAGAGGATAAACGCACCCCCATCTCGGGGGGGGGGGGGGTGGTGGGGCAAGGAAAAAGAAGAGGGAGAGGGACTCTCTCCCAGTGGCACCAGAACACCATCGGGGAAATCATCGTGACGAAGATCTACACGAACAACTTCGCCGTTGTCAACACCAACACTCCCCCCTGTATGCAGTGGAGTAACCTCTCTCTTCTAGCTATAATCTCTACTTAAACATGGTGATTTATAACATATATTATTATTCAGTGATGTGCTTCCATCCTATGATGTTTGAGTAGATTCGTTTTGTCATATGGGTTGATTGATGATCGTGATTGGTTTGAGTTTTATGTTTTTTTGGTGTTGTCCTATAGTGCCTTTTGTGGCGCGCACACATGGGGGATTCCCGTTGTAGGGTGTTGCAATGCATTCATGATGAGCTTATAGTGGGTTGTGAGAGTGACAGAAGCTTAAACCCAGAGTAAGGGGTTGTTGCGTATAGGAGTAAAGAGGACTTGTTACTTAATGCTATGCTTGGGTTTCACCTTAATGATCTTTAATACTTGCGGATACTTGCTAGAGTTCCAATCATAAGTGCATATGATCCTGTTGGGTTGTACGGTAGGGTGTGTTGACTGCAAATTAAAATTTTCCTACACGCAGAACAACCAGGAACATGCTACGGGAATGGATTACAGATCGTTACCACTAGACGCGCAGTGCCGTGCAGCAGAAGAAGAGTTGGGGCAGCGTGTCCGCGTCGATCGTCTCCTCATCGTCCGATCTCCCTCGAACAGCCGGTCGTCGGTTCCCACGTATAGGTTTGCCGGAGCGGCGCAAGTGCACCGCCTCTAACGGTATCCACACGTGCAGGAGGACCATCTTGCAGCGGACTGCTAGGTCCGATCACACAACCAGTGGCGAGTGGAGGTGTCTATTCGCAACACATGCAAACCCTAGTGACAGCACCAAAGGGATCAATTACATGAGTGTGCGGCACCTCCACTTTATATAGGCGTCCATCGTGGGCTCAACCCTTGGGCCTCGCACGGACCCTAAAGCCCATAAGTCTACTCGGCCACCATCCGAATACAGCTCGGATCACATCTGACCAGTGTCCTCGGATCCGACCTCATAGGTCGCAGTTCGGATCACCTCCGAACTTTACGGTTGGTAGCGACCCCTCGCAAGGCATGCCGAACACCAAGCATACTATGAAGCTGGTTAAGCGAACCCGTACATCATGCTTTTGTTCCCTTTGCCACACGATGCATGTTGTCGGGCTCAAGGCGAGTCTGTCATCCTTGTGCTAGCCCGACCTCTTTCTCGTTCCATTCATGCTGACCATAAACCAGATTATCTCATAATCCTTGTTGCATGGCCATGCTTATCCTGGTCGGATCACATGAGGGGCCGAGAGTATATCTCTCCTGGTCGGAGGGGAAAATCCCATCTTGCTCGACCATGTCTTGTAGCATGGGTCTGGACAAGCCCGAAACCTACCTTTGTAACTACCTAGTCACGGAGTACCATTTGGTTGGACCAAAGCAAGTCTGTCACCATCCCGAGTTCATGCGCCAGCTCAGGTCTTAGGACATAGAATGTATGTTGTACTAGAGACTCACAGATGACATATTGTTGTGTCTCATAGTTGGTTCTGTCCGACTCGGACCTTATCTCAACTCGGATCCGACTACGTCGATTCTGACCAGATCCTTCCGAGTCCATATTATCCGGTTAGCATCCAATGCTCCATGGCTAGTGAGACCGAGCCATCGACCATGTCATATGCTATTCTAGTCGGCTGTGCGTCCACACATCCCTTTCGACTAGGGACCTTTTAGGACGTTCATCATACAATGCATAGTCCCACAAACAAGTCACGTACTTGCTGATACACATCATTGATAATGTCCAAGGACTATCTTTATTCATAAACACATAGGAAATATCATGATACATGATTACCTCTAGGGCATATCTCCAACAGTCTCCCACTTGCACTAGAGTCAATCAAATAGACATCGAATGCCCATAGCTCTAACATGCCCCTCATGCTTGGATTGTGGAAGCGGCTTAGTCAACAGATCTGCAACATTTGCATCCATGTGAATTTTGCATAACTCAACATCACCATTCTTTACGATCTTTCATATTAGGTGATATTTCCGATCTATGTGTCTGGTCTTGTCACTACAAAAAAAGACACATCCGTGACATTTTGGGCCGAACGAAATTTTTTTGTCATACTTATGACACTTCTATGACGACAATTGTGACAAAACCCGGGATCATCATAGATGTGGTGGCGTCCTACTTCTATGACAAAAAATCATGACAGAAAATGGGATTTTTGTCCTGGGCGGGCCGGAGACGCAACTGCATGACATTTTTTGGGCCGTCCATGACGGAAAAAACTGTGGTAGAAGCGAGGGCGAGGAAAATATCAGGGTGTTCCCGGTTACGGTGGGTGGTCGGGGCCAAGCGATGCGCGTTTCTCTCGTACACGCACACGCCTGGGTGTGAGGCGTTGGGCTCGAACTGAACCCGAGCGAGGCGTTGTGCTCCAACTGAACCCGAGTGATTGCACTGCAGGCTACACGTTACTGAATCCGAGCGATTGCACTACAGGCTATGCGTTACTGAACCCGAGCGATCGATCGATGGCTACTTTTGCTAACTGAAGACGGTCGATGCTGCCTCTGGATGAACAGTGAGCATTGCTGGTGGGGGTTTGGATGAACAGTTCCCTGTGGGCGTGGATGAACAGGACCACGTGGTGTTGCCTCTGGATGAACAGTGAGCGTTGCTGGGGGTTTAGATGAAGAGTTCCCGGTGGGGGTGGATGAACAGGCCCCCGTGGTGTTGCCTCTGGATGAACAGGACCCCGATCGATCGAGCCGGTTGGGACTGGATGAACAGGACCACCCCGTGGAGGGCAGGATGAACAGCAGACGGTGGAGGCCTGGATGAACAGTAGCCCGTGGAGGGGTGGTTGAATAGGAGCCCCTGGAGAGGGCTAGTTGAACAGTAGCCGGTGGAGTAGTGTGTGGTGGAGGCTGGATGAACAGGAGCGCGCGGATGAACAGACGCAGGTGGAGGCTGGAGTAGGTCGACGGTGGATGAACAGTAGCCCGTGGAGGCTGGAGGGGGTTGACGGTGGAGATGAACAGTATCCGGTGGAGTCCTGTTTTGTGGTACGTCACACCCCTCCCGATGAACGTGACCCCCCTTTCGACCGTAGCGCTCCAACACAAGTCCGTTTCCTCCGTTTTGCGGTACGCCAGACCCCTCCTGGTGAACTGGATACCGTTTCGAACGTGGCCAGTCAACAAGGCTGTTTCCTCCGTTATGCGGTACGTCAGGCCTCGTTTCCATCAGTTGTTCCATCGAAGCCAGTTGGCTCCCACGCGTTTTGTTGGCTCCTGATGAACACGATGCATTTCGTTGCCTCCCAATGAACATGACGACGATGCAGTTTCTCCGTTCCAACCCAGCCATGTACACGAGCCCTGGCTGTACGTATGGGCGAGTAGGCGGTCGAGACCCCGCCCGTATGTACGTACGTGGCCGTATTTTTTTCTTGCACACTGGCCGCTGTACGTATGTGTACATGCTACATTCGTGCCTCAACTACGACACGTGCGTGCTCTACATCGACCAGTATGTACGTACACATTCGCGACCAGAATGACAACGCTACATACGCTTCGACCAGGTGGGTCCCGACTATCAGGCACTTCCTTGCGTGCGGAGATATAGCTGGTGGGTCCCAGCAGTCAGGGGGGCGAATTGTTTTTTGGCCCAGACGCACTTCCTTGCATGCGAAGATGTAGCTGGTGGGTCCCAGCAGTCAGGGGGGAAACATTTTTATCGCAAAATACGGTGGCCCGTCCGGTGGTTCCCCGCTGTCAGGAACAGGAATAATTATTTTGCGCATAATTAGGAGGCACTTCCTTGCGGCTGTCGTGGACCCAGCTGTCAGCCTCTCCATGTACAGTACTCTTCCGATGGAAGTCGGTCGTTGACCACATTGACCACGCCACGCCGAGAGCACCAAGGCGGTGGACGATGACAAGGCCTAGGAAGGGGACGACGCAGAGCCAGGGAAGACCCGGCAGTGGATGCCCACGCGTAGGGGAATATGAGGGTTCATTGGTTCGCTGCGGTGTGAGGTTGCCGTCGCCACAGAATAACAGGGGGTGTGGCTAAGTAGAGGGATGGCCTGGCCAGCGGTGGGAGTAGTAGGGGGCGGTGAGGCCTCCGCCGCATCGCAGCCGGCGACAGGAGGCAGGAGCATGAGGCACGACCGACACTGGTTTGGGCGGCTGGAGCAAGAAGACCAGAGGTTGAAGAAGCACTACAGCCGTTGGACGGACATCGTACGGTCTCTGGAGCTAGAATCGTGCATATTGACTAAGTTGATAAAGCCCTCTATCCTCGTCAACTTAGTAGGCCCACAGGTCAGCCTGCCACTATACTGGGTCCCAGCTAGCAGGGGGAGTATTCATTTTCTTGTGCGTAATAAGAGGCACTTCCTTGCGTGTGAAGATATAGCTGGTGGGTCTGAGCTATCAGCGGCGGTAACGTTTTTTTCGCGAAATACACAGGCACTTCCGGCGGGTCCCAAATGTCAGGTGGAGGAATCATTATTTTGCGCGTAATAAGGAGGCATTTCCTTGCGTGCGGACGTGGACCCAGCTGTCAGCCTCTCCACGTACAGTCCACTTCAGAGGCATGTTGGTCGTTAACCACGTTGACCAGGCCGCGCCGAGAGCACCAGGGTGGTGCATGACAGCGAGGCCTAGGAAGGGAATGACATGGAGGCAGGGAAGACTTGGCAGTTGCTTCCCACGTGGAGGGGAGTACGACTATATGAGGGTTTACTGGTTCATCTGCCGTCGCCGGAGAATAACAGCAGGTGTGGGTGAGTAGAGGGATGGCTAGGCCAGCGATGGGAGTACGATGGGGCGGTGAGGCCTGCGCGGCAGCATAGCTGGCCACGGGGAGGAGGGAGCAGGTAGTCCCGCCGACGCTTGTTTGAGCGGCTGGAGCAGGAAGAGCAGAGATTGAAGAAGCACGACGGCCGTTGGATGGAAGTCCAACAGTCACTGCTTGTGCGTCAACCTTTTTTTAGGAAAGCCCCAAATCTGTGGAAAACAGCATACATCTCATCTGCCATTATTTCTAATAATTTACAGCCCATTTGCTAATTCCTAAGGTTTTTTTGGAGCCCATATTCTTTTTGCTAGCATTACAGCCCATATTGTGGCCACGGTTATAAAATTATACGAAATTTTGCATATTTCGGTGTGGTCCGAACTTTTTTTAATCCAGAAATCTCGAGTCACATTCAGACTGATTTTAAAAATAAATGTATATCAATATAAAATCCAACAAATTGTCATGCCAAAATCAATGCAATTTAAAATCTCGAAATGAAAAAAAAAGAAATTTGAAACTAATTGTTGGTTTGATGTGTTTTAAAAATGTACAACCCATTTCTCATTACTGATAGGCCATTTTCTCGGCCACCCGAATGAAGCTCCCCTCGTCTTGAAAGATTTGCAGCCCAACAGGCCTGACAAAGCGACTTATTTGGCAAATCACAAAAAACTGGGCTGTGGCCGTGGACCCAGCTGTCAGCATCTCCACGTATAGTACTCTTCCGCGCCGAGAGCACCAAGGCAGTGGATGATGGCGAGGCCTAGGAAAGGGATGATGCAGAGCTGGGGAAGACATGGCAGTGGATGCCCACGCGGAGAGGAGTACGAGGGTTCACTGGTTCGGCTGCGGTGTGAGGCTGCCGTCGCCATAGAATAACAGGGGTGTGGGTGAATGGAGGGATGGCCTAGCCAGTGGTGGGAGTAGTATGGGGGCAGTGAGGCCTCCATGGCAGCATAGCCGGCCACGGGAGGCAGGAGCAGGCGGCACGACCGGCACTGCTTTGGGCGGCTGGAGCAAGAAGACTAGAGGTTGAAGAAGCACTAAGGCCGTTGGATGGACATCGTACGGTCACTGCAGCTAGAATCGTTCATATTGACTAAGTTGACAAAGCCCTCTTTTTTTGGGCCTTCTCTTTTTTTTCCTTTCTCTTTTTTTTTCTTTTTTTCGTCCGGAGTCTCATCCCGACTTGTGGGGGAATCATAGTCTCCATCATCCTTTCCTCACTGGGACAATGCTCTAATAATGATGATCATCACACTTTTATTTACTTACAACTCAATATTACAACTCGATATCTAGAACAAAGATATGACTCTATATGAATGCCTTCGGTGGTGTACCGGGATGTGCAATGATCTAGCGTAGCAACGACATCAAAAAACGGACGGCCATGAAAACATCATGCTAGCTATCTTACGATCATGCAAAGCAATATGACAATAAATGCTCAAGTCATGTATATGATGATGATGGAAGTTGCATGGCCATATATCTCGGAATGGCTATGGAAATGCCATGATAGGTAGGTATGGTGGCTGTTTTGAGGAAGATATAAGGAGGTTTATGTGTGACAGAGCGTATGATATCACGGTGTTTGGATGCACCGGCGAAGTTTGCACCAACTCTCGAGGTGAGAAAAGGGCAATGCACGGTACCGAAGAGGCTAGCAATGATGGAAGGGTGAGAGTGCGTATAATCCATGGACTCACATTAGTCATAAAGAACTCATATACTTATTGCAAAAGTTTATTAGCCCTCAAAGCAAAGTACTACTACGCATGCCCCTAGGGGGATAGATTGGTAGGAAAAGACCATCGCTCTTCCCCGACCGCCACTCATAAGGAAGACAATCAATAAATAAATCATGCTCCGACTTCGTTACGTAACGGTTCACCATATGTGCATGCTAGGGGAATCACAAACCTCAACACAAGTATTTCTACTAATCCACAACTACCCACTAGCATGACTCTAATATCACCATCTTTATATAGCAAAACTATTGCAAGGAATCAAACATATCATATTCAGTGATCTACAAGTTTTATGAAGGATTTTATGACTAACCATGTGAATGACCAGTTCCTGTCATCTCTCTAAATAGATATAAGTAAAGAAAGAGAGTTTAAATCTTTCTACAAAAGATATTCCCATGCTCTAACAAATATAAGTGAAGCAAAACAGCATTCTACAAATGTCGGTTTTCTATGTAAAGAGAAATAGGCAATCCAAACTTCAAAAGAAATTAGTGAAGCACATAAAGCATTCTATAAAGCCATACTCAAAAGATATAAGTGAAGTGCATAGAGAATTCTATAAATCAACCAAGGACTATCTCATACCAGCATGGTGCATAAAATAAAAATGAAAACTAAATGCAAAAGACGCTCCAAGATTGCACATATCGCATGAACGAAACGAATTCGAAAACATACTAATACTTGTTGAAGAAAGAGGGATGCCTTCCGGGGCATCCCCAAGCTTAGACGCTTGAGTCTCCTTGAATATTTACTTGGGGTGCCTTGGGCATCCCCAAGCTTGAGCTCTTTCCTCTGTTCCTTCTTCTTGCATCGAGACCTCCTTGATCTTCGAACACTTCATCCACACAAAACTTCAACAGAAAACTCGGTAAGATCAGTTAGTATAATAAAGCAAATAACTACTCTAAGTACTGTTTCAAACCAATTCATATTTTGTTTTTGCATTGTGTATACTGTAATATAACTTTTTCATGGCTTAACCCACAGATATAACTCGATAGTTTCATCAAAACAAGCAAACTATGCATCAAAAATAGAATCTGTCTCAAACAGAACAATCTGAAATAATCTGAACATTCACCATACTTCTGATACTTGAAACATTCTGGCAAAATCAGGAAAAATAAACATTTTTTATAGAAAGACAGTGCAAAAAGAATCAGAACCATTTGATGTTCCAGTAAAAAATGTAAAATCGTGCGCTACAGCCAAAGTTTTCTGTCCTACACCGTACAAACCAACAAGCATCTAAAACATCCTAAAGGCAACCCTTGGCACATTATTTTTATAATACAATTGAATTGTACAAGGGGATAATTATTTTTGATGAAAATCTTCTGTAATTAATATTCACAAAGTTTCCATGGGCATGAACAAAGTTCAAGGACGCCCCCACTTTCACAATGCTCGTCTATCTCACTTTCACTTTTCTTTTTGACAAGTTTTGGGTTACCCTCTTTATTTTTTTGTTTTTAAACTATATGAAAGCACACAACAGAAATAAATGACTCTCTAAAACTTCTGGGTTGTCTCCCTGGCAGCGCTTTCTTTAAAGTCATTAAGCTACGCATATAGTGCTCAAGTAATGAATCCACCCGGATCCCAAGGTATATCAAAGCCAATTTTAATTAACAATGATTTGTAATTTAGTAGTGAGCACAAAGTAACATATATCATGCAACAACGAAGTCTAACTCTCTTCCTATGCATCGGCATGTCATAAAAGAACAATTCATGCACATAAAGTAAAGTCCAATGCATAGTATAAACAATTTCTTGCAATTTTATCATATTGGAAACATAGATAGGTGGAGATACAGTTCCCTCTCATAATAATTGCAAGTAGTAGCAGCAAGCACATGCATATTATATTCATAAAAATCATCATGTGTAATAGTAAAACATAACCCATCAATATTATCTTTAATAAGGGTAAACTTCTATGATACAGTGTAGTTGGGAGAATTCAAAAAGATAATAGGACTATCATGCGTGGGTGCAATAGAAACAATTTCATGTTTAACATAAGGAACTATAGCAAGTTCATCTTCATGAGCATAATTTATATTGGCATCTTGGCCAGAAGCATAGCAAGCATCATCAAAAAGGGATATTTCAAGAGAATCAACAGGATCATAACAATCATCATAGCAATCATCCTTCGGTAAGCACGAAGGAAAATTAAATAATGTATGAGTTGAAGAGTTACTCTCATTAGAAGGTGGGCACGGGTAGCTAATCCGATCTTCCTCCTTTTGTTCTTCGCTCTCCTCATCATCTTTTTCATCCAATGAGCTCACAGTTTCATCAATTTCTTCTTCCATAGACTCCTGCAAAATATTAGTCTCTTCTTGGACAGCGGAGGAGACCTCGATATATGGTTTAACATAGGCATTAGAAGCATAATTCTCATAACAATATTCAAGTATGGCAAAATTTCCAGATTTGTAAAGAGTATCATCTTATGTTTCAATCAAAGAAGAAATTTTGTAAGCACCCTTAAAAGCAACAAATTCTTCAATTTGTTGAACATCATAGTAATTACAAACACCCTTAGCATAAGAAGATACGATTCTGTTATCACTAAACAAACATTGTTAGGGAAGGTGTTTCTTAGGATCTTCAGAACAACAAGTAAAATCATATATTTCACATAAATTCCAAGCATAGCGTTGCAAACGATGAATTTTATCCAATAAACATTTCCCTTTTTCAGATATGCGGTGTCGCACATAACAAGCATGCTAATCTAAAGATTTTCCCTCAACTAAGCTAGTTGGGGTTTCAGCACGAGCACATAGGGATCGAAGATGATCCAAGTAATAAGCTTCAGGAGTGTGATAGATTTTGAGTGGTTCTTCAACCATTGGTTCAGTAGGTACAACTAATTTTTTTTGGTATTTTGCGTTTCGTACCCATAACTAAAGATAGAAAACAACTAAGAACAGCAAATAAAAATTACTTAGTGATAAAGCAAACAAGCACACACGAGAATATTCACCTCACGCTATTGCTCCCCGGCAATGGCTCTAGAAAAAGGTCTTGATAACCCACAAGTATAGGGGATCACAAAAGTTTTCGATAAGTAAGAGTGTCAAACCCAACGAGGAGCTAAAGGTAGAACAAATATTCCCTCAAGTTCTATCGACCACTGATACAACTCTACGCACGCATGACGTTCGTTTTAGTAAAGAGCTTTTTGTTACGAGAAAGTTATTTGTCCCTAGGCAAACGATAACTAGACCGGTAATCATTACTGCAATTTTATTTGAGGGAGAGCCATAAGCTAACATACTTTCTCTACTTGGATCATATGCACTTTTGATTGGAACTCTAGCAAGCATCCGCAACTACTAAAGATCATTAAGGTAAAACCCAACCATAGCATTAAAGTATCAAGTCTTCTTTATCCCATACACAAACAACCTACTTACTCGGGTATGTGCTCCTGTCACTCACGCCACCCACCATAAGCCAATCATGAACATATTGCAAACCCTACAGCGGGAATCCCTCACGCTTGTGCGACACGGAGAGCACCATATACAGCACCAATAATAAAAGATGCAACTCAAACCAATCATGATCATCAACTAACCCATAGGACAAAACGAATCTACTCAAACATCATAGGATAGCCATACATCATTGGGAAATAATATATAGCGTTGAGCACCATGTTTAAGTAGAGATTACAGCGGGTAAATGAGGGGTTAAACCATTTCATAGAGGGGGAAAGAGTTGGTGATGATGGCGGTGAAGTTGTAGGTGAAGATTGCGGTGATGATGATGGCCACAGCGGCGTTTCGGCGCCACCGGGAGAGAAGGGGAGAGGGGCCCCTTCTTCTTCTTCTTCCTTGACCTCCTCCCTAGATGGGAGAAGGGTTTCCCCTCCGTCCTTGGCCTCCATGGCATGGGAGGGGCGAGAGCCCCTCCGAGATTGGATCTGTCTCTCTCTGTTTCTGCATTCTCAGATTCTGCCCTGTCACCGTTTCTTATATTCCAGGAGATCTGTAACTCCAATTGGACTGAAATCCTCACCGTGATTTTTTCCTAAAAATTAGCTTTCTTGCGGCCGAAGAAGGGCATTAACCGCCTTACGAGGGGGGCCACGAGGGTCGGGGGCGCGCCCCCCTGCCTCGTGCCTCCCTCGGGCACCGTCTCGCGAGGATTTTTCTTCCCATATTCTTCGAATATTCCAAAAATAATCTCCATCCGTTTTTATCCCATTTGGACTCTGTTTGATATGGATATTCTGCGAAACAAAAACATGCAACAAACAGGAACTGGCACTGGGCACTGGATCAATATGTTAGTCCCCAAAAATAGTATAAAAAATTGCCAAAAGTCTATCAAAGTTGTAAAATATTGGCATGGAACAATAAGAAATTATATATACAATGGAGACGTATCACCCTTCGTCCCCATCAACTTAGTAGGCGTACAAGTCAGCCCCCCACTGTGGTGGGTCCCAACTGGCAGGGGGTATTCATTTTTTTGTGCTCAATAAGGAGGCACTTCCTTGTGTGTGAAGATATAGTTGGTGGGTCCGACCTGTCAGCGGAAGGAACATTTTTTTGCGAAATACAGAGGCCCTTCCGGCGGGTCCCAGATGTCAGGTGGAGGAATCATTATTTTGCGCATAATAAGGAGGCATTTCCTTGTGTGCAGCCGTGGACCCAGCTATCGTTCTTTGACCACGTTGACCACGCCGCGCCGAGAGCACCAGGGCGGTGGACGACGGCGAGGCCTACGAAGGGAACGACACGGAGCCGGGGAAGACACGTTAGTGGTTGCCCACGCGGTGGAGAGTACGAGGGTTGACTGGTTCGGCTGCCATCGCCGGAAAATAATAGGAGGTGAGGGTGAGTAGAGGGATAGATAGGCCAGGGATGAGAGTATGTGATGGGGCCGTGAGGCCTCTGCGGCTGAAAAGCCGGCCACGAGAGGTAGGAGCAGGCGGCACGACCGGCGCTGCTTTGGGCGGCTGGAGCAAGAAGACCAGAGGTTGAAGAAGCACTATGGTCATTGGATGGACATCGGACGGTCACTGGAGCTAGAATCGTTCATATTGACTAAGTTGAAAAGCATTCTGTCCCCGTCAGCTTAGTAGGCCCACAAGTCAGCCACCCACTATGGTGGGTCCTAGCTAGCAGGGGAGTATTCATTTTTCTATGCATCATAAGGACGCACTTCCTAGTGTGCGAATATATAGCTGGTGGGTCCGACTTGTCAGTGGGGGTACATTTTTTTGCGGAATACAGAAGCCCTTCCCATGGGTCCTAGATGTCAAGTGGAAGAATCATTATTTTGCGCGTAATAAGGAGGCATTTCCTTGCGTGCGGCCGTGGACCCAGCTGTCAGCCTCTCCACGTACAGTCCACTTCCGATGGATGTCGTTCATTGACCATGTTAACCAGGCCGCGCTGAGAGCACTAGGGTGGTGGACAACGGCGAGGCCTAGGTAGGGAATGACACGGAGCCAGGGAAGACTCGGCAGTTGTTTCCCACACGGAGGAGTACGAGGGTTTACTGGTTCATCTGCCGTCCCCGGAGAATACCAACAGGTGTGGGTGACTAGAGGGATGGCTAGGCCAGCGATGGGTGTATGGTGGGGCAGTGAGGCCTCAGCGGCAGCATAGCCGGCCGCGGGAGGAGGGAGCAGGCAGTCCCGCCGGTGCTTGTTTGAGCGGCTGGAGCGGGAAAAGCAGAGATTGAAGAAGCATGCCATCCGTTAGATGGACATCCAACAGTCACTGCTCTCGTGTGCATTATTTCTAATAATGTACAACCCATGTTGTAATTCTTAAGAACTTTTTTGGAGCCCATCTTGTTTTTGTTAGCATTACACCCCATATTGTGGCCACGGTTAAAAAGTATATGAATTTTTGTATATTTCCATGCTGTCAACTGTTTTTAGTCCCAAAATATCGATTCATATTCAAAGTATTTGGAAAAATAATTTATATCAATATAAAATCCAAATAATTGTCCATGCATAAAAATCAATGGAATTTAAAATCTTGTAATGAAAAAATCCAAACTAATTCCCGGTTCGATGTGTTTTAAAAATGTACAACCCGTTTCTGGTCAAACCGAATGAAACTCTCCTCGTCTTGAAAGATTTGTAGCCCAGCAGGGCTGATAAAGCAAGTAGGGCTCATTTGGGTATTTATTTAAATAAAATAGAACTGGGCTAATCATTTTCAGCAAGAAAAAAACACAAATGGGCTCATGATGTGGTAAACATAAATAAAACCCTGGCTAGACGAGCCACAGACCCCGCACAGCCCCGTTGTTAATTACCCTGCTGGGTCCCTGGTGTCAGCCGCTCGTAGTGTAATTCTCTCGTTTATTGACTACGTTGACAATGGCGTGAGCCCTAGATGTCCAACCATTAGGAGGAACCATATTTTTGGGCTTGTAATATAGAGGCACTTGCTTGCGTACTGCTGTCGGCGTCCTGGGAACGGGGGTCCCCAGACTTGCCTGCCTGCACCTCGCTACGTGGCTAAGCAAGCAGGCCGTATAGCCCATCTTCATCAACAAGGCATCCAAGACCCTCGTGAGGGGCCAAGCCTCGCGAGGAGGACGACATGAGACCTCCTATGGAAAGGCCTAGTCAGGAAAGCTCACGAGGAGTGGAGATATCAAGGTGAGGTGAACCTCACGAGGCTCTCGAGACGTGAGCCATGACAATCGACACCAGGCGGGCGCCAAGCGGGCGCCAGCACGCGCAATGTCCTTGTTTCCTCTTTGGTGCTAAGGAAACTAGCGCAGGAGAGGAGTACCGAGGCATCAGGCAAAGGTTGCCATTTTGGTGCAACAAGACCAAGACCAGAAGGACGGCAAGATGGAGGTCATTGTGGAGCCCAAGACGGCGTCACCACCAGATCCTTTCGCAGGCGCAGACCACCTTTTGTCAGGATAGCTTGTACTAGCTGTCCCCCTTCCAATTATCCCGCCGTTGTTGGCTCCCTTCCCGCTCAATATTTGGGAAGAGGACCAGGTCCTCTATAAGTAGGTCTAGCCACCACCATAGAAAAGGGGGGCGAGGAGACGACATCTTAGATCACTCTCTCACCCATACAAGTTAGCCACGCACAAGAACACCTCAACCTCAGCGGGCTGTTCTTCCCCTTGTATTGTTCATCATCAGCCCAAGAGGCAATCCACCACCACCACACTGGAGTAGGGTGTTACACCACAACGGTGGCCTGAACCAGTATAAATCATGTGTCTTTCTGTGTTGCAAGTTCGTCGAGTTCGCCCGCGAGATCATAGCGAGCTAGGGAGTACATCGGTAGGAGGGAAAGACTTCGCGCGCACCCCAGTGTTCAAACCTTAAGGGTTTGCCGGAACCCCACATCCGACATTTGGCGCGCCAGGTAGGGGTTCGCCGGAGCTTCTTCTCCGACAATCGACTTGCAGACGCACCGCGACCACGATGTCCGACAACCCAAGAGCTGACCCCGACCACTGGGTAGCCTAGCCAGCCCGGTCTGCACTGCCCGCCTATGAAGACCTCAACCCCGCGCTCCAGGTGGCCTGAGCGCCACCCAATCCTGCGGGGAGCGGGAGACGTGGCGGGGTGTCGACTACCCTCACTCCAGAGCAAGTACGAGCCGCTGCCAGAGCACCAAGCCACGCTGCAGCGACGACGCCGCACTCACGGCAGGAGCAAGAAAACACGCGGGCAGCACGCACCGTGGCAAGGGTGCTGTTGCAGTGCCGGCTAATGGAAAGCGGTCGGGACACGTTGCTGGAGCGCGTCGCCGAGCTGCTGGACGCGTCCGCCTCGGGAGCCCCGCCCTTCTGCCATCAGCTTCCTCCTCAGGCCGCTATGGGGATCTTCGGCGGGCCATGCCGCCATCACACATCGTCGAGTGCACCAAGGGGCTTCATCAATGCCAGCACGGCCGGTGGCGCCGGGGGCTCTACCGCCCCCGTACCGCCCGCAACAAGCATGGGCACAAGCGTCTCCTTTGATGGCCCGAGTGGGATGCCACCCTATCACCCCTAGGACGCCACGATGAGCCGACCGATATGGAGTGTGGGGCACCACGGCGAGGTATTTGGGGTAACAGCCATGGAAGCCTACGTGCCCCGCATGACGGACTAGGAGTACACACCGGAGGACGGCTCGGGCTCGTTCGTTGGAGAAGATTGGGAAGAAGGAGCGCTAGGAGCCAAAGCCTTCCAGGAGCTGCCGGGGAACCACCACGACCACGTGTGAGACGACCACTACAGGGTACCCGTAATCCCTCAGGAGCAAGCTTATGCTAAGCATGAGTCGCAGGAGGAGCAGGTCACTGCGGCGGCAGGCGGCCCCAGCTCGACAGCCCCCTGGCAACGGGAGGATCGCGTTGGGGGCTGTAGGAGAGGGATCGGGAGCCAGGACCCTCCCCAGGGCACACGAAACCAGGGGACACCCGGAGGTAGGCCCTCTGTCGGGGTGGCATCGACAACCCTTCCCCCGGCAAAGGACCCGTGGTCGCTGAGGGAACCGCTGGCGTCCCCTTTCCCTCTTTTGTGTCGTCGTGGTGACCGGTCGGCTCAAAGGAGGTCGAGGGTGGCGCAAGGCGGGGCCCTCATCTGGCGATATGAAGCAAGGCCAGTACCTATGAAGAAGGCCCAGTGCCTGTCAAGCTAGCCGCCCATGACTCTCTCACTTAATAACGAGTTGGGGTTGTACATGCCCCGGAGTCTCAGGAGCGCTGGCCTCAGGCCCTGGGGCTCCCTCCCACGCATAGTGGCAGCACTTAGCTCCGCGCTGGTGAGAAGACTTGAAGACCCGAAGACTAGACTAGGTGCCGGATGCGGCCTTTTCCTTTGGATCTCTCTTTCTGTGGCTTTGCTTTTTGGATATGGACTTAAGTTGAAGATGAATTTTTGTCGATGCGCGCGGGGGGTGCCTTTTCTCGTTCGAGCCGTTTCTTGCCTTCTGGATCTTGTTTGGTTTGGGATTCATGTCCATTGTCCTTCCCTCGCGAAGCTCCTCGCGAGCCGGACCGAGCAAAGCGCATGCTCGTCAAGCACACGCTAGCACTACGCCTGGTGCTCACCTCTTACGGGGCCCCCTTGTCGGTGTCAAAACCGGCGGATCTCGGGTAAGGGGTCCCGAACTGTGCGTCTAGTCGGATGGTAACAGGAGACAAGGGCATGATGTTTTTACCCAGGTTCGGGCCCTCTCGATGGAGGTAAAACCCTACTCCTGCTTGATGAATATTGATGATATGGGTAGTACAAGAGTAGATCTACCACGAGATCAGAGAGGCTAAACCCTAGAAGCTAGCCTATGGTATGATTGTTGTTATTGTGTCCTACGGACTAAACCCTCCAGTTTATATAGACACTGGAGGGGGCTAGGGGTACACAGAGTTGGTTACGAGCAAGGAGATCTACATATCCGTATTTCCAAGCTTGCCTTCCACGCCAAGGAGAGTCCCATCCAGACACGGGACGAAGTCTTCATTCTTGTATCTTCATAGTCCAATAGTCCGGCCAAAGGTTATAGTCCGACTGTCTAGGGACTGTATCTTCATTCTTGTATCTTCATAATCCAGGACTCCCTCAGTAGCCCCCGAACCAGGCTTCACTGACGATGAGTCAGGCGTGCAGATTGTCTTCGGCATTGCAAGGCGGGTTCTTCTCCAAATCCCGAATACCTGTTAAATAGTGCCCGGCTTCTCGTAAATGTTGTGCCCCTTGGCTTCTACGCCCAATAATGGCCACCTTCCACGTGTCAAGCGAATGTGAAGATCCATGGTGTTTTTACATTTACCCCCTAGCTATGCAAATGAGCTGTCTATTAAAGAGATGGGGATTCAGATCCAAACCACACCATCCTCCCTTAGAGAGCATTCATCGGAGCGCACCCGAAAGAAATCCATTCCACCATGGCCGATCGACGCAATTCTTCCTCTCGTTCCCCCAGCCCCAAGCCTGGAGATTGGGAGAGGTGTTCCGTCCCGCATAGACAACTGGTGAAGCTTCAGACCCAGGTATTTCTCCCCCCAGCGTATACGGTCCCAGTTTGAGCTGGGCTCGCCACCTCAATGGCGGAGAGCAAGCGGAGAGCTTTCCCAATCCCTCTAAGGGATAGCGGGTATGCCTCGTCCCCTATTTGATAAGAGGACTCGGATTTCCAATTCATCTGTTTCTCCGGGGGCTCCTGGAGTTCTACGGCCTCCAGTTGCACAGCCTTACCCCTGCATCCATACTACATATCGCGGGCTATGTAACCCTTTGCGAGCTGTTTTTGGGTTGCGAGGCTCATTTCGCACTGTAGAAGAAGTTTTTTTTGCCTTATGTCCCGTTCTCAGAGGGGGTCAATATATCAAGTGGGCGGAGCCGAAGTATGGCGCATCGCCGGGACCGGGTATCCATCCGGAACCCCGAAGAAGTCGTCTGAAGACTGGCCTTCAGAGTGGTTTTATACAGAAGACGTCCCCCTTCCGGATCCTATTCAGATCAGCCTTCCTGAGTTCAATAATGCTCTTTTGAATAAACGCCTGAGCTGGCGCCCACGGAGCCTCCAGGAAGAACATGACAAAGACGTCCTTTACCTGATGAGCCAGATAAAGTTGTTGGCTCAATCCGGACTAACCATGATCGAAGTCATGGCAATGTGCATTATGCGGGGGGGTGAAGCCGCTTCAATATAGAGGCCACCCCAAGTGGGATTTCAATGGGGAGGATGACGCCACCCGCTGCGGCGGCAAGGGGCCGGACTCGACCACTGCTCTAGCAAAAATCTTGTCCGATTTATACAAGGGAGAAGAGGAGGAATTCCTCCGCGTCAATCCACAGGGCGGATTTTCTATGTATAATCCTCTGAGCTGGGTAAGTCAACACCTTTCATGTCCATCCGTTCCCATATTCCCATAGTTAAGTATTTTACCTTGCGATTTCAACGCAGGAGCTGCGTAAGGCTGTAAGGGAGATCAACAGCCCGCCTCCACAACCAGAGGATCCAGAGCGATCCCTCGACCCGACCTCCCAAGAGGATCCGGACATATCTGTGGAACTAATTGATAAGGTGTTTTACCAATTAAGCAGCGACGAGGCCTTGCTGGCCATTACGGCCGATTACCCTGGGCTGCTCCCAGCTTCCCAGGTAACTGAGACCAAAGTCCCAACATTTTGAAAAGGATTCATCCTTGTGCACTTTTCTTACCGTATACCAATGGTGTTTTACAGGGAGGCCCTCGGGACGTCATGCCGAGCCCGCGGCGACTAGCCAGCAAGGGGCTGCGAGGTCGGGCAGGCCAAAAAGAAATGCAGTCCAGACTGAGACATCGACGCAGCGGTATGGCACGCCACCTCACTCCATGGTATCATTTTTAAAGGCATATTAACGCTCGTGCTTTCTTAGGAAGAAGAACGCTTGCCAGACTATATCCGGAGAGGTCGGCAATCATGCCTCCACCAGTCAGGCTCCAATGCCGGACTCGGAAGTGGGAGCGAATACAGGCGCACGCCGGATGCTCCTCCGATAGAGGATGCAGACAGAATGTCTGTCACAAATTCCGAGGTGGAGAGCACCATGAACCACAGGCGTCACCGAGCCGTTCTCCATGACGCTTGTTTCTCCCAAGAGGCATTTGACGCCTTCAACTCAGGAGACGCGTACCTCCGTGCTGCTCAGAATGGTCTAGCCAGAGCCACGGACCAATATGTAAAGGATATACGGGTGAGAGAATTTTTTGATTATATATAGTAGTAGCCCCTGAGACTTGAAACCGTTAGAATAACTGATTTAAGGATCATTTGTTATGCAGGTTCTTATAGAAAAGAATACCCAATTGTCCCATGAGCTTGAAGAGTGTAAGGCCCAACTTCAGGCCGCACTGGCCGCCGAAGAGAAGTCCAAGAAGACCCCCTCTGGTAACACATATTTAAAATGATAGATACCGTATAGAGTGCGGCATATGTGCACACCTGACAACAAATATTGCAGATGACACCGGAGGAAATCCGGATGAGCAACATCTCTTACACCGGCTAAAGGCTGACAAGAGCGTGCTTATGAGGGTTAGGCAGGAGAAAAATAATCTCCAGGATGCCAAAACCCAGATGGGCGTGGAACTGAAGGACGTTCGTGCCCAACTGTTGGACTCCGTGAACGAGAATCAGCGGCTTCGACGCGGCATTTTCAGTAAGTGCTTGAACGAACTTGTTAAAAAGAGTTCGGCGAAGAAGCCTGCTAACAGAGTTATGTCTGTAGGTACGCTAACGGGTCGTCCCGCGGATGAGATGCCCGGGTCTGCGGGTGATCTTCAACCAGAGCTATCGCAACTGCACAAACGAGTTCGGCGTGTGATGCGAGGTGTTGCCCAGGCCTTATGGCCATCCGACTCCCTGCCTGAAGGTTTTGGAGAGCTTGCGGAGAAGCTTAAGGGAGCACGGCGGCGCTTACGATTATGGAAGATATCGGCCTGCCGTCAAGGTGCCAGGGAAGCCTGGGCCATGGTGAAGACACAGTATACCAAGGCTGACCCAAACCACATGGCCGAGGTCGGACCCGTGGGGCCCGATGGGAAAGAGATCCCCGTGAGCTTAGTGTATGGGCAAGTAGAATTGGCCGCAAAGTATTCCCAACAGGACTATAGACTAGACAACTTGTTGGATGGTATAGAAGAGGAATTTAACCAGTCAAATTGACTATGTAATTAAATTGACATGTATAATGACTTCTAGCCGGATTGTAGATCATTTTTCATGGCGGACCTTTCCGCTTCAACCTCGGGACCCGATAGTCCGGAGTGTATCCGAATACCCTCTCAGTTATGTAAGAACCGGGGCATGCATGGAAACCAGGCGTAGGGGTCATTAGTGCTTGAACATACAAGTGCCCAACTAGTTATGTTATATTACATGGTTAGTAAGAAACATCTTCTAAGGAGAATAGTTCCGTTAGGGGTTCCTTTCCCTGGGTTCGCATGCCCTAAAGTGCATGTCCGGACTGTGAAAAGAGACGCAGAAAAGAGCATCTGGGTGCACAAATATAAATAAGTAAAAAATCATCTTTTGTTCACCGACCGAATATTCCCTTAAGAATGCTAGCTTTCGGCTTCACCCAGTCTGAGGTACACATCCGGCTGACCCGACAGTAACAATCGCAGAGGTGCTCCCGTTATGCCCTAGCCGAATTAACGAGAATGTAGGGCATAAATACAAGAGCCAGGCAACCCAGCTTGGCCAAAATTTAAGTCATATCGATGCATATAATGGCGAATAAAAGGTACATGCGGAAGAATGACACATGTGCTGGGCATGAAGCCCGTATAGATAAATAAGCTTCTGTGAGAGAAGCCCCCAGGTATAATGAGCGCGGATAGCGCGTCCATTGTGCGCAAATAAGGCACAAATTGACCCTTAAAGGTTGTGAGAGAAAAGAAGGGGAGAAGGAGAGAAATAAAAGACAGATAGTAAAAAGTGGACAGAGGAAGGTGACGAACACAGAGTCCGGCGCTAGGCGTAGAATCTTTGGAGTATGGCTGCGTTCCTTGGGTTCGGCTCGAGTCGATTATCCGACGCATCCCGCAGACGGTACGCTCCACCAGTCATAACTTGGTGAATAATGAAGGGACCCTCCCATTTGGGCTTGAGTTTTTCCTTTTTCTTCTCCAGCAGGTGTAGAAGTAACTCGCCAACGTTATAGGTTTTGGCCAGTACTTCTCTGCTTTGGTATCTTCGAGCCTACTGTTGATAGAATGCGGAACGGGCTTTTGCCACGTCACGCTCCTCCTCCAGGGCGTCCAAACTGTCCTGCCGATCGAGCTCGGCTTCTCTTTCTACGTATATGCGCACTCGAGGTGAGTCATGAATTATGTCACAGGGTAGAACCGCCTCTGCGCCGTATACGATAAAGAATGGTGTGTATCCGGTAGTGCGATTCGGCGTGGTCCGCAACCCCCAGAGTACGGAGTCGAGCTCCTCTACACAGTGCGTGTTAGATTCCTTTAGGGACCGCACTAGTCTGGGTTTGATGCCGCTCACGATAAGACCATTTGCTCGCTTGACTTGACCGTTAGTTTGTGGGTGATAGACGGAAGCATAATCGAGCTTGATGCCCATGTTTTTGCAACAGAGTTTTACCTCGTCGGCCGTGAAGTTCGTACTGTTATCTGTGGTGATGCTGTGGGGGGCGCCATAACAGTGTACAACCTCGGATATAAAGTCTATCACCGGTCCGGATTTGGCCGTTTTAATAGGTTCGGCTTCTATCCATTTGGTGAATTTATCCACCATGACCAGCAAGTATTTCCTCTGGTGGGTTCCACCTTTAAGGGGTCCAACCATGTCGAGCCCCCAGACCACGAAGGGCCAAGTAATGGGGATTGTTTGGAGGGCGGTGGGTGGCATATGGCTTTGGTTTGCAAAAAGCTGGCAACCAATGCAGCGTTGGACTAAGTCCTGAGCGTCTGCCCGGGTCGTCGGCCAATAAAAACCTGTACGGAAGGCCTTGCTTACAAGGGCCCGAACTGCAGCGTGGTGGCCTCTGAGTCCGGCATGAATTTCAGCCAGAAGCTTCCGCCCTTATTCTTCGGAGATGCACCTTTGAAGGACTCCAGTGGTGCTTTTCTTATAAAGCTCTCCCTCATGGATCTTATAGGCTTTAGATCGCCGCACTATGCAGTGTGCCTCATTTTGGTCCTCGGGGAGTTCCTGCCTAGTTAGGTAGGCCAGGAATGGTTCTGTCCACAGGGCGATGACGACCATTATAACGTGGGCTGAAGATGTTATTTCGGTGGCAGAGCCTCCGATTATGTCAGAGTGTTCGGTATCGGGCATTGCGGTTGGGTCCGGGCTGTTATTGTTGGGTTCCCCTTCCCATACCACGGATGGCTTGAACAGCCTCTCCAAAAATATGTTGGGGGGGGACTGCATCGCGTTTTGCATCGATGCGTGCGAGGACATCTGCCGCCTGATTGTTTTCCTGGGCTACATGGTGAAATTCGAGCCCCTCGAACCAAGCTGACATTTTTAGGACGGCGTTGCGATAGGCCGCCATTTTCGGATCCTTGGCATCAAAGTCTCCATTTATTTGGGATATTGCGAGGTTCGAATCCCCCCGCACCTCTAGGTGTTGAATGCCCATGGATACTGCCATCCGGAGACCATGTAAAAGGGCCTCATATTCGGCTGCGTTGTTGGAGTCCGTATACATTACCTAGAGTACTTATTGAACTGTATCTCCGGTTGGGGACGTCAAAATGACGCCAGCCCCCAGACCAGCCAACATTTTGGAGCCGTCGAAGTGCATGATCCAGTTGGAATACGCACCGTACTGTTTAGGGAGTTCAGCTTCCGTCCATTCGGCGACGAAGTCGGCCAGTACTTGCGACTTAGTGGCTCGCCGCGTCTTGTAAGTTATGTCGAACGGGAGGAGCTCAATGGCCCATTTGGCAATCCGGCCCTTGGAGTCGCGGTTGTTTATAATATCATTAAGTGGCACTTCCGAGGCTACTATTATCGAACACTCTTGAAAGTAGTGTCGCCGTTTATGGGATGCCATGAATACCGCGTATGCTATCTTTTGATAATGCGGGTACCGTGACTTGCATGGAGTAAGAATAGTGGATACATAGTAGACCGGCTTTTGAAGGGGGAATTTATGTCCATCTGTTTCTCGTTCAACGATGAGCACTGCGCTCACAACTTGATGGGTTGCCGCAATGTATAACAACATTGGTTCGCCAATGTTTGGCGCGGCCAGGACTGGGTTGGTTGCTAATATGGCTTTTATTTCTTCCAATCCGGCCGTGGCGGCATCCGTCCACTCGAAGTGTTCGGTGCGCCGTAAGAGGCAATAAAGGGGTAATGCCTTTTCTCCCAGGAAGGAGATAAAGCGGCTTAGAGCCACCATTCATCTGGTTAATTTCTGGATTTGTTTGAGGTCTGTTGGGATATCCAACTGTGACAGAGCTTGGATCTTGGCCAGATTTGCTTCAATTCCTCTGTCGGATACAATGAAGCCTAGGAGTTTTCCTGCAGGCACGCCGAAAACGCATTTTTCTGGGTTGAGCTTGATGTCATATGTTCGAAGGTTATCGAATGTGAGTCTCAAGTCGTCTACTAGAGAGTCGACATGCTTGGTTTTGACAACCAGATCATCTACGTATGCCTCCACTGTTTTGCCGATCTGGTTTGCCAGACATGTCTAAATCATGCGCTGATATGTTGCGCTGGCGTTTTTGAGCCCAAAGTGCATTGTGTTGAAGCAGAAGGGGCCGTATGGTGTGATGAATGCTGTTGCGGCTTGGTCGGGCTCCACCATATTAATTTGGTGGTAGCCGGAGTATGCGTCGAGGAAACACAATGAGTCGTGTCCTGCGGTAGCATCGATAATTTGATCAATGCGGTTGAGGGGGAAGGGATCCTTTGGGCAGGCCTTGTTGAGGTCCTTGAAATCGACGCACATGCGCCAGGATTTATCCTTCTTTGGTACCATCACCAGGTTTGCTAGCCAGTCCGGGTGTTTTATTTCTCTAATGAATCCGGCCTCCAATAAGTTGGCTAGTTCCTCTCCCATAGGTTGTCTCTTAGGTTCAGAGAAACGCCGAAGAGCCTGCTTGACTGGCTTGAATCCTTTTAGGATATTAAGGCTATGCTCGGCCAGCCTGCGTGGGATTCCTGGCATATCTGAGGGATGCAAGGCGAATATGTCCCAATTCTCGCGCAGGAAATCATGGACTTGGATTTTGACTGTTTCATCCGCTGGTTTCAAGGAGGTAGACTTGGATCTCTTATCAAGTATCACGTCGTCCCTATCCACCGTGGAGTGCAATGCAGTCAGTTCCTCGGCCGCGAGGGCTTTGGATAATGCCTCGAGGGCCAATGCGGCTGTCTTGTTTTCGGCGTGGAGTGCTGTGTTCGGATCGCTAGCGAGAGTGATGATTCTGTTGAGCCCAGGCATTTTGAGCTTCATGTACCTGTAATGGGGTATGGCTTGGAAGATTGTGAACGACTCCCGCCCTAGAAGGGCGTGGTATCCGCTATTGAACAGGGCCACTTGGAACGTAATCTCTTCGGACCTGTAATTCTCCGGCATGCCGAACACCACATCTAGTGTGATTTTGCCTGTACAGCGCGCTTCTCGACGGGGGATTATTCCTCTAAAGGTTGTGCTGCTTCGCTCGATGCGGTTCCAGTCTATTTCAATTTTTTGAAGGGTTTCCTCATAGATGAGGTTTAATCCGCTGCCGCCATCCATGAGCACCTTGGTGAGTCAAAAGCCGTCCACAATTGGACTGAGGACCAATGCAGCTGGTGCTCGGGCTGTTCGGAACTTAGGTTCATCACTGGCATTGAAGGTAATAGCCGTGTCACTCCATGGATTTATTGTTGCCACATGGTAGATTTCGGCAAGGCTGCGGAGTGTTCTCTTTCGCCTATTATTTGATGCGAAGGTCTCAAAGACTAATAATACAGTATTGTTATCCCTGGGATGGTGCTCTGTGGCCTCTGGGATGAGAAGATCCTCGCCACTTTTGGCTACCTGCCGAAGTATCCAACATGCTCTAAGTCTATGTGTTGGTGTGGCGCCTTCTGTACTATGAATTTTGCAGGGTCCGTTGAGCCATCCCTCCAGTACGGTTCCATGCCCTGTAGAGGGTTTTTAGTTTTTGGTAGTTGACCTGGGTGTATTGTGATAGTGCACCCTTTTATTTCGTACTGGGTTTGTATTCAGGGCCGGATTATCCCAAAAGTTTGTTTCGGTTTTCCAGGCACTTTCCATCGCATAGTACTTTCGTACTATGGACGCCAAGTCAGCGAAGCGTGTTATCTCACGGCAATTTATGGCGTTAAGGATTCCCTTGTCCGTGCAATTATTGCAGAAAAATAGGATTGCGTCTTCCTCGCGACAGTCCTTAACCTTGTTCATCGCAAGGAGGAATCTGGCCCAATAGTGATGTACTGTTTCCTGGGGCTCTTGCCTGATGTGGGAAAGATCGCTTATGTTTGGGTGGGTGTGTGGACTTGAATCCGAACCCTTACCCGATCTGGGATCCTGGGGCTGAGGAGTTTCCAATTATGGATGTTCCGGTTCCGGGGTGTTACCCGATAATCCTGGCCTGCTTCCTGACTCTAAGTTCAGGGCTTAGATGTTGTCCTCCCGCGAACGGGCACCGGCTCGGAGAGCTCGGGAATCCGGACATAGTTGGTCCTCAAGGTAGAGGAAAGGTCGCTGCATTGTTCCTCCACCACTGCAATATGATGGGTGACCGGTGGAGAGTTAATCTCCCTTTGATCGGGTTTAAGCCCAATCCGATCATAGTCTGTAGCGACTCCCAAGGCAGCGATGCGATCCAAGAGCTCGTTTAAGGAAGTGAGCTCCATTGGATCCATCTGTTCGGCGAGTGCCGATTTGACGTGGAGGCTATTTTCGATGACCCGAGAAGTCATCGTCGGCACGGCGGCCGAACAGACGGTCATGATGAAACCGCCTCGCCAGAGAGTTTGGCCGACAGCCAAAGCTCCCCCAATAGTAGTACCGTATTTAAAGGCGAGACGAGACATCCTTCCTTCTCGTGATGGCACAGTGGAACTCTCAATGAAAGCACCAATGTCAATGTCAAAACCGGCGGATCTCTGGTAGGGGGTCCCGAACTGTGCATCTAGGCGGATGGTAACAGGAGACAAGGGACACGATGTTTTTACCCAGGTTCGGCCCTCTCGATGGAGGTAAAACCCTACTCCTGCTTGGTTAGTATTGATGATATGGGTAGTACAAGAGTAGATCTACCACGAGATCAGAGAGGCTAAACCCTAGAAGCTAGCCTATGGTATGATTGTTGTTATTGTGTCATATGGACTAAACCCTCCGGTTTATATAGACACTGGTGGGGCTAGGGTTACACAGAGTCGGTTAAAAGGAAGGAGATCTACATATCCGTATTGCCAAGCTTGCCTTACACGCCAAGGAGAGTCCCATCCGGACACGTGACGAAGTCTTCAATCTTGTATCTTCATAGTCCAACAGTCCAGCCAAAGGTTATAGTCCGGCTGTCAGGATACCCCCTAATCCAGGACTCCCTCACCCCTCAAACGGGGCGATAAGCTCCGCAAGATTCTCAGGAACTCGTCACCTCACGACCCAGCCCTAAGATGGCTCTGACTAAGGTAAACCACATCGGGGAGCTCACCCCATCTTCATGAACTCACGAGGACGCATACCCACGTCGCATAGGAAAGTAAAAACTGCAATTTGCTAACATGAGGGGCTCCCCGTCTCGAAATGCCCTTACAAGTCTTCCAAGGGCCACGCCCGAGTTTTGCGTGCAGGATGAAACAACAGGAGAACATGGGATCAGCCAGAGATATCACTCTCTACATCACCCGCGGACGCATCACTCGCGTCGCCGTCATCTTCGTCGGTATCGTCGCCGCTGACGGCGATGCCCCCATCTTCGTCGTTGACCATGTCACCTTCGTCTACGACGACCACTACCGTGTCATCCTCCGAGGTGAAGGCCGTGACCAACGCGTCGACATGGCCCTCTACCCAACGCGCCAGGTCACCCCGGACGGCCGTGGGTACGGGGGCAATGGCGGCATCGAAGTCGAAGTTGGGGTCGGCATTCAGAATGTGGCTGAAGACATGGGAGAAGGCGCGTTGAAGCAGGCCACGAACCCTCTCCTCCACAAGCTGTCGAGCTCTGGCCGATTGAGCCCCCAGGCGCGTCACCACCTCGGTGAAGAAGGTCAGGTGGCTGGCATAGTCATTCGAGTGAGGGGCCAGGGCGTTCTCATCGCAGTTGTAACCCAGGGCGGTGGTGGCCTTGTTCCGAAGGTCTTGAAGCATAGGAGCATGCTCGCGCTCCAGTGTTCAGTGTTGGAGCACTTCCTCCCTGTTTTGCCATGCGACGGCCTCGGCGTTGTTGTCGGTGTCAAAACTGGCGGATCTCGGGTAGGGGGTCCCGAACTGTGCGTCTAAGGCGGATGGTAACAGGAGGCAGGGGGCACGATGTTTTACCCAGGTTCGGGCCCTCTTGATGGAGGTAAAACCCTACGTCCTGCTTGATTATTCTTGATAATATGAGTAGTACAAGAGTTGATCTACCACGAGATCAGATAGGCTAAACCCTAGAAGCTAGCCTATGGTATGATTGTATGTTGTCCTACGGACTAAAACCCTCTGGTTTATATAGACACCGGAGGAGGCTAGGGTTACAC
Source organism: Triticum urartu (assembly GCF_056163025.1). Taxonomy (NCBI): domain Eukaryota; kingdom Viridiplantae; phylum Streptophyta; class Magnoliopsida; order Poales; family Poaceae; genus Triticum; species Triticum urartu. The sequence continues at coordinate 359,088,529 of NC_141874.1, read as the reverse complement.
AAGGTCGGTTACAAAGGAGGATGTATGCATCTTCATAGTCCAACAGTCCTGCCAAAGGATATAGTCCGGCTGTCCGTAGACCCCCAAATCCAGGACACCCTCGGTCTTCAACTCATTTCCAGAGGGAAAGCAACTCGGCGCGGGCAGAGGCCAAGTGCGCCTGCGCTGTAACTAGGGCGGCGGCTATGGCCTCCGCACGCCTCTCGGCCTCGTCCAACCTGGGCCTGAGGGTGGCGGCCGTGCCTGCACCCTCCAGACCGGCGAGCTTCAGCTTCAAGTCATACCTACCCTCCAGATCTGCGCGAACCTCGGCCACCCGGCGATTGATGTCCTCCTCGACTCTGGCTTCGCGGGCCCCGACGACATCTTCTGCTTGAGCGACTTGAGGCTCCCTCATCTCCAGTCGCTCGAGCTCGAGGCTGCGCTCCACGGCTTACAAGGCCAGCGTCTCCTCGCGCTGCCGGACCTCCTCTTCCTCCGCGGGCGTCCCCCTCAGCGATGCAAGAGCAGCCTCACGCGCCTCCACCTGCTGCTCAAGCGACACGCTCCAGGCCTGAAGCCCCCACGCGCGCTCCTCCGCAGCCTCGCGGCGGTGATCGGCCTCATGAGCTTCTTCCAAAGCTCGCGAGCGAGCCTCATTGGCAATCTTGAGGGACGCCTCGGCCTTCGCGTTCTCAGGGTCACTCTGATAGCGACCAAGGTTGATGGCTACCCGTAGCTTGCGCCGCTCCTCAACCAACCATACGCCTTCAGCCTCAAGACGCGAGTCGATACCAGCAAGCTCTTCACCGAGGCGGCTCATCATGCCCATCGCCTCCTGGAAGAACTCGTGAAGGACTATGCTACGCCTGCGCTCGAGCTCGAACGCTCGACCTGCTTCGTCCTCCACCTCGGGGGCTGCGGGTGGAGCATCAAGTGGCGCGCCACCTCCCGGTAGGGGGCTGGGGGCTGGCGCCGTGCCTGACGTCAGCCCCTCCTCGCGAGGAGCCCAAGCCAATGGAGGCTCACTGCCTGAAGAGGAACCGAAGACCGAGGTCAGCCAGCGACTGTTCATGAGCAGAGGAGGAGTCTTGGGCACACCCACCAAGCTCCACGCCAGACCGTGGGCGAGGGGCGGCCAAACCGCAGACTCAGCACATCCCGAAGGCGGGGACGCTCCTCCGACCGACCCTACTCCAGGGGCGGCAAGCAGGCCAGGAACGCTCAATGCCGACGGGGGAGTTAATGAAGGAGGAGGCTGTCACGACCGGTTTTCCAATAAAATTTTTTATTGAGAAACCAATCTTTTGAGTCCAGTATGGGAAAAATTCTCCTTACCGGTAGACAAATTCTTGATACAATAAGCCAGTAGCATAAAATATATTACAGGGTCGAACTACGGTTGCTCAACCAAATTATTACAAGCATGCCAATAATTATACATAATGGCGGACATGACACAGTGGTGTGGAGGCATACTACTGACTCGAGGATAGGGCGGTGGTGGAAAAACACAGCGGGGAGTGAGATACATGACTCTAAAACCGGCATCTCATCGAGGGTCGAGGTGAGGCTCGATTAATTTATTTGGTAGCGGAAGCGGATATAATACAGTGACCAAATCCAGGGTCGTACGAGACTGACTGGGATTCCTCTAGGCGTCGGACTCGCTATCAAAATCTTCATCCATGAGATCGCCTTCATCAGCATCTGGCCAAATCAACAAGCCAGTGAGTACTTTGAAAGTACTCGCAAGACAGTTCGGACGTAAGATATAACAAATGCATGCATGAATGCGTCACGATTAATTCACCAATGTACATTCAAAGATTAGCAAAAAGAAGTAAGTAAAAGGGAAACGGCGGTAGTCCGCCTGAAATCCCAACAAAACATAAATGAAAACCGATCGGGTGTCTGAAGCGACGCCTCGAAAGGTGAACAAATAAATATAAGGAAATGATGCCACAGTCGGGCGTCAGAGCGACGCCACAAAAAGGGCTTTAAAAGAAATGCCACAGTCGGGCGTCTGAGCGACGCCACATAAAGGGCTTTAAAAGAAATGCCACAGTCGGGAGTCTGAGCGACGCCACATAAAGGGCTTTAAAAGAAATGCCACAGTCGGACGTCGGGGCGACATCACGGAAAGGGCTTTAAAAGAAATGCCACAGTCGGGCGTCTTAGCGACACCACATAAAGGGCTTTAAAAGAAATGCCACAGTCGGACGTCGGGGCGACATAACAGAAAGGGCTTTAAAAGAAATGCCACAGTCGGGCGTCTTAGCGACACCACATAAAGGGCTTTTATTCACAAGAAAGTAATGCTCATAATAAATATTCAATTCATGAGAATAAACGGGTTAGTCCATCCACAGGAATAATCATTTAACCGGACTTAGCACTCATGCGATTCACCGGAGTCTCTGTCATCAAAACTGGCACTTGTTAGGATAAGATAATACTGAACTTGGACATGGAATAGATGATTCAAGGAATATATGACTCTGCAGAGTTTGTACAAAAATTTCCCACAGCCAATGGATTTCCGTAGTCACGAATGACTAGTTCCGTTTACGGTTTTTCGGAAGAAAACACAGCTAACCAGTACACACCCATCCTACCTCTCGATGCTAGGAATCACCCTAGACATCGTCCAAGAAAAACTTTTGAGACGGGGAGATCACAATCTCGAATAGCATGGGATCAAATTTATATACGCGCGCTCTAAAGGGTGCCCCCCTCTCGGTCCCAACCGGAAACACCCATGCCCCCTGACCAGATGACTGGCTTTAATCCAGGGCCATGGAACCATCATCCCGGCCTCTCCTTTTGGTGTGAACCAGGAAAGCGGTTTGCAACTTACTAAGCCATATTCCTTGCGGAAAACATGTGGTAGTACAGGGAAGGAAATGGGAGGAACTGGACCGATACGGTTTGACACTGTAGTCATACAGCCTGGCATAAGACTGGCATGCTACAACACTGCCATCTTACCCATCCTCATGCCAACACATGGCCATTCGTACTCACATCCATCCACTTATGGATCATCGAACTCACTTACCTCAACAATGCATGGAAATGATGTTCATCGGTATGCTCAACAACATGCCATGAGACTAACTAAATGCAAAACATGCCAAGACACTCATCATATCAAAATTTCAAACATGCTTTCCTGGTTCAGAGTAGTCGGAGCCTAGCTCGGTGAAGTTTGCGGTCCCGTCACCTCCTTCGGTATCTACAGTATAAGAAAATATATGCGCTATCGTAAATACCAAGAGGTGCACAAAAAGTATTCCAAATATTTTTCAAATAAATCTGATAAAAAACTAGACAAAATTTTAAAGAGGACAGAAAAAGAATCAATCAAAAATACTTTTCTGTTTAAAAGTTATAAGGGCTTTAGTCCAGGGACTCATCTGTAATGAAACAGAAGGTTTCCAGGGGCTAGCTCATAAAAACAGAAAGCGCTTCGGTAGCGACTACGCCAGCCCAGAGGGAAAGCGCATACGGCAGAAGACGTTTTCAGAAAACGCTTCGCTTAGACAGGACAGAGAGGCTGACAGGCGGGTCCCGCCCGTCAGGTTTGAATGTTCAAACGGGGCGGCAGACTTCGCCGGTGCCCGAGAGCCGCAGTGGTCGCCGGCGGCGATCCATGGTGAGGCAGGGGGATCGGAGGGTACCTCCGTGTTCAGGGTGCCCTTCCGCGTTGGTTGGTGGTGGTGGTGGCGGTCGGCGAGCACCACGTCGACGGCGAGCCTCGCTCCGGCGGACGGCGGCTCGGGTGGTCGTGGGACTCGTCGGAGAGAGCTGCGGAGATCGAATTGAGGAGGGGGTTAGACTTCTGGTAGCTAGAGGGGGTAGCTGACGGGGTTTGAGCGCCGGAGACGGCCTCACTAGAGCGAATCGAGGTGGAGGCCGAGGCGGAACGGGGCGGCCGGAGTCGGGGGAGGAGACCTCCTCGAGGCTCCTCCAGTGGCCTGGCGGGGTGTTTGTGGGGTGCAGAGGGAGTATGTGCTCGAGAGCGAGTTCGGGAGCCCCTTTTATAGGCGGTCCGAGGCGGTGGCCGAGAACGGGGTTCTCCGGCGAAGCTTACGTCGGCGCAGGGCATTGGTCGGGAAGGTTTAGGGGTCGAGCGCCGTCGTGGGGGTCCACTGGGTCCGTTTTGGTGCTAAACTAGCCAGGGTTTGGGTGTTTAGGGGGAGCTCGACGGAACGGGGCGGCGCGGGCCCGTCGGCGGCAGGGAGCGTGCCCAGTGCTTGCCGGGCCACGGCGACGGTGCAACGGGGTGTGCTGGCGTGCATGAGGCCACGCGGAGCGCCAGGGAGCGTTGGGCGGCGCCGAACGGCGTTGAGCCGCCGTTCTGCTTCCTGTCGGTTGCTACGGGGGTTCGGCCGCCTCAAGACACGCCGGCGCAGGCGGTCCAGGGCGCCGCCGACGCCGGGAAGGCGCGAAGCGCACGTGTGGTGCTCCAGACAGGAGGAAGATGCGGTGAGGAACGTGCCAAGGGCACTGTCCACGCGCGATTGAAACTGACGAACGAAAACGACACTGAACTCTGAATTTCCTGAATATGAACAGCAACAGTGCATGCAAGGTGTTCGACGGAATGAATTTGGCCTCTGGGGATTTTTTCTTGAGCTGATTTTTGGTGGAGTGGCTACTCATTGCTCCAGTAGGCTGCCTGAATTTTGGTGGAATTTTTGGAGAAGTGTAGATATGAATTTCACGAAATTTGGCAAATCTGGTCCAAACTTGCAGAGACTGAATTTTGAAAAATTTGAAAAGAGGAGGAGTGGATCAAGATGGTTCTGGGTTGTGGGTACAAAGGACTATCCAGGAGAGTTGGTTTGAGGTCGAAACTCAAATGAAAAAGGGTACTTGCTTTGAAAATCTCTCAGGCTCCAAATAATTTTCAGAAATGATTTGAGGGGAAAAATAATTAGAATAAAATCCAAAACTTGCTTGGATTAGTTGGGACAGAGAACTTAGGTTGATTACAAGGGGGAGGGGAGGTTTTGGAGGGGTTTTACCACATGGGCAAAATACAAAGTCATGGGTGGTTTCCAAGATATCAAAATCCCAAATTTTCATAGAGTTTCTTTTTAAAAGAAAAAGATTAAATTCCCAAAATAATTTGAGAGGGAACCAATAGAGAAGAAGTTTCAAAAGATCAAACACCATAGTTTGAAGAAAAAAAATCCTTGCCAATGAAAAGGAAGTTTTTAAGAGGAAGGATTTCTGGAAAAGACATTTTAAATGCCCTCTAAAATAAAAATCCAACAAAGTTTTTGATGAAAACCAATTAAAATTTTTGGAGTGTCACAACACCTACCCCCTTAGGAAAAATCTCGTCCCCGAGATTTCAGCTGTTCCTCAAATAAGTATGGATGTTCTGTCCGAAGAAAATCCTCTCTTTCCCAAGTTGCTTCACTGTCGGTGTGATTGCTCCACTGAACTCTGAAGAATTTGATGGCCTTCTGTCGGGTCCTCCTTTCAGACTCCTCTAATATTTTTACAGGGCGTTCCCGATATGTGAGGTCTGGCTGCACGTCAATGTTCTCATGGGATACTTGCTTCTCTGGTTTGCTTACGCACTTCCGTAATTGAGAGACGTGGAACACGTCGTGAATGTCGGATAAGTCTTCGGGTAAGTCTAGCTGGTAGGCTACAGTGCCTCTTCGTGCCACTATGCCGAATGGTCCAATGAATCTTGGTGCTAACTTCCCTTTAATCTTAAACCATTGCAGTCCCCTCATAGGTGATACTCGTAGGTACACAAATTCACCGGGTTCAAAATTGACCCTACGATGTTTCTGATCGTAATAACTCTTCTGTCGGCTTTGAGCGGTCTTGAGTCGGTCCCTGATTAGCTTGACTTTTTCCTCGGCTTCTTTGAGCATGTCTGGGCCGAAGATACGGCTGTCTCCGGTCTCTGACCAATTTAGCGGGGTACGACATCTCCGTCCGTGTAGGGCTTCAAAAGGTGCCATTTGCAGGCTGGCCTGGTAGCTGTTGTTGTACGCGAACTCGGCGTATGGCAGGCTTTCTTCCCAACTGGTTCCATATGTGAGGACACATGCTCTCAGCATGTCTTCTAAAATTTGGTTTACGCGTTCAGTCTGTCCATCAGTCTGGGGATGGTAGGCTGTGCTGAAGGCCAATTGAGTTCCCAGAGCCTGTTGTAAATGATCCCAGAATTTCGAGACAAATTGAGTGCCTCTGTCGGTTAATATAGTCTTCGGGACTCCATGCAGACAAACTATAAGGGAGAGATAAATCCTGGCAAGCTTCTGAGTGTTGTAGGTTGTCTTCACTGGAATAAAATGTGCCACCTTGGTTAATCTATCGGTGATGACCCATATGGCATCATTCCCGTGTCGTGACCGAGGTAGTCCGACAATAAAATCCATCCCTATTTCATCCCATTTCCACTCCGGTATTTTGTTTGGTTGCAGTAGTCCGGCTGGTTTTTGATGCTCAACTTTTATGCGTTGACAAGAATCGCAACACGCAACGAATGTGGCTATGTCCCTCTTCATACCGTGCCACCAAAATCTTTCCTGAATATCCTTATACATTTTTGTTCCTCCAGGGTGGATTGAATAGGGAGTGGTGTGTGCTTCAGCTAGGATTTGCTGTTTGAGGTCTTCTATGTTTGGCACGCAGAGTCTGTCCCCGTATCGTAATATTCCATCTTCGCCTATGACAAACTCCGAGGCCTTGCCCATACTCACCTTTCTTTTAATTCCTTCAATGCTGGGGTGACCAGGCTGAGCTTCTTTAATTCTCTCCACAAGGTCGGGCTTTATTTCCAAGTTTGATATGGTGCCTTCCGCGATTATTAACAAGTTGAGTTTGGCAAATTCTTGTTGGAATTCAGGTCTCAAGCTTTGCAGACTATTTTCGTCGGAGCTAGGGTTCCGACTAAGAGCATCGGCCACTACATTTGCTTTCCCCGGATGATAGTGGATACCAACATCATAATCCTTTACCAATTCCAACCAGCGTCGTTGTCGTAAGTTTAGTTCTGGCTGTGTGAAAATATATTTGAGACTTTTATGGTCCGTGTATATTTCACATCGATTCCCAAGTCAGAAATGCCTCCATTCCTTAAGTGCATGAATGACTGCTGCCATTTCTAAGTCATGAGTGGGATAATTTTCCTCATGCTTGCGGAGTTGTCGTGAAGCGTATGCGACAACCTTGCCTTCTTGCATCAACACGCACCCGAGACCTTTTTGGGATGCGTCACAATACACCTCAAAGTTTTTGTGTATGTCTGGCACAATTAATACCGGTGCTGTGGTTAATTTCCGTTTTAACTCTTGGAAACTTTTTTCGCAGGCTTCTGTCCATTCAAACTTCTTGTCCTTCTTGAGCAACTGCGTCATTGGCTTGGCTAGGGTGGAGAATCCTTCAATAAATCTGCGGTAATATCCTGCCATTCCCAAGAAACTTCATACGTCCATTACGCTGGCTGGTGCCTTCTAGTCAAGTATGGCCCTGACTTTCTCCGGGTCCACTGCGATGCCGTCTTGGGTCAGCACGTGACCTAGAAAGCCTACTTGTCTTAGCCAAAATTCGCACTTACTGAACTTGGCATACAATTGATGTTTCCTGAGTTCTCCTAGCACAATCCTGAGATGTTCCGCGTGCTCTTCTGGTGTTTTGGAGTATATCAGAATATCATCGATAAATACCACAACGAACTTGTCCATAAACTTCATAAATACTTTGTTCATGAGGTGAACAAAATATGCGGGGGCGTTTGTTAATCCAAAAGGCATAACTGTGAACTCATATAGTCCATATCTGGAGGTGAAGGCTATTTTGGGGATATCTTCTGTTCGCACTTTTAATTGATGGTATCCTGACCTTAAGTCAATCTTTGAGAATACCTTGGCCTGAGCGAGCTGATCAAATAAATCATTTATTCGTGGCATCGGGTATTTGTTCTTGACTGTGACCATGTTAAGTGCTCGGTAGTCTATGCACAATCTTAGTGTTCCATCCTTCTTTTTGGCAAATAAAATTGGTGATCCCCAAGGTGAGGAGTTGGCTCGAATGTATCCCCTGTCCAGTAATTCCTTTATTTGTTTCTTCAACTCAGTTAACTCGGATGGTGCCATTCTGTATGGTTTCTTGTATATGGGGGTGGTTCCTGGTGCTAGCTCAATGCTGAATTCTATTTCTCGATCTGGTGGCATGCCTGGTAGTTCTTTGGGAAATACATCTGGAAATTCACATACCACTGGAACCTTGCTTAACTCAGAAACGTCCACCTTATTTAATCTCGGCTGCCGGGGTATTTTTCTTTCCTTGGCTGATACTTTTATCGTCTTCCCGAGGTGGTGCATGAGAATTACGGTCTGGTTGAAACAGTCAATAAAACCTTTGTTGGTGGTTAACCAGTCCATCCCTAGGATGACATCCAGTCCTTTATTTTCCAACACAATAAGATTGGCGTAAAATTTCAATCCTTCGAACTCAATAACCACATTCTAACAGTAACTCTGAGTAACTTGCTGAATCCCAGGGGACTTGATGATCATGGATTTTTCCAAGGGAAACATCGAAAAATTATTTTGCAAAGCAAAACTTTTCGAAATGAATGAGTGAGAAGCTCCAGAATCAAACAAAACCGTTGCAGGTATTGTGTTGACAGGAAACGTACCGAGTATGATATCCGGAGCGTTTTGTGCTTCTTCTTTGGTCACGTGGTTTAGATGACCCTTCCTGTGGTTGTTGTTGGGGTTGAAATTGTTTCGCTTGGGCGCTGAATTATTTCCACCATTGTTTGGCTTCGGGGTCGAGTTCCTTGGCTTGGGGCACTGTTTGGCGTAGTGCCCTTCTTCTCCACAAGCGTAGCAAGTAATGCCTGGGCGATATGTGAACTCTTTGTCCCTTGCATGGAAATTCTTGATTGGGCGTGAGATGTTTGTCGTAGGTCTGTGTGTCCCACCTTTCTGAAAATCTGTCCTGCTTCGATGATTGCGAGCATGGTTAGTCTGGTCCCTTTTTCGCTTGCGGATATCTTCCAGGCTGCGTCTCTCATTTTCCAGAGTAATGGCTTTGTCCACCAGCGTTTTAAAATCTAGAAAAGTATGCACGACCAGTTGGCATTTTAGCGCGGGCGCCAGACCGTCAAGGAATTTCTCCATCTTCTTGCTTTCAGTCATACGCTCTTCATTGGCATAGCGAGACAATAGAGTAAATTGACCGTTGTAATCTGACACTGTCATGTTCCTTTGTTTGAGGTCATCGAATTCTCTCTTCTTGATTTTCATAATACTCTTGGGAATGTGTGCACCACGGAAACCTTCCTTGAAATCATCCCAGGTTATATCATTTTCTTTGGGGTGCATGTGTAGAAAATTCTCCCACCATGATGCAGCTGCTCCTGTGAGATAGTGCGGAGCATATAGTACTTTCTCAAGATCTGAACATTTTGCGATAATTAATTTTCTCTCCATATCTCGAAGCCAATCCTCGGCTTCAAGAGGCTTGTCAGTATGAGAAAATGTTTGGGGACGTGTCTTCTGTAGCTCAGATAACTTGGAATGCTGCTGATACTGTCCATGGTGATTTCCCATGTTGATGACTTGGTTCATCATTTCCCGGTGTTGTTGCTGACTCTGCTCATAAAGGCGGCACATTTGTGAAAGTGCCGATTCATTGCCCTGTTGGCTTGACTGTCCTTGTGTGAACTTGTTGCTGGGTTGTGTATCATAATTTTCCTCTGGTGGATTTGGCATGGAACGAGTCCAAGGACGAGACATATTTCACTCTGGGGATATATTTTGTAAAACCCATAAGAAAAGCGAAAAGAGTCGCAAAAACGATTCCATAAATGCATAAAGCTGGCAAATAAAAATTAAATAACCAAGCTTACTTAAGAAAAACAAATCGATTTGCGCACGTAGAAGGACTGCTCATTACATATCTTACACGCGAGCGGTAATTATACATTACATCACTCAGGATATGCGTACATAATCCTGACATGTTATTTAGGCTAGTGCACTCCTCCAGATCCTACATGATGCGCAAACAAGCTACTTCTCACAACCTATGTACATATAAACATATCATACAAAGCGGTACATTGCATGGCGGCTAAGCGTACTCAGGCGGAGATGTTGACGATCTCCTTTGCCCTGCCGAGGGTGAGGTGTAGCGAGGCTGGGGACTCGACTTCCTCCTCGCTAATAGGCTCCATACGTGTAGTGTTGCGCTGAGTAGATGGAGCGGGTGCCAGGGGCGGAACAACACGAATAGGAGTGGGCGCGCAGGGTGGTGCAGTGCGCGCTGGAGTGGGCGCAATAACTTTGTTGAACTCTTCGGTAGAAGGCAGGCTACGAGTAGGTGCATAAGATGCTGAGGACGAGACCAAAGTCAGTGGCGGTGCGATGGGTAGGAGCTCCCTCCTGTTGGCAGCACAGCCATGAACTGAGTCCATGCGGGCAGCCACGAAGTCGTCCACCAGGTTGTCGAAGGCTGCCTCCAGGGCCCGGAGATACTCAATGAGCATCTCAAAAGCCTCGTCTCGTTCTCCTCTGGGGCAGGAGAATGCGTAGTGACAGGTGTAAGGCACATGGCATGGAAGATAATGGTAACGACGAGTCTTCATCACGGGGAGGACATCCCTGAGACGAGCTATCGCCTCGCGGCCTGCCATCTGCATAGCATGCCTCTCCGTAGGCATGGCTCTTCCCAAGAACCGGAAGCGGCGTAACTCACCACGCCCTCCCTTGAACTGCACCGCGGCCTGGTGCATGGTCAGACTGTCGTTGACTCGGTGCTGGCAGAGTGTGAAGATTGGGCGCACAGATGGCCCCATCGCGACCTGAACAATGAAGGAAAGAAGCTTGACGAACCCATCGGGCACGTTGGCGAAGGTCTGAGACTCGCAGCTGTTGTCGGCCACCTACAAAAGTAGGCAAAAATTTTGCATGGTCAGATCATAAATTTATGCTGACTAACAGAAAATGACTACAATCAAGAAAATACGAAAAGGCTCAATCATGCTAATAACCAATTAGCGATCGCTCCTAGTGGCTTCCTACAGTCAGCCTGGCTCTGGTACCAAGCTTGTCACGACCGGTTTTCCAATAAAATTTTTTATTGAGAAACCAATCTTTTGAGTCCAGTATGGGAAAAATTCTCCTTACCGGTAGACAAATTCTTGATACAATAAGCCAGTAGCATAAAATATATTACAGGGTCGAACTACGGTTGCTCAACCAAATTATTACAAGCATGCCAATAATTATACATAATGGCGGACATGACATAGTGGTGTGGAGGCATACTACTGACTCGAGGATAGGGCGGTGGTGGAAAAACACAGCGGGGAGTGAGATACATGACTCTAAAACTGGCATCTCATCGAGCGTCGAGGTGAGGCTCGATGAATTTATTTGGTAGCGGAAGCGGATATAATACAGTGACCAAATCCAGGGTCGTACGAGACTGACTGGGATTCCTCTAGGCGTCGGACTCGCTATCAAAATCTTCATCCATGAGATCGCCTTCGTCAGCATCTGGCCAAATCAACAAGCCAGTGAGTACTTTGAAAGTACTCGCAAGACAGTTCGGACGTAAGATATAACAAATGCATGCATGAATGCGTCACGATTAATTCACCAATGTACATTCAAAGATTAGCAAAATGAAGTAAGTAAAAGGGAAACGGCGGTAGTCCGCCTGAAATCCCAACAAAACATAAATGAAAACTGATCGGGTGTCTGAAGCGACGCCTCGAAAGGTGAACAAATAAATATAAGGAAATGATGCCACAGTCGGGCGTCTGAGCGACGCCACAAAAAGGGCTTTAAAAGAAATTCCATAGTCGGGGTCTGAGCGACGCCACATAAAGGGCTTTAAGAGAAATGCCACAGTCGGGCGTTTGAGCGACGCCACATAAAGGGCTTTAAAAGAAATGCCACAGTTGGACGTCGGGGCGACATCACGGAAAGGGCTTTAAAAGAAATGCCACAGTCGGGCGTCTTAGCGACACCACATAAAGGGCTTTAAAAGAAATGCCACCGTCGGACGTCGGGGCGACATCACAGAAAGGGCTTTAAAAGAAATGCCACAGTCGGGCGTCTTAGCGACACCACATAATGGGCTTTTATTCAAAAGAAAGTAATGCTCATAATAAATATTCAATTCATGAGAATAAACGGGTTAGTCCATCCACAGGAATAATCATTTAACCGGACTTAGCACTCATGCGATTCACCGGAGTCTCTTTCATCAAAACTGGCACTTGTCAGGATAAGATAATACTGAACTTGGACATGGAATAGATGATTCAAGGAATATATGAATCTGCAGAGTTTGTACAAAAATTTCCCACAGCCAACGGATTTCCGTAGTCACGAAGGACTAGTTCCGTTTACGGTTTTTCGGAAGAAAACACAGCTAACCAGTACACACCCATCCTACCTCTCGATGCTAGGAATCACCCTAGACAACGTCCAAGAAAAACTTTTGAGACGGGGAGATCACAATCTCGAATAGCATGGGATCAAATTTATATAGGCGCGCTCTAAGGGGTGCCCCCCTCTCGGTCCCAACCAGAAACACCCATGCCCCCTGACCGGATGACTGGCTTTAATCCAGGGCCATGGAACCATCATCCCGGCCTCTCCTTTTGGTGTGTACCAGGAAAGCGGTTTGCAACTTACTAAGCCATATTCCTTGCGGAAAACATGTGGTAGTACAGGGAAGGAAATGGGAGGAACTGGACCGATACGGTTTGACACTGTAGTCATACAGCCAGGCATAAGACTGGCATGCTACAACACTGCCATCTTACCCATCCTCATGCCAACACATGGCCATTCGTACTCACATCCATCCACTTATGGATCATCGAACTCACTTACCTCAACAATGCATGGAAATGACGTTCATCGGTATGCTCAACAACATGCCATGAGACTAACTAAATGCAAACCATGCCAAGACACTCATCATATCAAAAGTTCAAACATGCTTGCCTGGTTCAGAGTAGTCGGAGCCTAGCTCGGTGAAGTTTGCGGTCCCGTCACCTCCTTCGGTATCTACGGTATAAGAAAATATATGCGCTATCGTAAATACCAAGAGGTGCACAAAAAGTATTCCAAATATTTTTCAAATAAATCTGATAAAAAACTAGACAAAATTATAAAGAGGACAGAAAAAGAATCAATCAAAAATACTTTTCTGTTTAAAAGTTATAAGGGTTTTAGTCCAGGGACTCATCTGTAATGAAATAGAAGGTTTCCAGGGGCTAGCTCATAAAAACAGAAAGTGCTTCGGTAGCGACTACGCCAGCCCAGAGGGAAAGCGCATACGGCAGAAGACGTTTTCAGAAAATGCTTCGCTCAGACAGGATAGAGAGGCTGACAGGCGGGTCCCGCCCGTCAGGTTTGAATGTTCAAACGGGGCGGCAGAGTTCGCCGGTGCCCGAGAGCCGCGGTGGTCGCCGGCGGCGATCCACGGTGAGGCAGGGGGATCGGAGGGTACCTCCGTGTTCAGGGTGCCCTTCCGCGTCGGTTGGTGGTGGTGGTGGCGGCGGTCAGCGAGCACCACGTCGACGGCGAGCCTCACTCCGGCGGACGGCGGCTCGGGTGGTCGTGGGACTCGTCGGAGAGAGCTGCGGAGATCGAATTGAGGAGGGGGTTAGACTTCTGGTAGCTAGAGGGGGTAGCTGACGGGGTTTGAGCGCCGGAGATGGCCTCACCGGAGCGAATCGAGGTGGAGGCCGAGGCGGAACGGGGCGGCCGGAGTCGGGGGAGGAGACCTCCTCGAGGCTCCTCCAGTGGCCTGGCGGGGTGTTTGTGGGGTGCAGAGGGAGTATGTGCTCGAGAGCGAGTTCGGGAGCCCCTTTTATAGGCGGTCCGAGGCGGTGGCCGAGAACGGGGTTCTTCGGCGAAGCTTACGGCGGCGCAGGGCATTGGTCGGGAAGGTTTAGGGGTCGAGCGCCGTCGTGGGGGTCCACTGGGTCCGTTTTGGTGCTAAACTAGCCAGGGTTTGGGTGTTTAGGGGGAGCTCGACGGAACGGGGCGGCGCGGGCCCGTCGGCGGCAGGGAGCGTGCCCAGTGCTTGCCGGGCCACGGCGACGGTGCAACGGGGTTTGCTGGCGTGTATGAGGCCACGCGGAGCGCTAGGGAGCGTTGGGCGGCGCCGAACAGCGTTGAGCCGCCGTTCTGCTTCCTGTCGGTTGCTACGGGGGTTCGGCCACCGCAAGACACGCCGGCGCAGGCGGGCCAGGGCGCCGCCGACGCCGGGAAGGCGCCAAGCGCACGTGTGGTGCTCCAGACAGGAGGAAGATGCGGCGAGGAACGTGCCAAGGGCACTGTCCACGCGTGATTGAAACTGACGAACGAAAACGACACTGAACTCTGAATTTCCTGAATATGAACAGCAACAGTGCATGCAAGGTGTTCGACAGAATGAATTTGGCCTCTGGGGATTTTTCCTTGAGCTGATTTTTGGTGGAGTGGCTACTCATTGCTCCAGTAGGCTGCCTGAATTTTCGTGGAATTTTTGGAGAAGTGTAGATATGAATTTCACCAAATTTGGCAAATCTGGTCCAAACTTGCAGAGATTGAATTTTGAAAAATTTGAAAAGAGGAGGAGTGGATCAAGATGGTTCTGGGTTGTGGGTACAAAGGACTATCCAGGAGAGTTGGTTTGAGGTCAAAACTCAAATGAAAAAGGGTACTTGCTTTGAAAATCTCTCAGGCTCCAAATAATTTTCAGAAATGATTTGACGGGAAAAATAATTAGAATAAAATCCAAAACTTGCTTGGATTAGTTGGGACAAAGAACTTAGGTTGATTACAAGGGGGAGGGGAGGTTTTGGAGGGGTTTTACCACATGGGCAAAATACAAAGTCATGGGTGGTTTCCAAGATATGAAAATCCCAAATTTTCATAGAGTTTCTTTTTAAAAGAAAAAGATTAAATTCCCAAAATAATTTGAGAGGGAACCAACAGAGAAGAAGTTTCAAAAGATCAAACACCATAGTTTGAAGAAAAAAAAATCCTTGCCAATGAAAAGGAAGTTTTTAAGAGGAAGGAATTCTGGAAAAGACATTTTAAATGCCCTCTAAAATAAAAATCCAACAAAGTTTTTGATGAAAACCAATTAAAATTTTTGGAGTGTCACAGAGGCCGCCTCTCGGAAGATGCAACAGCTTCAGCAGAAGGAGCCTGGAGGACAGGCCTCAGGATAAGAAGACCACCCGCAAAAGCCACGGCGACAACATACTTACGCGTCAATAGCGATGTACTTCCGCCGCTTCAACGGCCCGAAGATGTTTCTGCCGCTAGGGGATGCCTTCCTCTTGCGGAGCTCCTCGAAGTCCACACAAAGGCGGCCAAAGCGCTGGACGTGACGACCGGTGCGCGGCGGAGCTGAAGAAGAACCAAGAGGGATGGCCTCAGGGGAGCCCGGCTGTGGCGAGCAACCCAGCTCCTTCTCCCTGCGACCTCTCGAGGCTCCTGGAGCCTCAACCTCGGGAGCCGCATGCCGCATCTCCTCGGCAACCGACGCCTCAGGAGAGGGGTCACAGGCCCCCGAGGACGACGCCCCCGGATCACCACCCGGCATGTGCTCCTTAGCACCTAAGCCGCCGGCCCCCGTCGCAGCTTGCTCCCCCGCACCGTCACCTAGGGCGAGCCCAGCACCAGCGGCGGGGAAGGTGACCATGATGACAGGGTTCTCACGGGACCCCACCCAGCTGGTTGGGCACGGCCCCCACTCATCAAAGGAAGGCATGTTCGCGGCAAAGTTGACTTTGTTCTCGCAGCGGTACAACATGCAGTTGTTCTTGGGCATCTCGTCCGACAGAGGGACACATGATGGGCCCGTGAGCACTGTTTGCCGCGCGGCGAGAGGAAGCCCCTCCTCCTAAAACCTCAGGTTGTCCTATCTGCTGAGCAAGTCCCACATCGGGCGAGAGTGGCGCTGAAGTGGAGCAACTCGACGCCTGACGAACTCCCTCACCACCATGGGCGCAGTCACACCAAGGTCCTTCAACCACCTCAGCCTGGCCCAGACGGGGGCAAGGCAGGGGCTCGTGAGCTTCTGATGACCCCAGCCGGAGTTTGGAATAGCAGGCCCCACAGGAGCTTGGAGCAGAGGGTTGGGCATGTCAGCGTCAAAAAACACCCATCGCGTACGGAACTCGCTCGTGGATGAGGGAGCTCGAAGTCGATCCCCGCGCCTGTCGTCGCAGCCACGACCTGGAAGCCCATGCACCCTGAGCTCTGCTGGGGACCGGTGAGATGCAATGAGAAGAAGTGGCGGGGAGGAGTGCCACGGAGGGGGCGATGCCCACCATGGCCTCGCACACGATGGCGAAGACGGCGAGAAGGGTCACAGACTGAGGATCAAGGTGGAGCATGTGGATCCGATAGTGCTCGACCACCGCGTTGAAGAAGGCAGAGAAGGGAGGAATCCGGCCAGCCCAGAAGGCATCAATGAAGATCGGTACCTCCGTGACTACCCGAGCCATGCTGGTGCGAGACTCGGGCCAAGATGGCGTCTCTCCCCACTCGTTGAAACTGGAGGCAAGCATGGGGCGCACCTTGTCCATGGCCTTGTCGTTGAGCACCCGAGGCCGGCCCAGCGCCGGCTCGAAGGATGGTGGCGCAGTTGGTGAGGACAGAGGTTTTCTTCCCCTTGTCGGCTTGTTTTAGCGCCATGTCGGTGAAGCGGGCGGAGCGTAGGTCGGGTTGGGAAGGCGGAGCAGGGCGTCGAGGAAGCAGGGAGATTGGAAGAGCCAGGCGTGGCAAAGGAAGAGTAACTGTGTAAGAGGCGGGGCCGCATAGCCAGGCGGATTCAAGGGCAGCGTGGGGAAGTAGAGACGCCCACGTCCAATCAACCACCACGCGTCAATCGAGGCCGCAGGCTTTTGGGCCCGCGGTGCTCCGTGCTTGGCCCTTGGCTTCGCCACGAAGCCAAGCCCGAGCGCTCCTTGGGCCCGGGTGCTACTGTCGGTGTCCTGGGAACGGGGGTCCCCAGACTTGCCTGCCTGCGGCCCGCTGCGTTGCTAAGCTAGCAGGCCGTACGGCCCATCTTCATCAACAAGGCATCCAAGACTCTCTCGAGGGGCCAAGCCTCGCGAGGAGGACGATACAAGACCTCCTCTGGAGCGGCCTAGTCAGGCAGTCTCACGAGGAGCGGGGATATCAAGGCGAAGCGAACCTCACGAGGCTCTCATGACGTGAGCCATGACGATCGACACCAGGCGGGTGCCAGCACGCACAGCATCCTTGTTTCTTCTTTGGTGCTAAGGAAACTAGCACAGGCGAGGAGTACCGAGGCATCAGGCAAAGGTTTCCATTTTGGTGCAACAAGACCAAGACCAGAAGGACGGCAAGACGGAGGTCATCATGGAGCCCAAGACGGCGTCACCACCAGAGCCTTTCGCAGGTGTAGACCACCTTTTGTTAGAATAGCTTGTACTAGATGTCCCCCTTCAAATTAGCCCGCCGTTGTTGGCTCCCTTCCCTCTCAAAATTTGGGAAGAGGACCAGGGCCTCTATAAGTAGGGCTAGCCACCACCATAGAAAAGGGGGGCGAGGAGACGGCATATTAGATCACTCTCTCACCCATACAAGTTAGCCATGCACAAGAACACCTCAACCTCAGGAGGCTGTTCTTCCCCTTGTATTGTTCATCATCAGCCCAAGAGGCAATCCACCACAAACCACACTTGAGTAGGGTGTTACACCACAACGGTGGCCCGAACCAGTATAAATCCCGTGTCTTTCTGTGTTGCAAGTTTGTTGAGTTTGTCCGCGAGATCTTAGCGAGCTAGGGCGTAGATCAGTAGGAGGGAAAGACTTTGCGTGCACCCCAGTGTTCGAACCTTAAGGGTTTGCCGAAACCCCACAACTGCCATGACGCTGGTGGGTCCCTACTGTCATCCTCTCCACGTACAATCATCTTCTTGTTCCTCTCGGTTGTTGACGATGTTGACAACACAAGAGCGCGGCGCGCCACGCATGGCGAGCGAACCAAGGACGCAAGGCGGAGGACGACGACGTGGCCTCGGACGGAACGAACAAGAGACGTGGAAGATGCGTCGGTTCAGTCGCAGGTTCGGGTGCGGGTGCATGTTGGGGCTGACGTCGCCGGAGAATAATAGGACGTGTGGTGTAATAGAGGGAGGGACTGGCCAACATTGGAGGGTACGTTCGGTAGGGCGGCGGAGGCGCATCCAGCCATGGGAGGCAGGAGCAGGCGGAGCTGACAGGGTGGTTTGGTTTGGGTGGCTAGAGGAAGAAGAAGACAAGAGATAGAAGATACATGACAGATGTTTGATGTCAATCCAACGGCTGGTAGGCAGAATCGTTTGTTGACTGGCTAGTAAGTCGACACCACCTTGGATAGGCTATTTCCTCGCGGGTCCCAAATGTCAGAATCCAAATCTGTCACGGTCATGCAGCCTTTCCTATGAAAATTTACAGCCATTTGATGTGCTAGTTCAAAATAAGTTTGTGGGTGCTGGTGGGGGCTAATCACTTGGTTTCTGTAATGCACAGTGAGCTCAAGCAGCCGGCGAGAGTGATGTTATTTCCCTTGGTTGGGATTTGTTAGTTGTTACAATATTTCACTCTAAATTAAACGACTGGCAAGCCATTTGCCTTGCTTCAAAGAAAATATGACAGTCACAGCCGAGTTGGAAAGGGCAAGAACATCTAACTCCAGCTTACAAACTATACAAAAGCACGAGGGTTAATTGTTCATCAGGTTTACAAAAAAACCCAGGTTGAAAAGGGCAACAACATATAACTCCAACACTGTTTTCGGTAGTCATAGTCAAATGGATCGGTCAGGTCCATAAAATGAACATCATGGGTCGTAAAATTTACTGGATTATGACCACAATATGTTGTAAATAGAAGCCCGGCACGTTCAGAAGCTCTTTTGCCCACCTAAAACTCCTTTTTTTGCTCTTCCACATACCCATCCATCAAAACCATGCCTCTGATAACCTTAAGCCCGATGGGCGTAACCTCGCATTCAGCAGGAAGAGTGTGACAAATAGAGTGTTTGCACGGTCGGCTACATATCGTTCTAGTGTTATTGTCTTCAATCGAATCTCATGAGAAATGAGAAAATCCCGATGCTTACGAATCCACCGATTGGTTATAAATTTTGTACCCCGTCATGTTGCCTAAATAGACATGAAGATTGAAAACAGTTAAGGTCTAAAAAAAGAGTGTCGAAAGAGCAATAGCTGAATGGTTATTCTAGTACACTATATGCGGGCTTCCAATGTGCGTGAAATTATCACCTTTATATACTACTTCTCCAGACATGGAAAGCATTGCAGCAAGCCAATAATCTTGTTCCGATCAAAACTATTCATTTGGATATATAAGATCTTGACAGAATCCAGCACCATTGATAGGCCATCCATGGAGAAACTCTTCATTGAGCATAGAACATAATATTAGTACAAAATGTGTACTCCAAGATGACATATAACTTATGCGAAGAAATTTAAAATGCAGCTTATGGTTACAAGTGTAGATGATAATGTAAATTACCTGTAGATCTGTGGAGCCAAACACCATATTGAAATGAGCACAGAGATCATGTATTACACCCAAGGTCTCCAATTTAGGTGCAGAGAGGATGGTTATCTGCAACTGTGAATAACTACAATCAAGGATCAACCTTTGAAGTGAAGAGACATCTTGGATGATGAGCTGCCTTCCGTCAAAACAAATTCCAATTCTTACAAGGTTAGGCGACTTAATTTGGAGACAAGCGATTCTAACTGTGAAAACAAGCACCAAGCACTCCAGGGCAGGGCAACTGGAGTGGATGATGTTGTGCAATGAGGCCTCCGATATATGAAGCCGCACAAGTGAAAGTTTCTTGAGAAATGGGCGTCGAAGTCTTAGTACCAGATTGTCTAGTAGGTCGCACAGCGCAAAGGTGGCGGTGTGGAGAGAGGAGGAAAACCGCGAGATGGACATCGGTGCTGAGGGCACAGGTAGATGGCGTTCGGTATCTAGTAGGTGATTTCCAGGGGAATAGTGGAATTCAAGCAGCTGTAGTTCTGTGAATTTAGGGGATTTCAGCCAGACGTCCACCATGCAGGGCATGGTATGCTTGCTCAGGTAGCATGACGGGATGCAGAAGCTTTGAACAGAGCCCTGGTGGGAGGAGATGATGGCTCTGGGATTTCAAAATCATTGAAGAGAGATAGCTGACGACAGTCGAGATTAAGGGGCATGGCGCGCCAGAGAGCGCCCCCGAATTGAGAGGACTTGGATGCGGCAGCAATCCTTGGTGGGGAGAAGCGAGATGATCTCCCCAAAGACGGCGTCCGGGAGATCGTTGATGCGGTCCACCCGAGATTCTATGGGTTCCTGGGATCCGATGGGGGAGGGGTCGCTGCTTCTCCCCACGCTATCGGGTGTGGGATCTACAACACGCGTCGCCGCTGGCGGGAGCCTCATCTTCTTGGCGTTGGGGTCAGCCGACTCCATTTTCCTCGAGGGCGCCGCGTCGCACTCACGGATTTGAGCAGAGTAACGAATGACGAGCCTAGTTGTAGTGCGAGTGAAGAAGAAGGGGAGCTGGGGTTTTTCTGTAGTAGTGAGGAATAAGGGGAGCTGGGTTTTCTATAGGAGTGAGGTGAGGAATTTCGGGGTATGAGTGGAGCAAGCTGACGTGAGGTGGGTGGGAGTGAGGAGGAAGAAGAACACCCAAGGGTTTTTTGGGGGGCGGTGTGCTGGGTGTGGGTAGCGCCTCTCATTCAGTAAATATATGGACTTTTGAATTGATTTTACTATTTACTAGTGTGGATGGGCTGTTTTGTCTTGGGCCCAGAGAAACAATTACTACTAGTACAGTGGAGACACTCTACAGCTACCCAGAAAAACAATTACTACTAGTACAGTGGATACAATACCGGTTCTGGCTCCTCCTAGGTCATCGAAACTTCTCCCTCTACTGAATGTCGTTATACTTTTGTTCACCGACATGCGGGCCATGCAGCACGTGGGCCCAAATGCCATCCACCAAATTAGAAGGCAGTATGCAGGCGGAGAGTCACCCCGGTCGTAGCGTGGCAATAACGAGCCGTCGTATCACAAAACCCCACCTCCCCGCAGTCTAAGTTTGACGGACGAAGCAACATCATTTCACTCTTTGCTGAATCCCCTTCTCCCTCACCGTCTTCAAGAAAGGCAACACTCACATCTTCCACTGTTCTTCTCTCCCAATGAAGAGAAGGTAAGCGGATCCGTGATGTTGGTATATTTTTGTTCAGAGAAAAAAAAGAACTTTTGCAAAGCAGTAACCGATACTCACTCTCTTTTTTGTTTCATTATCATTGCGATTTTGTTTTCCTTTCAGTAGTCTCCTAGTATTCGTCACTTTCATGATGGACCAAGGAGAACAAGGCAAAGGTCTGCCGATAGTGGAGCAGACGAGGGAGGTTGATCCCCACGAGACAGAGAGCTCCAAGAAGATGGAGGAAGCCACCGAGCCGACCCCAGATATGCTCATAGCCACTACTGAGAGGGTCAATGCCCCGTTTGAGCTTACAACCCCCATGGCACTCAGGAGCCGTTTTCCCCCTTCGAGGATCTGTACCCCCCCCCCCCCCCCCCCCCGCTGAGCTGCCCAAGGTGATTTTCTTCTTTGCCGATCTCGATTGTGCTTTTTCATCTAAGTATGTGGTGATGAATAATGCAAAATTTTATTAGCTTCAATGCCATGCTATACATAGTGATTTAAATAACTTGTGTTTCTTATACTGAACAGTAATTCAGAATTTTTTCTGTTTCAATTAGAGCCCTGATGCAGACAAGGATTGTGTGGTTGTACATGTCACTCGCTATGAGGCGGATGACCTGAATATACGCACTGGGAAAATAGAGTTTTAGGCTATTGGATCCTGGAAGCCATTTGCGCTTATACCAATGAATAGTTGTATTCCAGCCTAACTATTGTTAGGCATGTTGTCCAGGGTGTACTGAAGCACAAGAAGTTCAAAGCTACTCCTTAGTTTGTGAGTCATAATGTTCTTGTCAAGCTTACACAGGAAGATGGTGTGGCATGCCTCCACAAACAAGTTTATGAGTGGCAAGGCCACAAGGTTGTCTTCATGAAGGTTCACAGGATTGAGCTGCTGCCGGACGTCCTCGATGATGTTCATGGCAAGGTCTGTCTTGTGTCCAGCCCAAACTAGATCGAGGCATGAAATACTTGCCCCAGCTAGTGTTTAATAGTAATTTGGATTCTGTCTAATTATCCGAACCTTGCCTGTTATCGATCCCTCTAGGGCTAGTACTATGTTTGAATCCGTCTATGGGAACTGCTGCTACTTTTGTGTGCCCATGAAACATCGTAATTGTTGCCGAAACAGATGCGTCCTCACTAGTTTTATCATACGAGTAGTGTGTGTTTTGATGAAATAGAGTACTCATTTGAGAACTGTGCGCCGACGTATACATAAGTACTTGTAAACACTGTTGGTGCTACCCCACTTGTAAGCAGTTGTGCAAAACACGGCAGATTGGCTAAGCTCGCTTCAACACTATGCTATCGACCAGCTAACAATCAACAATCTGTTGTCTGACATATAAGCAACTATGTATCTTGTTACAGTGGTTCATGCAGTTAACTGAGGCCACAATGTAAATTCCAAAGGTTCACACGCTAGTCCAGCGTTCATGTGGAACGCTCACATTAAACTCGGCTTCATAAAAAACTTGAAAAGCATAAGTTAAGCAATTTTATACATCTCAATGATTGATAGAACATAACAAACATTTACTAGTTCACAGCAAAAGACAAAGTTGTGAGAAGGTTTAAAAATCAGGAAAAAACAAGCAAGGCTTCTCTGAGCAAAGGGCCTCCCAACAGGCTTAAATTTCCTGGAGTTCACTCTGGTTTTTTCTTGTTGCCACCATCCAGGGTTAGGTTCTCTCATTCCAGAATAACCAACTATAATTGTGTTCTCACCTGGAATGCTGAACTGAACCATGTAGTGTACTGACCAGCTGAAATTCTTGTGCATTCGACTAAATTTAGCACCGCTATTTGCAGAAATAAGCAGACCACAATGCCTCTTGTCCGCACACCTGTCCAAAAAACCGCTGTGCAGCCGTGCCAGCTAGTCCTCGGTCCATGGATGAACTGGTAGAAACTGCATTCCGGACTAGGATGTAGTTGTTTTCGCTCATCCCTACACTGCAATCAGGAAGTAAAACGTACGGATCAACTTCTTTTATATTGCATTGGTCATTCTACCTAGTAACTACCAATGTAGGAATACCTAGAAGACGTGTGGTTAGACGACGGCAACGAGGGATAGCCATCTCATTTTGCGCAGTTTTACTAAAACTGAGGTGTGTGCTTTTGATTGCGTGGATAGAAACGATACGGAGACAGACATCCCGAAATGATATGGAGACAGACATCCCTGTTTGAGCAAATACGAAATATAGTTATTTAAACAGTGACAGATATTTGAAGTGGCGTATGATTAATAGCAGCATCTATTGTGTTATAATTGGCACTAGATTGATAGTATGAAAGTGTCCTTAAGTAAGTAGCATCACATCACATCAACACTGCCACTAGATTAACATTTCCGAACAATAACATTAGTATTACTGTCCTGAGAGTAGCACATGGTAAGTAAATGTGCAATCAAATTTGTGCAGTTCCACTGGGATGAAGCAATGTTAGCGGTGTGAGATTTAAGTGTAACTGCAAAAACACAATTCATGGGAAATAAAGGAAGACGGAAGCACTTCATAAAATGGTGGTGGCATTGATTCAATTTATCGATTGCACTAGACCATTACTTATTAGTGACATTAGGTGGCATTGCTTTATGCTTCATGTGATTTTACATTAACGTTAGCGATATGGGCGTAGGGACAGTAGGGGCATAAAGTGGTGAGCCAGATGTGGTTGCCGAGAGCGGCAAACACTCAGGCAGCATGTCTGCATTTGTCCATTTTTTTATCACTTCAGTGACATTTTCCTATGTGAGCACAGGAAATCTAGACCTGCTCATTCTCATTTGCTTTGTCCCCCAACACCCGTCACTTTCTTTCCCTTTTCAACCAAGAGATAGGTCCACTTCCCCCACCCTTCGCCATCCACCATGATTTCTTCGTCTTTTCAACCAAGAGACCGGTTGGGTAGCCAGTATCTACTACTTTCCCCCGTTTCCTCTTAGAACCAAGTCTTAGATTCATGCTACAACTTTCCCACTTTCTTCCCTGTTTGAACCAACTCTTAGAGTCAACTGTATGAACTAGCTTTACCTCTAATAATAGTAAAAGTCTAGGTGGCTGTGGAACAGCGGACGAGAGTAGAAAAAGATCCACACGAAGCCAAGTGGGGAGCTGGGGCAGTAGAACAAAGCCGGTTTTGAAGGAATATATACCTGAGGGTCGTCGGCATGTGGCAAAGACGGCGTCGGGAGGCTGCATCTTGGCTACAATACCGCTGGAAGGAAGAAGGGGTCGGAAGCCCTCCGAAGCTGGCGCTCTCTCGGAGAGAACGTTACGGCCACCGATCGGGACGCGCAAGCAGCCGTTGGTCTCCTCCCTCGCCACCGACGACAGCGTGAACGATGCACCTACACCCCTGCCCCGGTCGAGGTTGTCCGGCCGGATTTGTGACCAGCCATGAGCTGAGAGAGAGAGAGTGTGGCCACCTATGTCTTGCTTATATCGCGAGAGCATGAGAGAGTGAACGAGAGGAACCCTAGTAAAGCAAGCGCTAAGGCTCCTGCTTATATATATAGTGGAGTGATTTTGTTGTACCAGCTTAAAAAAATGCGCTCCTACGTGTACCCGCGAGTGGGTGTGAGAGAACTAGTGCGTGCGTGCACCGCTTCTCTTTGTGAGAGTACAATATACTATGCCCAAAGAACGTTCACCACAAGTGTAATAGTATAAGTGTGTGATGTGTGAGCTAAAATAAAATGTGCGTGACGTCTTTTGTTTTTTAGAAGTTCTGAGGGTAGGGTGTGAAGAACACATATGTGTGTGATGTCTACCTGCAGATAGACGGTGGGTGTGAGAGGACTCGGTATGGTGCATGTGCGTGAGAGAGAGGGGGGCACATATCAATGCAATGCATGTGTCCGTAAATCATTATCCGACAAACGTTCGCCACAAGCCTTTTCCTGGCGAACGCCATAAGAAACGTTAGATCAACATCCGACAGTGTCAGTTTTGCCATGTCATTTAACAGAACAGCCACTCCTCCTACACACAAATCTTCCACGTGAGTGTTAGCAACTGTCGTATGCTGCCTCCGTTCCAAAATGCAGTGCATATAGCTTTGTTGAAAATTCGAACCTCGCAAACTTTTACCGAGTTTTCATGTACCAAATTGCACATGTAGAATACCCAGTATATATCATTTCATTCATCTTCGAGAGGTAACTATAAAGATGGAGGAGGAGTCTACAAAGAAAGACCATCGTATCACCTGCAGCAATTTCAACCATCCTTTGGTGTGGAGGAATATCATAGGAACTCTATATGATATGATTTTTATAGGATTTTTCCTTTAGAGCCAATTGGTTCATAGGAATAGATTCATATACTCCACATATCAAAGGAAATAAACATGGTATCATTTCTATAGCTTTAGAGCCACTTGGTTCATATGATTGGATTCTATACTCCCATAATTTCAAAGGAAAATAATCATTAGCGTATATTTAATAGAAAAGTTCGTATGATATGAACCAAATTACATCTCTTTTCTAATCCCTGCTCATAGGAATTGAGATACATGGCATCTCTTGATTCAATAGAAAAGTTCCTATGATGTAAACCAAATGACATCTCTTTTCCAATCCCTACTCATAGGAATTGGGATACTGCATGTCATCTCTTTCCCTACAACTTCCATGTATACATCTTCTATTCCTAAAAAGCTAGTACAACCCACTAGTAGCTTTTTTCCAAGAAATGCAACTAGGGCACAAGAACTATATATTGTGCGAATAACTCGAAAGATGGTCGCTGGATGAAGCTAATCCAACAATGCAGAGATGGCAAATCCGAGCACTACTGGCCGTTGGATATCATCAACATTCCACCAGATCTGCCACATGTACAATTTAGAAGACTCCATGGTTGAAGTTAAGCATAATCCACAAACCTCAAAACACAAGCACTTCTCCTTTGTTCCAGAATCTTCCGTATCATAATTGATCTTTTTTATAAATGAATTGCCATTATTTGTTTTTTTACTTTATGCTTTACAATGCACAAGCCCATGAATCTTAACATTTTTATAAAACTAATTGATATTGAATGAGATGAACTATAAGAACTAAACGAACATCTACATCATGCATATATGACTCAAAGCTTTACATGCTATAGTGTGTATTTATTCATAATATGGTTTCGAAATCTCATGCGTTCAATGCATGTGTACCTTACTACTTTTTAGTAGAGTAGCAAGTTTCACATGGCCCCGGGTATATCAAAATGCAGGGCCCATGCATCATTGCCTTTCGGTTGAACCTACGTCCACAATTTTTTGTACGTACTATATATCCACTGGTCCCCGAACCCAAAATGTTGCCTCGTTCCCCTAAACCAAGCGGCCCACACATATTGAAGGCGTCGACTCGAACTCAATCCCTCTCCCTTTACTACGACGTGGCCCCGCACGCCCTGGTAGTACTCCTACAAACACTACCGCTGCACGCATCATCGGTTTTCTTCAAGAGGACGAGGGAGAAGCCGATTTGTAGTGGAGGCGCTTTCAAAAAAAATCTATAGTGGAGACCCCTACCCTAGGGTGCCCTAGGTAGCTGCCACACGCATCATTGGTTTTCTATTTTCTTTATGCTCTTGCGCCCTAGAGTGAATTGATGGTTGCTTTGTCCATCCAGCTTAATGTGGGAAAGGTGGCGCTTTGTGATTGGACCCCTCATCGCTCATTTTTACTACTTCGGTGCTACGATCGAGGTGCCTCCAATTCCAACCACTGCTCCGAACTGTAATTTGGTGCATCGCACGTGGAACAAGATGGTGGATGAGCCACATGTCGGCCAAAGGGGTCCTGTTAAGTGTGTCGCCATTTCGTGTGCGGACTGACCCTGCTTGAGTTGCTACGCCAACACGACAGGTGCAGCCTACCACTTGGTTTTGCTCCTTGGTGAATCCCGACTATATTGATCTAAAAAGATATGCACTGAACTACCCTCTCCGTCTTGTTTTTTGTAGATGTCTCGGTTTATAGGGCGTGCACGTAGTTCTAGGTCATCCATTTTACTAACTAAATCTGAGTTACTATGTCACAAAAAGTATATCATTGGATTATTAAGCGGATGTAGTTTCTAAATATATATTGTTCATCACATATATATCCAGTTAAATTCTCAACCTAGAATGACGTGCATGCCATGTAGTAAACCGATACGGAGGAAGTATAGTAGTAAAAATGAGGTGATTTTACCAAGCGATCGGCAGGGGAGCATGGCCTGTCATGCGGTCCCATGTGTCATGATGTACCAAGGCGATGCGTGTGTCCCTCTTGAGGCAGAAGCAATACTACGTGGTTTGAGATGATGGCGAACCCACTACAACAAGAACCCCCCTTTAGCAACACATGCTTTGCAATGTTCCAATGATGTGTTGTAATCAAGCTGATATAGCTATGCATACAGGCGTTGGAAGGTTATGTGTTGCTGATCATATGAACAACAACGCATGCTAGCTGATGCGGCCATGCGTTGCCACGGTATTACACATGTACGTCCATGATTATACAGTATGTATGAAGCCCGAACCTTTGTCTAGTAAGACATGTGTAGTAAAGATATAAGAAATTATTTATATCTAATAAGTATAGTTACTTTTTATTCTGACATCATCCATAAGTGCACACAATAAATATAAATAAAAAATGGGAAACCGCATGGTCGAACCTGCAACCTCAGGTTATGTAGAGAAATAGGTAAGCCAACCGAGCCAAGTAGAGAACATGGTCAATTTTAGATTAGCACACTATCTATACATTCCTCCTTGTGAACAATGGACCAACTCCGCTCAGCTGGGCCTTACAGAGCGATGGCCCACGGAGGTGCGCACCGAGGAAGTAGCGGCGAATTGGGCTGCCATTGAATAATTTTCAATGTCGAGCAGTTGTTTTTTGCGGGGTTTTGATATTTGTACTCCATTCTAAAAAAGAAAGTCATTACTTGTACTTTACTAAAAAGATTGCTACTTGTATGAATTCTCAAAATATAATGCTACTTGTACGAAGTAGTTTTTTTTTGAAAAAACTGGATGTATGAAGTAGTTATTACTTGTTACTTTTACATTGTACTAAAACAGATTGCCACCTTTATGTTCATTAAAAATCAAGCCACCAAAACTTTAATATATATTTTATATGAATACTTTTATTTAAATAGGTCAAAAATAATAATTGATTTTTCTCAGGCAACTAAATATGTTCTTTTCATTTTAAAGAGTTTTCATGTTTTTTGAAAAAGTTCATGGAATTTTAAATAGTGCTCACCCATATACAAAAGTAAATAAGGTGTGTATTTAAAAAAAATCAATGTCTATTTAAAAAAAGCAGTTACAACCTAAATGTTCATCGTGTATTCAAAAAAATGTTCATCGTGAATTTAACTATTCATCGTGTACTTCGAACATTGTCTATATAAAAAAAGTTATGGAATTTTCAAAATTTCCACATTTTAAAGGAAACTTTTTATTTAGATGTTTATCGTCAGTGATGGATCCACTAATCAGGATCTAAAGGATGCACTCAACCTCCTTCAGCAAGCTATAAGAACGTTTTGCGAAGCCCATGACTAGAGGCATGCAGACAACGTCCGCTTGTCCGCAAGCGTCTGCGAACAAAAAAATTGAACAAACACGGTTATTGAAGTAATGAACATTAGTGCAATTTTTGCTTCATGGACAAGCGGACGCCATCAAAACCTAGTTTATTGATTGGTATTAATGGGACGAGAAAGAGGTTGGGCTGCAACAAGATTACAATGTCTAGGTTCTTGCCTCCTTGTGGCACGTCATGGGTAGGATGCAAGCGTCTCATAATCCATGTCACATGGCCATGCTTCTCCCAATCGTATCATATGAGGGGCCCAGAGTATATCTCTTCGGATCGGAGGAGAAAATCCCGTTTTGCTCGACCATGTCTCGCAGCATGGGTCTGCACAAGACTAAAACTGACCTTTATAACTACTCAGTTACGGAGTAGCGTTTGGTCAACCCAAAGAAGATTGGTCACAATCGCGAGTACATGCACTAGATCAGGTCTTAAGACACAGTAGGTATGATATACTAGAGACTCACATATGACTTATCACTGCGTTTCATGGTTGGGTCTGTCCAATCTAATATCCATCCGAGCTCGAGTCCGGTCTCCCATATCCGACCTCGAATCCGATCAGACCCATATGTAGTCCGATAAGTATCCATTGTCCCATGTTTAGTGAGATCAACCCATCCACCAT
This sequence comes from Triticum urartu, assembly GCF_056163025.1. NCBI lineage: Eukaryota > Viridiplantae > Streptophyta > Magnoliopsida > Poales > Poaceae > Triticum > Triticum urartu. Next base: position 359,059,032 of record NC_141874.1, on the reverse strand, counting down.
ATTGCATGTCGGTTTAGTCCGATGTGTGTACACACATCACTTTCCGAACAGGGACTATTTAGAACAATGTTTTACTTACTTATGATTTTAGTTAGTTGTGATTTTTACTTGAATGCTTAAGTTTTTCCAGACTGGTTCTATTGGTTCCTACCTATATAAGCTCCACCCTCCCCGAGTATGTACTCTTGCCCCCTCTCCCTGAATCAAACTAGGGGAGATGCATTTCCTCCATTCAACCATGAATGGCTTAGCTTACTTTCATATCCAAGGGACCTAGTAAGCCTTGGATGAAAGAGAAAAATGACATATTTGAAGCGTTGCCTTTGAATCAAAGTCAAGCACTTAACTACTATGTGTCGCACTCGCTAACCATCAACACCCTCCTAATCTAGTGTCATCCCTGAAATTTTTGGTATCGTCATACTTTCTCACCTCCACCTTAAAGCCACATCTTATCTGCTCCCTGCCACTCACCCTGCTTGCAATCCTATTGTCTCCCGTTAACCCCAAACTCTAAAGGCAGGGTCGATTATTGAAAAAAGAGCCACTAGGGTGGCTGGTGATTGTGACATCGATGATGACTCAATTGACCTTGTCGACTTTGGCGTCAACTAAACAAATGGCATGGGGACGATGACATCACCAACTGAGAACTGTTTTATCTTCCTTAAGACATATTTATCTATCTTATTTACCTTTTTCAAGTTAGTTGTATTTATTTGCTTTTCATTTGAGCACTTTTTTAAAATTTGCAAATACTTGTAATAATACAATAGTTTAAACAATTCTATTTTTTGTGGGGGAATAATTTTAACAATTCATAAAGAATTTAAAATAATTTTAGTTTTAACTAGAAGCATCCAGAACTTTTTCTCTCCCTCTCTTATTTACCTTTGAGTATTTTTCCTCACGTTTTCCTTTCTCTTAACATGTCAATTCGTTTTTCTAAGACTCACATGTCAATTAGTTTACAAGTTTGTAAAAAAGTGTGCAGAATTCAGTCCCGCCATTTTTTCTCAAATTTCCCTCCATTTTTCCCACGTCAATGATTCCCCTCCATTTAATTTAAAAATAAAAACTAAACTGCTCGGTTGTTCCACAAAATCTGCCCCTCATCTACTTGACCAGCACGCACGGTTCCATCTTCCGCATCAACGCCTCCACTCATCACGAACCCCGCCCCGCCACAAAGTTCACATTCCTCCTTGATGCACCATCTCTCTATCCACCTAGCAGAGTCGTCTGTCGCCACCCTCTCTCCATGTAGCTGCGTCGCGGCGAGCCCTCTGCATGTCGTTGCTGCAGAGGAACTTCGCCCTGTACTGGTAGATCGTGCCTCCAGTGGCAGCGTAATCGAGAACTCCACGAAGGCGATGCAGCTTGTCATCCCCAACCCATTGACGTGCTCACCTACCTCGCATGGAAGATATCTGAGTTCCCCGCGTGCAACGTGATTGGCTCCGTCACCAACCTTCACTCCTCCAAGTTCAGATTCCTCATCGCCAAGCACCTCGATGTCAAAGCGCAGAACGTGTAGGTAAATCAATGAATCTTCCTGAATGTAACCATGAATCCATGATTAATTACCTCAATCGAGCTTGTACTCGGAGTGGTGGGTGGATAATTATTCCAGCGCCTTCCTTGCAGATCTTCTCCCTAGTGGCCAATTTATTCTCTCTCCCCACAGAAGTGAAGGACCCTCCCCTGCATTGTCGTCTCCTTTTTGCCCTCCTCTTCTCAGTAGGCCAGCAAGTACACATCTGCAGTAAGCATCTGACAGCTGCACTCCTTTCCTCATGTCATGGAAATTACAGTACTAATCGTAGAATTGTCGTGTCCCTTGATCGGATTGGAAGTGGAGGCAGATGCAAATTGAGGGGGTCGAGGTCAAGTCTATTAGCTCAGATAGATGTAATAAATTTTGACGCATTCTAAAAAATAGCACACTACATATCTAGCTTCTCTCTTTGAGGTATTTTGCAGTTTGTATTAAACATAAACAACTCTGTTCTTGTTCTTGATATATGTATGCCCACATATACTTCTGAAATATCATGTAGTATAATTTTTATTTTACTCAAGGACCAAACTTCACGCTTTGATATGCTTTTTATAATTGTGTGTTAAACAAAAGTAGCTCAATTCTTGATATATGCATGCATAATTGCATACATATGCTTCTTAAAATAGTGTAATCTGAAGCTTTTACTTAAGGACCTACCTTCAGACTTTGAGCAATATTATGTATTTAATCTGTAAAATAGTTTTGTCCTGGAAATGCAATATTGATATAATAAGAAAGTGAAGATACAATACAAGCAATTGTGCAACTCCTACTCTAATGCACAATCCTTAGATGCACTTTGGACAGCAAAGCAACATCTGTTATTTCGAACACCTGGTGTGCTCCCCTGATTTGTGTGCACCCTTTTCTTCTATTAACTAGTGTAGGATGCAATTTGTATGGTGGGCACATGCATGACAAGAAGGTAAACAGAACATCAATAGATGTCTTCCGTTCCACCACATACCAAGAACAGTGACTTCTACAACTACCAAACAAGTGTATGTTATTCATGATTTTTTGCATATTAAGTTTATGTTATGCATGATTCTTGCAGATTTTAAATAGCTTATGTTAGAAAATCTTTCTCATCTACTTTATTTTATATATGTAATAGGTTGGCACTATATTATTTAGAAGAGCTTGGGAAATCAAAACTGGAATGTTTCTCTTGCTACACTGACAAGTATATAAAACTGCCGGTGTTAAACTTGGTAATGAGTCTTGAGCAGTAAGAGTATGATGCTATGTTAGCAAAATATGATCTGTTGATATGACAACTAAAAAAGGACTAAAAGTTAATGGTTTGGTGACAAAATTAATTATCACATGAACTTCAACCTTTGTATGTTGCTCGTCTAAATTTTCTTGCTGTATTAACTTGATTTTATTTAACGGCTCGTTACTGATATCATTTCTCTATTGTTGTAGATTGCCAAGGTAAATTAATGATGCATGTCTCGTATTGACTGAAGGTCAAGAACGGGGTTACGTACTTCTAGATAGCTTCACATTACGTTTTGGAATGTCGTTTCTAGAGTTGATGTTTCAAACATTATGATTTAGAATGGCAGAGATGTCAATTGCAAGAACAAGAATCGATGATAGTTTAAGTCTTGTAATCTTTAGATCGTGTTGTTTGTAATGCAACAAAGCTGATTTAATATAAGAGATCTTTTTATTTACTATATATTTTGGTGCATATGCACAATCGACATTGACCTAATAATTATGCATGAAAATATATAAAATAAAATTAATTCTAGAGGCCATGTATCAATGCCTCTCGTAATTGTAATGACGTTTTTGTCCATTTTGGAAATTCTTTTCTGCATGGTAGGTACCAACGCATTTGAAGTGTTGTTGGACTCTAACTCTATACATTGCTAACTTACAATGCTTATTCACATCGTTTACCAACACATCTATATGCGTTGTTGTAGACCCTTGCAATGCCACCAACGACAACGCATACTATTTTGTTGGTGTAGCTGTTAGCAAGACTTATATGGACATACGACAACGCATCAATGCATTGCTAAAGGGGGGTTCCTGTTGTAGTGACCGAAGTGTGAAATAATGGTTGCTTCGTCCATCTGGGAAGGCGCGACATTGTGATTTGACGTCTCATTGCTCATTACTACTACTACTGGGGCGGTACGACTGGGGTGCGTCCCCCTGCTGTTCTGCACTATTATTTTGTGCTTAACACGTCGACCCGGTTGCTATATCTCGCACATGTCGGCGACAGGAAGTGCAGAATTCATGAAAGCGAGCGTCCACGTACGAGTAAAAGACACGGGTTGGGTTTTTGCTGCTTCGCGCGATCCATTGATACAAACCCGGACTAAAAAAAGGCGAGGGCGGGTATTTTCCGGTGCGGCAGGCAGGGGAGTTTGGCATAGTCTATTCAAGGCAAGGAGGCAGGAAGGGAAACAAGCAAATAAAGGTTAAGCGACTTAGTTTTGGGAAAATCTGATTTTACAGAGTACGTACCCAGTAGGGTTTATAGGGCTCATCTTAAAAACATTCGTTTTTCCATTTTATAAGTCTCAATTCTACTACTAGTAGTCGTACCATCACATGTTGGATTTCGAGGTGCGTTAGATCACCCGATGCAAGCACTGTCAAGAGAAAACTCACCAATGGATGTAGAAGCTCATGGAAATTTAGTGTTCATTCATGCATTCGTTCCAATTAATGCCTTGGTAAACATAACTTCTTGAGAAAAACGAGCGTACTAATTACTTGTGCAAACTAGGAGTACGAAATTAATTCGACCACTCACCGTCTACCTTGGTTGGAGATATTTTGAAATTGAGCCATAAACTGGAAAGGAGGGAGTAGTAACTTTTGTCTCGATTACTTTTTGTGGCCTTGTATAGATGCAAAATGTATTTTTTATAGTGGCCTTGTATAAGTAAATGGAGGGAGTACTAAAGAACATATATATTCCAAACAATATGACAATCTCTCTAACCAAGGTAGTATGGGCAAGGAGTAAACGGAGGGAGTAGTAAAATTTTCTCCTCGTCCTTTGAGCCACCGCGCGCGTGGGCGAGGGAGCGGGCGTAAGGCGTACAATACTACTACTAGTAAGCAAGCTTCACCTTATCCTGCGAGCCACCGCGCCCGTGGGCGGGGGAGACGGCGTACTAAGCAAGCTTCTCCTCGTTCTGTGAGTTGACGGGACACATGAAAAGTACTCCAGAGTATAGAGCCTTGCCTCTGAGGTAGGCCCCAAATGGTTTGCCTCTTTTTTAACATAACGTGTCAGGTAGCAATTAGTTTATTCACCCGTGGTAGACGATCCTCCCTCCACCAAGTGGACAACCAGTACACGTGTCAAATTACCACGTGGGCTGCCTTTTTGTATAGAAATTAGCTCCACCATGTACTCGCGTGGGTGTGGTTGGGAAAGAGACGGGAGTACGTGCGCCGTGCGTGCACCTCTTATCTTCGTGCACGTCCCCCACCTACGTGGGTGTCTGCGAGAGATAAAAACCTAGACAAAAGGCTTGTGCGGAATAACTACTCTTCGTAAGCCATTGTAAGAGTGGACAAAATGGTAGGAGGAGATAGGGGCGCGGCGAAGGTGTGCGATTCTTGGCCGGCGTTTGGCCTTGTTTAAATAGGAGATTAAATAGACGACGGACGGGAGTAGCTCGGCCGGCGTTGCGTTTAATGTCGGCCCGGTGATGAACGGATGTGTGTACAGAGTGCGTTTCTCGGCTTCCACACGGGTGGGTTTCATGGAGGCGTTTGAATGCGGCAAGGAGGCATGTTCAGTCGGGCGTGCAGCGAGTGGCGCCCTCGACTCTGACGTAGGACACCGCGCCGTTCATCCACTGACGTGTGGGCTCTTTGGGTACTAGGCCTGCATGTCAGTGACCCAACGCAGGCAGCGCATAGTAGAGGAACCTTTGGTGGGCCAGGGTGGTCAGAAGCGGGTATTTCATAAATCGATGATTGTTCATTGAGTGTGACATCATCCTTTTCATGTAGATAAGCCTACTATGTTGATAGCCCGTTCGATACGTTGTGATTCATAAAGACCACTGCAAACATCAATGTTCTGCTTATCACAGATAAGATTGATTAATACCCGTAACAATCCATGTCCTTAACAAAGGGTGCATGCACGTATAGGTTGAGCGTGTGTCTTGCGTCGTGTGTTGTGTGCATGCACCGTGCGAGTGTTGCGTGCGTGCAAGGGTACGTTTCAGTGTTGCATGCATGTGTGCGTACGTGCGTGTGTTCGTGAGGGCGTGTGTATGTGTTAGTGTTGCACGCCTGCATACATGTGTGTGTTCGTTATGTGTACGTGTCAGTGTTGCACGCCTGCATGCGTGCGTGTCTTGCGTGCGTGCATGTGTATGTGCGGGGTGAGGCTACACGTCAGTCGACTGACTTTTTCATCTCTGGTCATTAGAATTTCCAGCCGTTGGATACGAAATCAAGGGCCTGCAGTTTATCATCAAACTCCACCACCTAAGCCGCCAGCCACCACCGGCCGAACCGCCGGCCCCCACCGCCCATGGCCGGCCTGCGCCGCGACGCCGCCCCGCCCGCCCCGAAACCACTCCCCACCGCCGGTCCGCCGCCACACCGGCCATCCCTCTAGGCCCCTCCCCCCCGTGCCGAGATTTTTCTCCAGCGATCCCCACCCCACCGCCCAATCAACGCGCCCCCACCACTGGCCACTTCCAACCAGAGGTGTCACAACTTCGAGTACCCACCGATGACTAATTTATTACCATTTCTATCCGTCATATACACGCTGACGGGCGGGCCCTATCATAATGTGCACTGCTGAATGTGGACCGTTTGACTAGTCAATTTATCGTGTCATCAACAAATTACGGAGCTATATGGTGAGCCAGTGACCGTATGATCACCCTAAAATGTATTTTATTAACACGGTACAGACTCAAACTACCATTTCTTTCTTTCATATACGGGCTGATAGGTTGGCCCCACAGTTACGCGCCCAAATGGTGCAACACTAGTTGCGCCACGTGGAACGTTTGACTGGTCAATTGATTGTGTCATCAACAAAATACGGAGTTGTACGGGTGAGCCGGTGACCGTGTAATCATGACATGTATTTTTTTAACATGGTACAGACGCAAGGGCTCATATATACGCGCAAGCACTCACCGCTATAAGCGCGCACACGCACACCCTACCCCTATGAGCACTTTCGAGAGAGTGAGCCAGCATATGATCTTGAGATTTTGCGAAGTCACCATAGGTGCCTTGTAGTCGAGTGGAACGTCTCCTCCCACTGAACGCACATCGCCGGCAACTACTGAAATTAACCTAGGATAAATGCGAGCACTGGGACTTTAACCCTGGTGGGATCGAGGAACCACTATCCTCCTAACCATCCAACCACATGTTTGTTAGCACGACATAATGTATGTGGTGACCATGATGAGCTTATTCTAAAGTCCAGTGACCATATCGTGCTTTCGCTTCAAATATAATGACCGTAAGTGTCGTCAACAAAATTCGGAGCACGCATCAAATGCAAAGTCCGTCAGTGTCATCAAGAAAATACGGAGACGTATCGTGAGCTAGATACCGTATGATCACCACGAGAATGTATACGGTGACTGTAATGAGCATATTCTAAACTCCAGTGACCGTACAGTGCTTTAGATTGAAATACAGTGACCATCATGCATGAATGTGTCGTGGGCATGCATACTTTTAGAGGGCCGAGAGATAGTTTGTGTGCGTACATGAAAGTGGTGTAGAAAGAGGGGATGTCCGGTGGAGGCAAGGAGAGATATGCCCTTCGTTTCTCTTTCCCGTGACTAATATTTTAGGAAAATATATAAACATTCACAATGCAGAACAAATATTTTTGGATGCACCATGCAATTAACTTTCATGTATAACATTGTACTATTGTATATGCTTATTTTCTTAGTGGCCGATTGCGTGTGTGGTGTGGTGGGCACATCATTTCTAGTTGTGGTGGGTCAGCATGAGGACTCATGGGTCGGTTCCATCCTACGCCACATAGGTTGGATCAAGACACATTATATGAAGACCCATGTGGAGGAATCAGCATACAACACGAAGCTAGCTACCAGAGTCACGGAGGACTCTATCCCCACTTGTGATGAGCCAACTATACATGATTTGTAACCCTAGGCCCCAGTATGTTATAAAAGCTTGGGGGCTAGTTTGTCGATAGTATACAAACACGCACAATGCCTGGTATTCATGTGTACATTGTACACACCCCTATCACTAATATACAGTACCAGGAGTTGGCTTTTTCCTCAACTGCAAGGGTCCGAACTAGGGTAAAACTTTGCCTCGTATTACCATCCAGCCTAACAGTCAGGGATATCCTACCGAATGATATGATGGAATCATATCTTCCAACTACTAAGAGAGAGGTGTGTCTGGGGGGCAATGTGTGCGAGAGAGGCCTAAAGATAATGTGCGTGTGCGGGACACATAGGCACATATATATATATTTGTGTGTGTGTGTGTGCGTATAGAGGGCTAGTCGAGACCGTGCGTGTGTATATATGCATGTGAGAGAAATAGTGTTTTACAACTGAGATTAGTGAAAAGAGTGGTACATAGTAGTCAGAAAGAGAGAGAGATACAAAGAGAGCATGTACGTGAGACTCCCCGACACCCCGAGGGAGATTGTGAGCATGTGTGAAAGAGAAATGCCGATGGATATAAAGTGTGTGCACTTATGCGGTAGATAGAGAGATATATAGCGCGTTTGTGAGAACGGGCCGAGGCATAGTGCATCTACGTGTAAAAGGCAGTTCTACGCATTAAATTAAAATATAAATGGCATTATTATTTTTGGATGAGATCATGAAGTTTGCAAATTGCGTATGGACGAAAAAAGGTCTATCAGACACCCATACTCTGTTGAATTCTAGCATGTGCATGTGTTTATTTCATATTATCGAACCATAGAGTCAGAGCGGTTTGAAATACAGGCAATGGATGCTTTTGCAATTCATATATAAACATTAATTAGTGCACTCCATGTTGTTAGTGTGAAGCACTTTATACATTTGTCACTTGCATGGATACATTCCAAATTGCCAGCTACGAAATACAATACATGTCAAATTCAACATAAAGAGGGTTTCGAAGATTCGAATTCATAGGAAGTGCATTCATCTATTTGAACCCGAGATAATGGAATTTGTAAATTAGATGTAAAAGGGGGCATTAATCTTTGTTGTGCGTTTGAACATGCTATATATATTCATATGCATGTCTAACTTTTTTGCATCCAAGGAGATTATATCTGGAACCATGCATGAACTGAGGTAAGTTGCATATTTTTAATATATACTCATGTACAATGTATGTTCAAATGTACCACCTCCATTCCAAAATAATCGTAGCTTTAGGATTTTCAAGAGTAAAGATTTGTGAAGTTTGACAAATCCTGAATGTTCAATTCGAGAGAACCGAAAACGTTAATGCTTCTGCTCCCAAATATTGAACGAAGCGCCAGATAGGCCTCTGGTCACCCGAAACCGCGCGAGACTAATGTTTGGTGGTAGGAAATTACTGTCCTGACTCTGGCCCGTGTGGACATTCATACGCCGTGGGCACCTAAACACCCATGCACTCGGCCGAAATATATCCCGCCCACATTTGGGACACATGAGATTACTGTCCTACCCCCAACCCGCAATATGTCCAAAATTTTAGATGGGGGCAAAGTTTGTAACTTTCCCCAAATTTCAAACAAGCGCGTCCCAAACCGAAACATTGTTCCCTCTTAAGTTCCCTGCCTCCCTCCGTTTCCCCATTCATACTCCGTGGGTGCCAAAACGCCCTCTCCACCAGCCGTGAAACCCCAGCCTCCTCCGTCCTCCACCCCATAGTGCCCAATCCACCGCCGCCCTCCTCCATCACGTCGGAGCCGGTACCCCGACGTCATCGTCCAACACAACCGCAACCGCAACGCCCTCAAGGACTTAGCAGCTGAAGCCGAGGTAGAGCTGCCTCCACGATGCTGACACTAACGTGGGCCATACCAGAACTACTCCGAGCACGCCGTCCTGTGGCTCACTGCTGCTGCTCCACTGTTGCAACCATCCATCGCACCGGAGCCGTTCCCGCTACGCCGTCGTTCGCCGCCTCAGATCTGCTTCCCCGCCGCCGATAGACGGCCACCGCACCACACTCAACACTTGGCCATGGGTTCATCCAATGCTGCACCGTCCTCCAGAACTTCTCGTTTTAAGCGAACCACAAGAAGATCGTTGGAAAAATGGAAGGAGGACATAACACTGCCAGTAGAAAGAGGTACTCCTCTTCCCTTATTCATGCAAACCTTACATCTCTGCTCACACCGTATTCATCCCACAAAAGAAACTAGTTGAGCGCTTCTTGCTGCATCTTCTTCGTGATACTAAATGCACAATGTTTCCTCCCTTTACTATTTCACCTTTGCTAGAGGTCAGTAGCCCGCCTGGATTTCAACTTAGGGTCAGTTGAACCACAATTAAAAGAAGCAGCACCCGCTTAGGCACGCGGAGCACCTAGTCCGCCTGTTCACCAGGGAAGCAGCGCATCGGTGTCTATCATAGGGGCGTGGGGCCCAGGAGCTGCTTGCGCCCGATTTGGAGGTTGGCGGGGCTTGAATGGATGGCCGGTGAGTGGTGCCAAGCACGACGGTGCGGTGAGGTTGAGGGGAGGGCGCGGGCAGGGGACTGGGCCGATGGTCGCTGCTGTTTTGAGGAAGATCGTCAACACTGACTGGCTAGAGGTAGATGAAGGCGATATGCCCGTTCTTTGTACATCGGACGGTGCAGAAAAAATGGACTGTCCTATTTGTTTTCAGTCGAATGTTATTTTCATAGAATCCTGTAGTAATTTAGTATGCCATGCATGTTGTAGAGCTATCATATGTCTCCCGTCATTTACTTCTCACCGACCTGCTATCTGCTACCTTTACACTATACTAATTGTGCACACACTTCACCCATACGCACACTATTTTTTTATGCATGGGTATTTCAGACTCTGAGCAGTGTTGATGAATGCTGAAAAGAAAAGACAGAAGTCGCTCTAGTGTAATTCGAAGATAAACACTAAGCTTTTCAGCGCTCTAAAGGATGCAGTGTCAGCAGTTGGAGACAGTAAACATAGATCTGCAGTTGATGATCTCAATTGGCACACACAACCATCCTAGGTGCTTGCTTTAACTTCGCGCTGTCAAATGTGGTTGCATGTTGCATATGGTGTCTAGCTTGTATTGCTTCCAATTTGGTTAAATTGCATCTTCTTACTTTACAGATTATACCTTTGATAATGACATGCCTTCCAGTTGTTGATACATACTTCATATGTCTATTAACCATGTTCGTACATCAAACCAATGCTCTTTTGTATCCCTCGTCAATCACTTATGATGAGACAGTCACCCGAGTGGGTTACTGTGAGACGCCATACTCGTTTAAAGAGTGCAGTGTCATCCCCCCATATGATTCTCAAGAAACAACAAGGCTAAATGAAGATAGTCAACGTAGCTCTCTAGTTGATGACCGCAATTCCCCCACACCACCATCACAGGTGCTTGCTCTAACTTCGCAGTGTGATATGTGGTTACATGTTGCATACGGTGTCTAGCTTGTAATGCTTTTAATTAGGGTAAATTGCATCTGCTTAGTTTATACATTATACCTGTGAATATGACATGCCTTCCTATTTTTGGTACAAACTACATCTATGTGTTAACCTTATTCTTACATGAAACTACCTCTCTTCTGTATCCTGCATCAATCACTTACGATGAGTCACCTTTATTCGTTGCATATTGCATATTATTTCTAGCCTATTGCCATGTATTGCTTCTAATTTGGTCAAATACATTTGTTAGGGCACCCTTTTAACTTGGCAGAGTGATATTGGTTTCATCTTTCATATGGTTTCTAGCTTGCATTGATTCTAACAAGTTCAAGCACCTTGTGCTTAGTTTACACTTTATACATCATACATGTCAATATGTCACACCGTCCTATTTTCCTACATATTCCATCCTCCTATCATGCATCAATTAGTTCTGAAGAGCACATTTTATTCCTTTTTCTTGTGGGTTTGACTTGACAAGGCAAAATCAAGAAAGAAGAAGGAAAAGACTAGGGAAGGCGATGATGGTGGTCCTCTGTAGCAACGTAAATGGAGCATCTGTACCGATTCTCCTGGTACTGATAGTGCATTACAAGGTCCAAGTCTCCGCTCCCCTACTCCACCATCCAAGGTGCTTGCTCTAACTTGGCAGTGTGATATCTTGTTGCATGTTGCATATGGTGTCTAGCTTGTACTGCTCCTAACTAGTGTAAACTACATCTGCTTAGCTTACACATGATATGTGTGAATATGACACGCTTTCCTGTTTTTGGTACATACTATATCTGTCTATCACACCATGTTCTTACATGAAACTACTCTTCTTGTGTATCCTGCATCAGTCACTTATGATGGAACACCTTTAAGTTGGCAGTGTGATATTGGTTTGCATCTTGAATATGATTTCTAGCATGTATTGCTTCTAGTTTGATGAATGCCACCTATGACGAGATAGTTTTAACTTGGCAGAGTGATATTGATTGCACCTTTCATATGGTGTCTAGTTTTCAGTGCTTCTAATTTGTTGAAGTGCCTTCTGCTTAGTTACCACATCATAGGTGTGAATATGTCAAGCCGTCCATTTTTTTGTACATATTCCATCCTCGTATCATGACTTTGCCTTTCATTAGAGTAGTGTTCGTCAGTATCATGCATCAATGAGTTCTGAAGAGCAAATTTTATTCCTTTTTCTTGTGGGTTTGACTTGACAAGGCAAAATCAAGAAATAGGAAGGAAGGCGATTATGGTGGGCCACTGCAGCAATGTAAACAGCGCATCTGTACCGATTCTCCTTGTACTGAAAGTGCATTACAAGGTCGAAGTCTCCGCTCCCCTACTCCACCATCCAAGGTGCTTGCTGTAACTTGGCAGTGTGATATCTGGTTGCATGTTGCATATGGTTTCTAGCTTGTATTGCTCCTAATTAGTGTAAACTGCATCTGCTTAGCTTACACATGATACGTGTGAATATGACACGCTTTCCTATTTTTGGTACATACTATATATGTCTATCACACCATGTTCTTACATGAAACTACTCTTCTTGTGTATCCTGCATCAGTCACTTATGATGGAACACCTTTAAGTTGGCAGTGTGATATTGGTTTGCGTCTTGAATATGACTTCTAGCATGTATTGCTTCTAGTTTGATGAGCACCACCTATGACGAGACAGTTTTAAATTGGTAGAATGATATTGATTGCACCTTTCATATGTTGTCTAGTTTGTAGTGCTTCTAATTTGTTGAAGTGCCTTCTTCTTAGTTACCACACCATAGGTGTGAATATGTCAAGCCGTCTATTTTTCCGTACATATTCCATCCTCGTATCATGACTTTGCCTTTCATCAGAGTAGTGTTCATCAGAATCATGCATGAATGAGTTCTGAAGAGCGAATTATATTCCTTCTTCTTGTCGGTTTCACCTCACAATGCAAAATCAAGAAAGTTGAAGGAAATTGGCAAGGCATTGGACGATGGTGGTCCTTCCGAGCAACTGAAACGGAGGTTATCTACAGATTCTACTCTGCCATCCTCCCAAAAAGATTCACAAGACAACGCAAGGCTAGACAGTCAATGTAGATGTGTAGATGATGAGCACATCTCCCCTACTCCACCATCACAGGTGCTTGCTCTAACTTGGCACTATTATATGTGGTTGCATGTTGCGTATGATGTCTAGCTTGTATTGCTTCTAACTTTGTTGAATTGCATCTGCCTACTTTACACATAATGCCTGTGAATATGACATGTGTTCCTGTTTCTAGAACATACGTGTACATGATGAGCACATCTCCCCTACTCCACCATCACAGGTGCATGCTCTAACTTGGCACTATTATATGTGGTTGCATGTTGTGTATGATGTTTAGCTTGTATTGCTTCTAACTTTGTTGAATTGCATCTGCTTACTTTACACATAATGCCTGTGAATATGACACGTGTTCCTATTTCTAGAACGTACGTGTACATGATGAGCACATATCCCCTACTCCACCATCACAGGTGCTTGCTCTAACTTGGAACTTTTATATGTGATTGCATTTTCCGTATGATGTCTAGTTTGTATTGCTTCTGATTATGTTGAATTGCATCGGCGTAGCTTACAACTTATACCTGTAACAATCACTTACCCATAAGACACATTTAACTTGGGACTATGATGTAGGTTCCATCTTGCATTGTCTACTAGCTTGTACTACTTCTAATTTCTTGAAATGGCACTTACAATGAGACATTTTTACCTGATAGAGTGATATTGGTTGCATGTTCATATGGTGCCTAGCTTTCATTTCTTCTAATTTTGTTGAAATGCCTTCTGCTTACTGTTTTTTATACATATTCCATCCTCCTATCGTATGTGTGAATATGAAACGTTGTGTTTTTTTGTATATATATTCCATCCTCCTGTCATGCGCTTGCCTTACATCAAAGTAGTGTTCGTCTATATCATGCATCAACTAGTTATACAGAGCTAATTTTATTCATCTTCTTGTGGTTTTGACTTCATAAGGCAATATCAGAAAATAGGAAGGAAAAGAGTAAGTTAGGGGATGTTGGTGGTCCTCCTCACCGACGCAAACAGAGACTCTCGAGATTTGCCACTGCTATTGCTAATGAAGTTGAAGTCCCAAGTCTACATGATGAGTCCATCTCCAGTACTCCACCATCGCAGGTGCTTTCTCTAAGTTGACAGTGTGATAATTGGTTTCATGTTGCATATGTTGTCTAGCATGTATTTCTTCTATTTTGATTAAATTGCACCTGCTGAGTTTATACGTTATACATGTGCATATGACATGGCGCTCTGTGTCTAGAATGCACTGCATCTATCTATCATACCATGTTCTTACATCAAAGTACTTTTGTTGTGTATCCCGCATCAGTCACTCATGATTGGACGCTTTTAACATGGCAGTTTGATAGTGGTTGCATCTTGCATTGATTTCTACGTTGTATAGCTTCTAATTTTTCGAATTGCCACTTATGACAAGACACTTTTAACTTGGCAGAGTAATATTGGTTGCATCTTTCATATGGTGTCTAGCTTGCATTACTTCTATTTTCTTGAAAATCCTTCTGCCTAGTTTACACATCGTAGCTATGAATATGTCATGACGTCCTGTTTTTCTTACATATTCCATCCTCATACGGTTGTCTTACATCAAAGTATTGCTTGTCTGTATCATGCATCAATGAGTTCTGAAGAGCGATTTTATTCTTTTGTGTTGTGGGTACGGCTTCACATGGCGATGTCAAAAAAGAGCAAGGAAAATAATATAGTAGGGAGTGGTGTTACTCGTCGGGAGAAACGGAAAAGGATCTGTCGTCCAGATTCTGCTGGTACTTATAGTGCAGTAGAAGGTCGAAGTCCACCGGCTAAATCTACAAACACAGTATCACCTGCTCCACCAGCTACATCATCCACTTCAACTGGACCAGCATCTCAACGAGTTACTCGTTCGTTTTCTCCAGAACTAGCTAGTTCCCAAGCTGCCTTCACACCTAACACTACTTTCGAAGCACTGCTGACACAACAGGACTTGGCAAGATCAGATGAACCTCATGAGCATCAACATCAAGATGGTACTTGACCGAGTCAAGTTGAAGTTGCATGCTCCTTTATATGTACTCTCAGAGTTTGATGTACACTAACACTTGCCATATTGGCTTTGTACAGAGGGTTACATGCCTTGTCGGCAAGGCTTGTACAAAAGGTGGTTTGCCGGGCAGCCCGGCAACCACGCCTTATGGGTAAAACTTGTGAAGATGTTCAATGTTCCAGGAGTTACTCACTAGAACAACATCTTCGGTCTCCAGGCGGACTACACCGGGCCTGGTGACTCATATTACCCGATAAGGGCCTTCCCACTTTGGCATCAACTTGTTGGAATTCTTGGCCGATTGAGTGCGCCGAAGAACAAGGTCGCCTTGCTCAAAGCTTTGGGCATGAACCATGCGGCTATGGTAGCGACACAAGGCTTGCTGGTAGCGTGCTGCTCTCACAGCCGCCCGAAGACGATCTTCTTCAAGGAGCGTTGCCTCGTCTTGCCACAATTGCTGTTGCTCAAGCTCACCATAAGTGAGCACTCGAGGTGACCCGTATGTGAGTTCCGTGGGGAGAACAGCATCTGCCCTGTATGCGATGGCAAAGGGTATCTGGCCGGTGGCTCGATTTGGCGTTCCGCTCTTGTGCAGCTTGTCAAAAGTGTTTGTTCTCAGGCCTCGCAGTACTTCAGCATTTGCCCTCTCTACTTGGGCATTGCTCCGTGGGTGTGCCACGGAAGCGAAACAAACCTTGCTGCCGAGGTCTTGGATGTACTGCATGAAGGTGTGGCTTGTGAACTGTGTGCCATTGTCGGTGAAGACCCTGTTGGGCACACCAAAACGGCAGACTGGCCCCTTGAAGAACTTGACGGCTGACTGTGCTGTCACCTTTCTCACTACCTCCACCTCCGGCCACTTTGTGAACTTGTCGATTGCAACGTACAAGTACTCAAAGCCCCCGACGGTGTGGGGGAAAGGGCCCAGTATGTCGAGCCCCCAGACCAAGAATGGCCAGGATAGAGGAATTGTTTGAAGGGCTTGAGTTGGTTGATGAAGTTTCTTCGAATGGAACTGACACGCTTCACACTTGGTTACTAGTGTCGTTGCATCCTGGAGGGCAGTGGGCTAGAAGAAACCGTGCCGGAACGCCTTGCCGGCAAGGGCCCTCGACCCTATGTGGGAGCCACATATGCCTCCGTGTACCCCTGCCAACAGCTCCAGTCCTTCCTCCCGGGGAATGCACTTCAATTTCACACCGTTCAGCATTATTTAGTAACTTGAGAGCATGGCAATGACAAGCTACAGTACCCCATAATTGCAAACAAGGACATGGATGGATGGATAATAACAAGATCTACATAACATCCTTACTAAGCATCTACAAAATATGCATGGATTCACCTGTAGCATCAAGTTAACATGGCTACATAATATGGCAGGTTCAGACTTGGCAGAAATCAGTCACTGAAATCAGCAACAACAAGTAGCCTACTTTGCATGCTTGTGCTAGTCACCACAGGGCACATAAAAATGCATTAATTCCACCACTAAAAAGATGGCATGAAGATTATTTTAAAACATGTTGACATGATGCTCAAAAGAAAATCACACAAAATGCTATGAAAAAGACAAATCAGTAAGTTATGACAATCTCTAGAAGCTAACGTCATTTAGCACTCTTGCAACAATGATTAAGGCAACAAGATGGAGAGTAACATGCATGAAAACTACACCATCATCTAGATCACTCAAAGATGAACAATTTGACATAACATGCATGCAAAACAGAGCAACATGCGCGGAGTTATGCTAGGTCAAACGTGCGCACATATGATGGAATCTCAGGGACTTAGTGGAATTATACCCTCGCGAAAAACTGGACGGGATGGATCCGGGGACGAGGGGATCCGGGATGGAGGGGTGGCATGATAAAATAATCAAAAAGCGTGAGTTCAAAGTGGGTGAATATGTCCTTTTGTACAATTCTCATTTCAGATTCTTTGCAGGACAGGTTCGCTCCAAATGGAAAGGACCTTATGTTGTTGAAGAAGTTTATCATTCTGGGGCTATCAAAATAAATAATGCCGAAGGTACTAACCCGAAGGATGTTAATGGGCAAAGAATTAAACACAATATCTCAGGTACGCCTATTAACGTTGAAAGCAATATTATTCAAACCATGACACCGGAGGAACACATAAAAGAAACATTCTGGAGCACTCTAGAATCATGAGAAAGTGGAGGTACGTGATACGGTAAGTAAACGGACTCCGAAAAATCCGCAAAAATATTTTTTTAGTTTCGGAAAATAATTTTTTTTAGGAAAATAAGAAACAACCAGGATGACAACCCTAGTGGGCACAAGACACTAGGGCGCGCCTCGCAGCCAGGCGCGCCCAGGTGGGTTGTGCCCACCTCGAGTACCTTCCGCGTTTTTCTCCCGTTTGCTTGTTCCCCAAGATAAAAAAAATCTTTATATGCCCCTCGAACCTATTGACCACCGTATCGCAGAGAAATCTTCTGTTTTCTTTTCTCACTGTTTTTTGTCAGATCCATCAAAGCCATCATCATGTCTTCCCCCTCTTCCAACAATGGAGAAGATGATGCCTGGTTGCTAAAGGAGTTGCTAGAGGGGGACTGAATTGAAGATGTGGCCAAGGAGGAAGATGAGGGGAACTTACTTGGAGTTTGTCCCCAGCCTCCGAGAGGCACCCTAGCCGACATCTCCACTCGTCCTAATCCTCATCAGGCCTTGAGACTAATGAACAGTCAAGAGAGCCCTGAAGTGCACAAAGAACTCCCTCCAAGGAGGCCTTTACACAGGTTACATCAAAACAATTTTTACAATTTGATTCATAATTATGGGTTCGAGAATACTCCTTGTGTGGACCTACCATCCAATTGGGACATACCTCGTCCAAGTGAAAGTGATGCAGGAACAAAATCATAGGGCCTGGAGAATAAACAAATTATGGCCGAAGTGGAGAAAAATATTGAATTACTTCATCGAGCCCTTCGAGTGATTCAAGAATTGAAGAGGCTACTTATGAGTATATTGGGCAACATGACCTCACCACCACCTCCTTCATCATCACCAAAGGAGACTTGAGTATCGGGTATGGGCACTCTCCTTGGCTTCTGACAAGCTCGGGGGAATTGCCCTGGTATCGTATCACCACCACTATCTTTTGCCTTTATTTATTTTAGTTCAATCCTTAGTTATCTTTTGCTTTAGTTAAATGAAAATTTAGTTCGATCTTTCTTCGAGTGTTTGCTTAGTGATCTATCTATCCTTGTAATCGTGTGCGAGATATATAATAAAAATTATTTTGATTTTTTGCTTTCTTTACTTTCATGTTCAATAAAAAGAAAGGAAAATAAATGAAAAAGATCATATGCTAATCTTATGATAACTAATGACATCACATAAGGAAGATTGTAGTTAGTTAAATTTATTGGAGATTGACAAACATAGCATTTGTCAATGTTGCAATTCACGAAAGAATTAATAAGGGAAGGGAATATTCACATGCAAATACACTATCTTGGACTTCTTTTATGATTGTGAGCCCCCATCAAAATATTATATGCCAAAATTGTTGGCGTTGGACAAGGAAGACAACGTAATGATTTATGCTTGTTCATATTCACATAGAAGTTATATTGTCATAGATCCTTTAACATGTGGTGCTTGGCCCTATCTTTGCCAGCCAAAAAATTCCGCATTAAGTATAAATACTACTTGTGCATCCAAAAAACCTTAAACCGGAACCTTGCTTTGAGAGTCCACCATACCTACCTATGGATTGAGTAAGATCCTTCAGGTAAGTTGTCATCGATGCAATAAGGCAATAAAAATGCTTCTAAATGTGTTAGATCATTTAGTGTATGAGAAAATTGAGTGTTGTACGAACATGTGATGGCAAAATAATAAAGGCGACAAACTGCATAATAAAAGTTGCTATCACAAGGGGCAATATAACGTGACATTCTTTTGCACTAAGAGATTGAGCATACAACCAAAAAGGACATGGCAACCTCTGCTCCCCTCTTCGAAGGGCCTATCTTTTACTTTTATGTATCTACTTTTATGCAAGAGTCAAAGTATTCTTCCCTATTCCTTTTTATTTTTCTCTTTTGCAAGCATCATGTGGTGAGGAAAGATCTAGGCACATATATCCAGCTGAAAATGGGTGGGCATGAGTTATTATTGATGACATCACCCTTGAGGTGAATACATTGGGAGGTGAATCTATAAGCCCCCATCTTCCTATGTGTCTGGTTGAAATGTTTTGCTCATGGGTATACAGTTACTGTTAGCAATCATAGAAGACTATATGATGGTTGAGTATGTGGACTTGCCAAAAGGCTCCCATACGAGAACTTTCTTGAAAATATGATGAATTGTAGTTCCAAAGTTGACTGAGAACATAGTTTGTTGGTTTTCAATAGAGTTTATGCTTTGTACTTCGATGATGTGATGAATTGTTACTTGTTCATGAGAAGGTTATGATAAAATTTATGTGGTAAAAGTTCTATGATAAAGTTTGTTGCTGTTATAATAATATACATGATGCTTCTATGTTAGTATTTTTTTAACGACACCTCTCTCTCTCTCTAAGCATGTAGACATGTTTTCGATTTCGGTTTTCGCTTGAGGACAAGCGAGGTCTAAGCTTGGGGAGTTGATACGTCCATTTTGCATCATGTTTACCTACTTTTATTTACTATGTTTCATGTAGAATAATGCCTTTTGGAGTATTCTAATGCCTTTTTTGTCATAATAAGTGATGTTTACACAAAGAGGGAGAATGCTGGTAGCTAGAATTCTGGACCTAGAAAAGCTATGTCAGAGTTACCTATTCTGCATATCTCCAAATGATGAGCTGAAAATTTACAAAGAATTATTTTGGAATATAGGAGGAATATTGGAGTAAATAACAACCAAAGGGGGCCCACCAGCCGAGCACAACCCACCTGGGCGCGCCCGGGAGCCCATGTGCGCCCTAGTGGGTTGTGTCCTCCTCGGCCCACCTTTGGTGCCCCTCTTCTGGTATATAAGTCATTTTGACCTAGAAAAACACGGGGGGACTTTCGGGACGAAGCGCCGCCGTCTCGAGGCGGAACTTGCGCAGGAGCACTATTGCCCTCTGATGGAGCGATTCCGCCAGTGGAACTTCCCTCCCGGAGGGGCAAATCATCGTCATCATCATCATCACCAACAACTCTCGCATCTTTGGAAGGGCATTCTTCATCAACAACTTCAACGTGACCATCTCCTCTCAAACCCTAGTTCATCTCTTGTGTTCAGTCTTTCCACCGGAACCTTAAATTGGTGCTTGTGGCTGACTAGTAGTGTTGATTACATCTTGTAGTTGGTTAGTATATGGTTTATTTGGTGGAAGATTATATGTTCAGATCCATTATGCTATTTAATACCCCTCTGATCTTGAGCATGATTATCATTTGTGAGTAGTTATTGTTGTTCTTGATCACGGGAGAAATCTTGTTGCAAGTAATCATGTGAACTTGAAATGTGTTTGATTTTTTGATGGTATGTATGTTGTGATTCCCTTAGTGGTGTCATGTGAACGTCGACTACATGACACTTCACCATATTTGGGCCTAAGGGAATGCATTGTGGAGTAGTTATTAGGTGATGGGTTGCTAGAGTGACAGAAGCTTAAACCCTAGTGTATGCGCTATTCCGTAAGGGACCGATTTGGATCAAAAAGTTTAATGCTATGGTTAGATTTTATCTTAATACTTTTCTCGTAGTTGCGGATGCTTGCGACGGGGTTAATCATAAGTAGGAGGCTTGTTCAAGTAAGAACAACACCTAAGCACCGGTCCACCCACATATCAATTTATCAAAGTAGCAAACACAAATCGAATCAACATGATGAAAGTGACTAGATGAAATTCCCGTGTACCCTCAAGAACGCTTTGCTTATTAGAATAAATTGTTTTGGCCTGTCCTTTGACACGGATTTGGCTACCTTGCGGCAATTTATGTACCATTACCATTACTTTCTCGTTACAAAATATCTTGCTATCAAACTATCTGTTACCAACAATTTCAGTGCTTGCAGAGAATTACCTTGCTGAAAACCACTTTTCATTTTCTTCTGCTCCTCGTTGGGTTCGACACTCTTACTTATCGAAAGGACTATAATTGGTCCCCTATAATTGTGGGTCATCAGAGGTGCGGCTGTAGATGCTGATAGATATAAGAATTATTAGAAGATCAGAAAACACATGGTTTCTATCTCGTACCCATGTGCATTTTCTGTGTGTAATGATCCATAAGTCCTTTACCCATTCGATGTTTTCTAATAAAGCAAGCGTACCATTGACCGATTTAGTCAACTACACATGTAGATTTTTCTGGAGACAGGATCCACCAATTTTCTCTTTTCTCGCACACGAGTATTTTACGCGCTTCGTCTGCGTTGTGTGTTTCCCCCTCCCAAGTTTCAAGCTTCACAGTGAAACTTTCCTTAGGCGCGTGATTACAAAATTTATTCTTCCCACCACATCCCCACCCATCACATTTCCGCAGTATCTACCCACCCTGCCCCTCCCGGTAGCTCAGACCGCTCCGGCCACCGCCACAACCATATAGCTTCAACCTCATCACATTCTGCCCAGCATCGGCAATCCAGTCAGGTAACCCACCAATCTCTATCACGTCCCTGGCCTTATTGCTTAAATGGCACCTGCGAAACATCCTCATGCCTTGAAGTCCCCACCTCCCCTACTATAGAGCAACGTCGTGAAAGCCCAACTACATATCACGTGGAGGTTGAGGAGCTGATGGCGGTCGATGGACCGATGGCTGCTATGCATGTCGACTCGGAGGAACACCTCACCTCCGCCGCCACTGACTTGTGGGGGACTAAGGCCCAGATGAAGTGCCCCAGTGACTACCCCACAAGACTTACCAAGTATGATCTGACCAGCTCAATCTTACCAATACCAGTTTCAATGGCTATGTTTTGTACGGATGATGTATTAAGCATGTTGGTGCCTTGTTTATTCTAGTACTCCACATTGTGTGATGTTCAAGTATGAACTGTCCAACTCAATTTCACCAATACCAGCTACAAGCTGACAATACATGACTCAGGATGTTGTTAAGCCCGTTGTAATTAGAAGTTATATCCAGTTTTTAATCTGTCGCTTTGCTACCATGCTACCCAGAGGAACACCTCGCCTCTACTGCCGCTGACTTGGGGTGGGCTCTGGCCCATATGAAGTGCCCCATCAACTACCCCTCAGGACATACCAAGTATGAACTGACCATTTCAATCTTACCAATAACAGTTGCAATGGCTATGTTTTGTACGGTTGATGTATTAATCATGTTGTAGTAAACATGCCTAACCAGTCTTATCTATTTTCCCTACCTTTTATAGACAACTTGGCCATTCTCAACTCTAGCAGCACCTGCCTTGCAATGTTTAACTCTATCGATTTCATTTCTATCAGTACTAGTTTCAATGGCTATACTTGGTTGTCTGTAGTTAAACTTTCCTGTTGTAGTAAACAATTCTATCCATTTTTTAATCTGCCCCTTTGCTATAGTGCTACTCTTTCATAATGAATATATCACTACAAATACGGTTGTTTCGTTACCATTTGCTATTTTTGGTGGATGTTAACCCTGTTGTAATTAACACTACCTTTCCATGTACTTACGCAGGGCTACAATGGGTGATCCGTTATTTGCCGTCGAGGTTAGCTGTGTCCCATGTCTTATACACCCTCTATTCCTAGATGTAAGTCTTTTTAGAGATTCCAATATAGACTACATACGTAGAAAAATGAGTGAATCTACATTCTAATCTAAATTATGTCTATATACATCCGTATCTAGTTAATATTGAAATCTCTAAAAATAATTGTACTTAGGAATAGAGGTAGTTATATTTTACATCATTTGCGCAACCACGTTTAGTTTCTAACATTTACTGGTTGCCTGTAGGTACATATATCAGCGGTACTGATCCATGCTTCGATCCCTTTTGCATATGGGGCAATGAGATATTCACGAACAAGCATCAAGTGAGGAAACTAAGAAAGATTGTTAGGCGAAAGAGACGGGTGATGGGAATTAAACTCTTTTTTTACACTTTTTCCATGACATCAATGAACTTTAGGATGGTAAGTAATGTGTTCCCTTTTCCCCTGCCCAGAACGAGTTACTCTATTAGACATGAATAACTAGAATTTTTCTCTTTTCAGTGGTTTCCGAAGCATTTACTGATGATTACCTTGCAAACTACATGACCAGAGTGGAGGCAACTAAGGTTTAAGTATATAATTCATACTACCATGATAATGGTCTAGAAGTCTTCCTAAAGGCGTTGAAGTATGGGCAAGCGATCGTCACAAGGGGTTGGAAAAAAGTTGTTCGCCCCTATGGCATGCAGGAGGGCACATTATGGGCATTTCGCTTCTTCAACACCATCGACAGCCAAAATGATTTACACTTCTCTCTTCACCTTTACTGCCTCTAAATATTGTGGTTCATCATAGTTAATTGTTACCTAATCCTATAAATATTGAACATATTGGACTAAGAACTTTATTTATGGATTGGTTGTTGAACCATTGTGCTGTTAATTTCAATTCCATGTTCCATATTTCAAAATTTCCAATTTGAATAATAAATTACAGGGAAAATAAAACAAAACAAGAGTGAATAAAAATAATGTGCACACGGTTAGAAAGAAAACAGCGTGTGTGGAGGAAAATATAGAACATACAGTTCTTTCATGTGAAAAGTGTCCGATGCTCGACGGGCGCACACACGGTTTCGTCTCATATGCGTGTGATTCATGGTAATACGACAAATGTTTCAAACCTGTATGCGTGTGTAATATTGGACAAAAAGAATACGGTGCATATATGGAGCCCATGTGTGATAGGAATACCTATGGCACACAGTTATGAAAATGGACACGTTGGCGATAGTAGAGGCACCACACGCATTTTACATTTTTGAACTGTGTGCGGTAATGTACCTATCGCAAACACTTCGGTAGATTAAATTTCTGTGATATCCACTTTTTCCACATGACTATAGCAGCGCCATCGTTTCGGATGTCTCTCGGATCAGAAATGTCACATCGAGACATAACGTGTGGGACAAGAGCGACTTCTCATATGTTTATTCTATGGAAATCGTCTATAGCCGCTTGCCTATCCCCGATGGTTTCTGGGTCATGTGGGAAGGACCTCCTATCGCACACACTAGCAAGGCGATGGTTTAAAACACCAGCGCGGAAAGGGGGTAAAATCGTTTGTATAACACGTAACGGTACCACTGAGAGAGAACTAGAGGAGGCTTAAACACTTGTGTTCTTGGGGCTAGCCGTACCCCTCTACTTATATGTTGAGCTGAATGGAAAATGGTAAGCCCATGTATGGCACGATACAAATGGTAAGACCATAGATGGCACCGAAAGGAGATTGCAGATGGTAAGACCATACATGGCACATAAAGGAGACTACCGATGGTAAGACCACACAATTGGCACATCGAGGCAAGCATAGCTGTATGCCACCTACAAATTTGCAAGACCAATGTTGACCCACTCGAACAGAAGGAGAAACAAATATACCAAGAAGGTAGATGATACCATAATTATCAAACCTGGAAGAGTGTCAGCATTTGCACCTAAGGAGTAAGAAGTCATAGAAGACCCCAACCTTAAATACTTTAAAGGTGGTAGCAACATGGGACATCAGAGACCACGAATATGAGGATAGTTCCAGAAGCTACCAAAAACCCCAACCAGACCCCAGTTGTGGAGAAGCCTCGAGAATAAGAGCGATCAGCCACAGAATTATCTCGAGGACAAGATAAACATCCCAAGATCGGAGGACCAAGGATCCAAGGATACGAGTGATATTGTCATGGCCCAGACAACAAACCCCTCATTTGGAGATGGAACTTAAGAGAAACCCAAACCCTAACCTTTCTTTGTAGCCTCTCTAAATCTTGGGATGAGATCTCCTTTAAGGGTGGTAGTCTATCCCATCCCTGATTTTTCCCAAATCTGGTGTGTCAAAAATTACATAGGGAATTAAACTTTTTTCTAGGAATTGCCCATGATCGCCTAGAATTGATTGTGATTGACACCGATTTGCTTGATAGTTTGCCTAGAAGGGATAAATTGCCGATGCCACTAGTTGGCACCCTAGCTAGCTTTGTAGGAACCATATACATCTGAAATGTTGTTGGGTAAAAGAAATAAGTCCCACGAATAACAACGCCAAAATATTTTCCCAAAAGTATTTGAGTTCGTTTAATTTTGGAATCAATTCAAATCGAAGGAAATTATTTGAAAATGGTCACAACTTTTTGGCAGGAAATGATATTTCATAAGTCCAAATAATAATCTTGACCCTCTATGATTTTTCTAAAATGAATTTGAAACATGTTTTGATTTTGAACCAAATTCATATTCAACATGAAAATGTAACTGCATAAAATATATGTCCATTTTTCCAAACAAATGCTCAAACATTTCTAAATATTCCATTTGGTATGTAGAAAGTGTTCTCTGTTGAAAGAAAATTCAAAATCAAAATAATTTGAAAAAGACGAAGAAAACTAAAGGGGAAATAAAAACAGAAAATAGAAAAGGAAATAAAAAGTAAAGAGCCCAACTGACCGAGCAACCAGCCCCCGGCTCACCCCCACACCCCACACTGGTGCGCGTCGGTGCTAAGCAAACTGTTTGTAACCCCTTTCCGTGACGGAATTACGAACCGTCGCCAAGTGAGTGTGGGAGATAGGAGGGCCCTTCCCACACGACCCAGAAATCGCCGGGGATAGGGACCCTACAGCACTCCTACTCGTTTCTGCTCGCATTCCATCGCGGTCGGTATTCTGTGGTGCTACGTTTACGATGCGCGGCCCATCACAAACGGCTCACTATTATAGAATGTGTATGATGCGCGGCCCATCACAAATGGTTCACTATTAAGAAGATTAGCTAATCGTCATACGAGTATCGGACATGATTACGAAACGTTGGACCGTCGTAACATCGTCGTACATGACAACTGTCGCACATGCTATTCGGTGGTGCAACGTTTATGATGCATACTTCATCAGAAACAGTTCATGGATGCGAATCGTGTACGATAAGGCAACTAACAAAAACATTTAGTTTACCCGCACCATTTGTGATATTGTCTGACATCGCACACGCTTTGGAAATGGCAACTGTGTGCATGCTTTCACACGTTTCCTCTTTGTGAACTGAGCGAGTCCTGGATTAGGGGGTGTCCGGATGGCCGGACTATACCTTCAACCGGAATCCTGGACTATGAAGATACAAGATTGAAGACTTCGTCCCGTGTCCGGAAGGGACTTTCCTTGGCGTGGAAGGCAAGCTTGGCGATACGGATATGTAGATCTCCTACCATTGTAACCGACTTCGTGTAACCCTAACCCTCTCCGGTGTCTATATAAACCGGAGGGTGTTAGTCCGTAGGACAACATACAGAACAACAATCATACCATAGGCTAGCTTCTAGGGTTTAGCCTCTCCGATCTGGTGGTAGATCTACTCTTGTACTACCCATATCATCAATATCAATCAAGCAGGACGTAGGGTTTTACCTCCATCAAGAGGGCCCGAACCTGGGTAAAACTTCGTGTCCCTTGCCTCCTCTTACCATCCGGCCTAGACGCACAGTTCGGGACCCCCTACCCGAGATCCGCCGGTTTTGACACCGACATTGGTGCTTTCATTGAGAGTTCCTCTTTGTCGTCGTCGTTAGGCTTGATGGCTCCTACGA
The DNA here is from genome assembly GCF_056163025.1 of Triticum urartu. Taxonomy (NCBI): domain Eukaryota; kingdom Viridiplantae; phylum Streptophyta; class Magnoliopsida; order Poales; family Poaceae; genus Triticum; species Triticum urartu. The sequence continues at coordinate 359,031,964 of NC_141874.1, read as the reverse complement.
TCATCAATAGCGATGCAGTCCACGGTGAGACTTTCCTCCCCGGACAGATCTTCGTCTTCGGCGGCTTCGCACTGCGGGCCAATTCACGTGGCCATCTGGAGCAGATACAAAGCTATGCCCCTGGCCATCAGGTCAGATTTGGAAGTTTAAACTACACGGCTGACATCCGGGGGGACTTGATCTTCCACGGATTCGAGCCACTGCCGAGCGCGCCGCACTGTCACAACGAGCATGATCTAGCTCTGCCGCCGAACAGTGCCCTGGAGGCCGCACCCGCATCGGCTTCGACCCTTAATTCAGAGCCAAGTGCGCCGATCGAGGATGGGTGGTTGGACGCCGCCTCGGGGGCTGCGATCCCAACGGCGATCGAGCCGAACACCAGCCCCGCACTCCGCGAGACTTGTGACTCCAAGGATCCAGACTCCTCTCCGGACTCCGAACCCTCCGCGCCCCTGCCGATCGAATCCGATTGGGCGCCGATCATGGAGTTTACTGCCGCGGACATCTTTCAGCACTCGCCTTTTGGCGATATTCTGAAGACACTAAAGTCTCTCTCTTTATCAGGAAAGCCCTGGCCGGACTACGGTCAGCAAGGATGGGATACAGACGATGAAGAAATTCAAAGCCCACCCACCACCCACTTTGTAGCCACTGTTGATGATTTAACCGACATGCTCGACTTCGACTCCGAAGACATCGACGGTATGGACGCCGATGAAGGAGACAATGAAGAACCAGCGCCTATTGGGCCCTGGAAAGCCACCTCGTCATATGACGTATACATGGTGGACGCACCAAAAGATGACGACGAGGAGCGGAAGGACGCATCGAAGGCTTGTTCCCTCGAGAAGCAGTCAAAGCGGCGACGCAAGCGCCGCCCCAAATCCCGCCTCGACAGAAATAACGATCACACAGACCCAGGGCTGGAGCAGGGCGAACCACTGCCAGACAACGGCAATCCGGATAATCAAACCGAACAAACAAATTCTATCAAGGATAATGGTCCGGACGACATAACGCCGGACAGGCACCCGGAGAAGCAGAATGCCCGTAAAAGGCTTGTTGCCACCGCGAGGAGTCTTAAAAAGCATAAGCAAAGGCTCAAGGCTGCACAAGACACACTCCAGATGGAGTAAAATACTCAACACAGCAGCAAGGTACAGCGATAATTGCCCCTCCAAGAGCTACCCAAAGCGGAAACTGCTACCTGAATTTGATGAGGAGGCCTCAGACCCCCCACAACCAAATATCAAAGCAGCCACCTGGCCGAATAAACGACCCCTCTCCCAACACAGAGCGGCATACAACACCACTCACAATACAACACGCGACCCATGCGAGGACTCGCACCCAAAGGACGGCGCAACAAGATCCATCTATGGACCACGCAAGCGCGCCCCAGCATAAAATGCAACACAACAAACATCCGAACAATGCGGAACACCCAGCTACAGGGGTGCCGCACACCCCCTATGTTTCACCGATGAGGTGCTGGACCATGAATTTCCAGAGGGATTCAAACCCGTAAACATAGAGACATACGACGGAACAACATACCCTGGGGTCTGGATTGAGGACTACATCCTTCATATCCATATGGCTCGAGGAGATGATCTCCACGCCATCAAGTACTTACCCCTCAAGCTCAAAGGGCCAGCCCGTCACTGGCTTAAAGGCCTCCCCGAAAGCTCCATTGGAAGTTGGGAAGAGCTCGAAGACGCCTTTCGGGTAAATTTTGAAGGGACTTATGTCCGACCTCCGGATGCGTACGATTAGAGTCATATAACTCAACAGCCCGGAGAGTCAGACCGAAAGCTTTGGAACAGGTTTCTTACTAAAAACAGATTGTCGACTGTCCGGACGCCGTGGCCTTGGCAGCTTTTAAGCATAGCGTCCGTGATGAATGGCTCGCCAGACACCTCGGCCAAAATAAGCCGAGAACGATGGCCGCATTAACAAGCCTCATGACCCGCTTTTGCGCGGGTGAGGACAGCTGGCTAGCCAGATGCAGCACCAGCGACCCTAGTACATTTGAAGTTAGAGATGGAAACGGGAAATCACGGCGCAACAGCAATAACAAACGCTGGAATAAAGAAGACAACACGAAGGGCACGGCAGTAAACGCCGGATTCAAAAGCTCTCAGCCAGGTCAAAAGCCGCCCTCTAAAGGCACCAGGGATGAACTGTCCGGCCTCAACAAAATTCTGGACCAAGTATGTCAGATCCATAGTACCCCTGGTAAACCTGCTAATCATACCCACAGAGAATGTTGGGTCTTCAAGCAGTCCAGCAAGCTCAACACCGTACACAAGGGGGAGGATACACCAAGTGAAGACGAGGAAGAGCCTCCCAAGCAAGACACTGGGGAACAAAAGAAATTTCCACCAGAAGTCAAAACAGTAAACGTGATACACGTGATCAAGGAAAAAACAACGCGGCACTCCCAGGAAAATATACCCAAGTGCCTATCACCGCGAAGTCCTACCACTGGTCGTCTCAACCAATCACTTTCGACCATCACGATTACTCAGCAAGTATCCGGCGCGCAGGATGGGCTGCCCTGGTATTAGACCCAGTAATTGGCGGATATCACTTCACACGAGTCTTGATGGACGGTGGCAGCAATTTAAACCTAATATATCATGATACAATCCGCGGGATGGGGTTAGACCCAACAAAAAATCGCCATAGCAATACTACCTTTAAAGGAGTAACGCCAGGCCCAGGGGCTCGTTGTACGGGCTCCCTCCTACTACAAGTTATATTCGGCTCCCCCGATAACTTTCTTCGCGAGCATTTAACCTTCCACATCGCTCCGTTCCAAAGTGGATATCAAGCACTGCTCGGACGTGAAGCTTTTGCTCGCTTTAATGCAATACCACACTACGCCTCCCTCACACTCAAGATGCCCGGTCCACGTGGCATCATTTCAGTGAACGGAAATATCCAGCGATCTCTGCGTGCCGAAGAGAGTGCGGCTGCCTTGGCAGCCACACACTAAAGGCGCCCGGACCAGCGAAAGCATCCAATAGGTCGTCAAGACCTCAGACACAACTAATCAAGTCCGGCGCCGCTACTTATACCAAATAAATGGTCACACCCCTATTTGTCAATACAAGGGGCTCAACGCGCGCAGACAAGTGGCAATTTGTTCTCATCTTGAATTATACATGGTTTCTTTAAAAACTATCTTTTTGCACGATAACTTTTTCACCTAAATTCCTCTCTTTTATAGACGATCATCATGCTACACCCGTCCAGGATATGGCACAACGGAGACACAGGCGCAGACGTGCAACAGGGACCCGCTCCAAGGATTCTTTTTAGATTAAGACCCTGCGTTAACCTTTTTTACTGTCTCTTGTTGATACATATCCACCGTTGAGAAGGATGCTGACGTCTTGGCATGTGGCCATGCCAGAACAATGCATGTACCTAGACATAAGGGGCTTCTTACAAAGTCCATTATTTAGGCCTGGTTTATACCACAAAGACCGAATACCTTAGGGAGTGTTCGGCGTCGCGAGTTTCGCCCTATATGCATCAGCTCCGAATCATTGTCTTTGGTCAAATGTTGGGTTTGCCCGGCTCCTGTGTTTTGGTGCCTTACGTTCCGCTTTACCGGCTAAGGTAGCACCAGGAGAACTACTGCGATTGTGCCCTGGTTCATCCGAACGAGCACCTCAGTAGAGAAAGCCGAAAACTGACTATCGTGATATAGCGTGAGACTGGTCAACCATTCGATGACCTGTTGGAATGTTAGAATTCATCCGCCTTAACGAAGCGCCGTTTCCTGGCCAGGCATGTATGCACCCCAGGATCGGGAGAGTACGGAGCCACCAGGGGCTATCTAGTAGCCCCACTGTCAAACTCCTATGGCTAAGTGAAAGTGCTAAAGCATTATAGTCCGGTTGCCTCGCTCACTCCGCTATCACCTCCTTAATAGGACCAAGACGTTGGGTTAAGTGTGAACACGTGTTTTTTGCGAGCACCTCCGCATTGTATGCGTGGGGGTTGAAGCCGACGGCTGCAATCTTTCAGGTTATACACATGTATACATAAACGGCCGCCCAGGAGGCATCATATTACTTTCAGGCAAAAGTATAAAAATAGCCTTATAAAAATTTATAAAAGCATTTCGCTTACAATGAGATTACATATCACTCAAACATAATATTTTTTGAGCACTGGGTCACTATCAAACGAGCACCCTCAAGAACTTCTTCAAAGTAGTCCTCAGCAGTCATTCGGCCTATGGCCGAATCCCGCACTGCAACAGTGGTAGCATCCATCTCCGCCCAGTATGCTTTAACACGGGCAAAGGCCATCTGTGAGCCCTCAATGCACGCCGACCTCTTCATTGCATTAATGCGCGGCACCACATCAAGGAACTGCTGCACCAAGCTAAAATAGCTGTTCGGTTTTGGCCTTTCCGGCCATAGCTGATCCACAATAGACCTCATGGCGAGTCCGGACAACCTATTCAGTTCGGCCCATTCGGCTAATTGGTCAGACAATGAAAGCGGATGCTCGGGAGAATGGAATTATCTCCAAAATAGCTGGTCCACTTCACGGTCCGTCTGACCCTGGAAGTACTTGGCCGCATCGGCAGCGCTCCCCGCCAAATCCATATACACATCCTCCGAACTCCACAGCCGATCCAGAGGGGCATACCGTGGATCTCCGGACTTCCTCCGCAACATAAAGGATTTCCCAGCTACAATATCCCCGGCTTCCCGCAGCTCCTCCTTCTTCGCCCTCATAGCAGAGCGGATGTCTTTTCTCGTCGCAGCAGCCTTCTCAAGGTCCGATGCCTTCGCTAGGTTTTCCTTTTCAAGAACCCGGCAACGGTCGGCGGCGGCTTTAATTCTATGGCCATCTTGGCCATCTTATCTCGGCTCTCGCCATGCGCGGCCTTCTCGGCTTTCAACTCTTCGGCCGCCTTCAAAGCAGCCGCATTACCAAACCTCGCTTGTTCCTTGGCTCGGGCAAGTTCTGCCCGCAAGGCTTCAACAGTGGCAGCTCCATCTACAGTCACAACATATTAAGATACTGGCATCAAGCTGCTCTTACTATGTGGCGTTTACCAGATAATGACACTTACCATGTGCCTCGTCAAGCCTTTTGTTAACAAGCTCGATGTCGGCGTCAGCCGCATCCAACTGCCGTTTTAAATGGGCAAACTCGCTAGTCCGGCTAGCCACCGGAGCTTCCATCACCTGCACATAGAGGCAGTATGGCTATTACCTGGGAATATGATCCTCTGTTCGTCATCGTTTTCGACAACAACTAGAGTCTCAGGGGCTACTATCTACATAGGGCACACCTAGCATGTGCAGGACTATCATACATTATTTTACGTACCTCAAAGCCTGTCAGTAGACTCATAAAAGCTTCATGCAATCCGCTTTCGGTGGACGAGATTCTCTCCATCATCGTATTCATCAGCATACGGTGTTCATCTGAGATGGCCGCTCACCCCACCAACTCCCTCAGAACATCCGATCGCACATCAGACGGTGCCGGACTCTTTTGTCTGCTCTCTTCGGGAGCCGGACACTGGGAGCTTCGGGGGTCAATGGGATTATCTTCTGGCCTCACCGGACTCGGAGAGGCCCTCCGCGACAACACTTCGGGGTCGCCCGCTTCCGGAGCGGAGGAGTCCGGAGGAGGCGTTCGCTCTCCATCATCTCTGGAAGAAGATCCCCCGAATACGAGCTCATTTGAGAGGGGCTAAGGCCCGAACTGCAAAGATATATGCGGTGGTTATTTTCTCAGAAGAAAAAGATGGCATACCTGTACTATTAAAGTATTTCGGGTCACTTACGACTCGCTGGAGAATTGATTCCCCCGTGGACTTTGTGCGGCAAAAGCACCCCCCGAGGTAGGACCCTCTGTGGGAGACTTCTTCTCCCGTTTGGAAGCTTCGGCGTCCGAATCCCCGGGTGCAGTCCTTTTCCTCCTCCGGTCATCTTCCTTCATGGAGACACTCGCTCCCTCGTTGGCAGCGTTGGGGGCCCGCGTTGGGGGCCCGCGTCCGCCCGTATTATCCTCCCCAGTATCCTCCTTCAAGGGCTCCGGGCAAGGTGCGACCTGGAGCATCTTTTCCAATACCGGATTGTCCACACCCTCAGGGAGGGGGCCGAACACCGAATCAACTTCGCCTTTGTTAGCCAGTCCTGGTTAAAAAGAGAACTCTCATAAATAACTTCGTAACAAATGAGAGAGAGTATGTTCGGCTGGAAGATTCCTTACCTGTTCAGCGGCGCGGTTACTGCTCAGGCCCACGTCCTCGGTGATTTCCGGACACTCTACCTGAGGTCCGAAGAATGACTTGTACATCTCCTCGTGCGTCAGGCCGAGGAAATTTTGAATGACATGCGGTCCCTCGGGATTGAACTCCCACAAGCGAAGGGGCCGGCGTTTGCAAGGCTGGACTTGATGAACCAGCATAACTTGTATTACCGCAACCAAACTAAAATCTCCATTGAAGAGATCTCGAATGCGGCTTTGCAGTATAGGCACGTCCTTGGCTGGACCCCACCTCAGACCTTTGCTGATCCATGACATCAGTTGTGGTGGAGGGCCCGAGCGGAAAACAGGGGCGCCCGCCCACTTGGCACTTCTAGGAGCCGTGATGTAGAACTACTCATGTTGCCACAATTTAGACACCTCTGGAATGGAACCTTTGGGCCATGGAGCTCCCGTCATCTTGCATATTGAGGCACCTCCACACGCTGCATGTTGCCCCTCGATCATCTTCAGCTTTACTTCAAAGGTCTTGAGCCACAGGCCAAAGTGAGGGGTAACCCGGAGGAAGGCCTCACACACGACAATAAATGTTGTGATATGAAGAAAGGAGTCCGGAGCTAGATCATGGAAATCTAGCCCGTAATAAAACATCAAACCCCTGACGAAAGGATCCAGAGCAAGGCCTAGACCTCGCAGGAAGTGGGAGACGAACACGACGTTCTCGTTGGGTTCGAGGGAGGGGACGGCCTGCCCTCGGGCAGGCAGCCAATGCAAAACCTCGGCGGTCAGATATCTGGCCTCCCTCAACTTTTTGATGTCTTCTTCCGTGACGGAGGAAGGCACCCATCGGCCTTGAAGGCTAGATCCGGACATGATTGAAGGTTCGGAGCACCTGACCTGAACTTTGGGTGTTTGAGCTTGAGGTGGGGGAAGGATTCGATTGAGCACGGGAGGGAAAAAATAAAAGCCTTGTCCCTTTATAAAGAGGGTGAATATCAAGCGTCCTCTCCGTGGCCGTTTGGACTTGCCTATAGCTTAGGAGTCCTAGAAGCGGTTGGGTTACCCATGCCCGTATTGATGAGAATCCCGGGATAAGGGGACACGATCTCTGCTTCGACGAGACGTGCCAAGGAAACCGCCTCGCATGACACGCTGAGGTGGGACAATAAAACGATTCGAATAAAGACTTGGCCGTGGTGCGATGTCACACTACGGAATACGTCAGCAGATTAGATTTGTGTAAATATTATTCTCTCTATGGCAATATGTGGAAACTTATTTTGCAGAGCCGGACACTATCTTTGTATTCAAAATCTTCTATGAAGTACTTGGAGGAGGAACCCGCCTTGCAATGCCGAAGACAATCTGTGCGCCGGACTTGTCGTCATTGAAACCTGGTTCAGGGGCTACTGAGGGAGTCCTGGATTAGGGGGTGTCCGGATGGCCGGACTATACCTTCAGCCGGACTCCTGGACTAAAAGATACAAGATTGAAGACTTCATCCCGTGTCCGGAAGGGACTTTCCTTGGCGTGGAAGGCAAGCTTGGCGATACGGATATGTAGATCTCCTACCATTGTAACCGACTTTGTGTAACCATAACCCTCTCCGATGTCTATATAAACCGGAGGGTTTTAGTCCGTAGGACAACATACAGAACAACAATCATACCATAGGCTAGCTTCTATGGTTTAGCCTCTCCGATCTGGTGGTAGATCTACTCTTGTACTACCCATATCATCAATATCAATCAAGCAGGACGTAGGGTTTTACCTCCCTCAAGAGGGCCCGAACCTGGGTAAAACTTCGTGTCCCTTGCCTCCTGTTACCATCCGGCCTAGACGCACAGTTCGGGACCCCCTACCCGAGATCCGCCGGTTTTGACACCGACATGAATCGTCTCGGATTATGGTGTATATCGCAAACATTTGTGCTTTACCAACCGTGTTTGCCGTAACAACCTGGAGAGTGTAATTTCACCATAATTTAATTGTTGCTATTTCAAATTGTACCGGATTTGAATTAGAATTTGAATGTATGACACAGCTTTATTCATATCGATCAGGTTCAAACAACCAATGCATTATTCGATTCATAGGTACATATGTTCAAGAATTACATATGAACCAAATAAAGAATGATGAACCATAGTTGTATACTTTTACTATTGAAGACGGTAAAGAAAGAGGCGAAATATATTCTGGTTGCTGAACAAGGTGAAGCGGAATGCCCATATTGTGCCCTCCTCCATGCAGAAGGCACGCACGACTCTAGTCCAACCCCTTGTGATGGCCGACCGCCCATCCTTCACAGTCTTCATGAAAACATCTAGATAATCATCGTGTTATCATAGAAATACTTTAACCTTTGCATGCCCACCAATCATTTAGTTTGAGAGGTAATCTTGAGTAAACTGCTTTGGCAACCACTGCAAAGGAAAAAGATACAAACATTGCCATCTAACACAACTCATTATGGGCAGTAAAAAGAAGGTTGCAGAGTTGTTACTTACCCTCCTGCAGTTCGCTGTTGTCATGGATAAAGTGTAAACAAATAGTTTAATTGCCATCTTTGGACCCATTTTACTAACAATCTTTATCAGCTTCCACACTTGATGCTGGTTCATCGATATCTCATTGCCCCATACGCAGAAAGGGTCGAAGCGCGGATCTTTACCAATAACATATGTACCTAAAAGCACCAAGTTAATATTAGAAGCTAAACAGCAATTGCACAATGATGTAGTACAGCACTCTTTTATAATATGTCTATATACATCTGTATGTGGTAGTCCATTTGAAATCTTTAAAAAGATAAATATTTAGGAACAGGGGGAGTATCTTATAACATCCAATATAATCACATATTAGATGAATTAACATCTTATATTATGGGCCGGAAGGAGTTTAGTGCATTCTTACAAATTATCGGTTGATTAACTATTGCTGTATCTAGGGGTTACAGTTAGTCTGAGCTAGTTCGGGCTCAAATAGCCCTAAAGTATATCTAAACATGAGGACTAGTTTGAGCTAGTTGCATCTATAACCCACCCAAAAAACCTATCCAACCCAAGAGGTGCTAATTGGAGCTAGTTCTCCTTGTGCATTTATTGTCAATCTAACCCTGCCATCCAAACAACTCTTTGGATGGAGTTAGTTCACGATTAGTAATGAGCTAGAAACTAACTCTGACCTCTAGCTAAGTTGAGTATCCAAACAGGGTTGTGTTGTTCTTGTTGTTGTTGGTGGTGGTGGTGGTGGTGTTGTTGTTGTTGTTGTTACTGCTGCTGCTGCTGCTGCTCTTCTACGTATATCTAGACATCATTAGAACATTAATGTAACACTCTTCCTTGTTGCTATGTAGCCTAGGATTGCATATTTAGACATTAAGTACAATGCATGTTGCTATATGACCTCAGATATATTACATATGGCCCTAGTTAACCTAACGATAAATGCATTGCAGATATATCCAGTTAAAAGTCTGATTCACCGATTAGTCCCTTACCAGCCGCCGCCCTATATGGTACCAGCTACTGATATCCTGAATAGTGAACAGATATAAACCTTGGGATGAAACTAACCTCGATGGAAAACAGCAGTCGTTCCCAAAATTGTAGTATGTAGGTACATCGAGAACAAGGCATACTATGAACAACCAAAGATAGCATTTGAAACTGCACATATGCTAACTACAAACAACCGAACAATCAAAAAACTTTAAAAGAGGCATATGCTAGCTATAACATGCTTAACAACAAGCAAATATATGCATTCCTATCGGTATGTTTAAAACTGGATTGATGAAATGTACTGCATAGTAAATAATTAAAACTGGACATATTCTCACTACACTACAAAAGGGACTCGAAAAAACAAATCATGGTTTTCCCCCTGTGAACAGGCACGGCAAAAAAACCATGGGTTTCCTCACTTGTCACAGATGGGCTCGTTCCCGTAGGAAGAGCACGGACCCTGGATGCGCTCCATGTTGTCGAAGATGGGCTCCTTCCCCTTGGAAGAGCATGGTTGTAGGGTGCCCTCCCTAATGTCGCAGACGGGCGCTTTCCCCTTGGAAGAGCAGATGGGCTCTTTCCCCTTGGAAGAGCTAGAGAGGGTGCCCTCCTCATGGTCGCCGTCAATGAGGTCTGACTTGGAAGATGTGGCCCAAGCCAGCGTCACAGAACATGTCCTTCAGAAATGACAAAAGGGGCTTGATGCTGATGTGCGATGGCAAATTCTTGATAGGGAGCCAGAGGAGATCAGCGGCGGGGCCATGTATGAGATCGACAACGGTTGAACCCGAGGGATTAGGGGTGATCCACTTAACCTGTGACATAGCCCGCCTCAGGCCGTCGTTGTCGATGACCTCGATGTCATAGCCGGCGGCCGAGACATGCCCTTAAACTCTAGCCCGCTACTTGAGTGACTGCCGCCAGTAATGGTCGTCAGCATCCTCGGCTACGCGGGTAAAGAGACCGCTATACACCTCTTTTGGGCCAGTCGCTCCTCGAGCTCCATGGGAAGCATAGCTGGGCTTAGGCTGCAACGCTCTGGAGTGGGGGATGGGGATGGGGATCTATGGGAAAGGGGGTGTTTTGCAGGCATCTTCTAAGAAACTCAGGGCGGCCTGGGTATGGAGATCGATGGGTAAGCTGCACTGGCAAACTGGCAGATGTTGACAATGGAGGCCTTGTGGCGGCGGTGACACCAGCGGTGGGGACCTTGCTAGGGTTTCGAGTGAGGGAGGGTGTGTGTGTGTGTGCGCGCATGCCCTAGGAGATTTTGTTCTGTGTGTGTGTTGTGTGTGTGTGTGGAGGGGGCGGGGTGTTTGAGGAAATGACGCCGGTATTGAAAATTTTACTACACGGGAGTCAAACGCGGGAGTGAAATGCCGGGCTATTGAAAATTTTGATGATAGTGCATCGCACACGGTCCGGAGATAACAACTATGTGTTATGAAACAGAAAAACCCTTGAGGTGGGCAGATATTTTCTAGGGATGCAGGAGGAATTGGGAACAAGAAACATCACACATGGTCCGGAGATGACAACCGTGTGTTATGAAATAGAAAAATCCTCGAGGCGGGCATATATTTTTGAGAGGGGGAGCCTCGTGGAGCCCAATGTACTGTGCGGATGTGTGCGTGATAGGGGCACCGGCATGGCACACAGTTAGTTTGAGTGAACCGTGTCTGTTGCGTCATCCGACTTGTCTAATGTTCATAAATTAGGCGAAAATGACACGGGAGAGGGTCAGAACACGAACACACTTGCATGTGGACCAAATTTATGTATCAAAAGGGTGGTTTGATTTTCAAACACCAAATGTAACTTTGATGTGGCACCTCTCTCGCAAAGAGCACGGTATTGCTTGCCCCCACCGCCCCCCTTGTGTAGGCACGAATTGGGAATCAAAAGCTATGAATGCATGTCCCCTCCCCCCACCAACCGAGGTTCACCTAGCAAAGTGCGAAGTAGCTAGCAGCCCTCCTCCTCCCTCGCGTTAGCATGAAGGGAAGCCTAAGCTATGAATGCATGCCCCCCCAATCGTGGTTCATTGTGGGGACCCTGACTCATAAGTCGAGATCACCGAATGCACGTGTACAGTGATCCCAGAGATCAATGCTCACTGAACACACAGAAGCTGAATAACAAGAGTCTTACATCCATACATACCGTTTTACACAAGTAGGACCATTATGGTCAAGTCTTACATAGATAAAGCCACAAGGGCTGAACACCAAATAAACTTAAGCAGCGGAAATCTTCGTCGATAAGTAGAACCCATGCATCTGCCTTAACCCTACAGGCATTCTGACTGGGAAGCATCCTAGCTCGCATGTTCGTCACCAAGGTACTCTTCATTATATCATGTTCTTTCATGCCTGGCCAATAAAATAACCAGTGGAAAGCCAATGAGTACTTTGAATGTACTCGCAAGCAACCCATGTTTTGGTTCAAGATACAACAATGCATGATATAGGTAAATTTTTGCAGAAAGCTAGTTTTGAGTGCAATGACATGTTCAACAACTTGTAAGACATGCATCAAGAGAATTTAAGTAACCATGAGGACAGGTTACAGATATCAACATAATTAGAGTGGGCATCAACCCACTCAATCATGTCAAGTCCTTTGACTTGACCCAAGTAGATCTTCCCACTTATCCAAACACACACACTGGTTTGTAAACATGTGGATGTAGCCCAAGAGCGGTTACCCAACTGTCCTTGACCGTGGACACGGCTATTCGAATAGTTTTACACTCTGCAGAGGTTGCACACTTTACCCACAAGATCCGGGGAACTTCCGTGTCATCCATGACCCGCGGTACCTCAAGTACCCGGGGTAAGCACCCGATCACTATCTTTCCCTAGACGACACTAACATGTAGTCCACTCGATTGGTAGTAACCCCCGTGCCCAACATTTCACAACTTAAAATTGTGGAGCCTCGCTCCCATATTCATCACATACCACTGGCACGGGGTACCAATGGTGTGTCCGATGCCCCATAAAAATGTTCTTGGTCGCCCTACCTGGCATGACCCCGTCCCGAGAGAGAGCACCAACTCTCCCCCGTCACTAGTAATGCGGGCTCGAAGCTAGTATCGACCTAGGTAATCAATAATGCCCTTTCCCATATAAGGGTAGAGTGGTTGCGCATGTAAGGTTGGAATAACGGTCGCAACTTCAACCAATCCGTTTTTGAAAGCAACAGACACACTTGCCTCGGTACACCACTTCGTCATCAAGCGGTTACCCAACTCATTATCTCCCTCAGGCATAAGTGGCACCTGACGGGGTTTTCGAAAAGTCCTTTGAAAATACTTTGTCTCCATCACCATGCATATTCACGTCCCTTTTTGCGTAGCACTACTTTAGCATCCTATCTACTCCCACCGGCATAACCCTCATAAGGAGGTAGGGTCATGCACAATGCAAGTATCAACAAGGAAGTAATAGAGGCAACCCATCAAAGTGGTTACCATCTCATCATGATTCCGATGCAACACTAATAAAGTGCTATATGACATGCATAAAAAGGGTTTCATAGACATGGTCAAAGGGATGCTTGCCTGTTTTAACAAAGTCTTCGAGGTCTTCAAATATCTCTGGTCCAACTCCGAGCATTTAGTCTACTTCGTCAACTATCGTCGAAAACAACCATAATAAGCAACACGACAAGGCAAAAATAAAAGTGCTCTAAAAATGTGAGTTGGACTTTCCTAGGGTACCTCTGGTCATATGAGGAATGACCAAGGTGATTTCATTGGAAGTGGATCAATGGATATTTCTAAACATTTCGATATGATGGAATCAAGGGCTTCATGGATTTGTAAGAAGTGTACAGAAGAACTATTTGAAAAATGATCAAAGGCATCCATTTAACAAGGAAAAAATTTAGAAGCATCTAGGAGTTGGTTTCACCGGATTTGGAATTCAAATGAATTTCCTATGAATTTGCAAAGTTGGCTAATATGAAGAAATGGCTCATTATTTTGTATGGCACATAAAGTATTAGGAAAAATGTTGAAAAACTAAGTTATGAACTTAGAAGTATCAAGGATTTTGAATCATGGCATTTGGATCAATTTTGAGCTCTCTGTGATTTTCTAAAGTTTGTCACAGAATTAAGAAAATTGGAATTTACTAAATAAGTGTGAAGCAAAGTTCTCTGGAAAAATGTGCAAGATCCTCTAAGAGGTAGAGCATGATTTATAGGGTCAGTAGAAGTTTGAATCATCAAATTTGGAGGTAATATGAATATTTGGGATATTTTACAAGTTTCTGGAAAAAGAAAAGGACAAAGGAAGTGGGGGTTATACCTATACCACGCAACGGGCGCAGCATAGAACCGCAGCGCACTGGGCCGGCCCAGCTGCACGGCCACGCGGCTAAGGAGGGCCACGCCGACGGCGTATTAGGGGAGTACGCTTCCCTGCCGAGAAGGCGGTTCCCGCGGATCCCGCGTCCACTTAACCCGAGTGGGTCCGGCTGGACACGTAGGCAGAGGCTGACCGGTGGGGTCGCCGGTCCACCAGCCGGCCTTCTTCTTCCTCGCGCGGCCTCCCAAGCTACAGGAATAGAGGGGGCGAGGCCGAGCTCGTCCCCGGCGACCAGGGGCGCTGCTACGGGTGCCGGCGCACCGGCGAGCTCGGGGGACTGCGCCACGCCCGCTCCCCCCTGTCAGCATGTCCAACGGAGGACGAAGGAGAGTGGGGCCACGGCCACAGCGGACGGTGCTCGGGGGAGACTCGGGCAGGGCAGGGCAAGCACGGGGAGGAGGGCCTGGTGCGTGGGGGAGGATCCTTGGTGCCCTGGGTGTCCTCTCGAGCGTTCAGTGGGAGCGGGGAAGCAATTGGGGCCTAGGTTGGTCCGGGGGCATGTCGGCGGCGACCCGGCCTTGGAGGGGGCAGGAGAGCACGTAGGGGAGAGAGGGGGTGTCCGAGAGGTGCACGGGAGAGAGGAGGTTCGAACCCAGGCGAGAGAGAGGGTCGGGGTGGCTTAAAATGGGCGAGGCCGCGGTGCACCATGGGCAGCATCCATGGACGTGCTCGGGTGAGCTCGTGGAGGGATAAGGAGGGCGAGGGAGGAAGGGTCCGACAGTGTTGCGTGTCGTGGACGCCGAGGCGGCCTCAGGGGACACGATTCCGGCGCCCAAGGTCGACGGGAGGCCTTGGAATGGGCGTGCTATAGTGCCGGAGAGCACCGTAGCATGCTCCAGAGCGCGAGCTCTGGACGCCATGGCATTGTTTATGTGACAAGGGCGTGTCCACTAGTGTCTGGGGCATTGTGGGGTGAGTAAACAAAGGGGAGGTGGCCTTGGATGCCCTGGTGAACCACTAGGAGAGGAGAGAGGTTGTGGGAGAGAGAGAAAAGGGTTGTCCAGAGAGGTATATGGGGGTTTTTACCCCTCAATCATTGAGCTTTGGAAGATGGGGAGCTACTGGAGGTTGCTGGTGATTAGGTTCAGCTGTGGTAAAAATGTGGAGTCAAGGAGATTAGTGTAGGGGGGGTGAAACCAGTGACTTTTTGCAATGACTAGAAGGTGTTTGATGCAAATTTGGGTAAGCAAATGAACCCCATTTGGCATGAGACTCCACAGGGTGAAATGGCACATGTAATTAGGGCCTTCCACCAATTTTAAGCTTATTTGGGCAAAGTTGCCAATGCAACTTTTGTAAACCCTAGAAATTAGCAGAAATGAACTTGTGTAGATCTAGTTGAGCAAATCACTTCCCCTTGATGAACCACTTGGTGTAGTGGCCTCATTTGGTCATGTGAACATGCTCACAAAAGTTAGGGTCAAGGAGAGAAAGTTGGTAGTACAAAGTTGTTCAAATTTGATTCTGGTCAGAGAGGGTTTTGGGGCATTTTGGTGAACCAAAATGACTTCACTTGACATGAGGCTTTGCAAGGTGATGACAGTATGCATTTGTGACTTGCTGGATTTTCCTTGGATTTTCTGAAAATATTTCCTGTAGAAATATTTCAAATCCTTGAAATGGGCAGAAATGGTTTTGGGAGGTTTTGTCCAATACTTTGAACATGACCATGTGTTGAAACTATTATATATGGAAAATATATGTCCACTGAGTTTCCCTGATTTTTGTCAAATATTTTTGAAACAATAAAATAAGTTTTCCCTATTGAAGACCATTTCTGGCCTTAAGAAAAAGCTTATATATAAAATAGGAAAATAACTTTTAAAATTATATTTCTGTGGTTTCTGGGAATCCTAAGCTATGAATGCATGCCGCACAACTGAGGTTCACCCTAGCAAAGTTCGAAGTACCTAGCAGCCCCCCTCCCTCGTGTCGGCAAGAAGCGAATCCTAAGCTATGAATGCATGCCCCCCAACCGAGGTTCACCCTAGCAAAGTAAGAAGTAGCTAGCAGCCCCCTCCCTCATGCCGGCATGAAGGGGATCCTAAGATATGAATGCATGTCGCCCCCCCCCCCCAACCGAGGTTCACCTAGCAAAGCACAAAGTAGCTAGCAGCCCCCATCCCTCGTGTCGTTACGAAGGGAATCCTAAGCTATGAATGCGTGCCCCCCAACCTAGGTTCACCTAGCAAAGTGCGAAGTAGCTAGCAGCCCTCCCCCTCGTGTTGGCACGTAGGGAATCCTAAGCTATGAATGCATGCCCCTCCCCCCAACCGTGGTTCACCTAGCAAAGTGCGAAGTAGCTAGCAGGCCCCCACACCTCGTGTCGCCACGAACGGAATCCTAAGCTATGAATGCATGCCCCCACTCAACTGAGGTTTACCTAGCAAAGTGCGAAGTAGCAACCCCCCCCCCCCCACACACACACACACTTTCAGTCGGCGGGCCAGAGAGGCATATCTCACCAAGATGGATCGTAAAACGGACCAAGAATAATCCACCTTGGTCGTACAACCTCTCTCTTGTTGTTGGTCAAAGTGATGTTCGTCCATGCGACCCTAGAGATGGGCTAGCTTGCCAATAATCACGCAAGTAGCTAGTCCCCGAAGACAACCACTGCATGCATGCATGTGGCCGAAACATATCTATGGAGAGGTGTGTTTTTGAGTAACAATGGAACAACTTTGATGTGGCACCTTGATTTCGAACTAGAAAACCCCACACTGAGTGAGGGTTAGGTTGATGATGCATATGTATGTTACACCACACTTCAAGCCAACAACGGGGATTCATGCATGCATGCATGCATGCATAGTATATGCTCTCAAACTTAAGGTCTAAATCTCACCATGACCTATACTACGATAACACCAACCAAATGAAGAATCCGTCATGGTAACCTATCTTGTTGTTGGTCAAGGTGATCATGGATGTCCACGCGAGCCCACTAATATATAGGCTTGTCGCCGATAACCATGCGAGGGAGTGTACCATTCGAAGGAAACCACTACATGCATATGTATGAAGGTGATGCGTGCATGCATGTTTGAATACACAACATTGATGTGGTGCATCCGTCAAAAATCGTACACTAGCTCCCCACACAGATCAAGATTTGTTAATGATGTGTTGTTGTACTAGCCACTTAGACTCGATGGGAGGGATTCATGTGTACACATGCATGTGTGTGTGCTCAAACTGTATCATGCATGTCATCCCAGAGCAAAAATAATAATACCCTCCTAAGTCAAATTAATCTCTCTTGTTGTCAGGAAAAAGGTAGTGATGGACCAAGCGGGCCCACATATGGAAAGCATCGATATCGCTGATAACCGGTTAATTGGGTGTGAGAGGACAACTAGCACCACTTTGCATGTGGGCTAAACATATTATGTTGAATACCCAAAATGCATAGCTTTGATGTGCCACATGCCTCAAAAATCGTAAACCATGCACCCACACAGAGCGAGGTTCATCAAGTGTACTACATATGATGGTCCCCTTCCCCCCTCTTCACCGCATACTATATGCTCCTGCCGTAATATATTTACAACCCAAAAGAACCCTCATCGATGGTGAAATTAACTAACCTCTCCCGATGTAGGTCGAAGTGATGCATGCATGCATCGACGATGGCCTCGTGGGCCCATAGATGGAAGTGTCACACGTGAGTGTCCTAGCTAGGATATGAATGTGGCCCAAAAAGGTGTTCTGTGATGTTTGAATAGCCCATTTCACAATTTTGATGTCGCACGTGCCTCAGAAACCAAAAAGTCCTGACACTGAGTGAGGTGTACTTGTTCACAAACGCGTACATATAATATATATGCTAGTCCCCTCCCACCTCTTTGATGCGTACTATATACCATCATAACACATACAAAAAAGATTCTACCTTGTTGGTCAAATTAACCTCACTGCCGGCTGTTCGTCAAAGTGATGGACGACGACCTTGCGGGGCCCACAGAAAGTGTCACACGCGAGTATCGAGTGTCGTTGTAGGACAACCATAGACTGCATGTGGCCAAAACATTTATGTATGAAATGGTTGTGTAGTGTTTTAAATAACGATTTCACAACTCTGATGTGCCACCGGCCTGCCTAACAAAACGGCCAACCCACACAGTGGCTCACAACTCGTAGTGTACTGCGAGCCACCCGCCACCCCAGAAGCACACACCCACACACACACACCGTGAATCCACCGCAACTACGATGCATTTTAAATTAATTATCCCACGGTGAACATATATGTTACCAAAGGAGGGATGTTTTAATTTCAAAAAAATCACAAAGATCATTAAGACGTTTTATTACATTGATTGATTTTCTACGGGTATAATGTGCAAAAATCAAATTTGAGCTACATGCACACGTGACAGTGCACCTAAATGGATTGCAAAAACACATGTGTCTCACTGGGTGCATGTTTGCTCCCTGTGCAAAAAAAATTCAAACATTGATAATCTTGATTTTTAAATTCTAGTACAACCAAAACTTATTTGAATTTCATGAAACTTATCATGTTCTCATATGGACACGAATACAGAGTGGCATTGTACTTTTTTGGGTCAAATTTGAGACCAATTTTGATGTAATCTTTATCTAATTACAGACGGGAGATTATTAATAATTGGGAATCAATATCCCAAACAGATTATTTATTCGAACCGTGAGCGTTAGACCAACAATGGATACATGCCATGCTTCGGTTAAGCAATAAAGCGGCAGCATTAATCATCCAAATAGAAAAACATTATACGTGCCGCCGCGCGACCCGTGTGTCGTCCGAGCAGGCGTGAGTTGATGGGACGCGTCCGTCATGCAGGCAGACGGGGAGGCGTGCGTGCAAGTGTGTGAATTGACGGAGGCGTTCTCGCTGCGTAGTGTCATCGAGAGGCATGCGAGTAGCTGTGTGAAACTTTGGTAGGCATGCCAGCAGTCCGGTGTGCAGGCTAACCGGGAGGCGATCCATCGGTTTGACCGCCACCCGCTTCTCTCCCACAACTCCCACTACTCCATATTAATAGTGCGCCCAAGCGGCCACACCCTCCATCCTCGCTACACACACACAATCGTCTCTCTCCACTTGCATCCTCGACGCCGCTCTCAGTCCCCAAAGCCGTCAGTGTATGAGGATGCCGCCGAAGCGCCCCATCGGAGGGAGTGGCGACGCCGGGGCTGCTAAAGCACTGGAGCACGGCGTGGTGATGGATACAGAGGTTGTCGTCACCACCGGCGAGTTATTGCTGCACCCTGACATCGTCGACGGTGTCGAGCTTCCACAGCCAGAGGCAGAGTTCCACACCGACTCCGACGACCACCCCAGCGATGACTCTGACGACCACTCTGGCGATGACTCTGACGACCACTTCGGCGACGACTCTGACGACAACAGACAGCTAGTTAGTCATCTATGCCCATTTATTTGTCAAATAGATCATAGGGTTTCTCTGGTTACTCCTGCCTCTGTGGTGGGCTCAACAGATGGAACTTCTTCATCTTCAGGAACCTCTGTGAAAGCAGACTCGTGAATCACTAGGCGACGCTCTTGGTTGGTGGACGCTGGCCGAGCAATAGAGATGGGCTCAACCACAAGGGGCTCAGAGGCCGCAGCATGCTCTTTCTTTGAAGACTTTGTGTTCATCTTCTTCTTGGATGGGGCTACATCAGAGGTGTTCTTGTGCTTGCGCTTCCTGGCATCAGCTTCAGCTGCCCTGGTCTTGTTCAGTTCTGAAGCTGCCGAGGGGACCTTAGGCTTCGAGCCTGTCATGCTGGTAGGGAAGACAATACGAGGTTCTTCCTGCCTTGGTGCTTCTGTTTGGATTGTAGCAGACTTCTTTGTTGGCTTGGCAGCCATTCTTCGTCGATGCTAGGATGACCAAGAGCCTTGCGCTTCTCAGCCACATTGTGTGCTTGAACACATTTCTGCGCAAAGTACTTCATGCGCTCTCTTGAACCTTTAGCTTCTTCACGCTTTGTGTGAAACTGCTCCTTGATCCCATGCAACATCTTCTTGAAGGTCTGAACATCTTCCACACTGAGCTTGGCCATGTTCTTCTCTAAGTGAGCCTTCTCATAGTCAATTTTGTTCTTCAGTTCAACAATTTTCTGAGCCACGACTAGCTCATTTGCAATAGCTCCATGGAAGGTGATGCTGATGTCCATAGGAAGCTGAAGATCATTGATGCTTATGCTCTAGTCGTCGAACCACTCATCAATGAAGTTGTTCAGAATATCCACGTCAAACAGGGGCAGATCGTTGAAGATCTCGCCCTCTTGTTTTCTCTTGATGAGTTGCTCAAGGGCGTCATCACCAAGATCTTCGTCACTTGACAGATTAATGGTGTCTTCTTCGTTCCTGAGAACGGCAACTGGAGTCAATTCATGCCCGGAAGTCTTCTTGGGCTTCTAGGTTTTCTTTGTTTTCTCAGCCTTTTTGGAGACACGAGATAAGTCTTTGGAGTGCACACTGGCTTCAGGAGGTGCAGTGGCCAATGGCTTCACACGCGAAGCTTTTGGTGGCGCAGGGGGCTTTGAAGCCTTTGATATCTTCTTCTTCTGCGGCTTTGGTGGTGCTGGCGCATCTTCCGAGTGTGCGTCATCAACAGAGTGCTACAGCGATGTGAGTGAGAAGGCCATCGAGGTTGTAGAACGGGCCGATGACATTTGGATTTGCATCACGGGTGCCATCAGCCCTTGGAGCAGATGGACCAGGGTTGAAGTCGAGTCCCAGGTCCTTCTTGTTCTTGACAGCAGACTCCTCGGCAAATTGATCATTGTGCTTGAAGAGATTGTCGTCACAACACCATAACAGTGATGATGGGTCGGCATTCTCTGGTTGTGGCCCTTGGAACATGCAAGGGTAGAAACCTTGAGCCATGGCTTCAGACTTGGACTTGGGCTGCAAATTTCTGTATACAATATCACCCCAGGGTTCCTTGATGGCGTTCTTTTCAGCATATTCAACAGTCACAAATCTGTACATGAACCATTGCTCTGCCCAATTTCTTGGAATCCATTGGATTCGGGTCTTGCGCTCGCCATAGCTCTCCTTAGGATCTGGCTTGTATAGCTCAAACAGATCTGGAGGCAAATCCTTGGTTGTATCTCCACGGTGCTGCCTGCCGCCCTCTCGAGCTGATTTCTATGTTGCCATTGTATTCAGATTAAAAGACTTCAAGACAGTGAATGGCTTCCTATTGCTAGTCAGACAGGGACTGGCTTCAGGTGAGTGAATATGACACTGTAAGAACTCTGCAAATGAATGCAGACTATGAGAACCCAGGGATTCTCCCACGGACATGTACTGTGACAGGATTAGAGATGCAAGGGAAGGGGAAGAGGTCATATGCATTCTCAGAAGATTTTGAAGATAAATAATTTCTGAAGACATTGACCTCATATCGCGAAGACATTCACTTATTTGAAGAGAGTCGGTTCCAGATTTGTACGAATCCATGAATAAGTACAAGTGGGGAATCTAACTAGTTATGAAGCATAATATACTTAGCATGATATGAGATGTAGATAAGGATGGATCCATATTCGGAAGTGAAGGAACCACTTTTGGTTGAAGTGGATGGATCTGACGGATCTAAAAGGCAGTAAAAAGTAAGATTTAGTTACCACTTGATGAACTGCTAGACGAGGTGAAGAGAGAGGCCTAGTAGTTCAATCTCCCGCGCCCTAACTTGGCGACGGAAAACACCTACGGCGGTGATGGAGAGGACGAGGTCCGCGGCCGGCGTGAGGGTGGCGTCGAAGAGGTCGCGGCAGCTAAGCACTTCGTCTCCGGCATCAGCACGAGCTAGCAGAGGTGCTAGGGTTTGTGGGAGGCGGAGAGGTGGTTGAGGGAGTCCTGGATTAGGGGGTCTCCGGACAGCCGAACTATCTCCATTGGTCGGACTGTTAGACTATGAAGATACAAGATTGAAGACTTTGCCTCGTGTCCGGATGGGACTCTACTTGGCGTGGAAGGCAAGCTAGGCAATATAGATATGGATATCTCCTCCTTTGTAACCGACCTTGTGTAACCCTAACCCTCTCCGGTGTCTATATAAACCGAAGGGTTTTAGTCCGTAGGACAACAACCATAACATACAATCATACCATAGGCTAGCTTCTAGGGTTTAGCCTCTCCGATCTCGTGGTAGATCTACTCTTGTACTACCCATATCATCAATACTAATCAAGCAGGACGTAGGGTTTTACCTCCATCAACAGGGTCCGAACCTGGGTAAAACATTGTGTCCCCTGCCTCCTGTTACCATCCGGCCTAGACGCACAGTTCGGGACCCCCTACCCGAGATCCGCCGGTTTTGACACCGACATTAGTGCTTTTATTGAGAGTTCCTCTGTGTCGTCGCCGTTAGGCTTGATGGCTCCTACTATCATCGATAGCGATGCGGTCCAGGGTGAGACTTTTCTCCCCGGACAGATCTTCGTGTTCGGCAGCTTTGCACTACGGGCTAATTCGCTTGGCCATCTGGAGCAGATTGAAAGCTACGCCCCAAGCCATCAGGTCAGGTTTGGAAGTTTGAACTACACAGCCGACATCGGCGAAGACTTGATCTTCGACGGATTCGAGCCACAACCAGGCGCGCCGCATTGTCACGATGGGTATGACCTAGCTCTGCCGCTGAACAGTACCCCAGAGGCCGCGCCCACATCAGCTCCAACCCTTAGCTCGGAGCCAACTGCGCCAATCGAGGACGGGTGGCTAGACACCACCTCAGGGGCTGCAGTCTCAACGGCGATCGAGCCGAACACCAGCCTAACCCTCTGCGCAGCCCGTGACTCCAAGGTGCCGGACTCTTTTCCGGACTCCGAACCATCCGCGCCCCTACTAATCAAATCCGATTGGGCGCCGATCATGGAATTCACTGCCGCGGATATCTTTCAGCACTCGCCCTTCAGCGACATTCTGAATTCACTAAGGTCTCTCTCTTTGTCACGAGAGCCCTGGTCGGACTATGGCCAACAGGATTGGGATGCGGACGATGAAGAAATTCGACGCCCACCCATCACCCACTTCGTAGCCACTGTCGATGATTTAGCCGACATGCTCGACTTCGACTCTAAAGACATCGACGGTATGGACGACGATGTAGGAGACGAACATGAACCAGCACCTATAGGGCACTGGAAAGCCACCTCGTCATATGACATATACATGGTGGATACACCCAAAGAAGGCAATGGCGACGAGATAGCGGAGGATGACCCCTCCAAGAAGCAACGCAAGCGCCGACGTCAGCGGCGCCGCTCTAAGTCCCGCCAAAGCAAAAGTGGTGATACCGGCACAGGAGATAATAACACTCTGGATAGTGCCGAAGACAACAACAATCCCCTCCAGGAAGATTTAGAGCAGGAGGATGGAGGAGCCAGCTCTCCTGAGAGAGCGGTAGACGGAGCGGAGGAGGATGACAATTATATGCCCCCCTCCGAAGACGAGGCAAGCCTCGGCGACGATGAATTCGTCGTACCAGAGGATCCCGTCGAACAAGAGCGCTTCAAGCGCCGGCTTATGGCCACGGCAAATAGCCTCAAGAAAAAGCAGCAGCAGCTTCAAGCTGATCAAGATCTGCTAGCTGATAGATGGACTGAAGTCCTCGCGGCCGAGGAATATAAACTCGAGCGCCCCTCCAAGAATTACCCAAAGTGCAGGTTACTACCCCAACTGGAGGAAGAAGCGTATGATACGGCTGATCGTCCACCTCGTGGTCGCGATAGAGAGGCATTCCAGCCAAAAGCTCAGCCTCCACCCCGACACCATTCAAATAAAAAGGCATGGGGAGATATGCCAAACCTGCAAGACATATTGGAGGACAAAGCAAAGCATGCAAGATCGATCTACGGATCATGATGGCACACCACTCTGCGAGACAATAAACGTCACGCCGCATACAGTAAAAGCAAATCCGGTCGGGCCGAACACAGCGGGCAAGACCCATTCGAGTTGCGTCGCGATATAGCCCAATACAGAGGCGCCGCACACCCCTTATGCTTCATAGACGAAGTAATGGAACATCAATTCCCAGAAGGTTTCAAACCTATAAATACTGAATCATACGACGGCACAACAGATCTCACGGTATGGATCGAGGATTTCCTCCTCCACATCCACATGGCCCGCGGTGATGACCTACACGCCATCAAATACCTCCCACTAAAGCTCAAAGGACCAGCGCGGCATTGACATAACAACTTGCCAGCGAACTCCATTAGCTGTTGGGATGATCTGGAAGCCGCATTCCTCGACAACTTTCAGGGCACTTATGTGCGACCACCAGACGCCGATGACTTGAGCCACATAATTCAGCAGCCAGAAGAGTCGGCCAGGCAATTGTGGACTCAGTTCCTTACAAAGGAAAATCAAATCATCGACTGTCCGGATGCGGAGGCCTTAGCGGCTTTCAAACACAACATCCGAGATGAGTGGCTAGCCTGGCACCTTGGTCAGGAAAAGCCGAAATCTATGGCAGCTCTCACGATGCTCATGACCCTCTTTTGTGCGGGAGAAGACAGCTGGCTGGCTCGCAGTAATAACATATCAAAGAACCATGGTACCTCAGATACCAAGGATGGCAATAGCAAGTCACGTCGCAACAATCATAAGCGTTGCATTAACAGCAAAAATACTGAGGATACGGCAGTCAATGCCGGATTCAAAGGCTCTAAACCCGGTCAGTGGAAAAAAATCCATTCAAACAAAGTACGCCAGGTCCGTCCAGCTTGGACCGTATACTCGATCGCTCGTGTCAAATACACAGCACCCCAGACAAGCCAACCAATCACACCAACAGGGACTGTTGGGTGTTCAAGCAGGCCGGCAAGTTAATTGCCGAAAACAAGGACAAGGGGCCGCATAGCGATGACGAGGAGGAGCCCCGGCAGCCGCACACCAGAGGGAAGAAGAGGTTTCCCCCGCAAGTGCGGATGGTGAACATGATTTACGCGACCCACATCCCCAAGAGGGAGCGGAAGCATGTGCTCAGGGATGTATATGCGTTGGAGCCAGTCGCCCCAAAGTTCAACCCTTGGTCCTCCTGTCCGATCACCTTCGATCACAGGGACCACCCACTAGTATCCGTCATGGCGGATTTGCCGCACTGGTCCTAGACCCAATCATTGATGGATTCCACCTCACTCGAGTCCTTATGGATGGCGGCAACAGCCTGAACCTGCTTTATCAGGACACAGTGCGCAAAATGGGTATAGACCCCTCAAGGATCAAACCCACAAAAATGACCTTTAAAGGCGTCATTCCAGGTGTGGAGGCCCATTGCACAGGCTCAATTACACTGGAAGTGGTCTTCAGATCCCCCGATAACTTCCGAAGCGAAGAGTTAATCTTCGATGTAGTCCCTTTCCGCAGTGGTTATCACGCGCTGCTCGGGCGAACCGCATTTGCTAGGTTCAATGCGATACCGCATTATGCATACCTCGAGCTCAAGATGCCAGGACCTCGCAGAGTTATTACAGTAAATGGAAACAAGGAGCGCTCCCTCCGAACAGAGGAGCACACCGCGGCCCTCGCAGCAGAAGCGCAAAGCAGCCTCTCAAGGCAATCAACCAGTTTGGCGCTTCAAAGCCCGGACACCTTCAAGTCCGCTCAGAGCAATCAGCAAATAGACCACCTGGCGCAATCTGAGCTCGCATAGCAATACGGTGGCCACCCCAATCCCATCCCAACGGCGAAACTCGTGCCGCGCATACATAATTACGCATTAAAAATACCATGGGCACAGGTGGGGAGGGGGGCACAACTACGTCACGCCCCAAGACGCGGCTTAAACCGCACTAGGGGCTTCCCGTTTGGTTATTTTTCTCTTTTTTTCAGGACCTTAATCTCTGGAAACACTGTCCGGCAGCACTATTGGAAAACAAATGATACAACAACCAAGGAGTGATAGAGGCTAAGGTGTCCCGATGTTTCAATGAGATGGTGGCTATCGTTTTCTGTGGGAGTCGACCTTGACGATCCGACTACGAACGTGCGAGACGTCGCGCCTTAGCAATCGCTAAACCAACTTCCGAGGGTTATTAACCACGTCGGAGCACGATCAACCTGACCACGAGGGTCTGTTTCCTGCGAGCAAACGAGGAACAAGCAAGAAACTGAGATTGCAATCGGGATATTGCGAATATAAGATGAAAGCTTTATTGATCAAGGTGGGGTTCTGTGACGTCTTGGTCTGGTCGTTGGACACAAACGAAGTACGCGAAGTTGCAGCTATGGCGAACTTTTAATCTAAACAAAACCAAAAGTCTAAACGACGCCCTAAGGGCTGTATATATGGAGGAAGAGGGGGGAATTTCGTGCCCCTTGAGGGTGGGGTCCGAAACCAACCCTAGCTCTTGTTTCCCCACACATACGGACTCTAAAAATAGCCTATACTTAAGTATTTCGAAATTACATGGGCCTGGCCCATTAATAAGGTGACGCAGCACCTAGAATAGCCTATGGACGAATATTATGAAGTGGCATCTTGTATATTTCGTCCAAGGCTTCATGCACTCCTTATGGCGGCTTCAAAGTCCTGAAATCATCACTTGTAACTCCGTTCTTGATCCCCTTGCGCATGCCATCAACTCCATGCGTGTTCTTGCTCCAATGTTCATCCTTCTCCAAGCTAGGCCCTTCATTTGTAAGCAAAACAAATGTATCCAATTTAGGCAGCATCATAATCTCATGAACATTAGAATCATTACCAAGAAACGAAAGTACCTGGTAATTTAATTGGCGTGCGCGAGCTCTAGTAATTGGTCCAGTATATGTAACAGTAGGGGCTGTGGGTGTAACAATGGTATTGATGTCCTCATCAAGGAGGCAGAAAGCTACGTCATACCATGGAATTCCCAGGTGGATTACAGTAACGAGCGAAATATTCGATTTAATATCATTCCTCAGCTTGCCCTTGGAAGGGGCATAGTCCTACTCTTTGCTTATTGCACTATCTGTATCACTCTGCTTTAACGCAATTTTTTGAATAAACAATCCATGACATTATGACTATTATTGCATTCTTGTTATATATATATCTGTGTGTGTGTGTTCATTAATGATGCCTTGCAACCGTACACTTTGGTACGGCCAATACACCAGGGGCTTACGTACCCCACAATGCGGTGTTAAAAGTCTGAACACTTTCACAAGTGCGGCACCCCAAACTTATAGCATTATATGCATCAGCTCCGAATCATGTCTCTGGTCAAATGTTTGGTTTGCACGGCTCCTATGTTTTGGTACCTTACGTTCCGCTCTATCGGCTAAGGTAGCGCTAGGAGAACTACTGCGATTGTGCCCCGGTTCTGCTGGGTTCAACACCTCAGTAGAGAAATCTAAAACTGACTGTCATGATAAGGTGAGAGATTGGTCGCTGTTCGGCGAGGTTTTCAAGTCCCTAAAGATTTATGCCACTTAGAGCGAGGGGACGGCCCTGTCCGGCTTAAAGGCGTGTATCGCGCCCCGAATTCGGCCTTCCGAATACCAGGGGCTTCGCTGAAATTTAAAATTATAGAATTTTATGGCTAAGTGAGAGTGATAAAGCATTATTAGTCTGGTTGCCTTGTTCGCTGTGCTGAGCACCTCCCTCGAAGGACCCAAACATGGGAACAAGAGTGCTCAGGTTTATCCCAAACACCCCAGCACTCGTGGCATGGGGGCAGAAGCCGAGGACTAGCCATCTCTCAGATTGGATAAATAGCCAAACAGAAGGTAATATTTTAAATTCAAACAAGCGTTGCATAGTGCATATGAAACAAGTTTTCATAAATACAGGATAAAACGAGCAAGTCTCATTCAAATATTACATCTTTTGAACACTCGTCCGCGATGAGACGGGCACCCGGCAGAACACCCTCGTAGTACATCTCGAGGTGGCGGAGCTCCTTGCCCTCCGGCGGCCCCTCCTTGATTAGCTTCACGATGTCTAGCTTGACCCACTGCAATTTCACACGGGCGAAAGCCCGGCGTGCACCTTCAATGCAGACGGATCGCTTGACGACCTCCAGCTGCGGGCAGGCATCCACAAGCCACCTCACCAGGCCGAAGAAGCTGTTCGGAAGGGCGTCGCCAGGCCACAGCTGGACTATAAAGCTTGTCATGGCCTGATCGGCCGCCTTATGTAGCTCGACCATCTGCTTCAGCTGGTCGCTCATTGGCACCGGGTGCTCGGCCTCAGCATACTGAGACCAGAACAGCTTCTCCGTTGAGCTTCCATCCTCGGCCTGGTAAAATTGTGCGGCATCGGACACACTGCGGGGCAAATCTGCGAATGCTCCTGGAGAGCTCCAGATTCGGGTAAGTAATCAGTAATTTACTTTTACATGCTTGTTTTGCATATAGAAAGCCTTACCCGCCACTATCTTCTTCATTGCGTCGATCTCCTGGAGGGCCTTTTGGGCTTCGTCCTTGGCACTTTTTGCGCTCTCGAGGGCCGCGGCAAGCTCAGACTCCCGCGTCTTTCAGTCAAGCTCCAACGCCTCGTGCTTCGCCACGAGAGCCTGGAGCTCCTACTGCACCTCGCCCACCCAAGCCTCGTGTTTCTCTCGCTTGGTGCGCTGCTTGGCTGCTTTATCTTTGGCCTTGGTTAGCACTTGCTTCAGGGTCGCCACCTCGGTCGTGGCCCCTGGCAAATATACCATGATCCTGTCATTTTGCAATCGCGTTTTCTTTTATATATACATATCTATAGGCAGGGTATTACTTACCCTTGTTCTCGTCGAGCTGCCTCTTGGCAAGGCCGAGCTCTTTCCTGGACCCCTCGAGGTCCTGCTTCAGTACGGCGACCTCCGCAATCAGTGCGGCGGACGCCAGCAGCGAAGCCTGCATATGCATATTGACATACTTATATTAGACTCCTGCGATATTATTTGATCCTCTGCTCGGCTTTTCTTTGTGAACACCGAACAAAGCATCAGGGGCTACTGTCTATGTGGTAATATTTCTACTACATTTTAAAACACTTACCTCAAAGCCTGTTAGAAGGCTGGCACAGGCTTCAGTCAATCCGCTCTTGGCGGACTGAACCTTCTGGATCACCGCACTCATGATAGTGCGGTGCTCCTCGTCGATGGAAGCGCTACGAAGTGCTTCCAGCAGATTGTCCGGCACCTCTGGATGGACAGAGGTCACTGGCACAGGCGTCTTGCCCCTCTTAGAAAGAGGCCGCCTGCCCGATCCTGGAACCGCTGGAGGTTTCGGCGCGGTGTTCGGCTGAGGGCCGAACTCGGAGCTCTCAGGGGCCCCGTCCCCTCGGCTCCCGGAGTCCGGAAGGTCGCCTTGAGGCGCCTCCATGACTGTCTCCCCTCGACCCGGTGCCTCTTGAGATAGCACCTCGACGTCGTCAGTAGGATGAGGGGAGGTGGCGGTCGGGACTGGATCGCTATCCATGTCCGACGAGCCCAGGGAGCCGTCCCATGATACATCAATCCTGGCTCGTGGCGGCCTGCATAATTATGTTCGGCGTTAGGGAAAACAATATGACAAAGGAATTCTATGAGTTACTCTGGTATCCGAATACTTATGATCTCCCCAGGGGCTTGGCCCTGGGCAACCACTCGTCTTTGCCTTCGTCGGCGGCGGTGGAACTGTCCAGAAGGAGAGTCCTTCCCTTCTTGGACCCTTCGGCCTCCCCAGTTGGGGCGGCCTTCCTTTTCTTGTCTCCCCCGCCTGGAGGGGGAGCATCTTCTTCTTCCTCCTCGTCTTCGGGGGAGGAGTGTGCACAGAGTTATCGGACGATGAGTCCGATAACACCTGGCGCCGGGAACTCTTTCGGGTTCCCTTGGCCTTCTTGGTCTTCTACGGCACCTTGTAAGGAGCCGGAGTCAGAATCTCCGTCAGGAGAGCGCCGGCAGTATCTTCGGGCAAAGGGGCCGGGCAGTTAATCTGCCCCGACATCTCCACCCAGTCCTGTCAAAGGCATGGAGATTAGACCCCGCACATAATTAAGCTAGGGAAAATAAATGTCCTACGGGGCGTACTGAACTCACCGAACGCGCTAGGCGCTTTGCACTTAGTCCGCGGTCCTAGGCGAGAGAAGGAGGGACCTCGGCGCCCTTGAACAGCACCTTCCAGACGTCCTTGTGCGTCGTGTCAAAGAGCTCGCTCAGAGTCTGGTGCCGGGCCGGGTCGAACTCCCACAAGGTAAAATCACGTTGTTGACACGGGAGGATCCGGCGGATGAGCATAACTTGGACTATGTTGACAAGCTTGAGCTTCTTGCTCGCCATACTCCGGATACATTTCTGGAGTCCATCCAGCTCCACGGATGAACCCCACAACAAGCCCTTCTCTTTCCAAGAAGTGAGCCGTGTAGGGAATCCGGATCGAAACTCGGGGGCTGCTGCCCATTTGGCGTCACGTAGCTCAGTGATGTAGAACCACGCCGAATGCCATCCCTTTATTGTCTCCACGAAGGAGCCTTCAAGCCATATAACGTTGGGCATCTTGCCCACCATGGCTCTGCCGCATTCTGCTTGTTGCCCTCGTACCACCTTCGGCTTGATATTGAAGGTCTTTAACCACAGGCCAAAGTGGGGCCGGATGCGGAGGAAAGCCTCACACACGACGATGAACGCCGAAATGTTGAGGACGAAGTTCGGGGCCAGATCATGAAAGTCCAGCCCGTAGTAGAACATGAGACCACGGACGAATGGATGGAGGGGAAACCCCAGTCCACAGAGGAAGTGGTGGAGGAAAACTACCCTCTCGTGAGGTTTCGTGGTAGGGACGATCTGCCCCGCAGCGGGCAGCCGATGCGCGATATTTGCGGCTAAGTATCCGGCTCTGTGCAGCTTCTTGATATCTCCCTCCGTGACGGAGGAGACCATCCACCTGCCTCCCGCTCCGGACATGGTTGGAGAAGGTTGAGGTCGGAAGTGTGGACTTGGGCGCTAGAGCTCAAGTGTGCGAAAATGAATGAGCAAAGGAGGAAGAAGGCATGGATAGAAAGGTGAATCCTTATCCCTTTATATGGGCGAACGAAACTAAGCGTCCCCACTTGCCTGGTAAAACTCGCTTATCCCCCAAGCGCCGTAATTGATGGTGCGGTTGGGTTACCCACGCCCGTATTGATGAGAATCACGTAATAAGGGGACACAATCTCTGCTTTGACAAGACATGTCGAAAAACTGCCTCGCGTTATGTGCGGGGCTGGTTAAAGGAAACGGTTTGAATAATCACCGGGCCATGACATAACGTCATACTGTCAAAACAAATCACCAAATTAGATTTGCGAAAATATTATTCTCTCGACGGTGGTATGTGGAACTTATTTTGTGGGGTCGGACACTATCCTCATATTCAAATTCTTCTGTGATGTATTCGGAGAAGGAACCCGCCTTGCAATGCCGAAGACAATACTACGCGCCGAACTCATCGTCATTGAAGCCTGGTTCAGGGGCTACTGAGGGAGTCCTGGATTAGGGGGTCTCCGGACAGCCGGACTATCTCCATTGGTCGGACTGTTAGACTATGAAGATACAAGATTGAAGACTTCGTCTCGTGTCCGGATGGGACTCTACTTGGCGTGGAAGGCGAGCTAGGCAATACGGATATGGATATCTCCTCCTTTGTAACCGTCCTTGTGTAACCCTAACCCTCTCCGGTGTCTATATAAACAGAAGGGTTTTAGTCCGTAGGACAACAACCATAACATACAATCATACCATAGGCTAGCTTCTAGGGTTTAGCCTCTCCGATCTCGTGGTAGATCTACTCTTGTACTACCATATCATCAATATTAATCAAGCAGGACGTGGGGTTTTATCTCCATCAAGAGGGCCCAAACCTGGGTAAAACATTGTGTCCCCTGCCTCCTGTTACCATCCGGCCTGGACGCATAGTTTGGGACCCCTACCCGAGATCCGCCGGTTTTGACACCGACCGTGGTAGAAGAGAGAATGACCGCGGTGAGTTGTGTATTTATAAGGATAGGGAAAGCACATCATAATTACGCAGGTGCCCCTGGAGGTTCACATCTGAAGGACACGTGGCTTGCATGCAACACATTGGGAGTTGATCCATGTTCCCACGCATGCCTGGATTGTCGGGTGGTCGTTCCGGCTTCTCCGGTATTCAAGCAAAAGGATATGGCAATTAAAACAGATTTAAATGTTTGTCTCTATGTCTTCTACTAACAAGGACTCAGAGAAGACAATCGACATGTTTCAATAGAATGCATATGATTTGGACAGATAGAGTTTGAGATAGAAGCATAGAGGGGGTTAGGGTCCGCTCGCATTCACTTACATCAAGAAAAGATTCAAGCATGAAGGCACAATAATAAGTGAATGTTGTAGAGGATAGAACACAATTATATATATAGCACTATTCTAATCCCAGGATCATAATAGTTATTCGGATCACAGCGTCTATATAGGAGCGAGCGAGGTGTTCCTGAGATTGCCGACCGATAAAAAGAAAACAAAAAAACCACCCACCAGGCAACGAACTGCCGACCACCTCAATCGCCGCCGAGCTCCCACCCCGATCCCAACCACACTCTTCCCCCGGCGGCGCGACCTCCCCAGATCCCCCCCTCCCCCGCCACAGCGACCTCCCAGATCCCCGCAACCGCGCCCAAGCTTGGGCGCCGACCTAGCAGCCCCGTGCGCCGCCAAGCCACCTCCCTGCGCTGCCGCCTGCACACCACCGCCGCCACGACCCACCTCCCTGCACCGCCACCTTCCCACCACCGTCGCCACCGGGATCCACGCACCTCCACGCGTTGCCGGTACCTATGCTCGACGGCATGCCCACATCCTTTCCCATCGACTAGATCGAGCGAGTGCCTCCAGTCTCGCCGCCAGGTCTCCTCCCCCACGCGATGCTTGCCTCCCCGAGGCGCCGCGCGCCAGCAGCCTGGTTGTGTCTCCCGCCCTCTTCCTGAATTCCCTCGGCGAGGCTCCATAGCCACCGCATCACCTCCTGTGGAACACCTGACCCAGTACGTGGCGGTGCATGGTTGGAGGACGACAGAGCAGGTGAGGTGAGGTGCCACCTATAGGTGCACATCCTTAGTGTGCCGCCGTCCATGCCGTGCCAGAGCAGCACGCAGAAGCAGTGCTGCGATGTACTCCAGGGACAGGGTCGATGCCGCTGTGCAACACCTCGGTCCAGCTTCGGACCTGCAGAAAGAAACTGCATGCCACTAACGCAATAAGTTTACTATGACCAGCTGCAGGGCCTGCATTCTCTAAGGACAGTGATATTGTTTGATTTAGGTAATCCTTTTTCCTAAACAAGTGAAGTAGTACACGAGCACTTATATCCCTACAATATACATGCATGCAACTATATTATTGTGGAAAAGATTTCTTCCACCCTTCATTCTGTACTGAAATTGTAAATAAATAATAAGCGTGCATGATATACCCATGGGGTGTTGTTATCATGTAGATCCCCGTGTTTTTGCTCCAAGTTGAAGGTAAGACTACACAACCTCTGAAGCTTGGTGCTTCTCCGAGAGGAAAGGAACTAGTAGAGCTCTCGTTTGGATTAGACAAGAAGGAAAACATGACAACTTACAGGGGAATGCCAAGGCCAAAAAGAAAACACAAAAGCCACTATGGGCGAGTCTGCCTCATGTCTGTTGATCAGTGCTGCGAGTTAACCTTGCCATTTTCAAATGGATGTAGGTGAGAAACACCATTTTATTTCCAAAGGGAGCAGCGAGAGACCGAGCAAAGCGCGCGTGCCGAACGCCAAGGTCCAAAGGAAAACCGGTCTATCCACCGACGCGAAGCATTAACATACCGTACGCGTGTGTTTGTTGTATTTACTACTCGATCGATCGTGAAAAAGCTTGTGCGCGCGGTGCGTATGTCGATCTCTCGTAACCTTAATAACTTTAGTAACTTTAGTTGTTTCTTAAAGAAGGGACTCTAAGAAGTTCAGATTTAGAAAACTAAGCAGTTCAAAAAAAATAATGGATTCTCTCCCTTTTAAAAGAAACTAGAGGTTCAAAACTAAATAACAGAAAAGTACCAATGTTTATAAAAAAGGAATGCCAAATGAAAAAAATAAAGCAGATCAAAAAGTTTATAAAAAATAGGTTTTCCCATTTTTGAAAAAACTTTAAAATAAAACTAGAGAAGTTCAAATTTAAAAAACAGAGAAGTTCAATGTTTGGTACAAAGCCAAAAAGGTCAAAATTAAAAACATAGAGCAGTTAATGTTCTATAGGAAAAAATGGGGTTGCATTGTTTCAAAAAAAACTGAAAGTTCAAATTTAAATAACAGAAAAGCGGTTAGATGTTTATTACAAAACCACAAAATTTACTAAACAAAAACCCAATGTTCAAAATTAAAAACATAAGAGCAGTTTAAAATTTGTAAAAACACAATGTGTGTCTCTGATGCTGGGGGATCGTTGGACACAGATGGCGACCACCGGTGCACTCGCAGCCGCGTTTGGACTGCTGCGATGACCGAATCAGACCTTCCACCACCGGTGCACTCGCAGCCGCGTTTGGACGCGCGCTGTCGTCCACTTCTAACGCTCCACCCGCTAGTGTCAAAGACAAACAGTATTGTACATGAGAAGTTCATGTATTAATTGGTATATTTATTTATGCATGAATGACGATAGATGCATTCGCCGTAGTTCCAGCATTACGGCAAACCCATGTCAAATATATAGCGGATTTGGGAGCTCCAGCCAAAACGAATCCTATTTCGGCTACCCATGGGAAACTTGTTTATGAGGATTGACCCCAATTTTCCTATTGTTTTTGCAGACCTTCGATTCAAGAGAAAATGTGTATAAAAAGGGGTGATTTCGAAAGTTTAGGTGTAACGAACATCGAAGTTCAAACCAAAAAAACTGTAAACAAAAAAATCATGGAATTCAAAGAATAAAAACTACAAAGTTTCATCAATAAAATTAATAGCACGTGAAGTTCATGTTTCAGAAATTCCGAAGTTCATATGTAGTACATATAGAAGAAAAATCATCAAATGAAAAAAAAGACCGCCGAGGCCATTTCACCGAAAAGAAAAAATGCATAAAAATATCAGGACAAAATTCTATAGGAAGTTCAAATTAAAAAACTGAAGCAGGTCGACGTTAAGAAAATGAAGTTTTTAATATCTAAAATTCAAATTTAGAAGGTCAAAAATTTGAGCAAGAAGTTCAAATAAAAAAGGTACTTCAAAAATCTTTATAACGGATTTTCCCCGTTTATAAAAAAATCAGCGAAGTCCAAATTAAAAAATGTGAGCATCTCAAAAAGATTTTATAAAGACATAATTCCCCCATTCTATAAAAACTAGAAATTCAAATTAAAATAATGGTGCAGTTTCATTATTTATATAAAAAAGGATTTTCCCGGTTACTAACCAATAACCTAAGGAGTTGAAGTTTAAAAATGGTGAACTTCGATGCTATAAAAAAAATCAGATTTTTCACATTATTAAAAATAAAACCAAGAAATTCAAAATTTTAAAACAAGGAAGTTCAAAAAACTCGATTTTCCTCGTTACTAAAGAATAAAACTAAGAAGTTCAAATTAAAATAACAGAGTAGTTCAAAGTTTGTAAAAAAACTCATATTCTCGTTATTAAAGAATCAAACTAATAAGTTTGAATTAAAATAAGGGAACAACTAAAAAGATTTAAAAAGATTTTCCCCATTTTTTCGAAAACTAGGATTTTCCCCAATATTAAAGATTAAACCATGAAGTTCAAAAATAGAAAAGAGACAAATTCAACGTTTATTTTAAAATTAAACACAATTCTTTATTCAAAACATAAAATATATGAAGTTCAAATTAAAATAACTGAGAAGTTCAAAGTATATAAAACCCTAGGATTTATAAGCTCAAAAAACAAAAACAAAAAACAATGCCATTGTGGGCATTTTCCCCAATACTAAAGATTAAAATTAAGAAGTTCAATTACAAAAAACGTAGTAGTTAAATGTATGTAAAAATCTCAGGTGTCCTCGTTACTTGAGAATAAAACCAAGAAGTTCAACTGGAAAAGGCGGGAAAGTTTGATATTTATTTGAAATATTGGACTTTTCCAGTTACTAAAGAATAAAACCAATAAGTTCAATTCCAAATAACAAAGAAGTTCGATGTTTCTAAAAATCCTCCAATTTTCACATTTTTAAAAACACACAACGAAGTTCAAATAAAAAAGTTAGAGCGGTTCGATGTCTATAAAAACTTAGATATTTTCATATAATCGAGAGAAGTCCGGATTAATAACCGCGAGAAGTTCAAGTACTACACTATCTGTATTTTGTATAAAAAAGAATGAAAAAAGAAAGGCTAAAAGTTTTGTTTCTAGAAGTTCAAGTGCTCGACCTGAGAAAGTTCAAAAATTCTTATGAGAGAGGTTGAACAAAAATACGTGAGAGAAGTTCAAGGTGAAAACAGCGGCATGTTCAACTACTACACGGAATGCGTTTCACATAAGAATATAAGAATAGAAAACAAAAAGCTTAAAAGGTTTGTTGCAAGCAGTTCACGTGCTCCTCCATTCACAGTTCAGAATTTATATTGCGGGACATCCGACCTCCAATTACATATTTGAAACTGGCAAAAAATGACGTCCGTCCTTCAATTGCGTGTAATTCAACGTATACACAAAAATGTGACAGAAGTTCGTAGTGAAAACAATGAGAAGTTCAAGTACTGCAAGGAATGCATTTCAGGTGAGAAATAAAAGTGTGGAAAAATAAAAGCTTGAAAGGTTTGTTGAAAGAAGTTCAAGTGCTCTTTCCGGACAAGTTCAAAAATTCTTGCGAGAGAGGTTCACCTTGTAATTCCATGTGTTTTTTCCGTATAAAAATTGAATACAATTCTTTACTCAAAATATAAAAAGGTGAAGTTCATACTGAAATAACAGAGAAGTTCGGAGTTTATTAAAACCTAGAATTTACTTGTTCAAAAAATAAAAAACACAACGCCATTTTTTGCACTTTTAAAAACAACTCA
Organism: Triticum urartu; assembly: GCF_056163025.1. Lineage (NCBI taxonomy): Eukaryota > Viridiplantae > Streptophyta > Magnoliopsida > Poales > Poaceae > Triticum > Triticum urartu. The sequence goes on along the minus strand of NC_141874.1, from coordinate 358,994,872 downwards.
TAAACGAAAAAAATGGTTGCTAGAAGTTCAAGTGCTCGGTGAGGAAAAGTTCAAAAAATTCTTGTGAGAGAGGTTCACCGTGTATTTAGATGTCCAAAATACATAAAAATATGTTGTTTTTTGTGTTTTAAAATAGTTCTCTCAAACCAGAGAGAAGTTCAAAGTGATAATAACCAGAATTTCACGTACTACATGGTGTGTATTTCATATAAGAAAAAAACAATAAAGTGAAACAGAGTGAAATTCAAATAGACATGCTCCAGAAGATCAACTACTTCACGCAGTTTAAAAAACTGCACGTCAAAAGCAGAGTGAGGTTCACATAGACATGCCCGAGAAGTTCAAATACTTCACGCAGTGCATTTCCATTTGCAATGAAGGAAGAAATCATGGTCTCGTCATTTCTCTAATTTACTTCAAAACGATAGGACTATCATTCGCGTAAGTTCAGGTCCTCGGTTGGAGAAAGTTAAAAAAATATTGTGAGAGAGGTTTATACAAAAAGAATATCATTTGTGTAACACAGACAAAATGGATGAGAAAATTACAAACGAAAATTCGTCACAGAAGTTCAACGTGAAAACAGCAGGAAGTTCGACTACTATAGTGAATGAATTTGAGATGAAAAACTTTTAAAATAGTCGTGAGTATGAAAAAATGATCAACACGAAAAAGTTGCGTGTTCACATCAGCTTTCCACCAATATATTACTTAGTCAATTCCGGTGAGTGTTCCGGTGAGTGGATAGAGAGCTATGAGCAAAAAAAGCACGTGAAAAACAGAGTGAAGTTCAAGTAGACATGCCGAGAAGTTCAGGTTCTTCACGCGGTGCATTTTCAAAAATTATGTTTCACGATAAAGGCAGAACGAATGATCTCGCCATTTTCCAAATTACTTGAAAACAGCTAGGAATCAGAGAAAACCATCAACATGAAAAAGTTTCGCATTTTCCTTAGCTTCTCAACGGTGTATTATTTGCCCCATTCCGATAAAGTTTGTAGAAATTCCGGCGAAAATACGTCTTTAGCCATTTTCAAAATTGAGTTAAAACAGTAATAAATTGATAGAAACACTATATGTAAAAAAGTTTCGCATTTCCTCAAGCTTTCCAATGCCATATCATTTGCTACATTCGGACGTACGGTTAAAAAATCAGCTCGAAAATACGAACTCGGTGCAACTTCGACCGTTTGATAAATCACTTTTAAACCGTTCGAAACTAGAAAAAACATTCAACATGAAAAAGTAGCGCATTTTCATAAGATTTCCAATGCCATATCATTTGCCTCAATTGGATTAGCCGTTTAGAAATGACATCGAAAATACGAACTTGGCTGTTCGGTTTGCGAAATTTTATGATTTTCCATAATACTGTGGTTTTGCAGCAGCTTTCCAACGCCATATTATTTGCCTCATTCCGGTAAACGGTTTTAAAATTTGATCAAAAATACGATTCACGTTTTTTGTATGAAGAAAAAACAATTTTCAAAACTGCTCTTAAACCGCTTACGTTTTGCCAAAAATTTAACTTGGCTCATGATACTTGTGTCCATAGCTTTCCAACGGTATATCGCAAGCCCCATTTGGGCAATATTGGCGGAAGTTCAAGCTAGCACTGGGAGAAGTTCAGGTCAAACAACTCAGGCAGTAAAATTGCAAAAAACACAATTTCATCACGACCCGAGAGCAAAATCCGCCAACGAGCGAGATTCCTATTTAAAATCGATATTTAGTTGCTAAAAAACGTTTGTAGATTACACTAACATCATATAGAACACGACTAACCAGAATAATTCGCAAGGGAAGCCACGGTTGTGAAGATAGCCCGAAGGTCAGGTACGTAAAGAGGAAAGTTCAGGCGCATTACTCAGGCAGTTCAGATTGTGATCAGAATATTATTCTGATCAGAATAGTGTTTATGTATATATATATTTTTTATATATATAGTCTATTCTGCTAATTGTAGAGACGAGGGCAAGTGAAGTGAACGGCAACACTCTTGAAAGTGATCCACAACACTCGTGAGAGTGAACAGTGGTACTTTTTTTTACTAGTTTAAATGTCTTTAAACTAACACAACATAAACTTTTTACATACTTTTTTTTTCCGAAGTGAAGTGTACTTCAAAGTCCTTCGAGTGGACTTTTTTTAAAACCGAAGTGCACTGCAGTTTCCTCTTTATTTTTTCTCTATAGAGTTTGGTTTTCCCATAGTGCACTGCATATATTATTTTGGTTAATGAAATATGCACTGTTGGGACGACCGAAGTGCACTACAGTTTCCTCTTTATTTTTTCTCTAGAGTTTGGTTTTCCCATAGTGCACCGCATATATTATTTTGGGTAATGAAATATGCACTGCTGGGACGAGGCGAGTGGACTACATGGGTAATTATTTTTCCAACAAATGAAAAACATGGGTGTAGTGGGCTGCATCGAACTGCACTGGACAACAAAATAGAGTTAAAAGAGTTCACTTGTGAAAGAAGCTTTCCAACAATATGCACTGAATTTTATGAACTTCTTTTGTTCATCAAGTACACTACTCTTCCAAGTTCATTGCTGAATTCCACTAGCGAACAGAAGTCCACTTATCCTACAATAGAAAGTAAGATGAACGGAGGAACGACCAATAGCGAACTGAAATCCACTTATTTTCTCTCCAAAAAAACACTAGAAGATGACTTCAGTAGCGAACTGCTCCAGCAACACTCTTCGGCTGCTCGTGCATTGCTTGCCCTCAGCGGAGAACAGCAGGGAGAGGAGCAGAGGAGGGGGGATCCCGGGCCGGTGTGGTGGTGGCTTGCTCCTGCGAGGAAAGGAGGAGGCCAGAGGCGTCCCTCGATCGAGGCAGCAGGTAGCCGCCCCGCTGCACTTCATGCCCCGACCTGCCGCACTGCATGCGCCGGAAAACTGCACTGCATCTCTAGTGCAAGCGCTGTCCAGGCGTCCCTGTCGCTGACTAGCTCCCTTTCTCGCCGCCGAGCACTGCACTGCAGCGCGCACTACACTGCACGCTTCTTCGCCGGTGTTGGAGCCCCTAGCCGGAGAAGTGGAGGTCGCCGCGCGATCCGAGGATGAGGATGAGGGGATCTAAGAAGGGGTGGGCCGGATCCCGTGGCTACAGGTGCACGGTTGAAGTGGAGGCAAGGATTCGGCGACTGTACACGCTATGCCACCGACGGGGATGATCCCAATTCCGACTGAGAGGGAGGCCGACTGGGTCTTTGTTGTGCCACCCAAATCAATTGAGGAGCCCCACCGTGAATGAGTACTGGAGGCAGGTTGCTCGATCTGGTCGAGGGACGGACTGCGGCGGCTCGATCCGCAAGAATACAGGCGGCGGCGTGGGATCTCGTAGTTGGACGAGAAAGGAAGAGGGAGGGTGGATAGGAGAAGGCGGCAGTAGAAGGTGAGAAGAGGAGGCACTTCACGGCCAGGGCTCACAGGGACTCGCTATTAGGGCGGCGCGGCGGCCATGGATCTAGGGACGGGGAGTTGCTTGGGCGGGGAGGATGGGGGCAGCGGGGAGGTACCCAGGAGGTAGTAGCAAGGGTTGTGGGGCGTCGGCCAGCACGGCGGTCCGGCGGCGAAGAAGGTGGGAAGGAGAGGGAATGGGGGCGGTGGTGCTGGCGTTGGACGGGACTGGGGTTGACCGGGAGAAGATAGTAGATAAGGTGGGACGTGGCAGTGGGTGAAGGGGGTTCTGCGTGCAGTTCGCTTGGGTTGGGGCATTTGGTTCGGTGCGGGGGTGACTGGTTGCGGACCGTTAGGAGAATAAGCTTAGGCGTTAGCAGAATAAGGTCTTAAGGGTGTTACTAGAATAGATCCATTATATATATATATATATATATATATATATATATATATATATAAGCATGGATTAAGTCTTCGGGTTCACCGTTGTGACTCTTTTGCAAAATAGTCCCCATGATTTTAGGTAATCAAGCCGCACTCCCTTTTTAAGTGAAAAACGATTCGCTATGTTCTGAAACGTTTTGTTCTCGATTCCTTAATTTGTCCTACCTGCTCATCCCACCTCTAGACGTGCTTACCAAAATATCCAGCAAAGAAAACCCACCCTAGAGACCCACCCATAGGCCACGACCTCTAACAGTAGTGGTCGGGGGAGAGCCGCGCGAAGGAGCGGCGAAGTACGACAGTGCCACCAGCTGGCCGTATGGAGGTCGCTTGGCCGTATAGGCGGGCAGATGACGTGGTTGAGGTGGCTGCGGCAACCGGATTCACAAGGAAAACGGGGCCTGACCTCTCAGCCTATTCAGTAGCGCCTTATGGCTGGGGCAGAGGACGGCGCCGGTCGGCGAGCTCACAGCGGGAGGAGGTCGTGGCGGGAGGTTCATATGGGAGCAGAGGACCTCGAGTCGAGGTCGGGTAGCATTCTCGTAGCTGGAGCTGCAGCTCGTGGTCGGGATATAGGACTGCGTCGGGGGCGGCGACACCTTCCATCCATGCGCCATAAAGATTGGCAAAGGACATGCCGGCCTCACACGATCCACCGCCGTCTGCCCTTTTCATACCTCGAAGAGAAAAAAGACTATCCTTGAGCCAGAGCTGGCCGAGGTGAATGAGAGAGAATAAAGGAACTTACGGGAGAGGATATGTGGTGGAGAATGACTGCTTGCTTCTTTTTTGGCTACATGTACATGGGTTTGCACCTCGAAAATTATTTGTATTAGACATGGTTGAATGACAGGTGGGGTTCCTGTTTTTGGCTGTACTTTGGCCTACCTATTAGTTTTGATGTGGCATTACAACTCCTGTATTGCAAACAACAAGTTTGCAAAAAAAAAATCGTGTTTTTCATTAGTATGTTTTACACATGGTTTCCTTTCTTCTTTATCTATTTACTTTCTATTTATGCATTTTAAAGAGAATTTATGTCGGCATTATCGTATTAGTATAAACATAGCTTGTAAGATAAGATAGAACACATGCTCTTCCGAATAGAGCAGCATCACCATCGATCCATGCTCCGATTTGCCTCCATGGAGTGACCTGGAATTTGGATGGTTGGAAGTTTTTGGAGAAACCGAGTTGATGGAGAACTATGGAATTGGGGGTCAGCTGGAGACAGTTCATTTAAGTTTTGATGAGGGTCCTAAAACTAGAGGCTAACAAAAGCTATATGTTGCACCATTTTATGGTTGTATATATATATTCATCAGGTGTTTATCTTAAAAAATCATGGCCATACGATGCACCATGTGTCTCTGCCATTGAGCTGATGGGTATGTGAATTTTATCTCCCGTTGCAATGCACGGGCAATTTTTTTACTCCATGGGTTCATCGTCACAATACGCTTTCGCCCAGGCATAATACGCTTTTACGATTCGTATAGACAAAATCCCTATCACACCAGAAAAAATATAACAGCTCAAGTGATTCGAACATGCGACCTTGAGTTCAGGTCCGACAGGCCACGCCAACCGAACTTGGTTACCTTGTGGCATAAAACAGGTTGCTTCGTCTATAAGTCCCATTTCGCCCGCTTATAGCAAATTCCACTATGGGTCGGCCCATCAACGCTGCACAACTCCGACATTATAAAAAATCCCATCTCGTGCCCCTTACATAAAATTCTTCCGATTTATATATGTTTTTGAGATCCCTGGTATCAAGGAGCCATCTTAAGAATTACTATGCAAAGAGGAATGAAAGAATTAAGGCAAAGAAATAAGAAAGATGTACAACATATAAGGAAAGGAACAAGGAAGGAAAGAAATAAAGACAAAGAATAAAAAAAGACGCGCAAGGAAAAAGAAAGGAAATGAAAATATGGAATAGGTGTACATAATAAGGATGGAAATCAGTAGAGACAGAAAGAAAGCTATGCGAACGAGTCAGAACCGACGGCTACGGGACAGGCACCGGCCAAATGGATGACGACGGACGATTCGGCAGCTCCTGTGGAGGAGGGAGCCCGTGACTCTACTTGCTAGACTAATTAAACGCCTGAGTTCCTATTCACTCTCAAACCTTTGAAGAAGCATGGCACCCAAACAGAACCGGCGTTCTTTCAGTCGATGTGCTAGACACATATTTTCCAGGTGCATGCAAACATGAACGAGCGACCTGGTGGCTACCCCTTTGACTGTCTGGAATACTCTTTGCAAACTTCAAATTCCATGTAAGGTATAGATTTTCGGATTGAGAGTTTTGCGAGAAACTATTCCTCTCTGAGCTATCTTAACCAATAGGCATATCGGGTCAAATGGATCCTGCCATATTTCTCATCAATGGGCGGAGGACATCCCACATCTACTATTCACGTGCACAAATGCGCGAGTCACGTGGACCCACCTTGGGGTGATACAACACATTGATCACACTTTGCCAGTGGATAGATCGGGTTCTATTATATTCAAACACATCTTTAAATTTCAATAAGAGATAGCAGCAGGAGGTTGGTACTTGTGGCGGATCCACAGACAAATTATGCACAACAAAGCGGTTCTGCTAGCATGGAGATGGTCACTTTTTGTCTTGTCAATTGCAAGCAATCATCAGAACTCATCACCCCATTCACCAAGTATACCTGAAGCCAGACGGTGTAAGCCAAACATGAGTTTCACTAAACTAAATGTTGATGCAATATTTTTCCCAGACGAAGGAGTTGGAGCTACGACGGCCGTACTCAGGGATGATAGAGGTAATTTTATGGCGGCTCAGTGTAAATTCATTCCATTTGCATCAGATGTGATCACCGTAGAAGTGATGACTATGAGGAATGGTCTGGCTCTTGTTAATTCCCTACGTGCAAGGAAAGAGGAAGGAAAGGAAATGAGAGACAATAATAAAGGAAAGGAATTGAGACAAATAAGGAAGAGGTGTAAGGAATAATTTATGGAGCACAAACTGAGATGAGGAGACGATGACGAGGACAAGGAGCGCAGACTGAGACGATGAGACTGACTGAGGCATAAGACATGTAAAAATGTCTCCCGTTGCAACGCGCTTCTTCCCGTGATTTTACGCTTTTACTTTGGATTTAAAACATATAAGCAAGGTGGTACTAATTCAGCTCTACCTCATCATCCGTTTTGGTCCGTCCACCGTTTTGTTTGTAAGTCAGTTTCGTTCGGCACCCGCACTGAGATAGGCAAGCGAACAATCCAGCCCATGAGCTGGCACAAGCCCACCTATAATATAATACTAAACCACGGATTGCACGCACGCAAATTCTAGTCCTTCGTAATTTCGTGTAAAATAGTCCCACCTCGCTCCTTTAAACAGATTCTCATCTATTTAAATATGTTTGCACATTGTCTGTAATATCAATCAGCCTCCTCAAAAATAAACAAACGGGGTATCAATACATTGGAGAGAAACAATTGAGGAGCAACGAGGGGTATCCTGGGCGGCGAACAAAGGGTCAAATCCTAAATTCAACCCAGCAAGTAAAGGGAAAGGCAACAAAGGGTCAAATCCTGTTCGTGACAACGAACGGGCGTGTGTGTCGCTGATCTCGCCGGAGTGGTATATAGCGGCGGCGCTCCCCGATCTGCTCTGGATCGACGCAGTCCATACGGGAAGAGAGAGAGACAGACGGGGCGATAGAATAGAACGAGTATAATTGGATAACTTTGAAGTGTCGCTTCAATATGTACACGTTATGGTTGTCTGTATGCATCCCCTCAAAAAAACAAAACATTATACATATGCATATTGTTTTTTTGTTGCTCAAAAAGAAAAATGGTGTATGTTTTTTCTTTAGTTGCATGTTGTACTAATTGGTGAGGCCATTTTTTACTTTCTTTTTTATCCATGTAAGAAATAGATGTGTAATATGTTTTGTCCATGCCAATTAAAATACAATTCATAATTGATTCTAGAGTTGATGAGGTCTTATGTGATCTACTTTTTTGTTTACATTATTGGTTACGGGACCTCATCACCAGTATCATCGCTAACGCATCGAAGCTCACCGGAACATAAGCTCGCCTCATCAAGACTACATCGACCAGGAAAAATCCATCCAGAGATCTCATATGGATATCATCGCTGGCATACATAATCTCGCACCATCAAGATTGCATCAGTGAGGAAAAACCCATTCACACGAAGAAGAGCTCAAACCATCTATCACGGAGAATGAATTTCACCATTCAATATACACCAACCGTCGTAAGCCTACATCATGCTCAGTGAGAGATTATTCAGTTACTCTCATCCATGCACTTATCTAGATTCCACTAACCTCCTAGACATTGTCCATCATCATGTTGTTGTTGACCATGCGCACCATGGTCCATGCCATCCACGAACATGAATTGGATGCCAGTAGATCCTATGGAGTGTATCATTGTCATTTGTTGTAATTTTTTATGTGGAATGTTAGCTTCATATATATTATGAGCTGGCAAATTAAACGATCTTGATTCATGGACCGTGTCCGCCTCTATATTGAAGAATGTCCCGTTGCAACGCACGGGAAAATTTCCTATATATAATCAAATAGAAGGAGAAAAAAGCTATGAGTGATGATCCACAACTCTACTCTTCAAGCAGACGAAGAACGCTAAGGTGGCTTCTTAACGACCAAAATTCAACCAAGATGCAATAATCAATGCAACATTAATTATCAGATTTGAATAAATGTAACATTAATTATCATATTTGAATAAAATAATAGCAAAACACGGGCATTTGTACTAGCCATCAATAGTTCTCATGTTCAATAATGCAATTCGGTAGATTATCTTGGATTATGGCATTGGGTTAATAGGATTTCATTGAACATAAATTTCGTTCTGCATAGGGATTCAAACTACAGTGCAATGATTTATTGAAAAATCTGCATCTTAGTACTGCCCCATTTTCTGTGATTCAAATCTTCTTGGCTATGATAGATGGTTCAAAAACCATGTGAATCTTGGAAGGGGTCTATTCTTCATATTTGCACCGAGGGGGACCTGCATTTTCACGGGTTGGAGTTGGAATTTTTCCACGCCCCACAAAAATATTTATGGGTCCGACGCGTTTGCGGGGTCTGATCGGACAACTTTTTTCGCGCGGATCCGTATTTTGACGGTTATTTTGCGGGTCGGGGCATTATACGGAGTCTGCTAGAGATGCTCTAAGGAAATATATGATTATATTTTCTCCCGTTGCAACGCACAGGCAATTTTCCTAGTATATATATATCAGACCAATTCAACATTGTGAAAATAAACCTTGAAGTCAAATCAATGTTGAAGACAAACCAAAAGCGAAGACTATGCGATTATGATGCCACATGAAACACTTCAAAAGAATTTTGGTGGTGGCGTTACCCACCATATAGGAAGTATTAGAACCAGACACGACGCATAATTATCGTGGCGCTCCGAAGTCAAATTCCGCGTTAATGTATTCACACTTAGAGTGTATGTCTTCATTGATTGAAGATATACGTTACTTTGTGTGTTGCACATCTAAGTCATCAAAATGCATACGCGTTAGGTTGTGTGTCCAATTACAGGACATTTGAGGATTCTAAGATATTTAGCTCACACCGCAACCTACAAAACCTTTTCTCATTCAAGGGCTTTGTGAAGATATCTGCCAATTGCTCTTCAGTGTTGACGTGAATGATATCAATATCTTCCTTCATGACATGATCTTTGAGAAAATGATGACGGATCTGAATGTGCTTTGTCTTCAAGTGCTGAACTAGGTTATTGGCAATCTTGATGGCGCTTTCATTGTCGTAGTAGAGTGGCACATGCTTCAGGTGGATGCCATAGACCTTGAGAGTTTGCTTCATCCACATAAGCTAAGCATAGCAAGATCCAGCAGCAATGTATTCAGATTTAGCAGTGGAGAGAGATACATAGTTCTGCTTCTTTGAAGACCAACAGACAAGAGATCGTCCAAGAAAGTGACATGTGCCTGATGTGGACTTGCGATCAACCATGTCACCAGCATAATCAACATCTGACAATCCAACTAGATCAAACTTTGAGCCCTTTGGATACCATAATCCTAGTGTTGGGGTGTAAGCCAAATACCGAAGAATTCGCTTCACAGCTAAGTGATGCAACTCCTTTGGTGTCGCTTGGAATCAGGCACACATGCAAATGCTAAGCATTATATCTGGCCTAGATGCACACAAATAGAGTAAAGAACCAATCATGGAGCGGTATACCTTTTGATCGAACTCCTTACCATTGTCGTCGGGGCCCAGATGACTTTTGGTTGGTATGGGCGTCGTGTATCCTTTGAAGTCTTGCATTCCAAACTTCTTTAGGCAATCTTTGAGGTATTTATCTTGTGATATGACGATGTCGTTGCTCTGCTGATGGATTTGAAGACCTAGGAAGAATTTCAGCTCACCCATCATGGACATCTGATATTGCTCTTGCATCATGGGTCCAAACTCGTCACTGTATCTCTTGTTGGTGCAGCCGAAGATAATGTCATCCACATAGATTTGGCACACAAACATTTCTCCATCATATGTCTTCATGAAAGGTGTAGGATCCAGTGAAGCGGGTTTGAATCATTTGCTCTTCAGGAAGTCTTTGTGTGTGTCATACCAAGCGCGAGGGGCTTGTTTGAGGCCATACAGTGCCTTGTTGAGCTTGTATACCATGTCAGGATGTTTTGGGTCTTCAAAACAAGGTGGCTGTGCGACATACACTTCTTCGACCTTGCCATTCAAAAAAGCACTCCTCACATCCATTTGGTATAGGAGGATGTTGTGATAGTTGGCATAGGCTAGCAGTATGCGAATGGCTTCAAGCCTAGCCACCAGAGCAAAGGTTTCATCGAAGTCAATTCCTTCTACTTGAGTGTAACCTTGAGCAATGACACGTCTCCGTCGTATCAACTTTTCCAAACACTTTTGCCCTTATTTTGGACTCTAACTTGCATGATTTCAATGGAACTAACCTGGACTAACGTTGTTTTTAGTAGAATTGCCATGGTGTTATTTTTGGCAGAAATAGAAGTTCTCGGAATGACCTGAAAATCAACAAAGATTATTTTTGGAATATATAAAAAATACTGGAAGAAGAATCCACGTCAGGGGGCCCATAGCCTGTCCACGAGGGTGGGGGCGCACCTACCCCCCTGGGCGCACCCCCTGACGCTCCACCGACCTCAACTCCAACTCCATATATTCGTGTTCGGGGAGAAAAAAATCAGAGAGAAGGATTCATCGCGTTTTATAATACGGAGCCGTTGCCAAGCCCTAAACTCTCTCGGGAGGGCTGATCTGGAGTCCTTTCGGGGCTCCGAAGAGGGGAATCCGTTGCCATCGTCATCATCAACCTTCCTCCATCACCAATTCCATGATGCTCACTGCTGTGCATGAGTAATTCCATCGTAGGCTTGCTGGACAGATTGGATAAGATTTATCATGTAATCGAGTTAGTTTTGTTAGGGTTTGATCCCTAGTATCCACCATGTTCTGAGATTAATGTTGCTATGACTTTGCTATGCTTAATGCTTGTGACTAGGACCCGAGTGCCGTGATTTCAGATCTGAACCTATTATGTTTTCATGAATATATGTGAGTTCGTGATCCTATCTTGCAAGTCTATAGTCACCTACTATGTGTTATGATCCGGCAACCCCGAAGTGACAATAAACGGGACCACTCCCGGTGATGACCGTAGTTTGAGGAGTTCATGTTTTCACTATGTGTTAATGCTTTGGTCCGGTACTCTATTAAAAGGAGGCTTTAATATCCCTTAGTTTCCAATAGGACCCTGCTGCCACGGGAGGGTAGGACAAAAGATGTCATACAAGTTCTTTTCCATAAGCACGTATGACTATATTCGGAATACATGCCTACATTACATTGATGAATTGGAGCTAGTTCTCTGTCACCCTATGTTATAACTGTTGCATGAATAATCACATCCGGCATAATTCTCCATCACCGATCCATTGCCTACGAGCCTTTCATATATTGTTCTTCGCTTATTTACTTTTCTGTTGCTACTGTCACAATCACTACAAAACCCAAAAATATTACTTTTGCTACCGTTACCACTACTATCATATTACTTTGCTACTAAACATTTTGCTGCAGATATTAAGTTTCCAGGTGTGGTTGAATTGACAACTCAGTTGCTAATAGTTGAAAATATTATTTGGCTCCCCTTGTGCCGAATCAATAAATTTGGGTTGAATACTCTACCCTGGAAAACTGTTGCGATCCCCTATACTTGTGGGTTATCAGGACCATTTTCTGGCGCCGTTGCCGGGAGCATAGCTCTATTCTTTAAGTCACTTGGAATTTATATATGCTGTTCACTATGAGGAACTTGAAAGACGAAAGAACTAAGATTTTTCCCTCAACTACGAGGGGAGGTAAGGAACTGCCATCAAGCTCTGCACTTGATTCACCTTCTGTTATGAGTAAACTTGCGACACCTACTATTGTTATTGATTCCGATAGGTTGCATGTTATTGATGATGCCACTTCTGCCTTGGATGATACTTATGATGAAACTACTTCTATGCTTGATACTAGTGTGCCACTAGGTGAATTTTTTGATGAATAACTTGCTAGGGCTAGAGAGAATGAAATTATTGAAACTGATAATATTGATGAAAGTGATGATGAAGATTCTCCCCATAGATATGAATTGCCTGTTGTGCCTGAGGGCTATGTTATGGATGAAGAAACTGCTAGAGACTTCTTAGCTTGCAATGATAGATCTGATCTTTAGAAATTATTAGCTAAGCTTAAAGAAATGTCTTTGAATGCTATAATGAAATATGATCCTTCTTATGCTACTTCACCTATTTTTATTACTGATAAGGATTATGATTTCTTAGTTGATCCTGATATAATTACTTTGGTTGAATCTGATCCTTTCTATGGCTATGAATCTGAAACTATTGTGGCACATCTTACTAAATTAAAAGATATAGCTACCCTGTTTACACATGATGAGAAAACTCGCCATTATTATATCCTTAAGTTATTTCCATTCTCACTAAAGGGTGATGCTAAAACATGGTTTAATTCTCTTGATCCTGGTTGTGTGCGCAGTCCCCAGGATATGATTTATTACTTCAGTACTAAATATTTCCCCGCTCATAAGAAACAAGCTACCTTAAGGGAAATATATAATTTTGTGCAAATTGAATAAGAGAGTCTCCCACAATCTTGGGGGAGGCTTCTCCAATTACTTAATGCTTTGCCTGATCATCCTCTCAAGAAAAATGAAATACTTGATATCTTTTATAATGGACTAACTGATGCTTCCAGAGATTACATGGATAGTTGTGCTGGTTGTGTTTTCAGGGAAAGAACATTTGATCAAGCTGAATTGCTATTGAATAATATGTTGACTAATGAAAATAATTGGACACTTCCTGAACCAACTCCTAAGCCAACTCCAAAGAAAAGGGGTATTCTATTTCTCAGTCCTAAAGATATGCAAGAGGCAAAGAAATCTATGAAAGAAAAAGGTATAAAAGCTGAAGATGTTAAGAATTTACCTCATGTTGAAGAAATACATGGTCTTAATTCATCACCTATTGAAGAAACACACGGTCATGATAACCCGACACAGGTAGTAAAGGTAAACTCTCTCTATAGATTTGATGAAGGCAATATTCCTCGTAATAAGTCTGCTAGCCAATGCTTAGATGAGTTTGATAATTTTATTGTTAAACAAGAAAACTTCAATGCTCATGTTGGTAGACAATTCAAACATAATGCTTATATGATTGAACACTTGAGTGATTATATGGCTAGTGTTAAAGGTGAACTTAAACTTATTAGTAAACATGCTTCTATGGTTACCACTCAAGTAGAACGAATACTTAAAGCTCAGAATGATTTGCTCAATGAATTAAACAATAAGAATGATAATGTTGTTAGAGTTGTGACTAGAGGTGGTAAAATAACTCAGGAGCCATTGTATCCTCAGGGCCACCCTAAGAGAATTGAGAAAGATTCTCAGAGAACTACTATAGATGCACCTAGTCCTTCTAAAAGGAAGAGAAAGAAAAATGATAGGACTTTGCATGCTTCTAGTTAACCTGTTATTGACACACCAGAGAATCCCAATGATATTTCTATTTCTGATGCTGAAACACAATCTGATAATGTTAATGATTATGATGTAGAGATTGAACCTGTTGTTGATCTTGATAACCCACAAACAAAGAATCAATGTTATGATAAGAGAGAGTTTGTTGCTAGGAAGAACGGTAAAGAAAGAGAACCATGCATTCAGAAACCCATGCCTTTTCCTCCTAAACCATCCATGAAAAAGGATGATGAGGATTTTGAGCGCTTTGCTGAAATGGTTAGACCTATCTTTTTGCGTATGCGTTTGACTGATATGCTTAAAATGAATCCTTATGCTAAATATATGAAAGATATAGTTACTAATAAGAGAAAGATACCGAAAGCTGAAATTTCCACCATGCTTGCTAATTATACTTTTAAGGGTGGAATACCAAAGAAACTTGGAGATCCAGGAGTACCAACTATACCATGCTCCATTAAAAGAAACTATGTTAAATTTGCTTTATGTGATCTTGGAGCCGGTGTTAGTGTTATGCCTCTCTCTTTATACCATAGACTTGATTTGAATAAGTTGACGCCTACTAAATTATCTTTGCAAATGGCTGACAAATCAACTGCTATACCTGTCGGTATTTGTGAGGATGTGCATGTTGTGGTTGCAAACGTTACTATTTTAACAGACTTTGTTATTCTTGATATTCCCGAGGATGATAGTATGTCTATTATTCTTGGAACACCCTTTTTGAATACTGCAGGGGCTGTTATTGATTGCAACAAAGGCAATGTCACTTTTCATGTCAATGTTAGAGCATACGGTACACTTTCCAAGGAAACAACCTCAAGTCCACAGTATCAATTCTATTTGAAAAATCCCATTGATTACTATTGGACGTTTTGAATTTCCTCTTCCTACTGTTACAAAGAGATATAATATTCTTATTGTTGGGGATGTGCATATCCCCGTTAAGGTAACATAGTGTTATTCAAAATTTCTCCGGTTCCATGTTATTCAGAATGAGTTTGTTAACAAGACTTGATCAACCTTGTTAGTGGATTCCTTTTGAAGAACATGAGATGGATGAAGATAGAAGGCACAACCTTCTGTACCCTCCTTTTTACTTTCTGTTATTTACATTAAATAAAGCAAAAATAGTAATTTCTGTCAGTTTTCTGAATTATCCGTGCAATAAAAAAGTACCTCAGAAAAAAAGTTCTCCAAATGCCCTGAAAATTTAATATGATTTTTTTGGAATCTTGAGAATATCTGGCACTAAGAACACATTAGGGGGAGCCAGCACATGGGCACGAGGGTCCAGGGCGCGCCCTACCCCTGGGCGCGCCCCGCTGCCTCGTGGGCCCCTGGTGGCCCCCTCCACTTATTCTAGCCACCACACACTCCTTCTTCCTCCCAAAAAAATCACCAACCAGCTCAAGCACGAGTTCTAGCTCATCTTGCTGCCATTTTCGATCTCCTAGCAAAAAGCTCCATTCACAAAACTACTTTGGGGGATTTGTAGGATCGAAAGTATGTCTAGAGGGGGGGTGATTAGACTACTTGACCAAATAAAAACTTAACCTTTTCCCAATTTTAGTTCTAGGCAGATTTTAGCTATTTTAGGACAAGTCAAGCAATCATCACACAATTCAAGCAAGCATGCAAAGAGTATATTGGCAGCGGAAAGTAAAGCATGCAACTTGCAAGAATGTAAAGGGAAGGGTTTGGAGAATTCAAACGCAATTGGAGACACGGATGTTTTTCCCGTGGTTCGGATAGGTGGTGCTATCCTACATCCATGTTGATGGAGACTTCAACCCACAAAGGGTAACGGTTGCGAGAGTCCACGGAGGGCTCCACCCACAAAGGGTAACAGTTGCGCGAGTCCACACAGGGCTCCACCCACGAAGGGTCCACGAAGAAGCAACCACCCACAAAGGGTCCACGAAGAAGCAACCACCCACAAAGGGTCCACGAAGAAGCAACCTTGTCTATCCCACCATGGCCATCGCCCACACAGGACTTGCCTCACTAGCGGTAGATCTTCACGAAGTAGGCGATCTCCTTGCCCTTACAAAATCCTTGGTTCAACTCCACAATCTTGTCGGAGGCTCCCAAGTGACACCTAGCCAATCTAGGAGACACCACTCTCCAAGAAGTAACACATGGTGTGTAGGTAATGAACTCCTTGCTCTTGTGCTTCAAATGATAGTCTCCCCAACACTCAACTCTCTCTCATAGGATTTGGATTTTGTGGAAAGAAGATTTGAGTGGAAAGCAACTTGGAGAGGCTAGAGATCAAGATTCATATGGTAGGAATGGAATATCTTGGTCTCAACACATGAGTAGGTGGTTCTCTCTCAGAACATATGAGTTGGAATGGTGTATGTGTTCTGATGGCTCTCTCCTCGAATGAAGAGGAGGTGGAGGGGTATCTATAGCCTCCACACAAAATCCAACCGTTACACACAGTTTTCCAATCTCGGTGGGACCGAATCAACAAACTCGGTCGGACCGAAAATGTAAACCTAGTGACCGTTAGAGATTTTCGGTGGGACTGACATGCAACTCGGTAGGACCGATATGGTTAGGGTTTGGGCATAACGTAATCTCGGTGAGACCGATTACACAAACTCGGTGAGACCGAATTTGGTAATTAGCTAACCAGAGAGTTGTTCAGTCAAACTCGGTGGGACCGATTTGCTCTTTCGGTGAGATCGAAAAGTTACAAAGGGGAAACACTGAGTTTACATTGCAATCTCGGTGGGACCGATTCGCTCTTTCGGTGAGACCGAAAAGTTACGAAAGGGAAACAGAGAGTTTGCAATCCCATCTCGGTGAGACCGAGATCCCTATCGGTAGAACCGAATTGCTAGGGTTTGGCAGTGGCTTATGACAAGTGAAACTCGGTGGCGCCGGATAGGAAGAATCGGTAGGACCGAGTTTGGCTTAGGGTTTAGGTCATATGTGGATATGGGAAAGTAGTTGAGGGTTTTGGAGCATATCACTAAGCACATGAAGCAAGAGGCTCATTAAGCAACACCTCATCCCTCCTTGATAGTATTGGCTTTTCCTAAAGACTCAATGTGATCTTGGATCACTAAAATATAAAATGAAGAGTCTTGAGCTTTTGAGCTTGAGCCAATCCTTTGTCCTTAGCATTTTGAGGGTTCCACTTTCACATCCATGCCATGCCAATCATTGAGCTTTCCTGAAATAATCATCTTGGAATAGCATTAGCTCAATGAGCTATATGTTGTTATGAATTACCAAAACCACCTAGGGATAGTTGCACTTTCAATCTCCCCCTTTTTGGTAATTGATGACAACATATAGATCAAAGCTTCGACAAATGATAATAAGCATGAAATATATCGTCGCTTTGAGAAGTATGTGATAAGTAAGAGCTCCCCCTAAATTTGTGCATATTTAAAATTTGCTTTGGACTGCAAATGCACAAGGAGTTAGAGTCATGGGTTACTCTTCCATGTCACATACATCTTGGTGGAGCGCTTAAAATAATAAGAATGAAATACATGCACTCATCACCAAGAATAGTGAATGATCACATAAGATAGATAAGATAATAGCATTAAGCAAGCATTAAGTGTAGCTTATGATCAAACACATGATCATCAATGTCTCACAAGCAATGACATAGTATCTCAAGCACTCAAAAGCAAACAAGTTCGAAAAACCACCAAATAAAGCAAGAGAGAAAAGCAACACTCTCTCTCTCGAAGCCTATGATCTATACATCTTCTCCCTCTTTGGCAACAAGTTACCAAAAAGTTCCTAGAAAATGCATAGTGCTAGATCGACGCTCAGGCTTGATCTTCTGGTGGTGGTGGAGTTCGGATCACTCCAAGGACGAAGGCTTCTGTAGACGCTGAAGTAGACGCTGGAGTTGGAGCTGAAGTAGATGCTGGAGCTGGTGGAACTGAGGCTGTAGCTGGTGCTGAGGTGGTGGCTCTGGTGGCAGCAACTGGCACGGCAGATGACCTCGGACCTCATGGCAATCTGGCAAAGGCATCAGTGGTAGTCCTGCCTCTCCTCTCCTGCATGTCATCCTGGAGCTGCTCCACTGCAGTCTGAATCTCTGTCACCTTGACATCCAAGTCATAGAAATTTTGTTCCATGATTCTCTCTAGGCTTGCCTGGTTCTGAGTTAGGGTGGCTAGTCCTTTCTCAATCCGCAGGGTGGATGCAATCAGGTAACCAAGCTGCTCTTGTTTAGTTTTCAAGAAATACTCAGATGCCTCCTCTTGAGTTGGCATCTTGGCAGCTTTCTCCTTCCTTGCCTTCTCCTTCTTTGCTTGTGCTTGGGAAGACGATGGCTCATTCTCAGTCATGACAACTTGATTGTCCTCAAAATCTGGACGGATGGGCAGGTGTTCCTTGTCCAATAAATATATGCCCGTGCCCATCTTAGAGTTGATGAGCTCCTGAATTTGAGGTGCATATCCACAGCTCCTTTTCTGATCTGCTGCAGTCCTCTTGATAGTCTCTACTATGAGGCTCATGACCTTGAACTTCTGTGGCACATCAAAGACGTGAAGCAAGTTGATTGCATGGCCTCTGATCATCTTGTGATCTCTAGACTTGGGCAATAAGGTGTGCCTCAATATCCAATTGATGGTTGGCAGCCCTGACAGAAGATAATGCACTGAGCCAAATTTGAAAGTGTCAAGAGCTTCATTTGGAATTTCCTTGTACATGTTGGACATTGAGTTATGATCCATCTTTTTCTTGGCATAAATGTCCAAGTCATCTGCTTGCTCCTCTGGGGCATTGATCAACTTTGCCCATTCCTCAACAGTAGATTGGTACCTCGTACCCTCAGACATCCAAGTTATCCTCCCATCTGGATAAAAGTGTGTCGTGGAGTAGAATTGCATGATAAGCTCCTCGTTCCACTTTGTGAGCTTCTGCCCAACAAAGTCAGCAACTCCACAAGCACTAAAGCTGTCATACACTCCAGGGTAGTGTTCCTCATTTTCCTTCATGTAGGTCCAGTCGACCCATCTCATGTCACAAACAATGGGCTTCTTATCTAGCAGCACTGTCTCATAGAAGTCCTGCTGTTCCTTGGTGTGAAATCTGTAATCCACAGCAGTCCTTCTCCTTGAAGCATACGGGTCTGCTTCTCTCCACTTCCTCAGCCCTGAATCTCTCCTGAGCTTCATGTCCTCAGCCACAGGATGAGCATCGTTTTGGTCTGGGATCTTGGGCTTGAGCTTTCTAAGAACTTGCTCTTCATCCTCTTCTTTAGCAACAGTCTCAGGCACTGGAGCCTTGTTCTTCTCAGCTGCAGGAATGCTCCTTGTATTCCTCTTTGGTTTTGGCTTGGAGGAAGCTTTGGGCTTAGATGCAGTAGCCCCTGATTTGATAGCATCTCCCATCAGCTTGGGTGCCTTAGGTGCTAGTGCAGCTACCTCTTCTTCCTCTTCCTCTTCCATGATGGAAGCCTTTCCTAGCACTCTGGCTACGGTCTTCTTGACCCTTTCCTTCCTCTTTTTACCTTCTGCAGCAACTGGCTCTTTGGGAGTGGGCTTCTCAGTTGAGGCTCTAGCCTTTGACATAGGCTGCCTGCCTGCAGGCCTTTTGATCTTTAGACCTGGCTTTGTGCCTTGAGCTGGCTCAACTCTCTTTGATGTGGCCTCTTCCTCTGCCACATAATATTCATCTTCGGAGTCTGAAGTTCTCTTCTTCCTTTGTCTAGTGGCAGCTTTTGGCAGATTGCTTGGGGTACTTCTGCTGCCATCATCTGAAGAGCTGGAGGGACTAGTGCCCTCACTCATCACCACTTGCTGCTCTGACAAGTTCTGGCTGTCACTCTGATCAGACATGTTGCAAGCTCTGACTGCTGACCCTGTGAATAGTTTATAGATGAGTTAGAATAGATGAGCATCACAAAATGCAGAGATTTTTGCAAAAGAATGATCAAAAATTTAGTTTTAGTTTCCCACTGAAATCATCTCGGATCTACCGATTTTTAAACTCGGTGATACCGAAGCAGTTTTGGAACCTAAACTAGTGAACTTGGTTGGACCGAGTCACAGTTCGGTGGCACCGAGACTGCTAGGGTTTCACAGAGTTCCAAAATCGGTCACACCGATAAGTAATTCTCGGTCAGACCGAGTCTCACTTGTGCAATGGCATAAGCCAAATCGGTGGGACCGAGTTTTTCAACTCGGTGGGTCAGAGATGGTTTCGGCGGAAACCTAACCCTAAAATTTTCGAATCAAAGCTAATCTACGGATGTATTGACTGGATAGGAGTGTTTCAATCATGGCAAGAATCATGATGATCACAATGTGCTGAGAATTGGATTGGAGAATAGCACAAAGATCGAGTCCATACCCTAGCTCGGCGGAGACTCGCTACGGCGGCAACGGCGGGGCAGAATTCCCGTTGACGGCGACGGAGACCAGCGACTGGAGGCGGCTGGCGGCGAGAAGATGATCCGGAGACCACGTTGGCAGAGCAGGCTATCGCGCGGGCGAAGGGGTTCGGAGAAATTTCCAAATTTTGCCCGTGACTATATATAGCCCGACCCTGTCGGTGTGATCGAGTGGAACAACTCGGTGGCACCGAGATTCATAACTGCAGGCAGTTACTGAAACTCGGTGTGACCGAAATGTTCAAATCGGTTGCACCGAGATCGAAAACCTAGATCAACTTAATGATCTCGGTAGGACCGAAAGTGGGGTATCGGTCAGACCGAGAATCATAAAGAGGTTTTGGAAGTTTAAGTCTATGACGAATCGGGGACTCCGAGCGCTCCTCACACAGAGTGGTTCGAATCTGACTTGATCAAATTTTGTGATGCAGCATGAATAGAGTTTGAGACGAGAAAAGCACAGATAGCTAGAGGAGGTTCTTAGGCATTCTTGTCCATCCACTTGGCAAAGGAAATAAACCCAAACTATCAAAACAACAAGTGGATGTCCTCGAATGAGTAAAATATGCAACCAGCATGCTCACACAATAAGATGGCAAATGAAATATGTGGCAAGGCATGCACAACCAATTCTAGCATCTATCAAGCAATTTGCGATGACAAGGTCATCTATATATGAGTATATTGACTTAGGAGTCAAGTGAGAACACTTGATCATAGGTTATACTCATCGTTTAAGCTCAAGTGGGGTTACCACTTTTACATAAAGCATTGTTGTGTTCACATCGTTAGAGTTGCTTTTAGCTCAAGTCTTAGAGTAAAGCTCCCCCTAGATGTGATATCCCCCCTTGGAGGGATGAACTAACCTTGGGTTTCATCGATGATGACTTCATGTAGATGTTGAAGATGTGGATGCTCAATGTTGATGTAGATCACTTGGAGCTATCCATTTGAGTGAATTGCACTTTCAATACCTACATGGGTTAGTCCCACAAGGAACAAACAAGGATATCCATAGACATAGAGTGATGCACACACAAGATGATGTCCATGAAAACTTTTAGGTTACCTTGTCCCTTGTCTTACCAACAAGAGGGTTTGTGACTCCTTGAACTAGTGCAGGATGTGGAAGTTGATTGCACTTGTTCTTGCCAAAATGATAAGAGTGAAGTATGTTGGCGGAGTCACCCTCAAGGACTCTCTAGTTCTTCTTCTTTTGGATCCACATCATCTTGATGGGAATCCTTGGAGTTGTAGTCGTACTTGATGAAGTGGAACTTGAAGTAGTCTTGGGAATCCACTTGACTAAGGTCTTAGGAGCTTCTTCAAGTGCGTCAATTTCCTCTTGAAGCTTGTCCTTGCCTTTTTGCTTGTAGTCTTGTGGTGGAAGATCATCTTGAGCTTGTGTCCCCTTGAAAGAAGTATCATACTTCTCTTGTTGAGGAACAAACTTTGTCTTGGGGTATTGATCTTCTTCCCACTCAACTCCATCGGCATTGAACTTTCATTCAAAACAAACGCCTTGATTCTTCCGGTGCATTCCTTGCTTGCGCACAATTTCCTCGAATTGCTTGCTCCCGGCAAGGCTTTTGTACACTCCTTTCTCTATAATTCCCTTCAATAAGCTATTTTCTTGCTCAAGTGTAACTTGGCTAAGAGAGTCATTAGTGGAATCGAGAGAACTACTAGAAGCAACAATATTGGATTTAGCATGATCATTGTTACTACTAGAGGAAGAATCTTTCTTGTTCTTGTTACTAGACTTGACTTGAGGCATGTAAGTGGATAAGAGTAAACGCTTGGCAATGTAAGAAGAACTTTTCTTGCGGAGATCATCATTGATTGCTTGTAAGAACTCATGCTCTTGCTCAAGATTGAGCTTTTCAAAGCATAATTTCTCATGAGCTCTTAAAAGTTCTCGATGATCTTCGAAGATAGTTTCATGAGCTAACTTAAGAGTGTTTAGTTCTTTAGTTAGAGACTCAATCTTTTCCTTATCATTGTCATTCGTTTTATCTTGATTAGCATGATTAATTGACATTTCATCATAGTATTCATCACTAGAGTTGTCAACAAGCAAATCATCACCTAACAAGTCATCTTCATCACTATTGAAATCAACATACTCGGGGTGTGTTACCTTAGGACCTTTGGCCTGAAGCATCTTCCAATTCCTTCATTTGGTGAGTCAAATATGTCGTAGGAGTTGGTTGACACAAGTGCTAGACCGGCAACACCTTCATCTTGAGTATCTTCGGAGTCGGAGTGATAACTTCTCTCGGAGTGGCTGTCGGAGTCGGAGCCGGATACCCATTCACCAACA
This sequence comes from Triticum urartu, assembly GCF_056163025.1. Classification (NCBI taxonomy): domain Eukaryota; kingdom Viridiplantae; phylum Streptophyta; class Magnoliopsida; order Poales; family Poaceae; genus Triticum; species Triticum urartu. The sequence continues at coordinate 358,972,153 of NC_141874.1, read as the reverse complement.
TGAGCTTGATGTCTTCGTCTTGTGTAGCTCCTTGATGATTTTTCCTTCCTTTCTGAATCCTTGCTTCTCCGTGAGTATCTTCGTTCATAACGATCATCTCTACTCCTTCTCTCTCTTGGTGGTGATTCTTTGCTTCTTCTTTTTGGAGAATCTTCTCTTCTCTTGTAGGGAACCGTACACTCATTGGAATAGTGTCCGGGTCTTCCACAACTGTAGCAGTTTCGCTCTCGACTAGAAGATCTTTTGTCATTGTAGGACCTTGACTTGAAGCTTCTATCTTTGCTTCTACTCTTGTAGAACTTGTTGAAGTTCTTCACCATTAAGCTCAATTCTTCATTGAAGTCTTGTTTCTCACTTGATGATGTAGGGGCTTCACATGAGGCTTTATAGGCACCACTTGATTTGTTGTGAAGTTCCTCTTTATCCTTAAGTGACATCTCATGAGCAACAATTCTTCCAATCACCTCCGTTGGCTTGAGATCTTTGTAATTGGGCATCATTTGGATCAATGTGCACACGGTATCATATTTTCCATCCAAGGCTCTTAGAATCTTCTTGATGATGAATCTATCGGTCATCTCTTCACTTCCTAAGCCGGCAATCTCATTTGTGATGAGAGCAAGCCTAGAGTACATTTCAGCAACACCTTCACCATCCTTCATATTGAACTTGTCAAGTTGGCTTTGAAGCACATCCAACTTGGATTCCTTGACGGAGTCGGTACCTTCGTGCATATCAATCAAAGTGTCCCAAATTTCCTTCGCATTCTCAAGACGGCTGATTTTGTTGAATTCTTCGGGGCACAATCCGTTGAAGAGAATGTCACAAGCTTGAGCATTGTATTGCAACATCTTCAACTCATCCGCGGTAGCTTCACGGTTTGGTTCTCTCCCATCAAAGAAGTCACCTTGCAAACCAACACACACAATAGCCCAAACGGCGGGGTTATGTCCAAGAATATGCATTTTCATTTTATGCTTCCAACTAACAAAATTAGTACCATCAAAGTAGGGACCTCTACGGTGATAATTTCCCTTGCTAGACGCCATACTCTCCTAGGTTGTGAAACCAAGGCTATGACCACCAAAAGCTATGGAGATCAAAGCAAATGGAGACCAAAGCTCTGATACCACTTGTAGGATCGAAAGTATGTCTAGAGGGGGGTGATTAGACTACTTGACCAAATAAAAACTTAACCTTTTCCCAATTTTAGTTCTTGGCAGATTTTAGCTATTTTAGGACAAGTCAAGCAATCATCACACAATTCAAGCAAGCATGCAAAGAGTATATTGGCAGCGGAAAGTAAAGCATGCAACTTGTAAGAATGTAAAGGGAAGGGTTTGGAGAATTCAAACGCAATTGGAGACACAGATGTTTTTCCCGTGGTTCGGATAGGTGGTGCTATCCTACATCCACGTTGATGGAGACTTCAACCCACAAAGGGTAACGGTTGCGAGAGTCCACGGAGGGCTCCACCCACAAAGGGTAACGGTTGCGCGAGTCCACACAGGGCTCCACCCATGAAGGGTCCACGAAGAAGCAACCACCCACAAAGGGTCCACGAAGAAGCAACCTTGTCTATCCCACCATGGCCATTGCCCACACAGGACTTGCCTCACTAGCGGTAGATCTTCACGAAGTAGGCGATCTCCTTGCCCTTACAAACTCCTTGGTTCAACTCCACAATCTTGTCGGAGGCTCCCAAGTGACACCTAGCCAATCTAGGAGACACCACTCTCCAACAAGTAACAAATGGTGTGTAGGTAATGAACTCCTTGCTCTTGTGCTTCAAATGATAGTCTCCCCAACACTCAACTCTCTCTCATAGGATTTGGATTTTGTGGAAAGAAGATTTGAGTGGAAAGCAACTTGGAGAGGCTAGAGATCAAGATTCATATGGTAGGAATGGAATATCTTGGTCTCAACACATGAGTAGGTGGTTCTCTCTCAGAACATATGAGTTGGAATGGTGTATGTGTTCTGATGGCTCTCTCCTCGAATGAAGAGGAGGTGGAGGGGTATCTATAGCCTCCACACAAAATCCAACCGTTACACACAGTTTTCCAATCTCGGTGGGACCGAATCAACAAACTCGGTCGGACCGAAAATGTAAACCTAGTGACCGTTAGAGATTTTCGGTGGGACTGACATGTAACTCGGTAGGACCGATATGGTTAGGGTTTGGGCATAACGTAATCTCGGTGAGACCGATTACACAAACTCGGTGAGACCGAATTTGGTAATTAGCTAACCAGAGAGTTGGTCAGGCAAACTCGGTGGGATCGATTTGCTCTTTCGGTGAGACCGAAAAGTTACAAAGGGGAAACACTGAGTTTACATTGCAATCTCGGTGGGACCGATTCGCTCTTTCGGTGAGACCGAAAAGTTACGAAAGGGAAACAGAGAGTTTGCAATCCCATCTCGGTGAGACCGAGATCCCTATCGGTAGAACCGAATTGCTAGGGTTTGGCAGTGGCTTATGACAAGTGAAACTCGGTGGCGCCGGATAGGAAGAATCGGTAGGACCGAGTTTGGCTTAGGGTTTAGGTCATATGTGGATATGGGAAAGTAGTTGAGGGTTTTGGAGCATATCACTAAGCACATGAAGCAAGAGGCTCATTAAGCAACACCTCATCCCTCCTTGATAGTATTGGCTTTTCCTAAAGACTCAATGTGATCTTGGATCACTAAAGTATAAAATGAAGAGTCTTGAGCTTTTGAGCTTGAGCCAATCCTTTGCCCTTAGCATTTTGAGGGTTCCTCTTTCACATCCATGCCATGCCAATCATTGAGCTTTCCTGAAATAATCATCTTGGAATAGCATTAGCTCAATGAGCTATATGTTGTTATGAATTACCAAAACCACCTAGGGATAGTTGCACTTTCAGGATTGTTCTTTGGTTTGTGACTCCTCGAATGGCCCAATTAGTTTTTGTTCTAGTGCTTTATTCATTGCAAATTTTTGCTGCCTAGGTGACCCTATTCTTGAGCTTGCATGTCAAATTTATATGGTCCCAAGTAGTTATAATGCATGATATAGTCTCTAGGCACTTGTAGGAGTAGTTGCTATCAATTTTGTTAAGTTTGGTTCACTTTTATTTTGAGTTGCTAAAAATTTCAGAAATTTTCAGAAAAAGATGAAGAGATTTTTGAGGGGCTCATCGAGCCGAAGCTCGAAGGATAAACAAAGTGAAGAGAACAAGAAGCCCAAGTATAATATCCCTCGTACTGCGGAGGTTCAGCCATGTGAATGGCCTTGTGATGATTTCTTGAAAGAAGTCGGGATTCATGAAGATTTTTATTATTTGGCTGAGAATGCAGGCCTCACCGCCTTCCACCACGACCAACGCGAACAGTATCTCTTACTCACCAATATCTTTGTGCAAAACTTTCATTTCCATGCTAGGAGCTCACCACCTTCGACAAAATTTTATTTATATGATGAGCATAAGGAGATGTCACTTTGTGATTTTTGTCGGATTTGTTTGATACCTTTTGAGGGCAGCATAGAGGAACCACATCATGATGATGTGGAGGGATTTATTGATATGATTGCTATAGGGGAAACAAGTAAAGTTTCCGATGCAAGAATCACTAGCATACATTTTCCTGTTCTATGTTACTTTTCAATATTTGCTAGTAGATGCTTAATTGGTCGCGGGAACTGTGGGAACCTTAGTGCTCCTGATATTGTTATTTTGCGCCATGCCTTGTTTCAAGATACTACCTTCAGTTTAGGCGCTATTGTTGCTAAGCGGTTAAACCTGAACCATACTAAGGGCCCTGTCCTTGGAGGCATCTTTGCCTCGCGCCTAGCTGCACACTTTATCATACCCATCAGGCATTATGAGAAAGAGGAAAAGTTGCTGCCTAATATTTTTCTAGATTGTAAGAGCATGGCAGCACATGATTTTATTGTTAAGAATAAGAAGAAGTTGCTTAACTATAGACTGATTTTTGGTAAGAATAACTTCGAGACTATTACCTTACCTGCCCCCTCTTTGTTTAACATATTTTCAGGCAAGTACCCTGTTTTATCGGAGGACGTTTATGCATACTGGAGTGTGACACCAGCTCCAGAGCCTGAGCTGGAACCACCCCAGGACCCTTATCAGCAGTCAGTTTATTAGTGGAATCTGGAGGAGATTGCCAACCAGTGGCACCCAGAGGACACTCCCCTTACATCGGAGAGGGCTACTTTGATCCATGGGCATAGACCAACTTAGGCCAAAAGCCAAAGCTTGGGGGAGTACTCATCTCTCACCGACATTACATTCATGTTCACACACTCATGCCAGTTGTCGGTGCTCATACTTTTTCATTGTATCATCCATGCTAGTTTATTTTCATTTTCTCGCTTTCTTCTTGTGTGTTTGGAAAAGCTTTAGAAAAAACAAAAAAAATATTAGTTGTAGCTTTTAGCTAGTTTACTTTCCATGCCTGTAGTAGTAGTAATTAAAAGAAAACCCAAAAAGATTTCTTGTTCTTCTTTTGCTTGTTGGGAGCTTTCCCGTGTAAATAGTTTTATTTCTTTTCTTTCTTTGGGGGTCGAGAGGAGAAGACCTTAATTAAAATGTTGAGTGGCTCTCATATGCATTATTGTTGATCTAACAAAGAGCCCATATTACCTTGTCTTCTCTCTTGAATTGAATGCTTGCAGATTCCAGCCTAGGCCAATGCACGTGCACTATTATTATTATCCACACCGTTCGGTCGTGCAAGTGAATGGCAATAATGATGATTATATGATGAACTTATTGAGATGAGGAAAGCTGGTATGAACTCGACCTCTCTTGTTTTTGTAAATATGATTAGTTCATCGTTCCTGATTCAACCTATTATGAAAGAAACATATTTGCAATGACAATTAGAGATTATAGTTGCTTATGCCATGCTTAATTTGCTAGGAGGAGTTTATAATGGTTTACCTTGCATGCCAACATGCTATTAAAATGGTTGTGATGTGGTATGATGGGGTGGTATCCTCCTTTGAACGATTCGAGTGGCTTGACTTGGCACATGTTCACGCATGTAGTTGAAACAAATCAACATAGCCTCTACGATATTTATGTTCATGGTGCATTATATCCTACTCATGCTTGCATTCGGTGTCGATTAATTTTAATGCATGTTCATGACTGTTGTCGCTCTCTAGCTGGTCGCTTCCCAGTCTTTTTCTAGCCTTCACTTGTACTAAGCGGGAATACTGCTTGTGCATCCAATTCCATAAAATCCAAAGTTATTCCATATGAGTCCACCATACCTACCTATATACGGTATCTACCTACCATTCGAAGTAAATTTGTATGTGCCAAACTCTAAACCTTCAAATAAGCATTCTGTTTTGTATGCTCGAATAGATCATGTATCAACTAGAGCTGTCTGTATCCTCGATGCCAGGCCAGTTATTCTCAAGAGGAGTGGACTTCGCTCCTCATTCACGAGAAAATGGCTGGTCAACGGGATGCCCAGTCCCATGCTCAAATCAAATCAAAATAATTGCAAACAAAACTCCCCCAGGATTGTTGTTAGTTGGAGGCACCCATTGTTTCGGGCAAGCCATGGATTGATGCTTGTTGGTGGTGGGGGAGTATTAACTTTACCATTCTGCTTGGGAACCGCCTATAATGTGTGTAGCATGGAAGATATCGGGATCTCTCGGTTGTTATGTTGACAATGAAAGTATACCGATCAAAATATTATTCATATCTATTTCAAAACCGAGCTCTGGCACCTCTACAAATCCCTTCTTCCCTCTACGAAGGGCCTATCTATTTACTTTTATGTTGAGTCATCATCCTCTTATTAAAAAGCACCAGTTGGAGAGCACCATTGTCATTCGCATCCATTACTGTTAGTTTACATTGAGTATGACTTGACTGGATCTATCTTACCATGAATTACAATGTCTAGTCAGTCCTTGATCTTTAAAGGTGCTCTGCATTTATGTTTTGCGGTCTCAGAAAGGGCTAGCGAGATACCATCTTGTTATATCATATTATGATTGTTTCGAGAAAGTGTTGTCATCCGAGATTTATTATTATTGCTCGCTAGTTGATTATGCCATTGATATGAGTAAACATGAGACCTAAATGTTATTGCGAATGTGGTTAGTTCATAATCTTTACTGAAAACTTGAATGTTGGCTTTACATATTTACAACAACAAGAGCAAACAGAGTTTGTAAAAGTTTTTCTTTATCACTTTCAGTTTATCAACTGAATTACTTAAGGACAAGCAAAGGTTTAAGCTTGGGGGAGTTGATACGTCTCCGTCGTATCTACTTTTCCAAACACTTTTGCCCTTGTTTTGGAACTAACCCGGACTAACGTTGTATTCAGCAGAATTGCCATGGTGTTATTTTTGTGCAAAAATAAAAGTTCTCGGAATGACCTGAAAATCAAAGAAGATTATTTTTGGAATATATAAAAAATACAGGAAGAAGAATCCATGTCAGGGGGCCCACACCCTCTCCACGAGGGTGGGGCCGCACCTACCCCCCTGGGCGTGCCCCCTGCCTCGTGGGCCCCCTGACGCTGCACTGACCTCAACTCCAACTCCATATATTCGTGTTCGGGGAGAAAAAAATCAGGGAGAAGGATTCATCGCATTTTATGATACGGAGCCGCTGCCAAGCCCTAAACTCTCTCGGCAGGGTTGATCTGGAGTCCATTCGGGGCTCCGGAGAGGGGAATCCGTCGCCATCGTCATCATCAACCTTCCTGCATCACCAATTCCATGATGCTTACCGCCGTGTGTGAGTAATTCCATCGTAGGCTTGCTGCACGGTGATGGTTTGGATGAGATTTATCATGTAATCAAGTTAGTTTTGTTATCGTTTGATCCCTAGTATCCACTATGTTCCAAGATTGATGTTGCTATGACTTTGCTATGCTTAATGCTTTTCACTAGGGCCCGAGTGCCATGATTTCAGATCTGAACCTATTATGTTTTCATGAATATATGTGAGTTCCTGATCCTATCTTGCAAGTCTATAGTCACCTACTATGTGTTATGATCCGGCAACCTCGAAGTGACATTAATCGGGACCACTCCTGGTGATGACCGTAGTTTGAGGAGTTCATGTATTCACTATGTGTTAATGCTTTGGTCCGATACTCTATTAAAAGGAGGCCTTAATATCCCTTAGTTTCTAATATGACCCCGCTGCCATGGGAGGGTAGGACAAAAGATGTCATGCAAGTTCTTTTCCATAAGCACGTATGACTATATTTGGAATACATGTCTACATTACATTGATGAATTGGAGCTAGTTCTGTTTCACCCTATGTTATAACTGTTGCATGAATAATCGCATCCGGCATAATTCTCCATCAACGAGCCATTATCTACGAGCTTTTCATATATTGTTCTTCGCTTATTTACTTTTCCGTTGCTACTGTCACAATCACTACAAAACCCAAAAATATTACTTTTGCTACTGTTACCACTACCATCATATTACTTTGCTACTAAACACTTTGCTGCAGATATTAAGTTTCCAGGTGTGGTTGAATTGACAACTCAGCTACTAATACTTGAGAATATTCTTTGGCTCCCCTTGTGTCGAATCAATAAATTTGTGTTGAATACTCTACCCTCCAAAACTGTTGCGATCCCCTATACTTGTGGGTTATCAAGCAACGAGACAAGCCTTGTTTCTTACAACTTGACCATGCTCATCTTGTTTGTTGCAATAGATCCATTTGGTGCCGATGATGTTATGCTTGTGAGGGTCAGGACGCTTAACCAATTCCCACACATTGTTCAGTTCGAACTGTTTAAGCTCTTCCTACATCGCTTGAATCCACTTAGGTTCCATGAAGGCTTCAACAACTTTCTTGGGTTCAGATATAGAGACAAATGCAAAGTGCCCACAGAAATTTGCTAGCTGTGTTGCTCTTGAACGAGTGAGTGGACCAGGTGCATTTATGCTATCAATTATCTTCTCAATCTACACTTCATTTGCAACACGAGGATGAACTGGACGAAGACTTTGGTCTTGCTGATCATTGTATTCATTGTCGGCATTAACTTGAAGCTGAGCATTGTCTTCGGGTTGATTAGGTGCAGAAATGATGAATTCTTCTTCAGTGTGAGCCTCTGAAGGTATGATTTCTCCAGTACCCATAAGCTTGATGGATTCACTTGGTGAGACTTCATCTAGCACATTTGGCAGGTGCTCTCTTTGCGATCCATTAGTTTCATCGAACCGCACATCCATAGTTTCAACCACTTTATAGTGAAAGAGGTTGAAGACTCTGTAGGAGTGTGAATCCTTTCCGTAACCAAGCATAAAACCTTCATGTGCTTTCGGTGTAAATTTGGAAGTGTGATGTGGATCCTTGATCCAGCACCTAGCACCAAATACTCTGAAGTAACTGACATTTGGCTTCTTCCCAGTTAGGAGCTCATAGGACGTCTTCTTTAGATGCTTGTGAAGATAAACACGGTTGATGACGTGACATGCAGTATCAAAGCCTTCAGGCCAGAACTTCCTTGAAGTCTTGTACTCATCTAGCATCGTCTGGGCCATCTCAATGAGAGTTCTATTTTTGCGCTCCATGATGCCATTCTGCTGAGGTGTGTATGGAGCAGAGAACTCATGAGTGATGCCCAATGTATCAAGATAAGTGTCGAGGCCGGTGTTCTTAAACTCTGTGCCGTTGTCACTTCTGATGTGCTTTATCTTGATGCCATAGTTCGTCATGGCATGATTGGGGAATTGTCTGAAGACATCCTGCACTTCATTCTTGTAGAGAATTATATGCACCCATGTATATCTTGAGCAATCATCAACAACAACGCAGCCATAGAGGCAAGTAGTGGTAGTAAGGGTAGAGTAGTGAGTAGGGCCGAATAAGTCCATGTGAAGCAGCTCGAAGGGACATGATGTAGTCATGATTGTCTTTGAGGGATGCTTGGCCTTAGTCATCTTTCCAGCTTCGCAGGCACCACACAGGTGATCTTTCTTGAACTTGATGCCCTCGATGCCTACGACATGCTTCTTCTTCGCGAGAGTGTACAAGTTCCTCATGCCAACATGCCCTAGCCTCCGATGCCAGAGCCAGAACTCTGAAGCTTTTGCTAGAAGACATACGACCAACTGTGGTCCTGCTCAGAAATCTACCATGTACAAATCATCTTTTCGATATCCTTCAAAGACTAGAGATTTGTTAGATTCCATAAGCATAGGCAACGATATTTTCCAAATATCACAACCATGTTCAGATCACAAAGCATTGAGACAGACATTAAGTTGAAACCAAGGGATTCAACAAACATCACTTTGTCCATGTGCTGATCCTTTGAGATTGCAACTCTACCTAGACCCAATACCTTGCTTTTACCAGTGTCAGCAAATGTGATGTGACTCTTGTTAGATGGATGTAAGGTTGAGTCCATGAGAAGACTTTGATCACCAGTCATGTGGTTAGTGCATCCACTGTCCATCATCCACTCAGAAGCCTTTGGTATCGTACCCTACAATGCATTTAGGGGATAGGCTTCACCAAGGGAAAAGTGAAGCATAAACATTTGACGAACAAGCATATTATCAAAGTTCAAATCCTGGTTAGGGCAGATTGGATGATTGTCAAAGAATCCAGGAACAATATACATAGTAAGACCATTTGGGCATTTTATCTTGCACCCCACAAGATGTTTTAGGTCCCCAGCATAAGCATCAGACGACTTTGATTTCCGGCTGGAGACCTTTCCCTACAAAAGAGAGTTAATTCTTCTTAACCACCCACATCTTCAGGGGTGGCTTAGAAGCAGCGAGTCTAAGTGCAGCATCTAAGAACTTTGGCTTTGGAACCCTAGCAAATAGCCTTGCAGGAGGTGAATAATACTTATAAGAATAAGCAGAATAGTTCTTGGTCTTATGAACATAGCGGTTTGATGAAACATGCTATATTCATAAGTCTGAGTATGGTTTCCCTGCAAAACATTGGCGTTAGGGTTACTCTGGTGAGTCCTCTATCTGTATGAAGCCTTTGGACCATATGAAGCCTTTGGTCTGGGCTTTGTCTTCTTCCCAAGTGGTGTCATGATGACATTCAACTGAAGATTTTCAAGATAACTCTTGGGCACCCAGATCTTCTTCAAAGGGGGTCCATTCCTGCAATTAGTACCAATATACCTGCCAAACACTTCACCATTGTGATTCTTAAACAGTTTATAGTTTGCATCAAGGATTCATCAATGATAATAGGGTTAGCACAAGTGAAGCCAGATACGGTAGATGGATCCACTGAAGGTCCCTTTGCAGCAACCCGTGTGGTTTTCGGGTACTGCTCAGGCTTCCAGTAGGAACCATCAACATTCATTTTCCTCTCAAACCCAACACCCTCTTTTCTAGGGTTACAGTTCAGAATCTGTTTCTTGAGGACATGGCACAGTATCTGATGCCCTTTGAGGCTTTTGTACACCCCTGTTTCAAGCAATGTCTTCAACCTGGCATTCTCATCAGAAATAGTAGTGGGATCCTCAGAAGAGGGGTTAGTTTCCACATCAGTAGTTGAAGACATAGCAACAGTGGTAGCAGTAGAACATCCAGCAACAGAAGTAGCATTATTACGCTCAAGACATTTTAAACATGGTGGCTCAAAGTCTTCCTGAGCGTAACTGATTTGTTGAGCGTGGAGTGACTCATTCTCCTTTTGAAGATCTTCATGAGCCAATCTCAAGTTCTCAAGCTCTTGCTTCCTTTGAAGATAATCAAAGGAGAGCTTTTCCTGAGTAGTTGAGAGCGTTTCATGTCGACTTTCAAGTTCCTCATACTTAACATGAAGACTTTTGATGTCTTCAATTAAGGACCGAGTTCGAGTCATTTCCGCGTCCAACAGGTCATCGCTTTTGTGTAGCAACTTTTGAATATGTTCCATAGCATTTTGTTGTTCTGTTGCAATTTTAGCAAGTGGTTTGTGGCTAGGTTCGGATTCACATTCAGAGTCATCTTCACTTGAAGTTTGAAAGTAAGCATCACGTGAGTTTACCTTGGCACCATGTGCCATGAAGTAGTAGGTAGGAGCAGAGTCATCATCATCATTAGCATCAGTGTTGGTGACGAAGCCATTGTCTTCAGTGTAGAAGATGGACTTCGTGACATACGCTGAATCTAGAGCCAGGCTTGCCATGCCTGAATCAGATTCATCTTCAGACTCCACCTATGCCTCCTCAGATGTAGACTCCTCCTTTGAATCCATCTCCTTGCCAACAAACGCACAAGCCTTGCTGGATGAGCTCTTCCTGTGTGATGAAGACCTCGACGAAGACTTGTAAGAATACTTTCAGGATTTCTTCTTGTTGTTGTCATCAGAATCATATTCCTTGCTCTTCTTCTTATTCTTGGTCTCATTATCCCACTAAGGACACTCAGAGATGTAGTGACCAGGTTTCTTGCACTTGTGGCATGTTCTCTTCTTGTAGTCACATGAGGAAGCTTCATCGTTTCTTGAGCTAGATTTTGAGGACTTTATGAAGTCTTTCTTATTGGTGAACCTCTGGAACTTCTTCACAAGCATAGCAAGCTCCTTACCAATGTCTTCAGGGTCCTCAGAACTGCATTCATATTCTTCTTCTAATGAGGAAACAACTTTTTCCTTCAAAGCGCGAGTTAGGCCATAGTTGGGACCATAGATATCTCTTTCCTCAGCTTGGTGGAACTCATGTGTGTTGAGCATCTCAAGTATGTCAGATGGATCGAGAGTCTTGAAATCAGGGCGTTCTTATATCATCAGGGCCAGGATGTCGAATGAGCTGTCAAGTGATCTCAGAAGTGTCTTGACGATTTCGTGCTTGGTGATCTCAATGGCGCCGAGTGCGCGAAGCTCATTTGTGATATCAGTGAGGCGATCAAATGTGACCTGGACATTCTCATTGTCATTTCTGTTGAAGCGATTGAAAATGTTGCAAAGAAAACTGATCCTTGAGTCTCTCTGGGTTGAGACGCCTTGATTGACCTTGGAGAGCCAGTCCCAGACTAGCTTCGCAGTTTCCAGAGCACTCACACGGCCATACTATCCTTTGGTCAGATGACCACAGATGATGTTCTTGGCAGTCAAGTCTAGTTGAATGAACCTCTTGGCTTCAGCAGCAGTGACACCTTCATCAACCTTGGGAACCCCGTTCTTGACGGCATACCAGAGGTCGACGTCAATGGCTTCAATATGCATGCACATCTTATTCTTCCAGTAGGGGTAATCAGTGCCATCGAAGATCGGGCACGCAGAGGAGACTTTGATTATCCCTACAATCGACATAGCTAAAACTTCAGGTGGTTAAATCGAATCACACAGAACAAGGGAGCACCTTGCTCTGATACCAAATGAAAGTGCTAGTTATCGACAAGAGGGGGGTGAATAGGCGATTTTTATGAAAGTCTTCAAAACACAGGGGCTTTGAAGACAAACGATAGAAATGAACCTATTGATATGCAGCGGAAGGTAGACTACACTAGACAAGCCATTGTCAAGTAAGCAATGAAGTGAAAGCACAAAGACTATCAGCAGCTATCTAGAATGGATCAGGATGGAAGATAGTATGAAACCAAACAACAACAGTCTTCACACAATTAAGTCAATCAGATCACGCAAGCAGTTAGTGACTTCACGAAGATAAATTGTAAAGTAAAAGGAAGTGAAGGATAGAACCAGTAGCTTGATGAAGACAAGGATTTGGTAGACCAGTTCCAGTTGCTGTGACAGCTGTACGTCTAGTTAGGGAGCCTGAGATTCAACTCAGAAGACCGCGTCTTCACCTTATTCCCCTTGAGCTAAGGACACACAGTCCTCGCCCAATCACTCTGGTAAGTCTTCAAGGTAGACTTCCAAACCTTCACAGACTTCGTTCACCGGCGATCCACAATGACCCTTGGACGCTCAGAACGCGACGCTTAACCGGCTAGAGGATTCAGAGTCCTCAAGTGTAACAAGTCTTCAGGTCATGCCGATAGAAAGACTTCGGTGATGCCTAACACTCTTTGGCGCTTGGTGTTTTGGGCTTTGTCCTCGCAAGGATCTCTCTCTATCAAATGCTTCGAAGGTGGCTTTCTCTCAAACGACAAAAGCCGTGCACTAACTCTAAGCAGCCACCAATTTATGGTGTAGGGGGCGGGCTATTTATAGCCAGGAGGCAACCCGACCTGATTTGTCCGAAATGACCCTGGGTCACTAAGGAACTGACACATGTCCAACGGTCAGATTTCAAACACACGCGACAGGTTGACTTGGGCTACAAGTTAAGCTGACTTATCCAGCTCTAGATAAGATTTGCTCTCATTGTCTTCGCTCGAAGACATAGGATTTGGTTGAGCATCACATCAGTCATTCTGACTTTGTTCACTTGGACCTAACTTAACAGTATGGTGGTTCCTATGACTCAACAAAGAAGAAAAGGAAACTACAAAACAACTATGTCTTCGTACTCCATAGTCTGCATGCGATGTCTTCTCATGCCATAGTCTTCAATGTGAATGTTTTCACAGACCACCATTGTCTTCAATGTCTTCACACATTTTTAGGGGTCATCTCTAGTAGGTAAACCGAATCAATATGGGACTACTACCTGTGTTATCCTGCAATTCTCAGAAACACATGAGTCCCTCAACCAAGTTTGTTGTCAATACTCCAAAACCAACTAGGGGTGGCACTAGATGCACTTACAGGGAGGCCAGATCTAGAGCCCATTCGGGGCTCCAGAGAGGGGAATCTTCGGTCTTCGTCATCACCAACCGTCCTCCATCACCAATTTCATGATGCTCACCGTCAGGAGTGAGTGATTCCTTCGTAGCCTCATTGGTTGGTCAGGAGTTGGATGAGATTCATCATGTAAACGAGTTAGTTTTGTTAGGGATTGATCCCTAGTATCCACTATGACTTTGCTATGTTTATTGCTTGTCACTAGGGCACAAGTGCCGTGATTTCAGATCTAAACTATTTATGTTTTCACCATTATATCTATGTTCTAGATCCGATCTTGCAAGTCATATGCACCTACTACATGTTATGATCCGTAAACCCCAGGGTGACAGTAATTGGGATACTTTCCGGTGATGACCGTAGTTTGAGGAGTTCATGTATTCACTATGTGTTAATGCTTTGTGTCGGTTCTCTATTAAAAGGATGCCTTAATATCCCTTAGTTTCCTTATGGACCCCGCTGGCACGGGAGGGTATGACAAAATATGTTAAGCAAGTTCTTTTGCATAAGCATGTATGACTATTTACCGAATACATTTCTACATTATGTTTATGAATTGGAGTTAGTTCTGTCTCGCCCTAGGTTATGACTGTTATATGATGAATATCATCCAACGAAGTCACCGATCCAATGCCTATGAGTTTTCCACATATTGTTCTTGCTAAGTTACTATTGCTATTTCTACTCTTACAACTGCTAGAAAATTGTTATTGATGTTACCGTTACCACTGCTATCATTACTACTACTATCAAACTATCATATTACTATGCTACTGATCACCTTGCTTCAGATATTTAATCTTCAGGTGTGGTTAAATTGACAAATCAACTGCTAATACTTACAAATATTCTTTGGCTCCCCTTGTGTTGAATCAATAAATTTGGGTTGAATACTCTACCCTTGAAAACTATTGTGATCCCTATACTTGTGGGTTGTCAAGACCTTTTTTGGCGCCGTTGTCGGGGTGCATAGCTATATTTGTTGATTCACTTTGGTTTATTATCTATTTATCATTATGAACAATCTTAAATATACAAGAACCATGATTGTTCCCTCTAAGATGAGGTAAGGTAAGGAACTACCATCTAGCTTTGCACTTGATTCGCCTTCTATTTTGAGTAAACTTGCAACACCACTACATGACTACTGGAATTAGGATCTTTGCCGTCAGCCAGCTCTTTGCCGTCAGCTCACTGACGGCAAGAACGTCTTTGCCATCAACTTACAGAAAACTGACGGCAAAGAATGAGCTGACGACAAAGATCATGTTTGCCGTCAGCCAGCTCTTTGCCGTCTGCTAGCTCATGGCATAGAAGCTTTGCCGTCTACTAGCAGACAGCAAAGAGGGTGGGTGGCCCACTAACTAGAACGACCTAACGGCCATTTTCTTTGCCGTATGCTAGCAGACGCCAATGCTCCTTTGCCGTCTGCTAGTAGATGACAAAGAAAATGGCCAACCTAACGGTCGTTTCCCCCAGGGCCACTCCACTAGCTAGGCTCTTTGCCGTCTGCTAGCAGACGACAAAGAGCTATGACCTAACTAAAAAGCGGCTAGCGCCCGTGCCCCACCCCTCTCTCTCTCCCCTCACCTCACCCGCGCCGCCACCACCGTGCCTTCGCCGCCCCCGCCCTGGACCCCCACCGCCCTCGCCGCCCCGACCCCCAAGGCTGCCCGCCGCCCAGCGCCCCGCCGCTCAGGCCGCCTGCCGTCCTCGCCGCCCCGACCCCCAAGCCCCCCCGCCGCCTGGCGCCTCTCCGACCAGCTGCCCCGGTGAGGTTCCTCACTTTTTTCTTTCTTTTTTTCTTGCTGTTTTTTGATTTATGTTGTACTGTTAGTAATTTAGGTTAGTTGATTTAGTTGCTTTTTTAGGTTAGTAGATTTTAGGTTAGTCATATTTTAGGTTATTAGTACATCGACAGTAGGGGCCTTCTGTACCCCACCGCCCTTGCCGCCCCGACCCCCAAGATTTATGTTGTACTGAGATTAAAAAAAAGTGTCGGTGTACAAAAGTAGGGGCCTTCTGTACCCCTTTACTTGTGCACGGGCAGTAGTAGCAACACCCGTGACCATGCTTGGTGGGGAAGAAGAAGCGGAGAACAAGACTACCCGAGCAGCGCGGAAGCCAGAGGCGCGAAGAGCAAAGGGACAAGATGGGTTTCCCTCCGCAAGAACCTTGCTGGGAACGACCTACGCTGCCCTGGCAAGAGCCTTGCCGGGGCACCTTTCCCAACACCATCGAGACCGCGACCTTTGAGCCTGAGAATTATGACGCCATCGACAATGTCAAGACCAAGGATCGGGAGCGCCTGCATGGTGGCATGCAGATCTTTGTGATGAACAGAGGCCTGCAAGACTAGACGAGAACCAGAAGACGAGGGCCACCCGGCAAGACCCTTGCCGGGGACGCCCACAAGACCTTGGCAAGATCCTTGCCATGGCCCTAGCAAGACCCTTGCTGGGGACATCTGCGGGGTCACAGCCAGGCCCGCACTTACCTAGGTTTCACTGCCCCATGGACGTTCCGACGCACCAGCCAGCATGCCAACTAGACGCGCACCTACGTGGCAGCATGCAGCTTCTAGGCCAACCAGGCAAGCACCTGCGTGGTGGCATCCAGATCTTCATGGAGACCTTGCCACCAAACCAGCGCAACAGCCAGCCAGCGTGGCGCTGCATGCCTCATCAGGTTGGACGCGTGTCGAAGAGAGGCGAGGCAGCGACAGACGGGACGAGCTTCCTTGTCGTCCCCGATAAAGCAAGAGGACACGTCGGCAGCGCATTAAATGCGTTTTGTTTGATGATGTCAAGGATAGACTTGTACACTATATACACTTTCCACCTCCTGTGTGCCGCTGTGGCAGCCCCTTTGACATATAAATGGAGGCCCGAGGCGTACTGAGAGAGGATTCAAAATTTTTGGGCTAGGCATGCACCGCAGCTAGTTCAAGAACTCAAGAATGTCAAATATACACCAAAGAAGGATTAGGCTATTATGCATCATTTGCAGACCGAACCTGGATAAAATTCCCCCGTGTTGATCTTCTAAACCCGCTCTTTCCATAGCCCCGCGCCCCGTCAACCGCAGTAGGGATTCCCTGTGATCCCATAGGTGTCGTTCTTGATCCCCGACATCTTTGGCGCACCAGGTAGGGGCCGCAAGCTGTGAAATCCGGTTTTGAACTCAACCCATCGACTCCTTCGTCACGATGGCTCGAGAGATGAAGGCGACATGTATCAGCCACGTTCTGGCGCCATCGGCCAGGCAAGGAGATGCTGTCCGCAGTCGCAACGGCCATCCGCGTGGCCATGGAAAATCTAAGTCAAGCAAGACCTTGAGGAATTCCCTTTTAATATAAGTTTATTCACCTCAAAAAATCTTTCCCCTTGTATGGAAAACCAGTACGTGATGGAACCCTTCCGCTATTGGCAACACCCTCGTTCTGTTTCGAGTCCGCTCAACAGTTTGAGCGGCTACGCTGAGAACGGCAGGGTGGCTTGCCCGGCAGCAAGCGCCCCGAGCTGGCTGCTAAGGATCCGTCCTTCAAAGCGCCATAGCACGGGTTTACGCGCCGACAAACCTATCCAACTAGGCGTAGGGTGTGTACATATAAGAAAAGATTGAACAGGAAGATAGCATGCTTCATTTCAAAGTACTGCAGGGTTATGTTACATCAATAGTTGCTGCGGTTCTAACTTAAGATAAATTTTTCTTGGTCATGAACTAGCAGCGGCGATGAGAAACGGGGTGCCTAGTCCCGGCGCTGGCCCTACACCCTCTTGACGTTGTCGACGCAGCTGATGATGGGCTCGATACGCTCTTCGAGCGCCGTGAGGTCCGTACTCTCCGGCAAGCTCTTCAGCGCGTCAGCGAAGTCGACGCTGGGGTTCCAGAACACCACCTTTGTGAGCACCTTGGTCAGGGCGACCAGGCAGAGCCTTTGGGACTCATTCGCGACATAAACTACTCGAGTGACGCAGAGGTGCTCTAGGGTACCGAGGACGCCCTCGAAGAACAGGGTCAGCCTGGCATTGGGGCTCACGTTCAGATCTTGGGAGTATGTGACATCCGGCATGCCCATGACGGCCAGCTTCGCGGAGATCCTCCCGGTGATGTCGACGAGGCGGCTGATCCAGTGGTTTACGCCCTTTGCGTAATCCTTGTGCTCTGCAGTGTCATCGCTCCGCAGCCGCTTCTCGTCCTCCAAGGCCTTGTTCAGGGTCTCCTCACGAGCCCTGGCCTCCAAAAGCTCCCCCTCCAAGCCACCCAGCTTCAGCTTTAGGTCGTTGATGGAGTCGTTGGCCTCGGAGAGCAGCTTGGCCATGTCGGAGATGGCGACCTGCGCATCCGCCAGAGTGATGTTGGCCGTGTCCCTCTCCTCCATAAGCCCCAAGATCTTCTTCTTCAGCTCCTCCCGTTCCAGCTCAAGCTCCTTCACCTTGCCGGTGTGGTCCAGAGCCAGAGCACTGAGTGTGTCCTTGTGCTTCTGCTCTAGCTCCTACGTCCACCGCGCAACAATCTTCCCAACCTCCTCATCCTTGCCGCGGAGCATGGTGGCAAGCGCCTGCTCACACACAATGAGGTCTTCCTCCTGGCTGTTCAGCAGAGCCTGCTATTGCTGCCAGGCGACTTCATCCTTGGCGGCCTGCTCCCTCGCCGCCTCTTAGACCTTCAAGAGGTCGTCCTGCTTCAGGATGAGCTCTCGCTTGCGCTCGTCCAGCTCATCCTGGGTAGTCCTCAGCTCCTCTCGGACCTTGGTGAACCAGACCCGCGTCTGGGCGATGCACCCCCCAAAATCCGCCTCCACCTTGTCCACCACCGCCGTCCTGAACTTCTCCTTGTCCTGGCAGGCACGGAGGAGCGCTTGGATCTTCTGGAAGTTGGCGCTCATGGCCCGAAGAAGCTGCCCCTCCTGGGAATCACCGTCGCTGGCGCTCGGTTCATCGACAACCTAGAGCCCGGCGGTGGCGAGCACCTCATCATCGAACACCTCCCCTTCGGCTGGCGCTCTGGTGCTTGCCGTCCCTGGGATGCGGATGAACATGTTGTCGCCCACCCTCAGGTACTTGCCCGGGGTAGGGGCTACAGGGGAGGAAGGTTGGTCATTGTCCACCTCCTCCTCGGCGGGCCCCTCGGTAGCCTCCCCGACAGGCCCCTTGCCGGTCTCCTCGGTAGCGGCCTTGCTGGCCTCCCTGGCAGCAGTCCCACCTGTCTCCCCGGCAGGCCCCTTGCCGGCCTCCTCGGTGGTTGACTTGGCAGCTTCCTCAGCCGCGATCTTGGTGGCCTCAGCTTCGGCGTCCTTGGCAACCCTCCCCAATGACGGTGTCGATGTCCTCATGGTCCATCGAGGGAGGGTCTGGAGACCAGAAAGGAAGGACGAAACATGGCCAAGGTCAAGGTTCGGAACAAAGAAAAAAACAGGGATGATAGGAAGGCCACTTACCCGTACCAAGCTACGGAGAAGTGTTTCCTTCCCCGCCCGCATCCATTGGCGGGACAGAGCCACCAGCGCCCGTGTTTGTCTCCTCCTCCTCCTCCTCCACGCGGGTGGAGTTGGCGGCGTGGTATATGGGGGCGGCATGTTGGGGCCGGTCCTCGGCGGCTCCTCCTGCTGCCGCTCTTGTCCTGCAAACCCCGACAAGGTCAGCACCAAAAAATCCCCTCCCTGGCACCCGCCAACAAGGAGTGAGTAATGAACTTGTGCTGGGGGCTGAAGCGGGGACTACATCGAGGGCTGGGGTCTGGGCTGATTTCCACCACCGTCGGCGTGTGCGGAGTGCTTGCCGAAGGCTTGTCGCCTGTTGAAGCCTTGGCCCTCTTTGCCGCCATCTGGGCCAGCGTCTCCGTGTCCCTGCAAAGATGAGATCATGTCAGGAAACATGGCATGAGCGGAAGGTCAAAGATAATGAAGGGCGAGGTGCTTACTCCTCCTCCTCCTCTGGTCTCCTCTTTCTCTTCGTGCTGAAGGATCCGAGGTCGGAATCAGTCTCCGTGTCACTATTCGAAGGGGAAGGAGAAGGGGATGGGGTCATGTGCTGCTTGGACGAGGAAGAGGCAGCGGCCGCTGCATTCTTCTTCACTACCGCGACCCTCGTCTGGTGCCCGGGCCGTGCCTCGGCCTGTTGTCGCCGCGTGGCCCTGCCGGGCCAGACCGGCTCGCTGGAGCTAGCCCGCCGCAGGACACATTTTCTTCCCGAGTCCGGGGGGTCATCCGCCTCGGTCTCCTCTACAGCTGACGCCTCGGCCACGTCTTCAACAAGGGGGGCCTCGGCGGCACCGGTGCCGCTGGCCTCCCCTTCTCTTGTGCACCGGCAGACCCTGCCCACTCGTCGAGTTCCTTCTCTTCTGCGCCATGTCGGCCTCATCCTCCATGGTGCCGACGCTGCCGGCCTCCTTGGCGAGTTCCGCCTCCTCTTCCCTGACGGCAATATACGCCAGCTGCGCCTTGTTGGTGTCGCGGATGAGCAGCGGCTCGTCATGGACATACCTCTCCAATAGATTGTCGAAGAAGGCCTGCACCCACTCCACTTCTGGCTCATGAAAGCTCAAACTGAAACTAAGTGGGTGTGCATCCAACTTGCTTGCTCATGAAGACCTCGGGCATTTGAGGAAGCCCATCATCGGAATATACAAGCCAAGTTCTATAATGAAAGATTCCCACTAGTATATGAAAGTGATAACTCAAGAGAACTCTCTATATGAAGAACATGGTGCTACTCTGAAGCACAAGTGTGGTAAAAGGATAGTAACATTGCCCATCCTATCTTTTTCTCTCATAATTTTTTTGGTGGGCTTCTTTGGCCTCTTTTTTTATTTCGGCTTCTTTGGCCTCTTTTATTTTGATAACCTCACATGGGACAATGTTCTAATAATGATGATCATCACACTTTTATTTACTTACAACTCAATATTACAACTCGATGCTAGAACAAAGATATGACTCTATATGAATTCCTCTGGCAGTGTACCAGGATGTGCGATGATCTAGCATAGAAAAGATATCAAAAAACGAACAAGCCATGAAAATATCATGCTAGCTATATTACGATCATGCAAAGCAATATGACAATGAATGCTCAAGTCATGTATATGATGATGATGGAAGTTGCATGACAATATATCTCAGAATGGCTATGAAAATGCCATGAAAGGTAGGTATGGTGGCTGTTTTGAGGAAGATATAAGGAGGATTATGTGTGACAGAGCGTATCATATTGTGGGGTTTGGACGCACCGGCGAAGTTTGCACCAACTCTCGAGGTGAGAAAGGGCAATGCACGGTACCGAAGAGGCTAGCAATGATGGAAGGGTGAGAGTGCGTATAATCCATGGACTCAACATTAGTCATAAAGAACTCACATACTTATTGGAGAAGTCTATTAGCTATCGAAACAAAGTACTATGTGCATGATCCTAGGGGGATAGATTGGTAGGAAAAGACCATCGCTCGTCCCCGACCGCCACTCATAAGGAAGACAATCAATAAATAAATCATGCTCCGACTTCATCACATAACGGTTCACCATACGTGCATGCTATGTGAATCACAAACTTAACACAAGTATTTTTACAATCCACAACTACCCACTAGCATGACTCTAATATCACCATCTTTATATCGCAAAACTATTACAAGGAATCAAACATATCATATTCGGTGATCTACAAGTTTTATGTAGGATTTCATGACTAACCATGTGAATGACCAGTTCCTGTCATCTCTCTAAATAGATATAAATGAAGCAAGAGAGTTTAATTCTTTCTACAAAATATATGCCCACGCTCTAAAAAATATAAGTGAAGCAAAAGATCATTCTACAAATGGCGGTTTTCTATGTGAAGAGAAACATGCAATCCATACTTCAAATGATATAAGTGAAGCACATGAAGCATTCTATAAAGCCATACTCAAAAGATATAAGTGAAGTGCAATGAGAATTCTATAAATCAACCAAGGACTATCTCATACCAGCATGGTGCATAAAATAAAATTGAAAACTAAATGCAAAAGACGCTCCAAGATTTGTACATATCGCATGAACGAACCGAATCCGAAAACATACCGATATTTGTTGAAGAAAGATGGGATGCCTTCGGGGTATCCCCGAGCTTACATGCTTCAGTATCCTTGAATATTTAATTGGGGTGGCTTGGGCATCCCCGAGCTTCAGCTCTTTCCTCTCCTCCTTCTCCTCACATTGAGACCTCCTCGTTCTTCGAACACTTCATCCACACAAAACTCAACCGAAAGCTCGGTAAGATCCGTTAGTATAATAAAGAAAATCACTACTCTAAGTACTGTTTCAAACCAATTCATTTTTTTTGCATTGTAGCTACTGTAATATAACTTTTCCATGGCTTAATCCACAGATAGAAATTGATAGTTTCATCAAAACAAGCAAACTATGCATCAAAAACAAAATCTGTCTTAAACAGGACAGTCAGTAATAATATGAACATTCACCATACCTCTGGTACTCCAAAAATTCTGAAATAATTATTAAAAATAAAAATTTGTATATAAATACAGTGCAAAAAGTTTCAGAACCGTTTGACGTTCCAGTAAAAAATGTAAAATCACGCACAACAGCAAAAGTTTCTGTTTTGCACCGCACAAACCAACAAGCAATGTAAACATCCGGGTTGTCGCCCAAAGGCAAACCTTGGCACATTATTTTTATAATACAATGGAATTGTAGAAGGCGATAATTATTTTCGTTGAGAAGTTTCTGTTATTAAGATTCACAAAGTTTCCGTGAGCATGAACAAAGTTCAAGGAGCTCCCCCACTTCAACAATGCTCGTATTTCTCACTTTCACTTTCCTTTTTGAAAAGTTTTGGGTTCCCCTCTATATTTTTTTGTTTTTAAACTTTATAAAAGCACTCAACAGAAATAAATGACTCTCTAAAACTTCGGGGTTGTCTCCCTGGCAGCGCTTTCTTTAAAGCCATCAAGCTAGGCATAAACTGCTCAAGTAATGGATCCCACGGTATATCAAAGCCAATTTGAATCAACAATGATTTGTAATTTAGTAGTGAGCACAAAGTAACATATATCAAGCAATGACGAAGTATAACTCTCTTCCTATGCATTGGCATGTCATACAAGAACAATTCATGCACATCAAGTAAAGTCCAATAGATAGCATAATCAGTTTCTTGCAATTCTATCGTGTTGGAAATATAAAGAGGCGGAGATGTAGTTCCTCTCTCATAATAATTGCAAGTAGGATCAGCAAGCACATGCATATTATAGTCATCAAAATTATCATGTGCAACGGTAAAAGGCAACCCATCAATATAATCCTTAATAAGGGCAAACTTCTCTGATATAGTGTAGTCGGGAGAATTCAAAAACATAATAGGACTATCACGCGTGGGTGCAATAGAAACAATTTCATGTTTAACATAAGGAACAATAGCAAGTTCATCTCCATAAGCATAATTCTTATTGGCATCTTGGCCACAAGCATAGCAAGCATCGTCAAAAAGGGATATTTCAAAAGAATCAATGGGATCATAACAATCATCATTTGGTAAGAACGAAGGGAAATTAAACAATGTATGGGATAAAGAGTTACTCTCATTAGATGGTGGGAACGGGTGATCAATCCGCTCTTCCTCCTTTTGTTCTTTGCTCTCCTCCTCATCTTTTTCATCCAATGAGCTCACAATGTCATTAATTTCTTCTTCCATAGACTCCTGCAAAATATTAATCTCTTCTTGTACAGCGGAGGAGTCCTCAATATATGGTTTAATATAAGGATTAGAAGCATAATTATCATAGCAATATTTAAGTATGGCCAAATTTTCAGATTTGTAGAGAGTAGTATCACACTCTTCAATAAAAGAAGCAATTTCACAAGTACCCCTAAAAGCAACAAATTCTGCAATTTGTTGAACATCATAGTAATTACAAACACCCTTAGTATACGAAGATATGATTCCATTATCACTAAACCCAGATTGGTAAGGAAGGTGTTTCTTAGGGTCTTTAGAACAACAAGTACAATCATATATTTCACATAAATTCCAAGCATAGCACTACAAATGGTGAATTTGATCCAGTAAAAGTTTCACTTTTCAGATATGCGGTGTCGCACATAACAAGCATGCTCATCTAAAGATTTGCCCTCGACTAAGCTAGTTGGCGTTTCAGCATGAGCACATAGGGATCGAAGATGATCCAAGTAAAAAGTTTTAGGAGTGTGGTAGATTTTGAGTGGTTTTTCAACCATTGGTGTAGTAGGTACAACTAATTTTTTGGTATTTTGCGTTTCCTACACATAACTAAAGATAGAAAACAAGACCACAAAATAATAACTACTTAGTGATAAAGCAAACAAGCACACACGAGAATATTCACCCCACGCTATAACTCCCTGGCAACGGCGCCATAAAAAGGTCTTGATAACCAACAAGCATAGGGGATCAATTGTAGCCTCTTTTGATAAGTAAGAGTGTCAAACCCAACGAGGAGCTAAAGGTAGAACAAATATTCCCTCAAGTTTGTCGACCACCGATACATGTCTACGCACGTTTGACGTTTGCTTTACCTAGAACAAGTATAAAACTAAAAGTACTTTGTAGGTGTAACTGGATTGGTTTACAAGAATATAAAGAGCACGCAAATAAAAACTAGGGGCTATTTTAGGTAAAGAAGGAATAAAGTTAGTATAGTGAGTGTGGAAAAGTGGTGGTAGGAGTTGCGAAATTGTCCCTAAGCAATTGACTACTTTACTAGACCGATAGCAAGTTTTATGTGGGAGAGGCCACTGCTAGCATGTCATCCCTGAGTTGGAATTCTATGCACTTATGATTGAAACTATTAGCAAGCATCCGCAACTAGTAACTATCATTAAGGTAAAACCCAACCATAGCATTAAGATATATTGGCTCCCCTTCAATCCAGTATGCATCAATTTCTATGCTAGGTTGAAGCTTCTGTCACTCTTGCCCTCCAATACATAGTCCTATCAACATACAACTAAGCCTATGGTGTGATCCATGGGTGCACTCATATGATGGGCACCAAAGGACAGCAATATAACCACAAGCAAATTAAACGAATCATAGCAATTCACCAATTACTGATAGGACAACGAAAATCTACTCAGACATCATAGGATGGCAACACATCATTGGATAATAATATGAAGCATAAAGCACCATGTTCAAGTAGAGGGTACAGCGGGTTGCGGGAGAGTGGACTGCTGTAGATAGATGGAGGATGGTGATGAAGATGTTGGTGAAGATGACGGAGGTGTTGGGGTAGATTGCGGTGACGATGATGGCCCCGGCGGCGTTCCGGTGCCACCGGAAGAGAGGGGGAGAGAGCCCCCCTTATTCTTCTTCTTCCTTGACCTTCTCCCTAGATGAGAGAAGGGTTTCCCCTATGGTCCATGGCCTCCATGGCAGTGGAGGGACGAGAGCCCCTCCGAGATTGGATATGTCTCTCTGTCTCTCTCTGTTTCTGCATTCTCCGATTCTGCCCTTTCACCGTTTCTTATATTCCTGGAGATCCTAACGCCGATTGGGCTGAAATTTGGACACAATTTTTATCCAGATATTAGCTTTCTTGCGGCGAAAGAAGGGCACCAACCACCTTACGGGGTGGCCACGAGGGCCCAGGGAGCGCCTCACCCCTAGGGCGCCTCCCTGCCTCGTGGCCCCCTAGGGCATCGTCTCACATTGATTCTTCTTCCCAAAAATCACATATATTCCAAAAAGATCTCTGTCAGTTTTTATCCCGTTTGGACTCCGTTTGGTATGGATTTTGTGCGAAACAAAAAACAAGCAACAAACAGGAACTGGCACTGGGCACTGGATCAATATGTTAGTCCCAAAAATATTATAAAGTATTGCCAAAAGTATATTAAAGTTGTATAATATTGGCATGGAACAATAAAAAATTATAGATACGACGGAGACGTATCACTGCACTTTTGTTACCTTTACCGTTAGTTGCTCGTTACAAATTATCTTGCTATCAAACTACTCATTACTTATAATTTCAGTGCTTGCAGAGAATACCTTGCTGAAAACTACTTTTCATTTCCTTCTGCTCCTCGTTTGGTTCGACACTCTTACTTAGCGAAAGGACTACGATTGATCCCCTATACTTGTGGGTCATCATCTGCATTTATGTTTTGCGATCCCAGAAAGGGCTAGCGAGATACCACTATTGTCATATTATATCATGATTGTTTTGACGAAGTGTTGGCATTTGATATATTTTACTATTGCTCACTAGTTGCTTATTCCATTGATATGAGTTAATATAATTTTTAAGAGTTATTATTGACACAGTTAGTCATGATCTTTGCCGAAAACATGGCTGCTATTTAAGCACACACACATATATATATATATATGTAAACAAGAACAAAAGAGTTCGTAAAAGTTTTTGTTTATCACTTTCAGTTTGTCAAATGAATTGCTTGAGGACAAGCAATGGGTTAAGCTTGGGGGAATTGATACATCTCCATCGTATATACTTTTCCTAACGCTTTTGCTCTAGTTTTGGACTCTAATTTGCATGATTTGAATGAAACTAACCAGGACTGACGCTGTATTCAGAAGAACTACCATGGTGTTGTTTTTGTGCAGAAATAAAAGTTCCTGGATTTGGAGGAAACTTTTTGGAGAATTATTTCCCAATAAATAAAAAATACTGCAACCAAGACCCATTGGAGGGGGGCCTGGCTGACAACAAGACACGAGGGCGCGCCACCCCACTCTGGCGTTCCCTGGTGGGTGGTGAGCCCTCAAGGCTCTGCTGACCCTAATCCCGACGCTATAAAATCCTTTTTTCCAGAAAAAATAGGAGAGGAAGTTTCATCATGTTTTATGATACAGAGCCGCCGCCACCTCCTGTTCTTCATCGGGAGGCCAGATCTGGAGCCCGTTCGGGGCTCCAGAGAGGGGAATATTCGATCTTCATCATCACCAACCGTCCTCCATCACCAATTTCATGATGCTCACCGCCAGGAGTGAGTAATTCCTTCCTAGGCTCACTGGTCGGTGAGGAGTTGGATGAGATTCATCATGTAATCGAGTAAGTTTTGTTAGGGCTTGATCCCTAGTATCCACTATGTTTTGAGATTGATGTTGCTATGACTTTTCTATGCTTAATGCATGTCACTAGGGTCTGAGTGCCATGATTTTAGATCTGAACTATTTATGTTTTCACCATTATATCTATGTTCTAGATCCAATCTTGCAAGTCATATGCACCTACTACGTGTTATGATCTGTAAACCCCAGGGTGACAGTAATTGGGATACTTTCTGGTGATGACCATAGTTTGAGGAGTTCATGTATTCACTATGTGTTAATTCTTTGCTTCGGTTCTCCATTAAAAGGAGGTCTTAATATCCCTTAGTTTCCTTATGGACCCCGCTACCACAGGAGGGTAGTACAAAATATGTTATGCAAGTTCTTTTACATAAGGACATATGACTATCTACAGAATACATGCCCACATTATATTTATGAACTGGAGCTAGTTCTGTGTTACCCTAGGTTACGACTGTTATATGATGAATACTGTCCAACGAATTCACCGATCCAATGCCTACGTGTTTTCCACATATTGTTCCTTCTAAGTTACTATTGCGATTACTACTATTACAACTGCTACAAAATTGTTACTGCAGTTACCGTTACCACTGCTATCATTACTACTACTATCAAACTATCATATTATTGTGCTACTTGCTGCAGATATTTAATCTCCATGTGTGGTTGAATTGATAACTCAACTGCTAATACTTACAAATATTCTTTGGCTCCCCTTGTGTCGAATCAATAAATTTGGGTTGAATACTCTAACCTTGAAAACTGTTGCGATCCCCTATACTTGTGGGTTATCACCCAATCGATTGGACTCGACACCGTATGGCTGCCCGCCGACGTCCCCACGACCATCACCTTTGACCTAGAGTTCTCCGGCTTGATTTCGGCTTATTAAGAGCCCCAGTTGACCAAGCACCGCCACCATTCGATCCACCACAACACACACTATGGATATCTCCATGTGCGCCTAGAATCCCATGGTACGCCTACTCCACCGAGACCCGAATCTCGTCATCACTCCATCGCCATCTCAAACAAGGTGAGCCTGCGTCTGAGCCCTCTCCCTATCCATTGCATTTTCTGCATCCGCGCACGCCTCCTTGATCATTTGGTTCACCCCAGGCACTCCAGATCAACGCGTGCAACCACGACCAAATCTTTGTGTGATGCCCGAGCTCCAGCGACCACACTCTGGCCACCATCATCATCCCCAGCTCTGTCCACTACCACCAGAGGTCCCAACTCACATCCCCGCGCCTGTCCGTGCCCTCCGCCGCACCTAAGACCCATGGGACCGACTGGAATGGTCACTACCGAAGCCATGCCCCCGTTAAGTTCAATGCCAACGGGTTTTCTGGTGAGGCCTAAACCCTAAACCCCCTAGATCTAGGCCCTGTTCGGATCCCCTTTGCTCCCCAACTGCAGCTCCTTGAGTGGAGGGAGCGCCAACACAATCGCACGGAGCGGCTCCAACCCAGCTCCTCGCGCAGAGCGGAGTTGACAGTTGGGAGAGCTTCTGAACAGGCTTCTAATTTGGACCGTTAGATCTCGACCCCACGGCACACACACGTCCACTCAATGCAGATCGGTACGGGCCAACTAGAAGCTGCCACTTCACCAACATTATCCAAAACATTATGTATTCAATTTTCTATTTATTCAATTAAATAAAATTCTTATAAAAAACCAAGTGAACTTAAAACACTCGTACCTTTTATTTTCTAAGTCCATATTGAGTGTTTATTTTTGCAAAATGATTCTTATGAAATATACTTTCACCTTAAAAAGTAAAATTTCGGATATGAATAATTTAAAAATTGATTTCCAACATAATGAATTCAAACTTAAAATGGGCATAACTTGAAATTTATAAATCGAAATAAATTGATTCTTTTTGCAAATTGAACCTAGTGACATGTAGTTTCATCTTAGATATTGTAGTATAATTTTCAAATAATTTAGAATAGAATTTGAATATAGTTTGAAAAGTAGCAGTAATTCAAATAACAAGTAAACCTAAATTGCTTTAAATTTGAAATAAAAATTGTTTAATAAAACAAAGAACTTGTAACTAGTTCAGAAACTTAAAATGAACTTTAGTAAATATTTTTGGATTATTATTTGATTTTAGGGAGTGCAAATAATATTTGAATCCAATTCAAACATAGTTTGACTATAAGCTTGAAACCCTAGGTTTAATTTAAATAAAACAATTGCAATACGGTTTAAATAATTGAATTGACCTAGGAACTATTTTAGATTGGGTAATTGACTTTAGGGAAATATGGACTCAAATTAAATTAAATTCAAACTTAAATAAAGTATGAAAATGATTGGCACATAGTAAAACATTTTGTGATTTCGATTGACTTTAGATGAACTTGAATTAAATATTAGTAATCATATTGGATTTGTATTTAACTTTAGGGAAAACATTATACTAGTTAAATTGGACTGACTTAGTCAATTCTGAAATAGTTCAGGATTCAATTCCACTTGGTAGAACCAAACCAAATTGTGAATTCAATTCAATTTGAATTCAAATAAGATGAACCATAATTCAAATCCTAATTGAATTGGAAGCCAGAGCAAGTTCTTTTTCCTGTCCAAACACTTAGTGTATTCAAACTCATGAAAAGGTCAACAAGTTTGAATTGTCATTCAAACTTGAAAATGAACTTGACTATCCAAGATTCATAGACCATGACTTTGTTGTTAAGATTCTTTTGATTGGATGTGGTAGCAACAACTTGACATCACACACTCCTTATGTGATGAACCCTTTCATTGAAACATGCATGTGAACCCTCATGTCACATGTATCCCAATTGACAACCACTATGTTGTTTTCCAAATTCTAATGAGTTAACGCTGACAAATGATCTCATAGCACAATGGCACTAGCACCATGCACAATGTTTGTTGTATGTCTGATTGCATTGTATGGTTGTTTATGATTGCTCGTTACTTATGATAGATTGTACAGAGAGAAGAGTAATGTGATAAAGATTGTGAGACGGAAGAATCATTAATATCAGGCAAGTACCACTTTGATCATGTTACCCAGTATTTTGTTGCATTGTAGTTTTGCCATGTTCAGTGTGTGAGTTTAGGATGCTAAATTCTGTACAACCCAGTAGTTGACAGCTTAGGTCCAAACTTATCCTGACCTTGTAACCATCGGCTAGTTGCTGAGCTGCTATGATGTGGATTGGGAAACACAATTGTTATTCCACATACAACTGTCGGTGTCAAAACTGGCCGATCTCGGGTAGGGGGTCCCGGACTATGCATCTGAGGATCGAAGGTAACAAGGGACACAGGAAACATGATGTTTACCCAGGTTCGGGCCCTCTTAATGGAGGTAAAACCCTACGTCCTGCTTGATTGTATTTGATGAATATAGGGGTTACAAGAGTCGATCTACCTCGAGATCGTAATGGCTAAACCCTAGATGTGCATCCTATATGAATTCTGATAGCCTCTACAGACTAAACCCTACGGTTTATATAGACACCGGAGGGGCCTAGGGTTGTTCAGAGTTGGTTTACAGAAGAAGTAAATTATACATCCGGACGCTAATCTTGCGATCCACGCATAGGAGAGTCCCATCCGGACATGGAGGAAGGTCTTCTAGCTTGTATCTTCACGGCCCATCAGTCCGGCCCATATCACGTAGCCTGGACACTTGAGGATCTCCTAATCCAGGACTCCCTCAGTAGCCCCTGAGCCAGTCTTCAATGACGATATGTTCGTCACGTAGATTGTCTTTAGCATTGCAAGGAGGGTTCCTCCTCCGAATATATCAAAGCAATCTTTTGAATAAAAGAACTGTATCTGGCTTTGCATGACAGTCACGACCCTCAACCATGAAGGCGAAATATCTAAAAAATAATGTCTATCAATAGACAATTTTTTGGCGAAACATCACTTTAACATTTCGAACCGTTTTTCGCGTCTTGCTTCGCATTTCGAGGCGCGGCCTCTATTGACACGTATTGTCAAAACAGAGATTGTGTCTGCTTATCGCTGGATCCTCATCAATTCGTGTTTGGGTAATCCAACCGTGCCATTCGCACGACCCCTTGGGAATAGGCGAGTTTTAAGGGTCAAGGTGGGGGGCACTTGATATTCACTGCCTATATAAGTGGATAAAGATCCCTATTTTCCTCCCCGCGCCTTCTTCCTTCTCCTGCTTCCCATCCTCAAGCTCCAACGCCCAAGCTTCAATCTTTCCCACCGCCACCAACCTTACCAGCCAAGTCTAGATTCGGCTCGAAGGGGAAGTGGGAGGCCTCCTCCATCACGGAGAAGGATATCAAGGAGCTCCGAGAGGCGGGGTACCTATCCGTGGACACCACACACAGGCTCCTCGCCAAGAAGCAGGTTGTCCCAACCCCGGAGCCCGGCGAAAGGGTTGTGTTCATCCCTCACTTCCTCCCCAGACTAGGGTTTCCCCTCCACCCCTTTGTCCGCGGCCTCATGTTCTACTACGGGCTAAGCGTCCATGATCTAGCCCAAAATTCTATCCTCAACATCTCGGTGTTTATCGTCGTGTGCGAGGCGCTACTCCGCATCTCCCCACACTTTGGCCTGTGGCTAAAAGTCTTCAATGTGAAGCCGAAGGTGGTCGACGGGCAGCAAGCGGACTGCGGGGGCGCCATGGTGAGCAAGCTCCCCAACACCACTTGGCCTAAAGGGGCCTTTGTGGAGACCGTCAAGGTCTGGTAACAGGAGTGGTTCTACACGACCGAACCCCACCGCGCCAGAAGGTGGCCACTCCTGAGTTTAGATCAGGACCCCCTATGCGGTTTGCGTCATGGACCAACAAGGGTCTGGACTGGGGGTCGACCGTGGAAGTGCTAACGCTACAAAAGCGCATAAAAACATGATAAACAAGAACACCAGTCTCACTAACGTGATTCAGGTGATGCTCTTCCACCGGATCCTCCCCTGCCAACTCCTGCCTCTCCATAGGTGGGAGTTCAATCCAGAAGGCCCTCAGACCGTGCATCGCTTCTTCAGCACAACACACGAAGAGATCTGGCCGCTGCTTTTCAAGGCCCAAAAGACGTGGCCGAAGAAGACCGATGACATCAGCCTTGATAGCGAGAATCCGTCCACTTTGGTAAGTGTATTATTCCCCAAACATACCTTAGGCCTAATGATTATCTGTCCCTCTCACAGGGCTGGATAGTGAAGGCGGGGCGGATCAAGTGTCCGGCTTGGCTGCCTGAAGATCCGACCCTTCCCCAACTAACGAAGATGCTGGTCCCGGTGCCCTATCAGGCACCGGAGAAGAAGGCCAAGAAGAAGGGAAAGGGAGGCCCCCGCCGTGAGGGTACTTCGGGCGTGGTGTCTGGAGAGACCGAAGTACCCTCCTCCCATGAGGGAGATGAAGATGAGGAGGAGGAGGAGGCAAAAAGTGACACTCCCCTCAAGCGGAGGAACAAGAAATGGGTAGCCCCCACAGACCCGGAGGAGGGGTTGTCCAAGAGGGGCAAGATAACCCTCTCGGATGGTTCGGATTCAGATGTCGAACACATCCCCGAGAGGCGCCCCAGGACGAAGCCCCTTGTCGAATCGTATGTACTGAAGGTTTCATTATGACTGTTTGGTCCTTTATGATTTTAATATAACATATCATGTTATGTGTATTTCAGCCCTGCTTGCAAACTCCCCAACCCTTCATTATCTGAGGGGAGTTCTCTACCACCCGAGATTGTAGAGAGCGAGATGCATCCGCGAGCTTCTCCGCCTACCGCCGCAGATGAGACTAAGGTGTTATCCCGAAGTACCTCTCTAGGCCGCGGAGGGGTGAGCGAGGCTGCCACGACGTCACCCGAGGGTGAAGCCTCGGCTGCCGAGAACATGGGGGGTGCAACCCCCATGGAGACCGATGGCAGGGGCCCTGACCAGTTCGCCCCCAGCCTAACACTATTTCAGAGACCCATGCGGCTCCAGAATCGAGCAAGCAACCCCTTTTGAAGGAGGGGGGCATCGGCTCCGACGGCGACCTCCACCAATCCGGAGGCACTGAATACTCTGGTGGAGGCACTGCAATGTGCCTCCATCATGGAGGAGCACTACACCCTCATGGGTGTGGTGGTTGAGATGGTTCAGTCCGCAAAGAGCAGGCTGAGCGAAGCCTTCACCGGCCTGCTAACAGGCTGATGCGGAGCATCCTACGATCAGCCCCATGTACACTACATCTACTCTCCAAGCCCCAAGGGGACATAAGACCTGCTTGGGGAGGGATCCCCATGAACTAAGAGGAAGTCTTTGAGTCCTAAGTGACTATGTACTTTCCTTCTAGCTGGATAATAAAAATAAATGTCATGGCCGACCTTTTCGCTTCGACCTCTAGACCCGAAGGTGTGGAGTGTTTCCGAATACCCTAACGATAGAATATACCGGGATATGCATGGGAACCAGGCGTAGGGGTCATAGTTGCTTGAACAGACAATGTGTATCCGGCTAGTTATGTTATATTACATTATGTAAGAACCATCTTCTAGAGAGAATAGTTCCGTTAAGGGTTCCTTTCCCTGGGTGTGCATGCGTTTAATGTGCATGTCTGAACTGTGATAAAAAAATAGTAGAGTAAGTAATTTCTAGGGTTTCACAATGGAGTGAATGCGGAAACGTCTTTAATTCACCAACCGAACATTCCCTTAATAACGCTAGATTTCGGCTTCACCCAGTCTGAGGTACATGTCCGGATGACCCGGCAGTAGCAATCGTAGAGGTGCTCACTTTATGCCCTAGCCGAACTAACGTGAACGTAGGGCATAAGCACAGGAGCCAGGCAACCCAGCTTGACCAAAACTTAAGTCATATCGATGCATATAATGGCCAAGAAAAGGTACATATGAAAAAACGCATATGTGGTGAGCTTGATGCTCGAAGAATAATAGCAAGCTTCTATACAAGAAGCCCCCAGGTATAATGAACGTACATATGTGGATATGTACGCATCAGGGGAGGACGGTCTAGCCGTACTAAAGCCGTAGGGCTAAAGAGAAAAACGAAAAAGATAAAAATGAAAAGAGAGAAAAAATAACGTTAATAACAGGAGGAAGGAGATGAACACAGAGTTCGGCACTAGGCATAAAATCGTCAGAGTCTGGCCGCATTCCAGGGGTTCGGCTCCAGGTGATTGTCTAACACATCACGCAGGCGGTACGCTCCTCCGGTGAGAACTTCGTCAATGATGAAGGGACCCTCCCACTTGGGCTTAAGTTTGTCCTTTTTCTTCTCCGGTAGGCGTAGAACGAGTTCACCAATGTTATAAGTCTTGCCTGCACTTCTCTGCTTTGATACATGCGAGCCTGCTGTTGATAAAATGCGGAACGGGCTTTTGCGATGTGGCGCTCCTCCTCCAGGGCATCTAAGCTGTCCTGTCAATCAAGCTCAGCTTCTCTCTCTTCGTACATGCGCACTCGAGGTGAGTCATGAATAATATCGCAGGGTAACACTGCTTCTGCATTGTACACCATGAAGAAAGGTGTATATCTAGTAGTGTGGTTGGGAGTGGTCCGCATCCCCCAGAGTACGGAGTAAAGTTCCTCCACCCAGTGCTTGTCTGATTCTTTCAAAGACCGCACTAGTCTAGGTTTGATGCTACTCATAATAAGACCATTAGCCCGTTCGACTTGACCGTTTGTCTGCGGGTGATAGACAGAGGCGTAATGGAGCTTAATGCCCAGATTACCACACCAGGTTTTCACCTCATCGGCTGTGAAATTAGAGCCATTATCGGTGATTAAGCCGTGCGGGACACCATAACGGTGTACCACGCCGGATATGAAATCTATTACCGGCCCCGCTTCGGCCATTTTGACTGGTTTGGCCTCGATCCACTTAGTGAACTTATCCACCATGACCAGCAGATACTTTCTCTTATGGCATCCTCCTTTATGGGGTCCGACCATATCGAGTCCCCATACCGCAAAAGGCCAAGTGATGGGGATTGTTTGTAAGACAGTGGGGGGCATATGGCTTTGGTTGGTAAAGAGTTGGCATCCGACACAACGTTGGACAAGGTCCTGTGCATCTGCTCGCGCCGTCGGCCAATAAAACCCTGTACGGAAGGCCTTGCTAACAAGGGCCCGAGCTGCAGCGTGGTGACCGCCGAGTCCGGCGTGAATTTCAGCCAAGAGTTACTGCCCCTCTTCCTCGGAGATACATCGTTGAAGAACGCCGGTAGCGCTTTTCTTATAGAGCTCTCCATGATGAACCTTGTAGGCCTTCGAACGCCGGACAATGCAGCGGGCCTTGTTCTGATCCTCGGGAAGCTCCTTCTTATTAAGGTATGCCAGGAAGGGTTCGGTCCATGGGGAATGACTGCCATGATGAGATGCACCGATAGTGTTATTTCGGTGGCTGAGCCTCCGATGATGTCGGTGTTTTCGGAATCTGGGGTTATGTTCGGATCCGGACTAGTGTTGCCGTTTCCCCCTTGCCACACCACGAATGGCTTAAAAAGCCTTTCCAGAAAGATATTAGGTGGGACGGGGTCACGTTTAGCTCCAATACGAGCAAGAACGTCTGCCGCTTGATTACTTTCTGGAGCCACATGATGGAACTCGAGCCCCTCGAACCGGGCCGACATTTTTATGACGGCATTACAATAAGCAGCCATCTTCGGATCTTTGGTGTCGAAGTCTCCATTTATTTGAGATATTGCAAGGTTTGAGTCCCCGCGCACTTCTAGGCGTTGTATGCCCATGGAGACAGCCATCCGGTGACCATGCAATAAGGCCTCGTATTTGGCTGCATTGTTGGAGTCTGTGTATAGTATTTGGAGGACGTACTGAACAACGTCTCCAGTAGGTGACATTAGAACGATGCCCACCCCTATCCCTACCAGCATTTTGGAGCCATCAAAATTCATAACCCAATTGGAATATGTGCAATACTCTTTAGGGAGTTCGGCCTCTATCCATTCGGTGACGAAGTCAGCCAGTACTTGGGATTTAATAGCTCGACGTGGTTTGTATATAATATCAAATGGAAGGAGCTCAATGACCCATTTGGGAATCCGGCCCGTGGCATCATGGTAGTTTATAATGTCATTGAGTGGTACTTTGGAAGCCACTGTGATCGAACACTCTTGGAAGTAGTGACGGAGCTTTCGGGATGCCATGAAGACTGCGTATGCTATCTTTTGATAATGGGGGTATTGGGACTTGCATGGTGTAAGGACAGTGGATACGTAGTATACTGGCTTCTGAAGCGGGAATTTATGTCCATCCTGTTCTCGTTCAATGACGAGCACGACGCTCACCACCTAATGTGTTGTCGATATGTATAATAACGTCGGTTCACTGACGTTTGGCGCGGCCAAGATTGGGTTGCTCACAAGAAGGGTTTTTATTTCCTCTAGTCCGACTGTTGCCGCGTCTGTCCACTGGAAGTGATCGGTTTGCCATAGAAGGCGGTAGAGTGGCAGTGCTTTTTCTCCCAATCTGGAGATAAAGCGGCTTAGAGCTGCCACGCAACCAGCGAGTATTTGGACTGTTGGCGTAGCCAATTGTGACAGAGCTCGGATTTTGGCTGGATTTGCTTCAATTTCTCTGTTGGAAACGATGAAGCCCAGCAGTTTTCCAGCGGGGACGCCGAAAACACACTTTTTCGGATTGAGCTTAATTCATATGCGCAAAGGTTATCAAATGTGAGATGTAAATCATCTATTAGTGTTTCGACGCGCCTAGTTTTGATGACGACGTCATCCACATAAGCTTCAGCTGTCTTGCCGATCTGTTTCTCCATGCATGTTTGAATCATGCGTTGGTACATCGCGCCGGGGTTCTTGAGCCCGAAGGGCATGGTGTTGAAGCAGAATGGCCCATATGGGGTAATGAATGCCGTTGCAGCTTGATCAGACTCCTTCATTTTGATTTGATGGTATCCGGAATATGCATCAAGGAAACACAGTGAGTCGTGTCCTGCGGTAGCATCAATGATTTAATCGACGCCGGGGGGGGGAGGGATCCTTAGGGAAAGCCTTATTGAGGTCTTTAAAATCGACGCACAACCGCCAGGATTTGTCCTTCTTTGTTACCATCACCAGGTTTGCCAGCCAGTCCGAATGTTTTATTTGTCTGATGAATCCCGCCTCAATTAGCTTGGCCAGATCCTCCCCCATAGCTTGGCGTTTGGGCTTGGAAAAGCACCGAAGTGCTTGTTTGATTGGTTTGTATCCTTTTAAGATATTGAGGCTATGTTCGGCAAGCTCACATGGGATTCCCGGCATGTCAGAAGGGTGCCAGGCAAATATATCCCAGTTTTCGTGAAGGAAATCTCTTAGTGCGGCGTCGACCGTTGGGTCTAGTTGTGCTCCAATAGATGCTGTATTCTTGGGGTCCATTGGGTGGACCTGGAATTTGACTATTTCTTCTGCCGGTTTGAAGGAGGTGGATTTGGGTCATTTGTCTAAGATCACATCGTCCCTATCCACCGTGGAGCACAGTGCGGTTAATTTTCGTCCGCGATGGCTTCATATAATGCCTCAAGGGCCAGGGATGCGGTTTTGTTTTGGGCGCGGAGTGCTATGTCCGGATCATTGACAAGAGTGATTACACCGTTTGGTCTGGGCATTTTGAGCTTCATATACCAGTAATGAGGTATAGCTTGGAAGCATGTAAAAGCATCCCGCCCCAACAGGGCGTGGTATCTGCTGCTGAAAGGAGCCACTTGGAAGGTGATTTCTTCAGACCGATAATTCTCCGATGTGCCGAATACCACGTCAAGTGTGATTTTTCCCGCACACCGCGCCTCCCGGCTAGGAATGATTCCTTGGAAGGTCGTGCTGCCTTGCTTGATGCGGCTCCTATCTATTTCCATTTTGTGGAGTGTGTCCTCATAGATGAGGTTTAGTCCGCTGCCACCGTCCATGAGGACCTTGGTGAGTCGAAAACCATCCACGATGGGACTGAGGACTAAAGCGGCTGGTGCTCGGACTGTCCTGTATTTTGGTTCGTCGACGACATTAAAGGTTATAGCCGTGTCATTCCAAGGGTTTACTGTGGCAATTTGACAGACTTCGGCGAGGCCGTGAAGTGCCCTTTTGCGCTTATTGTTTGTAGCAAATGTGTCAAAGACCATCAGTACTCTGGGGTCGTCATCTTCTGGAGGGTGTTGCTCTGGGGTGTTTTTGGTAAGGATGTCCTCGCCGCTTTTGGCTACCTGCCGGAGTATCCAACATGCTCTAAGGCTGTTGGTTGGTATGGTATCCAATGTTGTGTGTATTTTGCATGGGCCATCGAGCCATCCCTCCAGAACGGTTCCATGCCACGTAATGGGTTTGTATTTCTTGGCTATTGGACTGGGCGCGTCCCGGGGATGCACCCTTTTTCCCTGGGCCAGTGGTTGAGTTGGGACCGATGGCTCCCAACAAGCTGCCTGATCCCTCCAGGCGCTTTCCATTGCGCTGTACTTCTGTACGATAGTTGCCAGGTCAGCGAAGTGTAGTATGCGGCGGCGATTAATGGCGTTGAGGATTCCTTCGTTCATGCAATTGTTCTGGAACGCTGATATCACGTCCTCGTCACATCAATCTTTAACCTTGTCCTTGACAAGGAGGAACCTGTCCTAGAAGTGGTGCACCATTTCCTGAGACTATTGTTGTATGCTCGTCAGAGCGTTTATGTCTGGGTTTGTGGGTGGAATTGAATCTGGACC
Source organism: Triticum urartu (assembly GCF_056163025.1). Classification (NCBI taxonomy): domain Eukaryota; kingdom Viridiplantae; phylum Streptophyta; class Magnoliopsida; order Poales; family Poaceae; genus Triticum; species Triticum urartu. Next base: position 358,933,689 of record NC_141874.1, on the reverse strand, counting down.
CTGACCCGATCGATGATCCGGAGTCTGAAGTTTTTCCAGACTTGACAGTCCGGGCTCCGACGTATCTTCTGGTTGCCTTTGCCCGCCATCCGATTCTTTGTTCGGAAGGCCGGTCACCTCCTTTTGTGGGTGGGTATCCGTCTTCAGCATAGGGGAAGAGTCGCCGTATTGCTCCTCAACTACCGCTATCTTGTGGGTGATCGGTGGAGATTTGATTTCTCTTTGGTCGAGTTTGAGCCCGACCCGATCGTAATCTATGGCGATTCCCAGGGCGGAGATACGGTCAAGGAGCTCGTTTAAAGACAAAAAATCCGCCAGATCCATCTGCTTGGAGTGTTTCGGGTCGATACAAAGAGGATTTTCGATGGCCCGAGAGGTCATCGTCGACTTAACGGCCGAACGGGCGGTCAAGGTAAAGCTGCCCAACCGGAGAGGTTTGGCCTGGGGCCAGTTCTCCTCTGTTAGTGATATTGTCTTTAAGGACGAGGTGAGTCATCGATCCTGTTGTCGACGGCACAGTGGAACTCTCAATGAAAGCACCAATGTCGGTGTCAAAACCGACGGATCTCGGGTAGGGGGTCCCGAACTATGCGTCTAAGGTCGATGGTAACAGGATACATGGGACACAATGTTTACCCAGGTTCGGGCCCCCTCTATGGAGGTAATACCATACGTCCTGCTTGATTGATATTGATGAATACGAGTATTACAAGAGTTGATCTACCTCGAGATCGTAATGTCTAAACCCTAGAGGTCTAGCTTGTATGGCAATGATAATGAGCATTCGGCCTATCTACGGACCTAGCCCTCCAGTTTATATAGATACGTGAGGGATCTAGGGATACACAAGGTCGGTTATAGAGAAAGGAATCTACATAGTTGGCCACCAAGCTTGCCTTCTACGCCAAGGAAAGTCCCAGCCGGACACGGGTGTAGTCGTCGGTCTTCGTATCTTCACAGCCCATCAGTCCGGCCCATGGCTAACAGGCCGGATGCCCGAGGACCCCTTAGTCCAGGACTCCCTCAGAGACCTCAACTAAACGCCATTGGACACAAGGTGAACTCGCTCCTCTCCGAACCTTCACTTTCCACATGTGAGACATGGCTACTACCTCAAGCATATGTGCTATGCATGACCAGAAACCAAGAGGAAGACCATGGACAAGACGACGAGTAAACCAAGTGCAAGGAATAGAGAACGGGCTGACAGAAAGTCACAGCCACCGGATGACCGGTCCTTACCGGACGTCCGACGCCTAGAGATCCCACATGCCCGATCGACTACAGGCCAAGTCTATAGCAACCGGACGACTGACTGAGACCGGACGTCTGACCCCTCCAGCGACCGGACGACTGGCCTTCACTGAATGTTCGACAACTCGCGTCCAGAGCCAAAACGCCGGACGTCCGACAACTATCGGACGACCGGACCCTCGCGAGCCATTTGACGTCCGACGCATGTCTATGCACAGTGTATCGGACTGAGCCCATGTACCCCTTCGCCCTCACTTACCCCTTCGTGGCCTTAGACTATATATACTCCTCCACCTCCACCTAGTTAGGGTTAGCATTGGTTTAGCTCATTTGAGATAGAGCTTTGCTCATCCATATGGATCTACTCCTTGAGAGAAACCGCGGCCAACCTTCGGAGAAGATCCACCTTGGATTCAAGACATCCTCATGGAGAAGAACCGTTTAACCTTTGTATCGTTGCATGTTGACTTTGGACCATGTGATCTCTCTGTGTACTTGGATCTAGCATATGTGTGAACGTTCTTGTTGGTTTGGGTGATTTTCTCGTGTTTCCCCTCGTATTTCCCCTCGTGTTCTTTGTGTTCTTCGCGGGATCCGCTCCTTTCATGAAAGATCGGCCATCTAGGGTTCCACCCTACATCATCTTGGTATAATGAGACACATTGATCACAATTTCGGAGCCTCCCCTCGTTGTTTTCTAGCCTAATTTTGTTGTGTTCTTCCCCAATTTCGAAAATCCCCACCAAAAATAGCCCTAATTTTTTTTGTGATTTGTTGGTTTGATGAAGTTTTGTTGATTTTGATCCATGGATTTGCTTGGTTTCAAGTGGATCTAGCATCTCCTCAAGTTTTCCCATCTTTCATCCATGAAATCTCCTCAATTTTGACCCCCAAATCTCATTTTTTTCGCCCAAAATCGCGCCCCGAAACTCGCATCTTGCGTTGACCCCTGGCCCATTACACCCGACGGCCGTCACTTTACCGGACGTCCGGAGCCCCAGGAACCACCAGATGTCCGACCTTACCGGACGAGCGGAACCCATAACCAGAGCTGTAGTTAGTGGATTTCCGACCCGACCGGACGTCCGGCGAACGGACATCCATCCATTTACGGACATCCGATACCTGTAGTTTCAGACTTCGGCTGATTCTTGTTTCGCCCATAACTAATTCATCCGAACTCCGATTTTGACGTTCTTTAGATCGTTTTGAAGCTCTTGGCATCCCCCTTCCCAAAAAAATACTTCCAACATCATTGGACTCCATCAAAGTTTTGGAAATTTGGCATCTTTGCCTAGGGCTTCCAGCACATCATCCGCTACACCACCACCGACTTCCGCAACCTAACCCATTGTGATCCATATAGCATTAGCGGTTGCTTGAGTAGTGATTTGACTCTCCTAAGGTGTTTCGAGTACTTAGGGATGGTTGCTTCTTCATCAACCACCACCACCACTTCCGCATAGGCTTGCCCACCATACACTTCCGCCACCCCAACTTAACCCAAATTTCTTTGTTGTGAGTTGTGTCTCCTAAGGTGTTTCGGCTACTTAAGGATGGTGACCTTCAACTCCGACTCACATAACCCAATAACCCATCACTTCCGCATTGCCTACTTGCATAACCCATCATTGCATTTCTGCAATCCCTTTGAGCTTCCGCAACTCCACAACCACATCCCACTACCACCATTTGAGATTTTGAGTTCGCGTTTTTTCCGTTTCCTAAGGTATTTCGGCTACTTAGGGATGAGTCTCCATCATCTTGGTATCTCCATCAAGATCACCGCCACTCATCATCGCCACGAGGTCGTCATCGAGATTGACCAACATCATCCGCCCGTGGCTTACAAACAAGAAACCCTCGACAGTAACATCCATATCATCTTGGTATCGTGGTATCCCTCCATTGTATATTCCCTTGCAATTGCATTGATAACCCCTGGCCCATTTTGGGTCACTTGCCTATCGAGACTAGCCATTTGAGTATTGTCGGCAACATTACTTGTGCACATTAGTGATATACACCATCCATTGCATACATACCATATCATATTGGTATCATATCATCTCGTGTGCCTCAAGTTTGTTCCCGCATATACCCAATCACTATCTTGGTTTGTACATTGTGCAAAAGTGGCCATACACAAAAAAATAAGCTTTTAAGCAAAAGAGAAAGCGCAAAGAAGCTTGTAAGCAAGTGGCATATCATTGACACATTACATATCATACTACCATATTGATCATCTTGGATCATCGTGTGCGGAACACCGGGAACCATGCATACATAGCATACTTGGGATAGAAAGTTCATACATTTTGCATCTTATAGGTTGTGCACAAGTGTTGTATCCGCCTATAGAGCAATCGTGCTGGAGTCTCTCTTGAGTTTTGCAACACGAGCGTTTTCTGTGGATTCCACATTTTGTGCTCATTCCTTGGTTGCACGACCCCATTTATCTATCCGTGTGTGTGTTTCGGTGTGCCACATATTGCTATTGGTCTACTTGTTTCCCTTGCGAATTTATGAATCTTTTTCAACATTATTGACTCTTGCTAACAGTTTGCATCAAATTTTTGTGCCACTACCCTCACCAAGCTCCACCATAAGCCTTACTTGTGTAGGTGTGAGAATTGACGAGATCAGTACCAGTTATGATATTTCCTTGTAACACCATTGAGTGATCACTGACCCATTTTCAACATCGGTCAAGGTACATTTGGTATAGTTCTTCTCTTTCTCCCACTCATATTTGCTTGAGTCTTGTGATGGATAGGCAAGGCATTTCATCTCCGGTCTTCGACAACAACGACGGTGTGAACAACTCCAACACCAACACTCCCCATAGCGGACTACAACGAGCAATGCAAGTCATCCACAACATCAGCACCGACTTACGACATTCCGAAGCTAGGAGAAGGGACTACTTCGACAACAAGTTTTCCGCACAAAAGGAGGAGCAAGCTGCAAGGATGGAGGAGATTCGGACTTTGTTGGCCAAAAGTTCTTCTCCTTCATCATCCTCAAGGCTGTGGCGAGCAAGTCAATCATCTTCAGAGCGCCCAAGCGATGCAAGCGCAAGTCGTCCATGTCCACATCTCCATGGCGACCACCATCACGTTCGTGATCCCCATCGTCATGAAGGGCAGGTCACCTCCAAGCATCATGTGCACGACGACGATGAATCCCATCGAGCTCAAGCACGACAACGACACCATCATCATGAAGATGCTCGCCAAGCGCAAATGCACATGTCCCAACAAGCCCTACTTCACGCCAAGTCCAAGCTTCATGAGCAAAAGAGAACACCATGAGACGACCACAACCAAGATGGCGCTACGGCTACAACAACCACTTCGACATCTTCACCAAGTGCTATCAAGGAATCTTCGCCTTTGGATGTACGACATCTTCGCCTACTTCCCATGAGTACGCTTACATCGACATCATCAAGTACAAGGTGACCAACTATGAGCGAGGCCGACACTTCCATCTTCAGAAGCCCCTCAAGGAAGATGGACGAGCATGGTAATTTCCCTTCGGTCATGGAGACGAGCTAAGAGGTGCCACATCATATGGGCCTCCAACAACAAGATGGTGACAAGAAGGTTGAGCAAGGGCCATCCCCTTCGACCACGACGACGAGCATGAACCTCTTCAACTACATGAAGAAGGTGCCCCAAAAGGACTCATTCTTCGAGTCAAGCTACGAGACCGCACATGAGACCTTATCTCTGGTCTTAGAGGAGAGTGATGATGTGCCATCTTCGGCCTTCATCCACGGCTACGACTACGACATGATTGACAATGGAGACATTTGCACCTACATCTCTTCGACACCCACATATGACGAGATGCCCCAATTGCCATGTGAGGAGAGCCACCACCCCACGAGTGACATGAGTGACTCCACCATATGTGACATTGAGAGCATTTCCTATGAGAGGATGAGTGCATGTGACCACCACTAGCCCCACACATGAGAGCATGCCACACATCCTATGTGAGGTTGAGAGCCATTCAAGTGACTCCACCAACCATACAAGTGAGAGCATCCAAGAGGGAGTGAGTGAGCCACAACACTTAGTGAGTGAGATAGTTGACACGACATGTGAGGCCACTATGATTTCTAATGACTTAACCTCTACTCCGAGTGTGTTTTCTTCTTTGGTGCTAGGTCTCCTACATGACGACATGCCTATCCTCAACGAGTCCATACCTCCAACGATGACGATGGCCATGGTGGAAGAAGATGCGTCCCCCACATGGTACCATAAAGTTGCAACCTCACCTACAACACATGAGCGATGCTCTAAAGGTAACATAGGTGATGGTGCTTCTCTTGTCCCACTAGTGGACTATCTTGCAAATGATTTCTTGCATTATGTTGATCACCTTATGGATTCACCACATACTATGTCTCCTACATGCTTTGATATGCCACCCATTTATGATGAATATGATGATGAGCATGTTGATTTGCCTAGTTGTGATGCTATGCTCCATAGTATATCGTGTGAAAATTCTATTGGTCACATCATGTTTGACAATGCATTGAACTTGTCATATGCTATGAGTGAGATCTCCCATATTGCATCATTACAAACTCACCGTAGTAACTATGCCCCATAATTTCCTCATACATATTAGGAGATTTTGATGCATTCCACACTTTGCATGATTCTCGTAATTGCTTGCACCATATGCATTCCACGCCTAACAATGCTCTAGATATTCCTCATGATGCATTACATAATTTGAGTCTCCGTTATGCTATACATAAAAACAAACCTATCATTATGGATGACATGTTTCCATATCACGCATCTCATTTATTTGATCATTGGATATTTTGTGCTAACCAACACAAGCACATGCGCACCATAATGGATGATGTGTACATATACCACGCACACACAATTTTTCCTTCGCCTTTCTTTTGTGTAGGTACTCACATATACGCGTCAACCTCTCAATCCCAAGAGTTGACGATATGAGCTCTTGAGAGCAAAGATGACTTGGGATCCCATGAACTATCCTTAACACCGTTCTCTTGGGCAACGACTACGCGCATTTATTCTACTTGGCTCTCACATGGCTATGGGCTATATATCACTTGTCACATTATGCCCATTTTACCATGTTCACTTTGCATGTTATGCTTGCTTCTATGCCTTTGCCATGCAATTGTGACCCTTGCTTGCATCTACCCATGATGCACCATTTTACTACTCATATGTGTATTTGCATGATTGGTGGAGATCCTTGTTGCTATTGCCATGTTTACCATGTGCCTCATGCTATTTTTGACACTTGTGTTAGGAGAGTCATGATGTACCATTGCTATTTACCTAGAACTTCTTGCCAATACAATGATGATACCTTCCTCATATCTTGCTTTCATGCTTGTGCTATGTCATGTGAATTATTCATGCCCACTACTTGCACACATGACATGATTGCCATGATTACCTATAGTACGTTGCATCTTCTCACTACTATCTTGCACCACTTGATCCATATGATTGCTTGCTTTGTCGCATCACCCATGTTCCATTCATACTCGCTTTCTTGGGTTGATGACATATATGCTCTTGCCTCTCACTTGATTTATCTTGTTCATTGTCACTTGCCTCCAATTGTTGCATCTATGCTTATTGATCTTGGAGACTTGGACACTTTACTTGTGATGCATTTTTGTTTGATTGAGCCTATTGTATTTGGTTGTTCTCGCATCATATGTCTCCATACTATGAAATGGTCCCTTGTCCCTTCTTATGATGAGCATGATGCATACACTTGTTGGGTATCTTACCACACGAATGATAGGTTTTGCACTCCCGCTAACCTAATTTGTTTTTCCGAGTGCTTGTCATGTTCTTTCGTTTTGAAGGATTCACAAGATGGTACCATCACGAGACATATTGGTTATGTGAAGGCATACAAGATGCGCAACTACAACATCCTTGAGACATTTCTAAAGGTGAACGCCTTCCATTTGGGCCATCCTCAAATGTGCATATTGGATGGGTCATTCTTTCATTATTGTTTCCTCCTTGTTCTCTACGTGATACATCTTGCGAACGGAGGAGCGACATTGGAGATTGGCTCTATGGACCTTCACATTGAGGAGCACTCGTACTTATTGGATGCACCTTCAAACCTCCATTCATGCCATGACATCGAGCATTGGTACACCGACACCTCCATATTTGGAGATTGGCTCTATGGACCTTCACATTGAGGAGCACTCATACTTATTGCTCGATGGACATATCATACACATGACAAATTTGCATCTTATGCATGGATTGACACACATTATCATTGCCTTGTTGCATCTTGTATTCCCATGTCATCCATGATTTATGAGCTTGTGCATTTCCTTAGCAAATTTGTTGTGATCTTCCTTGATGGCATATTCATACATCATGATCATCTTGCCCACCATCAATTGCATGACAAAATAATCACATTGAGCACCAATTACCATGTTCATGATTTTGATAAACCATCCCATTATGACATCATTTTGCACAATGGTTCCATTGATCACATTCACCACACCTTTGTGCATACTACAAATCCTATTGTTCCCATGAATGCTTTGCATATCATTCTATATCATCTTGATAAACTTCATGCGCTTTGTCACAAATAATATTTCCGAATGGACTCATTCTTACATGATGGATACTTTGTGTGCGCTAACCATTGTATTTCCGAGTGTCGTTTCTGTTTGCTCTTTTTGCATGTATACCACTCCGGCGACACCTTGGAGTACCTAGATTGCGCAACGTCTTCCACTCCGTCCAACTAAAAGTCCGTCCATGACTACAATTTCCATGCTGATGAGGATCACGATCCGAGGTCAGATCTTTCCCAAGGGGGGGGGAGATGATGCGGAGCATCCTACGATCATCCCCATGTACACTATGTCTACTCTCCAAGCCCCAAGAGGACATAAGATGATACCACAACTAAACACCATTGGACACAAGGTGAACTCGCTCTTCTCCGAACCTTCACTTTCCACATGTGAGAGATGGCTACTACCTCAAACATATGTGCTATGCATGACCAGGAACCAAGAGGAAGACCATGGACATGACGGCGAGTACACCAAGTGCGAGGAACAAGAGAACGGGCTGACAGGAAGTCACAGCCACCAGACGACCAGTCTTTACCGGACGTCCGATGCTTGGAGATCTGTAACGCCCAGGATACAACTTTCCATATTTGTAACTCCGACTCTTGCCTTTTCCGGAGATGCGATATTTCCTTCGTTGTTGGGTTTTTGTTTTCATTTTGAAGTTTGTTCATGTCATGCATTTCATATCATGTCATCATGTGCATCGCATTTTCATACGTGTTCGTCTCATGCATCCGAGCATTTTCCCCGCTGTCCATTTTGCAATCCGACACTCCTACATGCACCGACACACCCCTCTTGTCTCTTTTCGTGAGCGGGTGTTGAACGTTCTCGGAATGCACCAAGATTTGCCAAGTTGCCTTGGTACACTACCGGCAGACCGTCTGTCAAATTTCGTTCCATTTGGAGTTCGTTTGTTGCTCCATTCGTTAACCGGGTAACCGCAAAAGCCCTCTTTGTGTTGCAGCCCAACACCCCTCCAAAACAGCCCAATAACCCATCCAAACCTCTTCCATGTCCTCCGTCGTCGGATCACGATCGTTTGGGAGAAAACTACACCTCATTTGGACATTCCCATATCCTTCTAACTATATATATGTGCCTCCCCCGAAAATTTGCGGCCTAAACCCTAGTTCTATCTTCCCCGCGCGACCGGACATGTCCGCCCGGCGGCCAGACACGTCCGCCGTCGCCCCTCGTCCAACCTCGGCATGCCACGTCGCCCACGCCGCCGTCTCCACCGTGCGGGCCCGCCATGCCCAGATCCGGCCCGCCCCGGGCCGCGTCGGGCCCGAGGAGCCCGCGTCTCACCGGCCTTGCCTCCATGCTCCGCCACCATCACCGTTGACGCCCATCGCCGCCACCCGGCCACCTCACCGCCCGCCTATGGCCGCTGCCGCTCTCCAGCGCCGCGCCACCGCCGCCCAGCGCCGCCACCGCACTGCACCTCGTCGGTCGTGCATCCGCCTCGCCACTGCGCCTCCTGCCTCGCCGCCTCCGGCGACCGGAGCTCGCCGGAGTGCGCCGGCTCGCCCCGGCATCGTCCGGATCCGGCGCCCGCGTCCCGGTTCCCGCCTGGATCAGATCCATCGGTGCGTCCAACCAAATGTCGTCACTCAAACCGCACCGATCCATCCCACATCGCCCCATCCAACTTCTCGGAGGGTATGATTTTCCTCCAAGTCGTTTTCTGCAACATTTTGTGCCCCTGTTCAACGCATCATATCTCCATGACCGTAGCTCTGTTTCATGCGCATGATATATTACAATGTTCGTTGGGAGATGCTCTTCATTTCACTACATTGGGGCATGCTTGTTTGAGTTCATCTTGGTGCCAAAATAATTGATGCAAGAGTGCTATAAAATGTTTACTGCTGCTATTTATCATGTTATGATGATTTGTCATTTTTGTCACATTTGTTGTGTGCTTCATATGGGCATGAGCTCTACATGTGTTTTGAGCTATGTAATGTAATCTTTACAGGAGTGCTTGCCATGTATTTTTGTGATCAATGTGGTGACTAGCACAAGCTTGCAAATTAGCCTTCGTGATATTGCTGATTTCAGGGACTTAGGTTTTTGCTAAGTCCTTGTTCTGCTGTTATTTTTATGCCATGTAAAAATGATGCTACAGTGATATCCATGCTTGTTTTGAGATACTTAAGTAAGGATGTTTTGAACATATGTTTATGTTCTACCCATACATGCCCCTGTTTGCAATTATGGAGTGCCCTAACATGTCTTAATATTGCTCTACTTTTGCTATAAAATGTTCCTCGCAGATTGTTTACATGTTAATCAATTTTGCCATGGTTGTTGCTAGTGATCCATGCATGCTATGAACTTGCTCTTGCCATGGTTAGCTTCATTAACATGTCTTCTTCCTGTTAGTATGCTTATCTTGTCATGCAATGCTTTGTGGTGAGTGGTTTGACTGCGCAAAATTCCTTCATAATTCTGTTTATGTCATGCTCTGTTTTTCTGCTAAGTTTGAAACTGTTAATAAAACTTGCTATGTTTACATGGGTGCCATCATATCTTCTGTGCCTTTTTGGCTTATGATCAGTAAGGGACTTTTGATCTACGCATTTAGTAGAATCATGCCATGGCTTTGTTTGCTATGATATGTTCCTGTATCATGTTGTTTGCTTGCTCTAAACATTGCTTCCTGATGTTATTTCTGGCATGTTAGTATTTTCACTAAGTCTGTGAAACTGATACCTTTTCCACTTTTTCCATGCTTGTTTGAACATGCTCTTTTGTGATTTAGCCGTAGCTCATTGTTCATGTTTTGTCAAGCATGTTGTGTACATCCCTGCCATATGCCTTTTTGTTATGTTGGAGTGCAGTAGCTTAGTTTATTGTTGCATGCTAAGTAGCACCATGTTGTTAATTACAGTTTTGCACCATCCTTGTTTTGCTTTCCATTTGCAAACCATGCATCCGTTTCCGGTGATCTTTATGTCGATTTCAACCGAAATCATCTCATCTTTCCAGAGACACACTTGGTTTGCCAAGTTGATTCCTTGCTCATTCTTTATCTTCCGGCGCACGCATATGCATTGCATATCATGTCTTGCATATCATGTCGTGTATTGCAACATGTTGTTTGTGCATTGCACCGTGATTGATTGTTGGTCCTTTGCTTGTGTTCTTGCCTTGGGTAGAGCCGGGAGACTAGTACGTGATGAGGAACCTATTGTGTCCGCTAACGAGGATCAAGCTTTCGACAACTCTGAGAACTTTGCAGGCAAGATGACCATACCCTCGAAATCACTTCTATCTTTGCTTGCTAGTTGTTCTCTCTATTGCTATGCCGCGCTACCTACCACTTGCTATATCATGCCTCCCATATTTCCATGACAAGCCTCTAACCCACCTTTCCTAGCAAACCGTTGTTTGGCTATGTTACCGCTTTTGCTCAGCACCTCTTATAGCGTTGCTAGTTGCAGGTGAAGATGGAGTTTGTTCCATGTTGGAACATGGATATTGTTGGGATATCATTATTATATCGTATTTACTTTAATGCATCTATATACTTGGTAAAGGGTGGAAGGCTTGGCCTTATGCCTAGTGTTTTGTTCCACTCTTGCCGCCCTAGTTTCCGTCATACCGGTGTTATGTTCCTTGATTCTGTGTCCCTTACGCGGTTGGGTGTTATGGGAACCACTTGACAGTTCACTTTGAATAAAACTCCTCAAACAAGGCCCAACCTTGATTTTACATTTGCCTAACAACCTATACCTTTCCCTTGGGTCGGCCAACCCGAGGGTCATCTTTATTTTAACCCCACCCCCCGGGCCAGTGCTTCTCTAAGTGTTGGTCCGAACCGAGCCGCCTGCGGGGCCACCTCAGGGAAACTCGAGGGATGGTTTTACTCGTAGCCTGTCTCATCCGGTGTTGCCCTGAGAACGAGATACGTGTGACTCCTATCGGGATTGTTGGCACATCGGGTGGCTTTGCTGGTCTTGTTTTACCATTGTTGAAATGTCTTGTAACCGAGATTCCAAGACTGATCGGGTCTTCTTGGGAGAAGGAATATCCTTCATTGGCCGTGAGAGCTTGTGATGGGCTAAGTTGGAACACCCCTATAGGGTTTGAACTTTCGAAAGCCGTGCCCGTGGTTATGTGGCAGATGGGAATTTGTTAATGTCCGATTGTAGATAACTTGACACTTAACTTAATTAAAATGCATCAACCGCATGTGTAGCCGTGATGGTCTCTTCTCGGCGGAGTCCGGGAAGTGGAACACGGTTCTTGTGTTATGCTTGAACATAAGTAGTTTCAGGATCACTTCTTGATCACTTCTAGCTTCTTGACCATTGCGTTGCTTCTCTCCTCACTCTTATTTGCGTAAATTAGCCACCATATATGCTTAGTGCTTGCTGCAGCTCCACCTCATTACCCTATCCTACCCATAAGCTTAAATAGTCTTATCTCGCGGGTGTGAGATTAGTGAGTCCTCGTGACACATAGATACTTCCAAACAGTTGCAGGTGCTGATGATACCAGTGCAGGTGACGCAACCCAGCTCAAGTGGGAGCTCAATGAAGATCTTGATCGTTGTTTTGTGTCTTTTCTGGTTGATCAGTAGTGGTGCCCAGCTGGGATGATCGGGGATCTAGCATTTGGGGTTGTCTTCTTTTATTTTGGTTCCATAGTCGGACCTTGATTGTACTCTAGATGATGTATGTTTAACTTGTATTTGTGTGAAGTGGCGATTGTAAGCCAACTCTTTATTCCTTTCTTATTCAGTACATGGGATGTGTGAAGATTACCCCTCTTGCGACAAACCTACCATGCGGATATGCCTCTAAGTCGTGCCCCGACACGTGGGAGATATAGCCGCATTATGGGTGTTACAAGTTGGTATCAGAGCCATCCCCGACTTAGGAGCCCCCTGCTTGATCGAATCGCTGACGTTGTTGAGTCTAGAACAAAAGGTTTTGAGTCTTAGGATTATATATATCAGAGAGTAGGATTCTTTTTTACTCCTCAGTCCCTTCGTCGCTCTGGTGAGGCCTCCTGACGTAGAGTTTGACTCTTCTCTCCTCAAATTTCATGATTTTTTTATGATCATGTGGGTATCTTGGAATCCTTCCAATGGTTTTGTGACAAGAACGTTGTTCTTGGTGCCTCCTGACATTTAGGGCTGTGGCAGTGTCCCGGGGAGTTGAGCTCTGAGGTGTTGTCGTCACAATTTTATCGTTGCAATTCTGGAATACCTGTGTTCGCCGACATCGAAAATCTCTTTTATGCAGTTGTTGGTGAGATAACCTCGACGCCACCCAGTACTGGGGCGGGAGTTCGGGAGTATTGCCATAACTCGTATAACGGATGCTTTTCGAAGGTTGAGGTAAATGATTTCCAAAGGTTTCTTGGTTATGTGTTGAAGGATGGATACAACTGGATGCAGGATTTGTTAATTTGGGTGAGATATTATGCTTCCCCTGTATCCCCAACACCTGATTGCATAACAAAAAGTTTCGGGAGTTTATAAGTGGGAATTCAAGTATCACGTAGGATATCTTTCCAACGGACACATGATACGATATGGGATCTATCATATGTTTGTTCCGGCTTATTTTGCAAGCCAATCCTTTGTTTTGTTTTGAGTTGTGGTATTCAAGTTGCTTCAATGTCAAGTGTTGATTCCATACTAATCCTTCTTGATCATCGAGGTTGTCTTGTAAATTCTTTTCAACCGGCGTGTTTATCTTCAAGTGGATCCGATCATTTTCAACATCCGTAAGATCAACTCAAAGTCTTCTCAAGGTTATTTGTTTCATTCGTCCCAAGTTGTCTTTGTTTTTCCTGCCCTCCCACCCTTTTTCCTTCAAGGACTCAGATTTCTGAATCAAGTATCCATCTTATGGATGTGAAGTTTCTTCATTCTTTCCTCAATGTTCTTATTCGGTGATTCTCATGAAGATACTAACGAAGCCTCACGTTTGTCACTCTTCACTTGTTTTCTTCTCCGGTGGATGTAATTCAAGCTTTGTCGACAATATCCTTTGCTCGGTTCTAATGCTTTCTCATGCCGGTGCACCTCTTAATCATCCACTTCTTGCTATTCAATTGTTCCGGAGTGCTCAAGATATCTCGAAGATTCGTGTTTCCACTCTACTTTCGTTCAAGCTCTTTTGAGGATGTTTTCTCATACAAGCTTTTAACTCAACCGGTGCAATCTCCTTTTCAAGTAATCGTTCAACGGCATTTCTTTTGAGTGGCCCCTAACCCACAGGTCTTTTCCTAGAATCTTACCTGACTCTACTAATTTTCCAGGAGCTATCCTCAAATTTTCGCAAAGTTTGACGTAAGAATGAAATATCATCAGTCATATGTCTTTCTCCAAGATCTTTCAAATTATTTTCATCGTTGGTTCAACCTTTCTATTTCTTCATTTCGGAGTGTCGCAACAACTCCTGTTGGTGTTTCGCATCGTCATTCTCAACATTTAAAGACCAAAGAAGAGTGTTTCCTCTAAATCTTGGTCTGTTCTCTCGAAGATGCGTAGTTCAAGCTTGATGCCATCCTCTCATAATTGTTTTTGATTGTGAGAATTCTTTTCACCCATCCGAAGCAATTCAGGAGTCTTTTCAGTTCTCGTTCTCCAAATCATACCGGTGCATCATTCAAGTATTATCTAATCAACTCGTGATCTCTTCATTCTCTTGTATCTAAATTTCCCCAAGTATCTTTGTTTGTTTTCAAATTCTTACTGGTGATTCATCCCTTTACTTCGTTCATTTTCAATTCTTACGGTGATTTGTTCAAGATTCCTCTTCCTATGTTCTCATATCAATTCATTTGTTCTTTCCAATCATACCGGCAGTTCGTTGAAGTCTTTTCCCAAGTTTGCGCTATATCTCTCTTAATCCTTTCTACGAGAATAAGTAGTATGCCAAATCCGTTGCATGTCATCAATTTAAATTAGTGAAGGATAATCATAATGTAATTCTTATTCTTGTTTCATCGAGTACGTTCAACTCCTTATTCCGGAGGTTCATCAAGATTCTAGGTTCGAGATGCTTTATTTCTTCTTCCGGAGTTCCAAGTTTCCACTTTATCTCATCGCAAAACTCCATCGAATCATTGCAAGGCTTCAATCTTATTCTTTTCATCCTTCATTTCGTTTGATCATCCTCTTATTACTGGAGTTCTTCATGGAGGTTCTACATGATGGTTCAGCAAGGATTTAATTCCTTCTCGAAGTGCTCATCAAGATTCTTTTAAGAGGAGGTCAAGTATTCTTCATCTTGCATTCCGAAGTGCAATTCCTTCTACCTTATCTTTTCAGGTGGTGTAATGTCATTCTTGACAATTTCCCTTCGTGTTTCATGATTCGCAAGTTGTTAAGAATGAGATATTTAAACCCACCAATCTCTTCATTGGAGTTATCTTGGGTTATATTTCACCTAAAGCTTTCCCTAAGGATTGTTGCTATTTATGGTGCTTATAAATGATCCAAGTTTTTCTCCTATCCTCTCGGCGAAAGGAGTTGTCATCTCCTTGCTGACCTCAATCCAATCTATTGTTTTCGTTAGTGGCATAATTTCACCTCATAATTTTGAGACGTTTTCCATAAGCCCACTACAAGTTTATTCGTTTCGTTGTTGGTTTTCCAACAACTCCGTTATAACCTTCTTGGAAGGATGCTCTCCAAGCTCTTTTGTGGCAGAAGTTGGGATTTTCTTCTCCATTCTTTCATTCCAATGATCTATCTTATATTCTCTCTTTCGAAGGCATTGTAATGTTGCTCTCTTCACTCATCATCTCGAAGTATGAGGATCGTGTTATTTTCATGCTTATCCATTTAACCGGAGTGTTGTGCCCTCTGCTCAAGTTCTTTTCATCTTATCTAGTCTTGCATCTCTTTTCAACCGGAGTGCTGTCCGAATTTGTTCTTCCTTGTTCCTCTTTTCTTACAGTGTGTTTTCAACTTTGTTCATCTTCGTTGTATTCTTTTTCTCGAAAATAGTTCAACCTCTCAAGGTTCTTTGGTTTCACTCGTTTGTCAAAGAAGCAACTTAGTTTTACCTCTTCTCTTCCTCTTCCGTTTCCCTCCATTGCCATCCCAGATTTTGAGACGAGATCCTCTTGTAGTGGTGGAGTGTTGTAATGCCCCAGATACAACTTTCCATATTTGTAACTCCGACTCTTGCCTTTTTTGGAGATGAGATATTTCCTTCGTGGTTGGGTTTTTGTTTTCGTTTTGCATTTTGTTCATGTCATGCATTTCATATCATGTCATCATGTGCATCGCATTTGCATACATGTTCGTCTCATGCATCCGAGCATTTTCCCCGTTGTCCTTTTTGCAATCCGACACTCCTACATGCACCGGCGCACCCCTCTTGTCTCTTTTCGTGAGCGGGTGTTGAACGTTCTCGGAATGGACTGAGATTTGCCAAGTGGCCTTGGTACACCACCGGCGAACCATCTATCAAATTTCATTCCATTTGGAGTCCGTTTGATGCTCCATTGGTTAACCGGGTAACCGCAAAAGCCCTCTTTGTGTTGCAGCCCAACAACCCTCCAAAACAGCCCAATAACACATCCAAACCTCTTCCATGTCCTCCGTCGACGGATCACGATCGTGTGGGCGAAAACTACACCTCATTTGGACATTCCCACCGCCTTCTACCTATATATATGTGCCTCCCCCCCCCCCCCGAAAATTCGCGGCTAAACCCTAGTTCTATCTTCCCCGCGCCGCCGGACACGTCCGCCGTCGCCCCTCGTCCAACCACGGCGTGCCACGTCGCCCACGCCGCTGTCTCCATCACGCGGGCCCGCCATGCCCAGATCCAGCCTGCCCCGGGCCGCGCTGGGCCCGAGGGAGCCCGCGTCTCGCCGGCCTCGCCTCCCTACTCCGCCACGATCGCCGACGACGCCCGTCGCCGCCACCCGGCCACCTCGCCGGCGACCTATGGCCGCCGCCGCTCTCCGGCGCCGTGCCACCGCCGCCCAGCGCTGCCGCCTCTGTATCGCTGCGCCGCCACCGCACCGCACCTCACCGGTCGTGCATCCGCCTCGCCGCCTCCGGCAACCGGAGCTCGCCGGAGCGCACTGCCTCGCCTCGCCATCGTCCAGATCCAGCGCCCGCGTTTAGGTTCCCGCCTGGATCAGATCCATCGGCGCGTCCAACCAAACGTCGTCGCTCGAACCGCACTGATCCATCCCGCATCGCCCCATCCAACTTCTCGGAGGGTATCATTTTCCTCTAAGTTCTTTTCTGTGACATTTTGTGCCCCTGTTCAACGCATCATATCTCCATGACCGTAGCTCTATTTCATGCGCATGATATATCAAATTGTTCGTTGGGAGATGCTCTTCATTTCATTCCATTGTTGAATGCTACTTTGAGTTCATCTTGGTGCCCAAATCGTTGATGCGAGAGTGCTATAAAATGTTTACTGCTGCTACTTATCAGATTATGATGATTTGTCATTTGTCACATTTGTTGTATGCTTCATATGGGCATGAGCTCTACATGTGTTTTGAGATACTTCAGTAAGGATGTTTTGAACATATGGTTATGCTCTATCCATCCATGCCCATGTTAGCAATTATGGAGTTCCCTAGCATGTCTTAATCTTGCTCTACTTTTGCTATAAAATGTTCCTGGCAGATTGTTTACATGTTAATCAATTTTGCCATGGTTGTCGCTAGTGATCCATGCATGCTATGAACTTGATCTTGCCATGGTTAGCTTCATGAACATGTCTTATCCTTGTAAGTATTCTTATCTTGTCATGCAATGCTTTGTGTTGAGTGGTTTGAGCTCACAAAGATGCCTTCATAATTCTGTTTATGCCATGCTCTGTTTTTCTGCTAAGTTTGAAACTATTAATAAAACTTGCTATGTTTACATGGGTTCCATCATATCTTCTGTGCCTTTGTGGCTTATGATCACTAAGGGAATTTTGATCTATGAATTTAGTAGAATCATGCCATGCCTTTGTTCGCTATGCTATGTTCCTTTAGCGTGCTGTTTTCTTGCTCTAAACGTTTCTTCCTGATGTTATTTCTGGCATGTTAGTATTTTCACTTAGTCTGTGAAGCTGATATCTTTTGCACTTATTCCATGCTTGTTTGAACCTACTCTTTTGTGATTTAGCCATAGCTCAGTGTTCATGTTTTGTCAAGAATCTTGTGTACATCACTGCCATATGCCTTTTTGTTATGTTGGAGTGCAGTAGCTTAGTTTTTGTTGCCTGCTAAGTAGCATCGTGCTGTTAATTACAGTTTTGCACCATCCTTGTTTTGCTTGCCATTTGCAAACCGTGCATCCGTTTCTGGTGATCTTTATATCGATTTCAACTGAAATCATCTCATCTTTCCAGCGGCATACTTGGTTTGCCAAGTTGATGACTTCATCATTCTTTATCTTCCGGATCACGCATATGCATTGCACGTCATATCTTGCATATCATGTCGTGTATTGCATCATGTTGTTTGTGCATTGCACCGTGATTGATTGTTGGTCCTTTGCTTGTGTTCTTGCCTTCGGTAGAGCCGGGAGATGAGTACATGATGAGGAACCTGTTGTGTCCGCTAACGAGGATCAAGCTTTCGACAACTTTGAGAACTTTGCACGCAAGATGACCATACCCTCGAAATCACTTCTATCTTTGCTTGTTAGTTGTTTGCTGTAACATCCCAAAATTCTAAATTTTGGAATGTTATAATAAATAGATAGATTTGACTGATTGTTTGATTGATTGTCTGAAAGTGAGTGAATTCGAAACTTTTGAAAGTTAAATGAGAGGGAATAAAAGGACTTTCCCAAACTTTCATATTTGCTTTCTGATCTCCATGAATTCAAATTCTTTTCAAATACAAAACCCTTGAGCGAAGATGATATGACTTCTTCCATTTAAATTAAATGAAAGGGTATTTGAAAATAATTGGATTTCATTTGGAAATATTTCAATTCATAAACTTTAAGCAACTCAATGATTTTCACGCGAGGAGATAAAATGACTTCTTCAAATTATGAAATATGAGTTGGGAGTTTCAAAGAATTAAATTCAAAGTTCTTTTGAATTTATTTTCAATTTGGAGTTATTTGAGTTTTTTTTTCAAATTATGTTTCTCCAAAAATAAAATATATGGAAATTAGGGTAACATTATTCCCTACAATAGAAAATTGGAGAAAAATTAATTTGAAATCATTTTGGTATTTTAAAAATGATTTTAGTTGCATTTTAATAGACCAGTAGCACTCTTTGAATTATCTGAATTTGTGTGGATTTTATTTGAAGTTATAAAAATGTTCATGTTGTAGAGAATCTTTTTCTGAAAATTTTGATATATTATATGCCTATATAATATTTTTAGTTATTTTGTTTTTATTATTTTAGATCTCTGAAAAAAAAGTTTATTAAAAAAAAGAGCTCTCCGCCGAACTGGGCCGGCCCAGCTAGTCGCCAGGCCACGGCCCAGTCGGCCCAGCGCCGCGCCGGCCCACACCGGGTCGTCCCCGATCCCCAGTGGGAGACCGAACCCCGCACGACCACCGACCGCCGCCGTCTCCTTCCCGGAGTCCGCCTCCGCGCCGCCTTGCCTTGCCCCCTTCCCCACGCTTTTGCCTCCCCTCCCCTCCTATAAATCCGCCCCGGGCCCCGCCTCCTCTCCTCTTTTCCCCGTCGCGCTGCAGCCGGAGATCGCCGCCACCAACCACTGTCGCTGCCGCCGCCGCCCTTTGCTGCTGTTGCCGCGCCGCCGCCGCTGCTGCTGTCCGCGCCGTGCCACCGCCCCGCGCCGCATCTCCTAGCGCCGCCGACGCCGCCGCCTCACGTAGCCGTCGTCGCCTGCACATCGCCGGAGCCATGCCGCCCTCGCCGGAGCCGCGCCGCCCTCGCCGGAGATCCGCCGCCGGTTCCTCATCGAAGAACCGCCCCGAACCGGTATAAAACCGCCCCGGTCCGGTTTATTTTCTTTTATTCCGGTTTTCGTTAAAAAAACGGTTTAGTTTTTTTTGATTGATCTATTTAGAGAACGTTCGCTGGTCAGGTATAGAAAACGAACGTTCACCTTTTAGTCTTTTTCTTTTTCTGTTATTTTCGGCCAGGGACCTACCTGTGATGATTTTATTTACATAATAGTCCCTGTTCTTCAAACAAGCACAACTTTTTACCTGTTAAGCCAAATTCAATGAAACCAATGCCCACGTCTTCTTTATGATCTCCTATATTCATTAATCCAACTCAAACATGTTTTTGAAAAGTTTAAAATTTGAATTAGATCAGATTTGAATTCAAACTTCGTTTGATCATAACTTGAGTTTTGTAGCTCCGTTTGAGTTGAATCTTTTTGCAAATCGAAGCTCTTGACCTAAACATTCTAATAAGGCCAAATTCACATAATTTTGGTACTGTTAGAAATTGTTTTATGTAGCAGAGTTATTTGCTTGGTTTCGATGTTTTCCCAATTTGTTTTCTTCGTTCTTCCCGATCTTTTGAGTGATTGCTTATGTGTGGTTACTATTGCTTGCTTACGATAGATTGACCGGAGTGTGATGAGTAGAGCTATCAAGATTTTTTGAGTGCGAATCATCTTCATCAACATTGCAGGCAAGTTCACACTTTGATCATACCTTTTCTACAACCCAGTTTTATTGCATTAGATCAATCCTCACACATTGCGTGATTCGGATCTAATTAAACTGTGGGATGAGAAGTAGATGAGGTAGTACCTATTACCTGTATTATTATGAAACCTTTGGGAGTTACTTCTACGTTTGCTTATTATGCCATGCTATGCTAGTAGACGTGGATTGGGTGAGTGATATCCATGACAGATGTGAGTTGATAATTTTAATGGTTTATCTAAGGTGGCAACTTAAACACACATCTGGGTGGATTGAGGCACCTGATGTCTATCAGGACTTGCCTATTTTATTTTGGACCGCCACCCAGGCTCAAAGGGATCATAAGATCATTCATGCTAGTAACTTCCGTGTGCAGCCACAAGCTATTATGGGCTCTGGCATAGTTGACTAAGTCGTGCGAACTCTTACGGGTAGACTAGCAGATGTAGGGGTTATAGGTGGTACGGTCTACCCACATGTAAGGTGCTAGCGCTTCTGAAAGACTATGTCTCGGTCATCCATCTTCTCAAACACCCTGTAGTGCGAGAAACCAAACGGGGGCGATCGAGTCTTGTGGGAAAAGTGCGCAAACCTCTGCAGAGTGTACAAACTAATCATGATTAGCCGTGTCCCCGGTTATGGACATCTTGAGTATCTAGTTCTTGGATTATCCTGTTGATCTCATCACGTTACTTTAAATGAATATTGTTGGGTTTTAATGATGTTACTTAATTGGGATTGAGAATGCTGTCAACCATTCTCAATGTTCAACAACCACCTTGATAGTTAAATAAATTTATTCCTTTGCAGTAGGGAAAAATTGGCTTTACGCAAAAACCTTATAACCATAGAGCTTTTCCACCAGCCAAATATGCATGTAGTGATAGTCATTATTCATCATTCTCTATGGTGTGAATTTGCCAGTACATTCAATGTACTGACCCGTTTCGGGCTGCAACGTCTCATGTTGCAGGATTATCTTACGACGAGTAAGTGATACGTTAGGGTTACGATTTCTACACTCAACTTTGCCGTTGGTGTTGATGGGAATCCACAACCTTGTTGCTTCCGCTATATGGATTGAGGTAATAGTATTTACGTTACTTTATACATGTGATTTACCTCTGTTATAAATCCTTCAAGTACTGTGTGTGTCAGCATACCGATCCAGGGATGACACTTAAGCACAGAGACTTGACCCATTCGGGTCGGGTCGCTACAAGATGGTATCAGAGCACATGTTGACTGTAGGACATGACCCTAGAAACTGGTGAGCCCATAGCAAAGATTTTTCTCTACAACTTTCCCTTTGAAAAAGATCTTTTACCTCTTTTCTCTTCTGAGCTTATTCAAATATTCCATTTTAGTGAGACCATACCCCTTTTCCCTTTTGACCACACGAAGGATTCCACTGATGAGACCACTCCAAGAATTACAAGATATCGGACAGCTAAGACCACTTCGGAATGAAGAGTATTTTCCGTGCATCTGAATAATGGAAACTACAATGGTTGAAGACTGAAGACAAGTAGAATTGGAAGGCTCTGAAGAATCCCGAGATTTGTATGACCTAGGAATGCTACCCTTATGGAACTTGGCAGATTATGGAAGTTGTCAATACCCGAGATCAAGGTGTATCGGAGAAAGACTGAAACAAGGAGTATGAGAACTCGAAGTTTTGTCAAAGAAAACCCTAAGGCAGGGGATATCAATTATGGAAGATAGCTCATGGCAATGACAAGGGCAGAAACATGGTTATCCGTGATGTCATCGCCGCTGATGCTATTGTCACCGTGCTGAGTTAAGGATGCATTTCCTCAAAATGGATTTGATGGAAGAAGGCTGATGAAGCACCTATTAGTAAGAAGAAGTTTTAACCTTAGCCGGTGTATCGCCATGATTTGGAGAATTACATCAAGAAGTTAAGAGGGATCTGCAGGAAGCAATATTTTATGAGGAAGCGTTTCGTGAAGAACTCAGGACCCAGGAGCTGAAAGTAGCCAAGCTGGAGGAGCTACAACCTCGAGATACAGGAGATTCATCAGGAACTGAAGGGTGGTAGTACCATGGTTCATGCCAATGTTGAAACCCAGAAGTTTGGAATGCCACTCCAGAAATATTAAAGGACGTCACAAGAAACTTTTTGTTAACAGAGAGGATCTGGCAGAAGAGCTTGAGAAAGACAAGCATGATCGGAAGAAGCCATTGGAGGCACGAACAAGGCTTGAAGAGTTTGGAGATGTTGGAGATTTATTGACCTTTAGAAGACCAAACCCCTGTTATATACCCACGTTAGATGCGATTGTGAGCTGTCATTTGTTTGATGTTTTTCGACAGCCACAACAAAAATCTATCTTTTCAAAACTTTTGTTTATGTTGTGTGTATCCCTCTCTATCTCTCTTATCCCACCCCAAAACCCATGGACCCAATAGAGGATGAATGAAGATGAGCTTGTATTTTCTAGACCGATGAGTCAGTTGGAGACAGACCGATGGATTCATAACATGGAGGATCACATGGAGAATAACCCTATAGTTGGACATGATATGACCCAGCATGCTCTTCTATGCTTTGAAAGAGGTGCTGCTACTTGGTGGAGGATGTACCAAACCATGAATGGATGGCAAGGAGTAACCACTTGGAAAGAATTTAAGTTGACTTTGCCAAAGTCTCGGTTTGTGTCCTAGAAGTTGAAGCCTTATCGAAAGGATATGAAGAAAGCTTGTGCATGCAAGATTTGTGGAGAAATCGGACACACCCATAAAGAACACAAGGATAAATTCCCTAATTGTGAAGGAAGTCACCCAGTTGAAGAATGCCCAAATAGGCAGATTACTTGTTTCTTGTGTGAAGGGACTACCCACTATCCTGCTCAGTGTCACATTTACCCCATGGTACAACGAACCATCCAACAGAAGAAAGAAGCAATGAAAGGAGCCCTTATGGAAAGTTTAGAGGAACCTGTGATGAAGGAAGAGGTGGAGGACACACCCAAAGAGGAACCAATTAACCCCTGCACCAAGTCTTGCTATTCATGTGGAGAAGAAGGACACATCTCCCAGAATTGTATGAATGGGGAGCTAGTAGAATTCCCGACGGAGGAAGTAGATTATGACCCACAGGAAATAGAAGCCCTGATTGGAATGGAAAGGTCCAGGAAGAGAAGCAGATTGGATTCCAGGAAGAACCTGAGTCGTATCACCTGTTACAGGTGCAAGGAGTCAGGGCACTACCTCAACAGTTGCCCAAAAAGGAAACCTCGAGACTTGTCGGAAGTAATATGTTTTCGTTGTAATGAAGCAGGGCACTTTGCCAGAGAATGCCCCAAGGAGAAGGAAACTTGTGCTAGATAGTTGAGTTTGCAACAAAAGAAGTGGAGTAGTAGAAGTGAGAACATTTTCTTTTATATTGAGGTGGTGAGTTGAGACTTGTAATGGAAAAGCAAGAGATTGAAATCATTTGAGAATGAATAAAGTAGCATCGTTGGTACTGATATGGATTTTATGAGTTGTTACTCTATGAAGAAGGATTTTGACCATTTTGAGGATAAGAGAAATATGGTCTATGGAAGGTTTGTGCATTTTAAGGGTGGTAGTACCGTATAAGAACCCTTGACTCTTGGAAAAGATAAGGATACTCCACTGAGAGGATTTCGGACAAAATGAATATGAGTTTTGTCTCGATATGTGTGATGCCCCAAGAGTATGTGGGATGAAGTTGGAGACCGTCAGTTGTTTGGACCAAAGGTGATCAAAGGAGTCAAAAGAGAATGTTAAGTTGATTCGAGATAGACTGAAGGTAGCTCAGTCCAGGCAGAAGAATTATGCAGACTTAAAAACTCAAGGAGGTAGTCTATGAAATTGGAGACAGAGCATGTCTTCATGTGTTCCCTCTGCGAGGAGTTAAACGAATTGGAGTTAAGGTAAAGTTAGCCCCGAGATTTGTAGGACCATACCGAGTTTTGGAGCATATGAGAGAAGTGGCCTACAAGTTTGAGTTACCCGAAGGACTGTCAGGAGTTCAAGGTGTGTTTCACATTTCCCAGTTGAAGAAGTGCCATGCAGAGATGGCCAGTATTCCCCTGTAAGGACGCTTGACCCTGGAAAGGATAATGATGTTCCACGAAGTGGAATATGAACTTCATAAGTATAAGTTTTTATCTCGCTATGAGGGATATCCCACGAGGATGAAGAGATGAATTACTATTGGATATAAAGGAGGTATGATGTCGGAAATATGGATCAATGGAAACTCCATGATGAGTCTGAGTAATCATGTCCTAGTTTGGTGCCAATAGAAGGAAGGAAGATAGTACAATTGGATGGATTTAAGAATACTAGGAAGTTGGAAGTTGGAATAATGATCAGTTGCCCAATGATAAGTTCAAGGACTACAAGTGATGAGGTGTGCCATAACCCACAGGCCCCAGGACCTGCCCAGAAGCAAGCACATTCTTGCTAAAGGAAAAACCCTGGAGGAAGATACGACGTTTATTGGCAGACGATTTTATAGGAGTAACGCAAAACCTGAGAGTTGTGAAGGAACGATAGATGTTTGTCTGGCTTGCAGAATCTATGGATATATCCAAACTTCGTTCGTCGACAAGAGAAATTCTGCAATGCTTGTGAGGATGACCGAGTGTTAGAATGCGAGATTCGCTAAACTGTATACATGGTAATGATTTGGGTGCGGGATGGATTGATCACCATACCGACTTACTCTTATTATTCGCCTTGCTATATGTGGTGAATCTGAGTGACTTACCTATAGTGGAGAGACGACGATCAAAACCTTGTTTAAGCTTTAGAATGGTATAGGTATTTTTCCCTTGTACAAGGCAGCTTTGCCAACCGTAGGTTATACGGTGAGGATCACCCAGACCCATTTCCTGCAGGAGAAACCACAAATTGTTGACCACCATGAGATATCGATAGTTGTTTAGTTTTGGCGCCAGACCCGTTAGCTAAGAAGACCCAATCCCGGCAGAACCTTACCAAAGATAAAAGGACAGAAGAATTGAGGAAAAGGTTATGCCACTACCGGAAGAGCTCAGAGAAGGAATTTTCTCGAGGATCTGAGAAGACCGACCCTATCAAGAATAAGGATGGAGTATATGAGTATTGATGGGACCGTAATGATGTTTCTAAGGGTGGTAGCACCCCAGACCCCGGTGATGATTGATGGAATTTGAGGAGACCCCGCACCTAACCTATTTCTTTCTAGCCTCTCCGAATCTCGAGGACGAGATTCCTTTTAAGGGTGGTAGGTTTGTAACATCCCAAAATTCTAAATTTTGGAATGTTATAATAAATAGATAGATTTGACTGATTGTTTGATTGATTGTCTGAAAGTGAGTGAATTCGAAACTTTTGAAAGTTAAATGAGAGGGAATAAAAGGACTTTCCCAAACTTTCATATTTGCTTTCTGATCTCCATGAATTCAAATTCTTTTCAAATACAAAACCCTTGAGCGAAGATGATATGACTTCTTCCATTTAAATTAAATGAAAGGGTATTTGAAAATAATTGGATTTCATTTGGAAATATTTCAATTCATAAACTTTAAGCAACTCAATGATTTTCACGAGAGGAGATAAAATGACTTCTTCAAATTATGAAATATGAGTTGGGAGTTTCAAAGAATTAAATTCAAAGTTCTTTTGAATTTATTTTCAATTTGGAGTTATTTGAGTTTTTTTTCAAATTATGTTTCTCCAAAAATAAAATATATGGAAATTAGGGTAACATTATTCCCTACAATAGAAAATTGGAGAAAAATTAATTTGAAATCATTTTGGTATTTTAAAAATGATTTTAGTTGGATTTTAATAGACCAGTAGCACTCTTTGAATTATCTGAATTTGTGTGGATTTTATTTGAAGTTATAAAAATGTTCATGTTGTAGAGAATCTTTTTCTGAAAATTTTGATATATTATATGCCTATATAATATTTTTAGTTATTTTTATTATTATTTTAGATCTCTGAAAAAAAAGTTTATTAAAAAAAGAGCTCTCCGCCGAACTGGGCCGGCCCAGCTAGTCGCCAGGCCACGGCCCAGCCGGCCCAGCGCCGCGCCGGCCCACACCGGGTCGTCCCCGATCCCCAGCAGGAGACCGAACCCCGCACGACCACCGACCGCCGCCATCTCCTTCCCGGAGTCCGCCTCCGCGCCGCCTTGCCTTGCCCCCTTCCCCACGCTTTCGCCTCCCCTCCCCTCCTATAAATCTGCCCCGGGCCCCGCCTCCTCTCCTCTTTTCCCCATCGCGCTGCAGCCGGAGATCACCGCCACCAACCACTGTCGCTGCCGCCGCCGCCCTTTGCTGCTGTTGCCGCGCCGCCGCCGCCGCTGCTGTCCGCGCCGCACCACCGCCCCGCGCCGCATCTCCTAGCGCCGCCGACGCCGCCGCCTCACGTAGCCGTCGTTGCCTGCACATCGCGGGAGCCATGCCGCCCTCGCCGGAGCCGCGCCGCCCTCGCCGGAGATCCGCCGCCGGTTCCTCACCGAAGAACCGCCCCGAACCGGTATAAAACCGCCCTGGTCCGGTTTATTTTCTTTTATACCGGTTTTCGTTAAAAAAAATGGTTTAGTTTTTTTTTGATTGATCTATTTAGAGAACGTTCGCTGGTTAGGTATAGAAAACGAACGTTCACCTTTTAGTCTTTTTCTTTTTCTGTTATTTTCGGCCAGGGACCTATCTGTGATGATTTTATTTACAAAATAGTCCCTGTTCTTCAAACAAGCACAACTTTTTACCTGTTAGTCCAAATGCAACGAAACCAACGCCCACGTCTTCATTATGATCTCCTCTATCCATTAATCCAAATCAAACATGTTTTTGAAAATTTTAAAATTTGAATTAGATCAGATTTGAATTCAAACTTCGTTTGATCATAACTTGAGTTTCGTAGCTCCGTTTGAGTTGAATCTTTTTGCAAATCGAAGCTCTTGACCTAAACATTCTAATAAGGCCAAATTCACATAATTTTGGTACTGTTAGAAATTGTTTTATGTAGCAAGAGTTATTTTCTTGGTTTCGATGTTTTCCCGATTTGTTTTCTTCGTTCTTGCCGATCTTTTGAGTGATTGCTTATGTGTGGTTACTATTGCTTGCTTACGATAGATTGACCGGAGTGTGACGAGTAGAGCTATCAAGATTTTTTGAGTGCAAATCATCTTCATCAACATTGCAGGCAAGTTCACACTTTGATCATACCTTTTCTACAACCCAGTTTTATTGCATTAGATCAATCCTCACACATTGCATGATTAGGATCTAATTAAACTGTGGGATGGGAAGTAGATGAGGTAGTACCTATTACCTGTATTATTATGAAACCTTTGGGAGTTACTTCTATGTTTGCTTATTATGCCATGCTATGCTAGTAGACGTGGATTGGGTGAGTGATATCCATGACAGATGTGAGTTGATAATTTTAATGGTTTATCTAAGGTG
The DNA here is from genome assembly GCF_056163025.1 of Triticum urartu. Lineage (NCBI taxonomy): Eukaryota > Viridiplantae > Streptophyta > Magnoliopsida > Poales > Poaceae > Triticum > Triticum urartu. The sequence continues at coordinate 358,905,728 of NC_141874.1, read as the reverse complement.
GCAACTTAAACACACATCTGGGTGGATTGAGGCACCTGATGTCTATCAGGACTTGCCTGTTTTATTTTGGACCGCCACCCAGGCTCAAAGGGATCATAAGATCATTCATGCTAGTAACTTCCGTGTGCAGCCACAAGCTATTATGGGCTCTGGCATAGTTGACTAAGTCGTGCGAACTCTTACGGGTAGACTAGCGGATGTAGGGGTTATAGGTGGTACGGTCTACCCACATGTAAGGTGCTAGCGCTTCTGAAAGACTATGTCTCGGTCATCCGTCTTCTCAAACACCCTGTAGTGCGAGAAACCAAATGGAGGCGATCGAGTCTTGTGGGAAAAGTGCGCAAACCTCTGCAGAGTGTACAAACTAATCATGATTAGCCGTGTCCCCGGTTATGGACATCTTGAGTATCTAGTTCTTGGATTATCTTGTTGATCTCATAACTTTACTTTAAATGAATATTGTTGGGTTTTAATGATGTTACTTAATTGGGATTGAGAATGCTGTCAACCATTCTCAATGTTCAACAACCACCTTGATAGTTAAATAAATATATTCCTTTGCAGTAGGGAAAAATTGGCTTTACGCAAAAACCTTATAACCATAGAGCTTTTCCACCAGCCAAATATGCATGTAGTGATAGTAATTATTCATCATTCTCTATGGTGTGAATTTGCCAGTACATTCAATGTACTGACCCGTTTCGGGCTGCAACGTCTCATGTTGCAGGATTATCTTACGACGAGTAAGTGATACGTTAGGGTTACGATTTCTACACTCAACTTTGCCGTTGGTGTTGATGGGAATCCACAACCTTTTTGCTTCCGCTATATGGATTGAGGTAATAGTATTTACGTTACTTTATACATGTGATTTACCTCTGTTATAAATCCTTCGAGTACTGTGTGTGTCAGCATACCGAAGCAGGGATGACACTTAAGCACAGAGACTTGACCCATTCGGGTCGGGTCGCTACATTTGCTCTTTTGCTATGCCGCGCTACCTACCACTTGCTATATCATGCCTGCCATATTTCCATGCCAAGCCTCTAACCCACCTTTCCTAGAAAACCGTTGTTTGGCTATGTTACCGCTTTTGCTCAGCCCCTCTTATAGCGTTGCTACTTGCAGGTGAAGATGAAGTTTGTTCCATGTTGGAACATGGATACTGTTGGGATGTCATTATTAAATCGTATTTACTTTAATGCATCTATATACTTGGTAAAGGGTGGAAGGCTCGGCCTTATGCCTGCTGTTTTGTTCCACTCTTGCCACCATAGTTTCCGTCATACCAGTGTTATGTTCCTTGATTTTGCGTCCCTTACACGGTTGGGTGTTATGGGAACCCCTTGACAGTTTGCTTTGAATAAAACTCCTCCAGCAAGGCCCAACCTTGGTTTTACATTTGCCTAACAACCTATACCTTTCCCTTGGGTCGGCCAACCCGAGGGTCATCTTTATTTTAACTCCCCCAGGCCAGTGCTTCTCTAAGTGTTGGTCCGAACCGAGCCGCCTGCGGGGCCACCTCGGGGAAACTCGAGGGATGGTTTTACTCGTAGCCTATCTCATCCTGTGTTTCCCTAAGAACGAGATACGTGTGACTCCTATCGGGATTGTCGGCACATCGGGTGGCTTTGCTGGTCTTGTTTTACCATTGTCGAAATGTCTTGTAACCGGGATTCCGAGACTGATCGGGTCTTCTCGGGAGAAGGAATATCCTTCGTTGGCCGTGAGACCTTGTGATGGGCTAAGTTGGGACACCTAAGGGAGTCCTGGATTAGGGGGTGTTCGGATAGCCGGACTATACCTTCAGCCGAACTCCTGGACTATGAAGATACAAGATTGAAGACTTCGTCCCGTGTCCGGAAGGGACTTTCCTTGGCGTGGAAGGAAAGCTTGGCGATACGGATATTCAGATCTCCTACCATTGTAACCGACTCTATGTAACCCTAACCCTCTCCGGTGTCTATATAAACCGGAGGGTTTTAGTACGTAGGACAACATACACATCAACAATCATACCATAGGCTAGCTTCTAGGGTTTAGCCTCTCTGATCTCGTGGTAGATCTACTCTTGTACTACCCATATCATCAATATTAATCAAGCAGGACGTAGGGTTTTACCTCCATCGAGAGGGCCCGAACCTGGGTAAAACTTCGTGTCCCTTGTCTCCTGTTACCATCCGACCTAGACGCACAGTTCGGGACCCCCTACCCGAGATCCGCCGGTTTTGACACCGACATTGGTGCTTTCATTAAGAGTTCCTCTGTGTCGTCGCCGTCAGGCCCGATGGCTCCTACTATCATCAATAGCGATGCAGTCGAGGGTGAGACCTTCCTCCCCGGACAGATCTTCGTCTTTGGTGGATTCGCACTGCAGGCCGATTCACTTGGCCATCTGGAGCAGATCGAAAGCTACGGCCCTGGCCGTCAGGTCAGATTTGGAAGTTTAAACTACATGGCTGACATCCGCGGGGACTTGATCTTCGACGGATTCGAGCCACTGCCGAGCACGCCGCACTGTCACGGCGAGCATGATCTAACTCTGCCGCTGCACAGTGCCCTGGAGGCCGCACCCGCACCGTCTCCGACCCTTAGTTCGGAGCCAACTGCGCCGATCGAGGATGGGCGGATTTGGAAGTTTAAACTACACGGCTGACATCCGCGGGGACTTGATCTTCGACGGATTCGAGCCATTGCCGAGCACGCCGCACTGTCACGACGAGCATGATCTAACTCTGCCGCCAAACAGTGCCCTGGAGGCCGCACCCGCACCGGCTCCGACCCTTAGTTCGGAGCCAACTGCGCCCGATCGAGGATGGGCGGTTGGACGCCACCTCGGGGGCTGCGATCCCAACGGCGATTGAGCCAAACACCAGCCCCGTACTCTGCGAGACTCGTGACTCCAAGGATCCGGACTCCTCTCCGGACTCCGAACCCTCCGCGCCCCTGCCAATCAAATCCGATTGGGCGCCGATCATGGAGTTCACTGCCACAGACATCTTTCAGCACTCGCCTTTCGGCGATATCCTGAAGTCACTGAAGTCTCTCTCTTTATCAGGAGAGCCCTGGCTGGACTACAGTCAGTAAGGTTGGGGTACGGACGATGAAGAAATTCAAAGCCCACCCACCACCCACTTTGTAGCCACTGTCGACGACTTAACCGACATGCTCGACTTCGACTCCGAAGACATCGACGGTATGGACGCCGATGAAGGAGATGATGAAGCACCAGGGCCTACCAGGCCCTGGAAGGCCACCTCGTCATATGACATATACATGGTGGACACCCCAAAAGAAGGAGATGGTGATGGAACAGCAGAGGATGACCCCTCCAAGAAACAGCCTAACCGCCAGCGTCAGCGGCGCCGCTCAAAATCCTGCCAAAACAAACACGGCGATTCCAGCACGGGAGATAATAATACCCCGGAAAGTGCCGAAGAAAATCCCCTCCAGCAAGATGGAGCACAGGAGGATGGAGAAACTAGCCCTCATGAGGGAGCGGCTGACAGAGAGGTCGAGGACAATAATTATATGCCTCCCTCCAAAGACGAGGCAAGCCTCGACGACGACGAATTCGTCGTGCCAGAGGATCCCGTCGAACAAAAACGTTTTCAATGCAGGCTTATGGCCACGGCAAGAAGCCTCAAGAAAAAACAGCAATAACTCAGAGCTGATCAAGATTTGCTGGTTGACAGATGGACTGAAGTCCTTGCGGCCGAAGAGCATAAACTCGAACGCCCCTCCAAGAGCTACCCAAAGCACAGGTTGCTACCCTGATTAGAGGAGGAAGCACTTGATACGGCCGAACGGCCACCTCGTGGCCACGACAGAGAGGCCTCCCGACCCTCCACATAAGCCGCACCCCGTACCAAGGCATGGGAATACGCGCCGGACTTACAAGACATGTTGGAGGACAAGGCAAGGCAAACACAATCGATCTACGGATCGCGTGGGCACCCCACGACCCGAGACGGTAACCGTCACGCCGGCCACAAATTCGGCAGGGCCGAACACAGTAGACAAAGCTCATTGGATCTACGTCATGATATCGCCCAGTACAGAGGCGCCGCACACCCACTATGCTTCACAGACGAAATAATGGATCATCAAATCCCAGAGGGTTTCAAACCCGTAAACATCAAATCATATGATGGCACAACAGATCCTGCGGTATGGATCGAGGACTATCTCCTTCATATCCACATGGCCCGCGGCGATGATTTCCACGCCATCAAATACCTCCCACTCAAGCTTAAAGGACCAGCTCGGCATTGGCTTAACAGCTTGCCAACAGGATCAATCAGTTGTTGGGAGGACCTGGAAGCCGCATTCCTCGACAATTTCCAGGGCACTTATGTGCGACCCCCTGACGCCGATGACCTAAGTCATGTAATTCAGCAGCCAGAGGAATCGGCCAGACAATTCTGGACACGGTTCCTAACAAAGAGAAATCAAATAGTCGACTGTCCGGACGCTGAGGCCCTAGCAGCCTTCAAGCACAATATCCGTGACGAGTGGCTGGCCCGGCACCTCGGACAGGAAAAGCCAAAATCTATGGCAGCACTCACGACACTCATGACCCGCTTTTGCATAGGAGAAGACAGCTAGCTTGCTCGTAGCAACAACATGACCAAGAACCCTGGTAATTTGGACACCGGGGACATTAGTGGTAGGTCGCGTCGCAACAAGCAAAAGCGCCGCATTAATGGCGACAATGCTGAGGATACGACAGTTAATGCCGGATTCAGAGGCTCTAAATCCGGTCAGCGGAAAAAGCCATTCAAAAGGAATCCTAGGGGCCCATCCAGCTTGGACCGAATACTCGACCGCTTGTGCCAAATACATGGCACCCCCGAAAATCCGGCCAATCACACCAACAGGGGTTGTTGGGTGTTTAAGCAGGCAGGCAAATTAAACGCCGACAATGAAGACAAGGGGCTGCATAGCGATGACGACAAGGAGCCCCGGCCGCCGAACAACAATGGACAGAAGGGTTTCCCCCCACAAGTGCGGACGGTGAACATGATATACGCAACCCACGTCCCCAAAAGGGAGCGGAAGCGCGTGTTAAGGGACGTATACGCGGTAGAGCCAGTCGCCCTAAAGTTCAACCCATGGTCCTCCTGCCCGATCACCTTTGATCGAAGGGACCATCCCACTAGCATCCGTCATGGCGGTTTCGCCGCATTGGTTCTAGACCCAATTATTGACGGATTTCATCTCACTAGAGTCCTTATGGACGGTGACAGCAGCCTGAACCTACTTTACCAGGATACAGTGTGGAAAATGGGCATAGATCCCTCGAGGATTAAGCCCATCAAAACGACCTTTAAAGGCGTAATACCAGGTGTAGAGGCCAACTATGTAGGCTCGGTCCCACTTGAAGTGGTCTTCGGATCTCCGGATAATTTCCGAAGCGAGGAGTTGATCTTTGACATAGTCCCATTCCGCAGTGGCTATCACGCACTGCTCGGACGAACCGCATTCGCCAAGTTCAATGCAGTACCGCACTACGCATACCTTAAGCTCAAGATGCCAGGCCCTCGTGGAGTAATTACAGTTAATGGAAACACCGAACGCTCCCTCCGAACGGAGGAGCACACGGCGGCCCTTGCAGCGGAAGTACAAAGCAGCCTCTCCAGGCAATTCTCCAGTCCTGCCATTAAACGTCCGGACACTGTCAAGCACGCCCGGAGTAACCCACAACAAGACCGCCTGGCACGTTCCGAGCAGGTGTAGCAATGCGGCCCCAACCCCAACCCTCGCAAAAAGGCGACACCAGTACTTCGCGTACATAACTACGCTCTAGAAATACCATGGGCATAGGGGGAGGGGTACCATCACGGCACGCCCGAAACACGGCTTAAACCGCAACAGGGGCTGCCGATTTTTTACTTTTCTCTTACTTCCAGGACTCTACTCTTCGGAAGGCCTGTTCGGCAGTTCAATTGCCGCACAAACGATGCAAGAACCAGGGAAGCAGACAAGCCATGCCGCATTACGAAAGTCTCAGGTGGTCTCTATCACGAGCAGTATACCTGTTTCGCATACTATTCCGCAGCTTGCCCCTGGAGCAGACATGTTAAATAGTCCAACTTTTTGTTATCGCATTACTTGTATCGTTCTGCTTTGATCGCAGCTATTTTTAATAAACAATGCACATCTTTTGTCTATTTTTGCATTACCTCTTTATAAATATATGTTCCTTAATGACATGTTGCTCCCGTACAATTTGGTACGGCCAAAATACGCCAAGGGCTTCAGTATCCCTCAATATGGCGTGAGAAGTCTGAACACTTTCACGAGTGCGGCACCCCGAACTTATAGCATTATATGCATCGGCTCCGAATCATGTCTTGGGTCAATAGTTGGGTTTGCCCGGCTCCTATGTTTTGGTGCCTTATGTTCCGCTATATCGGCTAAGGTAGCACTAGGAGAACCACTGCGATTGTGCCCTAGTTGAGCTGGGCCGAGCACCTCAGTGGAGAAAGCTAAAACTGACTATCATGATGAAGCGAGAGCTGGTCGCTGTTCGAGAGGTTTTTTCGAGTCCCTAAAGACTTATGCCGCTTAGGGCGAGGAGTCGGCGATGCCCGGCTAAGGCGTGGATAGCGCACCGAACTCGGTCTTCCGAATACTAGGGGCTTCGTCGAAATTTAAAATTATAGAATTCTATGGCTAAGTGAGAGTGTTCACGCATTATAGTCCGATTGCCTTGTTCGTTGGGCTGAGCGCCTCCCTCGAAGGACCCAAATATGGGAAAAAGAGCGCCCAGGTTTATCCCCGAACACCCCAGCACTAGTGGCACGGGGGCAGAAGCCGACGACTCGCCATCTCTCAGTATTGATAAACAGCCGCACAGAAGGTAATATTTTAAATTCAAACAGCATTGCTCCGCGCATATGAACAGGTTTTCAGTGCACAGGACAAAAACGAGCGAGTTTTACTCAAAAATTACATCCCTAGTACATTCATCCGCCACAAGGCGGGCACCCTTCAGAACATCCTTATAGTAATTTTCGGGCTTGCGATGCTCTTTCCCCGGCGGTGGCCCGTCCGTCACAAGCTTCTCAGCATCCAGCCTGCCCCAGTGCACCTTAGCACGGGCAAAGGCCCTACGGGCACCTTCAATGCAGACGGAGCGCTTGATGACTTCGAGCCTTGGACAGGCCTCCACCAGCCGCCGCACCAGCCCAAAATAGCTCCCAGGCGGAGCCTCTCCAGGCCACAGCCGAACTAGGAGACCCTTCATGGCCTGTTCGGCCACCCTATGGAGCTCGACCAGTTGCTTCAGCTGGTCGCTCAGGGGCACGGGGTGTCCGGCCTCAGCATACTGAGACCAGAACACCTTCTCTGTCGAGCTACCCTCCGCGGCTCGATAGAATGCGGCGGCATCGGATACACTCCGGGGAAGATCTGCAAATGCTCCTGGAGAGCTCCGGATTCGGGTAAGTATCAAGTAGCTCACGTTTATATGTTTCCTTTGCATAAATAATGCCTTACCCGCCGCTATCTCCTTCACCTCATCCAACTCCTGGAGGGTCTTCTGGGATTCGGTCTTGGCAGACTTGGCATTTTCAATAGCCGCTGTGAGCTCGGACGCTCGCGTCTTCGAGTCAAGCTCCAAACTCTCATGTTTCTTCATGAGAACCTGGAGCTCTTGCCGCACCTTGCCAACCTCGGCCTCATACTTCTCCCGCTTGGTGCGCTCCGCGGCCGCACTCTTCTCGGCCTCGAGCAGCGCTTTCTTAAGGGTCGCCACCTCAGTCGTGGCCCCTACAATAGCCATGTTAATCCTATGATTTCTTGCAATTGCACCTTTTTTATATATATTCAAACAAGGTATTTCTTACCTTCCTTCTCCTCGAGCTGCTTCTTGGCACGCCCGAGCTCCTGCTCGTACTTCTCGAGGCTCTGCTTCAGCGCGTCCACTTCCGCAGTCAGTGCGGCCGATGCCAGCAGAGAAGCCTACATACGCATATTGACTCCTTTTATTAGACTCCTGTGAATTCTTTGATCCTCTATTCGGCTTTTCTTCCCGAACGCCCAACAGAGCATCAGGGGCTACTGTCTATGCGGTAATATTATTTACACATTGTTTACTTACCTCAAAGCCTGTCAAAAGGCTTGTACAAGCTTCAGTCAGTCCGCTCTTGGCGGACTGAACCTTCTGGACCACCACACTCATAATAGTGCGGTGCTCCTCGTCGATGGAGGCGCCTTGGAGCGCCTCCAACATATTGTCCAGCGCCTCCGGTTGGACGGGGGCCGCCGGCACGGTGGACTTGCTCCTCTTGGAAGGAGGTCCCCCGCCGGACTCCGGAACCTTTGAAGGTTCCGGAGTGGTGTCCGGCCTAGAGCTGGACTTGGCGCTCTGGGGGGGTTTCATCCCCTTTACTCCTGGAGTCTGGGAGGTTGCCTTGCGGCGCCTCCAGGACCACCTCCTCCCTGCTTGGAGCCTGTTGCGACAACACCTCGGTGTCGTCCGTAGGACGGGGGGAGGAAGCCGTCGGAAGCGAGTTCACATCCGTCGAGTCCAGTGAGCTGCTCGATGACGCGTCGAGCCGGTCTTTGGGTGGGCTGCATAAACATATTCGACATAAGGGAAAGCTATGCAATAAACGAATACTATGAATTACTCCGGTATCCGGATACTTACGATTTTGCCAGGGGCCTGGCCCTGGGCTGCCACTCCTCTCCATCGTCGTCGGCGTCGGTGGAGTAGTCCGAAGGAAGGGTTTTCCCCTTCTTGGACCCTCTGGCCTCCTCAGAGAGGGCGACCTTCCTTTTCTTCTCTCCTCCCGCTGGAGGGGAAGAGGTTTCTTCTTCTTCCTCCTCGTCTTCACGAGAGGAAGGTGCTTCGGGACCGTCGGATGATGAATCCAACACCTCCTGGCGCCGGGCACTCTTTCGAGTCCCCATGGCCCTTTTCGCGGCCTTCTTCTCCGGCACCACATAGGGTACCGGAACCAGCAGCTTCGCCAAGCGAGCGTCTGCAGGGCCTTCGGGCAAAGGAGCCGGACAGTTGATCTGTCCGGACATCACCTGCCAATCGTGTCAAAGGTAAGGGAGCTTAGATACAGCATGGAGTCAAACTATGATACCCTAATATCCTGTAAAAGGAAAAATAACAGCTTACCGCACAAGCGTGATGCTGCGTACTGAATCCGCGATCCTCGGTAGCGGATGCGGGAGCCTCGGCGCCCTTGAAAAGCATCCTCCAGGCATCTTCGTACGTCGTGTCGAAGAGCCTGTTTAGAGTTCGGTGCTGCGCCGGGTCAAACTCCCACAGGTTGAAGGCCCGTTGTTGACATGGGAGGATCAGGCGGATGAGCATCACCTGGACTACGTTGACAAGCTTGAGCTTCTTGTCCACCAGGGTTTGGATGCATGTTTGGAGTCCGGTCAGCTCTCCTTTTTTACCCCAATACAGGCCCGTCTCCTTCCAGGAGGTGAGCCGCGTAGGGGGGGGGGGGGCGGATCGAAACTCAGGGGGTACGACCCATTCGGCGTCGCGCGGCTCGGTGACGTATACGATTGCCACCCCTTCAGGGTCTCCACAAAGGAGCCCTCAAGCCACAAGACGTTGGCCATCTTGCCCACCATGGCACAGCCGCACTCCGCCTGGCTGCCGCGCACCACCTTTTGCTTGACGTTGAAAGTCTTGAGCCATAGGCCGAAATGGGGGCGGATGCGGAGGAAGGCCATGCACACAACGATAAACGCCGAGATGTTGAGGACGAAGTTTGGGGCCAGGTCGTGGAAATACAGGCCGTAGTAGAACATGATCCCCCGGACAAATGGATGCAGAGGGAAGCCCAGTCCGTGGAGGAAATGGGGGAGGAATACCACCCTCTCATGGGGCCTAGGGGTGGGGATGAGCTGTCCTTTTCAGGAAGCCGGTGCGCAATGCCGCTAGACAGGTATCCGGCCTTCCTCAGCTTTTTGATGTGTCCCTCCATGACGGAGGAGACCATCCACTTGCCTCCCGCTCTGGACATGGCTGGAGAAAGGTTGAGGTGGGAGTGCGGACTTGGGCGCTGGAGCTTGAGTGCGCAAGAATGGATAGGCAAAGGAGGGAGAAGGCGTGGGTGAAAAGGTGGATCCTTATCCCCTTATATGGATGGACGCAACTACGTGTCCCCACCAGCCTGGCAAAACTCGCTTATCTCCAAGCGCCGTAATCAAGGGCGCGGTTGGGTTACCCATGCCCGTATTGATGAGAATCCCAGAATAAGGGGACACGATCTCTGCTTTGACAAGACATGCCAAGGAAACCGCCTCGCATGACACGCTGAGGTGGGATAATGAAATGACTCGGATAAAGGCTTGGCCGTGGTGTGTCACACTACGGAATACGTCAGTAGATTAGATGGGTGTAAATATTATTGTCTCTATGGCAATATGTGGAAACTTATTTTGCAGAGCCGGACACTATCTTTGTGTTCAAAACCTGCTACGAAGTACTTGGAGGAGGAACCCGCCTTGCAATGCCGAAGGCAATTTGCGCGCCGGACTCGTCGTCATTGAAGCCTGGTTCAGGGGCTAGTGAGGGAGTCCTGGATTAGGGGGTGTTCGGATAGCCGGACTCCTGGACTATGAAGATACAAGATTGAAGACTTCGTCCCGTGTCCGGAAGGGACTTTCCTTGGCGTGGAAGGCAAGCTTGGCGATACGGATATTCAGATCTCCTACCATTGTAACCGACTCTATGTAACCGTAATCCTCTCCGATGTCTATATAAACCGGAGGGTTTTTGTCCGTAGGACAACATACACATCAACAATCATACCATAGGCTAGCTTCTAGGGTTTAGCCTCTCTAATCTCGTGGTAGATCTACTCTTGTACTACCCATATCATCAATATTAATTAAGCAGGACATAGGGTTTTACCTCCATCGAGAGGGCCCGAACCTGGGTAAAACTTTGTGTCCCTTGCCTCCTGTTACCATCCGGCCTAGACGCACAGTTCGGGACCCCCTACCCGAGATCCGCCGGTTTTGACACCGATAACACCCTTGCAGGGTTTGAACTTTCGAAAGCCATGCCCGCGGTTATGTGGCAGATGGGAATTTGTTAATGTCTGATTGTAGATAACTTGACACTTAACTTAATTAAAATGCATCAACCGTGTGTGTACCCTTGATGGTCTCTTCTTGGCGGAGTCTGGGAAGTGAACACGGTTCTTGTGTTATGCTTGAACGTAAGTAATTTCAAGATCACTTCTTGATCACTTCTAGCTTCTCGACCATTGCGTTGCTTCTCTTCTCACTCGTATTTGCGTAAGTTAGCCACCATATATGCTTAGTGCTTGCTGCAACTCCACCTCATTACCCTATCCTACCCATAAGCTTAAATAGTCTTGATCTCGCGGGTGTGAGATTGCTGAGTCCTCGTGGCTCACAGATACTTCCAAGCAGTTGCAGGTACTGATGATACAAGTGCAGGTGACGCAACCTAGCTCAAGTGGGAGCTTGATGAAGATCTTGATCGTTGTTTTATGTCTTTTCTGGTTGATTAGTAGTGGTGCCCAGTTGGGACGATCGGGGATCTAGTATTTGGGGTTGTGTTCTTTTATTTTGGTTCCTTAGTCGGACCTTGATTGTACTCTGGATGATGTATGTTTAACTTGTATTTGTGTGAAGTGGCGATTGTAAGCCAACTCTTTATCCCTTTCTTATTATGTACATGGGATGTGTGAAGATTACCCCTCTTGCGACAAACCTACCATGCGGCTATGCCTCTAAGTCGTGCCCCGACACATGGGAGATATAGCCGCATTGTGGGTGTTACAAGATCCCATGTGCCAGATCGACTACATGCCAAGTCTACAGCGACCAGACGACCGGCCGAGACTGGACGTCCGACCCCCTCCAGCGACCGGACGACCGGCCTCCAGCGGACGTCCGACAACTCCCGTCAAGAGCCAAAACGCCGGACGTCCGACAAGTACCGGACGACCGGACCCTCGTGAGCCACCAGACGTCCGGTATCCATCGGACGTCCGATGCTTGTCTATGCACAGTGTATCGGGCCGGGCCCATGTACCCCTTCGCCCTCACTTACCCCTTCATGGACATAGACTATATAAACTCCTCCACCTCCACCTAGTTAGGGTTAGCATCGGTTTTGCTCATTGGAGACAGAGCTTTGCTCATCCATATGGATCTACTCCTTGAGAGAGACCACGGCCCCTCTTCAGAGAAGATCCACCTTGGATTCAAGACCTCCTCGCAGAGAAGATCATCAAGACCTCCTCATGGAGAAGAACCGGTTACCCTTTGTATCTTCCCGTGTTGACTTTGGATCGTGTGATGTCTCTGTGTACTTGGATCTAGCATATGTGTGATAGTTCTTGTTGGTTTGAGTGATTCTCTCATGTTTCCCCTCGTATTTCCCCTCGTGTTCTTCGCGGGATCCGCTCCTTTCGTGAAAGATCGGCCATCTAGGGTTCCACCCTACATCACAGGCTTCGAGGTATGTGACGTAATACTCTTAGACGCTTTTCATATGAAGAAAATATGCCTGTATATAGATAGTAGCCCCTGAGACTCTGTTCGGTTTTCAAAAAGGCCGAACAGAGGATCGAGTAGTATTTGCAGGAGGTGATGTACTTGTCTATTGGATGACAAGCTTCCCTGTTGGCGATGACCGCGCAGGCCGCTGAAGTTTCCGAACTCAATCGGAAGCTGAAGCTGGCTGATGATGAGATCGACCGCATTAACAAGCTGTTCGATGAGGCACAAGGTATGTTTAAGATAGCTCTTATATGCCTGAAGTGATATGCAAATTTAGAGTTAAACTCATGCACTGCTATGATTATGATTGCAGGTAGCGCAGCCAAGGTTGAGACCCTCAAGAGCGCCCTTGCCCAAGCCAAGGAGGAGGCGAAAGCGAGCAAAGTAGCCGCTGATAAAGTAGCTACGGATTTAATGACCGAACAGGTCGCCCACCACCAACATGAAGAGAGACTAGCCAAAGTGGAGCGGGAGATGAAAGACGCCATCAGCAAATGCGAGACTTTGGAGGAGAAGACTTCGGCCCAAGCGGCCAAAATTGCCAAAGCCCTCAATGAGGCCAAGGAGGCACAGACCGAGTCCCGGGTGGCTCGGGAGGACATCCGGCAGTCCGGACAGGTAGCGGCTGGTAAGGCATTTCTTTTGCAGAGTGTATTTGGCAGTCAGAGATATGCCTTGCTCTCTTGACTATGGAGTTCTCCAGACGCCTTTGCAGATCTTCAGAAGATCTCTGCCGATGCCGCGCATTTCTTCCGGTCCCAGGAGGGGAACACGACGGAGAAGCTCTTCTGGTCACAGTTACGGGTGGCAATTTTATCCTTGGATCTGGATACCCATGGATACCCGACCCGGTTGGGCAAGGGTATGGAGCACATTTCTGCCCATGGGTCCATGGATATGGATACCCACGAATAGCTGGGTTGGGCATGGTTATAGTTTGTGCTCCATGGATATCCAATGGATACCCGTATGACATGTGGGGCCATATGCCAGTGACAGTAGAAAGAGCGAATCAATGGGAAATGGCAGGAAATATGCAACTTGTGCCATGCGTTATATGCTGCAAAATCAACATCTGGTATGTCACACTTAAGGGCTCATCGTATTACTTGTTACCTACTTATGCATGTAGCTTATGTTGTCATTTGTGAGTGAATGATGATGAGTTAATTTGATCTTTGGGAAGGCTTCATGCTGACTTTTCTATGCCCATGGAGCTCCATGGGTATGTGGGTATCCAGCGGGTTTGGGAATGGGCACAAGTTATGCCCATGGATAATTTGGTGGATGGGCAGAGGGTAGGAAGATGGGTCATGGGTTGGATTTGGACCTGCTCCACCCGCGCCAAACCCGACCCATTGCCATCCCTAGTGTGCCGGAGCGTCCGGCGCTATTTGAAAACCAGATGATGCAGTTGGAGGAGCTGCATAGGATGTACGGCTTGGCCATGAAGGACGTTATAGTCCGGCTATGGCCAACCGAACCCATTCCTAGCAGCTACTTTAGCCTGGTGAAGCGACTCGCCGACGCACTGCCACGAGTCGAAGTTGTAAAGCGCTCGGCGTGCACAGAGGGTGCGCAGATGGCTGTTGCCCGTGTCTAGATGCACTAGGCGAAGATGAAGGCCACTGTGGTGGCGACCGAGGGCCCACCTGAAGGCAAGGACCACCGCAAGCTGGAGCAATATTTTGATGATGTCCTAGAGGGTGCCCGAATAGTAGAGGGCCAATGCTCAAAGGATATCATGTTTGAGTGAATTTATCTGGGTTGTCCAGACTTTGTTTTATGATCCACGGTTTTGTAATATATTTATGCCTATATCTGAAATTATTTTCCTCCTGTGTGGCTATTTTTAATCCTAAAAGTTCGCCAGTCGTCGGCTTCAGCCCCCACGTAGATATTATGGGGGTGTTCGGGGTAGCGCACGATCACACTTGACCCAACGTCTTGGTCACTAAATGAGGTGTCTGTGCGGCGAACCTGGCAATCAGACTATGCGGCTTTACTAGTTTCACTTAGCCATAGAAGTTTAAAGTTGGGGCTAAGTACTAGCCCCTGGTGTGTATGCGGCCATCCAAACTGGGATGCCTTAGGAGTGTGACTGTACGAAGGCTAGTCCTTCGTATAATATGGAAGAAATCGCAAGAGATTTTAGCAAGTCGCCGAATCATCGACCAGCTCTGACCGTATGATGACAGTCAGTTTTCAGCTTTCTCTACTGAAGTGTTTGACTGGAAAAACCAGAAACACAATCACAATAGTTCTCCCTTTACTACCCTAGCCGAACAAGCGGAACGTAAGGTAGTAATCACAGGAGCTAGGCAACCCAACTATTGACCAAAGACATGATTCGGAGCTGATGCATATAATACAATATTCGGGACGTCGAAGTATACTCTAGAAGTGTTCAAACTTATTGGAAATATGTATGGCCGAATAGAGCCCCTGGCATTTAAGCCGTACCAAAGTTATATGGCAATCTGACGACAAAGAAGGAATACCGATTTTATGAAATAAACCAATACCGAACAGGGGTTGGTGAAAAACTGTTTCCATTATAATCTAATTGATCCGTCAAAACGTGCTATTACAGATAATGCCATAAAGATCAAGGCTATTTTACATGCCGAGAGTTTGTACACATGGGGAAGCTGTATATAGGGCCGAAAGAAGAAAAGGTCTTTTTGAAGATTCCCTTGATGCCCTGCCGCACCAGTGCGCCACTATCGCCTTGGTGCTGAATCCTTTGAGAGGAAAAATCGATGATCGTATGTATAGAAGGGGCTTGTGAAGGAGCTCTTGTGTGACCATCAGGCGACGAGGTTTTAACGAACCTGTAATAAGAAGGGAAAAAAGGAAGAAAGAGGAAGGGGTTGAGGTAAAAATAGGGTTAAACCATGCTATAGACCCTGCCCGCATTGTGCCTCCGTTGTTGCCCAAGGTATTTTAAGTGCGTAGTTATGCACACGCGGTACATATGTCGCGGTTAGATGGGGCGAGTGACGGAGGCGGAACTGCTAGTCCAGCTCTGAATTCACCGAGCTGTTGTTCTACAAGGTAGGCCGAACTCGTTTGACCGTGTCCGGGGGCTTGATGGCCGGTGAAGTGTTTGGCTTGATGAGGCCGCTCTGTACCTCAGCCGCAAGGGCTGTGGTATGCTCCTCAGTTCGGAGGGAGCGATCGATGTTTCCATTGACTGTGATACCTCCGCGCGGTTCGGGCATCTTGAGCTTTCAGTAAGCATAGTGCGGGACTGCATTGAAGCGAGTGAAGGCAGTTCGTCCGAGCAGTGTGTGGTAACCACTGCGAAAGGGGACAATGTCGAAGATCAAGTCTTGATTCTTGACGGGTTACTAGGCTTGATTCTTGACGGGTCAGTACCCGTTTTGCAGACAGTCTCTTGATAAATCAAGTTAAGACTGTTGCCACCATCCACAAGGACTCGAGTGAGATGGAATCCATCGATGATTGGATGGAGGACCAGGGCTGCCGAACCTCCATTATGGATACTGGTCGGGTGGTCCCTACAATCGACGGTGATCGGACAAGCCGACCAAGGATTGAATTTTGGGGTGACCAGCTCTACGGCGTAGACATCCCTTAGCGCATGTTTGGCCCCTCTTGGGGATATGAGTGACGTATATCATATTCACTGTTTTTACCTCGGGGGGGGGGGATGTCTTCTGCCCCCTGTGTTCGATGGGCGGGCCTCATCATCATCCTCGCTTGGCGGCCCTTTCCCCTTATGTTCGGTATTTAACTTATCGGTCTGCTTGAAGACCCAACAGTTTCTGTTGAATGATTTGCAGGCTTGTCGGGGGTACCGTGAATCTGGCAAGGCTGATCGAGTATTTTGTCTAAATTGGATGGGCCATCACTGTTCCCTTTGAATGGCTTCTTCCGCTGACCGGGTTTAGAGCCGCTGAATCCGGCGTTGACCGTTGTGTCTTCGGTTTCTTCATTGTTGTTCCGACGCTTGTGCTTGTTACGTTGCGGCCGTCTGTTGCTGTCGCTAGCTTCAGAGGTGCTGGGGTCGCTAGTACTGTTGCTTCTATGAGCTAACCAGTTGTCTTCTCCCACGCAGAAGCGGGTCATGAGTATGGTAAGGGCTGCCATAGACTTCAGCTTTTCTTGGCCGAGGTGTCGGGCAAGCCATTTGTCGTGGACACTTTTTTAAAGGCTGCTAGGGCTTTAGCATCCGGACAGTCGATGATTTGGTTCTTTTTAATTAGGAACCGAGTCCAGAGTTTGTGAGCTGAGTCGCCGGGTTGCTGGACTATGTGACTAAGGTCATCGGTGTGCGGTGGCCGGACATAAGTACCTTTGAAGTTGTCTCAAAATGCATCCTCCAAATATTCCCAGCTGCCA
The DNA here is from genome assembly GCF_056163025.1 of Triticum urartu. NCBI lineage: Eukaryota > Viridiplantae > Streptophyta > Magnoliopsida > Poales > Poaceae > Triticum > Triticum urartu. The sequence continues at coordinate 358,888,841 of NC_141874.1, read as the reverse complement.
ATAGAGTTTTCTGGGAGGCTATTTAACCAGTGTCGTGCTGGTCCTTTTATCTTTAGGGGGAGGTATTTAATGGCATGGAGATCGTCACCACAAGGCATGTGAATATGGAGAAGAAAATCTTCAATCCATACCACGGGATCTGTCGTTCCATCGTATGCTTCAATTTTCACGGTTTTAAACCCTTCTAGGAACTGGTGCTGCATTACCTCATCGGTAAAGTATAATGGGTGTGCGGCGCCTTTGTAATGGGCAATGTCACGACGGACTTCGGATGACATCCGTGTCCGGTTTTCAGCCGGGTGAGGTTACGCTTATCACGCCAGGCTTGATGGCCGTCATCTCGCGTTGGAGCACGCCCCCTTGATCCATAGATTGATCTGGCCTGACTGGCTCTATTGTCCAGGTCCTGGCACAGGTCGTAGGTGTAGCCCAAAGCCGCCACCTCCTTGCCTTGATGGCGAGGTGGTGCGGCCTGGTGTTCATCATAAGCAGTTGCTTTGTCTTGCCCACGTGGTAGTCGGTCTGGTTCATCAGCATGATTATATCTTGATGGTATTGGCTCAAGGGCCTCGTCATCGAATTGTGGCAGTAGCCAACATTTCGGGTAACTCTTTGTTGGGTGCTTGAGGCCATATTCCTCGACAGCTAGGACCTGGGTCCACCTGTGGTTGGGCGTATCCTGTTCGGCTTGAAGTTGATGTTGTTTCTTTTTTAGGCTCCTTGCGGTTGCGATTAGCTATCGCTTAAAGCGTTCTTGCTTGAGGGGCTCCTCTGGCACGATGAAGTCTTCATTGCGGAGGCTGACATCCTCCTCGGAGACCGGTAGATAGTTACTATCGTCCAAATCCTCATTCATGTCAAGCTCGTTGGGGTTAACTTATCCTTCGTCCCACTCATCCTGCTCGGACGCAGTCTCGGCGGGGTGTTTGGGATCTCCAGCATCGTTTGGAGTGTTATTGTCTTCGGTGCGGTGTTGTTGTCCTTCTCGCGACGTGATTTTGAGCGGCACCGCTAACATTGACGTTTTGGTGGTGCCTCGATAGGCTTGTCCTCGCCTGGATCCTGCCTGCCGTGGTCGTCATCCTTTTTAGGTGTATCCACCATGTACACATCATATGTGGAGGTGGCCGTCCAGCGCCTGGTAAATGGCGGGTCTTGGCTTGGTTTGTCTCCAGCATCGTCGTCCATACCGTCGATGTCTTCGGAGGCGTAATCTAGCATGTCGGTTAAGTCTTTGACAGTGGCTATTAAGTGGGTGGTGGGTGGGAAGTCAAATTCCTCGCTCTTAGCCCCTAGTCTGGGCTAGGCATAGTTCGGAGGTGATACTTCTATAATGGCGAGAAATCGCATTAAGTCCAGGGCCTCGTTTGGAAGCGAAGGCCGGACGAGGAACTGAGGTCCTGCGGAGCTGGGCATGGTACATGACACCTGGCTGTTCTCAAAGGGTGCGGACCTTGATAGTTCGGAGCTAGCCTCCAGAGGCAAGTTCGGATCTCCGATAATAGGGAGAGTCCTGCTTGATTCCAGGCATGCCGAAGATAAGGTCGCCTCTAGGTCTCCGGCAAGGAGCTCCATAGTTGAAGAAAGTCTAGTGGGTTTCAAACTCCCATCTTTGGATGAGGTGGCCGGCTCTAGATCTACGGCCAGGGCAGGGATGATAGTTGGTATTTGAACGGTGCCTGGTGATGGATCAGATGGGTTTCCTACTTGGAGATGAGGAATAATGGTTGTGGCCATGAACCCTTCGAAGATCAAGTCTCCTCGGATATCAGCGACGTAATTCAGGCTCCAGAATCTGATCTAATGACCAAGGGCGTAGCTGTCGATCTGTTCAAGGTGACCACTAGAATTGGCACGCAGAGCGAAGCCACCAAACGCAAAAGTTGACCGAGGAGGAAAGCTTCCCTGGAAACATCATCATTTTCTATCAAACGAGCCATCGAACCTTCCGCTGACGACACAGTGGAACTCTCAATGAATGCACCAATGTCGGTGTCAAAACCGGCCGATCTCGGGTAGGGGGTCCCGGACTATGCGTCTGAGGATCGAAGGTAACAAGGGACACAGGTAACACGATGTTTACCAAGGTTCGGGCCCTCTTAATGGAGGTAAGACCCTACGTCCTGCTTGGTTGTATTTGATGAATATAGGGGTTACAAGAGTCAATCTACCTCGTGGTCGTAATGGCTAGACCCTACATCTCTAGCCTATATGAATTCTGATAGCCTCTATGGACTAATCCCTCCGGTTGATATAGACATTAGAGGGCCTAGGGTTGTTCAGAGTCGGTTTACAGAAGAAGAAAATTATATATCTGGATGCCAATCTTGCCATCCACGCATAGGAGAGTCCCATCCAGACACGGGGGAAGGTTTTCTACCTTATATCTTCATAGCCCATCAGTCCGGCCCATGTCACATAGCTCGGACACCTGAGAACCCCCTAATCCCCTCAACAACCACATGGTTGACTCCTTAACTAGAACTTAATTAATGAATCATCTGGGCAGTGCTTCGGATTTGCTTGGATGGTTCACTACTGCAGGATGGTCCAAACGCGATAGTCGAATCAGAGACCCTTCGACGAAACTGGTGCAATGCAATAATCGCAAACTATGGTGTGAAAAAACCCGTCAAAAAAGGTGCAAAATGTTTGCGATGGCGACGACATATAACACGGTTCATATTAGACTTGCATGTGCGATGAGTGGCAAATGGTTAATCCAGAAGAACTATTTACGACGATGTAGAACAACATAAATGGGCAGCCAGATGAGGGTGTGTGCGATATATGACATACAGTTCAGTAGGATGAACTGTGTGTGATTAGGCAACACAATGGAAATGGTTCAACTGAACAAGATATGTGTGATACATAGCAAACAGGCCCGTAATCAGAAATGTGTGCACAGACCAATAATAACACAGACGATTGCTGCTAATAAGCTGTGTGATTTTCTCTATCTACAGAACAATAACAAGTATATATATAACTGAAATAAACATCTAATTACATAACTAACTATATAGATCATTCGCAGACACCTCAATAAATTGCATGCATTCTAAAGTAGGTGAAATCATCTAGTCACCTACTTGTTGTGACTCTCCCACCACTGCTCTGTGGCTCGATCCCTTGTCTGGGGTAGGAACAAGACACTTCCTCACACTACAGGAATCAGGAACTTTGCCGTCTGTCGTGGCTGGCGGCAAAGGCATGCCTGGTGGATGGCAAAGGCATTTGCCGTCAGCCAGCAGATGGCAACACGTCCGGCTGAACAAACTATGGAAAAGATCCAAAGGCCTTTGTCGCCTGCCAGCAAACAGCAAAGAGCCTCGACGGCACATGTGGCATCTTATGTCCATTAAGGGGTTAACGGCGTGCTTTGTCGTCTGCTGGTAGACGGCAAAGACCTTTGCATCTTTGTCGTCTGCCAGCTGACGACAAAGTGCCCAAATAGTTCAGCCCAGGTGCCCCCTAGGTAGCTGCCAGATGGCCTACTTTGCCATCTGCTGGCAGACGCAAAGATGCAATGGTCTTTGTCATCTGCCAGCAGACGGCAAAGCAACCATATTGGCTAGCCCAGTGTCCCCCAGGTTGCACAGGTAGCTGCCACGTGGCAGCTTTGCCGTCTACCGGCTGATGGCAAAGCTCTTTGTCGTTTGCCAGCAGACGGCAGAGAGCCTATATAGCCCTTGTTTTTTTGTTTTTCTTAAATTCATTCAATTTCATAGAATTTCACACACATATATATACACATTTGAACAACATATCCAACAACAACAACAAGTTTCCAACAACATATCTAACAACAAGTTTCCAACACATATCGAACAACAAGTTTCCAACAACAAAGTTCATCGTACATAATCAAAACAAAAAGGAAGCACAAGGAGAAGAGAAGACTCCATGAATGCAAGCTTCTGCATCTAAAGCAAATCTGCAAATTTGGAAAGAAGAAAGTTAGAAGAAGAAGAAGAAAAAGAAAAAGAAAAAGAAGAAGAATTTTTCTTTTCTTTCTTTTTGTCCTCTCCTCTTCTTTATCTTCTTCTTCTAACTAAGGTAGGTCAAAATACCATTTTTAGCTAAGCTAGGTAAAAATGCTAAGTGTAGGTCATTTTAGAGCTAAGCTAGGTAAATATGTCATTTTGGAGCTTAGTAATGGAGGAAAATAAGCTAAGTCTATGTCATTTGGAGCTAAACCAAGGTTATCATGCCATTTTTTCCTAAGTATGTCATAAATGAACTGAAGAAGCTAGGTATAGGTCATTTTTAGCTAACCTAGGTAGTTATGCCATTTTTGGGATAACTAAGCATATTTATACATTTTGGAGGACAAAATGGCAAGTGTAGGTCCTTTTAGAGCTATCCTAGTTAAAATCGGTCATTTTGGAGGTAGGTAAGGTTATTTTGTCATTTTGGAGGAAAATAAGCTAAGTGTATGTTATTTTGGAGCTAAACGAAGGTTATCATGCCATTTCTTACCTAAGTATGCTAAGTATGTCATCGATGAACTAAAGAAGCTAAGTATAGGTCATTTTTTAGCTAACCTAGGTAGTTATGCTATTTATGAGATAACTAAGCATATTTATTCATTTTGGAGGACAAAATGGCAACTGTAGGTCATTTTAGAGATATCCTAGGTAAAATCAATCATTTTGGAGGTAGGTAAGGTTATTTTGTCATTTAGGAGGAAAAAATGCTAAGTATAGGTTATTTTATAGCTATCCTAGGTAAAGTATGTCATTTCGAAGCTAAGTAAGGTTATTATGTCATTTTCGGGGAAAGTAAGCTAAATATAGGTCATTTTCGAGATAAGTAGGTCATTTCTTAAGCTAAGTATGCATTTGTTAAGCAAAACACTTGGGAAAACTTACCATCATCATGGAGGTGAAGGATCAGTCGGGTTTGTGCCAGTGCCAGACGGAGAAGGGCCGGTCAGGGTTGTGCCAGTGCGAGACGGAGAAGGATCGGTCAATGCTTGTAGGGAGGCATGTTGCACCAAAGATCATTTTCAATGTCTCGTTAGCATGATGCAACTGAAATGTGAATACTAGTAACTAATGACCATTCAAATGAAACTCACCATGTCCGCTATACTAATCTGGGGCATCTGTGGAGGGGTCTGGCCGTTTTTCTCACATACGGACTTCACATTTTGTTTTCATGAGTCAGTCATATTAGTTAGTAATGAAACGAGCATTACGTGCATGATTTGGCTAATATGCAGGAGAAACTTACCACGAGGAGCTCGTATAAGTTCTAGCGAGACGTGTCGTTCTGGTTCCTCCCAGCCTCCAATAGACTAGCCGTCCTCTCCTCCAAGTCCCTCTCCCTATATGTCGCCTGCCTGTTGCCTCCGCCAGAAGCTCCTGGGCCCTAGCCTCGATGGCGATATCCATTGGCCGTGGACGAGGACTTACCTCAGGATCAGGGCTCGTCTGGCACTTCTTGATCTCCGGGAGAAATCTAGGACAACATATCAGTCCATCCCCAATGGCTACCGAGCCATGGGACCTCCCGCCACCAGATATCTTCACCAGCTCTGGATCAAAAGGACTCTGGCTCAGGTTAAAGTCTTCCCCTTTCCTCGTCTTCACGTCGTCTCTGTACCTCATGAGCTTGTTGTGGGAGGATATGTTGGTGAAGCTGTCTGGATGATCGAGGTCAGACTCAGAGAATACCTTGGCCTTCTTGTACGGGGAAGTATGGGCCATGGCATAGAGGTCGTACAACGGTGCTACATCCTTCTTGTTGTGTCGTGCCTAAAAGAGAGGAACATCATATTAGTTAAGGGCTCAAGCTAGAATGAAGAATGAAATTGCATGAATCGTGAAGCAGACCACATATCCAGTTGCTGGGGACATGACTACCAGATATGACCCGCCCAAGAGGGGCTGAGTCAACCACAATGGCGGTTCACCTGTATGAAGCCCAAGAGTATACAAGATGGCGGTTCAAAGTTAGGCTTATAATAGGCCCAATTCTAGAGGCGGCTTAAGGCCCGTAAGTATAAACCGCCATGTATGAATAGACTTGTAATGTAAGGCATGTAAGATACATCACCGAGATGGATACGTTGTATGAGTCGACCAGGACTCTGTAGACCGCAGGGTATCAACCCGTGTATATAAGGGGACGACCCGGCAGCGGCTTAGGGCAAGAGACAACAGATTGAGAGCCAGGTTAAGCGTATTAGCTCCCTGGTCATCGAAACCCTAGCAATATCACCTCAAACTGGACTAGGCCTTTACCTTCACCACAAGGGCCTGAACCAGTATAACTCCTCGTGTCCTTTGTCCCGTTTAACCCCTTTAAGCTTCCTAGTTGTGATGGCTCCAAGATTAAGTCCTTTCACTAGGACATCTTCTGTGACAATTCCATGACAGTTGGCGCCCATCGTGGGGCCTGTGCACGGTGGATTTGAGTTCTTGAAGGGCAACTTCAAAGGGCTCAAGGGATACGTTGTGGGACAGTGACCAAGAATCGTCATGGCAAGCTCTACATCGACGATGATGGCTGGGGCCCCGACGCCAGCTCAATTGAGTACGGGTACCGAGTCCCCTTCGGCGGAATCCACATCTTCATCGGCCAGATCGGTGAGCCAGGCCCTGAGCCAGACATCTGCACCGACATCATCGAGATGGCTCATCGTGCAAGACCCGCCCAGACTCAGCCCATCATGAAGCGTGCCTTCGTGGGATGAGTCCATGGAGGAGAGGTCTTTGAAGGGTCGGTGTCTGGCAATGAGACGGCCATCTTCTCTGGCGGTGGATCATCCACAGGTGAGACGGATTCATTGTATCAATTGCAAGACGGTGGGCTTGGCGGCTGTTCCGATGGCAGCAGTATTCTGGTCCCCTTGGAGCCGCCGAGCAGGGCAGTAATCTTCATGAATGGCACGCAACCCGTTCAAAACTCTATGGCTGTGGCAGCGATAACCTCTGGGTCAGCGGTGCCCGGGGCAGGAGGCCTTGTGCACCCGCTGGCTAAGGTACTGATGGATCTCATGGATAGGATGATAGCCCTGTTAATTGCCGTGGTTAACCCGGCGGATCAGGCTCAGCACGATGCAGAAGTGGAACGGTTATGTGAGGAGGTAGCACAAGCCAAGGAAAACCTAGCAGCGGAAGACATCAGGATGACCGCAGAGTGGGCGGCTATGGATGCACGAGCTCAGCAGATTCAATCAGAAGCTTTCCAACTCACGATGGATCTAAACGCATCAAATGAGATCATGAGGAGAAGACACCAAAAGGCTCAATCTCCTCTGCCTCTGACTTATGATCCTAGAAACCTCTTCCGCACACACGGTGAAGGCCCCAGTAACCCGCTAGAGGTAAACCGGGTGGCAATGCCCGGGGCTGGGGTGCCGGTTCAGCCACGGGTGATGGAATCTCCTCGCATGAATACTGCTCCACCTCCTTATGTACCAACACCACCGAGTCATTACTCTATCCTTTTGGAGAACATGATCGCTGCGGCAGTGCGATTGGCGGCTCTCCCAGCAGAGGGTGACTCTCCGACGGCGATTGAAACCCGAAGGGTCAGGGAACTTCTTCAGACAGCTCTGGTGCAGCAGGAGGCATATTCTTATAGTTGAGACATGATTCATTCGACCCCTCACCCAAGCCAGAGCCCGAGTTAGAGTAGGCACATAGATTCAACAACCATTTCAAGCAACACCCGGTGCCGTGACCAACCGTGTAGGCATGACCCGGCACGCGATGGAGCTCTTAACTTGGTTGATCAGGACATGATTCACCAAGAGGTTGAGCGAGCGGCTCAACAGGAAGCTGAGCAGGCGGCTCAGCGGGCGGCTCACTAGTCTTTCCCGGTTCATCCGACGACCTCCATTGAGGCAGGCGTGACCACAAGGACTGGAGGTGTCCCTTTCTTGGTACCGGCTCTGCGTAATGAGCGTTTGCCCAAGGATTTCAAGGGGCCTCGAAAGGTGCCTAATTACACGGCCGATTTACAGCCAGAGGCATGGATTGAAAGCTATGAGATGGCCATGGAACTACTGGAGGTCAGTGATGCGGCAATGGCCAAGTACTTTACCATGATGTTGGATGGAACGTCCCGCACTTGGTTGAAGGGGTTTCCACCCAATTCCATCAGTTCATGGGCAGAATTAAACGCCCGGTTTATTCAGAATTTCAAAGAGACTTGCAAGCAGCCTATGTCAATGGTGGATTTGACTAATTGTAAACAAGAGAAGGTGAGTCCACAACCCATTGGGTGCGCCAGGTCAAAGCCATAATACATTCATCTGATAAGATGGATGCCGGCTCTGCAGTCTTAATGTTGGAGAAAAATTGTCGTTTTACGCCTCTGAAACAGAAGCTGGGGCGGCTCAAGCGCGATTGTAATGACATGGGCCAGCTGATGGTGGCTCTAGTAAAGTATGCCAGCTCTGATAGTACCAAGGATCCCGAGTCTGACGAGGAGAAGACAGGGAAGGGGAAGAAGAACGGCAAGGGTCATCAGCATAACCCGGCGAATCAAGGAGGCAATAATAAGGGTAAGGCTGACGGTAGCTCAGAGTTTGTGGTTAACACTAATACACATGGCAACAATCAGCGACGTAAGGGGAGGCCACCTCCTCGGTTCGGCGGTTTAGGTCCCACTCTTGAGCAGCTGTTAAATGAGCCCTGTCCAAGGCATGGTACTCCGCAGAAACCGGCCACTCACCTGTGGAAGGACTGTACGATCATGAAGTCTTTCAAGAACTCTAACATGTTCAATAGCAATCATGGGCCGGGCGGCGGCTCAGGTGGCGGCGGTTTTCATGGTCCTGCCGGCGGTTCAAATTCCAATTTTCAAGGCTCTCAAGGAAATCAAGGTGGCTATAATCAGCAATCTGGCCAGGGAGTTCAGCAGCAACAGCAGCAATCTGGATACCAGAGGAATCCAAAGCAGTTGAATAGTGGACAGTATCATGTGTTCACCACCAGTTTGTGCAGATGAGACCAGAAGCTTCATAAGAGGGATGTGAATGCTGTTGAGTCGGAAGTCCCTCATTATTTGAGATGGTCTGAGCAGCCTATTCTATGGAGTAGGGAAGATCACCCCCCGGGTTGACAATCCAGGTCACCTGGCCTTGGTGGTGGCACCTCAAGTTAGTGGATATAAATTCACTAAAGTACTCATGGACGGAGGCAGTAGCATCAACATCCTCTATTATAAGACTTTCTGTCGCATGGGGCTGACTGACAAAAATCTTAAGACATCCAACACTATTTTCCATGGAGTGGTACCAGGTAAGTCGCTGTACCCAGTGGGCAAGATTGAACTGGAAGTAGTCTTTGGAGATGAGCATGATTTTAGGGCTGAGAAGTTAACTTTTGAGGTGGTCAAAATCAAGAGCCCGTATCACACCCTGTTTGGATGACCGGCTTATGCCAAGTTCATGGCACGTTCGTGTTATGTTTATTTGCAGCTTAAGATGTCGGGTCATAAGGGCACCATCACAGTGCATGGGAGTCGGAAGAAGCCTTGGAATGCGAGGAAGGCGATGCTGCTTACGCTGAATCTTTTTGTGCAATAGAGGAGTTAAAGTTTGACAAAGACAATGTTGACCCGGCGGACATGGCGTCTTTGAAAAAGCCAACTACGGAACATAAGCCGGTCCTGAAGTTTAAGTTGGCTGATGACACCAAGCTTGTTGATTTTGTTCCAGGTGACTCATCTAAGCAGTTTAGTATTAGTGCTAATCTGGATCCCAAATAGGAAAGCACGCTCATCGAGTTCATCCATGAGAACCGGGACATCTTTGCATGGAAACCTTCTAACACGCCGGGTGTACCGAGAGAACTCGCTGAGCACACTCTCAATATTGATCCAAAATTTAAGCCGGTCAAGCAGTTTCTTCGGCGGTTCAATGAGGAGAGGCGCAAGGCCATTGGTGAAGAAGTGGCCCGGCTCTTGGTGGCCGGGTTCATTATTGAAGTTTTTCATCCAGAGTGGTTGGCTAACCCGATGCTCGTGCTTAAAAAGAATGGCACCTGGCGTATGTGTGTGGATTACACAGACTTAAACAAGGCTTGTTCGGCTGATCCTTTCGCTCTCCCTCGTATTGATCAAATCATCGATGCTACGGCGGGTTGTGAGCGTTTGAGCTTTTTGGATGCTTATTCTGGTTATCATCAGATCAAGGTGGCAGATAAGGACTAGGAGAAGACAGCTTTTATTACTTCGTTTGGGGCCTTCTGCTATGTGTCTATGCCTTTTGGCCTTAAGAGTGCCCATGCGACTTATCAACGATGTGTGCAGAATTGTCTTCACAATCAGATTGGGCGCAATGTTCATGCTTATGTGGATGATATTGTGGCGAAGTCCATAGAGAAGGAGACCTTGATAGATGATCTGAAGGAAACCTTTGATAGCCTTCGGGTCTACAAGATTATGCTTAACCCGGCCAAGTGCGTTTTTGGAGTGCTAGCAGGCAAGCTTTTGGGTTTTTTGGTTTCTAACAGAGGCATCGAGGCTAACCCGGAGAAAATCAAAGCAATTACATCTTTGGGTAAGCCGGCGTGCATCAATGACGTTCAACGGTTGGCGGGTCGTGTTGCTGCTTTAAGCCGATTCATAAGACGGTTAGGTGAGAAGGCCATACCACTGTATTAAATGATGAATAAGACAAATGATTTTGTCTGGAGTGATGCTGCTAGCACTACCTTTGAAGATCTGAAGAGACAGCTTGCTGAGCCGCCGATCCTTGCTGCTCCCATTGATAAGGAGCCATTATTGTTATATGTGGCTTCTAACACACATGATGTTAGTGTGGCCATTGTAGTAGAGCGCAAAGAGGCTGGCAAGGAATATTCGGTTTAACGGCCGGTTTACTATGTCAGTGAGGTGCTCATTGAGTCCAAACAGAGATATCCACATTGGCAGAAACTTGTTTATGGGGTGTTCATGGCGAGACGGAAGCTTAAGCATTATTTTCAGGGTCATCTCATCACTGTGGTTAGCTCTGCTCCTTTAGGAGATATCATTCAAAATAGAGAAGCCACATGATGAGTTGCCAAGTGGGCCATTGAACTTGGGCCTCATGGTTTAAAGTATGTGCCACGCACTGCTATCAAATCTCAAGCACTAGTGGACTTCATCAGTGATTGGATAGAGCTGCAGATGCCTGAAGAGAAGCCGGACAACACATATTGGACTATTCATTTTGATGGGTCTAGGCAATTAGAGGGATCGGGGGCTGGAGTTGTTTTAGCTTCCCCTCAAGGTGACAAATTTTGTTATGTGCTACGGTTGATGTTTCCCTGTACTAACAATGCAGCTGAGTATGAGGCCTTGCTCCATGGTCTTCGGATGGCTAAGGAGATGAGCTTGAGCCGGGTAAGGTGCTTTGGCGATTCAGATTTGGTATCTCAACAAGTATCAGACAAGTGGGATTCCAAAGATCCTCTCATGGCGGCTTATCGCCGCGAATTTTATGCCATTACTGGACACTTCAAGGGTTACCAAGTGGAACACATTGATCGCAGAAAGAATGAAGTGGCTGATGCTTTAAGCCGGTTGGGGTCTCAACGTAAGCCGGTGCCACCTAACACTTTCTTAGATGTTCTGCATAACCCTTCTGTCAAGTTGCCTACAGAGGAAGACTTGGCTATTCCAGACCTGGAAGCACAATTGGTGGAGGCTCTTCACGTCATCCCAGATTGGACAGTGCCATATTTGGCTTATATGACCCGGGGCGAGTTGCCTGAGGATGAGACATTGGCTAGACAGATAAGCCGGCGGTCTAAATCAATGACAATTGCCAATGGTGAGTTGCATCATCGCAGTGTCACAGGGGCGTTCAACGCTATGTCTCTCCTGAGGAAGGTCAAGAAATTCTTCATGAAATCCATGAAGGAGATTGTGTCCATCATGCCGGTTCAAAGTCTCTTATAGCCAAAGCCTTCCATCATGGTTTTTACTGGCTGACGGCTCATGCTGATGCGGAGGATCTGGTCAGTAGGTGTGATGGTTGTCAAAAATTCTCACGACAGGCACATGTGCCGGCTTAAGTATTGCGGATGATTCAATTTACTTGGCCGTTTGCAGTCTAGGGTCTCGATATGGTTGGACTTTCAAAAGATCCAAAGATAAAAAGACACACCTTTTGGTGGCAGTTGACAAATTCACAAAGTGGGTTGAGGAAGAGCCGGTTAGTAAGTGTGATGCATCCACGGCAGTTCAATTCATGAAAAAGGTGATCTTTCGTTTTGGCTTTCCACACAGCATTATAACTGACAATGGTACTAATCTGTCCAAGGGTGCTATGGAGGAATTCTGCCAACGTGGGCATTTCTGGCTTGATGTTTCATCAGTAGCTCACCCCCAATCCAATGGTCAAGCCAAAAGAGCCAATTAGGAAATCTTGAAAGGTCTCAAGCCCCGGCTTATGGTTCCTTTACAATGAACACCGGGTTGTTGGGTGGAGGAGTTACCCTCTGTGATATGGAGCATCAATACTACCCCTAACAGGTCTACGGGTTATACACCTTTCTTCATGGTTTATGGAGCAGAGGCAGTCTTGCCTAGTGACATCAGTCATGACTCACCCAGCGTGGCGGCTTACGTTGAAGGTGATAATGAACGAGCCCGTCAGGATGCACTTGACCTATTAGATGAAGAGCGTGACTTAGTAGCAGCCCGCTCGACGATTTACCAACAGGACCTGCACCGTTATCACAGCCGCCGAGTTAAGTCCAGAACCTTTCAAGAAGGTGACTTGGTGCTCCGGCTCATCCAGGATCAAACTGATGCACACAAATTATCCCCACCTTGGGAAGGACCTTTCGTGGTCAGCAGGAACTTGAACAACGGGTCATACTACCTTGTCGATGTTCGAGAGCACAAAGACTCACGTAAGTCGGAGGAAGAGACCCGCCGGCCGTGGAATATCGCTCATCTTCGGCCTTACTACACTTGAGCCACCGGCTCTAATGATGTACATACTTTGACGTTGTATATATTATGATAAGTAATAAAGCAGGACCTCTGTCCTTTTCATTCTCAATAATCACATGTCTTTATCATTATAATTTCAAAATGACCAATTGGGGGTTGATTGTGTTCAAATCTAGCTTAACCCTTTGGTCCGGCTCATGATCGTATTAGAATCTAGACGATAAACCATATGATCACTAGGGGGCTTCCTATTCAAACATAGGTTGTATTCGGACCAAAGAGAACATAGCTATCGGTACCCTCTTGATCGGCGCAATGCCAAACTCACTAGGGGGCTTCTTGATCGTATTCGAATCATAGCTTAACCCCTTTTGGGTCCGACTTTGATCGTATTCGAATCAGAGTCGTTAAAAAATTCTCAAGGTCATTTGGGGGCTTCCTGTTCAAACATAGGTCGTATTCGAACCAAAGAGAACATAGCTGTCGGTACCCTCCTGACCGGCACAACACCAAAGCCATTGGGGGCTACATGATCATATCTGAATCCTAGCTTAATCCATTTGGTCCGGTTTACTGATCGTATTCGAATCAGAAGCCTCCAAAATTTTCTTTTATTTGACTTACGTTTTTTCAAAGACAATCTTTGTTTTTTATTCTGCGGCTTTTCGTCTACATCTAAATATAAGTATGGTTTCAATTTAACCCGGCAAGGTTTTTCACGATAAATCGCCAGTGTGTGACAGTCATCATACATATGGAAGCGTTGGCTTCTAAAGATTGGGTTATCACCCTTATTGTTCGGGTCACATCAACTGGCAGTTCAAATTCAATATCACATGTATGATATTGCCGTTGTGTTTCAAAGTTAAAATTCATAACAGGCTTATCTGTGTCTCTTCAATCAAAGGTTTTCCAGCCTTAATTATACAGTTATGTTGGTTTCCATAGTTGTGTATTGGGTGTTACGACCCGTCTGGCGATAAACCGCCAGGACAATTTTATATTGCATGCAGGAACAGATTCAACACTATTGATATTATAAGGGATGTAAAGCATATCTTCGTATGACGGACAAAAGTGCTGTACACAGCACAATATGCATGATGGCATAAGCAGAACATGAAGTTTTTACTCTCACACACAACAGATGATAGACTGGCGCCTGTTCATGAATCCTGGCCGGGTTGAATGGATGGTTGTGACTCATCCCTTGTCGGTTCGTCCTCCTCCACCCTCTGGAAATGGGGTTTGGACCAGTCAAAACAATGAAGGGCGACAAGCTCAGCCTCATCATCAATCAGACCAGACGGGTCAATTTCCGGGGCAAAAGTGTGCGGCCAAACCGGCAGGATTAAGTCAGTCACTTTATATGAAGAAGTGGCCATCTTCTTATTTTCTGCATCAAAACCCGGCTGATACTTGGTGAGATTGGTTTCTTCAGGGATGATGGTGGCATGAGGACGAATCTCTTTCACAGAGGAAGCAAAGTCTTCTTGATCGAAGGGACTTCCATCTTCCTTAAAGCTGGGGTAACCCTTGGCTACGTCCGCTGGGTCTAACTCCGGTACCCAGGCTTTGGAGCGGCTCAAAGCAGTTACAGCCCCGGCTCTCGCACATGAATGCTTGACTTCCTGAAACCTGGCGGGTAAGATTGAGAGCTTCTTCAAGACATCACTCAATAAGTTTGGTCCTTGGTTCGCTGGGGAGATAATGGCAAGTGCCCGCTGAGCTCCAGTGTACAATTGCTCCACAAGAGTGTAAACCGCCTTCAGCTTTATCAGACTATCTTGACTCAGATTGCTGCTCTAGGGACTTGTGAGGTATTTCCAATAAGTTAAGCAGGCGGTTAACATTGTGGTGATAACGATAGACTTTAAGTAAATAATAAGGTGACTCATCGAAGATTGCAGAAACCATCTGAGACACACGGTTCTCTAAACCAGTGAGTTCAGCAGTAACTTCTTTCAGAGCTGCCTCGGTCGTTTCAGCACGCTACGTCTGGGCGGTCTTCTCATCGGCCCAAGACTTTTTCTCCGCATTAAAACTGGCCTTCAGTTTTCTCTGCTTCAGACATGCTCAACTGGAGTTTGGATTCAATTTTCTTTGTTTCAGTCTCCTGAGTCGACAGCCGGGTCTTGGCTTCAGTCAATTGGGATTATAGTTCTGCGGTCACAGCCTATATATAGAATAAGGTTGTTAGCTTCATGGTGGATTATAAAAGCAAGTCCCAAGTGCTTTTGCCAAGAAATAACACTTGGCACTTGGGGGCTAATGTCTATCAGCGCAATCTTATTGTCAAAGGAATTGGATTTTTTCCAGGAGTCCCAAGTGCTTTGCAAGAAAGACCACTTGGCACTTGGGGGCTAATGCATATTGCTATTTTTTCCTACTTAAGAACTGGCTCATTCATACTGATTAAACCGGCCCTTGGGGACTACACATGCACATTGAAAAACTATCAGCGTCCGTTTTGGTTGTAAACAGGGGATCAAATGGAGTTTAAGGTAAAAGCTTATAAGTTTATTAAAAAGGCTACAGATCATTCACTCTTATCATATTCCATAGACTTGGGGGCTGCCAGGGTACATAACTTATATAAACCAGAGAACATACCTCATATTTCTAATACATCTGTTTTACCATTTCAATCTCCGAGTCACGGCTAGAGTTGACTTGGCTAAGATAGCCAGATAGTACTTCACCAATACTCAGATGGGTGTAGTGGGAGACATTAAACCTCACTTTCTGCCTCTCCATGACCTCTTGCTTGGCGGAGTGTCTTGCCAGCACAGTTGGATTACCCGGTTCAACGAATCTACCACAAGTGATTAAAACAGCGTTGCCGTAAGTCTCCGGCGGGTTAGCTGAGCTTGACGGTTCAGTAGTGGATGGATTGAGAATGGTTTCGTCAACACACGACTCAGGGAGATCTGATTGAACATTGATAGCGCGG
The DNA here is from genome assembly GCF_056163025.1 of Triticum urartu. Classification (NCBI taxonomy): domain Eukaryota; kingdom Viridiplantae; phylum Streptophyta; class Magnoliopsida; order Poales; family Poaceae; genus Triticum; species Triticum urartu. The sequence goes on along the minus strand of NC_141874.1, from coordinate 358,872,976 downwards.
TCTTCCGGTGCTTCAGGTTGTTCCGGGGCAAGAGTCGGCTGCGCCGGTTCAGCGACTTTCGGGTCCTCAGCCGGTTTGGCCACCTTGGCTTTCTTGGGCTTTGCTTGACCACTAAAGAAGAATTTGATGAGTCAGTATAACGATACGGACATAAAGATGCATAAGAAGGATAATTATCTTTACCTAGGGGCGGTCTTAAAAGCCGACAACTGACTCTGTGAAGAATCACTAGAGGAGGAATGAGCAATCAACTGCAAAAATGGAATTATAATTGAGTGACTTATAAAAATGACTCGTTCATGAGAGTTAAGATGTAAAAGAACCTCGTTTTTACATTTCCGAGGAGTTTTCGGTAAACCGGAGGGTAACTCATCGTCTCCATTGGTCCGGGTCTGACGGCTGCTCTCATGTTCCTGTTTTTTCAAAAGAAAATGAGGGTCTAAATAAGCCAAGGGGTGTGAAAACCTTACTTTCCGGGTTACCCGCCGAGGTTTCTGCCTTGGTAAAGGTTCTGAGTTGGAGGAAATAATAGTTACCTCTTCTTCAACTACCTGGCTGGCCCCTGTGTCCTCGTGATAATAGTCAGTGTTAATAAGGTTGTTAAAAAGCAGGCCAAGAGAGTCAAGAGCTACCTCCGACTCAGAGATGTCATCCAACTTGAGTAAATCAGAAGCAGTTGGTTTCTTCCTAGATTTTCTAGCGGTCTTCTTGGCGGCTATTGCATCGACTCTAGCTTTTTTGGCAGCCTCATGATCATATTTGGCTTTCCAAAAGTCAGATTTAGCCTGAAGAGAGATAGCATGTTGAAACTCAGGCAAATACTTAACTGCTGAGAAAAAGAAAAAAAAAAGAGTCAAGAGGCTTACCTCTAGTGCCGGGTTAAGCTTGCAGAAAGGATTCAACCCTACTTTGTTGTAGTCTTAGTATTTGCTGTTGACGAGGGTGGTCGCCGTTTCAATAATGGCTTCTTCGGTCAGACGAAGGGAGCTATGACGTAATGGATCGTTTGTTCCTCCGGTATAGTTGCACATCAAATCAGATCGGCGGCTCAGAGGGATGATCCGCCATGCTATCCAACAGTGGATCAAGTCAACTCTAGTTAAGCCATTTCCCAGCAAGGCTTGAACCCTTTTGATTGTTGGGTGAAGTTTCTTGCGTTTAGCGAAAGAAAATTTATCAGTGAGTGAATATTTAGCGTCAAGACGCTCAACGCGATAACCCGACATTGGTTTCTCATCAGCCGACGACGTATCTTTGCAATAGAACCAGGTTTGGTTCCAGTCCTTGGGATGGCTTGCCAAGACTACTAGAGGAAAGACAGCATCTCGTCTGCGCTGAATGGAAATCCCGCAAAGTTCTAAACTTTGGCCGTTGGTATACTCATTCTGGCGGTTCAAATAGAAGTATTCTCTGAAGAGTTCAACAGTAGGCTCTTCTTGAAGATAAACCTCGCAGAAAACTTGGAAGTTATAGATGTTTGATATGGAATTGGGTCCAATATCTTGCGGATGAAGCTTGAAAAAGTGCAGAACATCTCTAAAGAATTTTGAGCCGGGCGGTGAAAAGCCCCGGTTCATATGATCAGTGAAGACGATGATTTCACCATCCTTTGGCTGAGGTCTTTCTTCGGCCGGGTCAGGGGCGCGGTAAGACATGACTTCTTATTTTTAAGTATCCGACAGTGACAAAATCCCTTAGAGTGTCCTCAGTGACTGTCAAAGGGACCCAGTTGCAAAGTATCATTGTCTTCGGCAGCATGGCGAAAAGATAGTCTAAAAGGAAGTAATTTGGCGGCTCATATTAATTGGTGGAATCACAAGCTAGTAATTACAGTACATATGTGTAATGGCGGCTTAAATAAGGGCTAATGGTATATGAAGGAAAAATAAGCCGGCGCGGTTAGCCGCCATGACTAAAGATATTCAAGAGTTGCCAGCAACAAAAAACCGGCTAAGTACTGAGATAAACAAGTTTCACAGGCTGCAGCTACTATTTTGGATCAAAGGTTGTTCAGGAAAGAAAAAATAAATCTAGACCGAAAAACCAGTATAGATGAGTTCATAAGCTTGCACGAGATTGTTCTACGAGGAAAGGGGATCTACTGATACTGAAAGTGGAAATAAAACAACTATCGCATTGGTTTAACGTCATTTTCAGATTAGAGAAGCTCACATTACATCCTGGAAGATGAACTACGATGAACTATGAAGAACACGAAAGAGCTCGCAAACCCTAGTGTGGATCTAAGGTATGAAAAGGTAGAAACTTACAGCTACCGATCTGCTGTGGAGGGCCGCCGCCGTTATCTGGATCGACTCAGGTTGATGCAGCGGTCGAGGTTGAGGAAGTCGAAGTGCTCTACGGCAGCGGCGGAGCTCGAGCGGCAGAGGGGTTGCGAGAAAAGGAAGAAGGAGAAAAATATGAGATGGCTTTCGGATCCTATTTACAAGGAAAGGGTTGATAGGTAGGCGCGAAAGACGAGGAGGCCAAAATGATGATCATCTAGCTAATTGGACGCCTCAATTTTTGGAAAGGCATTTAAGATAAAGATCCATTAAGGTGACGTCGTGGCGGGTTTCCAAAATTCTTGGAGATGACGTCATGGCGAGTTACAAGGTATTCACAGTAGTTGTAGATGGATTTTTTCTAAGTGTTGAAGATTGACATGAACAAAGTTCAAATCAACCTGGGGCCTAATGTTGGGGATATGACTACCAGATATGACCCGCCCAGGAGGGGCCTGGTTAACCATAATGGCAGTTCACCTGTATGATGCCCAAGAGTATACAAGATGGCGGTTCACACTTAGGCTTATAATAGGCCCAAGCCCAGAGGCGGCTTAAGGCACGTATAAACCGCCATGTATGAATAGACTTGTAATGTAGGGCATGTAAGATACGTCACCGAGCCGGACACGTTGTATGAGCCGGCTGGGACTCTGTAGACCAGGCAGCGGCTTAGGGCAAGAGACAACAGATCGAGAGACAGGTTAAGTGTATTAGCTCCCTAGTCATCGAAGCCCTAGCAATATCACCTCAAACTGGACTAGGCCTTTACCTTCACCGCAAGGGTCCGAACCAGTATAACTCCTCGTGTCCTTTGTCCCATTTAACCCCTTTAAGCTTCCTAGTTGCGATGGCTCCACGATTAAATCCTTTCACTAGGACATCTGCCGAGACAATTCCATGACACCAGTTGTCCCCGTACTCAAACAGGTTGGAGCTACCTTGATGGTGTGGCACACCTTGCATATGGGCACGCTTATCCTTGGCCTTGTTGTGGACGGCTAGCCATTGGGGAGAGCACCACTCATCCACCAACGCCTCCCAATAGTCCATCCTATCCGCACACCATCTTAGGGGCACCTAAGTTAGACAAAGAGAAGTTTCAGCGCTATGCCTACGAATCAAATCAAGGAAACTAAGTACAAGGCCTTAAGAATAGGTAATTCCCTTCATGTACTTCTCCTTACTCAGATACTTGGCACGGTACTTGATACGTCCATTTGCATCATGCTTTTATATCGATATCCATTGCATTATGGGCTGTTATTACACATTATGTCCCAATACTTATGCCTATTCTCTCTTATTTTACAAGGTTTACATAAAGAGGCAGAATGCCGGCAGCTGGGATTCTGGGCTGGAAAAGGAGCAAATATTAGAGACCTATTCTGCATAGCTCCAAAATTCCCGAAACTTCACGGAAGACGTTTTCGGAATATATAAAAAATACTCAGCGTAAGAAGTTCACTAGGGGGGCCACACCCTACCCACGAGGGTGGGGCGCGCCCTACCCCCTTAGGCGCGCCCCCTACCTCGTGGGCCCCCTGGTGGCCCTCCGGTGGCCATTTTCTGCTATATGAAGTCTTCCGATGGGAAAAAATAGGAAGCCATCTTCTCAGACAAAACTCCACCGCCACGAGGTGGAACCTTGGCGGAACCAATCTAGGGCTCCGGCAGAGCTGTTCTGCCGGGGAAACTTCCCTCAGGGAGGGGGAAATCATCGCCATCCTCATCACCAACGCTGCTCTCATCAGGAGAGGGCAATCTCCATCAACATCTTCATCAGCACCATATCCTCTCAAAACCCTAGTTCATCTCTTGTATCCAATTCTTGTCTCCATGTCCGGGATTGGTGCTAGTAGGTTTCTAGTAGTGTTAATTACTCCTTGTAGTTGATGCTAGTTGGTTTAATTGGTGGAAGATCATATGTTCAGATCCTATATGCATATTAATACCCCTCTGATTATGAACATGTTTATGCTTTGTGAGTAGTTACGTTTGTTCCTGAGGACATGGGAGAAGTCTTGCTATTAGTAGTCATGTGAATTTGGTATTCGTTCGATATTTTGATGAAATGTATGTTGTCTCTCCTCTAGTGGTGTTATGTGAACGTCGACTACATGACACTTCACCATTGTTTGGGCCTAGAGGAAGGCATTGGGAAGTAATAAGTAGATGATGGGTTGCTAGAGTGACAGAAGCTTAAACACTAGTTTATGCGTTGCTTCGTAAGGGGCTGATTTGGATCCATATGTTTCATGCTATGGTTAGGTTTACCTTAATACTTTTGTTGTAGTTGTGGATGCTTGCAATAGAGGTTAATCGTAAGTGGGATGTTTGTCCAAGTAAGGGCAGCACCCAAGCACTGATCCACCCACATACCAAATTATCAAAGTACCGAACAGGAATCATATGAGCATGATGAAAACTAGCTTGATGATATTCCCATGTGTCCTCGGGAGCGCTTTTGTCTATATAAGAGCTTGTCCGGGCTTGTCCTTTGCTACAAAAAGGATTGGGCCACCTTTCTGCACCTTATTTACTTTTGTTACTCGTTGCTCGTTACAAATTATACTATCACAAAACTATCTGTTACCACTTACTTCAGTACTTGCAGAGAATACCTTGCTGGAAACCACTTATCATTTCCTTCTGCTCCTCGTTGGGTTTGACACTCTTACTTATCAAAAGGACTGCGATAGATCCCCTATACTTGTGGGTCATCAAGACTCTTTTCTGGCACCGTTGCCGGGGAGTAAAGCACCTCTGGTAGGTGGAATTTGGTAAGGAAAAATTTATAAAGTGTGCTGAAATTTACTGTCACTTGTTACTATGGAAAGTAATCCTCTGAGGGGATTGTTTGGGGTATCTTCACCCCGACCAGTAGAGCAAAGAGTTGCTCCTCAACCTACTCAACCTACTGAAAATGAAAATGAAAATGAAAACGAAAATGTCTGCTTTGAAATTCCTTCGGGTATGATAGAAAAACTACTAGCTAATCCTTTTTTTGGAGATGGAACAAAACATCCTGATGAGCATCTGATATATGTGGATGAAGTATGTGGATTATTTAAGCTTGCAGGTGTACCCAGAGATGTTGTAAAGAAGAATGTCTTCCCTTCATCTTTGAAGGGAGATGCATCGACATGGTATAGGCTATGTGATGATATGGGGTCTTGGAATTACAAACGATTAAAATTGGAATTTCATTAGAAGTTTTATCCTATGCATCTTGTTCATCGTGATCGCAATTATATTTATAATTTTTGGCCTCGCGAAGGAGAAAGCATCGCTCAAGCTTGGGGGAGGCTTAAATCAATGTTATATTCATGCCCCAATCATGAGCTCTCAAGAGAAATGATTATTCAAAATTTTTATGCTCGGCTTTCTGATAACAATCGCACCATGCTTGATACTTCTTGTGTTGGCTCTTTTATGATGAAGACTATTGAATTCAAATGGGATTTATTGGAAAGAATTAAACGCAACTCTGAAGATTGGGACCTCGACAAAGGTAAGGAGTCAGGTATGACACCCTAGGTCTGATTGTGTTAAATCTTTTATGGATACCGATGTTTTCCGTAAATTTAGCACTAAATATGGACTTGACTCTGAGATAGTAGCTTCTTTCTATGAATCTTTTGCTACTTATGTTGATCTCCCCAAGGAGAAGTGGTTTAAATATCATCCTCCCATAGAAGTAAAAGTAGCTGCACCTATTAAAGTTGAAGAAAAGACTATCACTTATAATGATCCTATTGTTCCTACTTCTTATGTTGAGAAACCACCTTTTCCTGTTAGGATAAAGGATCATGCTAAAGCTTCAACTGTGGTTCGTAAAAGCAATATTAAAACTTATACACCTCCTGAGCAAGTTAAAGTTGAACCTAATATTGATATTGTTAAAGATCCCTTGTCTGATAATATTAATGGGCATGTTATTTATTTCTATGATGAAACTGCTAGAATTGCTAAACCTTGTGCTAAAGATAAACCTAGACCTGTGGTAGGCATGTCTGTTATTTCTGTTAAAATAGGAGATCATTGTTATCATGGCTTATGTGATATGGGTGCCAGTGCTAGTGCAATACCTATTAGCCTATATAGAGAAATTATGCATGATATTGCACCTGTTGAGTTATAACATATTTATGTCACAATTAAACTTGCCAATAGAGATACTATTTCACCAATGGGAATTGTTAGAGATGTTGAAGTCTTGTGTGGGAACACTAAATATCCTGATGATTTTCTTGTTCTTGGTTCCCCACAAGATAGCTTTTGTCCCATTATTTTTGGTAGACCCTTCTTAAATAGTGTTAATGCTACCATAGATTGCAAAAGGGATGTCGTTACTATCGGTTTAGATGATATGACTCATGAATTTAATTTCCCTAAATTTAGTAGACAACACCGTGAAGAAGAATTACCTAGTAAGGATGAAATTATTGGTCTTGCTTCTATTGCCGTACCTCCTAGTGATCCTTTAGAACAATATTTGCTAGACCATGAAAATGATATGTTTATGAATGAAAGAAGGGAAATAGATGAAGTATTTATAAATAGGAACCTATTCTGAAACACAATTTGCCTGTTGAAATCCTAGGGGATCCTCCTCCACCCAAGGGTGATCCTGTGTTCGAGCTTAAACCTTTACCTGATACTCTTAAATACGCTTATCTTGATGAGAAAAAGATATATCCTGTTATTATTAGTGTTAAGCTTTCAGAGCATGAGGAAGAGAGATTATTGGAAACTCTGAAGAAGCACCGTGCTGCTATTAGCTATACTCTTGATGATCTTAAGGGCATTAGTCCCACTCTATGTCAACATAAAATTAATTTGGAAGAAGATGCTAAACCAGTTCGTGATCATCAACGACGGCTGAACCCTAAAATGAAAGAAGTGGTAAGAAATGAAATACTAAAGCTCCTTGAGGCAGGTATAATTTATCCCGTTGCTGATAGTCAGTGGGTAAGTCCTGTCCATTGTGTCCCTAAGAAGGGAGGTATTACTGTCGTTCCTAATGATAAAGATGAATTGATTCCTCAAAGAATTATTACAGGTTATAGGATGGTATTTGATTTCCACAAATTAAATAAGGCCACTAAAAAGGATCAGTACCCCTTACCTTTTATTGATCAAATGCTAGAAAGATTATCTAAACGTACACATTTTTGCTTTCTAGATGGTTATTCTGGTTTCTCTCAAATACCTGTGTCAGCTAAGGATCAATCAAAGACTACTTTTACTTGCCCTTTTGGTACTTTTTCTTATAGACGTATGCCTTTTGGTTTATGTAATGCACCTGCTACCTTTCAAAGATGCATGATGGCTATATTCTCTGACTTTTGTGAAAAGATTTGTGAGGTTTTCATGGATGATTTTTCCGTCTATGGATCTTCTTTTGATGATTGCTTAAGCAACCTTGATCGAGTTTTGCAGAGATGTGAAGAAACTAATCTTGTCTTGAATTGGGAAAAGTGCCACTTTATGGTTAATGAAGGTATTGTCTTGGGGCATAAAGTTTCTGAAAGAGGTATTGAAGTTGATAAAGCCAAGGGTGATGCTATTGAAAATATGCCATGTCCCAAGGACATCAAAGGTATAAGAAGTTTCCTTGGTCACGCCGGTTTTTATAGGAGGTTCATTAAGGACTTCTCCAAAATTTCTCGGCCTCTGACTATCTTATTACAAAAACATATACCATTTGTCTTTGATGATGATTGTGTAGAAGCATTTGAAATACTTAAGAAAGCATTGATCTCTGCACCTATTGTTCATCCACCTGATTGGAATTTACCCATTGAAATTATGTGTGATGCTAGTGATTATGCTGTAGGTGCTATTCTAGGGCAAAGAGTTGATAAGAAACTAAATGTTATTCAATATGCTAGTAAAACCCTAGACAATGCTCAAAGAAATTATGCTACTACTGAAAAGGAATTCTTAGCAGTTGTATTTGCTTGTGATAAATTCAGACCTTATATTGTTGATTCTAAAGTAACTATTCACACTGATCATGGTGCTATTAAATATCTTATGGAAAAGAAAGATGCTAAACCTAGACTTATTAGATGGGTTCTCTTGCTACAAGAATTTGACTTACATATTGTTGATAGAAAGGGAGCTGGGAACCCCGTTGCAGACAACTTGTCTAGGTTAGAAAATGTGCTTGATGACCCACTACCTATTGATGATAGGTTTCCTGATGAGCAATTAAATGCTATAAATGCTTCTCATACTGCTCCATGGTATGTCGATTATGCTAATTACATTGTTGCTAAGTTTATACCACCTAGTTTCACATACCAGCAAAAGAAAAAGTTCTTCTATGATTTGAGGCATTACTTTTGGGATGACCCACATCTTTATAAAGGAGTAAATGGTGTTATTAGACGTTGTGTACCTAAGCATGAACAGGAACAAATCCTACGCAAGTGTCACTCCGAAGCTTATGGAGGACACCATGCTGGAGATAGGACTCCACATAAGGTATTGCAATCTGGTTTTTATTGGCCTACTCTCTTCAAGGATGCCCGTAAGTTTGTCTTATCTTGTGATGAATGTCAAAGAATTGGTAATATTAGTAGACGTCAAGAAATGCCCATGAACTATTCACTCGTTATCGAACCATTTGATGTTTGGGGCTTTGACTATATGAGACCTCTTCCTTCCTCTAATGGTTATACATATATTTTAGTTGTTGTTGATTACGTTACTAAGTGGGTAGAAGCTATTCCAACTAGTAGTGATGGTCATAACACTTCTATTAAAATGCTTAAAGAAGTTATCTTTCCAAGGTTTTGAGTCCCTAGATATTTAGTGACTGATGGTGGATCACATTTTATTCATGGTGCTTTCCATAAAATGCTTGCTAAATATGATGTTAATCATAGAATTGCATCTCCTTATCACCCACAGTCTAGTGGTCAAGTAGAATTGAGTAATAGAGAGCTCAAATTAATTTTGCAATAGACTTTCAATAGGTCTAGAAAGAATTGGTCCAAGAAACTTGATGATGCATTATGGGCCTATAGAACTGCATATAAAAATCCTATGGGTATGTCTCCGTATAAAATGGTTTATGGAAAAGCATGTCACTTACCTCTCAAACTAGAACACAAGGCATATTGGGCTATTAAAGAGCTCAATTATGATTTTAAACTTGCCGATGAGAAGAGGTTATTTGATATTAGCTCACTCGATGAATGGAGAACCCAAGCCTACGAAAATGCCAAGTTGTTTAAACAAAAAGTTAAAAGATGGCATGATAAAAGGATACAAAAGCGTGAGTTTAATGTAGGTGATTATGTATTGCTATAAAACTCTCGTTTAAGATTTTTTGCAGGAAAACTTCTCTCTAAATGGGAAGGTCCTTATGTTATCAAGGAGGTCTATTGTTCCGGTGCCATAAAAATCAACAACTTCGAAGGCACAAATCCGAAGGTGGTGAACGGTCAAAGAATCAAACATTATATCTCAAGTAATCCCATAAATGTTGAAACCAATATTATTGAAACTATAACCCCGGAGGAATACATAAGGGACACTTTCCGGAACGTTTCAGACTCTGAAAGGGAATAGGTATGTGGTACGGTAAGTAAACCGACTCCAAAACAGTTTTTAAGGCAATATTTCTCCGTTTTGGAATATTTAGAAAAATAGAAAAATAAGAAGCAGTCCGGGAAGGACACGAGGGCTCCACGAGGGTGGAGGGCACGCCCTACCCCCCTGGGCGCGCCCCCTACCTCGTGGGCACCTCGTGTGCTCTCCAGACTCCGTTTTCGTACACGACACGTATTTTTGTCGGCAAAAATACATTATATAATCTCTCGGGGGTTTTGACTCCCATATCACGCAAAAATCTCCTGTCTTTGTTTTGAGCTGTTTTTCTGATAGATCCAGGTTGTCATGTCGTCTTCAAGTGCCCCCAAGGACCAGTTCTTTGAGAAGGTCATCAACCCTTACCTCGCAGAAGTGCTGCAACACCCTCAAACCATTCAGATGCATGAGGGGTTGTTGCACATCCGCGATACTGAGGGACCAAGGAAGACCGGAATCACGGAGGCCAGGCTCGAGGCATTGGAGCAAGAAGTTTTCAAGTGTCAGGAGAAGGTGGAGCGTGGACTTGATTCCAATCACATTATGATCACGGAGTTCACCAACAACAACAAGCTGGACGTCAAGGACATTGGGGAGGCCATCTTCAAGCTTCATGAGTAAACTGAGCACCTCCAAGCCCAGATTTATGACCTCCAAAACCAAAACTGTGAGTATGAATATAGATTCAAGAGGATGAGTTTGGCTGCAGATTTGAGGTTTCAGGAGACTCGATCATCCTTCTATGATGGTGAGCCTATGTCATAGAAGAAGGACGACTAGCCTACGCCATCAACAAAACCACCACCTTCTTCATCAACAAAGGAGACATAATCACATGGGTATGGGCACTCCCCTTGACAACTGCCAAGCTTGGGGGAGTGCCCCAGTATCGTATCACCATCACTTTTATCTTTACCGTTTTTCTTAGTTCGATCCTTTTGGTAATATCTTGATCTAGTAGAATAAAGTTTATAGCATGATCTAGTTTTGAGTTTTGCTTTATGATCCTTCAATGTAATTGAGTCCGTGAGCTATATATAATAAAGATTAGTGTTGAGTTAGGGCTTGATTATTTTGCCATGATCCAAAGTGAATAAAAGAAAAGAGAAAGAATAAAAAGGAAACAAAGAGATCATATGGATCTTATGGATAGTAATGAGCTCACATAGAAAGAGTATGATGAATAAAAGTTGTTGAGATTTGACAAACATAGTTTTGGTCATCGTTGCAATTAATAGGAAGTAATAAAGAAAGAGAGGTCTTCACATATAAATATACTATCTTGGACATCTTTTATGATTGTGAGCACTCATTAAAATATGACATTGTAAAGAGTTGACGTTGGAGAAGGAAGACAACATAATGGGTTATGTTTTCTTACATTTGAGATGATTTATATTATCATGGATCATCCAACATGGTTGAGCTTGCCTTTCCCCCTCATGCTAGAAAAATTCATTACACCAAGTAGAAATACTACTTGTGCTTCCAAATACCCTTAAACCAGTTTTGCCATAAGAGTCCACCATACCTACCTATGGACCGAGTAAGATCCTCCAAGTAAGTTGTCATCGGTGCAAGCAATAAAAATTGCTCTCTAAATATGTATGACTTATTAGTGTGGGAGAAAATAAGCTTTATACGATCGTGTGATATGGAAGAAATAAAAGCGACAGACTGCATAATAAAGGTCCATATCACACGTGGCAATATAAAGTGACGTTCTTTCGCATTAAGATTTTGTGCATCCAACCATAAAAGCGCATGACAACCTCTGCTTCCCTCTGCGAAGGGCCTATCTTTTACTTTTATCTCCTACCTTGCATAAGAGTCATGGTGATCTTCACCCTTCCTTTTTACATTTTATCCTTTGGCAAGCACGGTATGTTGGAAAGATCCTGGTATATATGGCTAATTGGATGTTAGTTTTCATGAACTATTATTGTTTACTTTACCCTTGAGGTAAAACATTGGGAGGCAAATGTATAAGCCCCTATCTTTCTCTGTGTCCGATTAAAACTCCATACCCATAAGTATTGCGTGAGTGTCAGCAATTGTGAAAGATTATATGATAGTTGAGTATGTGGACTTGCTGAAAAGCTCTTATACATTGACTCTTTCCTATGTTATGATAAATTGCAATTGCTCCAATGACTGAGATTATAGTTTGTTAGTTTTCAACTAAGTTTATGATTCATACTTTAAATTGTGATTGAATTATTACTCTAGCATAAGAGATCAAATGATAAAAATTATATAAGTTGTTGTTCTAAGAATGATCATGATGCCCTCATGTCCGTATTTTATTTTTAACGACACCTCTATCTCTAAACATGTGGACATATTTTTCAATTTCGGCTTTCGCTTGAGGACAAGCGAGGTCTAAGCTTGGGGGAGTTGATACGTCCATTTTGCATCATGCTTTTATATCGATATTTATTGCATTATGGGCTGTTATTACACATTATGTCACAATACTTATGCCTATTCTCTCTTATTTTACAAGGTTTACATAAAGAGGGAGAATGCCGGCAGCTGGGATTCTGGGCTGGAAAAGGAGCAAATATTAGAGACCTATTCTGCACAACTCCAAAAGTCTTGAAACTTCACGGAAGATGTTTTCGGAATATATAAAAAATACTCAACGGAAGAAGTTCACCAGGGGGGCCACACCCTGCCCACAAGGGTGGGGGCGTGCCCCCCTACCTCGTTGGCCCCCTGGTGGCCCTCCGGTGGCCATCTTCTGCTATATGATGTCTTTCGATGGGAAAAAAATATGAAGCCATCTTCTCGGACAAAACTCCGCCACCACAAGGCGAAACCTTGGCGGAACCAATCTAGGGCTCCGGCAGAGCTGTTCTGCCGGGGAAACTTCCCTCCCGGAGGGGGAAATCATCGCCATCGTCATTACCAACGCTCCTCTCATCGGGAGAGGGAAATCTCCATCAACATCTTAATCAACACCATCTCCTCTCAAAACCCTAGTTCATCTCTTGTATCCAATTCTTGTCTCCAAGTCCAGGATTGGTGCTAGTAGGTTGCTAGTAGTGTTAGTTACTCCTTGTAGTTGATGCTAGTTGGTTTAATTGGTGGAAGATCATATGTTCAGATCCTATATGCATATTAATACCCCTCTGATTATGAACATGTTTATGCTTTGTGAGTAGTTACGTTTGTTCCTGAGGACATGAGAGAAATCTTGCTATTAGTAGTCATGTGAATTTAGTATTCGTTCGATATTTTGATGAGATGTATGTTGTCTCTCCTCTAGTGGTGTTATGTGAACGTCGACTACATGACACTTCACCATTGTTTGGGCCTAGAGGAAGGTATTGGGAAGTAATAAGTAGATGATGGGTTGCTAGAGTGACAGAAGCTTAAACCCTAGTTTATGCATTGCTTTGTAAGGGGCTGATTTGGATCCATATGTTTCATGCTATGGTTAGGTTTACCTTAATACTTTTGTTGTAGTTGCAGATGCTTGCAATAGAGGTTAATCATAAGTGGGATGTTTGTCCAAGTAAGGGCAGCACCCAAGCAGTGGTCCACCCACATACCAAATTATCAAAGTACCGAACGCGAATCATATCAGCGTGATGAAAACTAGCTTGATGATATTCCCATGTGTCCTCGGGAGCGCTTTTCTCTATATAAGAGTTTGTCCGGGCTTGTCCTTTGCTACAAAAAGGATTGGGCCACCTTGCTGCACCTTATTTATTTTTGTTACTTGTTGCTCGTTAAAAATTATACTATCACAAAACTATCTGTTACCACTTATTTCAGTACTTGCAGAGAATACCTTCCTGGAAACCGCTTATCATTTCCTTCTGATCCTCGTTGGGTTCGACACTCTTACTTATCGAAAGGACTACAATAGACCCCCTATACTTGTGGGTCATTAGTATTTCTTCTTGGCCCCCTTAATGTTAGCCGAGGCATAGTAGTCTCGAACAGCCTACAGCCGAGACTCGTGTCGTAAGTTCTGAAGTAGGCGCTTGCACTCGGGTTCGAGAACCATAGCCGCATCCGCCTCGTGTTCCTCAAGACACCTGTTATAACTCCCATGATGCGGCTATATCTCCCATGTTTCGACGCACGACTTAGAGGCATAACCGCATGGTGGTTTTGTCGCAAGAGGGGTAATCTTCACATGATCCCATGTAATGAATAAGACAGGGATAAAGAGATGGCTTACAATCGCCACTTCACACAAATAACAAGTTAAACATACATCATCCAGAGTACAATCAAGGTTTGACTACGGAACCAAAATAAAAGATGACAACCCCAAATGCTAGATCGCCGGTCGTCCCAACTAGGCTCCACTACTGATCATCAGGAAACCAAACATACTAATGACCAAGGTCCTCGTTGAACTCCCAATTGAGTTCGGCAGCATCACCTGCACTGATTTCATCGGCACCTGCAACTGTTTTGGAAGTATCCGTGAGTCACGAGGACTCAGCAATCTCACACCTGTGAGATCAAGACTATTTAAGCTTATGGGTAGGATAAGGTAATGAGGTAGAGCTGCAGCAAGCGCTAAGCAAATATGGTGGCTAACATACGCAAATAAGAGTAAGATGAGAAGCTACGCAATGGTCGAAAAGCTATAAGTGATCAAGAAGTGATCCTGAAACTACTTACGTTCAAACATAACCCAAGACCGTGCTCACTTCCCGGACTCTGCCGAAAAGAGACCATCATAGCTACACGCGGTTGATTCATTTTAATAAAGTCAAGTGTTAAGTTATCTACAACCGAATATTAACAAATTCCCACCTGCCACATAACCACGGGCACGGCTCTCGAAAGTTTATACCCTGCAGGGGTGTCCCAACTTAGCCCATCACAAGCTCTCAAGATCAAAGAAGGATATTCCTTCTCCCGGGAAGACCCGATCAGTCTCGGAATCCCGGTTACAAGACATTTAAAATGGTAAAACAAGGCCAGCAAAGCTGCCCGATGTGCCAACAAATCCTGATAGGAGTTGCACGTATCTCATTCTCAGGGCACACTGGATGGGACAAGCTACGATTAAAATGGCCCTCAAGTTTCCCCGAGGTGGCCCCGCAGGCTGCCCGTTTTGGACCAACACTCAAAGGAGCACTGGCCCGGGGGTTAAAATAAAGATGACCCTTGGGCTCGTGAAAACCCAAGGGAAAGTTATAGGTTTCTAGGCAAATGTAAAACCAAGGTTGGGCCTTGCTGGAGGAGTTTTATTCAAAGCGAACTGTCAAGGGGGCCCCATAACCCCAACCGCATTAGGAACGCAAAATCAAGGAACATAACACCGGTATGACGGAAACTAGGGTGGCAAGAGTGGAACAAAACACCAGGGAAAAGGCCGAGCCTTCCACCCTTTACCAAGTGTATAGATGCATTAATTAAAATAAGAGATATTGTGATAACCCAACATATCCATGTTTCAACATGGAACAAACTTCAACTTAACCTACAACTAACAACGCTATAAGAGGGGCTGAGCAAAAGCGGTAACATAGCCAAACAACGGTTTGCTAGGAAGGTAGGTTAGAGGCTTGACATGGCAATATGGGAGGAATGATATAACAAGTGGTAGGTAGCGCGACATAGCGATAGAGCGAACAACTAGCAAGCAAAGATAGAAGTGATATCGAGGGTATGGTCATCTTGCCTGCAATGTTGCCAGAGTTGTCGAAAGCTTGATCCTCGTTTGCGTACTCAATAGGTTCCTCATTCACGTAATCATCTCCCGGCTCTACCCAAAGCAAGAACACAAGCAAACGGAACAATAATCAATCACGATGCAATGCATAAGCAACATGATGCAATACGTGGGATGATATGCAAGATATGATATGCAAGGCATATGCGTGCTCCAAAAGGGAAATAATGATCAAGGCATCACCTTGGCAAACCAAGTATACCGCTGGAAAGATGAGGTGATTTCGGTTGAAATCAATATAAGGATCACCGAAAATGGATGCACGGTTTGCAAATGACAATAAACACAAGGATGATGCGAATCTGCAATTAACAGCATGATAACACTTAGAATGCAACAAGAAACTAAGCTACTGCACTCGAACATAGCAACAAAGCATATGGCAGTGAAGTACAAGAGATGCTTGACAAAACGTGAACACTGAGCTAGGGCTAAATCACACTAGAACAGGTTCAAACAAGCATGGAAAAAGTGCAAACGATATCAGCTTCACAGAATTGGTGATCATACGAACATGTCAAAAACAACATCAGGAAGCAATGTAAGGTCTAGCAAACTACATGCTACAGGAACATATTAAGGCAACCAAGAGCATGGAATATGCTAGTACGATATGCGCTTAACAAAAGTCCCTCACAGAACTTTGTCCAGAAACTCATAGATAAGATGATAGAACCAATGCAAAATGGCAAGTTATGCTGACAGTTTCAGACTTAGCAAAATAAACATGGCATGGCAGAATCAGATTTATGATAGAATGTTTGCAAGCTTGTTGCACTCATTACAAGGAACTTCCTGACATGAAATAAATTCTAGCAGTAAGATGGCAAAATGAAGAACATGTTCATATGCAAAACTTCCTCATAGCATAATTGGTATTAAATGCACAAAAAACGACAAAATGCTACATGCTGCAAATACAACATGTTCACAAACTTGCTCAAATGATGAAACTAATGCCACCAATCGATTAGCGAGATTTTTCTACCCCAAAAACATATATAATATGTAGGGGTTACTGTATGAAAATGCTCACAAATGCATTAAGTAAAATACTGCCAGAAATGGATATTGACAGATTTGGAAAACTACCAGATCTGGAATGTACAGATTTGGACATCACCCGAAATGGAAATATGCCACTTTCTAGAAATGGATTTTCGCTAGAATAGATAGATTAGGAACAAAGAGGCGCTAACCACTGCGCTAGAGGAGTCTTTGTGATGAATAAACAGAACGGCCAGAATTGAAACATGTAGGCTGGCGGATCCTATACAAGAGAAAGAAAAGGACGCAACTGTGTGGTGCTCGCGACGAAGCATAGCAGAGGAAAACCGTGGCTCGCCGGGCAGGGTACAATGCGTGCGGGAGGAGTCCACACATGTGCGGCCACCCGGCTGTAGGTGCAGTGAAGTGGGGTGCATGCTGTAGCGTGTGGGTGCTACGCATGTGCAAAAGAACTCAGATATCAACGCCATGGCATAGAGGATTCAGACGGCGGATGCAGACATGGCGGGGCGAGAGGCCCTTGCACGTGCAACCGCGCGCGTGGGCGTGTGGAAATCCTATGAGGGTGCAGCCGTGCATGCGCTGGCGCTGTGTGCTAGACGCGACTGGAGGCGGATAGAGAACTAGACACTCTGTTTCGTCCGCATGGCGAGAGCGCGATGACGGGTCTTCGGACATGAGCAGAACGATGCTATGATGATGGAACCGACAGGATAAAGAGGCTGGGAGGAGCGGGTGCTCACCTAGGTCCCGTTGGACAAGATGTGGTCCAGTGAGGGCGAGGGCGCGTTGATTGGCGGGGCTTCGGGTCCGTGACGAAGAGGAAGACGAAGGTGACGCCGACGTAGTGGAGGCGACCTAGGTCGGGGAAGAAGTCTGAACGGACGTAGTCGACGTCGAGGAAGAAGATGGACATACCAGAGACGACTGTGATGGCCTCCGACCATGCAGGCATCGGCGAAGCTCTCGTTGGTGCTCTTTGTTCTCTAGATCTTGAGGAAGGAGGAACATGGGAAGGGAAGGAGGTGGCGGCGGCGAGAGGGGAAGAGGGAAACCCTAGGAGGGCTCGAACGCCAAGAGGGGTTAAATAGGGGTGCGGGCGCGGCTGGCTCGGCCACCGTGGCTATGTGCCTCGCTCGGCTATGCGAGTTACAGTGAGAGAGAGAGAGGGAGGGAGAGCGATTGAGGTGGAAGAAAAGAGCGAACTAGTAAGGCTGTCAGGCGGGCCTGGCAAAGTGAAAACAATGCCAGCATGGGAATTTACCAGGAGGAGGGAGGCCGCGGGGTGGTGAGCGGGCAGGGGACGCGCTGCTGGGCCGCGGCATCTTCTGCGCTTGGAGGCCGGCCTAGGAAAGCCTTTTCCTTTTTCATTTACTTCCTGTTTATTTAAATAAACAGTTGCAATAAAAGAAAAGGCCAGGGGCTAGAAAGAGGAGTTTTTTTACATATAAAAATATCCTCAATCTCCTAGAATTATACTCTGTTTGATAAAATTGCGTTGGATATTTTTAGAGGTGGCAAAATAAATAATTCATGACCCCGTCCGCCTCTAGAAGGCCGAAGAGCACCTTTTGCGTGAGGTGTCAGGGGTTGAGGTGTCGTGTCAGGTGTCGGGGTGTCGTGTGGGGGGTCGGGGTGTTGGTGGTGTCATGTCGGGGTCGGGGTGCCGTGTCGGGGCCGGGGTGCTGTGTCGGGCTCGCGGTGTCGGGTGTCGTGTTGGGGCCGGGGTGTCGGGATATCGTGTCGGGGTCGGGGTGTTGGGGTGTCGGGGTCGGGATGACAAATCCTCGACCCCTTTTCCCCTTTTCCCCTTGACCCCTCGACACCTCGATCCTCGACCCCTAGACCCTCGACTCCTTTTCCCCTCGATTCTCGACCCCTCGACCACACGGCTACCCTCGACCCCTCGGCGACCCTCGACCATCAACGACCCTCTTTTCTACTTTGCCTACATCTTTTTTCATCTTCTACTTCTACTTTTTTTCATCTTCTTCCTCCTCTTCTTCTTTTACTTCTTTTTCATCTTTCTTGTTTATTCTTAAAAACAAAAAAAAACCTAAACTACACTATAACTAAATGTAACCTAAACAAAAGTAAATTAACCTAAACTAAACTAAATTAACCTAAACTAAACTAAATAAAACTCGGCGATCCCTTGACCCCTCGGCGACCCTCGCTCCTCGACCCCTCGGTGACCCTCGCTCCTCGACCCCTCGACCATCGACCCCTTTTCCCCTTGACCCACGACCAACGGTCATGTCTGGGTCGGGATTCACCTTTTTCTTCTACTTGTTTTTTTCATCATCATCATCTTCTCCTTCTTCTTCTTCTTCTTCTTCTTCTTCTCCTTTTTCCTCTTCTTCTACTTATTGTTTTTTTTTTCAACTTTCTTCTACTTCCTTTTTTCCTTTTTCCTGTTCTTCTTCTACTTCTTCTTCTTTTCTTAAACTTTCCTATTCTTCTAATAATCTAAACCTAAACCTACCACTAACCTAAACTTGATTCTTCTAATAATCTAATGTTCTTTTTTTCAACTTTCTTCTTTTTTTCATCTTCTTCTTTCTTTCTTTCTTTCTTCTTCTTCTTCTTCTTCTTCTTCTTCTTCTTTATTTCCCTTTTTCCTCTCCTTCTTTTTCTTCTTCTTTGTTCTTTTCCTTCTTCCTCTTGTCTTCTTTTTCTTCTTCATTTTTCTTATTTCCCTTTTTCCTCTCCACTTCAACTTTTTCTTCTTTTCTTCTTAATATAAAAAGCTAACCTACAATCTAACCTACGATCTACTAACCTAAAAAAAGCTAACCTACAATCTACAATCAACTAACCAAAAATATACTGACCTAAAAAATGCAACTAAATCAACTAACCTAAAGCAACTAAATCTACTAACCAAAAGCAACTAAATTAACTAACCTAAAGCAACAAAATCAACTAACCTAAAGCAACTAAATCTACCTCTCAGCGGAGGCGGCGTGCCACGCCGTCGTTGTCGTTGTTGAAGTCTTCATGGAAGCACATAATGTTCTTCCCATCTAAATCAAACATCATGTCGTCGCGCGATTGAAGGGTGAGGCGCGGGAGGACGGCAACTGGTGGCGCTGAGAGGTAGCGGTCGAGGGCGGCGTCCCATGCGGCTTAAGGGGGTGCGCGCGGGGGCACGAGCACGGCGGGTGCAGCTAAACGCACGGAGACCGGTGCCGTGGAGGGTGGAGGGGCGCGCACGGGCACGGGCGCTCGCGCTGGCATGTACACGAGCTTGCGCGGGTCCGTGGAGACCTCGCTGACGCCCGCGGCTTCCAGCTCTGCGATAGTGCTCGACAACCAACCCATTAGTGCTATGGGGATGTTCGCTGGCGCGGCACGGGGATGGAAGCTGGGATGGGCGCGGGGGTAGCAAGCACTGCGTCTAGCTCGTTTAGGGCCAGGTCCATGAGGCCCCATTCCGCCTTATTTTCTCTCTCCTCCGGCTCGGAGTCGACTTCACCAAACTTGAAGACTAGTGGCAGATCATCATTCTGCGCCATGGCGTTGGTGGAGGTCTACGAGAGGGGGGGAATGGGAGGCGAACAGTAAGGTCGCCCGTATTAAACAGCAGCTCGAGCGCCATGAATAGAGAGGAAGGCGGCCAGCCATGGAAGTCAAAGTGCTCGCTTCCCAGTGAGCCTGCGCAGTGTACATCTCGCACGCTTCCTGGTGAGCCTACACATTGGAGGACAACTTGCATGGCTCTCGGTCAGCCTGCGCACCGGACTGCGCCCGCACGCCTCCCGTTCAGTCAAGCAGCTGTCCGCACGACACCTCCTATAGCCACAAAAACCAAGACATGTGGCATCACATGAATGGTTAACAGAAACACACACAATTTGAATTATACAAATGTTTGAGATATTAAAGTGGCAGCTATTTTTACAAAATGCCTTTCTTGGCTGTTATTCGAGTGCGCCTTCTCTCAAAATGGACACAAAAAATACCACATCATGTCCGGTGCCATTCCATGATAGCATGCCAAGTTTCGTGAATTTTAGACGAGTTTTGGATTTACTAGAATTTAGAAACAAAGTATATCAACGTTTTGCCGGCAATCAACAGTGCCCTGGTGTTTGAAATTCATTCCCATTTCTTGCATGAGACCTAAGCATGCACCCAAGGACACAGGTTTTATTTTTCAACCAATTTATGCACTTGAGAATGTGCATGTAGTTCAAATTTGAATTATGCACATAAAAGCATTGAAAAACTCAATTAATGTGTAAAAATGTCGAAATGAACCCCAAAAAATTACAAATTTAACACACCACACTTGTCGTTCTATGTTGACACTAGACAAAAATTGAAATCAAGAAGAGGAAACGGATATCGTTTCGTCCCTAAAGGTGAAACGTTCCCTACCAAAAACATCAGTCTTGATGTGAGAAGCTCTGGTTTGTGAGAAACTAATGCCCAAACCTATCCCAAATGGGACAAATTTTTTACCATGGCACGTTGATGCCGCTCCATGATACCATGCCAAGTTTCATGAATTTCAGACGAGTTTTGGATTTACTAGAATTTAAAAACAAGGTATCTCAATGTTTGTGGCCAAGTGACGGTGGCAGGGTGTTTGAAATTCATTCCCATTTCTTGCATGGGACCTAAGCATGTATCCAAGGGCACAGATTTGATTTTTCAACCAGTTTATATGCACTGGAGCATGTGCATGTAGTTCAAATTTGATTTATGCACATAAAAGCATTGAAAACTCAATTAATGTATAAAACGTCCAAACGAACCCAGAAAAATTCCATAATTTAACACAACACTCCTATTGTTCTACGTTGACACTAGAGAAATATATTGAAATCAAGAAGAGGCAACATATATTGTTTCGCACCAAAGGTGAAACGTTCCCTACCGAAAACATCAGGCTTGTTGCGAGAAGCTCTGGTTTTTGAGAAGCTCATGCCCAAACCTGCCCCAAATGGGACAAAATTTATACCACGGCATGCTGATGCCGCTCCATGATAGCATATCAAGCTTCATGAATTTCAGACAAGTTTTGGATTTACTAGAATTTAAAAACCAGGTATCTCAATGTTTGCGGCCGAGTGACGGTGGAAGGGTGTTTGAGATTCACTCCCATTTCTTGCATGGGACCTAAGCATGCACCCAAGGACACATATTTGATTTTTCAACCAATTTATATTTATTGGAGCATGTGCATGTAGGTCAAATTTGAATTATGCACATAAAAGCATTGAAGACTCAATTAATGTATATAAAAATGTCCAAATGAACCCTGAAAAATTCCAAAATTTTACACAACACTCCTCTTGTTCTATGTTTACACTAGAGATAAAAATGAAATCAAGAAGAGGCAACGGATATCGTTTCGTCCCCCAATGTGAAACGTTCCCTACCGGAAACATCGGGCTTGTTGTGAGAAGCTCTGTTTTGTGAGAAGATTATGCCCAAACCTGCCGCAAATGGGACAAACTTTTTACCACGGCATGTTGGTGCCGCTCCATGATAGCATTCCTAGTTTCATGCATTTCAGACGAGTTTTGGATTTACTAGAATTTAAAACCAGGTATTTCAATGTTTGCGGCCGAGTGGCGGTGGCAGGGTGTTCGAAATTCATTCCCATTTCTTGCATGGGACCTAAGCATGCACCCAAGGACACAAATTTGATTTTTCAACCAATTTATATGCACTGGAGGATGTGCATGTAGGTCAAATTTGAATTATGCACATAAAAGCATTGAAAACTCAATTAATGTATAAAAATGTCCAAAACAAACACTTAAAAATTTCAAATTTTAACACAACACTCATGTTGTTCTATGTTGACACTAGAGGAAAAATTGAAATCAAAGAGAGGCAACGAATATCTTTTTGTCCCCAAAGGTGAAACATTCTCTACCGAAAACATCAGGTTTGTTGTCAGAAGCTCTGGTTTGTGAGAAGCTTATGCCGAAAACCTGCCCCAAATGGGACAATTTTTTTACCATAGCATGTTGATGCCGCTCCATGATAGTATGCCAAGTTTCATGTATTTCAGACGAGTTTTGGATTTACTAAAATTTAAAAAATATGTATCTCAATGTTTTCGGCCGAGTGATGGTACCAGGGTGTTTGAAATACATTCCCATTTCTTGCATGGGACCTAAGCATGCACCCAAGGACATAGATTTGATTTTTCAACCAATTTATATGCACTTGAGCATGTGCATGTAGTTCAAATTTGAATTATGCACATTAAAGCATTGAAAACTCAATTAATGTAAAAATATCCAAATGAACCTTGAAAAATTCCAAAATTTAACACGACACTCGTGTTGTTCTATGTTGACACTAGAGAAAAAATTAAAATCAAGAAGAGGCAACGAATATCATTTCATCCCCAAAGGTGAAACGTTCCTTGTCGAAAACATCAGGCTTGTTGCGAGAAGCTCTGGTTTGTGAGAATCTTATGCCCAAACCTACCCAAATGGGACAAAAAAATCCCCACGGCATGTTGAGGCCGCTCCATGATAGCATGCCAAGTTTCATGCATTTCACACGAGTTTTGGATTTACTAGAATTTAAAAACCAGGTATCTCAATGATTGCAGCCGAGTGACGGTGGCAGGGTGTTTGAAATTCATTCCCATTTCATGCATGTGACCTAAGCATGCACCCAGGGACATAGATTTGATATTTCAACCAATTTATATGCACTGGAGCATGTGTATGTAGTTCAAATTTGAATTATGCACATAAAAGCATTGAAAACTCAATTAATGTATAAAAATGTCCAAACGAACCCCGAAAAATTCCAAAATTTTACACAACAATCTTGTTGTTCTATGGTGACACTAGAATGTTTTTGAAAGCAATAAGAGGCAACGGATATCATTTCACCCCCAAAGGTGGCACATTCCCAACCGAAACCATCAAGCTTGTTGTGAGAAGCTCTAGTTTGTGAGAAGCTTATGCCCAAACCTGCCCCGAATGGGACAAAAAAATTACCACAACATGTTGATGCCGCTCCATGATAGCATGCCAAGTTTCATGAATTTCAGACGAGTTTTGGATTTACTAGAATTTAAAAACCAGGTATCTCAATGTTTGCGGCCGAGTGACGGCGGCAGGGTATTCGAAATTCATTCCCATTGCTTGCATGCGACCTAAGCATGCACCCAAGGACACATATTTGATTTTTCAACCAGTTTATATGCACGGGAGCATGTGCATGTAGTTCAAATTTTAAATATGCACATAAAATGCCTAGAAAACCCAGTTAATGTTTAAAAATGTCCAAACAAACCCCGAAAAATTCCAAAATTTAACACAACACTCCTGCTGTTCTATGTTGACACTAGAAAGTTTTTGAAAGGAATAAGAGGCAACGGATATCGTTTCGTTCCCAAAGGTGGCATGTTCCCTACCGAAGCCATCGGGCTTGTTGCGAGATGCTCTAGTTTGTGAGAAGCTTATACCCAAACCTGCCCCAAATGGGAACAAAAATTTACTACGACATGTTGATGCCGCATCCTGATAGCATGCCAAGTTTAATTAATTTCAGACGAGTTTTGGATTTACTAGAATTACAAAAGCAGGTACCTCCAAGTTTGCCGAAGAGCCACGGTTCCGTGGTATTTGAAATTCATCCCCATTTCTTGTGTGGGACATAAGCATAAAACCATGGACACATATATGATTTTACAACCCATGTTGGTGCACCGGAGCATATGCATGTAGTTTAATTTTGTATTGTGCACCTGAAATGGCTAGAAAACCAATTTAATGTATTAAATGTCCAAACGAACCCTGAATAATTCCAATTTTTTTACGACACACATGTAGTTGCATGTTCACTGTAGATAAAAGTTCTAGCAATCCAAACACCGTCCATTGCCGCTATGACCCCATTATGTAATTCAAATCAAGATGAAAAATCAAGTAGATCCCACAAAATTTATTATCACCAACCATGTGAGCTGAAATACAAAATATCCTGGAGCACCGTCGATGTATAGTATGCCTATGGCTTATGCCAGAAGGTGCGTCGGCTACAGTCCACAACCGGCGTTTCAAGCACACTAGCTCACTCCCCAAATATCTTTTTGTCACCGGTTAAAGATGGGGACATGGACATGCGTCATGAGGGCAAATTCGGCGGCCCACTCTGGCGAGAACGCGGCCGCAGTCGCCATGTGCATGCTAACAAGGTGCATGAGAGCGGCCGCAATCTGCGACCCGGCGGCCAAGGCAGCCCGAACGGCCCATGTTACTTCTTAGGTGGCGACGGCAGCATTTGTCTCATTGATAGCAATTGGCGAGAGCGACACAGGAGTTGTCCGTTCTGCAGCGCTGGCTTTAGACCTGATAGAGGCCGCCCACGACCCTGTCGAGGCCGCCCACGACCCTGTCGAGGCCGCCCACGACCATGTCGAGGCTGCCATTTGTGCCGACTCCCAGATCTTGGAGGAGCACCTTGCCATTTGCTAGCTACCCTGGTTAAGCATGCTCGGTTTACCAGTAGCGTGTGCTTCTCCTGCCTTTCCTTAGCAAATTCTTGTGAATTGTGCTATCTAATTTTACCATGCAATCTGTTCCTCTAGTGTATAAGTTGTATATGCCGTGCAGTGTGCTGCTCAATTATTAATTTTTTGGTTACTTAGTTATCGTCTTTAGTTTACTGTTTGGTTCAATTCTGCAAATGTGATGTTTAATTATTCAGGCTGAAATTTTTTATTGTCTTCCATGTGAGAAGTAAATCAAATTTATCTTTAAAAAATACATGAGAAAACGAATACAATTGTTATACTTCCAAGTTTGTCAAGCATGCCTTGTTTGGTTATGCATTGTGCAATGTGATGCTCAGTTAATGTTTGGTTCATTTGTTGTGGTGTTTAGTTAATAGTTTGGTTCAATTCTGCAATGCGATGTTCAATAGTTGTGGGTGCATTCTGTTATTGTATACCATGTGAGAAGTAAATCGAGTTTGGCTGTACTAAATACAGGAGAAACAAATACAATTGCTATATTTCCAAGTTGCTAAGCATGCTTGGTTTGGTTAACTGTCTGATCTTCTATTAGGAGTATGTTATATTGTGCAATGTGTTGCTCAGTTAATGTTTGGTTCATTTTTTGTGGTATTTATTTAACTTCTTGGTTCAATTGTGCAATGCGATGTCCAATTGTCGTGGGTAGAATTTTGTATTGTTGTGCATGTGAGGAATAAATTGAATTTGGCTGCACTTAATACATGAGAAACATATACAAGTGCTATATTTCCTAGTTCTTAATCATCCATGGTTTGGATAAATGGGTTTTCCATGTGGCTTGAATTAATCTGATGAATCTGCAATGTGCTTATTTTTCATCAACATATTTTACTGATAGCACGCGAACCCTTACTTAACCTGATGACTAACTACCCTATATGTGTTGCAGGGAAACAATGGGAAGCACTGACGTTTACAATCGAGGTTAGCACGTGCATGGTCCATTGTCTAATAGCACATTATTGTGCAATTGCAGGAACAATTCTAATATTTAGGTTTTTAACAATTTGGTCTTGCACATGTAGGCCCCGCCGTCAGAGGTTTTTACCCACTGTTCAATCTTTTTTGCATATGGGGAAATGAGTTGTCCATGAATATCGATCAAGTCAAGAAACTCAGAAAGATTGTTAGGATAAAGAAATTAGCGACAAAAAACAACAAGATCTTTGTCTGCACTATGAAGAAGACATCAGTTAACTACAAGATGGTATTAACTATTATACCTTGCCTCTTTTTATTCCTTTCCCCGATTTCCAATATAGAGAAGATATTTATGCACATCCTTGTTTTTAGGACTTTCCAAACTAGTTCACTGATGATTACCTCTCAAAACACATCTATGGTTAGGAGGCGAGGCAGGTTTTCATAAAACACCCACGGTTCAATATTGAAGTGTTCCTGAAGAGGATGAAGGATGGACGGTCAATCATCCACGGGCATTGGCCTAAAGTTGCAAAGACGTTCAACATCAATGAAGGATCAATATTCGTCTTCCACTTCAGCAATTTTCCAGATGAGATGCATCTGTCTATGTACCGTATGTGATGCTAATTTTGAAAGGTTCTAGATGTTGCACGTGAAACTTGGTGCTAGTGCAGTTGTGTAATGGGGTAGCTGAGTGCTGAAGCTATATCATGTTGTACTCTGATATATTTCAATTATGAAATCATGCTTCCTTAATATGGAAATGAAATATATTATGTGCTTAATATGAATCTCAATTAGATTAATAAATGGATTATTAACAATAGGGAAATTAGCCTACTAATGGCCAATTAGCCTGCTAATTGGGTTTTTTTATTGCAAACGGTTATTCAGAAAACATCATGGTCAATGACCTCAGGCAACGCACACAGATTCGAGGAATAAACCATGTTGGATCAATGAACAAACACACACAGCATTCTCTTGAAAACTGTGTGCGTTAGGCCACCTTGCGCAAATGTTTACCACATAAAAACTGTGTTTGATGGACAACCTTTGCCACACAGTCTCTTCTATGCACCGTGTGTGAAGTATTCAATAACGCAAATGATAAAATTGTTAATATCGTATGCAATGGCAATGCTATCACAAACAATTTAACGGGGAAAATTGTGTGTGATGTACTTGCGAACGGAAAAGTTTTCCTTGGAGCGACTGTGTGGGATGTATATACGAATGGAAACGTTTAGCGGGGACTGACTGTGTGGGATGTATTTACGACCTAAGACGATTTTGCCTGTATAATTGTATTTTTTAAGCACTATCGTACGTAAAACCTTATTTGATCACTCGCCGGTCGCACACGACCTCATTTTGCTGAGCATGTGTGCCAGGAGGGTATATCCCAGACGGTTTCTGGGTCATGTGGGAAGGACCCCCTGATCGCCCACACTCACTTGGCGACAGTTCCAAATGCCGTCGCGGAAAGGGATTAAAAACCGTTTGTATAGCACCTCGCTGTACCAGTGGTTGTCAGTTTATTGGGCGACTGCCCGGGCTCAAAGGAATAGTACGAGTTCAAAATTGAATTGCTTCTATGTGTAACTGTGCTACAATATGTGCTCTATCTGGACCAAGTAAGAAGTGGGAACATCCAGCGGTAGACCAACAGATGTAGGTGTGTATTCCGACTAAGTCTGCCTTTTCTGAGGGGATACTGCTTCAGCAAATTCACGTCATGGTCTACCTGGCTACTTCACAAGTGAAGTTTAGTGGCACAAGGGTGTGATCAGATTTCACGGGTAAAGTACCAAACCTTTACAAAGTTTATAAAACTGATCATGATTAGCCGTGTCCCCTGTTATGGACAACTTGAGCAACTCATCCGATAATTGTCAGCTTGATCTCATCAACTCTTCTTAGTTAAAATCAATGGGTTTGAACCAACAGGAAGTGTGGACCGACCCAGGTTCTCAGGGTTTACCTGCGTCTTCATCTGGGAAGGTTGGGGTAACCGGGGATTACCAAGGAACGCACATGCTCAAATTGCATTGACTATGACTTGGGTTCACCAGGAGTGTCTTATGGCTAGTAGTGTAGGCCACTATAAATAATAGGGCAAAACTATTTTCTGCATAGGGCCTTGAATGCGACTAGCCAAAGTGTATGTAGGTGAGCATGTTTTCTATAAACTGTGGACTTGCCAACACATTCAATGTATTAACCCTAGTGGCTGCAACGTATCATGTTGCAGGTTTACCATACCGAAGAGAAGGTATGAAGTAGGGTTACGCCACTATACTACACTAATGCCTGTGAGTGATTGGACGCCACCTGACTAGAATATTATCTTTGTTGCATGACTATATTGTAAGTTAGGCCATGAGCTAAGCAGGTGTGTATTGTAAAACACTGGGTGTACGATGTAATAGTATGACATGTGATGTATTTTCGGTATTTCATCACCGGTTGTGCGTGTCAGCCATTGACCCAGGGAGTGACAGAGAAAGCGCAAAGATTCGGGGTCCCTATCATGGATTTGGTCATGACAAGCAACCTACGACATCTTCGAGTCATTCTCCTACAAGTAATTACAAGCCTAGAGCTTTGTCATCAACCCCTACAATGGATGCTACCTCCAAGATAAGTTCAATCCAATGTTTCACTTGCAAGGGTCGTGGCCATAAGACATTTGAGTGCCCCACACGACACACCATGATTGCAAATGATGACGACACCTACGACTCCATGAGCGATGAAGAAATGGAAGCCTTGGAACATGTGCCCATGCAGCGACAAGTGAATGAATATGAAGATGGGAAAATATTTTGCGACAACGATCCGAGCCACGCTCTCATTGTCTCCAAGATTTTGAAACTTCAGCAACAACAAGACGAAGACTAATGTTGCCACATCTTCCACACCAAAGCTGGCATGTAAGGCTGTTCCGTCAAGGTGATCATTGACGGTGGAAGTTGCCACAATTTGGTAAGTGAAGAACTACGCCCCAAGCTACAACTGGTCAAGAAGAAGCACCCCCGCCCTTACAAGGTCGAATGGCTAGCGACTCCAACACCATACAAGTTGACCACACCATCCAAGTCTCCTTCATGGTTGGAGCATATAAGGACACCCTGTAGTATGATGTGGTTCCTATGTTTGTATGACATCTCCTCCTCAAAAGACCTTGGCAATTGGACCGTGGCATCATCCACAATGGATGGACAAATCACTATCACTTCAAGATGAAAGGCTAGGAGTATGTGCTTTGACCAATGTTGCCAAGTGAAGTGATCGCCGAGAAGCAACCTTCGAGTCATCAGAGAGACTAGTGAGCAAGTGAACCACCCAAAGGAGAGTGAGCACCACAAGCCAAATATGAGAGACTCCGATCCACAATAAGACACAAGAAAAACTTAGTGCTCCTAGCCACCAAAAGAGACTTGATGGATGTGAGTGAGAGCACATCAAGTATCCTTCACTTCGTAGTTGTGTGCAAAGGACAACATCTACCTTTGGCCTTGTCTCGTTTATTTCCGGAATGCGCGAATGTTTTCCCCAATGAACTACCTCCAGGACTTCGTCCACTTCATTGAATTGAGCACTGCATCGACCTCATACCCGATACATCACTACTGCAAAAGGCACCCTGTCGTGTCAACCTGGGTGAGACAAAAGAGAATCAATGTCAAGTCCAACACCTCCTTGAGAAAGGGTATGTTTGTGAGATCCTAAGCCCGTGTGCCATTCCGGTCATCATTGTGCCTAAGAAAGATGGTAGTTGGTGTATTTGTTCCGATTGTTGTCCCATTAATGCTATCACCGTTAGATACTGTCACCGCATTCTACATCTAGATGACATGCTAGATGAACTTAGTGGAGCCACCATTTTGTCAAAAATTTATCTTAAAAGTTGCTACTATCAAATTTGCATGCAAGAAGGTGGCGAAAGGAAAATGGCTTTCAAAACTAAATTTGGCCTCTATGAATGGTTAGTCATGCCTTTTGGCTTATCTCACACGCCTATAACATTCATGTGCGTGATGCATTATGTCCTTGTACATCTCATTGGATATTGTGTTGTGTTCTACTTTGACGATATCCTTGTTTTAGCAAATCTCTAAAGGAGCATGTCACACATCTTAGAGAAGTATTACAAGTTTAAAAAAAATAACAACTATGTGCCAACATGGACAAGTTCATTTTTGGTGTAGACAAACTTGTTTTCTTAGGATTTTTAGTCTCCTCTAAGGGTGTTGATGTTGATGAGTCTAGAATTGACGCAATTAAAACTTGGCCTGAACCAACAAACTTGCAACAAGCACATAGCTTCCTTGGCCTAGCCGGTTTGTATGGTCATTTTGTTAGGACCTTAGCACCGTTGCATCACCTTTGCATGCCTTGAGTAAAAAGAATGTGACATTTTTTGGAGACCCTGCCAAGACACCACATTTAACGAGCTTAAAAAATTTGCTTACACATGCCCAATTACTTACTTTACAAAATTTTAACAAAAGTTTTGAAGTGCATTATGACATTAGTGGTAATGGCATAGGTGGCATGTTGTAAGAGAAACAACCTATTGCGTACTTTAGTGAGAAACTCTCCAGTGCACAACTTAATTACCCCATCTATGATAAAGAGTTATATGCTTTGGTATGAGTCTTGCATGTTTGGGAACACTATATCTTCGACCACATGAGTTTTTCATACATACTGACCACAGTGCGGCTATATCTCCCACGTGTCGGGGCACGACTTAGAGGCATAGCCGCATGGTAGGCATGTCGCAAGAGGGGTAATCTTTACAAATCCCATGTACTGAATAAGAAAGGGATAAGGAGTTGGCTTAAAGTCGCCACTTCACACAAAAACAAGTTAAACGTACATCATCCAGAAAACAATCAAGGTCTGACTACGGAACCAAAATAAAAGAAGACAACCCCAAATGCTAGATCCCCGATCGTCCCAACTGGGCTCCACTACTGATCAAAAGGAAACGAAACAAAACAATGAACAAGGACTTCATCGAGCTCCCACTTGAGCTGGGTTGAGTCATCTGCACTGGTATCATCGGCACCTGCAACTGTTTGGAAGTATCTGTGAGTCACGAGGACTCAGCAATCTCACACCCGCGAGATCAACACTATTTAAGCTTATTGGTATGAAAGGGTAGTGAGGTGGAGCTGCAGCAAGCACTAAGCATATATGGTGGCTAACATACGCAAATAAGAGCGAGAAGAGAATCAAAGCGCGGTCGTGAAACTAGAAGTGATTAAGAAGTGATCCTGAAACTACTTACGTTCAAGCATAACACAAGAACCGTGTTCACTTCCCGGACTCCGCCGGAAAGAGACCATCACGGCTACACACGCGGTTGATGCATTTTAATTAAGTTAAGTGTCAAGTTTTCTACAACTGGATATTAACAAATTACCATATGCCCATAACCGCGGGCATGGCTTTTGAAAGTTCAAAACCCTGCAGGGGTGTCCCAACTTAGCCCATCACAAGCTCTCATGGTCAACGAAGGAAATTCCTTCTCCCGGGAAGACCCGATCAGACTCGGAATCCCGGTTACAAGACATTTCGACAATGGTAAAACAAGACTAGCAAGACCACCCGATGTGCCGACATCCCGATAGGAGCTGCACATATCTCGTTCTCAGGGCAACACTGGATGAGCGCTCCGTACAACTAAAACCAGCCCTCAAGTTTCCCCGAGGTGGCGCTGCAAAGGACTCTAGTTCGGACCAACACTTAGAGAAGCACTGGCCTAGGGGGTTAAAATAAAGATGACCCTCGAGAGCGCGACTCCCAAGGGAAAAGTAGGTGGTGGTGAGGCAAATGGTAAAACCAAGGTTGGGTCTTGCTGGAGGAGTTTTACTCAAACCGAACTGTCAAGGGGTCCCCATAACACCCAACCATGTAAGGAACGCAAAATCAAGGGACATAACACCGGTATGATGGAAACTAGGGCAGCAAGAGTGGAGCAAAACACCAGGCATAAGGCTGAGCCTTCCACCCTTTACCAAGTATATAGATGCATTAATTAAATAAGAGATATTGTGATATCCCAACAAAATCCATGTTCCAACAAGGAACAAACTTCATCTTCACCTGCAACTAGCAATGCTATAAGAGGGGTTGAGCAAAGCGGTAACATAGCCAAAGAACGGTTTGCTAGGAAAGGTGGGTTAGAGGCTTGTCACGACAATATGGGAGGCATGATATAGCAAGTGGTAGGTATCGCGGCATAGAAATAGAGCGAGCAACTAGCAAGCAAAGATAGAAGTTATTTCTAGGGTATTGTCATCTTGCCTGAGATCCCGCAAGGAAGAAGAACGAGTCCAAGAAGAAGACAAACGGACGTAGTCGAACGGATCATCACAAATGCGACGTTATCGGAACTAACCCAAAGAAGCAACACCGGAAAGAAGTAAACAACATAGTAAACAACCATCACCTCAACATGGCATGATGCACAACCAAGTATGATGCATGTCCGGTTTAATGAAGCATGGCATGGCAAAGTGCACAAACAACACTACAAGTTAAGTGGAGCTCAATATGCAACGAGTTGCATATTGATGGAACACCACATTCAAGTTGTTTAGTTCGATCTCGTTTATGTACCCAACAATAGTAAATGTTGATTAACATAGCAAGAGGTGAAGCAAATGAAAACTACCTATCTAGGCTAGTTTAAATGAGGCTGGAACAACAAACAACAAGTCCGAAAAATCCTCATGTGCATATTTATGGATTTGGTACTGTTCGGTCCTAAGGCATATTTTAGAGTTTTTAAACATGCAAAGTAAAACCACCATGTTAAACTAGGCATTTTTCTACCCCATTAACATATAAAGTTTATTAAATTTGGAGCTATGGTTATTTAGTTATGAATTTAAGCATTTTAGCATGGCAATTAAGAAAATACATGCAAACATCAGTTTAAACATTTCATACATGCATGAAAGTTGGATATTGTGAAACTCGATGAAATTCTAGTCAAGTTACATATATAAATCGTTTTAATCCGATGCACCATTTGTGAGTTATTAAATGGATGATCTAGGGGGACTATTCTGTAAAACGGCCAAACACTGGATAAATAGGAAATTCATCCAGAACTGAAAAAAACATGTCAGGCCGGATCTGTTCTCACCATGGGCCTCATGGTCCGGTGGTGGAGCTAGGCTGGACGTGGAGTGGAGAGGGAAGATGGCGCTAGGCCTTGGCTCATCTACGGTTGCGGCCTGGGCCGGTTAGCGGGGCCCTCACGGCCCATGTGCGCGCGAGCGGCCGAGGAGGTTTGCGAGCTGGGTGCTCGTCCTCCTCCCACACGAGAAAGCAGTGGCGGCGGCTGCAGGTGGGCGGCGGCAGGGGAGCGACTCCGGCGAGCGGAGGACACCGCGAACGGAGCGCTAGTGGCCGGATCTGGCGCTTCTCAGCCGGATCTGGCCGTGGCGGCGGGCCACGGAGAGCTAGGGGAGGCGCGGCGCAGAACCTGCAGGAAAGAGAGAGAGAGCTTGAGATCAGAGAGAGAGAGAGAGAGAGAGAGAGACGGAAGAAAAGGAAGGGAGTAGGGAGCGGCGGCTAGCCTGGTGGTCGCTAGCGGGAGCAAGTCCGGCGAGGCGGCGGCGATGGTCGGCGCGGGAGGCGCTGCTCGGGAGCTGGGCAGCGCGAGCAAGGAGGCGATGGGACATGCGGCGGTGCAGGACGTGGGCGCCTCAGGCCCAGATCGGCCCGGGGCGGGCCTCGGATGGGCCTGGCAGGGCCATGGTGAAGTGGGGCGCGGGGAGGATGCGTGGCGCCTTCCCATTGGCTACGAGCGTCTGCATGGTGGCGGCTGGCGACTAGGACGGTGCCAAGTGGCGGCGGGGAGGTGGCCGAGCACGGAAATGGAGGTGGGTGGTGGCTGGAAAAATGATTGGGGGCACGGATTTTGAGGGGGAGGAAGGAGAAGGCCAAAAATGGAAGGGAGGGGTGTTATATAGGGCAGGTTTAGGGTAAGGGGATTTGCTCTGTGTCGGAGCCGTTCGATCTGGATCGGACGATCCGGAGAGGAGGGGGGTTAGATAGGTGGGCTAGTGGGCTGTGCTAGAGAGAGATGGGCTAAGAAGAGAGGAGAGAGAGGCCCGGCGTCTGTTTCGAAGACCAAAAACGTCCGACTTTAGACCGGCTATAATGCCGCTATAGTTATCCGTTGGGGCGTCAAACAAACTCCGAATGCGATGAAACTTGGCAGGAGGCCTACTGACAACATAACAACACCGCATGCGAACTTTCAACCCGTTCCGAGAACATTTTCCGGCCACTTATAAAATAATATTTCGGACATGCCACGTGTAACACCCACGATGCGGCTATATCTCCCACGTGTCGGAGCACGACTTAGAGGCATAACCGCATTGTAGGCAATGTCGCAAGAGGGGTAATCTTTACACAACCCATGTACTGAATAGAAAGAGGTACATAGTTGGCTTACAATCGCCACTTCACACAATAACATAAATATAGCATTACAATCATCCAGATACAATCAACGACTACCAAAATAAAGACAACCCCAAATGCACAATGATCCCCGATCGCCTCAACTGGGCTCCACTACTGATCGTCTAGAAAGGAAACATAGTATCGTCCTGAGTCCTCATCGAACTCCCACTTGAGTTCATTCGCCTCTCCTGGAATGGTATCATCGGCACCTGCATCTGGTTTTTGAAGTAATCTGTGAGTCACGGGGACTCAGCAATCTCACACCCTCGCGATCAAGACTATTTAAGCTTATGGGTAGGTAAAAGGTATGAGAGGTGGAGCTGCAGCAAGCACTAGCATATATGGTGGCTAACATACGCAAATGAGAGGTAGAAGAGAAGGCAAAGCATGTTCGAGAATCTATGATCAAGAAGTGATCCTAGACTACTTATGTTCAAGCATAACCCGAGACCGTGTTCCCTTCCCGGACTCAGCCAAAAAGAGACCATCACGGCTACACACGCTGTTGATTCATTTTAGTTAAGTTAAGTTTCAAGTTTTCTACAACCGAACATTAACAAATTCCCATCTGCCCATAACCAAGGGCACGGATTTCGGAATTTCAAATCGCCGCAGGGGTGTCCCCACTTAGCCCATCACAAGCTCTCACGGTCAATGAAGGATATTCCTTCTCCCAAGACGGCCCGATCAGACTCGAAATCCCGGTTACAAGACATCTCGACAATGGTAAAACTAAACCAGCAAAGCCACCCGAATGTGCCGACAAATCCCGATAGGAGCTGCACATATCTTGTTCTCAGGGCACAACACATTGTCCAAGGTTCCGGTAGGCCAGCCCAGAGTTGCCCCTGGTGGCCACCAGTAGCTGACAGGTTGGACGAACACTCAGAGGAGCACTGGCCCGGGGGTTTAAAATAAAGATGACCCTTGAGTCCGCGGAACCCAAGGGAAAAGAGGCTAGGTGGAAAATGGTAAAACCAATGTTGGGCCTTGCTGGAGGAGTTTTATTCAAGGCGAATTGTCAAGGGGTTCCCATTATAACCCAACCATGCAAGGAACGCAAAATCAAGTAACGTAACACCGGTATGATGGAAACTAGGGCGGCAAGAGTGGAACAAACCACCGGGCATAAGGCCGAGCCTTCTACCCCTTACCAAGTATATAGATGCATTAAGGTAAACAAGTTATAATAATGATATCCCAACATTAATCATGTTCCAACAAGGAACAAACTCCAATCTTCACCTGCAACTAGCAACGATATAAGAGGGGCTAAGCAAAGCGGTAACATAGCCAAACAACGGTTTGCTAGGACAAGGTGGGTTAGAGGTTTGACATGGCAATATGGGAGGCATGGTAAAGCATGTGGTAGGTATCGCGGCATAGGCATAGCAATAGAGCGAGCAACTAGCAAGCAAAGATAGAAGTGATTTCGAGGGTATGGTCATCTTACCTACAAAGTTCTCCGAGTTGACGTAAGCTTGATCCTCGTAAACATTCTCAATGGTTCCTCGATCACGTACTCGTCGCCCGGCTCTACCCAAAGCAAGAACACAAACAAAGGGAACCAC
Organism: Triticum urartu; assembly: GCF_056163025.1. NCBI lineage: Eukaryota > Viridiplantae > Streptophyta > Magnoliopsida > Poales > Poaceae > Triticum > Triticum urartu. Next base: position 358,836,853 of record NC_141874.1, on the reverse strand, counting down.
AATCAACCACGGTGCAATGTGCAAGCAACATGATGCAAAACATGGCATGATATGCGGGACGTGATATGCAATGCATATGCGTGCTTCGGAAGGGAAAGATTGAACCAGGCCTCAACTTGGAAAACCAAGAGTGCCGCTGTAAGGATGAGTTGATTTCGGTCGAAATCGATATAAAGATCACCGGAATCGGATGCACGGTTTGCAAATGGCAAGCAAAACAATAATGGCACTAAGCTGCGATTAACAGCACGATGCCATCTAGAATGCATCAAGGAAATAAGCTACTGCACTCTAACATAGAAACAAAGCACACGGCAGCGATCCACTCAAGATGCTTGACAAAAGATGAACACTGAGCTACGGCTAAATCACACAATAGCAGGTTCAAACAAGCATGGCAAAAGTGCAAAAGATATCAGGTTCACAGACTTGGTGAAAATAACATGTCAGGAATTCAACATCAGGAAGCAATGTTTAGAGAAAGGTAACAACATGCTACAGGAACATAACATGGCAAAGCAAGGCATGGCATGGAACTACTCAAAGCATATAACAAAAGTCCCTTAATGACCATAAGCCAAAAGGGATCAGAAGATACAATGGCACCCATGTAAACATAGCAAGTTTCGTTAACAGATTCAGACTTAGCAGAAAACTGGACATGGCAGAAACAGAGTTACGTAGGCATGTTTGTGAGATTGATGCACTCACCACAAGGCATTACATGACAAACTAAGCATACACCTAGCAAGAAGACATGATAAATAAGCTAACCATGGCAAGAACACTCTCATAGCATGCATGGATCAATTACAACAACCTCGGCAAAATTGATTAACACGTAAACAATCTGCCAGGAATATTTTATAGCAAAAGTAGAGCAAGATTGAGTCATGCTAGGGTACTCAATAATTGCAAACAAAGACATGGATGGATAGAGCATAACAATATCCCAAAATCATCCTTACTAAACATTCTCAAAAGAGGCATGGACCACTCTGTAGCAACAAAAATACATGGCACAAAAATAACATCAGGGAAATGACTTAGAAGAATTCTAAGTCCCTGAAATCAGCAACATCACGAGAGCTACTTTGCATGGTTGTGCTAGTCACCACAAAGATCACAAAAATACATGGCATACACCCCGGTAAAGATGGCATGGCATAGCCCAAAACACAAGTAGGGCTCAAGTTCATAGGAGGCACACATTAATCATGGCAAAAATGACAAATGTCCATAATCTGTTAAGAAATAGACACTAACATTACATAGCACTCTTGCAACAACATTTAGGGCAATGGAATGGAATGAAGATCACATCCAGATGAACAATTTGATATGCTAGACGCCCAAAACGGAGCTACGGGTGCAAAGTTATGGCATGATGAAGAATGCTAAAAAATATGGAAAACTGGGGACTTAGAGAGAGGCAAAAGTCAATCCTAGGGTCTCTCGATCTAGATCTGGGGAGGCACGGACTTCAATGTTCACCGGAGATGGAGATGTGGCGGCCGGAGCTTGGAGCGGTGACCGGAGCAGCGTCGTGGGCGGCGGAAGGAGTCGGCGGCATCCGACGAGGTGGACGGCGGAGTAGGCGGCCCACGGCGGCCGGAGGCGCGGATCCGGTCGAGGAGGCGGCGGTCGCCAGCGTCGAGGCGGTGGCGCGCCGGCGTAGAAGGAGGCGGCGAGGCGGCGTGGGAGGCGCGCGGCTCGCAGGCAGAGGCGGGCGGACGTGCGGGCCCCGCCTGGGCCCCGGCGGGCCGGCGCGCGGGTCAAATGGCGAAGTGGGCGCGGCACCCCGACGAATGGCATGATGACACGTGGCGGTGGACAGGGGGCGGACACGTCCGACCGATTGGGAAGAAACGTCCGTCGGCGGCGATGAAGAAAAATTAGGGTTCATCCGGAAATTTCGGGGGGATGCACCTATTTATAGATAGAGGGAGATAAGGAGACTCCAAATGGAGCACGGTTTTTGGCCACACGGTCGTGATCGAACAACTGAGAGGATGGAGGGGGTTTATCTGGGCTTTGGGCCACTTTGGAGAGGTGTTGGGCTGCAACACACACGAGGCCTTTACGGTTCCTTGGTTAACCGTTGGAGTATCAAACGAAGTCCAAATGGCACGAAACTTGACAAGCGGTCTACCGGTAATAAACCAAGGACGCTTGGCAAGTCTCGGTCAAATCCGAGAACGTTTAACATCCGCACACGAAAAGAGGTAAAAGGGGACACCGGAGGACATAGGAGCGCCGGAATGCAAAACGGACAACGGGGAAAATGCTCGGATGCATGAGACGAACACGTATGCAAATGTGATGCACATGATGACATGAAATGAGATGCATGACAAGGACAAAAGCAAAACGAATACAAAACCCAACCACGAGGGAATATCATAACTTAGTGCCAAAAGTGGCAAGAGTTGGAATACAAATATGGCAAGTTACATATGGGGCGTTACACCACGGGCGTGTGCGAGTGTATCTGGGCTCAGAACGGACAATGGAAGGAACTGGGAGACCCAGACGGATGCAAGTTTTGAAAACATGAGAGATGCAATGCACATGATGACATGGCAAGAGGTAACACGCAAGAAACTGACATGGCAAAGACAATGAATAACTGGAAGACACCTGGCGCATTGGTCTCGGGGCGTCACAAAAAGGCATGCCAAATGCAGTGAATTCATTGAATCTTTTCCTTTTGTCATCAAGTACATTAAGGTTAAATGAAATGTAGTGGCGAATGCTCTTTCCCGCAAGTGTGTGTTAGTTACTCAATTTGAATTGAATGTTGTTGGCTTCGAGCACATTACAGACTTGTATGCATGATACTTCATTTGTGATTCCTTATGCTAATGTCAAACTAACACTTTCTAGGAGCGATATTATCCCAAGGATGACTATAATATGTGGGTTAACAAAATTTGTATACTCGAGTCTTCTCTCCATTTGTTTCTTTTGCAAGAGGCTCATGGTGGAGGACTTATGGGACACTTCGGCTTCAAGAAGACCTTGGCGGCACTCCCCAAAAAATACTATTGGCCCAAGATGTTTCGTGACATCGCACGCTACAACAACTGGTGTTCAACATGCCGCAAAGCTAAGTCACCAGCTCAATCTCTTGGTCTACATATGCCACTTCGTATTCCCTACCACCCATGGGAAGATATTAGTATGGATTTTTTTGCTTGGTTTGCCTAAGACTCAAAATGGCAAAGATTCAGTATTTGTCATTGTGGACCATTTTGTTGGGGAACATTGCATGGGAAAAAAATTCCTACACTCACCAAGATCAATCTAGAGATGAACATCTACGAGAGGAGATATTTCATCTACATACCCTTATAGATCGCTAAGGGGAAGCATTAGGAAACGCGGTTGATGTAGCCGAATGTCTTCGCCATCCAATCATCATCCATTCTGCGAACTCCCGATCGAAGTGACGAATAGATGGCACCTTCGCGTTCAACACATGTACGGCTTGATGATGCCTTCACCTCCTCGATCCAGCGAGCGATGGTGAAGTAGTAGCTCAAGTCCACCAGCAGCACGATGGCGTGATGGCGGTGGTGGTGGAGAAATCTTAGCAGGGCTTCGGGAAGCCTCATGGAGAAGAAGAAAGACTACGAGGGAGAGGGAGGGCAACGTCGTGGCATAGATGGGTGCGGCTGCCCTCCCTCTACCCCTCTATATATAGGGGGAAGGGAGGAGGGGTGGTGCCCCTACGGTTTCCCCTAGGGGGGTGGCGGTCAAGCCAGATGGGGGCACCCCCTATGGAAACCCTAGGGTGGCTTGCCACTCAAGCCAGGTGGAGGGAACACTAGAGAGGGGCGCCCCACCTCTCCTGATTACGTGGGATGGGGTGAGGGGCTGCACAACCCCTTAGTGTGCTGGTTTGCCCCATCCCCTAGGCCCATGGCCCCCCCAACACTTGTCAGGGCCCTCTGAAACCCCTTTCGGTCTTCCTGGTCATAGCCCGGTACCATCGGAACACTTCCGGACTCCGATACCATTCGTCCTATATATATCGATCTTCACCTTCGGACCACTCCAGAGTTACTCGTCATGTCCGGGATCTCATCCGGGACTCCGAACAACCTTCGGTAACCACCGTAATGACTCAATATACTTATATCGTCACCACACGTTAAGTGTGTAGACCCCGCGGGTTCGAGAACTATGCATACATGACTGAGACACCTCTACGGTCAATAACAAATAGCAGGACCTCAATGCCCATATTGGTTCCTACATATTCTACGAAGATTTTTATTGTTCGAACCTTGATGTCAAGGATTCAGCTAATCCCATATGTAGTTCCCTTTTTCTATCGTTATGTTATGTTACTTGCGCAAGATTCGATTGTCGGTATCTCCATACTTAGTTCAATCTCGTTACCGGAAAGTCTCTTTACTCATTCTGTAATACAAGATTTCATGGCTAACCCATTAGTCGCATTGCTTGCAAGCTCATTGTGATGGTGTATTACCGAGAGGGCCCAGAGATACCTCTCGGTCATACGGAGTGAAAAATCCTAGTCTTGATCCATGCCCACTCAACAGACACCCTCGGAGATACCTGTAGAGCACCTTTATAGTCACCCATCTACGTTGCAATGTTTCGTACACACAAGGTACTCCTCCGGTGTTAGTGAGTTGCATGATCCCATGGTCATAGGAACAGATACTAGACATGCAGAAAACGATAGCAATAAACTTGACAAGATAATATGCCACGTTCATAGTTTTGGTATTGTCATCACATCATTCTCCTAATGATGTGATCCTGTTATCAAATGGCAACTCATGTCTTTGGCTAGGAAACCATAGCCATCTTTGATCAACGAGATAGTCTGGTAGAGGCTTACTAGTCTATGTATCCACACATGCATCTGAGTTTCCGGTCAATACAATTATAGCATGGATAATAAACGATTATCGTGAACAAGGAAATATAATAATAACCACTTTATTATTGCCTCTAGGGCATATTTCCAACAGTCTCCCACTTGCACTAGATTCAATAATCTAGTATTACATGGTAATGAATCTAACAACCATAGAGTTCTGGTGTTGATCATGTTTTGCCCGTGGAAGAGGTTTAGTCAACGGATCTACAACATTCAGATCTGTATCTACTTTGCAAATGTCTATGTCCTCCTCCTTGACTGCATCACGGATGGAGTTGAAGCATCGCTTTATGTGTCTAGTCCTCTTGTGAAACCTTGGTTCCTTAGCTAGAGCAATGTCACCAGTGTTTTCACAGAACAGAGTCATTGGGTTCAGTACGCTGGGCACAAATCCAAGATCTGTGATGAACTGCTTCATCCAGCACCTTATTTTGATGCCTCTGAGGCAACTATGTACTCTGCTTCGCATGTAGAATCAACTACCACGCTTTGCTTGGAACTGCACCAGCTTACCGCTCCCCCATGTAGAATATATATGTATCCAGTTTGAGACTAAGAGCCTTCCGGATTAGTGTCAAAGCTTGCATGGATGTAACCCTTTACGACGAGATCTTGATCACCTCCATAAATCAGAACATTTCATTAGTTCTTTTCAGGTACTTAAGGATATTATTCACCGTTGTCCAGTGATCCATTCCTGTATTACTTTGAAACCTTCCGGCCATACTTATGGCAAGGCTGACATCCGGTCTTGTGCACAGCATCGCATACATGATAGAGCCTATGGCAAAAGCATAGGGGATGACACTCATCTTTTCTCTATCCTCTGTAGTCATTGGGCATTGAGTCTGGCTCAACTTCACACCTTGCAAAATAGGCAAGAACCCCTTCTTGGACTAATCCATTTTAAACTTCTTCAAAATCGAATCAAGGTATGTGCTTTGTGAAATTCCTAATGAGCCTCTCGATCTATCCCTATAGATCTTGATGCCTAATATGATAACAACTTGTTCTAGTATTCCTTCACTTTTTCCAAAAGTTCTATACTGTTTCCAATCAACAATATGTCATCCACAGATAATATTAGAAACACTATAGAGCTCCCACTCACTTTATTGTAAATATGAGAGTCTCCGAAAACTTGTACAATCCCAAATGCTTTGATCACCTCATCAAAGTGAACATTCCAACTCTGAGATGCTTGCACCAGCCCATAATACTTAGTCAGCATTTTCTAGATCGACAAAACCTTCCGGTTGCATCATATACAACTCTTCCTTAAGTAAAGCGTTAAGAAACGCTGTTTTGACATCCATCTGCTAGATTTCATAATTGAAATATGCATCCATTGCTAACATGTGTTGTCGGAAACCACAGCCACCTATGGGGCCATGAGCCCCTTTTGGTTCGGCGGGGGGATGGGCACATTGCACAAAGAGCGGAGAAGCATAACACATCATGGCAGAGATCACACGGGTAGTTTTACCCAGGTTCGGGCCTCCATGAGTCATAAAACCCTACTCCTGCTTTGGTGGATTCATGGTGGATAATGGTGGACAACGCGGTGGTCTTGCCCAGCAGGGTTGCCTCAGGGTGAGAGTGGCTTCGCGCGTATGAATATGCGAGGGTCTGAATCCTTTCTACGGTTGCCATGGGCCTTCTTTCATAGGTCAAGGGGTCACCACAGTGGCAAATCAGTCTTTTACATACTGATTAGATAGCAAACAGTGTTATCATACCTAACTCTGCAGCGGGACAAAGTGCGTTAAATGCGCCGCTTAGTGTCACATCACAGCGTGCCCGGGAAGGCTCCCAGCTTCGCGCCTTCGTGCTTGACATGTCTCAGGACGGGTGTCTGCTACCTATTGAGATTGCGTTGGTTTTTCCCTTGAAGAGGAAAGGGTGATGCAGCAAAGTAGAGCAAGTATTTCCCTCAGTTTTGAGAACCAAGGTATCAATCCAGTAGGAGGTAACGCGCAAGCCACTGAATACCTGCACAAACACCAACCTTGGACCCAACGCGATAAAGGGGTGGTCAATCCCTTCATGGTTATTTGCAACGTGAGATCTGATAGAGATAGATAAACGGTAAAGTAATATTTTTTGGTATTTTTGGTTTATTGATCGGAAAGTAAAAGATTGCAAAGAAAGTAAATCAGAAACTTAAACTATAGATCGGAAACTTATATGATAGAAAATAGACCCGGGGGCCATCGGTTTCACTAGAGGCTTCTCTCAAGATAGAAATTATTATGGTGGGTGAACAAATTACTGCCGAGCAATTGATAGAAAAGCACTAAGTTATGACGATATCTAAGGCAATGATCATGAATATAGGCATCACGCCCGTGTCAAGTAGACCGAAACGATTCTGCATCTACTACTATTACTCGACACATCGACCGCTATCCAGCATGCATCTAGAGTATTAAGTCCATAAAGAACAGAGTAACTCCTTAAGCAAGATGACATGATGTAGAGGAATTAACTCAAAAAATATGATGAGAACCCTGCCTTTTTATCCTCGATGGCAACAATACAATACGTGCCTTGCTGCCGCTAGTGTCACTTGGAAAGGACACCGCAAGATCAAACCCTAAGCTAAGCACTTATCCCATTTCAAGAAAAACCAATCTAGTTGGCCAAACCAAATCGATAGTTTGAAGAGACTTGCAAATATATCAAATCATGCATATATGAATTCAGAGGAGATTCAAATAATATTCATAGATAAGTTGATCTCCAAGATCCACAATTCATCGAATCTCGGCAAACACACCAGAAAAGAGTATTACATCGAATAGATCTCCAAGAACATCGAGGAGAACTTTGTATTGAGAATCAAAGAGAGAGAAGAAGCCATCTAGCTACTAGCAATGGACCTGTAGGTCTGTGGTAAACTATGCACGTTTCATCGGAGAGGCAATGGTGTTGATGTAGAAGCCCTCCGTGATCGAATCCGCCTCCCGCAGGATGCCGGAAAAGTCCCCAAGATGGGATCTCACAGGTAGAGAAGGTTCCAACGGTGGAAAAGTGCTTTTGAGGCTCCCCTGGAAGTTTTTAGGGTATTTGAGAATATATAGGGGAAAGATCTAGGTCATGGGGTCACCGAGGGGCCCACAAGGTCGGGGGGGGGGGGGCGCTCCACACCCCTAGGCGCTCTCCACCCTTGTGGCCGCCTCGTGGCTCTTCTAACTTGCACCCTGTGACGCCCTCGATTCAATCGTACACTAATCATACACGCAAATATGTACAATCAAGATCAAGGACTCACGGAAATATATCACAACACAACTCTAGACACAATTTAAAATAATACAAGCTTCATATTACAAGCCAAGGGCCTCGAGGGCTCGAATACATCAGCTCGAATACAGAAGACTCAGCGGAAGCAACAATATCTGAGTATAGACATAAGTTAAACAAGTCTGCCTTAAGAAGGCTAGCACAAAAGCAACAACGATTGAAAAGGCAAGGCTTCCTGCCTGGGAGCCTCCGAACTACTCCAGGTCGTCAGCGGCCGTCACGTAGTAGTAGGCACCCTCGGGGTAGTAGTAGTTATCAGTGGTGTCGTCTGGCTCCTGGGATCCGTCATCTGGTCGCAACAATCGGGTATAGGGGAAAAAGAGGTACCAAAGAAGTCATGAGTACTCATCCAAAGTACTCGCAAGACTTACATCAGATCTAAACTAAGTATGCATCTATATCAAAGGAAAGCGTTGTATCTATGGACTAAACTGCAGAATGCCAGAAGAGAAGGGGAAAGCCTAGCCCATCGAAGACTAGCATCTTCAAGCAGCTCCAAGCGTCTTGCAGCATTTAGAAGAGTATATAATAACAGTTTATATTTAGCAAACATGTTGTAACATTAGCGCCCAGAGATCACTTCCTCGACTCCCTACGAGGAAACAATCCCGGAGCCATCATATCCATTACATGCCTCAGCATCCAGTATCCAGTTCTAGTTGTATCGATCGGGATACAACTCAGAGCGTCTGTTATCATAGGACAGGCTATCGATAGATGTTTTCTTCCCTGCAGGGGTGCACCAACTTACCCAACACGCTCGATCAACTCCAGCTGGACACACCATGAGGTCATGACTGCTCGGCCATTCAACACACCACAATCCTACCTAGGCTCAATAGAGAGGCCAACACACTGGTCTACATCCTAAATGTGAAGGGGTCATGGGTCATCGCCCTTTGCAATCCTGCATGTTGCGTACGCGGCCGGTGAGCAGACCTAGCCTCCCGTATACAAGGTGAGGCGTTCTAGTCCAATCCAGTGCGTGCCGCTCCATCGCTGACGTACGTTGAGCTTTCAGCTGATACATACGGCGCAGAGTGCCCATACTTATTCCCACATGGTGGTTAGTGTGAAAAAGGCCAGAGGCCTACTCGGATCAAATATCCAAACCGTTAGTGTTTTGATAGTGCGGTAACGATCAATGATCCACGATATGTGGTCCCGTCGCCCCGTCTCACGGACTGGCGGCAAGGGCTAAGAATGCCCAGCCGTGCCGCATGGAAAAACTTGCTGGTATCCTCCAGATCAATCTGTCTCCACATCACTCGCGGGTACCCCTCAGGTCCACCCGCCTTTCCAAGTAACAGTTGTAAACTCCAAGTATCCGTGTATCCAAACATCAAGGGGAAAACCCGAGGAATCACCCTCGGTGAATTCCACTCAATGTAATCATCAAGGTGAAAGCAAGAGGAACCACCCTCGAGGTTCACACTTGAGGGGTTGCACGACAGAGTCATATCGAGAGTGGTTAAGGATGAATTGCCCTCGATGACCACGACCAAATAGCTACACTACAGGTTTAACATCAGAAGTGTTGTCGAGGTAACACCCTCAGCACTCAATAGTAACTCTGTAGAGTTGTACAACGAGGGGGGGGGTGATGTGCGGTGTCGGGGCCTAGACGTCGATCACGTTGATCGAGTCATTGAACATAAAGCAGGGCAACTGGGACAAGGTGGGGGTCACTGATGGATCTCTAACCAACCTATACTAAGCAGTTTAGAATAAGAAGGTAAGGTATGAAAGCAGGCAACAAAAATAGGCTATGCATCAGAGTAGGATCATACAAAAACAGTAGCAGTTCAATTGAAAGCATGAGACAGAAAGAAATAGGCGATATCAGAATGCTCAAGGGGAGTTTGCTTGCCTGGAAGATCTGCTAAAAAGGATGAAGTGTCATCGTCGACGTAGTCGATCACAAGGGCATCATCATCTGTCTCGTGATATACCGGAGAGAAGAAGGGGAAGAAACAATAAATAGCAAGCATACCAATGCAACAGAAAGCATGACATGGCAGTAAACTACGCTAGGGGTGCTCTAACGTGGTACTACATGTTGCAAACGGAGAGGGAAAATGTCCTAAGGGGTTTTCCCGGCGTCTGGCTTTTTACAGACAGACGAAAGAGAGGGGACGGTTCTGTGTTCAGCATGGTATGGGCATGTGATAGATGAACGGATCACATATTTGGATTCGTTGGATTTTTCTGAGCAACTTTCATATAAAAATTATTTTCATCTGAGCTACGGTTTATTTTCTATGAATTTTCAAAGATTAAAGCATTTTCTGGAATTTATTTATATTACTTTAAATAGTAAAGTACTTTTTACACCTAGCTGCAGCTAGCCACAATGGCTGACAGATCGGACCCGAAGGCTGGGTTGACCCAGTTAACTAGTCTAGTTAGCAGTTGACCAGTCAACTGTTGACTAGCCAACATGGTCAAACGGGACCCACATGTCATAGGCTGGGTCAACCCAGTCAACAGTTTGACTGGTCAATCTAAACAGGGGACCCACATGTCATTCATGGTAACTAATCCAGAGGTCATTTGGGTGAACTAATTAGAACAGGCCCATTAGTCAGTGTCTAATTAGACTAGCTAATTAGATTAGCCCCTAACCTAATCCAATTAAACACTAATAAGGCCGGCCTCTTGGACAAAGTCTGTAGTAGCAACTCCACATCAGGCAAAGCAAAGCAATAGTGGCTTCAGGTAGAGCAAGCAGCAACAAGCAAGGAAGTAGCAGTTAGCGGCAATAGCAAGCAAAGTAGTCGCAATCTAGTGCAGTAGCGGAGCAGGAGCAGCAAAGCACGCGGGCGGGGTGAGGCCAGCTAGTAGCAGTTGCCGCAGGCAGTGACAAGCGAGAGGGGGCGACGCACCGTGGCGCGTGCTAGACGCGGCCACACCTTGAGGCACACAGGGAGTGGCTACGCACGACAGCATGCCGGAGGATGGCTGGCGCACAACACGCATATGGGGAGGCACGGGAGGATACTCGTGAGCACATATGGGACTGCGGGGGAGTGAGCAGGTGCGACCTCATCCAATGGAGCTCATGGGCAAGGCGGACAGGTCCTAGACGAGATCGGCTAGGTCCAGCTCGCGTCCATGGTGGACGGTGGCTATGGTTATGAGCGGACGCGCTAAGGGGACGAATCCAACGGGGGAATGAAGCGGAGGCTCACAGCGACTCGGAGGCGTGCTCGGGGAGGTAGGGGATAGCCAGAGCAATGCGGATCGATGCCGGTAAGCGGTGGTCGTCATCAGGGAAGAAAGTCGCGGCCGACGTCTTGGCGGCTCCGTGATCCACATCAACCGGCGTAGACGACATGGTCGACGTCGGGGATCCTCCTAGACGAATCCTTGCGGCACGAGGTGGCTTCATAGAGCATTGAGGATGGTGGTGTAGCGATGCAGCGCTCGGCTATGCGCGAGTAAGAAGAAAGCGGCACGACGAGGCAGGGGGGAGGGGACGCTAGGGTTCAGGGGTGGCATAGGGTGGTTCATGTAGGTGATCAGGGGCAGATGGCCGCCACGTCCGACGGATGGCCGCCACATTCACCCAGCCTCCCCTCTGTACAGTATAGAGGTAGGGGAGAGGCCTGTGATGAGCTTGGGATGCACTGTGCACTTGGGCTACAAGTGCTCAGTAATGCAGGCCTTTCTCTTTTTATTTACTTTATTTACTATTTTGTAGTTTCTTCAAAGTTCTGCATTTTAATTTATTACCATTCAATTTTTGTTGGACTTGAAACTTGTTACTTAAATACCAGGATGCAAGTTGAATTGGCACAAAAGTCTCATGTGGTTTGGAAACATGAAATTATTTGTTTTAAAAGGAAAAGGTTCAAATAAAAGTTGTTGGTCCTATTTTGAACATTTTAAGGCCATTTTGACATTTCAAAAAATGTTGGTTAATGCATGACAATTACCTAGTGAACATTTGCAATATTCTGAACACTTTTGTTTTTGTGTTTTAAGGAATAAAATTTTGACTGGCATTTGAATTTAAATTTTACTAGGGTTTCAATCAAGGGGCAATATAAGCATAGACAAGCATGATGATATGGCACATTAGGGGAAGATCACTGTAGCTTGACTGTCGGGGCGTTACAAATCTCCTCCACTACAAGAAATCTCGTCCCGATATATAAGAGGTGGAGTAAGGGGGTAATTTCTGGTTAAGAAATTCTAACGGATCTTCTCGGTCTTGGTTGCTCTTCCCGAAGTAGTTGATCCTCTTCATTGACGTCTTTATTTATCCGCTCCAGGTCATCATGATGAAGTCATCACCCTTACTTCAGGGTCTTCATCATACTTACGAATAGGTAAGGGGGAGCCTGGCAACGATAGAATGTTATAATGGTAATCATTTGGGGTTATCCCACAAATGAACATATGAGTATCTCTCGAGTTGGAACTGAGGAAATGCATCGAGAGAATTTAAAGTAGGCATGAGAATTTTCAAGTTGTAGGCAAATGTTCGATGCCTGAAACAGAGGGTGAGAGGGGTTCAAAGCAACAGGAATAAGTATTGTGTCTGATACTGGAATTGATGATCTCTCAGACTGTGGCTCATGAATCCCATACGAGGCCACACGCGAGGAATAACTTTGGGAACAGGAGAGTCAAGTTTCGATCCTCTGAAACTGTGGGTTATGGGCCCACCATGTGGGTTAAAAGTAGGAAGGGTGGTGACGTCTTGCACGATCATGTAAGCAAGGCATGTCAGAGGATAGCCTGTCAGTTATGTTGGCAATAACGTTGGTACCAAGGGCGAAGGACGAAGAGAACCATTTTCCTTCTCGTTGAACAACGCGGACCAATAAGGAAAAGTCCTCATCCAGTGGTGGTTACCGGAATGTCATGAACGAAAGTAACAGGGTCTTGCTGACAGAGTTGTACACCCGAGGTGTTTGCATATGCAAGGAATTAGTTCTGCTTAGATCATATAATTCCCAAGAAAGATCAAACAAAACCATGGAAAGGAAAATGTGATTTCCAGATTAAATAGAACAATGGAAAGGAAAATGTATTTAAACACATATCTCAGGGGTATATCCTTCCCAAGAACATGTAGAGCATGATATCCATGACATGATACAAAGTAGAAAACCATTTAGGTAAGTGGAAAGGAATTTCATGACGTTACCCATACAGCGGGGTTTGGATAATTGATAAAGATAATTTAGCATTGCGCTTCAAATGTTGTTATTGAAAATCAGAGTAGCACAGACATGCTTCGGGATAGCATTGACATGGTCATCGGGTAAAGGTTGGACCATGGGAACACAAATGATCCATCGGGAATTACTAGAACACATCATGCAATTTTATCAGGAAAAATATGAGGAGTTGGCTGATGGGTTCCGCAAAAGTCCATCGACATGTCAAAAAGGATGTATTCCCAAAATTTATATGAACAAGTTTGTGTTGGCGAGGAGGCAAGAATGTTGTCGATGATAACAAAAATCATCGAGGGACAAGGATGGTACTTCTCATCATGAATTCGATTGATATCCTGGAACAACTCAGAATTTTGATGATGATCACGACACATTTGTTGAAAGATTTCATGAAGATATAATCGATCGGCAATGACATCAAGTCAAAGGGATGATGAAGCGAAAGGTTATTGGAACCACAGGTACAACACAAACTCGAAATCAAGCTTGTTGTTCAAGGAAAAATGATATGATGAGGAAGATCGACGTAGGATTAGCTCATCATTGAAATTTTTGCTCCGGGAAGAAGGACCAGGTAGCACAGTGAAAATTTAGCACAATAATGATATAGCCGATCAGGCTAGGAATGACTTCAAGGATTATTAAACTCATAAGTGATGAAAATTACTTAGAGTCATTGAATCAGAGTGTGGAATCGATTCATTTATCGGTGTTCTCGAGTGACTTATAACTCAGAACCCCCGGGGGGGGGGGGGGGATTGCTATCGGTGAGAATAATACTTGATGAAGAACTCATAAAAAGTTATGTAGTTCCGTGATATTCTCGAGATACCAGAGGGTATACTCGAAGGTAGACAAAAATAGAGTCTGGATAGGTGTATTGATCTACAAAAGACAAGTACTTCAACTTGTCCGAGAAATGGAATCAACGGAGAACAGTCATGGTTGGAACCATGTTTGCAAAAGACCAAACATAGATACCAGATGAACTTATAACATGGGGATTATTATTATTATTACAAGAAGCTTCCATGATAAGTTCCACATCGGGTCCATGGGCATGAACATAAATGTTCAAGGTTGACTCCCACTTCTTCAATGCATAACCTTTCATTCACTTCTCGCTTTCGAAGAGGTTGTAGCATTGAAATTTTACCTGACGAAAAGTCAGTATAATATAACCTGCATAACTTTCGAGTTCACACAGACTAGGGAAGGCATAGGTTCAACCCATCGGAGCATCTTAGGAACATATAACACAAACTTCAGGAGTAAATTATAAAAGCTCGAAAGTAGAGTATGGTTGAGAAGAAGAGGATACAATTCACCAAAGGCATATTATACCCATGGAAAGACTCACAAGGTTATTTAATATGAAGGACACAGTCGGATAATAATCCAACAAGTGGTTTTGTGATCTACAACGGAGCTGATGTGAGTATCGGTACTCTATCAGAGGAAGAAGGAATGCAAGTGCATTGGATTATAGAAACAACTGACTAATTCAAAGCTCAAAATGCAAAGGAATTATGATTTCCAAATCAAGGGATCAGAAGCCAATGGTATGATTAAGGATGCTTAAGTTGAATAGGCTTAGGGGTACAATCGATGGAAAATTGATTGGTCGAGATCCAGCTCATGTTTAAATGACGTCTGTGCCGGAAGGATGAATTCTAGGATCTGAATGGGGATTGCGAGCATTCGCAACATATTGAATCAATGGACTCAAAATGATAGTGACAACGGATGCCAATACGATTACTATACTTATGGGACAAACCATAATGTAAGCAAGCAAGAATTTCAAGAGCAATCAGCTACTAAGAATTTTCGGAAGATCGAATAGTATTACGAAGAATTTTGTGAAACACATTATCAACTAGGAATGAAAAAATCCTCGACCAGTGTGAGGAATTATTCGTAGGGGTATTCATGCTGCAAATATCTGTAAGGTAGTGGCACAAAGTATTCTTGGAACAATAGAGAGAATTTCGGGGTATCTTGTAATAACAAGATCAACTGGGAATAGAAGTAAGAATGACAAGTGTATGCACTTATCCATAGGGATATTTCGATGGTAAAAAATTGCAAAAGCAATGGGCACATAGTCTCGAGAGAACTTCAGAGAGTATCTTCGGAATGTTCTGGTGGAAAAATTGATCATCTAGAGTGAGGGGCTCTCCGGGAGAAAGTATTTTCGAGAACCTAAAGTTAGTTTTTTTTGCAAAATCATTTAACCCGAATATAAGAGAGATCAAAGTCCTAGAGTATAGACGACGAATAAAAGATCCTAATACCACCCAATGGCTATGTGGGCCCATAAGCCACACAACCATGTTAGTAAATTTTTTGCAATGACAAAACTCAACTTCGGCCAAGGAGTTGGAAGGGGGCTACCTACAGGAAGTCGGCTCTGATACCAACTTGTGATGCCCTCGATTCAATTGTACACTAATCATACATGCAAATACGTACGATCAAGATCAAGGACTCATGGGAAGATATCACAACACAACTCTAGACACAAATTTAAAATCATACAAGATTTATATTACAAGCCAGGGGCCTCAAGGGCTCGAATACATCAGCTCGAATACACAAGAGTCAGCGGAAGCAACAATATCTGAGTACAGACATAAGTTAGACAAGTCTGCCTTAAGAAGGCTAGCACAAAAGCAACAACAATCGAAAAGGCAAGGCCTCCTGCCTAGGAGCCTCCTAACTACTCCAGGTCGTCAGCGGTCGTCACGTAGTAGTAGGCACCCTCGAGGTAGTAGTAGTAATGAGTGGTGTCGTCTGGCTCCTAGGATCCGTCATCTAGTCGCAACAATCGGGTATAAGGGAAAAGAGGTAGCAAAGCAGCCATGAGTACTCATCCAAAGTACTCGCAAGACTTACATCAGATCTAAACTAAGTATGCATCTATGTCAAAGGAAAGGGCTGTATCTGTGGACTAAACTGCAGAATGCCAGAAGTGAAGGGGAAAGCATAGCCTATGGAAGACTAGCGTCTTCAAGCAGTTCCAAGCATCTTGCAGCATTTATAAGAGTATAGAATAGCAATTTATATTTAGCAAACATGTTGTAACATTAGCGCCTAGAGATCACTTGCTCGACTCCCTGTGAGGAAACAATCCTAGAGCCATCATATCCATTACATGCCTCAGCATCCAGTATCCAGTTCTAGTTGTATCGATCGGTATACAACTCCAAGCGCCCATTATCGTATGACAGGCTATCGATAGATGTTTTCTTCCCTGCAGGGGTGCACCAACTTACCCAACACGCTCGATCAACTCTGACTGGACACACCATCAGGTCATGACCGGCCACGGCCGTTCAACACACCACAGTCCTACCTAGGCTCAACGGAGAGGCCAGCACGCCGGTCTACATCCTAAATGCGAAGGGGTCATGGGACATCGCCCTTTGCAGTCCCGCACGTTGCGTATGCGGCCTGTCAGCATACATGGCCTCCCTTATACAAGGCAAGGCATTCCAGTCCAACCCGGCGCGCGCCGCTCCGTCGCTGACGGTCGTTGAGCTTTCGGCTGATACATATGACGCATAGTGCCCATATTTATTCCCACGTGGTGGTTAGTGCAAAAAAGGCCAGAGGCCTACTCGAATCAAATATCCAAACTATTAGTGTCTTGATAGTGCGGTAATGATCAATGATCCATGATATGTGGTCCCGTCGCCCCGTCTCACGGACTTGCGGCAAGGGCTAAGAATGCCTTTCTAAGTAACAGTTGTAAAGTCCAAGTATCCGTGTGTCCAAACATCACTCGCGGGTACCCCTCAGGGTCGACCCGCCTTTCTAAGTAACAGTTGTAAAGTCCAAGTATCCGTGTGTCCAAACATCAAGGGGAAAATCCAAGGAATCACCGTCAGTGAATTCCACTCGATGTAATCATCAAGGTGAACGTAAGAGGAACGACCCTCAAGGTTCACACTTGAGGGGTTGCACGATAGAGTCATATCGGGAGTGGTCAAGGAGGAATAACCCTCGATGACCATGACCAATAGCTACCCTACAGGGTTAACATCAGAAATGTTGTCGAGGTACCACCCTCGGCACGCGAAAGTAACTCTGCAGAGTCGTACAACTAAGGGGGCTGATGTGCGGTGTTGGGGCCTGGACGTCGATCACGTTGATCGAGTCATTGAACATTAAGCGGGGCAACTAGGACAAGGTGGGGGTCATTGATGGATCTCTAACCAACCTATACTAAGCAGTTTAGAATAAGCAGGTAAGGTATGAAAGCAGGTAACAAAAACAGGCTATGCATCAGAGTAGGATCATACAAAAACAGTAGCAGTTCTAATGCAAGCATGAGAGGTAAAGAAATGGGCGATATCGGAATGCTCAAGGGGGGTTTGCTTGCATGGAAGCTCTGCTGAAAAGGAAGAAGTGTCGTCGTCGACGTAGTTGATCACAAGGGCATCATCATCAGTCTCACGGTCTACCAGAGAGAAGAGGGGGAAGAAACAATAAATAGAAAGCACACCTATGCAACATAAAGCATGACATGGCAGTAAACTACGCTAGGGGTGCTCTAACGTGGTACTACACGTTGCAAACGGAGAGGAAAATGTCTGAAAGGGTTTTCCCGACGTCTGGCTTTTTTCAAACAAATGGAAGAGAGGGGACGGTTCCATTTTCAACATGCTAGGGGCATGTGACAGATGAATGGACAACGTATTTGGATTCGTTGGATTTTTCTGAGAAACTTTCATATAAAAATTATTTTCATCCGAGCTACGGTTGATTTTCTATGATTTTTCAAAGATTAAAGCATTTTCTGGAATTTATTTATATTAAAAATTTAAATAGTAAAGTACTTTTTACACCTAGCTGCAGCTAGCCATAGTGGCTTACAGATGGGACCAGAAGGCTGGGTTGACCCAGTCAACTAGTCCAGTTAGCAGTTGACCAGTCAATTGTTGACTGGTCAACATGGTCAAACAGGACCCACATGTCATAGGCTGGGTCAACCCAGTCAACAGTTTGACTGGTCAGACTAGACAGCGGACCCACATGTCATTCATGGTAACTAATGAAGAGGTCATTTGGGTGAACTAATTAGAACGGTCCCAACAGTCAGTGTCTAATTAGACTAGCTAATTAGATTAGCCCCTAACCTAATCCAAATGAACACTAATAGGGCCGGCCTCTTGGACAGAGTTTGTAGTAGCAACGCCGCATCTGGTAAAGCAAAGCAATAGCGGCTTCAGGTAGAGCAAGCGGCAGCAAGCAAGGCAGTAGCAGTTAGTGGCAATAGCAAGCAAAGCACCAGCAGTCTAGGACAGCAGCGGAGCAGGAGCAACAAAGCACGCAGGCGCGCGCGGACATGCGGGCGACACAGCGGCGCAGCGGGTGGGGCGAGGCCAGCCAACAGGAGTTGCGGTAGGCTGCGGTGAGTGAGAGGGGGCGACGCGCTGTGGCGCGCGCTAGACACGGTTGGACCATGAGGCACACAGGGAGCGGCTACGCACGGCAGCACACCGGAGGATGACCGATGCACAGCACGCATATGGGGAGGCACGGGAGGATGCTCGTGAGCACATACGGGACTGCGGGGAGTGCGCAGGTGCGACCTCGTCCAATGGAGCCCACGGGCGAGGCGGACATGTCCTAGACAAGCTCGGCTAGGTCTAGCTTGCGGCCATGGCAGACGGTGGTTACGGTTATGAGCGGACGCGCTAAGGGGACGAATCCAACGGGGGGAAAGGGGGAAAAGAAGCGGAGGCTCACAACGACTCGGAGGCGTGATCGGGGATAGCCAGAGCAGTGCAGATCAACGCCGGTAAGCGGTGGTGGTCGTCGGGGAAGAAGGCCGTGGCCGACGTCTTGGCGGTTCCGTGATCCAAATCAATCGGCATACACGATGTGGTCGACGTCGGGGATCCTCCTGGACGCATCGTTGCGGCGGGAGGTGGCTTCATAGAGCGTTGAGGATGGTGGTGTAGCGATGCTGCGGTCGGCTATGCGCGAGGAAGAAGAAAGCGGCGCGACAAGGGGGAGGAAAAGGGACGCTACGGTTCGGGGGTGGCGTAGGGTGGTTCTTGTAGGCGACCAGGGGGCAGATGCCGCCATGCCCATGGCCACGGCCGATGGATGGCTGCCAGTCACCCAACCTCCCCTCTGTATAGTACAGAGGTAGGGGAGAGGCCTGTGATGAGCTTGGGCTGCACTGTGCACTTGGGCTACAAGTGCACAGTAGTGTGGGCCTTTCTATTTTTATTTACTTTATTTACTATTTTGTAGTTTCTTCAAAGTTCTATATTTTAATATAATACCATTCAATTTTTGTTGGACTTGAAACTTGTCACTTAAATACCAGGCTAGAAGTTGAATTGGCACAGAAAGTCTCATGTGGTTTGGAAACATACAATTATTTTTTTAAAGGAAAACGTTCAAATAAAAGTTGTTGGTCCTGTTTTGAACATTTTAAGGCCATTTTGACATTTGAAAAAATGTTGTTTAATACATGACAATTACCAAGTGAATATTTGCAATATTCTGAACAATTTTGTTTTTGTGTTTGAAGGAATAAAATTTGGACTGGCATTTGAATTTAAATTTTACTAGGGTTTCAATCAAGGGGCAATATAAGCATAGCCAAGCATGATGACATGGCACATTAGGGGAATATCACTGTATCTTGACTACCAGGGTGTTGCACACTCCAAGTCCCCTGGGTGTCTTCTAGTCCAAGAAAAATCATCGCGAAAGTTTTATTCCGGTTGGACTCTGTTTTGTACTCCTCTTCCGTGAAACTCTAAAACAAGGAAAAACAGAAACTGGCACTGGGCTGTAGGTTAATAGATTAGTCCAAAAAATCATATAAAATAGCATATTAATACATATATAACATCCAAAATAGATAATATAATAGCATGGAACAATAAAAAATTATAGATACGTTGGAGACGTATCAGCATCCCCAAGCTTAATTCCTACTCGTCCTTAAGTAGGTAAATGGTAAAAAACAGAATTTTTGATGTGGAATGCTACCTAACATATTTATCCATGTAATTCTCTTTATTGTGGCATGAATGTTCAGATCCATAAGATTCAAAACAAAAGTTTAATATTGACATAAAAACAATAATACTTCAGGCATACTAACAAAATAGTTATGTCTTCTCGAAATAACATGGCCAAAGAAAGATTATCCCCACAAAATCATATAGTCTGGCTATGCTCCATCTTCATCACACAAAATATTCAAATTATGGACAACCCCGATGACAAGACAACCAATTGTTCCATACTTTTGATGTTCTCAAACCTTTTCAACTTTCACGCAATACATGAGCGTGAGCCATGGACATAACACTATAGGTGGAATAGACAGTGGTTGTGGAGAAGACAAAAAAGAAGGAGATAGTCTCACATCAACTAGGCATATGAACGGGCTATGGAGATGCCCATTAATAGATATCAAGGTGAGTGAGTAGGGATTGCCATGCAACGGATGCACTAGAGCTATACGTTTATGAAAGCTCAAAAAGATAACTATGTGGTTCTGGATCCAACTTTCCTGCTCATGAAAACCTAGGGCGTTTGAGGAAGCCCATCGTTGGAATATACAAGACAAGTTCTATAATGAAAAATTTCCAGTAGTATATGAAACTGACAATATAGGAGACTCTCTATCATGAAGATCATGGTGCTCCTTTGAAGCACAAGTGTGGAAAAAAGGATAGTAACATTGTCCCTTCTCTCTTTTTCTCTCATTTTTTCTTTTCTCTTTTTTTGGGCCTTCTCCTTTTTTATTTGGCCTTTCTCCTTTCTCTTTTTTTATTTCCTCGCATGGGACAATGCTCTAATAATGAAGATCATCCCACTTCTATTTACTCACAACTCGAAAATAACAACTCGATACTAGAACAAAAATATGACTCTATGTGAATGCCTCCGGCGGTGTACCGGGATGTGCAATGAATCAAGAGCGACATGTATAAAAAATGATGAATGGTGGCTTTGCCACAAATATGATGTCAACTACATGATCATGCAACAATATGACAAAGACGGAATGTGTCATAATAAACGGAATAGTGGAAAGTCGCATGGCAATATATCTCGGAATGGCTATGGAAATGCCATAATAGGTAGGTATGGTGGCTGTTTTGAGGAAGGATATGTGGCGGGTTTACGGTACCGGCAAAAGTTACGTGGTACTAGAGAAGCTAGCAATGGCAGAAAGGTGAGAGTGCGTATAATCCATGGACTCAACATTAGTCATAAAGAACTCACATACTTATTGCAAAAATCTATTAGTCATCAAAACTAAGTACTACATGCATCCTCCTAGGGGGATAGATTGGTAGGAAAAGACCATCGCTCTTCCCCGACCGCCACTCATAAGGAAGGCAATCAAAAAACATCCCATGCTCCAACTTCGTTACATAACGGTTCACCATACGTGCATGCTATGGGACACACAAACCTTAACACAAGTATTTCTCAAATTCACAACTACTCACTAGCATGACTCTAATATCACCATCATCACATCCCAAAACGACGGTAAGGAATCAAACTTCTCATAGAATTCAATGCACTTTATATGAAAGTTTTTATTATATTCCTCTTGGATGCCTATCATATTAGGAGTAATTCTATAACCAAAGCAAATTACCAAGCTGTTATAAAGACTCTCAAAATTATATAAGTGAAGTATGAGACTTCATTTCTATAAAATAAAACAACTGTCGTGCTCTAAAAAGATATAAGTGAAACACTAGAGCAAATTTTGCCTGGCTCAAAAGATATAAGTGAAGCACACAGAGCATTCTAATAAATCAGGATTCATGCGTATCTCTCCCAAAAGGGGTTTATAGCAAGGATGATTGTGGCAAACTAAAAAGAAAAGAATCAAATCATACAACATGCTCCAAGCAAAACACATACCATCTGGTGAATAAAAATATACCCTAAAGTAAAGTTACCGATAGACGAAGACGAAATAGGGGATGCCTTCCCAGGGCATCCCCAAGCTTAGGCTCTTTGGCCTCCTTGAATATTACCTTGGGGTGCCTTGGGAATCTCCAAGCTTAGTCTCTTTCCACTCCTTATTCCATAGTCCATCAAATCCTTACCCAAAACTTGAAAACATCACAACACAAAACTTCAACAGAAAATCTCGTAAGCTCCGTTAGTATAAGAAAATAAATAACCACTTTTGGTACTATTGTGAACTCACTCTTTAGTTATATTGGTGTAATTTATACTGTATTCCAACTTTTCCATGGTTCATACCCCCCGATACTAGCCATAGATGCATCGAAATAAGCAAACAACACGCGAAAAATAGAATCTGTCAACCGAACAGTCTGTAGCAATCTGGATATTTCTAATACTTCTCTAATGCAAAAAATCCTGAGAAATTATGAAGTCCTTGTAAATTTTTTTATAAATGTTCTGCAAAAATAATCAGTATTTTATCGTGCCTCTGTTAAAAAGAAAACTAATCTACTGGGCGCAAAAGTTTCTGTATTTCAGCAGGGTCAAATCAACTATCACTGTAAGCTATCCCAAAGGTCTTACTTGGTACAAACAGTAATTGAAACAAAAAACCACATGTAACCATAGGCTAGATGAAATATTTAATGCAAAATATAACCTAAAAATCAAAAACAAAAATAAAATTGGGTTGCCTCCCAACAAGCACTTTTTTTGAAGCTTTTTAGTTAGGCATTGATAATTTTAATGATGCTCACATGAAAGGTAGCAATTGAAATATGAAGAGAGCATCATGAAGCATGTGACAAAAAATTGAAGTCTAACATACTTCCTATTCATAGGCATTTTATAAGCAAACAAATTGTCAAGACAAGTAAAAACTAGCATATGCATTGAAGAAGAAAGAAACAATAGCAATTTCAACATAACGAGAGGTAATTTAGTGACATGAAAATTTCTAGAACCATATTTTCCTATCTCATAATAATTACATGTAGGATCATAATCAAATTCACAATATAGCTATCACATAAATGTTTCTCTTCATGATCCACATGCATGCAAAGTTGACACTCTTCCAAAATACTGGGATTATCATCAAATAAAGTCATGGCCTCTCCAAACCCACTTTTATAAAAAAAATCATAAGACTTATCAATCTCCAAAGTTCTAGATGATTATTTCCTAAAGTTAACACTCTTCCAAACCCACTTTCAATATTATGGCAAACATATTCATCATGAGGCTTAAATAAATTTTCAAGAACATAAGAAACATTATCACCCCAATCATGATCATTGCAATAAGTAATGGACATAGCAAAGCAAGCATCCCCAAGCTTGACTTTTGGCATATTATTAGCACAATTCACATTAATAGAATTAATAATAACATCATTGCAATCATGCTTTTGATTCAAGGAACTATCAAGTATGGGTGCAATAGTAACAATCCCATGTTTAACATAAGGAACTATAGCAAATTCATCTCCATAAATATTGGAAATATGGCCATAAGAATAGCAAGCATCTTGTTTATCAAGGGATATTTCAATCAAATCATCGGAATGAGATATTCATGCATATCATTATTTTCTTCCAAAGCAATAGTTATTCCCTCAATAAATTCTTTGACATAAACATTATGAGCATAATTTTCATAGCAATATTTATGTATGTCCAAATTTTCAGATTTGTAAAGAGTAATAACATACTTTTAAATCAAAGAAGGAACTTCATAAGCACCCTTAAGAGCAACAAATTCTTCAATTTGTTTGATATCATAGTAACTATAAACACCCTTTTATAAGAAGATAATATTTCATTATCATTAAACTCACATAGGTAGGGAAGGTGTTTTTAGGGTTCTTGGAGCAACAAGTAATATCACAAACTTCACAAAGATTCCAAGCATAGCATAGCAAACTATTTATTTAATTCCATAAGAGTTTTCCTTTTTCAGACAAACGATGACGCACAAAATGAGCATGCTCATCTAAAGATTTTCTCTCAACTAAACTAGTTGGGGTTTCAGCACGAGCACATATGGATCGAAGATGATCTAGGTAGAAAACTTTGAGTGGATCCATATCAATGGATTTTCAGCAAGCAAAGATGCAAGCAAAATAGAAGGCACATGGAAACACAAGCAAACATAAGATCAAATGAAAGAAAGGCAAAGAAAAGGCAAATCTTTTCGAAAATCGTTTTAGAAGTGTGGGAGATAAAACAAGAGGCGAATGGAAAATATTGTAATGCGAGGGATGAGAGTTTATGATGGGTACTTTGTATGTCTCACTACGAAAAAAATACACTTCCGTGATGATACGTGTTTGTCATAGTAGGTCATGTTTTCTGTCATGCATGTACATCCATGACAATTCTATGACAGAATCAAGATAGTCATACCTATGCTGTCGTAAGTGTTCCATGACATTACCAAAATTATCATCACGGAAGTGTCCACTTCCATGACGATAAATCGCGCATCACAAAAGTGCTTTCGTCAAGGGTGACCGACACGTGGCATCCACCGTAACGGAACGCCATTAAGATATCAGGTCTGGTTTCGGATCTGATAACCCGTTAACACCCCGACCGATGGGGATTTTCCACGTGTAAAATCATCATTGGCTGGAGGGAACACATGTCGGCTCGCCGTTGGGACAGATGTCATCCAGTCATTGGACCCAAAGCGCCTATGATACGTCGACATGTGGCACGGCCCAACAGAGGCCCATTCCTGTGAAAAGGCTGGCCCGTTTGACTTGGTCAAAAGGTGGCGGGCTGGCCCAAGGCAAGCCTGTTAATGGCCTATTCGCATATAGCCCATTTACAGCCCGCTAACACAGGGCCCATTTACGGCCTATCCGAATTAGGCCCAGCAGCGTCATCTGGGCCGTCCAATATAATTCTAGCCTGTTTTCACTTTCGGCCCATGTATGGCCCATGACGTCTTTCGGCCCATATGAGGCCCTTAGTAACCCTCGGCCCATTAACGGCCCGTGGTAAAATTGGCCCGTAATGAACAGTCTATCACTTTATACCCATTAACGGCCCATTATTCCGTTGGGCCGTTTCCAGCCCATGTTATCTTTCGGCCTTCCCAGGGCCCATTTATTCTTTGGCTCATTTCCATCATTCGTTTACTTTCGGCCCGTTACTATCATTTTCTGCTTGTGGGCCAAATTCAGCCCGTGGTTACAGTCGGCCCATTTGTGGCCCAATAATACGTTGGGCCGTTTTCATAGCGTCATCAAATACGGCCGATTAACGACGGCCCGTTATGGTCGGCCCATGAACGGATGATTTCAACTCTAGCCCATTTACGACCATAATGTGGTCTATTATTGGCCCATGTTTGGCCAACCATCATATGGCCTGTAGAAGACCCATTGATGATCCAGCCCGTAGAAGGCCCATTGTGTCAATGACCCGTATAAGGCCCATGGTTTCTACGCCCCATAGAAGGCCCATTGTTTCTACAACCCTTAGAAGGCCCATTGTTTCTACGGCCCGTAGGAGGCCCATGTTAACAATAGTAAATATGTAGCCCATGGTTAATGTTGCCTAGTTTTAAAAATAGGTTATTGTGGCCACTAGCAAACCGCGGAAAAAGAACTGCACTGACTACAAGAAAACAAATAAACAAGACAATAAGGAAATAAATAGGCAAGCAACTTATGCTAGGGTATCACGGCTATTACACATATTACATCCATTGGGCATCAAAGTTCGCCACCAGTGCAAATATAGGGAACAAAGCAGCATATAAACGCTGCAACAAAACATGTCCAAAATTGAAACCACCTCAGAAGAGCTCAAGAAACAATATCCTGGGTACCCATAATGCTAGCAAGATGCTTAGCAAGCTTATTAACTTTCTCTTGTTTGGCGCTTAAATCCTCCAGCACTTGCTGTTGCACCAGAAAGTATGCATCTGAATTCTATAGGAACTTCCTGAGTCCTTCAGCTTCCTGTCTCATAACATCTGATCGATGTCTTTCAACTTAAAGTTGAGACTCAAGAAGCCGAACTGATTTAGGAAGCGAGTTCAAAGAGCTGGTGCCAGCAGTAGTAGCCAGTAACTCAAACACTACATCAAGACAGGACTTTGGGGTTGTCTCAGTGTCTTCAATATAGTTTTTATCAGCTTTCTTGGAGACCAACATGGATGTCTCACTATCTTGAACCTTATCTACATTACTTCATGCACCGTTGCATAACGGGGTACTCTTCTCCAATATTTTATCCGCATTATAAAAGAGAAACAAACAAACACATCACAAGTTTACAATGTAGTATATGAAACTCATTTTGGTAAACCAGTTCAGTAGTAAGGTGGACAGGATAACAACATGAAACAAACATATATCTATGTGGTATGGTCACTCTATGGTCTATATCATTCTAGTTTATGTTGCCAAATCAAGATAGATACCGTTCGAATCATATCTATTTAAGACAAAGCAGCTTAGACAGAATATAAGTGTGGGAAACTACACAGCAATAACAACACTTGTAAGGTGCATGGCATGAGAATATAACTGTTTATTCAATTGAAACTGAAATCAACATAGAGCAAGTTACAATAGCAAACACGTTAAAGAAACAGGTTTAAAACATACCTATTGCACCATTGGAGTTTCAATTGCATCCTTCAAATTTGAAATTAGTTGGTATGAGTAAATACACTGATGCAAGAGCAAAGTAGTATGAACCATAGCTACGGAACCTGACCTGAGAACAATTCTTCTTCTTCTTTAAGCGTTCACTTGGGGTTCGGAGTGGTGGTCCTCGTTCTTTGGGCACTGCAGTTGCCTTACTAACTGCTCGTGTTTGGGTGCTCTGTGGTGGAGACGGTGCCGTGTCAACGGGAACTGGGTTACTATCAGCTGGGGTTGGGGTTCGAAGGGGTGTAGCTGTTTCTCTGTCCAACTGGGTAGGGGTACAATCTGCGTAAGTCTGGGTTATGTGTGGTGGGGCTGGTTCTTGGGCAAGTACAACCGTGGTCCTATCACCATCGACCGGTAGCACGATCTTTTCTGAAGACCGTGTTTTTACTCCCACAGATACTACCATCACCCCCTCCAATTGAAATCGCTGATAAACAGGAAAAGTAATTGAATGTACAGACATTATAAGATAGACAGGTGCAATGGATAGTAGGGAAGAAAACAGGGCATGAAATAATTCACATTTATGTTGTCTAACCAAACAGAATAACAGGACATAATTTCACATATATGATGGCTAATTAAATAGGATAGCATGAAACAATTTCACATGTATGATGGCTAACTAAACAGGATAGAATGACATACTTCAAAATATGATGACTATGTAAACATGATGACATGATATAACTATACGATGTGTCTATTAAATTGGTTGGCATGCCATAAATCACAAATATGCCATCGATGGAAACATGATCACATGATATAATTCATGGATAGAATGACATAATTCAAAATATGATGACTATGTGAAGTGTGAACATGATGAGATGATATGACTATATTATGTCTTTAGAAAATGGGTTGGCATGCCATAATTCAGATACATGCCATCTATTTAAACATCATGGCATGATATAATTCAAATATATGATTTATACTAAGGAAGTGAGTAGAGGGTAATCGCATATATGATGTGTCAACTAAGGAGATGGCATTCAATATTGTGTATATGATGTAAAAACTAAGCATTGCAATACAACATATGCATGATATGAGTAATATAACCCTGCCAAGTTTGAGCATACACCTCAGGGGGATAATAGGACTGGTCATCTGCCTCTGAATCCTCCTCTAAAGAGCTATCTGTAACCAGCAAGATATCTGCTTCACCAGGTAGCATTGTCTGCTCTGAAGACCTTGTTTTCACTCCATATTTCTCCATCACCAATATAAATGGCTGATGCACAGGAAGAGCAGTGGAATATACAAACATTGTCGACAAAAGCAATGAGAAATACAAAAAAGCATGGCATGATATAATTCACATATATGAAGCTTGGCTAAACAGCATGGCATTGCATAATTCACATATATAATGCTTTGCAACAAGATAGCATTGCATAATTCACATATATAATGTCTTGCAACAAGATCGCATTGCATAATTCACATATATGGTAATTAGACACTAAATAGGTAGCATTCACACAAAGCATGTCTAAACTAAGAAAATGACATAGCATTGCAAGATACCATATGCATGATATGAGCAACATAACCCTGCCAAGTTAGAGCATGCACCTACGGGGGGAATAGGACTGGTCATCTGTCTCTGAATCCTCCTCTGAGGAGCTATGTGTAACCAGCAAGACATGCGCTTCGTCAGATAGCATTGTCTTCTCTGAAGACCTTGCTTCCACTCCATATTTTTCCATGACTGTGCCGAATGGATGATGCACATGAAGAGTAATTGAATGTACTAAAATTGTTGACAAATTTAACACGTAATAAAAAAATGATGTCATGATATAATTCACATATAAGATGACTGGCTAACCAGGGTGGCATTGTAAAATTCACATATATGATGCCTGGTTAAACAAGATGGCATCGCATGATTCACATATACGATAAAGAAACTAAACAGATGGCATTGACACAAAGCATGTCTGAAACTAAGAACATGACATCTTTGATGTATACAATAAGCAATGCAAGGCACCATATGCATGATTTTACCAACATCAGCATGCCAAGTTAGAGCGAAAACCTCATGGGGTAAATAGTTGTGGTCTTCTGCTTCTGAATCCCCCTCGGAATAGTTATCTTCCTCTTGATTACGATCCGAAATGGGTGGAGGGGGGTTGCCTTTGCCCCCACCATGGAGCGACGTCTGCATGAAATTTTATTGCCATGCAAGGCTTGTCTCTTTTGCTCTACATGTTCAGTTCCATTGTGTACAATAACTGACATGCATAGGAATAAAACATAGTGAGATTATGTAAGGAGTGCATGCACAAATCCAGAGTGATGGTAGCAAACTGTGGATAGACCCAAAACAAATGATAGCAGGAAGATAATAGCTTTAGTTAAAAAATACAGATAATGGCTCCTTTAATGTTTGTTTGCACCCAACATGAAACTCATAGTAGACACCCAAGATTAACCAGATAGTAGATAGATAGTACCGATTGCTACCCCAATATGTACCCCACAACCATTTAAAAACTCAAGTTTCAGCATAAGTTTGGACCTGAGTCGGAGTCTAATAGGTGAACACGATGATAAAGTAGCATATCATCATATTAAGCAATGCATAACGTAAGAAGACATGGAAGAGTGCGACCTCTCTTGCGGACCCGTGTAGTCCTCAAGGTCATCTGCTCGGTTGATGATGGTAATGCAGTTGTCGTGGCTGCCCGCAGCGGGGAAGAAGATCTGAGGCGGCGAAAGATAGTCTGGAGAGAGGATCCCTGCTGTGGTGAACCCTTCCATCATTGGAGCAGCTGAGCTAGGGTGGAACACATCACCGTTGGAGAAGGACAAATCACACAAGGTTTTCTTTGACACATATCTGTAACAGAAGAAATTGTGTAAGGGATTGTTTGATTTGAGGATTCTAACAATGCAGGGATAGGAAATAGACAGGAATAGGATAGGAATGCACGTGTTTAAAAACACAGGATTTCTGCCAATTTGGGTGTTTGGTTCAGAAGAATTGAAAGACCAGAGGATGCAAACAAGCATGGTGAGATTAAGTCAAACCACAAGAAGTGTATAACCTCTTTGGCGAAGGCATGTCGATCTCAGCGTGATTGGGTTGGCCGATGAGGATGCTCTGGCTGACTTGGCTGTCGGAGGAGGGGAAGCAGATACTAGGCATTTGGAGATGGAGCTCGAGGTACTGCTCCGCTGTGATGGAGGGTTTCGTCGTTGGAGCAGCTCCGGTGAGTTGTACGACGCTGAGGCTGAAGCAGGACAAGAGAGACAATGTTAACTTGAGTGGAATTCTAATAGCATCTCCAATAGATGATGTAAAATACATAACCACAAAGTGCTAGATGTATACATCAGCTGCTCATCTCTGAACTTAACTGTCGAAACTGAACTTAACTGTAGAAACTGAATTTTGCTATCGAAACTGAATTTTACTATCGAAACTGAACGCACTAGAGGTGATGCTACACGTCAGTCGACTGACTTTTTCATCTCTGGTCAGTCGATTTTTCAACCGTTGGATACGAAATTAAGGGCCTGCAGTTCATCTTCAACCTCCACCCCCTGAGCCGCCAGCCAGCACCAGCCAAACAGTCGCCCCCCGCCGCCCGCGGACGGCGGTGCGTCGCCCCGCCCGCCCCGGAAACAATCCCCACCGCTGGTCCGCCGCCGCCCTGGCCATCCCTGTAGGACCCCCCGTGCTGAGCTTTTTCTCCGGCGATCCCCAAGCCACCACCCCACCACCGCCGGCGACCACCGCCCCCAGCCTGAACCCTAAGATAGATAGTGGGGTACCTCTCCGGTGAGCCCCCTCCCCACTGCGGCTTGTTCTTCCTTAACTCCGGCGAGCCCCCACCCCCTGAAAATAGACTGACCCAAAAGTTGATTCAGTCAATTGAAGTGTAGCTAAATCGGAGCAGGATCGCAAGCAAGAGAAAGAGCGAGAGCAGCAGCGCGAGCGAGAGCAGACCAGGCAGGGGACCGAGAGCAAGAGCAGAGCAGCAGCGCGAGCGAGAGCTAAAGCAGCAACAACTCCTACTTATGTGGACGTCGCCGCCGAGGCAGCGACGCCGTGGAGGAAGTGGCCAGTGACGCCGCCGTGGATGGAGCTGCGCCGTGTCGGCTCAGGACCGAGTGACGGCAGCACCATGAGATCGAATCAAGAAGAAAATTTGGGGATTAGTGTACAACCTCTTTTGTGGCACCGATTAGGCCGCAGCTTCATCTGAGGAAATGGTGATGATAATGCTCTTCCTGTGGTGCAGGTGAAGACGACGGTGTGGGAATGGAGGTGGTGCGAAAGACGAGGGGAACATCGGGGCAGCTCCTTGGAGGTGGAGGACGGGGTGGCTCAACGGGCGGGATGACCAGATCGACGATGGATCCTCATCCGATACGGTGGATGAGGGACGTCGAGGTGTTGCTATGGACGACGTCATCGGGGAAGAGGCTCCGGCTGGGTGGCGGACTGAGGAGGGTGTGGGGCTTCGTGGGTTTTGCTGGCCTCGGTGTACGAATAGGTGGGCGGATGGGATGGGAGTTGGGAACCATGGCTTAGGGACGCGCTTGTCTGAAATGTGGGGGTACGTTACGAAAGTACCCCCACTGATTTGAGGCGATTCTTTCGGTTCAGGGGCATCACGGGCATTTCGCGTGTCAGGATTTCACAGGAGGTGGGAGTTTTCATGCGCATTGTAATTTTGGAATAGCAAGGCACGGGGTTGAGATGGAGGGAGTTGTCGGAGCACAACGAGACAAAGATTTATCTTAAATATTTAGGGGTAACAAGGCGCGGGTTGAAGAGGTGGGAGTTTCGCAGCACGATACACAAAGACGCTAGCTTGAAATTTTGGCATAACATCGCGCAGCTTGAAATTTCAGGAGAACAAGCTTAACGTGTACCCAATAGAAAAAAAGCCAATTTAGACTAGTATGATATACTACGTACAATGTGTTTAACACGCACAACACACACATACAACATTTAGACTGGTAAGGTACACGTGCATTGCACGCATGAGATTTGGCAACCAAATTATGAATTAATACCACATTATAGCATGTAAGCTTTGAGTCATATATGCATGATGTAGATGTTCGTTTAATTCTTATAGTTCATTTCATTCAAAATCATCTAGTTTTTATAAGAAAGCTAATCTATTTTAAGATTCATGGAATTGTATGTTGTAAGGCATAAAGTAAAAACAAATCATGTAGAGAAACATTTGGGCAATTCTGATACGGAAGATTCTAGAACAAAGAAGAAGTGATTGTGTTTTGAGGTTTGTGCATTATGCTTAGGTTCAACCATAGAATCTTCTAGATTGTACATGTGGCAAAATCTGGTGGAATCTAGATGATATCCAATGACCAGTAGTGCTCAAATTTGCCAGCTCTGCACCATCGGATTGGCCTCATCCAACGACCATATTTCAAAGTTAAAGTTATCCACACACTATATAAAAAATATATAATATAATATATATAGGGGTATAGATATAGAAATGTGATGCGCCACCCATCATCTCCAATTAGAATAGTGTGCCCATGCACGGATGCAATGTGGCCAAACGATGTCTGCCATCGGTATCTCAAATTCAAACCAGTCTGACCTTGTTCAATGTGTATACATTACAACATGCTCGTTTCCAAACCACACCGCGCAGATCTCCGTTATATTCATGCATGCATGGGTATCAAACATCATGATCTCTTATTCAAATATTTGAATTCAACTTTACATTTATTATGACCTCACCTAGTCTTTTACACCCACACATTGGTCTTCTCTTTATAATTGTACCACTAACTTTCTCTCGTGCATGCATGCACACACACTACCACTCGGCATTATCCATCGCACACATGCAATCTTTTTCTTCAGGTCGGTCTCCCATGAAGGCACACACACACATCCCCCTCTCCATCATATTGGGTATTCTTTATCTCTCACGTGCATGCGCAACGATCGATGTTCCTCTATGTGTGTGTGTGTGTGTGTATAGCTAAGTCTTTCATAGTTTTCCACATAAACCGATCAATCTATATATCTAGTGAGGTCTCACCCTCTTTCCCACATCCACATCGATCAATCTATACCTCTCTATATGGGATTACATATATATCTAATACTACCACATTAATTATATATCCAACACCCCCTCTCATCATCCATGTCTTCCGCTTCATCTCTCAGACGCGCGCACAATGGCGAAGATAGGGGCAGCAAGGGCCCTGCCCCCTAACATCACTATATATCGAGGCTAATATGAATGTGATCATTAGACAATTGCTGGTAAAAATAGTTTAAGTTGATGAATTGGCCCTCCTCATAAAGGATTAGCAATGCTTGGCCCCCTAGCTCATGGGACATTTTTCATGGCTCCGCCACTATGCGCAACAGCGCACATTCTCGCCCCCTCTCTCTAAATATCGATCTCGCAGTAGTGCACTCCTTCATAGTCTCCCTCCACTCGGCCCCTCGCACCATCTTCTAGCCCCCACCAGATTTTGCCACATGTACAATCTAGCAGACTCCATGGTTGAACTTATGCATAATGCACAAATCTCAAAACAACAGTGGTTCTCCTTTGTTCTAGAATCTTCCGTATCATAACTGCCCAAAATTTTTTTCTAGTTGAATTTCCATTATTTGTTTTTACTTTATGCTTTACAATGCACAATTCCATGAGTCATAAAATAGATTAAGGGCTTCTTTGATTCAAAGGATTTTCGAAGGAATTTTGGAGGATTCTAATCCTTAGGAATTTTTCCTATCTTGGTTGTTTGATTCGTAGGATTGTAAACCATCGAAATTTTTCCATATGATTCATTTGCACTAGATTTCATAGGAAACATCCCATCCACTCAAACCTCTTTGAAAGAATTCTACGTTTTTTCTATACACAATCAAACACTTGTACCATCCTGTAGGATTCAAGATGACATTCCACTCTAATCCCATGTTCTTCCTATTGCCGCGTTTTGGAAATCCTACGAATCAAAAGAGGCCCTAGGTTTTTTTTATAAAAACTAATTGATTTTGAATGAGATGAACTATAAGAATTAAACGAAGGTCTACATCAGGCATATATGAC
Organism: Triticum urartu; assembly: GCF_056163025.1. Lineage (NCBI taxonomy): Eukaryota > Viridiplantae > Streptophyta > Magnoliopsida > Poales > Poaceae > Triticum > Triticum urartu. The sequence goes on along the minus strand of NC_141874.1, from coordinate 358,802,686 downwards.
TCATAGCTTACATGCTACAGTGTGGTATTTATTCAAAATTTGGTTGCAAAATCTGACGTGTGTAATGCACGTGTACCTTACAAGTACTTCGAGTATGTGAAAAACACAATGGCACGCTACACAGTGTCTCTCTTACAGTTCATGAAGCCACGTGGCACATGTGGATGCGTTGTCGCGACATCCTTGTGTGGATTGATCACAATGACGTGCTACTGGTTCCAGAAGAATGTACTCGTCATCCCTGAGCCGCACTGGCGGTACATGCACGAAGTGAAGATGTTCACGCACGCCACGCATGCACTCATTCCCTCGCACGCACATGCGGGTACACGGGCGGAAGCAATTTTGTACCAAGATCCACCCCATGTGATAATTTGACGTGTGTAAAGTCCTTCACTTCATTGATGGTCAATTAATACAGCGCATGCAAATTGAGTGGACGTGAGGGCGGAAGAAAGACATTACTACTCCACTGCGCGCATGTGAGTAGTTAAATCATGGGTTGCTAGTAGTACTTCCATTGGCCTCCTTCGTATTTTGTGCCAATTTTTGACAGTAACATAATATTTATGCATCTGAGCAGTGTAGTCTGCTTGAAATTTATGTTCCACTAAACTCATCGGGAGCCGTTTCGAGCCTCGAAACCAAAAACCATCAATTAATCTTTACCTTGTTCCCATCACATTCGAAAGTACTAGTGCTACAATTAAGTGCAAGCCTTCTCACACCTACCAGTACGTACCAAACCTGAACGTGTTCCCACTATGTAGGTTTTAGTACTAGTGCTAGTACTTAGGTTATAAAAAGGGGAACTACCTAACCAAAAATTAGTCTACCTTCCTCCTCATAAGTCCTCCTTCTTCGTCCGTCCTTGCCATGGCCGGTGTGCAGAGCTCTAGGTCGAGAACTACTCATAACAAGGGAGAGGCAACCAAGGCTATGGAAAAAAGAGACGGCTCACCACCACACAGAGACCTCAAAAGATCTCTCACGGGCAGGTGATGGCTCCCAGGAGCGCCCTAGACGCGGAGGCGAACATGCGGTGCTGGAGTCGTTATGCCTCGACGGCATGCCCGATTAGCTCAATAAGCACCTCAATAAGCAGAAGGAGTTCATCCACGGCTTGGTGGAGCTGCTGAAGTTGAGCCTCGACGATATGCCCGCTAAGCTCAATGAGCAGGGGGAGTTGACCCCCGGCTTGGGGATGCTGCTGAAGAAGAGCATTGCCTCGGAGAAGAAGGCGACAGGCGAAATCCTGCAACTTTAGGAGGACAAGGCGGAGCTCTGCCACGAGCTCGACCTACTGAAGGAGGAGAACACTGGCTGGAAGAAGCTGCATGAGAATAGTAGTTCCTCGATGAAGACGTTGCAGGCCCTCGTCATGGAACAAAAGGAGGAGTTGGCGAAGCTCCACATCAAGCACCCGGCTGATGTCAAGGTACGTAATGCGGCCGTGGAATAGATGATGAAGGCTCGCGTCGAGAAATCCCGCATGATGGAGACAATGATGAAGATGGTGGAGGAGACGCGCAAGGAGATGGAGGTCGTGGAGGTGATGAAGAAGGAATTACGACTCTGTAGCCAGCAACCCTTCATGTAGTGAGAGCAGCGCCCCAGACTTGTGTGTGCGTCTTCCTTCTTTTTTGGGGGTGATAATCCTCCTTCTTCTTTTTCTCTTGTGTTTCTTATTTTGCTTCGGGTGTTTGGCCGCACGTGTCACCTTCTCTGCGAGGCATGAATAGAACATTGCTAAAAATGAGATAACTAGCAAATTAGATCTTTCTTTATCGCCACTAGAACAATGCCTCTTGCTAGTAATATATAATAGGAGTAGAGATTAGAGGATATGGCACTAGGTTGCCATGTTTCGTGCTCCCCCGTCGTACTCCAGTGGAAAACATGAGTATATCACACGGTTCTTTGCTCCTCCTCAGGTCGTCGGCACATTTATATGAGCAGTCAAATCACAAGGCCCTGCCTTCGAGCAGTAATGAGCCGTCAAATTACAAAGGACCTCGCCTCTTGTGAAAAGGACCAAGCTAGACTGTCCCGCCCTCTAGCCTTTTAAAAAATGCATAAATTTGTACAGTAGTAGTATCCATGGATTGTGCCATGGAGCAAAACTAACAAGATGTAATTAAAGAAAAAAGGTGGTACATATAGAGAGCGCTCATCACCAAATTATGCATATACTATATGACACTACCCACTATGAAGGTACTAGTAACATAGACTAGTAACTAGTCTATGCTACTCTCCACTATGACCAGCCAAAGTCGAGGCGCGGATACCAACCAAGGCCTGGTTGTGTCTATACTTGGACAACTCACCCGACTGCATGCACACTAGGCAGACGAAGCTCGTGTCGTGTTGGTGCCGTGTGCGGCCCACACATTAACCAAAACCTCACGCCTCCATCTTAGCCTCCGCATTTTAAAATTCTCAATCTCAAGGCCAAGGAGCAACGTGAAACCTATGATAGAGCCAATCGGATGGTTGAGAACACTACAATTCGTAGCTACAGATGCGTGTGTGAGAGAGGACGAGTGCGTGCATGCACCTCTTCTCAGAATACAACTGTATGTGGGTGGCATCGACCTAGGGAGCAGTGATGGTGCGTGCGAGAAGTCCCGAGAGATAGGTGTAATGCATCTGAAAAAAGACTAGTCTATAGCTCGCCACGAGACTATTCCTATCGAATGCCAAGCATAAGATATGTATCCGACTGTGCCAGTTTTTGCACGTACATAGCAGTAGAAAAAGAACTAGTACCATGGCATATGCTACACCACGACCGAGAAAACGTGCCGACGTTACGCCATCCGGGAATAGTGCCGCACTTCGAAACTAGAACCGTCAATAAATATTGAGCGCGTCTCGTCACATTCCAAATTACTACTACTACCATGCTATATTTAATTGCAAACCTGTTCACACCGATCACAACCTAAACGGTTTCCCACTTATGAGCGTATTAGTAGTACTCAGTTATAAATACTACTATGCTAAGATGACTGCGCATTCCTCCTCAACTCCTCATCCACAAAAATCAATCAAGTCAGTCAAGCCCTAGCCAACGTGAGTTCTGGGTCGAGAGATTTCCACCAGGGAGAGGTGAGCATGGAAGAGGAAGCATGAGAGATGTCCCGCCTCGCTGCGAAAGCAGCCGACATGTCCAGCCGCGCAGCAGTAGCATCACAGAGGTCCAGCCACGCCGCTGAAGCAGCACGGAGGTCCTGCCACGCCATCGATGTAGAAGACTGGTCCGGCCACGCCGCGGAAGCAGCAGAGATGTCCCCCCACACCGCCGAAGCAGCAGGGAGGTCCCGCCGCGCCGCGGCGTCCTGGGAAAATTTCTCGCGGGTAGGCGAGGACTCTTACAGGCGCATGCATGCGATAGTCCATAGCCAAATGGATCAGATCTCCAGCTGGGCGAGGATGCAGGACGAGGCTACTGGCGTCATCCGACAACTAGGGGAGGGCAATGCGAAGCTCCGGGGCGAGCACGACCTGCTGAGGGCAAAGATCGTCGGAAGAGCAAAGCAGGAGCAGGAGACCGCTGCCTTGTTGCAGAGGACGGGCGTCATCATCAAGAAACTTATGCACGAGAATGCCATGCTGCGCATCGAGCGCAACAGGCTGGTGGAGGAATCCATGGATGCTGCCAAAGCAGTGTATTAAGGACATGAAACTGATGAAAGAGATCATCGATCGCCGTGAGAACTAGTCTTCGCAACCTGTAGCACATAAAGAAAGTAGAGATCAGCGAGCTAGATCGTTGTATGCGTCTTCCTTCTTCTTTTGCCCTTGTGTATTTCGGGCGTAGCCGCATGTGGCTTTTTTAATTATCTTCCTAATTATGTAAGACAATTATTATCCACTCTCGTCGTCCTTATATATATTCATAAGTCTTGGTATAAGTCGCAGTAGATGCTATATAGGTCAGTCGGATCTTACATCAAGATCCGTGCAAAATTTTCTTTTCAGATTTTCCTTTTTCTCTCTTAAATCTCTATCAAGTGAGACATTGCCACGCCATTAAACAGAGGCTCGGGCGCCATTAATGGAGACCTTGGGAGAGAGGTGGACGGCAGATGGAGGTCAAAGGGCTCACATGCCTCCCGTACTCAAATAGCTACCCTACACGGCGCCTCCTAGCTAATAAAAAAAGGGGACGCGTGGCGGCACGTAAATGGTAAATTGAACACCCACGGTTTCAATAATACTTGTGTTTCCAATTGTAACATGACAGCACTTGTTCCAAAATGACTTTGTTGATTGTTAATGTGTGTGCCTTCGCAAATTGGACAGCAAAATTACCACAGCATGTTGGTGCCATGTCATGACACCAAGCCAAGTTTCATGATTTTCATCCGTGTTTCGGATTTATAGGAATTAAAAAACCAAGTTTCTCAATGTTTCCAGCCGAGCCATGACACCCAGATGTTTGAATTTCATTCCCATTTCTGGCATGGGAGATAGAAATTTACCCGAGGACGCACATGTGATTTTTCAACCAGCTTTGGTGCACTGGAGCATGTGCATGTATTTAAAATTTGAATTATGCACACAAAGGTGACACGTTCCCTCTCAGAACCACGAGCCTTCTTGAGAGAAGCTCCGGTTTGCAAGATACTTATACCAAAACTTGTTCCTATTCTATAATTTTTTTTACCACAGCATGGTAGTACCATGACATGACAACATGCCAAGTTTCATGATTTTCAGGCGTGTTTTGGATTTACAAGAATTTTAAAACCAAGCTTCTCAATGTTCTTGGCTGAACCACGATGCCCAGATGTTTGAATTTCATTCCCATTTCTTGCATGTGACCTAGAAATTCACCCGAGGACACACATGTGATTTTTCAATCAACTTTGATGCACCGGAGCATGTGCCTGTAGTTCAAATTTGAATTATGCACATTAAATCACCATAAACTCAATTAATGTATAAAAAGGCCAAACAAACCCGAAATAATTCCAAAATTTAGCAGGGCACTCATATAGTTCTATGTTGCCTCTGTAAATAAAATCCGGGGGGAGGCAGCGTACATTAGAAATGCCATTAGACATTGTTATTTTCACGTCAAACCCATTGACCATGTTACATGACAAAAATAAGTCGATTCTCACAATGATAAGTTAATGGTCTCCATCACAACACACCCCTCAAATAAAACTAAGCACCCTGGAATTCTTTGACTAAACTAAGCACCCTGAAATTCTTTGACAACTAAACTGCTGGCCATATGATGTTGGCCATATATATTGTACGTATATAATGTGAAGAAACGAGTGGTAATACTATACCAACAAAAAGATGAAATGTACGAAATATAACGAGAAGAAACATAACATAGTTCTGCTGGGGGCTCAACACAACACACCCCTCAAATAAAACTAAGCACACCAAAAATTAAACTAAGCAACTAATCCGGTAGACACTACATCAGAACCACCATGAGTAACGACACTGCCACCTTACTCAGAGTCCTCGTCCACATCCTCGAATTCGTCCTTGTCCCTCTTCCTCTTGGGCGATACTTCTTTGCTCGAACTGCACACTTGGCTCTTGCTCTTCATCCAACCCTTGTAGATATTGAAAAAAGGTAGCCATCCATTGCAGCATAGTGGATCTGGTCTATATCTAGCATAGTCCACTGCCATGCACGATGAAACATGTGCGGAGGTTTCTTTAGTTCACCATACGAAGGATGAACCATGGCTCCTGCCAGGGTCAACATTGAAGGCTGGTCAAGGGAGGGCACCAGCCCTTCCTTCTTGAGGCCGAAGGGGTCACCTACAACGAGGCCTATCCGACCCAGGATTTCCTCGTCGTTCCTAAAGTCTATAGTAACGAATTTGGCTCGGCCTCCCTTGAGGAACTTCTTAAATTCCTCGCACTCAACGTCGGCATGGCATATGTGGTAGACCAAGCATAAGTCATGCACGCAAACCTGGATCACGGCGGGCTTCTTCTTCTCTACCTCCTTTAGATTCTTCTCGCTTCCCAAGACTATGGTGTACTCAACATCTAGCCCAGCGACCCACTCATCATTTGAGTTTTCGAACATGCGTTTGAAGCGAGCAAGACATTCTTTCACCGTTGCGGAAGAACGGGTGTAGATGACATCGAACTCATTGCCGGTGATGGTTCTAACCTTGTACTCACTGCCAATCATGGAGATTTGGGATGCCATGGATTTGGGAGGAGGGTTAGGATTAGTGGAACTGCCGTAATGTGAAAGGACGGGACGACTAGGAGCGGTTTATCGATTGTAAAAATGTCGAGTGGGGTGTGAATCGCTGGGTAGTGGCTTGACTGGTGGATAAATGGATTCATGCACAGTACTATGGGGGCCCAATTAGATGCCATGTCTCCTCGACGCCCAATTAAATGGCTTTCGATGTCATGTCAAGCGTCGGGAAAATTACAGGTGATACGAAGCTTTCCATTCTCCCATGATGTAACGCCCACGATGCGGTTATATCTCCCACGTGTCGAAGCACGACTTAGAGGCATAACCGCATTGTAAGCAATGTCGCAAGTGGGGTAATCTTCACACAACCCATGTACTGAATAAAGGAAAGAGATACATAGTTGGCTTGCAATCGCCACGTCACATAATGCATAAATAACATTACATTCATCCAGATACAATCAAGGTCCGACTGCGGAACCAAAATAAAGATAACCCCAAATGCAACAAAGTCCCCGATCGCCCCAACTGGGCTCCACTACTGATCGTCTGGAAAGGAAACGTAGTATCGTCCTCAGTCCTCATCGAACTCCCACTTGAGCTCAGTCGAATCTCCTGGAGCGGTATCATCGGTCCCTGCATCTGGTTTTGGAAGGCATCTATGAGTCACGGGGACTCAGCAATCTCAAACCCTCGCGATCAAAACTATTTAAGCTTATAGGTAGGTAAAAGGTATGAGGTGGAGCTGCAGCAAGCACTAGCATATATGGTGGCTAACATATGCAAATGAGAGCGATAAGAGAAGGCAAAGGCACGATCGATAAACTATGATCAAGAAGTGATCCTAGAACAACCTACGTTCAAGCATAACTCGAGACCGTGTTCTCTTCCCGGACTCCGCCGAAAAGAGACCATCACGGCCACACACTCTGTTGATTCATTTTAATTAAGTTAAGTTTAAGGTTTTCTACAACCAGACATTAACAAATTCCCATCTGCCCATAACCGCAGGCACGGCTTTCGATAGTTCAAAACCCTACAGGGGTGTCCCAACTTAGCCCGTCACAAGATCTCACGATCAATGAAGGATATTCCTTCTCCCAGGACAATCCGATCAGACTCGGAATCCCGGTTACAAGACATCTCGACAATGGTAAAACTAAACCAGCAAAACCGCCCGAATGTGCCAACAAATCCGGATAGGAGCTGCACATATCTCGTTCTCAGGGCACACTCGGATGAGACATCCTACGAGTAAAACCAACCCTCAAGTAGCCCCAAGGTGGCCCCGCAGTCTACTCGGTTCGGACCAACACTCAGTGGAGCACTGGCCCAGGGGGGTTTAAAATAAAGATGACCCTCGAGTCCGCGGAACCCAAGGGAAAAGAGGCTAGGTGGCGAATGGTGAAACCAAGGTTGGGCTTTGCTGGAGGAGTTTTATTCAAGGCGAACTATCAAGGGGTACCCATTATAACACAACCCTGTAAGGAACACAAAAATCAAGGAACATAACACCGGTATGACGGAAACTAGGGCGGCAAGAGTGGAACAAAACACTAGGCATAAGGCCGAGCCTTCCACCCTTTACCAAGTGTATAGATGCATTAAAACATAGACAATATATAATAGTGATATCCCAACAATAAACATGTTCCAACAAGGAACAAACTCCAATCTTCACCTGCAACTAGCAACGCTATAAGAGGGGCTGAGCGAAGCGGTAACATAGCCAAACAATGGTTTGCTAGGACAAGGTGGGTTAGAGGTTTGACATGGCAATATGGGAGTCATGATAAAGCATGTGGTAGGTATCGTAGCATAGAATAGCAATAGAGCAAGCATCTAGCAAGCAAAGATAGAAGTGATTTCGAGGGTATGGTCATCTTGCCTGCAAAGTTCTCTGAGTTGACGTTAGCTTGATCCTCGTAAGCGTACTCAACGGGCTCCTCCATCACGTACTCGTCTCTCAGCTCTACCCAAATCAAGAACACAAGCAAAGGGAGACACAATCAACCACGTGCAATGCACATGCAACATGATGCAAAACATGGCATGATATGCAGGACGTGATATGCGATGCATATGCATGTCTCGGGAAGGAAAGATTGAACCTGGCCTCAACTTGGAAAACCAAGAGTGCCACTGGAAAGAGGAGTTTATTTCGGTCGAAATCGATATAAAGATCACCGGAAACGGATGCACGGTTTGCAAATGGCAAGCATAACAAATATGGCACCGATCTGCGATTAACAGCATGAGACCGTCTAAATGCATCAAGAACAACACGCTACTGCACTCTAACATAGCAACAAAGTACATGGAAGGGACCCACTCAAGATGCTTGAACAAATATGAACACTGAGCTACGGCTAATTCACTCAATAGCTGGTTCAAACAAGCATGGCAAAAGTGCAAAAGATATCAGGTTACAGACTTAGTGAAAATAACAACATGTCCGGAATTTAACATCAGGAAGCAATGTTTAGAGCAAGATAACAACATGCTACAGGAACAAATCATGGCAAAGAAAAGCATGGAATGAAGCTACTCAAAGCATACAACAAAAGTCCCTTACTGACCATAAGCCAAAAGGGATCATAAAATACAATGGCAACCATGTGAACATAGCAAGTTTCGTTAACAGATTCAGACTTAGTAGAAAACTGGAACATGGCAAAAACAGATTCACGTAGGCATGTTTACGAGCTCGATGCACTCACCACAAAGCATGGCATGACAAACTAAGCATACACCCAGCAAGTAGACATGTCATAGAAGCTAAACATGGCAAGAACAACCTCATAGCAAGCACGGATAAACTATAGCAACCTCGGCAAAATTGCTTAACATGTAAACAATCTGCCAGGAACATTCTATAGAAAAAGTAGAGCTCAATTGAGTCAAGCTAGGTTGCTCCATAATTGCAAACAAACACATGGATGGATAGAGCATAACAATATCTCCAAAACATCCTTACTCATCATGCTCAAAAGAGGCATGGATCACTCTGTAGCAGCAAGAATACATGGCATAAAAATATTAACAGGGCAAAGACTTAGAAATCTTCTAAGTCCCTGAAATCAGCAACATTACGAGAGCTACTTAGCATGCTTGTGCTAGTCACCATAGAGATCACAAAAATACATGGCATACACCTCTGTAAAGATGGCATGGCATACTTCAAAACTCCTGTATAGCGCAAGTTCATAGGAGGCACACATTAATCATGGCAAAAATGAAAAATGTTCAAATGCTGATAAGAATCTGGAACTAACATTGCATAGCACTCTTGCAACAGCATTTATGGCATCAAGATGAACTCAAATGAACATGGTGCAATGGAATGAAATGAAGTACTCGTCGAGACGAACAATTTGATATGCTACACGCCCAAAACGGAGCCACGGATGCAGAGTTATGATGCGATGAAAAATGCTAAAATTACTGGGATTTAGGGAAAAATTAGGTCAACCTCTCAGATCCGGATCTAGATCGGGCATGCAATCCGAGGTTCGTCGCCGGAGTCCACGCCGGAGTTGGCCGAAATGGAGGAAGGAGAGCGGGGAGGCGCGGTGACGCGGTGGAGGCCGAGGGCGGCGGGGTCGCCGGTGATGGAGCGAGGCGGCGGCTCGCGTCGGCGATGCAGCGGCGCGGCGGGCGCCGACACCGGATGAAGGCGGCGGCGGGGACCCAGGCGCCGGCGAGGTCGGGCCACCACGGGCGGGCGAGCGAGCCCGGGCGGCGGCGTCTTCGGGCCCGGAGGGCCCCGCGCGGGCTGGGCGGGCCGGCGGCGGCAGGAGGCGCTGGTGGGACACGTGGCGCGCGCGGATTCATAGGGTGGCGGCGGGATTTTTCGTCCGGCGCGGGCGGACACGTCCGGCCGCGCGGAGGGGAGAGGGGTCTAGGGTTTGATCCGAAAATTTCGGGGGAGATGCCTTTTTATAGGTAGAGGGAGCTAGGAGGCTCCAAATTGAGCACCGTTTGCGGCCACGCGATCGTGATCGAAAGGCCGAGATGATGGAGGGTGTTTAGGTGGGTTTTGGGCCACTTTGGAGGGGTGTTGGGCTGCAACACACATCAGGCCTTTTCGGTTCCTCGGTTAACCGTTGGAGTATCAAACGAAGTCCAAATTGCACGAAACTTGACAGGCGGTCTACCGGTAGTAAACCAAGGCCGCATGACAAGTCTCGGTCCAATCCGAGAACGTTTAACACCCGCACACGAAAAGAGGTAAAAGGGGACACTGGAGGACATAGGAGCACCAGAAAGCAAAACGGACAACGGGGAAAATGCTTGGATGCATGAGGCGAACACGTATGCAAATGCGATGCACATGATGACATGATATGAGATGCATGAAAAAGATAAAAGCAACACGGAGACAAAAACCCGACAATGAGGAAATATCATAACTTAGTGCCGGAAATGGTAAGAGTTGGAATACAAATATGGCAGGTTACATACAGGGTGTTACAACACTCCACCACTACGAAAGGATCTCGTCTCGAGATCTAGGACTGGAAAAACTCTGGGTACTCAGAACGGAGGTGTTCCTCGCGTTCCCAGGTGGCTTCACGGTCGGAATGATGTGACCACTTGACTTTCAGGAATTTGATAGACTTGTTGCGAGTCTTGCGCTCAGTTTCTTCAAGAATAGCAACGGGGTGCTCATGATAAGACATGTCTTCTTGGAGATCAATCTCTTCGAAGTTGATGGTGCGGTCAGGAGTCTTGTAACACTTGCGAAGCTGAGACACATGAAACACATTGTGCATGTTTGCAAAGTTGGATGGAAGCTCAAGTTGATAGGCGAGATCGCCTCTTTTGCCAATGATCTTGAAAGGACCCACGTATCTAGGGGCAAGCTTCCCTTTGATACCGAAGCGACGAGTACCTTTCATTGGAGAGACACGGAGGTAGACATGGTCTCCGATCTCGAAAGCCAAGTCACGATGCTTGCTATCATAGTAACTCTTCTGGCGCGATTGCGCGGCTTTGAGATTTTCACGAATGACTTTGCACATTTCTTGAGCCTCTGTGATCAAGGATTGCCAAGAAGTTGGCGTTAACTAGTCTCTGACCAGTTAAGAGGAGTACGGCACTTCCTGCCATAGAGAAACTCGAATGGGGCCTTGCCCGAACTCGCTTGGAAACTGTTGTTGTAGGAGAACTCGGCATATGGAAGACAATCTTCCCACTTCATACCGAAAGAAATGACACATGCCCTGAGCATATCTTCAAGAATCTGATTGACTCGCTCGACTTGGCCACTAGTTTGAGGATGAAAAGCTATGCTGAAGCGAATGTTGGTTCCCATGGCCTTCTGAAAAGAATCCCAGAACTTGGAGGTGAAGATGCTTCCACAATCTGAAGATATCAACTCTGGAATTCCGTGCAGAGAGACAATCCTGGAGGTATATAGCTCTGCCAACTGACCTGTTGTGATAGATTCTTTGATAGGAAGAAAATGAGCCACTTTAGTGAGCTTGTCGATGACAACGAAGATAGCGTCATTGCCACGTTTGGACTTTGGAAATCAAGTCACGAAGTCCATCTCAATATGGTCAAACTTCCATTCCGGAATGGGAAGAGGTTGGAGGAGACCAGCTGGTCGTTGGTGTTCTGCTTTCACTCTTCTACAGACATCTCATTCATTCACGAACTGAGCAATCTCGCGCTTCATTCGAGTCCACCAATACGACTGCTTGAGGTCATGGTACATCTTTGTACTTCTAGGGTGAATAGAGAGGAATGAATTGTGAGCCTCATTCATAATGACTTTTCGAAGGTCACCCTTAGGAACAACAATGCGATCCTCGAAGAATAGAATATCCTTGACATCAAGGCGATAGCACTTGTACTTGGGTTGACTCTTGGCAATCCCAATCTTCACCTTCTTCACCATAGCATCAAGAAGTTGAGCCTCGTGAATCTGATCTTCCAAAGTAGGAGAGACTTGGAGGTTGGCAAGGAATCCTTGAGGAACAACTTGGAGATTGAGTTTGCAGAAAGATTCACAAAGCTCTGGTTTGTAGGGCTTGATAATCAAACTGTTGCAGTAAGCCTTCCTGCTCAATGCGTCAGCAATGACATTGGCCTTGCCTGGAGTATATTCAATACTCAGATTATACTCTTGAATCATTTCGACCCAACGAGTCTGCCTGAGGTTGAGGTTTGGCTGAGTGAAGATGTACTTGAGACTCTTATGATCAGTGAAGATGTCCACTTTTCTTCCCAATAAGAGATGTCTCCATGTTAAAAGAGAATGGACAACTGCCGCCAACTCGAGGTCATGAGTGGGGTAGTTCTTTTCGTTGGGCTTCAACCGGCGAGAGGTATAGGCCAAAACTTTCTTCTCTTGCATCAACACTGCACCGAGACCTTGAAGGGAAACATCACAGAAGACCTCGAGCGGTTTGGATTCATCAGGAGGAGTCAGGACTGGAGAAGTGGCTAACTTCCCTTTGAGGGTGTAGAAAGCGATGTCACATTCAGGCGACCAGACATACTTCACATGCTTCTAGAGGAGGTTGGAAAGAGGCTTCGCGATCTTAGAGAAGTTCTCAACAAACCTTGGACAATAGCTTGCGAACCCAAGGAAGCTGCGGAGTTGCCTCACATTCTGAGGTGGTTCCCAATTCACAATTTCAGACACCTTCTCAGGATTAATAGCTATGCCCTTGGCGGAGATGATATGCCCAAGGTAGAGAACCTCATCGAGCCAAAACTCGCACTTTAAAAACTTCGCATAGAACTGATGTTCTCCGAGTTTATCCAGTACCAATCTCAAGTGCTTGGCATGATCCTCCTTGTTCTTGGAAAAGACCAAAATGTCATCGAGGTAGACCAATACGAAGTCATTTGTGTAGGCGTTGAAGATGAAGTTCATGATGTGAGAGAATGTTGGAGGAGCATTGACGAGGCCGAAAGACATGACAATGTATTCATATGAACCATAGTTTGTTCTGAATGCTGTCTTGGGATATCTTCTTCACGAATGCGAATCTGATGATAGCCCATACGGAGGTCAAGCTTGGAGAATACTTGAGCATCTTTGAGTTGTTCAAAAAGCTCATTGATGTTGGGAAGTGGGTACTTCCTCTTTATGGTCTGCTTGTTCAATGGACGGTAGTCGACGCAAAGTCGGTCCGTTCCATCCTTGTTGTTGACGAAAAGAACACCACAACCCCATGGAGAAGAACTTGGTCAGATGAGACCCATACGCTCTTGAATATCGAGTTGTTTCTTCAGCTCCTTCAACTCTTCAGGTCCAAGCTTGTAAGGACGTTTGCAAACAGGTTCCGTGCCAGGCTCAAGATTGATGACGAATTCAACTGGCTGGTGCGGAGGCATTCCTGGAAGCTCTTCTGGAAAGACGTCTTGATATTTGCAAACGACTGGAATCTGAGAGATGGCATCCAGCTTGCCCTTCTCATTGAGAGAAAACAGTCGGATGGTATTATCACGAGCGGCAAAGACAATTACATCCTTAGACGAATGTGTCAATTGAATCTGTCTGGCAGCACAATCAAGCTGAGCCTTGTGCTTAGAAAGCCAATCCATTCCGAGAATAAGATCAATATCCGAGTTACCAAGGACCACTGGAGAGGACAGAAACTTATAGTCGCCCAACGTGATAGAGACATCGGGAGCAACCAAACTAGAAGTCATAAGCTTTCCGGGAGAAACAACTTGCATGACTTTGGGCAAAACCTCTGTGTCAACATTGTGCTTCGATGCAAAAGGGAATGACAAGAAAGAATGCGATCCACCAGTATCAAAAAGAACTCTTGCAGGAATATCGTTAATAGGAAGGTTACCCATAATCACATCTGACGAGTCCTCTGCCTGAGCTGCGTTCAACATGTTGACCTTGACATGCTTAGGATTATGCTTGACCACTGCCGTGCTAGCCGATCTCACGGGAGGGGGAGGAGGAAGACGCCTCTGATTGAAGCATTTGTTGGCATAGTGACCCTTCTACTGACACTTGTTGCACGTGACCTCCGAGAGCGGACGGTGATACAGAGCACTTGATCTTGGAGCATAAGACGAAGTCTTGTTCTGAACGCCTGGGTTGGGTGGGTGGGAAGATCCATTGCCACCTTTGCTCTTCTGCTGATAAGGCTGACGGAACGGAGGAGGAGGCAACCAATACTTTTGCTGCTTAGTTGCCACTTGAGTTGAGGAAGAAGGAGTTGCATCTCTGACTCGCTTCTTGGAAGCATCGCACTTGAGTTGAGCAGTCTCTTGTTTCAGTGCCATGTTGTAGAATTCATCGTACTTCTGCGGCTCAAAAAGCACAAGGGCTAGTTGGAGATCTTCTCTGAGGCCACCTCTGAACTGATAAATCATGATCTTCTCGTCAGGGACGTCTTGCTTAGCGAAATGAGCGAGCATCTGGAACATGATGTTATACTGGTAAACAGACAAGCTGCCTTGCTTCAGATTGCGGAACTCCTCACGCTTGCTCTCAACAACACTCTGAGGAGTGTGGTGAGCTTTGAAGTCTTGACGGAATTCATAACAGGTAATCACACGACCTCCTCTGGAATCTTTGTATTGCTGAAACCATTCTGCAGCTTGGTCTTTGAGTTGGAACGAGGCAAACTTGACAAAGTCCCCAGGCCTGACGTTGCTGCACTCGAAATGCTTGCAGATATCCATGAGCCAATCATCAGCGTCTGTTGCCTCGACACAGTTACTGAAGGTCTTTGGCTGGTTTGCGAGGAACTGGTTGAGTGTAGCAAACTGATTCTGATTGTTGCCATGGCCTTGGTTCCCTTGGTTGCGCTCTTGCAAGAGTTGCATGATCAGCTGCGTGTTGGCATTGGTAGCGGCCACCACAGCTTGCCATGCCTCCGGAGGTGGAGGTGGTGGTGGCGGTTCAGGATTCTAACGCGTTGGAGGAGCCATCCTGAAGAGGGTGACATCCGTTAGCATCTTGACAGACATATATTCAAGTTGAATCAAATGGATCGAAATTGCAACATATAGTCTTAACATCCGAACAAAATGAACGAATGAAAACCAATTGAAATGGTCACACTTCCATAAATTGAGAAGCCACTTAGATAGAGGTAGATGAATAAAACAACAAGGTACGGATAAGAACAAAAACTTGGTGAGGATTACCCAATCACAAACCAAATATCTATGGAAGAAATACTAGAGCTACAAGAATTCCCACCTATGAAACTCCCGAAATTCTCCCGGTTATGCAATCAGGTGTTGGGGATACAGGAGAAGCATAATATCTCACCCAAATCTAGCAAATCCTACATCCGGCTGTATCCATCCTTCAACACATAACAAAGAAACCTTCGGAAATCATTTACCTCAACCTTCGAAAAGCATCCGTTATACGAGTTATGGCAATACTCCCGAACTCCCGCCCCAGTACTGGGTGGCGTCCAGGTTATCTCACCAACAACTGCATAAAAGAGATTTTTGATGTCGGCGAAACTCAGGTATTCCAGAACTGCAACGATAAAATTGTGACGACAACACCTCGGAGATCAACTCCCCGGGACACTGCCACAACCCCTAAATGTCAGGAGGCACCGAGAAAAATGTTCTCTTCACAAAACCACCGAAACGATTCCATGATACCCGCGTGATCCTAATTTTTTAGTGAAATTTGGGAAGAGAAGAGTCAATACTCTACGTCAGGATGCCTCACCAGAGCGACGAAGGGACTGAGGAGTAAAAATAATCCTACTCTCCGATATATATAATCCTAAATGACTCAAAACAATTTCTAGACTCAACAACGCCAATGATTCGATCAAGCAGGGGGGGCTCCTAAGTCGGGGAAGGCTCTGATTACCAACATGTAACGCCCACGATGTGGCTATATCTCCCACGTGTCGAAGCACGACTTAGAGGCATAACCGCATTGTAAGCAATGTCGCAAGTGGGGTAATCTTCACACAACCCATGTACTGAATAAAGGAAAGAGATACATAGTTGGCTTACAATCGCCACGTCACACAATGCATAAATAACATTACATTCATCCAGATACAATCAAGGTACGACTACGGAACCAAAATAAAGATAACCCCAAATGCAACAAAGTCCCCGATCGCCCCAACTGGGCTCCACTACTGATCATCTGGAAAGGAAACGTAGTATCGTCCTGAGTCCTCATCGAACTCCCACTTGAGCTCAGTCGAATCTCCTGGAGCGGTATCATCGGTCCTTGCATCTGGTTTTGGAACGAATCTGTGAGTCACGGGGACTCAGCAATCTCACACCCTCACGATCAAGACTATTTAAGCGTATAGGTAGGTAAAAGGTATGAGGTGGAGCTGCAGCAAGCACTAGCATATATGGTGGCTAACATACGCAAATGAGAGCTAGAAGAGAAGGCAAAGGCACGATCGATAAACTATGATCAAGAAGTGATCCTAGAACAACCTACATTCAAGCATAACTCGAGACCGTGTTCTCTTCTCGGACTCCGCCAAAAAGAGACCATCACGGCCGCACACTCTGTTGATTCATTTTTAATTAAGCTAAGTTTAAGGTTTTCTACAACCGGACATTAACAAATTCTCATCTGCCCATAACCACGGGCACGGCTTTCGAAAGTTCAAAACCCTGCAGGGGTGTCCCAACTTAGCCCATCACAAGCTCTCACGGTCAACGAAGGATATTCCTTCTCCCAGGACAATCTGATCAGACTCGGAATCCCGGTTACAAGACATCTCGACAATGGTAAAACTAAACCAGCAAAACCACTCGAATGTGCCGACAAATCCCGATAGGAGCTGCACATATCTCATTCTCAGGGCACACTCGGATGAGACATCTTACGAGTAAAACGAACCCTCAAGTTGCCCCGAGGTGGCCCCGCAGTCTACTCGGTTCGGACCAACACTCAGAGGAGCACTGGCCCAACGGGGTTCCCAATAAAGATGACCCTCGAGTCCGCGGAACCCAAGGGAAAAGAGGCTAGGTGGCGAATGGTAAAACCAAGGTTGGGCTTTGCTGGAGGAGTTTTATTCAAGGCGAACTGTCAAGGGGTTCCCATTATAACCCAACCGTGTAAGGAACACAAAGATCAAGGAACATAACACCGGTATGACGGAAACTAGGGCGGCAAGAGTGGAACAAAACTCCAGGCATAAGGCCGAGCCTTCCACCCTTTACCAAGTGTATAGATGAATTAGAAATAGACAAGATATAATGGTGATATCCCAACAATAAACATGTTCCAACAAGGAACAAACTCCAATCTTCACCTGCAACTAGCAACGCTATAGGATGGGCTGAGCGAAGCGGTAACATAGCCAAACAATGGTTTGCTATGACATGGTGGGTTAGAGGTTTGACATGGCAATATGGGAGGCATGATAAAGCATGTGGTAGGTATCGTAGCATAGTCATAGCAATAGAGCGAGCATCTAGCAAGTAAAGATAGAAGTGATTTCAAGGGTATGGTCATCTTGCCTGCAAAGTTCTCCGAGTTGATGTTAGCTTGATCCTCGTAAGCATACTCAATGGGCTCTTCGATCACGTACTCGTATCCTGGCTCTACCCAAAGAAAGAACACAAGCAAAGGGAGACACAATCAACCACGTGCAATGCACAAGCAACATGATGCAAAACATGGCATGATATGCGGACGTGATATGCGATGCATATGCATGTCTCGGGAAGGAAAAATTGAACCTGGCCTCAACTTGGAAAACCAAGAGTGCCACCGGAAAGAGGAGTTGATTTGGGTTGAAATTGATATAAAGATCACCGGAAACGGATGCACAGTTTGCAAATGGCAAGCAAAACAAATATGGCACCGATCTGCGATTAACAACACAAGACCATCAAAACGCATCAAGAACAACAACCTACTTCACTCTAACATAGCAACAAAGTACATGGCAGGGACCCACTCAAGATGCTTGACAAAAGATGAGCACTGAGCTACGGCTAATTCACTCAATAGCAGGTTCAAACAAGCATGGCAAAAGTGCAAAAGATATCAGGTTACAGACTTAGTGAAAATAACGTGTCAGGAATTTAACATCAGGAAGCAATGTTCAGAGCAAGATAACAACATGCTATAGGAACATATCATGGCAAAGAAAAGCATGGAAAGAAGCTTCTCAAAGCATACAACAAAAGTCCCTTACTGACCATAAGCCAAAAGGGATCAGAAAATACAATGGCAACCATGTGAACATAGCAAGTATCGTTAACAGATTCAGACTTAGTAGAAAACTGGAACATGGCAAAAACAGATTCACGTAGGCATGTTTACGAGCTCGATGCACGCACCACAAAGCATGGCATGACAAACTAAACATACACCCAGCAAGTAGACATGGCATAGAAGCTAAACATGGCAAGAACAACCTCATAGCATGCATGGATAAACTATAGCAACCTCGGCAAAAATTGCTTAACATGTAAACAATCTGCCAGGAACATTCTATAGCAAAAGTAGAGCTCGATTGAGTCAAGCTAGGGTGCTCCATAATTGAAAACAAAGACATGGATGGATAGAGCATAACAATATCTCCAAAACATCCTTACTAATCATGCTCAAAAGAGGCATGGATCACTCTGTAGCAACAAGAATACATGGCATAAAAATATTAACAGGGCAAAGACTTAGAAATCTTCTAAGTCCCTGAAATCAGCAACATTACGAGAGCTACTTAGCATGCTTGTGCTTGTCACCACAGAGATCACAAAAATACATGGCATACACCCCTGTAAAGATGCAATGGCAAACTTCAAAACTCATGTAGAGCTCAAGTTCATAGGAGGCACACATTAATCATGGCAAAAATGACAAATGTTCAAATGCCGATAAGAATCTGGAACTAACATTGCATAGCACTCTTGCAACAGCATTTAGGGAATCAAGATGAACTCAAATGAACATGGTGCAATGGAACGAAATGAAGTACTCGTCGAGACGAACAATTTGATATGCTACACGCCCAAAACGGAGCCACGGATGCAGAGTTATGATGCGATGAAAAATGCTAAAATTACTGGGACTTAGGGCAAAATTAGGTCAACCTCTCAGATCCGGATCTAGATCAGGCACGCAATCCGAGGTTCATCACTGTGTCGCCGGAGTCCACGCCGGAGTTGGCTGGAATGGAGGAAGAAGAGCGGGGGAGGCGCGGTGACGCGGTGGAGGCCGAGGGCGGCGGGGTCGCCGGTGATGGAGCGACGCGGTGGCTGGCGTCGGTGATGCGGCGGCGCGGCAGGCACTGGCGTGGGATGAAGGCGGCGGCGGGGACCCGGGCTTTGGCGAGGTCGGGCGACCGCGGGCGGGCGAGCAAGCCCGTGCGGCGGCGGCCTCGGGCCCGGAGGGCCCCGCGCGGGCTGTGCGGGCCGGCGGCGGCGGGAGGCGCCGGTGGGACACGTGGCGCGGCGGATTCGTCGGGCAGCGGTGGGATTTTTCGTCCGGTGGCGGGCGGACACGTCCGGCCGCGCGGAGGGGAGAGGGGTCTTGGGTTTGATCCGAAAATTCCGGGGAGATGCCTTTTTAAAGGTAGAGGAAGCTAGGAGGCTCCAAATTGAGCACGGTTTGCGGCCACACGATGATGATCGAACGACCGAGATGATGGAGGGGGTTTAGGTGGGTTTTGGGCCACTTTGGAGGGGTGTTGGGCTGCTACACACACAAGGCCTTTTCGGTTCCTCGGTTAACCGTTGGAGTATCAAACGAAGTCCAAATGTCATGAAACTTGACAGGCGGTCTACCGGTAGTAAACCAAGGCCGCATGACAAGTCTCGGTCCCATCCGAGAACGTTTAACACCCGCACACGAAAAGAGGTAAAAGGGGACACCGGAGGACATTGGAGCGCTGGAAAGCAAAACGGACAACGGGGAAAATGCTCGGATGCATGAGACGAACACGTATCCAAATGCGATGCACATGATGACATGATATGAGATGCATGACAAAGACAAAAGAAACACGGAGACAAAAACCCGACAACGAGGAAATATCATAACTTAGTGCTGGAAATGGCAAGAGTTGGAATACAAATATGGCAGGTTACATACGGGGTGTTACACATGATACGGGCTTCCGAGAGCCCTTGGATCTGAGATCGAACGGTTGCATGGCGTGATTCTAGACCTATGGGTGAATATCCTATCCTAGAGGGTTATTCTGCAAATTTTCAGCAACTTAGCATGCGCCATTCGATCTCAGATCCAAGGGCTGCCAGCAGCCCGTATCATGGTCGCGCCTACCACGACCATCGCCTCCCTCGCGCGGTCGCGCCCTTGGAGATTTAACAAGGTGCGTTCAGTTATCTGATGTTGGCATGTCATACATAGTCATCACTTAGTCACTCATACAACAAGGTTAGCTATAAGGTTGGCTATAAGAGTATTTTTTCTTACTTCTCTCTATCTCTTTCTTCGTAGTATTTGTTGCATTTGCCAAGGAGTGAGCTCTTCCAATGAAATGGTGCTTAGATGAGGTGCTATGGGCATTAAATGGCTTAGCAACTCAAGTCCCAGTGCATAGGTGCTTAGGTTTTTGTTGTTAAGTTTGATTCATCTAGGTACACGTGCTTATCACTATTTCTTCCTAGGGTCACCAAACTAGTCTCTCTCTTCTTAATTAACTTGCCACATCAGACTTTATGCCTATGTGGCAGGCTTAGCACCTGTAGGATTAAGTACAGTAGTGGGCTATAAGCCCGCTTTACATGGCATTTTTGCATATTTGGGGGAAAGAGGCAAGGAAAAAGTGGGGGAGTGGGCTCTCAAGCAAGAGCCGGCCTCTACATGGTGGAGCATCGGGAGAGGCACCTGTATGGAGGTGGTCAGGAATCGGGAGACTCAAGCCGGTCGTAATGCCCACATTTAAAATGATAATGACAAGTCAAATCACCGGGCCCCCACCTATCCAACAGTAACTCACTGTCAAATCACACAACCCCATGTTTGCAGCAGCCTACTGCCTCATCTTCTCGCATCTCTTTCAACTCGACTAGGCGGAACTGCCCCGCCTACCGCGCGGGAAAAATCCCCGCCCTCGACTTTTAAATAGTATAGTATACTAATTTTGTATCCATGGATTGCGCCATGGAGCTAAGCCTCAAGAAAACGGCGGTACACATGTATGGAGTATACAGCACGCCTGTCGCGTTGGCGTCGCACCTCAAACAGTAGGTCAGTCTAGCACGCCACTCTTCGAATGGAATGTGCGTCATATTGCGTTTGCACACACATCTGGGACCGCAATTGAGAACCGACCATAGGCACACTCCCCGGCCCCGCAAGTCGGGGGAGTTAATAGAATTAGTACATATGTTGGTACCTGGACGAGCCCTGCAAGACACAGAAGATCAGTTCGTCCATGCATGTGACCAAACTCCCACAGACACGCCTGGATTGGCTATCGTCTACATATCATGCAGGTTGTGTTGTACAAGGCTGTAGTTCTGGTGAGAAATCTAAAAAAAGGTTTCTTGTCATCTTGCAAAATTAGGTGTCATGTGCTTCGGATCACTGCGAGGGTTAAACAGCGACAACTGAGTTGGGCTAGTCATTGGGGGCACATGCACGAAGACTACTCGGCTGCCATCTAGGTCAAGCTGGCTATGTTAATTAGGACATCTATCAACGGACCCCTTTTCTACGAGTTTATCTTTAATTTGAGCTTTGATCCTCGTCTATTTTGTCTGTCAGGATTCATATTGTCTCCTTTGGGCAGTGAGGTTATGATTTCTTGTCATGTGGCATTTTTTCGTGTTATATGTTATAATCCGGTGCTTCAGATCAAAATGATGACAACTGCGCCTCCGGGGCACGTGCATGAAGACTTCTCGACAGTCATTGCCGAGGTCAAGCCAGCTCCGGCCGGTAGACAAAAGAAAACTAGTACTCCCCTATATAGGTAGGAGCCTCCACGCTTGCTTGCTAGTGTTTCTCTCTTCACACTGTCTCGTCCTCTCCAGATCTAAACACGACAGTGGTGGCCACACTCTCTCTCTACTCACTGCTGGTCACAGATCCAGCCGGATCCTCTCTGCCGGGGAAGGTGAGAAGGTGCAACGTTCACGCGGTCGTCCTCGGTGACGGTTCTTACCCACTGCCGACGCGTCCTGATCATCGTGCCTTGCCGTTCTCTCCCAAGCATCGCTGGCGAGGGAGGGCCTCCCACCCCTTCTTCCTCGCTACCATAGTGTGGGCAGATCCGGCCTCCCGCTGCCCACCTAGCGACATCCCAGCGACCCTCAGGTAGAACTTCCTTCTAAACCTTCCTTGCTCTACTTCCCGAGCTCCTGATGTTGCTGCATTTGTATCTTTTACTATTTCTCAGCCCCCCTCGTGTAGATAGGATCGATTGGCTGTTCGAAAACCACCTAATTTTTTATTGTTAATAGGTAAAACTAGTTCATGCACTCGAATCTAGTAGTACTTGGTTCAAACAAGGAAGAAACGGGGTGGGGGTGGGGGAAGATCTGTTACCTGAATCTAGGGCTTGGTCGAAAGAGGAAATAATGGGGGCGAAAAGTAGCAGAGACTGGCTATCCAACTGGTCTCTAGGTCTAATAGGGAAATACAAGGAACGCAGTACAAACTCAATATAAACCCGATCTATTGGTTGAAAAAGGAAAGAAAGTGGGGACTGGGGGACAAGTCAACAGAGTAAGTCCTGCACTAGATTTGCTTGCCTCACACAGTATAAGGTGGCTATATACCGAAAAATGGGACCAACCCAGATATCCTCTTCTGATGTTTGCTGTCCCGAGCTGCTCTTATGTAATGCCACTGGTAAAATGTAGTAGTCGCACTGTTAAAAGTAAGGACACATTGAACCAATGTTGTTTTCAATGTAATGCCTCCAGTAATATGAATCAATGGCACTTTTTTCATGCCCTGCTAAATTTCCCAATAAGATAAGTTGCTTCTTTTTGTTAGAGATGCAACTTTCCTGGTCCGCCTACTCTCCAGGAGCTTCACGACCAACCTTGATGTTGCTCAATTTTACTGCAACTAATGAAGAAGAGGCTCTGTGGGTTTCGTTTTCTGATGGAAATCGAACCGGGGCTGTCAGCGTCCTGGGAACGGGGGTCCCCAGACTTGCCTGCGTGCAGCCCGTTGCGTGGCTAAGCTAGTAGGCCATATGACCCATCTTCATCAACAAGGCATCCAAGACCCTCGCGAGGGGCCAAGCCTCGCGAGGAGGATGACACGAGACCTCCTCTGGAGCGGCATAGTCAGGCAGGCTCACGAGGAGCGGAGATATCAAGGCGAGGCGAACCTCACGAGGCTCTCGTGACATGAGCCATGACGATCGACACCAGGCGGGCGCCAGCACGCGAAGCGTCCTTGTTTCCTCTTTGGTGCTAAGGAAACTAGTGCAGGCGAGGAGTACCGAGGCATCAGGCAAAGGTTGCTATTTTGGTGCAACAAGACCAAGACCAGAAGGGCGGCAACACGGAGGTCATCGTGGAGCCCAAGACGGCGTCACCACCAGAGCCTTTTGCAGGCGTAGACCACCTTTTGTCAGGATAGCTTGTACTAGCTGTCCCCCTTCAAATTAGCCCGCCGTTGTTGGCTCCCTTCCTGCTCAATATTTGGGAAGAGGACCAGGGCCTCTATAAGTAGGGCTAGCCACCACCATAGAAAAGGGGGGCGAGGGGACGGCATCTTAGATCACTCTCTCACCCATACAAGTTAGCCACGCACAAGAACACCTCAACCTCAGGAGGCTGTTCTTCCCCTTGTATTGTTCATCATCATCCCAAGAGGCAATCCACCACCACCACACTGGAGTAGGGTGTTACACCACAACGGTGGCCCAAACCAGTATAAATCCTCTGTATTTCTGTGTTGCGAGTTCGTCGAGTTCGTCCGCGAGATCTTAGCGAGCTAGGGCGTAGATCGATAGGAGGGAAAGACTTCATGCGCACCCCAGTGTTCGAACCTTAAGGGTTTGCCGGAACCCCACATCCAACATTTGGTGCTCTAGGTAGGGGTGCGCCGTAGCTTTCCTTCCGTCAATCGTCGCTCCGTCGCTCCATCGTGTCCATGGCGGACGCTCGCCGCGCTTGAGCTAAGCGTCGGGCTGCTCTAACCGCAGGCATTGCTCAGACAGCTCCCATTGGCGGGCCACCACGTCGTTCTTCGTCCCCCGCCGCCAACGCTACCACTGGCTAGGTGGGGAACAAGTAGCAAGCGTCTTTGCTGCATCCTTCGGTGCGGCAGGACGGCCGCACCACCACTCCATCACTGGCCCCAGCCGGTTCTTCATCTCACGCACACCGCGTTCCCATGGAGGCGTGGGCCGCACTCCTTGCCGCAAACAAGCTCCTGCGCTACCGCCCAGTCGACGACCTCTACGAGGAATGGCTCGACCGCATCACCGAGCTCGTCCGCGCCGCAGGGGGCTCCCCTGCGCCGTCCCTCTCTCAGCCTCACCCTCAGCCAGTCACGGGCGACGAGGTCCGAGGTGTGCCTCCACCACCCCAGCCCAAAGACGGCGCCTTGGCACCAGGGCGCGTGGCCCTGCGATGCGATCCCCCACGACCGGTGCCCGCGCGCGAAGAGAGAAGCTGCCAAGAAATCCCATGGCCGCGAGAAGCTGCACTCGCGCTTCCCACGCCTCCTCGTCAAGACCATGCGCCGCTTGCGGCGGCGCCGCGCGAACCTCGACAAGACCAAGCTCAACCTTCGAGGCGGGCCCCAGTAACCACGGCCGACTACCGCGCCTTCACCCCCGAGCTCCGCAGCGTCGCTTGGCCTGGCAAGTTCAAGCCGGATCTGCCTCCTACGGTGACGCAGCACCGCCGACCCCGCAGAGTTCCTGCAGCTCAACGAGCTGAGCATCAAAGCAGCCAACAGCAACGAGAAAGTCATGGCGTACTGGTTTCCAATGGCTCTCAAGGATGGGGCCCGCACCTGGCTCCTGAACTTGCAGCACGGCTCGATCTCCTCCTGGGATGAGATGCGCGACCGCTTCGTCGCCAACTTCCAGGGCACTCGCGACCGCCCGCCGGCCGCGACCGATCTGCGCTGCATCAAGCAACAACTAGGGGAGACCCTCCAGAAGTACATCGAGCACTTCAACATCACCTGTCTCAAGATCCCCATGGTCACGGATGAGGCCATCATCTCCGCGTTCTCCGACGGTGTCTGTGATGTCAAAATGAAGGAAGAGCTAGCCATCCACGAGGAGCTCTGCACGTCTTAGGAGCTATTCAGCCTAGCGACCAAGTGCGCAAGAGCTGAGGAGGGGCGCCTTTCCCTCCTTGATCTGCCAGCCGCAGGCACAAAGGAGAAGAAAGCCAAGGCCAAGGACGTGAAGCGCAAGGAAGCGGTAGTGCTAGCTGCGGAGCCCGACACCAAACGGGATAGAGATCAGCCCGAGTCATCCAAGAACAGCCGACCATTCTGCGCCTTCCACAACCTGAACACCCACAACACTAGCGACTACCAAGAGCTCCGAGCCCTACGCGAGGGACGCTACAGTTGACGCCTCGAGCGCGGCGACCGGGGCTACGGCCGTGGAGGAGGACGAGGAGGTAGACGCTGGGACGACCGCGGCCCGCGCCAGAAATGGTGCGACAGGCCTCGTGGGGACCGCTGGCAGGACCATCCTCGCGAGAGGCCCTGGAGGGACCAGCCTCGTGAGGATCGCCCCCAAGGCAACACCGGTCTTCCTCCACTGCCGCCACCAAGAAGGAACGACGACCATCATCAGGACGAGGGGGCTGGGGGCTTCTAGGAGCCGCGTGCAATAGCCTACATCTTGGGCGGCGCCCAGGCGCCAGCCTCTCAGCGCATCTTCAAATGATTTGCTCGTGAGGTGAACGCAGCGCTCCCCAAGCTTGAGGCCGCGCGCCCGCTCAAATGGTCCCAGTGTGCCATCACTTTCGACTCGGCAGATCAGCTAAAGTATGTGGCCACCGTCAGCGTCCTCCCGATGTTGTGTTCCCCAGTCATCAGCAATGTGCAGGTTACCAAGACTCTCATCGACGGCGATGCAGGACTCAACGTCCTGTGCGTTGACACTTTCGACAACCTCCAAGTGCCATCTGAGCAGCTCCATCCTACCAAACCTTTCTCGGGAGTGACCGACGGCTCCACCACACCGACAGGGATGGTCCGCCTGCCTGTCACCTTCGGCACACACGACAACTACCGTACTAAGCTCATCGACTTCAACGTCGTGCACATTCGCCTGCCGTACAACGCCATCCTTGGGTATCCGGCCCTGGTGAGGTTCATGGCGGTCACCCACCACGGCTACAACGTCCTCAAGATGCCTGGAAGTAGTGGGGTCATCACGGTCCTGTGTGAAGAGAGGGATGCGGTGTGCTCCCTCGAGCGCGCCTTCCAAGCTGCAGCAATCGACGACCCCGACAGCAGAAGTGAGGGTCCTCCGGAGGCCATCCCCAAGAAGAAGCAGTCGCGCCGCACAGGACCTCAGGAGGATGGCGTCGCAGCAGGAGCCTCGTCAGGATCAGCGTCCGTCCCAAGGGCGCCTCCCTCCATCGCATAGGAAGGCGCGCCCGGCGCCCTCCTCTGGCAGGGCTCAGGGGCTCTCTTCTAGAGGGCCTCAGACCTTGCCCACCACACGAGGGAGGCGCTTGGGCCCCACTTGGAGGCGTGCTACGCGACACATTTTCCTCAGGAGAACATCGGGCAAGGGGTGCCCTCCACTCAAGAGTTCATCGCGAAGACCACACAGGAACTGCAAGACGCAAGAGCCATGCGCGGCAATAGCCGCTCACAGGGCGCAGCTCACCACCCAGCCGAGGGTGCCGAGCTGCGTGTCTGCATCGACATTCCAGGGCTCGACAGGGCCGCGTCTCAGGAGCGCTTCTGGCCTTCACGTGTGGGCCGTTGCAGAGGCCCGCCACACAGCTACGTTCGCATGCCCCTCGGCTTGCCGAGCGGGGCGTCGGCCTATCAGCGCGCCATGCGGCATGACCTGGCGGCTCAAGAGGCCAGGTACCGCGTCGTCCTGGAGGGAATGGAGACGGTCTTCAGGGAGCCTCCTGAGCCCCTAGAGCCTCCTGAGGCTCAGGGATCCGGTGGCTCATGAGGAGTCGTTTCTTTGACGCACACCTTCAGCTGCACCAACTCTGCTTCGTCTACAGAACCAGGTGACTTCTTTCAAGCTCGTTAAGCTGGGAGCGCCCCTTGGGCTACATCATTCCTAGGCCGTGTGGGTCCGTCCCTATGGCATGTATCCCATTTGTTTATGTCTTTAGCTTACCTTGCTGGCGGCGCCCCTTGGACTGCATCATACCCAAGCCGCTCGGGCCGGACCCAGTGTCATCATCTGCCCGATCATCGCCTCCCACTGGGCCTTCTCACAGGCACGCGCTGGTGCATGGGTACGTCCCTGCCACGTCGACAAACCTGAGCGGTCGAGCTCTGGCTCGCGGCACGCCCCACGCACGTCACCTCACCAGGGCCTCAATGCCTTCATTTCATCGGACCAATCAGCGGCAGGCTGACGGCTGTAACGACAAACTCTGTTCTTCTTGTGCCTGTTCACAAGGACCCCGCGGGAAGGATAGCAGGCGGCACCGCGAGTCTCCTCTTCTCTCATGCAATTCACTTGCGCGTTAAAAGGGAGGCTCCTGAGCATCGCGACTCAGGAGCTCTTACTGGCTCTCCAGCCATCACCCCCTGGCCTTGACCACGGCATCGCGACCTGGCATACCAGCGGCGGCTAAGCTCGCTTGAGGGCCGGGACTTGAGGACGCAGAGCACTAAGGAGAGCATGGGAGGAGGGAAACTTGTATGTGCCTGCCCGGCTATGCCGCACAAGTTGGCACGCAGCACACAAGGAAATGCCTCCTTATTACGCGCAAAATAATGATTCCTCCACCTGACAGCTGGGACCCACCAGAAGGGCCTCTGTATTTCGCGAAAAAAATTCCCACCGCTGACAGGTCGGACCCACCAGTTATATCTTATCACGCAAGGAAGTGCCTCCTTATCACGCACAAAATAATGAATACCCACCTCCTAGCTGGGACCCACAATAGTGGGAGGCTGACTTGTGGGCCGACTAAGTTCACAGGGACGGAGGGCTTTGTCAACTTAGTCAATATGAACGGTTCTAGCTCCAGTGACCGTACGATGTCCATCCAAACGGTGGTAGTGCTTCTTCAACCTCTGGTCTTCTTGCTCCAGCCGCCCAAAGCAGCGCCGTTCATGCCTCGTGCTCCTGCCTCCCGTGGCCGGCTACGATGCCGCGGAGGCCTCACCGCCTCCTACTACTCCCACCGCTGGCCAGGCCATCCCTCTACTCACCCACACCCCGTGTTATCCTGCGGCGACGGCAGCCTCAGACCGCAGCGAACCAGCAAACCCCATACTCCTCTACAGTGGGCATCCACTGCCACGTCTTCCCCGGCTCCGCGTCGTCCCCTTCCTAGGCCTCGCCGTCGCCCACCGCCTTCGTGCTCTCGGTGCGGCGTGGTCAACATGGTCAAGGAACGGCTTCCATTCGACGTGGACTGTACGTGGAGAGGCTGACAGCTGGGTCCTCGGCTGCAGCAAGGAAGTGCCTCCTCATTACGCGGAAAATAATGATTCATCCACCTGACAGCGGGGACCCACCGGACGGGCAACCGTATTTCATGAAAAAAACGTTTCCCCCTGACTGCTGGGACCTACCAGCAACATCTTCGCACGCAAGGAAGTGCGTCCGGGCAAAAAAAAACGATTCGCCCCCCTAACTGCTGGGACCCACCAGCTACATCTTCGCATGCAAGGAAGTGCCTGACAGTCGGGACCCACCTGGTAAAAGCGTACATAGCGTTGTCATTCTGGTCGCGAACGTGTACGTACATACTGGTCGATGTAGAGGCACGCACGTGTCGTAGTACAGGCATGCACATAGCATGTACACGTACGTACAGCGGCCAGGGTGCAAGAAAGTAAATACGGCCATGTACGTACATACGGGCGGGGTCTCGAGCGCCTACTCGCGCGTACGTACGGCCAGGGCTCGTGTACATGGCTGGGTCGGAACAGAGAAACTTCGTCGTCGTCGTGTTCATGGGGAGGCAACGGAATGTGTCGTGTTCAATGGGAGGCAATGGAACATGTGGGAGCCAACCGGCTTGGACAGAACAACCGATGGAAACGAGGCCTGGCGTACCGCAGAACGGAGGAAACGGCCTTGTGTTTGACTGGCCACGTTCGATACGGGATCCTGTTCATCGGGAGGGGTCCGGCGTACCGCAAACGGAGGAAACGGACCTCCTACGGTCGAAACGGGGGTCCTGTTGATCAGGAGGGGTGTGGCGTACCGCAAAATGGAGGAAACGGACTTGTGTTGGAGCGTTACGGTCGAAACGGGGGTCCTGTTCATCGGGAGGGGTGTATCGTACCGCAAAACGGGACTCCACGGGATATTGTTCATCTCCACCATCGACCCCCTCCAGCCTCCACGGGCTACTGTTCATCCACCGTCGACCTCCTCCAGCCTCCACCTGTGACTGTTCATGCACGGGCAACTGTTCATCCAGCCTCCACCACGCGTTACTCCACCGGCTACTGTTCAGCCAACCCTCTCCCCAGGCTCCTGTTCAACCACCCCTCCACGAGCTACTGTTCATCCAGCCCTCCACCATCTACTGTTCATCCAGCCCTCCATGGGGTGGTCCTGTTCATCCTGCCCTCCACGGGGTCTTATTCATCCAGCCCCAACCGGCTCGATCGATCGGGGTCCTGTTCATCCAGAGGCAACACCACGGAGTCCTGTTCATCCACCCCCACCAGGAACTGTTCATCCACCCCCCAGCAACGCTCACTGTTCATCTAGAGGCAGCATCGATCGGCTTCAGTTAGCAGCAGTAGCGAAGGAATCGCTCGATCGGGTTCAGTTAACAGCCATCGATCGATCGCTCGGGTTCAGTAATGCATAGCCTGCGGTGCAATCGCTCGGGTTCAGTTAGAGCCCACCACCTCGCTTGGGTTTAGTTAGAGCCCAACGCCTCGCACCCACGCGTGTGCGTGTACGAGAGAAACGTGCATCACTCAGCCCCAACCACCCACCGTAACCGGGAACACTCCGATATTTTCCTCGCCCTCGCTTCTACCACGGTTTTTTTCGTCATGGACGGCCCAAAGAATTTCATGCAGCCGCATCTCCAGCCCGCCCAGGACGAAAAGCCCGTTTTCTATCATGATTTTTTGTCATAGAAGTAGGACCCCACCACATGTATGATGATACCATGTTTTGTCACAATTATTGTCATAGAAGTGTCATAAGTATGATAGAAAAATATTTCATCAGCACAAAATTTCACGCATGTGTCTTTTTTTGTAGTGTCTTGGCTTGGCATAGATCTCCCCGGCAACAGCGCCAAACATCCTTAGTGCTACCTCTTGAGCTTGCGTTGGTTTTTTCCTTAAAGAGCAAAGGGTGATGCAGCAAAGTAGAGTAAGTATTTCCCTCGGTTTTGAGAACCAAGGTATCGATCCAATAGGAGACAACGTGCAAGCCACTGAATACCTGCACAAACAAACACCAACCTTGCACCCAACACGATAAAGGGGTTGTCAATCCCTTCACGGTTATTTGCAACATGAGATTTGAAGAGATAGATAAATGGTAAATTCATATTTTTGGTTTATACATCGGAAAGTAAAGATTGCAAAGAAAGTAAATCGGAAACTTAAATTGTGGATCAGAAACTTATATGATGGAAAATAGACCCCGGGGCCATAGGTTTTAGTAGAGGCTTCTCTCCAGATAGAAATTATTATGGTGGGTGAACAAATTACTGTCGAGCAATTGATATAAAAGCGCAAAGTTATGACGATATCTCAGGCAATGATCATGAATATATGCATCACGTCCGTGTCAAGTAGACCGAAATGATTCTGCATCTACTACTATTACTCCGCACATGGACCGCTATCCAACATGCATCTAGAGTATTAAGTTCATAAAGAACGGAGTAATGCCTTAAGCAAGATGACATGATGTAGAGGTATTAACTCAAAGAATATGATGAAAACCCCATCTTTTTATCCTCGATGGCAACAATACAATATGTGCCTTGCCGCCCCTACTGTCACTTGGAAAGGACACCGCAAGATTGAACCCTAAGCTAAGCACTTCTCCCATTGCAAGAAAAACCAATCTAGTTGGCCAAACCGAATCGATAGTTCGAAGAGACTTGCAAAGATATCAAGTCATGCATATAAGAATTTGGCGGAGATTCAAATAATATTCATAGATAAGCTGATCATAAATCCACAATTCATCGGATCTCGGCAAACACACTGCGAAAGAGTATTACATCGAATAGATCTCCAAGAACATCGAGGAGAACTATGTATCGAGAATCAAACAGAGAGAGGAAGCCATCAAGCTACTAGCTATGGACCCATAGGTCTGTGGTAAACTACTCACGCTTCATCAAAGAGGCAACGGTGTTGATGTAGAAGCCCTCCATGATCGAATCCCCCTCCGTCAGGATGCTGGAAAAGGCCCCAAGATGGGATCTCACGGGTACAGAAGGTTGTGGCAGTGGAAAAGTGGTTTCATGACTCCCATGGAAGTTTTCAAGGTATTTGAGAATATATAGGAGGAAGATCTAGGTCAGGGGGTCATCGAGGGGCCCACTAGGTCGGGGGGCGCTCCCCACCCTCCTGGCGAGCACTCCACCCTTGTGGCCGCCTCGTGGCTCTTCTGACTTGCACTCCAAGTCCCTTGGGTGTCTTCTGGTCCAAGAAAAATCATCGCGAAAGTTTTATTCCGTTTGGACTCCGTGTGGTATTCCTTTTCCGTGGAACTCTAAAACAAGGGGAAACAGAAACTGGCTGTGGGCTCTAGGTTAATAGGTTAGTCCCAAAAATCATATAAAGTTGCATATTAATGCATATAAAACATCCAAAACAGATAATATGATAGCATGGAACAATCAAAAACTATAGATATGTTGGAGACCTATCAGTGTCATTTGGTGGTGTTATCCATAGGTAGTGGCTGCCATGTGGTAGGAAGCAACCACTTAGTCTCTTAGGGGCTTGACACCGCACCGATCGATGACTCTCGTCGCAGTGAGGTGGTGCGGTGGAGCAGTTCGCCTCTGTAAGTCCCGACAGGCCTGCTGGGACGATCTGGAGGCTTGCTTCCGGGGTAACCCCGACCTTGCCAGGCTTGTCTGCCCAACAAGGGAGATTTTTCCCTTAGTGATATCTTGCTTCTCTGGCTTGACTTTGTCTTCTCGACCAGCAATCTAATTCTTCAAAGAGTTGATCCATTTGTGCTTGGTCTGACCTTGGTTTTGTAATCTTGACCTTGGATCGGTGGCTTGATGTCTGTGCACAAGTCAAGGGAAAACATACACCACTGCTTGCGTACCCCGACATAAGCCCCGGGCCTGAGCCATACATGTCGCTGGGCACATCGGGTTAGGCCCCAAACAGTGCATGGACACTTGGCAGGAGAGGGCCGTGCGCATGATGGCTCGTCATGATGACCAGTCAATCCAACGTCCACTTCGCGTAATTACAGCGGGTCATGGGGGCATGGGACTGTAGTAGTTAACATAAACGATAACTTTTCTACACTTCCTCCCTCACGTCGTTTCCCTTAATAGGGGAAAACATGGAAGCGTACTACTCATTCATCGTCTGCCTTGCCTCCCCATCATCTTCCTCCCCATCATCGTCTGCTTTCCTCACCCACACTCGCCACCGATCCCCTCCCAATTTCCTTCCCGTTCTCTCACCACATGTTAGGGGACATGGCGAAGAAAACTCCTGCCAGGGGAAAGTGGACGACCGCCGTCAAAAAAGGCGGCCGCCGAGGGGAGCAAGAGGGTGACAGAGCTGGAGAAGAAGCAAAGAGGAGATGCCGCTCTTTCCGATGAATCTCAATGGTGATGTGCTGCAGGCAAGGTATGGATACTTGTGGGGGAGGGAGGTCCCGAAGGGGCATGGCGCTCCCAAGTTCTGGCGGAGGGGAAGGAGAACCCCCTAGATTGATACAGATTTTTCTGCGCATATTTCATCTGAGGTCTCTGCCCTCCCTTCTCGGATTTCTTCGAGGAAATGATGGTGATCTATGGATTCCGTCTCTTGGATTTCAGGCCAAATGCAATGGCGTGCATGGCGATCTTTGCCTACTTGTGAAAAAATTTCATTGGGGTTGCCCCCAAGGTTGATCTGTTCAGGCACTACTTCGTCCCACGGGTGGAGAACAAAAATCACCGCTCGGGGAACATAAGTTGGATGCCACGGGTAGTGCCAAGGGAGAACTTGGATTACACCTCTGGCCAACAACACAACAGATGGGACGAGTAGAGGGCGAGGACAGGCTCCGGTCGGTGATAAACAGGATCACCGGTCTGAAGGCTACCGGGCTGATAGTCGAGCATGTAGGGGCCGACTTCCTTCTCCGCCGCATCTCGCCCTTGCAGAAGAGAGACAGGTTCGCCTGGCTTTACGGGGATGCCGCAGATAGGATGACGTTACTTCGTGGCCTGGCCAACAACTTGTCAATCTACGTCCATGCCTGGTTGTGTTACCAGTTGTTTGGCAGTTTCGAGCTGTTCAAACTGCCCGCCAACATCATCCCCCTGAACATCAATTCCGCCAAGGACAAGATCTTGAAATGGATGCTGCACTGCAATGCTCGTGGAGTTTCGGGTGACTGGCGGTTACCCATGCTCGCCGAAGAGCTGGAATGGTCCTCCACCATAGTAGAAAGGGCTACCAAGGTGGAAGCCAATATGTACAAGAGCACCTCCAGGGTGGAGGAGGCGTACATTAGGAAGCAGCTTGAGGATGACAGGGCGCTCCAGGATGCAGCAGTGGCGAAAGCCGAAAAGGTACAAAGGGGAAAGAGAAGGCCGAAGGTGAAGGTTCTACTCACGGCAAGGATGAGGCGCCAGCCTCGGAAGAGGTTGCCGGAGAAGAGTCTGCTAGAGAGGAGCATGCCGGGGGTGAGCCTGCCGGGGATGAGCCCTCCGGAATCAAGGCTTAATATATCACAGTGGCAAAAGCTCTAGAGGAAGAAGTGGACGAGGAGGTGGCGGAACCGAAAGAGGAGTGGCTCGTAGAAGGCCCTCAAGCCCCTGAGCCAATCTTGGACCAACGCCCTCGTAAGCGGGCAGCCAACCGGGGAGCGGCAGTCTTTGATCAAGTGCCCGTCATCAAGAAGGGGAAGGAGACCACATCCAAGAGCAGTGTTCCTAAAGCTGTGCATTGACATTCTCCTCGGCTCTCCGGGGCCAAGGCCCGCCCCGCCAAGCAGCCAGCAGCCACGGGGGACGACCCTAGCGCCTGATCGATTCTGAGCTCTTCGTAGAGCTCATCTTCATCGGAGCCTCTTGCGTCCCAGTAGGGCTCGAAGTTGCTAGAGACCTCAGCTCCCCCACCACAAAAGAGGAGCAGGGCACCCTCTCCGCCTGTTGATTTTGTGTTGAGCTCCATGCTCATCGACAAAGAGTAAGAAAGAACACCCATCCTTCCTTGCTGTTATTTCTGCATGTCTCTTTGCTTGTTGATAGATCTTTTCTTGTTGTCTTTATCAGGGAGGAAGGGGAAGAGGAATAGCCCCTCGTTCACCAGACCAAGCGGCTCAAACACGTGGAGCCGCCGAGGATGATGGAAGGGGCGGGCCTACAGGGGATGGTGCAAATACTCCGGCACCAAGCCCCAGGTCCGCCCCCCAGCTTGGTCGTGTAGAAGTGGTTTCGCCCGTTGTCGGTGTCAAAACCGGCGGATCTCGGGTAGGGGGTCCCGAACTGTGCTTCTAGGATCGATGGTAATAGGAGACGGGGGACACGATGTTTACCCAGGTTCGGGCCCTCTCTATGGAGGTAATACCCTACTTCCTGCTTGATTGATCTTGATGAATATGAGTGTTACAAGAGTTGATCTACCACGAGATCGTAATGGCTAAACCCTAGAAGTCTAGCCTATGAGTATATGCTAATGAATCTGTCCTATCCGGACTATGCCCTCTGGTTTATATAGACACCGTAGACATCTAGGGTTACATGGAGTCTGTTACATAGGAGGGAATCTTCATAGTCGGCTGCCAAGCTTGCCTTCCATGCCAAGGAGAGTCCAATCCGGACACGGATATAGTATTCGGTCTTCGTGTCTTCACAGCCCATCAGTCCGGCCAACGGATAACAGGCTGGACGCTCGAGGAATCCTTAGTCCAGGACTCCCTCAGTAGCCCCTGAACCTGGCTTCAATGACGTGGAGTCCGGTGCGCAAATTGCCTTCGGCATTGCAAGGCGGGTTCCCCTTCTTCCAAACTTCCTAGACAGTCTTCGGACGTGATGATTGTATGCACACCTGTTACACACCATACACAACCGCAGAGAGAATATATATTCCACACGAGTTCTATCCGGCTGCAGCTTCCGGCAACGTGATATCACGCCCGTCCGGTCATTATTTCAAACCGTTTGTCCCACATTTCGAGACGCGGTTGCTATAGGCACGTCTTGTCAAAGTGCAAATCGTGTCCCCTTATTGCGGCATTCTCATCAGTGCGGGTATGGGCAACCCAACCGTGCCGTTTGCACAACCTTCGGAAATAGGCGAATCCTAAGGCGAGCAAGGAGGCGTTTAATGTTTGCTGCCTTTATAAGAGGATAAGGATACCCTCTTCCTCCTCTCACGCTTTCTCTCCGTCTCCTCCTTCCCGATCGCGAGCTCCAGCGCCCAAGTTCCAATCTCCTTTCCACCCCAGCAACTATGTCCGGATCCGGTGGTCAGGGCAAGTGGATGGTCTCCTCTGTCACGAAGGAGGAAATTACTGAGCTCCGGGCGGCCGGATATTTGGCGAAGGGGATCGCCGACCGCTTGCCGGCCGAGGGTCAAGTCATTCCCATGCTGGAGCTCAATGAGAGGGTAGTATTCCTCCCTCATTTCTTTCGCGGGCTTGGGTTTCCACTCCACCCTTTCGTCTACGGGCTAATGTATTACTACGGGGAAGATTTCCATGATCTATCCCCGAATTCCTTCCTCAACATCTCGGCGTTAATCGTTGTGTGCGAGGCCTTCCTCCGCATCCCACCCCACTTTGGGCTATGGCTCGAAGTCTTCAACGTGAAGCCGAAGGTGGTGGATCGCCATCACGCGGAGTGCAGTGGAGCCATGGTGAGCAAGCTGCCCAACGTCTCCTGGCCGAAAGGTATTTTTGTGGAGATAGTGAAGGAGTGGAAGAAGTAGTGGTTCTACATCACAGAACCCCGCGACACCTCCTGGGCCGCGGCTGCCGAATTCCGCTCCGGTGCTCCTATGCGGCTCACTTCTTGGGTCGAGAAGAGTCCCGATTGGGGTTCGTCCAACGAGGTAATAGCGCTGCAGACGTGCATTCAAAGCATGATTGCCAAGAACGTTAAGCTTGTAGATGTAATCCAGGTGATGTTAGTTCGCCAAATTCTCCCATGCTAACGCCAAAGCCGTCCTTTGTGGGAGTTCGATCCGAAGAAGCACCATACCTTGGTGAGGCTCTTCAGGACTACTCACGAGGATGCGTGGAAGTTGCTCTTTAAGGGCAAAAAAAAAACCACCGGCCGCGGATTCAGATCGCGGACACGACGCCAGTCACCCTGCTAGTGAGGTATGTCTCTTTTAATGTATTCCCTGCTTGTGTGTTGCTAGGGCGATGCCTGAGCTTTTATTATCGCTATTTCAGGACTGGACGGAGAGGGCAAAGCGGATCTAGTGTCCGGCTCCGCTGCCTGAAGAACCAGTCATCCCGCGCCTAGCGAAGATACTGGTGTCGGCGTCGTATAAGGCGCCAGAGAAGATGGCCAAGAAGAAGGCCAAAGGGAAGGCCAAGAGTGGCCTCCGTCATAAGGGTACTTCGGACGCGGCGTCCGAAGACGACGAAACTCATTCCTCTATCCCTGAGGACAATGACGGGGAATAGGAGGAGGGGGAAGAAAACAATCCTCCCCCTGAGGAGAGGAAGAAGAAGAGGGCGGCTCCGGCGCATTTGGAGGCGGAGGCGCCCAAAAAGGGGAAGGGCGCTTCGGCGGCCAATACCGTGTGGGACATGGACAGTAGTCTGGAACGACGCCCTCGCCCAAAGCCCCAGGCTGCATCGTAAGTGACATGGCTTATTTATGCGCACATCCAGCCCTTTCTGTCCATTATCTTGATATAGTTAGCTATATTATTGCAGTCCGGCTCGTGATATTATCCAGCAATCCCCCTCTGGAGGTTCATTGGCTTCATCGGAGATGGCGAGCAGATCGCCACCGCCTGCTTACTCCCCCGGGGCCGGGGACGACACCGAAGTGCTGTCCTGAAGGATCGCTTCGAAGGAAGGAGCCGAGGACGTTGTTCGGGATGTGCCACAAGGCGAGACCTCCCCCGCCGGACACGTGGGGGATCCAATCCCCATGCAGACTGGCGAAGAGGGTCGTATCCAGATCGGCCCTCAGCCAAATGCGGCTCCGGAGCCCCCTACGGCTCCGGAGTCGGGCGAGCATCTCCCTTTGAAGGGGGGAGTGCCGCCTCCACCGGTGGCTCCTATCCATCCAGGAGCGTCGGATGACCTGATGGGGGCGCTACGAAGCGCCTCCGTCGTGGACGAGCACCGTGTCCTTATGGGTGCGGTGATCGAGAAGGTTCAGTCTGCTAAGAGCGGACTGAATGAGGCCTGCGGCAGCCTGTTAACAGGTTTTGAGGTAAGTGATATAGAAAGAGAAAAAACCCATGTAGTCAGTAGCCCCTGAAATACTCTTCGGTGTTCGGCAGGAGGAACCGGACAGAGGATCAATCATCTAGTGTAGGATACTAACGTGATATGTTTGCATGAGCAGGCGTCGCTGTTGGCTACGACCTCACATGCTGCCGAAGTCTCTGAACTGAAGTAGAGGCTGGAGCGGACCGAGAACGAGCTCGCCAAGGTTACAATGCGCTTCAAGAGAAGCAAGGTAGGTATCGTCTTGCTGTGTGTTCGAAAAGAACAAGCGTTGCATACTGACCGTAATGTCGAAATGTGTACAGGAGCCGCAACCGAGGTGGAGGCCCTGAAAAAGGCTCTGGCCGAAGCTGAGGGGAAGGCCGTCGAGTAGCAAGCTGCTCGAAAAAAGCTCGAGGCCTGAGTCAAGGAGGTCCAACAGGAGCTCCAAGATGCGGTAAAAAAATGTGAGATCCAGGAGAATGATGTGTCGGCTCAAAAGGACGAACTCTCCAAGGCTCATCGGAATGCGGAGACCACACAGAATGAGGCCCGGGCCGCCCTCAACACGGCGGGTAAGGCTTTTAAGATGCAAAGCAAGTATAAGGAGAAGCAATATCTTTTACTAACCCGAGTTTGGAGTTCCCTAGGGGCTTTTGCGGATTTACCACGTAGCGTATCAGACGCTGCAGAGTTCTATCAAGAAAAAGGATGAGGTTCGACGGAGAAGTTATTCTGGACGCAGTATGCGACGCCAGCCCATCCGTGTCCTTTGCCGATCAGCTGAACCAGCTGGTGGAGCTGCACAGGGTGGCCGAACTAGCCATGAAGGATTTAACAATCCGGCTATGGCCAGCCGAAGCTATGCCCGACAGCTTCTTCGGACTTGTGAGGCGGCTAGTGGAAGCCTGTCCGCGGCTGGACATCATCAAGCGCTCTGTATGTATTGAAGGTGCCCGTATGGCCTTCACTCGCTGCAAGATGTGGTGGGCGAAGATGAACGCTATTGAAGTGGCCAGTGGGCTGCCGGAGGGCAAGGAGCACCGCACACCCGAGAAATATTTTGCTGATGTCACACAAGGGTCTCGACTTGTGGCAGCTCAATGTTCACAGGACATTATTTTTGAATGAATACATTCATGTTGTCCATTGCCTTGTATTATAAAGACAAAGCTTTGTTTTGTAATGTAATTTCGTTATTCTTTAAATTGTTTCCTCCTGTGCGGCCATGTTACATGCAATCTGAGGGTTGGCCAGTCGTCGGCTTCTGCACCCACGTAATGAGTACGGAGGTGTTCGGGATGGGATCTAAACAATCTTGATCCAATTATATGGTCCTTGAAGGAGTTGTTTAGCGCAGCGAAAAAGGCAATCAGACTATACAGCTTAAAGGTCCTCACTTAGTCATAGGAGTTTTATAATTAAGCAAGTGGGCAGCCCCTGGTCCAAGCCAGGGTGCTGTCAGCATCTGATTGGGAAGTGCCGATCCTTCGCATCACGCGCAAAAAATCTCCAACAATTTTATAACCCTCGAACAGCTGACCGGCTCTCGCCGTATCATGACAGTCAGTTTTCGGCTTTCTCTACTGAGGTGCTCATCCGGTCGAAGCCAGGGCACAATCGCAGTAGTTCTCCCTTTACTATCCTATCCGATAGAGCGCAACGTAGGATAGCAAGCATAGGAGCGGGGCAACCCAACTACTGACCAAAGACATGATTCGGAGCCAATGCATATAATGCTAAATTCGGGGTGCCGAACATACATATAAAAGTGTTCGGACATTGCTGCCGTATTGCGGGGTGATAAGAAAATCAAAATAAAATGAAGTAAGAAGCGAAAACCACAGAAAACTAGGCCACAGATCATTTTTATTATAACTGAATGGATACGCCAAGGCGTATCGTATACAAATTGTGCGATAAGCACCCGGACTATTTAACATGCCGGGATCGAGAAGGAGCAGTGTGCGGGTCCTGGGAAATAAGTGAAAATACCGTCAAGAAGAACGTATGGAGGATACCTACACACCTATGCTGCATGCCCCCTTTTTATGCCGATCCTTCGAAGGGGCTGGTGATTAGGCTCGCGGGAAAAGGAACCGGAAACAAAAAGAGAAAAAAAGGTGTGTCCGGGGTCGGTCTAGCCGAACTGTAGATCCCGGGTTAGCTTGTGCCTCCGTCGATGTCCATGGAATTTCGAGTGCGTAATTATGTACTCGTGGTACGAATGCCACTACTTTATTGGGGCTGAGACGGAGGCCAAGTTGCTAGTCGAGCTCTTGACGAGCCTCGCTGTCCTGCTGTAGTGTAGTCCGGAACTTCTTGATGGCGTTCGGGGGCTCGACAGCCGCACTATGGTGCTGCTTGAGAAGGCCGCTCTGTACTTTTGCTGCTAGGGCGGCGGTGTGCCCTTCTGTTCCGAGGGAGCATTCCGTGTTGCCATTGACTGTTATGACGCCACGTGGGCCGGGCATCTTGAGCTTGAGATAAGCTTAGTGTGGCACTGCGTTGAATCTAGCAAACGATGTTCATCCGAGCAGTGCGTGGTAGCCGCTGCGGAATGGTATGATGTCGAAGATTAACTCCTCGCTTCGGAAATTGTCCAGAGAGCCGAAGACCACGTCCAGCGTGATTGAGCCCGTACAGCGGGCCTCGACGCCTGGAATGACTCCTTTGAAGGTTGCCTTTGTTGGTTTGATTCACGAGGGGTCAATGCCCATCTTTCGCACCGTGTCTTGATAGAGCAGGTTAAGGCTACTACCACCGTACATCAGGACTCGTGTTAGGTGGAACCCGTCAATAATTGGGTCCAGGACTAGTGCGGCTGAACTGCCATGGCAGATGCTAGTTGGGCGGTCTCGTCGATCGAAAGTGATCGGGAATGACGACAACAAATTGAACTTTGGGGCGACTGGCTCTACCGCTTAGACGTCCCTGAGTGCTCGCTTGCGCTCCCTTTTGGGGATGTGTGTAGCGTATATCATGTTCACCGTTTTGACCTGAGGGTGAATTTTCTTCTGCCCTCCAGTGTTCGGTTACCGGGGCTCTTCGTCCTCATCCTCACTTTCTGATCCCTTTTCTTTGTTTTCCGCATTCAACTTGCCAGCCTGCTTGAAAACCCAACAATCCCTGTTGGTATGATTGGCTTGCTTATCCGGGGTGTCGTGTGTTTGGCACAGACGGTCGAGTATGCGGTCTAGGCTAGAAGGTCCTTCATTGTTTCTTTTGTAGGGCTTCTTCCGTTGGCGGACTTGGAGCCACTGAATCCGGCGTTAGCTGTGGTGTCATCGGTGTTGTTATCATTGCTTCGGCGTTTGTGACTATTGTGCTAGAGCTTGCCAGTGCTATTTTTGGCCTCAGAGGGGCCTGTCTTGCTGGGGTGTTGTTACTACGGGCCAGCCAACTGTCCTCTCCCAAGCAAAAGCGGGTCATGAGTGCCGTGAGGGCTACCATGGACTTCGGCTTTTCTTGGCCGAGCTGGCGTGCTAGCCATTCGTCACGGATGCTGTATTTGAAGGCTGCTAAGGCCTCGGCGTCCGGACAGTCAACTATCAAGTTCTTTTTGGTTAGGAATCTAGTCCAGAATTTTCGGGCTGATTCTCCAGGTTGTTGAACTATATGGCTTAAGTCATCGGCGTCTGGTGGCCGGACATAGGTTACTTGGAAGTTGTCTAGGAAAGCTTCTTCCAAGTCCTCCTAGCTGCCGATAGAATTTTCAGGCAGGCTATTAAGCCAGTGCCGAGCTGGCCCTTTGAGCTTTAGTGGGGGGTATTTAATGGCGTGGAGATCATCTCCTCTAGCCATGTGGAAGTGGAGGATAAAGTCCACGATCCATACTGCGGGATCGGTTGTGCCGTCATATGATTCCATATTGACGGGCTTGAACCCCTCGGGGAATTTGTGGTCCAGTACTTCATCTGTAAAGCAGAGAGGGTGTGCGGCGCCTCTATATCGGGCTGCGTAGTGGCATAGTTCCGATGGAGTCCGTCTGCGGTGTTCGTCCCGGGCATGGTTAGATTTATCACGTCTGAATAAGTAGCCCTCCTCGTGCCTCGAGGCACGCCCTCGTGATCCGTAGATCGATCTTGTGTGTCTTGTTCTATCGTCTAGGATTTGATGGAGGTCGTATGTGTGACCTCGAACTCTTCCGTCTCTATTTTTGCGAGGCGGTGGGGCTGGCTGCTGTTCGGCATGAGTTGCCGCTTTGTCCCGACCGTGGGGTGGCCGATCAGCCGTCCTGTCTCGACCACACAGTGGTCGTTCCGCATTACGCGAGGGAGATGTGTGTTCCGGTGCCTCCTCATCAAATTGAGGTAGCAGTCTGCGTTTCGGGTAGCTCTTGGCGAGGGAGATGTGTATTCTTTGGCTGTCAGGACGTCGGTCCATCTGTCGATGAGCAGGTCTTGTTCAGCTTGAAGTTGCTACTATTTCTTTTTTAGGCTCCTTGCCGTGGCTATGAGCTGGAGTTTAAAATGCTCCTTCTCCAGAGGGTCCTCTGGCACATTGAAGTCTTTGTTGCCGAGGCTTGTCTCCTCTTCTAAGGGTGGATGGTAACTATAGTCCTCCGAGTTATCTTCTATGGCCTGTTCATTGGGGTTGTCTTGTGTGTTGTCATGTTCCTCCTGTTCGGATGCGGCGCCGACAGGGTCTTCATTGTTTTCGGCATCGCTCGGAGTACTATTTTCTCCAATGTCAGTGTTGCCATCCTTTGAGCGACGAGGCTTAGAACGGCATTTGGGGCGCCGGCGCTTGGACTGCGTCTCAGAGGGTTTGTTCTTATCCGACTCTTCTTTGTCATCGCCGGATCCTTTAGGTGTATCAACCATGTACACATCGTATGAAGAGGTGGCGTTCCAACGCCCAGTGAATGGCGGGTCTTGGCCTTGCTTCCTGTCGGCATCGTCGTCCATACTGTCGATGTCTTCGGAGCCATAGTCAAGTACGTTGCTTAAGTCATCGATGGTGGCTATGAAGTGGGTGGCGGGTGGGAAGCAAAATTCCTCGTCGTCCGCCTCTAGCTCGAACCGAACATAGTTCGGCTGTGAGTCCTCCTCCAAGGACAAGTTCTTCAAATAATTTAGTACGTCACCCAAAGGCGAATGCTGGAAGATGTCTGCAGCGCTAAATTCGAAAATCGATAACCGATCCAGCTCGCTGTCCGTAGGGCACTTAATCCGGAACGTGTAGCAGGAGACCAGTTCTGAGTTCCATCGACGCAAGCATTGTAGGATGCCGAGTCCATGTGGGGCTCCAACATCGCGGACTTTATGGCCTCGGAGGGGATAATCTGCTTCGGTACTGAGGCCGTTGCAGCAGCAGGATCCATCTCCTGGGTGTGCTCCGATGACAAATTTAAGTCATGTTCATCGGAGAGAAAGGGAGCGATCATCGCCGACTCAAATCCATCGAAGATCAAGTCTCCACATATATCCGTGACGTAGTTCAAGCTTCCAAATCTGACCTGATGGCTAGGGGCGTAGCTATCGGCCTACTCCAGACGGCCAAAAGAGTTGGCCCATAGTACGAAGCCGCCGAACACAAAGATTTGTCCGGGGAGGAAGGTTTCTCCCTGGACGGCGTCATTACTGACGATCGAAGGGGCCATCGAATCCTTTCGTCGACGGCATAGTGGAACTCTCAATGAAAGCACCAATGTCGGTGTCAAAACCGGCGGATCTCAGGTAGGGGGTCCTTAACTGTGCGTCTAGGATCGATGGTAACAGGAGACGGGGGACACGATGTTTACCTAGGTTCGGGCCCTCTCTATGGAGGTAATACCCTACTTCCTTCTTGATTGATCTTGATGAATATGAGTGCTACAAGAGTTGATCTACCACGAGATCGTAATGGCTAAACCCTAGAAGTCTAGCCTATGAGTATATGGTAATGAATCTATCCTATCCGAACTATGTCCTCCGGTTTATATAGACACCGGAGAGATCTAGGGTTACATGGAGTCGGTTACATAGGAGGGAATCTTCATAGTCGGCCGCCAAGATTACCTTCCACGCCAACGA
Source organism: Triticum urartu (assembly GCF_056163025.1). NCBI lineage: Eukaryota > Viridiplantae > Streptophyta > Magnoliopsida > Poales > Poaceae > Triticum > Triticum urartu. Next base: position 358,758,827 of record NC_141874.1, on the reverse strand, counting down.
GAGTCCAATCCGGACACGGGTATAGTCTTCGGTCTTCGTGTCTTCACAGCCCATCAGTCCGGCCCACGGATAACAGGCCGGGTGCCAGAGGACCCCTTAGTCTAGGACTCCCTCACCCGTCGGGGGTGGTGGAGGGGAGTTCCCCACCTCCGAAGCCAAAGGAGGAGAAGGAACCACCCTAGGCGAGCCTTTCCAGAAGGGGCCCACTCTGCCCATTAATCGTGTCGAGGGATTCCCGCCACGGGTCTCCACGGAGGAGAAGGAAGCTTCTGCCCGACAGACCTCTCCAGATAGTCTATTTGCTCTTCTTTCTTCCTTACCATTAGGCTTCGCACTCTGGACTTGTTAATAATTCTGTATTTCCACCATTAATTGTTGGATCTGCTTGCAGCCCCTTTAAGTGAGGAGTTAGACTTGCTAGATGAGGTGGCCAACATAGGTAATGACGTCGCGAAGGAGGCCGCCAAGATCGCTGTCGCGGAGGGGCAGGAACACGCTGTTGGGGGCGCCCTGGGCCCCCTGAAGGAGCCCGAGGAAGTCCCTGGTAGCATGTCTCGATCAGGGGTTGTGGTCGAGGAGAAGATACCCCTCCAAACCATGGGCCCCCTCCCTTTATTTGGCACCCCAGTGGGGGTCCTGCCATCATCTTCGGGTCATTTGGCACTGGTGCTCGCGCAGCTTGGGCTCGGAGCCCCCGGCTCGTCAATGGCGACGAGCACAGGGCTTGACGAAGAGCTTCAGTGCATCCTGGCGTCATTGTACCAAGGAGTCTAAGAGGTGGATGACTCCATCGCTGTTGCCATGGACTTATCCTTCATCGAGTCCGTGGTGGCGGGCCTCAAAGAGATGCGGGAGCAGCATAGCTAGAAGTGGCAGGAGCTCAAGGAGCAGCACCGTTCCGCAAACAAGGTGGACCAGAAGCTGAAGGAGAAAGGAGCCGAATTGTGTGACTGGCACGACAAGCAGTTCCAGGTCCTCTCAAGGCAGCAGGAGACAATTTTGATGGCGAGGGAGGATGTCATTGCTCGGGAGGTGTGCTTGGCATACCGCAAAGTGCTCCTGGATGCTAGGGAGCAGGACATCTCTCTCTAGGAGGAGGCTCGAGGCTGCTCTCCGCACCAAGGATGATGATCTGGAGGTCCTCGTGCAGCGGCCCACCAAAGAACTGGAGGACAAGCACAAGGCTGCCCTGGACACCCTTATTGCCAACTCTGCCACTCAATTGAAGAAGCATGACGATGACCTTGTCCCTGCCTCTACCGCCAAGGTAGACCTCGATCGGTAGGTGGCCGAGCTGACGGAGAAGCTTGCCGGGAGCACCAAGGAGGTCTCGGCCCTCAAGGAGGAGGCGCAGAAAGTAGAGTCCCTCCTGAAGGACATGCAATTGCAGCTCTCCTCCAAGAGCCAAGGCCTCGAGGCTCCCAACAGCACCATCGGAGATCTGAGGACCAGGATCAGCTCCTTGGAGCGCTCATTGGAATCCATCGAGGCCCACGAGAAGCGACTGTCAAAGGATTTGGACACCGCGAGGCGCCTCCAGAAGGATGCAAAGGACAAGCTGGAGAACCACTCTGGTCAAGTCGACCTCTGGGTCAAAAGCTTGATCGACATCGCCGAGCGCCTTACTGCCCAGACCGCAACGATGGGCATGAAGGGGCGGTCTATTCGGCTAGTAAGAAGGAGGCCCCCAGCGCTAAGCTGGCGGTTTTCTTCAATGAGTTGATCGCCAAGATGAAGATGCACGAGGAAGGAAGAGCTGGTCGCTTCGAGGCTGAATCTCGGAGGCTTGCCCGCAACTCCCTCCTCATGGTCGTGAGAAACATCGCTTGCCTCCACCCGGATCTTGACCTCGTTGATGGCTTCAGTAAGCCGCCGTGGGGTGCGGACGTCTCCGCTGCCGAGGTAAAGGCCACCCCTTTTACCAACTGTGTTCTTGGTGTTCCCATTGCTCCGTAGGGTCGCAAGGACCGGCCTTGAATAACGCTCGCCACTGAGCTGTTTCTGTAATCAAAACATGATGCACATCTAGTGCTTAGACATTGCACTATTTATGCTCTCGTAGAAACTTGACGTTTTCATTAAATCAGAATCACGTGTTTTATCCCTTTTGAATGTACCCATCGGTGTTTGCACAATGGATATCTATGCACGTTCTAGTTGCCCGTCGGTACCATATTGCCGTGAAAGTTGTAAGGGTCTGGCCCTTAACATTTATCTTGGCATGAATGCGTCCCGACAGGTTTTTCCTAAGTAGTTTCTGACACAGCCACCCATTCCACGAGCTGGCTATGAACGGAACGAGGGTGCAGACAAGAATCTAGCAAAGGTACCATTTTGTGAAAGGTTTCTTCACACGAGCACAACAACATTCAAGGGATAAACAAACGCAAATTCTAGATTTTAATGTACAACGGAGATTGTGTAGACTTAGCTTTTATCCGTGCTTCCATCTGTTCCTCCCAGCAGCGGCCACTTGCTGAGCTCGCATGCTCCGGGAAGGATGGCGCTAAAGGAAATATTCCCTAGAGGCAATAATAAAGTTGTTATTTATATTTCCTTATATCATGATAAATGTTTATTATTAATGCTAGAATTGTATTAACCGAAAACTTAGTACATGTGTGAATACATAGACAAAACAGAGTGTCCCTAGTATGCCTCTACTTGACTAGCTCATTAATCAAAGATGCTTAAGTTTCCTAACCATAGACATGTGTTGTCATTTGATGAACGGGATCACATCATTAGAGAATGATGTGATGGACAAGAACCATCGATTAGCTTAGCATAATGATCGTTAAGTTTTATTGCTATTGCTTTCTTCATGACTTATACATATTCCTCTGACCTTGTGTGCTATCAAACATCACAATGTAACTGGGTGATTATAAAAATGCTCTATAGGTGTCTCCAAGGTGTTTGTTGGGTTGGCGTAGATCGAGATTAGGATTTGTCACTCCGAGTATTAGAGAGGTATCTCTAGGCCCTCTCGGTAATGTACATCACTATAAGCCTTGCAAGAAATGTGATTAATGAGTCAGTTTCAGGATGATGCATTACGGAATGAGTAAAGAGACTTGCCGGTAACGAGATTGAACTTGGTATGATGATACCACGATTGAATCTTGGGCAAGTAACATACCGATGACAAAGGGAATAATGTATGTTGTTATTGTGGTTTGACTAATAAAGATCTTTGTAGAATATGTACGAACCAATATGAGCATACGGGTTCCGCTATTTGTTATTGAGCGGAGATTTGTCTCGGTCATGTCTCCATAGTTCTCGAACCCGTAGGGTCCGCACGCTTAACGTTCGATGACGATTTTTATTACGAGTTATGTGTTTTGGTGACGGAAGTTTGTTTGGAGTCCCGGATGAGATCACCGAGATGACGAGGAGTCTCGAAATGGTCGAGAGGTAATGATTCAAATATTGGAAGGTAGTATTTGGACATCGGAATGGTTTCCACATGATTTGGGTATTTTACCGGTGTACCAGGGGGTTACCGAAACCCCCCGATGGAAGTATTGGGCCTAGATGGGTCTTAGTGGAGAGAGAGGAGGGCCGCAAGGGGTGGCCACACCCCCCCATGGTAGTCCAAATTGGACTAGGGGAGGGGGCGGCGCCCCCCTTTCCCTCTCCGTCTCCCACTCCTTCATTTTCCCTCCGGTGAATAAAGGAAAGGGGGGGGCGAATCCTACTAGGAGTGGAGTCCTAGTAGGACTCCCCCCATGTCGCGCGCCTCCTGGACGGCAGTCTCCTCCTCCCCTCCGTTATATACGGGGGCAGGGGCACCCCATAGCACATCAATTGTTCTCTTAGCCGCGTGCGGCGCCACCCTCCACAGTTTACTCCTTCGGTCATAGCGTCGTAGTGCTTAGGCGAAGCCCTGCGCGGATCACATCACCGTCACTGTCACCACGCCGTCTTGCTGATGGAACTCTCTCTCGACCCTTTGCTGGATCAAGAGTTCGTGGGATGTCATTGTCGCGCCCATGATGCGCTTCTATCCCAATCACATGATGAACTCATGATCGGGGCACAATCGCATTTCGAACTCATAGCAAGGTGGATATCATTACAACATACCATGTACTGAATAGATGAGGATACAAGATAAAGGATTACACTCGCCACAAGCTAAAACATCAATACAACAACTTATCAATACATAGCAATCATCATACAAAAGAGTGGGATCCGGCTACGGATGAACACAAACAAAAAAGAAGAACGACATCCACCATGCTAGCCCAGGCTCCCGACCTGGAACCTATTTCCCTTGATCGAAGAAGAAGAACTCCAAACAAGCCAACATCTCTCTCACGTCATGAACATCGCATTACCTGTACCTGGAACGATCGTTCTAGTAATCTAAGTACTAGCACTAGACGCGGAGGCAGGTGATGGCTCCCAGGAGCGCCCTAGACGCGGAGGCGAACATGCGGTGCTGGAGTCGTTATGCCTCGACGGCATGCCCGATCAGCTCAATAAGCACCTCAATAAGCAGAAGGAGTTCATCCATGGCTTGGTGGAGCTGTTGAAGTTGAGCCTCGACGATATGCCTGCTAAGATCAATGAGCAGGGGGAGTTGACCCCCCGGCTTGGGGATGCTGCTGAAGAAGAGCATTGCCTCGGAGAAGAAGGCGACAGGCGAAATCCTGCAACTTCAGGAGGACAAGGAGAAGCTCTGCCACGAGCTCGACCTACTGAAGGAGGAGAACACTGGCTGGAAGAAGCTGCATGAGAATAGTAGTTCCTCGATGAAGACGTTGCAGGCCCTCGTCATGGAACAAAAGGAGGAGTTGGCGAAGCTCCACATCAAGCACCCGACTGATGTCAAGGTACGTAATGCGGCCGTGGAATAGATGATGAAGGCTCGCGTCGAGAAATCCCGCATGATGGAGACAATGATGAAGATGGTGGAGGAGACGCGCAAGGAGATGGAGGTCGTGGAGGTGATGAAGGAGTTATGACTCCGTAGCCAGCAACCCTTCATGTAGTGAGAGCAGCGCCCCAGACTTGTGTGTGCGTCTTCCTTCTTTTTTGGGGGTGATAATCCTCCTTCTTCTTTTTCTCTTGTGTTTGTTATTTTGCTTCGGGTGTTTGGCTGCACGTGTCACCTTCTCTGTGAGGCATGAATAGAACATTGCTAAAAATGAGATGACTAGCAAATTAGATCATTCTTTATCGCCACTAGAACAATGCCTCTAGCTAGTAATATATAATAGGAGTAGAGATTAGAGGATATGGCACTGGGTTGCCATGTTTCGTGCTCCCCCGTCGTACTCTAGTGGAAAACTTGAGTATACCGCACGGTTCTTTGCTCCTCCTCAGGTCGTCGGCACATTTATATGAGCAGTCAAATCACAAGGCCCTGCCTTCGAGCAGTACTGAGCCGTCAAATCACAAAGGACCTCGCCTCTTGTGAAAAGGACCAAGCTAGACTGTCCCGCCCTCTAGCCTTTTAAAAAATGCATAAATTTGTACAGTAGTAGTATCCATGGATTGCGCCATGGAGCAAAACTAACAAGATGTAATTAAAGAAAAAAGGTGGTACATATAGAGAGCGCTCGTCACCAAATTATGCATATACTATATGACACTACCCACTATGAAGGTACTAGTAACATAGACTAGTAACTAGTCTATGCTACTCTCCACTATGACCAGCCAAAGTCGAGGCGCGGATACCAACCAAGGCCTGGTTGTGTCTATACTTGGACAACTCACCTGACTGCATGCACACTAGGCAGACGAAGCTCGTGTCGTGTTGGTGCCGTGTGCGGCCCACACATTAACCAAAACCTCACGCCTCCATCTTAGCCTCCGCGTTTTAAAATTCTCAGTCTCAAGGCCAAGGAGCAACGTGAAACCTATGATAGAGCCAATCGGATGGTTGAGAACACTACAATTCGTAGCTACAGATGCGTGTGTGAGAGAGGACGAGTGCGTGCATGCACCTCTTCTCAGAATACAACTGTATGTGGGTGGCATCGACCTAGGGAGCAGTGATGGTGCGTGTGAGAAGTCCCGAGAGATAGGTGTAATGCATCTGAAAAAAAGACTAGTCTATAGCTCGCCACGAGACTATTCCTATCGAATGCCAAGCATAAGATATGTATCCGACTGTGCCAGTTTTTGCACGTACATAGCAGTAGAAAAAGAACTAGTACCATGGCATATGCTACACCACGGCCGAGAAAACGTGCCGACGTTACGCCATCCGAGAATAGTGCCGCACTTTGAAACTAGAACCGTCAATAAATATTGAGCGCGTCTCGTCACATTCCAAATTACTACTACTACCATGCTATATTTAATTGCAAACCTGTTCACACCGATCACAACCTAAACGGTTTCCCACTTATGAGCGTATTAGTAGTACTCAGTTATAAATACTACTATGCTAAGATGACTGCGCATTCCTCCTCAACTCCTCATCCACAAAAAACAATCAAGTCAGTCAAGCACTAGCCAGCGTGAGTTCTGGGTCGAGAGATTTCCACCAGGGAGAGGTGAGCATGGAAGAGGAAGCATGAGAGATGTCCCGCCTCGCTGCGAAAGCAGCCGACATGTCCAGCCGCGCAGCAGTAGCAGCACAGAGGTCCAGCCACGCCGCTGAAGCAGCACGGAGGTCCTGCCACGCCGTCGATGTAGCAGACTGGTCCGGCCACGCCGCGGAAGCAGCAGAGATGTCCCCCCGCGCCGCCGAAGCAGCAGGGAGGTCCCGCCGCGCCGCAGCGTCCTGGGAAAATTTCTCGCGGGCAGGCAAGGACTCTTACAGGCGCATGCATGCGATAGTCCATAGCCAAATGGATCAGATCTCCGGCTGGGCGAGGATGCAGGACGAGGCTACTGGCGTCATCCGGCAACTAGGGGAGGGCAATGCGAAGCTCCGGGGCGAGCGCGACCTGCTGAGGGCAAAGATTGTTGGAAGAGCAAAGCAGGAGCAGGAGACCGCTGCCTTGTTGCAGAGGACGGGCGTCATCATCAAGAAACTTATGCACGAGAATGCCATGCTGCGCATCGAGCGCAACAGGCTGGTGGAGGAATCCATGGATGCTGCCAAAGCAGTGTATTAAGGACATGAAACTGATGAAAGAGATCATCGCCCGCCGTGAGAACTAGTCTTCGTGAACTGTAGCACATAAAGAAAGTAGAGATCAGCGAGCTAGATCGTTGTATGCGTCTTCCTTCTTCTTTTGCCCTTGTGTATTTCGGGCGTAGCCGCATGTGGCTTTTTTAATTATCTTCCTAATTATGTAAGACAATTATTATCCACTCTCGTCGTCCTTATATATATTCATCAGTCTCGCTATAAGTCGCAGTAGATGCTATATAGGTCAGTCGGATCTTACATCAAGATCCATGCAAAATTTTCTTTTCAGATTTTCCTTTTTCTCTCTTAAATCTCTATCAAGTGAGACATTGCCACGCCATTAAACAGAGGCTCGGGCGCCATTAATGGAGACCTTGGGAGAGAGGTGGACGGCAGATGGAGGTCAAAGGGCTCACACGCCTCCCGTACTCAAATAGCTACCCTGCACGGCGCCTCCTAGCTAATAAAAAAAGGGGACGCGTGGCGGCACGTAAATGGTAAATTGAACGCCCACGGTTTCAATAATACTTGTGTTTCTGATTGTAACGTGACAGCACTTGTTCCAAAATGACTTTGTTGATTGTTAATGTGTGCGCCTTCGCAAATTGGACAGCAAAATTACCACAGCATGTTGGTGCCATGTCATGACACCAAGCCAAGTTTCATGATTTTCATCCGTGTTTCGGATTTATAGGAATTAAAAAACCAAGTTTCTCAATGTTTCCAGCCGAGCCATGACAACCAGATGTTTGAATTTCATTCCCATTTCTGGCATGGGAGATAGAAATTTACCCGAGGACGCACATGTGATTTTTCAACCAGCTTTGGTGCACTGGAGCATGTGCACGTATTTAAAATTTGAATTATGCACACAAAGGTGACACGCTCCCTCTCAGAACCACGAGCCTTCTTGAGAGAAGCTCCGGTTTGCAAGAAACTTATACCAAAACTTGTTCCTATTCTATAAATTTTTTTACCACAGCATGGTAGTACCATGACATGACAACATGCCAAGTTTCATGATTTTCAGGCGTGTTTTGGATTTACAAGAATTTTAAAACCAAGCTTCTCAATGTTCTTGGCCGAACCACGATGCCCAGATGTTTGAATTTCATTCCCATTTCTTGCATGTGACCTAGAAATTCACCCGAGGACACACATGTGATTTTTCAATCAACTTTGATGCGCCGGAGCATGTGCCTGTAGTTCAAATTTGAATTATGCACATTAAATCACCATAAACTCAATTAATGTATAAAAAGGCCAAACAAACCCGGAATAATTCCAAAATTTAGCAGGGCACTCATATAGTTCTATGTTGCCTCTGTAAATAAAATCCGGGGGGAGGCAGCGTATATTAGAAATGCCATTAGACATTGTTATTTTCACGTCAAACCCATTGACCATGTTACATGACAAAAATAAGTCGATTCTCACAATGATAAGTTAATGGTCTCCATCACAACACACCCCTCAAATAAAACTAAGCACCCTGGAATTCTTTGACAAAACTAAGCACCCTGAAATTCTTTGACAACTAAACTGCTGGCCATATGATGTTGGCCATATATATTGTACGTATATAATGTGAAGAAACGAGTGGTAATACTATACCAACAAAAAGATGAAATGTACGAAATATAACGAGAAGAAACATAACATAGTTCTGCTGGGGGCTCAACACAACACACCCCTCAAATAAAACTAAGCACACCAAAAATTAAACTAAGCAACTAATCCGGTAGACACTGCATCAGAACCACCATGAGTAACGACACTGCCACCTTACTCGGAGTCCTCGTCCACATCCTCGAATTCATCCTTGTATCTCTTCCTCTTGGGCGATACTTCTTTGCTCGAACCGCACACTTGGCTCTTGCTCTTCATCCAACCCTTATAGATATTGAAAAAAGGTAGCCATCCATTGCAGCATAGTGGATCTGGTCTATATCTAGTACAGTCCACTGTCATGCACGATGAAACATGTGCGGAGGTTTCTTTAGTTCACCATACGAAGGATGAACCATGGCTCCTGCCAGGGTCAACATTGAAGGCTGGTCAAGGGAGGGCACCAGCCCTTCCTTCTTGAGGCTGAAGGGGTCACCTACAACGAGGCCTATCCGACCCAGGATTTCCTCGTCGTTCCTAAAGTCTATAGTAACGAATTTGGCTCGGCCTCCCTTGAGGAACTTCTTAAATTCCTCGCACTCAACGTCGGCATGGCATATGTGGTAGACCAAGCATAAGTCATGCACGCAAACCTGGATCACGGCGGGCTTCTTCTTCTCTACCTCCTTTAGATTCTTCTCGCTTCCCAAGACTATGGTGTACTCAACATCTAGCCAAGTGACCCACTCATCATTTGAGTTTTCGAACATGCGTTTGAAGCGAGCAAGACATTCTTTCACCGTTGCGGAAGAACGGGTGTAGATGACGTCGAACTCATTGCCGGTGATGGTTCTAACCTTGTACTCACTGCCAATCATGGAGATATGGGATGCCATGGATTTGGGACGAGGGTTAGGATTAGTGGAACTGTCGTAATGTGAAAGGACGGGACGACTAGGAGCGGTTTATCGATTGTAAAAATGTCGAGTGGGGTGCGAATCGCTGGGTAGTGGCTTGACTGGTGGATAAATGGATTCATGCACAGTACTGTGGGGGCCCAATTAGATGTCATGTCTCCTCGACGCCCAATTAAATGGCTTTCAATGTCATGTCAAGCATCGGGAAAATTACAGGTGATACGAAGCTTTCCATTCTCCCATGATGTAACGCCCACGATGCGGTTATATCTCCCACGTGTCGAAGCACGACTTAGAGGCATAACCGCATTGTAAGCAATGTCACAAGTGGGGTAATCTTCACACAACCCATGTACTGAATAAAGGAAAGAGATACATAGGAGCTGTACATATCTCATTCTCAGGGCACACTCGGATGAGACATCGTACGAGTAAAACCAACCCTCAAGTTTCCCCGAGGTAAAAGAGGCTAGGTGGCGAATGGGAAAACCAAGGTTGGGCTTTGCTGGAGCAGTTTTATTCAAGGCGAACTGTCAAGGGGTTCCCATTATAACCCAACCGTGTAAGGAACACAAAGATCAAGGAACATAACACCGGTATGACGGAAACTAGGGCGGCAAGAGTGGAACAAAACTCCAGGCATAAGGCCGAGCCTTCTACCCTTTACCAAGTGTATAGATGAATTAGAAATAGACAATATATAATAGTGATATCCCAACAATAAACATGTTCCAACAAGGAACAAACTCCAATCTTCACCTGCAACTAGCAACGCTATAAGAGGGGCTGAGCGAAGCGGTAACATAGCCAAACAATGGTTTGCTATGACATGGTGGGTTAGAGGTTTGACATGGCAATATGGGAGGCATGATAAAGCATGTGGTAGGTATCGTAGCATAGGCATAGCAATAGAGCGAGCATCTAGCAAGTAAAGATAGAAGTGATTTCAAGGGTATGGTCATCTTGCCTGCAAAGTTCTCCGAGTTGATGTTAGCTTGATCCTCGTAAGCGTACTCAATGGGCTCTTCGATCACGTACTCGTATCCCGGCTCTACCCAAAGCAAGAACACAAGCAAAGGGAGACACAATCAACCACGTGCAATGCACAAGCAACATGATGCAAAACATGGCATGATATGCGGACGTGATATGCGATGCATATGCATGTCTCGGGAAGGAAAAATTGAACCTGGCCTCAACTTGGAAAACCAAGAGTGCCACTGGAAAGAGGAGTTGATTTGGGTCGAAATAGATATAAAGATCACCGGAAACGGATGCACAGTTTGCAAATGGCAAGCAAAACAAATATGGCACCGATCTGCGATTAACAGCACAAGACCATCAAAACGCATCAAGAACAACAACCTACTTCACTCTAACATAGCAACAAAGTACATGGCAGGGACCCACTCAAGATGCTTGACAAAAGATGAGCACTGAGCTACGGCTAATTCACTCAATAGCAGGTTCAAACAAGCATGGCAAAAGTGCAAAAGATATCAGGTTACAGACTTAGTGAAAATAACGTGTTAGGAATTTAACATCAGGAAGCAATGTTTAGAGCAAGATAACAACATGCTACAGGAACATATCATGGCAAAGAAAAGCATGGAAAGAAGCTACTCAAAGCATACAACAAAAGTCCCTTACTGACCATAAGCCAAAAGGGATCAGAAAATACAATGGAAACCATGTGAACATAGCAAGTATCGTTAACAGATTCAGACTTAGTAGAAAACTGGAACATGGCAAAAACAGATTCACGTAGGCATGTTTACGAGCTCGATGCACGCACCACAAAGCATGGCATGACAAACTAAACATACACCCAGCAAGTAGACATGGCATAGAAGCTAAACATGGCAAGAACAACCTCATAGCATGCATGGATGAACTATAGCAACCTCGGCAAAATTGCTTAACATGTAATCAATCTGCCAGGAACATTTTATAGCAAAATTAGAGCTCGATTGAGTCAAGATAGGGTGCTCCATAATTGAAAACAAAGACATGGATGGATAGAGCATAACAATATCTCCAAAACATCCTTACTAATCATACTCAAAAGAGGCATGGATCACTCTGTAGCAACAAGAATACATGGCATAAAAATATTAACAGGGCAAAGACTTAGAAATCTTCTAAGTCCCTGAAATCAGCAACATTACGAGAGCTACTTAGCATGCTTGTGCTTGTCACCACAGAGATCACAAAAATACATGGCATACACCCCTGTAAAGATGCAATGGCATACTTCAAAACTCATGTAGAGCTCAAGTTCATAGGAGGCACACATTAATCATGGCAAAAATGACAAATGTTCAAATGCCGATAAGAATCTGGAACTAACATTGCATAGCACTCTTGCAACAACATTTAGGGAATCAAGATGGACTCAAATGAACATGGTGCAATGGAACAAAATGAAGTACTCGTCGAGATGAACAATTTGATATGCTACACGCCCAAAACGGAGCCACGGATGCAGAGTTATGATGTGATGAAAAACGCTAAAATTACTGGGACTTAGGGCAAAATTAGGTCAACCTCTTAGATCCGGATCTAGATCAGGCACGCAATCCGAGGTTCGTCACCGTGTCGTCGGAGTCCATGCCGGAGTTGGCCGGAATGGAGGAAGAAGAGCGGGGGAGGCGCGGTGACGCGGTGGAGGCCGAGGGCGGCGGGGTCGCCGGCAATGGAGCGAGGCGGTGGCTGGAGTCGGTGATGCGGCGGCGCGGCAGGCGCCGGCGTGGGATGAAGGCGGCGGCGGGGACCCGGGCGCTGGCGAGGTCGGGCGACCGCAGGCGGGCGAGCAAGCCCGTGCGGCGGCGGCTTCGGGCCCGGAGGGCCCCGCGCGGGCTGAGCGGGCCTGCGGCGGCGGGAGGCGCCGGTGGGACACGTGGCGCGCGCGGATTCGTCGGGCGGCGGTGGGATTTTTCGTCCGGCGTTGGGCGGACACGTCCGGCCGCGCGGAGGGGAGAGGGGTCTTGGGTTTGATCCGAAAAATTCGGGGGAGATGCCTTTTTAAAGGTAGAGGGAGCTAGGAGGCTCCAAATTGAGCACGGTTTGCGGCCACGCGATGATGATCGAACGACCGAGATGATGGAGGGGGTTTAGGTGGGTTTTGGGCCACTTTGGAGGGGTGTTGGGCTGCTACACACACAAGGCCTTTTCGGTTCCTCGGTTAACCGTTGGAGTATCAAACGAAGTCCAAATGGCATGAAACTTGACAGGCGGTCTACCGGTAGTAAACCAAGGCTGCATGACAAGTCTCGGTCCCATCCGAGAACGTTTAACATCCGCACACCAAAAGAGGTAAAAGGGGACACCGGAGGACATAGGAGCGCTGGAAAGCAAAACGGACAACGGGGAAAATGCTCGGATGCATGAGACGAACACGTATGCAAATGCGATGCACATGATGACATGATATGAGATGCATGACAAAGACAAAAGAAACACGGAGACAAAAACCCGACAACGAGGAAATATCATAACTTAGTGCTGGAAATGGCAAGAGTTGGAATACAAATATGGCAGGTTACATACGGGGTGTTACACATGATACGGGCTTCCGAGAGCCCTTGGATCTGAGATCGAACGGTTGCATGCCGTGATTCTAGACCTATGGGTGAATATCCTATCCTGGAGGGTTATTCTGCAAATTTTCAGCAACTTAGCATGCGCCATTCGATCTCAGATCCAAGGGCTGCCAGCAGCCCGTATCATGGTCGCGCCTAACACGACCATCGCCTCCCTCGCGCGGTCGCGCCCTTGGAGATTTAACACGGTGCGTTAGGCTATCTGATGTTGGCATGTCATACATAGTCATCACTTAGTCACTCATACAACAGTGTTAGCTATAAGGTTGGCTATAAGAGTATTTTTTTTCTTACTTCTCTCTATCTCTTTCTTCGTAGTATTTGTTGCATTTGCCAAGGAGTGAGGTCTTCCAATGAAATGGTGCTTAGATGAGGTGCTATGGGCATTAAATGGCTTAGCAACTCAAGTCCCGGTGCATAGGTGCTTAGGTTTTTGTTGTTAAGTTTGATTCATCTAGGTACACGCGCTTATCACCGTTTCTTCCTAGGGTCACCAAACTAGTCTCTCTCTTCTTAATTAACTTGCCACATCAGACTTTATGCCTATGTGGCAGGCTTAGCACCTGTAGGATTAAGTACAGTAGTGGGCTATAAGCCCGCTTTACATGGCATTTTTGCATATTTGGGGGAAAGAGGCAAGGAAAATGTGGGGGAGTGGGCTCTCAAGCAAGAGCCGGCCTCTACATGGTGGAGCATCGGGAGAGGCACCTGTATGGAGGTGGTCAGGAATCGGGAGACTCAAGCCGGTCGTAGTGCCCGCATTTAAAAGGATAATGACAAGTGAAATCACCAGGCCCCCACCTATCGAACAGTAACTCACTGTCAAATCACACAACCCCACGTTTGCGGCAGCCTACTGCCTCATCTTCTCGCGTCTCTTTCAAATCGACTAGGCGGAACTGCCCCGCCTACCGCGCGGGAAAAATCCCAGCCCTCGACTTTTAAATAGTATAGTATACTAATTTTGTATCCATGGATTGCGCCATGGAGCTAAGCCTCAAGAAAACGGCGGTACACATGTACGGAGTATACAGCACGCCTGTTGCGTTGGTGTCGCACCTCAGACAGTCAGTCGGTCTAGCAAGCCACTCTCTGAATGGAATGTGCGTCATATTGCGTTTGCACACACATGTGGGACCGCAATTGAGAACCGACCATAGGCACACTCCCCGGCCCCGCAAGTCGGGGGAGTTAATAGAATTAGTACATATGTTGGTACCTGGACGAGCCCTGCAAGACACAGACGATCAATTCGTCCATGCATGTGACCAGACTCCCACAGACACGCCTGGATTGGCTATCGTCTACATATCATGCAGGTTGTGTTGTACAGCGCTGTAGTTCTGGTGAGAAATCTAAAAAAAGGTTTCTTGTCATCTCGCAAAATTAGGTGTCATGTGCTTCGGATCACTGCGAGGGTTAAACAGCGACAACTGAGTTGGGCTAGTCATTGGGGGCACATGCACGAAGACTACTCGGCTGCCATCTAGGTCAAGCCGGCTATGTTAATTAGGACATCTATCAACGGACCCCTTTTCTACGAGTTTATCTTTAATTTGAGCTTTGATCCTCGTCTATTTTGTCCGTCGGGATTCATCTTGTCTCCTTTGGGCAGTGAGGTTATGATTTCTTGTCATGTGGCATTTTTTCGTGTTATATGTTATAATCCGGTGCTTCAGATCAAAATGACGACAACTGCGCCTCCGGGGCACGTGCATGAAGACTTCTCGACAGTCATTGCCGAGGTCAAGCCAGCTCCGGCCGGTAGACAAAAGAAAACTAGTACTCCCCTATATAGGTAGGAGCCTCCGCGCTTGCTTGCTAGTGTTTCTCTCTTCACACTGTCTCGTCCTCTCCAGATCTAAACACGACGGTGGTGGCCACACTCTCTCTCTACTCACTGCTGGTCACAGATCCAGCCGGATCCTCTCTGCCGGGGAAGGTGAGAAGGTGCAACGTTCACGCGGTCGTCCTCGGTGACGGTTCTTACCCACTGCCGACGCGTCCCGATCAGCGTGCCTTGCCGTTCTCTCCCAAGCATCGCTGGCGAGGGAGGGCCTCCCACCCCTTCTTCCTCGCTACCGTAGTGTGGGCAGATCCGGCCTCCCGCCGCCCACCTAGCGACATCCCGGCGACCCTCAGGTAGAACTTCCTTCTAAACCTTCCTTGCTCTACTTCCCGAGCTCCTGACGTTGCTGCATTTGTATCTTTTACTATTTCTCAGCCCCCCTCGTGTAGATAGGATCGATTGGCTGCTCGAAAACCACCTAATTTTTTAATGTTAAGAGGTAAAACTAGTTCATGCACTCGAATCTAGTAGTACTTGGTTCAAACAAGGAAGAAACGGGGTGGGGGTGGGGGAAGATCTGTTACCTGAATCTAGGACTTGGTCGAAAGAGGAAATAATGGGGGCGAAAAGTAGCAGAGACTGGCTATCCAACTGGTCTCTAGGTCTAATAGGGAAATACAAGGAACGCAGTACAAACTCAATATAAACCCGATCTATTGGATGAAAAAGGAAAGAAAGTGGGGACTGGGGGACAAGTCAACAGAGTAAGTCCTGCACTAGATTTGCTTGCCTCACACAGTATAAGGTGGCTATATACCGAAAAATGGGACCAACCCAGATATCCTCTTCTGATGTTTGTTGTCCCGAGCTTCTCTTATGTAATGCCACTGGTAAAATGTAGTAGTCGCACTGTTAAAGGTAGGGACACATTGAACCAATGTTGTTTTCAATGTAATGCCTCCAGTAATATGAATCAATGGCACTTTTTTCATGCCCTGCTAAATTTCCCAATAAGATAAGTTGCTTCTTTTTGTTAGAGATGCAACTTTCCTGGTCTGCCTACTCTCCAGGAGCTTCACGACCAACCTTGATGTTGCTCAATTTTACTGCAACTAATGAAGAAGAGGCTCTGTGGGTTTCGTTTTCTGATGGAAATCGAACCGGGGCTGTCGGCGTCCTGGGAACGGGGGTCCCCAGACTTGCCTGCATGCGGCCCACTGCGTGGCTAAGCCAGTAGGCCGTACGACCCATCTTCATCAACAAGGCATCCAAGACCCTCGCGAGGGGCCAAGCCTCGCGAGGAGGACGACACGAGACCTGCTCTGGAGCGGCCTAGTCAGGCAGGCTCACGAGGAGCGGAGATATCAAGGCGAGGCGAACCTCACGAGGCTCTCGTGACATGAGCCATGACGATCGACACCAGGCGGGCGCCAGCACGCGAAGCGTCCTTGTTTCCTCTTTGGTGCTAAGGAAACTAGTGCAGGCGAGGAGTACCGAGGCATCAGGCAAAGGTTGCTATTTTGGTGCAACAAGACCAAGACCAGAAGGGCAGCAAGACGGAGGTCATCGTGGAGCCCAAGACGGCGTCACCACCAGAGCCTTTTGCAGGCATAGACCACCTTTTGTCAGGATAGCTTGTACTAGCTGTCCCCCTTCAAATTAGCCCACCGCTGTTGGCTCCCTTCCTGCTCAATATTTGGGAAGAGGACCAGGGCCTCTATAAGTAGGGCTAGCCACCACCATAGAAAAGGGGGGCGAGGGGACGGCATCTTAGATCACTCTCTCACCCATACAAGTTAGCCACGCACAAGAACACCTCAACCTCAGGAGGCTGTTCTTCCCCTTGTATTGTTCATCATCAGCCCAAGAGGCAATCCACCACCACCACACTGGAGTAGGGTGTTACACCACAACGGTGGCCCAAACCAGTATAAATCCTGTGTATTTCTGTGTTGCGAGTTCGTCGAGTTCGTCCGCGAGATCTTAGCGAGCTAGGGCGTAGATAGATAGGAGGGAAAGACTTCATGCGCACCCCAGTGTTCGAACCTTAAGGGTTTGCCAGAACCCCACATCCAACATTTGGCGCTCCAAGTAGGGGTGCGCCGTAGCTTTCCTTCCGTCAATCATCGCTCCGTCGCTCCATCGTGTCCATGGCGGACGCTCGCCGCGCTTGAGCTAAGCGTCGGGCTGCTCTAACCGCACGCATTGCTCAGACAGCTCCCATTGGCGGGCCACCACGCCGTTCTTCGTCCCTCGTCGCCAACGCTGCCGCTGGCCAGGTGGGGAACAAGCAGCAAGCGTCTTCGCTGCATCCTTCGGTGCGGCAGGACGGACGCACCGCCACTCCATCACTGGCCCCAGCCGGTTCTTCGTCTCACACACACCGCACTCCCATCGAGGCACGGGCCGCACTCCTTGCCGCAAACAAGCTCCTGCGCTACCACCCAGTCGACGATCTCTACGAGGAATGGCTCGACCGCATCACCGAGCTCGTCCGCGCCGCAGGGGGCTCCCCGGCGCCGTCCCTCTCTCAGCCTCACCCTCAGCCAGTCATGGGCGACGAGGTCCGAGGCGCGCCTCCACCACCCTAGCCCAAAGACGGCGCCTTGGCACTAGGGCGCGTGGCCCTGCGATGCGATCCCCCACGACCGGTGCCCGCGCGCGAAGAGAGAAGCTGCCAAGAAATCCCATGGCGGCGAGAAGCTGCACTCGCGCTTCCCACGCCTCCTCGTCAAGACCATGCACCGCTTGCGGCGGCGCCGCGCGAACCTCGACAAGACCAAGCTCAACCTCCAAGGCGGGCCCCAGTAACCACGGCCGACTACCGCGCCTTCACCCCCGAGCTCCGCAGCGTCGCCTGGCCTGGCAAGTTCAAGCCGGATCTGCCTCCTACGGTGACGCAGCACCGCCGACCCCGCAGAGTTCCTGCAGCTCAATGAGCTGAGCATCAAAGCAGCCAACGGCGACGAGAAAGTCATGGCGTACTGCTTTCCAATGGCTCTCAAGGATGGGGCCCGCACCTGGCTCCTGAACTTGAAGCACGGCTCGATCTCCTCCTGGGATGAGATGCGCGACCGCTTCGTCGCCAACTTCCAGGGCACTCGCGACCGCCCGCCGGCCGCGACCGATCTGCGCTGCATCAAGCAACTACTAGGGGAGACCCTCCAGAAGTACATTGAGCACTTCAACAACACCTGTCTCAAGATCCCCATGGTCACGGATGAGGCCATCATCTCCGCGTTCTCCGACGGCGTCTGTGATGTCAAAATGAAGGAAGAGCTAGCCATCCATGAGGAGCTCTGCACATCTTAGGAGCTGTTCAACCTGGCGACCAAGTGCACAAGAGCTGAGGAGGGGCGCCTTTACCTCCTTGATCTGCCAGCCGCAGGCACAGAGGAGAAGAAAGCCAAGGCCAAGGACGTGAAGCGCAAGGAAGCGGTAGTGCTAGCTGCGGAGCCCAACACCAAACGGGTTAGAGATCAGCCCGAGTCATCCAAGAACAGCCGACCATTCTGCACCTTCCACAACCTGAACACCGACAACACCAGCGACTGCCAAGAGCTCCGAGCCCTACGCGAGGGACGCTACAGTTGACGCCTCGAGCGTGGCGACCGGGGCTATGGCCGTGGAGGAGGACGAGGAGGCAGACGCTGGGACGATCGCGGCCCGCGCCAGAAATGGTGCGACAGGCCTCGTGAGGACCGCTGGCAGGACCATCCTCGCGAGAGGCCCTGGAGGGACCAGCCTCATGAGGATCGCCCCCAAGGCAACACCGGTCTTCCTCCACTTCCGCCACCAAGAAGGAACGATGACCATCATCAGGACGAGGGGGCTGGGGGCTTCTAGGAGCCGCGTGCAATAGCCTACATCTTG
Source organism: Triticum urartu (assembly GCF_056163025.1). Taxonomy (NCBI): domain Eukaryota; kingdom Viridiplantae; phylum Streptophyta; class Magnoliopsida; order Poales; family Poaceae; genus Triticum; species Triticum urartu. Next base: position 358,739,933 of record NC_141874.1, on the reverse strand, counting down.
GGCGGCGCCCAGGCGCCAGCCTCTCAGCGCATCTTCAAACGATTCGCTCGTGAGGTGAACGCAGCGGTCCCCAAGCTTGAGGCCGCGCGCCCGCTCAAATGGTCCCAGTGTGCCATCACTTTCGACTCGGCAGATCAGCTAAAGTATGTGGCCACCGTCGGCGTCCTCCCGATGTTGTGTTCCCCAGTCATCAGCAATGTGCAGGTTACCAAGACTCTCATCGACGGCGGTGCAGGACTCAACGTCCTGTGCGTCGACACTTTCGACAACCTCCAAGTGCCATCTAAGCAGCTCCAGCCTACCAAACCTTTCTCGGGAGTGACCGACGGCTCCACCACACCGACAGGGATGGTCCGCCTGCCTGTCACCTTCGGCACACACGACAACTACCGTACTAAGCTCATCGACTTCAACGTCGTGCACATTTGCCTGCCGTACAACGCCATCCTTGGGTATCCGGCCCTGGTGAGGTTCATGGCGGTCACCCACCACGGCTACAACGTCCTCAAGATGCCTGGAAGTAGTGGGGTCATCACGGTCCTGTGTGAAGAGAGGGATGCGGTGTGCTCCCTCGAGCGTGCCTTCCAAGCTGCAGCAATCGACGACCCCGACAGCAGAAGTGAGGGTCCTCCGGAGGCCATCCCCAAGAAGAAGCAGTCGCGCCGCACAGGACCTCAGGAGGATGGCGTCGCAACAGGAGCCTCGTCAGGATCAGCATCCGTCCCAAGGGCGCCTCCCTCCATCGCATAGGAAGGCGCGCCCGGCGCCCTCCTCTGGCAGGGCTCAGGGGCTCTCTTCTAGAGGGCCTCAGACCTTGCCCACCTCACGAGGGAGGCGCTTGGGCCCCACTTGGAGGCGTGCTACGCGACACGTTTTCCTCAGGATAACATCGGGCAAGGGGTGCCCTCCACTCAAGAGTTCATCGCGAAGACCACACAGGAACTGCAAGACGCAAGAGCCATGCGCGGCAATAGCCGCTCACAGGGCGCAGCTCACCACCCAGCCGAGGGTGCCGAGCTGCGTGTCTGCATCGACATTCCAGGGCTCGATAGGGCCGCGTCTCAGGAGCGCTTCTGGCCTTCACGTGTGGTCCGTTGTAGAGGCCCGCCACACAGCTACGTTCGCATGCCCCTCGGCTTGCCGAGCGGGGCGTCGACCTATCAGCGCGCTATGCGGCATGACCTGGCGGCTCAAGAGGCCAGGTACCGCGTCGTCCTGGAGGGAATGGAGACGGTCTTCAGGGAGCCTCCTGAGCCCCTAGAGCCTCCCGAGGCTCAGGGATCCGGTGGCTCATGAGGAGTCGTTTCTTTGACGCACACCTTCAGCTGCACCAACTCTGCTTCGTCTACAGAACCAGGTGACATCTTTCAAGCTCGTTAAGCTGGGAGCGCCCCTTGGGCTGCATCATTCCTAGGCCGTGTGGGTCCATCCCTATGGCATGTATCCCATTTGTTTATGTCTTTAGATTACCTTGCTGGCGGCGCCCCTTGGACTGCATCATACCCAAGCCGCTCGGGCCGGACCCAGTGTCATCATCTGCCCGATCATCGCCTCCCACTGGGCCTTCTCACAGGCACGCACTGGTGCATGGGTCTGTCCATGCCACGTCGACAAACCTGAGCGGTCGAGCTCTGGCTCACGGCACACCCCGCGCACGTCACCTCACCAGGGCCTCAGTGCCTTCATTTCATCCGGACCAACCAGCGGCAGGCTGACGGCTGTAACGGCAAACTCTGTTCTTCTTGTGCCTGTTCACAAGGACCCCGCGGGAAGGATAGCAGGCGGCACCACGAGTCTCCTCTTCTCTCATGCAATTCACTTGCGCGTTAAAAGGGGGGCTCCTGAGCATCGCGACTCAGGAGCTCTTACTGGCTCTCCAGCCATCACCCCCTGGCCTTGACCACGGCATCGTGACCAGGCATACCAGCGGTGGCTAAGCTCGCTCGAGGGCCGGGACTTGAGGATGCAGAGCACTAAGGAGAGCATGGGATGAGGGAAACTTGTATGTGCCTGCCCGGCTATGCCGCACAAGTTGGCACGCAGCACGCAAGGAAATGCCTCCTTATTACGCGCAAAATAACGATTCCTCCACCTGACAGCTGGGACCCACCAGAAGGGCCTCTGTATTTCGCGAAAAAAATTCCCACCGCTGACAGGTCGGACCCACCAGTTATATCTTATCACGCAAGGAAGTGCCTCCTTATTACGCACAAAAAAATGAATAACCACCTCCTAGCTGGGACCCACAATAGTGGGAGGCTGACTTGTGGGCCGACTAAGTTGACGGGGACAGAGGGCTTTGTCAACTTAGTCAATATGAATGGTTCTAGCTCTAGTGACCGTACGATGTCCATCCAAACGGCCGTAGTGCTTCTTCAACCTCTAGTCTTCTTGCTCCAGCCGCCCAAAGCAGCGCCGTTCATGCCTCGTGCTCCTGCCTCCCGTGGCCGGCTGCGATGCCGCGGAGGCCTCACCGCCCCCTACTACTCCCACCGCTGGCCAGGCCATCCCTCTACTCACCCACACCCCCTATTATCCTGCGGCGACGGCAGCCTCACACCGCAGCGAACCAGCAAACCCTCATACTCCTCTACACGTGGGCATCCACTGCTGCGTCTTCCCCGGCTCCGCGTCGTCCCCTTCCTAGGCCTCGCTGTTGCCCACCGCCTTCGTGCTCTCGGCGCGGCGTGGTCAACGTGCTCAAGGAACGGCTTCCATTCGACGTGGACTGTACGTAGAGAGGCTGACAGCTGGGTCCTCGGCTGCAGCAAGGAAGTGCCTCCTCATTACGCGGAAAATAATGATTCATCCACCTGACAGCGGGGACCCACCAGACGGGCAACCGTATTTCGTGAAAAAAACGTTTCCTAACTGCTGGGACCTACCAGCAACATCTTCGCACGCAAGGAAGTGCGTCCGGGCAAAAAAAACGATTCGCCCCCCTGACTACTGGGACCCACCAGCTACATCTTCGCATGCAAGGAAGTGCCTGACAGTCGGGACCCACCTGGTAAAAGCGTACGTAGCGTTGTCATTCTGGTCGCGAACGTGTACGTACATACTGGTCGATGTAGAGGCACGCACGTATCGTAGTACAGGCACGCACATAGCATGTACACGTACGTACAGCGGCCAGGGCGCAAGAAAGTAAATACGGCCACGTACGTACATACGGGCGGGGTCTCGAGCGCCTACTCGCGCGTACGTACGGCCAGGGCTCGTGTACATGGCTAGGTCGGAACGGAGAAACTTCGTCGTCGTCGTGTTCATGGGGAGGCAACGGAATGTGTCGTGTTCAATGGGAGGCAATGGAACGTGTGGGAGCCAACCGGCTTGGACAGAACAGCCGATGGAAACGAGGCATGGCGTACCGCAGAACAGAGGAAACGGCCTTGTGTTTGACTGGCCACGTTCGATACGGGATCCTGTTCATCGGGAGGGGTCCGGCGTACCGCAAACGGAGGAAACGGACCTCCTACGGTCGAAACGGGGGTCCTGTTGATCAGGAGGGGTGTGGTGTACCGCAAAATGGAGGAAACGGACTTGTGTTGGAGCGTTACGGTCGAAACGGGGGTCCTGTTCATCGGGAGGGGTGTGGCATACCGCAAAACGGGACTCCACGGGATATTGTTCATCTCCACCATCGACCCCCTCCAGCCTCCACGGGCTACTATTCATCCACCGTCGACCTCCTCCAGCCTCCACCTGTGACTGTTCATGCACGGGCAACTGTTCATCCAGCCTCCACCACGCGCTACTCCACCGGCTACTGTTGAGCCAACCCTCTCCCCGGGCTCCTGTTCAACCACCCCTCCACGAGCTACTGTTCATCCAGCCCTCCACCATCTACTGTTCATCCAGCCCTCCATGGGGTGGTCCTGTTCATCCTGCCCTCCACAGGGTCTTATTCATCCAGCCCCAACCGGCTCGATCGATCAGGGTCCTGTTCATCCAGAGGCAACACCACGGAGTCCTGTTCATCCACCCCACCAGGAACTGTTCATCCACCCCCAGCAACGCTCACTGTTCATCTAGAGGCAGCATCGATCGGCTTCAGTTAGCAGCAGTAGCGAAGGAATCGCTCGATCGGGTTCAGTTAACAGCCATCGATCGATCGCTCGGGTTCAGTAATGCATAGCCTGCGGTGCAATCGCTCGGGTTCAGTTAGAGCCCATCACCTCGCTCGGGTTCAGTTAGAGCCCAACGCCTCGCACCCACGCGGGTGCGTGAACGAGAGAAACGCGCATCACTCGGCCCCAACCACCCACCGTAACCGAGAACACTCCGATATTTTCCTCGCCCTCGCTTCTACCACGGTTTTTTTCGTCATGGACGGCCCAAAGAATTTCATGCAGCCGCGTCTCCAGCCCGCCCAGGATGAAAAGCCCATTTTCTGTCATGGTTTTTTGTCATAGAAGTAGGACCCCACCACATGTATGATGATACCGTGTTTTGTCACAATTATTGTCATAGAAGTGTCATAAGTATGATAGAAAAATATTTCATCAGCACAAAATGTCACGGATGTGTCTTTTTTTGTAGTGTCTTGGCTTGGCATAGATCTCCCCGGCAACAGCACCAAACATCCTTATTGCTACCTCTTGAGCTTGCGTTGGTTTTTCCCTTAAAGAGCAAAGGGTGATGCAGCAAAGTAGAGTAAGTATTTCCCTCGGTTTTGAGAACCAAGGTATCGATCCAATAGGAGACAACGTGCAAGCCACTGAATACCTGCACAAACAAACACCTACCTTGCACCCAACACGATAAAGGGGTTGTCAATACCTTCACGGTTATTTGCAACATGAGATTTGATAGAGATAGATAAATGGTAAATTCATATTTTTGGTATTTTTGGTTTATACATCGGAAAGTAAAGATTGCAAAGAAAGTAAATCGGAAACTTAAATTGTGGATCAGAAACTTATATGATGGAAAATAGACCCCGGGGCCATAGGTTTCAGTAGAGGCTTCTCTCCAGATAGAAATTATTACGGTGGGTGTACAAATTACTGTCGAGCAATTGATATAAAAGCGCAAAGTTATGACGATATCTCAGGCAATGATCATGAATATATGCATCACGTCCGTGTCAAGTAGACCGAAATGATTCTGCATCTACTACTATTACTCCGCACATCGACCGCTATCCAACATGCATCTAGAGTATTAAGTTCATAAAGAACGGAGTAATGCCTTAAGCAAGATAACATGATGTAGAGGTATTAACTCAAAGAATATGATGAAAACCCCATCTTTTTATCCTCGATGGCAACAATACAATATGTGCCTTGCCGCCCCTACTGTCACTTGGAAAGGACACCGCAAGATTGAACCCTAAGCTAAGCACTTCTCCCATTGCAAGAAAAACCAATCTAGTTGGCCAAACCAAATCGATAGTTCGAAGAGACTTGCAAAGATATCAAATCATGCATATAAGAATTTAGCGGAGATTCAAATAATATTCATAGATAAGTTGATCATAAATCCACAATTCATCGGATCTCGGCAAACACACTGTGAAAGAGTATTACATCGAATAGATCTCCAAGAACATCGAGGAGAACTGTGTATTGAGAATCAAACAGAGAGAGGAAGCCATCAAGCTACTAGCTATGGACCCATAGGTCTGTGGTAAACTACTCACGCTTCATCAAAGAGGCAACGGTGTTGATGTAGAAGCCCTCCATGATCGAATCCCCCTCCGTCAGGATGCTGGAAAAGGCCCCAAGATGGGATCTCACGGGTACAGAAGGTTGTGGCAGTGGAAAAGTGGTTTCATGACTCCCTTACAAGTTTTCAAGGTATTTGAGAATATATAGGAGGAAGATCTAGGTCAGGGGGTCATCGAGGGGCCCACTAGGTCGGGGGGCGCTCCCCACCCCCCTGGCGAGCCCTCCACCCTTGTGGCCGCCTCGTGGCTCTTCTGACTTGCACTCCAAGTCCCTTGGGTGTCTTCTGGTCCAAGAAAAATCATCGCGAAAGTTTTATTCCGTTTGGACTCCGTGTGGTATTCCTTTTCCGTGGAACTCTAAAACAAGGGGAAACAGAAACTGGCTGTGGGCTCTAGGTTAATAGGTTAGTCCCAAAAATCATATAAAGTTGCATATTAATGCATATAAAACATCCAAAACAGATAATATGATAGCATGGAACAATCAAAAACTATAGATATGTTGGAGACCAATCAGTGTCATTCGGTGGTGTTATCCATAGGTAGTGGCTGCCATGTGGTAGGAAGCAACCACTTAGTCTCTTAGGGGCTTGACACCGCACCGATCGATGACTCTCGTCGCAGTGAGGTGGTGCGGTGGAGCACTTCGCCTCTGTAAGCCCCGACGGGCCTGCTGGGACGATCTGGAGGCTTGCTTCTGGGGTAACCCCGACCTTGCCAGGCTTGTCTGCCCAACAAGGGAGATTTTTCCCTTAGTGATATCTTGCTTCTCTGGCTTGACTTTGTCTTCTCGACCAGCTCTCTAATTCTTCAAAGAGTTGATCCATTTGTGCTTGGTCTGACCTTGGTTTTGTAATCTTGACCTTGGATCGGTGGCTTGATGTCCATGCACAAGTCAGGGGAAAACATACACCACTGCTTGCATACCCCGACATAAGCCCTGGGCCTGAGCCATACATGTCGCTTGGCACATCGGGTTAGGCCCCAAACAGTGCATGGACACTTGGCAGGAGAGGGCCGTGCGCACGATGGCTCGTCATGATGACCAGTCAATCCAACGTCCACTTCGCGTAATTACAGCGGGTCATGGGGGCATGGGACTGTAGTAGTTAACATAAACAATAACTTTTCTACACTTCCTCCCTCACGTCGTTTCCCTTAATAGGGGAAAACATGGAAGCGTACTACTCATTCATCGTCTGCCTTGCCTCCCCATCATCTTCCTCCCCATCATCGTCTGCTTTCCTCACCCACACTCGCCACCGATCCCCTCCCAATTTCCTTCCCGTGCTCTCACCACATGTTAGGGGACATGGCGAAGAAAACTGCTGCCAGGGGAAAGTGGACGACCGCCGTCAAAAAAGGCGGCCGCCGAGGGGAGCAAGAGGGTGACAGAGCTGGACAAGAAGCAAAGAGGAGATGCCGCTCTTTCCGATGAATCTCAACGGTGATGTGCTGCAGGCAAGGTATGGGTACTTGTGGGGGAGGGAGGTCCCGAAGGGGCATGGCGCTCCCAAGTTCTGGCGGAGGGGAAGGAGAACCCCCTAGATTGATATAGATTTTTCTGCGCATATTTCATCTGAGGTCTCTGCCCTCCCTTCTCGGATTTCTTTGAGGAAATGATGGTGATCTATGGATTCCATCTCTTGGATTTCAGGCCAAATGCAATGGCGTGCATGGCGATCTTTGCCTACTTGTGCGAAAATTTCATTGGGGCTGCCCCCAACGTTGATCTGTTCAGGCACTACTTTGTCCCACGGGTGGAGAACAAAAATCACTGCTCGGGGAACATAAGTTGGATGCCGCGGGTAGTGCCAAGGGAGAACTTGGATTACACCTCTGGCCAACAACACAACAGATGGGACGAGTAGAGGGCGAGGACAGGCTCCGCTCGGCGATAAACAGGATCACTCGTCTGAAGGCTACCGGGCTGACAGTCGAGCATGTATGGGCCGACTTCCTTCTCCGCCACATCTCGCCCTTGCAGAAGAGAGACAGGTTCGCCTGGCTTTACGGGGATGCCGCAGATAGGATGACGTTACTTCGTGGCCTGGCCAACAACTTGTCAATCTACGACCATGCCTGGTTGTGTTACCAGTTGTTTGGCAGTTTCGAGCTGTTCAAACTGCCCGCCAACATCATCCCCCTGAACATCAATTCCGCCAAGGACAAGATCTTGAAATGGATGCTGCACTGCAATGCTCATGGAGTTTCGGGTGACTGGCGGTTACCCATGCTCGCCGAAGAGCTGGAATGGTCCTCCACCATAGTAGAAAGGGCTACCAAGGTGGAAGCCAATATGTACAAGCGCACCTCCAGGGTGGAGGAGGCGTACATTAGGAAGCGGCTTGAGGATGACAGGGCGCTCCAGGATGCAGCAGTGGCGAAAGCCGAAAAGGTACAAAGGGGAAAGAGAAGGCCGAAGGTGAAGGTTCTACTCACGGCAAGGATGAGGCGCCAGCCTCGGAAGAGGTTTCCGGAGAAGAGTCTGCTAGAGAGGAGCATGCCGGGGGTGAGCCTGCCGGGGATGAGCCCTCCGGAATCAAGGCTTAATATATCACAGTGGCAAAAGCTCTAGAGGAAGAAGTGGACGAGGAGGTGGCGGAACCGGAAGAGGAGTGGCTCGTAGAAGGCCCTCAAGCCCCCGAGCCTATCTTGGACCAACGCCCTTGTAAGCGGGCAGCCAACCGGGGAGCGGCAGTCTCTGATCAAGTGCCCGTCATCAAGAAGGAGGAGGAGACCACCTCCAAGAGCAGTGTTCCTAAAGCTGTGCATTGACATTCTCCTCGGCTCTCCGGGGCCAAGGCCCGCCCCCCCAAGCAGCCAGCAGCCACGGGGGATGACCCTAGCGCCTGATCGATTCTGAGCTCTTCGTAGAGCTCATCTTCATCGGAGCCTCTTGCGTCCCAGTAGGGCTCGAAGTTGCTAGAGACCTCAGCTCCCCCACCACAAATGAGGAGCAGGGCACCCTCTCCGCCTGTTGATTTTGTGTTGAGCTCCATGCTCATCGACAAAGAGTAAGAAAGAACACCCATCCTTCCTTGCTGTTATTTCTGCATGTCTCTTTGCTTGTTGATAGATCTTTTCTTGTTGTCTTTATCAGGGAGGAAGGGGAAGAGGAATAGCCCCTCGTTCACCGGACCAAGCGGCTCAAACACGTGGAGCTGCCGAGGATGATGGAAGGGGCGGGCCTACAGGGGATGGTGCAAATACTCCGGCACCAAGCCCCAGGTCCGGCCCCCAGCTTGGTCGTGCAGAAGTGGTTTCGCCCATTGTCGGTGTCAAAACCGGCGGATCTTGGGTAGGGGGTCCCGAACTGTGCTTCTAGGATCGATGGTAATAGGAGACGGGGGACATGATGTTTACCCAGTTTCGGGCCCTCTCTATGGAGGTAATACCCTACTTCCTGCTTGATTGATCTTGATGAATATGAGTGTTACAAGAGTTGATCTACCACGAGATCGTAATGGCTAAACCCTAGAAGTCTAGCCTATGAGTATATGCTAATGAATCTGTCTTATCCGGACTATGCCCTCTGGTTTATATAGACACTGTAGACATCTAGGGTTACATGGAGTCTGTTACATAGGAGGGAATCTTCATAGTCGGCCGCCAAGCTTGCCTTCCATGCCAAGGAGAGTCCAATCCGGACACGGATATAGTCTTCGGTCTTGGTGTCTTCACAGCCCATCAGTTCGGCCAACGGATAACAGGCTGGACGCCTGAGGACCCCTTAGTCCAGGACTCCCTCAGTAGCCCCTGAACCTGGCTTCAATGACGAGGAGTCCGGTGCGCAAATTGTCTTCGGCATTGCAAGGCGGGTTCCCCTTCTTCCAAACTTCCTAGACAGTCTTAGGACGTGATGATTGTATCCACACCTGTTACACACCATACACAACCGCAGAGAGAATATATATTCCACACGAGTTCTATCCGGCTGCAGCTTCCGGCAACGTGATATCACGCCCGTCCGGTCATTATTTCGAACCGTTTGTCCCACGTTTCGAGACGCAGTTGCTATAGGCACGTCTTGTCAAAGTGCAGATCGTGTCCCCTTATTGCGGCATTCTCATCAATGCGGGTATGGGTAACCCAACCGTGCCGTTTGCACAGCCTTCGGAAATAGGCGAATCCTAAGGCGAGCGAGGAGGCGTTTAATGTTTGCTGCCTTTATAAGAGGATAAGGATCCCCTCTTCCTCCTCTCACGCTTTCTCTCCGTCTCCTCCTTCCCGATCGCGAGCTCCAGCGCCCAAGTTCCAATCTCCTTTCCACCCCAGCAACTATGTCCGGATCCGGTGGTCAGGGCAAGTGGATGGTCTCCTCTGTCACGAAGGAGGAAATTACTGAGCTCCGGACGGCCGGATATTTGGCGAAGGGGATCGCCGACCGCTTGTCGGCCGAGGGTCAAGTCATTCCCACGCTGGAGCTCAATGAGAGGGTAGTATTCCTCCCTCATTTCTTTCGCGGGCTTGGGTTTCCACTCCACCCTTTCGTCTGCGGGCTAATGTATTACTACAGGGAAGATTTCCATGATCTATCCCCGAATTCCTTCCTCAACATCTCGGCATTAATCGTTGTGTGCGAGGCCTTCCTCCGCATCCCACCCCACTTTGGGCTATGGCTCAGTCTTCAACGTGAAGCCGAAGGTGGTGGATCGCCAGCACGCGAAGTGCAGTGGAGCCATGGTGAGCAAGCTACCCAACATCTCCTGGCCGAAAGGTATTTTTGTGGAGATAGTGAAGGAGTGGAAGAAGTAGTGGTTCTACATCACAGAACCCCGCGACACCTCCTGGGCCGCGGCTGCCGAATTCCGCTCCGGTGCTCCTATGCGGCTCACTTCTTGGGTCGAGAAGAGTCCTGATTGGGGTTCGTCCAACGAGGTAATAGCGCTGTAGACGTGCATTCAAAGCATGATTGCCAAGAACGTTAAGCTTGTAGATGTAATCCAGGTGATGTTAGTTCGCCAAATTCTCCCATGCTAACGCCGAAGCCGTCCTTTGTGGGAGTTCGATCCGAAGAAGCACCATACCTTGGTGAGGCTCTTCGGGACTACTCACGAGGATGCGTGGAAGTTGCTCTTTAAGGGCAACAAAAAACCACCGGCCATGGATTCAGATCGCGGACACGATGCCAGTCACCCTGCTAGTGAGGTATGTCTCTTTTAATGTATTCCCTGCTTGTGTGTTGCTAGGGCGATGCCTGAGCTTTTATTATCGCTATTTCAGGACTGGACGGAGAGGGCAAAGCGGATCCAGTGTCCGGCTCCGCTGCCTGAAGAACCAGTCATCCCGCGCCTAGCGAAGATACTGGTGTCGGCGTCGTATAAGGCGCCAGAGAAGAAGGCCAAAGGGAAGGCCAAGAGTGGCGTCCATCATAAGGGTACTTCGGACGCGGCGTCCGAAGACGACGAAACTCATTCCTTTATCCCTGAGGACAATGACGGGGAATAGGAGGAGGGGGAAGAAAACAATCCTCCCCCTGAGGAGAGGAAGAACAAGAGGGAGGCTCCGGCGCATTTGGAGGCCGAGGCGCCCAAAAAGGGGAAGGGCGCTCCGGCGGCCAATACCGCGTGGGACATGGACAGTAGTCTGGAACGACGCCCTCGCCCAAAGCCCCAGGCCGCATCATAAGTGACATGGCTTATTTATGCGCACATCCAGTCCTTTCTATCCATTATCTTGATATAGTTAGCTATACTATTGCAGTCCGGCTCGTGATATTATCCAGCAATCCCCCTCTGGAGGTTCATTGGCTTCATCGGAGATGGCGAGCAGATCGCCACCGCCTGCTTACTCCCCCGGGGCCGGGGACGACACCGAAGTGCTGTCCTGAAGGATCGCTTCGAAGGGAGGAGCCGAGGACGTTGTTCGGGAGGTGCCACAAGGCGAGACCTCCCCCGCCGGACACGTGGGGGATCCAATCCCCATGGAGACTGGCGAAGAGGGTCGTATCCAGATCGGCCCTCAGCCGAATGCGGCTCCGGAGCCCCCTACGGCTCCGGAGTCGGGCGAGCATCTCCCTTTGAAGGGGGGAGTGCCGCCTCCACCGGTGGCTCCTGTCCATCCAGGAGCGTCGGATGACCTGATGGGGGTGCTACGAAGCACCTCCGTCGTGGACGAGCACCGTGTCCTTATGGGTGCGGTGATCGAGAAGGTTCAGTCTGCTAAGAGCGGACTGAATGAGGCCTGCGGCAGCCTGTTAACAGGTTTTGAGGTAAGTGACATAGAAAGAGAAAAAACCCATGTAGTCAGTAGCCCCTGAAACACTCTCCGGTGTTCGGCAGGAGGAACCGGACAGAGGATCAATCCTCTAGTGTAGGATACTAACGTGATATGTTTGCATGAGCAGGCGTCGCTGTTGGCTACGACCTCACATGCTGCCGAAGTCTCTAAACTGAAGTAGAGGCTGGAGCGGACCGAGAACGAGCTCGGCAAGGTTACAATGCGCTTCAAGAGAAGCAAGGTAGGTATCGTCTTGCTGTGTGTTCGAAAAGAAAAAGCGTTGCATACTGACCATAATGTCGAAATGTGTACAGGAGCCGCAACCGAGGTGGAGGCCCTGAAAAAGGCTCTGGCCGAAGCCGAGGGAAGGCTGTCGAGTAGCAAGCTGCTCGAAAAAAGCTCGAGGCCTGAGTCAAGGAGGTCCAATAGGAGCTCCAAGATGCGGTAAAAAAATGTGAGATCCAGGAGAATGATGCGTCGGCTCAAAAGGCCGAACTCTCCAAGGCTCATCGGAACGCGGAGACCACACGGAATGAGGCCCGGGCCGCCCTCAACATGGCGGGTAAGGCTTTTAAGATGCAAAGCAAGTATAAGGAGAAGCAATATTTTTTACTAACCCGGGTTCGGAGTTCCCTAGGGGCTTTTGCGGATTTACCACGTAGCGTATCAGACGCTGCAGAGTTCTATCGAGACAAAGGATGAGGTTCGACGGAGAAGTTATTCTGGACGCAGTATGCGACGCCAGCCCATCCGTGTCCTTCGCCGATCAATTGAACCAGCTGCTGGAGCTGCACAGGGTGGCCGAACTAGCCATGAAGGATTTAACAATCCGGCTATGGCCAGCCGAAGCTATGCCCGACAGCTTCTTCGGACTTGTGAGGCGGCTAGTGGAAGCCTGTCCGCGGCTAGACATCATCAAGTGCTCTGTATGTATTGAAGGTGCCCGTATGGCCTTCACTCGCTGCAAGATGTGGTGGGCGAAGATGAACGCTATTGAAGTGGCCAGCGGGCTGCCGGAGGGCAAGGAGCACCGCACACCCGAGAAATATTTTGCGGATGTCACACAAGGGTCTCGACTTGTGGCAGCTCAATGTTCACAGGACATTATTTTTGAATGAATACATTCATGTTGTCCTTTGCCTTGTATTATAAAGACAAAGCTTTGTTTTGTAATGTAATTTCGTTATGCTTTAAATTGTTTCCTCCTGTGCGGCCATGTTACATGCAATCTGAGGGTTGGCCAGTCGTCGGCTTCTGCACCCACGTAATGAGTACGAAGGTGTTCGGGATGGGATCTAAACAATCTTGATCCAATTATATGGTCGAAGGAGTTGTTTAGCGCAGCGAAAAAGGCAATTAGACTATACGGCTTAAAGGTCCTCACTTAGCCATAGGAGTTTTATAATTAAGCAAGTGGGCAGCCCCTGGTCCAAGCCAGGGTGCTGTCAGCATCTGATTGGGAAGTGCCGATCCTTCGCGTCACGCGCAAAAAATCTCCAACAATTTTATAACCCTCGAACAGCTGACCGGCTCTCGCCGTATCATGACAGTCAGTTTTCGGCTTTCTCTACTGAGGTGCTCATCCGGTCGAAGCCAGGGCACAATCGCAGTAGTTCTCCCTTTACTATCCTATTCGATAGAGCGGAACGTAGGATAGCAAGCACAGGAGCGGGGCAACCCAACTACTGACCAAAGACATGATTCGGAGCTAATGCATATAATGCTAAATTCGAGGTGCCGAACTTACATATAAAAGTGTTCGGACTTTGCTGCCGTATTGCGGGGTGATAAGAAAATCAAAATAAAATGAAGTAAGAAGCGAAAACCACAGAAAACTAGGCCGCAGATCATTTTTATTATAACTGAATGGATACGCCAAGGCGTATCGTATACAAATTGTGCGATAAGCACCCGGACTATTTAACATGCCGGGATCGAGAAGGAGCAGCGTGCGGGTCCTGGGAAATAAGTGAAAATACCGTCAAGAAGAACGTATGGAGGATACCCTACACACCTATGATGCATGCCCCCTTTTTATGCCGATCCTTCGAAGGGGCTGGTGATCAAGCTCGCGGGAAAAGGAACCTGAAACAGAAAGAGAAAAAAAGGTGTGTCCGGGGTCGGTCTAGCCGAACTGTAGATCCCGGGTTAGCTTGTGCCTCCATCGATGTCCATGGAATTTCGAGTGCGTAATTATGTACTCGTGGTACGAATGCCACTACTTTATTGGGGCTGAGACGGAGGCCAAGTTGCTAGTCGAGCTCTTGACGAGCCTCGCTGTCCTGCTGTAGTGTAGTCCGGAACTTCTTGATGGCGTCCGGGGGCTCGACAGCCGCACTATGGTGCTGCTTGAGAAGGCCGCTCTGTACTTCTGCTGCTAGGGCGGCGGTGTGCTCCTCTGTTCGGAGGGAGCATTCCGTGTTGCCATTGACTGTTATGACGCCACGTGGGCCGGGCATCTTGAGCTTGAGATAAGCTTAGTGTGGCACTTTGTTGAATCTAGCAAACGATGTTCATCCGAGCAGTGCGTGGTAGCCGCTGCGGAATGGGATGATGTCGAAGATTAACTCCTCGCTTCGGAAATTGTCCGGAGAGCCGAAGACCACGTCCAGCGTGATTGAGCCCGTACAGCGGGCCTCGACGCCTGGAATGACTCCTTTGAAGGTAGCCTTTGTTGGTTTGATTCATGAGGGGTCAATGCCCATCTTCCGCACCGTGTCTTGATAGAGCAGGTTAAGGCTACTACCACCGTACATCAGGACTCGTGTTAGGTGGAACCCGTCAATAATTAGGTCCAGGACTAGTGCGGCTGAACTTCCATGGCGGATGCTAGTTGGGCGGTCTCGTCGATCGAAAGTGATCGAGAATGACGACAACAAACTGAACTTTGGGGTGACTGGCTCTACCGCTTAGACGTCCCTGAGTGCTCGCTTGCGCTCCGTTTTGGGGATGTGTGTAGCGTATATCATGTTCACCGTTTTGACCTGAGGGTGAATTTTCTTCTGTCCTCCAGTGTTCGGTTACCGGGGCTCTTCGTCCTCATCCTCACTTTCTGATCCCTTTTCTTTGTTTTCCGCATTCAACTTGCCAGCCTGCTTGAAAACCCAACAATCCCTGTTGGTATGATTGGCTTGCTTATCCGGGGTGTCGTGTATTTGGCACGGACGGTCGAGTATGCGGTCTAGGCTAGAAGGTCCTTCATTGTTTCTTTTCTAGGGCTTCTTCCGTTGGCGGACTTGGAGCCACTGAATCCGGCGTTAGCTGTGGTGTCATCGGTGTTGTTATCATTGCTTCGGCGTTTGTGACTATTGTGCCGGAGCTTGCCAGTGCTATTTTTGGCCTCAGACGGGCCTGTCTTGCTGGGGTGTTGTTACTACGGGCCAGCCAACTGTCCTCTCCCAAGCAAAAGCGGGTCATGAGTGCCGTGAGGGCTACCATGGACTTCGGCTTTTCTTGGCCGAGGTGGCGTGCTAACCATTCGTCACGGATGCTGTATTTGAAGGCTGCTAAGGCCTCGGCGTCCGGACAGTCAACTATCAAGTTCTTTTTGGTTAGGAATCTAGTCCAGAATTTTCGGGCTGATTCTCCAGGTTGTTGAACTATATGGCTTAAGTCATCGGCGTCTGGTGGCCGGACATAGGTTACTTGGAAGTTGTCTAGGAAAGCTTCTTCCAAGTCCTCCTAGCTGCCAATAGAATTTTCAGGCAGGCTGTTAAGCCAGTGCCGAGCTGGCCCTTTGAGCTTTAGTGGGGGGTATTTAATGGCGCGGAGATCATCTCCTCTAGCCATGTGGAAGTGGAGGATAAAGTCCACGATCCATACTGCGGGATCGGTTGTGCCGTCATATGATTCCATATTGACGGGCTTGAACCCCTCGGGGAATTCGTGGTCCAGTACTTCATCTGTAAAGCAGAGAGGGTGTGCGGCGCCTCTATATCGGGCTGCGTAGTGGTGTAGTTCCGATGGAGTCCGTCTGCGGTGTTCGTCCCGGGCATGGTTAAATTTATCACGTCCGAATAAGTAGCCCTCCTCGTGCCTCGAGGCACGCCCTCGCGATCCGTAGATCGATCTTGTGTGTCTTGTTCTATCGTCTAGGATTTGACGGAGGTCGTATGTGTGACCTCGAACTCTTCCGTCTCTATTTTTGCGAGGCGGTGGGGCTGGCTGCTGTTCGGCATGAGTTGCCGCTTTGTCCCGGCCGCGGGGTGGCCGGTCAGCCGTCCTGTCTCGACCACACAGTGGTCGTTCCGCATTACGCGAGGGAGATGTGTGTTCCGGTGCCTCCTCATCAAATTGAGGTAGCAGTCTACGTTTCGGGCAGCTCTTGGCGAGGGAGATGTGTATTCTTTGGCTGTCAGGACGTCGGTCCATCTGTCGATGAGTAGGTCTTGTTCAGCTTGAAGTTGCTACTATTTCTTTTTCAGGCTCCTTGCCGAGGTTGTGAGCTGGAGTTTAAAACGCTCCTTCTCTAGAGGGTCCTCTGGCACGTTGAAGTCTTTGTTGCCGAGGCTTGTCTCCTCTTCTAAGGGTGGATGGTAACTATCGTCCTCCGAGTTATCTTCTATGGCCTGTTCATCGGGGTTGTCTTGTGTGTTGTCATGTTCCTCCTGTTCGGATGCAGCGCCGACAGGGTCTTCATTGTTTTCGGCATCGCTCAGAGTACTATTTTCTCCAATGTTAGTGTTTCCATCCTTTGAGCGACGAGGCTTAGAACGGCATTTGGGGCGCCGGCGCTTGGACTGTGTCTCAGAGGGTTTGTTCTTATCCGACTCTTCTTTGTCGTCGCCGGATCCTTTAGGTGTATCAACCATGTACACATCGTATGAAGAGGTGGCCTTCCAACGCCCAGTGAATGGCGGGTCTTGGCCTTGCTCCCTATCGGCATCGTCGTCCATACCGTCAATGTCTTCGGAGCCATAGTCAAGTACGTTGGTTAAGTCATCGATGGTGGCTATGAAGTGGGTGGCGGGTGGGAAGTAAAATTCCTCATCGTCCGCCTCTAGCTCGAACCGAACATAGTTCGGCTGTGAGTCCTCCTCCAAGGACAAGTTCTTCAAATAATTTAGTACGTCACCCAAAGGCGAATGCTGGAAGATGTCTGCAGCGCTAAATTCGAAAATTGATAACCGATCCAGCTCGCTGTCCATAGGGCACTTAATCCGGAACGTGTAGCAGGAGACCAGTCCGGAGTTCCATTGATGCAAGCATTGTAGGATGTTGAGTCCATGTGGGGCTCCAACATCACGGACTTTATGGCCTCGGAGGGGATAATCTGCTTCGGTACTGAGGCCGTTGCAGCAACAGGATCCATCTCCTGGGTATGCTCCGATGACAGATTTAAGTCATGTTCATCGGAGAGAAAGGGAGTGATCATCGCCGACTCAAATCCATTGAAGATCAAGTCTCCACATATATCCGTGACGTAGTTCAAGCTTCCAAATCTGACCTGATGGCTAGGGACGTAGCTATCGGCCTACTCTAGACGGCCAAAAGAGTTGGCCCATATTACGAAGCCGCCCAACACAAAGATTTGTCCGGGGAGGAAGGTTTCTCCCTGGACGGCGTCATTACTGACGATCGAAGGGGCCATCGAATCCTTTCGTCGACGGCATAGTGGAACTCTCAATGAAAGCACCAATGTCGTTGTCAAAACCGGCGGATCTCAGGTAGGGGGTCCTTAACTGTGCATCTAGGATCAATGGTAACAGGAGACGGGGGACACGATGTTTACCTAGGTTCGGGCCCTCTCTATGGAGGTAATACCCTACTTCCTTCTTGATTGATCTTGATGAATATGAGTGTTACAAGAGTTGATCTACCACGAAATCGTAATGGCTAAACCCTAGAAGTCTAGCCTATGAGTATATGGTAATGAATCTATCCTATCCGAACTATGTCCTCCGGTTTATATAGACACCGGAGAGATCTAGGGTTACATGGAGTCGGTTACATAGGAGGGAATCTTCATAGTCGGCCGCCAAGATTACCTTCCACGCCAACGAGAGTCCAATCCGGACACGGGTATAGTCTTCGGTCTTCGTGTCTTCACAGCCCATCAGTCCGGCCCACGGATAACAGGCCGGGCGCCCGAGGACCCCTTAGTCTAGGACTCCCTCACCCGTCGGGGGTGGTGGAGGGGAGTTCCCCACCACCGAAGCCAAAGGAGGAGAAGGAACCACCCTAGGCGAGCCTTTCCAGAAGGGGCCCACTCTGCCCATTAATCGGTTCGAGGGATTCCCGCCACGGGTCTCCACGGAGGAGAAGGAAGCTTCTGCCCGATAGACCTCTCCAGATAGTCTATTTGCTCTTCTTTCTTCCTTACCATTAGGCTTCGCACTCTGGACTTGTTAATAATTCTGTATTTCCACCATTAATTGCTGGATCTGCTTGCAGCCCCTTTAAGTGAGGAGTTAGACTTGCTAGATGAGGTGGCCAACATAGGGAATGACGTCGCGAAGGAGGCCGCCAAGATCGCTGTCGCGGAGGGGTAGGAACACGCTGTCGGGGGCGCCCTGGGCCCCCTGAAGGAGCCCGAGGAAGTCCCTGGTAGCATGTCTCGATCAGGGGTTGTGGTCGAGGAGAAGATACCCCTCCAAACCATGGGCCCCCTCCCTTTATTTGGCACCCCAGTGGGGGTCCTGCCACCATCTTTGGGTCATTTGGCACTGGTGCTCGCGCAGCTTGGGCTCGGAGCCCCCGGCTCGTCAATGGCGACGAGCACAGGGCTTGACGAAGAGCTTCAGTGCATCCTGGCGTCATTGTACCAAGGAGTCCAAGAGGTGGATGACTCCATCGTTGTTGCCATGGACTTATCCTTCATCGAGTCCGTGGTGGCGGGCCTCAAAGAGATGCGGGAGCAGCATAGCTAGAAGTGGCAGGAGCTCAAGGAGCAGCGCCGTTCCGCAAACAAGGTGGACCAGAAGCTGAAGGAGAAAGGAGCCGAATTGTGTGACTGGCACGACAAGCTGTTCCAGGTCCTCTCAAGGCAGCAGGAGACAATCTTGATGGCGAGGGAGGACGTCATTGCTCGGGAGGTGTGCTTGGCAGACCGCAAAGTGCTCCTGGATGCTAGGGAGCAGGACATCTCTCTCTAGGAGGAGGCTCGAGGCTGCTCTCCGCACCAAGGATGATGATCTGGAGGTCCTCGTGCAGCGGCCCACCAAAGAACTGGAGGACAAGCACAAGGCTGCCCTGGACACCCTTATTGCCAACTCTGCCACTCAATTGAAGAAGCATGACGATGACCTTGTCCCTGCCTCTACCGCCAAGGTAGACCTCGATCGGTAGGTGGCCGAGCTGACGGAGAAGCTTGCCGGGAGCACCAAGGAGGTCTCGGCCCTCAAGGAGGAGGCGCAGAAAGTAGAGTCCCTCCTGAAGGACATGCAATTGCAGCTCTCCTCCAAGAGCCAAGGCCTCGAGGCTCCCAACAGCACCATCGGAGATCTGAAGACCAGGATCAGCTCCTTGGAGGGCTCATTGGAATCCATCGAGGCCCACGAGAAGCGACTGTCAAAGGATCTGGACACCGCGAGGCGCCTCTAGAAGGATGCAAAGGACAAGCTGGAGAACCACTTTGGTCAAGTCGACCTCTGGGTCAAAAGCTTGATTGACATCGCCGAGCGCCTTACTGCCCAGACCACAACGATGGGCATGAAGGGGCAGTCTATTCGGCTAGTAAGAAGGAGGCCCCCAGCGCTAAGCTGGCGGTTTTCTTCAATGAGTTGATCGCCAAGATGAAGATGCACGAGGAAGGAAGAGCTGGTCGCTTCGAGGCTGAATCTCGGAGGCTTGCCCGCAACTCCCTCCTCATGGTCGTGAGAAACATCGCTTGCCTCCACCCGGATCTTGACCTCGCTGATGGCTTCAGTAAGCCGCCGCGGGGTGCGGACGTTTCCGCCGCCGAGGTGAAGGCCACCCCTTTTACCAACTGTGTTCTTGGTGTTCCCATTGCTCCGTAGGGTCGCAAGGACCGGCCTTGAATAACGCTCGCCACTGAGCTGTTTCTGTAATCAAAACATGATGCACATCTAGTGCTTAGACATCGCACTATTTATGCTCTCGTAGAAACTTGACGTTTTCATTAAATCAGAATCACGTGTTTTATCCCTTTTGAATGTACCCATCGGTGTTCGCACAATGGATATCTATGCAGGTTCTAGTTGCCCGTCGGTACCATATTGCCGTGAAAGTTGTAAGGGTCTGGCCCTTAACATTTATCTTGGCATGAATGCGTCCCGACAGGCTTTTCCTAAGTAGTTTCTGACACAGCCACCCATTCCATGAGCTGGCTATGAACGGAACGAGGGTGCAGACAAGAATCTAGCAAAGGTACCATTTTGTGAAAGGTTTCTTCACACGAGCACAACGACATTCAAGGGATAAACAAACGCAAATTCTAGATTTTAATGTACAACAGAGATTGTGTAGACTTAGCTTTTATCCATGCTTCCATCTGTTCCTCCCAGCAGCGGCCACTTGCTGAGCTCGCATGCTCTGGGAAGGATGGCGCTAAAGGAAATATGCCCTAGAGGCAATAATAAAGTTGTTATTTATATTTCCTTATATCATGATAAATGTTTATTATTAATGCTAGAATTGTATTAACCGAAAACTTAGTACATGTGTGAATACATAGACAAAACAGAGTGTCCCTAGTATGCCTCTACTTGACTAGCTCATTATTCAAAGATGCTTAAGTTTCCTAACCATAGACATGTGTTGTCATTTGATGAATGGGATCACATCATTAGAGAATGATGTGATGGACAAGAACCATCGATTAGCTTAGCATAATGATCGTTAAGTTTTATTGCTATTGCTTTCTTCATGACTTATACATATTCCTCTGACATTGTGTGCTATCAAACATCACAACGTAACTGGGTGATTATAAAAATGCTCTATAGGTGTCTCCAAGGTGTTTGTTGGGTTGGCGTAGATCGAGATTAGGATTTGTCACTCCGAGTATTAGAGAGGTATCTCTAGGCCCTCTCGGTAATGTACATCACTATAAGCCTTGCAAGCAATGTGATTAATGAGTCAGTTTCGGGATGATGCATTACGGAATGAGTAAAGAGACTTGCCGGTAACGAGATTGAACTTGGTATGATGATACCACGATTGAATCTCGGGCAAGTAACATACCGATGACAAAGGGAATAATGTATGTTGTTATTGTGGTTTGACTAATAAGATCTTTGTAGAATATGTACGAACCAATATGAGCATACGGGTTCCGCTATTTGTTATCGAGCGGAGATTTGTCTCGGTCATGTCTCCATAGTTCTCGAACCCGTAGGGTCTGCACGCTTAACGTTCGATGACGATTTTTATTACGAGTTATGTGTTTTGGTGACGGAAGTTTGTTCGGAGTCCCGGATGAGATCACCGACATGACGAGGAGTCTCGAAATGGTCGAGAGGTAAAGATTCAAATATTGGAAGGTAGTATTCGGACATCGGAATGGTTTCCACGTGATTTGGGTATTTTACCGCTGTACCGGGGAGTTACCGAAACCCCCCGATGGAAGTATTGGGCCTAGATGGGTCTTAGTGGAGAGAGAGGAGGGCCGCAAGGGGTGGCTACACCCCCCATGGTAGTCCAAATTGGACTAGGGGAGGGGGCGGCGCCCCCCTTTCCCTCTCCTTCTCCCACTCCTTCATTTTCCCTCCGGTGAATAAAGGAAAGGGGGGGCGAATCCTACTAGGAGTGGAGTCCTAGTAGGACTCCCCCCATGGCGCGCGCCTCCTGGCCGGCAGTCTCCTCCTCCCTTCCGTTATATACGGGGGCAGGGGGACCCCATAGCACATCAATTGTTCTCTTAGCCACGTGCGGCGCCACCCTCCATAGTTTACTCCTTCGGTCATAGCGTCGTAGTGCTTAGGCGAAGCCCTGCGCGGATCACATCACCGTCACTTTCACCACGCCGTCTTGCTGATGGAACTCTCTCTCGACCCTTTGCTGGATCAAGAGTTCGTGGGACGTCATTGTCGCGCCCATGATGCGCTTCTATCCCAGTCACATGATGAACTCATGATTGGGGCACAATCGCATTTCGAACTCATAGCAAGGTGGATATCATTACAACATACCATGAACTGAATAGATGAGGATACAAGATAAAGGCTTACACTCGCCACAAGCTAAAACATCAATACAACAACTTATCAATACATAGCAATCATCATACAAAAGAGTGGGATCCGGCTACGGATGAACACAAACAAAAAAGAAGAACGACATCCACCATGCTAGCCCAGGCTCCCGACCTGGAACCTATTTCCCTTGATCGAAGAAGAAGAACTCCAAACAAGCCAGCATCTCTCTCACGTCATGAACATCACATTACCTGTACCTGGAACTGTCGTTCTAGTAATCTATGAGCCACGAGGACTCAGCAATCCCATTACCATGGGTATTAAGACTAGCAAAGCTTAATGGGTATGGAATGGATAAGCGGTGAGGTTGCAGCAAGTGACTAAGCATTTTTATGGTGGCTAACTTATGAGTACAAGAATAAGATCATAAACTACACAAACGGTCGCAAACTAGTAATGATCAAGAAGTGAACCTGAACTATTTATGTTCAAACATAACCCCCACCGTGTTCTCTTCTCGAACTCACTTGAAAAGAGATGATCACGGTTACGAACGCGGTTGGTGTATTTTAATTGAGTTTATTTCAAGTCCACCACAACCGGATATTAAAAATTCTTATCTGCCACATAACCACGGGCACGGCTCTCGAAAGTTTAAACCCTGCAGGGGTGTCCCAACTTATCGCATGACAAGCTCACGATCCGCGGAGACAATCCTCCATCTCGGGACCCTCCGATTAGACTCATAATCCCAGTGCACAAGACTTTTCAGCAATGGTAAAACAAACCCAGCAAGATCTCCCGACGTGCCGACACCCTGGTAGTAGCCGCGCATATCTTGCGTCAGGCCATGATTGGATTGGCTAAGTTTCCGGCTGGCACACCCGTTGGTGGCCCCGGCTGCTAATGTTTTGGACCAACGCTCATGAGGAGCATTGGCCCGGGTGGTTGATTAAGTCCTCGGGGTCCGGAAAGTCCCGATGCAAGTTTTAGTTCTCATTAGGCAAATGGTAAAACCAAGGTTGGGCCTTGCTGGAAGAGTTTTATACAAAGCGAACTGTCAAGAGGGGCCCACAAACCCTCACCGTGTTAGGGACGCAAAATCAAGGAACATAACACTGGTATGACAGAAACTAGGGAAGCAAGAGTGGAACAAAACACCGGGCAAAAGGTCGAGCCTTCCACCCTTTACGAAGTATATAGATGCATTAATTAAATAAGAGATATTGTGATATCTCATGATATCCTTGTCCAAACATGGAACAAACTGCAACTGCACCTGCAACTAGCAACACTATGAGTGGGGCTGAGCAAAGCGGTAACATAGCCAAACATAGGTTTGCTAGGAAGGTGGAAAATGTTAGAGGGTATCATGGCAATTTGGGAGGGTTGATAAACAAGTGGTAGGTAGCAGGACATAGCAATAGCATCGAGACAACTAGCATAGCAAGGACAGTAGTGAGATCCAAGGTGACGGTCATCTTGCCTGAAATCCTGCTAGGAAAAGATTGAATCCATGAAGTAGACGAATGGGTGTAGTCGAACAAATCCTCACAGTCGCAACATAATCGGAACTATTGAGACGAAGCATAGCTGGAAAGAAGGAAACAACATGGCAAAGAACCAAGCATTAACGTGGCATGATGCATAACCAAGTATGATGCATGTCCGGTTTAATGAAACATGGCATGGCAAGGCCAAGTGCAACAAATAATACTACAAGTTAAGTGGAGCTCACTATGCAACGAGTTGCATATTGAAGAAACACCACATGCAAGTATTTAGTTCGCTCTCATTTATGCTACTCATCAATATTAAATGTTATTAAACATGCCAAGAGATGAAGCATAAGTAAACTAACTATTCAGGCAAGTTTAAATGAGACCAGAAATAACAAACAACAATTCCGGAAAATAAAGTGCACCAAGGTAATCTATTCATTTTTCTACCCCATTTACATATAAAGAACATTTAATTTGGAGCTACGATTATTTAGTTATTAAATAAATCATTTTTGCATGCCCTCTAGCAAATTAAATGCAAACAACATTTTTAACATGGATGAGAGTGGCATATTATGAAACTAAACAAAATTCTAAGCATTTTACATATTTAAAACATTTTAATCCGATGCACGGTTGTGGAGTTATTATAGGCATGATGTTTAGCGGTTTTTCTATAAAACGGGCGTTCAAAATGTTAATAGGCAAATTCATTCAGGAAAAAAACAACACGGGCCGAATCAGGCTGGCCCAAAATGCACAGGGCAGAGGGCCTCCCAGGAGGCTCACCACTAGGCCATGGCCCACTGGTGCAGAGGCTAGGCCAGGGGGGACTGGGCCGCGTGGGGACGTGGAAGGAGATGGGCCTTGGGGAGGCGCTGGCCCACGCAGCAGGGCGATGGGTCAACGGCGCGGGCGAGTGGTTCGAGCTCCTCTGCTCGATAGGAAATAGAGCCGCGGTTGCGCGGGCAACTCAACGGGAGGACGGGGCGACGGGAATGGGAGGAGATCGCCGGATCTGGCGGCAAGCTCCTGGGATGGTGCCGGATTGCCGGATCAGAAGAAGAGGACGACCCCAGCATGGGTTCTCTGGCGAGGTGGCATTCGGGAGGAGCTGAAGAAGGTGGCGCCTGTCCTCTGTTCAACAAGGGAGACAGTTTCATAGAGAAACAAATTGGGGAAGGAAAAGAGGAGGCCGAGACGAGCCTTGCTGAAGGGCGAGGACTCACCGGCGGCGGCACAACAGCAAGGCATAGAACCAGTGCGGGGGTGACCCTTATCGAGTGGGAGGAGCTTGGGTGCGCGTGCTGAACGGGCTCGGAGGCGCGGGGTTGAGCGCTCGGTCGCTCGCTGTGACACGCACGGGAGGTCAACGAGGCAGGGACTGGGCGGTTGTCGGGGTCGTCCATGGCGCGGAGGCGGAGCAACTTGGGGGTGGTGTAGAGCTTCTGCTGGAAGACGAACGGGACGGTGGCGACCGGCGCTGGTTTATGAGGAGCAGAGAGAGATGGTTAGAGGAGGAGAACCAGAGAAAGGGGAAGAAGGGGCGCGAGGAGAAGGCGACCTGCTGGTGGTGCCCGACGGCGAAGGGAGCTCCGGGGATGCTGCTGCTTGCGGTGGCGCGCGAAAAGCACGGGAGGAGGGCATTGGGGGTCGGCGTGCAGTGGATCGAGGAGCTGCTCTGGTTGGCCGGGTGAGCAAATCGGGGTGAAGCAGTGGAGAGCGCTGGTTGGTGGGTGAGGAAGACGAGGGGAAGGGGATCCCGAGGTGGATCGGGACCGGGTGGCGGCGGCGATGGGGACAAACCTCCTAGAAATTAGGGTTGGCTTGATATTGTAGGTGGTTGTCTTATATATAGCAAGTGGATTTTTTATAGGGGCATTTTGTCCCTCCGATTTTAATCGGACGGTCCCAGATAAATAGGCTAGGGCGTCCAAACAAAGAACCGAAGATATTTTATGGATGTTTGGGGATGATCCGGACCCATCGGTTATGACCGTGCAGGTCGGGAGAGGAAGATGTTTTCAGACATTGCGCGAGGGGGTCTAAGAACTGTGCAGAGAAGGGGGTCTGACAAAAGGCCACGGACGAAAGGGGGGTTTGATGGGCTCAGAGAAGAGAGAGAAGAGAGCGGTCCGACAGAAGGTGATGAAGGCAAAGGAAGAAACGACAACGACGACGGAAGCCGGTTTTGTAAAATGACGGCAACGAAGTGCCGATGCAATGCAAATGATGACATGATGAATGCAACAAACAAATGAAACACGTGGCAACAATGAAAAACAAGGAAGGCGTCTCAAGCATCGGTCTCGGGTTGTTACAGTCATCGAGCTGAATGTGTGTTGAACTCGGAGGTGCCGTACGTTCGGTACTAGATCAGTTGGATCGTGAAGACGTTCGACTACATCAACCACGTTAACCTAACGCTTCCGCTTTCGGTCTACCAGGGTACATGGACACACTCTCCCCCTCTCATTTCTACGCATCTCCTGGATAGAAATTGAGTGATCGTAGGAAATGTTTTGAAATTGCATGCTACGTTCCCCAACAGGTGTCAAGCCGGTGACGATGGAGATCATAATGGTCACTACTAGGAAAACGGCTATAGATGAAATGGACACTAATGACGCACCACGTGTGTGGTGCGCCATTAGAATATAGCAATGGCGCACCACATACAAGTACGCCATTAATAATATATTACTAATGGCGCACCTGGTGTGCGGTGCGCCATTAGATGTTTTGAAAAAAACAAAATTTGTTACTAATGACGCACCGTGGGTGTGGTGCGCCATTACTAGTTGACATAGTAATGGCGCACCACACCCACGGTGCGCCATTAGAAGTTTTGAAAAAAAAGTAAAAAAAATTAAAAAAAATTTGTTAGTAATGGCGGACCAGTAGACAGTGTGCTATTACTAGTTTTTAACTAGTAATGGCGCACTGTCCAACTAGTCATGGCACACTGTCTACTGGTCTGCCATTACTAAGTTTTTTTCAAAAAAAATTCAAAAAAATTCAATTTTTTTTTCAAAACTAGTAATGGCGCACCGTGGGTGTGGTGCGCCATTACTAGTTTAACTACTAATGGCGCACCACCCCACGGTGTGCCATTACTAGTTTGCTCGCCTTACACCGAATGCACCCCCCCATGGACCGCCTTTTCAGTTTAAAAAAATGATAAAAATGTCAAAAAAATAAAAGAAAATAAGTTTGCCATGTGATATGTGGTCTAGTTGTTGGGAAAATTTACAAATATAAATTTCGACTTTATTTGCAAAATCTCTCTGGAAATTTGTAAAACGGGTATAACTTTTGTATACGAACTCGGATTAAAAAGTTTTATATATGAAAAATCATCTACCAGGGTACATGGACACACTCTCCCCCTCTCATTGCTATGCATATCCTAGATAGAAATTGAGTGATCGTAGAAAATGTTTAGAAATTGCATGCTACGTTCCCCAACAGGTGTCAAGCCGGTGACGATGGAGATCATAACGGTCACTACTAGGAAAACGGCTATAGTTGAAATGGGCACTAATGGCGCCCCACGTGTGTGGTGCGCAATTAGAATATAGCAATGGCGCACCACATACAGGTACGCCATTAGTAATATATTACTAATGGCGCACCTGGTGTGCGGTGCACCATTAGAAGTTTTGAAAAAAAAAACAAATTTTGTTACTAATGGCGCACCGTGGGTGTGGTGCGCCATTACTAGTTGACATAGTAATGGCGCACCACACCCACGGTGCGCCATTAGAAGTTTTGAAAAAAAAGTAAAAAAAATTAAAAAAAAAATTTGTTAGTAATGGCGCACCAGTGGACAGTGTGCCATTACTAGTTTTTAACTAGTAATGGCGCACTGTCCACTGGTGCGCCATTACTCAGTTTTTTTCAACAAAATTCAATTTTTTTATATTTTTTTCAAAACTAGTAATGGCGCACCATGGGTGTGGTGCGCCATTACTAGTTTAACTACTAATGGCGCAACACCCCACGGTGCGCCATTTCTAGTTTGCCTGCCTTCCACCGAAAACACCCCCCACCCGTGGACCGCCTTTTCAGTTTTAAATAAAATAAAAAATATATAAAAATGTCAAAAAAATAAAAGAAAATAAGTTTGCCATGTGATATGTGGTCTAGTTGTTGGGAAAATTTACAAATATAAATTTCGACTTTTTTTGCAAAATCTCTCTGGAAATTTGTAAAATGGGCATAACTTTTGCATACGAACTCGGATTAAAAAGTTTTATATATGAAAAATCATCTACCAGGGTACATGGACACACTCTCCCCCTCTCATTGCTATGCATCTCCTAAATAGAAATTGAGTTATCGTAGAAAATGTTTTGAAATGGCATGCTACGTTCCCCAACGGGTGTCAAGCCGGTGACGATGGAGATCATAACGGTCACTACTAGGAAAACGGCTATAGATGAAATGGGCACTAATGGCGCACCACGTGTGTGGTGCGCAATTAGAATATAGCAATGGCGCACCACATACAGGTACGCCATTAGTAATATATTACTAATGGCGCACCCTGGGTGTGGTGCGCCATTACTAGTTGACATAGTAATGGCACACCACACCCACGGTGCGCCATTAGAAGTTTTGAAAAAAAAGTAAAAAAAAATTTGTTAGTAATGGCGCACCAGTGGACAGTGTGCCATTACTAGTTTTTAACTAGTAATGGCGCACTGTCCACTGGTGCGCCATTACTCAGTATTTTTCAAAAAAATTCAATTTTTTTTTATTTTTTTTCAAAACTAGTAATGGCGCACCATGGGTGTGGTGCGCCATTACTAGTTTAACTACTAATGGCGCACCACCCCATGGTGCGCCATTACTAGTTTGCCCGCCTTCCACCGAAACCCCCCCCCCCACCCGTGGACCGCCTTTTCAGTTTTAAGAAAAATAAAAAAAAATATAAAAATGTCAAAAAAAATAAAAGAAAATAAGTTTGCCATGTGATATGTGGTCTAGTTGTTGGGAAAATTTACAAATATAAATTTCGACTTTGTTTGCAAAATCTCTCTGGAAATTTGTAAAATGGGCATAACTTTTGCATACGAACTCGGATTAAAAAGTTTATATATGAAAAATCATCTACCAGGGTCATGGACACATTCTCCCCCTCTCATTGCTATGCATCTCCTAGATAGATATTGAGTGATCGTAGGAAATGTTTTGAATTTGCATGCTACGTTCCCCAACAGGTGTCAAGCCGGTGACGATGGAGATCATAACGGTCACTACTAGGAAAACGGCTATAGATGAAATTGACACTAATGGTGCACCACGTGTGTGGTGCGCCATTAGAATATAGCAACGGTGCACCATATACAGGTATGCCATTAGTAATATATTACTAATGGCGCACCTGGTGTGCGGTGCGCCATTAGAAGTTTTGAAAAAAAAGTTGTTACTAATGGCGCACCATGGGTGTGGTGAGCCATTACTAATTGACATAGTAATGGCGCACCATACCCACGGTGCGCCATTAGAAGTTTTGAAAAAAAAGGAAAAAAATTAAAAAAAATTTGTTAGTAATGGCGGACAAGTAGACAGTGTGCCATTACTAGTTTTTAACTAGTAATGGCGCACTGTCCACTGGTGCGCCATTACTAAGTTTTTTTCAAAAAAAATTCAAAAAAACTTCAATTTTTTTTCAAAACTAGTAGTGGCGCACCGTGGGTGTGGTGCACCATTACTAGTTTAACTACTAATGGCGCACCACCCCACGGTGCGCCATTACTAGTTTGCCCGCCTTACACCGAATGCACCCCCCCCCCCCCGTGGACCGCCTTTTCAGTTTTAAAAAAATGATAAAAATGTCAAAAAAAATAAAAGAAAATAAGTTTGCCATGTGATATGTGGTCTAGTTGTTGGGAAAATTTAGAAATATAAATTTCGACTTTGTTTGCAAAATTTCTCTGGAAATTTGTAAAATGGGCATAACTTTTGCATACGAACTCGGATTAAAAAGTTTTATATATGAAAAATCATCTACCAGGGTACATGGACACACTCTCCCCCTCTCATTGCTATGCATATCCTAAATAAAAATTGAGTTATCGTAGAAAATGTTTTGAAATTGCATGCTACGTTCCCCAACAGGTGTCAAGCCGGTGACGATGGAGATCATAACGGTCACTACTAGGAAAACGGCTATAGATGAAATGGACACTAATGGTGCACCACGTGTGTGGTGCGCCATTAGAATATAGCAACGGCGCACCACATACAGGTACGCCATTAGTAATATATTACTAATGGCGCACCTGGTGTGCGGTGCGCCATTAGAAGTTTTGAAAAAAAATTGTTACTAATGGCGCACCATGGGTGTGGTGCGCCATTACTAGTTGACATAGTAATGGCGCACCACACCCACGGTGCGCCATTACAAGGTTTTAAAAAAAAGTAAAAAAAATAAAAAAATTTGTTAGTAATGGCGCACCAGTGGACAGTGCGCCATTACTAGTTAAAGACAGTGCGCCATTACTAGTTTTTAACTAGTAATGGCGCACTGTCCACTGGTGCGCCATTACTAAGTTTTTTACAAAAAAAATTCAAAAAAAATTTCAATTTTTTTTCAAAACTATTAATGGCGCACCGTGGGTGTGGTGCGCCATTACTAGTTTAACTACTAATGGCGCACCACCCCACGGTGCGTCATTACTAGTTTGCCCACCTTCCACCGAATGCCCCCCCCCCCTCCCCGTGGACCGCCTTTTCAGTTTAAAAAAATAAAAAATGATAAAAATGTCAAAAAAATAAAAGAAAATAAGTTTGCCATGTGATATGTGGTCTAGTTGTTGGGAAAATTTACAAATATAAATTTCGACATTATTTGCAAAATCTCTCTGGAAATTTGTAAAATGGGCATAACTTTTGCATACGAACACGGATTAAAAAGTTTTATATATGAAAAATCATCTACTAGGGTACATGGACACACTCTCCCCCTCTCATTGCTATGCATCTCCTAGATAGAAATTGAGTGATCGTAGGAAATGTTTTGAAATTGCATGCTACGTTCCCCAACAGGTGTCAAGCCGGTGACGATGGAGAACATAACGGTCACTACTAGGAAAACGACTATAGATGAAATGGACACTAATGGCGCACCACGTGTGTGATGCGCCATTAAAATATAGCAATGGCGCACCACATACAGGTACGCCATTAGTGGCGCACCTGGTGTGCGGTGCGCCATTAGAAGTTTTGGAAAAAAAACAAAATTTGTTACTAATGGCGCACCGTGGGTGTGGTGCGCCATTACTAGTTGACATAGTAATGGCGCACCACACCCACGGTGCGCCATTAGAAGTTTTAAAAAAAAGTAAAAAAATAAAAAAAATTGTTAGTAATGGCACACCAGTGGACAGAGCGCCATTACTTGTTTTTAACCAGTAATGGCGCACTGTCCACTGGTGCGCCATTACTAAGTTTTTTTCAAAGAAAAATAAAGAAATATTCGATTTTTTTTCAAAACTAGTAATGGCGCACCGTGGGTGTGGTGCGCCATTACTTGTTTAACTACTAATGGCGGACCACCCCACGGTGCGCCATTACTAGTTTGCCCGCCTTCCACAGAATGAACCCCCCTGGACCGCCTTTTCAGTTTAAAAAAAATAAAAAAAAATTATAAAAATGTCAAAAAAATAAAAGAAAATAAGTTTTCCATGTGATATGTGGTCTAGTTGTTGGGAAAATTTAGAAATAGAAATTTCGACTTTATTTGCAAAATCTCTCTGGAAATTTGTAAAATGGGCATAACTTTTTCATACGAAATCGGATTAAAAAGTTTTATATATGAAAAATCATCTACCAGGGTACATGGACACATTCTCCTCCTCTTATTGCTATGCATCTCCTAGATAGAAATTGAGTGATCGTAGGAAATGTTTTGATATTGCGTGCTACGTTCCCCAACAGGTGTCAAGCCGGTGACGATGGAGATCATAACGGTCACTACTAGGAAAACGGCAATAAATGAAATGGACACTAATGGCGCACCACGTGTGTGGTGCGCCATTAGAATATAGCAATGGCGCACCCTTGTGGACCGCCTTTTCATATTTAAAAAAAATAAAAAAAATGATAAAAATGTCAAAAAAATAAAAGAAAATAAGTTTGCCGTGTGATATGTGGTCTAGTTGTTGGGAAAATTTACAAATATAAATTTCGTCTTTATTTGCAAAATCTCTCTGGAAATTTGTAAAATGGGCATAACTTTTGCATACGAACTTGGATTAAAAAGTTTTATATATGAAAAATCATCTATCAGGGTACATGGACACACTCTCCCCCTCTCATTGCTATGCATCTCCTAGATAGAAATTGAGTGATCGTAGGAAATGTTTTGAAATTGCATGCTACGTTCCCCAACAGGTGTCAAGCCGGTGACGATGGAGATCATAACGGTCACTACTAGGAAAACGGCTATAGATGAAATGAACACTAATGGCGCACCACGTGTGTGATGCGCCATTAGAATATAGCAATGGCGCACCACATACAGGTACGCCATTAGTAATATATTACTAATGGCGCACCTGGTGTACGGTGCGCCACTAGAAGTTTTGAAAAAAAACAAAATTTGTTACTAATGGCGCACCGTGGGTGTGGTGCGCCATTACTAGTTGACATAGTAATGGAGCACCACACCCACGGTGCGCCATTAGAAGTTTTAAAAAAAAGTAAAAAAATAAAAAAAATTGTTAGTCATGTCGCACCAGTGGACAGTACGCCATTACTAGTTTTTAACTAGTAATGGCGCACTATCCACTGGTGCGCCATTACTAAGTTTTTTTGAAAAAAAAATCAAAAAAAATTTCAATTTTTTTTCAAAACTAGTAATGGCGCACCGTGGGTGTGGTGCTCCATTACTAGTTTGCCCGTCTTCCACCGAATGCACCCCCCCTGTGGACCGCCTTTTCAGTTAAAAAAATAAAAAAAATGATAAAAATGTCAAAAAATAAAAGAAAATAAGTTTTCCATGTGATATGTGGTCTAGTTGTTGGGAAAATTTAAAATATAAATTTCGACTTTATTTGCAAAATCTCTCTGGAAATTTGTAAAATGGGCATAACTTTTGCATACGAACTCGGATTAAAAAGTTTTATATATGAAAAATCATCTACATGGGTCATGGACACATTCTCCCCCTCTCATTGCTATGCATCTCCTAGATAGAAATTGAGTGATCGTAGGAAATGTTTTGAAATTGCATGCTACGTTCCCCAATAGGTGTCAAGCCGGTGACAATGGAGATCATAACGGTCACTACAAGGAAAACGGCTGTAGATGAAATGGACACTAATGGCGCACCACGTGTGTGGTGCGCCATTAGAATATAGCAATGGCGCACCACATACAGGTACGCCATTAGTAATATATTACTAATGGCGCACCTGGTGTGCGGTGCACCATTAGAAGTTTTGAAAAAAAAAATTTACTAATGGCGCACTGTGGGTGTGGTGCACCATTACTAGTTGACATAGTAATGGCGAACCACACCCACAGTGCGCCATTAGAAGTTTTGAAAAAAAGTAAAAAAAATAAAAAAAATTTGTTAGTAATGGCGCACCAGTGGACAGTGCGCCATTACTAAGTTTTTTTCAAAAAAATTCTAAAAAAATTTCAATTTTTTATAAAAATTTTTCAAAACTAGTAGTGGCGCGCCGTGGGTGTGGTGCGCCATTACTAGTTTAACTACTAATGGCGCACCACCCCACGATGCGCCATTACTAGTTTGCCCGCCTTCCATCGAATGCACCCCCCACCCCCCGGTGGACCGCCTTTTCAGTTTAAAAAAAATAAAAAATGCTAAAAATGTCAAAAAAATAAAAGAAAATAAGTTTGCCATGTGATATGTGGTCTAGTTGTTGGGAAAATTTACAAATATAAATTTCGACTTTATTTGCAAAATCACTCTGGAAATTTGTAAAATGGGCATAACTTTTGCACACGAACTCGGATTAAAAAGTTTTATATATGAAAAATCATCTACCAGGGTACATGGACACATTCTCCCCCTCTCATTGCTATGCATCTCCTAGATAGAAATTGAGTAATCGTAGGAAATGTTTTGAAATTGAATGCTAGGTTCCCCAACAGGTATCAAGCCGGTGACGATGGAGATCATAACGGTCACTACTAGCAAAACGGCTATAGATGAAATGGACACTAATGGCGCACCACGTGTATGGTGCGCCATTAGAATATAGCAATGGCGCACCACATACATGTACGCCATTAGTAATATATTACTAATGGCGCACCTGGTGTGCGGTGCGCCATTAGAAGTTTTGAAAAAAAATTGTTACTAATGGCGCACCGTGGGTGTGGTGCGCCATTACTAGTTGACATAGTAATGGCGCACCACACCCACGGTGCGCCATTAGAAGTTTTAAAAAAAAAGTAAAAAAAAATAAAAAAATTTTGTTAGTAATGGCGCACCAGTGGACAGTGCGCCATTACTAGTAATGGCGCACCATTACTAGTAATGGCGCACTGTCCACTGGTGCGCCATTACTAAGTTTTTTTCAAAAAAATTCAAAAAAAATTCAGTTTTTTTTTCAAAACTAGTAGCGGCGCACCGTGGGTGTGGTGCGCCATTACTAGTTTAACTACTAATGGCGCACCACCCCACGGTGCGCCATTACTAGTTTGCCCGCCTTCCACCCAATTCCCCCCCCCCCCAAGTGCATCGCCTTTTCAGTTTTAAAAAAAATTAAAAAAAATGATAAAGATGTCAAAAAAATAAAAGAAAATAATTTTTCCATGTGATATGTGGTCTAGTTGTTGGGAAAATTTACAAATATAAATTTTGACTTTATTTGCAAAATCTCTCTGGAAATTTGTAAAATGGGCATAACTTTTGCATACGAACTCGGATTAAAAAGTTATATATATGAAAAATCATCTACTCGAAAAGTTACATCCGAATTTAATTTGGGGAACCCCATTAAACATTTTCAAAATCACCAAAAACCGAACACAAAAAAAGTTACGGGGCTTTCAAGATCTAGAGGCAAAAAAATTCCAAAAAAAGGTTTTGAATTTTTTTTATTTTTTTTCAAAAAATGATACGTAATATGACTGGGAAGTTTGAAATATTTTACAAAATTTCATCATAGTCATGAACATGAACAAAGTCCTAGACATCAACAAGGTATAATAGGATTGATATGCTAGATATATCAACAAGTGCCTGTGAAGTGAGCTGTTGCTGGGGTTGGATAGAACTCTGAAGTTAAGCGTGCTTGCGCTGGAGTAGTGTGAGGATGGGTGACCTATTGGGAAGTTTGACCACGGAGTGCGATTTGACCTGAGATTAAGCATATTGACCCGAGATTAAGACATAATGACCTGAGATTAAGAAAAAAAACGAAAAAAATGAAATTTTTTGAAAAAAATTTATAAAAAATCTGAAGAAAAAAATTTGAAAAAAAATTGTTACTAATGGCGCACTTCTATGTGGTGCGCCATTAGTATACCAGATACTAATGGCGCACCGCTGGTGCGCCATTAGAATACCAGATTCTAATGGCGCACCACAGGTGCGTCATTAGAAAAACATTCTAATGGCGCACCTGGTGTACGGTGCGCCATTAGTAGTTTTGAAAAAAAAACAAAATTTGTTAGTAATGGCGCACCGTGGGTGTGGTGCGCCATTACTAGTTGACATAGTAATGGCGCACCACACCCACGATGCGCCATTAGAAGTTTAAAAAAAAGTACAAAAAATAAAAAAAAATTGTTAGTCATGGCGCACCAGTGGATAGTACGCCATTACTAGTTTTTAACTAGTAATGGCGCACTGTCCACTGGTGCGCCATTACTATGTTTTTCTAAAAAAAAATTCAAAAAAAAATTCAATTTTTTTTTCAAAACTAGTAATGGCGCACCGTGGGTGTGGTGCGCCATTACTAGTTTAACTACTAATGGCGCACCACCACACGGTGCGCCATTACTAGTTTGCCCGCCTTCCATCGAATGCACCCCCCCCCCCCCGTGGATCGCCTTTTCAGTTTAAAAAAAATGATAAAAATGTCAAAAAAATAAAAGAAAATAAGTTTTCCATGTGATATGTGGTCTAGTTGTTGGGAAAATTTAGATATAGAAATTTCGACTTTATTTGCAAAATCTCTCTGGAAATTTGTAAAATGGGCATAACTTTTGCATACGAACTCCGATTAAAAAGTTTTATATATGAAAAATCATCTACCAGGGTACATGGACACACTTTCCCCCTCTCATTGCTATGCATCTCCTAGATAGAAATTGAGTGATCGTAGGAAATATTTTGAAATTGCATGCTACGTTCCCCAACAGGTGTCAAGCCGGTGACGATGGAGATCATAACGGTCACTACTAGGAAAACGGCTATAGATGAAATGGACACTAATGGCGCACCATGTCTGTGGTGCGCCATTAGAATATAGCAATGGCACACCACATATAGGTACGCCATTAGTAATATATTACTAATGGCGCACCTGGTTTGCGGTGCACCATTAGAAGTTTCGAAAAAAAAATTGTTACTAATAGCGCACCGTGGGTGTGGTGCGCCATTACTAGTTGACATAGTAATGGCGCACCACACCCATGGTGTGCCATTAGAAGTTTTGAAAAAAAAGTAAAAAAAATTGTTAGTAATGGCGCACCAGTGGACAGTGCGCTATTACTAGTTTTTCACTAGTAATGGCGCACTGTCCACTGGTGCGCCATTACTAAGTTTTTTTCAAAAAAAATCAATTTTTTTCAAAACTAGTAATGGTGCACCGTGGGTGTGGTGCGCCATTACTAGTTTAACTACTAATGGCGCACCACCCCATGGTGCGCCATTACTAGTTTGCCCGCCTTCCACCGAATGCACCTCCCCCTAGACCGCCTTTTCAGTTTTAAAAAAAATAAAAAAATGATAAAAATGTCAGAAAAATAAAAGAAAATAAGTTTGCCATGTGATATGTGGTCTAGTTGTTGGGAAAATTTACAAATATAAATTTCGACTTTATTTGCAAAATCTCTTTGGAAATTTGTAAAATGGGCATAACTTTTGCATACGAACTCGGATTAAAAAGTTATATATATGAAAAATCATCTACCAGGATACATGGACACACTCTCCACCTCTCATTGCTATGCATCTCCTAGATAGAAATTGAGTGATCGTAGGAAATGTTTTGAAATTGCATGCTACGTTCCCCAACAGGTGTCAAGCCGGTGACGACGGAGATCATAACGGTCACTACTAGAAAAACGGCTATAGATGAAATGGACACTAATGGCGCACCACGTGTGTGGTGCGCCATTAGAATATAGCAAGGGCGCACCACATACAGATACGCCATTAGTAATATATTACTAATGACGCACCTGGTGTGCGGTGCGCCATTAGAAGTTTTGAAAAAAAAAACAAAAAATGTTACTAATGGCGCACCGTGGGTGTGGTGCGCCATTACTAGTTGACATAGTAATGGCGCACCACACCCACGGTGCGCCATTAGAAGTTTTGGAAAAAAAGTTAAAAAAATAAAAAAAATTAGTAATGGCGCACCAGTGGACAGTGCGCCATTACTAGTTTAGTAATGGCGCACTGTCCACTAGTGCGCCATTACTAAGTTTTTTTCAAAAAAAATTCAAAAAAAATTTCAACTTTTTTTTTCAAAACTTGTAATGGCGCATCGTGGGTGTGGTGCGCCATTACTAGTTTAACTACTAATGGCGCACCACCCCACGGTGCACCATTACTAGTTTGCCCGCCTTCCACCGAATGCACCCCCCCGGGTGGACCGCCTTTTCAGTTTTAAAAAAAATTAAAAAAAATGATAAAAATGTCAAAAAAATAAAAGAAAATAAGTTTGTCATGTGATATGTGGTCTAGTTGTTGGGAAAATTTACAAATATAAATTTCGACTTTATTTGCAAAATCTCTCTGGAAATTTGTAAAATGGGCATAACTTTTGCATACGAACTCGGATTAAAAAATTATATATATGAAAAATCATCTACCAGGGTCATGGACACACTCTCCCCCTCTCATTGCTATGCATCTCCTAGATAGAAATTGAGTAATCGTAGGAAATGTCTTCAAATTGCATGCTACGTTCCCCAACAGGTGTCAAGCCGGTGACGATGGAGATCATAACGGTCACTACTAGGAAAACGGCTATAGATAAAATGGACACTAATGGCGCACCACGTGTGTGGTGCGCCATTAGAATATAACAATGGCGCACCACATACAGGTACGCCATTAGTAATATATTACTAATGGCGCACCTGGTGTGTGGTGCGCCATTAGAAGTTTTAACAAAAAAATTGTTACTAATGGCGCACCATGGGTGTGGTGCGCCATTACTAGTTGACATAGTAATGGCGCACCACACCCACGGTGCGCCATTAGAAGTTTTGAAAAAAAAGTAAATAAAAAATAAAAAAATTTGTTAGTAATGGCGCACCAGTGGACAGTGCACCATTATTAGTTTTTAACTAGTAATGGCGCACTGTCCACTGGTGCGCCATTACTAAGTGTTTTTCAAAAAAAATCAATTTTTTATTATTTTTTACAAAACTAGTAATGGCGCACCGTGGGTGTGGTGCGCGATTATTAGTTTAACTACTAATGGCGCACCACCCCACGGTGCGCCATTACTAGTTTGCCCGCCTTCCACCTATTGCACCCCCCTTGTGGACTGCCTTTTCAGATTTTAAAAAAATTAAAAAAATGATAAAAATGTCAAAAAAATAAAAGAAAATAAGTTTGCCATGTGCTATGTGGTCTAGTTGTTGGGAAAATTTACAAATATAAATTTCGACTTTATTTGCAAAATCTCTCTGGAAATTTGTAAAATGGGCATAACTTTTGCATACGAAGTCGGATTAAAAAGTTTTATATATGAAAAATCATCTACCAGGGTACATGGACACACTCTCCCCCTCTCATTGCTATGCATCTCCTAGATAGAAATTGAGTGACCACAGGTGCGTCATTAGAAAAAAATTTCTAATGGCGTGATGCTAGTGGCGCACCAGTAGTGCGCCATTAGTAGCGAAAATAGGTGCACCACTAGCAGCCCTTTTTCTAGTAGTGGGTGCTTTTGATATGGAGATCAAAGGCACAAGAAGATGATGGCCATATCATGTCACATACTTTGATTGCATATGATGTTTATCCTTTATGCATCTTATTTTTCTTAGTACGGCGGTAGCATTATAAGATGACCCCTCACTAAATTTTAAGGTATAAGTATTCTCCCTGATTATGACCGTTGCTACAATTCGTCGTGCCGAGACACCATGTGATGATCGAGTGTGATAAGCTCTACGTTCACATACAACAGGTGCAAGCCAATTTTGCACGTGCATAATACTCGGGTTAAACTTGACAAGCCTAGCATATGCAGCTATTGCCTCAGAACACTAAGACCATAAGGTCGAACGTGAATCATATAGTAGATATGATCAACACAGTGATGTTCACCATTGAAAACTACTCCATCTCACGTGATGATCGGACATGGTTTAGTTGATATGGATCACGTGATCATTTATACGACTAGAGGGATGTCTATTTAAGTGGGAGTTCTTAAGTAATATGATTAATTGAACTTTAATTTATCATGAACTTAGTCCTGATAGTTTTTGCATATCTATGTTGTTGTAGATCAATGGCCAGTGCTACCGTTCGCTTGAATTTTAATGGGTTCCTAGAGAAAGCTAAGTTGAAAGATGATGGTAGCAACTACACGGACTGGGTCCATAACTTGAGGATTATTCTCATTGCTGCACAGAATAATTGCGTCCTGGAAGCACCGCTAGGTGCAAGACCTGCTACAGGAGCAACTCCAGACGTTATGAGCGTCTGGCAGACTAAAGCTAATGACTACTTGATAGTTCAGTGTGCCATGCTTTATGGCTTAGAATCGGGACTTCAAAGACGTTTTGAATGTCATGGAGCATATGAGATGTTCCAAGAGTTGAAGTTAATATTTCAAGCAAATGCCCGAGTTGAGAGATATGAAGTTTCCAACAAGTTCTATAGCTGCAAGATGGAGGATAATAGTTCTGTCAGTGAATACATACTCATAATGTCTGGGTACCATAACCACTTGACTCAGCTGGGAGTTAATCTTCCTGATGATTGTGTCATTGACAGAGTTCTTCAAGCACTGCCACCAAGCTAAAAAGACTTCATGATGAACTATAATATGCAAGGGATGGAAAAGACAATTCCCGAGCTCTTCACAATGCTATAGGCTGCGGAGGTAGAAATCAAGAAGGAGCATCATGTGTTGATGGTTAACAAGACCACTAGTGTAGCGACCCGATCTCAATGGACCGTAATCTATGTGCTTAAGTGTCATACCAGGATCGGTATTGCTAACACACACAATACTCGAGGATTTATTGCAGAGTTCAATCACACACTTATTACATCGAGTGTCTCAAAAAGAGTACTTATTACAATAATATGGTTGAAGGCCATCTAAATAAGGTAACTGCGGAAGCTTCGAAGATAAATGAGTCCATCCAACTCCACGGCAAAACTGAGTGCATGACAACGACCTATCGCACCTTAGTCTTCGTATGAAAACTCTGCAACATGATACATTGCAACCGTGTAGTTTATCACATGGAATATGCTGGCAAGATAACACTATAGAGCAATGAACAATTAACAACTATCACTACATGCATATATGGCTGGTGGAGGCTCTACAGTTATCATTTGCATAAAGCTAATTTTTCCCTACAACAAAGGAATATATTTTATTTAACTACAAAGTTTATGTCATTATTGAGAGGTTCCTCCAACTCAATCCCAAAGTAGCAATTAATAACCCAACAAATTCATTTAGTAAAGTGATGAGATCAACCAATAATTCAAATACCAGATACTCAAGCGTCCATAATTGAGGACACGGCTAACCATGATTAGTTTATACACTCTGCAAAGGTTTGAGCACTTTCCCCACAAGACTCGACCACACATTCATGACCAGATGATCGAGATATAGTCTTTTTGAAGCATTAACTCTTTCCTCTGGGTAGATAGTACCACCTACTTTCCCCTACATCTGCTAGCCTACCACTGAAAGAGGTCACACAACTTACTCAACTATGCTCGAGCCCATAATTAGTTGTGGCTGCACACAGAAGTTTCTGAGCATGAATAAACTTATGATCCCTTTGAGCCTGGGTGGCATTCCATAGGATGATCACACGGGTACTCTGGGATATCCTAGGACAACACTCGATTGCTCCAGGTGCCCACAACCAATCCACCTACAGGTGTATTAAAGTAGTTGTTGGTGTCAAAACAGGCGGATCCCAGGTAGGGGGTCCCGAACTGTGCGTCTAAGCTCGATGGTAACATGAGACAAGGGACACGATGTTTTACCCAGGTTCGGGCCCTCTCTATGGAGGCAATACCCTACGTCCTGCTTGATTGATATTGATGAATATAAGTATTACAAGAGTTGATCTACCTCGAGATCGTAATGGCTAAACCCTATAGGCCTAGCTTGTATGGCTATGATAATGACTGTCCTATCCGGACTAAGTCCTCCAGTTTATATAGACAGCAGGAGGATCTAGGGTTACATAAGGTCGGTTACAAAGAAGGGAATCTACATATCCGGTCGCCAAGCTTGCCTTCTACGCCAAGGAGAGTCCCATACGGACATGGGTTCAGTCTTCGGTATTCGTATCTTCATAGCCCATCAATCCGCCCCATAGCTAACAGGCCGGACGCCCAAGGACCCCTTAGTCCAGGACTCAATGACAAGGTATCCGACGCGTAGTGTTGTCTTTGGCATTGCAAGGCGGCTTCCTCCTTCCGAACTCCAAAATAGTCTTCGGACGAATTGATTGTGTCCGGACCTGTAACATACAACCATAGAGCGTATAGCATTCTACGAATCTAATCTGTTGACAACTTTTAGTAATGTGACATCATGCTTCTTGGCCATTATTTTGAATCGTTTCCCGTCCCACCGTCCCACGTTTCGGGGCGTGGTTGTCATCGACACGTGTTGTCGAAGCAGAGATCGTGTCCCCTAATTGCGGGATTTTCATCAATACGAGCGTGGGTAACCCAACCGTCATGCGCGAAAGATTCCTAAGGAATAGGCAGGTTCTTAGTCTTAGGAGGAGGTGCTCAATACCCGCTGCCTTTATAAAGGAACCAAGGGCCGTCTTTTATGCCGAACCTCACCTCAGTCTTCCCATCCTCGAGTTCTAGCACCCAAGGTTCGACTTCATAATTTCGAGCCTCCCCATCATGTCCGGACCCAACTCTCAAGGTCGATGGGCGGCTTCCTCCGTTATGGAGGAGGATATCACAAAGCTTCGGGCGGCTAAATATTTGACTGTGGATGTCCACCACAGGCTTCCTCCTCAAGGACAGGTTATTCCGATCCCCAGATCTGGAGAGAGGGTCGTATTCATCTCCCACTTCCTCCGGGGGCTAGGGTTCTCTCTTCACCCCTTCGTCCGGGGGCTAATGTTTAACTACGGACTAGATTTTCATGACCTAGCCCCAGACTCTATCCTCCACGTCTCGGCATTTATCATTACATGCGAGGCCTTCCTCTGAATCCCCCACACTTCACCTTATGGCTCAAGACCTTCAGTGTGAAGCCGAAGGTAGTCGACGGGGAACAGGTGGAGTGCGGCGGTGCTACGATTAGCCAACTCAACCGCACTCCTTGGCCAAAAGGTTCTTTTACCGAAACTTCCAATAACTTGCAGCGGGAGTGGTTTTATGTTACAAAGCCCCACAGCACCAAGTGGGTAGCTGCACCCACATTCCGTCCTAGCCCAACGTGCGTCATGGGCTGGAATGGGGACCAGTTGATGAAGTGCAGACTTTACAGAGCAGCATCCGAACCCTCCTCGAGAGAGACATCGATCTTGTCAACATGATCCAAGTGATGTTAGTTCGCCGAATCCTGCCATGCCAGCGTAGGTCTTGCCGTATGTGGGAGCTCAATCCAGAAGGACCACAAACCCTCCAACACTTCTTCGGCACCACACACAAAGGGGTGTGGAAGTTATTTTTCGGGAAGCGGAAACATTGGCCGGACACCACCGAAGATGTTGTCCTTAACTGCAACCGTCCGGATACCCCGATAAGCACTTGGCTCCTGAACACTTTGTAATTATGCATACCGTAATATGGTACTGAACAAGCTATCTTCTTCCAGGGCTGGACAAAGAAGGCAGAACTAATTATGTGTTCGGCCCCTCTGCCCAAGGGCCCAGCGAATCCTGTTCTAACAAGGATGCTGGCCCTGGCGCCATACCAGATGCCTGTGAAGGAGGGCGAGGCGGAGAGTGAGAGGACCAAAGATGGCCCCTATTCCAAGGGTGCATCGAACATTGTGTCTGGAGGAATCAAAGTCCCCTCATCCGAAGACAAAAGTGAAGGGGGGCCACTGTCTCCCTTCCTCCTAGGAAGAGAAGGGCCGCCTCCGAAGATGGGGAGAAGCAGGCTTCTAAGCGAGGCAAGATGCCTCAGGTGGCTGGCTCGAGCTTGGAGGATGTCAAAGCGCAGTCTCATGATGAGGACAAGCCTCAAGCCAAATCATAAGTGAACCAAGGCTGTTTTAAACATATCCCGTTCCTTTCTTATAATGCTCAGAATATATATTCTTTGTTTTTGCAGTCCAGCACACAGTCTTCCTCGACAATCCTTTTCCTCAGGGGACCTTCTCCCAGAGATGATGGAAAGTGAAACGCCCTGTCACATGCCTAGCTTCTGGTAATTCTTAGTGTTGGCATATAGCTTGCATCATGTTTAAATTCCAATTAAATTTGAATTGGGGACATTTGGAAGCCTCAACAATCATTTCGGAAATGATCAAGATAAAAATTGCTCTAAATAGGTCCAAGAAAATGTTCATGTTTCTCTGTGAAAATATTGGTCAGAGGAAAAATTCAAACCAATAATTTTGGGAACTCATAAATATTTATTTTGGGCATTTAGAACTAATTCAATAATTATTTGCATTGGATATATATGTGTTATATATTTAATATATGTCCAATAATTCTGATATTTGATGAGGGGCTCTGGAATAATCCAAATAGTCCCTACAAAACTTTATCAGAAGAAAATAAAATGATTTAGTGCCTAAAACTAAATCAAACAAATGTCAGAAATAGAAAAGAAAACAAAAAAGGGAAAAACCCTTACCTGGACTCACCTGGGCCACTTGCTGGCCTGGCACTGTGCCGGCCCAGCCAGCTGGCCATGCCAGTCACCCTCAACCTCCCGCCAGGAGGCCAGGGGCGTGTGGCCGACGCGCGTGCACCGCTGTGCCGCCACGCCACATGTCTGCCTGTCCTCCCCCTCATCGCCCTGGATGGCCCGCGTGATGCCACGTGCCGCCCCGCACCCCTCTAACTCTCTCCGTGCCCATTCCCACCTCTGCTGCTCGCTCTCTCACCCGCTTGAGTGCCACCATCGCCTCGCTCACCATTGCCGCGCCC
This sequence comes from Triticum urartu, assembly GCF_056163025.1. Classification (NCBI taxonomy): domain Eukaryota; kingdom Viridiplantae; phylum Streptophyta; class Magnoliopsida; order Poales; family Poaceae; genus Triticum; species Triticum urartu. Next base: position 358,695,924 of record NC_141874.1, on the reverse strand, counting down.
ACCGCCACAGCCACAGCCTCACCTCTCCAACAAGCCCAAGAGCTTCGCCGCGTCTTCCTCGTCCTCTCCGCCAAGCCACGCGCCTCGAGAGGCCCTGGAGCGCCGCCATCACTGTCGTCTTCACCTCCGGCCGCTGGAGATCGCCATGCCGTTTTGCTCACGTTCGACCTCCCCCGAGCTCGCTGACGACTTCACCGGATTCGCTGTGAGCTTCTGCTCCGTTTCCCCCTCTCTGTTCTGCCGTTTCCGTGTCATAGCTTCGTTCCCCACCACGATCGTACCTCCTCGCCGCCGTCCATGTCCCCGTCGTCGCGCTAGCCGCCGTAGCTCGCGACCGCGCGCGTCACCGTGGTCCTGGTGACGCCAGGAGGCCGTCGAGGCCCTTCGCAGCCACTACCATGCACCGCAGCGCTGCGCACGCACCGGGCCGAACTCCGGCCGCCGCCTTGAGCTCGTTTCCGGCGAGCTCCGGCACCCCCACAGCCTCCCGCTTGCTCCAAATGACGCGGACGAGCTCGAGCTCCTCGTCCATGGTCTCCGCCGCCTAAATGGTCGCCGGAGGGCAATTCCCGTGCCCCTCCGCCGCATTCAGCCTCGCTGACGGCTAAACGCCAGCGAGTTGACCGGGTTTGACCCCCTATTGACCCAGATTTGACCCGTGTGGATCAATGAAAGGTGGGGCCCGACCCTGACTAATTTTTAGTTAGGGTTGGAGTTAATTAATTATGACACTGACGTGTGGACCCCACATGTCAGGTTTGACCTGGTCATCCACGGTTGACTCGCTGACGTCATGCCACTGACATGCTGACGCATATATTCATTTTCTGGTATTAACTTAATCAGTAAATTCCAGAAATGATATAAACTTAAAAAATTCATAGAAATTCAACCGTAGCTCAGATTGAAATAATTTATACATGAAAAATTATCAGAAAAATTCAATCTATCCATCTGTACTAGTTTCATGCATGACAAACCAACTTATACCTACTGTATAAGTGAAAACACATAAATGGCATTTATAAAGATTTAACTTGGAGTTGCATTTGAATTCTTGGTTCAAATGGACTTCATCCAAATGAATGCTAGCTGCATTAGCTCAAACAAGATCACATATTCATGCCATGTTCATGCATTATATTGTTGCATATGCTTGTGTATTGATTGCCGACATCATCCCTTCTCGATAGGTCCTGCTCCGGAGAGTGTTCCAGAGTACGTGAAGCAGTGCCCCTTTGTTGATCTACCTGGCAAGCAAAACCCCCTTGTTCATTCCGATACAATCCCACTCTCTCGCTCATGCTCTCTTTTATTGCATTAGAACAACAACGATTCAACTGCTACTTTATGCTACGGTGGTTAAACCCATTCCTCTGCATGACCTATCATTGCCACAGTAAATAGATGAAACCCACTAGGATGTGTAGGAGTTGTTTGAGCCATGTTGTGTTCCTACCATGCCATGCCTGCTATTGCTTAGAGTATGTCAGGTCTCATTCATTAGGAATGAATTGGAGTGTTACGATATGTTCTAGTGCTGAGAGTTAAGTGTGTGAACCCATTCTGGTAAAGGTAGCGGTGAGAGGCCATGTAGGAGTACATGGTGGGTTGTCTCGTTGGGACCGTCCTTAAGAACTGAGTTCTGTGTAAGTTGTCCAATGACTAGCTACTACCACACATTGGGCTCCGGGCGCTCCAAGCTCTCTCGACTTATTAACTGCCTTGATCTCTGTCCAGGAGTCGCAACTAGTTTTTGGTGTTTGTAGGTAGTGTTATTTTTCTACCAAGTGGCACCCGGCAGGGTGGGCTTGGGACAGACAAGGCATAGGTGGCACGGTGTACCAAGTGGCACCCGGATGGTGGGCTTGGGAACCCTGCTCACATCGTTTGGGGCCGTGAGCGAAACCGCTACCGGATCTCCTTGCGGATGGAACCAGAATAGGCGATAAACCTGGATCTCCTTGCCGATGGAACCCGAATAGGCAATAAACCTGGACTAGAGTCTTGCATGGTTAGTCAGGTTGTGGCCAACACCCTCGCCAGGCTTCCGCTTGAAGGTTGCTGAGATACATGACATGTACATGGCGGTAAGTGGCGAGAGCGTGTGTGGAGAAGTACACCCCTGCAGGGTTATCATGATCTATTGGAATAGACGGGTCCGCGGTTATGGACTTCTTGGATGCTTACGTGGTACATAGACAACTTGAAGTGGATGCTTTAAAAAGCACAAGACAAGTGTGAGTGCTATGGATGGCCTTCTCGTAGGGAGACGGGAATGAATCCATAGTTGTAACATCCCAAATTTTCAATTTGGAATGTTATACATTAGATCATCATTGCATATCATAATTTATTTGTTTTTGGTTTTGATCCTAGAAATTCTACGCAACTCAAGGACCCTCGGAGAGAGTTGGGGATTTCGTTATTTTCATATTTGAGTTTACTCAAATTTTGAGAATAGGAACATTTGATTTTAATTATTTTATCGTCAATTATTTCTATTACAAAAATATGAGAGAGGGAATAAAATGACTTTCCCAAAATAAAGAAATATTGAGGATTTAATAATAAAATCAAATAAGATTTTATTTCGGAGTTTTTCGGTATTTTATTTGAATTTAGGAAAAATGTGCGTTTTTCAAAATTTCATTTAGGCCCCAAATAAATGTTCACCTTGTGTGGCTTGATTTTAGAAGCCCGGGAAAATTTATTTCGGGATTTTTGGAGTCCGTTTAGTATTTCTTTTATTTGTTTTTCTGCGCGGAATAATTTAAAAAAAACGAACCGACCTACGGGCCGTGTTAGGCCCGGACTCCTCCGGGGCCGGCCTTTAAAAGCCGGTGCACCCGACCCCGCAGCCCACCGAGCTGCCCCGCCGCCCGAACCCTAGCGCCGCAGCCGACCGCCGCCGCCGGAGTTCTCGCCGGAGTTGCCTGTAGATTTGTTTTAGACACCGCTTTTTTCCGAAAAACCGTTCGGTTTTTCCAGCGGTTTTGTCATTTTTTTTAGTTTCAGTTTTTTTAAATAGATCGGTTTTCCGATTTATTTAATTAGCGAGCGTTCGTCCGTTCGTTCGTTCTAGCGAACGTTCGTCGTTTTTCTTTTTCTCGGATTAAATCCGCGATTTTTCTGATCGCGATTCCTGATCCGATTTTCGTTTTAGTATAACTTTTCGCTCGTTTATCGGAATCAGGCGATAAAAGCGCCTGGAGTTTCGTCTCGAAACCCTCTATCCACTTAACCAACTTAAACAAGTTTTTGCCACTATAAAAATTGCCCGAGATCTAGAATAGTAAACGAATCCTATTTCTTTTGCCGTTTGACTTTTGTTGCTTCGTTTGATTTGATTCTTTTTGCAAACCGGAGTTCTTAAGTTGAACCTTCTGGTTAGATCTCTTATTGAGTTTTACCCGTGCATTAGATGAGTACTTATTGTATGCTTGTTTGTTTGTCTGCAATAGAATACCCGGTGTGCGCCGCCTGTTACTTCGGATGTCTAGGTTTCGCGGATCATCAACAAGGAAAGTAACACTTTGATCATACCTCCTACTACCCAGTTCTATTGCATTAGATCAATCCTCAAACATTGCATGATTAGGATCTAATTAAATTGTGGGATGGGAAGTAGTTGAGGTAGTACCTATTACCTGTTTATTATCAAACCTTTGCGAGTTACTTCTACGTTTGCCTATTGTGCCATGCTATGCTAGTAGACGTGGATTGGGTGAGTGATATCCATGACAGATGTGAGTTTATTAATTAATGGTTTATCTAAGGTGGCAACTTAAACACACATCTAGGTGGATTGAGGTACCTGGGTATTCCAGGATTGCCTGTTTTTTTTGGACCGCCACCTAGGCCCAAAGGGATCATGAGATTTTTCATACTAGAGACTTCCGTGTGCAGCCACAAGCTATTATGGGCTCTAGCATAGTTGATTAAGTCGTGCGAACTCTTACAGGGTAGACTAGCAGATGTAGGGGAAAGTAGGTGTAACGGTCTATCCATCGTAAGGTGCTAGCGCTTCTGAAAGACTATGTCTCGGTACCCATGGAGGAGGTAGCTCGCACAATCACAACGGCACCAAGAATGGTAATGGTAATGGAGGAAGCAACGGCCAGAACCGTACCAACCCATCAACCCCTGCCAAGAAAGACCTGAGCCAAGTCACTTGCTTTAAGTGCCAGAAGACCGGACATTATGCCAATGAATGTCCTGAAGGCCAGAATGGCAATGGAAGCTATGGGAAGAAGCCGAACCCTTTCAACAGGGGACAGGTGAACCACGTTAATGTGGAGGAGGTTGAAGAGCAGCCGGATGCAGTAATCGGTAAGTTTTTGGTTAAGTCATTTACTGCACTCGTTCTTTTTGATACTGGTGCATCGCATTCATACATATCAAGGGGATTTGTGGATAAGTATAACCTGCCCACTAAGGTTCTTAGAACACCTATGCTAGGAAGCTCACCAGGAGCAGAGTATATGGCCAGTCAAGGATGTTTTCAAGTGCCATTGAGTATAGGTAGGCATGTGTTTCCCTCGGATTTAATCATTTTGGAATCACAAGGATTGGATGTAATTCTGGATATGGATTGGCTGTCGATGTATGGAGGAAACATCGATTGCGCCAGTAAGTCGATCTTGCTTACCACCCCAGAAGGGAGAAGGATCAAGTATGTATCCCGACATGTGCCAAAAGGGACTCAAGTAAATTGTTTAACAGGAGTTGTGCAAGAGGAAGTAACAATGGTAAGGGATTTCCCAGTAAGTAAACAACTACCATGATAGTTAAATAAAATTTATTCCTTTGCAGTAGGGAAAAATTGGCTTTACGCAAAACAGTAACCATAGAGCTTTCCACCAGCCAAATATGCATATAGTATAGTTTTTTCATTTCCATTACTCTCTATGTGTTACCTTGCCAGCATATTCCATGTGCTGACCCGTTTCAGGCTGCAACGTTAATGTTGCAGACTTTTCAGACGACGATTAAGGAGGTTTTAGGTCGTGGTTCTATACTTAGTGATGCCGTTGGAGTTGATGGACTCACTTATCTTCCAAGCCTGCCGCTGTTATCGTTATTAGATGGCCTTAAGCCATATTTATTGTAATAAGTTCTCTATTGAGACACTCGATGTAATAAGTGTGTGATTGCTACTCTGTTATAAATCCTTCAAGTACCGTGTGGTGTCAGCATTACTGATCCAGGGATGACACCTGAGCACAGAGATCAGACTGGTTGAGGTCTGGTCCACGCTCCATTCTGGTTTTCTGAACCGTCTGTACACAAACCGTGACTACGAAGCCGGTTTAGTGAATTTGATGAAGGAACGTTACAAAGTAAGTACAAATCCTTTTCTCTCTTAAGTCCAATCGTAAGTAGCAATTCCAGTAGCTCCCAAGGGCCGATTTATGATAGTAATCAAAAACTAGGACTTCATAATACCACGACTCTGCATACTTATCCTCCAAGGGTCGGTTGATCCTTTTAAAAATGAACCAATACTTTAGCATTGTAATCTTGTAACTTTCGACTGTCTAGTCCCCAAGGGCCGGTTTATCTTTCCAAGGTGAATCGGGACTTTAAGCACTGTTACTTTGAGCAGATGTACATTAGCCCCCAAATGCGAAGAATGATGCTTGCATTATACTTGGGACTTGAAATAATTTTCTAAACGAAGTGAGTAAGCATTAGCCCCCAAGTGCAAAGTTCATAACTTGTTATACGCTTGGTACTTCAAATATATACAGGCCGTTGATGACATGTCTGTTCTTTATAGGCCGAGCTGAGCAAAAAGGATGCCCAAACTGCTGATCTTCAAGAGAACATCAAATCTCAGCAAGCGGAGGCTTCTAAAGCCAAAGAGGAACTGACCAATGCCTTAACAACCATGGAGAAGCTGAAGGAAAACTTCAAGAAGGAACGTGCAGATTGGGACACGGAGAGGGCTGCTTTAGTAAATAAGGCCGAAGACGTAGAGGCAGCCCTTAAACCGGTGGTTGGAGAACTGACCGGTTTAAAGCGGCAAATAAATGCTATGACCTCTGCTGTATTTGGTAAGAATCCTTGAGGGAGTCCTGGATTAGGGAGTCTCCGGACAGCCGGATTATCTCCATTGGCCGGACTGTTAGACTATGAAGATACAAGATTGAAGACTTCGTCTCGTGTCCGGATGGGACTCTACTTGGCGTGGAAGGCAAGCTAGGCAATACGTATATGGATATCTCCTCCTTTGTAACCGACCTTGTGTAACCCTAACCCTCTTCGGTGTCTATATAAACCGAAGGGTTTTAGTCCGTAGGACAAGAATCACAACATACAATCATACCATAGGCTAGCTTCTAGGGTTTAGCCTCTCTGATCTTGTGGTAGATCTACCCTTGTAACACCCATATCTTCAATATTAATCAAGCAAGACGTAGGGTTTTACCTCCATCAAGAGGGCCCGAACCTGGGTAAAACTTCGTGTCCCTTGCCTTCTTTTACCATCCGACCTAGACGCACAGTTCGGGACCCCCTACCCGACATCCGCCGGTTTTGACACCGACAATCCTCATCTGATGTTTTTATGTAATTTTACCGTATCAATTACTGGTTTACTAATGCTTGCAATGTCACAGGGACCCGCATTACCCATTTGGGCTCTGACATGCAGATGAAGCTGAAGGCTGCCTATACTTTGATAGAGCAGTCGTATTCCGGATCGCAACGGGTTATTTGCATTGCTGCTTATAACATGCCTCCTCCAACGCTGATAAAAGTAATCCTCTAAGGGGCTTGTTCAAGGTATCTTCACCCCGACCAGTAGAGAAAAGAGTTGCTCCTCAACCTACTGAATCTATTGAAAATGAAATTCCTTATGAGTGTCCTTCGAGTATGATAGAAAAACTGCTAGCTAATCCTTTTACAGGAGATGGAACAAAGCATCCTGATGAACACCTAATATATGTGGATGAAGTTTGTGGATTATTTAAGCTTGCAGGTATACCCGATGATGTTGCTAAGAAGAAGGTCTTCCCTTTATCTTTGAAGGGATATGCATTGACATGGTATAGGCTATGTGATGATACGAGATCATGGAACTATAGAAGATTGAAATTGGAATTTCATCAAAAGTATTACCCTATGCATCTTGTTCATCGTGACCGCAATTATATATATATAATTTTTGGCCTCGTGAAGGAGAAAGCATCGCTCAAGCTTGGGGGAGGCTTAAACCAATGTTATATTCATGCCCCAGTCATGAGCTCCCAAGAGAAACAATTCTTCAAAAAAATTATGCTCGGCTTTCTGAAAATAACCGCACCATGCTCGATACTTCTTGTGTTGGCTCTTTTATGATGAACACTATTGAATTCAAATGGGATTTATTGGAAAGAATTAAACGCAACTCTGAACATTGGGACCTCGACAATGGTAAGGAGTCAGGTATGACACCTAGTTTTGATTGTGTTAAATCTTTTATGGATACCAATATTTTTCGTAAGTTTAGCACTAAATATGGACTTGATTCTGAGATAGTAGCTTCTTTCTATGAATCTTTTGCTACTTATGTTGATCTCCCTAAGGAGAAGTGGTTTAAATATCATCCTCACATAGAAGTAAAAGTAGCTGCACCTATTAAAGTTGAAGAAAAGACTGTCACTTATAATGATCCTATTGTTCCTACTTGTTATGTTGAGAAACCACCTTTCATTGTTAGGATAAAGGATCATGCTAAAGCTTCAACTATGGTTCGTAAAAGCAATATTAAAACATATACACCTCCTGAGCAAGTTAAAGTTGAACCTAATATTGCTATTGTTAAAGATCTCTTGTTTGATAATATAGATGGGCATGTTATTTACTTCTGTAATGAAAATGCTAGAATTGCTAAACCCCGTGATACAGATAAACCTAGACCTGTGGTAGGCATGGCTGTTATTTCTGTTAAAATAGGAGATCATTGTTATCATGGCTTATGTGATATGGGTGCTAGTGCTAGTGCAATACCTATTGACTTGTACAAAGAAATTATGCATGACATTGCACCTGTTGAGTTAGAAGAAATTGATGTCACTATTAAACTTGCTAATAGAGACTATTTCACCAATGGGAATTGTTAGAGATGTTCAAGTCTTGTGTGGGAAAACTAAATATCATGCTGATTTTCTTGTTCTTGGTTCCCCACAAGATAGCTTTTGTCCCATTATATTTGGTAGACCCTTCTTGAATACTGTTAATGCTACCATAGATTGCACAAGGGATGTTGTTACTGTCGGCTTAGATGATATGACTCATGAGTTTAATTTCTCTAAATTTAGTAAACAACATCGTGAAGAAGAATCGCCTAGTAAGTATGAAATTATTGGTCTTGCTTCTATTTCCGTACCTCCTAGTGATCCTTTAGAACAATATTTGCTTGACCATGAGAATGATATGTTTATGAATGAAAGAAGGGAAATAGATGAAGTATTCTTTAAACAGGAACCTATTCTGAAACACAATTTTCCTGTTGAAATCCTAGGGGATCCCCCTCCACCTTAGGGTGATCCCGTGTTTGAGCTTAAACCGTTGCCTGATAATCTTAAATATGCTTATCTTGATGAAAAGAAGATATATCCTGTTGTTATTAGTGCTAACCTTTCAGAGCATGAAGAAGAAAGATTATTGAAAACTCTGAAGAAGCACCGTGCTGCTATTGGATATACTCTTGATGATCTTAAGGGCATTAGTCCCACTCTATGTCAACATAAAATAAATTTGGAAGCAGATGCCAAACCAGTTCATGATCCTCAACGACGTCTGAATCCTAAAATGAAAGAAGTGGTAAGAAAAGAAATACTAAAGCTTCTGGAGGCAGGTATAATTTACCCCGTTGCTGATAGTCAGTGGGTAAGTCATGTTCATTGTGTCCCTAAGAAGGGAGGTATTACTGTTGTTCCTAATGATAAAGATGAATTGATTCCACAAAGAATTATTACAGGTTATAGGATGGTAATTGATTTTTGTAAATTAAATAAGGCTACTAAGAAAGATCATTACCCCTTACCTTTTATCGATCAAATGCTAAAAAGATTATGCAAACATACACATTACAGCTTTCTATATGGTTATTCTTGTTTCTCTCAAATACCTGTGTCGGCTAAAGATCAATCAAAGACTACTTTTACATGCCCTTTTGGTACTTTTGCTTATAGACATATGACTTTTGGTTTATGTAATGCACCTGCTACCTTTCAAAGATGCATGATGGCTATATTCTCTGACTTTTGTGAAAAGATTTGTGAGGTCTTCATGGACGACTTTTCCGTCTATGGATCTTGTTTTGATGATTGCATGAGCAATCTTGATCGAGTTTTCCAGAGATGTGAAGAAACTAATCTTGTCTTGAATTGGGAAAAGTGCCACTTTATGGTTAATGAGGGTATTGTCTCGGGGCATAAAGTTTCTGAAAGAGGTATTGAAGTTGATAAAGCCAAGGTTGATGCTATTGAAAAGATGTCGTACCCCAAGGACATCAAAGGTATAAGAAGTTTCCTTGGTCACGCCTGATTTTATAGGAGGTTCATTAAGGACTTCTCAAAAATTTCTCGGCCTCTGACTAATTTATTACAAAAAAGACATACCATTTGTCTTTGATGATGATTGTGTAGCAGCATTTGAAATACTTAAGAAAGCATTAGTGTCTGCACCTATTGTTCAGCCACCTGATTGGAATTTACCCTTTGAAATTATGTGTGATGCTAGCGATTATGCTGTAGGTGCTGTTCTAGGGAAAAGAGTTGATAAGAAATTAAATGTTATCCATTATGCTAGTAAGACTCTAGACAATGCTCAAAGAAATTATGCTACTAATGAAAAAGAACTTTTAGCAGTTGTATTTGCTTGTGATAAGTTCAGACCTTATATTGTTGATTCTAAAGTAACTATCCACACTGATCATGCTGCTATTAAATATCTTATGGAGAAGAAAGATGCTAAACCTAGACTTATTAGATGGGTTATCTTGCTACAAGAATTTGATTTACATATTGTTGATAGAAGACGAGCTGAGAACCCCGTTGCAGACAACTTATCTAGGTTAGAGAATGTTCTTGATGACCCACTACCTATTGATGATAGCTTTCTTGATGAACAATTAAATGTCATAAGTACTTCTCGTAGTACCCCTTGGTATGTTTATTATGCTAATTACATAGTTGCTAAATTTATACCACCTAGCTTCACATACCAACAAAAGAAAAAGTTCTTCTATGATTTGAGACATTACTTTTGGGATGACCCACATCTTTATAAAGAAGTAGTAGATGGTGTTATTAGACGTTGTGTACCTGTGCATGAACAGGAACAGATCCTACATAAGTGCCACTCCGAAACTTATGGCGGACACCACGCGGGAGATAGAACTGCACATAAGGTATTGCAATCCGGTTTTTATTGGCCTACTCTCTTCAAGGATGCCCGTAAGTTTGTCCTATCTTGTGATGAATGTCAAAGAATTGGTAATATTAGTAGACGTCAAGAAATGCCTATGAATTTTTCACTTGTTATTGAACCGTTTGATGTTTGGGTCTTTGATTATATGCGACCTTTTCCTGCCTCTAATGGATATACACATATTTTAGTTGTTGTTGATTACGTTACTAAGTGGTTAGAAGCTATTCCAACTAGTAGTGCTGATCATAACACTTCTATTAAAATGCTTAAAGAAGTTATTTTTCCGAGGTTTGGATTCCCTAGATATTTAATGACCGATGGTGGTTCACATTTTATTCATGGTGCTTTCCGTAAAATGCTTGCTAAATATGACGTCAATCATAGAATTGCATCTCCGTATCACCCATAGTCTAGTGGTCAAGTAGAATTGAGTAATAGAGAACTTAAATTAATTTTGCAAAAGACTGTCAATAGGCATAGAAAGAATTGGTCCAAGAAACTTGATGATGCATTATGGGCCTATAGAACTGCATATAAAAATCCTATGGGTATGTCTCCGTGTAAAATGGTATATGGAAAAGCATGTCACTTACCTCTCAAACTAGAGCATAAGGCATATTGGGCTATTAAAGAGCTCAACTATGATTTCAAACTTGCCGGTGAAAAAAGGTTATTTGATATTAGCTCACTTGATGAATGGAGAACCCAAGCTTATGAAAATGCCAAGTTGTTTAAAGAAAAGGTTAAAAGATGGCATGACAAAAGGATACAAAAGTGTGAGTTTAATGTATGTGATTATGTATTGCTATACAACTCTCGTTTAAGATTTTTTGCAGGAAGACTTCTCTCTAAATGGGAAGGCCCCTATGTTATCGAGGAGGTCTATCGTTCCGGTGCCATAAAAATCAACAACTTTGAAGGCACAAATCCGAAGGTGGTAAACGGTTAGAGAATTAAACATTATATCTCAGGTAATGCCATAAATATTGAAACTAATATTATTGAAACTGTAACCCCGGAGGAATACATACGGGACACTTTCCAGAACGTATCAGACTCCGAAAAGGAATAGGTATGTGGTACGGTAAGTAAACCGATTCCAAAACAGTTTTTAAGGCAATATTTCTCCGTTTTGGAATATTTAGAAAAATAGAAAATTAAGTAGCAGTCCGGGAAGGACACGAGGGCCCCACGAGGGTGGAGGGCGTGCCCTACCCCCTGGGCACGCCCCCCTACCTTGTGAGCACCTCATGTGCCTTTCGGACTCCGTTTTATTGCACGATACGTATTTTGGTCAGTAAAAATTCACTATATATTCTCCCGAAGGTTTTGACTCCCGTATCACGCAAATATCCTCTCTTCTTGTTTTGGGTTGTTCTCTGTCAGGGTTGTCAAGGCCATGCATCATGTCGTCCCCCTCCTCCAACAACGGTGACAAAGATGCCTGGCTAATGAAGATAGAGCTGAAGAGGGAAGAACCCATGGAGATCAAAGAAGATGAAGGGATCAAGAAGGCTGCGGAGAACCAAGCTCCGGCAACTGAAGACATCCTTCAACTTGATCACAACCTTCTTACCCCAATTGAGATCGAAGCTTTCTAGATGATTGAGTTAACTCGTATTCAAAACAAGTATCTCACAAGTGAAAATATTTTGTTGAAGGAGCATATCTTTGCACTCAAGGGCATTATTCGCAAGCTAGAGGACCTCTTACGCTCGATGTGCGACTATCCATCACCTCCATCTTCACCAACCAAGGAGATATAATCACCTGGGTGTGGGCACTCTCCTTGGCAACCGCCAAGCTTGGGGGAGGTGCCCCGGTATCGTATCACAATCACAACTCCTATCTTTACCGTTTTCCTTAGTTCGATCCTATCAGTAGTATTTTCATCTAGTAGAATAAAGTTTATGGCATGATCTAGTTTTGAGTTTTGCCTTATGATCTCTCTATGTAATCTAGTCCGTGAGCTATATAATAAAGATTAGTGTTGAGTCAAGGGCTTGATTTTCTGCTATGATCTTGGGTGAATAAAAGAAAAGAGAAAAAGAATAAGAAGAAACAAAAGTTCATATTGATCTTATTGATAGTAATGACTTCACATAGAAAGAGTGTGACGATTAGAAGTTGTTGGGAGTTGGCAGACATAGCTTTGGTCATCGTTGCAATTAATTGGAAGTAATAAGGAAAGAGAGGTTTCACATATAAATATACTATTATTAACATCTTTTATGATTGGAAGCACTCATCAAAATATGACATGCTAAAGAGTTAATGTTGGACAAGGAAGACAACATAATGGGTTATGTTTTCTTATATCTGAGATAAAGTATGTTGTCATGGATCATCCAACATGTTGAGCTTGCCTTTCCCCCTCATGCTAGCCAAATTCTCAGCACCAAGTAGAGATACTACTTGCGCTTCCAAATACCTTTAAAACCAGTTTTGCCATGAGAGTCCACCATATCTACCTATGGATTGAGTAAGATCCGTCAAGTAAGTTGTCATCGGTGCAAAGAAATAAAAATTGCTCTAAATATGTATGATTAGTGTGGGAGAAATAAGCTTTATACGATCTTGTGATGTGGAAATAATAAAAGCGACGGACTGCATAATAAAGGTTCATATCACAAGGGGCAATATCAAGTGACGTTCTTTCGCATTAAGATTTTGTGCATCCAACCATAAAAGCGCATGGAAACCTCTGCTTCCCTCTGCGAAGGGCCTATCTTTTATTATTATCTTCTACCTTATGCAAGTGTCATGGTGATCTTCACCTCTCCCTTTTTCATTTTATCCTTTGGCAAGCCCAGCATGTTGGAAAGAACCTGATATATATATATATATCTAATTGGATGTAGGGGGGCATGAGTTATTATTGTTGACATTACCCTCGAGGTAAAAGGTTGTGGGGTGAAACTATAAGCCCCTATCTTTCTCTGTGTCCGATTAAAACTCCGTAACCACAAGTATTGCGTGAGTGTTAGCAACTATGAAGGACTAGATGATAGTTGATTATGTGGACTTGCTTTTTAGCTCTGACATAGACTCTTTCTGATGTTATGATAAATTGCAATTGCTTCAATGACTGAGGTTATAGTTTGTTGGTTCTCAATAAGGTTTCTGATTCATACTTTTGCATTGTGAATAGATCATCACTTGAACATAAGTAATCATATGACAATATCCATATATGTTGCTGTTATGAGAATAATCATGATGCCTTCATGTCCGTATTTTATTTTTATCGACGCCTCTACCTCTAAACATGGGGACATATTTATTGTTATCGGCTTTCGCTTGAGGACAAGCGAGGTCTAAGCTTGGGGGAGTTGATACGTCCATTTTGCATCATGCTTTTATATCGATATTTATTGCATTATGGGCTGTTATTTCACATTATGTCACAATACTTATGGCTATTCTCTCTTATTTTACAAGGTTTACATAAGAAGGGAGAATGCCGGCAGCTGGAATTCTAGGCTGGAAAAGGAGCAAATATTAGAGACCTATTCTGCACAACTCCAAAAGTCCTGAAACTCCATGGAATACCTTATAATAAATAATGAAAAATTCTCACCAAAGATGAAGACCAGGGGGCCCACACCCTGTCCACGAGGGTGGGGGACGCCCCCCTAGGGCGTGCCCCCTACCTCGTGGGCCCCCTGGTGTCTCTCCGATGACCATCTTCTGCTATATGAAGTCTTTCGTCGAGAGAAAAAACGAGAAGCAACCTTTCGGGATGAAACTCCGCCGCCATGAGGCAGAACCATGGCGGAACCAATCTAGGGCTCCGGCAGAGCTGTTCTGCCGGGGTAACTTCCCTCCCGGAGGGGGAAATCATCGCCATCGTCATCACCAACGCTCCTCTCATCGGGAGAGGGCAATCTCCATCAACATCTTCATCAGCACCATCTCATCTCAAAACCCTAGTTCATCTCTTGTATCAAATTCTTGTCTCCAAGTCCGGGATTGGTGCTAGTAGGTTGCTAGTAGTGTTAATTACTCTTTGTAGTTGATGCTAGTTGGTTTAATTAGTGGAAGATCATATGTTTAGATCCTTTATGCATATTATTACCCCTCTGATTATGAACATGAATATGCTTTGTGAGTAGTTACATTTGTTCCTGAGGACAAGGGAGAAGTCTTGCTACTAGTAGTCATGTGAATTTGGTATTCGTTCGATATTTTGATGAGATGTATGTTGTCTAGCCTCTAGTGGTGTTATGTGAACGTCGACTACATAACACTTCACCATTATTTGCGCCTATATGAAGGCATTGGGAAGTAATAAGTAGATGATGGGTTGCTAGAGTGACAGAAGCTTAAACCCTAGTTTATGCGTTGCTTCGTAAGGGGCTGATTTGGATCCATATGTTTCATGCTATGGTTAGGTTTACCTTAATACTTTTGTTGTAGTTGCGATGCTTGCAATAGAGGTTAATCATAAGTGGGATGCTTGTTCAAGTAAGAACAGCACCCAAGCACCGGTCCACCCAAATGTCAAATTATCAAAGTACTGAACGCGAATCATATGAACATGATGAAAACTAGCTTGACGATATTCCCATGTGTCCTTGGGAGCGCTTTTCCTTATATAAGAGTTTGTCCAGGCTTGTGCTTTGCTACAAAAAGGATTGGGCCACCTTGCTGCACTTTATTTACTTTTGTTACTTGTTGCTCGTTAGAAATTATCTTATCACAAAACTATATGTTACCACTTATTTTAGTACTTGCAGAGAATACCTTGCTGAAAACCGCTTATCATTTCCTTCTGCTCCTCGTTGGTTTCGACACTCCTACTTATCGAAAGGACTACGCTAGATCCCCTATACTTGTGAGTCATCACAAGGTCAGGCGCGCTGACTGTGCTAATCCGGGCCAAGGCATGGATTCCAGATCTTGAACTGGCAGATATTGGCCAAGGCTATCCCGGCGTAAAGGAAGACGGTTCAGAATTCAATAATGATGATGTCCGAAGGCTGACAAGGGAACTGCGACCCATAGCGAGCAAATTGGCGGATGAAACGGATTTGTCTCATTACCAGCCGGTTTATGATGCTGATCAGAAAAGATATCTTGCGCCAACACATGATGTAGAAGATCTTGTTCTGCCAATTTGTAAGCACACTTATGCCCCTGACATTGATCCTTCCACACTTATAAGTGAAGAAGCCGTGTTCCAAGCTTTAACTGGAATCGATTGGACAACGATTGATTTCCAGCCACTTGGTAGAGAGGAGGAGGATGTACCGACTCAAGATGACCCTCAATCTTCCAGTCGTCCTGGTGATGAATCCAGAACCGGAGGCCAGTTTAGTCTGTCGCAGCCTACCATTATGTACTAAAACAATTATCCAGTGTGGGCATTAAAACACCTTGTAATAGGCTAGTTCAAACACTTGTCTGTTATGCCATCGAGCATACTTGTTTTACTTGATACTGACAACTCGCCATGCTTTTGGGATCTTTATTATATGAATAATTCGAAGTGGATGTATTTTAACTTGTTCCTGCAGACAAGAGATTGAAGGGGTCCTGGCGGTTTACGCTGGTTGGGTTATGATGCCCAAATATATAGGCTAGGTGTAAAGCCCGGGCTGTTTAAAAACAACCAGATATAAAATAAAGAATACATGTTACCTCGTTGTTTGACCCATGGCTATTATAAAAGGGTGATGACACCAAGCTGGAGTATAGATGACTCCTTCCCGGTTGTCAGTTTACGATACAACAGTACCGGGTTATGATAAACACCAGTTTTATCCATACAATATTGGTGACTTGTAGTCAAAACCAGACCGGAACAATAAAGGCCGGATGATAACTGATCATGTACTAACAATTTAGCATTGTAAGCCATGCCGGGTTGTAATAAACACTGGTTTATCAGAAAACACTTATGAAATTTATCAAAAGAGAAGGAACACTTTGCAAAAAATACAAGAAGAATATGCGAGGCTTTTCATGGGCTGCCAGGCCACTGAGTTAAACCATTTTACAAAGCCTTTTAAGATGGACCTCAATCTTTAACCAATCATCGTTTTAACTTTGACAAGTTCAGGGTCTATGAGATTGACTTGTCGACCGTTCGATGGGTCATACCAGGTTTACCTGGACGGAGTGGCTTACTTAAAGAGACAGGATAACTCGGGGTTTTAGGTGAATACACCTGGCTTCCAAGCCTGGCTTGATAGCCTATTACAAGGGTGTAGACTCTTTGTTCTTTGAGAAGCAAAGGGCCCCCAAGCAATATTTGAGCTGTGCTCAGTGGGTGCCTATGTTTGAGCTGTGCTGGTGCAACACTCTCTTTTGCCCCACATAATGTCCTTTTGGCCTTAAGCCTACCAAGAGTTGTAGCTATGGTGTGAATACAACCAAGCTCCGGAACACTTAGGCTAGCTGGCATGTGTCCTTCTTCGTTCCTATGTCTGCCCCTTCAGGGAAATGTCACGCGGTGTCTATCGGAGTCCTGCTAGCCTGCTACAGCTCGGATTCTTCGGGGTCCTGTTAGCCCAGCTGCTATAGCCCGGATTCACTCGCTGATGACCGACACGTTCATTGCTGGGTCATGTATGCATGTCCCTGTAAGTTGGTGCCACTTTGGGTTTACGACTAGTTATGTCGGCCCGGGTTCTCTATCATATGGATGCTAGCGACACTATCATATACATGAGCCAAAAGATACAAACGGTCCCGGGCCAGGTAAGGTGGCACCCGTGGGAATACCGTGCGTGAGGCCGCAAAGTGATATGATGAGTTACATGCTAGATCGATGTGACTTAGGATCGGGGTCCCGACACGCCCCCACTGGATTCCCCGTCCAATAGGGTGGACGACTTGGAGGTGTCGTCACGGAGGGTCTCCCCCGACCAACAAGTGGTGCAAGGGATGATGAATACATTGCCCGAAGGTGATACTTCAGTGGCCCAAGGTCCAGGTGAAAACAATGAGGGCCTTGGACAATCCGATATGCAGCCGGAGACGTATGAACGGATCCCTTCAAAGGGTGGTTGTACTCCTATGGCAGCAGCAGGAGACCCAGAGGCGCCGGATATCTTGACGAACATGCTGCGGCAGGCGTCCGTCTTAGAGGAGCATCATACCTTAATGAGTGCGGTGGTTGAAAAGGTCCAGTCCGGGAAGAGCGGATTGGATGAGGCCTTTGCGAGCCTACTAAGCGGCTTCGAGGTTTGTACTGTAATATGTGCAATTGTGTTTTATTCGGAAAATACATATGTGTATAGATAGTAGCCCCTGAGACTCGGGTTGGCCTCCCATGGGAGGCGAACGGAGGATCAAGAAGAATCATTCAAGGACTAATCTGATTAATTTGAACACAGGTTGCTTCCCACTGGCTACTTCTCAGACTACGGATATTGCCGAGCTGCAACAGAATCTTGATATGGCCGAGGTGACATTGCGTTAATCAACGTGCGTCTTGACGAATCGCAAGGTATGTATCCGGGGCAATCCCTTCACATACATTTTTGTGATATAAGCATGATGCTGAAATTTATATACTGTAATATGCATGACTGCAGATGGTGCTGCCGCCGTTGAAACTCTTCGGGCGGAGCTGGCCTGAGCCAAGGAGGAGGCCCGGTGTAGTAATGCGGCTGCTGAAAAGGCATCGGCTGAGTTAAAAGCCGAACGAGCTGCTCGGCGTCAAGACGAGGAGAAGATATCCACGATGGCGGTCGAACTAAAAAATGCTGCTCGCCGCTGTTTACTCCTTGAGAAGGAGAATGAAGCCAAAATGTCTGAAGTTGACAAGGCCTTACGAGAGGCGAGAGAAGCGCGGTCTTAATCCAGAGCCGCCCGTGAGAAGATCCGGCAAGCTAGGGAGATTGCGGCTGGTGTGCCATTTTTGCTATAGACTAAATTCGGGGTTCCGAACTATGCTCGGTTGAACCAATTGTGGAGTTCTCCGGACGAGTTTTTACACTTGCCAAAGAGTTCTTCAAATGCGGCGCAGTTTTACCAGGCGTGATAGGGGTATGCAACAGAGAAGCTTTTCTGGTCACAATTCAGTGCGTCGAAGCGCCCCCTGTTGCTAAATGAGGAGATGTCCTAGTAGGCCGAGCTTCATAGGATATTCAGCGCTGCCATGAAGAACATCATAACCCGGTTATGGCCAACTGAGCCTTTTCCGAATAGTTACTTCGGCTTGGTGCAACGGCTTGTTGATGCGGTGCCATGTATCGACGTTGTGAAGCGGTCGGTGTGCATCAAGGGTGCACGGATGGCCTTTGCTCGAGTCAAGACCTTCTGGGGGAAGATGAAGGCCATCGATATTACAGTGAAGAGTCCACCCAAGGGCAAGGACCACCAAGAACCGGAGCATTATTTTGAAGACATCCTAGTGGCTGCCCGCTTGATAGAGGGTCAGTACTCGAAAGACATAATGTTCGAGTGAGGTGTATGAGAATTGTAGGAGACAATTTTATAGTTAATCTGTTTTTATATATTGCTCGAAAGTTTGTATTCCTCCTGTGCAGCCGTTTTAATATAATCTGAAAGTTTTCCAGTCGTCGGCTTCAGCACCCTCGTGGAAAGTATGGGGGTGTTCGGAAAAGCATTTGATCACTCTTGACCCAATGTCTTGGTCCATGAAGGAGTTGCCAATGCGGCGAACCAGGCAACCAGACTATAGGGCGTTAACACTTTCACTTAGCCATAGGAGTTTTATGGTGGGTCTACAACATAGCCCCTAGTATGTATGCGGCTTATACATACGATGCGTGTACATATTTGACCGAAAAGAGGTCCTTCATGTGACACGGAGGAATCGCCAGAGATTCCATTAATTCATCGAGTGGTTGACCAGCTCTCGCCGCATCATGACAGTCAGTTTTCGGCTTTCTCTACTAAGGTGCTGAGCTAGGTGAACCGGAAGCACAATCGTAGTAGTTCTCCCTTTACTACCCTAGCCGATAAAGCGGAACGTAGGATAGCAAGCACAGGAGCCGGGCAACCCAACTATTGACCGAAGACATGATTCGGAGCTGATGCATATAAGGCCAAACTCGCGATGCCGAGGTATGCTGCAAAAGCTGTTTGGACTTTGTTGGCAACTCAATTGTTCCCGTACCGAGCCCCTGGCAAGTTTAAGCCGGGGTATATATGTGAAACAACCATAGGAATTGTATTCAATTGCGGAAAGACGCGGATAAATAATACTGGTAATGTGAACTGGGACCTGAGCGATATGCCAAAGATTACTTGATATATATAAAGGCCATGACCCCGGCTATTTGATATGCTCTGGGTCGAAGGCCGAGGAAAAAGGCATGTTACAGGCTCAAAAAAGAGTGCGGTCTACAAAAAGTTATTTTGGACCTCCCGTCGCATGTCTGCGCCGCCTGTCCTCTGTGAGGGGGATCCTTGAAGGAAGTAGCCTCACAGGTGAGTGTACGGATCTGAACTCCGATAGAGTCGGTTTTAGATGTTTCTCCTTTGCACCACCTATTTTTAAGAGGTAATGAAGAAAAAAAGGAAAGTAGATAAAAAATGTTACTGGAGTGCTTGCAGACTTGTCCGTATTATGCTTCTGCCAACGCCCATGGTATCTTAAGTGAGCAGTATAGTTTTAACGGGTACATGAGATGGGCAACGGAAGCCGAACTGCTATCTCCGCTCCGGATTTGATCGATATTCGGGGGGAAATTGCTTCTGGCCCTCGGCACTTTGCTGGTGAACCGCTCCGTCGTCGCTATTGCCCGCCAGCCCCCTTCCCTTGTGTTCAACATTGAGCTTGCCGGCCTGCTTGAGGACCCAACAGTTTATGTTAGTATGATTAGCTAGTTTATTGGGGTGGGCGTGAATCTGGCAGGTTTGGTCCACTATCCTGTCTAGGTTGAATGGTCCGTCTCTGTTCACCTTGAATGGATTTTTACATTGACGAGGCTTAGGATTGCTGAATCCGGCGTTGATCGATGTGTCGCGTGATCTTTCATTATCATTGCGACTGTTGTGTTTACTTTGCCGTGGCTTGCCGTTGCCGTCTCGGATTTCGGAAGTGCCCGTGTCGCTGGCGCTGTAGCTTCTACGAGCGAGCCAG
The DNA here is from genome assembly GCF_056163025.1 of Triticum urartu. Classification (NCBI taxonomy): domain Eukaryota; kingdom Viridiplantae; phylum Streptophyta; class Magnoliopsida; order Poales; family Poaceae; genus Triticum; species Triticum urartu. The sequence goes on along the minus strand of NC_141874.1, from coordinate 358,675,439 downwards.
CTGTCTTCTCCCATGCAAAAGCGGGTCATTAGAGCGGTAAGAGCTGCCATGGATCTAGGTCTTTCTTGACCGAGGTGGCGTGCAAGCCATTCATCCCAGATGCTGTGTTTAAAGGCCGCAAGGGCTTCTGTGTCCGGACAGTCAACGATTTGGTTCTTTTTAACTAAGAACCTAGTCCAGATCTTCCTAGCTAACTCTCCTGGCTGCTGGACAATGTGACTTAAGTCATCGGCGTCCGGTGGCCGGACATATGTTCCTTGGAAGGTTTCATGAAAGACATCCTCCAAATCTTCCCAGCTGCTAATAGAATTTTGGGGCAGACTGTTTAACCAGCGTCGAGCTGGTCCTTTGAGTTTTAGTGGTAGGTATTTGATGGCATGAAGGTCGTCCCCATGGGCCATGTGATATGGAGGAGGAAGTCTTCGATCCATACCATGGGATCCGTTGTTCCATCGTATGATTCAATATTCATAGTTTTAAACCTGTCTGGGAATTCTATGTTGGGCCACACTGCGGCGTACCTCCGATGGAGTCCGTTTATGGTTTTCGGCCTGGGTGTGGCTAGGTTTTTCACGTCCGAATAGGTGGCCGTCGTTGCATGTCGAGGTATGTCCTTGCGATCTGTAGGTCGCTCTTGGGTGTCCTGCTCTGCTACCCGTGTCTTGATGACGGTCGTGTGCACAACCCCAAGCTGTTTTGTTCTTGCCTTTACGGCGAGGTGGGGCGGTCTGGTGTTCGGCTTGAGTTGCCGCTTTACCTGGACCAAGTTGTGGTTGACCTGTCGTCTTGTGCGATAATGGCGCGGGCCCGAGCTCCCTGTCGTCGCCCTGGGGTAGCGATCCATTCTTCGGGTAGCTTTTGGCTGGGCCACTAAGGCCGTATTCCTCGGTGGCTAGGACTTCAGTCCATCTATCATTGAGCAGATATTGGTCGGCTTGAAGTTGCTGCTCCTTCTTTTTCAGGGTCCTTGCAGTGGCTATTAGTTGGCGCTTGAAGCGCTCCTGCTCAAGGGGTTCCTCAGGCACGATAAAGTCCTTGGTGCCAAGGCTCACCTCATCCTCAGAGAGCGGAAGGTAATTGTTGTCCTCCGAATCTTCGTACTTGGCCTGCTTACCAGGGCTAACCTGCCCATCTTCCCGTTCATCTTGGTCATTAGCTGTATCAACAGGGTCTTCGCTGTCTTCGGCATCGTCGTCCATACCGCAATGTTCTCGGAGTCGAAATCAAGTGTATCGGTCGAATCCTCGACCATGGCAATGAAGTGGGTGGTGGGTGGGAAGCAAAATTCTCCACTGCCAGCCCCTGGATCGAGCCGGATATAGTTCGGCTGTGAGTCCTCTGTCAAGGACAGGTTCTTTAACGAGTTTAGCACATCGCCCAAAGGCGAGTACTGGAAGATGTCTGCGGCGCTGAATTCGAAGATCGATAAACGATCAAGCTCGGTGTTCGCGGGTTCACGTGGTTTGGAACTTACGGCCGGAGACAAGTCCGGAGTTCCGGTGACCAAGACATCATGAGAGGTGGAGTCTATGTGCAGCTCCAACGCAGTGGAATCTGTGGCCTCCGTAGTGGGATCAATCCTCCCGTCCTTGGATGGCACGGCTTGCTCCGGATCTAGGGCAAGAGCGGTTATAGGAGCAATCTCCTCGATGCGGCCAGATGGCAGATTTAGGTCATGATCATTTGGGTGACCAGGAGCGGCTGCCATGGTCTTGAATCCGACGAACATCATGTCTCCACGGATGTCCGCAACGTAGTTCAAGCTCCCGAATCTGACCTGATGGCCAGGGGCGTAGCTTTCGATCTTCTCCAGATGGCCAAACGAGTTGGCCCACAGTGCGAAGCCACCGAACACGAAGATCTGTCCGGGGAGGAAGGTTTCTCCTTGGACAGCGTTATTATTGACGATCGAAGGGGCCATCAAACCTTTTAGCGACAACACAGAGGAACTGTAGGATCGAAAGTATGTCTAGAGGGGGGGTGATTAGACTACTTGACCAAATAAAAACTTAACCTTTTCCCAATTTTAGTTCTTGACAGATTTTAGCTATTTTAGGACAAGTCAAGTAATCATCACACAATTCAAGCAAGCATGCAAAGAGTATATTGGCAGCGGAAAGTAAAGCATGCAACTTGCAAGAATATAAAGGGAAGGGTTTGGAGATTTCAAACGCTATTGGAGACACGGATGTTTTTCCCGTGGTTCAGATAGGTGGTGCTATCCTACATCCACGTTGATGGAGACTTCAACCCACGAAGGGTAACGGTTGCGCGAGTCCACGGAGGGCTCCACCCACGAAGGGTCCACGAAGAAGCAACCACCCACAAAGGGTCCGCGAAGAAGCAACCTTGTCTATCCCACCATGGCCATCGCCCACGAAGGACTTGCCTCACTAGCGGTAGATCTTCACGAAGTAGGCGATCTCCTTGCCCTTACAAACTCCTTGGTTCAACTCCACAATCTTGTCGGAGGCTCCCAAGTGACACCTAGCCAATCTAGGAGACACCACTCTCCAAGAAGTAACAAATGGTGTGTAGGTAATGAACTCCTTGCTCTTGTGCTTCAAATGATAGTCTCCCCAACACTCAACTCTCTCTCATAGGATTTGGATTTGGTGGAAAGAAGATTTGAGTGGAAAGCAACTTGGGAAGGCTAGAGATCAAGATTCATATGATAGGAATGGGATGTCTTGATCTCAACACATGAGTAGGTGGTTCTCTCTCAGAACAAATGAGTTGGAATGGTGTGTGTGTTCTGATGGCTCTCTCGCTTAGTGAGAAAGAGGTGGAGGGGTATATATAGCCTCCACACAAAATCCAACCGTTACGTTTTCCAATCTCATTGGTACCGAATCAATAAACTCGGTCGGACCGAAAATGTAAACCTAGTGACCGTTAGGAATTTCGGTGGGACTGACATGCAACTCGGTAGGACCGATTCGGTTAGGGTTTGGGCATAACGTAATCTCGGTGAGACCGATTACACAAACTCGGTGAGACCGAGTCTGGTAATTAGCTAACCAGAGAGTTGGTCAGGCAAACTCGGTGGGACCGATTTGCTCTTTCGGTGGGACCGAGTGGAACTCGGTGAGACCGAAAAGTTACAAAGGGGAAACACTGAGTTTACATTGCAATCTCGGTGGGACCGATTCGCTCTTTCGGTGGGACCGAAAAGTTACGAAAGGGAAACAGAGAGATTGCAACCCCATCTCGGTGGGACCGAGAACCTTATCGGTAGAACCGAATTGCTAGGGTTTTGGCAGTGGCTAATGACAAGTGAAACTCGGTGGCGCTGGATAGGAAAAATCGGTAGGACCGAGTTTGGCTTAGAGTTTAGGTCATATGTGGATATGGAAAGTAGCTGAGGGTTTTGGAGCATATCATTAAGCACATGAAGCAAGAGGCTCATTAAGCAACACCTCATCCCTCCTTAATAGTATTGGCTTTTCCTATGGACTCAATGTGATCTTGGATCACTAAAATATGAAATGAAGAGTCTTGAGCTTTTGAGCTTAAGCCAATCCATTGTCCTTAGCATTTTGAGGGTTCCACTTTCATATCCATGCCATGCCAATCATTGAGCTTTCCTAAAATAATCATCTTGGAATAGCATTAGCTCAATGAGCTACATGTTGTTATGAATTACCAAAACCACCTAGGGATAGTTGCACTTTCAATCTCCCCCTTTTTGGTAATTGATGACAACATATAGATCAAAGCTTCGACAAATGATAATAAGCTTGAAATACATCGTCGCTTTGAGAAGTATGTGATAAGTAAGAGCTCCCCCTAAATTTGTGCATATTTAAAATTTGCTTTGGACTGCAAATGCACAAGGAGTTAGAATCATGGGTTACTCTTCCATGTCACATACATCTTGGTGGAGCGCTCAAAATGATAAGAATGAAATACGTGCACTCATCACCAAGAATAGTGAATGATCACAAATGATAGATATAATGATGATATTTACGCAAGCATTAAGCAAACGTTAAGTGTAGCTTATGATCAAACACATGATCATCGATGTCTCACAAATAATGACATAGTATCAAGCACTCAAAAGCAAACAAAGTTCGAAAAACCACCAAATAAAGCAAGAGAGAAAAGCAACACTCTCTCTCTCTCTCGAAGCCTATGATCTATACATCTTCTCCCCCTTTGGCAACAAGTTACCAAAAAGTTCCTAGAAAATGCATAGCACTAGATCGACGCTCAGGCTTGATCTTCAGGTGGTGGTGGAGTCCAGATCACTCCAAGGACGAAGGCTTCTGTAGATGTTGAAGTAGTCGCTGGAGTTTGAGCTGAGGTAGATGCTGGAGCTGAGGCTGTGGCTGGTGCAGACGTTGTAGCTCTGGTGTCAGCAACTGGCAGTGCAGACGACCTCGGGCCTCGTGGCACTCTAGAAAAAGCATGAGTTGTGGTCCTGCCTCTCCTCTCATTCATGTCCTCCTGGAGCTGCTCCACTACAGACGGGACTTCTATTACCTTGACATCCAAGTCATAGAACTTCTGTTCCATGATCCTCTCTAGGCTCTGCTGATTTTTGGTTAGGTTGGCCAGACTTTGCTCAATTCTCAGCGAGGATGCAATCAAGTAACTGAGCTGCTCTTGCTTGGTCTTCAAGAAATAGTCAGATGCCTCCTCTTGAGTAGGCATCCTGGCAGCTTTTTCCTTCTTCGCCTTCTCCTTCTTTGCAAATGCTTGTGCAGACGATGGCTCATTCTCTGTCATCACAACTTCATTGTTCTCAAATTCTGGACGGATGGGCAGGTGTTCCTTATCCAACAAATATATGCCCGTGCCCATCTTGGAGTTGATGAGCTCCTGAATTTGAGGGGCATATCCACAGCTTCTCTTCTGATCTGCAGCTATCCTCTTAACGTTTCCACAATGAGACTCATGACCTTGAATTTTTGAGGCACATCAAAAACATGAAGCAAGTTGATAGCATGACCTCTGATCATCTTGTGATCTCCAGACTTAGGCAACAGAGTGTGCCTTAGTATCCAATTGATAGTAGGCAATCCTGAGAGCAGATAGTGCACTGAGCCAAACTTGAATGTGTCAAGAGCTTCATTGGGAATTTCCTTGTACATGTTGGACATGGAGTTATGGTCCATTTTCTTCTTGGCATAGATGTCCAAGTCCTCATCTTGCTCTTCTGGGGCATTGATGATCTGTGCCCACTCAGCCACTGTAGATTGGTACCTTGTACCCTCAGACATCCATATGATCCTTCCATCCGGGTAGAAGTGAGCTGTGGAGTAGAACTGCATGATGAGTTCCTCGTTCCACTTTGTGAGCTTCTGCCCAACAAAGTCCTCTACTCCACACGCTCTGAAGCTGTCCTGAACTCCTGGGTAGTGCTCTTCATTCTCCTTGATGTATGTCCAGTCGACCCATCTCATGTCACAAACGATTGGCTTCTTGTCAAGCAAAACAGTCTCATAAAAGTCTTGCTGCTCCTTGGTGTGAAATCTATAGTCCATGGCAGTCCTTCTCCTAGAAGCATACGGGTCTGCTTCTCTCCATTTTCTCAGCCCTGAGTCTCTCCTGAGCTTCATGTCCTCAGCCACAAGATGAGCATCGTTGTGGTCTGGGATCTTGGGCTTGAGCTTCCGGAGGACACTCTCTTCCTCTTCTTCAGTAGCTTCAGGCACTGGGGCCTTGTTCTTTTCTGCAGCTGGGATGCTTTGTGTGTTTCTCTTTGGTGCTATCTTAGGCTTAGATACAGCCTTAGGAGCTTCCTTGGGCTTGGATGCAGCTCTCCCTGACCTTATGGCATCTCCCATAAGTTTGGCTGCCTTGGGCGCTGGTGCAGCTGCCTCTTCTTCCTCCTCCTCTTCTACCATAATGGAGGCTCTCCCAAGCGCTTTGGCTACAGTCTTCTTTACTCTCTCTTTCCTCTTCTTACCCTCAGCAGCAATGGGCTCAATGGGAGCAGGTGCATGCTTCTCAGTTGAGGCTCTAGCCTTTGACATTGGCTGCCTCCCTGCTGGCTTCTTGACTTTCAGGCCTGGCTTTGAGCCTTGAGCTGGCTCAACCCTTTTGGAAGTGGCCTCTTCCTCTGCCACATAGTCTTCATCCTCAGAATCAGACGTTCTCTTCTTCCTTTGACGTGTGGCAGCCTTAGGCAGATTGCTGGGTGTGCTCCTGCTGCCATCATCAGAAGAACTTGAGGGGCTAGTGCCCTCACTCATGACCACTTGCTGCTCTGAGAGGTTTTGGCTGTCACTTTGATCAGACATGTTGCAAACTGACTGCTGACCCTGTGAATAGATTATAGAAGAGATAGAGTGGATGAGCATCACAAAAAGCAGAGATTTTTGCAAAAGATTAACTCAAAAACTTAGTTTTAGTTTTCCACAGAAAGCATCTCGGATCTACCGATTTTCAAACTTGGTGACACCGAAGCAGTTTTGGCACCAGAACTGGTGAACTCGGTCAGACCGAGTCACAGTTCGATGGCACCGAGACTGCTACGGTTTCACAGAATTCCAAAATCGGTCGCACCGATAAGTTATTCTCGGTCAAACCGAGTTTAACTTGTGCAATGGCAAAAGCCAGATCGGTGGGACCGAGTTTTTCAACTCGGTGGGTCCGAGATGGTTTCGGCGGAAACCTAACCCTAAAATTTTCGAATTAAACCTAATCTACGAGCGTTTTGACTGGATAGAAGTTTATCAATTGTGGCAAGATTCATGATGATCACAATGTGCTAGGAATCAGATTGAGGAATAGCACAATGATCAAGTCCATACCCTAGTTCGGCGTGGACTTGCTACGGCGGCAACGGCGGGGCAGAAATCCGTTGACGGCGGCGAAGACCAGCGACTGGAGGCTGCTGGCGGCGAGGAGACGATCCAGAGACCTCGGGGGCAGAGCAGGCTATCGCGCGGGCGAGGAGGTTTCGGAGAAATTTCTGAAATTCTGCCCGTCACTATATATAGCCCGACCCTATCGGTGTGACCGAGTGGAACAACTCGGTGGCACCGAGATGCAAAACTGTGTGCAGTTATTGCAACTCAGTGTGACCGAAAAGTTCAAATCGGTTGCACCGAGATCGAAAACCTAGATCAACTTAATGAACTCGGTAGGACCGAAAATGGAGTATCGGTCAGACCGAGATTCATAAAGAGGTTTTGGAAGTTTAAGTCTATGACGAATCGGGGACTCCGAGCGCTCCTCACACAGAGTGGTTCGAATCTGACTTGATCAATTTTTGTGATGCAGCATGAATAGAGTTTGAGACGAGAAAAGCATAGATAGCTAGAGAAGGTTCTTAGGCATTCTTGTCCATCCACTTGGCAAAAGAAGATAAAGCCAAACAATCAAAGCAACAAGTGGATGTCCTCGAATGAGTAAAATATGCAATCAGCATGCTCACACAATAAGATAGCAAATGAAATATGTGGCAAAGCATGCACAACCAATTCTAGCATCTATCAAGCAATTTGCGATGACTAGGTCATCTATATATGAGTATATTGACTTAGGAGTCAAGTGAGAACACTTGATCGTAGGTCATACTCATCGTTTAAGCTCAAGTGGGGTTACCACTTTTACATAAAGCATTGCTTTGTTCACATCTTTAGAGTTGCTTTAGCTCAAGTCTTAGAGTAAAGCTCCCCCTAGATGTGATATCCCCACTAAGAGGGATGAACTAACCTTGGGTTTTGTCGATGATGACTTCATGTAGATATTGAAGATGTGGATGCTCAATGTTGATGTAGATCTCTTGGAGCTATCCTTTTGAGTGAATTGCACTTTCAATACCTACATGGGTTAGTCCCACAAGGAACAAACAAGGATATCCATAGACATAGAGTGATGCACAAAAGATGATGTCCATGAAAACTTTAGGTTACCTTGTCCCTTGTCTTACCAACAAGAGGGTTTGTGACTCCTTGAACTAGTGCAAGATGTGGAAGTTGATTGCACTTGTTCTTGCCAAAATGATAAGAGTGAAGTATGTTGGCGGAGTCACCCTCAAGAACTCTCTAGTTCTTCTTCTTTTGGATCCACATCATCTTTATGGGAATCCTTGGAGTTGTAGTCGTACTTGATGAAGTGGAACTTGAAGTAGTCTTGGGAATCCACTTGACTAAGGTCTTAGGAGCTTCTTCAAATGCATCAATTTCCTCTTGAAGCGTGTCCTTGCCTTTTTGCTCGTAGTCTTGTGGTGGAAGATCATCTTGAGCTTGTGTCCCTTTGAAAAACTTCTCTTGTTGAGGGACAAACTTCGTCTTGGGGTATTGATCTTCTTCCCATTCAACTCCATTGGCATTGAACTTTCGTTCAAAACCAACACCTTGATTCTTCCAGTGCATTCCTTGCTTGCGCACAATTTCCTCGAATTGCTTACTCCCGGCAAGGCTTTTGTACACTCCTTTCTCTATAATTCCCTTCAATAAGCTATTTTCTTGCTCAAGTGTAACTTGGCTAAGAGAATCATTAGTGGAATCAAGAGAACTACTAGAAGCAACAATATTGGATTTAGCATGATCATTGTTACTACTAGCGGAAGAATCTTTCTTGTTAGACTTGACTTGAGGCATGTAAGTGGATAAGAGTAAACGCTTGGCAATGTAAGAAGAACTTTTCTTGCGGAGATCATCATTGATTGCCTTTAAGAACTCATGCTCTTGCTCAAGATTGAGCTTTTCAAAGCGTAGTTTCTCATGAGCTCTCAAAGGTTCTCGATGATCTTCGAAGATAGTGTCATGAGCTAACTTAAGAGTTTTTAGTTCTTTAGTTAGAGCCTCAATCTTCTCCTTATCATTGTCATTCGTTTTATCTTGATTAGCATGATTAATTGGTCTTTCATCATAGTATTCATCACTAGAGTTGTCACCAAGCAAATCATCACCTAACAAGTCATCTTCATCACTATTGAAATCAACATACTCGGGATGTGTTACCTTAGGACCTTTGGCCATGAAGCATCTTCCAATTCCTTCATTTGGTGAGTCAAATATGTTGTAGGAGTTGGTTGACACAAGTGCTAGACCGGCAACACCTTCATCTTGGGTATCTTCGGAGTCGGAGTGATAACTTCTCTCGGAGTGGCTGTCGGAGTCGGAGCCGGATACCCATTCACCAACATGAACTTGATGTCTTCGTCTTGTGTAGCTCCTTGATGACTTTTCCTTCCTTTCCGAATCCTTGCTTCTCCATGAGTATCTTTGTTCATAATGATCATCTCTACTCCTTCTCTCTGTTGGTGGTGATCCTTTGCTTCTTCTTTTTGGAGAATCTTCTCTTCTCTTGTAGGGAGCCGTACACTCATTGGAGTAGTGTCCGGGTCTTCCACAATTGTAACAGTTTCGCTCTCGACTAGAAGATCTTTTGTCATTGTAGGACCTTGACTTGGAGCTTCTATCTTTGCTTCTACTCTTGTAGAACTTGTTTAAGTTCTTCACCATTAAGCTCAATTCTTCATTGAAGTCTTGTTTCTCACTTGATGATGTAGGGGCTTCACATGAGGCTTTGTAGGCACCACTTGATTTGTTGTGAAGTTCCTCTTTATCCTTAAGTGACATCTCATGAGCAACAATCCTTCCAATCACCTCCGTTGGCTTGAGATCTTTGTAATTGGGCATCATTTGGATCAATGTGCACACGGTATCATATTTTCCATCCAAGGCTCTTAGGATCTTCTTGATGATGAATTTATCGGTCATCTCTTCACTTCCTAAGCCGGCAATATCATTTGTGATGAGAGCAAGCCTAGAGTACATTTCAGCGACACCTTCACCATCCTTCATCTTGAACTTGTCAAGTTGGCTTTGAAGCACATCCAACTTGGATTCCTTGACGGAGTTGGTACCTTCGTGCATATCAGTCAAAGTGTCCCAAATTTCCTTTGCATTCTCAAGGCGGCTGATTTTGTTGAATTCTTCGGGGCACAATCCGTTGAAGAGAATATAACAAGCTTGAGCATTGTATTGCAACATCTTCAACTCATCCGCGGTAGCTTCACGGTTTGGTTCTCTCCCATCAAAGAAGTCACCTTGCAAACCAACACACACAATAGCCCAAACGGCGGGGTTATGTCCAAGAATATGCATTTTCATTTTATGCTTCCAACTAGCAAAATTAGTACCATCAAAGGACCTCTACGGTGATAATTTCCCTCGCTAGACGCCATACTCTCCTACGTTGTGAAACCAAGGCTATGACCACCAAAAGCTATGGAGATCAAGCAAATGGAGACCAAAGCTCTGATACCACTTGTAGGATCGAAAGTATGTCTAGAGGGGGGGTGATTAGACTACTTGACCAAATAAAAACTTAACCTTTTCCCAATTTTAGTTCTTGACAGATTTTAGCTATTTTAGGACAAGTCAAGTAATCATCACACAATTCAAGCAAGCATGCAAAGAGTATATTGGCAGCGGAAAGTAAAGCATGCAACTTGCAAGAATATAAAGGGAAGGGTTTGGAGATTTCAAATGCTATTGGAGACACGGATGTTTTTCCCGTGGTTCGGATAGGTGGTGCTATCCTACATCCACGTTGATGGAGACTTCAACCCACGAAGGGTAACGGTTGCGCGAGTCCACATAGGGCTCCACCCAAGGGCAACGGTTGCACGAGTCCACGGAGGGCTCCACCCACGAAGGGTCCACGAAGAAGCAACCACCCACAAAGGGTCCACGAAGAAGAAACCTTGTCTATCCCACCATGGCCATCGCCCATGAAGGACTTGCCTCACTAGCGGTAGATCTTCACGAAGTAGGCGATCTCCTTGCCCTTACAAACTCCTTGGTTCAACTCCACAATCTTGTCGGAGGCTCCCAAGTGACACCTAGCCAATCTAGGAGACACCACTCTCCAAGAAGTAACAAATGGTGTGTAGGTAATGAACTCCTTGCTCTTGTGCTTCAAATGATAGTCTCCCCAACACTCAACTCTCTCTCATAGGATTTGGATTTGGTGGAAAGAAGATTTGAGTGGAAAGCAACTTGGGAAGGCTAGAGATCAAGATTCATATGATAGGAATGGGATGTCTTGATCTCAACACATGAGTAGGTGGTTCTCTCTCAGAACAAATGAGTTGGAATGGTGTGTGTGTTCTGATGGCTCTCTCGCTTAGTGAGAAAGAGGTGGAGGGGTATATATAGCCTCCACACAAAATCCAACCGTTACACAGTTTTCCAATCTCGGTGGGACCGAATCAATAAACTCGGTCGGACCGAAAATGTAAACCTAGTGACCGTTAGGAATTTCGGTGGGACTGACATGCAACTCGGTAGGACCGATTCGGTTAGGGTTTGGGCATAACGTAATCTCGGTGAGACCGATTACACAAACTCGGTGAGACCGAGTCTGGTAATTAGCTAACCAGAGAGTTGGTCAGGCAAACTCGGTGGGACCAATTTGCTCTTTCGGTGGGACCGAGTGGAACTCGGTGAGACCGAAAAGTTACAAAGGGGAAACACTGAGTTTACATTGCAATCTCGGTGGGACCGATTCGCTCTTTCGGTGGGACCGAAAAGTTACGAAAGGGAAACAGGGAGATTGCAACCCCATCTCGGTGGGACCGAGAACCTTATCGGTAGAACCGAATTGCTAGGGTTTTGGCAGTGGCTAATGACAAGTGAAACTCGGTGGCGCCGGATAGGAAAAATTGGTAGGACCGAGTTTGGCTTAGAGTTTAGGTCATATGTGGATATGGGAAAGTAGCTGAGGGTTTTGGAGCATATCATTAAGCACATGAAGCAAGAGGCTCATTAAGCAACACCTCATCCCTCCTTAATAGTATTGGCTTTTCCTATGGACTCAATGTGATCTTGGATCACTAAAATATGAAATGAAGAGTCTTGAGCTTTTGAGCTTGAGCCAATCCATTGTCCTTAGCATTTTGAGGGTTCCACTTTCATATCCATGCCATGCCAATCATTGAGCTTTCCTGAAATAATCATCTTGGAATAGCATTAGCTCAATGAGCTATATGTTGTTATGAATTACCAAAACCACCTAGGGATAGTTGCACTTTCAGGAACTCTCAATGAAAGCACCAATGTCAGTGTCAAAACCGGCGGATCTCGGGTAGGGGGTCCCAAACTGTGCGTCTAAGGTTGATGGTAACAGGAGACAAGGGACATGATGTTTTACCCAGGTTCGGGCCCTCTCTATGGAGGTAATACCCTATGTCCTGCTTGATTGATATTGATGGATAGGAGTATTACAAGAGTTGATCTACCTCGAGATCATAATGGCTAAACCCTAGAGACCTAGCTTGTATGGCTATGATAATGAGTGTCCTATGGGGACTAAGTCCTCCGGTTTATATAGACACCGGGAGGATCTAGGGTTATACAAGGTCGGTTACAAAGAAGGGAATCTACATATCCGGTCGCCAAGCTTGCCTTCTACGCCAAGGGGAGTCCCATCCAGACACGGGTGCAGTCTTCAGTCTTCGTATCTTCACAGCCCATCAATCCGGCCCATGGCTAATAGGCCGGACGCCCGAGGACCCCTTAGTCCAGGACTCCCTCAGTAGCCACCTTAAGTTTCCCTTAGTTAAATATTAACTCTCACATCTTTCATGAATCTCACTGTAACGCCCCGGATACGACTTTCCATATTTGTATCTCCGACTCTTGTCTTTTCCGGAGATGCGATATGAGATTCCCTTTGTGGTTGGGTTTTTGTATTTTTTTTGCTTTTTGTTCATGTCATGCATTTCATATCATGTCATCATGTGCATCGCATTTGCATTCGTGTTCGTCTCATGCATCCGAACCTTTTCCCCGTTGTCCGTTTCGCAATCTGACACTCCCACATGCACCCCGCACACCCCTCTTGTCTCTTTTCATGAGCGGGAGTTGAAAGTTCTCGGAATGGGCCGAGATTTGTCAAGTGGCCTCGGTACACCACCGGTAGACCGCCTGGCAAATTTCGTTCCATTTGGAGGCCGTTTGATTCCCCAACGGCTAACGGGGCAACCGCAAAAGCCTCTTGTGTGTTGCAGCCCAACACCCATCCAAAACAGCCCAATAACACATCTAAACCATCTCCATGTCCATCGACGTCGGATCATGATCGTGTGGGCGAAAACCGCACCTCATTTGGACACTCCTACCTCGATCTACATATATATATATATATATATGTGCCCCTCCTCGAAAATTCACGGATGAAACCCTAGATCCACTCCTCCACCGTGCATCCGGACGCGTCCGCACCGAGCCAGACATGTCCACCGCCGTCTCCACGTCACCTGGCCAATCCGAGGCAGCCACGTTAGCTCCAACCACCCCAGCGTCCAACCCCGCCATGCCACGTGTCGCACGCGACCTCGCCGGCTCCCCGCTGCCGCGTAGCCCACGCGAGACCCGGGGAACCCAGATCGGGGCCCGCTGGAGCTCATCTGGGCCCGGGGAAACCGCCGCCCGATCCTGAGCTCCTCCACTCGCCTGGCTCCTCGCGCCCCTCGTCTCGAGCCGTACCTCACCACTGACCATCTCCGCGCGCACCGCCTCCCGCCGTCGTACACTGCCACCGTGCGCCACCTCGCCTCCCGTGTTGTGCCACTGGAGCTGCTCACCTCGCCGCCCAGTCCCCGCCTCGCCATCGCCGTTCTCCGTCAAGGCCGCCGCTTCACCGCGCCCGCCACCTGGATCTAGCCTTCCCCCTTGTCGCCGGTCACCGCCTGAGCTCCTATCGGCCTCGAGCTCGCCGGCGTTCCACCACAGCCATTACCGGCCCCGGTTCCGTCAGATCTGTACGATGCCGTCCCAGCACGGCCACATCCATCGATCCAAACAGCGCCACACATCCTGCATCTCCTCGTCCCGCTCCGCTCCATCCTCCTTTTCCCGAGGTCCAATTTCAACTATGTCCCGAAAATCCCTGATATTTTGATGTCCTCTTCATCATGTCACTTATCCGTGCTCGGTGCTCCGATTCATGAATATGATATGTCAAATTGTTCGTCTCGTTGAGCTCTTCATGTTAGAAACACTTACATGCATGTTACTGCCCATTATGATGCCTTTTTCATTGATGCAAGAGTGCTATAAAATGTTAGCTGCTGGTACTTATTAGATCATGTTGTTTTGTCATTTTTGTTGCATTTGATGTGTGCATCATATGAGCATGAGGTCTACATAAGTTTTGAACTACATCATGCCATCTTTACAAGGGTGCAAGTCTTGTATTTTTGTGATCTATGTTGTGACTAGCAAAAGCATGCAAACTAGGCTCCATGATGTTGCAGTTTTCAGGGACTTAGGATTTTGCCAGGTCATTTTCCTGCTGTTATTTTGATGCCATGTAAACTTGATGCTACATTGCGATCCATGATTATTTTTGGATACTTCAGTAAGGTTGTTTTGAACTTGTGGTTATGCTCTATCCATTCATGCCCCTGGTTGAAATTATGGAGTGATCTAGCATGTCATTCGCTTGCTCTACTTTTGCTATAAAATGTTCCTGGCAGAATGTTAGCATGTTAATCAATATTGCCATGGTTGTTGCTACTAATCCATGCATCCTATGAACTTGCTCTTGCCATGGTTAGCTTCATGAACATGTCATCTTGCTGTAGGTATGCTTTTTTTGTCATTCAAGGCTTTGTGATGAGTGGTTTGAGCTCGCAAAGTTGCCTTCATAATTCTGGTTATGACATGCTCTGTTTTTCTGCTAAGTCTAAAACTGATAATAAAACTTGCTATGTTTACATGGGTGCCATGAAATCTTCTGTGCCTTTTTGGCTCATGTTTAGTAAGGGACTTTTTATCTATGCTTTTAGTAGAATCATGTCGTGCCTTTATTTTCCATGATATGTTCCTGTAGCATGTTGTTTGCTTGCTCTAAACAGTGCTTCCTGATGTTGTTTTTGACATGTTAGTATTTTCACTAAGTCTGTGAAGTTGATATCTTATGCACTTTTGCCATGCTTGTTTGAACCTGCTCTAGTGTGATTTAGCCATAGCTAAGTGTTAATGTTTTGTCAAGCATATCGTTTACATCACTGCCATATGCTTTGTTGCTATGTTGGAGTGCAGTAGCCTAGTTTCTTGTTGCATTCTAAGTGCCATCGTGCTGTTAATCGCAGAATTCTGTCATTCTTATTTTGCTTGCCATTTACAAACCGTGCATCCGTTTCCAGTGATCTTTATATCGATTTCAACCAAAATCATCTTATCTTTCCAGCGGCATACTTGGTTTGCCAAGTTGATGCCTTGTTCATTATTTCCCTTCCGGAGCACGCATATGCATTGCATATCATATCTTGCATATCATGCCATGTATTGCATCATGTTGCTTGTGCATTGCACCGTGATTGATTGTTGTTCCATTGCTTGTGTTCTTGATTTGGGTAGAGAAAGGAGACGAGTATGTGAACGAGGAACCTGTTGAGTATGCTAATGAGGATCAAGCTTTCGACAACTCTGAGAACATTGCAGGCAAGATGACCATACCCTCGAAATCACTTTTATGTTTGCTTGCTAGTTGTTCTCTCTATCGTTATTTCGCGCTACCTACCACTTGTTATATCATGCCTCCCATATTGCCACGTCAAGCCTCTGACCCACCTTTCCTAGAAAACCTTTGTTTGGCTATGTTACCGCTTTTGCTCAGCCCCTCTTATAGCGTTGCTAGTTGCAGGTGAAGATGAAGGTTGTTCCATGTTGGAAGATGGATATTGTTGGGATATCATTATTCTCTCTTATTTATTTTAATGCATCTATATACTTGGTAAATGGTGGAAGGCTCGGCCTTATGCCTGGTGTTTTGTTCCACTCATGTCGCCCTAGTTTCCGTCATACCGATGTTATGTTCCTTGATTTTACGTTCCTTACGCGATTGGGTGTTATGGGAACCCATTGACAGTTCGCTTTGAATAAAACTCCTCCAGCAAGGCCCAACCTTGGTTTTAACATTTGCCACCTCAGCCTTTTTCCCTTGGGTTCTGTGGACTCAAGGGTCATCTTTATTTTAAACCCCCGGGCCAGTGCTCCATAAAGATGACCCTTGACTCAAGGGACACTTAGGCTGCATTCACGTTAAATAGGGCACCATCTAAATCCATTGACATGACACCATATGAACTGTGGTTTGGCAAGAAACCTAAGCTGTTGTTTCTTAAAGTTTGGGGCTGCGATGCTTATGTGAAAAAGCTTCAACCTGATAAGCTTGAACCCAAATCGTAGAAATGTGTCTTCATAGGATACCCAAAGGAAACTATTGGGTACACCTTCTATCACAGATCCGAAGGCAAGATATTCGTTGCTAAGAATGGATCCTTTCTAGAGAAGGAGTTTCTCTCGAAACAAGTGAGTGGGAGGAAAGTAGAAATTGATGAGGTAATTGTACCTTCTCCCGAATTGGAAAGTAGTTCATCACAGAAATCAGTTCCAGTGATGCCTACACCAATTAGTGAGGAAGTTAATGATGATGATTATGAAACATCAGATCAAGTTACTACCGAACCTCGTAGGTCAACCAAAGTACATCCTGCACCAGAGTGGTACGGTAACCCTGTTCTAGAAGTCATGTTGCTAGACCATGATGAACCTACAAACTATGAGGACGCGATGATGATCCCAGATTCTGCAAAATGACTTGAGGGCATGAAATCTGAGATGGGATTCATGTATAAGAACAAAGTGTGGACTTTTGTTGACTTGCCCGATGATCGGCAAGCCATAGAGAATAAATGGATCTTCAAGAAGAAGACTAACGTTGATGGTAATGTTACTATCTACAAAGCTCGACTTTTTGCGAGAGGTGTTCAAAAAGTTCAAGGAGTTGACTATGATGAGACCTTCTCACTCGTAGCGATGCTTAGGTCTGTTCGAATCATGTCAGCAATTGCCGCATTTTATGATTATGAAATTTGGCAAATGGATATCAAAACTACAATCCTTAATGGATTTCTTAAAGAAGAGTTGTATATGATGCAACCTGAAGGTTTTGTCGATCTTAAAGGTGCTAACAAAGTATGCAAGCTCCAGCGATCCATTTATGGACTGGTGTGAGCCTCTCAGAGTTGGAATATACGCTTTGATAGTGTGATCAAAGCATATGGTTTTATAGAGACTTTTGGGGAAGCCTGTATTTACAACAAAGTGAGTGGGATTTTTGTAGCATTTCTGATATTATATGTGGATGACATATTGTTGATTGGAAATAATACGGAATTTCTAGATACCATAAAAGAATACTTGAATAAGAACTTTTCAATGAAAGACCTCGGTAAAGCTGCTTATAAATTGGGCATCAAGATCTATAGAGATAGATCAAGACACTTAATTGGACTTTCACAAAGCACATACCTTGATAAAGCTTTGAAGAAGTGCAAATGGATCAGTCAAAGAAAGGGTTCTTGTTTGTGTTACAAGGGGTGAAGTTCAGTCAGACTCAATGCCCGACCACTGCAGAGGATAGAGAGAAAATAAAAGTCATTCCCTATGCCTCAGCCATAGGTTCTATCATGTATGCAATGTAGTGTGCCAGACCTGATGTGTGCCTTTCTATAAGTTTAGCAGGGAGGTACCAAAGTAATCCAGGAGTGGATCACTGGACAGTGGTCAAGAACATCCTGAAATACCTGAAAAGTACTAAGGATATGTTTCTCGTTTATGGAGGTGACAAAGAGCTTGTCGTAAATGGTTATGTCGATGCAAGCTTTGACACTGATCCGGATGACTCTAAGTCACAAACCGGATACATATTTATATTGAATGGTGGAGCTGTAAGTTGGTGCAGTTCCATGCAGAACATCATGGCGGGATCTATGTGTGAAGCGAGTGCATAGCTGCTTCGGAAGAAGCAAAACGAAGGAGTCTGGATAAAGGAGTTCATATATGATCTAGGTGTAATACCTAGTGTGTAGGGTCCAATGAAAATCTTTTGTGACAATACTAGAGCAATTGCCTTAGCGAAGGAATCCAGATTTCACAAGACAACCCAACATATCAAGAGACACTTCAATTCCATCTGTGATCCAGTCAAGAAGGGAGACATAGAGATTTGCAAGATACATACGGATCTAAATGTTGCAGAACCGTTGACTAAGCCTCTTCCACGAGCAAAACATGATTAGCACCAAGACTCCATGGGTGTTAGAATCATTACTATGTAATCTAGATTATTGACTCTAGTGCAAGAGGGAGACTGAAGGAAATATGCCCTAGAGGCAATAATAAATTTGTTATTTATATTTCCTTATATCATGATAAATGTTTATTATTAATGTTAGAATTGTATTAACCGGAAACTTAGTACATGTGTGAATACATAGACAAAACAGAGTGTCCCTAGTATGCCTCTACATGACTAGCTCGTTAATCAAAGATGGTTAAGTTTCCTGGCCATGGACATGTGTTGTCATTTGATGAATGGGATCACATCATTAGAGAATGATGTGATGGACAAGAACCATCTGTTAGCTTAGCATAATGATCATTAAGTTTTATTGCTATTGCTTTCTTCATGACTTATACATATTCCAATGACTATGAGATTATGCAACTCCCGAATACCGGAGGAACACCTTGGGTTCTATCAAACGTCACAACATAACTGGGTGATTATAAAGATGCTCTACAGGTGTCTCCGAATGTGTTTGTTGGGTTGGCATAGATTGAGATTAGGATTTGTCACTCCGAGTATCAGAGAGGTACCTCTGGGCCCTCTCGGTAATGCACATCACTATAAGCCTTGCAAGCAATGTGACTAATGAGTTAGTTTCGTGATGATGCATTACTGAATGAGTAAAGATACTTACCAGTAATGAGATTCAACTAGGTATGATGATACCAATGATCAAATCTCGGGAAAGTAACATACCGATAACAAAGGGAATAACATATGTTGTTATTGCGGTTTAACCGATAAAGATCTTCGTAGAATATGTAGGAACCAATAAGAGCAACCAGGTTCCGCTATTGGTTATTGACTGGAGTTGTGCCTCGGTCATGTCTACATAGTTCTCGAACCCATAGGGTCCGCACTCTTAACGTTCGATGATGATTTGTATTATGATTTATGTGTTTTGGTGACCGAAGTTTGTTCGGAGTCCTGGATGAGATCATGGACATGACAAGGAGTCTTGAAATGGTCGAGAGGTAAAGATTCATATATTGGAAGGTAGTATTCGGACATCGGAATGGTTTCCAAGTGATTCGGGTATTTTACCGGAGTACCGGGGGGTTACCGGAACCCCCCGGGGGAAGTATTGGGCCTAGATGGGCCTTAGTGGAGAGAGAGGAGGGCCGCAGGGGGTGGCCGCCCCCCCCTTTCCCTCTCCCTCTCCCGCGCCATCATTTTCCCTCCGGTGAAGAAAGGAAAAGGGGGGGGCGAATCCTACTGGGAGTAGAGTCCTAGTAGGACTCCCCCCCATGGCGCGCGCCCCCTGGCAGGCTGCGTCCTCCTCCCCTCCTTTATATACGGGGGCAGGGGGCACCCCATAGCACATCAATTGTTCTCTTATCCATGTGCAGTGTCCCCCTCCATAGTTACTCCTCCGGTCATAGTGTCGTAGTGCTTAGGCGAAGCCCTGCGCGGATCACATCACCATCACCGTCACTACGCTGTCGTACTGATGGAACTCTCCCTCAACCCCCTGCTGGTCCAAGAGTTCGAGGGACCATCTATCTGAACATGTGTTGAACTCGGAGGTGTCGTATGTTCGGTACTAGATCAGTTGGATCGTGAAGACGTTCGACTACATCAACCGCGTTAACCGAACACTTCCGCTATCGGTCTACGAGGGTACGCGGACACACTATCCCCCTCTCATTGCTATGCATCTCCTAGATAGATCTTGTGTGATTGTAGGAATTTTTTTGAAATTGCATGCTACGTTCCCCAACAGGCGCTACATGTACATCGACTTCTAGCTCCCGGCAAGGGCGGCTAGAAGTGATTGTATCTTGTGGACAGTAGGACGCGATGTTGGGCATGGACGGTCCCTCTCCCCCTCCTCTCCACAATTTTTCATCAATCTAATGGCATTTGGTGCAAAAGTCATGCTAGCGCGGACGGCCTTGCCGGAGCATGCTTGCCGGGGCGTCAATCAACGGATTTGCACCGGCGACTTACTCAGGATTTCCCTAGGCAGGGCAAACGTTGAAACGAGTATCGCGCGGTCTCATCGACGTCGATGACGCTAAACCCAGAGTAGCTCAATTATCAATAATGAGAGTGGCAGAGAGAGAAGCCTGGTACCCTTACGCATCGCTCCTTTTTCCCGAACGGGATTCACAGGGCGTTCCGGCCGAGCCGATCCATTCGGGTGGCACAGTTGCCCTTGTCACTAGCTTCCGCTGCCACTATGATCACGGCGTGCAGTAATGGTAGAGAGTGGACGAGGCCGGTGTGGGAGCAACGTCGCCCTCCCCCTCCGGTCCTAGCCATTCCCTCGGGTGCCACGAGTGGTGACGCCGTTGATGATGAAAAATGGCAATGAAGATGACGCTGCTACCTCTTGAGCACTGCGTTGGATTTCCCCGAAGAGGAGAGGATGATGCAGCAAAGTAGCGTAAGTATTTCCCTCAGTTTTTGAGAACCAAGGTATCGATCCAGTAGGAGGCTATGCACGAGTCCCTTGTACCTACATAAAAACACTAGCTCAACGCAACCAACGCGCTTAGGGTTTGTCAATCCCTTCACGGTCACTTATGAAAGTGAGATCTGATAGAGATGATAAATAATAATTTTGGTATTTTTGGTATAGAGATGCAAAGTAAAAAAGTAAAGCAAAGTAAAAGCAAAGCAATAATAAACTGATGGAGATTGATATGATGAGAAAGAGACCCAGGGGCCATAGGTTTCACTAGTGGCTTCTCTCAAGAGCATAAGTATTCTACGGTGGGTGAACAAATTACTGTTGAGCAATTGACAGAATTGAGCATAGTTATGAGAATATGTAGGTATCATCATGTATATAGGTATCACGTCCGAGACAAGTAGACCGACTCCTGCCTGCATCTACTACTATTACTCCACTCATCGACCGCTATCCAGCATGCATCTAGAGTATTAAGTTAAAAATAGAGTAATGCCTTAAGCAAGATGACATGATGTAGAGGGATAGTTTCATGCAATATGATAAAAACACCATCTTGTTATCCTCGATGGCAACGATACAATACGTGCCTTGCTGCCCCTTCTGTCACTAGGAAAGGACACCACAAGAGCGAACCCAAAGCTAAGCACTTCTCCCATGGCAAGAACAACCAATCTAGTAGGCCAAACCAAACTAATAATTCGAAGAGACTTGCAAAGATAACCAATCATACATAAAAGAATTCAGAGAAGATTCAAATATTATTCATAGATAGACTAGATCATAAACCCACAATTCATCGGTCTCAACAAACACACCGCAAAAAGAAGATTACATCGAATAGATCTCCACAAGAGAGGGGGAGAACATTGTATTGAGATCCAAAAAGAGAGAATAAGCCATCTAGCTACTAACTATGGACCCGTAGGTCTGAAGTAAACTACTCACAATTCATCGGAGGGGCTTGGATGATGATGTAGAAGCCCTCCGTGATCGATGCCCCCTTCGGCGGAGCTCCGGAATAGGCCCCAAGATGGGATATCATGGGTACAGAAAGTTCCAGCAGTGGAATTACGTTTTTGGCACCATCCCCGATCGTTTGGGGGTACGTAGGTATCTATAGTAGGAAGAAGTACGTCGGTGGAGCTTCGAGGGGCCCACGAGGCAGGGGGCGCGCCCTAGGGGGGCGCCCTCCACCCTCGTGATCGCCTCGTGGCTTTCTTGACGGAGGGTCCAAGTCTCCTGGATCTTATCTGATGAGAAAATCACGTTTCCGAAGGTTTCATTCCGTTTGGACTCCGTTTGATATTCTGTTTCTCCGAAACACTGAAATAGGCAAAAAACAGCAATTCTGGGCTGGGCCTCCGGTTAATAGGTTAGTCCCAAAAATAATATAAAAGTGGAAAATAAAGCCCAATAAAGTCCAAAACAGTAGACAATATAGCATGGAGCAATCAAAATTTATAGATACGTTGGAGACGTATCAAGCATCCCCAAGCTTAATTCCTGCTCGTCCTCGAGTAGGTAAATGATAAAAAGAGAATTTTTGATGCGGAGTGCTACTTGGCATAATTTTAATGTAATTCTTCTTAATTGTGGTATGAATATTCAGATCCGAAAGAGTTAAGGCAAAAGTTCATATTGACATAAAAATGATAATACTTCAAGCATACTAACTAAGCAATTATTTCTTCTCAAAATAACATGGCCAAAGAAAGTTCATCCCTACAAAATCATATAGTTTAGTCATGTTTCATTTTTGTCACACAAGAATGCTCTCATCATGCACAACCCCGATGACAAGCCAAGCAATTGTTTCATACTTTAGTAATCTCAAACCTATAAACTTTCATGCAATATATGAGCGCGAGCCATGGACATAGCACTATGGGTGGAATAGAATATAATGAGGGGGGTTATGTGGAGAAGACAAAAAAGGAGAAAGTCTCACATCAACGAGGCTAATCAATTGGCAATGGAGATGCCCACCGATTGATGTTAATGCAAGGAGTAAGGATTGCCATGCAACAGATGCACTAGAGCTATAAATGTATGAAAGCTCAACAAAAGAAACTAGTGGGTGTGCATACAACTTGCTTGCTCACGAAGACCTAGGGCACTTGAGGAGGACCATTGTTGGAATATACAAGCCAAGTTCTATAATGAAAAATTCCCACTAGTATATGAAAGTGATAACATGAGAGACTCTCTACTATGAAGATCATGGTGCTACTTTGAAGCACAAGTGTGGTAAAAGGATAGTAACATTGTCCCTTCTCTCTTTTTCTCTCATTTTTTTGGGCCTTCTCTTTTTTATGGCCTTTTTTTTATTTCTCACTTGGGAGAATGCTCTAATAATGATGATCATCACACTTCTATTTATTTACAACTCAATGATTACAAATCGATACTAGAACAAAGATGACTCTATATGAATGCCTCCGGCGGTGTACCGGGATATGCAATGAAACAAGAGTGACATTTACGAAAGAATTATGAACGGTGGCTTTGCCACAAATACTATGTCAACTACATGATCATGCTAAGCAATATGACAATGATGAATGTGTCATGATTAACGGAATGATGGAAAGTTGCATGGCAATATATCTCGGAATGGCTATGGAAATGCCATAATAGGTAGGTATGGTGGCTGTTTTTAGGAAGATATAAGGAGGTTTATGTGTGAAAGAGCGTATCATATCACGGGGTTTGGATGCATCGGTGAAGTTTGCGCCAACTCTCAATGTGAGAAAGGGCAATGCACGGTACCGAAGAGGCTAGCAAGTATGGAAGGGTGAGAGTGCGTATAATCCATGGACTCAACATTAGTCATAAAGAACTCACGTACTTATTGCAAAACTCTACAAGTCATCAAAAACCTTGGCACTACGCGCATGCTCCTAGGGGGATAGATTGGTAGGAAAAGACCATCGCTCGTCCCCGACCGCCACTCATAAGGAGGACAATCAAATAACACCTCATGTTTCAAATTTGGTGCATAACGTTTACCATACATGCATGCTACGGGACTTGCAAACTTTAACACAAGTATTTCTCAATTTCACAACTACTCAACTAGCATGACTTTGATATTATTACCTCCATATCTCAAAACAATCATCAAGCATCAAACTTTTCTTAGTATTCAACACACTCATAAGAAAGTTTTATTATTAATCTTGCATACCAAGCATATTAGGATTTTAACAAAATTACCATGCTATTAATACTCTCAAAATAATTTAAGTGAAGCATGAGAGATCAATAGTTTCTATAAAACAAATCCACCATCGTGCTCTAAAAGATATAAGTGAAGCACTAGAGCAAAACTATAAAGCTCAAAAGATATAAGTGAAGCACATAGAGTATTCTATCAAATTCCAAATCTTGTATGGCTCTCTCAAAAGGTGTGTACAGCAAGGATGATTGTGGTAGACTAAAAAGCAAAGACTCAAATCATAAAATATGCTCCAAGCAAAACACATATCATGTGGTGAATAAAAATATAGCTCCAAGTAAAGTTACTGATAGAAGTAGACGAAAGAGGGGATGCCTTCCGGGGCATCCCCAAGATTTGGCTTTTAGGTGTCCTTATATTATCTTGGGGGTGCCATGGGCATCCCCAATCTTAGGCTCTTGCCACTCCTTGTTCTATAATCCATCAAATCTTTACCCAAAACTTGAAAACTTCACAACACAAAACTTAAAGTAGAAAATCTCGTGAGCTCCGTTAGCGAAAGAAAACAAAATACCACTTCAAGTGTTCCATGCCCTTTTTTAATGTAAATTGAAATCTAATATTCCCTTCCTTCATATCAATAATTGCACCAACCATTCTAAGAAAAGGTCTACCAAGAATAATAGGGCAAGAAGGATTGCAATCCATATCAAGAACGATAAAATATACGGGAACATAATTCCTATTTGCAACAATAAGAACATCATTAATTCTTCCCATAAGTTACTTAATAGTGGAAACCGCAAGATGCAAGTTTAGAGAGCAATCATTAAAATCACGGAAATCTAGCAAATCACACAAAGTTTTGGGAATAGTAGAGACACTAGCACCCAAATCACACAAAGCATAAAACTCATAATCTTTAATTTTAATTTTAATAGTAGTTTCCCACTCATCATAAAGTTTTCTAGGGATAGAAACTTTCAACTCAAGTTTTTCTTCATAAGTTTGCATCAAGGCATCAACGATATGTTCGGTAAAGGCTTTATTTTGACTATAAGCATGAGGATATTTTAGCACGGATTGCAACAAGGATATACAATCAATCAAAGAGCAATTTTCATAATTAAATTCCTTGAAATCTAATATAGTGGGTTTATCATCATCTAGGGTTTTATTTCTTTTAATCCCACTTTTATCAATTTCATCGTCAAGATCTAAATACTCTGAATTTTTAAAACACCTTCTAGGTAAAGGTGGATCATATTCGGTCCCATCATTATCAAGATTAATATTGCAAAACTAAGATTTAATAGGGGACACATCAATAACTTTTAGATCTTCATCATTATTTTCATAGGAACTAGAAGAACACGCTTTAATAAAGGCATCTTTCATAGCACGCGTCCTAGCGGTTCTTTCCTTGCACTCATCAATGGAAATTCTCATGGCTTTGAGAGACTCATTGATATCATGCTTAGGAGGAATAGATCTAAGCTTTAAATAATCAACATCAAGAGAAATTCTATCAACATTCCTAGCCAAATCATCAATCTTAAGCAATTTTTCTTCAATCATAGCATTAAAATTCTTTTGCGAAGAAATAAATTCTTTAATATTAGATTCAAAATCAGAGGGCATCTTATTATAATTTCCATAAGAATTTTTGTAGGATTTACCATAATTATTAGAGGGATTACTAGGATAAGAAATTTCCTCTATACACATTGTTACCAAAATTATTCCTACCAACAAAATTCACATCCATAGATTCATTATTATTCTCATTCAAAGTAGACAAGGGCATATCATTAGGATCGGAAGAAACACTCTTATTAGCAAATAATTTCATAAGTTCATCCATCTTTCAACTCAAAATATTAATTTCTTCTATCGCATGCACCTTTTTATTAGTAGATCTTTCAGTATGCCATTGAGAATAATTAACCATAATATTATCTAGGAGTTTGTAGCATCTCCTCAAGTGATTTCCATAAAAGTGCCTCCCGCGGCCAAATTTAAAAGATTTCTAGAAGCAAAATTCAATCCGGCATAAAATTTTTGTATAATCATCCACAAATTCAAACCATGAGTAGGGCAATTACGTATCATTAATTTCATTCTCTCCCAAGCTTGTGCAACATGTTCATGATCAAGTTGCTTAAAATTCATAATATCGTTTCTAAGAGAGATGATCTTAGCGGGAGGAAAATACTTAGAGATAAAGGCATCTTTGCACTTGTTCCATGAATCAATACTATTTTTAGGCAAAGATGAAAACCAAGCTTTAGCACGATCTCTACGCAAAAAAGGAAATAGCGTCAATTTAACAATATTATTATTGACATCTTTCTTCTTTTGCATGTTACACAAATCAACAAAGCTATTAAGATGGGTAGCGGCATCTTCACTAGGAAGGCCGGAGAACGGATCTTTCATGACAAGATTCAGCAAGGCAGCATTAATTTCACAAGATTCAGCATCGATAAGAGGAGCAATCAGAGTGCTAAGGAAATCATTATTGTTGGTATTGGTGAAATCACATAATTTAGTATTATCTTGAGCCATCGCGACAAACAAGCAATCCAACACACGAGCAAACAAAAAGGCAAATGGGCAAAAAGAGGCAAATAGAGAGGGAGGATAGAGAGAGAGGGGGCGAATAAAACGGCAAGGGTGAAGTGGGGGAGAGGAAAATGAGAGGCAGATGGCAAATAATGTAATGCGGGAGATAGCGATTGTGATGGGTACTTGGTATGTTGACTTTTGCGCAGACTCCTTGGCAACGGCGCCAGAAATTCTTCTTGCTACCTCTTGAGCACTGCGTTGGATTTCCCCAAAGAGGAGAGGATGATGCAGCAAAGTAGCATAAGTATTTCCCTCAGTTTTTGAGAACCAAGGTATCAATCCAGTAGGAGGCTACGCGCGAGTCCCTTGTACCTACACAAAAACAATAGCTCAATGCAACCAACGCGCTTAGGGGTTGTCAATCCCTTCAAGGTCACTTACGAAAGTGAGATCTGATAGAGATGATAAATAATATTTTTGGTATTTTTGGTATAGAGATGCAAAGTAAAAAGCAAAAGCAAAGTAAAAGCAAAGCAATAATAAAGTGATGGAGATTGATATGATGAGAAAGAGACCCGGGGGCCATAGGTTTCACTAGTGGCTTCTCTCAAGAGCATAAGTATTCTACGGTGGGTGAACAAATTACTGTTGAGCAACTGACAGAATTGAGCATAGTTATGAGAATATGTAGTTATGATTATGAGAATACGTCCGAGACAAGTAGACCGACTCCTGCCTGCATCTACTACTATTACTCCACTCATTGACCGCTATCCAGCATGCATCTAGAGTATTAAGTTAAGAATAGAGTAACGCCTTAAGCAAGATGACATGATGTAGAGGGATAGTTTCATGCAATATGATAAAAACCGCATCTTGTTATCCTTGATGGCAACGATACAATACGTGCCTTGCTGCCCCTTCTGTCACTGCGAAAGGACACCGCAAGATCGAACCCAAATCTAAGCACTTCTCCCATGGAAAGAACAACCAATCTAGTAGGCCAAACAAAACTGATAATTCGAAGAGACTTGCAAAGATAACCAATCATACATAAAAGAATTCAGAGAAGATTCAAATATTATTCATAGATAGACTGAATCATAAACCCACAATTCATCGGTCTCAACAAACACACCACAAAAAGAAGATTACATTGAATAGATCTCCACAAGAGAGGGGGAGAACATTGTATTGAGATCCAAAAAGAGAGAAGAAGCCATCTAGCTACTAACTATGGACCCGTAGGTCTGAATAAACTACTCACACTTCATCAGAGGGGCTTGGATGATGATGTAGAAGCCCTCCGTGATCGATGCCCCCTCCGGCGGAGCTCCGCAACAGGCCCCAAGATGGGATCTCGTGGATACAGAAAGTTGTGGCGGTGGAATTAGGTTTTTGGCTCCGTCCCCGATCGTTTGGGGGTACGTAGGTATATATAGTAGGAAGAAGTACGTCAGTGGAGCTTCGAGGGGCCCACGAGGCAGGGGGCGCGCCCTGGGGGCGCCCTCCACCCTCGTGACCGCCTCGTGGCTTTCTTGACGGAGGGTCCAAGTCCCCTGGATCTTATCTGATGAGAAAATCACATTTCCGAAGGTTTCATTCCGTTTGGACTCCGTTTGATATTTTGTTTCTCCGAAACACTGAAATAGGCAAAAAACAACAATTCTGGGCTGGGCCTCCGGTTAATAGGTTAGTCCCAAAAATAATATAAAAGTGGAAAATAAAGCCCAATGTAGTCCAAAACAGTAGATAATATAGCATGGAGCAATCAAAAATTATAGATACGTTGGAGACGTATCAGACGCGCTGCTTATGCTCTTGGGTTCGCGCAAGTGATGTCCCCTACCTAGTGTGCCAAAGATGACGTGGGAAACCACAGCCACCTATGGGGCCATGAGCCCCTTTTGGTTCGGCGGGGGGGGGGGGGGGGGGTGGGCACGGTTGCACAAAGAGCGGAGAAGCGTAACACAACACGATAGAGATCACATGGGCAGTTTTACCCAGGTTTGGTCCGCCGTGAGGCGAAAAACCCTACTCCTTCTTTGGTGGATTGATGGTGAATAATGGCGGAGAACGCGGCGCTCTTGCCCGGTAGGGTTGCCTCGAGGCGAGAGTGGCTACGTGCGTATGAATATGCGAGGGTCCGAATCCTTTCTACGGTTGCCATGGGCCTCCTTTTATAGGTCAAGGGGTCATCATAGTGGCAAATTAGTCTTTTACATCTTGATTAGATAGCAAATAGTGTTATCATACCTAACTCTACAGGCAGACAAAGCGCATTAAATGTGCCACTTAGTGTCACATCACAGCGTGCGAGGCAAGCTTCGCGCCTGCTTGCTTGACACGTCTCAGGACAGGTGTCATTCGGAGGTGTTTTCCACAGGAAGTGGATGCCATGTGGCAGGAAGCAGCCACTTAGTCTCTTTGGGGCTTGACACTGTACTGATCGATGACTTGCGTCACTGTGAGGTGGTGCGGTGGAGCAGTTCACCTCCGTAAACCCTGGCAGGCCCGCCGAGACGATCTGGAGGCTTGCTTCTGGGGTAACCCCGACCTCGCCAGGATCGTCTACCCGGCATGGGAGGTTTTTCCCTTAGTGATATCTTGCTTCTCTGGCTTGACTTGGTCTTCTCGACCAGCTCTCTGATTGTTCAAAGAGCTGATCCCTTCATGCTTGGTCTGATCTTGGTGCAATAATCTTGACCTTGGATCGGTGGCTTGTTGTCCGTGCATGAGTGAGGGGAAAACATACACCCCTGTCTATGTACCCCGACAACATGATTCTGAAGAAATTAAGCATCGCTATGGGTGAGAAAGTCTCATCGTAGTCAACTCCTTGATCTTGTGAAAACCCCTTTGCCACAAGTCGAGCTTTATAGACAATGACATTACTGTCTAGGTCTGTCTTCTTCTTGAAGATCCATTTATTCTGAATGGCCTTTTGCCCTTCAGGTAATACTTCCAAAGTACATACTTTGCTTACATACCTGGATCCCATGTCAGGACCCCGATTCTAAGTCACACCGATCTAGCCTGTAACACCTCATATCATGTTGCGGCCTCACGCACGGTATTCCCACGGGTGTCGTCTTACCATGGCCGAGACCATTTGTGCCTTTTGGCTCACGTATATGATAGTGTCGCTAGCATCCATATGACAGAGAACCCGGGCTGACATGACTAGTCGTCAACCCAAAGTGGCACTAACTTATGGTGACAGGCATACATGAATCAACATCGAGCATGTCGGTCAGCAGCATGTGAATCCGGGCTGTAGCAACTGGGCTAATAGGACTCCGGGAACCCGGGCTGTAGCAGGCTAGCAGGACTCCGGATGTCACCGCATGACATTTCCCCGAAGGGACAGACACAGGAACGAAGTGAATCACATGCCGGCCAGTCAAGTGTTCTGGAGCAGTAGTGCTGGGCTAGCAGGACTCCGGTGAACCGGGCTGTAGCGGACTACTATGGCACATGGAAGCACAAGACTACATTTCCCCATAAGAGAGGCTACCAAGGACAAACTACTAGGTTGTTGGATCCCACACATACCAAGCATTTCAATCATACACACAATATGCTTGATATGTGTAAATACAACATGGCATCACAACAAGACTCTACGACTCAAAGTATTTATTCATTAAGCTCCGAGGAGCGAGATATTACAAACATGGGTCTCATGACCCAACATTCAGAGCATACAAGTCAAATCACATGCGGAAGCTTAACATGTCTGAGTACAGACATCTACAAATGAACAAGGCTGAGAAGCCTGACTATCTACCAGATCCTGCCGAGGGTACAAGATCATAGCTAAGGTATCAAGCTAGACGTCGAAGTCCACACGGAACTACTAGCGAGACTGAAGTCTCTCTGCAAAAACATAAAATAAGCAAACGTGAGTACAAATGTACCCAGCAAGACTTACATCAGAACTAACTACATATGCATCGGTATCAACAAAGGGGGTGGTGGAGTTTAACTACAGCAAGCCAGCTTTGACTCAGTGGCTAACCTGAACTACAACTACAAGTAACCCTTTTGAGGTGGCGCACACGAGTCCACAAATTCACCATACCAATACACCACTATGGATCTGCTCCCGTCTCCCTACAAGAACGCCATCCATAGCCCTCACACTTATCTTGCGCATTTTAGAGTATCCACTTTCACTTGTCTATGAACTATGCAAGGGGTCCAAGTTTCCATATCCGAGGAATCCGGCTATTCGAATAGATAATGATAACCCTGCAGGGGTGTACTTCTTCACACACGCTCTCGCCACTTACCACCATGTACACGTCGTGTATCTCGGCAACCTTCAAGCGGAAGCCTGGTGAGGGAGTCGGCCACGACCTGACTAACCAACAAGTCTCTAGTCCAGGTTTATCTCCTATTTGGGTTCCATCCGCAAGGAGATCCAGCCAGAGTGTCGCTCACGGCCCCAAACGATGTGTACAGGGTTCCCAAGCCCACCATCCGGGTGCCACATGGTACACCGGGCCACTGTGCCTAGTCTGTCCCTAGCCCACCTATAACGGGTGCCACTTGGTAGAGTACTAACACAATGTAAAAACACCAGAAACTAGTTGCAACTCCTGGATAGAGATCAGGTTGATTAATAAGTCGAGAGGGGCACTTAAGCATTCCAATGCGTGGTAGTAGCTGTTCATGGATCACAAACACAGAACTCAGTTCCTAAGGACGGCTGCAATGAGACAACCCACCATGTACTCCTACATGGCCTCTCACCGCTACCTTTACCAAATCGTGTTCACACACATAGCTCTCAACAGTAGGACATGTTCACAACTTTCTAATTCACCCCCTATGAATCATACCTGACATAGCTCTAAGCAATAGCAGGCATGACAAACAAGCATGAATAAGTAGGCACATCAGGGCTCAAACAAATCCTACTCATGCTAGTGGGTTTCATCTATTTACTGTGGCAATGACAGGTCATGCAGAGGAAAGGGTTTCAACTACCGCAGCATGTAACAGTTGAATCGTTGTTGTTCTAAGGCAGTAAAAGAGAGCAGGAGTGAGAGAGTGGGATTATATCCGAATGAACAAGAGGGTTTTGCTCGCCTGGAACTTCTGAAGATATTATAGCTCTTCGCCGGTGTCATCGAACTCATCGCCGGATCAATATCTACTGAGGGGGAACAAACACCGGCAACTGAGAAAGAACACAACAAATGCAATGCCACAATATGATGCATGATCATGACATGGCAATATGCTGTGATTTGAGCTAATGCATCTAGCTATGGTTTAAATGAAGTGGGTGATGAGGACATGAATACCTTGGATACGACCAAAAATATTGCATACATGCATATTTGTCAGGTGATTTCTAATGCAAACTATTCAATAATCTATTTATGTTATCCAGAACAAAAATACTTCACACACTTTTGTGTTTTGTCTAATTGCAGGTGTATGGGACATTTGTACAATCCACATATGAAGATAAGGGAAAAGGAGAAGTTTAGGTTGTGTTCAACAAGTCCTCTCACGTCACTTTTGGGCCAAGAGAAGATAGAGTCCAAGTCTCTCACGTTCTGGATTCAGATTCGGACTGCGCAGACATACCTGACTCAAAACGCCAACAACTTTTTCATACGGACTTCGAATTGGGTGATTCTTTTTTTGTTGGAAACTAGATTTCGTGCTCTTTCCAACCCAATTGGATTCACCTTCAAATTCGTCCGGAGTGTTGAGTTACGGACGAAACAATCTGACGTTGCAGCAGAATCCGAGTCAAACTACAAGCCCAAAGGTGTTGCATCACCTCCACTTGGGCCCATGAGCCTTGTACGACCTAGGGTTAGTTTTAGGCTGCCTTGGGACGTCCTCCCACCTCCTTGGCCGCCACCCCTTGCTCCTATATAAGTAGATCCATCTAGTAGCTTTTTGCTTGGGATTTGTTTAGTTAAAAGTTAGCCATTGCAACTTCGTGTACTTCGTTTGTGTCCAACGACCAGACCAAGACCGCTTACGGATCCCCACCATCATCAATACCTCATATATATTTGCAATATTCAGATTGCTTTATCATATTCTTGCTCGTTCTTCGATTGCTTGCAGGAATAGACCTTCGTGGTCAGGCTGACCGTGCTTCCGGCATCGTCAGTAACCTCAGGAGATTGGTTTAGCGATTGCTAAGGCGCAACGTCGTGCACGTTTGTAGTCGGATCGTCAAAGTCGTCTCCACCAAATCGATAGTTATCATCTCATCGAAAGATCGGGACCCTCGCCTCTATCAGTGGGTTGGAATACAAGATTCAAATTCCAACTCCATATATGATTATTTAAATGCCCTTTATTTGTTTTGTCCAAAACAGAGGACAAACATTGTTCAAACATGCATGAAAATGTTACAGATGGATTCCTTGAATTTTTCTGATAATTTTTCATATATAAATTATCTTTTTTGGAGTTATAAATAATGTTCTATGATTTTTAGAAGTTTTAGACATTTTCTGGAATTTCCTGATTATTAATAAATCCAGAAAATGTATTATTGCGTCAGCATTAGGTCATGCTGACGTCGGCAGGTCAACAGGCGCCGTCCATGTCAAACCTGACCAGTGGGGTCCACCGGTCAGTGACTTAGTCAACTGACAGGGTTAACTAGCACTAACTAACAGTTAATCTAGGCTAATTAGTCCCTGGACCCACACGTCAGTGACTGTGGGTTTAAAATTAAGTTAATTTAACACTTAGCTAATTAACAGGGGCCAGGGCCCACAAGTCAGCGGCTAACCTAACTAACCTAAATAGGATTATCACTTACTAACTTAGTTAGCTAGGTAGGGCCCGCATGTCAGTGAGAGAGAGAGGTCAAACATCTGGTCAGACGGGGTCAAACCCGCCGGAGTTGACCCAGCGCTCGTCGCCGGTTAGGCCAGAGACGGCAGAGGGGCTCGGGATTCCTCCTCCGGCGACCAAATGGCCGGCGGAGGGCATCTATGCGAAGCTGGGACTCACCCGCATCCATCTGTGCAAACGGCAGGGGCTGAGGTGGCCCGAGCTCGCCGGAGGCAAGCTCGCGGCGGTGGCTAGAGTTCGGGCCAGCACGGGCACGGGGCTATGCTGGGCGAGCGAGCGAGCTGATAGGCCGGGCGGGCTCCTGGGAGATCCGCGAGCTCATGGTCGTGCTCGGACGCGAGTTCGGTGACCTGCAACGACGGCGGCGACAGGCGCGGCGGCGGCGAGCTTCGGCCGCGGTGGCCAGGGGGGCTAGAGGAGGGATTCGGCGACGGAGACAGAGGGGTTGGGAGCATGAGCTCACAGGGAGGCGGCGTAGTAGGTCAGTGGGCTCGGGAACGTCCTTGATGGCGCCAATCGACGGCGACGATCTCCGGTGGCCGACAAGGGAAACAGCAGCGGTGGCGGCGTTGCAGCGCATCCGGGGCCTCGTGGCTTGTCGAGGGGGTTGGGGACGTCGAGACAGAGCTCGCAGGCACGGCGAGGGGGCGAGGGGGAGGCGGTGGCCACGGCAACGATGAGCGGTGGCGACGAGCTCCGCTCGTGCTGCGCGGGAGAGAGAGCAGAGGAGGGGAAAGGGGTCCAGGGGAGAGAGGAGAGGTGCAGGGGGCAAGGGGGAGTGCGTGGCACTCTAGGTTGGCTCCAGAAGCGGCGGAAGCAGGAGGTGGCTCGGGCGCGTGCCAACGCGCGGTGGCCACACGCCCTCGCCTACTGGCGCGAGGAGGAAGGCGACAGGGAGGCGCTGGTGGGCTGGGCTGTCCAGCTGGGCCGGCTACAGGTAAGATTCTGCTCTGTTTTATTTTTCTGTTCTGTTTTCTTTTATTTATTTATTTGCCACTGTTTAAATTCAAAATAGAACTTAAACTCATGCGAAATCTTTCTGAAATATTTTATGTTGCAGAAATGGACCTAGCCACATGCCCATAAATTATTTCAGGAGCATTTGACGGTATATTCTAGTTATATGAATATAAATTCAAATTCAAAATACAATATGATTTAAAACCAGTGCCCAAAATTATTCTTCAAAAATGTTCATTATTTTTGGTTTGGATCAAAACCATTGCCAAAAATATCAAACAGCATTGAAGAGCATTTTGGGTTCATTGGATGCAATTTTTAGGGTTATTTGCCCTTATTTTAATTAAATTTTTGAGTCTTTAAAATTTCCTCAGTTCAAGTTTCAAAAATTTAAACATGATGCAAGCAAGATGCAAACACTAGGCAGCACTAGAAGCTAGGGATGTGACAACTCGCCCCCACTAAACAAGAATCTCGTCTTGAGATTCAAGACATGAGGTAAGAAGACAGAGGGGATACAAAGCTAGCATGATCTTCATGATCCAAGTGCCCTCATCGAAGATGTTGATTCGTTCTACCACATGATCTTGACGTCTTGGCCTTCGAGATCTTTGTCCAACACGACACGAAGGAGAAAGGGAAACTCTAGAAGGATCGATCTTCTTGAAGATCGAACAACTCAGGATCAACTCACAGAATGAGACGTAGGAATATCTCTTGAGCTAAGACACGAGACACTCATTGGGGTGATAGGAAATAGAAGGCGGTGGCTCGATTTGGTAGGAAACAATTCCACGCTCGATAACGACGCAACGAGGAGTTGAGTTGCCATGATATCATAACGAGACATCTTAAGGAAGGTGACTCGCAGAAACATTCCCTTAAGTGAAAAAAGAATTACTTTTGATTCTGAGATCATTGAAACTCTCTATACCAGCCTAAGGAAAATCACAAACGACCGTTTGAAGGAGTTCGGAAGGACGACACACTCGGGCTAGAATGGATGATGTGGACTACCTTGTTGAAGACAACGAAATGGATGATTTCTGCTTATCATTGGAAATGGATGGGACTCATGGTAAGTCCACCTTTGAAGATGAACCTGGACATCCACTGCTGAGAAGGGGCAGCCCATGGAAAATTGGCACGATGGGGTGCAAGCTGGGAACAAAATGCAAATGTTGGGAATGTTCCAACCATCATATCTGCCTGAGATTCAGATTTGGTTGGTGTCAGGATATTCCAGACTCATTAAGTCTAGAAAGAAAATGGAAGTTTGCAACACAAATCGATGAGATGACGTTGTGAGATTCTCGGGGAGTGAACTACGATAGCAAGCTCCACAGCATGAGCTGGTTCTGCTACATACATGTGAACACGTTGTCCAAGACAAGCATGACCACATAGTAGTCTTACAACAAAACACTACCGAGTTCTGATTGGGAACCATCATTGTGGAGAGTGAAGTCCTGCGCATGTACCTTTGGGTCCTTAAGGGTTAGCACTTAAGAACTTCTTCTCCTTGAACAAATCAATCAGTGGCTTGGTGTGCTAGGAAACACATATGGAGTGGAGGCGGTCAACCTATCAAACCATAGAGTACTTCGCACATATGCGTGACTAACTTGGGATGATTCCAGAGGGAGCGAAAATAAGCTTTCTCGAATTCACGATGGCAACTTACATCAAGTGCACGTGAATTAGAGGAAGTAACTTCTTTCATCCTAACGTATACCTCGTGAGTAGAACACGAAGGCATTGTTTACAAAGTTTCCAACACTAGCTTAATGTCAACAAAATCATGGAGAGGATAAGGATGTTGTCGATGGGCTCAACAACAACTCATCCAGGTTTCCATAAAAATGGAATCCCACAACTATGTGAATAAGGAGATAGTATTGGTCAGACACAAAAGATATAATGGTGTATGCTCGAGGAGACAACCATGAGTAAGACAACATTACGAACATCGTTGGTTCTGATCTGACTTGACGATAGCCCATACTCAAGTCAAAGTTTTGACAAGGCAATAGATCCAACAACTGATCACGAGGACCAATCGATGGAGATATCATCTCTCTTCTAAACACACACACACACACAAAGATATCCCTTAACATGAACTAAGTTAGACAAGCTTTTATCTTCCAACTCTCCAAGTTGTTGTTTGGCTTAACCAACTAGCTCAGGGGTATCCCACACAGATTCTTGGAGAATAGTGGTTTATAGAAAAATCAACTTGATCACGAGGTCAACATAGCGGTCAGGTGATAACCAGGTAATACTTCCGAGAATATATTCGGAAAATCACGAACCACCGATATGTTACTAAGCTCAAGATCAATCTTGCTTTTCAGGGCAGGACGATATGATCAAGGGAGCGAGGGATTGACACAATCCTAACTCATTGATCGAAGAGTGCACCAGGAAATATGGACTAGGTAGCAAGATCAATCTTAGAATGGTAGTTCAATAACCAACACGCTAAGAATGAGAATATTGTCAATTTACTACCAAGCAACGAGTTGCTCGGAGTATTGATTTCACACATCACGATTCACTTGTCGGCATTCCGGTTACAATAACACGGGAACCGAGGAATGAACAAAGATGGTAAGAAGTATCACTGCAACAAGAATTCATAAGAGAAGGTACAATTCTCTATTCCTGACATAAAGTGGATAATACTTCAGGGTAGAACAGACCAATAGCTTGATTGCATTTGATCTGCGAAATACAACTGCTTTGACCCAATCCTAGAAATGGATGAGGTACTGGAGTTTGTTTCTCCTAGTCATCCTGAACTAGAATGGCTTGATGGACCACAAGAACGATAGGCACCGATGAACGAATGCTCACATACTCTGGACTATCAATTGATAGATGAAGATCGGAATACAACTAAAGAGAGACAACTCAAAGGAATATATGTTTTTCTGAGTTGTGGATGCATAGATTAGTATGTCGAGCGAAGCTCAACATTTCTTCCGGATAACCCATGCGGAAAGGGTAGAACTGGCAGATTCACAATATAGAATGGAGAACTCATCAAGAGCACTCTGGTTGTGATCTTTTGGTTCAAAAGAACTTCTGCCATAAGCAGTTCATAGTATTTGGAAGAAGAAAATACCACAGACCTCGAGGACTAATGCAAAGGTTACTAATCTCCTAAAGGTACGAGCAACACTATCAACACGAGGTAAGTAGGCTGAATCTTGGGTCAAGTACCCAGGAATAGAATACCTACTAACTAAATGGCATCACGGGATGCTTTCTAGAATGGTGGCCAGAATGATCACACTGGGAACACAAAACGTAGCTAGATTACTAGGTAATCTTCTAAGACACCTAGGGTCGTAATAATAACTTCAACATATATGTCGAGGCAATGGAGTACCTCAACACACTGATTAGTGTGCTTAATCTGGCCCAAAAATACAACGGGAACATGGAGGAAAGATTTGCCAGTGCATCAGACTATTTAGAAACCTGGGATGACTCGGACAGCATAACGGCTGTAAATGCTCAAAATGATTTGAGACATCCTGCGAAATGGTGGCATAACCACTCAACATCACAATATCAAGGATTCGAGACCAACTATGAACATAGGAAGTAGTAGGAACTGAACTGAGGCTTGAACTCAACAATCCTAGGCAACTACGGTTTAGTAACACGTCATCCTGAGAGATAGAAGAGAAGCCTAGTCCTTAACCCCCATAGAAAAGAAGAGGTTGACTCAGATCAGAAGATCATGAGGATAAGGAGTAAAAAGAGCCTTACGTTCCCATCCACAATCAATTCCCTTATATAACTAAAGCATTTCTAGACACGACTTCGACCACCTTGGCTTGGTAATCCTACAGGTAGTCAGGCTCTGATACCAAAGATGTCAGGACCCCAATTCTAAGTCACACTGATCTAGCCTGAAACACCTCATATCACTTTGCGGCCTCACGCACGGTATTCCCACAGGTGCCATCTTACCATGGCCGGGACCGTTTGCGCCTTTTGGCTCACGTATATGATAGTGTCGCTAGCATCCATATGACAGAGAACCCGGGCCAACATGACTAGTCGTGAACCCAAAGTGGCACTAACTTACGGGGACAGGCATACATGAATCAACATCGAGCATGTCGGTCAGCAGCGTGTCAATCCGGGCTGTAGAAACTGGGCTAACAGGACTCCGGGAACCCGGGCTGTAGCAGGCTAGCAGGACTCCGGATGTCACCGCGTGACATTTCCCCGAAGGGACAGACATAGGAATGAAGTGAATCACATGCCGACCAGTCAAGTGTTCCGGAGTAGTAGTGCTGGGCTAGCAGGACTCCGGTGAACCGGGCTATAGCGGACTACTATTGCTTATGGACGCACAAGACGACATTTCCCCATAAGAGAGGCTACCAAGGATAAACAACTAGGTTGTCGGATCCCACACATACCAAGCATTTCAATCATACACACAATATGCTTGATATGTGTAAATACAACATGGCATCACAACAAGACTCTACGACTCAAAGTATTTATTCATTAGGCTCTGAGGAGTGAGATATTACAAACATTCGTCTCATGACCCAACATTCAGAGCATACAAGTCAAAGCACATGCGGAATCTTAACATGTCTGAGTACAGACATCTACAAATGAACAAGGCTGAGAAGCCTGACTATCTACCAGATCCTGCTGAGGGCACAAGATCGTAGCTGAGGTATCAAGCTAGACGTCGAAGTCCACACGGAACTACTAGCGAGACTGAAGTCTCTCTGCAAAAACATAAAATAAGCAAACGTGAGTACAAATGTACCCAGCAAGACTTACATCAGAACTAACTACATATGCATCGGTATCAACAAAGGGGGTGGTGGAGTTTAACTGCAGCAAGCCAGCTTTGACTCAGTGGCTAACCTGAACTACGACTGCAAGTAACTCTTTTGAGGTGGCACACACGAGTCCACAAATTCACCATACCAATACACCACTATGGATCCGCTCCCGTCTCCCTGTGAGAATGCCATCCATAGCACTCACACTTATCTTGCGCATTTTAGAGTATCCACTTTCACTTGTCTATGAACTATGCAAGGGGTCCAAGTTTCCATATCCGAGGAATCCGGCTATTTGAATAGATAATGATAACCCTGCAGGGGTGTACTTCTTCACACACGCTCTCACCACTTACCACCATGTATACATCGTGTATCTCGGCAACCTTCAAGCGGAAGCCTGGTGAGGGAGTCGGCCACGACCTGACTAACCAACAAGTCTCTAGTCCAGCTTTATCGCCTATTCGGGTTCCATCCGCAAGGAGATCCAGCCAGGGTGTCGCTCACGGCCCTAAATGATGTGTACAGGGTTCCCAAGCCCACCATCCGGGTGCCACTTGGTACACCGGGCCACTATGCCTAGTCTGTCCCAAGCCCACCTATACCGGGTGCCACTTGGTAGACTACTAACACAACCTACAAACACCAGAAACTAGTTGCAACTCATGGATAGAGATTAGATTGATTAATAAGTCGAGAGGGGCACTTAAGCATTCCAATGCGTGGTAGTAGCCGTTCATGGATCACAAACACAGAACTCAGTTCCTAAGGACGGCTGCAATGAGACAACCCACCATGTACTCCTACATGGCCTCTCACCGCTACCTTTACCAAATCGTGTTCACACACTTAGCTCTCAACAGTAGGACATGTCCACAACTTTCTAATTCACCGTCGATGAATCAGACCTGACACAACTCTAAGCAATAGTAGGCATGACAACCAAGCATGAATGAGTAGGCACATTAGGGCTCAAACAAATCCTACTCATGCTAGTGGGTTTCATCTATTTACTGTGGCAATGACAGGTCATGCAGAGGAAAGGGGTTCAACTACCGCAGCATGTAGCAATTGAATCGTTGTTGTTCTAATGCAGTAAAAGAGAGCAGGAGTGAGAGAGTGGGATTATATCGGAATGAACAAGGGGGTTTTGCTTGCCTGGCACTTCTGAAGATATTATAGCTCTTCATCGGTGTCATCGAACTCATCGCCGGATCAACGTCTACTCAGGGGGAACAAACACCGGCAACTGAGAAAGAACACAATCAATGCAATGCCACAATATGATGCATGATCATGACATGGCAATATGCTGTGATTTGAGCTAATGCATCTAGCTATGGTTTAAATGAAGTTGTTTGGAATACAAGATTCAAATTCCAACTCCATATATGATTATTTAAATGCCCTTTATTTGTTTCGTCCAAAACAGAGGACAAACATTATTCAAACATGCATGAAAATGGTACAGATTGATTCCTTGAATTTTTCTGATAATTTTTCATATATAAATTATCTTTTTGGAATGATAGATAATTTTCTATGATTTTTAGAAGTTTTAGACATTTTCTGGAATTTCCTGATTATTAATAAATCCAGAAAATGTATTATTGCGTCAGCATTAGGTCATGCTGACGTCGGCAGGTCAACAGGCGCGGTCCAGGTCAAACCTGACCAGTGGGGTCCACTGGTCAGTGACTCAGTCAACTGACAAGGTTAACTAGCACTCACTAATAGTTAATCTAGGCTAATTAGTCCCTGGACCCACACATCAGTGACTGTGGGTTTAAAATTAAGTTAATTTAACACTTAGCTAATTAACAGGGGCCAGGGACCACATGTCAGCGGCTAACCTAACTAACCTAAATAGGATTATCACTAACTAACTTAGTTAGCCAGGTGGGGCCCGCATGTCAGTGAGAGAGAGAGGTCAAACCTCTGGTCAGACGGGGTCAAACCTGCCGGAATTGACCCAGCGCTCGTCGCCGGCAAGGCCAGAGATGGCGGAGGGGCTCGGGATTCCTCCTCCAGCGACCAAATGGCCGACGGAGGGCATCTACGCGGAGCGGGGACTCGCCCGCATCCATCTGTGCAAACGGCAGGGGCTGAGGTGGCCCGAGCTCGCCGGAGGCAAGCTTGCGGCGGTGGCCGGAGTTCGGGCCAGCACGAGCGCGGGGCTACGCTGGGCGAGCGAGCGAGCTGATAGGCCGGGCAGGCTCCTGGGAGATTCGCGAGCTCGTGATCGTGCTCGGACGCGAGTTCGGTGACCTGCAACGACGGCAGCGACAGGCGCGGCGGCGGCGAGCTTCGGCCGCGGTGGCCAGGGGGGCTAGAGGAGGGATTCGACGGCGGGGAGAGAGGGGTTGGGAGCAGGACCTCACAGGGAGGCAGCACAGTAGGTCAGTGGGCTCGGGGACGTCCTTGACGGCGCCAATCGACGGCGACGATCTCCGGTGGCCGATGAGGGAAACGGCAGCGGTGGCGGCATTGCAGCGCGTCCGGGGCCTCGTGGCTCGTCGAGGGGGTCGGGGACGTCGAGACGGAGCTCGCAGGCACGTCGATGGGTCGAGGGGGAGGCGGTGGCCGTGGCAACGACAAGCGGTGGCGACGAGCTCCGCTCGGGCTGCGTGGGAGAGAGAGCAGAGGAGGGGAAAGGGGTACAGGGGAGAGAGGAGAGGTGCTGGGGTCGAGGGGGAGTGCATGGCACTCCGGGCTGGCTCCAGAAGCAGCGGACGCGTGCCGTGGCACTCCAAGAAGGAGGTGGCTCGGGCGCGTGCCGACGCGCAGTTGCCACACGCCCTCGCCTACTGGTGCGAGGAGGAAGGCGACAGGGAGGCGCTGGTGGGCTGGGCTATCCAGCTGGGCCGGCTACAGGTAAGATTCTGCTTTGTTTTATTTTTCTGTTATGTTTTCTTTTATTTATTTACTTGCCACTGTTTAAATTCAAAATAGAACTTAAACTCATGCCAAATCTTTCTGAAATATTTTATGTTGCAGAAATGGACCTAGCCACATGCCCATAAATTATTTCAGGAGCATTTGAAGGTATATTCTAG
The DNA here is from genome assembly GCF_056163025.1 of Triticum urartu. NCBI lineage: Eukaryota > Viridiplantae > Streptophyta > Magnoliopsida > Poales > Poaceae > Triticum > Triticum urartu. The sequence goes on along the minus strand of NC_141874.1, from coordinate 358,633,472 downwards.
TTATATGAATATAAATTCAAATCCAAAATACAATATGATTTAAAACTAGTGCCCAAAATTATTCTTCAAAAATGTTCATTATTTTTGGTTTGGATCAGAACCATTGCCAAAAATATCAAACAACATTGAAGAGCATTTTGGGTTCATTGGATGCAATTTTTAGGGTTATTTACCCTTCTTTTAATTTAATTTTTGAGGCTTTAAAATTTCCTCAGTTCAAGTTTCAAAAATTTAAACATGATGCAAGCAACATGCAAACACTAGGCAGCACCAGAAGCTAGGGATGTGACATCCCATCTCAGATTTCATGGCCTCTAACCATTTTTAGGAATCCGGGCCCACCATCGCTTCTCTAGAGCTCATTGGTTCACCGTTGTCCAACAACATGACCTCTAAGACAGGGTTACCGTACCACTTAGGAGTTGTACATACCCTTATCGACCTATGAGGTTCAATAGTAACTTGATCCGAAGCTTCATGATCATCATCACTAGCTTCCTCTTGAACTGACGTAGGTGCCACAGAAACATCTTTCTGTGTTGCACTATTCTCTGGTTGAAGTAAAGGTTCAACAACCTCATCAAGTTATATCTTCCTCCCACTCAATTCTTTCGAGAGAAACTATTTCTCGAGAAAGGACCCGTTCTTAGTGCCAAACACTTTGCCTTCGGATCTGAGATAGAAGGTATACCCAACTGTTTCTTTTGTGTATCCTGTGAAGATGCATCTGTCCGCTTTGGGTTCGAGCTTTTCCAGCTGAAGCCATTTGACATAAGCATCGCAACCCCAAACCTTAAGAAACGTCAACTTAGGTTTCTTGTGAAACCACAGTTCATATGGTGTTCTCTCCACGGACTTAGATGGTGCCCTATTTAAAGTGAATGCAGCTGTCCCTAACGCATAACCCCAAAACGATAGTGGAAGATCAGCAAGAGACACCATAGAATGCACCATATCCAATAAGGTAGGATTACTATGTTCGAACACATCATTACGCTGTGGTGTTCGAGGTGGCATCAAATGTGAAACAATTCCACATTGTCTTAAGTAATTGCCAGACTCATAAGTCAGATATTCTCCCCCTTGATCGAATCGTAGGAATTTACTCTTCTTGTTCCGATGATTCTCAACTTCACTCTGAAATTGCTTGAACTTTTCAAACATTTCAGACTTATGCTTCATTAAGTAAATATACCCATATCTATAGAAGTCATCGGTGAAGGTGAGAAAGTAAAGATATCCACCGCGCGCGTCAACGCTCATCAGACCACACACATCAGTGTGTATGATTTCCAACAAGTCACTTGCTCGCTCCATTGTTCCGGAAACGGGGTCTTAGTCATCTTGTCTATAAGGCATGGTTCACATGTGTCAAGTGATTCGATATCAAGTGACTACAAAAGTCCATCAGCATGGAGTTTCTTCATGTTCTTTACACCAATATGACCTAAGCGGTAGTGCCATAAGAAAGTTGTACTATCATTATCACCTTTACATCTTTTGGCATCAATGTTATGAAGATGTGTATCATCACTATCGATATTCAATAAGAATAAACCCCTCACAATGGGTGCATGAACATAAAAGATATTACCCTTATAAATAGAACAACCATTATTCTCCGATTTAAACGAGTAACCGTCTCGCATTAAACAAGATCCAGATATAATGTTCATGCTGAATGCAGGCACTAAATAACAATTATTCAAGTTCATCACTAATCTCGATGGCAATCAAAGAGCGAGTGTGCCGACGGTGATCACATCAACCTTGGAACCATTTCCCACGCGCAACGTCACTTCGTCCTTCGCCAGCCTCCGTCTATTTTGTAGTTCCTGCTTTGAGTTACAAATATGAGCAGCCGAACCGGTATCAAATACCCAGGCACTACAACAAGAGTTGGTAAGGTACACATCAATAACATGTATATCATATATACCTTTGTTGACATTGGTCCCCTTCTTGTCGGCCAGATACTTGGGGCAGTTCCGCTTCCAATAGCCAGTTCCCTTGCAATAGAAGCACTGAGTCTCCGGCTTGGGTCCAGCCTTGGGTTTATTCATGGGAGGAGCAACTGCTTTGCCACCTTTCTTGAACACTTGATGCTCCTTCTAGATGTCTGAATCAGCGACTTTCAGCATCGCAAATAGCTGAAAAACTAACTTGTTCATCCCTTGCATGTTATAGTTCAACAGAAAGCTCTTGTAGCTAGGTGGTAGAGATTGAATACCTCTGTCAGTGATAACTTGTGGCGGGAGCTCAACTCCCAACTTAGCCGGTTCTCCTCCATCTTACAGGCATAAAACTTATCGGAGGTCTCATACCTCTCTATATGGGAATTCTTCTCCAAGATAAACTTCAACTCCTAGAACATCTCATATCCTCCATGACATTCAAAATGCCTTTGAAGCCCCGGCTCTAAGCCATACAACATGGCGCACAACACTATTGAGTATTCATCAACACACGACTTCGAGGCATTCACAACGTCGATAGATACTGGAGGGGGTGGCGCACTAGGTGGTGCATCAAGGACATAAGACTTTTGGGCATCCGTGAGGATAATCCTCAGATTACAAGCTTAGTCGACAAAGTTACTTCCATCATCTTCCAGCTTAGCTTTCTCTAGGAACGAATTGAAATTCAGGGGAGCTACTGCGCGAGCCATTGATCTTCAATATAAGTTTGCAAAGATAACTTAGACTATTATTCATGATAAATGAGTTCAATTAATCATATTACTTAAGAACTCCCACTCAAATCAACACCCCTCCGGTTGTCCGAGTATAACACGATCCAAATTCACCAGCCCAAGTCCGATCATCATGTGAGATGAGGTGGTTTCAATGGTGAACATCTCCATGTTGATCATATCTACTATATGACTCATGTTCGGCCATTCGGTCTCTTGTGTTCCAAGGACATGTCTGTACATGCTAGGCTCGTCAAGTTTAACCCAAGTGTTCCACATTTGCAAAACAGGCTTGCACTCGTTGTATGCGAACGTAGAGTCTATCACACCCAATCATCACGTGGTGCTTCGAAACGACGAACTTTCACAACGGTGCACACTTTGGGAGAACACAATTTTATCTTGAAATTTTAGTGAGGGATCACCTTATAATGCTATCGTCGTCCTAAGAAAAATAAGATGCATAAAAGGATTAACATCACATGAAAATGATAAGTGACATGATATGGCCATCAACTTGTGCTTTTGATCTCCATCTCCAAAGCACAGGCATGATCTCCATCATCATGATCTCCACCACCATGTCCCCATCGGGGTTGTCACACTAACCATGCTTCTACTACTATTGCTACCGCTTAGCGATAAGGTAAAGCATTACATAGCATTTAATGATTGACACGTAGGTCATACAATAATTAAAGACAACCCTATGGCTCCTCCCGGTCGCCGTATTCATCGACATGCAAGTCATGATAAACTATACAAAACATGATCATCTCATACATCAAATATATCTCATCATGTCTGTGGCCATATCATATCACAACATACCCTGCAAAAACTAGTTAGACGTCCTCTAATTGTTGTTGCATGTTTTACATGGCTGCTATGGGTATCTAGCAAGAACAATATTACCTATGCAAAGCCACAACGGCGATATGTAGGTTGCTATTTAACCTTCTATAAGGACCGCCTTTGTCGAATCTGATTCAACTAAGGTGGGAGAGACAGACGCCCACTCTTCATGGAAAAAAGTCGCATGTCAGTCGATGGAACCCGTTTCATGTATGTGGACATGTAAAGTTGGTCTAGGCCTCTTCATCCCACAATACCGCCGAATCAAGAAAAGACCAAGGAAGGAAGCAATCTGAATATCAACGCCCACAAACTCCTTTGTGTTCTACTCGTGATGTCATATACGCATAGGCCTAGCTCTGATACTACTGTTGGGGAATGTTGCATGGGAAACACAAAATTTCCCATGCACCAAGATCAATCTAGGATATGAACATCTACGAGAGGATAGATTGCATCTACATACCCCTCTAGATCACTAAGCGGAAGCGTTAAGAAATGCGGTAGATGTAGTCAAACGTCTTCGCGATCCAATCATGATCCATATCGCGAACTCCCGATCCAAGTGTCGAACGGACGGCACCTCCGTGTTCAAAACACGTATGGCTTGATCATGCCTTCACCTTCTCGATACAGCGAGCGATGATGAAGTAGTAGCTCAAGTCATCTGGTAGCACAACAGCGTGATGGCAGTGGTGGTGGAGAAATCTCAGCAGGGCTTCACCAAGCCTTACGGAGAAGAAGAAGGACTACGAGGGAGAGGGAGGGCAACATCGTGGCATATAAGGGTGCAGCTTCCCTCCCTATACCCCTCTATATATAGGGCGGAGGGAGGAGGGGTGGTGCCCCTAGGCTTTCCCATAGGGGGCGGCCAAGGTAGATGGGGGCGCCCCCTGGGGAAACCCTAGGGTGGCTTGCCCCCCAAGCCAGGTGGAGGGAACCCTAGAGGGGGTGCCCTACCTCTCAGGGTTACGTGGGATGGGTTGACGGGGGTGCACATCCCCTAAGTGGGCTGGTTTGCCCCCTCCCCTTGGCCCATGGGGCCCCCAGCTCTTGCCAGGACCCCCCGTATCCCCTTTCTGTCTTCCTGGTCATAGCCCGGTACCCCCAGAACACTTCCGAACTCTGATGCCCTTCATCCTATATATCGATCTTCACCTCTGGACCACTCCAAAGTTACTCATCATGTCTAGGATCTCATTCGAGACTCTGAACAACCTTCGGTAACCACCATAATGACTCATCTATACTTATATTGTCACCAAACATTAAGTGTGTAGACCCTACGAGTTCGAAAACTATGCAGACATGACTGAGACACCTCTATGGTCAATAACCAATAGCAGGACCTACATGCCCATATTGGTTCCTACATATTCTACGATGATCTTTATCGGTCGATCCTCGATGTCAAGGATTCAGCTAATCCCGTACGTAGTTCCCTTTGTCTATCAGTATGTTACTTGCCCGAGATACGATCGTCGGTATCTCCATACCTAGTTCAATCTCGTTATGGCAAGTCTCTTTACTCATTCCATAATACAAGATCCTGTGGTTAACCCGTTAGTCCCATTTCTTGCAAACTCATTGTGATGTTGTATTACCGAGAGGGCCCTCTTCGTCATACGGAGTGACAAATCCCAGTCTTGATCCATGCCAACTCAACAGATACCCTCGGAGATACCTTTAGAGCACCTTCGTAGTCACCCAGTTACGTGGCGACGTTTTGTACACACAAGGTACTCCTCCGGTGTTAGTGAATTGCATGATCTCATGGTCATAGGAACATATACTTGACATGCAGAAAATGATAGCAATAAACTTGACACTATCATATGCTACGTTCATAGTTTGGGTCTTGGCCGTCACACCATTCTCCTAATGATGTGATCCCATTATCAAATGACAACTCATGTCTATGGCTAGGAAAACATAGACATCTTTGATCAACGAGCTAGTCTGGTAGAGGCTTACTAGGGACATGTTGTTGTCTATGTATCCATAGATGCATCTGAGTTTCCGGTCAATACAATTATAGCATGGATAATACACGATTATCATGAATAAGGAAATATAATAGTAACCACTTTATTTTTGCCTCTAGGGAATATTTCCGACATGTTTCTCTAGGATGACACATTTTATTCCATGTAACAAGATAGATGATGCTTCACATGTTGCAAATCTCTTTTGTACGAAAATCTTGCAATTGCATGGAGTGCCCATGACGATTGTGTCAGACAGCGTTATCAAGTTCCTAAGCTACTTTTGGAAGACACTCTTCTCTTCCGCATATCATCCACAAACCGATGGCCAAACGAAGGTCAACAACTTGACATTCTCTACACTCCTCCACGTGTTAATCAACCAAAACATCAAGGAGTGGGAAGAATGCTTACCCGTCGCCGAGTATGCCAACAATCGAGCACGACACTCTACAATCGGCAAGTCTCCCTTTGAGGTGGTCTATGGCTTCAACCCATTGTTTCCATTAGACGTCCTCCCGCTACAACTACAAGAGAGAGAAAACTTGGACGCGAGCACAAGAGCAACTTACGTCAAGAAGATGCATGGCACATGATCGAACGCCAAGTACAACGCCTCGCCACCAAGCTCAACACCATCAAGAACCCCATGGTGTTCAATCTCGAAGATCTTGTGTGGCTACACCAACGCAAAGACCACTTCCCTACTGAGCTCAAGTCCATGCTTCAACCTCACGCTGATGGACCATTCAAGGCGCTAGCACGCAACAACGACAATGCCTACAAGATCGACATTCCACACGACAAGTACAATGTGAGCGAGATCTTCAATGTCAAGGACCTATCTCCTTTCCATGTTGATGAGGTTATCGATACCAGAGCGGATCTTCCCTAGGGGGGGTGATGCGGAGCATCCTTCGGTCACCTCCACGGACACATCATCATCACCCAAGGAACCAAGTCGACCAATGACAAGGGCTCATGCACGAGCCATCGAAACCAAGGTGAACTCCCTCCTTACTCAAATCCCTTTCGAATCACATGAGACATGGCTACTACCTCAATTGGAGACACTTTGCATACTCAAGTACCAAGGAATCGGCCATGGAGAAGCTAAGGAGCAAGGTCAAGCGATGGAGGAAGAAGAACGTGAAGACAGAGAGCGAACGACACAAGTCAGCAGTTACCCGGATGATCCCGACCCCCCCCCCCCCAGATGATCCGGACGTCACTCGGATGATCCGGCTAGAGCACCTGGGGAAGCTCGTAGTCTCTCCACGAAGCCAGACGTCTGAGTCAATCATGGCAGCATCAACCCAGCCGGATCATCCAGACAATGCCCCCGATCATTCGGACCACCACCCGGATCATCCGGCCTTTGCCTGCGCGCATGACTCGGGCCGAGGCCCATGTACCTCTTCCCTCATATATGATATAAATATCCATCTCCTACCTCGATTTTAGGGTTAACCAAGCATATGTTATGATCTAGAGAGAGCTTTTCTCATCTACCTCTCCCCTTGGAGATCATGACCTATTAGGAGAAGATCCCCATGTGGATACCAAGACCTCCTATCGTGGTTCTAACTCTGACAGTGATGTAGGGGGGTGTGTATGGATAGGCTATATCTTAGCTATGGAGGAGCTGTAAGCACATGAGGATTACGAGTTCAGGCCCTTCTCGTAGGAAGTAACAGCCCTACATCTCGGAGCCCGGAGGCGGTCGATTGGATTATGCGTGTGTAAATAACAGGGGTGCGAACCCTTCATCCTGAGGAGGGGGGTGGCTTATAAAGAGTTCGCCGGCCCCCTCCTACCCTCAGTAATGCAGGGTTTAAGGTACATTTAAGGTCGGGCGTTACTGGTAACGCCCCTAATAAAGTGCTATAATGACCATAAAGACTACTTAACAGCTGACCATTTGCCTACGGAGTGACTATAGGTCTCCTGGCGGTCGAGTGGTTGGCTTCATGGTCGAGTGATAGCTTCTTGGTCGAGTGTCTTGAACCCGTCGAGTGGGATACCTTCAAGTCGATTGAAAGGTGACTTCTTCTAGGGATGTCCTAGGGTAGGGCTCCTTGGACAGGTCCGTGCCCCTACCCTAGGTACATGGCTTCATCATTAGCCCCCGAATGGATCGGGGTTAGAGCGGGGAAAGAGTTGGAGATCGGGGTTAGAGCGGGGTGAGCGCCTCGTTTTGGGCCAACCGTCACGGATGACGTCATCAACCTCTTTCAGTCGCCTTGATCCATTCCAGGCCTTTCGTCCAGTGAATTTCCTTACGTGTGACATACCGAGTGTCGGCGCGAGCGGGGTCTTCTGTTTCAACAAGTTGTTCTGCGGCCCGCCGGTGTCACGGGATTCGGATTTCGAGAAGCGCGCGGGGCAGGAGCGGCCGCAGTAATCGGAAGCGGTAAAGTGGAAGCTCCTCAATCCTCGTGTCGCCTTTTTCGCCACGTACTGCGCGCATGTCTGCTGCGGGATTTGACTGGAAAGCCTGGGCCTACCAGTCAGCCACTCGGAAGCGGCCCCTTATAAGTTGCCGGCTCGGGGTTTCCAAACGATGCGCTTCCTTCTTCCTCTCTCCCTTCGCGAGTTCCTCCGCCACCTCCGCTCTCACCCTAGCGCCGCAGGTTCGTGCAAGATTTGCCAGCGATGATGGCGAAGGACAAGACATCCTCCCTGGAGCGCGCGAAGAAGGCAGCGGCGCAGGGGAAAGGGAAGAGGTCCGCTCGGGGCGGATCCTCCTCAAGGTCTGCTCTGCCCCGAGGCTGGATCCAAGGCGATTGGATGCCTTCGGTGATCCGGCAAGAAGATCTCGACGACATGGTCGAGGGGGGGTCATTCCCCACGAAGCTGCGCGTCTCCCGGGGAGAGAGATCGAACCTCAACCTCGCGACGGTGAGTGTGTGCTCCTAGCCACCCATGTCGACCGCGGGTTTTCTCTGCCGCCCCATCCTTTTTTCTGGAGCTTCCTGAATTTCTTTAGAGCGCAGCTTCACCACTTCACTCCCAACTCCATCGTATACGTCGCTGCTTTCATTTCCATGTGTGAGGGTTTCTTGGGTTGCCGCCCCCATTGGGGTCTCTTCAAGCACATCTTTACCTGCCGTTCTCAATCGGTCAAGAAGGCCAAGTCGAGTGACGAAAGGACGCAGGTGATCCAGCTGTGTGGGGGCCTGGCGATCCAGACGAGGGGAAAGAGTTTTTTTCCATCTATCACTTTCCTGGAGTCGGTCCGTGGCTGGTAGGCGACCTGGTTCTATTGTCAAGACCAGGCGACCCCAGGACAATCGACTGGTCTTCCCCCTTTCTCACTCGACCGAGCCGAAAAACTGCTTCTCTGAAAGTGACGCCGGAGGAAAAGGCCCAAGTCAAAGTACTGGCTGGTCGAGTGGTTGAGCTTGTCCGTGAGGGCGTGACGGGTATGGATTTGCTGGAGGTCTTCCTCCGGAGGCGCATCCAACCGCTCCAGGCTCGTGACCACCCGATGTGGCTGTACTCGGGTCTCGACGACACCACTCGGATCCACCCGGAGGAGGTCACTGATGAGATGCTGGAGGGGTGGTTGTCGAGCATCACGGGAAACAAGGACAACCCCCGAGGAGCCAGGAGGGTAATTCCACTCGACAACTCATATGACGTGGACCAGGTATGTCTTTATGCTCCTGATTGAGATCTTGTTTTCTTCATTGGTCTTCTTTGAGTAGGTCGATTGACTTTCGTCTTGTCTGTTGTTTTCCAGGCGACTACCGAGATGTACTCGACGCCCAGTGGGGCACAGGGGCCAACTGAGGAAGGGGAGGCGAGCGGAGGTGAGAGCGGAGACGATCAAGGCGAGTGGGAGTCCGACGGTGAAGGGGAGGGAGGCGACGATGTCGACTCCAGCAAAGAGGAGGAGGAGGAGGTTGAACCCTCCCACCCGGAGGGGCGATCCAAGCTCACACACGACCCAGCGCGGGAGCGTGGCAGGGCGACTGCTCCTGTTGGGCAGTTGTCGAAACGCCCTCGGACCTCTTCTCCTGCGCCGACTAGAAAGGCTCCCAAGCACCCACGCGCAACGCCATCCAAGCCGCCCAAGGCTCTGCCCAAGATGAAGATGGCCGTCCCCACCATTTCTGGGTAATAATAAAACTTTGTTTTCCTTTGTCGACCGTGGACAGATCCTTGGTCGATTCATTGAGCCAACTGACTGACTTTCGAGACTTGTAGTGCTGCTACTTCTGAGATCTCCGCCAAGGACGACGACCAAGAGATGGAGGATGCTGTTACCTCCAACCCTGGTACGATTACTGACGTTCCGCTTTGAGTCGACTGAACATTTATTGCAACTCTGGTCGATTGAATGTTTCTCTTGTAGCCCCTCCTCATGTTATCGACCTCCCGGATGACGACGACAATGAACCGTTGAGAGTGAGGAGGAACAAGAGGGCGTCGGCTGACAAGACCTCCCAATCCGCTCCGACGTCTGAGGCCGTAGCTCAAGATGGTGGTGACACCACTCGGGCTTCTGTGACCTTCGCCATTCCTCTGACGAGTGTGCGCCCCTCGACGTCGACTGCGGATCCGTCTTCGCTTTTTGCCGCATACCCCGTCCCTGAGGACCAAGCGGCTGCTGCAAAAGAGGCTATACGCCAGGCGGGGATCATGATGGAGCAAGTGAAGGTTGCTCGGGAGGCCAGCCAAGCAGCTTACGACGCAAGTTCAGCTCTTCAGAGTAACGTCCAGGTCAGTCGACTCAACACTTGGTCTGTTCACGATATGCTGTTTGAATAACCTATTTTCCGAAGATCTTTGTATCTGTACACCCACTGGGTGTGTTTTACAGTGGGGGCACGCTGATTGCACCCACTGGGTGTAGTCCCCGAGACTACGGTGGACTGCTGGCAGTCGACTGTAGTCTTTATGTTGTGTTGCTGTAGCTATATTTCTTCACTCGGTCTGGTCGGGCCATGTCGAGTGGGACTGTATCCGGTCGACTGCGGGCAGTCGAATTTTTTTTTACAGTGGGGGCACGCTGAGTGCACCCACTGGGTGTAGCCCCCGAGACTACTGTCGAATGTTCTTGATTCGGCTGTAGTCTTAGAAACGTCATCATTGTCTCTTAGTCGCTCGGAAGCAACTTGTCTTGGCCGTCTATCGACTGATTTTTCTTTTTACAGAAATCTTGCGAACTTGTAGCTTGCTATACTGAGCTGGAGAATCAGCAGATCCAGCTCAACCTTAACTTGAAGCTTGCTCAAGAGAATTTGAAGAAGGCGCAGGAAGAAGAAAAAGGTATGGCTGGTGAGGTTCTCCATTCTTGACGAGTGGCTTTTCTTTCTTGTCCATTCTTGATGTTGATTTCACTCGACGCACCGCAGATAAACTGGAGGAAGCTCTGAAGAAGAAGGACCAAGATCTTGCAGGGGCACAGAAGGAAGTCTTGAACAAAACGAGGCTTGCTGAAGAGAAAATGGCCTCGGACGGAGCTCTTGAGCAGGAGAACTCCAGACTGAAAGCTGCTCTTGAGGTAGCCAATCAAGAGGTCAGCCGACTGAAGAACGACAACGTGGCTCTGCATGACAAGGCAGGTGAGCTGGCGGGGAAGAGGAACGATCTGGAGGCTTATCTCGGTGGACTCGCCAAGAAGCTGTTCGTCGTGCTCGAAGGTAATTACTCTACCCCGACTGTCTTGCAGTTACCAAGTCTGTGTAGGGTCACTGTCTTATTCTTGAATCGTGTTTGTAGAATTCTGCCAGAACTTTGAAGAGGAGACCAGTCGAGTGGAGCCAGGCTTGGACCCTGCTAACTCCCTTGTGAAGGACGAGGCTGCAATGAACGTGCTCCGTCTGGAGTCTCGTATTGCCAGCGTGGTTGACTATCTTGCTCGACTGAAGGTTGCGATGTCGCGGATCGACACATCACTCTGGCCTGGGACGATGCTTCAGAACGACCTCGAGTCCCTGATGGCTCGACTTAATGAAGTCCCAGGTCGAGTGGAGGAATGGAAGAAATCTTCTGCTAGATGTGGTGCTGATGTCGCTCTGTCCCTGGTCCGCATCCATTGCAAGGAGGCGCGAGAAGAAAAGCTGGCCGCCATCCAAGTCGCCAATACCAGGAAGCACAACTTTCAAGACTTCATGGAGACTTTCATTACTGCTGCCACTCGTATTGCAGACGGGATCGACTTGGACGAGTTCGTCGCCCCTTCCAGTCCTCCTCCTGAGGAATGAAAAACTTTTATGCTTCATTTTAAATTTGCCTCGGAATGCCGAGTGGATTTGTAACCGTTAAACTCCGCCGAGCCGAGGGCTCGAGTACTTTGATCTGAGGTCTGGGACCTTTTAGGCTTTATCTGATCTTGATTTCTCGTTGAATATCTTCATGATTTGGTTCGTCGAGTGGGACTTGATCTTCACTCGGAATAACCTTGTATTTGCGGCGCAACTTCGAAGGAGAAGGTAGTAGTCGACTTGCACCTCGTCGTCCTTGCGGATTGGGCTGTGTCCTGTACTTAGGCGAGCACTGGGCTGCAGCTAAGCCTCCGAGTGGGAGGTTTGCTCTCCACTCGGTAGGATTTTTAAATACTTAGGCGAGCACTGGGCTGCAGCTAAGCCCCCGAGTGGGAGGATTGCTCTCCACTTGGTAGGATTTTTAAACACTTAGGCGAGCGCTGGGCTGTAGCTAAGCCCCCAAGTGGGAGGTTTGCTCTCCACTCGGTAGGATTTTTCAAACTTAGGCGAGTGCCTGACTGCAGCTAAGTCTCTAAGTGGGAGAACTTAGGCGAGCACTGGACTGCAGCTAAGCCCCCGAGTGGGAGGATTGCTCTCTACTCGGTAGGATTTTTAAACACTTAGGCGAGCGCTGGGCTGCAGCTAAGCCCCCAAGTGGGAGGTTTGCTCTCCACTCGGTAGGATTTTTCAAACTTAGGTGAGTTCCTGACTGCAGCTAAGTCTCTAAGTGGGAGAACTTAGGCGAGCACTGGACTGCAGCTAAGCCCCCGAGTGGGAGGATTGCTCTCCACTCGGTAGGATTTTTAAACACTTAGGCGAGCGCTGGGCTGTAGCCAAGCCCCCAAGTGGGAGGTTTGCTCTCCACTCGGTAGGATTTTTCGAACTTAGGCGAGCGCTGGGCTGCAGCTAAGTCTCTAAGTGGGAGAACTTAGGCGAGCACTGGACTGCAGCTAAGCCCAAGAGTGGGGGGATTGCTCTCCACTCGGTAGGATTTTTAAACACTTAGGTGAGCGCTGGGCTGCAGCTAAGCCCCCAAGTGGGAGGTTTGCTCTCCACTCGGTAGGATTTTTCAAACTTAGGCGAGTGCCTGACTGCAGCTAAGTCTCTAAGTGGGAGAACTTAGGCGAGTACTGGACTGCAGCTAAGCCCCCGAGTGGGAGGTTTGCTCTCCACTCGGTAGGATTTTTTCAAACTTAGGCGAGTGCCTGACTGCAGCTAAGTCTCTAAGTGGGAGAACTTAGGCGAGTACTGGACTGCAGCTAAGCCCCCGAGTGGGAGTCTGGCTCTCCACTCGGTAGGATTTTTGAACACTTAGGCAAGCGCTGGGCTGCAGCTAAGCCACCGAGTGGGAGTCTGGCTCTCCACTCGGTAGGATTTTTCAAACTTAGGCGAAACGGATTCGCAGCTAAGTCACCCACTGGGGGATTTCGTATGCAAACAAAAGTGAAGGCAATTATTGGAACACTCTTGTCTTTGATAAAAATGTACTGCAGAATTTTTTTTCTTATTACATCTTGTCCGAGTGAGAATTCAAGTGTAAAAGGGGCGGAGCAGTTCCGCATTCCAAGCTCGTGGCTTGTCAATCTGGCGATCAACATTGTAGAGGTGATACGCTCCACTGTGGAGGACTCTGGTGACGATGAAAGGGCCTTCCCAAGTAGGAGCGAGCTTGTGTGGTTTCTGTTGATCCACTCGGAGGACCAAATCTCCTTCTTGGAAGGCTCGACTCTTCACATTCCTGGCATGGAATCGATGCAAGTCTTGCTGGTAAATGGTCGATCTGACCATGGCCATCTCCCTCTCTTCTTCTAGGAGGTCGACTGCGTCTTGCCGGGCTTGTTCTGCTTCATCTTCGGTATAAAGTTCGACTCGGGGTGCGTTGTGAAGAAGATCGCTCGGCAGAACTGCTTCGGCTCCATAAACCAGAAAGAATGGGGTTCTTCCAGTCGACCGGTTCGGGGTGGTCCTTAATCCCCACAGAACTGACGGAAGCTCGTCGACCCAAGCGCCTGCCGCGTGCTTGAGATCACGCATCAGTCGAGGCTTTAGTCCTTTGAGAATCAGACCATTTGTTCTCTCGCCTTGCCCATTCGACTGGGGATGGGCGACCGATGCGTAGTCGACTCGCGTGCCTTGAGAGGCGCAAAAAGCTCTGAACTTGTCTGAATCAAAGTTTGACCCATTGTCAGTGATGATGCTATGCGGGACTCCATATCTGAACGTTAGCCCTCTGACGAAGCTGATAGCAGTGCAAGCATCAAGATTCTTGATGGGCTTAGCTTTAATCCATTTGGTAAACTTGTCGACTGCTACAAGCACATGAGTGAAACCGCTCCTGCCTGTTCTCAGTGGACCAACCATGTCCAGTCCCCAGACAGCAAAGGGCCAGACGAGTGGAATGGTCTTCAGGGTTGATGCAGGCTTGTGTGACATGTTGGAGTAGAACTGGCACCCTCCACACTTGTCGACTATCTCTTTTGCCATCTCATTTGCTCTTGGCCAGTAAAATCCCGCTCGGTATGCTTTAGCCACAATGGTCCGAGAGGACGCATGGTGACCACAGGTCCCCGAGTGGATATCATCAAGGATTATCTGACCCTCTTCTGGTGTTATGCACTTCTGGCCGATTCCAGTCGCGCTTTCTCTATACAACTGTCCCTTTATGACTGTGAAGGCCTTGGATCGGCGGACGATCTGTCGAGCCTCTTCCTCGTCCTCCGGGAGTCCTTTCCTTAGGATATACGCGGTGTACGGTATCGTCCAATCGGGAGTGATTGCCAAGACTTCCATGATTAGGTCGACCACAGCAGGAACTTCGACTTCAGTCGGATCTGTGGCACTTTTCGGTTGTGGGGCATCTTCTGTGAAAGGATCCCCCTGGACTGACGGCGAGTAGATGTGCTCCAAAAACACATTGCTGGGAATGGCTTCTCTCTTGGAGCCTATCTTTGCCAGATCATCAGCTGCTTGATTTTTCAGTCGGGGATGTGATGAAGCTCTAACCCCTCAAATTTCTTTTCTAGCTTTCTTACTGCGTTGCAGTAGCCAGTCATAGCTCGGCTTCTGACGTCCCACTCCTTCATCACCTGATTAACCACCAAATCTGAGTCGCCGTAGACCATGAGGCGCCGGACGCCGAGTGAAATGGCCATGCGCAACCCATATAAGAGTGCTTCATATTCTGCTTCATTATTGGAGGAATCGAAGTGAATCTGGAGAACATATCTGAGCTTATCTCCTCGGGGGGAGACCAATACTACCCCAGCACCGGAACCATTCAGCATCTTAGATCCATCGAAGAACATGGTCCAGTGCTCCGAGTGAACTTGAGTCGGAAGCTGCTGTTCAATCCACTCGGCGAAGAAATCTGCAATTGCTTGGGACTTGATAGCCTTCTTTGCTTCAAACATGATATCTAGGGGAAGGAGTTCAATCACCCACTTCGCCACTCGACCAGTTGCATCTCTGTTGTGCAAAATCTCTGACAGTGGAGCGTCGCTGACGACTGTAATGGAATGGTCCGAGAAGTAGTGTGCAATCTTCTTTGTGGTCATGTAAATCCCATATACAAGCTTCTGGTAATGGGGATATCTTTGCTTCGAAGGAGTCAAAACTTCAGACACATAATATACTGGGCACTGAACTCTGAAGGCCTTTCCTTCTTCTTCCCGCTCGACCGTAAGTACTGTACTGACAACTTGTCCCGTGGCCGCAATGTAAAGCAGTAGAGGCTCTTTACTGATTGGGGCAGCAAGCACCGGCTGGGTGGAGAGTAGAGCTTTGAGCTCTGCAAACACTGCATCAGCTTCTGGAGTCCACTCAAACTTGTCAGACTTCTTCATCAGTTGGTAAAGGGGCAACGCCTTTTCACCGAGACGGGAAATAAATTGACTTAGGGCGGCCAGGCAACCTGTAAGCTTCTGGACATCGTGTACACGCACAGGGCGCTTCATCCGGAGTATGGTGCCAACTTTCTCGGGGTTGGCGTCGATTCCTTGTTCGGAAACGAGAAAACCGAGTAACTTTCCACCTGGAACTCCGAATGTGCACTTTGATGGATTGAGCTTGATATCATATCTCCTGAGGTTAGCAAAGGTTTCGGCAAGGTCAGTTAGTAGGTCGGAACCTTTCCGTGACTTAACCACAATATCATCCATGTATGCTTCTACGTTCCGACTGATCTGAGTGAGCAAACATTTCTGAATCATCCTCATGAACGTGGCTCCAGCATTCTTGAGGCCGAAGGGCATGGTGACATAACAGAAGCACCCGAATGGGGTGATGAAAGCCGTTTTGATCTCGTTGGGTCCATACAGACGGATCTGATGGTACCCTGAATAAGCATGTAGAAAAGACAAACGCTCACACCCCGCAGTCGAGTCGACTACCTGGTCGATGCGGGGGAGAGGGAAATGATCTTTCGGGCAGGCCCGATTGATGTGTTTAAAGTCAATGCACATGCGAAGTGACTTGTCCTTTTTGGGGACCATGACAACATTGGCGAGCCACTCGGAGTGGTAAATCTCTCAGATGAACTCCGCTGCTAAGAGTCGAGCCACCTCCTCGCCAATAGCTTTCCTCTTCTGGACGGCGGACCGTCGAAGATGTTCTTTCACGGGCTTGAACTTCGGGTCGACTCGTAGACGGTGCTCAGCCAGCCCCCTGGGAACTCCAGGCATGTCAGAAGGCTTCCATGCGAAGATGTCCCAGTTCTCACGGAGGAACTGGATGAGCGCTTCTTCCTATTTGGAGTCGAGCGTCGTTGAGATGTGAGTCGGGGCAGCATCGGGGTCGGTCGGGTGAACGTAGGCTGGCTTTGTTTCACCGGACGACTGAAAAGCAGATCCTGGAGCAGGCTTCTTGGCTCGTAGCAATTCACTCGGATCAGCAGTCTTCTGGTACTCTTGCAGCTCGACAACTGCCATCTGAGCGTCAGCAATCTTTGAGCCTTTTTGAAAACACTCTTCTGCCTTCTTCCGATTGCCTGTAACAGTGATCACACCTTTGGGACCTGGCATCTTCAATTTGAGGTACACATAACATGGTCGAGCCATGAAGCGTGCGTAAGCTGGCCTGCCCAAAATGGCATGATAAGCACTTTGGAAGTCCACAACCTCGAATGTCAACTTTTCCTTGCGGTAATTCTTTGAATCACCGAAAACCACATCAAGAGCGATTTGGCCGAGTGATTCGGCTTTCTTTCCAGGAATGACTCCGTGGAAGCTCATGTTACTGGTGCTGAGCCTGGACATCGGAATGCCCATTCCTTTCAATGTTTCAGCATACAATATGTTCAGGCCACTGCCACCATCCATCAGGACTTTGGTCAGTCGAGTGCCTTCGACAACTGGGCTGACCACCAAAGCTTGCCTCCCAGGGGTGGCAATCTGCGTAGGGTGATCAGACTGGTCGAATGTGATGGCAGTCTGAGACCACTTCAGATAACTGGGTGTTGCCGGAGCAACCATATTCACCTCACGGTTAATGACTTTCAGTCGACTTTTGCTTTCGACATCAGCAAAAATCATCAGGTTGGAATTGATTTGGGGGTATCCATCGTCACTATCTTCCTTGTACTCAACTCTGTCCGACTCTTTTTCCTTATCTTTGGACTGTTTGCCCTGAAACTGTTGGATCAGGAGCCGGCACTGTCGAGTGGTATGCTTTGGGTAAATAAAATTACCCTCCTCATCTTTCTTGGTGTGGATGTGACATGGCAGATCCAAAACATCATTTCCATCTTGATCCTTGACTTTCTTGGGCTTCCAGGGGCCTTTGGGTTTTCCCTTGAAATTTCCCTGGGTTGCGGCCAGGGCCTCCCCAAGGGCGGCTGGCTCGGCCTTCCGCTTCTGTTTCCAACTGGAGTTTCCTCTGGTTTCTTGGGCGACTGCCTTGTGCTTGCCGCTCCGGAGTCAATCTTCGTCTTCACCATTAGCGTATTTGGTGGCAATCTCCATCATCCGGTTCAGAGACATCTCTCCAGTTCGACCGAACTTCAGATTCAATTCTTTGTATTTAACGCCTTCTTTAAAGGCACAAACTGCCTGGTGGTCAGGCACATTCTCAACTGTGTGATGCAACGTGATCCACCTCTGGATGTAATCCCTCAGAGTTTCATTTGGTTTCTGTACGCAAGAACGCAATTCTGTAAGGCCTGCGGGTCGCTTGCATGTTCCCTCAAAGGTTGTGACAAACACTCGGGAGAGGTCCTCCCAAGTGTAGATACTGCTAGGTGCCAACTGATTTAGCCACGCCCTAGCTGAGCCCTCTAACATGAGAGGCAAATGCTTCATGGCCACCTCATCATTGCCACCGCCAATCTGTACATCCACTCGGTAATCTTCGAGCCAAGTGTCAGGCTTAGACTCACCGGTGAACTTGCTGACTCCATTCGCCAACCTGAAGTTGGGAGGAATCACTGCGGCTCTGATGGCTCGACTGAAACACTCTGGCCCCAAAAAACGCACTTTGCTGC
The DNA here is from genome assembly GCF_056163025.1 of Triticum urartu. Lineage (NCBI taxonomy): Eukaryota > Viridiplantae > Streptophyta > Magnoliopsida > Poales > Poaceae > Triticum > Triticum urartu. Next base: position 358,615,250 of record NC_141874.1, on the reverse strand, counting down.
TGGCAGGCGCATCCCTGTCGTGGCCTTCTCGGTGAGCTCTGTTCCTGTCAACCAAACCTTGGACGAGGATAAACCTCGCGTCAAAGCCTGGATCCCTGGGGTCGACTGGAATCCTCTGCCCAACACTATGAGGGTGCCTGTCGTCTCGATGTCGAGGCGCATATGACCCACTCCTCGGGGGAGGGGTTGGCACCCGACGTCGACCATCACGATCGGATCGGTGATCATACTGCTCATTCCTTCTGTACTGATCATGCCGGTCACCACGTCCCTCACGCCTCGGGGGCGATCTCGGGCTGTGAGCTGACTGGACTGTATCTGTTGCAACGGATCGACTGTGGATCCTATTCCGCGACTGAGAAACAGCGGAATTCTAGTTTCCCGCCGCTCGGAGCAACGCTCTGATCTGCAACAAGCCCCTGCCAGCCTCCGACTGGGAGGGCTGAATCGATTCTGCTATACGGGCCGCGGCGGCCAAATTCTGAACTGGGGTTCGGTATACCTGCATCGGCGGGAAGAGCTGACGTCGACTAGACTCGGGAGCCCGCTGACGCGCTTGCTCGTCGAGTGCTCGCTGGAGATTCTCCAGTCGAGTGCGCTTGGCCAAGTTAGCCAAGCGCGCGTCCTCCAAGGCCCGGGCCTCGGGGGTCTCTCCGACGATAGGAGTGCGGAGCGCGTCCATGTTCCGGCGGCAAAGCTCCTCTCGCTGTAATGACGTGAGAGGTTCGGAGAGATACTCATCATGGGGATGCGACGGGTCGCCCCCACCCGCGCCTCCATCGGCGCGAGGGAAACCGGGAGGACTGTGCGTTCCATCGACCGCCAGAACCTCAGCCGCTGGGTCACTGCTGTCGCACTCGGATGTGGTCTCCACGGAGCCAGTCGACAGGTCGAACATGCCGCAGAGGGATTCGTCGGGCTCGATTGCCGCGACTTGTGGGGCGGCCGACTGGCGAGCCGCGGCATGCCTCGCCCACCTCTGAAGTCTCGACCGACCGGAGCGCTTGCGCCGGTGGGAGATAGAGCGGGGAGACGACACGGGGGCCGACCGATACTGGGTCAACGGCTGCCGTAGGAGGACGCCACGAACGCATGCGTGGAAGTGCGTCGCACCGCGGACGGGGAGCGTGTCGATGTCGAGTGGTGCCTCCTGAAGCCAGGCGGAGTCATCGGCGATGAACGTGAGCGCGCCGAGGCGGATCTCGCGGCCCTCCACCAAAACTCCGCACGAAACCATGATCAAAGGGATCGAGAAAATCGCAACTTCTCCAATCAGGCGCTAAGATTCCAGCCCCATGGTGGGCGCCAACTGTCGTGGTTCTAACTCTGACAGTGATGTAGGGGGGTGTGTATGGAGAGGCTAGATCTTAGCTATGGAGGAGCTGTAAGCACACGAGGATTACGAGTTCAGGCCCTTCTCGGAGGAAGTAACAGCCCTACGTCTCGGTGCCCGGAGGCGGTCGATTGGATTATGCGTGTGTAAATAACAGGGGTGCGAACCCTTTCTCCTGAGGAGGGGGGTGGCTTATAAAGAGTTCGCCGGCCCCCTCCTACCCTCAGTAATGCAGGGTTTAAGGTACATTTAAGGTCGGGCGTTACTGGTAACGCCCCTAATAAAGTGCTATAATGACCATAAAGACTACTTAACAGCTGACCGTTTGCCTGCGGAGTGACTATAGGTCTCCTGGCGGTCGAGTGATAGCTTCTTGGTCGAGTGTCTTGAACCCGTCGAGTGGGATACCTTCAAGTCGATTGAAAGGTGACTTCTTCTAGGGATGTCCTAGGGTACGGCTCCTTGGACAGGTCCGTGCCCCTACCCTAGGTACATGGCTTCATCACCTCCTCCACTAGGGATTGGAGAACACTATCATCAAGACCTCAATTCCTTTTGGGATTGGGAAGAACTATCCTTTGTTATATCCTCTTGTTGGATTTGGATCATGCATCTTGTATGTGTATGTGAATTTAGTAGATGTGTGACCTTGGATCTTGTTATGTGAGTGTTTTCCTTTTGTGTTTGTGCTTGATTTTCCCAACTTCCCCTTCCTCCAAGTGTGAATAAGATCACCACATAGGGTTTCACCCTACCGCACCGGGACTTGTGCACATGAATGTTGTACTCTTTTAATTGTAATGCTTTTCCAAGTTTAATGAAAATGACTTAGATTGCTGGTTCTTAAAAAGGCCAGTATTATTGTTTTATTTTAGTACCATTCCCTTTTCTTTGATAAATGGATATTGCCATTCTCTTATGTTCTACTTGATGATGATTCAGTTTGAGAAGTCACAGTGGGTAATCTATCTAAGAGCAATGACACACTATATTAGTCAAGGATTCAAAGGCACGCAACTGAATTTATTGATGGAATTAGCTGTCAACATATGTTGTGTCTGTTTGCTTGTTGGCCATCGGCCACATACGGTGTGGACGAGTCGACTGCCATCCTTGTGTGTTAACAGTGGCCTAAAACATAAGCATAGCTGAGGCAAGGGCGTCGGCCACTACTATCTTGAGCGTGCCGACCAAAGGGGCTGACGAAGGTGCTGCGCCGGCTGGTCCTGCAGCTGGGCTAGCCAGTCCTGGGGCCGGGGCGTTGTCGTCAATCACAGTGATGAGGAGCTTCATGCCATGCTTGCAGTGGGTATTCATAGTACAAACGAACCACCTCCTGCCAGCCTTATCGAGCGGGACTGTGTCATTCCCGGAGTCCCAAGAGTTGATTTGGTTTCCGTCGATGTTGCAAGACCTGAAGTCGATGCCGGCCACCTCGGCCACCGTGTGGCTGCCAATGGGGTACGTGAACACTGTAGAACAAGAATTAATGCACGGGGTTATACTACGATATTTCAAACAGGGCATGGATATGTCATTAGTAGGGGGAATATCTAGTGCTCCCATGCTCCCATATTAGCATAAACAATTTTAGTTGTTTCAAAAAATTCTAATTTTTTGTGAATATTCAGAACACATATGTCTTGAACCCCTACAATTTTCAAACCCAAATTTAAAAATAATTTAGAAAAACTAAAAGACAAATTAGAATTAGAATAGAAACATTTTTTTGCTTTTGTCTTTTTGTGACACTGTTTGTGCTGATTTTCTCGTTTTTCTTTCTCTATTTGTATTTGAAGTTTGGATTAGAGTTTGTAGGGTTTGTGGACATATCTATTGTGAACATTCACATGGGTTTTTCCCAAATTCTTTGAAACACTTAAAATGTAGTTTGTTTTAAATGTTAAACGCCTGATGTCAGATTTTTAACAATTTTGAGCGAACAGCCTCTCGCAAGTCAGATCCTGGATAAGAATCCTAAAGCGTTCGCTCCAAAAGCACCTTCATAGCAAACTACCAGATGAGATAGTAATTGGCTTGCTCAGGATGACAATCTGAGTGAGCACAATCGGGGGTGACAATTTTTGTTTTTAGAGCATGCCAATTCTCACCCTTTTCCTTTGATGTAGCTGGAAATTCCCTTCGGCCAGCATAGGAAATCCCGACAATGAAATTTTTTCAGCATTTTATTTTTTTAGCTTGGCAATTCTTCATGCTGCAATCATGGCAGATCCCCGAAAACGCATAGCAATAGTCTGCTGCAGAATGACATTTTTCTGACAATTTTCAATACATCATGACAGTTTTACTTTAAAACTTTGGCAAGTTCTCATGTAGGAAAACGACAAATTTATGTGTTTTTGCATGATAATTCTAAAGTATTCCTGGCGAGTGATTTTTTTTTCCGCAAACGAAAATGTTTGTATGTTCCTACCTGGCTGGGTGAACTACAGTTCGCTCGGATGACCTCCATAAGAAAACGTCAACGCATTATTGGGATTTTTTTATATGGGAACACCTATGGTTAGGACGACCAGAAATTCTCCCAGCCCAAAAGTATTGTATATACCGAGGGAAAATACAAGGAAAATACAAAGAAGAACCTGGGTACCAGCGTACCCTATATGCAAAAAAAATAGTAATTCAAGAAAAGTTCAAAAAAATTCGGAACTTCTTTGGTATCAAACATGATCAAATATTGTAGTCATATAAAAAGATTCGTCAGAGAAAGACTTTTATTGTATCCTGGGTCGAAGATTGGACAAAAAATGCTATATACAAGTACTATACACGCTATATTGTCGTCATAAACTTCTTTTTTTTATCCTGAAGTCAAAATGAATCATTTCTTGTCCAAACTTTTTATACGAGTAGAATATCTAGTCATGTTTAATTCATAAAAAGATTTATAATTTTTTGAACTTTTTTTTAATTACTAAATTTTTTGGCGCATATAGAATGCGCCAAAACCCGATAGCACCAAGTTTCGGTCATATACCGAGTTATTACAAATAGCAACGTGATGCATACCTAGGTTGTCACCAACTTTGAATATTTTGCCGTCGGCCCAGGTGGCGGGGTAATTGAGTGTCCAGCCTACGGCGTCCCCGACGATGTGGTCCACTGCGAAGGCCGGTGCAAGAAGGAGGGAGACGAGGGCCACGGCCATCTGCAGCGTTTGCCGGTAAGCCATTGCTTTTATGCGGAAGAACTCCTGCCTGGCCCTGCTCCTCTTGGTTGCTTAGTTCAATCTCTGGCAAGGTTACTGTATAAATCGACGGCTGGCTGACAAGAGATCAGTGCAACGATCGGATGCTTTTATGGGGAAGTGCAGTGCCTCCTTCCCCGTGTGTGTACAACTTTGACGATTTCTAGCCAGCATGAATTAATTATTAATCAAGCAGCTGGCTCACGGCGGCATTAGCTGTCGATCTGGGTATATAGCTAGCGCCAAGTGTGTGGTGTCATTCTCCAGGTGATAACATAGAAGAAGGGTTTTTACCAAAGACAAAGCTTGGCGCTCGCCCACACGCATGTTGTTTTCTCTGATGTTGGTTGGTTTTCATGCCAGGGTCAGGTTGACGTTTTCTCTTGATGCCCTCTGTTGGTGCTAAAACCGATGGATCTTGGGTATGAGGTCTTGAGCTGGTGATCTCAACATGATGGTTAACAAAAAGTAAAGGGGACACAGTGTGTCCAGTTCGAGCCCTCTTTTTCGAAAAAGGACGCTTTATTACTTAAAAGGTTTAAGCATTACATCCGGGCTCTGCATAATTAAGATGCATACAGCCAATAAAGTCCACATGACAAGCCAAAATAAAAGAAGAAGGCGAAATACAAAGATGAATATATGTATGACACCTAAACGGTAGGAGACCCAATCCTAAGATCATGCTGCCACCCACGTTGTGTAAAAGTATCCCTCGCCGCAGCCTCCAATCGTGTACACACCTCCGTAAACAGGTCTTGATTCTCCACTCGCTGTAGAGAGGACCATACACTAGTAGAAAAGGGGGCAAAGGTCCAGGCCGGGTCAGCCCATTAGTCCCGGTTCAGTCCGGGACCGGGACCAATTGGGGCATTGGACCCGGTTCGTGATCCCGGGGGGGCCGGCTGGGCCACGTGGGCCATTGGTCCCGGTTCGTCTGGACCTTTTGGTCCTAGTTGGTGGGACGAACCGGGACCAATGGGCCTCGCTCCTGGCCCACCACCATTGGTCCCGGTTGGTGGCTTGAACTGGGACCAAAGGCTCCCCTTTAGTCCCGGTTCATGCCACCAACCGGGACCAATGAGGTGCCTATATATACCCCCTCGCGTAAGAGCAGAGCACACTGCTCTGTTTTTTTCTGGCCGAGGGGGAGAGGGCTTGGTGGTGCTCTAGCTCACCTCCTATGCACACAAGGTGTTTGATGGAATGCCCGAGCCACACTACTTAAGCTTTCTCCTCTCCAAGCTCGACCTCCAATCTCCATTTTCCTCAATATTTGTCTAGGTTTAGATGTCCGTCACGCCTCGTCCCCGTCTTCACCGTTGTCGATCACCCGCGCCGAGCTCATCGGCGGCATCATCATAGTGAGCCTCTTGTTCTTATCTTCTTTCTGAAAGGAAAAAATATTCTTACTTGTATGTTTACATAGATACTTGTATTATTTTCTTACTTTTATTATTGCATCTTATATAGTGTGATGGTTTTGGTATCCGCCCTCGTCGGCCCTCGTCCTGTCTATGATTCGGATGTGGTATATATATTATCTTTATAACTATTGGTTCATTTATTGTTTATGAAAATTATGCCGACCAACGTGACATAGATTTTATTTATGTAGGATGTATCTGAATCGGAAATTCCAACCGACCCTATTGTCGAGAGGTTAAATTTAGTTGAAGAAGAAAACAATTTGTTGAAGGAAAAAATAAAAAAAATTGAGGAGGAGAAGATGATATTGGAGTTGCATGTTGCGGATGTCGTCGATGATCACAAGATTAAGATGGATGCAATGTGCTTGAAGATTAGAAAGATTAAAAAATATGCCATTCATACCGAGGCTTGGTATCATTATGCCGTTGGATTAATTGTTACCTTGGTTGCGATTATGATCGCATTTGTTTTCGCATTGAAATGTTTTACATAGTTTCAATGTATGGTTTAATTAATTAGATGCTCTGGAGAGCTATATGTTGTTAGATGAGAACTATGTATGTACTTTGGTTTTAATGTGATGATGAACTTCTATTAATTTGGACACTTAATTATATATAATGCACGCAGATGAACCGACAATGGATGTACGGTGACAGACACACCTCCGAGTACTTTAAGGGCGTGCATGAGTTTCTCGATGCGGCTGAGGCAAACAAGCAAAATGGTTTTATGTGTTGTCCATGCACTGAATGTGGGAATACGAGGTCTTACTCTAACCGGAAAAATCCTTCACTCCCACCTGCTTTACGAGGGTTTCATGCCACACTATAATGTTTGGACGAGGCACGAAGAAATAGGGGTTATGATGGAAGACGGCGAAGAAGAAGAGTACGATGACAACTATGTGCCCCCTGAATACGGTGATGCTGCAACGGGGGGAGCTGGTGAAGATCAAGAGGAACCAGACGATGTGCCCAATGATGCTGCAACGGGTGAAGATGCTGAAGATCAAGAGGAATCAGACGATGTGCCGGATGATGATGATCTCCGCCGGGTCATTGTCGATGCAAGGACGCAATGCGAAAGTCAAAAGGAGAAGCTGAAGTTCGATCGCATGTTAGAGGATCACAAAAAAAGGTTGTATCCCAATTGCGAAAATGGCAACACAAAGCTCGGTACCGTACTGGAATTGCTGCATTGGAAGGCAGAGAATGTTGTGGCTGACAAAGGATTTGAGAAGCTACTGAAAATATTGAAGATGAAGCTTCCAAAGGATAACGAATTGCCCGACAGTACATACGCAGCAAAGAAGGTCGTATGCCCTCTAGGATTGGAGGTGGAGAAGATACATGCATGCCCTAATGACTTCATCCTCTACCGCGGTGCATACAAGGATCTGAACGCATGCCCGGTATGTGGTGCATTGCGGTATAAGATCAGACGAGATGACCCTGGTGATGTTGACGGCGAGCCCCCCAGGAAGAGGGTTCCTGCGAAGGTGATGTGGTATGCTCCTATAATACCTCGGTTGAAACGTCTGTTCAGAAACGAAGAGCATGCCAAGTTGATGCGATGGTACAGTGAGGACCATAAGAAAGACGGGAAGTTGAGAGCACCCGCGGACGGGTCGCAGTGGAGAAAAATTGAGAGAAAGTACTGGGATGAGTTTGCAAAGGACCCAAGGAACGTATGGTTTGCTTTAAGCGTGGATGGCATTAATCCTTTCGGGGAGCAGAGCAGCAATCACAGCACCTGGCCCGTGACTCTATGTATGTATAACCTTCCTCCTTGGATGTGCATGAAGCGGAAGTTCATTATGATGCCAGTTCTCATCCAAGGCCCTAAGCAACCCGGCAACGACATTGATGTGTACCTAAGGCCATTAGTTGAAGAACTTTTATAGCTGTGGAATGGAAACGGTGTACGTACGTGGGATGAGCACAAACATGAGGAATTTAACCTAAAGGCGTTGCTGTTTGTGACCATCAACGATTGGCCCGCTCTCAGTAACCTTTCAGGACAGACAAACAAAAGATACCACGCATGCACGCACTGTTTAGATGACACTGAAAGTATATACCTGGAAAAATGCAGGAAGAATGTGTACCTGGGCCATCGTCGATTTCTTCCGACCAACCATCAATGTCGAAAGAAAGGCAAGAATTTCAAAGGCGAGGCAGATCACCGGAAGAAGCCCGTCATGCGTACCGGTGATCACGTAGTTGCTATGGTCAATGATTTACACGTAATCTGTGGAAAGGGTCCCGGCGGACTAGCTGTTCCAAATGACGCTGAGGGACACGCACCCATGTGGAAGAAGAAATCTATATTTTGGGACCTACCCTACTGGAAAGACCTAGAGGTCTGCTCTTCAATCGACGTAATGCACGTGACGAAGAACCTTTGCGTGAACCTGCTAGGCTTCTTGGGCGTGTATGGGAAGACAAAAGATACACCTGAGGCACGGGAGGACCTGCAACATTTGCACGAAAAAGACGACATGCCTCCGAAGCAGTATAAAGGTCCTGTCAGCTACGCTCTTACGAAAGAAGAGAAATAAATCTTCTTTGAATGCCTGCTTAGTATGAAGGTCACGACTGGCTTCTTGTCGAATATAAAGGAAATAATAAATATGCCAGAGAAAAAGTTTCAGAACCTAAAGTCTCATGACTGCCACGTTATTATGACGCAACTGCTTCCGGTTGCATTGAGGGGGCTTCTACCAGAAAACGTCTGATTAGCCATTGTGAAGCTATGTGCATTTCTCAATGCAATCTCTCAGAAGGTGATCGATCCAGAAATCGTACCAAGGCTAAGGAGTGATGTGGCGCAATGTCTTGTCAGTTTTGAGCTGGTGTTCCGACCATCCTTCTTCAATATCATGACGCACGTCCTAGTTCATCTAGTCGACGAGATTGTCATCCTGGGGCCCGTATTTCTACACAATATGTTCCCCTTTGAGAGGTCCATGGGAGTACTAAAGAATTATGTCCGTAACCACGCTAGGCCAGAAGGAAGCATCTCCATGGGCCATCAAACAGAGGATGTTATCGGGTTTTGTGTTGACTTCATTCCTGGCCTTAAGAAGATAGGTCTCCCTAAATCACGGTATGAGGGGAGACTGACTGGAAAAGGCACTCTTGGAAGTGACTCAATAATATGCAGGGACAGATATTCTTGGTCTAAAGCACACTACACAGTTCTACAGAACTCTACCTTGGTGACCCCGTATGTCGATGAACACAAAAACAGTCTGCGCTCCAAACACCCGGAGCAGTGCGACGACTGGATTACATGTGAACACATCAGGACTTTCAGCAGTTGGTTGGAAACACATCTCAGAGGTGACAACACTGTTTGTGATGAGCTGTACTTGTTGTTCAGGGGACCATCTTCGACTGTATTGACTTACAAAGGATACGAGATAAATGGGAATACATTTTACACGATCGCCCAAGATCAAAAGAGCACCAACCAAAACAGCGGTGTCCGCTTTGATGCAGCAACCGAGAGCGGAAAGGACACATATTATGGTTACATAGTGGACATATGGGAACTTGACTACGGACATGATTTTAAGGTCCCTTTGTTTAAGTGCAAATGGGTCAATCTGTCAGGAGGCGGGGTACAGGTAGACCCATAGTACGGAATGACAACAGTGGATCTGAAAAATCTTGGGTACACTGACGAACCGTTCGTCCTAGCCAATGCTGTGGCACAGGTTATCTATGTGAAGGACATGTCTAACAAACCGAGAAAAAGAAAAGATAAGGAAGCGAATACATCATACGATGATCCAAAGCGCCACATAGTTCTTTCAGGAAAAAGGGACATCCTGGGAGTGGAGGGCAAGACAGACATGTCTGAAGATTATGAAAAGTTTCATGAAATTCCTCCCTTCAATGTCAAGGCTGACCCAAGCATCCTGATAAACGATGAAGATTATACATGGTTACGGCACAGTAAGCAAATGACACAAGCGAAGAAAAAGTGAAGACTTTCTCCCACAACTATTATGATGATACCATGCCAACTTTGTAACACACGAGTATGCTATGCCAACTTTTTCAGAGTTCATTTGAAAACTCTGAATTTAGGTCGAATTTTCTCTATAGGTGCATCTATGTTCATTTTTTTAGTAAAGTTAATCACAAACTTGTGATTCACACAAATTTCAAAGAATTCAAATTTTAACTATTCAAATTTGAAAACTAATGGCACTAATAGAAAGTTTATAAATTTTCTAAAACTAATGGCACTAACAGAAAGTTTATAATTTTGCTGACCTAAAAGCAAATAGAATCAAAAAATAAAGCAAAAAACAAAAGAAAATAAATAATACAGAAAACAAAACAAAAAAACTGGAAAAAAATAAAAATAGCAACAATAAGTATTTTGTTGTAAGTAGAAACAAAATAAAATAAATAAAGCAACAAATAAAACAAAAAAACTAAAAAAGTATTTTCAAATTTGAAAACTAATGGCACTAACAGAAAGTTTATAATTTTTCTAAAACTGATAGCAAAAATAATTAAAAAATAAAGAAAATAAATAATGCAGAAAACAAAACAAAAAACTGGTAAAAAAATAGGCACTAAAAGCAAAAAAAACTAAAAAAGTGTTTTCAAATTTGAAAACTAATGGCACTAACAGAAAATTTATAATTTTTGTGACCTAAAATAAAAAATAAATCACTAAAAAGCTATAAGTATTTAGTTCTAAGTAGAAATGAAAAAAATAAATAGCAAAAAAGAAAAAAATGCCTATAATATTTGTTATGACTAATTAAAATTACCAAATTGAGTATAATGATAAAAGACAGTAATATTAAATAGCAGGAAAAAGAATGACTCAAAATCAATTTTTATAGTAAAGTTATTCATAAACTAGTGATTCACACAAATTTTAAAAAATTCAAATTTAAACTATTCAAATTTTAAAACTAATGGCACTAACAGAAAGTTTATAATTTTTTTGACCTAAAAGAAAAAAGAAATCACTAAAAAACTACAAGTATTTAGTTCTAAGTTGAAATGAAAAATAAATAGCAAAAAAATGCCACCTACTGGGACAGCACGGCCTGAATACGACTAGAAACCCAACCATGGGCCAAGATTCAGGCCCGCAGCAGGCCCAGTAGGCCCACAGGCATTGCAGTGTGTCATTAGGCCCGTAAGCCTGCAGTTCAGAGGAGTTCGAAAGGGAACACAGAGCAGGGCTTATAAACAGGTGCGGGAGCTCTTCAGCTAACGAGGTGGGACTAAACTCCCACCACGGCGCCAGCGCAAGGCCATTAGTCCCGGTTGGTGGCACCAACCGGGACTAAAAGGGGGCATTGGTCCCGGTTCGTGGCACAAACTGGGACCAATGCCCCCCTTTAGTCCCGGCTGGTGCCACCAACCGGGACCAAAGGGTGCATTGGTCTCAGTTTGTGCCATGAACAGGGACCAATGGCTTTGTTATATAAGCAAGGACTTAGTGTTTTTCATTTCATCTCTGCAGTTGCCTACGTCGACGCCGCCGCCAGGCTGCCCGATTCACACCCCGCCGACGTCGTCGCCGCCCCCTCGCCGCCCGCGCCGCGCGCCGTCACCACCTCGCGCCGCCCCGACGCCGTCGCCGCGCGCCACCCCGCGCAGCCCCGACGCCGTCGCCGCCCCGTGTCGCGCCCCGACGCCGTCGCCGCCCCGCCTCTGCCTCCCCGCACCACCCCGACGCCGTCGCCGCCCCGCGTCGTCGCGCCCCGACGCCGTCGCCGCCTCGCCTCTGCCTCGCCGTCACCTCTGCCTCGCCGCGCCCCAGTTGCCCCGCGCCGCCGTCGCCTCTGCCTCGCTTTGGTCAGGGCCGGCACCGCCCCCCTCTTCCCCCTGTTTTCTTTGCAAATATATAGATGTTTTTTTCCTGATTATATGTTCTCTGTGTATATATATGTTCATGTATATATGCAAAAGATAGATTTTTAGAAAAAATAGTATTTTTTCTGTTCATATATTTTTTTGGTGATATTGATTATTGTAAATATGCAAATGTTTGTACATTCATATGAACTCTCTCGGAGAAAAAAATGTTACCGGGGAGAGAAAAAAAGTTCTAGGATCATCAAGGGGTCGAGAGGGGGTCGAGGGTCGAGAGGGGGTCGAGGGTCGCCGAGGGGTAGAGGGTCGAGAGGGGGTCGACGGTCGCCGAGGGGTCGAGGGCCGAGAGGGGGTCTAGGGTCGCCGAGGGGTCGAGAGTCGTCGAACATGAGAGGAAGAAGAGGATAAAAAAAGATCTCCGCTATTCTTTCTTCTCCTCTTTTTTTTTCTTCTTCTTCCTCTTTTTTTTCGGGAACGAGGGTCGTCGAGGGTCGCCGAGCGGTAGAGGAAACCCTAAATAGCAAGTATCGTTGGTGTGAGATACATGTGGTCGTCCGTGTCGGACACTACATCCGCCTGCGTCACTTGTGGGACGTGGATGTAGTGTCCGACACCGACGGCCACATGTATCTCACACCGATGATACTTGCTATTTAGGGTTTCCTCTACCGCTCGGCGACCCTCGACGACCCTCGTTCCCGATAAAAAAAAGAGGAAGAAGAAGAAAAAAAAAAGAGGAGAAGAAAGAATAGAGGAGGATACTCCTCTATTCTTTCTTCTCCTCTTTTTTTTCTTCTTCTTCCTCTTCTTTTTTTTTATCCTTAAAGCGTTGTCGAGGCCACCCCAAACCCTAGAGAAGCAGCGTCGAGGCCACTAATTAATATTAGTTCTACGTTTGCCACTAATATATCCGTCTGTCATGTTTGAATAATAATTGCCATGTTGTAAATATTTGTAGAAACTATGGACACCGCCCGAGACGAAGTACAAGAAGAGTTGTTGGGGGACATAATCGCACGAGGAAGTGATGCCATCTGCTCGTTGTTTCTCAATGACACCGATGGTCTGGAAGCAGCTGGCTATGATTATGATGGCTCCGGTGACCTAATGCCGGTGCAAGAAGGAGACCGTGAGGACGGCTCCGGTGACCCAATGCCGGTGCAAGAAGGAGACCGTGCTGATGGATCGAACCGAGTCCGGCCAGGTATATATATATATTAGTTAAGCTTGTGCTGACTAGCTAATTCATGCATTCATTGTTTTGGTATGTAGACATATTAATTAAGTCTTTGATCTTTTTTCTAGCCCTCCGGATTGAGCACAACTTCGGTAAAGAGACAAGGCCCGAAGAAAAAGTTGAGCTCGGATGAAAGGTTTGAGATCATAGCAATCGCGCCCGACGGCCAACCGATTGAACCCATCCGGACAAAGAGCGCATTTGTTGCTCAGTGCGGGTTCTGGTTAGGGACAAGATCCCGATCAGCATCCAGCAATGGTTAAAGTCAGCTACAGAAGACCCTGAGGTGTCTTATGTCAATGATATGCAGAAAAATGTTCTTTGGACTGAGCTGAAATCAAATTTCACCCTACCGCCAGAGGATGATCTGGAGAAGCCAGTTAAACAGCAATTAATCTAGTCTTTTGCTCTTAAGAGGATGGCAGAACTATTCAGGAGGTGGAAGAAAGAGCTGAATAAGTTTGTCGAAAATAAAGAGACACCAAAATTCAAGGGAAGATATGAGAAGATCAGAGATCACTGGCCCGCATTTGTGGCCCACAAGACATCGGAAAAGAGTAAGAAGATGTCGATGACAAACAAGAAAAATGCTGCAAAGAAGAAGCATCACCGTCGCACGGGGTCAGGTGGCTACCTCGCATTCTGGTTGATAAAGGGATCGAACCAGAGACAATTAACTGGCCAGACCGTTTCCGGACTTGGTTCTTCGGGGCTGGCAGAACCTTGGACCCTGTATCAGGGAAGTGCATTTGGATGGACGAGCAAATGGAAATACCAGTCAAGAGGCTTAACCACTATATCGAAGCAGCGCAGCAAGGGACGTTCGTTCCAGACAGAGAGAACGACGAGCTCACAATGGCCCTCGGGAATCCTGAGCACCCTGGATGGACACGAGGCACGCCAGGCTCCATTCCGTGGAAGGCTGGGTTTCCGAATGCAGGCAGTTACAAATGCCACGAGAGGAGGAAGAAAGTGGAGCAGACCCAACTGCAGGCGCTGCATGCTAGGGTACAAGGGATAGAGGAACGAGAAGCAAATCGCAGCAAACGAACTGCCGAAGCTTCCCCCGAAGCTACCCCGCCATCTCAGCGGAGAAGCAGCGTGGCTTCCACCGAGCTGCTTCAGCCAGAGCATGTCTTGAGGGCTCCTGTCAGCTATCCCGTGGATGCTATCACGGAGTCTCGAAATTGCCACATTATGACGCAATGGATTAATATGAAGGTCAAGGAGGCTGTTGGCTCTGTTTTTCCTACTGAACCCGGCGCAACTTTTCACTGCCAGCCGATTCCAGAAGGATATGCTAGGGTGATGGTCGATGAAATAACGGAGGGATTTGAGGACCTCCAGCTTGACCACCCTACCAGTGAAGGGGAGACTCGGCTGGGTTCTGCTCTGAAGACTCCATGCCTATGGCGGAAGGAGCTCATCAACCTTCCGAACTGGACGCCTCCGCCTCCTCCTCCGGCGAGTCAGGGCACTCCGCCTCCTCCACCGCCTCCTCCTCCGGTGAGTGATGATCAGGGCACTCGGCCGGCTCCTTCTCCGGCACGTGGCGGCACTCCGCCTGCGCCGGCGCGTCCAAGCAGCCAGCCTCCTCCTTCTCCGCCTCGTCAGCAAGGGCAGAAGAGACCCGCCACCGCTCCGGCTGCTCCAGCGTGTCGTAGTCCTTCTCCTCCGCCTCGTAAGCAAGTAAAGAAGACAGCCGCTCCGTCTGCTCTGCCAGCGTCTAGCAGTACAGCCAAAGGCGGGAGGACATACAGATTCGGTCCTTCTCTGAAGACTCCAGAGAAGTTACCATACGAGAGGACCCCGGAGGAGAACGCTGAGATCGCGCGAGAAGAAGTGAGGAACTTCTTTGAAGGGGTTAAAGCAAAGAAACATCCACCTCTGGAGGAGAAGGTAGATCTGGTGAAAGCGAAGCGCACTCAGGCTTCCCTGACAAAACCACCCAAGACTCTGCTGAAAGGCAATTATGAGTGCATTATTGGAAAGGCATTTTCCGAAGCGGAGCGGTCGGGAAGTACTGTCAGTGATCAAAGGATGAAAGAACGATGAGCTAGGAAACAAATTGCCCAGCTCGGCGAACAAGCGAAGCTATCGTGCCCCAAGCTCAAGGTGCCTAGTGACATCGTCGCTAATGATCCGAGGATGGTGCCCCATTATAGCAATCTTGGAGATTACCTGCCCGACGATGTACATTATGATTTCATGGAGGTGCAGATACAAAGATACGAGTACGGGAAGCCTCTCGTCAAAGATGAAAGATCTATATCAACGATGATGCAAAGATTGCATGATTGGTACTTGAAAATCTGCAGAGAGTCTGGGGGAGGAGTACTTTGTATGTGAGAGTTAAAAAGGAGCATGACCTCGTTGGAATTGAACTGTTGCCTGTTCCATTTGAGGAGTTCTTTCAGTTTTTCAATCAATTGGCCCTCGATAAAGCAACGGTCACCTGCTACTGTCTGTAAGTAGTACTAATTCTGTCATTAAGTCTCTCTATATAGCTCAGATCTTTCATTGCATGTATTTATAATTATCCTCACTATATTATGCAGATTGAAGATCGTCGAATTGAAGAAAAGACAAATCGGTGATATTGGGTTCATTAACACAAATCTCATAGATGCAACTCAGGTTAAATTTCATGCCGCAGATACCGAGGCCAACTTGCTACGATCGTTGGTAATAAATGAAAACAAAGATATAATACTCTTTCCTTACAACTTCAAGTGAGTGTTACTGTATTGTGCATATTCGGTTTCCCTTATATATTAGTCAAGGTTATAGTAATGTAATTGATGAGTTATGCATGCGTGTGCAGTTTCCACTATATTCTCCTAGAGATTAAGCTTGAGCAGGGACTAGTAACCTTCTTAGACTCGAGACGAAAAGATCCCCAGGACTATGCGGACATGACTCAAATGCTCGAGAAGTAAGTTAAATTGATCATTATCCACCATATCAGCAACTTTGTTCATTTCCTGATATATCAAGTAATTGTTTTCTTTGTCTGGCAGGGTTTGGAGAAAATTCACCAAAAAAGCTCCGGGACTGCCGAAGAAGCTGCAATTTAGACACCCGATAGTAAGTACTATAGTAGCATGTTCCGCGCATCTCCTAGTGATTCAAGCGCTAGTTTCATCAATACCATTTTGCATTCTTGCTTATCAGTTTGATTGACCTCTATTTCTTGTAAAGTGGTTGTGGTAGGAACAAGGGAATGATTTCTGTGGATACTACGTTTGCGAGTCCATTCGCCACACAACCTGTGAGCGGGGCTACTCTGACGAACAATATGAAGTGCGTAAATAACAACATTCACAATTTTATTTTATTACCATCATTTGTGTTGAGTTTCATTCATTCATATATATATATATATATATATATGTATTGACCCCCTTCTTCAAATTAGATGTTTCGGAAGCGGGATGAACTCCTAGCACCAGCTCACATGCGAGCAATTCAAGAGGAATTGGCGGCATTCTTTCTTGACCACGTGATCGCTGAAGACGGAGAATACTATGTGGACCATGCGTCCGTGTGTTAGGAGATTATATTTGTAAGAGATAATTATTGTCTATATGTAGCCGGTAGTGTCGGATAGATATATGAGAACTTGTTGTTCGACCAATCTCTCGGAGAAGGAGAGGTGGTCGATATCACTTCTCTCTATATGCATATATGTTCATGACGATCTTCTGTTTCCTTCGTTTGCTTACTAGCTAGCTAGCGTGTCTAGTCCTCTCTATACGTATGTATAGTACGTAGTGTCGACCAAGCACGGACATAAGAGAGGACACTTCCCTCTATTAATTATAGCTAGCTAACACAATATATGAAACACCTAAATTAACCCCCCAAAACCCCCAACCCCCCCCCCCCCCTTCAAAAAAACAAAAACCCCATCCATAGAAATGCTGACGCATGGATGCCTATTAGTCCCGGTTGGTGCCACCAACCGGGACCAAAGGCCCTCCTGCCTGGGCTCCGCGCACAGGCCACGTGGAGGCCCATATGTCCCGGTTCTGGATTGAACCGGGACTAAAGGGACAGGGCATTAGTACCGACCCTTTAGTCTCGGTTCAAGAACCGGGACAAAAGGCCCTTACGAACAGGGACAATAGGCCCGTTTTCTACTAGTGATAAACAAAGCGTCCCGGTACATCTGTAGATAACCTGCATAAGGGAAGTACTTTTATCATTAAAAACCTTATCATTTCTACATAGCCAAAGCGACCAAATCACGGCAAGCGCTCCCACCCTCAGAAGAATTCTAAACTTGTGATCAATCCCATGTAACCAGTTGCCAAATATATTAGCAACACTACACGGAGGATACAAGCCAGAAGCTATCTGGCTGACTGACCATATAGAACGAGCCAATTTACAATGAAAGAACAAATGTTTTATTGTCTCATAATGCGGACAAAATACACATTGCGTACTTCCATGCCAATTCCTCTTAATAAGGTTATCTTTAGTAAGAATGACTCCGCGACAAAGATACCACGCAAAGATTATTCTTAAGAGGTATCTTCATCTTCTAGATCTTCTTATTATTATCAACTGGCACATCTAATTGGATTAGAGCTCTATACATAGACTCCACTGAGAACAACCCATTCCCTTGTAGGTTCCACCGAAAGATATCGGACCCTTGTGACAACTGTACCGTGGTTAACCGTTGGAGCAGTATGTTCCACGATTGGAGTATAGGTCCAATTAAATCTGTTCTGAACATCACATTTGGCGGAAATGATTCCAAAACCTTGGAAATAGTATCGCCCTTGTGACACACAATATTGTACAGAGCTAGATATTTTTCTCGGAGAGTAGCACTACCTAGCCACTTATCCCCCAGAATCTAATTTCTGAGCTATCCTTAATTGAGAAGGAACCATAGCGGAAGAAGTATTTCTTCGTTTCCATTAGTCCGGCCCAAAAATGAGAGTCCCTAGACTTCCAGTATACTTGGGATACCGCCTTAGAACCCACATATTTTCTTCTTAGGAGGGTTTGCCATACACCATCTTCCGTCAACAACTTAAACAACCATTTGCCGAGGAAGGCCCTGTTCTTAACCTCAAGGTCATGAATGCCCAACCCGCCTTGGTCCTTGGGACGGCAAACCACACTCCATTTAGCCAGCCGATATTTTTTCCTCTCGCTATCTCCTTGCCAAAAGAATCTCGATCGGAATTAATCCAATCTATGTAATACTCCATTCGGCAATTGGAAGAAGGAAATCATATATAGTACCATGTTACTTAGTACTGAATTTATGAGGACCAACCTTCCACCTAGAGATAGCAATTTACCTTTCCAACTGCTAAGTCTTTTTTGTAGTCTCTCCTCAACGTGTTTCCATTCAGCATTTTTGAGTCTCTGATAATGTATCGGTATCCCCAAATAAGTGATCGGAAACTGGCCCAATCCGCATCCGAATAGCTCAGCATACAGATGGGCCTCATCTTGAGCCTCGCCAAAACAAAACAGTTCACTTTTATGGAAATTGATCTTAAGCCCTGAGAGTTGCTCGAATGCTGATAAAATTAATTTCAGATTTCTTGCGTTCTCGAGGTCATGATCCATAAAGAGAATCGTATCGTCGGCATATTGGAGGATAGATAGGCCACCATCAACTAGATGATTCACTACCCCATCAATTTGGCCATCAATCTTGGCACGCTCAATCATGACCGCTAACATATTAGCCACTATATTGAATAGCATGGGCGATATTGAGTCACCTTGTCGCAATCCTTTCTTTGTCTAGAAATAGTTGCCAACGTCATCATTGACTTTAATGGCAACACTACCTCTAGACACGAAACTATGGATCATAGGGCGCCACTCAGCAGAAAAACCTTTCATTCTGAGAGTCTGTTGAAGAAAAGACCACTTGACTATGCAGAAAAAGCTTTTTCAAAGTCGATTTTAAGAACCACCCCATACAGTTTTTTCCTATGCAATTCGTGAACTGTTTCATGAAGGAAAACAACCCCATCTAGGATGTTTCTGCCTTGCATGAAAGCAGTTTGAGAAGGACGAACCACATGTTCAGCAACCGAATTTAGCCTAATCGTCACTACCTTGGTGAATGTTTTAAAGCTAACATTAAGGAGGCAAATTGGACGATATTGTTGTATCCTTTCAGCCTCATTAACCTTAGGTAATAAAATTACTTCACCGAAGTTTAACCGGAACAACTCTAGTTGGCCAGCGTGAAGGCATCCAAACAAGAGTAGGAAATCTTGTATGATGACCTCCCAAAAATTCTGGTAGAACTCAGCAGGAAAACCATCAGGAGCTGGTGCTTTGTTATGCTCCATTAGGAAAACCGCCTTTCTAACTTCCTCCTCAGAAAATGGAGATGTTAGAAGGCTATTTTCCGCAACAGAGACCTAGGGGATGTCATCTGTTCGAGACTCATCCATCAAAAGTTTCCTTCCTCAGGGGTTCCGAATAGATTTTTATAATAACTAGTGATATAAGACTTAAGTTGCCCATGCCCTTCAATCGTGCCCTCCTCCTGTTGTAGGGAATGAATAAGTTTTTTCCGATGTCTACCATTAGCGACACTATGGAAAAATCTTGTATTCGAATCACCTTTCAGGATAAACTGAGAGTTTGAATGTTGGTACCACTTGAGTTCCTCCTCGCGCAACATGCGAGCTAACTGGGCATTTGATTGACTCTTGATCTCTATTTCAATGTCAGAGAAAGGTCTAATCTCTGCCAGAGCTTCTAAATCATCAATAATAGATGAAAGGCGGAGCTTCTCCTTTTTGAGGATACGTGCTGTGTGCCTAGCTCATCCACAAAGGAACTTACGTAATGCACGCATTTTGTTGTTCCATATGTGTATTGGGGTAAGCCTGGCAACCGGTTTATTCCACACCTCCTTGACCATTTCATGGAATCCATCCCGATGCAATCAACCCAGTTCAAACTTGAACCTGCGTTGGTGCTGTGGTCGAGGTAATCCAGTGGTTAAGAGAATGGGTGCATGGTCTGAAATAGCCTCTATACAAGGAAGAGCGCGAACAGAAACCACTGGGAATTTGCATTCCCAGTCGGTATCCATTAAAACACGGTCTAGTTTCTCATATGTCGGCTCCGGAAGACTATTCGCCCAAGTGAACTGTCTTCCAATCATGGAAACCTTTCGCAAATCTAGACTGTCAATGACAGCGTTGAAATGGAAAGGCCAATGATTATCAAACCTACCTCGGCTTTTCTCATTTGGAAATCATAGCAAGTTAAAATCCCCACCAATAAGAATGGGGTAGGGATTATCTTTTGCTAGATTAACCAGTTCACGGAGAAAAACGGCCTTGAGCTCATCCTGGGCTGCCCCATACACGGCGACGAGGGTCCATGTGAAGTTGTCAGCTTTGTTTCGGATATGGAGCTTAATATGAAACTCTCCATATGAACTAGCCAGAACATCCATAGTCCCTGTGTTAATGCCAAGTAAAATGCCCCCAGAACGACCTCGAGGTGGCCGTGAAATCCAATTATAGTCTATCCCGCCAGATAGGTGGTCAAGCAGACTTGCTGAGAAATCACGTCTCCCCGTTTCAGATAAAGCCAGAAAGTCTAAATTGTACTCCCTATTACACTCCGCAATGAATAGATGTTTAGCCAAGTCACCAAGACCTCTGCTATTAAAGAACATGCCATTCATGAGGAAACAATAGGAGATTTAGAAAATTTCACCCTCTTAGAGGTTTACGGCCTTTTTTCGAACGGTCGAACTTCGATTTACGACCGGAAGCTGTAAGCTCAATCAATGAACTAAGCCCCGATTCCTCCAAGCCCACGTCCGAAACATCCCCTACAACATGAGCGAGTAGCTGACCATCTGATGTGTCATGCATCTCCTCCTCATCTAGATGAGAGGTAAAAGATTTTCTATAAACTCGTGGAGTGACCTTTAATCGGTCATATTCCAAATGTCTCAATGCGTTTGTAGAAACAGAAATATCATTCTCATTATTTCCTAGACTAACACCCACATTATTCAAATTAGCAACGATGGATGTAGTAGAAAAAGACAAAAATGATTTGGGTGATGACGAAGTACCTTGGTTGTCGAGGTTCTGCACAGCTTTACGTCGCATAGCCTTGGCCAAAGAGTCTTCGTCAGTGTCCGCCATTCCATCGTCGGCCACCGCATGACGGGCACTGCGACGTGTGGGTGTTACCTCCGATGAAGAAAGACGTGCAGGAACCTCCACCGGAGGAGGGGATGAGGGTGTAGTAGCAACCCCCTCTCGGGCAGTCAAGACCACCGGTAAACTCAACGCCACCGCCGAAGATGGCGTGTCTGGAGGTGGGACCACGGGTGGTGCGTGCATGGGTGAGACGCACACGTTTGGCTTCATTAGAACTTGTGGAGCAGCCGCGGACGCATCCGGCTCCGGTGAAGATCTTTAACAGTTGAATGTCTATTTGTTTATGTATTCACACATGTATTCAATTTTCCGATCAATACAATTTTAGCATTAATAATAAGCATTTATCATGAATAAGGAAATATAAAATAACAACTGTATTATTGCCTCTAGGGCATATTTCCTTCAGTATCCCACTTGCACTAGTGTTAATAATCTAGATTACATAGTGATGAATCTAACACCCATGGAGTCTTGGTGCTGGTCATGTTTTTCTTGCGGGAGAGGCTTAGTCAACGGGTCTGCACATTCATACATGTATGTACTTTGCAAATTTCTATGTCTCTATCCTTCACCTTTACACGAATGGAGTTGAAGCGTCTCTTGATGTGTTTGGTTCTCATGCGAAACATGGATTCCTTTGCCAAGGCAATTGCGCCAATGTTGTTGCAAAAGATTTTCATTGGACCCGATGCACTATGTATTACACCTAGATCGGATATGAACTCCTTCATCCAGACCCCTTCATGCGCTAATTCTGAAACAACTATGTACTCCGCTTCAAACGTAGATCCCGCCACGACGCTCTACTTGGAATGGCACCAACTAACAGGTCCACCATTCAATAAAAATATGTATCTAGTTTGTGACTTAGAGTCATCTGGATCAGTGCCGAAGCTAGCATTGATGTAACCATTTACGATGAGGTCTTCGTCACCTCCATAAACTAGAAACATATCCTTGGTCGTTTTCAGGTACTTCAGGATGTTCTTGACCGCTGTTTAGTGATGCACTCCTGGATTACTTTGGTACCTCCCTGCCAAACTTATGGCAAGGCACACATCAGGTCTGGTATACCACCTAGCATACATGATAGAACCTATGGCTGAGGCATAGGGAATGACTATCATTTTCTCTCTATCTTCTGGAGTGGTCGGGCTTTGAGTCTGACTAAATTTCACACCTTGTATCAAAAGCAAGAACCCTTTCTTTGACTAATCCATTTTGAACTTCTTCAAAACTTTATCAAGCTATGTGCTTTGTGAAAGTCCTATTAAGCGTCTTGATCTATCCCTATGGATCTTGATGCCCAATATATAAGCAGGTTCACCGAGGTCTTTCATTGAAAAAAAATCTTATTCAAGTATTCTTTTATGCTATCCAGAAATTCTTTATCGTTTCCAATCAATAATATATCATCCACATATAATATCAAAAATGCTACAGAGCTCTCACTCACTTTGTTGTAAATACAGGCTTCACCATATGTCTATATAAAACCACATGCTTTGATCACCTCATCAAAGCGTATATTCCAACTCCGAGATGCTTGCACTAGTCCATGGATGGATCGCTGGAGCTTGCACACTTTGTTAGCACCTTTATGATTGAAAAAACCTTTTGGTTGCATCATATACAACTCTTCTTTAAGAAATACATCAAGGAATGTAGTTTTGACGTCCATTCGCCAGATTTCATAATTATAAAATGTGGCAATTGCTAACATGATTCGGACTGACTTAAGCATCGCTACGGGTGAGAAGGTCTCATCGTACTCAACCCCTTGTACTTGTCGAAAACCTTTTGCGACAAGTCGAGCTTTGTAGATGGTGACATTACCATCACCGTATGTCTTCTTCTTGAAGATCCATTTATTCTCAATGGGTTGCCGATCATCGGGAAAGTCCACCAGCTTCCATACTTTGTTCTCATACATGGATCCTATCTCAGATTTCATGGCCTCAAGCCATTTATCAGAATCTGGGTTCATCATAGATTCTTTATAGTTTGTAGGTTCGTCATGGTCTAGTAACATAACTTCCAGGACAGAGATTACCGTACCACTCTGGTGCGGAACGTGCTCTCTTCGACCTACGAGGTCCAGTAGTAACTTGATCTAAAGTTTCATGATCATCATCATTAGCTTCCTCTCTAGTTGGTGTAGGCATCACGGGAACGGATTTCTCTGATGTGCTACTTACCAAATTGAGAGAAGGTAGAATTACCTCATCAAGTTCTAATTTCCTCCCACTCACTTCTTTTTAGAGAAACTCCTTCTCTAGAAATGTTCCATTCTTGGCAACAAAGATCTTGCCTTCGGATATGTGGTGGAAGGTGTACCCAATTGTTTCCTTAAGGTATCCTATGAAGACGCACTTCTCCAATTTGGGTTCGAGCTTATCAGGATGAAGCCTTTTGACATAAGTGTCACAACCCCAAACTTTAAGAAATGACAGCTTAGGTTTCTTGTCAAACAATAGTTCATACGGTGTTGTCTCAACGGATTTAGACGGTGCCCTATTTAACGTTAATGCAACCATCTCTAATGCATAACCCCAAAACTATAGTGGTAAATCTGTAAGAGACATCATAGATCGCACCATATCTAATAAAGTATGGTTATGACGTTCGGACTCACCATTATGATATGGTGTTCCAGGTGGTGTAAGTTGTGAAACAATTCCACATTGTTTTAAATGAAGGCCAAACTCGTAACTCAAATATCCGCCTCTGCGATCAGATCTTAGAAACTTTATTTTCTTGTTATGATGATTCTCCACTTCACTCTGAAATTCTTTGAACTTTTCAAATGTTTCAAACTTGTGTTTCATCAAGTAGATATACCCATACCTACACAAATCATCTGTGAAGGTCAAAAAATAACGATACCCGCCACGTGCCTCAACACTCATCGGACCGCATACATCGATATGTATTATTTCCAATAAGTCATTAGCTCGCTCCATTGTTCTGGAGAACGGAGTTTTAGTCATCTTGCCATGGGGCATGGTTCGCAAGTATTAAATGATTCCTAATCAAGTGATTCCAAAAGTCCATCTGTATGGAGTTTCTTCATGTGCTTTACACCAATATGACTTAAACGGCAGTGCCACAAATACATTGCACTATCATTATCAATTTTGCATCTTTTGGCATCAATATTATGAATATGTGTGTCACTAGGATAGAGATTCAATAAGAATAGACCATTCATCAAGAAGAATAGACCATTCATAAAAGATATTACTCATATAAATAGAACGACCATTATTCTCTGATTTAAATGAATAACCGTCTCGCAATAAACAAGATGTAGATATAATGTTACTACTCAACGCTGGCACCAAATAACAATTATTTAGATCTAAAACTAATCCTGAGGTTAGATGTAGATGTAGCGTGCCGACGGCGATCACATCGACCTTGGAAACATTTCCGACGCACATCGTCACCTCGTCCTTAGCCAATCTTCGTTTATTCTGCAGCTCCTGTTTCGAGTTACAAATATGAGCAACCGAACAAGTATCAAATACCCAGGCGCTGCGACGAGCATTAGTAAGGTACACATCAATAACATGTATATCAAATATACCTTTTTTCACTTTACCATCCTTCTTATCCACCAAGTATTCGGGGCAGTTCCGCTTCTAGTGACTAGTCCCTTTGCAGTAGAAGCACTCAGTTTTAGGCTTGGGTCCATCTTTAGGCTTCTTCCCGGGAGTGGCAACTTGTTTGCCATTCTTGAAGTTCCGTTTCTTTCGCTTGCCCTTTTCTTGAAACTAGTGGTCTTGTTAACCATCAACACTTGATGCTCCGTCTTCATTTCTACCTCTGTGGCCTTAAGCATTGCGAAGATCTCAGGAATCATTTTATACATCCCTTGCATATTATAGTTCATCATGAAGCCTTTATAACATGGTGTTAGTGATTGAAGAAATCTGTCAATAACACTATCAACCGGAAGTTTAACTCCCAACTGAGTCAAGTGGTTATGATACCCAGACATTTTGAGTATGTGTTCTCTGATCGAACCGTTCTCCTCCATCTTGCAGCTATAGAACTTGTTGGAGACTTCACATCTCTCAATCCGGGTATTTGCTTGAAATATTAACTTCAACCCTTGGGACATCTCATATGCTCCATGACGTTCAAAACGTCTTTGAAGTCTTGGTTCTAAGTCGTAAAGCATGGCACACTAAACTATTGAGTAGTCATCAGATCGAGCTTGCCAGACGTTCATAACATCAGCTTCAGCTCGTGCAGCAGGACTTTCACCTAGCGGTGCATCAAGGACATAATTCTCCTGTGCGGCAATGAGGATAATCCTCAAGTTACAGACCCGGTCCGTGTAGTTGCTACCATCATCTTACAACTTAGCTTTATCTAGGAACGCATTAAAATTCAGGGGAACGGTAGCTCGGGCCATTCATCTACAATATAGATATGCAAAACTATAAGACTAAGTTCATGATATATTAAGTTCAATTAATCAAATTACTAATGAACTCCCACTTAAATAAACATCCCTCAAGTCATCTCAGTGATACATCATCCAAATCAACTAACCCATGTCCGATCATGACATGATGGGGTAGTCATCAATGGTGAACATCTCTACGTTGATCATATCAACTATATGACTCATGTTTGACCTTTCGGTCTCAAGTGTTCCGAGACCATGTCTGTACATGCTAGGCTCATCAAGTTTAACCCAAGTATTATGCATGTGCCAAACTGTCTTACACCCTTTGTATGTGAACGTAGAGTCTATCACACCCGATCATCACGTGGTTCTTCGAAACGATGAACTTTGGCAGTGGTGCATACTCGGGGAGAACAGTTTTATCTTGAAATTTAGTGAAGGGATCATCTTATAATGCTACTATTGTTCTAAGCAAAATAAGATGCATAAAGGATAAAGATCACATGCAATCAAAATATGTGACATGGTATGGCCATCATCATCTTGTGCTTTTGATCTCCATCTCCAAAGCATCGTCATGATATCCATCGTCACTGTCTCGACACCTTGATCTCCATCTTATAGTCGTTGCGTCGAGGTCGTCACGCCAACTATTGCTTCTACAACTATCGCTAACGCATAGTGATAAACTAAAGCAATACATGGTGCTTGCATTTCATACAATAAAGAGACACCCTAAGGCTCCTGTTGGTTATCGATATTACAAAACATGATCATCTCATACATTAACATATATCACATCATATCTTGACCATATCACATCACAACATGCCCTGCAAAAACAAGTTAGACGTCTGCTACTTTGTTGTTGCAAGTTATATGTGGCTGCTACAGGCTTCTAGCAATAACCATTCATAACTATACAAAAACCACAACGGTAATTCATCAAGTTTGCTGTTTTGACCTTCTTCAAGGACATGCCATAGTCAAATTTGATTCAACTAAAGTAGGAGAAACAGACACCCGCCAACCACCTTTTATGCAAAACTAGCTGCATGTCAGTCGGTGGAACCAGTGTCATGTGCGTGGACATGTAAGGTTGGTCCAGGCCGCTTCATCCCACAATACCTCCGAATCAAAAGAAGACGTTGGTGGTAATCAGTATGACTATCACCGCCCACAACTCTTTGTGTTCTACTCGTGCATATAATCTAAGCATAGACCTGGCTCAGATGCCACTGTTGGGAAATGTTGCATGGAAAACAAAAAAATCTACGCACATGCAAGATCTAGCCATGGAGATGCATAGTAACTAGAAGGGAGAGTGTGTCTACATACCTTTGTAGACCGTAAGTGGAAGTGTTTGACAACACAGTGGATGTAGTCGAACTTCTTCGCGTTCCAACCGATCGAGTATCGAACGTATGGGACCTCCACATTCAGCACGCGTTCAGCTCGATAATGTCCTCCGCCTTCTTGATCTAGCAAGACGGCAAGGTAGTGGATGAGTTCTGGTAGCACGAAGGAGTTGTGATGGTGATGATGAAGTTATCTCCCCAGGGCTATGCCTAAGCACTACGAAAATATGACCACGGGTGTAAACGGTGGAGGGGGCGCCGCACATGGCTAAGCAATTGTTCTAGGTGTGCTAGCGCCCCCATCCCACATTTATATAGGTGGGAAAGAGGGAGCAGCCAGGAGGGCGCCCCAAGTAGGTTGAATCCTACTTGGGGTCCCTTCCCAAGTGGCGCCCCGTTTACCATACAGGGAAAGGAAAGGCAGAAGAGAGAAGGAAGAGGGAGGCTGAATCCCCCCTTTCCTTTCCCCCACATGGGGAGGATAGCATGGGGGTGTACTAGCCCCATGCGGTCTAGTGTGCAACCCTCTTGTGGCCCAATAGGCCCACTATCCTCTCGGGGGTGTCTGGTACCCCCTCCGGTACTCCGATGACTATCTAGTACACTCTGAAACTCTTTTGGTGTCCGAATACCATCGTCCTATATATCAATCTTTACCCCTCGACCATTTCAAGACTCCTCGTCATGTCTGGGATCTTATCCGGGACTTTGAACAACATTTCGTCACAAAATCATATAACTCATATAACACTATATCGTCAACGAACGTTAAGCATGCAGACCATACGGGTTTGAGAGCTATGTACACATGACCGAGACACCTCTCCGGTCAATAACCAATAGCGGAACCTGGATGACCATACTGGCTCCTACATATTCTATGAAGATCTTTATTGGTCGATCCTTTATGACAACATACAAAATTGCCTTTGTCCATCGGTATGTTACTTGCCCGAGATTCGGTCATCGGTATCTTCATACCTAGTTCAATCTCGTTACCAGCAAGTATCTTTGCTCGTTCCGTAATACATCATCTTGCAACAAACTCATTTTTCACTTTGCTTGCAAGGCTTCTTATGATGTGTATTACTAAGAGAGCCCAGAGATACCTCTCCGATACTCGGAGTGACAAATCCTAATCTCGATCTGTGTCAACCAAACAAACACCTTCAGAGATACCTGTAGAGCATCTTTATGATCACACAGTTATGTTGTGACATTTAGTAGCACACAAGGTACTCCCCTGATAGCCGGGAGTTGCATAATCTCATAGTCGAAGAAATATGTATTTGACATTAAGAATGCAATAGCAATAAACTGAACGATCGATATGCTAAGCTAATGGATGTGTCTTGTCCATCACATCATTCTACTAATGATGTGATCCCGTTATCAAATGAAAACACATGTCTATGGTTAGGAAACCTTAACCATTTTTGATCAACGAGCTAGTCTAGTAGAGGCTTACTAGGGATACTGCATTTGTTTATGTATCTGCACATGTATTTAAGTTTCCGATGAATACAATTCTAGCATGAATAATAAACCTTTATCATAAATATGGAAATATAAAATAACAATGTTATTATTGCCTCTAGGGCATATTTCCTTCAAATTGCACTAGTGAAATTGCACTACTGAAATATTTCAGTGTCTACCTGTCTCTACTAAAACTACACTACTGAAATATTTCAGTGTCTACCCATGTGTAGTGAAACTACAGTACTGAAATATTTCAGTGCTGCCAGTGTGTACTGAAACTGCACTACTGCAATATTTCATTGTCTACCAGTGTGTACTGAAATTGAACTACTGAAATATTTTTGTGTCTACCAGTGTGTAATCAAAATAAACTACTAAAATATTTCAGAAGCAACAACTATCGACTGAACTTGCAGTACTAAAATATTTCAGTGTCTACCTAGAGTCTAGCATTGTAAAACTCTCTGCTGAACTTGTGTACTGAACTTGCAGTACTGAAACATAATTTATTCTTTGCAACTAATTAAGATGCCATCCAGAGGCTATGAACTGAAGTAGATTTGCACTAGAATAGATAGATGAACACTAAAAAAAGTGAGAATGCATGCAACAACGATATATTGCGGAGAATCAAATTAACCATGTGGCAAGTAATGATTTACAATCAAGAATCTTACCCCAAACAACAATACCGCCGCCATTCAGATGAGGAGAGCGGTGAGGGAAGCCTGGAGAACGGCAAGGAAGCAACGTCGCGACCACTATCCTCCTCCTCTTGCGCTTAGGATTCTCCGGTGACTCGGTTGGAGGCTGCACAATCTCCAACGACACCTCATACAGGGTGGCTTCTTGGTCCTCTGGATGCTCTACCCTAGATCTATATGCCCACCACCTCTGCCTAACCCTCTCCTTAGGGAATCCGTCTGCTCCATCGCCCAGAGGAGGACCTTGATGAACTCCACCGGTTCTGCGGGCGGGGGCCAGAGCGCAAACTTCTCTCTCTTCTTCATATGCTTGATCATGGCATGCGCCGTCCAAGACATCTGTCGCCTATTGTCAAACCAAGAACATATCTCACTCAACCTAGCCATATTGACCTAGTTACCGCCAGCAATCTACACGATATCCTCCTCCATCGGCGTGGCAAAGTTGGCCTTCTCGCCGCCAGCGATCTGCTCGATCTGCTGCTCCATCAAGGTTTTGGCTTGGATGGAAGAGGGGGTGCATGTGGAATAGGAAACGAGAAAAGTTGCAGCAATGAGAAGAAGGAGATGTCTATGGTGGATCTGGAATGCTGGAGAGGGAGGAGATGGCTGCGGTCGATCTGGAATGCAGGAGAGGGAGGAGATGGTTGTAGTTGTGTAATGGTGATGGAAGAGGTGAGGACCGTGGCGGCGGTTCTACATAAGATGAGAGGGGCGGTGCATGGAAAATTTTCCTATGACTAGAATGCCCATAGATTAAAATGTGTACCCACATTCTCATTAGTACCGACCCGCCAAGTTGTACTATTTTCGAATACTTTCATCAGAGTACTACCCAGTACTACATATCTGTGTGCCGTTAGATTGAGACAAACAAACGGCTCCAAAAAATCCCAACCATTGTAAAACTTGTATATTTTTCATTCTGCAGGTGATAACAGAGAAGAAGGATTTTTACCAAAGACAAAGCTTGGCGCTTGCACACACGCATGTTGTTTTCTCTAATGTTTGTTGGCTTTCATGATAGGGTCAGGTTGACATTTTCTCTTGATTCCCTCTGTTGGTACTAAAACCGATGGATCTTGGGTAAGAGGTCCCAAGCTGGTGATCTCAACACGATGGTTAACAAAAAGTAAAGGGGATACAATTTTGTCCATGTTCGGGCCCTCTCAAAGAGGTAAAACCGTGCACGTCCTTTTTGTATTGTACTGATTGTGGATGGGGTACAAAGTACAGGATGATCTACCTCAAGATTGTATGAATGATTTCTAACCTCTAAAGTCCTTGTCTCTACAGACTAAACCCCGTGGCTTATATAGGCACTGGGGTACCTAGGGTGATAAGTATGTCGACTAAACTATGGATAACATGCGATTATTTGAATACGCTTTGAAGTGTACGCCAAGTCTTCGTAGGCTTCCATCTTGAGTACGCCAAGGGCTAGGACACGCGTGGCCTGGTTATTGGTGGGTCCTCGACCCATCCCATAACTAACAGGCTGAGGTGGTGTGCACCCCCAATCCATGGCAACGTCAGTAGCCTCTGAACTGGTCTTCAAGACGTGGTTATTGACTCCTTCCTCGGAATATCTTCAATCTTTTGGTCTTTGTCTTCCTAGACGAGTTCCATCTGATACGACAACATCTAGATCTGAGGGTATATTTGGATCAATGGTGGTTTTAAGATCCTACATTGGCATCACCTCCTAGTGCTCATAAGTTGGCCTCACGGTCTATTTTGGGCTCAGGGGGCATCATTTAACAAGGCTCTCCTCTGCACAAATTATTTCTACTGAGTCCGAAGACTCTATTTAACTTACCTGCGAATCCTCCGCCACGTAACTACAAAAGGCTGGGTGGGTTGAACCCTGACAACTGTCAGCCGAGAACTGAACAACTACCACTTATTGAGGTGTCAAGTTGTCCTGTCAATAGTTATGACTGGGTATATCGTGGCTCGAGGTCATTTATATTGGCATGTCCTATCAATAAAGGGATCGTGTTCTGGATTTTTAGCGATATCGTTAACCAAATCCCTTAATCCTTGCGTGCATATACTGCATGTCGTATCAGGAGTTGGAAATTTTCATTGCGCGACATGGTGACCCTTTGTCTTCTGCTGACCTATAAGAAGGGAAGCTGTAAATCAAATTCACCCATGATCTCATTCCTTGCTCCATTGCCCAGACCTTACAAAAGCTCTAATGCTCAGGGATCTGCTTATTTTCTCCAGTTTCTCCCCACTTCCTTCCTCCACCGCAAGAGATGGCCGACAAGTGGTGTTGTTGCTCCAGCGCTCGAGGCTATCAGGAAGAGAGGACAATGGCTGTGGTGCAATGTCATCGTTGGCACCATCACCGAGATTCAAGATGGCGGGTATCTTCCTTTCACGACCAAATGTTGACTTGTGGTGGGTGCTAGTGAGGTCCCCTCCTCGGCTATCTCCTCCCCTTGTCAGCGAGAGCGGGTGGTATTCATCTCCCACCTCATCTGAGGTCTGGGCTTTCCTCTTCACCCTTCTTCTAGGGCGTTATATTTTCCTCTATTTCTACCATCTAGCCCCAAATTTTATCCTCCACATTGCCACCTTCATAACTTTCTATGAAGCCTTCCTCCACATCGAGCCCTATTTGGGGTTTGATAAGTCTCCAAAGTATCTATAATTTTTTATTGTTCCATGCTATTATAGTATTAATCTTGGATGTTTATATGCAATCACATGTCACTATATATTTTTTCGGACTAACCTATTAAATTAGTGCAAAGTGTGAGTTGTTGTTTTTTGCTTGTTTTTGGTGTTCCACGATATCAGTATCAAACGAAGTCTAAATTCCATGAAACTTTTTGAGAATTTTTTCTTGACATAAGAGACCTAGAAGCTTTGGGAGAGGGTCAAAAGACGAAGGAGTGTCCCACACGCAGCCAGGGCACGCCCTGGTACCCCGTGCCCCCCCCTTCACTCTGTTTGACCTAACTCCGCCTCTATAAATTCTCTAAAATCGGGAAAACAATAGAGAGACACCCAACATACTTTTTCCGCTGCCGCAAGCTTCTGTTCTCGCGAGATCCCATCTGGAGGCCTTTTCCGGCACTCTACCAGAGGGGAAATCGATCACGGAGGGGCTCTACAACAACCTTGCTTCCCTTCCGATGATGTGTAAGTACTTCACCATAGACCTACGGATCCATATCTAGTAGTTAGATGGCTTCTTCTCTCTGTTTGATCTTCAATCCAATGTTCTCCTCGATGTTATTGGAGATCTATTCGATGTAATCACTTTTTGCAGTGTGTTTGTTGGGATCCGATGAATTGTCAGTTTATGATCATATTATCCATGAATATTGTTTGAGTCTTCTCTGAACTCTTTTATGCATGATTATTATAGTTTTGTATTTCTCTCTGGTCTACTGATTTGGTTTTGCCAACTAGATTGATTTTTTTACAATGGGAGAGGTGCTTTGTGATGGGTTCAATCTTGCGATGATCCATATCCTAGTGATAGAAAGGGACAAGACACGTATTTATATTGTTGCCATTAAGGATAAAATGATGGGGTTTATTCATATTGCTTGAGTTTACTTTGTCTACATCATGTCATCTTGCTTAAGGTGTTACTCCATTCTTTATGATCTTAATTCTCTACTTGCATGCTCGATAGTGGTCGATGTGTTGAGTAACAGTAGTAGATGCCGCCAGGAGTCGGTCTACTTGTCTCAGACGTGATGCCTATATACATGATCATTGCCTTGGATATCGTCATGATTATTGCTACATCTTGAGCTTGAGTTGGTTTTTCCCTTGAAGAGGAAAGGGCGATGTAGCAAACTAGATATAAGTATTTCCCTTAGTTAAGAACCAAGGTATCAATCCAGTAGGAGGAACACACAAGTCTGCAATCATATCACCTACACAAACAAACAAATACTTGCACCCAATACGATAAAGGGGTTGTCAATCCCTTCACGGTTACTTGCAAGGATGAGATCTGATAGAGATAGGTATAAAAGATAAAAAAGTACAAAATAAAGTAAAGGTAAATAAATTGCAGCAAGGTATTTTTGGGTATTTTTGGTTTTATAGATCTGAAAATAATGTAATAAGAATAGACCCCGGGGCCATAGTATTCACTACTGGCTTCTCTCTTGAAAGAACGCATACGGTGGGTAAACTAATTACTATTGAGCAATTGATAGAAAAGCAAATAATTATCATGATATCTAAGGCAATGATCATGAATATAGGCATCACGTCCATGACAAGTAGACCGACTTCCACCTGCATCTACTACTATTACTCCACACATCGACCGCTATCCAGCATGCATCTAGTGTATTAAGTTAACAAGAATGGAGTAATGCCTTAAGCAAGATGACATGATGTAGAGGGATAGATCCAATCAATATGAATAAACCCCACATTTTTATCCTTAATGGAAAAAATACAAATACATGTCTTGTTCCCTTCTGTCACTAGGATTGAGCCCCGCAAGATTGAACCCATTACAAAGGACCTCTCCCGTTGCAAGAAAAATCAATCTAGTTGGCCAAACCAAATCAATAGACCGGGGAGAAATACAAAGCTATCTTAATCATGCATAAAAGACTTCATAGAAGACTCAAATAATATTCACAGATAATCTGATCATAAACCCAAATACATCGGATCTGAACAAACACACCACAAAAGAAGATTACATCAAATAGATCTCCAAGAACATCTAGGAGAACATTGTATTGAAGATCAAAGAGAGACACTACTAGGGAAAACCTTATACGCGGAGGCTTATCTATAGCGCTAGTTATAGCGAGGGCTACTGCTACTTAATAGTAGCGCGTGGTTATCAAAGGCGCTACTGCTACCTTCATAGTGGTAGTGCGGCTACATGAAAACGCGCTACGGCTGTTGCGACCACACCTTGGCCGATATCCTAGGTATAGTAGTAGAGTTGTTCAAGATCCCATGCTACTGCTAAGAAAATAGTAGTAGTGCATTTTCCAGGGACAGCGGTACAACTAAGTTTGTATTGTGCCACATGGCGGGCCCCACTTAGCAGCAGCGTGGTTGGCAGGAACCTGCTACTACTAGTTTTTTTAGCAGCAATGCGTTTTCCCTACCCTTAGTGCTGCTAAGGTGCAGCAGTCACCTTTTCTACCCCTCCCCCTCCCCCAACCTCTCTTGCTTCAATTTTCCCTCCCACCTCCTCTCTCCCTCACTTTGCTTCTTCCTCACTACTTCTTCTCCCCCCATTACTATCTTTCTTCTACCTCTCTTTCTCTCTCTTTAATGCTCCTAGCTAACTACACCACCTCCATTAATGCAACTCCTTTCTATTTTCCCTCACTTTTCCTCCCCTCCACTAGTTAGAGCCATCTCCTTCCCCAACTGGCTAGGTAGATCTACCCATTTAATGAAGCGACCTATGTACCTCACTAACTAGATCTAGCCATGTCAAGAACTAAGCTTTGTCCACTTTTGATCACTCCCTAGGTGCGTGGCGACACCGATCGACCTCATCACCATCCTCGATCTCTATCCCGAGATAGGTGAGTAAAAATGTGTGCTTTGTAAGAATGGAAATATGTGTGTGTATGTGTGTGTGCGCGCGCGATATGACCTAATTGGGGGAAATTGTGCTTGTGCCATGAGTTGCCGCCGAATTGTGCTTGATTTTCCGATGTTTGGCCAAAATGTCGATTTATTTACGTTTCGGCAAATTTTGGGCAAACTCTATATGTCCTATTTTCAGGGAAGATCATGCCAAATTTTTGTATGACTTTGATGCATGCACGCATTTTTATAATCAATTTTCTTATTATTAGCATAGGCGATCATGGTGGTCAGTGGAATGATGGTGGAAAGGTGGTTGCGAGCGGCGGTGCAGGTTATGGATGAAAATAACGGAACAAAGATTTTATGTCCGTGTCAAAGATGCAGAGGAGGAGTTTGGCTCGACCATTATGAGGATGGTCGTTTGAAGGCACACCTGCTAATGACAATTTGATGGATGGCTATACTTTGTGGATAATTGAAGATCATGATGAGGAGGATGCCGACGGGGCGGCCAATGACGACACGAGGCCAAACGAAGAGTTGAACGATAATGGCGGCGGAGAAGAGGCCGGACATGGCGGTGGAAAAGATGGGGACACACCGTAGCCTTAGTTGCTACTAAGTTCAGTTGTCCGGGACCCTCATGTTCAAGACCTGCTTTGCAAGAAGATGAGTACTGATAGAGCTGCTTATAGAGAGGAGGCCAAGATGGAGGAACTGGAAGTAGACTCGAACACTCCATTGTGTGATGGTTGCGATCCCGAGGTGACCAGCTGGAGTTTCACGCTAGAACTTCTGAAGACGAAGGCTAAAAACAAATGGACCGACAGTAGCCTCGATGAGCTTCTCAAGTACCTTCACCGACAGTAGCCTCGATGAGCTTCCCAAGTACCTAAAGAAGGTTCTTCACACGGGGAATCTATGTCCTACTAGTGTGGATAAGGCCAAGAAGATCATTTGCCCTCTTAATCTGCCGCACATTAGATACCATGCATGCATCAATGATTGCATCATTTATTGGAAGGAGCACGAAGAAAAAACCAGTTGCTCGTTGTGCAATGCTTCTCGATACAAGAAGGTCCGAAAGAAATCTCCCCAGAAAATTTTATGGTACTTGCCGATCACTTCCCATCTACAATGTTATTACGTAGATCCTAAGGAAGCAACGCTCATGCGTTGGCACGCTGAGAGGAAAAATCCCGACGATGGAGATTATCCGAAGCTGAGACACCTCGCGGATGCAAGATAGTAGAGAGCGTTCAATGACGAATATCGATATTTCGCATATGATGCAAGTAACATCGTGCTTGGCGTGAGTACCGATGGCATGAATCTATTTGGCAACCAGAACACCAACCATAGCACATGGCCCGTGTTTGTATGGATGTACAACCTCCCTCTGGTTGTGCATGAAGTCAAAGAACATACACATGAGCATGTTGATTCAAGGGCCGAAACAATCGGGAAAAAAATATTAATCTGTATTTGGGGCTACATCAAGAGGAGTTAGACACGGTATGGAAAACACCAGCCAAGACATGGGACAGTAGCAAAGGAGAGTATTTCTATATGGGAGTTGCGCTGATGATGACGGTGCACGACTATCTCAGTTACAGATATGTGGCAGGCTAGGTGTGCCATGGATATTGTGGATGCATGCGGTGCATGGATGATACGACGTCTCACCAGCTAACGAAAGATGGGGGGTCTGCGAAAATCATGGCCATGGGGCATCAAAGATGGCTCGTGAAGGATGACCTGTGGAGAAACCATGGAGATCTATTCAATTGTGAGGCTGAGTATCGAGGACCTCAACAT
This sequence comes from Triticum urartu, assembly GCF_056163025.1. Lineage (NCBI taxonomy): Eukaryota > Viridiplantae > Streptophyta > Magnoliopsida > Poales > Poaceae > Triticum > Triticum urartu. The sequence continues at coordinate 358,578,662 of NC_141874.1, read as the reverse complement.
AAGAGGAGTGGCGCCAAAATCGATGAGCTATTGAAAAACTGGGAACAGTACCCCGCACCAGGAAAGATGATGAAAAAGCCGCTGAAGCTGCTGTTGAAGGTATGGAAAACGAGGTCCGTTTTCTGGGACTTGGAGTACTGACCCAAACTCAACATGCCTCATTGCCTTGATCAAATGCATATCACGAAGCATGTCCTTGAGAGCCTGCTTGCAACACTTATGACATGTCGGATAGGACCAAGGATGGGCCAAAGGCAAGAAGAGACTTGGAAGATTTGAACATCAGGGTAGATCTCCACATGCCGCCCCTTAAAAAGTCAGAGGAGACAGAGACAGAGGCGCGAGACAAGGGCAAAAAAGTGAACAAGAAGGATGAGAATGATTGACCCCTTTCTTGCTTTACCTTATGTTCAAAGGAGATCAATCAATTCTTCAAGTGCCTTAGCGGAATCAAATCTAGTTCCAGTTACGGTGGGACGATAAGCAAATTTGTAGACAGGAAGAAGAAAAGGTTCAGTGGGATGAAGCCGCATGACTGGCATGTGATGATGATGAAGATACTACCTGTTGCCCTTAGAGGGATAATGGACGACCGTGTCCGTGACACGCTTATTGGTCTGTGCAACTTTTTTTTATGTTATCTCTCGAAAGTCGATCAATGTGAAGTAGCTTTGAAGGCTACAGGAAGAGATCATTGTGATACTAAATGAGCTTGAGATGTACCCCCCCTCCCCCCCGCACGTTCTTTGACATCATGGTGCATCTATGTGTCCACATTGTGGACGGCATAATAGACCTGGGGCCGACATTCCTTCACAGCATGATGTCGATCGAGAGGATGAATGGGGTCATCAAAGATTCATTCATAACATGTCCCGTCCAGATGGAAGCATCGTCCAGGGCTATCTGACCCAAGAGTGCATCTCTTTCTACAAGAATTATCTATATGGCGGAGACCCTGTTGTGGGTTTGCCCGTTAAGTAGCACCTTGGGAGGCTCAAAGGAGAAGGTCACTCCAACGGTCGCAGGGAACTACATGTAGGTTACTTGGACCGCAATGACTTTGTCATATCAAAGTTAGTAGTGCTACATCACCTAGATGTGGTACATCCTTTCGTGATACTGCACAAAGAGACCGTCACAAAGAAGTATCATGACCGAGGGTTATGCATGACGAATGTCGAAGTTATTAGAGAGCACAACTCCACTTCCCTGCATTGGTTCAAAGAGCATATTCTTGCTAATCCCCCAGAAGTGGGCTCTACGGACGGATTGCCCCGCGGCCAACCTCACAACCTATCAGGCATACAATATAAACAAATAGACGTTCTACACGGAGGCCAAAGATATAAACAGTGATTTTCAGAACTCAAGGGTGACTATGGAATGCATGAACGACGACAACGCCACAAATGAAACATTCTACAGAAGGGTCAAGGAGATCTGGGAGCTTGACCAATCTGGACTGCATAGTACGACAATGTTCTGTGTCAGATGGGCTAAGAATGTTGAAAAGAAAACCGATATTTCACTACCATGTTTATACCCGATGCCAAGAGCGCTGCCATGAACACCATCAAAAAAACAAGCCACGAGTACACGTTAAGCACGTGACACAATGCTTCTTTGTAACTGACCCGAGCAATCCCAGTCATGTTGTTGTGAGGAGAGGCAGAAGGAACATCATCGAAATGGACCATGCATCTTTGTAACAAGAAGGGAAAGATGCTCACTCAAAAATTAAAACGTCGACGCTAAGAAACCATGCATCATTTACATGTGTATGTGTGTGTGTGTGTGGTGAAATGATGTGTCATATATATTGTCGTCTGAGTTATATACATTATATCTGATCCGATCCCCTTCTTCCCGGCTCGGTCTTCTTTTGGAAAAGAAAAAAAAAGAGAAAAAAAGGAAGGAAAGAAGAAAATGAAATGATTACAAAAGAAAATTAAAGGATTAGAAAAGAAAAATGAAAAAGTTGAAAGGAAATTAGAAAAATAAAATGAAAATAAGAAAGCAAAAGGAGAACATGAAAAGAAAATACACAGGAATAGCACTAGCGCTGGTTTAGACCCGCGCTATAGCTAACTTAGCTGTAGCGCAGGTACGCAAATCCCGCGCTACTGCTAAGTGAGCTATAGCGCGGCTCTAAACCAGCGCTACTGCTAACTTTGACTTAGCCAGCGCACGGGCTCCCTTCCTCCCCCAAATCCTCTCTGCCCTTGCTGCCTGAGCCCCCGCCCTCGCCGCGCCCCAGCCCGAAGCGCCACCGGAGCCCCTGCCCTCGAGCGCCGTGGGAGGTCCTACATTCGAGCGCCACCGGAGCCCCGGCCTCATCGCCGCTGAGGGAGTCCTGGATTATGGGGTCCTCGGATGTCCGGCCTATGTGACGTGGGCCGGACTGATGGGCCACGAAGATATAAGATAGAAGACTTCCTCCTATGTCTGGATGGGACTCTCCTTTGCGTGGATGGCAAGCTTAGCGTTTGGATATGAAGATTCCTTCCTCTGTAAACCCACTCTTTACAACCATAGGCCCCTCCGGTGTCTATATAAACCGGAGGGTTTAGTCCGTAGAGGCAATCACAATCATACATGCTAGACATCTAGGGTTTAGCCATTACGATCTGGTGATAGATCAACTCTTGTAATCCTTATATTCATCAAGATCAATCAAGCAGGAAGTAGTGTATTACCTCCATCGAGAGGGCCTGAACCTGGGTAAACATTGTGTCCCCCGTCTCCTGTTACCTGGGTAAACATTGGGTAAACATTGGGACCCCCTACCTGAGATATGCCGGTTTTGACACCGACATTGGTGCTTTCATTGAGAGTTCCGCTGTGACGTCAAAGATAGAATTGATGGCTCGCCTTGTTATCAAGGATAGTATCACCTCCAGAGGATCCCTGGCCTCAGGCCAAACCCTCCGGTTGGGCGGCTTTACCATGACCGCCTGTTCGCCCATTAAGCTGATGATGACTTCTCAGGTCATCGAGAATCACCTCCGTGTTGGCTCCGAATACTCCAGACAGATGGATCTGGCGGAGTGGTCATCTTTAAACGAACTCCTGGCTCGCATCGTCGCCATGGGGGTCCCTATAGACTATGATCAGATTGGGCTTAAACCCGATCAGAGAGAAATCAAATCTCCGCTGATCACCCATCATATAGCGGTTGTGGAGGAGCAAAACAACAATTCTTCCCCTATGTTGAAGACGAACTATGTTTGGATTTCCGAGCTCGAAGAGCCGGATAACTGTTTGCGGAACGACACTCCTAGTCCTCCAAACCTGGAATCGGGCATTGGGCCTAGGAAATCGTCTGACATCCCGGAGCCCAATCTAATAAGCTCGGAAGTTTTTTAAGCTCCGGACTCCAAATTGGGTTAGGATTCAGATTTAAAGCCACCCACCCACCACAAGCAATATTTACCAAGCAATTCTGGCCCGCCGGATATATGCAACCTCATGTAAGTACGACAACAGTCTCTGGAAATAGTCCATCACTTTTGGGCCAGATTCCTCCTTGTCAAAGACAAGATTAAAGATTGCCGCGACGAAGACGTGATTTTAGTATTCTATAATAATTGCTCGGACGAAGGAATCCTCAACGCCATAAACCGCCGTCGCGTATTACACTTCGCTGACTTGGAAACCATCATACAGAAGTACTGTGCAATGGAAAGCGGCTGGAAAACCCAGACAACTCACTGGGAACCCTCGCGGGGCACCCGACCCCATAGTGAAGAAAACTAAGCCCATTACGGGACGTGGAACCATTCTTCAGGGATGGCTTGATAGACCATGTAAAATACACACGACACCGGATACCATAGCCACCCACAGCCTTAGAGCATGTTGGATACTCTGGCAAGTGGCCAAGAGCGGCGAGGATATCCTCACTAAAAACACCTCAGAGCGACAAACCCCAGAGGGCGATGACGTCAGAGTATTGACGGTCTTCTAGACTTTAGCTTCAAATAATCGACGCAAGAGGGCACTCCGCGACCTCGCCGAAATCTGCCAAGTCGCAACAATAAACCCCTGGAACGACACAGCCATAACTTTCAACGCTAGTGACAAACCAAAATTCTGGTCAGTCCGGGCACCAGCCTCCTTGGTCCTTAATCCAATTGTGGATGGCTTTCGTCTCACTAAAGTGCTCATGGACGATTTCAGCGGACTAAACCTCATCTACGAGGACACACTCAATAAAATGCAAATAGACAGGAGCCGCATCGAGCAAAGTAATAGGACCTTCCGAGGAATCATTCCCAGCCGGGAGGCACGATGCACAGGGAAAATTACACTCGACATGGTATTCGGCATGGCGGAGAACTATCGGTCCAAAGAGATAACCTTCCAAGCGGCCCCTTTCAAACAGTGGATATCACGCCCTGTTGGGGCGAGATGCATTCACATTCTTTCAAGTTATACCCCATTACGGGTATATGAGCTCAAGATGCTCGGGCCCAGCGGTATTATCACTATTGCCAGTGATCCGGACATAGCCCTCTGCGCCGAAAACAAAGCCGCGTCCCTGACCCTTGAGGCACTGTCCGAGGCCCTCGCGGCCGAAGAGTTAACCGCCCTACGCTCCACGGTGGATTGGGACGACATAATCCTTGATAAGAGGCCCAAATCCACCTCCTTTAAACCAGCGGATGAAGTAGTCAAATTTCAAGTCCACCCGACGGACCCCAAGAAGAAAGCTTCCATCGGAGCACAACTGGACCCAACAGTTGACGCCGCACTATGACCGTTCCTACACGAGAACTGAGACATATTCGCCTGGCACCCTTCGGATATGCCAGGAATCCCACACAGGTTCGCCGAACACAGCCTCAATATATTGAAGGGATATAAGCCGGTCAAGCAAACACTGCGGCGCTTTTCCGAACCCAAACGACAAGCTATGGGGGAGGAGCTAGCCAAGTTAATCGAGGCCGGATTCATCCGAGAAATAAAACACCCGCACTAGCTAGCAAACCTAGTGATGGTACCTAATAAGGATAAATCCTGGCGCCTATGCGTCAATTTCAAAGACCTCAATAAGGCTTGCCCTAAGGATCCCTTCCCCATCCCCCGCATCGATCAGATTATTGATGCTACGGTATGACACGACTCACTGTGTTTCCTTTACGCATACTCCGGATACCATCAAATCAAAATGAAGGAGTCAGATCAAGCCGCAACGGCATTCATTACCCCATACGGGCCTTTCTACTTCAACACTATGCCCTTTGGGCTTAAAAACGCCGGTGCCACCTACCAACACATGATTCAAACATATGTGGACGATGTTGTCATCAAGACTAAACACGTCGATTCATTAATAGATGACCTGCGTCTCACATTCGACAACCTCGTGACATATGACATCAAGCTCAATCCGAAAAAGTGTGTTTTCGGCGTTCCCGCTAGAAAACTGTTGGGCTTCATCATTTCCAAAAGAGGAATTGAGGCAAATCCAGCCAAAATCCGAGCTTTGTCACAATTGGCTACACCAACAGACCATAAACAGGTCGAAAAACTAGCTGGATGTGTGGCAGCTTTAAGCCACTTTATCTCCAGACTAGTTGAAAAAGCATTGCCACTTTATCGCCTTCTCCAACACACCGACCACGTCGAGTGGACGGATGCGGCAATGATCGGACTGGAAAAAAATTAAGGCTCTTTTAGCGAGAAACCCAATCCTGGACGCACCAAACGTCGGCGAACCGGTGTTATTATATATCTGTGCAACACACTAGGTGGTGAGCGTAGTGCTCGTCGTTGAGAAAAAGGAGGACGGACACAAGTTCCCACTTCAGAAACTGGTATACTACGTATCCACTGTCTACACACGATGCAAATCCCGGTACCCTCATTACCAAAAGATAACATATGTGGTCTTCATGGCATCCCAGAAGCTACGACACTACTTCCAAGATTGCTCGATCACGGTGGCTTCTGAAGTACCACGCAATGACATAATAAACAACTGCGATGCTACGGGCCAGATTGCCAAGTGGGCCATTGAGCTCCTGCCATTCGACATAACATACAAACCACGCCGAGCCATTAACTCCCAAGTATTGGCCGACTTCGTCGCCGAATGGACAGAGGCCGAACTCCCTAAAGAGTACGGTACATACTCCAACTGGGTCATGCACTTCGATGGCTCTAAAATGCTGGCCGGCTTAGGAGTGGACGTCGTCTTAACGTCCCCCACTAGAGACGCAGTGCAGTACGCACTCCAAATATTATACACAGATTCAAACAATGCAGCCGAATACAAGGCCTTATTGCACGGTCTTCGGATGGCCGCCTCCATGGGCATACAACGCCTGGAGGTGCAAGGGGATTCAAATCTCATGATATCTCAAATAAACGGAGACTTCGACGCCAAAGATCCGAAGATGGCGGCCTATCGTAACGCCATACTGAAAATATCAGCTCGGTTTGAGGGACTCGAGTTTCATCATGTGGCTCGAGAAAGTAATCAAGCGGCGATGTCCTTGCTCGCATGGGCGCCAAGTGTGACCCCGTCCCACCTAACATCTTTCTGGAAAGGCTCTTCAAGCCATCTGTGGTGTGCCAGGATGAGTGCTGCCACACCAGTCTGGATCCGATCATACCCCCAGGTTCCGAACACAATACCGATATCATCAGGGGTTGAGCCATCGAACTAACACCATCGGCCCATGTAATAATGGCAGTAATTGCCCCATGGACCGAACCCTTCTTGGCCTAGCTTAATAGGCGAGAGCTCCCTGAGGATCAGAATGAGGCTCGCTGCATTGTTCGGCGCTCGAAAGCCTACAAGGTCCATGACGGAGAGCTCTACAAGAAAAGTGCTATCGGAGTCCTTCAAAGATGTATCTCCGAAGAAGAGGGACGGCAGCTCCTGGCCGAAATCCATGCTGGTCTCGCCGGTCACCACGCCGCGGCTCGGGCCATCGTAAGTAAAGCCTTCCATACAAGTTTCTTTTGGCCGACAGCTCGAGAAGATGCACTGGACCTTGTCCAACGTTGTGTCAGATGCCTGCTTTTCGCCAATCAAAGCCATATGCTGCCTACCGCTCTACAAACAATCCCCATTACTTGGCCTTTTGCGGTCTGGGGGCTGGATATGGTCGGACCCCTTAAAGGAGGAAGCCATAAGAAAAAATATCTGCTGGTCATGGTAGATAAATTCACCAAGTCGATATAGGCCAAACCAGTTATAATGACCGAAGTCGGACCAGTGATAGACTTTATATCCGGCGGCGTCCACCGTTATGGTGTCCCACACAACATCGTCATTGATAATGGCTCCAATTTTACAGCCGATGAAGTGAAAACCTGGTGTGCTAACTTGGGCATTAAGCTCGATTACGCCTCCGTCTATCACCCACAAACAAACGGTCAAGTCGAGCGAGCTAATGGTCTTATCATGAGCGGCATTAAGCCTAGACTAGTACGGTCTTTTAAAGAATCAAACAAGCACTAGGTTGAGGACCATGACCAATCGCACTACCGGATACACACCATTCTTCATGGCGTACGGTGCAGAGGCCGTTTTGCCCTGCAACATCATTAATGACTCACCTCGAGTGCACATGTACGAAGAGAGAGAGGCCGAGCTGGATCGGCAGGAGAGTCTAGATGCCCTGGAGGAGGAGCGCGACGTTGCGAAAGCCCGTTCTGCATTCTATCAACAACATGCTCGCACATACCAAAACAGAGAAGTGCGGGCCAAGAATTATAATGTTGGTGAACTCATTCTACGCTTTCCAGAGAAGGAAAAGGACAAACTCAAGCCCAAGTGGGAGGGTCCCTTCATCATATGAAGTTCTCACTGGAGGAGCGTACCGCCTGCGTGATGCATCGGACAATCGCTTAGAGCCGAACCCATGGAATGCCGTCAGACACTGAAGATTCTCCGCCTAGTGCCGTACTCTTTGTTCGTCTTCTTCTCCCTTTGTTTCCATTTTTTCTCTCTTTAATTTTTTCTGTAGCTCTATAGGTCTTGTGCGGCCAAACCGCACACCCATGACCCGCACATCCTTAAATGTATACGCTCATAATACCTGGGGGCTTCTTTTACAGAAGCTTATTATTATTTTCCGAGCATCAAGGTCACCACATATGTGTCCTTTCCTCATATGTACCTTTTCTTCGGCATTATATGCACCGTTATGACTTAAGTTTTTGCAAAGCTGGGTTGCCTGGCTCCTATGCTTATGCCCTATGTTCCCGTTTGCTCGGCTAGGGCATAAAGGTAGCACCTCTACGATTGTTATAGCCGGGTCATCTCGACTTGTACCTCAGACTAGGTGAAGCCAAAAGCTAGCGTTCTTGATGGAATATTAGGTCGGTGGAATAAAGACATTATACCCTAATTACACTGTGAACCGCCAGATGTTACGTATACTGCGATTTTTCAATCACAGTTCGGGTGTGCATACTAACGCATGTCCACCCAGGGAAAGGAACCCTTAACAGAACTATTCTCCCTGGAAGATGTTTCTTACAATCAACAAGTAATATAACATAGCTAGCCGGATACAACTTGTCTGATCAAGCAACTATGACCCCTATGCATGGTTTCCACGCATACCCGAGGCTATGCTGCCGATCCGGTATTCGGAAACACTCCGCACCTTCGGGTCCAGAGGTCAAAGTGAAAAGGTCTGCCATGACAATCGTTTTACAAACCGGCTAGGGACAAATTTGTCAATTTAAGTACATAGTCACTTGGACTCAAAAACTTCTTCCTCCGAGGTCATATACCAAACTAACTGGAATTTCTTGTCCATCTGACCCCCGAGGTCCAACCCGGGCCATAAGATTCGGATTAAGCTTGGTGTGCCGTGTTTTTACCATGGCCCGGGCCTCGTGCGCACCTTCTTGGCAGGCTGATATCTTCCATAAGGGAAAGCGCCGCCGAGACCCTTGGAATAGCTTTACAAGCTCCTCCATACTTCCTGGAGGGGAGGCGGATGGCCACAAAGCTTTGGCGATGCTCCACATTGCTTGCCGAGCTCGCCCGTGCACTTGGGACAGCTCTTGCAGCAGATCGCCTTGTGCTCCAGACATTTCCTCTTCGGGACGGCCAGTCAGCACACCTGCAGACATAGATCTGTCAGCTCATTTTTTTGCTGAATTATACGGAGGTAGGTTCAAAAGCATATTGAATATGCTGCCTTGTAGCCTCCTATTTTCCTTTATGGCATCAACTAGCTGGGCTCGTATATCTTTTATATTTTCGCCCAGCAGGGTGTTGTAATCCTGCAGCTTGTTCTTATCATCCCTGACTCGTGTCAGCACATGTTCGCCTACGGCCTGTCACCTTTCGGCCTCTTCTTTATCCGCCTGTGCGGCTTTCAGTTCCTCTTTGAGTTGATCCGCGGATCCTATCATAAAAAATGCAACGGTATTCACATTACTGGCACATGATTATAATTTCTCTGGATGACGGGGAATATTACCAGGCGGTGCCTTCTTGGACTTCTCCAGTTTGGCGGTAACAACAACTAGTTGAGACCGACACTTTTCCAGCTCATGAGATAGCATGTTGTTCTTCTCTGTGAGTACTTGATTATACAATGATCCTTAAATCAGTTGTTTCAACTGTTTCAAGTCTCAAGGGCTACTGGTACATCATTACCAGATCTGTACAATGCGTACTTACCGACATATCTTCCAAATGCTAGTCAGTGGCTCTGGCAAGCCCGTCCGGAGCAGCTCGGATGTACGCATCAGCTGAGCTGAAGGCATTGAATGCCTCCTTAGTAAAATCAGGGTTGCGAAGAACGGCCCTCCGACGCCGATGATTCATGGCACTCTCCACTTCAGTGTTCGCGATGGATACATTATCCGAATCCCCTGAAGGAGGACAATTCGGCGTCGCTCCCGTGTCAGCCCCCGCCCTAGAGGTAGGGTCTGGAACCTGATTGGTGGAGGCGCGACCGGCAGGATCCCCGGTCATAGTCCGGCGAACAGTCTTCCTTATAAAACATAGCGGACAATTTCACGGTTTGATGTGACTGCCAGAGGGCATATTTAAATCCATAGCTCTTTGATGAAGGCTCGGCCGTGTTGTCATTTGCCTTCCTCTTCAAAGACCCACCTGGCATAGGAGCTGCTCTCTTATGAGATGCCTCTGGTGCGGCATGATGCGCCGAGTGCCTCCCCTTTGGAGCACGAGACAGTGCGGTGGGTGAGGCATAACGAGGAAGCTCTTTCAGAGGAGGTGTCTCCTGGTTACTTACATGTGAGGCAGGAAGGAGGCCAGGATAATCAGCCACGATGGGCAGTTCTGTGCCGTCATAGCTCGCCTAGTAGAAGACTCCCTCTTTGAGTTTTACAAATATGTCCGGATCCTCTTCAAATCCGGGACCGAGGTCCCGGTTATGGTCCTCCGGCTGTGGAGCGAGACTATAAATCTCCGCGATAACCTTCCGCCATTCCTATTGAGAATGGACGGGTAGATGTCTATTGAAAATGACTCGGGGAAAGGATTGAGTAAGGAGGTGGGATTAAAACTCACCCAGCTAGGGGGATTGTACATAGAGAATCCCTCTTGGCGTTTGAGATGAGTAAACTCCTCTTTTTCCCCTTTATACAGATCCGCTAATATTGTGGTCAGGGCGGCAGGGGTATCCAGACCCTTCTATCTGCAGCATGAGGCGTCATCTTCCCCATTATAGTGCCACATAGGGAGCCCTCTAAATTGGAGTGGCTGAACACCTCGCATTATGGAAATTGCCATTACCTCGACTATTGATAGTCCGGACTAGGCAAGTGTCCTTATCCTGCCCATTAACATCTTGACCTCCGCACTATCTTCCTCCTCGACGCTCCGAGGGCGCCAGCTGTGGTGCTTCCGTAGTGGAGCGCCAAAAAACTCAGGAAGGCCTTGCCGGATTGGGTCTGAGAGAACGACATCCTCGATATAGAACCACTCTGAGGGACACTCTTCGGACGCCTTCTTAGGCATGCCGGATAGGTATCCGGTTCCGGTTATGCGCCATATCTCGGCGCCGCCCACCTCGAATATAGATCCCTTTTGGGAGTGAGGGACAAGGCAGAACAGTTTCCTCAATAGCTCAAAATGAGCCTCGCAGCCCCGCACATCTTTTTCCTGATAAAGGGTAAACGGAAAGGTTACAGTTGGATGTGACTGCCGAGGTGCATACTTGCAAATTCATACCTCTTTGATGAAGGCTCGGCCGTATCTTGCTTTGCCTTCCTCTTGGAAGGCTTACCTGGTATGTGGGACGCTCTCTTTGGAGACGCTCCCAGGGCAGCATGGCGAGCCGAACGCTTCCCCTTCTATGCACAGGACAGTGTGGTGGGTAAGGAGGAATGAGAAAAATCTTTTGGATAAGGTGTCTTTGGATTACTTATGCGTGAAGCAGGAAGGAGTCCGGGATAATCGGCGATAATGGGTACATATGTATCGTCGTAGCTCATTTGATAAAATACTCCATCCTCAAGCTCCACAAATATGTCTGGATCTTCCTCATATCCGGGGTCAAGATCCCGGTTGCGATTCTCCGGCTGAGGGGCAAGGTCATGGATCCCCTCGATAGCCTTTCGCCATTCCTGTTATGAGAAAGATAAGACGCTGCCTGTAGAGAATGATTCAGAGTAAAATAATGGAGCTGAACCTTACCCAGCTGGGAGGATTATACATGGAAAACTTTTCTCGGATTTGGAGACAGATGAACTCCTCCTTCTCCCCTTTATACAGCTCGGCCAGTATTTTGGCTAGGGCGGTAGGAGTCTTTTGTCCCTTTCAGCCATAGCATTAGGCGTCGTCTTCTCTGTTATACTGCCACATGGGCAGCCCTCTATATTGAAGTGGCTGGACCCCCCGCGTTATCGAAATCGCCATCACCTCGGCTACTGACAATCCGGACTGTGCAAGCATTTTAATCTTGCCCAGCAGCAGGCTGATCTGTGCGCTATCCTCTTCCTCGAGGCTCCGAGGGCGCCAGCTATGGCATTTCTTCAGGGGAGCGTTTGAAAACTCGGGGAGGCCCATGTGGACAGGGTCGGGTAGAGCGACTTTGTCGATGTAGAACCATTCAGATGGCCACTCTTCGGGAGCTTTCTTCGGCGTGCCGGACATCCCATCCCGGCGATGCGCCACACTTCGGATCCTCCCACTTCAAAAATTGACCCACCTTGATTGCGAGGGATGAGGAAGAACAGTCTTCTCCACAAATCGAAATGGGCCTCGCAACCCAGGAATAGTTCGCATAAAGCGACACAGCCCGCGATGTGCAGAACGGAGGCTGGAGTAAAATTATATAGCTGGAGGCTGTAGTACTCCAGAAGCCCTCGAAGGAATGGGTGAATTGGGAACCCCACGCCCCTCAGCAGATAGGGGACGAAGCACACTCGTTCTCCCGCAGACGGATTGGGGAAATCCTCCGCCGGGGTTTTTCCGTTGAAGGAAGCCAATCCTGCTCAAACAGGGACCAGATCTGTAGGAGGAAGAAATCCTTGCATTTGCAGTTTTGCTAATTGGCTGTGGGGCATGGAGCACCTCTCCCACTCGCCCCTCTCTAGGTTGGAATGGGAGGAGGAGCTGGGAATGTTGGCCATGTTGGAATGGTTTTTCCTGGCAGTGCCTGAGGATTTTCTCCACGTGATGCTGAAAGGATCTGAGATCCAATCTCTTTAAATAGACACTCTTTCTTGCAGAGCTAGGGTGATATTTGCAAAAAATACCCTGACTATCCACATTCGCCTGACATGTGGAGGATGGAGTCATAAATGCACAGAAGCCGAGGGGAGTGGCGTTGAATTAAAAGCCAAACACCCTACTTGGAGGACGTCGGAGGAGGAATCCGCCTTGCAATGCCGAAGACAATCTGAGCGCTGAATACCTCGTCATTGAAGCCTGGTTCGAGGGCTACTAAGGGAGTCCTGGATTAAGGGGTCCTCAGGCGTCCGGCCTATTAGCCATGGGCCGGACTGATGGGCTGTGAAGATACGAAGACCGAAGACCATACTCGTGTCTGGATAGGACTCTCCTTGGCATGGAAGGCAAGCTTGGCGACCGAATATGTAGATTCCTTTCTTTGTCACCGACCTTATGTAACCCTAGATCCTCCTGGTGTCTATATAAACCGGAGGACTTAGTCCGGATAGCATACTCATTATCATAGCCATACAAGCTAGACCTCTAGGGTTTAGCCATTACGATCTCGAGCTAGATCAACTCTTGTAATACTCATATTCATCAATATCAATCAAGCAGGACGTAGGGTATTACCTCCATAGAGAGGGCCTGAACCTGGGTAAAACATCATGCCCCTTGTCTCATGTTACCATCGACCTTAGACGCATAGTTCGGGACCCCCTACCTGAGATCCGCCGGTTTTGACACCGACACTTGCCTCATGGGGCTTGGCCCCTCGTGAGGGTCTTGTCTTGATGGTCGCATAGATGGGCCGTACCAGGCCATCGATGGAGCCACGCCGTGGGCTCTGGGCAGGCAAGTCTTGGTACCGTAGTTCCCAGAACGCCCACAATAGCCCCCGGGCCCAAGGCACGATCGGACTTGGTTCGAGGCGAAACCAAAGGGCAAGGGCGAAGCGCCACGACCCCCAATTGCCTATGGACTAAGTCGACGAGTGGCGCTTAATGGGAAGTTGGCATATCCACTTCCCCATGCCACCTCAGCAACTGTCCGACTTGACAACTGCCTGGCATACGCGGCCCAACCATCATTGCCCACTGTGGTTGCCTTCTCCTCCCCTTACTTCTAGCGAGCTTGCGCCTTCTTCACCAGATTCCACACCAGCTCCAATCCACTCTGCCGCCATGGCTCCCAGGACGAAGAAGGGGAATGCCCGTGTGGCCACGGATCCCTCACCGGGGATGGAATCAGTGCTAGACTGGTCCATGGTGATCAACCAGGAGGGGCTGGACAAGGTCCGGAAAGCCCTTGCCACCGATTCCAACGAGTGGAAGGCGACGACGGTCTAGCCTACCTCCCGGGCTGTAGTTGATATGGAGGCCACCGATATCCCCCATCATCTCCGTGCTCTCTTCGGCGGCCTCCTACCTCCGTTCTCCGATTTCTTCAACGTCGTGCTTCCGCATTACTAGATCCACGCGCTGCATCTGGATCCTGGATCCATCATTCTTTTCTCTGCTTTCGCCTTCTTTTGTGAGGCCTTCATGGGCATTGCTCCATCCGTGGCCTTGCTCCGCCATTTCTTATCGCTCCACCTGGTCGACGGCAGGAAACACTTCAGCATGTGTCGTTGCAGGAGGTAGCGGCGACCGCCAGATCGGGAATCGACTTCACGCTCCGCCCGGATGCGAGGGGGTTCCGGAAGCAATGGGTGTATGTCAATGCCGCCATGCTCAGCCCGCTGCTCCTTCTTCCGTCAGTGCCAGTGGAACAAAGCTCCGGTTAGGGGCACGCGGACCTCGCCGACCCGCGTGTCATGCACATCTTGTCTAGGCTGGCCGAGCTGAAGCAGGCTGGGGTGACGATGGCGATGGTGGTGAAGGAATTCATTCGGCGGCGCATCGCTCCACTCCAGTGCCTTACTCGCCTAATGTGGGCCTTCACCGGCCCTACGACCCCCATGAGGCATCAGGTGCCTTTGCTCCCTCTCAACACGTTGCGCAGGGTGCTGTAGCTCCTGACAGGTGGGGATCCCGCCATGCTTCCCCTAGAGGGATGCCCTTCGTACCATTGCCTGAACGGGAAGGCCTTCGTTGAGAAGATGCCGCACTTCGACAAGTGGGAGCTGCTCCCCGAGGGACACGGGGTGCCTCACGACGACCCCCTCTTGGTGGCTCCTGTGCTCGTAGGTCTTGTGGTGCGCGCTCCAGAGGTGGTCGCGGGGGAGCAGGCACCACTGAGCGCGCTCGAGGCAGTCGCTGGTGAGCACGCACCACCGTGCGTTCCTGAGGTGATGGCCTCCACCCCCACAGCCGGTATGGGAGGAGCTCAGCCCATGAACATAGCTTTCACCCCTACCGTGATGGGCTACGCGCCAGCCTGCGGCGTGTCCTTTCCAGACCTCGGGGCTCCCCACAAGAGGAAGGGGTTCGGGAGCCACTGCGGCCCCATCCCACGGGCCGTCAAAAAGAGGAAGTGGATAGCCATGGATGAGTAAGTACCTTGCCCTCCTTGATCCTCACATATTGCGTCCTTTTTCTAAATTTTGCCCCTCAGGATCCCTTCTGTCGCGGAGGTGAGCCCGTCCGTAGCGCGACCTCCAGACGCCTCTATTCTTGTTGCGACCCCAGGCCTCTTGAGTCATGCGGCTGCGCGTGAGGTGTTGTCTGTACATGAGGCGAGGCCGCCCCTAGGGGGCTGTCGGAGTAATGGGCCACGGGTAGGCCAACCCGAGCCCCAGAACCTTTCAAGACATCGGGGCAGGCTGCGCCCCTCAAGACCCCAGGACGAAGAGCCGCCTTCTGAGAAGTCGGCGGCAAGACGGCCGACTGCCCACACACGGCCGAGTCCCAGGCACGACTTCAGGATAAGCCGACTCCTGACTGGCGACTTCCAGAGAAGCCGGGTTTGGGGAGTCGGCCCGCGACTCCAATGAGCCCATATCCTCATCGGGAGGGGCAGGACCGGGGTGTGGCTATAGTAAAGCCCGCTCCCGCCCCTTACTAAGGGCAGGCATGGCCACAGCATGCCGTACCAGGGGAGATCTCCGTGCGGCGTGGCACTGTTGTCGTGCCAGCCCTGACATCAGCGCCGAAGGACCAGTCCAGCGCCCATGATGGCTTGTCTGTACGACCCTGGGGGGCGGGTCCCACCAGTCAGTGGGACCCTAGGAGGCGGCGAGTGCACCACCAGTCGGCCCCCGGAGTCGGCCAGACCCTCCCCCGAGGCCCACACGCCATTAACCAGATGTGACGGAGAGTGGCAACAGTGATCGCCTGCCAGGCGGTGGGGCTGTTGCCACGACCCCATGACCAAGCCCGTGTCATCAGAAGCACGGCTACAATAATCAGCAGTCGGCAAGACCCGCCCGCAGCGGACGCAGCCTGTCGGCTCCGTACCTGGCCGGTCGGCGGGGCCCACCAGTTGGCGGGCCCCAGCAGTCAGCGGAGAAGACGGAGGCTAGAGGCACTGATGGCTGGGTCTGCGTCCAGCCGGATTACCATTGTACCCCTAGGGGGTAGGCCTATATAAACCCCCCAGGGCGCCCATGCAAAGGGTTGGAATCCATTAGCTCTAGACCAGATCATATAGGAGGGAGAGAGCTAGCCTTGCCCTCTCCTACCTCCAGGAAACAGCTCAAGGAGCAATCGTGTAAACACCTTGCCATAGTGATCATGGGGAGACCCCGCAGAGCAGCAGTAGGGGTATTATCTCCCCGGAGAGCCCTGAAGTTGGGTAAGATTCGCCGGCGTACATGTCTGCGCCTCATCCCATTTCCAGGCACCGGCGACGTTCTACTCGCCCCCACCATGATAAGCCATCCTTTGGCATATGTCGCACCCAACCCCTGAAATTTGGCGCCCACCGTGGGGCCTAGTGCACCGCCGTCCGGAGACCTGTTCTGGACGGGAACCCTTTTCCTCCCTGGCGAGCGCAGCCAGCCAGGCACGCCAGACGGAGTTTGCACCGACGCGCTGCGTGGCGTTGAGATCGCCTGTGCAGCCAGATGCCTCGCCGAACTTGTCGGGGAGGTTCACCTCTACGACGAACCTGCATCCAACGCAGGCACGGGCGGCTCCAAGAGCCTCCTCGCGGGCCTCCTCGATCAACTCCACATTTCCGGCGAGCCTGCCGTGGACTTGGAGTTTGTAGGCTCCACCGACCCGATGCTGGTCGACTCCGACACCGCGTCGCTCGATGCGTTCCCCACTAATGTGGTGGTCTACGACGAACCTCTCCCTCGCGCGAAGAGCGACGGAAGCACCGTCACCGAGGTGGTGGTCATCAGTCATGACGAGCTCCCCGGCGGAAGAGCGCATGATCCGCTCGGTGCGGCGCTACAAGACCTAACTACGTCCATTCCGGAAGACGCTGATGCGGAGACGTTGGAGGCGCGCTGCCTTCAGCTTGTCGAAGGCGCGAAGAAGCTGGCTAGCATGAGGCGCTTGTCAGAAGCCTACCAGCGAGAGATAGATCGCGCTGTTGGCGGCTCGCCGGCCCTAGCGGGGCCGAGCCACCTTGGCGCGGTCCAGCAGCGCGGCGTAGCCATCGCCGACCTATTCGGGGCAAGCCGCCCCGTGTACGCTACACCAGCGGAGAACATCGGAGCCGCCCAGGCGGCGGCGGACGAGCTGGACAATTTCGAGGGCGAAGAACGCCGCCTGATGATGGAGCGAGTCTAGCGGCTCCTCGACGCGGCTACCGCGCAGAACAAGGCCGGCTGCCGCACGGAGGCGCCGAAGCGGCAAAACGATGACCTTCGCCGAGATCAAGGCGCGACGTCTCGGACGCCGACTGGCGGTGCCCAAGGAAGAAGAGACAAGGATCCGGCTGTCAGCCACAGTCGGACTCACATTACCATAGAGCGCGACTGAGACGGCTGCCCGAGAGCAGTGGAACGACGGGACGACTGTCCGCCTCCTCCTCTTCGCAAGGAGAGGCGAGTCTCCCCGCCGCCTGCTGACCATCCGACTCTCGGCGACCGCCTCGGCCGCCGAGAGGGAGTCGGAGAAAATGACGCCCGCCACCGGATCTACCGACTTCACCGATCCCTAGCGCTGGAAGAAGAAGACGAGTTGGGTCCGCCTTGTTTCGGGCCCCGCATTCGAGACGAGCCATTTCCCAGAGGGTTCACGCTCCCAAGAGACACGCCCAAGTATACCGGCTTTGTGAAGCCGGAAGACTGGCTGGTCGACTACTCCACGGCTGTCAGCATAGCAGACGGCAACAAGCGTGTCGCCGTAAAGTACGTTCTGCTCATGCTCCAGGGCACGGCTCGGACATGGCTGAACAGCCTGAAGCCCCGCAGCATCAACAGCTGGGTCGACTTCACCGAAGCATTCGTCCGCAACTTCACCAGCACGTACAAACGTCCCCCCAAGCCTCGACAACTCTCCTTGTGCATGCAAGGCCCCGACGAGTCGACTCGCGATTACCTCACGCGTTGGGCCGAGCTTCGGAACTCCTGCAAGGGCGTGCACGAGGTGCAGGCCATCGAGTACTTCACAGCCGGGTGCAGAGAAGGCACCCTCCTCAAGCACAAGCTCCTCTGCGACGAGCCAGAAACCCTCGACGAGCTGCTGATCATAGCAGACAAGTACGCCACGGCCGACTCCTCCATGAAGGCGGAGATTCATGTCAGCGCAACTGGCAAAGTGGCCCCTCAAGCTCCAAGAACTCCGGCGGGAGACGCCAATCGGCGACAACAGCAGGGCGACCACAAGCGCAAGGCCCCGCAGCCGGCTTCTAGCAGCCGGCAGGTCGCTACCGTTGAAGCCCAGCAGCCGGATGGGCAGCCTCTGCCCAAGAGATAGAAAGGCGGCAAGCCCAACTGGTTGCCGGCCTTCTCCTACGAGCAGACTCTGGATGGACCTTGCAAGTTCCATAGAGGCGTGAAGCCGTCGAATCACACCACCCGGAAGTGCCACTGGCTTACCAGGATCACCAAGGGAGATGGCCTCCCCCGCCTGCTGGGCGGCCGCCTCCGCCTCCGCCCCAGCAGCCGGCTGTCAGGCCAGTCGGCGCAGTACAAGACGAATACCCTGAAGAACACGGAGCCTATGTGGTGTTTACCAGTATGGCTGATGATCAACGCACCAAGCGACTGCAGCGACAAGAGGTGAACGCAGTAGCATCAGAGACGCCAGAGTCCATGCACTGATCCGAGAAGCCTATCAGCTGGAGCAGAGCTGACCACCCAGAGGTGATGCCGAGGCCGGGCTCCTATGCCTTGGTCTTGGACACCACCTTTGCTACGGATAGACGAGCCGTGCGTTTCTCACGAGTTCTAATAGACGGAGGCAGCAGCATCAACATCCTATACAAGGACACCATGGAGAAGCTAGGAATCAAGCAAAGACAGCTTTAGAATAGCCGGACTGTGTTCCACGGCATTGTTCCTGGGCTTTCCTGCTCACCAATCGGCAAGATCTTGATGGACGTCCTCTTTGGAGACAAAGATCACTTCCGCTGAGAGTCGGTTTGGTTTGAGGTGGTGGACCTTGAGAGCCCATACCATGCGCTACTCGGCCGACCCGCCTTGGCCAAGTTCATGGCGGTCCCCCACTACGCCTACCTCAAAATGAAGATGCCCAGTTCCAGGGGAATTCTGACTGTAGCCGGTGACTACCGGAAGTCGTCTGCCTGTGTAGCTGAGAGCAGTCGGCTAGCCGAGTCCCTGGTGATCGCGGCCGAGAAGCGGCTCCTTGAGCGAGTTGTGGCGATGGCCGACAAGCAGCCAGAGGTATCGCCCAACCCAAAGGAGTCGGAGGCTAAGGGTTCGTTCAAGCCGGCCAAAGAGACAAAGAAGATACCCTTGGATCTGGAGCACCCAGAGAGGTACACTGTCGTAGGCGCAAACCTCGACAGCAAATAGGAAGGCGGGCTCGTCGATTTCCTCCGTGAGAATCGGGACATCTTCGCATGGTCCCCCAAAGACATGCCAGGTGTACCGATGGAATTCGCCGAGCACAAGTTACATGTCTGATCTGATGCAAAGCCGGTCAGGCAGCCCCTGCGCCGCCTATCAGAAGAGAAGAGAAGAGTTGTCGGAGAAGAGATAGCCTGACTCCTAGCAGCCGGCTTCATTATGGAAGTATTCTTTCCAGAGTGGATAGCAAATCCGGTCCTAGTACTGAAGAAGAACAAGCAGTGGCTAATGTGTATTGACTACACGAGCCTCAACAAGGCCTGCCCCAAGGACCCGTTTGCCCTACCAAGAATTGATCAAGTGATAGACTCCACCGGATGCGAGCTGTTGAGTTTTTTAGATGCATATTCAGGATATCACCAGATCAAGCTGAACCCGGCCGACAGACTGAAGACCGCCTTCATCACGCCGTTTGGAGCTTTCTGCTACCTCACCATGATGTTCGGCTTGAGGAATGCCGGCGCCACCTTTCAGCGTTGCATGCAGAAGTGCCTCCTCAAGCAACTCAGGAGAAACGCCCACGTCTACGTGGATGATGTGGTGGTGAAAACGGAAAAGCATGGAACACTACTGGAAGACCTCAAGGAGACCTTTGAGAACCTGCGCCGATTCCAGATCAAGCTCAACCCCGAGAAGTGCGTCTTCGGAGTACCAGCCGGCCAACTCCATGGCTTCCTGGTCTCTGAACACGGCATAGAATGCAACCCTGTAAAGATCAAGGCCATTGAGAGGATGGAGGTACCCAGCCGACTGCTGGACATGCAAAAGTTCACCGACTGCTTGGCATCCATCAGCCGATTCATCAGTCAGCTGGGCGAGAAAGCTCTCCCCTTATACCAACTCATGAAGAAGACCACTTTTTTCGAGTGGAACCACAAGGCGGACGAAGATTTTCTCCAACTGAAGAAGATGCTGACTACTCCACCTGTTCTGGCGGCTCGGACTCCTAAGGAACCTATGCTCCTGTACTTTGCCGCCACCAGCCGGGTAGTCAGCACGGTCATTGTAGTGGAACGCAAGGAGGCAGGCAAGGCACTACCTGTCCAAAGACCGGTATATTACCTGAGCGAAGTACTGTCAGCCTCCAAGCAGAACTACCCTCACTACCAGAAGATGTGCTATGGCGTGCACTTTACTGCCAAGCAATTGAAGCCTTACTTTCAAGAGCATCCGATCACTATGGTCTGCACGACCCCACTTGCCGAGATCATCGGAAGCCGAGATGCTTCTGGCCGAGTGGCCAAGTGGGCCATAGAGCTGGCTCCCTACACCATCCACTACCAGCCCCGCACCGCCATCAAGTCACAAGCACTGGCTGACTTCCTCGTCGACTGAGCCGAGACCCAGTACCTACCTCCAGCGCCTGACTCCACCCATTGGTGGATGCATTTCGACGGCTCCAAGATGCGCACCGGCTTGGGAGCCGGCGTCATCCTCACCTCTCCTAAAGGCGACAAGCTCAAATATGCACTACAAATCCATTTTGCAGCCTCCAACAACGTCGCCGAGTACGAGGCGCTCATTCACGGGCTCCAGCTTGCCAAAGAACTTGGCATTTGCCGGATCTTGTGTTATGGCGACTCGGACTTAGTGGTCCAACAGTCATCTGGCGACTGGGACGCCAAAGATGCAAACATGGCGAGTTACCATTTCCTCGTGCAGCAACTCAGCGGGTATTTCGAGGGGTGCGAGTTCCTCCATGTGCCAAGAAACGACAACGACCAAGCAGACGCCTTGGCATGAATCGGCTCTACCCGCCAAGCAATACCATCCGGCGTCGCCCTTCAAGGCCTCCTCAAGCCATTTGTCAAGCCTTCACCAGAATCAGACTCCATCTTCGTGCCGGCTCCTCCCGAAGAAGTCGGATCCGACTCCAGAGCCCCAGCAGACGGTACGGAGATTTTGGCAGATGGCTCCAAAGTCACCACAGTACCCGGCCCGGGGACTGCAGCGGCGGACTCGAAGACTCCAGAACTCGGCCCAAGAGCCGCGCCAGTCGGCCTAAGGACTTCATTAACCCAGCAAGTGGTTGTTGACTCCAACCCACCGCCTCCCAGCCCAACCGCCCTCATCCAAGTCGCAGTTCTGACAGTCGAAGAAATAGCAGCACCCTCATGGGCCTAGCCCATCCTCAAAATTCCTGGTGAGCAAAGAGCTGCCGACCGATGAGACCTCAGCTCGGCAAGTACAACGCCGAGCGGCAGCCTACACCATAGTCAACAGAGAGCTGGTCAGGCGCAGCGTCACTGGTGTCTACCAGCGCTGGGTAGAGCCAGAGCAAGGCCAAGCAATTCTCAAATACATCCATCAAGGCGAGTGCGGCCACCATGCGGCTTCAAGAGCACTCGTCGCAAAAGCCTTTCGACACGGTTTCTTCTGGCGGACTGCCTTAGAAGAGGCCAAGGAATTGGTCCAAAAATGCAAAGGGTGCCAGAAGTTCAGCTCCAAGCCACACCAGCCAGCTTCTGCACTCAAGACCATCCCCATTGCCTGTCCTTTTGCAGTTTGGGGTCTAGACATGGTGGGACCATTCAAGACAGCACGAGGTGGCTTAACTCACTTACTTGTCGCAGTGGACAAGTTCACCAAGTGGATAGAAGCGAAGCCAATCAAGAAGCTGAACGGTCCGACTGCCGTGACTTTCATCTCCAATATCACAATTCGGTACGGCATACCACACAGCATCATCACCGACAATGGCACAAATTTTTCCAAAGGCGCCTTGTCCCATTTTTGCGCAACTCAGGGCATCCGACTGGACCTAGTGTCCATCGCCCATCGACAGTCAAACGGCCAGGTGGAGCGTGCAAACGGCCTCATCCTGTCTGGCATCAAACCCCGGCTGATCGAGCCTCTGGAGCGCTCGGCTGGCTGCTAGCTCGACGAGCTACCAGCCGTCCTTTGGAGTCTCCGCACGACTCCAAACAAGTCAACCGGCTTCACGCCTTTCTTCCTCGTGTACGGTGCCGAAGCCGTCATCCCAACGGACATAGAGTTCGACTCCCCGCGAGTCACCACGTACACCAAGGTGGAAGCAGAAGAAGCACGTCAAGATAGCGTCGATCAGCTGGAAGAGGGCCGGCTGTTGGCACTCAGCCGGTCCAGCATCTACCAACAGAGCCTGCGCCGATACTACAACAGGAAGGTCAAGCCAAGATCTTTCCAAGAAGGCGACCTTGTGCTCTGGCTGATCCAGCGAACATCCGGCCAGCACAAGCTGTCAGCACCTTGGGAAGGCCCTTTCATCATCAGCAAAGTGCTGGGCAATGATTCCTACTACCTGATTGACGCTCAGAAGCCCCGAGCACGCAAGAGGGACGACTCCGGCAAAGAGATGGAGCGGCCATGGAGTACAAATCTCCTCCGAAGATTTTATAGTTGATGTAGTATGTACCACGCTACCCTTTGTATTAAAGTACCAAGACTTCGGGCCCCCCCGAGATGAGCTCGGGGACTGCCCTCTTTTGTCTGTATGATAAAAATTATGCCTACAAGTATATTACTCTTTGTTATGCCGCTTGGCACCGGGCTTGACAAGTCGGCCCAGGGACTTGCCGCCTTGCACTGTGAAATGCTTCCTGCAGCCGGACAAGTAGTGTGTAACGCCTAAACCATCTCCTGTCAGAAGCCGCAGCTTGTAGAGCGACTGTACAGTGGGCAGAAGTAAGGTAGAATGGGCGTTCGCATGAAAAATGGCTAAGGACTCAAAGCATAAAACATAGCTGAAGACGGCTTCCAGCCTTTTTTTGCAAACCGACTCTTGAATAGTCGGATTGCCGCCTTCTATTCAACTTGCTCAAAAAACTCTTAAAAATGGCTAAGTACTTGCCTTCCCAAAGTACCCAAGCATTTGATCCAGCGGCAGTCCGCAGAGCAGCTGTCCGATGGGCAAGGCAGGCAACTAAGGGAAAGCGGCAAAGGAAAAAAGCCAAAAGAGCAATGAGCAAGAAAAGATAGAATTCGGATAAATATTTACATAACATAGGCCCTTGGCCGAATCTTCGAGCATAAGTTCAAAATACACCCCGCGGGTGGAATTGTGCAAATTAACAAGTTCTTCAAAGACTACTAAAGCAGATAAAATAAAGATAAGGCAGCAGCTTAGGAAGCGGCAGACGGATTCAGAGGGTCGGAGGAGGCGGCAGCGTCAGACGTTGGGGCAGCCGGCCGGGTAGTCTCGGCTTGATCGCCTCCGGCAGCAGTCGGCTCGGTCGCACGCGGCTCGTTGTTGGAGGCGCGGTCGAGCTGAGGCTGGTCGTCCGCTCCGTCCTCTGGTGCCTCCGTCTCGCCTGCGTCCTCCGCCTCGCCTTCCTCCTCGACGCTGGAGCTGATCACCTCCGCCGAGTCCTCGCCGTAGTCTGGGTTCATCCCAAACCACTCCGGCGGTACCTCCTCGCCGTCTTCATACCGTTCGGGGACGAAGATGCTGGTGTCGGTGTACTCGGCGATCGCCGCAGCACGCTTGACGAGGGCGTCTTCCGCAACTGCCAGGTCCGGCCGGGCCTCCGACCGAAGTGTGGCCAGCCGGTCTAGATCCAGCCATGGATACCACACCTTGACGAACTCCAAGGCCCGGCGCGCTCCAGCTCGGGCCAAGGAACCCTTCCAAGCCTCAAGACAACCAGCCGCGACCTCTAGCCAGTCGGCAGTCAGGCTGGGGGTGCGCGGAGCCTGCATATCCGGCCACAGGGCGGCAATCGCCTGGGCACCGACATGCTGAAGCCGGCGCAACATCCAGTGATTCGGCCAAAGGCGAGCCTCGATGCTCAAGATGTGCTCATCAAGGGTTCGGGGGGCATGGGCGGCGATCTCTGCGCCCTCCGCCCTCCGACCTTCACGGTCAGCCTAGATGGCTTGGATGGTGGCTTGCGATTGCCCAGGGAAGAAGTCTGCCAAGATGGAAGAAATGAAGAAACAAGTCAAAAACCAGGAGTCGGCACGATTTATAATCGACAGCTCAAAAAAAATAAAGAAACTCACCATCAACGATGTCTTCAATCTCATGGAAGCCGGAAGCCAACAACGCCTCCTTGTCAGTCCAGGAGGAGTGCTCGCTCGCGAACTCGGCCAGGAGGGCGGTTTCCGTTTCCTCCGCCTCCTTCTGCGTCTTCGCAAACAGCTCCCTCTGCTCTGCCAATTGAGTGGCCAGCAGATCGCGCTCCGTGGCGAGCCTGCCGCACTCCTCCCCCTTGGCACGCAATGCGGAGTTGGCATCGCTCAGCTGCTATTGAAGAACAGCATTGGCTTCTGAAGATAAGAAAGAAAGAAGGCTTTGAGTCATCAATAAAGAAGGTCGCCGGGAAGATCCGGCCCGACTGCTCAGCAGTCGGCCCGAATCTCGGGGACTACAGCCAGCGGGTGCGCCAGCGCGCCCCCGCAAATAAGAAAAAGGACTTACTCCAGCTCTCCGACCAGTCGACGGTCCGCTTGCCCAGCTCTTCAACGTTATGGTTGAAGGTAGTGACGCGGAGGTTGTGGTAGTCCTACGATAAGCGTTTCAGACAAAAGTTAGTACCCAGAGTTCATCAATTGGTGTTCCGGGCCACCTGCTCAGCAGCCAGCCCGAAACTCGGGGACTACACCTAGTGGGTGCGCTGGCGTGCCCCCACAGAGAGGAACAAGAAAACAGGGACCAAAGAAAAAACATACCCGGACGGCTGCCCGCGATGCCAGGTACGCCTTGGTGCAATTCTGGAGAGCATCGCCCTCGGCATGAAGCTTCGCCTGGACGTCCAGAAGCGTCTGGTTCAGCGGCCCTGTGCCGCCTCCTCACACCCACCCAATGGGCGCGGCGCTCGTCGCTTCAGCGTCTGGAATCGCCGAGCTGGCGGTGCCGGCCTCCAGGGGGCGGGGTGCCGAAGTCGCCTTCTCCAGACGGTGGCGTGTTGGCGAGCCGACTTGGAGGAGTAGCCTCGCCACGGCCTTGTCTTTGGTCGGCGGCACTAAAGGGTCCGCTGGCTGTTTGCCTTGCGCGCTCCCAGACGGCGGCGGAGGCGGCGGCGGAACGATCACGTCCGGCGTAGAGGCGGCGACGGGGTTCTCGACGCCGGTTTCCCCAGTCTGCCCCGTGAACTCCGGAGGTGGCGGCGCAGAGTTCAGCGGGGTGACGAACACCGCCGATTGGCGGCGCGCGGCCTCCTCAGCCTGCCGCTTCGTTGCGGCGACGGCTTCGGCCTCCGCCAGTTTCTTCTTGGCGGAGGCCTCCGCCTTATCGGCCTCCGCCTTCTCCAGGCGGGCGGCCTCTTCCTCGTTGCGCTTCTCCTGCGCATTCCGCTCTGTCGCCTCCCGGAGGTCAGCAGCGGGGTCAATCCGCCGGGTGGTGGCGGACGTCATCGCTGACCCCATGATGGAGGCGGCGGTGACCCTCTCAAGAGTGAGGGGAGCCCTGAAGCAAGGGAAGCAAGCAAAAGACTCAGACAAAGCCACAAAGAAAGAATAAAGCATTGAGACAGAATACTCACGCGGAGACCAGTGGCGGCTTCTTCACTTCCTTACGGAAGCGGATGGCCTTCGCAGCTGCCTCGTCCCGCCGGGTCGCCGCAGCCGAACCCTTGGGTTTCTTCGGCCGACTACCGAACAAAGTCGGCATGGCCCTACGCTTCTTACCGCCGCCTGGAGCACCCGGCGCGACAAAAGAGCCCGCGCCAGGCTGGCTGGCTCCTGGCGGACGACGGGGGGCGACTTCTCCCTCGGCCTCATCGTCAGGCCAGTCGGCGAATGTGGCCAAAGGCCTGGAGCCGCCTGCTGCTCCTCCTCCTCCCTCGGCGTCGTCCTCCAGAGCCGCCACCCCAGATCGGGGTCGTCGACGTCGCTCTCCGCCCGATTGGCAAGGAACTCGCGGGCCGGCCCCGAGGTGCCGGTTGGTGGATGGAGGAGGGGATTCTGACCAAAGCCGACTGGTCAAAACAAACTCGGCAAGAAAGAAGTCAATCCAAAGAAAGAAAAGGCAACTCACTACGGGCGGGGGGTTGGCGCGGGAGTACGGCTCCTTGCCGAACTGCCAATCCTCCAGGAGCTTGCTGTCCGAGAGGTAGTTCACCATGTAGGCCACCTCCTCGTGAGGCATGTCCTTGGTGCACATCCGACTCGGATCATGGCGCCCGCTCATTTGGCATATCATGTGGGGGCGACCTTGGAGCGGGAGAACTCGGCGCGCCACGAAGGCGGCCAGAAGGTCTGGACCAGTCAAGCCCTCCGACTGCGTCAGCACTCGGAGTCGCGTGAAGGCGCCGGCTCCCGCAGGCATCAGCGACTTGGCCCGATACGACCAGTTGGGCAGCCTCCCAGCCGGTGGGCCGGCTTCGAAAGCTGGCAGGTTGACCCAGTCGCCCCTCGCGGAGACGCTCCTGACGTAGAAGTACGATCGCTGCCACATCTTCACCGACTTTATTAGCGAGATGGTGGGGAAGGGGTTGTCGGCCCCCAACCTTCGCATGGTGATGAAAGCGCCGCATTGAGCCGGCACGCCTGCAGCCTGGGTGCCAAGCTTGGAGAAGAAGAACTCCCCCCAGAGCTCGAGGGTGGGGAGGACTCCGAGGAAGCCTTCGCACAAGGACACGAAGGCGGACAGCATCACCACCGTGTTGGGCATGAGGTGGTGCGGCTGGAGGCCGTAGAACTCTAGGAAAGAGCGGAAGAAGCTGCTCGCTGGCAGCTCCAACCCGTGCAGGCAGTGCGAGCGGAAGATGACCCGCTCGCCCTCCTGCAGCGCGGGGGAAATCTCCCCCCTTGGCGCAAGACGCTCCCGCATGTAATCCTCGCCGGGGAGCTGACGAGTCTTGCGGAGGAACTCGATGTGGTCGTCGTGAACTTCTGAGTCGTCCCAGGTGCCGGAGCGCACCGGGGGGGGGGGCGGCGGCAGAGGAAGAACTCATCACGAGTTGATCGCCGCGGCGTTCATCGAAGCTTGGGCGCGCGGCGGAGCAAAGAAGAAGAAGGAGGAGAGCGAGGATTAGTGAGAAGGAGGAGCGCGCATGCTCTGCCGCGCCCCCTCTCACCACTACTTATAGCCGCATGGGCTGCGAAGCCGAGGGGGCGGTCGTGGGATTTACTGCGCCCACGACCCCACGACCCCCACGTTTCCACGACAAAGTTACTACGCCCAACCGTCCGCCTGGGCCACAGCGGATCTGCTCGGGCGCCGAGGCGCGGTAGTGGTGGACCCCACCTATGGGCCTGTCCCGTCACGCGCGTAGGCTGGCAGAATGGCCTGGCCATGTGTTATCACGTGACAGGCCGGGAGCGGGCGGCAGCCTGGAGGCTTAGCCAGCACGCTACTTGGATCCCGCCGCGACGTTTGAAATATTGTGCGAGTCAGAGTTGGGCGAGTCCAACTCCTTCTGGCCGGCCCGGCAGAAGTCAACCAAGAGCCATGTGTCAAGTACCCGGAAAGAGAAACTGCTGAGGCTTCTCGGCCAATCGACCGCGGCGCCTCACCAGCTTCGGGGACTACTGTTGGAGTAATGGGCCACGGGTAGGCCAACCCGAGCCCCAGAACCTTTCAAGACATCGGGGCAGGCTGCGCCCCTCAAGACCCCAGGACGAAGAGCCGCCTTCTGAGAAGTCGGCGGCAAGATGGCCAATTGCCCACACACGGCCGAGTCCCAGGGACGACTTCAGGATAAGCCGACTCCTGACTGGCGACTTCTAGAGAAGCCGGCTTTGGGGAGTCGGCCCGCGACTCCAACGAGCCCATATCCTCATCAGGAGGGGCAGGACCGGGGAGTGGCTACAGTAAAGCCCGCTCCCGCCCCTTACTAAGGGCAGGCATGGCCACAACACGCCGTACCAGGGGAGCTCTCCGTGCGGCGTGGCACTGTTGTCATGCAGGCCCTGACATCAGCGCCGAAGGACCGAGTCCAGCGCCCATGACGGCTTGTCTGTACGACCCTGGGGGGTCCCACCAGTCAGTGGGACCCCAAGAGGCGGCGAGTGCGCCACAAGTTGGCCCCCGGAGGCCAGACCCTCCCCCGGGGCCCACACGCCATTAACCAGATGTGACGGAGAGTGGCAACAGTGATCGCCCACCAGGCGGCGGGGCTGTTGCCATGACCCCATGACCAAGCCCGCGTCATCAGAAGCACGGCTACAGTAATCAGCAGCAGGCAAGACCCGCCCGCGACGGACGCGGCCTGCCGGCTCCGTACCTGGCCGGTCGGCGGGGCCCACCAGTCGGCGGGCACCAGCAGTCAGCAGAGAAGACGGAGGCCAGAGGCACTGACGACTGGGTCCGCGTCCAGGCAGATTACCATTGTACCCCTGGGGGGTAGGCCTATATAAACCCCCCAGGGCGCCCATGCAAAGGGTTGGAATCCATTAGCTCTAGACCAGATCATATAGGAGGGAGAGAGTTAGCCTTGCCCTCTCCTACCTCCAGGAAACAGCTCAAGGAGCAATCGTGTAAACACCTTGCCATAGTGATCATGCGGATACCCCGCAGAGCAGCAGTAGGGGTATTATCTCCCCGGAGAGCCCTGAAGCTGGGTAAGATTCACCGGCGTGCATGTCTGCACCTCATCCCGTTTCCAGGCACCGGCGACGTTCTACTCGCCCCCACCATGATAAGCCATCCTTTGGCATATGTCGCACCCAACCCCCGACAGGGGCCTTGGGCCCGCACTCCCAGTGTCCTTCTTCTGGAGCGACCTCTAGGGCACGGAGGCTATGCCGAGGGCTCCTCCACTGGTTTTTGCCGATGGTTGGGAAATCCGTGCGATGGCTCCATCTTCAAGCAGTGAGGCTGGACCGCGCCATATCCCACTCGAGAACCGGTGAGCGGTGGAAGGAGCTCCAGCCACCAGTCCCCCCCCCCCGGAGACGGGTGAGTCATCTCGCGCCCCTCTGCTACCTCTTGAGCATGCGTTGGTTTTCCCTTGAAGAGGAAAGGGTGATGTAGCAAAGTAGTGTAAGTATTTCCCTCAATTTTTGAGAACCAAGCTATCAATCCAGTAGGAGACTACACGCAAGTCCTCGTACCTGCACAAACAAACAAGAACCTCGCAACCAACGCGATAAAGGGGTTGTCAATCCCTTCACGGTCACTTACGAAAGTGAGATCTGATAGACATAATAAGATACATATTTTTGGTATTTTTGTTGTATAGATTGGAAAGTAAAGATTGCAAAATAAACGGTGACAGAAATAGCTTGTTGACGGGAGAATAATATAATGGAAGATAGACCCGGGGGGCATAGGTTTCACTAGTGGCTTCTCTCAAGATAGCAAATTCTACAGTGGATGAACAAATTACTGTCGAGCAATTGATAGAAAAGCGCATAGTTATGAGAATATCTAAGAGTGATCATGTATATAGGCATCATGTCCGTGACAAGTAGACCAAAACGATTCTTCATCTACTACTATTACTCCACACATCGATCGCTATCCAGCATGCATCTAGAGTATTAAGTTCATAAGAACAGAGTAACGCATTAGGCAAGATGACATGATGTAGAGGGATAAACTCAAGCAATATGATATAAACACCATCTTTTTATCCTCGATGGCAACAATACAATACGTGCCTTGCTGCCCCTGCTGTCACTGGGAAAGTACACCGCAAGATTGAACCCAAAGCTAAGCGCTTCTCCCATTGCAAGAAATATCAATCTAGTAACGGATGCTTTTCGAAGGTTGAGGTACATGATTTCCGGAGTTTTCTTGGTTATGTGTTGACGGATGGATACAGTTGGAGCGTAGGGCTTGTTAGTTGTGTGATATATATTATGCCTCCCTGTATCCCCAACACCAGATTGCATAACCAGAAAGTTTCAGGTGTTTTTTAGGTGGGAATTCAAGTATCGCTTAGGAATTCTTTGTTTGTTTTGAGTTGTGGTATTTGAGTTTCTTCGAAGTCAAATGTGGATTGCATACCTTTTCTAAACGGTGTTCTTATATTTCTATGGGAGTGGTAATCCTTTCGATCATCGAGATTGTCATGTCAACTCTTTTCCAACCGGTGTGATTCTCCTCAAGTGGATCCGATCATTTTCAACATTTGCAAGATCAACTCTATGTTTTCTCAATGGTGTTTGTGTCATCCGTCCCAAGTTGTCTTTGTTTTCCTGGCCCTCCCACCCTTTTCTTCAAGGACTCAGATTTCTTATTCAAGTATCCTATTATTGATGGGAAGTCTCTCCATTCTTTTCCGTTAATGTTCTTATCCGGTGATTCTCACGAAGATACTAAGGAAGCTTCAAGTTCATCATTCTTCATTCTTTTTCTTCTCCGGTGGAATAAATTCAAGCTTTCGGTGTTAATCATATTCATTTCCTTGATTCAAATGCTTTCTCATGCCGATGCACCTCTTAATCACTCACCTTTGTCTATTCGTATCTGAAGTGCTCAAGACATCTCAGAAGATTCGCATTTCCATTCTTAATCCTTTCAAGCTATTTCGAGGTTCTTAGCTTATTCAAGCCATTTAAATCTTACCGGTGCATTATCTCTTCCTAAGCAATCATTTCCAATGGTGTTTTATCTTGAGTGGTGAAAGCACAAGTGCTCCCTGGGTGGTTTTGGTAATTAATGTCAACATATCTCTTGTTGGACTAACACTTTTACCTAGTATGTTTCAGATAAGTTCAACAATAGAGTGGCATGGACTAGAGGATGTGAAACCCCTTCAAGATGCTAAGGACAAAGGATTGGCTCAAGCTTCAAGATCAAGAATCTACATTTTCTATTTTAGTGATCCAAGATCACATTGAGTCTATAGGAAAAGCCAATACTATCAAGAGGGGATGAGGTGTTGCTTAATGGCTTGCGTGCTCAAAGTGCTTAGTGATATGCTCCAAAACCCTCAACTACCTTCCCACATCCACATATGACCTAAACCAAAAGTCAAACTCGGCCCCACCGATTATTTCTATCCGGAGCCACCGAGTTCAGTTAACATAGCCACTGCCAGAAACCCTAATCAGTTCGGTCTCACCGATGGGATCTCGGTCTCACCGAGATGGGCTTGCAAACTCTCTGTTACCTGTTGCAATATTTTCGGTCCCACCGAGATATGCAATCGGCCCCACCGAGTTTTCTTGGCCAACTCTCTGTTTCGTTTATTACCCAAATCGGTCCCATCGAGTTTGAGTAATCATTCAAACCGAGTTTTGGTTTTACCCTAACCCTAGCACATCGGTTCCACCGAGTTGAACTAGTCGGTCCCACCGAAAACCCTAACGGTCACTAGGTTTACTAAATCAGTCCGACCGAGATTTTCCCTTCGGTCTCACCGAGATTGGTAAATGAGTGTAACGGTTAGATTTTGTGTGGAGGCTATATATACCCCTCCACCAACTCTTCGTTAGTGGAGAGAGCCATTAGAACATACCTACACTTCCAATACACATTTTCTGAGAGAGAACCACCTACACTTGTGTTGAGGTCAAGATATTCCATTCCAACCATATGAATCTTGATCTCTAGCCTTCCCCAAGTTGCTTTGCACTCAAATATTCTTTCCACCAAATCAAAATCCCGTGAGAGAGAGTTGAGTGTTGGGGAGACTATCATTTGAAGCACAAGAGCAAGAAGTTCATCATCAAAACACCATATGTTACTTCTTGGAGAGTGGTGTCTCCTAGATTGGCTAGGTGTCACTTGGGAGCCTCCGACAAGATTGTGGAGTTGAACCAAGGAGTTTGTAAGGGCAAGGAGATCGCCTACTTCGTGAAGATATACCGCTAATGAGGCAAGTCCTTTGTGGGCGACGGCCGTGATGGAATAGACAAGGTTGCTTCTTCGTGGACCCTTCATGGGTGGAGCCCTCCGTGGACTCGCGCAACCGTTACCCTCCATGGGTTGAAGTCTCCATCAACGTGAATGTACGATAGCACCACCTATCGGAACCACAACAAAAGCATCCGTGTCTCCAATTGCGTTTGAATACTCCAAACCCTTCTCCTTACATTCTTGCAAGTTGCATGCTTTACTTTTCGCTACTCATATACTCATTGCAAGCTTGCTTGATAGGTATTGTGTTTGTTAAACTAGTTCTTAAACTCCACTTAAACTTAAGAATATTAAAAACTGCAACTTTGGCACTTAGTGTCTAATCACCCCCCTCTAGACACCTCTTCTCGATCCTTTCAATTGGTATCAGAGCATTGGTCTCCATTGCCTTGGTTTAAACACCATTGGAGGAAGATGGATGTGTCTACTTTGGGGAGTCTTAGACATAGAGTGCCTATTCTTGATGGAGAGTATTTTCATGAGTGGAAAAATGAAATGCTTGAGATTTTCAATGAATATCATTTGAACAAGTACATTACTAGCCCTTGTGCACCTCATGTTTATCCTTTGCACCCTACCCTAGATGAAGATATTGACATGATTCGCAATCTTAGAACTGTTAATCTTATCACTAGAGGCTTGCCTAGAAACTTGATTGGATGTTTGCCGACTCTTAAATGTGCCTACACCATATGGAAATTCCTTGAGGAACTCTTTCCTAATTACTCCTTGAAAGATCTAGATGAAATCCTCCATAAGTCTATTGCTTTGATTAAGATGAGTTCCAATGATCCCAAATTTGGTGACTGCTTATTTGAGCTTACTGATCTTACGAGTGCCAAAGGAGATGTTGGAACCATTAGCAATATCATTTCCAGAGCTATTAGAATTCATAAAGATAACTATAGAAATGATCATTTATCTAATGAATTGCCCTCTCTAGGAATTGATCAATCACAAGATGATGTTGAACATGAATACTCGGATGAGGATGATGATAGTGACTATGATCTCGATGATGCGATGAGACACTTTGGTCTTATGGCAAATCTTTGCGGCTACATGGCTGGAGGAAAGGAATGGGTCCTTGATAGTGGATGTACTGATCATATGACCGGAGATAAAGACATGTTCAGTGAGCTTGCTGAAAATGACGGCCCTCGAAAGTATGTCACTTTTGGTGATAATTCAAGCGTAAGGTGGTTGGCCTTGGTAAGGTGGCCATCTCAAATGATAGCTCCATACAAAATGTCATGCTCATTGAATCTCTTGGCTACAACTTACTTTCAGTATCTAGACTTGCTGATTTTGGTTTCAATGTCCTATTTACTGAAGTAGACTGCCAAGTATTTCGTAGAGATAATCATAAGATGGTCTTTACCGGTATACGTAGAGGAGATCTTTACATTGTTGATTTCACTAAAAAGGCTCAACCTAAAACTTGCTTAATTGCTAAATCTTCTAAAGGCTGGTTGTGGCATAGAAGACTAGGTCATGTTGGTATGCGAAATCTTGATAAGCTTATTAAAGGTGATCATATCCTTGGAATAAAAGATGTCATATTTGACAAGGATAGACTTTGTAGTGCTTGTCAAGCAGGGAAACAAGTTGGAGGAAGTCACCGCGCGAAGAACATCATGACCACAAGAAGACCACTCGAGCTACTTCACATGGACCTCTTTGGTCCAAATGCCTACAAGAGTCTCAGTGGTAACTCATTTGGTCTAGTCATAGTTGATCATTTTTCAAGATTTACGTGGGTGTTCTTTCTTGATGACAAATCGTAGGTCCAAAAGATCTTCAAAAACTTCGCTAGGAAGGCCCAAAATCAGTTTGACGTGAAGATCAAGAAGGTTCGGAGTGACAATGGAACGGTGTTCAAGAACGCAAATGTGGACACCTTTCTTGACGAAGAAGGGATTTCGCACGAGTTCTCGGCTACGTACACACCTCAACAAAATGGATTTGTTGAAAGGAAGAACCGGACTCTTATCGAGATGGCAAGAATGATGCTTGATGAGTACAAAACACCAAAGCACTTTTGGGCGGAAGCGGTTGAGACAGCTTGTCATGCAATAAATCGCTTGTATCTTCACAAGCTACTCGGCAAGATGGCATACGAGCTCCTCACCGGTAACAAACCCCAAGTTGGATACTTTCGAGTATTCGGCTCAAAGTGCTACATTCTTGATAAGCATCGTCGTTCTAAATTTGCTCCTAAATCTGATGAAGGTTTCCTACTTGGTTATGGCTCAAATTCTCACACTTACCGTGTCTACAACAATTTAACCCAAAAGGTTGAAGAGACGGTGGATGTGAAGTTTGATGAATCTAACGGCTCGCAAGTAGAGCAATTGCCAATTGATGTAGGAGACAAAGACCCTTCGGAAGCAATTCAAGACTTGTCCATTGGCAAGATTCGTCCAACGGAAGTGAAGGAGAGTACCTCGTCCGTCCAAGTGGAAGCTTCTACCTCACGACAAGGTGAACCAAGAGTTGATACGGAAGCATCCACAAGCGGGACACGCCAAGATGAAGAAAACGAGGAAGCACACCAAGATGAACATCAACAACCTCCTTCTCCACCACGACAAGAGAACGACAACGTCAACAATGAAGAAGGCCAAGATGAAGAGGATGTTCCACCGCGACCCAAGCAAAAGCTTTCACGAGTTCGAGCAAGAATTGCTAAGGATCATCCCGTCGAGCAAATCTACAATGATATCCAAACCGGGAGAATCACTCGCTCTAAAACTCGTTTAGCTAACTTTTGTGAACATTACTCATTCATCTCTAGCATTGAACTATGAAGGTTGAAGAAGCATTGGAGGATCCGGATTGGATAAACGCTATGCATGAAGAGCTACACAACTTTGAGAGAAATCAAGTGTGGACTTTGGTCAAGAAGCCCGACAACAACCACAACATCATTGGTACCAAATGGGTGTTTCGCAACAAGCAAGATGAAGATGGACAAGTGGTCCGCAACAAAGCACGTCTCGTCGCCCAAGGCTACACACAAGTTGAAGGTATGGACTATGGTGAGCCATATGCTCCCGTTGCTAGACTTGAGTCCATTCGCATCTTACTTGCTTATGCTAATCACCATGATATCACCTTGTACCAAATGGACATTAAAAGTGCTTTTCTAAATGGAAAAATCGAAGAGGAACTTTATGTTAAGCAACCACCCGGCTTCGTCAATCCTAAGAAACCTAATCATGTTTACAAAGTTCACAAAGCCCTTTATGGTCTTAAACAAGCTCCTAGAGCATGGTATAAATGCTTGACCAAGTTCCTTATTGAAAAAGGCTTTGAAATTGGTAAAATTGATTCTACTCTTTTTACTAAAAGGATTAATGGATAACTATTTGTGTGCCAAATTTATGTTGATGATATCATATTTGGTTCAACTAACCCTCATTTTAGTGAGAAGTTTGGAAAGCTAATGTCGGAGAAGTTTGAGATGTCTATGATGAGTGAACTCAAATTCTTTCTCGGTTTGCAAATCAAGCAAACTAAGGAAGGTACCTTTGTCTCTCAAACGAAGTACACCAAGGACTTATTCAAGAAGTTCAATATGCAAGAATGCAAAGGTATGACTACACCCATGCCTACTAGTGGACATCTTGATTTGACCAAAGATGGTGAACCGATTGATCAAAAGGTTTATCGCTCTATGATTGGTTCATTGTTATATCTATGTGCCTCTCATCCCGATATTATGCTAAGTGTGTGCATGTGTGCACGATATCAAGCTGCTCCTAAAGAATGTCATCTTAAGGCTGTGAAAAGGATAGTGAGATACCTAATCCATACACCAAATTTTGGCATTTGGTATCCTAAGAGGTCCTCTTTTGATCTTGTTGGCTACTCCGATTCGGACTATGCCGGAGACAAGGTTGATAGAAAATCCACTTCGGGTACTTTTCAATTCCTTGGTAGATCTCTTGTGTCTTGGTCTTCCAAGAAACAAAACTTGGTATCCTTATCCACCGCCGAAGCGGAATACATTGCCGTTGGTTCATGTTACGCTCAATTACTTTGGATGACCCAAACTCTTAAAGATTATGGGATATATGTGAAACATGTTCCATTGCTATGTGACAATGAAAGTGCTAATAAGATTGCTCACAATCCCGTGCAACATTCTCGAACTAAGCATATTGAAGTTCGTCATCATTTCATTCGAGATCATGTTGCAAAAGGGGACATTAACCTTAAGCATGTTCGCACCGATAAGCAATTGGTGGATATATTCACTAAACCACTTGATGAGAAAGTGTTTTGCAGGTTGAGAGGTGAATTGAACATCATTGATGCTTCAAACTTGGAGTAGGAACTCCATTTGATACATGCGGGGCATGAGCCTATGACTAATCCTCGATATTTCTCTTATGATGCTATTCATATGTCTCAGATATATTTGTACCTTGCATGTTATCTAACCCGTGTAGGTACTTGGTTGAATCTAAATATATGAGATTGCAACTCACTCACATCTTGAGGAATCTCTACATCACCAAGTCTCTACACAATGGTGGTTGAAGACAAGGAAGCACGAAACCATTCAAACATATCCTTTGGCAAATTCCATGTTGAGTCTCATGATTGTCATTTTGGATACACAAGTGCTCTTCCTTGCAAAGCTAACCCATGTAGGTAGATGAACTCAAACTCCAAGTGGTGCTCCCAACCCTTGATGAACTACATCAACCTTGAGCAACCCACACAAGTTCAACTACATGAACAAGATCAACACCACCACCCAATGTATATTATTCCATCTTTGAGAAGCTTTACTCCAAGTCATGAGTCAAAGAAACTCGAGAAGATGTGAATACATCAAAAGGCTTAAACGAAAAATGATAACCCCATTCTGATCGTAAACGATGAGTATGATCTATGATCAAGTGCTCTCACTTGACTCCTAAGTCAATATACTCTAACATAGGTGACTTTGTCACCGACCATTTCTAGATGAAGTTCTCTAGTGTTTCTCCGTGCTTTTGCATTTGCATATTTCCCCTTTCAAAAAAAACTTCATCTAGAACTTTTAGTTTCTTTTCTTTCCTTTTTGTTCTGCATTTTCTGCGTCCAATTCATTGCAAATCTTTCAGTTAATTCCTTGCATATCCTTGTGAGATCTTACTTGTCTAGTGAGCTAAGGTGACAAGTGGTTTCACTCTGATGAACTCGGTCACACCGGTTTGTTCTCTTCGGCCCAACCGAAATCCTTCGGTGCAACCAAAGCACACAACTCGGAGTCACCGATTTCATCACAGGAAAACCAACTTGTCACTTATTCCTGATTTCTGTTTGCTCCAGCTCCACTCAATGATTCTTGTCCTCTGCCAGCATCATATTAGACATGCTGCTTTGCTCTGTGACTCAAGGACCAACCCATTTGTATCACATGTCTAGAAGAGCCCTTCTTGGAAATTGATGTCAAAGGGGGAGATAGAGATCACATCAAAGCTTAATCCTTCCTATAGGGGGAGAAAGAGAGAGTACTCACGGGGAGAGAGTTTCTCAACTAGGAGAAAGTAATATCATCAAAGACCCCAGATGCTTGGTGTTCAAGAGGAGAGATGTCACATGTCTTTAAGAGGGGAAAGACATGTTTGGTTGCTTGCTTTAGCTCAAGCTCTGTTGTTTCTTTTTTGGTGCTCTGGTTTTCTGTTCCCTATCTTCTCCCAATATCCCATGCAGATTCAGGGGGAGCAAGACATCTAAGGGAAGGAAATCTCTGATTTTATTGCATATCTTTACCTTTGGGGGCATGTCTATATCCAATGTGGTACTTAGTACTCACTCTACATGTCATCCCAGTCTTGGTTCTCTTGTGGTTTCTCTTGTTTGCTTTGGTCAGTAGGTGTATCTGTGTTATTTAACCTTGTTTGTGCAGGTTCATCCCATCCTAAGCCAACTCAAGACCACAAGGTAAGTATATGCATCACAGTCATGTGAATGAGAAGTTCATGCTGATGTACATACTGTTTGCAAGAAGGACTCATGAGCATGAAGGTACATTTCTCACATTCACATCATTTGGTCTGATGCATATAGCCAAGATACATGTAACACATTGCTTACTCTGTCATGTTTACGCATTCACATGCTCCTATATTCAATATTCACATGATTGCATACATGTAGGGGGAGCCTATGCATGTTACATGTCTTTCCAGAGCTTTACTTGCTATTCTCTATATCTTTATCTAAAGCTTTGATGTATGTTGTCATCAATTACCAAAAAGGGGGAGATTGAAAGCACAAGTGCTCCCTGGGTGGTTTTGGTAATTAATGTCAACATATCTCTTGTTGGACTAACACTTTTACCTAGTATGTTTTAGATAAGTTCAACAATGGAGTGGCATGGACTAGAGGATGTGGAACCCCTTCAAGATGCTAAGGACAAAGGATTGGCTCAAGCTTCAAGATCAAGACTCTACATTTTCTATTTTAGTGATCCAAGATCACATTGAGTCTATAGGAAAAGCTAATACTATCAAGAGGGGATGAGGTGTTGATTAATGGCTTGCTTGCTCAAATTGCTTAGTGATATGACCTAAACCAAAAGTTAAACTCGGCCCCACCGATTCTTTCTATCCGGAGCCACCGAGTTCAGTTAACATAGCCACTGCCAGAAACCCTAATTAGTCCGGTCTCACCGATGGGATCTCGGTCTCACCGAGATGGGCTTGCAAACTCTCTGTTACCTGTTGCAATATTTTCGGTCCCACCGAGATATGCAATCGGCCCCATCGAGTTTGCTTGGCCAACTCTCTGTTTCGCTTATTACACAAATCGGTCCCACTGAGTTTGAGTAATCGGTCAAACCGAGTTTTGGTTTTACTCTAACCCTAGCACATCGGTTCCACCGAGTTGAACTAGTCGGTCCCACCGAAAACCCTAACGGTCACTAGGTTTACTAAATCGGTCCGACCGAGTTTTTCCCTTCGGTCTCACCGAGATTGGTAAATTGAATGTAACGGTTAGATTTTGTGTGGAGGCTATATATACCCCTCCTCCCACTCTTCATTAGTGGAGAGAGCCATCAGAACATACCTAGACTTTCAATACACATTTTCTGAGAGAGAACCACCTACACTTGTGTTGAGGTCAAGATATTCCATTCCAACCATATGAATCTTGATCTCTAGCCTTCCCCAAGTTGTTTTCCACTCAAATCTTCTTTCCACCAAATCAAAATCGTGTGAGAGAGAGTTGAGTGTTGGCGAGACTATCATCCGAAGCACAAGAGCAAGGAGTTCATCATCAACACACCATTTGTTACTTCTTGGAGAGTGGTGTCTCCTAGATTGGCTACGTGTCACTTGGGAGCCTCCGACAAGATTGTGGAGTTGAACCAAGGAGTTTGTAAGGGCAAGGAGATCGCCTACTTCGTGAAGATCTACCGCTAGTGAGGCAAGTCCTTCGTGGGCGACGGCCGTGATGGAATAGACAAGGTTGCTTCTTCGTGGACCCTTCGTGGGTGGAGCCCTCCGTGGACTCGCGCAACCATTGCCCTCCATGGGTTGAAGTCTCCATCAACATGGATGTACGATAGCACCACCTATCGGAACCACGACAAAAACATCCGTGTCTCCAATTGCGTTTGAATACTCCAAACCCTTCTCCTTACATTCTTGCAAGTTGCATGCTTTACTCTCCGCTGCTCATATGCTCATTGCAAGCTTGCTTGATATGTATTGTGTTTGTTAAACTTGTTCTTAAACTCCACTTAAACTTAAGAATATTAAAAACTGCAACTTTTGGCACTTAGTGTCTAATCACCCCCCTCTAGACACCTCTTCTCGATCCTTTCAAGTGGGCCCTAACCCACATGTCTTTTCCCAGGATCTTACTTGCATTCTAATTTTTTTTGGAGTTATTCCCAAATTCTTTCGAAGTTTGACGTAAGAATGAATTATCATCAGTCATTTGTCTTTCCCCAAGATCTTTCAATCTTTTCATCGTTGGTTCAGCCTTTCTAATTTTCATTTCGGAGTGCCTCAACAATCCATGGTGGTGTTTCTTGTCGTCATTCTCGGATTTTTAAGACCGAAGAAGAGTTCCTCTTAAATCCTTACCCGTTCTTCCAAAGATGCTTAGTTCAAGCTTGGTGCCATCCTCTCAAATTGTTCCGATCATGAGAAGTTCTTTTCACCCATCCGGAGAAATTCATGAGTCTTTTCAGTTTGATTCTCCGGAGCCCATCATCTCAGAATTATTCATTCCAGCTTTTAGCTATCGGTCTCCAAATCTCACCGGTGCATCATTCAAGTATTCTCTATTCAGCTTGCCATCTCTTCATTCCCTGGTATCCAAATTCACTCAAGCATCTTCGTTCATTTTCTAATTATTCCCGGTGATTCGTCCCTTCTTGTTACATTTAGTTTCAATTCTTATGGTGGTTCGTTCAAGATTCATTTTCCTTTGTTACCATATCAATTCATTCATTCTTTCTGAAATCATACCGGTGGTTCATTCAAGAGCTTCTCAAGTTTACGCTATATATCTCCTTAATCCTTTCTACGTGAATAAGTAGTATGCCAAATCTGTTGCTTGTCATCAATTCAAATTGGTGAAGGATACGCATAACATAATTCTTATTATTGTTTCATCCAAGTGACCTAGCTTCTTCTTTTCGGAGTTGTTCATCATGTCACATTTCTCGGTTTGAGATGCTTCATCTTTTCTTTTCGGAGTTCCAAGCTCTCTCATTTATGTCGTTGCAAAGCTCCATCTAAATCATTGCAAGGCTTCACCTTGTGTTTTCAACTTCTCTTTCTTTCTATCATCCTTTTATTACTGTAGTTCTTCATGGAGGTTCTACAGGGTCGTTCATCAAGGATTCTTTTCATTCTGCAATTGTTTTTCAATATTTCTCTTGAAGTTAAGAACCGCCAAGCTATACTCAAAAATAAACATGGTGCTCAACACATGTCTTGTTTTGAGGAGTTCAAGCATTCTTCATCTTGCATTCCGAAGTGCAATTCTTTCTCTCTTATATTCTGAGGTGGTGCTATGTCATTATTGACAATTTCTCTTCGTGATTCAAGTTGTCGAGAATGAGATATTTTAAATCCATCATTTTCCTTTCCTTCAGGACATCCTTTGCAACCAATCAATCTATTAGTTGGAGCTATCTTGGTCTAGATTTCACCTAAAGCTTTTCCAAAGGAATGTTGCTATTGTGGTGCTTATCAATGATCCAATCTTCTCCTTCCCATCTCGGTGAAGAAGTTTTTCATCTCTTATTTGTTCCCGATCAATCATTGTTTTTGGTGGCAGAATTTCACCTCAGTTTTGAGATGTTTTCCATAAGCCCACTACAAGCTTATTCGTTTCGCTGTTGGTTTTTCCAACAACTCTGTTTTAACCTTCTTGGAAGGGTGCTTTCCTATTTCATTGGTGGCAGAAGCTGACTTTTTCTTCTCCATTATGTGATATCAATGATATATATTCTATTCTTCCTTCCGGACGCATTGTGATGTTTCTCTCTTCACTCATCATCTCAGATTGTGAAGACCGTGTTCTTTTCGTGCTTATCCATTTCCAACCGGAGTGTCATGCCCTCTTTTCAAGTTCTTCCCATTCTGTCAAGTTTTGCCTCCCTTCTCAACCGGAGTGCTGTCTGAAATCTTTCTTACCCATTGTGCCATTCTTTCAATAGTTCTGGAGGCAGCGTGTTGTTGATTTCAACAAGTATCCTCTCATCTTGTCAAGTTCATGTTCAATTCCTTCCATTTACAGTCGGAGTGCTGTCCAGATTATATCATTCTTATTCCTTCTCTATCTTGTTTTAACCGGAGTGTTGTGTCTATCATTCCTCTTCTAACCGGAGTCTCATCCAAGTGCTTTCATTTTGCCAAGTTCGTATTCTATGCCTTCCTTTTCCAACCAGAGTGTTGTCGTAATTGATCTTTATCATTCCTTGTACATCTCGTTTCAACCGGAGTGCTTGCAAGTACTTCTTGTCCATTGTTCTCGTCATTCATAGATTTGCAAACTCCAAGGTTCACATGGTGTTCTTTGTTTCTCTTTTCTACTAGTGTGCTTTCATATTCTTTTTTGTCCGTTAAGCTCTTGTTTCATGTCCTTCAACCTACAAGGTTCTTGCAATGTTCCTTGTTCCTCTTTTATAACAGAGTGTTTTCAACTTCTTGCATCTCTGTTGGATTCCTTATTTCAATTTGTTTAACCTCTCAAGGTTCGTTGCTTTCACTCTTTTGTAAAAGAAGAAACTTCGTTTTACCTCTTGCTCTTCCGCTTCTTTCCGGTGCCATCCTTAGATCTCCGGATGAGATCTCTTGTAAGTGGAGGAGTGTTGTGACGCCCCGAGAATGACACTCCAGACACCTTCCATGTTTTGCGTGGCAGTCGTGTTATTTATTTATTTGTCGCATTCATCATGTCATCATGTGCATTGCATCCTTATGTTTTTAAAACTTGCATCTGTCTCGGTCTCCCTGTTCCTTCCATTGTCCGTTCTGAGCCCAGACACACTTGCACGCGCCCGCGACACGTTTGAAATATTATTTTATAAGTGACCGGAAAATGTTCTAGGAATGAGATGAAAGTTGGCATGCGATGTTGTTATATTGTCAGTAGACCGCCTACCAAGTTTCATCGCATTCGGAGTCCGTTTGACGCCCCAACGGAGAACTATAGCGGCATTATAGTCGGTCAAACCGTCAGACGTTTTCGGTCTCCGGAAACCTTGCCGGGCTGCATTTCCGTCTCTCTCTTCTCAGCCTGAAACCCCTCTACATAGCCCTCCTAGCCCATCTACCTAACCCCTCCGCTCCGAACCGTCCGATGGCAATCGAACGGCTCTGAAACGAAGCAAAACCCCCGTCCAAACCCTAATCCTAGCCCCTTCTATAAATGGACCCTTCCCCTTCCAAATCGGTGCTAAACCTAGCCTAGCCCCTCCCCTAACCTGCAGCCGCTGCCCCTCCTCGCATTCCGTTCCACCCCGCTCCTACCTCGCCACTTGGCGCCGCCCAACGGCCCAACCGCCGCCGGCCGAACGCTCCCCACCAACCCGCTCGCGCCACCTCAGCCCACAGCGCCGCCCTCCACCACTTCGCAACCGCCATGTGTACCCACCACCTCACCCATGCCCCTGCTAAGCTCCCGCTTCTTCCATGGCCCGCGGAGCCTGCGCGAGGCCCGCCCTGGCCCGAAACCACGCTGCTGCCCGCGCCTGTAGCCTCCCGCTCGATCGTGATCTGGATCATGGACTCTGTCGCCCGCAGCTCCCCTCGCACCTCGACAACCCGCCACCGGAGACCTCGTCGCCGAGCTCCGGCGGAGGACCTCGCAGGCCGGACCCCACCACCCTGATCCTCCTTCCCTGCCCGTCTCCTTCTCCTCCTTCCTCTCACATCTCTCTCTCTGCTGCCATGAACAGGGACCTCCATGGCCGCCGAGCTCGAGCACCACGTCTCTAATGCGATCAAGTCGCCGGATCCGCCCAGTCCGACCTGCCCCCGCCGTCATCAGCTCGCCGGAGACACCGCCGGCGTGGCCTTCGTGCCTCAGCCCAGTA
This sequence comes from Triticum urartu, assembly GCF_056163025.1. NCBI lineage: Eukaryota > Viridiplantae > Streptophyta > Magnoliopsida > Poales > Poaceae > Triticum > Triticum urartu. The sequence goes on along the minus strand of NC_141874.1, from coordinate 358,534,816 downwards.
CCCTGCCAACGTGTTTGTGCGTGCGTGCGTGCGGGCGCATGCACCATCGTGTTTTTGTGCGTGGGCCACCTCCCCGCGCCTCAGCCCAGTACCCCGCCAACGCCCAGCGCGTCTCCAGTCCCACTTCGCCCTGCCTCCCCTATCCACCGAATGGGCCAAGGCCCATGTGAGCCTCCAACGCCCCTGCACCTGTTGGGCTAGCATGTTGATTCGGCCTGAGTCACATTTTTTTCGTGAAACGATTTAGTTATTATTCCAGTGTTTGATAGTTTTGCAGAAAAAACCCTTGCATTTCATCCATATAATAACTCATGATTTATGCATCGGATTAAAATAAGTTATATATGAAAAATGCTTAGAATTTCATCTAGTTTCAGAATATGCTACTTTCATTCATGTTAAAAATGTTTAAAATGTTGTTTGCACTAAATTTGCATAATGTCATGTTAAAATGATTTATTTCATAACTAATTAACCATAGCTCGGTTTTAAATAAACTTTATATGCAAATGGGGTAGAAAAATGTCTAGTTTAACATGGTGCACTCATCTTGCATGTTTAACAACTCTAAAATATGAATTAGGGAAGAACAGTACCAAATTCAAAATATGCACATGAGGATTTTCCGAAAGTGTTGTTTGTTATTTCCGGCCTCATTTAAACTTGCCTAAATAGTTAGTTTACTTATGCCTCACCTCTTGCCATGTTAAGCAACATTTAATTTTGTTGAGTACCTAAACGTGAGTGAACTCAATAATCAAATGTGGTGTTTCATCAATATGCAACTCATTGCATATTGAACCCCGCTTAACTTGTAGTGTTGTTTGTGCACTTTGCCATGCCATGCCTCATTAAACCGGACATGCACCATCCTTCGTTGTGCATCATACCATGTTTATGCTTGTGTGTTTATCATGTTGCTTGCTTCTTTTCGGTTTGCTTCTCTCGTTAGCTGCGGTTTTGTTCTGGAGTTGTGAGGATTCGTTCGACTACTTCCGTTTGTCTTCTTCATGGATTTGATCTTCTTCCTAACGAGAACTTTTCAGACAAGATGACCATTACCCTTGATATCACTTCTATTTTTGCTTGCTAGTTGTTCGCTCTATCGTTATGTCGCGCTACCTACCACTTGTTTATCATGCCTCCCATATTGCCATGTCAAGCCTCTAACCCACCTTCCTAGCAAACCGTTGTTTGTCAATGTTACCGCTTTTGCTCAGCCCCTCTTATACCGTTGCTAGTTGAAGGTGCTGTGTAGGTTGTTCCATGTTGCAACATGGATATGTTTGGGATATCATATTATCTATTGTTTAATTTAACGCATCTATATACTTGGTAGAGGGTGGAACGCTTGGCCTTATGCCTGGTGTTTTGTTCCACTCTTGCCACCCTAGTTTCCGTCATACCGATGTTATGTTCCTTGATTTTGCGTTCCTTACACGGTTGGGGTTATGGGACCCCCTTGACAGTTCACTTTGAATAAAATCCTCCAGCAAGGCTCAACCTTGGTTTTACATTTGCCTAACAACCTATAACTTTCCCTTGGGGTCACGAACCTGAGGGTCATCTTTATTTAACCCCCCGGGCCAGTGCTTCTCTAAGTGTTGGTCCAAACTGAGTAGACTGCGGGGCCACCTTGGGGAAACTTGAGGGCTGGTTTTACTTGTAGGATGTCTTATCCGGTGTGCCCTGAGAACGAGATATGTGCAGCTCCTATCGGGATTTGTCGGCACAATCGGGCGGTCTTTCTGGTCTTGTTTTACCATTGTCGAAATGTCTTGTAACCGAGATTCCGAGTCTGATTGGGTTGTTCCAGGAGAAGGATATCCTTCGTTGATTGTGAGAGCTTGTGATGGGCTAAGTTGGGACACCCCTGCAGGGTATAAACTTTCGAGAGCCATGCCCGAGGTTATGTGGCAGATGGGAATTTGTTAATATCCGGTTGTAGAAAACTTGACACTTAATTAAAATGAATCAACCGCATGTGTAGCCGTGATAGTCTCTTTTCGGCGGGGCCCGGGAAGTGAACACGGTTTGGGTTATGTTTGAACGTAAGTAGTCTCATGATCACTTCTTGATCAATTGTAGTTTCTTGACCGTTGCGTAGTTTCTCATCTTACTCTTGTATTTGTAAGTTAGCCACCATATTTGCTTAGCACTTGCTGCAACTCCACCTCATTACCACATCCTACCCATAATCTTAAATGGTCTTGATCATGAGGGTTTTGAGATTGATGAGTCCTCGCGACTCACGGATACTTCCAAAACAGTTGTAGGTGCCGATGATACCAGTATAGGTGACGCAACCAAGCTCAAGTGGGAGCTCGATGAAGATCTTGGTCGTTGTTAGGTGTCTTTTCTGGATGATCAGTAGTGGTGTCCAGTTGGGACGATCGGGGATCTAGCATTTTGGGTTGTCTTCTTTTATTTTGGTTCCGTAGTCAGACCTTGATTGTACTCATGATGATGTATGTTTAACTTGTTATTTGTGTGAAGTGGCGATTGTAAGCCAACTCTTTATCCCTTCCTTATACAGTACATGGGATTGTGTGAAGATTACCCCTCTTGCGACAAAAACCACCATGTGTTTATGCCTCTAAGTCATGCCTCTACACGTGGGAGATATAGCAGCATCATGGGTGTTACAACGATGATCAACCAGGAGGAGCTGGACAAGGTTCGACAAGCCCTTGCCACCGATTCCAATGAGTAGAAGGTGACGACGGTCTAGCCCGCCTCCCGGGCCTTAGTAGATATGGAGGCCACTAAAATCCCCCTTCATCTGCACGCTCTCTTCGCCGGCATGCTGCCTCTGTTCTCTGATTTCTTAAATGGCGTGCTTTCACATTACCAGATCCATGTGCTGCATTTGGATCCTGGATCCATCCTCCTCCTCTCTCCTTTCGCTTCTTGTGCAAGGCTTGCGTGGGCATTTCTCTTCTCGCTCCACCTGGTCGACGGTAGGCAACGCTCGAGGTGCATGTCCCTCCAGGTGGTGGCAGCGACTGCTGGCTCAAGCATCAACTTCACGCTCTGCCCGGATGCGAGGGGGTTCCAGAAGCAATGGGTGTATGTGGACGCTGCCATGCTCAGCCCCTGCTCCTTCTTCTGCCGGGCCCGGCGGAACCAAGCTCCGGTTGGGGGCACGCGGAGCTCGCCGACCCGCGTGTCGTGCACATCTTGTCCAAGCTGGCCGAGCTGAAGCAGGCTAAGGTGACGATGGCGATGGTGGTGTAGAAATTCATTCAGTGACTCATCGCTCCACTTTAGCGCCATACACGCCCAATGTGGGCCTTCACCAGCCCTAGCGACCCGGTGAGGCTTTAGGTGCCTTCGCTCCCCCTCAACACGTTGCATTGTGTGCTATAGCTCCTGGCAAGTGGGAATCCCACCGTGCTTCCCCTTGAGGGACGCCCTTTGTACCACTTCTTGAATGGGAAGGCCTTCGCCGAGAACATGCCGCGCTTCGACGAGTGGGGGCTACTCCCGGAGGGCCACGAGGGGCCTTGTGATAACCCCCAATCGTTGGCTCATGTGCTCATAGGGTCATGTGGTGCTCGCTCCAGAGGTGGCCGCAGGGGAGCAAGCACCGTCGAGCGCTCTCGACGCAGCCGCTAAAGAGCGGGCGTCACCGTGCGCTCCTAAGGTGACGGCCTCCACCCCCACAGGCGGCATGGCAGGAGCCCCGCCCACGGACGCAGCTGCTGCCCCTGACGTGAAGGGCTGCGCGCCAGCCTATGGCGTGCCCCTTCCAAACCTCGGCGCATCCTGCAAGAGGAAGGGGCTTGGGAACGTCTGCGGCCCTGTCCCACGGGCCCTGAATAAGAGGAAGTGGATAGCCATGGATGAGTAAGTACCTTTCCCTCCTTGATTTTTGCATATCGCATCCTTTTCTGACTTTTGCCCCTCAGGATCCCTTCCGTCGCGGGGTGAGCCCATCCGGAGAGCGACCTCCGGAGGCCTCTGGTCCGCTTGCGACCCCAGGCCTCTCGAGCCGGGCAGCTACGCATGAGGTGATGTCCATACATGAGCCGAGGCCGCCCCTGGGGGCCGTAGGCCTGTGATGACTGTAAGTGTATCTAGTGCCCCTTAGTGATTTTGGTGTATTGAAGACTTATAGGTTAAGGGACTAATGTGTTTGTGAGTGTACATAGGTCTACAAGTGTATGAGGAGTTTGATATTTACAGAGAAAGTTGACCCCTAAAAATGAATGTCTTCAATTGAAGACTTTGACTTCCTAAAGACTTTGAAAGTGAAGAAATTGGTGTGATCATGAAGACTTGATATTCATGCGAGGAATATGAAGCTTGAAGACTTTTGTTTTCATAGTTTTGTTTTTCTCTTTCTTGAGTCATAGGAAACACCGCACTGTTAAAGGGGGTCGAGGTAAAACTAAGGAAAAGTTTCCAAGTGATGCTCATCTCAAAATCCTACACCTACCAATCCTTTCGAGGGAAGCCATTGGGAATATCATATAGTTCAGTGAATTTCTTCAGTGACACATACGAAGATCTTCTGGTCTCTAAGGAATTTGTTCTGACTGAGGAGTTAGGAATTCGTCAATGTGGATTGCCTACAAGTGAGAAACATGATAGTCCTGAGGAATTTGATACTCAAATCCGACCATTGTTGTGCTACATGCCAGCTGTCCCAAAATATCTACCCACCTAACGGTCATATCATTGAAGGGCATTTATGTCTTATCATGTCGGGCTGCTCCCTAGGCTATAAATTGCTGCCCCCTACAACCACTAGCTGGTTGGCTGCTCCGCGAGAAACTGACACTTGTCATTGAGAGCATCCCATCCTCTGAGGACTTTGAGCGAAAATCATCAAGTGAGGAAAACCCAATCCCAAACACCTACAAATCCATAGTGATTGAGCATCACTGAAGAGATTGTTCCTGTGTGGAACCAATGCTTATTACCTTTGAGGACTGCACATCCTCCAGACGGTTAGGAATCATGGTCTAGAGTATCCAAGAGGAAATTGTGGATCGCCGAGTGACTGAGTCTGTGAAGGTTTGGAAGTCACCTAAAGACTTACCACGATTGATTGGGAGAGGTCTGTGTGACCTTAGCTCAAGGAGAATACGGTGAGGACTGTGTGTCCTTAGGTTTATATACCTAGCCGCTCCAACCAGACGAACAACTGTCACAACGATTGGAACTGGTCTACCAAATCATCGTCTTAACCAAGCTACTGGTTCTATTTCCTCAACTTTTCCATTTCCTCATTTCTGTGTAGAAGTACTTGATCATTACTGTTTGAAGACATTGACTAAAGACTTTCTCAATTTCCTCAATCCTATTTCTTCAGTCAGTTAGTCTTCAGTCTGCTTATCCGTTGTTTACGCTACTTATACTCTGTGCTTGTTTTCATTTCATCATGATGACTATGCTACTTCTCAGTTAGGCTTGCATATGAGTACTTATTCCACTGCTTAGTGGTTCGTTGCTTAGGAATTTCCTCACCCTGAAATTCCTCAGTGATGAATTTGTAAAAATTGCCTATTCACCCCCCCTCTAGTCAATATAATGCACTTTCTATTGGTATCAGAGAAAGGTACTCCCTTGTTTTGTGTGATTTTGGTTTAACCGCCTGGAGTTTTAGTTATGTCGACTACATGTATGATCAAGGTCTCTGCTGGGTGTCCTACCTTCAATGGGACGGGCAACCTCTACCGGAAGAATAAGATGTGAATGCATCTTGAGGCAATTGACAACGATGTCTGGTACGTTGTGGAAAATGGCGTTCCCTCCATCACTCCTACCATTAACGCTTCCGATGTGAAGAGATTCAAGGAACTCGACTCTCAAGCGAAGAACATCATATGTGGCCATCTGAGCAAAGGGCAGTATGGCAGAGTGAGTGCTTTGGAGACTACTAAGCTTATCTGGGATAGGCTGTCCAAGGTCAAAGAAGGAGTCTCAACACAGCGTGACTCTCGAGTTGACGTTCTTCGCAATCTCTTCAACCACTAGTAGGGAAAACCCTAGTAGTAGCACTTGAAATATGCATAGCAGTAGCGCTGGGTCCAGTGCTACCACTAAGGCACTACATCTAACTAGTAGCAGTAGCGCTGGAAAGGGAGCACTACTGCTATACCTAGTTAGCAGTAGCACTTTCCTTTGGACAGCGCTACTGCTACTTGTAAGTGGCAGTAGCGCTTGTTCTAAAAAGCGCTGATGCTAAATTTTCCTATATTTTTAAAAATACAGCTTATTTTCATTGTGTGGTTTGATATACAGTACTTTCATCATATGATTTCATGACCATGATTACTTATTATATATAAAAGTGGTTGAACTGACCGTGGAGTAGATTCAAGTGGAGGCAGCATGTGGTGCCTGTCGAAAGTACTACTCTAATCCAAACTTGATCTAGTTTGGATTAGTAGTACTTTCGATGTGCACCACATGTTGGCTTCACTTGGATCTAATCCAGGTTCATTTCACCCACTGTTATATATAATAAGTAATCATGCTCACATAATAACTTAGCATCATGCATCATCGATCATAATGATAAATAACTCATCATTGGTATCATAATAACAAATCATACTCATCATCATCGATCATACAACTTCTACTCCACATCATCATCATAGTCATCTAACCAATCCTACTTAGTTGTTCTTAGCACATGATCATGATTATTATTAACTAGGAGCTACTACCTTCTCTTAGGTAAAATAGCATAAAACAACATAGGCCCTGACTCTCCATTATGGAGAATGGCGATTATCCTATCTTCAATTCTTGCCTGTCGCACAATGTTGCTTCCAAATATCACCTTACGGTTGTCAATACATTTTTTTTCCATTTTTTGATTTTTCATGTCTCCACTTCTTTTAGAAATCCAATATGGATAGGTGAGATTCGTATGATGACCTGGCCGTATGTTCAAAACATCAAGGGTACCATTCTGATACATCAGATGATGCACACAATAATTCGGGATTTTCTGTTGAAAAACATAGTAATAACTTCGTAGTTAGCAATATAGTTAAGTGTTAAAATAATTTATGCAAAAGATGCATGGATGCCGTAATACTAAAAAATCTTACCATGACATTTCCATGGATGTTACCGTAGTTCAACATGTGCACTAGTGGCACGTATTGACCATAATGTGGAGGAGTTTTATAATAGATATTGTAATTCTCAAGATCAGTACAAAATGGGACCAGATGATTTTTCTCCTGATAAGTTAACTCAGAGCCATCGGTGTAGTAGGTTCTATCTACCATGTTCCGCACATTATTTGAACAATGAAAATAAGCTGTCAATGGAAATAAGTTGTCAACTATTTTGAAATGAACAATATAAATTAGTTAATAACTATGTTTGAGAAACTCACATAGCGGTAGAATTGGAAGCGTATCAACAAGGACCCAAATGTCCATATTCTCTTGGTCGTTGTTAGGATCACCAAGATCCATGGTAGTAGTCGTCGACGGTGTCATCTGGCTCCTGGGCTCCAGCTTCTGGTTGCGACAACCAGGTAGAAAGGATAGAGGGAAGAGAAGGAGAAAGCAACCGTGAGTACTCATCCAAAGTACTCGCAAGCAAGGAGCTACACTACATATGTATGCATTGGTATCAACTGTAATAAGGCTATTATATGTGGACTGAACTGCAGAAAGCTGGGATAAGGGGGGATAGCTAGTCCTTTCAAAGAATACGCTTCTGGCAGCCTCGTCTTGCAGCATGTAGAAGAGAGTAGACTGAAGACCTCCAAGTAGCATCGTATAGCATAATCCTAACCGATGATCCTCTCCTCGTCGCCCTGTGAGAGAGCGATCACCGGTTGTATCTGGCACTTGGAAGGGTGTGTTTTATTAAGTATCCGGTTCTAGTTGTCATAAGGTCAAGGTACAACTCCAAGTCTTCCTGTTACCGAAGATCACGGCTATTCGAATAGATTAACTTCCCTGCAGGGGTGCACGACATAACCCAACACGCTCGATCCCATTTGGCCGGACACACTTTCCTGGGTCATGCCCGGCCTCCGAAGATCAACACGTCACAGCCCTACCTAGGCACAACAGAGAGGTCAGCACGCCGGTCTAAATCCTATGGCACAGGGGTCTGGGCCCATCGCCCATTGCACACTTGCACGTTGCGTACGCGGCCGGAAGCAGAACTAGCCCCCTTAATACAAGAGCAGGCTTACGGTCCAATCCGGCGCGCGCCACTCAGTCGCTGACGTCACGAAGGCTTCGGCTGATACCACGACGTCGAGTGCCCATAACTGTCCCCGCGTAGATGGTTAGTGCGTATAGGCCAGTAGCCAGACTCAGATCAAATACCAAGATCTCGTTAAACGTGTTAAGTATCCGCGAGCACCGACCAGGGCCAGGCCCACCTCTCTCCTAGGTGGTCACAACCTGCCCTGTCGCTTCGCCACAAAGATCCACACAGAGGGCCATTGGGACAAAGGTCCTTTCAGCCCCCAATCCGTGAATCACTTGCGGGTGCTCCACAAGCCGACCCGACTTTAGTCACCACATGTATCATGTATAAAGTATATAGTATATACCCGTGATCACCTCCCAAGTGATCACGGCCCGATAATATAGCATGGCAGACGAACAAGAATGTATGGCCACTGATGATAATCTAGCATCCTATACTATGCATTAGGATTGCAGGTAAGGTAACAACAGTAGTAGCAAGGACAGGCTATGCATCAGAATAGGATTAACAGAAAGCAGTAACATGCTACACTACTCTAATGCAAGTAGTATAGAGGAGAGTAGGCGATATCTGGTGATCAAGGGGGGGCTTGCCTGGTTGCTCTGGCAAGTAGGGGTCGTCAACATCGTAGTCGATCGGGGGTACCGACAGCGGTCTCGGGGTCTACCGGAAAGAAGTAACGGAGGGGGAACACAATAAATAACAAAGCAAACAAAGCAACACAAAGCATAACATGGCAATGCGCGGTGCTAGGGGTGACCTAACACCGTATGAGGTGATACCGGTGAAGGGGGGAAACATCCGGGAAAATATCCCCGGTGTTTCGTGTTTTCGGACAGATGAATCGGAGGGGGAAAGTTGTATGTTCGCTATGCTAGGGACGTGTGACAGATGAACGGGTTGCGTATCCGGATTCGTCTAATTTTTCTGATCATCTTTCATATATAAATCTTTTTCATCCGAGCTACGGTTATTTTTGTATGAATTTCCAAAGTTTTAATAGTATTCTAGAATTTTGTGTTTAATTTAAATCCAAATTGACCAAGTCAATGTGACTAGTCAAAAGGAGAGGTGGTGGCCCATATGACACTGATTTAATAATTTCCAAAATACTGATCTAATCTATTTAGATGGGACCCACTTGTCATTTGCTAAAAGGGCTAATTAGCACCAAACTAATACTAAGCTAAACATAGACTAATTAACAAGGGCCGGCCATTAGTGGACAGAGTCCAGCCAGCCACACACGCACTACACAGAACACATAGCTAGGGGTTACTTATTTTCATGTTAACAGAACAAGGCATTTTGTGATTTTCATAGAATTTAATCCATGCCATATTTGAATTTGGTCCAATGGAATAATTTGGAGGTTGTCATGTGAACTCCTAACACAAATTAATTTCAACGAAGTTAGACTTTGTTTGACCATAGTTTTGTTGCCATCTAGAGAGCTAAGAAGGTAGAAATAGCAAAAGCTAGCCAGCGCTACAGTAACATTCAGTTACTGTAGCAGCGGCAGCAGAGCAGCGATATGTAACAGTAGGAGCGGCGAGGGTGCGGGAGCGGAGCTCCGAGCCTGAGAGGGCAGCGGCGGCAAGCAGGCACAGGCGCGGGCGGCAGCGTGGTTGAGCAGGGGCGCAGCTGGAGGGAAAAGCGGCAGTGAGCGTGCCGGGACGCGGCGGGGCTGGATGCGAGGCACGGCTGGCGCTAGTCGCGGGGCGCAGCGAGGAGCGCGGCCAGGTTCAGCGAGCGCGGGCACAGCCGCTGTTGGATGCACGTGCGCGCGTGACAGCGACGAGCTTCAGGAGCAGCGGCGACACACGTGAATGTATCTACAGGGTGCGATTCGAGCAACGGCTCAAGCCATTCGAACGAGGGAACCACACTGCGTCCGTAGGTGGCACGGTTGCAAGCTAGAATGGCCGGAAGTGGCCCGGACGACAACGTTCGACGGCGGTGACGGCTCAGCCACGACGAAAACGAACCAACGAGGCATGAGGAGGAGCGAGAGGAGGTCGAGAAGGACCATGAGCTCACCTAGGGGGCGCACGGGGTCCCGTTGGCAGCTTAGTAGCAGCAGACATACGTGAATTCGACGAGAGCTCCGACAACCGAAGCGTGAAGAAGCGGTCGATCCCGGCGTTGTGGTGATGACCTGCTCGAACTACTCCTCGGAGTCGATGAAGACAAAGCAGACGCAGCTCCAGGCAAGGGCCTGAACCGACGAGGTGGGCGATGGCCACACGAACGGAGGAGGCTATGGCAACGACAACACGGGCAGGTGTGGGAGAGAGCGAAGCGGCGCGAGGAGAGGGGAAGTGGGGAGGCGCTAGGGTTTGCAGGGTGTCTAGCTCGGCCTTATCCGACAGGGGAGCCGTGGGATGGCCGGCACGCGTCCATCCACGGCCACAGCGGCCAGATGCGCGCCACGGTCTCCTGTGAACAGGAAGGAAGGAGAAGGCACGACTGGGCTGGGCCAATTGTGCACTGTGGACGTAGAGCCCAGTCCAATAGGTAAGTTTGTCCATTTCCCTTTCTCTTTTTTTATGTTAATCATTTTGTCTTAGTTTTCTATTTAGTTTACATAGAAAATGAGTTTTGCTTGGACTCAAACTTTGCAAACAATTACTATGCAATATTCTGGAGTGTCGCACAAAGTTTGGGGGCATTCGGAATTGTATAAGTATTTGTTTATTTTGAAAAGGCTATTGTTATTTATTGTTGGACCACTTTATAACTTCCTAGGTGTTAATTGGTGACTCAAATGATGTTGACTTCAACGTTAAAATTGGTCAGAAGAATTTTAGAATAATGCAAACATTTTAGTTTTACTGTTTCAAGAAATATTATATTTGACTATATTTTAAATTTTGAAATTGGCTTTGATTTTTCTCGAGTGGCAATTTGGCTTAGTTAAACTTGATAACATGGCCCCATTAGTGTGAGATCACTGTAGCATGATTCTCGGGGTGTTACAACTGAATATATCAGTAGCGCTAGTAAGGGAAAAAACATTGTTGCTAAGATCAATAGTATTAGCGCTTTTTCCCCATGAGCGCTACTAGTATCCCTAGCATACCTGGAACGGTCTGTCAGTTTTAGTAGTAGCGTGTTTTCCATTTTCAGCGCTACTGTTGTGCCCATAGTAGCAGCACTTGTAGTGCAACATCGCTACTCCTAGGTAGCACTAGCGTTTACTCTTTTCCAGCGCTAATGTGTATAAGCATTTTCCTAGTAGTGAACCGCTTCAAAAGACTCGACAATGAAAATGTTCAGCAAACCTTCGATCGCCTCACTGACATTTCAAATGAGCTTCAAGCACTTGGTGCCACTGACATCACCGACCATGAGGTGGTGAAGAAATTGCTAAGATCACTTGATTCTTCATTTGACACTCTGGCACTAATGATACAAGAGCATGGAGACTACAAGTCACTTGATCCCGCTGATATCCTCGAGAGGCTAAACACTCATGAGTTCCAACTTGATTGGAAGAGAGATCTCTATGGACCGAGCTATGGCAGATCACGTGCACTAAAGGCGAAGGTTGTCTCTGAATCTGAAGGTGAGGATTCTGGTAGCAGCATGGGTGATCCTGAAGAACTGAGCCAGGAGCTAGCAATGCTCGTGAGGAAATGCCAGAAGTTCTCAAGACGTTGTCGCTTTGGTAAATCCTGAAGAAGTGATGACATGAGATCATATTCCTCATCCCGTGACTACAAGAAGAGTACTTGCCACAAATGCAAGAAACCCGGTCACTACATCACTGATTGTCCTCAATGGGAGAAGGAATCAAAGAAGAAGAAATACAAGGATTACAGCTTTCATGACTCTAAGAAGAAGAAGAAATCTTCAAAGTCCTCATCATCAAAATCCTCAAAATCTTCAGCAGCTCCAAAAAGGCTCATGCATTCATTGGCAAGGAAATGGACTCTAAAGCTGAATCTAAGGAAAATGGGAAAGAGGAGGCATCACACTAGGAAGCTTAGTCGTAGGGCCATCGCACTAGGAAGCTTAAAGGGGTTAATCGGGACAAAGGACATGAGAGAGTTTTTATACTAGTTCGGCCCCTTACGGTGAAGGCAAAAGCCTACGTCTAGTTGGGTTTGGTATTGCTAGGGTTTCGATCTCCAAGAGGCTCAACTCGCCGGCTTGGTTATCGATTTGTTGTCCCTCGCCCCAAGCCGCCACCGGGTCTTCCCCTTATATACATGGGTTGACGCCTGGTGGCCTACAGAGTCCCGGCCGGCTCATAATCGTGTCCGGCTCGGAGACTTTCTTTACAAGTCTTTCCTTACATATGGAGGTTCATAATATCAGGCCTTAAACCGCCTTCAAGCCCTTGTGCCTTCTATGATACTTAATAAACTACAATCTTTGATGTTTACTGGGCTTCTTGCATAACCCGCCATTGGGGCTGACCCAGCCCCTCCTGGGCGGGTCTCAGCTGATAGTAATATCCCCAACATTAGGCCCCAGGTTGACTTTGAACTTTGTTCTTTGTCAATCTTCCATACTTAGCCAAAAAAATCCATCTTCTTATCTTTACTGAAATTCCCCTGTAACCCGCCATGACGTCATCTCTTGAAAACACAAAAGATCTTCATGACGTCATCTTCCAACGGATCTTTTATCTTTAATGCTTCCCGAGAATCGAGGCGCCTATATAGCTGGATAACCATTATTCGGTTCTCCTTTTATTTTCGCGCCCGTCTGTTCGCATCTTTCCTTATAAATAGGCTCGCCCTGGCCTTCCTCATCCTTCACTCTCTCTCTGTCTTCTTCCTCTCGTGACCCTGCTGCTGCTCGAGCTTCGCTGCCACCGCGCCTCACCTCCGTCGTCGACTCTGGCTGCTGCATCGACCTGAACCGTTCCAGAGAAAACCGTGGCGACCTCCGCAGTAGACCTGCAACCGTAAGTTTTCTTTCCTTCATGCCTCAGATCTTCATGAGGGTTTCCAAGCTCCTGGGTGTTCTTCGTAGTTCCTCATAGTTCTTCATAGTTCTTCTACTGCCTCCTCTTTCTGATCCAAAAGAGATGTATGTTCATGCAGTAGCTGTTTGGTGCCTCCTTTTGATATTAGCAGACTCCTTTTTCTGGTACAAGAGCTATGTTTAGATCTGATGAACTCATCTGGACTGTATTTTTAGGTCTAGAAATTCTTTCATTTTGAACATCCATTTGATCTGAAATAATATAAACCATTTTGGGAAACTTTTTTGTCCCAATACTTAGCTGAATCCACTTTCGGAAAGAATCTATAGTCATGGCGGCTTACCGCCCCAGATTTCTTTTCCTTATATGTCATTAGCCCTTAGTTAAGCCGCCATTACTTATTTTTGCATCTTCATCCCTTAACTGTTAATCTCATCGTTAAACTGAACCGACATGTTTCTTTTTTCAGTTCCTTGCACATCATGCCGTCCAAAACGACAACCATCTGTAATTGGGTTCCCTCAACCATAACTGAGGAACGTTTAAAAGAGTTCTTCCTGATAGGACTTCTGCCATCAAAAGCCGTCATGTCTTACCGTGCCCCTGACCCGGAAGAAGAATGACCCAATCCAAAAGACGGCAAAGTGATTGTTTTTACTGACCACATGAACCATGGCTTCTCACCACCCGGCTCAAAGTTCTTCAGAGAGGTCCTTCACTTTTTCAAACTCCATCCTCAGGACATCTGGCCCAATTCCATATCTAATATTTGCAACTTCCAAGTGCTCTGTGAGGTGTATCTTCAGCAAGAGCCGACCGTAGAGCTGTTTAGAGAATACTTTTATCTGAACCGGCAGAACGAGTGTACCAACGGCCTTAGCTTAGAGCTTGGAGGCATTTCAATTCAGCGCCGGCAGGGTGTTGTCTTCCCTCTCATAGTCTTACCAAGTCACCCAAAGGACTGGAACCAAACTTGGTTCTACTGTCAGGACATCTCACCAGCAAACGAGAAGCCACTGCCGGGTTACCGGCCCGATCGTCTTGACTCCAAGTTCGCGCTTCCGGATAAACTCACTGTTGCTGAACGCAAGAGATTGATGCCATCCATCAAAAAGATCAATGCTTTGTTAGGGAACGGGTTGACTGGAGTTGATCTGACCTGCTGCTGGATCTGATGGTGGGTTATTCCTTTAAGCCGTCGATCAAAGTTGATGTATGAATATGGTGGAGGCCCGGACGACTCTCCTCGTCATAGCCCAGTTCAACTAACCGAAGAAGACATTGTCTCAATGTCAAACCTTTTGGAGAATGGGAAATATCAAGACTACAGTATTGTTGGGTTAAATACCTTCTGTAAGCTTAACCCGGTGCCAGAAGTAAGGATATTCTGATCTCTTTTGCTTTGTACGTTGCCCAGCCGTATTTTTTAGCGCTGATCTTTCATCTTGTCTTTGCCTGTCTGCAGGCCAGCTCTAACTTTTGGAAAGTGAAATATGACCACGAGGCTGCCAAGAAGGCGAAAGCCGCCGCCATGAATGCCAAGAAAACGACCCGGAAGTCGAAGAAGAAAAATAAAAGCACTGCTGAAGATTTGATGAAGCTTGGTGATACGTCTGATTCAGAGGTAGCCCTTGATTCCCTTGGCCAATTTTTTAACAATCTTATTGACACTGATCATTATCAGGATGACACTGGGGCCAGTCAGGCCGGGGAAGCAGAGGTAACCATCATTTCCTCTGACTCAGAGCCCTTACCAAGACACAAAGTTCGACGAGTGATCCGTAAAGTAAGGTTTTCTAACCCTTTAGCTCACTTGGATCCTAACTTTCATTGGAAAAAGCAGCAACATGAAATCCGCCGTCAAACTGGGATTGAAGATGAACCGGCTGTTGTTCTTCAACAAACCCCTCGGAAACGTCCGGACAAGGTTTACTTATTTCTGTCTTTAACTCTATTTAATGGATCCTTCTCCTTGTATTTCTTTTAATTCTTTTTTTATCCTTTCAGGAGGTGTCTCGCTCTTCTGGCGATTCATCGCAAACGCAATTCCCGGCTTTCAAGACTGCTCCTGGGTAATTAGAAATCCTCCTTTCTTTCGGGTTGTTGAATTGTACCTTTATACTGAAAATCCTGCAACCTTTTTTCTTAGTGGCCAAGCTAAATCCAAAAAAGCAAAGGCAGCTAAGCCGGCGGAAGACCCGCCGATGCTGGCATCTGACCCGGCTAGGCCACCTTCTCCATTAGTTGACGCTCCAGAAGACCTGCCTGTTGACACCGAAGCAAATCCTCCTGAGCCGTCATATGACGAAACCATTGTGAATCCTTCTACAACCGGACCATCAAGCTCAGCCAATCCGCCGTCTCCGCCTGCAGAAGATGTTCAAATTACCGGGAGCCGCTTTATTGAGCCGGGGAACCCACCCGTGCTGGCTTGGTGTACAGCAAAACAAGAGGCTATCTTAATCATGTACACTCCAACCGCGATTCTGAGATTGAGATGGTCAAGCAGCTGCAGTTAAAATATGAGGTACGTTTTTCTGTCTTATATGTATTCCTTCAGCCCCCTAGTCTGCAGATTATGAGAGAACCGGAATAACCTGTAGACTTTAAAATATAGGCCGAGACCTTTACCTTTGAATCTTTTCTTGACTTTAATAGAACAAAGCCCCACCTGTAGTCCCCAAGGACCGGCTCATTTTGATCATCAATGAACCGGTACTTTTAAATTGTTTTGAGACCGTATTCAAAACACTTAATACTCCGGCTTAACCATGATAAACTTGCTGAACTGCATACATTAGCCCCCAAGTGCCAAGTATTGTTACTTTGTAAGGTACTTGGGACTTAAATATGTCTGTAGAGTCATAGAAATTTGATTTGGCATACATTAGCCCCCAAGTGTCAAGTGGTTTTTTTGTGAAGTACTTGAGACTTGAATCTTGATTTTTGAACTTTGGAACCAAATCTTGACCCATCTGAGTGTTTTGCAGAATGCCTTATCTGAATTGAACTGTCAACTGACTGATGCAAAGACCCGGCTAGCGAGTCAGGAGACAGAAATCAAATCCGCTAACTCCAAATTGAAAATAAGTCTCTCTGCAACGGAAAATTTAAAGACCGGCTTTGCTGCCAAGGAGAAAACTTGGGCATAGGAAAAAACACTTTTGTCTCAACGTGCTGAGACGGCCGAAACAGCTCTGAAAGAGATTTCAACAGAGTTGAATGGGTTAAAGGGCCGAGTGTCTCATATGGTAGCCGCTATATTTGGTAAGCCGTCTGACTTTAACTTTTGCGTGCTTTTTGCTGATCCAGAGTATAATCCGCAAACTGACTTTGCGTGTAAAATTTATGCAGGCCCTCAAAGCAAAAATATGAGCCAAGACCCGTTGATTAAACTGAAGGCAGTATATACTTTGGTTGAACAATTGTATATTGGCGCACATCGGGCTCTGGCCGCCATCTCTCCTGCTAATCAAGGACCCAACCGGCTCAGCGATGTTCTGAAGAAACTGTCCATCCTTCCTGCCAGGTTTCAAGGAGTAAAACGCTCCTGCGCACGAGCCGGAGCTTTGACTGCCCTGAGCCGCTCCAAGGCTTGGGTGCCAGACCTAGACCCGGCGGACGTGGCAAGAGGTTATCCCACCGTGAAGGAAGACGGGTCTCCTTTTGATCAGGATGACTTCATGGCTTGCGTGCGCAGAGTCCGGCCTCAGGAAACTACCCTTGGAGATGACACCAATGTTGATAAATACCAGCCAGGTTTTGATAGTGAGAATAAGAAGATGGCCACTCCCTCATATAAGGTAACAGACTTGATCCCACCAGTGAGAGAAGACACATTTGCCCCGGAAGTTGACCCGGTCGGCCTGATCGACGATGAAGCCGAATTTATCGCCGTGAATGGTTTTGATTGGTCAAAACCCAACTTCCAGCCAACAGAAGGTGGTGAACCGGCGAGGGATGAACAATGATCATCTTCATGGGCTTATAAAGCCTTGTAATAACTTAGTTGTGAAAACACCGTATGTTCTGCTTATGCCATCGTGCATAAAATACTTTGCTGTGACTTCTGTGTTTCCCGATGCCAATGTATGCATCGTATTTAATGTTTGTCTCTGCAATGTTTGAACTCTGTTCCTGTAAATACAAAGGAAAGACTAGCTTGGCAGCTTAGAACCAAATGGGTTAAAACACCCAATTTATAGCCAATACGTTTTCCACAATAGGAAATAGAGACAAATATAAATAAAGGGCAAGGGCTGAAATGCAGCAGGTAAGCGCGTATAAGTAATAACAAAACCTTATCGCTTTTGATCCTTAGACCGCCGGCTTAAATAACCCGGGTGTTGAATTTGATAATTCAATCTTTATGAGAAGCCAATACTTTTTTGAATACCAATGACTACTATACCTTGGTAGGTTGCGCCTTTTAATCCGTAAGCCGCCGGTGTGAACGACCCGGGCGGCTGTGTTGTCAAATAGCCGAGCCGGTGAAGAAGACCAGGCTAATTATTTGTAATATTGAAACAACAAAAAACTAAAAGTCAAGCATAATTTAATCCTGTATTCAAAAGGTGGGGGTTTCTGATTCAAATACGATCAGTAAACCGGACCAAATGGGTTAAGCTAAGGTTCGAATACGACCATATAGCCCCAAGTGGCTTTGGCGTTGCGCCGATCAAGAGGGTACCGACAGCTATGTTCTCTTTGGTTCGAATACGACCTATGTTTGAACAGGAAGCCCCCAAATGACCTTGAGAGGTTTTTAACAACCTTGATTTGAATACGATCCAAGTCGGACTCAAAGGAGTTGAGATATGATTCGGATACGATCAAGAAGCCCCCAAGTGAGTTTGGCCTTGAGCCGATCAAGAGGGTTACGACAGCTATGTTCTCTTTGGTTCGAATACGACCTATGTTTGAACAGGAAGCCCCCAAGTGACCATGAGATTTTGCAGCTAGATTCGGATACGATCATAAGCTGGACCAAGAAGGTTAAACTTGATTCAAATATGATCAGCTCCTTAATAATAGTCTTTTGAAAATAAGAGATAACAAATATTCATAGTCTTTGAAAAGAAAAGAGACCGATGGTCTTACTTTATTGCTTAACATGGTATATACAATGTTAAAGTATGTACATGATGAGATCCGGTAGCTCAGGTGTAATATAGCCGAAGTTAAGTAATGTTCCATGGCCGGCGGGTCTCTTCCTCCGACTTACGTGAGTCTGTGTGCTCTCGAACGTCAATGAGGTAATATGACCCGTTGTTTAAGTTCTTGCTAACCACAAAGGGCCCTTCCCAAGGTGGGGATAACTTGTGTGCATCTGATAGATCTTGGATGAGCCGGAGCACCAAATCGCCTTCCTGGAAAGTCCGGGACTTAAGCCGGCGGCTGTGATATCGGTGCAGGTCCTATTGATAAATTGCTGACCGGGCTGCTGCTAAGTCTCTTTCTTCATCCAACAAGTCAAGTGCATCATGTCTTGCTTGCTCATTATTAGCTTCAACATAAGCCGCCACACGGGGCGAGTCATGACGGATGTTACTAGGCAACACTGCTTCTGCGCCATAAACCATGAAGAAAGGTGTGTAACCTGTCGATCTATTAGGTGTGGTGTTGATACTCCATAATACCGAGGGTAATTCCTCTACCCAACAACCCGGCATTCGCTGTAAGGGAACCATAAGCCGGGGTCTTATACCTTTCAAAATTTCCTGATTGGCTCTCTCAGCTTGACCATTGGATTGAGGATGAGCTACAGAAGAAACATCAAGCCGGATGTGTTCACGTTGACAAAACTCCTCCATAGCTCCTTGGGATAGATTAGTGCCATTGTCAGTGATAATGTTGTTTGGAAAACCAAAACGGAAGATCACCTTTTTCATGAACTGAACCGCCGTAGCCGCGTCACACTTACTCACTGGCTCCGCCACAACCCACTTAGTAAATTTATCAACTGCCACCAAGAGATGTGTCTTTTTATCCTTGGACCTTTTGAAAGGCCCCACCATGTCAAGCCCCCAGACCGCAAATGGCCAAGTGATTGGGATCATCCGGAGCTCCTGAGCCGGCACATGCGCCCGTCATGCAAACTTTTGACATCCATCACATCTACTGACCAGATCTTCTGCATCAGCGTGAGCCGTCAACTAGTAAAAGTTGTGACAAAAAGCCTTGGCCACTAGAGATTTTGACCCGGCGTGATGACCACAATCACCTTCATGGATCTCACGAAGTATTTCTTGACCTTCTTCAGGGGAAACGCACCACTGATACGCTCCAGAGACACTGCGATGGTATAATTCTCCATCTGAAATCAACATTGACTTAGACTGCCGGGTTATCTGTCGAGCCAGAGTCTCATCTGCTGGCAACTCTACCCGGGTCATATAAGCCAAAAACGGTACTGTCCAATCCTGGATGACATGAAGAGCCGCCACCAACTGCGCCTCCGGGTCAGGAACAGCTAAATCTTCTTCTGTGGGCAACTTGACAGAGGGGTTATGCAAAACATCCAAAAAGGTGTTAGGTGGCATCGGCTTACGCTGAGACCCCAACCGGCTTAAGGCATCAGTCGCCTTGTTCTTTCGATGGTCAATGTGCTCCACCTGATAACCTTTAAAATGCCCTGCAACGGCATCAACCTCCCGGCGATAAGCCGCCATGAGAGGGTCCATGGAATCCCATTTGCCAGATACCTGTTGAGCCACTAGATCTGAGTCGCCAAGACATCTGACCCGACTCAAACTCATCTCTTTCGCCACTCGAAGACCATGGAGAAAGGCTTCATATTCTGCTGTGTTGTTAGTGCAAGGAAACATCAACTGTAACACATAACAAAATTTGTCACCTCGCGAAGAAGTTAACACAACCCCAGCCCTCGAGCCTTCCAACTGTCTGGACCCATCAAAATGAATAGTCCAATACGTTTTGTCTGGTTTCTCCTCTGGCATCTGCATCTCTGTCCACTCATTGATGAAATCAACCAGTGCTTGAGATTTGATCGCAGTACGCGGCACATACTTCAACCCATGAGACCCAAGCTCAATTTCCCACTTGGCGACTTGCCCAGTGGCTTCTCTATTTTGAATGATGTCTCTCAAAGGAGCAGAGCTGACCACAGTGATCGGTGACCCTGGAAATAATGTTTAAGCTTCCGGCATGCCATGAATACCCCATATACGAGTTTCTGCCAATGCGGATATCGTTGCTTGGATTCAATCAACACCTCACTGACGTAGTAAACCAGCCGTTGAACCGGATGTTCCTTGCCAGACTCCTTGCGCTCCACCACAATAGCCACACTAACAACCTGTGAGTTGGCGGCCACATAAAATAACAGCGGCTCTTTTTCAATTGGAGCAGCAAGAACCGGCGGTTCAGCAAGCTGTGCCTTCAGATCCTCAAAAGCAGCATTTGTAGCATCACTCCAAATAAAAGCATATGTTTTCTTCATCATCTGATACAAAGGCATTGCCTTCTCCCCTAACCGGCTTATGAACCGGCTCAAGGCCGCGACACGACCCGCCAGCCGCTGAACGTCATTGATGCATGTTGGCTTGGCTAAAGACGTAATTGCCTTGATTTTCTCCGGGTTAGCTTCAATGCCTCGGTTGGACACCAGAAAACCCAAGAGCTTGCCAGCTGGTACTCCAAAAACACACTTGGCCGGGTTAAGCATAATTTTGTAGATCCGGAGATTATCAAAAGTCTCTTTCAGATCTGTGACCAAGGTTTCCTCCTTCCTGGATTTTACCACTATATCATCCACGTAAGCATGAACATTGCGCCCAATCTGATCGTGAAGACAATTCTGCACAACTGCTGGTAAGTCGCCTGAGCGCTCTTAAGCCCAAAAGGCATAGACACATAGCAAAAAGCTCCAAAGGGAGTAATAAAAGTTGTCTTCTCCTGATCCTTGACTGCCATCTTAATCTGATGATAACCGGAATAAGCATCCAAGAAACTCAAACGTGTGCAACCTGCCGTAGCATCAATGATCTAATCAATACGGGGGAGAGCAAAAGGATCAGCTGGACAAGCCTTGTTCACATCGGTGTAATCCACACACATACGCCAGGTGCCATTCTTTTTAGTACAAGCATCGGGTTAGCTAACCATTCGGGGTGAAAGACCTCCACAATGAACCCGGCTGCCAAGAGCCGGACCACCTCTTCTCCAATGGCCTTGCACCTTTCTTCATTGAACCGCTGAAGAAACTGTCTGGCAGGTTTGAACTTTGGATCAATATTAAGAGTGTGCTCAGCGAGTTCTCTCCGGACACCCGGCATGTCTGAAGGTTTCCATGCAAAGATGTCCCAGTTCTCACGGATGAACTCAATGAGCGTGCTTTCCTATTTTAGATCCAGTTTGCGCTGATGATGAACTGTTTGGATGAGTCGCCACGCACAAAGTCAACCATCTTAGTGTCATCAGCTGATTTGAATTTCAACTCCGGCTCATGCTCTGTTGTTGTTTTCTTTAATGACGTCATGTCTGCCGGGTCAACATGATCCTTGTAAAATTTTAACTCCTCTGTTGCACAAACAGGTTCAGCATAGGCAGCATCACCTTCTTCACACTCCAAAGCTATCTTCCGGCTCCCATTTACAGTAATGGTGCCTTTATGACCCGGCATCTTGAGCTGCAAATACACGTAACACGGCCGAGCCATAAACTTGGCATAAGCCGGCCGCCCAAACAGAGCATGATATGGGCTTTTGATCTTAATCACCTCAAAGTTTAATTTTTCCGCTCTAGAGTCATACTCATCCCCAAAGGCTACTTCCAGCTCAATGCAATCTTACCAACTGGGTATGCCGACCTACCAGGTACCACACCATGAAAAACAGTGTTGGATTGTTTAAGATTTTTATCAGTCAATCCCATTCGGCGGAACATTTCATAGTAGAGGATGTTGATGCTGCCGCCTCCGTCCATGAGTACCTTAGTAAACTTGTATCCACCAACCTAAGGTGGCACTACCAAAGCCAAGTGACCCGGATTATCAATCCGGGGCGGGTGATCCTCTCTGCTCCACACAATAGGCTGCTCTGACCAACGTAGATAACGTGGAATCACCGGCTCAACGGCATTGACGGCCCTCTTGTGAAGTTTTTGATCCCTCTTACATAAACTGGTGGTAAACACATGATATTGCCCACTACTCAACTGCTTCAGGTTGCTCTGATAACCGGAGTGCTGCTGCTAATTACCTTGGCCAGGTTGCTGATTATATCCTCCTTGGTGACCAGGATAACCTTGACCGTAAAAACCTCCTCTGCCTGAACCAGCGCCCGGGCCGTGAAAACCGTCTCCTCCTGAACCGCCACCTAGGCCGTGACCTCCATCAAACATGTTTGAATTTTTAAACGCCTTCATGAGCGTACAGTCTTTCCACAGGTGGGTGGCTGGCTTCTCTCGGTGTCGTGCTTTGGACAAGGTTCATTTAACAACTGCTCAAGGGTGGGACCTGACCCGCTCGACCGAGGGGGCTGTCTGCCCTTGCACCGTTGATTGCCACCCTGTGCATTAGTGTTAGAAACAAACTCATCAGCCTTACGTTTATCACCTCCTTGATTTGCCGGGTTATGCTAGTGACCCTTACCGTTGCCATTCTTCTTTCCCTTCGTTGCCTTTTCTTTGTCAGACACCGGGTCCTTGGTAGTATCAGAATCAACATACTTGATGAGAGCCGCCATCAACGATCCCATCTCATTACAGTCACGCTTGAACCGCCCCAGCTTCTGCTTCAGAGGTTCAAAACGGCAATTTTTCCCCAACATTAAAACTACTGAGCCGGCATCCATCTTATGAGATGAATGTATTATCTCCTTGACCTGGCGCACCCAATGGGTTGTGGATTCACCATCCTCTTGCTTGCAATTGGTTA
This sequence comes from Triticum urartu, assembly GCF_056163025.1. Classification (NCBI taxonomy): domain Eukaryota; kingdom Viridiplantae; phylum Streptophyta; class Magnoliopsida; order Poales; family Poaceae; genus Triticum; species Triticum urartu. The sequence goes on along the minus strand of NC_141874.1, from coordinate 358,511,774 downwards.
GGTCCACAATCGACATTGGCTGTTTAAACGTGTCCTTGAAGTTCTGGATGATCCGGGCTTTCAACTCCCCCCATGAGCCGATAGAATTGGGCGGCAATCCATTTAACCAAGTACAAGCTATTCCATCAAACATCATGGTGAAATACTTGGCCATTGTAGCATCACTGACCTCCAACAATTCCATAGCCATCTCGTAACTCTAAATCCAAGTCCCCGGTTGTAGGTCAGCCGTGTAATTAGGCACTTTATGAGGCCCCTTGAAGTCCTTTGGCAAACGCTCATTGCGTATAGCTGGCACCAAGCAAGGCACGCCTCCGGTTCTTGTGGCCACTCCTGCCTCAACCGAGGTTGCTGGATAAGCCGGAAAGGTTTGATGAGCCGCCTAATCTGCTGCCATTTGAGATGCTGGTTCCGCCTCTTGACGAATCCTCTCCTGATCCGCCAAGTTAAGGGCCCCAGCCCGCACCGGCTCATGCATGTATGGCCGGTTGTGGCGTTGAGCATTGCTTGACATATTTGCGGACTCCATATGCCTACTGTAACTCGGGCTCCGGCTTGGGCGAGGAGTTGAGTGGATCTTGTCTCGACTGTAGGAGTACGCATCCTGCTACGCCGCAACCATTTGAAGAAGTTCTATTACCCTCCGTGTTTCAATTACTGCTGGTGAGTCGCCTTCCATTGGGACAGCCGCCAAACGAGCCGATGTTGTGATGAGGTTTTCCAAAGGGTTGGAGAAGTGACCTAGCGGTGTTGGCACGTAATGAGGTGGAGCGGTAATTATACAAGGTGGCTCTGTGGCACGTGGCTGAACCGGTGCGCCGGGTATCGTGATCAGGTTTGCCTCCGGCGGGTTGCTCCCCCGGCCCCAGGTGTATGGAACAAGTTCCTCGGATCAAGCGTCAGAGGCAGACGTGATTGAGTTTTTTTATGCCTCCTCCTCATGACCTTGTTTGATGCATTAAGGTCAACCGAGAGCTGGAAAGTCTCCGCTTGAAGTTGTTGAGCACGAGCATCCAAATCCGCTCGCTCTGCTGCCATCCCGGTTTCCTCTGCGGCTTGATCTTCCTTAGCTCGCACCATCTCCTCACGTACACGTGCCACCTCTACGTCATGCTGGGCTTTATCCACCGGCTCTACCATGGCGGTTAACAGAGTTGTCAGTTTATCCATGAGGTCCATTAGAATCTGAGCCGGGGGTGCGCGAGGTCTCCTGACCCGGCTGCAGCCGACCCGGTAGCTGTTGTTGCCGCTGCGGTAGAGTTCTGCCCAGGATGTGTCCCTGCCATGGAGACTCCGGCCCAATTTGGCGGCTCAAGGGGGTCCGAAATACTGCTGCCATCAGAACAGCCCCCGAGCATGCCGTCTTGCAGCTGGTACAAAGAGTCCCTCTCGCCTGTTGATGATGCAGTGTAAGAGCAGACGGCCATCTCACCGCCCTCCACCGATCCTTCGGAGTATTCACCACCGTAGATGCAGCCTATGAAGGCATGCTTCACGACAGATTGAACATGGGTGGTCCTTGCGCGCTGAGCCGTTTCGATGAGGTTGGTGTGGACGTCCGGCTCAGGGCCCGACTCGCCGATCCGGCCGATGAAGACGTGAATTCCGCCGAAGGGGACCCGGTACCTGTACTCAATTGAGCCGGCCTCGGGGCCCCAGCCTTCATCATCGATGTTGAGCTTGCCGTGATGACTCTTGGTCATCCGGCCCACATCGTATCCCTTGAGCCCTTCGAAGTTGCCCTTGAAGAACTCAAATCCACCGTGCGCTGGCCCCATGGTGGGCGCCAACTGTCGTGGAATTTTCACGGCAGATGTCCTAGAGCAAGGACTTAGTCGTAGGGCCATCGCACTAGGAAGCTTAAAGGGGTTAATCGGGACAAAGGACACAAGAGAGTTTTTATACTAGTTCGCCCCCTTACGGTGAAGGTAAAAGCCTACGTCTAGTTGGGTTTGGTATTGCTAGGGTTTCGATCTCCAAGAGGCTCAACTCGCCGGCTTGGTTATCGACTTGTTGTCTCTCACCCCAAGCCGCCACCAGGTCGTCCCCTTATATACATGGGTTGACGCCTGGTAGCCTACAGAGTCCCGACCGGCTCATAATCGTGTCCGGCTCGGAGACTTTCTTTACATGCCTTTCTTTACAAGTCTTTCCTTACATATGGTGGTTCATAATATCAGGCCTTAAACCGCCTTCAGGCCCTTGGGCCTTCTAGGATACTTAATAAACTAAAATCCTGGATGTTTACTGGGCTTCTTGTGTAACCCGCCATTGGGGCTGACCCGGCCCCTCCTGGGCGGGTCTCAGCTGATAGTAATATCCCCAACAGATGACTCTAAGAAGAGGAAGAAATCTTCAAAGTCCTCATCATCAAAATCCTCAAAATCTTCATCTCACAAGAAGAGCAGCTCCAAAAAGGCTCGGGCATTCTTTGGCAAGGAAATGGACTCTAAAGCTGAATCTAAGGAAAATGAGAAAGAGGAGGCATCTGAGGAGTAAGACTCTGGTGTGGCGAGCCTAGCCCTCGCTATTGCGTTCGTCGGCAAGTCCATCTTCAACTATGAGGAAAATGACCTCCCCAACACTACTGATGACGGCGGTGATGACTACGCTCCCACCTATTGCTTCATGGCAAAAGGTGGAAAGGTACTCAAATATCCCTCCTCTGAATCAAGTGAGGATGAGTCTGATGAAAATCTTAAGCCCAGCTACTCTAAACTTGCTAAGATTGCTATGAAACAACAAACGGCTTTTGAAAAGGTTCAAAATATGCTCGACAAAAGTGATGACCTGTTAGGTGAAGAAATGGATCGTACTCAAACTTTGACTAAAAATCTTAAGAGACTTCAGACTAAGTTTGATAACATTCAGAGTCATCATAACACTCTCTTATCTGATCATGAGAACCTTCCTTATGAATTTCTACAAAGATAGCAAGATCTTGAGAAGCTAAGGGTGAGTTATGAAGATCTTCAAAAGGAACATGATTCATTTTTTGCTCAATAGATCAGTTCCGCTCAGGTTGAGTTCATTCCACCATGTTTGAAATGCATTGAATGTGAATCTGCTAATTCTTCACATGAAAGTTCAAATGCTTCTATTGCTGCAAAAAAAATCAATTGTCTCTGCTATCTCAAATTCCTCATCTGAGGATGCTACTAGTATCACTGACCATGGAGGGCTGAAAGAATTGTGTTTGGCAGGCATGTATAAAAGACTCAAAGGGAATCAGGCTCTTTGTGACGTGCTTAAAAGCATATCCTCAATAGGAACCCTAGGAGAGAGGGTATTGCCTTTGAGAGGAAACTCAATGCAGATGGGACCTACTAGAAACCTGAGCAGTATCCCAAAACCTCATGGGTTGCTGCAAAGGGACCTCCCGTAGATCCATCCACTTTATCTGGCTTTACATGTGAATCTTCATATTCTTCTGATGAGTCATTTGACTCCAACTATAAACTGTTCAAAAAACAGAATGTTGAAGTATTTGCTAGATATGTTGGCACTAACTGCAGGAACGACCCCCCTATGAAGAAAATCTGGGTTCCCAAAAGGTGCCTTGAAAGTCTTTAGGTGAATGTCATCATGACACCACCTGTGAAGAATAGGAATGCCAGATCAAACTCTTCATATGGACCAAAGTCTTCATATGGATCCAAGTCCTCATATGGACCAAATTCCTCACATGGATCAAATTCCTCCTATGGATCCAGATCTTCGTATGAACATCATCGTGCTAACAATTATGTTTCATAGGGAAGATCTAAGGGTTATGAATATGTGCATTATTCTTCAAATCATTATGTTCATAAGTCCTCAAAGAATTTCTCTACTTATTCATATGCTTACTCTAACCCCTCTTTTGTGAAACAAAGTGGATTGGCTTCTATGCCACCTTTCTCTTATGGAGCTTGCAGAATGATGAACTCTTTGCCACCCCTCCAGATGTGGGTGGTGAAGAAAAATAAATAATCTCTTTTGTAGGGTCAGGTCTACAAACAAACTTAATAGTTTGAGAAATTTACTGGAGACCTGAATATGCTTGAAAGGATGCAAGCTACTCATGAACAAATGAATTTTCATTTCTCACGTCCTCATACTGCTATATCTGTTCTATTGCTTGATGAAATTGATATTATGAATTTGATGTCATATTTTTCACTACTGAAGTATATGAGTTCATAAGATGCACTAATTCATCTGCAGGATGATCAACCAAAAGCCACTGAGTGGGTCCTCGACAGTGGATGTACAAATCACATGACTGGCGATAGGAACTTATTGATGGACACTGCTTTTTATCCATCGCATCTGAAGCATATCACCTACACCGACAAAGGAAAAAGCAATGTATTGGGTCTAGCTAAGGTTGCAATCTCAAAGGATCGACACATGGACAAAGTCATGCTTGTCGTGTCCTTAGGGTTCAACCTCATGTATGTCTCAATGCTTTGTGATATTGATACGGTTGTTGTCTTTGGCAAGTATCATTGTGTTGTGATCATGGAAGCTGACAATTCCAAATTATTCGAAGGCTTTAGGAGAGGAGACTTGTATATTGTTGATTTCTCTATAGGACCACAACCTGCTACATGTCTACTTGCAAAAGCTTCAGAAGGCTGGCTATGGCATCGACGACTTGGTCATGCTGGCATGAGGAACTTGCACACGCTTGCGAAGAAGAAGCATGTCATTGGTATCGAGGGTGTCAAATTCCTCAAATATCATCTATGTGGAGCTTGTGAAGCTAGAAAGATGACCAAGGCCAAGCATCCCCCAAAGACCATCATGACTACTACTCGTCCATTTGAATTGCTTCACATGGATCTCTTTGGCCCTACTCATTATGCTACATTCACTAATGTTGCATCTTTATATGGCCTTGTCATTGTTGACGACTATTCTCGTTACACATGGGTGCATATCATCACTTACAAAACTGTAGTGCTGGAAGTCTTCAAACAATTTTCCTCTAGGTCTTCAACCAACTTTGGTGTGAAGATCAAGCACATCAGAAGTGACAATAGGACCGAGTTCAAGAATACTGGTCTTGATGACTATCTTGATGAACTTGGTATTACTCACGAGTTATCTGGTCCTTATACTCCTTAGCAGAATGGCATCGTGGAGCACAAGAACAGGACTCTTGTTGAGATGGCTCGCACTATGCTTGATGAATACAAGACGCCTCCTCGCTTGTGGCTTGAGGCAATTGATACTGTGTGCCACATTATGAACAGGGTATATCTCCACAAATTCTTCATAAAGAACTCGTATGAACTCCTCACTGACGAGAAACCCAATGTAAGTTATGTCAAAGTATTCGGTGCTAAATGTTGGATTAGAGATTCTCATCACAATTCTAAATTTGCACCGAAATCACATGAAGGTTTTATGCTTGGTTACGGAAAGGACTCGCACACCTACAGAGTCTTCAACACCTATCACCACAAGGTTTTTGAAACTATAGATGTGCGGTTGGATGAAACTAACGGCTCACAAAGATAGCACCTACCTCCTGTGCTAGATGAAATATCACCTGAGGAATCCATTAAGTTCAAGGATACTGACGATGTCATTCCTACCGAAGAATCTACTGAATAAGTCATTCCAGAACGTGAAGAACAACATGTTGGTGCACGTGAGGAAAATGGCTCTGAAGAAAATGTTGAGCCCCCTCAACGTTGTCAGGCTGCTCATCCTCGCATTGCTATGAAGTGCAGATTGAGAGAATCATCAACGACATCAAAGCACTAGATCGTCTCACACGCTCAAAAGTCACATTTGTCTAACTTTTGTGGGCACTTTTCTTTTGTCTCTATCGCAGAGCCCACCAAAGTAGATGAGGCATTCTGGAGCCTGAGTGGATTCAAGCAATGCAAGAGGAATTACATCAATTAGAGCTCAACAATGTCTGGAAACTTGTCAAGTGAACAGACCCACGCAGGCACAATATCATTGCCACCAAATGGATCTACCACAACAAGCAAGATGAAAATGGCCTTGTGGTGAGGAATAAGGCACGTCTAGTAGCTCAAGGCTACACACAGGTTGAAGGAATTGATTTCGATGAAACTTTTGCACATGTTGGTAGACTTGAGGATATTTGCATATTGCTTGCTTATGCTAACCATCATAATATCATCTTATATCAAATGGATGTGAAAAGTGCATTGCTCAATGGTAAGCTTGAGGAAGAAGTATATGTTGCTCAACCCCCAGGTTTTGAAGATCCAAAGCATCCTGACAAAGTCTTCAGACTCAATAAGGCCCTCTATGGCCTCAAGCAGGCCCATCGCGCGTGGTATGATACTTTGAAGGAATTCCTCATGAAGAAAGGCTTCAAACCTAGTTCACTTGACCCAACTCTTTTCACCAAAACCTATGATAATGAATTATTCATGTGCCAAATCTATGTTGATGATATTATCTTTGGCTGTACTAACCAACGTTACACTGACGAATTTTCCTATATGATGAGTGAGTAATATCAAATGTCTATGATGGGAGAATTGAAATTCTTCTTAGGTCTTCAAATTCGTCAACAACGCAACGACATCTTCATATCTTAGGAGAAATACCTCAAGGATGTGTTGAGGTAATTCGGCATGCAAGATTGCAAATGCGTCAAAATCCCTATGCCCACAAATGGCCATCTATGCACTGTTGAAAATGGTATATACTTCAATCAAAAGGTATACTGCTCCATGATTGGCTCTTTTTTGTGTCTATGTGCATCTAGGCCAGATATTATGCTTATTGTTTGCATGTGTGCCCGTTTTCAAGCTGCACCGAAGGAATCACACCATAAGGTTGTGAAGCATATTCTTCGATATCTAGCTCACACACCAACACTAGGATTATGGTATCCAAGGGCTCGGCTTTTTATCTCATTGGATATTCTAACTCTGACTATGCTGGTGATCATGTGGACCGCAAGTCAACATCAAGCACATGCCATTTCCTCAGACGATCCTTAGTATGTTGGTCCTCAAAGAAGCAGAACTGTGTATCACTCTCTACTGCTCAAGCTGAGTACATTGCTGCTGGTTCGTGTTGTGCTCAATTGCTATGGATGAAGCAAACTCGCAAGAACTACGGCATCAATTTGAAGAATGTGCCACTCTACTGTGACAATGAGAGTGCCATCAAGATTGCTCATAACCCAGTTCAGCACTCAAAGATAAAGCACATCCAGATTTGTCATCATTTTCTTCGTGATGATGTGTTGAAGGGCGACATCTCTATTGAGCACATGAAGACGGAAGAACAGCTAGCCGATATCTTCACAAATCCCTTGGATGAGAAGAGATTTAGCAAGTTGTGGTGTGAGCTAAATATCTTAGAATCTTCGAATGTTCTCTGAAAAGGACACACATCCTAACAATTATGCAAATTAATGACTTAGATGTGCAACACAGGAAGTAACGTTTTTCTTCAATCAATGAAGACTAACCCTCTATGTGTGAAGAAATTAATGAAGAATTTGATTCTCAGATCCCTACGACAATTGTATGTGGCGTCTGAAATCATCATTCTTATACAGTGGGTCACGCCAGCAACAAAAGTTGAAAATCTTGAATTTGAGTATTTCTTTAGTTTTGAAATTCCTCAGTTGTTCAAATTCTTCAACTTTGCATAATCTTCACTCTTTCCGATTGTGTTCTTCATTGGATGTATATATGTTTGAGTTTTTCAGTCCTCTACAACATTCACTTATTGCTAATTCTTCAGTTTGACTTTTCTGCTAAGTGAATGTGATCGGACCCTTCCACCTCCATGCTAAACTCAACCCAGTCTGTTCACAAATTCTTCATGTGCGTTCTATTTGAAACCCGTTTAAAATCTTCACTGTGTCAGCTGAAGAATATGCGAACGAAACATTAAATTTTCGTACCTCAATTTTTGGCTTTTGCCACTCAAACCGTTTCACATCCCACGATATGATTATTCTATTCACCCACGATCTCCACCTCACTATACATGGGTGACACATGTCGCTAGGATGAGAAGTGTCAGGGGCACATTCGTCAAATTTCTTTAGGCGAGCGGTTTTTCACTTCGGCTATAAATACCCCTCACCCTCCTCAGACTGCATTTACCCCACTCGACCTCACTCCTCTCGCTCGAGCTCTCGGACCTAGCGCCGCCGCTACTTCCATTGTCGCCGGTGAGGAAGAGCTTCACTACCCCGACCTCGTCGCCGTCGTACTCGCGCCGGCTGCGGAAATCTTCACTCTGCCACCACCGTAGCTATATTTCATCGCCGAGTTAGGGCGTGGAATATCTGAATAGACGAACTTCCCATCTACACTTCCCAGATCATCGTGTCTTCGTCAAGGGAAAAATAAAATCTATTTTTACTGCCCTTGTTGATTCTGATGATTTTCACGAAATCTTCAAAAGGTGTTTATTCTTCAACTTCCCCACTAGTTAAACACCTCACATGCATCTATTCTTGATCTATTTCTCTAAGCAATGTTTTTCTTCAAGATTCCTCAATTGTGTGGATTTTTCAATCTATACAACTCTGGAACCTAAGTCGAAGACCACTTAGTGAAATTCCTCAAGACACTCTTGGTCAAATTCCTCAAACTTGTTCTTTGTGAAAAACTTCTGAGAACGCATGTGGCCTCCTCAAATTCTTCGCACCTATACTCTGTTCATAGGTACTCATGACCACTGCTGAATCACTAGGTTCTCATCAACTTAACGCATTTGTAGTGTTCCTCAAAGAAAAATTGCATACCTCTTAAAGAACTATGTTGTTCAAATTCCTCAGCTGAAGAAAATGGATGATGGCAAGAGACCTCAGAAGGGAGGAAAGAGACTTGAAGTAAACGAAGAATGAGCGCAAAGTGCGCATTCAGAGGATCAAGAGGAGATGGGCATGAGAATGGAGGGAGTACAGATATGTCACTCCTAAGTACATGAAGAAATTCGCGTTACACCCTCCTTGCCCAAGACCTCCTTTGGCGCCTGGCCAAGTTGCTGATACCACTAGCCTCAAGCGCGGTGACGACTATCCTAATGAATGGGCCAAGCGGCAAGCCAAGTTGGCCAAAATGGCCGAGGAAGGAGTGAAGAAATTCAATGAAGATTTTGCTGCTGCCGCTGCTGAGGCCTCTGCTAGCAAGACTAAGAAGGCTATGCCCAAGAAGCCTGCGCACAAGCTCAGTGCCTCTGCTGCAATGCCCTCACGGCCAAGCTCGTCAAAGCCCTCACGGCAAATTCCTCAAGCAGCTCCAGTTCCCAGTGCTATAAAAGCTTCAGCTGGTGGTGTAAAGTCCTCAGCACCTGCACACCTCGCCTCGTGCCAAAGGACCACTGGCATCTCAATTGCTTCAGGAGCATCTACAAGTTCCTCAGCTCCTCTGCAGTCCTCAACAGGCCCAACTTTGCTGAAGACAAAGGCCACTGCTGGACGAGGCACAAGGCCAAGTCCTCACAAGAAGCAGGTTGCCTTCCATGTAGCATCTAGTGAAGACGAAGCTGATGATGAGGAATTAGAAGAAATCATTAGAGACAGACAGCAACGGGCCGCTAGAGCCAAAGGCACTAATGTGCCTCTTTTGCTGGATCCCAAGCTGATCCTAGACTTTATTGATCTCTGGCACAAGGACTCCAACACTCCTATGCCTGATTTCAAACTCGCACCTGGCCAGAATCACATGTTGACATCCTTCATAGGTGAAGAAAAACGGAAGTTCGAGAAGGCCAAGAAGCTAAAGAAGGCTCAGTACAAGAAAGAGCATCTTCTGAAGAAGAACATTGTCAGTCGATGGCAAAAACTCATCAAAGAAAACCATAGAGCCATCAAAATAAGCACACAACACAAAGAAAACAGAATCTGTCAAAACAGAACAGTCTGTAGCAATCTGACTATTTCGAATACTTCTATGACTCCAAAAATTCTGAAAAATTAGGAAGGCCTGATAAATTTGTATATTGATCTGGCGCAAGTGGAATGGGTATTTTATCGCTCCCTGGTAAAAAAATGGAAATTTATTTCGTGAGCGTAAAAGTTTCTGTTTTTCAGCAAGATCAAACAACTACCACCCAGGAAGATCCTAATGGTTTTACTTGGCACAAAAACTAGTTAAAACATAAAAAACACAATTATAACAGTAGCATAATTGTGCTAACACACAAGAACAGAAAGCAAAAAGAAAAAATAAATTTTATTCATTGGGTTGCCTCCCAACAAGCCCTATAGTTTTACGCCCTTAGCTAGGCATAAAGCAAGGATCTAAGTTTTGTCATCTTTGGTTCGAGATCCATAAGATGCCATCATGGTTGATTCATAAGGTGGCTTAATTCTAGTTCTAGTAAGTGTTCCGTACCCTTCCTCAAAGGAAATTGGGACTTAATATTGCCTTCTTTCAAATCAATCATGGCACCGATAGTGCGTAAAAACGGTCTACCAAGAATAATTGGACAAGACGGGTTGCAATCAATATCAAGAATAATAAAATCTATAGGCACATAATTCCTATTTGTAAGAATAAGAACATCATTAGTTCTTCCCATAGGCTTTTTAATAGTAGAATCCACCAAGTGCAAATTCAAAGAACATTCTTCAAGATTAGTAAGACCAAGCACATCACATAGAGATTTTGGAATTGTAGAAACACTAGCACCCAAGTCACACAAATCACAACACTCATAATTTTTAATATTGACTTTGATAGTAGGTTCCCATTCATCATGCAATTTTCTTGGAATTGACACTTCTAATTCCCATTTTTCTTCCAAAGCTTTCATCATAGCATCAACCATATGTTTAGTAAAAGCTTTATTTTGTTCATAAGCATGGGGTGAATTTATCATGGATTTCAACAAAGAAATACAATCAATAAAAGAGCAACTATCATAATTAAAGTCTTTGTAATCCAAAAGAGTGGGTACATCAGTAGCTAAAGTTTCAACCTCTCCAAACCCACTTTCATCAATTTGTTCAACAAGATTTTCACCCTCTGAAATATTGGGGCGCCTTCTACCTAAAGTTATCTCTTCTCCAGTCCCATTTTCATCAATATTAACTTTACTAAACAAGGAATCAATAGAAGAAACACCAGTCATTTTAAGATCTTCAACACTTTTGCGAAATAAATTACTAGAAAACGCTTTTTCTAAAAATTCTCTTTTAGCTCTAAGCATTGTGGTTCTTTTCTTACTTTAATCAATAGAAACATAAAGAGCTTTAATTGATTCATCTACTTTAGGCACAAAAATTTTCATCTTGAGATTTTCCACATCATGAGCAATTCTATCAACACTTCTGGACAAATCATCAATCTTTCTCAACTTTTCTTCTATGGAAGTGTTGAAAACTTTTTGAGTGTTGATAAATTATTTAGTATTATTCTCAAGATCACAGGTGTTCCTATTATTATTATAAGATTGATTTCCATAGGAATTACCGTAATTATTAGAGGAATTGCTAGGAAAAGGCCTAGGATTAAAATTACCTCTATAAGCATTGTTATTGAAATTATTTCGAGAGATAAAATTCACATATATGACATCACTATTTTGCTCGAACAAAGTAGAAAAAGGCATATCATTAAGATCAATAGGAGCACTTCTACTAGCAACCAATTTCACAAGAGCATCAACATTTTCACTCAAAGAAGAAATTTCTTCAACCGAATTAACTTTTTTACTAGTAGGAGCCCTTTCGGTATGCCATTGCAAATAATTTGCCATAATGTTATCAAGAAATTTGGTGGATTCACCCAAAATAATTTCCATAAAAGTACCTCCCGCAGTGGAACCTAAAAGATTTAACCCATGAGTTGGGCAATTCCTTAGCATCATTTTCATCCTTTCCCAAGATTGTGCAACATGATCATGTTCAAGTTGCTTGAAATTCATGATCTGGGTTCTAAGGGAAATAATTTTTGTGGGAGGAAAATACTTAGTGATAAAAGTATCTTTACACTTATTCCAAGAATCGATACTATTGCAAGGCAAAGAAGAGAACCAAATTTTTGCAGAATCACACAAAGAAAACGGAAATAATTTCATATTGACCACATCATTGTCCACATATTTTTTCTTTCACATATCGCATAATTCCACGAAGGTATTAAGATGGGACGTGGCATCCTCATTAGGAGTACCAGAAAATTGGTCTTTCACAACAGGATTCAACAAAGCAGTATTAATATCACAATTCTCTACACTAGCGGCGGGAGGAGCAAGCGGAGTGCCAATAAAATCATTGTTGTTGGTATTTGAGAAATCACATAACTTGGTTTTCTCTTGAATCATGATGACCACACAACAAGATTGCACTCAAAAACAGATCCGGCAAGAAAACGACGAAAGGAAAAGAGAGACGAATAAAATGGCAAATTTTTTTGAAGTGGGAGAGAGGAAAACGAGAGGCAAATGGCAAATAATGTAGATTGCGAGGAGATGGGATTTGTGACTAGGAACCTGGTATATGTTGGAGATCCTCCCCGGCAACGGCCCAGAAATTCCTTTTGATTGCTCCTTGACTATAGCGCCATAAAACTCCTATCTGCCAAGACTACGTCGGTATTTCATCAAAGAGGAAGGGATGATGTAGCACAGCGAAGGTAGGTATTTCCCTCAGTGATGAAACCAAGGTTATCGAACTAGTAGGAGAACCAAGCAACACAACGTAAACAACACCTTCACACAAATAACAACACCTCGCAACCCGACGTGTTAAAGGGGTTGTCAATCCCTTTTGGGTAACGATGCCAGAAATTTGTAGTAGATTGAAATAATAGATCATAAATAAATAAAGTGCAGCAAAGTATTTTTTGTATTGTTGGTTTAATAGATCTGAATAAAAATGCAAAGGAAAAGTAGATCGCAAGCAAATATATGAGAAAGAAGACCCCGGGGTCGTAGGTTTCACTAGTGGCTTCTCTCGAGAAAGATAGCAAACGGTGGGTAAAAAAATTACTGTTGGTCAATTGATAGAACCTCAAATAATTATGATGATATCCAGCCAATTATCATTACATAGGCATCACGTCCAAGATTAGTAGACCGAGTCCTGCCTGCATCTACTACTATTACTCCACACATCGACCGCTATCCAACATGCATCTAGTGTATTAAGTTCATGGGAAAATGGAGTAATGTAATAAGAACGATGACATGATGTAGAAAAGATCCACTTATCTACTGCATAGATATAGATCCCATCTTTTTATCCTTAGTGGCAAGGATACATACGTGTCGGTTCCCTTTCTGTCACTCGGATCAAGCATTGCAAGATCGAACCCACTACTGGGCACCTCTTCCCATTGCAAGATAAACAGATCAAGTTGGCTAAACAAAAGCCAAATGTCGGAGAAGAAATACGAGGCTATAAGAGATCGTGCATAAAAGAGATCAAAGAAACTCAAATACTTTCATGGATATAAAAACATAGATCTGATCATAAACTCAAAGTTCATCGATCCCAACAAACACATCGCAAAAGAGTTACATCATATGGATCTCCAAGAGACCATTGTATTGAGAATTAAGATACAGAGAGAGAGAGAGAGAGATGAAGCCATCTAGCTACTAACTACGGACCCAAAGGTCTACAAAGAACTACTCACGCATCATCGGAGAGGCACCAATGGAGGTGGTGAACCCCATCCGAGATGGTGTCTAGATTAGATCTGATGGTTCTAGACTCTCCGGTGGCTGGATGAATATTTCGTCGAGTCCTCTAGGGTTCTGGTATTTTTGGGGTATTTATAGAGCAAAGAGGCAGTCCCGGGGGCACCCGAGGTGGGCACAACTCACCAGGGCGCGCCTGGGCCTCTTGGCATGCCCTGGTGGATTGTCCCCTCCTTGGGACTCCCCCAGGTGCAACCAGGGCCCAGCATGTTCCTTCTGGTCCATCAAAAATCTCCATAAATTTTCGTGCCATTTGGACTCCGTTTGATATTGATTTTCTGCGATGTAAAAACACGGAAAAAACAGGAACCAACACTTGGCACTATGTCAATAGGTTAGTACCAAAAAATGACTACAAAATGATTATAAAACATCCAAGATTGATAATAAAACAGGATGGAACAATAAAAAATTATAGATATGTTGGAGATGTATCACTCCTGCGGCACCAACAACAAGGATCAACCTTCCTTCTTCATCAGAAGCGAAGAAAGTGACGGCTGCGGACCGAGCAGCTATGAAGAAAAGGAAAGCATCTGCTGCCTCAGAGTCTTCAGCTCCGAAGAAAGTGAAGACTTTGACAATCTCCTATGAAAATCCCATAGATGTTGTTCCTCTATCAAGCATGCTATCAAAGGAGATTGTTCCCTTTGGTGAGGAATATGTGATTCGCAATGAATCAAATGAAGAAAATCCTTCTGTTGCTTCGACAGAGCAGTTGGATGAAGAAATTGAAGTGGATAACATCCCTTCAGTTCCACTTATTTCATTGCCCATGCCTCAGTTCATTGCTGAAGGGGCCAGCGTTGAAGAAATAGATGAGGAAGATGAAGACGTGGACATTGGGTGTACCACTCCAGTTCTGAATGATGACTACTGGGAAAGTCATGACCCCAATTCACCATTGTTCACACCTCTGCAACAGATTCCTCAGTCCCCTGTTCAGACTGAAGAAATTCACACAGGCTCTGAAGAACACCAGGCATCTCTCCTCACTATTCATGAAGAAGTTCCAGCCACTAGCACTGATGAAAATGTTGTTGTAGAAATGGAGGCCAAGGCTACTACAGAAATTTCCACTGAAATTCCTTAGCATGTGGCTCAAGAGACTGTGATTCAAGAGGATGTGAAGACTTCAACTGCCAATCCTCAGCCCAAGCCTCAGAATCATCACTCCAAGAAGCAGAAGTTCAAGGCTGATGACTTCTTTGCTGAGCACATATTCTTCACGGATTATAATCCATGTGACTTTGCAAGACTTAGACGCAAGCGCTTCTGGACAGCAAGTCAAATGAACTTCAATTCCTCACCGTTGTTCGATAAAGACAAGATCTTTTACCATGAGCAAATTCGTTATGTGGACATGGAGTCGCTGCCCTGCTTCACCCTAGTCCTCAGTGTTCTTCATGACGCTGGACTGCTCAACCTCTGCACCGACATCTACGACTGGAATGAAGAACTCATTCTTCAGTTCTATGCCACATTGCACATTACTGGCAATGTTGAAGACGTCAATTCATGGGTACTGGACTGGATGACAAAAAAATACTCACTACAAAGCACCAGCCTCTGAATTGCTTCATGTCGTCCCAGTCAGTCCTCCCACTGAAGGTGCAAGGTGCATCTATGATGAACCTATACTTTCAAATTATCTGATGCAAGTGCTGATGAAGCCTTTGAAGCCAGGCCAAGCCCCTAGAACCAAATTCCTCGTCAAGGAACTGCTCTATATGCCAAGGCAATATACAGGATATTGACGAAAACCCTTAGTCCAATCAAGGGCCACAACTCTGATGATCAAGAAGTTGTTGGCATCATGAAGAATATGCTTTTCAATATCATACATGGTATTCCTATCAACTACCACGATTTCTTCCTGGGGACTTTGGCAAATGTCGCTCTATCACCGTTTGAATTGAAGCCTTACGCTCCCCGGATCATGAGATTCATCAGATTAAGGTCTTCAATTCATTACAAGGCTGATTTTCAAAATCACGTAGGCTACTTGCCGCCTATTGAAGTCCTCAAACGGACTATTTCCTCAGCTGATGAGAAGGCAAGGCTGTTGTTACCGATGAAGGCACACGTCCATTGGATGGACAGTTTCGCAAAGCTGCATCGTATTCCACCAATGATGACTCTGCCACACATGACACTGCCGCAAATGCTTCAAAGCAGTTTCCTCAAGCCACTGCTCCAAGGGTGATGACTAATCATGAGCTTCTCCTTAGTCTTCATCGGAAGGTCGGTCGCAACCACAAGTGGGTCAAGTGTTAGTTTGGTGCTATTCTTCAGAACATGACAGTCACTCAAAATACAGTGAAGAAGAAGCACTACTATCTGCATGAAGTCTTTGACTGCACCTGGGCTATTCTGTCTAACCTCTACAGTGCAGAAGATCTCAAGGAGATGGAATTTCAACAGAACTTTGACTGGGCACAACCACCTTCGAAGAAATTCAAGAAGGTCAAAGTTCCTCAGCTACTTGCCAGCTCATATTCTTCATCGCATGAGACTGATGAGCATGAAGACTTGGACGACTCTGTGGTAGGCCTACATCAATGGATGACCCCAACAACGTTGGCACTCCTCCATCGACATCATGATGATATTGTTCAGGGGCGTTAGTACTCATTTTTTGTCCCTTTTGGTCATTCAAAGACAAAGGGGGAGAAATTTGAGTTAGTCTTCAAGTGGGTCTATATATGGGCATTTTTTTACTAAGTTACAACTCTCGTTCTTCTGAAGTATTTGTTGGATCGAGTTGTAAACTTAAGTCCGATTGTGGTCTGATACTTTTTCTATGTTTTTCTGCATGCTATTTCCTTATATATGTTAATACACGCATGCCGGATTACATCAGTCACCATATTTCATCATGCATTACAAATTCTTCATATCATATGTTAAATGCGTGTATGAATTACAAGATATAGGGAGAGATCTCCATGATTCTATTCTACAATGTGCATTTGCTCTTCAAGGCAAATTCCTCACATATGCACATCTTCACCGGGTGTTCTTCTATATCTTCCAATCAAATTCCTCAGTATCAGTATTTACACTTCATATGATTATCCCCATTGAAAACTTAACTTATATTGTCATCAATCACCAAAAAGGGGGAGATTGTAAGTGCATCCAGTGCCCCTTAGTGATATTGGTGTATTGTAGACTTATAGGTTAAGGGACTAATGCATTTGTGAGTGTACACATGTCTATAAGTCTATGAGGAGTTTGATATTTATAGAGAAAGTCGACCCCTAAAAGTAAATGTCTTCAAGTGAAGACTTTGACTTTCTAAAGACTTTGAAAGTCAAGAAATTGGTGTGATCATGAAGACTTGATATTCATGCAAGGAATATGAAGCTTGAAGACTTTTGTTTTTGTAGTTTCATTTTTATCTTTCTTGAGTCATAGGAAACACCTTACTATTAAAGGGGCTCGAGGTAAACCTAAGGAAAAGTTTCCAAGTGATGCTCATTTCAAAATCCTACACCTAACAATCCTTTCGAGTGAAGCCGTTGGAATTCTCGTACAGTTCAGTCAATTTCTTAACTGAGGGAGACGAAGATCTTCTGGTCTCTGAGGAATTTGTTCTGGCTGAGGAGTTAGGAATTCGTCGATGCGGATTGCCTACAAGTGAGGAACATGATAGCCCTGAGGAATTTGATACTCAAATATCCGACTGTTGCTATGCTACGCGCCAGGTGTCCCAAAATATCTACCCACCTAATGGTCATATCACTGAAGGGCAATTATGTCTTATAATGTCAAGCTGCTCCCTAGGCTATAAACAACCGCCCCTACAACCACTAGCTGGTTGGCTACTCCGCGAGAAACTAACACTTGTCATGTTGTGCATCCCATCCTCCGAGGACTTTTGAGAGAAAATCATCAAGTGAGGAAAACCCAAACCCAAACACCTACAAACCCAAAGTGACTCAACATCACTGAAGACATTGTTCCCATGTGGAACCTACGCTTGTTACCTTTGAGGACTGTGCACCCTCCAGACGGTTAGGCGTCATGGTCTAGAGAATCCAAGAGGAAATTGTGGATCGCCGAGTAACCGAGTCTGTGAAGGTTTGGAAGTCACCTGAAGACTTACCACGAGTGATTGGGCGAGGTTTGTGTGACCTTAGCTCAAGGAGAATATAGTGAGGACTGTGTGTCCGGGACTATGTGTCCTCGGGTTTACATACTTACCTGCTCCAACCAGACGTACAACTGCCACAATAGTTGGAACTGGTCTACCGAATCATCCTCTTCACCAAGCTATTGGTTCTATTTCCTCAACTCTTCCATTTCCTCATTTTTGTGTAGGAGTACTTGATCATTACTGCTGGAAGACTTTGACTGAAGACTTTCTCAATTTCCTCAATCCTTTTTCTTCAGTCAGTTAGTGTTCAGCCTACTAATCATGTGTTTATGCTACTTGTACTCTGTGCTTGTTTTCATTTCATCATGATGATTGTGCTACTACTCTGTTAGGCTTGCATATGAGTACTTATTCTGCTGCTAAGTAGTTCGTTGCTTAGGAATTTTGTTACCCTGAAATTCCTGAGTGATGAATTTGTAAAAATCTCCTATTCACCCCCTCTAGTTGATATAACGCACTTTCAATGACCCACAAGTATAGGGGATCAATCGTAGTCCTTTCGATAAATAAGATTGTCGAACCCAACGAGGAGCAGAAGGAAATGATAAGCGGTTTTCAGCAAGGTAATGTCTTCAAGCACTGAAATTATAAGTAACGAGCAGTTTGATAACATGGTAATTGGTAACGAGAAAGTAACGATAATAGTAACAAAAGTGCAGCAAGGTAGCCCAATCCTTTTGAGGCAAAGGACAGGCCAAAACGTTCTCTTATGATAAGCAAAGCGTTCTTCAGGGTACACGGGAATTTCATCTAGTCACTTCTATCATGTTAGTTTGATTTTTGTTCACTACTTTGATAATCTGATATGTGGGTGGATCGGTTCTTAGGTGTTGTTCTTACTTGAACAAACCTCCTACTTATGAATAACCGCCTCGCCAGCACCCGTAATATGAGAAAAGTATTAATAACAAATTCTAACCATAGCATTAAACTTTTGGATCCAATCGGTCCCTTACGGACTAGCGCATAAACTATGGTTTAAGCTTCTGTCACTCTCGCAAACCATCATCTAATAACTACTCCACATTGCATTCCCTTAGGCCCAAATATGTTGAAGTGTCATGTAGTCGACGTTCACATGACACCACTAAGGGAATCACAACATACATACCATCAAAATATCAAACACATATAAAATTCACATGATTACTTGCAACAAGATTTCTCCCGTGACCTCTAGAACAAAAGTAACTACTCACAAATGATAATCATGCTCATGATCAGAGGGGTATTAAATAGCATATTGGATCTGAACATATAATCTTCCACCAAATAAACCATATAGTAATCAACTACAAGATGTAATCAACACTACTAGTCACCCAAAAGTACCAATCTATAGTTCCGGTACAAATATTGAACACAAGAGATGAACTAGGGTTTGAGAGGAGATGGTGTTGTTGAAGATGTTGATGGAGATTGCCCTCCCAATGATGGGAGAGCTGTTGGTGATGTTGATGATGATGATTTCCCCCTCCGGGAGGGAAGTTCCCCTGGCGGAATCGCTCCGCTGGAGGACAAAAGTGCTCCTTCCCAAGTTCCGCATCGAGACGGTGGCGCTTCGTCCCGAAAGTCCTCCCTTATTTTTTCTAGGTAAAAATGACTTATATACCAGAAGATTTGCACCGTAGGTGGGCTGGGCTAAGCACAATCCACCAGGGTGCGCCTAGGGGCCCTGGCGCCCTGGTGTCTTGTGCTCACCAGGTGGCCCCCTCCGATAGTTATTTGCTCTAGTATTTTTCATATATTCCATAGAAATTCCTAGTGAAGTTTCAGCTCATTTGGAGTTGTGCATAATAGGTAGCTTGACGTAGCTTTTTTAGGTCCAGATTTCCAGCTATCGGAATTCTCCCTGTTTGTGTGAACCTTGCATATTATGGGAGAAAAGGCATTAGAATTACTCCAAAAAGCATTATTATGCCTAAAAACATTATAAATAACAGTAGGTAAACATGATGCAAAATGGACGTATCAACAACCCCAAGCTTAGACCTCGCTTTTCCTCAAGCGAAAACCGAAATCGAAAAACATGTCCACATGCTTAGAGAGAGATATGTGTCGATAAAAACAAAATACGGACATACAAGCATCATGTAAATTATTATAACAACAAAAAACTTTAACATAAAACTTTTATCATAGAACTTTTATCATAGACTTCTCATGAATAAGTAACAACTCATCACAAAATCGAAGTATAAAGCATAAACTCTATTGGAAACCAACAAACTATGGTCTTAATCAACTTTGCAACTACAATTCATCATCTCTTCAGGAAGGGTCACCTACCAGAGCCTTTAGGCAAGTCCACCGTCATATAGTCTTCTATGATTGCTAACACTAACCGCATACACATGATCAAAACGTTTCAACCGGACACATAGAAAGATAGGGGCTATAGTTTCACGTCGCAACGTATTCACCTCAAGGGTGATGTCAACAATAATAACCCATGCTACCCATATCCAACTGGATATATGTGCCTAGATCTTTCCTCACCACATGATGCTTGTCAAAAGAGAAAATAGAAAGGAATAGAGAGAAGGACATTGACTCTTGCATATACATAAAAGTAAAAGATAGCCCTTCGCAGAGGGAAGCAGAGGATGCCATGCGCTTTTTGTTTCTATGCACAATCCCTTAGTTCAAAAGAACGTCACACTATATTGCCCCTTATGGTAGGAAGCTTTATTATGCAGTCTATCGCTTTTATTCTTTGCCATCACAAGTTCGTACAATGCTCAATTTTCACTTACACTAAATGATCTAACACTTCTAGAAGCAATTTTTATTGCCTTATTGCACCGATGACAACTTACTTGATGGATCTTACTCAATCCTTAGGTAGGTATGTTGGACTCTTGAAAATAAGATTTGGGTTTAAGGGTTTTGGATGCGAAAGTAGTATCTCTACTCGGTGCAGAATTTTGACTAGCAAAGATGGGGCAAGCACCACATGTTGAACGATATATGACAATATAACTTCTATGTGAATATGAACAAACATAAATCATTATGTTGTCTTCCTTGTCCAACACCAACAATTTTGGCATATAATATTTTGACAGGGGCTCACAATCACCAAGGATTTCCAAGATAGTGTATTTGCATGTGGACCTTCTCTTCCCTTATTAATTCTTTCATGAATTGCATCATTGACCAATGCTATGTTTGTCAATCTCCAACATAAGTTTCTGCTTATACTTTTCCTTATGCGATGCCATTACTTACCATAAGATTACCATATGATCTTTTTCATTTATTTCCTTTCTTTTTATTGAAACATGAGAGTAAAGAAAACAAAACTCAAACTAAACTTTATTATATATCTCACACACGATTACAAAGATATATCACTAAGAAAACTCTCAAAAAGAAATGATTGAACCAAACTTTTATTCATCTAAAGCAAAAGATAACTATGGATCAAACTAAGATAAGTAAAGGCTAAAGATAGATGAGGTATTACGATACCGGGGCACCTCCCCAAAGCTTGGCGCAAGCCAAGGGGAATGCTCATACCCGATACTCAATTTTATTTTGGTGACGAAGGAGTTGGTGGTGATGAAGTGGAGGGTCTGTCTGTCTTTCTTCCTTAGCTTACGCTTGAGGATGGAATTCTCCTCCTTTAAATCACCGATCTCTTGATCAAGCTCTAATACTTTTTTTGCATAAATCTTGCTTGTTTTCCTGCAAAATACGAAAGGGGATAAACTGGATCTTAGGCTTCTTTGCTTTGTTGGGGAGACTTTACTTCTTAAATTCAACGTGCATATCCCCCAGGCCGAGGTAATGGGGCTTCATCCTCGTCTGAGCTCGTCTCCTCCTACCTTTTAGGATCATAGTCCTCCTTTTCCTCTGAGTCCAGCTATAGTGCTCCACATCCCCATAAACCTTAGGGTTTCTGATATAATCACCAACATAGCTCTCACCCTCCGAGTCTGGGATGACATATTTTCAGATCTGTCAGGAAAACAACGAGAAATGAAAACAGAATATTTCTCCGCGATACGGTGGTCAATAGGTTCGAGGGGTATATAAAGATTATTTTATCTTGGGAAACAAGCAAACAGAAGAAAAACGGAGTCCGGAAGGTAACTGAGGTGGGCACAACCCACCTGGGTGCCAGGCTCACCCTGGTGTCTTGTGCCCACCAGGGGCACCTTCCCGGTAGTTTCTTATTTTCCTAATTTTTGAAATATTCCAAAACTGAAAAAAATATTTTTGCGCATTTTCGGAGTCCGTTTACTTACCGTATCATGTAACTCCTCTTTTTTCACGATCCCGGAGTGTTCCGGAAGGTGTCTTTTATGTGTTCTTCCGGTGTCATAGTTTGGATAATATTACTTTCAACATTCATTGGTGTACCTGAGATATAATGTTTTATTCGTTGCCCATTAACAACAGGGTCTTTCCCATTTGGAGAGGAGTTTTCTTACAAAGAATCTGAAATGAGAGTTGTACAAAAGAACATATTCTCTGACTTTGAACTCACATTTTTGGATTCCTTTGTCATGCCATCTGTTAACTTTTTCTTTGAATAACTTGGCATTTCTATAAGCTTGCATTCTCCATTAATCAAGTGAGCTAATATCAAATAACCTCTTTTCACCGGCAAGTTTGAAATCATAGCTGAGTTCTTTAATTGCCCAATATGCTTTATGTTCTAATTCAAGAGGCAAATGACATGCTTTTTGATAAACCATTTTATAAGGAGACATACCCATAGGATTTTTATATGCTGTTCTATAAGCCCAAAGTGCATCATCCAATTTCTTAGACCAATTCTTCTGAGACCTATTGACAGTCTTTTGTAAAATTAATTTTATTTCTCTATTGCTAAGTTCAACTTGACCACTAGACTGAGGGTGATAGGGTGATGCAATTCTATGGTTAACATCATACTTGGCAAGCATTTTACGGAAAGCACCATGAATAAAGTATGAACCACCATCAGTCATTAAATATCCAGGGACTCCAAACCTTGGGAAAATAACTTCCTTAAGCATTTTAATAGAGGTTTTGTGATCAGCACTACTAGTTGGAATAGCTTCTACCCCAAACATCAAATATGATTGTACCCAAAAATAAGAGTATACCCATTAAGAAAGGAAAATGTCCCATGTAATCAAAACCCCAAACATCAAATGGTTCAATAGCAAGTGAATAATTCATAGGCATTTCTTGACGCTTACCGATATTACCTATTCTTTGAAATTTATCACAAGATGAGATAAACTTACGAGCATCCTTGAAGAGAGTAGGCCAATAAAATCCAGATTGCAATACCTTGTGAGCAGTTATCTCTCCCGCATGATGTCCTCCATAAGCTTCGGAGTGACATTTCCGTATGATTTGTCCTTGCTCATGCTCATGTACACAACGTCTAATAATACCATCTACTCCTTCTTTATAAATATGTGGGCCATCCCAAAAGTAGTGTCTTAAATCATAAAAGATTTTATTTCTTTTGTTGGTATGCAAAGCTAGGTGGTATGTATTTAGCAACAATGTAATTAGCATAGTCAGCATACCAAGGAGTGTTATGAGAAACATTAATTGCAGCTAATTGCTCATTAGGAAAACTATCATTAATAGGTTGTGGGTCATCAAGAATATTTTCAAGCCTAGACAAGTTATCATCCACGGGGTTCACTACAAAAAAATACACTTCCATGATGATACATGTTTGTCACAGTACGTCAACTTTTCTATCATGCATGTACATCCATGACAATTTTATGACAGAATCAAGATAGTCATACCTGTGTTATCATAGAAGTGTTCCATGAAATTACCAAAATTATCATCACGGAAGTGTCCACTTCCATGACCATAAATCGTGCGTCATAGAATTGCTTTCGTCAAGGGTAACCGACACGTGGCATCCACCGTAACGGGTCGCCGTTAAGCTACCGGGTTCCGGTTTGGATCCAATAACCCATTAATAGCCCGGACCAATGGGGATTTTCCATGTGTAAAATTCTCAATGGCCAAAGGAATCACGTGTCAGCTCACCGTTGGGACAGATGTCATCCACTCATTGGACAGAAGGCACCTATGATACGTCAACACGTGGCACATCCCAACAGAGGCCCATTCCTGTGAAAAGGCCGACCTATTTTACTTGGTCAAAAGGTAGTGGGCCGGCCCACGGAAAGCCTATCCGAATTAGGCCTAGTAGCGTCATCTGGGCCGTCCAATATGATTCTAGCCCATTGTAACTTCCGGCCCATGTATGGTCCATGTCGTCTTTCGGCCAATATGAGGCCCTTTGTAACTCTTGGCCCATTAACGACCCGTGGTGAAACTGGCCCGTAATGAATAGTGTATCTGTAGCGATCCGACCACAAACGGTCAAATCTCTATGCATAAGTGTCATCCCTGGATCAGTAATGCTGACACACACAGTACTTGAAGGATTTATAACAGAGTTCAATCACACACTTATTACATCAAATATCTCAAAAGAGAGTACTTATTACAATGATATGGCTGAAGGCCATCTAATGAAGATAACAACGGAAGGCTTCGACGGTAAAATGAGTCCATCAACTCCAACGGCATAGTTGAGTGCAAGACAACGACCTAGCGCACCTTACTCTTCGTCTGAAAAGTCTGCAACATAATAGGTTGCAGCTCGAAACGGGTCAGCACATGGAATATGCTGGCAAAATAACACTGTAGAGCAATGAACAAGTAGCAGCTATAACTATATGCATATTTGGCTAGTGAAGGCTCTATGGTTATTTTTGCAAAAAGCTAGTTTTTCCCTACAACAAAGGAATATATTTTATTTCACTACAAAGTTTGTTGGAAACATTGAGAATGGTAACCCCATCTCAATCCCAAGTTAATAATCATTAACCCAACAAATTAATTAAGTAAAGTGATGAGATCAACATAATAATTCAAGCACCAGAGACTCAAGATGTCCATAATTGGGGACACGGCTAACCATGATTAGTTTCTACACTCTACATAGGTGTGCGCACATTTCCCCACAAGACTCGATCTCCTCTGTTTGATTTCTTGCACTGCATGATGTTTGAGAAACGGATGACCCAAACACGGCCTTTCAGAAGCATTAGCCCTTCTGATAGGTAAACCATACCACCTACAATCCACTGCATCTGCTAGTTTACCACTGAAAGAGGTCACGCAACATACTCAACTATGGCGGAGCCCATAATGGCTTGTGGCTGCACACGGAAGTTTCCAGCATGAATAATCTTATGATCCCTTTGATCCTGGGTGGTGGACCATAGGATGATCACACAGATTCACCGAGATCTCCTTAGACAACACTGGATTACCCCAGGTGCCCACAAACAATCCACCCAGATGTGTGTTAAAGTAGCTACCTTAAATAAACCCTTAGTTCATAATAATGCTCTCAACTGTCATGAATCACTCAAACCAAACCACATCTACGAGCATAGTATAGCAGTATAAGCATAACGTCGAAGTAACTCCCAGGGTTTAATTGAAAAGAGCAATAGGTACTACATCAACAACTACTTCCCAATACCCACATGTTAAACAGATCCTACTCACGCAATGTTTGAGGGTTTGAAAGTAATGCATAAAAACTAGGTAATAAAGGGGTATGATCAAAGTGTTACTTGCCTTACTGATGATCTGAAAACCATAGTGACTCGTAGTAGCACACTTTGCACTCCGGAAACTCTATCGCAAACAAAAAATAGCATACATAAGCACTCAAGTAATAGATGCAAGGGTAAAACTCAATAGAAAAGATCCAAACTGAAAGTACAAGAGAAGAGCTTCGATTTGCAAAAAGAATCAATCAAATCGGAGCTACGAAACTCAAACAGCGGTTAAAAGAAATTCAAATTCAAATCTTCTTACAACCAAATTTTAAATAGTCAAAATCGTGTTCAAGTTGGTTAACTAGAAAGAGGGGTCTGAAACAAATATTTTGGCATTGGTTTCACTGGATTTGGACAAGCGAGCAAAAAGTTGCCAGTGTTTGAAGATCAGGGGCTAATCTGTGATAAAAATAATCGTGGATAGGTCCCTGGGTGAAAATAAAATAAAAGAAAAAGACTATCGAATGAACGTTCGCTATCAGGGACAAACGGACGAAAAACATTCTCTAAGAGAAATATTTGGACAAACGTTCTCTAATTAGCGAAACCGGGAAAAGAAAAAAAAACAAACTAAACCGATCTAACGAAAAAAACTAGGGTGACGGTTTTGTCGGTTTTACTGATTCAACAAAAAAAGCGGCGGCGGCGAGATCCGACGAGGTGAGGAGGCGTGCAGCGGCGCGGGCTGCCGGGCGACGTCGGCGGCGGGTGGCGTCTACGGTGTGCGGCGTCGGCGAGCGGCGGCGCGGGCTGGCGGGCGGGGTCGGCGGCGGAGCAGCGGCGGTAGCAGGTAGCGGCGGCGCGGCCAGGCGGGGCGGCAGCTGCGGGCGGCGGCTTGGGGTGGAGAGGGGCCGGTGGTGGCGGTGTATATAAAGGGGGCGGTGGCTTCCTTGGGCGAGGGGGCTGAGGTGGTGGAGTCCGGCGGCGGCGCGGCTCCCGCGCGGGGAAGGCGGCGGCAGCCTGGCTTGGCTGGGCCTTTGGCCCAGTCGGGCGGAGAACTTTTTTTTAAATAAATTTTGCCCGAATAAAATCCTAATAAAATATAAAGAAAATTCTAACAATGCCAAAAACAATTTTCACCGTCTAAATAAAATATTTAGAACAAAGTGAACATTTTTTTGGCCTAAAAGGCAATTTTAAAAAATGCATATTTTTGTAATTAAAAAAATCTCAAATAAAACCCAAATAAAATATTTATTTGATTTTAAAATATTTCCTCCAATATTCCTCTTTTTTTAAGAAGTCCTATTGTCTTCTCTCTTTTAATTTAAATTTTGGAAATAATTGGAGTGAAAAATATTAAAACTAAATTGATCCTCTTTTCAAATTTGAGAAAAATTCAAATATGAAAATAAATGAAATCCCCAACTCTCTCCTTGGGTCCTTGAGTTGCTTAAGATTTCTAGGATCACAACCAAAATGCAAATAAAATATGTTATGCATATGATGACCTATGTATAACATCCAATTTGAAAATTGGGATGTTACAAACCTACCCCCTTTAAGATGAATCTCGCCCTCGAAATTCGGGTTGGATAGAAAATAGGTGTGGGTGGTCTTTCCGTAGGTCTTCCTCTCGCTCCCAGGTGGCTTCATCCTCGGGATGGTGGCTCCACTGAACATTGCAAAACTTGATAATCTTGTTGCGTGTAACTCGATTGGCAAACTCGAGGATCTTGACGGGTTTCTCTTCGTAGGTCAAATCACTCTCCAACTGAATTGCTTCTAGGGGCACTGTATCTCTCAGAGGAATATCGGCCATCTCAGCATGGCACTTCTTCAGCTGGGAAACATGAAACACATCGTGAACTCCTGACAATCCTTCGGGTAACTCCAACTTGTAGCCAACTTCTCCCATACGTTCTAGAACTCGGTACGGTCCTACAAATCTCGGGGCTAACTTTCCTTTAACTCCAAATCGTTTAACTCCTCGGAGTGGTGACACACGGAGATATGCTATGTCTCCAATTTCATAGGCTACCTCCTTGCTTTTGGTGTCGGCATAACTCTTCTGCCTAGACTTAGCTACCTTCAGTCTATCTCGAATCAACTTAACCTTCTCTTAAGACTCTTTGATCAGATCTGGTCCAAACAAGTGACGGTCTCCAACTTCTTCCCACATCAACGGTGTCCTGCACCTTCTTCCATACAAGGCTTCAAAAGGTGCCATTTTCAAACTAGCCTGATAACTATTGTTGTAAGAGAACTCTGCGTAACGCAAATTGTCATCTCAACTAGATACATAATCTAGCGCACAAGCTCTCAACATGTCCTCCAGAATCTGATTGACTCTCTCTGTCTGTCCATCGGTCTGCGGATGAAAGGACGTACTGAACTCTAGCCTAGTACCAAAAGTATGGTGCAATTGATTCCAAAACTTCCAAGTAAATTGTGTCCCTCTATCTGATACGATGGTCCTCGGAACAACGTGCAAACATACGATCCTGGTCATATATATCTTGGCCATCTTCACGCTTGTATAGGTGGTTTGCACTAGGATAAAGTGAGCTACCTTGGTCAAGCGATCAACTACTACCCAGATTGAGTCATATCCCGATCGGGTCCTGGGTAATCCGGTGATGAAATCCATGCCAAGCTTGTCCCACTTCCATTCGGGTATCGGCATAGGCTGAAGCAATCCTGCCGGCTTCTGATGTTCTGCCTTCACTCTCTGACATACATCACATACTGCTACATACTCGGCCATATCCTTCTTCGTACCTGTCCACCAGAAATGTTCCTTCAGATCCAAATACATCTTGGTGTTTCCGGGGTGAATCGAGTATGGCGAGTCATGAGCTTCCTGAAGTATTAACTTCCTGATCTCTGCATTATTGGGCACATATATACGATCCTCAAACCATAAAGTCTCGTGCTCATCCTCACGGAAGCCCTTGGCTTTTCCTTTGCTCATCTTCTCCTTTATCTCAGCGATCTCCTTATCATCCTTCTGAACTTCTCGAATGGCACCAATTCAAATTCGCCATAAACCTTGGGCGCTTGCAGCATTAGCGCACCCGTGCGGAGCCCGAGGAGTCCCTTGCAGCTTCTCCGGAGGCTTGTGCCCGCGCCCTGGAGGAGGGCCGAGCCACGGATCATCGTTGTGAGGTGGCCGAGGGGCGCGAGGGGGAGCTTCGAGCCTCGAATGCCGCCCTTGAGTGGTAGGGCCAAGCGAGACCCCCATAGACAAGGCGGGAGTCCAGGCGCGTGAGGACGCGCTGGTGCTCGAGGCATTGGAGCATAGCTTGGGGCGCAAGCGACTAGAGGTGATGGAGCGCCATGTAGCCACAACCGAGGATTCCCTTGCCTCTTGGCAGGTGAGAATCCAACGAGAGGTCGACCGGAAGGTGCTGGGGATCTGCGAGGCCCTTGTCGAGGAATACCGCCAAAAGTTTGTGCTCTAGGAGGCTCGCTTCAAGTAGTGGCGCATTGAACTGCAGGGCAAGGCCGATGCCCTCAATCTGAAGCTGGCTGCGGCAGAGCGGCGCGAGAAGGCCGCTAAGGCGGCCTGGGCGACTGCGGAGGCCGAGTTGGCCTCCCTTCATCAACTGGTTGAAGGTGTTACGTCCCTCGTGGAGAGAGCCTCAAATGAGGCGGGTCGCCGCCGAACGCTGCAGCGTGATCGTCCCTTGATGATCTAGGACCTTAGGGTCAGGGCCAACTGGGCCCTAAGCACCATCCACAATGAGAGCATCTCCCACCTGTACGAAGCTGATGATGCCGGCTACCTCCGTTTCTTCACCCATCTCATGACCTACCTCGGAGGCGTGGTCGCGAGAGCACGCCAGCTCGTCGAAGAGAAGATCCGCGACCTTCTTGGATACGCGTTCTCACGTGTCTTCAGCCACCTTCTTAGCCTCGATCCCGACTTCGAGTTCAGTGCCGTGATAGCCCCCGTTCTCGGAGTAACCCAGGGGGACCTAGCGAGCTGGGTGGACCACCATGTGGACGACCTGATCACGGAATCGCCCTGGCCTACGATGTGGTTGCGTTCACAGCTGAAGAGGGCGGAGCTGATGGTTCAACAGCTCTATCCTAGGCTCAGCAGAGAAGTCCCCGCCGGTCTACATCCTAAGCACTCCGGGGTCTTGGGCCCATCGCCCGTCACACTTTGGGTCGTTGCGAGCAGGGCGGATCAGGCTCCACCGCAGTCATGGATGGTGCCGGCCCAGCCATCCCGCAATGCTGAACTAGATGTCTGACAAAGCTTCGGCTGATACTATGATGCCGAGTGCCCATAACTGTTCCCGCATGGTGGTTAGTACGTAAAGGCCGGTGGCCAACAGAGAACAAATACCCAAATCCTTAGTGTGTTAGGGGCTCTCGGAGACGAGTAGAGACTCACGATAATGTGACCCCGTCACCCCGTCTCGAGGAAGTACGACAAGGGCCAGGCCCAACCCCCTCTCTTTAGGGTGGTCTACCTGCTCGCCGTGCCTCGTAATTATCTCGTGGGAGCTCTTTGGGCCCGCTCAACATTCACATCAACTCATGGGTACCACTCAGGGCCGACCCAACTAACCAGAGACTGTCGGGAACTTAGGTCCACCTCTACCGGGATGGTACTACCTGTCCCTTCAGTCCCATGGTAACAGTGCACAGGGGCTACAGGTAAAGGTAATTGTGTGTTTGTAACATCAAGGAGGAAACCCGAGGAATCATCCTCGATGGAATCCACTCGATGTAATCATCAAGCTGAACTTAGGAGGAATGACCCTCGAGATTCATACTTGAGGTGCTGCACGACAGAGTCGTATAGGGAGTGGTGAAGGAGGAATCATCCTCGAGGACCACGACTGAATAGCTACACTACAGAGTTATCATCAGGAGTGCGTTACAAGGTATCACCCTTGGCACTCGATAGTAGCTCTGCAGAGTCGAGCAACAAAAAGGGTGTGATGTGATGTGTCGGGCTCTGGACCTCGATCACGTTGATCGAGTCATCGGTCATCAAGCCGGGCAACTGGGACAAGGTGAGGATCACTGGTGGATCACAAATCAACCTATACTAAGCTGTTTAGGATAAGCATGTAAGGTACAACAGCAGGTTACAAAAGCAGGCCATGCATCAGAATAGGAGCAATCAATAAGAGTAGCCAAATCTAATGCAAGCATGAGAGAGAATGGAATGGGCGATATCGGAATGACTAAGGGAGGTTTGCTTGCCTGGAAGCTCTACTGAGAGGGAAGGAGGGTCATCCGTGACGTAGTCAATCACATGGGCATCAACAGCGGTCTCGGGGTCTACTGGCGAGAAGAGGGGGAAGAAACAATAAATACTAGCAAACAAATGCATCACTAAGCATGACATAACGAAACGCGGTGCTAGGGGTGTTCTAACGCAGTGCTACACAATGTCGGTGAAGGGCGAAAACATCCGGGAAAGTTTTCCCCATGTTTGGCATTTTTGGACAGATGAAATGGAGGGGGTTGGTTGCATGTTCGCTATTCTAGGGGCACGTGACAGATGAACGAATCACATATTCGGATTCGTCATATTTTTCTAAGCAACTTTCATGTATAAATTATTTTCATCCAAGTTACAGTTGAATTTCTAAAGTTTTAGCAATATTCTGAATTATTTTTTAATTCAAAACTGGAATTATGATGTCAGCCTGATGTCATCATGACGTCAACAGTCAACAGAGCGTTGACTGGTCAAACTAACAGTTGGGGCCCATCTGCCATTGACTTAACTAAACTAAGAGTGTTAAATTAACTAAATTAGCTATTAGGCTAATTAAGCAAGGTTAATTAAGTTAATTAATTATTTAATTACTTATTTATTTTTTTACATTTTTAAATTTGTTTCCAGGGGCAGGCCCCACGTGCAATGGCACAGGGGCCTTAGCGGGGCGGGCGCAACGGGCACCAGGTGTGGTCGTGCGGGTACTGGTCAGCCCACCTAGGTGTGACTGGGCACCGATGGGCAGTGACAAGGCCACGGCGGGGCGGCGAGGTGGTCCAGCAGTGACCGCGTGAGCGCGTGCCTCGATCGGTTGAACAGGGGAAGGGGACGACCGTGGGGGAGTGAGCTGGGCAAGGCCTAGGGTGTTTCTCCTTTTGTAATTTTCTTTTACCTTTTCCTTGTTTATCTTTATACTTTTTAGTTTTATTTTAGTTTTATAAAATATCAAGTTAGACCCTATATTAGTATCAATAATTAGGCCACTACCACAAATAATTTGGCACATTAATTAAATTGTTATATTTTATTTATTAGTCAAAAGCATTTAATAATTTTTTAATTCATTGTTTTAATTAGTTTAGGGCATTAAACCACTTGTAAAAATATTGGTTCACCACCATAATTAGCTATAGAATATTTGCCACACTTTGGACATTCTTGTTTCGACATTGGAAAATTTTATTTGTTTTAGATGACTTTGAATTTTTGAAATCGAATGGGGTTGAAACACCGCGAGATTAACAACAGTAATCATGGTGACGTGGCTTCATTAGCAGAGGTTACTGTAGCTTAAATATCCAGGCGTCACAGTTTTCAAATTAGGACAGAAATTTAGCCAGCTTTCAAATTATGACAAAAATTTAGGTCGGTTTCAAATTAGGACAAAAATTTAGCTAGATTTCAAATTATGACAGAAAATTTCTCTCTTTTCTATTTTATAAATTCAGTGCCATATATAGGTTGATGTTATTTTGTTTTATAAATTCAGTGCAAGTGGTTTGATGTGTATGTGGTGATAAAGAAGTACCCTTTATTGTGTATCTTCGCAGGGAAAATGATCCGAGTGGCCTATGTTTTGCCGGAATATTGATTCATTTCTGTCCTGGTGAATTTTAGGCGCTCGATATGTCCACTTTTTAGCAAAGGTCATGCCAAAATTTCACGTGAATTTTGGCATGACTTGTGCTAGAAAGTTGGCATATCGAGTGCGGGGATTTGCTTCGACAGGAATGAAACGGCTTTCCGGCAAACCATGGACCTTTATTTATGTCATTACTCATTTTATTATAGCTTAAGAATTAAACGAGTAGAATCTTAGGAAACATATCGAACAACGAAGAAACCGGGGCTTCTAACCACGGTGTAGACGACATAGAATATGACCATGAACATGACTAGATCGACTTTTTGTCTCGTAAGCATAGTCAAGGTTTGCAGGACAGCCTTGAGGATGTTACTGATGCCGACATCGACACTGATGGCGGTGCCTAGACTGGCGTGGAAGGTTTCTGCGGGAAAGGTATAGCCGCCGAAGCCGCTAACAAAAAGAAGAAGCAGAAGAAGCACAGGACAGGAAAACCTAACAAACTCGACCGAAAGGCTACTATGCGCAACGATGCACCTCGGCAAATTTGAGACATTAGAGCCGGATGAAGCTCGCAAGTGCTACGGGAACTAAGGCAGAAGCATCCTACGGGAATGCGCGAGCATCAACGACAAATGACTTAATGAGTAAACCAAATTTGGAGTAGTTTCTCCCAACGAAGCTGCACAAGAGATTCCAGTTACCCGGCCGGAAAGAAGACATAGAACACCCGTGGGATGATCCTACCATGAAAAAGATTAACAACCACGCCATGGGCATGTTCAGCAATGATTTGGCCTCCTGGAAAGGGAGGGTGAAACGAGCTCTTGAGGCTGATGAACTGTTGTCCAAGATTCTGGAGGAAAAGCCGACACTTACGAAAGAGGAATTCGAAACGTTCAAGGACACTTGCGCTACTGACGCAGCCAAGGCTAAGTGTGAGAAATTCAAGGAGCTTCAGCAAAGGAACACAGGGAACCAACGCCTCAGAAGTTGTGGCTACCTTGGCAAAAGGCCCATATGGGATAAGGAGGTTGCAGAACGTGAAGTTGTGGGGATCCCAAACCCCTTTGCGAAGTTCACCAACCCGTTGGAGCATGACATCATTAGGGCCCGGTACAACTGAGACAAGGAAAAGAAGGTTTTTTACACAGACCTGATCATGAGGAAATTGATTAGAATATAGGTAATTATTATTATACAACCTTACATTTAGCTTCTGATCAAGTTGACTACACATTCGTAAATGGTTCACATTCCTATTGCACGAGGCTTGTGGCCGAAAGCGACTCTTCATCGATGAGGCCCAAGTCGGACACCCCTCTCAACCGGGCCTTGAATGAACTGAAGGGACTCCCTTTGGACCGGCGGACACAATATGGACGTGTGCAAGGCGTTAGAGATGGCGCCACTTGGAAGTTGTAAGATCCCAATTTTCAATTAGGTCATCATATGCATCCATGATTCTTGCATTTTTGAATTGGTTTCATTTGGACATTTTGATCCTAGAGACCTTAAGCAACTCAATGACCATTTGAGAGAGTTGGAGGTTTTCATAAAATTCCAATTTTGAATTTTCAAAATTGGTAAATTATATCAAGTTGATTTTTATGTGAAATTATTTTTCCAATTATTTTGAAATAAATAAAATAATGAGAAGATAATATGAATTCGTCAAAACAGAGGAACTAATGGCAATTTAATTTTAAATAAAAATATTTATTTTAATTGAATTTTATTTGAGATTTTATTTAGTTAAATTAGCAAAAAATTGCATTTTTACCCATAAAATGTTTATGTTGTCCTTAATATTTGTAGACGACCGTGAAAATTATTTTGGGGATTTTAGGATTTTTCTTTATTTTATTTTTGGAATTTTATTTTTTGGTGAAATTATTAAAAAAAACTCCCCCGCCGCCGAACTGGGCCGGCCCAAGTCGCCAGCCCAACCTAGCCGAGCGCCGCGCCGCCTCTCGTAAGTTCGGCTGGAGCACGGGACCGCCACCACCGCCGTGACCAACCGGGAGTCCGCCTCCCGAGGCCGCCCCCTTTCCCAAGTTGCCGCCACCAGGCTTTATAAGCCGAGGCCCAGGGCCCTCTCCTCCCACCAAGCCGCGCCGCCGATGTCGAGCCGCCGTGCCGCCGCTCGCCACTGCAGCAGCTGCCCGGTAGCACCATCGCCGCCGCCCGCGCAAGCCGCCGCCACCGCTAGTTGCTGCCGCTGCCATCGCCGCCTCGCTGCATGCTGCCGGAGACACCGCCGATCTGACCCGCCGCTGCCTTCGAACTGGTATAAACCGATCCGGTTTTTCTTGGTTAGTTCGGTTTATTTCGTTTGGATCGGTATTATTTTTTTAGGGTTCATTAATTAGTGAGCATTCACCCGTTTTTCTCTATTAACAAATGAATTCGTTCATTAGTTTCTGTTAGTTGAAGTTCGTCCGAGAGATTTTTCTTTTTTGTTTATTTTCGTCCAGGAACCTATTCGTAATTACTTTTATCGCAAATTAGTCCCTGATCTACGAACTCTTGTTACTTTCTGCTTGTTTATCCAAATCCAGTGAAACTAACGCCAACATCTTTGTCTTGGTCCCCTCTGTTCAGGTAAACAACTTGAACATGATTTTGAAAATTTAAAATTTGGTTTCAAGCAGATTTGAATTCAAACTTCTTTTGTTCGTAGTTTGAGTTTCATAACTCCGATTCAATTGATTCTTTCTGCAAATCGAAGCTCTTCACTTGAACTTTAAGTTTAGATCTTTTCTTTTTGGTTTTACCTTTGCTTAATATGCTTGAGTGCTTATGTATGCTATTGTTTGTTCACGATAGAGTTTCCGGAGTGTGAGGCATGCTACTACGAATCTCTAGGATTTTCCGATCGTCGGCAAGGCAAGTAACACTTTGATCATACTCCTTTATTACCCAGTTTTTTATGCATTAGTTTGAACCCTCAAACATTGCATGAGTAGAACTTTGATAATATGTGAGTAATGGGAAGTAGTTGATGAGGTAGGAACCTAATGTCTTATTCAAACCTCGGGTATTATTGCGTTATGATTGCATTACTTTGCTATGCTCGTAGACGTGAATTGGTTTGTGAGATTCATGAAAGATATGAGAGTTATTTATAACTAAGGGAAAATTAAGGTGGCTACTTTAATACACATCTGGGTGGATTGGTTGTGGGCACTTGGGGATATACCAACCTTGTCCTAGGAGATCCTGGGGAACCCGTGTGATCATCCTATGGTTCGCCACCCAGGATCAAAGGGATCATAATATTATTCATGCTAGAAACTTCCGTGTGCAGCCACAAGCCATTATGGGCTCTAGCATAGTTGAGTCAGTTGTGGGAATCCTTTCCATGATGGGCAAGCAGATGTAGGGGATTGTAGGTGTACCGGCCTATCTATCGGTTAAGGGGACCTCCTCGGAAAGACTGTGTCTCGATCATCCGTTTCTCAAAGATCATGCAGTGCGAGAAATACAACGGAGTAGATCGAGTCTTGTGGGGAAAAGTGTGCAAACCTCTGCAGAGTGTATAAGCTAATCATGATTAGCGTGTCCCCGGTTATGGACATCTTGAGTATCTGGTACTTGAATTATTATGTTGATCTCATCACTTTACTTAATTAATTTATCGGGTTGTTAATTTAAATTTTGGGATTGAGTTGGGGTTACCTTCTCAATAATTTTCAACAAACTTTGTAGTTAAATAAAACATATTGCTTTGATGTAGGGAAAAACTAGATTTATGCAAATGATAACCATAGAGCCTCCACCAGCCATATATGCATGTAGTGATAGATGTTATTTTGTTCATTGCTCTATAGTGTTATCTTGCCAGCATATTCCATGTTCTGACCTACACGGCTGCAACGTATCATGTTGTAGAATTTTCAAACGAAGAGTAAGGTGCGCTAGGTCGTTGTCATGCACTCAGTATTGCCATGGAGTTGGACGGACTCATTTATCTTTGATACTTCCGCAGTTATCTTATTTAGTTGTCCTTCAACCATATTATTGTAATAAGTACTCTTTTTGAGACACTCTATGTAATAAGTGTGTGATTGAACTCTGTTATAATTCCTCGAGTACTGTGTGTGTCAGCAATACCAATCCAGGGATGACACTTAAGCACAGAGACTTGACCGTCTGAGGTCGAGTCGCTACAGAAGTTCTATTACAATAAGGGCCTGGAGGCCAAGAAGCAGAAAAAGAAGTTCAGGAAGGCGGACATCGACGAGAAGGTGAAGGTTGCGTTCAACAAAGAAGCAGTCGTGGAAGAGAAAAAAGCAGTTGAGGCCAGAAATGAGTTGCTCAAGCAGGCAGTCGATGCAGCTCTAGCTGCTTGCAGAAATGATTTTGCAACTAACTTGATTCCGGCAGTCATCAACTAGATGAAGGAAAATCCAGACAAGGCGGCACATGATTTTCCCATGCCCAGCTTCGTCGGGAGCAACTGGGTGAACATCACAACTGCACAATCACCTGCTCTCGCAACCACAACTGCTCCTGCATTAGCATCCGCACCCACTAATAGCAGCCCGTCCTCTGTCTGTGGCGTGCTAGGCATGCTTTCGTCTATCACTGACCTTGATGCCCTCACGGTAATTACACGTCGCACCACCATATTTATCTACGATCCTCTGTTTTCATTGCCTTTTGGATGTTTTACATCACAGCCATGTCTTTGCAGGCCGACGAAATCCCATGCACCATACTCCATGATTGCTCCCTGACTATAGCGCCAAAAAACTCATGCATGCTAGGACTACGTCGGTATTTCCCCAAAGAGGAAGGGATGATGTAGCACATCAAAGGTGGGTGTTTCCCTTAGTGATGAAACCAAGGTTATCGAACTAGTAGGAGAACCAAGCAACACAACATAAACAACACCTGCACACAAATAACAACACCTCGTAACCCGACGTGTTAAAGGGGTTGTCAAACTCTTTCGGGTAACGATGCCAGAAATTTGTAGTAGATTGAAATAATAGATCGTAAATAAATAAAGTCAAGCAAAGTATTTTTGTATTTTTTGTTTAATAGATATGAATAAAAATGCAAAGGAAAAGTAGATCACAAGCAAATATACGAGAAAGAAGACCCGGCGGCTGTAGGTTTCACTAGTGGCTTCTCTCAAGAAAGATAGCAAACGGTGGGTAAGCAAACTACTGTTGGGCAATTGATAGAACCTCAAATAATTATGACGATCTCCGGGCAATGGTCATTACATAGGAATCACGTCCAATATTAGTAGACCGACTCCTGCCTGCATCTACTACTATTACTCCACACATCAACCGCTATCCAGCATGCATCTAGTGTATTAAGTTCATGGAAAACGGAGTAATGCAATAAGAACGATGACATGATGTAGAGAAGATCTGTTTATCTGTTGCCTAGATATAGATCCAATCTTTTTATCCTTAGTAGCAACGATACATACGTGTCGGTTCCCTTTTTGTAACTGCTATCAAGCACTGTGCGATCTAACCCACTACCGGGCACCTCTTCCCATTGCAAGATAAATAGATCAAGTTGGGCAAACAAAACCCAAATATCGGAGAAGAAATGCGAGGCTATACGAGAGTATGCATATAAGAGATCAAAGAAACTCAAATAACTCTCATGGATATAAAAATATATGAGTGATCATAAACTCAAAGTTCATTAGATCCCAACAAACACACCGCAAAAAGAGTTACATCATATGGATCTCCAAGAGACAATTGTATTGGGAATAAAGTGAGAGAGAGATGAAGCCATCTAGCTACTAACTACGGACCTAAAGGTCTACAAGGAACTACTCACGCAACATTGGAGAGGCACCAATGGAGGTGGTGAACACCATCCGAGATGGTGTCTAGATTGGATCTAGTGGTTCTAGACTCTGCGGTGGCTGGATGAATATTTCGTCGACTCTTCTATGGTTCTGGTATTTTTGGGGCATTTATCGAGAAAAGAGGCGGCCCAGGGGGCACCCGAGGTGGGCACAACCCACCAGGGCGCGACTGGGCCTGCTGGCGCGCCCTGGTGGGTTGTCCCCTCCTCGGGACTCCCCCGGGTGCAACCAGGGCCCAACATGTTCCTTCGGGTCCATAAAAAATCTTTGTACAGTTTCGTGGCATTTGGACTCCGTTTGATATTGATTTGCTGCGATGTAAAAAACACGGAAAAAACAGGAACTGTCACTATGTCAATAGGTTAGTAACAAAAAATGATATAAAATGACTATAAAATGAGTATAAAACATCCAAGATTGATAATAAGACAGCATGGAACAATCAAAAATTATAGATACGTTGGAGACGTATCAGCATCCCCAAGCTTAACTCCTACTCGTCCTCGAGTAGGTAAGTGATAAAAACAGAATTTTTGATGTGGAGTGCTGTTTAACATGTCATATCATATTCTTTTCTTTATAGCATGGACAATTGGACTTTTTATGTGATTCAAAGCAATAGTATAGTTTTGACATAATAATTTAGATACTCAAGCCTATCAACAAGCGACCATGTCTTTCAAAATATCAATGCTAAAATAAGTTATCCCTACAAAATCATATAGTCTTGTCATGCTCTGTCTTCTTAACACAAAGAATTTATCATGCACAACCCCGATGACAAGCCGAGCAATTGGTTCATACTTCTTAACGTGCATGAGCTTTTTCAACCCTCACATAATACATGAGTGCAAGCCATGGATATAGCACTACGGGTGGAATAGAATATGATGATAGGGGTAAATATAAAGAAGACAAGAAGTAGAAAGTATCACATCGATGCGGCTAACCAACGAGCTATGGTGATTCCCATCAATCGACATCAACGTGAGGAGTAGGGATATCCATGCAACGAATGCACTAAGAGCTATAAGTGTATGAAATCTCAATATGAAACTAAGTGGGTGTGCATCTAATCCTATAATGAAAAATTCCCACTAGTATATGAAAGTGACAACATAAGAGACATTCCATATGAAAAACATGGTGCTAATTTGAACCACAAGTGTGGTAAAGGATACTAACAATGCCCCTTCTCTCTTTGTTTATTTATTATTTTATTTTTTTTCTTTTCCTTTTTTTCTTTTTCTCTCTCTTTTTTTCTTTCTTTTTTTCCTTTTTCCCCCTTTTTCTCTCATTGTCGAGAGTCTCATCCTGACTTGTGGGGGACTCATAGTCTCCATCATCCTTTCCACACTAGGGCACTGCTCTAAAGATGAATAATGATGATCATCACACTTCTATTTACTTATAACTCAAAAGAAATAAAAATTACAACTCAATATCTATGACAAAGTATGACTCTATAAGAATGCCTCTTGCATGTACCAGGATGTGCAATGATCTAGTGTAACATGTATGAAAAATGATGAATGGTGGCTGAGCCACAACTACTATGTCAGCTATAAGATCATGCAAAGCAATATGACAGTGAATGCTCAAGTCATCAAACAGAAGCGGTGGAGGCTGCATGGCAATATATCTCGGAATGGCCATGGAAAAGCCATAATAGGTAGGTATGGTGGCTGTTTTGAGGAAGATATAATAAGGCTTATGTGTGATAGAGTGTATCATAGCACGGGGTTTGCATGCACCTGTGAAGTTTGCACCACATCTCGATGTGAGAAAGGGCAATGCACGATACCGTAGAGGCTAGCAAATTGCAGAAAGGTAAGAGTGCTTATAATCCATGGACTCACATTAGTCATAAAGAACTCATATACTTATTGCAAAAGTTTATTAGCCGTCAAAGCAAAGTACTACTACGCATTCCCCTAGGTGATAGATTGGTAGGAAAATACCATCGCTCGTCCCCGACCACCACTCATAAGGAAGACAATCAAAAATAAATCATGCTCCAACATCATGGCATAACGAGAGAATATACATGCATGCTTCGGGAATCACAATCCTTAACTCCAATATTCCTACGGGAGCACAATTACTCATCAACATAACTCACATATCACATCATCATATCTCAAAACTATTACTAAGAATCAAGTTAATTCTGTCCAAGATCTTCATGACTTTTTTTCTCTCTTAAATCTTCTTGGATATCTATCACTTTTGGACTAATTTTCACATGTTGCTTTTCATAAGCTCAAACAAATATAAATGAAGATCATGAGCATAATAAATTTTTCATTCTCTCAAAATAATTTAAGTGAAGCAAGAGAGATTTTATTAAAATTTTACTAACTCTCAAATAAATCTAAGTGAAGCAAGAGAGCATTTCTTCAAACATAGTAAGCACACCATGCTAAAAAAGATGTCAGCGAAGCACCAGAGAAAGTCCTAGCTCATAAAAGATTTAAGTGAAGCATAGAGAGCAATTCTAACAAGTCATGACATAATTTTGGCTCTCTCGAATTGGTCTGTCTAGCAAGGATTGATGACTTAAAACAAAAAAATAAAACAAGCAAAGACTCATAGCATACAAGACACTCAAAGCAAAACACATATCATGTGACGAATAAAAATATAGTCTCAAGTAAAATACAGTTGGTCGTTGGAAGGAAGTGGGGATGCCACTCGGGGGGCATCCCCAAGCTTAGTTGGTTGCTCGTTTTTTGATAATAGCTTGGGAAGCTGGGGCATCCCCAAGCTTAGGCTCTTCCATCCTTCCTTTATCCATTGTAAGATAACCCAAAACTTGAAAACTCTAATCACACAAAACTCAACAAAACCTTCGTGAGATTCGTTAGTATAAGAATAATAAATCACTACTATAAGTACTATATCAAACCAATTCATATTTTGTTTTTGTATTATATGTATTGTATTCCATATTTTCTATGGAAAAAACTCATCAAATAAAACCATAGAGCCATCAAAATAAGCGCACAATACAAAGAAAACAGAATCTATCAAAACAGAACAGTCTGTAGCAATCTGACTATTTCGAATACTTCTGTAAATCCAAAAATTCTAAAAAATTAGGACGACCTGAGAAATTTGTATATTGATATAATTCAAGTGGAATGGGTATTTTATCGCTCTCTAGTAACAAATGTAAATTAATTTCGTGAGTGTAAAAGTTTCTTTTTTTAGCAAGATCAAACAACTATCACCCAAGAATATCCTAAAGGCTTTACTTGGCACAAACACTAATTAAAACATAAAAAACACAATAATAACAATAGAATAATTGTGCTAACACTCCAGAACTGAAAGCCAATATAAATTTTATTCATTGGGTTGCCTCCCAACAAGCGCTATAGATTTATGCCCTGAGCTAGGCATAAAGCAAGGATCTAAGTTTTGTCATCTTTGTCCAACTCTTCAATCAAACACTTAGAATCCTTCAAAGATTTAGCATAAAGACCTTCAATAGAAATACTCCTTGGAGTAAATTTGAATATTTCATTTTTACAAAAAGGATCTCTTATATCTTCAACAAAGTTCGGATGGATGCCAATAATCTTAAGGTCTCCCTTATCATTATTACTAGAAGATGCACCCTTGTTTCTAGATCTCCTACTCTTTACAGGAGTTTCCTCAATAATTTTAGTGGTAGTGAAAGCCGTGCTTAGATTACTAAATATTTCTTCCAATTTATCGATCCAAGACGGACTTTCTTCTATTATTTCATGGATTTGGGTACCCCTCTCTTTTAACAACTTAAAAATATTGCCCGCTTTTAACCCAAGATTAGTAGCAAAATTATGCATTTTTATGTATAATTTCCATATGATCTTCGGTGAGCATTTTCTTTTTGATAGCATCTAGTCTTTCCATGACATGCTCAAGAGTCAAAATTGTTTCATTAACCATAAGAGGTGGTGAGCCCACTAAATTTCCCATAGCATTAAGATCATCAAGGATGAATCTATACCAAGTGGTGATGCCAACATAAAAACAACGAAGAAGCACAATGGTAGATTGCTTACGGATAGATCTATTATGAGGATTGCAAATTCTATACCAAGCATGTTTTAAATTTTCTCCTCCCATGTGTTTAAAGTTGAGGACCTCGTCCTCGGGAGTGAAAGCAATAGAGGAAGAACTATCCATAACGGCAAACAAGGATGCACACAAAAACAGATCTGGCAAGAAAATGGCGAACGAAAAAAGAGGGGCGAATAAAACGACAAATTTTTGTGAAGTGGGGGAGAGGAAAATGGAAAATAATGTAAATTGCGAGGAGATGAGATTTGTGATTAGGAACCTAGTTATGTTGAAGATCCTCCCCGGCAACGATGCTAGAAATTCCTTTTGATTTCTCTATGACTATAGTGCCAGAAAACTCATGTATGCTAGCACTACATCGGTATTTCCCCAACGAGGATAGGATGATGTAGCACAGAGAAGGTAGGTATTTCCCTTAGTGATGAAACCAAGCTTATCGAACCAGCAGGAGAACCAAGCAACACAACGTAAATAGCACCTGCACACAAATAACAACACCTGCAACCCGACGTGCTAAAGGGGTTGCCTATCCCTTTCGGGTAACGATGCCAGAAATTTGTAGTAGATTGAAATAATAGATCGTAAATAAACAAAGTGCAGAAAAGTATTTTTGTATTTTTGGTTTAATAGATCTGGATAAAAATGCTAAGGAAAAGTAGATCGCAAGTAAATATATGAGAAAGAAGACCCGACGGCCTAGGTTTCACTAGTGGCTTCTCTCGAGAAAGATAGGAAATGGTGGGTAAACAAATTACTTCTGGACAATTGATAGAGCCTCAAATAATTATGACGATATCCAGGCAATGATCATTATATAGGCATCACGTCCAAGATTAGTAGACCGACTCCTGCCTGCATGTACTAGTATTACTCCACGCATCGACCATTATCCAGCATGCATCTAGTGTATTAAGTTCATGGAAAAATGGAGTAATGCAATAAGAACGATGACATGATGTAGACAAGATCCGTTTATCTATTGCGTAGATATAGATCCCATCTTTTTATCCTTAGTAGCAACGATACATACGTGTTGGTTCCCTTTCTGTC
Organism: Triticum urartu; assembly: GCF_056163025.1. Taxonomy (NCBI): domain Eukaryota; kingdom Viridiplantae; phylum Streptophyta; class Magnoliopsida; order Poales; family Poaceae; genus Triticum; species Triticum urartu. The sequence continues at coordinate 358,468,601 of NC_141874.1, read as the reverse complement.
ACTGGGATCAAGCACCGTAAGATCGAACCCACTACTGGGCACCTCTTCCCATTGCAAGATAAATAGATCAAGTTGGCCAAAAAAACCCAAATATCGGAGAAGAAATACGAGGCTATAAGAGATCATAAGAGATCAAAGAAACTCAAATAACTTTCATGGATATAAAAAGATATGACTGATCATAAACTTAATGTTCATCAGATCCCAACAAACACACCACAAAAAGAGTTACATCATATGGATCTCCAAGAGACCATTGTATTGAGAATCAAGAGAGAGAGAGATGAAGCCATCTAGCTACTAACTATGGACCCGAAGGTCTACAAAGAACTACTCACGCATCATTGGAGAGGCACCAATGGAGGTGGTGAACCCCATCCGAGATGGTGTCTAGATTGGATCTGGTGGTTCTGGACTCTACGGCGGCTGGATGAATATTTCGTCGACTCTTCTAGGGTTCTGGTATTTTTGGGGTATTTATGGAGCAAAGAGGTGGTCCGGGGGGCATCCGAGGTGGGCACAACCCACCAGGGCACGCCTGGGCCTCCTGGCGCGCCCTAGTGGGTTGTCCCTTCCTTGGGACCCCCCTAGGTGCAACCAGGGACCAACATGTTCCATCTGGTCCATAAAAAATCTCTGTAAAGTTTCGTGGCATTTGGAATCCGTTTGATATTGATTTTTTGCAATGTAAAAAACACAGGAAAAACAAGAACTGGCACTTGGCACTATTTCAATAGGTTAGTACTAAAAATGATATAAAATGATTATAAAACATCCAAGATTGATAATAAAACAGCACGGAACAATAAAAAATTATAGATAAGTTGGAGATGTATCACTCTACGTGATCAAAGGCCAGAAGGTGGACGTCGGAAAGGTAGTGATAACGAAGCCCTTGGAACTCACGTTCCACAGCCAGCCGATCCGCATTGGAAACATCAGGGTGAACTTGTTGAGTGTGAAAGAGGGGCACGAGGATTTGCCTCCTGCAGTACGGCTCGGGGGAGAGGACGACGAGACCCCGATGCGGCTTGGAGACTGCAAGGGTTGGGTGCTGCTGTGGCCAAAGAATCTTCTTCGTTTGGAGGTGGCCGAGAGCACACTAGTAACCACACATCAGCAAGTAGGTATGAACACCACCTCCCTACCTACGCAATTACCAACGCCTATAGTGCCAGATGAGAGCGGCGGATGACGCAAGGAAGGGGGTACAATAGTGGATGATGTAATCGCCCCCTAGAACAAAGAATGGATGAATAGATAGACGAAGATGACCCTCTTTAGTTCCTCAATATAGGAGCCTATGATGACGACATAGAAATGATGGATCAGCCATATGACTCGGGCTATCAGTATGTTGATGGGGAGATGGATGATGTGCCCGGGAAGGAATGTCCTAGGGTTGATTGTAAAAAGTCTCTGTTCATGCAATCCTCACAGGACATGCCTCCAGATGCAGCCTCAACACAATGTCAAGTAGCCGAGGGTCGTACTAGCCCGACAACACTGGTGGCAGGTGATACATCCATTTTGCAACACGTTTTCCTACTGTTATTTATATTGTTTTCATGCATAATAATGCATGTTGGAGTAATTCTAATGCCTATTCTCTCATAATATGCAAGGTTCACACAAAGAGGGAGAATATCGGCAACTGGAATTCTGGAACTGAAAAAGCTACGTCAGGCTACCTATTCTGCACAACTCCAAATGAGCTGAAACTTCACGGAGATTTTTTATGGAATATATAAGAAATATTGGAGCCAATAAGTACCAAAGTGGGGCCACCAGGTGGGCATAACCCACCTGGGCATGCCAGGAGGCCTAGGCGCACCCCTCTTCTGGTATATAAGTCATTTTGACCTAGAAAAAATAAGGAGAGGACTTTCAGGATGAAGCGTTGCCGTCTCGAGGCGGAACTTGGGCAGGAGCACTTTTGCCCTCCGGCGAAGCGATTCCACCAAGGGAACTTCCCTCCCAAAGGGGGAAATCATCGTCATCATCATCACCAACAACTCTCCCATCTTGGGGAAGGAAATATCCAGCAACATCTTCAACGGCACCATCTCTTCTCAAACCCTAGTTCATTTCTTGTGTTCAATCTTTGTACCGGAACTATAGATTGGTACATGTGGGTGACTAGTAGTGTTGATTACATCTTGTAGTTGATTACTATATGGTTTATTTGGTGGAAGATTATATGTTCATATGCATTATGCTATTTAATACCCCTCTGATCTTGAGCATGATTATCATTTGTGTGTAGTTACTTTTGTTCTTCATGTCACGAGAGAATTCTTGTTGCAAGTAATCATGTGAACTTGATATGTGTTCGATATTTTGATGGTATGTATGTTGTGATTCCCTTAGTGGTGTCATGTGAACATCGACTACATGACACTTCACCATATTTTGGGCCTAAGGGAATGCATTGTGGAGTAGTTATTAGATGATGGGTTGTGAGAGTGACAGAAGCTTAAACCCTAGTTTATGCGCTATTCCATAAGGGACTGATTTGGATCCAAAAGTTTAACGCTATGGTTAGAATTTATTCTTAATACTTTTCTTGTAGTTGTGGATGCTTGCCAGGGGGTTAATCATAAGTAGGAGGTTTGTTCAAGTAAGAATATCACATAATTAAGCATTGTTCCACCCACATATCAAATTATCAAAGTAGCGAACACAAATCAAACCGACATGATGAAAGTGACTAGATGAAATTCCCATGTACCCTCAAGAACGCTTTGCTGATCATAAGAGACCGTTTTGGCCTGTCCTTTGCCTCAAAAGGATTGGGATACCTTGCTGCAATTTTGTTACTATTATCGCTACTTGCTCGTTACAAATTATCTTGCTATCAAACTACTCGTTACTTATAATTTCAGTGCTTGCAGAGAATACCTTGCTGAAAACCACTTGTCATTTCCTTCCGCTCCTTGTTGGGTTTGACACTCTTACTTATCAAAAGAACTACCATTGATCCCATATACTTGTGGGTCATCAAGGCTCTTTTCTGGATCCAGTGTCGGGGAGTAAAGCGCTCTTGGTGAGGAAAAAATTATTACTACATGCTGAAATTTACTGTCACTTGTTACTATGGAGAACAATCCTTTGAGGGGTTTGTTCGGGGTATCTTCACCTCGATCGGAACCACAATTAGTCACCCCTCAACCAACTGCACCTACTAAAAATATTGGTTATGAAATTCTTTCGAGTATGATAGAACAACTGCTAGCTAATCCTTATGCAGGAGATGGAACTGAACATCCTGATATGCACTTGATATATGTGGATGAAATTTGTGGATTATTTAAGCTTGCAGGTTTACCCAAAGATGAAGCTAAGAAGAAGGTTTTCCCTTTATCTTTGAAGGCAAAAGCATTGGCATGGTATAGGCTATGCGACAATACTGGATCTTGGAATTGGAATCGATTGAAATTGGAGTTTCACCAAAAAAATTATCCTATGCATCTAGGTCATCGTGATCGGAGTTACATATATAATTTTTGGCCTCGTGAAGGAGAAAGTATCGCTCGAGCTCATGGGAGCCTTAAGTCAATATTATATTCATGCCCCAATCATGAGCTCTCAAGAGAAATTATCATTTAGAATTTTTATGCTCGGCTTTCTCATGATGATCGATCCATGCTCGATACTTCTTGTACCGGTTCCTTTATGAAGAAGACTATTGAATTTAGGTGGGATCTTTTAGAAAGAATTAAATGCAACTCTGAATATTGGGAACTCGACGAAGCTAAAGAGTCAGGTATTAAGCTTATGTATGATTGTGTTAAATCTTTTATGAATACCAATGCTTTTCAAAAGTTTAACACTAAATATGGACTTGACTTTGAGATAGTAGCCTCCTTTTGGGAATCATTTGCTACTCATGTTGATCTTCCTAAGGAGAAGTGGTTCAAATATCACCCACCTATTAAAGAAGAAATTAAAGAACCAGTAATAGCTAAAGATGAAACTATTATCTATAATGTTGATCCAGCTGTTCCTACTGCTTATATTGAAAACCCACCTTTCCCTGTTAGGATAAAGGAACATGCTAAAGTTTCAGCTGTGGTAAATAAAAGTTATATTAGAACACCGAAACCAGCTGAACAAATCAAGGTTGAACCTAATGTTGTTATGGTTAAAGATCTCTTGGTAGAAAATATAGATGGGCATGTTATTTACTTCTGTGACGAAGCTGCTAGAATTGCCAAATGTGATGAAAAATATAAACATAGACCCGTTGTTGGCATGCCTGTTGTCTTAGTCAAAATAGGAGATCACTGTTATCATGGTTTATGTGACATAGGTGATAGCATGAGTGATATTCCTTTTACCTTATATCAAGAAATTATGAATGATATAGCACCCGCTGAAATAGAAGACATAGATGTTAATATTTAACTTGCTAATAGGGATACCATCACACCACTTGGGATTGTTAGTGATGTTGAAGTCTTGTGTGGGAAGATAAAATATCCTACTAATTTTCTTGTTCTTGGTACCCCACAAGATGACTTTTGTCCCATTATCTTTGGTAGACCTTTCTTGAACACCGTTAACGCTAAAATAAATTGTGAGGAACATACTGTTGGTGTTAGTTTTGGTGATGAGTCTCATGAGTTTAATTTTTGTAAGTTTAGTAGAAAGCATCATAAGAAATAATTTCCTAGTAAGGATGAAATAATTGGTCTTGCTTTTATTGTCGTGCCTCCTACTGATCCACTAGAACAATATTTGCTAGACCATGAAAATGATATGCATATGCATGAAAGAAATGAAATAGATAAGATTTTCTTTGAACAATGTCCTCTACTTAAACACAATTTTCCTATTGAAACTCTAGGAGGTCCTCCTCCACCTAAAGGTGATCCTGTGCTTGAATTACAACAATTGCCAGACACTTTGAAATATGCTTATCTTGATGAGAGAAAAGATATATCCTGTTATTATTAGTGCTAACCTTTCAAAACATGAAGAAGAAAGATTATTGAAGGTTCTGAAGAAGCACCGAGCTGCTATTGGGTATACTCTTAATGATTTAAAGGGAATTAGTCCCACTCTCTATCAGCACAAAATCAATATGGAACCTGATGCTAAACCCATTGTTGATCACCAACGACGATTGAATCCGAAAATGAAAGAAGTGGTAAGAACTGAAATACTAAAGCTTCTGTAAGTAGGTATAATATATCCCATAGCTGATAGTAGATGGGTAAGTCATGTTCATTGTGTCCCTAAGAAGGGAGGTACTACTGTTGTTCCTAATGATAAGAATGAACTTATTCCGCAAAGAATTGTCACTGGCTATAGAATAGTAATTGATTTTAGAAAATTAAAGAAAGCTACTAGAAAAGAACATTACCCTCTGCCTTTATTGATCAAATGCTAGAAAGATTGTCAAAGTACACACACTTTTGTTTCCTTGATGGATATTCTGGTTTTTCCCAAATACCTGTCTCACAACCTGATCATGAGAAAAACACCTTTACTTGTCCTTTTGGAACTTATGCTTATAGACATATGCCTTTTAGTTTATGCAACCTTGATCAAGTTTTGTAGAGATGTGAGCAAAGTAATCTTTCCTTGAATTGGGAGAAGTGCCACTTTATGGTTAATGAAGGTATTGTCTTGGGACATAAAATTTCAGAATGAGGTATTAAAGTGGACAAAGCTAAAGTTGATGCAATTGAGAAATTGCCATGTCATAAAGATATCGAAGGTATTCGTAGTTTCCTCGGTCATGTTGGTTTCTATATGAGGTTTATTAAAGACTTATATAAAATTTCTAGGCCTCTTACAAATCTTTTACAAAAGGATGTTCCATTTCTTTTGATGATGATTGGGTAGAAGCCTTTGAAATACTTAAGAAAGCCTTGATTTCTGCACCTATTGTTCAACCACCTCATTGGAACTTGCCTTTTGAAATTATGTGTGATGCTAGTGACTATGATGTTGGTGTTTTTCTAGGACAAAGAGTTGATAAGAAATTAAATTCATTATGCTAGTAAAACTCTAGACAGTGCTCAATGAGATTATGCCACTACTGAAAATAATTTTTAGTAGTGGTGTTTGCTTGTGATAAATTCAGATCTTACATAATTCTAAAGTAATTGTTCACACTGATCATGCTGCTATAAAATTTCTTATGGAAAAGAAAGATGCTAAACCTATACTCATTAGGTGGGTTCTCCTGCTGCAAGAATTTGACTTACATATCACTGATAGAAAGGGAGCTGAGAACCCGATGGCTGATGACTTGTCTAGGTTAGAAAATATTCTTGATGACCTACAACCTATTAATCATAGTTTTCCTGATGAGCAATTAGCTGCAATAAATGTTTCTCATAACACTCCTTGGTATGTTGACTATGCTAATTACATTGTTGCTAAATACATACCACCTAGCTTCAAATACCAACAAAAGAAAAAAAAATTCTTCTATGATTTAAGATATTAATTTTGGGATGACCCACATCTTTATAAAGGAGTAGATTGTATTATTAGACGTTGTGTACCTCAGCATGAACCGGGACAAATCCTACGGAAATTTCATTCCAAAGCTTATGGAGGGCATCATGCGGGAGATAGAACTGCTCACAAGGTATTGCAATCTGGTTTTTATTGGCCTACTCTCTTCAAGGATGCCCATAAGTTTGATTTATCTTGTGATGAATGTCAAAGAATTGGTACTATTGGTAAGTTTCAGCAAATTCCTATGAATTATTCACTTGATGTTGAACCATTTGATGTTTGGGGTTTTGATTATATGGGACCTTTTCCTTACTCTAATGGGTATACACATATTTTGGTTGCTGTTGATTATGTTACTAAGTGGGTAGAAGCTACTCCGACTAGTAGTGTTGATCACAACACCTCTATTAAAATGCTTAAGGAAGTTATTTTCCCAAGGTTTGGAGTCCCTAGATATTTAATGACTGATGGTGGTTCACATTTTATTCAAGGTGCTTTCCGTAAAATGCTTGCTAAGTTTGATGTTAACCATATAATTGCAACACCTTGTCATCCTCAGTCTAGTGGTCTAAGAAATTAGATGATGCACTTTGGGCTTATCGAACAGCATATAAAAATCATATGGGTATGTCTCCTTATAAAATGGTTTATAGAAAAGCTTATCATTTGCCTCTCAAGTTAGAACATAAAGCTTATTGGGCGATTAAAGAACTCAACTATGATTTCAAACTTGCCGGTGAAAAGAGATTATTCGATATTAGCTCACTAGATGAATGGAGGATCCAAACTGATGAAAATGCCAAGTTATTTAAAGAAAAGGTTAAAAGATGGCGTGATAAAAGAATCCAAAAGCATGAGTTCAAAGTTGGAGAATATGTTCTTTTATACAACTCTCGTTTCAGATTCTTTGCAGGAAAACTCCTCTCCAAATTGGCAGGACCCTATGTTATTGAGGAGGTTTATCGATCTGGAGCCATCAAAATAAATAATGCCGAGGGTACTAACCTGAAGGTCACCAATGGGCAAAGAATAAAACATTATATCTCAGGTAAGCCCATTAATGTGGAAAGCAATATTATCCAAACTATGACACCGGAAGAACACATAAAGGAAACTTTTTGGCACACTCTAGAATCATGAAAAAAGAGGAGGTACGTGATACAGTAAGTAAACAGACTCCGAAAAATCCGCAAAAATGTTTTTTGTCCGTTTTGGAATTTTCAAAAAATTAGGAAAATAATAAACTTCTAGGAAGGTCACCCTGGTGGGCACAAGACAACAGGGCGCGCCTGGCTTGCCAGGCGCACCCAGGTGGGTTGTGCCCACCTCGGGTACCTTCCGGGCTCCGTTTTTCTTCCATTTTCTTGTTTCCCAAGATAAAAAATCTTTATATACCCCCCGAACCTATTGACCACTGTATCGCGAAGAAATCTTCTGTTTTCTTTTCTTGTTGTTTTGGTCAGATCTGTTAAGCCAGGCATCATGTCTTCACCCTCCTCCAACAATGTAGAAGAGGATGCTTGGTTGATGAAGATCGAGCTGAAGAGAGAAGAGCCTGAAGAAGCCCTCGAAGGGGCAAGAGCAAGGAGGCCACTGGAGATCAATCGCTGGTGGTCAAGTAATCCCTCCCTACCGAGGAGGAGGAAGAAGATATCCTTAAACATTACTATGATCATCTTACCCCCCCACTGAGATTGATGCCTTTCGGAACATTGAAATGGTCTGTGTGCAAAATAAATATCTTACTCGTGAAACTACTCTATTGCAAGAACACATCACCTTCCTCCGGGGCGTCATCCATAGATTGGAGTATCTTCTGAGCAATAAGGATAAGATAACTACCACTCCACCACCACCTCCTTCTTCATCGCCAAAGGAAACTTGAGTATCGGGTATGGGCACTCCCCTTGGCTTGTGCCAAGCTTGGGGGAGGGGCCCTGGTATCGTAATACCTCATCTATCTTTTACCTTTACTTATCTTAGTTTGATCCATAGTTATATTTTGCTTTACATGAATAAAAGTTTAGTTCAATCATTTCTTTTTGAGATTTTGCTTAGTGATCTATATTTGTAATCATGTGCAAGATATATCATAAAGTTTAGTTTTGGTTTTGCTTTATTTACTTTCATGTTCAATAAAAATAAAGCAAATAAATGAAAAAGATCATATGCTAATCCTATGCTAAGTAATGACATCACATAAGGAAGAGTATAAGTAGAAAATTTTATTGGGGATCTACAAACGTAGCATTCGTCAATGATGCAATTCATGAAAGAATTAATAAGGGAAGAGAAGATTCATATGCAAATACACTATCTTGGACATCTTTTGTGATTGTGAGCCCCCATCAAAATATTATATGCCAATATTGTTGACATTGGACAAGGAAGACAATGTAATGATTTATGTTTGTTCATATTCACATAGTAGTTATATTGTCAGATCCTTTAACATTTGGTGCTTGCCCCCTATCTTTGCTAGCCAAAAATTCCGCACTAAGTAGAGATACTACTTGTGCATCCAAAAATCCTTAAAACCATATCTTGTTTTGAGAGTCCACCATACCTACCTATGGATTGAGTAATAAGGCAATAAAAGGACAAGTAAAGTTGTCAACAGTGCAATAAGGCAATAAAAATTGCTTCTAAAAATGTTAGATCATTTAGTGTAAGAGAGAATTGAGCGTTGTACGAACTTATGTTGGCAAAGAATTAAAGCGACAGACTGCATAATAAAGGTTGCTATCGCAAGGGGAAATATAACGTGGCGTTCTTTTTCACTAAGAGATTGAGCATACAAACAAATAAGTGCATGGCGACCTCTGCTTCGCTCTGCGAAGGCCTATCTTTTACTTTCATGTATTTTCCTTTATGCAAGAGTTAAAGTATTTATCTCTATTCCTTTTTATTTTCTCTTTTGGCAAGCATCATATCGTGAGGAAAGATTGATATGTCTCCGTCATATCTATAATTTTTGATTGTTTCATGCCAATATTATACAAGTTTTACATACTTTTGGCAACTTTTTATATGATTTATTGGACTAACCTATTGATCCAGTGCCAAGTGCCGGTTCCTATTTTCTGCATGTTTTTTGTATCACAGAATATCCATATCAAACGAACTCCAAATGCAATAAAATTTCACAGAGAATTATTCTGGAATATATGTGATCTTTGGGAGTTGGAATCACCGCAAATGGACGCCCACACAGCCCACAAGACACCTGGGCGTGCCAGAGGCCCTTGGCGCACGGTGGGGGGTTGTGCCCTCCTCGAACGTCGGTTGGAGTTATACTTCGGGTGCAAGGAAGCTTATATCCCGAAAAAAATCATGTTAAAATCTCAGCGCAATCGGAGTTATGGATCTCCCGAAATATAAGAAACGGTTTTCGGCCAGATCTGGGAGACGCGAAACAGAAGAGAACAGAGAGGGAGATCCAATCTCGGAGGGGCTCCCGCCCTCTGCCGCCATGGAGACCAAGGACCAGAGGGGGATCTCTCCTCCCCTCTAGGGGGGCAAGGAATAAGAATAAGGAGGGGGGCTCTCTCCCCCTCGCTTCCGGTGGTGCCGGAGTGCCACCGGGGCAACGATCGTGACGGCGATCTACACCAACAATCTTGCTACCGTCAACACCAAATTTGTTCCCCTCTATGCAGCGGTGTAACACCTCTTCTCCTTGTTGTAATCTCTACTTAAACATGGTTCTCAACTCCATATATGTGGGAGGTACTAGTAAATGGTTGTGTTTAGTAAGAATATTGGTGTTAAGGTTTGTGATTCCCGAAGCATGCACGTATAGTCTCTCGTTATGCTATGATGTTGGAGCATGATTTATTATTGATTGTCTTCCTTATGAGTGGCGTTCGGGGACGAGCGATGGTCTTTTCCTACCAATCTATCCCCCTAGGGGCATGCTTAGTAGTAATTTGCTTCGTGGGCTAATAAACTTTTGCAATAAGTATATGAGTTCTTTATGACTAATGTGAGTCCATGGATTATACGCACTCTTACATTTCCGCTATTTGCTAGCCTCTACGGTACCGTGCATTGCCCTTTCTCATATCGAGACGTGGTGCAAACTTCGCAGGTGCATCCAAACCCCGTGATATGATAAGCTCTATCACACATAAGCCTTATTATATCTTCCTTAAAACAACCACCATACCGACCTATTATGGCTTTTCCATGGCTATTCCGAGATATATTGCCATGCAACTTCCACCGCTTCAGTTTGATGACTTGAGCATTCATTGTCATATTGCTTTGCATGATCATATAGCTGACATAGTAGTTGTGGCTCAGCCACTGTTCATCATTTTTCATACATGTTACGCCAGATCATTGCACACCCTGGTACATTGTGAGAGGCATTCATATAGAGTCATATTTTGTCATAGGTATCAAGTTGTAATTTTTATTTATTTTGAGTTATAAGTAAATAGAACTGTGATGATCATCATTATTCATTTTTTGAGCAGTGCCCCAGTGAGGAAAGGATGATGGAGACTATGATTCCCCCACAAGTCGGGTTGAGACTCTGGACAATGAGAGAAAAAAAGAAAAAAAAAGAAAAAAAGGAAAAGAAAAAAGAAAAAAATAAACAAAGAGAGAAGGGGCATTGTTAGTATCCTTTACCACACTTGTGCTTCAAAGTAGCAGCATGTTTTTCATATGGAGAGTCTCGTAAGTTGTCACTTTCATATACTAGTGGGAATTTTTCATTATAGGATTAGATGCACACCCACTTAGTTTTCATGTTGAGCTTCCATACATTTATAGATCTTAGTGCATTCGTTGCATGGCAATCCCTACTCCTCGCATTGATATCGATTGATGGGCATCTCCATAGCCCATTCGTTAGCCACGTCGATGTGAGACTTTGTACTTTTTTGTCTTCTCTATATTTACCCCTATCATTATACTCTATTCCACCTGTAGTGCTATATCCATGGCTTGCGCTCATGTATCGCGTGAGAGTTGAAAAAGCTGAAGAGCGTTAGAAAGTATGAACCAATTGCTCGGCTTGTTATCAGGGTTGTGCATGATAAATACTTTGTGTTAAGAAGACGGAGCATGAAAAGACTATATGATTTTATAGGGATAGCTTTATTTAGCTTTGATATTTTGAAAGACATGATTGTTTGTTGGGATGCCTGAGTATTGATGTCTTTATGTAAAATTATAGACTATTGCTTTGAATCACTTATGTCTTAATATTCATGCCATGATTAGATATATGATCAAGTTTATGCTAGGTAGCATTCCACATCAAAAATTATATTTTTTATCATTTACCTGCTCGAGGACGAACGGGAATTAAGCTTGGGGATGCTGATACGTCTCCATCGTATCTATAATTTTTTATTGTTTCATGCCAATATTATACAAGTTTTACATACTTTTGGCAACTTTTGTATGATTTATTGGACTAACCTATTGATCCAGTGCCAAGTGTCAATTCCTATTTTCTACATGTTTTTTGTATCGCAGAGTATCCATATCAAACAAAGTCCAAATGCAATAAAATTTCACGGAGAATTATTTTAGAATATATGTGATTTCTAGGAGTTGGAATCACCGCAAACGGAGGACCACACAGCCCACAAGACACCAGGGCGTGCTAGAGGCCCCTAGCGCATGGTGGTGGGTTGTTCCCTCCTTGAGCGTCGGTTGGAGCCCTACTTCAGGCGTAAGAAAGCTTGTATCTGGAAAAAAATTGTGTTAAAATCTCAGCGCAATCGAAGTTACGGATCTCCCGGAATATAAGAAACGGTTTTCAACGAGATCTGGGAGATGCGAAACAGAAGAGAACAGAGAGGGAGATCCAATCTCGGAGGGTCTCCCGCCCCTCCGCCGCCATGGAGACCAAGGACCAGAGAGGGAACTCTCCTCACATCTACTGTGGAGGCCAAGTAAGAAGAAGAAGGAGGGGGGCTCTCTCCCCCTCGCTTTTGGTGGCGCCAGAGTGCCACCGGGGCAACGATCGGGACGACGATCTACATCAACAATCTTGCTACTGTCAACACCAACTTTCTTCCCCTCTATGCAGCGGTGTAACACCTCTTCTCCCCACTGTAATCTCTACTTAAACATGGTGCTCTACTCCATATATTATTTCCCAATGATCTATGGTTATCCTATGATGTTTGAGTAGATCCGTTTTGTCCTGTGGGCTAATCGTGATCTTGGTTGGTATGATTGTATATTTTATTTATGGTGCTTTCCTACGGTTCCCTCTGTATCGCGCAAACATGAGGGCCCCCTGCTGTAGGGTGTTGCAATATTTTCATGGTTCGCTTACGGTGGGTTGCTAGATTGACAGAAACTAAAACCCTAGTAGGTGGGATATGACGTATGGGAGTAAAGAGGACTTGATACTTAATGCTATGGTTGGGTTTCACGACCTTAATGATCTTTAGTAGTTGTGGTTTCTTGGTAGAGTTCCAATCATTAGTGCATATGATCCAAGTAGAGAAACTATGTTAGCTCATGCCTCTCCCTCATATAAAGTTGCAAGAATGATTACCAGTACTTGTTATCGATTGCCTAGGGACAAATAACTTTCTTATTGATAAAAGCTCTCTACTGAAACTAACTTAGTTGTGTATTTATCTAAATAGCACCTAGATTTTAATTACGTGCCGTTTATTATCTTGCAAACCTATCCTATCACACCTACAAAGTACTTCTAGTTTCATACTTGTTCTAGGTAAAGCGAACGCCAAGCGTGCGTAGAGTTGTGTCGGTGGTCGGTAGAACTTGAGGGAATATGTGTTCTACATTTAGCTCCTCGTTGGGTTCGACACTCTTATTTATCAAAAAAGGCTACAAACGATCCCCTATACATGTGGGTTATCAAAGATCTAGGCACATATATCCAGTTGGATATGGGTGGCATGAGTTATTATTGTTGACATCACCCTTGAGGTGAATACGTTGGGAGGCGAAACTATAAGCCCCTATCTTTCTATGTGTCCGGTTGAAACATTTTGCTCATGTGTATGTGGTGAGTTTTAGCAATCAAAGAAGACTATATGATGGTTGAGTATGTGGACTTGCCTAAAGGCTCCGATACGTGACCCTTCCTGAAAAGATGATGAATTGTAGTTGCAAAGTTGACTGAGAACATAATTTGTTTGTTTTCAATAGAGTTTATGCTTTATACTTCGATGTTATGTTGAATTGTTACTTATTCATGAGAAGTCTATGATAAAAGTTATACGATAAAATTTGTGTGTTAAAGTTTGTTGCTGTAATAATAATATACATGATGCTTCTATGTCCGTATTTTGTTTTTATCGACACCTCTCTCTCTCTCTAAGCATGTGGACATGTTTTCCGATTTTGGTTTTCGCTTGAGGACAAGCGAGGTCTAAGCTTGGGCGAGTTGATACGTCCATTTTGCATCATGTTTTCCTACTATTATTTATATTGTTTTTGTGCATAATAATGCCTTTTGGAGTAACTCTAATGCCTTTTCTCTCATAATATGCAAGGTTCACAAAAATGAGGGAGAATACCGGGAGCTGGAAATCTGGACCTGAAAAAGCTACGTCAGGCTACCTATTCTGCACAACTCCAAATGAGCTAAAACTTCACGGAGATTTGTTATGGAATATATAAGAAATATTGGAGCCAATAAGTACCAGAGGGGGGCCACCAGGTCGGCATAACCCACCTGGGCGCGCCAAGAGGCCCAGGCGTGCCCTGGTTGGTTGTGCCCTCCACGGCCCACCTCTGGTGCCCCTCTTCTGGTATAGAAGTCATTTTGACCAAGAAATAATAATATGAGGACTTTCCGGACGCAGCACCGCTGTCTCGAGGCGGAACTTGGGCAGGAGCACTTTTGCCCTCCGACGGAGCAATTCCGCCGGGGGAACTTCCCTCCCGGAGGGGGAAATCATCGTCATTGTCATCACCAACAACTCTCCCATCTTGGGTAAGGCAATCTCCATCAACATCTTCAACAGCACCATATCCTCTCAAACCCTAGTTCATCTCTTGTGTTCAATCTTTGTACAAGAACTATAGATTGCTACTTGTGGGTGACTAGTAGTGTTGATTACATCTTGTAGTTGATTACTATATGGTTTATTTGGTGGAAGATTATATGTTCAGGTCCATTATCCTATTTAATACCCCTCTGATCTTGAGCATGATTATCATTTGTGAGTAGTTACTTTTGTTCTTGAGGTCACGGGAGAAATCTTGTTGGAAGTAATCATGTGAACTTGATATGTGTTCAATATTTTGATGCTATGTATGCTGTGATTCCCTTAGTGGTGTCAGGTGAATGTCGACTACATGACACTTCACCATATTTTGGGCCTAAGGGAATGCATTATGGAGTAGTTATTAGATGATGGGTTGCGTGAGTGACAGAAGCTTAAACCCTAGTTTATGCACTATTCTGTAAGGGGCTGATTTGGATCTAAAAGTTTAATGCTATGGTTAGCATTTATTTTTAATACTTTTATCGTAGTTGTGGATGCTTGCAAGGGGGTTAATCATAAGTAGGAGGTTTGTTCACGTAAGAACATCACCTAAGCACCGGTATATTACTCTCTCCTACCAAACTCCCTCTCCTAGGCGCCCACCACCGGTAGCCACTCCGGCCCCGGCGGCCACCCTTCCTGCCACTGTCCACTCCGGCCGTGGCAGGCACCACGTCGTCATGGAGAGTCTCCTCCATTGGGACTTCTCCCCTGGCTTAGCGATTGAATCTCAGGTACGTGATAAGTTTGGGTCCATGGTGCACTTCTCTTCGGCCAACCCTAGATCCTCTAAGGAATTCTTCCTGGTCGTGTCATTTTATTCGGTATCATTCCCACTGACAGAAGAATCGGTGGCCCTCACACTGCAATCTTGCATTGGTGGTCTCATTTCGGGTTTTACGGTTTTGAGGCTAAGTGATCGCTGATTTCGGTTCTCGGTAGCCTCGAATCATGTGGGACACTTCATTTATGGGCTTAAGGACCAGATCTGGCCTGACTTCATTTGTCATTTTCATCTTTTTTGTGGGGAAATTGAATCGGTCATTGATCGATCAGAGAATGGTTGGCACGTGGATATTTATCTTCCTAAAGTGGGTCATAGATCTATAGCAGTTAAATCCAAGTGGCTTCAAGATCACGAGAGAAAGGTTGACCATTTCCCTCAGTTCTTGAGAAGTGATAAGCCTAGTGCTTCACCGGAGTTGAGTTTGAGCCAGTTCCGGCCGCCAAGAGCATCTCTTTTGGAAAGTTGGTTTTTCTGATTAATTCATATCCGGAGCTGATAATTCGGTTGGGTGATTTTGTTTATAATCACATGGATACTTTGCATTCTATTGATCCATCTCTCATGGGATCTCGTTTCAGGGAGAGTTACTGGAAGTCCATCTCGGATGAACAATCATATCATATCATGGATGGCTGGCAAGCTGGTTATTCTGATGCTAATATTTTGTCTATGGTCCAAATAAAGGATGTGCCAACCCAGGAGTATATTGACTCTCGATTGTTGAAATGTCTAAATTGTTCAAGGCATGGCCATCTTGCTGCGGACTGCCTAGGTATTTTTTGCCAATGTTCTATTCGTTCCATCAATCAATGTTTATGCTCAGATACAGATTGATGCATGCATAGTGGGCCGTAATTTACCCGTTTGCCTAGCGTGTACCTAACGTGGCCACTCTGCTACTAGCTGCCCTGGGCTTAAAAGATGTACTAGTTGCAACTATTTGGGCCATAAGCTACGCCGTGGAGGCTGGAATGGGCCAAAATATTTTTGGCGGCCGAAGATCTTTAAATTTGTTTTACCTTTTTGTGGGGAACGGAATAATATCAGGCACCTAGGTCTACGGGATGTACATGGTAAAAATCAGGATCGGGTGTGGAAAGTGAAACAGAAAATCCCGATCTCTAGTGACGTGGCTGGCCCTCATTGCTTGTCGATACGACTCCCTCCTCCCTCAACTATCAACTCCACTACCCTGGGCCCCAATCAGACGCAGTCTTCCCAGTTTCATTCACCTCCTCTTCCTCCCCTGTTCTTACCTCACCCTCCCCTGCTTCCGAGCCCTCGAAAAACCCTAGTGCTGCCGCCATGGCGAACTTTCCGGTCTGTCCATTTGCCTTCACCCCCATCGGCGCCCACATTGGACGCGGGCCGGATCATCAGCTACTGAGGAGCACCATGGTCGTGGATGAGCCGCCTATGAACCACGACAGGTACGCCTTGATTGAGATCACCCCCCGTACCTAATCATCAGAACAAGTTCTAGTTAGAGGAAGTTTGTCGCATCATTAGGGAGGATCTTGAGTTTCAAATTGAGGATGAGTTTGTCTATCCTATTGTGGTTGGCTGTGTTGCTTTTCGTGATGTTCAGAGTAGAGATGAAGCTATTAATGAGGGGCCGCATACTTTAACTGAAGATTCTTACTATACCTTAATCCCTCATGATGAAGGGATTACATGCGAATGCCTGCCTTTGAATACGAAGTTTGGATATTGATGCTTGCTTTCCCTATGGATTACATGACTGAACATTATGTTCATAAGGCGGTTTCTAGGTTTGGTAAGCTTCTTGCTTGGCCAAGACCGAATGAGAACAAAGCTAGAATTCTTGTCAAGTGTCACATCAAAGATGTTGTTGAAGTTCCTCATAGTCTGCTTGTCGCCAAAGTTGGCTTGCTGCCCGGACTGGGTCACTCATGGTCTGTACCTATTTATGTGATGAATGGCAGACACACAGTGCCAGGTCTGCAAGGGAATGAAGATACTCCACCACTCTTGAACGCATCTCCACATCCATATGCACTGCCCTACTATACCATCATGCAGCAAGCAAGGATAGATGAGATGGAGGCACATCAGGCTGCTAATGACGCCATCTGGAATGGCGTCGAACAACTTCAGGAACAAGTGCAGGACAATGGCTGGAGAGCCTGGCCAGTTATAAAACCTCCGTACACTGGATTCAGTTTCAGAACTTAATTTCAGTATGATGGGCCGTCCCTGATGGATAGTGTTCCAAAGGAGCACAATCTGGTGGACAACCTCTCGGATGCTTGGTCTGAATATTCATATGTGGAGGAGTTAGCTGACAACTTCATCAATGGTGTTCCTGATGCTCAGCATGTTTTTGTCAGAGCTCTGGCTCTGCAACTACTGTGTGGATTATTGCTGATGCTGAACTGCTTTGTTGGATGGGTGGCATGCTCAAGAGGATTTATGCTCGCTCCATATTAACACCGCAGTCTCCTAGAACAGCATGCTTCCCACTCAATCCCTTTGCTGTCATTCAGTTTCAATTGCATTGTGTGCACATGGCTCTGCTCGCCCAGGTGATGCCTGAATCTGATGTCTTTGGTCGCATCTTCAGCTCAACTTTCTGCATGGGCATGGAGATTGCTTGGTCTGCCTCGATGGAAGGTCTAAACCCCATTGTGTCAGTTGTGGAGAAACCTCTGTTTTCTATTCCAACCTTGCAAGATGTGCCACACTGTGTGGATCGTATAGTTGATCCCACTGGTCATATGATGCTCAAGGAGCCGGCTCATGCGGACACTGTACTTCTCCATCGCAGTGCACGCTCGAACAAATATGATGGGTTCAGGGTCCCTCCTGTTTCTGACAAGAGAGCTGCAACTTCCAAGGTTAAACCTAGGAAGGACCCATCTCTTCCCTGTCCCTCTAATGACAAGGTATCTGATGTTATCCCACCTCATACTTCCATCCACGCTATTCAATCCATAGGCACTAATATGTGTGGTATACATCCGAATCAGTTAAGCAAGCAGAAGCTGCTCTCTAGTCAAGGTGGGCAGAAGAGTGAGGTCGCAGATCCCGATGCAGCTTAAAGCATGAAAGGTCATATGCTGGAATGTTTGAGGGATCAACTCGGACAAAAAATAGCTGGCACTGCGTAATGCTATCAGTAGTAGTGGTTGTTCAGTTATATGTGTGCAAGAAACTAAGTGTGCTACTTTTGATGCTGCTTTTGTTAAACTATTCTGTCCTAACAAATTTTGATAAGTTTGATGTGGTGCGTTCTCAGGGGGGCTTTGGTGGTTTAATTGTGCTATGGGATAGCTTTGTGTTCACTGTCAATGTGTTTTTCTCTGAATCTTTTGCTTTAGGTATTCAGTTTACTTCTTTGCAAATAGCCAGAAATTAGAAACTTATCAATGTGTATGGCCCTTGTGCTGGGCATGGCAGAGTTGCTTTCACCTCATGGTTGTTTGATCTGGATATACCTGATGATGAGGATTCGCTCATATGTGGTGATTTCAACTACATCAGAGCCCCTGACAATCGCAACAAACCAGGGGGGTGATGCTAATGATATGCTTACTTTTAATGATTTCATTCAATCACAGGCGCTTGTCGAGTTACCTATTAAGGGTAGGCAATACACGTGGAGCAACATGCAAACTGAACCTCTGCTTGAGCAAATTGCCTGGTTCTTCACCACATCGAATTGGACATCTAATTATCCTAACACCACAATGGGACCCCTTCCCAAGCCAGTGTTAGATCATACGCCATGTATGATCTTAATAGAAACCTCTGTCCCCAAAAGTAAGGTGTTTAGGTTTGAAAATTTATGGATCTCCCACCCAGGATTCTTTGATGTGGTTCAGTCTACTTGGGAGAAATATTGCTATGCTCCAAACTCGGCAAAACTGTTATGCAAGAAGTTCAAGAATTTGAGATATGCGCTTAAACACTGGAGCAAACACATCTCGCGGTTGAACCTGTGCATCAGTAACTCCAACTGGGCACTTCTGGAGCTGGATAACATTGTGGATAAAAGGCCTCTCACAATACCTAAAGCCAACTTTAGGTCGACCCTTAAAGATCATCTGGTAACTCTCCTTGGCTACAAACGAGAATACTAGAAAAAGAGGTACATTGTCCGTTGGTTCAGCTGTGGAGGCGATAACACCAAAAAAAATCATTCAGCAGCGTCTGAAAGATATCGTAAAAAATCCATAGCTTCACTCAAACAACAGGATGGTATGGTGGTGATGAACCATGTGGGTAAAGCAAAAGAAATGTTTGACACATACAAGGAAAGATTGGGGAAAAGGGGGGAGTATGAAATGTGGTTTGATCTTTCAAGAATCATTAAGAAGGTGGAAGGGCTGGATGAATTAACCAAACCTTTCACGCATGAGAAGGTTGATAGAATAGTTCATGAAATGACCTCTGACAGATCCCCGGGACCAGATGGATTTAAGGGCTGCTTTCTGACGTCATGATGGCACATCATCAAAGAAGACTTCTATAGACTGTGCGCAGACTTCTATGATGGTGCCCTAGATCTCCAGAGCCTGAACTCTGGCTTCATAACACTCATCCCAAAGACCCAATCGCCAGATACTGCCAGTAATTTTAGGCCCATCACACTTCTTAACTGCTGCTTAAAACTCATAACTAAATTGCTTGCTAATCGCCTGCAGGAAATCATGCTTAAGATCATCCATCGGAATCCGTACGGATTCCTTAAAGGGAGATCGATCCAGGACTGCTTGGCCTAGGCCTTTGAATACATCCACCAATGCCAAGCATCCGGGAGAGCTTGTTGTATTCTAAAATTGGACTTCACGAAGGCATTTGGTACTAGTCAGCACGAGTCGATGATAAGTGGCTGCGGTACTTGATATGTGTTTGATATTTTGATGCTATGTATGATATGATTCCCTTAGTGGTGTCAGGTGAACATCGACTACATGACACTTCACCATATTTTGGGCCTAAGGGAATGCATTATGGAGTAGTTATTAGAAGATGGGTTACGAGAGTGACAAAAGCTTAAACCCTAGTTTATGCACTATTCTGTAAGGGACTGATTTGGATCTAAAAGTTTAATGCTATGGTTAGCATTTATTCTTAATACTTTTCTCGTAGTTGCGGATGCTTGCAAGGGGGTTAATCATAAGTAGGAGGTTTGTTCACGTAAGAACATCACCTAAGCACCGGTATATTACTCCCTCCTACCGAAATCCCTCTCCTAGGCGCCCACCACCGGTGGCCACTCCTGCCCCGGCGGCCACCCTTCCTGCCACTGGCCACTCCGGCCATGGCAGCCACCATGTCGTCATGCACCTCGCAAGCACAAGTGCTGAGAGATATCTTGATTGATTACGCGACTTCTGTGGGGCAGAAGATTAACTTCGAAAAATCAGCTATGGTTCCCATCAACCTCGATCCCGTGTTGGCGGCAGAAATTGCAGCTATCTTTGGCTTCTCTATTGGCCAGCTGTCGTTTACTTATCTGGGGCTGCCCATGGGCACCACGCGCCCGAGAAGGGGAAGTTGCACCACAACCCTATATCGCGAGCTGACATCCAAACTCACAGAGGCCTACATCGTCAGGACTTGATGCCGTTCAAGAAGCTAGGGTGCATCCTTGATGATATGGATGGATGGAACTTCCAGTGATTGACGATGCTGATGATGATGATGATGTGTCGGTTGAACTTGTATACTTTCAGTAGCGATGAAACTTTGTGATGTCCACCGTCTGCCGAACTTGCCTAACGCTAGTTTGTTAGTTTGGGTATGATGAACTGTGTGCCTCTAGTTAATTAGTTAGGCATGTGCTGAAACTATGTTGATTATTTATGTGTACTATATGTTGCATCTATTTGCTAACCCTTTCTTCTCATGTTGCTCAAGTATATTTTGTTGCATATTATTGTTGATTCTCCTGATGAAGATGCATCTCTAACAGTTGCATAGATCCTTGATGGCGATGAAGTGTATGTCGTGTACAGAGGGAAGGTTCCGGGAGTGTACGATGAGTGGCCCGAGTGTTAGGCGCAAGTGGAGCGGTTCTCGGGCGCCAGCCATAAAGGTTTCGATAGTAGACAAGAAGTAGAAGCTAGTTACTTGAGGTTCAGGCTAGCGCGAGAGAGGAATCAGAATCACCGCCTCATGTAATGTTGGAGATATGCCCTAGAGGCAATCATGTATGATGATATTTCCTATGTGTTTATGAATAAAGATAGTCCTTGGACATTATCAATGATGTGTATCAACAAGCATGTGACTTTTTTGTGGGACTATGCATTTTATGATGAATGTCCTAAAAGGTCCCTAATCAAAAGGGTTGTGTGCACGCGCAATCGACTAGACTAGCATATGAGACAGTGGATGGCTCGGTCTCACTAGCCATGAAGCATTGGATGATAACCAGATAATATGGACTCAGAAGGATCTGGTCGGATTCGACGTAGTAGGATCCGAGTAGAGATAAGGTCTGAGTCGGACAGACCCACCTATGAGATGCAGCGATATGTCATCTATGAGTGTCTAGTACAACATACATTCTATGTCCTAAGACCTGAACTAGAGCATGTACCAAGGATGGTGACATACCTGCTTTGGGCCGACCAAACACTACTCCGTGACTGGGTAGTTACAAAGGTAGGTTTCGGGCTTGTCCAGACCCATGCTGCGTGACATGGTCAAGCAAGATCGGATTTGCCCCTCCGATTAGGAGAGATATAGTCTAGGACCCTCGTGTGATCCGACCAAGATAAGCATGGCCATGCGATAAGGATTATGAGATAATCCGGTTTGTGGTCGGCATCACTGGAACGAGAAAGAGGTCGGGCTAGCATCATTGACCAATGCTATGTTTGTCAATCTCCAACAAAAGTTTCTACTTATACTTTTCCTTATGCGACGTCATTACTTACCATAAGATTACCATATGATCTTTTTTCATTTATTTCCTTTATTTTTATTGAAACATGAGAGTAAAGAAAACAAAACTCAAACTAAACTTTATTATATATCTCGCACACGATTACAAAGATATATCACTAAGAAAACTCTCGAAAAGAAAGGATCAAACTAAACTTTATTAATCTAAAGCGAAAGATAACTATGGATCAAACTAAGATAAGTAAAGGCAAAAGATAGGTGAGGTGATACAATATCGGGGCACCTCCCCCAAGCTTGGCGCAAGCCAAGGGGAATGCTCATACCCGATACTCAATTTTCTTTTGGTGACGAAGAAGGAGTTGGTGGTGATGAAGTGGAGGGTCGGTCTTTCTTCCTTGGCTTACGCTTGAGGATGAAATTCTCCTCCTTTAAATCACCGATCTCTTGATCAAGCTCTAATACTTTTTTGCATAAATCTTGCTTGTTTTCCTGCAAAATACGACAGGGGATAAACTGGATCTTAGGCTTCTTTGCTTTGTTGGGGAGACTTTACTTCTTAAATTCAACGTACATATCCCCTAGGCCGAGGTAATGGGGCTTCATCCTCGTATGAGCTCGTCTCCTCCTCCCTTTTAGGATCATAGTCCTCCTTTTCCTCCAAGTCCAGCTATAGTGATCCACATCCCCATAAACCTTAGGGTTTGTGATATAATCAGCAACATAGCTCTCACCCTCCGAGTCTTGGGATGACATATTTTTAGATCTGTCAGGAAAACAGCGAGAAATGAAAACAGAAGATTTCTCTGCGATACGGTGGTCAATAGGTTTGGGGGGTATATAAAGATCTTTTTTTATCTTGGGAAACAAGCAAACGGAAGAAAAATGGAGTCCGGAAGGTACCCGAGGTGGGCACAACCCACCTGGGTGCCAGGCGCACCCTGGTGTCTTGTGCCCACCAGGGTCACCTTCCTCGTAGTTTCTTATTTTCCTAATTTTTTAAATATTTCAAAACTGACAAAAAATATTTTTGCGGATTTTTTGGAGTCCGTTTACTTACCGTATCACGTATCTCCTCTTTTTTCACGATCTTGGAGTGTTTCGGAAGGTCTCTTTTATGTGTTGTTCCGGTGTCATAGCTTGGATAATATTACTTTCAACATTCATTGGTGTACCTGAGATATAATGTTTTATTTGTCGCCCATTAACAACCTTCGGTTTAATACGTTCGGCATTATTTATCTTGATAGCTCCAGATCGATAAACCTCCTCGATAACATAGGGTGTTTCCCATTTGGAGAGGAGTTTTCCTACAAAGAATATGAACTGAGTGTTGTACCAAAGAACATATTCTCCGACTTTGAACTCACATTTTTGGATTCCTTTGTCATGCCATATGTTAACTTTTTCTTTAAATAACTTGGCATTTCCATAAGCTTGCATTCTCCATTAATCTAGTGAGCTAATATCAAATAACCTCTTTTCACCGGCAAGTTTGAAATCATAGTTGAGTTCTTTAATTGCCCAATATGCTTTATGTTCTAATTCAAGAGGCAAATGACAAACTTTTTGATAAACCATTTTATAAGGAGACATACCCATAGGATTTTTATATGCTGTTCTATAAGCCCAAAGTGCATCATCCAATTTCTTAGACCAATTATTCCGAGACCTATTGACAGTCTTTTGTAAAATTAATTTTATTTCTCTATTGCTAAGTTCAACTTGACCACTAGACTGAGGATGATAGGGTGATGCAATTCTATGGTTAATATCATACTTGGCAAACATTTTACGGAAAGCGCCATGAATAAAGTATGAACCACCATCAGTCATTAAATATCCAGGGACTCCAAACCTTGGGAAAATAACTTCCTTAAGCATTTTAATAGAGGTGTTGTGATCAGCACTACTAGTTGGAATAGCTTCTACACCAAACATCATATATGATTGTACCAAAAAATAAGAGTATACCCATTAAAAAAGGAAAATGTCCCATGTAATCAAAACCCCAAACATCAAATGGTTCAATAGCAAGTGAATAATTCATAGGCATTTCTTGATGCTTACCGATATTACCTATTCTTTGAAATTTATCACAAGATGAGATAAACTTACGAGCATCCTTGAAGAGGGTAGGCCAATAAAATCCAGATTGCAATACCTTGTGAGCAGTTATCTCTCCCGCATGAGGTTCGTTCGATAGATTTTTCTTTTTTGTTTATTTTCGGCCAGGGACCTATTCGTAATTACTTTTATCGCAGATTAGTCCCTGATCTTCGAACTCTTGTTACTTTCTCCTCGTTTATCCAAATCCAGTGAAACCAACGCCAAAATCTTTGTCTTGGTCCCCTCTGTTCAGATAAACAACTTGAACATGATTTTTAAAATTTAAAATTTGGTTTCAAGAAGATTTGAATTCAAACTTCTTTTGATCGTAGTTTGAGTTTCGTAACTCCGATTCGATTGATTCTTTTTGCAAATTGAAGCTCTTCACTTGAACTTTAACTTTAGATCTTTTCTTTTGGTTTTACCTTTGCTTCATATGCTTGAGTGCTTATGTATGCTATTGTTTGTTCACGATAGAGTTTCCGGAGTGCGAGACTTGCTACTACGAATCTCTAGGGTTTTCCGATCGGCAACAAGGAAAGTAACACTTTGATCATACTCCTTTATTACCCAGTTTTTTATGCATTAGTTTCAACCCTCAAACATTGCATGAGTAGAACTTTGATAATATGTGGGTAATGGGAAGTAGTTGATGAGGTAGGAACCTAATGTCTTATTCAAACCTCGGGTATTATTGCGTTATGATTGCATTACTTTGCTATGCTTGTAGACGTGGATTGGTTTGTGAGATTCATGAAAGATATGAGAGTTATTTATAACAAAGGGAAAATTAAGGTGGCTACTTTAATACACATCTGGGTGTATTGGTTGTGGGCACCTGGGGATATACCAGCCTTGTCCTAGGAGATCCCGGGGAACCCGTGTGATCATCCTATGGACATCTTTAGTATCTGGTACTTGAATTATTATGTTGATCTCATCACTTTACTTAATTAATTTGTCAGGTTGTCAATTTAAATTTTGGGATTGAGTTGGGGTTACCTTCTCAATAATTTTCAACAAACTTTGTAGTTAAATAAAACATATTTGTTTGTTGTAGGGAAAAACTAGCTTTATGCAAATGATAACCATAGAGCCTCCACCAGCCATATATGTATGTAGTGATAGTTGTTATTTTGTTCATTGCTCTATAGTGTTATCTTGCCAGCATATTCCATGTGCTGACCTACACGGATGCAACGTATCATGTTGTAGAATTTTCAAACAAAGAGTAAGGTGCGCTAGGTCGTTGTCGTGCACTCAGTATTGCCATGGAGTTGGACGGACTCATTTATCTTTGATGCTTCCGCAGTTATCTTATTTAGATGTCCTTCAACCATATTATTGTAATAAGTACTCTTTTTGAGACACTCTATGTAATAAGTGTGATTGAACTCTGTTATAATTCCTCGAGTAATGTGTTTGTCAGCAATACCGATCCAGGGATGACACTTAAGCACAGAGACTTGACCGTCTGAGGTCGAGTCACTACAGAAGTTCTATTACAACAAGGGCCTGGAGGCCAAGAAGCAAAAAAAGAAGTTCAGGAAGGCGGACATCAACGAGAAGGTGAAGGTTGCATTCAATAAAGAAGCAGTCGTGGAAGAGAAGAAAACAGTTGAGGCCAGAAATGAGTTACTCAAGCAGGCAGTCGATGCAGCTCTAGCTACCTGCATAAATGATTTTGCTACTAACTTGACTCCGGCTGTCATCAACTGGATGAAGGAAAATCCAGACAAGGTGGCACATGATTTTCCCATGCCCAGCTTTGTCGGGAGCAACTGGGTGAACATCACAACTGCACCAACACCTGCTCTCGCAACCGCACCTGCTCCCGCACTAGCATCCGCACCCGCTCATAGCAACCCGTCCTCTGTCTCTGGCATGCTAGGCATGCCTTCGTCTATCACTGACCTTGATGCCCTCACGGTAATTACACGTCACACCACCATATATATACTCAATCCTCCGTTTTCATTGCCTTTTGGATGTTTTACATCACAGACATGTCTTTGCAGGTCGACGAAATCCCATGCACCATACTCCATGATTGCACCCTGACTATAGCGCCAAAAAACTCCTGTATGCTAGGACTACGTCGGTATTTCGCCAAAGAGGAAGGGATGATGTAGCACATCGAAGGTAGGTATTTCCCTCATTGATGAAACCAAGGTTATCGAACCAGTAGGAGAACCAAGCAACACAACGTAAACAACACCTGCACACAAATAACAACACCTCGCAACCCGACGTGTTAAAGGGGTTGTCAATCTCTTTCGGGTAACGATGCCATAAATTTGTAGTAGATTGAAATAATAGATCGTAAATAAATAAAGTAAAGCAAAGTTTTTTTGTATTTTCTATTTAATAGATATGAATAAAAATGCAAAGGAAAAGTAGATCACAAGCAAATATATGAGAAAGAAGACCCGACGGCTGTAGGTTTCACTAGTGGCTTCTCTCGAGAAAGATAGCAAATGGTGGGTAAACAAACTATTGTTGGGCAATTGATAGAACCTCAAATAATTATGACGATCTCCAGGCAATGATCATTACATAGGAATCACGTCCAAGATTAGTAGACCGACTCCTACCTGCATCTACTACTATTACTCCACACATCAACCGCTATCCAGCATGCATCTAGTGTATTAAGTTCATGGAAAACGGAGTAATGCAATAAGAACGATGACATGATGTAGAGAAGATCTATTTATCTATTGCCTAGATATAGATCCCATCGTTTTATCCTTAGTAGCAACGATACATACGTGTCGGTTCCCTTTCTGTAACTGCTATCAAGCACCGTAAGATCTAACCCACTACCGGGAACCTCTTCCCATTGCAAGATAAATAGATCAAGTTGGCCAAACAAAACCCAAATATCAGAGAAGAAATGCGAGGCTATAAGAGATCATGCATATAAGAGATCAAAGAAACTCAAATAACTCTCATGGATATAAAAATATATGACTGATCATAAACTCAAAGTTCATTAGATCCCAACAAACACACCGCAAAAAGAGTTACATCATACGGATCTCCAAGAGAAAATTGTATTGAGAATAAAGTGAGAGAGAGATGAAGCCATCTAGCTACTAACTACGGACCCGGAGGTCTACAAAGAACTACTCATGCATCATCGGAGAGGCACCAATGGAGGTGGTGAACTCCATGCGAGATGGTGTCTAGATTGGATCTAGTGGTTCTGGACTCTGCGGCGGCTGGATGAATATTTCGTCGACTCTTCTATGGTTCTGGTATTTTTGGGGTATTTATAGAGAAAAGAGGCGGCCCATGGGGCACCCGAGGTGGGCACAACCCACCAGGGCGCGCCTGGGGGTCCTGGCGCGCCCTGGTGGGTTGTCCCCTCCTCGGGACTCCCCCGGGTGCAACCAGGGCCCAACATGTTCCTTCTGGTCCATAAAAAATCTTTGTACAATTTCATGGCATTTGGACTCCGTTTGATATTGATTTGCTGCGATGTAAAAAACACGGAAAAACAGGAACTGTCACTATGTCAATAGGTTAGTAACAAAAAATGATATAAAATGACTATAAAATGAGTATAAAACATCCAAGATTGATAATAAGACAGCATGGAACAATCAAAAATTATAGATACGTTGGAGACGTATCAGCATCCCCAAGCTTAACTCCTCCTCGTCCTCGAGTAGGTAAGTGATAAAAACAGAATTTTTGATGTGGAGTGTTGTTTAACATGTCATATCACATTCTTTTCTTTATAGCATGGACAATTGGACTTTTTATGTGATTCAAAGCAATAGTCTAGTTTTGACATAATAATTTAGATACTCAAGCCTATCAACAAGCAACCATGTCTTTCAAAATATCAATGCTAAAATAAGTTATCCCTACAAAATCATATAGTCTTCTCATGCTCTGTCTTCTTAACACAAAGTATTTATCATGCACAACCCCGATGACAAGCCGAGCAATTGGTTCATACTTTTTAACGCGCTTCAGCTTTGTCAACCCTCACGCAATACATGAGTGCAAGCCATGGATATAGCACTACGGGTGGAATAGAGTATGATGATAGGGGTAAATATAAAGAAGACAAAAAGTAGAAAATATCACATCGATGCGGCTAACCAACGAGCTATGGTGATGCCCATCAATCGACATCAACGCGAGGAGTAGGGATTGCCATGCAACGAATGCACTAAGAGCTATAAGTGTATGAAATCTCAATATGAAACTAAGTGGGTGTGCATCTAATCCTACCATGGAAAATTCCCACTAGTATATGAAAGTGACAACATAGGAGACTCTCCACATGAAAAACATGGTGCTAATTTGAAGCACAAGTGTGGTAAAGGATACTAACAATGCCAATTCTCTCTTTATTTATTTATTATTTTATTTTTTTTCTTTTCCCTTTTTTTTCTTTTCTCTCTCTTTTTTTTCTTTATTTTCTTTTCCTTTTTTTCTTTTTCTCCCCTTTTTTCTCTCATTGTCGAGAGTATCATCCCGACTTGTGGGGGAATCATAGTCTCCATCATCCTTTCCACACTAGGGCACTGCTCTAAAAATGAATAATGATGATCATCACACTTCTATTTACTTATAATTCAAAAGAAATAAAAATTACAACTTGATATCTATGACAAAGTATGACTCTATAAGACTGCCTCTGGCATGTACCAGGATGTGCAATGATCTAGCGTAACATGTATGAAAAATGATGAACAGTGGCCGAGCCACAACTACTATGTCATCTATAAGATCATGCAAAGCAATACGACAATGAATGCTCAAGTCATCAAACGGAAGCGGTGGAAGTTGCATGGCAATATATCTCGGAATGGCCATGGAAAAGCCATAATAGGTAGGTATGGTGGCTGTTTTGAGGAAGATATAATAAGGCTTATGTGTGATAGAGCGTATCATAGCACGGGGTTTGCATGCACCTGCGAAGTTTGCACCACGTCTCGATATGAGAAAGGGCAATGCACGATACCGTAGAGGCTAGAAAATTGCGGAAAGGTAAGAGTGCTTATAATCCATGGACTCACATTAGTCATAAAGAACTCATATACTTATTGCAAAAGTTTATTAGCCGTCAAAGCAAAGTACTGCTACGCATGCCCCTAGGGGATAGATTGGTAGGAAAAGACCATCGCTCGTCCCCGACCGCCACTCATAAGGAAGACAATCAAAAATAAATCATCCTCCAACATCATGGCATAACGAGAGTCTATACGTGCATGCTTCGGGAATCACAAACCTTAACTCCAATATTCCTACTAGAGCACTGAGGGAGTCCTGGATTAGGGGGTCTCCGGACAGCCGGACTATGTCCTTTGGCCAGACTGTTGGACTATGAAGATACAAGATTGAAGACTTCGTCTCGTGTCCGGATGGGACTCTACTTGGCATGGAAGGCAAGCTAGGTAATACGGATATGTATATCTCCTCCTTTGTAACCGACCTTGTGTAACCCTAGCCCCCTCTGGTGTCTATATAAACCGGAGGGTTTTAGTCTGTAGGACAACAGACAATCATACCATAGGCTAGCTTCTAGGGTTTAGCCTCTCCGATCTCGTGGTAGATCAACTCTTGTAAAACCCATATCATCAAGAATAAATCGAGCATGACATAGGGTTTTACCTCCATCAAGAGGGCCCGAGCCTGGGTAAAACATCGTGTCCCCTGCCTCCTGTTACCATCCGCCTTAGACGCACAGTTCGGGACCCCCTACCCGAGATCCGCCGGTTTTGACACCGACATTGGTGCTTTCGTTGAGAGTTCCTCTGTGATGTCGCCGTAAGGAAGGATGCCTCATCTCGTTGTTAAAAACAACATTACCATCTGGCTGTTGGCCAAACTCTCCGGCTAGGCAGTTTCGTCATGACCACCTGTTCGGCCGCTGCACCGACGATGACTTCTCGGGTCATCAAAAACAGCCTCCACGTTGGCTCGGAATTCGCCGAGCAGATGGATCCAATGGAGATATCTTCCCTAAACAAACTCTTGGATCGCATCACCGCCTTGGGAGTCGCTACGGACTATGATCGGATTGGGCTTAAACCTGATCGAAGGGAGATTAACTCTCCACCGGTCACCCATCATGTTGCGGTGGTGGAGGAACAATGCGGCGATTCTTCCTCTAACTTGAGGACTAACTATGTCCGAATTCCTGAGCTCTTCGAGCCGGACACCCGTTTACGGGAGGACATCACCCAAACCCTAAACCTAGAGACAGGCAGTGGGCCAGACTCATCGGGCAACATACCGGAATCTGAACTTCCAAGATCAGAAACCCCTCGGCCCCTGGGTCTCAGATCGGGTAGGGGTCCGGACTCAAATCCACCCTCCCACCCAGACATAAATGCTCTTTCCCACATCAGGCAAGAGCCCCATGAAACAGTACATCATTATTGGGTCAGATTCCTCCTTGTGATGAACAAGGTTAAGGACTACCGCGAGGAAGACACAGTCTCACTTTTCTGCAATAACAGCACGGACAAGGGAATCCTTAATGCCATAAGTCGTCGTGACATATCACGCTTTGCCGACTTGGCATCCACAGTACGAAAGTACTGTGCGATGGAAAGTGCCTGGAAAACTGAAACGAGATTTTGGGATAATCCGGCTCTGAATATGCACCCAGTTCGAGGTAAAAGGGTGCACTATCATAAGACACCCGAGTTCATTACATAGAAACAAAAACCCTCTACAGGGCACGGAACCGTATTGGAGGGATGGCTTAACGGACCCTGCAAAATTCATAGCACAGCGGATACAATACCAACGCACAGCCTTAGAGCATGTTGGATACTCCAGCAGGTGGCCAAAAGTGGTGAGGATCTTCTTATCCCAAATACCACAGAGCACCATCCCGTGGATAACAATACGGTTTTAACTGTCTTTGAGACCTTCGCGTCAAATAATAGGCGCAAGCGAACACTCCGCAGCATTGCCGAAATCTGCCACGTAGCAGCAATACACCGATGGAGTGACATGGCTATTACCTTCAATGCCAGTGACGAACCTAAATTCCGAACAGCCAGAGCACCAGCCGCACTAGTCCTCAGTCCAATCGTGGACGGCTTTCGACTCACCAAAGTACTCATGGACGGCGGCAGCGGATTAAACCTCATCTATGAGGAAACTCTTCAAAAAATGGAAATAGACTGGAACCGCATTGAGCAAAGTAGCACAACCTTCAGAGGAATCATACCCAGTCGGGAAGCACGATGCGCTGGGAAAATCACACTAGATGTGGTATTCGGTACGCCAGAGAACTATAGGTCCGAAGAAATCACATTTCAAGTGGCCCCGTTCAGCAGTGGATACCACGCCCTTTTAGGACGTGAGGCGTTCACGATCTTCCAAGCCATACCACATTATGGGTACATGAAGCTCAAAATGCCTGGGCCCAACGGAATCATCACTCTCGCCAGTGATCCGGACACAGCACTCCGCACCGAAAACAAAACAGCCGCACTGGCCCTCGAGGCATTATCCGAAGCCCTCTTAGCTGAAGAATTAACCATGCTACGCTCCACGGTGGACAGGGACGATGTGATACTCGACAAGAGATCCAAGTCCACCTCTTTTAAACCAGCGGATGAAATAGTCAAGTTCCACGTCCACCCAACGGACCCTACAAAAACATCCTCCATCGGGGCATAGTTAAACCCCGCCGTGGACGCCGCACTACGAGATTTCTTGCGCGAGAATTGGGACATATTCGCCTGGCATCCTTCAGACATGCCAGGAATCCCACGCAGGCTGGCAGAGCATAGCCTCAATATCCTAAAGGGATTCAAGCCGGTCAAGCAGGATCTTCGGCGTTTCTTCGAACCTAAGAGACAGGCCATGGGAGAGGAACTAGCCAAGTTATTGGAGGCCGGATTCATCAGAGGAATAAAACACCCGGACGGGCTAGCAAACCTGGTGATAGTACCAAAGAAGGATAAATCCTGGCACCTTTGTGTCGATTTCAAGGACCTCAATAAAGCTTGCCCAAAGGATCCCTTCCCCCTCCCCCGCATTGATCAAATTATTAATGCTACCGCAGGACACAAGTAATTGTGTTTCCTCGAAGCATACTCCGGTTACCACTAAATCAAGATGGCGGAGTCCGACCAAGCCGCAACGGCATTCATCACACCATACGGTCCCTTCTGTTTCAACATAATGCCTTTCGGGCTCAAAAACACCGGCGCAACATATCAGCGCATGATTCAGACATGTCTGGAGAAACAAATCGGCAAAATAGTAGAGGCATACGTACATGATGTGGTCGTCAAAACTAAACACGTTGAGTCTCTGATAGACGACTTGAGGCTCACATTCGACAACCTCCGAACATACGACATCAAGCTCAATCCGGAAAAATGCGTTTTCGGCGTACCAGCCGGAAAGCTCCTGGGTTTCATTGTCTCCAGTAGAGGTATTGAAGCTAATCCGGCCAAAATCTGAGCTTTGTCACAGTTGGCTACCCCAACAGACCTCAAACAAATCCAGAAGTTAACTGGATGTGTGGCGGCTCTTAGCCGCTTTATCTCCCGCTTTGGAGAAAAGGCATTACCCTTTTATCGCCTCCTTCGGCACACCGAACACTTCGAGTGGACGGACGCTGCCATAGCTAGATTGGAAGAAATAAAAGCCATACTGGCAACCAACCCAATCCTGGCCGCGCCAAACATCGGCGAACCAATGCTATTATACATTGCGGCAACTCATCAAGTTGTAAGCGTAGTGCTCATCGTCGAACGAGAAGCGGACGGACATAAATTCCCTCTTCAAAAGTCGGTATATTATGTATCCACTGTCCTCACTCCATGCAAATCACGGCACCCACATTATCAATAGATAGCCTATGCGGTATTCATGGCATCCCGGAAACTGCGACACTACTTTCAAGAGTGTTCGATTATAGTAGCCTCGGAGGTGCCACTCAATGATATTATAAACAACCGCGACGCCAAGGTCCGGATTGCCAAATGGGCCATTGAGCTCCTCTCGTTCGACATAACATACAAACCCCGGTGAGCCATTAAATCGCAAGTATTGGCCGACTTTGTCGCCTAATGGACGGAAGCTGAACTCCCTAAAGAGTACGGCGCATACTCCAATTGGATTACGCACTTCGACGGCTCCAAAATGCTGGCTGGACTGGGGGCCGGCGTCGTCCTGACGTCCCCAACCGGAGATACAGTTCAATACGTACTGCAGATACTGTACACAGACTCCAACGATGCAGCCGAATACGAAGCCCTGTTACATGGTATTCGGATGGCAGTTTCCATGGGCATTCATTGCCTGGAGGTGCGGGGGGATTCGAACCTCGCAATATCCCAAATAAATGGAGACTTTTATGCCAAGGATCCGAAGATGGCGGCCTATCGTAACGCCGTCCTAAAGATGTCAGCTCGGTTCGAGGGGCTCGAATTTCACCATGTGGCTCGGGAAAACAATCAGGCGGTAGATATCCTCGCCCGCATCGGCGCAAAACGCGATGCGGTCCCCCAACATCTTTTTAGAGAGGTTGTTTAAGCCATCCGTGGTATGGGAGGGGGACACCAGCAATATTAGTCCGGAACCAGCCACAACACTCGACACCGAACACTCTGACATAATCGGAGGCTCTGCCACCGAAACAACACCTTCAGCCCACGTAACAATGGCCATCATAGCACCATGGACAGAACATTCCTGGCCTACCTAACTAGGCAGGAACTTCCGTAGGACCAAAATGAGGCACGCTGCATAGTGCGGCGATCCAAGGCCTACAGGGTCCATGAGGGAGAATTGTACAAAAAAAGCACTACCGGAGTCCTTCAAAGGTGCATCTCCAAAGAGGAAGGGCGGAACCTTTTGGCAGAAATTCATGCCAGACTCGGCGGTCACCACGCCGCAGCCCGGGCTCTTGTAAGCAAGGCCTTCCATATAGGATTCAATTGGCCGACGGTCCGGGCAGATGCACAGGACTTGGTCCAACGCTTCGCCGGTTGCCAGCTTTTTGCAAATCAAAGCCACATGCCACCCACCGCCCTCCAAACAATCCCCATTACGTGGCCCTTCACAGTCTGGGGGCTTGACATGGTTGGACCCCTTAAAGGGGGAACCCACCAGAAAAAATACTTACTGGTCATGGTGGATATATTCACCAAATGGATCGAAGCCAAACCTGTTAAAACAGCCGAATCCGGACTGGTGACAGACTTCATATCCGGGGTCGTACGCCGTTATGGCGTCCCCCACAGCATCTTCACTGACAACGGCACAAACTTCACAGTCGATGAGGTAAAACTCTGGTGCAGCAAAATGGGCATCAAGCTCGATTTTGCTTCAGTCTATCACCCACAAACCAACGGCCAAGTTGAGCAAGCAAACGGTCTTATAATGAGCGGCATTAAACCCAGATTAGTGCGTTCCTTAACGGAGTCTAACACGCACTGGGTAGAGGAGCTCGACTCCGTACTCTGGGGACTGTGGACCAAGCCGAATCGTAGTACCGGATATACACCCTTCTTTATGGTGTACAGCGCAGAGGCAGTCTTGCCCTGTGACATAATTCATGACTCACCTCGAGTGCGCATGTACGAAGAAAGAGAAGCCGAGCTCGATCGACAGGACAGTCTGGACACCCTGGAGGAGGAGCGCGATGTAGCAAAAGCTCACAGATACCAAAGCAGAGAAGTACGGGCCAAAACTTATAACGTTGGTGAACTAGTTCTACGCCTGCCGGATAAGAAAAAGAACAAGCTCGGGGCCAAATGGGAAGGTCCCTTCATTATTGACCAAGTTCTGACCGGTCGAGCGTACCGACTGCGGGATGCATCGACTAATCGACTCGAGCCGAACCCATGGAACGTGGCCAGGCTTCAAAGATTCTACGCCTAGCGTCGGACTCTATGTTCGTCCCCTTCCTCTGTCCATTTTTTGCATATACATTATTTGTCTTGTTTTTCTTTCTTTCTTTTATTCTTTCTCTAGGCCTTCAAGGGCCAACTTGTGCCTCGCTTGCACATTATAGATGTGCTAGCCGTGCTCATCATACCTGGGGGCTTCTTTCACAGAAGCTTAATTATTTATCTGGGCCTCATGCCTCGCACATGTGTTATACTTCTGCATGTACCTTTTTTCGCCATTATATGCATCGATATGACTTAAGTTTTGGCCAAGCTGGGTTGCCTGGCTCTTGTATTTATGCCCTACATTACCGTTAATTCAGCTAGGGCATAAGGGGAGCACCTTTGCGATTGTTACTGCCGGGTCAGCCGGATGTGTACCTCCGACCGGGTGAAGCCGAAAGCTAGCGTTCTTAAGGGAATATTCTGTCGGTGAACAAAAGATGATTTTTATTTATTTTCCATATGTGCCCCCAGATGTTTTTTCCTGTGTTTCCTATCGCAGCCCGGACATGCACTTTAGGGCATGCGTACCTAGGGAAAGGAACCCTTAACGGAACTATTCTCCCTAGAAGATGTTTCTTACTACCCATGTAATATAACATAACTAGTTGGGCACTTGTCTGTTCAAGCACTAATGACCCCTACGCCTGGTCTCCACGCATACCCCGGTTCTTATATAATTGAGCGGGTATTCGGATACACTCTGGACTATCGGGTCCCAAGGTTGAAGCGAAAAGGTCCGCCATGACAAAGGATATACAATCCGGCTAGAAGGCATTAAACATGTCACTTTAATTACATAGTCATGCGGACTGACTAAATTCCTCTTCTATACCATCCAACAGGCGGTCTAGCCTACAATCCTGTTGGGAATACTTTGCGGCTAATTCTACTTGCCCATAAACTAAGCTAACGGGAATCTCTTTTCCACCGGGCCCCACAGGTCCGACCTCGGCCATGTGATTTGGGTCAGCCTTGGTATACCACGTCTTCACTATGGCCCAGGCTTCCCTGGCACCTTGACGGCAGGCCGATATCTTCCTTAATCGGAAATGCCGCCGTGCTCCCTTGAGCTTCTCCGTAAGCTCTGCAACGCCTTCTGGCAAGGAGACGGATGGCCACAAGGCCTGGGAACACCTTGCATCACCTGACGAACTTGTTCGTGCAGTTGTGAGAGCTTGGATAGAAGATCACCCGCAGACCCGGGCATTTCCTCCGCGGGACGACCCGTCAGCATACCTACAGACATAACGCTGTTAGCCGGCTTCTTCGTCGAACTCCTTCAAAAGGATTCGTTCAAGCACTTACTAAAAATGCCGTGTCGAAGCCGCTTATTCTCCTTCTCGGAGTCTGCAAGTTGGGGTCGAATGTCTTTCAGTTCCATGCTAAGCTTGGTATTGGTGTCTTGGAGATTGTTTTTCTCCCGCCTGACCTCAGTCAGCACGCGTTCGCGAGCCTGTAGCTGTCGCACGACATGCTGGTCCTCCAGATTTTCTCCGGATTCATCTGCAACATCTATTGTTAGATCTGTAGCCACGCCGCACACTATATGGTAACCATCATTCTTTAAAAGTAAATGTTACCAGCAGGGAACTTTTTCGGTTCCTTCAATGCGGCAACAGCAGCCCGCAGTTGGGTCTTGCATTCTTCCATCTCCTGCAACAGCCGAGTATTCTTCTCTGTAAGAACCTGCACAACAAAGATGATCCTTAAATCAGTTCTGCTAACTGTTTCAAGTCTCAGGGGCTACTGATACATATAATCGTCAAATTCACTTACCCGTACATCCTTTACATACTAATCCATGGCTCTGGCTAGACCATCTTGAGCAGCACGGAGGTACGCCTCTCCAGAATTGAAGGCCTCAAATACCTCTGGTGAGAAACAAGTGTCGCGGAGTACGGCCCGGCGGCGCCTATGATTCATGGCGCTTTCCACTTCTGAATTTGTGGCGGATAATCTATCTGCATCCTCTGTAGGAGGATTATCCTGCGCCCGCCCCATATCGGCTTCCGCCTCTACGTCCGGTCCTGGCACCCGACTGGTCAAAGCATGATTAGCAACATCGCCAGACATATTCCGGCGAGCGTTTTTTCTGATAAAGAAACACGGGCGTCATTACATTTCGAGAAAGACGACAACCACGGAGCGGAGTTTCTGTTATACCTTTGCGCCGGCGTCTCCGTCCTGACTGCCTTCCTTTTTGGCCTGCCCGGCCTCGGTGCCTCTTGTTGGCGAGTTGCTGAGGGCTCGACAGGGCGTCCCGAATGCCTTCCCTGTAAAAACGCCATATGTATATGGTAGGTGAAGTGTCTAAAAGGGGATCCTAGTTTTTGGAGTTGGGATTTTTTGTTTTTTCTTACATGCAATGCAGGAAGCAGTCCGGGATAGTCAGCCTTAATGGCCACCATGGCATCATCACAGCTTAACTGATAGAACTGCCGGTCTATCAACTCCACGAATATGACCGGATCTTCTTTGAGTCCGGAGTCGAGGGCCCGATCAAGGTCCTCTGGTTGTGGGGAGGGGCTGCTGACCTCCTTTATGGCTTTCCGCAGTTCCTGCCGCAAAACGGCAAGGTGAATACCTACGACAAAGAATGCGGGAAGGAATGGGAGTAAGGAAATATAACTCATCCAGCTTGGAGGATTATACATGGAGAATCCATCCCGTGGCTTGATGCGGATGAACTCCTCTTCCTCTCCCTTGAACAATTCGAACATAATTTTTGCTAAAGTGGCAGCATTGTCTGGACCCTTACCCCCGCAACTGGTGGCGTCATACGCCCCGTTAAAACACCACAAGGGGTGCCCTCGATATTGAAGTGGTTGCACTCCCCGCATTATGCATATTGACATAACTTCGATTACTATCAATCCTGATTGAGCCAGTGCTTTAATCCGGTTCATCAGGTAAAGGACTTCTCCATTGTCTTCCTTGGGGGCTTCTGGGCGCCAACTTCGGCGTTCCTTCAGAGGGGCATTGCTGAACTCAAGAAGACCCCGCCGAATAGGGTCCGGAAGGGGAACGTCCTCTATATAAAACCATTCCGAAGGCCAGTCTTCGGACGACTTCTTCGGGGTACCGGACAGGTATCCAGTTCCGGCGATGCACCATATTTCGGCTCCGCCCACTTGATAAAGTGACCCCCTCTGTGTGCGAGGGACAAGGCAAAATAGCCTTTTCCACAGCTCGAAATGAGCCTCGCAGCCCAGGAACAACTCGCAAAGAGCAACATAGCCGGTGATGTGTAAAATGGAGGCAGGGGTGAAATTGTGTAATTGGAAGCCGTAGAACTCCAGGAGCCCGCGGAGGAATGAATGAATTGGAAATACGATTCCTCTTAATAAATAGGGAACAAGGCAGACCCGCTCCCCCGTAGAGGGACTGGGGAAGCTCTCCGCTTGCTCCCCGCCATTGTAGGTGGCAAGCCCAGCTCGAACGGGCACCATGTATGCTGGAGGGAGAAATCCCTTAGTCTGCAGTTCGATTAATCGACTGTGTGGGACGGAACACCTCTCCCAATCACTGGGCTTAGGGCTACGGGGGCGGGAGGAGGAGCTGCGGAGGTCGGCCATGCTGGAATGGATCTTTCCGAAGCGCGCTCTAATGGATTCTCGCTGGGGGAGGATGGTGTGGATCGGATCTGAGAATCCCCATCCTTTTAATAGACAATTTATTTATCTGGCTAGAGGGGCGAATGTAAAAATGCCCTGGCGCCTCGTATTCATTCGACACGTGAGAAATAGCCCTTATTGGGCATAGAAGCCAAGAGGTCCAAACATTTATGGGGCCGGACACTGCTTTACAAACGTTCGAAATATGGAGAAGAACCCGCCTTGCAATGCCGAAGACAACACTGCGCGCCGGATTCATCGTCATTGAAGCCTGGTTCGGGGGCTACTGAGGGAGTCCTGGATTAGGGGGTCTCCGGACAGCCGGACTATGTCCTTTGGCCGGACTGTTGGACTATGAAGATACAAGATTGAAGACTTCGTCCCGTGTCCGGTGGGACTCTACTTGGCGTGGAAGGCAAGCTAGGTAATACGGATATGTATATCTCCTCCTTTGTAACCGACCTTGTGTAACCCTAGCCCCCTCTGGTGTCTATATAAACCGGAGGGTTTTAGTTAGGACAACAGACAATCATACCATAGGCTAGCTTCTAGGGTTTAGCCTCCCCGATCTCGTGGTAGATCAACTCTTGTAATACCCATATCATCGAGAATAAATCGAGCATGACATAGGGTTTTACCTCCATCAAGAGGGCCCGAACCTGGGTAAAACATCATGTCCCTGCCTCCTGTTACCATCCGCCTTAGACGCACAGTTCGGGACCCCCTACCCGAGATCCGCCGGTTTTGACACCGACAAGCACAATTACTCATCAACATAACTCACATATCACATCATCATATCTCAAAACTATTACTAAGAATCAAGTTTATTCTGTCGAATGATCTTCCTGACTTTTTTTCTCTCTTAAATCTTCTTGGATATTTATCACCTTTGGACTAATTTTCACATGTTGCTTTTCATAAGCTCAAACAAATATAAGTGAAGATCATGAGCATAATAAATTTTTTGTTCTCTCAAAATAATTTAAGTGAAGCAAGGGAGAATTTCTTAAAATTTTACTAACTCTCAAATAAATCTTAGTGAATCAAGAGAGCATTTCTTCAAACATAGTAAGCACACCGTGCTAAAAAAGATGTCAGTGAAGCACCAGAGCAAGTCCTAGCTCATAAAAGATTTAAGTGAAGCATAGAGAGCAATTCTAACAGGTCATGACATAATTTTGGCTCTCTCGAATTGGTGTGTCTAGCAAGGATTGATGACTTAAAACACAAAATAAAACAAGCAAAGACTCATATCATACAAGACACTCATGTCACAGCCCTAGAATTTGGTTGCAGAAAGTGGCTTTGCATCCATGCATCATGTTTAAATTCAAGAAAACTTG
Source organism: Triticum urartu (assembly GCF_056163025.1). Classification (NCBI taxonomy): domain Eukaryota; kingdom Viridiplantae; phylum Streptophyta; class Magnoliopsida; order Poales; family Poaceae; genus Triticum; species Triticum urartu. The sequence goes on along the minus strand of NC_141874.1, from coordinate 358,428,500 downwards.
AATTGAGGAAATTTGAAAGCCTCAAAAAATTTAATTAAAAGAAGGGCAAATAACCATGGAAAATGCATCCAATGTTTCCAAAATGCTCTTCAATGATGTTTAATATTTTTGGCAAGGGTTTTGGTCCAAACCAAAAATATGGAACATTTTTGAGGAATTATTTTGGCCATTTGGATTTAAATCAATAAATATTTGAGTTGGATTTAATTATTCTATAAAAGAATTGCAAGTCCAACAATTCTGAAAAAACCTATGAGTGGCTTTGAATATATTGCATCAAGCCACATAAATATTTTCAGAAGCTACTAAATGATTTGGGCTGTGAATCAAATCAAAACAAAACAAAATAAATAGAAAACTGAAACAGATTGAGAGAGAGAGAAGGATTACCTGGCGCTTACCTACAGCCCAGAGGCCCACTACTGTGCGGCCCAGCCCACCAGGGGCATACCTGTCTTCAACCTCTACCTACTCGCAGAGGCAAGCCGAGCACGGCACCCGCGCGTGCCGGCATGCAGCTGCCTGCCTGGCCCCCCTGGCCAGCGCGGTGCCGCCCACGACACCCTGGGACCCCCTCTGCTTCTCCCTCGCTCTCTGGACCTCTCTTCCCCTCGCTCATCTGCTTTCTTCCCCTAGCGGAGCTCACCGTCGCTGATCGTCACCACCGCGGCCACCGAGCCCCCCCTTGCCTATCCAGCTTGTCGCCGAGGTCCGCCATGCCCCGAAGCCCCTCTACGACGAAGATGAAGACCCCAGGAGCCCCGCAGCGTCGCCACCACCACCATCTCCGTCCCCTGCCTTGGCGGCCGTTGTCGCATGATTCGCCGCTTGCCGGTCGTCCCCGAGCCCGCTGAAACCACCGCCGGCCCCTTGTGAGCTCCTCTTCCTTTCCTCCCCGTCCTCTTGCTCGCGCGCCTGCTCTAACTGTGCTAGCCGTCGCATCCGTGAGCTCACCGCCGGCGTCCTTGTCGCCGCCGTCGTTGCAGGTCACCAAACTCGCGCCCGAGCACGTCGTTGAGGTCCTGCAGCCCCTGTAGACCCAACGGTGTGCCTAGTTTGCTTCGTCGTGCACCACTGCACCATCCCGCTCGAAGCCGTAGCTCCAGTCGCCGCCCAACTCGCCTGCACCGCCGCTACCGAGAGCCCTGCGCCGTGTTGCTGCCACCGCTGGATGCGCGGGAGCACGGGCTCCCTCCTGGTTCCCTCAGCGCGCCTAGTCGTCGCCCCTAGCGCCACCCCGGCGAGGCGCCGCCACACTGCAAGGTCGCCGATGCTTGATCCGGCGATGCTGACGTGGAGCCATCATTAGGCGTTAATCACCACTAACCCTCCTAACAGACACTGACGAGCGGGCCCCGCGTTGGGTCAAATCCCAGTCAACACGGGATTAACCTCTAATTAACTATAAGCATATGATATGTGGGACCGGGTCGACAGGTTTGACCATGGTCAGCCCTGTTGACTTGCTGACGTCACGGTGACGTCATGCTGACGCAATAAGTCCTTTTCTGGATTTGATTTATTTCTAAATAACCAGGAAATTCTAGAAAATGTCTAAAACTTCTAAAATTCATAGAAATTCAACTGTAACTCCAAATAAGATAAATTATATATGAAAAATGATCAGAAAAATCCAATCTATCCATCTATACCATTTTCATGCATGTTTGAGCAACTTAACCTCACTGTTTAGTCCAAAACATGATAATGCACTATTTGAATTCATAGTTTGAATTTGAATTTGAACCTTGAGTTCAAATCAACCCAAACCTTTCTGTTACTACTTGCATTAGCTCAAATCACAACATATTGTCATGTCATGATCATGCATCATATTGTGCATTGCATTGATTGTGCTCTTCCTTGTTTGCCGGTAATTGTCCCCTTTCGGTAGACGCTGCTCCGACGCTGTGATCGTTGACACTGATGAAGACTCAATGTTATCTTCAGAAGTGCCAGGCAAGCAAAACCCCCTTGTTCATTCCGATACAATCCCACTCTCTTGCTCCTGCTCTCTTTTACTGCATTAGGGCAACACCGATTCAACTGTTACATGCTGCGGTAGTTGAACCCTTTCCTCTGCATGACCTGTCATTGCCACAGTAAATAGATGAAACCGTCTAGCATGAGTAGGAGTTGTTTGAGCCCTGATTTGCCTACTCATTCATGCTTGTTTGTCATGCCTGCTACTGCTTAGAGTTGAGTCAGGTCTGATTCATCGGGAATGAACTGGAACGTGGTGAACATGTCCTACCGTTGAGAGCTAAGTGTGTGAACACGATTTGGTAAAGGTAGCAGTGAGAGGCCTTGTAGGAGTACATGGTGGGTTGTCTCATTGCAGCCGTCCTCAGGAACTGAGTCCTGTGTTTGTGATCCATGAACAGTTACTACCACACATTGGGTTCCGGTAACTTGGCCCCTCTCGGCTTATTAATCAACTCGATCTCTGTCCAGGAGTTGCAACTAGTTTCTGGTGTTTGTAGGTAGTGTTAGTAGTCTACCAAGTGGCACCCGGTACAAGTGGGCTTGGGACAGACTAGGCACCGTGGCACGGTGTACCAAGTGGCACCCGGATGGTGGACTTGGGAACCCTGCTCACATCGTTTGGGGCCGTGAGCGACACCCCGGCCAGATCTCCTTGCGGATGGAACCCGAATAGGCGATAAACCTGGACTAGAGACTTGTTGGTTAGTCAGGTCATGGCTGACTCCCTCGCCCGGCTTCCGCTTGAAGGTTGCCGAGGTACATGACGTGTACAGGGCGATAAGTGGCGAGAGCGTGTGTGAAGAAGTACACCCCTGCAGGGTTATCATTATCTATTCGAATAGCCGGATTTCTCGGATATGGAAACTTGGACCCCTTGCATAGTTCATAGACAAGTGTAACTGGATACTCTAAAACTCGCAAGATAAGCGTGAGTGCTACGGATGGCGTTCTCGCAGGGAGACGGGGGCGGATCCATACTGGTGTATTGGTATGGTGAATTTGTGGACTCGTGTGCGCCACCCCAAAAGAGTTACTCGCAGTCGTAGTATAGGATAGCCACTGAGTCAAAGCTGGCTTGCTGGAGTCAAACTCCACCACCCCCTTTATTGATACCGATGCACATGTAGTTAGTTCTGATGTAAGTCTAGCTGGGTACATTGTACTCATGTTTGCTTATATTATGTTTTGCAGAGAGACGTCAGTCTCGCTAGTAGTTCCACATGGACTTTGAAGTTTAGCTTGTTACCTCAGCTACGATCTTGTACCCTTGGGAGGGTCATGTAGATAGTCAGGCTTCTCAGCCTTTTTCATTTGTAGTTGTCTGTACTCAGACAAGTTAAGCTTCCGCATGTGCTTGTTGCTTGTATGCTCTGTATGTTGGGTCATGAGACCCATGTTTGTAATACTTGGCTCCTCGGAGCCTAATGAATAAATACTTTGAGTCGTAGAGTTTTGTTGTGATGCCATGTTGTATTTACACATATCAAGCATATTGTGTGTATGATTGAAATGCTTGGTATGTGTGGGATCTGACAACCTAGTTGTTTATTCTTGGTAGCCTCTCTTATGGGGAAATGTAATCTTGTGCTTCCATGAGCCATAGTAGTCCGCTACAGCCTGGTTCACCGGAGTCCTGTTAGCCCAGCACTACTGCTCCGGAACACTTGACTGGCCGGCATGTGATTCACTTCGTTCCTATGTCTGTCCCTTCGGGGAAATGTCACGTGGTGACATCCGGAGTCCTGCCTAGCCTGCTACAGCCCGGTTCACCGGATTCCTGTTAGCCCAGTGCTACAGCCCGGATTCGCACGCTGCTGACCGACATGCTTGATGTTGATTCATGTATGCATGTCCCCGTAAGTTAGTGCCACTTTGGGTTCACGACTAGTCATGTCGGCCCAGGTTCTCTGTCATATGGATGCTAGCGACACTATCATATACGTGAGCCAAAAGGCGCAAACAGTCCCGGGCCATGGTAAGGCGACACCCGTGGGAATACCGTGCGTGAGGCCGCAAAGTGATATGAGGTGTTACCGGCTAGATCAATGTGACTTGGAATCGGGGTCCTGACAACTCAAAGCAAAACACATATCATGTGACAAATAAAAATATAGTCTCAAGTAAAATACAAATGGTCGTTGGAAGAAAGTGGGGATGCCACTCGGGGGGCATCCCCAAGCTTAGTTGGTTGCTCATTTTTGGATAATAGCTTGGGATGCTGGGGCATCCCCAAGCTTAGGCTCTTCCATCCTTCCTTCATCCATCGTAAGATAACCCAAAACATGAAAACTCTAATCACACAAAACTCAACAAAACCTTCGTGAGATCCGTTAGTATAAGAATAATAAATCACTACTATAAGTACTATATCAAACCAATTCATATTTTGTTTTTGTATTATATGTATTGTATTCCATATTTTCTATGGCAAAAACTCATCAAAGAAAACCATAGAGCCATCAAAATAAGCACACAACACAAAGAAAACAAAATCTGTCAAAACAGAACAGTCTGTAGCAATCTGACTATTTCGAATACTTCTGTAAATCCAAAAATTCTAAAAAATTAGGACGACCTGAGAAATTTGTATATTGATCTACTTCAAGTGGAATGGGTATTTTATCACTCTCTGGTAAAAAATGTAAATTAATTTCGTGAGTGTAAATGTTTCTTTTTTTCAGCAAGATCAAACAACTATCACCGAAGAAGATCCTAAAGGCTTTACTTGGCACAAACACTAATTAAAACATAAAAAACACAAGCATAACAGTAGAATAATTGTGCTAACACTCAAGAACTGAAAGCAAAAATAAATTTTATTCATTGGGTTGCCTCCCAACAAGCGCTATAGTTTTACGCCCTCAGCTAGGCATAAAGCAAGGATCTAAGTTTTGTCATCTTTGTCCAACTCTTCAATCAAACACTTAGAATCCTTCAAAGATTTAGCATAAAGACCTTCAATAGAAATACTCCTTGGAGTAAATTTAAATACTTCATTCTTACAAAAGGGATCTCTTCTCTCTTCAACAAAGTCTGGATGGGTGCTAATCATCTTAAGGTCTCCCTTATCATTATTACTAGAGGATGCACCCTTGTTTCTAGATCTCCTACTCTTTACGGGAGTTTCCTCAATAATTTTAGTGGTAGTGAAAGTCGTGCTTATATTACTAAAGATTTCTTCCAATTTATCAATCCGAGACGGACTTTCTTCTATTATTTCATGGATTAGGGTACCCCTCTCTTTTAACAACTTAAAAATATCGCCCGCTTTTGACCCAAGATTAGTAGCAAAATTATGCATTTTTATGTATAATTTCCATTTGATCTTCGGTGAGCATTTTCTTTTCGATGGCACCTAGTCTTTCCATGACATGCTCAAGTGTCAAAATTGTTTCATTAACCATAAGAGGTGGTGATCCCACTAAATTTGCCATAGCATTAAGAGCATCAAGGACGAATCTATACCAAGTGGTGATGCCAACATAAAAACAACGAAGAAGCACAACGGTAGATTGCTTACAGATAGATCTATTATGAGGATTGCAAATTCTAAACCAAGCATGTTTTAAATTTTCTCCTCCCATTTATTTAAAGTTGAGGACCTCGTCCTCGGGAGTGCAAGCAATAGAGGAAGAACTATCCATAACGGCAAACAAGGATGCACACAAAAACAGATCTAGCAAGAAAACAGAGAACAGAAAAAGAGGGGCGAATAAAACGACAAATTTTTGTGAAGTGGGGGAGAGGAAAATGGAAAATAATGTAAATTGCGAGGAGATGAGATCTGTGATTAGGAACCTGGTTATGTTGAAGATCCTCCCCGGCAACGGCACTAGAAATTCCTTTTGATTGCTCCCTGACTATTGCGCCAGAAAACTCCTGTATGCTAACACTACATCGGTATTTCCCCAACGAGGACAGGATGATGTAGCACAGAGAAGGTAGGTATTTCCCTCACTGATGAAACCAAGCTTATCGAACTAGTAGGAGAACCAAGCAACACAACGTAAACAGCACATGTACACAAATAACAACACCTGCAACCTGACGTGCTAAAGGGGTTGTCAATCCCTTTCGGGTAACGATGCCAGAAATTTGTAGTAGATTGAAATAATAGATCATAAATAAACAAAGTGTAGAAAAGTATTTTTGTATTTTTGGTTTAATAGATCTGAATAAAAATGCTAAGGAAAAGTAGATCGGAAGCAAATATATGAGAAAGAAGACTCGGCGGCCATAGGTTTCACTAGTGGCTTCTCTCGAGAAAGATAGAAAATGGTGGGTAAACAAATTACTTCTAGGCAATTGATAGAGCCTCAAATAATTATGACGATATCCAAGCAATGATCATTACATAGGCATCACGTCCAAGATTAGTAGACCGACTCCTGCCTGCATGTACTACTATTACTCCACACATCGACCATTATCCAGCATGCATCTAGTGTATTAAGTTCATGGGAAAATGGAGTAATGCAATAAGAACGATGACATGATGTAGACAAGATCTGTTTATCTATTGCGTAGATATAGATCCCATCTGTTTATCCTTAGTAGCAACGATACATACGTGTCGGTTCCCTTTCTGTCACTGGGATCAAGCACCGTAAGATCGAACCCACTACCGGGCACCTCTTCCCATTGCAAGATAAATAGATCAAGTTGGCCAAAAAAACCCAAATATCGGAGAAGAAATATGAGTCTATAAGAGATCATGCATATAAGAGATCAAAGAAACACAAATAACTTTCATGGATATAAAAAGATATGACTGATCATAAACTCAAAGTTCATCAGATCCCAACAAACACACCACAAAAAGAGTTACATCATATGGATCTCCAAGAGACCATTGTATTGAGAATCAAGAGAGAGAGAGATGAAGCCATCTAGCTACTAACTACGGACCCGAAGGTCTACAAAGAACTACTCACGCATCATTGGAGATGCACCAATGGAGGTGGTGAACCCCATCTGAGATGGTTTCTAGATTGGATCTGGTGGTTCTGGACTCTACGGCGGCTGGATGAATATTTCGTCGACTCTTCTAGGGTTCTGGTATTTTTGGGGTATTTATGGAGCAAAGAGGCGGTCCGGGGGGCATCCGAGGTGGGCACAACCCACCAGGGCGCGCCTGGGCCTCCTGGCACTCCCTAGTGGGTTGTCCCCTCCTTGGGACTCCCCCCAGGTGCAACCTGGGCCCAACATGTTCTATCAGGTCGATAAAAATCCCTGTAAAGTTTCGTGGCATTTGGAATCTGTTTGATATTGATTTTTTCCGATGTAAAAAACATAGAAAAAACAAGAACTGGCACTTGGCACTATTTCAATAGGTTAGTACTAAAAAAATGATATAAAATGACTAGAAAATGATTATAAAACATCCAAGATTGATAATAAAACAGCATGGAACAATCAAAAATTATGGATACGTTGGAGACGTATCACTCTACGTGATCAAAGGCCAGAAGGTGGACTACGGAAAGGTAGAGATAACGAAGCCCTTCGAACTCACGTTCCACAGCTAGCCGATCCCCATTGGCAACTTCAGGGTGAACTTGTTGAGTGTGAAAGAGGGGCACGAGGATTTGCCTCCTGCAGTATGGCTCGGGGAGAGGATGACGAGACCCCTATGCGGCTTGGAGACTGCAAGGGTTGGATGCTGTTGTGGCCAAAGAATCTTCTTCGTTTGGAGGTGGCCGAGAGCACGCTAGTAACCACACATCAGCAAGCATGTATGAACACCACCTCCCTACCTACGCAATTACCAGCACCTGTAGTGCCCTGTGAGAGAGGTGGATGACGCAAGGAAGGGGGTCCAATAGTGGATGATGTAATCGCCCCCATAGAACAAAGAATGGATGACTAGATAGACGAAGATGACCCTCTTCGATTCCTCAATATAGGAGCCTATGATGAGGACGTAGAAATGATGGGTCAGCCATATGACTCGGGCTATCAGTATGTTGATGGCGAGATGGATGATGTGCCCGGGAAGGAATGTCCTAGGGTTGATTGTAAGAAGTCTCTGTTCATGCAATCCTCACAGGACATTCCTCCAGATGCAGCCTCAACACAATGCCAAGTAGCCGAGGGTCGTACTAGCCCGACAACACTGGTGGCAGGTGATACATCCATTTTGCATCATGTTTTCCTACTATTATTTATATTGTTTTTATGCATAATAATGCATGTTGGAGTACTTCTAAAGCCTATTCTCTCATAATATGCAAGGTTTACACAAAGAGGGGGAATATCGGCAGCTGGAGTTCTGGAACTGAAAAAGCTACGTCAACCTACGTATTCTGCACAACTCCAAATGAGCTGAAACTTCACGGAAATTTTTTATGGAATATATAAGAAATATTGGAGCCAATAAGTACCAAAGTGGGGCCACCAGGTGGGCATAACCCACCTAGGCGCGCCAGGAGGCCTAGGTGCACCCCTCTTCTGGCATATATGTCATTCTGACCTAGAAAAAATAAGGAGAGGACATTCGGGAAGAAGCGTTGCCGTCTCGAGGTGGAACTTGGGCAGGAGCACTTTTGCCCTCCGGTGAAGCGATTCCACCGAGGGAACTTCCCTCCCAAAGGGGGAAATCACCAACAACTCTCCCATCTTGGGGAAGGAAATCTCCAGCAACATCTTCAACGGCACCATCTCCTCTCAAACCCTAGTTCATCTCTTGTGTTCAATCTTTGTACCTGAACTATAGATTGGTACATGTGGGTGACTAGTAGTGTTGATTACATCTTGTAGTTGATTACTATATTGTTTATTTGGTGGAAGATTATATGTTCAGATCCATTATGCTATTTAATACCCCTCTGATCTTGAGCATGATTATCATTTGTGAGTAGTTACTTTTGTTCTTGAGGTCATGAGAGAAATCTTGTTGCAAGTAATCATGTGAACTTGATATGTGTTCGATATTTTGATGGTAAGTATGTTGTGATTCCCTTAGTGGTGTCACGTGAAAATTGACTACATGACACTTCACCATATTTTGGGCCTAAGGGAATGCATTGTGGAGTAGTTATTAGATGATGGGTTGTGAGAGTGACAGAAGCTTAAACCCTAGTTTATGTGCTATTCCGTAAGGGACTCATTTGGATCCAAAAGTTTAACGCTATGGTTAGAATTTATTCTTAATACTTTTCTCATAGTTGTGGATGCTTGCCAGGGGGTTAATCATAAGTAGGAGGTTTGTTCAAGTAAGAATATCACCTAATTAAGCACCGTTCCACCCACATATCAAATTATCAAAGTAGCGAACACAAATCAAACCAACATGACGAAAGTGACTAGATGAAATTCCCATGTACCCTCAAGAACGCTTTGCTTATCATAAGAGACGGTTTTGGCCTGTCCTTTGCCTCAAAAGGATTGGGCTACCTTGCTGCAATTTTGTTACTATTATCGCTACTTGCTCGTTACAAATTATCTTGCTATTAAACTACTCGTTACTTATAATTTCAGTGCTTGTAGAGAATACCTTGCTGACAACCACTTGTCATTTCCTTCTGCTCCTTGTTGGGTTTGACACTCTTAATTATCGAAAGAACTACCATTGATCCCATATACTTGTGGGTCATCAAGGCTCTTTTCTGGATCCATTGCCGGGGAGTGAAGTGCTCTTGGTGAGGAAAAAATTATTACTACGTGCTGAAATTTACTGTCACTTGTTACTATGGAGAACAATCCTTTGAGGGGTTTGTTTGGGGTATCTTCACCTTGATCGGAACCACAATTGGTCACCCCTCAACCTACTGCACCTACTAAAAATATTGGTTATGAAATTCCTTCGAGTATGATAGAACAACTGCTAGCTAATCCTTATGCAGGAGATGGAACTGAACATCCTGATATGCACTTGATATATGTGGATGAAATTTGTGGATTATTTAAGCTTGCAGGTTTACCCAAATATGAAGCTAAGAAGAAGTTTTTCCCCTTATCTTTGAAGGGAAAAGCATTGGCATGGTATAGGCTATGCGACGATATTGGATCTTGGAATTAGAATCGATTGAAATTGGAGTTTCACCAAAAAAATTATCCTATGCATCTAGTTCATCGTGATCGGAGTTACATATATAATTTTTGGCCTCGTGAAGGAGAAAGTATCGCTCTAGCTCGGGGGAGGCTTAAGTCAATATTATATTCATGCCCCAATCATGAGCTCTCAAGAGAAATTATCATTTAGAATTTTTATGCTCGGCTTTCTCATGATGATCGATCCATGCTCGATACTTCTTGTACTGGTTCCTTTATGAAGAAGACTATTGAATTCAGGTGGGATCTTTTAGAAAGAATTAAACGCAACTCTGAATATTGGGAACTCGACGAAGGTAAAGAGTCAGGTATTAAGCTTATGTATGATTGTGTTAAATCTTTTATGAATACCGATGCTTTTCAAAAGTTTAACACTAAATATGGACTTGACTCTAAGATAGTAGCCTCCTTTTGTGAATCATTTGCTACTCATGTTGATCTCCCTAAGGAGAAGTGGTTCAAATATCACCCACCTATTAAAGAAGAAATTAAAGAACCGGTAATAGCTAAAGATGAAACTATTATCTATAATGTTGATCTAGTTGTTCCTACTGCTTATATTGAAAACCCACCTTTCCCTGTTAGGATAAAGGAACATGCTAAAGTTTCAAATGTGGTAAATAAAAGTTATATTAGAACACTAAAACCAGTTGAACAAATCAAGGTTGAGCCTAGTGTTGTTATGGTTAAAGATCTCTTGGTAGAAAATATAGATGGGCATGTTATTTACTTCTGTGACGAAGCTGCTAGAATTGCCAAACCTGATGAAAAATATAAACATAGACCCGTTGTTGGCATGCCTGTTGTCTCAGTCAAAATAGGAGATCACTGTTATCATGGTTTATGTGACATAGGTGATAGCGTGAGTGATATTCCTTTTACCTTATATCAATAAATTATGAATGATATAGCACCCACTGGAATAGAAGACATAGATGTTAATATTTAACTTGCTAATAGAGATACCATCACACCACAGGATTGTTAGTGATGTTGAAGTCTTGTGTGGGAAAATAAAATATCCTACTAATTTTCTTGTTCTTGGTTCCCCACAAGATGACCTTTGTCCCATTATCTTTGGTAGACCTTTCTTGAACACCGTTAATGCTAAAATAAATTGTGAGAAACATATCGTTGGTGTTAGTTTTGGTGATGAGTCTCATGAGTTTAATTTTTGTAAGTTTAGTAGAAAGCATCATAAGAAAGAATTGCCTAGTAAGGATGAAATAATTGGTCTTGCTTTTATTGCCGTGCCTCCTACTGATCCACTAGAACAATATTTGCTAGACCATGAAAATGATATGCATATGCATGAAAGAAATGAAATAGATAAGATTTTCTTTGAACAGTGTCCTCTACTTAAACACAATTTTCCTATTGAAACTCTAGGAGGTCCTCCTCGACCTAAAGGTGACCCTGTGTTTGAATTACAACAATTGCCAGACACTTTGAAATATTCTTATCTTGATGAGAGAAAAGATATATCCTGTTATTATTAGTGCTAACCTTTCAGAACATGAAGAAGAAAGATTATTGAAGGTTCTAAAGAAGCACCGAGCTGCTATTGGGTATACTCTTGATGATTTAAAGGGAATTAGTCCCACTCTCTATCAGCACAAAATCAATATGGAACCTGATGCTAAACCCGTTGTTGATCACCAACGACGATTGAATCCGAAAATGAAAGAAGTGGTAAGAACTGAAATACTAAAGCTTTTGTAAGTAGGTATAATCTATCCCATAGCTGATAGTAGATGGGTAAGTCATGTTCATTGTGTCCCTAAGAAGGGAGGTACTACTGTTGTTCCTAATGATAAGAATGAACTTATTCCGCAAAGAATTGTCACTGGCTATAGAATAGTAATTGATTTTAGAAAATTAAACAAAGCTACTAGAAAAGAACATTACCCTCTACCTTTATTGATCAAATGCTAGAAAGATTGTCAAAGCGCACACACTTTTGTTTCCTTGATGGATATTATGGTTTTTCCCAAATACCTGTCTCACAACCTGATCATGATAAAAACACCTTTACTTGTCCTTTTGGAACTTATGCTTATAGACGTATGCCTTTTAGTTTATCCAATGCACCTGCTACCTTTCAAAGATGTATGGCTGCTATATTCTCTGATTTTTGTGAAAACATTGTTGAGGTTTTCATGGATGATATTTCTATTTACGAAACTTCTTTTGATGATTGCTTATGCAACCTTGATCAAGTTTTGTAGAGATGCGAGCAAAGTAATCTTGTCTTGAATTGGGAGAAGTGCCACTTTATGGTTAATGAAGGTATTTTTGGGGAAATAAAATTTCAGAATGAGGTATTAAAGTGGACAAAGCTAAAGTTGATGCAATTGAGAAAATGCCATGTCATAAAGATATCAAAGGTAATCGTAGTTTCCTCGGTCATGCTGGTTTCTATACGAGGTTTATTAAAGACTTCTATAAAATTTCTAGGCCTCTTACAAATCTTTTACAAAAGGATGTTCCATTTCTTTCGATGATGATTGGGTAGAAGCCTTTGAAATACTTAAGAAAGCCTTGATTTCTGCACCTATTGTTCAACCACCTCATTGGAACTTGCCTTTTGATATTATGTGTGATGCTAGTGACTATGTTGTTGGTGCTTTTCTAGGACAAAGAGTTGATAAGAAATTAAATTCATTATGCTAGTAAAACTCTAGACAGTGCTCAACGAAATTATGCCACTACTGAAAAATAATTTTTAGCAGTGGTGTTTGCTTGTGATAAATTCAGATCTTACATTGTTGATTCTAAAGTAATTGTTCACACTGATCATGCTGCTATAAAATTTCTTATGGAAAAGAAAGATGCTAAACCTAGACTCATTAGGTGGGTTCTCCTGCTGCAAGAATTTGACTTACATATCACTGATAGAAAGGGAGCTGAGAACCCGATGGCTGATGACTTGTCTAGGTTAGAAAATATTCTTGATGACCCATAACCTATTAATCATAGTTCTCCTGATGAGCAATTAGCTACAATAACTGTTTCTCATAACACTCCTTGGTATGTTGACTATGCTAACTACATTGTTGCTAAATACATACCACCTAGCTTCAAATACCAACAAAAGAAAAAAATTCTTCTATGATTTAAGATATTACTTTTGGGATGACGCACATCTTTATAAAGGAGTAGATTGTATTATTAGACGTTGTGTACCTTAGCATGAACAGGGACAAATCCTACGGAAATGTCACTCCGAAACTTATGGAGGGCATCATGCGGGAGATAGAACTGCTCACAAGGTGTTGCAATCTGGTTTTTATTGGCCTACTCTCTTCAAGGATGCCCGTAAGTTTGATTTATCTTGTGATGAATGTCAAAGAATTGGTAATATTGGTAAGTTTCAGCAAATGCCTATGAATTATTCACTTGATGTTGAACCATTTGATGTTTGGGGTTTTGATTATATGGGACCTTTTCCTTCCTCTAATGGGTATACACATATTTTGGTTGATGTTGATTATGTTACTAAGTGGGTAGAAGCTACTCCGACTAGTAGTGTTGATCACAACACCTCTATTAAAATGCTTAAGGAAGTTATTTTCCTAAGGTTTGGAGTCCCTAGATATTTAATGACTGATGGTGGTTCACATTTTATTCATGGTGCTTTCCATAAAATGCTTGCTAAGTTTGATGTTAACCATAGAATTGCATCACCTTATCATCCTTAGTCTAGTGGTCAAGTTGATCTTAGCAATAGAGAAATAAAGTTAATTTTACAAAAAACTGTCAATAGGTCCCAAAAGAATTGGTCTAAGAAATTAGATGATGCACTTTGGGCTTATAGAACAACATATAAAAATCATATGGGCATGTCTTCTTATAAATTGGTTGATGGAAAAGCTTGTCATTTGCCTCTCGAGTTATAACATAAAGCTTATTGGGCGATTAAAGGACTCAAGTATGATTTCAAACTTGCCGGTGAAAAGAGATTATTTGATATTAGCTCACTAGATGAATGGAGGATCCAAACTGATGCAAATGCCAAGTTATTTAAAGAAAAGGTTAAAAGATGGTGTGATAAAAGAATCCACAAGCATGAGTTCAAAGTTGGAGAATATGTTCTTTTGTACAACTCTCGTTTCAGATTCTTTGCAGGAAAACTCCTCTCCAAATTGGCAGGACCCTATGTTATTGAGGAGGTTTATCGATCTGGAGCCATCAAAATAAATAATGCCGAGGGTACTAACCTGAAGGTCACCAATGGGCAAAGAATAAAACATTATATCTCAGGTAAGCCCATTAATGTTGAAAGCAATATTATCCAAACTATGACACCAGAAGAACACATAAAGGAAACCTTCCGGCACACTCTAGAATCATGAAAAAAGAGGAGGTACGTGATACGGTAAGTAAAAGGACTCCGAAAAATCCGCAAAAATATTTTTTGTCCGTTTTGGAATTTTCAAAAAATTAGGAAAATAATAAACTTCTAGGAAGGTCACCCTGGTGGGCACAAGACAACAGGACGCGCCTGGCTTGCCAGGCGCACCCAGGTGGGTTGTGCCCACCTCGGGTACCCTCCGGGCTCCGTTTTTCTTCCATTTGCTTGTTTCCCAAGATAAAAAATCTTTATATACCACCCGAACCTATTGACCACTGTATCGCGAAGAAATCTTCTGTTTTCTTTTCTTGTTGTTTTTGGTCAGATCTGTTAAGCCAGGCATCATGTCTTATCCCTCCTCCAACAATGTAGAAGAGGATGCTTGGTTGATGAAGATGGAGCTGAAGAGAGAAGAGCCTGAAGAAGCCCTCGAAGGGACAAGAGCAAGGAGGCCGCTGGAGATCAATCGCCGGTGGTCAAGCAATCCCTCCCTACCGAGGAGGAAGAAGAAGATATCCTTAAACATTACTATGATCATCTTACCCCCACTGAGATTGAAGCCTTTCGGAACATTGAAACGGTCTGTGTGCAAAATAAATATCTTACTCGTGAAAATACTCTATTGCAAGAGCACATCACCTTCCTCCGGAGTGTCATTCGTAGAGTGGAGTATCTTCTGAGCAATAAGAATAAGATCACTACCACTCCACCACCACCTCCTTCTTCATTGCCAAAGGAAACTTGAGTATCGGGTATGGGCACTCCCCTTGGCTTGTGCCAAACTTGGGGGAGGTGCCCCGGTATCGTAATACCTCATCTATCTTTTGCCTTTACTTATCTTAGTTTGATCCATAGTTATATTTTGCTTTAGATGAATAAAAGTTTAGTTCAATCATTTCTTTTGAGATTTTGCTTAGTGATCTATCCTTGTAATCATGTGCAAGATATATAATAAAGTTTAGTTTGGGTTTTGCTTTATTTACTTTCATGTTCAATAAAAAGAAAGCAAATAAATGAAAAAGATCATATGCTAATCTTATGGTAAGTAATGACATCACATAAGGAAGAGTATAAGTAGAAAATTTTATTGGGGATCTACAAACATAGCATTGGTCAATGATGCAATTCATGAAAGAATTAATAAGGGAAGAGAAGATTCACATGCAAATACACTATCTTGGACATCTTTTGTGATTGTAAGCCCCCATCAAAATATTATATGCCAATATTGTTGACATTGGACAAGGAAGACAACGTAATGATTTATGTTTGTTCATATTCACATAGTAGTTATATTGTCAGATCCTTTAACATGTGGTGCTTGCCCCCTATCGTTGCTAGCCAAAAATTCCGCACTAAGTAGAGATACTACTTGCGCATCCAAAAAATCCTTAAACCCATATCTTGTTTTGAGAGTCCACCATACCTACCTATGGATTGAGTAAGATCCTTCAAGTAAGTTGTCAACAGTGCAATAAGGCAATAAAAATTGCTTCTAAAAATGTTAGATCATTTAGTGTAAGAGAAAATTGAGCGTTGTATGAACTTGTGTTGGCAAAGAATAAAAGCGACGGACTGCATAATATAGGTTGCTATCGCAAGGGGCAATATAACGTGACATTCTTTTTCACTTAGAGATTGAGCATACAAACAAATAAGTGCATGTCGACCTCCGCTTCGCTCTGCGAAGGCCTATCTTCTACTTTCATGTATTTTCCTTTATGCAAGAGTCAAAGTATTTCTCTCTATTCCTTTTTATTTTCTCTTTTGGCAAGCATCATATCGTGAGGAAAGATTGATATTTCTCCATCGTATCTATAATTTTTGATTGTTTCATGCCAATATTATACAAGTTTTACATACTTTTGGCAACTTTTTATATGATTTATTTCAAAAAACATACATATAAAAACATATATGACTTTTGGGAGTTGGAATATATGTGATTTTAGAATATATGTGATTTTTGGGAGTTGGAATCACCGCCAACGGAGGACCACACAGCCCACAAGACACCAGGACGTGCTAGAGGCCCCTAGCGCACGGTGGTGGGTTGTGTCCTCCTTGAACGTCGGTTGGAGCTCTACTTCGGGCGTAAGAAAGCTTGTATCCGGAAAAAAATTCGTGTTAAAATCTCAGCGCAATCGAAGTTACGGATCTCCCAGAATATAAGAAACGATTTTCCGCCAGATCTGGGAGACGCGAAACAGAAGAGAACAGAGAGGGAGATCAAATCTCGAAGGGTATCCCGCCCCTCCGCCGCCATGGAGACCAAGGACCAGAGGGGGAACTCTCCTCCCATCTAGTGGGGAGGCCAAGGAAGAAGAAGAAGGAGGGGGCTCTCTCCCCCTCGCTTTCGGTGGCGCCAGAGTGCCACCGGGGCAACAATCGGGATGACAATCTACATCAACAATCTTGCTACTGTCAACACCAACTTTCTTCCCCTCTATGCAGCGGTGTAACATCTCTTCTCCCCACTGTAATCTCTACTTAAACATAGTGCTCTACTCCATATATTATTTCCCAATGATCTATGGTTATCCTATGATGTTTGAGTAGATCTGTTTTGTCCTGTGGGCTAATCGTGATCTTGGTTGGTATGATTGTATACTTTATTTATGGTGCTTTCCTACGGTGCCCTCTTTATCGCGAAAACGTGAGGGGCCCCCACTGTAGGGTGTTGCAATATGTTCATGGTTCACTTACGGTGGGTTGCTAGGTTGACAGAAACTTAAACCCTAGTAGGTGGGGTATGATGTATGGGAGTAAAGAGGACTTGATACTTAATGCTATGGTTGGGTTTCACGACCTTAATGATCTTTAGTAGTTGCGGATGCTTGCTAAAGATCCAATCATCAGTGCATATGATCCAAGTAGAGAAAGTATGTTAGCTCATGCCTCTCCCTCATATAAAGTTGCAAGAATGATTACCAGTACTTGTTATCGATTGCCTAGGGACAAATAACTTTCTTGTTGATAAAGGCTCTCTACTAAAACTAACTTAGTTGTGTCTTTATCTAAACAACACCTAGATTTTATTTACGTGCCGTTTATTATCTTGCAAACCTATCCTATCACACCTACAAAGTACTTCTAGTTTCATACTTGTTCTAGGTAAAGCGAACGCCAAGCGTGCGTAGAGTTGTGTGGGTGGTCGATAGAACTTGAGGGAATATTTGTTCTACATTTAGCTCCTCGTTGGTTAGGACACTCTTATTTATCAAAAAAGGCTACAAACGATCCCCTATACATGTGGGTTATCAAAGATCTAGGGACATATATTCAGTTGGATATGGGTGGCATGAGTTATTATTGTTGACATCGCCCTTGAGGTGAATACGTTGGGAGGCGAAACTATAAGCCCCTATCTTTCTATGTGTCCGGTTGAAACATTTTGCTCATGTGTATGTGGTGAGTGTTAGCAATCAAAGAAGACTATATGATGGTTGAGTATGTGGACTTGCCTAAAGGCTCCGATACGTGACCCTTCCTGAAAAGATGATGAATTGTAGTTGCAAAGTTGACTGAGAACATAATTTGTTTGTTTTCAATAGAGTTTATGCTTTATACTTCGATGTTGTGTTGAATTATTACTTATTCATGAGAAGTCTATGATAAAAGTTCTACGATAAAAGTTTTGTGTTAAAGTTTGTTGCTTTAATAATAATATACATGATGCTTCTACGTTCGTATTTTGTTTTTATCGACACCTCTTTCTCTCTAAGCATGTGGACATGTTTTTCGATTTTGGTTTTCGCTTGAGGACAAGCGAGGTCTATGCTTGGGCGAGTTGATACGTCCATTTTGCATCATGTTTTCCTACTATTATTTATATGGTTTTTGTGCACAATAATGCCTTTTGGAGTAACTCTAATGCCTTTTCTCTCATAATAAGCAAGGTTCACAAAAAGAGGGAGAATACCGGCAGCTAGAAATCTGGACGTGAAAAAGCTACGTCAGGCTACCTATTCTGCACAACTCCAAATGAGCTAAAACTTCATGGAGATTTGTTATGGAATATATAAGAAATATTGGAGCCAATAAGTACCAGAGGGGGGCCACCACGTGGGCATAACCCACCTGGGCGCGCCAAGAGGCCCAGGCGTGCCCTGGTGGGTTGTGCCCTCCTCGGCCCACCTCTGGTGCCTCTCTTCTGGTATAGAAGTCATTTTGACCAAGAAAAAATAATCTGAGCACTTTCCGGACGAAGCGCCGCTGTCTCGAGGTGGAACTTGGGCAGGAGCACTTTTGCCCTCCGACGGAGCGATTCCGATGGGGGAACTTCCCTCCCGGAGGGGGAAATCATCGTCATCGTCATCACCAACAACTCTCCCATCTTGGGTAAAGCAATCTCCATCAACATCTTCAACAGCACCATATCCTCTCAAACCCTAGTTCATCTCTTGTGTTCAATCTTTGTACAAGAACTATAGATTGCTACTTGTGGGTGACTAGTAGTGTTGATTACGTCTTGTAGTTGATTACTCTATGGTTTATTTGGTGGAAAATTATATGTTCAGGTCCATTATGCTATTTAATACCCCTCTGATCTTGAGCATGATTATCATTTGTGAGTAGTTACTTTTGTTCTTGAGGTCATGGGAGAAATCTTGTTGGAAGTAATCATGTGAACTTGATATGTGTTCAATATTTTGATGCTATGTATGCTATGATTCCGTTAGTGGTGTCAGGTGAACGTCGACTACATGACATTTCACCATATTTTGGGCCTCAGGGAATGCATTATGGAGTAGTTATTAGATGATGGGTTACGAGAGTGACAGAAGCTTAAACCCTAGTTTATGCCCTATTCTGTAAGGGGCTGATTTGGATCTAAGAGTTTAATGCTATGGTTAGCATTTATTCTTAATACTTTTCTCGTAGTTGTGGATGCTTGAAAGGGGGTTAATCATAAGTAGGAGGTTTGTTCACGTAAGAACATCACCTAAGCACCGGTATATTACTCCCTCCTATCAAACTCCCTCTCCTAGGCGACTCCCTCTCCTAGGCGCCCACCATCGGTGGCCACTCCGGCCACGGTGGCCACCCTTCCTGCCACTGTCCAGTCCAGCCGTGGCAGCCACCACGTCGTCATGGAGAGTCTCCTCCATTGGGACTTCTCCCCTGGCTTAGTGATTGAATCTCAGGTACTGATAAGTTTGGGTCCATGGTGCACTTCTCTTCGGCCAACCCTAGATCCTCCAAGGAATTCTTCCTGGTCGTTTCATTTTCTTCGGCATCATTCCCACTGACAGAAGAATCGGTGGCCCTTGCACTGCAATCTTGCATTGGTGGTCTAAGTTCAGGTTTTACGGTTTTGAGGCTAAGTGATCGCCGATTTCGATTCTAGGTGGCCTCGACTCGTGTGGGACACTTTATTTATGGGCTTAAGGACTAGATCTGGCCTGACTTCATTTGTCATTTTCATCTTTTTCGTGGGGAAATTGAATCGGTCATTGATCGATCGGAGAATGGTTGGCACACGGATATTTATCTTCCTGAAGTGGGTCATAGATCTATATAGTTAAATGCAAGTGGCTTCAAGATTAGCAGAGAAAGGTTGACCATTTCCCTTAGTTCTTGAGAAGTGATGAGCCTAGTGCTTCGCCAGAGTTGAGTTTGAGCCCGGTTCCGACCGCCGAGAGCATCTCTTTTGGAAAGTTGGTTTTTCCGATTAATTCAGATCCGGAGCTGATTATTCGGTTGGGTGATTTTGTTTATAATCATATGGATACTTTGCATTCTATTTCTCCATCTCTCATGGGATCTCGTTTCAGGGAGAGTTACTGGAAGTCCACCTCGGATGAAAAATCATATCATATCATGGATGGCTGCCAAGCTGGTTATTCTGATGCTACTATTTTGTCTATGGTCTAAATAAAGGATGTGCCAACCTAGGAGTGTATTGACTCTCGATTGTTGAAATGTCTAAAGTGTTCGCGGCATGGCCATCTTGCTACGAACTGCCCAGGTATTTTTTTTCAACATTGTATTCGTTCCATCAATCAATGTTTATGCTCAGATACAGATTAATGCATGCATAGTGGGCCGTAATTTACCCGTTTGCCTAGCGTGTACCCAACGTGGCCACGCTGCTACAAGCTGCCCTGGGCTTAAAAGATGTACTATTTGCAACTATTTGGGCCATAAGCTATGCCGTGGAGGCTGGAATGGGCCGAAATATTTTTGGCGGCCGAAGATCTTCAAACAAATTTTGCCTTTTTGTGGGGAATGGAATAATATCCGGCACCCAGGTCTACGGGATATACATGGTAAAAATCAGGATCGGGTGTGGAAAGTGAAACAGAAAATCCTGATCTCTAGTAACGTGGCTGGCCCTAATTGCTTATCGATACGACTCCCTCCTCCCTCAACTATCAACTCCACCGCCCTGGGGCCCCAATCAGACATAGTCTTCCCAGTTTCGTGCACCTCCTCTTCCTCCCCTGTTCTTACCTCTCCCTCCCCTGCTTCCGAGCCCTTGAAAAACCCTAGTGCTGCCACCATGGCGAACTTTCCGGTCTGGCCATTCGCCTTCACCCCCATTGACGCCCACATTGGGCGCGGGCCGGATCATCGGCTACAGAGGATCACCATGGTCGTCGATGAGCCGCCTCTGAACCACGACAGGTACACCTTGATTGAGATCACCCCCCGTACCTGATCATCAGAAGAGGTTCTAGTTAGAGGAAGTTTGTCGCATCATTAGGGAGGATCTTGAGTTTCAGATTGAGGATGAGTTTGTCTATCCTATTGCGGTTGGCTGTGTTGCTTTTCGTGATGTTCAGAGTAGAGATGAAGCTATTAACAAGGGGCCGCATACTTTAACTGAAGATTCTTACTTCACCTTAATCCCTCATAATGAAGGGATTACATGCGAATGCCTGCCTTTGAATACGAAGTTTGGATATTGATGATTGCTTTCCCTATGGATTACATGACTGAACATTATGTTCATAAGGCGGTTTCTAGGTTTGGTAAGCTTCTTGCATGGCCAAGACCGAATGAGAACAAAGCTAGAATTCTTATCAAGTGTCACATCAAAGATGTTGTTGAAGTTCCTCACAGTCTGCTTGTCACCAAAGTTGGGTTGCTGCCCAGACTGGGTCGTTCATGGTCTGTACCTATTTATGTGATGAATGGCAGACACATAGTGCCGGGTCTGCAAGGGAATGAAGATACTCCACCACTCCTGAATGCATCTCCACATCCATATGCATTGCCCTACTATACCATCATGCAACAAGCAAGGATAGATGAGATGGAGGCATAGCAGGCTGCTAATGACGCCATCTGGAATGGCGTCGAACAAGTTCAGGAACAAGTGCAGGACAATGGCTGGAGAGCCTGGCCAGTTATAAAACCTCCGTACACTGGATTCAGTTTCAGAACTTAATTTCAGTATGATGGGCCGTCCCTGATGGATAGTGTTCCACAAGAGCACAATCTGGTGGACAACCTCTCGGATGCTTGGTGTTCCTGATGCTCAGCATGTTTTTGTCAGAGCTATAGGCTCCGCAACTACCGTGTGGATTGTTGCTGACGCTGAAATGCTTTGTTGGATGGGTGGCATGCTCAAGAGGATTTATACTCGCTCCATATTACCACCGCAGTCTCCCAAAACAGCTTGCTTCCCACTCAATCCCTTCAATGTCATTCAGTTTCAATTGCATTGTGTGGACATGTCTTTGCTCGGCTAGGTGATGCTTGAATCTGATGTCTTTGGTCCCATCTTCAGCTCAACTTTCTGCATGGGCATGGAGATTGCTTGGTCTGCCTCGATGGAAGGTCTAAACCCCGTTGTGTAAGTTTTGGAGAAACCTCTGTTTGTTGTTCCAACCTTGCAAGATGTGCCACACTGTGTGGATCGTATAGTTGATCCCACTGGTCATATGATGCTCAAGGAGCCATCTCATGCGGACACTGTACTTCTCCGTCGCAGTGCACGCTCGAACAAATATGATGGGTTCAGGGTCCCTCCTTTTTCTGACAAGAGAGCTACAACTTCCAAGGTTAAACCTAGGAAGGACCCATCTCCTGTCCCTCTAATGACAAGGTATCTGATGTTATCCCACCTCATACTTCCATCCACGCTATTCAATCCATAGGCACTAATACGTGTGGTATACATCCGGATCAGTTAAGCAAGCAGAAGATGCTCTCTAGTCAAGGTGGGCAAAAGAGTGAGGTCGTGGATCCCGATGCAGCTTAGAGCATGGAAGGTCCTATGCTGGAATGTTCGAGGGATCAACTCGGACAAAAAACAGCTGGCACTGTGTAATGTTATCAGCAGTAGTGGTTGTTCAATTATATGTGTGCGAGAAACTAAGCGTGCTACTTTTGATGCTGCTTTTGTTAAACTATTCTGTCCTGAAAATTTCGATAAGTTTGACGTGGTGCATTCTCAGGGGGCCTCTGGTGGTTTAATTGTGCTATGGGATAGCTCTGTGTTCACTGGCAATGTGTTTTGCTCTGAATCTTTTGCTTTGGTTATTCAGTTTACTTCTTTGCAAGAAGCCAGAAATTAGAAACTTATCAATGTGTATGGCCCTTGTGCTGGGCAAGGCAGAGTTGCTTTCACCTCATGGTTGTTTGATCTGGATATACCTGATGATGAGGATTGTCTCATATGTGGTGATTTCAACTACATCAGAGCACCTGACAATCGCAACAAACTGGGGGGTGATGCTAATGATATGCTTACTTTTAATGATTTCATTCAGTCACAGGCGCTTGTCGAGTTACCTATTAAGGGTAGGCAATACACATGGAGCAACATGCAAACTGAACCTCTGCTTGAGCAAATTAACTGGTTCTTCACCTCGTCGAATTGGACATCTAATTATCCTAACACCATAGCGGGACCCCTTCCCAATCCAGTGTCAGATCATACGCCATGTATGATCTCGATAGAAACCTCTATCCCCAAAAGTAAGGTGTTTAGGTTTGAAAATTTCTAGATCTCCCACCCAGGTTTCTTTGATGTGGATTAGTCTTCTTGGGAGAAATATTGCTATGCTCCAAACTCGGCAAAACTGTTATGCAAGAAGTTCAAGAATTTGAGATATGCGCTTAAACGCTGGAGCAAACACATCTCGCGGTTGAACCTGTGCATCGATAACTCCAACTGGGCACTTCTGGAGCTGGATAACATTGAGGATAAAATGCCTCTCACAATACCTGAAGCCAACTTTAGGTCGATCCTTAAAGATCATCTGGTAACTCTCCTTGGCTACAAATGAGAATACTGGAAAAAGAGGTACACTGTCAGTTGGTTCAACTGCGGAGGCGATAAGACCAAAAAATTTCATTCAGCGGCATCTGAAAGATATCATAAAAACTCCATAGCTTCAATCAAACTACAGGATGGTACTGTGGTGACGGACCATGTGGTTAAAGCAAAAGAACTGTTTGACACATACAATGAGAGATTGGGAAACACAACAAGAAATATGTCAACTTGTGACCTTGACTATTGGTCATTGAAAGGTCATTGTTTTTCATTTGCGACCTTTTTGTGACCAAAAACAGAAGGTCAAAAGCTGGCGGTCGTAAACTGAAATTAACGACCTTCTCTGTGAGAAGGTCGTAGACATTTACGACCAAAATATGCCTATTGTTTTGTTTTGGTTACTAGCAGCCTCCCCAGGCCACATAGGCATCCGACGTGGCAATCTGATGTGGCATAAGATTCAGCCCGGTCCAATTCGGTTTTCTACATGGGCCTAGCCCAACAATTCGGCCTTTTTAATGTATTTTTTCTATCAATTTTTGATCGGCTTCATGGGCCAAGCCCAACATTGTAGCCTTTTTATTTTCTAGGCCTTCGGCCTTTTTGCTTCCACTTCTTATTTGGGCCTTTTTACAATCCATTTTGGACCAGGTGTGTTTTCTTTTGTTTTCTTTTGCTCACCCAATTAGGTCCCACTTGTCAGTTTTCTTTTGTTTCTTTCCACTAGTGAAATGGGACCAGGTGTGTTGTTTAGGTCACACATGTCAGAAATTTCAAAATTGCTCAGATTATATTGATAACTGGGTCCCACTGGTCAAGTTTCCATTTCACATCTTTTCAACATACATAATCATTATTTCAAATAGGACAGAACAGATATAATTATTAACACTACATTAGACTTTTACAATATTACAATTTACACTTGGCTTCAGACTTGAGAACCAAAAACTCTTGGCTAAGTAGAGAACCAAAAACTCTTTGCTAAGTACTGCTTCACACTTGGCTTCACGGATTCACACTTGGCTTCACGGCTTCACACTCCAAAAAAATAGGCCTGGAGCTCCTGTAAAAGAATGAACATAAAGGCCACAAAAATTAGAGTGTACTACTGCTAAGGCCAGAACCAAACAACTTCAATATTACAATAAAAAGAAGTCTCAGGTTTATCAAGCACAGTAAACAACACTGTGGCCATCAGTCAGATCTGAATATAGAACAAAAGAGGTCTCAGGTTTAGACTGAAAAGGAAGAGCTAGTTATGCATGATGTCTCGTGTTTAAACAAAAGATCAAGACCACAATTTTAACAAGAGATATATAGTCAGTCCAATTGAACAGAACCTAGGCAGTAGAATTATGAGTATTTAAGTGGAGATGTAGCAGGCAATCAAATGAATTTATTCTTGAGACGATCAATAAAATTAGGCAATCAACAGCTTAAGCATCACAAGAATGAGCAGTACAAGAATGTGTTAGCAGCACAAGAATTAGCAGCAGATACATGTCTGCATGATCCAACAAGAATGATTATATTCAATTTTGTTAGCAGCACAAGAATGAGCAGTAGGAGCACAAGCAGCACCACCACCAGCACAAGTGCACACCTATTCAAGCAAGCAACTAGCAGTAGAAGCATTCAAACAGTAGCAGCATTGTCACATGTCATATCTTATAAACTTAGGCATGTGTTCTCAGGTTATCCTTAACATCATGCACTATCTTGGGTAATTAGCAGCAAACAATACATATCAGTACAAGGCTAGGCAAGATAGTAAAGACTTGGGAAAATATAGCAGAGTTTAAAAATGATACATGCCCTTGAGGAGAGGGCAGTGGCAAGCACGACCACGAACATATGCATTCATGTAACAAATATAGCAATTATTTTCAAAAAGTGTTCATGTAAACAGGTGAACACTATATTAATCTTATGAATGAAACGAATATAGGAATGCCATCCTGGGGCATAGGTGATTCCATGCAACTAGTTTCATAGAACAATAGAGAATATTTTCATCATATAACAAAAATTATTTCATCCTCCAATTGTTCCCCAGATAATGAAACATGGAGAAGTGTTAAAAGGTAGGCTGAAATGATTGTAGGGCACTGCATTCATCTCCATGGCGGCAAAAGATGCCAAGGAGCCAAATTTCAGTCCCGTTCTATAGTCAAATATTCTAACACAACAAAAAGTAAAAATCATTACAAAAGCACAAACCACTGGAATAAATTTGTAGAAATGAAAATTAGAGACAAACTATCTATAAATGCCCTAAATGGCAAGCAAAATCCATCTTGCTATACTAGTTTTAAACTCCAGACTACCCAACAAAGATGCAATTTCCTCAGACAATGCATTCGCCTCTAAGGCACGGCAAAAGCAAGGCAATGAGGTAAACTTCAGTCCCAATTCTATGAACTAAAAGTTTCAGTGCTACAAACTTCAGCAGGCATCACTACACACGTGAAGCAAATATGTACACAGTTCAGCTTATCTCACAAATAAGTACAACAAGCAATTAACAGCCACAAAACAGATATTAACCACCTCATTCTACAAAAGCTAATCACGAATCTCAGGAATTAACACGGTCCCGAGCGTATGTTATAGTACTACTCTTCGGATCCAGCAGACAAAGGAACTAGCAGATCAGCCACAACGATAAATCAATCGATAGTGACAAAAAGATCCATACCCTTGGAGCTGCGCAATGTATTGAGGACGGTCCTGTAGCCGAGCGTGTACTTGCCGCTCTTCATCACCAGCTGCATCTTGTTGTTGATGTTCTCCCCGCTCTTCTTCTGCAGAGGCTTCCAATATAAGTTAGGTACAGAACAGAATGTATAAGCACGAAGTAAGATAGGCCATGCATCAAACACAAAAATACTTTTGAGCCGTTCACTATCATGTACTACTACCTAACTGGCTAACTCAGCAGCTGTGACTGATGGTACACTGCACCAAATTCCATAATGAATTCCATAACGAGTAGCATCAGCAGCAGCAGTGCAAGAGTAGCAGCAGCAGTGAGTAGCTTCGGCATCTGGCGAGCAGCAGTATGCGGCAGCAGGCAGTAGAAAATAGCAGGAGCAGCGGCAATAGTACGCGAGCAAGGGGGCGCGCCAGCACGAGCGGGGCGCGGTCGGCGAGCAGGCGGCAGCAGGCGGCACGGCATACACAGATGCAAGGTCACGGCTGCAGGCGGCAGGGGCATGCGGGCGCGCGTGGACGCGAAGCTTCGGCTATGGCAGCCTCGGCAAGCACAGGCAACATACGACGATAGATCGAGGGGGCCAAACAGGGGGATCGGCTGAGGGGCTCACCACGGTGCGGATGACGAGCTCTGGGAGGCCAGAGACGTTGGAGCAGCTACGGCGACGCAGATCGACGGGGGGAGGCGCGCGGCGGCCGACGGGGAAGAAGCTCGGATCTGGCGCAGCGAGGGCTTCTCGCCCGGCTGGTGTGTGAGCTTGGCACACAGGAGCTTGGCGATCTCCAGCGCCTCGTCCTCGGATCCGGCCTTGGTGACGAGGTTGTAGATGACAGTGAGGACGCACTCGAGATCTGCGGCTACACACAACAACGTGGGATAAGCAAGGAGCGATTCAGCAAGGAGAGGACGGAGAAGAGAGAGGGGAGGGGAGGCCTGACCTTTGTCAGGGGCGCTGGGGGAGAGGAGGAGAAGGTCGACGAAGGTGAGCATGAGGGAGGCCATGTCGAGCCAGTGGCCGGCGAGGACGTGCTGCTACACCTCGGCGCAGAGGTGGGCCACCTCCAGGTCGGCGACCTCGGCGCCCGCGTCGGCCCAGGCGAGCTGCGAGGTGGAGCGCACCACCGCCAGCATCGGCTCCTCCTCCGTGGCATTGAGGATCGTCGCCATGGCCGGCTTGTGTTCGTTATGCGGCGGAAGGGACGGGGTGGGTGGGCGGGCGGAGGAAGAGCGGCGTGGGGGTCTGCGTCCTACGGGAGGCGGGGAGGAGCGGGTGGTGGCACGCGGGCGCGGGCGGTGGGATCTGGATTGGGGGCGGGAGGTAGGTGGTAGCTGCGAGGAGTGCATCTAGATCGGGGGAGAGAGGGGAGAGGAGTGGAGTTAGGGTTTGGCTTGGCCTACTGAGAGCGAGTGGGAGACGTTGGATCCGCCTGGTTTGGACGGTTCGGATCAGATAGAGTGGGGTGATTTGTGAGAAGTGTTCTGATTGGTCTGAGAATCTGTGATTTAAAATAATTTGTGAATCAACTATCAAAAATATTTTGCAAAAGGGCATCACACAAATTTTCACTCAAGTTAGACCACATTTCATGTATGAGCACCAATTTGTATGCATTTCTGATCTTTCTAACTATTTTAAATCATTTTTCTAGTGTCAAAAATGAGTTTTTTTGTGAAGGACCAATAACATATTTGTTGCAAAATTGGACCAAATCAATTTTATAAAATACT
Organism: Triticum urartu; assembly: GCF_056163025.1. Lineage (NCBI taxonomy): Eukaryota > Viridiplantae > Streptophyta > Magnoliopsida > Poales > Poaceae > Triticum > Triticum urartu. Next base: position 358,400,429 of record NC_141874.1, on the reverse strand, counting down.
AGGCCATGTTTAATGCAAAATTGGCCAAATGGTTGGGTGTCAAAAGTTTTGATCCACCTCTGGTGAAAAAGACAAATTCCCGTCGATTCAGTAGGAAGCGGGTCAAATTTGAACTGCAGCTGCCTCATAGTTTGCTCTTTATTTTTTCCAAAAATCATTTCTAGGTACATAAGTATATATTTAATCAGAGAAACACCAAAAAAAATCCAAGATTCAACCCCTAGCTAGGAACGGTCATGCCCGCCGTTTTGACCGCATTTTGAAAGGGGCATAAAAAAATCAAAAAAATCAAAAAAATGGGAAACCTTCGCATTGTGTCATTTTATGTGACCAAGTTTCCAGGAAAAATAATAAACTTGTAATACGTAATTATTTTTAAGAAATGTTCTCAGAAATGAGCTATCACGCGTGAAGATTCAGTGTTTTCAAGCCAAATGATCAATCTTATGGCCACGTTCATGGCATAGTTTGTTCAAATGATCTCATACTGTGCACAAGGGTGCATCTTGGAATTCCAAACAATATTGCTTAAGGGAGTTTTCATTTTCTTTGCACAGAAAATTCATTTTCCATTTTCCGAGTGCCCGAAATGAGTTTTTTTGTGAAGGACCTACCATATATTTGTTGCAAAATTGGACCAAATCATTTTTATAAAATACTAGGCCATATTTGATTCACAATTGACCAAATGGTTGGGTGTCAAAAGTTTTGATCCACCTCTGGTGAAAAAGACAAATTCCCGCCGATTCAGTAGGAAGAGGGTCAAATTTGAACTGCAGCTGCCTCATAGCTTGCTCTTTATTTTTTCCAAAAATCATTTCTACGTACATAAGTATCTATTTAATGAGAGAAACACCAAAAAAATTCCAAGATTCAACCACTAGCTAGGAACGGTCATTCCCGCCGTTTTGACCGCATTTTGAAACGAGCATAAAAAATTCAAAAAAAATCAAATAATTGGGAAACCTTCGCATTTGTGTCATTATATGTGGCCAAGTTCCTAGGAAAAATAACAAACTTCTAATACGGTAATTATTTTAAAAAAGTGTTCTCAGAAACAAGCTATCACGTGTGGAGATCAATGGCTTTCAAGCCAAATGATCAATCTTTTGGCCACATTCATGGCACAGTTTGTTCAAATGATCTCATATTGTGCACAAGAGTGCATATTGGAATGTCAAACAATGTTGCCTAAGGAAGTTTCATTTTCTTTGGACGAAGAAACCATTTTTCCATTTTTCGAGTGCCCAAAAGGAGGTTTTTTTGTGAAGGACCTCCAAAATAATTGTTGCAAAATTGGACCAAATCATTTTTCTAAAATACTAGGACATATTTAATGCACAATTCAAAAAATGGTTGGGTGTAAAAAGTTTTGATCCACCTCTCGTGAAAAAGACAAATTTCCGTCGATTCAGTTGGAAGCGGGTCGAATTTGAACTGCAGCTGCCTCATAGTTTGCTATTTATTTTTTCCAAAAATCATTTCTAGGTAGATAAGTATCTATTTAATCAGAGAAACACCAAAAAAATTCCAAGATTCAAGCACTAGCTAGGAACGGTCATTCCCACCGTTTTGACCGCATTTTGAAACGGGCATAAAAAATTCAAAAAAAATCAAATAATTGGGAAACCTTCGCATTGTGTCATTATATGTGGCCAAGTTCCCAGGAAAAATAACAAACTTGTAATACGGGAATTATTTTAAAAAAAGTGTTCTCAGAAACGAGCTATCATGTGTGGAGATCAATGGCTTTCAAGCCAAATGATCAATCTTATGGCCACATTCATGGCATAGTTTGTTCAAATGATCTCATATTGTGCACAAGGGTGTATATTGGAATGGCAAACAATGTTGCCTAAGGAAGTTTTCATTTTCTTTGGACGAAAAAACCATTTTCCATTTTTCGAGTGCCCAAAAGGAGGTTTTTTTTGTTGCAAAATTGGACCAAATCATTTTTCTAAAATACTAGGACATATTTAGTGCACAACTGACAAAATGGTTGGGTGTAAAAAGTTTGATCCACCTCTCGTGAAAAAGACAAATTTCCGATTCAGCTGGAAGCAGGTCAAATTTGAACTGCAGCTGCCTCATAGTTTGCTATTTAATTTTTCCAAAAATCATTTCTAGTTACATAAGTGCCTATTTAATCATAAATACATGGTTTGGTGGAGATACGCCGAGGTTTGGGCAGTGGCCGAGGGCCCCAACTCTAGAGCGCATAAACTCGCATGCCCGCCGCGTGGTCACCGCGTGACCGTGGCGTTGCCATGTGTTCTGGGCAGCCTAGGCATGTCTAGTGGGTTGGGAACTCCCCAGGTAGGTGCTAGGAAGAAAATTACAACATAAGATTCTCATGAGGAGACCGATCGATGCTCAAACATGAATTAGCAGCCAAGTGTTTGATTAGCGGTACAGGAAATATACATGGCTAATGGGCGTGTGTTTTGGCTGAGGATGATCAGTTCCTAAGAAGACCGTCTTCACAAATTTTTAGCTCAGAAGGAGGATCCTAGGTGGTACTTGCTTTGCAAAGTACCACACTAGACATAAATACGAATGTTGAAGCTGGGCTCAAAATAATGAATGGATTGAGATGGCATTTGGTGGAGGATGGTTATTTGGGCATAGGAAAGCACTGTAGAAAATGGATACTATTTGGACATGCTGAAGTGGTACTTCCTTCATAAACTGTTGTTCTAAATAGAATATGAAAATGAATATTGTTGAATTATTTTTGAACTAGGCAAGGAAGGTTTTTTACATATTTGACGAAGAAATGACCCAAAGAATTTATGAGATTTTTTGGGGAATTTTGGGAATGACAGAAATATAGGTTGCTTCACAACCTAGGGCAAAAATTGCCACATGGACATGACACATAGGCAAAACTGATGAGGTGGCGCCTAGTCATAGCAACCCACCACAATTTACAAGGTTATGACCATCTATATTGGTCATGATCAGCTAGAAATAAGGCAGCAGACCAGTGCTATCTGCTTTATGACCATTTCGTGTAAGGAAATTACGACCTTTCTGACCAAAATGGACGTTATAGTTTAGGGTTTGGAGCCCCCCGAACAGCTTTTGACCAATTGGTCTAAAATGGTCATAGATCTATGACCAATTCTTCCAGGATCACCAACAGAAGGTCACTAGTTGACATATTTCTTGTAGTGAAAAAAGGGGGTGTATGAAATGAGGTTTGATCTTTCAAGAATCATTAACAAGGTGAAAGGGCTGGATGAATTAACCAAACCTTTCACGCATGAGGAGATTGAAAGAATAGTTCGTGAAATGCCCTCTGACAGAGCCCCGGGACCCGATGGATTTAAGGGCTGCTTTATGAAGTCATGCTAGCACATCATCAAAGAAGACTTCTATAGACTGTGTGCAGACTTCTATGACGGTGCCCTAGATCTCCAGAGCCTGAACTCTGGCTTCATAACACTCATACCAAAGACCCAATCACCAGAAACTGCCAATGATTTTAGGCCCATCACGCTTCTTAACTGCTGCTTAAAACTCATAACTAAATTGCTTGCTAATCGCCTGCAGAAAACCATGCTTAAGATCATACATCGGAATCAGTACGGATTCCTTAAAGGGGGATCGATCCAGGACTACTTGTCCTGGGCCTTTGAATACATCCACCAATGCCAAGCATCCAGGAGAGCTTGTTGTATTCTGAAACTGGACTTCGCGAAGGCATTTGATACTATTCAGCATGAGCCGATGATCGAGATCATGCGCCATATGGGTTTTGATGATAAGTGGCAGGGGTGGATCAAATGCATTTTCTCCTTGGGGAGCTCTACGGTACTTGATATGTGTTTGATATTTTGATGCTATGTATGCTATGATTCCCTTAGTGGTGTCAGGTGAACGTCGACTACATGACACTTCACCATATTTTGGGCCTAAGGGAATGCATTATGGAGTAGTTATTAGATGATGGGTTGCGGAGTGACAGAAGCTCAAACCCTAGTTTATGCGCTATTCTATAAGGGACTGATTTGGATCTAAAAGTTTAATGCTATGGTTAGCATTTATTCTTAATACTTTTCTTGTAGTTGCGGATGCTTGCAAGGGGGTTAATCATAAGCAGGACGTTTGTTCACGTAAGAACATCACCTAAGCACCGGTATATTACTCCCTCCTACCGAAATCCCTCTCCTAGGCGACTCCCTCTCCTAGGCGCCCACCACCGATGGCCACTCCGGCCCCGGCGGCCACCCTTCCTGCCACTAGCCACTCCGGCCATGGCAGCCACCACGTCGTCATGCACCTCGCAAGCACAAGTGATGAGAGATATCTTGATTGATTACGCGACTTCTATGGGGATCAAGATTAACTTCCAAAAATCAACTATGGTTCCCATCAACCTCGATCCTGTGCTGGCGTCAGAAATTGCAGCTATCTTTGGCTTCTCCATTGGCCAGCTGTCGTTTACTTATCTAGGGCTACCCATGGGCACCACGCGCCCAAGAAGGGGATGTTGCACCACAACCCTATATCGCGAGATGACATCCAAACTCGCATAGGCCTACATCGTCAGGACTTGACGCCGTTCAAGAAGCTAGGGTGCATCCTTGATGATATGGATGGATGGAACTTCCAGTGATTGACAATGCTGCTGCTGATGATGTGTCGGTTGAACATGTATACTTTCAGTAGCGATGAAACTTTGTGATGTCCACCATCTGCCGAACTTGCCTAACTCTAGTTTGTTAGTTTGGGTATGATGAACTGTGTGCCTCTAGTTAATTAGTTAGGCGTGTGCTGAAACTACGTTGATTATTTATGTGTACTATATGTTGCATCTATTTGCTAACCCTTTCTTTTCGTGTTGCTCAAGTATATTTTGTTGCATATTATTTGTTGATTCTCCTGATGAAGATGCATCTCTAACAGTTGCATAGATCCTTGATGGCGAGAAGTGTATGTCATGTATAGAGGGAAGGTTCCGGGAGTGTACGATGAGTGGCCCGAGTGTCAGGTGCAAGTGGAGCGGTTCTCGGGCGCCAACCATAAAGGTTTCAATAGCAGACAATTAGCAGAAGCTAGTTACTTGAGGTTCAGGCTAGCGCGAGAGAGGAATCAGAACCACCGCCTCATGTAATGTTGGAGATATGCCCTAGAGGCAATCATGTATGATGATATTTCCTATGTGTTTATGAATAAATATAGTCCTTGGACATTATCAATGATGTGTATCAACAAGTATGTGACTTGCTTGTGGGACTATGCATTTTATGATGAATGTCCTAAAAGGTCCCTAATCAAAAGGGTTGTGTGCACGCGCAACCGACTAGACTAGCATATGACACAGTGGATGGCTCGGTCTCACTAGCCATGAAGCATTGGATGATAACCAGATAATATGGACTCAGAAGGATCTGGTCAGATTCGACATAGTCGGATCCGAGTAGAGATAAGGTCTGAGTCGGACATACCCACCTATGAGATGCAGCGATATGTCATCTGTGAGTGTCTAGTACAACATACGTTCTATGTCCTAAGAACTGAGCTAGAGCATGTACTAAGGATGGTGACATACCTGCTTTGGGCTGACCAAATGCTACTTCGTGACTGGGTAGTTACAAAGGTAGGTTTTGGGCTTGTCCAGACCCATGCTGCGAGACATGGTCAAGCAAGATGGGATTTGCCCCTCCGATTAGGAGAGATATAATATAGGACCCTCATGTGATCTGACCAAGATAAGCATGGCCATGCGACAAGGATTATGAGATAATCCGGTTTGTGGTCGGCATCACTGGAACGAGAAAGAGGTCGGGCTAGCACAAGGATGACAGACTCACCTTGAGCCCAACAACATCTATTGTGTGGCAAAGGGAATAGAAGTGTGACACGTTGTACAGGTTCGCCTTACCCGCTTCATCGGACACTTGGAGTCAGCACGCTTTGCTAGAGGCCGGTACTGACTAGAAGAGCCAAATGTGATATGACTAGCGACCAAGTGAATGAGAACCTAAGGGGTCACGCACTTAAGGGAAGGAACATGTGAGGCCCGATCTGACTCCACGAGTCAGATGTAATCCTACTCGGACTCTGATCCAGACTGAAAAGACTTTGGGCTTTAGGATCCATGCGAGGCCTAAGTGTTGAGCCTGCGACGGATGCCTATATATAGTGGGGGTGCGGCACACTCATTGGGTGGATCGCTACGGCGTTGTCACGAGGTTTTTCATGTGTTTTGAATTGCCACCTCCACTCGCTGCCGACTATGTGATCAGACGTAGCAGTCCACCGCATTGTGTTCCTCCTGCACGTGCGGATACCATTAGAGGCGGTGCACTTGCGCCACTCCGGCGAGCCTGTTCACGGGATCTGATCGGCCACGTGGGAGATCGACAAGGAGGAGACAAATCCATAGACGCGCTGCCCGAACTCTACTTCCGCTGCAGGACACTACACGTCTAGTGGTAACGATCTGTGATCCATCTCCCGTAGCATGTTCCTGGTTGTTCTCCACATAGGAAATTTAAATTTGCAGCTGACGCACCCTACCATAGATCCCAACAATAGTATCAGATCCTCTGCTATAGGGTTTGGTTTTAGATCATATGCATATTAGATATGTGGAGGCGGCAGATGAGATCTGTTGTCATTTATGAGATCTGCTGTGTGCACGGTTGATGAGATCAACTGCACATGGGGATCGATGTGGCTATGTTTTCTAATGATCGGAATCAATGAGGTCATGACACAACCTACCCGTACCACTCAGTATCCCCCATCGAGGTTAACAGTGAAACATAAATCCGAATCGTATTTGTGATGATCGATGATATTGGTCAGATCATAAAATTTGGCGTGATCGGAGTACAGATGGGATATGTGCATTCTGAAAACGTGTGCATAGCGCCTTGTATTTCCTACATGATCACTCAAACCGGTAGAGTGTGATTCTGTGCATAACTTTGTTTTGCAGGTTTGATGTGAATAGTATGGCTCATGTGTATGTGATGCATGTGTGTAAATTTCACATGGCTTCTGTGTCATGTTTGTCAGCCAGCAGGAGCCAAAGTGTTGTCATTATAATGATAACGACCTGCATGTCAACTTGTGACTCTCTGGAAAATTCATTACTAGTTGTAGTAGTTGGATAATAGAGACCAGGTTGGCGGCTTGGCATCCCGGTGTGACGAACAAGATGGAGTTCCTAGATGGCCATCGGAGTCGGAGCCAACCTGGAAGAACAACCATGAACAAGCGATGCTATTTCACAATATATGCTTATTTGTGATTCCTATGCTTCTCTATTTTTCTGCATGTTAAAATGGTAGAAAGATCCCTAGTTAATATCAAGAAAATTGCCATCCCCGATGTTGCACCTTCCCACGTCAAGTATGTCTAGTGGTGGGCTCATAAAATTGGGGTGCTAATAGGTGTCCTCGAACTGAAGGGTTCATGTCGAACACGGACATGCACTGCATCAGGTTAACTTGACAAGGCTATGAAAATGGTTTTGGCCTTGTGGCAAGGATGGTTGGAGCCGGGGTATGAGATACCAACCCGACCGACAAGAGTCGTATAGAGATATGATTAGCAAGGAGTTGCTTACCGAATAGGAATATTGGCTAGCAGTGATGCTAAAGTAGAAAATGCAACTAATCCCCGGGTGGTTTTGGTAATTCATAACAACATGTTGCTCATTGAACTAACATCCATCCAAGTTTAATAATTCAGAAAATTCAATGAATGACATGGCATGGACTAGATATGTGGACCTCTCAAAATGCTAAGGACATATATTGGCTAGAGCTCAAGACTCTTCATTTATATTTTTGTGATCCAAGATCACATTGAGTCCATAGGAAAGCCAATACTATAAAAATGGGATGAGGTGTTGCTTAATGGCCTACTTGCTCAAAATGCTTAGTGATATTGCTCCAAAGCCCTCAACCACTTTCTCATTCCAAATATGTCCAAAACCCAAAGTCTAACTTAGCCCCACCGATATTTCCTATCCGGTGCCACTTGGTTCATTTGACATAGCCACTGCCAGAAACCCCAATAGTTCGGTCACACCGGTATGGATCTTGGTCTCACCGAGATGGCCTTACCAAGTCTATGTTGCTTGTTGCAATTATTTCGATCTCACCGAAATTGCGATCAGTCACACCGAGTTGGCTTGACATCTTCTCTATTGCCTTATTGCTTCGCTTTGGTCTCACCGAGTTGATGCAATTGGTGCCACCAAGTTGATGTTTGCCCTAAGCCGAGTTGAGTCAAATGTTCCTGTAGCATGTTGCTATCTTGCTCTAAACATTGCTTCCTGATGTTAATTCCTGACATGTTAGTATTTTCACTAAGTCTGTGAAGCTGATATCTTTTGCACTTTTGCCATGCTTGTTTGAACCTGCTCTTGTGTGTTTTAGCCATAGGTCAGTGTTCATATTTTGTCAAGCATCTTGAGTAGATCACTGCTACATCTCGAGCTAGCGTTGGTTTTCCCCGAAGAGGAGGGGGTGATGCAGCACAGTAGCGTAAGTATTTCCCTCAGTTTTTGAGAACCAAGGTATCAATCCAGTAGGAGGTCACGCGCAAGTCCCTCGTGCCTGCACAAAACGGTAGCAACTCGCAACCAACGCTTAGGGGTTGTCAATCCCTTCATGGCCACTTACGAGAGTGAGATCTAATAGAGATAATATTTTTGGTATTTTTGGTATAAAGATGCAAAGTAAAAAGTAAAAGCAAAACAAGTAAAATAAAGTAATGGAGATTGATATGATGAGAATAGACCCGGGGGCCATAGGTTTCACTAGTGGCTTCTCTCAAGAGCATAGTTATGAGGTTATCTAGGTATGATCATGTATATAGGCATCACGTCCGTGACAAGTAGACCGACTCCTGCCTGCATCTACTACTATTACTCCACTCATCGACCGCTATCCAGCATGCAACTAGAGTATTAAGTTAAAAACAGAGTAACGCCTTAAGCAAGATGACATGATGTAGAGGAATAAATACCCCATCTTGTTATCCTCGATGGCAACAATACAATACGTGCCTTGCAACTCTTTCTGTCACTGAGTAAGGACACCGCAAGATTGAACCCAAAGCTAAACACTTCTCCCATTGCAAGAACTACCAATCTAGTTGGCCAAACCAAACGGATAATTCGAAGAGACTTGCAAAGATAACTCAATCATACATAAAAGAATTCAGAGAAGATTCAAATATTATTCATAGATAAATTGGATCATAAACCCACAATTCATCGGTCTCAACAAACACACCGCAAAAAGAAGATTACATCGAATAGATCTCCACGAGAGAGGGGGAGAACATTGTATTGAGATCCAAAAAGAGAGAAGAAGCCATCTAGCTACTAGCTATGGACCCGAAGGTCTGAAGTAAACTACTCACACTTCATCGGAAGGGCTATGGTGTTGATGTAGAAGCCCTCCGTGATGGATGCCCTCTCCGACGGAGCTCCGGAACAGGCCCCAAGATGGGATCTCGTGGATACAGGAAGTTGCGGTGGTGGAATTAGGTTTTTGGCTCCGTTTGATATTCTGTTTCCTCGAAATACTGAAATAGGCAAAAAAACAGCAATTCTGGGCTGGGCCTCCGGTTAATAGGTTAGTCCCAAAAATAATATAAAAGTGGAAAATAAAGCCCAATATAGTCCAAAACAGTAGATAAAGTAGCATGGAGCAATCAAAAATTAAAGATACGTTGGAGACGTATCAATCACTGCCATGTGCTCTATGTTGGAGTGCAGTAGCTTAGTTTCCTATTGCATTCTAGATGGCATCGTGCTGTTAATTGCAGAATTGTGCCATTATTGTTTTGCTTGCCATTTGCAAACCGTGCATCCGTTTCCAGTGATCTTTATATCGACTCCGACCGAAATCAACATCTTTCCAGCGGCACACTTGGTTTGCCAAGTTGAGTCCTGGTTCAATCTTTTCCTTCCAGAGCATGCATATGCATTGCATATAACATCCCACATATTGCCATGTTTTGCATCATGTTGCTTGCGCATTGCACCGTGATTGATTGTTGGTCTTTTGCTTGTGTGCTTGCCTTGGGTAGAGGCGGGCGGCGAGTATGTGATCGAGGAAACCGTTGAGTACGCTTACGAGGATCAAGCTTTCATCAACTCGGAGAACTTTGCAGGCAAGATAACCATACCCTCGAAATCACTTCTATCTTCGCTTGCTAGTTGCTCGCTCTTTTGCTATGCCGCGATACCTACCACTTGCTATATCATGCCTCCCATATTGCCATGTCAAGCCTCTAACCCACCTTTCCCCGCAAACTATTGTTTGTCTATGTTACCGCTTTGCTCAGCCCCTCTTATAGCATTGCTAGTTGCAGGTGACGATGGAGTTTGTTCCTTGTTGGAACATGGATATTGTTGGGATATCATTATTATATCTTGTTTACTTTAATGCATCTATATACTTGGTAAAGGGTGGAAGGCTCGGCCTTATGCCCGGTGTTTTGTTCCACTCTTGCCGCCCTAGTTTTCGTCATACTGGTGTTATGTTCCTTGATTTTGCATTCCTTACGCGGTTGGGTGTTATGGGAACCCCTTGACAGTTCGTTTTGAATAAAACTCCTCCAACAAGGCCCAACCTTGGTTTTACCATTTTCCTACCTACCACCATATACCTTCCCTTGGGTTCTGCAGACTCAAGGGTCATCTTTATTTTAACCCCCCCCCCCCCCGGGGCCACTGCTCCTGTGAGTGTTGGTCCGAAACGGGCAACCTGCGGGGCCACCTCGGGGCAACTTGAGGGTTGGTTTTACTCATAGCTTGACCTATCCGGTGTGCCCTGAGAACGAGATACGTGCGACTCCTATCGGGATTTGTCGGCACATCGGGCAGCTTTGCTGGTCTTGTTTTACCATTGTCAAAATGTCTTGTAACCGGGATTCCGAGACTGATCGGGTCTTCCCGCTAGAAGGAATATCCTTCGTTGACCGTGAGAGCTTGTGATGGGCTAAGTTGGGACACCCCTGCAGGGTTTTGAACTTTCGAAAGTCGTGCCCGCGGTTATGGGCAGATGGGAATTTGTTAATATCCAGTTGTAGAAAACTTGAAACTTAACTTAATTAAAATGGATCAACCGCGTGTGTAGCCGTGATGGTCTCTTTTCGGCGGAGTCTGGGAAGAGAACACGGTCTCGTATTATGCTTGAACGTAAGTAGTTTGAGGATCACTTCTTGATCATTATAGTTTCTCGACCATGCTTTGCTTCTCTTCTCGCTCTCATTTGCGTAAGTTAGCCACCATATATGCTAGTGCTTGCTGCAGCTCCACCTCACTACCTTTTCCTACCCCCTTAAGCTTAAATCGTCTTGATCACGAGGGTGTGAGATTGCTGAGTCCCTGTGACTCATAGATTACTTCCAAAACCAGATGCAGGTGTCGATGATGCCAGTGCAGGGGACATGACCGAACTCAAGTGGGAGTGTGACGAGGATTCAGGATGTTACTATGTTTCCTTTCTGGACGATCAGTAGAGGAGCCCAGTTGGGGCGATCGGGGATCTATGCATTTGGGGTTGTCTTTATTTATGTTTGTTCCGTAGTCGGACCTTGATAGTATTCTGGATGATGTAATGCTATATTTATGTTTTGTGTGAACTGGCGATTGTAAGCCAACTCTTTATCCCTTTCTTATTCAGTACATGGGATGTGTAAAGATTACCCCTCTTGCGACATGCCTACTATGCGATTATTCCTCTAAGTCGTGCTCCGACACGTGGGAGATATAGCCACATCGTGGGTGTTACAAGTTGGTATCAGAGCATTCCCCAACTTAGGAGCCCCTTGCTTGATCGAATCGCTGACGTTGTTGAGTCTAGAAAAAATGTTTTGAGTCTTATAGGATTATATATATCGGAGAGTAGGATTATTTTTAATCCTCAGTCCCTTCGTCGCTTTGGTGAGGCCTCCTGACGTAGAGTTTTGACTCTTCTCTTCTCAAATTTCACTAAAAAAATTTAGGATCATGAGGGTATCTTGGAATCATTCTGATGGTTTTGTGACGAGAACATTGTTCTTGGTGCCTCCTAACATTTAGGGGTTGTGGCAGTGTCCCGGGGAGTTGAGCTCCAAGGTGTTGTCATCACAATTTTATCGTGGCAATTCTGGAATACCTGAGTTCGCCGACATCGAAAATCTCCTTTATGCAGTTGTTGGTGAGATAACCTCGACGCCACCCAGTACTGGGGCGGGAGTTCGGGAGTATTGCCATAACTCGTATAACGGATGCTTTTCGAAGGTCGAGGTAAATGATTTCGGAGGGTTTCTTGGTTCTATGTTGAAGGATGGATACAACTGGATGTAGGACTTGCTAGTTCTGGGTGAGATATTATGCTTCCCCTGTATCCCCAACACCTGATTGCATAACCAGAAAGTTTCGGGAGTTTCATAGGTGGGAATTCATGTAGCTCTAGTATTCTTCCCGCAGATATTTTGTTTTTGATTGGGTAATCTTTACCAATTATTTGCTCATATCCGTACCTTGTTGATTTATTCTTCTATCTCTATCTAAGTGGCTTCTCAACTTATGGAAGTGTGATGATTTACTTTGGAATTCATTTGTTCATTCTTGTTCGAATGTTAAGGCTATATGTTGCAATTTCCATCCATTGATTCAGCTTGAATATATGTCTTTCAAGATGCTAACGGATGTCACCCTCTTGAGGATGGCTCCTCCAACGCGTCAGAATCCGGAACCTCCGCCACCACCTCCACCTCCGGAGGCGTGGCAAGCTGTCATGGCCGCCACCAACGCCAACACCCAGATGCTTTTGCAACTCTTGCAAGAGCGCAACCAAGGAAATCAAGGCCAAGGCAACAATCAAGCTCAGTTTGCTACCCTCAATCAGTTCCTCGCAAACCAGCCGAAGTCCTTCAGTAACTACGTCGAGGCCACAGACGCTGACGATTGGATCATGGATATCTGCAAACATTTTGAGTGGAGTAATGTCAGACATGAGGACTTTGTCAAGTTTGCTTCGTTCCAACTCAAACACCAAACTGCTGAGTGGTATCAACAATACAAAGATTCCAGAGGAGGTCGTGTGATTACCTCGGATGATTTCCGCCGAGACTTCAAAGCTCACCACATTCCACAAAGTGTTGCTGAGAGTAAGCGCGAGGAGTTCCGCCATATGAAGCAAGGCAGCATGTCTGTTTACCAATGCAACATTCTGTGTGAGAGGCTCGCTCGCTTCACCAAACAAGACGTCCCTGATGAGAAGAGCATGATTTATCAATTCAGAGGTGGCCTCAGAGAAGATCTGCAACTAGCTCTCGTGCTTTTTGAGCCGACCGAGTATGATGAATTCTACAACATGGCACAAAAGCAAGAAGCTGCTCAGCTCAAGTGCGATGCTTCTAAGAAGAGATTCAGGGATGCAAATCCATCTTCTTCTTCAACTCAAGTGGCAGCTAAGCAACAGAAGTTCTGGTTGCCTCCTCCTCCTCTGTTCCGCCAGCCTTATCAGCAGAAGAGTAAGGGTGGCAATGGATCTTCCCACCCACCCAACGCAGGCTAATAGAACAAAGCTCCGTCTCATGCTCCAAGGTCAAGTGCTCCTTATCACCGTCCGCTCTCAGAGGTTACTTGCAACAAATGTCAGCAGAAAGGGCACTATGCGAACAAATGCTTCAACCAAAGGCGCCTTCTGCCTCCTCCTCCTGTGAGATCTGCCAGCAATGAAGTGGTCAAGCATAATCCCAAGCATGCTAAGGTCAACATGATGAACGCAGATCAGGCAGAGGACTCTTCAGAAGTGATCATTGGTAACCTTCCAGTTAACTCTATTCCTGCAAAAGTTCTTTTTGATACTGGTGCATTGCATTGTTTCATGTCAAGACTGTTTTTTTGCCAAACATGACTTCAACACTTCACTTTTGGTTAAACCCATGGCTGCCATTTCTCTGGGTAAACGTTTGAGCTCTAGCATGATAGCTCCTGATGTGTCAATCAAGATGGGCGACTACAAATTTCTGGCTTCTCCAATTGTTCTTGGTGACTCGGATATTGATCTAATTCTCGGCATGGACTGGCTTTCTAAGCACAAGGCTCAGCTTGATTGTGCTTCCAGGCATATTCAATTGACACACTCGTCTGAGGATGTGATCATCTATGCCGCTCGTGATGAAACCATTCGGCTGTTTTCTCTCAATGAGAGAAGGGCGAGTTGAATGCCATCTCTCAGATTCCAGTTGTTTTTGAATATCAAGACGTCTTTCCAGGAGAGCTTCCAGGAATGCCTCCTTACCGGCCAGTTGAATTCTTCATTGATCTTGAGCCTGGCACGGAACCTGTTTGCAAACGTCCTTACAAGCTTGGACCAAAGGAATTGAAGGAATTGAAGAAACAACTCGATGAACAAGAGCGTCTGGGTCTGATCCGACCGAGTTCTTCTCCATGGGGTTGTGGTGTTCTTTTTGTCAAGAAAAAGGATGGCACGAAACGACTCTGCGTCGACTACCGTCCATTGAACAAGAAGACAATAAAGAACAAGTACCCACTTCCCAACATCAATGAGCTTTTCGAGAAACTTAAAGGTGCTCAAGTTTTCTCCAAGCTTGACGTCCGTATGGATTATCATCAGATTCACATTCATGAACAAGATAGCCCCAAGACAACATTCATAACAAGCTATGGTTCTTATGAATATACTGTCATGTCTTTCGGCCTTGTCAATGCTCCTCCAACATTCTCTCGCATGATGAACTTCATATTCAACCCTTACACAAATGATTTCGTCTTGGTGTATCTCGATGACATCTTGGTATTTTCCAAGAACAAGGAGGATCATGCCAAGCACTTGAGATTGGTGCTGGACAAACTCAGAGAACATCAGTTCTATGCGAAGTTTCCAAAGTGTGAGTTTTGGCTCGATGAGGTTCTCTACCTTGGTCATATCATCTCCGCCAAGGGCATAGCTATTAATCCTGAGAAGGTGTCTGCAATTGTGAATTGGGAACCACCTCAGAATGTGAAGCAGCTCCGCAGCTTTCTTGGGCTTGCAAGCTATTGTCGAAGATTCGTTGAGAATTTCTATAACATTGCAAAGCCTCTTTCCAACCTCCTTCAGAAGCATGTGAAGTATGTCTGGACGCCTGAATGTGACATCGCTTTCAACACCCTGAAAGAGAAGTTAGTCAAAGCTCCAGTTCTGACTCCTCCTGATGAATCCAAACCATTCGAAGTTTTCTGTGATGCTTCCCTGCAAGGTCTCGGTGCTGTGTTAATGCAAGAGAAGAAAGTTGTGGCCTATACCTCTCGCCAGTTGAAGCCCAACGAAAAGAACTTCCCCACTCATGACCTCGAGTTGGTGGTAGTTGTCCATGCTCTTTTAACATGGAGACATCTCTTGTTGGGAAGGAAAGTGGACATCTTCACTGATCATAAGAGCCTCAAGTACATCTTCACTCAGCCTAATCTCAACCTCAGGCTGACTCGTTGGGTCGAAATGATTCAAGAGTATAATCCGAGTATTGAATATACTCCAGGCAAGGCCAATGTCACTGCAGACGCTTTGAGCAGGAAGGCTTACTGCAACAGTTTAATTCTCAAGCCCTTCCAACCGGATCTTTGTGAAGCTTTCTGCAAACTTAATCTCCAAGTTGTTCGTCAAGGATTTCTTGCCAACCTCCAAGTCTCTCCTACTTTGGAAGATCAAATTCGTGAGGCACAACTTCTTGATGCAATGGTGAAGAAGGTGAAGAATGGGATCGCCAAGAGCCAACCCAAGTACAAGTGCTATCGCCTTGATGACAAAGATACTCTATTCTTCGAGGATTGAATTGTGGTTCCTAAAGGTGACCTTCGTAAAGTCATTATGAATGAGGCACACAATTCACTCCTATCTATTCATCCTGGAAGTACAAAGATGTACCATGACCTCAAGCAGTCGTATTGGTGGACTCGAATGAAGTGAGAAATTGCTCAGTTCGTGAATGAATGTGATGTCTGCAGAAGGGTGAAAGCAGAACACCAACGGCCAGCTGGTCTCCTCCATCCTCTTGCTATTCCGGAATGGAAGTTTGACCATATTGAGATGGCCTTCGTGACTGGATTTCCCAAGTCCAAGCATGGAAATGATACTCTCTTTGTTATCATCGACAAGCTTACTAAAGTGGCTCATTTCCTTCCTATCAAAGAATCTATCACGGCAGCTCAGTTGGCAGAGCTATATACATCCAGGATTGTATCCTTGCACGGCATTCCACAGTTGATATCTTCAGATCGTGGAAGCATCTTTACTTCTAAGTTCCGGGACTCCTTTCAGAAGGCCATGGGCACCAACATTCGCTTCAGCACAGCCTTCCATCCTCAAACTAGTGGACAAGTCGAGCGAGTCAATCAAATCCTTGAAGATATGCTCAGGGCGTGTGTCATTTCTTTCGGTCTGAAGTGGGAACATTGTCTTCCATATGCTGAGTTCTCCTACAACAACAGCTTCCAAGTGAGTTCGGGTAAGGCCCCATTCGAGATTCTCTATGGCAGAAAGTGTCGTACTCCTCTTAATTGGTCAGAGACTGGTGAACGCCAACTTCTTGGCAATGACTTAATCACAGAGGCTGAAGAAATGTGTAAAGTCATCCATGAAAATCTCAAAGCCACGCAAAGCGTCAGAAGAGTTACTATGATAGCAAGCATCGTGACTTGGCTTTTGAGATCAGAGACCATGTCTACCTCCGTGTCGCTCTAATGAAAGGCACTCGTCGCTTCGGTATCAAAGGGAAGCTTGCCCCTAGATACGTGGGTCCTTTCAAGATCATTGGCCAAAGAGGCGATCTCGCCTATCAACTTGAGCTTCCATCCAACTTTGCAAATGTGAACGACGTGTTTCATGTGTCTCAGATTCGCAAGTGTTTCAAGACTCCTGACCGCACCATCAACTTCGAAGAGATTGATCTCCAAGAAGACATGTCTTATCATGAGCATCCCGTTGCTATTCTTGAAGAAACTGAGCGCAAGACTCGCAACAAGTCTATCAAATTCCTGAAAGTGAAGTGGTCACACCATTCCGACCGAGAAGCCACCTAGGAACGCGAGGACCACCTCCGTTCCGAATATCCGGAGTTCTTTCAGCCCTAGATCTCGTGACGAGATCCTTTCGTAGTGGTGGAGTGTTGTAACGCCCCAGATGTAACTTACCATATTTGTAACTCCGACTCTGCCGTTCCCGGCTCTAAGTTATGAGATTCCCTCCTGGTTGGGTTTTGTCTCCGTTTTGCATTTTGTCCATGTCATGCATTTCATATCATGTCATCATGTGCATCGCATTTGCATACGTGTTCATATCATGCATCCGAACATTTTCCCCGTTGTCCGTTTTGCAATCCGGCACTCCTATGTCCTCCGACGCCCCCTTTTTTCTCTTTTCGTGTCCGGGTGTTAAACTTTCTCAGAATGGACAGATATTTGCCAAGCGGCCTTGGTACACCACCGGTAGACCGCCTGTCAAGTTTCGTTCCATTTGGAGTCCGTTTGATACTCCAACGGTTAACCGGGGAACCATAAAGGCCTCGTGTGTGTTGCAGCCCAACACCCCTCTAAAGTGGCCCAATAACCCATCCGAACCCCCTCCATCCTCTCGGCCGTTCGATCATGATCGCGTGGCCAAAAACCGCACCTCATTTGGACTCTCCAAACTCTTCCTACCTATAAATATGTCCTCCCCGTCCAATTTTCGGGTCTAAAATCCTAGCCCCGCTCCTCCCGCGCCGCCGGACACGTCCGCGTCCGCCGGATGCGTCCGCCCGCCGCCACCCGACCAATCAGGGAGCGCCAAGTGGTGTCGCGCCCACTTCCCTGCCGAAGCCCGCCGGGCCCGCCTCCGGCCCCCGCGGCCCGAGCGCTCCGCCCGCCGCCCGAGCGCCTCCTCTCCTCGCCGCCGACTACTCCAGCCGCCGCCGACCCTCGCCGAGCCTCCCCGCTGCCGCATCAAGCTCCCAGCCACCCGGCTCCCGGTCGTCCTGCGCCGCCGCCCTTCATCGGTAACCGGTCGGATCCGGCGAGCCGCGGCTGGATCCGCCCGACCACGACCTCGCTGGTGAGCTCCCCGTCTACTCCAGCGCGTCCCACATCTCCGGCGAGAGATCCAGACCCTGCCTTGTTTCGCATGCCAAAGTCAACCCTAGATCTGGAGGTTGAAATTTTTCCTGTCTTTTTCTCTGTTATTTTCAAGCCCTGTTCAACATGCCATAACTATGTCACCGTAGCTCCGTTTTGCATGCATGATATATCAAAATGTTCATCATGATGTGCTCTTCATTTTGTTCCATTGCACCATGCTTGTTTGACTCCATCTTGATGCCCAAATGACCGATGCAAGAGTGCTATAAAATGTTAGATGCTGATTCTTAGCAGAGTATGAGCATTTGTCATTTTTGCTACATTTATTTTGTGCTGCAGATGGTCATGAGCTCTAGATGTGTTTTGGGCTATGCCATGCCATCTTTACAGGGGTGTATGCCATGTAGTTTTGTGATCATTGTGGTGACTAGCACAAGCATGCAAAGTAGCTATGTTTACATGGGTGCCATCATATCTTCTGATCCTTTTTGGCTTATGGTCAGTAAGGGACTTTTGTTCTATGCTTTGAGTAGATTCATGCCAGCCCTTGTATTGCTATGTTATGTTCCTGTAGCATGTTGTTATCTTGCTCTAAACATTGCTTCCTGATGTTAATTCCTGACATGTTAGTATTTTCACCAAGTCTGTGAAGCTGATATGTTTTGCACTTTTGCCATGCTTATTTGAACCTGCTCTTGTGTGTTTTAGTGTAAGTGCATCTAGTGCCACCCCTAGTTGGTTTTGGAGTATTGACGACAGACCTAGTTGAGGGACTAATGTGTTTGTGAGAATTGCAGGATAACACAGGTAGAAGTCCCTCATTGATTCGGTTTTCCTACCAGAGATGACCCCTAAAAATGTATGAAGACATTGAAGTCAGAGATGGTATGTGAAGACATTCACATTGAAGACTATGATAAGAGAAGACATCGCATGAAGACTATGGAGCGCGAAGACTTAGCAGTTTCGTCGTTCTGTGTTTTTCTTTGTTGAGTCATAGGAACCACCATACTGTTAAGTGGGGTCCAAGAGAACCAGTCAGAATGACTGAAGTGATGCTTAACCAAAATCCTATGTCTTCGAGTGAAGACTATGAGAGCAAATCTTGTCCAGAGTTGGATAAGTCAGCTTTTCTTGTAGTCCAAGTAAAGTTGCCGTGTGTGTTTGAAATCTGACCGTTGGAACACGTGTCAGTTCCTTAGTGACCAAGGGTCATTTCGGACAAACCAGGTCGGGTTGCCCAGTGGCTATAAATAGCCCACCCCCTACAACCATAAACGGTTGGCTGCTCAGAGTTAGAGTACGGCTTTTGTCGTTTGAGAGCAACCCACCTCAAAGCCTTTGAGAGAGAATTCCTTGTGAGGATAAAGCCCTAAACACCCAGAGCCAAAGAGTGTTAGGCATCACTTAAGTCTTCCTGTCTGTGTGATGTGAAGACTTATTACACTTGAGGACTGTGAATCCTCCAGCTGGTTAGGCGTCGCGTTCTGAGCATCCAAGAGTCATTGTGGATCGTCGGTGAACGAAGTCTGTGAAGGTTTGGAAGTCTACCTTGAAGACTTATGAGAGTGATTGGGCGAGGACTGGGTGTCCTTAGCTCAAGGGGAATAAGGTGAAGACGAGGTCTTCTGAGTTGAATCTCAGCCTCCCTAACCAGACGTACAGTTGTCACAGCAACTGGAACTGGTCCAACAAATCATTGTCTTCAACGAGTCACTGGTTTCATCTTTCCCTTCCCTTTACTTACTGTTGGTCCTTGTGAAGTCATTGTATGATTGCATTATCTTTTGTCTTCACTGAGTGACTGCTTGTTCTGATTGGCTTCACAATATCTTCCTACCTGATCTTTACTGCCTAGCTGCTATTAGTCATTGTGCTTTCACTTCATTGAATACTTGACTATGGTTTGCCTAGTGTAGTCTACCTTCCGCTGCATGATAATAGGTTTATTTCAATCGTTTGTCTTCGAAACTTCCATGTTTTGAAGACTTTCATAAAAATCCCGTATTCACCCCCCCCCCTCTAGTCGATCACTAGAACTTTCAATTGGTATCAGAGCAAGGTACTCCCTTGTTCGGTGTGATTCGGTTTAACCACCTGGAGTTTTAGCTATGTCGACTACAGGGATAATTAAAGTCTCCGCTGCATGCCCCGTCTTCGATGGAACTGAATATCCCTACTGGAAGAATAAGATGTGCATGCATCTTGAAGCCATTGATGTCGACCTATGGTATGTCGTCAGGAATGGCGTTCCCAAGGCTGGTGAAGGTGTCACCGCTGCTGATGTCAAGAAGTTCGTTCAACTGGACTCCACTACCAAGAACATCATCTGTGGTCATCTGACCAAAGGACAGTATGGTCGCGTGAGTGCTTTGGAAACATCTAAGCTAGTCTGGGACTGGCTCTCCAAGGTCAATGAAGGCGTCTCAACTCAGAGGGATCAGAGAATCAGTGTCCTTCGCAACCTCTTCAACTGCTTCAAGAGAAATGACAATGAGAATGTCCAGCTCACGTTTGATCGACTCACTGACATCATAAATGAGCTTCAAGCTCTCGGCGCCACTGAGATCACCAAGCATGAAGTCGTCAAGACACTCCTGAGATCACTTGACAGCTCGTTTGACACTCTAGCCCTGATGATTCAAGAATGTCCTGACTTCAAGACACTCGATCCGTCTGACATACTTGAGAGGATCAACACACACGAGTTTCAGCTTTCTGAGAAAAGAGACATCTACAGTCCCAACTATGGGCAAACTCGTGCCTTGAAGGAAAAAGCTGTCTCCTCATCTGAAGAAGAATCTGACAGCAGTTCTGATGATCCTGAAGACATTGGAAAGGAGCTTGCTATGCTTGTGAAGAAGTTCCAAAAATTCACCAAGAAGAAAGGCTTCAGAAAGTCTTCACAATCAAGCTCAAGGAATGATGAAGCTTCTGGTCATGACTACAAGAAGAGAACATGCCACAAGTGCAAGAAACCTGGCCACTACATCTCTGAGTGTCCGCAGTGGGACAATGAGAACAAGAAGAAGAAGAAGAGCAAGGAGTATGACTCTGATGACAAGAAGAAGAAGAAATACTCAAAGTCTTCTTCCAAGTCTTCCTGAAAGTCTTCATCACACAAGAAGAGATCATCTGGCAAGGCATGTGCGTTTGTTGGCAAGGAAATGGATTCAAAGGAGGAGTCCGCTTCTGAGGAGGCGGAGGTGGAGTCTGAGGAGGAGTCCGATTCTGGCGTTGCGAGTCTGGCTACAGCATACGTTGCCAAGTCCATCTTCAACACTGAAGACAATGACTTCATCACCGACACTGATGCAAATGACAAGGACTACTCCGCTCCTACCTATTGCTTCATGGCACGCGGTGTCAAGGTAAACACACGCACTACTCACTATCAAACATCTAGTGAAGATGACTGTGATTGTGGTTCCAAACCCAGCTACAAAACACTTGCTAAAATTGCAACTGAACAACAGAGAGCTATGGAACATATTCAAAAACTGTTAGACAAAAGCGATGATCTGTTAGACACTGAAATGACTCGATCTCAGTCCTTAATTGAAGACATAAAAAATCTTCACGTTAAGTATGAGGAACTTGAAAGTCGTGATGAAACGCTCTCAACAACTCATGAAAAGCTTTCCTATGATTATCTTCAAAGGAAGCAAGATCTTGAGAAATTGAGAGCGGCTCATGAAGATCTTCAAAAGGAAAACGAGTCACTTCGCACCGAACAGATCAGTTCAGCTCAGGAAGGATTTGAACCACCATGTCTTAAATGCATCGAGCGTGACAACGCTACTTCTGTTGCTGGGTGTTCTACTGCTGCTACTATTGCAATATCTTCAACTGTTGATGTGGTAACTAACCCCTCTGCTGAGGATACCACTGCTATTGCTGATGAGAATGCTAGGTTGAAGACATTGCTTGAAACAGGGATGTACAAAAGTCTCAAAGGGCATCAGACACTATGTGATGTCCTCAAAAGGCAGATCCTGAACCGAAACCCTAGGAAAGAGGGTGTTGGGTTCGAAAGTAAAATGAATGTTGATGGCTCTTACTAGAAACCTGAGCAGTACCCCAAAACCACATGGATTGCTGCAAAGGAACCTTCAGCGGATCCATCCACCCTATCTGGCTTCACTTGTGCTAATCCCATTGTTATTGATAAATCCTTTGATGCAAACTATAAACTGTTTAAGAATCAAAATGGTGAAGTGTTTGCCAGGTATATTGGTACTAACTACAGGAATGGGCCGCCTATGAAGAAAGTCTAGGCGCCAAAAAGGTGTTTGGAGAATCTTCCTGTGAATGTCATCATGACACCACAAGTGAAGAAGACAAACCCCAGACCACAGGCTTCATATGGTCCAAAGGCTTCATACAGACAGAGGACTCACCTGAGTCGCACTAACGCAAATGTTTTGCAGGGAAACCTTACTCAGGCCTATGAATATGAGCGTGTTTCATCAAACCACGATGTTCATAAGACCAAAAACTATTCTGCTTATCATTATGAGTACTATTGTCCACCTGCAAGACTTTTTGCTAGGGCTCCAAAGCCAAAGTTTTCAGATGCTGCACTTGGACTCATTGCTTCGAAGCCACCCTTGAAGATGTGGGTGGCTAAGAAAGCTTAACTCTCTTTTGCAGGGAAAGGTCTCCAGCCGAAAACCAAAATCGTCTGAAGCCATTGCTGGGGACCTTAAACATCTTGTAGGGCGCAAGATCAAATGCCCAAATGGTCTTATTATGTATTTTGTTCCTGAGTCGCTTACTACTTGCCTTATCAGTCCTAACCTTGATCTAAGCTTTCATAATCCACTTGCTCGTCAAATGTTTATGCTTCACAATTCTCTTTGTGAAGCCTATCCCCCTAACTGCACTGTAGGGTACGACACCAGCTGCTTCAGAATGGATTATTAATAGTGGGTGTACTAATCACATGACTAGCACGTGAAGCCTTCTCATGGACTCAACCTTACGTCCATCTGACAAAAGTCACATCACATTTGCTGACACTGATAAAAGCAAGGTATTGGGTCTAGGTAGAGTTGCAATCTCAAAGGATCAACACATGGATAAAGTCATGCTTGTTGAATCCCTTGGTTTCAACTTAATGTTTGTCTCAATGCTTTGCGATTTAAACATGATTGTGATGTTTGGAAAATATCGTTGCCTTGTTCTAATAGAATCTGACAAGTCTCTAGTGTTTGAAGGGTATCGGAAAGATGATTTGTACGTGGTAGATTTCTCAGCAGGACCACAACTTGCCGTATGTCTTCTAGCAAAAGCTTCTGAATGCTGGCTCTGGCATCGGAGGCTAGGGCATGCTGGCATGAGGAACCTCCACACTCTTGCAAGGAAGAAGCATGTCATAGGCATCGAGGGCGTCAGGTTCAAAAAGGATCACTTATGCTGTGCCTGTGAAGCAGGAAAGATGACGAGGGCCAAGCATCCCTCGAAGACAATCATGACAACGACTCAACCCTTCGAACTGCTCCACATGGACCTTTTTGGTCCCACTCATTACTCAACTCTTACTACTACTGCTTGTCTCTATGGCTTTGTCATTGTTGATGATTATTCAAGATATATCTGGGTGCATATAATCCTCTACAAGACTGAAGTGCAGGATGTCTTCAGACGCTTCACAAATCGAGCCATGAACAACTATGGCGTCAAGATCAAGCACATCAGAAGTGATAATGGCACTGAATTCAAGAACACTGGCCTAGATACATATCTTGATACTTTGGGAATCACACATGAATTCTCAGCTCCGTACACGCCACAGCAGAATGGCGTCGTGGAACGCAAGAACAGAACACTTATTGAGATGGCTCGGACGATGCTGGATGAATACAAGACTCCAAGAAAATTCTGGCCTGAAGCCATTGATACTGCATGCCATATCATCAACCGTGTTTATCTTCACAAGCTTCTCAACAAGACATCCTATGAGCTCCTTACTAGCAAGAAGCCAAATGTCAGTTACTTCAGAGTATTTGGTGCTAGGTGCTGGATCAAGGATCCACATCACACTTCAAAATTTGCACCAAAAGCACATGAAGGTTTTATGCTTGGATATGGAAAGCATTCGCACTCCTACAGAGTCTTCAACCTTTTTCACTATAAAGTGGTTGAAACAGTGGATGTGCGGTTTGATGAGACTAACGGCTCACAAAGAGAGCACCTGCCAAATGTGCTAGATGAAGTTCCATCCAGTGAATCAATCAAACTTATGGGAACTGGAGAAATCATACCTTCTAAAGCTCAACCTGAAGAGGAACTTATCATCTCCACACCTGATCAACCTGAAGACAATGATCAACCTGAAGACAATGCTCAGCCTGAAGACAATCCTTCTAAAGATGACAATGATCAGCAAGAGCAAAATCTTCGTCCTGTACATCCTCATGTTGCAAATGAAGTACAGATTGAGAAAATAATTGATAGCATCAATGCACCAGGTCCACTCACTCGTTCAAGGGCAACACAGCTAGCAAATTTCTGTGAGCACTTCGCATTCGTCTCAATATCTGAACCCAAGAAAGTTGAAGAAGCCTTCATGGAACCTGAATGGATTCAAGCTATGCAAGAAGAGCTTCAACAGTTTGAGTTGAATAATGTATGGGAACTGGTTAAGCGTCCTGATCCTCGCAAGCACAATATAATAGGCACCAAATGGATATATCGCAACAAGCAAGATGAGCATGGTCAAGTTGTCAGAAACAAAGCTCGTCTCGTTGCTCAAGGGTACACTCAAGTTGAAGGGATTGACTTCGATGAAACATTTGCTCCTGTGGCTAGACTTGAAGCCATACGCATACTGCTGGCCTATGCAAATCATCATAACATTCTTCTGTATCAAATGGATGTGAAGAGTGCTTTTCTCAATGGCAAGATTGAAGAAGAAGTGTATGTTGCACAACCGTCTGGCTTTGAAGATCCAAAACATCCTGACATGGTGTACAAGCTCAACAAGGCACTGTATGGCCTCAAACAAGCCCCTCGGGCTTGGTATGACACACTCAAAGACTTCCTGAAGAGCAAAGGCTTCAAACCTGGTTCCCTCGACCCCACTCTCTTCACGAAGACATATGATGGTGAACTGTTTGTGTGCCAAATATATGTGGATGACATTATCTTCGGCTGCACCAATCAGAAATACAGTGAAGAGTTTGGATATATGATGCACGAGCAATATCAAATGTCCATGATGGGTGAGCTGAAGTTCTTCCTTGCTCTTCAAATACGTCAGCAACGCAATGACATCTTCATATCTCAAGAGAAGTACCTCAAAGATTACCTGAAGAAATTTGGGATGCAAGACTGCAAAGGCTTCACGACGCCAATGCCAGCCAAACATCATCTGGGTCCCGACGACAATGGTAAAGAGTTCGATCAAAAGGTATACCGCTCCATGATTGGTTCTTTACTTTATCTATGTGCATCTAGGCCAGATATTATGCTTATTGTTTGCATGTGTGCTCGATTCCAAGCGGCACCAAAGGAATCGCATCACTTAGCTGTGAAGCGAATTCTTCGATATTTGGCTTACACCCCAACATTAGGATTATGGTATCCAAAGGGCTCAGAGTTTGATCTGGTTGGATTCTCGGATGCTGATTATGCTGGTGACAAGGTGGATCGCAAGTCTACATCAGGCACATGTCATTTTCTGGGACGATCACTTGTATGTTGGTCTTCAAAGAAGCAGAACTGTGTATCTCTCTCCACTGCTGAATCTGAATACATTGCTGCTGGATCTTGCTGCGCTCGGCTTCTATGGATGAAGCAAACACTCAAAGACTATGGCATTCATCTGAAGCAAGTTCCACTCTACTGCGACAATGAAAGCGCCATCAAGATTGCCAACAACCCAGTTCAGCACTCGAAGACAAAGCAAATTGAAATTCGTCATCACTTTCTCAAAGATCATGTTGTGAAGGAAGATATTGATATCATACACGTCAACACTAAAGAGCAATTGGCAGATATCTTCACCAAGCCCTTGGATGAGAAGAGGTTTTGCAAGTTACGGTGTGAGCTAAATATCTTGGAATCCTCAAATGTCCTGTGATCAGGCACACATCCTAACACTTATGCATGCTGATGACTTAGATGTGCAACACATGAAGTAAAGTATATCTTCAATCAATGAAGACTTACATTCTAAGTGTGAATATATTAATGTGGAATTTGACTTCGGAGCACCACGATAATTGTGCGTCGTGTCTGGGTCTAATACTTCCTATACGGTGGGTAACGCCACCACCAAATTTTTCTGTTTGAAGTGTTTCACTCATGGCGTTACGTTTGCTATGTCTTCACATTTGGTTTGGCTTCAATCTCAACTTGTCTTCATGATTATCTTCACTATGTTGATTTGATTGTCTTTCTCATATATATATATATATATATATATATA
This sequence comes from Triticum urartu, assembly GCF_056163025.1. NCBI lineage: Eukaryota > Viridiplantae > Streptophyta > Magnoliopsida > Poales > Poaceae > Triticum > Triticum urartu. The sequence goes on along the minus strand of NC_141874.1, from coordinate 358,373,907 downwards.
TATATATATATATATATATATATTCTAGTGTTCTGTCCTCTACAGCATTCACTTATAGCTATGTCTTCTTGTTGAATCTTTTGAACTAAGTGAATGTGATCGGACCCTAATCTCTCTATGATTTCTATCTCAAACTCTATCTGTCCAAATCATATGCATTCTATTGAAACTGTCGAATGTCTTCTCTGCGTCCTAGTCAGCAGAAGATACAGAGACAAACATTAAGTCCATTTTCAATGCTAATTCCTTCACCTGAATCCCGGAGAAGTGGGAACGACCACCCAACAATCCAGGCGTGCGTGGGAACGTGGAACAACCTCCGATATGTTGCATGATGGCCACGTGTCCTTCAGATGTGAATCGCCAGGGGCACCTGTGTAATAACACTGTGTCGTCCCTGTCCCTATAAATACACGCCTCACCACAGTCATTATCCTTTCTTCCACTCTCGCACAAACCCTAGAGCCACTGCTAGCCTTCGACGACGCCGGCGATGAAGCGCTTAGCTGCCGCGACCTCACCGACGCCGTCTTCACACCGGCCGCAGACATTGTCTTCTCCGCCGTCGCCGTAGGTGTCCTCCATCGCCAAGTTAGGGCACGGACGATCGAACTTCTCGGCCTCCTCTCCCACTCCGTCTAGCAGTTCTTCGTGTGGTAAATAAAACTTCCTTTTTACGGTCCCTTTGATCCTTTAGATTCATCATTTTCTACCACAAGCAGTTTCTGTTCACACAAGTTGGATCTATTTCATACTGCATCTCATAATATGCCTAGTATGTTCACTTATGCTTCACAAAGTAGTTAGATTCCTCACTTGTACTTATTCGTGGATTCGTACAAATCTGGAACCAACTCTCTATCTATGAGTGAATGTCTTCGCACTATGAGGTCAATGTCTTCTAAACTAATTTATCTTCAAAATCTTCTGAGAATGCATATGACCTCTTCCCCTTCCCTCGCACCTTAATGCTGTCACAGGTACATGTCCGTGGGAGAATCCCTTGGTTCTCATAGTCTGCATTCATTTGCAGAATTCTTACAGCATCATATAAATTCTCCCGAAGCCAGTTCCTGTTTGACCAGCAAGCGGAAGCCTTTGAAACCTTTGAACGTGTTGAAGCCATTCAGTTTGAAGTTCATGGCTACAGAGAAATCAGCAAGGAAGGGTGGCACACAGCGTCAAGGGGGAACATCAAGAGATCTGCCAGATGACCTCTCAGAGCTGTACAAGATAGACCCAGAAGAGGATTACAATCAGCGCAAGACACGAATCCAATGGATTCGAAGATACTGGGCTGAGCAATGGTTCAAGTACAGGTTTGTGACCCAGGAATATGCTGAGCAGAATGCCATCAAGCGACCATGGGGAGACATCCTATACAGAAATCTTCAACCCAGGTCCAAAGATGAAGCCATTGAACAAGGCTTCTATCCCTGCATGGTCCGTAGACCACAGCCTGTGGATGCAGACCCATCGTCATTGCTATGGTGTCGTGACGACAATCTGTTCAAGCGCAACTTCCAGTTTGCCAAGAATTCGGCTAAGCAAAACAAGAAGTCATTGGGACTAGACTTCAACCCTGGTCCTTCTGCTCCCCGTGCCGATGGCACCCGCGAAGCTGAACCCAATCTTGTTGGGCCCTTCTACAACCTGGAAGGTCTCATCACTCATATCATGGTTCAAGGGACAGCCGTGGATGAGCCTGTAGATGACGCTGAATCTGATGAAGCGCCTGCACCGCTGAAGCCAAAGAAACTGAAGAAGCCTAAAGCTTCAAAGCCTGCCTCAGCACCAAAAATCTTACGGGCGAAGCCACTGGCTACTGCACCTCCTGAAGACAGTGTGTAGTCTGAAGATCTATCATGCATCTCCAAGCCCTCGAGAGTAAAGATGCCCTTGCAACCCACCAGCCAAGAACTGACTGCTGCTGCTATTCTGCACAATGACGCCATTGATCTGTCCAGCGATGAAGATCTTGCAGATGACGCTCTTGAGCAACTGATCAAGAGCAAGGAAGAAGCAGAGATCTTCAATGATTTGCCTCTCTTTGATGTGGCAATCATCCACAACTTCATTGATGAGTGGTTTGACACGCCCAACCTCAGCCTTGAAGATCTGCAACTTCCAATTGGCCTTAGTGTCGCCTTCACTGGCGCCATTGCTTCTAAGCTAACTCTAGCTCGGCGCATCGTTGAACTGAAGCAAAAGATCGACTATGAGAATCTCAGTTCAAGAAGCACATGGACAAGCTCAGCGTGCAAGATGTGAAAAACTTCAAGATTATGCTGCACGAGCTCAAGGAAGCCTTTCTCAAGAAGCGTGAAGAAGCTAAAGGTTCTCGTGAGCGCATGAAGAGCCTGGCTGACAAGTGTGTGCAAGCCTACAATGAGGCTGAGAAGCACAAGGCCCTTGGTCGTCCTGGCATCGACCCCAGAATGGCTGCAAAGAAGAAGAAGCCCTCAACTGACCAATCTGCACCTTGAAGGCAGGAAGAACCTCGCATAGTCTTCCCAAGAAGCATGACTGGCTCGAAGCCAAAGGTCAGGTCAACCGCTTCAGAACTGAAGAAGACGAGGACTGCTGAGGCTGAAGCCAGAAAGAGGAAAAATCCTGAAGCTTCTGATGTCGCTCCCTCTAAGAAGAAGCACAAAACCAAGAAGGACCGGGCTGCTCCCACAGAGTCCTTAGTTGTTGAACCTATCTCAATGGTTCACCCTGCATCTGAACACCACGAGCGCCAACTGATTGTTCATGAGCCTGCTTCCACAGAGGCTCATGAAGCTGAAGACATTCCAGCAGTTGATCCCACCGCTGCTGAAGACATTGGTCACCATGACAATGTTGAAGATGATGTAGTTCTTCCTCAGATCGAGCACAACTTGGTATCATCGCCTGTTCTCACGAACAACAAACTCATCAGCATTGGTCGTCCTCTGACGCCAATTGCTCAGGATGCGTCATGGGCTGATCACCCACAACAACAAGACACCCCGAGTACTCCCAAACAACAAGTCACACCACCCGTGCAAGAAGAAGATGACTTTGACGCCCAGCCAACTCCATCTCCAAAGGCGTCGCCAGCGTTACGTAGGCTTCGCAAAGGACCAAGGCCTCAAGTCCCCCTTTCGAGCGTTCCAGAAGGAGAAGTGCCCTAATCTGTTGCACGTCAAGTGTTCCCAGAAGCCACTCCGACTGTGAATGTCTCCGTGTCTGAAGCCAAAGGTGCTGAAGACAATCCGGCTGCATCAGCCGATGACAAACAAGAAGAAGATCGTGTCCCTACACCCCCAATCTCTGAAGAAGCTGTTCCTGAAGTGAACGTGTCTGTGCCCGACCCTCCTGCTCATCAAGTGGAGGTTGAGAATCTTGAGGCTGCCACCACCAACACAAATGAAGCCAATGACGTAGTCATGGCTGAAGCAAATGTGGAGCCTGCACCAACCAATGTGCCAGAAGCTAATGAAGCCAATGATGCACCTGCAATAGATGTGCAGCCTGACGCCTCTGTTTATGCCACTGCTCCTGTTCCGCCACCAAGGCCACATACTATGGAGAAAGCATACAACTATGGTCAGCTCATCACTGTCAAATGGCCTTTTCTGACTCCTCCGCCTGCTGCTGGTCCTCAATTTGACTATCATGTCGAGCACAGGCCTCAGGTTCAGAAGCCAATGCCAAGGTTGCCCAGGTTTCCAGGTACTGCATCTGCACCTAGATCTTTTAATATCAATGGCTTCAAAGCACACAACACCTTCTTCAATAGCGCCAAGAACCCCTACTCAAAGGCAAGAATATCTTCTGATCGGTTCTGGAGCTATCAGCAGCGCAGTTATTACTCATGCATTCTGTACAATCAAGGTCACATTTTCCCCCATATGCGTCTTGACACTGAAGCCATAACTGGTCTGCCTTGTTTGGAAGAAGCTCTGGATTGCTTCAGAGAGTCTGGATTGTTGCAGTTCGTCACTGACAAGGAGCACTGGAACAAAGAATTGTTGCTCCAATTCTATGCCACTCTTCATATTCGTGGCTACAACAAGGATCCGAAGACTTGGGTCCTTGAGTGAATGACAGGCAATGTTCATCACGAAGCCAAAGCCTTTGATATCATTGAGCTCACTAGCCTGCCCACTCCAGGAGATCTTTATGAACCTGGTTGTCAGCTTCACAGTGCTGCTATGGAAAGCATTTTTTACAAGCCTGAACCCAACATGAGTCAGATGCTTAGCATGATGAAGCCTTTGCCTCCAGATGCTGAATATCCTAAGGAGTTCTTTGTTGAAGACCTTGAGTATCTGCCATGCACTATCTATCACATCATAAGGCGAACTCTCTGGCCCATCAAAGGACATTCTCCACATGCAAAGCTGGAAGGTGCAATGAAGACTTTGGTCTTCCATATTCTTCACGACAAATGCTTCAATGCACAAGACTTCTTCATCCGCCAACTTGCTGCATCAGGATCTGATGTCTTTGGCTTGAAGTTTTACGCTCCATGGATTATGCGGCTGATCAAACTACACTCAGCTGTCACCTATCAGCCCTCTGCTCACAATCATCGAATCTTTATGACTGATGTCGATATGTCAGTTGAAGCCATCTATACAGAGCCTGCCAAGGAGCCCCTTAGTCTTTAGAATGCTAATAAGAAAAGTTTCTCTCAACACATTGAAGGAGACCCAGCAGTCACTCATGTTTATCCGCTAACTGGTACTACCCATGCACCTCATCGTGCCCTCACTGAAGCCACTGAAAGCACCATTGCACAACAGACCAAGAAGCGATCCCGTGTTCTCAATGACCGAGAGCTTCTGGTTGCCCTTCATCAGAAACAGGATAAGCATCATGACTGGCTGAAGCGCCAAATGCAAAGCCTCTTGGTGGACGTAAACAGGATTCGCAACCTTGCCACCAAGAATGCCTTTGTTGCCCATGAAACCTATCGGTGTACATGGAAAGGGCTGACGCTTATGTGTTCTGAAGATGATCTTCAAGAGGATGGCTTCTCTGAACGCTTCAAGTTTGACTCAACACCTCCAAGAAGGACTGTGCTGCGACGTACTCCATCTCTTGAATACTCTGATTTCTCCTCCTCTGCTGCAACAGTGAATGCACGTGTCATCGATAATGAAGACGATGCTACTTCACCACCTTCGGCGCGAATCACCACTACACCGAGTTCGTCCCTACTGCTTCACCAACTCCTCATGGGAACGAGTAGGTGCTCTATGTCTTCAAACCTTTTTGGTCCTTACTGACAAAAAGGGGAGAAGCATATGAGTTTGATAGTCTTCAAGCGGGTCCATATGGGCGGTGGTTTTATATTTTGCCTAGTGTTTACAACTCTCATTTTCGATACCTTTAGTTCTTTGAGTTGTAACACTTAAACTCGATGGTCGTCTGCTACTTATTTGCTTTTCTGTGATGCGATGGTAAATTCCGCATGTGCGACGATAAATTCCGCACTTAGATCATTTTGCAGACATCCATTTTTCATTATGCATGTCATTATCTTCACATACTTTTCATGCATGATGAATTGTCATCATAAGTTGAAGAGGATCTCGACAAGTACAACCTGCCATGTGCATTTTCATACCAAAAGCAAATTACTTATATGCATATCTTCAGGGGGAGCCTTTGCCACTTATGAAGACAATAACCTATCCTTTACAATTTCACATATTTTATTCCCCGTTGAAAACTTCAACTAGTTTGTCATCAATCACCAAAAGGGGGGAGATTGTAAGTGCATCTAGTGCCACCCCTAGTTGGTTTTGGAGTATTGACGACAAACCTAGTTGAGGGACTAATGTGTTTGTGAGAATTGCAGGATAACACAGGTAGAAGTCCCTCATTGATTCGGTTTTCCTACCAGAGATGACCCCTAAAAATGTATGAAGACATTGAAGTCAGAGGTGGTATGTGAAGACATTCAAATTGAAGACTATGATAAGAGAAGACATCGCATGAAGACTATGGAGCGCGAAGACTTAGCAGTTTCGTCGTTCTGTGTTTTTCTTTGTTGAGTCATAGGACCCACCGTACTATTAAGTGGGGTCCAAGAAAACTAGTCAGAGTGACTGAAGTGATGCTTAACCAAAATCCTATGTCTTTGAGTGAAGACTATGAGAGAAAATCTTGTCCAGAGTTGGATAAGTCAGCTTTGCTTGTAGTCCAAGTAAAATTGCCGTGTGTGTTTGAAATCTGACCATTGGAACACGTGTCAGTTCCTTAGTGACCAAGGGTCATTTCGGACAAACCAGGTCGGGTTGCCCAGTGGCAATAAATAGCCCACCCCCTACAACCATAAACGGTTGGCTGCTCAAAGTTAGAGTACGGCTTTTGTCGTTTGAGAGCAACCCACCTCGAAGCCTTTGAGAGAGAATTCCTTGCGAGGATAAAGCCCTAAACACCCAGAGCCAAAGAGTGCTAGGCATCACTTAAGTCTTCCTGTCGGTGTGATCTGAAGACTTATTACACTTGAGGACTGTGAATCCTCCAGCCGGTTAGGCGTCGCGTTCTGAGCATCCAAGAGTCATTGTGGATCGCCGGTGAACGAAGTCTGTGAAGGTTTGGAAGTCTACCTTGAAGACTTACGAGAGTGATTGGGCGAGGACTGGGTGTCCTTAGCTCAAGGGGAATAAGGTGAAGACGAGGTCTTCTGAGTTGAATCTCAACCTCCCTAACCAGACGTACAGTTGTCATAGCAACTGGAACTGGTCCAGCAAATCATTGTCTTCAACGAGTCACTGGTTTCATCCTTCCCTTCCCTTTACTTACGGTTGGTCCTTGTGAAGTCATTGTATGATTGCATTATCTTTTGTCTTCACTGAGTGACTGCTTGTTCTGATTGGCTTCACAATATCTTCCTACCTGATCTTTACTGCCTAGCTGCTATTAGTCATTGTGCTTTCACTTCATTGAATACTTGACTATGGTTTGCCTAGTGTAGTCTACCTTCCGCTGCATGATAATAGGTTTATTTCTATCGTTTGTCTTCGAAACTTCCATGTTTTGAAGATTTTCATAAAAATCGCCTATTCACCCCCCTCTAGTCGATCACTAGCACTTTCAAGCATGTTGTTATCTTGCTCTAAACATTACTTCCTGATGTTAATTCCTGACATGTTAGTATTTTCACCAAGTCTGTGAAGCTGATATCTTTTGCACTTTTGCCATGCTTATTTGAACCTGCTCTTGTGTGTTTTAGCCATAGCTCAGTGTTCATTTTTGTCAAGCATCTTGAGTAGATCACTGCCATGTGCTTTGTTGCTATGTTGGAGTGCAGTAGCTTAGTTTCCTGTTGCATTCTAGATGGCATCGTGATGTTAATCGCATAATTGTGCCATTATTGTTTTGCTTGCCATTTGCAAACCGTGCATCCGTTTCCAGTGATCTTTATATCGATTTCAACCGAAATCAACTCATCTTTCCAGCGGCACACTTGGTTTGCCAAGTTGAGGCCTGGTTCAATTTTTTCCTTCCGGAGCATGCATATGCATTGCATATAACATCCCGCATACTGCCATGTTTTGCATATGTTGCTTGTGCATTGCACCGTGATTGATTGTTGGTCTTTTGCTTGTGTGCTTTCCTTGGGTAGAGCTGGGAGACGAGTACGTGATCGAGGCACCCATTGAGTACGCTTACGAGGATCAAGCTTTCGTCAACTCGAAGAACTTTGCAGGCAAGATGACCATACCCTCAAAAACGCTTCTATCTTTGCTTGCTAGTTGCTCGCTCTTTTGCTATGCCGCGATACCTACCACTTGCTATATCATGCCTCCCATATTGCCATGTCAAGCCTCTAACACACCTTTCCCCGCAAACCATTGTTTGGCTATGTTACCGCTTTGCTCAGCCCGTCTTATAGCGTTGCTAGTTGCAGGTGAAGATGGAGTTTGTTCCTTGTTGGAACATGGATATTGTTGTGATATCATTAGTATATATGGTTTACTTTAATGCATCTATATACTTGGTAAAGGGTGGAAGGCTCGTCCTTATGCCCGGTGGTTTGTTCCACTCTTGCCGCCCTAGTTTCTGTCATACCAGTGTTATGTTCCTTGATTTTGCGTTCCTTACGCGGTTGGGTGTTATGGGAACCCCTTGATAGTTTGTTTTGAATAAAACTCCTCCAGCAAGGCCCAACCTTGGTTTTACCATTTGCCTACCTACCACCATATACCTTCCCTTGGGTTCTGCAGAATCAAGGGTCATCTTTATTTTAAACCCCCCCGGGCCAGTGCTCCTCTGAGTGTTGGTCCGAAACGGGCAACCTACGGGGCCACCTCGGGGTAACTTGAGGGTTGGATTTAATTGTAGCTTGACCTATCCAGTGTGCCCTGAGAACGAGATACGTGTGACTCCTATCCGAATTTGTCGGCACATCGGGCGACTTTGCTCGTCTTGTTTTACCATTGTCGAAATGTCTTGTAACCGGGATTCCGAGACTGATCGGGTCTTCCCGCTAGAAGGAATATCCTTCGTTGACCGTGAGAGCTTGTGATGGGCTAATTTGGGACACCCCTGCAGGGTTTTGAACTTTCGAAAGTTGTGCCCGCGGTTATGGGCAAATGGGAATTTGTTCATATCCGGTTGTAGAAAACTTGGAACTTAATTTAATTAAAATGGATCAACCGCGTGTGTAGCCGTGATGGTCTCTTTTCGGCGGAGTCTGGGAAGAGAACACAGTATCATGTTATGCTTGAACTTAAGTAGTTTCAGGATCACTTCTTGATCATTATAGTTTCTCGACCGTGCTTTGCTTCTCTTCTCGCTCTCATTTGCGTAAGTTAGCCACCATATATGCTAGTGCTTGCTGCAGCTCCACCTCACTACCTTTTCCTACCCCCTTAAGCTTAAATAGTCTTGATCGCGAGGATGTGAGATTGCTGAGTCCCCGTGACTCACATATTACTTCCAAAACCGGATGCAGGTGCCGATGATGCCAGTTCAGGGGACGCGACCAAACTCAGGTGGGAGTTCGATGAGGATTCAGGACGTTACTATGTCTCCTTTCCGTACGATCAGTAGAGGAGCCCAGTTGGGGCGATCGGGGATCTTTGCATTTGGGGTTGTCTTTATTTGTGTTGGTTCCATAGTCGGACCTTGATTGTATTCTGGATGATGTAATGCTATATTTATGTTTTGTGTGAAGTGGAGATTGTAAGACAACTCTTTATCCCTTTCTTATTCAGTACATGGGATGTGTAAAGATTACCCCTCTTGCGACATGCCTACTATGCGGTTATGCCTCTAAGTCGTGCTCCGACACGTGGGAGATATAGCCGCATCGTGGGTGTTACACACTCTCTATCCTTTTTCCCTAATGTTAGTGACTCTATGGCCATGACATCTAAATGTCTATAGGATAGTGGGGGAGGATTCCCTGATGTATTTTTCATCTAATAACTGTATAATTTTTCAAAAAAAAACTAAAGGAGAGATCGATTTCCAAAAAGAAATATCAATTTTGTAGGATTGTGCATGTAGGAACAATGCGGGGGGCTATATTTTCCAACATAATTATTCTTTCCTTCTTTCTTCCCTCCTAATTATATGCACCTCGTATAGCCTCTATCTTTTTCCTTCCTATATTTCCTTCTTTATTTACACCCCGTCTATAGAAGATTAGCCTCTTTCCCTCCGCCTCTCTCTTTCCTTCCCTCTTAATTATATGCACCTCTCTTTCCTTCCTTCTTTTGGTCCACATCCCCTCTCTTTCCTTCTTTTTCCACTTGTGTAATTGGCCTCTCTTTCCTTCTTTATTTCTCATATAATTCGCCTCTTTGTTTGTTCTTACTTGCTGATATTTCTTGTAATTTGCAAAGTATATAAACATGTAGGAATAACTCCAAGGTAGCGAGGTGGTACTATTCAACATTCATACAATATCCTAGTTGGTTGTACATCTTAGACAAAAGGTGAGGTCTTGAGTTTAATCTGACATGAAATCAATATTTTTTTGGCTGCTCTATAGTTGACATAAGAATAAGGCATGTTGCAAGCCCGGCTCGGCCTCGGCAGGGGCCAGACGAAAGCGGCGCTCGGACACCACACGTAGAACACATGGGGGCAAAACTTTCTTCTGTTGAATAAAGAGTATACATAAAACAACTTCTAATTCAGTACAATAGAACTTTCTTGGCATGGTGGTATTGCTTCGGATGTGCATACTAAAGGTCGTGGGTTCGACCCTGCCGCCCACACTATTTTTTAATTTTTACAAAATACTTCGATGCCACACATAGGCTAACGATGTAAGAAAAAAGAATAAAAATTCCATGTAAATAGTACCACCTCAGATAGCAAAAATAATATAGGTGAAAAAACTAAAAACGTAAATTCACGGGAAGAAGCGTATTGTGACGGTGAACCCGACAAAGTCAATCCGTGCTTTATTATTAGGGAGAGAGTTTTTGTTTGAGTCAGGTTAGTACTTGTCGAGATGTAAAAGGCATGCTCTATTTAAATTAATAGAAGGATATATTCTATCGAGGGTAGACATCTTGAGTTTGTTAGATGGGTTAATCATTATATAAGGTCAAGTACGTGAGCCATGTAAAGGTAGGTTATATTTTATATGAAATAAACACGATGTGTTTTCAGGGTAGACACCTGTATCAAGTTTTGGAGGAATCTTTAGAAAACCTCTGTGTTGTGATTTCTTTGTAGAAATTGTTTTGTGCGTGAGTACTGTCGTCGAGATTGGTTTTCTCGTAATGGACCGTAGGGTTCAATCCCTCTACTTCGCGTAAATCATGTGCACGGGTGAGAGGTTTCTGCTGTTGCTGGTGGAGTGTCGTGAAAGATCGGGCCGCAACAACAGGTTGGATCTCACCACGAGGTTAGGTCTATATTACTACTTCGTGAAGATCTACCCGAGTGAGGCAAGTCCTTCGTGGGCGATGGTCATGGTGGGATAGAAAAGGTTGCTTCTTGGTGGACCCTTCGTGGGTGGAGCCCTCCATGGACTCGCCAACTGTTACCATTCGTGGGTTGAAGTCTTCATCAACGTGGATGTACGATAACACCACCTATCGGAACCACACCAAAAATCTCCATGTCATTATTGCATTTGCACTCTCCAAACACTTCCTTTTACCTTCATATGCAATATTTTACTTTCCGCTGCTACACTCTTAGAATTGCATGTGTAGGTTGATTACTTGATGTGTGCTAATTGCTAAAATATGCCCACAACTAAAATTGGGAAAATCTTAGATTTTTATTTGGTCAAGTAGTCTAATCACCACCCTCTAGACCTAGTTTCGATCCTACAAGTGGTATCAGAGCTTTGGTCTCCATTTGCCTTGATTTCCATTGCTTTGGTGATCATAACTTGGTTTCACAACCTAGGAGAGTATGGCATCTAGCGAGGGAAATTACCACCGTAGAGGTCCTTACATTGATAGTAGTAATTTTGCTAGTTGGAAGCTGATACGTCTCCAACATAACTATAATTTTTCATTGTTCCATGCTATTATATTATCTATTTTGGATGTTTTATATGCATTAATATGCAATTTGATATGATTTTTGGGACTAACCTATTAACCTAGAGCCTAGTGCCAGTTTCTGTTTTTTCCTTATTTTACAGTTTCACAGAAAAGGAATACCAAACGGAGTCCAAACGGAATAAAACTTTCGCGATGATCTTTCTTGGACCAAAAGACACCCAGGATACTTGGAGTGCAAGTCGGAAGAGCCACGAGGCGGCCACAAGGGTGGAGGGCGCCCCCAACCTTGTGGGCCCCTCGGTGGCCTCCTGACCTAGATCTTCCTCCTATATGTACTCTTATACCACAAAAACTTCCAGGGAGCCACGAAACCACGTTTCCACCGCCGCAACCTTCTATACCTGTGAGATCCCATCTTGGGGCCTTTTCCGGCATCCTGTCGGAGGGGGATTCGATCATGGAGGGTTTCTACATCAAGACCATTGCCTCTTCGATGAAGCAGGAGTAGTTTACCACAGTCCTACGGGTCCATAGCTCTAGCGACCCGACCTCAGACGGTCAAGTCTCTATGCTTAAGTGTCATCCCTGGATCGGTATGCTGACACACACAATACTCGAGGATTTATAAAGAGGTAAGTCACATGTATAAAATAACATAAATACTATTACCTCAATCCAAATAGCAGAAGTAACAAGCTTGTGGATTCCCATCAACACCAACAGCAGAGTTGAGTGTAGAAATCGTAACCCTAACATATCACTTACTCGTCGTAAGAATCCTGCAACATAAGACATTGCAGCCACAAAGGGTCAGTACATTGAATGTACTGGAAAATTCACACCATAGGATAATGATGAATAATAGCTATCACTACATGCATATATGGCTGGTGGAAAAGCTCTATGGTTATAATGTTTTTGCGAAAAGCCAATTTTTCCCTACTGCAAAGGAATACATTTTATTTAACTACAAAGTTGGTTGAAAACATTGAGAATGGTAAACCCCATCTCAATCCCAATTAAAAGGTAATTAATAACCCAACAATATTAATTTAGAGTGATGAGATCAACATGATAATCCAAGAACCAGATACTCAAGATGTACATAACCGGGGACACGGCTAATCATGATTAGTTTGTACACTCTACAGAGGTTTGCACACTTTCCCCCCCAAGACTCGATCTCCTCCGTTGGATTTCTCGCACTACAACGGATGACCGAGACACAGTCTTTCAGAAGCGTTAGCACCTTACGATGGATAGACAGTACCACCTACATCCCCTACATCTGTTAGTCTACCACTGTAAGAGTTCACACTACTTAATCAACTATTCTAGAGCCCATAATAGCTTGTGGCTGCACACGGAAGTTTCTAGCATGAATAATCTTATGATCCCTTTGAGCCTGGGTGGCAGCCCATAGGAAAATCACACGGTACCCCAGAATTTCCCAAAAATACAGGCAATCACTGGGTTCCCCAGGTGCCTCAATCCACCCATATGTGTATTAAAGTTGCCACCTTAAGTTGAACCATTAAATAACAATCTCACATCTGTCATGGATTCACTCACCCAATCCACGTCTACGAGCATAGCAGATCAGTATAAGCATAACGTAGTAGTAACTCCCAAGGTTTGAATGCAGGGCAATAGGTTCCTACCTCATCAACTACTTCCCAATACCCACATGTTATCAAATCCTAACCATGCAATGTTTGAGGGTGAAACTAATGCATAAAAACTGGGTATGAAAGGGATATGATCAAAGTGTGAACTTGCCTTGTACTGCTGATGAAGATGATTTGCACTCATAACTCTTGATAGTTCTACTTGTCACACTCTGTTCAATCTATCGCGAGCAAGCAATAGTAACCACACATAAGCAATCACTCAAAAGATTGGGAAGAACAAAGAAGACAGTTCGGAAAACATCAAAACCAAGCAAATAACTCTTGAAACATAAAACAATTTCTAAAGTACCAAAATTATGTGAATTTGGCCTTATCAGAAATTTCAGGTCAAGAGCTTTGATTTGCAAAAATAATCAACTAAATCAGAATTACGAAACTCAAGTTATGTTCAAAAGAAATTTGAATATGAATCTAAACAAAATTAGAAATTTCAAAATTTCAAAAATTTGATGTGACAGGTTCACTGGATAGGTGAAAACAAGACGAAGCTATTGGTGCTGATTTCATCTAATTTGGATAAACAAGTGAAAAGTTATGGCTATTTGAAAAATCAGGGCCAAACTGTTTTACGAAAGAAAAATAGCTACGGCTAAGGTCTAGTGTATAAATACATAGACTAATTGATAATCTAATTATTCTATCATATTAGTCTAGAAATAATATACTACGGAAGTATAAAAAGAATAAACACAAAGAAAGATACCTTTATAAGGCAGAGAAAAGATGACTTCGGAGACAGGAGTAAACTTTCAGAAGTCGCGCCGGAGAGGAGAAAAATATTTTTCTTAAATGAATCTAGTCAAACCAAAATATTGATTTAACCCGGCACGACTATAGACCCATCGAGCCTCCAAAAATCATCCAATTTGGGTTAAATCAATATTTTGGTTTGACTAGATTCATTTATGAAAAATATTTTCCTCCTCTCCGGCGCGACTTCTGAAAGTTGTCTCCTCTCTCCGAAGTCATCTTTTCTCTGCCATATAAAGGTATCTTTCTTCATTTTTTTCTTTTTATACTTCCGTAGTTTTTTATTTCTCGACTAATACGATAGAATAATTAGATTATCAATTAGTCTACGTATTTATACATTAGACCTTAGCCGTAGCTATTTTTCTTCCGTAAAACAGTTTGGCCCTGATTTTTCAAATAGCCATAACTTTTCACTTGTTTATCCAAATTAGATGAAATCAGCGCCTATAGCTTCTTCTTGTTTTCACCTATCCAGTGAACCTGTCACATCAACTTTCTGAAATTTTCAAATTTCGAATTTTGTTCAGATTCATATTCAAACTTCTTTTGAACATAACTTGAGTTTCGTAACTCCGATTCAGTTGATTCTTTTTGCAAATCGAAGGTCTTGACCTAAAATTTCTGATAAGGCCAAATTCACATAATTTTGGTATTGTTAGAAAAAATTTTATGTTTCAAGAGTTATTTGCTTGGTTTTGATGTTTTTTTAACTGCCTTCTTCGTTCTTCCCGATCTTTTGAATGATTGCTTATGTGTGGTTACTATTGCTTGCTCGCGATAGATTGAACGGAGTGTGACGAGTAGAACTATCAAGAGTTATGAGTGCGAATCATCTTCATCAATAGTACAAGGCAATTTCACACTTTGATCATATCCCTTTCATACCCAGTTTTATGTATTAGTTTCACCCTCAAACATTGCATGGTTAGGATTTGCTAACATGTGGGTATTGGGAAGTAGTCGATGAGGTAGGAACCTATTGCCCTACATTCAAACCTTGGGAGTTACTACTACGTTATGCTTATACTGCTCTGATATGCTCGTAGACGTGGATTGGGTGGTGAATCCATGACAGATGTGAGATTGTTATTTAATGGTTCAACTTAAGGTGGCAACTTTAATACACATCTGGGTGGATTGAGGCACCTGGGGAACCCAGTGATTGCCTGTATTTTTTCGAAATTCCGTGGTACCGTGTGATTTTCCTATGGACTGCCACCCAGGCTCAAAGGGATCATAAGATTATTCATGCTAGAAACTTCCGTGTGCAGCCACAAGCTATTATGCGCTCTAGCATAGTTGATTAAGTAGTGTGAACTCTTACAGTGGTAGACTAGCAGATGTAGGGGATGTAGGTGGTACTGTCTACCCATCGTAAGGTGCTAACGCTTTTGAAAGACTGTGTCTCGGTCATCCGTTTCTCAAACACCATGTAGTGCGAGAAATCCAACGGAGGAGATCGAGTCTTGTGGGGAAAAGTGCGCAAACCTCTGCAGAGTGTACAAACTAATCATGACTAGCCGTGTCCCCGGTTATGGACATCTTGAGTATCTGGTTCTTCGATTATCATGTTGATCTCATCACTCTAAATTAATTTTGTTGGGTTATTAATTACCTTTTAATTGGGATTGAGATGGGGTTTACCATTCTCAATGTTTTCAACCAACTTTGTAGTTAAATAAAATGTATTCCTTTGCAGTAGGGAAAAATTGGCTTTTCGCAAAAATATTATAACCATAGGGCTTTTCCACCAGCCATATATGCATGTAGTGATAGCTATTATTCATCATTATCCTATGGTGTGAATTCGCCAGTACATTCAATGTACTAGCCCTTTGTAGCTGCAACGTCTCATGTTGCAGGATTCTTACGACGAGTAAGTGATACGTTAGGGTTACAATTTCTACACTCAACTTTGTCGTTGGTGTTGATGGGAATCCACAACCTTGTTACTTCCGCTATTTGGATTGAGATAATAGTATTTACGTTATTTTATACATGTGATTTACCTCTGTTATAAATCCTCGAGTACTGTGTGTGTCAGCATATCGATCCAGGGATGACACTTAAGCACAGAGACTTGACCGTCTGAGGTCAGGTCGCTACAATAGCTAGTAGCTAGATGGATTTTTCTCTCTCTTTGATTCTCAATACCATGTTCTCCTTGATGTTCTTGGATATCTATTCGATGTAATACTCTTTTGTGGTGTGTTTACCGAGATCCGATGAATTGTGGATTTATGATCAGCTTATCTATGAATATTATATGAATCTCATCTGAATTCTTTTATACATGATTTGATATCTTTGCAAGTTTCTTCGAACTATCGATTTGGTTTGGCCAACTAGATTGGTTTTTCTTGTAATGGGAGAAGTGCTTAGCTTTGGGTTCAATCTTGCTGTGGTGCTTGATCCTAGTGACAGAAGGGGAACCAACACGTATTGTATTATTGCCATCGAGGATAACAAGATGGGGTTTTCATCATATTGCTTGAGTTAATCCCGCTACATCATGTCATCTTACTTAATGTGTTACTCTGTTCTTCATGAACTTAATACTCTAGATGCAGGCAGGAGTCGGTCGATGTGTGGAGTAATAGTAGTAGATGCAGAATCGTTTCGGTCTATTTGATCCGGACGTGATGCCTATATTCATGATCATTGCCTTAGATATCATCATGACTTTGCGCTTTTCTATCAATTGCTCGGCAGTAATTTGTTCACCCACCATAATAATTCCTTTCTTGAGAGAATCCTCTAGTGAAACCTATGGCCCCCGGGTCTATTTTCCATCATATAAGTTTCCGATCTACAATTCTGGTTTCCTATTTACTTTCTTTTGCAATCTTTCACTTTCCATTCCATAAACCAAAAATACCAAAAATATTACTTTACCATTTATCCATCTCTATCAGATCTCACTTTGTGAATAACCGGGATGGGATTGACAACAACCCCTTTGTCACATTGGTTGCAAGTTGGTGTTTGTTTTTGCAGGTATTCGGTGGCTTGTCGTATTGTCTCCTACTGGATTGATACCTTGGTTCACAAAACTGAGGGAAATACTTACGCTACTTTGTTGCATTACCCTTTCCTCTTCAAGGGAAAAACCAACGCAAGCTCGATAGGTAGGAAGAAGGATTTTTGGCGTCTTTGCCAGGGAGATCTACGCCAAGCCAAGACATACCAAGTACCCATCATAAATTCTCATCCCTTGCATTACATTATTTTCCATTCGCCTCTCGTCCCCCCCCACTTCTAAAACGATTTTCAAAAATATTCGCCTTTTTCTTCGCCCCTCTTCTGTTCATCTTCTTCATTTGTTTTTTGTGTGCCGGTGTGTTGGATTGCTTGCTTTGTCATGATGTCTCAAGATAATACCAAATTGTGTGACTTTTCCAACACAAACAACAATGATTTTATTAGTACTCCGATTGCCCCCGATGCTAATGTTGAATCTTGTGAAATTAATACCACTTTGCTGAATCTTGTTATGAAAGATCAATTCTCCGGCCTACCCAATGAAGATGCCACATCCCATCTTAATAATTTCGTTGATTTGTGTGATATGCAAAAGAAAAAATATGTGGATAATGATATTGTTAAGTTGAAGCTATTTCCGTTATCACTTAGGGATCGCGCTAACACTTGGTTTTCATCTTTGCCTAAAAATAGTATTGATTCATGGGATAAGTGTAAAGATGCCTTTATTTCCAAGTACTTTCCTCCCGCTAAGATCATCTCCCTTAGGAACAATATTATGAATTTTAAGCAACTTGATCATGAACATGTTGCACAATCTTTGGAGAGGTTGAAATTGATGATTAGAAATTACCCTACTCATGGTTTTAAATTGTGGATGATTATACAAAACTTTTATGCTAGATTGAATTTTGCTTCTAGAAATCTTTTAGATTTGGCCTCAGGAGGAACTTTTATGGAAATTACTTTAGGAGAAGCTACTAAACTCCTAGATAATATTATGGTTAGTTATTCTCAATGCCATACCGAAAGATCTTCCACTAGTAAAAAAGTGCATGTGATTGAAGAAAAAAATGTTTTGAGTGGAAAGATGGATGAACTTATGGAATTGTTTGCTAATAAGATTGCTCCTATTGATCCTAATGATATGCCTTTGTCTACTTTGATTGAAAACAATAATGAATCTATGGATGTGAATTTTGTTGGTAGGAATAGTTTTGGTAATAATGCATATAGAGGTGATTTTAATCCTAGGTCGTTTCCTAGTAATTATGGTAATTCTAACAACAATTCTTATGGAAATTATAATAAGATGCCCTCTGATTTTGAGAATAGTCTTAAAAATTTATTAGTTCGCAAAAGAATTTCAATGCTTTGATTGAAGAAAAACTATTTAAGATTGATGATTTGGCTAGAAACGTGGATATAATTTCTCTTGATGTTGATTCTTTGAAACGTAGATCTATTCCACCTAAGCATGATATCAATGAGTCTCTCAAATCCATGAGAATTTCCATTGATGAGTGCAAACAGAGAACCGCTAAGATGCGTGCTAAAAAAGATTTGTTTATAAAAGCGTGTTCTTATGCTTTCCGTGAAAAAATTATGAAGATATTAAAGTGATTGATGTGAATCCTATTGAATCCTTGTTTTGCAATGTTAATCCTGATAAAGATGGGACTGGAGATGAGTCAACTTTAGTTAGAAGGCGTCCCAATGATTTGGAGTTTTTAGATCTTGATGCAAAAATTGATAAAAGTGGGGTTGGAGAGGTCAAAACTTTAAGTAGGAATGAACCCACTCTTTTGGATTTCAAGGAATTTAATTATGATAATTATTCTTTAATAGATTGTATTTCCTTGTTGCAATCCATGTTGAATTCTCCTCATGCTTATAATAAAAAGAACGCTTTTACTAAACATATCGTTGATGCCATGATGAAATCTTTTGAAGAAGCTAGAATTGGAAGTTTATATCCCTAGAAAACTTTTTGATGAGTGGGAACCTACTATGAAGATTAAGATTAAAAAAGATGAATGCTATGCTTTGTGTGATTGGGTTCTAGTGTTTCCACGATTCCGAAAACTTTATGTGATGTGTTAGGTTTCTGTGAATTTGATGATTGTTCCTTAAATTTGCATCTTGCGGATTCCATTATTAAGAAACCTATGGGAAGAATTAATGACGTTCTTATTGTTGCTAATAGGAATTATGTGCCCGTAGATTTCATTATTCTTGATATAGATTGCAATCCTACATTTCCTATTATTCTTGGTAGACCTTTCCTTAGAACGATTGGTGTAATTATTGATATGAAAGAAGGAAACATTAGATTTCAATTTCTGTTAAGGAAATGCATGGAACACTTCCCTAGAAATAATATTAAATTTCCTTATGAATCTATTATGAGAGCCACTTATGGATTGCATGCCAAAGATGACAATACTTAGATCTATTCCTGTTTTTATTCCTAGCTAGGGGCGTTAAACAATAGCGCTTGTTGGGAGGCAACCCAATTTTATTTTTGTTCTTGATTTTTAGGTCCTGTTTTGCAATAAATATTTCTTCTAGCCTCTGGTTAGATGTGGTTTTATGTTTTAATTAGTGTTTGTGCCAAGTAAGACCTTTGGGATAGCTTATGGTGATAGTTGATTTGATCCTGCTGAAAAACAGAAACTTTTGTGCCCAGGAGATTAGTTTTCATTTCTAACAAAAGCGCTATCAAATACAAATTCTTTTTGAAGAGGATTAATATACAAATTGTATAGGACTTCCTAATTTCTCAGGATTTTTGGAGTTATAGAAGTATTAGAAATACCCAGATTGCTACAGACTGTTCTGTTTTTGACAAATTCTGTTTTTCGCGTGTTGTTTGCTTATTTTGATGCATCTATGGCTAGTATCGGGGGTATGAACCATGGAAAAGTTGGAATATAGTAGATATTACACCAATATAAATAAAGAATGAGTTCACAACAGTACCAAAAGTGGTGATTTATTTTCTTATACTAACGGAGCTTACGAGATTTTTTGTTGGAGTTTTGTGTTGTGAAGTTTTCAAGTTTTGGGTAAGGATTTGATGGACTATGGAATAAGGAGTGGCAAGAGCCTAAGATTGGGGATGCCCAAGGAACCCCAAGGTAATATGCAAGGATGTAAAAAATCCTACGCTTGGGGATACCCCGGGAAGGCATCCCCTCTTTCGTCTTGGTCTATCGGTAACTTTGCTTGAGGCTATATTTTTATTCACCACATGATATGTGTTTTGCTTGGAGCGTCTTGTATGATTTGAGTCTTTGCTTTTTAGTTTTACACAATCATCCTTACTGTACACACCTTTTGGGAGAGATAGGCATGAATCGTGATTTATTAGAATACTCTATGTGCTTCACTTATATCTTTTGAGCTGTGCAATTTTGCTCTCGTGCTTCACTTATATCTTTTTAGAGCACGTCGGTGGTGTTATTTCATAGAAATTGATGAAGTCTCGTGCTTCACTTGTATTATTTTGAGAGTCTTTAGAGCGGCATGGTAATTTTCTTTGGTTATAAAATTAGTCCTAATATGACAGGCATCCAAGAGGGATATAATAAAAACTTTCATATAAAGTGCATTGAATACTATGAGATGTTTGATTCCTTATGATTGTTTTGAGATATGAAGATGGTGATATTAGAATCATGCTAGTGAGTAGTTTTGAATTTGAGAAATACTTGTGATAAAGTTTGTGAGTCCCGTAGCATGCATGTGTGGTGAACCGTTATGTGATGAAGTCCGAGCATGATTTATTTATTGATTGTCTTCCTTATGAGTGGCGGTTGGGGACGAGCGATGGTCTTTTCCTATCAATCTATCCCCCTAGGAGCATGTGCATAGTACTTTGTTTCGATGACTAAAATATTTTTAAAATAAGTATGTGAGTTCTTTATGACTAATGTTGAGTCCATGGATTATACGCACTCTCACATTTCCGCCATTGCTAGCCTCTTTAGTACCGCGTAACTTTAGCCGGTACCATAAACCCACCACATACCTTCCTCAAAACAGCCACCATACATACTTATTATGGCATTTCCATAGCCATTCCGAGATATATTGCCATGCAACTTTCCACTGTTTTGTTTATTATGACACACTCCATCATTGTAGTTGACATCGTATTTGTGGCAAAGCCACCGTTCACCATTTTTTATACATGTCGCTCTCGATTCATTGCACATCCCAGTACACTGCCGGAGGCATTCACATAGAGTCATATTTTTTCTAAGTATCAAGTTGTAATCTTTGAGTTGTAAGTAAATAAAAGTGTGATGATCTTCATTATTAGAGCATTGTCCCATGTGAGGAAAGGATGATGGAGACTATGATTCCCCCACAAGTCGGGATGAGACTCCAGATAAAAAAAGATGCCAAAAAATGAGAGAATGCCCAAATAAAAAATGAGAGCAAAGAGGGAAGGGGCAATGTTACTATCCTTTTACCACACTTGTGCTTGAAAGTAGCACCATGATGTTCGTGATAGAGAGTCTCCTATGATATCACTTTCATATACTAGCGGGAATTTTCATTATAGAACTTGGCTTGTATATTCCAATGATGGGCTTCCTCGAAATGCCCTAGGTCTTCATGAGCAAGCGAGTTGGATGCACACCCACTTAGTTTTCTTTTTTTGAGCTTTCATAAACTTATAGCTCCATTGCATGGCAATCCCTACTCACTCACATTGATATCTATTGATGGGCATCTCCATAGCCCGTTGATATGCCTAGTTGATGTGAGACTATCTCCTTTTTTTCTTCTCCACAACCACCGTCTATTCCACCTATAGTGCTATATCCATGGCTCATGCTCATGTATTGCGTGAAAGTTGAAAAAGTTTGAGAACGTCAAAAGTATGAAACAATTGCTTGGCTTGTCATTGGGGTTGTGCATGATTTAAATATTTTGTGTCATGAAGATGGAGCATAGCCAGACTATATGATTTTGTAGGGATAAGCTTTCTTTGGCCATGTTATTTCGAGAAGACATAATTATTTGTTAGTATGCTTGAAGTATTATTGTTTTTATGTCAATATAAAACCCTTTTTTTGAATCTTACAGATCTGAACATTCATGCCACAATGAAGAGAATTACATGGATAAATATGTTAGGTAGCATTCCACATCAAAAATTATGTTTTTATCATTTACCTACTAGAGGACGAGCAGGAATTAAGCTTGGAGAAGCTTGATACGTCTCCAACGTATCTATAATTTTTCATTGTTCCATGCTATTATATTATCTATTTTGGATGTTTCATATGCATTAATATGCTATTTTATATGATTTTTGGGACTAACCTATTAACCTAGAGCCCAGTGCAAGTTTTTGTTTTTTGTTGTTTTAGAGTTTCGCAGAAAAGGAATACCAAACGGAATAAAACTTTCGCGATGATCTTTCTTGGACCAGAAGACACCCAGGAGACTTGGAGTACAAGTCGGAAGAGCCACGAGGCAGCCACAAGAATGGAGGGCGCACAGGGGGGTGGGCGCGCCCCAACCTTGTGGGCCCCTCGACAGCCTCCTGACCTAGATCTTCCTCCTATATATACTCTTATACCCCAAAACTTCTAGGGGAGCCACGAAACCACTTTTCCACCACTGCACCCTTCTGTACCCATGAGATCCCATCTTGGGGCCTTTTCTAGCATCCTGTCGGAGGGGGATTCGATCACGGAGGGTTTCTACATCAACACCATTGCCTCTCCGATGAAGCATGAGTAGTTTACCACAGACCTACGTGTCCATAGCTAGTAGCTAGATGACTTTTTCTCTCTCTTTTGATTCTCAATACCATGTTCTCCTTGATGTTCTTGGAGATCTATTCGATGTAATACTCATTTGCGGTGTGTTTGCCGAGATTTGATGAATTGTGGATTTATGATCAGCTTATGTATGATATTATTTGAATTTCCTTTGAATTCTTTTATGCATGATTTCATATATTTGCAAGTCTCTTCGAACTATCGATTTGCTTTAGCCAACTAGATTGGTTTTTCTTGCAATGGGATAAGTTCTTAGCTTTGGGTTCAATCTTGCGGTGCTCGATCCTAGTGACAGAAGGGGAACCGACACGTATTGTATTGTTGCCATCGAGGATAACAAGATGGGGTTTTCATCATATTGCTTGAGTTAATCCCGCTACATCATGTCATCTTACTTAATGCGTTACTCTGTTCTTCATGAACATAATACTCTAGATGCAGGCAGGAGTCGGTCTATGTGTGGAGTCATAGTAGTAGATGTAGAATCGTTTTGGTTTACTTAATACAGACGTGATGCCTATATTCATGATCATTGCCTTAGATATTGTCATAACTTTGCGCTTTTCTATCAATTGATCGGCAGTAATTTGTTCACCCATCGTAATAATTCCTTTCTTGACAGAAGCCTCTAGTGAAACCTATGGCCCCCAGGTCCATTTTCCATCATATAAGTTTCCGATCTACAATTCAAGTTTCCTATTTACTTTCTTTTGCAATCTATTACTTTCCTTTCCAAACCAAAAATACCAAAAATATTACTTTACCGTTTATCCATCTCTATCAGATCTCACTTTGCGAATAATCGTGAAGGGATTGACAACCCCTTTGTCGCTTGGTTGCAAGTTGGTGTTTGCTTGTGCAGGTATTCGGTGGATTGTCTCATTGTCTCCCACTGGATTGATACCTTGGTTCTCAAAACTGAGGGAAATACTTACGCTACTTTGCTGCATCACCCTTTCCTCTTCAAGGGAAAAATCAATGCAAGCTCAAGAGGTAGCAGAAGCATAAGATGAAAATGCATATTCTTGGTCATAAACCCATCGTTTGGGCTATTGTGCACATTGGCTTGCAAGGTGATTTCCTCGAGGATGGAAAAGAACCGGATCATGAACGTTAGTGAAAGAAATGAAGATGTTACAATACAATGCTCGAGCTTGCGATATTCTCTTCAATGGATTGTGCCCCTAAGAATTCAACAAAATTAGCCGCCTTGAGAATGCAAAAGAGATTTGGGATATTTGGTTGATATGGACGAAGGTACCGAGTCCGTCAAGGAGTCCAAATTGGATGTGCTTCAAAGTCAACTTGACAAGTTCAAGATGAAGGATGGTGAAGGAGTCACTGAGATGTACTCTAGGCTTGCTCTCGTCACAAATGAGATTGTCGGCTTAGGAAGCGAAGAGATGACCGACAAATTCATTATCAAGAGGATCCTATGATCCTTGGATGGAAAATATGATACCGTATGCACCTTGATCCAAATGATTCCAAATTACAAAGATCTCAAGCCCATGGAAGTCATTGGTATAATTGTTGCTCATGAGATGTCACTCAACGATAAGGAAGAGCTCCACAACAAGTCAAGCGATGCTTACAAAGCTTCAAGTGATCCTCCCACAACATAAAGTGATAAATAAGTATCCAATGAGGAATTGAGTTTAATGGTGAAGAACTTCAACTAGTTCTACAAGAATAGAAGCAAAGCGAGAAGCTCCAAGTCAAGATCTATAATGACAAAAGATCTTCTAATCGTGATTGTAATTGCTACAATTGTGGAAGACCCAGACACTACTCCAATGAGTGTACGACTTCCTACAAGAAAAGAGAAGACTCCAGACACTACTCCAATCGTAATCAACTTTCAATTGTGGAAGACTCTGACACTACTCCAATGAGTGTACGGCTCCCTACAATTGTGCAATCAACTTTCATATATTGCACTAGTTCATGGAGTCACAAACTCTCTTGTTGGTAAGACAAGGGACAAGGTAACCTAATGCTTTCATGTACATTGTTATGTGTGTGCTTCACTCTTATGTCTATGGATATCCTTGTGTGTTTCTTGTGGGATTAACCCATGTAGGTATTGAAAGTGCGACACTCTAATGGATTTCTCCAAATGATCTACATCAACATTGAGCATCCACATCTTCAACATCTACATGAAGTCATCATCGACAACATCCAAGGTTATTTCATCCCTCTTAGGGGGGATATCACATCTAGGGGGAGCTTTGATCTTAAAATTGAGCTAAAGAAACTCTAATGGTGTGAACACAACAACGCTTTATGTAAAAGTGGTAACCCCACTTGTGCTTAAACGATGAGTATGACCTATGATCAAATGTTCTCATTTGACTCCTAAGTCAATATACTCATGTATAGATGACCTAGTCATTCCCATTGCCTGATAGATGCTAGAGTGTTTGTGCATGCTTTGTCACATGTTTCATTCACTATCCTATTGTGTGAGCATGTTGGTTGCATAATTTTCTCCATTCGAGGACATCCGTTTATAGTTTTTATTGTTTGGTTTTTATTTGCCAAATTTATGGAAAAGAATGCATAAGTTCTCGCTCTAGCTATCTATGCATGTTCTCTTATTAAACTCTATTCATGCTACATCACAAAATTTGAACAAGTCACTTTCGGAGCCTCCGAGTGAGGAGCACTCAGAGTGACCGATCCGTCAAGGGCTAACTTCCAATACCTCTTAGTGAATTTCGGTCAGGCCAAATCATCCCTATTCGGTCTCGCCGAAACAATTAAGTTGATCTAGGTTTTCACCTTGGTGCCACCAATTAGAATGATTCGGTCTCATCGAGTTGTTGCAACTGCAAGCAGTTTCACATCTCGGTGCCACCGAGACATTCCACTCAGCGCCACCGACAACATATGGGTACATATATCGCTGACCCAACATTTGGAAAATCCTTCACACTCTTTGCTCCTGCACCCCATTACTGCTGCCCCCTTGGTCTCCGGCTTGTCGCCATCTCCACATGTGCGCCGTCATCGCAGGTTTCGTTGCCGTCAATGTACATCGCCAACACCGTTGCTGTCATACCAAACCACCACCAAGTTAGGGAATGGTTCGGCCCTCTGTGTTATTCCTTTACTCCGATTCAATGCACAAAGCAAATGCCTTTACTCTTGCCATTATTGAAAGCTTCTTATCCACACAAATCATCCTCTAGAATAGATTTGTTGCAAAATCTTAGGGTTAGGTTTCCGCCAAACTCATCTCGGACCGACCGAATTGACATTTTCTGTCACACCGATTGGCCCTGGCCATTGCACTAAGTACTACTCGGTCTGACCGAAGTGTACTAATTGCTGAGACCGAAAGCACTTTCTCAGTGAAACCGTAGCATCTTGGAGTCACCGAACTGCGTCTCGGTCTGACAGAAACTACATGTTTAGACTTTGTTAGTGCATTGGTGTCACCGAGATTATCAAATCGGTAGCTCCGAAATGCTTTCTACAGAAAACTGAAGTTAAGGTCTTGTCTCAATTTTTGCAAAAATAAGCTGCATTTTGTGATGCTCATCTACTCTACCCACACACATCTTTTCACAGGGTCAGTTGCAGAGATGTCAAAAGCCAGTGACAGCCAGAACAAGTCTGAAGAGCAACTCAACCTTAGTGAGGGCACTAGTCCCTCTGGTAGCTATGATGAGGGAAGCAGAAGCACCCCCAACAACCTGCCAAAGGCAGCTACCAGGCAGAGGAAGAAAAGGAATTCCGACAGTGAAGATGAGGACTTTGTGATTGAGGAGGAAGTGACCTCCAAGAAGAAAATTGTGAAGAAAGAATAAGTTGGTGCTGCTGCTGCCACCAAGCCAGGCCTTTCCAAAAAGGCTCCTACAAAGAGGACACCAATGTCCAAAGCCAAAGCTTCAACACAAGAGACTACGTAATTTACACTTGAGCCTAGAGAGGAAGAAGAAGCTGCTGGTGGAAAGAAGAGGAAAGAAAGGGTCAAAAAGACCATTGCAAGAGTGGTTGGAAGACCATCCATGATGAGGGATGAGGAAGAAGAAGAGGAAGAGGAACAACCTGTTGCACCTCCTGCCAAGTCATAGAAGATGGAAGATGCTATCAAGACTGGTGCTGCTCCTTTAAAGCCCAAGTCTGCCCCCAAGCCCACAGTTCTAGCTCAAACACCCAAGTCCACTGCACCAAAGAGATCCACAAGGAATATCTCAGCTGCAGAGAAGAACAAGGCCCCAGTGCCTAAGGTTCAGGAAGATGATGAGTGATACGTCTTCAACATATCTATAATTTATGAAGTATTCATGCCATATTTATAAATATTTTATATGGTTTTGGTATGATTTGCATGGAACTAACCCGGACTGACGTTGTTTTCAGCAGAACTGCCGTGGTGTTGGTTTTGGTGATGAAATGGAAGTTCTCCAAATGAGCTAAAACTTTTTGACGATTTTTTTGGAACAAAAGAGACCCCCGAAGCTTCATGGGAGAGCCAAAAGAGCCACTTGGAGGGCACAACCCACCGGGGCGCGCCTGGAGCCCAACCCATGGTGTGGTGGGTTGTGCTCACCTCGAGCCCATCTTTGCGCGAAACCAACACAAAAAAATTCTATAAATAGGGAAACCATCAGAAATAACCCTAGAACAGAAGTTCCACCGACGCAAGCCTCTATAGCCACAAAAAACCAATCTAGACGCCATTTCGGCCCTCCGCCAGAGGGGGAAATCGTCACCTATGCCCATCTTCATCATCCTGGCGGCCACCATGATGAGGAGGGAGTACTCCACCCTCGGGGCTGAGGGTTTGTACCAGTAGATATGTGTTTAATCTCTCTCTCTCTCTCTCGTGTTCTTGAGATGTCACGATCTTGATGTATCGTGGGCTTTGTTAATATAGTCGGGTCATATGGTGTTTTCCGCTCTTTATCTTGTTGTGAATTGAGTTTTCCCTTTGAGATTTTGTTTTATCAGATTGAATACTTTTATGGATTTGAGAACACTAGACGTATGTCTTTCTATGAATACCTATGGTGACAATGGTGATATATGTTTTGGCACTCAACTCGCGGATTCCCGAGGTGACATTGGGGTAATCTATGCATATGGGTTGATGCACATTCTCATCTTTGTTTCTCCGGTAGAAACCTTGGGGTACTCTTTGAGGTTCTTGGTGTTGGATTGAGTATTATGAATCTAAAATTATTTGGTATTATCTTACTACGAACTCTTGATATATCGATCGGAAAGGATAACTTGGTGTTATTTTAGTACGAACTCTGGATAGATCGATCGAAAAGGATAACTTCGTGTCATTTTAGTACGAACTCTTGGATAGATTGATAGGAAATAATAGCTTCAAGGTGGTTTCATATCCTACCAACAATTTCTTCTTATGTTCTCCGCTCGATAGGAACTTTGGAGTCGTTTTTCATCCCACGTTGAGGGATGGTTATATGATCCAATTATATTAGCATTGTTGAGAGATTGCACTAGCAAAAGTACGGACCCTAGGTCTCATTTTCAAGCACTGCAATACCATTTGTGGTCAGTTTTGTTACTTGCTACCTTGATGTTTTTTATTGTTCCTATTGCAAAAATCAATATGTACTATCATTACTACACTTATATCACCATCTCTTCGCCGAACTAGTGCACCTATACAATTTACCATTGTATTTGGTGTGTTGGGGACACAAGAGACTTTTTATTATTTGCTTGCAGGGTTGTTTGAGAGAGACCATCTTAATCCTACGCCTCCCTTGAGGGAAATTTGCTACTGTCCTACAAAAGTCTGCGCTTGGAGGCCCAACATGAGTCTACAAGAACAAGTTGTGTAGTAGACATCAAGATCTTTTCTGGCGATGTTGCCGAGGAGGTGAGTGCTTGAAGGTATATCTTTAGATCTTGCAAATCTTTTAGTTTCTTATTTTATCATCAGTTTGGTTTATAAAAGAAAACAAAAAATGGAATTGAGGGGGTCTCATATTGTTCATCTTTATCATGTCTTTCTTGAAAATGATGTAAAGGAAAATTGTGCTCAATTGATAGAAGAAGAATTCAATAAAATGTTTGGCATAAAATCTTTAAATGATGAGCATGATTGCAATGTTGTTAGTATGAATTCTTTGAATATCCATGATGCTAATGATATGCAAAGCCATAAGCTTGGGGATGCTATGTTTGATGAAGATGATATTTTTTGTGTCCCATGTTTTGATGAGAAAAATTATTATGATGATTGCATTCCTCCTATTTATGGTGATTACAATGATGAAAGTGGGTTCGAAACAGTTTCAACTCTAGGTACTAATGATCCCACTATTTTGGAGGGTGTTGAATCTTATCATAATAATCATGGAAGTGGATATGGAGAGGTCATGACTTTATTTAGTGATGAATCCAATATTTCGAAAGAGGTTTCAATTGATTATTATGAGAACAAAGTTGCTATATATGATGATTATGGTGATGACATGTGTGTTATAAAGAATAATGATAACCATGACACTTGTCATCATGATTTTAATTTTCAATCACATGATAGCTATTTTGTTGAGTTTGCTCCCACGACTATTCATGATAATAAATTTACTTCTGTGGAGAGTAACAAAATATCTATGCTTCTGGATCATGAAAAGAATGCTTTAAGTGATACATATTGATACGTCTCCAACGTATCTATAATTTTTTATTGTTCCAGGCTGTTATATTATCATTCTTGGATGTTTTACAATCATTTTATATCAACTTTATATCATTTTTTTTGGGACAAACCTATTGACATCGTGCCCAGTGCTAGTTGCTGTTTTTTTGCTTGTTTTTTTACTTCACAAAAAATCAATACCAAACGGAGTCCAAACACAGCGAAACTTTTTGGAGAATTTTTTGGGCCAGAAGACATAGGATGGGCCAAAGAAGTACCATAGGGGTGCCCCGAGGGGGCACAACCCACCTGGGCACGCCTGGGGGACCAGGCGCGACCTGGTGGGTTGTGCCCACCTCGGTGGCCTCCTGCACCACCTCTTTGCTCTATAAATACCCTAATATTCCAGAAACCCTAGGGGAGTCGATGAAACACAATTCCAGCCACCGCAAGTTCCAGAAACCACAAATCCAATCTAGACACCATCACGCAAGGGTTCATCATCCTCATTGGTGCCTCTATGATGATGCGTGAGTAGTTCATTGTAGACCTACGGGTCTGTGGTTAGTAGCTAGATGGCTTGCGCTCTCTCTTTTGATTCTCAATACAATGGTCTCTTGCAGATCTATTCGATGTAACTCTTTTTGCGGTGTGTTTGTTGAGATCCGATGAATTTTGAGTTTATGATCAGATCTATTTTATCCATGAAAGTTATTTGAGTTTTCATCTCTTATATGCATGATTATATATAGCCTTGTATTTCTTCTTCGAATCTTTGTTTTAGTTAGGGCGACTATATCGATTTTTATTGCCATGTGAAGAGGTTCTTTGTGATGGGTTCGATCTTACTATGCTCAATCCCAGTGATAGATGGGGAAATGACATGTATGTATCGTTGCTATTAAGAATAACAAGATGGGGTCTATTCCTACATGAATAGATCTTGCCTACATTATGTCATCATTCGTATTGCATTACTTCGTTTCTCCATGAACTTAATATACTAGATGCATGCTGGATAGCGGTCGATGTCTGGAGTAATAGTAGTAGATGCAGGAAAGAGTCGGTCTACTAATCTTGTACATGATGCCTATATAATGATCATTGTCTGGATATCGTCATAGTTATTTGAATTTCTATCAATTTCCCAACAGTAATTTGTTTACCCACCGTATGATATTTTTCTCGAGAGAAGCCACTAGTGAAATCTACAGCCCTCAGGTCTCTTCTTTATCATATTTGCATTCGAGAACTATTTTTATTTGCTTTTATTTTCAGATCTATTAATCCAAAAACCCAAAAATACCTTGCTGCATTTTTTTTGTTATTTATTTTATCCCGCATTCCCACGAGATCTATTTATCCAATCTACTACAAATTTACCTATCTTTTTACCCGGGAGGGATGCACAACCCCTCTTACACGTCGGGTTGCAAGTATTTGTTCTTTGTGTGCAGGTACCGTTTACATAGTGTTGCATGGTTCTCCTACTGGTTCGATAACCTTGGTCTCATCACTGAGGGAAATACCTACCGTAATTGTGCTGCATCATCCCTTCCTCTTTGGGGAAATACTGACGTAGTTTAAGCCGCATCAAAAGGAGTTTCTGATGCCGTTGCTGGGGAGACATCATCAACATCCATGAGGTTCCTAATCACAAATCTCATCTCCTTGCAATTTACATTATTTTCCATTTTCCTCTCGTTTTCATCTCCCCCACTTCATAAGAATTTTCCGTTTATTCGCCCTCTTTTTCATTAGCCATTTTCTCGTCTGA
The DNA here is from genome assembly GCF_056163025.1 of Triticum urartu. Classification (NCBI taxonomy): domain Eukaryota; kingdom Viridiplantae; phylum Streptophyta; class Magnoliopsida; order Poales; family Poaceae; genus Triticum; species Triticum urartu. The sequence goes on along the minus strand of NC_141874.1, from coordinate 358,342,798 downwards.
TCTATCTTTTTACTTGTGATATTGTTGCTACGGACAACATGACTACTCCTCCTTTGTGACCGGATTTTGAAGTTTTATACTTCAAACAGAGACAAGGAGAAAATTTGAATGATGCTTTCCATAGGATGATGGAATCCTATCGCATTTGCAATCTAAAAGGGGATGCATAAATTTTTCTTCCGAATTTTTACAAAGGTGATGACCCACAAGTATAGGGGATCTATCGTAGTCCTTTCGATAAGTAAGAGTGTCGAACCCAACGAGGAGCAGAAGGAAATGATAAGCAGTTTCCAGCAAGGTATTCTCTGCAAGTACTGAAATAAGTGGTAACAGATAGTTTTGTGATAAGATAATTTGTAACGAGCAACAAGTAACAAAAGTGTAGCGACCCGACCCAAATGGATCAAGTCTCTGTGCTTAAGTGTCATCCCTGGATCGGTATGCTGACACACACAGTACTCGAGGATTTATAACAGAGGTAAATCACATGTATAAGTAACGTAAGATACTATTACCTCAATCCAAAAGAGCGGAAATAACAAGGTTGTGGATTCCCATCAACACCAACGGCAAAGTTGAGTGTAGAAATCGTAACCCTAACGTATCACTTACTCGTCGTAAGAAATCCTGCAACATGAGACGTTCCAGCCACAAATGGTCAGTACATTGAATGTACTGGCAAATTCACACCATAGAGAAGGATGAACAATGGCTATCACTATATGCGTATATGGCTGGTGGAAAAGCTCTATGGTTATATGTTTTTGCGAAAAGCCAATTTTTCCCTACTACAAAGGAATAAATTTTATTTAACTATCATGGTGGTTGTTAAACATTGAGAATGGTTGACAGCATTCTCAACCCCAATTAAGCATCATGATTAAACAAAACCCAACAAAATTAATTGAGAGTAACATGTTGAGATTCACATGATAATCCAGGTACTAGATACTCAAGATGTCCATAACCGGGGACACGGCTAATCATGATTAGTTTATACACTCTGCAGAGGTTTGCGCACTTTTCCCCACAAGACTCGATCGCCTCCGTTTGGTTTCTCGCACTACATGGTGTTTGAGAAGAGGGATGACCGAGACATAGTCTTTCAGAAGCGCTAGCACCTTACGATGGATAGACCGTTACACCTACTTTCCCCTACATCTGCTAGTCTACCCTTTAAGAGTTCGCACGACTTAATCAACTACGCTAGAGCCCATAATAGCTTGTGGCTGCAAACGTAAGTTTCTAGTATGAAAAATCTCATGATCCCTATGAGCCTGGGTGGCGGTCCATAAAAAAACAGGCAATCCTGGTCTACCCAGGTGCCTAGACAGGCAATCCTGGAATACCCAGGTACCTCAATCCACCCAGATGTGTGTTTAAGTTGCCACCTTAAGTAAACCATTAATTAACAATCTCACATCTGTCATGAATACTCTCAAAACCCAATCCACGTCTACGAGCATAGCATGGCACTATAAGCATAACATAATAGTAACTCCCAGGTTTTAATGTAGGGCAATAGTTTCCTACCTCATCAACTACTTCCCAATACCCACATGTTATCAATCCTACTCATGCAATGTTTGAGGGTGAAACTAATGCATAAAAACTGGGTATGAAAGGGGATATGATCAAAGTGTGAACTTGCCTGCAATGTTGATGAAGATGATTCGCACTCAAAAATATTGATAGCTCTACTCGTCACACTCCGGTCAATCTATCGTAAGCAAGCAATAGTAACCACACATAAGCAATCACTCAAAGATCGGAGAGAACAAAGAAAACAATTCAGAAAACGTCAAAACCAAGAAAATAACTCTTGCAACATAAAACAATTCCTAATAGTACCAAAATTAAGTGAATTTGGCCTTATCAGAAAGTTTAGGTCAAGAGCTTCGATTTGCAAAAAGAATCAACTAAATCAGAGTTACGAAACTCAAGTTATGATCAAACGAAGTTTGAATTCAAATCTGGTCTAATTCAAATTTTAAACTTTCCAAAAACATGTTTGAGTTGTTTTACTGGATAGAGGGGATCATAACGAAGGCGTGAGCGTTGGTTTCGTTGGATTTGGACAAATGGTTGAGAAGTAATGATCGTTTGAAGTTTAGGGACTAAATTGTAAATAAAACCTTCACAGATGAGTCCCTGGCCGAAAACTAAAATAAAAGAAAAAGAAAAAATCTAAAAAGTGAACGTTCGTTACCGAACGCTAACTAACGAATTTGCTCGCTGCGAAGAGGTAAACAGCGAGCGTTCGCTATTTAACAAGTACCGGTTCGGAAATAAAAAAACGATTAGATCTAATCCTAGACGTCTATCCTAGATCGAACGGACGAGGGCGGCCGGTGGTTTACCGCGGCGACGGGTCATCGGCGGCGAGGAAGAACGCCAGCGGCGGCGTCGGGTCCGAACAGCGAGGCGACTCCGGTGGTCGTCGAGGCCGGCAAAGGGGTCGGGGAGAGGCGGCGCAGCGCGGCGGAGTCGATGGTGGCGACGGCGGTGGTCATCAGAGGCGAGAGTGGCGGCTTCGGGCGGCGGAGCTTGGCGGATCTCGCCGGCGGTGGCGAGACGCGAGATGCAAGGCGAGGGGAGAGAAGAGGGGACCGGGGCCGGCCTTATAAAGGAGGGGACGACGGTGGCATGGAGGAGGGGCCAAGGCTGTGGGGTGACCGGGTCGGTCACGGCGGCGCGATGGCGGTGACGTGCGGGCGGCGGACTCCCGCTGGAGCTCGGGGACGGGTGCGGGCGTGCTGGGCCGCTGCTGGGCTGGGCCGGCTGGCCTGGCGCGGGGAGAGAGAGAGAGAGAGCAGTGCTAGGCTTCGGCCTGGCACTGGTCTAAGAGTTTTTTTTAACAATTTTGAAGCAAAATAAAAAAACAAAATAAAAATATACTATAGCCATATAGTATATCAAAATTTTCAGAAAAAAATTTCCTACAAGCTGAACATTTTCTAGAGTCAAATAAAATCCACACAAATTTAGAGAAAGCCAAGAGTGCTACTGCTCTAATAAAATCCAACAAAAATCAGTTTAAAACAATTCCAAAATGAATTCAAATTTATTTCTCTCCAATTTTCTATTGTAGGGAATCATGTTACCCTATTTTCCATGTATTTTATTTTTGGAGAAAAATAATTTGAATAAAACTCAAATAAATCCAAATTGAAAATTAATTCCAAAAGGACTTTGAAATTGATCCTTTGAAACTCCCAACTCATATTTCATATAATTTGAAGAAGTCATTTTATCTTCGCTCGTGAATATCATTGAGTTGCATAAAGTTTCAGAATTGGAAATATTCTCAAATGAAATTCAAATATTTTCAACACCCCTTGTCATTTAAATAAATGGAAGAAGTCATGTCATCTTCTCTCGAGGGTTTCATGGTGAAAAGAATTTGAATTCCCGGAGATCATAAATGCAAAATGAAAGTTTGGGAAAGTCCTTTTATTCCCTCTCATTTACTTTCAAAAAGTTTCGAATTTCACTTAATCAATCACACAACAATCAAACAATCAATCAATCTATCTATTTATTATAACATTCCAAAATTTAGAATTTTGGGATGTTACAAAAAGTAAATAAAGTGCAACAAAGTGGCCCAATCCTTTTGTAGCAAAGGACAAGCCTGGACAAACTCTTATATGATGTAAAGCGCTCCCGAGGACACATGGGAATATCATCAAGCTAGTTTTCATCACGCTCATATGATTCGTGTTCGGTACTTTGATAATTTGGTATGTGGGTGGACCGATGCTTGGGTGCTGCCCTTACTTGGACAAGCATCCCACTTATGATTAACCTCTATTGATTGCAAGCATCCACAAATACGACAAAATTATTAAGGTAAACCTAACCATAGCATGAAACATATGGATCCAAATCAGCCCCTTAGGAAGCAACGCATAAACTAGGGTTTAAGCTTCTGTCACTCTAGCAACCCATCATCTACCTATTACTTCCCAATGCCTTCCTCTAGGCCCAAACAATGGTGAAGTGTCATGTAGTCGACGTTCACATAACACCACTAGAGGAGAGACAACATACATCTCATCAAAATATCGAACGAATACCAAATTCACATGACTACTAATAGCAAGACTTCTCCCATGTCCTCAGGAACAAAAGTAACTACTCACAAAGCATAAACATATTCATAATCAGATGGGTATTAATGTGCATATAGGATCTGAACATATGATCTTCCACAAATTAAACCAACTAGCATCAACTACAAGGAGTAATTAACACTACTAGCAACCTACTAGCACCAATCCCGGACTTGGAGACAAGAATTGGGTACAAGAGATGAACTAGGGTTTTGAGATGAGGTGGTGCTGGTGAAGATGTTGATGGAGATTGCCCCCTCCTGATGAGAGGAGCGTTGGTGATGACGATGGCGATGATTTCCCCCTACGGGAGGGAAGTTTCCCCGGCAGAACAGCCCCGCCAGAACCCTAGATTGGTTCCGCCAAGGTTCCACCTCGTGGCGGCAGAGTTTCGTCCAAGAAGATGGCTTATGATTTTTTTCCCATCGAAAGAGTCCATATAGCAGAAGATGGTCACCGGAGGGCCAATAGGGGGCCCAAGAGGTAGGGGGGCGCGCCCAGGGGGGTAGGGCGCGTCCCCCACCCTCGTGGGCAGGGTGTGGCCCCCCCTGGTGAAGTTCTTGTGCTCAATGTTTTGTATATATTTGGAAAACATCATCCGTGAAGTTTCAGGACTTTTGGAGCTGTGCATAATAGGTCTCTAATATATGCTCCTTTTCCAGCCAGAATCCCAGCTGCCGACATTCTCCCTCTTTATGTAAACCTTGCAAAATAAGAGAGAATATGCATAAGTATTGTGACATAATGTGTAATAACAGCCCATAATGCAATAAATATTGATATAAAAGCATGATGCAAAATGGACGTATCAACTCCCCCAAGCTTAGACCTCGCTTGTCCTCAAGCGAAAAGCCGAAATCGAAAAATATGTCCACATGTTTAGAGATGAAGGTGTCGATAAAAATAAAATACGGACATGAGGGCATCATGATCATTCTTAGAACATCAACTTATATAATTCTTGTCATATGATTTCTTATGCTAGAGTAATAATTCAATCACAATATCAAGTATGAATCGTAAACTTCATTGAAAACTAACAAACTATAATCTCAGTCATTGAAGCAATTGCAATTTATCATAACATAGGAAAGAGTCAATGTATAAGAGCTTTTCAGCAAGTCCACATACTCAACTATCATATAGTCTTTCACAATTGCTGACACTCACACAATACTTATGGGTATGGAGTTTTAATCGGACACAGAGAAAGATAGGGACTTATAGTTTTGCCTCCCAACGTTTTACCTCAAGGGTAATGTCAACAGTAATAGTTCATGAAAACCCACATCCAATTTGCCATATATACCAGGATCTTTCCAACATATTGTGCTTCCCAAAGGATAAAATGTAAAAAGGAAGGGTGAAGATCACCTTAACTATTTTGCAGTATAGGAGATAAAAGTAAAAGATAGGTCCTTCGCAGAGGGAAGCAGAGGTTGTCATGCACTTTTATGGTTGGATGCACAAAATCCTAATGCGAAAGAACGTCACTTTAAATTGCCACTTGTGATATGGACCTTTATTATGCAGTCTGTCGCTTTTATTACTTCCATTTCACACGATTGTATAAAGCTTATTTCTTCCACACCAATCAATCATACATATTTAGAGAGCAATTTTTATTGCTTGCACCGATGACAACTTACTTGATGGATCTTACTCAATCCATAGGTAGGTATGGTGTACTCTCATGGCAAAACTAGTTTAAGGGTATTTGGAAGCACAAGTAGTATCTCTACTTGGTGCAATGAATTTGGCTAGCATGAGGGAGAAAGGCAAGCTCAACATGTTGGAGGATCCAAGACAATATAATTTATCTCAGATGTAAGAAAACATAACCCATTACGTTGTCTTCCTTGTCCAATGTCAACTCTTTAGCATGTCATATTTTAATGAGTGCTCACAATCATAAAAGATGTCCAATATAGTATATTTATATGTGAAGACCTCTCTTTCTTTATTACTTCCTATTAATTTCAACGATGACCAAAACTATTTTTGTCAACCCTCAATAACTTTTATTCATCATACCCTTTCTATGTGAGCTCATTACTCTCCATAAGAGTCACATGATCTTTTTGTTTCTTTTTATTTCTTTCTCTTTTCTTTTATTCACTTAGGATCATGGCAAAATAATCAAGCCCTTGACTCAACACTAATTTTTATTATATAGCTCACAGACTCGATTACATAGTGGGGTAATAAAGCAAAACTCACAACTAGATCATACTAAGTACTTTTATTCTACTAGATCAAGATATTACCAAAAGGATCGAACTAAGAAAAACGGTAAAGATAAAAGTGATGGTGATACGATACCGGGGCACTCCCCCAAGCTTGGCAGTTGCCAAGTGGAGTGCCCATACCAGATACTCAATTCTTCTTTGTTGGAGAAGAAGGTGGAGTTGTTGATGATGGATAGTCGCACATCGAGCGTAGGAGGTCTTCTAGCTTGCGGATAATGCCCTTGAGTGCGATGATATGCTCCTTCAACAAAATATTTTCACGTGTGAGATACTTATTTTGTATACGAGCCAACTCAATCATCTTGAAAGCTTCGATTTCTGTTGGAGTAAGAAGATTGTGATCCAGTTGAAGGGTGTTCTCTGTTGCTGGAACTTGGTCCTCCATGGCCTTCTTGATCCCTTCATCCTTGTTGATCTCCATAGGTTCTTCTCTCTTCAGCTCTATGTTCATTAGCCAAGCATCATTGCCCTCATGGTTGGACGAGGAGGGAGACAACATAGTGCCGGGCCTTGAGAACCCTGACAGAAAACAGCTCGAAACAAAGACAGGAGATTTTGCGTGATACGGGAGTCAAAACCCTCGGGAGGTTATATAATGAATTTTTACCGACCAAAATACGTGTCCTATAAGAAAACGGAGTCCGGAGAGCACACGAGGTGCCCACGAGGTAGGGGGACGTGCCCAGGGGGGTAGGGTGCGCCCTCCACCCTCGTGGAGCCCTCGTGTCCTTTCCGGACTGCTGCTTATTTTTCTATTTTTCTAAATATTCCAAAACGGAGAAATATTTCCTTAAAAACTGTTTTGGAGTCGGTTTACTTACCGTACCACATACCTATTCCTTTTCGGAGTCTGAAATGTTCCGGAAAGTGTCCCTTATGTATTCCTCCGGGGTTACAGTTTCAATAACATTGGTTTCAACATTTATAGGATTACGTGAGATATAGTGTTTGATTCTTTGACCGTTCACCACCTTATGATTTGTGCCTTCAAAGTTGTTGATTTTTATGGCACCGGAATGGTAGACCTCCTCGATAACGTAAGGACCTTCCCATTTAGAGAGAAGTTTTCCTGCAAAAAATCTTAAACGAGAGTTGTATAGCAATACATAATCACCTACATTAAACTCACGCTTTTGTATTCTTTTATCATGCCACCTTTTAACTTTTTCTTTAAACAACTTGGCATTTTTGTAGGCTTGGGTTCTCCATTCATCAAGTGAACTAATATCAAATAACCTCTTCTCACCGGCAAGTTTAAAATCATAATTAAGTTCTTTAATAGCCCAATAAGCCTTGTGTTCTAGTTCAAGAGGTAAGTGACATGCTTTTCCATAGACCATTTTATACGGAGACATACCCATAGGATTTTTATATGCAGTTCTATAGGCCCATAATGCATCATCTAGTTTCTTGGACCAATTCTTTCTAGACCTATTGACAGTCTTTTGCAAAATTAATTTGAGTTCTCTATTACTCAGTTCTACTTGACCACTAGACCGAGGGTGATAAGGAGATGCAATTCTATGATTAACATCATATTTAGCAAGCATTTTACGGAAAGCACAATGAATAAAATGTGAGCCACCATCAGTCATTAAATATCTACGGACTCCAAACCATGGAAAAATAACTTCTTTAAGCATTTTAATAGAAGTGTTATGATCAGCACTACTAGTTGGAATAGCTTCTACCCACTTAGTAACGTAATCAACAACAACTAAAATATGTGTATAACCATTAGAGGAAGGAAAAGGTCCCATATAGTCAAAGCCCCAAACATCAAATGGTTCAATAACAAGTGAATAATTCATAGGCATTTCTTGACGTCTACTAATATTACCAATTCTTTGATATTCATCACAAGATAAGACAAACTTACGGGCATCCTTGAAGAGAGTAGGCCAATAAAAATCAGATTGCAGTACCTTATGTGCAGTCTTATCTCCAGCATGGTGTCCTCCATAAGCTTCAGAGTGACACTTGCATAGGATCTGTTCCTATGCATGCTCAGGTACACAACGTCTAATAACACCACCTACTCCTTCTTTATAAAGATGTGGGTCATCCCAAAAGTAACGCCTCAAATCATAAAAGAACTTTTTCTTTTGCTGGTATGTGAAACTAGGTGGTATAAACTTAGCAACAATATAATTAGCATAATCAGCATACCATGGATCAGTATGAGAAGAATTTATGACATTTAATTGCTCATCAGGAAAGCTATCATCAATAGGTAGTGGGTCATCAAGCACATTTTCTAACCTAGACAAGTTGTCTGCGACGGGGTTCTCAGCTCCTTTTCTATCAACAATATGTAAATCAAATTCTTGTAGCAAGAGAACACATCTAATAAGTCTAGGTTTAGAATCTTTCTTTTCCATAAGATATTTAATAGCAGCATGATCAGTGTGAATAGTTACTTTAGAATCAACAATATAAGGTCTAAACTTATCACAGGCAAATACAACTGCTAAGAATTTTTTTTAGTAGTAGCATAATTTCTTTGAGCATTCTCTAGAGTTTTACTAGCATATTGAATAACATTTAGTTTCTTATCAACTCTTTGTCCTAGAACAGCACCTAAAGCATAATCACTAGCATCACACATAATTTCAAAGGGTAAACTCCAATCAGGTGGCTAAACAATAGGTGCAGAGATCAATGCTTTCTTAAGTATTTCAAATGCTTCTACACAATCATCATCAAAGACAAATGGTATATTTTTTGTAATAAATTAGTCAGAGGCCGAGAGATTTTTGAGAAGTCCTTAATGAACCTCCTATAAAAACCGGCATGACCAAGGAAACTTCTTATACCTTTGATGTCCTTGGGACATGGCATCTTTTCAATAGCATCAACCTTGGCTTTATCAACTTCAATACCTCTTTCAGAAACTTTATGCCCCAAGACAATACCTTCATTAACCATAAAGTGGCACTTTTCCCAATTCAAGACAAGATTAGTTTCTTCACATCTCTGCAAAACTCGATCAAGGTTGCTCAAGAAATCATCAAAAGAAGATCCATAGACGGAAAAGTCGTCCATGAAAACCTCACAAATCTTTTCACAAAAGTTAGAGAATATAGCCATCATGCATCTTTGAAAGGTAGCAAGTGCATTACATAAACCAAAAGGCATACGTCTATAAGCGAAAGTACCAAAAGGGCAAGTAAAAGTAGTCTTTGATTGATCTTTGGCTGACACAGGTCTTTGGGAGAAACCAAAATAACCATCTAGAAAGCAAAAATGTGTGTGTTTGGATAATCTTTCTAGCATTTGATCGATAAAAGGTAAGGGGTAATGATCTTTTTTAGTAGCCTTATTTAATTTGCGGAAATCAATTAGTATCCTATAACCAGTAAAAATTCTTTGAGGAATCAATTCATCTTTATCATTAGGAACAACAGTAATACCTCCCTTCTTAGGGACACAATGGACAGGACTTACCCACTTACTATCAGCAACGGGATAAATTATACCTGCCTCAAGGAGCTTTAGTATCTCCTTTCTTACCCTTCTTTCATTTTAGGATTCAGACGACGTTGATGATCATGAACTAGTTTAGCATCTTCTTCCATATTAATTGTATGTTGACATAGAGTGGGACTAATGCCCTTAAGATCATCAAGAGTATACCCAATAGCAGGATGGTGCTTCTTTAGAGTTTTTAATAATCTCTCTTCTTCATGTTCTGAAAGGTTAGCACTAATAATAACAGGGTATATCTTTTTCTCATCAAGATAAGCATATTTAAGAGTATCAGGTAACGGTTTAAGCTCAAACACGGGATCACCCTTGGGTGGAGGAGGATCCCCTAGGATTTCAACAGGTAAATTGTTTTTCAGAATAGGTTCTTGTTTAAAGAATACCTCATCTAATTCCCTTCTTTCATTCATAAACATATCATTTTCATGGTCTAGCAAATATTGTTATAAAGGATCACTAGGAGGTACGGCAATAGAAGCAAGACCAATAATTTCATCCTTACTAGGTAATTCTTCTTCACGGTGTTGTCTACTAAATTTAGAATAATTAAATTCATGAGTCATATCATCTAAACCGACAGTAACAACATCCCTTTTGCAATCTATGGTAGCATTAACAGTATTTAAGAAGGGTCTACCAAATATAATGGGACAAAAACTATCTTGTGGGGAACCAAGAACAAGAAAATCAGCAGGATATTTAGTTTCCCCACACAAGACTTCAGCATCTCTAACAATTCCCATTGGTGAAATAGTATCTCTATTAGCACGTTTAATTGTGACATCAATATCTTCTAACTCAGCGGGTGCAATGTCATGCATAATGTATTTGTATAAGTCAATAGGTATTGCACTAGCACTAGCACCCATATCACACAAGCCATGATGACAATGATCTCCTATTTTAACTAAAATAACAGGCATGCCTACCACAGGTCTAGGTGTATCTGTATCACGGGGTTTAGCAATTCTAGCAGTTTCATTACAGAAATAAATAACATGCACATCTATATTATCAGATAGGAGATCTTTAACAATAGCAATATTAGGTTCAACTTTAACTTACTCAGGAGGTGTATATGTTTTACTATTGCTTTTACAAACCACAGTTGAAGCTTTAGCATGATCCTTTATCCTAACAGGGAAAGGTGGTTTCTCAACATAAGAAGTAGGAACAATAGGATCATTATAAGTAATAGTCTTTTCTTCAAATTTAATAGGTGCAGCTACTTTTACTTCTATGGGAGTATGATATTTAAACCACTTCTCCTTGGGGAGATCAACATAAGCAGCAAAAGATTCACAGAAAGAAGCTACTATCTCAGAGTCAAGTCCATATTTAGTGCAAAATTTATGAAAAATATCGGTATCCATAAAAGATTTAACACAATCAAAACTAGGTGCTATACCTGACTCCTTACCATTGCCGAGGTCCCAATCTTCGGAGATGCATTTAATTATTTCCAACAAATCCCATTTGAATTCAATAGTCTTCATCATAAAAGAGCTAGCACAAGAAGTATCAAGCATGGTGCGATTGTTACCAGAAAGCCGAGCATAACTTTTTTGAATAATCATTTCTCTTGAGAGCTCATGATTGGGGCAAGAATATAACATTGATTTAAGCCTCCCCCAAGCTTGAGCGATGCTTTCTCCTTCGCGAGGCCAAAAATTATATATATAATTACGATCACGATGAACAAGATGCATAGGATAAAACCTTTGATGAAATTCCTATTTCAATCGTTTGTAGTTCCAAGAGTCCATATCATCACATAGCCTATACCATGTGGATGCATCTCCCCTCAAAGATAAGGGGAAGACCTTCTTCTTAACAACATCTTCGGGTACACTTGCAAGCTTAAATGATCCACAAACTTCATCCACATATATTAGATGCTCATCAGGATGTTTTGTTCCATCTCCTAAAAAAGGATTAGCTAGCAGTTTTTCTACCATACCCAAAGGAATTTCAAAGAAAGCATTTTCATTTTCAGTAGGTTCAGTAGGTTGAGGAGCAACTCTTTGCTCTACTGGTCGGGGTGAATATACCCCGAACAAGCCCCTCAGAGGATTACTTTCCATAGTAACAAGTGATAGTAAATTTCAGCACACTATATAAATTTTTCCTTACCAAATTCCACCTACCAAAGGCCCTTCACTCCCCGGCAACGGTGCCAGAAAAGAGTCTTGATGACCCGCAAGTATAGGGGATCTATCTAGTCCATTCGATAAGTAAGAGTGTCGAACCCAACGAGGAGCAGAAGGAAATGATAAGCGGTTTCCAGCAAGGTATTCTCTGCAAGTACTGAAATAAGTGGTAATGGATAGTTTTGTGATAATATAATTTGTAACGAGCAACAAGTAACAAAAGTAAATAAAGTGCAGCAAAGTGGACCAATCCTTTTGTAGCAAAGGACAAGCTTGGAAAAACTCTTATATGATGTAAAGCGCTCCCGAGGACACATGGGAATATCGTCAAGCTAGTTTTCATCACGCTCATATGATTCGCGTTCGGTACTTTGATAATTTGGTATGTGGGTGGACCGGTGCTTGGGTGCTGCCCTTACTTGGACAAGCATCCCACTTATGATTAACCTCTATTGCAAGCATCCGCAAATACGACAAAATTATTAAGGTAAACCTAACCATAGCATGAAACATATGGATCCAAATCAGCCCCTTAGGAAGCAACGCATAAACTAGGGTTTAAGCTTCTGTCACTCTAGCAACCCATCATCTACCTATTACTTCCCAATACCTTCCTCTAGGCCCAAACAATGGTGAAGTGTCATGTAGTCGACGTTTACATAACACCACTAGAGGAGAGACAACATACATCTCATCAAAATATCGAACGAATACCAAATTCACATGACTACACTACTAGGAAAAGGGCTATAGATGGAATTGACACTGATGGCGCACCAGACATGTGGTGCGCCACTACTATATACTAATGGCGCACCACATCCACGGTGCGCCATTAGTAACAAGATTTTTTTTTATTTTTTTTCAAAACTAGTAATGGCGCACCGTGGGAGTGGTGCGCCATTACTAGTTAAACTAGTAATGGCGCACCACATCCACGGTGCTCCATTAGTAAAAAAATTCAATTTTTTTTCAAAACTAGTAATGGCGCGTCGTGGGAGTGGTGCGCCATTACTAGTTAAACTAGTAATGGCACACCACACCCACGGTGCGCCATTACTAGTTAAACTAGTAATGGCGCACCACTCCCACGGTGCGCCATTACTAACTTGGCCCAAAAATTCCCTCTCATGCACACCCCCCCTGTGGACCGCCTTTTCAGTTTTTAAAAAAATAAAAGAAAATGATGAAAATGTCAAAAAAAAGAAAATAAGTTTCCCATGTGATATGTGGTCTAGTTGTTGGGAAAATTTACAAATATGAATTTCGACTTTATTTGCAAAATCTCTCTGGAATTTGTAAAATGGGCATAACTTTTGCATACGAACTCGGATTAAAAAGTTTTCTATATGAAAAATTATCTACTCGAAAAGTTACATCCGAATTTAAATGGGGGAACCCCGTTAAACATTTTCAAAATCCTCAAAAACCTAACAGAAAAAAGTTACGGGGCTTTTAAGATCTGGAGGCAAAAAAAATCAAAAAAATTCAAACTTACTAGTGGCGCACCGTATGCTAGGTGCGCCACTAGTAACAGAAAAAAAATTAGTTTTGATTTTTTTCAGAATTTTTTTTCAAAATATGATACGTAATATGAACGAAAGTTTGAAATATTTTTTCAAAATTTCATCACACTCATGAACATGAACAAAGTCCTAAACATCAACAAGGTTTAATAGGATTGATATGCTAGATATATCAACAAGTGCTTGTGAAGTGAGCTGGTGCTGGGGTTGGATAGAACTCTGAAGTTAAGCATGCTTGGGCTGGAGTAGTGTGAGGATGGGTGACCTTTCGGGAAGTTTGACCACGGAGTGCGATTTGACCTGAGAGTAAGCATATTGACCCAAGATTAAGCCATAGTGACCCGAGATTAAGAAAAAAATTGATTTTTTTAAAACTAAAAAAATTTGAAAAAAATTTGAAAAAAAATTATTACTAATGGCGCACTTCTATGTGGTGCGCCATTACTAAGTCAGATAGTAATGGCGCACCTCTAGGCATACTAATGGCGCACTAAAGGTGTGCCATTAGTATCTGGTATACTAATGGCGCACCAGTGCTGTGCCATTAGTAAAAAATACTAGTGGCATGGTACTAGTGGCACACTAGTAGTGCGCCATTAGTAGGCAAAACTGGTGCGCCACTAGTAGGCCTTTTCCTAGTATTGCTACTAATAGCAAGACTTCTCCCAAGTCCACGGGAACAAAAGTAACTACTCACAAAGCATAAACATGTTCATAATCATATGGGTATTAATGTGCATATAGGATTTGAACATATGATCTTCCACCAATTAAAACAACTAGCATCAACTACAAGGAGTAATTAACACTACTAGCAACCTACTAGCACCAATCCCGGACTTGGAGACAAGAATTGGGTACAAGAGATGAACTAGGGGTTTGAGATGAAATGGTGCTGATGAAGATGTTGATGGAGATTGCCCTCTCCCGATGAGAGGAGCGTTGGTGATGACGATGGCGATGATTTCCCCCTCCGGGAGGGAAGTTTCCCCGGCAGAACAGCCCCGCCAGAACCCTAGATTGGTTCCACCAAGGTTCCGCCTCGTGGCGGCGGAGTTTCGTTCGAGAAGATGGCTTATGATTTTTTTTTCCCATCGAAAGAGTCCATATAGCAGAAGATGGTCACCGAAGGGCCACCAGGGGGCCCACGAGGTAGGGGGCGTGCCCAGGGGGGTAGGGCGCGCCCCCCACCCTCGTGGGAAGGGTGTGGCCCCCTGGTGAATTTCTTGCGCTCAATATTTTTTATGTATTTGGAAAACATCATCCGTGAAGTTTCAGGACTTTTGGAGCTGTCCAGAATAGGTCTCTAATATTTGATCCTTTTCCAGCCAGAATCCCAGCTGCCGGCATTCTCCCTCTTTATGTAAACCTTGTAAAATAAGAGAGAATAGGCATAAGTATTGTGAAATAATGTGTAATAACAGCCCATAATGCAATAAATATTGATATAAAAGCATGATGCAAAATGGACGTAACAATAGGTTTAACCTTGCATCATAGACAACTTTTGGATTTTGCCGCTAAAGGAAATTTTATTGAGCTTGAAAAATAGAAACTTTGTGTGCCAGTCGCAGAATTATTAAAAATCACAGGAGCATGATAAAATTCTGAATGTTTTACACAAGATTGATATAAAAATGTCCTACGTTTTCCTATTTTTTCAGAATTTTTGGAGTTATACAAGTATTCGAAGTTTTCAGATTACTACAGATTGTTCTGTTTTTGACAGATTTTGTTTTCTTTGTGTTCTGTGCTTATTTTGATGAATCTATGGTTTGCATTGGAGGGTATAAGCCATGGTAAAGTTGGAATACAGTAGATATAATGCGAAAATAAAATATGAATGGGTTTGCAACAACACTTAGAGTAGTGATTGGCTTTGTTATACTAACGGATCTCACGAAGGTTTTGTTGAATTTTGCATGATTGAAGTTTTCAATTTTTGGGTAAGGAGTAAGAAGAGCCTAAGCTTGGGGATGACCCATGTCATCCCAAGCTATTATGTAAAAGAGAAGCAAGCAACTAAGCTTGGGGATGCCCAAGTGGCATCCCCTCTTTCTTCTAACGACCATCGATATTTTACTTGGAGTTATATTTTTATTCATCACATATCATGAGTTTTTCTTGGAGCGTCTTGTATTATATGAGTCCTTGCTTATTTTTCTTTTTAGTTTAAGTCAAGTATCTTTGCTAAATACACCTATTTTAGAGAGCCAAAATTATGCCATGATTTGCTAGAATTGCTCTATGTGCTTCACTTCAATTTTTTGAGCTATGGAATTGCTCTAGTGCTTCACTTATATCTTTTTCAGCACGGTGTGGTTTATTATTTTTGAAGAAATTCTCTCATGCTTCACTTAGATTTATTTGAGAGTTGGTAATTTTTTTTAGAAATTCTCTCATGCTTCACTTAAAATATTTTGAGAGAAGAAACTTTTTATGCTCATGTTCTTCAATTAGATTTGTTTGAGATATCAAAAGAAACATATTAAACTAGTCCCAAAGTGATATATATTCAAGAGGGATATAATAAAAACTTCCATGAAGATCATTGGACAAAATAAACTTGATCCTTTGTAATAGTTTTGCGGTGTGATAATATAATATGTGAGTCATGTTGATGAATAATTATGCTTTAGTAAGAATATTGATGTTAAGGTTTGTGATTCCCTATGCAAGAACCAAAATCAATAGTTATGCAATGAAATTACATCCTACTTGTGGTGCATTATTCGGTGTTAGTTATGCTTAATGCTTGCTTATGAGATTTTTCGTTTCTTGGTTGGATGCTTCTCAATCTTTTTCTAGCCTTCACTTCCACTGAGTATGATTGCTACTTGTGCATCCAAAATCCTTAAACCAGTTTTGCCATATGAGTCCACTATATACCTACCTATATGCGGTATTTCAGTGTCGTTCTAAGCAAATTTGTATGTGCCATCTCTAATCTTCAAAATAAATTTCCTTTTTGTGTGCTTGTACCACTCATGAAACAGTACGGGGTGGCTAATATTTTTCCATTCTAGATGTGTTATTCTCAAGATGAGTGTTTATTCACTTGTCATTGCACGAGAGTACAATAAAGGTACTAGGGATGCCCAGTCCCGAAATGAAAAATGAATTTACTTTATGTTGTCAAATAATAAATTCCTTCAAAAGTGTTGGTATGGACGACACCCGTGGATTCGGTTAGCCGTGGAATGTGAAAGTATGGTAGAAAAAGGAATAAACTTTATTTTCTGTTTGGGAACCGGCTATGATATATCTAGCATGGAAAGTATTGGGAACTACTCAATCATTTTCATTGACAGGAAAGGAATGCCACCCAAAATGTTTTATCTCTATCTTTTTCGCTTTGAGCTCTGGCACCTCTACAAATCCTTACTTCCCTGTGTGAAGGGCGTTTCTTTTACTTTATGCAAACTTTATTTTTATTTGAGTCTCCATCTTCTCTTATAAAGCACCAACTAAGGGGCATTATGATCATACTTGAGCATTGGGTGTAGCTAATATGTGAGTGTGTTTCATGAATGGATCAATTATTGATCATAATGGGCTAGGGATAACTTGCTTTAGTGTTGATATTTTGAAAGACATGGTTCCTTATTGATATGCTTGAGTATTGAAATCCTCATGTCAAGACTAGACTATTGCTTTCAATCATATAGAAGTCCAAATGTCCATGCAACAAAAGAAAAGAATATGTGATGAACATGATAGGAAACGTTCCACAGCAAAAGTTCTCTTTTTATCATTTACCTACTTGAGGACGAGCATGAATTAAGCTTGGGGATGTTGATATGTCTCCAACGTATCTATAACTTTTGATTGTTCCATGCTATTATATTATTATTCTTGGATGTTTTACAATCATTTTATAGCAACTTTATATCATTTTTTGGGACTAACCTATTGACATAGTTGTCGGCGTCCTGGGAACGGGGGTACCCAGACTTGCCTGCCTGCGGCCCAGGGCGTGGCTCCACGTAAGGCCTAGTACGACCCATCTTGATCAGCAATCACTCAAGACCCTCGCGAGGGGCAAAGCCTTGCGAGGCGGACGACATCAAGATCTTCCTAGGGGCGGCCTCGCTAGGCTAGCTCCCGAGGAGCGGAGATATCTATGCAAGGGGCACCTCGCGAGGTTCGCGTGACGTGAGCCATGACGACCGAAGCCAGGTGGGCGCTAGCAGGCGCAGAGTGCCCGTTTCCTCTTTGGTGCTAAAGAAGCAGGCGCAAGCGAGCAGTCCCGAGGTGTCAGGCAGAGGTTTCCATATCGGTGCAACAAGACCAAGACCAGCAGGATGGCAGGACGGCAGGAAGAAGGTCACCGCCGAGCCCACGATGGCATCACCACCAGAGCCTTTGGCAGGTGAAGACCACCTTTTGTCAGGACAACTTGTACTAGTTGTCTCCCTTCAAAACTGGCCGTTGTGGGATCCCTTCCCGCCTAACATTTGGGAAGAGGACTAGGGCCTCTATAAATAGGACTAGCCACCACCGTAGTCAAGGATCAACTCATCTTGGATCGGATCCACTCCACCAAGGCCATCTCACCTGCTCATTGAGCTCAAGAACACCTCTCCTCAGGAGGCTGTTCATCCTATGTACTGATTCATCCTCAGCCCATGAGGCAATCCACCACACCACACTGGAGTAGGGTATTAAACCACCACGGTGGCCCGAACCAGTATAAAACTCTCATGTCATTTGTTCCTTGGGTTCAGCGAGCTAGGCCATGAGATCGTTGCGAGAGTGAGCTAGGAAGAGATCTTCATGCACACCCTAGAGTTCGAACCTCTAGGGTTTGCCGGAACCCAGAATCCGACATTTGGCGTGCCAGGTAGGGTGTGCCGAAGCTTCACCTCACCGTTTGGCCCCCATGGCCAGCGCCGCTCCTCCGACTGGGCCGACGGAAGCCCGCGACGGCACCATGGGGCTTAGGGCCCTCGTCCCCTCCTTACAGCGGGTGCAATGGCCGCACAAGTTCAGGCCGGAAATGCCACCCCACTATGACGGCATGGCGGATCCGTCGAACTTCCTGCTGGCATACGAGGAGGCCGTTCTAGAGGCTGGAGGCCCCAACAAGGTCATGGCCAACTGGTCTCCTATGGTCCTCACTGGCGCACTGCGCGCCTGGCTGCTCAACCTGCCCGGGTCCTCTGTGGCTTCTTGGGAGGAGCTGCGCGACATTTTTGTCGCACGCTTCGCAGCGCTGGCGCGTGTCGCCGGCGCGGCTCTCCTTGGCGGCTCGCGGGCACCGCCCTCAGACCGCCATGTCAAGCAATTCTTTTGCCAGATCGGTGCTGCCTCCGCGGAGCGGGGAGCCCCTCCAGGATGGGCGGCGTTCAAGGCCGACCTCACCTTCGACTCAGGGGACCACCCCGCTACCACTGCAGGCTCGGGCGCGCTCCCGATGCTCTACGCACCCACCATCTACAACGTCGCCAATAGAAAGACCCTCATCGTCGGTGGAGCTAGCCTCAATGTGCTCTCTGTGTAAGATTTCGGCTTGTTTCACGTGCCTTACGGCTGACTCCCTCCCACCAAGCCTTTCTCCGGAGTCGGTACCGGATCCACTAGCCCCGTGGGGCAAATATGCCTCTCGGTCACCTTTGGTACCCGGGACAACTAGCGCACCGAGCTGATCGACTTCGACATCGCCCGCATCGGCCTCCCATACAATGCCATCCTCAGGTACCCTGCCCTGGCTCAGTTCATGGCAGCGACCCATCCAGCCTAGAACCTCATAAAGATGTCGGGCAGTAGCGGCGTCCTCACCGTGGATGGAGACACCAACGACGCTCTAACGGCCCTCAAGCTCACCTTCAGGGCCGCCGCGGCAGCGCGCTCGGCCGACGGAGCCGCCCCAGGAGCTAAGGGATCCGCGCCGGCGAAAAAGAAGCAGTTGTTCACTTAGGACTGGGCCGAAAGGAAGCAAGTGCCGGTCGAGGAGGATGGATCCTCGGGAGCCACCTTCACCATAGGCGCTAACCTCGACCCGGACTAAGAGGAGTCATTGGTGAAGTTCTTGTGCGCAAACAAGGAGGTATTTGCCTAGGAGCCCAAGAAGCTGGTAGGGGTCCCAAGGGGGGTAATCGGACACCGCTTAAGGGTGTTCCCCAATGTGCGCCCTGTGAAGTAGAAGGCACGCGACAGTCCAAGGAGAAGCAGTCCTTCATCGTCCAGGAAACTCGCAAACTACAAGCAGGAGGTGTCATTCGCGAGGTCCGGTACCCGGAATGGCTGGCGAACCCCGTCATCGTGCCCAAGAAAGGTGGGAAGGAACGCATGTGTGTCGACTTCACCAACCTCAACAAAGTCTCCCCCAAAACCCGTTCCCACTCCCGTGCATCAACCGGATCGTCGACTCCACCGCCTAGTGCGACCTGCTATGTTTCCTGGACGCACTCTTGGGTTACCACCAGATCAAGATGGCGGTGGAAGACGTGGAGAAGACGGCCTTCTTGACCCCGTGTGGGGTATACTACTACACCTGCATGCCGTTCGGGCTATGCAATGTTGGGGCGACCTTCCAGCGGCTGATGCATGTCTCCCTGGGCCAGTAGCTAGGGAGAAACGCTGAAGCCTACATCAACGACATCGTGGTAAAATCATGGGAGGCAAGAATCCTTATCTAGGACCTGGAGGAGACTTTCACCAGCCTATGCCAGGTGGACCGCGGCTCAATCTGGAGAAGTGCGTGTTCGGTGTTCCCTCCGGCAAGCTTCTGGGCTTCCTCGTTGTCGGTGTCAAAACCGGCGGATCTCGGGTAGGGGGTCCCGAACAGTGCGTCTGAGGTTGATGGTAACAGGATACAGGGAACACAATGTTTAACCAGGTTCGGGCCCTCTCGATGGAGGTAAAACCCTACGTCCTGCTAGATTAATATTGATGAGTAGGGGGTTACAAGAGTTGATCTACCACGAGATCGTAATGGCTAAAACCCTAGAAGTCTAGCCTATCTGATTATGATTGTCCAGTTTCTCTATGGACCAACCCTCCAGTTTATATAGACACCGGAGGGGACTAGGGTTATACAAAGTCGATTACATAGAGAGGAAATAGTATATCCGATCGCCTGGCTTGCCATCCATGCAAATAAGAGTCCTATCCGGACACGGGAGAAAGCCTTCCATCTTGTATCTTCATGGCCCAATAGTCCGACCCATGTCCAACAGGTCGGACGCCCGAGGATCCCTTAGTCCAGGACTCCCTTAGTAGCCCCTGAACCAGGATTCAACGACAAGGTGTCCGACACATAAATGGTCTTCGACATTGCAAGGCGGGTTCCTCCTCTGAATACTCCGACACAGTTTCCGAACATAAAGATCGTATCCGGATCTGGAAAACAAGTTCCACACACCACTGCAGAGAATATAATATTTCACGAGTCCAATCCGCTGACAACTTTTTGCAACATAACACTACATCACCTCTCGGTCATTATTTCGAACCATTTTTCAGCCTGTTGCTCCATATTTCGAGAGGCAGCTTTATTGGCACGTCTCGTCAAAGTAGAGATCGTGTCCCCCTATCGCGGGATTCTCATCAATACGGGTGTGGGTAATCCAACCACGCCGTTCGCACAGCCCATGGGAACCGGCGAGTTTTAAGGCGAGTGGGGAGGCGCTTGATATTCACTGTCTTTATAATGGGATAAGGATTCCCTTCTTTCACGCACACCTTCTTTCTTTGCACCTACCCACTCTCGAGCTCCAGCGCCCAAGTCCTCACCCTTTCCGCCTCAAGAAAGAACTTCCAACAATGTCCGGATCTGGAGCACAAGGCAAATGGATGGCCTCCTACGTCAAGGAGAAGGACATCACCAAGCCTCGGGAGGCCGGGTATCTGGCGAAGGAAATCGCTCATAGACTTCCGGCCAAGGGGAAAATTGTCCCCAACCCGAAGCCCAATGAGAGGGTGGTGTTTATCCCCCATTTCGTCCATGGGCTAGGGTTTCCTCTCCACCCTTTCGTCCTCGGACTAATGTTTTATTACGGGCTAGATTTCCATGATCTAGCTCCCAACTCTTTCCTCAACATTGCAGCATTCATTGTCGTGTGTGAGGCTTTCCTCCGCGTCCCATGTAACACCAACAATGCGGCTATATCTCCCACGTGTCGGGGCACGACTTAGAGGCATAGCCGCATGGTAGGCATGTCGCAAGAGGGGTAATCTTTACACATTCCATGTACTGAATAAGGAAGGGATAAAGAGTCGGCTTACAATCGCCACTTCACACAAATACAAGTTAAACATACATCATCCACAATACAATCAAGGTCCGGCTACGGAACCAAAATAAAAAAAAGACAACCCAAATGCTAGATCCCCAATCGTCCCAAGATCTTGTTCGTTGTGTTGTTTCGTTTCCAGTTGATCAGTAGTGGAGCCCAGTTGGGACGATTGGGGATCTAGCATTTGGGTTGTCTTTTTTTATTTTGATTCCGTAGCCGGACCTTGATTGTATTGTGGATGATGTATGTTTAACTTGTATTTGTGTGAAGTGCCGATTGTAAGCCGACTCTTTATCCCTTTCTTATTCAGTACATGGGATGTGTAAAGATTACCCCTCTTGTGACATGCCTACCATGCAGTTATGCCTCTAAGTCGTGCCCCGACACGTGGGAGATATAGGCGCATCGTGGGTGTTACAAGTTGGTATCAGAGCCTTCCCCGACTTAGGAGCCCCCTGCTTGATCGAAATGCTGACGTTGTTGTGTCTAGAACAAAATGTTTTGAGTCTTAGGATTATATATATCGGAGAGTAGGATTCTTTTTACTCCTCAGTCCCTTCGTCGCTCTGGTGAGGCCTCGTGACGTAGAGTTTTGACCCTTCTCTCCTCAAATTTCATGAATTTTTTTTAGGATCACGCGGGTATCTTGGAATCGTTCCGATGGTTTTGTGACGAGAACATTGTTCTTGGTGCCTCCTGACATTTAGGGGTTGTGATAGTGTCCCGGGGAGTTGAGCTCCGAGGTGTTGTCGTCACAATTTTATCGTTGCAGTTCTGGAATACCTGAGTTCACCGACATCGAAAATCTGTTTTATGCAGTTGTTGGTGAGATAATCTCGACGCCACCCAGTACTGGGGCGGGAGTTCAGGAGTATTGCCATAACTTGTATAACAGATGCTTTTCGAAGGTTGAGGTAAATGATTTCCGAAGGTTTCTTGGTTATGTGTTGAAGGATGGATACAACTGGAAGTAGGATTTGCTAGTTTTGGGTGAGATATTATGCTTCCCCTATATCCCCAACACCTGATTGCATAACCAGAAAGTTTCAGGAGTTTATAAGTGGGAATTCAAGTATCACGTAGGAATTTGTTCCAATAGACACATGATACGATATGGGATCTATCATATGTTTGTTCCTGCTTATCCTGCAAGCCAATCCTTTGTTATGTTTTGAGTTGTGTTATTCGAGTTGCTTCAATGTCAAGTGTTGATTCCATACCTCCCCTAAGTGGTGTTCTCACACTTCTATGTGAATACTAATCCTTCATGATAATCGAGATTGTCATGTCAATTTTTTTTCAACCGACGTGTTTCTCTTCAAGTGGATCCGATCATTTCAACATCCGCAAGATCACCTCTCGGTTTTCCCAACATTGTTTGTTTCATCCGTCCTAAGTTGCATTTGTTTTCCCACCCTCCCATCCTTTTTCTTCAAGGACTCAGACTTCTTAATCAAGTATCCTTTTTATTGATGGGAAATCTCTCCATTCTTTCCCGTCAATGTTCTTATACGGTGATTCTCAGGAAGATACTAACGAAGCTTCAAGTTCATCATTCTTTGTTGTCTTTTCTTCTCCGTTGGATTCAATTCAAGCTTTCGGTGTTGATCATATCTTTTTCTTCGTTTCAAATGTTTTCTCATGCCGGTGCACCTCTTAATCATCCATTTCTCGCTATTCAAGTGTTCCAGAGTGTTGAAGATATCTCAGAAGATTCAAGTTTCCATTCTCAATTCGCTCAATTTCTTTTGAGGATGTTATCTCGTTCAAGCCATTTAAATCAACCGGTGCAATCTCCCTTTCAAGTAATCGTTTGAAGGTGTCTCTTTTGAGTGGGCCCTAACCCACAGGTCTTTCCCAGGATCTTATTTGACTCTTCTAATTTTTCTGGAGTTATTCTCAAATTCATTTCAAATTTTGACGTAAGAATGAGTTATCACCAGTCAATTGCCTTCTCCAAGATCTTTCAAATTCTTTTCATCTTTGGCTCAACCTTTCCTCTTTTAATCATTCCAAAGTGTCTCAACAATTCTTGGTGGTGTTTCTCGTCGTCATTCTCAGATTTTGAAGACCTAAGAACAGTTTCTCTTAAATCATATCTGTTATCGTGAAGATTCATGGTACTAGCTTCCTACCATCGTCTCATAATTATTTTCGATTGTGAGAATTCTTTTCTCCCATCCGGAGCAATTCAAGAGTCTTTTCAGTTTGATTCTCCAGAGCCCATCATCTTAGAACTATTCATTCTCAGCGTGTAGCTATCGTTCTCCAAATCTTACAGGTGAATCATTCAAATATCCTCTAATCAGTTCATGATCTCTCCGTTCTCATGTATCTAAATCCCCTCAAGTATCTTCGTTCGTTTCCCAAATTCTTCCCGGTGAATTGTGCCTTTGCTACTTTCTTTTTCAACTCTTACGGTGGTTCGGTCAAGGTTTCTCTTCCTTTGTTTTCATATTAATTTATCCGTTGTTTTCAATCCTACCGGTGGTTCGTTGAAGTTCTTCTCAAGTTTGCGCTATATCTATCTTAATTCCTTTCAACGAGAATAAGTAGTATGCCAAATCCATTGCTTGTCATCAATTTAATTGGTGAAGGATAAGCATAATGTAATTCTTATTCTTGTTTCATCGAGTAAATTCAATTCCTTATTCTAGAGGCTCAACATGGTGGCTCATCAAGGAATTGTTTCATTCTTCATTCGTTCTTTAAGATTTCTCTTGAAGTTAAGATCCGACAAGATATACTCTAAAATAAACATTGTGTTCAACACATGTCATGTTTTGAAGAGTTCAAGAATTCTTCATCTTGCATTCCGAAGAGCAATTCTTTCATATCTCATCTTTTGAGGTGGTGTTATGTCACTCTTGACAATTTCCCTTCGTGTTTCATGATTCACAAGTTGTCTGGAATGACATATTTTAAACCCATAATTTTCATTTCATTCATGAGATCCTTTGCAACCCATCAATCTCTTCATTGGAGTTATCTTGGGTTATATTTCACCTAAAGCTTTCCCTAAGGATTGTGCTATTTATGGTGCTTATAAACGACCCTAGTTCTTTATTTATCCTCCCAGTGAAATAAGTTTCTCGTCTCTTTGTTTATATCAATCCAATCTATTGTTTTTTTGTTAGTGGCAGAATCTCACCTCAAGTTTCTAGATATTTTCCATAAGCCCACAAGAAGCTTACTCTTTTCGTTGTTGGATTTCCAACAACTCCGTTTGACCCTTCTCCTAAAGATGCCTTTCCAAGCTCATTTGAGGTAGAAGATGTGGTCTTCTCCTCCGTTCTTTTGATTTCATTCTTACTTTTGTTCCGGAGGCATTGTGATGTTGCTCTCTTCAACCCATCATCCCATTTTTTTGTCAAAGACCATGTTCTTTCCTTTGCTTATCCATTCAACTGGAGTGTCGTGTCCTCTTTTCAAGTATCCTCTTATCTTGTCAAGTTCATGTTGAATTCCTTCCATTTACAGTCTGAGTGCTGTCCAAATTATATCATTCTTATTCCATCTCTATCTTGTTTTAACCGGAGTGTTGTGTCTATCATTCCTCTTCTAACCGAACTCTCATTCAAGTGCTTTCATTTTGCCAAGTTCATATTCTTCACCTTCCATTTCCAACCGGAGTGTTGTCGTAATTGATCATTATCGTTCCTTGTACATCTCGTTTCATCCGGAGTGCTTGCATGTACTTCCTGTCCATTGCAACCCTCTTCTTATGTCTTTTAACCTACAAGGTTCCCATAATGTTCCTTGTTCCTCCTTTCTAACGGAGTGTTTTCAACCTCGTTCATCTCCGTTGTATTCTCTTCTCAAAACTGTTTAACCTCTCAAGGTTCTCAGGTTTCACTCGTTTGTCAAAGAAGCAACTTTGTTTTACCTCTTCCTCTTTCGTTTTCTATCCGGTGCCATCCTAGATCTCGGGACGAGATTCTCTCGTAGTGGTGGAGTGTTGTGACGCCCCAAGACCAGAGTTTCAGATGCCTTCCAGGGTTTCCGAGTTTCATTGTGTGATTTGTTTTCTGTGTTGCATTCATCTTTGCATCATGTGCATTGCATCATGTCATCATGCCATCTTTTTCTCAACAAGCAAATCGTATGGATCTTCGATCCATTTAAACCGAGGGAATTCACATGGTGTTTCTCTTTAGAACATATACTCCCAATATTATTAGGGAGCTATATAAAACATTCCATTAGTTTGGAATTAACCGCAATAAACTTGCATTATAAATCCCTCTCGTTTCTAAACTATTTTTGCATCCATGATCTTTCCTCGAAGGCCCTTTCTCCAAGTGCAAACCATTTCACTTCTTCCTTCTTGCAAATTTCACCCACTTATTGCAAGTGGCATTATTTTGTTCCGTAAAATGTTCATTCTTTTCCTATTAATCTTAAACCATTACTACACCCTCTCTGCCAAATTTCAGATCCTTTGGACTTGTTTTGGTTGGATTCAAAAATGGCTCAAGTTTGAATCTAATTCAAACTTGAATTATTTTCTATCTGTAACATATTGCCAAACCATTTTATTCTATTTGTGCAAAGTTCCGGCGCTCCAAGAATATTTTATTTTCTGAAATATTCTTTCCCTAACCCTCTCTTTCTTTTTCTCCTCTCTAACTGTTTTTCTGTTAAAGCAAATTAGAAGGGAGACAGAAAGGGTCAAGCCATGCCTCTTGGGCCTCCTTAGCCGCAGGCCACTCAGGCCCAGCAGCAGCCGAGCTGGCCACTAGGCTAAGGCCCAGACGTGCCCGATCCATCCTAACCTAACCCTCATCTCCCGATCGATCTCTCCCTCTCCCTCATCTCCACCCCGCCACCAGAGGGACCCAATCGATCCCATCCTTCCTTCTGCGCCGCACACATGCCCCTCGTCACGTCCTCCCACTCCGCCGCATCGCTCCCTCTCCCCGTCCCTCCAGTGCCGCCATCGCACCGCCTTCGTCCGGCTCCCTCGCCGGAGGCCGCCACCGCGACCCTGCCGGACACTGACGACCCGGGGCGCCGCGCCTCCGCCCCTGCCATGGGCACTGCGCCTATCTTCATCGCCCAACAGGAGCAGGAGCCCCCATGGTTGTCGCTGCCGTCCTTCCTACTCCGATGGAGCTCCCCGCCGCCGGATCGGGTCGCCTCCACCTCGGCGCTCTCCGTCAGCCTCCTCCACCGGCAAGAACCCAGCCGCCACCGCGACCAAGATCTACCCCGCGCCCGAGCGCCTCCTGCCGTGAGCTCGCCTGACCCGCACGGCCATGGCACCACCGGCCTCCATGGTTCACCTACACCCTACCCTCCTCGATGCTCCTGTTCGTCCAGCGCCGCACTGCCTTGCCTTCTCCCATGAGCGCCGCTCTTGTAGCTCCTCTGTCAGTCTCACTCGTCATTCCCTGCTTCCACAGGCCTAGCCTCGGCTCCGTTCGAACCCCTGCATCTCTTCCTTGCTAAGGATCTGAGCTCCATCCTAACCAGTGCCCCTCGCGCTTCTCTGTTTTTGTCGGTTGTCCCGAGAAGTACCCTGTTGAACGATGCCAAATCCCGAACCAAGATCATCATATACCGTCACAGGATTTTTGCCAAGTGCCAGAACTATCCAGTACCCCTTCTACCATGTACAAAATCATCAAGGCCGAACCCGAAGGACCAAGGATGCGCCAAGTACCTTGTCGATACATGTACGACTACCGTCACCGAACACCGCGAGTACAACTACTTCCTCAACGCGTCGTGTATGACCACCGTCGCTGGGACTCGACAAGATGCCGAGTACCACGACACTACCGTCGACCCCGGGAGGACTCGGAGCTGTCAAGTCCGAAAACCCTTAGTACCACAACAACACCGAAGGGATTCGTATTCATCAAGTTCACCTTCAAAACGGGTACCACTACCGCCGCCCGAACGTCTACAAAACATGTACCACAACCATCGCTGAAGACCCCGTGGACGTCAAGTGTCTTGTCGTGACCCCGAACATCTACGGAAATGAACGACTACATCCCACAACGACCCGTGAACGACTACTTCCCTTGACGAACTCGATACGCTTCGAAAATGCAGGCTTCGAAGGTATAACCCCGAGATGACCGTCCGAGAACAATTGCTTCTGTTGTATGAGATGCACCCTTTGTCTGCACCGTGTCCGTAGTGTCTCTCACTTCCATGCCATCGACTCGTGGGAACCCAGTAAACGGGATCACCCCACCATCTTTTGCACACTCCCGCCACACTTCCTTTTGCACCGCTATCTCCATGAGCTACCGGAACCGATATGTTGATGTGGCATCATTTTCGGATTCATTGACGTGGCCCTCATTTCCTTCCGCCATGGCGACAATGCTTCATATCATGTTCATGTCAATCTTTTCATAAAATTGCATAACTTGCACATGTCATCCGCATCATGATAATAACATTTAAAATGTTTAAAATTGTTGTTTGAATTATATTGCTAAATGCACATGAGGTTTTACCGGAATTGTTGTTTGATTTTTCCGGCCCCATTTAAATTGCTTAGACTGTGTATTTTACTCATGTTTCACCTCTTGCCATGTTTAACAACATTTAATATTGTTGAGTACATTAATGGGAGAGAACTAAATAAGTCATGTGGTGTTCTGTCAATATGCAACTCATTGCTTATTGAGCTCCACTTAATTTGTAGTTTTGTTTGTGCACGTTGCCATGCCATGCATCATTAAATCGGACATGCATCATACTTGGTTGTGCATCATGCCATGTTTATGTGGTGGTTGTTTACTATATTGTTTGCTTCATTGCAGTGTTGCTTCTTCGGGTTAGTTCCGATAACGTCGTGTTTGTGAGGATTCGTTCGACTACGTCCATTTGTCTTCTTCATGGACTCATTCTTCTTCCTTGCGGGATCTCAGGCAAGATGACCATACCCTCGAAACCACTGCTATCTTTGCTTGCTAGTTTTTCGCTCTATTGTTTTGCGATACCTACCACTTGCTATATCATTCCTCCCATATTGCCATGTCAAGCCTCTAACCCACCTTTCCTAGCAAACCGTTGTTTGGTTATGTTAACGCTTTGCTCAGCCCCTCTTATAGCGTTGGTAGTTGCAGGAACATGGATTTTGTTGGGATATCATTATTATATCGTATTTACTTTAATGCATCTATATACTTGGTAAAGGGTGGAAGGCTTGGCCTTATGCCTGGTGTTTTGTTCCACTCTTGCCGCCCTAGTTTCCATCATACCGGTGTTATGTTCCTTCATTTTGCGTTCCTTACGTGGTTGGGTGTTATGGGAACCCCTTGACACTTTGCTTTGAATAAAACTCCTCCAGCAAGGCCCAACCTTGGTTTTAACATTTGCCACCTAAGCCTTTTTCCCTTGAGTTATGCAGACTCAAGGGTCATCTTTATTTTAAACCCCCGGGCCAGTGCTCCTCTGAGTGTTGGTCCAACCTGTCAGCCGCCGGTGACCACCAGGGGCAACTCTGGGTTGGCCTACCGGGACCTTGGACAATCTGGTGTGCCCTGAGAACGAGATATGTTCATCTCCTATCGGGATTTGTCGGCACATTCGGGCGGCTTTGCTGGTCTTGTTTTACCATTGTCGAAATGTTCTGTAACCGGGATTGCGAGTCTGATCGGGTCTTCCTGGGAGAAGGAATATCCTTCGTTGACCGTGAGAGCTTGTGATGGGCTAAATTGGGACACCCCTGCAGGGTTTTGAACTTTCGAAAGCCGTGCCCGCGGTTATGGGCAGATGGGAATTTGTTAATGTCCAGTTGTAGAGAACTTGACACTTAACTTAATTAAAATGAATCAACCGCGTGTGTAGCCGTGATGGTCTCTTCTCGGCGGAGTCCGGGTAGTGAACACGGTTCTTGAATTATGCTTGAACGTAAGTAGTTTCAGGATCATTTCTTGATCACTTCTAGTTCACGACCGATGCGTTGCTTCTCTTCTCGCTCTTATTTGCGTAAGTTAGCCACCATATATGCTTAGTGCTTGCTGCAACTCCACCTCACTACCTTTTCCTACATTTAAGCTTAAATAGTCTTGATCGCGAGGGTGTGAGATTGCTGAGTCCTCGTGGCTCACAGATACTTCCAAACAGTTGCAGGTGCCAATGATGCCAGTACAGGTGACGCAACCGAGCTCAAGTGGAAGCTTGATGAAGATCTTGATAGTTGTTTTGTTTCATTTCCTGTTGATCAGTAGTGGAGCTGATGCGGAGCATCCTACGATCACCCCACTGTACACTTCGAATACTCCCCAAGCCCCAAGAGGACATACGATGAGACCTCGACCATACGCCATTGGACACAAGGTGAGCTCACTCCTCTTCGAAACGTCACTTTCCACATATGAGACATGGCTACTACCTCATGCATGGACCTTGCATATACTCAGGTACAACCGAGATAACCATGGAGGATCCAAGGACCAAGGCCAAGCATGGAAGAGGAGAAGGAAGAAGAAGCAATGACAAGCTTCTGGAAAGCCCGGAACTTTCGGCCTCTGCCCGGAACTTCCGCCCCCCGGACCTTCCGACCTTCCCAGAACCTCCGGCCCCGGAGTCCAGACCAGCCCCGAGCGTGCCAACTCTCTGGATAGCCCGGAACCCAGTCGGAACCTGCCGGGAACTTCCGGAGCCCGGAACTTCCGGCCCCACCCAGAACTTCCGGCTTGCCTGCGTGCAAAGACTCAGGCCGAAGCCCATGTATCCCTTTCCCACTTACCCCTTCGTGGCTTAGACTATATATACTTCTCCATCTTCACCAGTTTATGTTAGCGTTGTGATAGCTCATTTGAGAGATAGAGCTTCGCTCATCCACATCGGATCTATTCCACGAGAGAGACCGCGGCCTCTACGGAGAAGATCCCTTTGGATTAAAGACCTCCTTTTGGAGAAGAACTTCAAGACCTCCTCACGGAGAAGACCGGTTACCGTGTATAGTCCCTACTTGATCGTGGATCGTGGATCTTACTTTATGTACTCGAGGATCTAGCACATGTGTGACTATTTCTTGTTGGTTGAGTGATTATCTCATGTTTCCCCTCGTGATTTCCCTCGTTTTCCCCTCGTGTTCCTCGTGTTCTACACGGGATCCGCTCCTTTCGTGAAAGATCGGGCGATTAGGGTTCTACCCTACATCATCTTGGTATCTAGAGCCACGTTGATCACGATTTCGGAGCCTCCCCTCTTCGTTTTCTAGCCTAATTTTGTTGTGTTCTTCCCCAATTTTGAAAATCCCCACCAAAAATAGCCCCAATTTTTTTTTGTGATTTGTTGGCTTTGATGATGTTTTGTTGATTTTGATCCATCGATTCATTGTGTCTCAAGTGGATCTAGCATTCCCCATCTTTTCCCCCGTTTCTATCCACAAAATCTTCCCAATTTTGACATTGGAAATCGAGTTTTTCCGCCCCCATTCTCAGATCTGGAATTTTAGGGTTTGTTCCGGAAGAGATTCCACGACCCTCGAAACTTTCGGACTCCCCCGGAACTTCCGGGCTAAACAGAGAGTTTACCCAAAATCCCCCGGCTTCCCCGAGACTTTTTCCGCGACCCCCGGAACTTCCGGCCACCCCCCAGAACTTCTGAAGCCTGGAACTTCCGGCCCTAGGCCCGGAACTTCCGGCCTAACCAGAAACATTACACAGAATTTCAGCATCAGCCTCTTTCACCGTTTTCATCACAACTTTTCACTCTGAACTCCGATTTGAGTGTTGTTTGGCTCGTTTTGAAGCTATCGACGTGCCCGAGGACCTCACCTTAGTTTCACCACCTTTTGACACCATCAAATATTTGGAATTTTGGCATCTTTGCCTAGGCCTTCCACCATATCATCCGCTACACCACCACCGACTTCCGCAACCTAACCAATTTTGTTCCCCATCGCATATGTGGTTGCTTGAGGAGTGATTTGAGTCTCCTAAGGTGTCTAGGCTACTTAGGGACGGTTGCTTCTTCATCAACCACCACCACCACCATAACTTCCGCATAGGCTTACCAACCATACACTTCTGCCACCCCAACATAACCCAATTTTGTTTGTGTTGTGAGTTGTGTCTCCTAAGGTGTTTAGGCTACTTAGGGACCATGCTTCCATCTCCGACACCGTGTATAGTCCACCACCGCATCCCGCTACCACCATTTTGACATTTGAGATTTTGTGTTCGCGGTATTTCCGTTTCCTAAGGTGTTTTGGCTACTTAGGGACGAGTCTCCATCATCTTGGTATCTCCATCAAGATCACCGCCACTCATCATCGACACGGACAGTAACCTCCATATCATCTTGGTATCGTGGTATCTCTCCATTGTATATTCCCTTGCCATTGCATTGATAACCCCTAGCCTATTTTGCGTTACTTGCCTATCGAGACTAGCCATTTGAGTATTGCCGGCAACGTTACTTGTGCACATTAGTGATCTACACCATACATTCCATACATACCATATCATTTGAGTATTCATCTCGTGTGCCTTAAGTTTGTTCCCGCATATACACAATAGCTATCTTGGTTTGTGCATTGTGCAAAAGTGTCCATACATACAAAAAAGAGAATAAGCTTTTAAGAAAAAGAGAAAGAGCAAAGAAGCTCGTAAGCAAGTGCCATAGCATCATACCACATTGCATAATATTGTCATATCGGATCATCTTGGATCATACCACTGGAACATCATATACATAGCATAATTGGGATAGAAGTCGTTGCATTTTTGTCTCCTATAGGTTGTGCACAAGTGTCATATCCGCCTATTGAGCAATAATGTTAGCGTCTCTCTAGAGTTGTGCAACAAGAGCATTTTCCGTGGATTCCACATTTTGAGCTCATTCCTTGGTTGCACGACCCCATTTATCTATCCGTGTGTGTGTTTCTGTGTGCCACATATTGCTATTGGTCTACTTGTTTCACTTCCGAATTTGTGAATCTCTTTCAACATTATTGACTCTTGCTAACATTTTGCATCAATTTTTTTGTGCCACTATCCTCACCGAGCTCCACCATAAGCCTTATTTGTGTAGGTGTGAGAAACCGACAAGAATTGGTACCAATTGTGCTATTTCCTTTTCCACATTGGAGTGATCACTGATCCACTTTCAACTTCGGTCAAGGTACATTTGGTATTTGTTCTTCTGTTTCTACCACTCAAAATTTTCTCTTGGAGTGATGGATGGGCAAGGCATTTCATCTCCGGTCTTCGACAACAACAACGGCGTGAACAACTACATCACCAAAGTGTCAATCTTCGATCTACAATGACAAATGCAAGGCGCTCAATCAAGATTGCGAGAGCGCATCGAGAACCTCTCCATCGACTTTCGTCACTCCGAAGCAAGGAAAAGGGACTACATCGACAACAAGCTTTCGGCACAAAAAGAGGAGCAAGATGCAAGGATGGAGGAGATTTGGACCTTGTTGATCAACCATTCTTCCCCTTCATCATCCTCAAGGCGGCGATGTTCAAGTCACAAGTCTTCGGAGCGCAAAAATGATGCAATCGCAAGTCATCCACGTCCGCATCTCCATGGCGACCACCATCACGTTCGTGATCCACCTCGTCATGAAGGGCAAGTCATCTCCAAGCAACATGTGCACGACGACGACGAACGACATCTACTACAAGCTCAAGTGCGACAACGACACCGTCATCATGAAGATGCTCGCCAAGCGCAAATGCACAAGTCCCAACAAGCCCTACTTCACGCCAAGTCCAAACATCATGACCATAAGAGAAGACCACAAGACGAGCACCACCAAAACGGAGGTTCGGCTACACCAACCACTTCGGCATCTTCGCCAAGTGCTATCAAGGCATCTTCGCCTTTGGACGTACGGCATCTTCGCCTACTCCCCGTGAGTTCGCCTACATCGACATCTTCAACTACAAGGCGACCACATACGAGCGAGGGCGACACTTCCATCTTCGGAAGCCCCTCAAGGAAGATGACCAAGCATGGGAAATTCCCTTCGGTCATGGAGACGAGCTATGAAGTGCCACATCATATGGGCCTCCAACAACAAGATGGCGACAAGACGGTTGAGCTAGGGCCATCCCCTTCGACAATGGCGACGAGCATGAACCTCTTCAACAACATGAAGATGGCGCCCATATTGGACTCATACTCCGAGTCAAGCTACGAGACCGCACATGAGACCTTATCTTTGGTCTTAGAGGAGAGTGATGATGTGCCATCCTCGGCCTTCATCCATGGCTACAACTATGACATGATTGAGCATGGAGACATTTGCACCAACATCTCTCCGACCACCATATATGACATTGAGTGCATTTCCTATGAGAGGATGAGTGTGACCACCACTAGCCCCATACATGAGAGCATGCCACACATCCTATGTGAGGTTGAGAGCCATTTGAGTGACTCCACCAACCATATGAGTGAGAGCATCATACCGGGAGTGAGTGAGCCACAACACTTAGTGAGGTAGTTGACATGGCATGTGAGGCCACTATGATCTCTAACAACCTGACTTCTACTCCGAGTGTGTTTTCTTCTTTGGTGCTAGGTCTCCTACATGACGACACGCCTATCCTCGACGAGTCCATACCTCCAATGGAGATGACGATGGCCATGGTGGAAGATGATGCACCCCCACATGGTTCCATCAAGATGAAGATGACAACGACTTGGTCTTCGACACCTCACCTACAACACATGAGCGATGCTCCAAAGGTAACATAGGTGATGGTGCTTCTCTTGTCCCACTAGTGGACTATTCTACGAATGATTGCTTGCATGATGTTGACACACCTATTCCCATGCTTCATACTAGTGCGACCTTTTCATGTCATGACTTACCTATTTATGATGAATATGATGATGATCATGTTGATTTGCCTAGTTGTGATGCTATGCTCCATAGGATATCATGTGAAAATTCTATTGGTCACATCATGTTTGACAATCCATTGAACTTGTCATATGCTATGAGTGAGATCTCTCATATCGCATCATTTCAATCTCAACATAGTAGCTATGCATGCCCCATTAACATAAATCCCATTTGCACTTATGGCATAGATGACGAGATGATGGTCATTGGCTTTTGTTTTTCATGTGATGATATTGCCATGCTTCCTTTACATGATTTACGCAATTCATCTACTATGCCATGCCATGATCACATAGAACCAAATATGATTTGTTTTGGATGTTGTCAATATTCTCCAAGAGATGTTTCCATTAATGCTCATGAGGAGACCCCCATATTTTCCTCATACATATTAGGAGATTTTGATGCATTCCGTACTTGGCATGATTCCCATAATTGCTTGCACCATATGCACTCCATGAATAACAATGCTCTACATATTTCTTGTGATGCATTACACAATTTGAGTCTCCATTATGC
Organism: Triticum urartu; assembly: GCF_056163025.1. Taxonomy (NCBI): domain Eukaryota; kingdom Viridiplantae; phylum Streptophyta; class Magnoliopsida; order Poales; family Poaceae; genus Triticum; species Triticum urartu. The sequence continues at coordinate 358,307,669 of NC_141874.1, read as the reverse complement.
TATACATAACAACAAACCTATCATGATGAATGACATGTTTCTATATCACGCATCTCATTTATTCGAGCATTGGATATTCTGTGCTAACCAGCACAAGCACATGCGCATCATGATGGATGATGTGTACATCTACCACGCACAAACAATTTTCCCTTTGTCTTTGTTTTGTGTAGGTACTCACGTATACTCGTCAACCTCTCAATCCCAAGAGTTGATGAAACGAGCTCTTGAGAGCATAGATGACTTGGGATCCCATGAACTACCCTTCCCACCGTTCTCTTCGCGCAACGACTACGCGCATCTATTCTACTTGTCTCTCACATGGTTATTGGCTATATATCACTTGTTACGTTATGCCCATTTTCCCGTGTTCACTTTGCATGCTATGCTTGTTTCTATGTCTTTGCCCTGCAATTGTGACCCTTGCTTGCATCTACCCATGATTCACCATTATGCTACTCCTATGTGTATTTGCATGCTTGTTGGAGATCATTGTTACTATTGCCTTGTTTATCATGTGCCTCATGCTATTGATGCTATTTTGCTCATATCCTGCCTTCATGCTTGTGATGTGTCTTGTGCATTATTCATGACTACTATTTGCACACATGACATACTTGACATGATTCCTTCTAGTATGTTGCATCTTCGCACTACTAGCTTGCTTACCTTGATTCATATGATAGCTTACTTTGTCGCGTCACCCATGTTCCATTCTTACATGCTTTCTTGGGTTGATGACGTATATGTTCATGCCTCTCGCATGATATATTTTGTTCATTGTCGCTTTCCTCCAATTGTTGCATCTATGATTATTGATCTTGGAGATTTGGACACTTTACTTGTGATGCATGCTTGCTTGATTGCGCCTATTCTATTTGGTTGTTCTCGCATCATATGCCTCCATACTATGAAATGCTCCCTTGTCCTTTCTTATGATGAGCACGATTCATACACTTGTTGGGTATCTTACCACACGAATGATAGGTTTTGCATCTCCGCTAACCTCATTTGTTTTTCCGAGCGTTTGTCATGTTCTTTCATTTTGAAGGATTCACAAGGTGATACCTTCATGAGACAATTTGGTCATGTGAAGGCATACACGATGTGCAACACCAACATTTGCGAGAATATCCTAAAGGTGAACTCCTTCCCTTTGAGCCATCCTCAATTACGCATATTGGATGGGTCACTCTTTCATTGTTGTCTCCTTCTTGTTGTCTACACGATACATCTCGTGAACGGAGGAGCGACATGGGAGATTGGCTCTATGGACCTTCAAGTTGAGGATTGCTCGGACTTAGTGGATTCACCATCGAACCACCACTTCTACCATAACATTGAGCTATGGTACAACACCACCCATAACAAATTTGCATCTTATGCATGGATTGACTCACATTATGATTGCCTTGTTGCATCTATTTCCATGTCATCCATGATACATGAGCTTGTGCATTTCCTTAGCAAATTTATTGTGATCGTTCTTGACGGCATATTCATACATCATGATCATATTGCCCACCATCAATTGCATGATCACATAGTCACATTGAGCACCAATTACCATGTTCATGCTTTTGATACACCATCTCTCTATGACATCATTTTGCACCGTGGTTTCATTGATCATATTCACAACACATTTGTGTGCACATTGATTGCATTTTCTCCCATGAATGCTTTGCATATCATTCTAGATCATCTTGATAAGCTTCATGCGCTTTGTCACGAACAATCTTGTTGCACAGACTCATTCTTACATGATGGACACTTTGTGTGCTCCAACCATTGTATTTCCGAGTGTCGTTTGTGTTATCTCTTTTTGCATGTATACTACTCCGGTGACACCTTGGAGTACTTGGATTGCACAACGTCTTCCACTCCATCCAACTACAAGTCCGTCCACGACAACCGTTTCCATGGTGATGAGGTTTTCGATCCGATGTCGGATCTTTCCCAAGGGAGGGGAGATGATGCGGAGCATCCTACGATCATCCCCCTATACACTTCGAATACTCCCCAAGCCCCAAGAGGACATACGATGAGACCTCGACCATACGCCATTGGACACAAGGTGAAGTCACTCCTCTTCGAACCATCACTTTCCACATATGAGACATGGCTACTACCTCGTGCATGGACCTTGCATATACTCAGGTACAACCGAGACGACTATGGAGGATCCAAGGACCAAGGCCAAGCATGGAAGAGGAGAAGGAAGAAGAAGCAAGGACAAGCTTCTGGAAAGCCCGGAACTTCCGGCCTCTGCCCGAAACTTCCAGCCCCCGGACCTTCCGACCTTCCCGGAACCTCCGGCCTCGGAGTCCAGACCAGCCCCGAGCGCGCCAACTCTCTGGATAGCCCGGAACCCAGCCGGATCCTACCGGGAACTTCCGGAGCCCGGAACTTCCGGCCCCACCCGGAACTTACGTCCTGCCTGCATGCAAAGAATCAGGCCGAAGCCCATGTATCCCTTTCCCACTTACCCCTTCGTGGCTTAGACTATATATACTTCTCCATCTTCACTAGTTTAGGATTAGCGTTGTGATAGCTCATTTGAGATATAGAGCTTCGCTCATCCACATCGGATCTACTCCACGAGAGAGACCGCGGCCTCTACGGAGAAGATCCCTTTGGATTCAAGACCTCCTTTTGGAGAAGAACTTCAAGACCTCCTCACGGAGAAGACCGGTTACCGTGTATCGTCCCTAGTTGATCGTGGATTGTGTATCTTACTTTATGTACTCGAGGATCTAGCACATGTGTGACTATTTCTTGTTGGTTGAGTGATTATCTCATGTTTCTCCTCGTGATTTCCCTCGTTTTCCCCTCGTGTTCCTCATGTTCTTCGTGGGATCCTCTCCTTTCATGAAAGATCGGGCGATTAGGGTTCTACGCTACATCAGGAGCCCAGTTGGGACGATCAGGGATCTACCATTTGGGGTTGTCTTTCTTTATTTTGGTTCCGTAGTCGGACCTTTGTTTGTATTCTAGATGATGTATGGCTTTATGTATTGTGTGAAGTGGTGATTGTATGCCGACTCTTTATCCCTTTCTTATTCAGTACATGGGATGTGTAAAGATTACCCCTCTAGCAACATGCCTACCACGGTAGGAGCCTTGCAACAATTTAGATGGAGCTTCGTGGTGATATAATTGAGAGATCTAGGAACTCCGGGAAAGAAAGATGAGCAATTGAAACCAAGAATTTGATGAACCCCCAGAATAAGGAATTAATCACTTGGATGAAACAAGAATAAGAATTACATTATGCTTATCCTTCATCAATTAAATTGATGACAAGCAACGGATTTGGCATACTACTTGTTCTCGTTGAAAGGATTAAGAGAGATATAGCGTAAACTTGAGAAGGACTTCAACAATCCACCGGTAGGATTTGGAAAGAACGTATGAATTGATATGATAACGAAGGAAGAGAAATCTTGAACGAACCACCGTAAGATTTGAAAACAAATGAAGAAAAGATAGCGAAACACCAGGAAGAATTAGAAACGAATTAAAATACTTGAGGGAATTTGATACAAGAGAACGAAGAGATCACAAGCTGATTAGGGGATACTTGAACGATGTACCGGTAAGATTTGGAGAACGAGACCTAAAAGCTGGAACGAATAATTCTGAGCTGATGGGATCCGGAGAATCAAACTGAAAAGACCCTTGAATTGTTCCGGAAGGGTGAAAAGCATTCTCACAATCGAAAACAATTATGAGGGGATGTCATAAAGCTAGAACTACGCATCTTTGAGAGAACGGATAAGATTTGGAGGAAAAAACTCTTCTTCGGTCTTCAAATGTTGAAAAACACGATGAGAAACACCACCATGAATTGTTGAGATGCCCCGGGATGAAAATTAGAAAGGTTGAACCGACGATGAAAAGAATTTGCTAGATCTTGAAGAAAGACATATGACTGATGACAATACATTCTTACGTCAAACTTGGAAAAGAATTTAAGAGTAACTCCGGAAAAATAGAAGAGTCAGGTAAGATCCTGGGAAAAGACCTGTGGGTTAGGGCCCACTCAAAATAAAAACCTTCAAATGATTACTTGAAAGGGAGATTGCATCGATTGAATTAAATGGCTTGAATGAGATAACAACCTCGAAATAGGTTGAATCCATCTTGACTAAAAAGACGAGCCTTCTGAGATATCTTCAGCACTTCGGAACAATTGAATAGCAAGCAGGGAATGATTATGACGTGCACCGGCATGGGAAAAGCTTTTGAAACGAGCAAAAGGATGTGATCGACAAGGCTTGACTTGAAACCAACGGAGAAGAAAGAGAACGAACAATGATGAACTTGTAGAGCATCTTCATGAGAACCGCCGGGTAAAACATTGAAAGACAAGAATGAAGAGTCTTCACATCCATAAGATGGACACTTGATTAAGAAATCTTAGTCCTCGAAGAAAAAGGGTGGGAGGGCGGGAAAACAAGGACAACTTCAGACGGATGAAACAAACACCGTTGAGAAACTTAGAATTGATCTTGCGGATGTTGAAATGATCAGATCCACTTGAAGAGAAGCACACCGGTTGAAATGGATTGACATGACAATCTCGATGATCAAGAAGGATTAATATTCCCATAGAAATATGAGAACACCATTTAGGAAAAAGGTATGGATTCAACACTTGACATTGAAGCAACTCGAATACCACAAATTAAAAAAACAAAACAATGGATTGGCTTGCAAAATAAGCCGGAAACAAACATATGATAGATCCCATATCGTATCATGTGTCTGTTGGAAAGATAATCTAGGAGCTACTTGAATTCCCACTTATCAACTCCCGAAACTTTCCGCTTATGCAATCAGGTATTGGGGATACAGGGGAAGCATAATATCTCACCCAAAACTAACAAATCCTACATCGAGTTTGTATCCATCCTTCAACACATAACCAAGAAACCTTCGGAAATCATTTACCTCAACCTTCAAAAAGCATCTGTTATACGAGTTATGGAAATACTCCCTGAACTCCCACCCCAGTACTGGGTGGCATCGAGGTTATCTCACCAACAACTGCATAAAAGAGATTTTCAATGTCGGCGAAACTCAGGTATTCCAGAACTACAACGATAAAATTGTGACGACAACACCTCGGAGCTCAACTCCCCGGGACACTGCCACAACCCCTAAATGTCAGGAGGCACCAAGAACAATGCCCATTTTGCACGTTGTATCCCGATAGACCGGGTTCAGGCTGCTACCACCATCCATGAGGACTTGCATGAGGTGAAATCCATCAATGATTGGGTTGAGGACTAGTGCGGCTGAACCGCCATGACGGATACTGGTCGGATGGTCCCTGCGATCAAAAGTGATCGGGCAGGAAGACCATGGGTTGAACTTTAGGGCGACAGCCTCCATCGCGTAGACGTCCCTGAATGCGCGCTTGCGTTCCCTCTTGGGGATGTGGGCAGCGTATATCATGTTCACCATTTTAACTTGGGGGGAAAACTTCTTCTGTCCCCCTGTGTTCGGTGGCCGGGGCTCCTCGTCATCGTCTTCGCTTTGCGACCCTTCTCCTTGTTCTCGGCGTTTAACTTGTCAGCCTGTTTAAAAACCCAACCGTCTCTATTGTTGTGATTGGCTGGTTTGTCAGGAGTGCCGTGTATCTGGCATGGGCGATCGAGTATGCGGTCCAAGCTAGATGGGCCCGAGTTGTTCTTTTTGAACGGCTTCTTCCGCTGGCCAGACTTGGAGCCGCTGAATCTGGCGTTGACCGCCATGTCGTCGGTATTGTCACCATTGTTTGGATGCTTGTGTCTGTTGCATCGGGGCTTGCCGTTGCTATTCTTGGCTTCCGCAGTGCCAGGTTCGCTTGCCCTGTTATTGCTACGAGCTAGCCAGCTATCTTCGCCCGCGCAAAAGCGGGTCATAAGTGTCGTAAGGGCTGCCATGGACTTCGACTTCTCTTGGCCGAGGTGTCGGGTGAGCCATTCGTCCCGGATGCTGTGTTTGAAGGCCGCCAAGGCTTCGGCATCCGGACAGTCGATGATCTGGTTCTTTTTAGTTAAGAACCTAGTCCAGAGTTTCCTAGCCGACTCTCTGGGCTATTGAATTATGTGACCTAAGTCATCGGCATACGGAGGTCGGACATATGTACCTTGGAAGTTGTCAAGGAAGGCTTCTTCCAAGTCCTCCCAGCTGCCAATGGAATTTTCGGGCAGGCTGTTCAGCCAGTGCCGGGCTGGACCATTGAGTTTTAGGGGGAGGTATTTAATGGCATGAAGGTCATCACCGCGGGCCATATGAATATGGAGAATGAAGTCTTCAGTCCATACCGCAGGGTCTGTGGTTCCATCATACGATTCAATATTCACGAGTTTGTACTTGACATGTTCGGCTTGATAGCCGTCGTCACGCGTCGAGGCACGCCCCCGTGATCCATAGATCGATCTGGCCAGACCTATTTTATTCTTCAGGCCCTGCGGAGATCGTACGTGTATCCCTGAGCAGTTTTGTCTTTGCCTTTCGGTGAGGTAAGGCGGGATGGTGTTCAGCTTGTGTTGCCTCTTTGTCCTGGCCATGTGGCGGTCGGTCAGCCGCATTGTGCGCTGATGGCACGGGCTCCAGCGCCTCGTCGTTGAATTAACGTAGTAATTTGCGCTTCGGGTAACTTTTGAGTGGTCGCTTGAGGCCATATTCTTCGGCTTCAAGGACATTAGTCCATCCGTCATTGAGCAGATCTTGATCAGCTTGAAGCTGTTGCTGCTTCTTTTTCAAGCTCCTTGCAGTGGCTATCAGCCAGCGCTTGAAGCGCTCCTGCTCGAGAGGCTCCTTAGGCATTATGAAATCCTCGGTGCCGAGGCTTGCCTCGTCCTCAGAGAGTGGAAGGTAATTACTGTCCTCCGAGTCTTCATGTACGGCCTGTTCGTCAGGGCTGACTCGCCCATCCTCCCATTCGTCCTGTTCGGAAGTTGGCTGAACGGGGTCTTCATTGTCGTCGGCACTGTCCGGAGTGTTATCTTCTCCTGTGCCGGTGTTGATGTCTTTGTTGCGGTGTGACTTAGAGCGGCGCCGCAGACGCCGGCGCTTTGGTTTTATCTCGGGAGGTTTATCCTCAACCGGATCTTCCTTGTCATCGCAGCTGTTCTCTTTTGGTGCATCCACCATGTATACGTCATACGAGGAAGTGGCCATCCAGCATCCGGTAAACGACGGGTTTTGGGCCTCTACTTCTCCGGCATCGTCGTCCATACCATCGATGTCGTCAGAGCCGTAATCGAGCATGTCAGATAGGTCTTCGACAGTGGCTATTAAGTGGGCGGGGGGTGGGAAGCAAAATTCTCCGTGACCGGCCTCCGGTTCAAATCGGATATAATTCGGTTGTGAGTCCCCCACTAGGGAGAGTGTTTTTAATGAGTTTAGCACGTCTCCTAAAGGTGAGTGCCGGAAGATGTCTACAGAGCTAAATTCAATGATCGACGCTCGATCAAGCTCGTCGTGCGCGGACGCACATGCCTCGAAACCTGTAGCCAGAAACGTGTTCGAGGTTCTAGCAACATAGATCTGACTTGATTTTGGGTCTGTGTGCAGCTCCAACGCTGCTGAGTCTGCGGCCTCCATGGCGAGGCTAAGCCTCCCGTCCTTTGATGGCGTGATCTGCTACGGATCTAGAGACGGAGCGGTTGTAGGTTCCATCTCCTGGGTGTGGTTCGATGACAGATTTAAGTCATGTTCATCGTGGCGACAGGGAGCGGCTATTGCCGTGCTCTCAAATCCGTCGAAGATCAAGTCTCCGCGGATGTCCGCGACATAGTTCAAGCTTTCAAATCTGACCTAATGGCCAAGGGCGTAGCTATCGATCTACTCTAGATGGCCAAGCGAGTTGGCCCGCAGTGCGAAGCCACCGAACACGAAGATCTGTCCGGGGAGGAAGGTTTCTCCCTGGACAATGTTGTTGTGGATGATTGACGGTGCATCGAACCTCTTGGCGGCGACACAGCAGAACTCTCAATGAAAGCACCAATGTCGGTGTCAAAACCAGTGGATCTCAGGTAGGGGGTCCCGAACTGTGCGTCTGAGGTTGATGGTAACAGGAGACATGGAACACAATGTTTACCCAGGTTCGGGCCCTCTCGATGGAGGTAAAACCCTACGTCCTGCTAGATTAATATTGATGAGTATGGGAGTTACAAGAGTTGATCTACCACGACATTGTAATGGCTAAAACCCTAGAAGTCCAGCCTATCTTGTTATGATTGTCCAGTCTCTCTACGGACCAACCCTCCAGTTTATATAGACATCGGACGAGACTAGGGTTATACAAAGTCGGTTACATAGAAAGGAAATAGTATATCCGGCCGCCTGGCTTGCCATCCACACAAAGAAGAGTCCTATCCGGACACGGGAGAAAGCCTTCCATCTTGTATCTTCATGGCCCAATAGTCCGGCCCATGTCCAACATGCCGGACACTCGAGGACCCATTAGTCCAGGACTCCCTCACTCGTATCACACAGGGGGATCGAGGCCAACCCAGAAAAGGTCAAGGCGATAGAAGACATCAGCCCGCTGCAAACTCTCAAGGAAATGCAGAAGCTCATGGGTTGCGTGACCTTGTTGGGGCGCTTCATCTCCAAGCTAGGAGAACGCGCACTGCCGTTCTTCAAGCTGATGAAGAAGAAGGGCCCATTAGAGTGGTCCCTAGAGGCCGACCTGGCATTTCAAGACCTCAAGATATATTTGACCGGCCCTCCGGTGATGGTCGCGCCTCGACGCCTCGAGCCCCTGGTGCTCTACCTGGCCGCCATGCCCCACTCAGCCAGCGCGGCGTTGGTGGCTGTCTGGGAGGAGCGCCAGGCCAAGGATGAGTCGCGTAATGCCAGTCGGGACGGTGTGGCACCAAGACGACGACGCTAAAGCCACGACGATGCCCGCAGACGATCAGGCCCCACAAGACGACGTTTCTGGGCCCGCCGAGGCCATGACGGGTGACCAAGCTCCTGAGGTCCCCCACCTCGGGAGGCACCACAACCTTCGGAGGCCACAGGCTCCACCGACGCTCCCGCCCCTAGTGGAGCACCTGGTATACTTCGTCAGCACGGTGTTACGAGACGCAAGAGCATGATACCCCATGCCATAGAAGCTCTTGCTCGCGCTCCTGGTGGCTTCACGTAAGCTGCGTCGTTACTTCCAAGGCCACCCAATCAAGGTCATCTCGGCCTACCCACTAGAGAGGGTGCTCCGGAGCACCAATGCTGCGGGAAGAGTCGCCGAGTGGAACATCGAACTGCAAGCATTTCAGCTGGAGTTCAGCACAACCAGGGTCATCAAGGGAGCCGCCCTCGCTGACTTCGTGGCAGAATGGACCGACGCTCGGAGCCCAAAGCAGGCGAGAGCTGATCACTCTCGCCAAGAAATGAAGCGCCAGATGGCTGGGTCATGTACTTTGACGGCGCCTTTGCACGCCAAGGCGTGGGGGCTGGCACCGTGCTCATCTCGCCCACCCAAGACAAGCTCTACTACGCTGTGCAACTCTGCTTACAGCGGGGCGAGAAGGTCTGCAACAATATCGTGGAATACGAGGGGCTGATCGCCGGCCTCAAGGCTACGGTGGCCTTGGGAGTGAAACACATCACCATCAAGGGCGACTCTCAACTCCTCGTAAACTTTTCCAACAAAGTGTATGAGCCAAGGGATGAGCACATGGAGTCATAACTCGCGGAGGTGCGCAAGATGGAGAAGCAATTTCTAGGCCTGGAGCTGCAGCACGTGCCTCGCGGCACGAAGAAGGAATCCGACGACGCCGCCATGAGGGAGTCCAAGCATGTAACGCCCCAAGACCGGAGCTTCAGATGCCTTCCATGGTTTTCGAGTTTCATCATGTGTATTGTTTTTTCTGTTGCATCCATCTTTGCATCATGTCATCATGCCATCATGTCTTTAATCTTTGCAACTCTAATAAATAAACCGTATGGATCTTCGGTCCATTTAAACCGAGGGAATTCACATGGTGTGTTCTCTTTATAACATACCCTCCCAATATTAGGGAGCTACAATAAATATTCCTTTTTCGAAATCACCCATAAACACACTTGCATATTCCCCATGTCTTTTCTAGTTCAAGCTTGACTTCAAAACCTTGCCAAAATTTCTCTTCCCATTTACCGAGGTTCCTCCAAAATTCCAAACATTTTTGGGCACTTCAAAATCCTACCCCTTGTTCAAACCATTTGAATTAAATTCAAATGCTTTTGAGTTTAATCCTTGCAATCTTGCCCACTTCAATATTCTTGGACCATGCACCTTTTTGCGAGTCTGGGAAAATAATCCGCGTGCCCAAATCCTTCCTCTAATCCTTTCTTTTCTCTCCTTTATTTCTTTGCGGTTTTCTGTTTTCTAAAAAGGTTTTTTTAAATACTTAAGGGAGAAGAGAGACCCAGGCCTCTGTAGGCCCAATCCACCCCAGCGCAGGCCCATGTCCTTGCAGGCCACAACCCTATAGACCGAAACCACCATCTCCCCGAACCCTTGTCCTCTCCCTCGTTCCCTTGCGCCGCCTCTCCCTTCTGCTCGATCTCTTCCTCACGCCGCCAGAGGAGCCCCTCTCCTCGCCCTTCCCCGCTCGTCCTCCAGCCATCCAACTTCGGTGTCCCTGTAAGTGCATCTAGTGCCACCCCTAGTTGGTTTTGGAGTATTGACGACAAACCTGGCTGAGGGACTAATGTGTTTGTGAGAATTGCAGGATAACACAGGTAGAAGTCCCTCATTGATTCGGTTTTCCTACCAGAGATGACCCCTAAAAATGTATGCAGACATTGAAGTCAAAGGTGGTATGTGAAGACATTCACATTGAAGACTATGACAAGAGAAGACAACGTGTGAAGACTATGGAGCGCGAAGACTTAGTTGTTTCGTCATTCTTTTTATTCTTTGTTGAGTCATAGGAACCACCGTACTGATAAGTGGGGTCCAAGTGAAACAGTCAGAATGACTGAAGTGATGCTTAACCAAAATCCTATGTCTTTAAGCGAAGACAATGAGAGCAAATCTTATCCAGAGCTGGGTAAGTCAGCTTTGCTTGTAGCTCAAGTAAAGTTGTTGTGTGTGTTTGAAATCTGACCGTTAGAACAAGTGTCAGTTCCTTAGTGACCCAGGGTCATTTTGGACAAATCAGGTCAGGTTGCCTAGTGGCTATAAATAGCCCACCCCCTACAACCATAAACGGTTGGCTGCTCAGAGTTAGTGTACGGCTTTTGTCGTTTGAGAGCAACCCACCTCGAAGCCTTTGAGAGAGAATTCCTTGCGAGGACAAAGCCCTAAACACCCAGAGCCAAAGAGTGTTAGGCATCACTGAAGTCTTCCTTTCTGTGTGATCTGACGACTTATTACACTTGAGGACTGTGAATCCTCCAGCCGGTTAGGCGTCGCGTTCTGTGCATCCAAGAGTCATTGTGGATCGCCGGTGAACAAAGCCTGTGAAGGTTTGGAAGTCTAACTTGAAGACTTACCAGAGTGATTGAGTGAGGACTGGGTGTCCTTAGCTCAAGGGGAATAAGGTGAAGATGTGGTCTTCTGAGTTGAATCTCAGCCTCCCTAACCAGACGTACAGTTGTCACAGCAACTGGAACTGGTCCAACAAATCATTGTCTTCAATGAGTCACTGGTTTCATCCTTCCCATTCCTTTACTTACTGTTGGCTCTAGTGAAGCCATTGTATGATTCCATTATCTTTTGTCTTCACTGAGTGACTGCTTGTTCTGATTGGCTTCACACTATCTTCCTACCCGATCTATATACTGCCTAGCTTCTATTAGTCGTTGTGCTTCATTGAATACTTGACTATGTCTTGCTTAGGGTAGTCTACCTTCCGCTGCATGATAATAGGTTTATTTCTATCGTTTTTCTTCGAAACTTCCATGTCTTGAAGACTTTCATAAAAATCGCCTATTCACCCCTCTCTAGTCGATCACTAGCACTTTCAATTGGTATCAGAGCAAGGTACTCCCTTGTTCTGTGTGATTCGGTTTAACCACCTGGTGTTTTAGCTATGTCGACTGCAGGGATAATCAAAGTCTCCGCTGCTTGCCTAGTCTTCGATGGAACTGAATATCCCTACTGGAAGAATAAGATGCGCATGCATCTTGAAGCCATTGATGTCTACCTATGGTATGTCGTCAAGAATGACGTTCCCAAGGCTGGTGAAGGTGTCACCGCTGCTGATGTCAAGAAGTTTGTTCAACTGGACTCCACTGCGAAGAACATCATCCGTGGTCATCTAACCAAAGGACAGTATGGCCGTGTGGGTGCATTGGAAACATCTAAGCTAGTCTGGGACTGGCTCTCCAAGGTCAACGAAGGCGTCTCAACCCAGAGAGATTAGAGAATCAGTGTCCTTCGCAACCTCTTCAACCGCTTCAAGAGAAATGATAATGAGAATGTCCAGCTCACGTTTGATCGACTCACTGACATCACAAATGAGCTTCAAGCCCTCGGCGCTACTGAGATCACCAAGCATGAAGTCGTCAAGACACTCCTGAGATCACTTGACAACTTGTTTGACACCCTAGCTCTGATGATTCAAGAACGTCCTGAATTCAAGACCCTCGATCCGTATGACATACTTGAGAGGCTCAACACACGTGAGTTTCAGCTTTCTGACAAAAGAGACATCTACGGTCCCAACTATGGGCGAACTCGTGCCTTGAAGGCAAAAGTTGTCTCCTCATCTGAAGAAGAATCTGACAGTAGTTCTGATGATCCTGAAGACATTGGAAAGGAGCTTGCTATGCTTGTGAAGAAGTTCCAAAAATTCACCAAGAAGAAAGGCTTCAGAAAGTCTTCACGATCAAGCTCAAGGAATGATGAAGCTTCTGCTCATGACTACAAGAAGAGAACATGCCACAAGTGCAAGAAACCTGGCCACTACATCTCTGAGTGTCCGCAGTGGGACAATGAGAACAAGAAGAAAAAGAAGATCAAGGAGTATGATTCTGACGACAAGAAGAAGAAGAAATACTCTAAGTCTTCTTCCAAGTCTTCCTCAAAGTCTTCATCACACAAGAAGAGCTCATCTGGCAAGGCTCGTGCGTTTGTTGGCAAGGAAATGGATTCAGAGGAGGAGTCCGCTTCTGAGGAGGCAGAGGTGGAGTCTGAGGAGGAGTCCGATTCTGGCGTTGCGAGTCTGGCTACTATTGGGGAACGTAGTAATTTCAAAAAATTTCCTACGCACACGCAAGATCATGGTGATGCACAGCAACGAGGGGAGAGTATGATCTACGTACCCTTGTAGATCGCAACGGAAGCGTTGACACAACGTAGAGGAAGTAGTCGTACGTCTTCTTCCCGATCCGACCGATCCAAGCACCGTTACTCCGGCACCTCCGAGTTCTTAGCACACGTACAGCTCGATGACGATCCCCGAGCTCCGATCCAGCAAAGCGTTGGGGAAGAGTTCCGTCAGCACGACGGCGTGGTGACGATCCTGATGTTTCTACCGACGCAGGGCTTCGCCTAAGCACTACAACGATATGATCGAGGTGGAATATGGTGGCAGGGGGCACCGCACACGGCTAAGGAACGATCTCAATGATCAACTTGTGTGTCTAGAGGTGCCCCCTGCCTCCGTATATAAAGGAGCCAAGGGGGAGGGGTGCGGCCAGCCCTATGGAGGCGCAGGAGGAGTCCTACTCCTACCGGGAGTAGGACTCCCCCCCAATCCTATTCCAACTAGGACTCCCAAGGGGGAAAGAGGGAGAGGGGTGGCCGACCACCTCTCCTAGTCCTAATAGGACTAGGGCAGGGGGGGAGGCGCGCAGCCCTTATGGGCAGCCCTTTCACCTTTCCACTAAGGCCCACTAAGGCCCATATGACTCCCGGGGGGTTCCGGTAACCTCCCGGTAATCCGGTAAAATTCTGATTTCACCCGGAACACTTCCGATGTCCAAACATAGGCTTCCAATATATCAATCTTTATGTCTCGACCATTTCGAGACTCCTCGTCATGTCCGTGATCACATCCGGGACTCCGAACAACCTTCGGTACATCAAAATGCATAAACTCATAATAACTGTCATCGTAACGTTAAGCGTGCGGACCCTACGGTTCGAGAACAATGTAGACATGACCGAGACACGTCTCCGGTCAATAACCAATAGCGGGACCTGGATGCCCATATTGGCTCCTACATATTCTACGAAGATCTTTATCGGTCAGACCGCATAACAACATACGTTGTTCCTTTTGTCATCGGTATGTTACTTGCCCGAGATTCGATCGTCGGTATCCAATACCTAGTTCAATCTCGTTACCGGCAAGTCTCTTTACTCGTTCTGTAATACATCATTTCACAACTAACATATTAGTTGTAATGCTTGCAAGGCTTATGTGATGTGTATTACCGAGAGGGCCCAGAGATACCTCTCCGACAATCGGAGTGACAAAACCTAATCTCGAAATACGCCAACCCAACATGTACCATTGGAGACACCTGTAGTACTCCTTTATAATCACCCAGTTACGTTGTGACGTTTGGTAGTACCCAAAGTGTTCCTCCGGTAAACGGGAGTTGCATAATCTCATAGTTATAGGAACATGTATAAGTCATGAAGAAAGCAATAGCAACATACTAAACGATCGGGTGCTAAGCTAATGGAATGGGTCATGTCAATCAGATCATTCAACTAATGATGTGACCTCGTTAATCAAATAACAACTCATTGTTCATGGTTAGGAAACATAACCATCTTTGATTAACGAGCTAGTCAAGCAGAGGCATACTAGTGACACTTTGTTTGTCTATGTATTCACACATGTATTATGTTTCCGGTTAATACAATTCTAGCATGAATAATAAACATTTATCATGATTATAAGGAAATAAATAATAACTTTATTATTGCCTCTAGGGCATATTTCCTTCAGTCTCCCACTTGCACTAGAGTCAATAATCTAGATTACACTGTAATGATTCGAACACCCATGGAGCCTTGGTGCTGATCATGTTTTGCTCGTGGAAGAGGCTTAGTCAATGGGTCTGCAACATTCAGATCCGTATGTATCTTGCAAATCTCTATGTCTCCCACCTGGACTAGATCCCGGATGGAATTGAAGCGTCTCTTGATGTGTTTGGTCCTCTTGTGAAATCTGGATTCCTTTGCCAAGGCAATTGCACCATTATTGTCACAAAAGATTTTCATTGGACCCGATGCACTAGGTATGACACCTAGATCGGATATGAACTCCTTCATCCAGACTCCTTCGTTCGCTGCTTCCGAAGCAGCTATGTACTCCGCTTCACATGTAGATCCCGCTACGACGCTTTGTTTAGAACTGCACCAATTGACAGCTCCACCGTTCAATGTAAACACGTATCCGGTTTGCGATTTAGAATCGTCCGGATCAGTGTCAAAGCTTGCATCAACGTAACCTTTTACGGTGAGCTCTTTGTCACCTCCATATACGAGAAACATATCCTTAGTCCTTTTCAGGTATTTCAGGATGTTCTTGACCGCTGTCCAGTGATCCACTCTTGGATTACTTTGGTACCTCCCTGCTAAACTTATAGCAAGGCACACATCAGGTCTGGTACACAGCATTGCATACATGATAGAGCCTATGGCTGAAGCATAGGGAACATCTTTCATTTTCTCTCTATCTTCTGCAGTGGTCGGGCGTTGAGTCTTACTCAACTTCACACCTTGTAGCACAGGCAAGAACCCTTTCTTTGCTTGATCCATTTTGAACTTCTTCAAAATCTTGTCAAGGTATGTGCTTTGTGAAAGTCCAATTAAGCGTCTTGATCTATCTCTATAGATCTTTATGCCTAATATGTAAGCAGCTTCACCAAGGTCTTTCATTGAAAAACTTTTATTCAAGTATCCCTTTATGCTATCCAGAAATTCCATATCATTTCCAATCAATAATATGTCATCCACATATAATATCAGAAATGCTACAGAGCTCCCACTCACTTTCTTGTAAATACAGGCTTCTCCGAAAGTCTGTATAAAACCAAATGCTTTGATCACACTATCAAAGCGTTTATTCCAACTCCGAGAAGCTTGCACCAGTCCATAAATGGATTGCTGGAGCTTGCACACTTTGTTAGCTCCCTTTGGATCGACAAAACCTTCCGGTTGCATCATATACAACTCTTCTTCCAGAAATCCATTCAGGAATGCAGTTTTGACATCCATCTGCCAAATTTCATAATCATAAAATGCGGCAATCGCTAACATGATTCGGACAGACTTAAGCATCGTTACAGGTGAGAAAGTCTCATCGTAGTCAACCCCTTGAACTTGTCAAAAACCTTTCGCGACAAGTCGAGCTTTGTAGACAGTAACATTACCGTCAGCGTCAGTCTTCTTCTTGAAGATCCATTTATTCTCAATTGCTTGCCGATCATCGGGCAAGTCAACCAAAGTCCATACTTTGTTCTCATACATGGATCCCATCTCAGATTTCATGGCTTCAAGCCACTTTGCGGAATCTGGGCTCACCATCGCTTCTTCATAGTTCGTAGGTTCATCATGATCTAGTAGCATGACCTCCAGAACAAGATTACCGTACCACTCTGGTGCGGATCTTACTCTGGTTGATCTACGAGGTTCAGTAGTATCTTAATCTGAAGTTTCATGATCATTTATCATTAGCTTCCTCACTAACTGGTGTAGGTGTCACTGAAACAGTTTTCTGTGATGTACTACTTTCCAGTAAGGGAGTAGGTACAGTTACCTCGTCAAGTTCTACTTTCCTCCCACTCACTTCTGTCGAGAGAAACTCCTTCTCTAGAAAGGATCCATTCTTACCAACGAATGTCTTGCCTTCGGATCTGTGATAGAAGGTGTACCCAACAGTCTCCTTTGGGTACCCTATGAAGACACATTTCTCCGATTTGGGTTCGAGCTTATCAGGTTGAAGCTTTTTCACATAAGCATCGCAGCCCCAAACTTTAAGAAACGACAACTTTGGTTTCTTGCCAAACCATAGTTCATACGGCGTCGTCTCAATGGATTTTGACGGTGCCCTATTTAACGTGAATGCGGCCGTCTCTAAAGCATAACCCCAAAATGATAGCGGTAAATTTGTAAGAGACATCATAGATCGCACCATATCTAGTAAAGTATGATTACGACGTTCGGATACACCATTACGCTGTGGTGTTCCGGGTGGCGTGAGTTGCGAAACTATTCCACAATTTTTCAAATGTACACCAAACTCGTAACTCAAATATTCTCCTCCACGATCAGATCGTAGAAACTTTATTTTCTTGTTACGATGATTTTCCACTTCACTCTGAAATTCTTTGAACTTTTCAAATGTTTCAGACTTATGTTTCATTAAGTAGATATACCCATATCTGCTTAAATCATCTGTGAAGGTGAGAAAATAACGATATCCGCCACGAGCCTCAATATTCATCGGACCACATACATCGGTATGTATGATTTCCAACAAATCTGTTGCTCTCTCCATTGTACCGGAGAACGGTGTTTTAGTCATCTTGCCCATGAGGCACGGTTCACAAGTACCAAGTGATTCATAATCAAGTGGTTCCAAAAGTCCATCAGTATGGAGTTTCTTCACGCGCTTTACACCGATATGACCTAAAGGACAGTGCCACAAATAAGTTGCACTTTCATTATCAACTCTGCATCTTTTGGCTTCAACATTATGAATATGTGTATTACTACTATTGAGATTCAATAAGAATAGACCACTCTTCAAGGGTGCATGACCATAAAAGATATTACTCATATAAATAGAACAACCATTATTCTCTGATTTAAATGAATAACCGTCTCGCATTAAACAAGATCCAGATATAATGTTCATGCTCAACACTGGCACCAAATAACAATTATTTAGGTCTAATATTAATCTCGAAGGTAGATGTAGAGGTAGCGTGCCGACCGCAATCACATCGACTTTGGAACCGTTTCCCACGCGCATCGTCATCTCATCCTTTGCCAGTGCCCGCTTATTCCGTAGTCCCTGTTTCGAGTTGCAAATATTAGCAACAGAACCAGTATCAAATACCCAGGTGCTACTGCGAGCTCTAGTAAGGTACACATCAATAACATGTATATCACATATACCTTTGTTCACCTTGCCATCCTTCTTATCCGCCAAATACTTGGGGCAGTTCCGCTTCCAGTGACCAGTCTGCTTGCAGTAGAAGCACTCAGTTTCAGGCTTAGGTCCAGACTTGGGTTTCTTCTCCTGAGCAGCAACTTGCTTGCTGTTCTTCTTGAATTTCCCCCTTTTCTTCCCTTTGCCCTTTTTCTTGAAACTAGTGGTCTTGTTAACTATCAACACTTGATGCTCCTTCTTGATTTCTACCTCCGCAGCTTTCAGCATTGCGAAGAGCTCGGGAATAGTCTTGTTCATCCCTTCCATATTATAGTTCATCACGAAGCTCTTGTAGCTTGGTGGCAGTGATTGGAGAATTCTGTCAATGACGCAATCATCTGGAAGATTAACTCCCAGTTGAATCAAGTGATTATTATACCCAGACATTTTGAGTATATGCTCACTGACAGAACTGTTCTCCTCCATATTGCAGCTATAGAACTTATTGGAGACTTCATATCTCTCAATCCGGGCATTTGCTTGAAATATTAACTTCAACTCCTGGAACATCTCATATGCTCCATGACGTTCAAAACGTCGTTGAAGTCCCGATTCTAAGCCGTAAAGCATGGCACACTGAACTATCGAGTAGTCATCAGCTTTGCTCTGCCAGACGTTCATAACATCTGGAGTTGCTCCAGCAGTAGGCCTGGCACCCAGCGGTGCTTCTAGGACGTAATTCTTCTGAGCAGCAATGAGGATAATCCTCAAGTTACGGACCCAGTCCGTATAATTGCTACCATCATCTTTCAACTTTGCTTTCTCAAGGAACGCATTAAAATTCAACGGAACAACAGCACGAGCCATCTATCTACAATCAACATAAGCAAGCAAGATACTATCAGGTACTAAGTTCATGATAAGTTTAAGTTCAATTAATCATATTACTTAAGAACTCCCACTTAGATAGACATCCCTCTAATCCTCTAAGTGATCACGTGATCCAAATCAACTAAACCATAACCGATCATCACGTGAGATGGAATAGTTTTCAATGGTGAACATCGTTATGTTGATCATATCTACTATATGATTCACGCTCGACCTTTCGGTCTCCGTGTTCCGAGGCCATATCTGTATATGCTAGGCTCGTCAAGTTTAACCTGAGTATTCTGCGTGTGCAAAACTGGCTTGCACCCGTTGTAGATGGACGTAGAGCTTATCACACCCGATCATCACGTGGTGTCTGGGCACGATGAACTTTGGCAACGGTGCATACTCAGGGAGAACACTTCTTGATAATTTAGTGAGAGATCATCTTATAATGCTACCGTCAATCAAAGCAAGATAAGATGCATAAAAAAGATAAACATCACATGCGATCAATATAAGTGATATGATATGGCCATCATCATCTTGTGCTTGTGATCTCCATCTCCGAAGCACCGTCATGATCACCATCGTCACCGGCGCGACACCTTGATCTCCATCGTAGCATCATTGTCGTCTCGCCAATCTTATGCTTCCACGACTATCACTACCCTTTAGTAATAAAGTAAAGCATTACATCGCGATTGCATTGCATACAATAAAGCGACAACCATATGGCTCCTGCCAGTTGCCGATAACTCGGTTACAAAACATGATCATCTCATAC
The DNA here is from genome assembly GCF_056163025.1 of Triticum urartu. NCBI lineage: Eukaryota > Viridiplantae > Streptophyta > Magnoliopsida > Poales > Poaceae > Triticum > Triticum urartu. The sequence continues at coordinate 358,287,959 of NC_141874.1, read as the reverse complement.
AATAAAATTCAGCATCATGCCTTGACCATATCACATCACAACATGCCCTGCAAAAACAAGTTAGACGTCCTCTACTTTGTTGTTGCATGTTTTACGTGGCTGCTACGGGCTTAAGCAAGAACCAATCTCACCTACGCATCAAAACCACAACGATAGTTTGTCAAATAGACTCCATTTTAACCTTCGCAAGGACCGGGCGTAGCCACACTTGGTTCAACTAAAGTTGGAGAGACAGTCGCCCGCAAGCCATCTATGTGCAAAGCACGTCGAGGGAACCGGTCTCGCGTAAGCGTACGCGTAAGGTTGGTCCGGGTCGTCTCGTCCAACAATACCGCCGAACCAAAGTATGACATGCTGGTAGGCAGTATGACTTGTATCGTCCACAACTCACTTGTCTTCTACTCATGCAAATAACATCAAACCATAAAACCTAGGCTCGGATGCCACTGTTGGGGAACGTAGTAATTTCAAAAAATTTCCTACGCACACGCAAGATCATGGTGATGCACAGCAACGAGGGGAGAGTATGATCTACGTACCCTTGTAGATCGCAACGGAAGCGTTGACACAACGTAGAGGAAGTAGTCGTACGTCTTCTTCCCGATCCGACCGATCCAAGCACCGTTACTCCGGCACCTCCGAGTTCTTAGCACACGTACAGCTCGATGACGATCCCCGAGCTCCGATCCAGCAAAGCGTTGGGGAAGAGTTCCGTCAGCACGACGGCGTGGTGACGATCTTGATGTTTCTACCGACGCAAGGCTTCACCTAAGCACTACAACGATATGATCGAGGTGGAATATGGTGGCAGGGGGCACCGCACACGGCTAAGGAACGATCTCAATGATCAACTTGTGTGTCTAGAGGTGCCCCCTGCCTCCGTATATAAAGGAGCCAAGGGGGAGGGGTGCGGCCAGCCCTATGGAGGCGCAGGAGGAGTCCTACTCCTACCGGGAGTAGGACTCCCCCCCAATCCTATTCCAACTAGGACTCCCAAGGGGGAAAGAGGGAGAGGGGTGGCCGGCCACCTCTCCTAGTCCTAATAGGACTAGGGGAGGGGGGAGGCGCGCAGCCCTTATGGGCAGCCCTTTCACCTTTCCACTAAGGCCCACTAAGACCCATATGACTCCCGGGGGGTTCCGGTAACCTCCCGGTAATCCGGTAAAATCCTGATTTCACCCGGAACACTTCCGATGTCCAAACATAGGCTTCCAATATATCAATCTTTATGTCTCGACCATTTCGAGACTCCTCGTCATGTCCGTGATCACATCCGGGACTCTGAACAACCTTCGGTACATCAAAATGCATAAACTCATAATAACTGTCATCGTAACGTTAAGCGTGCGGACCCTACGGTTCGAGAACAATGTAGACATGACCGAGACACGTCTCCGGTCAATAACCAATAGCGGGACCTGGATGCCCATATTGGCTCCTACATATTCTACGAAGATCTTTATCGGTCAGACCGCATAACAACATACGTTGTTCCTTTTGTCATCGGTATGTTACTTGCCCGAGATTCGATCGTCGGTATCCAATACCTAGTTCAATCTCGTTACCGGCAAGTCTCTTTACTCGTTCTGTAATACATCATTTCACAACTAACATATTAGTTGTAATGCTTGCAAGGCTTATGTGATGTGTATTACCGAGAGGGCCCAGAGATACCTCTCCGACAATCGGAGTGACAAAACCTAATCTCGAAATACGCCAACCCAACATGTACCATTGGAGACACCTGTAGTACTCCTTTATAATCACCCAGTTACGTTGTGACGTTTGGTAGTACCCAAAGTGTTCCTCCGGTAAACGGGAGTTGCATAATCTCATAGTTATAGGAACATGTATAAGTCATGAAGAAAGCAATAGCAACATACTAAACGATCGGGTGCTAAGCTAATGGAATGGGTCATGTCAATCAGATCATTCAACTAATGATGTGACCTCGTTAATCAAATAACAACTCATTGTTCATGGTTAGGAAACATAACCATCTTTGATTAACGAGCTAGTCAAGCAGAGGCATACTAGTGACACTTTGTTTGTCTATGTATTCACACATGTATTATGTTTCTGGTTAATATAATTCTAGCATGAATAATAAACATTTATCATGATTATAAGGAAATAAATAATAACTTCATTATTGCCTCTAGGGCATATTTCCTTCAGCTACAACATAAGTTGCCAAGTCCATCTTCAACACTGAAGACAATGACTTCATCACCGACACCAATGCAAATGACAAGGACTACTCCGCTCCCACCTACTGCTTCATGGCACGCGGAGCCAAGGTAAGCACACACACTACTCACTATCAAACATCCAGTGAAGATGACTCTGATTATGGTTCCAAAGCCAGCTACAAAACACTTGCTAAAGTTGCAACTGAACAACAGAAAGCTATGGAACATATTCAAAAACTATTAGACAAAAGCTATGACCTGTTAGATGCTGAAATGACTCGATCTCAGTCCTTAATTGAAGACATAAAAAATCTTCATGTTAAGTATGAGGAACTTGAAAGTCATCATGAATCACTCTGAACAACTCATGAAAAGCTTTCCTATGATTATCTTCAAAGGAAACAAGATCTTGAGAAATTGAGAGCGGCTCATGAAGATCTTCAAAAGGAAAACGAGTCACTTCGCACCAAACAGATCAGTCCCGCTCAGGAAGGATTTGAACCACCATGTCTTAAATGCATTGAGCGTGACAATGCTACTTCTGTTCCTGGATGTTCTACTGCTGCTACTATTGCAATATCTTCAACTATTGATGTGGTAACTGACCCCTCTGCTGAGGATACCACTTCAATTGCTGATGAAAATGCTAGGTTGAAGACATTGCTTGAAACAGGGATGTACAAAAGTCTCAAAGGGCATCAGACACTATGTGATGTCCTCAAAAGGCAGATCCTGAACCGAAACCCTAGAAAGGAGGGTCTTGGGTTCGATAGGAAAATGAATGCTGATGGCTCTTACTGGAAACCTGAGCAGTACCCCAAAACCACATGGGTTGCTGCAAAGGAACCCTCAGTGGATCCATCCACTCTGTCAGGCTTCAATTGTGCTAATCCCATTGTCATTGATGAATCCTTTGATGCAAACTATAAACCGTTTAAGAATCAGAATGTTGAAGTGTTTGCCATGTATATTGGTACTAACTGCAGGAATGGGCCACCTATGAAGAAAGTCTGGGAGCCGAAAAGGTTGTTGGAGAATCTTCCTATGAATGTCGTCATGACACCACAAGTGAAGAAGACAAACCCCAGACCACAGGCTTCATATGGTCCAAAGGCTTTATACAGACCAAGGACTCACAAGAGTCGCACTAATGCAAATGTTTTGCAGGGAAGCCATACTCAGGCCTATGAATATGAGCCCGTTTCATCAAACCAACATGTTCATAAGACCAAGAACTACTCTGCTTATTCTTATGAGTACTATTGTCCACCTGCAAGACTTTTTGCTAGGGCTCCAAAGCCAAAATTCTCAGATGCTGCACTTAGACTCATTGCTTCGAAGCCACCCTTGAAGATGTGGGTGGCTAAGAAAGCTTAACTCTCTTTTGCAGGGAAAGGTCTCCAGCTGACAATCAAATTCGTCTGAAGCTATTGCTGGGGACCTTAAACATCTTGTAGGGCGCAAGATCAAATGCCCAAATGGTCTTATTATGTATTTGGTTCCTGAGTCGATTGCTACTTGCCCTATCAGTCCTAACCTCGATCTAAGCTTTCATAATCCACTTGCTCGTCAAATGTTTATGCTTCACAATTCTCTTCGTGAAGCCTATCCCCCTAACTGCACTGTAGGGTACGACACCAGCTGCTTCAGAATGGATTATTGATAGTGGGTGTACTAATCACATGACTAGCAAGCGAAGTCTTCTCATGGACTCAACCTTACGTCCATCTGACAAAAGTCACATCACATTTGCTGACACTGGTAAAAGCAAGGTATTGGGTCTAGGTAGAGTTGCAATCTCAAGGGATCAACACATGGATAAAGTCATGCTTGTTGAATACCTTGGTTTCAACTTAATGTCTATCTCAATGCTTTGTGATTTGAACATGATTGTGATGTTTGGAAAATATCATTGCCTTGTTCTAATGGAATCTGACAAGTCTCTAGTCTTTGAAGGGTATCGGAAAGATGATTTGTATGTGGTAGATTTCTCAGCGGGACCACAGCTTGCCATATGTCTTCTAGCAAAAGCTTCAGAATGCTGGCTCTGGCATCAGAGGCTAGGGCATGCTGGCATGAGGAACTTACACACTCTTGCAAAGAAGAAACATGTCATAGGCATCGAGGAAGTCAAGTTCAAGAAGGATCACTTATGCGGTGCCTGTGAAGCAGGAAAGATGACGAGGGACAAGCATCCCTCGAAGACAATCATGACAACGACTCAACCCTTCAAACTGCTCCACATGGACCTTTTCGGTCCCACTCATTACTCAACTCTTACTACTACTGCTTGTCTCTATGGCTTTGTCATTGTTGATGATTATTCAAGATATACTTGGGTGCATATAATCCTTTACAAGACTGAAGTGCAGGATGTCTTCAGACGCTTTGCCAATCGAGCCATGAACAACTATGGCGTAAGGATCAAGCATATCAGAAGTGACAATGGCACTGAATTCAAGAACACTAGCCTAGATACTTATCTTGATACTTTGGGAATCACACATGAATTCTCAGCTCCGTACACGCCGCAGCAGAATGGCGTCGTGGAACGCAAGAACAGAACACTTATTGAGATGGCCCGGACGATGCTTGATGAATACAAGACTCCAAGAAAGTTCTGGCCTGAAGCCATTGATACTGCATGCCATATCATCAACCGTGTTTATCTTCACAAGCTTCTGAACAAGACATCCTATGAGCTCCTTACTGGCAAGAAACCAAATGTCAGTTACTTCAGAGTATTTGGCGCCAGGTGCTGGATCAAGGATCCACATCACACTTCAAAATTTGCACCGAAAGCACATGAAGGTTTTATGCTTGGATATGGAAAGGATTCACACTCCTACAGAGTCTTCAACCTCTTCCACTATAAAGTGGTTGAAACTGTGGATGTGCGGTTCGATGAAACTAACGGCTCACAAAGAGAGCACCTGCCAAATGTGCTAGATGAAGTTCCATCCAGTGAATCAATCAAGCTTATGGGAACTGGAGAAATCATACCATCTGAAGCTCAGCCTGAAGAGGAACTTATCATCTCTGCACCTGATCAACCTGAAGACAATGCTCAGCCTGAAGACAATCCTTCTAACGATGATAATGATCAGCAAGAGCAAAATCTTCGTTCTCTCCATCCTCGTGTTGCAAATGAGGTACATATTGAAAGGATAATTGATAGCATCAATGCACCAGGTCCACTCACTCGTTCAAGGGCAACACAACTAGCAAACTTCTGTGGGCACTTCACATTCGTCTCAATATCTGAACCCAAGAAAGTTGATGAAGCCTTCATGGAACCTGAATGGATTCAAGCTATGCAAGAAGAGCTTCAACAGTTTGAGCTGAATAATGTTTGGGAACTGGTTAAGCGTCTTGATCCTCGTAAGCACAATATAATAGGCACTAAATGGATATATCGCAACAAGCAAGTTGTCAAAAACAAAGCTCGTCTTGTTGCTCAAGGATACACTCAAGTTGAAGGGATTGACTTCGATGAAACATTTGCTCCTGTGGCTAGGCTTGAAGCTATATGCATACTGCTGGCCTATGCAAATCATCATAACATTCTTCTGTATCAAATGTATGTGAAGAGCGCTTTTCTCAATGGCAAGATTGAACAAGAAGTGTATGTTGCACAACCGCCTGGCTTTGAAGATCCAAAACATCCTGACATGGTGTACAAGCTTAACAAGGCACTGTATGGCCTCAAACAAGCCCCTCGAGCTTGGTATGACACACTCAAAGACTTCCTGAAGAGCAAAGGCTTCAAACCTGGTTCTCTCGATCCCACTCTCTTCACGAAGACATATGATGGTGAACTGTTTGTGTGCCAAATATATGTGGATGACATTATCTTCGGCTGCACTCATCAGAAATACAGTGATGAGTTTGAATACATGATGCAAGAGCAATATCAGATGTCCATGATGGGAGAGTTTAAGTTCTTCCTTGATCTTCAAATACGTTAGCAACGCAGCGGCATCTTTATATCCCAAGAGAAATACCTCAAAGATTGCCTGAAGAAGTTTCAAATGCAAGACTGCAAAGGTTACACGACGCCAATGCCAACCAAACATCATCTGGGTCCCGACGACAATGGTAAAGAGTTCGATCAAAAGGTATACCGCTCCATGATTGGTTCCTTGCTTTATTTATGTGCATCTAGGCCAGATATCATGCTTAGTGTTTGCATGTGTGCTCGGTTCCAAGTAGCACCAATGGAATCGCATCACTTAGCTGTGAAGCGAATTCTCAGATATTTGGCTCACACCCCAACACTAGGATTATGGTATCCAAAGGGCTCAGAGTTTGATCTAGTTGGATTCTCGGATGCTGATTATGCTGGTGACAAGGTGGATCGCAAGTCTACATCAGGCACATGTCATTTTCAGGGACGATCACTTGTATGTTGGTCTTCAAAGAAGCAGAACTGTGTATCTCTCTCCACTGCTGAATCTGAATACATTGATGCTGGATCTTGCTGCGCTTAGCTTCTATGGATGAAGCAAACACTCAAAGACTATGCCATTCATCTGAAGCAAGTGCCACTCTACTGCGACAATGAAAGCACCATCAAGATTGCCAACAACCCAGTTCAGCACTCGAAGACAAAGCACATTGAAATTCGTCATCACTTTCTCAGAGATCATGTTATGAAGGAAGATATTGATATCATACACGTCAACACTGAAGAGCAATTGGCAGATATCTTCACCAAGCCTTTGGATGAGAAGAGGTTTTGCAAGTTACGGTGTGAGCTAAATATCTTGGAATCCTCAAATGTCCTGTGATCAGGCACACATCCTAACACTTATGCATGTTGATGACTTAGATGTGCAACACACGAAGTAACGTATGTCTTCAATCAATGAAGACTTAAATTCTAAGTGTGAATACATCAACGTGGAATTTGACTTCGGAGTGCCATGATAATTGTGCGCCGTGTCTGGGTTAAATATTTCCTATACGGTGGGTAAAGCCACCACCAATTTTTTCCCTTTGAAGTGTTTTTCTCATGGCGTTACATTTGCAAAGTCTTCACATTTTGTTTGTATTCAATGTTAAATTGTCCTCATGTTTATCTTCAACGTACTGATTTGGTTTCCGTCCTCTACAGCATTCACTTATAGCTATGGCTTCTTACTGAATCTTTTAAACTAAGTGAATGTGATCGGACCCTAACCCCTCTATGCTTCTATCTCAAGTCTATCTATCCAAATCATATGCATTCTATTGAAACTGTCAAAATGTCTTCTCTGCATCCTTGTCAGCAGAAGACACAGAGACAAACATTAATCCGTTTTCAATGCTAAATCCTTTCACCTGAAACCCGGAGAAGTGGGAACGACCACCCAACAATCCAGGCGTGTGTGGGAACGTGGAACAACCTCCGATGTGTTGCATGATAGCCACGTGTCCTTCAGATGTGAATCGCCAGGGGCACCTGTGTAATAACACTGTGCCGTCCCTATCCCTATATATACATGCCTCACCACAGTCATTATCCTTTCTTCCACTCTCTCAAAAACCCTAGCGCCACCGCTAGCCTCCGACGACGCCGGCGACGAAGCGCTTCACTGCCACGACCTCACCGACGCCGTCTTCACGCCGACCGCGGACATCGTCTTCTCCGCCGTCTCCGTAGGTGTCCTCCGTCGCCAAGTTAGGGCACGGAAGATTCGAACTGCTCGGCCTCCTCTTCCACTCCGTCTAGCAGTTCTTCATGTGGTAAATAAAACCTCCCTTTTACGGCCCCTTTGATCCTATAGATTCATCATTTTGTACCACAAGAAGTTTCTATTCACACAAGTTGAATCTATTTCATACTGCATCTCATAATATGCCTAGTATGTCCACTTATGCTTCACAAAGTAGTTAGATTCCTCACTTGTACTTATTCGTGGATTCGTACAAATCTGGAACCAACTCTCTATCTATGAGTGAATGTCTTCGCACTATGAGGTCAATGTCTTCTAAACTGATTTATCTTCAAAATCTTCTAAGAATTCATATGACCTCTTCCCCTTCCCTCGCACCTTAATGCTGTCACAAGTACATGTCCGTGGGAGAATCCCTTGGTTCTCATAGTCTGCATTCATTTGCAGAATTCTTACAACATCATATAAATTCTCCTGAAGCCAGTTCTTGTCTGACCAGTAGACGGAAGACTTTGACAGCTTTGAAGCCTTTCAGTTTAAACTTCATGGCACGAGAGAAATCTGCAAGGAAGGGTGGCAGACAACGTCGTGGCAACACTTCAAGAGATTTGCCTCCGGACCTCTATGAGCTGTACAAGACAGATCCAGAGGAGGACTACAATCAGCGAAAAACCCGCATCCAATGGATTCGAAGATATTGGGCAGAACAGTGGTTCAAGTACAGGTTCGTGACCCAGGAGTATGCTGAGAAGAATGCCATCAAACGACCATGGGGAGACATTCTATACAGAAATCTTCAACCCAGGTCCAAAGCTGAAGCCATTGAACAAGGCTTCTATCCTTGCATGGTCCGTGGACCGCAGCCTGCAGATGTAGACCCATCTTCATTACTATGGTGCCGCGACGATAATCTGTTCAAGCACAACCTTCAGTTTGCCAGGAACTCGGCCAAAGAGAACAAGAAGTCACGAGGCTTAGACTTCAATCCAGGCCCCTCTGCTCCTTGTGCCGATGGCACACGCGAAGCTGAACCCAATCTTGTTGGGCCCTTCTACAACCTGGAAGGTCTCATCACTCATATCATGGTTCAAGGGACAACCGTGGATGAGCCTGCAGACGACGCTGAATCTGATGAAGCTCCTGCACCACCGAAGCCAAAGAAACTGAAAAAGCCTAAAGCTTCAAAGCCTGCTCCTGCACCAAAGGTCTTACATGCGAAGCCTCTGGCCACTGCACCTCTTGAACACAGTGTGCAGTCTGAAGAATTGTTACGCATCTCCAAGCCCTCCAGAGTGAAGATGCCCTTGCAACCCACTAGTCAAGAACTGACTGCTGCTGCTATTCTGTGCAATGACGCTATTGATCTGTCCAGCGACGACGATCTTGGCGATGATGCTCTTGAGCAGCTGATCAAGAGCAAGCAAGAGGCCAAAATCTTCAATGACCTTCCTCTCTTTGATGTTGAAATCATCAATATATTCATTGATGAATGGTTTGACAGCCCAAATGTCAGCTTTGATGATCTTCAGTTTCCGATTGGCCTAAGCGTCACCTTCCATGGATCCATTGCTGCAGAGCTGGCTCTAGCTCAGAGGATTGTTGAACTGAAGCATAAGATCGATTATGAAAAGGCTCGGTTCAAGAAGCACATGGCCAAGCTCAACGCTGAAGACATTCAGAACTTCCAGACCATGATGCATGAGCTTAAGGAAGCTTTCCGCACCAAAAGCGAAGAAGCCAAGGGTTCTCGTGAGCGCATGAAGGATCTTGCTGCTAAATGTGTCCAAGGATACAATGAGGCTGAAAAGCGCAAGGCCTTAGGGCGACCAGGGATCGACCCTAGAATGGCGGCCAAGAAGAAGAAGAAGAAGCTAGCTATGGCTGAACCCGAAGCATCAAGGCAGGAAGTACATCCAATTGTCTTCCCAGCTAGTATGACAGGCTGGAAGCCTAAGGTCCTCACAGTGGCTTCTGAACTGAAGAAAACGAGGGCTGCTGAAGCTGAAGCCAGAAAGCGCAAAACCAAGGGCACTACTGATGATGCTCCTCCATCCAGGAAACGCAAAACCAGGACAGAGATCGGGCTGCTCCCACAGAGCCCCTTAATGTCGAGCCAATCTCAGTGGTTCGTCTTGCGTCTGAAAATCAAGAATGCCAAGTGGTAATTCATGAGCCTACTTCTCCAAAGGCTCCTGAAGCTGAAGACAATCCAGCTGTTGACCCCACCGTAGCTGAAGACATTGGTCCTCATGACAATGTTGAAGATTATGAAGTCCTTCCTCAGATCGAGCACCAAATGGTATCATCGCCTGTGCTCATGCACAGCGAACTCATCAGCATTGGTCGTCATCTGACGCCAACTGCTCAGGATGCATCATGGGCTGATCACCCACAACAACAAGACACTCCAAGCTCTCCCCAACCGCAAGCTACCCCACCAGTGCAAGAAGATGATGACTTTGAGGCCCAGCACACTCCATCTCCACAAGCGTCGCCAGCATTACGCAGGCTTCGCAAAGGACCAAGGCCCCAAGTCACTCCCACTATGCACGTGTCTGAGTCCGAAGCCAAAATGGATGAAGATATTCCGGCTGCATCAGCCGATGAAGAAGAAGCACCAAGAGTTGAAAGAGTTGCTACACCCCCATCCCACCAAGATGTTGTTCTCAAGGAGAACGTGTCCGACCCTCCAGCTCCTGAAGTGGAGGTTAACATCCCTGAGGCGGCCACCAACATCACCGCTGAAGCTAATGACGTCGTCATGGCTGAAGCTAATACGGCACCTGAAGCTACTGCGGTGCCAGAAGTCCAAGCATCTGAGGCCACTGCTGCACCCGAAGTCAATGCTGAAGCACCTGAGGTACAAGCACCTGAACCCAATGTGGCCCCTGAAGCCCATGAAGACAATGCCAATGCTCCTGTTCCCCCTCCAAGGCCTCATACTATTGAGCTGGCATTTGATCGTGGTCTGCCTATTATGGCACGCTGGCCCGTTTTGGTTCCTCCACCTGCTGCGGGTCCCCAATTTGAGTATCATGTCGAGCATAGACCTCAAGTCCAAAAGCCCAAGCCAAGACTTCCACGATTCCCAGGCACTGCCCCTTCTCCTGGGGTCTTCAATGTGAATGGCTTCGTGGCACATAACACCTTCTTCAACAGCTCCAAGAACCCTTATACCAGACCTCGCATTTCATCAGATCAGTTCTGGAGCTATCAGCAGCGCAACTACTATTCCTGCGTCCTATACAATCAAGAGCGCATATTTCCACATATGCGCCTAGACTCTGAAGCTATAGCTGGCCTGCCCTGCCTTGAAGAAGCGTTAGATTGCTTCAGAGATGCTGGTCTGTTGTAGTTTGTCACAGATAAGGAGCACTGGAATGAAGAGCTTCTGCTACAGTTCTATGCAACTCTCCACATTCGAGGCTACAACAGGGATCCAAAGACTTGGGTCCTTGAGTGGATGACAGGCAATGTCCATCATGAAGCTAAAGCTCTTGAAATCATTAAACTCACAGGCCTGCCCACTCCTGGTGAATACTATGAACCAGGTTGTCAACAACACCAAAATGCCTTGGAAAGCATCTTTTAGAAGCCAGAACCGAACATGAGTCAAATGCTGAGCATGATGAAGCCTCTGCCTCACGACGCTGAATACCCATCTGAGTTGTTTGTTGAAGACCTAGAGTACTTGCCTCGCACCATTTACCATATCATCAGGAAGACTCTATGGCCTGACAAAGGACATTCATCTGCAGCAAAGCTTGAAGGAGCAATGAAGACCTTGGTTTTCTATATCTTCAATGGCATCAACTTCAATGCTCAAGACTTCTTCATCAGGCAGTTGGCTGTATCTGGCTCCGACATCTTTGGGTTGAAATTCTATGCTCCATGGGTCATGCGTCTGATCAAGCGTCACTCCGCCTTCAACTATCAGCCGTCTGCGCGCAATCATCTCATATTCTTGCCAGAGGTTGATCTGTTAGTTGAAGCTATTTACCTAGAGCCGGCTAAGGAACCCCTTTATCTTCACAATGCTGATCATCAAAGCTTCACCCAGCCTATTGAAGGAGTTCCAATAGTTTCCCGTGTTTATCCTCTTGCTGGTAACACCCATGTCCCTCGCGCTCAGACTGACGCCACTGGTAGCACCATTGCGCAAAGGCCTCGAAGACGATCTCGTGTCCTAAATGACCGAGAGCTTCTCGTCGCGCTGCATCAGAAACATGACAAACATCATGACTGACTTAAGCGTAAGATGCAAAGCCTCTTGGTGGATGTCAACCGCATTCGCAATCTTGCCACCAAGAATGCCTTTGTCACTCATGAAACCTGACGGAGGTCGTGGAAGAGTTTGACCTTACTTAGTGCTGAAGCTGATCTGCAAGACGATGGCTTCACCGAGCGGTTCAAGTTTGACTCAACTCCTCCCAGAAATGCTCACTTGCATCGGACTCCCTCACTTGAAGACTCTGACTACTCGTCCTCAGCTGCGACAGTAAATGCCAGAGTCATCGATGACCAAGATGATGCAACTTCACCTCCTCCAACTTCAGCATGTGTCGACACTGCACGAAGCTCTTCTGCACCACCAGATCTCAACGACGACCCTGCTGCCTCGCCTGCACCTCATGGGAACGAGTAGGCGCTCTATGTCTTCAAACCTTTTTGGTCCTCACTGACAAAAGGGGGAGAAGCATATGAGTTGATATTCTTCCAGCGGTTCAATAAGGGTGGATGATTTACTTTTTGCTACTTTTGCCAAGTGTTTACAACTCTCGTTTTCGATACATTTGGTTCTTTGAGTTGTAACACTTAAACTCAATGGTCGTCTGCTACTTATTTGCTATTCTGTGGTGCGATGATAAATTCCGCATGTGCGACAATAAATTCCGCACTTAGATCATTTTGCAGACGTCCATTTTCCATTATGCATGTCATTATCTTCGTTACATCATATCATGCATGATGAATTGTCATCATAGGTTGAAGAGGATATCCACAAGTACAACCTGCAATGTGCATTTGCATTCCAAAAGCAAATTACTTATATGCACATCTTCACGGGGGCCCTTGCAACTTATGAAGACAATACCCTATCCTTTACAATTTCACACATTTTATTCCCCGTTGAAAACTTCAACCAGTTTGTCATCAATCACCAAAAAGGGGGGAGATTGTAAGTGCATCTAGTGCCACCCCTAGTTGGTTTTGGAGTATTGACGACAAACCTAGCTGAGGGACTAATGTGTTTGTGAGAATTGCAGGATAACACAGGTAGAAGTCCCTCATTGATTCGGTTTTCCTACCAGAGATGACCCCTAAAAATGTATGAAGACATTGAAGTCAAAGGTGGTATGTGAAGACATTCACATTGAAGACTATGACAAGAGAAGACAACGTGTGAAGACTATGGAGCGCGAAGACTTAGTTGTTTTGTCGTTCTTTTTCTTCTTTGTTGAGTCATAGGAACCACCGTACTGATAAGTGGGGTCCAAGTGAAACAGTCAGAATGACTGAAGTGATGCTTAACCAAAATCCTATGTCTTTAAGCGAAGACAATGAGAGCAAATCTTATCGAGAGCTGGGTAAGTCAGCTTTGCTTGTAGCTCAAGTAAAGTTGTCGTGTGTGTTTGAAATCTGACTGTTAGAACAAGTGTCAGTTCCTTAGTGACCCAGGGTCATTTTGGACAAATCAGGTCGGGTTGCCTAGTGGCTATAAATAGCCCACCCTCTACAACCATAAACGGTTGGCTGCTCAGAGTTAGTGTACGGCTTTTGTCATTTGAGAGCAACCCACCTCGAAGCCTTTGAGAGAGAATTCCTTGCGAGGACAAAGCCCTAAACACCCAGAGCCAAAGAGTGTTAGGCATCACTGAAGTCTTCCTGTCTGTGTGATCTGACGACTTATTACACTTGAGGACTGTGAATCCTCCAGCCGGTTAGGCGTCGGGTGCTGAGCATCCAAGAGTCATTGTGGATCGCCGGTGAACAAAGCCTATGAAGGTTTGGAAGTCTAACTTGAAGACTTACCAGAGTGATTGAGTGAGGACTGGGTGTCCTTAGCTCAAGGGGAATAAGGTGAAGATGTGGTCTTCTGAGTTGAATCTCAGCCTCCCTAACTAGACGTACAGTTGTCACAGCAACTGGAACTGGTCCAACAAATCATTGTCTTCAATGAGTCACTGGTTTCATCCTTCCCATTCCTTTACTTACTGTTGGCTCTAGTGAAGCCATTGTATGATTCCATTATCTTTTGTCTTCACTGAGTGACTGCTTGTTCTGATTGGCTTCACACTATCTTCCTACCCGATCTATATACTGCCTAGCTGCTATTAGTCGTTGTGCTTCATTGAATACTTGACTATGGCTTGCTTAGGGTAGTCTACCTTCCGCTGCATGATAATAGTTTTATTTCTATCGTTTGTCTTTGAAACTTCCATGTTTGTTCATAGAAATCGCCTATTCACCCCCCTCTAGTCGATCACTAGCACATTCAGTCCCCATCGCCCGTTCCTCCCTCCTCTCACTCGCCTACACCACCCCGGCCATGCCCGGCCTCCAGGCTCACCTCCTCTCGTTTGGATCGAGCAGGATCTCTTCCCGAGCGGAGCGCTCGCTTCAGCCATCGGCCGCGAGCCGCAGGTCACCGGAGTAGCTCCAAGCAGCAACCCCGCATGCTGTGGACCCTCCTCTGCCGCGCTGTGCTCCTTCCCCGAGCTCCACCTCTCCGTCCTTCTGCACATCGTCGCCGGCCCCATCTCCACCTCGCGGGACCGCCCCAACCCCGTCGTCATCCATGTGACCTTGCAGGAGGCCACCACCACGTCTGGTTTGTCTCTGCACACGCCTTGCACCGAGCTCCACCACCGTTCGATCTCCACCTCGCCATGGATGGGGCTATCCCCAGCAGCAGGCTTTCTCCCTCACCTCCTATGCCGCCTGCCTTGCTCGTTTGGTTGCCACCCGCTGCTGCCTCCAAGCACCATCTATGCATCTCCGTGGTTAGTGCCTTCGTCGAATCCTCAGGGGTCACCTTCCTTAAGTGGTACCCGAAGTGCAACAATGATAGGTGAAGACCCCTGCCCCGTGTACCATACTGTAGCTGTTGCTGGGCACTGAGTATCCATCGTCACGTCTGTTTCGTCTATGTCAAGCCCAAGAGGGCGCCAAGATAAAAAGTACCACGACGTCGACGACCATCAAGTTCAGCTACATCGACTATGATCTGTGACAACCCGGAACATCTACGGAGAGTGTACGACTACCATCGCCAAAGATCGTCGAGTGAATAAATACTGTCATGTGGGTTCGATAAGACACCGAGTACCACGACAGTACCGTCGACCCCCGGAGGACTTGGACCCGTCAAGTTCCCTTTGGATGCGCCAAGTTCCACGGCGTCGCATAAGTTTCTTCGTGAACCTGTTCGACCACTCGGATTCGCAAGTACCACAGCGCCCGGAGTCCTCGGATGCATCAAGTCCCGCTCCGACCGTGTACCACTACCCTCGCAAGAACGACTACATCTCGCGACGAACCATGCACAACTACCATCGAATCCGAACCGTCCCAAATGCACGCTTCGAAGGTATAACCCCGAGACGACGTCTGTGAACGAATGCATGAGTTGTATGAGATGCATGTTGTATCCGCCCGTGAACGTTAGTTGTTTCCCTCGCTTGGCACCGTCGTCGACCCGTGGGAACCCGGTTACCGGGAGCACCCCACCATAATTCCATGACAGGCTCCCGTCACTTTTCCTTTTGCACGGTATCTCCATGAGCTACCGGAACCGACATGTTGCCACGACATCATTTTCGGATTCATTGCCGCGGCACCCCTTTCGTTTCCGCCACGATGACAAAGGCTTCATATCATGCTCTCATCAACATTTTCATAAAATTGCATACAACTTGCATATGTCACCAGCATCATGATAACAACTTTTAAAAATTGTTATAATTGTCGTTTGCAATAATTTGCTAAATGCATATGGGGATTTACCGAATATGTTGTTTGTTATATCCGGCCCCATTTAAATTGTTTAGATGGTATAGTTTTGTTATGCTTCGCCTCTTGCCATGTTAACCAACATTTAATATTGTTGACTACATAAACGAGAGAGAACTAAATAAGTCATGTGGTGTTCCGTCAATATGCAACTCGTTGCTTATTGAGCTCCACTTAATTTGTAGTTTTGTTTGTGCACTTTGCCATGCCATGCCTCTTTAAAACCGGACATGCGTCATACTTGATTGTGCATCATGCCATGTTTATGTGAGGGTTGTTCACCATGTTGCTTGCTTGTTTCCGGGTAGCTTCTTTCGTTAGCTTCGGTTCCGTTCCGGTGTTGTGAGGATCCGTTCGACTTCGTCCTTGTGTCTTCTTCATGGACTCGTTCTTCTTCCTTGCGGGATTTCAGGCAAGATGATCATACCCTCGAAATCACTTCTATCTTTGCTTGCTAGTTGCTCGCTCAATTGCTATGGCGCGATACCTACCACTTTCTATATCATGCCTCCCATATTGCCATGTCAAGCCTCTAACCCACCTTTCCTAGCAAACCGTTGTTTGGCTATGTTACCGCTTTTCTCAGCCCCTCTTATAGCATTGCTAGTTGCAGGTGACGATGAAGTTTGTTCCATGCTGGAACATGGATATTGTTGGGATATCATTATTATATCTTATTTACTCTAATGCACCTATATACTTCGTAAAGGGTGGAAGGCTCGGCCTTATGCCTGGTGTTTTGTTCCACTCTTGCCGCCCTAGTTTCCGTCATACCGGTGTTATGTTCCTTGATTTTTGCGTTCCTTACGCGGTTGGGTTATAATGGGAACCCCTTGACAGTTTGCTTTGAATAAAATTCCTCCAGCAAGGACCAACCTTGGTTTTACATTTGCCTAACAACCTATCACGTTCCCTTGGGCTCTGCAGACTCAAGGGTCATCTTTATTTTAACCCGCCGGGGCTAGTGCTTGTCTAAGTGTTGGTCCGAACCAAAGCCACTTGCGGCGCCACCTCAGGGAAACTTGAGGGCTGGTTTTAGCTGTACGTAGTGTTCATCCGGTGTTGCCCTGAGAACGAGATATGTTCATCTCCTATCAGGATGTCGACGCATCGGGCAGTCTTGCTGGTCTTGTTTTACCATTGTCGAAATGTCTTGTAACCGGGATTGCGAGTCTGATCGGGTCTTCCTGGGAGAAGGAATATCCTTCGTTGACCATGAGAGCTTGTGATGGGCTAAGTTGGGACACCCCTGCAGGGTTTTGAACTTTCGAAAGCCATGCCCGCGGTTATGGGCAGATGGGAATTTGTTAATGTCCGGTTGTAGAGAACTTGACACTTAACTTAATTAAAATGAATCAATCGCGTGTGTAGCCGTGATGGTCCCTTTCCGGCGGAGTCCGGGAAGTGAACACGGTTCTTGTGTTATGCTTGAACGTAGGTAGTTTCAGGATCACTTCTTGATCACTTATAAGCTTCTCGACTGTGCTTTGCTTCTCTTCTCGCTCTCTTTTGCGTAAGTTAGCCACCATATATGCTTAGTGCTTGCTGCAGCTCCACCTCACTACCTTTTCCTACCCATAAGCTTAAATAGTCTTGATCTCGCCGGTGTGAGATTGCTGAGTCCTCGTGGCTCACAGATACTTCCAAACAGTTGCAGGTGCTGATGATACCAGTGCAGGTGACGCAACCCAGCTCAAGTGGGATCTCGATGAAGATCTTGTTCGTTGTGTTGTTTTGTTTCCTGTTGATCTGTAGTGGAGCCCAGTCGGGTCGATCGGGGATCTAGCAATTGGGGTTGTCTTCTTTTATTTTGGTTCTGTAGTCGGACCTTGATTGTACTCTGGATGATGTATGTTTAACTTGTAATTGTGTGAAGTGGCGATTGTAAGCCAACTCTTTATCCCTTTATTATTCAGTACATGGGATGTGTAAACATTACCCCTCTTGCGACATGCCTACTATGCGGTTATGCCTCTAAGTCATGCTCCGACACGTGGGAGATATAGCCGCACCGTGGGTGTTACAAAGCGTCAGCCACAGGAGCCTGTCATCTTCGACGAGCGGCTCTTCAAACCTTTCGCGGCCCCTCCGGCTACGGGGTCCGCACCGCCTCGGGAGGAGCTTCCCCGCCACCAACCTCAGGAGCCCCAGCCTGCGGCCCGACTTCAGGAGCACGCCTGCTCCTCACGCCCGAACCTCAGGAGGGGTGTTGTACTGAAGAGTTCAGGGCATACTGGGATAGGGAATACTACCAGAGGAGGAGGACGCGGAGCGCGTGTCCTGGCACGCTACAACATACTGCATCCTGGATGGTGAGCTATACAGAAAACGACCAAACGATGTTTCCTTGCGATGCATTTCCAGGAAGCATGGGTGCGAGCTGCTAGCCGACATACATGGCAGAGATTGCTGGCATCACTCATAATTGCGCACCCTAGTGGGCAAGGCGTTCCGCAGTGGGTTCTACTAGCCCACGGTACTCAACGACGAAACGGGCTGGTGAGATCATGCGAGGCCTACCAGTTCCATGCCAAGCAAATCCACCAGCCAGCTCAAGGCCTCAAGACTATCCCACTCTCCTGGACATTCTTGGTCTGGGGATGGATATCCTAGGTCCATTCCCTCGAGTGCCTGGGGGCTACCGCTACATCTACGTCACCATCGACAAGTTCACCAAATGGGCGGAGGTGGAAGACGTCTGCACCATCCCAGCTGGGTCCGCGGTCAAGTTCATCAATGACCTCGTGAGCCGGTTTGGGGTCCCTAACCGCATCATCACCGACAATGGCTCACAGTTCAGTAGCAATCTCTTCAAGGCATATTGTGCTAACCTTGGAACGCAGATTTGCTACTCTTCAGTAGCACACCCCAGGAGCAATGGCCAAGCCGAGCGCGTCAACGCGGAGGTCTTGTGAGGCCTCAAGACCAGGACCTTCAAGTGGAAGCTCGAGGCCTAGGGCAGGGGCTGGCACGACGATCTCAAGTCCGTGTTGTGGTCCATCCGCTCCACTGCCACCAAGCCAACAGGCAACACCCCGTTCTTCCTTGTGTATGGAGCAGAAGCGGTTCCCCCTCACGAGGTCAGGAATCGCTCCGCGCGGGTCCTGGCGTTTGATGAGACGCATCAGGACGCCATGCGGGGGATGGACCTTGTGCTGGGGGAGGAACGCCACCGCCAAGCCTCGCTCCAAGCGGCAAGGTACCAGCAGGCATTGCGATGGTATCACTACCACATCGTCTGCTCCAGGACGCTCGAAGTGGCGATCTCGTCCTGAGGCGGGTGCTCTACAGGGAAGGGCTGCATAAGCTCTCACCCATGTGGGAGGGCCCGTTTAGGATTTCCCACGTTTCCAGGCCTAGCGTCACGCACCTGGAGACGCAGGACGGGATCCCCATCCAGAACGACTGGAACATCCAGCACCTCCGGAAGTTCTACCCATGAAGAAAGGCCTAGTGCCGGTGAAGGTCTCCGCTCATGACACTCTCACGTAATAATGAGTGGGGCTGTACACGCCCCGGAGTCTTCAGAGTGCCGCCCTCGGGCCTCGGGAGCTCCCTCCCATGTCCTAGTGGCAGCACTTAGCTCCGCGCTGGTGAGAAGACTAGACTAGGTGCCGGACGCGGCTGTTCATCTGCTTTTTGTATTTGGTTTGCCCCTTTTTAGTGGAATTTGAAGTTCTGGCGTTTCTCAATGGCTTGATTGAATCCCCTCTTCCTTCTAATTATTCCCTTGATTCTTTGTTTTGCACCAGGGAGGGCGGCAGTTGCCCGACGCTCTCCCACGCACGTCGCGCGAGGGGGCTGGTCAAGTGTGCGTGCGTGTGTGCTCCCCTGGTCTCCGCGAGGCGCCCTCGATTGAGCTTGTGATCGGCGCACCCCCCCTTTCTTTTAAGTCTGTGCCCTACGGGTACTGCGACGTGGTGCACTAGGCCATGATCAGCCCATGCCTGAGGCCTCATGCAAGGAGGGATAAGGATTTCCTAACGATTTTTCACAGCGTCGCGATGTCGCCTGAGTCGGCGGCAGGGAAGCCTCACCAGATGCCACGAGGCACACGCCCTCACAAGGTGGAAGCTACCCTGGATGTATCAAGCTAAGTTATTCCTCTACGCCCGCATAAAGCACAGATTCTGCAACACAATCCAGAGACAATAAACATAGCACAAAGCAGCATGAGCACTACGGTTCATTACACGCCCTTGCAGGGCCCCATACTTGTTT
This sequence comes from Triticum urartu, assembly GCF_056163025.1. NCBI lineage: Eukaryota > Viridiplantae > Streptophyta > Magnoliopsida > Poales > Poaceae > Triticum > Triticum urartu. Next base: position 358,267,876 of record NC_141874.1, on the reverse strand, counting down.
CTTGTAATGCAGGAGGAAAGGAAAGGATAGGCAAAAGTGGCTCGTATGACGCGGCTGCTCACGAGGACCGGCCCCATAGGCTCACCCAGAGCCCTCCTCACGCTTCACTAGGGCGCGGTGATGGGATGACCCGCTGCCGTCCTCTAAGCGAGCCCGACGACGTGGCGGCTGGTCGTAGCCGCCACTGCTGGGGCTTTCGCCGGAGGAGGAGCTATCGTTGCCGAACGAGCCACGGCCGTCGCCAAGGGCAAGTCCACCCTCGTCCTCGCCCCTGCCATCGCCAAGGCTGAGCACTTCGTCAGCCTCGCTGTCTTCAGGGAAGTACCCGGCACGGCGACCATCTTCCCCGAACACCCTCACGAAGAGGGTCGCGTCACCGTCATACTTGAAGTGGATGGCGCACCGGCTGCTCAGACTGCGCGCGCGGGCAAACGTCTGCTAGCCGTGGGCCAGGGCTATGTTGCTCGCGGCAGAGAACTCCACTGCGACCCATGAAGCCTTGCTGCAGTAGCCGTGGGCCTGCAGCCAGAGGCCGCCAGGACCCGTGGCCGACAGTTCGCCGGCAAAGGAGCTCGGAAGCTGAAGCCAGGTGCCGCCCGGGTTCTCCGACCACACAACAAACTCTGGCAGCACCTCCGCCGAATGGAAGCACGACCGGGGAGGCCGGGCGACCATAGCGCACGACCCTTCGTGGGCAGGACTAACGCATCTCTGGCGGCCCCAGGCGTGTGAGGAGACACCGCCGCGGCCGCCAGGAATGGCGCCGAACCCCGAAGAAGTTCGTCTGCGCCCACGGGGGACCACAGCAGGGGTTGTAGCATGCTTGCGAGGGCGACCACGACCCCTCTTAGGCGGTGGCGAGTCGGGCCCCTCCTGGCAAGCCTTCCCCTTCTCTGCAGCCGAGAACCTCTTTGTCGGCACCATAGGTGTCGCTGCAAGGCGGTGGAGCAAAGAGGAAGAAGAAGCAAGCTGGATGGAGGAAGAGATGAGCAACAGGGGCTCCGCCCCTCTCCTCATTTATAGCCAGAGGGAGACCAACCGCCGGCCTCCATGATCTATGGTAATGATGGTTTTCTTCTGCATGCAGTAGGGTCTCGTCAAGTCGGGCAGTTGCCGAGGCAGCGTGGGGAAGGGATACGCCAACGCCCTGCCAATCGCCATGCGTTAATCAAGGCCGTAGGCGGTTGAGGCCCGCGGCGCTCTGTAGTTGCCCTTTTGCTTCGCCTCAATGCCAAGTCCGAGCGCGCCTTGTGCTCGGGGGCTATTGTCGGCATCCTGGGAATGGGGGTACCCAAACTTGCGTATCTGCGGCCCAGGGCGTGGCTCCACCAACGGCCTGGTACGGCCCATATTCATCAGCAATCACTCAAGACCGTCGTGAGGGGCCAAGCCTCGCGAGGCAGACGTCACCAAGACCTCCCCAGGGGTGGCCTCGCTAGGATGGCTCCCAAGGAGCGGAGATATCTATGCAAGGGACACCTCACGAGGTTCGCGTGACGTGAGCCATGACGACCGAAGCCAGGCGGGCGCCAGCGGGCGCAGAGTGCCAGTTTCCTCTTTGGTTCTAAAGAAGCAGGCGCGGGCGAGGAGTCCCGAGGCATCGAGCAAAGGTTTCCATATCGGTGCAACAAGACCAAGACCAGCAGGACGGCAGGACGGAGGTCACCGCGGAGCCCATGGCGGCATCACCACCAGAGCCTTTGGCAGGAGAAGACCACCTTTTGTCAGGATAACTTGTACTAGTTGTCTCCCTTCAAAACTGGCTATTGTGGGATCCCTTCCCGCCTAACATTTGGGAAGAGGACCAGGGCCTCTATAAATAGGACTAGCCACCACCGTAGTCAAGGATCAGCTCATCTTGGATCGGATCCACTCCACCAAGGCCATCTCAGCAGCTCATCAAGCTCAAGAACACCTCTCCTCAGGAGGCTGTTCATCCATTGTACTGATTCATCCACAGCCCGTGAGGTGATCTACCACACCACACTGGAGTAGGGTATTACAGCACAATGGTGGCTCGAACTAGTATAAAACTCTCGTGTCTCTTGTTCCTTGGGTTCGGCGAGCTAGGCCTTGAGATCGTTGTGAGAGCGAGCTAGGGAGAGATCTTCATGCGCACCGCAGAGTTCGAACCTCAAGGGTTTGCCGGAACCCAGAATCCGACAATAGTGCCCAATGCTAGTTGCTGTTTTTTGCTTGATTTTTACTTCATAGAAAATCAATACCAAACGGAGTCCGAATGCAGTGAAACTTTTTGTAGAATTTTTCTGGGCTAGAAGACACGGGATGGGCCAAAGAAGTACCATAGGGGTGCCCCTAGGGGGCACAACCAACCTTGCCACGCCTGGGGGGCCAGGCGTGCCCTGGTGGGTTGTGCCCACCTCGATGGCCTCCCGCACCGCCTATTTGCTCTATAAATACCCAATATTCCAAAAACACTAGGGGAGTCGACGAAGCACAATTACAACCACTGCAAGTTCCATAAACTACATATCCAATCTAGACACGATAACGGAGGGGTTCATCATCCTCATTGGTGCCTTTCCGATGATTCGTGAGTAGTTCATTGTAGACCTACGGGTCCATAGTTAGTAGCTAGATGGCTTCCTCTGTCTCTTTTGATTTTCAAAACAATGGTCTCTTGGAGATCTATTTGATGTAACTCTTTTTGCAGTGCGTTTGTTGGAATCCGATGAACTTTGCGTTTATGATCAGATCTATTTTATCCATGAAAGTTATTTGAGTTTTGATCTCTTATATGCATGATTACTTATAGACTCGTATTTCTTCTTTGAATCTTTGGTTTACTTAGGCCGACTAGATCAATTTTTCTTGCCATGGGAAGAGGTGCTTTGTGATGGGTTCGATCTTACGGTGCTCAATTCCAGTGAAAGAAGGGGACATGACACGTATGTAGCATTGCAATTAAGGATAACAAGATGGGGTCTATTCCTACATGAATATATCTTGTCTACATCATGTCATCGTTCTTACTGCATTACTCCATTTCTCCATGAACATAATACACTAGATGCATGCTGGATAGCGGTCGATGTGTGGAGTAATAGTAGTAGATGCAGGCAGGAGTCGGTCTACTAATCTTGGACGTGATGCCTATATAATGATCATTGCCTGGATATCTTCATAATTATTTGAAGTTCTATCAATTGCCCAACACTAATTTGTTTACCCACCATATGCTATTTTTCTCGAGAGAAGCCACTAGTGAAATCTATGGCCCCCAGGTCTCTTCTTTATCATAATTTCCTTCGAGATCTATTTTTATTTGCTTTTATTTTCAGATCTATTATTCCAAAAACCCAAAAATACCTTGCTGCATTTTTTTGTTATTTATTTTATCTCACGTTCCCGCGAGATCTATTTATCTAATCTACTATAAATTTACCTATCTTTTTATCCGGGAGGGATTCACAACCCCTCTTACATGTTGGGTTACAAGTATTTGTTTTTTGTGTGCAGGTACTATTTACATAGTGTTGTGTGGTTCTCCTACTGGTTCGATAACCTTGGTCTGATCACTGAGGGAAATACCTATCGTAGTTGTGTTGCATTATCCCTTCCTCTTTGGGGAAATACCGACGTAGTTCAAGCTACATCAGATATGTTGTTGAATTCATTCATGATGCTACTGAAAATTATTATGAGAGAGGAATAGATGCTTCTTGGTATCTGAATAATATCAAGTTTCCTCTGTATGTCTTGAAAGTTTTGAAGTTATGCATGTTTTGCCTTCCCATGGTAGTTGATTCTTGCTCCCAAAAGTTATTTGCTCACAAAATCCCTATGCGGAGGAAGTGGGTTAGGCTTAAATGTGCATGCCATGTGTTTCATGATGCTCTCGTTATGTTCCATCTCTTATCTTTTATGCGAGCATCATCGAAAGCATGATGCCTAACTAAAAGGCATTAAAGAAAAGCGCTTGTTGGGAGACAACCCAACATTTACCCCTACTGTTTTTATGTTTTTACATGATTAGGCTACTATAGTAATCATGATTTGTAGCTTTTGTTTCAATAAAGTGCCAAGTAAAGCCTTTGGGATTATGTTTGGTGGTAGTTGATTTGATCTTGTTGGAAAACAGAAACTTTTGCGTCCGGTAAAACAATTTAAAAAAAGCACATGAGTGACGAAAGCTTCTGAATTTTTTACACAAGATTGATATACAAATTGTCCACATCTTCCTAAATTTCAAATTTTTTTGGAGTTACATAAGTATGGTTAGAGTACAAATTGCTATAGACTGCTCTATTTTTTACAATTTATATTTTCAATGCATGTTTTGCTTGTTTTATAATTTCTATGGCTTATATTGCTCAATATAAATTGTCAAAATGATAAGGTACAATAGGTATTGTGTGATTATGAATCTTGTCTTTGATAGTACCAAAGTGAATGGTTTGTTTTATCATACTAACCTATCTCACGAAGTTCCGTTAAGTTTTGTGGGATTGAAGTTTTCAAGTTTTGGATGAGATATCGATATGAGGAGAATAAGCAGTAAAAAGACCCTAAGATTCTGGATGCCAAGGGGACCCCAAGGTCATATTCAAGGAAGGTCCAAGCAACTTGGTGGTCTGAGCTCCCATGCCTTTGACAGGACTGGGTGGAGGCATTGGAGCAGATTGACTGTCTGGCCCCTCTGCCCGAAGACACTGTGGATGCTCTCCTGATGGAGATGCGGACTCCGGCTCCTTACGAGGTGTCGGAGAAGACCAAGAAGAAGGCCAAGGGAACCCGAAAGAGTTCCCGGCGCCAGGTGGTATCAGACTCATCGTCCGATAACATCGAGACACCCTCCTCCCGTGAAAACGAGGAGAAGGAAGATGAAGATTCTCCTCCTCTAGCCGGGGGAGACAAGAAAAGGAAGGCCGCCCCAACCGGGGAGGCCGAAGGGTCCAAGAAGGGAAGAACTCTCCTTCCGGACTGCTCCACCTCCGCCGCCGACGGCGGAGACGAGTGGCTGCTCAGGGCCAAGCCCCTGGCGAAGTCGTAAGTATTCGGATACCAGAGTAACTCATAGCATACCTTTGTCGCATTGCTTCCCCTAACGCCGAATATGATTATGCAGTCCGCCCCAAGCCCGTATCGATGTTTCATCGTCGGACGGTTCCTTGGACTCGTCGGACATGAATAGTGATACACTTCCAACCGCCGCCTCTCCTTGCCCTACGGACAATGTCGAGGTATTGTCTCAAGGGGCACCGAGCCGGGGGGAGACAGTCCTGGAGGCGCCTCAAGGCGACCTTCCGGACTCCAGGAGCAAAGGGAGCAAGGCTCCTGAGGGCTCCAAGTTCGGCTCTCAGCCAAACACCGTGCCAGAACCTCCAGTGGTTCCGGACTCGGGCAGGCGACCCCCTTCCAAAAGGCGCAAGACGCCCATGCCGGTGACCTCTGTCCATCCAGAGGCACCGGACAACCTGCTGGGAGCGCTTCGCGGCGCTTCCATCGACAAAGAACACCGCTCTATTATGAGTGCGGTGATCAAGAAGGTTCAGTCCGCCAAGACCGGACTGACTAAAGCCTGTGCCAGCCTTCTAACAGGCTTTGAGGTAAGTATTTAAAATATAGGAAAAATATTACCGCATAGACAGTAGCCCCTGATGCTATGTTTGGTGTTCACAAAGAAAAGCCGAATAGAGGATCAAATAAAATATGTAGGAGTCTAATATAAGTATGTCTGTATGCGTATGGAGGCTTCGCTGCTGACCTCTGGCGCACTGACTGCGGAGGTCGCCACACTGAAGCAGGACCTCGAGGGGTCCGAGAAAGAGCTCGGCCTTGCCAAGAGGCAGCTTGAGGAGAACAAAGGTAAGTAATACCTTGTCTATATATATAAAAGAAAATGTGGTTGCGAAATGACAGGATCATCATGAATGTGCCAGGGGCCATGACAGAAGTGGCGACCATAAAGCAAGCGCTGTCTGAGGCCGAAGACAAAGCGGCCAAGGAGGGCACCGAGCGGGAAAAGCAAGAGGCACGAGTGGGCGAGGTGCAGCAAGAGCTCCAGGCTCTCGTGACGAAGCATGAGGCTTTGGAGCTTGACTCGAAGACGCGAGAGTCTGAGCTTGCCGCGGCCCTCGAGAGCACAAAGAATGCCAAGGTTGAAGCCCAAAAGGCCCTCCAGGAGATTGAGGCGATGAGGAAGATAGCGGCGGGTAAGGCATTTAATATGCAAAGCAAGCATGTGAAAGTAAATTACTTGTTACTTACTCGAGTCCGGAGCTCTCTAGGAGCAGTCGCAGATTTGCCCTGTAGCGTGTCGGATGCCGCGAAATTTTACCAGGCCGAGGAGGGAAGCTCGACGGAGAAGCTGTTCTGGTCTCAGTATACTGGGACCGAACACCCGATGCCTATGAGCGACCAGCTGAAGCAACTGGTTGAGCTGCACAAGGCGGCCGAACAGGCCATGAAGGGCTTTATAGTGCGGATGTGGCCTGGCGACTCCCTTCCCAACAGCTACTTCGGCCTGGTGAGGTGGCCTGTGGATGCCTGCCCACGGCTGGAAGTCATCAAGCGGTCCGTCTGTATAGAAGGTGCCCGCCGGGCTTTTGCCCGTGCAAAGGTGCACTGGGCCAAGATGGACGCTAAGAAGCTGGTGAAGGAGGGGCCGCCGCAGGGCAAGGAGCATCGCCACCCGGAAATGTATTATGAGGGTGTCCTGATGGGTTCCTGTCTTGTGGCGGACGAGTGTGCAAAAGATGTAATTTTTGAATGAACTTGCTCGTGTGATCCTGTATTATGAAAACTTGTTCATATGCGCTATGCAACGCTTGTTTGAATTTAAAATATTACCTTCTGTGTGGCTGTTTATCAAATCTGAGAGATGGCCAGTCGTCGGCTTCTGCCCCCATGCCACGAGTGCTGGGGTGTTCGAGATAAACCTGAGCTTTCCCAGTCGTCGGCTTCTGCCCCCATGCCACGAGTGCTGGGGTGTTCGAGATAAACCTGAGCTTTCCCATTGTTGGGTCCTTCGAGGGAGGTGCTCAGTACAACGAACAAGGCAACCGAACTATAATGCTTTATCACTCTCACTTAGCCATAGAATTCTATAATTTTAAATTTTGGCGAAGCCCCTAGTATTCGGAAGGCCGAATTTGGGGCGCTATACACGCCTTAAGCCGGACAAAGCTGACTCCTCGCTCTAAGCGGCGTAAGTCTTTAGGGACTCGAAACCTCTCGAACAACGACCAACTCTTGCCTTATCATGACAGTCAGTTTTAGCTTTCTCTACTAAGGTGCTTAGCCCAGCTGAACCGGGGCACAATTGCAGTAGTTCTCCTAGTGCTACCTTAGCCGATATAGCGGAACATAAGGTACCAAAACATGGGAGCCGGGAAAACCCAACTATTGACCCAAGACATGATTCGGAGCTGATGCATATAATGCTATAAGTTCGGGGTGCCTCACTGTCGAAAGTGTTCGGACTTCTCATGCCGTATTATGGGGTATGCTTAAGCCCCTGGCGTGTTGGCCGTACCAGAGTGTACGGGTGCTGAATGTCATGAATGAACATATATATATATATAAGAATAGAGAAAGCGATAATAGTCTAGTGCTATGCATTGTTTATTCAAAAAGGTGTGTTAAAGCAGAATGATACAAGTAGTGCGATAAGCAAAAAGTAGGACTATTTGACATGTCCCCTCCAAGGGCAAGCTGAGGAATGGTATTTAAAGCAGGTATTTCACTCGTTGTCAGAGACCACCTGGGAGTTCCATGGTGCGACGTAGCTTTCTGCCTCCTTGGTTGTTCGATCGTGTGTCCGGCAACCGTGCTGCCGGACGGGGTTTCCAGAGATTAAAGTCCTGAAAGAGAGAAAAATAACAAAGCGGGAAGCCCCTAGTGCGGTTGAGTCGCGTCTTGGGGCGTGCCGTAGTCGTACCCCTCCCCACCTATGTCCATGGTATGTTTAATGCATAATTATGTACGCGTGGCACGGATTTCGCCATTTGGCTGGTACTGGGGTGGGGGCCGCATTGCTATGCGAGCTTGGAACATGCCAGGCGGTCTTGTTGCCGATTACTCCAGGTGCGCTTGAAGGTGTTCGGGTCTTGAATCGCCAAACTGGTGGATTGCCTTAAGAGGCTTCTTTGCGCTTCTGCTGCGAGGGCCGCAGTGTGCTCCTCCGTACGGAGAGAGCGCTTTGTGTTTCCATTGAATGTGATGACCCCCCGAGGTCCTGGCATCTTGAGCTTGAGATATTCATAGTGTGGTACTGCGTTGAATCTCGCGAATGCGGTTCGCCTGAGCAGTGCATGATAGCCACTGCGGAATGGGACTATATCAAAGATTAACTCCTCACTTCGGAAGTTATCCGGGGATCCGAAGACCACTTCCAGTGTGACTGAGCCTGTGCAATGGGCCTCTACACCTGGTATGACGCCTTTGAAGGTCGTTTTTGTGGGTTTGATCCTTGAGGGGTCTATACCTATTTTGCGCACCATGTCCTGATAAATCAGGTTCAAGCTGCTGCCACCGTCCATAAGGACTCGAGTGAGGTGAAATCCGTCGATGATTGGGTCTAGGACCAGTGCGGCGAATCCGCCATGACGGATACTAGTGGGGTGGTCCCGGCGATCGAAGGTGATCGGACAGGAGGACCATGGGTTGAACTTTGGGGCGACTGGCTCCAACGCATATACGTCCCTTAACGCACGCTTCCGCTCCCTCTTGGGGATGTGGGTTGCGTATATCATGTTCACCGTCCGCACTTGTGGGGGGAACCTCTTCTGTCCTCCGGTGTTCGGCGGCTGGGGCTCCTCCTCGTCATCGCTGTGTGACCCCTTATCTTTGTTTTCGGCATTTAATTTGCCGGCCTGCTTGAACACCCAGCAATCCCTGTTGGTGTGGTTGGTTTGCTTGTCGGGGGTGCCGTGTATTTGACACGAGCGATCGAGCATACGGTCCAAACTGGACGGGCCCGGAGTGCTTCTTTTGAATGGCTTTTTCCGCTGACCGGGTTTAGAGCCTCTGAATCAGGCATTGACTGTCGTATCCTCAGTATTGTCGTTGTTAATGCGGCGCTTGTGTTTGTTGTGACGTGACCTGCCATTGCCATCCTTGGTATCTGAAGTACCATGGTTCTTTGATATATTATTGTTGTGAGCCAGCCAGCTGTCTTCTCCCGCGCAAAAGCGGGTCATAAGTGTCGTGAGGGCTGCCATAGATTTCGGCTTTTCCTGGCCAAGGTGCCGGGTGAGCCACTCATCGCGGATGTTGTGCTTAAAAGCTGCTAGGGCCTCTGCATCCAGATAGTCGACAATTTGATTTTTCTTTGTTATGAACCGTGTCCAGAATTGCCTGGCCGATTCCTCTGGCTTCTGAATTATGTGGCTCAAGTCATCGGCATCTGGTGGTCGCACATAAGTGCCCTGGAATTTGTCAAGGAATGCGGCTTCCAGATCTTCCCAACAGCCAATGGATTCTGCTGGCAGGCTGTTGAGCCAATGCCGAGCTGCTCCTTTTAGGTTAAGTGGGAGGTATTTGATGGCGTGTAGATCGTCACCACGGGCCATGTGGATGTGCAGGAGGAAGTCCTCGATCCATACCGCGAGATCTGTTGTGCTGTTGTATGATTCTATATTTACGGGTTTGAAACCCTCTGGGATTTGATGATCCATTACTTCGTCTGTGACGCATAGGGGGTGTGCGGCGCCTCTGTACTAGGCTATATCACGATGCAGCTCAAATGAGTCTTGTCCGCTGTGTTCGGCCCGGCCGGACTTACTTTTACTGTATCTGGCGTGACGGTTATCGTCTCGCAAAGTGGCGCGCCCTCGCGAACCGTAGATCGATCTTGCGTGTTTTGCTTTGTCCTCCAATACGTCTCGCAGGTCTGGCTTATTTCCCCATGTCTTGACATTTTTATTTGAGTGGCGTCGGGGTGCGGGCTGAACTTTTGGCTGGAATGCCTCTTTGTCGCGGCCATGAGGTGGTTGATCAGCCGCGTCATACGCCGGAGATGTAGATTTTGGTGCTTCCTCCTCCAGTCGGGGTAGCAACCTGCGCTTTGGGTAACTCTTGGAGGGGCGTTCGAGTTTATATTCCTCGGCCGCAAGGACTTCAGTCCATCTGTCAGCTAGCAAATCTTGATTAGCTTGAAGCTGTTGTTGCTTTTTCTTAAGGCTATTTGCCGTGGCTATAAGCCGGCGCTTGAAGCGCTCTTGTTCGACGGGATCCTCAGGCACGACGAATTCGTCATCGTCGAGGCTTGCCTCGTCTTCCGAGGGAGGCATGTAATTATCATCCTCCACCTCTCCATCTGCCGCTCTCTCGGGATGGCTGGCTTCTCCATCCTCCTGCCCTAAATCTTGCTGGAGGGGATTGTTGTCGTCTTCAGCACTGTCCGGAGTGCTATTATCTCCTGTGCCGGTGTCACCGCTTTTGCTTTGGCGAGACTTAGAGCGGCGCCGCTGATGTCGGCGCTTGGGTTGCTTCTTGGAGGGGTCATCCTCCGCTGTCCCGTCGCCATTGCCTTCTTTGGGTGTGTCCACCATATATATGTCATATGACAAGGTGGCTGTCCAGTGCCCTGTGGGCAGTGGTTCTTGTTCACCTCCTGCATCGTCGTCCATGTCGTCGATGTCTTCGGAGTCGAAGTCGAGCATGCCAGTCAAACCTTCGACAGTGGCTACTAAGTGGGTGGTGGGTGGGCGGCGAATTTATTCGTCATCTGCATCCCAATCCTGCCAGACATAGTTCGGCCAGGACTCTCCTGACAAGGAGAGAGACCTTAATGAGTTCAGTATGTCGCCGAAGGGCGAGTGCTGAAAAATATCCGCGAACGTAAACTCCATGACCGGCTCAGTCGGATTCGATAGGCACGGGTGCAGGCGGTTCAGAGTCCATGGCTGGGGAAGAATCCGGTAGTTCGGCGTCACGGCTCCCGTGAAGGGTAAGGTCGATACTCAGCTCGATCGCCAATGAGAGTGCGGCCTCCGTGGCAGGGTCTATCCACCCGTCCATGGATGGCACAACGGGCTCCGAATTGAGGGTCGGAGCGGTTGCCGGTGCGATCTCCTGAACACTGTCCGATGGCAGAGCTAAATCATGCTCATCGTGACCGTGTGGCGCACTAGGAAGGGGCTCGAATCGGTCGAAGAACAAGTCTCCGGGGATATTGGCCGTGTAGTTTAAGCTTCCAAACCTGACCTGGTGTCCAGGGGTGTAACTCTCGATCTACTCCAGATGGCCAAGCGAGTTGGCCCGCCTTGCGAAGCCGCCGAACATAAAGATCTGTTTGGGGAGAAAAGTCTCACCCCAAACTTCATCGCTATCGATGATCGAAGGAGCCATCAAGCCTAATGATGATGACACATAGGAACTCTCAATGAAAGCACCAATGTCGGTGTCAAAACCGGCGGATCTCGGGTAGGGGGTCCCAAACTGTGCGTCTAAGGCGGATGGTAACAGGAGGTAGGGGACACAATGTTTTACCCAGGTTTGGGCCCTCTTGATGGAGGTAAAACCCTACGTCCTGCTTGATTATACTTGATAATATGCGTATTACAAGAGTTGATCTACCACGAGATCGGAGAGGCTAAACCCTAGAAGCTAGCCTATGGTATGATTGTCTGTTTTCCTACGGACTAAAACCCTCCGGTTTATATAGACACCGGAGGGGGCTAGGGTTACACAAGGTCGGTTACAAAGGAGGAGATATACATAACCGTATTGCCCAGCTTGCCTTCCACGCCAAGTAGAGTCCCATCCGGACACGGGACGAAGTCTTCAATCTCGTATCTTCATAGTCCAACAGTCCAGCCAAAGGATATAGTCCGGCTGTCCGGAGACCCCCTAATCCAGGACTCCCTCAGTGGGCTAGGACGGAAGGTGGGGGCAGCTACCCATTTAGCACTGTGGGGCTCTGTAATATAAAACCACTCCCGCTGCCTGTAATTGGGAGCCTCGGAAAAAGAACCTTTTGGCCAGGGGGTGTTCGCGAGTTGGCTGATTGTAGCACCGCCGCACTCCGCCGGTTCCCCATCGACTACCTTCGGCTTCACACTAAAGGTTTTGATCCATAAGCCAAAGTGTGGGGGAATTCGAAGGAAGGCGTCGCAGGTAATGATAAACGCCGAGACATGGAGGATAGAGTCCGGGGCAAGATCATGAAAATCTAGTTTGTAATAGAACATTAGCCCTCGGACAAAGGGGTGAAGAGCAAACTCTAACCCTCGGAAGAAGTGGGAGACAAATACCACCCTCTCGCCGAATCTTGGGGTGGGGATAATTTGTCCTTGAGCGGGAAGCCGATGGTGGATCTCTGCGGTCAGATATCTGGCTGCCCAAAGCTTTGTGATTTCCTCCTTTGTAATGGAGGAAGCCACCCATTAGCCTTGGGAGCTGGATCCAGACATGATGGGAAGGCTGAAAGCAATGGAGTCCAACCTTGGGTGTTGGAACTCGGGGTTGGGGAGGTTTAGGAGAGGTTTGGCATAAAGAGACAGCCCTTGGTTCCTTTATATACACCTCTAGTATCGAACGTCTCCTCCTAAGCCTAAGAACCTGCCTAGTCCTAAGGAATCTTTCTCGCATGACGGTTGGGTTACCCACGCTCGTATTAATGAATATCTCGTAATAAGGGGACACGATCTCTGCTTTGACAAGACATGCCAGTGACAACCGCGTCTCGAAACGTGGGGGTGTAAAACAGTTCGAAATTATGACTAGACAGGCGTGATGCCACATTGCTAAAGTTGTCAGCATATTGGACTCGTGTGTTATTATATTCTCTCTGCGGTTATGTGCGGTGTGTGTTACAGGTCCGGACACGATCAATTTGTCTGGAGATTATCTGGGAGTTCGGAAGGAGGAACCCGACTTGCAATGCCGAAGACAGCACTACGTGCTGGATACCTTGTCATTGAAGCCAGGTTCAGGGGCTACTGAGGGAGTCCTGGACTAAGGGGTCCTCGGGCGTCTGGCCTGTTATCTATGGGCCGGACTGATGGGCCGTGAAGATATGAAGACCGAAGACTGTACCCGTGTCCGGATGGGACTCTCCCTGGCGTGGAAGGCGGGCTTGGCGAACAACTATGAAGAGTCCATCTTATGTAACCGACTCTATGTAAACCTAGATCCCATCGGTGTCTATATAATCCGGAGGACTTACTCCGGATAGGGGATACTCAATACCATAGTCATACAGGCTAGAATTCTAGGGTTTAGCCATTACGATCTCGTGGTAGATCAACTCTTGTAATACTCATATTCATCAAGATCAATCAAGCAAGAAGTAGGGCATTACCTCCATAGAGAGGGCCCGAGCCTGGGTAAACATCGTGTCCCCTACCTCCTGTTACCATCAACCTTAGACACACAGTTCGGGACCGCCTACCTGAGATCCGCCGGTTTTGACACCGACGCCCCTTAGGCGGTAGTAGCGCTGGCTTCAGCGGTAGTACCGCTTGGGCTGGGCGGTAGTACCAGAATCGTTTCGGTCGATCACAGGAGCTTGCACGGATGTTTAGCGGTAGTACCGGACTCGTTCCGCTTGATCACAGGAGCTTGCACGGATGTTGTGGTAGTAGGGCGGATGTTGGGCGGTAGTGCCGCTTGTGTGCCTTCAGCGATAGTACCGCTTGGTGTCGACGGTAGTACCTCTCGTTCTAGACTAGGCGGACCCTCTTCATGCTCTTGATATCCATCTTGCACCATAAGTTCTCATTTGTTGGTTCCTTCGTACCTAACCACACAGAGCATCTCTGTTTGAGGTAGTAGCCATGTCTCAAGTGGGTCAAAGGGGAGTTGAACAAGGAGAGAGTTAACCTCGTTTTCGATAGCTCTCACACGGGCTCTTGTCATTGGTCCAAGTGGTGTCGTGGGAGATGTAGATAGGTCCGTGGGAATGACCTTGGGATGCTCCGCATCATCTCCCCCCCTTGGGAAAGATCTGACATCGGATCAAAGTCTTCATCACCATGGTTGGGCGAGAGATCCTTGAAATTGAAGCTGTCTCTCACGTTGTACTTTTTGCTTGGAAGGTCGATCCAGTAAGCATTGATGTTGTAGCGTGCTAGCACCTTGAAGGGTCCATCGGCTCGTGGTAGTAGTTTGGACTCTCGTTCGTTGGGAAGCGGTCCTTGCGAAGGTGTAGCCACACGAGATCACCAATGTTGAATATCATGGGTTGCTTGTTGAAGTTGAGGTTGGTTGCGAGTCATTATACTTGGCGCTCGATGGTGTGCCTTGTATCTTCATGCATCTTCTTGAGATAGTTAACTCATGCACTCGCGTCCATGTTGATGCGCTCTTGAAGTGGCAGAGGAAGAATGTCCAATGGGGACAACGGGTTGAAACCGTAGACGACCTCGAAAGGGGATATGTCGGTAGTCGAATGTCTTACGCGGTTGTAGGTTTACTCGGCGATGGGTAGGCACTCCTCCCACTCCTTTATGTTCCTTTTGATCAACACACGAAGTAGAGTGGAGAGCATTCGGTTCGTCACTTCCGTTTGGGTGTCAGTTTGTGGATGGTATGTCGTGGAGAATAGTAGCTTGATTCCGAGCTTGGCGCATAAGGTCTTCCAAAAGTAACTCAAGAACTTGACGTCTTGGTCCAAGACAATCGTCTTGGGCACTCCATGTAGGCGCAAGATTTATCTATAAAAAATATTCGCAACATGTGAAGCATCGTCTATCTTGTTGCGAGGAATGAAATGAGCCATTTTGGAGAATCGGTCCACAACAACAGACACAGAATCCTTTCCATTTCAAGTCCTAGGCAAACCAAGCACAAAATCCATGCTAATATCTTCCCATGGGTGATATGGAATTGGAAGGGGTGTATAAAGACCATGAGATTGAGCTTTGGACTTAGCTTTGCGACATGTCGAACATCGGTTGGTGAATCATGAGACGTGGCGGAACATCTTGGGTCAAAATAATTTCTTGGATAGCGTAGCAAATGTCTTGTCGCGTCCGAACTATCCCATTAGTCCTCCATGAGATTCTTGCAAAAGTAACAAATGAAGAGAAGACTCAGGAATGTAAGGTTTGTTAGCTCTCATAAGATAGTCATCTTTGATGTAATAGCGTTCCCAAGATGTATGCGTCAAACACTTGGCATAAGGAATAGCAAAAGTAGGATCATGCGCATACAAGTCTTTTATGTGCACAAAGACAATGACATCCAATTCAAGTTTAGTAACAAGCATGCATTTGCGGGAAAGCGCATCCGCCACAACATTTTCCTTGAATTTGATATACTTGATGACATAAGGAAATGACTCAATGAATTCACTCCATTTAGCATGACGCTTGTTCAAGTTAGTTTGTCCCTTAAGATACTTGTGTGTTTCATGATCGGTATGGATGATAAATTCATGAGGGCAAAGATAATTTTGCCATTCACGCAAAACTTGCACTAAAGCATATATCTCTTTGAAATAGATGGGGTAATTGAGTTGCGCTTCGGAAAGTTTCTAACTAAAGTAAGCTATGGAGCGCTTTTCTTGCATTAACACACCTCCTATGTCATTACCACTAGCATCGCAATGAACTTCAAAAGGTTTGTCAAAGTTGGGTAATGCAAGCACGGGGTCATGAGTAAGCAAATTCTTAAGCTCATTAAATGCGGTGTCTTGGGATCGTCCCCAAACAAATGGTGCATTTTTCTTACTCAAAGCATGCAAAGGGGATGCAATGGTGCTAAAATCCTTGATGAATCTATGATAGAAACTGGCTAGACCAAGAAAACTATGCACTTGTTGCAAGTTGGTTGGTTGAGGCCAAGTTTTAATAGCATTGATCTTAGATTCATCAACATGAGCACCCTTAGAAGACACAACGAAACCCAAGAAAACAAGCTTATCAACACCAAAAAGGCATTTGCCCATATTAGCATAAAGGCGCTCTTTCCTAAGGGTTTGCAACAGGGTTCTAAGATGGGTGGCATGATCTTTGAGAGATTTGCTAAACACAAGAATATTGTCAAAATAAACCACAACAAATACACCAATATAGGGCCCAAGAACAAAGTGCATGATTCGCATGAAAGTACCGGGTGCTTCGGATAAACCCATTGGCATAACAAGCCATTCATATAAGCCAAATTTAATCTTAAATGTGGTTTTCAATTGATCACCTTCTTGGATGTATATTTGATAGTAGCCACTTTTAAGATCAATTTTATTGAAAATGGTGGCTCCGCTAAGCTCATATAGCATATCATCGAGGCATGGAATAGTGTAACGATAATGCATGGTAATAGCATTGATAGGATGACAATCGGAACACATGCGATATGTAATATCTTTCTTGGGAACAAGGATTACCGGTATGGCACAAGGGCTCAAGCTTTCTCTTACATGGCCTTGTCGATGAATTGTTGTACTTGTTGTTGGATCTCCTTAGTTTCCTCGGGGTTGACGCGGTTGGGAGCCTTGTTCGGAAGTGGTGCTCCGGGGATCAGGTCGATTTGGTGTTCGATGCCTCATAGTGGAGGTAGACCTGGAGGTAGCTCGTCGGGGAAAATGTTTGGGAATTCCTGCAATAGAGAAGATAACATGAAAGGTAGATTGTGAGAGTTGTTAGTTTTGTTGCCTCATCCGCACAAAAGGACATAGTGCATGACACTTGATGGGTTCTCACACTCTGCTCTCATCTCACTTTTGATGGCAAATAGGACTAGGTTTTTCTTGTCGCTCATCGTGGAGGCACTCAATTTGGCCATGTGGCGCTCACTCTCTTTTTGGTGGTTCGCTCTCTCACTATTCTCTCCACGATGGATGGCTTGCTTGTCGGCGATCACTTGGCTTGGAGACATAGGTCGTAGCACATACTCCTTGCCCTTCATCTTGAAGCTATAGTGATTGGTCCGTCCATTGTGGATGACACCTCGGTCAAATTGCCATGGCCATCCAAGAAGTAGGTGGCAAACGGACATAGGAACAACATCACACTCCAAAGTGTCTTTTTAAGCTCCGATCTTGAAGGAAACTTGTACCATATGCTTAACATGGATAGTGCCGGAGTCGCTTAGCCATTGAACCTTGTAGGTATGTGGGTGCTTCATCTTCACCAATTGGAGCTTGGAGCATAGTTCTTCACTTGCTAAGTTATGGCAACTCCCTCCAACGATGATGACCTTCACAGACCTTCCATTGATGCTGGCCTTGGTGTGGAAAATATGGCAACTTTGGTCTTTGTCTTGTTGATGGTGAAGTATCAAGACCTTAGAGACAACAAGAGCAGGGCTCGAATCTTCGTCAAAAAAACTTGATCATCTTCCTCTTCGTTCACTAGTTGGTGCATGGCCACTTGCTCAAGGGCTTCCATTTCCTCTTCACTCATGGAGTCATAGGTTCCGTCGTCGTTAAGGATCATGGCGCGCTTGCTGGTACACTCAAAGGACTTGTGGCCTCGGCCGCTGCATGTGAAGCACTTGAAGGAACTTCTCTTGATGGTCTCATCGGTTGGGGTAGATGATGATGAAGCTCTTGGCTTGAAATTGCTTGTAGTAGGAGGATGACTTGAGGTTGTCCTAGTTTTCTTGTAACTTGACTTGTTGTCATTGCTTGTAGATGGCTTGGTTGACGTAGAAGGTGTTGGAGTCGTTGACGATTGGGTGTTGGAGAAGCCGTAGCTCTTGGAAGAGTACTTGGCATACTTGAAGTCATCTTGCACTTGCTGCTCCGCCTTGGTTTCTTGATGCACTAGCTCGATGAGGTTGGAGTAAGGTTGGAAGTCGGCCATCTTCTTGATAGGATGATTGAGTCCATTCAAGAAACTTGCCATAGTTTGTTTATCATATTCCGTGACATTGGCTCTTATCATGGCAATCTTCATTTCCTTGTAGTACTCTTGAACGCTCTTGGCTCCTTGCTTGAGGAGTTGGAGTTTCTTGAGAAGGTCGCGGTTGTAGTAGTTTGGCACAAAACGTGCTCTCATGACATCCTTCATTTGTGCCCAAGTAGTGACGAGTGGTTCACCTCTTGCCTCACAGCACCCAATGACTTGTTCCCACCAAATGAGGACGTAGTCTTGGAACTCAAGGGATTCCATCATGATATTTTTCTCTTCCTCATAATTGTGCAAGCGAAAGATTTTGTCAACCTTCAATGCCCATGAATGTTACTCTTCAGGATCATTGCTTCCGGAAAACTTGGGCATGGTGAACTTTAGCTTGCCGTAGCGTGGCTCTTCATTGTGTTGGGGTTGGGGATGATAACACCCTTAACGTGAAGGGGTGTCAACCTCATGTTTCTCTTGCCTTGGATGATTTCCATTATCTTCATGCTCTTGGTGAACTTGATGTTCTTGTCGATCTTGTGGAGGAGCTTGTTGAGCTTGTGGAGGAGCTTGAGGAACTTGCGATTAAAGCAAGCTTGATATATTCGTTCTTGAACTTCATCGTGAATCACTTCTTGTTGCTCACGGGCTTGCCAGTTGCGCGTGGCTACGGATCGACTTGAATCTCGAAGGGCATGTTGTGCTTCAAGTGCTTGAGCTTCTCGTTGTTGTTGTTCTTGACTTGTGCCTCGGCATCTTGTGCATCTTGGTGTTGTCGCGCTCGCTCTTCCTCTTCTTGTTGGCACTGGCGTTGTCGTTCTTGTGCTTGCGCGAAAGTAGCTTGGTTTTGACGGTGTCGATGTTCTTGCATGCGAACTTGCTCTTGAGAGTCGTAGTCGTGTAGAGGATTGTGGTTTGCTTGACGGTCTTGGCGCGCGGCTCGTCGAAGAGTGTTTGATGTCGGAGTACTTGAGCTGGAGATGGTGTCGTCGGAGTGTCGACTTGAGCAGCTTCGTCTTGAGTAGGATGAAGAGGTAGAAGAGCGGTTCACCAACAAGGCACGAATCTCGTCCATTCTTGCATTATTCTCTTTCTTTTGTTCATCGAGCTTGTTGTTGGAGTAGTCTCTTGTATGTTGCTTGGAGAGTCGTAAGTCGGTGGTGAGATGGTCGATGCGGTCGCCCTTGCTTGTTTCTCTTGATGCAAAGCTCGTTGTGCACCAAAGAGGTGGCTCTTTGTGACGTAGGACGACATGCCGTCGTCTTGGTCGATGAAGAGTGGGTTGGTAGAAGTACATGGCCTATCCATCATTCCAAACAAATATGTGAGTGGGAGAGAGAGAAGAACTTATACCAAATGTACCTTGACCGATGTTGAAGATGGATCAATGATCACTCAAATGTGGAACAAGGAAATAGCACCATTGGTACCAATTCTTGTCGGTTTCTCACACCTACACAAGTAAAAGCTTATGTTGGAGCTTGGTTAGGATGGTGGCACAAAATTTGATGCAATTGTCAGTGAGCCTCAATAATGTTGGAAAAGATTCGCAAATTTGCAAATGCAACAAGTAGACCAATAGCAAGATATGGTAGATGGAAACACACACGCTAATAGATAAGTGGGGTCGTGCAACCAAGAAATGAGCCAAAATGTGGAATCCACAAAAATGCTCTTGTTGCACAACAGTAGAGAGAAGCTAGCACGATTGCACAATAGGCGGATACAAAACTTGTGCACAACCTACTAAGCAAAAATGCAACGACTTTAATCCCAAGTATGATATATGTATGGTATTCCGGTGATATGATCCAAGATGATATAGTATGACAACCTTAATGTAGTATGATGCTATGGTTCTTGCTTATAAGCTCTTTGCTTATATTTCCTCTTTGCTTAAAAGCTTGGATGGCTATTTCTCTTCTGAGCTCTTTTCTCATGCAAAACTTCACGAACCAAGATAGATATTGTGTATGCTTATGACAACCTTGTGACACAAGAGATGATACCAAGATATGCACCACGATTGTATGGTATGAATGCTATGGGAAGTATGATCACTAATCTGCACAAGTAACATTGCCGGCAATACTCAAAGGCTAGTCTCGATAGGAAAGGTACGCAAAATGGTCCATGGGGTTATCAATGCAATGGCAAGAATGCACAATGATGATATATCACAATACCAAGATGGTATGGAGGTTACCGTTCTTGCTTACGGTGAGGTGTCAAAATGGTGAAATGGTCGTCATTGATGACGAGTCCGTGGCGAAGATGAGCGGCGGTGATGTCGATGTCGAACTGTTCCTAGTTAGCCGAAACACCCTAGGAAATGATGACCCACAACTCAAATTCTCAAAACCAAAGTCAAAAGGTCATAATGAAGTTGGCAAGGTGGAAGTGGTGGTAGTAATGTGGATAATAGGGTGGAGGACCTAGGCAAAACCGTCAATCGGCTATGGCTGAAACTGGGAAGGGAGGGTGGTAGCGCTCGAGTTCAGAGGTAGTACCGCTTGGGGTGCTTCAGTGGTAGTACCGCTTGAGGTGGGCGGTAGTACCGCTCGTGTCAGGAAAGTTCGCGATTCTGGATCGGGATGAGTTTTTGGGGCGGAACAAGATGATTTTGGGGTCAAAATTCAAGAGATTTCATGGACGGAAAGTGGAGAAAATTGGGGAGATGCTAGATCCACTAGTAACAAAGCAAGTCCATGGATCAAATCCAACAAAAATTCATCGCACCAATAAATCACAAAAAAAATTGGGGCTATTTTTGGTGGGGATTTTCGAAATTAGGGAACAACACAACAAAACTAGGCTAGAAAACAAGGGGATAGGGGCTCCAATTTCGTGATCAACCTTGCTCTGATCCAACATGATGTAGGGTAGAACCCTAGGGGGAAATCTTTCATGATTGGAGCGAATCCCACGAAGAACACAAAGAATACAAGGGGAAAACACAAGGGGAAACATGAGAGAATCACTCGAACCAACAAGAGCGATCACACATATGCTAGATCCTCAAAACACAAAGAGATACACGATCCGAATCCAACAAAGGATGATACATAGATTAACCGGTTCTTGTCCATGAGGAGGTCTTGAGGTCTTCCTGTTAGGGGTCTTGAATCTAAGATGGATCTTCTCCGAAGAGGTGACGGTCTCTCTCGGTGGAGTAGATCCGGATGGATGAGTGAGGCTCTATCTCACATATGAGCTATCACAACCCTAACCCTAGTTGAGAGCTAAGGGATGAGTATATATAGTCCAAGGGGTAAGCAGGGGATACACAGGGAAAGCCCCTCTCGCTACGCATAGGCAGGGCGATAGTACCGGCCCTCGGGCGGTAGTACCGCTGGCTTCAGCGGTAGTACCGATTGTGCTGAGCGGTAGTACCAAACTCGTTTCGCTCGATCACATGAGATTGCACGGATGTTGAGCGGTAGTACCGGACTCGTTCCTCTTGATCAAAGGAGCTTGCATGGATGTTGCGGTAGTAGGGCGGATGTTGGGCAGTAGTGCCGCTTGTGTGCCTTCAGCGGTAGTACCGCTTGGTGTGGGCGGTAGTACCACTCGTTCCAAACTGGGTGGACCGTCTTCATGCTCTTGATGTCCATCTTGCACCATAAATTCTCCTTGGTTGGTTCCTTGGTACCTAAGCACACAAAGCATCTCCATTTGAGGTAGTAGCCATGCCTCAAGTGGGTCAAAGGGGAGTTCGACAAGGAGAGAGTTAGCCTCATTTTTTATAGCTCTCGCACGGGCTCGTGGCATTGGTCCAAGTGGTGTCGTGTGAGATGTAGATAGGTCCATGGGGATGACCTTGGGATGCTCCGCATCACAAGGAAGACAACGTAATGAGTTATGTTTGGGTATATCTGCATAGAAGTTATATTGTCATGGATCCTCCAACATGTGGTGTTTGCTTAGGATCTTTTGTTAGGATTTTTTTTTACTAAGTAGAGATACTACTTTTGCATCCAAAAACTCTTAAACCCAGTTTCTTGCCATGAGTGTCCACAATACCTACCTATGGATTGAATAAGATCCCTCAAGTAAGTTGTCATCAGTGCATAAAGCAATAACAATTGCTCCTAAATATGTTTGATCTTTTATTGTAAGGGAAAATTAAGCATTGTATGAACTTGTGATGGCAAAGTAATAAAAGTGACGGACTACATAATAAAGGTTGCTGTCATAAGGGGCAATATAACGTGACATTCCTTTGCATTAAGAGCTTGGGCATCCAAAAATAAAAAGTGCATGACAACCTTTGCTTCCCTCTGCGAAGGGTATATCTTTTACTCTTCAGTACTTACTTTTATCACTACATGAATTAGCTTATTTTCGTCTGCCATGGCGGACGGCAAAGGCACCAAATGCGGACGGCAAAGCTCTTTGCCGTCTGCCACCGACGGCAAACCTACACTACAAAAAAATACTCTTCCGTGATGTTACATGTTTGTCACAGTAGGTCACGTTCTCTATCATGCATGTACATCCATGACAATTTTATGATAGAATCAAGATAATCATACCTGTGATTTCGTAGAAGTGTTCCATGACATTACCAAAATTATCATCATGGAAGTGTCCACTTCCATGACGATAAATGGTGCGTCATGGAACTGCTTTTGTCAAGGGTGACCGACACATGGCATCCACCATAATGGGTCGCTGTTAAGCTATCGGGTCTGGTTTTGGATCCAATAACCCGCTAACAGCCCGGACCGATGAGAATTTTCCACGTGTAAAATTCTCATTGGCTGGAGGAAACACGTGTTGGCTCACCGTTGGGAGAGATGTCATCCATTCATTGGATAGGAGGCGCCTATGATACGTCGACACGTGGCACGACCCAATAGAGGCCCATTCCTGTGAAAAGGCCGGCTCGTTTGACTTGGTCAAAAGGTAGCGGGTTGGCCCACGGAAAGCCTGTTAACGGCCTGTTCGTATATAGCCCATTTACGGCCCGCTAACTCATGGCCCGTTACGGCCTATCGGAATTAAGCCCGGTAGCTTCATCTGGGCCTTCCAATATGATTCCGTCTCGTTGTAACTTTCAGCCCATGTATGGTCCATGATGTCTTTCAGCCCATACGAGGCCATTTGTAACTCTTGCCCATTAACGGCCCGTGGTGAATCTGGTCGCAATGAACAATGTACCACTTTATACCCTTTAACGGCCCATTATTCCATTGGGCCATTTCTAACCTGTGTTATCTTTCAGCCTTCTCATGGCCCATTTATTCTTGGGCTCAT
This sequence comes from Triticum urartu, assembly GCF_056163025.1. Taxonomy (NCBI): domain Eukaryota; kingdom Viridiplantae; phylum Streptophyta; class Magnoliopsida; order Poales; family Poaceae; genus Triticum; species Triticum urartu. The sequence continues at coordinate 358,244,864 of NC_141874.1, read as the reverse complement.
TTCCAGCATTCGGTTACTTATGGCCCATTACTGGCCTTTTCTGCTTGGGGGCCAAATACAACCCGTGGTTACAATCGGCCCGTTTGTGGGCCGTTAATCTGACGGCCCGTTATTGTCGGCCCATGAATGGACGATTCAAAATCTAGCCCATTTATGGCCCATAATGCGGTCTGTTATTGGCCCATGTTTGGCCGATCAATCATACGGCCCGTAGAAGGCCCATTGATGCTACGGCCCGTAGAAGGCTCATTGTTTCTACGGCCCATAGGATGCCTATTGTTTCTATGGCCCGTAGGATGCCCATGGAAACTACAGTAATATGTAGCCCATGGTTATTCTAACCTAGTTTTAAAAAATAGGTTATTGTGGCCACTAGCAAACCGCGGAAAAAGAACTGCACTGACTACAAGCAAACAAATAAACAAGACAACAAGGAAATAAATAAGCAAGCAACTTACGCTAGGATAACACGGCTATTACACATATTACATCCACTGGGCATCAAAGTTCGCCACCAGTGCAAATATAGGGAACAAAGCAGCATATCATATATACTAGTTGTCAAAGTTGGCGACCAGTGCAAATAAACGCCGCAGCAGAACTAGTCCAGAACTGAAACCACTACAGAAGAGCTCAAGAACCAATATCCTGGGTACCCATAGTGCTTGCAAGATGCTTAGTAAGATTATTAACTTTCTCTTATTTGGCGCTTAAATCCTCCAACACTTGTTGTTGCACCAGAAAGTATGCATCTGAATTCTACAGGGACTTCCTCGGTCCTTTGGCTTCCTGTCGCATAACATCTGATTGATGTCTTTCAACTTGAAGTTGAGACTCAAGAAGCCGAACTGATTCAGGCAGCGAGTTCGAAGAGCTGGTGCCAGCAGTAGTAGCCAGTAACTCGAACACTACATCAATACAGGACTTTGGGGTTGTCTCAATGTCTTGAATATAGTTTTTATTAGCTTTCTTGGAGACGAACAGGGATGTCTCACTATCTTGAACCTTATTTGCATTACTTCCTTTACCATTGCATAACGGGGTACTCTTCTCCAATATTTTATCCGTGTTATAAAAGAGAAACAAACAAACACATTACAGGTTTACCATGTTATATATGAAACTCATTTTGGTAAACCAGTTCAGTAGTAAGGTGGATAGGATAACAACATGAAACAAACATACATCTATGTAGTATGGTCACTGTATGGTCTATATCATTCTAGTTTATGTTGCCAAATCAAGATAGAGACAGTTCGAATCATATCTATTTAAGACAAAGCAACATAGAAAGAATATAAGTGTGGGAAACCACACAGCAATAACAACACTTGTAATGTGCATGGCATGAGAACATAAATATTTATTCAATTGAAACTAAAATCAACATAGAGCAAGTTACAACAGCAAACACATTAACAAAACAGGTTTAAAACATACCTGATGAGCCATTAGAGTTTCAATTGCATCCTTCAAATTTGAAATTAGTTGGTATGAGTAAATACAGTGATGCAAGAGCAAAGTAGTATGAACCATAGCTACGGAACCTGACCTAAGAACAATTCTTCTTCTGCTTTAAGCGCTGACTTGGGGTTCAGAGTGGTGGTCCTCGTGCTTTGGGCACTGAAGTTGCCTTACTAACTGCTCGTGTTTGGGTACTCTATGGTGGAGACGGTGCTGTTGAGGGAGTCCCGGACTAAGGGGTCCTCGGGCATCCGACCTATTAGACATGGGCCGGACTAATGGGCTGTGAAGATACAAAGACAGAAGACTCTACCCGTGTCCGTATGGGACTCTTCTTGGCATGGAAGGCAAGCTTGGCGAGAAAATATGAAGATTCCTTTCTCTGTAATCGACCTTATGTAACCCTAGATCCCCCTGGTGTCTATATAAACTGGAGGGCTAGGTCCATAGACATGTATCCTCATAATCATAGTCTAACAGGCTAGACTTTTAGGGTTTAGCCATTACGATCTCGTGGTAGATCAACTCTTGTAATACTCATATTCATCAAGATCAGTCAAGCAGGAAGTAGGGTATTACCTCCATAGAGAGGGCCCAAACCTGGGTAAACATTGTGTCCCCTGCCTCCTGTTACCATCGACCTTAGACGCACAGTTTGGGACCCCCTACCCGACGTCGGTGTCAAAACCGGCGGATCTCGGGTAGGGGGTCCCGAACTGTGCGTCTAAGGCGGATGGTAACAGGAGGCAGGGGACACGATGTTTACCCAGGTTCGGGCCCTCTTGATGGAGGTAATACCCTACGTCTCGCTTGATTTATATTGATGATATGAGTATTACAAGAGTTGATCTACCATGAGATCGGAGAGGCTAAACCCTAGAAGCTAGCCTATGGTATGATTGTTGTTGTCCTACGGACTAAACCCTCCAGTTTATATAGACATCGGAGGGGGCTAGGGTTACATAGAGTCGGTTACAATGGAGGAGATCTACATATCCGTATTGCCAAGCTTGCCTTCCACGCCAAGGAAAGTCCCATCCGGACACGGACGAAGTCTTCAATCTTGTATCTTTATAGTCCAACAGTCCGGCCAAAGGATATAGTCCGGCTATCCGGAGACCCCCTAATCCAGGACTCCCTCAGTAGCCCCTGAACCAGTCTTCAATGACGATGAGTCCGGCACGCAGATTTGTCTTCGGCATTGCAAGGCGGGTTCCTCCTTCGAATACTCCATAGAAGATTTTGAACACAAGGATAGTGTCCGGCTCTGCAAAACAAGTTCCACATACCACTGTAGAGAGAATAATATTTCCACAAATCTAATCTGCTGACATGTTTAGCAACATGACATCATGCCATGGCCCGATTATTATTTGAACCATTTTTCTTTACCAGCACTGCATATATTGCGAGGCGGTTTTCTTGACATGTCTTGTCAAAGCAGAGATCGTATCCCCTTATCATGGGATTCTCATCAATATGGATGTGGGTAACCCAACCGCGCCATCAATTACGGCGCTTGGGGAATAAGGGGTTTTACCAGGTGAGTGGGGAGGTGCATCGCCTCTTCTGCCCTTATAAAGGGACAAGGATTCACTCTTTTCACCCACGCCTTCTTCCCGATTCATTCCATTCTGCTCAGGCTCCAGCACCCGAGCATTCACCTTCTCTACCCACAAAAGGTCTTCCAAATATGTCCGGATCTGGAGCAGGAGGCAAATGGATGGCCTCTACCGTCCAATAGAAGGATATCAAAAAGCTTCGGGAGGCCGGGTATCTGGCCAACAAAATCAGCCACCGTCTCCCAACGGCGGGACAGATCGTCCCTACTCCAGAACCCCACGAGAGGGTTGTATTCCTCCCTCACTTTGTTCGTGGGCTAGGGTTTCCCCTCCACCCGTTCGTTCATGGCATCATGTACTATTATGGGATCGATCTTCATGATCTGTCCCCTAATTCCTTCCTCAACATATCGACATTCATTGTCGTGTGCGAAGCTTTTCTCCTCATTTCGCTGCACTTCGGTTTATGGCTGAAGGTTTTTAATGTGAAGCCCAAGGTGGTGGGCGGCGAGCACGCCGAGTGTGGGGGCGCTATGGTGAGCAAGATGCCCAACGTCATATGGCCAACAGGAACCTTTAATGATTATGTCAAGGAGTGGCAATAGCAGTGGTTTTACATCACTGAGCCGTGCGGCAAGGAATGGGCCACCTCTCCCGAGTTTCGATCCGGTGCCCCTCTGCGGCTTACATCCTGGGTCAAGAAAGGCCTGGACTGGTCCTCATCCGACAAACTGTCGGTGATCCAGACGCGCATTAAAGATATGGGGGATAAGAACGTTGAACTTGTCAACGTACTCCAGGTGATGTTAGTCCGCCGGATACTGCCTTGTCAACACCGGACTTGCAATCTGTGGGAATTCGATCCGGCCTGGCACCAAACCTTGCGAGGGTTCTTTGGCTCCTCACATAAGGACATTTGGAAGGTGTTTTTCAAGTCCAGCAAATCATGGCTGGACTCCGCCGAAGACCACGGGTACCAACTGTCCCGCCCTGCAAGTTCGGTGAGTTTATCGAACATTTCTATCCGCATGACCCAAAGGAAGCGCTTGACGCGTGTTTATTCAACTCTCCCAGAGCTGGACGAAGAAGGCGAGCGGATCCATTGTCCAGCCCTACTGCCCGAAGACCTGGCCATCCCACTTCTGACGAAGATGCTGGTCCTGGCGCCTTAGAAGGTGACGAAGAAGACGGCCGAGAAGGAGGCCAAAAAGACCCGGGGCGGCCTTCGTCGTCGCGGCACTTCGGACACAATACCTGAAGGCTCTGATGCCCATTCGGCCTTCGAAGAGGATGAAAAGAAGGAAGAAGGTGAATCCCCTGCGGGGGGAAGAAGGAAGAGGACGGCCTCCGCACCCTTGGAGGCTGAACTGCCCAAAAGGGGAAGGGCTTCTCTTCCGGAGGAGTCCACTGTCACCGCCGACAACGGCCCGTCATGGGATCCCAGGGCCCAGCCCCTGGTGAACTCGTAAGTATATAAAATCCGAGTACGTTTAAGCATCCTGACTCATCGTGGCTTAGTATTTTAACCTTAAGCCATATTTTTTGGTAGTCCGGTGAGGTCCCGTACCAAACATTCCTCATCATACGATCTGCTAAGCTCAAATGCTATGGAGAGCGGGACGCCCCCAAAGGCCCCTTCCTCCAAACAGGTGCATAACACCGAGGCTTCGTCCCAGAAGGACCCCGGCCAAGGAGGAAAGGAAGAAACTATGAAGGCGGTGCCTGGAGGTCAAACCTCAGGGGACGGACACGTGGGGGAAAAGATTCCCATGGGGTCTGACAGCGGGCGCGGTCCCGAGTCCGGTTCCCCACCGGGTGCGATTCCAGAGGCCTATACGGCTCCAGAGTCAAGAAGGCAGCCTCCTTCGGCTGGAGGGGGCGTGCTTGTTCCGCCGGCGACCTCTGTCCATCCAGAGGTGTCGGATGCTTTATTGGTGACATTATGACACGCCTCCATCGTTAACGAACACCGTGCCCTTATGGGTGCGGTGATTGAGAAGATTCAGTCAATTGAGAGTGGATTGAACGAAGCCTGTATCATCCTTATAAGAGGCTTTGAGGTATGTTTTATGAGTTGTCGAAGAGTGTCATAGTATAGATAGTAGCCCCTGATACACTGTTCGTTGAATGAAAGAACCGGACAGGGGATCGAATTGATGATCACAGGAAGACTCATTGAGTGACATTGATTTCTCTTCTGTTTTAAGCAGATACCTGTAGCGGCTGCTGCCTCTCGGACTGCGGAGATCTCCGGACTGAATCGAAGTCTGGAGCGGGCCATAGAAGAAATTGGCCAATTGAAAATGCAGTTGAGGGATAAACAAGGTATGCACAGGCGTTGCACACATTTATTGTGAAATAAATGTTCAGTTTGAAATAAGCCACATAATTTGTGCTAGGGGTTATGACCGAAGTCGAGGCCCTCAAAAGGGTCGTTACCGAGGCTGAGGAAAAGGCGACCACGGTGCAGACTCTTCGCGAGAAACACGAGGCCAGAGTTATTAAAGTTGAGCAGGAGCTGCAAGAGGCCGTAAGTACATGCGAGACCTTGGAGCAGAGTTTAATGGAGAAAGAGTCCGAACTCACCAAGGCGCATCAAGCCACGAGCGATGCCCGGGGGAAAACCCAAAGTGCCCTGCAGGGGATCCAAGAGGTGGGGAAGATTGCGGCGGGTAAGGCTTTTCCCATGTAAAGCAAATATTTGAAGGGGAAAACTATGTTTCTGATTGTGAATCCGGATTTCTCAGGTGTGTTTGCCGAGCTACCTCACAGCATATCATATGCCGCCCAATTCTACCGAGCCGAAGAGAGGAACACTGCCGATAAGCTCTTTTGGTCGCAGTATTTGGCGCTGAATTTCCGGTGCCTTTTGTCGATCAAATGAAACAGCTGATCGAACTGCATAAGGCAGCCATGAAAGATATGGTTATCCGGCTATGGCCTGCCGAGCCAATCCCAAGCAGCTACTTCGGGCTCGTGAGGCGGCTTGTAAGCGCTTGCCCTCGACTTGACGTCATCAAGCGGTCGGTCTGTATAGAAGGAGCACGAATGGCCTTCGCCCTCACAAAATTGCACTGGGGGAAGATGGATGCCGAAAAGCTAGAGACCGAGGGACCGCCAGAGGGGAAGGAGCACCGCAAGCCCGAATTATATTATAAGAGTGTCCTGAAAGGATCCTACCTTGCAGCGGAGCTATGCACGAAGGACACTATATTTCCATGAATGTCAATCATGTTGTCCTTTGTAATGTTTGAACTAGGTCGTTTATATGTTGCCTGTTATGTAAAAGTTTACCCTCCTGTGCGGTCGTTTTTATGTTAAAACTGAGAGTTGGCCAGTCGTCGGCTTCTGCCCCCACGTAAGAAGTACGGGGGTGTTCGGGATAAACCTGAGCAGTCTTTATCCCAGTTTTGGGTCCTCTGAAGGAGGTGCTCAGCACAACGAACCAGGCAATCGGACTATAGGGCTTTATCACTCTCACTTAGCCATAAGAGCTTTAGTATGGTCAGCGCAACCCTTGTGTTCGGAAGACCGTACTAGGGGCTCTATAAGCACCTGATCGGAGGAAAAACCGATCCATCGCACGCTGCATTGGTTATGGCATTATGCGGGAGAATCCCTTAAAGATTTTGTGACCACTCGAACAGCTGACCAGCTCTCGTCGTATCTTGACAGTCAGTTTTGGGCTTTCTCTACTGAGGTGCTCATCCGGAAGAACCGGGACACAATCGCAGTAGTTCTCCCACTACTACCTTAGCCGATATAGCGGAACGTAAGGTACCAAAACATGGGAGCCGGGCAAACCCAACTATTGACCCAAGACATGATTCAGAGTTGATGCATATAATGCTATAGGTTCAGGGTGCCGAACTTCCATGAAGGTGTTCGGACTTTTTTTGCCGTGTTACGGGAAAAACGAAGCCCCTGGCATATTTAAGGCATATCAGTGTGTACGGATGCCACTTGACAAAATGATTTCGATAAGAAATAATCAACAGGTAAAACGACATATAAATCCACATGTTGTATTTGAATAATACGTCTATGCGTATGGGTACAAGTAATGTGATAAAAAAGGAGTTGTGATAGTGGAACCTGCTGTGACTAGGGGGAGGAGGTTGAGTGCGGATCCATAATATATCCGGACGTTCACTGCGGGGAATGTCTAAGGATTCCCTAACGCGTTTAAGCTGCCTCTGTGTAGTCCATCCTGGTTGGTGCAAAGGTGAACCTGTGAAGGAAATATAAGAAACGTATACGTGTCGGAGGGCGGTTGAACCGCTGAGTTCGGCCTGTCATGGCTTTCGCTGAAGTGTTTAGTTGAGCTCTGGACGAGGTGGGGTATCCTTCCATGAAATAGTTCGGAGCCCCTTGACGGTGTCCGGGAGCCTGGACGTCGACTCGAGGTTCGGCTGCAAGGTGTTGTTCGTTGTTTCTGCTGCTAAGGCAGTGGTGTATTTGTTCGTGCCGAAGGAAGGTTCGGCCTTGCCATGAACCGTGATGACGCCGCGTGGATCGGGCATCTTGAGCTTACGGTAGGCATAATGTGGCACCGCGTTGAATCGAGCCAACGCGGTTCGTCCAAGTAGTACTTGATAATCACTGGTATGATGCCTGTAAAAGTGGCTTTAGTGGGTTTGGTCGCCGAACGATCGATCCCCATCTTGCGCACTGTGTCCTAGTAAAGCAGATGTAAACTGCTACATCCATCCATAAGGACTCGAGTGAGGTTGAACCCGTCTACTATTGGGTCGAGGATTAGTGTGGCTGGATTCCCATAATTAGCGTTAACCAGACGATTTGTGGCAATTTGGGTGGTATTTACCACATTCACCGATTGAGTATGGGGGGAATTTCTTTTGCCCTCCTATGTTCGGTGATCTGGGCTCTTCGTCTCTATCGTCGCTTTGAGACCCCTCTTCGTCTTTGGCGCCTGCCCTGCCGGCTTGTTTGAAGACCCAACATTCTCCGTTGGTATGGGTGGCTGGCGTTTCTGGGGTTCCATGAATTTTGCATTGGTGATCGAGTATGCGGTCCAGACTGGATGGACCCGGAATTTTATTTTTGGGTGGCCCTTTCCGCTGACCGGACTTTGAGCCCCTGAGCCCGGCATTAACTGCCATATTTTCGGTGTTTTTACCATATTTGCAGCGCTTGTATTTGTTGTGTCGTGGTTTGCCGTTGCTATCCCTAGTTTCTGATATGCCAGGTTTGCTTGCTGTATTGGTACTACAAGCCAACCAGCTATCTGCGCCCGCACAAAAGTGGGTCATAAGTGTCGTAAGGGCTGCCATGGATTTTGGCTTCTCTTGGCCGAGGTGTCGGGTGAGCCATTCGTCATGGATATTATGCTTAAATGCCGCTAAGGCCTCTGCATCTGGACAGTCAAAAATTTGGTTCTTCTTGGTTAGGAACCGGGTCCAGAATTTCCTGGCCGATTCCCCTGGTTGCTGAGTTATGTGACTTAAACCGTCAGCGTCTAGCGGTCGCACATAAGTGCCCTGGAAATTGTCCAGGAATGCCTCTGCCAGGTTCTGCCAACTTCCGATGGAGTTTGCCGGCAAGCTATTGAGCCAATGCCGAGCCGGCCCTTTGATTTTTAGCGGGAGATACTTGATGGCATGTAGGTCGTCCCCGCGGGACATGTGAATGTGGAGGAAGAAGTCTTCTATCCGTACCGCGGGGTCTGTAGTACCATCGTATGATTCAATGTTTATGAGTTTAAACCCTTCTGGGAATTCGTGATCCATTACTTCATCAGTGAAGCATAAGGGGTGTTTGGCGCCTCTGTGCCGGGCTATATCACGATGAGGTTCGTATGAGTCTTGTCTGCCGTGTTCGGCTCGGCCAGATTTGCTTTTAGTGTATCCAGCGTGACGATCATCGTCGCGTGTTGGTACGCGCCCCCGTGATCCGTAGATCGATCTTGCATGTTTTGCCTTGTTTTCCAATACGTCTCGCAATTCCCGCGTGTTGCCCCAGGCCTTGGTATTTTTGTTTGATTGGCGGCGGGGTGCGGGCTGGACTTCGGGCTGAAATGCCTCTCTGTCTCGGCCACAAGGTGGCCGGTCAGCCGCATCGTACACTGTTGATGTGGGTTTTAATGCTTCCTCCTTGAGGTGAGGTAGCAACCTGTGCTTTGGATAACTCTTGGTTGGGCGCTCGAGTTTGTATTCCACGGCTGCAATGATGTTGGTCCATCTGTCTGCTAGCAAGTCTTGATCAGCTTGAAGCTGTTGCTGCTTTTTCTTCAAGCTATTTGTTGTGGCTATAAGCCGGCGCTTGAAGCGCTCCTGCTCGACGGGATCCTCGGGCATGATAAATTCTTCGTCGCCGAGGCTCACCTCGTCTTCGGAGGGAGGCATATAATTGTCCTCCTCCAATTCTTCGTCTGCTGCCTGCTCTGGAGGGCTAGCTTGTTCGTCCTCCCGCTCTAAATCATGCTAGAGGGGATTGTTGTTGTCTTCGGCACTGTCCGGAGTGTTATTGTCTCTTGTGCCGGTATCACTACTTTTGCTATGGCGGGACTTAGAGCAGCGCTGCTGACGTCGAAGCATGGGTTGCTTCTTGGAGGGGTCATCCTCCGTTGTCTCGTCGCCATTGCTTTCTTTGGGGGTGTCCACCATGTATATATCATATGATGAGGTGGCGGTCCAGCGCCCTGCGGGTGGTGGTTCCAGTTCATCTCCTGCATCGTCATCCATACCGTCGATGTCTTTGGATTCGAAGTTGAGCATGTCGGTTAAATCGTCGATAGTGGCTACTAAGTGGGTGGTGGCTGGGCAGCGAATTTCTTCGTCGTCCGCATCCCATTCTAGCCGGACATAGTTTGGCCAAGGTTCTCCTGACAAGGAGAGGGACCTTAATAAATTTAGCACGTCGCCGAAAGGCGAGTGCTTAATGATATCCGCGCAGGTAAACTCCATGATCGGCGCCCAATCGGATTCGATAGGCATGGACGTAGGCGGCTCGGAGTCCGTGGCCGGAGATGAATCCAGTGGTTCGGAAACACGGCCCCCGTAAGGGGTGAAGTCAGTATCTGGCTCTATCGCCATTGAGAGTGCAGCCTCCATGGTGGGGTATATCCCCCCATCCTTGGATGGCGCAATTTGCTGCAGATTTAGGGCCGGAGTAATTGAAGATGCGATCTCCCGAACACTGTCTGACGGCAGAGTTACGTCATGCTCATCGTGATTGTGCGGCGCACCTGACATGGGCTCGAATCCGTCGAAGATCAAGTCTCCGCGGATGTCGGCAATGTAGTTTAAGTTTCCGAACCTGACCTGATGGCCAGGGGCATAGCTCTCGATCTGCTGCAGATGGCCAAGCAAGTTGGCCCGCAGTGCGAAGCCACCGAATACGAAGATCTGCCCGGGGAGGAAAACCTCACCCTGGACCGTATCGTTACCGATGATCGAAGGAGCCATCAAGCCTTATGGTGACGACACAGTGGAACTCTCAATGAAAGCACCAATGTAGGTGTCAAAACCGGCGGATCTCGGGTAGGGGGTCCCTAACTGTGCGTCTAAGGCGGATGGTAACAGGAGGCAGGGGACATGATGTTTACCCAGGTTCGGGCCCTCTTGATGGAGGTAATACCCTACGTCCTTCTTGATTGATATTGATGGTATGAGTATTACAAGATTTGATCTACCACGCGATCGGAGAGGCTAAACCCTAGAAGCTAGCCTATGGTATGATTGTTGTTGTCCTACAGACTAAACCCTCCGGTTTATATAGACACCAGAGGGGGCTAGGGTTACATAGAGTCGGTTACAAGGGAGGAGATCTACATATCCGTATTGCCAAGCTTGCCTTCCACGCCAAGGAAAGTCCCATCCGAGCACGGGACGAAGTCTTCAATCTTGTATCTTTAGAGTCCAACAGTCCGGCCAAAGGAAATAGTCCGGCTATCCGGAGACCCCCTACCCGAGATCCACCGGGTTTGACACCGACATTGGTGCTTTCATTGAGAGTTCCACTGTGCTGTCGTCAAAAGGTTTGATGGCTCCTTCAATCAGCTACAACGACGCTGTCCAAGGGGAAGTCTTCCTCCCCGAACAGATCTTCATGTTCGGCGGCTTTGCACTGCGGGCCAACTCGCTTGGCCATCTGGAGTAGATGAAAGCTACGCCCCTGGCCATCAGGTCAGATTTGGAAGCTTGAACTATGTCGCGGATATCCATGGAGACTTGATCTTCAACGGATTCGAGACCACGGCAGCCGCTCCCTGCCACCATGATGAACATGACGTAAATCTGTCATCGGACCATACCCAAGAGATAGTACCTGTAGCTGCTCTAGCCCTTTATCCGGAGCAGATCGCGCCATCCGAAGACGGGAAGCTCAACCCCGCCGCGGAAGTCGCAGACTCAGAGGCGTTGGAGTTGCACACAGACCTAACTTCAAGTGACATCCGTGTCACCGGAACCATGGACTCATCTCTGGCTACAGGTTCCGAACCTTGTGTGTCCTCGTGCATCGAGGTTGATCGGTCATCGATCATCGAATCCATTCTCCATGGACATCTTCCGACACTCACCTTTGGGAGACATGCTAAACTCACTAAAAAATCTATCCCTGGTGGGGGACTCTCAGCCGAATTATATCCGGTTCGAACTGGAGGCTGATGACGGAGAATTTCACTTCCCACCCACTGCCCACTTCATGGCCACTGTTGAAGACTTAACCGACATGCTCGATTACAGCTCCGAAGACATCGACGGTATGAATGACGATGCAGGAGAAGAGGGGCCCAAAACCAGCCGTTCACCGGACGATGGACGACCACCTCCTCATATGACGTATACATGGTGGATGCACCAAAAGAAAATAGTAGCGATGAAAAAAATAATCCAGTTGAGGATGAACCTGCTAAGAAAGAACCAAAACGCTGGCATTAGCGGCGCCACTCTAAATCACACCACAAAAAAGACAGCAACACCGGCACGGGAGACGATAACACTCCGAACAGTGCCGAAGACACACAGAAGATCCCGATGAACGATCTGTCGAACAGGATGATCGGGAAAACAGGCAAGTTAGCCCTGATGAATAGGCCATAAATGACGAATCGGAGGACAATAATTATCTTCCACTCTCCGAGGATGAGGCGAGCCTCGGAAGCAAGGATTTTATCGTGCCTGAGAAACCTCAGGAGCAGGAGCACTTTAAGCGTCGGCTAATAGCGACTGCAAGGATCCTGAAAAAGAAGCAGCAGTAGCTTCAAGCTGACCAAGATCTGCTCAATGATAGATGGACTGATGTCCTAGCAGCCGAAGAATACAGCCTCAAGCGCCCAGCCAAAACTTACCCGAAGCGCAAATTGCTACCTCAGTTCGATGATGAGGCGCCGGAGCCCATACCATCATTGCACAATGCAGCTAACCAACCACCACGCGGTCAGGACAAAGCGGCAACTCAAGCCGAACACCAGCCCACCCCACCTCACCGTAAAGACAGAGATAAAATAGCTTGTGGTTATACACATGACCTGCGGCAGGACCTGGACAATAGAGCAGGACATACCAGATCGATCTATGGATCGCGAGGACGTGCCCCGACATGTGACGACGGCCATCTATTCGGACGCAACAAGCCTAGTCACACCCGGGCCGAAAACTGCAGACGGACCCCATCGGAGTTACGTCACAATGTGGCCAATTATAGAGGTGCCGCACACCCTCTTTGCTTCACAGATGAAGTAATGGAGCACGAATTCCCAGAAGGGTTTGAACCCGTGAACATCGAATCATATGATGGAACAACTGATCCCGTGGTATGCATCAAGGATTTCCTTCTCCATATCCATATCGTCCGTGGAGATGACCTTCATGCCATCAAATACATCCCACTAAAACTCAAAGGGCCAGCTCGGCATTGGCTAAACAGCCTGCCTTAAAACACTATTGGCAGTTGGGAGGATTTGGAAGACGCCTTTCGTGACAACTTCCAAGGTACATATGTCCGGCCACCAGATGCCAATGAGTTAAGTCACATCGTCCAGCAGCCCGGAGAGTCAGCTAGGAAGCTCTGGACTAGGTTCTTAGTTAAAAAGAATCAAATCGTCGACTGTCCGGACGCGGAAGCCCTAGCGATCTTCAAACACAGCATCCGGGACGAGTGGCTCGCCCACCACATCGGTCAAGAAAAAACGAAATCCATGTCAGCCCTTACCGCTCTGATGACCCACTTTTGCATGGGAGAAGACAGCTAGCTCGCTCGTAGAAGCAACAACGCCAGCGATCCGAGCACTTCCGAAGTCCGAGACGGCAATGGCAAACCACGACGGGGCAAACACAAACGTAGTAATGATAAGGAAAGAACGCACGACACAACGGTTCAACGGCGGATACAGCGGCCACAAACCCGGTCAATGGAAAAATCAATTCAAGGAATACAGAGACGGACCATCCAATTTAGACAAGATATTGGATCGGCCCTGCCAGATTCATGGCAACCCCAATAAACCAGCTAATCGCACCAACAGAAGTTGTTGGGTCTTCAAGGAGGCCGGCAAGTTCAACGCTGAACACAAGGGGAAGAGGCCGCCTGGTGATAGCGATGACGAAGAAACTCACCAACCAAATACTGAGGGTCAGAAGCAATTTCCCCCTGAGGTAAAAACAATGAACATGGTATACGTGACACACACCCCTACAAGGGAGCATGAGAAGCACTCCCTCCGGACTGAGGATCATACTACGTTTCCTTCAGCCGAAGTACAAAGCGGTCTTATTAAACCGCATACCTTGTCAGCCATTAAGCTGCCGGTCTCCATTCCGCAGGACTGACCAATTTTGGAGCTGGATTAGCAGTTCGGCTTCCGCCAATCGTGTCATACACCCGCAAAATCTGTACCACGCATACATAACTATGCACTTAAAATACCATGGGCATCGGTGGAAGCACAATACGGATGGGCCTCCAAGTACTCCCATAACCTCCTTGTTTTCTTTTCTAACTACTCTTTTTTTTCATTATCCTTTACCACAGGTGACTCAAAGGCTGGTCATCTCACTGACTCTATCGGAGTTCGGGTTTGTACATTCACCCAGAGGCTACTCCTGTTAAGGAGCGGCTTCACTGAGGAAAGGCGGCGCAGACGTGCGATAGGAGGTCCGAAACAACTTTTTGTAGACCGCACTCTCTATTTTGCGAGCCTGTAAAGTGCCTTCTTCCTCAGCTGTCAACCCCTGGCATGTCAAATAGCTGGGGTTGTGGCGTTATTATATACAAAACAATGATTGGCATATCACTCAAGTTCTAGTGAACATAATCTGTATCCAGTATTCACTTTCCTCTAAAGAACTGAATTTTGCTCCTTGTGTTATTTCACACACTCCGACAAAACTCGCTAGGGGCTCGATATGGGAACAAAATAAACCGCCAACAAGTCCGAACAACTTTATAGCATACTTCGGCGTCGCGAGTTTGGCCTTATATGCGTCAGCTCCGAATCATGTCTTGGGTCAATAGTTGGGTTGTCCGGCTCCTGTGCTTGCTACCTTATGTTCTGCTCTATAGGCTAAGGTAGTAAAGGGAGAACTACTGCAATTGTATTTCCGATTCATCTGGTCAAACACATCAGTAGAGAAAGCCGAAAACTGACTGTCATGATGCGGCGAGAGCTGGTCAACCACTCGATGTCTTATCGGAATCTTTTGTGATTCCCTCCGTATTACATGTAAAGCACCATATAGGGATAATTGTATACATATCAGGGTCTATATACTAGACCCACCATAAAACTCCTATGGCTAAGTGAAAGTGTTAACGCCCTATATTCCGATTGCCTCGTTCACCGCATTGACACGTCCTTCATGGACAAAGATGTTGGGTTAAGAGTGATCAAGTGCTTTTCCGAACACCCCTGTATTTTTTACCGGGGGGGGGGGGCTGAAGCCAATGACTGGAAAACTTTAAGATTAAACAAAAATGGCCGCACATGAGGAACCAAAACTTTTAAGCGAATATCATAATATTGTCTTTTACAATTTCAACACATTTCATTCGAATATCATGTCTTTCGAACACTGACCCTCTATCAAGCGGGCACCCTCTAAGACGTCCTCGAAATAATGCTTTGGTGTGTAATGTTCCTTGCCCTTGGGGGTACTCCTCGCTGCAACGTCGATGGCCTTCATCTTCGCCCAGTATGTCTTGACGCGGGCAAAGGCCATCCATGCACCTTCAATGCACGTTGAACGCTTAACGGCGTCGATACGCGGCACCGCATCAACAAGCCGCTACACCAAACCAAAATAACTATTCAGAATTGTCTCAGTAGGCCACAGTCGGACTATGATGTCCTTCATGACAGAACCGGATATCCTGTGGAGCTCGGCCCATTGGGCCATCTGTTCATTCAGTAACAGCCGACGCTTTGGCGCGCCAAATTGTGACCAAAAAAGCTTCTCCATGGCACACCCTTCCCGCGCTTGGTAAAATTGCGCCGCATCGGAGGTGCTCTTCGGCAGGTCCAAGAATGCGTCTGGAGAGCTCCACAACTGATAAAGCGGGGAATACTTCTGATCGCCAAATTTAGTCTGTAACAAGAAAGGCTTACCAGCCGCTATCTCCCCAGCTTGCCGGATCTCCTCCTGAGCCGCTCTAGACTCGGATCGTGCTTCTCTCGCCTCTTGTAAGTCCTTGTCGAGATTGGCCGCTTTGGCTTTGTTATCCTCTCGAGGAATTCGCATTGGACAGTGGTTTCCTTTAGCTCGCACGCCATGACGGAAATTCTCTCCTCACACTGGCGCCGAGCAGCCTATTCGGTTTTTAATTCATCAACCAAATTACTCATTCGGGCTTGCTCCTTCGCTAGAGCAAGTTCAGCCTGAAGGGCCTCCACCGCGGCAGCACCATCTGCAGTTATGCGCATCTTAGTATACAATTCTAGCTTTGTGCATATATTATCATACATACATATACTGACTGCCCTAAAAACATACCTTGTGCCTCGTCAAGTCTCCTGTTGATAAGTGTGATGTCATCATCCGCCTCATCAATCTTCCGCAGCAGATCTACAACCTCTGTGGATCGAGCAGTAGCCGGGAAGGTAACAACCTGTGTTCTAAGTAGTCAGATTATTTCCTGGACATATCCTTTTGATACTCTTATCGCCTCCCTTGGGAGCCAATCAGAGTCTCAGGGGCTACTATCTATACATAGGAGTATTTTGTGAATAAAACACAATCGAAAGCATTACAGTACAAACCTCAAAGCCTCTTAGCAGGCTCGTGAAGGCCTCATTCAATACGCTTTTCGCGGACAGGACCTTTTCAACCACCATACCCATCAAGGTACGATGGTCCTCGGAGACGGACGCCTGTCGCAGCTTGTTCGTCAATATATCCAGCGCTTCTGGATCTCCGGAAGCTGCTATAGCAGCACGTCATCCCTTCGAAGGGATCCATCCATTCGTCCCTAGAGTTGTCTCCGGCTATAAGCCGCACAGTCCGGGGCCTTTATTGTTGCCCCCCGGACCCTGGGCTTCTGAAGTATCACTTTTGGTTAATGTTTGCATCATCCCGCGCATCACTTGTTGATCAGGAGAGACCCTCCGGGACGACACCTCGAAGTCGTCCGCCCTATTGGGCGAGGAGACCGGTGGAGGTGTCCTGCTTTCCATCATCTCCGGGAGAAGATCCCTCGAGCAAGAGGATTGTTGAAGAAGACTGTGTGCCGAGCTGTAAAAACATATATTTTAGATTTTACCTTGGTCACAAGAGATGAACGGGATATGTTTAAAACACCCTTGTTAACTTATGATTTGGTTAAAGGCTTGTCCTCACCATGCGACTGCACGATGACATCGTCCTCCAAGCCTGAGCCGCCCGACAGGGGCATTTTGGCTTTCTTAGGAGCCTTTTCCTCCTGACCTTCGGAGGCGACCCTTTTCTTACCATGAGGGGAAGGGATGTTTGCTTCTCCTTTATCTTTGTCTCCAGGCGATGGGATTTTGATCTCCCCGGATGCAGCGTCTAATATACCTCCGGGATGGAGGCCACCTTCGGTCCTCCCGCTCTCTGTCTTATCCTCCTTCACATGGATCTGGTATGGTGCCGGGGCCAGCATCCTTGTTAATACGGGACCCGCTGAGTCTTCGGGAAGGGGGCCCAAACACCTAATTCGCTCTGCTTTCTTCATCCAGCCCTGGAAGAAGATAGTGTGATCAGTATCACACTATGACACACATAGCTAGAAATTGTTCGGGAGTTGAGTGCTTACCGAGGTATCTAGATGGTTGCGGTCCAGGCCGATGTCCTCGGTGGTGTCCGGCAACTATTTTCGTTTCTTGAAAAACAACTTCCACATTCCTTTGTGCGTAGTACTGAAGAAGTCTTGGAGGGTCCGTGTACCTTCCGGATTAAACTCCCACATACGGAGAGGCCGTCGCTGGCACGACAGAACCCGGTGGACCAGCATTACTTGAACCACGTTGATAAGACCGACGTCCTTCTCAAGGAGGCTTCGGATGCGGCTCTGTAGAGTCTGCACTTCATCAATTGATCCCCAGTCCAGTCCCTTATTAATCCATGATGCAAGTTGTAACGGAGGGCCAGATCGAAACGCAGGTATAGCCGCCCACTTGGTACCACGGGGTTGAGTGACGTAAAACCACTCCCACTGCCATAGGTTGGGAGTTTCGGTGAAAGAGCCTTTTGGTAGGGAGCATTGGTAAGCTTGCTCACTCTAGCACCTCCACACTCCGCTTGTTCCCCGTCGACTACCTTCGGCTTCACACTAAACGTCTTGAGCCATAAGCCGAAGTGTGGGGGAATACGGAGAAAGGCCTCGCACGTGATGATGAACGTTGAGATGTGAAGGAAAGAATCCGGGGCTAGATCGTGAAAATCTAGTCCGTAGTAAAACATGAGCCCCCGGACGAAGGGATGTAGAGCAAATCCTTGCCCTCGCAGGAAGTGGGAGATGAATATGCCCCTCTCGCCGGATCTAGGAGTAGGAATAACCTGTCCTTTCGTAGGAAGCCTGTGGGGGATCTCCGCGGTCAGGTATCTAGCTGCACGAACCTTCACAATGTCCTCCTCTGTAATAGAGGAAGCCACCCATTGGACTTGTGGGCTGGGTCCGGACATGATTGGGAAGCTTTAAGCAATGAAGTCGAACCTCGGGTGCGAGAACTCGAAGTTGGAAGGGCTGAGGAAAGGGTCGGCGTAAAATATGACGGCCCTTGGCTCCTTTATAAAGGCAGCGGATATCGAATGCCTCCTCCTAAGCCTGAAACCCTGCCTATTCCAAAGGGATCATTCCAATGGAACGGTTGGGTTACCCATGCCCGTATTGATGAGAATCCCGCAATAAGGGGACACGATCTCTGTTTCGACAAGACGTGCCAATAAAAATCGTGCCTCAAAACATGGAACAGTAGGACAAGAAACGGTTTGAAATAATGACCGGTCAAACGTGATGTCACATTACAAAAAGTTGTCGGCGGATTGGACTCGTGATATATTATACTCTCCGCGGTTGTGCGTGGTACTTGTGTTGCAGATCCGGACACGTTCGTCATGTCCGAAGACTATCTTGGAGTATTCGGAAAGGGGAACCCGCCTTGCAATGCCGAAGACAATCTGCGCGGCGGACACCTCATCATTGAAGCCTGGTTCAGGGGCTACTGAGGGAGTCCTGGACAAAGGGGTCCTCGGGCGTCCGACCTATTAGACATGGGCCGGACTGATGGGCTGTGAAGATACAAAGACCGAAGACTCTACCCATGTCTGGATGGGACTCTCCTTGGCGTGGAAGGCAAGCTTGGCGACCAAATATGAAGATTCCTTTCTCTATAACCGACCTTATGTAACCCTAGATCCCTCCGGTGTCTATATAAACCGGAGGGCTAGGTCCATAGACATATATCCTCATAATAATAGTTAGACATGCTAGACTTTTAGGGTTTAGCCATTACGATCTCGTGGTAGATCAACTCTTGAAATACTCATATTCATCAAGATCAATCAAGCAGGAAGTAGGGTATTACCTCCATAGAGAGGGCTCGGACCTGGGTAAACATTGTGTCCCCTGTCTCCTGTTACCATCGACCTTAGATGCATAGTTCGGTACCCCCTACACGAGATCCGCCAGTTTTGACACCGACAGCTGTGTCAACTGGAACTGGGTTACTATCTGCTGGGGTTGGGGTTAGAAGGGGTGTAGCTGGTTCTCTGTCCAACTGGGTAGGGGTACAATCTGCGTGAGTCTGGGTTATGTGTGGTGGGGTGGTTCTTCGGCAAGTACAACCGTGGTTCTATCTGCATCGACAGGTAGCACGATCTTTTCTGAAGACCGTGTTTTTACTCCCACAGATACTACCATCACCCCCTCCAATTGAAATGGCTGATAAACAAGAAAAGTAATTGAATGTATAGACATTGTAAGATAGACAAGTGCAATGGATAGTAGGGAAGAAAACGGGGCATGAAATAATTCGCATTTATGTTGTCTAACCAAGCAAAATAGCAGGACATAATTTCACATATATGATGGCTAATTAAATATGATAGCATGACACAATTTCACATGTATGATGGCTAACTAAACAAGATAGAATGACATACTTCAAAATATGATGACTATGTAAACATGATGACATGATATAACTATATGATGTGTCTATTAAAGTGGTTGGCATGCCATAAATCACAAACATGCCGTCGATGGAAACTGGATGGATGATATAATTCATAGATAGAATGACATAATTCAAAATATGATGACTATGTAAACAGGATGAAACGATATAACTATATTATGTCTTTAGAAAATGGGTTGGCAAGCCATAATTCATATACATGTTGTCTATGTAAACATCATGGCATGATATAATTCAAATATGTGATTTATATACTAAGCAAGTGAGCAGAGGGCAATCACATATATGATGTGTCAGCTAAGGAGATGGCATTCAATATTGTGTATATGATGTAAAAACTAAGCATTGCAATACAACATATGCATGATATGAGTAATATAACCCTGCCAAGTTTGAGCATATACCTCAGGGAGATAATAGGACTGGTCATCTGCCTCTGAATCCTCCTCTGAAGAGCTATCTGTAACCAACAAGATATTTGCTTCAGTAGGTAGCATTGTCTGCTTTGAAGACCTTGTTTACACTCAAGATTTCTCCATCACCAATTTAAATGGCTGATGCACAGGAAGAGTAGTTGAATATACAAACATTGTCGACAAATGCAATGAGAAATACAAAAAAAGGACGTCATGATATAACTCACATATATGACGCTTGGCTAAACAGCATGGCATTGCATAATTCACATATATAATGCCTTGAAACAAGATAGCATTGCATAGTTGACATATATAATGTCTTGCAACAAGATGGCATTGCATAATTCACATATATGGTAATTAGATACTAAACAGGTGGCATTCACACAAAGCATGTCTAAACTAAGCAAATGACATAGCAATGCAAGATACCATATGCACGATATATGCAGCATAACCCTGCCAAGTTAGAGCATGCACCTCGGGGGGGATAGGACTGGTCATCTGGCTCTAAATCCTCCTCTAAGGAGCTATCCGTAACCAGCAAGACATGCGCTTCGTCAAATAGCATTGTCTGCTCTAAAGACCTTCTTTCCACTCCAGATTTTTCCATGACCGTGCCGAATGGCTGATGCATAGGAAGAGTAATTGAATGTACTAAAATTGTTAACAAATTTAACACGTAATAAAAAATGATGGCATGATATAATTCACATATAAGATGACTGGCTAACCAGGGTGGCATTGCAAAATTCACATATATGATGCCTGGCTAAAAAAGATGGCATTGGATGATTCACATATACGATAAGGAAACTAAACAGATGCCATTCACACAAAGCATGTCTAAACTAAGCAGATGACATATTTGATGTATAAAGTAAGCAATGCAAGCACCATATGCATGATATTACCAACATCAGCATGCCAAGTTAGAGTGAAGGCCTCAGGGGGTAAATAGGAGTGGTCTTCTCCTTCTGAATCCCCCTCAGAACAATTATCTTCCTCTTGATTACAATCCGAAATGGGTGGAGGGGGCTGCCTTTGCGCCTACCATGGAGTGACGTCTGCATTAAATTTTATTACCATGCAAGACTCGTCTCTTTTGCTCTACATGTTAAATTCCATTGTGTACAATAACTGACATGCATAGGAATAAAACATAGTGAGATTATGTAAAGAGTGCATGCACAAATCCAGAGTGATGGTAGCAAACTATGGATAGACCCAAAACCAATGATAGCAGGCAGATAATAGCTTTAGTTAAAAAATACAGATAATGGCTCCTTTAATGTTTGTTTGCACCCAACATGAAACTCATAGTAGACACCCAAGATTAACCAGATAGTAGACAGATAGTACTGATTGCTGCCCCAATATGTACCCCACAACCATTTAAAAACTCAAGTTTCAGCATTAGTTTGGACCTGACTCAGAGTCTAATAGGTGAACACGATGATAAAGTAGCATGTCATCATATTAAGCCATGCATAACGTAAGCAGACATGGAAGAGTGCGACCTCTCTTGTGGACCCATGTATTCCTCAAGGTCATCTACTCAGTTGATCATGGTAATGTAGTTCTCGTGGATGCCGGCGCCGGGAGAGAAGATCTGTGGCGGCGAAAGATAGTATGGAGAGAGGATGCCTGCTGTGGTGGACCCTTCCGTCGTTGGAGGAGCTGAGCTGGGGTGGAACACAATGCAACAGGAGCAGGACAAACCACACAAGGTTTTCTTTGACACCTATCTGTAACAGAAGTAATTGTGTAAGGGCTTGTTTGAATTTGAGGATTCTAACAGTGCAGGGATAGGAAATAGATAGGAATAGGATAGGAATGCACGTGCAAAACAGTGAATTTAAAAACACATGATTTCTGCCAATCTGGGTGTTTGGTTCACAAGAATTGGAAGATCACATGATGCAAAGAAGCATGGTGATATTAAGTCAAACCATAAGAAAATGTATGGTTATAATGCTATTATGCTACTATCTCTTAGTCTTGTGCTTCATGAATAGGAATTTCAAAAGGAGGACAAGTGGAAATTAAAATCCTATGGTTTTTCTTTCAAGGAGACACTAAAGGAACAAATCCTACAGTTTTCCTTTGCTCCATTCCTTTGAACCAAATGCATGAATAGTAGTACCATAGGAAACTTTCCAATTCCTATGTTTATCCTTCACTTTTCCTTTCAAGCACTGGCGATTCTAGTAGTTAGGCTTGAGCAAGGAAAATCCTACACTCAAAAAATGTTTTTGTGCTACTTCTTCTACTTTGGACACAGGCCACTGCCTTACTAGCTCAACTCCCAGGCCCATCGACAAATGCACAACTCAAACACGCAGAGATAAATAATGATGGCGTTCAAGAAAGTCCATCATGGATAGCTAAGTTTCCTGGTACCTCACTGCTTGTCATATAGTAGGATAAAATAATCATATTTCACATTACTACGTGTGCTCAGTGGACAATATATATAATATGTAGAGTAAAAATGAGATGCAACAAGTGTACAACCTCTTTGGCGAAGCCATGTCGATCTCAGCGTGATTGGGTTGGTCGGTGAGGATGCTCTGGCTAACTTGGCTGTCGGATGAGGGGAAGAAGATCTTAGGCGTCTGGATGTGGAGCACGGGGTACAACTCAACTGTGATGGAGGGTTTCATCATTGGAGCAGCTCCGGTCAGTTGTACGATGCCGAGGCTGAAGCAGGACAAGAGACGCAACGTTAACCTGAGTGGAATTATAATAGCATCTCCAATAGATGACGTAAAATACATAACCACAAAGTGCTAGATGTAAAATACACCAGCCGCTCATCTCTGAACTTAACACTCGAAACTGAATTTAACTGTCGAAACTGAACTTAACTGTCAAAACAGAATTTTTCTATCGAAATTGAATTTTACTGTCGAAACTGAACGCACTAGTAGAAGAAAAAGCAGTAGTAGCAGCGCGTGCGAGAGCCAGGGTAGCTGGTCATGTAGCACTTCATCTT
The DNA here is from genome assembly GCF_056163025.1 of Triticum urartu. Classification (NCBI taxonomy): domain Eukaryota; kingdom Viridiplantae; phylum Streptophyta; class Magnoliopsida; order Poales; family Poaceae; genus Triticum; species Triticum urartu. Next base: position 358,221,806 of record NC_141874.1, on the reverse strand, counting down.
CAACCTCCATCCCCCTGAGCCACCAGCCACCACCGGCCAAACCGCCGCCCCCACCGCCCGTGGCCGGCGGTGCACCCGCCTCGAAACCACTCCCCACCGCCAGTCCGCCACCGCCCTGGAGATCCCTCTAGCCCCTACCCCCCGTGCCGAGCTTTTTCTCCGGCGATCCCCACGCCACCACCCGCGACCACCGCCCCCACCCTAAACCCTAAGATAGGTAGTGGGGTAGCTCTCCGGCGAGCTCCCCTCCCTGCTATGGCTAGTTCTTCCTTAACTCCGGCGAGCCCCCCACCCCCTAAAAATCGACCGACCCAAATGTCGATTCAGTCGACTAGAGTGTAGCCAAATCGGAGGAGCATCGCAAGCAAGAGCAAGAGCGAGAGCAGCAGCACGAGCAAGAGAAATAGCAAGAGCAGACCAGGCAGGGGACCGAGAGCAAGAGTAGAGGAGCAGCGCGAGCGAGAGCTAAAGCAACAGCAGCTCCTAGTAATGAGGACGTCGCCGCCGAGGGAGAGACGTCATGGAGGAAGTGGCCGGCGGCGCCGCCGTGGATGGAGCCGCACCATGTCGGCTTGAGACCGAGCGCCAGCAGCACCGTGAGATCGAATCAACACGAAAATGCGACGATTAGTGTACAACCTCTTTGGTGGTGCCGATTTGGCCTCAACTTCATCCTAGGAATTGGTGATGATGCTGCTCTTCCTTTGGTATAGGTGAAGAGGCGGTGTGGGAATGGAGATAGCACGAAAGATGAGGGGAACATCGGGGCAGCTACTTGGAGGTGGCAGACGGGGTGGCTGAACCAACGGGACGACGAGATCGATGATGGATCCTCATCCAGTACGGTGGATGAGGGACGTCGAGGTATTGCTGTGGACGACGTCATCAGGGAAGAGGCTCCAGCTGGGTGGCGGATGAAGGAGGGTGTGGGGCTTCACGGGTTTTCGCGGCCTCGATGTACGAATATGTGGGCAGATGGGAATGGAGTGGAGAACCATGGCTTAGGGACGAGCTTGTCCTAAATGTGGGGTATGTTATGAAAGTACCCCCACCGATTTGAGCTCGGCGGTTCTATCGGTTCAGGGGTATCACGGGCATTTCGCATGTCGGGATTTGGCAGGAGGTGGGAGTTTTCGCGCGCGTTGTAATTTTGGGATAGCAAGGCGCGGGTTGAGATGGAGGGCGTTTTTGGAGCACAGCGAGACAAATATATATCTTTAATATTTTGGGGTAGCAAGGCGCGGGTTGAAGAGGTGGGAGTTTTGCAGCACGATAGACAGAGATGCTAGTTTGAAATTTTGGCATAACAAGGCGCGACTTGAAATTTTGGGAGAACAAACTTAACGTGTACCCCAAAAAAGACAATTCGCGCCTCATCACTAGAGAGAGCCATGTCCCGTTTTACTATATTACTAGAAATGCATTCAAATACAACAAAAAAAGTAAAAAAATTGGACAACAAACATAACGTGTACAGTACCAAAACAATTTGCACTTCCCTCAACAATAAAAAAACAATGTGTGTTGTCTATCATATGGACTAAATTTTAGTACATTTTCCCTGTTTGAATGGGATTGTACTCGGCTTAGTTATACAACCATCTAAATGTTACCTTCACAACACATGTCACGAATATAGGAGAAGTAAATTCCTATATAAATACGAACTACATGTTCATACGATCTCAAAATCAAATATATGTATCCATTTTATGTTCAATTCAAATCATGGTACATGTATGCTCTAACTAGATGTTCGGAATCTAAACCATGTATGATACTACGTACAATGTGTTTAACACGCACAACACACACACAAACACCATTTAGACTAGTAAGGTACACATGCATGGCACGCATGAGATTTGGCAACCAAATTATGAATAAATACCACATTATAGCATGTAAGCTTTGAGTCATATATGCATGATGTAGATGTTCATTTAATTCTTATAGTTCATTTCATTCAAAATCATCTAGTTTTTATAAGAAAGTTGATCTATTTAAAGATTCATGGAATTGTGCTTGTAAAGCATAAAGTAAAAACAAATAATGGCAAATCATGTAGAAAAACATTTGGGCAATTCTGATACGGAAGATTCTAGAAAAAAGAAGAAGTGCTTGTGTTTTGAGGTTTGTGCATTATGCTTAAGTTCAAACATGGAGTCTTCGAGATTGTACATGTGGCAAAATCTAGAAGAATCTAGATGATATCCAACGACCAGTAGTGCTCAGATTTGCCATCTCTGCACCATCGGATTGGCTTCATCTAACGACCATCTTTCAAAGTTAAAGTTATTCGCACACTATATAAAAAATATAAAATATAATATATAGGTGTATAGATATAGATAAGTGATGGGAAAGCCACCCATCATCTCCAATTAGAATAGTGTGTCCATGCACGGATGCAATGTGGCCAAACGATGTCTGCCATCGGTATTTCAAATTCAAATCAGTCTCACCTTGTTCATTGTGTATACAATACAACATGCTCGTTTCCAAACCACACCGCGCATATCTCAGTTATATTCATGCATGCATGGGTTTCAAACATCATGATCTCTTATTCAGATATTTAAATTCAACTATATATTGGTTATGACCTCACCTAGTCTTTTACACCCACACAGTCATCTTCTCCTTATAATTGTACCACTAACTTTCTCTCGTGCATGCATGCACACACACACTACTGCTACCTCTTGAGCACTGCGTTGGATTTCCCCGAAGAGGAGAGGATGATGCATGAAAGTAGCGTAAGTATTTCCCTCAGTTTTTGAGAACCAAGGTATCAATCCAGTAGGAGGCTACGCGCGAGTCCCTCGTATGTACACAAAAACAATAGCTCAATGCAACCAACGCACTTAGGGGTTGTCAATCCCTTCACGATCACTTGCGAAAGTGAGATCTGATAGAGATGATAAATAATATTTTTGGTATAGAGATGCAAAGTGAAAAGTAAAAGGCAAAGTAAAAAAGCAAAGCAATAATAAAGTGATGGAGATTGATATGATGAGAAAGAGACCCGGGGGCCATAGGTTTCACTAGTGGCTTCTCTCAAGAGCATAAGTATTCTACGGTGGGTGAACAAATTACTGTTGAGCAATTGGCAGAATTGAGCATAGTTATGAGAATATCTAGGTATGATCATGTATATAGGCATCACGTCTGAGACAAGTAGACCGGCTCCTGCATGCATATACTACTATTACTCCACTCATCGACCGCTATCCAGCATGCATCTAAAGTATTAAGTTAAATATAGACTAATGCCTTAAGCAAGATAACATGATGTAGAGGGATAGTTTCATGCAATATGATAAAAACCCCATCTTGTTATCCTCGATGGCAACAATACAATACGTGGCTTACTGCCCCTTCTGTCACTGGGAAAGGACACCACAAGATCGAACCCAAAGCTAAGCACTTCTCCCATGGCAAGAACAACCAATCTAGTAGGCCAAACCAAACTGATAATTCAAAGAGACTTGCAAAGATAACCAATCATACATAAAAGAATTCAGAGAAGATTCAAATATTATTCATAGATAGACTTGATCATAAACCCACAATTCATCGGTCTCAACAAACACACCGCAAAAAGAAGATTACATCGAATAGATCTCCACAAGAGAGGGGGAGAACATTGTATTGAGATCCAAAAAGAGAGAAGAAGCCATCTAGCTACTAAGTATGGACCCGTAGGTCTGAAGTAAACTACTCACACTTCATCGGAGGGGCTTGGATGATGATGTAGAAGCCCTCCATGATCGATGCCCCCTCCGGCGGAGCTCTAGAATAGGCCCCAAGATGGGATCTTGTGGATACAGAAAGTTGCAGCGGTGGAATTAGGTTTTTGGCTCCGTCTCTGATCGTTTGGGGTACGTGGATATATGTAGGAGGAATAAGTATGTCGGTGGAGCAACAGGGGGCCCACGAGGGTGGAGGGGGCGCCTAGGAGGGTGCGATATCCGCGGAGACTTGATCTTCAACGGATTCGAGCCTCTGCCTTGTGCGTCACGCAGTCACGATGAGTATGATTTAGCTCTACCATCAGACACTGTTTAGGAGATCGCACCGGCAGCCGCTCCGACCCTCAATGCGGAGCCAGTTGCGCCGTCCATGGACGGGTGGATGGACCCTGCCACAGAGGCCTTACCCTCAGCGGCCATCGAGCCGAACATCGACCTTACCCTGCACGAGAGCCGTGTTATCAAACTGCCGGATCTTTCTCCGGCCACGGATTCCGAACCGCCTGCACCCGTTCCTAGCAAATCCGATTGGGCGCCAATCATGGAGTTTACCTCCGCGGATATTTTTCGGCACTCGCCCTTCGGCAACGTACTGAACTCATTAAGGTCTCTCTCCTTATCAGGAGGATCCTGGCCGAACTATGTCTGGCAGGATTGGGATGCGGATGACGAAGAAATTCGCCGCCCACCCACCACCCACTTAGTAGCCACTGTCGATGACTTAACCGACATGCTCGACCTCGACTCCGAAGACATCGATGGTATGGACGGCGATGCAGGAGACGAACAGGAACCACGACCCACAGGGCACAGGACGCCCACTTCATCACATGACGTATACATGGTGGACACACCAAAAGAAAACGACGACGAGGAACGGAAGGACGCATCGAAGGGTTGTCCCCTCGAGAAGAAGTCAAAGCGGCGGCGTAAGCGCCGCTCCAAATCCCACCTCGGCAGAAACAATGATCATATAGACCCAGCGTTAGAGCAGGGTGAACCATCGCCGGATCTCGGCAACACGGAGAATCAAACCGAAGAACCCGACTCTGTCAAAGATAATAGTCCGGACGACATCACACCGGACAGACACCCGGAGCAACAGAATGCCCATCAAAGGCTTGTTGCTACCGCGAGGAGTCTAAAAAAGCAGAAGAAAAGTCTTAAAGCTGCGCAAGACACACTCAGAATCAGATGGAGTAAAGTACTCAACATAGCAGCGAAGTACGGCGGTAATCGCCACACCAAGAGCTACCCAAAGCGGAAGTTGCTACCTGAATTCGATGAGGAGGCCTTAGATCCCCCGCAACCAAAAATTAAAATGGCCATCTGGCCGGATAGACGACCTCACGGCCAACATGGAGCGGCAAACAACGCCGCACATAAGCCAACACGCGATCCACGCGAGGGCTCGCATCAAAAGGATGGCGCAACCAGATCCATCTATGGACCACACAAGCGTGCTCCAGCATACGATGCAACACAACAAACATCCGAACAACGCGGTACACCCAGATATAGGGGTGCCGCACACCCCCTATGTTTCACCGACGAGGTGTTGGACCATGAATTTCCAGAGGGATTCAAACCCGTAAACATAGAGGCATACGACGGAACAACAGACCCTGGGGTCTGGATTGAGGACTATATCCTCCATATCCATATGGCTCGAGGAGATGATCTCCACGCCATCAAGTACTTACCCCTCAAGCTCAAAGGCCAGCTCGGCATTGGCTTAAAAGCCTCCCCGAAAACTCCATTGGAAGCTGGGAAGAGCTCGAAGACGCTTTTCGGGCAAATTTTCAAGGGACTTATGTCCGACCTCCGGATGCGGACGATTTAAGTCATATAACTCAACAGCCCAGAGAGTCAGCCCAAAAGCTTTGGAACAGGTTTCTTACTAAAAAGAACCAAATAGTTGACTGTCCGGACGCCAAAGCCTTGGCAGCTTTTAAGCATAGCGTCCGCGACGAATGGCTTGCCAGACACCTCGGCCAAGAAAAGTTGAGAACAATGGCAGCATTAACAAGCCTCATGACCCGCTTTTGCGCGGGTGAGGACAACTGGCTAGCCAGATGCAGCACCAGCGACCCAAGTACATCCGAAGTTAGAGATGAAAACGGGAAATCATGACGCAGCAAAAATAATAAGCGCCGGAATAAAGAAGACAACCCGAAGAGCACGGCGGTAAACGCCGGATTCAAAAGCTCTCGGCCAGGTCAGTAAAAGCCGCCCTCTAAAGGCGCCAGAGATGAACTGTCCAGCCTCAACAAAATTCTGGACCAAATATGTCAGATCCATAGCACCCCTGGTAAACCTACTAATCATACCCACAGAGAATGTTGGGTCTTCAAGTAGTCCGGCAAGCTCAACGCGGTACACAAGGGGGAGGATACACCAAGCGAAGACGAGGATGAGCCTCTCAAGCAAGACACTGGGGAACAAAAGAAATTTCCACCAGAAGTCAAAACAGTAGACGTGTTACACGTGATCAAGGGGAGAAACAAAGCGGCACTCCCAGAGAAATATGCCCAAGGGCCTATCACCGCGGAGTCCTGCCACTGGTCGTCTCAAACGACCACTTTTGACCATCGGGATTAGTCAGCAAGTATCTGGCGTGCAGGATGGGCTGCCTTGGTACTAGACCCAATAATTGACGGATACCACTTCACACGAGTCCTGATGGACGGTGGCAGCAGTCTAAACCTGATATATCAGGACACAATCCGCAAAATGGGGATAGACCCAACGAAAATTTTCCTCAGCAATACTACCGTTAAAGGAGTAACGCCAGGCCCAGGGGCTCATTGCACGGGCTCCCTGCTACTAGAAGTTATATTCGGCTTCCCCGATAACTTCCGTAGCAAAAATTTAACCTTCCACATTGCTCCGTTCCAAAGTGGCTATCAAGCACTACGTGGACGCGAAGCTTTCGCTCGATTTAATGCAATACCGCATTACGCCTCCCTCACGCTTAAGATGCCCGGTCCATGTGGCATCATTACAGTAAATGGAAATATTAAGCAATCCCCGTGCGCCGAGGAGGGTGCGGCTGCCTCGGCAGCCGCACACTGAAACGGTCTCACCAACTAAAGTATTCGATAGGTCGTCAAGACCACGGACACGGTTAGACGAGTCCGGCGCAGCTATATGTAATTCGTACAGGTTTTATGGCCACACCCCTATCACAAACACAAGGGGCTCAACGCGCGTAGACAAGTGGCAATTTTTACTCATCTTGAAATTTACATGGTTTCTTTAAAACCTACCTTTTTGCACGACAACTTTTCACCTAAGTTCCTCTCTTTTACAGATGACCATCGTGCTACACCCGTCCAGGACACGGCACAACGGAGACACAGGCGCAGATGTGCAGCAGGGACCCGTCCCAAGGATTCTTTTTAGATTAAGACCCTGCGTCAACCTTTTTTACTGTCTCTTGTTGATACACATCCCTCGGATTCTCAGTACAATTGAGAAGGATGCTGGCGTCTTGGCATGTGGCCACGTCAGAATAATGCACGTACCTGGACACCAGGGGCTTCTTACAAAGGGCACTATTTAGGCCCGGTTTATACCATAAAGACCGAATACCTTAGGGAGTGTTCGGCGTCGCGAGTTTGGCCTTATATGCATCAGCTCCGAATCATGACTTTGGTCAAGTGTTGGGTTTGCCCGGCTCCTATGTTTTGGTACCTTACGTTCCGCTCTATTGGCTAAGGTAGCACTAGGAGAACTACTGGGATTGTGCCCCGGGTCATCCGGACAAGAACCTCAGTAGAGAAAGCCGAAAACTGACTGTCATGATATAGCGTGAGACTGGTCAACCACTCGATGACCTATCGGAATGTTAGAATTTCTTCGCCTTAACAAAGGGCAGTTTCCCGGCCAGGCATGTACGCGCCCAGAATTCGGGAGAGTGCGGAGCCACCAGGGGCTATATAGTAGCCCCACCGTCAAACTCCTATGGCTAAGTTAAAGTGTTAAAGCATTATAGTCCGGTTGTCTCGTTCGCTGCGCTATCACCTCCTTAATAGGGCCAAGACGTTGGGTTAAGTGTGAACACGCGTCTTCTGCGAACACCTCTGCATTATATGCGTGGGGGCTGAAGCCGACGACTGCAATCTTTCAGGTTATACACATGTATACATAAACGGCCGCACAGGAGGCATCATATTACTTTCAGGCAAAAGTATAAACACAGCCTTAATAAATTTCATAAAAACATTGTGTTTACAATGGGAATACATGTCACTCAAACATAATATTCTTCGAGCACTGGGCCTCTATCAAACGAGCACCCTCGAGAACCTCTTCGAAATAGTGCTCGGTAGCCACTCGGCCTATGGCCGAACCATGCGCCGCAATAGTGGTAGCATCCATCTCCGCCCAGTATGCTTTAAGACGGGAAAGGGCCATCCGCGAGCCTTCTATCCACGCCGACCTCTTCATCGCATTGATGCACGGCACCGCACCAAGGAACTGCTGCACTAAGCTGAAATAGCTGTCCGGCTTCGGCTTTTCTGGCCACAGCGGATCCACGACAGATGTCATGGCGAGTCCGAACAACCTATTGAGTTCGGCCCATTCGGCTAGCTGACCAGTCAATGGAAGCAGACGCTCTGGAACGTTAAATTGCGACCAGAACAGCTTGTCCACTTCACGATCTGTTTGATCTTGGAAGTATTTGGCCGCATCGACAGCGCTCGCCGCCAAGTCCATATATGCGTCTACCGAACTCCACAGCCGATCTAGAGGGGCATACCGTGGATCTCCGAACTTCCTCCGCAGCATGAAGGGCTTCCCAGCCGCAATATCCCCGGCTTCACGCAGCTCCTCCTTCTTCGCTCTCATAGCAGAGCGGGTGTCTTTGGTCATCATCATGGCCTTTTCAAGGTCCGTCGCCTTCACTCGGTTTTCTTCTTCAAGGAACTGGCAACAGTCGGCAGTGTCTTTTAACCTTACAGCCATCTTGGCCATTTTCTCTTTGCTCTCGCAATGCGCGGCCTTCTCGGCCCTCAACTCTTCGGCCACCTTCAAAGCAGCTGCATTACTACTCCTTGCTTGTTCTTTGGCTCGGGCAAGTTCCGCCCGAAGGGTCTCCACGGTGGCAGCTCCATCTGCAGTCACAACATATTAAAGATACTGGCATCGTGCTGCTCTTACTATGTGACATTCACTAGAAAGCATTACTTACCATGTGCCTCGTCAAGCCACTTGTTAACAAGCTCGATGTCGGCATCTGCCGCATCCAGTTGCCGCTTTAGTTCGGCAAACTCATTCGTCCGGCTAGCCACTGGAGCTTCCACCACCTGCACATAAAGGCGGTTTGGTTACTACCTGGGACTACGATCCTCTGTTCGCCGCCGTTCTCGACGACAACCAGAGTCTCAGGGGCTACTATCTACACAGGGCACACCTAAAAATGCGATGTACTATCAAAAAGTATCACGTACCTCAAAGCATGTCAGTAGACTCGTAAAGGCTTCATGAAATCCGGTTTCGGTAGACGAAATTCTTTCCATCGACGTACCCATTAACGTACGGTGTTCTTCTGAGATGGCCGCTCGCTCCAACAGCTCCCTCAGTACGTCCGACCACATACCAGACGGTGCCGGACTCTTTTGTTTGCTCTCTTCAAGAGCCGGACGCTGAGGACTTCGGGTGACTATAGGATTATCTTCTGGCCTCACCGGATCCAGAGAGGCCCTCCGTGAAGACACTTCAAGGTCGCCCGCTTCTTCAGCGGGGGAGTCCGGGGGAGGCCTTTCGCTCTCCATCATCTCCGGAAGAAGATCCCCCGAAGACGAGCTCTGCTGAGAAGGGCTAAGATCCGAACTGCAAGATAAATGCTTCGGTTCTTTTCCTCATAGGTAAAGTAGTATATCTTCACTATTAAAGTACTTTTTGATTACTTATAGCTCGTTAGAGGGCAGATCCCCACGCGGACTTTGTGCGGCAAGAGCACCCTCCAAGGCAGGACCCTCTGGTGGAGACTTCTTCTCCCGTTTGGAAACCTTGGTTTCTGGATCTTCAGGGGTAGTCCTCTTCCTTCCCCAGGGTGAGAGAATGTCAGATTCCTCGCCTTGGTTATCCTCCCTCACGGAGGCGCCCGTTCCCTCGGTCGGAATAGGTAGCGGTGGAGGCCCGCTTCCGCCCTCTTTATTCCCCCTTTATCTTCCTTTGAGGGCTCCGGGTAAGGTGTTAGCTCGAGCATCTTTTCCAGTACCGGATTTTCCAAACCCTCAGGAAGGGGGGCCGAACACCGAATCATCATCGCCTTTGTTATCCAGTCCTGGTCAAAGAGCGATTTCTCAGAATGACGTCATGATAAATGAAAGATGGTGTGTTCGGCTAGAGGATAACTTACTTGGTCGGCGGTGCGGTTGCTACTCAGGCCCACGTCCTCGGTAGTGTCTGGACACTCTATCTGGGGTCCGAAGAATGATTTATACATCTCCTCGTGCGTCAGGGCGAGGAAATTCTGAATAGCGCGCGGTCCTTCTGGGTTGAACTCCTACATGCGGAGGGGCCGGCGTTTGCATGGCTGGATTCATCGAACCAGCATGACTTGCATTACCATAATCAAACTGAAATCTCCTTCGAAGAGATCTTGAATGCGGCTCTGCAGTATAGGCACGTCCTTGGCTGGACCCCAGCTCAGCCCTCTGCTAATCCATGACATCATTTGCGGTGGAGGGCCTGAGCAGAGAGCAGGGGCAGCCGCCCACTTGGCACTTCTAGGAGCTGTGATGTAAAACCACTCCCGTTGCCATAGTCCGGACACCTTTGGAATGGAACCCTTTGGCCATGGAGCTCCAGCTATCTTGCTTATTAATGTGCCTCTGCACGCTACGTCCAGCCCCTCAACCATCTTCAGCTTCACGTCAAAGGTCTTGAGCCACAAGCCGAAGTGAGGGGTAATGCGGAGGAAGGCCTCACATATGACAATAAATGTCGAGATGTGGAGAAAGGATTCCGGGGCTAGATCATGGAAATCTAGCCCATAATAAAACATCAACACCCTAACGAAGGGATCCAGAGTTAGGCCTAGACCTCGGAGGAAGTGGGAGATGAACACGAAGTCTTCGTTGGGTTCAGGTGTAGGGATGACCTGCCCTCGGGCAGGCAGCCGATGCGAAACCTCGGCGGTCAAGTATCTGGCCTCCCTCAACTTCTTGATGTCTTCTTCCGTAACGGAGGAGGGCATCCACCGGCCTTGAAGGCTAGATCCGGACATGATTGAAGGTCTGAAGCACCTGACCTGGGCTTTGGGTGTTAGAACTCGAGGCGGGGGAAGGATTCGATTGAGCGCGGGAGGGAAAAAAGTAAAAGCCTTGATCCTTTATAAAGAGGGTGAATATCAAGCATCCTCTCCGTAGCCGTTTGGGACTTGCCTATAATCTAGGAGTCCTAGACATGGTTGGGTTACCCACAACCGTATTGATGAGAATCCCATAATTAGGGGAACAGGATCTCTGCTTTGGCAAGACGTGTCAAAAAACTGCCTCGCGTTATGTGTGGGGCTAGTTATAGGAAACGGTTCGAATAATTATCGGGCCATGGCACAATGTCATGTTGCCAAAACGTGTTAGCAGATTAGATTTGTGTAAATATTATTCTCTCTATGGTGGTATGTGGAGCTTATTTTACAGGGTCAGACACTATCCTTGTATTCAAATTCTTCTGTGATGTGTTCGGAGGAGGAACCCGCCTTGCAATGCCGAAGACAATACTGTGCGCCGGACTCATCGTCATTGAAGCCTGGTTCAGGGGCTACTAAGGGAGTCCTGCACTGGGGGGTCTTCGGATAGCCGGACTATATCCTTTGGCCGGACTCTTAGACTATGAAGATACAAGATTGAAGACTTCATCTCGTGTCCGGATGGGACTCTACTTGGCGTGGAAGGCAAGCTAGGCAATACGGATATGTATATCTCCTCCTTTGTAACCGACCTTGTGTAACCCTAACCCTCTCCGGTGTCTATATAAACCAAAGGGTTTTAGTCCGTAGGACAACATACAATCATACCATCGGCTAGCTTCTAGGGTTTAGCCTCTCTGATCTCGTGGTAGATCTACTCTTCTACTACCCATATCATCAATATTAATCAAGTAGGACATAGGGTTTTACCTCCATCAAGAGGGCCCGAACCTGGGTAAAACTTTGTGTCCCCTGCCTCCTGTTACCATCCGCCTAGACGCACAGTTCGGGACCCCCTATCCGAGATCCGCCGGTTTTGACACCGACAGTCGCGTTGATTTCAAGCTAGGGCTAATGGTAGATATCATATTCACGAAGTTGATTGCGGAGGAAAGAACGCGCATGCCTGCGCAATGACATGAGCAGCCGGTGCAACTGTTCAAATGGGCGGGAGGAGAAGCCAAATCCCGGGACCAGTTGCGGCGGTGCCGCTGGGCATGCATCATAGGCGAGGTGAGCTACCCTCCTTCCCCGCAAGCGATTCAGTGACCTAGTCGGTTGCTGCTGCAGTGAACTTGCAATGCCATGTCGGTTTGCAACCTTGACAATCACTCCATCTATATGTATTCTATTCCTGCGAAAATACTTGGTCGTTTGGAAAAAAATGGTAACTGATTTATCACTAGTTTTGGAATGCTTGGTCGTGACAATCAACTGAAGCCACAACAAGAAATCTTCATCGCGTAATACTTTACGGTCGGCCGCACCAACAGACGGTCGGTCGGACCTGCGACCGAAGGGACACGCATCGGCTTGGTCTGACATGTACGACCAGTTACATCACTGACTTGTGCGACCGCATTTGAGCAGTGTAGTACTCCCTGAAGGAAATATGCCATAGAGGCAATAATAAAATTGTTATTTATATTTCCTTATATCATGATAAATGTGTATTATTCATGCTAGAATTGTATTAACTGGAAACTTAGTACATGTGTGAATACATAGAAAAACAGAGTGTCACTAGTTTGCCTCTACTTGACTAGCTCGTTGAATCAATGATGGTTATGTTTCCTAACCATAGACATGAGTTGTCATTTGATTATCAAGATCACGTCATTAGAGAATGATGTGATTGACTTGACCCATCCATTAGCTTAGCATGTTGATCGTTTAGTTTGTTGCTATTGTTTTCTCCATAACTTATACATGTTCCTATGACTATGAGATCATGCAACTCCCGAATACCGGAGGAACACTTTGTGTGCTACCAAACGGCACAACGTAACTGGGTGATTATAAAGGTGCTCTACAGGTGTCTCCGATGGTGTTTGTTGAGTTGACATAGATCGAGATTAGGATTTGTCACTCCGATTGTCGGAGAGGTATCTCTGGGCCCTCTCGGTAATGTACATCACTATAAGCCTTGCAAGCAATGTAGCTAATGAGTTAGTTACGGGATGTAGCATTATGGAAAGAGTGAAGGGACTTGCTAGTAACGAGGTTGAACTAGGTATTGAGATACCGACGATCATATCTCGAGCAAGTAACATACCGATGACAAAAAGAACAACATATATCATTGTGCGGTTTGGCTGATAAAGATCTTCGTAGAATATGTAGGCACAAATATGAGCATCCAAGTTCCGCTATTGGTTATTGACCGGAGACGTGTCTCGATCATGTCTACATAGTTCTTGAACCCGTAGGGTCCGCACACTTAATGTTCGGTGATGGTCGTATTATGAGTTTATGTGTTTTGATATACTGAAGGTCGTTCCTAGTCCCGGATATGATCACGGACATGACGAGGAGTCTCGAAATAGTTGAGACGTAAAGATAGATATATTGGACGACTATATTTGGACATCGGAATGGTTCCGGGTGAGATCGGGCATTTACCGATGTAAAGGTAGGTTACCGGAAGACCCCGGGATGTATATGGGCCTTATCTGACTATTGCTTTCTCCATAACTTATACATGTTCCTATGACTATGAGATCATGCAACTCCCGAATACCGGAGGAACACTTTGTGTGCTACCAAACGTCACAACGTAACTGGGTGATTATAAAGGTGCTCTACAGGTGTCTCCGATGGTGTTTGTTGATTTGACATAGATCGAGATTAGGACTTGTCACTCCGATTGTCGGAGAGGTATCTCTAGGCCCTCTCGGTAATGTACATCACTATAAGCCTGGCAAGCAGTGTAGCTAATGAGTTAGTTACGGGATGTAGCATTACTGAACGAGTAAAGAGACTTGCTGGTAACAAGATTGAACTAGGTATTGAGATACCGACGATCAAATCTCGGGCAAGTAACATACCGATGACAAAGAGAACAACGTATATCGTTATGCGGTTTGACCGATAAATATCTTCGAAGAATATGTAGGAACCAATATGAGCATCCAGGTTCCGCTATTGGTTATTGACCGGAGACGTGTCTCGGTCATGTCTACATAGTTCTCGAACCCGTAAGGTCCGCACGCTTAACGTTCGGTGACAATCATATTATGAGTTTATGTGTTTTGATGTACCAAAGGTAGTTCGGTGTCCCGGGTATGATTAAGGACATGACGAGGAGTCTCGAAATAGTCGAGACATAAAGATCGATATATTGGACGACTATATTTGGACATCGGAATTGTTCGGGGTGAGATCGGGCATTTACCGATGTACCGGGAGGTTACCGGAACCCCCGGGAGGTATATGGGCCTTATTGGGCCATAGTGGGAGAGAGGAGAAGGGAGCAAAGGAGGCCCCCTCCCCCCGCCCCCAAGCCCAATCCAAATTGGGAGGGGGGCCGCCCCCCCTTTCCTTCCTCCTTCCCCCCCTTCCTTCTCTCCTAATCCAACTAGGGAAAGGGGAAATCCTACTCCCGGTAGGAGTAGGACTCCCCTTGGGGTGCGCCTTGGAGGCCGGCCCCCTCCCCCTCCTCCACTCCTTTATATACGGGGGAGGGGGGCACCCCATAGACATACAAGTTGATCATTGATCTCTTAGCCGTGTGCGGTGCCCCCTCCACCATAATCCACCTTGATCATACTGTAGCGGTGCTTAGGCGAAGCCCTGTTCTGGTAGCATCATCATCACTGTCATCACGCCATCATGCTGACGAAGCTCTCCCTCGACACTCTACAGGATCATGAGTTCGTGGGACGTCACCGAGCCGAACGTGTGCAGATCGCAGAGGTTGATACGTCTCCAATGTATCTATAATTTTTGATTGTTCCAAGCTATTATATTATCAACCTTGGATGTTTATTATGCATTTATATGCTATTTTATATGATTTTTTGGACTAACCTATTAACCTAGAGCCCAGTTCCAGTTTCTGTTTTCCCCTTGTTTTGAGTTTTACGGAAAAGGAATACCAAACGGAGTCCAATTGACGTGCCAATTTTTGACGATTTTTTATGGACCAAAAGAAGACCCCGGAGTGAAATAGTTGGGCCAGAAGAGTCCCGGGCCGGCCACGAGGGTGGGGGGCGTGCCCCCCCTAGGCGCATGGGCCTGCCTCGTGGACGAGTCAGGCACCTTCCTGACATGAGACCGACGCCAAAAATTCCTATAAATACAGAAACCTGCAGAAAATAACCTAGATCGGGAGTTCCGTAGCCACCAGAAACCAATCTAGACCCATTCCGGCACCCTGCCGGAGGGGGGAATCCCTCTCCGATGGCCATCTTCGTCATCCCGGCGCTCTCCATGACGAGGAGGGAGTAGTTCACCCTCGGGGCTAAGGGTATGTACGAGTAGCTATGGCTTTGATCTCTCTCTCTCTCTCTCGTGTTCTTGATTTGGCACGATCTTGATGTATTGTGAGCTTTGCTATTGTAGTTGGATGTTATGATGTTTCTCCCCCTCTACTCTCTTGTGATGAATTGAGTTTTCCCTTCGAAGTTATCTTATAGGATTGAGTCTTTAAGGATTTGAGAAAACTTGATGTATGTCTTGCATGTGCTTATCTGTGGTGACAATAGGATATCACGTGATCCACTTGATGTATGTTTTGGTGATCAAATTTCGAGTCCCGTGACCTCATGAACTTATGCATAGGGGTTGGCGCACGTTTTCGTCTTGACTCTCCGGTAGAAACTTTGGGGCACTCTTTGAAGTTCTTTGTGTTGGTTGAATAGATGAATCTGAGATTGTGTGATGCATATCGTATAATCATACCCACGGATACAAGAGGTGACATTGGGGTATCTAGGTGACATTAGGGTTGTGGTTGATTTGTGTCTTAAGGTGTTATTCTAGTACGAACTCTAAGATAGATCGAACGGAAAGAATAGCTTCGTGTTATTTTACTACAGACTCTCGAATAAATCGATCAGAAAGAATAACTTTGAGGTGGTTTCGTATCCTACAATAATCTCCTTGTTTGTTCTCCGCTATTAGTGACTTTGGAGTGACTCTTTGTTGCATGTCGAGGGATATTTATATGATCCAATTATGTTATTATTGTTGAGAGAACTTGCAGTAGTGAAAGTATGAACCCTAGGCCTTGTTTCCTAGCATTGCAATACCGTTTGTGCTCACTTTTATCATTAGTTACCTTGCTGTTTTCATATTTTCATATTACAAAAACCTATATCTACCATCCATATTGCACTTGTATCACCATCTCTTCGCCGAGCTAGTGCACCTATACAATTTACCATTGTATTGGGTGTGTTGGGGACACAAGAGACTCTTTGTTATTTGGTTGCAGGGTTTTTTGAGAGAGACCATCTTTATCCTACACCTCCCACGGATTGATAAACCTAGGTCATCCACTTGAGGGAAATTTGCTATTTCCCTACAAACCTCCGCACTTGGAGGCCCAACAACGTCTACAAGAAGAAGGTTGTGTAGTAGACATCAAGCTCTTTTCTGGCGCCGTTGTCGGGGAGGTTAGCACTTGAAGGTATATCTTTAGATCTTGCAATTGAATCTTTTTGTTTCTTGTTTTATCACTAGTTTAGTTAATAAAAGAAAACAAAAAAATGGAATTAAGGGTACCTCATATGCTTTGTCTTTTTAATATCTTTCATGAAAATAAGGATTCCGACAATTGTGCTCAAGTGCTAGAAGAAGAATGCATTAGAATGTTTGGCACTAAATATTTGAATGATGAGCATGATTGCAATGTTGTTAGTATGAATTCTTTGAATATCCATAGTACTAATGATGATTGCACTAGTCATGATGAAAATGTCTCTTATAAGCATGTCAACTTTTGTGAAATACATAGAGCTTGCAAGAACACACCAAATAGGGAAGATAGATTTCGTAAGAGGCATAAGTATTTGGAAACTAAATGGTTGCAAGAAAGGCTAGATGATTGTGCTGAAATATTCAATATTTATCGCCTTCCTTGTGAACTTTGCAATGAACATGGTCATTTAAAGCTCCAATGCTATTTGTTTCATGATCAAATCGTGCCCAAAAATTGTGATAACTTGATTACCCTTGAGCATCAGAAAGAGCTTAGTCTTCTTTTGGGGTATGAAGAAATGAAACGTGTAACTGAAGGTATTCCAAAATTTAATCTTGATAGATTTCTTGATTTTGATCTAGAAGAAATTTTTATGTATTGTGCGGTGAATTGCATTGAAAATCCTTATATTGCCAATTACATAAAGACAAGAAAACAAATAGAAGAAGAAGAGAATAATAATGAAAGGGAAGAGACTTCCCAATGCCCTCCTATTATTTCTTATGATGAATCAGGTAACGAGGAGGAGCCTTCTATTCAACCAATCTCATTAATAAAGAGCTCCAAAAAGAGGGTTAAACCCATACTTAATGTGAAGAAGAAAAAGGAAATAGGGAGAAGTAAAGGTAAAGAGGTATCCCTCCCAAATGATGTTGCTCCTATTACTCATTGTGATGATGATAATTGTCATACTATTGGTGCTATCCATACTATTAATGATGAGAGTGATTATGCTTATGATATGAAAAGGCCCAAGCTTTGGGATGCAATGTTTGACGAGAATGAAATGTTTGAGAATGTATTTGCTGCAATTAATGTTTGTCCCAAGCTTGGGGATGCTACGTTTTATGAAGATGATATTTTTAGTCTCCCAAGTTTTGATGAGCAAATTTATTATGATCATAGCATGCCTCCTATTTATGATGGTTATATTGATGAAAGTGGGTTTGTAAGAGTGTAAACTTTAGGAAGTAATAATCCCACTATTTTGGAGGATGTTGAATCTTATTTTGACAATTATGAAAGTGTATTTGGAGAGGTCATGACTTTATTTAGTAATGATTCCACTATCTTGGAAGAGGTTTCAATTGATTATGATGAGAACAAAGTTGCTACTTATGATGATTATTGTGATGATGCGTATGCTATAAAAATTAGTGATGATTATATTAAAACTTTTCATGATTATGATAACCCTTTTCCTGAATATTACTATTTTAATGTGGAAACAATTTATAGTATTCGAATTTCTTATGATACTCCCACTATTCCGAATGAGAAGAGTCTTGCTTATGTAGAGAGTAGTAAAAATTCTATGCTTGTAGATCATGAAAATAATGCTTTATGTGATGGTTATATTGTGGAATTAATTCATGATGCTACTGAAAATTATTATGAGGGAGGAACATATGCTTGTAGGAATTGCAATAATACCAAGTTTCCTCTCTATGTGCTTAAAATTTTGAAGTTAGGCTTGTTTTGTTTTCCTATGCTAGTTGATTATTGTTCCCACAAGTTCTTTGCTCACAAAATCCCTATGCATAGAACTGGTTTATACATAAATGTGCTTGCCATATGCTTCATGATGCTCCCGTTATGTTTCAATTCTTATCTTTTATGTGAGCATCATTGAGATCATCATGCCTAGCTAGGGGCGTTAAACGATAGCGCTTGTTGGGAGGCAACCCAATTTTATTTTTGTTCTTTGCTTTTTGCTCCTGTTTAGTAATAAATAATTCATCTAGACTCTGTTTATATGTTGTTTTATGTTATAATTAGTGTTTCTGCCAAGTAGAACCTTTGGGAAGACTTGGGTGAAGTCTTTGCGATCTTGCTGTAAAAAACAGAAACTTTAGCGCTCACGAGATTAGCTGCCATTTTTAAATGGAGATTGCGATTAGGTTTATTATTTTTTCAGATGATTAATAGACAAATTCCTCAGGTCCAACAATTTATTTCAGAATTGTTTAGGTTATAGAAGTATACGTTTGATACAGATTACTACATACTGTTCTGTTTTTGACAGATTCTGTTTTCATTGTGTTGTTTGCTTATTTTGATGAATCTATGAGTAGTATCGGAGGGTATGAAACATAGAGAAGTTGGAATACAGAAGATATTACACCAATATAAATTTAGAATGAGTTCACAACAGTACCAAAAGTGTTGATTTATTTTCCTATACTAACGGAGCTTACGAGTTTTCTGTTAAGCTTTGTGTTGTGAAGTTTTCAAGTTTTGGGTGAAGATTCGATGGACTATGGAATAAGGACTGGAAAGTGCCTAAGCTTGGGGATGCCCAATGAAACCCAAGGTAATATTCAAGGATAACCAAGAGCCTAAGATTAGGGATGCCCCGGATGGCATCCCATCTTTCGTCTTCGTTCATCGGTAACTTTACTTGGAGCTATATTTTTAGTCACCACATGAGCGTCATTTTATTTTGTTTTGTTTTGATTGCTGTTTGAATAAAATACCAAGATATGAATTTCTTAAATGTTAGATAGTCTTCACATAGTTACATAATTATTCGACTACTCATTGATCTTCACTTATATCTTTCGGAGTAGTTTGTCCTTTGCTCTAGTGATTCACTTATATCTTCTTAGAGCATGGTGGTGGTTTTATTTTGAAGAAATTGTTAAACTCTAATGCTTCACTTATATTATTTTGAGAGTCTTTAGAACAGCATTGTAATTTGCTTTGGTTATGAATTTATTCCTAATATGATAGGCATCCAAGAGGGATATAATAAAAACTTTCATATAAGTGCATTGAATACTATGAGAAGTTTGATACTTGATGATTGTTTTGAGATATGAAGATGGTGATATTAGAGTCATGCTAGTTGACTAATTGTGAAATTTAGAAATACTTGTGTTGAGGTCTGCAAGTCCCGTAGCATGCACGTATGGTAAACGTTGTGTGACAAATTTGAAGCATGAGGTGTTTCTTTGATTTCCTTCCTTATGAGTGGCGGTCGGGGATGAGCAATGGTCTTTTCCTACCAATCTACCCCCCTAGGAGCATGCGCGTAGTGCTTGGTTTTTGATGACTTGTAGATTTTTGCAATAAGTATGTGTGTTCTTCATGACTAATGTTCAGTCCATGGATTATACGCATTCTCACCCTTCCATCATTGCTAGCCTCTTCGGTACCGTGCATTGCCCTTTCTCACCTCGAGAGTTGGTGCAAACTTCACCGGTGCATCCAAACCCCGTGATATGATATGCTCTGTCACACATAAACCTCCTTTTATCTTCCTCAAAACAGCCACCATACCTACCTATTATGGCATTTCCATAGCCATTCCGAGATATATTGCCATGCAAATTTCCACCGTTCCGTCCATCATGACACACATCATCATTGTCATATTGCCTTGCATGATCATATAGTGAACATCGTATTTGTGGCAAATCCACCATGCATAATTTATCATACATGTCACTCTTGATTCATTGCCCATCCCGGTACACCGCCAGAGGCATTCATATAGAGTCATATTTTGTTCTAGTATCGAGTTGTAATCATCGAATTGTAAATAAATAGAAGTGTGATGATCATCATTAATAGAGCATTGTCCAAAAAAAGAGAAAGGCCAAAAAAGGCCCAAAAAAGAATTGAAATAAAAAGGGGCAATGCTACTATCCTTTTTTCCACACTTGTGCTTCAAAGTAGCACCATGATCTTTATGATAGAGAGTCTCTTGTTTTGTCACTTTCATATACTAGTGGGAATTTTTCATTATAGAACTTGGCTTGTATATTCCAACAATGGGCTTCCTCAAATGCCCTAGGTCTTCGTGAGCAAGAAAGTTGGATGCACGCCCACTTAGTTTCTTTTGTTGGGCTTTCATACATTTATAGCTCTAGTGCATCCATTGCATGGCAATCCCTACTCCTTGCATTGACATCAATTGATGGGCATCTCCCTAGCCCATTGATTAGCTGCGTCGATGTGAGACTTTCTCCTTTTTTGTCTTTTCCACATAACCCCCATCATCATATTCTATTCCACCCATAGTGTTATATCCATGGCTCACGCTCATGTATTGCGTGAAAGTTGAAAAAAGTTTGAGATTACTAAAGTGTGAAACAATTGCTTGGCTTGTCATCGTGGTTGTGCATGATGAGAGCATTTTTATGTGACGAAAATGAAGCATAGCCAAACTATATGATTTTGTAGGAATAAACTTTCTTTCGCCATGTTATTTTGAGAAGACATAATTTCTTAGTTAGTATGCTTGAAGTATTATTATTTTTATGTCAATATTAAACGTTTGACTTGAATCTTATGGATCTGAATATTCTTGCCACAATAAATAAGATTACATAGATAAATATGTTAGGTAGCATTCAACATCAATTTTTTTTATCATTTACCTACTCAGGACGAGCAGGAATTAAGCTTGGGGATGCTTGATACGTCTCCAACGTATCTATAATTTTTTATTGTTCCATGCTATTATATTATCAACCTTGGATGTTTTATATGCATTTATATGCTATTTTATATGATTTTTTGGGCTAACCTATTAACCTAGAGCCCAGTGCCAGTTTCTATTTTTTTCCTTGCTTTTGAGTTTTATAGAAAAGGAATACCAAACGGAGTCCAATTGATGTGCCAAGTTTTGACGATTTTTTATGCACCAAAAGAAGACCCCGGAGTGAAAGAGTTAGGACAGAAGAGTCCTGGACCGTCCACGAGGGTGGGGGGCGTGCCCAACCCCCCAAGCGCGTGGGCCTACGTCGTGAACGATTCGGGCACCTTCTTGACATGAGACCGACGCCAAAAATTCCTATAAATACAGAAACCTCCAGAAAATAACCTAGATCAGGAGTTCCACCGCCAGAAGCCTCCGTAGCCACCAGAAACCAATCTAGACCCATTCCTGCACCATATCGGATGGGGGAATCCCTCTCCGGTGGCCATCTTCATCATCCCGGCGCTCTCCAAGAGGAGGGAGTAGTTCACCCTCGGGGCTGAGGGTATGTACCAGTAGCTATGTGTTTGATCTCTCTCTCTCTATCTCTCGTGTTCTTGATTTGGCACGATCTTGATGTATCGCGAGCTTTGCTATTATAGTTGGATCTTATGATGTTTCTCCCCCTCTACTCTCTTGTGATGAATTGAGTTTTCCCTTTGAAGTTATCTTATCGGATTGAGTCTTTAAGGATTTGAGAACACTTGATGTATGTCTTGCATGTGCTTATCTGTGGTGACAATGGGATATCACGTGATCCACTTGATGTATATTTTGGTGATCAACTTGCGAGTTTCGTGACCTCGTGAACTTATGCATAGGGGTTGGCACACGTTTTCGTCTTGACTCTCCGATAGAAACTTTGGGGCACTCTTTGAAGTTCTTTGTGTTTGTTGAATAGATGAATCTGAGATTGTGTGATGCATATCGTATAATCATACCCACGGATACTTGAGGTGACATTGGAGTATCTAGGTGACATTAGGGTTGTGGTTGATTTGTGTCTTTAGGTGTTATTATAGTACAAACTCTAAGATAGATCGAACGGCAAGAATAGCTTCGTGTTATTTTACTACGGCCTCTTAAATAGATCGATTAGAGAGAATAGCTTTGTGGTGGTTTCGTACCCTACAATAATCTCTTTGTTTGTTCTCCGCTATTAGTGACTTTGGAGTGACTCTTTGTTGCATGTTGAGGGATAGTTATATGATCCAATTATGTTATTATTGTTGAGAGAACTTGCACTAGTAAAAGTATGAACCCTAGGCCTTGTTTCCTAGCATTGCAATACCGTTTGTGCTCACTTTTATCATTAGTTACCTTGCTGTTTTTATATTTTCAGATCACAAAAACCTATAACTACCATCCATATTGCACTTGTATCACCATCTCTTCGCCGAACTAGTGCACCTATACAATTTATCATTGTATTGGGTGTGTTGAGGACACAAGAGACTCTTTGTTATTTGGTTGCAGGGTTGCTTGAGAGAGACCATCTTCATCCTACGCCTCCCACGAATTGATAAACCTTAGGTCATCCACTTGAGGGAAATTTTCTACTGTCCTACAAACCTCTGCACTTGGAGGCTCAACAACGTCTACAAGAAGAAGGTTGTGTAGTAGACATCAGAGGTGCGGTATCTTCGGTGCTAGGATCAGTCGATCATGAAGACATACGACTACATCAACCACGTTATCATAACGCTTCCGCTTACAGTCTACGAGGATACATGGACAACACTCTTCCCTCTCGTTGCTACGCATCACCATGATCTTGCGTGTGCGTAGGAAATTCTTTGAAATTACTACGTTCCCCAACACTCCCTCTATCTCAGTTTACATGTCTTGCACGTGTACCTAGGTTGTTAATTTGACCAACTTAATAAGAGGCATACATTACAAAAAATATATCATTACAAACTTCAAATATTCTATTTTTTAATGATACATTTTTTATGTTGAACAATTTATTTTATATAAGTTACATTGATGACCTATATACACGTGCAAGCCTTGTAAACTGAGATGGAGGGAGTACTTGAAATTTATGTTCCACTAAACTCATCGGGAGCCGTTTCGGGCCTTGAAACCAAAACCATCAATTAATATTTACCTTGTTCCCATCACATTCCAAAGTACTATTGCTACAATTAGGTGCAGGCCTGCTCACACCTACTAGTACGCACCAAACCTGAACGTGTTCCCACTATGCAGGTTTTAGTACTAGGGCTAGTACTTAGGTTATAAAAAGGGGAACTACCTAACCGGAAATTACTCTACCTTCCTCCTCATAAGTCATTCTTCTTCGTCCGTCCTTGCCATAGCCGGTGTGCAGAGATCTAGGTCGAGAACTACTCGTAACAAGCGAGCGGCAACCAAGGCTGTGGAAAAAAGAGAGGGCTCACACCTCGAAGAGACCTCGAAAGATCTCTCAAGAGTGGGCGATGGCTCCCAGGAGCGCCCTAGCCGTGGAGGCAAACATGCCAAGCTGGCGGCACTGGAGATGTTATCCTTCGACGGCATGCCTGATCAGCTCAATAAGCACCTCAATAAGCAGAAGGACTTCATCCACGGCTTGGTGGAGCTGCTGAAGGAGAGCCTCGATGACATGCCGACTGAGCTCAATGAGCAGGGGGGTTGACCGCCAGCTTGGTGATGCTGCTGAAGAAGAGCATTGCCTCGGAGAAGAAAGCGAGCAGCGAAATCCTACAACTTCAGGGGGGAAAATGTGAATCTCGACCATGAGCTCGGCCTGCTGAAGGAGGAGAACGCCGGCTGGAAGAAGCTGCATGAGAATAGTAGTTCCTCGATGAAAATGCTGCAGGCCCTCATCATGGAACAGAAGGAGGAGTTGGTGAAGCTCAACATCGAGCACCCGACTGCTGTCAAGGTATGTAATGCGACCGTGGAACAGATGATGAAGGCTTGCGTCGAGAAATCCCGCGTCATGGACAGAATGAAGAGGATGGCGGAGGATACGCGAAAGGACATGGAGGTCATGGAGGTGATGAAGAAGCAGTTACGACTTCGCGGCCAGCAACCCTTCATGTAGTAGAGAGCAGCGCCGCAGACTTGTGTGTGTCTCTTCCTTCTTTTTGGGGGGGTGATAATCTTCCTTCTTCTTTTGCTCCTGTGTTTCTTCTTTTGCTTCAGGTGTTCCGCCGAACGTGTAACCTTCTCTGCGAGGCATGAATAGAACATTTTCCCTGACTCGTGCACAGACAAGCCAAGATCAAGCCAAAGGAGCAAGACGTCAGCAAGAGAAGGGTCTCCCTCACTGGGAAGGCGAGCCCATCAAGGGGCCAGGATTCAGGGGTCTAAACCACCCCGCCAACCGTGCAAGTGCGACTCACGTCATCGATCCGTGCGGTGTCAAGCCGCAAGGTGATTTAGTGGCAGCATTTGCCACATGGCAGACCACTCCTACAGAAGAAACCCACAGGTGATACTCATCCAGCGACATGTCAAGAGAATATATGCGGAGCTGGCGAGATAAGCCCGGCAGGCCTTGCCGGGCAAAAAGTGATGTGACACTGAGCGGTGCATTTAATACACCCTGCCAGCCTACAGAGTTAGGTATGATAGCACTGTTTGCTATCATATAAGTGGGTAATGATTGTTTTGCCACTGTGGTGACCCCTTAATCTATAAAAGGAGGCGCATGGAAATCATAGGAGGGTGTTAGAGGGTTGGAAACTTGAGAAAACCCAAGCCACCATACGCTTGTGGTCACCATAGCCTTCAGGCATGCCTTGCCGGGCGTGTGTACCACAGACCACCTTGTTCATTTCCACCATCAATCCAACAAAGTAGGAGTAGGGTCTTACACCTCGCGACGGCCCGAACCTGGGTAAATTGCTTGTGTGCTCTCTGCCATGCTGCCGCACGCTGGTATGCTCTTTGTGTAACACAATGTCCCCCACCGAACCAGCAAGGGGCCGCCCGGTCCCATACGTGGCCGCGGATATCCCGTGACATCTTTGGTGCGCTAGGTAGGGGGCTCACTTGTGCGAACCTGAAAGCGTGCGCAGCGCGTCATCTTCATCACCGTCTCCATCTTTGATGACGCCATAGACTGTGGCGCCCACGGCAACACGGAAGCGAAGCAGGGGGAAGATCCACTCTTCCACCGCGTTGTCGCTCTCCAGGATTCGCCGTGGCAACGCTTATGACCAAGGCCACCACCGATGGTGATAGATTAACCCCGGCGGCTCATATGGCATTATCGCCATCCGAGCACCGTTCAGGGGAAAGTGGGACAAGGCTTGCAGGAACGAGCTCCCTCCTTCCTATCCCTCTACCACGTCAGTTGTCGAACTGCTTTAGCCTCGGCATCGTCGACGTCGACAATTACCATGCGCCGCTCGGTCCAGTATTTCCCCCGCCATGGGTAATCCTGAGAAAAATGCTGGTATGATGATGTCGCTTGAAGCTACGTCGGTCTTCCCCAAATAGGAAGGGATGATGTAGCACAACGGCGGTAGGTATTTCCCTCAGATATGAAACCAAGGTTATCGAACCAGTAGGAGAACCAAGCAACACAACGTAAACAGCCCCTACACACAAATAACAACACCTCGCAACCCGACATGTTAAAGGGGTTGTCAATCCCTTTCGGGTAACGACGCCTCAAACGGTGCATGGAAGGGAGAAAGTTGTGATAGATTGAGATAATAGATCGCAAATAAAATAAAGTGCAGCAAAGTATTTTTGTATTTTTGGTTTAATAGATCTGAAAATAAATGCAAGAGGAAAATAGATCACAAAGTCAAATATATGAGAAAGAAGACCCGGGGGCCATAGGTTTCACTAGTGGCTTCTCTCGAGAAAAATAGCAAACGGCGGGTAAACAAATTACTATTGGGCAATTGATAGAACCTCAAATAATTATGATGATATCCAGGCAATGATCATTACATAGGCATCACGTCCAAGATTAGTAGACCGACTCCTGCCTGCATCTAATACTATTACTCCACACATCGACCGCTATCTAGCATGCATCTAGTGTATTAAGTTCATGGAAAAATGGAGTAATGCAATAAGAACGATGACATGATGTAGACGAGATCCGTTTATCTACAACGGTAGATATAGATCCCATATTTTTATCCATAGTAGCAACGATACATACGTGTTGGTTCCCTTTCTGTCACTGGGATCAAGCACTGTAAGATCGAACCCACTACCGGGCACCTCTTCCCATTGCAAGATAAATAGATCAAGTTGGCCAAACAAAACTCAAATATCAGAGAAGAAATACGAGGCTATAGGAGATCATGCATAAAAGGGATCAAAGAAACTCAAATACTTTCATGGATATAAAAAGATAGATCTGATCATAAACTCAAAGTTCATCGATCCCAACAAACACACCGCAAAAGAGTTACATCATATGGATCTCCAAGAGACCATTGTATTGCAAATCAAGAGAGAGATATGAAGCCATCTAGCTACTAACTACGGACCCGAAGGTCTACAAATAACTACTCACGCAACATCAGAGCGACACCAATGGAAGTGGTGAACCCCTCCGTGATGGTGTCTAGATTGGATCTGGTGGTTCTGGACTCTGCTGCGGCTGGATGAATATTTCGTAGACTCCCCTGGGGTTCTGGGATTTTTGGGGTATTCACAGAGCAAAGAGGCAGTCCGGGGGGCACCCGAGGTGGGCACAACCCACGAGTGCGCGCTTGGGCCTCCTGGCGCGCCCTGGTGGGTTGTCCCCTCCTCGGGACTCCCCCAGGTGCAACCAGGGCCCAACATCTTCCTTCTGGTCCATAAAAAATCTTCCCAAAGTTTCGAGTCATTTGGACTCCATTTGATATTGATTTTCTGCGATGCAAAAAACATGGAAAAAATAGCAACTGGCACTTGGCACTATGTCAATAGGTTAGTACCAAAAAATGATATAAAATGAATATAAAATGATTACGAAACATCCGAGATTGATAATAAAACAACATGGAACAATTAATAATTATAGATACGTTGGAGGCGTATCATATGAGTCCGTCGATTGATACCCCGGCAAGCACACTTCGGCGAGGCTGCCTGCATTGGCACGATCCGTGCGATGGCTGTCGTCGTACTGACTCAAGGGGAGGGAAGCAAAAGAGAAGAGGACCAGTGGAGCTCACCACGGTGCCCCTATGACCGCCGATCACAAGAAATGCTTGCCGGCCATTGCCAGAAGCGAAGAAGCCACAAGATTGCCCTCTACTCCTCCGGGCACCACGGGCGCGTCGAACGTGCGCGGCCTGGCAGACGAAAAAGAAGCTCAAAATGAAAGCTAAGTCCATGCTATCACTTCTGTTTGATGCGTTTCAAATTTCTGTAGTCGTTTTTCCTTGACTCTAGCAAGTGTTCGTATTGTGAAAACCCTCATGCGATGGAACCTCGGTTAGTTTCTTTGGTCGCTCCATCGTCCTATCCAGAGCCATGCTCACAGGATGAGAGGCTGCACCGAGAACTACCTAGGAAAAACCTATCGAGACGCATCCATGCCAAAGTGACTGTTAAGGGCTGGACCCTTACGACAACCGTGGCAATATGATGTCGGCAGGCATCCAGAGCATACATAGGAATTGATCGTACGAACACAAGCATATAGAGTTCAACGGTATAAACACACATTTAAAGATCCATATAGGAATATTAGTTTCACACAAACACTAGAGATAAGATGACTAAACATAAAATGTGCATCATGTTGTATACAGGACCAGAAGGGACAACTTAAACATGGAGAACCCTATCGGCAAGGGGAGCATCCTTGTCCTCGGCAGCGGCAATGTCAGCACCCACTAGCGGCTTCTTGAAGCCGTCACCAAGGTCGAGCTCTGCGTGGCGGCAGGCGATGTTGCTCAGAACCATGAAGAGAGCGTCACGAGCAAGCCTTCACGACTTGGTCGCAAAGCGCTCGCCCCTCCCCTCTTCATGCACCTTCAGCTTGTCGATCAACTTGTTGAAAAAGATCCCCAGCTTGAAACTCGGGAATTCCTGCTTGCTGCCTCAGTAGACTGAGCCATCCATACCCATCGCCGCAGCTTGGGCCCCAAGGCACTTAGCAAAATCAATTAGGCTTTTGATCCAGAGGTTATACATGTCGACCCGATTCTTCAGCCTATCCTCTACATCTTGCCGGAGACGCTTGGTGTCTTCCAAGTCCTTGGACTGCAGCTGATGCCAGGATTCAAGAGATTCTGCCGACTTCTCCAACGAGCCAATCCTTGCCGTCATATCAAAAAGTTTGCTGCTGGCGGCTTCAAGGCTTTTGGTCTTGGAGGAGAGTTGCGACTGCACATTAGCTAGATGGAGCTCTGCTTGCCGTGCGTCTTCTTTAAGCACCTCCGCCCCCTTGGCGCTCCTGGCAAGGTCTTCGTTCAACTTGGCCACATGTCGGTCGAGCTCGGCCTTAGCAGAGGATGCAGCGTCCAGATCATCAACAAGCTTCATCAGATGGGCATCGTGATCAGTGGATAGGGTGTCCAGAGCAGCCCCGTGCTCATCCTTCATTTCTTTTGTGTGTTGCTGCACCAAAGCATCCAAACTTTCATCCTTGGGGCGGAGGGTATCTTTGAGATTCACCTCCCGAAGGGAGATCTCTCACTCCCTGGCATCCAAAGATGCTTTGTGGTCCACCAAGCGCCCCTCCCAAGCCACGACATCTTCCCTCATCATCTGAAGGACCTCTTGCTGCTTCATTTGCACCTTGAACTTCTTATCGTGCCATTCACGCAATTCCAGGCACTTGTCCTTCAGCTTCCGATCCACCTTGTCGATGGACTCGCGCCGCTCCTTGAGCTCCTGCCACTTCTGGTCGTGTCGATCCTGCATCTCCTTCAAGCCCGCCGTCATGGATTTGATGAAGGAGAAATCCATGGTGATGGCGGCAGTATCATCGCCCTCACCATCTTGTAGATGCAGTGGTGCCAAAAGATGCTGAAGTTCTTCATCAAGCTCTACGTCTGTCAAAGACCGGCCGGGGGCTCTGATATCAGGCAACAGCGACACCACGACCAGCGTGCTCAAGGAATATGGCGGGGTGTCGACAACGCCCCCGGTGGAGGGGAGTGGGCCCATGGTTTGAAGAGGAATCTTCACCTCGGCGACCACTTCCTCCACCGGGGCGCTCTCTAGAGAGTGCTCTGTCACTGCCCAGGAACCATGCGTTCCCCCGGCTACGAGATCCTTCCCTTCAGCGGCCGCGACCTTCGCGGCCTCACCTGCGGCTGACCTCCCTATGTCCGCCACCACCTCCAACAAGTCTAGTTCCTCAGCCTGGGGGGCTGCGGGTGGAAGGAGCCAGGAAACAAACATGAGAATGGAAGGTTCAAAGCAAATAAAGGAGCCAGTGGAAGCTTCCAGAGTATGGAAGAGAAGAAAGGATAAGCTGGATACCTGAAGAAGTCTGCCGGGCAGTGGTTTCTGTTTCCCCGGCAACAGTCATTGCCGGGTCATAGGCCTCGCCCTCTCCCAAAGAAGTCCCGGCAGTTTTCTGCGTCGTCTTTGCCGCAGAGGATTCCATGATGACATCCTCAAGTTGGGCGGCAGGGGAGACATGCCCCTCCAAGAGAGGCTCGTCCCACGACACTTCGTCCCTACCTCCATGCAAAGGGGTTGAAGGGTCATCTGCATCACCTCCAGCAGGCAGGGTCAGGTCCCCGCACCCAGGCCAGGGGCTGGATTGGGGGCTCGACACAGCGTCTCCCGCATCCTTCCCCGCTGAGGTCGAACCCCCTACGCCCTTCAGTGACCCGAGGCGCCGGATCTTCCTCCGAGAGTGGTGGATGAGGGTCTCCATCTCCTCGTCCACTTCCCTACCGACGATAACAAGGACAATAGTTCAGTTAGTCAAAGCATTCAAAATTTGCATAAGAAGAGGTTTACCGCAAAGAGAAATTCTCATTACTCTTCCGCAATAAGCATGGAGTTCAAGTTGAACTCCATGGGAGGAGGGGACTCTCGTCTTCTCTTCTAAGGCGGAAGGGTGGAGCTCTCCGACATCTTCAGTCCTTGTGGCCGCATCAAGGGTTCCGGGGGAGATGAGCTCTACTAAGAAATCGAGCCAGAATTGGAACTGGACTCCTCCTCCGAAGACACCGGTCGTTTTGCAGTAGATGCCCTGGCCTGGGTAAGATAGGAGGATTGATGGCACGCCCCCTCGGCCTTGTTGATCTTGGCGGAGGTCTTCTTCATCTTCTTGGCAGGTGGCGCTGGATTGGAGGTTGCTGCTCCCCGGGCCGCAGCGCGCCTGCGGGTACGCAGACCTAGATCCGGTGCAGGAGCTTGTGGTCCTGCTGCAAGCCACCCCTCCTCCTTAGTGGTAGTTGTCGCGCTCCCCTCCCTCTCAGTCTCCTCCCCCTTCTAGATCTCCTTTGCTACCATGGCTAGAGCATCTAGCCATGGCAGTGTCTTCCGTGGTTTGCATCTCGCTGTCGCCTTGGGAAGAACTCCCGGTTTTTCCTTTGCCCTTCCCAGATTTCGCAGCCTTCTCCATTTCTGCGCGGTGGGCCTCCTTGTCCTCCACGACTCTCTTCAGAATATACGCCACCTCTGCAGTAGAGGTGAGCTTGTACATGCCATCCTTGGCCCTGGTGGCCTTCTCCACTAAGGACCTCGACCACTTGAGATCTTCGTCGAGAGAAGGAAGCTGCCAGGAGCCTGGTACTCCCTCGGCGTTGCAATCCAGCATCCACTTAAGTTTCTAATCCCACGCAGAGTGGACGTTCATGGGAATGATGGTTGCCGGGAGCTTAAACATCTCAAAACAACCAAAAAGTTGGTCACACAACCATGCGTGGCCATAAACTAACAAATTGTTGGCCAGTCCCGGCAGCAGCCTCATCCTATCCGCAGCCCCAGTGTACAGCCAGGCAGGACGATCCCTTTCCTGCCGCGGTGATATGCGGCGAAGAAGGAAATCTGCCCACACATGCTTGATGGTTAGCCTGGCAGCCTCTAGGCGGACGATCCTATTGATCGCCAGGCACAACCTGTCATCGGAGAGGCCCTTGGCGCTCCAATCCTTGCCGTGCTCGACACACTCCTGTCGCGCTTCACAAAATTCAGGGGCTGCCTTGTCTTGAATCCAGCACCAGTCTCCTCTCCATTCTTCCCATCTCTCACGGAGATCCCCCGGGAGATAATTCTTCTTCGACCACAGTATCCAACTGATAATCCCAGAGCGGTTAAATCTACTTTCCACCAGCGGGACGAAGTAGTGCCAGAATAAATCCACATTGGGCTTCCCCCTGACAATATTCTCGCACAAATGCGCGAAGATGGCCATGGTCGCCATTGCATTTGGCATTAAATCAAGGAGGTGGAAACCATAGATATTCATGATGGCCTCAAAGAACTCAGAGAAAGGAGGGCACAGACCGCAGATGAAATACGCAGCAAAGAACCGATAAGAATCAGGGGGATTCACCTTGCCCGCTGCGTAGACTGTGGGTGCTCCATGCCCCTTCTCGATGGGCCGCCCCCATAGGTACCAGTACTTCGCCTGAAGGATAGGGCCACTTAGGTTGGACAGAATGAAGACAACGTCCTCGCTCCACTTCTTGTTTAGCTCCACCGACCTTCTTCTCCCCTCGGTGGTGTGCTCCTTCACCACGGTCGTCGACAACCTCGCGGGTTTCTTCCCAATTGCCGCAGCAGTGCAGAGAGGGAGGAACTCGTTGGGTGGCAGGGGAAAGCAAGCAAGATGGGGAACTGTCGTTTGGCTTGCAGAGGAGGAAAATGGAGGAGCAGGGCGAGAAGACAGATGAATCGTGTTGTTCCAGTTTTTCCTGTTCTTAAGAGAGGGGAAGGTGGGACAGAAGCGTGATGCTTCAGAAAGTTACCGTTTTACCTTAACTGCAATAGTCCCACAACCCCACGACCCGCAATAATTGCGCAAGTGGCCGTTGGACTCGTATGGCCACTGAAAGAAGCCCCGCACATCCCCTTTGTCTGACATATGTCCGTGCACTTTTGGGAACTAACCCAACGTGCCACGCATCACGGTTGGCTCAGGTCCGGGGGCTTATGTCGGGGAAAATATACAGGGGCATACATTTTCCCCTGACTCATGCACGGACAGGCCAGGATCAAGCCAAATGAGCAAGACAACTAAAAGAGAAGGGTCTCCCTCGCCGGGCAGGCGAGCCTAGCAAGGGGCTAGGCCACCACCAGAAGCAAGCAACCAAGACTCCCCGGCAGCACCTGTCGGGGCTTGCGGGGCCTAAACCACCCCGCAATGCAAGTGCGACTCACGTCGTCAATCAGTGCGGTGTCAAGCGCAAGGTGATTTAGTGGCAGAATTTGCCACATGGCAGCCCACTCATACAGAAGAAATCCATAGGTGACACCCGTCTAGCGACGTGTCAAGAGAACAGATGCGTTGCTGGCGAGATAAGCCTGGCAGGCCTTGCGGGGCAAAAAGTGATGTGACACTGAGCGGTGCATTTAATGCACCCTGCCAGCCTGCAGAGTTAGGTATGATAGCACTGTTTGCTATCATATCAGTGGGTAATGACTATTTTGCCACTGTCGTGACCCCTTAATCTATGAAAGGGGGCCTGTCGGTGTCAAAACCGGCGGACCTCGGGTAGGGGGTCCCGAACTGTGCGTCTAGGCCAGATGGTAACAGGAGGCAGGGGACACAATGTTTTACCCAGGTTCGGGCCCTCTTGATGGAGGTAAAACCCTACGTCCTGCTTGATTAATATTGATGATATGGGTAGTACAAGAGTAGATCTACCACGAGATCGGAGGGGCTAAACCCTAGAAGCTAGCCTATGGTATGATTGTATGTTATGGTTGTTGTCCTACGGACTAAAACCCTTCGGTTTATATAGACACCGGAGAGGGTTATGGTTACACAAGGTCGGTTACAAAGGAGGAGATATACATATCCGTATTGCCTAGCTTGCCTTCCATGCCAAGTAGAGTCCCATCCGGACACGAGACAAAGTCTTCAATCTTGTATCTTCATAGTCTAACAGTCCGGCCGAAGGATATAGTCTGGCTATCCGGAGACCCCCTAATCCAGGACTCCCTCAGGGCCCATGGCAATCGTAGGAGGGGGTTAGTGGGTTGGAAACTTGACAAAAACCAAGCCACCATATGCTTGTGATCACCGTAGCCTTGAGGCATGCCTTGTCGGGCGAGTGTAACACATACCACCATGTTCATTTCCACCATCAATCCACCAAAGCAGGAGTAGGATCTTACGCCTCGCGTCAGCTCGAGCCTGGGTAAATTGCTTGTGTGCTCTCTGGCGTGCTGACGCGCTGGTATGCTCTTTGTGCAACGCGATGTCCCCTGCCGAACTAGCAAGGGGCCGCCCGGTCCCATTGTTGGCCACGGATATCCTGCGACAAGAACAATGCTAACAATGAGATGACTAGCAAATTAGTTCATTTTTATCGCCATATGGCACTGGGCTGCCGTGTTTCGTGCTCCTCTGTCATACTCCAGTGGAAAAATTGAGTATACCGCACGGTTCTTTGCTCCTCCTCAGGTCGTCGGCACATTTATACGAGCAGTCAAATCACAAGGCCCCGCCTTCCAGCAGTAATGAGCCATCAAATCACAAAGGCCCTCGCCTCTCTCGAAACCGACCAAGCTAGACTGCCCCGCCCTCTAGCCTTTTAAAAAATGTATGCTTTGGTACAGTACTAGTATCGATGGATTGCACCATGGAGCAAAACTAATAAGATGAAATTAAAGAAAAAATGTGGTACATATAGTTAGCGCTTTGTCGCCAAATTATGCATATAGTACTTGTTGGGGATATTACTACTGGAGGTAAACCGGCCTTATGTAGCCGAGTTGACTCCTTGAAGATTAGAAGCCCATAAAGATGCAAGGATGATGGCGCTTCATGGAGGCCCAAGGCCCAAAGGCGGGTTAAAGCCTGTAAATGTAAACTGGCTTAGTCATGTTACTTGTATTGTAAGATAGGATGGATAGAGACCGAACTAGATACGTTTATGATCCAGCTTCGGGACTCTGTAAACCGGCGGGCGTCAACCTATGTATATAAAGGGACGAGCCGGCAGCGGTTTAGGGACAGACAACAACTCGAGAGCCAAACAAAGTGGATTCGCTCCCTGGCCTTCGAAATCCTAGCAATACCAATCACAACTAGACGTAGGCTTTTACCTTCCTCGAAGGGGCCGAACTAGTATAAAATTCCCCGTGTCCCCTTGTCCGGTTTAACCCCTTTAAGCTAACCCGTAGCGATGGCTCCATGACTATGTCCTTTCACAAGGACATCTGCCGTGACAAACCCACGACAGTTGGCGCCCACCGTGGGGCTATCGCACGATGGTTTTGAGTTCTTGAAGGGCAGCTTCGATGGACTTAAGGGATACGCCATGGGCCGGATGACAAAGAGTCATCGCGGCAAGCTCTACATCGACAACGCAGGATGGGGTCCCGAGGCCGATTCAATCGAATACGGGTACCGGGTCCCCTTTGGTGGGATTCACGTTTTCATCGGCAAGATCTGCGAACCGGCCCCTGAGCCGGACATCTACACCGACATCATCGAAACGGCTCGGCGTGCAAGTTCTTCGCCGGTTCAGCCCGAGGCAAGGCATGTTTTTGTGGGTGTCATCCATGGATCGAGATACGAGGACGGACCGGTGTCCGATGGAGAGACTGTGGTCTGTTCTGATGACGAGTCTTCTGGAGAGACCGAATCACTTTACCAGTTGCAGGACAGCCGGATTGATGGAGGATCCGAGGGCAACAGTATTCCGGATTCCCCTGATCTGCCAAACTGGGCCGCCATCTTCATGGCCGGCACACAATCGGCGCTTCATTCATCTACCGCCGCAGCAATGCTCTCCGGTTCAACAACAGCCACACCAGCAGGGGTAGGAAGCTCAGCGCCGCCTCCAGCCCAAGTCCTGTCCGATTTGTTTGACGCTTTGGCAACGTTGATGGCCGCAGAGGTGGATGCAGCAGCCAGGGATCAGCACAATGCGGAGATTGCAAAGGTAAAAGATCAGATAGCCCAGGCTAAAGCGGACCTGGCAACAGAGAATGCTAGGATGGCTACAGAGCGGGCTGAATTGGAAGCACAGGCCTACCGGATTAGGCTGGATCAGAATGCTTCAGAGGAAGTCATGAGAAGAAGGTATCGATCATGTCTCCCGTCGATTTATGAGCCGCAGAATCTCTTCAACACACCAGGAGCAGGAGCTGGTGGCCAACCCATACTAAACCGGGCGGAGGCCTCCGGGAACAGGAGCGTCGGTTCAACCGCGCACGACGGACCCGCCTCGCCAGAACAACATTGTGTCACAGTATGTACCAATGCCACCCGGGCATTATTCCAACCCGTTGGACAACATTGTGGCCGCCGCTTCACGCCTGGTGGCCCTCCCAACCGACGGCGAGTCACCAGTTGCAGTGGAAGCACGTCGGGCCAGGGATCTCCTTCAAACAACACTAAATCAACAACAGGTGTATTCACACAGTCGTGAGAGGATTCATTCCACTCCCCGTCCAAGCCGGAGCTATAGCAGACACGTGGAGGACGAACCGGCCATGTCCAGTAGTGCACGTCGCCAAAATTCACCACAAGGAAACAACCCGGCCGGGGGAGGCGCTAATGCACAGGATGTTGTGGACCATGGCCGCGCACGTCGGGAGGCCGAGTTGGCAGCTCGACACGGAGCACGGCAACATACTACGGTTCACCCCACGGCCTCCGTGGAGCCAGGTGTGGTATTCAGTTCCTTAGGGGTGCCGTGTCTAATCCCTGCTTTGCGTAATGTAAGACTGCCCAAGGATTTTAAGGGACCTCGTAAGGTACCAAATTACACCGCCGATTTGCAACTAGAGGCGTGGGTGGAGAGCGATGAGATGGCAATGGAGATGTTAGATGTGGATGAGGCAGTGTGTGCTAAATATTTCACCATGATGTTGGAAGGAACAGCTCGCACTTGGTTGAAAAGCTTGCCGACCAACTCTGTTGGATCATGGGCTGAATTGAAGCACCGGTTTATCCAGAACTTCAAAGATACGTGTAAGAAGCCGATGTCAATCGTGGATCTGGCCGCTTGTGTCCAAGAGGAAGGGGAGTCCACGACCCATTGGGTCAAATGGATCTCAGCAATTTTGCATTCATCAGATCGTATCAATGCAGACACTGCAGTGTTAACATTAGAGGGCAATTGTCGTTTCAAACCGCTAAAACAGAAATTGGGAAGACTCAAACGTCACTACAATGATATGTCAACACTCATGGCTTCTTTGGTTAAATACGCCAATTCAGATAATACCAAGGATCCGGATTCAGAGGAGGACAAACCGGGGAAAGGTAAGAAGAACGGCAATGCCAAGGGTCAACAGCATAATCCGGCAGGCCATGGAAACGGTGGTAAGCGCAAGGCCGACAGTAGCTTGGACTTTGTTGCAATTACCAATGTGCGGGAGAATGGTCAGCGCCGTAATGGCAAGCAGCCCCAGTGGGGTGGAGGTTCAGGCCCCAATTTGGAGCGCTTGTTAAATCAGCCATGTCCAAAGCATGGATCGAAGGAGAAGCCGGCATCACATCTTTGGAAGGACTGTTATATCATGCGGTATTTCAAGAATTCCAATATGTTCCAATATGACAACGGCCCGCCCGGCGGTTCAGGAGGAGGTTTCCACGGGCCGGGTTACGGAGGTGGTGGTTCCGGTTCAGGGTTTCAAGGCAACCAAACCGGACATGTCAATCAAGGGCACCAAGGCAACCAGGGAGGTTACAACCATCAGGGGAATCAGCAGCAGCAGTCGGGTTATCAGAGCAATCCCAAACAGCTGAACAGCGGGCAATATCATGTCTTCACTACTAGTCTGTGCAGACGTGATCAGAAGCTTCACAAAAGGGCAGTAAACTCTGTTGAGCCGGCAGTACATCAGTATTTACGCTGGTCTGAGCAACCTATTTTATGGAGTAGAGATGATCACCCACCCCGGGTTGAAAATCCAGGTCACTTGGCCCTGGTGGTAGCCCCTCAAGTTGGGGGATACAAGTTCACTAAAGTGCTCATGGATGGGGGAAGTAGTATCAATATTTTGTATTATGATACATTCCGCCGTATGGGGTTGACAGATAAGGATCTTAAACCGTCAAATACGGTCTTTCATGGTGTGGTGCCTGGTAAGTCTGCATATCCTGTTGGCAAGATAGCTTTGGAGGTAGCTTTTGGAGATGACTATAATTCAAGGTCAGAAACATTGACATTTGAGGTGGTAAAGATCAAAAGTCCGTACCATGCCTTGTTTGGGCGGGCGGCTTAAGCTAAGTTTATGGCAAGGCCATGTTATGTTTATCTATAGCTTAAAATGCCAGGTCATAAAGTGACTATCACAGTACATGGAAGTAGAAAGATTGCTTTGGAATGTGAGGAAGGTGATGCGGCTTATGCCGAGTCGGTTTGTGCCACGGAAGCGTTGAAATTCTATAAGGAGCAAGTTGATCCGGCAGACATGACCTCTTTGAAAAAGCCAACTACAAAACATGATCCGGCATTGAAGTTCAAATCGGCTACAGACACTAAGATGGTTGACTTTGTTCCTAGCGATTCATCCAAACAGTTCAGCATCAGCGCTAACCTGGATCCCAAATAGGAAAGCGCGCTCATCGAGTTCATCCGTGAGAATCGGGACATCTTTGCATGGAAACCTTCTGACATTCCAGGTGTACCGAGGGAACTCGCTGAGCACACACTCAACATTGATCCTAAGTTTAAACCGGTCCAGCAGTTCCTCCGCCGCTTCAATGAAGAGAGACGTAAGGCTATAGGTGAAGAGGTAGCCCGTCTGTTGGCCGCAGGGTTTATTGTCGAAGTTTTTCATCCAGAGTGGTTAGCTAATCTGGTGCTGGTTCTTAAGAAAAACGGCACTTGGCGCATGTGTGTGGACTACATAGATTTAAACAAGGCTTGCCCTGCAGACCCCTTTGCTCTCCCTCGCATTGATCAGATAATTGATGCTACGGCAGGTTGTGACTATTTGTGTTTTCTAGATGCTTACTCTGGTTATCATCAGGTCAAAATGGTGGTTAAGGACCAGGAGAAAACAACCTTCATAACCCCCTATTGGACTCAA
This sequence comes from Triticum urartu, assembly GCF_056163025.1. Taxonomy (NCBI): domain Eukaryota; kingdom Viridiplantae; phylum Streptophyta; class Magnoliopsida; order Poales; family Poaceae; genus Triticum; species Triticum urartu. The sequence goes on along the minus strand of NC_141874.1, from coordinate 358,183,338 downwards.
GAGTGCCCAGGCAACTTACCAGCGATGTGTTCAGAATTGCCTTCATAAACAAATTGGGCGCAACGTTCATGCATATGTGGATGATATTGTGGTAAAATCCAGAAAGGAGGAGACATTGATAGATGATTTAAGAGAAACCTTTGACAATCTCCGGATTTACAAGATGATGCTCAATCCGGAGAAGTGTGTCTTTGGTGTCCCGGCAGGCAAGCTCTTAGGTTTTCTGGTGTCAAACAGAGGCATTGAGGCTAATCCGGAAAAAATTGCAGCAATTACGTCCTTCGCTAAACCGGCGTGTATTAACGATGTTCAACGTCTGGCCGGCCGATTACAGCCTTGAGCTGGTTTATCAGTTGCCTTGGAGAGAAGGCCATCCCTTTATATCAGATGCTCAAGAAAACAGATAACTTTGTCTGGAGCGAGGCAGCTGATAAAGCGTTCGAGGATCTGAAGAGGCAGCTAGCTGAACCGCCCGTGCTTGCAGCGCCGATCAATAAAGAGTCATTATTATTATATGTGGCTGCTAATGCCCGGGCTGTTAGCGTAGCCATTGTGGTAGAGCGCAAGGAGCTTGGCAAGGAATATCCAGTTCAACAGCCGGTTTATTATATCAGCGAGGTGCTCATTGAGTCAAAGAAGAGGTACCCGCATTGGCAGAAGCTAGTGTATGGAGTGTTTATGGCAAGCCGGAAGGTTAAACATTATTTTCAGGGCCATCCTATCATAGTGGTCAGTTCAGCTCCTCTGGGCGACATCATTCAAAACAGAGAAGCAACCGGCCGGATTGCCAAGTGGGCTATTGAGCTTGGACCTCATGGGCTCAAATATATACCCCGCACAACGATCAAATCCCAGGCACTCGTGGACTTCATCAATGATTGGACGGAGTTACAGGCACCTGAAGAGAAACCAGATAATACATATTGGACTATTCATTTTGATGGATCCAGACAGTTGGAGGGATCGGGGGCTGGAGTCATACTAACTTCCCCACAAGGTGACAAGTTTTGTTATGTCCTCCGTTTAATGTTCCCTTGTACTAATAATGCAGCTGAATATGAGAATTTGCTCCACGGTCTTCGGATGGCTAAGGAGATGAATTTGAGCTGGGTTAAGTGCTTCGGCGATTCAAATATAGTGGCTCAGCAGGTGTCTAGCACTTGGGACTCTAAGGACCCGCTCATGGCTGCATATCGGCGAGAGGTGGACGCAGTAGCTGGTCACTTTAAGGGTTATCAGGTGGACCATATAGACCGGCGGAAGAATGAAGCAGCGGACGCTTTAAGTCGTCTTGGTTCCCAACATAAACCGGTCCCGCCCAATGTCTTTCTTGATGTGTTGCATAATCCGTCGGTCAAGGTGCCAACTGAAGAAGATTTGTCTATTCCTGATCCGGAGGCTCAATTGGTGGCAGCTCTGCATGCCATACCGGATTGGACAATCCCATATCTGGCTTACATGAACTGGGGTGAGTTACTAGATGATGAAACGTTAGCTCGATAGATAATCCGGCGTTCCAAGTCCATGACTATACTCAACAGGGAGTTACATCGTTATAGTGTTTCAGGAGCAATTCAGCGCTGTGTTTCTCCTCAAGAAGGTTGTGAGATTTTGCGAGAAATCCACGAAGGGGATTGCGGTCACCACGCTGGTTCAAAGTCTTTGGTTGCCAAAGCTTTTCACCATGGTTTTTACTGGTTGACGGCGCATACTGATGCGGAGGATTTAGTCAAGAGATGTGATGGATGTCAAAAATTTGCTGTCGTGCGCACGTTCCGGCTCAAGAGTTGCGGATGATTCCAATTACATGGCCATTCGCAACTTGGGGACTTGATATGGTTGGACCCTTCAAGCGCTCTAAGGACAAAAAGACCCACCTGTTAGTAGGAGTTGATAAATTCACTAAATGGGTGGAGGCAGAGCCTGTCAGCAAGTGTGATGCAGCCACGCCGATTCAATTCCTCAGGAAGGTGATATTCTGGTTTGGCTTTCCACACAACACTATAATAGATAATGGCACTAATCTGTCAAAAGGGGGGATGGAAGAATTCTGTCAACGTGAGCACATCCGGCTTGATCTAGCGTTAGTGGCTCACCCCCAATCTAATGGTCAAGCAGAGAGGGCAAATCAAGAAATTCTACGGGGTATCAAACCAAGGCTTATGGTTCCCTTAAAGCGGATGTCGGGTTGTTGGGTTGAGGAGCTACCTTCTGTGTTATGGAGCATCAACACCACACCCAATAGGTCTACGGGTTACACACCTTTCTTCATGGTATATGGAGCGGAGGCGGTTCTTCCTAGTGACATCTGTCACGATTCGCCCCGTGTGGCAGCTTATGTTGAAGCTGATAATGAGAAGGCACGTCAGGATTCTCTGGACCTGTTGGATGAAGAGCGTGATCTTGCAGCAGCACGATCGGCGATTTATCAACAAGATCTCCGACGTTATCACAACCGCCGGGTTAAAACCAGAACCTTTCAAGAAGGTGATTTGGTGCTCCGGCTCATCCAGGATCAGACTGATATGCACAAGTTATCCCCACCTTGGGAAGGACCCTTTGTGGTCAGCAAAAATCTGCACAACGGATCTTACTACCTCGTTGATGTTCGAGAGCATGAAGACCCACGTCAATCGGAGGAGGAGACCAAGCGACCATGGAACATAGATCTCCTTCAGCCTTACTATACTTGAAGCCATAGGCTCTTCATCTGTACATATTTATGACAATGTATATATCATATAATAAATCGGAGCCTCCGCTATAAGTGGGGTATCTGTTCTTTTTATATCCTGTGTGTTCTTTTACAAGTTAACTGACAAAGCAGAGTTTTTGTTAATCCGTCTTTAGTAGCTGCATAGATATAAAAAAATCACTAGGGGGCTTGGTCATATTTGAACTACAACTACACCTCTTGATTGGTTTTTAAACCACGAAGGGATATCACTAGGGGGCTTGGTTGTCCTCACACCATAGCTACACCTCTTGATAGGTATTTAAGCCACAAAGGGAAAATTTGTGGAGCCAAACAGAGTGTTGTACAAAGTACAGACTCAAACATGGGCACACACTGAGCATCGCTCACAAAGTTACTTGGGGGCTCTTTTTGCAAAGCAACAAAGAGTTTGAAAGGACCCTTGTAATTGGCTATCAAGCCACGGCTTGTAAGCCTGGTGTATTCACCTAAAAACCCAGGATAACCCGCCTTCATCAAGTAAGCCACTCTTGTCCAGGTAATCCTGGTATGACCCATCGAACGTTTGACAAGTCAATCTTTTACAGACCCTGAACTTGTCAAAGTTAAAACGATGATTGGTTAATTGGAGGCCCATCTTAAAAGGCTTTGTTAAATGGTTTAACTCAGAGGCCTGACAGCCCATGAAAAGCCTCGATTTGGAGCCTGGCAACTCGTAAAAAGCCTTGCATATTTTCCTATTTGAATTTTGTTTGTTGAAAATCATAAGTATTTTTTAGCAAACCGACGTCCTTGACCCGACGTACTTTTCAGCTACAAGTTGTTGGCACATGATCAATTATAAACCGGTGTTCATTGACCCGGTCTGGTTTGACTAAATCGCCAGTGTTATAAAGAAAATCCGGTAGTTATCCCGGTCCAGTTTAATATATAGACCGGCATTACGAAGATGGAGTTATCAAAGTTTCGGATTGGTATTAACACCTTTGCCATATACCCGTTTGGTCAACCAATGAGGTATGTTATGTACATTACTTTTTGTACAAACACTCGATTATTCATCTAGGTATTATAAACTTCTTGGACATCATGACACGTCTAGCGGTAAACCGCTAGATACTTTTAAGTTATTGTACCCAGGAACGCAATTCATCATGGGTTATGCATAAATATATCACAAAGGGCGGCACAAATTGTCACAAAGTATTACGAAACATGCTCGATGGCATGGCAGATAACGGAGTTTTGGCTATCCTATTACATGAAGCTTCAAAGCGGCTCCAATAATATTATTGTTTTTCACAATAGCCATATAAACCGGCGGCCGGATCAGGACTCTTCATCGCGACGGTTTGACAGTTGAGGGTCAGTTGGTGTAGGCACTTCTTCATCCCTCCCCAGACGCTGGAAATCAGCCGTTGACCAATCGATTCCAATTAATGCTTGGAACACTGCTTCCTCATGGATAAGATTGGAAGTGTTAATATCAGGGGCATAAGTGTGCTTACGAATCGGAGGCACAAGTTCTTCAACTTCATGGATGTCGGCTGGCTGTCTTTTCCCTTCTGCATCATAAAATGGTTGAAAATGGGATAAATCGGTATCATCAGCCAACTTGCTGGCTGCTGGCTGCATCTGTTTGGTCAGCCGCCGACGATCATCATTGTTGAAGTTTGAACCATCTTCTTTAACGCCTGGGTATCCTTTAATGATATCCTCCGCTTCAAGGTCTGGAATCCAGGCTTTGGCTCGAATAAGGACGGTTAAAGCTCCTGCTCTGGCAGCTGCTCTCTTCAACTCACCAATACGGGCTGGTAACATGCCCAGCTTCTCAAGGGTCTCATTAATCAAAGTTGGAGCCGGTTTGTTATAAGCTGTCATGCTAATAACCCGCTGAGACCCAGAGTATAGTTGTTCAACCAATGTATATGCCGCTTTGAGCTTCATCCGCATATCTGTACCAAGATGAGCGATTCAAGTGCCTGCCAATGATTTTATCAACATTTTGGTCAGTTATAAGATTCATCGACTGGCGCAACACACATAAGCAGACACTTACCAAAGATAGCAGAGGTCATAGCATTGATTTGGTGTTCCAAACCGGCTAGTTCTTCAACCACTGGCTTCAGGGCTGCCTCGGCGTCTACAACTCTTTTGGTTAAATCGGATTTCTCGGTTTCCCATTCAGCACGCTCTTGGTTGAAGGATTCTTTCAGCTTTTCCATTACGGCCAGGGCCTGGGTCAGCTCCTCTTCGGCTTTTGCAGCCTCGGCTTGTTGTGACTTCACATTTTCTTGCAAGTCAGAATTTCGGGCATCTTTGCTTCTCAGTTCAGCCTGCAACATTGAAAGTATATTCAACAGACAACATATATATGTGCTAAGTATAAAGCATATAACAAGTTATACACTTCATACTTGGGGGCTAATGCCTATTTGTTCTAAAGTGCTACATTTTATACAAGTCTCCAGAACAATGCAAGCACGGTCCTTGACACTTGGGGGCTAATGTGTATCGATTCTAAAGCGGATGTGCAGATTAAAACCCGGATTAACTTGCCAAGTTAAACCGGCCTTTGGGGGCTATGCTGCGGAAAGTTATCTAATTATTTCAAGACGAGTCTTATCTATTATTAGAGACCTACCGTTGCAAGGATCAATGATGAGATTCTTAAAGTGTTACAAAGACCCGGTTTATGATTAAGAATCATAAAACGACCCTTGGGGGCTACTTGGGATAGTAATTCAGTTGTAAATCAATCAACAAAGGGAGAAGAATTTACCTCATATCGTTCTTTCATCAAGTTCACCAAGCCGGCTTCATAATTCCGGTTTGAGTGCGGACAGTTCAAGAAGCCAGAATGAAGCTCATTAGCGTTAAGATGAGCATAGCTTGATAAGTCAGTGCTCCATTTACCTTTATCCCGGGCAGCTTGCTCTTCTTTGGCACTGTGCTGAGCCAAAATGACGGGATGGCCAGGAGAGCTGTGGCCCATTCCAGTAATAGTAACATCATCACCTTGGCCTTCAGGATTTTTGGTTGATGATACTGGAATTTCAGTGTCTTTCACCGGACTAGCCCGGTTTGGTTCTGCCATTTCAGTATCGGGCGCGGCAGGTTCAGCATCTGTTGGTTCATCGGTATGTTGGCCTTCAAGGGGTGGATGATCAAAAGTAGCTTCAGGATGAGGGCCTTCCGGTTCACAAGTCTGTTCCGGTTCACCTCTTGGTTCTTCTTCTTCGGTGACAGGGTCTTCTAGCGGATTGGTGACCCGAGCTTTCTTGCTGGGTCTGGCTTTGGCCATGCAAACAGAATAAAAGAGGGTTAACATCCCATTCAAAGGATTTATGGTGCATTGAAAGGAAAGGTTTTTACAACTCACCCGGCCACAGTTTTCAAAGGGGGAGTTGAGTTGCTGTCGATTCACCAGAAGATGAAGGAGGTGTCACCTAATAATTTGAATCGGACGGATTAAGGGGCTGTCTGAAATAACCTGCCTTGGGGTAAGAATGGTCAGAAGTAGGAGAGACCTCAGACCGGCGTTTCCGAACTGGAGTATCAGGTAAACCGGCTGAAGTGACCTGTTGGCCACTGTGCCGGGTTGTCCGGCGAGCTTCATGCTGCTGAGTCTTCAAAATAAATGTTGGATACAAGTGAGCAAGAGGATGAGAAAAGCTTACTTTCCGGACTGCTTGGCGAGTTTTTTGTGCTGCATAGAGTCTGAACCGGAGGAAAGGGTAATTACCTCTACGTCATCAGCTTGACTAGCTTCTGCGTCCTCCTGAGGAAGATCATTGTTAATGAGATGCATGAAAAGAGAGCCAAGTGAGTCAAGTTCTACCTCAACTTCTGGATCATCAGTATCATCATCAAGCTCCATATTAATCCGGTCAGCCGTTTTCCGTTTTGACATCCGTTTTACGGCTTTGGTCTTTGGGCGGGATGGCTTGACCGCTTTGTCTCCAGTCGGCTTTGCCGCTTTCTCTATGGTCTTCTGTTTCCAGAAGGGGTCATCACCCTACATATAAAGAAGAAGGGTTACAGGTTGCATAAGTTAAAGATATTATAGATGAAGAGGAAGTATAATGCTTACAACAGGCGGTTAGTTCTTGGCATAGAAGGGACTCAGACTGGTTTGACTGCAGATCAGTTCCGATTCATTCAGAATGTTTTTACACCTTCAGTGACTTCTTCCTCAGATAATTGGATGTTGCAATGGCGTTGAGGGTCGTCAACCTCGCCGGTATATTCACACATTAAACCAGGACGCCGGCCTAGTGGCAAGATACTCCAGCATATCCAACAGCGTACAAAGTCCACGCCTGTTAAACCGTTCGCCATAAAGGCCCGGAGTTTGGCGAGTTGAGGAGCATATTTCGCCCTTTCTGAAGAGCTCAGGCGTTGTGGCATTGGATGAGTATTGGATAGTCTGTGATCACGAAAGCCGGGGAGGGGATTTTCAACTTCAGGCGAAGTGTCTCAACAATAAAACCAAGTTTGGTTCCATTCCTTTGGGTGGCTATGATGTTTGGCATGAGGAAATTCAACTTCTTTCCGCTTTTGAATCGAGACACCACCAAGTTCTGTGTTCGGGCCATTTACAAACTTTGTGCGCCGGTTTAAGTGAAAGAAATCCCGGAACAGTTCTGCAGTTGGTTCTTCTTGTAAATATACTTCACAGAAGACCTGGAAGTTGCATAGATTGGAAACCGAGTTGGGACCAATATCTTGCGGATGAAGTTGGAAGCTGGCAAGTACATCTCGATAAAACTTTGACCCTGGCGGTTTGAAGCCACGGCCTATATGATCAACAAAGACCACCACCTCGCCCTGCCTAGGGGTTGGAGGATTTTCTGTTCCTGGAACTCGCCATTTGATTTCAGTCTTCTTAGGCAGGGAGCCGATGGTAACCATCTCATTCAACTGAGTCTCAGTAACCCGGGAACGAGCCCAGTTACAGGCAGTGAATTGTTTGGCCATTGCGAAACAAACAAGCTGAAAATGAAAGGCCGGTTTATAAATTACGCATGATTATATGCAAGATACAAGGGAGTAAGAAACATACTGATATGTGAAATGGTGTAAACCGGAGACTAATGAAATAAGGGAAAAATGTAATACTAGCACAGGATTACTCAGACACTGTTAAACCGGAGCATAATTATGAAGGTAAAATGCTCCTCCGGTTTATCAGAGGGCTAATGGCATAGACTGCTTATACAAGGTTAAACCGCCTATGTTGGTGTAAGGAGAAACAGATCTCATAGGGACATAGAAACAGATCCCACAGTGACATATGAAATTTTCGGATCTAAGATAAGACAGAAAAGTAAAAATAATTGGATCTAGAAGGGGTGCAGAACCGAAGCAACTTATGAAGGACTAGATCAGTTCTTTGCGCATAAGGGTTTGTGGTGACAATGGAAGGTTAGCTACGGCAAGGAGTACGTCAGATACGAAGTATTCACCTAAAGGCCATGAAAGAGTAACACTGAAAGCTCTGATGAACCTCAAGAACAGCGAAGAACAAGGAAACCCTAATGGATATAAGAAAGAAAGGGAAAAAGACTTACTGCGACGGCGGAAGCAGCGGAAGGGCGCTGTGGAACTCTGGTGCGAACAGGTTGATGCAGCGGCCAACGGCGAAGCAGAGGCGGAGTTCGAAGATGACGGCGGCGCTCGGGTGCGAGGTCGTCGAGAGGAAGAAGAAGAGATGAATGGGTAGCGGAAAGAAAAGAAAAGGGGTCCGCTGTCCCTATTTATAAGGCGAAGAGATGAAACAGCAAGTGCGGGAATCGACGAGCCCAAAAATGGATAAGTTAATAAGGGTGTCGCCTCGATGGCTGAAGACATATTAAATGAAGGTAATCTTCGACATCAACGGATGGATGACGTCAGGACGGTTTATCATAATTTTGAAGTGTGACGTCACGGCGGTTTACAAGATCGAGGTGAAGATATGAGGGAAGAATTTTTCTAACTATAGAATATTGACATGAATGAGTTCAAACCAATCTGAGGCCTAATGTTGGGGATATTACTACTGGAGGTAAACCGGCCTTATGTATTCGGGTTGACTCCTTGAAGATTAGAAGCCCATAAAGATGCAAGGATGATGGCGCTTCATGGAGGCCCAAGGCCCAAAGGCGGGTTAAAGCCTGTAAATGTAAACCGGCTTAGTCATGTAACTTGTATTGTAAGATAGGAAGGATAGAGTCCGAACTGGATACATTTATGATCTGGCTTCGGGACTCTGTAAACCGGCGGACGTCAACCTATGTATATAAAGGGACGACCCGACAGCGGTTTAGGGACAGACAACAACTCGAGAGCCAGACAAAGCGGATTCGCTCCCTGGCCTTCGAAACCCTAGCAATACCAATCACAACTAGACGTAGGCTTTTACCTTCCTCGAAGGGGCCGAACTAGTATAAAATTCCCCATGTCCCCTTGTCTGGTTTAACCCCTTTAAGCTAACCCGTAGCGATGGCTCCACGACTAAGTCCTTTCACAAGGACATCTGCCGTGACAAACCCACGACAGTACAATTAAAAAAGCTAGTACATGCTTAAATGGGGTGCTAAATTGTATTAAAGAAATTAGCATACCTATTTAATTCCTGGGTTCTTATTATTTATGCCACTAGTTGTGTATCACTACTCAGTTTTTCCATTAGAGGTTAGAACTACTCAAAAATGCCATCGATCCATGAGATGCCTCCTCAAAAATGCAATTAGATGTCTCAAAAATGACATCGTTAAGTTAGATGTTTGCTCAAAATGCCATTAGAGAGTGTTATTTTCACGTCAAACCCGTTGACCATGTTATATGACAAAAATAAGCTAATTCTCACAATGATAAGTGTGGCTCTGCTTGTCAGGAGTAACCAAGCGAATAATTTTATAGGAAAATAAGAACGCTGTTGGGATTAAGTACGCCCCGCACTTTATTTTACTGTAGTGAGATAGAGGGAGAGCTGGCATGTTGGTCCATCGGTATTTATGTCATTATAACATGGCAAAAGAGATTTGAGTCACAATAATGGTGTCCAGCACAACACACCCCCTCAAATAAAACTAAGCACCCTGAAATTCTTTGACAAAAGTAAGAACCCTGAAATTCTTTGACAACTAAACTGCTGGCTATATGATGTTGGCCATATACGTTGTACGTATATAATGTGAACAAACGAGTGGTAGTACTATACCAACTAAAAGATGAACTGTAAGAAATACTAGTATGTACGTACTGAAGAGTTAATATAACAAGAGGAAACATAACATAGTTCTGATGGGGGCTCAGCACAACACACCCCTCAAATAAAACTAAGCACACCTGAAATTAAACTAAGAAACTAATCCGGTAGACACTGCATTAGAACCACCATGAGCAATGACACTGCCACCTTACTCGGAGTCCTTGTCCACGTCCTCGACTTCGTCCTTGTCCCTCTTCATCTTGGCCGATACTTCTTTGCTTGAACCGCACACTTGGCTCTTTGTCTTCATCCAAACCTTGTAGATATTGAAACAAACGCAGCCATTCGTTCCAGCATAGTGGATGTGGTCTATATCTAGTACATTCCACTGCCATGCATGATGAAAGTTGGGCGGAGGTTTCTTCAGTTTACCGTAGGAAGGATGAACCATGGCTCCTGCTAGGGTCAGCATTGAAGGCTGGTCAAGGGAGGGCACCAGCCCTTTCTTCTGGAGGTTGAAGGGGTTGCCTATAACGAGGCATATCCGACCCAGGACTGTTCTGTCATTCGTAAAGTCTACAGTAACGACTTTGACTAGGCTGCCCTTGAGGAAGTTCTTAAATTCCTCGCACTGAACGTCGGCATGGCATATGTGGTAGACCAAGCATAAGTCATGCACGCAAACCTGGACCATGGCAGGTTGCATCTTCTCTTCCTCCTTTAGATTCTTCTCTTTGTCCAGGGTTGTGGTGAACTCAACATCTAGCCCAGCGACCCACTCATCATTTGAGTTTTCGAACATGCGTCTGAAGCGAGCAAGGCATCCTTTCACCGTCGCATAAGAACGGGTGTAGATGATGTCGAACTCATCGCCGTTGATGGTTCTAACCTTGTGCTCACCGCTGATCATGGAGATTTGGGACGCCATGGATTTGGTAGGAGGGTTAGGATTAGTGGAACTGCCGTAATGTGAAAGGACGGGACGACTAGGAGCGAACTGTTGTAATGTTAAAGGACGTCCGGGGACGAGTAGGAGCGAACTGCCAACGGTTTTTCGACTGTAAAAATTCTGAGTGGGGCGTGCGAACGACAAGGTAATGGCTCGCCTGGTGGATAAATGGATTCATGCACAGTACTATAGGGGCGCAATTAGATGTCATGTCTACTCGACGCCCAATTAAATGCCTTCCGATGTCATGTCGAGCGTCGGGAAAATTACAGGTGATACAAAGCTTTCCATTCTCCCATGATACGGTCTTGCGAGGGCCCTTGGATATGAGATCGAACGGTTGCATGGCGTGATTCTAGAGCTATGGGTGAATATCCTATCATGGAGAGTTATTCTACAAATTTTCAGCAACTTAGCATGCGACCGTTCGATCTCAGATCCAAGGGCTACCAGCAGCCCGTAGCATGGTCGCGCCTACCACGATCGTCGCCTCACTCGCGTGGTCGCGCCCTTGAAGATTTAACACGGTGCATTAAGCTATCTCATGTTGGCATGTCATACATAGTCATCACATAGTTAGCTATAAGGTTGGCTATAAGAGTATTTTTTTACTTCTCTCTATCTCTTTCTTCATAGTATTCATTGCATTTGCAAAGGAGTGACCTCTTCCGGTGAAATGGTGCTTAGATGAGGTGCTAAGGGCATTAAATGGCTTAGCAAATCAAGTCCCCAATGCATAGGTGCTTAGTTTTTTGTTGCTAAGTTTGCTTCATTTAATTAGCTATAGACTCAAAATTGTCTTTTCACCTAGGTACACGCGCTTAGCACCGTTTCTTCCTAGGGTCACCAAACTAGTCTCTCTCTTCTTAATTAACTTGCCACATCAGACTTTATTCCTATGTGGCAGGCTTAGGACCTGTACGAGCAAGTACAATAGTGGGCTATAAGCCCACTTACATGGTATTTTTGCATATGTGGAGGAAAGAGGCAAGGAAAAAGTGGAGGAGTGGGCTCCCATGCAAGAGCCAGCCTCTACATGGTGGAGCATTGGGAGAGGCACCTGTATACCATGGAGTTGGTCAGGAATCAGGAGACTCACGCCAGTCACTGCGCCACAGTTAAAATGATAATCGCAAGTCAAATCACGAGCCCCTACCTGTCCAGCAGTAACTCACTGTCAAATCACACAGCCCTACGTTTGCAGCAGCCTACTCCATCATCTTCTCGCGTCTCTGTCGAATCGACTAGGCGGAACTGCCCCACCTACCACGCAGGAAAAGCCCCACCCTCGACTTTTAAATAGTATAGTATACTAATTTTGTATCCATGGATTGCACTATGGAGCAAAGCCTCAAGAAAACTGTGGTACACATGTACGGAGTATCCAGCACGCCCGTCGCATTCGCGTCGAACCCCAGATGGTCGGTCGGTCTGGCATGCCGCTTTCTGAATGGAACGCGCGTCATATTGCATTTGCACACATATGTGGGACCGCAGTTGAGAACGGACCATAGGCACACTCCCCAGCCCCACAAGTCGCGTAAGTTAATAGAAGAGAGAGACGAGCGATAGTACTAGAGAAGTGTTGTACACACGTTGGTGCCTGGACGATCCCTGGATGACACGGAACATCAGTTCGTCCATGCATGTGACCACACTCCAGCAGACACGCCTGGATTGGCTATCATCTACATATCATGCAGGCTGTGTTGTACAGGGCTGTAGTTTTGATGAGAAATCTAAAAAAGGTTTCTTGTCATCTCGCAATATATATTAGGTGTCATGGGCTTCGGATCACTGCGAGGGGTAAACAACAACAACTGAGTTCCTCCAAGGCGCTGGTCACTGGTGGCACATGCACGAAGACTACTCGGCTGCCATCTAGGTCAAGCCGGCTATGTTAATTAGGACATCTATCGATGGATCCCTCATCTACTTTGTCCGCCAGGATTCATGTTGTCTCCTTTGGGCAGTGAGGTTATGGTTTCATGTCATGTGGCATTTTTTCGTGTTATACTATATTATAATCCGGTGCTTCAGATCAAAATGACGACAACTGCGCCTCCGGGGCACGTGCATGAAGACTTCTTGACAGTCATTGATGAGGTCAAGCCTGCTCTGGTAGACAAAAGAAAACTAGTACTCCACTATATAGGCAGGAGCCTCCATGCTTGCTTGCTAGTGTTGCTCTCTTCACACTATCTCGTCCTCTCCAGATCTAAACACGACAGCGGTGGCCATACTCTCTCTCTCTCTCTCTGCTCACCGCTCGTCACAGATCTAGCCGGATCCTCTCCGTCGGGAAAGGTGAGAAGGTGCAACGTTCACGCGGTCGTCCTCGGCAATGGCTCTTACCCACTGCCGGCGCATCCCGGTCAGCGTGCCTTGCCGTTCTCTCTCAAGCACCGCTGCCTAGGGAGGGCCTCCGACCCCTTCTTCCTCGTTGCCGTAGTGTGGGCAGATCTGGCCTCCCGCCACCCACCAAGCGACATCCCGGCGACCCTCAGGTATAACTTCCATCGAAACCAGCCTTGCTCTACTTCCCAATCTCCTGTCGTCGCTGCATTTGTATCTTTTACTATTTCTCAGGGCCCCTCGTAGATAGGATCAATCGGTTGTTCGAAAGCCACCTAAATTTTTACTGTTAAGAGGTAAAACTAGTTCATGCACTCGAATCTAGTACTACTTGGTTCAAACAAGGAAGAAAGGGGTGGGGTGGGGGAATATTTGTTACCTGAATCTAGGACTTGGTTGAAAGAGGAAATAATGGGGGCAAAATGTAGCAGAGACTGGCTATCCAACTGGTCGCTTGGTCTAAATAGGGAAATAAAGGGAAACACAGTACAAACTCAATATAAACCCGACCTATTAGTTGAAAAAGGAAATAAAGTGGGGACTGGGGGACAATTCAACAGAGTAAGTCCAGCACTAGATTTGCTAGCCTCACACAGTATAACGTGCCTATACCAAACAAAAATGGGACCAACCCAGATATCCTATTCTGATGTTTGTTGCCCCGAGCCACACTTATGTAACGCCATTGGTAAAATGTAGTACTCGAAGTGTTAATAGTAAGGACACGTTCAACCAATGTTGTTTTCAATGTAATGCCTCCAGTAATATGAATCTACGACACTTTTTTCATGTCCTGCTAAATTTCCCATTATGATAAGTTGCTTCTTTTTGTTTGAAATGCAAGTGTCCTGTTCCGCCTACTCTCCCGTCCCCAAATACCAACTCTGTAGCAATTGTTAATGTAATGTTGCTGGTAAAATAAAGCAATGGCACCATTAAAGTAATGTCGTATTTAACGGTTGTCATAGTTAATCCTAATGCCCACACTAATATCTAGCAATGCTGCTGCGTTAGAAATTGCTACTGTCCTTGTAGGATTGCCATTCAGATAAGGAACATGCTTCTTTTCATTTGATGTTTGTTTCATCACTTTTTAGTCACCCTCCATTCCACCTATTGTGTGCAAACAGAGATATACATTCACGCTTGATCTTAGTTGAACTACACAAATGATATCCAAATTATAGTTGAACATTCCAAGAGCTTCACAACCAACCTTGATGTTGCTCAATTTTATTGCAACTAATGAAGAAGAAGCTCTATGGGTTTTGTTTTTTGATTGAAATGGACCCGGGGCTGGAGCCCTTTTATTTAAAAATATGAAGAAGAAGCTGCTAGCTCATGGGACATTGCTTAATTTTAGGTGAACTGCACCAAAAGGTCCCATGAATTGAATCATCCATGTTGGTGACTGGTGTCATCCCTTCTACGATGGCGTTGACTACAGATATGGTTCCCATCACGAGGTATGTTCCTTTTTGGTCGGACCGTTTTCCGAAGATCCTGCATGTTGAGTCTGCTCTTGCGCTACTGTTTTGGCACTGCCATGATAAAGCAGTAATGTTATTATTTTGCACCTTAATGTAGTCGCACTTTTTATTTGAGGCAATGTTTTGGCACCGCTAGTGCCACTGATTTTTTTATATATCGAAAGAGGGGATTTCCTCCGATTTCATTGAAGAAACCCAAGCATAGAGAACCATTATCCGACAACATCTCAGTGTAAACAGGCAGTTATGCAACTACTACTACAACGGACTGAGTACTAGCAGGAGACAAGTTCGCCACATAAGCTAGGTGGGTAGGGGGACGCAACACCATCTCAACCAAGTTTGGATTACAACCCAAATGCTACCACAGAAACATAAGGGCAGAGATAGGGACTGAAAGAGCCAGCTTCAGTATCCCAGTCTAAGCACCCCCGGCCTCCAGCCTTGCGACACACGGTACACCTCGTTTGCCACCTGCTCGACCCTAGTGCCACTGATAAAAATAAGTAATAATACAGTTAAAATAGAGCGACTGTCCTCTCTAACATTTCATTTCCAATGTATATAAAGAAAGTGCTTCTCTTTGTTAGTATATGTTTCATCAACTAGTCCCATTGTTAATGTTTAAGCATTTCTCCAAACTTGGGTGCTTAATTTTAGTTAACCTACACAAAAATAGAGATTGGAATGTCTCAAGGCCCCTCCTTGTAGTACCGTTGTACACTAATGTTCATCACCGGCAGAAGGTGTATCGGGGAGACTTGGGTCGATTTCCAGTATGAGGCGTCACAGGGCCCATCTCGCCCTCGCAGCATGGCATACTATGATACTATCGCAATATTTTTCTTCTATTTATTAGTGTATGTTTCATCAACTAGTGCCACTATAATGTAATCACGCTTTTTGATTATCTGTGCAAACAAGGTTATTTAGCTACATTTTGGTGGAACTGCACAAATGTACGGATGGAGCCGGCATATATGCAGAGTGCGAGGTGTGCCAAGTAAAAATTACCAACACCAACCATGCTCCATCCACGCATTGGCATCCACCACCACCAGTGGGATGTGTGGAGCTCTCTATGGACGGATCTTTCTCGGTAGCAAATCCTCTAACCAAATACTAGTAGCTTATATTGGCAGTTTTCTAAGGAGTACTCTTTTCGAAAAGAAGCACCAATATATTTTTCTTTATTTGTACACGGTGTCACAACTTTGACCCAAAGGTCCAGAGCTATTTTAGGGTGATTGGCCTAGTACTCGGAGACTGATTGTAAGCATGATTTTCATTAGCTGTCACACTGATTGTAAGCATGAGCAGATGGAAGATTAGGTTAGTGCGAAGCTTACCTTAAACCCTACCGCCACCGTTGAAACAAGGCGAGCGTCGAGGGAACCGTGGAGAACGGCAGGGAAGCGACATCTCGCCATCCGGCCTCCTCTTGCGGTGGGAGAACGAATACTCCTGGCTCCGGCTGACTCTGCACCTTCACGAACGGCACACCGTACTCGATCAATTCGTTATCCTCTCGGTGCTCAACCTTCGACCTGTACACCAACCACCTCTGCCTCGATCATGCCACCCTCATCACCGCCATCTCGCTCTTTCTCATACATTGCCACATGGCCCTCACCATCCTCGAAATCTCCCACTTATTGTCAAACCAAGTAAGGATCTCCTTCAACCTGGCTAACTTTGCCTGGTCGCCGCCGGTGATCTGCCTGATTCGCTGCTGCATCCTCTCAATACATGTCCTCCTGAGTGGTCTGGTGCTATCTTTGGCAGATGGGAGGAGAGGCGGCGGTCTTGCAATAGATAAGAGGGAGAGGCGAGAAGGTTGTTTTGGAATGGAGATGATGGAGACGAGAGGGGTGGTTTTGCAATGGAGAAGAGGGAGAGACGAGACGGTGGTTTTGGAATGGAGATGATGGAGAGGAGAGGAGGTGCTTTTGCAATGGAGAAGAGGGAGAGGAGCGTGCGGCAGCGATTTAGGATTGGACGAGAGGGTCGGCGCGATGTGACTGGATCAAAATCAAGATCAATTTTACCCTTAAATTAAGAAAGCGACCCCACATTAACTAGTCTCCCTTTTATTCTGGGTCATAATTGACCATGATTTTCACAAAGAAAATATATGCTATACGTTGCAAAAATAATATAATTTGAAAGTACATTCAGACACGAACCAAACGATACAATTTTTGGTGACATGCATTCACATTTTTCCTGTCAAATACAGTACGTGGTTAAACTTTGACCCAAAATACGGAAAACAAAAAAATACTTCCAAGACCAATACCGCTCCTCTCCTCTTAAACCACCGCAGCTCCTCTCCTGTTCCAATCTAAATCCAGCACCACTCCGCTCCTCTTCCACTTCAAAACCACCGCCTCTCCTCTCCTATTCCAATCCAAAACCAGCATCGCCCCTCTCCTGTTCTAATCCAAAACCAGCGCTGCTCCTCGCCTCTTCCATTCAAAAACCACCGCCGACGAGTGAAGGTGCTGCCGAGAAGTAGATCGATGGAGGAGTACAACCGATACATGAGGATCACAGACGGTGACCCTGTGAAGCTAGCTAGGATGTTGGAGGTACAGTATTGGTTTGACAAGAAGGACCAACTAGCGGTGACGGTGACATCCATGGCCAAATATCTGCAACAGAGCGAAAAGGCGACGATACTCCCGAAGGGAGTCGCACGGGAGTACATAGAGCTGCTCCTCTGGGCCATGAAGCAAACAGATTCACCGAATCCGATCATGAGGGAGCGGAGGTGGGAGTATCGATCCCAGATGGATCATCCACCAGATATTGAAGGATCGAGCATCTATACGGTGCCGTTGGTGAGGGTGTCATGCCATAGTGAGCCAGTGGAGTCTTCGTCGACTGAAACCAACTGCAAGAGGAGAAAAGAAGTTGGCCCGATGACGCTTCCCCGCCATCCTCTCCCTCGCCATTAACATCGTCTCACGGGGCAGCTGTCTGCCGCCAAGGAATAGGAGGGGACCGCCCCCCATCCCAATAGTCAAGTAGGTTGTGAATTCTCAGGAGGAGCTTAGGGTTGTCAGTATTTGCAGGTTGTGAATTGTGTTTTGTGTTGTGTATTGTGAGAGTACTTTCAGATATGAATGTCTTTTGAATTTGAGATTTGTAGTATTGAGCATATGAATTATTTTATGAATTCTAGAGATCTATTTTTAGCACTTAAAAATGTAGTTTCATAGGAGCATAAAAGTGCAGACAATGTGATTCTCAGGGAAGAAACTGCAAGTTTCAGTTTCAGATAAGAAACTGCAAGTTCAGTTTCAGATAAGAAACTGCAACTTTCAGAGGCAGAGCATTTATATTAACATGGCCTTTTGAAACAGGGAAAACATCAAGTTGGAAGTTTTATTCATGGTCAAAAATGGAACTACCATCTAGTTAACATCATGCTGATTAACATTCATGCATATCACATCTTCATATGATGCACAGTCAAAAAGATATGCTATTTTCAAAATGCCCACACAATGTCGAGTGTGCGAAAAACAGAGAAAACGAGGGACAAAGTTTTGGCAAGTCTTGGGCGTGGTGTGCGTAGATGACAATGGGGACCCACATGTCAATAACGGCAGAGGCAAAAAAATTGGAGATATTTTCCCTACATCAGGTGGAATCAAACCTGGGCGGAACAGCTGTCGGGTAGTGTCACTTTGCCACTTGGCTAGTTCAGTACTTTAGTTACAAATAAGGCATTGCCTCAGGCAGTCCGATCTCCTCCTGCCCCTTTGTGTGCTTGCCACGGTGCCGCTGTCTGCTGTTGTGAACATGCTGAACAAATGAGAGGAATCTGGAGAGGACTGCACGTGGAGAGGCAGATAGTCGGGACCCACCAGGTCTATGGCCATACGCAAGCAAGTGCCTCATTGAAAAAACAATTCCTCCTAATGCTATATTGACGTTGGGGCCCACGGCTTTGTCAACATAGTTACATTTTTTTTAGGTGCTTCAACGTAGTTACTAAAGGAGATAAATTCACAACGAAGCCCGGGAGCTGGCAGGTATCATTTATTATCACTGGGGCAGCAAGTATCAGCTGGGTTGTGGGCTGCCCCGTCTAGGCTTTCTTTTTTAACATGTGCAGCCCATGACATGCCTGTTTGTATTTTCTTGAGGGCCTTCATGTATTGACCGGCCTATGGACCTCCCACCAGAGGTTTTAATTTTAATAAAACATCGGCAGCCCAATTTATGTTTTTTTTTGAAGAAAACGCAGAGGTGTGTTCTATTTTTCTATATAAGAATAGGAATGCCTGGTCCAACTTATGTTTCCCTTCTAACTATATTATATATATTTAAATTATTTTATATGCTATTATATACTATTGTTATTGTCATCATATATTTAACATATACTTACATATGTAACAAAACAATATCCCACATTTTATTAACTTATAAAAATAAATTCTTAACAATAAAATCTTGGATTTTTTGGCCATGAAAATCATGGTGATTGTGTACAAAAGCTTGGTAAGATTTAAGGATGAATGTAATAATAAATCACTTATTATTTAAATATATTTATAACAAAATGCTCAGTCCCTGTTAATTTTTGATAACATTGCTGTGCCCAACCCAACATTATAATTAGAATCAGCCCAGCAAAATCGTGTATTTCGAGAAAGTGCAAATGGCGTGTAATTTTTTAGGAAAAAATTAAATGGGCCGCATGGACGCTACATTATTTGTTCACCCGGTCCAGCAAATGGACTGTAATTCTAAAAAAAGATCAAATTGACTGTAAATTCTGAAAAAATGGGTTGAATATGTGCCACATTTTTGGAGGCTGAAATGTGGGCAAATAAGCCGAAGCCAACGCAAGTCGTTGTCAACTTAGTCAACAAATGATTCTGACATCGTTATCCATTGGATTTACATCCAACGACCGGCATCCATCTACAATCTCTTGTCTTCTTCCTCCAGCGCCGCCGGGACCACCTGCTCCCGCCTCCTGCTACTAGCAGCTCTCCTTAGCACGCTTCGCTATGAAGCGCTACCCCATTGCCGGCCAGGCCATCCCTCAACCCTCCACACCTCCTATTCTTCACCACCGATTGCCGAACCACACCGCACCAGAACTAGTTAACCCTCGTACACCTATCCGTCTGCGACTCCACTCCTGCATCTTCCCATCTCCGGCTTGTTCCTGTCCGCGGCCTTGTCGTCATCCACCACCTTGGATGCGCTTGGCACGGAGTGATCAACATGGTCAACGAACGACATCCATCGGAAGTAGACTGTACATGGAGTTGCTGACAGCTGGGTCCACAGCCGCACACAAGGAAATGCCTCCTTATTACGTGAAAAGTAATGATTCCTCCACTCGACAGTTGGGACCCACTGGAAGGGCCTCTGTATTTTGCGAAAATAATGTTCCCCCCGCTGACAGGTCGCATCCACCAGCTATATATTCGCACGCAAGGAAGTGCCTCCTTATTACACACACAAAATGAATACCCCCCAGCTAGCTGGGACCAACCATAGTGGCAGGCTAACTGGTGGGCCTACTAAGTTGACGGGAACGGAGGGCTTTGTCAACTTAGTCAATATGAATGGTTCTAGCTCCAGTGACTGTATGATGTCCATCCAATGGCCTTAGTGCTTCTTCAACCTCTGGTCTTCTTGCTCCAGCTGCCTAA
This sequence comes from Triticum urartu, assembly GCF_056163025.1. Classification (NCBI taxonomy): domain Eukaryota; kingdom Viridiplantae; phylum Streptophyta; class Magnoliopsida; order Poales; family Poaceae; genus Triticum; species Triticum urartu. The sequence goes on along the minus strand of NC_141874.1, from coordinate 358,162,967 downwards.
ACCAGTGCTAGTCATGCCTCGTGTGGCCAGCTGTGCTGCCACAGAGGCCCCACCGCCCCTACTACTCCCACCGCTGGCCAGGCCATCCCTCTACTAACCCACACCCCCTGTTATTCTGCGGTGACGGCATCCTCACACTGCAGCCGAACGAGTGAACCCTCATACTCCTCTCCGCGTGGGCATCCACTGTCGTGTCTTCCCCGGGTCCGCATCGCCCCCTTCCACGGCCTCCTCGTCGTCCACCACCTGGGTGCTCTCGGCGCGGCAGGGTCAATGTGGTCAATGAATGGCTTCCATCAGAAGATTACTGTACGTGGAAAGGCGAACAGTTGGGTACACATCCGCAGCAAGGAAGTGCCTCCTTATTACGCGCAAAATAATGATTCCTCCACCTGACAGCAGGGACCCACTAGACGGGCCACCGTATTTCATGAAAAAAAACATTTCCCCCCTACTGCTGGGACCCACCAGCAACATCTTCGCACGCAAGGAAGTGCGTCCATAGTACGGGAAAAAAATGATTTGCCCCCTGACTGTTAGGACCCACCAGCTACATCTTCGCATGCAAGGTAGTGCCTGACAGTCGGGACCCACCTGGTCGAAGCGTACGTAGCGTTGTCATTCTGGTCGCGAATGTGTACGTACATCCTGGTCGATCGGTCTGTCTAGAGGCTACGGCGATGAATCGTGGCCGTGTAAGGAAGGGCATGTGTCATAGTACAGGCGCGCACGTGTCTTAGTAGAGGTGTGCACGTAGGACGTACACGTATGTACAGCTAGGGTGCAAGAAAGAAAATACGGCCACATACGTACATACGGGCGGGTCTCGAATGCCTACTCGCGCATACGTACGGCCAGGGCTCATGTACATGGATGGGTCGGAACGGAGAAACTACATCGTCATCGTGTTCATCGGGAGCCAACGAAATGTGTCATGTTCATTGGGAGGCAACAGAATACTTCATGTTCATCGGGAGCCAACTGGCTTGGACGGAACAGCCGATCGAAACAAGGCATGTCATACCGTAGAACGGAGGAAAAGACCTTGTGTTCGACCAGCCATGGTCGAAACGGGATCCTGTTCATCGGGAGGGGTCTGGCGTACCGCAAAACGGAGGAAACGGACTTCTCTTGGACCTCCTATGGTCGAAACGGGGTCTTGTTGATCGGGGGGGTGTGGCGTACCACAAAACTGAGGAAACGGACTTGTGTTGGAGTGCTATGGTCGAAATGGGGGTCCTGTTCATCGGGAGGGGTGTGGCGTACCACAAAACGGGACTCCACGGGATATTGTTCATCTCCACCGTCGACCCCCTCCAGCCTCCATGGGCTATTTTTCATCCACCGTCGACCTCCTCCAGCCTCCACCTGCGACTGTTCATCCACGGGCTCCTGTTCATCCAGCCTCCACCGCTCCTCCACCGGCTACTGTTCAACCAGGCCTCTCCACGGGGTCCTATTCAACCACCCCTCCACGGGCTACTATTCATCCAGCCCTCCACCGGCTACTGTTCAACCAGCCCTCCACGGGGTCATCCTGTTCATCCAGCCCTCCATAGGGTCATGTTCATCCAGTCCTCCACACGCGGAGTCCTGTTCATCCACCCCCAAACGGCTCGATCAGGGTCCTGTTCATCCAGCGGCAACGGCCTCTACTACCACGGGGTCCTGTTCATCCAACCCCCCCACTGGGAACTGTTCATCCAAACACTCCCCAACAACGCTCACCGTTCATCCAGAGGCAGCATCGACCGGCTTCAGTTAGGAGCAGTAGCGAAGGAATCATTCTGGTTCAGTTAACAGCAAGGGATCGATCAGGGTTCAATAACATAGCTAGTACAATCGCTCCGGTTCAGTTAGAGCCCAATGCCTCACTCGGGTTCAGTTAGAGCGCAACACCTCGCACACACGCTCGTACATGTACGAGAGAAACACGCATCGCTCGGCCCCAACCAGCCACCGTAACCGGGAAATCCCTGATATTTTCCAGGCCCTCGCTTCTACCATGGTTTTTTCCATCATGGACGGCCCAAAGAATGTCATGCAGCTACGTCTCCGGCCCGCCTAGGACGAAAAGCCCATTTTCTGTCATGATTTTTTGTCATAGAAGTAGAAGCCTACCACATCTATGATGATACCGGGTTTTGTCACAATTTTCGCCATAGAAGTGTCATAAGCATGACAGAAAGAAATTTCGTTCGGCCCAAAATGTCATGGATGTGTCTTTTTTATGTAGTGCTGCCCGACAAAGAGAGTGATAGTAAACATGTTCTTTGTCGTCTACTTCCTCAAAGCAGATGGCAAAGGCCCTTTGTCGTCGGTGGCAGACAGCAAAGAACATGGATGGCCAAAACCACGCATTAGCCATGTTAGGTGGCTAACAACAGCCTTTCTCGTCTGCCAGCGGATGGCAAAGCTGCCCAGCCCTTTGCCGTCTTCCTTGTGACGTCAGCAGGCATGTCAGCAGACCCAGATGTTTTTCGTCTGCCATGGACGGCAAAGTGACCAAATGGGTCAGCTCCCAGGTTGCACATATTGCTACCACGTCGCTTCTTTGCCATCTGCGGCAGACGACAAAGTGCCTGTATTTGTTACTGTTTTTCTATTTTCTGTTATATCCCTGCATTTTCAAAAGATATATATGATATATATAGTTTCAACCTCAAACATATCCCATGTATCAAACATCTAGCAGTCCATCAATGCAACTGAACACATAGGGTATTAAAAGATCCAATACATACATAGTTTCACGGAGTTCATCCATATATACATACATAGTTTTACATTGTTCGTCAATACAAGTGAAAACAAGAACTAAAAACTAGTAGTCCATCAATCCTACTTCCATGAAGTGAATTAAACCTGCCAAAATGGGAGTAAGAAATTTAGAAGAAGAAGAAGAAGACTAGAAGAGGAAGAAGAAGAAGAAGACTAGAAGAAGAAGAAGAAGACTAGAAGAAGAAGAAGAAGAAGAAGAAGAAGAAGAAGACTAGAAGAGGAAGAAGACTAGAAGAGGAAGAAGACTAGAAGAGGAAGAAGACTAGAAGAAGAAGAAGAAGAAGACGAAGAAGAAGAAGACTAGAAGAAGAAAGAAGAAGAAGAAGAAGAAGAAGAAGAAGAAGAAGAAGGAGGAGGAGGAGGAGGAGGAGGAGAATTTTCTTCTTCTTCTTTTCTCATATTTCTTCTTCTCTTCGATCTTTTTATCCCTTTCCTCCTCATTCTCATTCTTCTTCTTTTATTCTTTCTTTTTCTTCTCTTTCTTCTTCTATTCTTTATTTTTCTCCTCTTTCTTGTTTTTCTTCTTCTTATTCCTTATTTGTGTCATTTTAGAGCTAACATAGGTAATTACGCCATTTTTAGCCAACCAACCTTATTATGTCAATTTGGAGGAAAATAAGGTAAGTATAGGTCATTTTTGTGCTAACCTAGGCCATGATGCCATTTTTGAGCCAACTTACGTAAGTATAGCTCATTTTTATCTAACTTAGGTAATTATGCCATTTAGGAGGAAAATAAGCTAAGTATATGACATCTACGAGAGAACTAAGGTTATTATGCCATTTTTGAAATGAATAGGCTACTTATGTCATAAATGAACTATTAAAGCTAATTATGTCATTTAGGAGGATAATTATCTAAGTACGTCTTTTTTGGGGAAAATAAGGGAAGTATGTTGCATAATAGGGCTAACAAGCATGTACGAAGCTAAGTATGCATTTGTTAAGCAAAACACTAGAGAAAACTTACCCTCATCACAACAAATGCGATGAAGATCGCAACTAAGGTAACAATTGATCCAACGACATAATGATACCAAGCCTCATTATCTATGGCATATTTTCTAATCTTCGTTATCTTCAAGCGCATTCCATCCATCTTCAAGCGCATTGCATTCATCTTCGTCTTATGATCATCGACGACATCACCAACATACAACTCCAATTTCATCTTCTCTTCTTCAATTCTTTTAATTTTTCTTTCAAATACTCATTATATTTTTCAACTAAATTTAACTTCTCGACAAGAGGGGCGGTTGCAAATTCCGTTTCACATACCTCCTAGATAAAATATATCTATGTCAACTTGATGGCCATAATTGTCATAAATGCAAAATGCAACAAATAGTTATAAAAGAGAATATACCACATCTGAATCATAAAGAGGGCGAGGGCCGACGGGGACGGATATCAAGACCATGGCACTATGTATAACAAACAATCATACAAAGTAAGATAGTTATACAAGTAACTATATAAATCATACAATCATACGAGTAACTATATAAATCAAGTACAACATAAGAAATGGAATACCTAATAATAATCTTGATCATTGGGTTCAATAAATGCTCTAGGATCAATAAATGCATCATCATCATCACTATCATCAATGAAGTGCTCATCGGGTTCAACGACATCAACATGTGGAAGGCCACCTTTGCATAATTGGTCAAGCATTGAGAAGTCATCCGCAGCAGTAACCTCTTCTTGTTTAGGTTCTTCTTGTTTCGGCTTAGGGGTGAAGTCGGGTTCACTGTCGTTGTCTAGTTCAATGTTCTGGTGTGAAGTAGAGTGTTTCTTGAAGCATTTTTTGGAAAACGTGTTTCTTCGAATAATTCACCTTCATATGTGTCTGGTTTAATATGAGGTTCCTATTCCTCTTCATTGGGGGGAGGTGGTCTAACACGTGGCGGCACTTCATACAGGACATCCCAACCATTCAGATTTGGATCAGTTTGGTAGGCCCACGGTAGATAGAAAACTTGGGTCGCCTGTTGAGCCGTAATATAGACATCGGGAACATCTAAATGGGTGCTTTGTTTAATTTTGACTAGCCCTATATGTTCACGAGTCCTTCTAGACTGCTTTGGCTGGAACCAGTAACATTTAAAGGCTACAACGTTCGATGTGTTTTAACCATAGAATAGAAGTTCATAAATTGCTTCAACTCTCCCATAATACTCGATACCTCCATCGCCGAGAGCAGAGACACAACAATTTGTAGACTTTCGGTCGGCCATATATAGCTCTTTGCCGTAGGTGCGAAAGTGATACCCATTGATGTCGTATTTGTCATATGAACGGACCTTAAAGTCAAAACTATTAGCGACTTGTCTCAATTCAGCGTCCATAGACTCTGAATTAACCCCCAAGTTTAATACGAAAGGATTGTTGCATTAGCCAAAATTAGATGAAGAAATGAGAATGGTCTAATGGAAATTACCGTTTGTTTGAACCAAGAGATGAAACCGGGAAAGTCGCCTCCTTGCTTTGCAGAAGATCATACTCTTCGATGGATTCCTTTTGGATCACCGCTCCATCCAAGAATTTGGCGACATATCGACTGTATCAAAAAATATCCAGGAATAAGAGAAGTTCAAAGGAATTAGAAGTTGCGAAACAATGTACGCGAGAACATACTCGATGTACAGCTGCACTTCTGTTAGGTTGGTGAAGATATAAAATGAAATGGTCCGCCATTCTTGGACATCCAACGATACTTGTTTTGAAGCACCAGCTGGTGCGAGATTCCCTTTGAATAGGCCGATGTTGGATTTATGGTCGCCAACATTGTACCGCGGCTTCGGATTTGCAAATGGCGATTTTTGGCTTCGTGGTGTGCTGTCACGAAATTTGCCGCCTCCTTAATAATGAATGCCTCGGTCGTCGATGCTTCAGTTTGACTTTTATTTTTACATTTTCCTCGGAGCATCTTCTGCATCCTCTCAGTTGTGTAGCACCAACGATTTTGTATGGTCCCCCCAATCTTTCCTCGGTCGGGAGATGCAAAATCAAGTGTTGCATTGGATTAAAGAAGCCTGACGGAAAGATCTTCTCCAACTTCCAGATCAACTCCAGTGCCAACTCTTCCATTTCTTTTAGCACGGTAGGCGATAGTTCTTTTGCACAAAGAACATGGAAGAAATAGCTCAACTCTGCCAGTACTAGCCATTCATCTTTAGGGATGAAGCCATGCAACATCATCAACATTACTCACTTAATCCGTATGTGCCAATCATGACTCTTGAGACCAAATATTTTCCATTTGTCAAGACTCGCTCCCCTCTTTAGATTCGCTGCATAACCATCAGGGAACATCAACTGCATTTTCACCCACAAGATAATTTCCCTCATAGCTGGCCTTCCAAGATTGAACCAGGACTTTGGCTTCATCCAGTTCTGCTTTCCTTCCGATTCTTGCATGTTTTGTAACGGTCTATCACATAGCGCCTCCTGATCGACTCTAGCCTTAGTATTATCCTTTGACTCCTCATCTATGCAGAACAATGTACCAAAAAGTGCCTCAGTGATATTCTTTTCCGTGTGCATCACGTCGATGTTGTATGGGAAAAGGAGGTCTTTGAAGTAAGGCAAATCCCACAAGCATGTCTTGTCAGTCTAGGCGTGTTTCGAATTATAACCCTTGAAATACCCTGGACGCTCTAGCTCTGGCTCGAGAGCGTTTAACTGATCTAGGGTCTCTTGGACTGTCAATAGAGGTGGTGCATAGTTTTTGACAACTCTACCTTTTCATGAAGTTCTTCTTGTCTTTCCTGAACTTATGGCGAGGATACAGGAACTGTATATGCAAATCGAAGCAAGAAAACTTGCAACCCGCCTACAGCCAACGAAACTCAAGAGCTGCCTTGCATGTGGGGCATGGGAACCTTCCATGCACACGCTAGCCAATGAATAGCGCATACGTCGGCAAGATATGTGTCGAGTACATGTACCAGACAAGCATAATGAAGTTTTGTTTGTTAAATGTGTTGTATGTCTTTAACCCATTATCCCAAGCTTCTTGCAATTCGTCCCTAAGCGGCTGCATGTAAACATTCATATTCTTCCCCGGATAGTTCGTCCCTGGAATTATCAACGTCGGAAAATGTTCTTTCTTTGCATAATCTGTCCCAGGGGGAGATTGACTAGAAAGACAAATACCGGCCAACAACTGTATTGGGTTTCCATCAGACCAAACACACTGAACCCAGCCGTGTTGATGCCGACTTGAGGATGCCTTGGATCTGCAACTTTTTCCGCATATACTGCATCGAAGCGCTTCCACGTTTCACCATCTAATGTGTCTACCATCACCAGAGTCCCATCTGCATCTAGTTCGGTTCTTTTGCCCTGTTTGTGCCATGTCATCTGTTCGGCCGTCTCTTCGACCATGAAAAGACGTTTAAGTCTTGGTACGATTGGCATATACCGAAGAACATTAACCGGGATTTTGGTCTGCATCTTCTCACCCATACCGTTGTCTACCACAATATACCTGGGAGACTTGCAAATGGGATAATACTTCAAGTTCGCATACTCAAGCCTAAATAAAGCACATCATTTCTCACAGACATGTATCTTCTCATAGGGCATCTTAAGAGCATGAAGGATTTTGTCTGGCTGGTACAGGTTTGCAGGCAATACATGGCCTTTGGGTAGAAAGCGTCCAAATACTGGCATAATCGCATCGTAGCATTCTCTGCCCAAGTTGAATTGAGCCTTTGGAGCCATTATTTCTGAGATGGCATCCAGCTGACAAAGCTCAGTGTGCTCGTGAAGAGGACGTTTTGAAGACTCCAACATTTCATTGAAGGCCTTTGCAGATTCCTCCATCTCTTCATCCAAATTCTGAGCATCATCACAGTTTTGCACCATGTCTTCCATCTGGTACCATGCTCGTCGGTGCGACGACGAACCACCTCAGCTCTGGCACATTGGGCAGACTCACCATGAAATGTCCACACCATATAACTGGGCGTAAAACCACTCTTCTGCAGGTGTTTGCCCATTTCATCTTGTGTCCTCTTTTCCCAATTCTTCCACCAGACACAGGGCGGCCAGTTTTTCCTCTGGCCATTTGCAAATGCGGCTTTCACAAACCCCTTGGTTTTGGTTAACCATTCATTGGTAATCTCTTTCTGACTAGTGTGACCGGTGTACATCCACGCACGATCACCCATCTTGCTTAGCTACTGGACAGACAAGAAATATATATAATTTAGCATGTATGTTGATCAGTTAATCTAGTTTGTCAATTTTATTATGTCCATGCAACCTACACTCTAATAGGTAAAGATAGGTCCTAATCCAACCCAAGTATGTGTAGATTGAGTACGTTCTCCATGCTCTACCCCATTCCGAGACAAAGTTTCGGCAACACCTCCCCGATGTTCTCCGATACACGTCTCGGCAAAAAGCCGAGAGAATTTGCATCCGGAGAACAACAGGGGGCACTGACGAAATTTTGTCTCGGAATGGGGAGCATGGAGAACATAATCAATCTACACATACTCAGGCTGTCCGTGGAAATCGCTGGACAATCCAAATGAGTTACAGTGATAAATATGCAACTGAATGCATATTTATCGATGCAACCCTTTCACACGGGAGACACATACTCGTTATGTGACTGTAATTACCTAGCTAGTGTCATCGGCACAAAGGCTGGAACAAAGCAAATAATTAAGGGGACATGAGGAGATGTCATTTATGCTCACCCACGAACGCAGGGGCGGAGCTTGTCGAACACCAGACCCTCACAATGATGAAACAACTGCACATTGAAATTGAAAGATGAGGAACGTAGCCTTATTGTTTTTGCCATCAACCTAACTAAAAATAAACTAAACTAAGCCTAAACCAAAGTAAATCTAAAAAACAGAAAAAGAAGAAATAAAGGAGAGAGGGCAGCGGTGGAGCTCATGAGAGAGAGGGCAGCAGTGGCGACGGGCGGCGGTGGAGGAGGCGGCGGGAGCGGGGCGGCGGTGGCGACCGAGCGTCGGTGGAGGAGGAGGGCAGGGCGGGGCAGCCTGGGGCGACAGGGCTCCGGGGCAGGGAGGGTGCGGGCGGGTGCGGGCGGGTGGCACCGCGCGGTGGGGGCGGGGGCGACAGGGATCGAGGGTGGCGGGGCGGCGTGAGCGATGGACCGGCTGGGGCGTGGGGCACCGGGGGTGGGGCGGCAGGGGCGACGGGGGCGGGGGGATCTGGGGCAGGGAGGGTGGTAGGGCGGCGGTGGTGCTGGGCAGCGGGCAACAGGGCGACGGGACAGCGGGGGCGGGGGCCTCCCAGGCAGGGAGGGTGGTTGCGCGGCGGCGGTGCTAGGCGGTGGTGGTGCGGGTGCGGGGGCGCGCAGGTGGAGAGAGAGGGGTGGGGGCGGGGAGAGAGGGAGGGGTGACCGTTAGAGGCCGTTAGTGGGCACGCTCTTTGCCGTCTACTAGCGGACGACAAATAATCTTTGGCCTCCGCTAGTGGACGACAAATATGGGGTTGTTGGGCTGTTAGGGTTTGGGCCTCCACTGGACCCCACCCACCTCTTTGTCGTCAGCCAGCCAACGGCAACGAACTGGCTGATGGCAAATAGGATCTTTTCCGTCCATTTTTTAGAAGCAGATGCCAAAGGCCTTCTTTGCCATCCGCTAGCAGACGCCAAAAAATTTCTGTTTCCAGTAGTGTATGTGAGGGAGTTCTAGATTAGGGGGTGTCCGGATAGCCGGACTATAACCTTTGGCCGCACTCGCGGACTATGAAGATACAAGATTGAAGACTTCGTCTTGTGTCCGAATAGGACTCTACTTGGCGTCGAAGGCAAGCTAGGCAATACGGATATGGATATCTCCTCCTTTGTAACCGACCTTGTGTAACCCTAACCCTCTCCGGTGTCTATATAAACCGGAGGGTTTTAGTCCGTAGGACACAACAACTACAACATAGAATCATACCATAGGCTAGCTTCTAGGGTTTAGCCTCTCTGATATCGTGGTAGATCTACTCTTGTACTACCCATATCATCAATATTAATCAAGCAGGACGTAGGGTTTTACCTCCATCAAGAGGGCCCGAACCTGGGTAAAACATTGTGTCCCCTGCCTCCTGTTACCATCCGGCCTAGATGCACAGTTCGGGACCCCCTACCCGAGATCCGCCGGTTTTGACACCGACATTGGTGCTTTCATTGAGAGTTCCTATGTGTCGTCGCCAGAAGGAAGGATGTCTCATCTCGTCTTTAAAGATGGCACTACTGCCAAGGGAGCTTTGGCTGTCGGCCAAACTCTCCGGCTACGCGGTTTCATCATGACCGCCGGTTCGACCGCCGCGCTGACGATGACTTCTCGGGTCATCGAAAACAGCCTCCTTGTCAAATCGACACTCACCGAACAGATGGATCCAATAGAGATCGCCTCCTTAAACGAGATCTTAGATCGCATCGCCGCCCTGTGAGTCGCTACGGACTATGATCGGATTGGGCTTAAACCCGGTCAAAGGGAGATTAACTCTCTGCCGGTCACCCATCACATTGCAGTGGTGGAGGAACAATGCGGCGACCTTTCCTCCATCTTGAGGACCAACTATGTCCGGATTCCCGAGCTCTCTGAGCCGGACGCCCGTTCGCAGGACGACAACACCCAATCCATGAACTTAGAGTCAGGCAGTGGGCCAGGTTTATCGGGTCACACCCCAGAACCGAAACTTTCAAAATTGGAAATTCCTTGGCCCCTGGATCCCAGATCAGGTGAGGGTTCGGATTCAATTCCACCCATCCACCCAAACATAAGCAATCTTTCCCACATCAGGCAAGAGCCCCAGGAAACAGTACATCACTACTGGGCCAGATTCCTCCTTGCGATGAACAAGGTTAAGGACTGTCGCGAGGAAGATGCAATCTTATTTTTCCGCAGTAATTGCACGGACAAGGGAATCCTTAACGCCATAAATCGCCGTGAGATAACACGCTTCGCTGACTTGGCGTCCATAGTACGAAAGTACTGTGCGATGGAAAGTGCCTGGAAAACCGAAATAAACTTTTGGGATAATCCGGCCCTGAACACAAACCCAGTCCGAATTAAAAGGGTGCATTATCACAATACACCCAGGTTAACTACCAAAAAGCAAAAGCCCTCTATGGGGCAAGGAACCGTACTGGAGGGATGGCTCAACGGACCCTGCAAAATTCATAGTACAGCGGATGCAATACCAACGCACAGCCTTAGAGCATGTTGGATACTCCGGCAGGTAGACAAAAGTGGTGAGGATCTACTCCTCCCAAATACCACAGGGCACCATCCCATGGACAACAATACGGTGTTAACGGTCTTTGAGACCTTCGCGTCAAATAATAGACGCAAGCGAACACTCCGCAGCATGGCCGAAATCTGCCACATAGCAGCAATAAATCCTTGGAGTGACACGGCTATTACATTCAATGCCAGTGACGAACCTAAATTCCGAAAAGCCCGAGCACCAGCCGCGCTGGTCCTCAGTCCAATTGTGGACGGCTTTCGACTCACCAAGGTACTCATGGACGGCGGCAGCGGATTAAACCTCATCTATGAGGAAACTCTTCAAAAGATGGAAATAGACTAGAGCCGCATTGAGCAAAGTAGCACAACCTTTAGAGGAATCATCCCCAGTCGGGAAGCACGCTGTGCTGGGAAAATCACACTAGATGTGGTATTCAGCACGCCGGATAATTACAGGTCCGAAGAAATTACATTCCAAGTGGCCCCGTTCAGTAGTGCTTATCACGCTCTTTTAGGACGGGAGGCATTCACAATCTTCCAAGCCGTACCACATTACGGGTACATGAAGCTCAAAATGCCCGGGCCCAACGGAATCATCACTCTCGCCAGCGATCTGGACACAGCACTCCGCGCCGAAAACAAAATAGCCGCATTGGCCCTCGAGGCATTATCCGAAGCCCTCTCGGACGAGGAATTAACTACGCTACGCTCAAAAGTGGACAGGGACGACGTGATACTCGACAAGAGATCCAAGTGCACCTCTTTTAAACCAGCGGATGAAATAGTCAAATTCCAAGTCCACCCAACGGACCCTACAAAAATAGCCTCCATCGGGGCATAGCTAAGCCCCGCTGTGGACGCCGCACTACGGGAGTTCCTGCGTGAGAACTGGGACATATTCGCCTGGCATCCCTCATACATGCCAGGAATCCCACGCAGGATGGCCGAGCATAGCCTCAATATCCTAAAGGGATTCAAGCCGGTCAAGCAAGCTCTTCGGCGTTTCTCTGAACCTAAGAGACAGGCCATGGGAGAGGAACTAGCCAAGTTATTGGAGGCCGGATTCATCAAAGAAATAAAACACCCGGATTGGCTAGCAAACCTGGTGATGGTACCAAAGAAGGACAAATCCTGGCGCCTTTGTGTCGACTTCAAAGACCTCAATAAAGCTTGCCCGAAGGATCCCTTCCCCCTCCCACGCATCGATCAAATCATTGATGCTACCGCAGGACATGAGTCATTGTGTTTCCTCGATGCATACTCCAGTTACCACCAAATCAAGATGGCGGAGTCCGACCAAGCCGCAACGGCATTCATCACACCATACGGTCCCTTCTGTTTTAACACAATGCCTTTTGGGCTCAAAAACACCGGCGCAACATATCAGCGCATGATTCAGACATGTCTGGAAAACAAATCAGTAAAACAGTAGAGGCATACGTAGACGATGTGGTCATCAAAACCAAACACGTCGACTCTTTGATAGACGACTTGAGGCTCACATTCAACATCCTCCGAACATATGACATCAAGCTCAATCCAGAAAAATGCGTTTTCGGCGTACCAGCCGGAAAGCTCCTGGGATTCATTGTCTCCAGTAGAGGTATTCAGGCTAATCCGGCCAAAATCCGAGCGTTGTCATAGTTGGCTACCCCAACAGACCTCAAACAAATCCAGAAGCTAACTGGATGCGTGGCGGCTCTAAGCCGCTTTATCTCCCGCTTGGGAGAAAGGGCTTTACCCCTTTATCGCCTCCTTCGACGCACTGAACACTTTGAGTGGACGGACGCGGCCACAGCCGGATTGGAAGAAATAAAGGCCATTCTGGCAACCAACCCGATCCTGGCTGCACCAAACATCGGCGAACCAATGATGTTGTATATTGCGGCAACTCATCAAGTTGTAAGCGCGGTGCTCGTTGTCGAACGGGAAGCGGACGGACACAAATTCCCTCTTCAAAAGACGGTATACTATGTATCCACTGTCCTCACTCCATGCAAATCACGGTACCCGCATTACCAAAAAATAGCATATGCGGTATTCATGGCATCACGGAAACTGTGACACTACTTTCAAGAGTGTTCGATTACAGTAGCCTCGGAAGTGCCACTTAATGATATTATCAACAACCATGACGATACGGGCCGGATTTCCAAATGGGCCATTGAGCTCCTCCCATTCGACATAACATACAAACCTCGTCGAGCCATTAAATCGCAAGTACTGGCTGACTTCGTCGCCGAATGGACTGAGGCCGGACTCCCTAAAGAATACAGTGCATACTCCAATTGGATCATGCACTTCGGCGGTTCTAAAATGTTGCCCGGTCTAGGGGCTGGCGTCGTCCTGACGTCCCCAACCGGAGATACCGTTCGGTACATACTGCAAATATTGTATACAGATTCCAACAATGCAGACGAATACGAAGTTCTGTTGCATGGTCTTCGGATGGCAGTCTCCATGGGCATTCAACGCCTGGAGGTGCGTCGGGATTCAAACCTCGCAATATCCCAAATAAATGGAGATTTTGACGCCAAGGATCCGAAAATGGCGGCCTATCGAAATGCCGTCCTCAAAATGTCAGCTCGGTTCGAGGGACTCGAATTTCACCATGTGGCTCGGGAAAACAATCAGGCGGCGGATAACCTCGCCCGCATCGGTGCAAAACGCGACGCGGTCCCTCCCAACATATTTCTGGAAAGGCTCTTCAAGCCATCCGTAGAATGGGAAGGGGTCCGGACCCGCCCAAAATACCCGATACCAAACTCTCTGACACAATCGGAGGCTCCGCCACCGAAATAACACCTTCAGCCCACGAAATAATGGCCATTATTGCCCCATGGACAGAACCATTCCTGGCCTACCTAACTAGACAGGAACCTCCGGAGGACCAAAATGAGGCACGCTGCATAGTGCGGCGATCCAAGGCCTATAGGGTCCATGAGGGAGAATTGTACAAGAAAAGCACTATCGGAGTCCTTCAAAGGTGCATCTCCGAAGAGGAAGGGCGGAATCTTTTGGCAGAAATTCACGCCGGACTCAGCGGTCATCATGCCGCAGCCCGGGCTCTTGTAAGCAAGGCCTTTCGTACAAGATTCTATTGGCCAACGGCCCGGGCAGATGCACAGGACTTGGTCCAACGTTGCGCCGGTTGCCAGCTCTTTGCAAATCAAAGCCACATGCCACCCACCGCCCTCCAAACAATCCACATTACCTTGCCCTTCGCGGTCTGGGGGCTTGACATGGTTGGACCCCTTAAAGGGGGAACCCACAAGAAAAAAATACTTATTGGTCATGGTGGATAAATTCACCAAATGGATAGAGGCTAAACCGGTTAAAACGGCCGAATCCGTACCGGTGATAGATTTCATATCCGGGGTTGTACACCGTTACAACGTCCCCCACAGCATCATCACTGATGACGGCACGAACTTCACGGCTGACGAGGTAAAACTCTGGTGTAGCAAAATGGGCATCAAGCTCGATTATGCTTCAGTCTATCACCCATAAACCAACGGTCAAGTCGAACGAGCAAACGGTCTTATAATGAGCGGCATTAAACCCAGATTAGTGCGTTCCTTAACGGAGTCTGACACGCACTGGGTAGAGGAGCTCGACTCCGTACTCTGGGGGCTGTGGACCATGCCGAATCGTAGTACCAGATATACACCATTTTCTATGGTGTACGTCGCAGAGGCAGTCTTGCCCTGTGACATAATTCATGACTCACCTCGAGTGCGCATGTATGAAGAAAGAGAAGCCGAGCTCGATCGGCAGGATAGTCTAGACACCTTGGAGGAAGAGCGCGACGTAGCCAAAGCCTGTTCCGCATTTTACCAGCAACAGGCTCGCAGATACCAAAGCAGAGAAGTACGGGCCAAAACTTATAACGTTGGCAAACTAGTTCTACGCTTGTCGGATAAGAAAAAGAACAAGCTCGAGCCCAAATGGGAAGGTCCCTTCATTATCGACCAAGTTCTGACCGGTGGAGTGTACGGACTGCGGGATGCATTGACTAGTCGACTCAAGCCGAACCCATGGAACGCAGCCAGGCTCCGAAGATTCTACGCCTAGCACCGGACTCTATGTTAGTCCACTCCCTTTGTCCATTTTCTGCATATGCATCATCTGTCTTGTTTCCCTTTCTCCCTTTTTTTATTATTTCTCTAGGCCTTCAAGGGTCACCTTGTGCCTCACTTATGTGCTAGCCGCACTCTCCATACCTGGGGGCTTCTTTCACAGAAGCTTAAATTATTTACCTGGGCCCCATGCCCAACACATGTGTTATACTTCCGCATGTACCATTTTTCATCATTATATGCATCGATATGACTTAAGTTTTGGCCAAGCTGGGTTGCCTGGCTCTTGTATTTATGCCCTACATTCCCGTTAATTCATCTAGGGCATAAGGGGAGCACCTCTGCGATTGTTACTGCCGGGTCAGCCGGATGTGTACCTCAGACTGGGTGAAGCCGAAAGCTAGCGTTCTTAAGGGAATATTCGGTCGGTGAACAAAAGATGACTTTTATTTATTATCCATATCTGCCCCCAGATGCTTTTTTTGCGTTTCTTATCGCACTCCGGACATGCACTTTAGGGCATGCTTACCCAGGGAAAGGAACCCTTAACGGAACTATTCTCCCTGGAAGATGTTTCTTACTACCCATGTAATATAACATAACTAGTTGGGCACTTGTCTGATAAAGCACTAATGACCCCTACGCCTGGTCTCCACGCATACCCCGGTTCTTATATAACTGAGCGGGTATTTGGATTCACTCCGGACTATCAGGCCCGGAGGTTGAAGCAAAAAGGTCCGCAACGACAAATGATCTACAATCCGGCTAGAAGGCATTATACATGTCACTTTAATTACATAGTCATGCAGACTGACTAAACTCCTCTTCTATACCGTCCAACAGACGGTCTAGCTTACAATCCTGTTGGGAATACTTTGCGGCTAATTCTACTTGCCCATAAACTAAGCTAATGGGGATCTCTTTTTCGTCGGGCCCCATAGGTCCGACCTCGGCCATGTGATTTGGGTCTGCCTTGGTATACCGAGTCTTCACCATGGCCCAAGCCTCTCTGGCACCCTGTAGGCAAGCCGATATCTTCCATAATCGGAGGCGCCACCGTGCTCCCTTGAGCTTCTCCGTAAGCTCTGCAACGCCCTCTGGCAAGGAGACAGATGGCCACAAAGCCTGGGAAACACCTTGCATCACCTGCTGAACTTGTTTGTGCAGATGTGACAGCTCGGACAGAAGATCACCCGTAGACCCGGGAATTTCCTCCGCGGGACAACCCGTCAGCATACCTACAGACATAACGCTGTTAATCGACTTCCTCGCCGAACTCTTTTTCAAAGTTCGTTCAAGCACTTACTAAATATGCCGCGTCGAAGCCGCCGATTCTCCCTAAGGGAGTCCGACAGTTGGGCACGAACATCCTTTAGTTCCACGCCCAGCTTGGTGTTGGCATCCTGGAGATCATTCTTCTCCTTCCTCACCCTCGTAAGCACGCTCTCACTGGCCTTCAGCTGACGTTGGAGCTGTTGCTTATCCGGATTTACTCCAGCATCATCTGCAATTTTATCGTCAGATCTGCATATACGCCGCACTTTATATGATACTGAAGGATATATTACCAGAGGGGGTCTCTTTGGGCTCCCCTGCTGCGGCTAGTGCGGCCTAAAGTTGGGCTTTGCACTCTTCCAGCTCCTGGGACAGTTGGGTATTCTTTTCTGTAAGAACCTGCATAGCAAATGATCCTTAAATCAGTTATTCTAACTGTTTCAAGTCTCGGGGGCTACTGATATATATAATCACCAAATTTTCTCACCCGTATGTCTTTTACATACTGCTCCGTGGCTTTGGCTAGACCATTTTGAGCGGCACGGAGGTACGCATCTCCCGAGTTGAAGGCATCCAATGCCTCTTGGGAGAAACAAGCGTCACGAAGAACAGTCCGGCGACGCCTGTGGTTCATGGCACTTTCCACCTCGGAATTGGTGGCGGACAGTCTATCTGCATCCTCTGTCGGAGGAGCGCCCGGCGCACGCCTCGTATTCGTTCCCGCCTCTGAATCCCGCCTTGGAGCTTGGCTAGTGGAGGCGTGATTAGTAGCCTCTCCAGATATAGTCCGGCGAGCACTCTTTTTCCTAAAAAGAAGGCATGGGCATTAGTATGCCTCTGAGAATAATGTCTTGGAATAAAGACGGCGCGCCGTACCGCTGTGCCGGTGTCTCAATCCGGACTGCGTGTCTTTTCAGCCTGCCTGGCCTCGCGGCCCCTTGTTGGCTAGTCGCCGCAGGCTCGGCCTTCCGCCTCGAGGACCTCCCCTGCGAAACACAGTTGTTATACGGTGATCAAAAACACGCAAGGAAGGATCCCTTTTCAAAGTACTGGGACTTCAGTCTCAGTTACTTGTGAGGCTGGAAGTAGCCCAGGGTAATCGGCCGTAATGGCCACCAAGGCGTTGTCATTGCTCAATTGGTAAAATACTCCATCGATCAGCTCCACAGATATGTCCGGATCCTCTTGGGAGGCTGGGTCAAGGGACCGTTCCGGGTCCTCGGGTTGTGGAGGAGGGTTGTTTGTCTCCCTTATAGCCTGGCGCAGCTCCTGCGTTGAAATTGCTAGACTGAATACTTAACTATGGGAATATGAAACGGATGGGCGAGAAAAAGTGTCCGCTTACCCAGCTCGAAGGATTGTACATAGAAAATCCGCCCTGCGGGTTGACGCGGAGGAATTCCTCCTCTTCTCCCTTGTACAAAGTGGATAAGATCTTTATTAGAGCAGCAACCGATTCCAGCCCTTTACGGCCATAGCGGGTGGCGTCATCCTCCCTATTGAAATCCCACATGGGGCGGCCTCTATACTGAAGCGGCTGCACCCCCCGCATAATACATGTGGCCATGACCTTGATCATGGTCAATCTGGATCGAGCTAACAAACTTATCCGGCTCATCAGGTAAAGAACGTCCCTGTCATCTTCCTCCTATTGGCTCCATGGACGCCAGCTCCGGCGCTTCTTCAAAGGAGCGTTGTTGAACTCAGGGATGGTCAATCTGGATCGAGCTAACAAACTTATCCGGCTCATCAGGTAAAGAACGTACCTGTCATCTTCCTCCTATTGGCTCCATGGACGCCAGCTCCGGCGCTTCTTCAAAGGAGCGTTGTTGAACTCAGGGAGGCCGATTTGAATAGGGTCCGGGAGGGGGACATCTTCTATATAAAACCATTCTGAAGGCCAGTCTTCGGACGTCTTCTTTGGGGTTCCGGATAGATATCCGGTCCCGACAATACGCCACACTTCGGCTCCGCCCACTTGATATATTGACCCCTTCTGAGAACGGGGCACGAGACAGAACAACACCTTCCACAACGCGAAATGAGCCAAACAGCCCAAAAAAAGCTCGCAAAGGGCTATGAAGCCCGCGATATGCAATATGGAGGCAGGCGTAAGGTTGTGCAACTGGAGGCCGTAGAACTCCAGGAGCCCCCGGAGAAACGGATGAATTGGAAATCCGAGCCCTCTTACCAAATGAGGGACAAGGCATACCCGCTCTCCCTTGGAGGGATTGGGAAGGCTCTCCGCTTGCTCTCCGCCATTATAGGTGGCGAGCCCGGCTCGATCCGGGACCAGGTATGCTGGGGGAAGAAATCCCTTGGTCTGAAGCATCACTAATTTGTTGTGCGGGACGGAACATCTCTCCCAATCTCCAGGCATGGGGCTAGGGGAGCGAGAGGAGGAGCTGCATCGACCGGCCATGATGGAATGGATCTCTGTCGGATGCGCTCTGATGAAGGATCGCCAAGGGAGGATGGTGTGATTTGGATCTGAATCCTCGTCTTTTTAATAGGTAGCTCATTCACACACCTAGGGGGGTAAATGTAAAAACAGGTTGGCTCTTCACATTCGCTCGACACGTGGAAAGTGGCCATTATTGGGCGTGGAAGCCAAGGAGCGTGACATTCACAAGAAGTCGGACACTATTTAAACAGGTACACAAAATTTGGAGAGGAACCCGCCTTGCAATGCCGAAGACAATCTGCGCGCCAGAATCATCGTCATTGAAAGCCTGGTTCGGGGGCTATTGAGGGAGTCCTGGAATAGGGGGTGTCCGGATAGCCGGATTATAACCTTTGGCCGGACTCTCGGACTATGAAGATACAAGATTGAAGATTTCGTCTCGTGTCCGGATGGGACTCTACTTGGCGTAGAAGGCAAGCTAGGCAATACGGATATGGATATCTCCTCCTTTGTAACCAACCTTGTGTAACCCTAACCCTCTCCGGTGTCTATATAAACCGGAGGGTTTTAGTCCGTAGGACACAACAACTACAACATACAATCATACCATAGGCTAGCTTCTAGGGTTTAGCCTCTCTGATCTCGTGGTAGATCTACTCTTGTACTACCCATATCATCAATATTAATCAACCAGGATGTAGGGTTTTACCTCCATCAAGAGGGCCCGAACCTGGGTAAAACATTGTGTCCCCTGCCTCCTGTTACCATCCGGCCTAGATGCACAGTTCGGGACCCCCTACCCGAGATCCGCCGGTTTTGACACCGATAGTATGCAAGAGTTAATAGTATGCATTCTCATTTCAACCTCAATTATCCTCTAGTTGGTGGGGAAAGATCTAGGCACATATGGCCAGTCAAATATATTTGATCATGAATTATTATTGTTGACAATTATCTCTTTGATAAATGAGTTGGGAGGCAAAATATTAAGCCCCTATCTTTCTCTGTATTCGATGGATGCCATTTGTTCCAAGAATTTGCTTTGAGTACTAGCAATCATAGAAGACTATATGATGATTGAGTATGCGGAGCTCTTACTTAGAGTTTGTTGAATAAGTCGAATTGCAACTGTTTGGTGACTAAGAATATAGGTTGTTGAGTTTCAAGAGAATTCATTGTTTGAACCTTAACATGTGAATTGATTGCTACTTTGTCAAGATGAGCTTTATGAGAAATATTTACAGTTATGATGCTAGGAAAAGTGATTGAAATTATCATTGATCAAACTTATGCACTATGCTAGCTTTCACAATTCATAAATGATTTCTTTTATCATTTACCTCTCGAGGACGAGTCGGAATTAAGCTTGGGAATGTTGATACGTCTCCAATGTATCTATAATTTAAGATGTACTCATGCCATGTTTAGAAAAATTCTATATGGTTTTGGTATGATTTGCATGGAACTAACCCGGACTGACGTTGTTTTCAGCAGAACAACCGTGGTGTTGTTTTTTGTGCAGAAATGAAAGTTCTCCAAATGAGCTGAAACTTTTTGACGATTTTTTTGGAATAAATGAGACCCCTGAAGCTTCGTGGGAGGGCCAGAATAGCCACGAGGAGGGCACAACCCACCCGGGGGCGCCTGGAGCCCAACCCGTGGCGTGGTGGGATGTGCTCACCCTTCACGTGAAATCGACGCCAAAAACTCATATGAGTATAGAAACCATTAGAAATAACCCTAGATCAGTAGTTCCACCGCCGCAAGCCTTTATAGCCATGGAAAACCAATCAATACCCCGTTCCGGCACTCCGCCGGAGGGGGAAATCATCACCGGTGGCCATCTTCATCATCCCGGCGGCCACGATGATGAGGAGGGAGTAGTCCACCCTCGGGGCTGAGGGTTTGTACCAGTAGCTATCTATTTAATCTCTCGCTCGTATTCTTTAGATGTCACGATCTTGATGTATCGCGGGCTTTATTAATATGGTCGGATCATATGGTGTTTTCCGCTCTCTATCTTGTTGTGAATTGAGTTTTCCCTTTGAGATTTCGTTTTATAGGATAGAATACTTTTATGGATTTGAAAACACTAGATGTATGTCTTGCTATGAATACATGTGGTGACAATGGGGTATCATATTAATTCACTTGATATCTGTTTTGGCACTCCACTCGCGGATTCCCGAGGTGACATTGGGGTAATCTATGCATATGGGTTGATGCAAGTTCTCGTCTTTGTTTCTCCGGTAGAAATCTTGGGGCACTCTTTGAGGTTCTTTGTGTTGGATTGAGTATTATGAATCTGAAATTATTTGGTGTTATCTTAGTATGACCTCTTGCTAGATCGATCGGAAAGGATAACTTGGTGTTATTTTAGTACGAACTCTTGGATAGATCGATTAGAAAGAATAGCTTCGAGTTGGTTTCGTACCCTACCAACAATTTCTTCTTATTTTCTCCGCTAGATAGGAGCTTGATGACCCACAAGTATAGGGGATCTATCTAGTCCTTTAGATAAGTAAGAGTGTCGAACCCAACGAGGAGCAGAAGGAAATGATAAGCGGTTTCCAGCAAGGTATTCTCTGCAAGTACTGAAATAAGTGGTAACAGATAGTTTTGTGATAAGATAATTTGTAATGAGCAACAAGTAACAAAAGTAAATAAGCTGCAGAAAGATGGCCCAATCCTTTTTGTAGCAAAGGACAAGCCTGGACAAACTCTTATATGATGTAAAGCGCTCCCGAGGACACATGGGAATATCGTCAAGCTAGTTTTCATCACATTCATATGATTTGCGTTCGATACTTTGATAATTTGGTATGTGGGTGGACCGGTGCTTGGGTACTGCCATTACTTGGACAAGCATCCCACTTATGATTAACCTCTATTTCAAGCATCCGCAACTACAACAAAAGTATTAAGGTAAACCTAACCATAGCATGAAACATATGGATCCAAATCAGCCCCTTACGAAGCAACACATAAACTAGGGTTTAAGCTTCTATCAATCTAGCAACCCATCATCTACTTATTACTCCCCAATGCCTTCCTCTAGGCCCAAATAATGGTGAAGTGTCATGTAGTCGACGTTAACATAACACCACTAGAGGAGAGACAACATACATCTCATCAAAATATCGAACGAGTACCAAATTCACATGACTACTAATAGCAAGACTTCTCCCATGTCCTCAGGAACAAAAGTAACTACTCATAAAACATAAATATGTTCATGATCAGAGGGGTATTAATATGCATATAGGATCTGAATATATGATCTTCCACCAAATAAACCAACTAGCATCAACTACAAGGAGTAATTAACACTACTAGCAACCTATTAGCACCAATCCCGGACTTGGAGACAAGAATTGGATACAAGAGATGAACTAGGGTTTTGAGATGAGATGGTGCTGATGAAGATGTTGATGGAGATTGCCCTCTCCCAATGAGAAGAGAGTTGGTGATGACGATGGCGATGATTTCCCCCTCCGGGAGGGAAGTTTCCCCGACAGAACAGCTCCGCCAGATCCCTAGATTGGTTCCGCCAAGGTTCCGCCTCGTGGCGGCAGAGTTTCATCCGAGAAGATGGCTTATGATTTTTTTTTCGCATCGAAAGACTCCATATAGTAGAAGATGGCCACCAGGGGGCCCACGAGGTAGGGGGCACGCCCAGGGGGTAGGGCGCCCCCCACCCTCGTGGGCAGGGTGTGGCCCCCTGGTGAAGTTCTTGCTCTTAGTATTTTTTATATATTTGGAAAACATTTTCCGTGAAGTTTCAGGACTTTTGGAGTTGTGCAGAATAGGTCTCTAATATTTGCTCCTTTTCCAGCCCAGAATCCCAGCTGCCGGCATTCTCCCTCTTTATGTAAACCTTGTAAAATAAGAGAAAATAGGCATAAGTATTGTGACATAATGTGTAATAACAGCCCATAATGCAATAAATATTGATATAAAAGCATGATGCAAAATAGACGTATCAACTCACCCAAGCTTAGACCTCGCTTGTCCTCAAGCGAAAAGCCGAAATCAAAAAATATGTCCACATGTTTAGAGATAGAGGTATCGATAAAAATAAAATACGGACATGAGGGCATCATGATCATTCTTAGAACAACAACTTATATAATTCTTGTCATACGATCTCTAATGCTAGAGTAATAATTCACAATATCAAGTATGAATCATAAACTTCATTGAAAAATAACAAACTACAATCTCAGTCATTGAAGCAATTGCAATTTATCATAACATTGGAAAGAGTCAATGTATAAGAGCTTTTCAGCAAGTCCACATACTCAACTATCATATAATCTTTCATAATTGCTGACACTCACGCAATACTTATGGGTATGGAGTTTTAATTGGACACATAGAAAGATAGGGGCTTATAGTTTTGCCTCCCAACGTTTTACCTCAAGGGTAATGTCAACAGTAATAGTTCATGAAAACTCACATCCAATTAGCTATATATACCAGGATCTTTCCAACATATTGTGCGTGCCAAAGGATAAAGTGTAAAAAGGAAGGGTGAAAATCACCATGACTCTTATGCAATGTAGGAGATAAAAGTAAATGATAGGCCCTTCGCAGAGGGAAGCAGAGGTTGTCATGCACTTTTATGGTTGGATGCACAAAATCATAATGCGAAAGAACGTCACTTTATATTGCCCCTTGTGATATGGACCTTTCTTATGCAGTCTATCGCTTTTATTACTTACATATCACACGATCGTATAAAGCTTATTTCCTCCACACCAATCAATCATACATATTTATAGAGCAATTTTTATTCCTTGCACCGATGACAACTTACTTGATGGATCTTACTCAATCCATAGGTAGATATGGTGGACTCTTATGGTAAGACTGGTTTGAGGGTATTTGGAAGCACAAGTAGTATCTCTACTTGGTGCAATGAATTTGGCTAGCATGAGGGGGAAAGGCAAGCTCATCATGTTGGAAGATCCAAGACAATATAATTCATATCAGATGTAAGAAAACATAACCCATTATGTTGTCTTCCTTGTCCAATGTCAACTCTTTAGCATGTCATATTTTAATGAGTGCTCACAATCATAAAAGATGTCTAAGATAGTATATTTATATGTGAAGACCTCTCTTTCTTTATTACTTGTCAACTCTCAACAACTTTTATTCATCATACTTTTTCTATGTGAGCTCATTACTCTCCATGAGATCCATATGATCTCTTTGTTTCTTCTTTATTTCTTTCTCTTTTCTTTTATTCACTTAGGATCATGGCAAAATAATCAAGCCCTTGACTCAACACTAATCTTCATTATATAGCTCACGGACTCGATTACATAGAAGGATAATAAAGCAAAACTCACAACTAGATCAAACTAAGAACTTCTATTCTACTAGATCAAGATATTACCAAAAGGATCGAACTAAGAAAAACGGTAAAGATAAAGTGATGGTGATACGACACCGGCGCACTCCCCCAAGCTTGGCAGTTGCCAAGTGGAGTGCCCATACTAGATACTCAATTCTTCTTTGTTGGTGGAGACGGTGGTGATTTTGTTGATGGCGTAGGCTTCTTCCTTAATTTGAGCTTAAGGACATAATTTTGGTCCCTTAGGTCCTCGATCTCCTGCTCCAAGCTCAGTATCTTTTTGCATAGTTCCTGCTTGTTCTCCTGCAAGAGGCGAAAAGGGATAAACTCGATCTTAGGTTTCTTTACCCTATCCGAGAGGCTTGACTTTTTGAACTCCACATGCATGTCCCTAGGTTGAGGTAGTGGGACTTCATCTTCATCTCAGCTCGTCTCCTCCTTTCCCTTGGGTTCATAGTCCTCTTCTTCTTCCGTAGTCCAACCGCAATGCTCCACATCCCCATAGACCTTAGGATGGCAAGGTAATCAGCCACATAGCTTTCTCCTTCCGAATCCTGGGACGACATGTTGCTCTGTCTGTAGCAGGATAGCTCAAAACAAAGACAAGAGATTTTTGCATGATACGGGAGTCAAAACCCCCGGGAGATTATATAATGAATTTTTACCGACCAAATTACGTGTCGTGTACGAAAACGGAGTCCGGAGAGCACACGAGGTGCCCACGAGGTAGGGGGCGCCCAGTAGGGTAGGGCGCGCCCTCCACCCTCGTGGAGCCGTCGTGTCCTTCCCGAACTGCTGCTTATTTTCTATTTTTCTAAATATTCCAAAACGGAGAAATATTGCCTTTAAAACTGTTTTGGAGTCGGTTTACTTACCGTACCACATACCTATTCCTTTTCGGAGTCTGAAACGTTCCGAAAAGTGTCCCTTATGTATTCCTCCGGGGCTACGGTTTCAATAACATTGGTTTCAACATTTTATGGGACTACCTGAGATATAGTGTTTGATTCTTTGACAGTTCACCACCTTCGGATTTGTGCCTTCGAAGTTGTTGATTTTATGGCACCGGAACGGTAGACCTCCTCGATAACGTAAGGACCTTACCATCTAGAGAGAAGTTTTCCTGCAAAAATTCTTAAATGAGAGTTGTATAGCAATACATAATCACCTACATTAAACTCACGCTTTTGTATCCTTTTTTCATGCCATCTTTTAACTTTTTCTTTAAACAACTTGGCATGTCCGTAGGCTTGGGTTCTCCATTCATCAAGTGAGATAATATCAAATAAACTCTTCTCACCGGCAAGTTTAAAATCATAATTAAGTTCTTTAATAGCCCAATAAGCCTTGTGTTCTAGTTCGAGAGGTAAGTGACATGCTTTTCCATAAACCATTTTATACGGAGACATACCCATAGGATTTTTATATGCAGTTCTATAGGCCCATAATGCATCATCAAGTTTCTTGGACCAATTCTTTCTAGACCTATTAACAGTCTTTTGCAAAATTAATTTGAGTTCTCTATTACTCAATTCTACTTTACCACTAGACTGAGGGTGAAAAGGAGATGCAATTCTATGATTAACATCATATTTAGCAAGCATTTTATGGAAAGCACCATGAATAAAATGTGTACCACCATCAGTCATTAAATATCTAGGGACTCCAAATCTGGGAAAATAACTTCTTTAAGCATTTTAATAGAAGTGTTATGATTAGCACTACTAGTTGGAATAGCTTCTACCCACTTAGTAACGTAATCAACAGCAACTAAGATATGTGTATATCCATTAGAGGAAGGAAAGGGTCCCATATAGTCAAAGCCCCAAACATCAAATGGTTCAATAACAAGTGAATAATTCATAGGCATTTCTTGACGTCTACTAATATTACCAATTCTTTGACATTCATCACAAGATAAGACAAACTTACGGGCATCCTTGAAGAGAGTAGGCCAATAAAAACCAGATTGCAGTACATTATGTGCAGTTCTATCTCCAGCATGCTGTCCTCCATAAGCTTAGGAGTGACACTTGCGTAGGATCTGTTCCTGTTCATGCTCAGGTACACAACGTCTAATAACACCATCTACTCCCTCTTTATAAAGATGTGGGTCATCCCAAAAGTAATGCCTCAAATCATAGAAGAACTTTTTCTTTTGCTGGTATGTGAAACTAGGTGGTATAAACTTAGCAACAATGTAATTAGCATAATCAGCATACCATGGAGCAGTATGAGAAGCATTTATGACATTTAATTGCTCATCAGGAAAGCTATCATCAATAGGTAGTGGGTCATCAAGCACTTTTTCTAACCTAGACAAGTTGTCTGCAACGGGATTCTCAGCTCCCTTTGTATCAACAATATGTAAGTCAAATTCTTGTAGCAAGAGAACCCATCTAATAAGTCTAGGTTTAGCGTCTTTCTTTTCCATAAGATATTTAATAGCAGCATGATCCGTGTGAATAGTTACTTTAGAATCAACAGTATAAGGTCTAAACTTATCACAAGCAAATACACCTGCTAAAAATTCTTTTTCAGTAGTAGCATAATTTCTTTGAGAATTGTCTAGAGTTTTGCTAGCATATTGAATAACATTTAGTTTCTTATCAACTCTTTGTCCTAGAACAGCACCTACAGCATAATCACTAGCATCACACATAATTTCAAAGGGTAAATTCCAATCAGGGGGCTGAACAATAGGTGCAGAGATCAATGCTTTCTTAAGTATTTCAAATGCTTCTACACAATTATCATCAAAGACAAATGGTATATCTTTTTGTAATAAATTAGTTAGAGGCCGAGAAATTTTTGAGAAGTCCTTAATGAACCTCCTATAAAAACCGGCATGACCAAGGAAACTTCTTATACCTTTGATGTCCTTGGGACATGGCATCTTTTCAGTAGCATCAACCTTGGCTTTATCAACTTCAATACCTCTTTCAGAAACTTTATGCCCTAAGACAATACCTTCATTAACCATAAAGTGGCACTTTTCCCAATTCAAGACAAGATTAGTTTATTCACATCTCTACAAAACTCGATCAAAGTTGCTCAAGAAATCATCAAAAGAAGATCCATAGATGGAAAAGTCGTCCATGAAAACCTCACAAATCTTTTCAAAAAAGTCAGAGAATATAGCCATCATGAATCTTTGAAAGGTAGCAGGTGCATTACATAAACCAAAAGGCATACGCCTATAAGCAAAAGTACCAAAAGAGCATGTAAAAGTAGTCTTCGATTGATCTTTGGCTGACACAGGTATTTGAGAGAAACCAGAATAACCATCTAGAAAGCAAAAATGTGTACGTTTGGATAATCTTTCTAGCATTTGATCGATAAAAGGTAAGGGGTAATGATCTTTTTTAGTAGCCTTATTTAATTTGCGGAAATCAATTACCATCCTATATCCTGTAATAATTCTTTGAGGAATCAATTCATCTTTATCATTAGGTACAACAGTAATACCTCCCTTCTTATGGACACAATGGATAGGGCTTACCCACTAACTATCAGCAATGGGATAAATTATACCTGCCTCAAGGAGCTTTAGTATCTCCTTTCTTACCACTTCTTTCATTTTAGGATTCAGTCGGCGTTGATGATCACGAACTGGTTTAGCATCTTCTTCCAAATTAATTTTATGTTGACAAAGAGTGGGACTAATGCCCTTAAGATCATCAAGAGTATACCCAATAGCAGCATGGTGCTTCTTCAGAATTTTCAATAATCTCTCTTCCTCATGCTCTGAAAGGTTAGCACTAATAATAACAGGATATATCTTTTTCTCATCAAGATAAGCATATTTAAGAGTATCAGGTAATGGTTTAAGATCAAACACGGGATCACCCTTGGGTGGAGGAGGATCCCCTAGGATTTCAACAGGTAAATTGTTTTTCAGAATAGGCTCCTGTTTAAAGAATACTTCATCTAATTGCCTTCTTTCATTCATAAACATATCATTTTCATGGTCTAGCAAATATTGTACTAAAGGATCACTAGGAGGTACGGCAATAGAAGCAAGACCAATAATTTCATCCTTACTAGGTAATTCTTCTTCATGGTGTTGTCTACTAAATTTAGAAAAATTAAATTCATTAGTCATATCATCTAAACCGATAGCAACAACATCTCTTTTGCAATCTATGGTAGCATTAACAGTATTTAAGAAGGGTCTACCAAATATAATGGGACAAAAGCTATCTTGTGGGGAACCAAGAACAAGAAAATTAGCAGGATATTTAGTTTTCCCACACAAGACGTCAACATCTCTAATAATTCCCATTGGTGAAATAGTATCTCTATTGGCAAGTTTAATTGTAACATCAATTTCTTCAATCTCAACAGGTGCAATATCATGCATAACTTCTTGGTATATGGAATAAGGTATTGCGCTAGCACTAGCACCCATATCACATAAGCCATGATAACAATGATCTCCTATTTTAATAGAAATAACAGGCATGCCTACCACAGGTCTAGTTTTATCTTTATCACGGGGTTTAGCAATTATAGCAATTTCATCACAAAAATAAATAACATGCACATCAATATTATTAGACAAGAGATCTTTAACGATAGCAATATTAGGTTCAACTTTAACTTGCTCAGGAGGTGTATATGTTTTAATATTGCTTTTACGAACTACAGTTGAAGCGTTAGCATGATCCTTTATCCTAACAGGGAAAGGTGGTTTCTCAACATAAGAAGTAGGAACAATAGGATCATTATAAGTGATAGTATTTTCTTCAACTATAATAGGTGCAGCTACTTTTACTTCTATGGGAGGATGATATTTAATCCACTTCTCCTTGGGGAGATCAACATAAGCAGCAAAAGATTCACAGAAAGAAGCTACTATCTCAGAGTCAAGTCCATATTTAGTGCTAAATTTACGAAAAATATCGGTATCCATAAAAGATTTAACACAATCAAAACTAGGTGTCATACCTGACTCCTTACCATTGTCGAGGTCCCAATCTTCAGAGTTGTGTTTAATTCTTTCCAATAAATCCCATTTGAATTCAATAGTCTTCATCATAAAAGAGCCAGCACAAGTATCAAGCATGGTGCGATTGTTACCAGAAAGCCGAGCATAAATTTTTTGAATAATCATTTCTCTTGAGAGCTCATGATTGGGGCATGAATATAACAGTGACTTAAGCCTCCCCCAAGCTTGAGCGATGATTTCTCCTTCGCGAGGCCAAAAATTACATATATAATTGCGATCACGATGAACAAGATGCATAGGATAAAACTTTTGATGAAATTCCAATTTCAATCGTTTGTAATTCCAAGACCTCATATCATCACATAGCCTATACAATGTCGATGCATCTCCCCTCAAAGATAAAGGGAAGACCTTCTTCTTAACAACATCTTCGGGTACACCTGCAAGCTTAAATAATCCACAAACTTCATCCACATATATCAGATGTTCATCGGGATGTTTTGTACCATCTCCTAAAAAAGGATTAGCTAGCAGTTTTTCTATCATACCCGAAGGAACTTCAAAGCAAGCATTTTCATTTTCATTTTCAGTAGGTTCAGTAGGTTGAGGAGCAACTCTTTGCTCTACTGGTCGGGGTGAAGATACCCCAAACAAGCCCCTCAGAGGATTACCTTCCATGGTAGCAAGTGACAGTAAATTTCAGCACACTATATAAATTTTTCCTTACCAAATTCCACCTATCAAAGGTGCTTCACTCCCCGGCAACAGCGCCAGAAAAGAGTCTTGATGACCCACAATATAGGGGATCTATAGTAGTCCTTTCGATAAGTAAGAGTGTCGAACCCAACGAGGAGCAGAAGGAAATGATAAGCGGTTTCCAGCAAGGTATTCTCTACAAGTACTGAAATAAGTGGTAACAGATAGTTTTGTGATAAGATAATTTGTAACGAGCAACAAGTAACAAAAGTAAATAAGGTGCCGCAAGATGACCCAATCCTTTTTGTAGCAAAGTATAAGCCTGGACAAACTCTTATATGATGTAAAGAGCTCCCGAGGACACATGTGAATATCGTCAAGCTAGTTTTCATCACATTCATATGATTTGCGTTGGACACTTTGATAATTTGGTATGTGGGTGGACCGGTGCTTGGATACTGCCCTTACTTGGACAAGCATCCCACTTATGATTAACCTCTATTGCAAGCATCCGCACCTACAACAAAAGTATTAAGGTAAACCTAACCATAGCATGAAACATATGGATCCAAATAAGCCCCTTACGAAGCAACGCATAAACTAGGGTTTAAGCTTCTGTCACTCTAGCAACCCATCATCTACTTATTACTCCCCAATGCCTTCCTCTAGGCCCAAATAATGGTGAAGTGTCATGTAGTCGACGTTCACATAACACCACTAGAGGAGAGACAACATACATCTCATCAAAATATCGAACGAATACCAAATTCACATGACTACTAATAGCAAGACTTCTCCCATGTCCTCAGGAACAAAAGTAACTACTCATAAAGCATAAACATGTTCATGATCAGAGGGGTATTAATATGCATATAGGATCTGAACATATGATCTTCCACCAAATAAACCAACTAGCATCAACTACAAGGAGTAATTAACACTACTAGCAACCTACTAGCACCAATCCCGGACTTGGAGACAAGAATTGAATACAAGAGATGAACTAGGGTTTTGAGATTAGATGGTGCTGATGAAGATGTTGATGGAAATTGCCCTCTCCCTATGAGAGGAGCGTTGGTGATGACGATTGCGATGATTTCCCCCTCCGGGAGGGAAGTTTCCCCGGCAGAACAGCTGCACCAGAGCCCTAGATTGGTTCCGCCAAGGTTCCGCCTCGTGGAGGCGGAGTTTCGTCCGAGAAGATGGCTTATGATTTTTTTTCCATCGAAAGACTCCATATAGCAGAAGATGGCCACCGGAGGGCCACCAGGGGGCCCACGAGCTAGGGGGCGCGCCCAGGGGGGTAGCCCCCCCAGCCTCGTGGGCAGTGTGTGGCCCCCCTGGTGAAGTTCTTGCTCTCAGTATTTTTTATATATTTGGAAAACATCTTCCGTGAAGTTTCAGGACTTTTGGAGTTGTGCAGAATAGGTCTCTAATATTTCCACCTTTTCAAGCCTAGAATCCAAGCTGCTCACATTCTCCCTCTTTATGTAAACCTTGTAAAATAAGAGAAAATAGGCATAAGTATTGTGACATAATGTGTAATAACAGCCCATAATGCAATAAATATTGATATAAAAGCATGATGCAAAATGGATGTATCTGAACTTTGGAGTAATTCTTCATCACACGTTGAGGGATGGTTATATGATTTAATTATATTAGCATTGTTGAGAGATTGCACTAGCGAAAGTGGGAACCCTAGGCCTCATTTTCAAGCATTGCAATACCGTTTGTGCTCACTTTTGTTACTTGCTACCTTCTTTTTTTTATTGTTCCTATTACAAAAATCAATATCTACTATCATTACTACACTTATATCACCATCTCTTCGCCGAACTAGTGCACCTACACAATTTACCATTGTATTTGGTGTGTTGGGGACACGAGAGACTTTTTAGTATTTCTTTGTAGGGTTGTTTGAGAGAGACCATCTTCATCCTACGCCTCCCACAGATTGATAAACCTTAGTGATGGAAATATGCCCCAGAGGAAATAATAAAATGGTTATTATTATATTTCCTTAATCATGATAAAGGTTTATTATTCATGCTAGAAATGTATTGACCGGTAACCTAAATACATGTGTGGGTACGTAAACAAATACTGTGTCCCTAGTAAGCCTCTACTAGACTAGCTCATTGATCAAAGATGGTTAAGGTTTCCTAACCATAGACATGTGTTGTCATTTGATAACGGGATCACATCATTAGGAGAATGATGTGATGGACAAGACCCAACCGTCAGCATAGCATATGATCGTTCAGTTTGTTGCTACTGCTTTCTTAATGCCAAATACATGTTTCTTCGACCATGAGATCATGCAACTCCCAGATACCGGAGGAATACCTTGCATGCTATCAAATGTCACAACATAACTGGGTGATCATAAAGATGCTCTACAAGTATCTCCGAAGTTGTCTATTGAGTTGGTGTGAACCGAGATTGGGATTTTTCACTCCGTGTATCGGAGAGCTATCTTTGGGCCCTCTAAGTAAGTAGTTAGTTGCAAGATGATGTATTATGGAACGAGTAAAGAGACTTCCTGGTAACGAGATTGAACTAGGTATAGAGATACCGACGATCGAATCTCGGGCGAGTAACATACTGACAGACAAAGGGAATTAGGTATGTAATCATAAAGGTTCAACCGATAAAAGATCTTCATGGAATATGTAGGAATCAATATGGGCATCCAGGTTCCGCTATTCGTTATTCACCAGAGAGGTGTCTCGGTCATGACTACATAATTCCTGAACCCGGTTCTCATGCTTAACGTTCGTTGATGCTAGAGTAGTGTTGGGATATTTGATGAGTGGTAACAAAATGTTGTTTGGAGTTCCCAATGAGATCCCAAACGTCATGAGGAGTCTCAGAATGGTCGAGGGGTAAAGATTTATATATATGAAGTCATATTTGGGTTCCGAAAAAAAGTGTGGATTTTCGGTATTGTACGGGAAAGCTTCCAAAAGGTTCTGAAGGGTTCCAAAAGTCCACAAGTGGGTTCACCATTACCGAAGGGCTAGTAAAGGCCGCGGGGAGGCGCCCTGACTTTATTGGGCAAAGCACACCAACTCCTCAAAAGCCCATGTGGCTAGGGAATGCAAAAAAGGAAGGACTCCTAGTAGGAATTGGATTGGACTTGGAGTCCAAGTCCTCTCCCCCTTAGCTACGCCCTAGGGCTTGGAGGGGCTATTTCCCACGCCCCTCCACATATATTAAATGAAGGTGAGGGGGCTCCCCAAGAGGATACACCAAGCCCTTGGTGCCCCTCTCTCTCCCGTTACTCCGTAGTTCCACCGCCTCGTCCCGGCGATGCTTAGCGAAGCGCGGTCGGTGCTCCACCACCACCATCACCACCACCATCACCACCACGCCACCCTGTTGATTTTGATACCATCTACTTCTCCACTCCCACTTGCTGGATCAAGGAGGAGACATTATCGAGCCGCATGTGTGCTAAACTCGAAGGTGTCATCCGTTCGACACTAGATCGATTGGATCGTGATCGGATCGCGAAGAGTACGACTATTTCAACCGCATGATAAACGCTTCCTCTTAGTGATCTACAAGGCTATGTAGATGCTCTCCCCCTCTCGTAGCTATGCATTTCCGTGGGTAGATATTGCGTGTGTGTAGAATTTTTTGTTTGTTTTAGATGCAACGTTCCACAACAGTGGCATCATGAGCCAGGTCTATGCATAGATGATATGCACGAGTAAAACACAAAGCAGTTGTGGGCGATGATGGTCATACTACTGACCACCGACGTCTTATTTTGATTTGGCGTCATTGTGGGATGAAGCGGCCCAGACCAACCTTACATGTCCACGTACATGAGACCGGTTCCACCGACTAACATGCAACTTATTTTGCATAAAGGTGGCTGGCGAGTGTCTGCTTCTCCTACTTTAGTTGAATTGAATTTGACTATGGCCGGTCCTTGAAGAAGGTTAAAACAGCAAACTTGATAAATCACCGTTGTGGTTTTGCGTAGGTAAGAACGGTTCTTGCTAGTTGCTCGTAGCAGCCACATAAAACTTGTAACAACAAAGTAGAGGACGTCTAACTTGCTTTTGCGGGGTATGTTATGATGTGATATGGTCAAGACATCATGTGATATACGTTGTTGTATGAGATGATCATGTTTTGGAATATCGACAACCGGTAGGAGCCTTAGGGTTGTCTTTTAGTTATTTTATGACCTGCTGCTACCTCTTGAGCACTGCGTTGGTTTTCCCTTGAAGAGGAAAGGGTGATGCAGCAAAGTAGCGTAAGTATTTCCCTCCGTTTTTGAGAACCAAGGTATCAATCCAGTAGGAGGCCACACGCAAGTCCCTCGTACGTACACAAACAAATAAGAACCTCGCAACCAACGGATAAAGGGGTTGTCAATCCCTTCACGGTCACTTACGAGAGTGAGATCTGATAGATATGATAATGATAAGATAAATATTTTTGGTATTTTTATGATATATATTGAAACTAAAAATTGCAAAGTAAAATAGATTGGAAACTTATATGATGGAGAATAGACCCAGGGGCCATAGGTTTCACCAGTGGCTTCTCTCAAGATAGCATAAGTTTTACGGTGGGTGAACGAATTACTGTCGAGCAATTGATAGAACTGAGCATAGTTATGAGAATATCTAGGCATCATCATGTATATAGGAATCACGTCTATGACAAGTAGACCGACTCCTGCCTACATCTACAACTATTACTCCACACATCGACCGCTATCCAGCATGCATCTAGAGTATTAAGTTCATAAGAACAGAGTAACGCATTAGGTAAGATGACATGATGTAGAGGGATAAACTCAAGCAATATGATATAAACCCCATCTTTTTATCCTCAATGGCAACAATACAATATGTGTCATTTCCCTTTCTGTCACTGGGATCGAGCACCGCAAGATTGAACCCAAAGCTAAGCACTTCTCCCATTGCAAGAAAGATCAATCTAGTAGGCCAAACCAAACTGATAATTCAAAGAGACTTGCAAAGATAACCAATCATGCATAAAAGAATTCAGAGAAGATTGGAATATTGTTCATAGATAGACTTGATCATAAACCCACAATTCATCGGATCTCGAAAAACACACCGCAAAAAGAGTTACATCAAATTGATCTCCAAGAAGATCGAGGACAACATTGTATTGAGATCCAAAGAGAGAGAAGAAGCCATCTAGCTACTAGCTATGGACCCGAGGGTTTGAAGTAAACTACTCACAGATCGCCGGAGAGGGCATGGAGTTGACGCAGAGGCCCTCCGTGATCGATGCCCCCTCCGGCGGAGCTCCGGAAAACGCACCCAAGATGGGATCTCTTGGGTACATAAGGTTGCGGCGGTGGAAATAGGGTTTCATGGTGCTCCTGGATGTTTTTTTGGGGTGTATGAGTATATATAGGAGGAAGAAGTAGGTCGGTGGAGCAACAAGTGGCCCACGAGGGTGGAGGGCGCGCCCAGGCGGGTAGGCGTGCCCCCTACCTTGCGGCCTCCTCGATTGTTTCTTGACGTCCACTCCAAGTCCCGTGGATCATGTTTGTTCCAAAAATAACTCTCCCGAAGGTTTCATTCCGTTTGGATTCCGTTTGATATTCTGTTTCTGCGAAACACTGAAATAGGCAAAACACAGCAATTTGCACTGGGCCTTGGGTTAATAGATTAGTCCCAAAAATAATATAAAAGTGTAATATAAATCCCATTAACATCCAAAACAGAATATATAATAGCATGGAACAATCAAAAATTATAGATATGTTGGAGACGTATCACCTGCGTATCAAGCTGTCGAGCTGGTGATGATGCAGATCATGACGATGTTTTGGAGATGGAGATCAAAAGCACAAAATGATGATGGCCTTATCATGACACATATTTTGATTGCATGTGATGTTTATCCTTTATGCATCTTGTTTTGCTTAGAATGACAGTAGCATTATAAGATTACACTTAATTTCAAGATAAAAGTGTTCTCCCTGAGTATGCACCGTTGCCAAAGTTCGTCGTTTCAAAGCACCACGTGATGATCGGGTGTAATAGACTCTACGTTCACATACAATGGGTGTGTCAGTGGGAAACGACACCTATGGGATCACAAGGATCCCTACTACGGTTGTCGGGCGCGGGGTCGTGAGAAGAGCAGGATTAGCAGTCAGCACGAGGATCGTTTACCCAGGTTTAGGCCGCGGGGATGCGTAAAACCCCAATCCTGCTTTGGTGGATGTATCGAGTGTTCTTGAGCTCTCGAACTAGCTATAGTGGATGTGTAGTTCAAAAGAGCCGAATCCCTCTCCAGTACGCCGTAGGCCTCCTTTTATAGTCGAAAGGGGCTGCCACAGTGGCACACAGGAGGTGGAAAGGCCTACCGTACTGCGAGCTTATCGCTTGTATTACAGGACAAAACGCATTTAATGCATCCCTTAGGTGTCCCTTAGCTTTATCGGGGACGGGAACGAGGCCCGTCCCATCCGTCGCCGCTCCTCCTTGCTTCGACACGCGCCCAGGCTAGGGGTGCAAGCAGTGGCATGTAGACAGGCATGCAGCTGAGGTGGTGCGGTGGTAGGGCCTTCATGAAGGTCTCCACGCTGCCACACAGGTGCCTGCTGTTTTGGCCTGGAAGTCGCGTGTTGCCACGCAGGTGTGTGCCCAGCTGGTTGGGCTGGTAGCTGCATGCGAACGGCGGTGGTATTCTTGGCTGGTACGGGTCTGGCAGTGGCCCTGCTGATGCCCTTGGCAAGGGTCTTGCCGGGGGCCTGGCAAGGGTCTCTGCCGTGGTGTTGCCATCATCCTCGGTAAGGGTCTTGCCGGGGGCCTTGCTACAATCCCCGGCAAGGGTCTGGCCAGGGGCCTTGTGGACTTCCTCGGCTAGGATCCCGCCGAGGGTCGCCGTCTTCTGGTCCTCATCTGATCTTGAATATTCTCTGTCTTCACAAAGATCGGCATGCCACCATGGAGGTGCCTCCTGAGCCCTGGCCCAACGTGGTTGATGGTGTCGGAGACCGTGGACTCAAGGGTGGCGCGCTCCACTGGTGTTGGGCGAGGTGGTCTTGTCGGGGCCGCTGAGGTTGCCCCGGCAAGTGTCTTGCCAGGGGAACCTACTTTGTCCCTCTTCTCTTTGTGCTCTCGGCCTTGGCGTCGTCTTGTTTTCCATGGTGATTCGGCTTCTCTCCGGCTTCCCTCCTCTGCCATGCTAAGTGTGGCCGCAGCGCGTGGCTCTGACCGCCCGCGCACAAGTAAAGGCATCAAAAGGAGAGCCTCTACTTTTGTACAACGACAGGAGCCCCCGGGCCTGGGCCAAACATAAGCCGACGCATTGTTGGGCTAGGCCTAGAACGGTGCGCGGGTAGGTGGGCGGATTTTACTGCAGTAACTTCTCGTTCGCTGCGCTTCCTCACGACCCGCATTGAATGCGCGATGTGGAGGGTCGTGCGTGATGTGGGGGTCATGCATGGGGCGATTTCCGCACGCATGCGTCACATCATGGTAAAGAGGCGGCTCGTGCCTTCCCTGTAAAAAGGGAATGGTCGCGGGCACGCTGCTCATTTACCTTTTGTATCTTCCCCAATCTCAGAGCCGCCGCCCCCTTCCTTCCTCCTTCTCAAGCTCTTTCTTTCACATGCCGCCGCTGCGTCTCCTCCGTCTTCTATCTCTTGCTCCCCCAGCCGCCATGGCGCCCAAATGCACCAAGGGCAAGGGAGTGGCCAAGGACGCCGGAGCGACGGAGCCGCCAGAGAGTGCGTTGGCAGCGCAACGGACACAGCTCGCCTACTTCCCCTCGACGGTCGACGTGTTCGAGCTCTGGAACAGCTTCAAGCCCCTATGGGGGTTCAAGACGGGGGACGGGGGGACGGGAAGAGACGGGGCATCCAACCACGCGCGTCATCCCCGCCAATTGCGCCAAGGCCGCCCGAATCGGTACCCGTTTTTCGTCGACTACTTCTCTTGCGGCCTCTACCCTCCTTTCTCCGATTTCTTCAATGATGTCATGCACACATTTGACTTCCACCTTTTGGATTTTACCTCAAATGCCGTGGTGTGCATGGCTCTTTTTGCCCAACTTTGTGAGGGCTTCGCCGGAGTCGTCCCAAACACGACGCGCTTCCGCCACTACTTCCACCCTCGCATCCAGAGAGGAGGTGCCATCTCTAGTTGCATCACCTGGATCCCGAGTTCCAAAGGAGCCGCGTACCCAGATGGTGCCCAGAAGGAGAGATGGGAAGAATGGCGGAGCCGATGGTGCTGGATCGAGGAGGACGATCCACAGGAGTTCTGCCGGGTTTGCCAGGCGCTGCCGATTCACGGGCCCGACTGGGACGACATCAACGCCCAGGACGACAAGCTCAAGGTCGCCGTCACCCGGATTCTCTGCCTCACCGAAGCCGGGCTCACCCTTGAGATGATCGGGGTAGATTTCATCCGCCGCCGGATCGCTCCGCTGCATAACAAGGGGAGGCCAGCCTGGCTCTTCATGAATGTGGCCGATATCATGAGGCTTCGCCCCGGCCTCGACCACAACTTCACGGTGCCGGCGCATGCCCACTTCTGCCAGCGGCTCTTCCAGCTCGACGTGGGCCGTGACGGCAAGGCCGAGAGGTCCGGCAAGGCCGCAAGGGCTGGCAAGGTCGCCAAGGGGCCCTTGTTTGGGTTGTTGGTGGGGGTGGTCCCGCTGAGCATTAACTCGCGCCGGAACAACATCATCGCCATGATGTTGGACTGTAACACACATGGTCCCGTCCCCAACTGGGCCGTGCTGTCGAAGGAGTGGGTGCAGGAGTTCTTCAATAATCTGGAGGAGAAGTACGTCCGCGACAAGCCGCGGCTCGTCCAGGACACCACCCAGGCGGAGCTGGACTACATCACCGCCATGGCGGCGGAGGCTGAGCTCGCCAGGGAGGCCGGCAGCGCCGGTGGCGTGGAGGACAAAGCCACGACGGCCGCAGAGGAGAAGGAGCTCGCCTAGTGGGCGGAGTTTTCTGGGGAGGCCAGCAGCGCCCACCAAGGCTCTCTCGTTGAAGACGACGATGATGAGTCATCCGAGGAGGAGGCTGAGGCTGCCGAGCCCCCAGCCGTGGGGAAAAGGCGAGTCCTGCGACGGCCACCTCCGGCGAGCCGATCTGGCCCGGCAGGGCCATGCCACCCTGGCAAACCCAGGAGACATCCGCGCACCAAGTGAGGGCCGCGGTGGCGAAGAATTTGGTGAAGGCCGCGGTGGTAAAGAAGAAAGCATCCGCTTCTTCTTCGTCCAAGCATCCCCCAACTCCGGCTGCTTCCGCCGCTCCGCCCGCTTCCCCTCCTCCCGCAGACAACGACACGGAGGTCTTCTTTGACCTCGGCTCTCTCAGCCCAAGGAGGAAGTGGAAGGCAGCAAAAGAGGAGGAGGAGGATGAGTAAGCGTCGTTTCCTTTCCCCATCTTCAACTCCATTGATCGTACTTCTCATCTTGACTTGTTTTCGTATTGGCAGGGATATGGAGACACTGGCCCAGAGGGTGAAGAGGGCCAGGTCTTCGGCGGGCGGCCAGCCCCTAGTGGGCACCTCTATGGCGCCACTGGTGGTGGTGAGCAGTCCGGACAGCAGCCCCGGCGTAGCCCCCAGCGTAAGTTTGCCACTCACTTCCCATCGACGGGTACCAAGGGCATGATCCTTGGCGCTGACCTTACCACGATCGCAGGGGGAGGACAGTAGCAGGAGGAGCCCCTAAGGGCTACCCCCAACACGCCGCCTCCGTCAACCATGCCGCCCCAAGGGGCGTCCCAGGCAAGGGTGCCAAGCTCCGAGCCCATGCACACGGAGGAAGAGGAGGCAGGCTTGGGCACCGGCGGCCGCTCCTCGGCGCCTGATGCTCGCGGAGAGGGGGCCTCTGCTTCCCAGCCCGGCACGGGTAAGCCACTCGCCTTCCATCCCTTCTATTATGTTCTTCTTGAATCCTGGTCTTGGCTTCACCCCCCTTCCGATACCCAGATCCTCTCCCGGCGGACCCGGAGGACCTGGACACCGTTATCGAGGATGTCGCCAAGAATGCCGCGACAGATGCTAAGAAGACCGCCGTTGAAGAGGCCACCAAGGGTGCTCCCGAGGACGCTGCCAAGGGGCCTGCCAGGGAGCCCGGCAAGGCTACTGCCGAGGAGGCCGGTAAGGGACCTGCCTGGGAGGCCGGCGAGCCTGTTGCTGAGGAGGAGGGGGCTGATGACCAGCCTTCCTCCTCTACTGCCTCTGGCTCCGGCAGGTACCTGAGGGTGAGCAACGATCTCTTCGTCCACCTCCCCGGGTCGTCGAGCTCAAGGGCGCCCATCGAGGGAGAGGTTTTCGACGAAGAGATGCTTGTCGCCGCCGGGCTCGAGGTTGTTGACGAGCCGAGCACCGGTGGCAATGGTTCCCAGGAGGGGCAGCTTCTCTAGGCCATGGGTGCCAACTTCCGGAAGCTCCAAGCGCTCCACTGCGCCCGCCTGGACAAGGCCTAGTCCAATGCGGCAATGGTGGACAAGGCGGAGGCGGACCTCAAGGTGCGCGTCGCCGAGACGCAGAATTGGTGCTGCCAAGCTTGTGAGGAGCTGAAGGTCGCCCAGGGCAAGCTGGCCAAGCGCGAGGTGGAGCTCACCATGAAGCAGGCCGATATTGAGAAGGCCCAAGAGACGGCGGAGAGCTTGGCCGCCGCAGTCGAGGCCGCTCGAGCCCAGCACCAGGACGTGCTGAACTCCTAGGAGGAGGACCTTGCCGTGCGTGAGGAGAAGCTTGCCGCAACGCTCCACGGCAAGGATGAGGAGGTGGAGAAACTCATCGCGGAGCAGACCCAGGGGCTAGAGAGAGGCATAGGGAGGCGCTCAATGCCCAGGCCCAGGTTCACGCCGCCAAGACGAAGGAGCTGGAGGTGGAGCGGGATGGGCTGAAAAACCAGGTCCTAGCGCTATCCAAGGAGAAGGACACACTCAACATCGCCCTGACGGAGGCGCAGGGTGCAGTTCTCAGCAGGGACGGGGAGCTCTTCGAGGACAACAACTCCATCAAAGACCTCAAGCTGAAGCTGGAGGGCCTCGAGGGGATGTTGTCAGAGAGCAAGGCCCAGGAGGAGACCCTGACCAAGAACCTGCAGACCGAGAAGCAGCTGCGGAAGGACGACGCCCTCGCCCACAAGGAGCACGTGGATGGCGAGAACCGCTGGCTCAATCGCCTCGCCACCGTTGCCAACAAGGCCACCATGCAGCTGGCTAACATGGGGACACCGGATGTGAGGTACACCCTAGAGCCGAGCTTGAGCGCCCACTGCAGCCTGACCCTGTTCTTTGAGAGGGTTGCCGGTGCCTTAGAGCGGCTTCGTGCCAACCGGG
Organism: Triticum urartu; assembly: GCF_056163025.1. Lineage (NCBI taxonomy): Eukaryota > Viridiplantae > Streptophyta > Magnoliopsida > Poales > Poaceae > Triticum > Triticum urartu. Next base: position 358,121,845 of record NC_141874.1, on the reverse strand, counting down.
CGGCCTCGTTGGACAATGAGGCCCGGAGGCTTTGCCAGTGTGCCATGACCAAGGTCCTCACCAAGATGGCGTACTGGAAACCCAACCTCGACTTCAACGCTGCGCTGGACAGCTTGCCGGCGGGTGTGGACCTCGCGGCTCTCAAGGAGGGTACCAAGCCCATCATCAGCCGCATTGGTGACATCGAGAGGGTGGAGGGCCAGTGCCGAGATTAGGCACCCCGTCTCCCACTGTCGCTGCAGGTTCACGACCAAGACAGTTTTTATCTTTAGTTAGAATGCAGCAACAATTGATGTAATATAACTCTGCAGCACTTTTGGTACAATGCGTGTTATCTTCCTGTTCTATCATTCCCTTTGTAAGTTTACCCTACATTAAACAGGCAGGCTTGCCGGGGCGTAAACCCAGGGCGGCACCTTGAGGACGGTCCTCAATGGCCTACCGGGTGTGCTTGCTGTTGAGTGAGCCACCTTACTGTTCTCAACGCGGCTGCTCGAACTATCGAGCTTGACTCGAGTCTGAACCGAGAGCGTTACCAATTGCGTAAGGCTACCCTGCCACTCTCGACTCGGCCGCTTGAGCTGTTGAGCGGACTCGAAACAGAACAAGGGCGTTGCCAATTGCGGAAGGGCTCCTTTGCATGCAGGCTTTCATACATAGGGCGGGACCTTCGAGGACTATAACCTCATATATAAAAAAGGAAATTGCTTAAGGTTTCGTATGATTTAGCTTTCCTGTCGCCGCACCGGCGTCCTTCATGCTTGCAGGCGGCGTCGTTCCCTTGGTTGTCTTCTTCTCCGGAAGCCATGGCCATGATTAACTGCTAAGCCGGCCGCTAGACCAGATTCTCACAATTGTGGGCCCCTACCTGGCGCGCCAAAGATGTCGGTGGGAAATGACACCTATAGGATCAAAAGGATCCCTACTACGGTTGCCGGGGCGCGGGGTCGTGAGAAGAGCAGGATTAGCAGTCAGCACGAGGATCGTTTACCCAGGTTCGGGCCGCGGGGATGCGTAAAACCCTAGTCCTGCTTTGGTGGATGTATTGAGTGTTCTTGAGCTCTCGAACTAGCTACGGTGGCTGTGTAATTCAAAAGAGCTGAATCCCTCTCCAGTACACCGTAGGCCTCCTTTTATAGTCGAAAGGAGCTGCCACAATGGCACACAGTAGGTGGAAAGGCCTACAGTACTGCGAGCTTATCGCTCGTATTACAGGACATGACGCATTTAATGCATCCCTTAGGTGTCCCTTAGCTTTATCGGGGACGGGAACGAGGCTCGTCCCATCCATCGCCGCTCCTCCTTGCTTCGACACGCGCCCAGGCTAGGGGTGCAAGCAGTGCCATGTAGACAGGCATGCAGCTGAGGTGGTGCAGTGGTAGGGCCTTCATGAAGGTCTCCACACTGCCACGCAGGTGCCTGCTGTTTTGGCCTGGAAGTCGCGTGTTGCCACGCAGGTGTGTGCCCAGCTGGTTGGGCTGGCAGCTGCATGCGAACGGCGGTGGTATTCTTGGCTGGTACGGGTCTGGCAGTGGCCCTGCTGATGCCCTTGGCAAGGGTCTTGCCGGGGGCCTGGCAAGGGTCTCTGCCGTGGTGTTGCCGTCATCCTCGGTAAGGGTCTTGCCGGGGGCCTTGCTACAATCCCCGGCAAGGGTCTTGCCAGGGGCCTTGTGGACTTCCTCGGCTAGGATCCCGCCGAGGGTCGCCGTCTTCTGGTCCTCATCTGATCTTGAATATTCTCTGTCTTCACAAAGATCTGCATGCCACCATGGAGGTGCCTCTCGAGCCTTGTCCCAACGTGGTTGATGGTGTCGGAGACCGTGGGCTCAAGGGTGGCGCGCTCCGCTGGTGTTGGGCGAGGTGCCTCGGCAAGGATCTTGTCGGGGCTGCTGAGGTTGCCCCGGCAAGGGTCTTGTCAGGGGAACCTGCTTCGTCCATCTGCTCTTTCTGCTCTCGGCCTTGGCGTCGTCTTGTTTTCCTTGGTGCTTCGGCTTATCTTCGGCTTCCCTTCTCTGCCCTGCTAAGTGTGGCCGCGGCGCGTGGCTCTGACCGCCCGCGCACATGTAAAGGGGTCAAAAGGAGAGCCCCTACTTTTGTACACGGACAGGGTGTAAGCCATTTTTGCACACGCAGAATACTTGGGTTAAACTTGACGAGCCTAGCATGTACAGACATGGTCTCAGAACACTAGAGAACAAAAGGTTGAACATGAGTCATATAGTAGATATGATCAACATGAAGATGTTCACCATTGATGACTACGCCATCTCACCTGATGATCGGACATGGGTAGTTGATTTGGATCATGTATCACTTAGACAACTTAAGGGATGTTGATTAAAGTGGGAGATCATTAGTAATTTGATTAATTAAACTAAGATTTATCATGAACATAGTCAAAATGTCTTTGCTAATTATGTTGTAGTTCAAGAGCTTGTGATTTAGCTTCCTCGTTTTTTGATACGTTCCTAGAGAAAACTAAGTTCAAAGATGGTAGCAATAATGCGGACCAGGTCCGTGATCTGAGGATTATCCTCATTGCTGCACAGAAGAATTATGTCCTTGATGCACCTCTAGGTGACAGACCTGTTGCAAGAGCTGATGCAGACATTATGAACGTTTGGCAAGCTCGATCTAATGACTACTTGATAGTTTAGTGTTCCATGCTTTACGGCTTATAATCGGGGTTCCAAAGATGTTTTGAACGCCATGGAACAAATGAGATGTTCCAAGAGCTTAAATTGGTATTTCAGGCTCATGCCTTTGTTGAGAGGTATGAGACCTCTGACAAGTACTTTGCCTACAAGATGGAGGAGAATAGCTCAGCCAGTGACCATGTGCTGAGAATGTCTGGGTACTACAATCACTTGAATCAAGTGGGAGTTAGTCTTCCAGATAAGATAGTGGCTCACAGGTTTCTCCAGTCACTATCACCAAGCTACTAGAGCTTCGTGATGAACTATAAATATGCAAGGGATGAAGGAAACGATTCCCAAAGCTCTTCGCGATGCTGAAATCAGCGAAGGTAGAAATCAAGAAGGAGCATCAAGTGTTGATGTGTAACAAGACCACTAGTTTCAAGAAAAAGGGGAAGAGGAAGAAAGGGAGCTTCAAGAAGAATGTCAAGCAAGTTGTTGCCCCCGTAAAGAAGCCCAAAGCTGGGTCCATGCGTGAAATTGAGTGCTTCTACTGCAAAGAAAATGATCACTGGAAGCGGAACTGTCCCAAATACTTGGCAGATAAGAAGGATGGCAAAGTAAACAAAGGTATATTTGATATACGTGTTATTGATGTGTACCTTACTAGTGCTCGTAGTAGACCCTAGGTATTTGATACCGGTTCAGTTACTAAGAATAGTAACTTGAAATAGGAGTTGAAAAATATACAAAGACTAGTTAAGGGCTAGGTGACAATGTGTGTGGGAAGTGCTTCCCTGATTGATATGATCACCATCGCACACTCCCTCTACCTTTGGGATTAGTGTCGAGCCTGAATAAATGTTATCTGGTGTTTGCGTTGAGCATGAACGAGATTAGATCGTGTTTATTGCAATACGGTTATTCATTTAAGTCATAAATAATTTTTGTTCTGTTTACATGAATAAAACCTTCTATGGTCATACACCCAATGTGAATGGTTTATTCAATCTCGACCGTAGTGATACATATATTCATAATATTGATGCCAAAAGATGCAAAGTTGATAATGATAGTGCAACATACTTTTCGCACTGTCGTTTAGCTCATATTGGTGTAAAGCGCATGAAGAAACTCCGTGCGGATGGACTTTTGCAATCACTTGATTATGAATCATTTGATACTTGTGAACCATTCCTCATGGCCAAGATGACTAAAACTCTATTCTCCGGAACAATGGAGCAAGCTAATGACTTATTGGAAATAATACATACCGATGTATGCGGTCCGATGAGTGTTGAGGCACGCGGCGGGTATCGTTATTTTCTAACCTTTACAAATAATTTGAGTAGATATGGGTATATCTACTTGATGAAATAGAAATCTGAAACATTTGAAAAGTTCAAAGAATTTCAGAGTGAAGTAGAGAATCATCGTAAGAAGAAAATAAAGTTTCTACGATCTGGTCGTGGAGGTGAATATTTGAGTTACGAGTTTGGCCTTCATTTAGAACAATGTGGAAATTTTTCACAACTCACGCCACTTGGAACAGCATAGCGTAATGGTGTGTTCGAACATCGTTACCGTATTAGATATGGTGTGTTCTATGATGTCTCTTACTGATTTGCCTTTATCATTTTGGGGTTATGCATTAGAGACAACCGCGTTCACATTAAATAGGGCACCATATAAATCCATTGAGACGACACCATATGAACTATGGTTTGGCATGAAACCTAAGCTGTCGTTTCTTAAAGTTTGGGGAGGCGATGCTTATGTCAAAAGGCTTTAGCCTAATAAGCTCAAACCCAAATCGGAGAAGTGCATCTTCATAGGATACCCTGAGGAAACTATTGGGTACACCTTCTACCACAGATCTCAAGGCAAGATCTTTGTTGCCGAGAATGTGTCCATTCTAGAGAAGGAGTTTCTCTAAAAAGAAGTGAGTGGGAGGAAAGTAGAACTTGATGAGGTAGTTGTACCTTCTCTCGAATTGGGAAGTAGCACACCAGGAAAAAACGTTTCTGTGATGCCTACACCAACTATAGAGGAAGCTACTGATGATGACCATGAAACTTCAGATCAAGTTACTACTAAACTTCGTTGGTCGACCAGAACACGTTCCGCACCAGAGTTGATGAGGACATCAATACCATTGTTACCCCCACAGCCCCTGCTGTTATACATACTGGACCAATTACTAGAGCTCGTGCACGCCAATTGAATTACCAGGTACTTTCATTGCTTGGTAACAATTCTAATGTTCATGAGAATATGATGCTGCCTAAATTGGATACGTTTGTTTTGCTTACAAATGAAGGGCCTAGCTTGGACAAGACAGATGAACCTTGGAGAAAGTTCAAGCATGGAGATGATGGCATGCGCATGGGGAACAAGAACAGAGTTACAAGTGATGATTCCAGGACTTTGAAGCCACCATAATGAGTGCATGAAGCCTTGGACGAAATATACAAGATGCCACTTCATATGTTTCGTCCAGAGGCTATTCTAGGTGCTGCATCACCTTATTTTTGGGCCAGTCCCATGTAATTTCAAAATACTTGATTATGGGTTGTTTTTAGAGTCCGTATGTGTGGGGAAACAAGAGTTAGGGTTTGTTTCGGACCCCTCTTCCAAGGTCCACGAAATCCCCCCCCCTCTCTCCTCTATATATACAACCCTTAGGGCATCGCTTAGACTTTGGGTTTTGTTTAGATTAAAGTTCTCCATAGCTGTAACTTCACGTACTTCATTTGTGTTCGACGACCAGACAAAGGTGTCACAGAACCACACCTTGATCAATAAAGATTTCCTTTTATATTCGCAATATCTAGATTGCAATCTTAGTTTCTTGCTTGTTCCTCGTTTGCCTGTTGGAAACATACCTTCGTGGTCAGGTTGATCGTCCTCCGGCGTGGTCAATAACCTCTCGGAGTTTGGTTTAGCGATTGCTAAGGCGCGACGTCCTTGCACGTTCATAGTCGGATTGTCAAAGTCGATTTTCTCCAAAAACATAGCCACCATCTCATCGAAAGACGGGACACCTTTGCCTCTATCAAGTGGTATCAGATTTCCAGGTTGCTCGGTGAGATTTTACAGTTTTTTCGTAGTTTCAATCGAGTGTGTTCTTCATACCTATAGTCCACGAAAAAGCCGAAAAAATTAGGGTTAGTTCATCCTATCTGAATCAATCTGAGCCTTTGCATAATCTTTTCTGTATTTGCTTTGTTGAATTTGTGCTTGCATCGTCGTGTCAAGTTGCTGGTCAGAGCGTCTAGTCCTTTAGAGTTTCGAGTTCTGTTCATAGGTTGTCACGTCGCCGCTGCCATATATCACCACCGCATCATCATCATCGCTGCCACCATATACGCCACCACCTATCCGCCGCCATCACGCCAATCCGAGTCCAGCTGCAACATATATCTGCCACCAGTCCGAGTTCCACCAGATTCATCGCCGCCACCAGTCCAAGTCCCACCAGATTCATCCCCGCCACCAGTCCTAGTCCGAGTCTAGTATTTGTTCCTTTATTTTCGAGTTCCAGATCACTCGATAGTACGAGTCATGACCAAGTCGGACTCTCCAACTTCCGTGCTACCAACAGTAGAAAAATAGTTAAAAAAACTAAGTCTGAAAAATTCTGGCTAGGCAGTTTTTAGACCATTTGTAGACTTTTTCAAAAAAAATTGTTGCGGAGCAAAAAAAGAGAGGACAAAATTATGGCTAGGCAGTTTTGACTATGATGGTTGCCGATCACCGCCTGCTGCTGGGTAAGAGCTGGTAAGAATTTGAGATTGGCTTGACGGATTTGTGACACCCACCACCACCTCTTGTTAGTAGTCTGTAGGATCATATTCTTGTGTGTTTCTATTGCTGCTAACCATGGCAGGATCACAAGCCGACGAGACTGACTGGGAGAACATGACGAATAAGGAGTTGCATGATAAATTTCAGCAAATGATGAGTGGACAGTTGCAAGATGTGCTAAACAGATTTGAAGAGGCCATGGAGAACATAGATGGCATGGAGAAGACGTTCGAAACAAAGCTCGATAACAAGTTTAATGAATTACTCGCGTGTCTTCCACCACCACCACCAGCTGCACCTAACGCACCTTTACAACAACAACAACAACAACAAAAACAACAACAACAACAACGACGACGACGACGACTACAACAACGACGACGACAACAACAACAACAACAACAACAACAACAACAACAACAACAACAACAACAACAACAACAACAACAACAATAACAACAACAACAACAAAAACAACAACAACAACAACAACAACAACAACGACGACGATTACGAAGACGACGACAATGACTACCTCCACGTCACGAAACAGCCCTCCGCCGAGCGAGCCGTGTCCCTCTTGCACCTGGCCAAACTGTTGGTGCTATTGTTGATACTTCCTTGGCTCCTCCTGCTGATGACGAGGAGGATGATTATGCGAGAGATTGTGAGGATGAGGTTGATCAAAATCAGAAATACATGCAACCACCAGCACCACAACCACCAGGTCGTCCATATGCAAGGGCTCCCCCTCAGGTACGAGATCATGACCATCTCCTTACACTGAAATTGAATATTCCACCATTTGAGGGTAGATACGTTCCTGATATATATCTTACTTGGGAGTTAGAAATCGAACAATGTTTTACATGTTTAGAATATCCCAAGGAGAGACGTGTTGCTGCTGCACTTTGTGCTTTCACTAGTTTTGCTTGTGTGTGGTGGTCTGAACATCGTAGATTATATCCAAATAATATTCCAACTACGTGGGCCGCTTTAAAAACTACTATGCGTACTCGTTGGGTTCCACCATATTATCAACGTGAATTCCTTCAAAAATTGCAGCGTTTAAGACAAGGAATTTTTTTAGAGGAATATTATCAGGAATTACAAACTGGCATGATTAGATGTCGTATTGTTGAGGATAATGAAGCTATGCTTGCACATTTTATGGGTGGATTAAATAGAGAGATTCAGACCATTCTAGAGTATAAGGAGAATAATAATATCACTCGTTTATTCCATCTTGCTTGTAAAGCTGAATGTGAAGTGCAGGACCGACAGGCATTGGCACGAACTAACTATTATGCAGGTCAACCTTCCTCATGGACACCGCGTGCATCCTCTACTTCCACACATTCTACTGCATCGGCACCTCCATCAGCTGCCACCTCTAGCCGTGATACAAGAAAGCAGGCACAACCACCCCTATATACCAAGAGCACACATGTCGGGCCTATACAGAGCTCTTCTTCTTCCATGGCATCAACAAGGCACACAAGTGATATTATTTGTCGCCATTGTAAGGGAAGAGATCATTATGCGAGAGAATGCAAATCTCAGCGTGTGATGATTGCTACTGAGGATGGTGGGTATGAGTCCGCTAGTGACTATGATGAGGAGACTTTGGCTCTTATAACACATGAAGAACACGGTGGAGATGATTCTGATCATGAGACGCAATACATGGCTCCTGAAGACGCTAACAGTATGAATTTCTAGTTTATCAACGTGGTTTGAGTGTGCAGGTCACACAAGCTGAGCAAAATCAGAGACATAATCTGTTCCATACAAAGGGAGTTGTGAACGAACGTTCTGTTCACGTCATCATAGATGGAGGGAGCTGCAATAACTTGGCTAGCATGGAGATGGTGGAGAAGCTATCTCTCACCACAAGACCAAATCCACATCCTTACTACATCCAATGGTTCAACAACAGCGGCGAGGTTAAGGTAACATGTACTGTTCATGTGCATTTTAGTATCTCTACATATGCTGATTATGTTGATTGTGATGTGGTACCTATGCAAGCATGTTCCTTATTACCTGGTAGACCATGGCAATTTGATAAAAATTCTGTACACCATGGTAGAAACAATCAGTATACTCTTGTTCATAAGGATAAAAATATTACTTTGCTTCCTATGACTCCTGATTCCATTATGAAAGATGATATTAATAGAGCAAATAAAGCAAAATAGGATAAAAACAAGAGTGAAAATCAGATTGTGGCAAAAGAATTTGAGCAACACATGAAGCCTAATAATAAACCATCTAATGTTGCTTCTGAAATTAAAGTGAAAAGTGCATGTTTGCTTGCCACCAAATCTGATATTGATGATCTAGATTTCAGCAAATCTGTTTGCTATGCTTTTGTGTGCAAAGAAGCATTATTTTCATTCGAGGACGTTCCTTCCTCTTTGCCTCCTGTTGTTACTAACATTTTGCAGGAGTTCACTAACGTCTTTCCACAAGACGTGCCACCAGGATTACCACCTATTCGAGGGATTGAGCATCAGATTGACTTAATTCCCAGTGCTTCGCTACCCAACCGTGCACCATACCGTACCAATCCGGAGGAGACGAAGGAGATTATGCGTCAAGTCTAGGAGCTGCTCCACAAAGGTTATATTCGCGAATCCCTTAGTCCTTGTGTTGTTCCTATTATTCTAGTGCCGAAAAAAGGATGGTACATCGTGTATATATGTTGATTGTAGAGGCATTAATAATATTACTATTCGTTATCGTCATCCTATTCCTAGGCTAGATGATATGCTTGCTGAATTGAGTGGCTCTACAATATTCTCCAAAGTTGATTTGCATAGTGGATACCATCAAATTCGTATGAAATTGGGAGATGAATGGAAAACTGCATTTAAAACTAAGTTTGGTTTATATGAGTGGTTAGTCATGCCTTTTGGGTTAACTAATGCACCTAGTACTTTCATGAGGTTAATGAACGAAGTTTTACGTGCTTTCATTGGACGATTTGTGGTAGACTATTTTGATGATATACTGATTTATACTAAATCTTTGGAGGAACATTTGGAACATTTACGTGCTGATTTTATTGCTCTACGCGATGCATGTTTGTTTGGTAACCTTGGTAAGTGCACCTTTTGCACCAACCAAGTATCTTTTCTTGGCTATGTTGTTACTCCACAGGTAATTGAAGTTGATAAAGCCAAGATTGAGGCTATTGAGAGTTGGCCGCAGCCAAAACGGTCACACAAGTGAGGAGTTTCCTAGGCCTCGCTGGTTTTTATAGGTGTTTTGTGAGAGATTTCAGCACCATTGTTGCACCTCTCAATGAGCTTACAAAGAAGGATTTGCCTTTTGTTTGGGGTACCACACAGGAACAAGCCTTCACGGTATTGAAATATAAGTTGACACATGCTCCTTTACTCCAACTTCTTGATTTTAATAAGACTTTTGAGCTTGAATGTGATGCTTGTGGAATTGGATTAGGAGGTGTCTTATGACAAGATGGCAGACTTGTCGCATACTTTTCTGAAAAATTGAGTGGGCCTAGTCTGAACTATTCTACTTATGATAAAGAATTATATGCTCTTGTTCGGACCTTAGGAACATGGCAACATTATTTATGGCCCAGGGAATTTGTTATACATTTTGATCATGAATATTTGAAACACATTAAAAGTCAAGCAAAACTGAACCGTAGACATGCTAAATGGGTTGAATTCATTGAGACTTTCCCTGATGTCATTAAACACAAGAAGGGTAAAGAAAATGTTATTGCTGATGCATTGTCTCATCGTTATACTATGCTTTCACAACATGACTTTAAAATATTTGGTTTGGAGACCATCAAAGATCAATATGTGAATAATGCTGAATTTAAAGATGTAATGCAGAATTGTAAGGAAGGGAGAACTTGGAAAAAGTTCGTTCTTAACGATGGATTTGTGTTTCGTGTCAATAAGCTATGCATTCCAGCTAGCTCCATTCGTCTTTTGTTGTTGCAGGAGGCACGTGGAGGAGGATTAATGGCACACTTTAGCGTCAAGAAGACGGAGGATATACTTGCTACACATTTCTATAGGCCAAAGATGAGACGGGATGTTGAGCGTTTTGTTGCTCGCTGCACTACATGTGAAAAAGCTAAGTCACGACTCAATCCTCATGGTTTATATATGCATTTGCCTGTACCTAATGTTCCTTGGGAGGAAATAGCTATGGACTTTGTTTTAGGTTTACCTCGAACAAATCCGGGGAGGGATAGCATATTTGTTGTCATGGATAGATTCTTGAAAATGGCACACTTTATACCATGTCATAAAAGCGATGATGTTGTTAATGTTGCTGATTTGTTCTTTAGTGAAATTATTCTCTTGCATGGTGTGCCAAATACTATTCTTTCATATCGTGATACTAAATTTCTTAGCCACTTTTGGATATGTTTATGGGCTAAGTTGGGGACTAAACTGCTTTTTAGTACTACTTGTCACCCCCAAACTGATGGACAAACTGAAGTAGTCAATAGAACATTTTCTACTATGCATAGGGTTGTTTTGAAGAATAATAAGAAAATGTGGGAAGAATTCTTGCCTCATATTGAATTTGCTTATCATCGTCCATTGCATTCTACTACTAAGATGTGCCCTTTTGAAATTGTGTCTGTTTCCTACCTCGTGCACCTATTGATTTGTTGCCTCTTCCATCTTCAGAGAAGGTTAATTTTGATGCTAAAGATGTGCTAAATTGATTTTAAAAATGCATGAGTTAACTAAGGAAAACATTGAGCATATGAATGCTAAATATAAACTTGCTGGAGATAAGGGTGGAAAACATGTTGTGTTTGCACCTAGAGATCTTGTTTGGTTACATTTGCGTAAGGACAGATTTCCTAATTTGCGCAAATCAAAGATAATGCCACGTGCTGATGGTCCTTTTAAGGTGTTAGAGAAACTAAATGATAATGCATATAAACTTGAGCTTCCTGTAGATTTTGGGGTTAGTCCCACTTTTAACATTGCAGATTTGAAGCCTTATTTGGGTGAGGAAGATGAGCTTCCGTCGAGGACGACTTCATTTCAAGAAGGGGAGAATGCTGAGGACATCAATACCATTGTTACACCCACAGCCCCTGCTGCTATACATACTGGACCAATTACTAGAGCTCGCGCATGCATATTGAATTACCAGGTACTTTCGTTTCTTGGTAACAATTCTAATGTTCATGAGAATATGATGCTGTCTAAATTGGATACATTTTTTTTGCTTACAAATGAAGGGCCTAGCTTGGACAAGAAAGATGAACCTTGGAGAAAGTTCAAGCATGGAGATGATGGCATGCGCAAGGGGAACACGAACGGAGTTACAGGTGATGATTCCAGGACTTTCAAGCCACCATAATGAGTCCATGAAGCCTTGGACGAAATATAAAAGATGCCACTTTATAGATTTCGTCCATAGGCTATTCTAGGTGATGTGTCACCTTATTTTTGGGCCAGGCCCATGTAATTTCGAAATACTTGATTATATGTTGTTTTTAGAGTCCGTATGTGTGGGGAAACAAGAGTTAGGGTTTGTTTGGGACCCCTCTTCCAAGGGTGACGAAACTCCCCCCTCTCTCCTCCATATATACAGCCCTTAGGGCATCGTTTAGACTTTGGGTATTGTTTAGATTAAAGTTCGCCATAGCTACAACTTCGCGTACTTCGTTTGTGTTCAACGACTAGACAAAGGCGTCACAGAACCCCCACCTTGATCAATAAAGCTTTCCTCTCATATTCACAATATCCAGATTGCAATCTTAGTTTCTTTCTTGTTCCTCGTTTGCCTGCAGGAAACAGACCTTCGTGGTCAAGTTGATCGTGCTCCGGCGTGGTCAGTAACCTCTCGAGTTGGTTTAGCGATTGCTAAGGCGCAACGTCCTCGCACGTTCGTAGTCGGATCGTCAAAGTCGATTTCCTCAAAAACGATAGCCACCATCTCATCGAAAGACGGGACACCTTTCCCTCTATCAAGAGTGGTACTCCAATCCTGTCCTGGAAGTCATGTTGTTGGACAGCAGCTAACCTACGAACTAAGAAGAAACTATGATGAGCCCAGATTCCGATAAATGGCTTGAGGCCGTGAAATTTGAGATTGGATCCATGTATGAGAACAAAGTGTGGACTTTGTGGACTTGCCCTATGATCGGCAAGCCATTGAGAATAAATGGATCTTAAAGAAGAAGATGGACACTGATGGTAATGTCACTATCTACAAAGCTTGACTTGTCGCAAAAAGGTTTTCGGCAATTTCAACGGTTGACTACGATGAGACTTTCTCACCCGTAGCGATGCTTAAGTCTGTCCGAATCATGTTAGCAGTTGCTGCATTTTATGATTATGAAATCTGGCAAATGGACATCAAAACTGCATTCCTTAATGTATTTTTCAAAGAAGAGTTGTATATGATGCAACCAGAAGGTTTTGTCGATCCTAAAGGTGCTAACAATGTGTGCAAGCTCCAGTGATCCATCTATGGACTGATGCAAGCATCTCGGAGTTGGAATATACGATTCGATGAGGTGATCAAAGCATATGGTTTTATATAGACTTATGGCGAAGCCTGTATTTACAAGAAAGTGAGTGGGAGCTGTGTGGCATTTTTATATTATATTGGATGACATATTGCTGATTGGAAATGATATAGAGTTTCTGGATAGCATAAAAGGATACTTGAATAAGAATTTTTCAATGAAAGACCTTGGTGAAGCTACTTATATATTGGGCATCAAGATCTATAGAGATAGATTGAGACATTTAATAGGACTTTCACAAAGCACATACCTTGACAAAGTTCTGAAGATGTTCAAAATGAACTGTCAAAGAAAAGGTTCTTGCATGTGTTGCAGGGTGTGAAGTTGAGTAAGACTCAAAGCCCGACCACGGGAGAAGATAGAGAGAGAATGACGAAAGTCATTCCCTATGCCTCAGCCATAGGTTCTAAAGAGTATGCCATTATGTGTACCAGACTTGCTGTGTGCCTTGCCATGAGTTTGGCAAGTGGGCACAATAGTTATCCAGGAGTGGACCACTAGACAACGGTCAAAATTATCCTTAGTTACCTAAAGATACTAAGGAAATGTTTCACGATTACGGAGGTGATAAAGAGTTCGTCGTAAAGGGTTATGTCGATGCAAGCTTTAACACAAATCTGGATGACTCTGGGTCTCAATGTGGATACGTATTGAACGTGGGAGCAATTATCTAGAGTAGCTCCATGCAGAGCATTGTAGACAAAGAAATTTGCAAAATACATACGGATCTGAAAACCTCTTTCACAAGCAAAACATGATCACACCTTAGAACTCCTTGGGTGTTAATCACATGGACATGTGAACTAGATTATTGACTCTAGTGAACTCTTTGGGTGTTAATCACATGGTGATGTGAACTAGATTATTGACTCTGGTGCAAGTGGGAGACTGATGGAAATATGCCCTAGAGGCAATAATAAAATGGTTATTGTTATATTTCCATAATCATGATAAAGGTTTATTATTCATGCTAGAATTGTATTGACCGTTAACTTAAATACATGTGTGGATACATAAACAAATACTGTCTCCCTAGTGAGCCTCTACTAGACTAGCTCGTTGATCAAAGATGGTTAAGGTTTCCTAACCATAGACATAAGTTGTCATTTGATAACGGGATCACATCATTAGGATAATGATGTGATGGACAAGACCCAACCATTAGCATAGCATATGATCGTTCAGTTTATTGCTACTACTTTCTTCATGCGAAATACATGTTTCTTCGACCATGAGATCATGCAACTCCCGGATACCGGAGGAATACCCTGTGTGCTATCAAATGTCACAACATAACTGGGTGATCAGAAAGATGCTCTACAGGTATCTTCGAAGGTGTCTGTTGAGTTGGTGTGAATCGAGATTGGGATTTATCACTCCATGTATCGGAGAGGTATCTCTGGGCCCTCTCGGTAATACACATCACAAGAAGCTTGCAAGCAAAGCGACTAAGGAGTTAGTTGCAAGATTATGTACTATGGAACGAGTAAAGATACTTGCCTGTAACGAGATTGAACTAGGTATAGAGATACCTACGACCGTATCTTGGGCAAGTAACATACCGACAGACAAAGGGAATTACGTATGTTGTCATAAAGGTTCAACCAATAAAAGATCTTCATGGAATATGTAGGAATCAATATGGGCACCTAGGTCCCGCTATTCGTTATTCACCGGAGAGGTGTCTCGATCATGACTACATAATTTCCGAACCCGTAGTGTCGCACGCTTAACGTTCATTGACGCTCGGTTGGATCGTGATCGGATCGCGAAGAGTATGACCACATCAACCGCGTGATAAACGCTTCCGCTTAGCAATCTACAAGGGTATGTAGATGCTCTCCCCCTCTCTGTGATAGCATGGCTTATTAGGGATGATAGACTACTCTTATCAATAAGGAATTCCTTCTTTTCCGGGAGCCCATTCAGACAGAACTCCAAAGTTAAGCGTGCTCAGCTTGGAGTAATTTTAGGATGGGTGACTGACCGGGAAGTTTCTCCTGGGTGCGCGCGAGTGAGGACAAAGTGCGCGGAAAAGACTAGTATTGATCTATGGGGGCCAGTCTAGATCCCGCCAGGAGTAACGACCAATGGCAGGTGTGTCCGGGGCCTTACAAGTTGGTATCAGAGCCGCCCTCAAGGTTACAAGGATGTGTGTGGACAGGTGCGCGGTCATGTTGTGCATGACGTTTGTGACCCGTCGTGGCACACGGCATGGCACATGTGCCGAACTGGAAGCAGAAACGTATGTGCTAAGAGGGAACGTTCCTGTGGCCCGACGAGGACGTAGGTTCCTCTGAGTGGGGGTGTATGTGATAGCCTGGCTTATTAGGGGTGATAGACTAATCATATCAATAAGGAATTCCTTCTTTTCCGGGAGCCCATTCGGATAGAACTCTAAAGTTAAGCATGCTCGGCTTGGAGTAATTTCAGGATGGGCGACCGACCGGGAAGTTGCTCTCGGGTGCGCATGAGTGAGGACAAAGTGCACGGAAAAGACTAGTATTGATCCGTGGGGCCAGCCTAGATCCCGCCAGGAGTGATGACCACCGGCGGGTGTGTCTGAGGCGTTACACTCTGGTAGCTATGCATCTCCATGGATAGTTCTTGTGTGTTCGTAGAATTTTTTTGTTTTGCATGCAACGTTCTCCAACACTTAGGTCATCCACTTGTGGGAAATTTTCTACTATCCTATGATACGTCTCCAACATATCTATAATTTTTGATTGCTCCATGCTACTTTATCTACTGTTTTGGACTATATTGGGCTTTATTTTCCACTTTTATATTATTTTTGTGACTAACCTATTAACCAGAGGCCCAGCCCAGAATTGTTGTTTTTTGCCTATTTCAGTATTTCGAGGAAACAGAATATCAAACGGATTGCAAACAGAATGAAACCTTCAGGAACGTGATCTTCTCACCAAACGTGATCCAGGAGACTTGGACCCTACTCCAAGAAGTTTCCGGGGAGGTCACGAGGGTGGAGGGCGCGCCCCCTGCCTCGTGGGCCCCTCGGAGCTCCACCGATGTGCTCCTTGCTCCTATATATACCTACGTACCCCCATTAGACCAGAGACGGAGCCAAAAACCTAATTCCACCGCCGCAACCTCCTGTATCCACGAGATCCTATCTTGGGGCCTGTTCCGGAGCTCTGCCGGAGAGGGCATCCATCACGGAGGGCTTCTACATCAACACCATAGCCCTTCCGATGAAGTGTGAGTAGTTTACTTCAGACCTTCGGGTCCATAGCTAGTAGCTAGATGGCTTCTTCTCCCTTTTGGATCTCAATACAATGTTCTCCCCCTCTCTCGTGCAGATCTATTCGATGTAATCTTCTTTTTGCGGTGTGTTTGTTGAGACCGATGAATTGTGGGTTTATGATCCAACTTATCTATGAATAATATTTGAATCTTCTCTGAATTCTTTTATGTATGATTGAGTTATCTTTGCAAGTCTCTTCGAATTATCCGTTTGGTTTGACCAACTAGATTGGTAGTTCTTGCAATGGGAGAAGTGTTTAGCTTTGGGTTCAATCTTGCGGTGTCCTTACTCAGTGACAGAAAGAGTTGCAAGGCACGTATTTTATTGTTGCCATCGAGGATAACAAGATGGGGTATTTATCATATTGCATGAATTTTTCCTCTACATCATGTCATCTTGCTTAAGGCGTTACTCTGTTTTTAACTTAATACTCTAGATGCATGCTGGATAGCAGTCGATGAGTGGAGTAATAGTAGTAGATGCAGGCAGGAGTCGGTCTACTTGTCACGGACGTGATGCCTATATACATGATCATACCTAGATAACCTCATAACTATGCTAAATTCTATCAATTGCTCAACAGTAATTTGTTCACCCACCGTAGAATATATATGCTCTTGAGAGAAGCCACTAGTGAAACCTATGGCCCCCGGGTCTATTCTCATCATATCAATCTCCATTACTTTATTTTACTTGTTTTGCTTTTACTTTTCACTTTGCATCTTTATACCAAAAATATTATCTCTATCAGATCTCACTCTCGTAAGTGACCGTGAAGGGATTGACAACCCCTAAGCGTTGGTTGTGAGTTGCTACCGTTTTGTGCAGGTACGAGGGACTTGCGCGTGACCTCCTACTGGATTGATACCTTGCTTCTCAAAAACTGAGGGAAATACTTACGCTACTGTGCTGCATCACCCCCTCCTCTTCGGGGAAAACCAACGCTAGCTCGAGACGTAGCAAGAAGGATTTCTGGCGCCGTTGCCGGGGAGGCCTACGCCAAGTCAAGTCAAGATTTACTCTCCTGTCAACGAGCCATTTCTGGCGCCGTTGCCGGGGAGGCCTACGCCAAGTCAAGTCAAGATTTACTCTCCCGTCAACGAGCCATTTCTGGCGCCGTTGCCGGGGAAGCCTACGCAAAAGTCAACATACCAAGTACCCATCACAATCTCTATCTCTTGCATTACATTATTTGCCATTTGCCTCTCGTTTTCCTCTCCCCCACTTCACCCTTGCCGTTTTATTCGCCCTCTCTTTCCCAATCTCCTCCTCTTTTTCCCTTTGCCTTTTGTTTGCTCGTGTGTTAGTTTGCTTGCTTGTTTGTCACGATGGCCTTACCTAATTTTGGTGATCTTCACCTTAAAAGGCTAGAAGATATCGAAAACAATGTCAAGAAGTTTATGGTCTTGCAATTTGAGCATAATAATTTCTTTAGAAACGAGCTTAAGGAACAAAAGAGTTTTATGAGTTATATGAATAAAGAGCTCGATGATATGTCCAAAGAATTTGATGGTGTAAGAGCCAAAATTGCTCATCTTGAAAAAATGACCGCTGAAATTTCGGATATGCAAGCCACCTTAGTTAATAAGATGGCCGCTAAACCGAATAACTATGAGAATCAAGATGAAGATCTAAAAGTTATTGATGTGTCCCCTATTAAATCTTTGTTTTGCAATATGAATCTTGATGAATCTGATTATGATCTTCCTTTACCTAGAAGGCGTTCTAAGAATTCTGAGTTTTTAGATCCTGATGATGAAATTGATAAAAAAGGGATTGAAAGAAATAAAAATCTAGATATTGCTAAACCCACTATTTTGGATCTCAAGGAATTTAACTATGAAAATTGCTCTTTAATTGATTGTATTTCCTTGTTGCAATCCGTGTTAAATTCTCCTCATGCTTATAGTCGAAATAAGGCCTTTACCGAACACATTGTTGACGCCTTAATGCAATCTTATGAAGAAAAGCTTGAGTTGAAAGTTTCTATCCCTAGAAAACTCCATGATGAGTGGGAACCTACAATTAAGATTAAAATTAAAAATTACGAGTTTCATGCTTTGTGTGATTTGGGTGCTAGTGTCTCTACTATCCCCAAAGCTTTGTGTGATTTGTTAGATTTCCGTGACTTTGATGATTGCTCTCTAAACTTGCATCTTGCGGATTCCACTATTAAAAAGCCTATGGGAAGAATTAATGATGTTCTTATTGTTGCAAATAGGAATTATGTGCCCGTAGATTTTATCGTTCTTGATATAGATTGCAATCCTTCATGTCCTATTATTCTTGGTAGACCTTTCCTTAGAACGATTGGTGCAATTATTGATATGAAGGAAGGGAATATTAAATTCCAATTTCCATTAAAGAAGGGCATGGAACACTTTCCTAGAAAGAAAATAAAATTACCATATGAATCTATCATGAGAGCCACTTATGGATTGCCTACCAAAGATGGCAATACCTAGATCTATCCTTGCTTTTATGCCTAGCTAGGGGCGTTAAACGATAGCGCTTGTTGGGAGGCAACCCAATTTTATTTTATGTTTTTTGTTTTTGGTTCTGTTTAGGAATAAATAATCCATCTAGATTCTGTTTATATGTGGTTTTATCTTTTAATTAGTGTTTGTGCCAAGTTAAACCTATTAGATCTTCTTGGAACATAGTTATTTGATCTTGCTGTAATTTCCAGAATCTTTGCGCTCAGTGCCCGAATTGTCAAAAATCACCAGAACGTGATAAAATAGTGATTCCAATTTCTGCTGATTAATAAACAAATTTCCCAGGTCGTCTAATTTTGGTAGAATTTTTTGGGTTCCAGAAGTTTGCGTTAGTAACAGATTACTACAGACTGTTCTGTTTTTGACAGATTCTGTTTTGCGTGTGTTGTTTGCTTATTTTGATGAATCTATGGCTAGTAAAATAGTTTATAAACCATAGAGAAGTTGGAATACAGTAGGTTTAACACCAATATAAATAAAGAACAAGTTCACTACAGTACCTTAAATTAGTCTTTTGTTTTCTTTCTCTAACGGAGCTCACGAGATTTCTATTGAGTTTTGTGTTGTGAAGTTTTCAAGTTTTGGGTGAATTCTTTTGATGGATTATGGAACAAGGAGTGGCAAGAGCCTAAGCTTGGGGATTCCCATGGCACCCCCAAGATAATCCAAGGACACCAAAAAGTCAAAGCTTGGGGATGCCCCGGAAGGCATCCCCTCTTTCGTCCACTTCCATTGGTAATTTACTTGGAGCTATATTTTTATTCACCACATGATATGTGTTTTGCTTGGAGCGTCTTGTATTATTTGTGTCTTTGCTTGTTAGTCTACCACAATCATCCTTGCTGTACACACCTTTTGAGAGAGCCATGTATGAATTGAAATTTGTTAGAATACTCTATGTGCTTCACTTATATCTTTTGAGCTTGATAGTTTACTCTATGTGCTTCACTTATATCTTTTTGACCATGATAATTTTTGCTCTAGTGCTTCACTTAGATCTTTTAGAGCACGGTGGTGGTTTTTTTTAAAGAAACTTGATCTCTCATGCTTCACTTAGATTATTTTGAGAGTCGTTAATAGCATGGTAATTTGCTTAATGTTAATATACTTGGTATTCAAGATATGTGAAACTTTCTTTTTAGTGGGTTGAATACTAAGATAAGTTTGATGCTTGATAATTGTTTTGAGATATGGAGGTGATAATATCATAGTCGTGCTAGTTGAGTAGTTGTGAATTTGAGAAATACTTGTGTTGAAGTTAGCAAGTCCCGTAGCATGCACGTATGGTTAAAGTTGTGTAACAAATTTGAAGCATGAAGTGTACCTGGCTTGTGCATCCTTATGAGTGGCGGTCGGGGACGAGCGATGGTCTTTTCCTACCAATCTACCCCCCTAGGAGCATGCGCGTAGTACTTGATTTTTGATGACTTCTAAATTTTTGCAATAAGTATATGAGTTCTTTTGACTAATGTTGAGTCCATGGATTATACGCACTTTTACCTTTCCGCCACTTGCTAGCCTCTTCGGTACCGTGCATTGCCCTTTCTCACATTGAGAGTTGGTGCAAACTTCGCCGGTGCATCCAAACCCCGTGATATGATACGCTCTTTCACACATAAACCTCCCTATATCTTCCTCAAAACAGCCACCATACCTACCTATCATGGCATTTCCATAGCCATTCCGAGATATATTGCCATGCAACTTCCATCATCATCATCATCATCATGACATGATTTACTTTTGTCATATTGCCATTGCATGATCTTGTAGTTGACATCGTATTTGTGGCAAAGCCACCATGCATTATTTTTCATACATGTCACTCTTGATTCATTGCACCATCCCGGTACACCGCCGGAGGCATTCATATAGAGTCATATCTTGTTCTAGTATCGAGTTGTAATCATTATGTTGTAATCAATAGAAGTGTGATGATCATCATTATTAGAGCATTGCCCAATCAAAAAAAAGGAGAAAGGCCAAAAAGAAAGGAAAAAAAGAAAGTCCCAAAAAAAGATAAAATAAAAAGGGCAATGCTACTATCTCTTTTTCCACACTTGTGCTTCAAAGTAGCACCTTGTTCTTCATGTAGTGAGTCTCATATATTGTGCTTCAAAGTAGCACCATGATTTTCATATAGAGAGTCTCATAATTTGTCTTGTTCATACTAGTGGGAATTTTTCATTATAGAACTTGGCTTGTATATTCCAACGATGGGCTTCCTCAAAATGCCCTAGGTCTTCATGAGCAAGCAAGTTGGATGCACACCCACTAGTTTTCTTTTGTTGAGCATTCTTAGCTCTAGTGCATCCGTTGCATGGCAATCCCTAATCCTTGCATTAACATCAGTTGATGGGCATCTCCATAGCTCATTGATTAGCCTCGTTGATGTGAGACTTTCTCCTTTTTGTCTTCTCCACACAATCCCCGTCATCATATTCTATACCACCCATAGTGCTATGTCCATGGCTCGCGCTCATGTATTGCGTGAAGGTTGAAAAAGTTTGAGATTATTTGAGTATGAAACAATTGCTTGGCTTTTCATCGGGGGTATAGAAGTTGGGAACATCTTTGTGTGACGAAAATGAAGCATAGCCTAACTATATGATTTTGTAGGGATGAACTTCCTTTGGCCATGTTATTTTGAGATGACATAATTGTTTGATTAGTATGCTTGAAGTATTATCATTTTTATGTCAATATGAACTTTTGTCGTGAACCTTTCGGATCTGAATATTCATACCATGATTAAGAAGATTTACATCGAAATTATGCCAAAGTATCACTCCGCATCAAAAATTCTCTTTTTATCATTTACCTACTCGAGGACGAGCAGGAATTATGCTTGGGGATGCCTGATACGTCTCCAATGTATGTATAATTTTTGATTGCTCCATGCTACTTTATCTACTGTTTTGCACTATATTGGGCTTTATTTTCCACTTTTATATTATTTTTGGGACTAACCTATTAACCGGAGGCCCAGCCCAGAATTGCTGTTTTTTGCCTATTTCAGTATTTCGAGGAAACAGAATATCAAACGGAGTCCAAACGGATTGAAACCTTCGGGAACGTGATCTTCTCACCGAACGTGATCCAGGAGACTTGGACCCTACTCCAAGAAGTTTCCGGGGAGGTCACGAGGGTGGAGGGCGCCCCCCCTAGGCGCGCCCCCCTGCCTCGTGGGCCCCTCGGATCTCCACCGACGTGCTCCTTCCTCCTATATATACCTACGTACCCCCATTAGACCAGATACGGAGCCAAAAACCTAATTCCACCGCCGCACCCTCCTGTATCCATGAGATCCCATCTTGGGGCCTGTTCCGGAGCTCCGCGGGAGAGGGCATCCAACACGGAGGGCTTCTACATCAACACCATAGCCCTTCCGATGAAGTGTGAGTAGTTTACTTCAGACCTTCGGGTCCATAGCTAGTAGCTAGATGGCTTCTTCTCTCTTTTTGGATCTCAATACAATGTTCTCCCCCTCTCTCGTGGAGATCTATTCGATGTAATCTTCTTTTTGCGGTGTGTTTGTTGAGACCGATGAATTGTGGGTTTATGATCCAACTTATCTATGAATAATATTTGAATCTTCTCTGAATTCTTTTATGTATGATTGAGTTATCTTTGCAAGTCTCTTCGAATTATCCATTTGGTTTGGCCAACTAGATTGGTAGTTCTTGCAATGGGAGAAGTGTTTAGCTTTGGGTTCAATCTTGCGGTGTCCTTACCCAGTGACAGAAAGAGTTGCAAGGCACGTATTTTATTGTTGCCATCGAGGATAACAAGATGGGGTATTTATCATATTGCATGAATTTATTCCTCTACATCATGTCATCTTGCTTAAGGCGTTACTCTGTTTTTAACTTAATACTCTAGATGCATGCTGGATAGCGGTCGATGAGTGGAGTAATAGTAGTAGATGCAGGCAGGAGTCGGTCTACTTGTCACGGACATGATGCCTATATACATGATCATACCTAGATAACCTCATAACTATGCTAAATTCTATCAATTGCTCAACAGTAATTTGTTCACCCACCGTAGAATATCTATGCTCTTGAGAGAAGCCACTAGTGAAACCTATGGCCCCCGGGTCTATTCTCATCATATCAATATCCATTACTTTATTTTACTTGTTTTGCTTTTACTTTTCACTTTGCATCTTTATACCAAAAATATTATCTCTATCAGATCTCACTCTCGTAAGTGACCGTGAAGGGATTGACAACCCCTAAGCGTTGGTTGCGAGTTGCTACCGTTTTGTGCAGGTATGAGGGACTTGCACGTGACCTCCTACTGAATTGATACCTTGCTTCTCAAAAACTGAGGGAAATACTTACGCTACTGTGCTGCATCACCCCCTCCTCTTCGGGGAAAACCAACGCTAGCTCGAGACGTAGCATCCTACACAACTCTATGCTCGGAGGCCCAACACGAGTCTACAAGAACAAGTTGTACAGTAGACATCAATGAGCCACTAGTGCTCAGGAAATTGAAGCCCAAGATCCCAGATCATAATGATGATCATCGTGTGGCAGAAGACATGAAGTTGAGGAAGGATCATGGTCTGAGACTATGGAGACAGAATGATCCATATGCCACAAGGAGGACTGTTGTGGACTTCGTTTTCATACCAGAGAACAACATGACTTCTATAGTCTGTCCTATTGGACAAGAAGCCCATAGTATGTGACATGAAATGGGTTGACTGGGAATACATTGATGACAATGAAGACTATTTTCCCCATGTGCATGAGAGCTTCAGGTTGAATGGAGTTGATAAGTTTATTGGACAGAAATTGAAAAAATGGAACGATGAGATGATCATGCAGTTATACTCTACTACCCACTTTTACATTGATGGTAAGATTGTGTGGATGACTAAGGGCACCAGGTACCGGTCATTAATCTCTGAGTGGGCCAAGCTTATCAATGCTCCCAAGGAAAGTGAAGATGATCTTGATGTGTATGGCAAACCCAGGAAAGATCACAACTCGGTGGCCAACATGGACAAGCCCATACCTGATGCAGCTTTGGAGACACACACGCTAGTATCAATATATTATCTGCTTGCTGGTTTGACCACAATGAACACTATCTTGAGGCATACTCTGTTGCCCAAGTGTGGAGACCACATGATGATACGTGGTCACTGTCGGATTTCAGGTTCCGGCAAAACCCTTGAGGTCCGAACACAGGGGTGCGCACGAAGATCTATCCTCCCTCTATCTCACGCCCTCACCGCAATCTCAAGCCTCAGCACGTCAAACCTGTAGAACAAAGGGACACTAGATTTATACTGGTTCGGGCTACCGATGTGGTGTAATACCCTACTCCAGTGTGGTGTGGTGGATTGCATCTCGGGCTGAGGATGAACAGTTACAAGGGAAGAACAGCCTCCTTAGGAGAGGTGCTCTTATGCTTGGTGAGTTGATACCGTAGAGGATTCTCTGCTCTCGATGAGCCCCCTGGCTATGGTGGTGGCTAGCCCTATTTATAGAGGCCTGGGTCCTCTTCCCAAATATTAGGCGGGAAGGAATCCCACAACGGCTAGTTTGAAGGGGAAAACTAGTATAAGCTATCCTGACAAAAGATGGTCTGCGCCTGCCAAAGGCTCTGGGCTCCACGGTGACCTCCGTCCTGTCGTCCTGCTAGTCTTGGTCTCGTTGCACCGATATGGAAACCTTTGCTTGATGCCTCGGGACTCCACGCATGCGCTTGCTTCTTTAGCACCAAAGGGGAAACTAGGACACTACCAAGTCTCAGTCTCACCGAGATGGCCTTGCCAAGTCTCTGTTGCATGTTGCAATTATTTTGGTCTCACCGAAATTGTGATCGGTCACGCCGAATTGCCTTGACATCTTCTCTGTTGCCTTATTGCTTCACTTCGGTAACACCGAGTTGATGCAATCGGTGCCACCAAGTTGATGTTTGCCCTAAGCGCTAGCATGTCGGTCCCACCTAGATTCCTAACGTTCACATTTTGAACTAAATCAGTCTCACCGAGTTCTTCCATTCGGTCTGACCGAGTTGGTTCAAATGTGTGTAATGGTTGGATTTTGTGTGGAGGCTATATATGCCCCTCCACCCCCTTCTCCATATGAGAGAGAGCCATCAGAACGTGCCTACACTTGCAGCTTACATTTTCTGAGAGAGAGCCACCTACTCATGTGTTGAGATCAAGACATTCCAATCCTACCACAAGAGTCTTGATTTCTAGCCTTCCACAAGTTGCTTTCCACTCAAATCATCTTTCCACCATATCCAAATCTATGAGAGAGAGTTGATTGTCGGGGAGACTATCATTTGAAGCACAAGCGTAAGGAGTTCATCATCAACACAACATCTATTACCTTTTGGAGAGTGGTGTCTCCTAGATTGGTTAGGTGTCGCTTGGGAGCCTCTGACAAGATTGTGGAGTTGAACCAAGAAGTTTGTAAGGGCAAGGAGATCGCCTACTTCATGAGGATCTACCCAAGTGAGGCAAGTCCTTCGTGGGTGATGTCCATTATGGGATAGACAAGGTTGCTTCTTCACGGACCCTTCATGGGTGGAGCCCTCTGTGGACTCGTGCAATCGTTACCCTTCATGGGTTGAAGTCTCCATCAATGTCGATGTACGATAGCACCACCTATCGGAACCACGCCAAAAATCTTCGTGTCATCATTGCATTTGCACTCTCCAAACCCTTCCCTTTACATTCATATGAAATATTTTACTTTCCGCTGCTACACTCTTAGAATTGCATGTGTAGGTTGATTACTTGACATGTGCTAATTGCTAAAATCTGCACACAACTAAAATTGGGAAATGGTTGGATTTTTATTTAGTCAAGTAATCTAATCACCCCCCCCCTCTAGACCTACTTTTGATCCTACAAGTGGTATCAGAGCTTTGGTCTCCATTTGCCTTGATTTCCATAGCTTTGGTGATCATAGCCTTGGTTTCACAACCTAGGAGAGTATGGCGTTAGTGAGGGAAATTAGCACTGTAGAGGTCCTTACTTTGATGGTAATAGTTTTTCTAGTTGGATGCATAAGATGACAATGCATATTCTTGGTCATAACCCCGCCGTTTGGGATATTGTGCGCATTGGCTTGAAAGGTGACTTCTTCCAGGATGTAAAAGAACCGGATCGTGAAGCATCTACGGAAGAAATGAAGATGTTACAATACAATGCTCAAGCTTGAAATATTCTCTTCAATGGATTGTGCCCCGAAGAATTCAACAAAATTAGACGCCTTGAGAATGCAGAAGAGATTTGGAATACTTTCGTTGATATGCACGAAGGTGCCGAGTCTGTCAAGGAATCCAAATTAGATGTGCTTCAAAGTCAACTGGACAAGTTCAAGACGAAGGATGGTGAAGGATTCGCTGAGATGTACTCTAGGCTTGCTCTCATCAGAAATGAGATTGTCTGCTTAGGAAGCAAAGAGATGACCAACAAATTCATCATCAAGAAGATCCTAAGAGCCTCGGATGGAAAATATGATACCGTGTGCACCTTGATCCAAATGATGCCCAATTACAAAGATCTCAAGCCCACAGAAGTCATTGGTAGAATTGTTGCTCATGAGATGTCACTCGAGGATAAGGAAGGGCTCCACAACAAGTCAAGCGGTGCTTATAAAGCTTCAAGTGATGCTCCCACAACATCAAGTGAGAAACAAGTCTCCAACGAGGAAATGAGATTAATGGTGAAGAACTTCAACAAGCTCTACAAGAATAGAAGCAAAGGGAGAAGCTCCAAGTCAAGATCCTACAATGACAAAAGATATTTTAGTCGTGATCGTAATTGCTACAATTGTGGAAGACTTGGACACTACTCCAATGAGTATACGGCTCCCTACAATAATAGAGAAGACTAACCAAAAGGGAGATGTAGAAGAGATAAATCACCATCAATAGAGAGAAGGAGTAGATATGATCGTTATGAACGAAGACCCTCTCATAGGAGCAAGGATTCATAAAGGAAGCACAAGTCATCAAAGAGCTACACAAGATGAAGACATCAAGCTCACATTGGTGAATGGGTACCCGGTTCCAACTTCGACAACTACTCCGACACAATCTATCACTCCGACTCTGAATATACTCAAGATGAAGGGGTTGCCGGTCTTGCACTTGTGTTATCCAACTGCTACAACATATTTGACTCACCAAATGAAGAATTGGAAGATGCTTCATGGCTAAAGGCCCTAAGGTATCACACCCTGAGTATGTTGATTTCAATAGTGATGAAGATGAATTGCTAGGTGATGATGATTTACTTGTTGGCAACACTAGTGATTAAAACTATGATGAAATTGCTAGTATTCATGCTAATCAAGATGAAATGAATGACAATGATAAGAAGGAGATTGAGCATCTAACTAAAGAACTAAACACTCTTAAGTTAGCTCATGAAACAACTCTAGATGATCATAGAGAGCTCCTAAAGACTCATGAGAAGCTACGCCTCGAGAACCTAAATTTGGGGCAAGAGCATGAGTTCCTAAAAGCTATTAATGATAATATTCAAAAGAAGAGTTCTTCTTATCTTGCCAAATATCTCCTATTTTCTACTTATATGCCACAAGTAAAATCTAGCAAGAAGAACAAGA
The DNA here is from genome assembly GCF_056163025.1 of Triticum urartu. Classification (NCBI taxonomy): domain Eukaryota; kingdom Viridiplantae; phylum Streptophyta; class Magnoliopsida; order Poales; family Poaceae; genus Triticum; species Triticum urartu. Next base: position 358,094,480 of record NC_141874.1, on the reverse strand, counting down.
AAGATTCTTCCTCTGGTAGTAACAATAACCATGTCAAATCCAATGTTGTTGCTTCTAGTAGTTCTCTTGATTCCACAAATGATTCTCTTAGCCAAGTTACACTTGAGCAAGAAAATAGCTTATTGAAGGTAATTATAGAGAAAGGTGTTTACAAGAGCCTTACCGGAAGTAAGCAATTTGAGGAAATTGTACGCAAGCAAGGAAGGCACCGGAAGAAGCAAGGACAAGAAGTATCACAGAAGAGGAAGACGGACAAGGACAAAGTCGAGGATGTGGATGAGTACTCCGAGTAAGGTGGCAGTGTTGTTGATCATGCTGGTTCGAATGCAGTGTCTACCGGATTAGTTGCTTAGCTTAATTTTTGGGTGGTTAGTTTTATTTCAGGTGTGTATTGTGCTGAGCCCCCAGCAGAATTATGTTACTATGTTCTATCTCGTTGCTTGAACTCTTTAGTACATAATAGTTTCCAACGGGGGTGACGGTCAGGGGAGCACGAGGAGGGGAGTGGGCAACGCTAGGGTTGGCACCTCCAAAGGCAAATGTGTGAGTGACTCGGGAGGGAGGAAGGGGAAAGGTTTTGAGAGAGTCACTATGATGCAACTGTCAAATGGGGTTTCTAGAGCATCTCTAGTTGCTTCATGACTGTGGTAGGATGCATGCTTGCAATCACACCTGGTTTTAAATATTTTATTTGGCGCATGCATGCATGTCTGGCCTGGGAGACAGGGAGTGGATCCGGCAACTATTATCCGTCAGATTTTTTGCTCTAGGTTTGATAGAGGGTGACTATTATCATAGAAAGCCAGATCAACAACTGATTTTGAACGGCGGTAGTTTTAGGCTGGAACATTGTAGGTGTGGCGGTGAATCCTAATTCAAATGGATGCACTATAGAAGTAGAGATAGAGATTTAAAAGGCAAGGGCAGGGTAGTCTCGCATGATCGATTTGACAGAGAGGCGAGGAGGATGACGGAGTAGCGGGCTTTGTGATTTGACAGCTCATTACTACTAGAAGGTGTGGCCTTGTGGTTTGAATGCTCGTTGTAGTTATTATTACCGCGATGCTATGACGGGGGTAAGTCTCCCCTTCCATTCCCCACTCTATATTTGGTGGATGACATGTCAACCCAGATGTTGGCGGTCCCACATGTCGGTGGAAGGAAGTATAATTGTTGCCGACGACCTGAGTTAGGAGCAAAGAACCACGCGGTATACTCTAGTTTTCACTAGAGTATTAGTACGACGGAGGAGTGCGAAACATGATAGCCCAGTGTGATATGGCGAGAAAAAATGATCTAGTTTGCTTGTGATCCCACGACTCTACTCGTCGTTAGCATTGTTCTATTCGTGCCTCTTAGAGAACGTGACACATGCGGCTACACCCAAAAGACACAATGTCAAAAGAACAAGACACGGTGAAAAAATAAGAAGACACAAGGGGCAAAAGAAGAAGGAAGATTACCCCCAAAAAAGATGGAACCGTAGACAACAGTCTGGGTCTATCGGCATCCTAGGAACCAGGGTACCCAGACTTGCCTGCCTGCGGCCCATGGTGTGGCTCCATCAACGGCCTGGTATGGCCCATCTTTAGGACCTTCAAGACAAGACCCTCGTGAGGGGCCAAGCCTCGTGAGGTGGACGAAATCAAGACCTCCGGAGGGAGCGCCCCCCGCCCTCCAGGCTGGCTCCTGAGGAGCGGAGATTGCTATGCAGGCGCCCACCTCATGAGGTTAAGGTGACGCCAGCCATGACGACCAAGGCCAGGCGGGCTCCAGCGGGTGCAGAGTAGCTGGTTTCCTCTTTGGTGCTAAGTAGGCAAGCGCGGGCGCGGGGTCCCGAGGAATCAGCCAAAGGTTTCCATTCCCGTGCATCAAGACCAAGACCACCAGGATGGCAGGACGGATGCCATCACCGAGCCCACCACGACGTCATGACCAGAAGCTTTGGAGGCAAAGACCACCTTTTGTTAGGATAGGATGTACTTCTTTCCCCCCTTCGAAATTGGCCACTGTGGGATCCCTTCCCGCCTTCGTTTGGATGAAGAGGACCAGGCCACTATAAATATTAGCTTAGCCACCACCGCAGGAGGGGATCCGAGAGGGACCTCACTAGCTCACACCCACACTAGAACAAACCTTGTGAGGTTATTCTTCCCTCGTACTAGTTCATCCTCAGCCCCTCGGGAGGCTAATCCACCACAAAGCAGGAGTAGGGTCTTACACCGCAAGGTTGCCCGAACCTGGGTAAACTACTGTGTCCCTTTTCTTTATTGTTCGTCGAGCTAGGCCATGGGGGTGACGAACTGGTTGGCTGGAGAGGTTGAGTTCTTCACACATGCCCCAGAGCTCGAACCTTTCTTGGGTCTGCGAAGCCCTGAATCTGACATTTGGCGCGCCAGGTAGGGGCGTGTCGAAGGTCTGCCTCTCTATCGGCCGCGCTTCACCCCCGCCGCTCGATTTCCATGGTAGGCATCACCCCTCCCACCGGTCCGCCGGGCACGGTTCAAGGCATCGCAGGCCTCCGAGCTTTCTCCCCCGCCCTGTGACAGGTGCAGTGGCCGCCGAAGTTCAGGCCGGAGTTGCCACCACGGTACGACAGCGCGACGGACCCTAAGGAGTTCCTCCGGGTGTACACGAAGGCCATCTGGGCAGCGGGCGACGACGACAAGGTGATGCCAAACTGGCTCCCTATGGCCCTCACAGGCGTGCCTCGTTCCTGGCTGCTCAACCTGCCATAGTCTTCGGTGGCCTCCTAGGAGGAGCTGCGCAATTTGTTTGTCGCGCACTTCATGGCTCCGGCGCCCCACGCCGTCGCGGCCATCCTTGGCGGGTTGCAGGCACTCATTTCAAGTCACCACATCAAGCAGCTCTTCCGGCAGGTGGGAACCGCCCAGTTGCGGCGGGGGACTCCCCAGGTTGGGCGGCGCCCGAGGCCAACCTTGTCTTCGACTCTAGGGACCACCCCAAGACCACGGTCGACGCCGGTGCACTCCCCATGCTCTGCACCCCCACCATCTATAACGTTGCGGTTACCAGGACCCTCAAGAACGTCGGAGCTGGTCTTGACGTCCTCTCCGTCGAAGCCTTCGGTCTGCTCCATGTGCCTTACGACCGGCTCCTCCCCCCAAGCTCTTCTCGGGGGTGGCCGACGGCTCCACCTTTCCTCTGGGGTAGATCCGCCTCCCCATCACCTTTGGTACACGCAAAAACTACTGAACCGAGCTCATCGACTTCAACATCGCCTGCATCGGCCTCCCGTATAATACCATGCTCGGGTATCTCGCCCTCGCCAAGTTCATGGCAGGGACTCACCCAAGCTACAACGTCATGAAGATCCCCGGGAACAGCGGTGTCCTCACCGTGGTGTGGGACACCAAAGACGTGCACATGGCCCTCAAGCTCGCTTTCAAGGCCGCAGTGGCCGCGCGACCGAACACGGAGGGCGCTCCGGAGATCCTAGAGGTCGCACCGACAAAGAAGAAGCAGTTGTTCTCCAAAGACTGGGCAGAGACGAAGCAGGTGCCAGTCGACAATGATGGGGGACCAGGCCCCACCTTCACCATAGGCGCCGGCCTCCCCCTGGATCAGGAAGAGGCGCTGGTCAGCTTCCTCCATGCAAACAAGGACATGTTTGCATGGGAGGCAACGGACTTGGTCGGTATCCCGTGGGGAGTGATCGAATTATGTTACTATGTTCTATCTCGTTGCTTGAACTCTTTAGTACATAATAGTTTCCAGAGGTGGTGACGGTCAGGGGAGCACGAGGAGGGGAGTGGGCAAGGCTAGGGTTGGCACCTCCAAAGGCAAATGTCTGAGCGACTCAGGAGGGAGGAAGGGGAAAGGTTTTGAGAGAGTCACTATGATGCAACTGTCAAATGGGGTTTCTAGAGCATCTCTAGTTGCTTCATGACTGTGGTAGGATGCATGCTTGCAGTCACACTTGGTTTTAAATATTTTAATTGGCGCATGCATGCATGTCTGTCCTGGGAGACAGGGAGTGGATCCGGCAACAATTATCCGTCAGATTTTTTGCTCTAGGTTTGGTAGAGGGTGACTATTAGCATAGAAAGCCAGATCAACAACTGATTTTGAACGGCGGTAGTTTTAGGCTGGAACACTGTAGGTGTGGCGGTGAATCCTAATTCAAATGGATGCACTATAGAAGTAGAGATAGAGATTTAAAAGGCAAGGGTAGGGTAGTCTTGCCTGATCGATTTGACAGAGAGGCGAGGAGGATGACGGAGTAGCGGGCTTTGTGATTTGACAGCTCATTACTACTAGAAGGTGCGGCCTTGTGGTTTGACTGCTCGTTGTAGTCATTATTACCGCGATTCTATGACGGGGGTAAGTCTCCCCTTCCATTCCCCACTCTATATTTGGTGGATGACATGTCAACCCAGATGTTGGCGGTCCCACATGTCGGTGGAAGGAAGTATAATTGTTGCCGACAACCTGAGTTAGGAGCAAAGAACCGTGCGGTATACTCTAGTTTTCACTAGAGTAGTAGTACGACGGAGGAGTGCGAAACACGATAGCCCAATGCGATATGGCAAGAAAAAATGATCTAGTTTGCTTGTGATCCCACGACTGTACTCGTCGTTAGCATTGTTCTATTCGTGCCTCTTAGAGAACGTGACACATGCGGCTACACCCGAAAGACAATGTCAAAAGAACAAGACACAGTGAAAAAATAAGAAGACACAAGGGGCAAAAGAAGAAGGAAGATTACCCCCAAAAAGATGGAACCATAGACAACAGTCTGGGTCTATCGGCGTCCTCGGAACTAGGGTACCCAGACTTGCCTGCCTGCGGCCCATGGTGTGGCTCCATCAACGGCCTGGTATGGCCCATCTTTAGGACCTTCAAGACAAGACCCTCGCGAGGGGCCAAGCCTCGTGAGGTGGACGAAATCGAGACCTCCGGAGGGAGCCCCCCCCCCTCCAGGCTGGCTCCTGAGGAGCGGAGATTGCTATGCAGGCGCCCACCTCATGAGGTTAAGGTGACGCCAGCCATGACGACCAAGGCCAGGCGAGCTCCAGCGGGTGCAGAGTAGCTGGTTTCCTCTTTGGTGCTAAGTAGGCAAGCGCGGGCGCGGGGTCCCGAGGAATCAGCCAAAGGTTTCCATTCCCGTGCAACAAGACCAAGACCACCAGGATGGCAGGACGGATGCCATCACCGAGCCCACCGTGACGTCACGACCAGAAGCTTTGCAAGCAAAGACCACCTTTTGTTAGGATAGTATGTACTTCTTTCCCCCCTTCGAAATTGGCCACTGTGGGATCCCTTCCCGCCTTTGTTTGGATGAAGAGGACTAGGCCACTATAAATATTAGCTTAGACACCACCGTAGGAGGGGATCCGAGAGGGACCTCACTAGCTCACACCCACACTAGAACAAACCTTGTGAGGTTATTCTTCCCTCGTACTAGTTCATCCTTAGCCCCTCGCGAGGCTAATCCACCACAAAGCAGGAGTAGGGTCTTACACCGCAAGGTTGCCCAAACCTGGGTAAACTACTGTGTCCATTTTCTTTATTGTTCATCGAGCTAGGCCATGGGGGTGACGAACTGGTTCGCTGGAGAGGTTGAGTTCTTCACACACGCCCTAGAGCTCAAACCTTTCTTGGGTCTGCGAAGCCCTGAATCTGACATTTGGCGCGCCAGGTAGGGGCGTGTCGAAGGTCTGCCTCTCTATTGGCCGCGCTTCACCCCCGCCGCTTAGTTTCCATGGCAGGCATCACCCCTCCCGCCGGTCCGCCGGGCACGGTCGGAGGCATCGCGGGCCTCCGAGCTTTCTCCCCCGCCCTGTGATAGGTGCAGTGGCCGCCGAAGTTCAGGCCGGAGTTGCCACCACGGTACGACAGCGTGGCGGACCCTAAGGAGTTCCTCCGGGTGTACACGAAGGTCGTCTGGGCAGCGGGCGGCGACGACAAGGTGATGCCACACTGGCTCCCTATGGCCCTCACAGGCGTGCCTCGTTCCTGGCTGCTCAACCTGCCATAATCTTCGGTGGCCTCCTAGGAGGAGCTGCGCGATTTGTTTGTTGCGCGCTTCATGGCTCCGGCGCCCCATGCCGTCGCGGCCATCCTTGGCAGGTTGCAGGAACTTGTTTCAAGTTGCCATGTCAAGCAGCTCTTCCGGCAGGTGGGAACCGCCCAGTTGCGGTGGGGGACTCCCCAGGCTGGGCGGCGCCCGAGGCCAACCTCGTCTTCGACTCCAGGGACCACCCCAAGACCACGGTCGACGCCGGTTCACTCCCCATGCTCTGCACCCCCACCATCTATAACGTTGAAGTCACCAGGACCCTCATGAACGCCGGAGCTGGTCTCGACGTCCTCTCCGTGGAAGCCTTCGGTCTGCTCAATGTGCCTTACGACCGGCTCCTCCCCCCAAGCTCTTCTCTGGGGTGGCCGACGGCTCCACCTTTCCTCTGGGGTAGATCCGCCTCCCCATCACCTTTGGTACGTGCAAAAACTACTGAACCGAGCTCATCGACTTCGACATCGCCCGCATCGGCCTCCCGTATAATACCATGCTCGGGTATCTCGCCCTCGCCAAGTTCATGGCAGGGACTCACCCCGGCTACAACGTCATGAAGATCCCCGGGAACAGCGGTGTCCTCAGCATGGTGTGGGACACCAAAGACGCGCACATGGCCCTCAAGCTCGCTTTCAAGGCCGCAGTGGCCACGCGACCGAACACGGAGGGCGCTCCGGAGATCCTAGAGGCCGCACCGACAAAGAAGAAGCAGTTGTTCTCCAAAGACTGGGCAGAGACGAAGCAGGTGCCAGTCGACAATGATGGGGGACCAGGCCCCACCTTCACCATAGGCGCCGGCCTCCCCCTGGATCAGGAAGAGGCGCTGGTCAGCTTCCTCCATGCAAACAAGGACGTATTTTCATGGGAGGCAACAGACTTGGTCGGTATCCCGTGGGGAGTGATCGAGCACCACCTGATGGTGTGCCCCGACGCGTGCCTGGTGAAGCAGAAGGCACGGCGGCAAGCCCCGGAGAAGCAATCATTCATCGTCCAGGATTGGCTGGCCAATCCGGTCATTGTCCCAAAGAAGGGCGGGAAGGAGCGCATGTGCGTTGACTTCACGAGCCTCAACAAGGATTCCCCTTAGGACCCCTTCCCTCTTTCGCGCATCGACTAGATCATCGAATCCACTGCGAGTGCGACTTGTTATGCTTCCTGGACGCCTTCTCAAGCTATCACCAGATCAAGATGGCGGTGCAGGACGTCGAGAAGACGGCTTTCCTGACCCCGTGCGGGGTGTACTGTTACACTTGCATGCCATTCGGGATGCACAATGCCGGCGCAACCTTCCAACGATTGATCCACAATACCCTGGGCCGACAGCTCAGGAGGAACGCCGAGGCGTACGTTGATGACATAGTGGTCAAATCTCAGGAGGTGAGAACTCTTGTTGAAGATTTGGAAGAAACATTCGCCAACCTGCGCAAGGTAAACTTGTGGCTCAATACAGAGAAGTGCGTGTTCGGCATCCCGTCCGGAAAGCTGCTGGGTTTCCTGGTATTGCACAGAGGGATCGAGGCTAATCCAGAGAAGGTCAAGGCGATGGAAAAGATGAGCCCGTCGCAGAACCTCAAGGAGATGATGAAGCTCGCGGGCTGCATAACTTCGTCAGGGCGCTTCATCTCCAATCTAGGCGAGCGCGCCCTCCCGTTCTTCAAGCTGATGAAGAACAAGGCCCCATTCGAATGGACTCCAGAGGCTGAGGCAGCCTTCCAAGACCTCAAAAGGTACCTCACCAGCCCGCTGGTGATGGTGGCACCTCGCCCTCTTGAACCCCTGGTGCTTTACCTGGCCGCCACGCCCCACTCGACCAAGGCGGCACTCCTGGCATTCCAGGAAGAGCACGCAGATGCAGGTGTGCGGTGTAGTGCCCTGTGCCCGACCACGACACTGCAGCCTTGGGACGGCATTCCTGAGGCCCTGGCTACCCCACCTTATGGCAGGGCTCCCGAGGCTCCCTCGCCTCAAGAGGGGCAGGACACTATCGACGCCCCCTCCCTCGTCGAGCATCCCATCTACTTCGTCGGCACGGTGTTGCAGGATGCGCGTGCACACTACCCCATGTCACAGAAGCTCCTTATCATGCTGCTCGTCACCTCCAGAAAGCTACGCCACTACTTCCAGGGCCATCCTATTAGGGTTGTCCCCGCATACCCCCTGGAGAAGGTGCTCCGAAGCCCCAATGCCACAGGGAGGGTTGTTGAGTAGAACATCGAGCTACAGGCATTCCAGCTAGAGTTCAGCACCACCAAAGTCATCAAGGGTGCGGCCCTTGCAGACTTTGTGGCAGAATGGACCAACGCCCCAGACCGAGGGGTGGGCGAGGACCGTTCCCTCACGCCCGGAGATGAAGCACAAGATGGCTGGGTCATGTACTTCGACGGCGCGTTCGCACGTCAGGGTGTGATACATCTCCAACGTATCTATAATTTTTGATTGTTCCATGTTGTTATATTATCACTCTTGGATGTTGTATAATCATTTTATAGTCATTTTATATCATTTTTTGGTACTAACCTATTGACATAGTGCCAAGTGCCAATTGCTGTTTTTTGCATGTTTTTTCTGTCGCAGGAAATCAATACCAGACGGAGTCCAAACACATCAAAGCCTTTTGGAGATTTTTTTGGACCAGAAAACACCAATGGAGCAAAGAAGCGCCTGGGGGGGTGCTCCGAGGGGAGCACAACCCACCAGGGCGTGCCAGGTGGCCCAGACACGCCCTGGTAGGTGGTGCCCACCTCAGGTGCCCCCTGAACGGCCTCTTTGCTCTATAAATACCCCAATATTCTAGAAACCCTAGGGGAGTCAACGAAAATCAATTCCAGCCGCCGCAGGGTCCAAAACCACCAGATCCAATGTAGACACCATCATGGAGGGGTTCACCACTTCCATTGGTGCCTCTCCGATGATGCGTGAGTAGTTCTTTGCAGACCTTCGGGTCCGTAGGTAGTAGCTAGATGGCTTCCTCTCTCGTTGATTCTCAATACAATGGTCTCTTGGAGATACATATGATGTAACTCTTTTTGCGGTGTGTTTGTTGGGATCGTATGAACTCTGAGTTAATTATAAGATCTATCTTTTTATCAATGAAAGTTATTTGAATCTTCTTTGATATCTTATATGCATGATTGCTTATAGCATCGTATTTCTTCTCCGATATTTTGGTTTTGTTTGGCCAACTTCATCTATTTATCTTGCAAGGTGCTTTCTAGTGGGTTTGATCTTATGGTGCTTGATCCCAGTGACAGAAGGGGAACCGACACGTATGTATCGTTTCTACTAAAGATGACACATTGGGGTCTATCTCTACATAGATAGATTTTGTCTACATCATGTCATCGTTCTTATTGCATTACTACGTTTCCCCATGAACTCAATACACTAGATGAATGTTGGAAAGACTTGGTCTACTAATCTTTGACGTGATGCCTATATAATGATCATTGCCTGGATATCGTCATGATTATTTGAAGTTCTATCAATTGCCCAACAGTAATTTGTTTACCCACCGCTTGCTATTTTTCTCGAGAGACGTCACTAGTGAAACCTATGGCCCCCGGGTCTCTTCTTTAATATATTTGCCTTCACGGTCTATTTTATTTGCCTTTTATTTTCAGATCTATTAAACCAAAAATACAAAAATATCTTTCTGCAATTTATTCTTATTTATTTTATTTGGCGTTCGATCTATCAATCTACTACAATTTATTCACGTCCATTTTGCCAATTTCTAGCACCGTTACCCGAAAGGGATTGACAATCTCTTTAATACGTCGGGTTGCGAGTAGTTGTTATTTATGTGTAGGCGCCACTTACGTGTTGTTGGTTGGTTCTCCTACTAGCTCGATAACCTTGGTCTAATCACTGAGGGAAATACCTACCATCGCTATGTTGCATCATCCCTTCCACTTTGGGGAAATACCAACGTAGCTTCAAGCCGCATCAAAAGGAATTTCTGGCGCTGTTGCTGGGGAGGATCTTCAACATATACCAGGTTCCTAATCACAAATCTCATCTCCTCACAATTTACATTATTTTCCATTTGCCTCTCGTTTTCCTCTCCCCCACTCCACAAGAATTTGTCATTTTATTCGCACTCTTTTTCGTTCGCCTTTTCTCGTCAGATCTATCATTTTCCTGCAATCATGAGTGATTTCGGTATGGCACCAACAGATGATGGCCTAACTCCTAAGATTGGAAGTACGGGCAATCTAGATGCCAAAACATTTATCTAGGGGCAAGGGAATGTTATGGGAAAAGAACGTATCCAAGAATTTTTCAATTGTGTTGGGAATTTAAGCCTTGATGATGCTCCTATACTTAAGACTACTAGATCCTATGCGAATGCTATTTCAGCGCTAGTTCGGAAACTTGAAAGCAAATTTATCCGTACTCATCCTACTTTCCAAAGATTATTTTTTGAGATTCCAGTAATAAAGAACCCTAAAGCTAAAAAGTTGGCCACTCTCCTTCTTATGAACGAATTTGACTACATAATACGGGAAGCTAGGGAAATCTTTGACTTTTATGGTATGAATTGTGAAAAGCCCATGATAGATGAAATTATTTACAGTAGCGATTCTGCATTAAGACATTTTCTTGGGGATAATAAAATATTTAATGAGAATCTTAAAAAGGAGGTCCACATTCTAGATGTAATCCAACAAGTTTTCAATAATGTTAATCAACATTACTCTTGGATTGTTGCCGGAAATCAACGCGGTTATAATAATGGGCAACTTAATAGTGCTAAGGTTTCTATGGACAATATGTTTTATGTTGTTTTGGCAAAACCCCATGCTGAAACCACTTCTAAACAAATTAATAAGAAGGATGACAAAACTTAGATCTTTTCTTTATGCCTAGCTAAGGGCGTAAAACTATAGCGCTTGTTGGGAGGCAACCCAATGAATAAAATTTATTTTTGCTTTTTGCTTTTTGTTCTTGGGTGTTTTCACAATTATGCTACTGTTATGATTGTGTTTTTTGTTTTAATTAGCTTTTGTGCCAAGTAAAGCCTTTAGGATCTTCTTGGGTGATAGTTGTTTGATCTTGCTGAAAAACAGAATCTTTTGTGCTCACGAGAACAATTCTCATTTTTTACCAGAGAGTGATAAAATATCGATTCTTTTTGAAAAATATTAATATAAAAATTTTCCAGGACTTTCTAATATATCGGAGTTTTTGGAGTTACATAAATATTCTAAATATCCATATTGCTACAGACTGTTCTGTTTTTGATAGATTCTGTTTTCTTTGCGTTGTGTGCTTGTTTTGATGGCTCTATGGTTTTCTTTGATGAGTTTTTTCCATAGAAAAGTTGGAATACAGTAGATATATTGCAACAACAAAATATAAATTGGTTTGCTATAGTACTTATAGTAGTGATTTTCTTTCTTATACTAACGGATCTCACGAAGGTTTTGTTGGAGTTTTGTGTGATTGAAGTTTTCAAGTTTTGGGTTATCTTACGATGGATGAAGTAATAAGGAGTAAGAAGAGACTAAGCTTGGAGATGCCCCGGTATCCCAAGCTATTATCCAAAAGAGAGCAAGCAACTAAGCTTGGGGATGCCCCAAGTGGCATCCCCTCTTTCTTCAAACGACCATCGGTATTTTACTCGAATCTATATTTTTATTCATCACATACTATGTGTTTTGCTTGGAGCGTCTTGTATGATAAGAGTCTTTGCTTGTATTATTTTGTGTTTTAAGTCTTGATTCCTTGCTGGACACACCTATTTGAGAGAGCCAAAATTATGTCATGACTTGTTAGAATTTCTCTGTATGCTTCACTTAAATTTTTATGAGCTATGGATTTGCTCTAGTGATTCACTTATATCTTTTTGAGCACGGTGTGCTTCAGTAAAAAATTCAAGAAATTCTCTCTTGCTTCACTTAAATTAATTTGAGAGAAATGAAGTTTATGATCATGATATTCACTTATATTTATTTGAGATTATCAAAAGCAACATAAGAAAATTAGTTCCAAAGTGATAGTATCCAAGAAGGATATAATAAAAACTTTCATGAAGATCATTGGACAAAATAAACTTGATTCTTAGTAATAATTTTGATATATGATGATGTGATATGTGAGTCATCTTGATGAGTAATTTTGGTTTAGTAAGAATATTGGTGTTAAGGTTTGTGATTCCCTATGCAAGCATGAACGTCAATAATTATGCAATGAAATTATATCCTACTTGTGGTGCCTTATACGGTGTTAATTATGCTTAATGCTCACTTATGAGATTATTCATTTCTTGGTAGGTCACTTCTCAATCTTTTGCTAGCCTTCATTTTACACTAAGTATGATCAATACTTGTGCATCCAAAAACCTTCAGACAGTTTTGCCATATGAGTCCACTATACCTACCTATATGTGGTATTCTTTTGCCATTCTAAGCAAATTTGTATGTGCCATCACTAATATTCGAATTATTTCTCTTTTATGTGCTCGTACCACTAACAAGACGGTGAGGGGTGGCCAATATTTTCCATGCTAGATGTGTTATTCTCATGATGAGTGTTTATTCACTTGTCATTGCACGACAGTAAGGCAAAGGTATTAGGGATGCCCACTCCCGAAATGAAAAATGATTTTTCTTTATGTTGTCAAATAATAAATTCGTTGGAAAGTGTTGGTATGGAAGGCACCCGTGGATACGGTTATCCATGGAAAGTGAAAAGTATGGTGGAAAAATGAATAAACTTTAATTTCTATTTTGAAAGTGTTGGGAACTCTAAGTCATTTTCGTTGGTGAGAAAAGTGTGCCTCTCAAAATATTTTTATCTCTTAATTTTCACTGTGAGCTCTGGCACCTCTACAATTCCCTACTTCCATCTGCGAAGGGCCTTTCTTTTACTTTATGCAATTTTTATTTTAAATTTGATTCCCCATCTTCTCTTATAAAGCACCAACTAGGAGGCACTATGATCGTACTTGAGCATTGGGTGTAGTTAATATGCGAGTGTGTTTCATGAATGGATCAATGATTGAGCATAATGGGCTAGGGATAGCTTATTTTAGCATTGATATTTTGAAATACATGGTTGCTTGTTGGCATGCTTGAGTATTTAAATTATCATGTCAAAACTACACTATTGCTTGGAACAATATAAAATTACAAATGTCCATGCTATAAAGAAAAGAATATGATATGACATGTTAGGCAACATTCCACATCAAAAATTCTGTTTTTATCATTTACCTACTCGAGGACGAGCAGAAATTAAGCTTGGGGATGCTAATACGTCTCCAACGTATCTATAATTTTTGATTGTTACATGTTGTTATATTATCAATCTTGGATGTTTTATAATCATTTTATAGTCATTTTATATCATTTTTGGTACTAACCTATTGACATAGTGCCAAGTGCCAGTTGCTGTTTTTTGCATGTTTTTTACATCGTAGGAAATCAATACCAAACGAAATCCAAACGCAGCGAAACTTTTTGGAGATTTTTTTGGACCAAAAGACAACCAATGGGCCGAAGAAGCACCTGGGGGTGCTCCGAGTGGAGCACAACCCACCTGGGCGCGCTAGGACGCCCAGGCGCGCCCTGGTGGCTTGTGCCCACCTCGGGTGCCCCCTGAACCTCCTCTTTGCTCTATAAATACCCCAATATTCTAGAAACCTTGGGGAGTCGATGAAAATAAATTCCAGCCACCACAGAGTCCAGAACCACCAGATCCAATCTAGATAGCATCACGGAGGGGTTCACCACTTCCATTGGTGCCTCTCCGATGATGCGTGAGTAGTTCTTTGTAGACCTTCAGGTCCGTAATTAGTAGCTAGATGGCTTCCTCTCTTGTTTGATTCTCAATACAATGGTATCTTAGAGGTCCATATGATATAACTCTTTTTGCGTTGTGTTTGTTGGGATTGGATGAACTTTGAGTTTATGATCAGATCTATCTTTTTATCCTTGAAAGTTATTTGAATCTTTTTTGATCTCTTATATGGATAATTGCTTATAGCCTCGTATTTCTTCTCCAATATTTGGGTTTTGTTTGGCCAACTTGATCTATTTATCTTGCAATGCGAAGAGGTGCCTTGTAGTGGGTTCGATCTTACGGTGCTTGATCATAGTGACAGAATGTAGCGACCCGATCCCAATGGACCGTAGTCTCTATGCTTAAGTGTGATCCCTGGATCGGTATGCTGACACACACAGTACTCGAGGAATTATAACAGAGTTCAATCACACACTTATTACATCGAGGTCCTCATAAAGAGTGATTATTACAATAATATGGATGAAGGCCACCTAATAAAATAACTGCGGAAGCTTCGAAGGTAAATGAGTCCATCCAACTCCACAGCAAAACTTAGTGCAAGACAACGACCTATCGCACCTTAATCCTCGTCTGAAAAATCTGCAACATGAGACGTTGCAGCCGTGTAGGTCAGCACATGGAATATGCTGGCAAGATCACACTATAGAGCAATGATGAACAATAGCAATCACTACATGCATATTTGTCTGGTGGAGGCTCTAAGTTTAATATTTGCATAAAGCTAATTTTCCCTACAACAAAGGAATAGATTTTATTTACTACCAAGTTTATGCCATTATTGAGCAGGTATCCCCAACTCAATCCCAAAATTATCAAGTAATAATAATAATAACCCAACAAATTCATTAAGTAAAGTGATGAGATCAACCAATAGCTCAAATACCAGATACTCAAGATGTCCATAACCGGGGACACGGCTAATCATGATTAGTTTGCACACTCTGTAGAGGTTTGCGCACTTTTTCCCACAAGACTCGACCGCATCCATGATCGGAAGATCGAGACATAGCCTTTCTGAAGAGGTCCCCTTAACCGATTGATAGGCCGGTACACCTACAATTCCCCTACATCTGCTAGGCCATCATGGAAAGGTTTCCCACAACTTACTTAACTATGCTAGAGCCCATAATGGCTTGTGGATGCACACGAAAGTTTCTGAGCATGAATAATCTGATGATCCCTTTGAGCCTGGGTGGCATTCCATAGGATAATCACACGGATACCGCGGGATCTCCTAGGACAACACTGGATTCCCTAGGTGCCCCCAACCAATCCACCTAGATGTGTATTAAAGTAGCCACTTTAAGTTTCCCTTAGTTAAAATCTCTCACAACTTGCATGATTCTCACATACCAATCCCGGTCTATGAGCATGGCTAAGCAATACGAGCATAACGTATATTCTCGGGGTGATAAAAGGTATTAGGTTCCTACCTCATCAACTACATAGCAATAACTACATGTTCCCAATCCTACTCATGGAATGTTTGAGGGTGTAAGTAATGCATAAAAACTGGGTAATAAAGGGTATGATCAAAGTGTAACTTGCCTTGCTGACGATCGGAAAACCCTAGAGATTCATAGTAGCAAGCTTCGCACTCTGGAAAATCTATCGTAGACAAACAATAGCATACATAAGCACTCAAGCATGAAGATGAAAAGAAAACCAAAGAAAAAGATCTTAACAGAAAGTTTATGTCAAGAACTTTGATTTGCAAAAAGAATCAACTAAATCAGAGTTATGAAACTCAAGTTACGATAAAAAATTTCATATTCAAATCTGTTTGAAACCAAATTTTAAACTTTCAAAAACATGTTTAAGTTTGTTATCTGGATAGAGGGGATCATAATGAAGAATTTGGCATTGGTTTCATTGGATTTCGATAAATGAGCAAAAAGTCACGAGGGTTTAGAGATCAGGGGCTAATCTGTGCAGGAAATATTTACAAATGGGTCACTGGCTGAAAATAAATAGAAAAAGAAAAAATCTATCGGACGAACGTCCGCTATGAGAGACTAACGAACAAAACCGATCGTTAACAGATCTAAATGAACGACCGTTCCCTAGATACATCGAACCGAGAAAAACCGAAACGAACTGAAACAAAAACGAACCCTAAAAGAAAACCGGCAAACCGGGGATGGGTTATTACCAGACCACAAAAACCGGCGGGTCAGGTCGGTGGATCGGGCGGCGGGCGGCTCCGGTGGTGGCGAGCTCCGGCGACGGGCGGCTGGTGGCGACAGCGGTGACACGGCAACGAGGCGAGCGGCAGCGCAGCGGCGGTGGCTGGCGGCGGTGGTGGGAAGAGGAGGCGGCGGGGGCGGCGGTTTATAAAGGCAGGGGCGTCGGCTTGCGGGAGGGGGCAGCCGAGGCCATGTCGGCGCCGGACTCTGGGAGGAGTCCCGGCCGGGCATGGGGACGAAGGCGGTTGCCCAGAAGTTTTTTTAAATTTTTTTGAAAATACGAAAAATAGAAAAAACGTAATAAATTTTTTTCTTCTAAAATTCCAGAAATATTCTCATAGTCCCTCCTAATTAAATGGGCCAAAGTGAACATTTTTGTCGACCTAAATGCCTAAAAATAAACTTTTTAGTACTAATAAAAGTTATTAAACACGCAAAAAATGAAATAAAAAATATATTTTTATTCAAAATTAAATTTCCAATATTTCGTTGTTGTTTTTGAAGAAGTCATATTATCTTCTATCATTATTTATTTATTTGAAATAATTGGAAAAATAATTTTCGAATAAATCACTTTGATCCAATTTGCCAATTTTCAAAATTCAAAAATTGATTTTTCTGAAAACCTCCAACTCTCTCAATTGGTCCTTGAGTTGCTTAAGGTTTGTAGGATAAAAAATTCAAATAAGAATAAATTCAAAAATGCACAAGTGATGAATGCATATGAATGATCTAATTAGCATCCAAATTGAAAATTGGGATGTTACAAACCTACCCCCCTTAAGATGAATATCGCCCTCGAGATTCGGGTTGGCTAGCAAAAAGGTGTGGGTGGTCCTTCCGGAGGTCTTCTTCTCGTTCCCAGGTGGCTTCCTCCTCGGTATGGTGACTCCACTGAACCTTGCAAAACTTGATAACCTTGCTGCGAGTGACTCAGTTGGTGAACTCGAGAATCTTGATGGGTTTCTCCTCATAAGTCAAGTCACTCTCCAACTGAATTACCTCTAGGGGCACTGCATCTCTCAAAGGAATATCGGCCATTTCTGCATGGTACTTCTTCAACTAGGAAACGTGAAACACATCATGAACTCCTGACAAACCTTCGGGTAATTCCAACTTGTAGGCAACTTCACCCATACGTTCCAAGACTATGCATGGTCCCACAAATCATGGCGCCAACTTTGCTTTGACTCCAAACTGTTTAACTCCTCGAAGTGGCGACAAATGTAGACATGCTCTGTCTCCAACTTCATAGGTTACCTCCTTGCGTTTAGTATCGGCATAACTCTTCTACCTGGACCGGGCTATCTTGAATCTATGACGAATCAACTTGACCTTCTCCTCAGACTCTCTGATTAAATCTGGTCCGAACAATTGTTGGTCTCCAACTTCATCCCACATCAATGGTGTCCTGCATCTCCTTCCATACAAAGCTTCAAAAGGGGTCATTTTCAAACTAGCTTGGTAGCTGTTGTTATACGAGAACTCGGCGTAAGGAAAATTATCATCCCAAATCGATCCATAATTTAGTGAACAAGCTCTCAACATGTCCTCCAGAATCTGATTGACTCTCTCGGTCTGCCCATATGTCTGCGGATGAAAGGCAGTGCTGAACTCTAGCCTATTACCCAAAGTTTGGTGTAACTGACGCCAAAACTTCAAGGTAAACTATGTTCCTCTATCTGATATATGGTCCTTGGAGCTCCATGCAGACATACGATCCTAGTCATATATATCTTGCCCAACTTAGAGCACGTATAAGTGGTTTTCACGGGGATAAAAGTGAGCCACCTTGGTCAAGCGATCAACTACAACCTAGATGGAGTCATATCCTAAACGAGTCCTCAGTAATCCGGTGATGAAATCCGTGCCAAGCTTATCCCACTTCCATTCGGGTATCGGCAAGGGCTGAAGTAATTCTGCTGGTTTCTGATGCTCTGCCTAACTCTCTGACATATGTCACATACTGCTACATACTCGGCAATATCCTTCTTCATGCCTGTCCACTGGAAACGTTCCTTCATACCCCGATACATCTTGGTGTTGCCTGGGTGAATTGAGTAAGGTGAATCATGAGCCTCCTGAAGAATTAACTTCCTGATCTCTGGTTCATTGGGCACATAGATGTGATCTTCAAACCATAAAGTTCCGTGTTCATCCTCACGAAAACCTTTGGCCTTTCCTTTACTCATCTTTTCTTCTATCTCTGCAATTTCCTTATCAATCTTCTGGGATTCTTGGATTTTTCCCAACAAATAGGACTGAACTTCCAACGCTGCAACAAAACCTCTCGGAACTATCTCCAAGCGAAGTTCTCACAGATCATCAGCTAACTCCCGAGGTAATCATCCAGTTATAAGAGTATTGACATAACTCTTGCGGCTCAAATCATCTGCCACAACATTGTCCTTTCCTGGGTGGTAATGCAGTTTCATGTCATAATCCTTTATGAGCTCCAACCATCTCCTCTGCCTGAGGTTCAACTCCTTCCGTGTGAAGATATACTTCAAACTCTTATGATCCGTGTAAACATCACAACGATTTCCGATAATAAAATGTCTCCAGGTCTTAAGCGTGTGCACTATAGCTGCTAACTCCAAATCATGCATGGCATAATTCAACTCATGAGGTCGAAGCTGACATGAGGCATACGAAACAGCTCTTCCTTCTTGCATATGAACGCCTCCAAGTCCTTGTCGAGATGCGTCGCAATATACATGGAAATCCTTGCGTATATTCGGAAGAATTAGCACTGGGGCTGTAACCAAACGTTTCTTCAACTCCTGAAAACTGGCCTCACAATCCTCTGTCCATTGGAAGTTGGTGTCCTTCTTCAATAACTCCGTCATGGGCTTCGCAATCTTGGAAAAATTCTCAATGAATCTCCGATAATATCATGCGAGTCCAAGGAAACTGCGTATCTCTCCCACTGAGGTGGGTGCCATCCATTTGGTGACGGATTGAACCTTGGAGGGGTCTACTGTTATACCTTCTCCTGATATAACATGTCCAAGGAATCTAACTTCCTTCAACCAAAACTCACATTTGCTGAACTTGGCATATAGCTGATGTTCCCTGAGCTTCTCGAGAACCAAGCGCAAATGTTCCTTGTGTTCTTCTTCATTCTTCGATCGAGTACACCAATATATCATCAATGAACACCACAACAAACTTGTCCAAGAACTCCATGAACACCTTATTCATCATGCTCATAAAGTAGGCAGTGGCATTAGTCAAACCAAAAGACATTACCGTGTACTCATATAACCCATACCTTGTGGTAAAGATGCCTTAGGTATATCCTGTTCTCGGATCTTCAGCTGGTGATATCCTGATCGAAGATTGAACTTGGAGAAAACTTTAGCTCCCTGCAGCTGGTCAAATAAATCATTGATCATCGGTAGAGGATATTTATTCTTGATAGTCACCTCATTCAATGCTCGATAATCAACTACCATTCTTAAGGATCCATCCTTCTTCTCAACTAGAAGCACTAGGGCTCCCCACGGTGATGAACTTGGTCGAATATAACCTTTATACAATAACTCCTTAATCTGCTTCTTAATTTCCCCCGGATCATTTGCGGGCATCTGATATGGTCTCTTGGATATTGGTCCGGTGCCTGGCAATAACTCAATCAAAAATTCTATATCTCGGTCTGGTGGCATGCCTGGTAATTCCTCTGGGAATACATCGGGGTAATCCTTCACAACTAGCACTTCCTCCAGAACAACTCCCAAGAGTGAATTTACTTGAGTCCTGCTTCGCGCATGCCTAGACACATACTTGATCCGTTTCCCCTATGGGGTGGTGAGAAGAATTGACTTACTAGCACAATCGATGTTTCCCCCATACTTGGATAGCCAATCCATTTCTAGTATGACATCCAATCCTTGTGATTCCAGAATAATGAGTTCTATGGGAAAAACATGCCTACCTATGGTCAACGGCAGCTGAAAACATCCCTGGCTAGCCATATACTCCGCTCCTGGCGAGCTGACTAACATTGGTGTCTTATGGGCTATGGTTGGGAACTTAAACTTGTCCACAAATGCCCTTTATATGTATGAATGCGATGCACCAGTGTCAGAAATAACAAAGCTATAAACGACTTAATCAAAAACTTACCAATAACTGTGTCAGACTGCTCGTCAACTTCCTCCACGTTGACATGATTCACCTATCCCTTGGTGAAAGGGTTTGGCTTCTTTCCTGAGCTTCCCTTTGCATTCTTCGCCTCAGGATAGTCATTGGCGTAGTGTCAGGTCTTCCCACACTTGTAACAAGTAATGTGACTCAGATCCTTCTTGGCGGGGGTTGCTGGGTTGGGACGGCTCTGACTGTTGTTACCTCCACTCCCATTACCATTCTTAGGGCCACTGTGGTTGTGTGAATTTCCACCATTTGAGAATGTCCTCCATGGGTATGAGTGTGTCCTCCCGAGTACGGGGAATAGCGGGGCTTCTGCTGAGCTCCAGAGTTGTACTTTCCTTGTCCATACTTCCGCTTGCGGTTCTCTATCTGCTGCTGCTTGCCTTCAATCATGAGGGCCCTGTCTACCAGCTCCCGATAGTTGGTGAATGTTGCCACCATCAATTGCATACTCACTCATCATTCACTCCTTCAAGAAACTTCTCCTGCTTCGCGGCATCTGAGGCTACATCGTCTGGGGCGTAGCGTGATAACTTGCTGAACTAATCCACATACTGCGTCACAGTATGATTTCCCTGGTGTAAGTTGCGGAACTCACGCTTCTTCATACTCATGGCTCCAGCTGAGACATGTGTGGTGCGGAAGGCTTGCTGAACCTGATCCCATGTAACATTGGCCACGGGAAAGGTGGTGGTGTAGTTCTCCCACCATGAGGTTGCGGGTCCATCAAGACGATGTGCGGCAAAGCGCGCCTTCTTCGCATCCGTGCATCCAGAACTTGTTAGCTCTCTTCCAATCTTGCGGAGCTAATCATCAGCAACAATCGGATCGGTGCTACTAGAGAACACTGGCGGATTCAACCTTAGGAAACGGGCTAGGTTGTCAACCTGGGGTGGCGGCGGTGGGTTGTTGCTATTGCTGTTGTTGCCTTGGTTCTGGACGAGCAACTGCATCAAGGCATTCTGCTATTGGATCAACTGGGTTAGCTCCGGCAGGAAAACGAATCTAGGGTCATGTCTCGGAGGCATCTGATAGGTTAGAGGGGTGAGAATAGAATAGAATAGAATAGGGTCTAAAGAGATATTTCACTACCCATATGCACATGAGACAAACATAATCAATTCACACCACTCAATTTCAAACAAGATTCATACAATTAATCTAAGATACTATTACAAGATCTCGCGAACAATTCCTAACTACTTGGAAGAATTCTAATAGAAATATGGTGGTCAACTAGAAATTTTGATCGGTGGAAGACTCCATAATATCAGCTCCAACTTCGTCTTCAAAATCATCACTGTCCTCGTCATCTCTGTCTTCTTCAGCATCACTGTCGGTGTCGGTGTCATCGAGTATGATGTAGTCTTCAGAACGAATGTCCACTTCATGTTCCGGTTTCACTACAGATATTCCTATCTTCTTCCTCAGGTCTTCATTCTACTCCAGTAGCACAGTAATTTCCTCTTCATATCAATCGTGTGTTGCCTTGAGTTCCTCTTCTAGCTCCATATTCCGGTTCATCACCTTCTTGGTATCTATCATGTTAGCGTGCATCTGATTTTCATATCGACGAATGTGCTGGTTCAACTCCTGTATGTAGGCTGCATTAGATCCATCCTTCCTGGTGCGAATCATCTCCCATTGCTCATCACGGCGTCCACATATCTGATAGACGGTGTCCTTAAGATCCTTGTTGTAAACCTCACCTATGTGTCCAATGGTGATGTGGGAGGCCATGTTCTTTCCTAATCTCTAGGTTGGTGCATGAAAAGAAAACTCGATGGGCTCGGTAATTGGTGCAAAAGTCCTCCCAAGGACATGAACTTGAATCATCCAGCGCTCCTCTTCTGGTAAAGTTGTGGTGAAGGTTCCGGTGAAGCTTGGTATGCCAATGTTGAGATAGTTAGTGACTTCCTTCAAGTGTCATCCGAAAGGGGTGTCGTCATCCGGCTGAGTGAACTTGCTGGGGTTCGACATATATAGAGAAGAAATAGAGAAGAATTAGGAATGAGTAGAGGAGTATCTTGTGTCTTTTCCTAGTGGTCGCGTCCTACAGTCAGCGTGTGCTCTGATACCACCTTGTAGCGACCCGATCCCAATGGATCATAGTCTCTATGCTTAAGTGTCATCCCTGGATCGGTATGCTGACACACACAGTACTCGAGGAATTATAACAGAGTTCAATCACACACTTAGTACATCGAGGTCCTCATAAAGAGTGATTATTACAATAATATGGCTGAAGGCCCTTTAATAAAATAATTGCGGAAGCTTCGAAGGTAAATGAGTCCATCCAACTCCACGACAAAACTGAGTGCAAGACAACGACCTATCGCACCTTAATCCTCGTCTGAAAATTCTGCAACATGACACGTTACATCCTTGTAGGTCAGCACATGGAATATGTTGACAATATCACACTATAGAGCAATGATGAACAATAGCAATCACTACATGCATATTTGGCTGGTGGAGGCTCTAAGTTTAATATTTGCATAAAGCTAATTTTTCCCTGCAACAAAGGAATAGATTTTATTTACTACCAAGTTTATGCCATTATTGAGAAGGTATCCTCAACTCAATCCCAAAATTATCAAGTAATAATAATAATAATAACCCAACAAATTCATTAAGTAAAGTGATAATAATAATAATAATAATAATAATAATAACTCAAATACCACATACTCAAGATGTCCATAACTGGGGACACAGCTAATCATGATTAGTTTGTAAACTCGGCAGAGGTTTGCACACTTTTCCACCACAAGACTCGGCCACATCCATGATCAGAAGATCGAGACATAGCCTTTCTGAAGAGGTCCCCTTAACCGATAGACAGGCCGGTACACCTACAGTTCCCCTATATCTGCTAGCCCATCATGGAAACGTTTCCCACAACTTACCTAACTATGCCAGAGCCCATAATGGCTTGTGGCTGCGCACGCAAGTTTCTGAGAATGAATAATCTTATGATCCCTTTGAGCCTGGGTGGCATTCTATAGGATAATCACACGCATACCCCTTGATCTCCTAGGACAACACTCGATTCCCCAGGTGCCCAAAACCAATCCACCCAGATGTGTATTAAAGTAGCCACCTTAAGTTTCCCATAGTTGGAATCTCTCACAACTTGCATGATTCTCACATACCAATCCCCGTTTACGAGCATGGCCAAGGAATATGAACATAACGTATATTCCCGGGGTGATAAAAGGTATTAGGTTCCTACCTCATCAACTACATAGCAATAACCACATGTTCCCAATCCTACTCATGCAATGTTTGAGGGTGTAAGTAATGCATAAAAACTGGGTAATAAAGGGTATGATCAAAGTGTAACTTGCCTTGCTGACGACCGGAAAACCCTAGAGATTCGTAGTAGCAAGCTTCGCACTCCGAAAAATCTATCATAGACAAACAATAGCATACATAAGCACTCAAGCATGAAGATGCAAATAAAACCAAAGAAAAAGATCCTAACAGCAAGTTTAGGTCAAGAACTTCGATTTGCAAAAAGAATCAACTAAATCGGAGTTTCGTAACTCAAGTTACGATCAAAAGAAGTTCAAATTCAAATATGTTTGAAACCAAATTTTAAACTTTCAAAAACATGTTTAAGTTGGTTATATGGTTAGAGTGGATCATAACAAAGAATTTTCTGTTGGTTTCATTGGACTTGGATAAACAAGCAAAAAGTTACGAGGGTTTAAAGATCAGGGGCTAATTTGCAAAGAAATATTTTCGGATGGGTTCCTGGCCGACAATAAACAGAAAAAGGAAAAAATCTATCGGACGAACGTCTGCTACGAGAGACAAATGAACAAAACTGATCGTTAATAGATCTAAACAAACGAATGTTCGCTAGATAGATCGAACCGAAAAACCCGAAATGAACCGAAACAAAAACCGAACCCGAAACGAAAACCGGCAAACCGGGGATAGGTTATTAATGGACCGGAAAAACTGGCGTGTCGGGTCGGCGGATCGGGTGGCGCGCGGCTCCGGTGGCAGCGGGCTCCGGCAACGGGCGGCTGGCGGTGACGCGACGGCGGCGGCAGTGAGGTGAGCGGCAGCACGGCTCGGTGTGGTGGCGGCGGCTGTGAGAGGAGGCTGTGGCTGGTGGCGGTGGTGGGGTGAGGAGGCAGCGGGGGCGACGGTTTATAAAGGCAGGGGCATCAGCTTGCGAGAGGGGGTGGCCGAGGCCATGTCGGCGCCGGACTCCGGGAGGAGTCACGGTTGGGCACGGGGATGAATGTGGTTGCCGGCTGGGCTTTGGCCAAGTTCGGTGGCCCAGAAGTTTCTTTACTCATTCTGTAACGCATGGTCCCGTGGCTAACTCCTTAATCACATTGAGCTCATTATGATGATGCATTACCGAGTGGGCCCAGAGATACCTCTCAATCATACGGAGTGACAAATCCCAGTCTCGATTCGTGCCAACCCAACACACACTTTTGGAGATACCTGTAGTGCACCTTTATAGCCACCCAGTTACGTTGTGATGTTTGATACACCCAAAGCACTCCTACGGTATCTGGGAGTTGCACGATCTCATGGTCTAAGGAAATGATACTTGACATTAGAAAAGCTCTATCGAACGAACTACACGATCTTGTGTTATGCTTAGGATTGGGTCTTGTCCATAAAATCATTCTCTTAATGATGTGATCCCATCATCAACGACATGCAATGTCCATGGTCAGGAAACCACAACCATCTATTGATCAACAAGCTAGTCAACTAGAGGCTCACTAGGGACATGTTGTGGTCTATGTATTCACACATGTATTACGGTTTTCGGTTAATACAATTATAGCATGAACAATAGACAATTATCATGAACAAGGAAATATAATAATAACCATTTTATTATTGCCTCTAGAGTCAGTAATTTAGTTACATTGTGATGAATCCAATAGTCTCCCACTTGCACTAGAGTCAATAATTTAGTTACATTGTGATGAATCGAACACCCATAGAGTTTTGGAGTTGATCATATTTTGCTCGTGGAAGAGGTTTAGTCAACGGTTCTGCAGCATTCAGATCCGTATGTACTTCGCAAATCTCTATGTTACTTCCACGCTACACTTGGAGCTATTCCAAATGGTTGCTCCACTATACGTATCCGGTTTGCTACTCAGAGTCATCCGGATAGGTGTTAAAGCTTGCATCGACGTAACCCTTTACATCGAACTTTTTATCACCTCCATAATCGAGAAAATTTCCTTATTCCTAAGGAAAATTTTGACCACTGTCCAATGATCCACTCTTGGATCACTCTTGTACCCCCTTGCCAGACACGTGGAAAGGCACATATTAGGTGCGATACATAGCATGGCATATTGTATAGAGCGTATGGCTAAGGCATAGAGGACGACCTTCATCCTTTCTCTTTCTTCTGTCATGGTCGAGCTTTCAAGTCTTAACTTCACACCTTATAACTTAGGCAAGAACTCCTTCTTTTACCGATCCATCTTGAACTCCTTCAAGATCATGTCAAGGTATGTGCTCTGTGAAAGTCTTATAAGGGGTCTTGATCTATCTCTATAGATCTTGATACCCAATATGTAAGCATTCTTATTCAGGTCTTCCTTTGAAAGACTCCATTCAAACAACCCTTTATGCTTTCCAGAAATTCTACATCATTTCCGATGAACAATATGTCATCCACATATACTTATCAGAAATGTTGTAGTGCTCCCACTCCCTTTCTTGCAAATACAAGTTTCTTGCAAACTTTGTATAAACGCAAAAGCTTTGACCACCTCATCAAAGCTTATGTTCCAACTCCGAGATGCTTGCTCTAGTCCATAGAAGGATCGCTGGAGTTTGCTTACCTTTTAGCATCCTTAGGGTCGACAAAACCTTTTGGTTGTATCACATACAGCCTTTCCTCATGGAAACCTTCAAGGAAACTTTGTTTTGACATCCATCTGACAGATTTCGTAAATGAAAATGCAGCAACTGCTAACATAATTCTAATAGACTTAAGCATCACTATGATTGAGAAAGTCTCATCGCAGTCAACTCCTTGAACTTGTAGGAAACTTCTTTGAGACAAGTCAAGCTTCATAAATGGTGACATTACCATCAGCGTCTGTCTTCTTCTTAAAGATCCATTTATTCTCAATGGCTTGACCGATCATCGGGCAAGTCCACCAAAGTCCATACTTTGTTCTCATACATGGATCGTATCTCGGATTTCATGGCTCCTAGCCATTTGTTGGATTCCGGGCCCACCATCGCTTCTCCATAGCTCATAGGTCCATCATTGTCCAACAACATGAACTTTAAGACGGGATTACCACTCAGAAGTTGTACACACCCTTGTTGACCTATGAGGTTTGATAGTAACTTGATCTGAAGCTTCATGATCATCATCATTAGCTTTGTCTTCAACTGAGGTAGGTTCCATAGAAACATCTTTCTGTGCTGCGCTACTCTCTATTTGAAGTAAAGTTTCAACAACCTCATCAAGTTCTATCTTCCTCCCACTCAATTCTTTTGAGAGAAACTCTTTCTCGAGAAAGGACCTGTTCATAGCGACAAACACTTTGCCCTCAGATCTGAGGTGGAAGGTATACCGTCTTCTTTGGGTATTCTATGAAGACACAATTGTCCGCTTTGGGTTCGAGCTTTTTTGGCTGAAGCCTTTCGACATAAGCATCGCAGCCCCAAACCTTAAGAAATGACAACTTGGGTTTCTTGCCAAACCATTGTTCATACGGTGTCGTCTCCACGGATTTTAGATGGTGCCCTATTTAAAGTGAATGTAGTTATCTCTAATGCGTAACCCCAAAACGATAGTGGTAGATTGGCAAGGCTGTCATAGAACGCACCATATCCAATAAGGTTCGATTACGATGTTTGGACACACCATTACGCTATGGTGTTCTAGGTGGCGTCAACTTTGAAACTATTCCACCTTGTCTTAAGTGATTGCCAAACTCATAACTCAGATACTTCCCACTTGATTAGATCATAGGAACTTGACCTTCTTGTTATGATGATTCTCAACTTCACTCTGAAATTGCTTGAACTTTTCAAACGTTTCAGACTTATGCTTCATTAAGTAAACATGCCCATATCTACTCAACTCATCGGTGAAGGTGAGAAAATAACAATATCCACTGCATGCGTGAACACTCATCGGACCGCACACATCAGCATGTATGATTTCCAACAAGTCACTTGCCCATTCCATTGTTCCAAAGAACGGGGTTTTAGTCATCTTGCCAATGAGGCATGGTTCCCATGTGTCAAGTGATTCAAAATCAAGTGACTTCAAAAGTCCATCGGCATGGAGGTTCTTCATGCGCTTTACACCAATATGACCTAAGCGGCAGTGCCACAAGAAAGTGGTACTATCATTATCAACTCTACATCTTTTGGCATCAATGTTATGAACATGTGTATCAGTATGACCGAGATTCAATAAACCATTCACATTGGGTGCATGATCATAGACGGTGTTATTCATGTAAACAGAATAACCATTATTCTCTGACTTATATGAATAAACGTATTGCAATAAACATCATCTAATCATGTTCACGCTCAACACAAACACCAATGCACACAATATTTATCCAGGTTCAACACTAATCCTGAAGGTAGAGGGAGCGTGCGATGGTGATCACATCAACCTTTGAAACACTTCCAACACACATCTTCACCTCGCCCTTAGCTAGTCTCCGTTTATACGTAGCTTTTGTTTTGAGCTACCAATATTAGCAACTGAATCGGTATCTCATATCCAGGTGCTACTAGGAGTACTATTAAGGCACACATCAATAACACATATATCAAATATACTTTTGTTGAAGTTGCCAGCCTTCTTATCTACCAAGTATTTGAGGTAGTTCCGCTACCAGTGATCGTTCCCCTAATAGAAGCACTTCATCTCGGGTTTGGGTTCTTGGGTTTCTTCAATGGAGCAGCAACTGGCTTGCCGTTCATGAAGTTTCCCTTCTTACCCTTGCCCTTGTTTGAAACCAGTGGTCTTGTTAACCATCAACACTTGATGCTCCTTCTTGATTTCTACCTTTACGGCCTTGATTAAAAGAGGGAGCTAAAGCGCGAGCTATTAATCTACAACATAATTTGTAAAGACAATTTAGACTATTTTCCTGATAATGAAGTTCATCTAATCAAATTATTTAATGAACTCCCACTCAGATAGACATCCCTCTAGTCATCTAAGTGAAACATGATCCGAATCGACAAGGTCGTGTCTGATCATCACATGAGACAGACTAGTCATCAATGGTGAACATCTCCATGTTGATCGCATCTACTATATGACTCATGTTCGACCTTTCGGTATCTCGTGTTCTGAGACCATGTCTGTACATGCTAGGCTCGTCAAGTCAACCTAAGTGTTTCGCATGTGTAAATCTGGCTTACACCCGTTGTATGCGAACGTTAGAATATATCACCCCCGATCATCATGTGGTGCTTCGAAACAACGAATCTTCGCAACGGTGCACAGTTAGGGGGAACACATCTCTTGAAATTTTAGTGAGGGATCATCTTATTTATGCTACCGTCATTTTAAGGAAATAAGATGTAAACATGACAAATATCACATGCAAATCATAAAGTGACACGATATGGCCAATATCATCTTGCGCCTTTGATCTCCATCTTCGAGGCGCAGCAGGATCACCTTCATCACCGGCATGATACCATGATCTCCATCATCGTGTCTTCATGAAGATGTCTCGCCAACTATTACTTCTACTACTATGGCTAACGGTTAGCAATGAAGTAAAGTAATTACATGGCGTTTACATTGACTGGCAGGTCATACTATAAATTAAGACAACTCCTATGGCTCCTGCCGGTTGTCATACTCATCGGCATGCAAGTCGTGATTCCTATTAAAAGAACATGATCAATCTCATACATCACATATATCATTCATCACATCCTTTTGGCCATATCACATCACATAGCATACCCTGCAAAAACAAGTTAGACGTCCTCTAATTGTTGTTGCATGTTTTACGTGGCCGCTATGGATTTCTAGCAAGAACGTTTCTTACCTTCGCAAAAGCCAGAACGGTGAAATGCCAATTGCTATTTACCCTTCATAAGGACCCTCTTCATCGAATCTGATCCGACTAAAGTGGGACAGACAGACACCCGCTAGCACCTTATGCATCAAGTGCATGTCAGTCGGTGGAACCTGTCTCACGTAAGCCTACGTGTAAGGTCGGTCTGGGCCGCTTCATCCCACAATGCCTCTGAATCAAGATAAGACTAGTAACGGTAAGCAAATTAACTAAATCATCGCCCACAACTACTTTCTGGTCTACTCGTGCATATAATCTACGCATAGACCTAGCTCATGAAGCCACTGTTGGGGAACGTAGTAATAATTCAAACATTTCCTATGTGACACCAAGATCAATCCTGGAGATGCTTGCAACGATAGAGAGGGAGTGCATCATCATACCCTTGAAGATTGCTAAGCGGAAGCGTTACAAGAACGCGGTTGATGGAGTCGTACTCGCGGCGATTCAAATTGTGGAAGATCCGATCCAAGTGTCGAACGGACAGCGCCTCCGCGTTCAACACACATACAGCCCGGGGACGTCGCCTCCTTCTTTATCTAGCAAGGGGAGAGGAGAAGTTGAGGGAGAGCTCCAGCAGCACGACGGTATGGTGGCGGTGGAGCTCGTGGTTCTCCGGCAGAGCTTTGCTAAGCACTACGGAGAAGGGGGAGTTGGAGGAGGGGAGGGCTGCGCTAGGGGAAGGGTGCGGCTGCCCTCTCTCTCTCCCTCTCTCTATATAGGGGGAAGGGGGAGGAGGAGGCGCCCAGGGTTTCCCTAGGGGAGGGGCGGCGGCCACAGGGGAAACCCTAGATGAGTTTTGGCGCCCCCACCCCTAGGAAACTTGCCCCCAAAGCCGGGAGGGGCGACTGCCCTAGGGGAGGCGCCCCCACCTCTCCAGGTTACGTGAGATGGGGTGGGAGGGATGCACAGCCCCTTAGTGGGCTGGTGTGCTCCTCCCCTTGGCCCATAAGGCCCCCCAATGCCTGTCGGGGCCTCCGAAACTCCTTTCGGTCACACTGGTCATCACCCGGTACTCCCAGAAGAATTCCAGACTCCAATACCCTTCGTCCAATATATCGATCTTCACCTCCGGGCCATTCCGGAGTTCCTTGCCACGTCCGAGATCTCATCCGGGACTCCGACCAACCTTTGGTAACCACATACTATTCCCATTACAACTCTAGCGTCACTGAACCTTAAGTGTGTAGACCCTACGGGTTCGGGAACCATGTAGACATGACCGAGACACCTCTTCGGCCAATAACCAATAGCGGGATCTGGATACCCATATTGGCTCCCACATTTTCCATGATGATCTCATCGGATGAACCATGATGTCGGGGATTCAATCAATCCCGTATAGAATTCCCTTTGTCAATCGGTATGTTACTTGCCCGAGATTCGATCCTCGGTATCCCCATACCTCCTTCCATCTCTTTACCGGCAAGTCTCTTTACTCGTACTGTAACGCATGATCCCATGGCTAACTCCTTAGTCACATTGAGCTCATTATGCTGATGCATTACCGAGTGGGCCCAGAGATACCTCTCTGTCATACGGAGCGACAAATCCCAGTCTCGATTCGTGCCAACCCAACAGACACTTTCGGAGATACCTGTAGTGCACCTTTATAGCCACCCAGTTATGTTGTGATGTTTGATACACCCAAAGTACTCCTATGGTATCCGGGAGTTGCACAATCTCATGGTCTAAGGAAATGATACTTGACACAAGAAAAGCTCTAGCGAACGAACTACACGATCTTGTCCTATGCTTAGGATTGGGTCTTGTCCATCACATAATTCTCCTATCCCGTTATCAACGACATGCAATGTCCATGGTTAGGAAACAACAACCATCTATTGATCAACGAGCTACTCAACTAGAGGCTCACTAGGGACATGCTGTGGTCTATGTATTCACACATGTATTACGGTTTCCGATTAATACAATTATAGCATGAACAATAGACAATTATCATGAACAAGGAAATATAATAATAACCATTTTATTATTCCCTCTAGGGAAAATTTCCAACACCTGCTCCGGGGCGCCTTGCCAGAGAAGGAGGAAGATGCAGAACGTGTGGCCCGCCAGGCCAACGCGTACTGCATCTAGGACGGCAAGCTCTACCTAAGGCGCCCAAACGACGTATCCCTTTGATCCATCTCCAAGGAACAAGGGTGCGAGCTGCTGGCAGACATCCACAGCGGAGACTGCGGGCATCATTCCTCGTCACGTACCCTCGTAGCGGGTTCTACTGGCCCATGGTGCTCAACAGCGCCACTGAGCTGGTGAGATCTTGCGATGCATGTCAGTTCCGTGCCAATCAGATCCACCATCCCGCTCAGGACCTCCAGACCATCTCGCTCTCATGGCCGTTCGTGGTTTGGGGGTTGGATATCTTGGGCCCCTTTCCTCGGGCAGCCGGGGTCTACCAATACCTGTACGTCGCCATCGACAGGTTCACCAAATAGGCGGAGGTGGAGCCCATGCACACCATCCCGGCTGGCTCGGCCGTCAAATTCATCAAGGGCCTCGTGAGCCGCTTTGGGGTCCCCAATCGTCTCATCACTGACAATGGCTCTTAGTTCACGAGCAACCTTTTCAAAACATATTGTGCTAACCTTGGAACGCAGATGCTACGCTTCGGTGGCACACCCACAGAGCAATGGCTAGGCCGAACGCGCCAACGCGGAGGTCCTGAGGGGCCTCAAGGTGAGAAGCTTCAAGAAGAAACTCGAGACATGTGGCAGGGGCTGGCCCGATGAGCTCCAGTCCATGCTCTGGTCCATCCGCACCACCGCGACAAAGCCCACGGGCGAGACCCCGTTCTTCCTCGTCTACGGGGCTGAGGCGGTCCTCCCTTATGAGGTCAAACATCGCTCCCCACGGGTCTTGGCATTTGACGAGGCATGCCAGGATGCCTCATGGGGGATGGACCTCGTGCTGGGGGAGGAACACCGCCGTCAAGCCTCACTCTATGCAGCGAGGTACCAGCAGGCGCTGCGGTGGTATCACTGTCGTAGCGTCCGCTCCAGGACCCTCGAGGTGGGTGATCTCATCCTGAGGCGGGTGCTCTCCAGGGAGGGGCTTCACAAGATCTCGCCCACGTGGAAGGGCCCGTTCAGGATTGGATGTGTCTCCAGGACTAGCGCCGCACGCTTGGAGACGCAGGATGGGGTCCCCATCTAGAATTCCCGGAACATCCAGCATCTCCAGAAGTTCTATCCGTGATCAAGGCCTCCACTCGTGACACTCTCACGTAATAATGAGTTGGGGCTGTACATGCTCCGGAGTCTCCTAAGTGCCGCCCCTGGGCCTCACGAGGGCTCCCACCCACGTCCTAGTGGAGGCCCCATGCTCCGCGCTGGTGGGAAGACAAGAAGACTAGTGTAGGTGCCGGAAGCGGCTGTTCTTTTGCTTGCTTTTTGTAGCTGGTTTGCAACTTCTTGAATGAAATTTGAACTTTTCTCATCTTCATTGAGAGGTTTGCGAATTTTTTCTCCTTGCATCATTCACTCTTCCAGGTCTTGCCTTAGGGGGAGTGGCAGTTGCCCGTTGCTCTTCCTCGTGCATCTCGCACGCGGGGCTGGGCATGGTGTGTGCGCTCGGGCCTGCCCGCGAACACACCTCGCCAAAGCCTCAGTGTGCTGGCCTTTGGCATCTTTATCCTCGCACGACGCTCTCAAACGAGCTCACGGGAACACATGCCCTATTGAGTCCATGGCTCCGGGCATCACGACGCAACGTGCCAACGGGGACTAGCCCACGCTCAGGGCTCGCGCGAGGCATGGCACCTTCGGAGGGTCGTGATGCCATCATAACTAAAGTGGACGGTGCACCTCCCATGCAAGTCGCGCGCGTGGGCGAACGGCTGCCACCCACGGTTTAGGAATGTGTTGCCGGCGGCAGTGACCTCGACCTCCACCCATGAGCCCTTACTGCAGCAGCCGTCTGCCTGCAGCCAGAGGTCGTCGGGTCCCCCGACCGACATCGCGTCCATGAAGAAGCGCGGAAGCTGGAACCAGATGTCCACGGGCCTCTCCGACCACACCATGAACTTTGGAAACGTGACGTCCGAATAGGAGCACGGACGCGACGGCTGAACGGCTGCCACATGCCTTCCCCCATCATCGGGGCCGCCCCGGCCGCGACATCCGGAGGCGGCGTCAGCCTTCGAAGGGGTGCGTCCGCGCCCTCGAGGAGACATCGCTGGTGTCGTGGCGTGCTTACGGGGGCACCTGCGACTTCTCTTGGGCGGCGGTGAGCCTGGCCCTTCCTTGGGGGCCTTCCCTTTTTTCGCGGCGGAAAACCTCCTCACTAGCGCCATGGACGCTCTGGCAAGACGGTGGGGCGAAGAGGAAGGAGGAGCGAGTGGCGAGAAGATGAAGATGATTAGGGTGCTCCGCCCCCTCTCACATTTATAGCCGAGGGAGGCCAATCGCCGGCCTCTCGCAATTCCAAGCAATGAAGGTTTTTTTGCATGCATCAGGAAGTTGTCAAGTCGAGCGGTTGCTGAGGCTGCATGGGGAAGTGGAGATGCCAATGTCCCATCAGGCACCACGCGTCGGCTCCGTTCGCGTGTGATTGGGGCCTACAGCGCTTTGCCTCAAAGCCAATCCCAAGCGCGCCTTGGGCCTGGGGGCTACTGTCGGCGTCCTAGGAACCAGGGTACCTAGACTTGCCTGCGTGCGGCCCATGGCGTGGCTCCGTCGATGGCCTAGTACGACCCATCTTCGGGACCCTCGCAAAGGGCCAAGCCTTGCAAGGCGGACGACGTCGAGACCTCCGGAGGGAGCGCCCCCCCTAGGCTGGCTCCGAAGGAGCGGAGATTTCTATGCAGGCACCCACCTCATGAGGCTGAGTTGATGCCAGCCATGACGACCAAGCCCAAGCGGGCGCTAGTGGGTGCAAAGAAGCAGGTTTCCTCTTTGGTGCTAAGGAGGCAAGCGCAGGCGCGGGGTCCCAAGGAATCAGCCAAATGTTTCCACTCCCGTGCAACAAGACCAAGATAACGAAGATGGCACGATGGATGTCATCACCGAGCCCACCACATCGTCACGACCAGAAGCACTACAAGAAAATACACTTCCATGATGATACATGTTTGTCACAGTAGGTCACGTTTTTTGTCATGCATGTGCATCCATGACGATTTTATGACAGAATCAATATAGTCATACATGTGCTGTCGTAGAAGTGTTCCATGACATTACCAAAATTATCGTCACAGAAGTGTCCACTTCCATGACGATAAATCGCGCGTCATAGAAGTGCTTTCGTCAAGGGTCGCCGTGGCATCCACCGTAACGGGTTGCCGTTAAGCTATCGGGTTCTGGTTTGGATCCGATAACCCGTTAATCGCCCGAACCAATGGGGATTTTCCACGTGTAAAATTCTGAATGGCCAGAGGAACCACGTGTCGGCTCGCCGTTGGGACAAATGTCATCCACTCATGGCACAGAAGGCGCCTATCATACGTCGACACGTGTCACGGCCCAATAGAGGCCCATTCCAGTGAGAAGGCCGGCCCGTTTGACTTCGAAAGGTAGTGGGCCGGCCGACGAAAAGCCTTTTAGCGGCCTGTTCGCATATAACCGATTTACAGCCCGCTAAGTCACGACCCGTTACGGCTTATCCGAATTAGGGCACAGTAGCGTCATCTGGGCCGTCCAATATGATTTCAGCCTGCTGTTACTTCTGGCTCTTGTATTTCCCATGATGTCTCTCAGTCCATATGAGGCCCTTCGCAACTCTTAGCCCATTAATGGCCCATGGTGAAACTGGCCCGTAATGAACAGTGTATCGCTTTATATCCATTAGCGGCCCATTAGTCCGTCAGCCATTTCCAGCTCGTGTTAACTTTTGGCCTTCTAAGGGCCCATTTATTCTTGGGCCACTACTACAGGATGCTACTAACGCGACACTACGATTAGAGACCCTTCAACGAAACTATGTGCGACGCAATAATCACAAACGGTGGTGTAAAAAACTGTCAAAAAGGTGCAAAATGTTCGCGATGATGTATGCATCAAACACGGTTCAGATTTTAGTTGCGTGTGCGATGCAGGGCATATGGTTCAGTTCAGCTAACTGTTTGTGATGAGGAGGAACAAAAGAAATGGGCAGCCAGATGAAGGCGTGTGCGATAAACAACATACGGTTCACTCGGATGAACTGTTTGTGATTAGGCAACACAAAAGAAACGGTCAGCCAGATCAAGGTGTGTGCGATATACGGCATGACGTTCATTTGGCCTTGTCGTCACTGTGTGACCTCTGTGGCAACCGTTCGCTCCCACTAGCCTCTTCTTGTACCGTGGCAACCGTCCACTACCTCTTCGCCTTTCCCTCTTGAATTTGAACTGTTGTCGCATGCTCTTTCTCCCTCCATTTGCCTTCACCCTTCCTTCTGCCATTGTTCGATCGTCTTCTCCATGGAGGGAACAGGCCAGAAACGACCCCATTATTCTTTCCCCAATCTGAAAGATGACGTGGTGGAGGAACTCATTGATCGGTGCGACGTCATCACCTCGGCTAGCACGGCAGGTTCATTCAAGTCCATTCTTGAATCAACAAATAACATCATTGCAAAGAACCCAAGGGTTCAGGAGCAGTTTGATCTCCCCTATCTTCTTTGCCATGACGCTGGTCGCCGGTGTGGGGACGACGGAAGCATCGCCTTGTGCAAGTTGATGCCGCTTGATAATGTTACGTGTGATGTTAAGATGCCATCGCTCGAGGGTAAGGCTTGGGCAGGCGCAAATGGAGATTGGGTTGTTTATATTGGGTATAATGCGAGTGGGAACTTGTGAATGTGTACACTCGTCATCGGGTTCCACTTCCAAAAATCACAGCCTGCCCTGAGGTTGAGCACACAGATGATCTACGTATGTTCAAATATGATCATGGTGACTGTCGTCTACAGAAGACAACAATTTGTCGAGTTCCCAACCGCTTATGGGATTACAAGAACTATGAAGTTGTTGCTATCTTTGACAAGCTTGTTGCCATCCTTACTTCCACGCCTCGATGGATATTGCTCAAAAATCAATTTTTCTACACGGATGAGTACTGTGATGCAAGTCAATACGAGGGTCTTGTGTTTGCTGCCACCACTCATGGCACTGTTTTTGCATGGAATCCTTATGGTTTCGGTACGTTTTTCTTCCACTGTAATCTCTACTCCTAATGTCGTCTCAGTTGGTAGTCTTTGTTCCGGGTTTATTTTCATCCCACCATTTTCGTCCGGTTTTTTTCGTTGTTTTTTTTTTTCGTCTCCAACTTCCACCACCATCGCCCCATGCTTCTTTTTTCTCAATCGATTTTTCCCCTCGACTCAAAAACCTATCGATCAACTTCTCTCTCTCTCTCTCTCTCTCTTGATCTCTCCAATCTCCTATCACTTGGCCATGTCTCTTCTAGGGTTCCCATTTCCGCCGCCTCCCGCCTTCCTCCTCCGCCGCCGCACCTTGCCCTGGCTGCCTCGTGACCCAAACCCGCCACCCCTCTGCCTCTCCCTCTTCCTCTCCCTCGTACTCTCGTCGCCTTCTCCACCTGGACATGGACGCACCCGCCCCATTGCGCACGTCTGTGCGTATTTCCCTGCAACGTCCCCATGTCGGGATCCGCCGCCGGCAGTCACTCGAGCGGGTTGGGGGCATGGACGCAGCAGCCGCCCCATTCCCCGCGTCAGTGCATCCTCGCGTAACCCTAGAGCATCTTCAACGTGAGATCCGCCGCTGCCCGCCGTCTTCACTGCTCGCACGAGCTGAGCCGGCGAGCCCTCGGTTGTCTGCTCCCTCGATCCCGCCGCTCTCCGTGGTGCCATCTGCTGTGAAGGCCG
The DNA here is from genome assembly GCF_056163025.1 of Triticum urartu. NCBI lineage: Eukaryota > Viridiplantae > Streptophyta > Magnoliopsida > Poales > Poaceae > Triticum > Triticum urartu. The sequence continues at coordinate 358,057,383 of NC_141874.1, read as the reverse complement.
CTGTCCACCATCGAAGGTCGTCGGTCAGTTTGTAAGGGACATAGTATAGCTCCTTGTTTACTTTGTTGGTCTGACCTTGAGGTAGTGTATCTGATGTCTTGAATCTTGATCTGAAAAGAAAAAAACAGTTTTTACAGAAGTAGCATTTCCAATTTAGTTATATTTTGTTTCATATGTATTCCAAATTCTCGCCCTTGTGTTATCTTCAGGGGGGTTCGTGTTAGTCATCTGAGCAAAGAAATCTGTTGCCCTTGTGCTATGTCATGTATATTGTTAGACCTCTATCGTATATGTGGCATATAACTACACTATTGGCCTTCTTGATATTTTAAGTATTTCCCTGCTAAGAAGGTTGAGCAAGGAAATTTCTTCCCTGTTAACAGTACAGTGGAGCTTCTTCATTTGTATTTATTCAACCTCTATTCCCATTCAGGTTGTTTTCTTAAGCTACCTAAAGGAGCTCTCTATTGACATCAATTTAGGAGGGCCAGCAGTATCCTTGATTGAGTACAGGTGTGTGCCTCGGCCTCCAGTCTGAATGAACAACCCTTGTATTGTCTGGTAGTGACCTATATGTGTTTATGGTTCATAAGGGAATAAGAAAGGCCGGTAAGATCGTCTTCTGTTGGTGAAGGTCTGTGTTATAGATTGTTACAACCATTCTTTAGCTCGAGTTTTTTTAATTGGAGAAGCCAAAAGATGGATTTCACAGGTCGACAAAAAAGGTTGATGTACATTTATAAACCGCCTAGCATGGATAAGTACACCCAATAAACATTGCAATGCATCCATAGGCTGTTCCGTGATTTTGTAATCTGTGACTCTTGAAAACTTGCTTTTATGTCCTGACTCAATATTTGTTTTGACCATTGGCCTTCCTAGCAGGATGCTTGCAGTTCCAATACCATCATGACTAATTTGTGCAGTCCTCATTTTTTAATTCTGAGCCTTTTGTGCTTCTTAGTTGTGATATAGTTTGACTAGGAAAGGCAACAACAAAACTACGTCCTGGAAATGTCATTCTGCTTGGTCTTATGAGTTTACTGAATTGAAAAACTCTTGTTTCAATGTTTTTAATGCTCACACCATTATGTCAAGCAAAATTATGGGGTACATGTCTTTGCTAATACCTCCAAATTATTCTCTACAGTGAAGAATCAAGCTTATCTATTTTAGATCAGTGTTTTTTGTATTCACTAAATAATGCCAGGGGTGAAGCCTAAACTAAGCAGTGTGCGTGAGGAAGGCAAGCGTGCTGGCGAGCGTGGGGGCGACCATGATGTCGCTCGGAGAAAGGGTGCACATGGGATTACTACCCATTGGGTCTGCAAATATGAGAGGTAAATGTTGTCACTGTAGTGCAAGGCGCGTTCTAAGTTTCATCTTCGCACATGATTATGGGCTTATGGCATCTGATCAGCTTTCTCTGGACATGCGTAATTGCAACATCGTCCTGATCTTTCCAAAAATAGATTGTCTATGATTATGAGAGTCACCACAAGAACAGACGAAAGTGGCGAGACTCGTTACGAAACAATGCAAATTCTTTACCCCTAGGACAGTGACAGTGCTAACATTCATGTATGTATGTTAGGAGTTACAATATGACATTTTGTTTATGTATGTTAACATTCAAATATGTTTGATGAGATCAATAATGTATATACGAGATGTGATAAAACTGAACATATGTTGTACTCGGCATATTTGATTAAATATATTAACTAACGAACCCATACTTTATTTATCATCAAGTGGCAAGGCATGGGTATTTAGCTCTAGTTGTGTGTGGGCTGCTCGAGCTGCGCGCCAATGTGGAGGCCCTGCACCGCCGCCGATGGGCTGATTTTGTTGCACGTCGTGGTGGGGACGCCCGTGTGTGCGCTGCTTGTGCTGGGCGCTGATGTGGTCGCCCCAGATCAGATGGGACGCCGTTGGAGCTGCCGCGGGATATGGTGGTGGTCCGTCGATGGAGCTGGGAGCAGACGCGGAGGCAATGGGCTCGACTCTTTGTGTGCAACTCATGATGACTTGGAGCACTGTCATGGGAAGTTTTTATTCATCTTTACCTATATTTATTGGATTAGGTTCCATTGGTAGGTGAGATTCTTATCCTAAATGCTTTATTCTATTTTTGCCAAGACACTTCTCCTTAATATGTTTAATATTCATAATAAATTTCTAATGCATTTCTAATTAGGATTTTTTTCTAATGGTGATTAAATCTGTCATAGCGTCAACAGGTTAAAGACGATGTACCCTTTTCCCGTTTGGATACCAACCATTGCATTCAGCAGTCAGATCTGTTGCTTATTTATTTGTAGAATCAAGTGGGTTAAAAGCATCTACTTTTAACTATTAACGACACTTCAATAAAACACTCTTTTCTTATTTGTGTGAGTACTATTTGTTTCACCTTTTGCACCTCATCATCATAGCATCTGGTTTCAAAAATGAATGACTACTTGCGAAGGTATTGTTTTTAGTTTCTACTTTTTGGTTCAACTTCTTTGATTTTCAATAGTTGGTCCATTAATCATCTAAAATTTTCAGTAAGATGTTTCTACATCATATTCTTGAATGTTCCTGATTTCACATCCATGGTATCTGCTTTGCCTTAGTACCTGTTCAAGCTTCACTCATGATTTGTTTCTTTCTCCCTATCAGTCTTACCATTTTGTTTTGCTTGCTTTACCTTGTAGCTTCTTCCAGTAGTTGTTTTTTTCCTTTATGTCAGAGCTGCTCTGTCACACTTTTTATGCTTTTACGATGTCCTAATAAAAGTTTTGTGTGGGCAGATAATTTTTTGCTTACTACAAACCGTAAGAAACTGAAGCTTACTGATTTGGGGCTTGCACGAGAGGAAACTATAACTGAAATGATGACGACTGAAACTGGGACATACCGATATGGACATAGAGGTTATAAATCACTCTTTTCCACACTAGATAGTCAATATTAAAAAAATTAGGAACTAAAGCCGAAATAAAATGGTTCCTGGATGTAGTTTCTCGAGTTGATTCTTCAAATTATACATCAATTTTGTATGCCCTCGTGATAAATTCCCCCCTGAAGTTTCTAGAGCGCACTGATTTTAGGACCTTCTATACAAAGAGAAATCTGATGCTCTAGAATTTGTGTATGAAGATTTCTTTAATAACAATCGCGAATATAATTATATTCTTCAATTAAGTAATAATAATGTAATATTGCATCCTATCATTTACAATCAGATAGACAGGTGACCTTAAGTATAAGGTTTCAAGCTATTTAACGCTCAATACTTGTTATATAATTCTCCGTGGTAACATCAACTGAGTTGGGCATCATAATTGGCACTGAACATCCAAAGTTAAGTTAGTGCTCACCATTTCACGATTATATTTTTGGTACTGATATTTTCATATTTCCAGTTCGTTGAAGATAGAGATCTGGCATTGTATTGAAGCTCAACTCTGCACGAAAGTGTACAACTTCACTGTTATGTTCTGGCACTTGAATTTGCTATGCTTTTCATGCCAGGAATTTCATGCTAGGAATACTTACACGTTCATTCTTAAATCATCTTGTTATATGGCATTGTAGATCTGATGGAAAAGAACTTCCGTGATATAGGCCAGGGCGGAGGACGTTATCAATGGAAAACATGGCTCCACATGAAGGTTCACTTGCCAATAGTCTTCAAGAAGATGCGAAGGTCATGGTTTTGTGTTGATGACCCTTGAAAAAATACCTTCTCATTTTCTTGTTTGAAGGAACGCTAGGAGGAATTGAGGATGCGAAAAATGTACAGAGGAAAGGGAGACTAGGAGAGGTGCACGGTGAGGCATTGATGAATCCTAAAAAGAGAAACTTTTGTCACGGTGTTCTCATATCCAAACTTGAATCAAGTATGCTTTTTGAATGGCTTGCACTAAAGCAGATTATAATTCTTATACTTGTGTTTTAAATTGACTACATGTTGTTGTCTCCTCTTGTATACATGTTTCGTAACTACCATTTTGTGATGGGTTGTTAAGCTACCATTCAAGGGAATGCATGTTGACAAATGTATTGATGCTTCCTTGAGTCTACTAATAATATATTTGTAATGTATTTTTCACTGAAAAAAGCACCACTAATAGCACGCTGTAGAATTTTCTAGCTAAATAAATCAATGTACACTGCCTCGCTAATAGAATGCCATAGTGCGATATAGCATGCTAATAGTGTATTTTAAGGCCGCTCCTATTTTGTTATAGCGCGCTACTTTTTTCATTGATTTTTTAGAGTTTATCTCTACTCCTAATGTCTTAGTTGGTAGTCTTCGTTCCACGGTTAATTTTCGTCCCACCTATCGTGGTTTTTTTCGTCCTCCCTCCCACCTTCCAGCGATTCCCCCCTGAACTGCTGCGCTTCAGATCCACCTGCCACCTCACCGGAGACGAACACCGTCGCGGATGCGAGCAGAACGGGACCAGACCGAGCATCCGCGCCTGTTTCAGTAAGCTAGTTGCGCCCGTCCTCGTTGGTCGTGCCGCACACAGCTCGTCGGAGCCCCTAGCCGCGCCGATGCGGTGGTCGGTGGGCGGAGTCGCATGGTCGACGGTCGCGGTGATGCGCTAGGGGGAGGGGAGATGGCCGAGATGTTGGAGTGAGTGGAGAAGATAGGTGAATGAGCCACAAGACCGGCCACGGCATGGAACTGATGCGGTGGTCGGCGGGCGGAGTCGCGCGGTTGCGGGGTCGGCGACTCGCACGGCGATGCGGTGGGGAGAGGGCGAGAGGTGGCGGGTGAGTGGAGAGGACCGGTGAGTGAGCCCCAAGATCTACAGCGACATGTGACAGATCGACGGTCGGCGGGCGGAGTCGCGCGGGCCGGCTCGTCGAGGCACGCGGCGATGCGGCGGGGGAGGGTAAAGTGCGAGAGGAATTGAGTGAGTGGAGGGGATAGTGGTGAGTGAGTGGGGTTAGGGTTGGGATACGGCGGGGGGAGGGGAAAAGGCGAGGGGTGGCCAGTGAGCCTAGAGGCCAGCGTGCCAGATGGGCCGTCGAGCCGGCCCGTGAGGCAACTTTGTCATGCCTGGGCCGGGGAGGCCAGCACGCGTGCCTGTCCGAGAAGTGTCGTGCCTGGCACTACCGATATGGAAATAGAGGTTATAAATCACTCTTTTCCACACTAGATAGTCAATATTGAAAAAATTAGGAACTAAAGCTGAAATAAAATGGTTCATAGTTGTAGTTTCCCGAGTTGATGCTTCAAATTATACTTCAGTTTGTATGCCCTCGTGATAAATTTCCGCCTGAAGATTCTAGAGCTCACTGATTTTAGGACCTTCTATACAAAGAGAAATCTTATGCTCTAGAATTTGTGTATGAAGCTTGCTTTAATAACAATCACAGATATAATTATATTCTTCAATTAAGTAATGATAATGTAATATTACATCCTGTCATTTACAATAAGATAGACAAGTAACCTTAAGTATAGGGTTTCAAGCTATTTAACGCTCAATGCTTGTTATATGATTCTCCATGGTAACATCAACTGAGTTGGGCATCATAATTGGCATTGAACATCCAAAGTTAAGTTCGTGCTCACCATTTCACGATTGTATTTTTGGTACTGCTATTTTCATATTACCAGTTCGCTGAAGATAGAGCTCTAGCATTTTGTTGAAGCTCAACTCAGCATGAAAGTGTACAACTTCACTGTTATGTTCTGGCACTTGAATTTGCTATGCTTTTCATGCCAGGAATTTCCTGCTAGGAATACTTACACATTCATTCTTAAATCATCTTGTTATATGGCATTGTAGATCTGATGGAAAAGAACTTCTATGATATAGGCCAGGGTGGAGGACCTTGTCAATGGAAAACATGGCTTTGCATGAAGGTTCACTCGCCAATAGTCTTCAAGAAGATGGGAAGGTCATGGTTCTGTGTTGATGCCCCTTGAAAAAAATATCTTCTCGTTTTCTTGTTTGAAGGAACGCTAGGAGGAATTGAGGATGCGAAAAATGTACGGAGGAAAGGGAGACTAGGAGAGGTGCACGGTGAGGCATTGACGAATCCTAAAAAGAGAAACTTTTGTCATGGTGTTCTCATATCCAAACTTGAATCAAGTATGCTTTTTGAATGGCTTGCACTAAAGCAGAGTATAATTCTTATACTTGTGTTTTAAATTGACTACATGTTGTCGTCTCCTCTTGTATACATCTTCCGTATCTACCATTTTGTGATGCCTTGTTAAGCTACCATTCAAGGGAATGCTTGTTGAAATATGTATTGATGCTTCCTTGAGTCTACTACTAATATATTTGTAATGTATTTTTCACTGAAGAAAGCACCGCTAATAGCATGCTATAGAATTGTTAGCTAAATAAATCAATGTACACTGCCTCGCTAATAGAATGCCATAGTGCGATATAGCATGCTAATAGCGTATTTTAAGGCGGCTCCTATTTTTTAATAGCGCGCTACTTTTTTCATTGATTTTTATAGAGTTTATCTCTACTCCTAATGTCTTAGTTGGTAGTCTCCGTCCCACGGTTAATTTTCGTCCCACCTACCATGGTTTTTTTCGTCCTCCCTCCCACCTTCCAGCGATTCCCCCCTGAACTGCCGCGCTTCAGATCCACCTGCCACCTCGCCGGAGGCGAACACTGCCGTGGATGCGAGGAGAACGGGACCAGACCGAGCACCTGCGCCTGTTTCTGTAAGCTAGCTGTGCCCGTCCTCGTTGGTCGCGCCGCACACAGCTCGTCGGAGCCCCTAGCCGTGCCGATGCGGTGGTCGGTGGGCGGAGTCGCAGGGCCGACGCTCGCGGCGATGCGGCGGGGGTAGGGGAGATGGCCGAGATGTTGGAGTGAGTGGAGAAGATAGGTGAATGATCCACAAGACCGGCCGCGGCATGGGACTGATGCGGTGGTCGGCGGGAGGAGCCACGCGGTTGCGGGCTCGGCGACTCACGCGGCGATGCGGTGGGGAGAGGGCGAGAGGTGGCGGTTGAGTGGAGAGGACCGGTGAGTGAGCCCCAAGTTCTACCGCGGCATGTGACAGATCGGCGGGCGGTGGGCGGAGTCGCGCGGGCCGGCTTGTCGAGGCACGCGGCGATGCGGCGGGGGAGGGTAAAGTGCGAGAGGAATTGAGTGAGTGAAGGGGAGAGTGGTGAGTGAGTGGGGTTAGGGTTGGGATACGGCGGGGGGAGCGGAAAAGGCGAGGGGTGGCCAATGAGCCCAGAGGCCAGCGTGCCAAATGGGCCATAGAGCCGGCCCGTGAGGCAACTTTGTCGTGCCTGGGCCGGGGAGGCCAGCACGCGTGCCTGGCCGGGAAGTGTCATGCCTGGCCCTACCGATATGGAAATAGAGGTTATAAATCACTCTTTTCCACACTAGATAGTCAATATTAAAAAAATTAGGAACTAAAGCCGAAATAAAATGGTTCCTGGTTGTAGTATCCCGAGTTGATTCTTCAAATTATACTTCAATTTGTATGCCCTCGTGATAAATTTCTGCCTGAAGTTTCTAGAGCTCACTGATTTTAGGACCTTCTATACAAAGAGAAATCTGATGCTCTAGAATTTGTGTATGAAGATTGCTTTAATAACAATCACAGATATAATTATATTCTTCAATTAAGTAATGATACTGTAATATTACATCTTGTCATTTACAATAAGATAGACAAGTGACCTTAAGAATAGGGTTTCAAGCTATTTAACGCTCAATGCTTGTTATATAATTCTCCATGGTAACATCAACTGAGTTGGGCATCATAATTGGCACTGAGCATCCAAAGTTAAGTTCGTGCTCACCATTTCAAGATTATATTTTTGGTACTGATATTTTCATATTACCAGTTCGCTGAAGATAGAGCTCTAGCATTGTATTGGAGATCAACTCCGCATGAAAGTGTACAACTTCACTGTTTTGTTCTGGCACTCGAATTTGCTATGCTTTTCATGCCAGGAATTTCATGCTAGGAATACTTACATGTTCATTCTTAAATTGTCTTGTTATATGGCATTGTAGATCTGATGGAAAAGAACTTATGTGATACAGGCCAGGGCGGAGGACGTTGTCAATGGAAAACATGGCTCCGCATGAAGGTTCACTCGCCAATAGTCTTCAAGAAGATGCGAAGGTCATGGTTTTGTGTTGATTACCCTTGACAAAAATATCTTCTCATTTTCTTGTTTGAAGGAACGCTAGGAGGAACGGAGGAAAGGGAGACTAGGAGAGATGCACGGTGAGGCATTGACGAATCCTAAAAAGAGAAACTTTTGTCATGGTGTTCTCATATCCAAACTTGAATCAAGTATGCTTTCTGAATGGCTTGCACTAAAGTAGAGTATAATTCTTATACTTTTGTTTTAAATTGACTACATGTTGTCGTCTCCTCTTGTATACATGTTCAGTAACTACCATTTTGTGATGGGTTGTTAAGCTACCATTCAAGGGAATGCATGTTGACAAATGTATTGATGCTTCCTTTAGTCTACTAATAATATATTTGTAATGTATTTTTCACTCAAAAAAACACTGCTAATAGCACGCCGTAGAATTTTCTAGCTAAATAAATCAATGTACACTGCCTCGCTAATAGAATGCCATAGTGCGATATAGCATGCTAATAGCGTATTTTAATGCCGCTCCTATTTTGTTATAGCGTGCTACTTTTTTCATTGATTTTTATAGAGTTTATCTCTACTCCTAATGTCTTAGTTGGTAGTCTTCGTTCCACGGTTAATTTTTGTCCCACCTATCGTGGTTTTTTTTCGTCCTCCCTCCCACTTTCCAGTGATTCCCCCCTGAACTACCGCGCTTTGGATCCACCTGCCACCTCGCCGGAGACGAACACCGCCGCGGATGCGAGGAGAACGAGACCAGATCGAGCACCCGCGCCCGTTTTCAGTAAGCTAGTTGCGCCCGTCCTCGTTGGTCGCGCCGCACACAGCTCGTCGGAGCCCATAGCCGCGCCGATGCGGTGGTCGGTGGGCGGAGTCGCACGGTCGACGCTCGTGGCGATGCGGCGGGGGGAGGGGAGATGGACGAGATGTTGGAGTGAGTGGAGAAGATAGGTGAATGAGCCACAAGAACGGCCGCCGCATGGAACTGATGCGGTGGTTGGCGGGTGGAGTCGCGCGGTTGCGGGCTCGGCGACTTGCGCGACGATGCGGTGGGGAAAGGGCGAGAGGTGGCGGGTAAGTGGAGAGGACCGGTGAGTGAGCCCCAAGATCTGCCACGACATGTGATAGATCGGCCGTCGGCGGGCGGAGTCTCGCGGGCCGGCTCGTCGAGGCACGCAGCGATGCGGCGGGGGAGGGTAAAGTGCGAGAGGAATTGAGTGAGTGGAGTGGAGAGTGGTGAGTGAGTGGGGTTAGGGTTGGGATACGGCGGGGGGAGCGGAAAAGGCGAGGGGTGGCCAGTGAGCCCAGAGGCCAGCGTGCCATATGGGCCGTCGAGCCCGCCCGTGAGGCAACTTTGTCGTGCCTGGGCGGGGAGGCCAGCACGCATGCCTGGCCAGGAAGTGTCGTGCCTGGCCCTGCCGATATGGGAACAAAGGTTATAAATCACTCTTTTCCACACTAGATAATCAATATTAAAAAAATTAGGAACTAAAGACGAAATAAAATGGTTCCTGGTTGTAGTTTCCCGAGTTGATTCTTCAAATTATACTTCAATTTGTATGCCCTCGTGATAAATTTCCGCCTGAAGTTTCCAGAGCTCACTGATTTAAGGACCTTGTATATAAAAAGAAATCTGATGCTCTAGATTTTCCGTATGAAGATTTCTTTAATAACAATTGCAAATATAATTATATTCTTTAATTAAGTAATGATAATGTAATATTACATCCTTCCATTTAAAATAAGATAGACAAGTGACCTTAAGTATAGGGTTTCAAGCTATTTAACGCTCAATGCTTGTCATATAATTCTCGGTGGTAACATCAACTGAGTTGGGCATCATAATTGGCATTGAACATCCAAAGAGAAGTTCGTGCTCACCATTTCACGAGTATATTTTTGGTACTGATATTTTCATACTACCAGTTCGCTGAAGATAGAGCTCTGGCATTATATTGAAGCTCAACTCCGCATGAAAGTGTACAACTTCACTGTTATGTTCTGGCACTCGAATTTGCTATTCTTTTCATGCTAGGAATACGTACACATTCATTCTTAAATCATCTTGTTATATGGCATTGTAGATCTGATGGAAAAGAACCTCTGTGATATAGGCCAGGGTAGAGGAGGTTGTCAATGGAAAACATGGCTCCGCATGAAGGTTCACTCGCCAATAGTCTTAAAGAAGATGTGAAGGTCATGGTTCTGTGTTGATGCCCCTTGAAAAAAATATCTTCTCATTTTCTTGTTTGATGGAACGTTAGGAGGAATTGAGGATGCGAAAAATGTACGGAGGAAAGGGAGACTAGGAGAGGTGCACGGTGAGGCATTGACGAATCCTAAAAAGAGAAACTTTTGTCACGGTGTTCTCATATCCATATTTGAATCAAGTATGCTTTTTGAATGGCTTGCACTAAAGCAGAGTATAATTCTTATACTTGTGTTTTAAATTGACTACATGTTGTCGTCTCCTCTTGTATACATCTTCCGTATCTACGATTTTGTGATGGGTTGTTAAGCTACCATTCAAGGGAATGCATGTTGACAAATGTATTGATGCTTCCTTGAGTCTACCACTAATATATTTGTAATGTATTTTTCACTGAAGAAAGCACCGCTAATAGCATGCTATAGAATTGTTAGCTAAATAAATCATTGTACACTGCCTCGCTAATAGAATGCCATAGTGCGATATAGCATGCTAATAGCGTATTTTAAGGCCGCTCCTATTTTTTAATAGCGTGCTACTTTTTTCATTGATTTTTATAGAGTTTATCTCTACTCCTAATGTCTTAGTTGGTAGTCTCCGTCCCATGGTTAATTTTCGTCCCACCTACCATGGTTTTTTTCGTCCTCCCTCCCACCTTCCAGCGATTCCCCCCTGAACTACCGCGCTTCGGATCCACCTGCCACCTCGCCAGAGACGAACACCACCGTGGATGCGAGGAGAACGGGGCCAGACCGAGCACCTGCGCCCGTTTCTGTAAGCTAGCTGTGCCCGTCCTCGTTGGTCGAGCCGCACACAGCTCGTCGGAGTCCCTAGCCGCGCCGATGCGGTAGTCAGTGGGCGGAGTCGCAGGGCCGACGCTCGCGGCGATGCGGCGGGGGTAGGGGAGATGGTCGAGATGTTGGAGTGAGTGGAGAAGATAGGTGAATGAGCCATAAGACCGGCCGCGGCATGGGACTGATGCGGTGGTCGGCGGGAGGAGTCACGCGGTTGCGGGCTCGGCGACTCACACGGCGATGCGGTGGGGAGAGGGCGAGAGGTGGCGGGTGAGTGGAGAGGACCGGTGAGTGAGCCCCAAGATCTGCCGTGGCATGTGACAGATCGGCGGTCGGCGGGCGGAGTCGCGCGGGCCGGCTCGTCGAGGCACGTGGCGATGCGGCGGGGGAGGGTAAAGTGCGAGAGGAATTGAGTGAGTGAAGGGGAGAGTGGTGAGTGAGTGTGGTTAGGGTTGGGATACGATGGGGGGAGCGGAAAAGGCGAGGGGTGGCCAGGGAGCCCAGAGGCCAGCGTGCCAGATGGGTCGTAGAGCCGGCCCGTGAGGCAACTTTGTCGTGCCTGGGCCGGGGAGGCCAGCACGCGTGCCTGGCCGGGAAGTGTCATGCCTGGCCCTACCGATATGGAAACAGAGGTTATAAATCACTCTTTTCCACACTAGATAGTGAATATTAAAAAAATTAGGAACTAAAGCCGAAATAAAATGGTTCCTGGTTGTAGTTTCCCGAGTTGATTCTTCAAATTATACTTCAATTTGTATGCCCTCCTGATAAATTTCTGCCTGAAGTTTCTAGAGCTCACTGATTTTAGGACCTTCTATACAAAGAGAAATCTGATGCTCTAGAATTTGTGTATGAAGATTGCTTTAATAACAATCACATATATAATTATATTCTTCAATTAAGTGATGATAATGTAATATTACATCTTGTCATTTACAATAAGATAGACAAGTGACCTTAAGAATAGGGTTTCAAGCTATTTAACGCTCAATGCTTGTTATATAATTCTCCATGGTAACATCAACTGAGTTGGGCATCATAATTGGCACTGAGCATCCAAAGTTAAGTTCGTGCTCACCATTTCATGATTATATTTTTGGTACTGATATTTTCATATTACCAGTTCACTGAAGATAGAGCTCTAGCATTGTATTGGAGATCAACTCCGCATGAAAGTGTACAACTTCACTGTTTTGTTCTGGCACTCGAATTTGCTATGCTTTTCATGCCAGGAATTTCATGCTAGGAATACTTACACGTTCATTCTTAAATTGTCTTGTTATATGGCATTGTAGATCTGATGGAAAAGAACTTATGTGATATAGGCCAGGGCGGAGGACGTTGTCAATGGAAAACATGGCTCCGCATGAAGGTTCACTCGCCAATAGTCTTCAAGAAGATGCGAAGGTCATGGTTTTGTGTTGATTACCCTTGACAAAAATATCTTCTCATTTTCTTGTTTGAAGGAATGCTAGGAGGAACAGAGGAAAGGGAGACTAGGAGAGATACACGGTGAGGCATTGACGAATCCTAAAAAGAGAAACTTTTGTCATGGTGTTCTCATATCCAAACTTGAATCAAGTATGCTTTTTGAATGGCTTGCACTAAAGTAGAGTATAATTCTTATACTTGTGTTTTAAATTGACTACATGTTGTCGTCTCCTCTTGTATACATGTTCCGTAACTACCATTTTGTGATGGGTTGTTAAGCTACCATTCAAGGGAATGCATGTTGACAAATGTATTGATGCTTCCTTTAGTCTACTAATAATATATTTGTAATGTATTTTTCACTAAAAAAAACACTGCTAATAGCACGCCGTAGAATTTTCTAGCTAAATAAATCAATGTACACTGCCTCGCTAATAGAATGCCATAGTGCGATATAGCATGCTAATAGCGTATTTTAATGCCGCTCCTATTTTGTTATAGCGTGCTACTTTTTTCATTGATTTTTATAGAGTTTATCTATACTCCTAATGTCTTAGTTGGTAGTCTTCGTTCCACGGTTAATTTTCGTCCCACCTATCGTGGTTTTTTTTCGTCCTCCCTCGCACTTTCCAGTGATTCTCCCCTGAACTACCGCGCTTCGGATCCACCTGCCACCTCGCCGGAGACGAACACCACCGCGGATGCAAGGAGAACGGGACCAGATCGAGCACCCGCGCCCGTTTTCAGTAAGCTAGTTGCGCCCGTCCTCGTTGGTCGCGCCGCACACAGCTCGTCGGAGCCCCTAGCCACGCCGATGCGGTGGTCGGTGGGCGGAGTCGCACGGTCGACGCTCGTGGCGATGCGGCGGGGGGAGGGGAGATGGACGAGATGTTGGAGTGAGTGGAGAAGATAGGTGAATGAGCCACAAGAACGGCCGCCGCATGGAACTGATGCGGTGGGCGGCGGGTGGAGTCGCGCGGTTGCGGGCTCGGCGACTTGCGCGACGATGCAGTGGGGAAAGGGCGAGAGGTGGCGGGTAAGTGGAGAGGACCGGTGAGTGAGCCCCAAGATCTGCCACGACATGTGACAGATCGGCCGTCGGCGGGCGGAGTCTCGCGGGCCGGCTCGTCGAGGCACGCAGCGATGCGGCGGGGGAGGGTAAAGTGCGAGAGGAATTGAGTGAGTGGAGTGGAGAGTGGTGAGTGAGTGGGGTTAGGGTTGGGATACGGCGGGGGGAGCGGAAAAGGCGAGGGGTGGCCAGCGAGCCCAGAGGCCAGCGTGCCATATGGGCCGTCGAGCCCGCCTGTGAGGCAACTTTGTCGTGCCTGGGCGGGGAGGCCAGCACGCATGCCTGGCCAGGAAGTGTCGTGCCTGGCCCTGCCGATATGGGAACAAAGGTTATAAATCACTCTTTTCCACACTAGATAATCAATATTAAAAAAATTAGGAACTAAAGACGAAATAAAATGGTTCCTGGTTGTAGTTTCCCGAGTTGATTCTTCAAATTATACTTCAATTTGTATGCCCTCGTGATAAATTTCCGCCTGAAGTTTCCAGAGCTCACTGATTTAAGGACCTTGTATATAAAAAGAAATCTGATGCTCTAGATTTTCCGTATGAAGATTTCTTTAATAACAATCGCAAATATAATTATATTCTTTATTTAAGTAATGATAATGTAATATTACATCCTTCCATTTAAAATAAGATAGACAAGTGACCTTAAGTATAGGGTTTCAAGCTATTTAACGCTCAATGCTTGTCATATAATTCTCGGTGGTAACATCAACTGAGTTGGGCATCATAATTGGCATTGAACATCCAAAGAGAAGTTCGTGCTCACCATTTCACGAGTATATTTTTGGTACTGATATTTTCATACTACCAGTTCGCTGAAGATAGAGCTCTGGCATTATATTGAAGCTCAACTCCGCATGAAAGTGTACAACTTCACTGTTATGTTCTGGCACTCGAATTTGCTATTCTTTTCATGCTAGGAATACGTACACATTCATTCTTAAATCATCTTGTTATATGGCATTGTAGATCTGATGGAAAAGAACCTCTGTGATATAGGCCAGGGTAGAGGAGGTTGTCAATGGAAAACATGGCTCCGCATGAAGGTTCACTCGCCAATAGTCTTAAAGAAGATGTGAAGGTCATGGTTCTGTGTTGATGCCCCTTGAAAAAAATATCTTCTCATTTTCTTGTTTGATGGAACGTTAGGAGGAATTGAGGATGCGAAAAATGTACGGAGGAAAGGGAGACTAGGAGAGGTGCACGGTGAGGCATTGACGAATCCTAAAAAGAGAAACTTTTGTCACGGTGTTCTCATATCCATATTTGAATCAAGTATGCTTTTTGAATGGCTTGCACTAAAGCAGAGTATAATTCTTATACTTGTGTTTTAAATTGACTACATGTTGTCGTCTCCTCTTGTATACATCTTCCGTATCTACGATTTTGTGATGGGTTGTTAAGCTACCATTCAAGGGAATGCATGTTGACAAATGTATTGATGCTTCCTTGAGTCTACTACTAATATATTTGTAATGTATTTTTCACTGAAGAAAGCACCGCTAATAGCATGCTATAGAATTGTTAGCTAAATAAATCATTGTACACTGCCTCGCTAATAGAATGCCATAGTGCGATATAGCATGCTAATAGCGTATTTTAAGGCCGCTCCTATTTTTTAATAGCGCGCTACTTTTTTCATTGATTTTTATAGAGTTTATCTCTACTCCTAATGTCTTAGTTGGTAGTCTCCGTCCCACGGTTAATTTTCGTCCCACCTACCATGGTTTTTTTCGTCCTCCCTCCCACCTTCCAGCGATTCCCCCCTGAACTACCGCGCTTCGGATCCACCTGCCACCTCGCCAGAGACGAACACCACCGTGGATGCGAGGAGAACGGGGCCAGACCGAGCACCTGCGCCCGTTTCTGTAAGCTAGCTGTGCCCGTCCTCGTTGGTCGAGCCGCACACAGCTCGTCGGAGCCCCTAGCCGCGCCGATGCGGTGGTCCGTGGGCGGAGTCGCAGGGCCGACGCTCGCGGCGATGCGGCGGGGGTAGGGGAGATGGCCGAGATGTTGGAGTGAGTGGAGAAGATAGGTGAATGAGCCATAAGACCGGCCGCGGCATGGGACTGATGCGGTGGTCGGCGGGAGGAGTCACGCGGTTGCGGGCTCGGCGACTCACACGACGATGCGGTGGGGAGAGGGCGAGAGGTGGCGGGTGAGTGGAGAGGACCGGTGAGTGAGCCCCAAGATCTGCCGCGGCATGTGACAGATCGGCGGTCGGCGGGCGGAGTCGCGCGGGCCGTCTCGTCTTCACTCGGCGATGCGGCGGGGGAGGGTAAAGTGCGAGAGGAATTGAGTGAGTGAAGGGGAGAGTGGTGAGTGAGTGTGGTTAGGGTTGGGATACGGCGGGGGGAGCGGAAAAGGCGAGGGGTGGCCAGTGAGCCCAGAGGCCAGCGTGCCAGATGGGTCGTAGAGCCGGCCCGTGAGGCAACTTTGTCGTGCCTGGGCCGGGGAGGCCAGCACGCGTGCCTGGCCGGGAAGTGTCATGCCTGGCCCTACCGATATGGAAACAGAGGTTATAAATCACTCTTTTCCACACTAGATAGTGAATATTAAAAAAATTAGGAACTAAAGCCGAAATAAAATGGTTCCTGGTTGTAGTTTCCCGAGTTGATTCTTCAAATTATACTTCAATTTGTATGCCCTCCTGATAAATTTCTGCCTGAAGTTTCTAGAGCTCACTGATTTTAGGACCTTCTATACAAAGAGAAATCTGATGCTCTAGAATTTGTGTATGAAGATTGCTTTAATAACAATCACATATATAATTATATTCTTCAATTAAGTGATGATAATGTAATATTACATCTTGTCATTTACAATAAGATAGACAAGTGACCTTAAGAATAGGGTTTCAAGCTATTTAACGCTCAATGCTTGTTATATAATTCTCCATGGTAACATCAACTGAGTTGGGCATCATAATTGGCACTGAGCATCCAAAGTTAAGTTCGTGCTCACCATTTCATGATTATATTTTTGGTACTGATATTTTCATATTACCAGTTCACTGAAGATAGAGCTCTAGCATTGTATTGGAGATCAACTCCGCATGAAAGTGTACAACTTCACTGTTTTGTTCTGGCACTCGAATTTGCTATGCTTTTCATGCCAGGAATTTCATGCTAGGAATACTTACACGTTCATTCTTAAATTGTCTTGTTATATGGCATTGTAGATCTGATGGAAAAGAACTTATGTGATATAGGCCAGGGCGGAGGACGTTGTCAATGGAAAACATGGCTCCGCATGAAGGTTCACTCGCCAATAGTCTTCAAGAAGATGCGAAGGTCATGGTTTTGTGTTGATTACCCTTGACAAAAATATCTTCTCATTTTCTTGTTTGAAGGAATGCTAGGAGGAACAGAGGAAAGGGAGACTAGGAGAGATACACGGTGAGGCATTGACGAATCCTAAAAAGAGAAACTTTTGTCATGGTGTTCTCATATCCAAACTTGAATCAAGTATGCTTTTTGAATGGCTTGCACTAAAGTAGAGTATAATTCTTATACTTGTGTTTTAAATTGACTACATGTTGTCGTCTCCTCTTGTATACATGTTCCGTAACTACCATTTTGTGATGGGTTGTTAAGCTACCATTCAAGGGAATGCATGTTGACAAATGTATTGATGCTTCCTTTAGTCTACTAATAATATATTTGTAATGTATTTTTCACTGAAAAAAACACTGCTAATAGCACGCCGTAGAATTTTCTAGCTAAATAAATCAATGTACACTGCCTCGCTAATAGAATGCCATAGTGCGATATAGCATGCTAATAGCGTATTTTAATGCCGCTCCTATTTTGCTATAGCGTGCTACTTTTTTCATTGATTTTTATAGAGTTTATCTATACTCCTAATGTCTTAGTTGGTAGTCTTCGTTCCACGGTTAATTTTCGTCCCACCTATCGTGGTTTTTTTTCGTCCTCCCTCGCACTTTCCAGTGATTCCCCCCTGAACTACCACGCTTCGGATCCACCTGCCACCTCGCCGGAGACGAACACCGCCGCGGATGCAAGTAGAACGGGACCAGATCGGGCACCCGCGCCCGTTTTCAGTAAGCTAGTTGCGCCCGTCCTCGTTGGTCGCGCCGCACACAGCTCGTCGGAGCCCCTAGCCACGCCGATGCGGTGGTCGGTGGGCGGAGTCGCACGGTCGACGCTCGTGGCGATGCGGCGGGGGGAGGGGAGATGGACGAGATGTTGGAGTGAGTGGAGAAGATAGGTGAATGAGCCACAAGAACGGCCGCCGCATGGAACTGATGCGGTGGGCGGCGGGTGGAGTCACGCGGTTGCGGGCTCGGCGACTTGCGCGACGATGCGGTGGGGAAAGGGCGAGAGGTGGCGGGTAAGTGGAGAGGACCGGTGAGTGAGCCCCAAGATCTGCCACGACATGTGACAGATCGGCCGTCGGCGGGCGGAGTCTCGCGGGCCGGCTCGTCGAGGCACGCAGCGATGCGGCGGGGGAGGGTAAAGTGCGAGAGGAATTGAGTGAGTGGAGTGGAGAGTGGTGAGTGAGTGGGGTTAGGGTTGGGATACCGCGGGGGGAGCGGAAAAGGCGAGGGGTGGCCAGTGAGCCCAGAGGCCAGCGTGCCATATGGGCCGTCGAGCCCGCCCGTGAGGCAACTTTGTCGTGCCTGGGCGGGGAGGCCAGCACGCATGCCTGGCCAGGAAGTGTCGTGCCTGGCCCTGCCGATATGGGAACAAAGGTTATAAATCACTCTTTTCCACACTAGATAATCAATATTAAAAAAATTAGGAACTAAAGACGAAATAAAATGGTTCCTGGTTGTAGTTTCCCGAGTTGATTCTTCAAATTATACTTCAATTTGTATGCCCTCGTGATAAATTTCCGCCTGAAGTTTCCAGAGATCACTGATTTAAGGACCTTGTATATAAAAAGAAATCTGATGCTCTAGATTTTCCGTATGAAGATTTCTTTAATAACAATCGCAAATATAATTATATTCTTTAATTAAGTAATGATAATGTAATATTACATCCTTCCATTTAAAATAAGATAGACAAGTGACCTTAAGTATAGGGTTTCAAGCTATTTAACGCTCAATGCTTGTCATATAATTCTCGGTGGTAACATCAACTGAGTTGGGCATCATAATTGGCATTGAACATCCAAAGAGAAGTTCGTGCTCACCATTTCACGAGTATATTTTTGGTACTGATATTTTCATACTACCAGTTCGCTGAAGATAGAGCTCTGGCATTATATTGAAGCTCAACTCCGCATGAAAGTGTACAACTTCACTGTTATGTTCTGGCACTCGAATTTTCTATTCTTTTCATGCTAGGAATACGTACACATTCATTCTTAAATCATCTTGTTATATGGCATTGTAGATCTGATGGAAAATAACCTCTGTGATATAGGCCAGGGTAGAGGAGGTTGTCAATGGAAAACATGGCTCCGCATGAAGGTTCACTCGCCAATAGTCTTCAAGAAGATGTGAAGGTCATGATTCTGTGTTGATGCCCCTTGAAAAAAATATCTTCTCATTTTCTTGTTTGATGGAACGTTAGGAGGAATTGAGGATGCGAAAAATGTACGGAGGAAAGGGAGACTAGGAGAGGTGCACGGTGAGGCATTGACGAATCCTAAAAAGAGAAACTTTTGTCACGGTGTTCTCATATCCATATTTGAATCAAGTATGCTTTTTGAATGGCTTGCACTAAAGCAGAGTATAATTCTTATACTTGTGTTTTAAATTGACTACATGTTGTCGTCTCCTCTTGTATACATCTTCCATATCTACGATTTTGTGATGGGTTGTTAAGCTACCATTCAAGGGAATGCATGTTGACAAATGTATTGATGCTTCCTTGAGTCTACTACTAATATATTTGTAATGTATTTTTCACTGAAGAAAGCACCGCTAATAGCATGCTATAGAATTGTTAGCTAAATAAATCAATGTACACTGCCTCGCTAATAGAATGCCATAGTGCGATATAGCATGCCAATAGCGTATTTTAAGGCCGCTCCTATTTTTTTAATAGCGCGCTACTTTTTTCATTGATTTTTATAGAGTTTATCTCTACTCCTAATGTCTTAGTTGGTAGTCTCCGTCCCACGGTTAATTTTCGTCGCACCTACCATGGTTTTTTTCGTCCTCCCTCCCACCTTCCAGCGATTCCCCCCTGAACTGCCGCGCTTCGGATCCACCTGCCACCTCGCCAGAGACGAACACCACCGTGGATGCGAGGAGAACGGGGCCAGACCGAGCACCTGCGCCCGTTTCTGTAAGCTAGCTGTGCCCGTCCTCGTTGGTCGAGCCGCACACAGCTCGTCGGAGCCCCTAGCCGCGCCGATGCGGTGGTCCGTGGGCGGAGTCGCAGGGCCGACGCTCGCGGCGATGCGGCGGGGGTAGGGGAGATGGCCGAGATGTTGGAGTGAGTGGAGAAGATAGGTGAATGAGCCATAAGACCGGCCGCGGCATGGGACTGATGCGGTGGTCGGCGGGAGGAGTCACGCGGTTGCGGGCTCGGCGACTCACACGGCGATGCGGTGGGGAGAGGGCGAGAGGTGGCGGGTGAGTGGAGAGGACCGGTGAGTGAGCCCCAAGATCTGCCGCGGCATGTGACAGATCGGCGGTCGGCGGGCGGAGTCGCGCGGGCCGTCTCGTCGAGGCACGCGGCGATGCGGCGGGGGAGGGTAAAGTGCGAGAGGAATTGAGTGAGTGAAGGGGAGAGTGGTGAGTGAGTGTGGTTAGGGTTGGGATACGGCGGGGGGAGCGGA
Organism: Triticum urartu; assembly: GCF_056163025.1. Classification (NCBI taxonomy): domain Eukaryota; kingdom Viridiplantae; phylum Streptophyta; class Magnoliopsida; order Poales; family Poaceae; genus Triticum; species Triticum urartu. The sequence continues at coordinate 358,037,003 of NC_141874.1, read as the reverse complement.
AAAGGCGAGGGGTGGCCAGCGAGCCCAGAGGCCAGCGTGCCAGATGGGTCGTAGAGCCGGCCCGTGAGGCAACTTTGTCGTGCCTGGGCCGGGGAGGCCAGCACGCGTGCCTGGCCGGGAAGTGTCATGCCTGGCCCTACCGATATGGAAACAGAGGTTATAAATCACTCTTTTCCACACTAGATAGTGAATATTAAAAAAATTAGGAACTAAAGCCGAAATAAAATGGTTCCTGGTTGTAGTTTCCCGAGTTGATTCTTCAAATTATACTTCAATTTGTATGCCCTCGTGATAAATTTCTGCCTGAAGTTTCTAGAGCTCACTGATTTTAGGACCTTCTATACAAAGAGAAATCTGATGCTCTAGAATTTGTGTATGAAGATTGCTTTAATAACAATCACATATATAATTATATTCTTCAATTAAGTGATGATAATGTAATATTACATCTTGTCATTTACAATAAGATAGACAAGTGACCTTAAGAATAGGGTTTCAAGCTATTTAACGCTCAATGCTTGTTATATAATTCTCCATGGTAACATCAACTGAGTTGGGCATCATAATTGGCACTGAGCATCCAAAGTTAAGTTCGTGCTCACCATTTCATGATTATATTTTTGGTACCGATATTTTCATATTACCAGTTCACTGAAGATAGAGCTCTAGCATTGTATTGGAGATCAACTCCGCATGAAAGTGTACAACTTCACTGTTTTGTTATGGCACTCGAATTTGCTATGCTTTTCATGCCAGGAATTTCATGCTACGAATACTTACACGTTCATTCTTAAATTGTCTTGTTATATGGCATTGTAGATCTGATGGAAAAGAACTTATATGATATAGGCCAGGGCGGAGGACGTTGTCAATGGAAAACATGGCTCCGCATGAAGGTTCACTCGCCAATAGTCTTCAAGAAGATGCGAAGGTCATGGTTTTGTGTTGATTACCCTTGACAAAAATATCTTCTCATTTTCTTGTTTGAAGGAATGCTAGGAGGAACGGAGGAAAGGGAGACTAGGAGAGATACACGGTGAGGCATTGACGAATCCTAAAAAGAGAAACTTTTGTCATGGTGTTCTCATATCCAAACTTGAATCAAGTATGCTTTTTGAATGGCTTGCACTAAAGTAGAGTATAATTCTTATACTTGTGTTTTAAATTGACTACATGTTGTCGTCTCCTCTTGTATACATGTTCCGTAACTACCATTTTGTGATGGGTTGTTAAGCTACCATTCAAGGGAATGCATGTTGACAAATGTATTGATGCTTCCTTTAGTCTACTAATAATATATTTGTAATGTATTTTTCACTGAAAAAAACACTGCTAATAGCACGCCGTAGAATTTTCTAGCTAAATAAATCAATGTACACTGCCTCGCTAATAGAATGCCATAGTGCGATATAGCATGCTAATAGCGTATTTTAATGCCGCTCCTATTTTGTTATAGCGTGCTACTTTTTTCATTGATTTTTATAGAGTTTATCTATACTCCTAATGTCTTAGTTGGTAGTCTTCGTTCCACGGTTAATTTTCGTCCCACCTATCGTTGTTTTTTTTCGTCCTCCCTCGCACTTTCCAGTGATTCCCCCCTGAACTACCGCGCTTCGGATCCACCTGCCACCTCGCCGGAGACGAACACCGCCGCGGATGCAAGGAGAACGGGACCAGATCGAGCACCCGCGCCCGTTTTCAGTAAGCTAGTTGCGCCCGTCCTCGTTGGTCGCGCCGCACACAGCTCGTCGGAGTCCCTAGCCGCGCCGATGCGGTGGTCGGTGGGCGGAGTCGCACGTTCGACGCTCGTGGCGATGCGGCGGGGGGAGGGGAGATGGACGAGATGCTGGAGTGAGTGGAGAAGATAGGTGAATGAGCAACAAGAACGGCCGTGGCATGGAACTGATGCGGTGGGCGGCGGGTGGAGTCACGCGGTTCCGGGCTCGGCGACTTGCGCGACGATGCGGTGGGGAGAGGGCGAGAGGTGGCGGGTAAGTGGAGAGGACCGGTGAGTGAGCCCCAAGATCTGCCACGACATGTGACAGATCGGCCGTCGGCGGGCGGAGTCTCGCGGGCCGGCTCGTCGAGGCACGCAGCGATGCGGCGGGGGAGGGTAAAGTGCGAGAGGAATTGAGTGAGTGGAGTGGAGAGTGGTGAGTGAGTGGGGTTAGGGTTGGGATACGGCGGGGGGAGCGGAAAAGGCGAGGGGTGGCCAGTGAGCCCAGAGGCCAGCGTGCCATATGGGCCGTCGAGCCCGCCCGTGAGGCAACTTTGTCGTGCCTGGGCCGGGGAGGCCAGCATGCGTGCCTGGCCGGGAAGTGTCGTGCCTGGCCCTACCGATATGGGAACAAAGGTTATAAATCACTCTTTTCCACACTAGATAATCAATATTAAAAAAATTAGGAATTAAAGTCGAAATAAAATGGTTCCTGGTTGTAGTTTCCCGAGTTGATTCTTCAAATTATACTTCAATTTGTATGCCCTTGTGATAAATTTCCGCCTGAAGTTTCTAGAGCTCACTGTTTTAAGGACCATCTATACAAAAAGAATTCTGATGCTCTAGAATTTCTGTATGAAGATTGCTTTAATAACAATCGCAAATATAATTATATTCTTTAATTAAGTAATGATAATGTAATATTACATCCTGCCATTTAAAATAAGATAGAAAAGTGACCTTAAGTATAGGGTTTCAAGCTATTCAACGCTCAATGCTTGTTATATAATTCTCGGTGGTGACATCAACTGAGTTGGGCATCATAATTGGCACTGAACATCCAAAGATAAGTTTGTGCTCACCATTTCACGAGTATATTTTTGGTACTGATATTTTCATATTACCAGTTCGGTGAAGATAGAGCTCTGGCATTATATTGAAGCTCAACTTCGCATGAAAGTGTACAACTTCACTGTTATGTTCTGGCACTCGAATTTGCTATTCTTTTCATTCTAGGAATACTTACACATGTTCATTCTTAAATCATCTTGTTATATGGCATTGTAGATCTGATGGAAAATAACCTCTGTGATATAGGCCAGGGTAGAGGAGGTTGTCAATGGAAAACATGGCTCCGCATGAAGGTTCACTCGCCAATAGTCTTCAGGAAGATGTGAAGGTCATAGTTCTGTGTGGATGCCCCTTGAAAAAAATATCTTCTCATTTTCTTGTTTGATGGAACGTTAGGAGGAATTGAGGATGCGAAAAATGTACGGAGGAAAGGGAGACTAGGAGAGGTGCACGGTGAGGCATTGACGAATCCTAAAAAGAGAAACTTTTGTCACGGTGTTCTCATATCCAAACTTGAATCAAGTATGCTTTTTGAATGGCTTGCACTAAAGCAGAGTATAATTCTTATACTTGTGTTTTAAATTGACTACATGTTGTCGTCTCCTCTTGTATACATCTTCCGTATCTACGATTTTGTGATGGGTTGTTAAGCTACCATTCAAGGGAATGCATGTTGACAAATGTATTGATGCTTCCTTGAGTCTACTACTAATATATTTGTAATGTATTTTTCACTGAAAAAAGCACCGCTAATAGCACGCTACAGAATTGTTAGCTAAATAAATCAATGTACACTGCCTTGCTAATAGAATGCCATAGTGCGATATAGCATGCTAATAGCGTATTTTAAGGCTGCTCCTATTTTTTTATAGCGCGCTACTTTTTTCATTGATTTTTATAGAGTTTATCTCTACTCCTAATGTCTTAGTTGGTAGTCTTCATTCCACGGTTAATTTTCGTCCCACCTACCATGGTTTTTTTCGTCCTCCCTCCCACCTTCCAGCGATTCCCCCCTGAACTGCCGCGCTTCGGATCCACCTGCCACCTCGCCGGAGGCGAACACCGCCGCGGATGCGAGGGGAACGGGACCAGAACGAGCACCCGCGCCCATTTCAGTAAGCTCGCTGCGCTCGTCCTCGTTGGTCGCGCCGCACACAGCTCATTGGAGCCCCTAGCCGCGCCGATGCGGTGGTCGGTGGGCGGAGTCGCACGGTCGACGCGCGCGGTGATGCGGCGGGGGAGGGGAGATTGCCGAGATGTTGGAGTGAGTGGAGAAGTGAGGTGAATGATCCACAAGACCAGCCGCGGCATGGGACTAATGCGGTGGTCGGCGGGCAGAGTCGCACGGTTGCGGGCTTGGCGACTCGAGCGGCGATGCGGTGGGGGAGGGGAGAGGGCGAGAGGTGGAGGGTGAGTGGATAGGACCGGTGAGTGAGCCCCAAGATCTGCCGCAGCATGTGACAGATTGGCGGTCGGTGGGCGGAGTCACGCGGGCCGGCTCGTCGAGGCACACGGCGATGCGGCGGGGGAGGGTAAAGTGCGAGAGGAAGTGAGTGAGTGGAGGGGAGATTGGTGAGTGAGTAGGATTAGGCTTGGGATTCGGCGGGGGGGGGGGGGGGGGGGGGGAGACGAGGGGTGCCCAGTGAGCCAGAGGCCAGCGTGTCAGGTGGGCCGTCGAGCCGCCCCATGAGGTAACTTTGTCGTGCCTGGGCCGGGGAGGCCAGAACGCGTGCCTGGCCGGGAAGTGTCGTGCCTGGCCCGTGTAATCCTGGCAGGGTCGGGCCGTGTTGGGCCGGCCAATTTGTCCAGGTATACTATAATCCCTCTAAAAAATATACTATGGATAAGGTAATTTATTTTATAGTTATTTTTTAGGGGGCTAAGTTTGGGTGCTGGTTGGGCCGTGGTGGATAGCTAATTTGGGACTTGTGTGAAAATATTGCTCAATGATAGAAATGCTAAACTCGCATGTGTAGGAATTTATGACAAAAAATAGATATTAAAAGTATACATACCTCACAGAAACAATAAAAGTGTGTGTGTATATATTAAATATGGTTCATAACAATAAATATATTTTATAGTTACCTTTCATATACTAAGGGTATCACAATAAAATTGAGAGAAAAAACAAATATTCTTGGTTGAAGAAGGTTTGTTTGCATGTTTTTTTCTTTTGTTGGACAATTTTCCATGGCCTATATTAATAATTTAAATAACTTTCATATGACTATTTACATATATATGAACATTACAGTTTGTTGTTTCCCCAAATTTTGTGTTAGTACAATTATTTAATCAACATATTTTCCTAATAATGACAACTATGTTTTTTATAGAGAAAATAGTTGTGTTAGTTTCACTTTTATTTTTCCAGATATTATATATGATTATATTATGCAGTAGAAAATATCGTTTATATTTGATCATATATATTTCATCGTAGATACAAAGTGATGGGTTCCGACATATCCACTGATGTAACGATGACAGACCGCACTGAAACACCACGAGAAGAGGTGCATATAGCTAACCTTCATGTGTATGTATATTGTACATGAAAATACGAAAGATATAATTTTGTATATTATTGTTTTTTCAGAATATTGGAGACATGGGTATGTGTAACACCCCAGATGTAAAACTTCCATAATTGGAGATGTACCCGACCTTGTCATGTTTAATACCAAGTGGTTTCATCTTGTGGGTTTCATTCTGGGATTGTTTTGTTTCCCATTGCTTTGTCTTGTCTTTGTTTGTCATTTTTCTTTTGCCATCCATTGTTGCATCATGGCCTCATCTTGTGTTTGCATTGTGCTTGGTGTCTTTTTGCATATCCCCATCATCATGTGCATATTCATCTTGTAGCATGTTCCATTGTGGCATGTTCCTTGGGATCCAAGCTTCATCACCCCCGCCCTCATCTCCACCTCTCCTTCTCGTTTCCTTCACTTTTGCAAGTGCACCTCTACCCTCCTCCTTTAATGTTCACGTTTTCCCCAAAATTCTAGCACCATGTCCTAAACCCCTCTGCCAAGTTTCACCTCTTCTGGAATTGTTTTGGTTAGGTTCAAAAATGACTCAAGTTCGAATTATATTCAAACTTGCTTTATTTTTCTTCTTTAAAAAAAAGCCCAAACCAATTTTATCAAATAGGGCAGTAATCCATTATCATGAGGATATTTTTATATTCCTCATACACCTCTCCTTCCACCCTGGGCTTTTCTCTTTGTTTTCTGCTTGAAGATAATTAAAGAAAAAAACCAAGAGTAGCAGACCAGAGGGCAGCCCAACAGTAGCAGACCTCCCACAGCCACCTGGGCCTCCTCCCCCCCGGACCGGCCCACCAGCAGCGTGAGCAGAGCCCGAGCGCCCCTGTTCATCTCCTTCCTTTCGTACGGCAGGTCATCCACCGATGCCACGTCGGCCAGCCCTGATTTGATGGTCGGAGCTGATCCAGTTCACCCTATAAGCCTCAGCCCCGCGCCCTAGGGTTTCCCTCTTCCCCTCTCGCCGCCATCTCAAGGCCTCTGCTTCCTCTGGTTCTTCCTCTTATGCAAGAATAGAGCATGCAAGAGAAAACCCCGCCGGCGTCCGTTGTCGTGCTCGTAGCCGGAGGGCGTCAAGCTCGTCTCCGACATGTCCATCTTCTTCCTCGACGTCCACTACGTTCGCTCAGGCGTCTTCCCCGCAGTAGGTCACCTCCATTGCGTCGCCAAGTTCATCGTAGTCTTCTCCCCTGCTTCCTGCTACTTCATGGACAGCGCCGGTCGGCGCCTTCCCTCGCCGCCTCCGTTCGTCCCTGAGCGCGATCGACTACACCATCCTACCCGCCGTGAGCCCTTCACCCTCCCGGCCTTTACCTAGCGCTCGTTTTCGACCTCTAGGTCCTAATCCACGCGGGCAGGAGTTCGATCTCCATGAGCGCCATGGTAGCAGCTTCGCTAGCTCCTCTGCTCGGCCCCTTGCTGCATGCCCGCGCACGCCCCACCGTAGCCTCCCTAGAAGATTTCCGCACCCCCTCCGGTCCTCTAAAACCACAGCAGTTGTTGCTGTTGGCTTCCGTCGCCGGCGAGTCCCCGTCCATGCGCATGCTTCAGTTTCGTCCTGGTCGTGAGATGCACATGCTATTTGTTCGGCCGGTCTTGCTTCATATCACAAGGAGGCCCTAGCTCAGTGGCTAGAGCAGCAACTATTCTACCGAGTGGTTTGGGGATCAAATCCCAGGCGCCCCTATTTCTTTTTCATCTTGTTTTTTGTTATTTTCAGTCAGGTTCACTCGTCTGTTGGTTCAGTTACAGTTTGTCTACAAATAATATCAAGGGAACTTTTGTTGCTACTGGTTATATTAGCCAGTTTGCACCCGGGCGACCAGGGATCAAATCCCGAGGGCTGCTGCCCTTTTTACACCAATTTTTGCCTCCCCAAGTTCAAGCCCTTGTCCTTCTTCATCTAACGCTGACGTCCCTTTGTTAACCCAAACACACACTCATCCTAGTGGTTGTCTCAGCGTGCATCTTTCCAGGGGATCTGGGGTTCGAGTCCCTGGAGCCTCTTGTTTCTATTATTCATTTTTGCTCCCTTACACTCAGCCACTTCAGGCCAGATCCGTTTGGGGCCTTGCACAGTGTATTGCATTTGGTCCGCAATGTTTTTTTTTCATTCTTTGTTTTTGTCTTATATCTAGTGCATGCATATTTTTAGAAATGCCATTAAAAATTGCATTGCTCATATCTAAATATCCGTGCATCCAAATGAAACATGTCATATATGTAAAATGCTTAGAATTTCATGTACTTTCATGATATGTCACTTTCAACCATGTTAAAATGTTTAAAATTGATGTTTGGTTAAATTTTCTTAAATAGCATGCTAAAATGATTTATTTCATAACTAATTAACCGTAGCTTCAAATTTAATAAACTTTATATGCAAACGGGGTGGAAAATGCATAGTTTAATATGGTGCACTCATCTTGCATGTTTAAATTCTCTAAAATATGCTTTAAGGTAGAACAGTACCAAACCAAAAATTATGCACATGAGGAGTTTCCGGACTTGTTGTTTGTTGTTCCGGCCTCGTTTAAACTTGCCTAGATAGGTAGTTTTCATTTGCTCACCTCTTTTCATGTTAATCAACATTAAATATTGTTGGGTACATAAACGAGCTTCAAATTTGTTTTTCATTTAATGTTAATCAACATTAAATGATTTATTTCATAACTAATTAATCGTAGCTTCAAATTTAATAAAGTTTATATGCAAACGGGGTGGAAAAATGCATAGTTTAACATGGTGCACTCATCTTGCATGTTTAAATTCTCTAAAATATGCTTTAAGGCAGAACAGTACCAAACCAAAAATTATGCACATGAGGAGTTTCCGGACTTGTTGTTTGTTGTTCCAGCCTCGTTTAAACTTGCCTAGATAGGTAGTTTTCATTTGCTCACCTCTTTTCATGTTAATCAATATTAAATATTGTTGGGTACATAAACGAGATCAAACTAAATAACTTGTTGTGGTGTTTCGTCAATATGCAACTCGTTGCATATTGAGCTCCACTTAACTTGTAGTTTTGCTTGTGCACTTTGTCATGCCATGCCTCTTTAAACCGGACATGCATCATAATTGTTTGTGCATCATGCCATGTTTATGTGGTGGTTGTTTACTATGTTGTTTTCTTCTTTCCGGTGTTGCTTCTTCGGGTTAGTTCCGATAACGTCTCCGGTGTTGCTTCGTCCGTTTGTCTTCTTCATGGACTCTTCTTCTTCCTTGTGGGATCTCAGGCAAGATGACCATACCCACGAAATCACTTCTATCTTTGCTTGCTAGTTGCTTGCTCTATTGCTATGCCGCGATACCTACCACTTGCTTTATCATGCCTCCCATATTGCCATGTCAAGCCTCTAACCCACCTTTCCTAGCAAAACCGTTGTTTGGCTATGTTACCGCTTTGCTCAGCCCCTCTTATAGCGTTGCTAGTTGCAGGTGAAGATGAAGTTTGTCCCATTTTGGAACATGGATATGTTGGGATATCACAATATCTCTTATTTAATTAATGCATCTATATACTTGGTAAAGGGTGGAAGGCTCGGCCTTATGCCTGGTGTTTTGTTCCACTTTTGCCGCCCTAGTTTCCGTCATACTGGTGTTATGTTCCTTGATTTTGCGTTCCTTTCACGGTTGGGTTATAATGGGAACCCCTTGACAGTTCGCTTTGAATAAAACTCCTCCAGCAAGGCCCAACCTTGGTTTTACCATTTTCCACCTAAGCCTTTTTTCCCTTGGGTTCTGCAGACTCAAGGGTCATCTTTATTTTAAACCCCCGGGCCAGTGCTCCTCTGAGTGTTGGTCCAACCTGTCAGCCGCCGGTGGCCACCAGGGGCAACTCTGGGTTGGCCTACCGAAAGTTTGGACAATCCGGTGTGCCCTGAGAAGGAGATATGTGCAGCTCCTATCGGGATTTGTCGGCACATTCGGGCGGCTTTGCTGGTCTTGTTTTACCATTGTCGAAATGTCCTGTAACTTGGATTCCGAGTCTTATCGGGTCTTCTCGGGACAAGGAATATCCTTTGTTGACCGTGACAGCTTGTGATGGGCTAAGTTGGGACACCCCTGCAGGGATTTGAACTTTCGAAAGTCATGCCCGCGGTTATGGGCAGATGGGAATTTGTTAATGTCCGGTTGTAGAAAACTTGACACTTAATCTAATTAAAATGAATCAACCACGTGCGTAGCCGTGGTGGTCTCTTTTCAGCGGAGTCCGGGAAGAGAACACGGTCTCGTATTATGCTTGAACGTAAGTAGTTTCAGGATCACTTCTTGATCACTTTTAGGTTCTCGACCGTGCTTTTCTTCTCTTCTCGCTCTCTTTTGCGTAAGTTAGCCACCATATATGCTAATTCTTGCTGCAGCTCCACATCACTACCCTTTCCTACCTTTAAGCTTAAATAGTCTTGATCTCGTGGGTGTGAGATTGCTGTGTCCTCGTGACTCACGGATACTTCCAAACAGTTGCAGGTACCGATGATACCAGTGCAGTTGACGCAACCGAGCTCAAGTGGGAGCTCGATGAAGATCGTGTTCATTGTGTTGTTTCGTTTCTAGTCGATCAGTAGTGGAGCCCACTTGGGGTAATCGGGGATCTAGCATTAGGGGTTGTCTTTCTTTATTTGGTTCCGTAGTCGGACCTTGATTGTATTCTGGATGATGTAATGCTATAATTATGTATTGTGTGAAGTGGCGATTGTAAGCCAACTCTTTATCCCTCTCTTATTCAGTACATGGGATGTGTGAAGATTACCCCTCTTGCGACATGCCTACTATGCGGTTATGCCTCTAAGTCGTGCTCCGACACGTGGGAGATATAGCCGCATCATGGGTGTTACAAGTTGGTAATCAGAGCCATCCCCGACTTAGGAGCCCCCTGCTTGATCGAATCGCTGACGTTGTTGAGTCTAGAACAAAATGTTTTGAGTCTTAGGATTATATATATCAGAGAGTAGGATTCTTTTTACTCCTTAGTCCCTTCGTCGCTCTGGTAAGGCCTCCTCACGTAGAAGTTTTGACTCTTCTCTCCTCAAATTTCATGAAAAAAAATTAGGATCACGTGGGTATCTTGGAATCATTCCGATGGTTTTGTGACGAGAACATTGTTCTTGGTGCCTCCTGACATTTAGGGGTTGTGGCAGTGTCCCAGGGAGTTGAGCTCTGAGGTGTTGTCGTCACAATTTTATCGTTGCAGTTCTGGAATACCTGAGTTTGCTGACATTGAAAATCTCTTTTATGCAGTTGTTGGTGAGATAACCTCGACGCCACCCAGTACTGGGGCGGGAGTTCGGGATTATTGCCATAACTCATAAAACGGATGCTTTTCGAAGGTTGAGGTAAATGATTTCCGAAGGATTCTTAGTTATGTGTTGAAGGATGGATACAACTGGATGTAGGATTTGCTAGTTTTGGGTGAGATATTATGCTTCCCCTGTATCCCCAACACCTGATTGCATAACCAGAAAGTTTCGGGAGTTTATAAGTGGGAATTCGAGTAGCGCCTAGGATATTTTTCCGACAGATGCATGATATGAGATTGGGGTTCGACGTCTAGTGGTCCGCCTATCCACGGTTGGTTTTACAGTGGCCTCGTTGTGTCTTAAAGAGTCCTCGGCTATGCTGACTCGGGGATGCTTCGTATGTCATGTGCACTGCCTTGTACATGATGGTGCTGTACGATCGAGCCCGTGTTGGCCCCACCATAAAAACTTCGGACGAAATCTCTATCATATGTTTGTTCCGGCTTATTCTACAAGCCAATCCTTTTTTTTATTTTGAGTTGTGGTATTCGAGTTGCTTCAATGTCAAGTGTTGATTCCATACCTCCCCTAAGTGGTGTTCTCATATTTCTATGTGAATACTAATCCTTCTTGTTAATCAAGATTGTCATGTCAATCCTTTTCAACCGGTGTGTTTCTCTTCAAGTGGATCCGATCATTTCAACATCCGTAAGATCACCTCTCGGTTTTTTCCAATGTTGTTCGTTTCATCTGTCCCCAAATTGCCTTTGTTTTTCCCACCCACCCACCCCTTTTTCTTCAAGGACTCGGATTTCTTAACCAAGTATCCATCTTATGGATGTGAAGTCTCTTCTTTCTTTTCTTTCAATGGTCTTATCCGGTGATTCTCACGAAGATACTAACGGAGCTTCAAGTTTGTCATTCTTCGTTCTTTTCTTCTCCGATGGATTCAATTCAAGCTTTGTCGATCATATCCTTTCCTCTTTTCAAATGTCTTCTCTTGCCGGTGCACCTCATAATCATTCCCCGCTTGCTATTAAATTGTTCTGGAGTGCTAAAGATATCTCAGGAGATTCACGCTTCCATTGCTAATTTGCTTAAGCTATCTCGAGGTTGTTATCTTATTCAAGCCATTTAATTAAACTGGCGCAATCTCTCTTTGAAATCATTTCAATGGTGTTTCTTTTGAGTGGGGCCCTAACCCACAGGTATTTTCCCAGGATCTTACTCGTCTCTTTTTTTTCCCGGAGGTACCCTCAAATTCATTTCAAAGTTTTACGTAAGAATGAATTATCATCAGTAAAATGTCTTTCTCCAAGATCTTTCAAATTTCTTTTCATCGTCGGTTCAACCTTTCTAATTTTCGACCCAGAGTATCTCAACAATTCCTGGTGTTGTTTCTCATCGTCATTCTCAACAGTTGAAGACCGAAGAAGAGTTTCTCTTCAACCTTACCCGTTTCTCTCAGAGATGCATGATTCTAGCTTGATGCCATCCTCTCATAATTGTTTTCGATTGTCAGAATTCTTTTCACCATTCTGGAGCAATTCAAGATTCTTTTCAGTTTGATTCTCTGAAGGCCATCATTTCGGGTTTATTCATTCTCAGCTTTCAACTCTCGTTCTCGAAATCTTACCGGTGCATCATTCAAGTGTTCTCTAGTCAGCTCGCGATCTCTTTGTTCCCTTGTATCAAATTCTCTCAAGTATCTTCATTCGTTTTCCAATTCTTCCCGGTGAATTGGGCCTTTGCTACAACCATTTCCAATTCTTACGGTGGTTCATTCAAGAATTCTCTTCCGTTGTTATTGTATCAATTCATTCGTTCTTTCCAAATCCTACCGGTGGTACGTTGAAGACCTTCTCAAGTTGGCGCTATATCTATCCTTTATCCTTCAAGAAGAATAAATGACATGCCAATTCCGCTGCTTTTTATCAATTTAAGTTGATGAACGGTAAGCATGGCATAATTCTTATCATCGAGGTGATTCAATTCCTTATTCCGGAGGTTCATCAAAAATCTTGGTTTTATTTGTTCATCTTTCTTTTCTGGAGTTCCAAGTTTTCTTGGTTATATCACCGCGAAGCTCCATCTAATCATTGCAAGGCTTCTCCCGAAGTTCTTTTCAACTTTCCTTTCGTTTGATCATCCTTTTATTACCGGAGTTCTTCATGGAGGCTCTACATGATGGTTCATCAAGGATTTAATTCCTTCTCGAAGTGTTCATCGAGATTCTTTTCAGAGGAGCTCAAGTATTCTTCATCTTGCATTCCGAAGTGCAATTCGTTCTACCTTATCTTTTGAGGTGGTGTTATGTCACTCTTGACAATTTTCCTTCATGTTTCATGATTCACAAGTTTTCAAGAGTGACATATCTAAATACATGATTTTCTCTTTGCTCAAGACATCTTTTCAATCCATCAATCTCTTCATTGGAGTTATCTTGAGTTATATTTCACCTAAAGCCTTCCCTAAGGAATGTTGCTACTGTGGTGCTTATCAATAATCCAAGTTTCTTCTTATTCTCGCGATGAAAGAAGTTATCATCTCTTCGTTGCTCTCAAGCAAGCAATTGATTCCGTTAGTGGCAGAAGTTCACCTCAAATTGTGAGAAGTTTTTCCATAAGCCCACTACAAGCCTTTTCATTTCGTTGTTGGTTTTTCCAACAACTCCGTTATAACCTTCTTGGAAGGGTGCCCTCCAAGCTCAATCGTGGCAGAAGTTGTCATCTTCTCCTCCATTCTTTTATTTCAATGATCTATCTTCTATTATTTCTTCCGGAGGCATTGCGATGTTGCTCTTTTCACTCGTCATCTCGAATTGTGAGGATCGCGTTCTTTTCATGCTTACCCATTTAACTGGAGTGTTGTGTCCTCTGCTCAAGTTCTTCGCATCTTATCAACTCTTGCATCTCTTTTCAACCGGAGAGCTGTCCGAATTTGCTCTTCCTTGTACCTTGTTTATCTCGTTCTACTAGAGTGGTTTCAATTACTTCTTGTCCTTTGTGCTCGACTTTCATAGATTTGCAACCTCCAAGGTTCAGATGGTGTTCCTTGTTCCTCTTTTCCAACGGAGTGTTTTTCAACTTCGTTCATCTCCGTTGTATTCTTTTCTCAAAATTGTTAACCTCTCAAGGTTCGTGGTTTCACTCGTTTGTCGAAGAAGCAACTTAGTTTTACCTCTTCTCTTCCTCTTTCGTTTCCCTCCGGTGCCATCCTAGATCTCGGGACGAGATCCTCTTGTAGTGGTGGAGTGTTGTAACACCCCAGATGTAAAACTTCCATAATTGGAGATGTACCCGACCTTTTCATGTTCAATACCAAGTGGTTTCATCTTGTGGGTTTCATTCTGGGATTGTTTTGTTTACCATTGCTTTGTCTTGTCTTTGTTTGTCATTTTTCTTTTGCCATCCATTGTTGCATCATGGCCTCATCTTGTGTTTGCATTTTGCTTGGTGTCTTTTTGCATATCCCCATCATCATGTGCATATTCATCTTGTAGCATGTTGCATTGTGGCATGTTCCTTGGGATCCAAGCTTCATCATCCCCCCCCTCATCTCCACCTCTCCTTCTCTTTTCCTTCACTTTTGCAAGTGCACCTCTACCCTCCTCCTTTAATGTTCAAGTTTTCCCCAAAATTCTAGCACCATGTCCTAAACCCCTCTGCCAAGTTTCACCTCTTCTGGAATTGTTTTGGTTAGGTTCAAAAATGACTCAAGTTTGAATTATACTCAAACTTGCTTTATTTTTATTCTTTTAAAAAAAGCCCAAACCAATTTTATCAAATAGGGCAGTAATCCATTATCATGAGGATATTTTTATATTCCTCATACACCTCTCCTTCCATCCTGGGCTTTTCTCTTTGTTTTGTGCTTGAAGATAATTAAAGAAAAAAAACCAAGAGCAGCAGACCAGAGGGCAGCCCAACAGCAGCAGACCTCCCACAGCCACCTGGGCCTCCTCCCTCCTGGACCGGCCCACCAGCAACGTGAGCAGAGCCCGAGCGCCCCTGTTCATCTCCTTCCTCTCGTATGGCAGGGCATCCACCGACGCCACGTCGGCCAGCCCTGATTTGATGGTCGGAGCTGATCCGGTTCACCCTATAAGCCTCAGCCCCGTGCACTAGGGTTTCCCTCCTCCCCCTCTCGCCACCATCTCAAGGCCTCTGCTTCCTCTGGTTCTTCTTCTTCTGCAAGAACAGAGCACCCAAGAGAAAACCCCGTCGGCGTCCGTCGTCGTGCTCGCAGCCGGAGGGCGTCAAGCTCGTCTCCGACAAGTCCATCTTCTTCCTCGATGTCCGCTACGTCCGTTCAGGCGTCTTCCCCGCACTAGGTCACCTCCACTACGTCGCCAAGTTCATCGCTGTCTTCTCCCCTACTTCCTGCTACTTCATGGACAGCGCCGGTCGGCGCCTTCCCTCGCCGCCTCCGTTCATCCCCGAGCGCGATCGACTACACCATCCTACCCACCGTGAGCCCTTCACCCTCCTGGCCTTTACCTAGCGCTCGTTTTCGTCCTCTAGGTCCTGATCCACGCGGGCAGGAGTTCGATATCCATGAGCGCCATGGTAGCAGCTTCGTTAGCTCCTCTGCTCGGCCCCTTGCTGCATGCCCGCGCACGCCCCACCGTAGCCTCCCTAGAAGATTTCCGCACCCCCCCGGTCCTCTGAAACCACAGCAGCTGTTGCTGTTGGCTCCCGTCGCCGGCGAGTCCCTGTCCATGCGCACGCTTCAGTTTCGTCCGGGTCGCGAGATGCACATGCTATTTGTTCGGCCGATCTCGCTTCACATCACAAGGAGGCCGCTAGGTCAGTGGCTAGAGCAGCAACTATTGTACTGAGGGGTGTGGGGATCAAATCCTAGGCGCCTCTGTTTCTTTTTCATCTTGTTTTCTGTTATTTTCAGTCAGGTTCGCTCGTCTGTTGGTTCAGCTACAGTTTGTCTGCAAATTATATCAAGGGAACTTTTGTTGCTACTAGTTAGACTAGCCAGTTTGCACCTGGGAGACCAGGGATCAAATCCCGAGGGCCCCTGCCCTTTTTACACCAATTTATGTCTCCCCAAGTTCAAGCTCTTTTCCTTCTTCATCTAACGCTGACGTCCCTCTATTAACACAAACACACACTCATCCTAGTGGTCCTCTCAGCGTGCATCTTTCTAGCGAATCTGGGGTTCGAGTCCCTGTAGTCTCTTGTTTCTTTTATTCATTTTTGCTCCCTTACACTCAGCCACTTCGGGCCAGATCCGTTTGGGGCCTTGCACAGTGTATTGCATTCGGTCCGCAACGTTTTTTTTAATTCTATGTTTTTGTCTTATATCTAGTGCATGCATATTTTCAGAAATGCCATTAAAAATTGCATTGCTCATATCTAAATATCCGTGTATCCAAATGAAACATGTCATATATGTAAAATGTTTAGAATTTCATGTACTTTCATGATATGTCACTTTCAACCATGTTAAAATGTTTAAAAGTGATGTTTGCTTAAATTTCCTTAAATAGCATGCTAAAATGATTTATTTCCTAACTAATTAAATGTAGCTTCAAATTTAATAAACTTTATATGCAAATGGGGTGGAAAAATGCATAGTTTAACATGGTGCACTCACGTTGCATGCTTAAATTCTCTAAAATATGCTTTAGGGCAGAACAGTACCAAACCAAAAATTATAAACATGAGGAGTTTCCAGACTTGTTGTTTGTTGTTCCGGCCTCGTTTAAACTTGCCTAGATAGGTAGTTTTCATTTGCTCACCTCTTGTCATGTTAATCAACATTTAATATTGTTAGGTACATAAACGAGATCGAACTAAATAACTTGTTGTGGTGTTTCGTCAATATGCAACTCGTTGCATATTGAGCTCCACTTAACTTGTAGTGTTGCTTGTGCACTTTGCCATGCCATGCCTCTTTAAACCGGACATGCATCATAATTGTTTGTGCATCATGCCATGTTTATGTGGTGGTTGTTTACTATGTTTTTTTTTTCTGGTGTTGCTTCTTCGGGCTAGTTCCGATAACGTCGCGTTTGTGAGGATTCGTTCTACTTCGTCCGTTTGTCTTCTTCATGGACTCGTTCTTCTTCCTGGTGGGATCTCAGGCAAGATGACCATACCCTCGAAATCACTTCTATCTTTGCTTGCTAGTTGCTCGCTCTATTGCTATGTCGCGGTACCTACCACTTACTTTATCATGCCTCCCATATTGCCATGTCAAGACTCTAACGCACCTTTCCTAGCAAACCGTTGTTTGGCTATGTTACCGCTTTGCTCAGTCCCTCTTGTAGTGTTGCTAGTTGCAGGTGAAGATGAAGTTTGTCCCATGTTGGAACATGAATATGTTGGGATATCACAATATCTCTTATTTAATTAATGCATCTATATACTTGGTAAAGGGTGGAAGGCTCGGCCTTATGCCTGGTGTTTTGTTCCACTCTTGCCGCCCTAGTTTCCGTCATACTGGTGTTATGTTCCTTGATTTTGTGTTCCTTACACAGTTGGGTTATAATGGGAACCCCTTGACAGTTCGCTTTGAATAAAACTCCTCCAGCAAGGCCCAACCTTGGTTTTACCATTTGCCACCTAAGCCTTTTTCCCTTGGGTTCTGCAGACTCAAGGGTCATCTTTATTTTAAACCCCCGGGCTAGTGCTCCTCTGAGTGTTGGTCCAACCTGTCAGCCACCGGTGGCCACCAGGGGCAACTCTGGGTTGGCCTACCGGAAGTTTGGACAATACGGTGTGCCCTGAGAACAAGATATGTGCAGCTCCTATCGGAATTTGTCGGCACATTCGGGCGGCTTTGCTGGTCTTGTTTTACCATTGTCGAAATGTCTTGTAACCGGGATTCCGAGTCTGATCGGGTCTTCCTGGGAGAAGGAATATCCTTTGTTGACCGTGAGAGCTTGTGATGGGCTAAGTTGGGACACCCCTGCAGGGTTTTGAACTTTCGAAAGTCGTGCCCGCGGTTATGGGCAGGGAATTTATTAATGCCCGGTTGTAGAAAACTTGACACTTGATCTAGTTAAAATGAATCAACCGCGTGTGTAGCCGTGATGGTCTCTTTTTGGCGGAGTCCGGGAAGAGAACACGGTCTCGTGTTATGCTTGAACGTAAGTAGTTTCAGGATCACTCCTTGATCACTTTTAGGTTCTCGACTGTGCTTTGCTTCTCTTCTCGCTCTCTTTTGCGTAAGTTAGCCACCACATATGCTAGTACTTGTTGCAGCTCCACCTCACTACCCTTTCCTACCTTTAAGCTTAAGTAGTCTTGATCTCGCGGGTGTCAGATTGCTGAGTCCTCGTGACTCACAGATACTTCCAAACAGTTGCAGGTACCGATGATACCAGTGCAGTTGACGCAACCCAGCTCAAGTGGGAGGTCGATGAAGATCGTGTTCGTTGTGTTGTTTCGTTTCCAGTCGATCAGTAGTGGAGCCCAGTTGGGGTGATCGGGGATCTAGCATTAGGGGTTGTCTTTCTTTATTTGGTTCCGTAGTCGGACCTTGATTGTATTCTGGATGATGTAATGCTATATTTATGTATTGTGTGAAGTGGCGATTGTAAGACAACTCTTTATCCCTCTCTTATTCAGTACATGGGATGTGTGAAGATTACCCCTCTTGCGACATGCCTACTATGCGGTTATGCCTCTAAGTCGTGCTCCGACACATGGGAGATATAGCCGCATTGTGGATGTTACAATATGTACTTTGGAGATGCACAAAAAGAATCCATCGAGGGTTCCGATGAGAAGTTGCTGAAAGGGACCGTAAATTCACCGAGTTTTTGACAACATAATGATGTTGAAGCGGTGATATCGCATATCAAACCAAAAAAGGATGCCTATTTAAATGTTATCGCACAAGGTATTTTTTCAATGTTAATATCAACATTTTCTTATGAAATTGCCTTCTGTATTCAACTAATTTGGCTCATTTTGTTGTCAGTTGGCTCACTTTTTTATGACATCGACAGACTATGTTTGTACCTCTAGAGATATTTCAGTCATCAAATCAATCATGTCTGCCCCCAAGAAAACCTTGTTCGTGGACATCTTGCTATCAACCGACAATTTGGAATGCCTTCTGAAAGATGATATGTTCTTACACGATGGTGTAAGACCAACTGCATAAACTTTGTAATTAATAATTGCAACGAAATATAATATTATAATATATATATATATATATATAAAATCTAAATGTTGACTACAGGTGATAAATGCTTACATATATTGCATGCTTGCTCAAGGCCATCTATGAGGCAGGTGATAAATGTCGTTAGTCTTTCTTTTTGGTATCAATTTTCATTGCAAAATGGACTAAAATTATTCAGTAATTGTGTTTGTGTTATATTGTTTGTGCATGTGAAATTTAACATGTAACTCTTGTAAACTTTTTCAAGAGCCCGTGGCAACGCACGGGCACTCTACTAGTTATAATTGTTTCGTCCACATGCATACGGGTTAGCTAGTTTACCTTTACTAATTAACCTTCTTGTGTTCCCAAGGTCCTGTAAACATTCCACCACCTATACTTGAAAAAATTTATAACCAAGGGGGAGATGATGATGGTGATGATCACGAGCATGAGGACGAGCAGGACCTATATAATCAGTGGCGCCTGGCAACTTATTCCGATGGATCACCTCTTCGTGTATGTATACATGGCACTGCTGATGTTACTAACGAAGTAGGTGTTGTCTCCCATGGTCACACACTTCGAACCTATTCTAACATCCGTTGTAGGGTATTCGGGATGGATACAAGTGTACTAGCGCCAACACTGTCTCCCTGGTTCAGTATTGATAGTCTTGGAGAAAACTCGCTCTTCCTTGGACAAAACTATCCAATGATGGTGAAAGGCGATCTAGTTGATGTTGACACAACGTTACTACTATTTATGAGAAGCAAATGTATCTATATCTCGGACATTGCTATGGTTCCCTACTCTGGCTATCACAATATGCATCCTGATATAGGCCGCTTCAGCCTGGATGATCAGTCCTGTATTGGTCTCGAGATTGACAATAGCTGGCCCTTCCCAGAGAATTAGTTATGGTTCAAAGCAAGCGTTTCCAACGCCGAGGATTGGTTGAGATGAAGTTCATTTCATCGCTTTGTTATTTGTTGTGTGATTAATTTTTTACTTTACTAGAATGTTTTGTTGGAAATAATTTATAATCCAACATGTATCCTCGTTGTCGTTGTGTGTTGATGACTTGTTGTATGTAATGAATGGTACATTTGCATATGCGTCCCATCAACTCATGCCTGCTCGCACGGCACACGGGTCGCGTGGCGGCTCATATATTATTTTAATATTTGGATGATTAATGATGCCGCTTTATTACTTAACCGAAGCATGGAATGTATCCATTGTTGGTCTAACGCTCACGGTTTGAATAAATAATCCATTTGGGATATTGGTTCTCAATTATTAATAATCTCCCATTTGGAATTAGATAAAGATTACATCAAAACTGGTCTCAAATTTGACAAATAAAGTACAATGCCACTTTGTATTGGTGTTCATATGAACAGTGCTAGTGATTTTAGTTGCAAAAATTAGATAGTGCTAGTGATTTTTAGCTGCATATTTTGACAAATCGCAGCATTAGAAGGTTGACAAATGGCAATGTTACTAGATAAACAAATGTCAATCTTTCCAGTTTGACAAATGGCAACATACCCAATATGACAGATGCAAATCTTACCCAATTGTTTCTATGTGGTTACACACGGGTCATTCAAAACAACTGTTTGCATTGAAGGGATGCACAAATCCTGCACTTCGAATTTTCTCTTGACTTCAGGGGGAAGACCATAGCTCTCACTTTGCATATGGGTGTTCCATCTAAAACGTTTGCGATCAAGAGGTGCACAAATCCTGCTCGGCACAAGTTTTTGGGGAACGTAGTAATTCAAAAAAATTCCTACGATAACGCAGGATCTATCTAGGAGATGCATAGAAACAAAGGGGAGAGTGTGTCCACGTACCCTCGTAGACCGAAAGCGAAAGCGTTATGTTAACGCGGTTGATGTAGTCGAATGCCTTCACGATCCAAGTACCGAACGTATGGCACCTCCGTGTTCAGCACACGTTCAGCACGATGATGTCCCTCGAGCTCTTGATCCAGTAGAGGGTCGAGGGAGAGTTCCGTCAGCATGACGGCCTGGCGACGGTGTTGGTGATGTGATCTGCGCAGGGCTTCACCTAAGCACTACGACAATATGACCGAGGTGGTAAACTGGAAGGAGGCACCGCACACGGCTAAGACAAATCTTGGTGTGTCTTTGGGTGCACCCGCCCCTGTATATGAAGGAGGACAGGTAAGAGGCGAGCGGCCCTGAGGACGCGCGCCAAGGGGGAGCCCAACTAGGATTCCCAATCCTAGTTGGACTCCCTTTCCTATTCCAAGAGGGGGAAAGAGGGAAGGAGAGGTAGAGGGATAGAAAAGAGGGGGCCGCGCCCCTCCCCCTAATCCAATTCGGACTCCCTTGGGGGGCACCCTGCAGGCTGCACTCTCCTACTCCCTTATGGCCCATTAAGGCCCATAACATCCTCGGGGGGTTCTGGTAACCCCTCGGTTCCCCAACAAATATCCGAAACCTTTCCGGTGTCCGAATACCTTCATCCAATATATCAATCTTTACCTCTCGACCATTTCAAGACTCCTCCTCAAGTCCGTGATCTCATATGGGACGCCGAACAAACTTTGGTAAAAAACACATAACTCATAATACAAATCGTCATCGAATGTTAAGCGTGCGAACCCTACGGGTTCGAGAACTATGTAGACATGACTGAGACACATCTTTGGTCAATAACCAATAGCGGAACCAGGATGCTCATATTGGCTCCTACATATTCTACGAAGATCTTTATCGGTCAAACCGCATAACAACATATGTTATTCCCTTTGTCATCGGTATGTTACTTGCCCGAGATTCGATCGTCGGTATCATCATACCTAGTTCAATCTCGTTACCGGCAAGTCTCTTTACTCGTTTCATCATGCCTCATCCCACAACTAACTCATTAGTCACATTGCTTGCAAGGCGTATAGTGATGTGCATTACCGAGACAGCCCAGAGATACCTCTCCGATACACGGAGTGACAAATCCTAATCTTGATCTATGCCAACTCAACAAACACCTTTGGAGACACCTGTAGAGCATATTTATAATCACCCAGTTATGTTGTGACGTTTGATAGCACACAAGGTGTTCCTCCGGTATTCGGGAGTTGCATAATCTCATAGTCAGAGGAACATGTATAAGTCATGAAGAAAGCAATAGCAATAAAAGTAAATGATCATTATGCTAAGCTAACGGATGGGTTTTGTCCATCACATCATTCTCTAATGATGTGATCCCATTGATCAAATGACAACACATGTCTATGCTTAGGAAACTTAACCATCTTTGACTAACGAGCTAGTCATGTAGAGGCATACTAGGGACACTCTGTTTGTCTATCTATTCACACATGTATCAAGTTTCCAGTTAATACAATTCTAGCATGAATAATAAACATTTATCATGATATAAGGAAATATAAATAACAAATTTATTATTGCCTCTAGGGCATATTTCCTTCAATTTTCCCTTGGCTTCCTGGGGAAGCTGTCGGTTTGCATACGGGTGTTCTAACTAAAACGTTTACGATGAGTGTTTTATATTTAAAAATCATTGACGTTATTTTCAAAAGAAAATTGTTTGATGAGTCTGTACATTAAGAGAGAAAAAGCAAGTTTGTTGAAACCATATCTTTCATTCAGTCACACTGTGACTTTATATACATATGCCCGAGAATTCGAGATACAGTATTAACCCCCCCCCCCCCCCCCAAAAAAACTATTTCCGTCGGCGGCCGAGTGACCCAGTTAATGTATAAAAATTTCCAAATGAACCCCGAAAAATTCAGAAATTTAACACAATACTCATGTTGTTCTATGTTGACACTAGAAAATTTTTGAAAGCAATAAGAGGTCGCGGATATCGTTTTGTCCCCAAAGGTGGGACGTTCCCTACCGAAACCATCAGGCTTGTTGTGAGAAGCTCTAGTTTGTGAGAAACTTATACCCAAACCTACCCCAAATGGGAAAAAAATTTACCACGACATGTTGATGCCGCTCCATGATAGCATACCAAGTTTCATGAATTTCAGACGAGTTTTGGATTTACTAGAATTTAAAAACCAAGTATCTCAATGTTTGCGGCCGAGTGACGGTGGCAGGGTGTTTAACATTCATTCCCATTTCTTGCATGGGACCTAAGCATGCAACCAAGGACACAGATTTGAATTTTCAACCAATTTATATGCATTAGAAAATGTGCATGTAGTTAAAATTTGAATTATGCACATAAAATGCCTAGAAAACCCACTTAATGTATAAAAATGTCCAAACAAACCCCGAAAATTTCCAAAACTTAACACAACACTCCTGTTGTTCTATGTTGACCCTAGATTTTTTTTGAAAGCAATAAGAGGCAACGGATATCGTTTCGTCCCCAAAGGTGACACGTTCCCTACCGAAACTATCAGGCTTGTTGTGAGAAGCTCTGGTTTGTGAGAAGCTTATACCCAAACCTGCCCCAAATGGGATAAAAAATTTACCATGGCATGTTGATGCCGCTCCATGGTACCATGCCAAGTGTCATGAATTTCAGACAAGTTCTGGATTTACTAGAATTTAAAAACCAGGTATCTCAACGTTTGTGGCCGAGTGACGGTGGCAGGGTGTTTGCCATTCATTCCCATTTCTTGCATGGGACCTAAGCATGCAACCAAGGACACGGATTTGAATTTTCAACCAACTTATATGCACTGTATTTCAAATTTGAATTATGCACATAAAACGCCTAGAAAACCCAGTTAATGTACAAAAGTGTCCAAACGAACCCCGAAAAATTCCAAAACTTAACGCAACACTCCTGTTGTTCTATGTTGACACTAGATTTTTTTGAAAGCAATAAGAGGCAATGGATATCTGTAGCGGCCCGATCCCAATGGACCATAGTCCCTGTGCTTAAGTGTCATCCTTGGATCGGTATTGCTGACACACAGAGTACTTGAGGATTTATAACATAGTTCAATTACACACTTATTACACGAGTGTCAGGACCCCGATTCTAAGTCACACCGATCTAGCCTATAGCACCTCATATCACTTTGCGGCCTCACGCACGGTATCCCCATGGGTGTCGCCTTACCATGGCCCGGGACCGTTTGCGCCTTTTGGCTCACGTATATGATAGTGTCGCTAGCATCCATATGACAGAGAACCCGGGCCGACATGACTAGTCGTGAACCAGAGTGTCACTAACTTACAGGGACATACATACATGAATCAACATCGAGCATGTTGGTCAGCAGCGTGCGAATCCGGGCTGTAGCACTGGGCTAACAGGACTCTAGTGAACCGGGCTGTAGCAGGCTAGGCAGGACTCCAGATGTCACCGCGTGGCATTTCCACAAAGGGACAGACATAGGAACGACATGAATCACATGCCGGCCATTCAAGTGTTCCGGAGCAGTAGTGCTGGGCTAGCAGGACTCTGGTGAACCGGGCTATAGCAAACTACTATGGCTCATGGAAGCACAAGACTACATTTCCCCATAAGAGAGGCTACCAAGGATAAACAACTAGGTTGTCGGATCCCACACATACCAAGCATTTCAATAACATACACACAATATGCTCGATATGTGCAAATACAACATGGCATCACAACAAAAATCTACGACTCGAAGTATTTATTCATTAGGCTCTGAGGAGCGAGATATTACAAACATGGGTCTCATGACCCAACATTCAGAGCATACAAGTCAAAGAACATGCAGAAGGTTAACATGTCTGAGTACAAACATCTACAAATGAAAAAGGCTGAGCAGCCTGACTATCTACAAGACCCTGCCGAGGGCACAAGATCGTAGCTGAGGTATCAAGCTAAACGTCGAAGTCCACGCGGAACTACTAGCGAGACTGACGTCTCTCTGCAAAACATAAAATAGGCAAATGTGAGTACAAATGTACCCAGCAAGACTTAAATCAGAACTAACTACATATTCATCGGTATCAACAAAGGGGGGTGGTGGAGTTTAACTGCAGCAAGCCAGCCTTGACTCAGTGGCTATCTTAAACTACGACTGTAAGTAACTCTTTTGAGGTGGCGCACACGAGTCCAAAAATTCACCATATCAATACACCACTATGGATTCGCTCCCGTCTACCTACGAGAATGCCATTCATAGCACTCATGCTTATCTTGCGCATTTTAGAGTATCCACTTTCACTTGTCTACGAACTGTATAGGCAACCAAGTAGTCCTTTACCGCGGACACGGCTATTCGAATAGACGATGTTAATGCTGCAGGGGAGTACTTCTTCATACACGCTCTCACCACTTACCGTCGTTTACACGACATGTACTCGGTAACCTTCAAGCGGAAGCCCAAAGAGGGTGTCGGCCATGGCCTACCTAAACACTCAAGTCTCTATTCCAGGTTTATCGCCTATCCAGGTTCCATCCGCAGGGAGTCCAGCCGAGGTTTCCACATACGGCCCCGAACGATGTGTACAGGGTTCCCGAGACACCAAACGGGCGACTCGGTACACCATGCCACAGTGTATCTACCGCATCATAGCCCACCCCTAGGGTCAGCGCTACGCACGGCCGCCAACACATATCCTATAAACACCAGAAACTAATTGCAACTCCTGGACAGAGGACTAGGGTGGTTAAGAAGCCGAGAGGGTCCATTGGTTTTGGGCCCAATGCATGGTAGTAGCTGGTTCTTAAGTCACACATACAGATCTCGGTGATTAAGGACGGTTCCAATGAAACAACCCACCATGTACTCCTACATGGCCTCTCATCGATACCTTTACCAAATCGTGTTCAACACACTTAGCTCACACATAGTAGGACATGTTCACAACTTTCCAATTCATCCCTGATGAATCAGACCTGACACAACTCTAAGCAATAGCAGGCATGACAAACAAGCATGAATGAGTACGCACATCAGGGCTCAAACAACTCCTACTCATGCTAGTGGGTTTCATCTATTTACTGTGGCAATGACAGGTCATGCAGAGGAAAGGGGTTCAACTACTGCAGCATGTAACAGTTGAATCGTTGTTGTCCTAATGCAGTAAGAGAGAGAGCAGGAGCGAGAGAGTGGGATTGTATCGGAATGAACAAGGGGGTTTTGCTTGCCTGGCACTTCTGAAGATAGTATAGCTCTTCATCGGTGTCATCGATCACATCGTCGAAACCACGTCTACTAAGAGGGGACAAACACCGGCAAACGAGAGGGAAAACAATCAATGCAATGCAACAATATGATGCATGATCATGACATGGCAATATGTTGTGGTTTGAGCTAATGCAACTAGAAACCAGATTAAATGAAGTTGGTTTGAACCAAGGGTTCAAATTCAAACTCCATATGTGCTTATTTAATTGCCAAATATGCAAATTGCCATATACAGCAACCTTGGGTTTTTCAAACATGCATCCAAATGGTACAGATGGATGGATTGGATTTTTATGATCATTTTTCATATATATAAATTATTTCATTTGGAGTTACGGTTTATTTTCTAAGACTTTTAGAAGTTTTAAACATTTTCTAAATATAAATAAATCATTTAGATTTATTCAAAATCCAGAAAAACATTACTGCGTCAGCATGACGTTGGTGTGACGTTATCAGGTCAACAGGGGCTGACCAGGGTGAAACCTGACCCGTGGGTCCCGCTATCAGTCTCACAGTGCTGGCTCGAGTCACAGACAGGTGGGACCGGTCAAAAACAACATCAGCAAAGTCAATGCTGACAAGTGGGTCCCACTGGGTTATGAACTAATCTAAACAGAAAATTAAACTAAACTAAACAGGCACGGGGCCCACATGGCAGTGGCACTAAGGGTGTTTAGCCGGGTCATTAGTGCTAACTAATCCGGTGCCACGTCAGCAGTTGACGCCGGCGACCAAAGGCACGGCGGTGGCACGCCGGAGTTGCTTGGGACAACGCTACAGGCGGTGATTTGTGGCGCGGTTTGGAGCTACGGTGAGCTAGCGTTCGCGCGCATCTAGTGGAGCAATAAGTTTCACTGGGGGCGACCTAAATCGACGGCGGCGAGCTCAAAGGCGGCGGCCGGAGTTCGGACATCGGTGGAAACGGAGCTACAGACCACCATGGGAGGAGCTGATGAGTACATCATGCTCCTAGGGGTGCACTGAGCGCGCTGATGAGCTCGGACACGGGTGGCAGCAGTTGTGGCCGCGGCGGCGCCATGGACGGTGGCAGCGAGCTTCGGCCGAGATGGAAAACATGGCTAGAGGACGAACGCGTCGACAGGGAGAGGGGCGAGGGGCGTAGGAGCTCACAGCGGTTCCGCAGGGTTGGTTAGTGGCTCGGGGAGGGGCCGGAGCAAGCGGGGCGGCGATAGAGATCTCCGGCGTCGGGAGGTTGAAGAAAACAGTGTGCATGCGCTCGGGGGCGCCCGACGTTGCACAGCTCGACAAGGAGGAAGAGGGGTACTAGGCGGAGCTCTTGGGCATCTCAGGGCGTCGCCGGGATGGCGGTGTCCGCGGTGGTGGCGAGCGGTGGCGACGGAGGCGTTCGGGCGGGTAGAACAGAGGAGGGGGAGAGCCTACTGGGGAGAGTGAGGGAGAGCCAGACGGCTCTGGGGATCATGTGGCGTCATCCGGACGCGTCGAGGAGGAGGCATGCAGGCAGGGAGGGAGGAGGTGGCCGGGCGCGTGCCGGTGCGCGGTGGCCACACGCCTCGCGTCCTTCTAGCGCGAGGTGGGAGACGGTGGCGGCTCTGGTGGGCTGGGCCAGGTAAGTGGGCCACCAGGTGGGTTGTGGAGGTAACCTTAGGTGGGTTTTCTCTCTCTCTCTCTCTCTCTCTCTTTCTAATTCTTTTCTGTTTTTCTATTTCTTCTGTAGTGTCAGGAATTTTATTAAAAATACTTAGGCACACTCAAAAATCATGAAACTTTCTCAAGCCCACTGTTTGGAATATATCCAACAGTAAACATTTAAGTTTATGATTATTTGGACATTTAAAATATTTATAGCATTTAAATGTCCAAATGCAAATAGAGTATGATTTAATTCAGTGCCCAAAGTTGTCCTAGAAAAATGTGAACCATTTTTGACAGAGGTTCTAGACCAAGGCAAAGATGATGAACATTTTAGAAGGGCATTTCAGGTTCATTGGAGAAGTATTTAGTAAACCTAGTTGGTTTAAGTGGTGCTGGGGGTTTCTATCATGCCCATATCAACTTTCTGAGAAAATTTAACATGATGACATGATGATCATGCAAGGGCAAGCAAAGGCTAAGCTAGGGCTGTGACAACTCACCCCCACTAAACAAGAATCTCGTCCCGAGATTCAGGCCGTGAGGTAAGAGGACAGAGGGGACACAAAGCCGACACGATCTTCATGATCCAATTGCCCTTCTCGAGGATGTTGATTTGTTCCATCATGTTGATCTTGATGTCTTTGCTTTCGAGATCTTCATCCAGCTATGATGACGACCGAAAGAAACTCTACAGAAAATGATCTTCTCAAAGATCGAGCACTCAAGATCAATTCACGGAATGAGACACAGAAACATCTCTCGAGCTGAGACACAAGACAAACATTTGGAATGAGGAAAGGTAGCAGATGACAAATGTTCAATTTGGTAGGTAACATCTTCACGTTGGAGTAGGATGGTGCATGGTTTCAAAGTAGCGAGGAGATAATTGCCATGATTCCATAACGGGGCACCTTAGGGAAGGTGACTCGTAGAATTATTCTCTTAAGTGTCAAAAGGAATTACTTTTGATACAAAGATCATTGAGACTATTTATACCAACCTCAGGCAATCACAATCGATCATTTCAAGGAGTTCGAAAGAATGACATACTTGGACTCGAATGGATGATGTGGACTACCTTGTTGAAGACAACACAATGGATGATTTTTGCTTATCATAGGAAATGGTTGGACCCATGGTAGGACCACTTTTGGAGATGATCTTGGACAGCAACTGCTGAGAAGGGCAGCCCATGGGAAATTGGCACAAGGTGGTGCAAGCTGGGAACAAAATGCAAATGCTGGGAATGATTCTGGTAACTGGGGGAAAACTCAATAGTCGAGAGTGCTTCCAACGTTCCAATGGTTGTAGAATCATCGAAGAAACTGAGAGCACAAGGATCCCCAAGGAACAACTTCAAGAATAAGTCATGCGAAATCCTCATTGAGGTGACCAAACGGCTTAATCAAGATACTACAACAATAGTGCTTCCAGCTAGGTGTGTCCACTTCACTGGAACCTATATCATAGTTCTCGGGAGAAGTTCCAACCATCATATCTGCCTAAGATTCAAATCTGGTTGGTAACAGGATAATTCAGACAACATGTCTGGAAAATAAAATTTCCAACACAAACCGATGAGATGACGTTGCGAGATTCTCGGGATATGAACTACGATAGCATGCTCCAAAACATGAGCTGGTTCGGCTAAACACATGTGAACAAGCATGACCACATAGTAGTCTTACAATGAAAAACTACCGAGTCCTAGTTGGGAACCATCATCAAGGATATCGAAGCCCTTACATAAGTCTTGCTCTTAAAAGGGAACTTCTTCTCCTTGAACAATTCAATCAGTGGCTTGGTGTGCTAGGAACACAAATGGAATGGAGGTAATTAATCTACCAAACCACAGAATACTTCGCACATGCATGACTAACTTGGGATGATTCAAGAGGAAGCAAAAACAAGCTTTCTCGAATTCACGGCGGCAACTTTCATCAAATGCACATGAATTAGAGGAAGTCACTTCTTTC
Source organism: Triticum urartu (assembly GCF_056163025.1). NCBI lineage: Eukaryota > Viridiplantae > Streptophyta > Magnoliopsida > Poales > Poaceae > Triticum > Triticum urartu. Next base: position 358,007,568 of record NC_141874.1, on the reverse strand, counting down.
ATCCAAACGTAAGCTTCATGAACGAAACACGAAGGCATTTCTTACAAAGTTTTCAACACTAGGTTGATGTTCAACATGAATCATGGGGGAGACAAAATGCTGCTGATGGGATTAATAGCAATTCATTGGAATTTTCCATGTCACTGGAATTCTACCATTATGTGACCAATGTGATAGTATTGGTCAGACCAAAGGATGTAATGGTGTATGCTCGAGGAACAACCAGGAGTAAGACAACATTATGAATATCGTTGGTTCTGAGTTGATTTGACAATAGCCCACACTCAAATCAGAGGATTGTAAGACAATAGCGTCAACAATTGATCACGTGGATCAATCAATGAAGATATCATATTTCTTCAACACACACACACACAAAGATATCCTTTTAGAATGAACTAAGTAAGGCAAAGCTTTATCTTGCAACTCTCCAAGTTGTTGTTTAGCTTAACCAACTAGTGTCGGCATTCTGGGAACGGGGGTCCCCAGACTTGCCTGCCCGCGGCCTGCGGCGTGGCTCAAAAGGGGGCCCAGCACGGCCCATCTTCACCAACACAAACTCAAGACCCTCGCGAGGGGCCAAGCCTCGCGGGGCGGATGACACGGAGCTTCCTCAAGCATGGCCTCGTCAGGCTGGCTGACGAGGAGGCGGAGAGACCAAGGCGGGGTACCTCACGAGGTGCCCGTGACGCAAGCCATGACGACCGAGGGCGCCAGGCGGGTGCCAGCCCGCGCAGTGTCCTCCTTTCCTCTTTGGTGCAAGGGGGGCAAGCGCAGCCGCGGAGTACCGAGGCATCAGGCAAAGGTTGCCATTTCGGTGCAACGAGACCAAGACCAAGAGGAATACGAGACGGAGGTCACCGTGGAGCCCAAGACGGCGTCATCACCAGAGCTTTGCGCAGGCGAAGACTACTTTTGTCAGGATAGCTAGTACTAGTTGTCCCCTTTCAAATTAGCCCGCCATTGTTGGCTCCCTTCCTGCTCGATATTTGGGAAGATGACCAGGGCCTCTAAAAATAGGACCAGCCACCCACATCAAAAGGGAGAAGACCACACGAACACAAGGAGAGAGAGAGAGAGAAGGGTGACTGAGCTCCTCCTAGCAGTCCATCACCCCAGCCAAGAACAGACCCTCGCGAGGCTGTTCTCCCTTGTATTGTTCATCATCATTGGCCCAAGGGGCAATCCACCACACCACACACTGGAGTAGGGTATTACACCACAACGGTGGCCCGAACCAGTATAAACCCTGTGTCTCTTGTGTTGTTCTTTCCTTAGTTTAGATCCTAGCAAGGCGGAGGGGTGCAGGTAGGTAGGAGACGAAAGCTCCGCGCGCACCCCAGTGTTCGAACCTCAAGGGTCTGCCGGAACCCGAAATCTGACATTTGGCGCGCCAGGTAGGGGTGCGCCGGGATTCGTCTTCCACCGCCCCGTTCTCGTCCGACCATCACGCCCATGACTGACGCTCGTCGGGCCCGCGCCGAGCGCCGGGCCGTGCTCGTTTCCCGCGTCGCCCAAACGGCCCCTGTCGGCGGGCGTCCTCACCGTTCCCCGTCGCCTGCCGTCAACGCCGCCACCGGCCCGGCGAGGGACGAGCGGCAAGCATCGTCCCAGCGTCTGTCCATGCGGCAAGGCGGCCGCACCGCAACTCGCTCGCTCACCCCAGCTGGTTCTTTGCCCCGCGCGCTCCGCGCGCCCATGGAGCCTCGCAACCTCTCCCCCGCCCATCGCGCTGCACCAACACCCCCGGTCGTCGTGACCCTCTTGGGCGGCTCGCAGGCGCCGCCTACACGTCACCACGTCAAGCCGTTCATCCGCCGGGTCAGCGCCACTTCCACGCGGCAGGGGGCTCCCCAGGACCGGGCGGCGCCCGAGACCGGCCTGACCTTTAGCTCGGAGGACCACCCCTCCAACTCGGCCTGGTCGGGTGCGCTCCCCATGCTGTGCACCCCCACCATTTGCCAGGTGGCCGTCACCAGGACCCTCATTGACGGCGGCACGGGCCTCAACATGCTCTCAATCGAGGCCTTCAACCTCCTCTGCATACCCCTGGAACGGCTGCAACCCAGCCGTCCCTTCTCAAGCGTTGGGGCGAGTCGTCCAGCTCCTTGGGACAGATCCGGCTCCCAGTAACCTTTGGCACCTACGACAACTTTCGCACGGAGCTGGTCGACTTCGACATCGCCCCCATCGGCCTCCCCTACAACGCCATCCTCGGCTACCCAGCGTTGGCCCAATTCATGGCCGCGACGCACCCGGCGTACAACCTCATGAAGATGCCCGGGAGCAGCGGTGTCCTCACTGTGCACGGGGACACCGGAGACGCGCTGCGGGCGCTCAAGCTTGCCTTTAAGATGGCGGCGTCGGCACAGCCCGTCGACTTGGAGACCCCCGGGCCCAAGGGGGCTGCACCCGCCAAGAAGAAACAGTTGTTAACCCAAGACAAGGCAGAAACCAAGCAGATACCCGTCGATGAGGACGGGTCCACCAACGCCACCTTCACCATAGGCGCCCACCTCGAACCTGAGTAGGAGAAGGCCCTGGTCGGGTTCCTGCACGCAAACAAGAAGGTATTTGCTTGGGAGCCTGACCAGTTGGCAGGGATCCCTAGGGGTGTAATCGAACATCACCTCAACGTATGCCCCAATGTGCGCCCTGTGAAGCAGAAGGCCAGGCGGCAGTCCACAGAAAAGCAGGCCTTCATCGTCCAAGAGACCCGCAAATTAGAAGCCGCTGGGGTCATTCGCGAGGTCCGATACCCGGATTGGTTGGCCAACCCTGTCGTTGTGCCAAAGAAGGGAGGGAAAGAGCGCATGTGTGTGGACTTCACCAACCTCAACAAAGCATGCCCGCAAGATCCGTTCCCGCTCCCCCGCATCGACCAGATCGTCGAGTCCACTGCGGAATGCGACCTGTTATGCTTCTTGGATGCATTCTCTGGGTATCACCAGATCAAGATGGCGGTAGAATACGTCGAGAAGACAGCCTTCCTAACCCCGTGTGGAGTGTACTGCTACATATGCATGCCATTTGGGCTGCGTAACGCAGGGGCGACCTTCCAGCGGCTGATGCACATCACCTTGGGCCCGCAGCTCGGGAAGAATGTTGAGGCTTACGTCGACGACATTGTGGTAACGTCTCGAGAGGCCAGGACCTTGATACAAGACTTGGAGGAAACCTTCGCGAGGCTCAACGCAGTGAACCTACGGCTCAACCCAGAGAAGTGTGTGTTCGGAGTCCCCTCGGGCAAGCTCTTGGGTTTCCTCGTGTCCCACCGAGGCATCGAGGCTATCCCGGAGAAGGTCAAGGCGGTGGAAGACATGAGCCCGCCTAAGACCCTCAGAGAAATGTAGAAGCTCACGGGGCGCGTGACCGCGCTAGGGTGCTTCATCTCCAAGTTGGGGGAACGAGCACTGCCTTTCTTCCAGCTAATGAAGAAAAAGGGGCCCTTCGAGTGGACTGAAGAGGCCGACAAGGCGTTCCAGGATCTCAAGAGATACCTGACCAGCCCACCGGTCATGGTGGCTCCGCGCCCTCAAGAGCCCCTGGTGCTTTACCTTGCCGCCACTCCCTACTCCGCTAGCGCAGCCTTGGTGGCAGTCAGAGAGGAGCGCCGAATCAAAACCGCGGTAGCAGCCCGGGACAAGGCAGAACTGGGACAAGGAAGGCCTTCAGAAACTGCCACTGTGGCTGAGGAGGATCAGCCGCCGCAGAGGGGCGCACCGGAGGCGGAAGGGGCCCTTCTCCCAGATGGCCAGTCTCAGGAGGCCTCATTGCCTCAAGAGGCGCCATGGTCTCCGAAGGGAGCCACCAGCATTGACGCACCCCGCCTCGTTGAGCACCCAGTGTACTTCGTCAGCACGGTGTTGCGGGATGCAAGGGCGCGGTACCCCATGCCTCAGAAACTCCTCCTCGCGCTACTGGTGGCCTCGCGCAAGCTGCGGCACTATTTTCAGGGTCACCCCATCAAGGTCGTCTCATCATACCCCATGGAGAGAGTGCTGAGGAGCCCTAATTCAGCTGGAAGGGTCGCTGAGTGGAACATAGAACTGCAAGCGTTTCAGCTCGAATTCAACACGACCAGAGTCATCAAAGGGGCAGCTTTGGCGGATTTTGTGGCAGAATGGACGGAGGCGCTAGGCCTCAAGGCCGGCGAGGATCGGTCCCTGTCCCCGGGGAGTGAAGCGCCAGAAGGCTGGGTCATGTACTTCGATGGGGCGTTCTCCAGGCATGGCGCTGGGGCTGGGGCGGTGCTTATATCGCCCACTCAGGACAAGCTCTACTACGCCGTGCAGCTCTGCTTCCAGCAAGGTGAAAAGGTCTGCAACAACATAGCGGAGTATGAAAGTTTAATAGCGGGCTTGAAGGCCGCGGCTGCCCTGGGGGTGAAATGCCTCACCATCAAGGGCGACTTGAAGCTCCTTGTCAATTTCTCCAACAAGGTGTACGAGCCGAAGGATGAGCACATGGAAGCCTACCTAGCGGAGGTCCGCAGGATGGAGAAGCAGTTCTGGGGGTCGGAGTTGCAGCATGTGCCCCGTGGCACCAACCAGGAGGCCGACGACATCACCAAACGGGCGTCCAGGCGGTTATCTCGGGAGCCTGGCGTTTTCGAGGAGCGGCTCTTCAAGCCCTCAGCCCTGCCATCATTATCAAACACAGCTTAGCCCCGGGAGGAGCTCCCCCATCCACCTGCCTTAGGGGCTTCGGCCTGTGGCCCGGCCTCAGGAGCACGCCTGCTCCTGACAATGGAACCTCAGGAGGGATGTTGGATCACGGAGCTCCGGAGTTACCTAACGCAAGGGGCCCTGCCGGAGAAGGAGGAGGAGGCGGAGCGAGTGGCACGCCAGGCCACGGCATACTGCATCAAGGATGGAGAGCTCTACCGGAAGAGGCCAAACGATGTGTCCCTGCGCTGCATCTCCAGGGAGCAAGGGAAGGAACTGCTGAAAGATATACACGGCGGAGACTGCGGACATCATTCATCATCACGGACCCTCGTCGGCAAGGCGTTCCGCAGTGGGTTTTATTGGCCCACCGCGCTCAATGACGCCGTCGAACTAGTGAAAGCTTGTGAGGCCTGCCAGTTCCACGCCAAGCAGATCCATCAGCCAGCAGGAGGCCTACAGACTATACCCCTCTCATGGCCATTCGCAGTCTGGGGGCTGGACATTTTGGGCCCGTTTCCTCGGGCGCCCGGGGGCTACCGCTACCTCTACGTCGCCGTGGACAAGTTCACCAAGTGGGCTGAAGTAGAGGCTGTCCGCACCATTCCCGCGGGTTCCGCGGTCAAGTTCATCAAGGGCATCGTGAGTCGGTTCGGGGTGCCGAATCGCATCATCACGGACAACGGTTCGCAGTTCACCAGTAACCTCTTCAAAACATACTGTGCTAACCTTGGAACGCAGATATGCTACGCTTCGGTGGCGCACCCCAGAAGCAACGGCCAGGCCGAGCGAGCCAACGCGGAGGTCCTGAGGGGCCTCAAGACCAGGATGTTCAAGAAGAAGCTGGAGGCCTGCGGCAGAGGTTGGTACGGCGAGGTTCAGTCCGTGTTGTGGTCCATCCGCACAACCGCGACCAAGCCGACTGGAGAGACCCCGTTCTTCCTGGTCTACGAAGCCGAAGCGGTCCTCCCTCACGAGGTTAGATGTCGCTCCGCGCGGGTCCTGGCGTTCGCCGAGGCACAGCAGGACGCCATGCGAGGGATGGACCTCGTGCTGGGGGAGGAACGTCGCCGAGAAGCCGCGCTACGAGCGGCAAGGTACCAACAAGAACTTCGGTGATATCACTGCCGCAACATCCACCCCAGAACTCTCGAGGTAGGAGACCTCGTGCTCAGGCGGGTTCTCTCCAGGGAGGGGCTGCACAAGCTCTCTCCCATTTGGGAGGGCCCGTTCAAAGTTGTTCATGTTTCCAGGCCCGGCTCCGCACGCTTGGAGACTCAGGAGGGGGTGCCAGTCCAGAACGCATGGAGCATCCAGCACCTCCGGAGGTTCTACCCCTAAAAAGGCTCGGAGCCTGTGAAGAAGGCGAATGCCTGTGAAGTCATCGCGTTTTGGAAAAGGCCCGGAGCCTGTGAAGAAGGCGAATGCCTGTGAATTCATCGCGTTTTGGAAAAGGCCCAGAGCCTGTGAAGAAGGCGAATGCCTGTGAAGCTATCGCGTTTTGGAAAAGGCCCGGAGCCTGTGAAGAAGGCGAATGCCTGTGAAGCTATCGCGTTTTGGAAAAGGCCCGGAGCCTGTGAAGCTATCGTGTTTGGAAAAGGCCCGAAGCCTGTGAAGAAGGCGAATGCCTGTGAAGCTCGCCGCCCGTGACACTCTCACGTAATAATGAGTTGGGGCTGTACACGCCCCGGAGTCTCAGGAGCGCCGGCCTCAGGCCCTGGGGCTCCCTCCCACGCCCAGTGGCAGCACTTAGCTCCACGCTGGTGAGAAGACGTCGAAGACTAGATTAGGTGCCGGACGCGGCTTTTCATTTGCTTTCCGCAGTTGGCTCGTTCCTTCTCATTCGAAGTTTTATTGAAGTTGCTGCCATCTTTGGCTTGTGGTTCTCCGACTTTTCGCTCTCCTACCTCGATTTCTCTTATGCAAGGCCTCGCGAGGGGGGCAGCCGAGCGCCCTCGCGAGTGTTCTTACCCTGGTCATTCAAAGGGTTCGTGACCTGGGCCCATCACAGGAGCACCCTTCCAGTCCGTGCCCCACGGGCACCACAACACAAACAAAGGGCCTGGGTCGGTCGCCCCCCACGGCCGGGGCCAGGAATTATCCACGTGCGGGCACGTAGCCGGAAGGTACAATAACGAAAGCAAAGCGATGATTAACAGCAATAACCCAAACACGCCCCCTCGGGGCACCACGCTACTGTCTTTGTTATGCAGGAAAAAGGAAAAGAAAGGACAAATCTGGTGCGGCTCGCCTCACACCGGCGCACAGGGAAGGTCCGAGCTGCCTCCGGAGCTCAGGCGGACTCCCTCTCGCGCTTCACTAGGGCGCGAAGGCGGGCGGGCACGTTGCTGCCTCCCAAGCAGATACGACGGCGTGGAGGCTGACCGCGGCCACCACTAGAAGAGTCGTCGCCTGAAGAAGAACCGGAGAAGCTTGAGGAACCCCAAGCACCGCCAGCCGTGCAAGCGCTGCCCTCTCCATCATCGCCGGAGCTGGGTTCCCGGCCGCGGTCGTCACCCTCGGGGCAACACCCTGCGCGGCGACCATCTTCCCCAAACACCCTCACGTAGAGGGTGGCATCGCCGTCGAACTTGAAGTGTAGGGTGCACCGACGGCTCAGGCCACGCGCGCGAGCAAACGTCTGCCAACCGCGGGCCAGGGACAGGCTCCCGGCCACGGAGACCTCCAGTGAGACCCATGAGGCCCGGCTGCAGCAGCCGTCGGCCTGGAGGCAGAGGCCGCACGGGGAGCCGGCCGGGAGCTCGCCAAGGAGGAAGCGAGGAAGTGGAAGCCGGGTGCTAGTCGGCTGTGCCGACCACACGACGAACTCCGGCAGCACTTCAGCAGCGCGAGAGCGCGGCCTAGGGGGACGCGCAGCCAGAGCGCGCCCCCCGGCCGCAGCAACCCGCCCGTCGCTGTACTGAAGATCGCCTTCGCGGCCGCGGGGAGCCACCGCGGTGGCCACGGGATGTTTGCGAGGGCGCCCTCGGCCGCGCTTGGGCGGGGAAGAGGCGGGCTCAACCTGGTGAGCCTTCCCCTTCTCTGCGGCCGAGAACCTCCTTGAGGGCGCCATGAAGAAAAAGGAGAAGCAAGGAGGGATGGACTGGAAGGGCGCGCGCTGTTCTGTACTTATGGCCGGCGATGGCCAACCAACGGCCCCCACGATCGCAGGTAATCATGACCCGCTTTGCATGCAGGGACTTGTCCAATCCGTGCAGTTACCGAGGCGCCATGGGGAAGTGGAGGCGCCCATGTCCGATCAACCGCCACGTGGTGCCCAAGGCCGCAGGTTGTTAGGGCCCGCGGCGCTTCGCTCTTGCCCTTCTGCCTCCCTGCACGGCCAAGTCCGGGCGCGCCTTGGGCCCGGGGGCTACTGTCGGCGTTCTGGGAATGGGGGTCCCCAGACTTGCCTGCCTGCGGCCTGCGGCGTGGCTCAAAAGGGGGCCCAGCACGGCCCATCTTCACCAACACAAACCCAAGACCCTCGCGAGGGTCCAAGCCTCGCGGGGCGGACGACACGGAGCTTCCTCAGGGACGGCCTCGTCAGGCTGGCTCACGAGGAGGCGGAGATACCAAGGCGGGGTACCTCACGAGGTGCCCGTGACGCAAGCCATGACGACCGAGGGCGCCAGGCGGGTGCCAGCCCGCGCAGTGTCCTCCTTTCCTCTTTGGTGCAAGGGGGGAAAGCGCAGCCACGGAGTACCGAGGCATCAGGCAAAGATTGCCATTTCGGTGCAACGAGACCAAGACCAGGAGGACTACGAGACGGAGGTCACCGTGGAGCCCAAGACGGCGTCATCACCAGAGCTTTGCGCAGGCGAAGACTACTTTTGTCAGGATAGCTAGTACTAGTTGTCCCCTTTCAAATTAGCCCGCCATTGTTGGCTCCCTTCCCGCTCGATATTTGGGAAGAGGACCAGGGCCTCTATAAATAGGACCAGCCACCCACATCAAAAGGGAGAAGACCACACGAACACAAGGAGAGAGAGAGAGAGAGAAGGGCGACTGAGCTCCTCCCAGCAGTCCATCGTCCCAGCCAAGAACAGAACCTCGCGAGGCTGTTCTCCCTTGTATTGTTCATCATCATCGGCCCAAGGGGCAATCCACCACACCACACACTGGAGTAGGGTATTACACCACAACGGTGGCCCGAACCAGTATAAACCCTGTGTCTCTTGTGTTTTTCTTTCCTTAGTTTAGATCCTAGCAAGGCGGAGGGGTGCAGGTAGGTAGGAGACGAAAGCTCCGCGCTCACCCCAGTGTTCGAACCTCAAGGGTCTGCCGGAACCCGAAATCCGACAACTAGCTCAGGGATATCCAACATAGATTCTTGGAGGATGGATGGTTTAGCGAAAAACCAACATGATCACGAACTCAACATAGCGGTCAAGGAACAACCTGGTAATACTTTCGAGAAGATATTCAAAAAATCACGAACCACCGATATGTTATTAAGCTCGGGAGCAATCTTGCTTTTGAAACAAGATGATATGATCAAAAGAGCGAGAGATTGACACAATCCTAACTCATTGATCGAAGGGTGCACCAGGAAATATGGATTAGGTAGCACGATCATCCTTAGGATGATGGCTCAATAACCAACATGCTCGGAATGATAATATTTTCCATTAACTACCAAGCAAGACAGTTGCTAGGAGTACTGATTTCACACACCATGATTCCCTTGTCGGCATTCCGGTTGCGACAACACGACACCGAGGAAATGAATATTGATGGCAAGAAGTATCACTACGTCAAGAATTCATAAAAGAAGGTGCAATTCTCATGACATTCCTGACATAAAGTGGGTAATACTTCAGGGTAGAACAGACCAAAAGCTTGATTGCATTTGATCCGCGGAATACAACTGCTTTGACCCAACCCTAGAAATGGATGAGGTGCTGGAGTTTGTTTCTCCTAGTCATTCCGGAATAGAATGGCTTCACGGACCACAAGAATAGTAGGCATCGATGAGCACAAATGCACGACATACTCTTGACTATCAACTGATACACGAGAGTCAGAATACAGCCGAAGAGGGACAACTCAAAGGAACATAGCACTTTCTGAGTTGAGGATGCATAGATTAGTATGTTGAACAAAGCTCAACATATTTTTTCCAGATAATCCTTGCTGAAAGGTAGGACTGGTAGATTCACAATGCAGAATGGAGAACTCCTCAAGAGCACTCTTGTTATGATCTTTTGGTTCAAAGAACTTCTGCCATAAGCAGTTCATGGTATTTGGAAGAAGGAAATACCACAGACCTCGAGGACTATCACAAGGTTACTAATAACCTAAAGGAACGAGCAAACACTACCAACATGAAATAAGTAGGGTGAATCTCGGGTTCAAAACCAAGGAATAGAATGCCTATTAACTAAATGGCATCACGGGATGCTTTCGAGAATGACGGCCAGAATCATCACACCGGGAACACAAAACATGGCTAGTTTACTAGGTGACTCCCTAAAACACCTAGGGTCATAAAAATAGCCCCAACATATATACCGAGGCAATAGAGTACCTCAACGTACCGGATAGTGTGCTTATTCTGACCAAAAAGGACATCGGGAACGGAAAGAACGGATTTGCAAATGTATCAGACTATTTAGTAACCTGGGATGACTCGGACAGCATAATGGCTGTAAATGCTCAAAAAGAATTGAGACATCCTGCAAAATGGTGGCATAACCACTCAACAACATCATATCAAGGTTTTGAGGCCAGCTATAAACACATGGAAGTAGTAGAGACTGAACTGAGGCTTGAATCCATCAATCCTATAAGTCTCTATCATAGTAACTCGTTATCCTGATAGATAGATGAGAAGGCCTAGTTCTTAATCCCCGTAGAAGAGAAGAGGATGACTCAGATCAGAAGGGCATAAGGTAAAGGAGTAAAAAGAGCATTACGTTCCCTTCCACAATCAACTCCCTTACATAACTAAAGCATTTCTAGACACAACTTCGACCGGTTTGGCTTGGTAATCCTACAGGCAGTTAGGCTCTGATACCAACGCTGTCAGGACCCCGATTCTAAGTCACACCGATCTAGCCTGTAGCACCTCATATCACTTTGTGGCCTCACGCACGGTATCCCCACGGGTGTCGCCTTTCCATGGCCCGGGACCGTTTGCGCCTTTTGGCTCACGTATATGAAAGTGTCGCTAGCATCCATATGACAGAGAACCCGGGCCGACATGACTAGTCGTGAACCCAAAGTGGCACTAACTTATAGGGACAAGCATACATGAATCAACATCAAGCATGTCGGTCAGCAGCGTGCAAATCCGGGCTGTAGCACTGGGCTAACAGGACTCCGGTGAACCGGGCTGTAGCAGGCTAGGCAGGACTCTGGATGTCACCATGTGGCATTTGCTCGAAGGGACAGACATAGGAACGAGGTGAATCACATGCCGGCCAGTCAGGTGTTCCGGAGCAGTAGTGCTGGGCTAGCAGGACTTCGGTGAACCGGGCTGTAGCGGACAACTATGGCTCATGGAATCACAAGACTACATTTCCCCAAAAGAGAGGCTACCAAGGGTAAACAACTAGGTTGTCGGATCCCACACATACCAAGCATTTCAGTAACATACACACAATATGCTCGATATGTGCAAATACAACATGACATCACAACAAAACTCTACGACTCAAAGTATTTATTCATTAGGCTCCGAGGAGCGAGATTTTACAAACATGGGTCTCATGACCCAACATTCAGAGCATAAAAGTCAAAGAACATGCGGAAGCTTAACATGTCTGAGTACAGACATCTACAAATGAAAAAGGCTGAGAAGCCTGACTATCTACAAGACCCTGCCGAGGGCATAAGATCATAGCTGAGGTATCAAGCTAAACGTCGACGTCCACACGGAACTACTAGCGAGACTGACGTCTCTCTGCAAAACATAAAATAGGCAAACGTGAGTACAAATGTACCCAGCAAGACTTACATCAGAACTAACTACATATGCATCGGTATCAACAAAGGGGGGTGGTGGAGTTTAACTGCAGCAAGCCAGCCTTGACTCGGTGGCTATCTTAAACTATGACTGTAAGTAACTCTTTTGAGGTGGCGCACACGAGTCCAAAAATTCACCATATCAATACACCACTATGGATTCGCTCCCGTCTACCTACGAGAATGCCATCCATAGCACTCATGCTTATCTTGCGCATTTTAGAGTATCCACTTTCACTTGTCTATGAACTGTATAGGCAACCAAGTAGTCCTTTACCGCGGGCACGGCTATTCGAATAGACGATGTTAATGCTGCAGGGGAGTACTTCTTCATACACGCTCTCACCACTTACCGTTGTTTACACGACATGTACTCGGTAACCTTCAAGCGGAAGCCCAACGAGGGTGTCGGCCATGGCCTACCTAAACACTCAAGTCTCTAGTCCAGGTTTATCGCCTATCCAGGTTCCATCCGCAAGGAGTCCGGCCGAGGTTTCCACATACGGCCCCGAACGATGTGTACAGGGTTCCCGAGACACCAAACGGGCGACTCGGTACACCGTGCCACAGTGTATCTACCGCATCATAGCCCACCCCTAGGGTCAGCGCTACGCACGGCCGCCAACACATATCCTATAAACACCAGAAACTAATTGCAACTGCTGGACAGAGGACTAGGGTGGTTAAGAAGCCGAGAGGGTCCATTGGTTTTGGGCCCAATGCATGGTAGTAGCTGGTTCTTAAGTCACACATACAGATCTCGGTGCTTAAGGACGGTTCCAATGAAACAACCCACCATGTACTCCTACATGGCCTCTCATCGATACCTTTACCAAATCATGTTCAACACACTTAGCTCACACATAGTAGGACATGTTCACAACTTTCCAATTCATCCCTGATGAATCAGACCTGACACAACTCTAAGCAATAGCAGGCATGACAAACAAGCATGAATGAGTACGCACATCAGGGCTCAAACAACTCCTACTCATGCTAGTGGGTTTCATCTGTTTACTGTGGCAATGACAGGTCATGTAGAGGAAAGGGGTTCAACTACCGCAGCATGTAACAGTTGAATCGTTGTTGTCCTAATGCAGTAAGAGAGAGCAGGAGCGAGAGAGTGGGATTGTATCGGAATGAACAAGGGGGTTTTGCTTGCCTGGCACTTCTGAAGATAGTATAGCTCTTCATCGGTGTCATCGATCACATCGTCGAAACCACGTCTACTAAGAGGGGTCAAACACCGGCAAACGAGAGGGAAAACAATCAATGCAATGCAACAATATGATGCATGATCATGACATGGCAATATGTTGTGGTTTGAGCTAATGCAACTAGAAACCAGATTAAATGAAGTTGGTTTGAACCAAGGGTTCAAATTCAAACTCCATATGTGCTTATTTAATTGCCAAATATGCAAATTGCCATATACAACAACCTTAGGTTTTTCAAACATGCAAGCAAATGGTACAGATGGATGGATTGGATTTTTATGATCATTTTTCATATATATAAATTATTTCATTTGGAGTTACGGTTTATTTTCTAAGATTTTTAGAAGTTTTAAACATTTTCTGAATATAAATAAATCATTTAGATTTATTCAAAATCCAGAAAAACATTACTGCGTCAGCATGACGTTCGTGTGACGTTATCAGGTCAATAGGGGCTGACCAGGGTGAAACCTGACCCGTGGGTCCCGCTGTCAGTCTCACAGTGCTGGCTCGAGTCACAGACAGGTAGGACCGATCAAAAACAACGTCAGCAAAGTCAATGCTGACAAGTGGGTCCCACTGGGTTATGAACTAATCTAAATAGAAAATTAAACTAAACTAAACAGGCACGGGGCCCACATGGCAGTGGCACTAAGGGTGTTTAGCCGGGTCATTAGTGCTAACTAATCTGGTACCACATCAGCAGTTGACGCCGGCGACCAAAGGCACGGCGGTGGCACGCCGGAGTTGCTCGGGACAACGCTACAGGCGGTGATTTGTGGCGCGGTTTGGAGCTACGGTGAGCTAGCGTTCGCGCGCATCTAGTGGAGCAATAAATTTCACTGGGGGCGACCAAAATCGATGGCGGCGAGCTCAAAGGCGGCGGCCGAAGTTCGGACATCGGTGGAAACGGGGCTACGGAGCCGGTGAGTGCATCGTGCTCCTAGGGGTGCGCTGAGCGCGCTGATGAGCTCGGACGTGGGTGGCAGTAGCTATGGCCACGGTGATGCCATGGACAGCGGCAGCGAGCTTCGGCCGAGGTGGAAAACATGGCTAGAGGACGAACGCGTCGACGGGGAGAGGGGCGTAGGAGCTCATAGCGGTTCCGCAGGGTTGGTCAGTGGCTCGGGGAGGGGCCGGAGCAAGTGGGGCGGTGATGGAGATCTCCGGCGTTGGGAGGTTGAAGAAAACGGCGTGGAGGCGCTCGGGGGCGTCCGACGTTGCACAGCTCGACAAGGAGGAAGAGGGGTACTAGGAGGAGCTCTTGGGCATCTCAGGGCATTGGCGGGATGGCGGTGTCCGTGGTGGTGGCGAGCGGTGACGACGGAGGCGTTCGGGCGGGAAGAACAAAGGAGGGGGAGAGCGTTCGGGGGAGAGAGAGGGAGAGCCAGATGGCTCTGGAGATCTCGTGGCGTCGTCCGGACGCGTCGAGGAGGAGCCAGGCAGGCAGGGAGAGAGGAGGTGGCTGGGCGCATGCTGGTGCGCGGTGGTCACACACCTCGCATCCTTCTGGCGTGAGGTGGGAGACGGTGGCGGCTCTGGTGGGATGGGCCAGGTAAGTGGGCCACCAGGTGGGCTGTGCAGGTAACCTCAGGTGGGTTCTCTCTCTCTCTCTCTCTCTTTCTAATTCTTTTCTGTTTTTCTATTTCTTCTGTAGTGTCAGGGCTTTATTAAAAATACTTAGGCACACTCAAAAATCATGAAACTTGCTCAAGCCCACTATTTGGAATATATCCAACAGTAAAAATTTAAGTTTATGATTATTTGGACATTTAAAATATTTTATAGCATTTAAATGTCCAAATGCAAATAGAGCATGATTTAATTCAGTTCCCAAAGTTGTCCTAGAAAAATGTGAACCATTTTGACAGAGGTTCTAGACCAAGGCAAAGATGATGAACATTTTAGAAGGGCATTTCAGGTTCATTGAAAAAGTATTTAGTAAACCTAGTTGGTTTAAATGGTGCTGGGAGTTTCTGTCATCCCCATTTCAACTTTTTGAGAAAATTTAACATGATGACATGATGATCATGCAAGGACAAGCAAAGGCTAAGCTAGGGCTGTGACAATGAGTGACTCATAAAGAGTACTTATTACAATAATATGGCTGAAGGCCATCTACCAAAAGATAATTGCAGAAGCTTCGAAGATAAGTGAGTCCATCCAACTCCACGGCAAAACTGAGTGCATGACAATGACCTATCGCACCTTACTCTTCGTCTGAAAATTCTGCAACGTGATATGTTGCAGCCGTGTAGGTCAGCACATGGAATATGCTGGCAAGATAACACCATAGAGCAATGAACAAATAACAGCTCTCACTACATGCATATTTGGCTGGTGGAGGCTCTACGGTTATCATTTGCATAAAGCTAGTTTTTCCCTACAACAAAAGAATGAATTTTATTTTAACTACAAATTTGTTTACATTATTGAGAGGGTTCCTCCAACTCAATCCCAAAGCAATAATTATAACCCAATAGTTTCATTAAGTAAAGTGATGAGATCCAATCAATAATTCAAGTACCGGATACTCAAGATGTCTATAACCAAGGACAGGGCTAACCATGATTAGTTTATGCACTCTACAGAGGTTTGCACACTTTTCCCCAGAAGACTCGGCCACATCCATGATCGGAAGATCGGGACATAGTCTTTCTGAAGCATTAACTCTTTACTCTGGGTAGACAGTACCACCTACTTCCCCTACATCTGCTAGCTTACCACTAAAAGAGGTCACACAACATACTCAACTATGCCAGAGCCCATAATGGCTTGTGTCTGCACACGGAAGTTTCTAGCATGAATAATCTTATGATCCCTTTGAGCCTGGGAGGCAAACCATAGGATGATCACACGGGTACTCTGAGATATCCTAGGACAGCACTGGATTGCTCCAGGTGCCCACAACCAATCCAGCCATATGTGTATTAAAGTAGCCACCTTAAGTTTAGCTTTGTTAATTAATAACTCTCACATCTTTCATGAATCTCACAAACCAATCCACCTCTACGGGCATAGAAAAGTAATGCAAACATAACGTAGTAATTCCCAAGGTTTAAACGTAAGACAATAGGTTCCAATCTCATCAACTACTTGCCAATACCCACATGTTATCACATCCTACTCATGCAATGTTTGAGGGTTGAAACTAATGCATAATAAAGGGATATGATCAAAGTGTTACTTGCCTTGCCGACGATCGGAAAACCCTAGAGATTCGTAGTAGCAAGCCTCGCACTCCGGAAACTCTATCGGGAACAAACATTAGCATACATAAGCACTCAAGCATCAGATGCAAAGGTAAAACCCAAAAGAAAAGATCCAAACTGAAATTTCAAGAGAAGAGCTTCAATTTGCAAAAAGAATCAGTCGAATCGGAGTTACGAAACTCAAACTACAATCAAAAGAAGTTCAAATTCAAATCTTCTTGAAACCAAATTTTAAATTTTCAAAATCATGTTCAAGTTGATTATCTGGACAGAGCGGAACAATACCAAGATTTTGGCATTGGTTTCACTAGATTTGGATAAACGAGCAAAAAGAAGTGAGGGTTTGAAGTTCAGGGACTAATTTGCGAAGAAAGAAATTATGGATAGGTCCCTGGTCGAAAATAAAACTAAAAAGAAAAATCTATAGGACGAACGTCCTCTAACAGAAACTAACGAACGAATTCGTTCGTTAACAGATCAAAACCGGTGAACGTTCGCTAATTAACAAAACCTAAAAACGATCTAAAAAGAAAAACCGAACTTAAATGAAAAAACCAGGCGGTTTATTTTCGGTTTATACCGAGTCGGGTGGGGGAAAACCGACGGCGGCGGTGGTGTTCTCAGGGAGCGGGCAAGGTGACGCGGCAGCGGGCGGCATCGGCGGGAGGCGGTGGGGAGCGGCGTGGAGCAGTGGCGGCGACCACTGCAGGCGACAGCGTCGGCGACGGCGGAGCTGGGCGGCTGTGGGCGGCAGGGTGGCTGCGGTGGGGAGGAGAGGCCGGGCCTCGACCCTATTTAAAGGGGGCTGGGGTTGTGCTTGAGGGAGGGGCAAGCGGCGGGGGAGGAGGAGTCCGATCGGGACTCGGCGGCGGCGGCGTCGGGCGCGAGCCGGACTCGGGGAGGATAACGGTGAGCTGGGCGACAGCCTAGCGCTAGCTGGGCCGGCCAAATTAGGATTTTTTTAAAATAATTTCACCCGAAAAAATCCAAAAAATAAAATAAATAAAAATCCAAAAAATAATTTTCACGGTCCTCACCTAATATTTAGGACAACATGAACATTTTTTCTGGGCTAAAATGCAAATTTTAAAAATTTAATTATTCCCTAACTTAACTGAATAAAATCTCAAATAAAAATCGAATAAAACACATATTTTTATCTAAAATTAAATTCCCATTATTTCCTTTATTTTGAAGAAGTCATATTATCTTCTTTCATTATTTTATTTATTTTGAAATAATTGGAAAAATAATTCCAAATAAAATAATCACTTTGATCCAAATTACCAATTTTGAAAAATTCAAAAATGGATTTTTATGAAAACCTCCAACTCTCTCACATGGTCCTTGAGTTGGTTAAGGTCTCTTGGATCAAAATGTCCAACTAAAACAAATTAAGAATGCAAAGAGCATGGATGCATATGATGACCTAATGATTAACATCCAAATTGAAAATTGGGATGTTACAATATCGTTTCGTCCCCAAAGGTGAAATGTTCCCTACTGAAACCATTAGGCTTGTTGTGAGAAGCTCTGGTTTGTGAGAAGCATATCCCCAAACCTCCCCTAATGGGACAAAAAAATTACCACGACATGTTGATGCCGCTCCATGATAGCATGCCAAGTTTCATGAATTTCAGACGAGCTTTGGATTTACTAGAATTTAAAAACCAGGTATCTCAATGTTTGCGGCCGAGTGACGGTGGCAGGGTGTTTTACATTTATTCTCATTTCTTGCATGGGACCTAAGCATGCAACCAAGGACACAAATTTGAATTTTCAACTAATTTATAGGCATTAGAGCATGTGCCGATGTGACCCCATTATGTAATTCAAAACAAGACGAAAAATCAAGTAGATCCCACACAGTTTATTATCACCAACCATGTGAGATGCAGCATAAAATATCCTGGAGCACCGTCGAAGTATAGTACGCATACGGGTTACGCGAGAAGGTGAGACGGCTACAGTCTACAGTCCACTCTGAATAAGGGACCGTGTTTGATGACACTTTGCGCGCCGGTTTTTTCGCTAAAGAGCTTCCAAATTTTCGGCTTTAGTGGAAATATCTACCTCCCCCCTTACCAAAAGCCACATTTTCCCTATTTCCTCCATCCTTTCCAAGTTGAAACCTTCACTCCTTTATTGCAGCCCTGCCTCCTCGCCGGCAACCCTCCTTCAGCAATGTTGCCTGCCGGGGTTTGTCTCTCGTCACACTATCTCACACAAGGTGGCGGTGGCCTCTCTCTCTCTCAGCATTAGTCATTGATCCGGCCGCATCCCGTCCGCCGGCGGAAAGGGAGGATGTGCATCATTTCTCCATTCAATGGCGTTGAGGTAGCACATCCCGATTTGTGTTACCCGCCATTCTCTCTGACCAAGCTCCAGCGATGTTGGGCCTTCGCCACTTGCTCGTTGCCGCAGTATGGGCAAATCCCGCCCGCCGGCGCCCTCCTAGATACATCCCAACGTCCCTCAGGTACAGCTTCCTCCGGCCTAGCTTCACTGCCCATCTTCCCATGTTGTTGCATGTGGATCTTCTTTAGTTGTTTGCTTAAAACGTATCTCGGTCGGCATACTTTCTATCTTGCAATCTTATCCTCAAACTGTATTTGATAAATATAACATGGATAGATAGCAGCATGGTGGTTTACCCAGCAGGGCCCCCAGCAAGGCCCTTGCCGAAGATGCCAGCAGGGCCACTGCCAGGCCTACACCAGCCAAGACTCCGCCGCCGTTCGCATGCAGCTTCCAGCCCAACCAGCTAGGCAGGCACCTATGTGGCAACATGCAGCTTCTAGGCCAGATCAGCAAGCACCTGCCTGGCGGCATGCAGATCTTCGTGAAGGGCCTACCACTGCGCCACCTCAGCTGCTTGCCTGCCTACATGGCGCTGCATGCATCGCTAGCCTGGGCACGTGTCGAAGCGAGGCGGAGCGGCGACGGATGGGACGGGCCTTGTTCCCGTCCTCGATAAAGCTAATGGACACATATGTAGCGCATTTAATGCACTTTGTCCCGTAATGCCATGCGATAAGCTCGCGCCCTATAGGCCTTTCCACCTCCTGTGTGCCACTGTGGCAACCCCTTTTTCCTATAAAAGGAGGCGCGAGGCGACCAGGAGAGGGGTCGGCTTTTTGGAACGGCACAACCACCGTAGCTAGTTCAAAAAGCTCAAAAACACTCAACACATCCACCAAAGCAGGACTAGGGTTTTACGCATCCTCGCGGCCCGAACCTGGGTAAACGATCCGTGTGCTAGCTCCTAAACCTGCTCTTCTCACGACCCCGCGCCCGCCGACCGAAGAAGGGATCCTAGTGATCCCATAGGTGTCGTTTCCATCGACATCTTTGGCGCGCCAGGTAGGGGGTGCAATTGTGAGAATCTGGTTTAGCGGCCGGCTTAGCAGTTTCTCGTGGCCACGGCTTCTAGAGAAGTAGACGGCCAAGAGAACGACGCTGCCTGCAAGCGCAAAGGACGCCGGTGTGGCGACAGGAAAGCTAAGTCATACGAAACCTTAAGAAATTTCCTTTTTATATATGAGGTTATTGTCCTCGAAGGTCCGGCCCTATGTATGAAAGCCTGCACGCAAAGGGGCCCTTCCGCAATTGGCAACGCCCTTGTTCTGTTTCGACCCCACTCAACAGCTGAAGTGGCGGCGTCGATAGTGGCAGGGTAGCCTTCCGCAATTGGCAACGCTCTCGATTCTGACTCGAGTCAAGCTCGACAGTTCGAGCGGCCGCGTTGAGAGCGGTAAGGTGATTCACTCGGCAACAAGAACACCCGGCAGGCCATTGGGGAACCGTCCTCAAGGTGCCACCCTGGGTTTACGCATAGGCAAGCCTACCCGTTGAACGTAGGGTGAACATACAAAGGGAAGATCGAATAGGAAGATTACATGCAGCATAGCAAAAGTGTTGTAGAGTTATATTACATCAATTCTTGTTGTGGTTCTAACTAAAGATAAAAATTGTCTTGGTCATGAACCTGCAGCAGCAGTGGGAGACGGGGTGCCTAATCTCGACGCTGGCCCTCTATCCTCTCGATTGCACCGATGCGGCTGATGATGGGCTTGATACACTCCTTGAGCACCGCGAGGTCCACACCCGCCGGCAAGCTATCCAGCGCGGCGTCGAAGTCGAGGTTGGGGTTCCAGTACGCCATCTTGGTGAGAACCTTGGTCATGCACCCTGGCAAAGCCTCCGGGACTCATTGGCCAGGGAGGCCGCCCGGTTGGAGTGGAGCTGCTCTAGGGCCTTGAGGACACCCTCGAAGAAGATGGTCAGCTTGGAGTTGGGACTCGCGTTGCGCTCTGGGTTATACCTCACATTTGGCATCCCCATGGTATCCAGCTGCGTGGGGATCCTGCCAACGACGCCTTCGAGGCGCCCGATCCAGCGGTTCTCGCCTTCCACAAAATCCTTGTGGTTGGCAGCTTCATTCTTCCGCACCTGCTTCTCGGTCTCCAGGTCCTTGGCCAGGGCCTCCTCCCGGGCCTTGCCCTCCGACAACATCCCCTCGAGTCTCTCCAGCTTCAGCTTGAGGTATTTGATGGAGTTGTTGGCTTCGGAGAGCTGCCGGTGTAGGATCGAAAGTATGTCTAGAGGGGGGGTGATTAGACTACTTGACCAAATAAAAACTTAATCTTTTCCCAATTTTAGTTCTTGGCAGATTTTAGCTATTGTAGGACAAGTCAAGCAATCATCACACAATTCAAGCAAGCATGCAAAGAGTATATTGGCAGCGGAAAGTAAAGCATGCAACTTGCAAGAATGTAAAGGGAAGGGTTTGGAGAAATCAAACGCAATTGGAGACACGGATGTTTTTCCCGTGGTTCGGATAGGTGGTGCTATCCTACATCCACGTTGATGGAGACTTCAACCCACAAAGGGTAACGGTTGCGCGAGTCCACAAAGGGCTCCACCCACAAAGGATGACGGTTGCGCGAGTCCACAAAGGGCTCCACCCACAAAGGGTCCACTAAGAAGCAACCACCCACAAAGGGTCCACGAAGAAGCAACCTTGTCTATCCCACCATGGCCATCGCCCACACAGGACTTGCCTCACTAGCGGTAGATCTTCATGAAGTAGGCGATCTCCTTGCCCTTACAAACTCCTTGGTTCAACTCCACAATCTTGTCGGAGGCTCCCAAGTGACACCTAGCCAATCTAGGAGACACCACTCTCCAAGAAGTAACAAATGGTGTGTAGGTAATGAACTCCTTGCTCTTGTGCTTCAAATGATAGTCTCCCCAACACTCAACTCTCTCTCATAGTATTTGGATTTTTTGGAAAGAAGATTTGAGTGGAAAGCAACTTGGGAAGGCTAGAGATCAAGATTTGTATGGTAGGAATGGAATATCTTGGTCTCAACACATGAGTAGGTGGTTCTCTCTCAGAACATATGAGTAGGAATTGTGTATGTGTTCTGATAGCTCTCTCCACGAATGAAGAGGAGGTGGAGGGGTATATATAGCCTCCACACAAAATCCAACCGTTACACACAGTTTTCCAATCTCGGTGGGACCGAATCAACAAACTTGGTCAGACCGAAAATGTAAACCTAGTGACCGTTAGAGATTTTCGATGGGACTGACATGCAACTCGGTGGGACCGATATGGTTAGGGTTTGGGCATAACGTAATCTCGGTGAGACCGATTTCACAAACTCGGTGAGACCGAATTTGGTAATTAGCTAACCAGAGAGTTGGTCAGGCAAACTCGGTGGGACCGATTTGCTCTTTCGGTGAGACCGAAAAGTTACAAAAAGGAAACACTGAATTTACATTGCAATCTCGGTGGGACCGATTCGCTCTTTCGGTGAGACCGAAAAGTTACGAAAGGGAAATAGAGAGTTTGCAATCCCATCTCGGTGAGACCGAGATCCCTATCGGTAGAACCGAATTGCTAGGGTTTGGCAGTGGCTTAAGACAAGTGAAACTCGGTGGCGCCGGATAGGAAGAATCGGTAGGACCGAGTTTGGCTTAGGGTTTAGGTCATATGTGGATATGGAAAAGTAGTTGAGGGTTTTGGAGCATATCACTAAGCACATGAAGCAAGAGGCTCATTAAGCAACACCTCATCCCTCCTTGATAGTATTGGCTTTTCCTAAAGACTCAATGTGATCTTGGATCACTAAAATATGAAAAGAAGAGTCTTGAGCTTTTGAGCTTGAGCCAATCATTTGTCCTTAGCATTTTGAGGGTTCCTCTTTCACATCCATGCCATGCCAATCATTGAGCTTTCCTGAAATAGTCATCTTGGAATAGCATTAGCTCAGTGATCTATATGTTGTTATGAATTACCAAAACCTCCTAGGGATAGTTGCACTTTCAATCTCCCCCTTTTTGGTAATTGATGACAACATATAGATCAAAGCTTCGACAAATGATAATAAACATGAAATATATCGTCGCTTTGAGAAGTATGTGATAAGAGCTCCCCCTAAATTTGTGCATATTTAAAATTTGCTTTGGACTGCAAATGCACAAAGAGTTAGAGTCATGGGTTACTCTTCCTTGTCACATACAACTTGGTGGAGCGCTTAAAATGATAAGAATGAAATACATGCACTCATCACCAAGAATAGTGAATGATCACATAAGATAGATAAGATAATAGCATTAAGCAAACATTAAGTGTAGCTTATGATCAAACACATGATCATCAATGTCTCACAGATAATGACGTAGTATCTCAAGCACTCAAAAGCAAACAAAGTTCGAAAAACCACCAAATAAAGCAAGAGAGAAAAAAGCAACACTCTCTCTCTCGAAGCCTATCATCTATACATTTTTCTCCCCCTTTGGCAACAAGTTACCAAAAAGTTCCTAGAAAATGCATAGTGCTAGATCGACACTCAGGCTTGATCTTCTGGTGGTGGTGGAGTCCGGATCACTCCAAGGACGAAGGCTTCTGTAGACGCTGAAGTAGACGCTAGAGTTGGAGCTGAAGTAGATGCTGGAGCTGGTGGAACTGAGGCTGTAGCTGGTGCTGAAGTGGTGGCTCTGGTGTCAGCAACTGGCACGACAGACGACCTCGGACCTCGTGGCACTCTGGCAAAGGCATGAGTGGTAGTCCTGCCTATCCTCTCCTGCATGTCATCCTGGAGCTGCTCCACTGCAGTCTGAATCTCTGTCACCTTGACATCCAAGTCATAGAACTTTTGTTCCATGATTCTCTCTAGTCTTGCCTGGTTTTGAGTTAGGGTGGCTAGTCCTTTCTCAATCCGCAGGGTGGATGCAATCAGGTAACCAAGCTGCTCTTGTTTGGTCTTCAAGAAATACTCACATGCCTCCTCTTGAGTTGGCATCTTGGCAGCTTTCTCCTTCCTTGCCTTCTCCTTCTTTGCTTGTGCTTGGGCAGATGATGGTTCATTTTCAGTCATCACAACTTGATTGTCCTCAAAATCTGGACGGATGGGCAAGTGTTCCTTCTCCAACAAGTATATGCCCATGCCCATCTTGGAGTTAATGAGCTCCTGAATTTGTGGGGCATACCCACAGCTCCTCTTCTGGTCTGCTGCAGTCCTCTTGATAGTCTCTACTATGAGGCTCATGACTTTGAATTTCTGAGGTACATCAAATACATGAAGCAAATTGATTGCATGGCCTCTGATCATCTTGTGATCTCCAGACTTGGGCAAGAGAGTGTGCCTCAATATCCAATTTATAGTAGGCAGCCCTGACAGAAGATAATGCACAGACCCAAACTTGTAAGTATCAAGAGCTTCATTGGGAATTTCCTTGTACATATTGGACATTGAGTTATGATCCATCTTCTTCTTGGCATAGATATCCAAGTCATCCTCATGCTCCTCTGGGGCATTGATGAGCTGTGCCCACTCAGCAATAGTAGATTGGTACCTCGTACCCTCTGACATCCATGTGATCTTTCCATCTGGGTAAAAGTGTGCTGTGGAGTAGAACTGCATGATTAGCTCCTCGTTCCACTTTGTGAGCTTCTGCCCAACAAAGTCTGCAACTCCACACGCACTAAAGCTGTCATACACTCCAGGGTAGTGTTCCTCATTTTCCTTCATGTAGGTCCAGTCGACCCATCTCATGTCACAAACTATTGGCTTCTTGTCAAGCAAAACTGTCTCATAGAAGTCCTGCTGTTCCTTGGTGTGAAATCTGTAATCCACAGCAGTCCTTCTCCTTGAAGCATACGGATCTGCTTCTCTCCATTTCCTCAGCCCTGAGTCTCTCCTGAGCTTCATGTCTTCAGCCACAGGATGAGCATCGTTGTGGTCTGGGATCTTGGGCTTGAGCTTTCTCAGAACATTCTCTTCCTCTTCTTCTGCAGCTTCAGGCACTGGGGCCTTGTTCTTTTCAGCAGCTGGGATGCTTCTTGTATTTCTCTTTGGTTTTGGCTTTGAAGCTGGCCTGGCCTTGGAAGCATCTGCCCCTGATCTTATGGCATCACCCATCAGGTTGGGTGCCTTAGGTGCTGGTGCAACTACCTCTTCTTCTTCCTCTTCTTCCATGATGGAAGCCTTTCCAAGCACTCTGGCTACGGTCTTCTTGACCCTTTCCTTCCTCTTCTTGCCTTTAGCAGCAACTAGCTCTATGGGTGCAGGCTTTTCAGTTGAAGCTCTAGCCTTTGACATAGGCTGCCTGCCTGCTGGCCTTTTGATCTTCAGTCCTGGCTTTGTGCCTTGAGCTGGCTCAACTCTCTTTGATGTGGCCTCTTCCTCTGCCACATAATCTTCATCTTCAGAATCTGAAGTTCTCTTTTTCCTCTGTCTAGTGGCAGCTTTTGGCAGATTGCTTGGGGTACTTCTGCTGCCATCATCTGAAGAGCTGGAGGGACTAGTGCCCTCACTCATCACCACTTGCTGTTCTGACACATTCTGGCTGTCACTCTGATCTGACATGTTGAACAAGCTGACTGCTGACCCTGTGAATAGTTTATAGATGAGGTAGAGTGGATGAGCATCACAAAATGCAGAGATCTTTGCAAAAAGAATGATCCAAAAGCTTAGTTTTAGTTTCCCACTGAAATCATCTCGGATCTACCGATTTTCAAACTCGGTGATACCGAAGCAGTTTTGGAACCTAAACTAGTGAACTCGGTTGGACCGAGTCACAGTTCGGTGGCACCGAGACTGCTAGGGTTTCACAGAGTTCCAAAATCGGTCACACTAATAAGTAATTCTCGGTCAGACCAAGTCTCACTTGTGCAATGGCATAAGCCAAATCGGTGGGACCGAGTTTTTCAACTCGGTGGGTCCGAGATGGTTTCAGCGGAAACCTAACCCTAAAATTTTTGAATCAAACCTAATCTACGAACGCATTGACTGGACAGGAGTGTTTCAATCGTGGCAAGAATCATGATGATCACAATGTGCTAAGAATCGGATTGGAGAATAGCACAAAGATCGAGTCCATACCCTAGTTCGGCGGAGACTCGCTACGGCGGCAACGGTGGGGTAGAATTCCCGTTGACGGCGACGGAGACCAGCGACTGGAGGCGGCTGGCGGAGAGGAGACGATCCGGAGACCACGTTGGCAGAGCAGGCTATCGCGCGGGCGAAGGGGTTCGGAGAAATTTCCAAAATTTTGCCCGTGACTATATATAGCCCGACCCTGTCGGTGTGACCGAGTGGAACAACTCGGTGGCACCAAGATTCATAACTGCAAGCAGTTACTGAAACTCGGTGTGACCGAAATGTTCAAATCGGTTGCACCGAGATCGAAAACCTAGATCAACTTAATGATCTCGGTAGGACCGAAAGTGGGGTATCGGTCAGACCGAGAATCATAAAGAGGTTTTGGAAGTTTAAGTCTATGACGAATCGGGGACTCCGAGCGCTCCTCACACAGAGTGGTTCGAATCTGACTTGATCAAATTTTGTGATGCAGCATGAATAGAGTTTGAGACGAGAAAAGCATAGATAGCTAGAGGAGGTTCTTAGGCATTCTTGTCCATCCACTTGGCAAAAGGAAATAAAACCAAACAATCAAAACAACAAGTGGATGTCCTCGAATGAGTAAAATATGCAACCAACATGCTCACATAATAAGATGGCAAA
Organism: Triticum urartu; assembly: GCF_056163025.1. Taxonomy (NCBI): domain Eukaryota; kingdom Viridiplantae; phylum Streptophyta; class Magnoliopsida; order Poales; family Poaceae; genus Triticum; species Triticum urartu. The sequence goes on along the minus strand of NC_141874.1, from coordinate 357,981,469 downwards.
TGAAGTATGTGACAAGGCATGCACAACCAATTCTAGCATCTACCAAGCAATTTGCGATGACTAGGTCATCTATATATGAGTATATTGACTTAGGAGTCAAGTGAGAACACTTGATCATAGGTCATACTCATCGTTTAAGCTCAAGTGGGGTTACCACTTTTACATAAAGCATTGTTGTGTTCACATCTTTAGAGTTGCTTTAGCTCAAGTCTTAGAGTAAAGCTCCCCTAGATGTGATATCCCCCCTTAGAGGGATGAACTAACCTCGGGTTTTGTCGATGATGACTTCATGTAGATGTTGAATATGTGGATGCTCAATGTTGATGTAGATCACTTGGAGCTATCCATTTGAGTGAATTGCACATTCAATACCTACATGGGTTAGTCCCACAACGAACAAACAAGGATATCCATAGACAAAGAGTGATGCACACACAAGATGATGTCCATGAAAACTTTTAGGTTACCTTGTCCCTTGTCTTACCAACAAGAGGGTTTGTGACTCCTTGAACTAGTGCAAGATGTGGAAGTTGATTGCACTTGTTCTTGCCAAAATGATAAGAGTGAAGTATGTTGGCGGAGTCACCCTCAAGAACTCTCTAGTTCTTCTTCTTTTGGATCCACACCATCTTGATGGGAATCCTTGGAGTTGTAGTCGTACTTGATGAAGTGGAACTTGAAGTAGTCTTGGGAATCCACTTGACTAAAGTCTTAGGAGCTTCTTCAAATGCATCAATTTCCTCTTGAAGCTTGTCCTTGCCTTTTTGCTTGTAGTCTTGTGGTGGAAGATCATCTTGAGCTTGTGTCCCCTTGAAGGAAGTATCATACTTCTCTTGTTGAGGAACAAACTTTGTCTTGGGGTATTGATCTTCTTCCCACTCAACTCCATTGGCATTGAACTTTCGTTCAAAACCAACACCTTGATTCTTCCGGTGCATTCCTTGCTTGCGCACAATTTCCTCGAATTGCTTACTCCCGACAAGGCTTTTGTACACTCCTTTCTCTATAATTCCCTCCAATAAGCTATTTTCCTGCTCAAGTGTAACTTGGCTAAGAGAATCATTAGTGGAATCAAGAGAACTACTAGAAGCAACAATATTGGATTTAGCATGATCATTGTTACTACTAGAGGAAGAATCTTTCTTGTTCTTGTTATTAGACTTGACTTGAGGCATGTAAGTGGATAAGAGTAAACGCTTGGCAATGTGAGAAGAACTTTTCTTGCGGAGATCATCATTGATTGCTTTTAAGAACTCATGCTCTTGCTCAAGATTGAGCTTTTCAAAGCGTAATTTCTCATGAGCTCTTAAAAGTTCTCGATGATCTACGAAGATAGTTTCATGAGCTAACTTAAGAGTGTTTAGTTCTTTAGTTAGAGCCTCAATCTTCTCCTTATCATTGTCATTCGTTTTATCTTGATTAGCATGATTAATTGACGTTTCATCATAGTACTCATCACTAGAGTTGTCAACAAGCAAATCATCACCTAACAAGTCATCTTCATCACTATTGAAATCAACATACTCGGGGTGTGTTACCTTAGGACCTTTGGCCATGAAGCATCTTCCAATTCCTTCATTTGGTGAGTCAAATATGTCGTAGGAGTTGGTTGACACAAGTGCTAGACTGGCAACACCTTCATCTTGAGTATCTTCGGAGTCGGAGTGATAACTTCTCTCGGAGTGGCTGTCGGAGTCGGAGCCGGATACCCATTCACCAACATGAGCTTGATGTCTTCGTCTTGTGTAGCTCCTTGATGATTTTTCCTTCCTTTCCGAATCCTTGCTTCTCCGTGAGTATCTTCGTTCATAGCGATCATCTCTACTCCTTCTCTCTCTTGGTGGTGATTCTTTGCTTCTTCTTTTTGGAGAATCTTCTCTTCTCTTGTAGGGAGCCGTACACTCATTGGAATAGTGTCCGGGTCTTCCACAACTATAGCAGTTTCGCTCTCGACTAGAAGATCTTTTGTCATTGTAGGACCTTGACTTGAAGCTTCTATCTTTGCTTCTACTCTTGTAGAACTTGTTGAAGTTCTTCACCATTAAGCTCAATTCTTCATTGAAGTCTTGTTTCTCACTTGATGATGTAGGGGCTTCACACGAGGCTTTGTAGGCACCACTTGATTTGTTGTGAAGTTCCTCTTTATCCTTAAGTGACATCTCATGAGCAACAATTCTTCCAATCACCTCTGTTGGCTTGAGATCTTTGTAATTGGGAATCATTTGGATCAATGTGCACACGGTATCATATATTCCATCCAAGGCTCTTAGAATCTTCTTGATGATGAATCTATCGGTCATCTCTTCACTTCCTAAGCCGGCAATCTCATTCGTGATGAGAGCAAGCCTAGAGTACATTTCAGCGACACCTTCACCATCCTTCATTTTGAACTTGTCAAGTTGACTTTGAAGCACATCCAACTTGGATTCCTTGACAGAGTCGGTACCTTCGTGCATATCAATCAAAGTGTCCCAAATTTCCTTTGCATTCTCAAGACGGCTGATTTTGTTGAATTCTTCGGGGCACAATCCGTTGAAGAGAATATCACAAGCTTGAGCATTGTATTGCAACATCTTCAACTCATCTGCGGTAGCTTCACGGTTTGGTTCTTTCCCATCAAAGAAGTCACCTTGCAAACCAACACACACAATAGCCCAAACGGCGGGGTTATGTCCAAGAATATGCATTTTCATTTTATGCTTCCAACTAGCAAAATTAGTACCATCAAAGTAAGGACCTCTATGGTGATAATTTCCCTCGCTAGATGCCATACTCTCCTAGGTTGTGAAACCAAGGCTATGACCACCAAAAGCTATGGAGATCAAAGCAAATGGAGACCAAAGCTCTGATACCACTTGTAGGATCGAAAGTATGTCTAGAGGGGGGGGGGTGATTAGACTACTTGACCAAATAAAAACTTAATCTTTTCCCAATTTTAGTTCTTGGCAGATTTTAGCTATTGTAGGACAAGTCAAGCAATCATCACACAATTCAAGCAAGCATGCAAAGAGTATATTGGCAGCGGAAAGTAAAGCATGCAACTTGCAAGAATGTAAAGGCAAGGGTTTGGAGAAATCAAACGCAATTGGAGACACGGATGTTTTTCCTGTGGTTCGGATAGGTGGTGCTATCCTACATCAACGTTGATGGAGACTTCAACCCACAAAGGGTAATGGTTGCGCGAGTCCACAAAGGGCTCCACCCACAAAGGATGACGGTTGCGCGAGTCCACAAAGGGCTCCACCCACAAAGGGTCCACGAAGAAGCAACCACCCACAAAGGGTCCACGAAGAAGCAACCTTGTCTATCCCACCATGGCCATCGCCCACACAGGACTTGCCTCACTAGCGGTAGATCTTCATGAAGTAGGCGATCTCCTTGCCCTTACAAACTCCTTGGTTCAACTCCACAATCTTGTCGGAGGCTCCCAAGTGACACCTAGCCAATCTAGGAGACACCACTCTCCAAGAAGTAACAAATGGTGTGTAGGTAATGAACTCCTTGCTCTTGTGCTTCAAATGATAGTCTCCCCAACACTCAACTCTCTCTCTCATAGGATTTGGATTTTGTGGAAAGAAGATTTGAGTGGAAAGCAACTTGGGAAGGCTAGAGATCAAGATTCGTATGGTAGGAATGGAATATCTTGGTCTCAACACATGAGTAGGTGGTTCTCTCTCAGAACATGTGAGTAGGAATTGTGTATGTGTTCTGATAGCTCTCTCCACGAAAGAAGAGGAGGTGGAGGGGTATATATAGCCTTCACACAAAATCCAACCGTTACACATAGTTTTCCAATCTCGGTGGGACCGAATCAACAAACTCGGTCAGACCGAAAATGTAAACCTAGTGACCGTTAGAGATTTTCGGTGGAACTGACATGCAACTCGGTGGGACCGATATGGTTAGGGTTTGGGCATAACGTAATCTCGGTGAGACCGATTTCACAAACTCGGTGAGACCGAATTTGGTAATGAGCTAACCAGAGAGTTGGTTAGGCAAACTCGGTGGGACCGATTTGCTCTTTCGGTGAGACCGAAAAGTTACAAAAAGGAAACACTGAATTTACATTGCAATCTCGGTGGGACCGATTCGCTCTTTTGGTGAGACCAAAAAGTTATGAAAGGGAAACACAGAGTTTGCAATCCCATCTCGGTGAGACCGAGATCCCTATCGGTAGAACCGAATTGCTAGGGTTTGGCAGTGGCTTAAGACAAGTGAAACTCGATGGCGCCAGATAGGAAGAATCGGTAGGACCGAGTTTGGCTTAGGGTTTAGGTCATATGTGGATATGGAAAGTAGTTGAGGGTTTTGGAGCATATCACTAAGCACATGAAGCAAGAGGCTCATTAAGCAACACCTCATCCCTCCTTGATAGTATTGGCTTTTCCTAAAGACTCAATGTGATCTTGGATCACTAAAATATGAAAAGAAGAGTCTTGAGCTTTTGAGCTTGAGCCAATCGTTTGTCCTTAGCATTTTGAGGGTTCCTCTTTCACATCCATGCCATGCCAATCATTGAGCTTTCCTGAAATAGTCATCTTGGAATAGCATTAGCTCAATGAGCTATATGTTGTTATGAATTTCCAAAACCACCTAGGGATAGTTGCACTTTCACCCGGCCTTGTTGAGGACTGCGCCCTGCGCCTCAACCAGGGCACCGTTAAGCGTGTCCTTCTTCTTGGGGAGCTTCAGAACCTGATCCTTGAGCCCGTTCCTCTCCACCTCTAGCTCCTTCACCTTGTCGGCGTGAACCAGAGCCTGGGCATCGAGTGCCTCCTTGTGCCTCTGCTCCAGCTCTTGGGTCCGCTGCATGACAAGCTTTTCCACCTCCTCGTCCTTGCCGCCGAGTGTTGCGGCTAGCTTCTCCTCATGCGCGGCAAGGTCCTCCTCCTGGGACTTCAGCGCGGCCTGATGTTGGGCTCGATCGGCCTCGGCTGCGGCGGCCAGGTTCTTCGCGGTCTCCTAGGCCTTCTCGATGTCGGTCCACCCCTGGGCGTCTTTCAACTCCTCACAGGCTTGGTGGTACAAAGTCTATGCGTCGGCGACGCGTCCCTCGAGGTCTGCCTCCTCCTTGTTCACCGCTGCCATCCTGGACTTGGCCTTGTCCAGGCGGGCACGGTGGAGCGCCTGGAGCTTCTGAAAGCTGGCGCCCATGGCCTGGAGAAGCCGCTCCTCCTGAGAACCGTCACCACCGGTGCTTGGATCATCAACGACCTCGAGCCCGGCGGCGGCAAGAACCTCCTCGTCGAACACCTCTCCCTCGATGGGCGCCCTGGAGCTCGACGCCCCTGGAAGGTGGACGAAAAGGTCGTTGCTCACCCTCATGTACCTGCTGGAGCCAAATGCATCGGAGGAGGAGGGCTGGTCATCAGCCACCTCCTCCTCGGTAGCGGGCTTGCCGGCCTCCCCGGCAGGCCCCTTACCGGCCTCCTCGGCAGTAGCCTTTCCGGGCTCCCTGGCAGGCCCCTTGGTGGCGTCCTCAGCCGCGCCCTTGGTGGCCTCCTTGGCAGCGATCTTCTCAGCCTCCGCCTCGGCGGCCTTGGCGACGTCCTCGATGACGGTGTCTATGCCCTCCTAGTCCGCCGATGGAGGATCTGGACATCAAGAAGGGGATGAAGCAAAGCCAAGATAAAGATTTAGAAAGAATAACAAAAGGGCAGGGATGAGAGGCAAATAATGTACCCGTGCCAGGCTGGGTAGAAGTAGCCCCTTCCTCGCCAACATTTGGCGCCATGGTGGAGCCGTCGGCACCCAAGTTCTCATCCTCCTCCTCCATGTGCGTGGGCTCGGTGCTTGGCGCCCTTGCCTGGGACGCCCCTTAGGGCAGCGTGGTTGACGGAGGCGGCGTGTTGGGGGTGGCCCTCAGTGGCTCCCCCTGCTACTGCCCTCCTCCTGCGATCACGGCAAGGTCAGCACCAAGGATCGTACTCCCGACACATGTTGATGAGGGGCGGGTGATGAGCTTACGCTGGGGGTTGTGCCGGGGGCTGATGTCCAGGCTGCTCACCACCACCAGTGGCGCCTTTGAGGTGCCCGTCGGGGCCTAGCCGCCCGCCAAAGACCTGGCCCTCTTCACCCTCTGGGCCAGTGTCTCCGTATCCCTGCCAAGATGAAGCCAAGTCAGGAAAAGAGATACGGCCCGGAGGGACAGAGATGACAAGAGTTGAAGCACTTACTCATCCTCCGTTTCTTATTCCGCCGCCTTCCTCTTCCTCCTCGGGCTAAGACACCCAAGGTCGAAGAGGACCTCCGTGTCGTCACCTGCCGAGGAGGGGAAGCAAGTGGAGTTGGGGAACGTTTAGACAAAGAAGAAGCAGATGCTTTCTTCTTCGCCACCGTGGCCTTCACCAACTTCTTCGCCGCTGCGGCCCTCGTTTGGCGCGCGGACGTCTCCTGGGCTTGTCGGGGTGGCATGTCCCTACCGGGCCAAACCAGGTCACTGGAGCTGGCCCGTCGCAGGACTCGCCCTTTCCCCGTGGCTGGGGGCTCGACAGCTTCAGCCTCCTCCTCGGACGGCTCGTCGTCGTCATCTCCAATAAGAGGAGCCCCGATGCTGGCGCTGCTGGCCTCCCTAGCAGACTCCGCCCACTGCGCGAGCTCCTTCTCTTCTGCAGTCACCGCGGCTTTGTCCTCCATGCCGCCGGCGCTGCCGGCCTCCCTGGCGAGCTCCATCTCCACTGCCCTGGCGGAGATGTAGTCTAGCTCCGCCTGGGTGGTGTCCTGGACGAGCCGCGGCTCCTCGCGGATGTACTTCTCCTCCAAGGTGTCAAAAAACTCTTGTACTTGATACTCCGGTGGCCCGGCCCAATTTGGGACGAGGCCGTGCGCGTTGAACTCTGGCATCATGGCGATGATATCGCTTCAGCGCGAGTTATTGCTCAGCGGGACCACCCCCGTCGGCAACCCAAACAAGGGCCCCTTGACGACTGATGACCCACAAGTATAGGGGATCTATCGTAGTCCTTTCGATAAGTAAGAGTGTCGAACCCAACAAGGAGCAGAAAGAAATGATAAGCGGTTTTCAGCAAGGTATTCTCTGCAAGTACTGAAATAAGTGGTAACAGATAGTTTTGTAATAAGGTAAATTGTAACGAGCAACAAGTGAAAAAAGTAAATAAAGTGCAGCAAGGTGGCCCATTCCTTTTTGTAGCAAAGGACAAGCCGGAACAAACTCTTATAATAGGAAAACCGCTCCCGAGGACACATGGAAATATCGTCAAGCTAGTTTTCATCACGTTCATATGATTCACGTTCGATACTTTGATAATTTGATATGTGGGTGGACCGGTGCTTGGGTGCTGTTCTTACTTGAACAAGCATCCCACTTATGATTAACCTCTATTGCAAGCATCCGCAACTACAACAAAAGTATTAAGGTAAACCTAACCATAACATGAAACATATGGATCCAAATCAGCCCCTTACGAAGCAACGCATTAACTAGGGTTTAAGCTTCTGTCACTCTAGCAACCCATCATCAACTTATTACTTCCCAATGCCTTCCTCTAGGCCCAAATAATGGTGAAGTGTTATCTAGTCGACGTTCACATAACACCACTAGAGGCTAGACAACATACATCTTATCAAAATATCAAACGAATACCAAATTCACATGACTACTCATAGCAAGACTTCTCCCTTGTCCTCAGGAACAAACGTAGTTACTCACAAAGCATATTCATGTTCATAATCAGAGGGGTAATAATATGCATAAAGGATCTGAACATATGATCTTCCACCAAATAAACCAACTAGCATCAACTACAAGGGGTAATCAACACTACTAGCAACCTACTAGCACCAATCCCGGACTTTGAGACAAGAATTGGATACAAGAGATGAACTAGGGTTTGGAGATGAGATGGTGCTGGTGAAGATGTTGATGGATATTGCCCTCTCCCGATGAGAGGAGCGTTGGTGATGACGACGGTGATGATTTCCCCCTCCCGGAAGTTTCCCCCGCAGAATAGCTCTGCCGGAGCTCTAGATTGGTTCCGCCTCGTGGCGGCGGAGTCTCGTCCCGAAAGGTTGCTTCCTATTTTTTTCTCATCGAAAGGATTCATATAGGAGAAGATGGACGTCGGAGACCCACCAGGGGGGCCACGAGGTAGGGGGTGCGCCCTAGTAGGGGGGCACGCCCCCCACCCTCATGAGCAGGGTGTGGGTCCCCTGGACTTCATCTTTGGAGAGGATTTTTCTTTATTTATTTTAAGATGTTCTGTGGACTTTCAGGACTTTTGGAGTTGCACGGAATAGGTCTCTAATATTTGCTCCTTTTCCAGCCCAGAATTCCAGCTGTCGGCATTCTCCCTCCTTATGTAAACCTTGTAGAATAAGAGAGAATAGCCATAAGTATTGTTACATAAAGTGAAATAACAGCCCATAATGCAATAAATATCGATATAAAAGCATGATGCAAAATGGACGTATCAACTCCCCCAAGCTTAGACCTCACTTGTCCTCAAGCGAAAAGCCAATAACAATAAATATGTCCTCATGTTTAGAGGTAGAGGCGTCGATAAAAATAAAATACGAACATGAAGGCATCATGATTGTTCTCAGAACAGCAACATATATAGATTTTGTCATATGATTACTTATGTTCAAGTGATGATCTATTCACAATGCAAGAGTATAAATCATAAACCTTATTGGGCTCCAACAAACTATAATCTCAGTCATTGAAGCAATTGCAATTTATCATAACATCGGAAAGAGTCTATGTCAGAGCTTAAAAGCAAGTCCAGATACTCAACTATCATTTAGTCCTTCATAATTGCTAACACTCACGCAATACTTGTGGTTACGGAGTTTTAATCGGACACAGAGAAAGATAGGGGCTTATAGTTTTGCCCCACAACCTTTTACCTCAAGGGTAATGTCAACAATAATGGTTCATGCTCCCCTACATCCAATTAGATATATATATATATATATATATATATATATCATGTTCTTTCCAACATGCTGAGCTTGCCAAAGGATAAAATGAAAAAGAAAAGGTGAAGATCACCATGACTCGTGCATAAGGTAGAAGATAATAATAAAAGATAGGCCCTTCACAGAGGGAAGCAGAGGTTGCCATGCGCTTTTATGGTTGGATGCACAAAATCTCAATGCGAAAGAACGTCACTTTATATTTCCCCTTGTGATATGAACCTTTATTATGCAGTCCGTCGCTTTTATTACTTCCACATCACAAGATCGTATAAAGCTTATTTCTCCCACACCAATCAATCATACACATTTAGAGCAATTTTTATTGTTTTGCACCGATGACAACTTACTTGAAGGATCTTACTCAATCCATAGGTAGATATGGTGGACTCTCATGGCAGAACTGGTTTAAGGATATTTGGAAGCACAAGTAGTATCTCTACTTAGTGCTGAGAATTTGGCTAGCATGAGGGGGAAAGGCAAGCTCAACAAGTTAGAGGATCCATGAAAACATACTTTATCTCAGATATAAGAAATACATAACTCATTATGTTGTCTTCCTTGTCCAACGTCAACTCTTTAGCATGTCATATTTTAATGAGTGCTCCCAATCATAAAAGATGTCAATGATAATATATCTATATGTGAAACCTCTCTTTCCTTATTACTTCCTATTAATTACAAAAATGACCAAAGCTATGTCTGCCAACTCCCAACAACTTTTAATCATCATACTCTTTCTATGTGAAGTCGTTACTCTCAATAAGATCAATATGAACTTTTTGTTTCTTTTTATTCTTTTTCTCTTTTCTTTTATTCACCCAAGATCATGGCAAAATAACCAGGCCCTTAACTCAACACTAATCTTTATTATATATAGCTCACGGACTCGATTACAAAGAGAAATCATAAAGCAAAACTCAAAACTAGATCATGCCATAAACTTTATTCTACTAGATCAAGATACTACTAATAGGATCGAACTAAGAAAAACGGTAAAGATAGGAGATGTGATTGTGATACGATACCGGGGCACCTCCCCCAAGCTTGGAAGTTGCCAACGGGAGTGCCCATACCCAGATACTCAATTCTTCTTTGTTGGACGAGACGGTGGAGGTGTTGTTGATGATGCGGGCTTGTCATCCATCTTCCAAGGCATAGGTTCACCATCATAGAAAGATGATCGAGTCGCCGGAATCCTCATATCTGCAGCCAAACTCATTCTTTTGAATCTATATTCATACTCACAGTTTTGGTTTTGAAGGTCATAGACTTGGGCTTGGAGGTGCTCGATCTTCTCATGTAGCTTGAAGATGGCCTCCTCGCTATTCTTGGCATCCGGCTTGTAGTTGTTGGTGAACTCCGCGAGCATCATGTGGCTAGCGTTGATTCCATGCTCCACCATCCTTTGGCACTTGAAAAATTTTCGCTCCACTGCTTCGAGCCTCGTCTCCATGCTTCCGGTCCCCTTTGGTCCCTCTTCATCGCGGATGTGCAGCAAGCCATCACGCATCTCAATGGTTTGAGGGTGTCACAACACCTCCGCGAGGTAAGGGTTGATGACCTTCTCGAATAACTTGTCCTTGGAGGTGCTTGGGGCCGTCATGATAACCTAGATCTATCAGAAAAACAGCTTGAAACAAGAACAGGAGATTTTTGCGTGATACGGGAGTCAAAACCTTTGGGAGAATATATAATGAATTTTTACCGACAAAAATACGTAACATACAAGAAAATGAAGTCCGGAAGGCACATGAGGTGCTCACAAGGTAGGGGGGGCGCGCCCAGAGGGGTAGGGCGCGCCCACCACCCTCATGGGGCCCTCGTGTCCTTCCCGGACTGCTACTTATTTTTCTATTTTTCTAAATATTCCAAAACGGAGAAATATTGCCTTTCGGAGTCTGAAACGTTCCGGAAAGTGTCCCTTATGTATTCCTGCGGGGTTACGGTTTCAATAATATTGGTTTCAACATTTATGGGATTACCTGAGATGTAATGTTTGATTCTTTGACCATTTACCACCTTCGGATTTGTGCCTTCGAAGTTGTTGATCTTTATGGCACCGGAACGATAGACCTCTTCGATAACATAGGGGCCTTCCCATTTAGAGAGAAATTTTCCTGCAAAAAATCTTAAACAAGAATTGTATAGCAATACATAATCACCTACATTAAACTCACGCTTTTGTATCCTTTTGTCATGCCATCTTTTAACTTTTTCTTTAAACAACTTGGCATTTTCATAAGCTTGGGTTCTCCATTCATCAAGTGAGCTAATATCAAATAACCTCTTCTCACCGGCAAGTTTGAAATCATAGTTGAGCTCCTTAATAGCCCAATATGCCTTATGTTCTAGTTCAAGATGTAAGTGACATGCCTTTCCATATACCATTTTATATGGAGACATACCCATAGGATTTTTGTATGCAGTTCTATATGCCCATAATGCATCATCAAGTTTCTTGGACCAATTCTTTCTAGACCTATTAACAGTCTTTTGCAAAATTAATTTGAGCTCTCTATTGCTCAACTCTACTTGACCACTAGACTGTGGGTGATAAGGAGATGCAATTCTATGATTAACATCATATTTAGCAAGCATTTTACAGAAAGCACCATGAATAAAGTGTGAACCACCATCAGTCATTAAATATCTAGGGACACCAAACCTCGGAAAAATAACTTCCTTAAGCATTTTGATAGAAGTGTTATGATCAGCACTACTAGTTGGAATAGCTTCTACCCACTTAGTAACGTAATCAACAACAACTAAAATATGTGTATATCCATTAGAGGCAGGAAAAGGTCCCATATAATCAAAGCCCCAGACATCAAACGGTTCAATAACAAGAGAATAATTCATAGGCATTTCTTGACGTCTACTAATATTACCAATTCTTTGACATTCATCACAAGACAAGACAAACTTACGGGCATCCTTGAAGAGAGTAGGCCAATAAAAACAAGATTGCAATACCTTATGTGCAGTTCTATCTCCAGCGTGGTGTCCTCCATAAGACTCGGAGTGACACTTGCATAGGATCTGTTCTTGTTCATGCTCAGGTACACAATGTCTAATAATACCATCTACTCCTTCTTTATAAAGATGTGGGTCATCCCAAAAGTAATGTCTCAAATCATAGAAGAACTTTTTCTTTTGTTGGTATGTGAAGCTAGGTGGTATAAATTTAGCAACAATATAATTATCATAATCAGCATACCATGGAGTACTACGAGAAGTACTTATAGCATTTAAATTTTCATCAGGAAAGTTATCATTAATAGGTAGTGGGTCATCAAGAATATTTTCTAACCTAGACAGGTTGTCTACAACGGGGTTCTCAGCTCCCTTTCTATCAACAATATGCAAATCAAATTCTTGTAGCAAGAGAACCCATCTAATAAGTCTAGGTTTAGCATCTTTATTTTCCATAAGATATTTAATAGCAGCATGATCAGTTTGAATAGTTACTTTAGAATCAACAATATAAGATCTGAACTTATCACAAGCAAATACAACTGCTAAAAGCTCTTTTTAAGTAGTAGCATAATTTCTTTGAGCATTGTCTAGAGTCTTACTAGCATAATGAATAACATTTAATTTCTTATCAACTCTTTGCCCTAGAACAGCACCTACACCATAATCACTAGCATCACACATAATTTCAAATGGTAAATTCCAATCAGGTGGCTAAACAACAGGTGCAGAGACTAATGCTTTCTTAAGTATTTCAAATGCTTCTACACAATCATCATCAAAGACAAATGGTATATCTTTTTGCAATAAATTAGTCAGAGGCCGAGAAATTTTTGACAAGTCGTTAATGAACCTCCTATAAAATCCGGCGTGACCAAGGAAACTTCTTATACCTTTGATGTCCTTGGGACATGGCATCTTTTCAATAGCATCAACCTTGGCTTTATCAACTTCAATACCTCTTTCAGAAACTTTGTGCCCCAAGACAATACCTTCATTAACCATAAAGTGGCACTTTTCCCAATTCAAGACAAGATTAGTTTCTTCACATCTCTACAAAAATCGATCAAGATTGCTCAAGCAATCATCAAAAGAGGAACCATAGATGGAAAAGTCATCCATGAAAACCTCACAAATCTTTTCACAAAAGTCAGAGAATATAGCCATCATGCATCTTTGAAAGGTAGCAGGTGCATTACATAAACCAAAAGGCATACGTCTATAAGCAAAAGTACCAAAAGGGCATGTAAAAGTAGTCTTTGATTGATCTCTAGCCGACACAGGTATTTGAGAGAAACCAGAATAACCATCTAGAAAGCAATAGTGTGTATGTATGCATAATCTTTCTAGCATTTGATCAATAAAAGGTAAGCGGTAATGATCTTTCTTAGTAGCTTTATTTAATTTGCGGAAATCAATTACCATCCTATAACCTGTGATAATTCTTTGTGGAATCAATTCATCTTTATCATTAGGAACAACATTAATACCTCCCTTCTTAGGGACACAATGGACAGGACTTACCCACTCACTATGAGCAACGGGATAAATTATACCTGCTTCCAGAAGCTTGAGTATTTCTTTTCTTACCACTTCTTTCATTTTAGGATTCAGACGTCGTTGAGGATCACGAACTGGTTTGGCATCTGCTTCCAAATTTATTTTATGTTGACATAGAGTGGGACTAATGCCCTTAAGATCATCAAGAGTATATCCAATAGCAGCACGATGCTTCTTCAGAGTTTTCAATAATCTTTCTTCTTCATGCTCTGAAAGGTTAGCACTAATAATAACAGGATATATCTTCTTTTCATCAAGATAAGCATATTTAAGATTATCAGGCAACGGTTTAAGCTCAAACACGGGATCACCCTTGGGTGGAGGAGGATCTCCTAAAATTTCAACAGGCAAGTTGTGTTGCAGAATAGGTTCCTGTTTAAAGAATACTTCATCTATTTCCCTTCTTTCATTCATGAACATATCATTTTCATGGTCTAGCAAATAGTGTTCTAAAGGATCACTAGGAGGTACAACAATAGAAGCAAGACCAATAATTTCATCCTTACTAGGTAATTCTTCCTCACGATGTTGTTTACTAAATTTAGAGAAATTAAACTCATGAACCATATCATCCAAACCAACAGTAACAATATTCTTAGTGCAGTCTATGGTAGCATTAACAGTATTTAAGAAGGGTCTACCAAATATAATGGGACAAAAGCTATCTTGTGGAGAAGTAAGAACAAGAAAATCAGCAGGATATTTAGTTTTCCCACACAAGACTTCAACATCTCTAACAATTCCTATTGGTGCAATAGTATCTCTATTAGCAAGTTTAATAGTAACATCAATATCTTCTAACTCAACAGGTGCAATTTCATTCGTATAAGTCATGAGGTATAACACTAGCACTAGCACCCATATCACATAAGCCATGATAACAATGATCTCCTATTTTAACAGAAATAATAGGCACGCCTACCACAGGTCTATGTTTATCTTTATCACATGGTTTAGTAATTCTATCAGTTTCACCTTCGAACTGAATAACATGCCCATCAATATTATCAGAGAAGAGATCTTTAACAATAGCAATATTAGGTTCTACTTTAACTTGCTCAGGAGGTGTATAAGTTCTAATATTGCTTTTACGAACAACAGTTGAAGCTTTAGCATGATCCTTTACTCTAACAGGGAAAGGTGGTTTCTCAACATAAGCAGTAGGAACAATAGGATCATTATAAGTGACAGTTTTTTCTTCAACTTTAATAGGTGCAGCTACTTTTACTTCTATGGGAGGATGATATTTAAACCACTTCTCCTTAGGGAGATCAACATAAGTAGCAAAAGATTCACAGAAAGAAGCTACTATCTCAGAGTCAAGTCCATATTTAGTGCTAAACTTACGGAAAATATCGGTATCCATAAAAGATTTAACACAATCAAACTTAGGTGTCATACCTGACTCCTTACCTTCGTCGAGGTCCCAATCTTCAGAGTTGCATTTAATTCTATCCAATAAATTCCATCTGAATTCAATAGTCTTCATCATAAAAGAGCCAGCACAAGAAGTATCGAGCATGTTGCGATTGTTTTCAGAAAGCCGAGCATAAAAACTTTGCATAATTATTTCTCTCTGGAGCTCATTATTGGGGCATGAATATAGCATTGACTTAAGCCTCCCCCAAGCTTGAGCGATGCTTTCTCCTTCGCGAGGCTAGAAATTATATATATAATTTCGATCACAATGAATAAGATGCATAGGGTAATACTTTTGATGAAATTCCAGCTTCAATCTTTTATAGTCCCACGATCTCATATCATCACATAGCCTATACCATATCAATGCGTCTCCCTTCAAAGATAAAGGGAAGACCTTCTTCTTAGCAACATCATCGGATATACCTGCAAGCTTAAATAATCCACAAACTTCACCCACATATATTGAGTGCTCATCAGGATGTTTTGTTCCATCTCCTGTAAAAGGATTAGCTAGCAGTTCTTCCATCATAGCCACAGGAAATTCAAAAGGAGTTTCATTAATAGGTTCAGTAGGTTGAGGAGAAACTCTTTGCTCTACTGGACAGGGTGAAGATACCCCGAACAAGCCCCTCATAGAATTACTTTCCATAGTAACAAGTGACAGTAAATTTCAGCACACTATATAAACTTTTCCTTACCAAATTCCACTTACCAAAGGCGCTACACTCCCTGGCAACGGCGCCAGAAAAGAGTCTTGATGACCCACAAGTATAGGGGATCTATTGTAGTCCTTTAAATAAGTAAGAGTGTTGAACCCAACGAGGAGAAGAAAGAAATGATAAGCGGTTTTCAGCAAGGTATTCTCTGCAAATACTGAAATAACACTACTAGGAAAAGGGCTATAGATGAAATGGATACTAATGGCGCACCATGTATGTGGTGCGCCACTGCTATATAGCAATGGCGCACCAGATATGGGTGCACCATTAGTGGCCATATTACTAATGGTGCACCTGGTGTGTGGTGCGCCATTACTAGTTTTGTCCTGGCCCCACACCCCTCCCCAGACTTAGCAGTGGCGCACCAGGGGAAAGTGCGCCATTACTAGTTTTAACTAGTAATGGCGCACCAGTAAGAGATGCGCCATTGCTATCTATATGTATGGCGCACCCCCTACCAGTGCGCCATTGCAATCACCCCTTATCCCCTCCCTCTAGTCACATTCTCTCCCCTCCCCTTCCTCCTGACACACCCACCCACCTCCCTCGACATCAATCTAGATCGGGAAGCCCCGGCCGCCCGCCTCTTCCTCCCCCTCCCTCACACCAGATCCAGGGCAAAGGCAAAGCGAAGAGGGTGACTCCTTCAGTCGCGGCCTCTCCTTCCTCGAAGCCCACGGCCGAGAGCAGATGGATGAGAGGAGAGAAAAGAAAGCTCTCATGCTCACGCGACGATGACGACGACGACCTCCGCCGCGGAGACGATGAGCCCCTCCTCATCCTCACCGTCGTCCTCGCAGCGTGCCTCGGCCCCGCGGCGGCGGACCAGCCTGGGTAAGTGCCCCTCGTTCCCGCTCGTTTTCCCTCCCCGATCCGACCGATCGGTGTATCTGACCCCCTCTCTCGCCTCGCCTTGTGGGTACAGATCCGCTGAGGGATACACCATCGCCGGCCGCATCAAGATCGACGGTCAGTGCCCTCTCCCCCGTGGTTCGAACTAGATGCATCTGGTAACTTTTGTGTGCGTGGGTAGGCGGGCGGGATCCAGCTTCGTGCTCTACTCGAACCTGACCAATTTGGTGGAATTATCTCCGGGGCGCGTGATCCAAGTAGGGCCAAGTGTGTCGATGCTACTGATCTCCCTGCTGTACCACTATGCATCACCGTTGCTTAGGCAGCATGCTTACAGGCACATCATAGCAACTAATTTTATCCAGCTTCATCTTTGAAATCTGAGCCGTGTTGGAGCTGTGTTGTGGCTACTGTTTGTACATATGCTGCATCCTTTTGTTCTGAGTATCTGAATCAATCAACAGATGTAGGAACATGTTTATTTGTTCATATGCCATGCTTTTGGGTTAATTTGTCTGTCAAATTGATCCATTGGCCCGCTTGGTTCAGTTTCTCTGATGCCACAAGTGGCGTCATTTTTATTCTGTATGGACTGCCATTATAATGTACATACATGCCACTGAACATTCAGTCTTTACTTGTGTGTAAGACCGGACTTTCTTCCATTGTCAACGCAACTCGACGCAAGACCAGTGCCTTGGTCGCTTGCTCCGGTGTGGTGCAGCCGAGCTGGGCCAACGACTATGCCGTGTACGAGGGCAAACTCCCCTCCGACAAGATGGCTCCTAGCTCGGGTAAGCAGCATCACCCCCATGGTCGTTTTAGTTTTCAGAGAGCCCTTTTTTGTGTGTCAGCTGATGATGCCTTCATTCTCTTGTCCATTGAGGATCCTCAACAGGCAAGAACAAGTTCCACCGCCGGTTTGAAACTCGTCCCAACTGGGCAAAGGGATTCTCTCACTACCTTCTAATTAAGTGAGTAGTCAACATCTTCAGGGCCCTTTACTCTGCTTTCTTTCTACTTCAAGCAAGGAGATGATTTATATGCATCTAAACAAGTAGTTGTCGCTGCACTGCTATAACAATCAATGTACATGCATAGCTCTAAGCTCTATCCTAGTGCGCTACACTGCCTCTGTTTGTCAACATGCTGAATATATCAACCCAGAAAATTTTAGAACTTCTCTGTAAAAAATGATTGCTAGCTCTGTATCTCAGCCCCTTCTCATTTGTTTGTTTGATTTGGATGGAGTAGGAGTCATCCATGGACGACATCGACGATGAGGTCTTGGTCTTGTATGATGCATGTGTGGACAGTGTTGGTCTATTCATATGCTAGGGTGTGGCCTGATGAGGTCTTGGTCTCGGTCTTGTATGATGCGTGTGTGGACAGTGTTGGTCACTTACTAGCTATGGTTCTTTTGTTGCTGGACAGTGTTATTTCAATTTGTACCCCATCTAAGCCGCTCACTATTTTCGTTACCTAATTGCTACTGGATGCAGAAAAATGTGTAAGCTTTATATGCCAAAAGGTTATGCATTTACTCATGAAGCATTTCTTGCAAATGGAAGATTTTGGTGTCCATGATTAGTGATGATCCTCAAGTAGGATCAATCTTTAGTTTTGATGGGTCACAGATTTACTTTTGTTAAGTTGTGATGATATAGTGCTTAATCTGAGCATGTTCCACGTAATGCAATGGACTGTTCCAAGGGCTGGGCGCTGCTGCAAGGCCCATCTTTATCTTTGCTCTTGCGCATGATGGATGGTCAAGGACTAGTTAAGTAGGTCATTTTGCGACCAAATGAATGGTCTTCCAGTTTGGTATCTCTAAATGATGATTACATATTAGCGTGTTCTTAAGTTTGGGATATACATTTATGTGTAATAGTGAATTATGTCTTGGAAGGCATGTTACTTATTTCCTGTTGATTCATTGGACATCGCATGACAATCTCTAAGAAGGTTGTCCATTTACTGATCAATCATTTCTTGCACGATTTTGTTGTCAATGATTAGTGTTGAACCTCATATGTCCTCTGCAATTCATTTCCATTATAATCTTACTCATACAATATTCACACCATGTAATTCTGGAAATATATGCTCATATCTAGTTCTGCATAAAAAAGACAGTATTGACATGTTATAAATAGTTTGTTTGTGTTTGTGTTTATTTTATTACATTTTGCAGGGATAAAGTGAAGAAAAAGAAGAAAAGATTACTAGAAGATTAGTTTTAGGATTTTCTTTTGTTTCCTTGCAATTTTCCTTTTATTGGAAACTTATAAAGACATTGTAATATTCTTACTATAATAAAAATTATGATTCTATTTCATTTTTTGTTTTTAAATTATTTTTCCTTATAGGTTGTTTTCTGTAAATTTAGATTTTTTTTGTTTTCCAAATACATTACTAGTGGCGCATTTAAGCCCATATTAGTGGCGCACCTTCCTTTATTACTAGTGGCGCACCTATAAGGTTATTAGTGGCGCACCTGGAGGGAATACCAGTGGAGCACCGAATGGTATACTAATGGCACACCACATGGTGCGCCATTAGTACACCAGATACTAATGGCGCACCAGTGGTGCGCCATTAATAAAAATTACTAGTGGCGTGATACTAATGGCGCACCGGTGATGCGCCATTAGTAGGCAAAACCGGTGCGCCATTAGTAGGCCTTTTCCTAGTAGTGTAAGTGGCAACAGATAGTTTTGTAATAAGGTAAATTGTAATGAGCAACAAGTGACAAAAGTAAATAAAGTGCAGCAAGGTGGCCCAATCCTTTTTGTAGCAAAGGACAAGCCGGAGCAAACTCTTATAATAGGAAAAGCGCTCCCGAGGACACATGGGAATATCGTCAAGCTAGTTTTCATCACGTTCATATGATTCGCCTTCGATACTTTGATAATTTGATATGTGGGTGGACCGGTGCTTGTGTGCTGTTCTCACTTGAACAAGCATCCCACTTATGATTAAACTCTATTGCAAGCATCCGCAACTACAACAAAAGTATTAAGGTAAACCTAACCATATCATGAAACATATGGATCCAAATCAGCCCCTTACGAAGCAACGCATAAACTAGGGTTTAAGCTTCTGTCACTCTAGCAACCCATAATCTACTTATTACTTCCCAATGCCTTCCTCTAGGCCCAAATAATGGTGAAGTGTTATGTAGTCGACGTTCACATAACACCACTAGAGGCTAGACAACATACATCTTATCAAAATATCAAACGAATACCAAATTCACATGACTACTCATAGCAAGACTTCTCCCTTGTCCTCAGGAACAAACGTAATTACTCACAAAGCATATTCATGTTCATAATCAGAGGGGTAATAATATGCATAAAGGATCTGAACATATGATCTACCACCAAATAAACCAACTAGCATCAACTACAAGGGGTAATCAACACTACTAGCAACCTACTAGCACCAATCCCGGACTTTGAGACAAGAATTGGATACAAGAGATGAACTAGGGTTTGGAGATGAGATGGTGCTGGTGAAGATGTTGATGGAGATTGCCCTATACCGATGAGAGGAGCGTTGATGATGACGATGGTGATGATTTCCCCCTCATGGAGGGAAGTTTCCCCGGCAGAACAGCTCTGCCGGAGCTCTAGATTGGTTCCGCCTTGGTTCCGCCTCGTGGCGGCGGAGTCTCGTCCCGAAAGGTTGCTTCCTATTTTTTTCTCATCGAAAGCCTTCATATAGGAGAAGATGGATGTCGGAGACCCACTAGGGGACCCACGAGGTAGGGGGGCGCGCCCTGGTAGGGGGGGCGCGCCCCCCACCCTCGTGAGCAGGGTGTGGGCCCCCTGGACTTCATCTTTGGCGAGGATTTATTTATTTTAAGATGTTCTTTGGACATTCAGGACTTTTGGAGTTGCAAAGAATAGGTCTCTAATATTTGCTCCTTTTCCAGCCCAGAATTCCAGCTGCCGGCATTCTCCCTCTTTATGGAAACCTTGTAAAATAAGAGAGAATAGCCATAAGTATTGTTACATAAAGTGAAATAACAGCCCATAATGCAATAAATATCGATATAAAAGCATGATGCAAAATGGACGTATCAACGACCTTGCCGGCCTTCGCAGCCTTGCTGGACCTCTCGGCCTAGCCGTCGTGGTCCACATCGAGCTGGAAGAGCCGCTGGCAAAAGTGAGCATGCGCCAAAACGGTGAAGTTGTGGTCGAGGCCGGGGCGGAGTCGCATGATGTCCGCCACGTTCGTGAAGAGCTAGGCCGGCATCCCCTTGTTATGCAGCGGAGCGATTCGGTGGCAGATGAATTCTTCCCCGATCATCTCAAGGGTGAGCCCGGCCTCGGTGAGGCGAAGAATCCTGGTGGTGGCGACCATGAGCTTCGCATCGTCGGCATCGACACTGCTCCAATCGTTTCCGCAAACCGGTGGCGCCTGGCGAACCCGACAGAACTCTTGTTGATCCTCCTCTTCAATCCAGCACCACCGGCCCCGCCACTCCTCCCACCTCTCCTTCTGAGCGCCCTCTAGGTATGTCCCCTTGGACCTCGGTATCCAGGTGACACAATCGGAGATGGCGCCTCCCTGCTGGATCCGAGGGAAGAAGTAGTGGCAGAAGAGCGCCGTGCTAGGATGCACTCCGGCGAAGCCCTCGCAGAGATGGGCGAAGAGAGCCATGCACGCCACGACATTTGGGGTAAAATCCAGGAGGTGGAAGCCGAAGGTATGCATGATGTCATTGAAGAAATCGGAGAAGGGGGGCAGAGGCCGCAGGAGAAGTTATCGACGAGGAACAGATACCGATTCGGGGCAGCTTTGCCGCAGTTGGCGGGGATGACGCATGTGGAAGGATGCCCTGTCGTCTCTCCCCCCATATTAACCCCCCACAGTGGCCTGAAGTTGTCCCGAAGGTGTGCCACGCCGACCATCGAGGGAAAGTAGGTGAGCTCCGTCCGCCGCGCTGCCAACTCATTCTCCGGCGGCTCCGCCCCTCCGGCGTTCTTGGCTGCTCCCTTGCCCTTGCCTGTCTTGGGTGCCATGGCGGCTGCGAGCGGTGGAAGGGAAAGGGCAGCGAAAGTGCAGCGGCGGCGAGCAGGGGCTTGAGGAAGAAGGATGGAATGGCAGCTCTGAGATTGGAGAAGACACAGGGGGTAAATGAGCAGCGTGCCCGTGGCCGTTTCCTTTTTACGGGGAAGGCACGGGCCGCCTCTTTCCAGATGTGACGCATGCGTGCGAGAATCACCCCACTTATGACCCCCACGTCACGCACGACCCTCCACGTCGCGCGTTCAACGCGGGTCGTGAGGAAGCGCAGCAGACGAGAAGTTACTACGGTAAAATCCGCCCCACCTGCCTGAGCACCGCTCTGGGCCTAGCCCAACAACGCGTCGCGCTTATGTGTGGCCCAGGCCCAGGGGCTCCTGTCGGTGTACAAAAGTAGAGGCTCTCCTTTTGACCCCTTTACTTGTGCACGGGCAGTCAGAGCCACGCGTTGCAGCCACACTTAGTAGGGCAGAGGAGGGAAGCCGGAGAGAAGCCGAAGCACTAGACAACCAAGGCAACCCCAAGACCAGAAGCGTAGGAGAGCAAGAGGGCGAGGTGGACTCCCTCGGCAAGATCCTTGCCGAGGCAGCCTCCGCAGCCCCGGTAAGGGCCTTGCCGAGGCAAGTTTCCCAACACCAGCAGAGCAAGCCACCCTTGAGCCCACAGGCTCCAACCCAAACAACTACATTGGAGCCAAGGCTCGGGAGGCGCCTCTGTGGTGACATGCAAATCTTCGTCAAGATCATAAACATATGAGTTCAGATGAGGACCAGAAGACGGCGACCCTCGGCAGGATCCTAGCTGAGGAAATCCACAAGACCCCCGGCAAGCGTCTTGCCAGGGGCGACTACGACACCACGGCAAGACTCTTGTTGGGCCCCCGGCAAGGCCCTTGCCGAAGACGCTAGCAGGGCCACTGCCAGGCCCGCACCAGCCAAGACTCTGCCGCCCTTCGCATGCAGCTGCCAGCCCAACCAGCTGGGCAGGCACCTGCGTGGCAACATGCAGCTTCCAGGCCAAATCAGCAAGCACCTGCGTGGTGGCATGCAGATCTTCGTGAAGGCCCTACCACCGTGCCACCTCAGCTACTTGCCTGCCTACATGGCGCTGCATGCATCGCTAGCCTGGGCGCGTGTCGAAGCAAGGCGGAGCAGTGACGGACAGGACGGGCCTCGTTCCCATCCCCGATAAAGCTAATGGACACCTACGTAGTGCATTTAATGCACTTTGTCCCGTAATGCCGTGCGATAAGCTCGCGCACTATAGGACTTTCCACCTCCTTTGTGCCACTGTGGCAACCCCTTTTTTCCTATAAAAGGGGGCCCGAGGCGACCAGGAGGGGGGTCGGCTTTTTGGAACGGCACAGCCACCGTAGCTAGTTCAAAAAGCTCAAGAACACTCAATACATCCACCAAAGCAGGACTAGGGTTTTACGCATCCTCGCGGCCCGAACCTGGGTAAACGATCTGTGTGCTAGCTCCTAAACCTGCTCTTCTCACGACCCTGCGCCTGCCGACCGTAGAAGGGATCCCAGTGATCCCATATGTGTCGTTCCCACCGACATTTCTTTGGCATAAAAGCTGCCTGGGTGGCCCGTCGAGCCCGGCAGTTACGAGCGAGGCAGCTCGCTGCTCCACCTACCTCACCTAGCCTGTCGGAGGCAGTTGTCGCACTAAGCCAGCATGTGGTTTCGCAGCTGGCCGCTCCAATACAGCTTGAGGAAGAGTGCCGACTTGCTCCACGCCGGCTTGTCGGGGAGCACGGTGGCACGGGCATCATCGCTGCCCTCAACGCCGCCGCGTCGTACAACGCCTCCAGTGTTTGTGACTGCGCCATCCGCCGTCAACGCGCGCGTAGCCGTGACATGCAGGCAGAGAAAGAAGCCGCCGTGGATGTCGATGAGGCGATGCGGCTACGCGGATGTCGGCGAGGTAACAGCCATCACGTCCCCGCCCGCCGCCATCATCGAGCAGAAGTAGAACACGGAAGGCCGCCGCCGATTGTATCCCATGAAGGACACCGCCGAGGCGACACCGGCGAATACAACCGGTGTCTTGCACGATTCTTCTTCTATCGGATGCTGGAGAAGGACAAAGAGATCGGACGATGACCATTTAGATTAGGTATACTAATTCTTCCAGGCTGGTTGTAATGGGAGTATCATAAGTAGTATCATGCATGCGAACTAGTATGCAAATTTGATGAGGTGGCATAGAATTAAATGATGAAAGAGAGGGTTGAGTATCATATTATGATACCGTATGGAATTAAGTTACTCCCACTATGGTTAGTCTTAGGCCTTGTTCGATTCAACCTCCACCCAAGGGGTTTGGAGAGGAATGGAGGGGAATTTGGCTTGTACATGATTTAATCCCGCACAATCCCTGTTAATCTATGTATATTGTGTGCATGTTATTTGACCCCTCATTTTGCTGCGCTACGACTAGTGTGAGTGTCTACATGCAGTACACCATCCTCTAATTTGGTGGATGCCAAGATGGCCCGAGAAGGAGCTATAAGTGTTTTTCAAGTTGAAAAATGTTACCGATGAGGAGCCATAATTAAGCTTGAGGTGTCTCTTATTATCTTCCAAATGGGAAATAAGCTTTTTTTAGTGTGAATGGGCAATAAGCTGGAGAGTGTCACTAATGGGCTGTCTCTAGTGTTAAGGCCCTTCAGTACAAAACACGCGCAACCGACTGGGCCGATACAAAATCCTATCCATCTTAAAGCCCATTTGTTTTTGTATTTTTGTGAGGAGAAGCCCATATTTCTTGAAGAGGAGGCGATCCCAGAAAAACCCTCCTTCCTCCTCGCTTCCACTTGTACTGCAGCTCGCTGGACTCTCCCACTTCCATCTCCCCCCAATTCCCCCTGCTCCCCATCTTCCTCACTCGTCAAGAAAACCCCTGCTCACCTTCTTCCTCACTCGTATAGAAAATGCCTGCTCCTCTTCTTCCACTCCTATAGAAAACCCCAGCCCTCCTTCTTCCCCACTCGCACTACCACTAGGCTCATCTCTGGCTACTCTTCTCAAACTCGTGAGTTCGGTGCGACGCCCGCAAGGAAAATGGAGTCGGCTGGCCCTGACGCCAAGAAGATGAGGCTCCCGCCAGCGGCAACGCCGATTGTGGATCCCACCAACAGCGACGCCGACTGTGGATCCCGCACCCGGCGACGCGGGGAAAAGCAGCAAGCCGCCCTCCCCCCCACCCGGATCTGAGGAACTAGTAGAATCTCTGATGGACCGCATCAGCGATCTCCCGGACGACATCCTTGAGGAGATCATCATGCTTCTCCCCACCAAGGATTGTTGCCGCACACAAGTGCTCTCAACTCAGTGGCGCCCTCTATGGTGCACCGCACCCCTCAATCTTGACTATCGTCAGATATTTGTCCTTCCTGAATTTGATCTCCTCAGAGCCATCATCTCCTCTCACCAGCAGGGCCCTGTTCAATGCCTCTGCATCCCGACACGCTACCTGCTGGCCATATCCGGCATGGTGGGCGCTTGGCTGACATCCCGTGAATTCAAAAAACTCCAGCAGTTTGAGTTATACCATTACCACGAAACCGAACACCAAGAATTTGTGCCCACACCACCATTGTCCATCTCATGCTTTTCCTCCTCTCTCCATACCGCCACCTTTGTCCAGTGCCATCTAGCAGACGATCTGGTACAAATGCTTTGACTCCCACTTCTAAAAAAACTTTTGCTTGTGTTGGTTTATCTGTCGGAGGCTCACTCCACAGCATCATCCACTGCAGTTGCCCTGCCCTGGAGCGCTTTCTGATTGTTTTGGGAGTAGAAATCCCTATCAGTTGTCTCCAAATAAAGTCGCCTCACCTTAAAAGCATTGGAATTTGTTTCGAAGGGCAACGACTCATCATCGAAGACGCCCCTTCACTTCAAAGGTTACTCCTTCATTATTGTTATAAACCTTGGCAAATAACTGTTGACTCTATGCAGAAACTGGAGACCTTGGGTGTAATTCATGATACTGTCGGATGTGGGGTTCCGGCAAACCCTTAAGGTTCGAACACTGGGGTGCGCGTGAAGTCTTTCCTTCCTACCAATCTATGCCCTAGCTCACTAAGATCTCGTGGACGAACTCGACGAACTCGCAACACATAAAGACACGAGGTTTATACTGGTTCGGGCCACCGTTGTGGTGTAATACCCTACTCCAGTGTGGTGGTGGTGGGTTGCCTCTAGGGCTGATGATGAACAATACAAGGGAAGAACAGCCTCCTGAGGTTGAGGTGTTCTTGTGTGTAGGCTCTCGATCGGGTTAGATCAAGCTAAGGTGAGATGGGATCTCTCCCTACTATGGTGGCTAGCTCTACTTATATAGGCCCTGGTCCTCTTCCCAAATATCGAGCAGGAAGGGAGCCAACAATGGCAGGCCAATTTGAAGGGGGACAACTAGTACGAGCTATCCTGACAAAAGTAGTCTTCGCCTGCCAAAAGCTCTGGTGGTGACACCGTCTTGGGCTCCACGATGACGTCCGTCTTGCTGTCCTCCTGGTCTTGGTCTCGTTGCACCAATATAGCAACCTTTGCCTGATGCCTCGGTACTCTTCGCCTGTGCTGGCCTCCTTAGCACCAAAGAGGAAACAAGGACGTTGCGCGCGCTGGCGCCCGCTTGGCGCCCGCCTGGTGTCGTGCGTCATGGCTCACATCACGAGGGTCTCGTGAGGTTTTCCCTGCCTTGATATCTTTGCTCCTTGTGAGCCTGCCTGGCTAGGCCACTCCCGAGGAGGCCTTGCGTCGTTCGCCTCGCGAGGCTTGGACCCTCGCGAGGGTCTTGGGTGCTTTGTTGGTGATGATGGGCCGTACGGCCCGCTGGCTCAGCCACGCCGCGGGCCGCAGGCAGGCAAGTCTGGGGACCCCCGTTCTTAGAACGCCGATAGTAGCCCCCGGGCCCAAGGTGCGCTCGGGCTTGGCTTCGCAACAAAGCCAAGGGCCAAGTACGGAGCGCCGCGGGCCCCAAAAGCCTGCAGCCTCGATTGACGTGTGGCGGTTGATTGGACGTGGGCGTCTCCACTTCCCCATGATGTCTCGGCAACTGCTTCACCTGACAAAAGGCTGGCGGAGGTAGCACTTTCCTTCGTTGCTTCTTCCTTGCCTCACTCCAGATCCCCTTTCTCGCTCTTTGCCGCCGCTACCTCTAGATCTGCCCCAGCCTTGCTCTGCATCTGCCGCTTATGGCGCCGCGCAAGGTCAAGACTTCCTCGGCACCGGCTTGGTACGAGCCCGCTCTTGAGGCACCCACCATCACGGAGAAGAGCCTCGCCTCCATGCCTGCTGACGGCGGGAGAGAGCAACGAGTGGGGGAATACGGAGCTCCGGCTTGCGTCCGACGAGCGGGAGCCTGAGGGGAGCACCTTATTCCCCTTTTTCTCGAGCAGCGTCGCCATTGGGTTGGTTCCTCCCTTCTCTGATTTCTTTTATGAAGTCCTCGACCACTACGGGCTGCAGGCGTTGCACCTCCATCCCAACTCTGTCCTCCTCCAGTCCATCTTTGCCTACTACTGTGAGGCGTACCTGGGCGTGATGCCGTCAACGGCGCTCCTGCACCATTTCTTCTTCCTCCGCGTGAGTGGTGAGCATGCCTCCGGATGTGCTAATTTCATTTCCTGCGGCAAGGACAACTCGATCTCGAGCACCGGGAAGAGAGCCGGCAACATTCGATCCAAGTGAGTCATGATGGACAACAGGCACGCCCATCCGTGCCTGGTGTTGCCGATGGAGGCGCCCTGGCTGGGCAAGGGGTGGCCCAAGGCGGAGCTTGTCGACGAGCGGGCATCCTTAGTGTTGGGGCAGATGATGACCGACCTGAAGCCAGGCAACGCAATGGTGGCCAAGCTAACGGGGGCGATGCTTCTGAGGGAGTTCTTGACGCTGCGGGTTGCTCCACTCTAGGCTCGCGCGCGCCCCCTCTGGGAGCTCAAAGAAGAGGAAAACAAGACCCGCCTGAGGCCAAGGGACCTGCCTGGCGATGAACTGGATGCTGTCCTGCTCCTCATAGTCGGGGACAACCAGGAGTACCTGCCTAGCGCCTTGGTTCCCCTGTTCCAACGCAGGGACCAGGAGGAATTCGTCGCCTCCGGGCCGACTTTTAATGCGCACGGGCTGGTGCCACCGGCGCCTCTGGAAGCTCCTATGGCGCAGCAACCGTTGGAGGTGTCTTCTGGTGAGTCCCGCGGAGAGGGGGAAGAGTAGGTGGACTCGGAGAAGACCCCGGAAGAGGTGGGGGAGACTTCCCCTCTGAGCAAGGCCGAGATTCTCCGTGCCCTTCCTGATGATGCCGAAGCCGACGCCTACCAAGGGGAGAGGGAGCAACCCCTCATTCTGACGAAGGGTAGGTCGTCGCTGGTGGTTCATGGTGCCGCCTCCACCCCAACACCTCCTGAGGTTGGATCCGGTTCTACCTCTGCACCGCCTGTCGCCGCCGGAGCCCAAACGCCTGCCCCTCAGGTCCCGATGCTGTCAGGCCTCAAGCTTCACAAAGCGAAAGGTGGAGTACTTCGCGGTGGACCGGTAGGTGTTTCGAGCTTCGCTTTATCCCTGCCGGTACTTGTTATCTCCTGACGCTCGCCCTTGGTTGATCAGGCCGGCATCTTTGGCGAAGAAGAGGAAGCAGGATACGGCGGCCGTGCCTCCCTCCGCAGAGAAAGGAGGCAGCAGCGCCCGCATCTCCCCAGCCCGGTCGTCCTCGCGGGGCCAAGAGGAACAACGCCGCGTGGAATCAGCCCCCATGGCCCCGCTGGCTCCGGAGGTGCCGGTACTTGGCGCGGCTGACGAGGTCCCAGCTGCTCCGGAACCCGCGGTCTCCCAAGCCCTGGTGACGGTTTCGCTTCCTCCCACCGCAGCACCTCCACTCCCTGGTTCTTCTGCTCATGCTGCTGTCTTGGAGCGTGCCCTTTCGGAGATGACCCTACTGCAGGCGGATCTCCGAAGCGCGGACCCGTGCCTGGTGGCCGGGCATCTAGAGTTGGCCTCTGGTTGGCTTCACTCCGACCTGGCGGTTCGCACGGCGCTGGGTCAGGCTGCTGCGGCTTCCGCGGAGGAGAAGCGAGGAGCTGCCAGTGCTGCAGCCGATCGTGAGGTGGCGCTGAAAGATGCCAAGGCCGCCCGTGATCGCTGCCAAGTGTTGGTGGGCGAATTGCAGAGCCCGCGCGACAACTACGCCGAAGAGGTAGGCTGCCGCCAAGCAAAGGAAGCCGTCAAGAACCGTGATGCTGAGCTGGCCGAGCTGGGAAGAAGCAGGCCGCCGAGCGCACCCGGTTGGAAGAGTTGGAGCGGAAGATGGGGACGAGGGAGGCCGATCTTGATGCTAACGCGCGAGTCCTGGCCAAAGACCACGTGGCCTTCGCTGATCTCGAGAAGAGGTCTCGCAGGGCACTGAAGGTACTCTACGAGCACGGCCTGGAGAAGCCGTAGGACACCGACGAGGACGGCCCCGCCCAGCTGCTTCCTCTCGTGGTGAAGGCGCTTGAGGAGGTCGTTGATGGCCTTGGTCCCATGGCGAAGGCAGAAGCTCGCGTCCTGTCTTCAGCCGCACTGACTCGCGTCTTCAGCCATCTGCACCTCTGTGACCTCAGCGCTCGCCTTGACGAGCCGCTGGAGCCTGTGGCTGAACATCAATGCGAAGCCGCCGCCGCGACTGTACAAGGTCAAGTGGAGGCCTTGCTGGGGAGGTTCCGTGGCTTTGTCTCCGATCCTCTGTCTGGCGACGCCGCGGGTCCTGCGACTGGTGGTGAAGGTGAGAACATCGTTTCCCACGAGGGAGATCCTTCCGCGGGCGATGGCGATATCCAGGGGTGACCTGCGGCTACTCTTCCCGTTTCATTCCTGCGACATGTATCAGGCCTCGTGGAGGCGTTTAGACTTTTCATTTGGTATTGTGAGAACAACATGCTTGTAATATTTGCTTCGAGATTTGGTGATTTCCTTCCTATTTGCTTTGCGTTCTGCATCGGCAGAGCCCGGCCCCGCGCATACCTCAACCGCCATTGGGCCGACTGGAGACCAGGACGAACCAAGGAGTGAGGGGCTACGTGACCAGTTAGGCTCTTGAGTCACGATGCTCAAGAGTCCCCCTTGACGCGCAAACAGCATATAGGGAGAGTTCGTGAGGATAGTTCAATGTTCTACGTCGGCAGAGCCTGGCCACGCGCATACCACAACCGCCATTGGGCCGATCGGAGACTAGGACGGACCAAGGAGTGAGGGGCTACGTGACTAGTTAGGCTCTTGAGTTGCGATGCTCAGGAGTCCCCCTTGACGTGCAAACAATTTCCATACCTGCCCTCGCTGAGGCCTCGGGAGAGGCGCGTGACGCCCAGGTCCGGGGGACCTGGTTGGGTGGCTTGCGCTTGGGCATGACCCGAGCGCAGCCCCCTTGCCCAGCCCCCTCGTGCGGCTCTCCCGAGGGGAGGCGTTGTGGCGAGGCTGGGCGCTGAGCTCTGGGCTCCCTGAGGTTGGTATGACCGTGGGGCCGCCGTCAGTTGTTTATCACCAGCGCGCAGCATAGTGCTTCCGCTTGTGCACGGGCATAGCCGCTCCTCGACAGTGTCATCAGCCAGCACGGAGCATGGTGCTTCCACTTGGGCGTGGGATGGGGGCCCCCCTCCGGGAGGAGCCCCCGGGGCGTGTACAACCCCGCCCTGACAGGAGGCTTGCACGACAGGGTTGCGAGGTGTATTTGGGCACTCATGAGCCAGCGTGGGACTCACAAGGCCCTACCTCAAGGCGGGTTGCGCCTGGTCTTCAGTCTTGGTGAATGTATGTCCCTACAAGGCGGTTAGATGCAAGCACTCAACGTCCTCAGGTCCCGGCCCTCGAGCGAGCTCAGCAGCCGCTGGTATGCCAGGTCGCGATGCCGTGGTCAAGGCTAGGGGGTGAGGGCTGGAGAGCCAGTAAGATCTCCTGAGTCGCGATGCTCAGGAGCCCCCCTTTTAACGTGCAAGCGAAGTGCATAGGATGAACAGACCCGTGGTGGGCAGCAATCGAGCACGCGATAGCAGTTGGCAGGTTGAGCATCGAGAGCAGGTCAACTTGGATAAATGCAGGAAGATACATGCCATCGGGTCTGGCCCGAGCGGCTTGGGGATGATGCAGCCCGAGGGGCGCCCCCAACAAGGTAAGCTGAAGACATAAACAAAAGGGATACATGCCGCAGGGACGGACCCACGTGGCCTCGGAATAATGCAGCCCGAGGGGCGCTCCCAGCTAAATGAGCTTGGAAGATGTCACCTGGTTCTGTAGATGAAGTAGAGTTGGTGCAGCTGAAGGCGTGCGTTGAAGAAACGACTCCTCATGAGCCGCCAGAACCCTGAGCATCTGGAGTCTCTGGGGGCTCGGGAGGTTCCCTGAAGACCGTCTCCATCTCCTCCAGAACGGCGTGGTACTTGGCTTCCTGAGCTGCCAAGACACGTCACATGTTGTGCTGATAGGCCGACGCCACGCTCGGCAAGCCAAAAGGCATACAAACGTAGCTGTGCGGCGGCCCCTCGTAGCTGCCCACACGCGAAGGCTAGAAATGCTCCTGAGATGCGGCCCTGCTGAGACCTGGGACGTCGATGCAGACACATAGCCCAGCATCCTCGCCAGGATGTGGAGCTGCGCCCCGTGGACGGCTGTCGTCGCACATGGCTCTTGCTTCTTGCAATTCCTGGGTGGTCTTGGTGATGAAATCCTGAGTGGTGGGCACTCCTTGCCCTGTGCTCTCCTGATGGTCACGTGCCGTGAAGAACGCTTCCAAGTGGTGCCCAAGCGCCTCCCTCCTGAGGTTGGCAAGGTCCGAGGCCCTCCAGAAGAGAGCCCCCGAGCCCTGCCTAAGGAGGGCGCCGGGCGCGCCTTCCTATGCGACGGAGGGAGGTGCCCCTGGAGCGGGCGCTGGGCCTGACATGGCTCCTACCGCGACGCCATCCTCCTGAGGTCCTGCACGATGCACCTGCTTCTTCTTGGGGATGGCCTCCAGAGGGCCTTCATTTCTGCTGTCGGGGTCGTCGATTGCTGCGGCTTGAAAGGCGCGCTCGGGGGAGCACACCGCATCCCTCTCTTCACATGGGACCGTGATGATTCCTCCTCTTCCTGGCATCTTGAGAACGTTGTAGCCGTGATGAGTGACTGCCATGATCTTGGCCAGGGCTGGATACCCAATGATGGCATTGTACGGCAGGCGGATGTGCGCGACGTCGAAGTCGATGAGCTTGGTGCGGTAGTTCTTGCACTCCCCGAAGGTGACAGGCACGCGGACCTGCCCTATCGGCGTGGTGGAGCCGTCGGTCACTCCTGAGAAAGGCTTGGTGGGCTGGAGCTACTCATATGGCACCTGGAGGTTGTCGAACGTGTCGACGGACAGGACGTTGAGCCCTGCGCCGCCGTGGATGAGGGTCTTGGTGACCTGCACATTGCTGATGACTGGGGAACACAGCATAGGGAGGGTGCCAGCGGTGGCTGCGCACTTGAACGTATCCGCCGAGTTAAAAGCGATGGCGCATTGGGACCACCTGAGCGAGCGTGTGGCCTCGAGTTTGGGGAGTGCCGCGTTCACCTCGCGAGCGAACTGGTTGAAGATGCGCTGAGAGGCTAGGGCCTGGGCGCCGCCCAAGATGCAGGAGATCGCACGCGGCTCCTAGAAGCCCCCAGCCCCCTCATCCTGGTGGTGGTCGTCGTTCCTTCTTGGTGGCGGCAGCGGGGGAAGACCGGCATTACCCTGGGTGCGATCCTCACGCGGCAGGTCCCTCCAGGCGCCCTCGCGAGGTTGGTCCTACCAGCGGTCCTCGCGAGGTCGGTCGCGCCACTCCTGGTGCAGGCCACGGTCGTGCCAGCGTCCGCCTCCACGTCCTCCTCCGCGGCCGTAGCCCCGGTCGTTGCGCTTGGGGCGTCGACCGTAGCGTCCTTCTCGTATAGCTCTGAGCTCTTGACAGCACTGATGTTGTGGGTGTTCAAGTTGTGGATGGAGCAGAACGGTCGACCGTTCTTGGATGACTCGGGCTGATCTCTGCCCCGCTTGATGTCGGGCTCCACTGCGAGCACAGCTACCTCCTTGCGCTTCATGTCCTTGGCCTTGGCCTTCTTCTCCTCCGCGCCCATGGCTGGCAACTCAAGGAGAGAGAGGCGCCCCTCCTCAGCTCTTGCGCACTTGGTCGCCAGGTTGAACAGCTCTTGAGATGTGCAGAGCTCCTTGTGGATGGCGAGCTCTTCCTTCATCTTGACGTCGCGGACGCCTTCGGAAAACTCGGAGATGATGGCCTCGTCCGTCACCTTGGGGATCTTGAGGCGGGTGTTGTTGAAGCGCTGGATGTACTTCTGGAGGGTCTCTCCTGGTTGCTGCCTGATGCGGCATAGATCACCCGCGGCCAGAGGGTGGTTGCGAGTGCCCTGGAAGTTGGTGACGAAGTGGTCGCGCATCTCGTCCTAGGAGGAGATCGAGCCATGCTGCAGATTCAGGAGCCAATAGCAAGCTCCATCCTTGAGAGCCATGGGAAACCACTTGGCCATGACCTTTTCGTCGCCATTGGACGCTTCGATGCTCAGCTCATAGAGCTGCAGGAACTCCGCGGGGTCGGCGGTACCGTCATAGCGAGGAGGCAGATCCGGCTTGAACTTGCCTGGCCAGGCGATGCTACGCAACTCGGGGTGAAGGTGTGGCAGCCAGCCATGGTAGCCAGGCCCCGCTTCGGAGGTGGAGCTTGGTCTTGACGAGGTCCGCGCTGCGCCGCTGCGGGTGGTGCGCGGTCTTGACGAGGTGGCGCGGGGAGCGCAGGGGCAGCTTCTCGCGGCCGCGGAATTTCTTGGGAGCTTCTCTCTTCACGCGCGGGCGCCGGGCGCGGCGGATCACGTCGCGGAGCCGCGCGCCTTGGTGGCAAGGCGACGTCTTGGGGCTGAGGTGGTGGAGGCGCGCCATGAGCCCCGTTGCCCCGACTGGTTGAGGGAGAGGCAGAGAGTGGGACGGCGCCGGAGAGCCCCCCGCGGCGCGGACAAGCTCGGCGACGCGTTCGAGCCACTCCTCGTAGAGGTCGTCGATGGGGCGGTAGCGTAGGAGCTCGTTCGCTGCATGGAGCGCGGCCCGTGCCTCCATGGGAGCGCGGTGCGCATGAGACGAAGAACCGGCAGCGGTCAGCAATGGAGTGGCGATGCGGCCGTCCTGCCGCACCGAAGGATGCAGCGAGGACGCCTGCTGCTCGTTCCCCGCCAGGCCGGTGGCAGCGTTGGCGCCGGGGGACGGAGAACGGCGATGTGGCCCGCCGACAGGAGCCGTCTGAGCAACGCGGACGATGAGGAGACGATGGAGCGATGGAGCGATGAACTGATGGAAGGGAAGCTACGGCGCACCCCTACCTGGTCGTCGATGTGGGGTTCCGGCAAACCCTTAAGGTTCGAACACTGGGGTGCGCGCGAAGCATTTCCTTCCTACCAATCTATGCCCTAGCTCACTAAGATCTCGCGGACGAACTTGACGAACTCGCAACACAAAAAGACACGAGGTTTATACTGGTTCAGGTCACCGTTGTGGTGTAATACCCTACTCCAGTGTGGTGGTGGTGGATTGCCTCTAGGGCTGATGATGAACAATACAAGGGAAGAACAGCCTCTTGAGGTTGAGGTGTTCTTGTGTGTAGGCTCTCGATCGGGTTGGATCAAGCTAAGGTGAGATGGGATCTCTCCCTACTATGGTGGCTAGCTCTACTTATATAGGCCCTGGTCCTCTTCCCAAATATCGAGCGGGAAGGGAGCCAACAATGGCGGGCCAATTTGAAGGGGGACAGCTAGTACGAGCTATCCTGACAAAAGTGGTCTTCGCCTCCGAAAAGCTCTGGTGGTGACGCCGTCTTGGGCTCCACTATGACCTCCGTCTTGCCGTCCTCCTGGTCTTGGTCTCATTGCACAAATATAGCAACCTTTGCCTGATGCCTCGGTACTCTTCGCCTGCGCTTGCCTCCTTAGCACCAAAGAGGAAACAAGGATGCTGCGCGCGCTAGCGCCCGCCTGGTGTCGTGCGTCATGGCTCGCGTGACGAGGGTCTCGTGAGGTTTGCCTTGCCTTGATATCTCCGCTCCTCGTGAGCCTTCCTGGCTAGGCCACACCCGAGGAGGCCTTGCGTCATCCGCCTCGCGAGGCTGGGACCCTTGCGAGGATCTTGGGTGCTTTGTTAGTGATGATGGGCCGTACGGCCTGCTGGCTCAGCCATGCCGCGGGCCGCAGGCAGGCAAGTGTGGGGACCCCCGTTCCCAGAACGCCGACAGATACGTTTAATGATCACAAGAAGTTGGTGTTTCGCTCCTCACTTTTTCTAGTACTGTATAATTTCATCTACACATTTGTAATCATAATCTGCATTTTTCATTTTAGCACATAAGTTTCATATCATCTTGGAGTACACTTTGGGTACTAATATTATTTTCTATGCTCAATGAAGAGTTCGTCCATGGATAGCCTATCAATGCTGCTAGATTCTGTCAAGATCTTATATATCGGCATGTTTAGTTATGATCTGAACATAATTATTGGCTTGATGCGATGCTTTCGATCTCTGGAGAATATATATATATATATATATATATATATAAAGGTGATGATTTCATGCACATTGAAAGACCGTATATATTGTACTAGAATTAACCGTTCAACTGTTTCTCTTTTGACATACTCTTTTTTCATACCTTAACTGTTTTCAAATCTTCATGTCTACTTAGGCACTTCAAACACATGGAGAAAAATGTATAACCAATCGGTGGCGTAATAAGCACCAGGATTTTCTCAGTTCTCATGACATTCGTTTGAGGACGATAACGATGGAAGGATATGCATCCAACTAGGCAAACAAAAGCTTTGTCACATTCTTCATGTTGAATGCAAGGTTACTATTGTCCATGAGGCTTAAGTTCTACAGCAAGAGATTTCTCACGGACGGACATGTCGAACAGCAAAAAAAGAAGTTTCAGGTGGACAAATGGGCTTGTAAACGTGCTTGGCTTCTATTTACAACAAATTGTAGTCATCCTGAAATAATGTTTTTTTGCATAGGATGTTGATTTTATGGATCAGACCGATCCATTTGTTTGTGACTGCGAAAAAGTGTGGTTGGGTTAGATGTTAATGCCATGTTCCATCTGGGTTTTGTCTAAATTTTCATGAACAATTAATCCTTGGGCCTTTTGTACCATTTGTAAGCTTGAGTTGCATGTTGTTGCCATCGTACTCCCCTCCATCTGCCACTACACTGCCGCATCTTCCACGGCTCCTGTTCATACCCGTACGAGGCCTCTCCATAATTCTCCACCTTGGTTCGCTCGTTGTGCCCATCGCCGTCTAGTGTTGTCAACATGGTCAACAACCGAGAGGAATCAGGAGATGACTGTACATGGAGAGGCTGACAGTAGGGACCCACCAGGGTCATTGCATTACGCATGCATGTGCCTTGTTATTACAAGCTAAAAAATACTTCCTCCTAATTGTTTGACAACTAGGTCCCACGCCATTGTCAATGTAGTCAATAAACTAGAAAATTACACAATGAGCAGATAACACCAGGGACCCAGCAGCTCGCCCAGTTGTTTTTTAGTTTCCAAGAAGGAGCTCAACTGTGTGTTGTGTGGGGGCTGTGGCCCATCTAGCACACACTTATGCTTTTATTTAAGCACATGATGAGCCCAGTTGATATATTTTTTCTTTCTGAAAATGGCTAGCCCAGTTCCTTTTTTGGAGAATACCAAAACCGAGGCCTACTTGCGTTTCTCAGCCCTACTGGGCTACAAATCTTCCAACACGAGGAGGGATATAAGTAGTAAGAAATGGGCTTCCCCATAAAATGGGCTATAAGTTGTAAGAAATGGGTTGTAAATTTTTAAACCAAAGCCAGCCGGCAATTACATTAAAATATCATTTTTTATGGATTTCTCTTCTCTTATAAAAAGTTGAGTTGGTGTCGATGGTGTTCTTGCCCTCCTGTAATATAGGTCGTCCGATCTATATCTAGTGGATAGGAAGGAAACTATGAAAATTTACCCGCACACCTCTCCACATTTGCAGATACGGCCTTCCCTCATTCATCCTTTTCTCCCACAAGATAAACTACTCATACAAATGCATCTTCATGTTCCATGGAACGCACGGGCATCTTGCTAGTTAAGATTTTAAATTTCATTCCTTTTTTTGTGGAGATTTTTTTAATTTTATTTTGATATAATTTTAAAAAAATTATTTTTAACGTGACTTGAAATTTCGTGATTAAAAGAGTTTGGACCCACTGAAATATGCAAAATTTCGTTGAAGTTTTTAGCAGTGCCCAGAATATATGGTATGTAATGCTAATAAAAAGAATATGTGCTTCAAAATATCCTTAAGAATTAGTCAAATGGGTTGTAAATTATTGAAAATGGCTAATAGGCTATATGTTGTTTTCCACATATTTGGAGGCTGACTTCTCGGCCTACTAGGTTGACGATGATGCTGTCCTAAAAAAATTGACGCGTACGCAAGGCTTTGTCAACTTAGTCAACACAAAGCAGTGACTGTTGGATGTCCATCCAACGGCCACCGTGCTTCTTCAATCTCTGATCATCCCGCTCCAGCCGCCCAAACCAGCGCTAGTGGGACTGCCTGCTCCCTCCTCCTGTGGCCAGCTATGCTGCCGCCAGGCCATCCCTCTACCCCCCACACATCCTGTTATTTTCCGGCGACATCAGCCTCACCCCGCAGCTGACCAGTCAGCGGTCGTACTCCCATCAGTTTGGGCATCCACTGTTGTGGTTTCGCCGGCTTCAGGTCGTTCCCTTCCTAGGCCTCGCCCTCGTCCACCGCGTTTGTGCTCTCGGCGCGGCGAGGTCAACATGGTCAACAAACAAGAGCCATCAGAAGAGGCTCACAGTAGGGACCCACACAAGCAAGTGCCTCTTTATTATGTGCAAAATAATGATTCCTCCACCTGATAGTTGAGCCCACCGAAAGGGCCTCTGTATTTCGCGAAACAAACGTTCCGCCTGCTGACAGCTCGGACCCACTAGCTATATCTTCGCATGCAAGGAAGTGCCACCTTATTACACACACAAAAATCAATACTCCCCCTGCTAGCTAGGACCCACCATAGTGGGAGGCTGACTTGTGGGCCTGCTAAGTTGACACGGATGGAGGACTTTGTCAACTTAGTCAATATGAATGATTCTAGCTCCAGTGACCGTACGATGTCCATCCAACGGCCATAGTGCTTCTTCAACCTCTAGTCTTCTTGCTCTAGCCGCCAAACCAGCGCCGGTCGTGCCGCCTGCTCCTGCCTCCCGTGGCCGGCTGTGTTGCCGCAGAGGCCTCACCGCCCCCTACTACTCCCACCACTGCCCAGGCCATCCGTCTACTCACCCACACCCCCTGTTATTCTGCGGCGACGACACCCTCACACCGCTGCCGAACTGGTCAACCCCCATACTCCTCTCCGTGTGGGCATCCATTGCCGCGTCTTCCCCGGCTCCGTGTTATCCCCTTCCTAGGCCTTGTCGTTGTCCACCGCCGCGGTGCTCTCGGCACGGTGTGGTAAATGTGGTCAAGGAACAGACTTCCATCGGAAGAGTACTGTACGTGGAGAGGCCAACAGATGGGTCAACGGCTGCAGCAAGGAAGTGCAACCTTATTACACGTAAAATAATGATTCCTCCACCTGACAGCAGGGACCCACCGGACTGGCCACCGTATTTCGCAAAAATATGATTCTCCCCCTGACAGCTGGGACCCACTAGTTATATCTTCGCACGCAAGGAAGTGCCTCCTTATCCTCCCTGACAGTTGGAACCCACCTAGTCGAAGCGTACGTAGCGTTGTGGTGACAAGGCATGCAGCGCCATGCTGGCTAGCTGGCTGCTGTGCTGGTGTGGTGACAGGGTCTTCACGAAGATCTGCATGCCACCACGCAGGTGCTCGACTAGTTGGCCCAGAAGCTGCATGCTGCCACACAGGCGCTCGCCTAGTTTGCGGGCCAATTGCCGTGTCGGAACGGCCGTGGGGTAGCGAAACGTTGGTGGGTGCGGGCCTAGCTGTGGACACGCAGATGCCCCCGGTAAGGGTCTTGCCAGGGTCTCGCAGGCTTCCCCGGCAAGGATCCTGCCGAGGGTCTTCGGCCATCCCCGGCAAGGATCTTTGCCGGGGGTCTTCGTCTTCTGGTTTTTATCTAGGCTCGCGGCCCTTTGGTCTCCACAAAGAACAGCATGCCACCACATGGGTGCCCCGAGTCTTGGTCTCGATGTTTTCAATGGTGTCAGAGCCCTCAGGCTCAAGGGTGGTGGCCTCGCTTGTGTGGGGCGAATTGCCCCTGCAAGGCTCTTGCCGAGGCTATGTAGGCTGCCCCAGCAAGGGTGTTTCCGGGGGATGCCCATCTTGCCCCTTCACTCTTCATGCCTCTGGCTAGAGTGCTGCCTTGGCAGTCTCGTACCGCTGCTTCCTTTGCCCTGCCGAGCATGGCTGCTGGTGTGGCTACGACTACCCGTGCACAAGTAAAG
This sequence comes from Triticum urartu, assembly GCF_056163025.1. Lineage (NCBI taxonomy): Eukaryota > Viridiplantae > Streptophyta > Magnoliopsida > Poales > Poaceae > Triticum > Triticum urartu. The sequence goes on along the minus strand of NC_141874.1, from coordinate 357,942,464 downwards.
GGGTACAGAAAGGCCCCTACTTTTGTACACCGATAGCCATTCAAACTGGTATTGATGTAGTCGAGCGGCATAGTTCCGACTTGCACATAATGAACAACACATTGTGAATGACTGAAATAAACAAGGCATAAATGACCAGTATAACAAGCAAATATAGCCATTGAAAACTGGACAGAGTCTCACTGCAACCAACCCAACAAGCAAATACAGATAAACAGGGCATATGCTTGAAAACTAGACAAATACTCACTGCAACCAACCTAACAAGCAGATAAAGATAAACAAGGGATCTGCTTGATAACTCGACAACTGCTAAAAAAGCAACCTAACAACCAAATATAGATAAAAAGGCATCTTCTTGATAACTGGACAAATGCTAAAAAAGCAACCTAACAACCAAGTATAGATAAACAAGGCATCTGTTTGATAACTGGATAAATGCTAAAAAAAAGCAACCTAACAACCAAGTACAGATAAACAAGGCATCTGCTTGATAACTGGACAAATGCTCACTGCAACCAAACTAAGAACCAAATACATATAAACAAGGCATCTGCTCGATAACTGTAAAATGCTCACTCCAACCAACCTAACAACCAAATACAGATAAACAAGGCATCCACTCACTATAAACAACCAAATATAGCCATTCGTGAAACTAAAGTGGACAATTCATACTTAAACATCACATAGCCATATTTAACAATACATTTTTGCATAACTGAAATAATTAAACACGTCACAGTTAAAGCACCGCATGGCAAATGCTACTACAACAAAGGGTATGGGTTGGCAAGCTAGAAAAGGTAAGATTTGTTGATAGAATGTTGCCTCACATTTCTTGGATGGGATCCTTCCAGTTGGAAGAGCATAGACCCATGGTGCACTCTCTGATGTCACAGATGGGTTGTTTCACCTTGGAAGAACCTTCATGGGTGCCCTCCTCATGGTCATGGTCGTGGTCGATGAGATCTGACTTGGCAATTCAGGATCCCAAGCCGCCGCGCGCCGTAGAATGTGTCCTTCTGAAATGACAAAATGGGCTCGATGGCGTATAAAGCTCGCAAATCCTTGACCGCTTGGTGGAGGAGATCAGCGGCAGGGCCGTCGAAGAGATCGACGGTGGTTGAACCAGAGGGGTTGGGGGTGGACTACTTAACCTCTGACATGGCCCGCATGAAGCCATCGTTGTGGACAAGCTTGATGTCGTATCCAGCTTTCCCAAGATACAGTAATACACTAGCCCGCTGACATGAAGCCCTCGGCATCGCAACATAGTCAATGTCTTTGCCGGCTTCCACAGCGACGTGTTGCTCCGGGATCGACAGGTCGGGGCGAACGGCGACCACATCACCAACGTCCGTCGGAGAGGCCATGATAAACCTCTTCTTGGTTGAGCGCTCGTCGGGCTCCCCGGGATACATGGTCGAGCTTAGGCTGCGACATTCTGGAGCAGGGGATGTGGATCTGGCGAGGAGGGACACCGCAGGCCTCACCTAAAACTCAAGCGACATTCTGGTGCCACGTGTTATTTATCACACAAGTGTTAACATAAGGAAATGAATGTGTAAGTTACTTATCATCGCACACGAGTACTCGCAGATGCATCATGTGCGATACTCCTAGCCGCCGCAAGCAACTAGTTTGCATTTTTCAAAGTTTTTTCTACACACAGAATGGCACACGAACTAACTGTATTAACTCATCGCAAACAGTTCATCCGAGTCGGCTGTTTGCCACGTATCACACACATCTTGTTAAGTTGAGCCTTTTCTGTTGTGTTCGTTAATCAAAAATTGTTCGTCCGAGTGAACCATATGCCCTATACACACCTTGATCTGGCTAACCGTTTCTGTTGCACTCCCTAATAGAAAACAATTTATCAGAGCAAACTGTATGCCATATATCGCACACAAATTGATCTGGCTGCCCGTTTATGTTGTTCTGCCTCATCGCAAATAGTTCAAACGGGTTAATCGTGTGCCCTGAATTGCACACGCAACTAAAATCTGAACCGTGTTTGATGGCTCCGCCATCGCATATGTTTTTCACCTTTTTGACGGGTTTTTTACATCCTCGTTTGTGATTAATGCATCGCACAAAGTTTCGTCAAAGGGTCTCTGATCGTAGTGTTGCGTTAGCAGCATACTGTAGTAGTGACATGTTAGTGGATATACCAAGTGGATGCGTGTCCCTTCGGTGAGACGCGGGTGGGGCCGACTGTCTGTTGGTGCAACGCGAACACGACGGGCTACAAGTTTACGAATTTGAATTGGCATTTTAAAAACTTATTACGCGATAGAGACTTGTGGCTATTGGGTTATTGTCATGATAGTGCATTCAGAAGCTCGTGATAAATCAATTACCATCTTTTTCCAAACGACCAAGCATTTCACAAAAATACAATACACATAAATGGAGTGATTGTCAAGGTTGCAAACCGCCATGGCGCCACAAGTTCACTACAGCAACCGAGTAGGTCACTGCATCGCTGGTGGAGAAGGAGGGCAGCTCACCTCGTCTATGATGCTTGCCCAGCGCCGCCGCTGCAGCTGGTTTCGCGATTTGGCTTGTCCTACCGCCCATTTGAACATTTGCACCGACTGCTCATCCCATTCCGTAGGCATGCGTGTTCTCTCCTCCGCAGTCGACTCCATGAATATGATCTCTGCCATTAGCCCCATCTCGAAATCAACATGACGCTACCAGATGCTGACATCCCTTAACATCTTTCCCCTGAGATCGACTTGCGCCTCCGCCTTGTGCTTCGGCAGACGCAGCTCCTTCGAACTTGTCTCCTATCAATGCAACACTTCCTCGATCTGATTTGCCCTTGCTACCCACCACCTACAATGCAGCCTTGGCATGTTCTCCGGCGCCACCGATGTGTGATTCCAGAGCAATGGATCCCCTCTGAAACACATGTGGGTTTCACTCGAAAGTGGCAGTGCTGCGAGCTGATATGTCGCCAACGTATCTAAAATTTATGAAGTATTCATGCTGTTATTTTGTCATTCTTGGGTGTTTTACAATCATTTATAGCAACTTTATATCTTTTTTGGGACTACCCTATTGACCCTGTGCCCAGTGCCAGTTGCTGTTTTTGCTTGTTTTTTACATCATAGGAAATCAATATCACACGGAGTCCAAACACCGTGAAACTTTACGGATATATTTTTTGGACCAGAAGGAACCCATTGGACCAGAGCTGCACCTAGGGGTGCCCCAAGGGGGGCACAACCCACCAGGGCGTGCCAGGCCCCCCTGGCGCGCCTAGGTGGGTTGAGCCCACTTCGGTGGCCTCCCGCACCCCCTCTTTGCACTATAAATTCCCAAATATTACGAAACCCTTCAGGGTTAACCTAGATTAGAAGTTCCACCGCTGCAGGGCTCCATAGCCACCGAAAACCAATCTAGACCCATTCCGGCACCCTGTCGGAGGGGGAAATCATCTCCGGTGGCCATCTTGATCATCCCGGCGACCACCACGATGAGGAGGGAGTAGTCCACCCTCGGGGCTGAGGGTTTGTACCAGTAGCTATGTGTTTAATCTCTCTCTCTCTCATGATCTATATCATGGGCTTTGTTACTATAGTCGAATCATATGATGTTTCTCCCCTCTATACTCTCGTTGTGATGAATTGAATCTTTACCCTTTGATTTTTTGTCTTGTCGGATTGAATATTCAGAGATGAGAACATATGATATATGTCTTGCGGTATGAATACTTGAGGTGACAATTGGGGTATCTTATTGGTTCACTTGATATATGTTATGGCATTCAACTCGCGGATTCTGCGGTGATATTGGGGTAATCTATGCATAGGGGTTGATGCATGTTTTTCTCCGAAGGAAACTTCGGGGTCTCTTTATAGTTCTTTGTGTGGATTGAGTATTATGAATATGAATATGCTTTGGTGTTATTCTAGTACGAACTCTAGGATAGATCGAATGGAAACAATAGCTTTGTGTTATTTTAGTACGAACTCTTGAATAGATCGATCGGAAAGAATAGCTTTGAGGTGGCTTCACACCCTACAAACAATTTCTACCTTTTGTTCTCCGCTAATAGGAACTTGGGAGTGATTCTTTGCTGTGCATTGAGGGATAATCATATGATCCAACTATGTTAGCATTGTTGAGACATTGCACTAGCGAAAGTACGGACCCTAGGTCTTGTTTTTAAGCATTGAAATACCGTTTTTGTGCCCGTTTACTATTTGCTACCTTGCCGTTTTTAATTATTCAGATTATAAAAATATATTTCTACTATCCATATTACACTTTATCACCATCTCTTCGCCGAACTAGTGAACTAATACAATTTGCCATTTTATTGGGTGTGTTGGGGAAACAAGAGATTGCTTGTATTTGGTTGCAAGGTCATTTGAGAGAGACCATCTTCATCCTACACCTCTCACGGATTGATAAACCTTAGGTTATCCACTTGAGGGAAAATTGATATTGTCCTACAAAACTCTATGCTTGGAGGCCCAACAGGTGTCTACAAGAATAAAGTTGCGTAGTAGACATCAAGCTCTTTTCTGGTGCCTTTGCCAGGGAGGTGAGTGCTTGAAGGTATATCTTTAGATCTTGTACTTAAATCTTTTAGTTTCTTGTTTTATCGCTAGTTTGGTTTATAAAAGAAAACTACAAAAAAATGGAATTCAGGTTGCATCATATTATTCATCTTTATAATGTCTTTCGTGAAAATGACGGACAGGAAAATTGTGCTCAATTGATAGAAGAAGAATTCAATAGAATATTTGGTATAAATGATGAGTATGATTGCAATGTTGTTAGTATGAATTCATTGAATATCCATTATGCTAATGATATGCAAAACCGTAAGCTTGGGGATGCTATGTTTGATGAACATGATATTTTTAGTCCCCCAAGATTTGATGTGCCAATTTGTTATAATGATTGCATGCCTCCTATTTATGATGATTCTAATGATGAAAGTGGATTTGGAGATGTTGTGACTTTTTTTAGTTTTGAATCCACCATTTCGGATGAGGCTTTAATTGACTATGACAACAAAGTTGCTATCTATGATGATTATGGTGATGACATGTATGCTATAAATAATAATGATAACCATGGAACTTGTCATCATGATTTTAATATTCACTCCCATGATAGTTATTTTGTTGAGTTTGCTCCCACTACTATTGATGAGAATAAATTTGCTTATGTGGAGAGTAACAAAATTTCTATGCTTATACATCATGAAAAGAATGTTTTATGTGATAGCCATATTGTTTAATTCATGCATGATGCTACATAAAATTATTATGAGAGAGGAACATTTGCTTGTAGGTATTGCAATAATATCGAGTTTCCTCTCTATGTGTTGAAAATATTGAAGTTATGCTTGTTTTGCCTTCCTATGCTAGTTGATTCTTGTTCCCATAAGTTGTTTGATCACAAAATCCATATGCATAGGAAGTGGGTTAGACTTAAATGTGCTAGTAATATGCTTCATGATGCTCTCGTTATGTTCCAATTCTTATCTTTTATGCGCGCATCATCGAAATCATCATGCCTAGCTCAAAAGGGATAAAAGAAAAGCGATTGTTGGGAGACAACCCAACACTTTTACCTACTGTTTTTGTGTGATAACATAATTATGCTACTGTAGTAATCATCTTTTATTGATTTTGTTTCAATAAAGTGCCAAGTAAAGCCTTTCAAATCTTGTTGGGTGATAGTTACTTTGATCTTGCTGAAAAACATAAACTTTTGCGCTCACGAAAATAATTATAGTTTTTAATAGAGTAAATTTCATTTGATTCTTTTTGCAGAAGATTAATATACAAATTACTCACGTGGTCCTAAATGTTAAGAATTTTTGGAGTAGCATAAGTATGGTTTGAGTGCAGATTACTACAGACTGTTCTGTTTTAGACAGATTCTGTTTTCAATGCATAGTTTGCTTGTTTTCTAGTTTCTGTGGCTTATATTGCAAAATATAAATTATAGAAATGTTATTCTACAGTAGGCATTGCGTAGAACAATTATGAATCTTGTCATTCACAGTACCAAAAGTGAAATGGTTTGCTCTTTATCATACTAACCTATCTCACAAAGTTCCATTAAGTTTTGTGTGATTGAAGTTTTCAAGTTTTGGGTGACATATCAATATGAGGAGAATAAGGAGTGACAAGACCCTAAGCTTGGGGATGCCCAAGGAACCCCAAGGTAATATTCCAGGAAGATCCAAGCAACTAAGCTTGGGGATGCCCCGGAAGGCATCCCCTCTTTTGTCTCCAACATGATCAGTAACCTCACTTGGAGTTATGTTTTCATTCGTCACATGATATGAGTTTTACTTGGCGCATCAATTTATCTTGTTAGGATTTTCTTGATGTTATTTAGAATAATGTTCTTCATCTTTTATTTCAATAAAAGTGGCAATGATAGCCTTTGCCATGCTTATTCGCAAGTATACTTGTTGCTGTTTGAAAACAGAAAGTTTACCATTGTTGCAAAAATTCCCTAGAAAAGTCAGAATGTGATAAATTTTGAAACTTTTTTGAAAAATGAGCTCTGATAAATTTTATACAATGTGGTAAATTTTCATAATGTTTGGAGTTGAATAAGTATTGATACTTTTGCATTCTTTACAGACTGTATTGTTTTGGCAGATTGCTGTTATGTTTGCATTGTTTGCATATGTTTGCTTGTTTAATGACTCTATTTGTGGATAGGAGTATTAAATATGCAGAGGCATTTAGTATGCAATGTTGAATAATAATTTTAGTGGTTTGCTATAGTAGAGAATGATGAGGGTTTTGCATTTGTTTATACTAACTTATCTCACGAGTTCTTGTTGAGTTTTGTGTGGATGAAGTTTTTGAGATTTAGGAAAACCACTGTCGGTGTACAAAAGTAGGGGCCTTCTGTACCCCTTTACTTTTGCACACGCAGTTATAGCCACACCTGCAACCACGCTTGGCAGGGCAGAGGAAGCGAAGATACCAGACTACCCGAGCGGCACTGACACCATCGAGACTGCCACCTTTGAGCCTAAGAATTATGACGCCATCAACAACGTCAAGACCAAGGCTCGGGAGCGCCTGCATGGTGGCATGCAGATCTTTGTGATAAAGAGAGGCCTGCAAGACTGGGTAAGAACCAGAAGACGAAGTCCCCCGACAAGAACCCTGCCGGGGACGACCATAGAAACCCGACAAGACCCTTGTCGGGGATATCAGCAGGGCCACGACCAGGCCCACACTTACAAGGTTTCACTGCCCCATGGTCGTTCCGACACAGCAGCGAGCGTGCCAACTAGGCACACACCTACGTGGCAGCATGCAGCTTCTAGGCCAACCAAGCAAGCACCTGCGTGGTGGCATGTAGATCTTCGAGAAGACCTTGCCACCGCAGCAGCCAGCCAGCGTGGCGCTGCATGCCTCGTCAGCTTGGGTGCATGTCGAAGCGAGACGAGGTGACGACAGACGAGACGAGCTTCCTTGTCGTCCCCGATAAAGCAAGGGGGCACGTCAGCAGTGCATTAAATGTGTTTTGCCCCATGATGTCAGGGATAGACTTGTACACTGTAGATACTTTCCACCTCATGTGTGCCACTGTGGTAGCCCCTTTGATATATAAAAGGAGGCCTGAGGCATACTGAGGAAAGGATTCAGACTTTTTGGGCTAGGATGCACCACAACTAGTTCAAGAGCTCATGAACACCAAATATACACCAAAGCAGGATTAGGGTATTATGCATCGCTTGCAGCTCGAACCTGGATAAAAATTCCCCCGTGTTGATCTTCTAAACCCGCTCTTTTCACAGCCCCGCGCCCCATCAACTGTAGTAGGGATTCCCTGTGATCCCATAGGTGTCGTTCCAGAACCCGACATCTTTGGCGCACCAGGTAGGGGGGCGCAAGCGGTGAAAATCTGGTTTTGAAGTCAACTCATCGAGTCCTTCATCGTGATGGATTGAGAGACGAAGGTTACTCAATCAGCCACGCTCTGGCGCCGTCAGCCAGGCGAGGCGATATTGTCCGCATCCGCAACCGCTATCCGCATGGCAACGGAAAAGCTAAGTTACGCAGAACCTTGAGCAATTCCTTCTTAATATAAAGTTATTCTCCTTGTTCTGTTTCGAGTTCGCTCAACAGTTCAAGCGGGTGCACTGAGAACGGCAGGGTGGCTTGCCCGACAGCAAGCGCCCTCGGCTGGCTACTAAGGATCCATCCTTCAAAGCACCATAGCATGGGTTTACGTGCCGTCAACCCTATCCAACTAGGCGTAGGGTGTGTACATACAAGAAAAGATCAAACAGAAGATAGCATGCTTCATTTCAAAGTACTGCAGGGTTATGGTACATCAATAGTTGCTGCGGTTCTAACTTAAGATAAAATTATCTTGGTCATGAACTCGCAGCGGTGATGAGAAACGGGGTGCCTAGTCCCGGCGCCGGCCTTCCACCCTCCTGACTCTGTCAATGCAGTTGATGATGGGCTCGATACGCTCTTCGAGCGCCATGAGGTTCGTGCCCTCCGGCAAGCTCTCCAGTGCGTCGGCGAAGTCGATGATGGGGTTCCAGAACTCCACCTTGGTGAGCACCTTGGTCAGGGTGCCCCGGTAGAGCCTCCGGGACTCATTCGCCAGATAAACTGCTCGATTGGTGCGGAGCTGCTCCAGGGCACCAGGGCGCCCTTGAAGAACAGGGTCAGCCTGGCATTGGGGCTCATGTTTGGCTCCTGCGAGTACCTGAGACCCGACATGCCCATGACGGCCAGCTTCGCGAAGATCCTCCCGGCGACGTCGACGTGGCGGCTGATCCATAGGTTTATGCCCTTTGCGTAATCCTTGTGCTCGGCGGCGTCATCGCTCTACAGCCACTTCTCGTCCTCCAAGGCCTTGTTCAGGGTCCGCTCACGAGCCCCGGCCTCTGAAAGCTTCCCCTCCAAACCAGAGAGCGGTTGGCCGTGTCCCTCTCCTCCGTCAGCCCCAAGATCTTCTTCTTCAGCTCCTCCCACTCCAGCTCCTTCGCCTTGCCGGCGTGGTCCAGAGCGAGAGCACAGAGTGTGTTCTTGTGCTTCTGCTCGAGCTCCTGGGTCCACTGCGCAATAATCTTCCCAACCTCCTCATCCTTGCCGCGGAGCGTGGCGGCAAGCGCCTGCTCACGCGCAACGAGGTCTTCCTCCTGGTTGTTCAACAGAGCTTGTTGATGTTGCCGGGCGGCTTCATCCTTGGCGGCCTGCTCCCTCGCCACCTCTTGGACCTTCTCGATGTTGGCCTCCTTCAGTATGAGCTCTCGCTTGTGCTCGTCTATCTCATCATGGGCAGTACTCAGCTCTTCCCGGGGCTCGGCGAACCAGACCTGCGTCTGGGCGACGCGCTCCCCAAAATCTGCATCCGCCTTGTCCACCGCCGCTGTCCTGGACTTCACCTTGTCCTGGCAGGCACGATGGAGCACTTGGAGCTTCTGGAAGTTGGTGCTCATGGCCCGAAGAAGCTGCTCCTCCTGGGAATCGCCATCGTCGGCGCTCGCTTCGTCGACAACCTGGAGCCCGGCGGTGGCGAGCACCTCATCGTCGAACACCTCCCCTTCGGCTAGTGCCCTGGTGCTTGCCATCCCTGGGAGGTGGACAAACAGGTGATCGCCCACCCTTAGGTACTTGCCTGGGGTAGGGGCTGTAGGGGAGGAAGATTGTTCGTTGGCCACCTCCTCCTCGGCGGGCCCCTCAGTGGTCTCCTGATACGTCCCTTATGCATCATGCTTTTATATCAATATTTATTGCATTATGGGCTGTTGTTACACATTATGTCACAATACTTATGCCTATTCTATCTTATTTACGAGGTTTACATGAAGAGGGAGAATGCCGACAGCTGGAATTCTGGGCTAGAAAAGGAGCAAATATTAGAGACCTATTCTGCACAACTCCAAAATTCCTGAAACTTCATGGGAGCAAGTTTCAGAATATATAAAAAATATTGGGTGAAAGAAATACAAGAGGGGGCCCACCCACCGTCCACGGGGGTGGGGGGCGTGCCCTACCCCCTTGGGCATGCCCCCCTGCCTCGTGGGTCCCCTGGCAGCCCTCTGATGGCCATCTTCTACTTATGAGGTCTTTCGTCCAAGAAAAAATCATAAGCAAGCTCACGGGATGAAACTCTGCTGCCACGAGGCCGAACCTTGGCGGAACCAATCTAGGGCTCCGGCGCAGCTGTTCTGCTAGGGAAACTTCCCTTCGGGAGGGGAAAATCATCACCATCATCATCACCAACGATCCTCTCATCGGGAGGGGGTCAATCTCCATCAAGATCTTCACCAGCACCATCTCATCTCAAACCATTGTTCATCTCTTGTATCCAATATTTGTCCCAAAGCCTCAGATTGGTACCTATGGGTTGCTAGTAGTGTTGATTACTCCTTGTAGTTGATGCTAGTTGGTTTACTTGGTGGAAGATCATATTTTAAGATCCATTATGCATATTAATACTCCTCTGATTATGAACATGAATATGATTTGTGAGTAGTTACTTTTTTTCCCAAGGACATGGGAGAAGTCTTGCTATAAGTAGTCATGTGAATTTGGTATTCGTTCGATATTTTGATGAGATGTATGTTGTCTTTCCTCTAGTGGTTTCATGTGAACGTCGACTACATGACACTTCACCATTGTTTGGGCCTAGAGGGAGGCATTGGGAAGTAATAAGTAGATGATGGGTTGCTAGAGGGACAGAAGCTTAAACCCTAGTTTATGCGTTGCTTCGTAAGGGGCTGATTTGGATCCATATGTTTCATGTTATGGTTAGGTTTACCTTAATACTTCTGTTGTAGTTGCGGATGCTTGCAATAAGGGTTAATCATAAGTGGGATGCTTGTCCAAAGAAGGACAATCCCAAAGCACCGGTCCACCCACATATCAAATTATCAAAGTACCGAACACGAATCATATGAACGTGATGAAAACTAGCTTGACGATAATTCCCATGTGTCCTCGGGAGCGCTTTCCTTTATATAAGAGTTTGTCCGAGCTTGTCCATTGCTACAAAAAGGATTGGGCCATCTTGCTGCACCTTATTTACTTTTATTACTTGTTATCCGTTAAAAATTACCTTATCACAAAACTATCTGTTACCGATAATTTCAGTGCTTGCAGAGAATACCTTACTGAAAACTGCTTATCATTTCCTTCTGCTCCTCGTTGGGTTCGACACTCTTACTAATAGAAAGGACTACGATAGATCCCCTATACTTGTGGGTCATCACCTCCCGGCAGGCCCCTTGCCGGCCTCCTTGGCAGTGGCCTTGCCAGCCTCCCCGGCAGGCCCCTTGCCGGCCTCCTCGGTGGCAGACTTGGCGGCTTCCTCAGCCGCGATCTTGGCGGACTCAGCTTCGGCATCCTTAGCGACCTCCCCAATGACAGTGTCAATGTACTCATGGTCCATTGAGGGAGGGTCTGGAAACCAGAATGGAAGGACGAAACGAGGCCAAGGTCAAGGTTCAGAACAAAGAAAAAAAACATAGGGATGGGAGGCAGGCCACTTACCCGTGCCAAGCTGCGGAGATGTGTTTCCCTCCCCGCCCGCAACCATTGGCAGGATGGAACCACTGGTGCCCGTGCCTGTATCCTCCTCCTCCACGCATGTGGGGTCAGCGGTGTTCGCCCTTGCCGGGGACGTCCGTCCGGGCGGCGTGGTCGATTGGGGCGGCATGTCGGGGCGGTCCTCAGCAGTTCCCCCTACTGCTGCTCTCCTCCTGCAAAACCCGGCAAGGTCAGGACCAAAAATCGCAGCCCCGGCACCCGCCGACGAGGAGTGAGTAATGAACTTATACTGGGGGTTGAAGTGGGGGCTGCATTGAGGGCTGGGGTCCGGGCTGATCTCCACCACCATCGGCATGTGCGGAGTGCTCACCGAAGGCTTGTCGCCCGTCGAAGCCTTGGCCCTCTTTGCCACCCTCTGGGCCAGCGTCTCCATGTCCCTGCAAAGATGAGATCATGTCAGGAAACATAGCACGAGTTCAAGGTCAATGATAATGAAGGGCGAGGTGCTTACTCCTCCTCTTCCTCTAGCCTCCGCTTCCTCTTCGGGCTGAAGGACCCGAGGTCAAAATCAGCCTCTAGGTCATTGTCTGAAGGGGAAGGAGAAGGGGATGGGGTCCTGCACCGCTTGGACGAGGAAGAGGCGGCGTCCGCTGCCTTCTTCCCTACCACGGCCCTCGTTTGGCGCCCGGGCTACTCCTAGGCCTGTTGTCGCTGTGTTGTCCAGCCAGGCCGGACCGGCACGCCGGAGCTAGCCCACCACAGGACACATTTTCTCCCTGAGGCCGGGGGCTCATCCACCTCGGTCTCCTCTTTGGCCGACTCCTCGGTCGCATCTTCAACAAGGGCCCCAGCGCCGGCGCTGCTGGCCTGCCCGGCAGGCTCCGCCCATTTGGCGAGCTCTTTCTCCTCTGCGGCCGTGTCGGCCTCGTCCTCCATGGTGCCAACGCTGCTGGCCTCCTTGGCGAGTGCCGCCTCCTCTGCCCTGGCAGCGATATACACCAGCTCCGCCTTGGTGGTGTCGCGGATGAGTAGCGGCTCGTCACGGACATACCTCTCCGACAGGTTGTCGAAGAAGGCATGCACCCGCTCCGCTTCTGGCTCAGCCCAACTTGGGTCCAGGCCGTGTGCGTTGAAGTCTGGCATCATAGCGACGATGGCGGTCTGGCAAGAGTTGTTTCTCAATGGGACCACTCCCACTGGAAACTCAAACAAAGACCCACCGGCCTTCACGGCCTTGCCGGCCTTCTCGGCCTTGCCGGTCCTCTCGTCTCCGCCGGCCTCGTCGACCTTGAGATGAAAAAGCCTCTGGCAGAGGTGGGCGTGATGCAGCACCATGAAATTGTGCTTCAGGCCAGGGTGGTGCCTCATGACATCGGCCGCATTCCTGAAGTCCCAGGCCGGCCTCCCCTTGTTGTGCAGTGGGGAAATCCGGTGGTAGATGAAGTCAGCCCCAACCATCTCGAGGGTGAGCCTGGCCGAGGTGAGGCGATGAATCCTGGTGGTGGCCACCGTGAGCTTTTCTTCGTTGGCCTCGACATCGCCCCAGTCTTTTCTGCGAACCGGTGGCATCTGACTGACCAGGCAGAACTCCTGCGGATCTGCCTCCTCAATCCAGCACCAGCGGCCCACCACTCTTCCCACTGCTCCTTCTAGGCACCCTCCGGTTACGTGCCCCTGCCTTGGGTCCTCGGGATCCAGGTGATGCAGCCAGAGATGGCACCCCTGGCTAGATGTGAGGGTAGAAGTAGTGGCGGAAGAGCGTCGTGTCGGGGAGCACTCCGGCGAAGCCCTCGTAGATATGGGCGAAGAAGGCCATGCACGCCACGGCATTCGGCGTGAAGTCCAGAAGGTGAAAGCCGTAGGTATGCATGATGTCGTTGAAGGAATCAGACAAATGGGGGCAGACCCCGCAGGAGAAGTAATCGATGAAGAAGGGGTACCAATTCGGGCCTTCCTTGGCGAAGGCGGCAGGGATGAGCGCGTCTCCCTTCCCCATAGGGGCCTGAACATGTCCCTGAGGATGAGCACGTCGACCGTCGAGGTGAGGAAGGCTTGCTGCATCCAAAACTCCTGTTCTGGGCCTGCAGTTAAAACCCTGCCACGCGTGCCCATGCACTGTTCTGGGCCTGGCCCAACAACGCTCTGCGGTTATGTTTGGCCCAGGCCCAGGGGCTCCTGTCGGTGTACAAAGTAGCGGCCTTCTGTACCCCTTTACTTGTGCACGGGCAGTAGTATAGCCGCACCTGCGACCAACGCTGAAGCCAGAGACGCGAAGAGCAAATGGACAAGATGGGTTTCCCTTGGCAAGAGCCTTGCCGTGGACGACCTACGCTGCCCCCGCAAGAGCCTTGCCGGGGCAACTCGCCCAACAACATCGAGACCGCCACCTTTGAGACCGAGAATTATGACGCCATCAACAACATCAAGACCAAGGCTTGGGAGCGCCTGCGTGGTGGCATGCAGATCTTTGTGATAAATAGAGGCCTGCAAGACTGGGTTAGAACCAGTAGGCAAAATCCCCCGGCAAGATCCTTCCAGAGGACGACCACAGAAACCTGGCAAGACCCTTGCCGGGGATACCTGCAGGGCCACGATCATGCCTACACTTACAAGGTTTCACTTCCCCATGGTCGTTCCAACGCAGCAGCCAGCCTGCCAACTAGGCACACACCTATGTGCAACATGCATCTTCTAGGCCAACCAGGCAAGCACCTGCGTGGTGGCATGTAGATCTTCGAGAAGACCCTGCCACCGTACCAGTGCAACAGCCAGCCAGCCAACGTGGCGCTGCATGCCTCTTGAGCTTGGGCGCGCGTCGAAGCGAGACGAGGCGGCGCCAAACGAGACAAGCTTCCTTGCCGTCCCCGATAAAGAAAGGGGGCATGTCGGCAGCACATTAAATGTGTTTTGTCCCATGATGTCAGGGATATACTTGTATACTATAGATACTTTCCACCTCCTGTGTGCCGCTGTGGCACCCCCTTTGACATATATAAGGAGGCCCGAGGCATAGTGAGGAAAGGATTCAGACTTTTTGGGCTAGGATGCACCACAGCTAGTTCAAGAACTCAAGAAAACCAAATATACACCAAAGCAGGATTAGGGTGTTACGCATTGCTTGCAGCCCGAACCTGGATAAAAATTCCCCCGCGTTGATCTTCTAAACCCGCCCTTTGGACAGCCCTGCGCCCCATCAACCATGGTAGGGATTCCCTGTGATCCCATAGGTGTCGTTCCAGAACCCCGACAACCGTGATATGAGAGGAATTAAGGAGACACAAAAGCTCAAGCTTGGGGATGCCCAAGGCATCCCAAGATAATATTTTAAGAAGTCTCAAGCATCTAAGCTTGGGGATGCCCTGGTAGGCATCCTACCTTTTTTCTTCAACAATTATCGGTTAGTATCGGTTGAGCCTTAGTTTTTGCTTCTTCACATGATGTGTGCTATCCTTGGATTGTCATTTTATTTTGTTTTGCTTGCTGTTTTAATAAACTACTTAGATCTGAAAGTTTTTAAATAAAATAGAGTCTTCAAATAGTTTCCAAGGAGGCTAAGTGAGCAGCATTCAGATTACGTCAATGAAGCCCCTTTCTATGTCATTAGTCTTGTGCTTCACTTATATCCTATGAGTAAATTTTTGAATGAATTGAATATCCTGAAGTTGAAATCGTATCATGGCTAGTGGTAGCTTCACATTGGGTTTAGAAAGTGAAACTTTTGCGGCTTGACAATCACAATATTGGTCATACAAGCAATTCACGAATAATTAGTATAAGGAAGAGAACTTTCACAGCAAATACCCTGTCATGGAAATCTTTTGTGATTGTGAGACCCCATCAAAATATTATATGCAAAGATTCTTGACGTTGGACAAGGAAGACAATGTAATGGTTTATGTCTGTTCATATTCACATAGAAGTTATACTGTCATAGATCCTTCAACATGTGTTGCTTGCCCCCCATCTTTGCTAGCCAAAAATTCCGCACCAAGTAGAGATACTACTTGTGCATCCAAAACCCCTTAAATCCTAATCTTATTTTCAAGAGTCCACCATACCTACCTAAGGATTGAACAAGATCCTTCAAGTACGTTGTCATTGGTGCAATAAGGCAATAAAAATTGCTTCTAAAAGTGTAAGATCATTTAGTGTAAGAGAAAATTGAGCATTGTACGAACTTGTGATGGTAAACCAATAAAATGGACAAACTGCATAATAAAGGTTTCTATCACAAGGGGCAATATAACGTGAAGTTCTTTTGCACAAAAGGATTGAGCATACAAACAAATAAGCGCATGGCAACCTCTGCTTCCCTCTACGAAGGGCCTATCTTTTACTTTTCAGTATTCACTTTTATGCAAAGAGTCATAGTATTCCTCTCTATTCCTTTTTATTTTCTCTTTTGGTAAGCATCATGTGGTGAGGAAAGATCTAGGCACATATGTCTAGTTGAATAAGGGTAGCATGATATATTATTGTTGACATCACCCTTGAGGTGAGTACATTGGGAGGCAAAACAATAAGCCCTATCTTTCTATGTGTCCGGTTGAAACGTTTTGCTCATGTGTATGCAGTGAGTGTTAGCAATCATAGAAGACTATATGATGGTTGAGTATGTGGAGGTCTTACTTAAACTCTGTTGAATAAGTTGAATTGCAATTGCTTGGTGACTAAGAACATAGGTTGTTGGGTTTCAAGAGAATTCATTGTTTGAACCTTAACATGTGAATAGGTTGCCACGATAACATGAGAAGTTTCATAAGAAAAAGAATTGTTGTTATGATGCTAGGAAAAATGATTGAAATTATCATTTATTAAACTTGTGCACTTTGCTAGCATTCACACTTCACAAATTATTTCTTTTATCATTTACCTACTCGAGGACGAGTAGGAATTAAGCTTGGGGATGCTGATACGTCTCCAATGTATCTATAATTTATGAAGTATTCATGCTGTTATTTTATCATTCTTGGTTGTTTTACAACCATTTTATAGAAACTTTATATCATTTTTTGGGACTAACCTATTGACCCAGTTGTCGGTGTCAAAACCGGCAGAACTCGGGTAGGGGGTCCTGAATTGTGCGTCTAGGATCGATGGTAACAGGAGACGGGGTAAAACATGTTTACCCAAGTTCGGTCCCTCTCTATGGAGGTAATACCCTACTTCCGGCTTGATAGATCTTGATGAATATGAGTATTACAAGAGTTGATCTACCATGAGATCGTATTGGCTAAACCCTAGAAGTCTAGCCTGGCTATGATTATTCAGGGAGTATCTACAGACCTAGCCCTCCGGTTTATATAGGCACAGGAGGGATCTAGGGTTACACAAGGTCGGTTACACAGAAAGGAATCTTCATAGTCGGTCGCCAAGCTTGCCCTCCACGCCAAGGAGAGTCCCGTCCAGACACGGGTAGAGTCTTCGGTCTTTGTATCTTCACGGCCCAACAGTCTAGCCCATATCCAATAGCTCGGATGCCCGAGGACCACTTATTCCAGGACTCCCTCAGTAGCCCCTAGATCAGTCTTCAATGATGCTGTGTCCGGCGTGTAGATTGTCTTCGGCATTGCAAGACGAGTTCCACTTTCCGAATACTCCAAGATAGTCTCCGGATAAGAAGGTATCCGAATCTGCAACATAAGTACCATGCACGACTATAGAGAATATTGTATTTCACGAGTCCCATCCGCTGAAAACTTTGTAACAAGATGACATCACGTCTGTCCGGTTGTTATTTCGAACCATTTTCTGTTCCACGTTTCGAGGCGTGGCCCTTATTGGCACGTTCTGTCGGAGCAGAGATCGTGTCCCCTTATTGCGGGATCGTCATTAATACAAGTGTGGGTAACAAAACCGTTCCACTGGAAAGATTCCTTGGGAATAGGCAGGTTTTTAGGCTTAGGAGGAGGCGTTCAATACCCGCGGCCTTTATAAAGGAACCAAGGGCCGTCTTTTTACACCAAGCCTGTCCTTAACCTCCCCTACTTCGAGTTTCTAGCACCCAAAGTCCGACTTTGTTGCTTCAGGTTTCCCATCATGTCCGGACCTAGCCCGCAAGGTCGTGGGTGGCTTCCTCTGTCACAGAGGAGGATATTGCAAAGCTTTGGGCGGCCCGATACCTGACCACAGAGATCCACCATAGGCTCCCTGCTCAAGGACAGGTTATTCTGACCCCCAGATCTGGCGAGAGGGTTGTATTTATCTCTGACTTCCTCCGAGGGCTAGGGTTCGCTCTCCACCCTTTTGTCCGGGGGCTAATGTTTTATTACGGACTAGATTTTCATGATCTAGCTACGGATTCCTTCCTTCATGTCTCGGTGTTTACTGTCACGTGCTAGGCCTTCTTCCGAATCCCCCCACACTTCGGCTTATGGCTCCAGACCTTTGGTGTGAAGCCAAAGGTAGTCGAAGGGGAACAAGTGGAGTGAGGCGGTGCAGTAGTAAGCCAACTTACCAACACTCCCTGGCCAAAAGGCTCCTTCGGTGAAGCTTCCAATCAATGGCAGCGAGAGTGGCTTTACGTTACGAAACCCCATAGCACCAAGTGGGCGGCTACACCTGTGTTCCGTTCCGGCCCTCCGTTACAGCTTGCATCATGGGTCAATAAGGGGCTAGACTGGGGATCAGTTGACGAAGTGCGGAATCTACATAGCCGCGTCCGAACCCTCCTCGAGAGGGGCATCGATCTTGTCAACGTGATTCAAGTAATGCTGATCTGCCGAATCCTGCCATGCCAGCGTAGGCCTCTCCGCATGTGGGAGTTTAATCCCGAAGGGCCACGAACCCTCCAACACTTCTTTGGTGCTACACATAAAGGGATGTGGAAGATGTTTTTAGGGAAATGGAAACATTGGTCGGACACCTCAGAAGACGTCGGCCTTGACTGCAACCGTCCGGACACGCCGGTAAGCACTTGTCTTTCGAATACTTTGTAGTTAAGTATATCGTGATATGTTATCGAGCACATTATATTCTTTCAGGGCTAGATAAAGAAAGAGGAACTAATAAGGTGTTCGGCCCCCCTTCCCGAAGCCTCAGCGGATCCCGTATTAACAAGGATGCTGGCCCTGGCACCCTACCAGATGTCTGGGAAGGAGGACAAGCCGGGGAGCCGGAGGACCAAAGAGGGCCTCCATCCCGAAGTTATTTTAGACACTGTGTCCAGGGAGATGAAAATCTCATTGCCTGAAGAAAAAAGTAAAGGGGAAGCCAACATTCATTCCCCCTATGGTAAGAAAAGGGCTGTCTCCAAAGATTGGGAAGAAAAGGCTCCCAAGCAAGGCAAGATGCCCCTGTCGGGCGGCTCGGGTTTGAAGGATGACATTATCGCGCGATCCTCCATTGAGGCCAAGCCTGAATCATAAGCATACAAGGGAGTTTTAAACATACCCCGTTCCTCAACCATCATCTTCCTCGGGAGACCTTCTCCCAGAGGTGATGAAAAGCGAGACGCCTCCACTAGTCTCCTCACCCAATAAGGTGGATGACCTCGAGGTGTCGTCCCAGAGGATCTCTCCTGATCTGCAAGTGATGCGAGCGGTGATGAAAACACGAACCGAAGATGACACTTCGGTAGCCCAGGGTCCGGGGGCCAACAATCAAGGGCCAGGACTGTCCGGCTTTCAGCCGGAGACAACTCTAGGGGCGAATGAACAAATCCCTTTGAAGGGAGGCCATGCTGCTACGGCTGCTTCCGGAGACCCAGAAACACCGGATATATTGACGGACATGCTGCGACAGGCGTCCGTCTCCGAAGACCATCGTACCTTGATGGGCGCAGTGGTTAAAAAGGTCCTATTCGTGAAAAGACGATTGAATGAAGCCTTCACGAGCCTGCTAAGATGTTTCGAGGTTTGTGCTGTAATGCTTTCAATTGTGTTTTATTCACAAAATATTCCTATGTATAGATAGTAGCCCCTGAGACTCTGATAGGCTCCCCAAGGGAGGCAATCAGAGGATCAAAAATATTTATCTAGGAAATAATATGGCTACATTGAACATGGGCCATTACTTCCCTGCACGATCCGCAGAGGTTGCGAATCTGCAGCGGAAGATTGAAGAGGCGGATGATGACATCACGCTGATCAACAAGCGTCTTGACGAGGCGCGAGGTATGTTTTTGGCTCAGCCAGTATATTTACGCATGATAACATGAGCATGAAGCTGGAATTGTACACTGAGACATGCTTAACTACAGATGGTGTTGCTGCGGTGGAACCCCTTCGGGCTGAGCTTGTCCTTGCCAAGGAACAAACCTGGACGAGTAATCTGGATGCCCATAAGGTGGCTGAAGAATTAAAAACCGAACAGGTTGTTCGGCGCCAATGTGAAGAAAGAAGTACTACCATGGCGCGCAAACTGGAGGAGACCACCCTCCAGTGCGAATTCCTTGAGAAGGATTACAAGACCAGAATGGCCGATCATGACAAGGCCTTACAAGAAGCGAAAGAAGCACGGTCTAAGTCTAGAGCGGCTCGGGATGAGATCCGGCAAGCTAGGGAGATAGCGGTTGGTAAGCCTTTATTATTACAAACGAAGTTCGGCGATCTGAAGTATTCCCCGCTTAACAAAACATGGAGTTCTCCGGACCCTTTTTTAGACCTGCCGAAGAGCGCCTCCAATGCGTCGCAATTTTATCAAGTGCGGGAAGTGTGTGCCACGGAGAAGCTTTTTTGGTCACAGTTCAGCGCGCCAAAGCGTCAGTTGTTATTAAATGAACAGATGGCCCAGTGGGCCGAGCTCCACAGGATATCTGGTTCTGCCATGAGGGACGTCATAGTTCAGCTGTAGCCTACGGAGCCCATTCCGAATAATTACTTCGGTTTGGTTTAGAGGCTTGTGGATGCGGTCCCGTGTATCGACACCGTTAAGCATTCAACGTGCATCGAGGGTCCACGGATGGCCTTTGCCCGTGTCAAAACATACTGGGCCAAGATGAAGGCCACTGACGTTGCCGGGAGGAGTCCCCCCAAGGGTATGGATCATCACGCACCCGAACATTATTTCGAGGACGTCTTAGAGGGTGCCCGCTTGATAGAGGGTCAATGCTCCAAAGATACGATGTTTGAATGAAATGTAATGAATTGTAAAACACAGTATGATGATAATATTATGATTTTTTCTTAAGAGTTTTTGATTCCTCCCGTGCGGCCGTTGTTTGCATAATCTGAAAGTTTTCCAGTCGTCGGCTTCAGCCCCCACAGAGAAAATACGGGGGTGTTCGGAAAGCATATGATCACTCTGAACCCAACGTCTTGGTCCATGAATGGAGGTGTCAATGCGGTGAACGAGGCAACCGGACTATAGGGCATTAACAGTTTCACTTAGCCATTGGAGTTTTATGGTGGGTTTACGATATAAACCCTGGTATGTAAGCTTTTATCCCAATGTGGTGCGTTCACATGTATGACCTAAAGAAAGGTCCTTCGTATAATACGGAGGGAATCACGAAAGATTCCAATAAGTCATCGAGTGGTTGACCAGCTCTCGCCACATCACGACAGTCATTTTTCGGCTTTCTCTACTGAAGTGCTCGCCTGGGCAAACCAAAGCACAATCGCATTAGTTCTCCCTTTACTACCTTAGCCCATAGTGCGGAACATAAGGTAGCAAGCACAGGAGCCGGGCAACCCAACTATTGACCCAAGACATGATTCAGAGTTGATGCATATAAGGCCAAACTTGCGACGCTGAAGTAGGCTATAAAGCTGTTCGGACTTATTGGCAATTTTAGTTTGTTCCCATATCGAGCCCCTGGCGGGGTGTGTGAAAATCACCAGGAGCAAAATATAGTTTTTTTAGAGAAAAGTGAATACGGGATATAAATTATATTCATTGGAACTTGAGTGACATGCCAATCATTGTTTTGTATATAATAACGCCGTGACCCTGGTTATTTGACATGCCAAGGGTCGATGGCTGAGGTAGAAGGCACTTTACAGGCTCGTAAAATAGAGAGTACGGTCTAAGAAAGTTGTTTTGGACCTCCTGTTGCCTATGAATGGACAAACCGGAACTCCGATGGAGTCGGCGAGATGACCAGCCAACGAGTCACCTATGATAAAAGGACAATGAAAAAAGAAAATGTCGTCAGAAAAGAATTTAAAAGAAGGGAGTGATAGAAGTACTTGTAGGCTCGCCCGTATTATGTGTCCGCTGGTCCCAATGGTATTTTAAGTGCATAGTTATGTATGCGCAGTATAGATTTCGCAGGTGTGTGAGGTGGACGGCGGAGGCCGAACTACTAGTCCAGATCCATAATTAGCCGGTCGTGCTGAATGGAGACCGACGGCTTAATGGTCGTCAAGGTATGCGGTTTAATAAGGCCAACTTGTACTCCGGCTGGAGGGAACGTAGTATGATCCTTAGTCCGGAGGGAGTATGTCTCGTGCTCCTCTGTAGGGACGTGTTTTATGTATACCACGTTCACCGTTTTTACCTTGGGGGGAAATTGCTTCCGACCACCAGTATTTGTTTGGTGAATCTCTTCGTCATCGCTATCATTGGGTGGTCTTTTCCCCTTATGTTCGGTGTTTAGCCTACCGACCTGTTTGAAGACCCAACAACTTCTGTTGGTGTGAGTGGTTGGCTTATCGGGATTGCCATGAATCTGGCAGGGTCGGTCCAATATCTTGTCTAAGGTGGACGGCTCATATCTATTAGCCTTGAATGGATTTTTCCGTTGACCGGGTTTGGGGCCGCTGAATCCGGCGTTGACCGCTGTGTCACGCGTTCTCTCATTATCATTGTGACGTTTGTGTTTGCTGCGTCGTGGTTTGCCATTGCCGTGTCGGACTTCGGAAGTACCCGGGTCGCTGGCACTGTTGCTTCTACGAGCAAGCCAGCTGTCTTCTCCCGCGCAAAAGCGGGTCAACAGAGTGGTAAGGGCTGACATGGATTTTGGTGTTTCTTGACCGATGTGGTGGGCGAGCCACTCGTCCGGGACGCTATGTTTGAAGGCCGCTAGGGCTTCCGTGTTTGGACAGTCAACGATTTGGTTCTTTATAACTAAGAACCTAGTCCAGAGCTTCCTGGCTGACTCTCCGGGCTGTTGAACTATATGGCTTTAGTCATCGGCGTCTAGTGGCCAGACATATGTGCCTTAGAAGTTGTCGCGGAAGGCGTCCTCCAAATCCTCCCAGCTGCCAATAGAGTCTTCGGGCAGACTGTTCAACCAGTGCCAAGTTGGACCTTTGAGTTTTAACGGGAGGTATTTGATGGCATGAAGGTCATCTCCGCGGCCATGTGCATATGGAGAAGGAAATCCTCGATCCACGCCACGGGATCAGTTGTTCCATCATATGATTCAATATTCACGGGTTTAAACCCTTCTGGGAATTCGTGCTCAATTACTTTGTCTATGAAGCAAAGAGGGTGTGCGGCGCCTCTATGTTGGGCCACATTGCGACGTAGCTCTGATGGAGTCTGTCTGCAGTTTTCGGCCCGGGTGTGACTAGGCTTGTCACGTCAGAGTAGATAGCCATTGTCATGTGTCGGGGCATGTCCTCGTGATCCGTAGATCGATCTGGTATGTCCTGCTCTATTGTCCAGGTCATGCCGAAGGTCATATGTGTGACTACGAGCTGTGTTGTCTCTGCCTTGACGGTGAGGAGGGGTGGGCTGGTGTTCGACTTGAGTTGCCTCTTTGTTCCGACCACGTAGTGGTCGGTTAGCCGCGTTGTGCGGCGATGGTATGGGCTTTGGTGCCTCGTCATCGAACTGAGGTAGCAGTTTGCGCTTCAGGTAACTTTTGACTGGGCGCTTGAGGTCGTTTTCTTCGGCTGCTAGGATGTCAGTCCATCTATCGTTGAGCAGATCTTGGTCATCTTGAAGCTGATGCTGCTTCTTTTTCAGGCTCCTTTGAGTGGCTATTAGCCGACGCTTAAAGCGCTCCTACTCCTGAGGTTCCCTAGGCACGATAAAATCATCGCTGCTGAGACTCACCTCATCCTCGGAGAGTGGAATGTAATTACTATCCTCCGAGTTGTCGTTTATGGCCTGTTCGTCAGGGCTAACTTGCTTGTTTTCCCGATCGTCCTGTTTGGCAGTTCGTTCATCGAGATCTTCTCTATTTTTGGCACTGTCAGGAGTGGTGTCCTCTCCTATGTCTGTATCGCCTTTTATTCCATGACGCGACTTAGAGCAGCACCACTGACGCCGGTGTTTTGGTTGTATCACAGGAGGTTTGTCCTCAACTGGATCTTCTTTCTCGTTGTCGTTAGTTCTCTTAGGTGTATCCACCATGTATACGTCGTAGGAAGAGGTGGTTGTCCCGCGTTCGGTAAACGGCAAGCCTTGGCCCGGTTTCTTATTGGCATCATCGTCCGTACCGTTGATGTCTTCGGAGCCGTAGTCGAGCGAGTCGGTTAAGTCTTTGACAGTGTGTATGAAGTGGGCGGTGGGTGGGAAGCAAAATTCTTCGTTATCAATCTCCTGCTCGAACTAGATAGATTTCGTCTATGAGCCCCCCGCTAATGATAGTGCTCTTAACGAGTTTAGCATGTCACCCAAAGGCGAACGCTGTAAGATGTCCACGGCGCTGAATTCGGTGATCGATGATCGATCGTGCTCGATATGCGCGGACGCGCATAGTTCGGAACATGTAGCCGGAGACAGGTCCGTAGTTTCGGTGACGTTGATGTCTCTTGAAGTTAAGTCTGTGTATGGCTCCAACGCCGCTGAGGCTGCGGATTATGCGGCGGGGTTGAGCTTCCCGTCTTCAGATGGAGTGATCTGCTTCGGATCTATGGCTGGAGCAGCTACAGGTACTAACTCCTGCGTGTGGACCGATGACAGATTTAGGTCATGTTCATCGTGGTGGCAGAGAGCGGCTACCGTGGTCTCGAATCCGTCGAAGATCAAGTCTCCACGGATATCTGCGAGGTAGTTCAAGTTTCCAAATCTGACCTGGTGGCCAGGGGCGTAGCTTTCGATCTGCTCCTCTCGGCGTTCTGGGAATGTGGGTCCCCAGATTTGTCTGCCTGCGGCCCACGGCATGGCTTTGCTAGCATGCCTGTACGGCCCATCTTTATCAAGAAGGCATTCAAGACCCTTGCGAGGGGCGAAGCCTCATGAGGCGGACGACGGAAGACCTCCTCAGGAGCGGCCTCGCCAGGCTGGCTCACGAGGGGCGGAGAGTTCAAGGCCAGGCAAACCTCGCGAGGTTCTCGTGACGTGAGCCATGACGATCGAGACCAGGCGGGCGCCAGCGCGCGCAGCTTCCTTGTTTCCTCTTTATTGCTAAGGGGGAAAGCGCAGGCGCGGAGTACCAAGGCATCAAGCAAAGGTTTCCATATTGGTGCAACGAGACCAAGACCAGCAGGATGGCAAGACGGAGGTCACCATGGAGCCCAAGGTGGCGTCACCACCACAGCCTTTTGCTGGCGAAGACCACTTTTGTCAGGATAAGCTATACTAGTTGTCCCCTTTCAAATTGGTCGTTGTTGGATCCCTTCCCGCTCAATATTTGGGGAGAGGACCATGGCCTCTATAAATAGTACTAGCCACCACGATAGCTAGGGGGCCGGGGGGGAAACGAAGCCTCAAAGTGAGATAGAGAGAGACCACGACACAAGCAAGTTCGCCAAGCACAAGAACACCTCAACCTCAGGAGGCAATTCTTCCCCCTGTACTGTTCATCCTCGGCCCGAGAGGCAATCCACCACCACCACACTGGAGTAGGGTATTACACCACAACGGTGGCCCGAACCAGTATAAATCTTGTGTCCTTTGTGTTGCAAGTTCGTCGAGTTAGTTCGTAAGATCTTAGCTGAGCTAGGACGTGCATCGGTAGGGGGGAAATCTTCGTGCGCACCCCAGTGTTTGAACCTTAAGGGTTTTACCGGAACCCGTGATCCGACATTTGGCACGCCAGGTAGGGGGTGCACCAGAGTCTTTCTTCTGCTGATTCGTGCTCCACCATCTCCACGCCCGCTCCCCCATGGCCGGCGCCCCTCCAGCTAGATCTACCGGTGCCCGCAGCGGCACTCGGGGGCTCTAAGCCCTTGGCCCCGCCTTGCGGCGGGTGCAGTGGCCACCCAAGTTCAAGCCGGAGATGCCGCTGTGCTACGACGGCGCGGCGGACCCATCGGCTTTCCTGCTGTAGTACGAGGAGGCCATCCTGGAAGCCGGCCGCGACGAGAAGGTAATGGCGAACTGGTTTCCCATGGCCCTTAAGGATGGCGCCCGCTCATGGCTCCTGAACCTGCCTCCTGGCTCAATTTCCTCCTGGGACGGGATGCGCAACCGCTTCATCGCCAAGTTCAAGGGCACTTGCGACCGCCCCCCTGTCGCGGGTGACCTGCGCCACATCAAGAAACAACCAGGAGAGACCCTGCAGAAGTACATCCAGCGCTTCAATAGCGTGTGAATCAAGATCCCCAAGGTGACCGACGAGGCCATCATCTCAGCGTTCTCCGACGGTGTCCGCGATGTCAAGATGAAGGAGGAGCTCGCCATCCATGAGGAGTTGTGCACAACCTTGGAACTGTTCAACATCGCAACCAAGTGTGCAAGAGCTAAGGAGGGGCGCCTCTCCCTCCTCGAGCTCCCGACTGCAGACCCGGAGGGGAATAAAGCAAAGGCCAAGGACGTGAAGCGCAAGGGAGCGGCCGTGCTCGCGGCAGAACCAAACACCAAGCGCGGCAGAGACCAGCCCGACTCATCCAAGAGCAGCCGACCGTTCTGCGCCTTCCATAACCTGCATACCCACAGCACCCGTGACTGTCTAGAGCTCAAAGCCATTCGAGAAGGATGCTTCGGTCGACGCCCCGAGCACAGCGACCGGGGCTACGGCCGAGGAGGAGGACGTGGTGGCGGATGCTGGGTCGACAGTGGCCCGCGCCAGGAGTGGCACGACCGGCCTCGTGAGGACCACTGGCAGGATCAGCCTCGCGAGGGTGCCTGGAGGGACCAGCCTCATGAGGATCATCCTCAAGGCAACGGTGGCCTTCTTCCACTACCGCCACCACCCAGAAGGAATGACGACCACCATCAAGATGAGGGGATGGGGGCTTCCAGGAGCCATGCACTATCGCCTACATCTTGGGCAGAGCTCAAGCCCCAGCCTCGCAGAGTATCTTCAAACAGTTTGCTCGTGAAGTGAATGCAGTCCTCCCGAAGCTCGAGGCCACACGCCAGCTCAGGTGGTCCAGGTGCCCAATCACGTTGAGCTCGGCAGATCAGCTCAAGTGCGCAGCTACCGCAGGCGTCCTCCCAATGCTTTGTTCACCAGTCATCAGCAACGTGCAAGTTACCAAGACCCTCATCAACGGCGGCGCAGGGCTCAATGTCCTGTCCGTCGACACGTTCTATAACCTCCAATTGCCATATGACCAGCTTCAGCATGCCAACCCTTTCTCAGGAGTGATCGACGACTCTACTACCTCGATCGGGCAGGTCCGCCTCCCCGTTACCTTCGGAGAACGCAACAACTACCGCACCGAACTCATCGACTTCAACGTCGCCTACATCCGCCTGCCATACAACGCCATCCTCGGGTATCCAGCCCTAGCCAAGTTCATGGCGGTGACCCATCACAGCTAAAGTGTCCTCAAGATGCCGGGAAGCGGCGGAATCATCATAGTCTCGTGCGAGGAAAGAGACGTGGTGTGCTCCCTCGAGCGTGCCTTCCAAGTTGCAGCAATCGACGACCCCGACAGCCAGGGCGAGCACCCTCATGAGGCCACACCCAAGAAGAAGAAGCAGTTGCGCCACGCAGGGCCTCAAGCAAGCGGGGCCTCGTCAGGATCGGCGCCTGCGCCTAGGGCACCTCCCTCCATCGGATAGGAAAGCGCGCCCAACGCCCCTCTCGGGCAGGGCTCGGAGGCTCTCTTCTGAAGGGCCTCAGTCTTTGCCAACATCAAGAGGGAGTCGCTAGGGCACCACTTGGAGGTGTGCTTCGCGTCACGTTTCCCTCAGGAGAATGCAGGGCAAGGAGTGCCCACCGATCAGGAGTTCATCAACAAGACCACTCAGGAACTGCAAGACGCAAGGGCCATGTGCGGCGGCCGCCGCTCACCAGGCGCAGCTCCCCATCCAGGCGAGGATGTCGGGCTACGTGTCTGCATCGACGTCCCAGGCTTCAACCGGGACGCCTCTCAGGAGCTTTTCAGGCCTTCGCGCGTGGGACGTTGTGAGGGCCCACCTCATAGCTATGTTCGCATGCCTTTTGGCCTGCCGAGCATGGCGACCGCCTATTAGCGCAACCCGCGGAGCATCCTGGCGGCTCAGGAGGCCAGGCACCATGCTGTGCTGACGGAGATGAAGACGGTCCTCAATGAACCCCCTGGACCCCTAGAGCCTCCCGACGCTCATGGCCCCGGTGGCTCATGCGGAGTAGCCCCTTCGCCTCATACCTTCAGCTGCCCCAACTCTCCTTCATCAATAGAACTAGGTGACATTTTCCAAGTTCATTTAGCTGGGAGCGCCCCCAGGGCTGCATCATTCCCAGGTCACGTGGGTCCATCCCTGTGGCATGTGTCCCTTTTTATGTCTTTAGCTTACCTCGTTGGGGGCGCCCCTAGGGCTGCAACATCCCCAAGCCGCTCGGGCCTGACCCAGTGGCATGCATCTTCCCTGCATTTACCTGAGCTAGGTTGCCTTTCATGCTTAATCTACCTATGACTATCACATGCTTGATTGTCGCCCACCATGGGAGCCGCGAGCCGGCCGTCTTTCTTCAGGACCCTTTGCGTGAGTAATTTAAGCACGATCTCTGTGCTCGGGCCCGTCCCTGCAGCATCGACAAATCCAGCGGCTGAGCTCTGTCTGGCGGGCCGTCCCTGTTCATGTCACCTCCTGGGGCTGTTGGTGCTTATCTTTCTCTCGTGGTAACCTCAGGAGATATATTCGGCGCAGGTTGTCTAACCACCTCACAGGACAAACACAACGAACAAGAACCAAGACCAGGCGCAACCCGCTTTGAGGTAGGGCCTCATGAGTCCCGCGCTAGCTCACGAGTGCCGAGATACACCTCGTCTAGCTCTGCCGACGTAGAACATTAACCTATCCTCGCGTATCCTTCCTATAAGTTGTTTGCGTGTCAAGGGGGACTCCTGAGCATCGCGACTCAGGAGCCTAACTGGTCACGTAGCCCCTCACTCCTTGGTCCGTCCTGGTTTCCGGTCAGCCCAACGGTGGTTGAGGTATGCGCGGGGCCGAGCTCTGCCGACACAAAACACAAAGCAGATAGGAAGAAAATTGCAACATCTCAAAGCAAATATTACAAGACATATTGTTCTCACAATATCAAACGCGAGTTTAACGCCTCCACGAGGCATGGTGGATGTTGCAGGAATAAAATGGAGAAGTAGCCGCAGGTCACCCCTGGAGACCTTCGGCACCTGCAAGAGGTGCCCCCTCCTGGGTAGCATCACCTTCACCTGCATCACCAGTCGAGGGCGCGGGGGCAAAGGCGTCGAACTTCTTCAGCAGGGTCTCCACCTGACCCTTCACGGCTGCGGCAGCAGCCGCGCAGTGTTCATCAGCTACAGGCTCCAGCAGCTCGTCAAGACAAGCACTGGGGTCACGAAGGTGCAGGTGGCTGAAGACCCGATCAGCGCGGCTGAGGAAAGGATGCGAGCCTCTGCCTCCACCATGGGACAGATGCCCTCCACGACTTCCTCGAGCGCCTTCACCAAGAAGGGAAGTAGCTGAGCAGGGCCATCCTCGTCGGTGGTCAGCGGCCTCTCCAAGCCCTTCTCGTACAGTGACTTCAATGCCACGCGGGACCTCTCCTCAAGGAGTGACAAGGCCGCACGGTCTTCAGCCAGGACCTTTGCCTTGGCGTCAAGATCGGCCTCCTTCACCCTCGCCTTCCCCTCCAACTCCTCCAGCCGGCTGCGCTCCGCGGCCTGCACCTTCAGCAGCTCTCCCAGCTGGGCGTCACGGCCCTTGACGGTGTCCTCCTGAGCCCTCATCTTCTCCTCCTTCGCCTGGCGGCCACATGCTTCTTCCGCATGCTGGTCACGCAGACTCTTCTGCTCGTTTTCCAGCGCCCGGTAGCGGTCGTGGGTGGCTTCGGCGTCCTTCATCGCCGCCTCGCAATTGGCCACAACCTGGGTGACGGCCCGCTTCTCCTTCTCGGAGGTCGTCGCGGCCTGGCTTAGCGCCGCTCAGACTGCTGCATCAGACTGAAGCCAGCCAGAGGCCAGCTCCAGGCGCCCGGCCACCAGGCGCAGGTCCGTGTCCTGCAGATCTTCCCGCAGCTGAGCCATCTCTGAAAGGGCGCGCTCCAAGACAGCAGAGGAGGCAGAAGAACCTGGGAATAATGGCGCAGAAGGAGGAAGAGGCATTGTTACCATGGCCTGAGAGGCAGGAGGCTCCTGAGCCATTAGGACCTCATCAGTCGGGCCGGACACCGGCACTTCCTGAGCTAGCGGCGTTCCGGGGGCTGACTCCTCCCGAGGATGCTCCACCGAGCCTCGTGAGGCTGACCGGGCTGGAGAAGCACGAGCACCATCCCCACCTTTGCTCATGGAGAGGGGCGCGGTCGTAGGAGGCGACACGGACTCAAGCGACAGCACCTCGCTCTCCCTTCTCCTCTTCGCGGCAGATGATAGCCTGGTTACACAACAAGGAAAGAGAGTTGGAAACGAGCATCAACAGTAGGAACAAGGCGACGCGGGAAACTTACTAGTCCACAGCAACGTAGTCCACCTTCCGCTTGGTGAGCTTGAAGCCTGAGAGTGTCGCGACTCGAGGCGCGGGTGCACCAGCCCCAGAAGCTGAATCAGTAGCAGCGGTTGAGCCGGAAGCAGCTCCAGCCGGCACTGGAGCAGCAGCAGAATCTCGGGAGATCAGCGCCGACCTACTCCTCGTCGGGATCACGGCCTGTTCCTCCTTCTCCTGGGAAGCGTCGGCCTCATCATCATCAGGAAAGGCATGGAGGATGTCAGCCTTACTCAGGGGGGAGGTCTCCCCCGTCCCTTCAGGGGTCACCTCCGAGTCTTCCTCCTCCTCTTCTTCCTCCCTGCGGGACTCACTAGAAGACAACTCCACCAGCATCGGCGCCGTAGGGGCCCCGGTGAGCACCGGCGGCACCAGTCCACGCCCGTCAAAGGTCGGCTTGGAGGCCATGATCAGCGCCCCGTCCTTGTGGCGGAACAAGGGAGTAAAGACATTTGGCGGATACTCCTGATCGTCCCCAACCAGGAGGCGGAGAGCTGCGGTCAGCTCCTCGTCGGACAAGGCCTCCAAGCTCAAGCGAACCTTGTCCTCTTCATCCCAAAGTTCCCACAAGGGGTGCGTGCGGGCCTGAAGCGGGGGCACGCGCAGCGCCAGGAATTCCCTCAGGAGCATGGCCCCCGTAATCTTCGCCGCCTTCACGTTGCCAGGCTTCAGGTCGGACTTCATCTGCTCCAGCACCAATGTCGCTCGCTCGTCGGTGAGCTTCACGCAGGACCACCCCTTGTCGGACTGGGGCCTTTCCATCGGCAACGCCAAGCGTGGGTGGACACACTTGGCGCCCATCATGACCCATTTGGCCCTGAGGTTGTCGGCTTCCTTCCCGGTGTTTGAGATCGAGTTGGCCTTGTCGGCCGCGATGAAATTGGCGCACCCGAAGATATGGCCCTCGCTGGCGCGGAGGAAGAAGATGTGGCGCGACAGAGCCACGGACGGCATCACGCCCAGATATGCCTCACAATAGTAAGCGAAGATGGACAAGAGAAGGATGGAGTTGTGATGGAGATGCAGCGCTTGCAGCCCGTAGTGGCCGAGGACCTCATAGAAGAAATTAGAGAAGAGGAACCAACCCGGCGGCGATACTGCTCGTGAAGAAGGGGAAGAACGTGCTCCTCTCGGGCTCCGGCATGTCGAAGGCAACCCGGAGCTCAGTCTTCCCCCTTTCATTGCTCTCCCCCGCCGTCAGCAAGCGCATGGTGGCGAGGCTCTTCTCCGAGACATTGGGCGAGTCAAGAGCAGGTTCATACCAAGCTGGCGACGAGGCGGGCTTAACCCTACGGGGCGCCATTGGTCGCTGATGCAGGGAAGGATGGGAGAAGATATGGAGATTTCGGAAGCGGGGATCAAGAAAGGGGATCTGAGCAAAGCGAAAGGAAACAGTGAAGGCGAGCGCTGTCTACACCAGCCTTTTGATAGTCGGGCAATTGCCAAGGCAGCATGGGGAAGCGGAGACACCCACGTCCAATCAACCTCCATGCGTCGACCAAGGCCGCAGGCTATTGGGGCCCGCGGAGCTCCACACTTGACCTTTGGCTTCGCCTCGAAGCCAAGCCCGAGCGCGCCTTGGGCCCGGGGGCTACTGTCGGCGTTCTGGGAATGAGGGTCCCCAAACTTGCCTGCCTGCGGCCCACGGCTTGGCTTTGCTAGCAGGCCTTTACGGCCCATCTTCATCAACAAGGCATTCAAGACCCTCGCGAGGGGCCAAGCCTCGCGAGGCGGACGACGCAAGACCTCCTTAGGAGCGGCCTCGCCAGGCTGGCTCACGAAGGGCAGAGAGTTCAAGGCCAGGCAAACCTTGTGAGGTTCTCGTGACGTGAGCCATGATGATCGAGACCAGGCGTGCGCCAGCGCGCGCAGCGTCCTTGTTTCCTCTTTGGTGCTAAGGGGGCAAGCGCAGCCGCGGAGTACCGATGCATCAAGCAAAGGTTTCCATATTGGTGCAACAAGACAAAGACCAGCAGGACGGCAAGACGGAGGTCACCATGGAGCCCAAGGCAGCGTCACCACCAGAGCCTTTTACAGGCGAAGACCACTTTTGTCAGGATAAGCTATACTAGCTGTCCCCTTTCAAATTGGTCGTTGTTGTCTCCCTTCCCGCTCAATATTTGGGGAGAGGACCAGGGCCTCTATGAATAGGACTAGCCACCACCATAGCTAGGGGACCAGGGGGAAACGAAGCCTCAAAGTGAGATAGAGAGAGACCAGGACACACACAAGTTTACCAAGCACAAGAACACCTCAACCTCAGGAGGCTTTTCTTCCCCCTGTACTGTTCATCCTCAGCCCGAGAGGCAATCCACCACCACCACACTGGAGTAGGGTATTACACCACAACGGTGGCCCGAACTAGTATAAATCTTGTGTACTTTGTGTTGCGAGTTCATCGAGTTAGTTCGTAAGATCTTAGCTGAGCTAGGACGTGGATCGGTAGGGGGCAAATCTTCGCGTGCACCCAAGTGTTCGAACCTTAAGGGTTTTGCCAGAACCCGTGATCCAATAGCTCCTGATGGCCAAGCAAGTTGGCCCGTGGTGGAAAGCCGCCGAACACGAAGATCTATCCGGGGAGGAAGACTTCTCCTTGGATAACATCATTGTAGATAATTGAAGGAGCCATCAAACCTTTTGAGGACGCCACAGTGGAACTCTCAATGAAAGCACCAATATCATTGTCAAAACCGATGGATCTCGGGTAGGGGGTCTCGAACTATGCGTGTTGGATCAATGGTAACAGGAGACGGGGGACACAATGTTTACCCAGGTTCGGGCCCTCTCTATGGAGGTAATACCCTACTTCCTGCTTGATTGATCTTGATGAATATGAGTATTACAAGAGTTGATCTACCACGAGATCGTATTGGCAAGACCCTAAAAGTATAGCCTGGCTATGATTATTCAGGGAGTATCTATAGACCTAGCCCTCCGGTTTATATAGACACGGGAGGGATCTAGGGTAACACAAGGTCGGTTACAAAGAAAGGAATCTTCATATTCGGTCACCAAGCTTTCCCTCCATGCCAAGGAGAGTCCCATCCGGACATGGGTAGAGTCTTCGGTCTTTGTATCTTCACGGCCTAACAGTCTGGCCCATATCAAATAGGTTGGATGCCCGAGGACCCCTTAGTGCAGGACTCCCTCACCAGTGCCTAGTGCCAGTTGTTGTTTTTTCCTTGTTTTTTACATCACAGGAAATCAATATCAAATGGAGTCCAAACACCGCCAAACTTTACGGAGATTTTTTTTGGACTAGAAGGAACTAAGGATGGCAATGGGTTGGGTTTGCATCGGGCTGAATAATATAAAATCCATATCCATATCCTTGAAGACGGTCTTTGCCCGCCCATGAAAAAATCTACGGGTGAAAAATTGTGTCCATGTCCAAACCCGATGGATATCCATACCACTGGATATCCATTGGGTCCTCGCAAGATATACAAATAAGACATAAGACAATGTTAACATATGATCTTCCATTCTTCACCTCTTGGAAAGCTAGACTTCACTTATTTAAACATCAACTTATGGTAAATCAATGTCCAGTAACAACCTAATATCATTTAGTATTTTTTTTCAAAAAGATGAGAATGACGAGTCATTTAATGAGGACATAAAAATAAGGGAAGGGGCGATGGAGTACGTTAGTGGGGATTGAATGTCAACTATGAAAGTTACGGTGGGGATTGTACAATTTCCTTTTGCATGATTTACATAACAAAGTTTAAATTTGTAGTGGGACATGTGATTATGGGGTAGGGATAGAAGCTTTTTCCCACTGATGCATACTATCAGGTCGGGTTTGGGTATATCCATGGGTAGAAGATTATATCCATGCCCTACCCACGAGCAATCGGGTCGGGTTTGGGCGCCGCCCATGGGCACAAAAGCATATCCAAACCCTATCCATTCGGGTCGCATATCCATGGGTATCCATGTCGATGGGTAAAATTGACATCCTTAGAAGGAACC
Source organism: Triticum urartu (assembly GCF_056163025.1). NCBI lineage: Eukaryota > Viridiplantae > Streptophyta > Magnoliopsida > Poales > Poaceae > Triticum > Triticum urartu. The sequence continues at coordinate 357,908,292 of NC_141874.1, read as the reverse complement.
CATTGGGCCAGAGATGCACCTAGGGGGTGCCCTAAGGGGGGCACAACCCACCAGGACGTGCCAGGCCCCCCTAGCATGCCCTGGTGGGTTGTTCCCACCTCGGCGACCTCCCGCACCTCCTCTTTACACTATAAATTCCCAAATATTCTGAAACCCTTCGGGGTTAACCTAGATCAAAAGTTTCGCCACCGTAGGGCTCCGTTGCCACCGAAAACCAATCTAGATCCGTTTCGGCACCCTGTCGGAGGGGGGAATCATCTCCGGTGGCCATCTTCATCATCCCAACGACCACCACGATGAGGAGGGAGTAGTCCACCCTCAGGGCTGAGGGTTTGTACCAATAGCTATGTGTTTAATCTCTCTCTCTCTCGTGATCTATATCATGGGCTTTGTTAATATAGTCGGGTCATATGATGTTTCTCCCCTCTATACTCTCGTTGTGATGAATTGAATCTTTACCCTTTGAACTTTTTTCTTGTCGGATTGAATATTCAGAGATGAGAACACATGATATATGTCTTGTGGTATGAATACTTGAGGTGACAATTGGGGTATCTTATTGATTCACTTGATATATGTTATGGCATTCAACTTGCGGATTCCCACGGTAATATTGGGGTAATCTATGCATAGGGGTTGATGCGCGTTTTTCTCCAACAGAAACTTTGCGGTATCTTCATAGTTCTTTGTGTGGATTGAGTATTATGAATATGAATATGCTTTGGTGTTATTCTAGTACGAACTCTATGATAGATCGAACGGAAACAATAGCTTTGTGTTATTTTAGTATGAACTCTTGAATAGATCGACCAGAAAGAATAGCTTTGAGGTGGCTTCGCACCCTACAAACAATTCCTACCTTTTGTTCTCCTCTAATAGGAACTCGGGAGTGATTCTTTCATGTACTTTGAGGGATAATCATATGGTCCAACTATGTTAGCATTGTTGAGAGATTGCACTAGCGAAAGTACGGACCCTAGGCCTTGTTTTGAAGCATTGAAATACCATTTTTGTGCCTGTTTACTATTTGCTACCTTGCTGTTTTGAATAATTAAGATTATAAAAATATATTCCTACCATCCATATTACACTTATATCACCATCTCTTCGCTGAACTAGTGCACCTATACAATTTGCCATTGTATTGGGTGTGTTGGAGACACAAGAGATTGCTTGTATTTGGTTGCAGAGTCATTTGAGAGAGACCATCTTCATTCTACACCTCTCACGGATTGATAAACCTTAGGTCATCCACTTGAGGGAAAATGGCTACTGTCCTACAAAACTCTGCGCTTGGAGGCCCAACACGTTTCTACAAGAATAAAGTTGTGTAGTAGAGATCACGAGCCGTGGTGAGAGGGAAGCCCGCGGGATGTTGGAATCTAAGGTATTATCCATGGCGGTATCCGATGGTCGAGGCGGGGAGGTGAGTGTAGGCGCTGGGAGAGCCCTACGAGGCTAAGATAAAGACACTACTCCACTCTGTCCATTTTAAATACAAAGGCCACCAACAGTAACTGAGGCAAAATTGATCATGTTGCCTCGTAGTACTCTAGTACGTCCATCCTGGTTTATTGGTCCTCTTTGTATTTTGTGTCAATTTTGGACCGAAGATTTAACTAACAAAACATCAATGGATGTCACCAACAATTATATTGTTGGATTCATCTTTGAACATCGTTCCAACGATATTATTTTTTATGGCATGCATTAACATTTGGTTAGTTAAATCTCCCTTAAATCTATGGTCAAAAATTGGTAGAAAATATGATGGGGGCCAATAAATCAGGACGGAGGTAGTAGTAGCAACCCATGATTTAACTAGTCACATGCATGGAGTGGAGTAGTAATGTCATTCTCAACTACTTCCTCCCTCACGTCCACTCAATTTTCATGCATTGTATTAATTGACCATCCATTATGTGAACGACTCTACGCGTGTCAAATTATCATGTGGGGTGTCTCTTGGTACAAAAATGCATTCCACTCAGTACCCATTTGTGTTTGTGTGTGTGTGTGCGTGCGAGGGAATGAGTGCATGCATGAACATCTTCTCTTCGTGCGCGCACTCTACCAATGTGTTGGGGGTAGAGAGAGAGTGTGTGTGGTATACATAGACCTAGAGAGAGATGGTGTGTGTCTGAAAGAGTACCCGCGCATGTGTGTGAGAGAGGACAAGTGCATGTTGTGTCTACATTCGTCTGGAACTAGCAGCACATCGTTGTGATCAATCCACACAAGAAGATCGCAACAACACCTCCACATGTGCCACGTGGCCTCATGGATGCCCCCACATCATTTTAATCATAATATATTAACTAGAAAAAGAGATACACTATGTAGTGTGCCATTGGATTTCTAATTTACGTGGTTGGAACATATTCGAAGTACCAGTGCCACATCATCTAAAGCCTTGGTACACGCACATTTCTTATACAAATGTGCTCCACCATGCACCCGCGTGTTTGCATGCGGGAACGAGTGCGTGTGTGCACCTCTTCTTTTTCGTACACCTAGTCCGTGTGTCTGAGAGAGAAAGATGGTGTATGCAAAGAAATCACAGGAGATTCGTGAATTTATGTGGGGGGATATATAGGCAATATGTGTCAATGCACAACCTCAAGGTTAAAATCGGAGTTCATTCTCCCCTCATGCACACGCATGGGTACGCTCATGATGGAGCGCATTTCCACACTAAGAGGCATGCAACATGATAATTTGACACATCTAGTTGTCCACTTGATGTAGGGTGTGCTACCACATGTGAGCCATACAAAGTGCAACCTGAACGCAGTGGCACAGTTATTGATCGAGTTTCATTTTAGTGGTACGCTAGATGAGAATTTGGCTCCGCGCGAATTCAATTTTGAAACGATCGCTACAGAGAGAAAAACATTTACTCCACTTCAGGACTTGCATGCTTGGGTTGCTCTCTTCTTCTCACTTTCTCACCCTCTCCGGCGTTGTCCACTCTCTCTATCTCTCTCCCCCCTCTCTCTTCTCACCAGTTGTCACAGACCCAGCCAGATCCCTTCCGTTGGGTAGGAGAGGAGGTGCAACATTGATGCGGTCACCGTTGGCAAGGGACGAGGCCGACGCACGCCGTCTTCTCCCACCTAGCGCCGACATGGGGAGGTCCTTCCGCACCCTTGCTCACCGTCGTCGTGCTAGCAGATCACACCGCCTGCCTCGCCACATCCCGCCAACTGGAGGTATAACTTCTTTTAGACCTTGCCTTTTTCTAATGGCCCAACTCCCCACGTCGTTGTGTCCTTTTTTATCAAGTTAGGATTGCTCCCCACATCGCTGCATCCTGCATGTGGATATTCTTCTACTCCATGTAGCTATCTCCGTCGGCTTGTCGAATACTCGAACAACACCTAAATTTTTACTATTAGAGGAATAAAGCAACTGCAGAGAGTGGCTAACGAACCCATCTCTTTGTTGAAAAGGTAAATAAAGTGGGGTTGGGGCAAAGTACTAGTAAGATGTTGGCCTGATTGGTCCATTGGTCGAAAAAGGAAAGAAAGTGAGGGGGTGTTGGATCGACAATGCAACTGAGAATGAGCACGTCTAGATTTCCTGTCGTCACATAGGAAAAGGTCACTAACGAGAACAAAAGTTGCACAAATACAGACATTCTTGCATGTTTTGCCGCTCTTAGCAACCACCTCTGCCTCACCACTTTATGCCTCGGTGGAGGTTAAACGTGCTTGTGCCTCCCCTGTCCCTATGCCCTTACGACTGATGTTAATCTAATATCATTGGTAAAATGAAACAATGCCACTATTAATGTGATTTCACTATTAAGTAATGCTATTTTCAATCTATTTCCATTGATAAACTGAAGTAATGTCACCACAGTTTTATGAAATGCTTTTTCTTGCTTTATTTCCCATGAAGAGTGTTTTGGGCCATTACACTTAAATCTGACACCGGTAACATAGCTGCATCTCAGTGGAACTGCGCAAAATTTAATTGCACACAATGGTTGACACGACTATGTGGTTCTCCTTTCCGTATCACCCTTTGTTAGAACGATCGTTCCTATTAACCGTGCACGTAGCTACTGATGATGTGCTACTATCATCACAGAGTAATAATGCAAGTGTTACGCATATTTATGTAAGCCCTCGTTAATCTAGTGCCAGTGTTGATTTGATGCGATATCACTTCTTTGTTAATGGCACTTTTTCATACTGTCAATGTAAAGCCATTGATAACATATGAGATGTTGCTATTAATCATATGCCACTGCAAAAAAATGAGGCTCCTTAAATAACCCTATTACATATTTGTGCAAACAGGGTTGTCTATCTCCTTGTGCAAACAGAAGCAAAAACCTCAATTTTAGTGGAACTTGTTGTCAACTGACCTCACGGTGGTCCAGGTATTCATACATTTGTAATTAGGAAAAATGACCAACGCAAGATGAAATAAGCTTATTCATACATTGACTTGTTGATTGTAGTGTGGAACAAGCATGTCATGTGTGGAGGAGCAAACAAGCACTGCAACCGCGCCATCAACGCAAGATAAAAGAGACCGAGTCATCGATGGCCTGGCTAACGAGTAGGGGTCATGCAAACATAGGTACATTATTTTAGTAGAACTGCACAAAAAAGATGTTGTGGTGAGTCAGACAAATTTTCTACAGCCACACGGAAGGAATCACACTCATTGATTGGATAGAATTTTCTCCATGGCATCATAGGAGATCCCAAGGTGGAAATCAACTAACACTTATAAAATTATGCATAATCTTCCTCACGCATGTCAGTATCCCCTTTGTCCAAATGATCGTGCCTTGTCATGCTGAGCTATTGATATGTGCTACTATTTTGCAACACTGTTTAGTACAGATATTGCTTTCCAATGTTATGACATTTAGGACAATGAAGATGATTTCAGTGGAACTTCACAAAATGGTCTGATGTTGAGTGATCTCTATTGCCTCCTCTTTTCGCTGTAATGTGTCAGCCTCAATTACAAGATGAGCTAGCAAGCTAGCTGTGGAGGTGCCAACATGCTCAAAGTGCACGCAACGTTGAGCAGAAAGGAGCATGCCTAGAAAATTAATGCGTGCGTTGGGAGGCCTTTTCCTCAGAGAAGCGCCAATCATTTTTTCTTTATTTCTACCCCCTTCTCACAAACTTGTGTTGGTTATAGTCTGGTGAATCATTGAGATGCATAAATATGCTAAACTTATGTGCTTGTGAATGTTAGCTAGTATGAATATCATATCTTGTGAAGCTTAGTTTAATGTGAATGTTGACTAGCGTGTGAACCTTTACAATCTATATTGTGGGCCTATTATTTGACACCTCATTCTGTCGTGATACGACCAGTGTGAGTGTCTGCATGCAGTACCACGCACACACATTTTTCTCTCGCTATGTCTCCTTGCCTAGCAAACACACTCCCCATAGTCCTATCTTTGTATCCCGCACACGATGTCTCTATATTGCTTAAACATTGACGCACATGATTTATCTGTCTCGCACCATTAGCCTCTCTCGCACGCTCACTATGCACACACATTCTCTCCATAGGTTTGATTTCTCTCAATATTTGACACACACACAACCCCCCACCCCCACCATCACCACCACACTATCCATCCCCATCCAAGGTTATATAGTGACCACTGTCGCTTGTGCTTATTTTCACACCCACATGCACTGTGACGCCCCGAGATCGATGTGCCAGGTTTCTTCCAGTTATTCGCTGTCGTTACCATGTCATTTGCTTGCATGTTGCATCTTATCATGTCATCGTGTTTTAAAACTTGCATTAGTCCGGGTTCCCCCAGTTCCGCCCGTTGTCCGTTCTGAGCCCAGACACACTTGCACGAGCCCGCGGCATGTCCAAAATAGTATTTTATAAGTGGCTGGAAAATGTTCTCGGAATGGGATGAGAGTTGGTGTGCTGTCTTATTTTTGAGTAGGTAGGCCGCCTGCCAAGTTTCATCGCGTTCGGAGTCCGTTTGACGCCCCAACGGATAACTATAGCGGCAATATAGCCGGTCTAACGTCAGACGTTTTCGGTCTCCGGAAACGGTCGCCGGGCCTCCCTCTCTTCTCTTCTCTCAGCTCGAGACCGTCTACACATCCCACTAACTACCGCCGGGTCCAACCTAACCTCTCTCGTCATCCCGCGGTCCTCCTCGCACGCGCGCCCGAAAAGTTGTCCTGGATCCGACCCGAGCAGTCGTCACCATTGGGTCCGGATCATCCCCAAACGTCTACAAAACATCTCCGTTTTGTTAATTGGACTTCCTAACATATTTTTTCGTGACCGTCCGATTCCGATCGAAGGAACCAAATGCCCCTATCCAAAATCCACTTACTATATATAGACCCCTAACCTAATCTGGACAAAACCCTAAAATCTAGGGACTAGTCCCTTCACCCGCCACCGCAATCCCCATCGAATCCACATCGGGATCCATCCCTCATCCTTCCCTGTCCAATGAAGCCGCTGCTAGCCTCATCCTCCATGGGGATCCACCCCGAATCTCGTCCAACAAACCACCGCAGGAGCTCCCTCCTCCCGATCTGCCTCAAAGCCTTCTCCCGCCGTCGACCGCGAGCCAGGAGCCCGAGCTCCTCTTCCCGAGCCGCAGCCACCCCGCAGCGTCCAACCTCGCCGGCCTCCAGGACCTCTGCTCCTCCTCTGTTTTCTTCTTCCCCTCTCCCGATTTCTTCCTCTCTCACGCACCTCCCTCTCTCTCAGGTACGCCATGAGCAGCGCCATGGATGGGCTCCTCCAGCCGACGCCAAGTCCCCGCCGTGGCCGCCGTTTGTTCTCGTCGCTGCCTTGTGGATCCCCGCCGGATCAGTCTCCTCCGCGAGCCCTTCTTACCGGAGCCCCTCGACCTCGACCACCTGCCGCCATGGACTAGCGCCATCGCCGGAGATGCCCCGTCCGCCGCCCGAACCTGCCAAAAACGAGCTCCAGCAGGGCCGCCCTTTCCTTCCCTGCGCTCTCCTCGCGTCCTTCTTCTCCTTTCTCTCCTCCCCACTCACCCGAGCCTCTCTCTCTCTCTCTTCCCGCAGGAGCATGCCGCTGTCGCCGGGATCTTCTCGTCATCGCTGTTGGTCGGATCCAGCCGCCCTGCTTCCCGTCGAGCCTCACCGCTTCGCTGGTCCCGTCGAACACCATCGCCCGAGCCTCCTGGCGCCCGCCTGCCATGGCCGCCTCGTCCCTGCTCAAGAGGAGGACGAGCAGCGCCTGTGTCGTTGCCTGCGTCGCCCAGATCCTCTGCCCTCCGTCCTTCGCCGCCGCGCCGGAGTTTGCGCCGCCGCTGCTCTGCTCGAACCAGGAAGAGGGCGAACGCCTTGCCTAAGCGCCCGCATTGACTCTCGCGGACCCACTGCGTCGACCTGCCTCCTTCCACCGTCCCAGCTCCGCGAGGCCCGCTCCTGCGTCCTGCACCCGAGGCCCAGCCACTGTTTTGGCCCAGCCATATAAGGCACCATGTGAGCACACCCCTGGCGCCGCACCCTTTTTTTTCCTGTTGTTGGGCCAGCAGATCCAGCCCAGTATTTTTTTAGGCTCTTCGAATTTAGCTAATTTCCAGAAAACTGTTGTTTTACAGAAAACCCCTTGTAGATCATGCATATAATAACTTAATAACCGTGCATCAGTTTAAAACAAACTTAATATGAAAGTTGCTTAGAATTTTGTCTAGTTTAATAATATGCAACTTTCATCTATGTTTAAAATGTTTAAAATGCTTTTTGTTTAAATTTGCTCCTATGCCATGCTAAAATGCTTTAATTCATAACTAAATAACCGTAGCTCTAAAATATGGGGTAGAAAAATGCGTAGTTTTACATGATGGCTTTACTTTGCATGTTTAATAACTCTAAAATATGGTTTAGAGCAGAATAGTCCCAAACCGTAAAATATGCACATGAGGTTTTTCCGGAATTGTTGTTTGTTATTTCCGGCCTCATTTAAACTTGCCTTGATAGATAGTTTCTTTATGCTTCATCTCTTGCCATGATAACAACATTTAATCTTGTTGGGTACATAAATGAGAGAGAACTAAATAAGTCATGTGGTGTTTTCTTCAATATGCGAGCACTCCGTTGCATATTGAGCTCCACTTAATTTGTAGGATTGTTTGTGCATTTTGCCATGCCATGCCTCTTTAAACGGACATGCATCATACTTGGTTGTGCATCATGCCATGTTCATGTGTTGGTTGTTTACTATGTTGTGTGCTTCTTTCTGGTGTTGCTTCTTTGGGTTGGTTCTGATAACGTCGCGTTTGTGAGGACCCGTTCGACTACATCCGTTTGTCTTCTTCATGGACTTGTTCTTCTTCCTTGCGGGATCTCAGGCAAGATGACCATACCCTCGAAATCACTTCTATCTTTGCTTGCTAGTTGCTCGCTCTTTTGCTATGCCTATGCTGCGATACCTACCACTTGCTTATCATGCCTCCCATATTGTTGAGCCAAGCCTCTAAACCACCTTGTCCTAGAAAACCGTTGTGTGGCTATGTTACCACTTTGCTCAGCCCCTCTTATAGCGCTGTTAGTTGCAGGTGAAGATTGGAGTTGTTCCTTGTTGGAACATGGATATTTTGTTGGGATATCACAATATCTCTTATTTAATTAATGCATATATATACTTGGTAAAGGGTGGAAGGCTCAGCCTTATGCCTGGTGTTTTGTTCCACTCTTGCTGCCCTAGTTTCTGTCATATCAGTGTTATGTTCCCGGATTTTGCATTCCTTACGCGGTTGGGTTATAATGGGAACCCCTTGACAGTTCGCCTTGAATAAAACTCCTCCAGCAAGGCCCAACATTGGTTTTACCATTCGCCACCTAGCCTTTTCTTTCCCTTGGGTTCTGCAGACTCAAGGGGCATCTTTATTTAAACCCTCGGGCCAGTGTTCCTCTAAGTGTTGGTCCAACTGAGCGATGTCCGGAGCTACCAGGGGCAACTCTGGGCTAGCCCACCCGACGTCTGGCTCATCCGGTGTGCCCTGAGAACGAGATATGTGCAGCTCCTATCGGGATTTGTCGGCACATCTGGGTGGCTTTGCTGGTCTTGTTTTACCATTGTCGAAATGTCTTGTAACCGTGATTCCGAGTCTGATCGGGTCTTCCCGCTAGAAGGAATATCCTTCGTTGACCGTGAGAGCTTGTGATGGGCTAAGTTGGGACACCCCTGTAGGGATTTGAACTTTCGAAAGCCGTGCCCGCGGTTATGGGCAGATGGGAATTTGTTAATGTCCGGTTGTAGAAAACTTGAACTTGACCCTAATTAAAATACATCAACCACGTGTGTTACCGTGATGGTCTCTTCTCGGCAGGGTCCGGGAAGTGAACACGGTGTTGGAGTAATGCTTGACGTAGGTTGTTCTAGGATCACTTCTTGATCATAGTTTTATCGACCGTGCCTTGCCTTCTCTTCTCGCTCTCATTTGCGTTTGTTAGCCACCAAACATGCTAGTCGCTTGCTGCAGCTCCACCTCATACCTTTTACCTTACCCATAAGCTTAAATAGTCTTGATCGCGAGGGTGTGAGATTGCTGAGTCCCCGTGACTCACGGATACTTCCAAAACCAGCTTGCAGGTGCCGTTGAAACATGCAGATGACGCAACCAAGCTCAAGGAGGAGCTTGATGAAGACCTTGTCCTTTGTGTTGTTTCATTCCAGTTGAGCAGTAGTGGAGCCCTGTTGGGCTCGATTGGGGATCTGTGTAGCATTTGGGGTAGTCTTCTTTTATTTTGGTTCCGTAGTCGGACCTTGTTTGTACCTGGATGATGTAATGCTTTATTCATGTATTGTGTGAAGTGGCGATTGTAAGCCAACTATACATCTTTTCCCTTATGTATTACATGGGTTGTGTGAAGATTACCTCACTTGCGATATTGATTTCAATGCGGTTATGCCTCTAAGTCGTGCTTCGACATGTGGGAGATATAGCCGCATCGAGGGCGTTACAAGTTGGTAATCAGAGCCTTCCCCGACCTTAGGAGCCCCCTACTTGATCGAATAGCTGGCGTTGTTGAGTCTAGAAAAATGTTTTGAGTCTTTTAGGAATTATATATATCGGAGAGTTAGGACTTCTTTTTACTCCTCAGTCCCTTCGTCGCTCTAGTGAGGCATCCTGACGTAGAGTTTTAACTCTTCTCTTCTCAAATTTCACTAAAAAAATTTAGGATCACGCGGGTATCTTGGAATCGTTCCGATCAATTTGTGATGAGAACATTGTTCTTGGTGCCTCCTGAAATTTAGGGGTTGTGGCAGTGTCCCGGGGAGTTGAGCTCCGAGGTGTTGTCGTCACAATTTTATCGTTGCAGTTTTGGAATACCTGAGTTTAGTTTCGCCGACATCGAAAATCTCTTTTATACAATTGTTGGTGAGATAACCTCGACGCCACCTAGTACTGGGGCGGGAGTTCGGGAGTATCGCCATAACTCGTATAACAGATGCTTTTCGAAGGTTGAGGTAAACGATTTTCGAAGGTTTCTTGGTTATGTGTTGAAGGATGGATACAACTGGATGTAGGATTTGCTAGTTTTGGGTGAGATATTATGCTTCCCCTGTATCCCCAACACCTGATTGCATAACCGGAAAATTTTGGGAGTTTATAAGTAGGAATTCAAGTAGCTCTTAGGATATCTTTTCGACAGATGTATGATATGAAATTGGGGTTCGACATCTAGTGGTCCGCCTATTCACTGTTGGTTTTACAGTGGTCTCGTTGTGTCTTAAAGAGTCCTTGGCTATGCCGACTCGGGGACGCTTCGTATGTCATGTGCACTGCCTTGTACATGATGGTGTTGTACGATCAAGCCCGTGTAGGCCCCACCACAAAAACTTCGGACGAAATCTCTATCATATGTTTGTTCCGGCTTATTATGCAAGCCAATCCTTTGTTTTGTTTTGAGTTGTGGTATTCGAGTTGCTTCGAAGTAAAATGTTGATTCCATCCCTTGTCTAAGTGGTGTTCTCATATTCCTATGTGAATACTAATCCTTCTTGATCATCGAGATTGTCTTACCAATCCTTTTCAACCGGTGTGCTTCTCTTCAAGCGGATCCGTCCATTTTCAACATCCGCAAGATTCAATCTAAGCTCTCAACGTTGTTTGTTTCATCCATCCCAAGTTGCCTTTGTTTTCCCACCCTCCCACCCTTGTTTCTTCAAGGAATCGGATTTCTTAATCAAGTATCCATTTTATTCTTGTGAAGTCTCTTCATTCTTTTCTTTCAATGTTCGTATCAGGTGATTCTCATGAAGATTCTAATGAAGCTTCAAGTTCGTCACTCTTCACTCATTTTTCTTCTTCGGTGGATTCAATTCAAGCTTTCGGTGTTTAATCACATTCTTTTCCTTGTTTCAAATTTTTTCTCGTGCCGGTGCACCTCTTAATCATCCACTTCTCGCTATTCAATTGTTCCGGAGTGCTCAAGATATCTTGAAGATTCGTGTTTCCACTCTGCATTCGTTCAAGCTCTTTCGAGGTGGTTACCAAATTCAAACCATTTAATTCAACCGGTGCTTTCTCTCTTAAATTGTTCTACGGTGTTTCTTTTGAGTGGGCCCTAACCCACAGGTATTTTCCCAGGATCTTACCTAACTCTTCTTATTTTACGGGAGCTATTTTCAAATTCATCTCAAAGTTTGACGTAAGAATGATTTATCATCAGTCAAATTTATTTCTCCAAGATCTGTCAAATTCTTTTCATCGTTGGCTCAACCTTTCCAATTTTTTCATTCCGGAGTGCCTCAACAATTCATGGTGGTGTTTCTCATCATCATTCTCTGCGTTTGAAGACCGAAGAAGAGTTTTACCTCCATATCTTATCCGCTCTGTCACAGATTCGTGATTCTAGCTTGTTGCCATCCTCTCATAATTATTTTTGATTGTGGGAATTCTTTTCACCTATCCGGAGCAATTTAGGAGTCTTTTCAGTTTGATTATCCGGAGCCCATCATCTCAGAGTTATTCATTCTCAGCTTTCAGCTCTCATCCTCCTAATTTTACCGGTGCATCGATCAAATATCCTCTAATCAGTGCATGATCTCTTCGTTCTCTCATATATAAATTCTCTCAAGCATCTTCATTCATTTGCTAATTCTTCCCGGTGTTCCTTTATCTTCCCTTCGGTCATTTTAATTCTTATGGTGGTTCGTTCAAGATTTCTCTTACCTTGTTATCATATCAATTCATTCGTTGTTCCAAATCCCACCGGCGGTTCCATCAAGACCTTATCAAGTTATCGATATCTCTCTTAATCTTTTCTACGAGAATAAGTAGTATGCCAAATCCGCTGCTTGTCATCAATTTAAATTGGTGAAGGATACGCATAACGTAATTCTTATTATTGTTTCATCCAAGTGGTTAAATCTCTATTCCGGAGGCTCATCAAATTCCTGATTTTCAATTGTTCATCTTCTCTTTTTCCCGGAGTTCCAACCTTTTTCAACTATTTCATCACAGAGATCCATCTAAGTCATTACAAGGATTCACCTTGTGCTTTCAACTTCTCTTTCTTTCGTTTGATCATTCTTTCATTACCGGAGTTCTTCATGGAGGTTCTACATGATGGTTCATCAAGGGTTTAATTCCTTCTCAAAGTGTTCATCAAGATTCTTTTCAAAGGAGCTCAAGTATTCTTCATCTTGCAATCCGGAGTGCAATTTTTTTCTACCGTATCATTTTAGGTGGTGCTATGTCATTCTTCATAATTTGAGTTCATGTTTCATGATTCACATGTTGTCAAGAATGAGATATCTTAAATCCATCAATCTCGTCATTGGAGTTATCTTGGGTTATATTTCACCTAAAGCCTTCCCTAAGGATTGTTGCTATTTATGGTTCTTATAAATGATCCAAGTTCTTCATCTACTCTCCCGGTGAAATAAGTTTCTTGTCTCCTTGTGGATATCAGTCCAATCTATCGTTTCCGCCAGTGGCAGAATTTCAACTCAGCTTTGAGATGCTCTCCATAAGCCCACTACAAGCTTACTCTTTTCGTTGTTGGTTTTCCAACAATTCCGTTCGACACTTCTCCTAAATATGCTTTTCAAGCTCAATTGTGGCACAACTTGGTATTTTCTTCTCCATTCTTTTATCTCAATTATCTAACTTCTATTCTTTCGTTCCGGAGGCATTGTGTTGTTGTTCTTTTCAACCCATCATCTTGTTTTGTCAAGATCATGTTCTTTCCTTTGCTTATCCATTTAACCAGAGTGTTGTGCCCTCTGCTCTAGTTCTTTTCATTTTATTAAGTTTCATATCACTTTTCAAACGGAGTGCTGTCTGAATCTGTTCTCCATTGTTCCTCTTTTCTAGCGGTGTGTTTTCAATTTCGTTCATCTCCGTTGCATTCTTTTCTTCAATTTGTTTAACCTCTCAAGGTTCTTTGGTCTCACTCGTTTGTCAAAGAAGCAACTTAGTTTTACCTCTTCTCTTTCTTTTTCGTTGTCCCTTCGGTGCCATTCTAGATCTCGGGACGAGATCCTCTCGTAGTGGTGGAGTGTTGTGACGCCCCGAGACCGATATGCCAGGTTTCTTACAGTTATTCGCTGTCGTTGCCATGTCATTTGCTTGCGTGTTGCATCTTATCATGTCATCGTGTTTTAAAACTTCCATTGGTCCGGGTTCCCCCAGTTCCGCCCGTTGTCCGTTCTGAGCCCAGACACACTTGCACGCGCCCTTGGCATGTCCGAATTAGTATTCTATAAGTGTCCGGAAAATGTTCTTGGAATGGGATGAGAGTTGGCGTGCGGTCTTATTTTTGAGTAGGTAGGCCGCCTGCCAAGTTTCATCGCGTTCGGAGTCCGTTTGACGCCCCAACGGATAACTATAGCGGCAATATAGCCGGTCTAACGTCGGACGTTTTCGGTCTCCGGAAACAGTCGCCGGGTCCAACCTAACCTCTCACGTCAGCCCGCAGTCCTCCTCGCGCGCGCGCCCGAAAAGTTGTCCCAGATCCGACCCGAGCAGTCGTCACCATTGCGCCCGGATCATCCCCAAACGTCTACAAAACGTCTCCGTTTTGTTAATTGGACTTCCTAACATATTTTTTCGCGACCGTCCGATTCCGATCGAAGGAACCAAATGCCCCTATCCAAAATCCACTTACTATATATAGACCCCTAACCTAATCTGGACAAAAACCTAAAATCTAGGGACTTGTCCCTTCACCCGCCGCCGCAATCCCCATCGAATCCACATCGGGATCCATCCCTCATCCTTCCCTGTCCAATGAAGCCGCTGCTAGCCTCATCCTCCATGGGGATCCACCCCGAATCTCTTCCAACAAACCACCGCAGGAGCTCCCTCCTCCTGATCTGCCTCCATGCCTTCTCCCGCCGTCGACCGCGAGCCAGGAGCCCGAGCTCCTCTTCCCGAGCCGCAGCCACCCCGCAGCGTCCAACCTCGCCGGCCTCCAGGACCTCTGCTCCTCCTCTGTTTTCTTCTTCCCCCTCTCCCGATTTCTTCCTCTCTCACGCACCTCCCTCTCTCTCAGGTACGCCATGAGCGGCCCCATGGATGGGCTCCTCCAGCCGACGCCAAGTCCCCGCCGTGGCCGCCGTTTGTTCTCGTCGATGCCTTGCGGATCCCCGCCGAATCAGCCTCCTCTGCGAGCCCTTCTTGCCGGAGCTCCTCGACCTCGACCACCTGCCGCCATGGACTAGCGCCACCGCCAGAGATGCCCCGTCCGCCGCCCGAACCTGCCAAAAATGAGCTCCAGCAGGGCCGCCCTTTCCTCCCCGTGCTCTCCTCGCGTCCTTCTTCTCCTTTCTCTCCTCCCCACTCACCCGAGCCTCTCTCTCTCTCTGCCCGCAGGAGCATGCCGCTGCCGCCGGGATCTTTTCGTCGTCGCTGTTGGTCGGATCCAGCCGCCCCTGCTTCCCGTTGAGCCTCACCGCTTCGCCGGTCCCATCGAACGCCATCGCCTGAGCCTCCTGGCGCCCGCCTGCCATGGCCGCCTCGTCCCTGCTCCAGAGGAGGACGAGCAGCGCCTGTGCCGTTGCCTGCGTCGCCCAGATCCTCCGTCCTCCGTCCTTCACCGCCACGCCGGAGTTTGCGCCGCCGCTGCTCTGCTTCTTTCGAACCAGGAAGAGGACGAACGCCTTGCCTGAGCGCCCGCGTTGACTCTCGCGGACCCGCTGCGTCGTCATGCCTCCTTCCACCGTCCCAGCTCCCCCAGGCCCGCTCCTGTGTCCAGCGCCCGAGGCCCAGCCACTGTTTTGGCCCGGCCATATAAGGCCCAATGTGAGCACACCCCTGGCGCCCCACCCTTTTTTTCCTGTTGTTGGACCAGCAGATCCGGCCCAGTATTTTTTTAGGCTCTGCGAATTTAGCTAATTTCCAGAAAACTGTTGTTTTACAGAAATCCCCTTGTAGATCATGCATATAATAACTTAATAACCGTGCATCGGTTTAAAACAAACTTAATATCAAAGTTGCTTAGAATTTTGTCTAGTTTAATAATATGCAACTTTCATCTATGTTTAAAATGTCTAAAATGCTGTTTGTTTGAATTTGCTCCTATGCCATGCTAAAATGCTTTAATTCATAACTAAATAACCGTAGCTCCAAACTTAACAAACTTTATATGTAAATAGGGTAGAAAAATGCCTAGTTTAACATGATGGCTTTACTTCGCATGTTTAATAACTCTAAAATATGGTTTAGAGCAGAACAGTACCAAACCGTAAAATATGCACATGAGGTTTTTCCGGAATTGTTGTTTGTTATTTCCGGCCTCATTTAAACTTGCCTAGATAGATAGTTTCTTTATGCTTCATCTCTTGCCATGCTAAAAACATTTAATCTTGTTGGGTACATAAACGAGAGAGAACTAAATAAGTCATGTAGTGTTTTCTTCAATATGCAACTCCATTGCATATTGAGCTCCACTTAATTTGTAGGATTGTTTGTGCATTTTGACATGCCATGCCTCTTTAAACCGGACATGCATCATACTTGGTTGTGCATCATGCCATGTTCATGTGTTGGTTGTTTACTATGTTGTGTGCTTCTTTTCGGTGTTGCTTCTTTGGGTTGGTTCCGATAATGTCGCGTTTGTGAGGACCCGTTCGACTACGTCCGTTTGTCTTCTTCATGGACTTGTTCTTCTTCCTTGCGGGATCTCAGGCAAGATGACCATACCCTCGAAATCACTTCTATCTTTGCTTGCTAGTTGCTCGCTCTTTTGCTATGCCTATGCTGCGATACCTACCACTTGCTTATCATGCCTCCCATATTGTTGAGCCAAGCCTCTAACCCACCTTGTCCTAGCAAACCGTTGTTTGGCTATGTTACCGCTTTGCTCAGCCCCTCTTATAGCGTTGTTAGTTGTAGGTGAAGATTAGAGTTGTTCCTTGTTGGAACATGGATATTTTGTTGGGATATCACAATATCTCTTATTTAATTAATGCATCTATATACTTGGTAAAGGGTGGAAGGCTCGGCCTTATGCCTGGTGTTTTGTTCCACTCTTGCCACCCTAGTTTCTGTCATATCGGTGTTATGTTCCCGGATTTTGCGTTCCTTACGCGGTTGGGTTATAATGGGAACCCCTTGAGAGTTCGCCTTGAATAAAACTCCTCCAACAAGGCCCAACATTGGTTTTACCATTCGCCACCTAGCCTTTTCTTTCCCTTGGGTTCTGCAGACTCAAGGGTCATCTTTATTTAAACCCCCGGGCCAGTGCTCCTCTGAGTGTTGGTCCAACTGAGCGATGTCGGGAGCTACCAGGGGCAACTCTGGGCTAGCCCACCCGACGTCTGGCTCATCTGGTGTGCCCTGAGGACGAGATATGTGCAGCTCCTATCGGGATTTGTCGGCACATCTGGGTGGCTTTGTTGGTCTTGTTTTACCATTGTCGAACTGTCTTGTAACCGTGATTCCGAGTCTGATCGGGTCTTCCCGCTAGAAGGAATATCCTTCGTTGACCATGAGAGCTTGTGATGGGCTAAGTTGGGACACCCCTGCAGGAATTTGAACTTTCGAAAGCCGTGCCCGCGGTTATGGGCAGATGGGAATTTGTTAATGTCCGATTGTAGAAAACCTGAACTTGACCCTAATTAAAATACATGAACCGCGTGTGTTACCGTGATGGTCTCTTTTCGGCAGGGTCCGGGAAGTGAACACGGTGTTGGAGTAATGCTTGACGTAGGTTGTTCTAGGATCACTTCTTGATCATAGTTTTATCGACCGTGCCTTGCCTTCTCTTCTCGCTCTCATTTGCGTATGTTAGCCACCAAACATGCTAGTCGCTTGCCGCAGCTCTGCCTCATACCTTTTACCTTACCCATAAGCTTAAATAGTCTTGATCGCGAGGGTGTGAGATTGCTGAGTCCCCGTGACTCACAGATACTTCCAAAACCAGCTTGCAGGTGCCGTTGAACCGTGCAGATGACGCAACCAAGCTCAAGGAGGAGCTCAATGAAGACCTTGTCCTTTGTGTTGTTTCGTTCCAGTTGATCAGTAGTGGAGCCCAGTTGGGGTCGATCGGCGATCTGTGTAGCATTTGGGGTAGTCTTCTTTTATTTTGGTTCTGTAGTCGGACCTTGTTTGTACCTGGATGATGTAATGCTTTATTCATGTATTGTGTGAAGTGGCGATTGTAAGGCAACTATGTATCTTTTCCCTTATGTATTACATGGGTTGTGTGAAGATTACCTCACTTGCGACATTGCTTTCAATGCGGTTATGCCTCTAAGTCGTGCTTCAACACGTGGGAGATATAGCCGCATCGAGGGTGTTACATGCACAGCACCTTGATCTTCAAGGAGGGCGTCGGGAAGAATAAATACAGCGACCAGACCGCACTAGACACCGCGGGGCCATTTGGAAGCATGATAACGTGGTGACGGCTGAGTAACTCCTTCCCCACCCCCCCTCTCTCCCTCTCCCTCCCGCCCGCACAAAATTATCAATCCCTCAGCCCACAAGATGCCCCTCTATTCCATGTTCTTTTGAGCTCTCTCGTCAAACCTTTTGTCTCTTCTCCTTCCACATGTACAAAATCTTGATGCACACACATCTCACTCCTTATATATTGTCTCTATCTTGCTCACACACCTAACTTCTTCCTATGTATACATCCCTCTCCCCCCTCTCTCTCCCTCTCTCTCTCTCGGTTTCTCTCCTACTCTCTTGCCCACATATATACAATCTTTCCCGTCCTCTGACTCTTTCTTCCACTTGGTATATATCTTGTCTATTGAGGACATGCATCTCTCTCCTGCCATTGCTCCATCTCCACAAACTCTCTATGTTTCATTCACACATTGGGATGTGTTCTAAAAATTGCTAAGACCGATCATTTAGAGTTATTGTTGGTTTTGTTGCATCCATCAAATTAATAACAATGAAATGCATTTAGATCTTCATTTGAGTTGGATTATGTGAGTTTAAGCATATTGTGAAGTACTATAGACCTGGTATTCATCTTGGAATTCAACAACGATTCTAAATAATGAATTGTACAAACCATTATAGTTGAAGTCAATAGTTTAATGTATTTATTTCACAATTACAACAAATAATTAATGCCACGGCAAACTAAGAAAACAGATGTGTACTCCCTCCGTTTTTATTTAAGTCTGCATACTAGCATTGATCAAAGTCAAGTTTTGTGAACTCTGACAAAGGTTATAAACAAAAATATTAACATACACAATAACAAATCAATACCATTAGATTCATTATTAAATGCACGTTCACATCATATAGATTTGTTATGGTAAATGCTTATATTTTTTCTATAAACTTGGTCAAACTTTGTGAAGTATGACTTCAATCAAACCTAATGTGCAGAGTAAATAAAATCGGGGTGAGTACTAGTAGTACTCCTAGCTGCTCAGCCCAATCACCCAACACGCCAGACGGGGAGTAGGGATTAGTACGGTGTTACAAATTTTCTGGTCGGTGGAAAAATCTCCCGCTTCCATCGAGATCTCCAGCGACTCAGATTCGACCAATGCAAAATTACCATCATACCCTTGGTCGAACAGACCGACGGATGTTGGTTGGTCGGGGGCTGTTTTGGTAAATTCACGTTCACCCCACCTATCCAACCCCACCCGTCACCGAGAGTACTCCTCATTGCTCCGCATTGTATATCCCCAGAGCAAAATAGACTTCTCCACGGCACTGCAGCACCTTCGTGCCCCTCCCCTTCTTCATCGGCGCACTCGTCCACCGTAGCGCATCTGTCTCATCGACGATGTCGTACGCCGCCGTTGTCGTACACGGAGCCGCTTCCCTAGCGCCATCTTCCATGGTCTCGGATCTGCTTTCCGGAAGCCAACGCCAAGCGCACCAACACCACCGTCATCGACAATGAACTGACTCCCGTTGCCCACCATAATGCATAGACGCCGCCGCGACCTTTGTACTCCTCCTCGATTGGTAATGTGTATATTGATTCTCTAAGCAGTACATGTACAGTTCCGATTATGTTCATACCTACTCTTCAAATTTCCTGGCTGCTATTGTTCCGGTAAAAGTAATTGGTTATAGCTTGCATTTTCCAACAGAATATCATCTTGTAATTGTATGTTGCTCCTATATTGCGCTGTTTTTGGGTAGGTTCTTCATCTTTAACCAGTAGTGTCGCAACTGATGGAATGTTTTTTTAGAATAGCAGGGAGGTGACCCCCTGTTCTATTCACTCAAAATGAAACCACAATGTAGTTCTAGCATAGTTGAAGAGCCACATAGTAGGATATTAAAAATAACTCGTGCTATCATGGCAGATGAGTGCTTTAATGTTGCCCACATGATGTGAGTATTACTATATTTTTCTTGCCATGTTGAGATTTTAAAACTATGAATGCGATCATGCAGAGGAGCAATGAAGACCAAATACGGGATGTTGGGGACATCTTCAAGGAACGTCACAAGTTAAAGAGGAGCTGCACCAAACCTGTAAAACGAGCTTTGGTAAGTGACAACCTTTCAATTACATTGACATTGAGAACCTAACTAGAGTGGTGGATGTTTTGTGTGTCCTTGATGGTTTCGTTAATGAAATCGGAGGGAGCCCCCTCTTTTGAATTTTTCTTACTTTGCCATGGTATGTGTCTAGCAGTAGTAGAGAACACGGGACCAGACCAGGCCCTGGGCAAGCCCCGAGCCGAAAACAACGTCAAACCATGTTGTCTTCTTGGTTAGGGTTCTTGCCATGCAATCCAGCAGTGTGACAGATAATTAAACAATAATAGGTGAGACAAACAATTTCATGTACACTTGATTAGGCTCTGAATCATTTGTAGGATCTCAATTTAGTCAGTGGAGCCACCATGTCGTAGGATGAATGTTTTGTAATTTAGTGTTGAAGCTAGTCAGTCAAACACGCCTACAGACGGCCTAGAGATCATCTGGTTGTTGGTTGTTTTACTGCAACGACCCTTGACTTAGTGCACACCTCTGCTGGTTTTTCTATTTCTCTTAGCCTTGTATTATTTGATGTATATGTCGTAGTTTCTGTAAGTTGGCTTTGTTTGATATGTAATAAGCACAGTCTTACTGGTCCTAATGCTTTCCTTTTTAGCTTGATGTAGGAAGTGGGTGTTCTCAGCTTGCAGTCTATTTTTATATTTCTTCTTTTTGAATTCACTTCTCCTAGTCATGTTTATTGGGCTTCTACTTAATGGATCTGGGGAGCTCTGACTATTGATCAAAGAAGTAACTTCTACATGTCAGGAAGCAGTTCCTGCGAGGAGGGAAGTATGGTCAACCTCGAGATGATGTTTCCAAAATGAGGCTGGATTACACACAAGGTGACATTTCCCTAATGATGTCGGATTAGACACAAGGTGCAAATTCCCAGATGATGTTGGATTACTCACAAGCTAGGTGGAGTCGTCAAGTGTTCGTGTCCTCGTTGCTCTAGTAAATGCTGAAAGAAAGCGTGCATGTCACATCCCTAGTTCTGGTATGCTCTGAGCTAGCTAGTCACGTGTTGCATCATGTTTAAATTCTTTTAAACTTGAAATGGGGATTGTTCAAACCCTTGCACTAAATCAATCCATCTAGGCTTGATTAAAATCTTTTTCAATAAACCCAAAATGTCCCAAAGAAAGGTTCATGATTTCTGGTTAAGGTGAAAACCTCTCCCAAAAATGATGAATATATTTCTAGGTCATCTTTGGATTTTTGAATTAACACAAAAGTATTTGAATTGGAGCCGTTTAAATGCTATATATATTTTCAATGGTCCAAATATTCTGAAGTAATTTGTGGAGCCCTGAAATAATTCAGTTAACCTCCAAAATAATTTTCAGAATTATCTAAAATGGTTTAGTTCCTAAACTAAATCAGAACAAAGAAAACAAAATTGAAAAAGAAAAAAAGGAAAAGGGAAAAGGCTTACCCGGCCTTACCTGCAGCTCAACTAGGCAAAGCTGGCCCGGCCCACTGTCCGTGCCAGTCACCACCAACCTATCGCCAGAAGGACGAGAGGCGCGTGGCCGCCGCGCGCCGGCACGCGCCCGAGCCACCTCATGCTTCCCGCCGCCTCCCCGACGTCGCTCTGGACGCCTGGACGTCGACATGCACCCCCCGACCCCACTCACTCTTCCCCGAGGCCCTCCTCCCCTCTGCTCTCTCTCTCGCCCGAACCCGAGTGCCACCGTCACCGCCACTCGTTGCTGCCGCGCCCACCGCCGATGCCTTGCCTCACCGATCAGTCCAGCACCTCTGCCACGACGCCCTCTTCCTCCTCTTTGAGCTACGCCTCACCAGGACCTCTGCATCGCCGTCCCGCCATCGTCTTCCTCCTCGAATTGCCAGAGGTTGTCTCCACCGTTCCGCCTGCACCGGACCTCCCCGAGCTCGCCGAGGCCACCGTAGCAACCGGCGTGAGCTCCTCTCTCTTCCCCCTAACCCCGTTGCTCCCCTCGCCCTCTAGCTGCGATTCCTACCATGGCCAAATCTTGCCACTGCTCGGGCTCGTTGCCGGAGTTGTTCCGGCGACCATTTGGTCATGCCAGCGTGTCCAAAGGGCTTGTGGGCATGCGTAAGTATAGTAGACATCGAGAACCGGTCATTTTGCACACCGTAGCGACGAATCTGTCGTCACCCGAACTCCAGCCGTCGCCTGCCGTTGTTGCAGTCGCCGTTTCCGGCCCCCTCTCGCCCAGCCACCTGCTCCGTTGGACGCGGCGCACTTCCAGCTGTGTGTAGAGCCAAACCGCGAGTCAAACTATCGCCAGACGGCGAAACCCGAGCCTCTCCGCCGCGTCTGTCATCGCCGGTGTCAAGCCGCCGGCGTGTTGACCCTCTTGACCAGAGGTTTGACTCCTTGGGTCAATCACAGGTGGGCCCATGGCCCTGCTAATTAGGTTTAATTCCTAATTGAAGATTAGTTAAGCCACTGACTCACTGACATGCGGGCCTCGGCCTCACTGATAGTATAATTAGGTTTAACCTAATGCTAATTAACCCTATTAATTTGCTGAGTCACCGACCATTGGGACCCACATGTCAGGTTTGACTGGTGCGGTCAGTTGACCTGCTGACGTCACTCAGACATCACGCTGACGCAGTCATACATTTTCTGGATTAAAATAAACCAGAAAATTCTAGAAAATAGTATAAACTTCTAAAAATCATAGAAAATAAACCGTAACTCCAAATGAAAAGGTTTATATATGAAAAATGATCAAAAAAATCCAATCTATCCATCTGTACCATTTTCATGTATGTTAGAAAAACTTATAGCTACTGTTTAGGACAAATCAAATGTATGGCATTTAAATAACCATATGTGGAGTTTGAATTTGAACCTAGTGTTCAAACCAACTCCATTTAACTTGTTGCTAGTTGCATTAGCTCAATCAACGACATATTGCCATGTCATGATCATGCATCATATTGTTGCATCGCATTGATTGTGTTCTTCCTTGTTTGCCGGTAATTGTCCCCTCTCGGTAGACGCTGCTCTGATGATGTGATCGTTGACACTGATGAAGACTCAATGTTATCTTCAGAAGTGCCAGGCAAGCAAAACCCCCTTGTTCATTCCGATACAATCCCACTCTCTCGCTCTTGCTCTCTTTTACTGCATTAGGACAACAACGTTTCAACTTTACATGCTGCGGTAGCTGAACCCCTTTCCTCTGCATGACCTGTCATTGCCACAGTAAATAGATGAAACCCACTAGCATGAGTAGGAGTTGTTTGAGCCCTGATGTGCCTACTCATTCATGCTTGTTTGTCATGCCTGCTACTGCTTAGAGTTGAGTCAGGTCTGATTCATCGGGAATGAACTGGAACGTGGTGAACATGTCCTACCGTTGAGAGCTAAGTGTGTGAACACGATTTGGTAAAGGTAGCGGTGAGAGGCCATGTAGGAGTACATGGTGGGTTGTCTCATTGCAGCCATCCTCAGGAACTGAGTTCTGTGTTTGTGATCCATGAATAGTTACTACCACACATTGGGCTCCGGGTGCTCCAAGCTCTCTCGACTTATTAACCAACCCGATCTCTGTCCAAGAGTTGCAACTAGTTTCTGGTGTTTGTAGGTAGTGTTAGTAGTCTACCAAGTGGCACCCGGTACAGGTGGGCTTGGGACAGACTAGGCACAGTGGCCCGGTGTACCAAGTGGCACCCGGATGGTGGGCTTGGGAACCCTGTACACATCGTTTGGGGTCGTGAGCGACACCCCGGCCGGATCTCCTTGCGGATGGAACCCGAATAGGCGATAAACCTGGACTAGAGACTTGTTGGTTAGTCTGGTCGTGGCCGACTCCCTCACCAGGCTTCCACTTGAAGGTTGCCGAGATACACGACGTGTACATGGTGGTAAGTGGCGAGAGCGTGTGTGAAGAAGTACACCCCTGCAGGGTTATCATTATCTATTCGAACAGCCGGATTCCTCGGATATGGAAGCTTGGACCCCTTGCATAGTTCATAGACAAGTGAAAGCGGATACTCTAAAATGCGCAAGATAAGTGTGAGTGCTATGGATGGCATTCTCGCAGGGAGACGGGAGCGGATCCATAGTGGAGTATTGATATGGTGAATATGTGGACTCGTGTGCGCCACCTCAAAAGAGTTACTTGCAGTCGTAGTTCAAGTTAGCCACTGAGTCAAAGTTGGCTTGCTGCAGTTAAACTCCACCACCCCCTTTGTTGATACTGATGCATATGTAGTTAGTTCTGATGTAAGTCTTGCTGGGTACATTTGTACTCACGTTTTCTTAATTTATGTTTTGCAGAGAGACTTCAGTCTCGCTAGTAGTTCCACGTGGACTTCGACGTTTAGCTTGTTACCTCAGCTACGATCATGTACCCTTGGGAGGGTCTTGTAGATAGTCAGGCTCCTCAGCCTTCTTGATTTTTAGTTGTCTGTACTCAGACAAGTTAAGCTTCCGCATGTGCTTTGACTTGTATGCTCTGTATGTTGGGTCATGAGACCCATGTTTGTAATATCTCGCTCCTCGGAGCCTAATGAATAAATACTTGAGTCGTAGAGTTATGTTGTGATGCCATGTTGTATTTACACATATCAAGCATATTGTGTGTATGATTGAAATGCTTGGTATGTGTGGGATCCGACAACCTAGTTGTTTATCCTTGGTAGCCTCTCTTATGGGGAAATGTAGTCTTGTGCTTCCATGAGCCATAGTAGTCCGCTACAGCCCGGTTCACCGGAGTCCTGCTAGCCCAGCACTACTACTTCGGAGCACTTGACTGGTCGGCGTGTGATTCACTTCGTTCCTGTGTCTGTCCCTTCGGGAAATGTCATGCGGTGACATCCGGAGTCCTGCCTAGCCTGCTACAGCCCGGGTTCCTGGAGTCCTGTTAGCCCAGTGCTACAGCCCGGATTCGCACGCTGCTGACTAACATGCTCGATGTTGATTCATGTATGCATGTCCCCGTAAGTTAGTGCCACTTTGGGTTCACGACAAGTCATGTCAGCCCGGGTTCTCTGTCATATGGATGCTAGCGACACTATCATATACGTGAGCCAAAAGGCGCAAACGGTCCCGGGCCATGGTAAGGCGACACCCGTGGGAATACCGTGCATGAGGCCGCAAAGTGATATGAGGTGTTACCGGCTAAATCGATGTGACTTGGAATCGGGGTCCTGACAGTGCAGCAGCCCTTGAGAATGTAGTTGAGTTCCTAAAGAAGTGAAAAGAGCAATCAGATGCTTTCTTCACCCAAGCCAAAGAAGAGATAGAAGAAGCCAGAAAGAAGATAGCAGAGGCAGAGCAGGCTAGGCATCTCCTGCTATCTAAAACTGTTGTCAATACAAATTTTCATTCATAATAGCTAGGTTCAAATGTTTATCCAGTCAACATTCCTGTTGTGATGTCCGTGCATCTACTGAGATGTATGTAATCCTGTGATGCCTAGACGTGGCACAAAATAATTTTTTTTTGGGTCATGTAATAACAGCCATTACTTTTCGAACAATAACAGACGAACCATTGGACATGGTATAGTTCACACGCAAGCCCAACATTCCAAGTTCAACTTCCACATCAAACTCATGTTCACAGATATCTACACCTTCATAGATAATGTCCACAACCATGTTTCACTTGAAAGCCAAAAAAATGCGAGGAGAGTTATAAATAAAGGAAAATGTCTAGTTCCTACTACCAGCCCGAGCACAACAAGTCAAGACCATACGTAATTAATTATATTTTGGAAATTTTTTGACTGAACATGAATAACATCTAGAAGCAGGTGTAATTTCTAATGTCGGCCGCAGCTAGGGTCCATGATGTTTTGAGCAAAACTAGGCAACACACCGGGTATCTATGCCGGTGACGCGGTGGCTGTACCATTCGTGGGTTCTGAGCGGCGGCGGCTCCCATGGTCTACTATTCCTCGGTGTCGGTGGTGGCCGCGGACGTGTTGGCCACCTCCGCTAGCATAATGATGTTCCGCCAATGTTTGCGTCAGATGGCGCGACCAACCATGGTGCACTGGATGTCGTGGTCCCTCGTGTGCCGGCGTGCAGCAACTGGCCACTCCTCTGTGAGCAGGCTTGGAGCATCTAGTTGATGCACCAGGGGCCAGCTTGGAGCGGCGGCTTGCTCCTCTGCTTGCCTGCCTACAACCTCGCCCATGGTACTGATGGCCTGGGGCGGGGAGGGAGTGTTAGGGAACGTAGTAATTTCAAAAAAATTCCTACGCACACGCAAGATCATGGTGATGCACATCAACGAGAGGGGAGAGTGTTGTCCACGTACCCTCATATACCAAAAACAGAAGCGTTAGAAGAACGCGGTTGATGTAGTCGTAGGTCTTCACTATCCAACCGATCAAGTACCGAACGTACGGCACCTCCGAGTTTAGCACATGTTCAGCCCGATGACGTCCCTCGAACTCCGAGCCAGCCGAGTGTTGAGGGAGAGTTTCATCAGCATGACGGCGTGGTGACGATGTTGATGTTCTACCGACGCAGGGCTTCGCCTAAGCACCGCTACAGTATTATCGAGGTGGACTATAGTGGAGGGGGGCACCACACACGGCTAAGAGATCAATGATCTAATGTTGTGTCTCTAGGGTGCCCCCCTGCCCCTGTATATAAAGGAGCAAGGGGGATGTGGCTGGCCAGGGCATAGGCGCGCTACGAGGAGTCCTACTCCCACCGGGAGTAGGACTCCCCCCTTTCCTAGTTGGATTAAGACTTGGGAGGGGGGAAGAAGGAAATAGGGGGGCCGACCCCCTTGCCCTAAACCAATTCGGTTTGGGCCTTGGGGGAGGGCGCGCCCCACACTTCCTTAGCTTCCCTCCTTTTCCACTAAGGCCCATGTAGGCCCATTAAGCCCCTGGGGGGTTCCGGTAACCTCCCGGTACTCCGGTAAAATCTCGATTTCACCCGGAACACTTCCGATATCCAAACATAGGCTTCCGATATATCAATCTTCATGTCTCGACCATTTCGAGATTCCTCGTCATGTCCATGATCACATCCGGGAATCCGAACAACCTTCGGTACATCAAAACATAAAACTCATAATATAACTGTCATTGTAGCGTTAAGCATGCGGACCCTACGGGTTGGAGAACTATGTAGACATGACCGAGACACATCTCCGGTCAATAACCAATAGCGGAACCTGGATGCTCATATTGGTTCCTACATATTCTACGAAGATCTTTATAGGTCAGACCGCATAACAACATACGTTGTTCCCTTTGTCATCGGTATATTACTTGCCCGAGATTCGATCGTCGGTATCTCAATACCTAGTTCAATCTCGTTACCGGAAAGTCTCTTTACTCGTTCTGTAATACATCATCCCACTACTAACTCATTAGTGGCAATGCTTGCAAGGCTTAAGTGATGTGCATTACCGAGAGGGCCCAGAGATACCTCTCCGACAATCGTAGTGACAAATCCTAATCTCGAAATACGCCAACCCAACAAGTACCTTCGGAGACACCTATAGAGCACCTTTATAATCACCTAGTTACGTTGTGACGTTTGGTAGCACACAAAGTGTTCCTTCGATAAACGGGAGTTGCATAATCTCATAGTCATAGGAACATGTATAAGTCATGAAGAAAGCTATAGCAACAAACTAAATGATCAGGTGCTATGCTAACGGAATGGGTCAAGTCAATCACATCATTCTCCCAATGATGTGATCCCGTTAATCAAATGACAACTCATGTCTATGGTTAGGAAACTTAACCATCTTTGATTAATGAGCTAGTCAAGTAGAGGCATACTAGTGACATTCTGTTTGTCTATGTATTCACACATGTATTATGTTTCCGGTTAATACAATTCTAGCATGAATAACAAACATTTATCATGATATACAGAAATAAATAATAACTTTATTATTGCCTCTAGGGCATATTTCCTTCAGTCTCCCACTTGCACTAGAGTCAATAATCTAGATTACACAGTAATGATTCTAACACCCATGGAGCCTTGGTGCTGATCATGTTTTGCTCGTGGAAGAGGCTTAGTCAGCGGGTCTGCAACATTCAGATCCGTATGTATCTTGCAAATTTCTATGTCTCCCACCTGGGCTAGATCCCGGATGGAATTGAAGCGTCTCTTGATGTGCTTGGTTCTCTTGTGAAATCTGGATTCCTTTGCCAAGGCAATTGCACCAGTATTGTCACAAAAGATTTTCATTGGACCCGATGCACTAGGTATGACACCTAGATCGGATATGAACTCCTTCATCTAGACTCCTTCATTTGCTGCTTCCGAAGCAGCTATGTACTCCGCTTCACATGTAGATCCCGCGACGATGTTTTGTTTAGAACTGCACCAACTGACAGCTCCACCGTTCAATGTAAACACGTATCCGGTTTGCGATTTAGAATCGTCCGGATCAGTGTCAAAGCTTGCATCAACGTAACCGTTTACGATGAGCTCTTTGTCACTTCCATAAACGAGAAACATATCCTTAGTCCTTTTCAGGTATTTCAGGATGTTCTTGACCACTGTCCAGTGATCCACTCCTGGATTACTTTGGTACCTCCCTGCTAGACTTATAGCAAGGCACACATCAGGTCTGGTACACAGCATTGCATACATGATAGATCCTATGGCTGAAGCATAGGGAACATCTTTAATTTTCTCTCTATCTTCTGCAGTGGTCGGGCATTGAGTCTTACTCAACTTCACACCTTGTAACATAGGCAAGAATCCTTTCTTTGCTTGATCCATTTTGAACCTCTTCAAAACTTTGTCAAGGTATGTGCTTTGTGAAAGTCCAATTAAGCGTCTTTGATCCATCTCTATAGATCTTGATGCCCAATATATAAGCAGCTTCACCGAGGTCTTTCATTGAAAAACTCTTATTCAAGTATCCCTTTATGCTATTCAGAAATTCTATATCATTTCCAATCAACAATATGTCATCCACATATAATATTAGAAATGCTACAGAGCTCCCACTCACTTTCTTGTAAATACAGGCTTCTCCAAAAGTCTGTATAAAACCAAATGCTTTGATCACACTATCAAAGCGTTTATTCCAACTCCGAGAGGCTTGCACCAGTCCATAAATGGATCGCTGGAGCTTGCACACTTTGTTAGCTCCCTTTGGATCGACAAAACCTTCCGGTTGCATCATATACAACTCTTCTTCCAGAAATCCATTCAAGAATGCAGTTTTGACATCCATCTGCCATATTTCATAATCATAAAATGCGGCAATTGCTAACATGATTCGGACATACTTAAGCATCGCTATGGGTGAGAAGGTCTCATCGTAGTCAATCCCTTGAACTTGTCGAAAACCTTTCGCAACAAGTCGAGCTTTGTAGACAGTAACATTACCGTCAGCGTCAGTCTTCTTCTTGAAGATCCATTTATTCTCAATTGCTTGCCGATCAACAGGCAAGTCAACCAAAGTCCACACTTTGTTCTCATACATGGATCCCATCTCAGATTTCATGGCCTCAAGCCATTTAGCTGAATCTGGGCTCACCATCGCTTCTTCATAGTTCGTAGGTTCATCATGATCTAGTAGCATGACTTCCAGAATAGGATTACCGTACCACTCTGGCTGACCTACGAGGTTCAGTAGCAACTTGATCTAAAGTTTCATGATCATTATCATTAACTTCCTCACTAATTGGTGTAGGTGTCACACAAACCATTTTCTGTGATGAACTACTTTCCAACAAGGGAGCAGGTATAGTTATCTCATCAAGTTCTATTTTCCTCCCACTCACTTCTTTCGAGAGAAACTCCTTCTCTAGAAAAACTCCAAATTTAGCAACAAAAGTCTTGCCGTCGGATCTGTGATAGAAGGTGTACCCAACAGTTTCCTTTGTGTATCCTATGAAGACACATTTCTCCGATTTGGGTTCGAGCTTATCAGGTTGAAGCTTTTTCACCTAAGCATCGCAGCCCAAACTTTTAGAAACGAAAACTTTGGTTTCTTGCCAAACCATAGTTCATAAGGCGTCGTCTCAACGGATTTCGATGGTGCCCTATTTAACGTGAATGCGACCGTCTCTAAAGCATAACCCCAAAACGATAGCGGTAAATCTGTAAGAGACATCATAGATCGCACCATATCTAGTAAAATACGATTACGACATTTGGACACACCATTACGTTGTGGTGTTCTGGGTGGCGTGAGTTGCGAAACTATTCCGCATTGTTTCAAATGTAGACCAAACTCGTAACTCAAATATTCTCCTCCACGATCAGATCATAGAAACTTTATTTTCTTGTTATGATGATTTTCAACTTCACTCTGAAATTCATTGAACTTTTGAAATGTTTTAGACTTATGCTTCATTAAGTAGATATACCCATATCTGCTTAAATCATCTGTGAAGGTGAGAAAATAACGATATCCGCCACGAGCCTCAACATTCATCGGACCACATACATCTGTATGTATGATTTCCAACAAATCTGTTGCTCTCTGCATAGTTCCGGAGAACGGTGTTTTAGTCATCTTGCCCATGAGGCACAGTTTGCAAGTACCAAGTGATTCATAATCAAGTGGTTCCAAAAGTCCACCAGTATGGAGTTTCTTCATGCTCTTTACACCGATATGACCTAAACGGCAGTACCACAAATAAGTTGCACTATCATTATCAACTCTGCATCTTTTGGCTTCAACATTATGAATATGTGTGTCACTACTATCGAGATTCAATAAGAATAGACCACTCTTCACGGGTGCATGACCATAAAAGATATTACTCATATAAATAGAACAACCATTATTCTCTGATTTAAATGAATAACCGTTTCGCATCAAACAAGATCCAGATATAATGTTCATGCTCAACACTGGCACCAAATAACAATTATTTAGGTCTAATACTAATCCCGAAGGTAGATGTAGAGGTAGCGTGCCGACCGCGATCACATCGACTTTGGAACCATTTCCCAGGCACATCGTCACCTCGTCCTTAGCGAATCTCCGCTTAATCCGTAGCCCCTGTTTCGAGTTGCAAATATTAGCAACAGAACCAGTATCAAATACCCAGGTGCTACTGCGAGCATTAGTAAGGTACACATCAATAACATGTATATCACATATACCTTTGTTCACCTTGTCATCCTTCTTATCCGCCAAATACTTGGGGCAGTTCCGCTTCCAGTGACCAGTCTGCTTGCAGTAGAAGCACTCAGTTTCAGGCTTAGGTCCAGACTTTGGTTTCTTCTCTTCAGAAGCAACTTGCTTGTTGTTCTTCTCAAAGTTCCCCTTCTTCTTCCCTTTGCCCTTTTTTCTTGAAACTAGTGGTCTTGTTGACCATCAACACTTCATGCTCCTTCTTGATTTCTACCTCCGCAGCCTTTAGCATTGCGAAGAGCTCGGGAATTGTTTTATTCATCCCTTGCATATTATAGTTCATCACGAAGCTCTTGTAGCTTGGTGGCAGTGATTGAAGAACTCTGTCAATGACACTATCAACCGGAAGATTAACTCCCAATTGAGTCAAGTGATTATGGTACCGAGACATTCTGAGTATATGTTCACTGACAGAACTATTCTCCTCCATCTTGCAGCTATAGAACTTATTGGAGACTTCATATCTCTCAATCCGGGAATTTTCTTGAAATATTAACTTCAACTCCTGGAACATCTCATATGCTCCATGACGTTCAAAACGTCGTTGAAGTCCCGGTTCTAAGCCATAAAGCATGGCACACTGAACTATCGAGTAGTCATCAGCTTTGCTCTGCCAGACATTCTTAGCATCGTCAGCTGCATCAGCAGTAGGCCTGGCACTCAGCGGTGCTTCCAGGACGTAATTCTTCAGTGCAGCAATGAGGATAATCCTCAAGTTACGGACCGAGTCCGTGTAATTGCTACCATCATCTTTCAACTTTGCTTTCTCAAGGAACGCATTAAAATTCAACGGAACAACAACAGGGGCCATCTATCTACAATCAACATAGACAAGAAAGATACTATCAGGTACTAAGTTCATGATAAATTTAAGTTCAATTAATCATATTACTTAAGAACTCCCACTTAGATAGACATCCCTCTAATCCTCTAAGTGATCACCTGATCCAAATCAACTAAACCATGTCCGATCATCATGTGAGATGGAGTAGTTTCAATGGTGAACATCACTATGTTGATCATATCTACTATATGATTCACGCTTGACCTTTCAGTCTCCGTGTTCCGAGGCCATATCTATTATATGCTAGTCTCGTCAAGTTTAACCTGAGTATTCCGCGTGTGCAACTGTTTTGCACCCGTTGTATTTGAACGTAGAGCCTATCACACCCGATCATCACGTGGTGTCTCAGCACGAAGAACTTTCGCAACGGTGCATACTCAGGGAGAACACTTATACTTTGATAATTTAGTGAGGGATCATCTTATAATGCTACCGTCAATCAAAGCAAGATAAGATGCATAAAAGATAAACATCACATGCAATCAATATAAGTGATATGATATGGCCATCATCATCTTGTGCTTGTGATCTCCATCTCCGAAGCACTATCATGATCACCATCGTCACTGGCATGACAACTTGATCTCCATCGTAGCATCGTTGTCGTCTCACCAATCTTATGCTTCCACGACTATCGCTACCGCTTAGTGATAAAGTAAAGCATTACCGGGCGATTGCGTTGCATACAATAAAGCAACAACCATATGGCTCCTGCCAGTTGCCGATAACTTCGGTTACAAAACATGATCATCCCATACAATAAAATTTAGCATCATGTCTTGACCATATCATATCACAACATGCCCTGCAAAAACAAGTTAGACGTCCTCTACTTTGTTGTTGCAAGTTTTACGTGGCTGCTACGGGCTTAGCAAGAACCGTTCTTACCTATGCATCAAAACCACAATGATAGTTTGTCAAGTTGATGCTGGTTTAACCTTCGCAAGGACCGGTCGTAGCCACACTCGGTTCAACTAAAGTTGGAGAAACTGACACCCGCCAGCCACCTGTGTGCAAAGCACGTCGGTAGAACCAGTCTCGCGTAAGCGTACGCGTAATGTCGGTCCGGGCCGCTTCATCCAACAATACCGCCGAACCAAAGTATGACATGCTGGTAAGCAGTATGACTTATATTGCCCACAACTCACTTGTGTTCTACTCGTGCATATGATATCTACACATAAAACCAGGCTTGGATGCCACTGTTAGGGAACGTAGTAATTTCAAAAAAATTCCTACGCACACGCAAGATCATGGTGATGCATAGCAACGAGAGGGGAGAGTGTAGTCCACGTACCCTCATAGACCAAAAACGGAAGCGTTAGCACAACGCGGTTGATGTAGTCGTACGTCTTCACGATCGGACCGATCAAGTACCGAACGTACGGCACCTCTGAGTTCAGCACACGTTCAGCCCGATGACGTCCCTCGAATTCTGATTCAGCCGAGTGTTGAGGGAGAGTTTCGTCAGCACGACGGCGCGGTGACGATGTTGATGTTCTACTGATGCAGGGCTTCGCCTAAGAACCGCTACAGTATTATCGAGGTGGACTATAGTGGAGGGGGGCACCGCACACGGCTAAGAGATCAATGATCTAATGTTGTGTCTCTAGGGTACCCTTTCCCCTGTATATAAAGGAGCAAGGGGGGGTGCGGCCGGCCAGGGCAAAGGCGCGCCAGGAGGAGTCCTACTCCCATCGGGAGTAGGACTCCCCCCCTTTCCTAGTTGGATTAGGACTTGAGAGGTGGGGAGAAGGAAAGAGGGGGGCCGGCCCCCTTGCCCTAAACCAATTCGGTTTGGGCCTTGGGCGGGGAGGGCGCCCCACACTTCCTTAGCTTCCCTCCTTTTCCACTAAGGCCCATGTAGGCCCATTAAGCCCCCGGGGGGTTCCGGTAACCTCCCGGTACTCCGGTAAAATCCCGATTTCACCCGGAACACTTCCGATATCCAAACATAGGCTTCCAATATATCAATCTTCATGTATCGACCATTTCAAGACTCCTCGTCATGTCAGTGATCACATCCGGGAATTCGAACAACCTTCGGTACATCAAAACATAAAACTCATAATATAACTGTCATCGTAGCGTTAAGCGTGCGGACCCTACGGGTTCGAGAACTATGTAGACATGACCGAGACACGTCTCCGGTCAATAACCAATAGCGGAACTTGGATGCTCATATTGGTTCCTACATATTCTACAAAGAACTTTATCGGTCAGACCGCATAACAACAACGTTGTTCCCTTTGTCATCGGTATGTTACTTGCCTGAGATTCGATCGTCGGTATCTCAATACCTAGTTCAATCTCGTTACCGGCAAGTCTCTTTACTCGTTCTGTAATACATCATCCCGCAACTAACTCATTAGTTGCAATGCTTGCAAGGCTTAAGTGATGTGCATTACCGAGAGGGCCCAGAGATACCTCTCCGACAATCGGAGTGACAAATCCTAATCTCGAAATATGCCAACCCAACAAGTACCTTCGGAGACACCTATAGAGCACCTTTATAATCACCCAGTTACGTTGTGACGTTTGGTAGCACACAAAGTGTTCCTTCGGTAAACGGGAGTTGCATAATCTCATAGTCATAGGAACATGTATAAGTCATGAAGAAAGCAATAGCAACAAACTAAACGATCAAGTGCTATGCTAACGGAATGGGTCAAGTCAATCACATCATTCTCCCAATGATGTGATCTCGTTAATCAAATGACAACTCATGTCTATGGTTAGGAAACTTAACCATCTTTGATTAATGAGCTAGTCAAGTAGAGGCATACTAGTGACATTCTGTTTGTCTATGTATTCACACATGTATTATGTTTCCGGTTTATACAATTCTAGCATGAATAATAAACATTTATCATGATATAAGGAAATAAATAATAACTTTATTATTGCCTCTAGGGCATATTTCCTTCAGGGAGGTGGGGCAACAAGTTACCTAGCTCATCGGGGTACTCAGCCGGATTTTATGCCGGAGAACTCGTATTCCTGCTCACCGGATGCTATGGACAGTGTGGAGAAAATGGTCCAGGGAGCATATGGGGAGCGGCGGTGTGGTGCAGTTCTTGCCAGGCGTCTAGCCTCGTTTAAATAGCGGGCGGATGAGTGGAGCCAACCGATGTTGTGTTCTGAGATGCTAGCCGGCTCGCTGAACGTGGATTCAATGGAGGTAGGTGGGCCAGTCTGAAGCCGGTTGAATGCGGCGAGGAGGCGTGTTCATCCTGCCGTGCAGCGAGTGGGGCCCTCTTTGCTGGTGCGCCAGTTAAATGCTTGCCCTAGTGAGATGCCGTGTCCGTGTGAGAGTAATCACCCCCTCTGGTCCTTTTTTGTTTGGGTATAAGAAAATCTCATTTTCCATTCACATTTTACAAGTAAAATTCATGGACAAACATTGACCAAAATATGAAGGGGACTAGTAAACCAGGACAGAGGTAGTAGTGGTGAATTCCATTTTCGCTCCATACCAATCGTTCTAAAAACTAGTATAATGCACCATTAAAAATTGGATCTCTTACCCCGCTAAAAAATGATATTTTAAACATGGCACCTCGATCAGTGGCAACTGGTGAGACACTGCCTCCATGTCGTTCACCTATGGTCCCTGGCCATCAACTCCTACGAATCAAATTATCACGCGAGCTGGCTATTCCTACAAAGATGTGGTCCACCACATACCCGGTACCCACGCATGGAGCAATCATGAACCTCTGGGTTTATTTGTTTACCGTGCCTTACGTAACTCTCATGTGTGCGAGACATCGAGAGACCGACTGTGTGCGTGTGCATCTTGTCTTCGTATATGTACTCAAGCGTTTGTATGGTGTCAAAAAATTAATATAATAATAACTAGCAATGTGCCAATGCGTTGCAACGCATCCAGAGTAGAGTAATACATATTCACCAATTTGATGGAAAACAGTGTAGATTTGATATACATATATCAGTAAAATATCTTATGTTTCACTCAAAATACATTCCTCTAGTTGTTTTGATGAGATAAGGGAGTAATGTGGTTGGTTTCAAGATTCGAGAACTGGGATATTGTTGCAAAAAGCATGTGTGTGTTTGTGTGCACGGGAGAGCGAGAGAGGAGTTGGGCGGAGTGCCTGTGTGAAAAATGCATGAAGAGTGTGTGTGTGCGAGAGGTATTACCATAAAATGAGGTGATATTGTGCGTGTGCACGGTCGAGAGGGCATGTCTCAAGAAGGTGCGAAAAATCTACATAGATACAAGGAGCGAAAGTGTGCGGTGGATGGATAAACCTATCTAGAGGTTGGTCGATCAATGTTTGTGAGAGAGATACGAGTCAGGGTGCGAAAGCGAGAGTTTTGTGTGTGTGGGAGAGAGGATAGTCGGTAGGGGTTCCAGAGCGGGAGTTGTGTGTGTGTGTGAGTGAGTCAGAGAGGGGGGGAGAGTTTGTCTGATCGGTAATAAACAAATGAATAATCTCAGTTTTGGAACGGAGATGCACAAGTATAGCGGGTTGCTATACAAACAGTTTTTAACCCCTTTCGGCGACGGAATTTGGAACCCTCGCCTAGTGAGTGACTGCGATAGGGGGGTCCTTCTCACACGACCCAGAAACCTTCGGGGATATGCCCTCCTGGCACACACACTCGGCAAAATGAGGTCGTGTGCGACCAGAGAGCGATCAAATACAGTTATACATACAATAGTGCTAAAAAATTCAATTATATAGGCAAAATCGTTTCCGGTCATAAGTTCACCCCACAGAGTCAGTCCCCGCTAAATGTTTCCGTCCGTATATACATCCCACACAATCGCTCTAAGAAAAACTTATATGTTCACAGGTACATCACACAGAATTTTCCCCATTAAATTGTTTGTGATAGCATTTCCATTGCTCATGGTATTAACAATTTTATCGTTTGCGTTATTGAATGCATCACACACGGTGCGTAGAAGAAACTGTGTGGCAAAGGTTATCCATCACACACAATTTTTATGTGGTAAACGTTTGCGCCAGGTGGCCTAACACAAACAGTTTTCAAGAGGATGTTGTGTGTGATTGTTCATTAATCCAACACAGTTTATTCCTAGAAACTGTGTGCGTTGCCTGAGGTCATCGCCCACGGTGTTTTCTCAATAATATATTTCATTGACATTTCATATTAAGCACATAATATATTTCATTTTCATATTAAGGAAGCATGATTTCATAATTGAAGTACATCAGAGTACAACATCATATAGCTTCAACACTCAGCTACTCCATTACACAACTACACCAGCACCAAGTTTCATATGCAACATCTATAACCTTTCGAAATTAGCATCATAGACAGTACATAGAAAGATGCATCTCATCTGGAAAACTGCTAAAGCGTAAGGCGAATATTGAACCTTCATTGATGTTGAAGGTCTTTGCAAATTTAGGCCGGTGCCTGTGGATGATTGACCATCCATCCTTCATCCTCTTCAGGAACACTTCAATATTGAACCATGGGTGTTGTATGAATACCTTCCTCATCTCTTGACCATACAGGTGGTTTGAGAGGTAATTATCAGTGAACTGCTTTGAAAAGGCCTGAAAACAAGGATGTGCATAAATATCTTCTCTATATTGGAAATGGGGCAAAGGAACAAAAAAGGCAAGGTATAATAGTTAGTACCATCCTATGGTGATCTAATTTCTTCTTCATTGTGCAGACAAAGATCTTATTGTTTTTTGTTGCTACTTTCTTTATCCTAACAATCTTTCTAGGTTTCTTGACTTGACTGATATTCATGGACAACTCATTTCCCCATATGCAAAAAGGGTCGAACAGTGGTTCGAAACCTCTGACAGCAAGACCTACATGTGCAAGACCAAATTGTTAAAAACCTAAATATTAGAATGGTTCCTGCAGTTGCACAATAATGTCCTATTAGAAAAAGGACCATGCATGTGCAAACCTCGATTGTAAACCTCAGTGCTTCCCATTGTTTCCCTACAACACATATAAGGTAGTTAGTGATCAGGTTAAGTGAGGGTTCACATGCTATTAGTAAAATATGTTGATGAAAAATAAGCACATTATAGATTCATGAGATTAATTCAAGCCACATGGAAAACTCAATTATCCAAACCAAACATGATTAAGAACAAGGAAATATAGCAATTGTATGTGTTTATCATGTATTAAGTGCAGGCAAATTCGATTTATTCCTCACATGCACAACAATATAAAATTCTACCCATGACAATTGGACATATCATTGCAGAATTTTGAACCAAGCAGTTAACTAAACACCACAACAAATGAACCAAACATTAACTGAGCACCACATTGCATAGTATAACATACTCCGAATAGAAGATCAGACAGTTAACCAAACCAAGCATGCTTAATAACTTTGAAATATAGCAATTGTATTTGTTTCTCATGTATTTAGTACAGCCAAATTCGATTTGTTTCTCACATCTATTTATATATAAAAAGTGCTTGACGGGGTCACCAGAATAAAGATAATTAACTTAGTAAATCTTACAATAATTAGAAATATCTGACCTTTAATTCCATGTGAGGACAAAGTACAACCGTTAGATCTTCGTAAAACGGGCGAGACCATACCATGCCATGACGGCTTCATGTTGAATTTCACGATACCATGATCCCACCTAGAAACCCAATAGGTTGGATCAGAAAAACGCATACAACATTCAGTGAAAAAAAACATATACAGGTTTGGCCATCACAGGCGTACATGTTGGACCATGCCATGAGCGATTCGGCCACCCTATAGAAAATAAAAGGTCCAGGTTGGAACATGCCATGAGCGATCAGTCCATCCTAGGGGAAACGAATGTCCAATATCTCCTAACAAATCAAAACTATCATATCTCTCCAAACGAAATATCTATCCAGAACCCTAAAAAAATAAAATTTGTCCAAACAGCATCCAAAAAGCCTCTTTTTCCATCGTGCAAACGTGATAAACTTAGCCATCCGTATAATACCTTCCCCATGACCTTGAAGGTTCGTTGTCCTCTAGATTTTAGGGTACAACTTCTACATCATCTTCCTTCGGCGACCAACACTTCGAGGTCAACTTCCTCCACGTAGTGGCACTTTGGAATTGTCTTTCTTCAGCGGGCACATGCCATCTCCTTCGAGCAATCAGACCACATCAAGCCAGCTCCGTCTAGCAATCAGATGTAACGCCCCAGACACACCCGCTGGTGGTCGTTACTCCTGGCGGGATCTAGACTGGCCCCATAGATCAATACTAGTCTTTTCTACACACATTGTCCTCACTTGTGCGCACCCAGGAGCAACTTCTCGGTCGGTCACCCGTCCTAAAACTACTCCAAGCTGAGCATGCTTAACTTTGGAGTGTTGTCCGAACGGGCTCCCGGAAAATAAGGAATTCCTTATTGATATGAGTAGTCTATCATCCCTATTAAGTCAAGCTATCACATCAGACCAAATCAAGTATGTACCATCTGCATGAAATTATAGACCAGGCCTATTAATGGATCAGTAATGGATCAATTATACTCTAGGCAGTGCTAATCTAAAAAGATTTGACATGTTCCCTCAGAAGGTTGATTATGTAGAATTCTATAGGTGTGGGTTCCTATCTTGATGGTTCCAGATTCATACCTTTTGCTCGTCTACGGAAGGCTAATGCCATGGATGTTGCTTCCAGTGTTTTCACATTAAGATAATATACTTTAGAGTCTAGAATCATACTACAACTATAATAGGAACAAATGGGATAGCTTGCTGCGATATAGAGAAGCATATTATAGATTAGACCTATTAGTTGATCAATAATACTTAGATTATACTATAGGCAGTGCTAATATAAAAGATTTGACATGTTAGCTCACAAGTTTCATTATCTAGAAACAGAAAAAACAATGAAGTGTATTATACATACATTAAGAAATGCAATTATATAAGTGTGGGTTCCTATCTTAATGGTCCATGTTCATACTTTTACTCATCAGAGAAGGCTAATACCATGGATGTTGCTTCCGGTGTATTCACATTAAGATACTATACTCTAGAATACTAGAATCATACTACAGCTATAACAGAAACAAATGGGATCGCTTGATGCGATATAGAGAAACATACATATTTGATCAACCTCAAATGCTATAGTGGGTTCCTATTGTAATGCCAACAGCTCCATTTGAAACAAAAATTAAGACCAATTGTCAATCAAATTGTATTGATTTATGTACTATGATTTCCTATATCTATTCCAGTTAAAGAAGTCCTCAATTTTCTTGGTTGTGACATAATCACTAGAGGCAATTGTACCAAAAATATTTTGTATCTATAAAGCTTGCATCTCTCTATATTACTTACTTTACTAATCAACATTTTGTTCTTATATTTTTAGGGCCTCAAAGATAATGGCACCTACACCATTGAATGCATTGACTACCCAAAACGAGAATACTTAGAAGTTAGAAGAAAGAGCAATATTATGTCCAAGAAATGAAACAGTTCGCTGTATAAATGAGTATATAATGGATCAGCTAAAGGTGAAGAGAAAACTTACGTAAGCTGCGACACAATATGCAAAGCAACTACCTTTAATGTAGAAACGGAATTGTTACATCCAAGGGAATTCCTGAACAGCTTACCATTTCCTAGAATCCCAAATCCCGAGCTGAAATTGAAAGTTGGCATACCTGTGATGCTACTACGTAATGTCAACCAAAGTGATGGGTTATGCAATGGTACAAGGATGACGGTTATTCAACTATGAAGAAGATTCATCGAAAGACATATAATAACTGGAAAACATGTGGGAGAAAAGGTATATATTCCAAGAATAGTCATGTCACCAACAGAACCAGCATGGCCATTAGTTCTAAAAAGGAGACAATATCCCATGTCAGTTTGCTTTGCTATGACTATCAACAAAAGCCATGGCCAATCTCTAAATAAAGTAGGACTAGATCTACCAAAACAAGTTTTCACGCATGGACATTTATATGTAGCCTTCTCAAGAGTAACAAAAAGGGTGGGACTGCGGGTAATGGTAAATGATGAAAATAGCAATGAGGATGATGTGGTCAAGAACATATAGTCTATATAGAAATATTCTAAAGGTGTGAACAAGTAACAAAATTTCAACATGATGTTTCTTTCACTAGATGAGGCCACTGGACTATTACGTAAGAATTACATAAACTTACTACACAGCAAAATCTCTTAGACATAAAGTCTTACTTAACGATGCTAACATGATATGGCAGGTCGAATATGGTGTACTACCCTGCCAGAGTAATGCAAACATGCATCAACAGGTGGAAATAGTTCATTACCAAACGTCAAAAATCTATATTATGTGATACTTGATTGAGACATGGGGAGGTTGAGAAACCAATAGTGAGAGCATCTGGTCATTGTTATATTTCATATTCAGCTATTATCTATTAATTTTTGTTGGTGAAATATTGCAAAAATGCATCAACAATTGAAAATATTTAATTACTACCAAACATCAACAAACTATATCATGTGATGTTTTATTCTTCAAGCTTACTATTGCATGCAAACCAATGGTGAGAGCATCGGGAAATAATTATAATTCACATGTACAATGCTATCAGACCTATTTTCTTATTCAATTACTATATATTCATTATTCTCTAGGAAATATTTAAACATCAATTATTTCGCCAACTGTACTAATTATTTCTGAAGTTGTTGAATATTAATAGGGGTTGGGGGCTAACACTGCCAATGTCGGTCCCAAGCCTGAAAAAAAAGGTGGAGGGGACATAAACATATTAACACTGAACCTTAAGGTGTACTCCATCCGTCCCATAATATACTATTATCAAGCAAATCAAAAACAAGAGCAGACAATATATATATATACATAAACACTATTCTAATCACGGGATCAAAATAATATTCTGATCACAACATGAACTTCCCGAGTAACGCGTCTGACCTTCCCCGAGTACTAGGTTGAACTTCAGCTAAAAGGTGTCCAAATGGGGCTTGCGATATAACGTTGGATAGCTATGGACATCAGTATCATGACCCAAGTTAATTTTTTGGCAAAATGTAAGCGGGTTAAGAGCAGTTTTGAAAACCGTTTTTTCTTCATACAAAAAACGTGAATCGTATTTTCTATCGCGTTTTTAAACCGTTTATCGGAATGAGACAAATAATATGGCGTTGGAAAGCTGCTGCAAAACCGCTCCTTCCATATGTTGAAAGTTTTCTCTAATTCCCTACGGTTAAAGAGTAATTTGGAAAATTATAAAATTTCGCAAACCGAACACCCGAGTTCGTATTTTTGACGTCATTTCTAAACAGCTAATCCAATTAAGGAAAATAATATGGCGTTGGAAAGCATATGAAAATGCGCTACTTTTTTATGTTAAAAGTGTTTTCTAATTTTGAATGGTTTAAAAGTAATTTAGAAAACGGTACAAGTTCAACCGAGTTCGTATTTTCGAGCTTATGTTTTAACTGTACGTCAAAATGCAGCAAATGATATGGAGTTGGAAAGCTTGAAGAAATGCGAAACTTTTTTGTATATATTGTTTCTCCTAA
This sequence comes from Triticum urartu, assembly GCF_056163025.1. NCBI lineage: Eukaryota > Viridiplantae > Streptophyta > Magnoliopsida > Poales > Poaceae > Triticum > Triticum urartu. The sequence goes on along the minus strand of NC_141874.1, from coordinate 357,865,866 downwards.
TTCATTACGGTTTTATGTCAGTTTTGAAAATGGTTAAAAGCATATTTTTGCCGTAATTTCTACACACTTCATCGGAATGGGGCAAATAATATACCGCTGAAAAGCTACGGAAAATGCGAAACTTTTTCATGTTGATGGTTTTCTCTGAATCCTGGCCGTTTTCAAGTAATTTCGAAAATGGCGAGATCATTCGTTCTGCCTTTATCGCGAAACAGATTCTTCGAAAATGCACCACGTGAAGAACCTGAACTTCTCGGCATGTCTACTTGAACTTCACTCTGTTTTTCACGTGTTTTTTTTCTCGTAGCTCTCCATCCACTGCTCGTAACTCTCCATCCAGTCATCGGAATTGAGCAAGTGATATACCAGCGGAAAGTTGCTGTAAACACGCAACTTTCCCGTGTTGATCATTTTTTCATACTCGCGACGATTTTAAAAGTTTTTCATCTAATATTCATTCAGTGTAGTAGGTGGACTTCCTGCTGTTTTTACGTTGAACTTCTGTGACGTATTTTTCATTTGTAATTTTCTCATCCATTTGTCAAGTGTTACACAAATGGTATTTCTTTTGTATAAACCTCTCTCACAATATTTTTTAAAATTTCTCTGACGGAGGACTTGAACTTATATCAACAAACTTTTAGTTTTATTCTTTTTCTATAATCATCGAACTTCTCCATCTTTTTAACATGGACTTCCTGGTTTTATTTCTTAATCTTTTTTATGAAATTTTGAAGCACTCTATTTTTAAAAGTTGAACTTCTTATTTTTTATTTTTGAACTTCTTGTTTCCATTCTTTAATAACGAGGAAAATTTGAGTTTTCTATAATCATAGAACTTCTTCATCTTTTTATTATGGACTTCCTGGTATTATTTCTTAATATTTTTTATGGAATTTTGAAGAACTGTATTTTTAAAAGTTGAACTTCTTTATTTTTTATTTTTTAACTTCTCGTTTCCATTCTTTAATAACGAGGGAAATCTGAGTTTTCTATAATCATCGAACTTCTCCATCTTTGTAATATGGACATCGTGGTTGACCTGCTTTGACCTGCTTTGGTTTTTAATTTTGAACTTCTTATAGAATTTTGTCGCAACATTTTATGCATTTTGTTGAAATGTCCTAGGCATTCTCTTTTTTTCATTTGATGATTTTTCTTCTGTACGTGGTACACGTGAACTTCGGAATATCCGAAACAAGAACTTCACGTGCTAATAATTTCAAGAGTTTTCTGTTTTCATTTTTTCACGTACTTTTTTCACATGTGTTTTGGAAGAACTACCCTGCTTGTAAGAATTTTTTCGCTTTTGCTTTTGATTTGAACTTCTACGCTTTATGTGTATTGTGTTTATTTAGCCAAAAGCTACCTTTTTGTGTGCAATTATTTAACAAAACGTGAGCTTCTACCCAAATTATAAGTACATTTTTCTCCCAAGCGGATTAGAAGCGCTCAGCGTAGAGGGGTTCACATATGGAAGAGTTGCGGAAACAAACAGAACACATTGGACTTGAACACAGAATGAAGAAGATCAACACCACCGTACTAATTCCTGTAGAAAATTGTAGTCTACATTTTTTTGATGTATTGGATACTTCCAATACATGACCTTTCCACACAATAATATATGAACTTCTCGGAACATAAATTTCATTGAGCACTTTTCTACACACACAGAACATACATGAAGGAGGTCGAAGATGTGCACGTGGGATGCATCAACATGTGGGAAAGTTTAGTAGTACTAACTAGCACACGGAAATAACACCCATTGGAAAGAGTTTTCGTAATAAATATTGAACTACTCTATATTTTGAAATTGAACTTCTTGGTTTATTATTTAGTACGAGGAAAATCAAAGTTTTTTTATTTATATCAAACTTCTCTTTTTTTGTAATTTGTACTTCTTGATTGTTTCTTTTCGTAACGGAAATATCCTAGGTTTGTAATAAATATTGGACCGCTTGTTATTTTAGCTTGAACTTCTATAGTTTTTTTAATTCTAGAAATGATGAAAGCTCGTTTTTTATGATTTTTGAACTTCTCTATTTTTAAAATTCAAACTTCTTGTTTATTTTTTTTAGAAACTATGGAATATCCACAAATTCAAATTTCTTGTTTTTTTATTTTTGAACTTCTAGTTTTTTATTTTTATAAATTGTTGAACTTACAAAACAAAATTATGGTTTTCCACTTTCTACGAACTTCCAACTTATTAAAAAAATACAATTAGGTGTAGGGGTATGTGGACTCAGTGGTTTACATGAACTTTTCTTCCATGAAATGAATGAAAATTTTAATTTGTGTTCGTATCCGAATTGTTGATGCTTTAAAAACTTAGAAAAGCATCAATTTTTTTAATGTTTTTAGTCGCTTTTGAACTTAGGGTTCTTTTTTTGTTGGACTTCCAGACTGCAAATAGAATGTACACTAAGTCTACATATATATACACGTACAAATTAACTTCATTTCTTTTACTGAAGAAGAATATAAGTAGACGGGCGGGATATGGTTCATTATTAAAAAGTGGCTTACGTCGCTCCACAAACTCTCGCACATAAGATTGACCATACAACACTGCTAGTCTGCTACTATGTTCAGGTATGTGAGATAGAAACTACAAATAGATGAGATAGAACTACAAGCAGATTAGCCCTAGAATTTCAGGAGAGACATAGAGAGTACATCCACGTGTAGATTTCTGCTTGCCACACGGCCCCAATGGCACAAACTACTGTTGTTGCGTTCACCAACAAACCTCTGAAAATCTACTGCCTACTATATGCAGCAGCACTCGTTTCAGATTTCAGTTTTGACCATGCATTATAGCCACCGACGGTTGTGCTGTAGCTGCTTTTTTATTTGAACTTCCATGAGAATTTTACTCGACCTGAATGGACTATTGGAACATGCATTTATCTTCCTCGATGAGTATGGCAGAATCCAACCTCCGTTCGTCCTTTAAACTGGGGATCCATGGCTGCCAACCGACGGAGCAAGAACAGAGACCACCCTCTCCTCCAATTTGGAGCTCCATGGCCGCCATTCGACAAGCGCACTACCGTCGTTGCCTCCTCACAGCCTCACCTGGGAGAGCGCAGGCGCCAACATCGCCCACAACCTGCCTCGTGTTCGGTCAACAAGTTGTAGTTCAGTTAGGTCCGTTGCTCCTCTTACATGCAGAACCTGGGAAGATCATGGTCTTCTCTCATTCTTTTCTAAACAATATATACACTGTAGGTATGCGAGAAAAAATATATATTGTATTGCTTGGAAAAAAATATGCGAAATTGGCAGGCATCAATTTGACCAGGATTACAAGCTATTACATGTGCATTTTTAAGATGCGATAGTCATACTTTCTACTGGAATTTGACTTATAATTCTAAAGATTTCCTGAGCAACAGAAAGCAGCTGCAACTTAAAATTTTTATGTCAATTGGAACGAACACATCTGTTTCTAGAATGTTGACCTGTTTCTGTATGCAAAATGAACTATGGTGCTTTATAAAGCTGACAAGGAATGTTTGCTTAATGGCTTCTATTTTCTTTCATTTGAACCATAATGAAGATGATACGATCAAATTATTTGAGGTGACTCATCCTGGTTTATTTTCTCATTGTCATATGAAGTGCCAAATATCAATTTTCTACATTTGCTGCCAAAATTTTACAAAATAGCTTCAGTTATTTATTGGTGTGCATCTTCTTATATATAGGATGACTGTCTCTTCCCTGGTTATTCTTTTATGTTTTCAAATGAGAAACATATCTAATTAATAACCTTTCAGGGGGAGAGCTGTTATAATCCTCACATTCCACGAGTTCCAAACCTATTGAATAAGCATGGTTTGGTCTAAGAAAGTGAGGTTGCTCGTGTAATTTTCATAGGTCATCAAATCCCTTTGATAGGGGTTAAAGGAGATGCTGGCTTCAACTATGCTTCAAGAGATTTAGCAGCCCTTTGGTTGGTTACTGAAAAATAATAATTGAAATTTTTTCTATACCTCACTCTTTCTTGGTGTTCCTTTTTCTGTAGAATCAAAGTGGTATATTTCATAGTTGATGCATTTCTGCCGTTGTAGGTGTGCTTTTCTCGTACAGCGAGGAGAGTTCTATTTTTCAAAAAACATACAGTAAGGATCGTTCAGCAGAAACTTTCACGAAGTAATAGTGATGTATTACCTATGCCCGTGACATTGTTCTAGCTTTTAGGAAGTGGTATCGAGGAACGTGTTGCTTGATGAAGGATCAGGGTAGATAGTTTAAGTGGAACATGCAAAAGTATGGAAATTCATGGGCAGTCTGTTGCTTCTTTTAGGGGAGGTGATGGTGGTTTCCTTTATTGGTATCGAATAATAGTTACAATGTTTATGAGGTTACATTGAGAAAAGCTCAGGGTTTATTGGCCCAATTACAATGGTTTTTACTCTAAAAACAAAAGCTAGCTAGCTCTTGTGTCGTCTCATTTGCTTCCTTCCATGGTGCTTGCATTTGATCTTCCAATTTGATTTACAACTTAAGCATTAGTTTGTGAAGCGGACGGATTGATGAAGCGCATAGTGGTCGAGGGGGAGACATGATGCAAGAGAGTAACTTTAGCGCTTGTTGCGACGCCCAGTCATTACTTGCCCTTTCTCTTCGGCGAAGCACATACCTGTACGTACAAAGGAGAGATGGGGTGAGTTTGAAGTTCATAATCCAATCTAAGCATCACATAAGTGAGTTATAACTTTGAAATTGTTAATTCTTTTTCTATAGGAATAACCCATTAGTATTTGATTGAATACTTTGAACCAGTTACTATTTTTAAAATAGGGTGTCGTGAGTCTTCTTCATTCATGTTTTCTCCTGTTGCATCGCACGGGCATTTGTTTATTATTGTTTTGCTATGGTTCAATCCAAATATGCTTTCACTATGTTGATCATGTCGTTTAGAAACTGTACCATAGAGGCATTGTGTGGGTTTTGATTTGGTTCTTATGAAGCAACCCGTTTTTTGGCATCAAACCTTTTATGTATGTAAAAACGTTTTGCACGGAGTCCCCCGCATGGGCCGGCCCAAGCATGGGGACCTACTATACTGTGTTGTGCGCGCTCTAGAAGACACAGTGCGTCTGTTTAGGCTGGCCCATGTGCGAGTGCCTGTTTTTTTAGTTCAGTTTTTTATTTTTATGTTCCATTTTTTTCTACTCTAAATAACTTGGAACTTTAAACAACTTTAGAAAATTTTAAAAATATGAATTTTGAAATACAATGTTCGAGAAAAGAAAAAATGCTCAGGATATTTCTAAAAATGTTCGCAATTGGAAAAAAATGTTCGTAAAATGAAAATATCTACGATTTTGAAGAAAAAAGTATGTGTATTATAAATTATAAATGAAATTGAAAAAAAATGTTTGCCAATTCAAAAAAAATCATGCATATTAAAAAATGTCCTTAAATTTTATAAATTGTTTGTGAATTACAAAAGAGTTTATTGATTCATAAAACGTTTGCTGATTCAGGAAATTTTCATGCATTTCAAAATTTTTTCTGAATTTAAAAATTCCACCAATTTTGAAAAGAATGTTTGTCTTTTCTAGATTTTTTCGCCGATTCAAAAGAAAATGCTTAAAAACCATTTGCAATATAACAAATGTTCACAATTTTGTAAAAATGTTTGTAAATAGTAAAAAATGTTCACGATTGATCAAAGGTATGTAGTTAAATAGTAATGCTTCTGTGTCTTTGTGACTATCTCGTGTGAATTTTGAAGAATTAACTCCCGGGGTGGATTGAAATATTATAGTATGTTTTTTATAAACACTCTTGCAATTCAGAATAATTCTATGAATTATCAATGTTTTTTGCAACCACGATATTTTTTTTGAAAATGTGAACATTGCCTCAATTTGTGAATAAATTTTTTAAAAAGAAACATTTTTTGCATTTGTGAACAAATTTTCAAAATCACGCGATGAGGTGTGAACAAAATGTGGTCATCACCATTGAAGATTATCATTTTTTTCCGTTGCAACGCACGGGCCCTTTTGCTAGTATATTACTATGCTCTCTTCTGTTGCTGCAAGACGCTACAAGATGCTAGTCTTCGATAGGCTGGGCCTTCCCTTCTATTCTGGCAATTCTAGAGTATAGTCCATAGATATAGCCCCTTCCCATTGATACCAATGCATACTTAGCATAATCTACTATAAGTCTTGCGAGTACTTTGGATGAGTACTCATGACTACTTTGCTACCTTTTTCTTCTCTACCCGATTACCGCGATCAGATGATGGAGCCCAGGAGTGAGCTGATCCCGCCGCTGACTACTATTACCACGACGGAGCCTACTACTACATGGAGACCGACGACCAGGAGTAGATAGGAGGCTCCTAGGCAGGAGGCATGTGCCTTTTCGATCTAGATGTCGTTGTTCTGTTCAACGTTCTTAAGGCAAACTTGTTTACTTATGTCTGTACTGAGATGTTGTTGCTTCTCCTGACTTATGTATTCGAGCCTTCATGGCCTTGGCTTGTAATATAAAGCTTTATGTTTGAATTTGTGCCTAGAGTTGTGTTGTGATATCTTCCCGTGAGTCTTTGATCTTGATCATGCGCATTTGCGTGCATGATTAAGTCGGGGGCGTCACGCCTCTCCTCTTCAAGGAAATCCCAATGCAGCTCACAAGTAGCAGGAAGAATTTCTGGCGCCATTGCCGGGAGATATCACCAAAAACTATCAAGTACCATCGTATAAAATTTCATCTCCTTGTATTTACTTTCATTTGCCATTTGCCTCTCGTTTTCATCTCCCCCACTTCTCAAACATTTTCACCAAAACACAAAAATATTTTTGTTTGCCTTTTTTGTTTGCTTGCTTGAAGTTGCTATCATGTTTGAATTTGTTATCAAAAAAGGTGATGAGGGTAAAACCCCTAAGGTTGAAATTCCCTCAAATTTGGATGCTAAACTTTCCTAATGGGGAGTAGGAACATCATAGGAAAAAGCATTATTCAGGAATTCTTTAATTGTACGAGAACTTTGGTTTGTGATGACATTCCTATTCTTAAAAGAACCAAAAGTTATGTCGGAGGTATTTCCGCACTTGTTCCTAAGCTTGAGAGAAGATTTATTCGCACTCATACCACTTTGCAAAGATTATTCTATGAGTTGCTTGTTATAAACAACTCTAAGGCTAAAATGGTAGCTACTCTTGTCCTCATGAATGAATTTGATTACATAGTACAAGAGGCTAAAGAGATCTTTGAATTTTACAATATGAGCCATGAACATCCTATGATAGATGAGATTTTATACAATGAAGATTATTTATTGAGGTATTTGTTTCATGATAATCACACTTTTGATGAAAATCCCAAAAAGGAAGTACGGCCTTTAAACATAATCCAACAAGTTTTTAATGGTATTAATAAACAATATTCTTCGATTGTAAAAGGGAACCCAGAAGGATTTCAGGATAACCAACTTAATAATTCTAAGATTTTGGTTGATGATGTGTTCCATATTGTTTCCAAAAAACCTCCTGATAAACACACATCAAACGATGAGAAAACTAAGGATGACAACACTTGAAACTATGCATTATGCCTGGCTAGGGGCTTAAAACAGCGCTTGTTGGGAGGCAACTCAATAGTTATCTTTATTCTTCTTATTTCTTTTTCAGTTTTTTGGTGTGCACACAATTATGCTACTATTATGGTTGTTTTGCTACTTGTGAGCTGCATTGCGATTTCCTCGAAGAGGAGAGGATGATGCAGTACAATGGAGATAAGTATTTCCCTCCGTTAAGAACCAAGGTTATCAATCCAGTAGGAGAACCACGCAACACCTTGTTAGGAGTACCTACACATAAGATAACAAATCCTTGCACCGAACACGAACAAGGGGTTGTCAATCCCTCGGTGGTTACTTGCAAGATTAAATTGTATGGTGACAGATAGATAGATCAAACAAAAATACAAAATAAAATAAATAAGAAAAATTGGAAGCCGTTATTTTGGTTTTAATATATGATAAAAAGTAGACCCGGGGGCCATAGTTTTCACTAGAGGCTTTTCTCTTTAAAATAGCATACGGTGGGTAAACAAATTACTGTTGGGGAATTGATAGAAAAGCAAATAATTATGAAGATATCCAAGGCAATGATAATGTACATAGTTATCACGTCCAATACAAGTAGACCAACGTGATTCTGCATCTACTACTATTACTCCACACATCGAACGCTATCCAGCATGCATCTAGAGTATTAAGTTCATAAAGAATGAAGTAACGCCTTAAGCAAAATGACATGATGTAGACAAAGTAAACTCATGAATGAATAAACACCATCTTATTATCCTTTATAGCAACGATACAATATGTGTCATGTCCCTTTCTGTCACTGGTATTGAGCACCGCAAGATTGAACCCATTACAAAGCACCTCTTCCATTGCAAGATAAATCAATCTAGTTGGCCAAAACAAATCAATAGATCAGAGAGAAATACGAAGCTATCACAATCATGCATAAGAGACTCCAGAGAAACCTCAAATAATATTCATGGATAGATCTGATCATAAACTGGCAATTCATCAGATCCCAACAAACACACCGCAAAAGGTCATTACATCAAATAGATCTCCAAGAACATCAAGGAGAGCATTGTATTGAAGATCAAAGGGAGAGAAGAAGCCATCTAGATACTAGCTACAGACCCGTAGGTCTGTGGTAAACTACTCACGCATCATCAGAATGACAACAAGGTTGATGTAGAGCCCCTCGTGATTGATTCCCCCTCTGGTAATGTACCAGAGAAGGCCACCAGATGGGATCTCATGGGAACAGAAACTTGCAGCGACATAAAAAGTATTTTCGGTGGCTCTTTGATGTCGGGGGAATATTTTATAGAGATGGAATTAGGTTTGTAGGTGCCACGAGGGGCCGACAAGCCTGGGGAGCTCCTCCTGAGCTTGTCGCTCCCTCATGGGTCGTATGGCCTTCTCTGAGGCCTTCTAGGCTCTCTCCTGGTCTAGAAAAATCAATCCAAAGTTTTTTCTCCGTTTGGACTCTGTTTGATATTGATGTCCTAAAAAGCCAAAAATAGGCAAAAAAATCAACTTGCACTGGGCACTGAGTTAATAGGCTAGTCCCAAAAATGATGTACAATTGTATATAATTACATATAAAACATCAAAGATTGATCTATAATGGCATGTAATAATCAAAAATTATAGATACATTGGAAATTTATCATATTTTTGTGTTTAAATTAGTGTTTGTGCCAAGTAAAGCCTTTTGGGTGATTTAGTTGATAGTTGATTTTATTCTGTGATAAAATAGAAACTTTTGCACCCCGTAGCTGAATTGTTTAAATCACAAGAACGTGATAAAATTATGAATTTGTTAAATATGATTGATATACAAAATTCCCATGTTTTCCTAATTTTTTAGAATTTTTTGAGTTATAGAAGTATTGCTCTTAGCCAGATCATTACAGACTGTTCTGTTTTTGATAGATTCTCCGTGGCATTTTTGCTTGTTTTAATGAATCTATGGATTGTATTGGGGTGTATAAGTTGTGGTGAAGTTAGAATACTATAGGTATTATGCAATAATAAAATATGAATGGGCTTACAGCAGTGCCTAAAGTTTATGACTTTCTTGTTATACTAATGGATCTCACGAGTTTTCTCTTGAGTTTTGTGTGCTTAAGTTTTCAAATTTTGAGTGAGATCACGATGGATGAAGGAATAAGGAGTGGGAAGACCCTAAGGTTGGGGATTACCAAGGCACCCCCAGGTAATGATCAAGGATACCCAAGACTCTAAGCTTGGGAATGCCCCGGATGGCATCCACTCTTTCTTCTACCAACCATCGATAAATTACTTGGAGCTATATTTTTATTCATCACATGATATGAGTTTTGCTTGGAACATCATGTATTATATGAGTCTTTTCTTTGGTTGCTTTTTATTTTGCCACAATCATCTTTGCTAGATAGACCTTTTTGAGAGGGACCCACATTATTCGTGATTTGATAGAAAACTCTATGTACTTCACTTATATCTTTTAGAGCACGAACATTGCTTATATTTTAAAAAATAATTGCACTCTCATGATTCACTTATATCATTTTGAGAGTTTGATAAATAGTAATTGCAATACACACGGGTTATGAAATTTGTCCTAATATGATAGGTATTCAAGGGGGATATAATAAAACTTTCATGTAGATCACTGAATAAGATAAGTTTGATTCCTTGCAATAGTTTCGTGATATAAAATGGTAATATTTGGGGATTACTAGTGAATGATTGTGGTTTAGTAAGAATATTGGTGTTAAGGTTTGTGATTTCAGAACCATGCACTTATAGTCTCTCTTTATGCTAAGAAGTTGGAGCATGATTTATTATAGAGTGTCTTCCTTTGCATGGAGGTCAGGGCCAAGTGATGGTTAACTCCTACTGACCTCCCCTCTAGGGGCATGCATAGTAGTACTTTGCTTCAAGGGCTAATAAACTTTCGCAATAAGTATGTGAGTTCTTTATGACTAATGTGAGTCCATGGATTATACGCACTCTCACCTTTCCGCTATTTGTTAGCCTCTCTGGTACCGTGCATTGCCCTTTCTCACCTCGAGATGTAGTGCAAACTTCGCTGGTGCATCCAAAGCCCGTGATATGATATGCTCTATCACACATAAGCCTCCTTATATCTTCCTCAAAACCGCCACTACACCTACCTATTATGGCATTTTCATAGCAATTCCGAGATATATTGCCATGCAACTTCCACCATTCTGCTATTATGACACATATCATCATTGTCATAATGCTTTGCATGATCATATAGCTGACATAGTATTTGTGGCTCATCCATCGTTCATAATTTTTTATACATGTTACGCTAGATCATTGACATCATGGTACACCGCCAGAGGCATTCATATAGAGTCATAGTTGTTATAGTATCGAGTTGTAATTTTGAGTTGGAAGTAAATAGAAGACATACATCAAGTGTTCTCAAATCCTTAAAGACTCAATCCGTTAAGATAACTTCAAAGGCGAAACTCAATCCATTACAAGAGAGTAGAGGGGGAGAAACATCATGAGATCCAACTATAATAGCAAAGCTCGTGATACATCAAGACCGCGTAGAATCAAGAAAATGAGAGAGAGAGATCAAACATATAGCTACTGGTACATACCCTCAGCTCCGAGGGTGAACAACTCCCTCCTTGTCATGGAGAGCGCCGGGATGATGAAGATGGCCGCCGGTGAGGGATTCCCCCCCTTCGGTAGGGTGCCGGAACAGGTCTAGATTGGTTTTCGGTGGCTACGGAGGCTTGAGGCGGCGAAACTCCCGATCTAGGTTATTTTCTGGAAGTTTGGGGATATATAAGAGGCGTTGGCGTCGGGAACAAGTCAGGGGGTCCACGAGGCGGCCACGAGGCAGGGGGCGCGCCCAGGGGGGTAGGGCGCGCCCCAACCCTCGTGGTGGCCTCGGGACTCTTCTGGTCCATCTCCGATGCTCCGTGAGCTTCTTATGGTCCATCTCCGATGCTCCGTGAGCTTCTTATGGTCCATCTCCGATGCTCCGTGAGCTTCTTCTGGTCCAAAAATGATCTCCGTAAATTTTCATGTCAATTGGACTCCGTTTGATATTCCTTTTCTGCGATACTCAAAAACAAGGAAAAAACAGAAACTGGCACTGGGCTCTAGGTTAATAGGTTAGTCCCAAAAATAATATAAAATAGCATATAAATGCATATAAAACATCCTAGATGGATAATATAATAGCATGGAACGATAAAAAATTATAGATACATTGGATACGTATCAAGCATCCCCAAGCTTAATTCCTGCTCGTCCTCGAGTAGGTAAATGATAAAAACAGAATTTTTGATGTGGAATGCTACCTAACATATTCATCAATGTAATCTTCTCTATTATGGCAAGAATATTCAGATCCACAAGATTCAAGACAAAAGTTTAATATTGTCATAAAAACAATAATACTTCAAGCATACTAACCAAGCAATTATGTCCTCTCAAAATAACATAGCCAAAGAAAGCTCATCCCTACAAAATCATATAGTTTGGCCATGCTTCATTTTCGTCACACAAAATGCTCCCATCATGCACAACCCCGATGACAAGCCAAGCAATTGTTTCATACTTTAGTATTCTCAAACTTTTTCAACTTTCACGCAATACATGACGTGAGCCATGTACATAGCACTATAGATGAAATAGAATATGATGATGGAGGTTGTGTTGAGAAGACAAAAAAGGAGAAAGTCTCACATCGACGCGGCTAATCAATGGGCTATGGAGATGCCCATGAATTGATTTCAATGCGAGGAGTAGGGATTGCCATGCAACGGATGCACCAGAGCTATAAATGTATGAAAGCTCAACAAAAGAAACTAAGTGGGTGTGCATCCAACTTGCTTGCTCACAAAGACATAGGAAATTTTGAGGAAGCCCATTGTTGGAATATACAAGCCAAGTTCTATAATTAAAATTCCCACTAGTATATGAAAGTGACAAAATAAGATACTCTCTATCATGGAGATCATGGTGCTACTTTGAAGCACAAGTGTGGAACAAGGATAGTAACATTGTCCCTTCTCTATTTTTCTCTCATTTTTTGGGCCTTCTCTTTTTTTGGCCTTTTTTCTTTTCTTCCTCACACGGGACAATGATCTAATAATGATGATCATCACACCTCTATTTATTTACAACTCAAAAATTACAACTCGATACTAGAACAAAATAGGACTCTATATGAATGCCTCCGGCGGTGAACCGGGATGTGCAATGATTCAAGAGTGACATGTATAAAAATTATGAGCGGTGGATTTGCCACAAATATGATGTCAACTACATGATCATGCAAGGCAATATGGAAATGATAAAGCGTGTCATAATAAACGGAACGGTGGAATGTTGCATGGCAATATATCTCGGAATGGCTATGGAAATGCCATAATAGGTAGGTATGGTGGCTGTTTTGAGGAAGATATAAGGAGGCTTATGTAGCGTATCATATCACGGGGTTTGGATGTACCGGTGAAGTTTGCACCAACTCTCGAGGTGAGAAAGGGCAATGCATGGTACCGAAGAGGCTAGCAATGATGGAAGGGTGAGAGTGTGTATAATCCATGGACCCAACATTAGTCATAAATAACTCACATACTTATTGCAAAAATCTACAAGTCATAAAAACCAAGCACTACGCGCATGCTCCTAGGGGGATAGATTGGTATGAAAAGACCATCGCTCGTCCCCGACCGCCACTCATAAGGAGGACAATCAAAGAAACGCCTCATGCTTCAAATTTGTGACACAACGGTTACCATACGTGCATGCTACGGGACTTGCAAACATCAACACAAGCATTTCTCAAATTCACAAGTACTCAACTAGCATGACTCTAATATCACCATCTTCATATCTCAAAACAATCATCAAGTATCAAACTTCTCATAGTATTCAATGCACTCTATATGAAAGTTTTTATTATACCCATCTTGGATGCCTATCATATTAGGACTAATTTCATAACCAAAGCAAATTACCATGCTGTTCTAAAATACTATCGAAATAATATAAGTGAATCATGAGAGATCAATAATTTCTATAAAATAAAACTATTGTCGTGCTCTAAAAGATATAAGTGAAGCACTAGAGCAAACGACAAACTACTTCAAAAGATATAACTGAAGATCAATGAGTAGTTGAATAATTATGTAACTATGTGAAGACTCTCTAACATTTAATAATTTCAGTTCTTGGGATATTATTCAAACAAAAAGGAAAACAAAATAAAATAAAATGACTCTCCAAGCAAAACACATATCATGTGGTGAATAAAAATATAGCTCCAAGTAAAGTCACCGATGAACGAAGACGAAAGAGGGGATGCCTTCCGGGGCATCCCCAAGTTTAGGCTCTTGGTAGTCCTTGAATATTACCTTGGTGTGCCTTGGGCATCCCCAAGCTTAGGCTCTTGCCACTCCTTATTCCGTAGTCCATCAAATCTTTACCCAAAACTTGAAAACTTCACAACACAAAACTTAACAGAAAACTCGTAAGCTCCGTTAGTATAAGAAAATAAATCACCACTTAGGTACTATTGTGAACTCATTCTAAATTCATATTTGTCTAATATCTATGGTATTCCAACTTCTATATGGTTCATACCCTCCGATACTACTCACAGATTCATCAAAATAAGTAAACAACACAATGAAAACAGAATCTGTCAAAAACAGAACAGTTTGTAGTAATCTGGAGATTTCGAATACTTCTGTAACTCCAAAAATTCTGAAATATTAGGACGACCATGATAAAAAAGTATATTGCTCTACTGCAGTTGGAATTGGTATTTTATCTCTCTCTAGTAAAAAATGATAATTATTTTCCTGAGCGCATACTTTCTGTTTTTATCAGCAAGATCAAACCACAATCACCCAAGAAGATCCTAAAGGCTTTACTTGGCACTTTCTTGAAACAAAAGCTATAAAACATGATTAATACAGTAGGTTAATCATGTGAACACACAAAAACAGTAGGGGTAAATATTGGGTTGTCTCCCAACAAGCGCTTTTCTTTATTGCCTTTTTAGCCAGGCATGATAATTTCAATGATGCTCACATAAAAGATAAGAATTGAAACATAAAGAGAGCATCATGAAGAATATGACTAGCACATTTAAGTCTAACCCACTTCCTATGCATAGGGATTTTGTGAGCAAACAATTTATGGGAACAAGAATCAACCAGCATAGGAAAGCAAAACAAGCATAACTTCAAAACTTGAAGCACATAGAGAGGAAACTTGGTATTATTGCAATTCCTACAAGCATATATTCCCCCCTCATAATAATTTTCAGTAGCATCATGAATGAATTCAACAATATAACCATCACATAGAGCATTCCTTTCATGATCTACAAGCATATAATTTTGATTACTCTCCACATAAGCAAATTTCTTCTCATGAATAGTAGTGGGAGCAAACTCAACAAAATAACTATCATGTGAGGCATAATCCAATTGAAACTTCAAGATGACAAGTTTCATGGTTATCATTGTTCTTTGTAGCATGCATGTCATCACAATAATCATCATAGATAACAACTTTGTTCTCATAATCAATTGGAACCTCTTCCGAAATAGTGGATTCATCACTAAATAAAGTCATGACCTCTCCAAATCCACTTTCATAATTATCACAATAAGATTCAACACCCTCCAAAATAGTGGGATCATTACTTCCTAAAGTTGACAGTCTTCCAAACCCACTTTCATCAATATAATCATCATAAATAGGAGGCATGCTCTCATCATAATAAATTTGTTCATCAAAACATGGGGGACAAAAAATATCATCTTCATCAACCATAGGATCCCCAAGCTTGTGGCTTTGCATATCATTAGCATCATGGACATTCAAAGAATTCATACTAAAAACATTGCAATCATGCTCATCACCCAAAGATTTAGTGCCAAACATTTTAATGCATTCTTCTTCTAACACTTTGGCACAATTATCGGAATCCTTATTTTCACGAAAGATATTAAAAAGATGAAGCATATGAGGGAACCTCAATTCCATTTTTTTGTAGTTTTGTTTTATAGACTAAACTAGTGATAAAACAAGAAACTAAAAGATTAGATTGCAAGATCTAAAGATATACCTTCAAGCGCTAACCTCCTCGGCAACGGCGCCAGAAAAGAGCTTGATGTCTACAACACAACCTTCTTCTTGTAGACGTTGTTGGGCCTCCAATTGCAAAGGTTTGTAGGACAGTAGCAAATTTCCATCAAGTGGATGACCTAAGGTTTATCAATCTGTGGGAGGCATAGGATGAAGATGGTCTCTCTCAAACAACCCTGCAACCAAATAGCAAAGAGTCTCTTGTGTCCCCAACACACCCAATACAATGGTAAATTGTATAGGTGCACTAGTTCGACGAAGAGATGGTGATACACGTGCAATCTGGATGGTAGATATAGGTTTTTGTGATCCGAAACTATAAAACAGCAAGGTAACTGATGATAAAAGTGAGCGAAAACGGTATTGCAATGCGTTGAAACAAGGCCTAGGGTTCATACTTTCACTAGTGCAAGTTCTCTCAACAAAGATAACATAATTGTGTCATATAACTATCCCTCAACATGCAACAAAGAGTCACTACAAAGTCAATAATAGCAGAGAACAAACGAAGAGATTGTTGTAGGGTACGAAACCACATCAAAGTTATCCTTTCTGATCGATCTATTCAAGAGTCCGTAGTAAAATAACACGAAGCTATTCTTTCCGTTCGATCTATCCTAGAGTTCGTACTAGAATAACACCTTAAGACACAAATCAACCAAAACCCTAATGTCACGTAGATACTCCAATGTCACCTCAAGTATCCATGGGTATGATTATATGATATGCATCACACAATCTCAGATTCATCTATTCAACCAACACAGAGAACTTCAAAGAGTGCCCCAAAGTTTCCACCAAAGAGTCAAGACGAAAACATGTGCCAACCCTTATGCATAAGTTCACAAGGTCATGGAACTCGCAAGTTGATCACCAAAACATACATCAAGTGGGTCATGTGAATATCCCATTGTCACCACAGATAAGCACATGCAAGACATACATCAAGTGTTCTCAAATCCGTAAAGACTCAATCCGATAAGATAACTTTAAAGGGAAAACTCAATCCATTACAAGATAGTAGAGGGGGAGAAACACCATAAGATCCAACTATACTAGCAAAGTTCGTGATACATCAAGATCGTGCCGAATCAAGAACACGAGAGAGAGAGAGAGAGATCAAACACATAGCTACCGGTACATACCCTCAGCCTCGAGGGTGAACTACTCCCTCCTCATCATGGAGAGTGCCGGGATGATTAAGATGGACTTCAGCAAGGGATTCCCCCCTCCGACAGGGTGCCGGAACGGGTCTAGATTGGTTTTTGGTGGCTACGGAGGCTTGCGGCGGCACTCCTGATCTAGGTTATTTTCTGGAAGTTTGGGGATATATAAGAGGCGGTGGCGTCGGGAACAAGTCAGGGGGTGCACGAGCAGGGGGGCGTGCCTAGGGGGTAGGGCGCGCCCCCACCCTCGTGGTGGCCTCGGGACTCTTCTGGTCCATCTCCGATGCTCAGTGGGCTTCTTTTGGTCCAAAATGATCTTCATAAATTTTCATGTCAATTGGACTCCGTTTGATATTCCTTTTCTGCAATACTCAAAAACAAGGAAAAAACAGAAACTGGCACTGGGCTCTAGGTTAATAGGTCAGTCCCAAAAATAATATAAAATAGCATATAAATGCATATAAAACATCCTAGATGGATAATATAATAGCATGGAACAATAAAAAATTATAGATACGTTGGAGACGTATCAGTGGGTCCCGACTGTCAGGGACGATAAGGAGGCACTTCCTTGCGTTCGAAGATATTGCTAGTGGGTCCCAGCTGTCAGGGGGAGAATCAATTTTTTTCCCGTAATATGGATGCACTTCCTTGCGTGCAAAGATGTAGCTGGTGGGTCCCAGCAGTCAGGGGGGAAACATTTTTTTCGGGAAATATGGTGGCCCGTCCGGTGGGTCCCTGCTGTCAGGTGGAGGAATCATTATTTTGCGTGTAATAAGGAGACACTTCCTTGCTACGGCCGTGGACCCAACTGTCAGCCTCTCCACGTAGAGTACTCTTCCGATGGAAGTCGTTCCTTGACCACATTGACCACGCCGCGCCGAGAGCACCAATACGGTGGACGACGGCGAGGCCCAGGAAGGGGACGACGCGGAGCCGGGGAAGACGCGACAATGGATGCTCGCGCAGAGAGGAGTACGAGGGTTGACTGGTTCAGCTGCGATGTGAGGCTGTCGTCGCTGCAGAATAACATGCATTGTGGTGAGTAGAGGGATGGCATGGCCAGAGGTTGGAGTAGGGTGGGGCGGTCAAGCCTGCACGGCAGCAGAGCCGGCCACGGGAGGCAGGTGCAGGCAGCACGACTGACACTGGTTTGAGCTGCTGGATCAAGAAGACCAGAGGTTGAAGAAGCACTACGGCCGTTGGATGGACATCGTATGGTCACTGGAGCTAGAATCGTTCATATTGACTAAGTTGTCAAAGCCCCCCGTCCGCTTCAACTTAGTAGGCCCACAAGTCAGCCTCCCACTATGGTGGGTCTAGTTACTAGTTAGAGTATTCATTTTTTGTGCGTAATAAGGAGGCACTTCCTTGCGTGCGAAGATATAGCTGGTGGGTCCGAGCTGTAAGTGGGGGAACATTTTTTCTGCGAAATACAGAGGCCCTTCCGGTGGGTTCCAGCTGTCAGGTGGAGGAATCATTATTTTGCGCATAATAAGTAGGCATTTCCTTTTGTGCGGCCATGGACCCATCTATCGACGTCTCCACGTACAGTCCACTTCCAATGGATGTCGTTCGTTGGCCACGTTGACCACGCTGCGCCGAGAGCACCAGGGCAGTGGACCACAACGAGGCCGAGGAAGGGGAGGACACGGAGCCGGGAAAGACTCGGCAGTGGTTGCCCATGCGGTGAGGAGTATGAGGGTTTACTTGTTCGGCTGCCATCGCCGGAAAATAACAGGCGGTGCGGGTGAGTAGAGGAATGGCCTGGCCAGCGATGGAGTAGGGTGGGGGCGGTGCGGCCTATGCGGCAGCACAGCCGGCCACGGGAGGCGGGAGCAGGCAGTCCCATCGGTGCTGGTTTGGGCGTTTGTAGCAAGAAGATCAGATATTGAAGAAGCAACACGACCGTTGGATTAACATCCCACGGTCACTGCTGCTAGAATCGCTTGTGGACTAAGTTGACAAAGCCTTTCGTACATGTCAACCTAGTAGACCCACAAGTCAGCCTCCAAATCTGTCCCAAACAGCATACAACCCGAAATTCCTAGCAAGATTCAAATTAATTTAAAAACTGAACATACCTTAATTTGAATCCAATGAAATTTTACCCGCACAAAAACAATGAAATTTAAAATATCAAAATCCAAAAGAACAAAGTATTTTGGAACTAATTGCCTCTTTGCTGTATTTTTTATTTTACAGCTCATTTATTATTACTTATAGCCCATTTCTTATTACTTATAGCCCATTTTCTGGGCAAGCCCGAATGCATCCCTCCTTGCCTTGAAAGATTTCCGGCCGAACAGGGCATAAAAAAGCAAGTAGGCCTACCTTGGTTATTCTGCAAAAAACAAAATAGCCGGGCTAGCCATTTTTAGATAGGAAAAAAAACCGGGCTGGTCATGTGGTAAACATATGAAATAAAAGCCTAGGCTAGACGGGTCACAGCTCCCGCACAACCCACTTGATACCCTTCTCCGCCTCGAAGAAAAACTGCGCGCTACTGGGTCCCTACTGTCATCCTCACCATGTACAGTCATCTCCGTATTCCTCTCGGTTGTTGACCATGTTGACAACACCGGAGGGCGGCGCTGCGGCGAGCGAACCAAGGCGGAGGATGATGGTGAGGCCTCGGATGGGAACGAATAGGAGCCGGGCAAGATGCGGAGAGTTTTAGGGTGCGATGTGGCCACGATGCGTGCGCGGCAGCACAACCAGCTATGGGAGGTGGGAGCATGCGGTCCCGCTGGCGCTGGTTTGGCTTTGGCGGCTGGAGAAAGAAGAGACTGAAGAAACACGACATATGTTGAATGTTAATCCAACGGTCAAGGTTGGCACAATCGTTTGTTGACTAAGCCGACACCAAGTAGCGTACTTTTTTATATATAGGAAGAAAAGAAAAATTGGGCTCGTTCGCCTAAGAACATTCCTGAAACTACGACCATTCAATCTTGCGTTGCAACTAAAACTGCAAGGAAAATCTTTGTCTACCATCCTCCTCCCAGGGAACGTTCGCCACATAAGTGACTAGCACCCTTGGTTTTCAACTGAGAGGTCTTGGGTTCGAGTCCTAGGAACTCTCAAATTTGTCCTCCTTCCTTTCTCCAAAAAAGAAAGAAAATCAAAGACTTGAGAAGGCGTACATGACAAGCTAGTGTACCAGTAAAGAGACGTTGCTAAGTCTTAGAAAAAAGAGAGATGTGCTCCCGTAGCTGGTTCGAATCCAAACCTAGACTATGATTATACATGGTGCTATGCTACTCTACAAATAATGTAACTAACATATCCAACGTTCGCTTCTCCTCTTCTCTACTTACTCTTCCTAGCATCAGAAGCTCTGGCCGCAACAACCATATCCGCTGGCTGCTCGTCCACCTGCTCTTCAGCAGGCAACAATTAGATATGCGCCAAGTCGCCACCCGTACCATCGCCTGTGGGTCTCATCACACCCCCGCCGGCACACGCACCGCAGCCGTTTGCTCATCGCAACTTGCTGCCGTTGGTGTGGTGCCACTGCTGCAAATCACGCAGAGTCATCTGTCGCGTCTCAACCACAATCCTCAACCCTGGCCGAGTCTTCTACAAATGCCTGAATCATGGGGTAATAATATGTTTAAGTGTTGTTCTGTTGCTTTCAGTTGCTGATTTTTTAATAGTTTGGTTGATGATCTTCCAATTTGATTCATGCAGAAAAGGGAAGATTCATGTGATTTGTATTTCTAGGAAGTTGCTGATGTGGGGGAATGCAACTACGCTGATTATTTGGTTAGCTGAGGAATCCCAATACCAATAGTTTGGGGGTGTTGGACAAGTAACTGAAGGAACGAGAGAAGAGGAAGATGAAGAACAGAAGGTTAAAGATGCAGTTCCTCTGATCATGGCCAAGCAATAGCTGCTGAACGGCCTTGACAACAATGAGGAGATGAAAGAGCCTGTGAAGATAATGGGCAAACTTGATGTGCTCTGTAGGATGACTGTCTCTTTATTTGCAGTGTATGTAGCACTCGTGATGTATTTAGTGGCTATGACATGAGTTCTTTGCGGAAACTAGTAATGAATGAAACCTGTTTAGCAGGCTGGGCATAGTGTTGTGAACATCTAATAATTTCTATTAATGGAAATCGGGGGGGTGTATCCCCTTTTGCTCATAAATAAATAAATAGCAGAGGCCCTTTTGATAATAAATAAATAAATAAATAAATTAGCAGAGGCCCTATCGGGTCAGCTTTGTTCCCATTCGAAGACGTCGAGCATATTGCAGTCCAACAGCAAACTATGTCATCAAATACAAGTTTCACAACCAAATATGAGTACAACTAAACAACAATGTCATCATGTTTTAGTCGTCATACAATCACCAAACACAAATCAACATACATAATAAGTGATGTTCTCACAACAAAATACTAAACAACAAGTTCATCAGGTTTCAGTTGTCATAGCAAACACAATTTCACATAGTAGATAAAAAACCGTCTTCTGACAGGCAAATACGACAAATGCAATCTAATCATCATACGCAGCAACAGCGTCAACATATTCGCCATGTGTATCATTCTGAATCGTAATTCCCCCAGTGTCATCTTCTTCTTCATCCTCAATGTCCCCGAACATTGGCCTCTTATTGATCAACTCTCGTATGTCCACAACCCGACAGGCAATCTTTTCGCCAGCGTCATTGACGTGATGGTTCTCAAAGATATTAGGAACATCTATGGAATCTTCTACATCTGGAGCAATGTAAACATAATCTTGTTGTGCAACTTCATTAAATGAATTCCTCTTCTCAAACCTTTGCAATACTCTCCAATCATCACTACGTGTAAATATGTCTTCCAAGAAAAATATCTGTGTTGCTTGATTTGCCAAAATAAAAGGTGCATAGGTCTGGTATGTCGCCTTGACATTGATGGATTTGAAATAACCATCAGTTCTAGGTTTGGGGATCCTGGAAAACAGGTTATACCAACGACAACACAATAGAACCACACACCGATGAACCTCGAAACTGGAGATATACTGCAACTGAACAATGTCTGCTATGTTAGCATACATTTTTAGGTGTCACTTCGCCGTACTTATCTGTGCTCATGATGGCACTGTTTCGTGTCTTCCCGCCTTCGTCACATGCAAGGGTGTTGTAGCGCACATCTCCAACAATGCAAGATTCATAATGTCTTACCCGAGTATGAGGACCCATTGCTAGTGCGTAAAGGGCATCATCAACTGCCTGCCCATCCTTCCACATCTTATTAACCTATGGTTAGAAAATAGACAAGATGATCATCTTATGTACTCGATATATTAAAAAAACTGACAGTGCAATTCAAAAGCTTACATGGCTCTTGAACCATTTCGCAAATCCTGCCATAACCAGTTTGTTAATGTTTCTTGGATTTTGTGGCAGTAACTCCTTTTTGTAGATGCTGCACAACATAGTGATCGCGTCAAACATCTAAATATATAAGAATGTGCTGCAAGTTTAGTAGGTTACGATGTATAAGCTGCAGTACTTAGCACTTACTCGATATAAGGTAGAATCTCAGGACAGTTATTCAACACATACCAAACCATTTTGTCCAAATCTTTAGGTGTTTCATCTTGTCAAGTCTTCCCTGTAACTCGAGCAGAACAATCGAAAACAATGAGCCCGGGATTGTCTTCAACCACCTCTTTGCTAAGCTAATTAGCTGTTTCAATGTATTTTGAGCAGAATGTCAATGCTTCTGTAGCAATGTAGGCCTCTACAATGGAACCCTTGGGTCTAGCTCTGTTCCTAACATAGCCCTTGAAAGTGCCTAGCCACCTTTCAATAGGGTACATCCAACCATACTATATTGGACCTCTAAGTAGTGCCTCATCAGGTAGACGAATAGCCAAATGCACCATCACATCAAAGAAGGCTGGAGGACATATCTTCTCAAGGTCGCATAGGATAGTTGGTATCTTGTCTCTAAGACGCTCCAAAGCATCTATCCTGATATTTCTACTGCAGAGTTCCCTAAAGAATTGTCCCAACTCTGCAATTGCTCTGTATAAGTCAGGGCGGCGCAATCCTCTAAGGATAACAGGTAAAACCCTTTCAAGTAGGACTTGGCAATCATGAGTTTTCAACCCTTGTACCCTGTTTGCATCTACAATGACTCTCCTGAATCAACCAGCATAGGAAAGCAAAACAAGCATAACTTCAAAACTTGAAGCACATAGAGAGGAAACTTGGTATTATTGCAATTCCTACAAGCATATATTCCCCCCTCATAATAATTTTCAGTAGCATCATGAATGAATTCAACAATATAACCATCACATAGAGCATTATTTTCATGATCTACAAGCATATAATTTTGATTACTCTCCACATAAGCAAATTTCTTCTCATGAATAGTAGTGGGAGCAAACTCAACAAAATAACTATCATGTGAGGCATAATCCAATTGAAACTTCAAGATGACAAGTTTCATGGTTATCATTGTTCTTTGTAGCATGCATGTCATCACAATAATCATCATAGATAACAAATTGTTCTCATAATCAATTGGAACCTCTTTCGAAATAGTGGATTCATCACTAATAAAGTCATGACCTCTCCAAATCCACTTTCATAATTATCACAATAAGATTCAACACCCTCCAAAATAGTGGGATCATTACTTCCTAAAGTTGACACTCTTCCAAACCCACTTTCATCAATATAATCATCATAAATAGGAGGCATGCTCTCATCATAATAAATTTGTTCATCAAAACTTGGGGGACAAAAAATATCATCTTCATCAAACATAGGGTCCCCAAGCTTGTGGCTTTGCATATCATTAGCATCATGGACATTCAAAGAATTCATACTAAAAACATTGTAGTCATGCTCATTACCCAAAGATTTAGTGCCAAACATTTTAATGCATTCTTCTTCTAACACTTTGGCACAATTATCGGAATCCTTATTTTCACGAAAGATATTAAAAAGATGAAGCATATGAGGGAACCTCAATTCCATTTTTTTGTAGTTTTGTTTTATAGACTAAACTAGTGATAAAACAAGAAACTAAAAGATTAGATTGCAAGATCTAAAGATATACCTTCAAGCGCTAACCTCCTCGGCAACGGCGCCAGAAAAGAGCTTGATGTCTACAACACAACCTTCTTCTTGTAGACGTTGTTGGGCCTCCAATTGCAAAGGTTTGTAGGACAGTAGCAAATTTCCATCAAGTGGATGACCTAAGGTTTATCAATCTGTGGGAGGCATAGGATGAAAATGGTCTCTCTCAAACAACCCTGCAACCAAATAGCAAAGAGTCTCTTGTGTCCCCAACACACCCAATACAATGGTAAATTGTATAGGTGCACTAGTTCGACGAAGAGATGGTGATACACGTGCAATCTGGATGGTAGATATAGGTTTTTGTGATCCGAAACTATAAAACAGCAAGGTAATTGATGATAAAAGTGAGCGAAAACGGTATTGCAATGCGTTGAAACAAGGCCTAGGGTTCATACTTTCACTAGTGCAAGTTCTCTCAACAAAGATAACATAATTGTGTCATATAACTATCCCTCAACATGCAACAAAGAGTCACTCCAAAGTCAATAATAGCAGAGAACAAACGAAGAGATTGTTGTAGGGTACGAAACCACATCAAAGTTATCTTTTCTGATCGATCTATTCAAGAGTCCGTAGTAAAATAACACGAAGCTATTCTTTCCGTTCGATCTATCCTAGAGTTCGTACTAGAATAACACCTTAAGACACAAATCAACCAAAACCCTAATGTCACGTAGATACTCCAATGTCACCTCAAGTATCCATGGGTATGATTATATGATATGCATCACACAATCTCAGATTCATCTATTCAACCAACACAGAGAACTTCAAAGAGTGCCCCAAAGTTTCCACCAAAGAGTCAAGATGAAAACGTGTGCCAACCCCTATGCATAAGTTCACAAGGTCATGGAACTCGTAAGTTGATCACCAAAACATGCATCAAGTGGATCACGTGAATATCTTATTGTCACCACGGATAACACATGCAAGACATACATCAAGTGTTCTCAAATCCTTAAAGACTCAATGCGATAAGATAACTTTAAAGGGAAAACTCAATCCATTACAAGATAGTAGAGGGGGAGAAACATCATAAGATCCAACTATAATAGCAAAGTTTGCGATACATCAAGATCGTGCCGAATCAAGAACACGAGAGAGAGAGAGAGAGAGATCAAACACATAGCTACTGGTACATACCCTCAGCCTCGAGGGTCAACTACTCCCTCCTCATCATGGAGATTGCCGGGATGATGAAGATGGACATCAGCGAGGGATTCCCCCCTCCGACAGGGTGCCGAAACGGGTCTAGATTGGTTTTTGGTGGCTACGGAGGCTTGCGGCGGCAGAACTCCCGATCTAGGTTATTTTCTGGAAGTTTGGGGATATATAAGTCGCGGTGGCGTCGGGAACAAGTCAGGGGGTCCATGAGGCAGGGGGGCGTGCCTAGGGGGTAGGGCGCGCCCCCACCCTCGTGGTGGCCTCGGGACTCTTCTGGTCCATCTCCGATGCTCAGTGGGCTTCTTTTGGTCCAAAATGATCTTCATAAATTTTCATGTCAATTGGACTCCGTTTGATATTCCTTTTCTGCAATACTCAAAAACAAGGAAAAAACAGAAACTGGCACTGGGCTCTAGGTTAATAGGTCAGTCCCAAAAATAATATAAAATAGCATATAAATGCATAAAAAACATCCTAGATGGATAATATAATAGCATGGAACAATAAAAAATTATAGATACGTTGGAGACGTATCAGTGGGTACCGACTGTCAGGGAGGATAAGGAGGCACTTCCTTGCGTTCGAAGATATTGCTAGTGGGTCCCAGCTGTCAGGGGGAGAATCAATTTTTTTCCCGTAATATGGATGCACTTCCTTGCGTGCGAAGATGTAGCTGGTGGGTCCCAG
The DNA here is from genome assembly GCF_056163025.1 of Triticum urartu. NCBI lineage: Eukaryota > Viridiplantae > Streptophyta > Magnoliopsida > Poales > Poaceae > Triticum > Triticum urartu. Next base: position 357,840,035 of record NC_141874.1, on the reverse strand, counting down.
CAGTCAGGGGGGAAACATTTTTTTCACGAAATATGGTGGCCCGTCCGGTGGGTCCCTGCTGTCAGGTGGAGGAATCATTATTTTGCGCGTCATAAGGAGACACTTCCTTGCTACGGCCGTGGACCCAACTATCAGCCTCTCCACGTAGAGTACTCTTCCAATGGAAGTCATTCCTTGACCACATTGACCACGCCGTGCCGAGAGCACCAATACGGTGGACGACGGCGAGGCCCATGAAGAGGACGACGCGAAGCCGGGGAAGACGCGACAATGGATGCCCGCGCAGAGAGGAGTACGAGGGTTGACTGGTTCGGCTGTGATGTGAGGCTGTCGTCGCTGCAGAATAACATGCATTGTGGTGAGTAGAGGGATGGCATGGCCAGAGGTTGGAGTAGGGTGGGGCGGTCAGGCCTGCGCGGCAGCAGAGCCGGCCACGGGAGGCAGGTGCAGGCAGCACGACTGACACTAGTTTGAGCTGCTGGATCAAGAAGACCAGAGGTTGAAGAAGCACTACGGCCGTTGGATGGACATCGTTTGGTCACTGGAGCTAGAATCGTTCATATTGACTAAGTTGACAAAGCCCCCCATCCGCTTCAACTTAGTAGGCCCACAAGTCATCCTCCCACTATGGTGGGTCCAGTTACTAGTTAGAGTATTCATTTTTGTGCGTAATAAGGAGGCACTTCCTTGCGTGCGAAGATATAGCTGGTGGGTCCGAGCTGTCAGTGGGGGAACATTTTTTTGCGAAATACAGAGGCCCTTCCGGTGGGTTCCAGCTGTCAGGTGGAGGAATCATTATTTTGCGCATAATAAGTAGGCATTTCCTTTTGTGCGGCCATGGACCCATCTATCGACGTCTCCACGTACAGTCCACTTCCGAAGGATGTCGTTCATTGGCCACGTTGACCACGCTGCGCCGAGAGCACCAGGGCAGTGGACCACAACGAGGCCCAGGAAGGGAAGGACACGGAGCCGGGAAAGACTCGGCAGTGGTTGCCCACGCGGTGAGGAGTATGAGGGTTTACTTGTTCGGCTGCCGTCGCCGGAAAATAACAGGCGGTGCGGGTGAGTAGAGGAATGGCCTGGCCAGCGATGGAGTAGGGTGGGGGCGGTGTGGCCTGTGCGGCAGCACAGCCGGCCACGGGAGGCGGGAGCAGGCAGTCCCACTGGTGCTAGTTTGGGCGTTTGTAGCAAGAAGATCAGATATTGAAGAAGCAACACGACCGTTGGATTATTATCCCACGGTCACTGTTGCTAGAATCGCTTGTGAACTAAGTTGACAAAGCCTTTCGTACATGTCAACCTAGTAGACCCACAAGTCAGCCTCCAAATCTATCCCAAACAGCATACAACCCGAAATTCTTAGCAAGATTCAAATTAATTTAAAAACTAAACATACCTTAATTTGAATCCAATGAAATTTTACCCGCACAAAAACAATGAAATTTAAAATATCAAAATCCAAAAGAACAAAGTATTTAGGAACTAATTGCCTCTTTGCTGTATTTTTTATTTTACAGCTCATTTATTATTACTTATAGCCCATTTCTTATTACTTATAGCCCATTTTCTGGGCAAGCCCGAATGCATCCCTCCTTGTCTTGAAAGATTTCCGGCCCAACAGGGCATAAAAAAGCAAGTAGGCCTACGTTGGTTATTCTGCAAAAAACAAAATAGCCGGGCTAGCCATTTTCAGAAAGGAAAAAAAACCGGGCTGGTCATGTGGTAAACATATGAAATAATAGCCTAGGATAGACGGGTCACAGCTCCCGCACGACCCGGTTGATACCCTTCTCCGCCTCGAAGAAAAATTGCGCGCTACTGGGTCCCTACTGTCATCCTCACCATGTATAGTCATCTCCGTATTCCTCTTGGTTGTTGACCATGTTGACAACACCGGAGGGCGGCGCTGCGGCGAGCGAACCAAGGCGGAGGATGATGGTGAGGCCTCGGATGGGAACGAACAGGAGCCGGGCAAGATGCGGAGAGTTTTAGGGTGCGATGTGGCCACGATGCGTGCGCGGCAGCACAACCAGCTATGGGAGGTGGGAGCATGCGGTCCCGTTGGCACTGGTTTGGCTTTGCCGGCTGGAGAAAGAAGAGACTGAAGAAACACGACATATGTTGAATGTTAATCCAATGGTCAAGGTTGGCACAATCGTTTGTTGACTAAGCCGACACCAAGTAGCGTACTTTTTTATATATAGGAAGAAAAGAAAAATTGGGCTCGTTCGCCTAAGAACATTCCTGAAACTGCGACCATTCAATCTTGCGTTGCAACTAAAACTGCGAGGAAAATCTTTGTCTGCCATCCTCCTCCCAGGGAACGTTCGCCACATAAGTGACTAGCACCCTTGGTTTTCAACTGAGAGGTCTTGGGTTCGAGTCCCAAGAACTCTCAATTTTGTCCTCCTTCCTTCCTCTAAAAATGAAAGAAAATCAAAGTCTTGAGAAGGCGTACATAACAAGCTAGTGTACCAGTAAAGAGACATTGCTAAGTTTTAGAAAAAAGAGAGATGTGCTCCCGTAGCTGGTTCGAATTCAAACCTAGACTATGATTATACATGGTGCTATGCTACTCTGCAAGTAATGTAACTAACATATCCAACGTTCGCTTCTCCTCTTCTCTACTTACTCTTCCTAGCATCATAAGCTCTGGCCGCAACAACCATATCCGCTGGCTGCTCGTCCACCTGCTCTTCAGCAGGCAACAATTATATATGCGCCAAGTCGCCACCCGTACCATCGCCTGTGGGTCACATCACACCCCCGCCGGCACATGCACCGTAGCCGTTTGCTCATTGCAACTTGCTGCCGTTGGTGTGGTTCCACTGCTGCAAATCACGCAGAGTCATCTGTCGCGTCTCAACCACAATCCTCAACCCTGGCCGAGTCTTCTACAAATGCCCGAATCATGGGGTAATAATATGTTTAAGTGTTGTTCTGTTGCTTTCAGTTGCTGATTTTTTAATAGTTTGGTTGATGATCTTCCAATTTGATTCATGCAGAAAAGGGAAGATTCATGTGATTTCTATTTCTAGGAAGTTGCTGATGTGGGGGAATGCAACTACGCTGATTATTTGGTTAGCTGAGGAATCCCAATACCAGTAGGTTGGGGGTGTTGGACAAGTAACTGAAGGAATGAGAGAAGAGGAAGATGAAGAACAGAAGGTTAAAGATGCAGTTCCTCTGATCATGGCCAAGCAATAGCTGCTGAACGGCCTTGACAACAATGAGGAGATGAAAGAGCATGTGAAGATAATGGGCAAAATTGATGTGCTCTGTAGGATGACTGTCTCTTTATTTGCAGTGTATGTAGCACTCGTAATGTATTCAGTGGCTATGACATGAGCTCTTTGCGGAAACTAGTAATGAATGAAACCTGTTTAGCAGGCTGGGCATAGTGTTGTGAACATCTAATAATTTCTATTAATGGAAATCGGGGGGGGGGGGGTATCCCCTTTTGCTCATAAATAAATAAATAGCAGAGGCCCTTTTGATAATAAATAAATAAATAAATTAGCAGAGGCCCTATCGGGTCAGCTTTGTTCCCATTTGAAGACGTCGAGCAAATTGCAGTCCAACAGCAAACTATGTCATCAAATACAAGTTTCACAACCAAATATGAGTACAACTAAACAACAATGTCATCATGTTTTAGTCGTCATACAATTACCAAACACAAATCAACATACATAATAAGTGATGTTCTCACAACAAAATACTAAACAACAAGTTCATCAGGTTTCAGTTGTCATAGCAAACACAATTTCACATAGTAGATAAAAAACCGTCTTCTGACAGGCAAATACGACAAATGCAATCTAATCATCATCCGCAGCAACAGCGTCAACATATTCGCCATGTGTATCATTCTGAATTGTAATTCCCCCATTGTCATCTTCTTCTTCATCCTCAATGTCCCCGAACATTGGCCTCTTATTGATCAACTCTCGTATGTCCACAACCCGCAGGCAATCTTTTCGCCAGCGTCATTGACGTGATGGTTCTCAAAGATATTAGGAACATCTATGGAATCTTCTACATCTGGAGCAATGTAAACATAATCTTGTTGTGCAACTTCATTAAATGAATTCCTCTTCTCAAACCTTTGCAATACTCTCCAATCATCGCTACGTGTAAATATGTCTTCCAAGAAAAATATCTGTGTTGCTTGATTTGCCAAAATAAAAGGCACATAGGTCTGGTATGTCGCCTTGACATTGATGGATTTGAAATAACCATCAGTTCTGGGTTTTGCGATCCTGGAAAACAGGTTATACCAACGACAACACAATAGAACCACACACCGATGAACCTCAAAACTGGAGATATACTGCAACTGAACAATGTCTGCTATGTTAGCATACATTTTAGGTGTCACTTCGCCGTACTTATCTGTGCTCATGATGGCACTGTTTCGTGTCTTCCTGCCTTCGTCACATGCAAGGGTGTTGTAGCGCACATCTCCAACAACGCAAGATTCATAATGTCTTACCCGAGTATGAGGACCCATTGCTAGTGCGTAAAGGGCATCATCAAATGCCTGCCCATCCTTCCACATCTTATTAACCTATGGTTAGAAAATAGACAAGATGATCATCTTATGTACTCGATATATTAAAAAACTGAAAGTGCAATTCAAAAGCTTACATGGCTCTTGAACCATTTCGCAAATCCTGCCATAACCAGTTTGTTAATGTTTCTTGGATATTGTGGCAGTAACTCCTTTTTGTAGATGTTGCACAACATAGTGATCGCGTCAAACATCTAAATATATAAGAATGTGCTGCAAGTTTAGTAGGTTACGATGTATAAGCTGCAGTACTTAGCACTTACTCGATATAAGGTAGAATCTCAGGACAGTTATTCAACACATACCAAACCATTTTGTCCAAATCTTTAGGTGTTTCATCTTGTCAACTCTTCCCTGTAACTCGAGCAGAACAATCGAAAACAATGAGCCCGGGATTGTCTTCAACCACCTCTTTGCTAAGCTAATTAACTGTTTCAATGTATTTTGAGCAGAATGTCAATGCTTCTGTAGCAATGTAGGCCTCTGCAATGGAACCCTTAGGTCTAGCTCTGTTCCTAACATAGCCCTTGAAAGTGCCTAGCCACCTTTCAATAGGGTACATCCAACCATACTATATTGGACCTCTAAGTAGTGCCTCATCAGGTAGATGAACAGCCAAATGCACCATCACATCAAAGAAGGCTGGAGGACATATCATCTCAAGGTCGCATAGGATAGTTGGTATCTTGTCTCTAAGACGCTCCAAAGCATCTATCCTGATATTTCTACTGCAGAGTTCCCTAAAGAATTGTCCCAACTCTGCAATTGCTCTGTATAAGTCAGGGCGGCCCAATCCTCTAAGGATAACAGGTAAAACCCTTTGAAGTAGGACTTGGCAGTCATGAGTTTTCAACCCTTGTACCTTGTTTGCATCTACAATGACTCTCCTGAATCAACCAACATAGGAAAGCAAAACAAGCATAAATTCAAAACTTGAAGCACATAGAGAGGAAACTTGGTATTATTGCAATTGCTACAAGCATATATTCCCCCCCTCATAATAATTTTCAGTAGCATCATGAATGAATTCAACAATATAACCATCACATAGAGCATTCTTTTCATGATCTACAAGCATATAATTTTGATTACTCTCCACATAAGCAAATTTCTTCTCATGAATAGTAGTGGGAGCAAACTCAACAAAATAACTATCATGTGAGGCATAATCCAATTGAAACTTCAAGATGACAAGTTTCATGGTTATCATTGTTCTTTGTAGCATGCATGTCATCACAATAATCATCATAGATAACAACTTTGTTCTCATAATCAATTGGAACCTCTTCCGAAATAGTGGATTCATCACTAAATAAAGTCATGACCTCTCCAAATCCACTTTCCTAATTATCACAATAAGATTCAACACCCTCCAAAATAGTGGGATCATTACTTCCTAAAGTTGACACTCTTCCAAACCCACTTTCATCAATATAATCATCATAAATAGGAGGCATGCTCTCATCATAATAAATTTGTTCATCAAAACTTGGGGGACAAAAAATATCATCTTCATCAAACATAGGATCCCCAAGCTTGTGGTTTTGCATATCATTAGCATCATGGACATTCAAAGAATTCATACTAAAAACATTGCAATCATGCTCATCACCCAAAGATTTAGTGCCAAACATTTTAATGCATTCTTCTTCTAACACTTTGGCACAATTATCGGAATCCATATTTTCACGAAAGATATTGAAAAGATGAAGCATATGAGGGAACCTCAATTCCATTTTTTTGTAGTTTTGTTTTATAGACTAAACTAATGATAAAACAAGAAACTAAAAGATTAGATTGCAAGATCTAAAGATATACCTTCAAGCACTAACCTCCTCGGTAACGGCGCCAGAAAAGAGCTTGATGTCTACAACACAACCTTCTTCTTGTAGACGTTGTTGGGCCTCCAATTGCAACGGTTTGTAGGACAGTAGCAAATTTCCATCAAGTGGATGACCTAAGGTTTATCAATCCATGGGAGGCATAGGATGAAGATGGTCTCTCTCAAACAACCCTGCAACCAAATAGCAAAGAGTCTCTTGTGTTCCCAACACACCCAATACAATGGTAAATTGTATAGGTGCACTAGTTCGGCGAAGAGATGGTGATACACGTGCAATCTGGATGGTAGATATAGGTTTTTGTGATCCGAAACTATAAAACAGCAAGGTAACTGATGATAAAAGTGAGCGAAAACGGTATTGCAATGCGTTGAAACAAGGCCTAGGGTTCATACTTTCACTAGTGCAAGTTCTCTCAACAATAATAACATAATTGGGTCATATAACTATCCCGCAACATGCAACAAAGAGTCACTCCAAAGTCAATAATAGCGGAGAACAAACGAAGAGATTGTTGTAGGTACGAAACCACGTCAAAGTTATCCTTTCTGATCGATATATTCAAGAGTCCGTAGTAAAATAACACGAAGCTATTCTTTCCGTTCGATCTATCCTAGAGTTCGTACTAGAATAACACCTTAAGACACAAATCAACCAAAACCCTAATCTCACGTAGATACTCCAATGTCACCTCAAGTATCCATGGGTATGATTATATGATATGCACCACACAATCTCAGATTCATCTATTCAACCAACACAGAGAACTTCAAAGAGTGCCCCAAAGTTTCCACCAAAGAGTCAAGACGAAACCGAACGTGTTCTTCGTTTAGATCCAGATAAAGAATGTTCGTTCGTTAATCTGTTCGTTGTTTTCTTTTTCTCGGATTAAATCCGCGAATTTTCTGATCGCGATTCCTGATCCATTTTCGTTCTAGTCTAACTTTTCGCTCGTTTATCAGAATCAGGCCATTCAAGCGCCTGGAGTTTCTTCTCGAAACCATTTTTCCGTTTAACCAATTCAAACAAGTTTTTGCCACTGTAAAAATTGCCCTAGATCCAGAATAGTAAACGAAGCTTGTTTCTTTTGCCGTTTGTCTTTCATTGCTTCGTTCGATTTGATTCTTTTTGTCAACCGGAGTTTTTAAGTTGAACTTTCTGGTTAGATCTCTTATTCGAGTTTTACCTGTGCATTAGTTGAGTACTTATTGTATGCTTGTTTGTGATAGAGTACCCGGAGTGCGCCGCTTGCTACTTCGAATCGCTAGGTTTTGCGGATCATCAGCAAGGCAAGTAACACTTTGATCATACCTCCTACTACCTAGTTTTTATTGCATTAGATCAACCCTCACACATTGCATGATTAGGATCTAATTAAATTGTGGGTTTGGGAAGTAGATGAGGTAGTACCTATTACCTGTTATTATCAAACCTTTGGGAGTTACTTCTACGTTGCTTATTATGCTATGCTATGCTAGTAGACGTGGATTGGGTGAGTGTATCCATGACAGATGTGAGATTGTTAATTTAATGGTTTATCTAAGGTGGCAACTTAAATACACATCTAGGTGGATTGAGTCACCTGGGTATTCCAGTGATTGCCTGTTTTTCTTTTGGACCGCCACCCAGGCTCAAAGGGATCATGAGATTATTCATGCTAGAAACTTCCATGTGCAGCCACAAGCTACTATGGGCTCTAGCATAGTTGAGTAAGTCGTGCAAACTCTTACAATGGTAGACTAGCAGATGTGGGGGAAAGTAGGTGTAATGGTCTACCCGATCGTAAGGTGCTAGCGCTTCTGAAAGACTATGTCTCGGTCATCCGTTTCTCAAACACCCTGTAGTGCGAGAATTCCAACGGAGGAGATCGAGTCTTGTGGGGAAAAGTGCACAAACCTCTGCAGAGTGTATAAACTAATCATGGTTAGCCGTGTCCCCGGTTATGGACAGCTTGAGTATCTAGTATCTGGATTATCATGTGACTCTCATCATGTTACTTTTAAAATTAATTTGTTGGGTTTTGTTTAATGATGATGCTTAATCGGGATTGAGAATGCTGTCAACCATTCTCAATGGTTAACAACAACCATGATAGTTAAATAAAATTTATTCCTTTGAAGTAGGGAAAAATTGGGTTTACGCAAAAACTGTAACCATAGAGCTTTCCACCAGCCAAATATGCATGTAGTATAGACTTATTCTTCCATTACTCTCTATGTGTTACATTGCCAACATATTCCATGTGCTGACCCGTTTCGGGCTGCAACGTTAATGTTGTAGACTTTTCAGACGACGATTAAGGTGCTTTTAGGTCGTGGTTCTATACTTAGTGATGCCATTAGAGTTGATGGACTCACTTATCTTCGAAGCCTTCTGCTGTTATCGTTATTACATGGCCTTAAGCCATATTTATTGTAATAAGTTCTGTTTTGAGACTCTCGATGTAATAAGTGTGTGATTGCTACTCTGTTATAAATCCTTCAAGTACTGTTTGGTGTCAGCATTACTGATCCATGGATGACACCTGAGCATAGAGATTGGACCATTTGATGTCTGGTCGCTACAAGATGGTATGAGAGCACACGCTGACTGTAGGACATGACCACTAAGCAAAAGACCTAGATCACTACTCACTCTTCCCATTCTGATTTCTCATCTTTTCTACTCTTTTAGGATGGCGGATGCAAGGAACAAGTTCACGCAACCGGATGGAGATACACCCTTTGGACGTCACTTGAAGGAAGTCACTAGATATCTGAACATAGGAGTACCAAGCTTCACCGGAACCTACAACGCCACTCTACCTGAAGAAGAGCGCTGGATGTTTCAAGTTCAAGTACCAGGAAGGACGTTCATGCCAGTCACTGAAACCATAGAGTTTTCCTTTGATGCACCAACCTGGAGTCTAGGAAAGAGCATGGCAGCTCACATCGCCATGGGACGCATTGGGGAAGTTTACCGCAATGATCTCAAGGATACTATCTACCAGATTTGTGGGCGCCGAGATGAGCACTGGGAGATGATTAGCACCAGGAAGGATAGATCAGTAGCAGCTTTTATCCAGGAGTTAAACCAGCACATTCGACGTCAGGAGAACCAGATGTGCGCCGACATGATAGATCTGAAGAAGGCGAGGACAAGAATCAAGGAACTAGAGGAAGAACTCAAGGCTACACGTGAAGATTATGAAGAGGAAATCGAAGTATTAGTGGAGAAGAATGACGATCTGATCAAGAAGATTGGAATATTCATGGGAGGCCCTACACCAGTAGAAGAAGACAAAGAACCCCAGGAAATTCGCCCGGAAGACTACATCATCATCGACGACACCGACTCGGATCCAGACGATAGCGATGATGACTATGTTGATGAAGCTGGAGCAGATATCATGGAGTCTGCAACCGAAGAATATTTCTAGTAGACCACCCATCACTAGTAGTAGTCCACCATGTAAATATAGTAGCCCGAGCACTTTTGTGATAGTTAGATTGATTGTATGCCCTTGTTTGATTGATTGAATGAAGTGAATTGTTTGCTTTTGCCTCATGTGCATATGGGTAGTATTTTCTCTTTAGACCCCCTCTATTCTTAAATCTCATATTTTCTAAACCCTCAGATGCCTCTGAGACGTGACCCCGGACATACCTTCCCACCGGAATTCACCCAGTTGATCCAGCAGCAGAACACATTGATGCAGTTGCTAGTCCAGAACCAGAATCAGGGGAACAACAACAACAACCCACCACCACCACCTATTGATCACTTAGCCCATTTTCTTAGGCTGAATCCGCCGGTGTTCTCTAGTAGCACCGAGCCGATAGTAGCAGATGATTGGCTCTGTAAGACAGCAAGGGAGTTGACCACGGTAGGATGCACAGATGCGAAAAAGGTGAAGTTTGCCGCACATCAGCTGGAAGCACCCGCAGCATCATGGTGGGAGAATTTCACAGCCACTTTCCCTGTCGACACTGTCACGTGGGATCAGTTTCAGCAGGCTTTTCGTACTGCCCATGTTTCAGGAGGAGCTATGCCCATGAAGAAGCGAGAGTTTCGCAACTTGCGCCAAGGAGGATGGACAGTTGGCCAATATGTGGAGGGCTTTAGTAAGTTAGCACGTTATGCTCCAGATGATGTCGCTACGGATGCAGCTAAGCAGGAGAAGTTTCTGGAAGGACTGAATGATGAGTTGAGCATGCAGTTGATGGTAGCAACCTTCAACAACTACCAGGAGTTGGTAGACCATGCTCTCATGATTGAAGGGAAGCAGCAGCAGATTGAGAATCACAAGAGGAAGTATGGACAAGGGAAGTACAATTCAGGAGCTCAGCAGAAGCCCCGTTTTACCCCTAGACCGGGAGGACATTTTCAGCATACCCATGGAGGAGGTAGCTCACACAATCACAATGGCACCAAGAATGGTAATGGGAATGGAGGAAGCAATGGCCAGAACCGCACCAACCCATCGACCCCAGCCAAGAGAGACTTGAGCCAAGTCACTTGCTTTAAGTGTCAGAAGACCGGACATTATGCCAATGAATGTCCTGAATCCCAGAATGGAAATGGCAATGGAAGATTTGGGAAGAAGCCGAACCCTTTCAAGAGGGGACAGGTGAACCACGTTAATGTGGAGGAGGTTGAAGAGCAGCCGGATGCTGTAATCGGTAAGTTTTTGGTTAAGTCATTTATTGCACTCGTTCTTTTTGATACTGGTGCATCGCATTCATACATATCAAGGGGATTTGTGGATAAGTATAACCTGCCCACCAAAGTCCTTAGAACACCTATGTTAGTAAGCTCACCAGGAGCGGAGTATATGGCTAGCCAAGGATGTTTTCAAGTGCCATTGAGTATAGGTAGGCATGTGTTTCCCTCGGATTTGATCATTTTGGAATCACAAGGATTGGATGTAATTCTGGGTATGGATTGGCTGTAGATGTATGGAGGAAACATCGATTGCGCCAGTAAGTCAATTTTGCTTACCACCCCAGAAGGGAGAAGGATCAAGTATGTATCCCGGCATGTGCCGAAAAGGACTCAAGTAAGTTGTCTAACAGGAGTTGTGCAGGAGGAAGTACCAGTAGTGAAGGATTTCCCTGATGTATTTCCAGAAGAGTTGCCAGGCATGCCACCGGATAGAGATATTGAGTTTTTGATTGAGCTTTTGCCAGGCACAGGGCCAATATCTAAGAGACCATATAGGATGCCCGCAAAGGATTTGGTGGAGATTAAGAAGCAGATTAAGGAGTTACTGGATAAAGGATATATTCGCCCAAGTTCTTCACCTTGGGAATCGCCAGTACTTATAGTGGAGAAGAAGGATGGATCGTTAAGGATGGTTGTTGATTATCGAGGGTTGAATGAAGTAACCATCAAGAACAAGTACCCACTACCGATGATCAATGATCTGTTTGATCGATTGCAAGGAGGTAAGGTATTTTCCAAGATCGATCTGCGATCAGGATACCATCAGTTGAAGATTCGAGAACAGGATATACCTAAGACGGATTTTACCACTAGGTACGGGTTGTACGAGTATACCGTTATGTCATTTGGTCTGACTAACGCACCTGCATATTTTATGAACATGATGAACAAAGTATTCATGGAGTTTTTGGATAAGTTCGTCATGGTGTTCATTGACGATATCCTGGTATACTCGAAGAATGAAGAGGAGCATAAGGAGCATTTGCGTTTGGTACATGGTAAGCTCAGAGAACATCAGTTATATGCCACGTTTAGCAAATGTGAGTTTTGGTTGAAGGAAGTTGGATTTCTCGGACACGTTATATCAGGAGAAGGTATAGCAGTAGATCCCACCAAGGTTGATACTGTGACAAATTGGGAAGCGCCAACAACAGTTGGAGAGATCCGGAGTTTCCTTGGACTGGCAGGATACTACCGGAGGTTTACTGAGAATTTCTCAAAGATTGCGAATCCTATGACGGAGTTGTTGAAAAAGGATACCAAGTTCGTATGGACTGAGGAATGTGAGGCTAGTTTCCAGGAATTGAAGAAACGTTTGGTTACATCACCTGTGTTGATTTTGCCAGATCAGACCAAGGATTATGAGGTGTATTGCGACGCTTCACGTCAAGGACTTGGAGCAGTGCTTATGCAGGAAGGAAGAGTTGTTTCTTTTGCCTCACGACAACTTAAGCTGCATGAGTTAAATTATGCCACACATGATTTGGAGTTAGCAGCCGTAGTGCATGCGTTGAAAACTTGGAGACACTTTCTCATTGGAAACCATTGTGAAGTGTAGACGGATCATAAGAGTTTGAAGTAAATTTTCACACAGAAGGAGTTGAATCTCAGGCAAAGGAGATGGTTGGAGCTCATCAAGGATTATGATATGAAACTGCATTATCACCCCGGAAAGGCTAACGTAGTAGCTCATGCATTGAGCCATAAAAGCCATGTAAACGCCTTAATGACGGGAGATTTACCAAGGGAGTTAGCCGAAAATCTTCGAGAGCTATGTTTGGAAATAGTTCCAAGAGGCTATGTAGTAGCATTGGAGATTCAGTCTACTTTGATGGATAAGATCAGAGAAGCCCAAAAGACTGACAAGGAGATTGCCTCTATAAAGGAGAAAATGAGCAAAGGAAAAGCTAAGGGATTTCGTGAAGATGAGCACGATACCTTATGGTTTGAAGACCGTGTTTATGTGCCTAATGATTCAGAAATCAGGAAGCTAATTCTGCAAGAGGCCCATGATTCACCATATTCGATTCACCCAGGAAATAGCAAGATGTATTTGGATTTGAAGGATACTTTCTGGTGGACCGGAATGAAGAAGAATATTGCAGAATATGTAGCAGTTTTTGATGTATGTCAGAGAGTAGAGGCAGAGCATCAGAAGCCAGCAGGATTGCTACAGCCATTGCCAATACCCGAATGGAAGTGGGACAAGTTAGGCATGGATTTTATTACAGGTTTACCTAGAACTCGTTCAGGCTATGACTCAATATGGGTTGTAGTCGATCGTTTGACAAAGGTAGCTCATTTCATCCCAGTGAAGACTACCTATACCAGTGCTAAGTTAGCAAAGATATACATGACCAAAATCATATGTCTGCACGGAGTTCCAAGGAGCACTGTATCAGATAGAGGAACCCAATTTACCTCAAAGTTCTGTAATCGGTTGCGAGAAACTTTGGGTACCAGACTGGAGTTTAGTACAACTTTCCATCCACAGATAGATGGACAGACCGAGAGAGTCAACCAGATTTTGGAGGATATGCTGAGAGCTTGTGCGCTAGATTATGGATCTAGTTGGGACGAGAATTTGCCATATGCAGAGTTCTCTTACAACAACAGCTATCAATCTAGTTTGAAGACGTCCCCTTTCGAAGCCTTGTATGGAAGGAGGTGCAGGCCCCCATTTGTCGTGGGATGAAGTTGGAGACCGCCAGTTGTTTGGTCCAGATCTGATTAAGGAGTCTGAACAGAAAGTGAAATTGATTCGCGATAGGCTCAAGGTAGCTCAATCCAGGCAGAAGAGCTATGCAGAATCTAAACGCAAGGAGACAGTTTACGAAGTCGGAGACCCAGTTTATCTTTGAGTATCTCCACTTCGAGGAGTTAAGCGCTTTGGAGTTAAGGGAAAGTTAGCGCCACGTTTTGTAGGACCATACAAAGTTTTGGAGCGTATGGGAGAAGTAGCCTATAAGTTGGAATTGCCTGAAGGATTGTCAGGAGTTCACGACGTGTTCCATGTTCCCAGTTGAAGAAGTGCCACGCAGAGATGGCTGATATACCGCTGAGAGATACAGTGCCACTGGAAGCGATTCAGTTGGACAGTGATTTGACCTATGAGGAGAAACCAGTTAAGATTCTAGAGTATGCCAGTCGAGTCACCCGCAGCAAGGTTATTAAGTTTTGCAGAGTTCAGTGGAGCCACCACACAAAGGATGAAGCCACCTGGGAGCGAGAGGAAGAATTGTTGAAGGAGCACCCTCACCTATTTTCCAGCCAACCCGAATCTCGAGGGCGAGATTCATCTTAAGGGGGGTAGGTTTGTAACATCCCAAATTTTCAATTTGGAATGTTATACATTAGATCATCATTGCAAATCATATTTTATTCCATTTTGGTTGATCCTAGAAATTCTACGCAAGTCAAGGACCCTCGGAGAGAGTTGGGGATTTCGCTATTTTCATATTTGAGTTTTCTCAAATTTTGAAAATAGGATCATTTGATTTTATTTATTTTATCTTCCGTTATTTCTATCATAAAAATATGAGAGAGGGAATAAAATGACTTTCCCAAAATAAAGAAATACTGAGGATTTAATAAAAAATCAAATAAGATTTTATTTTGGTTTTATTTGCTATTTTATTTGAATTTAGGAAAAATGCGCGTTTTTCAAAATTGCATTTAGGCCCCAAATAAATGTTCATCTTGTGTGGCTTGATTTTAGAAGCCGGGGAAAATTTATTTCGGGACTTTTGGAGTCCGTTTAGTTTTCCTTTTGTTTTTTCTTTCTAAGCGTAACTATTTAAAAAAGTCCGAACCGACTCTGGGACGTAACCGGCCAGGACTCCGCCTGGCCGGGCCTTTAAATAGCCGCTGCCCGAGGCCTGACAGCCCAAGCCGCGCCCCCGCCCCAAACCCTAACCCTAGCCTCGCCGCACCGCCGCCGCCGCCACCGCGCCACCCGCACCGCCACCTGCCCGCTGCCGGATCTGAATCCGCCGCCGCCGGAGGTATACCTCGCCGCCGGGTTTTTTTAGAAACTGATCGGTTTTCCGTCGGTTCCGTTCATTTTTTTAGTTCATTTCTTTTTTTATAGGTCGATTTTTCCGGTTTATTTATTTAGCGAGCGTTCGCCCGTTCGTTCGTTTTAACAAACGTGTTCTTCGTTTAGATCCAGATAACGAACGTTCATTCATTAATTTGTTCGTCGTTTTCTTTTTCTCGGATTAAATCCGCGATTTTTTTGATCGCGATTCCTGATCCATTTTTTGTTCTAGTCTAATTTTTCGCTCGTTTATCGGAATCAGGCGATTCAAGCGCCTAGAGTTTCGTCTTGAAACCCTTTTTCCGTTTAACCAACTCAAACAAGTTTTTGCCACTATAAAAATTGCACTAGATCCAGAATAGTAAACGAAGCTTGTTTCTTTTGCCGTTTGTCTTTCGTTGCTTCGTTCGATTTGATTCTTTTTGTCAACCAGAGTTCTTAAGTTAAACTTTCTGGTTAGATCTCTTATTCGTGTTTTACCTATGCATTAGTTGAGTACTTATTGTATGCTTGTTTGTTTGCGATAGAGTACCCGGAGTGCGCCGCTTGCTACTTCGAATCGCTAGGTTTTGCGGATCATCAGCAAGGCAACTAACACTTTGATCATACCTCCTACTACCCAGTTTTTATTGCATTAGATCAACCCTCACACATTGCATGATTAGGATCTAATTAAATTGTGTGTTTGGGAAGTAGATGAGGTAGTACATATTACCTGTTATTATCAAACCTTTGGGAGTTACTTCTACGTTGCTTATTATGCTATGCTAGTAGACGTGGATTGGGTGAGTGTATCCATGACAGATGTGAGATTGTTAATTTAATGGTTTATCTAAGGTGGCAACTTAAATACACATCTGCGTGGATTGAGGCACCTGGGTATTCCAATGATTGCCTATTTTTCTTTTGGACCGCCACCCAGGCTCAAAGGGATCATGAGATTATTCATGCTAGAAACTTCCATGTGCAGCCACAAGCTACTATGGGCTCTAGCATAGTTGAGTAAGTCATGCGAACTCTTACAGTGGTAGACTAGCAGATGTAGGGGAAAGTAGGTGTAACGGTCTACCCGATCATAAGGTGCTAGCGCTTCTAAAAGACTATGTCTCGGTCATCCGTTTCTCAAACACCCTGTAGTGCGAGAATTCCAACGGAGGAGATCGAGTCTTGTGGGGAAAAGTGCGCAAACCTCTGCATAGTGTATAAACTAATCATGGTTAGCCGTGTCCCCGGTTATGGACAGCTTGAGTATCTAGTATCTGGATTATCATGTGAATCTCTTCATGTTACTTTAAAAATTAATTGGTTGGGTTTTGTTTAATGATGATGCTTAATCGGGATTGAGAATGCTGTCAACCATTCTCAATGTTTAACAACTACCATGATAGTTAAATAAAATTTATTCCTTTGAAGTAGGGAAAAATTGGGTTTACGCAAAAACTGTAACCATAGAGCTTTCCACCAGCCAAATATGCATGTAGTATAGACTTATTCTTCCATTACTCTCTATGTGTTACATTGCCAGCATATTCCATGTGCTGACCCATTTCGGGCTGCAACGTTAATGTTGCAGACTTTTCAGACGACGATTAAGGTGCTTTTAGGTCGTGGTTCTAGACTCAGTGATGCCATTGGAGTTGATGGACTCACTTATTTTCCAAGCCTTCCGCTGTTATCGTTATTAGATGGCCTTAAGCCATATTTATTGTAATAAGTTCTCTTTTGAGACTCTCGATGTAATAAGTGTGTGATTGCTACTCTATTATAAATCCTTCAAGTACTGTGTGGTGTCAGCATTACTGATCCAGGGATGACACCTGAGCACAGATATTGGACCGTTTGAGGTCTGGTCGCTACATGCACCATCATCTCTCACTTACAAATTAGATCTGATACCCAGGTGTGTCAAATCAATCCTAGATTTTAAGATATCTTTCGTATTGCCTTCAATGTTAATAATTGTGGCAATAATGCTGTCACATATATTTTTATCGATGTGCATCACATCAAGATTATGCTGCAGATCCAAAGCATTCCAATACTCCAAGTCCCACAAAGTGGACCTGCAGGTAAACAATAATCTCGCTTCTGCCCTGCCACACTTCCTTTTCCCGCTACCATTATCAGGATGCTTTCCTGGTGTAATATGCCTGACGTTCTCTAATTCTACTTGCAACTCATCGGCAGTGAGCCTCTTTGGTGCATCATGGTTTTCATGCTTTGCATTAAACACACATCTTCGGTATTTTGTAGGACACGACTTGTCCTTGGCAAGGAAACAACGTTGTCTAATGTAATAGATCTTGCTAAGTATTGCCTATGACAACGGATTCCTGTCACAACAAACACATGCATTGTAACCATGTGTCATTCACCCTGACATGGTGCCCAAAGCCGTATAATCATGGACGCACCAAATTATAACAGCACGCAGAAAGAAATCAGCTGGTGGGCTGCTATATAGGTCTCGAGTGAGAACACACCTCCATAGCTGTTGAAGTTCCTCCACAAGAGGCTCCATGAATAAATCAAAATCCATTCCAGGACTTTTTGGACCTGGGATGAGCAAGGCCATCATGTACTTTGATTCTTTGGTGCAGACATTTGGCGACATGTTGTAAGGGATAACAAGCACTGGCCACATGCTATATGTGGCGCTCTGGTGGCCAAATGGGTTAAATCCATCTGAAGCTAAGCCAAGTCTAATGTTTCTCGGGTCAGCAGCAAACTTTTTGTGTTTCTGTGAAGCTTTTCCAGTCACTTCTATGAGATGGATGGATCATTACATTATGATCTCTATACTCCTGGTTCCTAGAATGCCATAGTACATTGATGGCAGCTAGAACTACGTTGGTATTTCCCCGGAGAGGGAGGGATGATGTAGCACAACGACGGTAGAGTATTTCCCTCATTTATGAAACCAAGGTATCGAACTAGTAGGAGAACCAAGCAACAGAACGTAAATAGCACCTGCACACAAATAACAACACCTCGCAACCCAACGTGTTAAAGGGGTTGTCAATCCCTTTCGGGTAACGGTGCCAGAAATTGGTGCGTGACGGTAAAAAGGTTGTAATAGATTGGATAAATAGATCGCAAATAAAATAAAGTGCAGCAAAGTATTTTTGGTTTAATAGATCTGAAAATAAAAGCAAGGAAAAAGTAGATCGCAAAGGCAAATATATGAGAAATAAGACCCGTGGGCCGTAGGTTTCACTAGTGGCTTCTCTAGAGAAAAATAGCAAACGGTGGGTAAACAAATTATTGTTGGGCAATTGATAGAACATCAAATAATTATGACAATATCCAGGCAATGATCATTACATAGGCATCACGTCCAAGATTAGTAGACCGACTCCTGCCTGCATCTAGTACTATTACTCTACACATTGACCGCTATCCAGCATGCATCTAGTGTATTAAGTTCATGGAAAACGGAGTAATGCAATACGAACGATGACATGATGTAGACAAGATCCGTTTATTTATATGGCGGTAGATAAAGATCTCATTGTTTTATCCTTAGTAGCAATGATACATACGTGTCAGTTCCCTTTCTGTCACTGGGATCAAGGACCGTAAGATCGAACCCACTACCTGGCACCTCTTCCCATTGCAAGATAAATAGATCGAGTTGGCCAGACAAAACCCAAATATCGGAGAAGAAATACGAGGCTATAAGAGATCATGCATAAAATAGATCAAAGAAACTCAAATACTTTCATGGATATAAAAACATAGATCTGATCATAAATTCAAAGTTCATCGATTCCAACAAACACACCGCAAAAGAGTTACATCATATGGATCTCCAAGAGACCATTGTATTGAGGATCAAGAGAGAGAGAGATGAAGCCATCTAGCTACTAACTACGGACCCGAAGGTCTACAAGGAACTACTCACGCATCATCGGAGAGGCACCAATAGAAGTAGTGAACCCCTCCATGATGGTGTTTAGATTGGATCTGGTGTTTCTGGACACTGCGGCGGCTGGATGAATATTTCGCCAACTCCCTAGGGTTTTGGGAATATTTGGGTATTTATAGAGAAAAGAGGCGGTTTGGGCGCGCCCTGGTGGGTTGTGCCCCCCTCGGGGCACCCCCCAGGTGCAACCGGGGCCCATCTGCTTCCTTTTGGCCCATAAAAAATCATCATAAAGTTTCGTGCCATTTGGACTCCATTTGATATTGATTTCCTACGATGTAAAAAACATGGAAAAAACAGGAACTAACACTGGCACTATGTCAATAGGTTAGTACCAAAAAATGATATAAAATGATTATAAAACATCCAAGATTGATAATAAAATAGCATGGAACAATCAAAAATTATAGATACGTTGGAGACGTATCAGCATCCCCAAGCTTAACTCCTACTCGTCCTCGAGTAGGTAAGTGATAAAAACAGAATTTTTGATGTGGAGTGCTGTTCATCAAGTCATATCATATTCTTTTCTTTATAGCATGGACATTTGGACTTCAATCACACAAAACTCAACAAAGCCTTCGTGAGATCCATTAGTATAAGAATAATAAACCACTACTATAATGGCTGTATCAAACCAATTCATATTTTTTTTGTATTATATCTATTGTATTCCAACTTTTCTATGGCAAAAACTCATCAAAGAAAACCATAGAGCCATCAAAATAAGCACACAACACAAAGAAAACAGAATCTGGCACAACCAAACAGTCTATAGCAATCTGTCTATTTCGAATACTTCTGTCACTCAAAAAACTCTAAAAATTAGGACGACCTGAGAAAATTGTATATTGATATACTCCAAGTGGAATGGGTATTTTATCGCTCTCTAGTAAAAAAATGAAAATTAATTTCGTGAGGGCAAACTTTCTGTTTTTTCAGCAAGATCAAACAACTATTGCCCAAGAAGATCCTAAAGGCTTTACTTGGCACAAACACTAATTAAAACATAAAAAAACACAATCATAACAATAGCATAATTGTGCTTACACTCAAGGACAAAAATCAAAAAGAAAAAATAAAGTTATTCATTGGGTTGCCTCCCAACAAGCGCTATAGCTTTACGC
The DNA here is from genome assembly GCF_056163025.1 of Triticum urartu. Lineage (NCBI taxonomy): Eukaryota > Viridiplantae > Streptophyta > Magnoliopsida > Poales > Poaceae > Triticum > Triticum urartu. Next base: position 357,819,823 of record NC_141874.1, on the reverse strand, counting down.
CCTTAGCTAGGCATATAGCAAGGATCTAAGTTTTGTCATCTTTGGTTCGAGATCCATAAGATGCTCTCATGATTGATTCATAGGGTGGCTTAATTCTCGTTCTTGGAAAGTGTTCCATACCTTTCCTCAACGGAAATTGGAACTTAATATTGCCTTCTTTCATATCAATCATGGCACCGATAGTGCGTAAAAACGGTCTACCAAGAATAATTGGACAAAATGGATTGCAATCAATATCAAGAACAATAAAATCTATGCACACATAATTCCTATTTGCAAGAATAAGAACATCATTAATCCTTCCCATAGGCTTTTTAATAGTGGAATCCGCCAAGTGCAAATTCAAGGAACATTCTTCAAGATTGGTAAGACCAAGCACATCACATAAAGATTTCGGAATTGTGGAAACACTAGCACCCAAGTCACACAAAGCAAAACACTCATAAGTTTTAATCTTGACTTTGATATTAGGTCCCCATTCATCATACAATTTTCTAGGAATTGAAACTTCTAATTCCCATTTTTCTTCAAGAGCTTTCATTATAGCATCAACAATATGTTTAGTAAAAGCTTTATTTGTTCATAAGCATGGGGTGAATTTATCATGGATTGCAACAAAGAAATATAATCAATCAGAGAGAAACTATCATAATTAAAGTCTTTGTAATCCAACATAGTGGGTGCATCACTAGCTAAAGTTTTGACGTCTCCAAACCCACTTTCATCAATTTTCTCAACAAGATTTTCACCCTCCGAAATATTGGGAGACCTTCTACCTAAAGTTGACTCTTCTCCAGTCCCTTTTCATCATTCTTAACTTTACTAAACAAGGAATCAATAGAAGAAACAACAATCATATTAAGATCTGCATCATCTTTGGAAGAATAATCACTAGAAAAAGCTTTTCCCAAAAATTCTCTTTTAGATCTAAGCATAGCAGTTCTTTTCTTACTTTCATCCATAGAAACATAAAGAGCTTTAATTGATTCATCTACTTTAGGTACAAAAAATTTCATCTTGAGATGTTCCACATCATGGGCAATTCTATGAACACTTTTACACAAATCATCAATCTTATTCAACTTTTCTTCTATGGAAGTGTTGAAAACTTTTTGTGTGTTGATAAATTCTTTAATATTATTCTCAATATCAGAGGTGTTCCTATTATTATTATAAGATTGATTTCCATAGGAATTACCATAATTATTAGAGGAATTACTAGGAAAAGGACTAGGATTAAAATTACCTCTATAAGCATTGTTGTTGAAATTATTTCTAGAGATAAAATTCACATCAACAGCATCACTATTTTTCTCAATCAAAGTAGACAAAATCATATCATTAAGGTCAATAGGAGCACTTCTACTACCAACCAATTTCACAAGAGCATCAACTTTATTACTCAAAGAAGAAATTTCTTCCATTGAATTACCTTTTTTACTAGTAGGAGCTCTTTCGGTATGCCATTGCGAATAGTTTGCCATGATATTATCAAGCAATTTGGTGGCTTCACCCAAAGTAATTTCCATAAAAGTACCACCCGTGGCGGAATCTCATAGATTACGAGAAACAAAATTCAATCCCGCATAAAAAATTTGTATGATCATCCAAAGATTCAACCCATGAGTTCGGTAATTCCTTAGTATCAATTTCATCCAGTCCCAAGATTGCGCAACATGCTCATGTTCAAGTTGCTTGAAATTCATGATCTGGGTTCTTAGGGAAATAATATTTGCGGGAGGAAAATACTTAGTGATAAAAGCCTCTTTGCACTCATTCCAAGAATCGATACTATTGCGAGGCAAAGAAGAGAACCATTTTTTTGCGGAATCACGCAAAGAAAACGGAAATAATTTCATCTTGACCACATCATTGTCCACATCTTTTTTATTTTGCATATCGCATAATTCCATGAAGGTAATAAGATGGGACGTGGCATCCGAGTACAGGAAAATTGGTCTTTCATAACAAGATTCAACAAAGAGGTATCAATATCACAAGTCTCCGCATTAGTGGCAGGAGGAGCAAGCAGAGTGCCAATAAAATCATTGTTGTTGGTATTTGAGTAATCACATAACTTGGTGTTCTCTTGAGTCATGATGACCACACAACAAGATTGCACTCAAAAACAGATCCAACAAGAAAACGATGAACGGAAAAAGAGAGGCGAATAAAACGATAAATTTTTGTGAAGTGGGGGAGAGGAAAATGAGAGGCAAATGGAGAATAATTTAAATTGCAAGGATATGAGATTTGTGATTAGGAACTTGGTTATGATGAAGATTCTTCCCGACAACGGCGCCAGAAATTCTCCTTGATGGTAGCTAGAACTATGTTGGTATTTCCCCGGAGAGGGAGGGATGGTGTAGCACATCGATGATAGAGTATTTCCCTTAGTTATGAAACCAAGGTAACGAACTAGTAGGAGAACCAAGCAACACAACGTAAACAACACCTGCACACAAATAACAACACCTCGCAACCCGACGTGTTAAAGGGGTTGTCAATGCCTTTCGGGTAACGGCGCCAGAAATTGTTGCGTGAAGGTTAAAAGGTTGTAATAGATTGGATAAATAGGTCGCAAATAAAATAAAGTGCAGCAAAGTATTTTTGTATTTTTGGTTTAATAGATCTGAAAATAAAAGCAAGGAAAAAGTAGATTGCAAAGGCAAATATATGAGAAATAAGACCCAGGGGCCGTAGGTTTCACTAGTGGCTTCTCTCGAGAAAAATAGCAAACGATGGGTAAACAAACTACTGTTGGGCAATTGATAGAACATCAAATAATTATGAAGATATCCAGGCAATGATCATTACATAGGCATCATGTCCAAGATTAGTAGACAGACTCCTGCCTGCGTCTACTACTATTACTCCACACATCGACCGCTATCCAGCATGCATCTAGTGTATTAGGTTCATGGAAAAATGGAGTATGCAATAAGAATGATGACGTGATGTAGACAGGATCCTTTTATCTATATGGCGGTAGGTATTGATCTCGTCTTTTTATCCTTAGTAGCAACGATACATATGTGTCGGTTCCCTTTCTGTCACTAGGATCAAGCACCGTAAGATAGAACCCACTACCGGGCACCTCTTCCCATTGCAAGATAAATAGATCGAGTTGGTCAGACAAAACCCAAATATCGGAGAAGAAATACGAGGCTATAAGAGATCATGCATAAAAAAGATCAAAGAAACTCAAATACTTTCATGGATATAAAAACATAGATCTGATCATAAACTCGAAGTTCATCGATCCCAACAAACACACGGCAAAAGAGTTACATCATATGGATCTCCAAGAGACCATTGTATTGAGGATCAAGAGAGAGAGATAAAGCCATCTAGCTACTAACTGCGGACCCGATGGTCTACAAGGAACTACTCACGCATCACCGAAGAGGCACCAATGGAAGTGGTGAACCCCTCCGTGATGGTGTTTAGATTGGATCTGGTGTTTTCTGGATTCTGCGGCGGCTGGATGAATATTTCGTCGACTCCCCTAGGCCTTTGGGAATATTTGGGTTTTTATAGAGCAAAGAGGCGGTCCGGGCGCGGCCTGGTGGGTTGTGCCCCCCTCGGGGCACCCCCAGGTGCAACCAGGGCCCATCTGCTTCCTTTTGGCCCATAAAAAATCATAATAAAGTTTCGTGCCATTTGGACTCCATTTGATATTGATTTCCTGCGATGTAAAAAACATGGAAAAAACAGGAACCGGCACTGCCACTATGTCAAGAAGTTAGTACCAAAAAATGATATAAAATTACTATAAAATGATTATAAAACATCCAAGATTGATAATAAAACAGCAGGGAACAATAAAAAATTATAGATACATTGGAGACGTATCAGCATCCCCAAGCTTAACTCCTACTAGTCCTCGAGTAGGTAAGTGATAAAAAACAGAATTTTTGATGTGGAGTGATGTTCATCAAGTCATATCATATTCTTTTCTTTATAGCATGGTCATTTGGACTTTTATGTGATTCAAAGCAATAGTCTAGTTTCGACATAATAATTTAGATACTCAAGCATATCAACAAGCAACCATGTCTTTCGAAATATCGATGCTAAAGTAAGTTATCCCTAGCCCATCATGCTCAAACATTGATCCATTCATGAAACACACTCGAATATTAACTACACCCAATACTTGAGCACGATCATATTGCCTCCTAGTTGGTTCCTTTTATAAGAGAAGATGGAGACTCAAATTTCAAAAAAATGGCATAATGTAAAAGATAGACCCTTCACAGAGGGAAGTAGGGATTTGTAGAGGTGCCAGAGCTCAAAGCGAAAAATTTGAGATAAAAACATTTTGGGAGGTGTATCCATCCCACCAACGAAAACGACTTAGAGTTCCGAACATTTTCCGTGCTAGATATGCCATAGGCGGTTCCCAAACAGAAAATAAAGTTTATTCCTTTTTCCACCATATCTTTCACTTTCCATGGCTAACCGTATCCACGGGTGCCCTCCATACCAACACTTTCCAAGGAATTTATTATTTTACAACATAAAGTAAATTCATTTTTGTTTTTGCATTTCGGGATTGGGCATCGCTAACACCTTCGCCTTACTCTTGTGCAATGGCTAGTGAATAAACACTCATCTTGAGAATAACACATCTAGCATGGAAAATATTAGCCACCCCTCACCGCTCCGCAAGCGAAACAAACACACAAAAGAGAAGTTTATTTTGAAAATTAGAGATGGCACATGCAAATTTGCTTAGAACGACAAAATAATACCGCATATAGGTAGATATAGTGGACTCAAGTGGCAAAACTGGTTTAAAGGATTTTGGAGGCACAAGTAGAGGTCATACTTAGTGCAAAATGAAGGTTAGCAAAAGATTGGGAAGTGACCAACAAACGAATAATCTCATAAGCAAGCATTAAGCATAATTAACACCGAATAATGCACCACAAGTAGGATATAATTTTCATTGCATGACTATTGACTTTCCTACTTGCATAGGGAATCACAAACCTTAACACCAATATTCCAAGTAGAGCACAATTACCCATCAACATAACTCACATATCACATCATCATACCTCAAAACTATTACTATGAATCAAGTTTATTTTGTCCAATGATCTTCATGACATTTTCTTTTACTTTATCCTTCTTGGATATCTATCACTTTGGGACTAATTTTCATGAGTTGCTTTTCATAAACTCAAACAAATATAAGTGAAGATCATGAGCATAACAAATTTTCTTTCTCTCAAAATAATTTAAGTGAAGCAAGAGAGGATTTCTTAAAAAATAACAAAGCACACTGAGGGAGTCCTGGACTAGGGGGTGTTCGGATAGCCGGACTATACCTTCAGCCGGACTCCAGGACTATGAAGATACAAGATTGAAGACTTCGTCCCGTGTCCGGATGGGACTTTCCTTGGCCTGGAAGGCAAGCTTGGCGATGCGGATATTCAAGATCTCCTACCATTGTAACCGACTCTGTGTAACCCTAACCCTATCCGGTGTTTATATAAACCGGAGGGTTCTAGTCCGTAGGACAAGTTCATCATACAACAATCATACCATAGGCTAGCTTCTAGGGTTTAGCCTCCTTGATCTCGTGGTAGATCTACTCTTGTACTACATATATCATCAATATTAATCAAGCACGAGTAGGGTTTTACCTCCATCGGGAGGGCCCGAACCTGGGTAAAAACATCGTGTCCCTTGTCTCCTGTTACCATCCGCCTAGACGCACAGTTCGGGACCCCCTACCCGAGATCCGCCGGTTTTGACACCGACATTGGTGCTTTCATTGAGAGTTCCTCTGTGTCGTCGCAATCAGGAAGGATGCCTCTTCCCGTCTTTAAAGACGGCACCGTTGCTAAGGGAGCTTTGGCTGTCGGCCAAACTCTCCGGCTCGGCGGTTTTCTTATGACCTCCCGTTCGGCTATTGTGCCGACGATGACCTCGCGGGTCATCAAAAGCAATCTTCACGTCAGCTCGGAACTCGCCGAGCAGTTAGATCCAATGGAGCTCTCTTCCGTAAACGAGCTCTTGGATCGCATCGCCGCCCTGGGGTCACTACGGATTACAACCAGGTTGGGCTTAAACCCGATCTAAGAGAAATTAACTCTCCCCAGGCCACCCACCACGTCGCCGTGGTAGAGGTGCAGTGCGGCAACCCTTCATATATTCTAAGGACTAGTTACGTCCGAATTCCTGACCCCTCCAAGCCGGATACCTGCGGAGGGGAGGATGTAACTCGAGACCTAAGCTTAAAATCAGGCAACGGGCTAGACTCATTTGACAACATCCAACAATCCAGACCTCAGAGTTCGAAAGCTCTTCGGCCTCTGAATCTTAGATTGGGCGAGGTTTCAGAATCAACGCCACCCGCCCACCCGAACATAAGCGATCTTTCCCAAATCAGGCAAAAGCCCGAGCAAACATTACATCATTACTGGGCCAGATTCCTCCTGGTTATGAACAGGATAAAGGATTGCCGTGAGGGAGACGCAATATCAATCTTCTGCAGTAATTGCACGGACGAGGGAATCCTTAACGCCATAAGTCATCGTGATATTACACGCTTCGCTGACTTGGCGTCCATAGTACAAAAGTACTATGCGATGGAAAGTGCCTGGAAAACCGAAATAAAATTTTGGGATAATCCGGCCTTGAATAGCAATCCCGTCCGAACTAAGAGGGTGCATCATCATAAGACACCCAGGTTAAACACCAAAAAACCAAAACCCTCTACAGAGCATGGAACCATACTGGAAAGATGGCTTGATGGACCCTGTAAAATTCACAGTACAGAGGATGCCACACCAACTCACAGCCTTAGAGCATGTTGGATACTCTGGCAGGTGGCCAAAATTGGGGAGGACCTCTTAATTTCGGAGGCCACAGAAAACCACCCCGGAGACACCAGTACCCTTCTCACAGTCTTCGAGACCTTCGCATCAAATAATACGCGAAAAAGAACACTCTACAGCCTTGCCGAAGTCTATCAAGTAGCAACAATAAACCCATGGAGTGACACGGCTATTACCTTCAATGCAAGTGATGAACCTAAATTCCGAACAGCCCGAGCACCAGCCGCATTGGTCCTCAGTACGATAGTGGACGGCTTTCGCCTCACCAAGGTACTCATGGATGGAGGCAGCGGATTGAACCTCATTTATGAGGAAACTCTTCAAAAAATGGGACTAGACTGGAGCCGCGTTGAGCGAAGCAGCACAACCTTTAGAGGAATAATCCCTAGTTGGGAAGCGCGCTTCACAGGTAAAATCACACTAGATGTGGTGTTCGGCACGCCGGATAATTACAGATCTGAAGAGGTCACATTTCAGGTGGCCCCGTTCAGCAGCGGATATCACGCCCTACTAGGGTGGGAAGCATTTACAATTTTCCAAGCAATACCCCATTACGGGTACATGAAGCTCAAGATGCCCGGGCCGAACGGTATTATCACTCTCGCTAGTGATCCGGACATAGCACTCCGCACCGAAAACAAGACAGCCGCATTAGCCCTGGAGGCACTATCCAAAGCCTTAGCAGCTGAGGAACTGACTGCGCTGCGCTCCACAGTTAACAGGGATGATGTGATACTCGAAAAGAGATCCAAGTCCACATCCTTTAAGCCAGCAGACGAAATAGTCAAGTTCCAGGTCCATCCAACGGACCCCAATAAAACAGCATCCATCGGGGCACGATTAAACCCTGATATGGACGCCGCACTGCGAGAATTTCTACATGAAAATTGGGACATCTTCGCCTGGCACCCTTCAGACATGCCAGGAATCCCACGCAGGCTGGCCGAACACAGCTTAAATATCCTAAAAGGATTCAAACCTGTCAAACAAGCCCTTCGGCGTTTTTCCGAACCCAAGAGACATGCTATGGGAGAGGAGCTGGCCAAGCTATTGGAGGCCGGATTCATTAGAGACATAAAACACCCGGACTGGCTAGCAAACTTGGTGATGGTACCAAAGAAGGACAAATCCTGGCGCCTGTGTGTCGATTTGAAAGACCTTAACAAGGCTTGCCCAAAGGATCCCTTCCCCCTCCCCCGTATCGATCAAATTATCGATGCCACCGCAGGACACGATTCGTTGTGTTTCCTCGATGCATACTCCGGTTACCATCAAATTAAGATGGTAGAATCAGACCAAGCCGCAACAGCATTCATCACACCATACGGCCCATTCTGCTTCAACACAATGCCCTTCGGACTGAAAAACACCGGCGCAACATATCATCGCATGATTCAGACATGCCTGGCAAACCAGATCGGCAAGACAGTGGAGGCGTACGTGGATGATGTGGTCGTGAAAACAAGACATGTCGAATCTCTAGTAGACGAATTGAGGCTAACATTCGACAACGTCCGAAAATATGACATCAAGCTCAACCCGGAAAAATGCGTCTTCGGCGTTCCAGCCGGAAAGCTTTTGGGCTTCATTATATCCGGTAGAGGAATTGAAGCAAATCCGGCCAAGATCCGAGCTTTGTCGCAACTGGATATCCCAAAGGACCTCAAACAAATACAAAAATTAACCGGATGCGTGGCGGCTCTAAGCCGCTTTATCTCTCGCTTGGGAGAAAAGGCACTGCCCTTTATCGCCTCCTTCGGCGCACCGATAACTTCGAGTGGACGGATGCTTCCACGGCCGGACTTGATGAAATAAAAGCCATATTGGCAACAAACCCAGTCCTGGCCGCGCCAAACACCGGCGAACCAATGCTATTGTACATTGCAGCAACCCATCAAGTTGTCAGTGCAGTACTCGTCGTCGAGCGGGAAACGGACAGACACAAACTCCCCCTTCAAAGGCCGGTCTACTACGTGTCCACTGTCCTCCCTCCATGCAAATCACGGTACCCGCATTATCAAAAGATTGCATACGCGGTATTCATGGCATCCCGGAAGCTACGACATTACTTTCAAGAGTGTTCCATAACAGTAGCCTCGGAAGTACCACTCAACGATATTATCAACAACCGCGACGCAACGGGCCGGATCGCAAAATGGGCCATCGAGCTCCTCCCATTCGATATAACCTATAAGCCACGGCGAGCTATTAAATTGCAAGTTTTGGCCGACTTCGTCGCAGAATGGACGGAGGCCGAGCTCCCTAAAGAGTACGGCACATATTCAAACGGGATCATGCATTTCGACGGCTCCAAAATGTTGGCCGGACTAGGGGCTGGCGTCGTCTTGACGTCCCCCACAAGAGACACAGTTCAATATGTGCTCCAGATCATGTACACGGACTCCAACAATGCAGCCGAATATGAGGCCCTCCTACATGGTCTCCGCATGGCAGTATCCATGGGCATTCAACGCCTAGAGGTACGCGGGGACTCAAACCTCACGATATCCCAAATAAACGGAGACTTTGACGCCAAGGATCCAAAAATGGAAGCTTACCGCAACGCCGTCCTAAAAATGTCAGCTCAGTTCAAAGGGTTGGAGTTTCATCATATAGCCCGAGAAAACAATCAGGCAGCGGACGTCCTGGCACGCATTGGAGCAAAACGCGATGCAGTCCCCCCCAACATCTTTTTAGAAAGACTGTTCAAGCCATCCATAGCATGGGAGGGGGAACCCGCAGATAACAGCCCGGACCTAACCGCACCACTCAACGCCGAACAATCTGACATAATTGGAGACCCTGCCACCGAAATTACACCTTCAGCCCACGTAATAATGGCGGTCATCGCCCCGTGGACAGAACCGTTCCTAGCCTACCTTACTAGGTAGGAACTCCCAGAGGACCAAAACGAGGCACGCTGCATAGTGCGGCGATCTAAAGCCTATAAAGTCCACGAGGGAGAGCTTTATAAGACAAGCACTACCGGAGTCCTTCAAAGGTGCATCTCCGAAGAGGAAGGGCGGAACTTGCTGGCTGAAATTCATGCCGAACTCGGTGGCCACCATGCTGCAGCTCGGTCCCTTGTAAGCAAGGCTTTCCGTATGGGCTTTTACCGGCCGACGGCCCGAGCAGACGCTCAGGACTTGGTCCAACGATGCGTCGGCTGCCAGCTTTTTGCAAACCAAAGCCATATGCCACCCACCGCCCTCCGAACTATCCCCATCACTTGGCCCTTCGCGGTCTGGGAGCTTGACATGGTTGGACCCCTTAAAGGCGGAACCCACAAGAAAAAATACTTACTGGTCATGGTGGATAAGTTCACCAAATGGATAGAAGCTAAGCCTGTTAATACGGCCGAATCCGGACCTGTGATAGACTTCATATCCGGGGTTGTACACCGTTACGGCGTCCCCCACAGCATCATCACTGATAATGGCACAAACTTCACCTCCGACGAGGTAAAACTTTGGTGCAAAAACATGGGCATCAAGCTCGACTATGCTTCCGTCTATCACCCACAAACTAACGGCCAGGTCGAATGTGCAAATGGTCTTATCATGAGCGGCATTAAACCCAGACTAGTGCGGTCCCTCAAGGAATCTAACACGCATTGGGTAGAGGAGCTCGACTCCGTACTCTGGGGACTGCGGACCACGCCGAATCGCACCACCGGATACACACCATTGTTTATGGTGTACGGCGCAGAGGCAGTTCTGCCCTGCGACATAATTCATGACTCACCTCGAGTGCGCATGTACGAAGAAAGAGAAGCCGAGCTCGATCGGCAGGACAACTTGGACGCCTTGGAGGAGGAGCGTGACGTGGCAAAAGCCCGTTCCGCATTTTATCAACAACAGGCTCGAAGATATCAAAGCAGAGAAGTATGGGCCAAAAATTACAATGTTGGCGAACTAGTTCTAAGCCTGCCGGATAAGAAAAAGGACAAACTCAAGCCCAAGTGGGAAGGTCCATTCATAATCGACCAAGTCCTGATTGGTGGAGCGTACCGCCTATGAGATGCGCCGGATGACCGACTCGAGCCGAACCCATGGAACGCCGCCCGTCTCCGAAGATTCTATGCCTAGCGCCGGACTCTGTGTTTGTCTCCTTCCTCTGTCCATTTTTTACATTTTCAGTCTTACATTTCTCTCCTTCCCCTCTTTTCTCTTATAGCCCTTAAAGGCTCATTAAGTGATGCGCTACCCGCGCTCATTAAACCTGGGGGCTTCTTTAACAGAAGCTTATTTATATGGGCTTCACGCCCAACACATGCGTCAAACTTCCGCATGTACCTTTTCTTCACCATTATATGCATCGATATGACTTAAGTTTTGGCCAAGCTGGGTTGCCTGGCTCCTATGCTTACCCCTACGTTCCCGATTTTTCGGCTAGGCGGTAAAGGGAGCACCTCTGCGATTGTTACTGCCGGATTAGCCGGATGTGTACCTCAGACTGGATGAAGCCGAAAGCTAGCGTTCTTAAGGGAATATTCGGTCGGTGAACTAAAAGACGACCTTTTTTACTTATTTATATACATGCCCCTAGATGATTTTCCTGCATCTGCAGTCCGGACATGCACTTTAGGGCATGCCTCCCAAAGAAAGGAACCCCTAACGGAACTATTCTCTCTGGAAGATGTTTCTTACTAACCATGTAATATAACGTAACTAGTTGGGCACTTGTCTGATAAAGCACTAATGACCCCTACGCCTGGTCTCCATGCATACCCCAGTTCGTACATAACCGGTAGGGTATTCGGACACACTCTGGACCGTCAGGTCCCGAGGTAGAAGCGAAAAGGTAGGCAATGACAAACGATCTACAATCCGGCTAGAAGGCATTACACATGTCAATTAACAATTACATAGTCACTCTGACTGATTGTATTCCTCTTCTATACCATCTAACAGGCTGTCTAATTTACAGTCCTGTTGGGAATACTTTGCGGCCAATTCTACTTGGCCGTATACTAAGCTTACAGGGATCTCCTTCCCATCAGGACCCACAGGTCCGACTTCGGCCATGTGGTTTGGGTCAGACCTCGTAAACCAGGTCTTCACCATGGCCCAGGCCTCCCTAGCACCTTGCCGGCAGGCCGATATCTTCCACAACTGAAAGCGCCGCCGAGCTCCCTTAGGCTTCTCCGCAAGCTCTCCAAGGCCCTCGGGCATGGAGTTGGACGGCCATAAGGCTTGGGCAACGCCTCGCATTGCCTGCCGAACTCGCTTGTGCAGTTGCAATAGCTCGGGAAGAAGGTCACCCGTAGAACCGGGCATCTCCTCTGCAGGACGACCTGTTAGCATACCTACAGACATTACTCTGTTAGTCGACTTCCTCGCCGAACTCTTTTTTTCAAAAGATTCGCTTAAGCACTTACTAAATATGCCGCGTCGAAGCCGCTGATTCTCCTTAGTGGAGTCTGACAGCTGGCCACGAACATCTCTAAGTTCAACGTCCAGCTTGGTGTTGGCATCCTGAAGATCATTCTTCTCTCGCCTCACCTTTGTCAGCGTACTCTCACCGGCCTTTAGCCGGCGTAAGAGTTGTTGTCTCTCCGGATCGAGTCCGGCGCCATCTACAATATGATTTGTCAGATTTGCACCCACGCCGCAAAATACTAATCTTTCGAAGTGTATCTTACCAGAGGGGGTCTCTTTGGGCTCCTGCCGCGGCTAGTGCAGCCTCCAGTTGGGCTTTGCACTCTTCCAGCTCCTGGGACAGTACGGTATTCTTCTCTGTAAGAACCTGCATAACAAATGATCCTTAAATCAGTTACTCTAACTGTTTCAAGTCTGGGGGGCTACTGGTATATATATATATATATATTTGACCAAAATTTTCTTACCCGTATGTCTTTTACATACTGCTCCGTGGCTCTGGCTAAACCATTTTGAGCGGCACGGAGGTACGCATCTCCCGAATTGAAGGCATCTAACGCCTCTTGGGAGAAACAAGCGTCGCGAAGAACTTTCCGGCGACGCCTGTGGTTCATGGCACTCTCCACCTCAGAATTCGTGGCAGAAAGCCTGTCCGCATCCTTTGTCGGAGGAGCGTCCGATGCGCGCCTTGTGCTCGCCTCCGCTTCCGGGCCAGACGTTGGAGCCTGGCTGCTGGAGGCGCGATTGGCAACCTCTCCGGATATAGTCCGGCGAGGTTTCTTCGTCCTGAAGATAGCACGAACGTTAATATGCCCCGAAGAAATAACACCAGGGAAATAGATGGTGCGCTATACCTTTGCACCGGCATCTCAGTCCGGACCACATTCCTTTTTACCCCACGGGGCCCGCGGCCCCTCGTTGCTAGCCGCTGCAGGTTCAGCCTCCCGCCTCGGAAATCTCCCCTGCAAAATGCGGTTGTCGTCAGAAAAACTGAAATACGTGAGAACTGAATCCTTATCAAGGGGATGAGGCTCCGGTCTCTGTCACCTGGGAGGCCGGGATTAACCCTGGGTAATCAGCCGTAATGGCCACCAAGGTATTGTCCTTGCTTAGCTGATGGAACACCCCGTCAATAAGCTCCACCGATATGTCCGGATCCTCTTCGGAGTCCGGATCGAGGGACCATTCTGGATCCTCGGGCTGTGGAGGACGGCTTTTTATATCCTTTACCTCCTGACGCAGTTCCTGCGTTGAAGTCGTTAGACTATATACTTAATCATGGGAATATAAAACGAACGGGCAAGCACAATTGTCCACTTACCCAACTTGGAGGGTTGTACATAGTAAATCCGCCCTGCGGGTTGACGCGGCGGAATTCCTCCTCTTCTCCCTTGTACAAAGAGGATAAGATCTTTACTAGAGCGGCAGTTGAGGCTGGCCCCTTACGACCGTAACGGGTGGCGTCACCCTCCCCGTTAAAATCCCACATGGGGTGGCCTCTATATTGAAGCGGCTGCAACCCCCGCATGATGCATGCGGCCATGAATCCAATCATGGTTAGTCCGGAATGAGCCAATAGTCTTATCCGGCCCATCAGGTAAAGGACGTCTGTGTCGCTTTCTCTCTGAGAGCTCCGCGGATGCCAGCTCAAGCGTTTCTTTAATGGAGCATTGCTGAACTCAGGGAGACCGACCCGGATAGGGTCCGGTAGCGGGACATCATCTATATAAAACCATTCCGAAGGCTAGTCCTCGGATGCCTTCTTTGGGGTCCCGGATAGGTATCCGGTCCCGGCGATGCGCCACACTTTGGCTCCGCCCACTTGATATATAGACCCCTCTTGAGAACGGGGCACCAGGCAGAATATCCTCTTCCACAGTGCGAAATGAGCCTCAACACCCAAAAATAGCTCGCAAAGGGCGATGAAGCCCGCGATATGCAATATAAAGGCGGGCGTGAGATTGTGCAGCTGGAGGCCGTAGAACTCCAGAAGCCCACGGAGAAACGGATGAACTAGAAATCCCAGTCCCCTTACTAGATAAGGGACGAGGCACACCCGCTCTCCCTTAGAGGGATTGGGGGTGCTCTCCGCTTGTTTTCCGCCATTATAGGTGGCGAGTCCGGCTCGGACCGGGACCATATAAGCCCGAGGGAGAAATCCCTTGGCCTGAAGCGACACTAACTCACTGTGCGGGATGGAGCAACTCTCCCAGTCTCCGGGTTTAGGACTGGAAGGGCGAGGGGAGGAGTTGCGACGGCTGGCCATGTTGGAATGGACCTTTGCTGGAGGCGCTCTGATGATTACTCACGGAGAGGAGAAGGTGTGGTTTGGATCTGAATCCACATCCCGTTAAATAGGCGGCTCGTTTATGCGGCTAGGGGTGTGGATGTAAAAATGCCCCGGCTTTTCGCATTCATTTGACACGTGGAAGACGGCCATTATTGGGCGTGGAAGCCAAGGAGCACTACATTACAAAAATCGGACATTATTCCTACAGGAACACAGAATTTGGAGAAGAACCCGCCTTGCAATGCCGAAGACAATCTGCGCGCCGGATTCGTCGTCATGGAAGCCTGGTTCGGGGGCTACTGAGGGAGTCCTGGATTAGGGGGTGTTCGGATAGCCGGACTATACCTTCAGCTGGACTCCAGGACTATGAAGATACAAGATTGAAGACTTTGTCCCGTGTCCGGATGGGACTTTCCTTGGCGTGGAAGGCAAGCTTGGCGATGCGGATATTCAAGATCTCCTACCATTGTAACCGACTCTGTGTAACCCTAACCCTATCCGGTGTCTATATGAACCGGAGGGTTCTAGTCCGTAGGACAAGTTCATCATACAACAATCATACCATAGGCTAGCTTCTAGGGTTTAGCCTCCTTGATCTCGTGGTAGATATACTCTTGTACTACATATATCATCAATATTAATCAAGCACGAGTAGGGTTTTACCTCCATCGAGAGGGCCCGAACCTGGGTAAAAACATCGTGTCCCTTGTCTCCTGTTACCATCCGCCTAGACGCACAGTTCGGGACCCCCTACCCGAGATCCGCCGGTTTTGACACCGACACACACCGTGCTCAAAATGATATAAGTGAAGCACTAGAGCACGTCCTAGCTAATAAAAGATTTAAGTGAAGCATAGAGAGGAATTCTAACAAGTCATGACATAATTTTGGCTCTCTCAAATAGGTGTGTCCAGAAAGGATTGATAACTTAAAACACAAAATAAAACAATCAAAGACACATATCATACAAGACGCTCCAAGCAAAACACATATCATGTGATGAATAAAAATATAGTCTCGAGTTAAATACCGACAGTTGTTGGAAGAAAGCGGGGATGCCACTCGGGGGCATCCCCAAGATTAGTTGGTTGTTCATTCTTGGATAATAGCTTGGGATGCCGGGGCGTCCCCAAGCATAGGCTCTTACATCCTTCCTTCATCCATCGTAAGATAACCCAAAACTTGAAAACTTCAATCACACAAAACTCAACAAAGCCTTCGTGAGAACCGTTAGTGTAAGAATAATAAACCACTACTATAAGTGTTGTATCAAACCAATTCATATTTTGTTTTTGTATTATATCTACTGTATTCCAACTTTTCTGTGGCAAAAACTCATCAAAGAAAACCATAGAGCCATCAAAATAAGCACACAACACAAAGAAAATAGAATCTGTCAAAACAGAATAGTCTGTTGCAATCTGACTATTTCGAATACTTCTGTAACTCAAAAACTCTAAAAATTAGGACGACCTGAGAAATTTGTATATTGATCTACTGCAAATGGAGTGGGTATTTTATCGCTCTCTGGTAAAAAATGAAAATTAATTTCATGAGCGCAAACTTTCTGTTTTTTCAGCAAGATCAAACAACTATTGCCCAAGAAGATCCTAAAGGCTTTACTTGGCACAAACACTAAATTAAACATAAAAACACAATCATAACAGTAGCATAATTGTGCTAACACTCAAGAATAGAAAGCAAAAAAGCAAAAATAAAGTTATTCATTGGGTTGCCTCCCAACAAGAGCTATAGTTTTACGCCCTTAGCGAGGCATATAGCAAGGATCTAAGTTTTGTCATATTTGGTTCAAGATCCATAAGATGATCTCATGATTGATTCATAGGGTGGCTTAATTCTAGTTCTAGGAAAGTGTTCCATACCTTTCCTCAAACGAAATTGGAACCTAATATTGCCTTCTTTCATATCAATCATGACACCGATAGTGCGTAAAAACGGTCTACCAAGAATAATTGGACAAGACGGATTGCAATCAATATCAAGAACAATAAAATCTATGGCGACATAATTCCTATTTGCAAGAATAATAACATCATTAATCCTTCCTATAGGCTTTTTAATAGTGGAATCCGCCAAGTGCAAACTCAAGGAACATTCTTCAAGATTGGTAAGACCAAGCACATCACATAAAGATTTCGGAATTGTGGAAACACTAGCATCCAAGTCACACAAAGCAAAACACTCATAATTTTTAATCTTGACTTTTATAGTAGGTTCCCATTCATCATACAATTTTCTAGGAATTGAAACTTCTAGTTCCAATTTTTCTTCAAGAGCTTTCATTATAGCATCAACAATATGTTTAGTAAAAGCTTTATTTTGTTCATAAGCATGGGCTGAATTTATCATTGATTGCAACAAAGAAATAAAATCAATCAAAGAGCAACTATCATAATTAAAGTCTTTGTAATCCAAAATAGTGGGTGCATCACTAGCTAAAGTTTTGACCTCTCCAATCCCACTTTCATCAATTTTCTCAACAAGATTTTCACCCTTCGAAATATTGGGACGCCTTCTACCTAAAGTTGACTCCTCTCCAGTCCCTTTTTCATCATTCTTAACTTTACTAAACAAGGAATCAATGGAAGAAACACCAATCATTTTAAGATCTTCACCATCTTTGCAAGAATAATCACTAGAAAAAGCTTTTTCCAAAAATTCTCTTTTAGCTCTAAGCATAGCAGTTCTTTTCATAGTTTCCTCCATAGAAACATAAAGAGCTTTATTTGATTCATCTACTTTAGGCACAAAAATTTTCATCTTGATATTTTCCACATCATGAGAAATTCTATCGACACTTCTAGACAAATCATCAATCTTATTTAACTTTTCTTCTATGGAAGTGTTGAAAACTTTTGTGTGTTGATAAATTCTTAATATTATTCTCAAGATTAGAGGTGTTCCTATCATTATAAGATTGATTTACATAGGAATTACCATAATTATTAGAGGAATTACTAGGAAAAGGCCTATGATTAAAATTACCTCTATAAGCATTGTTGTTGAAATTATTTCTAGAGATAAAATTCACATCAATAGCATCACTATTTTGCTCAATCAAAGTAGACAAAGGCATATCATTAAATCAATAGGAGCACTTCTACTAGCAACCAATTTCACAAGAGCATCAACTTTATTACTAAAAGAAGAAATTTCTTCAACCGAATTACCTTTTTTACTAGTAGGAGCTCTTTCGGTATGCCATTGCGAATAATTTGCCATGATATTATCAAGCAATTTGGTGGCTTCGGCCAAAGTAATTTCCATAAAATTAGCACTCACGGCGGAATCTAAAAGATTACGAGAAACAAAATTCAATCCCGCATAAAAATTTTGTATGATCATCCAAAGATTTAACCCGTGAGTTGGGCAATTCCTTAGCATCATTTTCATCCTTTCCCAAGATTGCGCAACATGATTATGTTCAAGTTGCTTGAAATTCATGATCTGGGTTCTAAGGGAAATAATTTTTGTAGAATGACGCAAGGAAAACGGAAATAATTTCATCTTGACCACATCATTGTCCACATCTTTTTTCTTTTGTTTATCACATAATTCGATGAATGTATTAAGATGGGACGTGGCATCCTTAATAGGAGTACCGGAAAATTGGTCTTTCATAACAACATTTAGCAAAGCGGTATTAATATCACAAGTCTCCGCACTAGTGGCGGGAGGAGCAAGCGGAGTGCTAATAAAATCATTGTTGTTGGTATTTGAGAAATCACATAACTTGGTGTTCTCTTGAGTCATGATGACCACACAACAAGATTGCACTCAAAAACAGATCCGACAAGAAAACGACGAACGGAAAAAGAGAGGCGGATAAAACAACAAATTTTTGTGAAGTGGGGGAGAGGAAAATGAGAGGCAAATGGCGAATAATGTAAATTGCAAGGAGATGAGATTTGTGATTAGGAACCTGGTTATGATGAAGATCCTCCTCGGCAACGACGCCAGAAATTCTCCTTGATGGCAGCTAGAACTACGTCGATATTTCCCCGGAGAGGGAGGGATGATGTATCACAGCGACGGTAGAGTATTTCCCTCAGTTATGAAACCAAGGTATCGAACCAGTAGGAGAACCAAGCAACACAACGTAAACAACACCTGCACACAAATAACAACACCTCGCAACCCGACGTGTTAAAGGGGTTGTCAATCCCTTTCGGGTAACATCGCCAGAAATTGGTTCGTGACGGTAAAAAGGTTGTAATAGATTGGATAAATAGATCGCAAATAAAATAAAGTGCAGCAACGTATTTTTGTATTTTGGGTTTAATAGATCTGAAAATAAAAGCAAGGAAAAAGTAGATCGCAAAGGCAGAGAAATAAGCCCCGTGGGCCGTAGGTTTCACTAGTGGCTTCTCTCGAGAAAAATAGCAAACAGTGGATAAACAAATTACTGTTGGGCAATTGATAGAACATCAAATAATTATGACGGTATCCAGGCAATGATCATTATATAGGCATCACGTCCAAGATTAGTAGATCGACTCCTTCCTGCACCTACTACTATTACTCCACACATCGACCGCTATCCAGCATGCATCTAGTGTATTAAGTTTATGGAAAAACAGAGCAATGCAATAAGAACAATGACATGATGTAGACAACATCCGTGGCAACGGAAAAGTAACGGATCAATGATGGATAATTATGTTGGATGGCATTCATCATGCAACAGTTATAACATAGGGTCACACAGAACTAGCTCCAATTCATCAATATAATGTAGGCATGTATTCCGGATATAGTCATACGTGCTTATGGAAAAGAACTTGCATGACATCTTTTGTCCTACCCTCCCGTGGCAGTGGGGTCCTAGTGGAAACTAAGGGATATTAAGGCCTCCTTTCAATACAGAACCAGACCAAAGAATTAGCACTTAATGAATACATGAACTCCTTAAACTACGGTCATCACCGGGAAGTGTCCCGACTATTGTCACTCTGGGGTTTCCGGATCATAACACATAGTAGGTGACTATAACTTGCAAGATAGGATCAAGAACACAAATCTATTCATGAAAACATAATAGGTTCAGATCGGAAATCATGGCACTCGGGCCCCAGTGACAAGCATTAGGCATAGCAAAGTCATAGCAACATCAATCTTAGAACATAGTGGATACTAGGGATCAAACCCTAACAAAACTTACTCGATTACATGGTAAATCTCATCCAACTCATCACTGTCTAGCAAGCCTATGATGGAATTACTCACGCACAACGGTGAGCATCATGAAATTGGTGATGGAGGATGGTTGATGATGACGATGGTGACGATTTCTCCTCTCCGGATCCCAAAACGGACTCCAGATCTGCCCTCCCGACGAAGAACAGGGCTTGGCAAAGGTTCCGTATCATAAAACACGATGAATTCTTCTCCCTGATTTTTTTATCCCCGAACATGAATATATGGAGTTGGAGTTGAGGTCGATGGAGGTCCAGGGGGCCCACAAGGACAGAGCGCACGCCCGAGGGGGGTGGCCGCGCCCTCCACCCTTGTGGTCAGGGTGTGGGCCCCCTTCAGTTGATTCTTTCGCCAATATTTTTTATTTATTCCAAAACCGATCTCCGCAAATTTTCAGGTCATTCCGAGAACTTTTATTTCTGCACATAAATAACACCATGGCAATTCTATTGAAAACAACGTCAGTCCGGGTTAGTTCCATTCAAATCATGCAAATTAGAGTCCAAAACAAGGGCAAAAGAGTTTGGAAAAGTAGATACAATGGAGATGTATCAACCACCACCTCATGCTCCTCTTCCACCTGAGCATCAGGCAGATCAAGATGGTGATCTGCTGCTTCCACATAGTCAGTAACATTGACGTTCACAGCTTCACAATGATGAACCCACCTAGTATATGTGATCGACATCCCATACAAGTGTAGATGATTTTGCACAGTTGACTGGGGTCTTGTAACTGAATTCATACAACTCCTACATGGGCAGAGCACATCTGATTTTGGACCACCATACTCAGCTCTAATAAAGTTCATGAAGTTTTCAACCCCCTCGACATATGCAGCGGAGAATCTTCGAGCAGAAGTTATCCAAGTCCTGTCCATCTGTTAGACATACAAATTAGTTCTTCTACTAGATATTACATGAAAATATATATGCTTTTTTATGAAGTCCAGAAAAAAATACCCAGGCCCATGTCTAAAGCTATGGCAAGATATTTGGACAAGCAGATCTAAGTAATGATATATATGTAAATTTAATTCAGCAAACATATTTGAGTGCTAAATTATGGCAGGCTGTTTCAGCAGTCAATGGGTGTCGGTGCAACAATCCCTGGGTCCGTTGTCCAGACTACGCATAGGCATGGGAACAGGATTGAGGCACCAACCCAAGTAAGAATACAAGAGACCAAGAGCTTCGAAGGATCAACATGCAGATCAAGAGGACCAAGATCAAGCCAGAGAAGCGAGATGCCACCAAGAGAAAAGCCTCCCTTTCTGAGCAGACGAGCTCGGCAGGGGCTTGGCCACCCCCAGAAGAAGGCGCCCAAGATGTCCCGACATGGCTTGCCGAGACTCACGAGGGCAAAACCACCTCACCCAACTACTCCACCATGACCCACGCCGTCAATCAATGCGGTGTCAAGCCGCAAAGTGAATAAGTGCCAACCATTTGCCACATGGCGGCCTCTTTCTACAAGAAATGCCTACAGATGACACCCGTCCCATGACATGTCAAGCGAGCAGGTGTGAAGCTGGAAAAATAGCTCGGCAAGGCTTGCCGGGCAACCAACGACGTGACGTTGAGCGGTGCATTTAATGCACCCTATCAGCCTGCAGAGTTAGGTATGATAGCACTGTTTGCTATCTTATCAGTGCATAATGACTACTTTGCCATTGTGCTGACCCCTTAATCTATAAAAGGAGGCCCATGGCAACCATAGAAAGGGTTAGAAGGATGGAAAACACACTCACCCATACGCGCGTAGCCATTGCCTCCCCTGCCGGGAAAGTGTACTATGCTCCACCACCATTTTTCCACCATCAATCCACCAAAGCAGGAGTAGGGTTTTACGCCTCACGGCGGCCTGAACCTAGGTAAAATTGCCTGTGTGATCGTTGTCGTGTTGCGCCACGCTCGTCTGCTCTTTGTGCAACGTGACGTCCCCCTGCCGAACCAGCAAGGGGCCCTCTGGTCCCATAGGTGGACGTGGTTTCCCATGACATCTTTGGCGCGCCAGGTAGGGGAAGCGCTTGCGCGAACCTGAAGGCGTGTGCAGCGCGTCATCTTCATCACCATCTTCACCTTCGACGGCGCCATCGACCATGGCGCCCAAGAAGAAATCCGGTGCTTCGGCTCATCCATCCACCTCGAAGGCTCCGCTGCCCGTGGCCTCTAATGCTGCGGGGGATGCGAAGGCACGTGAGGACGTGGACGCTGCTGGGGACGTGATCGGAGCAAGTGGCACCGTTACCACGTCCCCCATGGCCGACACAGGAGCGGGAGACATCGGAGGAGAACATCATCATCAGCGCCCCGACGGCCACGCACCACAAGGTACGGGTGAGGGGGTTACTCTGTCCGCGCACCATCCTCTCACCGACGGGCACATCCGCAGCAACGATGCTTGGTCCGGGTCAAATCACCGCCCTTTGGCCGCCCCACCATGGGAGCGACCGCAGCGCGTGTGCCTCCCCTGGGATGCGACGACCAAGCCGGTGCGCCCGACGGAGCCACTGGCCCTCGAGTGCCTTCACCGCACCACCCTGCCATCCAGGTAACCACCCCGCAATAGCAGGGGCACGGTGCTGCCGCCGCTGGCACCATCAGGAGCTGAGCAACGATGCGACCTACTTCGTCATCACCCATGCCAAGTACAGCCATAGAGGCCATGGTGCGGGCTCAGCTGCTGCTGAGGTTTCCACCAGCGGTCGAGCAGATGGATGAATGGCGTGCCACCATCCAAAGTCTACTCAGTTTCGCCGAGGCCGGGGGCTCGCAGCGAGCCGGCCCACCATGGCCTCCCCAAGCGATGACAGTGGCTTGTTCTGCTGGCAGTACAAAAGGGGCCACCCCCATGGTGCAGACCCCACCACGGCAACCAGCGTGAGCATAGCAGAATCAATAGCTTGACAACGTCTCGTTGGCCTCTTCTGACCCTCGAGCACGCCCAGGCCGATGGCGAGCCCTGGAGGATAGGCGGGTGGGAGACGTACGCTTCATCGTCGAGCGACGCCGCGACACCCACTGCCAGACTAATGGGCGCGATTGCCCCAATGTCGATGAGCTTGCGCTCGATATTGGCGGGTGCCTACCTTTTGAGGTTGGGTGACCTGCCTTTACTCGTGAGCTGCGGCAAGTCCGTGGGTCATCTGTTCACATGTTCAAGCCAGAGATACCCAAGAAGTACGATGGGAGGCTCAACCGAGCAGAGTTTCTGAGCATCTACACCATCACTGTTCATGCTGCCGAGGGGAGAGATGAGAAGGTGTTTGCCAACTACTTCCCTTTGGCTCGCAAGTCCAATGTGAGGTCTTGTCCGATGCACCTGCCGGAGAACTCCATTTCATCGGGGGCTGACCTATGCCACGAGTTCATTGGCGCCTTCACCAGCAGCCATCAAGAGCCAGGCCGACCCAGCGACTTGCGGCTTCTCCAAGAGAAGGAAGGAGAAACCCTCCATATGTATTTACAGAGATTTAGCAAGGTCCATAGAAACATCCCAAACATCCATCCGGCAGCTGTGATAGCTGCCTTCTAGTTCAATGTGCGCGACCACCGGATCCGTTCCAAGATGAACATGCGGTTGCCCAAGACTGTGAAGGAGTTGTACACCTTGGTGGATAAGTGTGCTCAGATGGAGGAGGGAAGGAAGTTCCCCGGATAGGAAGATTGCACCAATGTTGATTCAGAGGATGATAACGAATCAACCAGTCAGAAGAAGAGCAAGAAGCGCAGTAAGAATTGGAAGGATAAGGCAGTGATGACTATTGAAGGATCGGGTGCACTTAGTTTCAGCAAGAAGGCTAAGGCTGAGGTCTCCGACAAGGAAGCTGCTGTGTGCGCTCACTGCGGGAGGCCGCGGCTCCCGAGAAGGCCGGGAAAGGTGATGGGCCATATTGCAAGATTCGTCGGACAAAAGGCCACGACCTTCAAGAGTGTTATCAGGTTGAGCAGCTTGTTAAGAGACAAATAGAAGAGTATGAGAAGCGCGACAAGGAAAAGGGTCAGAATGTCACTAGCGGTAAGGGCCGAGGCGGTGAAGTAAATCGCCCTGGCAAACCCTTCCGGAACCAAGGAAAGCCCACCAGAGGTCGAGAGAGGAAGCATGTGATGATAAGAGTGTTGGAGGGGATGAAGAGGAAACTGGTGAGCAGGAGTTTCAGAAGTCCACTGATGCCCTGTGCATTGATGGGGGTGCATCTTTGCACACCTCCCACCGCCAGCTCAAGCGGTGGGCACGAGAAGTCAATGCCGTGGAACCAGCGCCAGAGGCCCGAAAACTACTCAAATCGTCACACACGCCCATCATCTTTGACGAAGAGGATCATCCTAACCGTACCACTGCGGTAGGATGTTTTCCATTGTTGGTTTCTCCAACAATTTGCAACCTCAAGGTCAGAAAAATGTTGGTGGACAGCGGGGACGGGTTGAATCTTATTTCCCTGACAGTTATCAGCAAACTTCAGATAGCAGAGGAATATTTGAAGGTTACCGATACGTTTCAAGAAGTTAATCCCAGCAGGAGCCATCCTAAGGGAATGATCACGCTACCAGTAAAGTTTGGGGGAGAGCTGAACTACCGGACTGAGAAGATTGTGTTTGATGTGGTTGACCTCCCCCTGCCGTACAATGGGATCCTTGGACGCCCAGCCCTGGCTAAATTTATGGAGGCATCCCACTATGCCTACAACACCTTGAAGATGCCTGGGCCAATGGGAGTCATTACCATCCCATCAGACGAGAAGGATGCAATCATTTGCATGGACAAGATGTACAGAGACACAGTCGCGATAGAGGCGGCGATAGTAGTAGTTCCTGCCAAGGAGGACAGAGGAAAGAAGAAGGGTAGCAAGGACGCTGGCAAGGAATCCAGGAAGTGTACCTCTTCGGAGTGCGCTGCACCTGTTGATGACTTGCCAGAGAGCTCCAATAGCAAGATATCCAAGGTCGGTGCACCCCAAGTGAAGAAGGTCTCGACAGGGCTGGCTGGCGTTGATGGTACTTTCACTATCAGTGCCACCCTTGATGACAAATAGGAAAGCGCACTCGTTGCCTTCCTGTGGGCGAATATCGATGTGTTTGCCTGGCAACCATCTGGTATCCCCGGTGTTTCCAGGGAGGTAATCGAGCACCACCTTGCTGTCTGCCAACACGCCAGACCTGTCAAGCAGAAAGTCCGGAAGCAGGCCTTGGAGACGCAGCAGTTCATTGCGGAAGAGATCAAGGAACTTTAAGCAGTTGGTTTGGTCAGAGGAGTGCTACACCCCACGTGGTTGGCAAATCCAGTGTTAGTCTGGAAGGCTAATGATGTTTACCACACAACCTTATTCTTGTAGACGTTGTTGGGCCTCCAAGTGCAGAGGTTTGTAGGACAGTAGCAAATTTGCCTCAAGTGGGCGACCTAAGGTTTATCAATCCGTAGGAGGCGTAGGAAGATGGTCTCTCTCAAGCAACCATGCAACCAAATAACAAAGAGTATCTTGTGTCCCCAACACACCCAATACAATGGTAAATTGTATAGGTGCACTAGTTCGGCGAAGAGATGGTGATACAAGTGGTATATGGATAGTAGATAAAGGTTTTTGTAATCTGACAATATAAAAACAGCAAGGTAACTAATGATAAAAGTGAGCGTAAACGGTATTGCAATGCGTTGAAACAAGGACTAGGGTTCAGACTTTCATTAGTGCAAGTCCTCTCAACAACAATAACATAATTGGATCACATAACTATCCCTCAACATGCAACAAAGAGTCACTCCAAAGACACTAATAGCGGAGAACTAACGAAGAGATTAAGGTAGGGTACGAAACCACCTCAAAGTTATTCTTTCCAATCAATCCATTGGGCTATTCCTATAAGTGTCACAAACAGCCCTAGAGTTCGTACTAGAATAACACCTTAAGACACAAATCAACCAAAACCCTAATGTCACTTAGATACTCCAATGTCACCTCAAGTATCCGTGGGTATGATTATACGATATGCGTCACACAATCTTAGATTCATCTATTCAACCAACACATAGAACCTCAAAGAGTGCCCCAAATTTTCTACCGGAGAGTCAAGACGAAGACGTGTGCCAACCCCTATGCATACATTCCCAAGGTCATGGAACCCGCAAGTTGATCACCAAAACATACATCAAGTGGATCATAGAATACCCCATTGTCACCACAGGTATCCCACGCAAGACATACATCAAGTGTTCTCAAATCCTTAAAGACTCAATCCGATAAGATAAGTTCAAAGGGAAAACTCAATCCATTACAAGAGAGTAGAGGGGGAGAAACATCATAAGATCCAACTATAATAGCAAAGCTCGCGATACATCAAGATCGTGCCACCTCAAGAACACGAGAGAGAGAGAGAGAGAGAGAGATCAAACACATAGCTACTGTTACATACCCTCAGCCCCGAGGGAGAACTACTCCCTCCTCGTCATGGAGAGCACCGGGATGACGAAGATGGCCACCGGAGAGGGATTCCCCCTCCGGTAGGGTGCCGGAACGGGTCTAGATTGGTTTTCGGTGGCTACGGAGGTTTCTGGCGGCAGAACTCCCGATCTATTGTGCTGCCTGAAGTTTTTAGGGTATATGGGTATATATGGGAGGAAGAAGTACGTCGGTGGACCTTCGGGCTGTCCACGAGGCAGGGGGGCGTGCCCATGGGGTTGGGCGCGCCCCCCACCCTTGTGGGCAGCCCGGGACTCTCCTGGTCCATCTCCGATACTCCATGGGCTTGCTCTGGTCCAAAAATAAGTTCCATGAAGTTTCAGGTCAATTGGACTTCATTTGATTTTTCTTTTCTGCGCTACTCTAAAACAAGGAAAAAACAAAAACTGGCATTGGGCTCTAGGTTAATATGTTAGTCCCAAAAATAATATAAAAGTGTTTAATAAAGCCCGTAAACATCCAAAATAGATAATATAATAGCATGGAACAATAAAAAATTATAGATACATTGGAGACGTATCAGCATCCCCAAGCTTAATTCATGCTCGTCCTTGAGTAGGTAAATGATAAAAACAGAATTTTTGACATGGAATGCTACCTAACATATTTATCCATGTAGTTCTATTTATTGTGGCAAGAATATTCAGATCCATAAGATTCAAGACAAAAGTTTAATATTGACATAAAAATAATAATACTTCAAACATACTAACAAAGTAATCACGTCTTCTAAAAATAACATGGCCAAAGAAAGCTATCCCGACAAAATCATATAGTCTGGCTATGCTCCATCTTCACCACACAAAATATTTAAATCATGCACAACCCCGATGACAAGCCAAGCAATTGTTTCATACTGTTGATGTTCGCAAACTTTTTCAATCTTCACGCAATACATGAGCGTGAGCCATGGCCATAGCACTATAGGTGGAATAGAATGGTGGTTGTGGAGAAGACAAAATGGAGAAGATAGTCTCACATCAACTAGGCGTATCAATGGGCTATGGAGATGCCCATTAATAGATATCAATGTGAGTGAGTAGGGATTGCGATGCAACGGATGCACTAGAGCTATAAATGCATGAAAGCTCAACAAAAGAAACTAAGTGGGTGTGCATCCAACTTGCTTGCTCATGAAGACCTAGGGCACTTGAGGAGGCCCATTGTTGGAATATACAAGCAAAGTTCTATAATGAAAATTTCCCACTAGTATATGAAAGTGACAAAACAAGAGACTCTATCATGAAGATCATGGTGCTACTTTGAAGCACAAGTGTGGTAAAAGGATAGTAGCATTGACCCCTTTTTTTATTTGGCCTTTCTTTTTTTGCCCTTTTTTGGCCTTTCTCTTTTTTGGGCCAATGCTCTATTAATGATGATCATCACACTTCTATTTATTTACAACTCAATGATTACAACTCAATACTAGAACAAGATATGACTCTATATGAATGCCTCCGGCGGTGTACCGGGATGTGCAATGACTCATGAGTGACATGTATGAAGGAATTATGAACAATGGCTTTGCCACAAATACGAGGTCAACTACATGATCATGCAAAGCAATATGACAATGATGGAGCGTGTCATAGTAAATGCAACGGTGGAAAGTTGCATGGCAATATATCTCGGAATGGCTATGGAAATGCCATAATAGGTAGGTATGGTGGCTGTTTTGAGGAAGATATATGGTGGGTTTATGGTACCGGCAAAATTTGCGCGGTACTAGAGAGGCTAGCAATGGTGGAAGGGTGAGAGTGCGTATAATCCATGGACTCAACATTAGTCATAAAGAACTCACATACTTATTGCAAAAATCTATTAGTTATCGAAACAAAGTACTACGTGCATGCTCCTAGGGGGATAGATTGGTAGGAAAAGACCATCGCTCGTCCCCGACTGCCACTCATAAGGAAGACAATCAATAAATAAATCATGCTCCGACTTCATCACATAACGGTTCACATAAATCAATAAATAAATCATGCTCCGACTTCATCACATAAATCATGCTACGGGAATCACAAACTTCAACACAAGTATCTCTCAAATTCACAACTACTCAACTAGCATGATTCTAATATTACCATCCTCATATCTCAAAACAATAATCAAGTATCAAACTTCTCATAGTATTCAATGCACTTTATATGAAAGTTTTTATTATATCCCTCTTGGATGCCCATCATATTAGGACTCAATTCATAACCAAAGAAAATTACCATGCTGTTCTAAATGCTCTAAAAATAATATAAGTGAAGCACGAGAGTTCACCTATTTCTTCAAAATAAAACCACCACCATGCTCTAAAAAGATATAAGTGAAGCACTAGAGCAAATGACAAACTACTCCGAAAGATATAAGTGAAGATCAATGAGTAGTCGAATAATTATACAACTATGTGAAGACTCTCTAACATTTAATAATTTCAGATCTTGGTACTTTATTCAAACAGCAAGCAAAGCAAAAGAAAATAAAATGACGCTCCAAGCAAAACACATATCATGTGGCGAATAAAAATATAGCTCCAGGTAAAGTTACCGATAGACGAAGACGACAGAGGGGATGCCTTCCAGGGCATCCCCAAGCTTAGGATCTTGGTTGTCCTTGAGTATTACCTTGGGGTGCCTTGGGCATCCCCAAGCTTAGTCTCTTGTCACTCCTTATTCCATAGTCCATCGAATCTTCACCCAAAACTTGAAAACTTCACAACACAAAACTTAACAGAAAACTCGTGAGCTCCGTTAGCGAAAGAAAACAAAACACCACTTCAAGGTACTGTAATTAACACATTATTTATTTATACTGGTGTTAAACCTACTATATTCCAACTTCTCTATGGTTTATAAACTATTTTACTAGCCATAGATTCATCAAAATAAGTGAACAACACACGGAAAACAGAATCTGTCAAAAACACAACAGTCTGTAGTAATCTGTGACTAACACAAACTTATGGAACCCCAAAAATTCTAAAATAAATTACTGGACGTGAGGAATTTATCTATTAATCATCTGCAAAGAGAATTAACCAACTAGCACTTTCCAAATAAAAATGGCAGCAATTCTCGTGAGCGCTAAAGTTTCTGTTTTTTACAGCAAGATCGCAATGACTTTCCCCAAGTCTTCCCAACGGTTCTACTTGGCACAAACACTAACTAAAACATAAAAACTCAATCATAACAGAGGCTAGATAAATTATTTATTACTAAACTGGAGCAAAAATCAAGGAACAAAAATAAAGTTGGGTTGACTCCCAACAAGCGCTATCGTTTGATGCCCCTAGCTAGGCATGATGATTTCAATGATGCTCACATAAAAGATAAGAATTGAAACATAAAGAGAGCATCATGAAGAATATGACTAGCACATTTAAGCCTAACCCACTTCCTATGCATAGCGATTTTGTGAGCAAACAACTTATGGGAACAAGAATCAACTTGCATAGGAAGGTAAAACAAGCATAACTTCAAAACTTTAAGCACATAGGGAGGAAACTTGATATTATTGCAATTCCTACAAGCATATGTTCCTCTCTCATAATAATTTTCAGTAGCATCATGAATGAATTAAACAATATAACCAGCATATAAAGCATTCTTTTCATGATCTACAAGCATAGAAAATTTACTACTCTCCACATAAGCAAAATTCTTTTCATTCGGAATAGTAGTGGGAGCAAACTCAAAAAAATAATTATCATGTGAGGCATAATTCATGGTTATCATTATTCTTAATAGCATACAAGTCATCACAATAATCATCATAGATAGCAACTTTGTTCTCATAATCAATTGGAACCTCTTCCGAAATAGTGGATTCATCACAAAATAAAGTCACGACCTCTCCAAATCCACTTTCATCAATATAATCATCATAAATAGGAGGCATGCTATCATCATAATAAATTTGCTCATAAAAACTTGGGGGACAAAAAATATCATCTTCATCAAACATAGCATCCCCAAGCTTGTGGCTTTGCATACCATTAGCATCATATATATCCAAGGAATTCATAATAACAACATTGCAATCATGCTCATCATACAAAGATTTAGTGCCAAACATTCTAATGCATTCTTCTTATAACACTTTGGCACAATTACCGGAATCATTATTTTCATGAAAGACATTAAAAAATGAAGCATATGAGGTACCCTCAATTCCATTTTTTAGTTTTCTTTTATAAACTAAACTAGTGCTAAAACAAGAAACAAAAGATTCGATTGCAAGATCTAAAGATATACCTTCAACCGCTAACCTCCCCGGCAACGGCGCCAGAAAAGAGCTTGATGTCTACTACACAACCTTCTTCTTGTTGACGTTGTTGGGCCTCCAAGTGCAGAGGTTTGTAGGACATTAGAAAATTTCCCTCAAGTGGATGACCTAAGGTTTATCAATCTGTAGGAGGCGTAGAATGAAGATGGTCTCTCCAAGCAACCCTGCAACCAAATAATAAAGAGTCTCTTGTGTCCCCAACACACCCAATATAATGGTAAATTGTATAGGTGCACTAGTTCGGTGAAGAGATGGTGATACAAGTGGTATATGGATAGTAGATAAAGGTTTTTGTAATCTGAAAATATAAAAACAGCAATGTAACTAATGATAAAGTGAGCGTAAACGGTATTGCAATGCGTTGAAACAAGGCCTAGGGTTCATACTTTCACTAGTGCAATTCCTCCCAACAATAATAACATAATTGGATCACATAACTATCCCTCAACATGCAACAAAGAGTCACTCCAAAGTCACTAATAGCGGAGAACAAACAAAGAGATTAAGGTAGGGTACGAAACCACCTCAAAGTTATTCTTTCCAATCAATCCGTTGGGCTATTCCTATAAGTGTCACAAACAGCCCTAGAGTTCGTACTAGAATAACACCTTAAGACACAAATCAACCAAAACCCTAATGTCACCTAGATACTCCAATGTCACCTCAAGTATCCGTGGGTATGATTATACGATATGCATCACACAATCTCAGATTCATCTATTCAACCAACACATAGAACCTCAAAGAGTGCCCCAAAGTTTCTACTGGAGAGTCAAGACGAAAATGTGTGCCAACCCCTATGCTTAGATTCCCAAGGTCACGGAACCCGCAAGTTGATCACCAAAACATAAATCAAGTGGATCATAGAATACCCCATTGTCACCACAGGTATCCCACGCAAGACATACATCAAGTGTTCTCAAATCCTTAAAGACACAATCCGATAAGATAACTTCGAAGGGAAAACTCAATCCATTACAAGAGAGTAGAGGGGGAGAAACATCATAAGATCCAACTATAATAGCAAAGCTCGCGATACATCAAGATCGTGCCACCTCAAGAACACGAGAGAGAGAGAGAGAGAGAGATCAAACACATAGCTACTGGTACATACCCTCAGCCCCGAGGGAGAACTACTCCCTCCTCATCATGGAGAGCACCGGGATGATGAAGATGGCCACCAGAGAGGGATTCCCCCTCCGGCAGGGTGCCGGAATGGGTCTAGATTGGTTTTCGGTGGCTACGGAGGCTTCTGGCGGGGGAACTCCCGATCTATTGTGCTACCCGAAGTTTTTAGGGTATATGGGTATATTTGGGAGGAAGAAGTATGTCGGTGGACCTCCGGGCTGTCCACGAGGCAGGGGGGCACGCCCCCCGCCCTCGTGGGCAGCCCGAGACTCTCCTGGTCCATCTCCGATACTCCGTGGGCTTCTTCTAGTCCAAAAATAAGTTCCGTGAAGTTTCAGGTCAATTGGAC
Source organism: Triticum urartu (assembly GCF_056163025.1). Lineage (NCBI taxonomy): Eukaryota > Viridiplantae > Streptophyta > Magnoliopsida > Poales > Poaceae > Triticum > Triticum urartu. The sequence continues at coordinate 357,787,872 of NC_141874.1, read as the reverse complement.
TCCGTTTGATTTTCCTTTTTTGCGATACTCTAAAACAGGGAAAAAACAGAAACTGGCACAGGGCTCTGGGTTAATAGGTTAGTCCCAAAAATAATATAAAAGTGTTTAATAAAGCCCGTAAACATCCAAAACAAATAATATAATAGCATGGTGTTGGGGAACTAAGTAATTTCAAAAAAATTCCTACGCACACGCAAGATCATGGTGATGCATAGCAACGAGAGGAGGAGATTGTGATCTACATACCCTTGTAGATCGACAACGGAAGTGTTGACTTTGGTTGATGTAGTCGTACATCTCCACGGCCCGACCGATCAAGCACCGAAACTACAGCACCTCCGAGTTTTAGCACACGTTCAGCTCGATGATGATCCCCGGACTCTGATCCAGCAAAGTGTCGGGGGAGAGTTCCGTCAGCACGACGGCGTGGTGACGATCTTGATGTACTATCGTCGCAGGGCTTCGCCTAAGCACCGCTACAATGTTATCGAGGATTATGGTGGAAGGGGGCACCGCACATGGCTAAGAACATGATCACGTGGATCAACTTGTGTGTCTAGGGATGCCCCTTGCCTCCGTATATAAAGGATCCAAGGGAGGGTGCAGCCGGCCCTAGTAGGAGGCGCGCAGGAGGAGTCCTACTCCTACCGGGAGTAGGACTCCCCTCCCTTTCCTTGTCCAAGTAGGAGAGGGGGAAGGAGAGAGGGAAAAGGGGGGGGGCGCCGCCACTCCCTCCTTGTCCAATTTGGACTAGGGGGAGAGGGAGCGTGCGGCCTGCCCTGGCAGCCCCTCCTCTTCTCCACTTTAGGCCCATGAGGCCCATTAACCCCCCGGGGGGTTCCGGTAACCCCCCGGTGCTCCAGTTTTATCCGAAACTTCCCCGGAACACTTCCGGTGTCCGAATATAGCCGTCCAATATATCAATCCTTATGTCTCGACCATTTTGAGACTCCTCGTCATGTCCGTGATCACATCCGGGACTCCGAACTAACTTCGGTACATCAAAACTCATAAACTCATAATATAACTATCATTGAAACCTTAAGCGTGCGGACCCTACGGGTTCGAGAACAATGTAGACATGACCGAGACACGTCTTCGGTCAATAACCAATAGCGGGACCTGGATGCCCATATTGTCTCCTACATATTCTACGAAGATCTTTATCGGTTAGACCGCATAACAACATACGTTTGTTCCCTTTGTCATCGGTATGTTACTTGCCCGAGATTCGATCGTCGGTATCCAATACCTAGTTCAATCTCGTTACCGGCAAGTCTCTTTACTCGTTTCGTAATACATCATCTTGCAACTAACTCATTAGTTGTAATGCTTGCAAGGCTTATGTGATGTGCATTACCGAGAGGGCCCAGAGATACCTCTCCGACAATCGGAGTGACAAATCCTAATCTCGAAATACGCCAACCCAACATGTACCTTTGGAGACACCTGTAGAGCACCTTTATAATCACCCAGTTACGTTGTGACGTTTGGTAGCACACAAAGTGTTCCTCCGGCAAACGGGAGTTGCATAATCTCATAGTCATAGGAACATGTATAAGTCATGAAGAAAGCAATAGCAACATACTAAACGATCGGGTGCTAAGCTAACGGAATGGGTCATGTCAATCAGATCATTCATCTGATGATGTGATCCCGTTAATCAAATAACAACTCTTTGTTCATGGTTAGGAAACATAACCATCTTTGATTAACGAGCTAGTCAAGTAGAGGCATACTAGTGACACTCTGTTTGTCTATGTATTCACACATGTATTATGTTTCCTGGTTAATACAATTCTAGCATGAATAATAAACATTTATCATGACATAAGGAAATAAATAATAACTTTATTATTGCCTCTAGGGCATATTTCCTTCAGTCTCCCACTTGCACTAGAGTCAATAATCTAGTTCACATCGCCATGTGATTTAACAGCAATAGTTCACATCACCATGTGATTAACACCCATAGTTCACATTGATATGTGATCAACACCCAAAGGGTTTACTAGAGTCAGTAATCTAGTTTCACATCGCTATGTGATTAACACCCAAAGAGTACTAAGGTGTGATCATGTTTTGCTTGTGAGATAATTTTAGTCAACGGGTCTGTCACATTCAGATCCGTAAGTATTTTGTGAATTTCTATGTCAACAATGCTCTGCACGGAGCTACTCTAGCTTATTGCTCCCACTTTCAATATGTATCTAGATCGAGACTTAGAGTCATCCAGATCTGTGTCAAAACTTGCATCGACGTAACCTTTTACGACGAACCTTTTTGTCACCTCCATAATTGAGAAATATTTCCTTATTCCACTAAGGATAATTTTGACCGCTGTCCAGTGATCTACTCTTAGATCACTATCGTACTCCCTTGCTTAACACAGTGTAGGGTATACAATAGATCTAGTACATAGCATGGCATACTTTATAGAACCTATGGCTGAGGCATAGGGAATGACTTTCATTCTATTTCTATCTTCTGCCGTGGTCGGGCTTTGAGTCTTACTCAATTTCACACCTTGTAACACAGGCAAGAACTCTTTCTTTGACTGTTCCATTTTGAACTACTTCAAAATCTTGTCAAGGTTTGTACTTATTGAAAAAACTTATCAAGCGTCTTGATCTATCTCTATAGATCTTGATGCTCAATATGTAAGCAGCTTCACCGAGGTCTTTCTTTGAAAAACTCCTTTCAAACACTCCTTTATGCTTTGCAGAATAATTCTACATTATCTCTGATCAACAATATGTCATTCACATATACTTATCAGAAATGTTGTAGTGCTCCCACTCACTTTCTAGTAAATACAGGCTTCACCGCAAGTCTGTATAAAACTATATGCTTTGATCAACTTATCAAAGCGTATATTCCAACTCCGAGATGCTTGCACCAGTCCATAAATGGATCACTGGAGCTTGCATATTTTGTTAGCACCTTTAGGATTGACAAAACCTTCTTGTTGCATCACATACAACTCTTCTTTAATAAATCCATTAAGGAATGCAGTTTTGTTTATCCATTTGCCAGATTTCATAAAATGCGGCAATTGCTAACATGATTCGGACAGACTTAAGCATAGATACGAGTGAGAAACTCTCATCATAGTCAATACCTTGAACTTGTCAAAAACTTTTGCGACAATTCTAGCTTTGTAGATAGTAACACTACTATTAGTGTCCGTCTTCCTCTTGAAGATCCATTTATTATCAATGGCTTGCCGATCATCGGGCAAGTCCAGCAAAGTCCACACTTTGTTCTCATACATGGATCCTATCTCAGATTTCATGGCATCAAGCCATTTATCAGAATCTGGGCTCATCATCGCCTCCTCATAGTTCGTAGGTTCGTCATGGTCAAGTAACATGACCTCCAGAATAGGATTACCGTACCACTCTGGTGCGGATCTCACTCTCGTTGACCTACGAGGTTTGGTAGTAACTTGATCCGAAGTTACATGATCATCATCATTATCTTCCTCACTAATTGGTGCAGGAGTCACAGGAACAGATTTCTGTGATGAACTACTTTCCAATTATGGAGCAGGTACACTTACCTCATCAAGTTCTACTTTCCTCCCACTCAGTTCTTTCGAGAGAAACTCCTTCTCCAGAAAGTTTCCGAACTTAGCAACAAAAGTCTTGCCTTCGGATCTGTGATAGAAGGTGTATCCAATAGTCTCCTTTGGATATCCTATGAAGACACATTTCTCCGATTTGGGTTCGAGCTTATCAGGTTGAAGCTTTTTCACATAAGCATCGCAGCAAACTTTCAGAAACGACAACTTTGGTTTCCTGCCAAACCATAGTTCATAAGGCGTCGTCTCAACGGATTTTGATGGTGCCCTATTTAACGTGAATGCGGCCATCTCCAAAGCATAACCCCAAAACGATAGCAGTGAATCAATAAGAGACATCATAGATCGCACCATATCTAGTAAAGTACGATTACGACGTTCGGACATACCATTACGCTGTGGTGTTCCGGGTGGCGTGAGTTGCGAAACTATTCCGCATTGTTTCAAATGTACACCAAACTCGTAACTCAAATATTCTCCTCCACGATCAGATCGTAGAAACTTTATTTTCTTGTTACGATGATTTTCAACTTCACTCTGAAATTCTTTGAACTTTTCAAACATTTCAGACTTATGTTTCATTAAGTAGATATACCCATATCTGCTTAAATCATCTGTGAAGGTCAGAAAATAATGATACCTGCTGCAAGCCTTAATATTCATCGGACCACATACATCAGTATGTATGATTTCCAACAAATCTGTTGCTTGCTTCATTGTTCCGGAGAACGGCGTTTTAGTCATCTTGCCCATAAGGCATGGTTCGCAAGCATCAAGTGATTCCAAAAGCCCATCAGCATGGAGTTTCTTCATGCGCTTTACTCCAATATGACCTAAACGGCAGTGCCACAAATAAGTTGCACTATCATTATTAACTTTGCATCTTTTGGTTTCAATATTATGAATATGTGTATCACTATGATCGAGATCCAATGAACTTGTTTCATTGGGTGTATGACAATCGAAGGTTTTATTCATGTAAACAGAACAACAATTATTCTATGATTTTAATGAATAACCATATTGCAATAAACATGATCAAATCATATTCATGCTCAACGCAAAAACCAAATAACACTTATTTAGGTTCTACACTAATCCCGAAAGTATAGGGGAGTGTGTGATGATGATCATATCAATCTTGGAACTACTTCCAACACACATCGTCACTTCACCCTTAACTAGTCTCTGTTTATTCTGCAACTCCTATTTCGAGTTACTACTCTTAGCAACTGAACAAGTATCAAATACTGAGGGGTTGCTATAAACACCAGTAAAGCACACATCAATAACATGTATATCCAATATACCTTTGTTTACTTTGCCATCCTTCTTATCCGCCAATCACTTGGGGTAGTTCCGCTTCCAGTGACCAGTCCCTTTGTAGTAGAAACACTTAGTCTCAGGCTTAGGACCAGACTTGGGCTTCTTCACTTGAGCAGCAACTTGCTGGTTGTTCTTCTTGAAGTTCCCCTTCTTCCCTCTGCCCTTTTCTTGAAACTAGTGGTCTTTTCTACCATCAAAACTTGATGTTTTTCTCGATTTCTACCTTCGTCAATTTCCGCATTACGAAGAGCTTGGGAATCGTTTCCGTTATCCCTTGCATATCATAGTTCATCACGAAGTTCTACTAACTTGGTGATGGTGACTAGAGAATTCTGTCAATCACTATCTTATCTGGAAGATTAACTCCCACTTGATTCAAGCGATTGTAGTACTCAGACAATCTGAGCACATGCTCACTAGTTGAGCGATTATCCTCCATCTTTTAGCTATAGAACTTGCTGGAGACTTCATATCTCTCAACTCGGGTATTTGCTTGAAATATTAACTTCAACTTCTGGAACATCTCATATGCTCCATGATGTTCAAAACGTCTTTGAAGTCCCGATTCTAAGCCGTTAAGCATGGTGCACTTAAACTATCAAGTAGTCATCATATTGAGCTAGGCAAACATTCATAACGTCTGCATCTGCTCCTGCAATAGGTCTGTCACCTAGCGGTGCATCAAGGACATAATTCTTCTGTGTAGCAATGAGGATAAACCTCCGATCACAGATTCAATCTGCATCATTGCTACTAACATCGTTCAACACAATTTTCTCTAGGAACATATCAAAATAAACATATGAAAGCAAAAACGCGAGCTATTGATCTACAACATAGATATGCTAATACTACCAGGACTAAGTTCATGATAAATTAGGTTCAATTAATCATATTACTTAAAGAACTCCCACTTAGATAGACATCCCTCTAATCCTGTAAGTGATTACGTGATCCAAGTCAACTAAACCATGTCCGTTCATCACGTGAGATGGAGTAGTTTCGTTGGTGAACATCACTATGTTGATCATATCTACTATATGATTCACGCTCGACCTTTCGGTCTCCGTGTTCCGAGGCCATATCTGTATATGCTTGGCTCGTCAAGTATAACCTGAGTATTCCGCGTGTGCAACTATTTTGCACCCGTTGTATTTGAACATAGAGCCTATCACACCCGATCATCACGTGGTGTCTCAGCACGAAGAACTTTCGCAACGGTGCATACTCAGGGAGAACACTTCTTGATAATTAGTCAGAGATCATATTATAATGCTACCGTCAATCAAAGCAAGATAAGATGCATAAAAGATAAACATCACATGCAATCAATATAACTGATATGATGTGGCCATCATCATCTTGTGCTTGTGATCTCCATCTTCAAAGCACCGTCATGATCACCATCGTCACCGGCGCGACACCTTGATCTCCATCGTAGCATCGTTGTCGTCTCGCCAATCTTATGCTTCTACAACTATCGCTACCACTTAGTGATAAAGTAAAGCATTACAGGGCGATTGCATTGCATACAATAAAGCGACAACCATATGGCTCCTGCCAGTTGCCGATAACTCGGTTACAAAACATGATCATCTCATACAATAAAATTTAGCATCATGTCTTGACCATATCACATCACAACATGCCTTGAAAAAACAAGTTAGATGTCCTCTACTTTGTTTGTTGCAAGTTTTACGTGGCTGCTACGGGCTTAAGCAAGAACCAATCTTACCTACGCATCAAAACCACAACGATAGTTTGTCAAGTTGGTGCTGTTTTAACCTTCGCAAGGACCGGGCGTAGCCACACTCGGTTCAACTAAAGTTGGAGAAACTGTCACCCGCAAGCCACCTATGTGCAAAGCACGTCGGGAGAACCGGTCTCGCGTAAGCGTACGCGTAATGTCGGTCCGGGCCGCTTCGTCCAACAATACCGCCGAACCAAAGTATGATATGCTGGTAAGCAGTATGACTTATATCGCCCACAACTCACTTGTGTTCTACTCGTGCATATAACATCAACATATGAAACCTAGGCTCGGATGCCACTGTTGGGGAACGTAGTAATTTCAAAAAAATTCCTACGCACACGCAAGATCATGGTGATGCATAGCAATGAGAGGAGGAGAGTGCGATCTACGTACCCTTGTAGATCGACAATGGAAGCGTTGACTTTGGTTGATGTAGTCGTACGTCTTCATGGCCCGACCGATCAAGCACCGAAACTACGGCACCTCCGAGTTTTAGCACACGTTCAGCTCGATGACGATCCCCGGACTCTGATCCAGCAAAGTGTCGGGGAAGAGTTCCATCAGCACGACGGCGTGGTGACGGTCTTGATGTACTATCGTCGCAGGGCTTCGCCTAAGCACCGCTACAATGTTATCGAGGATTATGGTGGAAGGGGGCACCGCACACGGCTAAGAATATGATCACGTGGATCAACTTGTGTATCTAGGGGTGCCCCTTGCCTCCGTATATAAAGGATCCAAGGGGGGGTGCGGCCGGCCCTAGTAGGAGGCGCGCAGGAGGAGTCCTACTCCTACCGGGAGTAGGACTCCCCTCCCTTTCCTTGTCCAAGTAGGAGAGGGGGAAGGAGAGAAGGAAAAGGGGGGGGGGGCGCCGCCCCTCCCTCCTTGTCCAATTTGGACTAGGGGGAGAGGGGACGCGCGGCCTGCCCTGGCAGCCCCTCCTCTTCTCCACTTTAGGCCCATGAGGCCCATTAACCCCCCGGGGGGTTCCGGTAACCCCCCGGTGCTCCAGTTTTATCCGAAACTTCCCCGGAACACTTCCGGTGTCCGAATATAGCTGTCCAATATATTAATCCTTATGTCTCGACCATTTCGAGACTCCTCGTCATGTCCGTGATCACATCCGGGACTCCGAACTAACTTCGGTACATCAAAACTCATAAACTCATAATATAACTATCATTGAAACCTTAAGCGTGCGGACCCTACGGGTTCGAGAACAATGTAGACATGACCGAGACACATCTCCGGTCAATAACCAATAGCGGGACATGGATGCCCATATTGGCTCCTACATATTCTACGAAGATCTTTATCGCTCAGACCGCATAACAACATACGTTTGTTCCCTTTGTCATCGGTATGTTACTTGCCCGAGATTCGATCGTCGGTATCCAATACCTAGTTCAATCTCGTTACGGGCAAGTCTCTTTACTCGTTCCGTAATACATCATCTCGCAACTAACTCATTAGTTGTAATGCTTGCAAGGCTTATGTGATGTGCATTACCGAGAGGGCCCAGAGATACCTCTCCGACAATCGGAGTGACAAATCCTAATCTCGAAATACGCCAACCCAACATGTACCTTTGGAGACACCTGTAGAGCACCTTTATAATCACCCAGTTACGTTGTGACGTTTGGTAGCACACAAAGTGTTCCTCCGGCAAACGGGAGTTGCATAATCTCATAGTCATAGGAACATGTATAAGTCATGAAGAAAGCAATAGCAACATACTAAACGATCGGGTGCTAAGCTAACGGAATGGGTCATGTCAATCAGATCATTCATCTAATGATGTGATCCCATTAATCAAATAACAACTCTTTGTTCATGGTTAGGAAACATAACCATCTTTGATTAACGAGCTAGTCAAGTAGAGGCATACTAGTGACACTCTGTTTGTCTATGTATTCACACATGTATTATGTTACCTGGTTAATACAATTCTAGCATGAATAATAAACATTTTTCATGATATAAGGAAATAAATAATAACTTTATTATTTCCTCTAGGGCATATTTCCTTCACATGGAACAATCAAAAATTATAGATACGTTGGAGACGTATCAGCTAACGGGAAGTGGAGGCTTTGCATAGATTTCATAGATCTCAACAAAGCTTGCCCGAAGGACCCGTTCCCCTTGCCGTGTATTGATCAGATCGTGGATTCCACCTCAGGAAGTGATTTTGTCTCCTTTCTGGATGCATATTCTGGGTATCACCAAATCTTCATGTCCAAGGAAGACGAAGAGAAGAAATCGTTCATCACTCCATGTGCTACATACTGTTTTATCCGCATGCCATTTGGATTAAAGAGTGTCGGGTCCACTTTTGCAAGGGCAGTCCAGATTGGTTTTGAGCCACAGCTGCACAGAAACATTGAAGCTTATATGGATGATATTGTGGTCAAGACCAAGGATAGAGCCACCCTTATTCAGGACATGGAGGAGACATTTGCTAATCTGCGCAAGATCAACTAGAAGTGTGTGTTTGGCGTTCCCTCCGGCAAGCTACTTGGGTTCTTTGTGTCCCATCGGGGGATCGAAGCCAACCCCGACAAGATTAAACCTATCGAGCAGATCCAAGCGCCAAGGACAGTCAAGGATGTGAGGCGTCTGACAGGGTGCATTGCCGCGCTAAGCAGATTCATCTCCAAGTCTGCCGAGCGCGCCCTGCCGTTCTTCAAAATCTTGAAGAAGGCAGGGCCCATGAAGTGGACCCCGGAAGCAGATGCAACTTTGCAAGAGTTGAAGGCCTGCTTATCCTTTGTGCCCACCTTGGTTGCTCCCAAGCCACGGGAGCCATTGCTGCTATACTTAGCAGCAACCAACCAAGTGGCCAGTGTAGTGTTGGTGGCAAAGTGGGAAGTGGATGAAGCAGAAAGTGAGCAAGGACCGGTAGAGCTAGAGAAGAATCAGGACAGTAATGAGCACGACAACGAGAGCAACCCCAAGGACACGACAAGGAAGAAAGTGGTGCAGTGCCCAGTGTACTTTGTCAGCTCCTTGTTACAGGGGGCTAGATCGAGGCACTCTGGCATGCAAAAGTTGATCTTTGGTCTCATCATGGCCTCAAGGAAACTGCACCACTACTTCCAAGCCCATGAGATCACGGTTGTCACTCGTTTCCCATTGCAAAGGATACTCCGAAACCCAGAGACTACCGGCAGAATAGTGGAGTGGGCTTTGGAGTTATGCAGTTTTGGTTTGAAGTTTGAGAGCACATCAACAATTCAGAGCAGGGCATTGGCAGAGTTTATTGCAGAATGGATGCCAACCCCTGATGAGGAAGTAACGGAGAAAATTATCCCAGGCAAGAAATCACCCGAAGAATGGATTATGCATTTTGATGGTACCTATTCCCTGCAAGTGTTGGGGAACGCGGTATTTCAAAAAATTTCCTACGATCACGCAAGATCTATCTAGGGATGCATAGCAACGAGAGGGGAGAGTGTGTCTATGTACCCTCATAGACCGAAAGCGGAAGCGTTAATTAACGCGGTTGATGTAGTTGAACGTCTTCGTGATCCAATCGATCAAGTGCCGAACACACGGCACCTCCGTGATCTGCACATGTTTGGCTCGGTGATGTCCCTCGAACTATAGATCCACCTAAGGCTGAGGGAGAGTTTCGTCAGCACGACGGCATGTTGACGGTGATGATGAAGTTACCGACGCAGGGCTTCGCCTAAGCACTATGACAATATGACCGAGGTGGAAATCTGTGGAGGGGGCACCACACACGGCTAAGAGATCAACTTGTGTGTCTATGGGCTGCCCCCCTCCCACGTATATAAAGGAGTGGGGGAGGGGAGGGCCAGCCTCCTATGGCGCGCCCCAAGGAGGGGATTCCTACTCCTAGTAGGAGTAGGTTTCCCCCCTTCCCTAGTTGGAGTAGGAGAAGAAGGAAGAGGGAGAGGGAGAGAAGGAAAGGGGGGCCGACACCCTTCCCAATTCGGATTGGGCTTGGGGGGCGCGCGCCTCCCACTTGGCCGCCTCCTCCTTTCCGGTGTCCAAACATAGCCTTCCAATATATCAATCTTTATATCTCGACCATTTCGAGACTCCTCGTCATGTCCGTGATCACATCCGGGACTCCGAACTATCTTCGGTACATCAAATCACATAACTCATAATACATATCATCATCGAACGTTAAGCGTGCAGACCCTACGGGTTCGAGAACTATGTAGACATGACCGAGACTCATCTCCGGTCAATAACCAATAGCATAACCTAGATGCTCATATTGGTTCCTACGTATTCTATGAAGATCTTTATCGGTCAAACTGCATAACAACATACATTTGTTCCCTTTGTCATCGGTATGTTACTTGCCCGAGATTTGATCGTTGGTATCATCAGACCTAGTTCAATCTCGTTACTGGCAAGTATCTTTACTCATTCCGTAATGTAACATCCCGCAACTAACTCATTAGTCACATTGCTTGCAAGGCTTATAGTGATGTGCATTACCGAGAGGGCCCAGAGATACCTCTCCGACAATCAGAGTGACAAATCCTAGTCTCAATCTATGCCAACTCAACGAACACCATGGGAGACACCTATAGAGCATCTTTATAATCACCCAATTACGCTGTGATGTTTGATAGCACACTAAGTGTTCCTCCAGTATTCGGGAGTTGCATAATCTCATAGTCATAGGAACATGTATAAGTTATGGAGAAAGCAATATTAATAAACTAAACGGTCATACTGCTAAGCTAACAGATGGGTCAAGTCAATCACATCATTCTATAATGATGTGATCCCGTTCATCAAATGACAACTCATTTCTATGGTTAGGAAACTTAACCATCTTTGATTAACGAGCTAGTCAATGAAGAGGCATACTAGTGACACTCTATTTGTCTATGTATTCACACATGTACTAAGTTTCTGATTAATACAATTCTAGCAAGAATAATAAACAATTATCATGATATAAGGAAATATAAATAACAACTTTATTATTGCCTCTTAGGCACATTTCCTTCAGTCTCCCACTTGCACTAGAGTCAATAATCTAGATTACATTGTAATGATTCTACCACCCATGGAGTCTTAGTGCTGATCATGTTTTGCTTGTGAGAGAGGCTTAGTCAAAGGGTCTGCAACATTCAGATCCGTATGTATCTTGCAAATCTCTATGTCTCCCTCCTTGACTTGATCGCGAATGGAATTGAAGCATCTCTTGATGTGCTTGGTTCTCTTGTGAAATCTAGATTCCTTTGCCAAGGCAATTGCACCAGTATTGTCACAAAAGATTTTTATTGGACCCGATGCACTAGGTATGACACCTAGATCAGATATGAACTCCTTCATTTGCTGCTTCCGAAGCAGCTATGTATTCCGCTTCACACATAGATCCCGCCACGATGCTTTGCTTAGAACAGCACCAACTGACAGCTCCACCATTCAATTAAAATACGTATCCGGTTTGTGACTTGGAGTCATCGGATCAGTGTCAAAGCTTGCATCGACGTAACCGTTTACGACGAGCTCCTTGTCACCTCCATAAACGAGAAACATATCCTTAGTCCTTTTCAGGTATTTCTGGATATTCTTGACCGCTGTCCAGTGATCCACTCCTGGATTACTTTGGTACCTCCCTGCTAAACTAATAGCAAGGCACACATCAGGTCTGGTACACAACATTGCATAGATGATAGAACCTATTGCTGAAGCATAGGGAATGACTTTCATTTTCTCTCTATCTTTTGCAGTGGTCGGTCATTGAGTCTGACTCAACTTCACACCTTGTAACATAGGCAAGAACCCTTTCTTTGCTTGATCCATTTTGAACTTCTTCAAAACTTTATCAAGGTATGTGCTTTGTGAAAGTCCAATTAAGCGTCTTGATCTATCTCTATAGATCTTGATGCCCAATATATAAGCAGCTTCACCGAGGTCTTTCATTGAAAAATTATTATTCAAGTATCCTTTTATGCTATTCAGAAATTCAGTATCATTTCAATTCAACAATATGTCATTCACATATAATATCAGAAATGCTACAGAGCTCCCACTCACTTTCTTGTAAATACAGGCTTCTCCAATCTGTATAAAACCATATGCTTTGATCACACTATCAAAGCATATATTCCAACTCCGAGATGCTTGCACCAGTCCATAAATGGATCGCTAGAGCTTACACACTTTGTTAGCACCTTTTGGATCGACAAAACCTTCTGGTTGCATCATATACAACTCTTCTTTAAGATATCCATTAAGGAATGCAGTTTTGACATCCATTTGCCAAATTTCATAATTATAAAATGCGGCAATTGCTAACATGATTCAGACGGACTTAAGCATCGTTACGGGTGAGAAGGTCTCATCGTAGTCAATCCTTGAACTTGTCGAAAACCTTTCGCAACAAGTCAAGCTTTGTAGACAGTAACATTACCATCAGCGTCAGTCTTCTTCTTGAAGATCCATTTATTCTCTATGGCTTGCCGATCATCGGGCAAGTCAACCAAAGTCCACACTTTGTTCTCATACATGGACCCCATCTCAAATTTCATGGCCTCAAGCCATTTTGCGGAATCTGGGCTCATCATCGCTTCCTCGTAGTTCATAGGTTCATCGTGGTCAAGTAACATGACCTCCAGAATAGGATTACAGTACCTCTCTGTTGCAGATCTTACTCTAGTTGACCTACGTGGTTCGGTAGTAAATTGATCAGAAGTTTCATGATCATCATCATTAGCTTCCTCACAAATGGTGTAGGACTTACTGGAACTGATTTCTGTGATGAACTACTTTCCAATAAGGGAGCAGGTACAGTTACCTCATCAAGTTCTACTTTTCTCCCACTCACTTCTTTAGAGAGAAACTCCTCTAGAAAGGATCCATTCTTAGCAACGAATATCTTGCCTTCGGATCTGTGATAGAAGGTGTACCCAACAGTCTCCTTTGGGTATCCTATGAAGATACATTTCTCCGATTTGGGTTCGATCTTATCAGGTTGAAGCTTTTTCACATAATCATCGCAGCCCCAAACTTTAAGAAACGACAACTTGGGTTTCTTGCCAAACCACAGTTCATATGGTGTCATCTCAACGGATTTCGATGGTGCCCTATTTAACGTGAATGCAACCGTCTCTAAAGCATAACCCCAAAATGATAGCGGTAAATCAGTAAGAGACATCATAGATCGCACCATATCTAATAAAGTGTGATTATGACGTTCGGACACACCATTACGCTGTGGTGTTACAGGTGGCGTGAGTTGCGAAACTATTCTGTATTGTTTCAAATGAAGACCAAACTCATAACTCAAATATTCACCTCCACGATCAGATCGTAGAAACTTAATTTTCTTGTTACGATGATTTTCCACTTCACTATGGAATTCTTTGAACTTTTCAAAGGTTTCAGACTTATGTTTCATCAAGTAGATATACCCATATCTGCTCAAATCATCTGTGAAGGTGAGAAAATAATGATACCCGCCACGAGCATCATCACTCACCGGACCGCATACATCAATATGTATTATTTCCAATAAGTCTGTTGCTTGTTCCATTGTTCCAGAGAACAGAGTTTTAGTCATCTTGCCCATGAGGCAGTTCGCAAGCATCAAGTGATTCATAATCAAGTTGTCGGCGTTCTGGGAACAGGGGTCCCCAGACTTGCCTGCCTGCGGCCCATGGCGTGGCTCTGCCAGCGGGCCCGTACATCCCATCTACACCAACAAGCATTCAAGACCCTCGTGAGCGGCCAAGCCTCGCGAGGCGGACGGCACAAGACCTCGCGAAGTTCCAATGACGTGAGCCATGATGATCAAGACGAGGCGGGCGCCAGCGCTCATAGTGGCCTTGTTTCCTCTTTGGTGCTAAGGAGGCATGCGCAGACGAATAGTACCGAGGCATCAAGCAAAGCTTTCCATATCGGTGCAACGAGACCAAGACCAGCAGGACGGCAGGATGGAGGTCACCGTGGAGCCCAAGACGGCGTCACCACCAGAGCCTTTGGCAAACAAAGACTGCTTTTGTCAGGATAACTTGTACTAGCTGTCCCCTTTCAAATTGGCCATTGTTGGCTCCCTTCCCGCTCAATATTTGGGGAGAGGACCAGGGCCTTTATAAATAGGATTAGCCACCACCATAGGGAGGCAGCTGATGGAGACCTAGATCCAACCCACCACAGACTCACCTAGCACAAGAACACCTCACCTCAGGAGGCTATTCTTCCCCTTGTACTATTCATCATCAGCCCAAGAGGCAATCCACCACACCACACTGGAGTAGGGTATCACATCGCAACGATGGCCCGAACCAGTATAAATCTTGTGTCTCTTGTGTCCCGAGTTCATCGAGCTAGCCTTTGAGATCGCGAAGTGCTTGGGGGCGTGATCGGTGAGGGAGAGATCTTCGCGCACACCCCAGTGTTCGAACCTTAAGGGTTTTGCCGGAACCCGAAATCTGACATTTGGCGCGCTAGGTAGGGGTGCGCCGGAGCTTTCCTTCCGTAGATCCGCGCTCCACCATATTCACGCCCATTCTCCATGGCTAGCGCCGCCCTTCCGGCTGGATCTGCGGGTGCCCAGAGTGACGCACGGGGGCTCCGAGCCCGTGCTCCCGCCCTGCGGCAGGTGCAGTGGCCACCCAAGTTCAAGCCGGAGATGCTGCCGCGCTATGATGGCGCGGCAGACTCGTCAGCTTTCCTACTGGCATATGAGGAGGCCGTCCTTAAGGCCGGGGCAACGACAAGGTCATGGCCAACTGGCTTCCCATGGCCCTCACTGGTGCACCGCGCGCCTGGCTGCTCAACCTCCCCGGATCCACGGTGGCGTCTTGGGAGGAGTTGTGCAGCCTCTTCGTTGCACGCTACACAGCGCCGGCACACCATGCGGTTGCGGCCCTCCTCGGCGGTTCGCAAGCGCCACCCTCGGATCGTCACGTCAAGCCGTTCTTTCGCTAGATCGGCGCCACTTTCAAGCGCCCGGGGGCTCCGCCGGGCTGGGCCGCGCCTGAGGCCGACCTCACCTTCGACTCAGCGGATCATCCCGCCTCCACCATCGGCTCGAGTGCGCTCCCAATGCTTTGCACACCCACCACCTGCCACGTGTCCATCACCAAGACGCTCGTCGACAGCGGCGCCGGCCTCAACATGCTCTCTGTCGAGGCCTTCAGCCTTCTTCACGTACCGCTCGAGCGGCTCCGCCCTAGAAAGCCTTTCTGAGCGGTTGGTGGAGGCTCTGCCCGCTCCCTGGGGTAGATCCGCTTCCCCGTGACCTTCGGCACACGCGACAACTACCGCACCGAGCTCATCGACTTCGACATCGCCCACATCGGCCTCCCTACAACGTGATCCTCGGGTACCCGGCCCTAGCTTAGTTCATGGTGGCGACCCATCCGGCCTACAACCTCATGAAGATGCCCGGGAGCAAGAGTGTCCTCACAGTAGTTGGGGACACCAAGGAATCCTTGATGACGCTCAAGCTTGCCCTCAAGACCGCCGCAACAGCGCAGCCCGCTGACGCGGACACCTCGAATGCCAAGGGAGCCGCACCAACCAAGAAGAAGCAGTTTTTCACTCAGGACAAGGCAGAAACCAAGAAAGTGCCAGTAGAGGAGGACGGGTCCTCGGGGGCAACCTTCACCATAGGCACCAACCTCGAGCCTAGTCAGGAGGAGGCGCTGGTGAAGTTCTTGCGCGCGAAAAAGGAAGTGTTCGCTTGGGAGACCGATTAGCTGGTAGGGGTCCCAAGAGGGGTGATAGAGCACCACCTGAAGGTGTGCCCCAATGTACGCCCTGTAAAGCAGAAGGCGAGGAGACAGTCCATGGAGAAGCAAGCTTTCATCGTCCAAGAGACCCGCAAGTTGGAGGCTGCGGGTGTCATTCGCGAGGTTCGGTACTTGGAGTGGCTGGCAAACCCCGTCATCGTCCCCAAGAATGGCGGGAAGGAGCAAATGTGCGTCGACTTCACCAACCTCGACAAGGCCTGCCCCCAAGATCCGTTCCCCCTTCCATGTTTCGACCAGATCGTTGACTCCACTGCAGAATGTGACTTGCTGTGCTTCCTGGACGTGTTCTCAGGATATCACTAGATCAGGATGGCGGTAGAAGATGTGGAGAAGACAACCTTCCTGACCCCGTGTGGGGTGTACTGCTACACTTGCATGCCTTTCGGACTGCGCAACGCAGGCGCAACCTTCCAGTGGCTCATGCACATCGCCTTGGGCCGGCAGCTCGGGAGGAACGCTGAAGCCTACGTCGACGACATCATGGTGAAGTCTCGAGAGGCGAGGACCTTGATCCAAGACCCAGAGGAAACCTTTGAAAGCCTCCGCTAGGTGGACTTGTGGCTCAACACGAAGAAGTGTGTGTTTGGTGTCCCTTCCGGCAAGCTTCTGGGCTTCCTTGTGTCCCACAGGGGGATCGAGGCCAACCCAAAGAAGGTCAAGGCCATTGAAGACATGGGTCCACCGCAAACCCTCAAGGAAAAGCAGAAGCTTGATGGATGGGTGACTGCGTTGGGACGCTTTATTTCCAAGCTGGGAGAGCGTGCCCTACCCTTCTTCAAGCTGATCAAGAAGAAGGCCCATTCAAGTGAACCCAGGAGGCCGATCGAGCATTTCAAGACGTCAAGAGATACCTGACCAGCCCCCCTAGTGATGGTGGCGCCGCGACCTCTCGAGCCCCTAGTGCTTTACTTTGCTGCCACTCCCTACTCCGACAGCATGGCTCTAGTGGCGGTTTGGGAAGAACACCAAGCCAAGGGCGCATCACGCCGAGCTACACCCCCAGCAGAGATGACGCAAGACCAGGAGGGCGCCACAAGGGCCACAACAGCAACAGTAGTGGGTCAAGCTCGGAAGGACGACGCTCCCGAACCTGCTAAAGCCCCGACAAGCAATCAAGCGTTGGGGGCTCCACCGCCTCAGGAGGCACCCCAACTCCCGGAAGACGCAAACCTCATCAATGCGCCTACCCTCGTCGAGCACCCGGTATACTTCGTCAGCACTGTGCTGCGAGATGCAAGAGCATGGTACCCCATGCTGCAGAAGCTCTTACTCGTGCTCCTGGTGGCCTCACGAAAGCTGCGGCACTACTTTCAAGGCCACCCCATCAAGGTCGTCTCGGCCTACCCACTGGAGAGGGTGCTCAGGAGCCCCAACTCCGCTGGGAGGGTAGCCGAGTGGAACATCGAGCTGCAGACGTTCCAGTTGGAGTTCAGCACCACCATGGCCATCAAAGGGTCCGCGCTCGCCGATTTTGTGGTAGAATGGACGGACGCCCCGATGCTGGAAATAGGTGAGGACCGGTCCCTCTCGCCGGGAAGTGAGGCGCATGACGGCTGGGTCATGTATTTTGATGGTGTCTTCGCACGCCAGGGCGCGGGGGCTGGAGCAGTGCTCATCTCGCCCACTCAGGACAAGCTCTACTACGCCGTGCAGCTCTGCTTCCAGTAGGGCGTGAAGGTCTCCAACAACATTGCAGAGTACGAAGGCCTCATAGCCGGCCTGAAGGCTGCGGCGGCACTAGGGGTGAAGCGTCTCACCATCAGAGGCGACCCGCAGCTCCTCGTCAACTTCTCCAACAAGGTATACGAGCCGAAGGATGAACACATGGAGGCATATCTCGTGGAGGTAAGCAAGATGGAGAAGCAGTTCCTGGGCTTGGAGTTGCAGCACGTGCCCCGAGGAACCAACAAGGAAGCCGACGACATCGCCAGAAGGGCGTCCAAGCGACAACCCCAAGAGCCTAGCGTCTTCGAGGAGCGGCTGCTCAAGCCGTCGGCGACACCACCGCTTTCAAGGAAAGCGCAGCCTCGGGAGGAGCTCCCGTAGCCACCTGCCGTGGGAGCCCCAGCCTATGGCCCAACTTCAGGAGCGCGTCTACTCTTGGCGCTCGAGCCCCAGGAGGGGTGGTGGACCAAGGAATTCAAGGAATACCTGATGCAAGGGACGTTGACAGAGAAGGAGGAGGACGCGGAGCGTGTGGCCCGGCAAGCCACGACATACTACATCCGGGACGGTGAGTTATATAGGAAGCGGCCAAATGATGTCTCACTATGTTGCATCTCCAGGCAACAGGGGAAGGAGCTGCTAGCCGACATATACGCGGGGACTGTGGGCACCACTCGTCGTCACAAACCCTCATCGGCAAGGCATTCTGCAGCAGATTCTACTGGCCTACGACGCTCAATGACGCATCTGAGCTGGTGAAGTCCTGCGAGGCCTGCCAATTCCACGCCAAGCAAATCCACCAGCCAGCTTAGGGCCTCCAGACCATTCCACTCTCGTGTTTGTTCGCAGTCTGGGGGCTGGATATCCTGGGCCCGTTCCCTCGGGCGCCTGGGGGTTATCGATACCTCTACATCGCCATCGACAAGTTCACTAAGTGGGCGGAGGTGGAAGCCGTCCGCACCATCCCAGCTGGTTCCGCGGTCAAGTTCATCAAGGGTCTCGTGAGCCATTTTGGGGTCCCCAACCACATCATCACAGATAATGGTTCGCAGTTCACCAGTAATCTCTTCAAAACGTACTAGGCTAACCTTGGAACGCAGACCTGCTGCGCTTCAGTGGCGCACCCCCGGAGCAATGGTCAAGCCGAACAAGCCAACGCAGAGGTCCTGAGAGGCCTCAAGACCAGGACCTTCAAGAAGAAGCTTGAAGCCTGCGGTAGGGGCTGGCATGACGAGCTCCAGTCCGTGCTGTGGTCCATCCGCACAACCACCACCAAGCCAACGGGAGAAACCCGATTTTTCCTTGTCTACGGAGCAGAAGCGGTTCTCCCTCACGAGGATATGCATCGCTCCGCATGGGTCCTGGCGTTTGATGAGACACAGCAGGACGCCATGCGGAGGATGGACCTCGTGCTGGGGGAGGAACGCCACCGTGAGGCTGCACTACGGGCGGCAAGATACCAGCAGACGCTGTGGCGGTACCACTGTCGCAGCGTCCGCTCCAGGACGCTCGAGGTGGGTGACCTCGTCCTGAGGCGGGTGCTCTCCAGGGAAGGGCTGCATAAGCTTCACTCATGTGGGAGGGCCTGTTCAAGGTCGTCCATGTCTCCAGGCCTGGCACTGCACGTCTGGAGACACAGGACGGGGTACCCATCCAGAACGCCTGGAACATCTAGCACCTCCGGAAGTTCTAACCCTGAAGAAAGGCCTAGCGCCTGTGAAGAAAGGCCCAGCGCCTGTGAAGAAAGGCCCAACGCTTGTGAAGGTCTCCGCTCGTGACACTCTCACGTAATAATGAGTGGGGTTGTACACGCCCCGGAGTCTCAGGAGTGCCGCCCTTGGGCCTCGGGGACTCCCTCCCACGTCTTAGTGGTAGCACTTAGCTCCGTGCTGGTGAGAAGACATGAAGACTAGACTAGGTGCCGGACGCGGCTTTTCATTTTCTTTCCGAACTTGTCTTGCCCCTATTTTAATTGAAATTTGCCTTCTGGTGTCTCTTGCTGGTCTCGTCCTATTGTTTTCTGCCTCTATTTCTGCCTTCATTTCTGTGGTCGACCTGTACTCTCTCTCGCGTCCCTCGCGAGGGGGCTGAGCAGGTACCCTCGTGAGCTTCCTTCTTCTGTTTTTCGTGAGGTACCCTCGTTCGAGCTCGCAAGCTGGCGCACCTCTCCTAATCTGTGCCCCTCGGGTACCGCAATACGAAGCGCTGGGTCAAGGCCAGCGGTGCTTATGACCAAGGCTCGGGTGAACGATAAGCCTCTTAACGTATTTTTTGCAGTTCCTAAGCGCCTACCAGGCCAAGGAGGCCTCAGAAGGCACCAGGGAGCAAGTGCCCTGTGAGGAGGAGACTACTCCGAGCAAGTCAAGGTAAGTTATATCTACATAAAATGACAATGTTGCGGCACAACATAGAACCAATAAACATAACATAATAATTGAGAAATCACAGTTCGTTGCATGCCCGTCCGGGGCCCACACTGGTTTCTTTCTTGGTGCAGGAAGGAAAGGACGAACAAAATAAAAGCGGCACGGGCCCCTACAGCGATCCACGAGGGCGGGCTCTTGGCACCGTCCCAAGCTCAACCAGACCTCTCCTCGCGCTTCACGGAGGCGAGGCGATGAGACGACCCACTGCCGCCATTGAAGCGGGCACGGCGGCGTGGCGGCTGGTCGTAACCGCCGCTGCTGGAGCTGTCGCCGGAGGAAGAGCCATCATAGCTGGACGAGACGTGGTCGGCCCCAAGGGAGGGTTCGCCCTCATCCTCATCACAACCATCACCAAGGCCGAGCACCTCCTCGCCGTCGTTGAACTTGGGGCAGCACTCGGCACAGCAACCATCTTCCCCAAACACCCTACGTAGAGGGTCGCGTCACCGTCATACTTGAAATCGAGGGTGCACCGCCTGCCCAAAACACGCGCGGGCAAACGAATGCCAGCCGCGGGCTAGGGTTATGTTGCCTGCGACAGAGACCTCAACCGCAACCCAGGAAGCCCTGCTGCAGCAGTCGTCCGCCTATAGCCAGAGCCTGCCTGGACCTGAGGCTGGCAGCTCGTCGGTGAAGAAGCGCGGGAGTTGAAGCCAGTTGCCGGCCGGTTTCTCCGACCAGACGATGAAATCTGGTAGCACCTCTTTCGAGTGGAAGCGCGGCCGGGGAGGCCGCGCGACCACGACATGTCTCCCCTCATCAATAGGACTGCCACGACGGGAGCAACCCCTGCCACGCGAAGCGGCACTGCCACGGCCGCTGGGGCCGCGGCGGGGGTCGCGGTGTGCTTGCGGGGACGGCCGTGACCGCGCTTGGGCACCGGAGAGTCGGGCCCCTCGCGAGGGGCATTCCCCTTCTCCGCGGCGGAGAACCTCTTCGACACCGCCATTGGTGTCGCAGCTGGCGATGGAGCAAAGAGGGAGAAGCGAGCGGAATGGGAAGAGATGGGCGACGGGGGCTCTGCCCCCTCCCCCATTTATAACATAAGAAGGCCAACCAACGCCCCCTCCCCACGATCACAGGTAATGATGGTTTTTCCTTGCATGCAGTAGGGACTCGTCAAATCAGGCAGTTGCCGAGGCGACGTGGGGAAGCGGATACTCCCACGTCCAGTCAATCGCCATGCGTCGACCAAGGCCGCAGGCTATTGGGGCCCGCGGCGCTCCGCACTTGCCCCTTGGCTTCGCCTTGAACCCAAGCCCGAGCATGCCTTGGGCCCGGGGGCTACTGTCGGTGTTTTGGGAATGGGGGTCCCCAGACTTGCCTTCCTCTGTCCCACGACGTGTCTCTGTTGACCATCAACACTTGATGCTCCTTCTTGATTTCTACCTCCGCAGCCTTTCGCATCGCGAAGAGCTCGGGAATTGTCTTATCCATCCCTTGCATATTATAGTACATCATGAAGCTTTTATAGCTTGGTGGCAGTGATTGAAGAACTCTGTCAATGACACTATCAACCAGAAGATTAACTCCCAGCTGAGTCAAGTGATTGTGGTACCCAGACATTCTGAGTATGTGTTCACTGACAGAACTATTCTCCTCCATTTTGCAGTTGTAGAACTTATCGGAGACTTCATATCTCTCATTCCGGGCATTTGCTTGAAATATTAACTTCAACTCCTGGAACATATCATATGCTCCATGATGTTCAAAACATCGTTGAAGTCCCCGTTATAAGCCGTAAAGCATGGCACACTGAACTATTGAGTAATCATCAGCTTTGCTCTGCCAGGTGTTCACAACATCTGGAGTCGCTCCTGAAGTGGGTTTGGCACCTAGTGGTGCTTCCAGGACGTAATTATTCTGTGCAAACAATGAGGATAATCCTCAAGTTACTTACCAGTCCGTGTTGTTGCTACCATAATCTTTCAACTTAGCTTTCTCTAGGAACACATTAAAATTCAACGGAACAACAACACGGGCCATTTATCTACAACAACATAGACATGCAAAATACTATCAGGTACTAAGTTCATGATAAATTAAAGTTCAATTAATCATATCACTTAAGAACTCCCACTTAGATAGACATCCCTCTAATCATCTAAGTGATCACGTGATCCATATCAACTAAACCAAGTCTGATCATCACGTGAGATGCAGTAGTTTTCAATGGTGAACATCACTATGTTGATCATATCTACTATATGATTCACGCTCGACCTTTTGTCTCAGCGTTCCTAGGCCATATCTGCATATGCTAGGCTCGTCAAGTTTAACCCGAGTATTCCGCGTGTGCAAAACTGGCTTGCACCCGTTGTATCTGAACGTATAGCTTATCACACCTGATCACCACGTGGTGTCTTGGCACGACGAACTGTAGCAACAGTGCATACTCAGGGAGTACACTTATACCTTGAAATTTAGTGAGAGATCATCTTATAATGCAACCGCCGTACTATGCAATAAGATGCATAAAGGATAAACATCATATGCAATCAATATAAGTGATATGATACGACCCCCTTCCCAATTCGGATTGGGCTTGGGGGGCACACGCCTCTCACTTGGCCGCCTCCTCCTCTCTCCCACCATGGCCCTTTAAGGCCCATTAACTCCCTGGGGGGTTCCGGTAACCCTCGGGTACTCCGGAAAATGCCCGAACCTATCCGAAACCTTTCCGGTGTCCAAAGATAGCTTTCCAATATATTAATCTTTATGTCTCGACGATTTCGAGACTCCTTGTCATGTCTGTGATCACATCCGGGACTCCAAACTATCTTCGGTACATCAAATCAGACAACTCATAATACATATCATCATCGAACGTTAAGCGTGCGGACACTATGGGTTCGAGAACTTTGTATACATGACCGAGACTCATCTCCGGTCAATAACCAATACCGGAACCTAGATGCTCATATTGGTTCCTACATATTCTACGAAGATCTTTATCAGTCAAACCGCATAACAACATCTGTTTGTTCCCTTTGTCATCGGTATGTTACTTGCCAGAGATTCGATCATTGGTATCATCATACCTAGTTCAATCTTGTTACCGGCAAGTCTCTTTACTCGTTCCGTAATGCAACATCCCGCAACTAACTCATTAGTCACATTGCTTGCAAGGCTTATAGTGATGTGCATTATTGAGAGGGCCCAGAGATACCTCTCCGACAATTAGAGTGACAAATCCTAATCTCGATCTAGCCAACTCGACAGTACAATTGGAGACACCTATAGAGCATCTTTAGAATAACCCAGTTACGTTGTGATGTTTGATAGCACACTAAATGTTCCTCCGGTATTCCGGAGTTGCATAATCTCATAGTCATAGGAACATGTATAAGTTATGGAGAAAGCAGTAGCAATAAACTAAACGATCATAATGCTAAGCTAACGGATGGGTCAAGTCAATCACATTGTTCTCTAATTATGTGATCCCGTTCATCAAATGACAGCTCATGTATATGGTTAGGTAACTTAACCATCTTTGATTAACGAGCTAGTCAATGTAGAGGTATACTAGTGACACTCTGTTTGTCCATGTATTCACACATGTACTAAGTTTCCGGTTAATACAATTCTAGCATGAATAATGTCGGGGGTTGGGTGCGACATATGCCAATGTATGGCTTATCATGGTGGGAGCGAGTAGAACGTCGCCGGATGAGGCGTAGGCACGAACGCCGGCGTACTTTACCCAGGTTTGGGGCTCTCCTAGGAGATAAGACCCCTAGTCCTGCTCTGCAGGGTCTCCGCATGATCACTAAGACACTAGTGAGTACAATGGTGCTCCTCGAGCTATATGCTAGAGGTAGAAGAAGGCAGGCACGCTCTATCCTCCCTCTAGGTGTGAGTCTAGTTCTAACTGGTTCGGAACCCTTTGCATGGGTGCCCTGGTGGGTTTATATAGGCATACCCCCCAGGGGTACAATGGTAATTGGGTCAGGCATAGGGCCCGACTGTCAGTGTCTCTGGTCGTCGGCTTCTCCGCCGGCTGCTGGGCCCGCCGCCTGGTGGGCCCCGCCGACTGGTCCGATACGGAGCCGACATGCCGCTCCCGCCGCTCGCGGGTTTTGCCAGCTGCTGATTACTGTAGCCGTGTGGCTAATGACGCATGCTTGGTCGGGGGAGCGTGGCTATAGTCCTGCCGACTGGTGGGAGATCACTGTAGCCACTCCCTGTCTTATCTGATTAATGGCGCGTGGACCCCGAAGGAGGAGAGGGCCGCCTGCTGGAGGCCGGCCTCCCTCGGGTCCGACTGGTCAGGCCTTCGCCACCCTCCGGGCTCTCGCTGCCTAGTATGCCCCGCCGCCTGCAGGCCGCACCGACAGGTCGTCGTGGGAATAGGACTCCGCCTGCTACTGGTGACGTCAAGGGAGGAGTGGCAACAGTGCCACGCCGGGTGGATATCCTCGCCCGTACGGAGCACTGTGGCCGCGCCCGACCCTGGATATGGGGGGATGGGCTACACTGTAGCCTCGCCCCGTCTCGTCTTCGTAATGGGGGTGCAGACTTTGAGGGCGCCATGGGCCGACTGCTAGGAGCCGGCCTCTTTGGAGGCCGCCTGCTAAGAGTCGGCCCGTCTTGGAACCGCCTTCCTGAGCATGGCCGTATTCTGGCAGTCGGCCGTTCGGCCAGCCGGCCACCAGAAGGCGGTGCTTCATCTTGTCATCTTGAGGGGCGCAGCCGGCCCGATGTCTTGGACGGTTATAGGTCTCTGGTTAGGCTACCCGTGGCCCATTACTCCGACAGTAGTCCCCGAAGCTAGTGAGGTGCCGTGGCTGAAGAGCGAGAAGCCTCAACAGTTTCTTCCTCCGAGTGCCCTGGTCTGAATCCTCGTTCGACTCCTAATGCGCCGAGTGGAGGGAGTCGGCCACCGCCAGTCGAACTCGTCAAAAACTTTGAATGCAACGGCGGGAACCAGGTGGCTTATTAGCGAAGCCTCCAAGCCCGCCGCCTGCTGTAGGCACGCCACTTGGCGTCAACCAACCGGGCCAGCCAGCCAGCCCACGGGCGCGATGGGACACGACTGCAGGCTGGGCCCACCACCATCGAGCCTCGGCATGTGAGCGGATCCGCTGCGGCTGAGGCGGGCGGTTGAGTTTCTCGACGGAGTTACTGCGCACAGTAACCTGCGCGAATAAGGTGGGAACATGGGGTCATGGGCACAGTTAATCCCACGATCCCACACCCGCCCCTCGGCTTCATAGCCCGTAGGCTGTAAGTAGGGGGAGGAGCGGGAGCAGCGGAGCACGCGCGCCTTGCTACCCCTACTCTTGCCTCTTTTCTTCCTCCTCTCGCCGCAGCGCTCTCGAGCTCCGCCGGAGTGCCGTCGCCGCCCGTTTCGTCGTGCCCTTCCGCCATGGGTCCTTCTTGGCCTTGCTTCGATCCCCAGCTCCCTAGCCGTGCAATTTGCCTCGTCGAGCTTTCCATGGCGCGTGAGTGGGGAGGAGGCTGGGATGGGTCGAACGTCAATGACGACCACATCACCTTCCTCTGCGACACGCGTCGTCTCCCCGGCGTTGGCTTCGTGAAGGCGTGCGTGCCTCCCGAGTGGGATATCTCGCCGGCGCCGAGGGAAGGTGAGCGGGTCGTCTTCCGCTCGCACTTCATCCACGGTTTCGTCCTGCCGGCGAGCGGCTTCCTCCAGTCGTTTGTCGACTTCTATCATCTTCAACCTCACCACATCACGCCCAACACCGTGATGCTTCTCTCCGCCTTCGTCATGATGTGCGAAGGCTACCTCGGCATCCTCCCCACCCTCGAGTTGTGGGGAGTGTTCTTCTACACCAAGTTGGGCACCTCCGTCCGGGAGGTGGCTGCTAGTGCGGCGCCTTCGTCGCCGTGCGCCGTCCTTCTCCAAGGAACGTCTTCCCCGCCATCAAGCTGCCACAGTCAGTCAAGATGTGGCAGAAATCTTACTTCTATGTGGAGAATGTCAACCCGGCCGTCGACTTCATCAACCTGCCGGCCTACGAAGCCGGCCCGCCGGCTGAGCCTCGGGCTATCCAGGGCTACAAGCCGAAGTCGGTGTCATCAGACGGCGCCGCCGCCATCAGCCGACTCCGGGCGCTGGTCGAAGCTGAAGGCCTCAGAGCGTCTAACTTGATGGTCGCCTTTGTCATACGTCGGGTTCTCCCGCTCCAAGGCCGGCCTCACTTGATCTGCCGAATGAGCGGGCACCGTGACCCGTGCCGGCTGAGTACCAAGGAGATGCCAGCTGCCGAGGTGGCAAACTTGGTGAATGAGATCTCCGACCTCAAGCTTGACGGGTCCTGGCAATTCGGCAAGCAGCGTACTCCCGCGCGGACCCGCCGCCTGCCGTAAGCTCTTCAATATTTCCCACTTCTGTGTTTTATCTTGATTCCGCCTTGTTGATTCGACCAGCCTGCCTCTTGCTTTTCGAAACAGATCTTTATGTCCGAGGCGACGGCTGCCGTCATGGGGGCGGGCGGCCCCTACCTACCGGACCGATCCGTAAGCGATGTGGACGACCCCGACTTGGGGGCGACCGCCTTGGAAGATGACGCCATAGGTGGCGTCTATGGAGCAGGCGGCTCCGAAGGAGTCGGCGTCAAGTCGTGGTCGGACGACTTCGAGGAGGAGTAGGAGCCGTGCCCATCACGAGGCGCTGGCAAGGCGGACGCGGGCCCCCCCGCCGAGCCGTCTGGCCGAGGCGGTACGCGAAAGCGTAAACAGGGCGCCATCTTGTTCGGCAGCGCGCCGAAGAAGGCCAAGAATCCGATCGCCATGACCAGGCGGAAGGAAGCCGCCGCGAAGGTGGCCAAGTTCCAAAAACTTCTGAAGGCACCTCCCATGGTGTCGGCGTAAGTATCTTTTCCCTGTGCTCTTCTTTATTGTCGATTCCTTCTAAGCTTTCTCTTTGCGTCTTTCTTGATTTAGGACCCCGCTCTCTCTTGAGAAGTCGGCCGCCGCCTCCATCGTTGGGTCGATGGAGACCTCCACCCCCACCCGACGAATCGATCTGGCCGCTGACCTCCGGGAGGAGCGGGAGCGAAACGCACGAGAGGTGCGCGAAGAGCAAGAAGCCGCCCGCCGGGAGAAGGCAAATGCAGACAAGGCGGAGGCTGCCGCGCTGAAGAAGTTGGCAGAGCCTGAGGCCGACGCCGTTGCGAAGAAACGGCTTGAGGAAGCCGCGCGCCGCCAGGAGCCGGTCATCATCGTTCCTTTGAACTCCGTGCCGCCACCGCCAGAATTTGCAGCGCCGACAGGGGATGTCGGCGATGACCACCCGGCCATGGAGAGGGAGGGCGGCGACGTTGCCATGCCGGACGTAATCGTGTCCCTGCCACCACCTTTTGAGGAGGCAGGAGACAAGCAGCCGGCTGGTCCGCCGGCGCCGCCTGTGGGAGGCGAGATGGTGATGGGCCTGACTCCCGAGGTCTCCACACCCTCATGCCGTCGGTTTGCAAAGGCGGCCTCGGCACCACGCTTGCTGGAGACCGGTACCGCGAGCTCTTCGATCCCGGACGCCGAGGAGACAAGCGCCGCGCCCACTGAGTGGGTGCGGGAAGGCGGGACGGGCCCCTTGAATAAGGCAATCCTGGATGTCTAGACCAAGCTCCACGCTGAAGCCGATGCTGTCAAGCACTGCAGCAAGGTGTTCCTGGAGTCGCGAGTAGCCATCCGGGTATGCTTCTTGGTTCTTCAGTTTTGACTCTTGTATCTCTTATACTTCTCTGTGGGGGCGCGCCAGCGCACCCCCTGGGTGTAGTCCCCAAGTTTCAAGCTGGCTGCTGGGCAGGCGGCTAGGAACTTAAACTGGCAAGCTCCGAGTGCTGACATTGTCTGATATCTTCACTGCAGGATTATCATAACCTTCATGCAGCTGCCTTCAACTCCAAGGTCCAGGAGCTACTCAACGGACCGCCGACCCGTCAGAAAGCCGGAGTAGGTCTTTGTTTTCTTTCTTCGCGGGGGCGCGCTGGCACACCCGCAGCCTGTAGTCCCCGAGATTCGGGCCGACTGCTGAGCAGTCCGGTTGGATTTCCTGGGAAACTATATCTCTCATTGTTGATTGTTGATGTCTTTTTCTTCTTGTACTCTTACAGAGGCCAACGCCGCCTTGCAGCGGCAGCTGGGTGAAGCCAACACCGCGCCGCGTGCCAAGGAGGTGGACTGCAGCAAGCAGGCCGAAGAGCATGACCGGCTGGTCATGCAACTGGCGAAGTAGGCGGAGCTCCTCAAGAAGACCCAGAACAAGGCGGAGGACAAAGAGGCCGGTCTCCTTGCTGAGTTCGAGCCCGAACACTCCGCCTGGACCGACAAGGAGGTTTTGCTGACCGTCGGCTTTGGCAAAATTGAGGACATGGTCGACGGTGAGCTTCCCTCTTTTTTCTTTTTCGAGCTGCCGACTGCTGACCAAGCCGGCCTCTTGTCTCTAACTTTGGCTCTTTTGCTTTCTATTTGAGCAGACTTCTTCCCTGGTCATTCTGACGCCGCCAACCAGGCCATCGAGGTTGATCGCAAAGAGCGGAGGGCGAAAGGTGCGCATATTGCTGCCAATGCCCCCGGACCCTCAACGAGCAGCTCCTCAGCATCCAGGCCCATCGTCGCCCGGCTCATCGGATGCTGCGCCATCTTCAGCGTGTCGGCGCCCAGGCGATCGCCGCCCTGTGGCCGGGTATGCTGGCTCCACGCACACCCAGCCAGACCGCTGACTGGCTAGAGGTGGCGGCCGACCGCCTTGAGACGTGGAAGGGTTCCTCGGCCCGGGCTGGGGCACGCCGGGCCTTTGAATTCATCAAGGCGTGGTACCCTGGGCTAGATCTAGCCCAGTTGGCCACGCTTTGACTGGAAGCCCGAGAGGCTCTGGTGGCGGTGGAGCATGAACTTGTCCAGTGAGCCGCGGCAATCGCCGAGTACACCGACACCAGCGCCTTCGTTCCTAAGCTGGCTGAGAACGGCACAGAGGCGCCGCAGGAGTGGTTCGTGCTGAACCCAGAGGATGATGAGGACTCGGCCGAAGTGATCGACTCCTGCGACGAGGGAGAAAGAGGGGAGGAGGAGGAAAGTGAAGAGGAGGCGCCAGAGGTCGGGGCAGATGGCCGGCCTTAGCTCGACCACGACCCCAGCAACGACCCACGCCCGAGCAAGCCAGCTGCTGCAGAAGGCGACCAAGCGGAGACTGACCAGCCGGCCACTCCACCAACCGGCACCGCCGACTCCACCGTTCCGACGAACCCGTCCGCCGCTCCCTAGGCTGCCAAGTTATCTTTGTTTTTACCCGCCTATTAGTCTCAACAAACTTTGTTAATTTCGCACAATTCCACCCGCGGGGTGTATTTCAAACTCCTGTTGAATGTTGGCCAAGGGCCCTTTTGGTATGTAAATATGCTTGCTGGGTTCTGTCTTTCCTTGCTTTTTGCTCCTTGGCTTTTTCCTTTGCTGCCCTCCCTAGGCTGTCGTCTGGCCAGGGAAACAGCCGTTCTGCGGACTGTGGCTGGGCTCAGTACTCAGCTACTTTGGGAGGGTAAGCACTTAGTCGATTAGAGTTTTTTAGCAAATTAAACAGAAGCCAGCCTGCCGGCTGCTCAGCAGCCGGTCGGTGAGGCAGGAAGCCAGCCTGAACTATGTGCATGCTTTGGGTCCTTAGCCATTTTTCATGCAGACACCCTTTCTACCTTGACTCCTGCCCGCCAGACAGTCACTCTGCGAGCTGTAGCTTCTGGCAGGAGGAGGCTTAAGTGCCAACACATTACTTGTCCAGCTGCAGGAAGCATTACATAGTGCAAGGCGGCGAGTCCCCGGGTGGACTAGTCGAACCCGGTGCCAGGCGGACTAATAAAATAACACGATGACAGGCATACTACTCAACATATAGATAAAAGAGGGCAGTCCCCGAGCTCTTCTCGGGGGACCCGGAGTCTTCGTACTTAATACAAAAGTTAACGTGGTTCATACTGCATTAACTGTAAAACCTTCGAAGGAGATTAGCATTCCATGGTCACTCTGTCTCCTTGCTGGAGTCGTCTTTTTTGCGTGCTCGAGGCTTCTGAGCATCGATCAGGTAGTATGAGTCATTGCCCAGCACCTTGCTGATGATGAAGGGACCTTCCCAAGGTGCTGAGAGCTTATGCTGGCTGGCTGTTCGCTGGATCAGCCGGAGCACAAGGTCTCCCTCTTGGAAGGATCTTGCCTTGACCTTCCGGTTGTAGTATCGGCGCAGATGATACGTCAATTTTGCATCATGCTTTTATATCAATATTTATTGCATTATGGGTTGTTATTACACATTATGTCACAATACTTATGCCCATTCTCTCTTATTTTACAAGGTTTGCATAAAGAGGGAGAATGCCGACAGCTGGGATTCTGGGCTGGAAAAGGAGCAAATATTAGAGACCTATTCTGCACAACTCCAAAAGTCATGAAACTTCACGGAAGATGTTTCCCAAATATATAAAAAATACTCAGCGGAAGAAACTCACCAGGGTGCCACACCCTGCCCACGAGGGTGGGGGGCGCGCCCTACCCCCCTGGGCGCGCCCCCTATACCTCGTGGGCCCCTGGTGGCCCTCCGGTGGACATCTTCTGCTATATGGAGTCTTTCGATGGGAAAAAATTCATAAGCCATCTTCTTGGACGGAACTCCGCCGCCACGAGGCGGAACCTTGGCGGAATCAATCTAGGGCTCTGGCGGAGCTGTTCTGCCCGGGAAACTTCCCTCCCGGAGGGGAAAATCATCGCCATCGTCTTCACCAATGCTCCTCTCATCGGGAGAGGGCAATCTCCATCAACATCTTCATCAGCACCATATCATCTCAAAACCCTAGTTCATCTCTTGTATCCAATTCTTGTCTCCAAGTCCGGGATTGGTGCTAGTAGGTTGCTAGTAGTGTTAATTACTCCTTGTAGTTGATGCTAGTTGGTTTAATTGGTGGAAGATCATATGTTCAGATCCTATATGCATATTAATACCCCTCTGATTATGCACATGTTTATGCTTTGTGAGTAGTTACTTTTGTTCCTGAGGACATGGGAGAAGTCTTGCTATTAGTAGTCATGTGAATTTGGTATTCGTTCGATATTTTGATGAGATGTATGTTGTCTCTCCTCTAGTGGTTTTATGTGAACGTCGACTACACATAACTTCACCATTATTTGGGCCTAGAGGAAGGCATTGGGAAGTAATAAGTAGATGATGGGTTGCTAGAGTGACAGAAGCTTAAGCCCTAGTTTATGCGTTGCTTCGTAAGGGGCTGATTTGGATCCATATGTTTCATGCTATGGTTAGGTTTACCTTAATACTTTTTTTGTATTTGCGGATGCTTGCAATAGAGATTAATCATATGTGGGATGCTCGTCCAAGTAAGGGCAGCACCCAAGCACCGGTCCACCCACATACCAAATTATCAAAGTACCGAACGCGAATCATATGAACGTGATGAAAACTAGCTTGACGATATTCCCATGTGTCCTCGGGAGCACTTTACATCTTATAAGAGTTTGTCCAGGCTTGTCCTTTGCTACAAAAAGGATTGGGCCACCTTGCTGCACCTTATTTACTTTTGTTACCTGTTGCTCGTTACAAATTATCCTATCACGAAACTATCTACTACCACTTATTTCAGTACTTGCTGAGAATACCTTGCTG
This sequence comes from Triticum urartu, assembly GCF_056163025.1. Classification (NCBI taxonomy): domain Eukaryota; kingdom Viridiplantae; phylum Streptophyta; class Magnoliopsida; order Poales; family Poaceae; genus Triticum; species Triticum urartu. Next base: position 357,755,738 of record NC_141874.1, on the reverse strand, counting down.
GAAACCGCTTATCATTTCCTTCTACTCCTCGTTGGGTTCGACACTCTTACTTATCCAAAGGAATACGATAGATCCCCTATACTTGTGGGTCATGAGCTGACTCTGCTGGTAGATGGTGGACCGGCTGAGTGCCAACAGCCGGCCCTCTTCCAGCAGATCGACGCCGTCTTCTCATGCTTCTTTCGCCTCCTCCTCGGTGTACATGGTGACTCGAGGGGAGTCGAACTCTATATCTGTCGGGATGACGGCTTTAGCGCCGTAGACGAGGAAGAAAGGCGTGAAGCCGGTTGACTTGTTCAGAGTTGTGCGCAGGTTCTAGAGGATGGCCGAAAGCTCATCGAGCCAATAGCCAGCCGACCGCTCCAGAGGCTCGACCAGTCGGGGCTTGATGCCTGACAAAATGAGGCCGTTTGCTCGCTCCACCTGGCCGTTTGACTGCGGATGGGCAACGGACGCTAGGTCCAGTCGGATGCCCTGCATCGCGCAGAAATGGGCCAAGGCACATTTGGCAAAGTTTGTGCATTGTCGGCGATGATGCTGTGTGGTATGCCATACCGGATGGTCATGTCGGTGATGAAAGTCACAGCAGTCGGACCATTCAACTTCTTGATTGGTTTTGCTTCTATCCACTTGGTGAACTTGTCCACTGCGACAAGCAGATGAGTCACGCTGCCGCGTGCTATCTTGAATGGTCCCACCATGTCCAGGCCCCGGACGGCAAAGGTCCAGGCAATGGGGATGGTCTTGAGTGGAGAAGCCGGCTAATGCGGCTTGGAGCGGAACTTCTGGCACCCTTTGCATTTCTGGACCAATTCTTTGGCGTCTTCTAGAGCAGTCGCTAGAAAAAATCGTGGTGGAAAGCTTTGGCCACAAGTGCTCTTGAAGCTGCGTGGTGACCACACTCGCCTTGATGGACATATTTTAGGATTGCTTGGCCTTGCTCTGGCTCCACGCAGCGCTGATAAACACCAGTGACACTGTGCCTCACAAGTTCTCTGTTGACGATGGTGTAAGCTGCTGCCCGACGTTGTACTTGTCGGGCCGAGATCTCATCAGTCATCAGCTCTTTGTTCACCAGAAAGTTCAGGATGGGCTGCGCCCATGAAGGTGCTGCTATTTCTTTGACTGCCAGGGCTGCAACTTGCATGAGGGCGGTTGGGCCGGGAGGCGGCGGGTTGGAGTCGGCTGCCGCTTGCTGAATTGATGAAGTCCCCGGGCCGACTGCTGTAGTCCCCGGGCCAGGTTCTGAAGTCTCCGGGCCGGGTGCGACTGCTGCAGTCCCCAGGTCACCTGCCGAATTCCTCGTGCCGGCTGCTGGGGTCCTCAAGTCAGATCTGACTGCTTCAGGAGGGGCCGGCACAAAGATGGAATCCGACTCTAGCAATGGCTTGACAGACGGCTTGATGAGGCGTTGCAGGGCGACACCGGCTAGTATTGCTTGCCGGGTGGAGCCGATACGTGCCAAGGCGTCAGCTTGCTCATTATCATTTCTTGGCACATGGAGGAACTCGCACCCCTCAAAGTAACCATTGAGATGCTAGACAAGGAAGTGGTAGCTCGCCATGTTTGCATCCTTGGCGTCCCGGTCGCCTGACGACTGCTGGACCACCAAGTTGGAATCACCATAGCACAGGATCCGGCGAATGCCGAGTTCCTTGGCAAGCCGGAGCCCGTGAATGAGTGCTTCATACTCGGCAACGTTATTGGAGGCGGCAAAGTGGATTTGTAGCACATATCTTAGCTTGTCGCCTTTGGGAGAGGTGAGGACGATGCCGGCTCCCAAACCGGTGCACATCTTGGAACCATCAAAGTGCATCCACCAATGGGTGGAGTCTGGCGTTGGCGGCAGGTACTGGGTCTCGGCCCAGTCGACAAGGAAGTCGGCCAGTGCTTGTGACTTGACAACGGTGCGAGGCTGCTAGTAGATGGTGTAGGGGGGCAAATATATGGCCCATTTGGCCACTTGGCCCGAAGCATCTCGGCTTCCAATGATCTCGGCAATAGGAGCAGTGCAGACAATAGTGATTGGGTGCTCCTGGAAGTATGACTTCAGCTTCTTGGCGGCGAAGTGTATGCCGTAGCACATCTTCTGGTAGTGCGGGTAGTTCTGCTTGGAGGAGGACAATACTTCACTCAGGTAATACACCGGCCTCTGGACCAGTACTGCTTTGCCTTCTTCCTTGCGTTCCACAACTATGACTATGCTGACCACCCGGCTGGTGGCGGCGATGTAGAGGAGCATGGGCTCTTTAGGAGCCAGAGCCGCCAGGACAGGCGGAGTGGTCAACATCTTCTTCATCTGGAGAAAAGCTTCATCCGCCTTGTCATTCCACTTGAAAAAAGTGGTCTTCTTCATGAGTTGGTATAGAGGAAGAGCCTTCTCGCCCAGCCGACTGATGAAACGGCTGATGGATGCCAAACAACCGGTAAATTTTTGCACATCCGGCAGTCTGGTGGGCACCTCCATCCTCTCGATGGCCTTGATCTTCACAGGGTTGCATTCTATGCTGCGCTCTGAGACCAGGAAGCCAAGAAGCTGGCCGGTAGGTACCCCGAAAATGCATTTCTCCGGGTTGAGCTTGATCTGGAATCGGCGCAAGTTTTCAAAGGTCTCCTTGAGGTCTTCTAGCAACGTCCCATGCTTCTCCGTCTTCACCACAACATCGTCCACATAGACGTGGGTGTTTCTGCCGAGTTGCTTGAGGAGACACTTCTACATGCAACGCTGAAACGTGGCGACGACAGTGCTCAAGCCGAACGTCATGGTCAGGTAAGAGAAGGCTCCGAATGGTGTGATGAATGCGGTCTTCAGCCTGTCGGCCGAGTTTAGCTTGATCTGGTGATACCCTGAGTATGCATCCAAAAAGCTCAACAGCTCGCATCCGGCTGTGGAGTCAATCACTTGGTCGATTCTTGCAAAATAAAATGGTCTTTGGGGCAAGTTTTGTTGAGGCTGGTATAATCAATACACATGGGCCACTGCTTATTCTTCTTCAGCACTAGTACTGGGTTGGCTAACCATTCTGGAAAGAACACTTCCATGATGAAGCCAGCTGCTAGAAGTCGGGCTATCTCTTCTCCAACAACTCTCCTCTTCTCTTTCGACAGGCGGCGCAAGGGCTGCCTAACTGGCTTGGCATCAGACTGGACATGTAGCTTGTGCTCAGCAAATTCCGTCGGAACACCCGGCATGTCCTTGGGAGACCATGCAAAGATATCCCGATTCTCATGGAGGAAATCGACGAGCTCGCCTTCGTATTTGCTGTCAAGGTTCGCACCTATGACTGCGTGCCTCTCCGGGTACTCCGGGTCCAAGGGTATCTTCTTCGTCTCCTTCGCCGGCTTGAACGAGGCCTCAACTACTGACTCCTTGGGGTTGGGTGACATTTCTGGCTGCTTGCCGGCCATCGCCACAACCCGGTCAAGGTGCCGCTTCTCAGTCACGATCACAAGGGACTCGGCTAACCGGGTGCTCTCTGCCGCACAGGCGAACGACTTCTTGTAGTCTCCTGCTATGGTCATGATTCCCTTGGAGCTCGGCATCTTCATCTTTAGGTAAGCATAGTGGGGGACCGCCATGAACTTGGCCAGGGCAGGACGGCCAAGCAATTCATGATAGGGGCTCTCAAGGTCCACCACCTCAAACCAGACTGGCTCTCAGCGGAAATGATTTTTGTCCCCGAAGAGGACACCTATCTGAGTCTTGCTGATTGGTGAGCAAGAAAGGCCTGGAACTATGCCATGGCAAACAGTCCGGCTGGGCTGAAGATGTCTCTGCTTGATTCCCAACTTCTCCATGGTATCTTTGTACATGATGTTGATGTTGCTACCACCATCTATCAGAACTCGGGATAAGCGAGCAGCTCACCTCTTCGTGGCAAAGGTGGCATCCAACACTAGAGGATAAGAGCCAGGACTGGGCATCACCTCCAGGTGGTTGGCTCTGCTCCAGCTGATGGGCTTCTCAGACCAATGCATGAACTCGGGGATCTCTAATGCTACTGCATTTACTTCTTGCTGTCGCCGCCGCCTGCTATTCTTATCGTCGGCCACGCTGGTGAACACAACATAGGCTCCATGTTCTTCAGGGGTATTCATCTTGTATGGCACCTACTGGTCGGACCGCCGGCTGCTCAGGAGGAGGCAGTGAGCCAGCAGGTGGAGCAGGCGGGAGTCCATCACCTTTGGCGATCCTGGTGAGCCAGTGACATTTCCGAGTGGTATGGTTGGACGGTTTCACGCCGCTGTGGAATTTGCAGGGCGCATCGAGAGTCTGGTCGTATGAGAAGGCAGGCAACCAGTTGGTCTTGCCACCCTTCTGATGCTTGGGTGGAGGCTGCCCTTTCGGCTACCGATCTTCAACTGTTGCCACCTGCTGGCTGGTGGAAGCCGACAGCGTGGCCTTTCGCTTGTTGTCATTCGGTTGCTAGCGCCGACTGGTATCGCCAGCCAGAGTCCGAGGAGCTTGAGGAGCCACTTTGCCAGATGTGTCGACTTTAATCTCTGCCTTCATGGAGGAGTCGGCCGTAGAGTACTTGTCTGCTATGATTAGCAGTTCATCGAGGGTCACCGGCTCGTCGCAGAGAAGCCGGTGGTTGAGAAGGGTGCCTTCTCGGCACCTGGCAGTGAAGTAATCGATGGCCTGGTCCTCGTGCATGCCCTCGTAGGAGTTGCGCAGCTCGGCCCAGCGCGTGAGGTAGTCACGAGTCGACTTGTTGGGGCCTTGTACACACAAGGAGACTTGGCGAGGCTTGGGCGGCCGCTTGTACGTGCTGGTGAAGTTGCGGGTGAAGGCTTCAGTGAAATCAACCCAACTATTGATGCTGCGGGGCTTCAAGCTGTTCAGCCATGTCCGGGTCGTGCCCTGGAGCATGAGCAGAATGTACTTCACGGCAACACACTTGCTGCCATTGGCAATGCTGACGGTTGTGGAGTACTCGACCAGCCAGTCGGCTTCATGGAGCCGGTGTACTTGGGCATATCTCTCGGTAGCGTGAATCCTTTGGTAAAGGGCTCATCTCGGATGCGGGGGGCCAAAACAAGGCAGACCAGCTCATCTTCGTCTTCTAGCGCCAGGGATCGGTTGAGGCGGTCGATCCGGTGGCGGGCGTCGTTCTCTCCCACTCCTTCATGATGACCGAGGCGGTCGCCGAGTGTGGGTGGTCAACAGGCGGAGGGGAGATACGCCTTTCCCCATGCGGAGGGGAAGGCGGACAGTCCTCTCGCCGCCGCACAGTTCTTTGGCGGCCGTCTTGGTCGCGCTCGATGGTGACGTGAGTCCGGCTGTGGCTGGCAGCCGGCTCCTTGTCTCCTCTATTGCGGACACCACCAGTCGGGGTCCAAGATGTCGCGCCTTGGTCTCGGCGAGGAGGCGGGTCATCGTTTCGCCGGTTGAGCGCCTCAGTGCGACAACCGGCCTCTTGCTGCTCAGCAGCCGCGTCAAGGAGCTGCTGGACGCGCTCCGTCATGTGGCGGCGCTCGTCGCCCTCGAGCTTGTCTAGCTCGTCTACTACCGCCTGGGCAGCTCATATATTCTCTGCAGGTGTGGCGTAGATGGGACGATCTGTCCCGAAGATGCTGGCGATGGTCGCGCCATGCTGTCGGATCGGGCCAATGCGGCTAGGGCCACCAGGAGCCGGCGTGCCGCCAACAACACGGTCCATCTCACGCTGGTAGGCCTCCAAAAGGCGTTTCATGCTGGCCAGCCGGTTGGCGCTCTCGACGAGCTGGGCACGGCGTGCCTCTAGCGCCTCTGCGTCGGTGTCCTCCGGGATGGGCGTGGCCAGGTCTTGCATTGCCGCCTGCAATGGATCCTAGCCACCTCCGCCAGAGTGCTCACCATGGCTAATGACGAGCACCTCTATGACGGTGCTGCCACCGCTATTCGCGTGAGGAAGCGGTTCGTCGTAGACCACCACATTGGTGGGTAACGCGTCAAGCGACGTCTTGTCGGAGTCGACCAACATCGGGTCGGTGGAGCCAACCGACTCCAAGTCAGCAGCAGGCTCGCTGGCAACATGGAGCTGATCGAGGAGGCTCATGAGGTGGCTCTCAGGGCCTTCTGTGCCCGCATCAGACGTGGTCTCATCGAAGAGGCGGATCTCGCCAACAAGGTCGGTGAGGCAGCTCACCGCACAGGCGACCTCCGCGCCGTGCAGCGCATCGGCGCAGACGCCGTTCGGCGTGCCGGGCTGGCTATGCTCGCTAGGAAGGAACAAGGTTCCCGTCCAGAATAGATCTCCGGGAGATGGTGCACCTCGCCCCATGGTGGGCGCCAAATGTCAGGGGTTGGGTGCGACATATGCCAATGGGTGGCTTATCATGGTGGGAGCGAGTAGTACATCGCCGGTGCCTGGAAGCGGGATGAGGCGTAGGCACGAACGCCGGCATACTTTACCCAGGTTCGGGGCTCTCCTAGGAGATAAGACCCCTAGTCCTGCTATGCGGGGTCTCTGCATGATCACGAAGACACTAGTGAGTACAATGGTGCTCCTCGAGCTGTATGCTAGAGGTAGAAGAAGGCAGGCACACTCTCTCCTCCCCCTAGGTGTGAGTCTAGTTCTAACTGCTTCAGAACCCTTTGCATGGGTGCCCTAGGGGGGTTTATATAGGCCTACCCCCCTAGGGGTACAATGGTAATTGGGCCAGGCGTAGGGCCCGGCTGTCAGTGTCTCTGGTCGTTGGCTTCTCTGCCGGCTGCTGGGGCCTGCCGCCTGGTGGGCCCCGCCAACTGGTCCGGTACGGAGCCGACATGCTGCTCCCGCTGCTCGCGGGTTTTGCCACCTGCTGATTACTGTAGCCGTGTGCCTAATGACGCATGCTTGGTCAGGGGAGCGTGGCTACAGTCCTGCTGACTGGTGGGAGATCACTGTAGCCACTCCCCGTCTTATCTGATTAATGGCGCGTGGACCCCGAAGGAGGAGAGGGCCGCCTGCTGGAGGCCGGCCTCCCTCGGGTCTGACTGGTTAGGCCTTCGCCTCCCTCCGGGCTCTCGCTGCCTGGTAGGGCCCGCCGCCTGCAGGCCATACCGACAGCTCGTCGTGGGAACAGGACTCTGCCTGCTACTGGTGACATCAAGGGAGGAGTGGCAACAGTGCCGCGCCGGGCAAAGATCCCCGCCCGTACGGAGCACTATGGCCATGCTCGACCCTGGATATGGGGGGATGGGCTACACTTTAGCCTCGCCCCGTCTCATCTTCTTAATGGGGGTGCAGACTTTGAGGGCGCCATGGGCCGACTGCTAGGAGCCGACCTCTTTGGAGGCCGCCTGGTAGGAGTTGGCCCGTCTTGGAGCCGCCTTCCTGAGCATGTCCGTCTTCTGGCAGTTGGTCGTTCGGCCAGCCGGCCACCAGAAGGCGGCGCTTCATCTTGTCGTCTTGAGGGGCGCAGCCGACGCGATGTCTTGGAAGGTGCTGGGTCTCAGGTTAGGCTACCCCGTGGCTCATTACTCTGACAAATAATAAAAATTTATCATGATATAAGGAAATATAAATAACAACTTTATTATTGCCTCTAGGGCATATTTCCTTCAGCAAGGTGCAGGAGCTGGCGTGCTTCTTGTCGCTCCCTCCAGAGAGCACTTGAAGTACGTCATCCAGATGCATTTTTCCCGGGAAGAGGCAACCAACAATACAACAGAGTATGAAGGGCTCCTTGCCGGGCTTAGGATTGCCGCATAATTGGGTATTAAGAAGCTGATCATTCGAGGAGATTCATAGCTCATGGTGAGACAAGTCAACAAGGATTACCAAAGCCCATTGATGGAGGCATATGTCGAGGAAGTGAGGAGATTGGAGGAACGCTTTGATGGTGCAAACAGAGCACATATCCCATGCGGAAAACAACATAGCAGATCATCTATCAAAGTGTGCTGCGTAGAAGCTTCCTGTGGAGCTAGGGACTTTTGTTCTCCATCTTACTTAGCCCTCCGTATCCCGAGCAACAATGACCCAGAAGAGGAGAGAGTTGGACTCCGGTAAGCCTCTCCCGGTAGAGCCGTCTACTCCTGGCAGAGACCCTGTCAGAAACAATTCCCCGCCACCTGCCAGACCACACCCTCCAGCCGGGCCCATTGTCCACGTGAACGAGGAATGTGCCCCCGTAGTAGAGGAGGTGCCGCTAGTCCTCGTTGCCGAGCCCCAGGCTCCAACTTGGGCAAGGCACATAGTCCACTTCCTCCAAACCAGAGAGCTTCTCAGCAACCAAGATGAAGCTGAAAGAGCAGCCCGGAGGGCCAGTATGTATCAGTTTGTCGATGACATTCTATATAGAAGGAGGCCCAACGATGTGAAATTGAAGTGCATCTACCGGGAAGAAGGAAAGGAACTGATGGCTGAGATACGCAAAGGCATGTGCGGCTCCCACATTGGATCAGGGGCATTAGTTGGGAAAGCATTCTGGCAAGGATTCTATTGGCCCACAGCCCTCCATGATGTGGTCAAGCTAGTCACCAAATATGAAGCCTGCCAGTTCCATTCCAAGAACATCCACCTACCTGCCCAAGCTCTTCAGACAATCCCTCAAACATGGCCATTTTTGGTCTGGGGGCTCAATATCCTTGGCCCCTTCCCTCGAGCAATTGGGGGCTTTGAATTCTTGTTTGTTGCTATCAACAAGTTTACAAGTAGCCGAAGTGACTGCCGTGAGAAAGGTGACTGCTCAGTCAGCTATCAAGTTCTTGAAAGAATTGGCGTGCCATTTTGGAGTCTCGGCAAGGATCATTACCGACAATGGCAACCAGTTCACGAGCCGCGCCTTCATACAATATGTTCATGACCTCGGATGCAAGATCTCATTTGCCTCTGTTGCACATCCCAGAAGCAATGGACAAGCTGAGAGGCGAATGCTGAAGTGCTGCGGGGACTCAAAACAAGAACCCTTGATAGCTGCAGAAGAACGGCAAGCGGTGGATCGATGAGCTGCCGGTAGTTCTCTGGTCCCTCAGAACGACACCCAATCAAGCTACCGGGCAGAATCCTGTCTCCCTGGTCTACGGGTGAAAGTGCAACTAATCCCTGGGTGGTTTTGGTAATTATTAACAACATATAACTCACTGAACTAATATCCATTCAAGATAATCTTTCAGAAAGTTCAATGATTGGCCTGTCATGGACTAGAGATTTGGACCCCTTAAAATGCTAAGGACTCATATTGGCACAAGCTCAAGACTCTACCTTTTTCATTTTAGTGATCCAAGATCACATTGAGTCCATAGGAAAAGCCAATACTATTAAAAGGGGATGAGGTGTTGCTTAATGGCTTGCTTGCTCAAAATACCTAGTGATATGCTCCAAAATCCCTCAACCACTTTCTCATATCCACATATGTCCCAAAACAAAAGTCAAACTCGGCTCCACCGATTTGATCTATCTGGCACCACCGAGTTCACTTGACCTAGCCACTGCCAGAAACCCTAATCAATTCGGTCTCACCGAAGGGATCTCGGTCTCATCGAGATGGGATTGCAAACTCTTTGTTTCCCTTCGTAACGTTTCGATCTAACCGAGATGAGCGATCGGTCCCACCGAGTTCGTAATGCAAACTCTCTGTTTCCTCTTTGAAACATTTAGGTCTCACCGAAATGAGCAATCGGTCCCACTGAGTTTGCCTGACCAACTCTTGGTTTGCCTATTACTGAAATCAGTCTCACCGAGTTCATGTGACTGGTCTCACCGAGATTACGTTATGCCCTAACCCTAACACAATCGGTCCCACCGAGTTGATTATATCGGTCCCACCAAAAAGCATATCGTTCACATTTTGAACTGAATCGGTGTGACCGAGTTTCACTATTCGGTCCCACCAAGTTTGGTAAATTGTGTGTAATGGTTAGATTTTGTGTGGAGGCTATATATACCCCTCCACCCTTCCTCCATTTGTGGAGAGAGCTATCAGAACGTGCCTACACTTCCACCATTCATTTTCTGAGAGAGAACCACCTACTCATGTGTTGAGACCAAGACATTCCAATCTAACCACAATAATCTTGATCTCTAGCCTTCCCCAAGTTGCTTTCCACTCAAATCATCTTTCCACCATATCCAAACTTGTGAGACAGAGTTGAGTGTTGGGGAGACTATCATTTGAAGCACAAGAGCAAGGAGTTCATCATCAACACACAATCTATTACCTTTTGGAGAGTGGTGTCTCCTAGATTGGTTAGGTGTCACTTGGGAGCCCCCCTCAAGATTGTGGAGTTGAACCAAGGAGTTTGTAAGGGCTAGGAGATCGCCTACTTCGTGAAGATCTACCCAAGTGAGGCAAGTCCTTCATGGGCGATGGCCATGGTGGGATAGACAAGGTTGCTTCTTCGTGGAGCCTTCGTGGGTGGAGCCCTCCGCGGACTCGCGCAACCGTTACCCTTCGTGGGTTGAAGTCTCCATCAACGTGGATGTACGATAGCACCACCTATCGGAACCACGCAAAAAATCCCTATGTCTACATTGCGTTTGCTCCCCCTAAACTCCTCCCCTTTACCTTCATATGCAATGATTTACATTCCGCTGTTATACTCTTAGAATTGCATGTGTAGGTTGATTGCTTGACTCGTGACAAATTTCTAAAATCTTCTAAGACTTAAAATTGGGAAAGGCTAGCTTTTTATTTGGTCAAGTAGTCTAATCACCCCCCCCCCCCGCTAGACATACTTTCGATCCTACATGTGGTATCAGAGCTTTGGTCTCCATTTGCCCTGATTCCATAGCTTTGGTGATCATAGCCTTGGTTTCACAACCTAGGAGAGTATGGCGTCTAGCGAGTGAAATTACCACCATAGAGGTCCTTACTTTGATGGTACTAATTTTGCTAGTTGGAAGCATAAGATGAAAATGCATATTCTTGGACATAAACCCGCCATTGCTATTGTGTGTATTGGCTTGCAAGGTGAATTCTTCAATGGGAGAGAACCAAATCATGAAGCTACCGCAGAAGAATTGAAGATGTTGTGATACAATGCTCAAGCTTGCGATATCCTCTTCAAAGGATTGTGCCCCGAAGAATTCAACAAAATCAGCCGTCTTGAGAATGCAAAGGAAATTCGGGATACTTTGATTGATATGCACGAAGGTACCGACTCCGTCAAGGAATCCAAATTGGATGTTCTTCAAAGTCAACTTGACAAGTTCAAAATGAAGGATGGTGAAGGTGTCGCCGAAATGTACTCTAGGCTTGCTCTCATCACAAATGAGATTGCTGGCTCAGGAAGTGAAGAGATGACCAACAGATTCATCATCAAGAAGATCCTAAGAGCCTTGGATGGAAAATAAGACACCGTGTGCACATTGATCCAAATGATTCCCAATTACAAAGATCTCAAGCCAACAGAAGTCATTGGTAGAATTGTTGCTCATGAGATGTCACTCAAGGATAAAGAAGAGCTTGACAACAAGTCTAGTTGTGCTTACAAAGCCTCATGTGATGCTTCTACATCATCAAGTGAGAAACAAATCTTCAATGAGGAATTGAGCATAATGGTGAAGAACTTCAACAAGTTCTACAAGAGTAGAAGCAAAGAAAGAGGTTCCAAGTCAAGGTCCTACAATGACAAAAGATCTTCTAGTCATGAGCATAATTGCTACAATTGTGGAAGACCCGGACACTACTCTAATGAGTGTACGAATCCCTACAAAAGAAGAGAAGACTCGCCTAAACAGACAAGTAGAAGAGAAGAATCACCTCCAAGAGAGAGAATGAGTAGAGATGATCGTTATGAACGAAGAACCTCTCGCAGAAGCAAGGATTCATAAAGGAAGGACAAGTCATCAAGGAGCTACACAAAACGAAGACATCAAGCTCATGTTGGTGAATGGGTATCCGGCTCCGACTCCGACCACCACTCCAAGATAATTTATCACTCCGACTCCGAATATACTCAAGATGAAGATGTTGCCAGTCTAGCACTTGTGTCAACCAACTCCTATGACATATTTGACTCACCAAATGAAGGAATTGGAAGATGCTTCACGGTTAAAGGCCCAAAGGTATCACACCCCGAGTATGTTGATTTCAATAGTGATGAAGATGATTTGCTAGGTGATGATGATTTACTTGTTGACAACTCTAGTGATGAAAACTATGATGAACTTGCTATTAATCATGCTAATCGACATAAAACAAATGATGATGATAAGAAGGTGATTGAGCGTCTAACTAAAGAACTAAACACTCTTAAGTTAGCTCATGAAACTACCTTAGAAGACCATCGAGAACTTTTGAAAACTGATGAGAAGCTACGCTTTGAAAAGCTCAACCTAGAGCAAGAGCATGGGTATTTAAAGGCCATCAATGATGATCTTCGTAAGAAAAGTTCTTCTTACATTGCCAAGCATTTACTCTTGTCTACTTATATGCCACAAGTAAAATCTAGCAACAAGAGTAAGAAATATTCTTCTTCTAGTAGTAATAATAATCATACTAAATGTAATATTGTGGATTCTAGTAGTTCTCTTGATTCCACTAATGATTCTCTTAGCCAAGTTACACTTGAGCAAGGAAATAGCTTATTGAAGGGAATTATATAGAAAGGTGTTTACAAGAGCCTTGCCGGAAGTAAGCAATTTGAGGAAATTGCACGCAAGCAAGGAAGGAACCGGAAGAATCAAGGGGTTGGTTTTGAACGGAAGTTCAATGCCAATGGAGTTGAGTGGGAAGAAGATCAACACCCCAAGATGAAGTTTGTTCCTCAACACGAGAAGTATGATCCTACTTCTTTTAAGGGACACAAGCTCAAGATGATCTTCCACCACAAGACCACAAGAAAAAAAGGCAAGGACAAGCTTCAATAGGAGATTGATGCATTTGAAGAAGCTCCCAAGGCATTGGTCAAGTGGGTTCTCAAGACTACATCAAGTTCTACTTCATCAAGTACAACTACAACTCCAAGGATTCCCATCAAGATGATGTGGATCCTGAAGAAGAAGAACTAGAAAGTTCTTGAGGGTGACTCCGCCAACATATTTCACTCATATCATTTTGGCAAGGACAAGTGCAATCAACTTCCACATCTTGCACTAGTTCAAGGAGTCACAAACCCTCGTATTGGTAAGACAAGGGACAAGGTAACCTAATGCTTTCATGGACATTATCTTGTGTGTACTTCACTCTATGTCTATGGATATCCTTGTTTGTTCCTTGTGGGACTAACCAATGTAGGTATTGAAAGTGCAACTCACTTCAATGGATTGCTCCAAACGATCTACATCAACATTGAGCATCCACATCTTCAACATCTACGTGAAGTCATCATCAACAAAACCCAAGGTTAGTTCATCCCTCTTAGGGGGGACATCACATCTACGGGGAGCTTTACTCTAAGAACTGAGCTAAAGCAACTCTAATGATGTGAACACAACAATGCTTTATGTAAAAGTCGTAACCCCACTTGTGCTTAAACGATGAGTTTGACCTACAATCAAATGTTCTCATTTGACTCCTCAGTCAATATACTCATATATAGATGACCTAGTCATCGCCAATTACTTGATAGATGCTAGAGTGTTTGTGCATGCTTTGCCACATATTTCATTTGCCATCTTATTGTGTGAGCATGTTGATTGAATATTTTTCTTATTCGAGGACATCCATTTGTTGCTTTAATTGTTTGGTATTCTTCTTCTGCCAAATGGATGGACAAGAATGCCTAAGAACTTCCTCTAGCTATCTATGTTGTTCTCGTCTCAAACTCTATTCATGCTACATCACAAAGTTTGGTCAAGTCAGATTCAAACCCTCTGGGTGTGGAGCACTCGGAGTCACTGATTCATCATAGACTTAAACTTCCAAAACCTCTGTGTGTATTTCGGTCTGACCGATTCATCCCTTTCGGCCATACCGAGTTCATTGAGTTGATCTAGCTTTTCAATCTCGGTGCAACCAATTTAAACAATTCGGTCACACCGGGTTGCAGTAATCGCTTGCAATTCTGCATCTCGGTGCCACTGTCGGTGCCAAAACCGGTGGATCTCGGGTAGGGGGTCCTGAGCTGTGCGTCTGAGGTCGATGGTAACAGGAGACAAGGGACACAAAGTTTTACCCAGGTTCGGGCCCTCTTGATGGAGGTGAGACCCGTCCTACTTGATTAATATTGATGAGTATGGGGGTTACAAGAGTTGATCTACCATGAGATCGTAACGGCTAAAACCCTAGAAGTCTAGCCTATATGATTATGATTGTCCCTATGGACTAAACCCTCCGGTTTATATAGACACCGAAGGGGACTAGTGATGTACAATGTCGGTTACAGAGAAAAGGAATCTTCATATCCGAACGCCAAGCTTGCCTTCCACGCCAAGGAGAGTCCCATTCGGACATGGGTGAGAGTCTTCGGTCTTGTATCTTCACAGCCCATCAGTCTGGCCCATGTCAAACAGGCCGGACGCCTGAGGACTCCTTAGTCCAGGACTCCCTCAGTAGCTGCCAAACCAGGCTTCAATGACGAGGTGTCCGGCGTGCAGATTGTCTTCGGCATTGCAAGACGGGTTCCTCCTCTGATGACTTCAAAGAGTTGTATTCGGCCTACCATTTAATGTCGCACCCATCAGCTTCCGTGCATCCATGGCTTCAGCTTCCACGTGTCGAGCGAATACGAGAGGTCAGAGTATTTTTTGCACACAACACCCCGTCCATGTAAGAAAAGCGTCTATTTAAAGAGATTGGATCTCAGATCCATTCCACACCACCCGGAAAATCACCAGAGCTTGCTAGGAGGAACCACTCTGACATGGCTAACGCTCCCAGTTCTTCCTCCCATCCCCATGGCTCCGAAAAAGGCGATTGGGAGAGATGTTCCATATCTCACAGTCAGCTGGTGAAGCTACAAACACAGGGCTTTCTTCCCCCCACGGATCTAGTCCCCGTTCGAGCAGGTTTGACTTCCTTCAATGGCAGGGCTTAGGCGGAGAATTTCCCCAATCCATCCAGGGGGAACGAGTGTGCTTCGTTCCCTACTTGCTAAGACGTGTCGGGTTTCCAATCCAACCGTTCCTTCGAGGACTTCTGGAGTATTATGGCCTCCAATTGCACAATTTCACTCCTGCCTCCATCTTGCACATCGCGGGTTACGTTGCTCTTTGTGAGCTATTCCTGGGCTGTGAGGCCCATTTTGAATTATGGAGGAAATTATTCTGCCTCGTCCCTCGTAACCAAGGGGGGGTAAATATTCGAAGTGGGTGGAGCCGAGGTATGGCGCATTGCCGGGACCGGATACCTGTCCGGCACGCCGAAGAAAGTGTATGAAGAGTGGCCTTCCGAATGGTTCTATATTGAGGACGTCGCTCTTCTTGACCCAGTCCGAATGGGTCTTCCCGAATTTTCAAGCACACTGTTGAAGAAACGCCACAGCTGGCGCCCTGGGAGCCTCAAGGAGGAAGATAACACGGAAGTCTGTCAATTGATGGGCAAGATAAAGACGCTCGCCCAGTCCGGATTATCAATAATCGAGGTAACGGTGACTTCTATAGCGTGCGGGGGGGGGGATCCAACCACTCCAATACAGAGGGCTTCCCATGTGGCACTATAATGGGGAAGATGATGCCTCACACAGCGGTTGGAAGGGTCCGAAAACCCCCGCCGCTTTGGCCAAAATATTGGCCGAACTATGCAAAGGGGAGAAAGAGGAGTTCACTCGTCTCAAACATCGAGATGGATTTTCCATATACAATCTCCTAGCTGGGAGAGTTCTAATCCCACCATTTTACTCAATCCTCTCCTTGAATCACTTTTAATAGATAGTAACCCATCCATTTGCAACAGGAATGGCGGAGGGTTGCCAAGGGGATCCATAGTCCCTTCCCCCAGTCAGAGGATCACAACCGGGACCTTGACCCCGGATTCGAAGAAGATCCGGATATATTTGTGGAGCTTGAGGATGGAGTATTCTACCAGGCGAGCTATGATGGCACAGAAGTGCCCATCATCGACGATTATCCCGGCCTCCTCCCCGCTTCGCATGTAAGTAATTTAAGAGACACCTTCTTCGAAAGAGATTCCTCATTACATCTCACCATCGCACTATTTCGTGCTCTAAAGGGGAGGCGCCCGACGCCTCAACGTGCACCAGAGGCAAGTCCCGAGAGAGCGGCGCCTACGCCGAGCAAGTCTTCAAAGAGGAAGGATAACGACAACACAGTAGAACCTTCAACAATGAGGTATGGCTTTCTTAATCATGCCTCCTGGCGGTCACATCAAACAGTGACCCTATCCGTTGTGTCTTGTCAGGAAAAACGTTCGCCGGACTATGCCCGGGGATCCTGCCGGTCGCGCCTCCACTAGTCGGGTTCCAGACCCTGCTTTAAAGGCAAGGGCAGATACGAGAGTAACGGCGGATTGTCCTTCTGCCGAGGAGTCGAATGATGTATCCGTCACAAACTCTAAAGTGGAGAGCGCTATGAATCATCGGCGCCGGCAGCTGCTCTTTGCGACCCCGGCTTTACAAAAGAGGAATTCAATGCCTTCAGCTCGACTGATGCATACATCCGAGCTGCTCAAGATGGGCTTACCAGAGCCACAGACCAGCA
The DNA here is from genome assembly GCF_056163025.1 of Triticum urartu. Classification (NCBI taxonomy): domain Eukaryota; kingdom Viridiplantae; phylum Streptophyta; class Magnoliopsida; order Poales; family Poaceae; genus Triticum; species Triticum urartu. The sequence continues at coordinate 357,739,227 of NC_141874.1, read as the reverse complement.
TTTGAATGATATGGGGGTAAGTACACATTTGTACAAATCTGATAATTATATACCAGTAGCTCCCGAGACTTGAAGCAGTTGATACAACTGATTTAAGGATCATTGTACGACCAGGTGCTCACAGAGAAGAACAACTTGTTGTCTCAAGAGCTGGAAAAGTATCGGACTCAGCTGGCTGTTGCAGACCGGCTATTGCGGACCGTCGAACCGGAGAAATCCAAGAAGGCATCGCCTGGTAATGTTCCCCTCCATCGAGTAAATATAATCATATACCAGTAATATTAATGCTTTTTGTACTCCTCATAGCAGGATCGTCGGATCGACTGAAGGAGGCCCTGAAAGTCACACAATCAAGAGGCCCTTTAGTGATCAAGAGGCCAAAAGGCAACTAGCCGCGAGCAAGCGTGTGCTAACACGGTTCAGGGATGACAAAAATAAGCTGCAGGATTCCAACACCCTGCTGGGCGAAGAACTAAAAGACGTGCGAGCTCAAATAGCCGACTCCGTGAAGGAGAATAAGAGACTACGAGGCGGCATATTCAGTATGCTTTTCAAACTTGCCTCCCTATAATTCAGCGAGGGCCAGAACTGACAGATTTATGTTTGCAGGTATGCTGATTGGCCGTCCCGAAGAGGAAATGTCCGGATATCAAGGTGACCTGCTACAAGAGCTGTCCCAGATGCACGAGCGAGTTCGCCAAGCAATGCGGAGTGTTGCCAAGGCTTTATGGCCATCCGCCTCCCATCCATGAAGTATGGAGGAGCTCATGGACCTATTCAAAGGGGCACGGCAGCGTATTCGATTATGGAAGATATCAGCCTGCCGAGAAGGTGCGCGAGAGGCCTGGGCCATGGTGAAGACACGGTACACCAAGCTTGATCCGGGTCAGGCCTAAAGGGTCAGATGGAAAAGAAAATCCTGTTAGTTTAGTATATGACCAAGTAAAGGTAGCAGCCAAATATACCCAACAGATTGTAAGCTAGACAGCCTGTTAGAAGGTATAGAGGAAGAAGTTTTTGAGTCCTAGTGACTATGTACTTCCATTGGCATAATTGTCCCTAGTCGGATTGTAAAACGATTGTCATGGAAGACCTTTTCACTTCGACCTCTGGACCCGAAGGTGCAAAGTGTTTCCGAATACCAAAGTGGCGATATAGACCGGGGTATGCGTGGAAACCAGGCGTAGGGGTCATTGTCGGTGTCAAAACCGGCGGATCTCGGTAGGGGTCCTGAACTGTGCGTCTAAGGCGGATGGTAACAGGAGGCGGGGGACACAATTTTTACCCAGGTTCGGGCCCTCTCGATGGAGGTAATACCCTACTTCCTGCTCGATTGATCTTGATAATATTAGTATTACAAGAGTTGATCTACCACGAGATCATAGAGGATAAACCCTAGAAGCTAGCCTATGGTATGATTGTTGTTGTCCTACGGACTAAACCCTCCAGTTTATATAGACACCGGAGGGGGCTAGGGTTACATAGAGTCGGTTACAAGGAAGAAGATCTACATATCCGTATTTCCAAGCTTGCCTTCCACGCCAAGGAGAGTCCCATCCGGACACGGGATGAAGTCTTCAATCTTGTATCTTCATAGTCCAACAGTCGGGCCAAAGGATATAGTCCGGCTGTCCAGAGACCCCCTAATCCAGGACTCCCTCAATAGCCCCTGAACCAGGCTTCAATGACGATGAGTCCGGCGCGCAGATTTGTCTTCGGCATTGCAAGGCGGGTTCTTCCTCCGAATACTCCATAGAAGATTTTGAACACAAGGATAGTGTCCGGCTCTGTAAAACAAGTTCCACATACCACCATAGAGAGTAGTATCTCCACAAATCTAATCTTCTGACACGTTTAGCAACATGACATTATGACATGGCCCGGTCATTATTCGAACAATTTTTCTCAACCAGCACTGCACATATCGCGGGGCGGTTTTCTTGACACGTCTTGTCGAAGCAAAGATCGTGTCCCCCTTATTACGGGATTCTCATCAATATGGACGTGGGTAACCCAATCGTGCCCGTTGGTATGACTCCTCGATTTTAGGCAAGTCCCAAACGGCCACGAGGAGGACGCTTGATATTCACCCTCTTTATAAAGAGGCCAAGGCTTGTCCTTTTTTCCCTCTCGTACTCAATCGAATCCTTCCCCCGCCTCGAGTTCCAACACCCAAGGCTCAGGTCAGGCGCTTCGGACCTTCAACCATGTCCGGATCCAACCTTCAAGGTCGGTGAATGCCTTCCTCTGTCATAGAGGAAGACATCAAGAAGCTAAGAGAGGCCAGGTATTTGACCAGCGAAATCTCGCACAGGCTGCCTGCTCGAGGGCAGGTCATTCCCACTCCCAAACCCGGCGAGAGCATTGTATTCATCTCTCACTTCCTCCGAGGGCTAGGCCTCGCTCTGGATCCCTTTGTTAGGGGGATCATGTTCTATTATGGGCTGGATTTCCATGACCTGGCCCCGGATTCCCTCCTTCACGTCTCGTCATTCATCGTCGTGTGTGAGGCCTTCCTCCGCATTACCCCACACTTCGGCCTGTGGCTCAAGACTTTCAATGCGAAGCCAAATATGATCGAGGGGCGACACGCAAAGTGCGGAGGTGCCGTAATAAGAAAAAGTGTTGATGTTCCATGGCCAGAGGGTTCCTTCCCAAAGGTGTCCAGTTTATGTCAGCGGGAGTGGTTTTATATCTCAGCTCCCTGGGGTATCAAGTGGGTGGCCGCCCCTGCCTTTCGCTCGCCCCCCCCCCCACCACAACTGACGTCATTGATCAATAAGGGGCTGGGCTGGGGGGCAGTAAATGATGTGCCGATATTGCAGAGTCGCATCCGAGATCTCCTTGAGAGAGATGTCAGCCTGGTCATGGTAATGCAAGTCATACTAGTTCGTCGAGACCCGCCTTGCAAACGTCGACCCCTCCGTATGTGGGAATTCAACCTCTATTCAACACTTCCTCGGCATGATGCTCGAAGAGATGTAAAAATTGTTCTTTGGACCACAAATAAAGTGTCCGGACACCATCGAGGATGCGGGTCTGAGCTGTAATCGCCCAGATACCCAAGTAAGTAATCCCGTGGCCGAACATGTTGTCTTTTTATTTATCACAACATCATTCTGAAAAGTCGCTCTTTGACCAGGACTGGGTAACAAAGGCGAAGATGATCAGGTGTTCGGCCCCCCTTCCCGAAGGCTCGGCAGATCCAGTACTAGCCAGAATGCTCGAGCCGGCGCCTTATCAGGCGCCCTCCGGGGAAGATAAAGGGGGGAATAAAGAGGCTAAAAGCAGGCCTCACTCATTATTCATCCAAACCGGGGAATTAGCGCGTTCGCAAAGGAGGATAACCAGCGAGAAGAATCTGAAATTCCCTCTCCCCAAGGAAGGAAGAGGACCACCTCTGAAGACCCGGAAACAAAGGTTTCCAAACGGGGGAAGAAATCTTCGCCAGAGGGTCCTGCCTCGGAGGGTACTCTTGCCGCACAGTGTCCGCAAGGGGATCAGCCCTCTACCGAGCTGTAAGTAAACAAAAAGTACTTAATAGTAAAAATATCCTACATTACTTTAGAAGACAATAACCGAAGCATATATCTTGTAGTTCGAATCGTAGCCCTTCTCGACAGAGTTCGTCTTCGGGGGATCTTTTTTCGGAGATGATGGAGAGCGAAACACCTACCCATGCCACCCCGCCTCATGAGGCGGGCGACCCTGAAGTGTCGTCGTGGAGGGTTTCTCCTGATCTGCCAAGGCCAGAGGGTAATCCTTCGGCCACCCGAAGTCCTCAGTATTCGGCTCCTAAAGAGATCAACATAAAGAGTCCGGAACCATCCGGTGTATGATCGGACGCACTGAAGGATCTTCTGGAGCCAGCGGCCATCTCAGAAGCGCATCGTACACTAATGGGTATGGTGATTGAGAGGATTTCATCTGCCGAAAGCGGGTTGCATGAAGCTTCTATGAGTCTGCTGAAAGGTTTTGAGGTACATGAAATAGTGTATGTTTTTGACAGTACCGCACACGTTAGGTGTGCCCTATGCAGATAGTAGCCCCTGAGACTCTGGTTGCCTTCGAGAACGGCGGCAAATAGAGGTTCATAGTCCCAGATAATAATCAGGCCGCCTTCATGTGCAGGTGGCTGGAGGTCCGGTGGCTAGCCGGACTGGTGAGTTTGCCGAGCTGAAGCGGCAACTTGATGCGGTAGATGCTGACATCATGCTTGTCAACAAGCGGCTCGATGAGGCACAGGGTATGTGATTTCTCCGGTGATAGACACATAGTAAGAGGAGCATGATGCTAGTATCTTTAATATGTTGTGACTGCAGATGGAGCTGCCGCCGTGGAGACCCTTCGGGCGGAAATTGCCCGAGCCAAGGAACAGGCCAGGAATAGTGATGCGGCCGCTCTAAAGGTGGTCGAAGAGCTGAGGGCCGAACAGGCTGCGCATTGCCAAAGCAAGGAAAAAATAGCCAAGATGCATGTTGAGTTGAAAGATGTCACTGACTGTTACCAGCTTCTTGAAAAAGAAAGCCAAGCGAAGGCGACGGACCTGGAGAAGGCCATGATAGCAGCCAAGGAAGCCTGCTCTAAAATAAGAGCAGCGAAGGAGGAGTTGCGTCAAGCTGGAGATATCACGGCTGGGAAGCCCTTTTGGTCGCGGACGAAGTTCAGAGATCCAAAGTATGCCCCTCTTGATCAACTATGGAGTTCTGCAGGCGCATACATGGATTTGGCAGCCAGTGCTGCTGATGCGGCCGAGTACTTTAAGGATCAAAAAGATCGTGAAGTGGAAAGGCTATTTTGGTCACAGTTCCATGTTCCAGTGCGTCCGCTACTATTGAATGAGCGAATGGCCGAGTTGGTCGAGCTCCATAGGTTGTCCGGTCTTGCCATGAGGTCTGTTGTGGATCATCTGTGGCCGGAAGGGCCAAGGCCGAATAGTTATTTTAGTTTAGTGCAACAGTTCCTTGGTGATGTGCCGCACATCAACGCTATGAAGAGGTCGGCGTGCATAGAGGGTGCGCGTATGGCACTTGCCCGTGTCAAAACATACTGGGCAGAGATGGAGGCCACCGCTATTGCAACCCAGAGTTCGGCCGTAGGCCGAGTATCTGCTGAGCACTACTTTGAAGAAGTCCTTGAAGGCGCTCATTCAATAGAGGCTCAGTGCTCGAAGAATATTATGTTCTAGTGACATGTATTCCCATTGTAAAAACAATGTTTTATTGAATTATAAAGGTTGTGCTTATACTTTTGCCTGAAAGTATTATTGTCAGTGTCAAAACCGGGGGATCTCGGGTATGGGGTCCCGAACTGTGCGTCTAAGGCGGATGGTAACAGGAGGCAGGGGACACGATGTTTTACCCAGGTTCGGGCCCTCTTGATGGGGGTAAAACCCTACGTCCTGCTTGATTTATTCTTGATAATATGAGTACTACAAGAGTTAATCTACCACGAGATCGGAGAGGCTAAACCCTAGAAGCTAGCCTATGGTATGATTGTATGTTGTCCTACAGACTAAAACCCTCCGGTTTATATAGACACCGGAGGGGGCTAGTGAGGGAGTCCTGGATTAGGGGGTGTTCGGGTAGCCGGACTATACCTTCAGCCGGACTCCAGGACTATGAAGATACAAGATTGAAGACTTCGTCCCGTGTCCGGATGGGACTTTCCTTGGCGTGGAAGGCAAGCTTGGCAATGCGGATATTCAAGATCTCCTACCATTGTAACCGACTCTGTGTAACCCTAACCCTATCCGGTGTCTATATAAACCGGAGGGTTCTAGTCCGTAGGACGACTTCATTATACAACAATCATACCATAGGCTAGCTTCTAGGGTTTAGCCTCCTTGATCTCGTGGTAGATCTACTCTTGTACTACCCATATCATCAATATTAATCAAGCAGGAGTAGGGTTTTACCTCCATCGAGAGGGCCCGAACCTGGGTAAAAACATCGTGTCCCTTGTCTCCTGTTACCATCCGCCTAGACGCACAGTTCGGGACCCCCTACCCGAGATCCGCCGGTTTTGACACCGACATTGGTGCTTTCATTGAGAGTTCCTCTGTGTCGTCACTTTTAGGCCCGATGGCTCCTTCGATCATCAACGACGATGCGGTCCAGGGTGAGACTTTTCTCCCCGGACAGATCTTCGTCTTCGGCGGCTTCGCACTGCGGGCCAATTCACTTGGCCACCTAGAGCAGATCGAAAGCTACGCCCCTGGCCATCAGGTCGGGTTTGGAAGCTTAAACTACATGGCAGACATCCGCGGGGATTTGATCTTCGACGGATTCGAGCCACAGCCGAGCGCGCCGCACTGTTTTGAGAGGCATGATCTTGCTCTGCCGCCGAACAGTGCCCTGGAGGCCGCACGCGCACCGGTTCCTACCCTTAATCTGGAGCCTACTGCGCCAATTGAGGATGAGCGGTTGGACGTCACCTCAAGGGCTACGATCTCAAAGGCGATCGAGCCGAACGTCAGCCCCACGTTCTGCGTGACCCGTGACTCCGAGGATCCGGATTCCTCTCCAGACTCCGAACCCCCCGCGCCCCTACCGATCGAATCCGATTGGGCGCCGATATTGGAGTTCACCGCAGCGGACATCTTTCAGCACTCGCCCTTCGGCGACATCCTGAACTCACTAAAGTCTCTCTCTTTATCAGGAGAGGCATGGCCGGACTACGGTCAGCAAGGATGGGATTCGGACGACGAAGAAATTCGAAGCCAACCCACCACCCACTTTGTAGCCACTGTCGATGATTTAACCAACATGCTTGACTTCGACTCCGAAGACATCGACGGTATGGATGACGATGCAGGAGACGAACAGGAACCAGCACCTGTAGGGCGCTGGAAGGCCACCTCATCATATGATATATACATGGTGGATACTCCAAAAGATGGAGATGGCGATGGAACAGCGGAGGATGACACCTCCAAGAAACAGCCAAAGCGCTGGCGTCAGCGGCGCCGCTCTAAATCCCGCCAAAGCAAAAACGGTGATTCCGGCACGGGAGATAATACTACCCCGAATAGCGCCGAAGAACACCCCCTACAGCAAGATTCGGCACAGGAAGATGGAGAAGCCAGCCCTCATGAGAGAGCGGCAGACCGAGAGGTTGAGGATGATAACTATATGCCTCCCTCTGAAGATGAGGCAAGCCTCGACGACGACGAATTCGTCGTACCATCAGACCCCGCCGAACAAGAGCGTTTCAAAAGCAGGCTTTTAGCCACGGCAAGCAACCTCAAGAAAAAGCAGCAACAGCTTAGAGCTGATCAAGATTTGCTAGCTGACAGATGGACCGAAGTCCTTACAGCCGAAGAGTATGAACTCGAACGCCCCTCCAAGAGTTACCCAAAGCGCAGGCCGCTACCCCGATCAGAGGAGGAAGAACCTACATCACCAGCGCACGACATGGCCGACCGGCCACCTCGCGACCACGACAGAGAGGCCTCTCGGCCCTCCACCCAAGCCATGCCCCGGCGTCGTTCAACCAAGGCACGGGAAAATGCGCCAGACCTGTGAGACGTATTGGAGGACAAGGCAAGACAAACAAGATCGATCTACGGATCGAGCAGGCGCCCCACGGCACATGACGGTGATCTTCATTCCGGATACAACAAATCCGGCCGGGCCGAACACAACAGACATAGCCCCTTCGAGCTGCGTCGTGATATAGCCCAGTATAGAGGCGCCGCACACCCATTATGCTTCACAGATGAAGTAATGGATCATAAAATCCTAGAGGGTTTCAAACCCGTAAACATCGAATCATATGATGGAACAACAGATCCTGCGGTATGGATTGAGGATTATCTCCTCCATATCCACATGGCCCGCGGCGATGATCTACACGCCATCAAATACCTCCCGCTCAAACTTAAGGGACCGGCCCGGCATTGGCTAAACAGCTTGCCAGCAGACTCAATCGGTTCTTGGGAGGACCTGGAAGCCGCATTCCTCGACAACTTCCAGGGCACTTATGTGCGACCACCGGATGCCGATTACTTAAGCCACATAATTCAGCAGCCAGAGGAATCGGCCAGGCAATTCTGGACACGGTTCCTAACAAAGAAAAACCAGATAGTCGACTGTCCGAACGCAGAGGCCCTAGCAGCCTTCAAGCATAATATCCGCGACGAGTGGCTCGCCCGGCACCTGGGACAGGAAAAGCCGAAGTCCATGGCATCCCTCACGACACTCATGACCCGCTTTTGTGCGGGAGAAGACAGCTGGCTAGCTCGCAGTAACAACTTAGCAAAGAACCCTGGTAATTCGGATACCAAGGACAAAAGTGGCAGTACACGTCGGACTAAGCAAAAGTGCCGCGTTAGCAGCGACAGCACCGAAGACACGGCATTTAATGCTGGATTTAGAGGCTATTAATCCGGTCAGCGGAAAAAGCCATTTAAAAAGAATACTCAGGGCCCGTCCAGTTTGGACCGAATACTCGACCGCTTGTGCCAGATACATGGCACCCCCGAAAGGCCAGCCAATCACACCAACAGGGATTGTTGGGTGTTCAAGCAGGCAGGCAAGCTAAGAGCCGAAAATAAAGACAAGGGGCTGCATAGCGATGACGAGGAGGAGCCCAGGCCGCCGAACAACAGTGGACAGAAGGGTTTTCCCCCACAAGTGCGGACGATGAACACGATATACGCAACCCACATTCCCAAGAGGGAGCGGAAGCATGCGCTACGGGACGTATACGCGATGGAGCCAGTCGCCCCAAAGTTCAACCCATGGTCCTCCTGCCTGATCACTTTTGATCGAAGGGACCACCCCACTAGCATCCGTCACGGCGGCTTCGCCGCATTGGTTCTCGACCCAATTATCGACGGATGTCATCTCACAAGAGTCCTCATGGACGGCGGAAGTAGCCTGAACCTGCTTTACCAGGATACAGTGCGGAAAATGGGCATAGATCCCTCGAGGATTAAGCCCACAAAAACGACCTTTAAAGGCGTTATACCAGGTGTAGAGGCCAACTGTACAGGCTCAGTAACACTTGAAGTGGTCTTCGGGTCCCCGGACAATTTCCGAAGCGAAGAGTTTATCTTCGATATAGTCCCGTTTCGCAGTGGCTATCACGCCCTGCTCGGGCGAACCGCATTTGCAAAGTTCAATGCGGTACCGCACTACGCATATCTCAAGCTCAAGATGCCAGGCCCTCGAGGAGTAATCACGGTCAACGGAAACACCGAACGCTCCCTCCGTACAGAGGAGCACACGGCGGCCCTCGCAGCGGAAGTACAAAGCAGCCTTCTTAGGCAATTCTCCAGCCCGGCCGTTAAAAAGCCAGACACTGCCAAGCGCGCCCGGAGTAACCTACAACAAGACCGCCTGGCACGTTCTGAGCAGGCGTAGCAATGCGGCCCCAACCCCAGCCCTCGCGACATAGCGAAACCAGTGCCTTGCGTAAATAACTACGCTCTTGAAATACCATGGGCGCAGGGGAAGGGGCACAATAACGGCAAACCCAAAATACGGCTTAAAACGTACTAGGGGCTGCCGAATTCTTTTTTTAATTTTCTCTTAATTTCAGGACTCCATACTTCGGACGTCCTGTTCGGCAATTCAACTGCCACACAAACGATGCAAGATCCAGGGAAGCAGACAAGCCATGCCGAATTATGGAACTCCCAGGTGGTCTCTGTTACGAGCAGTATACCTGTTTTGGCATACAATTCCGCGGCCTGCTCCTGGCCAGGACATGTTAAATAGCCCAATATCTTTTGCTTATCGCACTACTTGTATCGTTCTGCTTTGATAGCAGCCTTTCTATTAACAATGCATAGCTTTTTGTCTATTTTTTGCATTATCCTCCTTTCATATATATGTTTATTAAATGACATGTTGCACCCGTACACCATGGTACAGCAAACACGCCAGGGGCTTCAGTACCCCTCAATATGGTGTGAGAAGCCCGTACACTTTCACAAGTGCGGCACCCCGAACTTATAGCACTATATGCATCGGCTCCGAATCATGATTTGGGTCAATAGTTGGGTTTGCTTGGCTCCTATGTTTTGGTGCCTTACGTTCCGCTATATCGGCTAAGGTAGCACTAGGAGAACCACTGCGATTGTGCCCCAGTTGAGCTGGGTTAAGCACCTCAGTGGAGAAAGCTAAAACTGACTGTCATGATGAGGCGAGAGACCGGTCGCTGTTCGAGAGGTTTTTCGAGTCCCTAAAGACTTATGCCGCTTCGAGCGAGGAGCCGGCTTTGTCCGGCCAAGGCGTGGATAGCGCCCCGAACTCGGTCTTCCAAACTAGGGGCTTCGCCGAAATTTAAAATTATAGAGTTCTATGGCTAAGTGAGAGTGTTCAAGCATTATAGTCCGACTGCCTGGTTCGTTGTGCTGAGCGCCTCCCTCGAAGGACCCAACTATGGGAAAAAGAGCTCTCAGGTTTATCCCGAACACCCCAGCACTAGTGGCATGGGGGCAGAAGTCGACGACTGGACATCTCTCAATTCTTTGATAAACGGCCGCACAGAAAGTAATATTTTAAATTCAACAATCCTTGCTTAGCGCATATGAACATGTTTTCAGTGCACAGGATAAACACGAGCGAGTTCATTCAAAAATTACATCCTTGGTACACTCATCCACCACAAGGCGGGCACCCGCAAGAACATCCTTATAGTAGTTCTCGGGCTTGCGATGCTCCTTCCCCGGTGGCGGCCTGTCCCTAACAAGCTTCTCACCGTCCAGCTTACCCCAGTGCACCTTTGCACGGGCAAGGGCCCTACGGGCACCTTCGATGCAGACGGAGCGCTTGATGACCTCGAGCCTTGGACAGTCCTCCACCAGCCGCCGCACCAGCCCGAAGTAGCTCCCAGGCAGGGCCTCTCCGGGCCACAGCCGAACTATGAAGCCCTTCATGGCCTGTTCGACCACCTTGTGGAGCTCGACCAGCTGTTTCAGCTGGTCGCTCAAGGGCACAGGGTGTCCGGCCTCAGCATACTGAGACCATAACACCTTCTCCGTGGAGCTGCCCTGTTCAGCTCGGTAGAATGCGGCAGCGTCGGATACGCTGCGGGGAAGATCTGCGAATGCCCCTGGAGAGCTCCGGATTCGGGTAAGTAAAAAGTAGTTTACTTTTATATTTCTGCTTTGCATAAAGAATGCCTTACCCGCTTCTATCTTTTTCATCTCCTCCAACTCTTGGAGGGCCTTTTGGGCTTCGGCCTTGGCAGACTTGGCAGTCTCAAGGGCCGCCGCGAGCTCGGACGCTTGCGTCTTTGACTCAAGCTCTAGACTGTCATGTTTTTTCATGAGAGCCTGAAGCTCTTGCTGCACCTCGCCGACCCGGGCCTCAAGTTTCTCCCGCTCGGTGCGCTCCACGGCTGCTTTCTTTTTGGCCTCGGACAGCGCCTGCTTGAGGGTCGCCACCTCAGTCATGGCCCCTACAATAAGCAGTACAATCCTGTTATTTTTTGCAATCGCGTCTTTTTATAGACACTTTTTCTGTAAGGTATTTCTTACCTTCTTTCTCCTCGAGCTGCCGCTTGGCAAGGCTGAGCTCTTGCTCGGTCCGCTCGAGTCCCTGTTTCAGGGCACCCACCTCCGCACTCAGTGCGGCAGTGGCTAGCAGCGAAGCCTGCATACGCATATTGACTCTTTGTTGTTAGACTCCTGCGAAATTTAATAGATCCTCTATTCGGCTTTTCTTTCCGAACGCCAAACAGAGCATCAGGGGCTACTGTCCATGCGGTTATATTCTTACATATTTTTTACTTACCTCGAAGCCTGTTAGAAGTCTAGCGCAAGCTTCACTCAGTCCGCTCTTGGCGGACTGAACCTTCTGGATCACCGTACTCATAATAGTACGGTGCTCCTCGTCGATGGAGGCGCCGTCAAGCACCTCCAGCAGATTGTCCGGCACCTCCGGTTGGACGGAAGCCGCCGTCTCAGAAGGATTGCTCCTCTTGGAAGGAGTTCGCCTACCGCGGTCTGGAACTGTTGAAGATTCCGGCGTGGTGTCCGGCACAAAGCCAGACTTGGAGCCCTGGGGGGTCTTGTCCCCTTTACTCCTGGAGTCCGGGAGGTCGCCTTGCGGCTCCTCCAGGACCACCTCCTCCTGCCCCGGAGCTCGTTGCGACGCCACTTCGGCATCATCCGCAGTGCGGGGGGACACAGCGGGCGAAACTGAGTTCACGTCCGATGAAACCAGGGAGCCGCTCGACGACTCGTTGAGTTCGGCCCGGGGCGGGCTGCATAATTATGTTCGACATTAGGGAAGGTTGTGCAACAAAGGAACGTCATGAGTTACTCTGATATCCGAATACTTATGATTTCGCCGGACGCTTGGCCCTATCTGGCCACTCCTCTTCGTCCTCTTCGGCGTCGGGGGAGTAGTTCGGCGGAGGGGTCTTCCTCTTCCTGGACCCTTCGGCCTCCCCCGTTGGGGCGGCCTTCCTTTTCTTTCCTCCCCCCGCTGGAGGGGGAGAGTGTTCTTCTTCCTCCTCCTTGTTCTCACGGGAGGAGAGAGTCTCGGACTCGTCGGATGACGAGTCCGACACCACCACATTACGGGTACTCTTTCAAGTCCCCGTGGCCTTCTTCTTCTTGGCCTTCTTCTCCGGCACCACATAAGGCGCCGGAACCAGCAGCTTCACTAGGAGAGCAGGGGCTGGGTCTTCGGGCAAGGGAGCCGGACAGTTAATCGATCCGGACTGCGCCTGCCAAGCCTGTCAAAGGTGAGGGAGTTTAGATCCCACATAGAGTCAAACTATGAAGAAACATAACATCCTGTAAAAGGGGAAAATATCTTACCTCGCTAGCGTGACGCTGCGAGCTGTATCCGCGGTCCTCGGAAGCGGATGTGGGAGCCTCGGTGCCTTTGGTTAGCACCTTCCAGACGTCTTCATACGTCATGTCGAAGAGCCGGTTAAGGGTTTGGTGCTGCGCTGGGTCGAACTCCCACAGATTAAAGCCCCGTTGTTGACACGGGAGGATCCGGCGGACGAGCATAACCTGGACTACATTGACAAGCTTGATCGGCTTGCTCACCAGGGACTGGATGCATGTCTGCAATCCGGTCACCTCTTTTTCGTCGCCCCATGACAGGCCCGTCTCTTTCCAGGACATAAGCCGCATGGGGGGTCCGGATCGGAACTCGGGGGCTGCGATCCATTTCGGATCGCGCGGCTCGGTGATGTAAAACCACCATGATTGCCACCCCTTCAGGGTCTCCACGAAAGGAGCCCTCGAGCCATAGGACGTTGGCCATCTTGCCCGCCATGGCGCCTCCGCACTCCGCCTGGCTGCCGCGCACCACCTTGGGCTTGACGTTGAAGGTCTTGAGCCAGAGGCCGAAATGGGGGCGGATGCGGAGGAAAGCCTCGCACACGACGATAAACGCCGAGATGTTGAGGACGAAGTTCGGGGCCAGATCATGGAAATCCAGGCCATAGTAGAACATGAGCCCCCGGACAAATGGGTGGAGTGGGAAACCCAGTCCGCGGAGGAAGTGGGGAAGGAATACTACCCTCTCATGGGGCCTTGGGGTGGGGAGAAGCTGCCCTTCCTCGGGAAGCCGGTGCGCGATGTCCTTGGACAAGTATCTGGCCTTCCTTAGCTTTTTGACATGGCCCTCCATGACGGAGGAGACCATCCACTTGCCTCCCACTCTGGACATTGCTGGAGAAGGTTGAGGTAGGAAGCGCGGGCTTGGGCGCTGGAGCTCGAGTGCGTAGGAGATGGATAGGCAAAGGAGGAAGAAGGCGTAGGTAAAAAGGTGGATCCTTATCCCCTTATATGGGCGGATGCGGTTGTGCGTCCCCACCAGCCTAGTAAAACTCGCTTGCCTCCCAAGCGCCGTGATAAATGGCGCAGTTGGGTTACCCACGTCCGTATTGATGAGAATCCCGTAAAAGGGGGCACACGATCTCTGCTTTGACAAGACGTGCCAAGGAAACCGCCTTGCTAAACGTGCTGAGGTGGAAAAGTAAAAAACGATTCGAGTGAAGGACTTGGCCGTAGTATGATGTCACGCTGCGGAATGCGTCAGCAGATTAGATTTGTGTTGATATTATTCTCTCTATGGCAATATGGGGAAACTTATTTTGTAGAGCCGGACACTATCCTTGGTGTTTAAAATCTTCTTGAAGGACTTGGAGGAGGAACCCGCCTTGCAATGCCGAAGACAATCTGCGCGCCGGACTCGTCGTCATTGAAGCCTGGTTCAGGGGCTACTGAGGGAGTCCTGGATTAGGGGGTGTTCGGGTAGCCGGACTATACCTTCAGCCGGACTCCAGGACTATGAAGATACAAGATTGAAGACTTCGTCCCGTGTCCGTATGGGACTTTCCTTGGCGTGGAAGGCAAGCTTGGCGATGCGGATATTCAAGATCTCCTACCATTGTAACCGACTCTGTGTAACCCTAACCCTATCCGTGTCTATATAAACCGGAGGGTTCTAGTCCGTAGGACGACTTCATTATACAACAATCATACCATAGGCTAGCTTCTAGGGTTTATCCTCCTTGATCTCGTGGTAGATCTACTCTTGTACTACCCATATCGTCAATATTAATCAAGCAGGAGTAGGGTTTTACCTCCATCAAGAGGGACCGAACCTGGGTAAAAACATCGTGTCCCTTGTCTCCTGTTACCATCCGCCTAGACGCACAGTTCGGGACCCCCTACCCTAGATCCGCCGGTTTTGACACCGACAGCTAGGGTTACCCAAGGTCGGTTACAAAGTTGGAGATATACATATCCGTATTGCCTAGCTTGCCTTCCACGCCAAGTAGAGTCCCATCCGGACACGGGCGAAGTCTTCAATCTTGTATCTTCATAGTCCAATAGTCCGGCCAAAGGATATAATCCGGCTGTCCGGATACCCCCTAATCCAGGACTCCCTTAGTAGCCCCTGAACCAGGCTTCAATGACGATGAGTCCGGCGCGCAGTGTTGTCTTCGGCATTGCAAGGCGGGTTCCTCCTCCGAATACACCACGGAAGAGTTTGAATACAAGGATAGTGTCCGACCCTGCAAAATAAGCTCCACATACCACCGTAGAGAGAATAATATCACCACAAATCTAATCTGCTGACACGTTTTGGCAGCATGACATCACACCATAGCCCGGTAATTATTTGAACCGTTTTTCTATAACCAGCCCCGCACATAACACGAGGCGGTTTCTTGACACGTCTTGTCAAAGCAGAGATCGTGTTCCCCTTATTACGGGATTCTCTTCAATACGGACGTGGGTAACCCAACCGCGCCATCAATTACGGAGCTTGGGGGATAAGCAAGGTTTACCAGGCTAGTGGGGGCGCATAGTTTAGTTCGCCCTTATAAAGGGATAAGATCTCACCTTTTTCTACCCACGCCTTCTTCCTCCTTGCTCATCCATTCTCGCGCACTCGAGCTCCAGCGCCCAAGTCCGCATCCTTCTCCTCAACTCTCTCCAAACATGTTCGGATCGGGAGGCAAGTGGATGGCCTCCTCCGTCACGGAGAGAAACATCAAAAATCTACGTGGAGCCAGATACTTAGCCGCGGATATCGCGCACCGGCTGCCAGCCGCGGGGCAGATTGTCCCTACCCCGGAACCTCACGAAAGGGTGGTTTTCCTCCCCCATTTCGTCCGCGGATTGGGGTTTCCCCTCCATCCATTCGTCCGCGGCCTCATGTTCTATTACGGGCTGGACTTTCATGATCTGGCCCCGAATTTCATCCTCAACATCTCGGTGTTCATCGTCGTGTGCGAGGCTTTCCTCCGCATCCGGCCTCACTTCGGCCTATGGCTGAAGACCTTCAATATCTAGCCGAAGGTGGTAGGCGGCCATCAAGCGGAATGCGGCGGAGCCATGGTGGGAAAAATGCCCAATGTTACATGGCTTGAGGGCTCCTTCGTGGAGACCGTAAAGGGGTGGCAATCGGGGTGGTTCTAAATCACTGAACCACGCGACACCAACTGGGTGGTGGCCCCCGAGTTTCGATCCGGAGTCCCCACGCGGCTCACTTCCTGGAAGGAGAAGGGCCTGTCTTGGGGCTCTTCGGTGGAGCTGGACGGACTCCAGAAGTGTATCTGGAACATGACAAGCAAGAAACTTAAGCTTGTCAACATAGTCCAGGTCATGCTCTTCCACCGGATCCTCCCGCATCAACAATGGGCTTTCAACTTATGGGAGTTCGACCCGGCCTAGCACCAGACTCTACGTGAGCTCTTCGACATGACGGATAAGGACGTCTGGAAGGTGTTGTTCAAGGGCGCCGAGGTCCCTCCTTCTCTTACCGAGGACCGCGGGCTAAGCACGAAGCGCCCTGCGAATCCCGTAAGTTTTGTACATCTGGTAGGGTATTTATTTCCCATGGCTTAACCATGTGTGGGGTCTGAGCTCCCATGCCTTGACAGGACTGGGTGGAGACATTAGAGAAGATTAACTGTCTGGCCCCTCTGCCCGAAGACCCTACGGACGCTCTCCTGACGGAGATGCGGACTCCGGCTCCTTATGAGGTGCCGGAGAAGACCAAGGAGAAGGCCAAGGGAATCCGAAAGAGTTCCCGGCGCCAGGTGCTATCAGACTCATCGTCTGATAACTCCGAGATGCACTCCTCCCCTGAAAACGAGGAGAAGGAAGATGAAGACTCTCCCCCTACAGCCGGGGGAGACAAGAAAAGGAAGGCCGCCCGAACCGGGGAGGCTGAAGGGTCCAAGAAGGGAAGGACTCTCCTTCAGGACTGTTCCACCACCGCCGCCGACGGCGAAGATGAGTGGCTGCTCAGGGCCAAGCCCCTGGCGAAGTCGTAGTTATTCGTATACCAGAGTAACTCATAGAATGCTTTTAGTGCACTGCCTCTCCTAACGTCGAATATGATTATGCAGTCCGCCCCGAGCCCGTATCGACGTATCTTCGTCGGACGGTTCTTTGGACTCGTCGGATATGGATAGCGATCCGCTTCCATCCGTCTCCTCTCCTCGCCCTAATGCCGAGGTATTGTCTCAAGGGGCACCGAGCCGGGGGGAGGTAGTCCCGGAGGCGCCTCAAGGCAACCTTCCGGACTCCAGGAGCAAAGGGAGCAAGGCTCCCCGGGGCTCCAAGTTCGTCCCTCAGCCGAACACCGCGTCGGAACCTCCAGTGGTTCCGGACTCGGGCAGGCAGCCCCCTTCCAAGAGGGGCAAGCTGTCCGTGCCGGTGACCTCTGTCCAACCAGAGGCACCGGACGACCTGCTGGGAGCGCTTCGCGGCGCTTCCATCGACGGAGAGCACCACACTATTATGAGTGTGGTGATCAAGAAGGTTCAGTCCACAAAGAGCGGACTGACTGAAGCCTGTGCCAGCCTTCTAATAGGCTTTGAGGTAAGTATTTAAAATATAGGAAAAATATTACCACATAGACAGTAGCCCCTGATGCTCTGTTTGGTGTTCACAAAGAAAAGCCGAATAAAGGATCAATAATATCTGCATGAGTCTAATATAAGTATGTCTGTATGTGTATGCAGGCTTCGCTGCTGACCTCTGCCGCACTGACTGCGGAGGTCGCCGTACTGAAGAAGGACCTCGAGCGGTCCGATAAGGAGCTCGGCCTTGCCAAGAGGCAGCTCGAGGAGAACAAAGGTAAGTAATATCTTGTCTATATAAAAAAGAAAATGTGGTTGCGAACTGATAGGATCATCATGAATGTGCTAGGGGCCACGACCGAAGTGGCAACCCTGAAGCAAGCGCTATCCAAGGCCGAAAACAAAGCGTCCAGGGAGTGCACCGAGCGGGAAAAACAAGAGGCACGGGTGGGCGAGGTGCTGCAAGAGTTCCATGCTCTCGTGAAGAAGCAAGAGGCTTTGGAGCTTGACTCAAAGGCGCAAGAGTCCGAGCTTGCCGCGGCCCTCGAGAGCACAAAGCATGCCAAGGCTGAAGCCCAAAAGGCCCTCCAGGAAATTCAGGCGATGAGGAAGATAGTGGTGGGTAAGGCATTCAATATGCAAGGCAAGCATGTGAAAGTAAATTACTTGTTACTTACCCGAGTCCGGAGCTCTCCAGGAGCATTCGCAGATTTTCCACGCAGTGTGTCGGATGCCGCGAAGTATTACCAGGCCGAGGAGGGAAGCTCGACGGAGAATTTGTTCTGGTCTCAGTATACTAGGACCGAACACCCGATGCCTATGAGCGACCAGCTGAAGCAACTGGTCGAGCTGCACAAGGCGGCCGAACAGGCCATGAGGGGCTTTATAGTCCGGATGTGGCATGGCGACTCCCTTCCCAACAGCTACTTCGGCCTAGTGAGGTGGCTTGTGGATGCCTGCCCATGGCTGGAAGTCATCAAGCGGTCCGTCTGTATCGAAGGTGCCCGCCGGCTTTTGCCCGTGCAAAGGTGCACTGGGCCAAGATGGACGCCGAGAAGCTGGTGAAGGAGGGGCCGCCGCAGGGCAAGGAGCATCGCCACCCCAAGATGTATTATGAGGGTGTCCTAAAGGGTGCCCGTCTTGTGGCAGACGAGTGTGCGAAGGATGTAATTTTTGAATGAACTTGCTAGTGTGATCCTGTATTATGAAAACTTGTTCTTGTGCGCTATGCAACGCTTGTTTGAATTTAAAATATTACCTACTGTGCGGCTGTTTATCAAATTTGAGAGATAGCCAGTCGTCGGCTTCTGCCCCCATGCCACGAGTGCTGGGGTGTTCGGGATAAACCTGAGCAATCTTTTTCCCATTGTTGGGTCCTTCGAGGGAGGTGCTCATCACAACGAACAAGGAAACCGGACTATAATGCTTTATCACTCTCACTTAGCCATAGAAGTCTACAATTTTAAATTTTTGCGAAGCCCCTAGTATTCCGAAGGCCAAATTTAGGGTGCTATACACGCCTTAAGCCGGACAAAGCCGAGTCCTTGCTCTAAGCGGCCTAAGTCCTTAGGGACTCGAGACCTCTCGAACAGCGACCAGCTCTCGCCTTATCATGACAGTCAGTTTTAGCTTTCTCTACTGAGGTGCTTAGCCCAGATGAACCGGGGCACAATCGCAGTAGTTCTGCCAGTGCTACCTTAGCCGATATAGAGGAACGTAAGGTACCAAAACATGGGAGCCGGGTAAACCCAACTATTGACCCAAGACAAGATTCGGAGCTGATGCATATAATGCTATAAGTTCGGGGTGCCACACTGTCAAAAGTGTTCGGACTTCTCACGCCGTATTATGGGGTACGCTTAAGCCCCTGGCGTATTGGCCGTACTAGAGTGTACAGGTCCTGAATGTCATGAATGAACACACACACACACACACATATATATATATAAGAAAGAATAGAGAATGTGGTAATAGTCTAGTGTTATGCATTGTTTATTCAAAAAGGTGCGTCGAAGCAGAATGATACAAGTAGTGCGATAAGCAAAAAGTAGGACTATTTGACATGTCCCCTCCAAGGGAAAGCTGAGGAATGGTATTTAAAGTAAGTATTTAGACCACCTGGGAGTTCCATGGTGCGACGTGGCTTTTTGCCTCTTTGGTTGTTGCATCGTGTGTCCGGAAATCGTACTGCCGGACAGGGTTTCCAGAGATTAAAGTCCTGAAAGAGAGAAAAGTAACAAAGCGGGAAGCCCCTAGTGCGGTTGAGCCGCGTCGTGGGGCGTGTCGTAGTCGTGCCCCCCTCCCCACCTATGCCCATGGTATTTCCAATGCGTAATTATGTACGTGTGGCACGGATTTCGCCGTTTGGCTGGTACTGGGGTGGGGGCCGCATTGCTATGCAAGCTCGGAACGTGCCAGGGGGTCTTGTTGCCGATTACTCCGGGCGCGCTTGAAGGTGTCCGGGTCTTTAATCGCCGAACTAGTGGATTGCCTTAAGAGGCTGCTTCGTGCTTCTGCTGCGAGGGCCACAGTATGCTCCTCCGTGCGGAGAGAGCGCTCTATGTTTCCATTGACTATGATGACCCCCTGAGGTCCTGGCATCTTGAGCTTGAGATATGCATAGTGCGGTACCGCGTTGAATCTCGCAAATGCGGTTCGCCCGAGCAGTGCATGATAGCCGCTGTGGAACGGGATTAACTCCTCGCTTCGGAAGTTATCTGGGGATCCGAAGACCACTTCCAGTGTGACTGAGCCTGTGCAATGGGCCTCTACACCTGGTATGACGCCTTTAAAGGTCATTTTTGTGGGTTTGATCCTTGAGGGGTCTATACCCATTTTGCGCACTATGTCCTGATAAAGCAGGTTCAGGCTGCTGCCGCCGTCCATGAGGACTCGAGTGAGGTGAAATACGTCGATGATTGGGTCTAGGACCAGTGTGGCGAATCTTCCATGACGGATACTAGTGGGATGGTCCCTGTGTCGAAAGTGATCGGACAGGAGGACCATGGGTTGAACTTTGGGGCGACTGGCTCCAACGCGTATACATCCCTTAACACACACTTCTGCTCCCTCTTGGGGATGTGGGTTGCGTATATCATGCTCACCGTCCGCACTTGTGGGGGGGAACCTCTTCTGCCATCCGGTGTTCAGCTGCTGGGGCTTCTCCTCGTCATCGCTATGTGGCCCCTTATCTTTGTCTTCGGCGCTTAACTTGCTGGCCTGCTTGAACACCCAACATTCCCTGTTGGTGTGGTTGGCTGGCTTGTCGGGGGTGCCATGTATTTGGCACGAGCGATCGAGTATACGGTCCAAACTGGACGGGCCCAGAGTGCTTCTTTTGAATGGCTTTTTCCGCTGACCAGGTGTAGAGCCTCTGAATCCAGCATTGACTGTCGTATCCTCGGTATTGTCGCTATTGACGCGGTGCTTATGTTTGTTGCGACGTGACCTGCCATTGCTATCCTTGGTATCTGAAGTACCATAGTTCTTTGATATGTTATTGCTGTGAGCTAGCCAGCTGTCTTCTCCCGCACTAAAGCGGGTCATGAGTGTTGTGAGGGCTGCCATGGATTTCGGCTTTTCCTGGCCAAGGTGCCGGGTGAGCCACTCGTCACGGATGTTGTGCTTAAAAGCTGCTAGGGCCTCTGCATCCAGACAGTCAACGTCTGATTTTTCTTTGTCAGGAACCGTGTCCAGAATTGCCTGGCCGATTCCTCTGGCTGCTGAATTATGTGGCTCAAGTCATCGGTATCTGGTGGTCGCACATAAGTGCCCTGGAAGTTGTCGAGGAATGCGGCTTCCAGATCTTCCCAACAACCAATGGATTCTGCTGGCAGGCTGTTGAGCCAATGCCGAGATGGTCCTTTGAGTCTAAGTGGGAGGTATTTGATGGCGTGTAGATCGTCACCATGGGCCATGTGGATGTGCAGGAGGAAGTCCTCGATCCATAACGCAGGATCTGTTGTGCCGTCGTATGATTCTATATTTACGGGTTTGAAACCATCTGGGATTTGATAATCCATTACTTCGTCTGTGAAGCATAGGGGGTGTGCGGCGCCTCTGTACTGGGCTATGTCGCGACGCAGCTCAAATGAGTCTTGTCCGCTATGTTCGGCCTGGCTGGATTTACTTTTACTGTATCCGGCATGATGGTTATCGTCCCGCGTGGTGGCGCGCCCTTGTGATCCGTAGATCGATCTTGCGTGTTTTGCTTTGTCCTCCAATATGTCTCGCAGGTCTAGCGTATTTCCCCATGCCTTGACATTTTTATTTGAGTGGCGTCGGGGTGCGGGCTGAGCTTTTGGCTGAAATGCCTCTCTGTCGCGGCCACGAGGTGACTGATCAGCCACGTCATACGCTGGAGATATAGGTTTTAATGCTTCCTCCTCTAGTCGGGGTAGCAACCTGCGCTTTGGGTTACTCTTCGAGGGGCGTTCGAGTTCATATTCCTCGGCTGCAAGGACATCAGTCCATCTGTCAGCTAGTAAATCTTGATCAGCTTGAAGCTGCTGCTGCTTTTTCTTAAGGCTATTTGCCGTGGCTATAAGCCGGCGCTTGAAGCGCTCTTGCTCGACGGGATCCTCAGGCACGACAAATTCATGATCGTCGAGGCTTGCCTCGTCTTCGGAGGGAGGCATGTAATTATCATCCTCCGCCTCACCATCTGCCGATCTCTCGGGAGCGCTGGCTTCTCCATCCTCCTGCTCTAAATCTTGCTGGAGGGGATTGTTGTCGTCTTCGGCACTGTCCGGAGTGCTATTATCTCTTGTTCCGGTGTCACCGCTTTTGCTTTGGCGAGACTTAGAGCAGCTCCGCTGACGTTGGCGCTTGGGTTGTTTCTCGGAGGGGTCATCCTCCGATGTCTCATCGCCATTGCCTTCTTTGGGTGTGTCCACCATGTATATATCATATGATGAGGTGGCTGTCCAATGCCCTGTGGGCAGTGGTTCCTCTTCATCTCCCGCGTCATCGTCCATACCGTCGATGTCTTCAGAGTCGAAGTCGAGGATGTCGGTCAAATTGTCGACAGTGGCTACTAAGTGGGTGGTGGGTGGGCAGCGAATTTCTTCGTCCTCCACATCCCAATCCTGCCGAACATAGTTCGGCCAGGACTCTCCTGACAGGGAGAGAGACCTCAATGAGTTCAGCATGTCGCCGAAGGGCGAGGGCCGAAAGATATCCGCGGAGGTGAACTCGATTTTCGGCGCCTAGTTGGATTCGATAGGTACGGGTGCAAGCGGTTCGAGTCCGTGGCCGGGGGAGAATCCGGCAATTCGGCGTCACGGCTCTCGTGAAGGGTAAGGTCGATACTCGGCTCGATCGCCGATGAGAGTGCGACCTCTGTGGCGGGGTCTATCCACCCGTCCATGGATGGCGCAATTGGCTCCGAATTGAAGGTCGGAGTGGTTGCCGGTGCGGTTCCCTGAACACTATCCGATGGTAGAGCCAAATCATGCTCATCGTGACCGTGCGGCTCACTTGGCAGGGCTCGAATCCGTCGAAGATCAAGTCTCCGCGAATGTCGGCCGTGTGGTTTAAGCTTCCAAACCTGACCTGGTGGCCAGGGGCATAACTCTCGATCTGCTCCAGATGGCCAAGCGAGTTGGCCCGCAGTGCGAAGCCGCCGAATACAAATATCTATCCGGGGAGAAAAGTCTCACCCTGGACTGCATCGCTATCGATGATCGAAGGAGCCATCAAGCCTAATGGTGACGACACAGAGGAACTCTCAATGAAAGCACCAATGTTGGTGTCAAAACCGGCAGATCTCGGGTAGGGGGTCCCGAACTATGCGTCTAAGGCGGATGGTAACAGGAGGCAGGGGACACGATGTTTTACCCAGGTTCGGGCCCTCTTGATGGAGGTAAAACCCTATGTTCTGCTTGATTTATTCTTGATAATATGAGTAGTACAAGAGTTGATCTACCACGAGATCGGAGAGGCTAAACCCTAGAAGCTAGCCTATGGTATGATTGTATGTTGTCCTATGGACTAAAACCCTCCGGTTTATATAGACACCGAAGGGGGCTAGGGTTACACAAGGTCGGTTACAAAGGAGGAGATATACATATCCGTATTGCCTAGCTTGCCTTCCACGCCAAGTAGAGTCCCATCCGGACACGAGACGAAGTCTTCAATCTTGTATCTTCATAGTCCAATAGTCCGGCCAAAGGATATAATCCGGCTTTTTGGATACCCCCTAATCCAGGACTCCCTCAATTATGATGCCTCTTGTGTGGCGTTTATGTCTATATGTATATAACCTGAAAGTTTGCAGTCATCGGCTTCAGCTCCCACGCATATAATGTGGGGGTGTTCACAAAAAACGCGTATTAACACATGATCCAACGTCTTGGTCCATTAAGGAGGTGGTAGCGCAGAGAACGAGGCAATCGGACTATATTGCTTTAACACTTTCACTTAGCCATAGGACTTTGACGGTGGGACTACTATATAACCCCTGGTACCTCTGCGCTTGTCCGAATACGGTGCACATACGTACATGACCGGGAAATGGCCCTTCGTTAATGCGGAGGAATCCCGAAGATTCCGCTAAGTCATCGAGTGGTTGACCAGTCTCGCGCTTTATCATGACAGTCAGTTTTCAGCTTTCTCTACTGAGGTGCTCATCTGGATGAACCAGGGCACAATCGCAGTAGTTCTCCCGGTGTCGCCTTAGCTGATAGAGTGGAACATAAGGTAGAAAAACACGGGAGCAGGCAAAACCAACATTTTACCAAAGACATGATTCGTAGCTGATGCATATAAGGCCAAACTCGCAACGCCGAACACTCCCTAAGGTATTTGGTCTTTATAACATATGTCGCGCTGAACAATGCCCTTAATAATAAACCCCGAGTGTCCAGGTACGTGCAATATTCTGACATGGCGACATGCCAAAAACGTCAGCATCCTTCTCAGTTGTATTGAGCATCCAGAGGATGTGAACAACAAGAGATAGTAAAAAGGTTTACGCAGGGTCTTAATCTAAAAAGAAACCTTTGAGCGGGTCCCTGCTGCACGTCTATGCCTGTGTCTCCGTTGTGCCGTGTCCTGAACAGGTGTAGCACGATTGTCATCTGTAAAAGAGAAGAACTTAGGTGAAAGTTGTCGTGCCAAAAAATTGGTTATTCTCGATAAACCATTAAAATTCAAGATAAGTCAAGTTGAGCCGAACTAGCCCTGATTACACGCAGGAAGCCCCTGGTACCGTCTATGAGGGTTTAACCATCAAACCAATCTCAGGTATATCTAGTGATGCGCCGGACTCGTGTAACCGTGTTCGCGGTCTTGACGACCTGTCATTTATTCTAGTTGGTGAGGCCGTCTAGTGCTCGGCTGTTAAAGCCGCCGCACGTTCTTCCGCGCGTAGAGAACGCTCGATATTTCCACCAACTGTGATAGTGCCATGTGGACCAGGCATCTTAAGCTTAAGAGAAGCATAATGTGGTACCGCATTAAAACGAGCGAAAACTGTTCTTCCGAGTAGTGTTTGATAGCCGCTTCGGAATGGAGCAATGTCGAAGTCTAACTTCTCACTTTGGTAGTTGTCGGGTGAACCGAATACAGCCTCTAGTATTAGAGAGCCCGTGGAGCGGGCTTCTGGGCTTGTTATTACTCCCTTGAAGGTAGTATTACTGTGGCTGATTTTTGTCGGGTCTATCCCCATTTTGCAGATTGTGTCCTGATATATCAGATTTAGGCCACTGCCGCCGTCCATAAGGACTCGTGTGAGATGGTATCCGTTTATTATTGGCTCTAACACCAAGGCAGTCAATCCTTCATGTCGGATGCTTGTCGGGTGATCCCTGCGATCAAAAGTGATCGGGCAGGCCAACCAGGGGTTGAACTTAGGGGTGATGGGCTCTACGGCGCATATGTCTCGGAGTGCATGTTTGCTTCTCCTCTTCGTCACGTGGATCATGTTTACTGTTTTAACCTCTGGTGGGAATTTTTTGTCCTCCAGTGCTTTGCTGGTGAGGTTCGTCCTCGTCTTCGCTTGTTGTCTCCCTCCCCTTGTGTTCGGCGTTTAGCTTACCGGCCTGCTTGAAGACCCAACATTCTCTGTGGGTGTGATTTGTAGGTTTATCGGGGGTGCCATGAATCTGACATAGTTTGTCTAGAATCTTGTTTAGGCTGGACGGTCCGTCTCTGCTGCCTTTGAAACGCTTTTTCCGCTGACCTAGTCGAGAGCCCCTGAATCCGGCGTTTGCTGCCGTATTATCTGAGTTGTCTTCTTTATTTTGACACTTGTTCTTATTGCGTCGTGGTTTTCCATTGCCATCCCTGACTTCGGATGTGCTTGGGTCGCTGGTGCAACTGCGGGCTAACCAGCTATCTTCGCCCGCGCAAAAGCGGGTCATGAGGCTTGTCAGGGCTGCCATTGTTCTCAATTTTTCTTGGCCGAGGTGTCTGGTGAGCCATTCGTCTTGGACGCTGTGCTTGAAAGCTGCTAAGGCTTCGGCGTCTGGGCAGTCGACGATTTGGTTCTTCTTAGTGAGAAACCTATTCCAAAGCTTTCGGGCTGACTCTCCGGGCTGTTGAATTATATGACTTAAATAGTCTACATCCGGAGGTCGGCCATAGGTCCCTTGAAAGTTAGCCCAAAAGGCATCCTCGAGCTCCTCCCAACTTCCAATTGAGTTTTCGGGGAGGCTTTTCAGCCAATGCCGAGCTGGTCCTTTAAGCTTGAGGGGCAAGTACTTGATGGTGTGGAGATCGTCTCCGCGAGCCATATGGATATGGAGGATAAAGTCCTCCATCCAGACCCCAGGGTCTGTGGTCCCGTCGTATGCCTCTATGTTCACTGGTCCCGTCACATGGCTCTCGTAAGGGGTGAAGTCAGTATCCAGCTCCATCGCCACTGAGAGTGCGGCCTCCATGGCGGGGTCTATCCCCCCGTCCTCGGATGGCGCTATTTGCTCCAGATTGAGGGCCGGAGTAGTTGCAGGTGTGATATCCCGAACACTGTCCGACGGCAGAGTTACGTCATGCTTGTCGTGATTGTGCGGCGCACCTGACATGGGCTCAAATCCGTCGAAGATCAAGTCTTCGCGGATGTCGGTAGTGTAGTTTAAGTTTTCGAACCTGACCTGATGGCCAGGGGCGTAGCTCTCGATCTGCTCTAGATGGCCAACCGAGTTGGCCCGCAGTGCGAAGCCGCCGAATACGAAGATCCGTCCGGGGAGGAAAACCTCACCCTGGAACGCATCGTTACCGATGATCGAAGGAGCCGTCAAACCTTATGGTGACGGCACAGTGGAACTCTCAATGAAAGCACCAATGTCGGTGTCAAAACCGGCGGATCTCGGGTAGGGGGTCCCAAACTGTGCGTCTAAGGCGGATGGTAACAGGAGGCGGTGGACACGATGTTTACCCAGGTTCGGGCCCTCTCGATGGAGGTAATACCCTACTTCCTGCTTGATTGATCTTGATGATATGAGTATTACAAGAGTTGATCTACCACGTGATCATAGAGGCTAAACCCTAGTAGCTAGCCTATGGTATGATTGTTGTTGTCCTACGGACTAAACCCTCCAATTTATATAGACATCGGAGGGGGCTAGGGTTGCATAGAGTCGGTTACAAGGAAGAAGATCTACATATCCGTATTGCCAAGCTTGCCTTCCACACCAAGGAGAGTCCCATCCGGATACGGGACGAAGTCTTCAATCTTGTATCTTCATAGTCCAACAGTCCGGCCAAAGGATATAGTCCGGCTGTCCGGAGACCCCCTAATCTAGAACTCCCTCAGTCATGGTTGCTTGAACAGACAAGTTGTATCCGGCTAGCTATGATATATTACATTATAATTGTAAGAAATATCTTCTAGAGAGAATAGTTCCATTAAGGGTTCCTTTCCCTGGGTGGACATGCGTGAATGTGCATGCCCGGACTGTGATTGAAAAATCATAGTATGCGTGACATATGGGGGTTCATGATATAATGAGTGTAAAACGTCTTTAGTCCGCCAACCGAATATTCCCTTAAGAACGCTAGCTTTCGGATTCACCCAGTCCGAGGTACACATCCGGATGACCCGGCAGTAACAATCGCAGAGGTGCTCCCTTTATGCCCTAGCCAAACAAACGGGAACGTAGGGCATAAGCACAGGAGCCAGGCAACCCAGCTTGGCCAAAACTTAAGTCATAACGATGCATATAATGGCGAAGAAAAGGTACATATGGGGAAAAACACATGTGTGGTGAGCTTGATGCCCAGAGAATAATAATATGCTTCTGTACAAGAAGCCCCCAGGTATTATGGGCATACATATTTAAAGATGTGTACGTCGTAGGTGCGCGGTTTAGCCGCGCGAAAGCTTTAAAGCTAAAAAAGCAAAAAGAGAGGAAAAATTAATTTAAACAAAAGGGAGAAGGAGACGAACAAAGAGTTCGGCGCTAGGCATAGAATCTTTGGAGTCTGGCCGCGTTCTATGGGTTCGTCTCTAGGCGATTGTCTGATGCATCACGTAGGCGGTATGCTCCTCCAGTGAGAACTTCGTGAATGATGAAGGGACCCTCCCACTTGGGCTTGAGTTTGTCTTTTTTCTTCTCTGGCAAGCGTAGAACGAGTTCGCCAAAATTATAAGTCTTGGCCCACACTTCTCTGCTTTGATATCTGTGAGCCTGCTGTTGATAAAATGTGGAACGGGCTTTTGCGACGTCGCGCTCCTCCTCCAGGGCATCTAAGTTGTCCTGCCGATCAAGCTCAGCCTCTCTCTCTTCATACATGCGCACTCGAGGTGAGTCATGAATAATGTCGCAGGGTAGCACAGCCTCTGCGCCGTACACCATGAAGAAGGGTGTATACCCGGTAGTGCAATTGGGCGCGGTCCGCAGCCCCCAGAGTCGGAGTCGAGCTCCTCAACCCAGTGCTTGTCTGGTTCTTTCAAAGACTGCACTAGTCTAGGCTTGATTCCGCTCATAATAAGACCATTGGCTCGTTCGACTTGACCGTTTGTTTGCGGGTGATAGACGGAGGCGTAATCGAGCTTAATGCCCAGATTAGAGACGGAGGCGTAATCGAGCTTAATGCCCATATTAGCACACCAAATTTTCACTTATTGGCTGTGAAATTGGAGCTGTTATCGGTGATGATGTTGTGTGGGACACTGTAATGGTGCATGATAGCAGATATGAAGTCTATCACTGGTTCAGCTTCGGCCGTTTTAACCGGTTTGGCCTCTATCCATTTAGTGAACTTGTCTACCATGACCAGAAGATATTTTTCTTATGGCTACCTCCTTTAAGGGGTCTGACCATATCAAGCCCCCAGACCGCAGAAGGCCAAGTGATGGGGATTGTTTGTAGAGCGGTGGGTGGCATATGGCTTTGGTTGGCAAAAAGTTGGCATCCGACGCAACGTTGGGCAAGGTCCTGTGTGTCTGCTCGGGCCGTCGGCCAATAGAAACTTGTACGGAAGGCCTTACTTACAAGGGCTCGAGCCACGGCGTGGTGACCACCAAGGCCGGCGTGAATATCAGCCAAGAGCTGCCGTCCCTCTTCTTCGGAGATACATCTTTGAAGTACTCCGGTAGCGCTCTTCTTGTAGAGCTCTCTGTCATGGACCTTGTAGGCCTTCGAACGCCGGACAATGCGGTGATCATCATTCTGGGAGCTCTCGCCTATTAAGGTAGTCCAAGAAGGGTTCGGTCCATGGGGCAATTATTGCCATGGTAAGATGGGCCGATGGTGTTACTTCGGTGGCTCAGCCCCCGATGATATCGGTATTGTGTTTGGAATCTGGGGGTATAATCGGATCTGGACTGCTGTTGCCGCTCTCCCCTTGCCACACCACGGATGACTTGAAGAGCCTTTCCACGAATATGTTAGGCGGGACGAGGTCGCGCTTAGCGCTGATACGAGCGAGGACATCCGCCGCGTGATTACTCTCTCGAGCCACATGATGAAACTCGAGCCCCTTAAACCGAGCCAACATTTTGAGAACGGCGTTACGATAGACCGCCATCTTCGGATCTTTGGCATCGAAGTCTCCATTTTTTTGGGATATTGCGAGGTTTGAATCCCCGCGCACCTCCGGGCGTTGAATGCCCATGGAGACAGCCATCCGAAGACCATGTAATAAGGCCTTGTATTCGGCTGCATTGTTGGAATCTGTGTATAATATTTGGAGTATGTACTGGACTGTGTCTTCGGTGGGGGATGTTAAGACAACGCCCGCTCCTAAGCCCGCCAGCATTTTGGAACCATCGAAATGCATGACCCAATTGGAGTATGTACCGTACTCTTTAGGGAGTTCGGCCTCTGTCCATTCAGCGACGAAGTTGGCCAGTACTTGGGATTTAATGGCTCAGCGCGATTTGTATGTTATGTCGAATGGAAAGAGCTCAATGGCCTAGTTGGTAATCCGGCCCGTGGCATCGCGATTGTTTATTATGTCATTGAGTGGTACTTCGGAAGCCACTGTGATTGAGCACTCTTGAAAGTAGTGTCATAGTTTCCGGGATGCCATGAAGACCGCGTATGCTATCTTTTGATAATGAGGGTACCGGGAATTGCATGGTGTGAGGACAGTGGATACATAGTATATCGGCTTCTAAAGCAGGAATTTGTGTCCGTCCTCCTCTCGCTCGATGACGCGCACCGTGCTCACCACTTGGTGCATTGCCGATATGTATAATAGCATGGGTTCACCGGCGCTCGATGCGGCCAGGATTGGGTTGCTTCTAAAAGAACCTTTATTTCTTCCAGTCCGGCCGCTGCCGCATCCGTCCACTCGAAGTGGTCGGTGCGTCGGAGAAGGCAATAGAGTGGCAGTGCTTTTTCTCCTAATCTGGAGATAAAACAGCTTAAAACTGCCACACATCTAGCTAGCTTTTGGACCTGTTTAAGGTCTGTTGTCATAGCCAATTGTGACAGAGATCAGATTTTGGCTGGGTTTGCTTCAATTCCTCTATTGGAAACGATGAAGCCCAGCAGTTTTCCAGTGGGAATGCCGAAAACACACTTTTCCGGATTGAGCTTGATGTCATATGTACGGAGATTGTCGAATGTGAGACGCAGATCGTCTATCAATGACTCTACGTGCCTAGTTTTGATGACGACATCATCCACTTATGCTTCAATTGTCTTGCCGATCTGTTTCTCCAGGCACGTTTGAATCATGCGTTGGATGGTGGCCCCGGCGTTTTTGAGCCCAAAGGGCATAGTGTTGAAGCAGAATGGCCCGTATGGGGTAATGAATGCCGTTGCGGCTTGGTCGGACTCCTTCATTTTGATTTGATGGTATCTGGAGTATGCGTCGAGGAAACACAGTGAGTCGTGTCCTGCGGTAGCATCGATAATCTGGTCGAGGCGAGGGAGGGGGAAGGGATCCTTAGGGCAGGCCTTGTTGAGGTCCTTGAAATCGACGCATAGGAGCCAGGATTTATCCTTTTTTGGAACCATCACCAGGTTTGCCAGTCGGTCCGGATGGTTAATTTGTCTGATAAATCCAGCCTCGATTAACTTGGCTAGCTCCTCTCCCATAGCTTGTCGTTTGGGTTCGGAAAGCGCCGCAATGTTTGCTTGACCGGTTTATATCCCTTCAGTATGTTGAGACTGTGTTCGGCCAACCTGCATGGGGTTCCTGGCATGTCAGAAGGGTGCCAGGCGAATGTGTCCCAGTTCTCGTGCAGGAACTCTTGTAGCGCAACGTCAACCGTTGGGTCGAGATGAGCCCCGATGGACGCTATCTTCTTGGGGTCCATTGGGGGTGAACTTGAAATTTGACTATTTCGTCTGCTGGTTTGAAGGAGGTGGATTTGGGTTGCTTTTCCAGGATTACGTCATCCCTATCCACAGTGGAGCGCAGCGCGGTTAACTCTTCTGCCATGAGGGCTTCGGAAAGTTCCTCGAGGGCCAGGGATGCGGTTTTGTTTTCGGCGTGGAGTGCTATGTCCAGATCACTCGTAAGAGTGATGATTCCGTTGGGCCCAGGCATCTTAAGCTTCATGTACCCATAATGAGGTATAGCTTGGAAGCGTGTAAATGCATCTCGCCCCAATAGGGCGTGATATCCGTTGTTGAAAGGGGCCACTTGGAAGGTCATCTCTTCGGACCGATAATTCTCCGGCGTGGCGAATACCACGTCAAGTGTGATTTTTCCCACACACCGCGCCTCCTGAACGGGAATAATTCAATGCGGCTCCTGTCTATTTCCATTTGTTTGAGTGTATCCTCGTAGATGAGGTTTAGTCCGCTGTCGTCGTCCATGAGCACTTTGGTGAGCCGAAAACCATCCACAGTTGGATTGAGGACCAATGCGGCCGGTGCCTGGACTGTTCGGAATCTTGGTTCGTCACTGCTATTGAAAGTTATGGCCATGTTGTTCCAAGGGTTTGTGGTGACTTGGCAGACTTTTGCGAGGTCACGGAGGGCCCTTTTGTGCCGCTTGTTTGAAGCAAAAGTCTCGAAGACCATCAACACTGAGGTCGTCGTCTTCCGGGGGGTGTTGCTCTGGGATATTTTTGGTGAGGATATACTCGCCGCTCTTGGCCACTTGCCGAAGTATCCAACATGCTCTAAGGTTGTGGGTTGGTATGGTATCCGGTGTTGTGTGTATTTCGCATGGCCTATCGAGCCATCCCTCCAGAATGGTTCCACGCCCCGTAATGGGCTTAGATTTCTTTACTATTGGTTCGGGTGCCCCGCGAGGATGCATCCATTTTGCCCGGACGAAGGGTTGAGTAGAAACCGATGGTTTCCAGTGAGTTGCCTGAGTTGTCCAGGCGCTTTCCATTAGGCAGTACTTCTGTACGATAATTGCCAACTCAGCGAAATGTAATATGCGACGGCGGTTGATGGCGCTGAGGATTCCTACGTCCATGCAATTATTGCAGAATGCTGAGATCGTGTCTTCATCGCGAAAATCTTTAATCTTTTCTTTGACAAGGAGGAATCTAGCCCAAAAGTGATGGACTGTTTCCTGAGACTATTGTTGTATGTACATGAGATCGCATATGTCTGGGTGGGTGGGTGGCTTTAAATCCGAACCCCGACCCAATTTGGGATCCGGAGTTTGAGTAATCTCCGAGCTTAATAGTTCGGGCTCCGAGAATATCAACCGATTTTTCCGGCCCATCATTCGATTCTAGGTTCGGAGGACAGGGCGCGTCGTTTCATGGACAGGTATCTGGCTCTTCGAGCTCGGAAATCCGAACATAGTTCATCCTTAATATAGGGGAAGAGTTGTTGTCTTTCCCCTCTACTACCGCTATCTGATGGGTTATCGGCGGAGATTTGATTTCTCTCTAATCGGGTTTAAGCCCAATCTGATCATAGTCTGTAGCGACCCCCAAGGCGGCGATGCGATCTAGGAGTTCATTTATAACTCCGTCGGATCCATCCGTTTGGAGTATTCGGAGTTAACACGGAGGTGATTTTCGATGACCCGAGAAGTCATTGTCGGCTTGACGGTCGTACGGGCGGTCATGGTGAAGCCGCCTAGCCGGAGGGTTTGGCCTAAGGCGAGGGCTCCTCCGGAGGTGATGTTGTCCTTGATAACAAGGCGAGCCATCAATCCTGTCTTCGACGTCACAGCGGAACTCTCAATGAAACCACCAATGTCGGTGTCAAAACCGGAGGATCTCGGGTAGGGGGTCCCGAACTGTGCGTCTGAGGTTGATGGTAACAGGAGACAAGGGACACGAAGTTATACCCAGGTTCGGGCCCTCTTGATGGAGGTAATACCCTACGTCCTGCTTGATTAATATTGATGAGTATGGGGGTTACAAGAGTTGATCTAGCACAAGATCGTAATGGTTAAAACCCTAGAAGTCTAGCCTATATGATTATGATTGTCCCTATGGACTAAACCCTCTGGTTTATATAGACACCGGAGGGGACTAGGGTTGTACAAAGTCGGTTACAAAGAAAAGGAATCTTCATATCTGAACGCCAAGCTTGCCTTCCATGCCAAAGAGAGTCCCATCCGGACACGGGTGAGAGTCTTCGGTCTTGTATCTTCACAGCCCATCAGTCCGGCCCATGTCAAACAGGCCGGACGCCCGAGGACCCCTTAGTCCAAGATTCCCTCAGCCACCGACTCTTCCACTCGGTCACACCTGAAAGTGTGTTATATCGACTAGAGGGGGGTGAATAGGCAATTTTTACAAATTTGTCACTAAGGAATTTCAGGGTGAGGAAATTCCTAAGCAACAAACTACTTAGCAGCGGAATAAGTACTTGGATGTAGGCATAACAAAGTAGTAGCACAATCATCATGATGAAATGAAAACAAGCACAGAGTACAAGAAGCGTAAACACAGGATAAGCAGGCTGAAGACAAACTGACTGAAGAAATTGAACTGAGGAAGTTGAGAAAGTCTTCAGTCAAAGTCTTCAAATAGTAATGATCTGGTACAACAACACAGTAAAGAGGAAATGAAAGGGTTGAGGAAATAGAACCAGTTAGCTCGGTGCAGACAATGATTTGGTAGACCAGTTCCAACTACTATGACAGTCGTATGTCTGGTTGGAGCGGCTAGGTATTTAAACCTGAGGACACACAGTCTCGGACACACAGTCCTCACCGTATTCTCCTTAAGCTAAGTCAAAAAAATCTTGCCATGCTTGGTACCTCAACATCAAAAATCAATCTTGCATTGAAGGCCAAGCACAGTCATCGCCCAATCACTCGTGCTAAGTCTTCAGGTGACTTCCAAACCTTTACAAACTCGGCCACTTGGCGATCCACAATTTCCTCTTGGATGCTCTAGACCATGACGCCTAACCGTCTGGAAGATGCACAGTCTTCAAAGGTAACAAGCGTCAGTTCCACACAGGAACAACCTCTTCAGTGATGCTCAATCACTTTGGGTCTGTAGGTCTTTGGTTTGGGTTTTGGGTTTTTCCTCACTTGATGATTTTCGCTCAAAGTCCTCGAAGGATGGGATGCTCTCAATGACAAGTGTCAGTTTCTCACGGAGCAGCCAACCAGCTAGTGGTTGTAGGGGGCGGCTATTTATAGCCTAGGGAGTAGTCCGACATGATAAGACATAAATGCCCTTCAATGATATGACCGTTAGGTGGGTAGATATTTTGGGATAGCTGGCGCGTAGCACAGCAACAGTCGGATATTTGAGTATCAAATTCCTCAGGGCTATCATGTTCCTCACTTGTAGGTAATCCGCACTGGCAAATTCCTAACTCCTCATTCAGAACAAATTCCTCAGAGAACAGAAGATCTTCATCTCTATCACTGAAGAAGTTGACTGAACTGTATGAGATTTCCAATGGCTTCACTCAAAGGGATTGGTAGGGGTAGGATTTGAGTTGAGCATCACTTGGAAATTTTTCCTTAGTATTTCCTCGACCCCCTTTAACAGTAAGGTGTTTCCTATGACTCAAGAAATAGAAAAACGAAATTACGAAAACAAAAGTCTTCAAGCTTCATATTCCTCACATGAATATCAAGTCTTCAGGATCACACTAATTTCTTCACTTTCAAAGTCTTCAGAAGGCCAAAGTCTTCAGTTGAATACATTCATTTTTAGGGGTTGATTTTCTTTGTAAATACCAAACTCCTCAGATTTATAGACCTGTGTACACTCACAAACGCATTAGTCCCTTAACCTATAAGTCTTCAATATACCAAAATCACTAAGGGGCACTAGATGCACTTACAATCTCCCCCTTTTTGGTGATTGATGCCAATATAGGTTAAGTTTTCAACGGGGATAAACATATGAAGTGTAAATACTGATATTGAGGAATTTGATTGCAAGATATAGAAGAACTTCCCCTGAAGATGTCCATATGTGAGGAATTTGCTTTTGAGAAGCAATGCACATTGAAGAGTAGAATCATGCAGATCTCCCCCTATATCTTGTAATTCATACACGCTTTTAACATATGATATGAAGAATTTGAAATGCATGATGAAATATGGTGAATGATGTAATTCAGCATGCGTGCATTAACATATAAGAGGAAATAGCATGCAGAAGAACATAGCAAAAGTATCAGATCACCATCGGACTTAAGTTTACAACTCGATCCAACAAATCTTCAGAAGAACGAGAGTTGTAACTTAGCAAAACAAATGCCCATATAGTTAGACCCGCTTGAAGACTAACTCAAATTTCTCCCCCTTTGTCATCGAATGACCAAAAGAGACGAAAAATGAGACTAACGCCCCTGATGAGTATCATTATGAAGCCGATGGAGGAGCGTCAGCGTTGTTGGGGTCGATTGTTGAAGTAGGGCCTGCCGCAGTGTCGTCCAAGTCTTCATTTTCATCAGTCGCGCGCGATGAAGAATAGGAGCTGGCCACCAAGTGAGGAACTTCGACCTTCTTGAATTTCTTCGAAGGTGGCTGAGACCAGTCAAAGTCCTGCTTGAAGTCCATCTTCTTAAGACCTTCTTCACCATAGAGATGAGACAGAACAGCCCAGGTGCAATCAAATACTTCATGCAGATAGTAATGGTTCTTCTTCACAAAATTCTACGTGATTGTCATGTTTTGAAGAAGTGAACCAAATTGTCGTTTGACCCAATTGTGGTTGTGATCGACCTTTTGGTGAAGACTGAGGAGAAGCTCACGATCAGTCAGCACCCTTGGAGCAGTGGCTTGAGGATTTGGTTTTGAAGCATTAGCTGCAGAGTCATGAGTGGCAGAGTCATCATTGGTGGAGTAGGAAGTAGACTTGCGAAACTGTCCATCCAATGGACGAGTGCCTTCATCAATAATTGCAGCCTTGCCCTTCTCATTAGATGTGGAAATAGGTCATTTGAAGACTCCAATTGGGGCAAGTAGCTGACGTGATTTTGCAAATCAGCCTTGTAATGAATTGAAGACCTTGATCTGATGAACCTCATGATCCAGGGAGCGTAAGGATTCAATTCAAATGGTGAAAGAGCAACATTTGCCATAGTCCTCATGAAGAAATCATGGTAGTTGATAAGAACGCCATGGATGATGTTGAATAGCAGGTTCTTCATGATGACAACAACCTCTTCTTCATTAGAGTCGTGGCCCTTGATTGGACTGAGGGTTTTGGTCAAAATTCTATAAATTGTCCTTGGCACATAGAGAAACTCCTTCACGAGGAATTTGGTTCGTGGGACTTGGCCTGGCTTCAGAGGCTTCATCAATACTTGCATGAAATGATCAGATAGCTTAGGTTCATGGTAGATGAGTCTTGCACCTTCATGGGTAGGGCTGATTGGTAGGGCATGAAGTAATTCAGAGGCTGATGCTTTGAAGTGAGTGTTCTCAGTCATCTAGTACAACACCCATGAATTCACATCTTCAGCATTGCCGGTGATGTGTAACATAGCGTAGAACTGAATAATTATTTCTTCATTCTAGTCACAGATGTCGTTGCAGAAATTGAGCAGCCCAGCGTCATGAAGAACACTGAGGACTGGGGTGAAGCAGGGCTGTGACTCCATATCCACATGAGGAATATGCTCATGGTCAAAGATCTTGTCTTTATTGAATAGCAGTGAAAAATAGAAGTTCATCTGACTTGCTGCCCAGCAATGCTTGCGTCGAAGACGAGCAAAGTCATAGGGGTTGTAGTCAGTGAAGAAAATGTGCTCATTGAAGAACTCAACAGCTTTGAACTTCTGTTTCTTTGAGAAGGGATTCTTTGGCTTGGGCTGAGGAGTGTCAGTCAAAATCTTAACAGCCTCTTGAATCATAGTCTTCGGAGCCGCAGGCTGAGGAATTTCAGTTGTAATGTCATCACTAGCAACCTGGGTCTCCATTTCTTTAGCAGCATTTACATGAGCGCTAGTGGCTTGAATTTCTTTAGGGATGGTAAGAAGAGAGGCTTGAGGTTCTTCAGAGCCTGTGTGAATTTCTTCGGTCTGAACTGGGGATTTAGGAATTTGTTGCAGAGGATTGAACAATGGTGAATTGGGGTGATGACTTTCCCAGTAGTCATCATTCAGAATAGGAGTTGAGCACCCAATATCCACATCTTCATCTTATTCATCAATTTCTTCAATGCCTTCCTCTTCAGCTGTAAAATGAGGCATGGGTGATGATACCAATGGAGTTGAAGGGTTGTTGTCCACTTCAATTACTTCATCCAACTGCTCTGTCGAAGCAGAAGAAGGATCTACTTCATCTAATTCATTTGGAATTTCATAATCCTCACCAAAGGGAACAATCTCCTTTGATGGCATGCTTGAAACATGAACAACATCTACAGGATTGTCATAAGAGCTCGTCAAAGTCTTCATTTTCTTTGGGACTGAAGACTCTGAGGCAGCAGATGCTTTCTTTTTCTTCATAACTGCTCGCTCCACAACTTTGGTTTTCTTCGCTTCTGATGTAGAAGGAAGGATAGGCCTTGGTGTTGGTGTTGGAGGAGGATAGGAAATTGGTTCATTGTCCTCATGCGGAACTAATGTAGTTGCCCTGGCTTGTTTAGTGTCTTCAGGCGCAGCAGCGAATGCTTCAGCTGGCCTGGCTTGTTCTTCAGGCGCAACACTAGAGGTTGCCCTGGCAGTTTTTCACCGGCTGGTATGTCTTCATCAGCCCTGGTACTCTCATTTTTTTCAGTAGCCTGATTTTCATCAGTGGTGCTGGCATGCTCTTTAGTAGGCTGTGCAGATGCATCAGCCTGAGGAGATTCATGTTGCATTGGGGCTGCAACATTGGAGGTGAATCCCTTCGCCATCTTGATGAATCTGACTTTGGCTCCCAGCCAATCTACACGGTACACGTCAAATTCATCACTGAGTCCTTTGATCTCTGCTTGCATGGCAATAAGTTCATCAGTTGTCATTTTGACAACGTGCTTCTTCAGGAAACACTCCTTCTTGTACTGAGCTTTCTTCAGTTGCCTGGCCTTCTCAAATTTCCATTTTTCCTCACCTATGAAGGTAGTCAGCATGTGATTCTGGCCAGGTGTGAGTTTGAAATCAGGCATTGGAGTGTTGGGGTCCTTGTGCCAGAGATCAATGTACTCAAGGATCAACTTGGGATCCAGCAGAAGAGGCACATTTGTGCCTTTGGCTCTGGCAACCCTTTGCTGCCTATCTCTGATGATTTCTTCCAATTCTTCATCATCAGCCTCATCTTCACTAGACGACACATGAAAGGCAACCTGCTTCTTGTGAGGACTTGGTCTAGTGCCTCGTCCAGCAGTGGCCTTGGTCTTCAACAAAGTTCGGCCTGTCGAGGACTGCAGAGGAGCTGAAGAACTTGCAGAAGATCCTGAAGCAATTGAGATTGTCGGCGTTCTGGGAACGGGGGTCCCCAGACTTGCCTGCCTGCGGCCTGCGGCGTGGCTCAAAAGGGGGCCCACCGCGGCCCATCTTCATCAACACAGACCCAAGACCCTCGCGAGGGGCCAAGCCTCGCGGGACGGACGACACAGAGCTTCCTCAGGCACGGCCTCATCAGGCTGGCTCGCGAGGAGGCGGAGAGAACAAGGCGGGGTACCTCACGAGGTGCCCGTGACGCAAGCCATGACGACCAAGGGCGCCAGGCGGGCGCCAGGCCGCGCAGTGTCCTCCTTTCCTCTTTGGTGCAAAGGGAGCAAGCGTAGGCGAGAGCATCAAGCAAAGGCACCCGTTTCGGTGCAACGAGACCAAGGCCAGCCCAACAGCAGGGAGGAAGTCACTGTGGAGCCCAAGCCAGCGTCACCACCCGAGCCTTTGGCAGGCGAGGACCAACTTTAGTCAGGATAAGTGTACCAGATGTTCCCCTTCAAAATGGCCAATTGTTGGCGCCCTTCCCGCTCAATATTTGGGAAGAGGCCCGGGGCCTTTGCCTGTAAATAGGACTAGCCACCCCCAGGGTAGAGAAGATCGGCCAATCCAGAAACAAGCTGGGATTGGATCGAGTAGCATCACAGAGAGAGAGAGAAGGGTGACTGAACTCCTCCTAGCAGTTCATCCCCCAGCCAAGAACAGACCCTCGCGAGGCTGTTCTTCCTTGTATCGCTCATCATCATCAGCCCAAGAGGCAATCCACCACACCACAAACTAGAGTAGGGTATTACACCACAATGGTGGCCCGAACTAGTATAAACCCTGTGTCTCTTGTGCTGTTCTTTCCATAGCTTAGATCTTAGCGTGGCGGTGGGGTGCAGGTAGGTAGGAGGCGAAATCTCCACGCGCACCCCAGTGTTCGAACCTCAAGGTCTGCCGGAACCCAAAATCCGACATTTGGCGCGCCAGGTAGGAGTGCGCCGGAATCCACCTTCTACCGCTTCGTGTCCCGTCACGTTGTCATCACCATGTCCGGTGACTAGGTGGGCAACCCAGATCCTTGGGAGGCGTGGCCCGCCCGCGCAGAGCCGCTCGCCTCGGGCGACCCCGTGCCCCAGGCAGCTCGCGGTCCGCAGGGCGCTGCGGGCCGCGGGCGACGCGGACAGACTTCGATAGCTCTCACACCGCGACAGGCGCGGTCGGCAGCAAGGGCCTCCAATCACGCCGCGACCACAACACCGTACACCCACCGGGAGCAGGCGAACTCGAGGGCCGCGCTCACGGTGGGCCCGCGAGCTGCTGCAGTGCAGGCTACTGGAGCGCGGCCGCGACGTGCTGCTGGAGCGGGTGGTAGAGCTCCTGGGCTTTGCTGCCTCAGGGGCTCACCCCTTCTGCACCCAGCTCCCATCTCAAGCCCAGGGCGGCCCGCGCGGGGGCTCCGCGCGCGCCCGCGGGCTCCAAGGCTACTCCCACGCCAGCGAAGCTGTCGGCACCGGACCGGCGGCAGTGCTGCCCCCGCTCCCGGTCCGCGAAGAAGAAGGACTCGACGCGACCCACGGCCCCAGTGGACAGCTGTGCTACCACCCCATGGCGGGCGCGTCAAGCAGAGCCGCACGGCACGCGGAGCACTACGGCGTGGCCTTCGAGATGACGGCGCCAGAAGAATACGTGCCCCACATGATGGACTAAGGGCACCCTCACGAGGACAAACAAGGCTCGCTCCTCAGCCCAAGCTGGGGGGACGAGGCGCCAGAAGCTGAGCTCTTCCAGGGGCCCCGGGACGGTCCCACTGGCCACGCTGGAGGCAACGATTATCGGGTATCGCTAATTCCTCAGGAGCTGGCATACGCTAATCATGGATCGCAGGAGGTGCAGGTCGCCACAGCGAGCAGCTGCCCCGCTCCCACAGTCTCCTACCCCTCGGGAGGAGGGTGCAGGGGGCTGCAGGAGAGGGGCCGAGATCCGACATCACCACCGCGGCGTTTGGAGCAAGGTGTTCTCAGGAGGTAGGCCCTCTGTTGGGGAGGTGCCTCAGGGCCTGCCCCTGGCAGAGGACCCATGGTCACCGGGGGAACCGCTGGCGACCGCTCTACCCCATCGGCGGCGTCCTGGTTTCCAGTCGTCGTTGATGGCACTAGAGTGTGGCGCAAGGCGGGGCCCTCGTCTGGCGATATGAAGCAAGGCCGGTACCTGTGAAGAAGGCCCAGTGCCTGTGAAGCTCGCCGCCCCGTGACACTCTCACGTAATAATGAGTGGGGCTGTACACGCCCCGGAGTCTCAGGGGTGCCGGCCTCAGGCCCTGGGGCTCCCTCCCACGCCCAGTGGCAGCACTTAGCTCTGCGCTGGTGAGAAGACGTCCAAGACTAGATTAGGTGCCGGACGTGGCCTTTTGTCTGCTTTCATTGCTTTTCCCTTTGGTTGTCACTTTCCCCCGCTGGATTTATGTTGGATTCGAATTTGGGATTTGCGTGTGTTCGGGGAAGGGGTGCTTAGTCTCGTTCGAGCAATTTCTCGCATTTTGATTACCACTCCGCCTTAGCTGCCTCCCCTCGTGAGCCCCTCGCGAGCTGGGTCAGGCCTAGCTTGCGTGCAGCCCAGACTGCCGCCGCCGCGTCCTCTCAGGAGGGTTTTTTACTGCAGATCCTACGGATTCGATCAGGGAACACTCGGGGCACCACAGCCTCCCACAGGCTACCTCAGGGCCCGCACGGAACGAAGGTAAAACTAGCCAACCAGCACGTCACTTAGCCAACCACTCGGCGCGGGCGCATGGGCAATGTAACATCTGCTAATACGATGAACACAAGTTTTACATGAGGGGCTCCCCCTCCCAAAATGCTCTCACAGCCATCAGGCCAAGACCTGAGTTCTATTCATGCAGGGTAAGGAAACGGGAACGACGCATAATCAGTCGGATAAATCCCCCAATGCGTCCTCAGGAGCGCCTCCCGAACCGTTGCTGGCGTCGCTGGACTCGCCGTCGCTGTCTGCGTTGCCGCCAGCGGCGTCAGGTCCATTTACCACGCCGCCCTAGTCGGCGGCCACGATCACGCCGTCGTTGTCCGAAGCGAAGGCCCTGACAAGAGCATCCACATTGTCTTCCACCCAGTGCGCCAGGTCGTCTCGGACGGCCTGGGGGACTGGGGCAATGGCGGCGTCGAAATCGAAGTGGGGATCCATGTTCTGGGGATGGCTGAAGACGCAAGAAAAGGCGCGCCCGAGCAGGGCGCGGCTCCTCTCCTCCACCAACCTATCGGCCCTGACCGACCGCGCCTCCAGCTGTGTCACCACGTCGGTGAAGAACTAAAGGTTGCCGGCGTAGTTGACTGCGTGCGGCTCGCCAACAGCCGCCTCGCAGATGTTGCCCAAGGCTGTGTTGGCTCTCTCCCGGAGCGTGGTGAGCATGGGGCCGTGCTCATGCTCCAGGATCCGCCGCTGACGTATCTCGTCCGCATTCTGGCGCGCGGCGGCCTCAGCCTCCTCCAC
Source organism: Triticum urartu (assembly GCF_056163025.1). NCBI lineage: Eukaryota > Viridiplantae > Streptophyta > Magnoliopsida > Poales > Poaceae > Triticum > Triticum urartu. Next base: position 357,697,267 of record NC_141874.1, on the reverse strand, counting down.
CCGATGGCGAAGAAGGAGCACCTCGGCCCGGGAGGTGGTTGACTCCCCTTGTGCTACCTCAAGGGCGGCCCGAAAAACATCGGCCTGCCGCGTCGCTTCCTCCAGCTTGGCCCTCAAGGCAACAGTCCTACCTTCAGCCTCGGCCCAGATCAACCCCAGCCTCTCCTCGAACTCGCGCTCGAGGTTCAAGCGCGCCATCGCCACCCGACGTCCAACCTCCTCCAGGACACGGGCTTCCCGTGCAGTGACATCATCCTCCGCCTGCGTCACCAAGCGCTCCCTCGTCTCCAGACGCTCGTACTCACGCGCATGTTTGGCGCCTTCCAGCGTCAGCGCCTCCTCACGCTTCTGGAGCTCCACCGGGTCGCCAGAGGCCACCTTCATCAACGCGAGGGCTGCCTCGCGCAGCTCCACTTGCTCCTCCAGTGAGTGGCACCGGGCCAGGAGCTCCTGAGCCCGCTCCTCCGCCGCCTCTCGCCGCCGGTCAGCTTCCCGGGCCTCCTCAGCGGCCAGAGATCGGGCCTCCCGAGAGGCCACCAGCGACGCCTTGGCCTCTTCATCGTCAAGATCGCGCTGATGGCGCGCAAGGGCGATGGCACCCTCCAGCTCGCGCCTCTCTACAGCCAGGCGCAGGCCCTCGGCCTCAAGGCGCGCGTCTTCATCAGCAAGCTCCTCACCGAGCAGGTTCACCGCGTCAGCCGCCCTTCGGATGAATCCTTGGAGAAGAGCGCGACGCTACCGGGCGCGCTCGAGCATGTCTTCCACACCATCATCTGCCCCAAGCAAGCGCCGGGGGCCACGAATCAGCACACCCCCTCCGGGCAGGGGGCTGGGGGCTGGCACCCTCGCGACGGCCGGGCACGGCACGCCAGAAGCCTGGCCTGGAGCCAGCCCGTCCCCAGATGAAGAGCGCAGGGAGCGCTTCAGCCAATCGCAGTCCACGACCAGGCGAGAAGCCCACGGCAGGCTGGCTATGCCACGAGAAGGCCCGCGAGGGAGGATCGTGAGGTGCGCTGGGCCTCGATGCGCCTCGGGGCGGTTTGCCTCTCCGATCGCCCTCACCACAAGGGCTCCGCTGCTCGGAGCGCTTGAGGACGGTAGAGGGGGCGAAGCCAAAGGGGGCGGCACCTCAGCCATCTCCGCGAGCTCGGCTAGAAGGGGCCTGTGGAGCAAGGATCAGTAAAAGCAACAGAATGATCGGGAGCTAGAAAAGGAGAAGGCTTACTCATCAGTGGCGAAGTACTTCCTACGCTTCAGCAGGCGACAAGGGTAATCATCGCCCAGGGCCTCCCTTCTCTTCTGGAGGGCCTCAAAGTCCACGCGGAAGCGGCCCAAGAGTTGAGCGCAGGGATCAACCTGCGACGAGGACGAAGCATCAAGGCGATCCGCGTCAGGGGCGCCTGCCTGATGCGCACTGCCAGTCGCCTCGCCAAGAGAAGCGGCTGGAGCCTCAGGGGCCTCAGCCGCAAGCGCTGAGGGCAGCTGCTTGCCGCCCTCAGCCTCGGCGGCACGGGCCCCAAGAGCTGCTCCCTCCTGATCGTCGCCCGGCCTCTGGCGCCTCCCTCGGCCTCTGGCGGCTCATGCCTCCCTGCTCCGCCACTTGAGGAAGAGTCGCCTTGGCCGACTAGAAGGGCAGTCACCGTCACTGGGTTCTCGCGAGGCCCCTGGAGGCCGGCGGGGCGCGGCCCCCACTCATCAAAGATAGGCATCTGATTCACAAAATCGCCCCTGTTCTGGCAGAGGTACAACAAGGCCCCTCCTTGCTGGATGCTGCCAGGGTTGGGGTCCCCAGTCAGGATCAAGAGCACTGTCCTCAGCACTTCAGGCGTCAGGTCCTCTTCCTGGAGCCTCATGCGATCATCACGCCCGCTGAAGGCCCACATCCGGCGGGAGTGGCGTTGGAGAGGAGCAATGCAGCGTAGCAGGAACTCCTTCACCACCTTGGGCGCTGTCACGCCAAGCGACCTCAAGAACGCGAAGCGGTGCCAGACGAAGACGAGCCGGGGGCTCTCGAGCGTCTCCTGGCCCCATCCCGAATTGGGGACAGCAGGCGAAGTTGGCTCCGATAGCAGGGGCTGGGCACCCCTACATCCACATACAGCCACCGCTCGCGTAACCCAGCCGCAGGCGGAGGGAGCCTGAAGTCAATCCCTGAGGCCGCTGTCTCAGACGCGGCAGCGAAGCTCACGCACGCCGAGCATTAGGTAGGGTCAACAAGGCGCAGAGAGAAGAAGTGGCGCAGCAAGGCAACCGAAGGAAGGATGCCCATCATTGCCTCGCAAACAAAGGCGAAGACCGAAAGAAGGGTGATGGATTCAGGACCCAGATGCATCATGTGGATCTGATAGTGGGAAAGCACGGCATTGAAGAAATTAGAAAAGGGGGGAACCAGACCCGCCCACAGGGCGTCGACAAAATACTAGACCTCGGTGACTATCCTGTCAATGGAGAAGTGAGACGCGGGCCAGGCCGTCGTCCTCCCGCATTCGTTGAAGATAGTGGCCAGAGCCGAGCTGACCTTGCCCAAGCCCTCTCGATTGATTATGATCGGCCGGTCGACGGCGGGGGCCACCAACGGCGGCGAGCGAGGCGGAGGCATGGGTTTCTTCCCTCTTCCCTTCTTCGTCGGAGCCATGGCGATGGGAAGGGGGGAAGGTTCGAGATTAGGTTGAAAATAGAAGCTGGAGTTCGAGAGGAGGAAGGACAGAGGGCGCTCGAGCAACAGAAAGGGGAGCGGCTGTGTACGACTACGAGTCCGCCTAGCATGGCGCAAAATAAGGGGGGCGTGGGGGAACAGTGCAGCCCACATCCAATCAACCGCCACGCAGCGCCCAAGGCCGCAGGCTGTTAGGGCCCGCGGCGCTTCGCTCTTGCCCTTTCGCCTCCCTGCACGGCCAAGTCCGGACGCGCCTTGGGCCCGGGGGCTACTGTCGGCGTTCTGGGAACGGGGGTCCCCAGACATGCCTGCCTGCGGCCTGCGGCGTGGCTCAAAAGGGGGCCCAGCGCGGCCCATCTTCATCAACACAGACCCAAGACCCTCGCGAGGGGCCAAGCCTCGCGGGGCGGACGACACAGAGCATCCTCAGGCACGGCCTCATCAGGCTGGCTCGCGGGGAGGCGGAGAGATCAAGGCAGGGTACCTCACGAGGTGCCCGTGACGCAAGCCATGACGACCAAGGGCGCTAGGCGGGCGCTAGCCCGCGCAGTGTCCTCCTTTCCTCTTTGGTGCAAAGGGAGCAAGCGCAGGCGAGGGCATCAAGCAAAGGCACCCGTTTCGGTGCAACGATACCAAGACCAGCCCAACGGCAGGGAGGAAGTCACTGTGGAGCCCAAGCCAATGTCACCACCCGAGCCTTTGGCAGGCGAGGACCAACTTTAGTCAGGATAATTGTACCAGATGTTCCCCTTCGAAATGGCCAATTGTTGGCGCCCTTCCTGCTCAATATTTGGGAAGAGGCCCAGGGCCTTTGCCTATAAATAGGACTAGCCACCCCCAAAGTAGAGAAGATCGGCCAATCCAGAAACAAGCTGGGATCGGATCGAGTAGCATCACACAGAGAGAGAGAGAGAGAAGGGTGACTGAACTCCTCCTAGCAGTTCATCCCCCAGCCAAGAACAGACCCTCGTGAGGCTGTTCTTCCTTGTATCGCTCATCATCATCAGCCCAAGAGGCAATCCACCACACCACAAACTAGAGTAGGGTATTACACCACAATGGTGGCCCGAACTAGTATAAACCCTGTGTCTCTTGTGCTGTTCTTTCCATAGCTTAGATCTTAGCGTGGCGGTGGGGTGCAGGTAGGTAGGAGGCGAAATCTCCACGCGCACCCCAGTGTTCGAACCTCAAGGGTCTGCCGGAACCCGAAATCGGACAGAGATGCCCGTGGTCCTTTGGCAAGAGGCAAGATGCACAGGTGCTGAGGACTTAGTAGGAGCAGCTGAAGATTTTGCAGCTCGAGGAACTGGAGCAGCTTGAGGAATTTGATGTGAGGGCTTTGAAGAGTTGGGTCTTGAGGGCATTGAGGCAGAAGCACTAGACTTGTGTGCAGGATTTTTTTGCATAGACTTCCTGGGCTTGCTAGCAGAGGCCTCAGCAATAGCAGCAGCAACAATAGTGTCTTCGTTGAATTTCCTCACTGCCTCTTTGGCCTCTTTGGCCAGTTTAGCTTGTCGCTTGGCCCATTCAGCGGGAAATTCCTCACCTCTTCTGATGCTAGAGGGATCAGCAACTTGGTTAAGTGCCAATGGAGGTCTTGGGCATGGAGGGTGTACATCAAATTTCTTCATGTACTTGGGAGTGACATACGATATTCCCTCCATTCTCTGGCCCATCTCCTCTCAATCTTCTGAATGCACACTTTGCGCTCATTCTTTGTTTCCTCATGTAAGTGCATCTAGTGCCCCTTAGTGATTTTGGTGTATTGAAGACTTATAGGTTAAGGGACTGATGCGTCTGTGAGTGTACACAGGTCTATAAGTCTATGAGGAGTTTGATATTTATAGAGAAAGTCAACCCCTAAAAATGAAGTTCTTTGACTAAAGACTTTGGATTTCTGAATACTTTTAAAGTGAAGAAATTGGTGTAATCCTAAGACTTGGTATTCATTCGATGAACATGAAGCGTGAAGACTTTTGTTTTCGTAGTTTCATTTTCTCTTTCTTGAGTCATAGGAAACACCGTACTGTTAAAGGGGGTCAAGGAAATACTAAGGAAAAATTTCCAAGTGATGCTCAACTCAAATCCTACACCTACCAATCCCTTCGAGTGAAGCCATTGGAAATCTCATACAGCTCAGTCAATTTCTTCAGTGACAGAGACGAAGTTCTTCTGGTCTCTGAGGAATTTGTTCTGACTGAGGAGTTAGGAATTCGCCAGTGCGGATTGCCTACACAGTGAGGAACATGATAGCCCCGAGGAATTTGATACTCAAAATTCTGACCGTTGCTATGCTATGCGCCAGCTGTCCCAAAATATCTACCCACCTAACGGTCATATCATTGAAAGGCATTTATGTATTATCATGTCGGGTTGCTCCCTAGGCTATAAATAGCCCCGCCCCCTACAACCACTAGCTGGTTGGCTGCTCCGAGAAAAACTGACACTTGTCATTTGAGAGCATCCCATCCTCCGAGGACTTTGAGTGAAAATCATCAAGTGAGGAAAACCCAAACCCAAACACCTACAAACCCAAAGTGATTGAGCATCACTGAAGAAATTGATCCTACGTGGATCCGACGCTTGTTACCTTTGAAGACTGTGCATCTTCCAGACGGTTAGGCGTCATGGTCTAGAGCATCCAAGAGGAAATTGTGGATCACCGAGTGACCGAGTCTGTGAAGGTTTGGAAGTCACCTGAAGACTTACCACGAGTGATTGGGAGAGGTCCGTGTGACCTTAGCTCAAGGGGAATACGGTGAGGACTAAGTGTCCTGAGCTGCGTGTTCAGGACTGGGTGTCCGGGACTGTGTGTCCTCAGGTTTAAATACCTAGCCGCCCTAACCAGACGTACAACTATCACAGCAGTTGGAACTGGTCTACCAAATCATTGTCTTCACTGAGATAACTGGTTCCATTTCCTCAACCCTTCCATTTCCTCATTTCTGTGTTGTGTGCTTGTTCATATCTATTTGAAGACTTTGACTGAAGACATTCTCTATTTCCTCAGCTCAATTTCTTCAGTCTATTTGTCTTCATTCTGTTTATCCTGTGATTATGCTTTCTGTACTCTGTGCTCGTTTTCATTTCATCATGAAGACCATGCTCATACTCTGTTATGTTTACTTCTGAGTACTTATTCCGCTACAAGAAGTTCTTCACTCAGGAATTTCCTCACCCGCAAATTCCTTAGTGAAGAATTCATAAAAATCGCCTATTCACCCCCCCTCTAGTCGATATCACGCACTTTCACCTCAGGAGGTGTGCAGTACCCTGCATAGCTATCTCCAGGGATTTCAAAAGCAGTGTTGACTTCGAATTTCTTCCTCCCTTATGAGGTTTCTTGCCATCAGCCATTTTCTTTAGCTGAGGAATTTGAATAACAGAGTTCTCTGAAGAGGTATGCAATCTGTCTTCGAGGAACGCTACAAATGAGTTAAGTTGATGAGAACCTAGTGATTCAGCAGCGGACATGAGTACCTGTGTACAGAGTATAGGTGCGAAGAATTTGGAGAGGTCACATGCGTTCTCAGAAGTTTTTCAAAAATAGAACAAGTTTGAGAAATTTGACCAAAGGTGTCTTGAGGAATTTCACTATGTGTTCTTCGACTTAGGTTCCAGAATCGTATAGATTGAAAAAATCCACAAAATTGAGGAATCTTGAAGAAAAACGTAGCATAGAGAGATAGATCAAGAATATATGCTTGTGTGAGGTGTTTACAGTATGGAAGTTGAGGAATAAACACCTTTTGAAGAATTTGAGGAAATCATCAGAATCAACAAGGGCGGTAAAAGTAACTTTTAATTACCCTTGACGAAGAACACGCCGAACAAGGAGTTGTAGATTGGAAGTTCGTCAGTCCAGATCTTCCACGCCCTAACTTGGTAGAGGAAGACAGCTACGACGGAGGCAGAGTGAAGATTTCCGCGGCCGGCGTGAGTACGACGAAGACGAGGCTGAGGCGGTGAAGCTCTTCCTCACCGGCCACGATGGAAGTAGCGGCAGCTCTAGGTTTGGAAGCTCAAGCGAGGGGAGTGAGGTCGAGCGGGGTAAGTGAAGTCTAAGGAGGGCGAGGGGTATTTACGGCTGAAGTGAAAAACTGCTCGCCCAAAGAAATTGGACGAACGTGCCTCTGGCCCTTCTCATCCTAGCGACATGTGTCACCCACGTACAGAGCGGTGGCGATCGTGTGAGATCGTGGGTGAATAGATAAATCCTATCGTGGGATGTGGAACGATTTGAGCGGCAAAAGCTGAAAATTTGGGATATGAAAATTTTAATGCTTCGTTCGCAGATTCTTCAGCTGACAAGGACACAGTGATGATTTTGAACGGGTTTCAAATAGAACGCATATGACGAATTTGTGAACAGACTAGGTTGAGTATAGAATAGAGGGGGAAGGGTCCGATCACATTCACTTAGCAGAAAAGACAACTTGAAGAATTAGCAATAAGTGAATGTTGTAGAGGACTGAAATATATATATATATAGACACACACACACACATAAACACTATTCTGATCACGGGATCAGAATAATATTCTGATCACAACCTGACCTGCGCCGCTAGTAGTACGTTGAACTTCCGTGTGAACTAGGTTGAACTTCTGCCAACATTGCCCAAATGGGGCTTGTGACATACCGTTGGAAAGCGATGGACCCCAATATCACGACCCAACTTAAATTTTTGGCAAAATATAAGCGGTTTAAGAGCAGTTTTGAAAACCGTTTTTTCTTCGCACAAAAAACGTGAATCGTATTTTCGATCGCATTTCTAAACCGTTTATCGGAATGAGACATATAATCTGGCGTTGGAAAGCTGCTGCAAAACCGCTCCTTCCACATGTTGAAAGTTTTCTCTAATTCCCTATGGTTCAAGAGTAATTTGAAAAAACGTAAAATTTCATAAACCGAACAGATGAGTTCGTTTTTTCGATGTCATTTCTAAACGGCTAATCCAATGGAGGCATATGATATGGAATTGGAAAGCTTATGAAAATGCGCTACTTTTTCATCTTAAAAGTTTTTATCTAAGTTTGAATGGTTTAAGAGTAATTTAGAAAATGGTCCAAGTCCTGCCGAGTTCGTATTTTTGAGCTAATTTTTTAACCGTGCGTCCGAATGCAGCTAATGATATGGCGTTGGAAAGCTTGAACAAATGCGGAACTTTTCGATATATATCGTTTCTCCTAATTCATTACGGTTTTATGTCAGTTTTGAAAATGGCTATAAACGTATTTTCGCCGTAATTTTTACAAACTTTATTGCAATGGGGCAAATAATATACTGCTGAAAAGCTAAGGAAAATGCGAAACTTTTTCATGTTGTTGGTTTTCTCTGATTCCTAGCCGTTTTAAAGTAATTTTGAAAATGGCGAGATCATTCCTTCTGCCTTTATCATGAAACAGATTCTTAAAAAATGCACCGCGTGAAGAACCTGAACTTCTCGGCGAATGTACCTGAACTTCACTTTGTTTTTCACGTGATTTTTTTGCTCGTAGCTCTCCATCCACTACTCGTAGTTCTCCATCCACTCACCGGAATTGAGCAAATGACATACCGTTGGAAAGCTGTTGTAAACATGCAACTTTTCCATATTGATCGTTTTTTCATACTCGCGACGATTTTAATACAACATGCACACCGTGTAGTACTTGAACTTCTGGCAGTAATCAACCTGAACTTCTCTCGGTTACGTGAAAATATTTGAGTTTTTAATGAATTTTTCATCTGATTTTTCTTAACCTTTCTTTATGAATTTTGAAGCACTCTATTTTTAATAGTTGAACTTCTAGTTATTTTATTTTTGGACTTCTTATTTCCATTCTTTAATAACGAGGAAAATTTGAGTTTTCTATAATCATCGAACTTCTCCATCTTTTTAATATGGCCTTCCTGATTTTATTTCTTAATCTTCTTTATGAAATTTTGAAGTGTTATATTTTTAAAAGTTGAACTTCTTGTTTTTTATTTTTGAACTTCTTGTTTCCAATCTTTAATAACAAGGAAAATCTGAGTTTCTATAATCATCGAACTTCTCCATCTTTTTAATATGGACTTCCTGATTTTATTTTTTCCATCTTTTATATTTCTTAATTAAACACCAAACTTCTCCCCATTTTTAAATTGAACTTCTTGGTTTTATTCTTCAGTAACAAGAAAAAAATTTGTTTTTAATGTACATTGAATTACTCTATATTTTTAACTGAACTTCCTAATTTTTTAAAAAATGGGGAAAATCATTTTTATAACTTTTTTGTTGTTCCCTTATTTTAATTTGAACTTATTAGTCATTCTTTAGAACGAGAATCTGAGGTTTTTATAAACTATGAACTTCTCTATTATTTTAAATTGAACTTCTTAGTTTTATTATTTAGTAACAAGGAAAATCGAGTTTTTTGAACTTCTTTGTTTTAAAATTTTGAACTTCTAGGTTTTATTTTTTAATAATGTGAGAGATTCGATTTTTTATAGACATCGAACTTCACCATTTTTAAAATATGAACTTCTTAGTTTTATTGGTTAGTAAGGGGGAAAATGTTTTTTTATATATACAATGATACCGCGTCGTTATTTTAATTTGAACTTATAATTTTTATAGAATGGGGGAAATCAGTTTTGTATAATCTTTTAAAATGTTCCTCTTTTTAATTTGAACTGCTCTGATTTTTTTACAAATGGGAAAAATCCGTTATAAAGATTTCTGAACTAGTTTTTTGACCTTCTTGCTCAATTTTTTTGAACTTCCAAATTTGTCTTTTAGATATTAGAAACTTCATTTATTTTAATGTTGACCTGTTTTCGGTTTTAAATTTGAACTTCTTATAGAATTTTGTCACGAAATTTTATGCATTTTTTGCTTTTCGGTGAAATGGCCTTGGCGGTCCCTTTTTTCATTTGATGATTTTTATTCTGTACGTGGTAGACGTGAACTTCGGAATTTCTGAAACATGACCTTCACGTGCAATTAATATTTTTGAACTTTGTTTTCTTATTGAACTTTTTTTTGAATTATTCCTTTTGTTTTAATTTGACCTCCATTGTTTTTTTCGAAATGGACAAAATATATTTTCTTACAAACATAAAATGCATGTATTATATTTTTTGGGGGTTACTTTTTTGAAAAAAGGAAATCCATGGTGAAAATTTTATACACGTGTAATATTTTCTTCGAACTATCTAATTACTTAAATTTACATAGTTAACATTTTTTGGGTGAGGCTTGTTTTCTTCTTTGTATATAAATTTTTAACTGCTCCATCTTTTAAATTTTGGACTTCCGCGTTCCTTTTAGAAATGGGTAAAATCGGTTTTCATTTTTGTCTCTGATTTGAATCAGGACTCCTTGTTTTGGGTGAACCCTAAGGGGGTTAGTTGCTTTACAATTTTTAACATCAAAATGTTCACTTTTTTATATTGAACTTTTGTTTTTTTAAATGTTATTTTTAGTTCGTGGGTTTTATTTTGACCACTAGATCTTTTTTACTTTCTTCTGCCTTGCATTTAATATTTGAACTTCGGGTGTTCACTATGCAAAGTGGACTTTTGTTTTCTCTATGTCTTTTCGTAAAATGAATAAATTGAACTTCTGCTATTTTTTCTACTAGGCTCCTATTTTAGCTTTATTTTTGGTATGAACAACAGAGTTGAAAGATGCAAGTTTTAGAGCTGATCCGTGACCACTTGATAATAAAATGCTTCTCTTTTCTCTGAACCACAAGTTCTTTAATTCACCGAGTTCAGAAGGAGCTATGCAATGACACAATAAAGAAAACATGCACACAAATTCAAAGAGTTCAGAAGCTTTGAAGCTCAAGTATACGGGGTACAGCTGTGTCTGTGTATGTGCGTCTGATTGCGTGGAACAGGAGCTCAAGGACGAACGAGGTCTTCAGATGCACTGCCGGCATAGTTCGGGCGGAGGGTGGCGCCAGGTTGTAATGCGGAATGCGGCGTCACCATCAAGCTCGTCACCAGGAAAGAGACGGCCAAGGCGTACAGCACGTCCGTGTGCTAGGACAGGCCGATGACCTTCAACAAAATTTGTAGAGAACTTGAGCCATGGTGTATCAAGCATCACGTGTTTGATTTTTTCAGAGCATCCTTGCTTGCAAGACAGAGTACTAATCTAATATCTAAGAGAACATAATACTTGGGAAATAAAAATTGAAGAATCTATAGGAAGAACTAAAGTGGAACTGCTCATCTAGCGAGATAATTCCTTCCTTCTCATAATTTTTCACACGGAAAAAATAAGAAAGAGATGCCACAAGCTCTACTCAGTTTGGATTGAAGGAAATTCCTCTAGCATATGTCAGAACTCATAACTGAACTAGCTTCTGCCGCTAACGATACAGGCAGCCTGGAGGATTTGTGTTAGTGCATACCACAAATTTTTGCGCCTCCATCGAGCTGCAGTTGACCTCACTTGTACTACAGGAGAGGAGGAGCCGCCATGAGAGTTTACAGAGGCCCACCATGGCTGGCAAGGGGAAGTTCGAGCGACCAGTCGCCCGCGTGGAGAAGTTCGAGCAGCACCAGGGGCAATCCGTGGTGGTGTCCGGATGCTGTTCAGTGTGCCAACAGGTGACGCAGAGGTAGCCGGATAAGTACTGCCTCCCCTGCCTGAGCTAGCGGTGGACTGCAGCGACAGCTAGCGGAGGACTGCGGAGGCAACAGTAGCTAGCGGCGGACAGTGGTGGCGTGATCCGGGGAGGGTGGCGGCGGCGGCGTGATCCGTGGAGGGCGAAGGAAGCGGCAGCGGTGGCGTGATCCCCAGCGGCGGCCCAATACAAGGAAGGGGCGACACGGCGGACGATTCCCTGGGCGGCGGACGGCGCGGCGGCCAGCTCCCGGGGTGGGAGAGGCACGACGGCTGGTTCCCTGGGCGGGGGCAGGCCGGAGCCGACGGGGAGGGTGGCTGGAGCAGAGAGGAAGTGGGGCGTGGGAAGGTTCGCTAGATCTGGGAGGGAGTGGGGGCGTGGGGAGGTACGGTAGCGAGGTGGGTTCGGGAGCATCCGCTCAGCCCCTATATAAGGCGTCTCGTGATCTAAATAACTATTCTAATCCTGGGATCTAGTATATATAGGACAGCATTATTCTGCACGTCCCTTAAGACCTTATTCTAACAACACCTCTTAAGACCTTATTTTGCACATCCCCACCTTATTCTCATAACACCCCGACTAACCCACGTAAACCGAACCGCACGAAAAAAAAGAAAACCCACCCCACCTCCCCCCACTCCTCCCCCGATCCACCAACCCACCGCCGCGCCCCCAGGCCGGCGACCTCCCACCGCCACGCCACCTCCCTTCCCTGCACCGCCGCACCACTTCCACCCTCTTGTGCCGCCGCACCACCTCAAACCACCTACCCTCCCCGCCCCACCTTCCCCCACGCAGGCAAGCCACCGGATCCGCCCATTGCAGTCCTCCCACGCGTGGTCGGCATCGGATCTGCGCGTCGCCATCCCTGCGAACCACTTGGACGAGGGCAGCTAGATCTGCCCTGCCATTATCCACCAGCGGCTGCTCGACGACGGATCCACGCCAAGACCTCCTGGGGGCGTCCTCTCCGTCCCCATATCGAGGGTGACTTGGCTTCATAGATTGGATGGTCGGACGTTGAGCTCGGGGGTCGCCGGTGACTCTCCCCTCCCAGTTCCTCCACCTCCCGCCTACCACCATCGAGCGCATCCAGAGGGGCGTGGGGGTGTCCGACACCCCGCGCGAGGTCCACAATGCATCAATCCTGGCGGCTCGCGTCCAAGGTCTCGGGCGCTATGGCCTGTTTAGTTCGCAGGTCCTGCTACAAACGTTCGCTACCCCAACAGTGGCAGTTGGCCGTGACGCCTGCTGCAGTCCATACCCAGTGTGGTGGTTCGTTCCTCGGCGGCGACCTCCTGCCCTCCTCCCTATCTTGCTTGGGATCCCACACGATGAAGGTCAAACAGCAGCGACGAACCCGTTCAGTTCAGAAAGGTTTTCTTCCTTTTTTCTTAACTTTGGATGTGCAGTACAGTCGGATGCCGCGAGTAGTGCGCCACACCTTGATTTTAATTTTGTTTGCGTGTTGAACAGAAACTAGGTTGGCCTTGTAGTTCACTGGCAAGAATCTGCCTCTCCTCCTGCGTAGATGCATTTTTGCTAGAAGGGCTCTGTAGACCAGCGGTTCAGCTCGTGAATGCTTTCAGTTTGTCGACACCCACATGGACGCGCGGCTCGCTGGAACACGTAGTCCGCCCCCAGCGGCGTGTAGTACAACACTCTCGTTGGTGCAGCCCGCTGGCTGCACCTATGCGCGACGACGATGAAGAGCGTGGCGTACAACTCGTGCGGCTCGTCTTGCAGCTGGCTTGCCGCGGCATGCAGTCCGCTTGGTATGTTGGAGAGGTTCATTTTTCATGAAAAAAGGGTGATGCACCACTTTGAGGAGTACTATGGTCCACTTCAGTCAAATGTATTTATTTTTTGTAAAAAATAGATGCAGTCCGTTTGGGAACTGCTTGCGGTTTGCATGGCTGGTGTGTGAAGTGCACGATGTGCTTGTGTGTTTCAAAACTCGGTCGATTATGTGAAGTGCACGATGTGCTTGTGTGTTTCAAAACTCAGTCGATTCCGTTAAACACATGCAGTGCACTTGGTCCTCGGACGTGGTTCATTTTTGAGAGTGATGTTGTTCACGTGTTCCCAACATGAAAGCGCAAAAAAATTAGGGAAACAACAAGATGGTAGTGTTGTTCACTTGGATATATGTTGAGGTTCACTTGCTCTCGTCTCTGCGGTCCACTCTCCTTCATACAAAAACTCGTCTGAGAAAATTTACGTCTGACAAAAAAATATTATGAAGTTCATTTGACTCTTTGATGCAGTGCGGTTTTTCGTCTGATGCAATGCGGTTTTCAGTCGGATGAAGTACGCACGTCGATTTGGATGTCGCGAAAAACAGAGTATCCGCATTTCGGTAAATTCAAAATTCCTCTTAAACCATAAGGAATTAGAGAGAGTGTTCTACATGAAAAATTTGCGCCTCGTCGATATCTTTCCAACGGCTTATTGTTTGAATCATTCTGACCAGCGGTTTGTAAAAAATTCGCAAAAAACGGCCGCTGTCACTCGTCGTCGGCCACGCGGTTTTCAAAATTAACTTAAAACCGTAAGGAATCTCAAAAACTTTTCAACATATGAAAGTTGCGCCTCGTCCATAGCTTTTCAACAGTATATTACATGTCTCATTTCGAAAAAGGTTAAAAAGATGGAGCTAAAAAAGTACCGAAAATTTGAAAAAATTTGAAAACAGAATTCCGCGATTTAGTAAATTTGAAACTGCTCTTAAACCGTAGCGAATTAGAGAAAATAATAGATATGAAAATGATATGCCTTGACGATATCTTTCCAACGGTGTATCATTTGCTTCATTCCAACTAGTGGTTTAGAAAAAAAACGCGAAAAAACGCTCGCTGCCACTCGTCGTCCGCCACACCGTTTTTAAAGCTGCTCTTCAACCGTGGGGAATCTCGAAAAATGTTCAACATAGAGAAGTTGCGCCTAATCCATAGCTTTCCAACGGTATATTATACGCCTCGTTCTAATAAACGGTTAAAAACTAGAGCGAAAACAATACCGGAAAAACACTGCGTGTAGTTTTTTCCGACACGAAGTTCACTCGCGTGAGTACTGCAGCACACTTTGTTTAAACAATGATGTGCACTTCTGTTGAACATGTAGTGCGGAAGTGTTATGAGAATAGTTATTCTGCTAATATTAGCAGAATAGACTATATATATATACACATAAACACTATTCCGATCACGGGATCCGAATAATATTCTGATCACAACCTGACCTGCCCCGCTAGTAGTACGTTGAACTTCTCTGTTAACTAGGTTGAACTCCCGCCAACATTGCCGAAATGGGGCTTGCAATATACCGTTGGAAAGCTATGGACCCCAATATCATGACCTAACTTAAATTTTTCAAGTAATTTTGAAAATGGTGAGATCATTCGTTCTGCCTTTATCACGAAACAGATTCTTCGAAAATGCACCGCGTGAAGAACCTGAACTTCTCGGCGAATGTACCTGAACTTCACTCTGTTTTTCACGTGATTTGTTTGCTCGTAGCTCTCCATCCACTGCTCGTAGTTCTCCATCCACTCACCGGAATTGGGCAAATGACATACCGTTGGAAAGCTGCTGTAAACATGCAACTTTTCCGTATTGATCGTTTTTTCATACTCGCGACGATTTTAAAAGTTTTTCATCTAAAATTCATCCACTGTAGTAATTGAACTTCCTGCTGTTTTTAGTTGAACTTCTGTGACGTATTTTCGTTTGTAATTTTCTCATACATCATCAGTGTTACACAAATGATATTTCTTTTGTACAAATATCTCACAATATTTTTTTTTACTTTCTCTGACGAAGGACTTGAACTTATAACAACAAAACTTTTAGTGTTTGCTTTTTTTATTCTTTTTTTAATACAACATGCACACCGTGTAGTACATGAACTTCTGGCAGTAATCAACCTGAACCTCTCTCGGTTACGTGAAAATATTTGAGTTTTTAATGAATTTTTAATCCGATTTTCATAATCTTTTTTTATGAATTTTGAAGCGCTCTATTTTTAATATTTGAACTTCTTGTTATTTTATTTTTCAACTTCTTGTTTCCATTCTTTAATAACGAGGAAAATATGAGTTTTCTATAATCATCGAACTTCTCCATCTTTTTAATAGACTTCCTGGTTTATTTTCTTAATCCTTTTTTATGAAATTGTGAAGTGTTATATTTTTAAAAGTTGAACTTCTTGTTTTTTATTTTTGAACTTCTTGTTTCCATTCTTTAATTATGAGGAAAATCTGAGTTTTCTATAATCATCGAACTTCTCCATCTTTTAAATATGGACTTCCTGGTTTTATTTCTTAATCTTTTTTATGCGCTCTATTTTTTTTAAAGTTGGACTTCTTGTTATTTTTGTTGAACTTCTTGTTTCCATTCTTTAATTACGAGGAAAATCTGAGTTTTCTATAATCATCGAACTTCTCCATCTTTTCAATATTGACTTCCTGGTTTATTTTCTTAATCTTTTTGATGAAATTTTGAAGCGCTCTATTTTTAAAAGTTGAACTTCTTGTTTTTTATTTTTGAACTTCTTGTTTCCAGTCTTTAATTATGAGGAAAATCTGAGTTTTCTATAATCATCGAACTTCTCCATCTTTTTAATATGGACTTCCTGGTTTTATTTCTTAATCTTTTGACGCGCTCTATTTTTTTAAAAAAAGTTGGACTTCTTGTTATTTTTTTTGAACTTCTTGTTTCCATTCTTTAATTATGAGGAAAATCTGAGTTTTCTATAATCATCGAACTTCTCCATCTTTTTAATATAGACTTCCTGGTTTATTTTCTTAATCCTTTTTTATGAAATTTTGAAGCGCTCTATTTTTAAAAGTTGAACTTCTTATTATTTTAATTTTGAACTTCTTGTGTTCCATTCTTTTAATAACGAGGAAAATCTGAGTTTTCTATAATCATTGAACTTCTCCATCTTTTTAATTTGGACTTCCTGATTTTATTTCTTTTAGTAACGGAAAATCCTACTTTTTCATAGACATAGAACCGTTCCATTTTTAAATTTGAACTTCTAGGTTTATTTTAAGAGAGAAAAACTTTTTTATAAAATTGTTTGAGATGCAGTTTTTTACCTTCACAAAAAATTAAAGTAATTTTTTGCACAGTAGTACAAGCACATATAGACATGCCACTATGCATGGTGATTCACAAGCAAAGTATTCATGATATGGCCACTATTGAACTTCTTATTTTGTACTTTTTTAGAAGCAGAAAAACTTCTTGTTTTATTCTTTAGTAATGTGGGAGAATCCTAGGTTTTGTTAAATATGGAACCGCTCCGTTATTTAAATTTGAACTTCTATAGTTTTTGTAGAAATGGGGACAATCCATTTTTATAAAAAAAAATTAAACTACTCTATTTTTTAAATTTTATCTTCTTGGGTTTGTAATAGACGTTGAACTTCTCCTTTCTTTAAATTTGAACCTCTAGGTTTTTTCCAAAAACGATGGAAATCCATTTTTTTAATAAATTTTGAACTCCTCTATCTTTTTAATTTGAACTTCTTGGTTTATTTTTTAGTAACGGAGAAAATCCATGTGTTGTAATAAACATCGAATCACAGAAGGAAGAAAACCACTCCACGCGAGACATGAGAGATCTTAGAAACTGACCATCAAAGTGAAAAATGTAAGGCGAGAAAAAAAGGAGCATGTTTGCCTATCATCAACCTCAATGGTGCGAACAAGCAAAGTGTAACCTGTCATTTTTCATTGGAATCAAGCGGAGCAGCTGAAAGGCATTTCCATTATGTGTTGGTGAGGTCGTCGGGTGACGGAAGAAGGTGGATACGGAGGGGTACTGAGCATTTTTCCATCAGGGCCTTGTGCCAAACGGCTCACTGTCCTTGTTGTCGGGTGGTGGGGAGTCACAGATGTAGTGGCCGATTCAGTCAAGCACCGTGGGATTTATGCAAAAGGACTTTCTGGACTATCAACACACAGCTACCTGAACTTCTGTTTGTTGGGAAATCATTTTCTGAACTTTTTAGTAATCAATAGCACAAATCCATGGTATTTTGGACGAAGCAACACATGAGTTCAGTTAGTTTATCTGTACTTTTCTGAATACAACGAGCCAAGAGAAGGCCAATGGACGAGCGGCTGCTTGCTGCTATCACAACGGGGAGGAAAGTAGCCATGCTACCGCGAGTGGCTAAGGGAAGCTTGGCACTCGAAGGGTAGTTCGAGGGCGGTGTGCTGGGATCTTCACGCGCTGGCAGTCTACTCGTGACACAGGGGCGGAGGTGTGTGGCGAGCCAGGCACGACGCGGCCGCTCCATGGATGAACCTTCCTCCGAGAAGGTCAGGGTGCCCCTCGTGAGAAGGTCGATGTGGCCGGCTAGCACAGCACGGGGTGGGGGATGCCGGCCGGCGGTGTGAGGCACTGGGGCAGGGGAGCTCCACCGTGGCGCAAGATTGGGAGGGTCCTCTCCAGGGCAGCAGCGAGAGGAGGAACGCGGGGCTTTGCCGGGGCTAGCTTTGCCGGTGGGATCTGGTAGGAGGTGGAGGTGCCTGGTGTTTCTAGTGGGCGACCGCGGAAGAGGTTTCCGGTGGCGGCGGCGCTCGGGATTTCCGATGGGCGGCGGCGGCGGATGGAGGTGTGCCGGAGCCGGGGGCGGCGGAGGCGCTTCGTGGCAGGGATGGTCAGCGGCGGAGATGCTTCGGGGCCGGCGTAGGTGGCAGCGGTCAGCGTGCCGGGGATGAGGGGCCGGCAGTGGGAAGCCCGCCGGAGCCCGAGAAACGGCAACGGAAGGCTGGCCGAGGGAAGGAGGCGGTGGTGGGATCAGTCCCCGCTGGATCCAGGGGAAGGAGGCGGTCTGGTGACCGGATCCGGGGGCGGTGGTGTCGCGGCGGCTGGATCCCGGGGAGGGAGCGGCGCGTCGGCCGGATTTTAGGAGCGGTGGCTGGTTCCCGGGGAAGGGGAGGGGGCGACGCGGGAGGTGCGGGTATCGAGAGTTGTGATCCAAATAGTTATTTTGATCCTGGGATTAGAATAGTGCCACTATATATATATGTCTATGATGACATAATGTTGTACCTAGCTAGGATGCTTGGCCCACCACCTCCCACTTCGTGTCAGCGGGGCAGATACACGTAATGATCGATACTTTGGTCATATATGCATGTCGCCATGACCTACCATAAGACGGAGCAATGAATCTATCGTTTGGTCAAACGACATTTGTTGTCGTCGATAAACCGCTTGGGCCAATAGATTGAACCATCATAAAAATCACATGAGAGGGACCACAAAACCAGCACCTCTTGCATGCGGCCCAAAATGATGTACGTTGGGAAGGGGTGATGTGTGTTTTCAATATAGAATAATGTACAATTTAGATGTGGTGCCTACCTCTCGATACAGACAACAACCATGAAGGCAAGGTAGTTAAGAACGAGATACGCAGGGTATGATGTAGGTCGAACCCAGCAATCCGAGCATGTGGGAGGGAATCCTGACAACACATGAGCTTGAGCTTTGGTTGAACAACATGTGACGGTGACCGGCCCTAACACGAACTCGGAGGAATCCATTCACGGCCAACACATACCCCTCATTATCGGTCAAAGGGATGATATATATACACTCGGGGAACCCACAGATATGTGTGTCGTCACAAAAAACCGCACAAGGGAGACGTGGTCAATCAGAAGACCATGTATACACTGCATGCGGCCCGAAAATATGTATGGTACGGTGTTGTGTGATTTGTTTAAATCCCAAATGCACAACTTCGATGGGCCACCAACTACATTACAAAATGAACACCGTACCCGACTCCAAGCCTAGTTCAATACGTACAATGTCAGTTTCCCAACTTCGAGGCGATGGCGGTGGGGGGGGGTCGTCCCATGCATGCGCTCAAACTTTATTTGGTCTAGCATGGGACACATCTATATCTATACCCCTATATAGTGTGCGAATAACTTTGAAAGTTGGTCATTGGATGAAGGCAATCTGACGGTACAGAGATGGAAAATCCAAGCACTACTGGCCGTTGGATATCATCTACATTCCACCAGCTTCTTCCACATGTACAATCCAGAAGACTCCATGGTTGAACTTAAGCATAATGCAGAAACTTCAAAACACAAGCAGTTCTCCTTTGCTCTCTAGAATCTTCCATATCTTAATTGCCCAAACTTTTTTTCTAAATGAATTGTCAGTTTTGTATTTACTTTATGCTTTAAAATGCACAATTCCATGAATCTTAAAATAGATTTTTTTTATAAAACTAATTGATTTTGGATGAGATGAACTATAAGAATTAAATGAACATCTACATCATGCATATATGAATCAAAGCTTACATGCTATAGTGTGGTATTTATTAATAATTTGGTTACCGAATCTCATGCATGCAATGCACGTGTACCTTACTAGTATCAATAGGAAACCATCATGGTCAAACCCTTCTCGTTGTTGGGTCAAAGGGATAGATTGTGTGGGGCCCCATAATTGTCGATAACAGATAGTATATATACCTCGGGGAGCCCACAGATATGTGCCGCATCTATAAGCCGCACAAGGGAGACATGCTCGAGAAGAACACCCTGCCCCCTATACCCTGCATGCAACCTGAAAAAGGTTTATATAATCGCGATGACAGGTCAAGTCAATCATTATTTAATTATTTTAGAGGGAAAAATAACCCATAAAAACATAGTAGATTAATATAATCGTAGTGACAGGTCAAGTCAACCATTCTTTAATTTTTTAGAGCAAAAAATAACCCATAAAAACATAGTCAACAAATTAGCAAAACAAGGATCCCAAGGTTTATATAATTGCCATGATGGGTCACTATAGAGATATAATATATCTCTATAATGACCATGTCATAGCTTTTAAATGAAGCTTGAGATATGCGACTTCCCACCGGGTCACCCATCCTTGGACTACTCCATCCCAAGCACACTTAACTTCTGCGTTCTATTCGACTAGGCTAGCAGATGGGAAGCCGACCCTTGCTGATAAGAATTGCCTCCTTGCCATTAAGGCATTTCACACTGGTCACCCTATAGGACCTACTCCCTCCTATCACACACATTTGTGCTTTTAGAAACCGTGTGGGATATTTACATGGTCGGTGTGTCGCCGCTAGCCTTCAATGAGCACTGACACTGGTAGTGGGAAAATGATGCGAGAAGAGGTGGCAAACCGATGAGAGGAGTGGCGAGAAACTGTAGCCTGTTTAGAAAATCTAGTAGAGAAGGAAGTGTGAGCTAGCACGACGCATGCGCACAATGCTTACCCATGTACTGCATGTGCTGTCGAAAGGGCTCAGGGTTGCCGTTCGATTTGGGAGCATCCAACGGTGCACACATACGATCAGTGGGGTTTGGGTTCTGGCCAATCAGAATGCACGACTCAGATCATGCGCGCAGCAGGGGGAGAGGGCATCGGTCACGGTTTGGTAGGCACGCGGCTTTCATGAGTGAACCGTGTGCTATTTGAAAACATTTCGTGAGAAGAATCTCCATTTTTAAATCCCCATAAATCCAAAACTAACCCAAAAATCGTGAAACCTGGCATGGTGTCATGACATGGCACATATATGTCGAGGATTTTTTTCATCCATTTTGGCGCAAGTTTTATTACAAGCCTCTTACAAACCGGAGCTTCTCTCAAAGAAGCCTCGTGGTTCCGATAGGGAAACGTGTCCCCCTTGTGGGCGAACCGTCATCACTGCCTCTTTTTGCCTTATATTTTCTTCTATGGGCAACATGGAATGATAGCATATTCGTGCTGAAATTTAAACTTATCCAGGGTTCGTTTGGCCTTTTTATACACTAATTGAGTTTCCTAGCCATTTAATGTCCATCTTGTGAGTGCTGCATCTTCTAGCCTCGTATTTTCTTCTACACGCTACACAGAACAACGGGAGATTTGTGCTGAACTTTGAAATTATTCAGGGTTCGTTTTACCTTTTTTATTCATTTATTGAGTTTTCTAGGCATTTAATGTCCATAATTCAAATCTAAACTACAAATACATGCTCAACCACACCAAAATGGCTAGAAAAAACGTACATGTTTCCTTGGGGTGCATGTTTAGGTCCCACGGAACGAATGGGAACAAATTCAACTGTCTTGCCGTCCTGTCTTGGCCACAAACATTGCGAATCTCGGTTTTTAAATCTCTATAAATCCAAAACTCACCAGGAAATTGTGAAACTTGTCATGGTGTCACTACACGGTACATATAATTGTCCAATTTGGGCAAAGTTATATTACAAGCCTCTTACAAACCGGAGTCTGTCGCAACCCTCGTGGTTCCGGTAGGGAAACATGCCCCTCCGGTGGGCGAAACGATAATCGCCGCCTCTTCTCGCCTTGAACTTTGTTTTCTACATGCAACATAGAATAATAGGTGTTTCGGGCTGAAGTTTGAAACTGTTCAGGGTTTCTTTAGCCATTGTATATATTACTAATTACTAAGTTTTCTATACATTTAATGTAGTCCATAATTCAAATTTGAACTACATGCACATGCTCCAGTGAAGCAAAATGGGTAGGAAATCGTACATGTGTCATTGGGTGCATGTTTAGGTCTCATTTAAGGAATGGGAATGAATTACAAACTTGCCGTCGTCCTGAAACATTGAGAATCTCGGTATCTTAATCCCAGTAAATAAAAAACTCACCCAAAAAACATGAAACTTGTCATGGTTTCATGACATGGCACATATATGTCGTGGTAAAAAGATCGTCCAGTTTGAGAAGAGGCGCACACATTAGTAGCCAACGAAGTCCTTTTTGAAACAAAAAGCTGACACGTTAATATCGCAAACAGTTGTATTATATTAACTGTGTCGAAATTTAACCATACTCAATGGTGTGCATGCAACTGTTTGATTAGACGAGATGAGCGTGAGAAGTCCGTCGTGCGGGATCGACGAGATGCGTGCGAGCAGTCCGCCACGCAGGCTCGATGGGACGCGTGCATCATGTCCACCTCGTAGGCTCGACGGGACACATGCGAGTAGCAAGGCCGCCCATGCTCACCGGGAAGCGAGCTCTTTGACCTCCATGCACTAGCCACTGCCCGCCTCGCTCACAACTTCTCCATTAATGGGTTAATTAAAGCACATGGACGGAGGGTGTTTTCTTGTGATCCCATATCAGCATTTGCTTTATTCATGTTTTCAACTTGTATCCTGCCCTAATTCAAATTGCCACACAGGCAACGGATAATACAACCACAAATAAAATGGCAACGGATAATACGACGACAAATTTACAATGGTGCAAATAATAATTGTCTTACATATTCCAGATAATTTAAAATGCCACATGCGGCAAAGCCCGGAAGACACGGGGGCTAGAGAAGAAGGAAATTGCAGACAACGATCTGGGTTGCTACTGTCTCTACTCGTCGATGGATCGCCGGGCAACGACATCCTCCACCTCCTTCTTCAATTCCTCACGGCTTTGCTTGAAAGCAGCCACGGATTCCTCCACCTCCTGCTCATGCTCGATCCGGAGCTTCCTCAAGTCACCCATCAGTTCCTCGACGATCGCTATCAGTGTCATTCTCGAGGCACTGCTCTGCTCATGCAGCATCTTCCAGCCAGCGGCCTCCTCCTCCTTCTGGGCGAGCGCCTTGAGGAGTTTCGCATTGTCACCCATGTGTTGCTCGACGAGGCCGGTCGCCTTGTGAACCGAGGCATTGCTAATCTTGAGTAGCTTCATCAATTCATCGACGAGCTCCTGCTGTGTAGTGAAGCCAACGAGAATGTCGTCGTCGCCGGCGAAGGTCTTCAGGAACATCGGCTCGTCACGATGGCTAACGCCGCAAATGCGCTTGTGAGAGCCCTCGCGTGCCCGTGAGAGCTCGTTCGAGGGCTCTGCGGTGCGCCGGGACATCTCTGCTGCGGCTGTGGCTTCACGGTGGGACCTCTCTAGTGCTTCTGCGGCCTTGGTCTTTGCTTCCTAGTTATATGTCCACCCTAAACTCCTCCTACCAGTCAGGGCGGAACGACTTGATAGGAAAGACCAATTTTGTGGGTGATGAGGAGAGGAACTATGAAGTAATTTTTGAGTGGGTAGTTTTTATAGCCCGGTGCTAGGTGTGAACACATATTAGTTTGATAGGTGTGAACATATTTGCAATGAGACGAGAAACAAGGTCAAAATTTATTTATGGCAGAAGGTTGACCACATGGTTACTCGCCCTTGAGGCAGCCGCGACTCGCTCTGCTCACGTCCATCGGTGTGTTTTGCTCGCCATTGAGGCGGTCGTGGCGTGCTCCGCTTCGTCGTCCATGTGCGCTCTCTGCTCGCCGTTGAGGCAAATTTACAATGGCAACGGTTAATAATCCTTAATAATTGTCTTACATATTCACGATAATTTAAAATGCCACATGCGGCAAGGCCTAGAACACTCACGACCTACATATGCATACAATTATAAGCTAAAAGGCTGAGCTGGCAGCCTTCCAACGATGGTCTTCTCGGACTCCATGATCAGCATAGCACCCTTGTGGCCGTATGTGTAACTTACTAATCATCGCACACGAGTACTCGTAGATGCATCGTGTGCGATACTCCTAGCCACCGCAAGCAACTAGTTTGCATTTTTCAAAGTTTTTTGTGCACACAGAATCACACACGAACTAATTGTATTAACCATCTGTGTTGTAATTTCTCATCGCAAACAGTTCATCCGAGTAGGTTGTTTGCCACGTACCACACACATCTTGTTAAGTTGAAGAGTTTTTGTTGTGTTCGCTAATCGAAAAGAGTTCTTCCGAGTGAACCGTATGTCCTATATCACACACACCTTGATCTGGCTAACCGTTTTTGTTGCACTCCCTAAGACCAAACAGTTCATCGGAGCAAACTGTATGTTGTATATCGCAAACACATTGATATGGCTGTCCGTTTCTGTTGGTCTGCATCACCGCAAATAGTTTGAACGGCTTAACCGTGTGCCCTGAATCGCACACGCAACTAAAATCTGAACCGTGTTTGATGGCTCCACCATCGCAAATGTTTTGCACCTTTTTGATGGTTTTTTTACATCCCCGTTTGTGATTAATTCAAAGCACACAGTTTCGTCAAAGGGTCTCTGATCGTAGTGTCGCGTTAGCAGCATCCTGCAGTAGTGGTGGTAGATGAGGACATGATGGCACACGCACAACTGGGCGACCGCAACCTTCTGATCTATGTTGGGATAACCACCGGTATATTGGAGGTTGATGCCGACCACCTTATACTTGTCACGAGCAAGCAACTGCTCAACCGTGTTGATGTAGTCATCCACCACGGCTGGGTCGATGGTGTACACTACCGAGAGATCCGTCTCCCTCGCGTGAGTCTCCACTTTATGCTCGCTGAACTCCATTGAAGCACCGCTAGACATCCCCTCTCTATGTGTCATCGTGGGTGTGCTTGTTGTGTTGTTGGGCGCGATCGAAAGGTTGAAGAGACTAAGGTTATAATGGCCGTGGGAATTAAACGGGAAGCCAGACGGCCTGGAATATCGGCACGCCCGGATGACAGTTCTAATTTGCAGCGTGTAATTCCATTATGTCGCACATAACTGCATCATGGCGATGCACGCGGTGCAACTGCATGCATATGGGCCCCCAACGTGATCGTGCGCAGGCCCAACCGCTGGTAGAGCGCGCGTGAGGGACGCGAGCAGAGCGCTCCGTGGTCGCCTCACCGGCGAGCAACCATATATATATATATATATAGCTATTCTGTTACACGTAATAGAATATTATTCTGTTACCCTTCGTGAACTGATGTGGTGTACAGGTTGGACTGATGAGGTTTTCAACTTGAACCGACATTCCTGTGTGTACGACGGCGGAGACAGGGGATGCAACGTGGAGCTTCCAGGCGTTCTCCGGTGCGATGCTGTGGGCCATTCGTTGCTCCTCATCGTCGTGCGTCGTCCCCGTCGCCGTGCGCTGCTCGTCGTTGTCACCTAATCGGCCCCGCCCCGTCGCACGTCGTCCTTGTCCCCGACCTCCGTCATCCTCCTCGGACTGCCAACCGCAGTCGTTGACTCCGGCCGTCTCAAGTCGTCCCCGGGCCTTCTCTGCAACGGCAGTGAGCCCCGCATCCTCCCTCTCTCCCCGTGCTCTCCTTTGGTAGTCGTAGATCGTCACCAACGTGATCGTGCGCCGGCCACGCTGGATCACCCAGATCGCCCCATTCCCGCGCTCACTGCACCGTGCCCGTGCTCCTCTGGTCGCGCCCTGCGCACACACCCGCAGCCGCCCCGTCCAGCCCATGCCCTCTGCCCGTCTCGCATTGCCCCATCGTTCCTGCTCCGACCACACCCGCCTATGCATGCGCGCAAACCCATGCCTTTTGCTGTTGTGCGCGCCTGTGGCCGCCGCTGCCGTGGCCCCTATTGCTTCCGCTGCTACTGCCAGTGCCACAGCCGCTGCTGTTAGACAGAGAATCCTGCTACTTCCTTTTTCAGTTAAGCTAAGTGTCGATTTATTCAGTTTCATCAGAATAAGAATGCACCGGGAGTCGTTCTTGTACATGCTCATAGTCTATGTTTTCTGCATGCAGTAGCTAGTGTTGCAGTGTTCGTTCCCGTGTAATGGCGCGGCCGTTAGCTCAAACATGGCCGGTAGACTAGGAATTGGTCGTTGGCGGAGGTGGTGTTTGGTGGCTGATTGAAGCCTACGATTTCTTGTAATCTGGTCAAATTGGGTAATTAAGTTGTGTGTTTTTCAGTGTTGTTTTGAATTACTGCCGCCGTATGTGTAGTTGGACTGCTCCATGTCAAAGCTTGTAATTACTGTGAGTTGACATTGGAGCAAGTTTCTTGTACTGGCTGCCTACCCCCCATACCCTCTTCACTTTGAGTATAAAGGCCGAGCCCTCTGTCACTTTCGTTCCACCAGCTGCAACCAAAAGAAAAGCCAGAATGGATCCTGAGTTGGGAGAGGTCACAGAGGAGGAGGGGGAAGCCGTCGATGCGAGGGCTGCAGCAGTGGAGCAGAGGAGGAGGAGGAGGAGGAGGAGGCGCATGCGCAGGAAGATGGCACAACGTGCTGCCGAGGAGGAAGTGGATGCAGAGTTCAACAGACACCTTGCGTGCAAGGTGATGGATACCTGCAACTCCAATGAACTGGAGCTTCTTTTCCCAGAGGGCAGGGGAAGGAACCATGTTCAGATCATCAGTTGGGCTAGGGCTAGAGCAGCCACGACTCCACATCCATCCACTAGGGCTAAATGGCGTCGTTTCTTTGATCGTTATGATTGAAGTAGTGAATGTTATGTTTTTAAGATTTGTGTTGTGAGGGAGCAGATGTTTGAAATGAATAAATGAGTTCAACTGTCTCCCCTCTGAATGTGTTGTTTTATCTGCATATGTTTTTGACATGTGCAGTTTTTGAACTGATGTTTTATCTTAAGTTGAACTGATTTGTGGTCAAAAGCTGCATGGCTTGTATAATTTTTCCTATCTGTTTTTACTCAAGAATAACTGCTTTATTTATATATTTCTTTATATTAGTACTTGAACAATTCTATAGTTGAACTGATGGGCATCCTTTGTTTTGACTGGTATATTTTCCATGTAATAGCTCGAAGAAGGAACTATATGCTGATGATGTTTGTAGAACCCCTTTTTTTGGTTTCGAGATTGCTGAACTTACATTCTGTTAAAGATAGTACTGAACTATTTTAGGTTGTCAATTACCAATCAAATTTGTTTGTTGTATAACATTTTTTCTATATTTTTTAGATGAATTTTGGATCACATTTTTTTAACAGTTAAATAATGATATTTCTAGTATTTTTTAGAATTAAAAGATTTTCATCTTTTGCTGCACAATATTTTTTTACTTGAACCTTATGAATTGTAGTAGTTGAACTTTTTATAGTTTTGCTTCTGAAATTTTTATTTACAAATTTCTACGTTTAATTTTCCAAAAAAACATATGTATTTCTATTTTTTTAGTTCTTACAGTTAAGATGTGTTTGAACTTTTTACATTATTTGTTTTTGAACTCATTTCTTGTGAGGTTTTTTTAAATATCTGCATTTTTCTTTTTTGTCGTGTGTGATCGGCTGGAATTTTGTAATGGGGCGAATTACTGTGTTGGGCCATCTGGCTCAGTCGTTGTTTTCGGCCCAGATAGCTCGTCCGCGCGGCTGTGCAGTGCGGCGTGCGCGTGCGCTATGGGTTTAGTCCCACCTCGCTAGTCGAGGGGGTTGTAGACCAGTTTATAAGCGCAGGCAAGGCACACCAGTCGAAATCCTCTGAAAACTTACCAGAGCGCTTATGCACGACGCTCGCTCTCTCTCTTTGACATGTGGGCCCTGATCAGTGGGCCCTGCGTTGTGCGGACTACTAGGGATTCGCCTATGGGCTCGAGTTCAAGTTATCTAGCAGCGTCAGGGCCCGGGCCTGTCCTTGGGTGGTCAATTTTTTACTTTTTTGTTGTTTTGTTCGAATGTAGTACTTGACTCCACCAGTAAATTGGGCTGATACTTTTTATGATCCTTGGGGCGTCAATTTTTTTGTTTGAATCTAGTACTTGACTCCACTAGTAAATTGGACTGATACCTTTTTGTTCTAGTTCTTGTGAGTTTTGTTCTAGGAACGAGCCGTAACATGACTTGCCCCCGCATTGCACTGCCCCTCGGTGCATAGTTTTACTGACACATCTTCCTTGTATGGACTTGCCCCCATTATCTATCTTTTAGGGGGGTGTGTGGGTGCGTGTGGGGGGGGGAATAGAATAACCGCACTGCGTCTGTCAAACGAGCGCACTGCCGCGTTAGCGCGAGGCTGAGTCGGGGGGGAGGGGGGAGGGACCCCTCCCTCCCCCATCCCGGCGAGGCCGAGCCAGGAACGAGCGGTAGCAGGCGATGACGCGGCGTGCCGCGGCATCGCATGCGGAGGCGAGTCCGTAACATGACTTGCCCCCATTATCTATCTTTAGGGGTGTGTGGGTGCGTGTGGGGGGAAACAGAATAACCGCACTGCCCCTCGGTGCATAGTTGTACTGACACATCTTCCTTGTATGGACTTGCCCCCATTATCTATCTTTAGGGGGTGTGTGGGTGCGTCTGGGGGGGAAATAGAATAACCGCACTGCGCCTGTCAAATGAGCGCACTGCCACGTTAGCGCGAGGCCGAGCCAGGAACGAGCCGTAGCAGGCGACGACGCGGCGTGCCACGGCGTCGCATGCGGAGGCGAGTCCGTAACATGACTTGCCCCCATTATCTATCTTAGGGGTGTGTGGGTGCATGTGGGGGGGGGGGACAGAATAACCGCACTGCCCCTTGGTGCATAGTTGTACTGACACATCTTCCTTGTATGGACTTGCCCCCATTGTCTATCTTTTAGGGGGGGTGTGGGTGCGTGTTGGGGGGGAACAGAATAACCGCACTGCGCCTGTCAAACGAGCGCACTGCCGCGTTAGCGCGAGGCCGAGCCGGGGGGGAGGGACCCCCCTCCCCCATCTCGGCGAGGCCGAGCCAGGAACAAGCCGTAGCAGGCGACGACGCTGCGTGCCACGGCGTCGCATGCGGAGGCGAGTCCGTAACATGACTTGCCCCCATTATCTATCTTTAGGGGTGTGTGGGTGCGTGTGGGGGGAAACAGAATAACCGCACTGCCCCTCGGTGCATAGTTGTACTGATACATCTTCCTTGTATGGACTTGCCCCCATTATCTATCTTTAGGGGGGGTGGGTGCATGTGGGGGGAAACAGAATAACCACACTGCGCCTGTCAAACGAGTGCACTGCCGCGTTAGCGCGAGGCCGAGCCGGGGGGGTCGGGACCCCCCTCCCCCCTCCCGGCGAGGCCGAGCCAGGAACGAGACGTAGCAGGCGACGACGCAGCGTGCCGCGGCGTCGCATGCGGAGGCGAGTCCGTAACATGACTTGCCCCCGCACTGTATCGCACCGAGGGGCATAGTTGTACTGACGCATCAACCTTGTATGGACTTGCTCGCGCATCGCAGTGCACCGAGGGGCATAGTATTTGCCCCAGTTATCTTATCTTTATTTTTTGGGTGAAAAACCAGCTCCGTTATGAATTATTATTTCATTTGTACTTTTTGATAATTTTTATTTGTACTGTTGTGAGTTATTATTTGTACTTTAGTTGTTTCTTTTCTCCCTCTATATTAATTTTTTATTGTATTTATTTTTTTATTGTATTTTTTATTTTTGCTATTATTTTTGGTAACTGCCCAGAGATAGTGGGCTTCGCCACGGTTCTCGGCTTTAGCCGTCGGGTTTCTCCCACTCACCTTTTAACCTCCGCTCTCCCCCGTTCCGCTCCGCTCCCCTCTCCAAATCGATTCCTTCTTCGTTCCCCTCTTCTTGAAGAGAAGTTGCTTCTACTGTTTCGCTGCGGGAGCGTCGGCCGGCGGGTTGAACCCCAAGGGTGGAGGTTTGGGTTCTCTGTTTGCTCCTTTTGGTGTGGGATTGACTTCCCTTGCGTCCTCTTATGCACAGATTTTCCCTCTATTTCTTAGCTCTTGCTCTCTTGATGTTTCAGGCTAGATTCACTAGGGTTCCTTTGCTCTTGAACGAGTGGTTGGCGACAGTGATATTCGATTCCATGGCGGATTTTTTGTTTGCTTGTAAGAGTTTTGCTTTGTATGGTGTGCTTCTTTTTCTGAAATAGGTCAGAGCCCTAATTTTTGTTCATGTGTCTTGCAGATCTGGTTCGGCAGATTTTAGGTCTTTAGATCTCAATGGGTACATCATCCAGTCCGGACAAGTTGAATGCAGGTGATTTTTCCTTGTAATTTGGATGATGTTTTAATAGATCTGGTTTTTAGGCTGTATAGGTGTGGTCATATCGACCTTATAAGTTGTATGTTTTTTCATAGCTGTTAAATTTGCCCTGGATTGTGTGGTGTGTATAGGTTTGGCCGTTGATTTGACCTGCAGACATGTTGTAGTACTGATCACCTTTTGTAGTTTGAACTGTTGTCCTGGCATTTGAATAGGTTGTTGTAGTCAGTGAAGAACTGGTATGATGTCGAAAGAGTTTTCATTCTTAAGTTTTGTTGCGCCAGTGGTGGGTTCATATTGTTTTATTGGGTGCAGTTGTAGTGTTCATATAGTTGAACTGAATGCTTGTTCATGTAATTTTTTGCTAATTATGATGTTGTTGCAGATGTTGGAGTGCCGGTGCCTCCTGATTCTGAAAAATCAGAACGCTTTCAAGATCTTGTGAATGTTATTTTTGAGACACCAAATCCGTTAGAAGAACTTGCGGATGTTGCTGGTGTTTCCCTTATATTTGCTATTTTTTTATCATCCTTGAATACATTAATATGCTTAGCTACATCAGTTGTTTCTTTTGTTTGTGTCTAATGCTATGCGCTTTATTTATCTTGTCTCTGCAATGTTGATTTTGTTTTGATTTTATACGTGCATGCTTATGTTTGTTGGTTTATGCAGTTAATGACAGCCATGGTGCTGCTGAGGACATTGCTGATGTTGTCAAGGATATAAATGATGGAATGTATTCTCTTAACGTTGATGATGTTGATGGGAGCTTCCAGTTGTCTGTTACTCAGTCACAGAGTGTTGATGGCACTGAGCCTGTTACTCAAGCTGAGGATGTTCCTATGCAGTTACAGCTCGAGGATGAAGGATAAGAAAGAAGAAGTGTGATTTCCAGAGGAGAAAGGAGTTGGAACGGCGTCAAAAGGCTGTCTGTGTTCAACGAAGTGATCGGGATGTTGCTCAAGCTCCTGAAGGCGTAGGTGATGAAGGTGGTGACGCGGCCTTTTCAACTGTTGATGCTGGATCTCATGGAAGTGACATGCCTGTGAAGACAAACCTGATGCAAACTCGTTTGACGCAAGTGTTTACTCATGATGCAGTTAAGGAGAAGAAAGTTGTTTTGAAGAGGAAGATGTCAGATCGAAATCCTGATGGCACACAGAGGCGTAGCCCACGTGTGAAAGCTGGTTCCCAACCTGGTAATAGCAAAGCTGATGGGGATAGTGTTGCTGTGAAGATTGGTCCAAGCAAACTTGGTGGCTCCCCTGTTCGTCGTAGTCCACGGGTTTTGACAAACAAGAAGCCTTCTTCTCCTCCTCTTTGAGAGTGCTCTTTGTTGAAAGAAAATAATAAGCGTAAAGTTCATCCTGTGAAGGTGAACAAAGGTGTGAAGAAGCGTGCTCGTGTTGAAGATGAAGATGTTGTATCTGAAGAAGATGATATCGAAGTTGATTCTGAAGATTTCAGTGGTACGTATTTTGTATTGTATGTGACTGACTAGTTGTACTTGCAATGATTTAATTGTGTCTGGGCTTTTATGCTGGCCAGGGGAGGCTGGTCATTGTTTGCATCAATCGAGGGTGGTACTTATATTGTTTCAATAGTTGAACTTGTGAAATCTTTTCTTTTTTTCTACTTGCCTTCATATGCTTGCTTTGTTTTCTATATTCATTTATTTAAGGTGTGGCTTCTTTATTTTCATTTACAGCTTGTTAGCGTTATGAGTCCGGTCAAGCCGGTGGGACGCAATGCCGGAAAAGTTGCCTTCGATGAAGGTGACCAACAGAAATTGAACTTGACTGTGCGATGTTCGTTGGGAGAGGTTGAAGCTTGTGCTAAATTGCTTGAGAGTCGGCATGTGGCTAGGGTTCGTGCAGCTGGTTTTGGTTCTATCTTCAATTGGAGGGTGAAGTCTAACATTTCCCGCCCTCTGATGGGAGTTTTGTACCTGAGGACAGATCCTGATACGATGACTCTTGACATGGGTGAGGCTAATAAGAAGCTTCACATCACTAGCGATGGTATACAGCAATTATTTGGGTTCCCTCGTGGTGGTCGTTCTCCGCCAAGGCCGTCAGAGGATGGATATGACGACGCTCTGATGAAGTTAAGATCGGAGCTTGACATTAGCAGGAACATAGATATCAAGACAAAGGATTTGAGGAATAAGCTAAGGTGCTCGTCAAGGATCCTAGCAAAGATGACCTTGCTCTAAAAGTGTTCTTCATTATTGTGTTTATGAAGGTTGTGTTGCCTGGTGCCGCCCCGCGTGTTTCCAGAGAGGCAGCAAAGTTTGAGGGTCTTTTCTTTGAGGACATGGCTAATATGGATTATTGTCAGCTGATGGTTGATGAGCTTAGAAGGGCTGTTGTCAGGTACCAAGATGGTGTTACGATGGGCAAGGCAATCACAGGCTGTGCTATAGGGCCTGTACTAATGTACCTTGACTGCCTTATCCGTGGCAAGACTGCGGAGCCTGACATGCGAGTCCCCCGCATATGTTTCATGGATCCTGTCAAGCTTTCTGATCCGGTTGATGCAGATTTGATAAAAAAAGGCAATGCAAATCCAAAGACTTGGGTGTTTGGGAAGCTTCTGGTCAGTTTTATTTCTTTCGTGTCTTGTAGACCTTTTTTTATTTATGTATAGCTTTCTTCTGCTGGAGTGAACATGTGTCCCGTAGAGTTACCTGTTTACATTTTGTCATTTCTTAAGCTTTGTGAGGTTTAGGTACGATTTTTAGTACTGCTGTTTCATGTGTGGTTGAACTGAATATTTTTGCTAAATTGTCATGTCGGTAAATACTAATAAATTGGCACTAACAGCTAAAGATTGATAGTCATGTTGATTTAAATCTGTTAATATCATGTTTTATTTTTCCATGTGTGTTGCATTGATTAATTAACTATTTTTCCCCTTGTTTTGTAGTGGAAAACTCAAGAGGAGGTTGTTTTTTTCCGATGGTATAAACGGCCAGTCCTGGAGATGCCGTCGTCTCAGGTTCCCAAGTCTTCATCTCTGCATGATGAGTTGAGAGGTGGTCGTGGTGTTGAGGGTGCTGTTTATGTTCCCCCTGGCCCTAGTAATGCTAGTACTTCACAAAGACAGGGTTTTGGTATTGATGTTGTTATTTCTGCGTTGGAGCGCGCTGAGTATTTTTAGAAATGTGTGTTCTGAGCTGCAAAAGGTCCCAATGACAGTTGAGCGTATGAGGTGTATCAGTGGTATCCTTCCTGAAGGTCATCAATTTAACGCTGAGAAAGCAGTGGACTATATTGAGATGGAGAGAATTTTAATTGGTGATATGCGTGATGGTGCTGCTGATCTAGTTCAGAGCTCGGTTCGTCTATTGAACAACATGAAGCGTTTCAAAAGTATGCGAGACTCTCGCTGCAAGCCATATGAAGAAAGTGCAAAATTTGTTATCAGGCAGATTGAGCAGGATGAGGCTGCTGCCACCGAGAGCAGGGCTGGTGATGGTACTGAGGCTAATGTTCCCGATCATGAAACGAATGATGTTGGCTTGGAGCGCGCTGTTGATGATGTGAGTGAGTCCTCGGTGTTTGCAATTTTTACTATGTTGTTCTACTGTCAGTATTGTAGTTGAACTTTCTCATCTTCATCAGTTTATTAATTTTTCTTCCATGCAGATTGAGCGGGATGAGGCTGCCACCACAGACAGCAGGGCTGATGATGGTACTGAGGTTAATGTTTCTGATCACCATACGAACGATGTTGGCTTGGAGTAGCCTGTTGTTGATGTGAGTCAGTCCTCTGTGTTTGTATGTTTTTACTATGTTGTTCTGCTGTCAGTATTGTAGTTGAACTTCCTGATCTTCATCTGTTTATTAATTTTTTGTTTTGATGCAGGAGACCAGTCATAATGTTGACGCTGTTGTTGACCATGGAGTTAATGATCCATCTACTGATAAATGCAAGGTTATTTTTTGTGTTTTAATGTATTTATTCATATTTCTTGAATTTTCATGTGCACCAATGTGGTTTAATTCCTTGTGTTTATTGTTGCTAATAATAGCATTGTTTTTTTCATTACATATGAAATCAGGGTGCTGTTGTTGGCGACGAGCCTTGTTCGCCTGTTGGTGATGTTGCTTTTAATGTTAGCAACAGCAAGATCGATGATGTTTCTGTGAATGCTTCTAAGGTTTTGTTTTTCTGTGTACCTCTCGCTAGCTTATTTTTTATTATTAGTTTTGCTCATGTTATTCACTTTTTTGAATTTTTATTTCTTCAGATGACTGATGTTGATCGTGAGGCTGTTGTTAGTGGTGGAGATGATGCTCATGGTGTTCCATTGAGTAGTGGGCGCGATGTTGGTGCCAAAGTTGCTGATGAGGATTTTGGTGTTGCTAGCATACTTGATGGCAAACCGTCTGGTGTTGGTATTGCTGGGAATGAAAATCTTTCTGATTTTGAAGATTTGCTGCCGGAAAATTTCCCGCCTGGAGGGCTTGATTATGGCGATGCATTGCAAGATGCTTCTAGCGTGGAGGAGGTGCCATCCGAGGATGATGATTTACTTCTATCGATTTCTTCTGGCCCCTTGACGCAGGAGGCGCTCGTGTCATCCCAGGATTTTCTTTCCACAGACCCTGAAAGTGCAGCAATATTGGTGTCCTCTCAGGATGTGCATGTGCCGTCGTCAAACCCTGAAACTGGAGGCATATTGGTCTCATCGCAGGAACTACCATCATCGTCAAACACTGATAGTGCAGGTAAGGACATGTAAATGAGGCGTACTTCTCAATTTTGGCATTTTGGGCATGTTCACTTGTAGTGCTTGAACTTATTATTTTTCTTCTTTTTCTGCAAGCAGAAAGTGGAAATGTTGTTAAGGTTGATATGTTTTTCTTCACTGTTACGAGGTTGCGCACGAACCGTGCAAAATGGTTAGCTTGGGATTTTGCCCATACCTTTTTTGTCTCCTTTTCTTTCTCTCATATGAGAATGGCTGTTGTTGCAATAGTTTTAATTCATGTAATCTTTCGTGTTTTTCTAGTCACAAGCCGATGTTTCAAAATAAAGAATGTGATGTCAGTGTTGGTTCTATTGCTAAAGCGTTTGTCCCCACTGGCATGCTCAACTCAGACAGT
This sequence comes from Triticum urartu, assembly GCF_056163025.1. Taxonomy (NCBI): domain Eukaryota; kingdom Viridiplantae; phylum Streptophyta; class Magnoliopsida; order Poales; family Poaceae; genus Triticum; species Triticum urartu. The sequence continues at coordinate 357,662,120 of NC_141874.1, read as the reverse complement.
GCTGACGTTGTTTTATATTCTCTACATCAGAAGTACCGAGACATTGACAAGTTGATAGTTCCCAGATGGGTGACGGTGAGTATTTTGATTTTGTAGACAGGATGATAACTTGTTTTTTGCCAATTTTCTAACTGTTGTTGTTCTTTTTGTACAATAGACCAAGATCCGTGATGGAAATATTGATTCCAATGTGCTAAATTGGTTTACGAGATCGTGCGCTGATGGTTTTGACCAAGTAGGTGAACTTGTACTTTTTGTACTCATGAACTAGAACTGTCATGTTTTCTTGCAAGTTTGGGAGGTGGTGGAAAGAACTTGAGCAGCTTGCTTTTAGCCATGCACTTATGAATGATGTGTGCTTCTTTTATTGAAGCTGAACTTATTATCGCAAGGAAATTGAACTGATATGTTTGTTGCAATTTTAACTAGAGTAGCATATATTTATTTTGTAGTGTTTTGCTTACTCAATTAAAACTTATGATTATCTTATTTTTTGTTTGTCTTCAGAATTTCACTTTTCTTCTATTATTTTATTGTTTGGAGGCTGAATTTTTTGTTTCATTATGTTTTGTTAAATGCATTTTTCCTCTATGATTTTTTTGTCAGCTTCTCTTCCCTACTTTTGATCTGCCGTCCATTGCGGCTACCATGAAGCCTAGCGAAGTATCTGGGCATTGGTGCTTGATTGTTCTGAATTTGAGGTACCGTCGTTTTGAGTGTCTTGATTCACTGCGTGATGAAACCTGGAGTGATGCAGTTAGATTATTAAGGAATATGACAGATAACATAAAGAAGGTTTGGAGGGAGTCTAGCGTAGACAGGGCGAAACCGTTCTCGCCGGCGCATATTGATGGTTTCTCTTGCGAGTTTGCGCGGGTGCCGTAGCAGAAAAACACGTGAGTATCCGTTTTAATGAGTTTTTGTTAGTTGTTTTTGTTGCTGGGAGGGTGATGTTACTGTGTTTTCGGATTTTTGATGTACCCATTTTGTTTTTTCTTTTGTTAACAGGCATGATTGTGGATTCTTTATGCTACAAAGCTGCAAGAGGTATCATTGCCGGGAGGATGGTGTGATTGAAATGTTAGATTACATCCACGAAGACATTCTTGACATTAGGAAGACTTTTTTGTACACCTGCGCAACTAGCGATGTGTTTGATGTTGACTTCCGTGGTTTTTTTGGCACCGAACCGTGTACGTAATGCATGACCTTTTGTAATTTTTTGCATCTTGTACTTCTTTGATTGGTACTGTCATGATTTATGTATTTGAACTTTACCCTTGATGCTTTCTTTTCTTTTTCTTTTTTGCAGGTGAGTGGCTGGATCTTAATGAGCATGACTACAGGATCTTTGGCAGCCAGTTCTCGGAGCTCGAGCGCGTATCTATTGATCTTAGCCAGTGGCGTTCTCCAGAAAAGACAAGGTCTGTTGTTCTTAAGGGGCGGTTGGGAGCTCTGAAAGGTTCTACGACTGCTTGTGCAGAGAGCCCCTCTACACCCAAGAATCCCATTATGGAATTGATAGACAACGATGATGATGCGTTTGACAAGATTGCTGGCATGGGAAGAGTCACCAGGAGCGCTGCTGCTGCCAAGGGTTTATCCCCACTTGCTGGAATAGTGGCCCGTAGAGCTGGTGGTGCTAGGAACGATCCTGTTTTGGATTCTGGCAATGTTACAAGCACGAAGCGTGCACCCAGAGCTCCTATAAAGTTTTGCTCCCCTGTGCAGCAGCTTCAGCCTCATAGATTCCCTCACCTGGACAAGGCTCGCAAATTGTATAATTTGTTGCTTAGCGATGAAGCATGTGAGAAGTATGCCGAGTGAGTATCCCTCATTACGTTTCCTCTTCTTTTCCTCTTTTGTTTGTAAATGCTAGATAGATATGACCTGAACTGTTACTTTTTATACAACTTGAACTGCTATGAATGCCTTATCTTTGCTTCCCCTGCTTTTTGTTCTTGTCCGTGCTGCAGCAATACATTCTCAATGATACCTCAGCCTGATGATAGCGTAAGCAGCTTCACTGGGAAACGCATCTGGGAAGTTTTTGCACCTGGCCAAATGATGGAGGGTGATGTAATGGACTTCCTTATTGATGATTGGAAGAAAGATCCCGATAGAAATGTTGATTTTGCGTCTGGGAAAACGGTATTGCTGAGTCCATATTTCATCATAGTAACCAATCAGATCGTTTGTTTCTCTTAGACAAGAACGCCTATTTTGTTTTACGAGTTCTGATAATACCTTGATTTGTTTATCCTTTTTCCCTGTGTATTTCTTTTTTGGCTTTTTTGTAGGTTGAGCTTGACTGTATGTTTACGGTGATGAAAATAAAGAGTTTAATGTGAAGAGTACAGCGAGAGATTTCAAGAGCTATGTTAAAGATAATGAAGACTTTCTCAGTGCCGACCTTGTGAGATCTACTAGCTGATTTTTGGTTTTATTTTTTTGTTGCCATGCTGGTTTTTATTTTGAATATTTAACATCTCTTTTTTGGTCATCTTTTTTTAGATCATGATGCCTCTATTCAAGCCTATGGTTTTACCAAAGGATACGAAAGTGAACCACTTTTCCTTATATGTCATGAATCGGTACCGAAGTAGTGTCGACATCCTTGACTCTTTACCTTATCCGAAGAACCATCGTCCTTTAAAGAACACCTATCATAAAGACTGCGAGAAGATTGTGAGTGACATTTATTATCTGTACTGGATTAATTTTTCTGCATCTTTGTTTCTGCTTTTTTCTTAGACCTGAAAATTTGTGGTTTCTTTTCTTTTCTTACAGATCTCCAGGATGGTCCAAGTAATGAAGGATGTGTATGGTGATTCTCAGTACAATGCGAGCAAGCAGCCCAAAAGGGAGCTTTTTGCAAAGAAACCAACATTTGTGAAGGTTCCACTTCAAGATGCGAATGAATGTGGCCATTATACTCTGAAGTATGCAGGATCCTATGATGGTGAAAATATCGTTGGGAACATTCGAGATAAAGATGTGGGTTCTAGTTGAGATTTTCACTTTTCCGTGTTTGGCTGATTGTGTGTTATTCTTTTTAACGTGTCATGATTTTTTGATAATTTGTTTCATTGTTTTGCAGCCTCGTATTGTTGATTGGAAGGCTGAGGATCTGTATAGAGTTGTGTTCAACCGGAATAACCAGCTTCTGGAGACGAAGCTTCCCAAGGAGTTTCAACCTTTGGCTCCTGGTGCATAGAAGAAATGGTCATCATTCGCGTAGTGAAATGGATAGTTGTGTGATATATCTCTTGAAAGCATTGTAGGCTTTGATTGTAGTGTTTTGGATGTCTTTGATTTTTGATAGTTGTGTGATATATCACTTGTGTATGTCTCATTGGGAATTCGTTCTGGTTAAGTTCTATTTTTTCTACTGAAGTCTTGTAAACTAGTTAAACTGAAAACACGTCTTCCCAAGTCATTACGAGTTGTTGCTGGGAAAAGTGAGATTTATCATTTATTTTCATCTGTCCCAACCTAGGTTGGACCTTTATAGTTTCTGTACCCTCTTTTTCCTGTACTTATAGTATAGTTATGTTAGTACTGAATTGTAATGTCGTTCAGGGTTAGGCTTTTAAAATTTTGGTGTCACAATGGCACTTGTAGATCTAGCGTGAGTGGAGTGACGCTTCCTTGTTATGTAGAACTGATTTCATATAATGTATTAGAACTGAAGTTTTTTTTGTGATTGAACTTATTTATGACCAAGTAGCTACGTCATCTCTAGCTAGATTTTATTCAAGTATAAGAAATTTAGCAAGATTTGAGAGCCAAATTTTTGTTTGAACTTCTTGAATTGTAGTAGTTTAACTTCATAGTAAAATTTGAATACTGGTTTAAATTAGCTACATTTAAATATGTCTCCGGGGGGTGACCTATTTTCTAGGCCGTGGTTCTTCTCAAGGCAATGTTTTGTATGATCATAGTACTTGCCTTACAGACTAAGTTGTACTGACATTTCAGTTGTACTATTAGTGTTATTCTTGAGTGTGTCAATGTTTTATGGAATGTGAACTGAAGCTTCCCGTTCCTTTTTATATTTTTGTAGAATGAATGTACCATTTTGTTCAAGTGTACCAGAACTCTCAGTCCTAGCATGCTAGTGGCTTGGAAATGTGTATTGATTGTTCTTTGCTTTTCCTGTTGCAGTACTTAGTAAATTTCTAACTACTATTAGAACGATGCTGTTAGTAGTCCTCGGCTGAAACTTAGTCTTTTTAGTGTTCTTCTGAAACTAAAAACTGAATTTTCTTAGTGTGATAATACTACCGTAAATGTCTAAGCTATACTGAGCATCCAATTCTACTTTTTTGCTGTTGTCCTTAGTTAGTCTGCCACTGTTTTTGTTTTTTTTGTGAAAATATACATGTATGATTTTTTGCTTCTGCATGACTAGTTTCAACTTCAACCTACTTCGACTTCAAATGATGGATGAACAAAAATAGGAAGCTAGCAAACTTGTTGACTGACATAAGCAAACGATGTACATGATAGAAATAGGCAAACTTGTTCAAACCCTGACACACATAACATAAGGTAGATGGTTCAACATAACGAAAGAAAACTACAAATCTGAAACAACAATATTAAGGACAGGCAGAAGTGCGAGCAACACGAATGCAGACTTTCATGCATCCTCATCCCGCGAAGTTGCAATGGTAGTAGGGGTCAGCTTCTTGCTCTTCTGAAATGTCCCAACCTGTCATGATGTTGTTGATTGTCTTCCATGACTTGTACGTGGCGTACGCATTTATTCCTGCGTACATGATGAGGTTGTCTGGCAGCGGGCTGGTCCCCCACTTTTTGTGGTCTTCCTTCTTCTTGATCTTCTTCTTCATGCCTTTGTAGAATGGGTGGATGACGCCGTCTGCAACATCGGCCAAGGAGTCGAAGTATTTGCTGGTGTGTGGATCTTTCCACTTGCGCTGCATGTCGATGAAGTTGTTGGGGTTGATCTCCAAACCAGACTTGTTCAGCATCCGCTTGTCGCCTCCAATGCTGAAACCGACAAATGTATACAATTTCTCCTCCTGTAGGAACTGTTTGAGGCGCTTGGGCCTAATAGGGGGGAGACACACATTGAAGGTTAGTGTTCTTTTTTGAATATTTAATTCTTCTGTTTTTTGTTTTTTGAAAGTGATAATCCATGAGGTAGATGCTTATATAGTATAAGTCATGGATGAATGTAGTCCAGAAACTAGTACACAAAGTCCTGAAATTAAATTCAACTACACCATGTTATTTTTATTTTTTGTTGTCTTCAGTGCTTCACCAAATTCAAGAATCAATTTAACAGATTCAATGATATATGTGCTGCTTGATTCGAGTTTAGTTTTCTTTTTTGGTTGAATAAAAGACCTATACAAGTGCTTGATACATCTTTGTGCATCAATTCTATATCAAGTTCAGAAATTAATTTGAGAAACATGTGCATCAAGATATGGACCTATACCACTTCACCAAACATCTTTTAATACATCAATTCTATATAACTATACTAGTGCATCAAGATTAGAATCTATGCTAGCACATCAAGTTCAGAAATTAATTTGGTGCATCAAGTTCAGAATTCTATAAACATTTTTTTCAGATGATAATCTGGTGAAACAATCCACTTCACAGTTTCAGAATTGCATGTAAGTTGAGAAACATGTACTCGTGCATACACTTCACAAAGTATAGTAGTTCATCTAGTTGGGAAACTAGTTTAATGAAGTTTTTAGTGAGTAGTACTAGTACAACAGATGAATGAACAGTAGTATGGGTTACCATTTTGTGGCTGCTCCGATGTGGTAAACCAAGCAGAGTTCCTCGACGCACAACTGCAGGACTGCCGCCATCTGTGGAGGTTCATCATCCCTGGTGAACTCCACATCAACTCCGATGAAGCTCGGATACAAGCCGCCGCCCTTCATCCTGAGCCTGCTCATCACCTCGTCGGCCTTGTCTGGTTCGCTGGTGCACACGATCTCCAGCGTCTCTTTATCGTGGAGCTCAACCCCTGTGAGGGTTCTCGTGTACTCGCGCTTCTCACCGGGGACGTGAACGTCGACGAGGTTGCTGCTCTTGTCCGACGGCTCGCCATGATGACGCTTGGCGGATGGTTCCTCTGCCATCGCCTTCATGCGGCGACTGTGGGCTTGGGAGAGAGAAGTTTGTGGTTTGTGTGCAGTGAAGATTGAAGTGGCAATGGTGGTTTCTGGGAATGAGGCAGAGATGGAAGACGATGGGGTATTTTGCAGTGCGTCGACGGGGATGTGTGGGAGGCGGTTCGTCAGGGGCGTGGGTGTGGTGGTCGTGGGGGTTCCCGTTTGCAGTCCCTTGTGGCAACCGCTCAGTGGGTGGCGCGGGTGGTGGCCTTGAAGAAGCAATCGTCCAATTCAAATGGTTTTACTGCTGCACTGACTTGTCTTGTCAAGCTATACTTATGACCTGCTAAATCCCACTTGCACGTCTCAGGGGTGGTGGTGACGGCGTTTTGGACTGTTTAGGTGACGTATGATTTCTGATGTTTTTCCCTGAGGATGTTAAGTATTTGTTTTTCCACTGAAGTTTTATATACTAGTTTATCTGAAGACATTTTTCAGTGCCCCGGGAGTTGTTGCTCAAAAGTGGTACTTATTTTATTTTCATATGTACTTACCTAAGTTAGGCCTTTATAGTTTTTGTATTCTCATTTTAGTGCACTTATGGTTTAGTGCTGTGTGAACTGAAATGTAATTTCATACAGCGTGCGGTTTTGAAATTTGGTGTCGTAGTGGTGTGAGTGGCCTGACTGATCCTGCTTTTTTAGTACTTATGTCATATGTATGGTTTTTTTGACTATGTACTGCAAGGCAACAGCCTCACAGTGCTTTATATAACAAGAAGGTTACATAATTACAGTGTTCCAGAAAACAAAGAAGAAAAAAGATACTTACAAGGAATGTGGAAGAGGCCTATGAGAGAGAGGCTATCCAGGATACTAAGCTATCCTTATATTTACATTTGATTCTATGAGCTAATAGGGAAATATCATGTATGAAATTTCTCCTCCAAGAAATGAAGGTAGGTCTCTCATTTCTAAAGATTTTCCCATTCCTTTGAGTCCAGATATTCCAAGTAGCAGTAAAAACCACCTCGGTGAAGAAAGGATGACCAAAATCCCTCCTAGCAACCATAGCCATCTCATATGTATTCTGGTTAGGTTGAGCATTCCAAGAAATCCCAAGGTAATTCCATACCCTTTGGCTGAAGTTGCAGGCAAAGAAAAGGTGTGCACGATCCTCATGCGAGGCACAGAGGAAAAGAACACACGTATCATCCTGGATGATCCAGTTCCTGCGTTGCATCATATCCCTAGTGTTCAAACGGTCCATTAGAAGAAGCCATCCAAACACTTTAAACTTGAGCGTGCAAGCACACTTCCAAATCCATTTGAAAATGGGATCAACCACCAAATGTGAGAAGCAAGACTCATAATATATCTTTGATTTAAATTCCCTAGTTTTAGATGGCCACTTCCATATATCCTTACTCTCCCCATTCAAGCTGACTGAAGACAGCAAATCTTGAAGCTGAGTTAGTTCAGTATAGGCCTCTTGTGACAATGGCAGATGGAAGTGCTCCGAGATCTCTAGAAGCTCCATAAACTCTCTGACTGTGATTGTGTCATCAATGACAAAAGAATTAAGCCTAGGGAAATGCTCACACAAAAGAACCCCATTATTACCCAGCTGCCAGCGATCAAGCCAAAACACCACCGTGTTGCTAGCGTGCACTTGTGGGACAGCTAACTTGCAGAAGTTTGTGTACAAGCTCATGACATCTCTCCACCAAAAAGAGCCACAGCTCTAAGTGACTTGTGGTGGCGAAGCATCATAATAGGTGTCCCAAATTAATGTGACCCAAGGCACGTCTAATTTGTTAAAAAACTTGAAAAGGTGCTTGAGTAACAAGGCTTCATTTTGAAGTCCGAAATTAAGCACACCCAAACCACCATACTTCTTAGGTCGGCAAAACCGATCCCATGCAGCTAAGGATTGTCGAGGATTATCTGTGTTGCCTCTCCACAGACATTGACGCATAATTCTCTCAATCTGTTGCAAGATGCCCTTGGGTAGAGATAGGCGTGCATAGGAAATAGATTAGCATTGAACAAAGCACAGACTGCAGCAGTTGTAGCCGAATGCCTTGATTTAGTAGGCACGAGGAAGCAGATAACCGTCGCTCAATACAATCAACAAGAGGTAACAGATCATAGATCGTGGGCCTGGAAGTACCCATTGGTAACCCTAGGTATGTGAAAGGCATAGATCCCACATCACAACCTAGCAGGTTGGCGACCCTAGCGCCCTCGTCGTCACTCATATTGATTGGAATAAAAGATGACTTACTGAAGTTGACACGTAAACCAGTTGATTCTGCAAAGGTGGTGAGCATGTCCTCGAAGGCTATCAGCTGGTCATCAATCGCAGGCAAGACAATGAGCGTGTCATCCGCATATTGCATGATCGGGTAGTCATTGGAGTTTGTTGGAATTGGCAGAGTCAGTATGTTTCTCGAGCACATCTCATTGACTACTGACCAAAGCAAATCCACAACAATGACAAATAATAACGGCGAAAGTGGGTCTCCTTGGCGTACACCAGATCTGCAGACAAAATGATTACCTGGCACACCATTTAAGAGGACAGATGAAGAACTCGTGGACAAAATGCTATTAATCCAGCAAGTCCAATGATTGAACTGAGTTTTTTTTGTTTTTTCGGTGTCTTGTGGGGATTGAGATTATTTTACGACCAGACCGTTCGTTGAGGTGTGTACAAATTTTATATAAAATAGAAATTTAGCAGAATTAACAAATAAATTCTATTTGAATTTCTTTTATTTTAGTAGTTGAACTTGTGAGATTTTATATAAATTAGAAATTTAGCATAATTGACAAATAAATTCTATTTTGAACTTTTTGCATTTTAGTAGTTGAACTTGTCAGATTTTATGTAAAATAAGAAATTTAGCATAATTGACAAACATTGTATGTTTGAACTTTTTGCATTTTTAGTAGTTGAACTTGTTAGATTTTATGTAATAAGATATTTAGCATAATTGACAAACATTATATGTTTGAGCTTTTTGCATTTTAGTAGTTGAACTTGAAAGTAATATTTAATTCGGTTTTTTAAATTATGTACATTTAACAGATAGGCTATTAAGTTCTCTTCTTTTTAGAGGTTCATTGTTTTTAGATTATTAAGTTCATTCAGAAGAGAATTTATATATTTTCAGTTTCGAACATTTTTCTTATAGTTTATATTTTTTTTGCCTTGCCCTCTGGTTTGTTTAACTAGACTTATTTGGTGTGGTGTTTGTAAACAATTCAGGCTATTGGGCCGTTTTCCGGCCTAGATAGCTCGTCCGCGCGGCTGTGCAGTGCGGCATGCGCATGTGCTCTAGGTTTAGTCCCACCTCGCTAGTCGAGGGGGCTCCGAACCTGTTTATAAGCGCAGTCGAGGCTCACTGGTCGAACTCCTTTGAATACTTACCTGAGCGCTTATACACGGCGCTCACTCTCTCTCTTGACATGTGGGCCCTGATCGGTGGGACCTGCGTTGTGCGGATTACTAGGGATTCGCCTATGGGCTCGAGTTCAAGTATCTAGCAGCGTCAGGGCCTGCGCCTGACCTTGGGCGTTCAGTTTTTTCTTTTTTTGTTTGTTTGAATCTAGTACTTGACTCCAGCAGTAACTTGGACTGAAACTTTTTCTTCTAGTTCTTGTAAGTTTTGTGTAAGTGTAATTTTAAGATGTACTTGCGTGTAGACTAAGTTGTACTGATAGTCCATTCGTAGTAGCGCTTACGGACTAATGCTTCTATGTACTTTTTATTGTAGTAAGTATGTATTGTCCGATCAAGTGTACTAGTACTGTGATTCTTAATCTGCAAGCGACCAGCATAAGTGTGTGCTGATGCTTTCTTAACTTTTTTTGTTTTGTAGTACTTGTTAATTATCTAGCAGCTACATATGAATGAGAACACTAGATGGAGTACTAAGAATTTTTGCTTCAACTTTTGAAGCGTTGTTAAGCAACTCAAATTGTGCTGATTGTTCTCAACGTTATGTTTTATATACAATACTGAATCGAAACTAGACATAGAGCAATGGTGTGTGATTAGTTGCATCATAACTAGTACTCTAGAGCAGCTACAAAGTTCTATTCAGAAGCTACTTTTTGAATTTGAAATGATGGATTAACAACATACGAAGCTACCAAACTTATATAATGAGATAAGCAAAACATTGTACTTGATGACATAAATAAACTAGTTCAACAATGACAAGAACGACATAATCATACTGGTTCAACCCAACAAGAGCAAACTACTAATTTGAAACAAGATAAAAGGCAAGCACAATCGAAAGTAAAACGAAGGCAGGTTCTGATGTATCTTCATCCCGCATAGGGGCAATAGGGTTGGTCGTAGTAATTCGCAGCCTCCCGCTATTTTGCAATTTCCAAACCATCTGTGATGTAGTCGATCATGCTCCATGCCTTGTACGTGGTGTATGCATCCACTCCTGCGTACTCGATGAGGTTGTCTGGCGGCGGGCTGGTCCCCCACAGTTTGTAGTCCTCCTACGTGTTGATTTTCTTCTTCATGCCTTTGTAGAATGGGTGGCCGACGTTGGCTGAAACATCAGTCAAGGAGTCGTACTCTTTTCCGGTGTATGGTACTCTCCACTTGCGCTGAATGTCGATGAACTTGTCGGGGTTGATCTCCAAACCGGACAACTTCAGCTTCTCTTTGTCGCTTTCAATGCTGAAACCGGCAAATGTGAACAACTTCTTATGCTGCAGCAACTCGTTCAGGTGCTTGGGCCTGCAAGGGGAGAGACATTTTTGAAAATCAACATTACTTTTGATGTTTGAATTATTCATTTTTGTTTTGTCTTACAAGCAATCAATCCATTTAAGTATATGTTTATGTAGCATAAATAATGGATGAATGTACTTCATAAACTAGTAAACAAAGTTCTGAAATTAAATTAAGTACACCATGTTATTCTTCTTTTCTGGATTATACATAGTTTCAGTCAATGTTGTATGTTCTGCTTTGGTACTAGTTTAGTTTACTTTTGTTGAATATGATAACAGATAAATAGTGCTTCACCAAGTCCTTAGTTTTTTTCTTATGAGAATAACGTTAGATCAAATTCAGAAAATACTTCACTACATCAAGTTCAGAAACAGCTTTTTAATACATTGAGTACATAAACTACACTATTGGATCAAGTTCAAAAACTAGACTAATCAGTCAACTACAGAAATTAATCTTCCGCAAGATTTTCCAAATAGTAATCCGGTGCATCAGGTTCAAAAATACATTTTATAGTGTATCTACTTGAGAAAATGCAGTAGTGCATCCACTTTTCACAAGCCACACTAGTACATCTAGTTGGGAAACAAGTCTGATGAAATTTTCAGGATACAGTACTAAATAAAACAGATAAACCAAACAGGGCAAATGAGTAGGATGGCTCACCATTTTGTGGCCGCTGCGATGTGGTACACCAAGCAGAGGTCGTCGACGCACAACTGCAGGATTGCTGCCATCTGGGGAGGTTCATCTCCGTTGGTGTAGTGCACACCAACACCGACGATCCTACGAACCATGCCGCCAGCCTTCCTCCAGAGCCTGGAGATCACCTTGTCGGCCTTGTCTGGTTCGCTGGTGCAGACTATCTCCAGCATCTCCTTGCCATGGAGCTCAACCTCTCTGAGGGTTTTGGTGTACTCGCGCTTCTCGCCGGGGACGTGAACGTCGATGAGGTTGCTCTTCTTGTCCGACGGCTCGTCTTGATGACGCTTGGTGGACGGTTCCTCCGCCATCGCCCTCCTCCGGCGGCTGTGGGCTTGTGAGAGAGAAGTTTGTGGTTTGTGTGCAGGGGAGATGGAAGGGCAATGGTTGTTTGTGGGGATGATGGAGAGATGGAAGATAATGGGGTTTTTTTGCAGTGCGTCGACGGGGATTTGTGGGAGGCGGTTCATCGGGGGCGTGGGTGTAGTGGGTGTAGTGGCGTGGGGTCGTCGTTTGCAGTCCGTTGTGGCAACCGCTCGATGGGTGGCGCGGGTGGTGGCCTGGAAGAAGTAACCGTCCAAGTCGAATGGTTTTTACTGCTGCACTTACTAGTCTTGTCAAGCTGTACTTATGACCTTCTAAATCCCACTTGCACATCTCAAGGGTGGTGATGACGGCATTTTACTGTCGCACTGATTTGTCTTGTCAAGCTGTACTTATCGGCTGCTCATCCCACTTGCATATGTCAGGGTTGGTGATGATGGAGGTCTGTACTCCTCTACTGTGGTACTTGGACTGGTGATTGTAGTGTAATTGAACTTACCAAATACCAATGAGACTATGTGTGATGCTAATATTTTTTTAGACATTTTTTGTATTTTTAAAGGATTGTTTATATCAAGATAATATCTGAGTATTTTTTACAGATAAATTAGATTTTCATCAGTACAGAATGTATTATATTCACATTTTTGTTTGAGGTAATTATTTTTATGTACTGATGGTCTTTCTGAATTGGGACTGGCAGAAGCAGACATAGCTTTGTTTTTTCAAAACAATGTTTTTTAGGTGTTCACAGGTGTGTTTGTTTTACTCTGCCTTTTTACTGACGACTGGTCGACAGTAGTGTTTTTCGTCAGTACAAATGTATTTTTGTGACTGCATTCCAAAAGGATTATCAAATGTTTTACATAATAATGTGGCTGCTCCAGCGGGCACAAATCACAAATTATATCAGTACTGATGTGTACTCTGTCTTCGTACTGACGACTGAGAACTATCAGTACTAATGTACTATAGGAGTTTAAATTTTCCTTGACATTTTTCTGCTGCTGAGTTACTGGTCGACAGTAGCGTTTGCGTCAGGTAAATCTAGATAAGTTTTTTCAAATGTATTTCTGACTGCATTCAAAAGGATCATCAATTGGTTTACATAATAATGTCACTGGTTCAGTGGGCACAAATCACAAATTATATCTTAACTATAGTACTGATCGAGAAATCGACGATAAAGCTAAATAAGTTTTGGTAACGACGGTGTTTCTGAAATGTTTCCTCATTGTGTGCCGAGGCAACTGAGACTACTATGTATTGTTCAGTTGTTCAGCCTTGAGCTTCTCCTAACTGGCCCCAAATGTTGTGCCTTGCCGGCGCCCTTTCCTGGTTGAGCCTTGGCAACTTCATCGTCAGTTTCAGTTTCCTCGTCCTCGACAGTGTCATCTTCATTGTCTTCGTCTGATTGGTCGTCATTCTCGTCAAACTCTTCTTCTTCATCGTCTTCATTTGATTTTTTAGAACTCTGCACCTTGCCTTGTGTTTGTTCAGCGCCAATGACCTCCTTGCCCAGTTTGCACGTGTGGGCATTATGCCCGTCAGTTCCCCCACACTAGCGGCAAGTGTAGCTGCTACGTGTGTTGTCTCCATTGGTAGAAACCTGGGTGGCTCCAATCTGCTTGTGCTTGTTGGCAGTGCCATCTGTGCGGAGTGGGCATGTGCGGTAGTTATGGTTTCTCACGATGTTGCAGAATCCGCATGCCCTTATCCCGAGAGGTTTGCCGTCCGGGCCAAATTCCACACACTTGATGGGGCGTGGCGGCTTTTTGGCTGCTGCTTTCGCTGCCTGCGTCTTGCTCTTCCTCCCCTTTGTGTTTGAGAATATGGGTGGTTTAATCACTCTTTCCTGGTGCTGCTGGTAGGATGTGCTGTTGTCATGTCGTTGGCCTACAGCACCATCAAGCTCATGATCTCGCATGTGAGCTTGTTGGTGATCTTGAGTGTGCACATGGGCAAGCTCTGGTTGCTGCTGCTCCTCTTCCTCGTTGTCGAGCGGGTCAACAGCTCCCATATGATTCATCTCGGATAACATTGTAGCAATATCCTTCTCAATGGCATCATTGTCTGCCACACCTCCATTTTCAGCAGAATGCATGGCGTCGAGTTCTTGTTTGTCCATGACGACCCGCGACCTCGCCATTTGCTCTTGGCTTCTCAAACTTTTTCTGTGCACCCTCATGTTGAGCGTCTGTAGTGAGCTTTTAATGCAGTATTGGGATGCCTTGTTTGACGCTACTGTCCTCAAGTCATTTCTGTCGAATGTTGGCTGGATGTTCGGGCGTTTGGTGTATCTCTTGAGGATATATTTCTCTGGAACGTTGGGAGCCTTAATTGTCTGCATCATGCACAGGACATGCACGCAGAAAAGACCTGTATTTTGTTTTTGGAAGAGGTGCATGTATTTTTTCATTTCATTCGAACAAAAACTTTGCAAATAAAGTAGTACATTATGTAACATCTTTTTTTGCAGTCCTCACCTGTGTGGTCCCATAGCCTGCACTCGCACTCATATGTTTCTCCCACAGGGTCTACAACCACCTGGAACGCGTGCTGAGACCATGCAGACAGTTTTTGCGCGTTGTTGTAGCGCACGAGGTACTTTGTGGGCTCTTCCGTCTTTGTCATCGTGAAGAGTGTGCTCAGTTTTAGCCTTTTTTCTGATCTCGCCGTACACAGCTCGCGAGTAAACCTTTGCCATCTCGGTGTCAAACCCATAGAAGGTCAGCGTGTTTTGTTCCTTCTGCACATGCAAGAATGATAACCAAATTGTTAGTTTTCTCGCAGCAAAAACTTGTCTAACTAATAAAGTTTTACTTTAGTAAGCATGTTTTTTTGTCTCACGACAGGTGATAGAGCTATACCATGTTACACATTGTCTCTTGGTTCTCTGTCTGCCTCCTGGTTTTGATGCAGGAGTTTACCTGGCTGACAAACCGGTGTAGGTTTTGTCTCGCACTTACAAAGTTCTTCTTGAGCACATACTTCATGCTCTCACTTCACTGTGTGGATGTCATTTTGGCGCAGAAAATTTCTTTGAAGTAGGCTGATATCCATTTCTCACGCTCATTCCACATGGCCAGCATCGTGGCATCATCATGGAGGTTGTACCTATCGATGAGTCCTTTCCAGGCATCCTCAAACTCAGTTGGCATGAGGGGCCAGTTGAGGATTGATGTGAATTCTTCTTTGAAGTCTTCGTGCAGGTAGTACAGGTATGCGAGGTGTTCCCTGTACTTCTTCATAATGTGCCAGCGGCACAGCTTGTGTACTGTGTTCTTGAAAACTTTTGGTATCGCCAAAGCCATTGCCGGGCACTGGTCTGGTAATGAGAAAAAGAGATGTGGTGGTCAGCATATGTTGGTGCATATATACAAATAGAACTGACACAAACATTTTTAACGTGTTATTTTCCTTTTAGTTTTTTGGGGGAAGGGGGTGGTGGTGGTGGTTGGGGGTGGTTTTTGCGGTTGTACCTGTGAGGATGCATGTAGGAGCCTTCCCTCTCATGCACCTTAAAAACGTCTTGAACATCCATTTGAATGATTCTGCATCCTCATCTCTTATCAGGGCGAAACCAAAGAATGTAGTCTGGAAGTGGTTGTTAGTACCAACAAACACCCCAAGTGGCATATGGTACTTGTTGGTCTTATATGTGGTGTCAAATGTTACGCAGTCACCGAAGTCCCGATAGGCCCCTCGGCAGCTTGCATTCGCCCAGAATATGTTCTTAACTCTGTCAGACTCATCGAGTTGCATGTCACAGAAGAATTCCCTGTTTATAGCTTTCATCTCCCTAAAGAAGTTGACAGTCTTTAGGACATCTTCCACATCATCCATCCTTGAATTTTTTGCTTTCCTAGATATTAAAAGTGAACAGTCATTCAAAAATGCATGTTGAACTGGCGTCAGGTCATGCCTTGCGTAATATGTTTGAACTGACAGAGGAAAAAAGACATAGGCAGTTTATGGGAGGAGAACAAGTTTGTACTTATAGGTTAATCAGGTCTTTGGCATTCATTTCGAGGAAGTAGCTACCAGGGTCATCACCGCCCAGTATGCTCATGATTTGCGCGTGTTCAATGCCTTTGAACTGCAGGTACTTGACGTACTCCAAGATTGTTTTGTCAAAGTTTTTGCGGGAGTGCAAGAAGACAAGCATTTGAGGAGTGAGCTTTAGCATGTGGTTGTGTTCCCAGACTATCTCTTTTATGACAAGTGTTCCATCCTTTTCAATCTTCAGCCTCATTTTAGCCCTGCAGTTAGTCCTGGTTGTCGTTTTGTTCCGCTGTCTATTTGCTTCAGACACCTTCGAATGACAGACTCCATAGCACGTGCAATAAAGGTAGGCTCTGGTCTTAAACTTGGAGCCTTCCCTGGTAGCAAAACCCGCGTGCTTCGCATAGAGGTTGTAGAAGTTCTTTGCTTCTTCAAAAGTTTCAAAGCGCATATCTAGCCTTGGCAGAACATAAGCTTCAATGTTAGGTGGCTGCACGCAACAGTGAGCAAACAAAAACGCAGTTATGAAAATGTTTAGATGGGGTGGTCACAGTACCATGGTATGGACTGTGCTTGTATGGTTTTTTTTCTATATGGATACTTACATGTGTACAGCTCTGTGCTGCCTCCGGTGTTTGTTGTTCACCCTGGTGTATGGGCGCGGGTGGTGTCACCCTTGGCACATGCAGCAATGCATCTCTTGGAGGGATCAATGTTGACGAAGATCTCCGTCTCTCATTATACGGCTGTCTCCCCTCAGATTCGTTGTGAGGTTGCTCCTGTCTATATGGCTCATATCTTGTACTTTGGAACATGCTAGAGCGGCCAAAATTTCTGTCTCTTTGGCCTGGTCTTCCCGTCGCAACCGCTTTTGCAGCACGGATGATTGATGTTGACGGAGCGACTGGTGGAAGCCTTGTTGCAACCCATCCACGGCTTCCTGTCCTTGGCTTTCTGCATGCGCTAGGGAAGGAAAACATTTGTTGTTGGGGATATTGTTGGCCTTGTTGCAACCCACGAGTGACAAAGCTTGTATTCCCAGATATTGGTGTTCGCTGCATAGAAGAACTTGTCCGTGCTTCTGATGATTCCGGTGTATCTTGAAATTTGCATGTATTGTTGAAGTATCCAGGTGGTATTTCTGGTGTTACCCAACCAGGTGGTGCCCATATCTGCTTGGCTCATCAAACGCTCGCTGCGTGCGCCGCCTTGCTCGCTTCTGCAATGACATTCAACAGTTTTGGGATTAATCTTTTTTGCATTTTTCTCGTATACATGCTATGGGTAACATGTCATGCACTGAAGGCATTGTACAAGTTGAACTTGCATCAATGGTTGTTATTTAAACTGTTGTTCTCTATTTTGTATCTGGTTCCATTTTCAGTCGAACAGTATAACCGTACATGTTACACACTGATGTAATGATGTACTGTTTTTTAGCACTGCTTGTAAACTGAACATTGAACTTCAGAGATGTATGGATATGCATATATATATAACTGATGCATGTCTTCTCTTTTGTTCATCTATAACATATGCAACTACACTAGAAGTACTCCTAGTTTATGTATCATTGAACTTACTGTGTAGACATTACCTCAAGTTGAACTTGCATCGATGGTTGTTGAACTTCTTCTTCCTCTCGTGGTCGGCATACTGGCATGTTCTTGGGAGGCGGCGCCATTGATGCAGCGTCTTGCGGGGATCACTGCCTCGGAGAAGGAGCCCCAGCGACGGAGGGAGGCAGGAGGCGGCAGATCACGGCCCCGTCGGGCGGGGATGGCGGTGCGCGGCGGCAGAGGAAGGCTGGGATGGCGTGCGGCAGCCGACGGAGGCGGGGACGGGCTGGCGAGCTCGTTGGAGGGGGCGAGCGGGGAGGATCCGGCACCCGTCAACGGGGAGGTGCGCGGGGAGGGGCCGGCGCCCGTCGGAGGGAAGGCGCGCGGGGAGGTGCCGACGAGCCCGTCAGCGGGGAGGCGTGCAGACGGCCAGCCGGCGGCAGCACGTGGGTCGGAGGAGCGACCCGTCACGGCGCCGCGGGCTCCCTCGCTCCGGCTGCCGCCGTCTCTCGCTCGCCCGCGACGACTGCCTCCGGCGGAAGGAGGCGGGTAGGTTGGGGGCGGGTCGGGGAGATTCTACTGGTGTGCGCGTCGCGCCCTTATAGCGACCGAGGGTAACAGAATATTATTCGGTTACTAGTAACAGAATAGCCCTGTCCTATATATATATATGAGTTTATGTCCTCTACATCATTCACTTATAGCTATTTCTTCAAGTTGATCTTTCTGCTAAGTGAATGTGATCGGACCCTTCCCCCTCTATGCTATACTCAACCCAGTTTGTTCACAAATTCTTAATCTATGTTCTATTTGAAACCCGTTCAAAATCTTCACTGTGTCCTTGTTAGCTGAAGAATCTGCGAACAAAACTTTAAAATATTCTAATCTGAATTTTTGGCCGTTGCCGCCTAAACTGTTCCACATCCCATGATAATACTTATCTATTCACCCACGACCACTCATGATCTCCACCTCTCTGTACGTGGGTGACATGTCACAAGGATGAGAATGGTTAGGGGCACGTTCGTCCATTTTCTTCGGACAAGCAGTTTTTCACCATGGCTATAAATACCCCCTTCCCTTCTTGAGTCTGTTTTTACTCCGCTCGACCTCACTCCCTCGCTCGAGCTCTCAAAACCTAGCGCCGCCGCTACTTCCATCGTCGCCGGTGAGGAAGAGCTTCACTGCCTCGACCTCGTCGTCGTCGTACTCGCGCCGGCCGTGGATTTCTTCACTCCGCCACTGCCGTAGTTGTCTTCCTCTGCCAAGTTAGGGCCTGGAAGATGTAGACTGATGAACTTCCAATCTACATTCCTAGTTCATCGTGTTCTTCGTCAAGGGTAATTAAAAGCTACTTTTATTGCCATCATTGATTCCTGTGATTTCTTCAAAATCTTCAAAAGGTGTTTATTCTTCAATCTTCACACTCTGAACACCTCATACAAACATTTGTTCTTGATTTGTTTCCCTAAGCAATATTTTTCTTCAAGATTCCTCAATTGTGTGGATTTTCAATCTATACAACTCTGGAACCTAAGTCAAAGAACGCTTAGTAAGATTCCTCAAGACACATCTGGTCAAATTCCTCAAACTTGCTCTTATTCGCAAAATCTTCTGAGAACGCATATGACCTCTCCAAATTCTTAGCACCTATACTCTATTCACAGGTACTCATGTCTGCTGCTGAATCAGTAGGATCTCATCAACTTAACTCATTTGCAGTGTTCCTCAAAGAAAAACTGCATACCTCTTCAAAGAACTCGATAGTTCAAAATCCTCAGCCGAAGAAAATGGCAGATGGCACGAAACCTCAGAAGGGAGGAAAGAAACTGGAAGTCAACACTGCGCTTGAGATTCCTGATGAAATCTATGCAGGATACTGCACTCCTCCTCCTGAAACGAAGAATGAGTGCAAAGTGCGCATTCAGAAGATAGAGGGGAGATGGGCCAGAGAATAGAGGGAGTACAGATATGTGACTCCCAAGTACATGAAGAAGTTCGCTGTACACCCTCCATGCCCAAGACCTCCATTGGCACCGGGCCAAGTTGTTGATCTCTCTAGCATCAGAAAAGGTGAGGAATTTCCTGCTGAATGGGCAAAGCGTCAAGCTAAGCTAGCCAAAATGGCAAAAGAAGCAGTGAGGAAATTCAATGAAGACTCTGCTGCTGCTGCCACAGCTGAGGCCTCTGCTAGCAAGCCCAATAAAGGCTATGCCTAAGAAGCCTGCACATAAGCCCAGTGCTTCTTCTTCAATGCCCTCACGGCCAAGCTCTTCTGCTAAGCCCTCACGACCAATTCCTCAAACAGCCCCAGCTCCTCAAGCATCAAAACCCTCAGCTCCTCCCGCAAAGTCCTCAGCACCTGTGCATATCGCCTCGTGTCAAAGTGAAGGAAATATGCCCTAGAGGCAATAATAAAGTTATTATTTATTTCCTTATATCATGATAAATGTTTATTATTCATGCTAGAATTGTACTAACCGGAAACATAATACATGTGTGAATATATAGACAAACATAGTGTCACTAGTATGCCTCTACTTGACTAGCTCGTTAATCGAAGATGGTTGTGTTTCCTAACCATAGACATGAGTTGTCATTTGATTAACGAGATCACATCATTAGGAGAATGATGTGATTGACATGACCCATTTCGTTAGCTTAGCACACGATCGTTTAGTATGTTGCTATTGCTTTCTTCATGACTTATACATGTTCCTATGACTATGAGATTATGCAACTCCCGTTTATCGGAGGAACACTTTGTGTGCTACCAAACGTCACAATGTAACTGGGTGATTATAAAGGTGCTCTATAGGTGTCTCCGAAGGTACTTGTTGGGTTGGCGTATTTCGAGATTAGGATTTGTCACTCCGATTGTCGGAGAGGTATCTCTGGGCCCTCTCGGTAATGCACATCACTTAAGCCTTGCAAGCATTGCAACTAATGAGTTAGTTGCGGGATGATGTATTATGGAACGAGTAAAGAGACTTGCCGGTAACGAGATTGAACTAGGTATTGAGATACCGACGATCGAATCTCGGGCAAGTAACATACCAATGACAAAGGGAACAACGTATGTTGTTATGCGGTCTTTATCTTATAAAGATCTTCGTAGAATATGTAGGAGCCAATATGAGCATCCAGGTTCCGCTATTGGTTATTGACCGGAGACGTGTCTCGGTCATGTCTACATAGTTCTTGAACCCGTAGGGTCCGCACGCTTAACGTTACGATGACAGTTATATTATGAGTTTATATGTTTTGATGTACTGAAGGTTTTTCGGAGTCCCGGATGTGATCACGGACATGACGAGGAGTCTTGAAATGGTCGAGACATGAAGATTGATATATTGGAAGCCTATGTTTGGATATTGGAAGTGTTTCGGGTAAAATCGGGATTTTACCGGAGTACCGGGAGGTTACCGGAACCCCCCCCCCCCCCCCCGGGAATCAAATGGGCCTTAGTGGGCCTAGGTGAAAGAGAGGGGAGGAGGCAAGGGCTGGCGTGCCCCTCCCCCCTAGTCCGAATAGGATAAGGAGAGGGGGCGGCGCCCCCCTTCCTTCCTTCTCCTCCACTCCTTCCCCCTCAAGTCCTAATCCAACTAGGAAAGGGGGGAGTCCTACTCCTGGTGGGAGTAGGACTCCTCCTGGCGCGCCCTCTCCCTTGGCCGGCCACACCCCCCTTGCTCCTTTATATACGGGGGCAGGGGGCACCCTAGAAACACAACAATTGATCATTGATCTCTTAGCATTGTGCGGTGCCCCCCTCCACCACAGTCCACCTCCATAATACTGTAGCGGTGCTTAGGCGAAGCCCTGCGTCGGTAGAACATCAACATCGTCACCACGCCGACGTGCTGATGAAACTCTCCCTCAACACTCGGCTAGATCGGAGTTCGAGGGACGTCATCGGGCTGAACGTGTGCTGAACTCGGAGGTGCCATACGTTCGGTACTTGATCGGTCGAACCGTGAAGATGTACGACTACATCAACCGCATTGTGCTAACGCTTCCGCTTTTGGTCTACCAGGGTACGTGGACAACACTCTCCCCTCCCGTTTCTATGCATCACCATGATCTTGCATGTGCGTAGGAATTTTTTTTGAAATTACTACGTTCCCCAACAGTGGCATCCAAGCCAGGTTTTATGCGTTGATGTTATATGCACGAGTAGAACACAAGTGAGTTGTGGGCGATATAAGTCATACTGCTTACCAGCATGTCATACTTTGGTTCGGCAATATTGTTGGATGAAGCGGCCCGGACCGACATTACGCGTACGCTTACGCGAGACTGGTTCTACCGACGTGCTTTGCACATAGGTGGCTGGTGGGTGTCAGTTTCTCCAACTTTAGTTGAACCGAGTGTGGCTACGCCCGGTCCTTGCGAAGGTTAAAACAGCACCAACTTGACAAACTATCGTTGTGGTTTTGATGCGTAGGTAAGAACAGTTCTTGCTAAGCCCATAGCAGCCACGTAAAACTTGCAACAACAAAGTAGAGGACGTCTAACTTGTTTTTGCAGGGCATGTTGTGATGTGATATGGTCAAGACATGATGCTAAATTTTATTGTATGATATGATCATGTTTTGTAACCGAGTTATCGGCAACTAGCAGGAGCCATATGTTGTCGCTTTATTGTATGCAATGCAATCATCCTGTAATGCTTTACTTTATCACTAAGCGGTAGCGATAGTCGTGGAAGCATAAGATTGGCGAGACGACAATGATGCTATGATGGAGATCAAGGTGTCGCGCCGGTGACGATGGTGATCATGACGGTGCTTCAGAGATGGAGATCACAAGCACAAGATGATGATGGCCATTCATATCACTTATATTGATTGCATGTGATGTTTATCTTTTATGCATCTTATCTTGCTTTGATTGACGGTAGCATTATAAGATGATCTCTCACTAAATTTCAAGACAAAAGTGTTCTCCCTGAGTATGCACCATTGCCAAAGTTCGTCGTGCCCAGACACCACGTGATGATCGGGTGTGATAAGCTCTACGTCCATCTACAACGGGTGCAAGCCAGTTTTGCACATGCAGAATACTCAGGTTAAACTTGACGAGCCTAGCATATGCAGATATGGCCTCGGAACACTGAGACTGAAAGGTCGAGCGTGAATCATATAGTAGATATGATCAACATAGTGATGTTCACCATTGAAAGCTACTCCATTTCACGTGATGATCGGTTATGGTTTAGTTGATTTGGATCATGTGATCACTTAGAGGATTAGAGGGATGTCTTTCTAAGTGGGAGTTCTTAAGTAATATGATTAATTGAACTTAAATTTATCATGAACTTAGTACCTGATAGTATCTTGCTTGTCTATGTTTGATTGTAGATAGATGGCACGTGCTGTTGTTCCGTTGAATTTTAATGCGTTCCTTGAGAAAGCAAAGTTGAAAGATGATGGTAGCAATTACACGGGCTGGGTCCGTAACTTGAGGATTATCCTCATTGCTGCACAGAAGAGTTACGTCCTGGAAGCACCACTAGGTGTACCTCCTGCGCCAGCAACTGCAGACATTGTGAATGCCTGGCAGTTGCGTGTTGATGACTACTCGATAGTTCAGTGTGCCATGCTTTACGGCTTAGAACCGGGACTTCAACGGCGTTTTGAACGTCATGGAGCATATGAGATGTTCCAGGAGTTGAAGTTAATATTTCAAGCAAATTCCCGGATTGAGAGATATGAAGTCTCCAATAAATTATACAGTTGCAAGATGGAGGAGAATAGTTCTGTTAGTGAACATATACTCAGAATGTCTGGGTACCATAATCACTTGACTCAGCTGGGAGTTAATCTTTCGGTTGATAGTGTCATTGACAGAGTTCTTCAATCACTGCCACCAAGCTACAAGAGCTTCGTGATGAACTATAATATGCAAGGGATGAATAAGACAATTCCCGAGCTCTTCGCAATGCTAAAGGCTGCAGAGGTAGAAATCAAGAAGGAGCATCAAGTGTTGATGGTCAACAAGACCACTAGTTTCAAGCAAAAGGGCAAAGGGAAGAAGAAGGGGAACTTCAAGAAGAACAGCAAGCAAGTTGCTGCTCAGGAGAAGAAACCCAAGTCTGGACCTAAGCCTGAAACTGAGTGCTTCTACTGCAAGCAGACTGGTCACTGGAAGCGGAACTGCCCCAAGTATTTGGCACATAAGAAGGATGGCAAGGTGAACAAAGGTATATGTGATATACATGTTATTGATGTGTACCTTACTAGAGCTCGCAGTAGCACCTGGGTATTTGATACTGGTTCTGTTGCTAGTATTTGCAACTCGAAACAGGGACTACGGATTAAGCGAACACTGGCAAAGGACGAGGTGACGATGCGCATGGGAAACGGTTCCAAAGTCGATGTGATCGCGGTCGGCACGCTACCTCTACATCTACCTTCGGGATTAGTATTAGACCTAAATAATTGTTATTTGGTGCCCACGTTGAGCATGAACATTATATCTGGATCTTGTTTGATGCGAGACGGTTATTCATTTAAATCAGAGAATAATTGTTGTTCTATTTATATGAGTAATATCTTTTATGGTCATGCACCCTTCAAGAGTGGTCTATTTTTGATGAATCTCGATAGTAGTGATACACATATTCATAATGTTGAAGCCAAAAGATGCAGAGTTGATAATGATAGTGCAACTTATTTGTGGCACTGCCGTTTAGGTCATATTGATATAAAGTGCATGAAGAAACTCCATACTGATGGACTTTTGGAACCACTTGATTATGAATCACTTGGTACTTGCGAACTATGCCTCATGGGAAAGATGACTAAAACGCCATTCTCCGGTACTATGGAGAGAGCAACAGATTTGTTGGAAATCATACATACAGATGTATGTGATCCGATGAATGTTGAGGCTCGTGGCGGATATCGTTATTTTCTCACCTTCACAGATGATTTAAGCAGATATGGGTATATCTACTTAATGAAGCATAAGTCTGAAACATTTGAAAAGTTCAAAGAATTCAGAGTGAAGTTGAAAATCATCGTAACAAGAAAATAAAGTTTCTATGATCTGATCATGGAGGAGAATATTTGAATTATGAGTTTGGTCTACATTTGAAACAATGCAGAATAGTTTCGCAACTCACGCCACCCAGAACACCATAGCGTAATGGTGTGTCCGACCATCATAATCGTACTTTACTAGATATGGTGCGACCTATGATGTCTCTTACAGATTTACCACTATCTTTTGGGGATATGCTTTAGAGACGGCTGCATTCACGTTAAATAGGGCACCATTGAAATCCGTCGAGACGACGCCTTATGAACTATGGTTTGGCAAGAAACCAAAGTTGTCGTTTCTGAAAGTTTGGGGCTGCGATGCTTATGTGAAAAAGCTTCAACCTGATAAGCTCGAACCCAAATCGGAGAAATGTATCTTCATAGGATACCCAAAGGAGATTGTTGGGTACACCTTCTATCACAGATCTGAAGGCAAGACATTCGTTGCCAAGAATGGATCCTTTCTAGAGAAGGAGTTTCTCTCGAAAGAAGTGAGTGGGAGGAAAGTAGAACTTGATGAGGTAACTGTACCTGCTCCCTTATTGGAAAGTAGTACATCACAGAAATCAGTTTCTGTGACACCTACACCAACTAATGAGGAAGTTAATGATGATGAAACGTCAGATCAAGTTGCTACTGATCTTCGTAGATCAACCAGAGTAAGATCCGCACCAGAGTGGTACGGTAATCCTATTCTGGAAGTCATGCTACTAGATCATGATGAACCTACGAACTATGAAGAAGCGATGGTGAGCCCAGATTCCGCAAAATGGCTTGAAGCCATGAAATCTGAGATGGGATCCATGTATGAGAACAAAGTGTGGACTTTGGTTGACTTGCCCGTTGATCGGCAAGCAATTGAGAATAAAAGGATCTTCAAGAAGAAGACTGACATTGACGGTAATGTTACTGTCTACAAAGCTCGACTTGTTGCGAAAGGTTTTCGACAAGTTCAAGGGATTGACTACGATGAGACCTTCTCACCCGTAGCGATGCTTAAGTCTGTCCGAATCATGTTAGCAATTGCCGCGTTTTGTGATTATGAAATATGGCACATGGATGTCAAAACTGCATTCTTGAATGGATTTTTGGAAGAATAGTTATATATGATGCAACCGGAAGGTTTTGTCGATCCAAAGGGAGCTAACAAAGTGTGCAAGCTCCAGCGATCCATTTATGGACTGGTGCAAGCCTCTCGGAGTTGGAATAAATGCTTTGATAGTGTGATCAAAGCATTTGGTTTTATATAGACTTTTGGAGAAGCCTGTATTTATAAGAAAGTGAGTGGGAGCTCTGTAGCATTTCTGATATTATATGTGGATGACATATTACTGATTGGAAATGATATAGAATTTCTGGATAGCATAAAGGGATACTTGAATAAGAGTTTTTCAATGAAAGACCTCGGTGAAGCTGCTTATATATTGGGCATTAAGATCTATAGAGATAGATCAAGACGCTTAATTGGACTTTCACAAAGCACATACCTTGACAAATTTTTGAAGAAGTTCAAAATGGATCAAGCAAAGAAAGGGTTCTTGCCTGTGTTACAACGTGTGAATTTGAGTAAGACTCAATGCCCGACCACTGCAGAAGATAGAGAGAAAATGAAAGATGTTCCCTATGCTTCAGCCATAGGCTCTATCATGTATGCAATGCTATGTACCAGACCTGATGTGTGCCTTGCTATAAGTCTAGCAGGGAGGTACCAAAGTAATCCAGGAGTGGATCACTAGACAGCAGTCAAGAACATCCTGAAGTGCCTGAAAAGGACTAAGGATATGTTTCTCGTTTATGGAGGTGACAAAGAACTCATCGTAAATGGTTACGTTGATGCAAGATTTGACACTGATCCGGACGATTCTAAATCGCAAACCGGATACATGTTTACATTGAACGGTGGAGCTGTCAGTTGGTGCAGTTCTAAACAAAGCGTCGTGGCGGGATCTACAAGTGAAGCGGAGTACATAGCTGCTTCGGAAGCAGCAAATGAAGGAGTCTAGATGAAGGAGTTCATATCTGATCTAGGTGTCATACCTAGTGCATCGGGTCCAATGAAAATCTTTTGTGACAATACTGGTGCAATTGCCTTGGCGAAGGAATCCAGATTTCACAAGAGAACCAAGCACATCAAGAGACGCTTCAATTCCATCCGGGATCTAGTCCAGGTGGGAGACATAGAAATTTGCAAGATACATACGGATCTAAATGTTGAAGAACCGTTGATTAAGCCTCTTCCACGAGCAAAACATGATCAGCACCAAGGCTCCATGGGTGTTAGAATCATTACTGCGTAATCTAGATTATTGACTCTAGTGCAAGTGGGAGACTGAAGGAAATATGCCCTAGAGGCAATAATAAAGTTATTATTTATTTCCTTATATCATGATAAATGTTTATTATTCATGCTAGAATTGTATTAACCGGAAACATAATACATGTGTGAATATATAGACAAACAGAGTGTCACTAGTATTCCTCTACTTGACTAGCTCGTTAATCGAAGATGGTTGTGCTTCCTAACCATAGACATGAGTTGTCATTTGATTAACGGGATCACATCATTAGGAGAATGATGTGATTGACATGACCCATTCCGTTAGCTTAGGACACGATCGTTTAGTATGTTGCTATTGATTTCTTCATGACTTATACATGTTCCTATGACTATGAGATTATGCAACTCCCGTTTAACGGAGGAACACTTTGTGTGCTACCAAACGTCACAGCGTAACTAGGTGATTATAAAGGTGCTCTATAGGTGTCTCCGAAGGTACTTGTTGGGTTGGTGTATTTCAAGATTAGGATTTGTCACTCCGATTGTCGGAGAGGTATCTCTGGGCCCTCTCGGTAATGCACATCACTTAAGCCTTGCAAGCATTGCAACTAATGAGTTAGTTGCGGGATGATGTATTACGGAACGAGTAAAGAGACTTGCTGGTAACGAGATTGAACTAGGTATTGAGATACCGACGATCGAATCTCGGGCAAGTAATATACCGATGACAAAGGGAACAACGTATGTTGTTATGCGGTCTGACCGATAAAGATATTTGTAGAATATGTAGGAGCCAATATGAGCATCCAGGTTCCACTATTGGTTATTGACCGAAGACGTGTCTCGGTCATGTCTACATAGTTCTCGAACCCGTAGGGTCCGCACGCTTAATGTTACGATGACAGTTATATTATGAGTTTATATGTTTTGATGTACCGAAGGTTGTTCGGAGTCCCAGATGTGATCACGGACATGACGAGGAGTCTCGAAATGGTCGAGACATGAAGATTGATATATTGGAAGCCTATGTTTGGATATCGGAAGTGTTCCGGGTAAAATTGGGATTTTACCGGAGTACCGGGAGGTTACCGGAACCCCCTGGGAATCAAATGGGCCTTAGTGGGCCTAGGTGGAAGAGAGGGGAGGAGGCAAGGGCTAGCCGCGCGCCCCTCCCCCCTAGTCCGAATAGGACAAGGAGAGGGGGTGGCGCCCCTTCCTTCCTTCTCCTCCACTCCTTCCCCCTCAAGTCATAATCCAACTAGGAAAGGGGGGAGTCCTACTCCCAGTGGGAGCAGGACTCCTCCTGGCGCGCCCTCTCCCTTGGCCGGCCACACCCCCCCTTGCTCCTTTATATACGGGGGCAGGGGGCACCCTAGAAACACAACAATTGATCAGTGATCTCTTGGCCGTGTGCGGTGCCCCCCTCCACCACAGTCCACCTCGATAATACTGTAGCAGTGCTTAGGCGAAGCCCTGTGTCGGTAGAACATCAACATCGTCACCACGCCGTCGTGCTGACGAAACTCTCCCTCAACACTCGGCTGGATCGGAGTTCAAGGGACGTCATTGGGCTGAACGTGTGCTGAACTCGGAGGTGTCGTACGTTCGGTACTTGATCGGTCGGACCGTGAAGACGTACGACTACATCAACCACGTTGTGCTAACACTTCCGCTTTCGGTCTACGAGGGTACATGGACAACACTCTCCCCTCTCGTTCCTATGCATCACCATGATCTTGCGTGTGCGTAGGAAATTTTTTTGAAATTACTACATTCCCCAACACAAAGGACCAGAGGCAAATCAATTGCCTCAGGAGCCTCTGCAAGTACTTCAGCTCCTCTGCATTCCTCAACAGGCCCCTCATTGCTGAAGACTAAGGCCACTGCTGGACGAGGCACTAGACCAAGTCCTCAAAAGAAGCAGGTCGCCTTCCAAGTACCATCCACTGATGATGAAGCTAATGATGATGAACTCGCTGAAATCATCAGAGACAGACAACAGAGGGCCGCTAGAGCCAAAGGCACAAATGTGCCATTGATGTTGGATCCCAAGCTGATCCTTGAGTATATTGACCTCTGGCACAAGGATCCTAACAGACCTTTGCCTGACTTCAATCTCACTTCTGGCCAAGTCACATGCTGACTGCCTTCATTGGTGAAGAAAAGTGGAAATTTGAGAAGGCCAGGCAGTTGAAGAAAGCACAGTACAAGAAGGAGCGTTTTCTAAGGAAAAATGTTGTCAACATGACAACTGATGAACTTGTTGCTATACAAACTAAGATCAAAGGACTCAGTGATGAATTCAACATCTACCGCACTGACTGGCTTGGAGCCAAAGTCAGATTTGTGAAGTTGGCTGAGAAATTTACTTCAAAAGCTGAATCTCCTCAAGGTGAAGCATCTGCTTAGACCACTGAAGAACGTGCTAGCACCGCTGATGAAAATTGGGCTGCTGAAGAAAATGCTAGTACCAGGGCTGATGACTACATTCTAGTCATTGATGACATTGCCACGGTAACCACTAGTGTTGCGCCTGAAGAACAAGCCAGGACAGCTGAGGCATCAACCGCTGAGCCTGAAGAATCTGAACCAACCAGGCAAACTGAAACAGTTGTGCCTGAAGAAACTGAACATGTTTCCTCTGTTCCTCCTGCACCAACAACAAGTACCAGAGCTGCGAAGCGAGCAACAGTGAAAAAGAGGAAAGCATCTTCTTCATCAAATTCTTCAGCACCAAAGAAGATTAAGATATTGACAAGCTCTTTTGAGAATCTCATAGATGTTGTTCCCATTTCAAGCATGCCATCAAAGGAACTCATTCCCTTTGGTGAAGATTATGAGATCCCAAGCGGATCTGCTGAAGATGTTCCTTCTGCTGCTTCTTCAGAGTAGTTGGACAAAGAAATTGAAGTGGATAATATCCCTTCAACCCCAGTTATCTCATCGCCTATGCGTCAGTTCACAGCTGAAGAGGCAGGCGTTGAAGAATTGAATGAGGAAGATGAAGACGTGGACATCGGGTGCTCCACTCTAGTGCTGAATGATGACTATTGGGATAGTCAGCACTCCAACTCTTCTCTCTTCACCCCACTGCAACAGATTCCTCAGTCCCCCATCCAGACTGAAGAAGTTCAAATGGGATCTGAAGAACCTCAAGCCACACCTTCCATCCATGAAGAAATTCCAGCCACTAGTGCTGATGTTAATGTTGATGAGGAATTGGATACCCAGGCTACTACTGAAGAAGAAACTAAAATTCCTCAGCCTGTGGTTCCGAAGATTGTGATGCCTAGGGCTGTGATGACTTTGACTGACGCTCCTCAGCTCAAGCCGAAGAATCCCTTCTCCAAGAAGCAAAAATTCAAGGCTGCTGACTTCTTCCATGAGCACGTATTCTTCACAAATTACAACCCATATGACTCTACTCGTCTTAGAAAGAAGCTTTTCTAGACTGCAAGCCAAGCAAACTTCTATTCTTCACTACTTTTTGATAAGGACAAAGTCTTCAACCATGCGCATATTCCTCATGTGGACATGGAATCAATGCCTTGCTTCACGCCAGTCCTTAGTGTTCTTCACGATGCTGGAATGCTCAACTTCTGCACTGATATATGTGATTGGAATGAAGAACTAATTCTTCAGTTCTATGCAACGCTGCACATCACAGGAAATGTTGAAGATGTGAACTCTTGGGTATTGGACTGGATGACAGAGAATACTCACTTCAAAGCACCGTCCTCTGAATTGCTTCATGCCCTACCTATGAGTCCTCCCCTTGAAGGTGCGCTTTGTATATATAATGAACCTGAACTTACTGACCACTATATGCAAGTGTTGATGAAGCCGCTGAAGCCTGGTCAAGCCTCAAGGACCAAATTCCTCATGAAGGAATTGTTGTATGTGCTATGGACTGTCTATCGCATCTTGACCAAGACTTTGAGTACAATCAAGGACCACGACTCTAATGAAGAAGAGGTCGTTGGTATCATGAAGAATCTGCTTTTCAACATAATTCATGGCATTCCTGTTAACTACCATGATTTCTTCATGAGGACTCTGGCCAATGTTGCGTTATCTCCATTTGAATTGAAGCCTTACGCTCCAAGGATTATGAGATTCCTCAGATCAAGGTCTTCAATCAACTAAAAGGCTGATTTGCATAATCATGTCAGCTACTTTCCCCCAATAGAAGTCCTCAAGCGGACATTTTCCTCAGCCGATGAAAAGGGCAAGGCTACTGCCGTTATTGATGAAGGCATTCGTCCATTGGATGGTCAATTTTGCAAAGCTGCATCTTACTCCACCAATGATGACTCTACCACTCATGACTCTGCTGCCAATGCCTCAAAGCAAAATCCTCAAGGCACAGCTCCCAGAGTGATGACTGATCATGAGCTTCTCCTCATTCTTCACCAAAAGGTCTATCGCAACCACAAATGGGTTAAGCATCAGTTTGGTTCCATTCTTCACAACATGATTGCTACACACAATGCAGTGAAGAAGAACCACTTCTACCTCCATGAAGTATTCAATCGCACCTGGGATGTTCTGTCTCATCTTTATGGTGAAGAAGATCTAAAGCAAATGGGCTTCAAGTAGGACTTCGACTGGTCTCAGCCACCGCCGAAGAAATTCAAGAAAATCAAAGTTCCTTCCTTGGTAACTAGCTCATACTCTTCCTCGCGCGAGACTGATGAGCATGAAGATTTGGATGATACTGCGGCAGGCCCTACTTCAACAACCGACCCCAACAATGCTGGCGCTCCTCCATCGACTCAGTGATGATATCCTTCAGGGGCGTTAGTCCTCACTTTTCGTCCCGTTTGGTCATTCAATGACAAAGGGGGAGAAATTTGAGTTAGTCTTCAAGCGGGTCTACTTATATGGGCGTTTTTTTGCTAAGTTACAACTCTCATTCTTCTGAAGATTTATTTGGTCGAGTTGTAAACTTAAGTCCGATGGTGGTTTGATACTTTTGCTATGTTCCTCTACATGCTATTTCCTCATGTATGATAATGCACGCATGTTGTATTACATCAGCCAATATATTTCATCATGCATTTCAAATTATTCATATCATATGTTAAATGCGTGTATGAATTACAAGATATAGGGGGAGATCTCCATGATTATACTCTTCAAATGTGCAATGCTTCAAAAGCAAATTCCTCACTATGCACATCTTCAGGGGGAGTTCTTCTATATCTTGCAATCGAATTCCTTAATATCAATATTTACACTTCATATGTTTATCCCCGTTGAAAACATAACCTATATTGTCATCAATCACCAAAAGGGGGGAGATTGTAAGTGCATCTAGTCCCCCATAGTGATTTTGGTGTATTGAAGACTTATAGGTTAAGGGACTAATGCCTTTTCAGTGTACACGGGTCGATAAGTCTATGAGGAGTTTGATATTTACAGATAAAGTCGACCCCTAAAAATGATTGTCTTCAACTGAAGACTTTGGATTTCTGAAGACTTTCTGAATAATTTGAAAGTGAACAAACTGGTGTGACCATGAAGACTTGATATTCATGCGAGGAACATGAAGCGTGAAGACTTTTGTTTTCATAGTTTCATTTTCTCTTTCTTGAGTTACAGGAAACACCGTACTGTTAAAGGGGTCGAGGTAAAACCAAGGAAAAGTTTCCAAGTGATGCTCAACTCAAAATCCAACACCTACCAATCCCTTCGAGTGAAGCCATTGGAAATCTGATACAGTTCAGTCAATTTCTTCAGTGACAGAGACGAAGTTCTTCTTGTCTCTGAGGAATTTGTTCTGACTAAGGAGGTAGGAATTCGCCAGTGTGGATTGCCTACTAGTGAGGAACATGATAGCCCTGAGGAATTTGAGAGCTCAAATTTCGGACCGTCGCTATGCTACGCGCCAGCTGTCCCAAAATATCTACGCACCTAACGGTCATATCATTGGAGGCATTTATGTCTGATCATGTCGGGCTGCTCCCTAGGCTATAAATAGCCGCCCCCTACAACCACTAGCTGGTTGGCTTCTCCGTGAGAAACTGACACTTGTCATTGAGAGCATCCCATCCTCCGAGGACTTTCAGTGAAAATCATCAAGTGAGGAAAAACCCAAAACCTCAAACCAAACACCTACAAACCCAAAGTGATTGAGCATCACTGAAGAGATTGTTCCTGTGTGGAACCGACGCTTGTTACCTTTGAGGACTGTGCATCCTCCAGATGGTTAGGCGTCATGGTCTAGAGCATCCAAGAGGAAATTGTGGATCACCGAGTGACCGAGTTTGTGAAGGTTTGGAAGTCACGTGAAGACTTACCATGAGTGATTGGACGAGGTCTGGTGACCTTAGTTCAAGGAGAATACGGTGAGGACTGTGTGTCCGGGACTGTGTGCCTCAGGTTTAAATACCTAGCCGCTCTAACCAGACGTACAACTGTCACAGCAGTTGGAACTGGTCTACCAAATCATTGTCTTCACCAAGCTAACTGGTTCTATTTCCTCAACCCTTTCATTTCTTCATTATTGTGTTGTGTACCTATTCATATCTGTTTGAAGACATTGACTGAAGACATTCTCAATTTCCTTAGTTCAATTTCTTCAGTAGGTTTGTCTTCATTCTGTTTTATCATGTGCTTACGCTTTCTATACTCTGTGTTTGTTTCCTATTCATCATGATGCACATGCTTATGTTATGTTATGT
This sequence comes from Triticum urartu, assembly GCF_056163025.1. NCBI lineage: Eukaryota > Viridiplantae > Streptophyta > Magnoliopsida > Poales > Poaceae > Triticum > Triticum urartu. Next base: position 357,628,649 of record NC_141874.1, on the reverse strand, counting down.
CTGCATCTGAGTACTTATTCCTGTGCAAGTAGTTCTTTGCTTAGGAATTTCCTCACCCTGAAATTCCTCAGTGAAGAATTCATAAAAATCGCCTATTCACCCCCCTCTAGTCGACTTAACGCACTTTCAAACACAAATATGACTCTATATGAATGCCTCTGGCCGTGTACCGGGATGTGCAATGATCTAGCGTAGCAATGACATCAAAAAACAGGCAAGCCATGATAACATCATGCTAGCTATCTTATGATCATGCAAAGCAATATGACAATAAATGCTCAAGTCATGTATATGATGATGGTGGAAGTTGCATGGCAATATATCTCGGAATGGCTATGGAAGTGCCATGATAGATATGTATGGTGGCTGTTTTGAGGAAGATATAAGCAGGATTATGTGTGATAGAGCGTATCATATCACGGGGTTCGGATGCACCAGCGAAGTTTGCACCGACTCTCAAGGTGAGAAAGGGCAATGCACGGTACCGAAGAGGCTAGCAATGATGGAAGGGTGAGAGTGGGTATAATCCATGGACTCAACATTAGTCATAAAGAACTCACATACTTATTGCAAAAATATATTAGTCATCGAAACAAAGTACTACGCACATGCTCCTAGGGGGATAGATTGGTAGGAAAATACCATTGCTCATCCCTGACCGCCACTCATAAGGAAGACAATCAATAAATACCTCATGCTCCAACTTCGTTACATAACGGTTCACCATACGTGCATGCTACGGGAATCACAAACTTCAACACAAGTATTTCCACAATCCACAACTACCCACTAGCATGACTCTAATATCACCATCTTTATATCGCAAAACTATTGCAAGGAATCAAACATATCATATTCAGTGATCTACAAGTTTTATGTAGGATTTAATGACTAACCATGTGAATGACCAATTCCTGTCATCTCTCTAAATAGATATAGGTGAAGCAAGAGAGTTTTAATTCTTTCTACAAAAGATATTCCCATGCTCTGACAAATATAAGTGAAGCAAAAGAGCATTCTACAAATGGCGGTTTCTATGTGTAGGGAAACAGGCAATCCAAACTTCAAATGATATAAGCGGAGCACATGAAGCATTCTATAAATCCATACTCAAAAGATATAAGTGAAGTGCAAAGAGCATTCTATAAATCAACCATGGACTATCTCATACCATAATGGTGCATCAAAGAAAAGTGAAAAGTAAATGCAAAAGACGCTCCAAGATTTGCACATATCACATGAACGAAACAAAACCGAAAACATACCGATTCTTGTTAAAGAAAGATGGGATGCCTTCTGGGGCATCCCCAAGCTTAGACGCTTAAGTCTCCTTGAATATTTACTTGGGGTGCCTTGGGCATCCCCAAGCTTGAGCTCTTTCCTCTCCTCCTTCTCCTCATATCGAGACCTCCTCGATCTTTGATCACTTCATCCACACAAAACTCAACAGAAAGCTCGGTAAGATCCGTTTAGTAATATAAAGCAAATCACTACTCTAAGTATTGTTGCAAACCAATTCATTTTTTTTGCACTGTAGCTACTGTAATATAACTTTTCCATGGCTAGATCCACTGATAGAAATCGATAGTTTCATCAAAACAAGCAAATGATGCATCAAAAACAGAATCTGTCCTAAACAAGACAGTCTGTAGTAATCTGAACATTCACCATACTTATGTTACTCCAAAAATTCTATAAAAATAGGAAAAATAAACAATTTGTATATAAAGATAGTGCAAAAATTTGCTGACCCGTTTGACATTCCAGTAAAAAAAATGTAAAATCGCGCACTACAGCCAAAGTTTCTGTTTTGCACCGCACGAACCAACAAGCAATGTAAACATCCTAAAGGCAAATCTTAGCACATTTATTTTTATAATACAATGGATTTGTACTTTATAAAAGCACACAACAGAAATAAATGACTCTCTAAAACTTCTGGGTTGTTTCCCTGGCAGCGCTTTTTTTAAAGCCAGTAAGCTAAGCATATAGTGCTCAAGTAATGGATCCACCCGGATCACAAGGTATATCATAGCCAATTTTAATTAACAATGAGTTGTGATTTAGTAGTGAGCACAAAGTAACATAAATCATGCAACAATGAAGTCTAACTCTCTTCCTATGCATCGGCATGTCATAAAAGAACAATTCATGCACACCTAGTAAAGGCCAGTGCATAGTATAAACAGTTTCTTGCAATTTTATCATATTGGAAACATGGAGAGGCGGAGATGTAGTTCCTCTCTCATAAAAATTGCAAGTAGGAGAAGCAAGCACATGCATATTATATCTATCAAAATCATCATGTGTAGTAGTAAAACGCAACCCATCAATATAATCCTTAATAAGGGCAAACTTCTCCGATATAGTGTAGTCGGGAGAATTCAAAAAGATAATAGGACTACCATGCGTGGGTGCAATAGAAACAATTTCATGTTTAACATAAGGAACTATATCAAGTTAATCTACATAAGCATAATTCATATTGGCATCTTGGCCACAAGCATAGCAAGCATCATCAGAAAATTAAATTCCAAGAGAATCAACGGGATCGTAACAATCATCATAGCGATCATCCTTCGGTAGGCACGAAGGGAAATTAAACAATGTATGAGTTGAAGAGTTACTCTCATGAGAAGGTGGGCACGGGTAGCTAATCCGCCCTTCTTCTTTTTGTTCTTCGCTCTCCTCATCATCTTTTTCATCCAATGAGCCCACAATTTCATCAATTACTTCTTCCATAGACTCCTGCAAAATATTAGCCTCTTCTTGGCCAGCGGAGGAGTCTTCAATATATGGTTTAACATAGGCATTAGAAGAATAATTATCATAACAATATTTAAGTATGGCAAAATTTTCAGATTTGTAAACAGTAGCATCATACTTTCCAATCAAAGAAGCAATTTCATAAGAACCCTTAAAAGCAACAAATTCCTCAATTTGTTGAACATCATAGTAATTATAAACACCCTTAGTATACGAAGATACGATTCCATTATCACTAAACTCACATTGGTAGGGAAGGTGTTTCTTAGGGTCTTCAGAACAACAAGTAAAATCATATATTTCACATAAATTCCAAGCATAGCATTGCAAACGATGAATTTAATCCAGTAAAAGTTTCCCTTTTTGAGATAAGCAGTGTCACACATAACAAGCATGCTCATCTAAAGATTTGCCCTCAACTAAGCTAGTTGGTGTTTCAGCACGAGCACAAAGGGATCGAAGATGATCCAAGTAAAAAGCTTTAGGAGTGTGATAGATTTTGAGTGGTTCTTCAACCATTGGTGTAGTATGTACAACTAATTTTTTTTGGTATTTTGCGTTTCCTACCCATAACTAAAGATAGAAAACAAGAGCACAAAATAAAAACTACTTAGTGATAAGGCAAACAAGCAAACATGAGAATATTTACCCCACGCTATAACTCACCGGCAACGGCGCCAGAAAAAGGTCTTGATAACCCACCAGTATAGGGGATCAATTGTATCCTCTTTTTATAAGTAAGAGTGTCGAACCCAACGAGGAGCTAAAGGTAGAACAAATATTCCCTTAAGTTCTATCGACCACCGATACAACTCTACATACGCTTAACATTCGCTTTACCTAGAACAAGTATGAAACTACAAGTACTTTTTAGGTGTTGTTGGATAGGTTTGCAAGAATATAAAGAGCACATAAATAAAAATTAGGGGCTGTTTTAGGTAAAGAAGCAATAAAGTTAGTATAGCAAGTGTGGAAAAGTGGTGGTAGGAGTTACGAAATTGTCCCTAGTAATTGACTACTTTACTAGACTGATAGCAACTTTTATGTGGGAGAGGCCACTGCTAGCATGTCATCCCTGACTTGGAATTCTATGCACTTATGATTGGAACTATTAGCAAGCATCCGCAACTACTAACATTCATTAAGGTAAAACCCAACCATAGAATTAAGATATTAGGTCCCCCTTCAATCCCATATGCATCAATTTCTATGCTAGGTTGAAGCTTCTGTCACTCTTGCCCTCCAATACATAGTCCTATCAACATACAACTAACCCTATGGTGTGATCCATGCGCGTGCTCATATGATGGTAACCAAAGGATAGCAACATAACCACAAGCAAATTAAACCAATCATAGAAATTCACCAATTACCGATAGGACAATGAAAATCTACTCAGACATCATAGGATGGCAACACATCATTGGATAATAATATGAAGCATAAAGCACCATGTTCAAGTAGAGGGTACAGTGGGTTACGGGAGAGTGGACCGCTATAGATAGATGGGGGAAGGCGATGAAGATGTTGGCGAAGATGACGGAGGTGTGGGTGTTGATTGTGGTGATGATGATGGCCCCGGCGGCGTTCTGGCGCCACCGGAAGAGAGGGGAGAGGGGCCCCTTCTTCTTCTTCTTCCTTGACCTTCTCCCTAGATGGGAGAAGGGTTTCCCCTCTGGTCCTTGGCTTCCATGGCATGGGAGGGGCGAGAGCCCCTCCGAGATTGGATCTGTCTCTCTGTCTCTCTCTGTTTCTGCGTTCCAGATTCTGGCCTTTCATCGTTTATTATATTCACAGAGATCCGTAACTCCGATTGGGCTGAAATTTTAACACGATTTGTATCCGGATATTGGCTTTCTTGCGGCGAAAGAAGGGCACCAACCGCCTTACGAGGTGGCCACGAGGATCAGGGGCGCGCCCCCCTGCCTCGTGGCCCCCTCGAGCATCGTCTCGCGTTGATTCTTCTTCCCAAAAATCACATATATTCCAAAAACAATCTCCATAGGTTTTTATCCCATTTGGACTCTGTTTGATATGGATTTTCTGCGAAACAAAAAACATGCAACAAACAGGAACTGGCACTGGGCACTGGATCAATATGTTAGTCCCAAAAATAGTATAAAAAGTTGCCAAAAGTATATAGAAGTTGTATAATATTGGCATGGAATAATCAAAAATTATAGACGGAGATGTATCAATGATGGTGTGCCTGCCATCCTGCATTATAGGCCGTCCGGTCTATATCTAACGGATAGGAAGGAAACTATGACAATTTACCCACACTCCTCTCCACATTTGCAGATAAGGCCTTCCCTCGTTCATCCTTTTCTCCTACAAGATCTTGATGTTCCGTGCAACGCACAGGCATCTTGCTAGTCTTATAAAAAACATAGTTGGTGATGATGGTGTGCCTGCCATCCTGCAATATAGGTCGTTCGATTTATATTTGACGGATAGGAAGAAAACTATGGAAATTTTGCAAAAAGATACCTACACCCCTCTCCACATTTTCAAATAAGGCCTTCCCTCGTTCATCCTTTTCTATCACAAGATAAAGTACTCATACAAATGCATTGTGATGTTCCATGCAACGCACGAGGATGTTTCCTTGGGGGTCTCTCCAGCGCGGCATGGTCGTAATTGCAAGTTGACGCCCCATGAGATGCCGACGTTGATCAATGAGAAGGTTAGATGAGTTTCATCACATAGTAAATGAATTATAAAGACTACTTCTGTGTCCATTTCCTAATTCTCCCCCTGCCCACTATTTCACAGGTTAGGCTCAGTGCGAGTGGAAATTGGCTTGCATATGTACGGGAGGGTACCAACATCAATTTGCACACAATGGCGACACTGTGATGCCCCGAGTCCGATGCGCCAGGTGTATTCCAGTTATTCGCCGACGTTGCCATGTCTTTTGCTTGCATGTTGCATTTCATCATGTCATCATGTGCATTGCATCATCATGTTTTCAAAACTTGCATCCGTCCGGGTTCCCCCAGTTCCGTTCGTTGTCCGTTCTGAGCCCAGCCACACTTGCACACGCCCGTGGCACGTCCGAAATATTATTTTATTAGTGGCCGGAAAATGTTCTCGAGATGGGATGTAAGTTGGCATGCGGTGTTGTTTTGTTGTTAGTAGACCGCCTGCCAAGTTTCATCGCATTTGGAGTCCGTTTGACGCCCCAGCGGATAACTATAGCGACAATATAGTCGGTCAAATTGTCGGACGTTTTCGGTCTCCGGAAACAGTCGCCGGTCCTCTCTCTCTCTTCTCTCCTCTCAGCCCGAGGCCTTCTGCACAGCCCACCTAGTCCATCTACCTATTCCTCTCCGTTCTAGGACCACCCGATGGCGATCGAACGGTCCGAAAACGGATGAAAACACCTAACCCTAGCCCCTTTCTATATATAGACGCCTCCCATGCCATTTTGGGCTTCATACCTACCCCCTCCTCAAATTCCGCAGCCAGCCGCCGCCTCCCTCCTCGGATCAGCCGCCTGCCACCTGGCAAGCCACGAGTCGCTGCGCAGCCACCAGCCGCCCCCTGTGGCCTCTCCCGCGCCGCCACATGTCCCTCCCGTCGTCCCAGCGCCAGGCCCGCCCGCAGCCCATCGGGGGCCCTCCGGGGACCGAACCGGGCCGACCCTGCCGCTGCCAGCACCCGATCTTCCCGAGCGCCCCCGCTCCCTCCTCCAGTCGCCTCTGCCCGACCTCGTCATCGGCGTGTCGTCGCCGGAAGCCGCGCCGGCATGCGCCATCGCCGCCCTGGTGAGCATAACCACTGCCATGCCCTGTTTTCTTCCTCTGCTCAAGCTCTCTCTCTCTAACCTCTCTCTCCCTATGTGCCATGGACGCCCCGCCTGAGCTCGGAACCGTCCTGCTGTACCTTGCTGGTCTCTCCTCCGGACGGATCCGGGATCCACATCGCCGGATCTGTCTGTTCCCGCCGTCCCTGACATCTGCCTTCACCGACCCTGGCCGCCGAGCTTTGCAGTGCCGCCACCCTGGCTTCCCTCGATCCAGCGGGATCGGGGACGAGGACGGCATGCCTCTGGGCCTCGTGGACCACGCCCCTCCTCAAGGCCCAGCAACCGGCCTGCCAAGCCTCTTCCCCGACCTGGGCTTTGGCCCATGGGTGAGCGCCCACACCCCTCCTCTCTATTGGCCAGCAGTGCATTCAGTTTCGGCCCACCTCGTTTTTTCCCGTGGAACGATTTATCTTTTTCCAGGAGTCTGGCAGTTTTACAGTTTAGCCCCTAAACATCATGCATATCATAACTCACAAACCATGCATCGCATGTAAAAACTTAATATATGAAACTTGCTTAGAATTTTGTGTAGATTAATAATTTGCAACTTTCATCCATGTTTAAAATTCTTAAATTGATGTTTGCACATAATTTGCTCAAATGCCTTGTTAAAATGCTTTATTTCATAACTTAATAACCGTAGCTCCAAACTTAATAAACTTTATATGTAAATGGGGTAGAAAATGCCTAGTTTAACATGGTGGCTTTACTTTGCAGGTTTAACAACTCTAAAATATGGTTTAGGGCAGAACAGTACCAAACCTAAAATATGGACATGAGGAGTTTCCGGACTTGTTTGTTGTTCCGGCCTCATTTAAACTTGCCTAGATAGGTAGTTTTATTTTGCTCCACCTCTTGCCATGTTTAAACAACATTTAATTTTGTTGAGTAGTTTAAACGGGAGAGAACTAAATAAGTCACGTGGTGTTTCATCAATATGCAACGAAGTTGCATATTGAGCTCCACTTAATTTGTAGGATTGCTTGTGCACTTTGCCATGCCATGCTTCATTAAACCGGACATGCATCATACTTGGTTGTGCATCATGCCATGTTGATGTGATGGTTGTTTACTATGTTTTTTGCTTCTTTCCGGTGTTGCTTCTTCGGGTTAGTTCCGATAACATCGCGTTTGTGAGGATCTGTTCGTCTACGTCCGTTTGTCTTCTTCATGGACTCGTTTTTCTTCCTTGCGGGATCTCAGGCAAGATGACCATACCCTCGAAATCACTTCTATCTTTTCTTGCTAGTTGCTCACTCTATTGCTATGCCGCGATACCTACCACTTGCTATATCATGCCTCCCATATTGCCATGACAAGCCTCTAACCCACCTTACCTAGCAAACCATTGTTTGGCTATGTTACCGCTTTTGCTCAGCCCCTCTTATAGCGTTTCTAGTTGCAGGTGAAGATGTAGGTTGTTCCTTGTTGGAACATGGATATTGTTGGGATATCATTATTATATATTGTTTACTTTAATGCACCTATATACTTGGAAAGCTCGGCCTTATGCCTGGTGTTTTGTTCCACTCTTGCCGCCCTAGTTTCCGTCATACCGGTGTTATGTTCCTTGATTTTGCGTCCCTTACACGGTTGGGTGTTATGGGGACCCCTTGACAGTTCGCTTTGAATAAAACTCCTCCAGCAAGGCCCAACCTTGGTTTTACATTTGCCTAACAACCTATCACCTTCCCTTGGGTTCTGCAGACTCAAGGGTCATATTTATTTTAACCCCCCGGGCCAGTGCTTGTCTAAGTGTTGGTCCAAACTAGAGCACCGTGCGGGACCGTCCCTTGGCAACTTGGGTTATGATAGAGGCTAAGGTGTCCCGATGTTTCGATGAGATGGTGGCTATCATTTTCTGTGGGAGTCGACCTTGACGATCCGACTACGAACGTGCGAGACGTCGCGCCTTAGCAATCGCTAAACCAACTTCCGAGGGTTATTGACCACGCCGGAGCACGATCAACCTGACCACAAGGGTCTGTTTCCTGCGAGCAAACGAAGAACAAGCAAGAAACTGAGATTGCAATCGGGATATTGCGAATATAAGATGAAAGCTTTATTGATCAAGGTGGGGTTCTGTGACGTCTTGGTCTGGTCGTTGGACACAAACGAAGTACGCGAAGTTGCAGCTATGGCGAACTTTTAATCTAAACAAAACCCAAAGTCTAAATGATGCCCTAAGGGCTGTATATATGGAGGAAGAGGGGGGAATTTCGTGGCCCTTGAGGGTGGGGTCCGAAACCAACCCTAACTCTTGTTTCCCCACACATACGGACTCTAAAAATAGCCTATACTTAAGTATTTCGAAATTACATGGGCCTGGCCCATTAATAAGGTGACGCAGCACCTAGAATAGCCTATGGACGAATATTATGAAGTGGCATCTTGTATATTTCGTCCAAGGCTTCATGCACTCCTTATGGTGGCTTCAAAGTCCTGAAATCATCACTTGTAACTCCGTTCTTGATCCCCTTGCGCATGCCATCAACTCCATGCGTGTTCTTGCTCCAATGTTCATCCTTCTCCAAGCTAGGCCCTTCATTTGTAAGCAAAACAAATGTATCCAATTTAGGCAGCATCATAATCTCATGAACATTAGAATCATTACCAAGAAACGAAAGTACCTGGTAATTTAATTGGCATGCGCGAGCTCTAGTAATTGGTCCAGTATATGTAACAGTAGGGGCTGTGGGTGTAACAATGGTATTGATGTCCTCATCATCCTCCCCTTCTTGAAATGAAGTCGTCCTCGACGGAAGCGCATCTTCCTCACCCAAATAAGGCTTCAAATCTGCAATGTTAAAAGTGGGACTAACCCCAAAATCTACAGGTAGCTCAAGTTTATATGCATTATCATTTATTTTCTCTAACACCTTAAAAGGACCATCAGCACGTGGCATTAGCTTTGATTTGCGCAGATTAGGAAATCTATCTTTACGCAAATGTAACCAAACAAGATCTCCAGGCGCAAACACAACATGTTTTCTACCCTTATCTCCAGCAAGTTTATATTTAGCATTCATACGCTCAATGTTTTCCTTAGTTAACTCATGCATTTTTAAAATCAATTCAGAACGTTCTTTAGCATCAAAATTAACCTTCTCTGAATATGGAAGAGGCAACAAATCAATAGGTGCACGAGGTAGGAAACCATACACAATTTCAAAAGGGCACATCTTAGTAGTAGAATGCAATGAGCGATTATAAGAAAATTCAATATGAGGCAAGCATTCTTCCCACATTTTCTTGTTATTCTTCAAAACAGCCCTAAGCATAGTAGACAATGTTCTATTGACTACTTCAGTTTGTCCATCAGTTTGGGGGTTACAAGTAGTACTAAAAAGCAGCTTAGTCCCCAACTTAGCCCATAAACATCTCCAAAAGTGGCTAAGAAATTTAGTATCACGATCTGAAACAATAGTATTTGGCACACCATGTAAGCGAATAATTTCACGAAAGAACAAATCAGCAACATTAACAGCATCATCGCTTTTATGACATGGTATAAAGTGTGCCATTTTCGAGAACCTATCCACGACAACAAATATGCTATCCCTCCCCTTCTTTGTTCGAGGTAAACCTAAAACAAAGTCCATAGATATATCCTCCCAAGGAACACTAGGTACTGGCAAAGGCATATATAAACCATGAGGATTGAGTCGTGACATAGCTCTTTGACATGTAGTGCAGCGAGCAACAAAACGCTCAACATCCCGTCTCATCTTTGGCCAAAAGAAATGTGTAGCAAGTATATCCTCCGTCTTCTTGACGCCAAAGTGTCCCATTAATCCTCCTCCATGCGCCTCCTGCAACAATAAAAGACGAACGGAGCTAGCTAGAATGCATAGCTTGTTAGCACGAAACACAAATCCATCGTTAAGAACGAACTTGTTCCAAGTTCTCCCTTCCTTACAATTCTGCAATACATCTTTAAATTCAGCATCATGAACATATTGATCTTTGATGGTCTCCAAACCAAATATTTTAAAGTCAAGTTGTGAAAGCATAGTATAACGACGAGACAAGGCATCAGCAATAACATTTTCTTTACCCTTCTTGTGTTTAATGACATAAGGGAAAGTCTCAATGAATTCAACCCATTTAGCATGTCTACGGTTCAGTTTTGCTTGACTTTTAATGTGTTTCAAAGATTCATGATCAGAATGTATAACAAATTCCTTGGGCCATAAATAATGTTGCCATGTTTCTAAGGTCCGAACAAGAGCATATAATTCTTTATCATAAGTAGAATAGTTCAGACTAGGCCCACTCAATTTTTCAGAAAAGTATGCAACAGGTTTTCCATCTTGTAATAACACACCTCCTAATCCAATTCCACTAGCATCACATTCAAGCTCAAAAGTCTTATTGAAATTAGGAAGTTGGAGTAAAGGAGCATGTGTCAACTTATCTTTCAAAACCGTGAAGGCTTCTTCCTGTGCGGTACCCCAAACAAAAGGCACATCCTTCTTTGTAAGCTCGTTGAGAGGTGCAGCAATGGTGCTGAAATCTCTCACAAAACGCCTATAGAAACCAGCGAGGCCAAGGAAACTCCTCACTTGTGTGACCGTTTTGGGTTGCGGCCAACTCTCAATAGCTTCAATCTTGGCTTTATCAACTTCAATTCCCTGTGGAGTAACAACATAGCCAAGAAAAGATACTCGGTCGGTGCAAAAGGTGCACTTTCCAAGGTTTCCAAACAAACTTGCATCACGTAGAGCAATAAAAACAGCACGTAAATGTTCCAAATGTTCCTCCAAAGATTTGCTATAAATCAATATGTCATCAAAGTAAACTACCACAAATCGTCCAATGAAAGCACGTAAAACTTCGTTCATTAACCTCATGAAAGTACTAGGTGCATTAGTTAACCCAAAAGGCATGACTAACCACTCATATAATCCAAACTTAGTTTTAAATGCTGTTTTCCATTCATCACCCAATTTCATACAAATTTGATGGTATCCACTACGCAAATCAACTTTGGAGAATATTGTAGAGCCACTCAATTCATCAAGCATATCATCTAGCCTAGGAATAGGATGACGATAACGAATAGTAATATTATTAATGCCTCTACAATCAACGCACATACGCGACGTACCATCCTTTTTCGGCACTAAAATGATAGGAACAGCACAAGGACTAAGGGATTCGCGTATATAACCTTTGTCGAGCAGTTCTTGTACTTGACGCATAATCTCCTTCGTCTCCTCTGGATTGGTACGGTATGGTGCACGGTTGGGTAGCGAAGCACCGGGAATTAAGTCAATTTGATGCTCAATCCCTCGAATAGGTGGTAATCCCGGTGGCACGTCTTGTGGAAAGACGTCAGCGAACTCTTGCAAAATGTTAGTGACAGCAGGGGGCAAAGAGGAAGGCACGTCCTCGAATGAAAATAATGCCTCTTTGCACACAAAAGCATAGCAAACAGATTTGCTAAAATCTAGCTCATCAATATCAGATTTGGTGGCAAGTAAACATGCACTTTTCAATTTAATTTCAGAAACAACAGTAGATGGTTTATTATTAGGCTTCATTTGGTGCTCAAATTCTTTTGCCACAATCTGATTTTCACTCTTATTTGTCTCCTATTTTGCTTTATTAGCTCTATTAATATCATCTTTCAAAATGGAATCAGGAGTCATAGGAAGCAAAGTAATATTTTTATCGTTATGAACAAGAGTATACTGATTGTTTCTACCATGGTGTACAGAATTTTTATCAAATTGCCATGGTCTACCAAGTAATAAGGAACATGCTTGCATAGGTACCACATCACAATCAACATAATCAGCATATGTAGATATACTAAAATGCACGCGAACAGTACGTGTTACCTTAACCTTGCCGCTGTTGTTGAACCATTGGATGTAGTAAGGATGTGGATGTGGTCTTGTGGTGAGAGATAGCTTCTCCACCATCTCCATGCTAGCCAAGTTATTGCAGCTCCCTCCATCTATGATCACGCGAACAGAACGTTCCTTCACAACTCCCTTTGTATGGAACAAATTATGCCTCTGATTTTTCTCAGCTTGTGTAACCTGCACACTCAAAACACGTTGAGCAACTAAACTTTCATACCTGTCAGCATCTTCAGGAGTCATGTATTGCGTCTCATGATCAGAATCGTCTCCACCGTGTTCGTCACGTGTAATAAGAGCCAAAGTCTCCTCATCATAGTCACTAGCGGACTCATACCCACCATCCTCAGTAACAATCATCACACGCTTAGATGGGCATTCTCTCGCATAATGACCTCCACCCTTGCAACGTCGACAAATAATATCATGTGTTTGCCCTGTTGATGCCATGGATGAAGAAGAGCTCTTTGCAGGCCCAGAAGGTGTGCTCTTGGCAGATAGTGGTGATTGTGCCTGCTTTATTGTATCACGGTTGGAGGTGGTAGCCGACGGAGGCGCCGGTGTAGCAGAACGTGTGGAAGTAGATGATGCACGTGGTGTCCATGATGAAGGTCGACCTGCAGAAAAGTTAGTCCGCGCCAATGCATGTTGATCCTGCACTTCACGTTCAGCTTTACAAGCAAGATGGAATAAACGAGTGATATTAGTATACTCCTTATACTCTAGAATCGTCTGAATCTCTCTATTTAATCCACCCATAAAACGTGCAAGCATAGCTTCATTCTCCTCAACAATACCACATCTAATCATGCCAGTTTGTAATTCCTGATAATATTCTTCTACAGAATTTTTTCCCTGTCTTAAGCGCTGCAATTTTTGAAGTAATTCACGTTGATAATATGGTGGAACCCAACGAGTACGCATAGCAGTTTTCAAAGCAGCCCAAGTAGCCGGAATAGGATATAATCTACAATGCTCAGACCACCAAACACATGCAAAACTAGTGAAAGCACAAACAGCAGCAGGAACACGTCTCTCCTCGGGATATTGTAAACATGTAAATCGTTGTTCAGTTTCTAACTCCCAAGTAAGATATATATCAGGAACATAAATACCCTCAAATGGTGGAATATTCAATTTTAGTTTAGGGACATGGTCATGATCTCGTACCTGAGGGTGAGCCCTACCATTGCCATTATTTGCATGTGGACGACCTGGTGGTTGCTGTGCTGTTGGTGGCACGTAGTTTTGATTTTGATCAACCTCATCCTCATAATCTCCCACATAAGCATCCTCCTCCACATCAGCAGTAGGAGCCACAGAAGTATCAACAGCAGCACCAGCAGTTTGGCCCGACTGAAGAGGGACACGGCTCGCTCGGCGGAGGGCTGTTTCCCGACGTGGAGGTAGTCGGTTTTGTTGCTGTTGTTGCAGAGGTGCGGCCGGAGCAGCCGGTGGTGGTGGTGGAAAACGCGAAAGCAATTCAGCAAACTTGCTATCGAGCTTTGTTTCAAACGTCTTCTCCATGCCATCTATCTTCTCCATGGCCTCTTCAAATCTGTTTATCACATCTTGCACCTGTCCATTCATCATTTGCTGAAACGTATCATGAAGCTCCTTGTTCGTCAAGTTCTCCCAGTCAGTCTCGTCGGCTTGTGATCCTGGCATGGTTAGCAGCAATAGAAACACACAAGAATATGATCCTACAGACTACTAACAAGTGGTGGTGGTGGCGGGTGTCACAAATCCGTCAAGCAAATCTCAAATTCTTACCAGTTCTTACCCAGCAGCAGGCGGTGATCGGCAACCATTGTAGTTAAAAACTCTCAAAAGCTTGGATAGAGCGATTGCCAGGGAGAGTCAAACGCACGACGTAGATGTATGTGGAGCTGGGAAGGCTTATAGTATGGTAGCAAAAAGGGTCAGCAATAATCAATTCAGAGATGCAAAGTTGAATAAACGCTCAACGACGGTACTGTGCTAGTCCTAGGCTAGACCATGCTAGAGACGCGAGCCTAGAACACTAACAAAATCACGGCGCTGCACGTAAATAAGGGAAAAGCACACTTTGGAACTTTTTTTTCGCTCTTTTTTTTGCGCTCCTTTTTTTTGCGCTCCTCTTTTTTTTGCGAAAAATCACTATAATGGCGAGTGTCTCAAAACTCTTCCCTCGTCAAACTGATAGGATGGGCACGAAAAAAAAATTCACTTTTTTCGGAAATCAGGGCAGTGACGATGAAAAAGTGCGACAAAAAATCACTATGATGGCACGTGGCTCAAAAGACTCAGAAAAGCCTAAAAATAGGATAGGGAAAAAAATTTGCCCGTGAAAATTTTGGCCTAAAAACTGCCCGGGGGTCTCCACTCTTTTTTTTTTGAGACCTACATCGGCAAGGAAACACGACTCGGAATTTAGATTGATCTCAAGAACAAACCTAATATGAGAAGAACTCGGATTGGTGGTGGATATATGGTTGTGGTATATGGCAGCGGTGGTGGTATATGGTAGCGGTGGTGGTATATGGATAGAGATTGGTGGTGGTATATGGATACGGATTGGTAGTGGTATATGGATATGGATTCAGAGCGGTGGCGGATAAGCAAAAGTGGTAGATGGGCGATGATGATGGTGCGGCGGCGGCGTGACAACTTATGACCAGAACTCGAAACTCTAAAAGACTAGACTCTAAGACCAGCAGCTTGACACGACGATGCAACCGCAAATTCAACAAAGCAAAAACCCTAAAAAGATTATGCAAAGGCTCAGATTGGTTCGGATATGATGAACTAACCCTAATTTTTTTGTGTGGCTTTTTTTCGTGGACTGTAGGTATGAAGAACAGACTCGATCTAATCTACGAAAAACTATAAAAATCTCACCGAGCAACCTGGAAATCTGATACCACTTGATAGAGGCTAAGGTGTCCCGATGTTTCGATGAGATGGTGGCTATCGTTTTCTGTGGGAGTCGACCTTGACGATTCGACTACGAACGTGCGAGACGTCGCGCCTTAGCAATCGCTAAACCAACTTCCGAGGGTTATTGACCACGCCGGAGCACGATCAACCTGACCACGAGGGTCTGTTTCCTGCGAGCAAACGAAGAACAAGCAAGAAACTGAGATTGCAATCGGGATATTGCGAATATAAGATGAAAGCTTTATTGATCAAGGTGGGGTTCTGTGACGTCTTGGTCTGGTCGTTGGACACAAACGAAGTACGCGAAGTTGCAGCTATGGCGAACTTTTAATCTAAACAAAACCCAAAGTCTAAACGACGCCCTAAGGGCTGTATATATGGAGGAAGAGGGGGGAATTTCGTGGCCCTTGAGGGTGGGGTCCGAAACCAACCCTAACTCTTGTTTCCCCACACATACGGACTCTAAAAATAGCCTATACTTAAGTATTTCGAAATTACATGGGCCTGGCCCATTAATAAGGTGACGCAGCACCTAGAATAGCCTATGGACGAATATTATGAAGTGGCATCTTGTATATTTCGTCCAAGGCTTCATGCACTCCTTATGGCGGCTTCAAAGTCCTGAAATCATCACTTGTAACTCCGTTCTTGATCCCCTTGCGCATGCCATCAACTCCATGCGTGTTCTTGCTCCAATGTTCATCCTTCTCCAAGCTAGGCCCTTCATTTGTAAGCAAAACAAATGTATCCAATTTAGGCAGCATCATAATCTCATGAACATTAGAATCATTACCAAGAAACGAAAGTACCTGGTAATTTAATTGGCGTGCGCGAGCTCTAGTAATTGGTCCAGTATATGTAACAGTAGGGGCTGTGGGTGTAACAATGGTATTGATGTCCTCATTAGGTTATGTTGTTACATGTACGCTTAACTTATCCGGTGTTGCCCTGAGAACGAGATATGTGCAGCTCCTATCAGGATGTCGGCGCATCGGGCGGTCTTACTGGTCTTGTTTTACCATTGTCAAAACGTCTTGTAACCGGGATTCCGAGACTGATCGGGTCTTCTCGGGAGAAGGAATATCCTTCATTGACCGTGAGAGCTTGTGATGGGCTAAGTTGGGACACCCCTGCAGGGTTTTGAACTCTCAAAATCCGTGCCCGCGGTTATGGGCAGATGGGAATTTGTTAATATCCGGTTGTAGAAAACTTGACACTTAACTTAATTAAAATGAATCAACCGCGTGTGTAGCCGTGATGGTCTCTTTTCGGAGGATTCCGGGAAGAGAACACGGCCTTGTGTTATGCTTCAACGTAAGTAGCTTCAGGATCACTTCTTGATCACTTTTAGCTTCTCGACCGTTCTTTTCTTCTCTTCTCGCTCTCTTTTGCGTAGGTTAGCCACCATATATGCTAGTGCTTGCTGCAGCTCCACCTCACTACCCTTTCCTACCCATAAGCTTAAATAGTCTTGATCTCGCGGGTGTGAGATTGCTGAGTCCTCGTGGCTCACAGATACTTCCAAACTGTTGCAGGTGTCGACGATGCCAGTGCAGGTGACGCAGCCCAGCTCAAGTGGGAGCTCGATCAAGATAGTGTTCGTTGTGTTGTTTCGTTTCCATTTGACCAGTAGTAGAGCCCAGTTGGGGTGATCGGGGATCTAGCATTTGGGGTTGTCTTCTTTTATTTTGGTTCCGTAGTCGGACCTTGATTGTATTCTGGATGATGTAATGCTATATTTATGTATTGTGTGAAGTGGCGATTGTAAGCCAACTCTTTATCCCTTTCTTATTCAATACATGGGATGTGTGGAGATTACCCCTCTTGCGACAAGCCTACCATGCGGCTATGCCTCTAAGTCGTGCCCCAACACATGGGAGATATAGCCGCATTGTGGGTGTTACAAGTTGGTAATCAGAGCCATCCACGACTTAGGAGCCCCCTGCTTGATCGAATCGCTGACGTTGTTGAATCTAGAACAAAATGTTTTGAGTCTTAGGATTATATATATCGGAGAGTAGGATTCTTTTTACTCCTCAGTCCCTTCGTCGCTCTGGTGAGGCCTCCTGGCGTAGAAGTTTTGACTCTTCTCTCCTGAAATTTCACTATTTTTTTAGGATCACGCGGGTATCTTGGAATCGTTCTGATGGTTTTGTGACGAGAACATTGTTCTTGGTGCCTCCTGACATTTAGGGGTTATGGCAGTGTCCCGGGGAGTTGAGCCCTGACGTGTTGTCGTCACAATTTTATCGTTGCGGTTCTGGAATACCTGAGTTCGCCGACATCGAAAATCTCTTTTATGCAGTTGTTGGTGAGATAACCTCGACGCCACCCAGTACTGGGGCGGGAGTTTGGGAGTATTGCCATAACTCGTATAATGGATGCTTTTCAAAGGTTTCTTGGTTATGTGTTGAAGGATGGATACAGCTGGATGTAGGATTTGTTAGTTTTAGGTGAGATATTATGCTTCCCCTGTATCCCCAACACATGATTGCATAACCAGAAAGTTTAGGGAGTTTATAAGTGGGAATTCAAGTATCTCGTAGGATATCTTTCCAATAGACACATGATACAATATGGGATCTATCATATGTTTGTTTCTGACTTGTTCTGCAAGCCAATCTTTGTTTTGTTTTGATTGTGGTATTCGAGTTGCTTCGAAGTAAAGTGTTAATTCCATACCTATCCTAAGCGATATTCTCATATTCCTATGTGAATACTAATCCTTCGTGATCATCGAGATTGGCATGCGAATCCTTTTCAACCGGTGTGTTTCTCTTCAAGATGATCCTATCATTTTTCCCATTCGCAAGATCCAATCTCAGTTTTCGTCAACGGTTTTTGTTTCATCCGTCTCCAAGTTGTCTTTCTTTTCCCGCCCACCCACCCTTTTCTTCAAGGACTCAGAATTCTTATTCATGTATCCTTTTATTTGTGGGAAGTCTCTTCAGTCATTTCTTTCAAAGTTTTACCCGGTGTTTCTTATGAAGATACTAACGGAGCTTCAAGTTTATTATTCTTCGTTCTCTTTTCTTCTCCGGTGGATTAAATTCAAGCTTTGTCGATCATATCGTTTTCCTCGTTTGAAATTCTTTTCCATGCTAGTGCACTTCTTAATCATCTACTTCTCATTATTCAATTGTTCCGGAGTGCTAAAGATATCTCAAAAGACTCACGGTTACATTCTCGATCCGTTCAACCTATTTCGAGGTTGTTATCTCACTCAAGGCGTTTAATTCAACTGGTGCAATCTCCTTTTCAAGTAATCATTCGACGGTGTTTTCTCTTGAGTGGGCCCTAACCCACAGGTCTTTTCCTAGGATCTTACCTGACTCTTCTAATTCTTGCGGAGTTATTCTCAAATTCATTTCAAAGTTTGACATGAGAATGTTTTGTCATCAGTCAAATGTCTTTCTCCAAGGTATTTCAAATTCTTCATTGTTGGTTCAACCTTTATATTCTTCATCCTGGAGTATCTCAACAATTCATGGTGGTGTTTCTCATTGTCATTCTCTGCATTTGAAGACCGAAGAAGAGTTTCTCCTCCAAATCTTACCCATTCTTCCAAAGATGCGAAGTTTAAGCTTGATGTCATCTTCTCGTAATTGTTTTCGATCCTGAGAATTCTTTTCACCCATCCGGAGCAATTCAAGAGTCTTTCAGTTTGATTCCCCGGAGCCCTTCATCTCAGAATTATTTCATTCTCAGCATTCATCTCTCTTTCCCCAATCTTAAGGGTGCATCGTTCAAGTATTCTCTAATCAGCTCGTGATCTCTTCGTTCTCATGTATCTAAATTCCCTCAAGCATCGTCATTCGTTCTCTAATTCCTCCCGGTGATTCATTCTCTTTTCTTCGTTCATTTTCAATTCTTATGGTGGTTCGTTCAAGAGTTCTCATCCTTGGGTATTATATCAACGTATTTGTATTCTTCCAAACCCTGCCGGTGGATCCATCAAGACCTTCTCAAGCATTACGCTATATCTCTCCATTATCCTTGCAATGAGAATAAGTAGTATGCCAAATCCGTTGCTTGTCATCAATTCAAATTGGTGAAGGATACGCATAATATAATTCTTATTCTTCTTTCACCCAAGTGATTAACTCTTTCCTTCGGAGTTTGTTCATGATGAATAAATTCTTGGTTCAAGTGCTTCATATATTTCCCGGAGTTCCAAGCTCTCTCAATTATATCGTTGCAAAGTTCCATCTAAATCATTGCAAGGCTTCACCTTGTGTTTTCAACTTCTCTTTCTTTTTATCATCATTTTGTTACCGGAGTTCTTCATGGAGGCTCTACATCGTGGTTCCTCAAGGATTCTTTTCATTCTTCAATTGTTCTTCAAGATTTTCTCCTGAAGTTAAGATCCGCCAAGCTATACTCCCAAATAAACATGGTGATCAACACATGTCTTGTTTTGAGGAGTTCAAGCATTCTTCTTCTTGCATTCCGAAGTGCAATTCTTTCTATCTTATCTTTTGAGGTGGTGTTATGTCATTCTTGATAATTTTCCTTCGTGTTTCATGATTCACAAGTTGTCAGGAATGAGATATTTTAAAACCATCATTTTCTCTATGGTCATGAGATCGTTTCAACCGAGTAATTTCTTCGTCGGAGGGTATCTTGGTATAGATTTCACATAAAGCCTTCCATTGGGAATATTGCTCTTTGTGGTGATTATATATGATCAAAGTTTTTTTCTCCTTATCACCTTAGTGGAAGAAGCCTTCTATCTTTCTAGCTCTCAGTCAAATCTTGTTTTTGTTTGTGGCAGAATTTCACCTCAAGTTTTGAGATGTTTTCATAAGCCCAGAAACAGCTTATTGTTTTTGTTGTTGATATTTCAACAATTCCGTTCAAGCCTTGTTCGTAGGGATGTTTCTTTCAAATTCAATTGTGGGAGGAGTTTCCATTTTCTTCTCCGTTCTTTTGTTCCGACGACCTACCTTCTATTATTTCATCCGGAGGCATTGTGATGTTGCTCTTTTCTCTCATCATCTCGAATGGTGAGGATCGTGTTCTTTTCGTGCTTATCCATTTAACCAGAGTGTCATGCCCTCTTTTCAAGTGCTTCCCATTTTATCAAGTTCTGCTTCCCTTATCAACCGGAGTTCTATCTGGAATCTTTCTTAACCCTTGTGCCATTCTTTCAATAGTTCCGGAGGCAGTGTGTTGTTGATTTCATCAAGTATCCTCTCATCTTGTCAAGTTCATGTTCAATTCCTTCCATTTATAGTCGGAGTGCTGCCCAAATTATATCATTCTTATTCGTTCTCTATCTTGTTTTAACCGGAGTGTTATGTCTATCATTCCTCTTCTAACTGGAGTCTCATCCAAGTGCTTTCATTTTGCCAAGTTTATATTCTTTGCCTTCCGTTTCCAACCGAGGTGTTGTTGTAATTGATCTTTATCGTTCCTTGTACATCTCGTTTCTACCGGAGTGCTTGCATGTACTTATTGTCCATTGCAACCCTTTTTCTTATGTTTTTCAACCTACAAGGTTCTAGTAATGTTCCTTGTTCCTCTTTTCTAACGGAGTGTTTTCAACTTTGTGCATCTTCGTTGTAGTCTTTCGTTCAATTTGTTTAACCTCTCAAGGTTCGTGGTTTCACTCGTTTGTCAAGGAAGCAACTTAGTTTTACCTCACCTCTTCCTTTTCTGTTTCTCTCCGGTGCCATCCCTAGGATATCGGGTCGAGATCCTCTCGTAGTGGTGGAGTGTTGTGACGCCCCGAGTCCGATGCGCCAGGTGTCTTCCAGTTATTCGCCGACATTGCCATGTCTTTTGCTTGTGTGTTGCATTTCATCATGTCATCATGTGCATTGGATCATCATGTTTTCAAAACTTGCATCCGTCCGGTGTAACGCCCTCGATGCGGCTATATCTCCCACGTGTCGAAGCATGACTTAGAGGCATAACCGCATTGAAAGCAATGTCACAAGTGAGGTAATCTTCACACAACCCATGTAATACAATATGGTAAAAGATACATAGTTGGCTTATAATCGCCACTTCACACCAATACATGAATAAAGCATTACAACATCCAAATACAATCAAGGTCCGACTACGGAGCCAAAATAAAAGAAGAACCCCAAATGCGACAAGGTCCCCGATCGACCCCAACTGGGCTCCACTACTGATCAACTAGAACGAAACAACACAAAGGACAAGATCTTCATCGAGCTCCTCCTGAGCTTGGTTGCGTCATCTGCACGGACTCATCGGCACCTGCAAGCTGGTTTTGGAAGTATCTGTGAGTCACCGGGACTCAGCAATCTCACACCCTTGCGATCAAGACTATTTAAGCTTATAAGTGAGGTAAAAGGTATGAGGTGGAGCTGTAGCAAGCGACTAGCATATATGGTGGCTAACATGTACGCAAAAGAGAGCGAGAAGAGAAGGCAAAGCACGATCGTGAAACTATGATCAAGAAGTGATCCTAGAACAACCTACGTCAAGCATAACTCCAACACCGTGTTCACTTCCCGGACTCCGCCGGAAAGAGACCATCACGGTAACACACGCGGTTGATGTATTTTAATTAAGGTCAACTTCAGGTTTTCTACAACCGGACATTAACAAATTCCCATCTGACCATAACCGCGGGCACGGCTTTCGAAAGTTCAAATCCCTGTAGGGGAGTCCCAACTTAGCCCATGACAAGCTCTCACGGTCAACGAAGGATATACCTTCTCCCGAGACATTCTGATCAGACTCGGTATCCCGGTTCTACAAGACAACTTCGACAAGTCAAAACAAATCCAGCAACACTGCCCAAATGTGCCGACAAATCCCGATAGGAGCTGCATATATCTCGTTCTCAGGGCACACTCAGATTGTCCAAACTTCCGGTAGGCCAGCCCAGAGTTGCCCCTGGTGTCCACCGGCGGCTGACGAGGTGGACCAACACTCAGAGGAGCACTGGCCCGGGGGGGTTAAATAAGATGACCCTTGGGCTCTGGAAACCCAAGGGAAAAAGAGGCTAGGTGGAAAATGGTAAAACCAAGGTTGGGCATTGCTGGAGGAGTTTTATTCAAGGCGATTTGTCAAGGGGTTCCCATTATTACCCAACCGCGTAAGGAACGCAAAATCCGGGAACATAACACCGATATGACGGAAACTAGGGCGGCAAGAGTGGAACAAAACACTAGGCAAAAAAGGCCGAGCTTTCCACCCTTTACCAAGTATATAGATGCATTAAGATAACAAGATAATATAGTGATATCCCAACAAGAAAATAATGTTCCAACAAGGAACGATCTCCAATCTTCACCTGCAACAAGCAACGCTATAAGAGGGGCTGAGCAAAGCGGTAAGATGGCCAATCAATGGTTTGCTAGGACGTGGTGGGTTAGAGGTTTAACATGGCAATTTGGGAGGCATGCTAGGCAAGTGGTAGGCATCGTAGCATAGGCATAGCAAAAGAGCGAGCATCTAGCAAAGCAAAGATAGAAGTGATTTCGAGGGTATGATCATCTTGCCTGCAAAGTTGTCAGAGTTGACTGGATCCTCGAAAGCAAACTCAATGGGCTCCTCGTTAGCAAACTCGTCTCCCGGCTCTACCCAAATAAGACAAACAAGCAAGAGGAACACAATCAACCACGTGCAAATGCTCGAACAACATGATGCAAACATGGTATGCTATGCGGGATGCAATATGTGATGCATATGCAAGATTTGACAAGGAATGATTGAACCTGGCCTCAACTTGGAAATCCAAGTATTCCACTGGAAAGGTGAGGTGATTTCGGTTGAAATCGATATAAAGAACACCGGAATCGGAGGCACGGTTTGGAAATGGCAAGCAAAACAAATATGGCACCGGTCTGCGATAAACAGCAAGTAGCCATCTAAATGCATCAAGATAAATATGCTACAGCACTCAAACATGGCAACAAAATACATGGCAGGGATCCACTCATGATGCTTGACAAAATATGAACACTGAGCTACGGCTAATTCATCCATTAACAGGTTCCAACAAGCATGGCAAAATTGCAATTGATAAACAGGTTTCAGACTTAGTGAAATTAACACAAGCCTAGAATTTCAGATCAGGTAGCACACTTTGGAGCATGAAAACTATATGCTACAGGAACTTAACATGGCAAATCAAAGTATGGCATGAAGCTACTCAAAGAGCTTAAAAAATCCCTTAGTGACCTTGAGCCAAAAGGGATCAGAAAATACAATTGCAAGCATGTGAACATGGCAAAAACATAAACAGATCTCAGACTTAGAGAAAAACTGGAGCATGCAAATAAGTTAACGAGTAGGCATGTTTACGAGCTCGATGCACTCACTACAGAGGAAGGCATGACAAACTAGCATACACCCATCAAGAATACGTATCATATACGCTAGACATGGCAAGAACAACAACATAGCATGCACGGATCAACAACAACATCCTCGGCAAAATCGCTAACAAGTAGACAATCTGCCCAGATTCACGAAATAGCAAAAGTAGAGCTCGATTGACTCAAGATATGGTGCTCCATAATTGCAAACAAAGACATGGATGGATAGAGCATCACAATATTAACAAATAATCCTTACTGATCATCCTCAAAAGAGGCATGGATCACTAGGAAACAACATGAACATATGGCATATTGATAAGAACAGATCAAGGACTTGGTGAAATCTCTAAGTCCCTGAAATCAGCATTAACGAATGCACTACTTTGCAAGCTTGTGCTAGTCACTACACATATCACAAAAATACATGGATAGCACCTCTGTAAAGATGGTATGGCATATACAAAACACATGTAGAGCTCAGGGGCATATCATGCACACAATAATCAGGGCAAAATGACAAATAGCTATTTGGTGCAGCAGATCTGACAATTAACTCAAATAGCTCTCTTCCAACAGCACTTCGGGCATCAAGATGAGCTCAAATTAAAATGATGCAATGAGATGAAATGATGTACTCTCTGAGACGAACATTTTAATATGCTACACGCACGAATCGGAGCCACGGGTGCACATTTATGATGCGATGAACAGGGACAAATAATATGCAGATCTGGGGACTTAGCCATATCCAGAAAAAAAACGAGCGGGCGAGATATAGCTAAACAACGCACAGGGCGGCGGGTAACAGGGCCTCTCACCCGCGTAGCCTTGGGCCGGAGAGGGACGAAGCTGGGCCGGTCGGAGCTGGGTCGGGCGGTTGCCGCAGCCCACGCACGCGCGTGCAACGCGAGCGGGCAGCGTCGAGAGCACTGGCGAGGAGCGCGCGGCGAACGACGATGGAGGACGGGGCCTGGCCGCCGGTGATGGATTCCGGCAGATCCAGCGAGGAGGTGGCTGGGGCGGCCAGATCCGACGCTGCAGTGAGGCACGGGCGCAGTTGGCGGCGGGGATCCCGCGGGCGGCGCGAGTACGGGATGCGGCGGCGGCGGAGACGCGGGTTGCCGGCGACGGATGACGGCGGGGACCCGAGCGGCGGTGCGGCGAGCTCGTAGGTAGCGGAGGTGGCCAGCGCTCGGCAGGTGGAGGCGAGGTCCTCGGGCGGCGGCGGCTCAGGCCAGGGGGGCCCCGCCTGGGCCCGGGCGGGCCGGCGCGGCCGAGGTGGCGAAGTGGGTGCGCGGTGCCACATGGCCGCGGCTGAGTGGGTGCGGGAGGCTTCGCTGCCGACGTGTCGCTCTCCCATTGGTGGAGGTGAGGTGGCCGGCGGCGCGGACATGTCCGGGCGGAGGGAAGTTTTGTCCGGCGGCGCGAGGAGCGGGGCTAGGGTTTGATCTGCGCGGAAATTCGAGAGGCACACATATTTATAGGTAGAGGGAGCTAGGAGTGTCCAAATGAGGTGCGGTTTTCCGCCACGCGATCGTGATCGAACGCTCTAGATGATGGAGAGGGTTTTGGTGGGTTTTTGTGCCAAAATGGAAGGGTGTTGGGCTGCAACACACACGACGCCTTCTTGGTCCCTCGGTTAACCGTTGGAGTATCAAACGAAGTCCAAATGGTACGAAACTTGACAGGCGGTCTACCGATAGTAAACCAAGGCCGCTTGGCAAGTCTCGGTCCAATCCTGAAATGTTTAACCCCCACACACGAAAGGAAGGTAGAAAGGACCACCGGAGGAGATAGGAGCGCCGGAATGCAAAACGGACAACGGGGAAAATGCTCGGATGCATGAGACGAACATGTATGCAAAAGAAATGTGCATGATGACATGATATGCAATGCATGACACGCAAGCAAAGACAATGCAACAACAGCGAATAACTGGAAGACACCTGGCACATCGGTCTCGGGGCATTACAACACTCCACCACTACGAGAGGATCTCGTCCCGAGATCTAGAATGGCACCGGAGGGACAACGGACGAGAAAGAGAAGAGGTAAAACTAAGTTGCTTCTTTGACAAGCGAGTGAGACCAAAGAACCTTGAAAAGTTTAAACCATATAAAGAAAGAATGCAACAAGAAGAACAAAGTTGAAAGCACTCCGGTAGGGAAGAGAAACAAGGAGTTACAAATTCGGACAGCACTTCGGTTGAAAAGAGATGAAAGACTTGGTAAGATGAAAAGAACTAGAAGAGATGACACAACACTCCGGTTAGATGGATAAGCACAGGAAAGAACATGATCTTAGATGAAACGAGATGATGGTTGAAGAAAGCAACATCGCAATGCCTCCGTAACAAAAGTAAGAATGGAATGGGATGAACGAAGGAAAACAAGATCTCGAGGTAGCACGCTTACAACAAAAGCTAGAACGGAGTTGTTGGAAAACCCACAACGAAAACAATAAGCTTGATATGGTCTTATGGAATAAATCTCAAATTATGAGGTGACAACCTGCCACTCACGGGAAAAGAATTGGATTGATATGAACCAATTGACGAGAAAGTATATCGCACCGGAAAGGATAAATGAAGAACTTGGATCATTTATAAGCACCATAATAGCAAACATCCTTAGGGAAGGCTTAAGGTGAAATATAATCCAAGATAACTCCAAGGAAGAGGTTGATTGATTTAAAATACCTCATTCTTAGCAACATGTGAATCATGAAACATGAACTCAAATTATGAAGAATGACATAATACCACCTTCAATGATACGGAAGAAAGAATTACACTCCGGATTGCACGAAGAAGAATACTTGAGCTCCTTAGAAAAGAATGTTGATGAGCACTTCGAGACAGAATTAAAACCTTGATCAACCATCATGTATAGCCTCCATGAAGAAATTCCGGTAGGAAAAGAATAAAAAGAAAAAGAAATTGAAAACACAAGGTGAACCCTTGCAATGATTTAGATGGATCTTCGTGATAATTAGAGCTTGGAACTCCGGGAAAGAAAAGACAAGGCATCTCGAACTGAGAATATGATATGATGAACCACTCCGGAAAAAGGAATTAATCACTTGGATGGAACAAGAATAAGAATTATGTTATGCGTATCCTTCAACAATTTAATTGCTGACAGGCAACGGATTTGGCATACTACTTATCCTCATAGAAAGATTAAGAGAGATATAGCGCAAACTTGAGAAGGTCTTCAACAAACCACCGGTAGAATTTGAAAAGCACGAATGCATAGATATGATACACGAAGGAAGAAAACTCTTGAACGAACCACCGTAAGAATTGAAAAAGAACGAATAAAACATAAAGAAACACAGGGAAGAATTATAAAATGAACGAAGATGCTTGAGAGGATTTAGATACATGAGAACGAAAAGATCACGAGCCGATTAAAGATCACTTGAACGAAGCACCGATAAAATTTGGAGAATGATAGCTGACAGCTGAGAATGAATAAACCTGAATTGATGGACTCTGGATAACACACTGAGAAGACTCTTGAATAGCTCCGGATGGGTGAAAAGAATTCTCACAATCGAATACAATTATGAGAGGATGGCAACAAGCTAGAATCACGAATCTTGAAAAGAATGAAGCAAGATTGAGAGAAAAATCTTCTTCGGTCTTCAAATGCAAAGAATGACGACGAGAAACACCACCAAGAATTATTTAGACGCTCCGGAAGAATCAAAAGCGAAAAGATTGAGCCAACGATGAAAAGAATTAAACCGATCTTGGAGACAGGCATTTGACTGATGATAATTCATTCTTACGTCAAACTTTGAAAAAGAATTTGAGGATAGCTCCGAGAAAATAAGAAGAGTCAGGTAAGATCCTGGAAAAAGACCTGTGGGTTAGGGCCCACTGAAAAGATACACCATTGGAATGATTGCTTGAAAAGAGAGATTCCACCGGTTGAAATAAATGGCTTGAATGAGGGAACATCCTCGAAAGATCTTGAACGAATGCAGAGTGAAAACACGAATCTCCGAGATATCTAGAGCACTCCGGAACAAATGAATATCAAGAAGTGAATTATTATGAGGTGCATCGGTATGAGAAGGCATTAGAAACGAGGAAAGGATAAGATCCATAAATCTTGAATTAAATCCACCGGAGAAGAAAAAGAATGAATAATGATGAACTTGAGGCTCCGTTAGTATCTTCATGAGAATCACCGGATAAGAACATTGACGGAAAAGGACTGGAGAGGCTTCCCATCAATAAAGGATACTTGAATAAGCAATCTGAGTCCCTAAAGAAAACAAGGGAGGGAGGGCGGGAAAAACAAAGGCAACTTGGGATGGATGAAACGAACACCGTTGAGAAGGCTGAGATTGAATCTTGCGGATATTGAAAATGAATGGATCCGCTTGAAGAGAAACACATCGGTTGAAAAGGATTGTCATGACAATGTCGATTATCATGAAGGATTAGTACTCCCGTAGGAATACGAGAACACCACTTATAAAAGGTATGGAATCAACACTTGACATTGAAGCAACTCGACTACCACAACTCAAAACAAAACAAAGGATTGGCTTGCAGAATAAGCCGGAACAAACATATGATAGAGATTTCGTCCAAAGTTTTCGTGGTGGGGCCTACACGGGCTCGATCGTACAGCAGCATCATGTACAAGGCAGTGCACATGACATACGAAGCGTCCCCGAGTCGGCATAGCCAAGGATTCTTTAAGACACAACGAGACCACTGTAAAACCAACCGTGGATAGGCGGACCACTAGATGTCGAACCCCAATTTCGTATCATACATCTGTCGGAAAGATATCCTAAGAGCTACTTGAATTCCCACTTATAAACTCCCGAAATTTTCCGGTTATGCAATCAGGTGTTGGGGATACAGGGGAAGCATAATATCTCACCCAAATCTAGCAAATCCTACATCCAGCTGTATCCATCCTTCAACACATAACCGAGAAAAACTTCGGAAATCGTCTACATCAACCTTCGAAAAGCATCCGTTATACAAGTTATGGCAATACTCCCGAACTCCCGACCCAATACTGGGTGGCGTCGAGGTTATCTCACCAACAACTGCATAAAAGAGATTTTCGATGTCGGCGAACTAAACTCAGGTATTCCAGAACTGCAACGATAAAATTGTGACGACAACACCTCAGAGCTCAACTCCCCGGGACACTGCCACAACCCCTAAATGACAGGAGGCACCAAGAACAATGTTCTCGTCACAAATCGATCGGAACGATTCCAAGATACCCGCGTGATCCTAAAAAAATTTAGTGAAATTTGAGAAGAGAAGAGTCAAAACTCTACGTCAGGATGCCTTACCATAGCGATGAAGGGACTGAGGAGTAAAAAGAATTCCTAAACTCTCCGATATATAATTCCTAAATGACTCAAAACATTTTTCTAGACTCAACTCGGCCGCTAATTCGATCAAGCAATGGGGCTCCTAAGGTCGGGGAAGGCTCTGATTACCAACTTGTAACGCCCTCGATGCGGCTATATCTCCCACGTGTCGAAGCACGACTTAGAGGCATAACCGCATTGAAAGCAATGTCGCAAGTGAGGTAATCTTCACACAACCCATGTAATACAATATGGTAAAAGATACATAGTTGGCTTACAATCACCATTTCACACCAATACATGAATAAAGCATTACAACATCCAAATACAATCAAGGTCCGACTATGGAGCCAAAATAAAAGAAGAACCCCAAATGCGACAAGGTCCCCGATCGACCCCAACTGGGCTCCACTACTGATCAACTAGAATGAAACAACACAAAGGACAAGATCTTCATCGAGCTCCTCCTGAGCTTGGTTGCGTCATCTGCACGGACTCATCGGCACCTGCAAGCTGGTTTTGGAAGTATCTGTGAGTCACGGGGACTCAGCAATCTCACACCCTCGCGATCAAGACTATTTAAGCTTATAGGTGAGGTAAAAGGTATGAGGTGGAGCTGCAGCAAGCGACTAGCATATATGGTGGCTAACATGTACGCAAAAGAGAGCGAGAAGAGAAGGCAAAGCACGATCGTGAAACTATGATCAAGAAGTGATCCTAGAACAACCTACGTCAAGCATAACTCCAACACCGTGTTCACTTCCCGGACTCCGCCGGAAAGAGACCATCACGGTAACATACACGGTTGATGTATTTTAATTAAGGTCAACTTCAGGTTTTCTACAACCAGACAATAACAAATTCCCATCTGCCCATAACCGCGTGAGGCTTCGCTGCCGACGTGTCGCTCTCCCATTGGTGGAGGTGAGGTGGCCGGCGGCACGGACATGTCCGGGCGGAGGGAAGTTTTGTCCGGCGGCGCGAGGAGCGGGGCTAGGGTTTGATCTGCGCGGAAATTCGAGAGGCACACATATTTATAGGTAGAGGGAGCTAGGAGTGTCCAAATGAGGTGCGGTTTTCGGCCACGCGATCGTGATCGAACGCTCTAGATGATGGAGAGGGTTTTGGTGGGTCTTTGGGCCAAAATGGAAGGGTGTTGGGATGCAACACACACGAGGCCTTCTCGGTCCCTCGGTTAACCGTTGGAGTATCAAACGAAGTCCAAATGGTACGAAACTTGACAGGCGGTCTACCGGTAGTAAACCAAGGCCGCTTGGCATGTCTCGGTCCAATCCTGAAATGTTTAACCCCCACACATGAAAGGAAGGTAGAAAGGACCACCGGAGGAGATAGGAGCGCCGGAATTCAAAACGGACAACGGGGAAAATGCTCGGATGCATGAGAGAACATGTATGCAAAAGAAATGCGCATGATGACATGATATGCAATGCATGACACGCAAGAAAAGACAATGCAACAACAGCGAATAACTGGAAGACACCTGGCACATCGGTCTCGGGGTGTTACATCCGGGTTCCCCCAGTTCCGTCCGTTGTCCGTTCTGAGCCCAACCACACTTGCACGCGCCCGCGGCACATCCGAAATATTATTTTATAAGTGGTTGGAAAATGTTCTCGGAATACGATGAAAGTTGGCATGCGGTGTTATTTTGTTGTTAGTAGACCGCCTGCCAAGTTTCATCGCATTTGGAGTCCGTTTGACGCCCTAGCGGGTAACTATAGCGACAATATAGTCGGTCAAATAGTTGGACGTTTTCGTTCTCCTGAAACAGTCACCGGTCCTCTCTCTCTCTCTCTTCTCTCCTCTCAGCCCGAGGCCTTCTGCACAGCCCACCTAGTCCATCTACCTATCCCTCTCCGCTCTAGGACCGCCCGATGGCGATCGAACGGTCCGAAAACGGATGAAAACACCTAACCCTTGCCCCTTTCTATATATAGACACCTATCCTGCTATTTTGGGCTTCCTACCTACCCCCCTCCTAAAATTCCACAGCCAGCCACCGCCTCCCTCTTCGGATCAGCCGCCGGCCACCTCTCCCCGCCACTTGGCAAGCCATGAGTGGCTGCGCCGCCACCAGCCGCCCCCTGTGGACTCTCCTGCGCCGCCACATGTCCCTCCCGTCGTCCCCCGCCAGGCCTGACCGCAGCCCATCGACGGCCCGTCGTGGACCGAACCGGGCTGACCATGCCGCTGCCAGCACCTGATCTGCCCGAGCGCCCCCGCTCCCTCCTCCCGTCGCCTCTGCCCGACCTCATCGTCGGCGTGTCGTCGCCGAGTCGCCGGAAGCCGCGCCGGCGAGCGCCACCGCCGCCCTAGTGAGAAGAACCGCTGCTCTGCCCCATTTTCTTCCTCTACTCAAGCTCTCTCTCTCTCTCTCTAACCTCTCTCTCCCTATGTGCCATGGACGCCGCCTCCTGAGCTCGGAACCGTCCCGCTGTACCTCGCCGGTCTCTCCTCCGCACGGATCCGGGATCCCCATCACCGGATCTGTCTGTTCCCGCCATCCCTGACCTCTTCCTTCGCCGACCCTGGCCGCCGAGCTTCGCAGCGCCGCCACCCTGGCTTCCCTCGATCCAGCGGGATCAGGGATGAGGACGACATGCCTCTGGGCCTCATGGACCGCGCCCCTCCTCAAGGCCCAGCAACCGGCCTGCCAAGCCTCTTCCCCGACCTGGGCTTTGGCCCATGGGTGAGCGCCCACAACCCTCCTCTCTATTGGCCAGCAGCGCATTCAGTTTCGGCCCGCCTCATTTTTTTTCCGTGGAACGATTTATCGTTTTCTAGGAGTCTAGCAGTTTTACAGTTTAGCCCCTAAACATCATGCATATCATAACTCACAAACCATGCATCGCATGTAAAAACTTAATATATGAAACTTGCTTAGAATTTTGTGTAGATTAATAATTTGCAACTTTCATCCATGTTTAAAATGCTTAAATTGCTGTTTGCATATAATTTGCTAAAATGCCTTGTTAAAATGCTTTATTTCATAACTTAATAACCGTAGCTCCAAACTTAATAAACTTTATATGTAAATGGGGTAGAAAAATGCCTAGTTTAACATGGTGGCTTTACTTTGCATGTTTAGTAACTCTAAAATATTGTTTAGGGCAGAACAGTACCAAACCTAAAATATTGACATGAGGAGTTTCCGGACTTGTTGTTTGTTGTTCCGGCCTCATGTAAACTTGCCTAGATAGGTAGTTTTATTTTGCTCCACCTCTTGCCATGTTTAAACAACATTTAATTTGTTGAGTGGTTTAAACGGGAGAGAACTAAATAAGTAACATGGTGTTTCGTCAATATGCAACGGAGTTGCATATTGAGCTCCACTTAATTTGTAGGATTGCTTGTGCACTTTGCCATGCCATGCTTCATTAAACCGGACATGCATCATACTTGGTTGTGCATCATGCCATGTTGATGTGATGGTTGTTTACTATGTTGTTTGCTTCTTTCCGGTGTTGCTTCTTCGGGTTAGTTCCGATAACATCGCGTTTGTGAGGATCTGTTCGTCTACGTCCGTTTGTCTTCTTCATGGACTCGTTTTTCTTCCTTGCGGGATCTCAGGCAAGATGACCATACCCTCGAAATCACTTCTATCTTTGCTTGCTAGTTGCTCACTCTATTGCTATGCCGCGATACCTACCACTTGCTATATCATGCCTCCCATATTGCCATGACAAGCCTCTAACCCACCTTACCTAGCAAACCATTGTTTGGCTATGTTACTGCTTTTGCTCAGCCCCTCTTATAGCGTTTCTAGTTGCAGGTGAAGATGTAGGTTGTTCCTTGTTGGAACATGGATATTGTTGGGATATCATTATTATATATTGTTTACTTTAATGCACCTATATACTTGGAAAGCTCGGCCTTATGCCTGGTGTTTTGTTCCACTCTTTCCGCCCTAGTTTCCGTCATACCGGTGTTATGTTCCTTGATTTTGCGTCCCTTACACGGTTGGGTGTTATGGGGACCCCTTGACAGTTCGCTTTGAATAAAACTCCTCCAGCAAGGCCCAACCTTGGTTTTACATTTGCCTAATAACCTATCACCTTCCCTTGGGTTCTACAGACTCAAGGGTCATCTTTATTTTAACACCCCCCCCCACGCCAGTGCTTGTCTAAGTGTTGGTCTGAACTAGAGCACCGTGGGGGACCGTCCCTTAGCAATTTGGGTTATGTTAGTACCTGTACGCTTAGCTTATCCGGTGTTGCCCTGAGAACAAGATATGTGCAGCTCCTATCAGGATTTCGACGCATCAGGCGGTCTTGATGGTCTTTTTTGCCATTGTCGAAATGTCTTGTAACCGGGATTCTGAGACTGATCAGGTCTTCTCGGGAGAAGGAATATCCTTCATTGACCGTGAGAGCTTGTGATTGGCTAAGTTGGGATACCCCTGCAGGTTTTTGAACTTTCGAAAGCCGTGCCCGTGGTTATGGGCAGATGGGAATTTGTTAATATCCGGTTTGTAGAAAACTTGACACTTAACTTAATTAAAATGAATCAACTGCGTGTGTAGCCGTGATGGTCTGTTTTCGGCGGAGTCCGGGAAGAGAACACGGCCTCGTGTTATTCTTGAACGTAAGTAGCTTCAGGATCACTTCTTGATCACTTTTAGCTTCTCGGCCGTGCGTTGCTTCTCTTCTCGCTCTCTTTTGCGTAGGTTAGCCACCATATATGCTAGTGCTTGCTGCAGCTCCACCTTTCCTACTCATAATCTTAAATAGTCTTGATCTCGCGGGTGTGAGATTGCTGAGTCCTCGTGGCTCACAGATACTTCCAAATAGTTGTAGGTGCCGACGATGCCAGTGCAGGTGGCGCAACCCAGCTCAAGTGGGAGCTCGATGAAGATAGTGTTTGTTGTGTTGTTTCGTTTCCAGTTGATCTGTAGTGGAGCCCAGTTGGGGCGATCGGGGATCTAGCATTTGGGGTTGTCTTCTTTTATTTTGGTTCCGTAGTCAGACCTTGATTGTATTCTGGATGGTGTATGTTTAACTTGTATTTGTGTGAAGTGGCGATTGTAAGCCAACTCTTTATCCCTTTCTTATTCAGTACATGGGATGTGTGAAAATTACCCCTCTTGCGACAAGCCTACCATGCGGCTATGCCTCTAAGTCGTGCCCCGACACGTGGGAGATATAGCCGCATTGTGGGTGTTACAGACACCGTTCCCGTAGAACCTTTGTCCAACATTGGGATCATCCATGCAACAGGCCACCGCCTGAATTGGTATGATGGAACCACAGTGTGATTGAAGAAGATAGCACAAACCTTTCACATGGCCGTCAAAGGTGGACCATGCTGTTTGCGGCCGATTTGTTGCCGTATGAGTACAAAGACGTTGTGCTCCTTTCTAACCGTATCTTCACAGTGACAAACCAGGGACTTGTCTCATATGGGACACATCCTATGGTATGCTCCCTCTCTCCCAGTTTATCTGTTTCGAATTTTTTAGTTTTATGAGTTTCAAATTCAAATTTAGAGCTCCCCATCACATGTTGAGATTACAATGTACATTAAATCGTTGTGTGCATGTATAGTAAAGAAACAAATCTCGAGTTTGGCATGAGTTCATGCAGCGGTAGCACCACAAGGCCTGGCGCAGGAGTTACATTTCCCTCTTGGGGCCCTCGGGACTGAGCTTCAGCGCCTTACTACACCTGCCTTTGAGTCAATAACATGTGGACCCGATAGGTGGCTAGTCCACATGTAATGCTCCCGAAGGCAGAGGGGCAGTGGGGCCGAGAGGGGTCAGCCGCAGGTCGAGGGATGTGTGGTGTCATGGGTTTGAGCGGCATCGTGGGATCGCATGTGGATATGGTAGAAACTTGATGCTCGCCGCATTTTAGGTGGCCCACATGTCAAGCACACAAAGGCAGAGGGGCGGTGTGGCCGAGAGGGGTGAGGCACACGTCGGGGGATGATGACCCACAAGTATAGGGGATCTATCGTAGTCCTTTCGATAAGTAAGAGTGTCGAACCCAACGAGGAGCAGAAGGAAATGACAAGCGGTTTTCAGTAAGGTATTCTCTGCCAGCACTGAAATTATCGGTAACAGATAGTTTTGTGATAAGATAGTTTGTAACAGGTAACAAGTAATAAAAGTAAATAAGGTGCGGCAATATGGCCCAATAACGCTCATATGATTCACGTTTGGTACTTTGATAATTTGATATGTGGGTGGACCGGTGCTTGGATACTACCCTTCCTTGCACAAGCATCCCACTTATGATTAACTGCTCTTGCAAGCATCCGCAACTACAAAAGAAGTATTAAGGTAAACCTAACCATAGCATGAAACATATGGATCCTTACGAAGCAACCCATCATCTACTTATTACTTCCCAATGCCTTCCCCTAGGCCCAAACAATGGTGAAGTGTCATGTAGTCGACATTCACATGACACGACTAGAGGAGAGACAATATACATCTCATCAAAATATCGAATGAATACCAAATTCACATGACTACTTATAACAAGAATTCTCCCATGTCCTCGGGAACAAATGTAACTACTCACAAATCATATTCATGTTTATAATCAGAGGGGTATTAATATGCATAAAGGATCTGAACATATGATCTTCCACCGAATAAACCAACTAGCATCAACTACAAGGAGTAATCAACACTACTAGTAACCCACAGGTACCAATTTGAGGTTTTGAGACAAAGATTGGATAAGAGATGAACTAGGGTTTGAGATGAGATGGTGCTGGTGAAGATGTTGATGGAGATTGACCCCCTCCCGAAGAGGATCGATGGTGACGACGATGGTGATGATTTCCCCCTCCCGGAGGGATGTTTCCTCGGCAGAACAGCTCCGCCAGAGCCCTAGATTGGTTCCGCCAAGGTTCCGCCTCGTGCCGGCGGAGTTTCGTCCCATGAGCTTGCTTATCATTTTTTTCAGGGAGAAAGACTTCATATAGCCAAAGATGGGCACCGGAGGCCTGCTAGGGGGCCCACGAGACAGGGGGCACGCCCAGGGGGTAGGGTGCGCCCCCCACCCTCGTGGCCAGGGTGTGGGCCCCCTCTGGTTAATTCTTTCGCCAGTATTTTTTATATATTCCAAAACATTCTCCCGTGAAGTTTCAGGACTTTTAGAGTTTTGAAGAATAGGTCTTTAATATTTACTCCTTTTCCAGCCCAGAATTCCAGCTGACGGCATTCTCCCTCTTCATGTAAACCTTGTAAAATAAGAGAGAAAAGGCATAAGTATTGTGACATAATGTGTAGTAACGGCCCATAATGCAATAAATATCAATATAAAAGGAAGATGCAAAATGGACGTATCAACTCCCCCAAGATTAGACCTCGCTTGTCCTCAAGCGGAAGCCGATATCGAAAAATATGTTGACATGTTTAGAGATAGAGGTGTCGATAAAATTAAATATGGACATGAGGGCATCATGATCATTCTTAGGACAACAACATATATATATTGTCATATGATTTCTTATGCTAAAGTAACAATTCATTCACAATTTCAAGTATGAATCAGAAACTTCAATGAAAACTAACGAACTATAATATCAGTCACTGAAGCAATTGCAATTTATCATAGCATCAAAAAGAGTCAATATAAGAGCTTTTCAGCAAGTCCACATACTCAACTATCATTTAGTCTTTCACAATTTCTAACACTCACGCAATATTTATGGGTATGAAGTTTTAATCGGACACAGAGAAAGATAGGGGCTTATAGTTTTGCCTCCCAACCTTTTACCTCAAGGGTAATGTCAATAATAATAGTTCATGATAACTTACATCCAATTGGATATATATATATGAGGATCTTTCCAACACAATGTGCTTGCCAAAGGATAAAATGTAAAAAGGAAAGGTGAAGATCACCACGACTCTTGTATAAGGTATAAGACAAAAGTAAAAGATAGGCCCATCGCAGAGGGAAGCAGAGGTTGTCATGTGCTTTTATGGTTGGATGCACGAAATCTTAATGCAAAAGAATGTCACTTTATATTGCCACTTGTGATATGGACTTTTATTATGCAGTCCTTCGCTTTTATTTCTTCCACATCACAAGATCATATAAAGCTTATTTTCTCCACAGTAATAAATCATACATATTTAGAGAGCAGCTTTTATTGCTTGCAACAATGACAACTTACTTGAAGGATCTTACTCAATCCATAGGTAGGTATGGTGGACTCTCCTGGCAAAACTGGGTTTAGGGATATTTGGAAGCACGAGTAGTATCTCTACTTGGTGCAAAGAATTTGCCTAGCTAGAGAGGGAAAAGCAAGCTCAACATGTTGGATGATCCATGACAATATAATTTATTTCGGATGTAAGAAAACATAACCCATTACGTTGTCTTCCTTGTCCAACATCAACTTTTTAGCATGTCATATTTTAATGAGTGCTCACAATCATAAAAGATGTCAAAGATAGTATATTTATATGTGAAAATCTCTCTTTCTTTATTATGTCCTATTAATTGCAACGATGACCAAAACTATGTTTGTCAAATCTCAACAAATTTTATTCATCATACTCTTTATATGTGAAGTCATTACTCTACATAAGATCCGTATGATCTTTTTATTTCTTTTTGTTCTTTCTTTTCTCTTTTATTTTTATTCCCTCAAGATCATAGCAAGATAACCAAGCCCTTGAATCAAAACTAATCTTTATTATATATATAGCTCAGGGACTCGATTACATAGATGGATCATAAAGGAAAACTCAAACTAGATCATACTAAAACTTTATTATACTAGATCGAGATATTACCAAAAGGATCGAACTAAGAAAAACGGTAAAGATAGAAGTGTGATGGTGATACGATGCCGGGGTACCTCCCCCAAGCTTGGCAGTTGCCAAGGGGAGTGCCCATACCCACGTGTTTATGTTTCTTTCTTCGGGGGTGGTGATGTGATATTCTTGGCGATGATGCCCCTCGGGATACGATTCTCTTCCTCGAGCTTATTGACTTCCTACTTGAGGTCCATTATTTCCTTACGGAGCTTGCCCGTGATGGCTAAAGCTCCTTTCACCCAAGGATGTTGAATACTTGCGGGAGAACAAGTAACACTCTTTTTCATATTTTCATAAGAAAGAAATCTAACATTGGAAGGGATGACCAAGTTTGGAATAGCTGAGCTCTGTAGTTCCCCCGTCGTGAATCTAGCCCGGAAACGAGAAGTAACTTATTGATCCTCCTCCATGGCATCTATCCTTTTCAAGTCAGCCTCCATCTCTTCCTCAGTTGGTGGCCCAAAGTGATCAGCATCGCTGTTTGCTCTTGGCCCCGGTATTGGATGAGACACCCAACTCTCCCTGACTGACTCTTGAGAAGACATCTTGCTCTAGATCTGCTGTAGAAACAGATCGAAACAAAAACAGAGGATATTTGTGTGGTATGGTGGTCAAAACCTTCGGGAGAATATATAGTGAATTTTTACCGACCGTAAGAAGTATCGTGCAAGAAAACGGAGTCCGGAGAACACACGACGTGCCTAGGGGGGTAGGGCGCGCCCTCCACCCTCGTGGACGCCTCGTGTCCTTCCCAGACTACTTCTTATTTTCCTATTTTCTTAAATTTTCCAAAATAGAGAAAAATTGCTATTAGACTGTTTTGGAGTCGGTTTACTTACCGTACCACATACCTGTGACGCCCCGAGACCGTTGTGCCAGGTGTCTTCCAGTTATTCTCTGTTGTTGCCATGTCATTCGCTTGCGTGTTGCATCTTGTCATGTCATCATGTGCATTGCATCATCATGTTTTTGAAACTTGCATCTGTACCGGTCTCCCAGTTCCTTCCGTTGTCCATTCTGAGCCCAGAGACACTTGCATGCGCCCGCGGCATGTCCGAAATATTATTTTATAAGTGGCCGGAAAATGTTCTCATAATGGGATGAGAGTTGGCGTGTGGTCTTTTTATATTGTAGGTAGGCCGCCTGCCAAGTTTCATCGCATTCGGAGCTCGTTTGATAGGCCAACTGTTAAACTTATAGCAGCATTATAGCCGGTCAAAACGTCAGACGTTTTCGGTCTCCGGAAACTGCTGTCGGGCATCTCTCTTCTCTCTCTTCTGAGCCATCAAACCCCTCTCCTTCGTTAACCATTCCGAGACCAATCGGGTTATCGATTCCCTCTTGCCAAACCACCTACTCCCTCTTTGCACAGTGCATCAACCCCTCGCGCGCGTCCGAAAGTTGTCCCGAACCCGACCCGGGCAGTCGTCACCGTTGTGTCCGGATCATCCCCAAACATCTACAAACATCACCGTTTTCTTATTTGGCCTCCCTAGCCAATTTTTCCGAAACGTCTGATTTTAATCGAAGGGACGAGGTAACCCCTAACCTAATTTGTGATGTATATATACTCCACTCCTAGTCTATTTGGGCAAACCCTAAAATATAGGGACTTGTCCCGTCGAGCCGCCGCCATCCACCTCGGGATCCCTCCGGATCCAATTCCACCAACCCAGCCACTGTTCTCCTCCCGATCCTAGTCCTCTCCGGCCCCTCCCTGTTTTTCAGCGCCGCACAAAATTGCAGCAGCAGCAACC
This sequence comes from Triticum urartu, assembly GCF_056163025.1. Classification (NCBI taxonomy): domain Eukaryota; kingdom Viridiplantae; phylum Streptophyta; class Magnoliopsida; order Poales; family Poaceae; genus Triticum; species Triticum urartu. The sequence continues at coordinate 357,589,062 of NC_141874.1, read as the reverse complement.
AAGGCCCCTGCTCCCTGCCTCCTCCTCGTCGCCTGTGAGCCCGAGCACGCCGCCGCCCTGTTGACCGCCATCGACCAGGCCCGAACTCCCCTGCTCCTTTCCTTCTCCATCCCTGCCTCTACTCCCTCCTCTCACATCTCTCTCTCCCTGTTCGTGCAACAGGAGCTATGCCTTGATGCCATGGCCGCCGCCCCGCTTCTTCGAGACCACCCGCATCCAGGACCCCGTCTGCCCCACCGCGCCGTGATCCGGCCACCAGGACCCTGCAGAGCCATTGCCTCCGCCGTGGACGCCAAGTCCACAAGCTCCGTCGCTGCAGGGAACGAGGAGCACGCTGCCCCGATGCATGGACCCCGCACCCGGATCCCGCCATCCCCGGCGAGCTCCGCCTCCCGTTCCCGTCGCTCTGCCGTGCGCCAAGTCCCCTGCCGTCGCGACTCTGCTTCCACCCCTCTGTCGCGGTTGCTCTGCATCCATACGAGGAGACGACTAGGAGCCAAGCCCAGCGCCTGCGTTGACCGCACCCCCACCATCTCCTTGTTCGATCCAGCAAGGCCCAGCTCGCGTCCAGCACGCCAAGGCCCAGCGCCTCTACAACCTCCAGTCGGCCCATAAGGCCTAGTGAGCAGCCCCCACTCCTATGCACTTTGGGCCGGTCAGATTCGGCCCAATGTATATTTTTTCAGATCTGCGAGTTTTCATTTTTTCCAGAGAACCCAGTTTTGCAGAGAACCCCCTAGACTTCATGCATTTAATAACTTCTCAACCGTGCATCATTTGCAAATAACTTATATATGAAAAATGCTTAGAATTGCATCTAGTTTCATAATATGTCATTTTCATCCATGGTTAAAATGCTTAAAATGTTGTTTGTTTAAATTTGATTAAATAACTTGCTAAAATGATTTATTTCATAACTATTTAACCGTAACTCGGAATTAAATAAACTTTATATGTAAATGGGGTAGAATTTTGCATAGTTTAACATGGTGGCATCACTTTGCATGTTTAACAACTATAAAATATGGTTTAGGGCAGAACAGTACCAAACCTAATATATGCATATGAGGATTTTCCGGAATTGTTGTTCATTGTTTCCGGCCTCATTTAAACTTGACTAGATAGGTAGTTTTACTTTGCTTCACCATCTTGCCATGTTTAACAACATTTAATATTGTTGGGTACATAAACAAGATCGAACTAAATAAGTCATGTGGTGTTTTGTCAATATGCACCCCGATGCATATTGAGCTCCACTTAATTTGTAGGGTTGTTTGTGCACTTTGCCATGCCATGCCTCATTAAACTGGACATGCATCATACTTGTTTGCGCATCGTGCCATCCTTATGTGATGATTGTTTACTATGTTGTTTGCTTTCTTTCCGGTGTACTTCTTCTCGGTAATCCGGTAACGTTGCGTTTGTAAGGATCCGTTGGCTACGTTCGTTTTTTTTCTTCATGGACTCGTTCTTCTTCCTTGCGGGATCTCAGGCAAGATGACCATACCCTCGAAATCACTTCTATCTCTGCTTGCTAGTTGCTCGCTCTTTTGCTATGCCTATGATGCTATACCTACCACTTGCTTATCATGCCTCCCATATTGTTAAGCCAAGCCTCTAACCACCTTGTCCTAGCAAACCGTTGTTTGGCTATGTTACCGCTTTGCTCAGCCCCTCTTATAGCGTTTTTAGTTGCAGGTGAAGATTGGAGCTTGTTCCATGTTTGGAACATGGTTATTTTGTTGGGATGTCACAATATCTCATATTTATCTTAATGCATCTATATACTTGGTAAAGGGTGGAAGGCTCGGCCTTATGCCTGGTGTTATGTTCCACTCTTGCCGCCCTAGTTTCCGTCATATCGGTGTTATGTTCCCGGATTTTGCGTTCCTTTCACGGTTGGGTTATAATGGGAACCCCTTGATAGTTCGCCTTGAATAAAACTCCTCCAGCAATGCCCATCATTGGTTTTACCTTTTGCCACATAGCCTTTTCTTTCCCTTGGGTAGGCCTGCCCAAGGGTCATCTTTATTTAAACCCCCGGGCTAGTGCTCCTCTGAGTGTTGGTCCAACTTGTCAGCCGCCAGTGGCCACCAGGGGCAACTCTGGGCTGGCCTACCGGAAGTTTGGACAATCCGGTGTGCCCTGAGAACGAGATATGTGCAGCTCCTATCGGGATTTGTCGGCACATTCGGGTGGCTTTGTTGGTCTTGCTTTACCATTGTGGAGGATGTCTTGTAACCGGGATGCCGAGTCTGATCGGATTGTCTTGGGAGAAGGAATATCCTTCGTTGACCGTGAGAGCTTGTGATGGGCTAGGTTGGGACACCCCTGTAGGGATTTGAACTTTCGAAAGGCGTGCCCGCGGTAATGGGCAGATGGGAATTTGTTAATGTCCGGTTGTAGAAAACCTAAAACTTAACTTAATTAAAATGCATCAACCGCGTGTGTAACCGTGATGGTCTCTTCTCGGCGGATTTCGGGAAGTGAACACGGGGTTGGAGTTATGTTTGACGTAGGTTGTTCTAGGATCACTTCTTGATCATAGTTTCTCGACGTGCTTTGCCTTCTCTTCTCTCTCTCATTTGCATATGTTAGCCACCATATATGCTAGTGCTTGCTGCAGCTCCACCTCACATACCTTTTCCCTACCTATAAGCTTAAATAGTCTTGATCGCGGGGGTGTGAGATTGCTGAGTCCCCGTGACTCACAGATACTTCCAAAACCAGTTTGCAGGTGCCGATGAAATCGTGCAGGTGACGCAACCGAGCTCAAGGAGGAGCTCGATGAAGACCTTGTTCGTTATGTTGTTCCGTTTTTCAGTTGATCGGTAGTGGAGCCCAGTTGGGACGATCGGGGATCTATGTAGCTTTTGGGGTAGTCTTATTTTATTTTGGTTTCGTAGTCGGACCTTGTGTGTATCTGTATGATGTAATGCTTTATTCATGTATTGTGTGAAGTGGCGATTGTAAGCCAACTATGTATGTTTTTCCCTTATGTATTACATGGGTTGTGTGAAGATTACCTCACTTGCGACATTGCTTACAATGCGGTTATGCCTCTAAGTCGTGCTTCGACACGTGGGAGATATAGCTGCATCGTGGGCATTACAAGTTGGTATCAGAGCCTTCCCCGACCTTAGGAGCCCCCTGCTTGATCGAATCGTCGGCGCTGTTGAGTCTAGAAAAATGTTTTGAGTCATTTAGGATTATATATCGGAGAGTAGGATTCTTTTTAATCCTCAGTCTCTTCGTCGCTCTAGTGAGGCATCCTGACGTAGAGTTTTGACTCTTCTCTTCTCAAATTTCACTAAAAAAAATTAGGATCACGCGGGTATCTTGGAATCGTTCTGATGGTTTTGTGACAAGAACATTGTTCTTGGTGCCTCCTGACATTTAGGGGTTGTGGCAGTGTCCCGGGGAGTTGAGCTCCGAGGTGTTGTCATCACAATTTTATCGTTGCAGTTCTGGAATACCTGAGTTTCACCGACATCGAAAATCTCTTTTATGTAGTTGTTGGTGAGATAACCTCGACGCCACCCAGTACTGGGGCGGGAGTTCGGGAGTATTGCCATAAGTCATATAACGGATGCTTTTCGAAGGTTGAGGTAAATGATTTCCGAAGGTTTCTTGGTTATGTGTTGAAGGATGGATACAGCTAGATGTAGGATTTGTTAGTTTTGGGTGAGATATTATGCTTCCCTGTATCCCCAACACCTGATTACATAACTCGAAAATTTCGGGAGTTTATAAGTGGGAATTCAAGTAGCTCTTAGGATATCTTTCCAACAGATGTATGATATGAAATTGGGGTGCGACGTCTAGTGGTCCGCCTATCCACGGTTGGTTTTACAGTGTTCTCGTTGTGTCTTAAAGAGTCCTTGGCTATGCTGACTCGGGGATGCTTCGTATGTCATGTGCACTGCCTTGTACATGATGGTGTTGTACGATCGAGCCCGTGTAGGCCCCACCACGAAAACTTCGGATGAAATCTCTATCATATGTTTGTTCCGGCTTATTCTGCAAGCCAATCCTTTGTTTTGCTTTTGAGTTGTGGTATTCGAGTTGCTTCAATGTCAAATGTTGATTCCATACCTTTCCTAAGAGGTGTTCTCATATTTCTATGTGAATACCAATCCTTCATGATCATCGAGATTGTCATGTCAATCCTCCTCAACCGGCGTGTTTCTCTTCAAGTGGATCCGATCATTTCAACATCTGCAAGATCCAATCTTAGTTTTCGTTAACGGTGTTTGTTTCATCGTCTCCAAGTTGCCTTTGTTCTCCCGCCCTCCCTCCCTTTTTTCTTCAAGGACTTAGTTTTCTCAATCAAGTATCCATCTTATGGATGTGAAGACTCTTCATTCTTGTCTTTCAATGTTCTTATCCGGTGATTCTCATGAAGATTCTAATGGAGCTTCAAGTGTTGTATTCTTCGATCTTTTCTTCTCCGGTGGATTTAATTCAAGCTTTATCGATCATATCATTTCCTTGTTTCTAATGTTTTATCATGTCGGTGCACCTCTTAATCATTCCTCTCGCTATTAATTGTTCTGGAGTGCTCAAGATATCTAGAAGATTCGTGTTTCCACTCTGCTTTCATTCAAGCTCTTTCGAGGATGTTATCTCTTTTGAGCCATCTAATTCAACCGGTGCAATCTCTCTTTTAAATCTCTTCAACGGTATTTCTTTTGAGTGGGTCCTAACCCACAGGTCTTTTCCCAGGATCATACCTGACTCTTCTAATTTTCCCGGAGCTATCCTAAATTCTTTTCAAAGTTTGACGTAAGAATGATTCATCATCAATCATATGCATTTCTCCAAGATCTTTCAAATTCTTTTCATCGTTGGCTCAATCTTTCCATTCTTCATTCCGGTGTGCCTCAATAATTCTTGGTGGTGTTTCTCGTCATCATTCTCAACATTTGAAGACCGAAGAAGAGTTTTACCTCCATATCTTATCCGTTCTCTCAGAGATTCGTAGTTCTAGTTCGAGGCCATCCTCTCATAATTGTTTTGATTGTGAGAATTCTTTTCACCTATCCGAAGCAATTCAAGAATCTTCTCAGTTTGATTATCCGGAGTCCATCAATTCAGGTTTATTCATTCTCAGCTTTCAGTTATCATTCTCCAATCTTACCGGTGCATCGTTCAAGTGATCTCTAATCAGTTCGTGATCTATTCGTTTCACTTGTATCTAAATTCTCTCAAGCATCTTCGTTCATTTGAAAATTTTACCTGGTGTTTCCTTATCTTTCCTTCGTTCATTTTCAATTCTTACGGTGGTTCTTCCAAGATTTTTCTTCCTTCGTTTATCATATCAATGCATTCGTGCTTTCCAAATTCTACTGGTGGTTCGTTGAAGACCATCTTAAGTTTGCGTCATATCTATCTTAATCCTTTCTACGGGAATAAGTAGTGTGCAAAATCCGTTGCTTGTCATCAATTTAAATTGGTGAAGGATAAGCATAATGCAATTCTTATTCTTGTTTCATAAAGTAAATTCAATTTCTTCTTTCCGGAGTGGTTCATCATGCCACATTCTCGGTTCAAGATGCTTTATCTTTTCTTTCCCGGAGTTCCAAGATCTCTCATGTATATCTTCACAAAGATTCATCTAAATCATCGCAAGGTTTCACATTATGTTTTCAACTTCTCTTTCCTCTCGTTTGATCATCCTTTCGTTACCGGAGTTCTTCATGAAGGTTCTACATGATGGTTCATCAAGGATTTAATTCCTTCTCGAAGTTTTCATTGAGATTCTTTCCTAAGGAGCTCAAGTATTCTTCATCTTGCAATCCATAGTGCAATTCTTTCTACCGTATCATTGGAGGTGGTATTATGTCATTCTTGATAATTTGAGTTCATGTTTCATGATTCACATGTTGTTAAGAATGAGGTATTTTAAATCCATCAACCTCTTCGTTGGAGTTATCTTGTGTCATGCTTCACCTAAAACCTTCCCTAAGGATTGTTGCTATTTATGGTGCATATAAGCGACCCAAGTTCTTCATTTATCCTCCCGGTGAAATAGTTTCTCGTCTCCTTGTTCTTATCAATCCAATCTTTTTCCGTGAGTGGCAGGTTGTCACCTCATAATTTTGAGATGTACTTCATAATACCATATCAAGTTTATGCTTTTCGTTGTTGATAATCCAACAACTCCATTCCAGCATTTGTTGTAAGCATGCTCTCTCTCAAGTTCTTGCTCCCCTCCGTCCATTCCATTCCATTCTTTCATGTCTTCCGGAGGCTTTGTGATGTTGCTCTCTTCACCCATCATCCCATTTTTGTCAAGTTCATGTTCAATTCCTTCCATTTACAGCCGGAATGCTGCCCAAATTACATCAGTCTTATTCCTTCTCTATCTTGTTTTAACCGGAGTGTTATCACTATTGATCCTTATTGTTCCTTGTCCAACTCGTTTCTACCGGAGTGCTTGGATGTACTTCTTGTCCATTGCAACCCTTTTCTCATGTATTTAAACCTACAGGGTTCTCGTGATGTTCCTTGTTCCTGGTTTCTAACGGAGGTTTTCAACTTTATTAATCTTCGTTATATTATTTCTTTCAAATTTGCTCAACCTCGCAGGGTTCGTGGTTCACTCGTTTGTCAAAGAAGCAACTTAGTTCTACCTCTTCTCTTTCTCTTCCGTTTTTCCCTCCGGTACCATCCTAGATCTCGGGACGAGATCCTCTCGTAGTGGTGGAGTGTTGTGACGCCCCGAGACCGTTGCGCCAGGTGTCTTCCAGTTATTCGCTGTTGTTGCCATGTCATTCACTTGCGTGTTGCATCTTATCATGTCATCATGTGCATTGCATCATCATGTTTTCGAAACTTGCATCTGTCCCGGTCTCCCAGTTCCTTCCGTTGTCCGTTCTGAGCCCAGACACACTTGCACGCGCTCGCGGCACGTCCGAAATATTATTTTATAAGTGGCCAGAAAATGTTCTCAGAATGGGATGAGAGTTGGCATGTGGTCTTGTTATGTTGTAGGTAGGCCACCTGCCAAGTTTCATCGCATTCGGAGCTTGTTTGATAGGCCAACCGTTAAACTTATAGTGGCATTATAGCCGGTCAAAACGTCGGACGTTTTCTGTCTCTAGAAACTGCTGTTGGGCATCTCTCTTCTCTCTCTTCTGAGCCATCAAACCCCTCTCCTTCGTTGACCGTTCCGAGACCAATCGGGTTATCGATTCCCTCTTGCCAAACCACCTACTTCCTCTTTGCACAGTGCATCGACCCCTCGCGCGCATCCGAAAGTTGTCCCGAACCCGACCCGGGCAGTCGTCACCGTTGTGTCCGGATCATCCCCAAACATCTACAAAACATCACCGTTTTATTATTTGGCCTCCCTAGCCTATTTTTCCGGACCGTCCGATTTTAATCGAAGGGACGAGGTAACCCCTAACCTAATCTGTGATGTATATATACTCCACTCCTAGTCTATTTGGGCAAACCCTAAAATATAGGGACTTGTCCCGTCGAGCCGCCGCCATCCACCTCGGGATCCCTCCGGATCCAATTCCACCAACCCAGCCACTATTCTCCTCCCGATCCTAGTCCTCTCCGACCCCTCCTTGTTTTTCAGCGCCGCACAAAATCGCAGTAGCAGCAACCGAGGCCCCTGCTCCCTGCCTCCTCCTCGTCGCCTGTGAGCCCGAGCACACCGTCGCCCTGTTGACCGCCGTCGACCAGGCCAGACCTCCCCTCCTCCTTTCCTTATCCTTCCCTGCCTCTACTCCCTCCTCTCACATCTCCCTCTCTCCCTTTCCGTGCAACAGGAGCTATGCCTCGATGTCATGGCCGCCGCCCCGCTTCTTTGAGACCACCCGCCTCCAGGACCCCGTCTGCCCCACCGCGCCGTGATCCGGCCACCAGGACCCTCCAGCGCCGCTGCCTCCTCCGTGGACGCCAAGTCCACAAGATCTGTCGCTGCAGGGAACGAGGAGCACGCCGCCCCGATGCATGGACCTCACGCCTGGATCCCGCCATCCCCGCCAAGCTCCGCCTCCCGTTCCCGTCGCTCCGCCGTGCGCCAAGTCCCCTGCCGTCGCGACTCTGCATCCATACGAGGAGACGACCAGGAGCCAAGCCCAGCACCTGCGTTGACCGCACCCCCACCATCTCCTTGTTCGATCCAGAAAGGCCCAGCTCGCGTCCAGCACGCCAAGGCCCAGCGCCTCTACAACCTCCAGCCGGCCCATAAGGCCTGGTGAGCAGCCCCCGCTCCTATGCACTTTGGGCCGGTCAGATTCGGCCCAGTGTATATTTTTTCAGATCTGTGAGTTTTCCTTTTTTCCAGAGAACCCAGTTTTGCAGAGAACCCCCTAGACTTCATGCATTTAATAACTTCTCAATCGTGCATCATTTGCAAATAACTTATATATGAAAAATGCTTATAATTGCATCTAGTTTCATAATATGTCATTTTCATCCATGGTTAAAATGCTTAAAATGTTGTTTGTTTAAATTTGCTTAAATAACTTGCTAAAATGATTTATTTCATAACTATTTAACCGTAACTCGGAATTAAATAACTTTATATGTAAATGGGGTAGAATTTTGCATAGTTTAACATGGTGGCATCACTTTGCATGTTTAACAACTATAAAATATGGTTTAGGGCAGAATAGTACCAAACCTAATATATGCATATGAGGATTTTCCGGAATTGTTGTTCGTTGTTTCCGGCCTCATTTAAACTTGACTAGATAGGTAGTTTTACTTTGCTTCACCCTCTTGCCATGTTTAACAACATTTAATATTGTTGGGTACATAAACAAGATCGAGCTAAATAAGTCATGTGGTGTTTTGTCAATATGCACCCCGATGCATATTGAGCTCCACTTAATTTGTAGGATTGTTTGTGCACTTTGCCATGCCATGCCTCATTAAACCAGACATGCATCATACTTGTTTGCGCATCATGCCATGCTTATGTGATGATTGTTTACTATGTTGTTTGCTTTCTTTCCGGTGTACTTCTTCTCGGTAATCCGGTAACGTTGCGTTTGTGAGGATCCGTTGGCTACGTCTGTTTGTCTTCTTCATGGACTCATTCTTCTTCCTTGCGGGATCTCAGGCAAGATGACCATACCCTCGAAATCACTTCTATCTCTGCTTGCTAGTTGCTCGCTCTTTTGCTATGCCTATGCTGTGATACCTACCACTTGCTTATCATGCCTCAGTATTGTTAAGCCAAGCCTCTAACCACCTTGTCCTAGCAAAAAGTTGTTTGGCTATGTTACCGCTTTACTCAGCCCCTCTTATAGCGTTGTTAGTTGCAGGTGAAGATTGGAGCTTGTTCCATGTTTGGAACATGGTTATTTTGTTGGGATATCACAATATTTCTTATTTATCTTAATGCATCTATATACTTGGTAAAGGGTGGAAGGCTCAGCCTTATGCCTGGTGTTTTGTTCCACTCTTGCCGCCCTAGTTTCCGTCATATCGGTGTTATGTTCCCGGATTTTGTGTTCCTTACACGGCTGGGTTATAATGGGAACCCCTTGACAGTTCGCCTTGAATAAAACTCCTCCAGCAATGCCCAACATTGGTTTTACCTTTTGCCACCTAGCCTTTTCTTTCCCTTGGGTAGGCCTGCCCAAGGTTCATCTTTATTTAAACCCCCGGGCCATTGCTCCTCTGAGTGTTGGTCCAACTTGTCAGCCGCTGGTGGCCACCAGGGGCAACTCTGGGCTGGCCTACCGGAAGTTTGGACAATCCGGTGTGCCCTGAGAACGAGATATGTGCAGCTCCTATCGGGATTTGTCGGCACATTCAGGTGGCTTTGCTGGTTTTGTTTTACCATTGTCGAGGATGTCTTGTAACCGGGATGCCGAGTCTGATCGAATTGTCTTGGGAGAAGGAATATCCTTTGTTGACCGTGAGAGCTTGTGATGGGCTAAGTTGGGACACCCCTACAGGGATTTGAACATTTGAAAGCCGTGCCCGCAGTTATGGGCAGATGGGAATTTGTTAATGTCCGTTTGTAGAAAACCTAAAACTTAACTTAATTAAAATGCATCAACCGCGTGTGTAACCGTGATGGTCTCTTCTCGGCGGAGTTCGAGAAGTGAACACGGTGTTGGAGTTATGTTTGACGTAGGTTGTTCTAGGATCACTTCTTGATCATAGTTTCTCGACCGTGCTTTGCCTTCTCTTCTCGCTCTCATTTGCGTATGTTAGCCACCATATATGCTAGTGCTTGCTGCAGCTCCACCTCACATACCTTTTCCCTACCTATAAGCTTAAATAGTCTTGATCACGAGGGTGTGAGATTGTTGAGTCCCCGTGACTCACGGATACTTCCAAAACCTATTTGCAGGTGCCAATGAAATCGCGCAGGTGACGCAACCGAGCTCAAGGAGGAGCTCGATGAAGACCTTGTTCATTATGTTGTTCCGTTTTTCAGTTGATCAGTAGTGGAGCCCAGTTGGGACGATCGAGGATCTGTGTAGCTTTTGGGGTAGTCTTCTTTTATTTTGGTTCCGTAGTCGGACCTTGTGTGTATCTGGATGATGTAATGCTTTATTCATGTATTGTGTGAAGTGGCGATTGTAAGCCAACTATGTATCTTTTCCCTTATGTATTACATGGGTTGTGTGAAGATTACCTCACTTGCGACATTGCTTACAATGCGGTTATGCCTCTAAGTCATGCTTCGACACGTGGGAGATATAGCCGCATCGTGGGCGTTACAATACATCTTCCTTTTTGAAGGCTGAAACGTTCTGGAAGGTGTTCCTTATATACTCCTCCGGGGTTACGGTTTCAATATCATTAGTTTCAACATTTATATGATTACCTAAGATATAATGTTTGATTCTTTGACCGTTCACCACCCTCGGATTTGTGCCTTCGAAGTTGTTGATTTTTATGGCACTGGAACGATAGACCTCCTCGATAACTTAAGGACCTTCCCATTTAGAGAGGAGTTTTCTTGCAAAAAATCTTAAACGAGAGTTGTATAACAATACATAATCACCTACATTAAACTCACGTTATTTTATCCTTTTGTCATGCCATCTTTTAACTTTTTCTTTAAATAGTTTGGCATTCTTGTAGGCCTAGGTTCTCCATTCATCAAGTGAACTAATGTCAAATAGTCTCTTCTCACCGGCAAGTTTGAAGTCATAGTTGAGCTCTTTAATAGCCAAATATGCTTTATGTGTTGGGGAATGCAGTAATTTCAAAAAAAAAATCCTACGCACACATAAGATCATGGTGATGCATAGAAACGAGAGGGAAGAGTATCATCCATGTACCCTCGTAGACCATAAGCGGAAGCGTTATGAGAACGCGGTTGATGTAGTCGTGCATCTTCACAATCCGACCGATCCAAGTACCGAACGTACAGCACCTCCGAGTTCAGCACACGTTCAGCTCGGTGACGTCCCACGAACTCCGATCCAGCAGAGCTTCAAGGGAGAGTTCTGTCATCACAACGGCGTGATGACGGTGATGATGATGCTACCGATGCAGGGCTTCGCCTAAGCACCGCTACGATATGAGCAAGGTGGATTATGGTCGAGGGGGCACCGCACACGGCTAAGAAAGAGCAATGATCAACTTCTATGTTCTAGGGTGCCCCCTGCCCCCGTCTATAAAGGAGAAAGGGGGAGGCCGGCCGGCCATCCTAGGGCGCGCCAGGAGGAGGAGTCCTCCTCCTAGTAGGAGTAGGACTCCCCTTTCCTACTCCTACTAGGAGGAGGAAAGGAACAGGGAAGGGGAGAAGGAAGGAGAGGGAGGAAAGGAGGAAAGGGGGGCCGGCCCCCTAGTCCAATTCGGTTTGGGCTAGGGGGGCCGCGCGCCCTGCCTCCTCTCTTCCACCACTTGTCCCATGAGGCCCAATACTTCTTCCCCGTATTCCCGTAACTCCCCGGTACTGCGAAAAATACCTGAATCACTCGGAACCTTTCCAATGTCCGAATATAGTCGTCCAATATATCGATCTTTACGTCTCTACCATTTCGAGAATCCTCGTCAAGTCCCCGATCTCTTCCGGGACTCTGAACTACCTTCGGTAGATCAAATCACATAAACTCATAATATCGATCGTCACCGAACATTAAGCGTGCGGACCCTACGGGTTCGAGAACTATGTAGACATGACCGAGACACGTCTCCGGTCAATAACCAATAGCGGAACCTGGATGTTCATATTGGCTCCTACATATTCTACGAAGATATTTATCGGTCAAACCGCTAACAACATACGTTGTTCCCTTTATCATCGGTATGTTACTTGCCCGAGATTCGATCGTCGGCATCTCAATGCCTAGTTCAATCTTGTTACCGTCAAGTCTCTTTACTCATTCCGTAATGCACTATCCCGGAACTAACTCACTAGTTGCATTGCTTGCAAGGCTTATAGTGATGTGCATTATCGAGAGGGCCCAGAGATACCTCTCCGACAATCGGAGTGACAAATCCTAATCTCAATCTATGCCAACTCAGCAAGTACCATCGGAGACACCTGTAGAGCAACTTTACAATCACCCAGTTACGTTGTGACGTTTGGTAGCACACAAAGTGTTCCTCCGTTAATCGGGAGTTGCATAATCTCATAGTCATAGGAACATGTATAAGTCATGAAGAAAGCAATAGCAGTAAACTAAAACGATCAAGTGCTAAGCTAATAGAATGGGTCAAGTCAATCACATAATTCTCTAATGATGTGATCACGTTAATCAAATGACAACTCATGTCTATGGTTAGGAAACTTAACCATCTTTGATTCAACGAGCTAGTCAAGTAGAGGCATACTAGTGACACTCTGTTTGTCTATGTGTTCACACATGTACTAAGTTTCCTGTTAATACAATTCTAGCATGAATAATAAACATTTATCATGATATAAGGAAATAAATAATAACTTTATTATTGCCTCTAGGGCATATTTCCTTCAGTCTCCCACTTGCACTAGAGTCAATAATCTAGTTCACATCTTTATGTGATTAGTTCACATCTCCATGTGACTAATACCCAAAAGGTTTACTAGAGTCAATAATCTAGTTCACATCGCTATGTGATTGATACCCAAAGAGTGATCATGTTTTCCTTGTGAGAGAAGTTTAGCCTACGGGTCTACAACATTCAGATCCGTATGTATTTCGCAAATTTCTATGTCTACAATGCTCTGCACAGAGCTACTCTAGCTAATTTCTCCCACTTTCAATATGTATCCAGATCGAGACTTAGAGTCATCTCGATCGATGTAAAAAAGCTTGCATTGACGTAACTCTTTACGACGAACTCTTTTATCACCTCCATAACCGAGAAATATTTCCTTAGTCCTCTAAGGATAATTTTGACCGTTGTCCAGTGATCTACTCCTAGATCACTATTGTACTCCCTTGCCCGAAAGATGCTAAGGTATACAATAGGACCGGTAAACAGCATAGCATACTTTATAGAACCTATGACTAAGGCATAGGGAATGACTTTTCATTTTATTTTTATTTTCTGCTGTGGTCGGGTTTTGAGTCTTTACTCAACTTCACAGCTTGCAACACAAGCAAGAACTCCTTCTTTGACTGTTCTATTTTGAACTACTTCAAAATCTTGTGAAGGTATGTACTAGTTGAAAATATATCAAGTGTCTTGATCTATCTCTATAGATCTTGATGCTCAATATGTAAGTAGCTTCACCGAGGTCTTTCTTTGAAAAACTCCTTTCAAACACTCCTTTATGCTTACCACAAAATTCTACATTATTTCTGATCAATAATATGGCATTCACATATACTTGTCAGAAATGTTGTAGTGCTCCCACTCACTTTCTTGTAAATACAGGCTTCACCGCAAGTCTGTATAAAACCATATGCTTTGATCACTTTATCAAAGCATATATTCCAATTCCGAGATGCTTGCACCAGTCCATAGATGGATCGCTGGAGCTTGCTCACTTTGTTAGCACCTTTAGGATTGACAAAACCTTCTGGTTGCATCATATACAACTCTTCTTTAAGAAATCCATTAAGGAATGCAGTTTTGACATCCATTTGCCAGATCTCATAAAATGCGGCAACTACTAACATGATTCCGACAGATTTTTAAGCATCGATACGAGTGAGAAAATATCATCGTAGTCAACACCTTGATCTTGTCGAAAACGTTTTGCGACAGTTCGAGCTTTGTAGATAGTAACACTACTATCATCATCCGTCTTACTCTTGAAGATCCATTTATTCTTAATGACTCACCAATCCTCGCGCAAGTCAATCAAAGTCCATACTTTGTTCTCATACATGGATCCCATCTCAGATTTCATGGCCTCAAGCCATTTTGCGGAATCTGGGCTCATCATCGCTTCCTCATAGTTCGTAGGTTCGTCATGGTCTAGTAACATGACTTCCAGAACAGGATTACCATACCACTCTGGTGCGGACCGTACTCTAGTTGACCTATGAGGTTCGATAGTAACTTGATCTGAAGTTTCATGATCATCATCATTAGCTTCCTCACTAATTGGTGTAGGAATCACTGGAACTGATTTCTGTGATGAACTACTTTCCAGATCGGGAGAAGGTTCAATTACCTCATCAAGTTATACTTTCCTCCCACTCACTTCTTCCGAGAGAAACTCCTTCTCTAGAAAGAATTCATTCTTAGCAACAAAATATCTTGCCTTCGGATCTGTGATAGAAGGTGTACCCAACAGTTTCTTTTGGGTATCCTATGAAGGCGCACTACTCCGATTTGGGTTCGAGCTTATCAGTTTGAAACCTTTTCACATAAGCATCACAACCTGTGATGCCCCCGATTTGACCGTACACTAATCATACATGCAAACATGTACGATCAAGATCAGGGACTCACGGGAAGATATCACAACACAACTCTACAAATAAAATAAGTCATAAAAGCATCATATTACAAGCCAGGGGCCTCGAGGGCTCGAATACAAGAGCTCGATCATAGACGAGTCAGCGGAAGCAACAATATCTGAGTACAGACATAAGTTAAACAAGTTTGCCTTAAGAAGGCTAGCACAAACTGGGATACAGATCGAAAGAGGCGCAGGCCTCCTGCCTGGGATCCTCCTAAACTACTCCTGGTCGTTGTTAGTGGGCAGCACGTAGTAGTACGCACCTCCGGTGTAGTAGGAGTCATCGTCAAAGGTGGCGTCTGGCTCCTGGGCTCCAACATCTGGTTGCGACAACCAGGTAGAAGGGATAGGGGGAAAAGAGGGAGAAAGCAACCGTGAGTACTCATCCAAAGTACTCGCAAGCAAGGAGCTACACTACATATGTATGCATTGGTATCAACTGGAATAAGGCTATCATATGTGGACTGAACTGCAGAATGCCGGAATAAGAGGGGGATAGCTAGTCCTTTCGAAGACTACGCTTCTGGCAGCCTCCGTCTTGCAGCATGTAGAAGAGAGTAAACTGAAGTCCTCCAGGTATCATCACATAGCATAATCCTAACCGATGATCCTCCCCTCGTCGCCCTGTGAGAGAGCGATCACCGGTTGTATCTGGCACTTGGAAGGGTGTGTTCTATTAAGTATCCGGTTCCAGTTGTCATAAGGTCAATGTACAACTCCAAGTCGTCCTGTTATCGAAGATCACGGCTATTCGAATAGATTAACTTCCCTGCAGGGGTGCACCACATAACCCAACACGCTCGATCCCATTTGGCCGGACACACTTTCCTGGGTCATGCCCGGCCTCGGAAGATCAACACGTCGCAGCCCTACCTAGGCACAACAGAGAGGTCAGCACGCCGGTCTAAATCCTATGGCGCAGGGGTCTGGGCCCATGGCCCATTGCACACCTGCACGTTGTGTACGCGGCCGGAAGCAGAACTAGCCCCCTTAATACAAGAGCAGGCTTACGGCCCAATCTAGCGCGCGCCACTCAGTCGCTGATGTCACGAAGGCTTCGGATGATACCACGACGTCGAGTGCCCATAACTGTCCCCGCGTAGATGGTTAGTGCGTATAGGCCAATAGCCAGACTCAGATCAAATACCAAGATCTCGTTAAACGTGTTAAGTATCTGCGAACACCGACCAGGGCCAGGCCCACCTCTCTCCTAGGTGGTCTCAACCTGCCCTATCGCTCCGCCACAAAGTAACAGTCGGGGGCCGTCGGGAACCCAGGCCCACCTCTACCGGGATGGAGCCACCTGCCCCTTCAGCCCCCATCTCCGAATAGTATCACAGGTAATGTAACTGTGTAAAGTATATTGTATATGCCCGTGATCACCTCTCGAAGTGATCACGGCCCAGTAGTATAGCATGGCAGACGGACAAGAGTGTAGGGCACTGATGGAACACTAGCATCCTATACTAAGCAGTAGGATAGCAGGTAATGGTAACAACAGTAGTAGCAAGGACAGGCTATGCATCAGGATAGGAATAACGGAAAGGAGTAACATGCTACACTACTCTAATGCAAGCAGTATAGAGAAGAGTAGGCGATATCTGGTGACCAAAGGGGGGGCTTTCCTGGTTGTTCTAGCAAGGAGGATGTGTCGTCAACACTGTAGTCGAAGTAGGGTTCGCCGGCAGTCTCGGGGTCTACCGGAAAGAAGTAACGGAGGGGGGACACAATAAATAACAGAGCAATCAAAGTATAACATGGAAATGTGCGATGCTAGAGGTGACCTAACGCGGTAGTAAGTGATACTGGTGAAGGGGGGCAAACATCCGGGAAAGTATTCCCGGTGTTTCGCGTTTTTTCATAGACAGGCCGGAGGGGAAAAGTTGCAGGTTTGATATGCTAGGGACGTGTGGCTGACAAACGGACTGCGTATCCGGATTTGTCTCGTCGTTCTGAGCAACTTTCATGTACAAAGTTTTCCCATCCGAGCTACGGTTTATTTTATATTAATTTAAAAAGGATTTAATCATTTTCAGGAATTAACAGATTTAATTTAAACCAAAAATAGGTTTACTACACCAGCATGACGTCAGCATGACATCAGCGGTCAACTGTGACCGTTGACCGGTCAAACTGACAGGTGGGGCCCGTTCGTCATTGCCTTAGACTAACTAAGCAGGCTTAATTAGTTTAATTAAGTCATTAGGTTAATTTAACATATTTAATTAAGTTAATTAATTATCTAATTAATTAATTAATATTATTCTAATTAATTTTCTATTTTTTTTCTTTACCCTAAAACGTTCAGGGGCGGGGCCCCACTTGTCAATGGCCCAGGGGCCAATCGGGTTTGGGCGAGCAGCGGGGCGGGAACCCGAACGGGCGCGAGCCCGAAGGGCGCTGGACGCGCACGGCGCACACCGGCGCCGGCGGCCAGTGCCAGGGGTGGTGGCGGAGGGATGGCCGGGGCGAGCAGGAGGCCAGGGCGGCGCGCAGGCGGGTGAGGCCGGCAGGGCTCGCAGCGATGGCGAGCGGGGTCGAGCGGGGCGGCACCAGTAGCAGCAGATACGCGGGCGCGCGTGCACGCGCGAGGCGCGACCAGAGGACGGCCAGCGTGTGGCCGGTCGTGGCCAGGGGCGGCGCGGGGCGCATGGGGTGACCGTGGTGCGAGGTGTAGGCGCCGCAGGGCGCGCCGTGACCGCGGCCAACAGCCGGACCCTGGGACGGCGTGGGGCGGCGACAAACAGCGTTGGGGAGGGGCAAACAGGGGGAACGGGCGAAGGCTCACCCCGGGGAGGCCGTGGATGAGCTCGGCAAGGCCGGGAGGCACCGACGGTGGAGATCGACGGAGATGACCGCGGCGGACGAACGGGAGAGAGAGGAGAAGAGAGGGGTTGGGGTCCTCACGGTCGAGTAGAGACCGGGGTGACAAGGCTCGAAGGAGGCCATCGGGGAGGAGGACGGGGACGCGTGCGTCGATGGAGTCGAGGCGGAGGAGATCCGGGTAGCGGCGAGAAGCGACGGCGGGGTCATCCTCGGGCGCTGGGGACGGCGGCAAGCGACGGTTCCTCGGGCGGGGTCACGCAGGCGAGGTGGGGCTCCGGCGCGGCAAGGGATCAGGCGCGGGGTGCTCGGCGACGATGGAGAACGAGAGGGAGTGGGGTGGTCGTGCGGGGCGACGGGGATGGGCGTCGTGGGTTCGTTCCCCCCGATCCAGATCGTGGAGGAGAGGGGGATCGTGGGTGGGGAATTGGGGATTTAGGGTTACGTGGGAGGGAGAAGTGTCCTTGTAGGCCAGAGAGGGGGGGTGCGGTTGGGCCGGTTGGCTAGCTGGGCCGCACGGCCAACTGGGCCAAGGCCCAGTTGGGGGGGGGGGGGGTTGTCTTCCTTTTATTCTTTTGTTTCCTTTTGATATTAGTAATTTTGCTTTATTGTTTTATCTTTATGCTCATTTAATTTTGTTTTACAAAATATATATACAGAAGCACCTAAATTAGTGTGAATAGTTTTACCACTGCCACAAAAAGTCCACACCTAATTAAAATAGTTTAATACTCTATAAATTATGAAAGGCATTTATTTAAATGTCTAAGCTATTGTTTTATTTATTTTAGAGCCTTTAAACACTTTATCAAAGTTTGGTTTCTCCGCCACAATTACCTATGCAATATTTGGATTACTCCGAACATTTAAGTTTTAATATTTGAAAACTTTTATTGTTTGCCTCTATTTTGAATTTGAATTTTGAATCGGTTTTTGAACTAACCCGAGATTAACTACAGTGACAGAGGTCACGTGGCATCATTAACGGGGGTTACTGTAGCCTAATTATCCGGGCGTCACAATTCTCCTCTACTACAAGAAATCTCGTCCCGAGATTTAAGAGGTAGTGAAAGGGGGAATGGATTGGTTACTAATCTAGCGGGCCTTCTCAGTCTTGATTGCTCTCCTCGAAGAGGTCGATCCATAACGCCGATGTCTTCATACTTCAGCTTGAGGTCATCATGATGAAGTCGGTATCCTTTCTTTGGGAACTCCATCGTACTTACGAGTAGGAAAGGGGCAGCTTCAAAAGGATAGACCTCTACAAGGCTGCTTATCCGGTAGATAATATTAGGGAAGGTGGCAGAAAGTAACTCTCGAGTTGAAACTTAAGAAATTAACGAGAGCAAAATAATGAGGTTTCATGGGAAGTTTCGAGCGAGCAGGCAATAGTTCGATGCCCAAAATAGGGCGGGAAAGCGGCTCAAAGCAATCGGGAATAAGTATTGCGTCCGGTAACATATTTGATGATCTCTCGGAAGGTGGTTCGCGAATTACATACGAGGCCACACGCGAGGAACAACCTTGGGAAGAGGGGGTGTAGGAGAGTCAGGTTTCGATCCTGTGGAACTGTGGGTTATGGGCCCACCATGTGGTTAAAAGTAGGAAAAGCGTTGATATCTTGCACGGTCATGATAGCAAGACATGTCAGATAATAACCTGTCAGTTATGTCGGCAACAACATCGGTACCAAGGGCGAGGGATGAAGAGAACAATTTTCCTGCTCGTTGAAACGAGGTGGACCAATAGGCAAAGTTCTCATCCATTGGTGGTTACTGGAATGTCATCAACAATAGTAACAGGGTCTCACTGACAGAGTTGTACAATGAGGTGCTTACTAAGCATGGAATTATCACTGCACAGTTAAGTCAGATTACAAAAAAGCTTAGCAAGACAATGGAAAGGAAAATGCGATTATCAGGTTTTAAACAGAAGAATGGAAAGGAAAATGTGTTTTAAACACATAATTCAGGGATATATCCTTCCCAAGGACAAGCAGAGCATGATATCCGTGGCAGGATATCATGTAGAAAACCCCTTAGGTAAGGGGAGAGAAATTTCATGACATTACCCATACAACGGTGTTTGGATAATTGAGCAAGAAACATTTAGCATTGGCATCAAATGTTCATGTTGAAAATCGGAGTACCACAGATAGGCTTCGAGATAACATTGACATGGTCATCAGGTAAGGATCAGGCTATGGATACACAAAGGATCCATCAGGAACAACTTATAGAATAAGTCTTACCATTTTCTCATGGAAGAAAGGATAACCTTACTAAAATGGAAACTATAACCACAAGTCCTCCGGCCAGGTGTGATGGGCATGACATCACCTTACCAATATATAAGGACCAGTGTTATAACTCTTGGAGATATGTCCCAACCATCATATCTGACCGGGATTCATATCTGATTGGTGTTAGGATATCTCAGACTCGGGGTGCCTGAGAAGAAGAGGTGCAACACAAGTGACGATATGACATTATATGACTCTTGGGAAATGAACTATGAAAGCGAGTCCCGATCAAGGGTTCATCATTAAGCCAAGGGGAGGATGAGGAAGTGGCTGATGGACTCAGCAATAATTCAACGAGGTATCCAAAAGGATGCATCTCCACAATTATGTGGATAGGGAGATAGCATTTGTCAGATCAAATAATATAATGAAGTATGCTCGAGGAAAACATACACAATTAAACATTGGTTGAAAGGTGCGCCCGAATTATGGGTTGGGTTGCACGACCAATGTCAGAATGGTGATTCAATAATCAATAGTCTAAGAATGAACAGATATGGCAAGAAGTATCACTTGTACCAAGAATGCATAAGAGGTGGTGAAATTCCCACAACATTCTTGACATAAAAGGTGGTAATATCCAAGGTAAAGAAGAACAATGCTGGGTAGCAAGGAACTCAAGGTATAACACAAAACACGAACAAGTTTGTGTCGAACGGAAGGCAATAAAGTGGTAGATGATAAAACAAATCATCAAGGGCAAGGATGGTATTTCTCATCATGAATTCGATATATATCTTGGAAGAGCTCAGGATGTTGTTGATGACCACGACACATTTGTCGAGAGATTTCATGAAGATGTAATTGGTCGGCGATGACATCAAGTCAAATGATGATGCAGCGAAAGTCAAATAATACTTGAAGAAGAACTCATAAGAAGTTATGCAGTTCCGTGATAATCTCGAGATACCAGAGGGGGTAATACTCGATGACAGATCAAAGTAGAGGTTGGACTGGGGTATTGCTCTATAGAAGACAAGCGCTTAAACTTGCACGCGAAATGGTATTTAAAGGAGAACATGGTCGGAACCACGATTGCAAAAGGCCAGATCCCGGATATAAGATGAACTTATACCAAAGGAATAATTTAATTTAAGAGAAGCTTTAATGATAAGATCTACATCGTGTCCATGGGCATGAACACAAAGTTCAAGGTCGACTCCCACTTCTCCAATGCATAACCTTCCATTCACTTCTCACTTTCGAAGAAGTTGTAGTGTCGAAATTTTATCTGGAAAATACCAGAAGTGTGTGACTCGTGAAAACTTTCGAGTTCACACAGTTTAGAGAAGGCATATGTTCAACCCATAGGGGCTTCTTAGAAACATATACCACAAGTTTCAAGAGTAAATATCACAAGCTCGAAAGTAGAGCAAGGATGTGAAAGTAGATGATACCATTTACCAAAGGCATTATGTATCCGAGGGAAGGCTCACAAGGTTATTGAATATGAAGGACGATGTCAGATAAAATCCATTAAAGGATCTGCCGGTCTATAACAGAGCTGACGTGAGCATCGGCACACAACCAGAGGAAGTAACAATGCAAAGGCATTGGATTATGGAAACAACTGACTAATCCAGAGCTCAAATGCAAAGGAATTATGATTTTCAAATCAAGGGATCAGAAGCAATGTTCTGATTAGGGATGAATAAGTTGAATAGCCTTAGGGGTACAATCGATGGCAATTGGATTTGTTGAGAACCAGCTCATGTTTAAAATGACGTCTGAGCCGGAAAGATAGTATAAAAGGATCAACTGATGATTGCGTGCATTCGCACTCATGTTGAATTAAAGGGATCAAAATGACGGTGTCTAAGGATACTAACGAATATTACCAGACATATGGAAAGCATCCATCATGCAAGCAGACAAGTATTGCTGAGCAATAAGCTACTAAGGATTTTTGGAGGATCGAATAGTATTTCGGTGACCATTATGAAACACATGATCAATTGGGGGATGAGCGGATACTCGATAAGTGCGAGAATTATCCGTAGGGGTCTTCATTTGACAAAAAAACAGCAAGGCAGTAAGCTCAAAGGATTATCGAAACAACAACGAGTATTTCGGGGTATCTTGTAATAACAAGACCAACTGGGAATAAAATTAAGAACGACAGGTGTAAGTATTTATCCATAGGGATTTTTCACTGGTAGGGAATTGCAAAAGCAATGGCACAAGGTTTCGGGAGAACATCGGAGAGTATTATCAGAATCTTCTGTTGAAGCAGTCGATCATCTGTAATGAAGGGCTCTCCGGGAGAAAGTGATAACGAGATCCTAATGTTAGATTTAGCAAAATTCATTTAACCCGAATAGAAGAGAGTTCAGAGTCCTAGAGTAAAGATCGAGGAGTAAAAGATTCTAATACCACCCAAATGGCGATGTGGGCCCGTAAGGCACACAGCCATGTTAGTAAAAGTTTTTGTAATGTCTAGACTCAACTTCGACCAAGGAGTGTGGAAGGGGGGATTCCTACAGGTAGTCGGCTCTGATACCAACTTGTGATGCCCCCGATTTGACCGTACACTAATCATACACGCAAACGTGTACGATCAAGATCAGGGACTCACGGGAAGATATCACAACACAACTCTACAAATAAAATAAGTCATAAAAGCATCATATTACAAGCCAGGGGCCTCGAGGGCTCGAATACAAGAGCTCGATCATAGACGAGTCAGCGGAAGCAACAATATCTGTGTACAGACATAAGTTAAACAAGTTTGCCTTAAGAAGGCTAGCACAAACTGGCATACAGATCGAAAGAGGCGCAGGCCTCCTGCCTGGGATCCTCCTAAACTACTCCTGGTCGTCGTCAGCGGGCAGCACGTAGTAGTAGGCACCTCCGGTGTAGTAGGAGTCATCGTCGAAGGTGGCGTCTAGCTCCTGGGCTCCAACATGTGGTTGCGACAACCAGGTAGAAGGGATAGGGGGAAAAGAGGGAGAAAGCAACCGTGAGTACTCATCCAAAGTACTCGCAAGCAAGGAGCTACACTACATATGTATGCATTGGTATCAACTGGAATAAGGCTATCATATGTGGACTGAACTGCAGAATGCCGGAATAAGAGGGGGATAGCTAGTCCTTTCGAAGACTACGCTTCTGGCAGCCTCCGTCTTGCAGCATGTAGAAGAGAGTAAACTGAAGTCCTCCAGGTATCATCACATAGCATAATCCTAACCGATGATCCTCCCCTCGTCGCCCTGTGAGAGAGCGATCACCGGTTGTATCTGGCACTTGGAAGGGTGTGTTTTATTAAGTATCCGGTTCTAGTTGTCATAAGGTCAAGGTACAACTCCAAGTCGTCCTGTTACCGAAGATCACGGCTATTCGAATAGATTAACTTCCCTGCAGGGGTGCACCACATAACCCAACACGCTCGATCCCATTTGGCCGGACACACTTTCCTGGGTCATGTCCGGCCTTGGAAGATCAACACGTCGCAGCCCTACCTAGGCACAACAGAGAGGTCAGCACGCCGGTCTAAATCCTATGGCGCAGGGGTCTGGGCCCATCGCCCATTGCACACCTGCACGTTGCGTACGCGGCCGGAAGCAGAACTAGCCCCCTTAATACAAGAGCAGGCTTACGGTCCAATCCGGCACGCGCCACTCAGTCGTAGAATGTCGGAATAAGAGGGGGATAGCTAGTCCTTTCGAAGACTACGCTTCTGGCAGCCTCCGTCTTGCAGCATGTAGAAGAGAGTAAACTGAAGTCCTCCAGGTATCATCACATAGCATAATCCTAACCGATGATCCTCCCCTCGTCGCCCTGTGAGAGAGCGATCACCGGTTGTATCTGGCACTTGGAAGGGTGTGTTTTATTAAGTATCTGGTTCTAGTTGTCATAAGGTCAAGGTACAACTCCAAGTCGTCCTGTTACCGAAGATCACGGCTATTCGAATAGATTAACTTCCCTGCAGGGGTGCACCACATAACCCAACACGCTCGATCCCATTTGGCCGGACACACTTTCCTGGGTCATGCCCGGCCTCGGAAGATCAACACGTCGCAGCCCTACCTAGGCACAACAGAGAGGTCAGCACGCCGGTCTAAATCCTATGGCGCAGGGGTCTGGGCCCATCGCCCATTGCACACCTGCACATTGCGTACGCGGCCGGAAGCAGAACTAGCCCCCTTAATACAAGAGCAGGCTTACGGTCCAATCCAGCGCGCGCCACTCAGTCGCTGATGTCACGAAGGCTTCGGCTGATACCACGACGTCGAGTGCCCATAACTGTCCCCGCGTAGATGGTTAGTGCGTATAGGCCAATAGCCAGACTCAGATCAAATACCAAGATCTCGTTAAACGTGTTAAGTATCCGCGAACACCGACCAGGGCCAGGCCCACCTCTCTCCTAGGTGGTCTCAACCTGCCCTGTCGCTCCGCCACAAAGTAACAGTCGGGGGCCGTCGGGAACCCAGGCCCACCTCTACCGGGATGGAGCCACCTGCCCCTTCAGCCCCCATCTCCGAACAGTATCACAGGTAATGTAATTGTGTAAACTATATTGTATATGCCCGTGATCACCTCCCGAAGTGATCACGGCCCAGTAGTATAGCATGGCAGACGGACAAGAGTGTAGGGCACTGATGGAACACTAGCATCCTATACTAAGAAGTAGGATAGAAGGTAATGGTAACAACAGTAGTAGCAAGGACAGGCTATGCATCAGGATAGGAATAACGGAAAGGAGTAACATGCTACACTACTCTAATGCAAGCAGTATAGAGAAGAGTAGGCGATATCTGGTGATCAAAGGGGGGGGGGCTTGCCTGGTTGTTCTGGCAAGGAGGACGTGTCGTCAACACTGTAGTCGAAGTGGGGTTCGCCGGCAGTCTCGGGGTCTACCGGAAAGAAGTAACGGAGGGGGAACACAATAAATAACAGAGCAATCAAAGTATAACATGGCAATGCGCGATGCTAGAGGAGACCTAACGCGGTAGTAAGTGATACTGGTGAAGGGGGGCAAACATCCGGGAAAGTATTCCCGGTGTTTCGCGTTTTTTTGATAGACAGGCCGGAGGGGAAAAGTTGCAGGTTTGATATGCTAGGGATGTGTGGTTGAGAAACGGACTGCGTACCTGGATTCGTCTCGTCGTTCTGAGCAACTTTCATGTACAAAGTTTTCCCATCCGAGCTACGGTTTATTTTATATTAATTTAAAAAGGATTTAATCATTTTTAGGAATTAACAGATTTAATTTAAACCAAAAATAGGTTTACTACACCAGCATGACGTCAGCATGATGTCAGCGGTCAACTGTGACCGTTGACCGGTCAAACTGACAGGTGGGGCCCGTTCGTCATTGCCTTAGACTAACTAAGCAGGTTTAATTAGTTTAATTAAGTCATGAGGTTAATTTAACAGATTTAATTAAGTTAATTAATTATCTAATTAATATTTTTCTAATTAATTTTCTATTTTTTTCTTTACCCTAAAATGTTCAGGGGCGGGGCCCCACTTGTCAATGGCCCAGGGGCCAATCGGGTTCGGGCGAGCAGCGGGGCGGGCACCCGAACGGGCGCGAGCCCGAAGGGCGCTGGACGCGCACGGCACACACCGGCGCCGACGGCCAGTGCCAGGGGTGGCGGCGGAGGGATGGCCGGGGCGAGCAGGAGGCCAGGGCGGCGCGCAGGCGGGTGAGGCCGGCAGGGCTCGCAGCGATGGCGAGCGGGGTCGAGCGGGGCGGCACCAGTAGCAGCAGATACGCGGGCGCGCGTGCACGCGTGAGGCGCGGCCAGAGGATGGCCAGCGCGCGGCCGGTCGCGGCCAGGGGCGGCGCGGGGCACACGTGGGGTGACCGTGGTGCGAGGTGTAGGCGCCGCAGGGCGCGCCGTGACCGCGGCCAATAGCCGGAGCCTGGGACGGCGTGGGGCGGCGACAAACAGCGTTGGGGAGGGGCAAACAGGGGGAATGGGCGAAGGCTCACCCCGGGGAGGCCGTGGACGAGCTCGGCAAGGCCGGGAGGCGCCGACGGTGGAGATCGACGGAGATGACCGTGGCGGACGAACGGGAGAGAGAGGAGAAGAGAGGGGTTGGGGTCCTCACGGTCGAGTAGAGACCGGGGCGACGAGGCTCGAAGGAGGCCGTCGGGGAGGAGGATGTGGACGCGTGCGTCGACAGAGTCGAGGCGGAGGAGCTCCGGGTAGCGGCGAGAAGCGACGGCGGGGTCGTCCTCGGGCGCTGGGGACGGCGGCAAGCGACGGTTCCTCGGGCGGGGTCGCGCGGGCGAGGTGGGGCTCCGACGCGGCAAGGGATCAGGCACGGGGTGCTCGACGACGATAGAGAACGAGAGGGAGTGGGGTGGTCGTGCAGGGCGACGGGGATGGGCGTCATGGGTTCGTTCCCCCCGATCCAGATCGTGGAGGAGAGGGGGATCGTGGGTGGGGAATTGGGGATTTAGGGTTACGTGGGAGGGAGAGGTGGCCTTGTAGGCCAGAGAGGGGGGTGCGGTTGGGCCGGTTGGCTAGCTGGGCTGTCTTCCTTTTATTCTTTTGTTTTCTTTTTATATTAGTAATTTTGCTTTATTGTTTTATCTTTATGCTCATTTAATTTTGTTTTACAAAATATATACAGAAGCACCTAAATTAGTGTGAATAGTTTTACCACTGCCACAAAAAGTCCACACCTAATTAAAATAGTTTAATACTCTATAAATTATGAAAGGCATTTATTTAAATGTCTAAGCTATTGTTTTATTTATTTTAGAGCCTTTAAACAGTTTATCAAAGTTTGGTTTCTCCGCCACAATTACCTATGCAATATTTGGATTACTCCGAACATTTAAGTTTTAATATTTGAAAACTTTTATTGTTTGCCTCTATTTTGAATTTGAATTTTGAATCGGTTTTTGAACTAACCCGAGATTAACTACAGTGATAGAGGTGACGTGGCATCATTAACGGGGGTTACTGTAGCCTAATTATCCGGGCGTCACACAACCCCAAACTTTAAGAAATGACAGCTTTGGTTTCTTGCCAAATCATAGTTCATACGGTGTCATCTTAACGGATTTAGATGGTGCCTTGTTTAACATGAATGCAGATGTCTCTAATGCATAACCCCAAAACGATAGTGGTAAGTCGGTAAGAGACATCATAGATCGCACCATATCTAGTAAAGTACGATTACAACGTTCGGACACACCATTACGCTGTGGTGTTCCAGGTGGCGTGAGTTGGGAAACTATTCCGCGTTGTTTCAAATGAAGACCAAACTCGTAACTCAAATATTCTCCTCCACGATCAAATCGTAGAAACTTTATTTTCTTGCTATGATGATTTTCCACTTCACTCTGAAATTCTTTGAACTTTTCAAATGTTTCAGACTTATGTTTCATTAAGTAGATATACCCATATCTGCTCAAATCATCTGTGAAGGTCTGAAAATAACGATACACACCGCGAGCCTCAACACTTATCGGATTGCATACATCAGTATGTATTATTTCCAATAAGTCAGTTGCTCACTCCATTGTTCCGGAGAACGGAGTCTTAGTGATC
This sequence comes from Triticum urartu, assembly GCF_056163025.1. NCBI lineage: Eukaryota > Viridiplantae > Streptophyta > Magnoliopsida > Poales > Poaceae > Triticum > Triticum urartu. Next base: position 357,561,590 of record NC_141874.1, on the reverse strand, counting down.
TTTCCCATGAGGCATGGTTTGCAAGCATCAAGTGATTCCAAAAGTCCATCAGCATGGAGTTTCTTTATGCGCTTTACACCAATATGACCTAAACGGCAGTGCCACAAATAGGTTGCACTATCATTATTAACTTTGCATCTTTTGGCTTCAATATTATGAATATGTGTATCACTATGATCGAGATTCTATAAACCATTCACCTTGGGTGTATGACTGCAGAAGGTTTTATTCATGTAAACAGAGTAACAATTATTATTTGACTTAAATGAATAACCGTATTGCAATAAACATGATCCAATCATATTATGCTCAATGCAAACACCAAATAACATTTATTTTAGGTTCAACACTAATCCCGAAGGTAAAGGGAGTGTGCGATGGTGATCTTATCAGCCTTGGAATCATTTCCAACACACATCGTCACCTCGTCCTCAACTAGTCTTTGTTTATTTTGCAACTCCCGTTTCGAGTTACTACTCTTAGCAACTGAACTAGTATCAAATACCGAGGGGTTTGCTATAAAAACTAGTAAAGTACACATCAATAACATGTATATCAAATATACCTTTGTTTACTTTGCCATCCTTCTTATCCGCCAAGTATCTAGGGCAGTTCCACTTCCAGTGACCATTTCCTTTGCAGTAGAAGCACTTAGTCTCGGGCTTAGGTCTAGACTTGGGCTTCTTCACTTGAGCAGCAACTTACTTGCCGTTCTTTTTGAAGTTCCCCTTCTTCCCTTTGCCCTTTTCTTGAAACTAGTGGTCTTGTCAACCATCAACACTTGATGCTTTTCTTGATTTCTACCTTCGTCGATTTCAGCATCACGAAGAGCATGGGAATCGTTTTCGTTATCCCTTGCATATTATAGTTCATCACGGAGTTCCAGTAACTTGGTGATAGTGACTAGAGAACTCTGTCAATCACTATCTTATCTGGAAGATTAACTCCCACTTGATTCAAGTGATTGTAGTACTCAGACATTTTGAGCACATGCTCACTAGCTGAGCTATTCTCCTCCATTTTGTAGGCAAAGTACTTGTCAGAGGTATCATACCTCTCGACTCGGGCATGAGTCTGAAATACCAATTTCAAATCTGAGAACATCTTATATGTTCCGTGGCGTTCAAAACGTTTTTGTTGTCCCTATTCTAAGCCGTAAAGCATGCTGCACTAAACTATCAAGTAGTCATCATATCGAGCTTGCCAAACGTTCATAACGTCTGCATCTGCTCCTGCAATCGGTCTGTCACCTAGCGGTGCATCAAGGACATAATTCTTCTATGCAGCAATGAGAATAATCCTCAGATCACGGATCCAATCCGCATCATTGCTACTAACATTTTTCAACTTAGTTTTTCTCTAGGAACATATCAAAATTAACGGGTAGCTACACTGCGAGCTATTGATCTTCAACATAGTTATGCAAATACTATCAGGACTAAGTTCATGATAAGTTAAAGTCCAATTAATCATACTACTTAAGAACTCCCACTTAGATAGACATCCCTCTAGTCATCTAAATGATCACGTGACCCAAATCAACTAAACCATGTCCGATCATCACGTGAGATGGAGTAGTTTTCAACGGTGAACATCACTATGTTGATCATATCTACTATATGATTCATGCTCGACCTTTCGGTCTCCAGTGTTTTGAGGCCATATCTGCATATGCTAGGCTCGTCAAGTTTAACCCGAGTATTCTGCGTGTGCAAAACTGGCTTGCACTCATTGTATATGAACGTAGGGCTTATCACACCCGATCATCACGTGGTGTCTCGGCACAACAAACTTTGGCAACGGTGCATACTCAGGGAGAACACTTATACATTGAAAGTTAGTGAGATATCATCTTATAATGCTACCATCGAACTAAGCAAAATAAGATGCATAAAGGATAGACATCACATGCAATCAAAATATGTGACATGATATGGCCATGATCATCTTGCGCCTTTGATCTCCATCTCCAAAGTACCGTCATGATCTCTATCATCACCGGCATGACACCATGATCTCCATCATCTTGATTTCTTGCAACGTGGCATCACATGGTCATCTCGCCAACTATTGCTATCGCATAGCGATAAAGTAAAGCAATTGTATGACGCTTGCATCTTATGCAATAAAGAGACAACCATAAGGTTTCAGCCAGTTGCCGATAACTTCAACAAAAACATGATCATCTCATACAACAACTTATATCTCATTACATCTTGACCATATCACATCACAACAAACCCTGCAAAAACAAGTTAGACGTCCTCTACTTTGTTGTTGCAAGTTTTACGTGGCTGCTACGAGCTGAGCAAGAACCTTTCTTACCTACGCATCAAAACCACAACGCGGTATAGTGATTGCTTTTTGATCTTCAGAAAGAACCCTGTTCATTGAATCCGATTCAACTAAAGTTGGAGAAACAGATACCCACTAGCCACCTGTGTGCGAAGCAAGTCGGTAGAACTAGTCTCGCGTAAGCGTACGCGTAATGTCGGTCTGAGGCGCTTCATCCAACAATGCCGCTGAATCAAGAATCAACTAGTGACGACAAGCAATATGTATATACCCACGCCCACAACTCCTTTGTGTTCTACTCGTGCATATAACATCTACGCATAAACCTGGCTCGGATGCCACTGTTGGGGAACGCAGTAATTTCAATAAAATTCCTACGCACACGCAAGATCATGGTGATGCATAGCAACGAGAGGGAAGAGTATCATCCACGTACCCTCGTAGACTATAAGCGGAAGCGTTATGAGAACGCGGTTGATGTAGTCGTACGTCTTCATGATCTGACCGATCCAAGTACCAAACGTATGGCACCTCCGAGTTCAGCACACGTTCAGCTCGGTGACGTCCCACGGACTCCGATCCAGCAGAGCTTTGAGGGAGAGTTCTGTAAGCACGACGGCGTGATGACGGTGATGATGATGCTACCGATGCACGGCTTCGCCTAAGCACTGCTACGATATGACCGAGGTGGATTATGGTGGAGGGGGGCACCGCACACGGCTAAGAAAGATCAATGATCAACTTGTGTGTTCTAGGGTGCCCCTGCCCCCGTATATAAAGGAGCAAGGGGGAGGCCGGCCGGCCCTCCTAGGGCGCGCTAGAAGGAGGAGTCCTCCTCCTAGTAGGAGTAGGACTCCCCTTTCCTACTCCTACTAGGAGGAGGAATGGAAGGGGGAAGGGGAGAAGGAAAGAGAGGGAGCACAGGAGGAAAGGGGCCCGGCCCCCTAGTCCAATTCGGTTTGGGCTAGGGGGGCGGGCGCCCTGCCTCCTCTCCCACCACTTGTCCCATGAGGCCCAATACTTCTTCCTCATATTCCCGTAACTCCCCGGTACTCCAAAAAATACCCGAATCACTCGAAATCTTTCCGATGTCCGAATATAGTCGTCCAATATATGGATCTTTACGTCTCGACCATTTCGAGACTCCTCGCCATGTCCCCGATCTCATCCGAGACTCCGAACTACCTTCGGTACATCAAATCACATAAACTCATAATACTGATCGTCACCGAACGTTAAGCGTGCGGACCCTACGGGTTCGAGAACTATGTAGACATGACCGAGACACGTCTCCGGTCAATAACCAATAGAGGAACCTGGATGTTCATATTGGCTCCTACATATTCTACGAAGATCTTTATCGGTCAAACCGCATAACAACATACGTTGTTCCCTTTGTCATCGGTATGTTACTTGCCCGAGATTCGATCGTTGGTATCTCAATACCTAGTTCAATCTCGTTACTGGCAAGTCTCTTTACTCGTTCTGTAATGCACTATCCCGCAACTAACTCATTAGTTGCATTGCTTGCAAGGCTTATACTGATGTGCATTACCGAGAGGGCCCAGAGATACCTCTCCGACAATCAGAATGACAAATCCTATTCTCGATCTATGCCAACTCAACAAGTACCATTGGAGACACCTGTAGAGCACCTTTATAATCACCCAGTTACGTTGTGACGTTTGGTAGCACACAAAGTGTTCCTCCGGTAATCGGGAGTTGCATAATCTCATAGTCATAGGAACATGTATAAGTCATGAAGAAAGCAATAGCAGTAAACTAAAACGATCAAGTGCTAAGCTAACGGAATGGGTCAAGTCAATCACATCATTCTCTAATGATGTGATCCCATTAATCAAATGACAACTCATGTCTATGGTTAGGAAACTTAACCATCTTGGATTCAACGAGCTAGTCAAGTAGAGGCATACTAGTGACACTCTGTTTGTCTATGTATTCACACGTGTACAAAGTTTCCGATTAATACAATTCTAGCATGAATAATAAACATTTATCATGATATAAGGAAATAAATTATAACTTTATTATTGCCTCTAGGGCATATTTCCTTCATTATGTTCTAATTCGAGAGGTAAGTGACATACTTTTCCATAGACCATTTTACATGGAGACATACCCATAGGATTTTTGTATGCAGTCCTATATGCCCATAATGCATCATCAAGTTTTTTGGACCAATTCTTTCTAGATCTATTAGCAGTCTTTTGCAAAATTAATGTAAGCTCTCTATTGCTCGGTTCTACTTGACATGTGGGTGGTATGGAGATGCAATTATATGATTAACATCATACTTATCAAGCATTTTACGAAAAGCACCATGAATAAAATGTGAACCACCATCATTCATTAAATATCTAGTGACTCCAAACCTTGGAAAAGTAACTTCTGTAAGCATCTTAATAGAGGTGTTATGATCAGCACAGCACTACTAGTTGGAATAGCTTCTACCCACTTAGTAACGTAATCAACAGCAACTAAAATATGTGTATACCCATTAGAGGAAGGAAATGGTCCCATATAATCAAAGCCCCAAACATCAAATGGTTCGATAACAAGTGAATAATTCATAGGCATTTCTTGACGTCTACTAATATTACCAATCCTTTGACATGCATCACAAGACAAGACAAACTTACAGGCATCTTTAAAAAGAGTAGGCCAATAAAAATCGGATTGCCATACCTTATGCGCAGTTCTATCTCCAGCATGGTGTCCTCCATAAGCCTCAGAGTGACACTTACGTAGGATTTGTTCCTGTTCATCCTCAGGTACACAACGTCTAATAACACAATCTACTCCTTCTTTATAAAGGTGTGGGTCATCCCAGAAGTAATGTCTTAAATCATAGAAAAACTTTTTCTTTTGTTGGTGTGTGAACTAGGTGGTATAAATTTAGTAACAATATAATTAGCATAATCAGCATACCATGGAGCAGTATGAGAAGCATTTATGATAGCTAATTGTTCATCCGGAAAGCTATCATCAATAGGTAGTGGGTCATCAAGAATATTCTCTAACCTAGACAAGTTGTCTGCAACGGGGTTCTCAACTCCCTTTCTAACAATAATATGCAAATCAAATTCTTGTAGCAAGAGAACCCATCTAATAAGTCTAGGTTTGGCATCTTTCTTTTCCATGAGATATTTAATAGCAGCATGATCGGTGTGAACAGTTACTTTAGAATCAACAATGTAAGGTCTAAACTTATCACAAGCAAATACAACTGCTAAAAACTCTTTTTCAGTAGTAGCATAATTTCTTCGGGCACTGTCTAGAGTTTTACTAGCATATTGGATAACATTTAATTTCTTATCAACTCTTTGTACTAGAACATCACCTATAGCATAATCACTAGCATCACACATAATTTCAAAGGGTAAATTCCAATCAGGTGGCTGAACAATAGGTGCAGAAATCAAGGCTTCCTTTAAGTATTTCAAATGCTTCTACACAATCATCATCAAAGACAAAAGGAACATCTTTTTGTAAGAGATTAGTCAGAGGCCTGGAAATCTTTGAGAAGTCTTTAATGAACCTCCTATAAAAACCGGCATGACCAAGAAAACTTCTTATACCTTTAATGTCCTTAGGGCACGGCATCTTTTCAATAGCGTCAACTTTAGCTTTATTAACTTCAATACCTCTTTCAGAAATTTTATGCCCCAAGACAATGCCTTCATTAACCATAAAGTGACACTTCTCCCAATTCAAGACAAGATTAGTTTCTTCACATCTCTACAAAACTCGATCAAGGTTGCTTAAGCAATCATCAAAAGAAGTTCCATATACGGAAAAATCATCCATGAAAACCTCAACAATATTTTCACAAGTCAGAGAATATAGCAGTCATACATCTTTGAAAGGTAGCAGGTGCATTACATAAACCAAAAGGCATACGTCTATCAGCAAAGGTACCGAAAGGGCAAGTAAAAGTGGCCTTTTCTTGATCCTCTTTCGACACATGCATTTGAGAGAAACCAGAATAACCATCTAGAAAGCAAAAATGTGTATGTTTAGATAATCTTTCTAGCATTTGATCAATAAAAGGTAAAGGTTAATGATCCTTTTTAGTAGCTTTATCTAGCTTGCAGAAATCAATCACCATTCTATAACCTGTAACAATTCTTTGTGGGATCAATTCATTTTTATCATTAGGAACAACAGTAATACCTCCCTTATTAGGGACACAATGGACAGGACTTACCCACTAAATATCAGCAACGGGATAAATTATACTTGCCTCGAAAAGCTTTAGTATTTCTTTTCTTACCACTTCTTTCATCCTAGGATTTAACCGTCGTTGGTGATCAACAACTGGTTTAGCGTCTTTCTCCAATTTTATTTTGTGCTGGCATAGAGTGGGACTAATGCCCTTAAGATCATCAAGAGTATATCCAATAGCAGCACGGTGCTTCTTCAGAGTTTTCAATAATTTCTTTTCTTCATGCTCTGAAAGGTTAGCACTAATAATAGCAGGATATATCTTTTTCTCATCAAGATAAGCATATTTAAGAGTATCAGGTAATGGTTTAAGCTCAAACACGGGATCACCCTTGGGTGGAGGAGGATCCCCTAGGATTTCAACAGGCAAGTTGTGTTTCAAAATAGGTCCATGTTTAAAGAATACTTCATCTATTTCCCTTCTTTCATTCATAAACATATCATTTTCATTGTCGAGCAAATATTGTTCTAAAGGATCACTAGGAGGCACGGCAATAGAAGCAAGACCAATAATTTCATCTTTACTAGGCAATTCTTTGTCATGTGGTTTTCTACGAAATTAAGCAAATTTAAACTCATGAGACATATCCCCCAAACCAATAGTAACAACATCCTTTTTGCAATCTATCCTAGCATTAACAGTATTCAAGAAGGGTCTACCAAATATAATGGGACAAAAGTTATCTTGTGGGGAACGCAGAATAAGAAAATCAGCCGGATATTAAACTTTCCCACACAAGACTTCAACATCTCTAACAATCCCAACTGGTGAAATAGTGTCTCTATTGGCAAGCTTAATTGTAACATCAATTTCCTCTATCTCAGTAGGTGCAATATCATGCATAATTTCTTTGTATAAGGAATGAGGTATTGCACTTGCACTAGCACCCATATCACATAAGCCATGATAGCAATGATCTCCTATTTTAACAGAAATAACAAGCATGCCTACAACAGGTCTATGTTTATTTTTAGTGTCAGGTCTATCAATTCTAGCAGCTTCATCACAGAAGTAAATAACATGCCCATCGGTATTATCGGCCAAGATATCTTTAACCATAGCAATACTAGGTTCAACTTCAATTTGCTCAGGGGGTGTAGGTGTTCTAGTATTACTCTTACGAACCACAGTTGAAGCTTTAGCATGATCCTTTATTCTAACAGGGAAAGGTGGTTTCTCAATATAGGCAGTAGGAACAACAGGATCAACATTATAAGTGATAGTCTTTTCTTCAACTTTAATAGGTGAAACTACTTTTACTTTAGTGGGAGGATTATATTTAAACCACTTCTCCTTAGGGAGATCAACATGAGTAGCAAAGGATTCATAGAAAGAAGCTACTATCTCATAGTCAATTCCGTATTTAGTGCTAAATTCACAGAAAACATCGGTATCCATAAAAGATTTAACACAATCAAACTTGGGTGTTATACCTGACTCCTTACCTTCGTCAAGATCCCAATCTTCAGAGTTGCGTTTAATTCTTTCCAATAAATCCCATTTGAATTCAATAGTCTTCATCATAAAAGAACCAGTACAAGAAGTATCGAGCATGAAGCGATTATTGAGAGAAAGCCAAGCATAAAATTTTTGAATAATAATTTCTCCTGAGAGCTCATGATTGGGGCATGAATATAACATTGACTTAAGCCTCCCCCAAGCTTGAGCGATGCTTTCTCCTTCACGAGGCCCAAAATTATATATATATATATAATTACAATCACGATGAACCAGATGCATAGGTTAAAACTTCTGATGAAATTCCAATTCCAATTGGTTGAAGTTCCATGATCCCATATCATCACATAGCCTAAACCATGTCAATTCCTTTCCCTTCAAAGATAAAGGGATGACCTTATTCTTGATAACATCCTCGGGCATACCTGCAAGCTTAAATAATCCACAAACTTCATCCACATAGATTAGGTGCAAATCGGGATGCAATGTTCCATCTCCTGTAAAAGGATTAGCTAGCAGTTTCTCTATCATACCCGAAGGAATTTCAAAGTAAACATTTTCAGCAGGTTCAGTAGGTTGAGGAGCAACTCTTTGCTCTACTAGTCCAGGTGAAGATACCCAAACAAGCCCCTCAAAGGATTATGTTCCATAGTAACAAGTGACAGTAAATTTCAGCACACTATACAAATTTTTCCTTACCAAATTTCTCCTACCAAAGGCGCTTCACTCCTCGGCAACAGTGCCAGAGAAGAGTCTTGATGACCCACAAGTATAGGGGATCTATCGTAGTCCTTTCGATAAGTAAGAGTGTCGAACCCAACGAGGAGCAGAAGGAAATGACAAGTGGTTTTCAGTAAGGTATTCTCTGCAAGTACTGAAATTATCAGTAACAGATAGTTTTGTGATAAGGTAATTTGTAACGGGTAACAAGTAATAAAAGTAAATAAGGTGTAGCAAGATGGCCCAATCCTTTTTGTAGCAAAGGACAAGCCTGGACAAACTCTTATATAAAGGAAAGCGCTCCCGAGGACACATGGGAATTATTGTCAAGCTAGTTTTCATCACGCTCATATGTTTCATGTTCGGTACTTTGATAATTTGATATGTGGGTGGACCGGTGCTTGGGTACTGCCCTTCCTTGGACAAGCATCCCACTTATGATTAACCCCTCTCGCAACATCCACAACTACAAAAGAAGTATTAAGGTAAACCTAACCATAGCATGAAACATATGGATCCAAATCAGCCCCTTGCGAAGCAACTCATAAACTAGGGTTTAAGCTTCTGTCACTCTAGCAACCCATCATCTACTTATTACTTCCCAATGCCTTCCCCTAGGCCCAAAAAATGGTGAAGTTTCATGTATTCGACGTTCACATGACACCACTAGAGGAGAGACACCATACATCTCATCAAAATATCGAACGAATGCCAAATTCACATGACTACTTATAGAAAGACTTCTCCCATGTCCTCAGGAACAAACGTAACTACTCACAAATCATATTCATATTCATAATCAGAGGGGTATTAATATGCATAAAGGATCTGAACATATGATCTTCCACCGAATAAACCAAGTGGCATCAACTACTAGGAGTAATCAACACTACTAGTAACCCACAGGTACCAATCTAAGGTTTTGAGACAAAGATTGGATACAAGAGATGAACTAGGGTTTGAGATGAGATGGTGCTGGTGAAGATGTTGATGGAGATTGACCCCCTCCCGATGAGAGGGTCGATGGTGATGATTTCCCCCTCCCAGAGGGATGTTTCCCCGGCAGAACAGCTCCGCCGGAGCCCTGGATTGGTTCCGCCAAGGATCCGCCTCGTGGCGGCGGACTTTCATCCCATGAGCTTGCTTATCAATTTTTAGGGCGAAAGACTTCATATAGCCAAAGATGGGCACCGGAGGCTTGGCAGGGGGCCCATGAGACAGGGGGGCGCGCCCAGGGGGTAGGGCGCATCCCCCACCCTTGTGGCGAGGGTGTGGGCCCCCTCTGGTTAATTCTTTCGCCAGTATTTTATATATATTCCAAAACGTGCTCCCATGAAGTTTCAGGACTTCTGGAGTTGTGCAAAATATGTCTCTAATATTTGCTCATTTTCCAGCCCAGAATTCCAACAGTCGGCATTCTCCCTCTTCATGTAAACCTTGTAAAATAAGAGAGAAAAGGCATAAGTATTATGGCATAATTTGTAGTAACAGCCCATAATGCAATAAATATCGATATAAAAGCATGATGCAAAATGGACGTATCAGCGGACGTGGTGCCGTGGGTTGGAGCGGCGTCGTGGGAATCGCGAGTGGTAGTGGATGAAATGTGATGGTCGTCGTAGTTGAACTTCCATGGACAAGCTGTCATGTCTACGGACACATGCATTGCATACCGATCACTGGAAGGAGTAGTAGTAGACAAAGCTAGGGGATAAATAGTTCCTTATAGTCAAGCGGACCCACGCTATTACTTGTTTCAAAGACATGCACACCATCGAAATAGTCCATCTATATCAATATACACAGAGAGGGAATAATTTTTTTTACAAGAGAGGAAATAGTTCATCCATCCACAATGCCTTGTTGCTGGTGTAACTTCTTCTTCTCATTTTCTATGGGAGACGGCTTTGCAACAAGCTCTCTGGACCTTGCAACTATCTCGAAACTCACACAGGCATCCAGGGCAGCATATTTTATCCGCTCGTACGTCAAGGGATGATTCTCCCATCCAGACGACCTTGATGCCAGCGTCTCGTCACCCTTCTGAACATTTGTTCCGAGCACAAAATTTGCTATGTAGAATAGGGATGGTGTCGGTCTATCACAATCTTCTACAGGAATTTTTATTTTGGTTTGTACGTCAGCGATGCTTTTCAAATCAAGGTTGTACGGCTCCAACTTCTGCTTGTCCCCTGCGATGGCTGCCCCACAGAAGTATATGTCCTCCTGAGACAAGAAATCGTGAAGCTCACCTAGTATGGAGGGCGCGTGTATGGTGTGGTACACCAAAACATCATCTTTGAGGCACAGCTGAAGAACGGCGGCGGGTTGGATCTTCGCAGTGGCACACTCCGTGTACTCTGCGTCGAGACTGATGACCTTCATCTCCACCTTTTGGAGGGAGTTGGATACATTGTTGATCCACTTCCGAACAACCCTTGGGTGGTCGGTGACTGTGGCAACTATGCTCAACGAGCCTTCGACGAGGACATGTTGGACGCTGAAAACCTGCATCTCGATATCTTTCGCCATTTGAAACCCTGGACCATAGGGCTATGGTTTGGAGAATTAGGATTAAATGGCTAGTCTAACTGAAGAAGATGATTATTTAATGGGGCTTTGAAATTACTCTAGGAGGATGTGAAGAGGTTAAAACAATGTGAATGCAGTGTGGTTTGGATGCAAATGAAGATGAAGGAGTAGTAAAGAAGCCGAGGAAAATCGGTTCGTGATGGAGAAGTAAATGGGAGAAGTGGCCTGCAGGCAGTTGATTAGACGGCTAGGTAGACTAAACGAAAAGGCTACATGGGTAGACTTAGGAGTGGTACCTGTCCCTGTACGTGCCCATCCTTCTAGCGCTACATGTGCCACTGGCTAGTTGATGTCACTCTTTCGAATCACCATGGCGAGATATTTTATGATTCCTTTTTATTTCTGCACCCCTCCTGACAGGTGGGACCTATGCAAACGGATAAAAAATGTGTCGTAGCTGGTTCAGATGGATATTGGCGCGTGCGTGGGAGACACAACATTCTCAAGTTAAGGAATATGCATTTATCCTCAAAAAAGAAAAGGCCTCTTCGCGCTTCCGCATGCACAAGAATTTGGTTCTGCTCGCAATATGGATGATACCTGGAGGATGAAGTGAACCCAGAGGCATGCTAGCACGGGAGACCTATTTCCACTATACAGTACTACTCATGTTCCTACTACTCCTACTAGTAGTAGTAGTACAACTGTGGTGCACTTGATAGACAAAATATTATTCATCCGGTCCTCACAGTGAACTGACAAGACCCTGCGCCCGAGGTGACACCAGTCCAGGCGGTGTGTTCGGGTTACCAAAGTCAGCCTCACCTTGTGCACTTTGCAGTCACTGTCACCTCTGCTGTATAGCATGCCTCACCTCGTCTCCATCTCCCCTAGCACCACTCCATCTCCGTCTCGCCGGAGATCCTAAGGTCACTCTTCATTATCTCACTGTGCCCCCGCGTAGCCTCGCCTCGCTCGCCTCCCCCAGTACCACTATTCCCTCACTAGCCGCTCCAGCACTGAGAGCCTTCTCCCCCGTAAATCAAGCCCCCAAAAACCCCACCTTCCAAACTCCACCATGGTCGAACATGAACCACACAGCATCCATATGAGACGTGATTGGGTCAATCTCCCTAGTGACATACTTGACCTCTGTTGTTTGTGTATGGATATGTTGAGCACCCTGCGGTTGGCTGCATGCTCGAGGGACATGCACTCGGCCATCATTGAAATGGGGCCTAAGCTTTTCTAGACACCCTGCTTGCTACTATCTGGTCTTGCGATATTTGCTCACCATGATACGGAGGCGTACATGATGCCCCTCGACTTCAATCTGATCTCCATTAGCCGAAACTTCTTTGCAGGTATGTAATGGGTCGCCGTACATCATTTCCCTCATCTTCAATTCGATCACCATCGCCCGAAACTTCTTGGCAGGTATATACTAGGTCGGCATGAACTCCCACTGGATCGTTGTCATCAGAGAAGATGGGTAAAAGTTGGTGCTCGTGAACTTCCAGAACTCCCATGAGATTTTTCCTTCCTCCGTTCGATTATATAGAGTTTTACCATCGTGGTCCAAGTCATCTAGATTACCACGTCAATTGGACGGACCTTATTTTGCAGAAGATTGTAATCTGCCAAGTGCCCACACGACATGCAAATTACGCAGACTTCAAGGTAATTGCCTTGTTCGACCGTGGACTCGCCTATCTTTACGCGTGTGCCTTCTTTAGGTGGAGACAACTCAGCTTGCAGTGGATCATCGTCAAAGCTGCTACACACTTCTATGTTCTGTGATGCTATTGAACACAATGGCATCATCTACGCGATTGACAAAGAATAGGGCACCCCATATTGCTGGGACGGTGCGTAAGTTGTTTCCGCCTGATGTTAATGATGACGCCATGACACTGTTTGAACTTTTTGTGATGATTGGCATATCCCTGTTTGAGCAAAATTTGAGTAGAACTATGGCAATGTATTAGATACGCCGTAAATCAGCTATATTTGGAATGAGTTAATTCATGTGATTGTGACCATGTGATTACAGCCAATTTGTACCCCTGAATAATCAAACGGTTAGGAAGATATCGATATTCTCCTTATTTTATAGTAAGCTATATACTACTAAATATGAGTGTGTATCAATGGCCATGTTAGTGTCCTCATTTTCATGATGTAAAAACATGTCACACTATTGGTTTCATCTAACCATACATTAGGGAAGTAAATGTGCATATGGAGAACTCTATATTTGGAAGTAGTGAAATCCTGTAATGCTTACTATGTGTACATACCTATATTCGCCATTCAGCAATCAATGGCTAGAATAATATGCTCACAAAAAAAATTCCCACAGAACATGAGTATATAACAATGCATGGTCTATTAGTTTCCTTGAAGAATTTGTTTGTGAGGACAGAACATGATTACATAACATGCATGACATGGTAGTTTCCTGTGAAGAATCAATTGTGAGATAACATGAGTATAACCATGCATGGCACTTCTATATTTTCGAACCCAGTATACATTTCCCTGTATTTTCCTCCCACTTCCAACAGGGACATATCAATGCTATTTCTTCCATTATCCTACTCATACTCTGAACAATGCTGATCTTACATTAACAATCACTACTGCAGGATGCTGCTAACGCGACACTACGATCAGAGACCCTTCGAGAAATTGTGTGTGATGCAATAATTGCAAACGGTGGTGTATGAAAACTGTCAAAAAAGGTGCAAAATGTTTGCGATGGAGGATGCATCAAACACGATTCAGATTTTAGTTGCTTGTGCGATGCAGGGCATACAGTTCAGTTCAATTAACTATTTGTGATGAGGAGGAACAAAAGAAACGGGCAGCCAGATGAAGGCATGTGGGATACACAGCATACGGTTCACTCGGATGAACTATTTGTGATTAGGCAAAACAAAAGAAACGGGCAGCTAGGTGAGGTGTGTGCGATATACAGCATACGGTTCACTCGGATGAACTGTTTGTGATTAGGCAACACAAAAGAAACGGTCAGCCAGATCAAGGTGTGTGCGATGGGATTGCATACAGGACAACAACATATATATACACACTTATAAGGACATGCTTGCATAACCAAATTAAACATCCACTTACATAGGTGGCTACTACAACCATGGCATTTGCACACACCAAAGTAAACTATTACATGCATAATTACATAGGTGGCTACCACACACATGACATTTCCACACAACAACAATAAAGAAAACTATATATTACATGCATGATTAACTAGCATAAACAATCATCTGATCATCATCTACTTCTTGTGACGCTTGCTCTGCTTGTGGCTTGATTCGGGCTCATCGATTTTGGTAACGAGGCACTTCCTCATGTCAATGATCCGCCTGTGCATCTCGTAGCATGTGTACACGCTCTTGTCCATGAACCTGAGGTAAGGTTCATCCAGTTGCCGCATCTAGGCCCTGTTCTAGGATACGGGACTTGTTCTCTAGGCATCCTGCTTCATCTTTTCGTAGTAGGGGTCGATGATGGCCGAAGCGAGTTCAACCATGGAGTCCTCCTTCGTGCTGCCCCAGACCCTGTAGTGGTCACGGATTTCGACAAGGTTCTTGCAGGCCAAGCCCGTAACACTAAGTGCTTTTACATCATCGGTGGTTTCCACCGTGGCGAACTTGTAGTCAGTGATGTCGACAAACCTATTGAAACGGTCGCAAGGCTTTGTGGCCATGCAGTAGTGGTAGATAAGGACATGATGGCGCGCGCACAACTGGGCGACGACAACCTTCTGATCTATGCCAGGACGACCGGTGGTGTACTGGAGGTCGATGTCGAGCACCTCGTACTTGTCTCCAGCAAGCAACTGCTCAACGCTGTCAATGTAGTCGTGCACCATGGTCGGGTCGATGGCGTACTCCACCAAGAGATATGTCTCCCTCGCGTGGGTCTCCACTCTATGCTTGCCAAACTACATTGGAGCACCACCGGACATCCCCTCTCTATGTGTTGTCGTGGGTGTGCTTGTTGTGTTGTGGGGCGCGATCGAAAGGTTGAAGAGACTAAGGTTATAATGGCTGCGGGAATTAAAGGGGAAGCCGGACGGCCAGGAATATCGGCAGGCCCTGACGGCAGTTCTAATTTGCAGCACTTAACTCCATCGTGCCGCACGTAACTCCATCGCGTGGCAACGCGCACGGTGCAACCTCATGCATATGGGGCCCCCGACGTGATCGTGCGCACGCCCAACCGCTGGCAGAGCGCGCGTGGAGGGACGCGAACAGAGCGCTCCGCAGTCGCCTCAACGATGATCAACCATCTCTATCTCTACTCTTATGAAAGGCCGAGTTGGTGATGATGGTGTGCCTGTGATTGTTTAATATAGACCGTCCGATCCATATCTGACGGTTAGAAAGCAAACTATGATAATTTTGAAAAAAGATACCCGCACCTCTCTCCACACTTGCAGATAAGGACTTCTCTCATTCGTCATTTTCTCTCACAAGATAAACTACTCATACAAATGTATCTTGATGTTCTGTGCAACGCACGGGCAACTTGCTAGCTTATATATGCATATAGCAGTTGAACGCGCAAGAAAAAGTTGTCCACAAGCCAAGCGCGCCGACGGACGCGAGCAGAGCGCGCCAACGGATGCGATAGAGCGTGCCACGGCGCCTAAGGGCGAGCAGAGCTTGCCGAAGGACGCGAGTAGAGGATGGCATAGTGATACGTGGCAAATAAGACAAACTATGCGAGCGGTGTCGGAGACATCAAGCACGAATCAGATTAGAGTTGTGTGTGCGATACGTGGCATACAGTTGATCCATTCGAGCTGTTTGTGATGGAATAAGTCATGTGTGTTCGGGCAAACGCTTGCTGGTATATAACCTTAAATTTAACCAAAACAATGTTAATGCATGTTACAAAAATTGTATAGCTAGAAACTATGTTCAAATACGACTCCAATGATATAATCTTTGGCGACATGCATTCGTATTTTATTAGTTAAATCCTACTTACAAACCAGGACGGGGGTATAGTAGGTAATTAAATGGCAAACATTTTTTTATTAAACGTGTCCTCTCGCACGTCTTGTCACCCCACTGCCATAGACGGCTTACAGCGCAAGCTAGAGCAGCGCGCGGGGGCGTTCTTTTGGCCAAATGGTGGCGCCAATGAATCGACGGTGATCCCATTCCCGCACAACCTCACAGGTTCCCGCGCAAGCTTCCCGCCCGACTCGGCAAAATCCCCCAAAATCGCAATGCTTACCGGCCTGCTATAAAAACCCTCATGGCCAGCGAGTCCTGCGTCGCATTTTCCCCTCCCTCCCTGTAGCTTATCTCGTCTGCTTCTCCCACAATCGCCAATGGCACAGGTCCATCGTCATCACTCAGGCACTCCGTCGTCATCAGAGGACAGCTCCAGCTGGGAGGCCACACCGCGGCGGCGGTGCAGCCCCCGACGTAGTGTAGTGCGCGTGGCGTCCCTATTGGGTGTGCACGGAACACCCACCACACGCTCCACCGCCGCTGCCCGTCGGCAGCTGTTGCCGGACGCTGTTGCCGCCACACCACCGTCGAAAGCCAGGGCCATCCCCCGCTCCGCCGCCGCCTACCGAAGGCGGGAGGTGGCCGTCGTGGCCGCCGCTGATGTCTACTACACAACCTTGTTCTTGTAGACGTTGTTGGGCCTCCAAGTCCAGAGGTTTGTAGGACAACAGCAATCCCTCAAGTGGATGACCTTAGGTTTACCAATCTGTGGGAGGCGTAGGATGAAGATGGTCTCTCTCAAACAACCCTGCAACCAAATAGCAAAGAGTCTCTTGTGTCCCCAACACACCAAATACAATGGTAAATTGTATAGGTGCACTAGTTCGGCGAAGAGATGGGGATACAAGTGCAATATGGATGGTAGATATAGGTTTTTGTAATCTGAAAATATAAAAACAGCAAGCGATAAAAGTGAGTGAAAACGGTATTGCAATGTGTTGAAACAAGGCCTAGGGTTCATACTTTCACTAGTGCAAGTTCTCTCAACAATAATAACATAATTGGATCATATAACTATCCCTCAACATGCAACAAAGAGTCACTCCAAAGTCACTCATAGCGGAGAACAAACGAAGAGATTATTGTAGGGTACAAAACCACCTCAAAGTTATCCTTTCTGATCGATCTATTCAAGAGTCTGTAGTAAAATAACACGAAGCTATTCTTTCCGTTCGATCTATCATAGAGTTCGTACTAGAATAACACCTTAAGACACCAATCAACCAAAACCCTAATGTCACCTAGATACTCCAATGTCACCTCAAGTATCCGCGGGTATGATTATATGATATGCATCACACAAACTCATATTCATCTATTCAACCGACACAGAGAACTTCAACGAGTGCCCCAAAGTTTCTACCGGAGAGTCAAGACGAAAACGTGTGCCAACCCCTATGCATAAGTTCACGAAGTCACGGAACTCACAAGTTGATCACCAAAACATACATCAAGTGGATCACGTGATATCCCATTGTCACCACAGATAAGCACGTGCAAGACATACATCAAGTGTTCTAAAATCCTTAAAGACTCAATCCGATAAGATAACTTCAAAGGGAAAACTCAATCCATCACAAGAGATAAGAGGGGGAGAAACATCATAAGATCCAACTATAATAGCAAAGCTCGCGGTACATCAAGATCATGCTAAATCAAGAACACGAGAGAGAGAAAGAGAGAGAGAGATCAAACACATAGCTACTGGTACATACCCACAGCCCCGAGGGTGAACTACTCCCTCCTCGTCATGGAGAGCGCCGAGATGATGAAGATGGCCACCGGAGAGGGATTCCCCCCTCCGACAGGGTGCCGGAACGGGTCTAGATTGGTTTTCGGTGGCTACAGAGGCCTGTGGCAGCGGAACTCCCGATCTAGGTTTCTTTCTGGAAGTTTGGGGTTATATAAGAGGTGTTGGAGTCGAGAACAAGTCAGGGGGGTCCTCGAGGCGGCCACGAGGTAGGGGGCGCGCCCAGGGGGGTAGGGCGCGCCCCCACCCTCGTTGTGGCCTCGGGACTCTTCTGGCCCATCTCCGGTATTCCATGGGCTTCTTCTGGTCCGAAAGTGATCTCCGTGAAATTTCAGGTCAATTGGACTCCGTTTGGTTTTCCATTTCTGCAATACTCAAAAACAAGGAAAAAAATAGAAACTGGCATTGGGCTCTAGGTTAATAGGTTAGTCCCAAAATTCATATAAAATAGCATATAAATGCATGTAAAACATCCAAGGTTGATAATATAATAGCATGGAACAATCAAAAATTATAGATACATTGGAGACGTAGCAAGCATCCCCAAGCTTAATTCCTGCTCATCCTTGAGTAGGTAAATGATAAAAACAGAATTTTTGATGTGGAATGCTACCTAACATAATTATCAATGTAATTTTCTTTATTGAGGCTTGAATATTCAGATCCATAAGATTCAAGACAAAAGTTTAATATTGACATAAAAATAATAATACTTCAAGCATACTAACTAAGCAGTCGTGTCTTCTCAAAATAACATGGCCAAAGAAAGCTTATCCCTACAAAATCATATAGTTTGGATATGCTTCATTTTCATCACACAAAAATGCTCCCATCATGCAGAACCCCGATGACAAGCCAAGCAATTGTTTCATACTTTAGTAATCTCAAACTTTTTTCAACTTTCACGTAATACATGAGCGTGAGCCATGGACATAAAACTATGGGTGGAATAGAATATAATGATGGGGGTTGTGTGGAGAAGACAAAAAAGGAGAACGTCTCACATTGATGCGGCTAATCAACGGGCTATGGAGATGCCCATCAATTGATGTCAATGCGAGGAGTAGGGATTGCCATGCAACGGATGCATAGAGCTATAAATGTATGAAAGCTCAACAAAAGAAACTAAGTGGGTGTGCATCCAACTTGCTTGCTCACGAAGACCTAGGGCATTTGAGGAAGCCCATTGTTGGAATATACAAGCCAAGTTCTATAATGAAAAATTCCCACTAGTATATGAAAGTGACAGAATAAGAGACTCTCTGCCATGAAGACCATGGTGCTACTTTGAAGCACAAGTGTGGAAAAAGGATAGTAGCATTGTCCCTTCTTATTTTATATATTTTTTCTTTTTTTATTTGGCCTTTTATTTGGCCTTTCTTTTTTTCTTTTTTTGGGACAATTCTCTATTAATGATGATCATCACACTTCTATTTATTTACAATTCAATGATTACAACTCGATACTAGAACAAAGTATGACTCTATATGAATGCTTCCGGCGGTGTACCGGGATGGGCAATGAATCAAGAGTGACATGTATGAAATTATGCATGGTGGCTTTGCCACAAATACGATGTCAACTACATGATCATGCAAGGCAATATGACAATGATGAAGTGTGTCATAATAGACGGAACGGTGGAAAGTTGCATGGCAATATATCTCGGAATGGCTATGCAAATGCCATAGTAGGTAGGTATGGTGGCTGTTTTGAGGAAGATATAAGGAGGTTTATGTGTGATAGAGCGTATCATATCACGGGGTTTGGATGCATCGGCGAAGTTTGCACCAACTCTCAAGGTGAGAAAGGGCGATGCACGGTACCGAAGAGGCTAGCAATGATGGAAGGGTGAGAGTGAGTATAATCCATGGACTCAACATTAGTCATAAAGAACTCACATACTTATTGCAAAATTCTATAAGTCATCAAAAAACAAGCACTACGCGCATGTAACACCCACGATGCGGCTATATCTCCCACGTGTCAGAGCACGACTTAGAGGCATAACCGCATAGTAGGCATGTCGCAAGAGGGGTAATCTTTACACATCCCATGTACTGAATAAGAAAGGGATAAAGAGTTGGCTTACAATCGCCACTTCACACAATACATAAATATAGCATTACATCATCCAGAATACAATCAAGGTCCGACTACGGAACCAGATAAAGAAAGACAACCCCAAATGCTAGATCCCCGATCTCCCCAACTGGGCTCCACTACTGATCGTCCGGAAAAGACACATAGTAACGTCCCAAATCCTCATCAAACTCCCACTTGAATTCGGTCGCATCCCCTGCACTGGCATCATCGGCACCTGCATATGGTTTTGTAAGTAATCTGTGAGTCACGGGGACTTAGCAATCTCATACCCTCGCGATCAAGACTATTTAAGCTTATGGGTAGGAAAAAGGTAGTGAGGTGGATCTGCAGCGAGCACTAGCATATATGGTGGCTAACTTACGCAAATGAGAGCGAGAAGAGAAGCAAAGCACGGTCAAGAAGCTATAAAGATCAAGAAGTGATCCTGAAACTACTTACGTTCAAGCATAACACGAGATCGTCTTCTCTTCCCGGACTCCGCCGAAAAGAGACCATCACGGCTACACACGCGGTTGATTCATTTTAATTAAGTTAAGTGTCAAGTTTTCTACAACCGGATATTAACAAATTCACATCTGCCCATAACCGCGGGCACGGCTTTCAAAAGTTCAAAACCCTGCAGGGGTATCCCAACTTAGCCCATCACAAGCTCTCACGGTCAACGAAGGATATTCCTTCTCCCAGGAAGACCCGATCAGACTCGGAATCCCGGTTACAAGACATCTCAACAATGGTAAAACAAGACCAGCAAGACCACCCGCTGTGCCGACAAATCCTGATAGGAGCTGCACATATCTCGTTCTCAGGGCACACCGGATAAGCTAAGCGTACAGGAGCCAATGTAACCCAAGTTGCCAAGGGACGGCCCCGCACGGTGCTCTAGTTTGGACCAACACTCAGAGGAGCACTGGCCCGGGGGTTTAAAATAAAGATGACCCTTGAGTCCGCGAAACCCAAGGGAAAAAAGGCTTAGGTGGCAAATGGTAAAACCAAGGTAGGGCCTTGCTGGAGGAGTTTTATTCAAGGCGAACTGTCAAGGGGTTCCCATTATAACCCAACCACGTAAGGAACGCAAAATCAAGGAACATAACACCGGTATGACAGAAACTAGGGCGGCAAGAGTGGAACAAAACACCAGGCACAAGGCCGAGCCTTCCACCCTTTACCAAGTATATAGATGCATTAAAGTAAACAAGATATAATAATGATATCCCAACAAAAATATCATGTTCCAACAAGGAACAAACTCCATCTTCACCTGCAACTAGCAATGCTATAAGAGGGGTTGAGCAAAGCGGTAACATAGCCAAACAACGGTTTGCTAGGACAAGGTGGGTTAGAGGTTTGACATGGCAATATGGGAGGCATGATATAGCAAGTGGTAGGTATCGCGTCATAGCAATAGAGCGAGCAACTAGCAAGCAAAGATAGAAGTGATTTCGAGGGTATGGTCATATTGCCTGCAAAGTTCTCCGAGTTGACGAAAGCTTGATCCTCGTAAGCATACTCAACGGGTTCCTCGATCACGTAATCGTCTCTGGGATCTACCCAAAGCAAGAACACAAGCAAAGGAAACAACAATCATCCACGGTGCAATGCGCAAGCAACATGATGCAAAACATGGCATGATATGCGGGATGTGATATGCAATGCATATGCGAGCTTCGGAAGGGAAAGATTGAACCAGACCTCAACTTGGCAAACCAAGTGTTCCGCTGTAAAGATGAGTTGATTTTGGTCGAAATCGATATAAAGATCACCGGAATTGGATGCACGGTTTCCAAATGGCGAACAAAACAAGAATGGCACTATTCTGCGATTAACAGCACAATGCCATCTAGAATGCAACAAGAAACTAAGCTACTGCACTCCAACATAAAAACAAAGCAGATGGAAGTGATCTACTCAAGATTCTTGACAAAATATGAACACTGAGCTATGGCTAAATCACACAAGAGCAGGTTCAAACAAGCATGGCAAAAGTGCAAAAGATATCAGCATCACAGACTTAGTGAAAATAACAACATGCCAGGAATTAACATCAGGAAGCAATGTTTAGAGCAAGCTAACAACATGCTACAGGAAAATATCATAGCAAACAAAGGCATGGCATGAATCTACATAAAGCATAGAACAAAAGTCCCTTACTGACCATAAGCCAAAAAGGATCAGAAGATATGATGGCACCCATGTAAACATGGCAAGTTTCGTTAACAGATTCAGACTTAGCAGAAAACTGAGCATGGCAAAAACAGAATTATGAAGGCCTCTTTGCGAGCTTGATTCACTCACCACAAGGCATTGCATGACAAGATAAGCATAGCATAAGCAAGAAGACATGTTCATGAAGCTAACCAAAGCAATAACAAGTTCATAGCATGCATGGAACAACTACAACAACCTTGGCAAAATTGATTAACACGTAAACAATCTGCCAGGAACATTTTATAGCAAAAGTAGAGCAAGATTAAGTCATGCTAGGGCACTCCAAAAATGCAAACAGGGGCATGGATGGATAGACACAACCATATGTCCAAATCATCCTTACTTAACATACTCAAAATAAGCATGGATCTCTCTGTAGCAACATGAATACATGGCATAAAAATAACAGCAGGGAAAAGACTTAGTGAAATTCTAAGTCTCTGAAATCAGTAATATCATGAGAGCTACTTTGCATTCTTGTGCTAGTCACCACAATGATCACAAAAATACATGGCATACACCCCTGTAAAGATGGCATGGCATAGCCCAAAACACATGTAGAGCTCATGCCCATATGAAGCACACAACAATTGTAGCAAAAAAGACAAATGCTCATACTCCGCTAAGAATCAGCACCTAACATTTTATAGCACTCTTGCATCAATGATTTGGGCATCAAGATGGACTCAAACAAGCAGACCACAATGGAACAAAATGAAGAGCACATCACGGTGAACATTTTGATATATCATGCATGCAAAACGGATCTACGGATGAGGAGTTATGGCATGTTGAACAGGGCTTCAAAATGAAGAAATAAAATGACTTACTGATGAAACAAGGTCAACCCTAGGGTTTCCAGATCTGGATCTGGCATGGATTCTGAGGATGACCGGAATCTCGCCGGAGTTCGCCGCCGGAGTGGAGGGAGAGGACGAAGGAGCGGTGGCCGGAGCTTGCCGGACTTGAGGAGGGACGGCGAGGTCGACGAGGCGCGGCAAGGAGGCGGCGAGGTGGCGCGGAGGAGGCGGCGCGGCGGAGCGGCGATGGCGGCGGGCGGCGACCGGGCGCGACGGACGCGCGGGCCGAGGAGGGCCCCGCACGGGCCTGGCGGGCCGGCGCGGTGGAGGTGGCGGAGTGCCATGTGGCGCGCTGTGGTTGGCCGCGGGCGGCGATGCCATTTGTCAGGTGGCGGCGGATGTGTCCGGTGGGCGAGAGGAAGGGTTGAACTAGGGTTTCGCCCGAAATTTGGAGAGGGTTGCACCTATTTATACATAGAAGGAGGTGGGAGTGTCCAAATGAGGTGCGGTTTTCGGCCACGTGATCGTGATCGAACGGCCGAGAGGATGGAGGGGGTTTGGATGGGTTTGTGGGCTGACTTGGAGGGGTGTTGGGCTGCAACACACACAAGGCCTTTACGGTTCCCCGGTTAACCATTGGAGTATCAAACGGACTCCAAATGGCACGAAACTTGACAGGCGGTCTACTGGTGGTGTACCAAGGCCGCTTGGAAAATCTTGGTACATTTCGATGATGTTTAACACCCGCTCACGAAAAGAGGCAAAAGGGGACACCGGAGGACGTGGGAGTGTCGGATTGCAAAATGGACAACAGGGAAAAAGCTCGGATGCATGAGACGAACACGTATGCAAATGAGATGCACATGATAACATGATATGAAATGCATGACATGAGCAAAATGCAAAACAAAGACAAGAACCTAACCAGGAATCTCATAACTTAGAGCCGAAAATGGCAAGAGTTGGAGTACAAATATGGTAAGTTACATCCTGGGTGTCACAGCACATGCTCCTAGGGGGATAGATTGGTAGGAAAAGATCATCGCTCGTGCCCGACTGCCACTCATAAGGAAGGCAATCAAAGAAACACCTCATGCTTCAAATTTGTCACACAACGGTTACCATACGTGCATGCTACGGGACTCGCAAACCTCAACACACGTATTTCTCATATTCACAATTACTCAACTAGCATGACTCTAATATTAACATCTTCATATCTCAAAACAATTATCAAGTATCAAACTTCTCATAGTATTCAATGCACTTTATGAAAGTTTTTATTATACCAATCCTGGATGCCCATAATATTAGGACTAATTTCATAACCAAAGCAAATTACCATGCTGTTCTAAAGACTCTCAAAATAATATAAGTGAAGTATGAGAGATCAATAATTTCTTCAAAATAAAACCACCTCCGTGCTCTAAAAAGATATAAGTGAAGCACTAGAGCAAATGACAAACTACTCCGAAAGATATAAGTGAAGATCAATGAGTAGTTGAATAATTATGCAACTATGTGAAGACTCTCTAAAATTTAATAATTTCATATCTTGGTATTTTAGTCAAACAGCAAGCAAAACAAAAGAAAATAAAATGACGCTCCAAGAAAAACACATATCATGTGGTGAATAAAAATATAACTCCAAGTAAAGTTACGGATGAACGAAGACGAAAGAGGGGATGCCACCTGGGGCATCCCCAAGCTTAGGCTCTTGGTTGTCCTTGAATTTTACCTTGGGGTGCCTTGGGCACCCCCAAGCTTAGGCTCTTGTCACTCCTTATTCCATAGTCCATCAAATCTTTACCCAAAATTTGAAAACTTCACAACACAAAACTCAACAGAAAACTTGTAAGCTCCGTTAGTATAAGAAAATAAATCACCACTTTTGGTACTTTTGCGAACTCATTATAAATTCATATTGGTGTAATATATACTGTATTCCAACTTCTCTATGGTTCATACCCTCCGATACTACTCATAGATTCATCAAAATAAGCAAACAACACAATAAAAACAGAATCTGTCAAAAACAGAACAGTCTATAGTAATCTGTATCAAACGTATACTTCTGGAACTCAAAGAATTCTCAAATAAATTGGTGGACGTGAGGAATTTGTTTATTAATCATCTTCAAAAAGAATCAACTTAATATCACTCTCCAGTAAAAACTGGTAGCTTATCTCGTGAGCGCTAAAGTTTCTGTTTTTTACAGCAAGATCACAAAGACTTCACCCAAGTCTTCCCAAAGGTTCTACTTGGCACAAAAACTAACTAAAAAATAAAACCACATCTAAACAGAGTCTAGATGAATTATTTATAACTAAACATGAGCAAAAAAGCAAAGAACAAAAATAAAATTGGGTTGCCTCCCAACAAGCGCTATCGTTTAACGCCCCTAGCTAGGCATGATGATTTCAATGATGCTCACATAAAAGGCAAGAATTTAAACATAAAGAGAGCACCATGAATAATATAATTAGAGCATTTAAGTCTAACCCACTTCCTATGAATAGGGATTTTGTGAGCAAACAACTTATGGGAACAAGAATCAACTTGCATAGGAAGGTAAAACAAGCATAACTTCCGGATTTTAAGCACATAGAGAGGAAACTTGATATTATTGCAACTCCCACAAGCATATATTCCTCCCTCATAATAATTTTCAGTAGAATCATGAATTAATTCAACAATATAACTATCACATAAAGCATTCTTTTCATGATTTACAAGCATATAAAATTTACTATTCTCCACATAAGCAAAACTCTTCTCATTCGGAATAGTGGGAGTATCATAAGAAACTCGAATACTATAAATTGTTTCCACATTAAAAGAGTAATGTTCAGAAAAAGGGTAATCATAATCATGACAAGTTTTATAAATATAATCATCACTACTTTTTATAGCATAAGTGTCATCACAATAATCATCATAAGTAGGAACTTTGTTCTCATCATAATCAATTGAAACCTCTTCCAAGATAGTGGAATCATTACTAAATAAAGTCATGACCTCTCCAAATCCACGTTTATAATTATCACAATGAGATTCAACATCCTCCAAAACAGTGGGATCATTACTTCCTAAAGTTGACACTCTTCCGAACCCACTTTCATCAATATAATCATCATAAATAGGAGGCATGCTATCATCATAGTAAATTTTCTCATCAAAACATGGGAGACTAAAAATATCATGTTCATTAATCATAGCATCCCCAAGCTTGGGACAAACATTAATTGCAGAAAATACATTCTCAAACATTTCATTCTCATCAAACATAGCATCCCCAAGCTTGGGCCTTTTCATATCATAAGCATAATCACTCTCATCGTTAATAGTATGGATAGCACCAATAATATAACAATTATCATAATCACAATGAGTAATAGGAGCAACATCATTTCGGAGGAATACCTTATTACCTTGGCTTCTCCGTCTTTTCTTTTTCTTCTTCATATCATGTGTGGGTTTAATCCTCTTTTTGGACCTCGTTATTAATGAGATTGGTTGGATAGAAGGCTCCTCCTCGTTACCTGATTCATCATAAGAAATAATAGAAGGATATTGGAAGTCTCTTCCCTTTCATTAGTATCCTCTTCATCTTCTAATTGTTTTCTTAACTTTATGTAATTGGCAATATAAGGATTTTCAATGCAATTCACCGCACAATACATATAAATTTCCTTTAGATCAAAATCAAGAACATTATCGAGGGCAAATTCTGGAATATCCTTAATTATACATTTCATTTCTTCATAACCTAGAAGAAAACTAAGTTCATTATGATGCGCAAGGGAAATCAAGTCATCACAATTTTTGGACATGATTCGATCATGAAACAATTTGCATTGGATATTTAAATGACCACGTTCATTGCAAAGTTCACAAGGATGGCTAAGAAAATTTAAATTTTTAGCACAAACATCTAGCCTTTCTTGCAACCATTTAGTTTCTAAATACTTATGCCTCTTGCAAAATCTATCTTCCCTGTTTGGTGTGTACTTGCAAACCCTATGCAATCCACAAAAATTGACATGCTTATAAGAGATATTTTCATCATGACTAGTGCAATCATTATTAGTATCATGGATATTCAAAGAGTTCATACTAAAAACATTGCAATCATGCTCACCATTCAAAGATTTAGTGCCAAACATTTTAATGCATTCTTCTTCTAGCATTTTGGCACAATTTTCGGAATCCTTATTGTCATGAAAGATATTAAAAAGATGAAGCATATGAGGTACCCTCAATTCCATTTTTTGTAATTTTCTTTTATAAACTAAAGTAGTGATAAAACAAGAAACTAAAAGATTCGATTGCAAGATCTAAAGATATACCTTCAAGCGCTAACCTCCCCGGCAATGGCGCCAGAAAAGAGCTTGATGTCTACTACACAACCTTCTTCTTGTAGACATTGTTGGGCCTCCAAGTGCAGAGGTTTGTAGCACAGCAGCAAATTTCCCTCAAGTGGATGACCTAAGGTTTATCAATCCGTGGGAGGCATAGGATGAAGATGGTCTCTCTCAAACAACCCTGCAAGCAAATAGCAAAGAGTCTCTTGTGTCCCCAACACACCAAATACCATGGTAAATTGTATAGGTGCTCTAGTTCGGCGAAGAGATGATGAAAGTGCAATATGGATGGTAGATATAGGTTTTTGTAATCTGAAAATATAAAAATAGCAAGCAATAAATGTGAGTGAAAACGGTATTGCAATGTGTTGAAACAAGGCCTAGGGTTCATACTTTCACTAGTGCAAGTTCTCTCAACAATAATAACATAATTGGATCCTATAACTATCCCTCAACATGCAACAAAGAGTCACTCCAAATTCACTAATAGCAGAGAACAAACGAAGAGATTATTGTAGGGTACGAAACCACCTCAAAGTTATCCTTTCTGATCGATCTATTCAAGAGTCTGTAGTAAAATAACACGAAGCTATTCTTTCCATTCGATCTATCATAGAGTTCGTACTAGAATAACACCTTAAGACACCAATCAACCAAAACCCTAATGTCACCTAGATACTCCAATGTCACCTCAAGTATCCGCGGGTATGATTATACGATATGCATCACACAATCTCATACTCATCTATTAAACCAACACAAAGAACTTCAAAGAGTGCCCCAAAATTTCTATCGAAGAGTCAAGACGAAAACGTGTGCCAACCCCTATGCATAATTTCACGAAGTCACGGAACTCACAAGTTGATCACCAAAACATACATCAAGTGGATCATGTGATATCCCATTGTCACCACAGATAAGCACGTGCAAGACATACATCAAGTGTTCTAAAATCCTTAAAGACTCAATTCGATAAGATAACTTCAAAGGGAAAACTCAATCCATCACAAGAGATAAGAGGGGGAGAAACATCATAAGATCCAACTATAATAGCAAAGCTCGCGGTACATCAAGATCGTGCTGAATCAAGAACACGAGAGAGAGAGAGAGAGAGAGAGAGAGAGAGAGAGAGAGAGATCAAACACATAGCTACTGGTACATACCCTCATCCCTGAGGGTGAACTACTGCCTCACTACTAGGGAAAAGCTTATAGGCAGACGCTTACTAGTAGCACGGGTTTATAACCCTCGCTCCTGCTACTTACTAGTAGCACGGGTTTTTATCCCTCGCTACTACTAAGTTGATACTAGTAGCGCGGGTTTTTACCCCTCGCTACTACTAAGTTGATACTAGTAGTGCGGGTTTTTAACCCGCGCTACTACTAAGCGGTCTTTACCTTGCCCTCCCGGGACATGCCATAGTAGTAGCGAGGGGTACAAACCCGCGCTACTACTAAGTTGATAGTAGTAGCGCGGTTTTATACCCCTCGCTACTACTAAGTATGAGGTAGGTGAAATCCCCATATCCTCGGCCGAATCCCTCCTCTCTCCCTCACTTTTCCCCTCTCTCACTTTCCTCCTCTCTCCCTCGTACTCCAGCGATGGCCGCCGCTGGTACACTCTGCTTTCTTCCTCCCTCCCTCTCCGAGATCCCTCCGGTGGGAGGTCGGAGCTCCTCGCCGCCGCCAAGATGCGGAAGCACGACCTCGGCATCCTCCTCCTCACCGCCTTCGTCGTCTTCTTCTCGCTCTAGGTCAGCCCTCCTCCTCCTCCACCTCCCCCCTCTTTGATTCGATCTAGAACCCTAGATGACCCATCCCCCTCCTCCTCCGATAGCACGAGGGCCACCGCGAGGTGCTGGTTCCCACGCACGACGCCAAGATCCAGGTCCTCCAGCTCCCGGCCAATGCCGGGCTGGCCTCTGCGGCCTCCACGAGGCGTGCGTCATGGCTGAGATCTCCCTGCTCCCGGCTAACGTGCGTGTCGCCGCCGGTCGCCGCCCCGTCGCCATGGACGTCGGCGCCGTCGAGCGAACCATTGACACCATTGACAACATGCACGGGGTCGAGATTTTTTTTGGTTTTTCAAATTAATAGTAGTAGCATGGGTCACAGACACGCGCTACAGATAGTTAGTAGTAGTAGCGCGGGATGCACCGCGCTACTACTACTAGTTAGCTGTAGCGCCGTAGTAGTAGCGCAGGCACCCGCGCTACTACTAGCTTTTAACCCGCGCTACTACTAGGCTTTTTCCTAGTAGTGCCTCCTTGTCATGGAGAGCGCCGAGATGATGAAGATGGCCACCGGAGAGGGATTCCCCCCTCCGGCAGGGTGCTGGATCGGGTCTAGATTGATTTTCGGTGGCTATAGAGGCTTGCGGCGGCGGAACTCCCGATCTAGGTTTCTTTCTGGAAGTTTGGGGTTATATAAGAGGTGTTGGAGTCGGGAACAAGTCAGGGGGGTTCCCGAGGCGGCCACGAGGTAGGGGGGTGCCCAGGGGGGTAGGGCGCGCCCCCACCCTCGTGGTGGCCTCGGGACTCTTCTGGCCCATCTCCGGTACTTCGTGGGCTTCTTCTGGTCCAAAAATGATCTCCGTGAAATTTTAGGTCAATTGGACTCCGTTTGGTTTTCCTTTTCTGTGATACTCAAAAACAAGGAAAAAACAGAAACTGGCACTGGGCTCTAGGTTAGTCCCAAAAATCATATAAAATAGCATATAAAACATCCAAGGTTGATAATATAATAGCATGGAACAATCAAAAATTATGGATACGTTGGAGATGTATCAGCCACCTGTAGGATCGAAAGTATGTCTAGAGGGGGGTGATTAGACTACTTGACCAAATAAAAATCTAACCTTTTCCCAATTTTAGTTCTTGGCAGATTTTAGCTATCTTAGCACAAGTCAAGCAATCTTCACACAATTCAAGCAAGCATGCAAAAGAGTATATGAGCAGCGGAAAGTAAAGCATGCAGCTTGCAAGAATGTAAAGGGAAGGGTTTGGAGGATTCAAACGCAATTGGAGACACAAATGTTTTTGTCGTGCTTCCGATAGGTGGTGCTATCGTACACCCACGTTGATGGAGACTTGAACCCACGGAGGGTAACGGTTGCACGAGTCCACGGAGGGCTCCACCCACGAAGGGTCCACGAAGAAGCAACCTTGTCTATTCCATCATGGCCGTCGCCCACGAAGACCTTGCCTCACTAGCGGTAGATCTTCACGAAGTAGGCGATCTCTTTGCCCTTACAAACTCCTTGGTTCAACTCCACAATCTTGTCGGAGGCTCCCAAGTGACACCTAGCCAATCTAGGAGACACCACTCTCCAAGAAGTAACAAATGGTGTGTTGATGATGAACTCCTTGCTCTTGTGCTTCAAATGATAGTCACCCCAACACTCAACTCTCTCTCACAGGATTTGGATTTGGTGGAAAGAAGATTTGAGTGGAAAGCAACTTGGGGAAGGCTAGAGATCAAGATTCATATGGTTGGAATGGAATATCTTGACCTCAACACAAGTGTAGGTGGTTCTCTCTCAGAAAATGTGTATTGGAAGTGTAGGTATGTTCTGATGGCTCTCTCCATGAATGAAGAGTGGGTGGAGGGGTATATATAGCCTCCACACAGAATCTAACCGTTACACACAATTTTCCAAACTCGGTGGGACCGAATGGTTAAACTCGGTCGGACCGATTCAGCAAACCTAGTGACCGTTAGGATTTTTGGTGGGACTGAGATGCAACTCGGTAGGACCGATATGGTTAGGGTTAGGGCATAACGTAATCTCAGTGTGACCGATTACACAAACTCGGTGGGACCGATTTTGGTAATAAGCTAACCAGAGAGTTGGTCAGGTAAACTCGGTGGGACCGATTCGCTCATCTCGGTAAGACCGAAATGTTACAAGAGGGAAACAGAGAGTTTACATTGCAATCTCGGTGGGACCGATCGCTCATCTCAGTAAGACCGAAACGTTACAAAGGGAAACAGAGAGATTACAATCCCATCTCGGTGAGACCGAGATCCCTATCGGTGAAACCGATTTGCCTAGGGTTTGTGGCAGTGGCTATGACATTTGAAACTCGATGGCGCCGGATAAATAGAATCGGTGGGGCCGAGTTTGACTTTTGGTTTAGGTCATATGTGGATGTGGGAAGGTAGTTGAGGGTTTTGGAGCAGATCACTAAGCACTTTGAGCAAGCAAGCCATTAAGCAACACCTCATCCCTCCTTGATAGTATTGGCTTTTCCTATAGACTCAATGTGATCTTGGATCACTAAAAGATAAAATGTAGAGTCTTGATCTTGAAGCTTGAGCCAAACTTTTTGTCCTTAGAATTTTGAGGGATCCACTTTCCTCATCCATGCCATGCCATTCGTTGAGCTTTTCCTGAAATATTAATCTTGGAATAATGTTAGCTCAGTGAGCTATATGTTGTTAGGAATTACCAAAACCACCCAGGGATAGTTGCACTTTCAATCTCCCCCTTTTTGGTAATTGATGACAACATATAGATCAAAGCTTCGACAAATGATAATAAGAGTGAAAGATATCGTCGCTTTGAGAAGTATGTGAAAAGCAAGAGCTCCCCCTAAATTTATGCATATCTTAAGATTTGCTTTGGACTGCAAATGCACAATGTTAGGATCATGGGTTACTCTTCCATGTCACATACATCTTGGTGGAGCGCTCAAAATGATAAGAATTAAATACATGCACTCATCACCAAGCAAAGTGAATGATCATATAAGGATAAGTAAGATAATATCATCTAACAAGCATAAGTGTAGCTTATGATCAACCACATGATCATCAATGTCTCACAGATAATAGCGTAGTATCTCAAGCAATCAAAAGATAAACAAAGTTCAAACAAAAAGACAAGAGAGAACAAAAGCAAACTCTCTCTCTCGAAGCCTATGATCTATACATTTTTCTCCCCCTTTGGCAACAAGTTACCAAAAAGTTCATAGAAAATTCATAGCACTAAAACGTCTCTCAGGCTTGGTCTTCAGGTGGTGGTGTCCGGAGAACGCCAAGGACGAAGGCTTCAGTTGAAGTAGATGGAGCTGCTAGGGTAGGTGCTGGAGCTGGTGGCACTGAAGCTGTAGCTGGTGCAGATGAAGTGGCTCTAGTGTCTGGTACAGGCACTGCAGCAGATCTCTGAGCTCGAGGCACTCTGGCAAATGCATCAGTGGTTGTCTTGCCCTTTCTCTCCTGCATGTCATCCTGTAGCTGCTCCACAACAGACCGAATCTCAGTTACTTTGACATCTAAATCATAGAATTTTTGTTCCACGATTCTTTCCAGGGCTCTCCTGGTTTTGAGTTAGGGTGGCCAACCCCTTCTCAATCCTCAGAGATGATGCTATCAAGTAACCAAGCTGGTCATGCTTGCTTTTCAAAAAGTACTCAGATGCCTCCTCTTGAGTTGGCATCTTGGCAGCCTTCTCCATCTTTGCCTTCTCCTTCTTTGCTTGTGCTTACACTGAGGAGGGTTCATCTTCATTCATCACAACTTGGTTGTCCTCGAAGTCAGGATAGATAGGCAAGTGTTCCTTATCCAACAAGTATGTTCCTGTGCCCATCTTTGAGTTTATCAACTCCTGGATCTGTGGGGCATATCCACAACTTCTTTTCTGGTTAGCTGCAGTCCTCTTGATAGTCTCAACTATAAGGCTCATGACCTTAAACTTCTGTGGCACATCAAATATATGTAGCAAGTTAATTGCATGCCCTCTGATCATGTTGTGGTCACCTGACTTGGGCAAACGAATGTGCCTTAGAATCCAGTTGATCGTTGGCAGTCCTGACAGAAGAAAATGGACTGACCCAAACTTGAAAGTCTCAAGAGCATCTTCAGGAATCTCCTTGTACATCTGTGACATAGAATTGTGATCCATCTTTTTCTTGGCATAAACATCCAAGTCATCTTCACTTTCCTTTGGGGCATTGATCAGATTGGCCCATCCCACAATAGTTGATTGGTATCTCGTACCTTCAGACATCCAAACTATTCTGCCATCTGGATAGAAGTGTGTTGTGGAGTAGAATTGCATTATGAGCTCCTCATTCCACTTTATGAGCTTCTGCCCAACAAAGTCTGCAACTCCACAAGCACGGAAGTTGTCAAACACACTAGGATAGTGTTCCTAATTTTCCTTCATGTAGGTCCAGTTGACCAACCTCATATCACACACTATAGGCTTCTTGTCCAACAAAATTGTCTCATAGAAATCCTGCTGTTCCTTTGTGTGGAACCTGTAATCAACAGCAACCCTTCTCCTTGTAGCATATGGATCTGTCTCTCTCCATTTCCTCAGTCTTGAGTCTCTCCTGATCTTCATGTTCTCAGCCACAGGATGAGCATCATTGTGGTCTGGAATTTTTGGCTTCAATTTTCTCAGAACATGCTCTTCATCTTCTTCTTCAGCAACAGTCTCAGGCACTGGGGCCTTGTTCTTCTCAGCAGCTGGTATGTTTCTGGTATTTCTCTTTGGTGCAGTCTTGGGCTTGGAGGCAGCTTTGGGTGCTTCTTTGGGCTTTGATGATGCAGCCCCTGTCCTGATAGCATCACCCATAAGCTTTTGTGCCTTGGTTGCTGGTGCAGCAACCTCTTCTTCCTCTTCTTCTTCCATCATGGAAACCTTTCCAATCACTCTGGCCATGGTCTTCTTGACCCTTTCCTTCCTTTTTCTTTCCTTCTGCAGCAGGCTCTTTGGGTTGAATTCCAAAGATGCTTGAGAGGATGCTCTGGCCTTAGACATTGGTTGTCTTCCTGCTGGCCTTTTGATCTTCATTCTTGGCTTAACTGCAGCTGAGTTGTACTCCTTTTTAACCACTTTCTTCTTTGATGTGGCCTCATCCTCAGTGGCCACATAGTCTTCATCCTCAGACTCTGAAGTTTTCTTCTTGCTTGCTCTAGTGGTAGCCTTTGGCAAATTGCTTGGGGTGCTCCTGCTACCATCATCTGAACTGCTAGAGGGACTAGTGCCCTCACTCAGGTGAACCTGCTCCTCTGACCTGTTCTGGCTGTCACTCTGGTCAGACATGTTGCAAACACTAACTGCAAACCCTGTGAATAGATATAGATGAGATAGAGTGGATGAGCATCACAAAATGCAGAGGTTTTTGCAAAAGAATGAGTCAAAAACTTAGTTTTAGTTTTCCACAGAAAGCATTTCAGATCAACCGATTTGCAAACTCGGTGATACCGAAGCAGCTGTTGGAACCTAAACTAGTGAACTCGGTCAGACCGAGTCACAGTTCGGTGGCACCGAGACTGCTAGGGTTTCACAAAGTCCTGAACTCGGTCACACCGATTTGCAATTCTCGGTCAGACCGAGAACCACATGTGCAATGGCCTTGGCTGAATCGGTGGAACCGAATTCTGCAACCCGGTGGGTCCGAGATGGTTTCGGCGGAAAGCTAACCCTAAATTTTCGATTCAACTCTAATCTACGGAGTGTTTTGACTGGATAGAAGCATTTCAATCGTGGTAAGAATCATAATGAACACAATGTGCTAGGAATCGGACGGGGATAGCACTGTGATCGAGTCCATACCCTAGTTCGGCAATGAACTCGCTACGGCGGCAATGGCGGGGAAGAATTCCATTAATGGCGGCGGAGACCAGCGGCAGGAGGCGGCTGGCGATGAGGAGGACGATCCGAAGACCCAGGAGGCAGAGCGAGCTACGCGCGGGCGAATGGGTTTCGGAGAAATTTCCAAAAAATTGCCCGTGAGTATATATAGCCCGACCCTGTCGGTGTGACCGAGTGGAACAACTCGGTAGCACCGAGATGCATAACTGTTGACAGTTACAACAACTCGGTGTGACCAAAAAGTTCAAATTGGTTGCACCGAGATTGAAAACCTAGATCGACTTAGTGATCTCGGTATGACCGAAATGGATGAATCGGTCAGACCGAAACGCACAAAGAAGTTTTGGAAGTTTAAGTCTATGACGAATCGGGGACTCCAAGTGCTCCTCACACAGAGTGGTTCGAATCTGACTTGATCAAATTTTGTGATGTAGCATGAATAGAGTTTGGGACGAGAAAAACATAGATAGCTAGAGAGGGTTCTTAGGCATTCTTGTCCATCCACTTGGCACAAGAAAAGAAAACCAATCAATCAAAACAACACGTGGATGTCCTCGAATGAGTAAAATATGCAATCAACATGCTCACACAATAAAATGGCAATTGAAATATGTGGCAAAGCATGCACAACCAATTCTAGCATCTATCAAACAATTTGCAATGACTAGGTCATCTATATATGAGTATATTGACTTAGGAGTCAAATGAGAACATTTGATCATAGGTCATACTCATCGTTTAAGCACAAGTGGGGTTACCACTTTTACATAAAGCATTGTTGTGTTCACACCATTAGAGTTGCTTTAGCTCAATTCTTAGAGTAAAGCTCCCCCTAGATGTGAGATCCCCCCTAAGAGGGATGAACTAACCTTGGGTTTTGTCGATGATGACTTCATGTAGATGTTGAAGATGTGGATGCTCAATGTTGATGTAGATCATTTGGAGCTATCCATTTGAGTGAGTTGCACTTTCAATACCTACACGGGTTAGTCCCACAAGGAACAAACAAGGATATCCATAGATATAGAGTGATGCACACACAAGATGATGTCTATGAAAGCTTTTAGGTTACCTTGTCCCTTGTCTTACCAACAAGAGGGTTTGTGACTCCTTGAACTAGTGCAAGATGTGGAAGTTGATTGCACTTGTTCTTGCCAAGATGATAAGAGTGGAGTATGTTGGCGGAGTCACCCTCAAGAACTCTCTAGTTCTTCTTCTTCGGGATCCACACCATTTTGATGGGAATCCTCGATGTTGTAGTTGTACTTGATGAAGTGGAACTTGAAGTAGTCTTGGGAACCCACTTGACCAAGGCCTTAGGAGCTTCTTCAAATGCATCAATTTCCTCTTGAAGCTCGTCCTTGCCTTTTTGCTTGTGGTCTTCTGGTGGAAGATCATCTTGAGCTTGTGTCCCTTTGAGAGAAGTAGGATCATACTTCTCTTGTTGAGGAACAAACTTCGTCTTGGGGTATTGATCTTCTTCCCACTCAACTCCATTGGCATTGAACTTTCGTTCAAAACCAACACCTTGATTCTTCCGGTGCCTTCCTTGCTTGCGTACAATTTCCTCGAATTGCTTACTTCCGGCAAGGCTCTTGTAAACACCTTTCTCTATAATTCCCTTCAATAAGCTATTTTCTTGCTCAAGTGTAACTTGGCTAAGAGAATCATTAGTGGAATCAAGAGAACTACTAGAAGCAACAATATTGGATTTAGCATGATTATTGTTACTACTAGAGGAAGAATCTTTCTTGTTCTTGTTACTAGACTTGACTTGAGGCATGTAAGTGGATAAGAGTAAACGTTGGCAATGTAAGAAGAAATTTTCTTGCGAAGATCATCATTGATTGCTTTTAAGAACTCATGCTCTTGCTCAAGGTTGAGCTTTTCAGAGCGCAATTTCTCATGAGTCCTTAAAAGTTCTCGATGATCTCCTAAGATAGTTTCATGAGCTAACTTAAGAGTGTTTAGTTCTTTAGTTAGAGACTCAATCTTCTCCTTATCATTGTCATTCGTTTTATCTTGATTAGCATGATTAATTGACGTTTCATCATAGTATTCATCACTAGAGTTGTCAACAAGTAAATCATCATCACCTAACAAGTCATCTTCATCACTATTGAAATCAACATACTCGGGGTGTGATACCTTTGGGCCTTTAGCCATGAAGCATGTTCCAACTCCTTCATTTGGTGAATCAAATATGTTATAGGAGTTGGTTGTCACAAGTGCTAGACCGGCAACACCTTCATCTTGAGTATATTCGGAGTCGGAGTGATAGCTTCTCTCGGAGTGGTTGTCGGAGTCGGAGCCGGATACCCATTCACCAACGTGAGCTTGATGTCTTCGTTTTGTGTAGCTCCTTGATGACCTGTCCTTTCTTTCCGAATCCTTGCTTCTCCGCGAGGGTCTTCGTTCATAACGATCATCTCTACTCCTTCTTTCTCTAGATGGTGATTCTTCTCTTCTACTTCTTCTTTTGGGATAATCTTCTCTTCTCTTGTAGGGGGGCGTACACTCATTGGAATAGTGTCCGGGCCTTCCACAATTGTAGCAGTTTCGCTCTCGACTAGAAGATCTTTTGTCATTGTAGGACCTTGACTTGGAGCTTCTCTCTTTGCTTCTACTCTTGTAGAACTTGTTGAAGTTCTTCACCATTAAGCTCAATTCTTCATTGAAGGTTTGTTTCTCACTCGATGATGTGGGGGCTTCACATGAGGCTTTGTAAGCACCACTTGATTTGTTGTGAAGTTCCTCTTTATCCTTGAGTGACATCTCATGAGCAACAATTCTTCCGATGACTTCCTTTGGCTTGAGATCTTTGTAATTGGGCATCATTTGGATCAATGTGCACACGGTATCATATTTTCCGTCCAAGGCTCTTAGGATCTTCTTGATGATGAATCTATCGGTCATCTCTTCACTCCCTAAGCCGGCAATCTCATTTGTGATAAGAGCAAGCCTAGAGTACATTTCAGCGATACCTTCACCATCCTGCATTTTGAACTTGTCAAGTTGACTTTAAAGCACATCCAACTTGGATTCCTTGACGGAGTCGGTACCTTCATGCATGTCAATCAAAGTATCCCAAATTTCCTTTGCATTCTCAAGACGGCTGATTTTGTTGAATTCTTCGGGGCACAATCCGTTGAAGGATATCACAAGCTTGAGCATTGTATTGTAGCATCTTCAACTCATCCGCGGTAGCTTCACGATTCGGTTCTCTCCCATCAAAGAATTCACCTTACAAGCCAACACACACACAATAGCCCAAACGGCGGGGTTATGTCCAAGAATATGCATTTTCATCTTATGCTTCCAACTAGCAAAATTAGTACCATCAAAGTAAGGACCTCTACGATGATAATTTCCCTTGCTAGACGCCATACTCTCCTAGGTTGTGAAACCAAGGCTATGACCACCAAAAGCTATGGAAATCAAAGCAAATGGAGACCAAAGCTCTGATACCACTTGTAGGATCGAAAGTATGTCTAGAGGGGGGTGATTAGACTACTTGACCAAATAAAAATCTAACCTTTTC
Organism: Triticum urartu; assembly: GCF_056163025.1. NCBI lineage: Eukaryota > Viridiplantae > Streptophyta > Magnoliopsida > Poales > Poaceae > Triticum > Triticum urartu. The sequence goes on along the minus strand of NC_141874.1, from coordinate 357,522,911 downwards.
CCAATTTTAGTTCTTGGCAGATTTTAGCTATCTTAGCACAAGTCAAGCAATCTTCACACAATTCAAGCAAGCATGCAAAAGAGTATATGAGCAGCGGAAAGTAAAGCATGCGGCTTGCAAGAATGTAAAGGGAAGGGTTTGGAGGATTCAAACGCAATTGGAGACGCAGATGTTTTTGTCGTGGTTCCGATAGGTGGTGCTATCGTACATCCACGTTGATGGAGACTTCAACCCATGGAGGGTAACGGTTAAGCGAGTCCATGGAGGGCTCCACCCACGAAGGGTCCACGAAGAAGCAACCTTGTCTATTCCATCATGGTCGTCGCTCACGAAGGACTTGCCTCACTAGCAGTAGATCTTCATGAAGTAGGCGATCTCCTTGCCCTTACAAAATCCTTGGTTCAACTCCACAATCTTGTCGGAGGCTCCCAAGTGACACCTAGCCAATCTAGGAGACACCACTCTCCAAGAAGTAACAAATGGTGTGTTGATGATGAACTCCTTGCTCTTGTGCTTCAAATGATAGTCACCCCAACACTCAACTCTCTCTCACAGGATTTGGATTTGGTGGAAAGAAGATTTGAGTGGAAAGCAACTTGGGGAAGGCTAGAGATCAAGATTCATATGGTTGGAATGGAATATCTTGACCTCAACACAAGTGTAGGTGGTTCTATCTCAGAAAATGTGTATTGGAAGTGTAGGTATGTTCTGATGGCTCTCTCCATGAATGAAGAGTGGGTGGAGGGGTATATATAGCCTCCACACAGAATCTAACCGTTACACACAATTTGCCAAACTCGGTGGGACCTAATGGTTAAACTCGGTCGGACCGATTCAGCAAACCTAGTGACCATTAGGATTTTCGGTGGGACTGAGATGCAAGTCGGTAGGACCGATATGGTTAGGGTTAGGGCATAACGTAATCTCGGTGTGACCGATTACACAAACTCGGTGGGACCAATTTTGGTAATAAGCTAACCAGAGAGTTGGTCAGGTAAACTCGATGGGACCGATTCGCTCATCTCGGTAAGACCGAAATGTTACAAAAGGGAAACAGAGAGTTTACATTGCAATCTCGGTGGGACCGATCGCTCATCTTGGTAAGACCGAAACATTACGAAGGGAAACAGAGAGATTACAATCCCATCTCGGTGAGACCGAGATCCCTATCGGTGAAACCGATTTGCCTAGGGTTTGTGGCAGTGGCTATGACATTTGAAACTCGATGGCGCCGGATAGATAGAATCGATGGGGCTGAGTTTGACTTTTGGTTTAGGTCATATGTGGATGTGGGAAGGTAGTTGAGGGTTTTGGAGCAGATCACTAAGCACTTTGAGCAAGCAAGCCATTAAGCAACATCTCATCCCTCCTTGATAGTATTGGCTTTTCCTATAGACTCAATGTGATCTTGGATCACTAAAATATAAAATGTAGAGTCTTGATCTTGAAGCTTGAGCCAAACTTTTTGTCCTTAGAATTTTGAGGAATCCACTTTCCTCATCCATTCCATGCCATTCATTGAGCTTTTCCTGAAATATTAATCTTGGAATAATGTTAGCTCAATGAGCTATATGTTGTTAGGAATTACCAAAACCACCCAGGGATAGTTGCACTTTCACCACCCCACTGCCGGCCACCGTGGCCATCACCCGCTCCGCCACCGTGGCCCGAAGGCGGGAGGTGGTGGTCATGGCCGCCACCCCATCATCGGCCGCCGTGGCCGCCAGCCCACCGTCGACCGACGGGATTATCAGCCGCTCCGCCGCCACGACCCGAAGGCGGGAGGCGGAGGTGGAGGCCTGCACATGCATCAGCGACCTTGCGCACTACAACGAGTTCCTACGGGAGGAGGAGGAGCGCCTCGTCGAGCACGCAAAGAGCCTTACCACAGCCGTGGCCGCAGCACACGCTGACGCAGAGGCGAGGAATCAGGAGATCTACGAGCAGTCCGGCCGCTTTGAGAGGGATCGTCTTGAGCGACAGTGGGCGTTCGAGCTGGCGAGCGTCGCTGAACGTGCAGCACTGGCAGGCACCGTATTGCATTTGTCCAGCTCGTCGGTAGGCTACTCCTCCTCCTATGCCTCTTACTGAGGGGGTGAGAGCGCTTGGCAGAGGAGAGGCCGCCGGAAGTAGCACAAAGCCCCTTCGTGGTAGTAGTAGTATTTAGGGGCAATTTTGTTCAGTTCATCTGACTATAGATGTGTGCTCGAACTGTACAACATACTTAAAATTAGCTAGTATATATAGTTGAACTAGCCATTTCAGTACGTGGTTGGCAACAATTGGGGAGAAGTTTGGTCGGTTCAGCTGTCGAGTTCAACTGTTTGTATAAATTAAGAATGACTGCTTAATCTATGAATGAAATATATGCTTAATTACTGAATTTTTGTTGCAAAAATTAGATAGTGCTCATGATTTCTAGCTACAGATTTTGACAAATCGCAGAGTTACAAGGATTGACAAATGGCAACGTTATTAGATCTACAAATGTAAATCTTCCCAGTTTGACAAATGGCAACATACCCAATAATTGTTTATACGTGGTTGCACACGGGTCATCCAAAACAACCGTTTGCGTTGAAGGGATGCACAAATCCTGCGCTACCCTCACTTTGCATGCGGGTGCTCTATCTAAAACGTTTGCGATCAAGAGCTGCAGAAATCCTTCTCGGCACATTTTCCCTTGGCTTCCTGGGGAAGCTGTCAGTTTACATACGGGTGTTCAAACTAAAACATTTGCGATGAGTGTTTTATATTTAAAAACCGAATTAAACTGGGGAAACCGAATTAAACCTGGGGAAGCTAATAATTTTTTACCACGGCATGTTGATGCCGCTCCATGTTAGCATGCCAAGTTTCATGAATTTCAGACGAGTTTTGGATTTACTAGAACTTAAAAACCAGGTATCTCAATGTTTGCGGCCGAGTGATGGTGGCAGGGTGTTTGAAAATCATTCCCATTTCTTGCATGGGACCTAAGCATGCACCCAAGGACACATATTTGATTTTTCAACCAGTTTATGTGCACTTGAGAATGTGCATGTAGTTCAAATTTGAATTATGCACATAAAATGCCTGGAAAACCCAGTTAATGTATAAAAATGTCCAAACAAACCCCAAAAAATTACAAAATTGGACACAACACTCTTGTTGTTCTATGTTGACACTCGAAAACTTTTGAAAGCAATAAGAGGCAACAGATATTGTTTCATCCCCAAAGGTGGCATGTTCCCTACTGAAACCATCACGCTTATTGTGAGAAGCTTTGGTTTGTGAGAAGCTTATACCCAAACCTACTCCAAATGGGACAAAAATTTTACCACGGCATGTTGATGCCGCTCCATGATAGCATGCCAAGTTTCATGAATTTCAGACGAGTTTTGGATTTACTAGATTTAAAAAACCAGGTATCTCAATATTTGCGACCAAGTGACGGTGGCAGGGTGTTTGAAATTCATTCCCATTTCTTGCATGGGACCTAAGCATGCACCCAAGGACACACATTTGATTTTTCAACCAGTTTATATGCACTGGAGAATGTGCATGTAGTTCAAATTTGAATTATGCACGTAAAATGCCTGGAAAACCCAGTTAATGTATAAAAATGTCCAAACGAACCCCGAAAAATTCCAAAATTGAACACAACACTCTTTTTGTTCTATGTTGACACTCGAATTTTTTTAAAGCAATTAGAGGCGACGTTTCGTCCCCAAAGGTGGCACGTTCCCTACCGAAACCATCACGCTTGTTGTGAGAAGTGTTGGTTTGTGAGAAGCTTATACCCAAACCTGCCCCAAATGGGACAAATATTTTAGCATGGCATGTTGATGCCGCTCCATGATAGCATGCCAAGTTTCATGAATTTCAGACGAGTTTTGGATTTACTAGAATTTAAAAACCAGGTATCTCAATATGTGCGGCCGACTGACGGTGGCACGGTGTTTGAAATTCATTCCCATTTCTTGCATGGGACCTAAGCATGCACCCAAGGACACATATTTGATTTTTCAACCAGTTTATATGCACTGGAGAAGGTGCATGTAGTGCAAATTTGAATTATGCACATAAAATGCCTGGAAAACCCAGTTAATGTATAAAATGTCCAAACAAACCCCGAAAAATTCCAAAATTGAACACAACACTCTTGTGGTTCTATGTTGACACTCGAAATTGTTTTAAAGCAATAAGAGGCAACGGATATCGTTTTGTCCCCAAAGGTGGCATGTTCCCTACCGAGACCATCATGCTTGTTGTGAGAAGCGCTGGTTTGTGAGAAGCTTATACACAAACCTGCCCCAAATGGGACAAAAATTTTACGACAGCATGTTGATGCCGCTCCATGATAGCATGCCAAGTTTCATGAATTTCAGACTAGTTTTGGATTTACTAGAATTTAAAAACCAGGTATCTCAATATGTGCGGCCGACTAACGATGGCAGGGCATTTGAAATTCATTCCCATCTCTTGCATGGGACCTAAGCATGCACCCAAGGACACATATTTAGTTTTTCAACCAGTTTATATGCACTGGAGAATGTGCATGTAGGTCAAATTTGAATTATGCACATAAAATGCCTGGAAAACCCAGTTAATGTATAAAAATGTCCAAACGAATCCTGAAAAATTCCAAAATTGAACACAACACTCTTGTTGTTCTATGTTGACACTCGAAAAAATTTGATAGCAATAAGAGGCAACGGATATCGTTTCGTCCCCAAAGGGGGCACGTTCCCTACCGAAACCATCACGCTTGTTGTGAGAAGCGCTGGTTTGTGAGAATCTTATACCCAAACCTGCCCCAGATGGGACAAAAAAATTACCACGGCATGTTGATGCCGCTCCATAATAGCATGACAAGTTTCATGAATTTCAGATGAATTTTGGATTTACTAGAATTTAAAAACCAGGTATCTCAATATGTGCGGCCGACTGACGGTGGCAGGGTGTTTGAAATTCATTCCCATTTCTTGCATGGGACCTAAGCATGCAACCAAGGACACATATTTGATTTTTCAACCAGTTTATATGCACTGGAGCATGTGCATGTAGTTCAAATTTGAATTATGCGCATAAAATGCCTAGGAAACCCAGTTAATGTATAAAAATGTCCAAACGAACCCTGAATAATTCCAATTTTTTGGACGACACACCTATAGTTGCATGTTCACTTTAGATAAAAGTTCTAGCAACTGAAACACCGTCCATGGCCGATGTGACCCCGTTATGTAATTCAAATCAAGAGGAAGTATCAAGTAGATCCCACACAGTTTTTTATAACCAAACGTGTGAGATGCAACACAAAATATCTTCAGACCATGTTTGGATAAGGGACCGTATCTAATGACACTTTGCGCGCTAGTTTTTTGGCTGAAGCGATTCCAAATTTTCGGCTTCCGCGGATATATCTACCTCCCTGCCCCCTCCCACTTACCAAAAGCCACATTTCCCCTGTTTTCGCCTTCTTTTGCAAGTTGAAACCTTCACTCCTTGCTTGCAGCACTGCCGCCTCCTCGCCGGTGACCCTCCTTCACGCTGCTCGGCCTCGCCTATCCAGGCAGGTAATCCACACCCGACCCCCATCCTCCTCCTTCTTCCACATCCCACATGTCCCGACCGCTGGCGCGAGCGCGACACCTTCCACCTAAATCACCGACCCCTCCACCAAATAAGCGCTGGCCTAAGCCATGGTGCACGTAGTATAGCCAGGACCTGAAGGAGCATTTGGCAGCGGAGAAGTAAATCGCGGTCGCACGCGGATGAGGTCGTGATGGCTGCCATTCGTGTCGACCCCTAGATCTTGAAGGAGCACCTTGCCATTTGCTAGCTATGCCGGTTAAGCATGCTCGGTTTACCCATTGCGTGTGCTGCTCATGCCTTTCCTTCACAAATTCTAGTGAATTGTGCTATCTAATTTTACCATGCAATCTGTTGCTCTAGTGTATATGTTCTATAAGTCGTGTAGTGTGGTGCTCACTTATTAACTGTTTTGTTAATTAATTGTCGTCTTAGTTAACTGTTTGGTTCAATTCTGCAAATGTGATGTTCAATTCTTTAGGCTGCAATTTTGTATTGTCTTCCATGTGAGAAATAAATCGAATTTATCTTTACAAAATACATGAGAAACAAATACAATTGCTATATTTCCAAGTTGTCAAGCATGCTTGGTTTGGTTATACATTGTGCAATGTGGTGCTCAGTTAACGTTTGGTTCATTTGTGTTGTGGTGTTTAGTTAACTGTTTGGTTCAATTCTGCAATGCGACGTTCAATAGTTGTGGGTGCATTCTGTTATTGTATACCATGTGAGGAATAAATTGAATTTGGATGTAGTAAATACATGACAAACAAATACAGCTGCTACAATTGGCTGTAGTTAACTGTTTGGTTAATTGTCTGATCTTCTATTAGGAGTATGTTATATTGTGCAATGTGGTGCTCATTTAATGTTGGTTCATTTGTTGCGGTGTTTAGTTAACTGTTTGGTTCAATTCTGCAATGCGATGTCCAATTGTCGTGAGTAGAATTTTGTATTATTGTGCATGTGAGGAATAAATCGAATTTGGCTGCACTTAATACATGAGAAACATATACAAGTGCTATATTTCCTAATTCTTAATCATGCTTGGTTTGGATAAATGGGTTTTCTATGTGACTTGAAGTAATCTGACGAATCTGCAATATGCTTATTTTTCATCAACATATTTTACTGATAGCATGCGAAACCTTACTTAACTTGATGACTAACTACCTTATATGTGTTGCAGGGAAACAACGGGAAGCACCGAGGTTTACAATCGAGGTTAGCACGTGCATGGTCCATTGTCTAATAGCACATTATTGTGCAATTGTAGGAACCATTCTAATATTTAGGTTTTTAACAATTTGGTCTTGCACATGTAGGTCCTGCTGTCAGAGGTTTTGACCCACTGTTTGACCCTTTTTGCATATGGGGAAATGAGTTGTCCATGAATATCAGTCAAGTCAAGAAACTCAGAAAGATTGTTAGGATAAAGAAATTAGCGACAAAAAACAACCAGATCTTTTTCTGCACAATGAAGAAGACATCAGTTCACTAAAGGATGGTACTGACTATTATACCTTGTCTTTTTTATTTCTTTGCCCCATTTCCAATATAGGGAAGATATTTATGCACATCCTTGTTTTCAGGCCTTTCCAAAGTAGTTTACTGATGATTACCTCTCAAACCACCTGTATGGTCAGATGGCGAGGAAGGTCTTCATACAACACCCACAGTTCAATATTGAAGTGTTGCTGAAGAGGATGAAGGATGGACGGTCAATCATCCACATGCACTGGCCTAAAGTTACAAAGACCTTCAACATCAACGAAGGCTCAATATTTGCCTTCTGCTTTGGCAGTTTTCCAGATGAGATACATCTGTCTATGTACCATCTATGATGCTAATTTCGAAAGGTTATAGATGTTGCATGCGAAACTTGGTCCTGGTGTAGTTGTGCAATGGGGTAGCTGAGTGCTGAAGCTATATGATATTGTACTGTGATGTATTTCAATTATGAAAATGAAATATATTGTGTGATTAATATGAAATGTCAATTAGATTAATAAATGGATTATGAATAATCGGATAATTAGCCTGCTAATGGTAAATTAGCCCGCTAATTGGGTTTTGCTATTACAAACGGTTGTTGAAAAAATACCGTGGGCGATGACCTCAGGCAACACACACAGTTTCTAGGAATATACCGTGTTGGATCAATGAACAATCACACATGACTTTTTCTTGAAAACCTTTTGCGTTAGGCCACCTTGCGCAAACGTTTACCACATAAAAACTCTGTGTGATGGAGAGCCTTTGCCACACAGTTTCTTCTACGGACCGTGTGTGATACATTCAATAACGCAAATGATTTAACGGGAAAAAATGTTTGTGATGTACTTGTAAACGTAAACATTTTCCTTGGAGCGACTGTGTGGGATGTACTTGCGACCGGAAACAGTTTCGCCATATAATTGTATTTTTTAGCTCTACTATACGTATTTCTGTATTTGAGCACTCGTCGATCGAACACGTTCTCATTTTTCCGAGCCTGCGTGCCAGGAGGGCATATCGCTGACGGTTTCTGGGTCGTGCGGGAAGGACCCCCCTATCGCCCACACTCACTTGGCGACGGTTCTAAATGCAGTCATGGAAAGGGGTTAAAAACCGTTTGTTTAGGAGCTCGCTGTACTAGTGAATGCATGTCCTTTTTGATATGATGCAATGTCCCTACAGTTATTGCCCATTGTAATCACACCACCTTTGCCAAAAACAGGGAAGCACAACTGGTTCCTCGCTCGATTATACGACGGCAAAAGACTAATGATCATTTGGACACATGAGCCAGAAAAGTTATATTGCAAAAAACCCAATGTATACAAGCACCGTGAATTACGTGAGTATCCGACAGTGGCTGTTACGTCTATGAGCAGGATACCAGCTTGTTGGGCCCTTTAGGATTTTTGAGTTGGAGGCAGGTAAACAACCTTGGTTCACACTCTCTGTTTCTCGGACTCAATTATCCGATTAACTAGGAGATCACCGTTGGCAAGGACCTTAATGGCAGAGAGGCTCTATTTGCTATGAAAAATTGTGTCTACATGGTGAGCCCTAGGAGTTCGGGATCAAACTCCCCTGATTGTCAACGATACAGCCTGCAGCCAAAAGAAGGTGAGAATGACAAAGGCATCTGGATTAACTTTGATCCTTGGACGTGTCGAGTACGACATGCAGTGATGTGGTTCGAGCCTTCAGGTTGATAGGTAATTGGGTTGTTGCATCGAAAGGGTGGAGTATTGGTGGCTGAAGCGGGGCTGCAAATTATGATGGTGTTGGATCATCCCTCTTCGAATGACTTGTTGTCTTTGCTGTTTGTTCTGGATGGGTAGTTCTCTCTTTTGTTATGCATATTCCTTGTCATTTGGTCATCCTCGTCTATGTCACTCTTACTATGTAATAGTCGCCTCTATTTAGAATGTCATTCTCGTCTGGATCACGAGAGTCTGAGCACTACAGATGGGTGCGTTTTGGTGGTGTAGCAAGACTTCTTATGAACTATCATGTCTTGCTGTTTATGTCAGTAGTAGTCAGTAGTCAGTGTTGGAATGTTGTATATATCGTTGTTTCGAACTGTTCATTGTCTCAAACTGCTGGTGTGCTAAATGAGGGCATCACCATTCTCCAGTGTTTAGAGTATACCTCCTTTTTTCAAGTTATAATTTGAACTCAGTGTCTTTTCAATGATGTACACTTGTTTGGGACAGTGAGGTATTGTTGAATATGGGTCGAGTAGTAACGCAATGCCAAACAGGTCAATTATGTCTCTCATGCTGGGCTCTCAAAAGATCCTAAAAAAGGTCGGGCTCTCAAATAAAGAAAGAATTGGGACTCTTGCGCGCCGACATGTGGGCGCCACCAGTGTTTTCGTGCGCTTGCGCGCCGAGAGCATATTGGCATGTGTTCGAAATTCATGCTACCTTTTCATCCCCAATATCCCACCCCTCCCCCACCGCTGGAATCTCGATTCGTACTCTAGTTCCCCCAAATCCCCCTCATGTACTCCCTGTACTCAAGCACACTATCATGTCTGGTCAACGCGGATCTCAGAGCCGGAGATCCTGAGGTCCGTCCTGCCTTCGGGCACTGCGTGCTGTTGCTCAACAGTGGCATGGCGGCGCTTGAAAACCAGTTTGCCAGCAAAGTGCTGATGGTAACCATCAACGGCGACCGGCCTCCCATCTCGTCGGACGACCTTGTCAAAGCTCATGGCATTGCGCACATCATCCAAATAAGTGACTTGCTTGTCGAAGTCTGTCCGCCACCGGCTGATTTCTTCGTCAGGTTCCGGACAACTTTCAACTGCAGTCGTGTGTTCAAATCTTCTCGGTGTTTGTTCTGTGATGGCACGCTGGTGAGCTTTGATCGGTGGCACCCAGGATGGGCTCGGTGCCCTCTGAGCTTGAGTTTTCAAAAAAGCTTACATTCCACGGCATGCCTCGACGTGCTTGGAACAGCGAGTCCATGAATGAGCTTATCAATGACCTTGGAGGTGAGCTCGTAACTATGTTTGTTCCTCCAGACAGTTGGGCTCTGACGGTTATGGCATGGATGAAGAAGTTGTCCACCATACCAAAGGTGATTGGTGTTGAGATATCGGTGCAGGAATCGGGGTTGTACTATTCGTCACCACCAAGTCCGCCGCGGACCATGTTAGGGATGTACATGTATCGAGTGTTCGTGCATGTCGAAGAAGTGGTCAATCAATCAATCGAAGTCCTACTGCCGCCGCTGGTGCCCGGGTCCATCGACGACGTCCATTACAGGAGTCAACGTCAGACTTTCCCCATGTTGCTCAGAATGATGGATGGCACAGGGCCTACTCCATCGCGCGGCGGAGGCCACTACTTCTTTGGGAGAAGAGGCAGGGCTGGCTGCCTGGATGTGCTCTAATTTGAGGTAACAACTGAATCTTGTCAGATACTAGTTAAATCCGAGCTATAGGTGTGAAGAGGTGTGAAGCACTGATGTGCCAGTACATTTGATTGTGACCTGTTCCATTTTTTACCTGAACTTTTTTTAGACAGGGTTGTACGTCAACTTAATGTTCTAGCAGAACTTATATATTGTGTTGTCTATCTGTTTTCTTTACACAACATTCAAGATATTTCCCCGTCATTGATAAAGACGACGAACCGTTATGTACGAGTTCATTGGTTTCAACATAGCCCTACCCGTAGCGATCCACTTCTTCCACCCTGATTGTGCTGCCTGTGTGAAATATTTGTATGCAAGTTTAGTGTGGTATGATGTTCTATATGATTCCCAACAGGGGGTTTCGGGCATCATTTCTTCATCGCCTCACACCCGCAGACCTACAGGGAAGTTGGGTATGTTTTCCCCTCACAATTTTTGACACAATCTAGGCTGCAAATCCGGATCTGAATGTATATTTCCATCAATTTGTTCAGTAGTATCAACAAATACAAACAGAATTTCTATTGTTGTTCAGATTTGTTAGCTATTAAAACTAGGTAGTTCCACCTATTTTTCTTCAGTGCCACGCCAGGTATTGCCACTAGTTAGATCAGAACCCCAACACACAAACAAAAAAGAGGTTCAATAGATCAGTGTTGCAGTTCTCTTAACATGTTAGCGAAGTACACTGTAAATCACCTTGCAAAACAAACATATTACAGTATAATATATATCCTACTAAAACTACAGGTCAATTCCGTATATAAGTTTGTTCATACATTGCAACTACTTTATTAAATAGTAGTCATATATATATGTACATATTTAAGTCAACATAAACAGATCATCCTAAATATAAAGAAAAACATTTGTTGTTTACTTATAAAAAATCTTTTTCCATCCATGCCAAAATGCACAAACTACCATCCACAATAAAATTTCCTGCATCGAGTTCAGGGAAGGTTACCTTGGAAACACAACACAAGAATGGGTATGCAGACATGCAAGCTGACTACCACATTGACTCTGAAGACTGCATCAACATAACTACTTGCTGGAATGATTTTGTCTCCCAGAATGGCTTTGAGGCTGGAGAAGTGACCATGGTGTTTTTCTACAAAGAAGAAGACTCCCTCAAGTTTACAATATTTGCACTGTAGGTTGTCTAGGATAAAAGCTAAAGCCATCAGTGGCATATTCTAATGCTTTGCTTATATTGCATGCTTTCAAAATTATGTCCATCAGAAGGCTTGAACGGTGCCTATTTAAAGTATGCAACCTCATCCGCATCATTTTATCACCCTTTTTAGACAAGTTGCTGCTGACAGAAATGCAATTCTCTAATACACACAGTATGGTCCTTATATAAAAAAATACAGTACTCCGAACAATAATAATGCAATGTCAATGGTCGGAAACTTTGTAGTTAACATATGTTGGTCAACAGAATTCTCATGGTATGAAGTTCAGAAGAATTGACATAAATACAAGAAATAGCAGCATAACTATTCTGCTAATGCAGTACGAAAGTGCATACAATGCGGTTCTCTGAAACACAAACTGCAGTCTAAGAAAAAGAATTATCTCATAAGCTTTCATGCCCACTATAATACAGTTACATTGAAGTCCACTACTTAAAAAAATGCAACACACTACAAACATATGCCAGAACAGCAACAATAAAATCAAAGCAGTACAGGTCCAGACATGTAGGAGACTAACAGAGGTGCCAATTCCACTTGCAGTTCGATAAGTGGCCAAAACATTGCGCAACCACTCAAATTTGAACAATTACCCACCAAACAATATATCAAACCCACTGCCATTGCGATGAACAACATGAGCTATTCTTTAAAAATGCACACCAAAAAGACGAACATTATAGGCGTGATACAATGAATTCAAAACCAAAAAGAGAAACTAACTACAAGATTCAAAATGAATCAACGCACAAAATCCAAAAAAACAATAAGAACAGACGAGCGGACGAACCTCACACGCCCAGACAATCGATTTCGCATAAATTGAAAACTAACTACTAAAAATTAGACAAATTGTAGAGTAAACTGATTGATTAAAACGAACGCAATCAAATAATTCCTACTAACAAACAACATTCGAGCATGAAAAAGTCGCATCTGACGCGAACACAAACGAATAGAGAAAGCTCGTCCGTCAAATCGCTCGATTTGCAAAGATTCTAGTCGCCTTTCCTGTAAATTACAAAGAATAAATGTCAAATGAGATCTAGAAATAAATTAAATCATCCCGCAACACCCGATTCCACACAGAAAACGTGGGCGGACCGTCAGAAAATAAAGCAGTTCTTCCATGAAGCATTGCAATGCTCATCGTAAAGAGGATGCAGTTCGCTTCTGTTGAGCGTGCAGTGCGGAAGTGTTATCAGAATAGTTATTCACCACCCAGGGGGCAGAATAAGTTATTCTTCACCCGAGGTAATCTTACGATCACTTCATAATTAAATTACATTTGGAAATTTAAATAGTTACATTCATATTGATTCACTACGTAAAATTTCGTATAAGAAAATAAAAATATAGGTCATAAGACAAGAAAATTTGGAGTTTATGTATATTTTACACTATGTTTTTATGTTTGTAATTTTACATAATATAAAATATTTTTTACGACGATTATATTTTTTACGGTCTCTTTTTATGTCAGAAATAAGACAAAACTTACGGAACGTAAAATTACAGTGCATTGGTGGTAAAATAAAGGAGGGTGAAGAATAACTATTCCTCACGCAGAGTGACGCGCTATTTGTCACCCTGTGTGAGGAATAATTATTCTTCACCCCCTCTTTATTTTGACGTCAATGCATCGTATTTTTAGATTTCGTAAATTTTATCTTATTTCATACGTAAAAAGAGAACGTAAAAAAATATATACCCACCGTAAAAATATTTTATATTACGTAAAATTACGAACGTAAAACATACATAAAATGCGGTATTTCTGGTCTTATAATGTATATTTTTTGTTTTCTTATACCAAATTTTATGTAGTGAATTAATATAAATATAACTATTTGTATTCCAAACGTAATTTATTTATGAAGCGGTCGTAAGATTACCTCGGGTGAAGAATAACTTATTATGTATAACTTTTTGTCCCATACTCTCACCGTAATAGAGTTTTTACCCGCAGGGTACGAGGGTAATGAGTACACATTGCCATCCCTATACATCGTCAAGATGCTCGTGGGCTCTGGTCGATGATAAACTTGAACAAAATCTGGTCGCAACTACCAAACCGAAGGCGAGGCAGTGGCTGTTCACTCTTATGGACTCACTATCACATGAACAGTTCATCAAGGTTGCAGTTAGGGCTATTTGGACGGCTCATCGAAAGGCTATAGATGAAGGGATCTTTCAAACTCCAGCGGCACTTCAATCCTTTGTCTCAAGGTTCATATCCGAACACCAAATCCTGTAAGATAAGAAGCCGCGAACTGCAACGGCAGTTGCTACCACCAACTCGACTACACAACGGCCAAAGGCGCGCGCCCCTGACTATGCAAAAATTCAGGTCGACGCGACTGTTAGGGCAGGTAGTAGCTGCGGCAGTATGCCGAGACAACATAGGCAACTTCCGAGGCAGCTCCTCACTCGTAGTGCATGGGGTGCATGATCCGACAATACTCAAAGCAATGGCGTGTCGCGAAGCCCTCTCTTTGGCGTCTGATTTACAACTTCACAACTTTATAATAGTCTCGGATTTCAAACAAGTTGTTGAAGAGATCATTTTAGGCAGCCATGGTACCTATAGTGCTATTATAAGAGAGATCAAAGCAAAAGCGACATTAGCTATATTTTTTAAAGTCATGTGGTCAATGTTGACCCATATAGTTTAACGAGATTTTCTTCTCTTACTCTATCTTAGGGTCGTCATGTTTGGTTTGGCTAACCACATGATCCGAATTGTATCCCACTTACTATGTTTTTTTAAAAGTTACTTACTGTGACTTTTGATTAATATAAAGTTGGCCTTTCCCTAAGGCTAGTCATAGTGGGAGTAACATAGCGTATTTTGAGAAATTTTTGCTTACGTGGCATGTAGTTAATGAGAAGTATTAACATAATATGTTACTGTAACATATCGTTTTTCCAAGACAAAATGAGTCTACAAACCATTAAATGAAGCCATATATGACACTACCAATATGTTACTTTACACTATGAAGATATTAACTTAGGGGGTATTTGTTTCCACGGATTTTTTTGTGTAGGGACTAGAAAAAGTCCCTCATAGAGACTTTTTTACCAAACGGGAGGGACTTTTTAGGGACTAAACTAGACATTTGGGACTAAATGAAGAAGACTCTGAAGGAGAGTCTTTTTGAGACTTTTTGGGACTTTTCCATCAATGCCCCTCCATGCACCCATTGGCCCACCACCCCATGGTGTTGTTTGATTGTTATCTTTTTTATATACTAGGGGCAACATGATCATTTAATAGCCTCTAGAAAGAGACTAGGGACTTTTTAGTCTCTGCAAACAATCAGTGAGAAACTTTTTAGGGACTAAGGACTTTTTAGTTGGGACTAAAAAAAATCCTAAAACTAGAGAACCAAACACCACCTTAGACTAGTGTCATATACATGACACTAGTATAAGTTACTCCAATGACCAGCCTTAAGGGGAAAATGATTGGGACGCGTCGGTATGCCCATGTTGTAGATTGTAGATGTCCTCACATTCTCTCCTTCGTCTATTCCGGACGCAATAAACCTGGCCGAAGCGACTGGCGGGGAGAGTGCGTGCGTACGTGAGCCCTAGCGGGTTCGAGGAGTCTGCGCCGGCGGCGGAGATGTCGACGCCGTCGAGAAAGCGCCTGATGCGGGACTTCAAGCGGCTGCAGCATGACCCACCGGCCGGGATCAGCGGCGCGCCGCACGACAACAACATCATGCTCTGGAACGCCGTCATCTTCGGGTCCGTGATCCCGCCTTCGCCTGGAATTCCAGTTCCTCACCCCTTTCGTTTGGGTGACAGCCTCTCCGCCGCCGCCGTTGTTCCTAGGGTTTGGTCTGGGGACCTCTAGATCGTGCTGAGCTCCTCAGTTTCAGTTATTTCCATGTTAGGGTTTGTGGTGCTGACGAGGGATCCTTTTTCTGTGGTGTGGTTTTGCAGGCCGGATGATACGCCATGGGACGGAGGTGAGGCTCGTCGGTTTGATCTCCTCTGACCTCTAGCTGATTTACTGTTTTACGTGTGGTTGCTAGTTCCTTGGGCGTAGTTTTATTGTGAATCGTAAGGCGGAACTGCAGCTATCCTATATATTGCTGATGGTTTTTGTTTATCCTGGGAGTGATGCTGCATTGTACCTGTTTGCATCCATTAGTCTGTTATAAGTTTTGCGTGGAAAATTCCGTTGCATGATTTGGG
Source organism: Triticum urartu (assembly GCF_056163025.1). Taxonomy (NCBI): domain Eukaryota; kingdom Viridiplantae; phylum Streptophyta; class Magnoliopsida; order Poales; family Poaceae; genus Triticum; species Triticum urartu. The sequence continues at coordinate 357,507,009 of NC_141874.1, read as the reverse complement.
CAGTACTGTTCGTTGGGCTTTTCTGTCACTGTTTACAAGCAGCAGAAGGTCTGTTGGAAGTGTATATTTTAGGCTAAAGTTATGAAATCCCTGCTGGTTTTGGGTTTCCTTAAATCGGAAAAGACAAAATCTGCATGGTCGAACCTGTTACGACGGCAGACTCCACTCAAGGTGCACCAAAATTAGGAGATTCGTACGAATTCTGCAGTAATTTTTTTAGTGAGTTATGGGCTGGAACGCCAGAGCTGATTTGGAGTTGCACAAAGTGTTCTTTTGGTATAGAAATTTTTTAGCTTTGGAAATTCCTTTGGCAGCAAGCTTTGGACTTGCATTTGGAAATAGGTTCCCAATTTAGCTTAGGAAAGGAGTTCAGCTGCAACATGAAAGCCGTGATGCTGTTGTTCTCTTTTAAATATTATTAATACTTCATAAGGTTGAGTATTCTATCTGAGGACTAGATAAAGAAAAAGTTCGTATCTGTTATGCATCCTCTTAATGCTATTTATCCACTTTGCTTCTCAGCTTATAGTTTGACACATTAGCAAACTGCTATTTTTGTGTGTAAATTAAATCAATAATATTGCTGGCGTGACAGCAATACATGATGAACTAATTTATCCACATTGCTTTGTCCGTTTAGTTTGGGACAATAGCAAATTGCTATTTTTGTTTTAAAAGACTAAATCAGTAATATTGCTCGTGTGACAGTTCCAGGAATGTCACCTGCTTTTGAGAGCATTGTTCAATCTTCATATTTGTACTGTAGGGAAATGCACGGCAGATGCATAGTAGCAGGTAGTGATTTTTGCATGCCCACGGCTCAGACCTAGTGATATGTGTATTGTACCGAGCATCCAAAGAGGTTAGTATTTTTCTTTTGGTAAAACATCTTAGCTAGGCCCTCCCATAAAAAAGGACAGCCTGGTGCACTTAGCTCCCGCTTACGCAGGGTCCGGCGAAGGGTCCGACCACTTTAGGCCCTCCCCATGACCACCACCAAAATTCTTCCAAGGTGGACATTGTTCCACTCCATAGGTTCAGAGTGGCCAGATAAGAAATGTAATATAAAGCGGTTCCATCACCATACACGTTGGCATATGACAGTCATGAAGGAGCACATAACCAAAAATAACTATGTATGGGGTCAACCATGTTGGTGCATGATGCATGCTTATTGTGCATATGTTTTAGCTTGTGGCATCCTAATATGGCAATAGGCATGATTTTGGAGAAGCTGTCTCATTATGTCATATTTATGCAAATATCTAATTTAAGCTTAGTCTAGTGGTATTGAAGTTATATTCTTTATATGAAATGGTGGAAATGAAACATCTCATCTTGCTGAGAGCCCAACCTCTTGAGGCATGTTTGGTTCACAGCCCCATTGGCAAGCCAACCAATCAGGTCCTTCCTTTCCCTTCTTTATACTAGTATAAATGTGCACGTGCAATGGACGTAACCATATGAATGTCATTGTTTTAATCCTAGTTAGCATGAACATATTTAAATAGAATCGACAATTTTTTTAGTGTGATGTATGACAAAGCGAAAAAGTTTGGTATTGTACTTCTATCTCTACTATATATACTCCCTCCATTCCACAATGTAGTGCACCCACGCTTACCGAGATCTAAGTTTGACCATAAATTTAACCAACGAGACCGACTGCGGCAAGGGCAAAAATTATACCATTGAATTTATGGTCAAACTTAGATCTTGGGAAGCGCGGGCGCACTACATTGTGGAATGGAGGGAGTATTTAAAAGACGTAAGGTCTCGTATTTCACCCATCAGCGTTTCGTTCCCACCTTCATCCAACCCCACTCCGTCCTCTCCTCCTCCCTCTCCGTCTTAAATTTTTTTGCTCCTACCTCTGGTTTTTTCGACTTGTCTTTGTTGAAAACCACACACGTCTTCTGGTTTACCAAATGAAATCATGTTTTCTTAGGTAAGTCAATAAGTGTTTTTTTAAAGTACTCCCTCAACTATAAGGTGATACCTGGAGAGAGTGTTGTACCTCAGCATAAGCTGGTGGTTGCTGACTTCCGCTTTCGGATTCGTGTCCAGCGGGATAAGCGTGCCAAAGTCGCTAGAACGAAGTGGTGGAAGCTCAAGGGGGAGGTAGCTCAAGCGTTCAAGGAGAGGGTCATTAAGGAGGGCCCTTGGGAGGAAGGAGGGATGCGGACAATGTGTGGATGAAAATGACGACTTGCATATGTAAGGTGGCCTCGGAGGAGTTTGGAGTGTCCAAGGAAAGGAGAAGCGAAGATAAGGATACCTGGTGGTGGAATGATGATGTCCAGAAGGCGATTAAAGAGAAGAAAGATTGTTTTAGACGCCTATACCTGGATAGGAGTGTGGACAACATAGAGAAGTACAAGATGGCGAAGAAGGCCGCAAAGCATGCTGTCAGTGAAGCAAGGGGTCGGGCGTATGAGGACCTCTACCATGGTTAGGCACAAAGGAAGGTGAAAGGGACATCTATAAGATGGTCAAGATCCGAGAGAGGAAGACGAGGGATATTGGCCAAGTCAAATGCATCAAGGACGGAATAGACCAACTCTTGGTGAAGGACGAGGAGATTAAGCATAGATGACGGGAGTACTTCGACAAGCTGTTCAATGGGGAGAATGAGAGTTCTACCATTGAACTGGACGACTCCTTTGATGAGACTAGCATGTGTTTTGTGCGCCGAATCCAGGAGTCTGAGGTCAAGGAGGCTTTAAAAAGGTTGAAAGGAGGCAAGGCGAATGGCCATGATTGTATCCCCATTGAGGTGTGGAAAGGCCTCGGGGACATAGCGATAGTATGGCTAACCAAGCTTTTCAACCTCATTTTTCGGCCGAACAAGATGCCAGAAGAATGGAGACGGAGTATATTAGCACCAATCTTAAAGAACAAGGGGGATGTTCAGAGTTGTACTAATTACCGTGGGATTAGGCTGATGAGCCATACAATGAAGCTATGGGAGAGAGTCATTGAGCACCGCTTAAGAACAATGACAAGCTTGACCAAAAATCAATTTGGTTTCATGCCTGGGAGGTCGACCATGGAAGCCATTTTCTTGGTACGACAACTTATGGAGAGATACAGGGAGCAAAAGAAGGACTTGCATATGGTGTTCATTGACTTGGAGAAGGCCTATGATAAGATACCACAGAATGTCGTGTGGTGGGCCTTGGAGAAACACAAAGTCCCAGCAAAGTACATTACCCTCATCAAGGACATGTACGATAATGTTGTGACAAGTGTTAGAGCAAGTGATGTCGACACTGATGACTTCACGATTAAGATAGGACTGCATCAGGGGTCAGCTTTGAGCCCTTATCTTTTTGCCTTGGTGATGGATGAGGTCACAAGGGATATACAAGGAGGTATCCCATGGTGTATGCTCTTTGCGGATGGTGTGGTGCCTAGTTGACGATAGTCGAACGGGGGTAAACAGGAAGCTAGAGTTATGGAGACAAACCTTGGAATCGAAAGGGTTTAGGCTTAGTAGAACTAAAACCGAGTACTACTAGGTGTGAGGAGGAGGAGGTTAGCCTTGATGGGCAGGTGGTGCCTCAGAAGGACGCCTTTGATATTTGGGGTCAATGCTGCAGGAGGATGGGGGTATTGATAAAGATGTGAACAATCGAATCAAAGCTGGATGGATGAAGCGGCGCCAAGCTTCTGGCATTCTCTGTGACAAGAGAGTGCCACAAAAGCTAAAAGGCAAGTTCTATAGGACGGTGGTTTGACCCATAATGTTGTATGGCGCTGAATGTTGGCCTACTAAAAGGCGACATGTTCAACAGTTAGGTGTGGCGGAGATGCGTATGTTGAGATGGGTGTGTGGCCACGCGAGGAAGGATCGAATCCGGAGTGATGATATACGAGATAGAGTTGGGGTAGCACCAATTGAAGAGAAGCTTGTCCAACATCGGCTGTGATGGTTTGGGCATATTCAACGCAGGCCTCCAGAAGTTCCAGTGCATGGCGGATGGCTAAAGCGTGCGGAGAATGTCAAGAGAGGTCGGGGTAGACCCAATTTGACATGGGAGGAGTATGTTAAAAGAGACCTGAAGGATTGGAGTATCACCAAAGAACTAGCTATGGACAGGGGTGCGTGGAAGCTTGCTATTCATGTGCCTGAGCCATGAATTGGTCGCGAGATCTTATGGGTTTCACCTCTAGCCTACCCCAACTTGTTTGGGACTAAAGGCTTTGTTGTTGTTGTTGTTGCACTCCCTTCAATCCATATTAATTATTGCTGCTTTAGTACAACTTTAGTAAAGTTGTACTAAAGCAGCGAATTTGTACTAAAGTTGTACTAAAGCAGCGATAATTAATATGGATTGGAGGGAGCAGTGTTTTTTTTTAAGAAAATGGCGATTCAATTGGCAACTAAAATCTATTTTTTTTTGTATGTCTCACAGTGATTGCGTACAAAATATTTATGGCCCTGTTGCAAAGCACGGGCAGTTATCTAGTAAATCAAGATGCTTTGGATCAGCCCCGTTCGTGCTTTATAGGGGTAGTAGATTTTGTCTGAGCATACAAGACTTCAGCTTATATTTTAGTTTTATGTTTCTGGTCTCAGTATGCTGTCATTGTTGTATGAGTCAATCGTGGTGTGGTCGAAGTTGTTGGTAGTTTTGAACTGTGTACCTTCGCGTGCGAGCTGGGCAATTAGTTTAGTTGTACTTCTTTTGTAGTAAACTTCCTTCCATAAAACTTTCGACCCTATTTTACTTTTTACCAGTTAAAAAAGCACACACTTTATCACTTAAAATGCAAAATTTTACCAAGTCTATAAGTACCCACAAAATATTCTTTTTAGCGGAAGTACCCACAAATTGTTATGCCTTTGCCCCCAAAAAACAAGAGCCTATTAATCGGACGATGAGTCAGCAATATTGATTGGATCTATATTACATTGAGTTACTGGGACTAGGACTATACATGCAACAAATGTTCAGGTATCGTTAACTGGTAACTGCTTGGTCATCTGGTGAGTAAGGGGTTAGAGGGGAATCAGCCAGTTAAACGGCTGTTCGCTGACCAACCGAGCAGGGATTAGTTGGCAAGTTGACTGATTGTCGGCCAATATTTTAAACACTGCATACAACTACGAGCTTACTGGGCTGGGTATTTGATACAAAGACATGTAGAAATGTGGATTTAGTTTAGTTTTCCAATGTTAAGAAGCAAAATTGGTGGAATATTCACCTAAGATTTATCTAGGTCTGAGGGTGGATAGTTTGTCCTTGATGGTCTTATAGAACCAGTGATCAGGTTTTGATGATTATTTGGCAGTTAGGCATTTTTCGCTGGTGTAATCAGTTATCCACCAATAAAAATCACAGCCGGCGTACCTTACACATCAGTTTCAGTTCTGATCCCTCTTGTCTGAAGATATATCTTTCCAGTTCTGGTTGGCTGGATAAATTTTACTCGGTTATCGATATACGGACCTCTACCTCTAGTCAAGAGTTTGTACTGAATATTCACTTTCAATAGTAGTGCATGTTTAGTTATGCTTATGGAAGTTGTTCTCTGTACAAATTGTCTATATTAATTTACCTTTTGTACCTACATTATGTGACATTGCTGTCTTGCGTGGTTAACACTTTGACAAATCATTGGTTGTCACAGAGTAATCCATACTTCCCTATGGTTAATAACTACGTGAAGAGCCTTACTTACTTACGAAGCCTTTTATCCCAAACAAGTTGGGGTAGGCCAGATATGAAACCCTTTCACGAGGACTTCCCAGGAGGTCACCCATCCTAGTACTACTCTCGCCCAAATGGGTTTCATACCCAAAAGACATGTGAAAAATTATTAAAGCTTTGCTTATTTCTATCATGAGAAATCCTCTATGGGTGCATTGTTGTTATATGGCATTTCTTGATTTTGCATGCTGAGTTTAATGTTTTGGTTTTGTAGTTTTTGAACTGCCTTAAATCATCTATTGCAAAAATGATGAACACATGTGAAATTTTTAGTGCCTATCATGGTCATCCATTCGTATTGCCACGCAGCAATTCTTCATTATATATAGGACAACCAAAAAAGTCTCAAGGAGCAGTTTACATTGCATCTTTCTGTTGCTGCAGTTGAATTAATGCTATTATATTATAATATGATGGCACTGGAAATTTACTGATAGTTTATTGTCTCACATATCTAGGCACGTTCAAGCTTACCTTGCAGTTTACAGAAGATTACCCCAACAAGCCGCCAACTGTTCGTTTTGTCTCTAGGATGTTTCACCCAAATAGTAATCTCTCTCACTTTGCCTTTGTACCCATCTCTCTGATTCCATATGACTAAGATACCTTCTTTCTCACTGTCTCTATCCATCTCTCTTATTTCATGTGACTGGAATACCTTTCATATCGTACGGAGTAATTATCATTATTCTAAATTGATGTCTGGAGAAGTGGTTTAATATCTTTGCTACATCTCTGCAGTTTATGCAGATGGGAGCATCTGCTTGGATATTCTACAGAACCAGTGGAGCCCTATATATGACGTTGCTGCCATATTGACTTCTATTCAGGTACCATTTTGATCAGACTAGTCAAACTTCATGTGTGATTCCCATTGAAGAGAATAGTGCTACTAATATAGTGCTAATTAGTAGGCATGTTCAGTAACTTGCCAAATATTGTGGAGAGGCCTCTATTGTGGTAAGAAAGTCTGTTGCATTCAGTTGGCTAGCCCACCATGTGGAGTGCTAGCCAACCCTGGTTAGTATCAATGTTAGCACCCTGCATGGTGGGCTACCAGTCTGACCCTTGTGTGTTGTTTATTAATTGTCTGGTAGGAGTATTCTTTGACACCTCCATTTTTAATATTTGGAAAGCATGGCATTTATGTTGATTGGTTTGTGTTGCTTACCACGCGATAGTATGCCATGTATGATTATGTATTGAGTGGTTAGATGTAATATCTGGTTGCATTGCTACAGTTTCCAGTCAAATTTCTGTTTTTGAATTTTGGACTTGGTTGCACCTGGTGGGATGCTCCTACGCAGGAAGTTGTATTTGTCAAATGTTCTAAATCATGTCAAGTAAATCGATCTTAGGGAAATTTAAAGATGTATGGAAACTTTTCTCCTTGCAGCTTGTTGACTGGGAAGTGAACCTTGACCTAAATTATGCAGAATCACACGACAGTGAATTAAATTAGTCAGGTTTTATTTGAGATTATACCACTGTTTACAAACTGGAGCTGTACAGCCACATGGTGGTTGTACGCTGCTTATAAACAATCAGCAGTGCTGCCATGCTCAGAACAAAAGTTGATGCAAAAAATGTTAAGCAGAACCATTTCATGATAGAGGATGGGTTGTTTCACATGTACGTGCTGTCAACCCCCATAACTGTATGCTGCATGTAGTGCCTGCATCATGCATCCATATCTGATACCTGGTTCACTAACGCTCTACTTCCTGTACAGTCCTTGCTGTGTGATCCAAACCCCAACTCTCCAGCAAATTCGGAAGCTGCCAGAATGTTCAGCGAGAACAAGCGAGAGTACAACCGCAAAGTCCGCGAGATCGTGGAGCAGAGCTGGACTGCTGACTAAGGCAGGGCGAGGCGGCCGCTGCCAGAAAGTTGCAATAAGCAACCATGAAACCTTTGTTTAGGGCGCTCTATAGTTGCTTCTCAGATGAAATGTTAAACATCTCCAGTGATTGCTTGCAGGTCAAACCGTCAAAGTATCTTTTGTCTCCGTGGTAATTTTGTGTCATGTCTCGTGCTACTGTTCTTTTATGTTGTGTTGTTGATCCTGCCTCATGAATTTAGGGGCATCATATGTAAAAAGTTATAGTGTGGAAATGGTTGATGAACACTTAGTCATGTGTTGTTACTTGTCAGGCCTCGAGGCGTGTGGCAGATGTGTCCATTAGATCCGGCGTTGCCATCTTGGTGAAGCAATATCCCTGTTTTTTAGCAACTGCAACCGCCGATCCATTTTGTCCGCGCTTGTCCATTTGGGTTGCGGCGGCGGAAAAGTCGGCCTGACGTGCTTACCCAACCAAACGCGCGTCTGCTTTTCGTCTGCCTGCCTACCTACCTATTACCGACTCAATTTTGAGCCACATTTGCGTCGGCATGGATAGAGATGGACCTACCTATTACCGACTCAATTTTGAGCCACATTTGCGTCGGCATGGATAGAGATGGACGTGCGTGTTGTGCGCCAACTACTCCCCTTAGCCCGTTAGTCGGTGGCAAAGCCTTCATCGTTTCCCTCCACTTTACCAAAACCCTTTGGCCCGTGTGTGCTTTCGGCCCGCATGATAGAGATGGACGACGTCCTTGATCTCGCCGCCGGCCTCGCCTCCCTCGCGTTGTCCGGCATCACCTCTGCCCTCTCGGGCAAAGGCAAGCCCCGCACACCTCGCAAGATTGTCGCGGCGCCCAAGAAGAAGCAGCTGACGCTCGAGGAGCAGGTCGTGGAGTTGGCGAAAAGGAAGGGCTGGAGGCACGCGGCGGATGCAAGGGACGAAGTAGCGACTGCCGCTGCCCTCGCCGCCGCCGCGCAGCAGGAGTACACCAACGCCCGCATCGCGGTGGCAACGAGGGAGGCGCTGATCTATCTAGGGTTAAACCCTGGCCAACACGGGCTCGTCAACGCCGCCGTGACCGCGGCCAGCACCGGCTCGTCCGTGTTTCCTCGGATGGTGCTGCCAAAGTCGCCCCATGTGTCGGCGACTCACCCGATTCCCAGCTTCCATGTCTACCGGCAAGCCTCCAGACTCTCCGGGGAATGCTTGCCGGAGGTGAGCGTGGTGGCGCCTTCCACGCCCGCGCCCACACCTATCGACCTCAACGCCACGTCGGTGGCCAGTGCCTCGTCATCCGGAGGGGCGAGGAAACGCGTACGGGAGATGCCAGCCGACGTGCTCCCCGACGCCCGCAACCTGTTCGACAGAATGTCGGCGTGCGCGACGACGAGACGACCAACCGTTTAATGCAGAGCATCATCTTCGAGGGTGGTGTGGCGGCTAGCTACGATCCTGATGAGACCCAAAGCCAGGACAGCCAAGGGTCGTTCACGCCGATGACCCATGATCAAGCTGGCATGCACGACGCCTTCATGCAAGATCAGGTCGACCTGGACCTGGACGGCTTCCCGCTCGACCACAAGTTTCCGGAGCACTACGTCCTCGAGGAAGAGGATGAGTTTGACATCGACGAGGAGCCTTTGTTCGAGGACGAGCTCACCAACCAAGCCGCCGGGGCAAAGTCGAAGCGCAAGAGCAAGCGGACGAAGCCATACATGGTGGCCAAGGACAAGCTCCTTTGTGAGTGTTGAAGGGACATTGGGCAAGACCCCAAGGTCGGGCCGAACAAAAGGCATCAACCTTTTGGATTGGTGTCCATTGTGAGTTCCATGAACGTAAAAAGTTTGCGCCGTACCAAATGCATAGCACGTGCGGGTGGGTGCCCATTTCGAAGCGATGGAGGATGATCCAACAAGAGTGCAACAAGTTTTGTGCCACTCTTGAGAGCATCAAGGCACGCACCAAGAGCGGCATCGGCATGCAAGACACGGTATGCATGCACCCCTCATTGTTTTCATTTCGTTTATGCTTGCATGTCCATTTTGCATACCCATTTGCCCATATGCTTGCATGCTATTCATTTGCAGGCATTCTAAGCTTTGAAGGCATTCAAGGTCCAACATGAAGGCAAGTTCTTCAACCTCTCCTATTGTTGGAGGGTCATCAACGGGGAGAAGTACAAGGCGCAATATGCCGCCCTCATGGCGCGTGGGGGGAAGAAAGCCGTGTAGGAGGTTGGGGAGGGCCAGAAGTCACGACCGCGGAGGAAGACCAACTCCAAGAAGGAAGACAAGCGGGATGCGGCGTCGATCGCCTTGCTCGCAAGTGTGGAGGGCATGATGACCAAGCACCAGTACAACGAGGTGCCATACAAACGGTTTTTAACCCCTTTCCGCGATGACATTTGGAACAGTCACCAAGTGAGTGTGGGCGATAGGGGGGTCGTTCCCAAACGACCCAGAAACCGTCGGGGATAGGGAGCCAAGATGCATATACAGTACTCCTACTCGTTTGTGCTCGCATTGCCATCATAGTCGGTATTCTGTGGTGCTACGTTTACGATGCGCGGCCCATCACAAATGGTTCACTATTATAGAACGTGTATGATAAGCAGACAATCACACACATTCACTTTTCCA